>NC_136387.1:98481880-103281880 GCF_965140285.1 Lepidochelys kempii | reverse complement strand
CAGAGAAGAGTGCACGTTACACCTCAATGAACGAGCCTGGGCACCTGTATCCCAGGGAGATAGACTGACCCCAGGGAGGGCAGGTTGCTACAACCCCTACCCTTAGGAGTCCCGTGGGAAAAGAGCAGCTTTAGTTTACTGCCGGGGGCTCCACAGGAGAGCTGGGGGTCTGGAAGGGACGTCCCGGCTCAGCACGTCACCTGAACAGCCTAGCCATACCCCTTTCGGGGCCAGAGCCGCTCAGTCGTCTCCTGGCCGCCGGCTGCTGGAGGAGAAGTTAGTGATGCTGCATCATCACACCAGCCTGTGAGCGTCTATACACCACCCTGGCAGAATCTAGCTGCGAGAGTCTTGTTGTTTGCAGCCAGCCGGCGGATACCTCCCACACAGAGCCGGGCAGACTGTTTGCATCACACCAGTTATTGGTGGCATTTAAGCACTTCTCTGCAAATAATCTTCTGTTTGTGGGCGCGTGTGCGTTAGTCAGTGCATGACGGATGCAAACCCTCTGCACCCCCATGCCTGGCACGCCTTATGAGCGTGCGTCTCCCTTATCCAGCAGTTACGAAGGCCCACGTGGTCTGTGCCTGGCAGCCTAAATGTACATCCCTGCAGGGCAGTGACGTAGAATCACCAGGGTGCAATAACATTCTGGACACATCTCCTGCTACCCCTACTCCAGAAGCTTCAGCAATGGTGGCTTTGCCTGCCCTGCACCAGGGGTATTTGTCTGATCCTACAACTTGAGTTAAAGACCCAAGGCTCTGTGACAGGTGGTTGTAGCAAACCATTTCCTCTCTAGATCAGGCGCAGAGGACAACACACATACCAGTGGGTTACACTTACACCAATCGTAGGGCCTCTTTAAAGCAGCCTCACCCATGCAAAGGCGTTGTCGGACAGTAACAAACCTGGCCTCTCAATGCCTTGGTTTAAGACTCTCTCAGGAACCCAGGACACAGCAGATGCCCAGGTTTCATGATTTTAGCAGGAATCTGGTGATATTTGGTGTTTTCCCTAAAGCCCCAGCTCCTGGAGTCCTGTGATTTCGTGGGGTTTTTAAAAGTAGGTTCGAGCCCTCATGGCTGCCAAGAAAAACCTGAAAATGTGACCTAACAGCTCTGAAACTAGAACGGGGCAAGGGGGCGGGGAAGAACCTAACACTGATTATGTTTTAAAAATCTCATGATTTTCAGCCAGTCTCCTGACAGTGGGAGGCCTGACTCAGGGTGTGTGAACGTTTGGGGTGGGCAGCACTAGACGCCCTACACACCCCAGCCACACCAAGCCAATGACGCAGGACAGTTGATACATGGAGGTTTTAATAATCAGGAGATGGGCTGGGTCCCCTTGTCCATGTTTGTCTGGCAGACAGCAGCATTTGCTAGCTCTGAGGATGCATTCGCATTTGCGTCTCTGTGCTGTGCCAGACGTGGTTAGCATCAAACACTCCCTCCCAGAGCTGAAAGCACGCGGGGCATCGCCTGCAGAGGGCTCTCAGGTCTCTCCTTCTCCCTCCTAACGCTGAGAGGAGACACAGCGTTCGTTGTGACATCCGCACACAAGGATGCACAGCCCCTGCAGCTACTGCCTCAACGTGGGAAGCAAAACAGACTGAGCCCAAGCTAATAAATTCACCGAGCATGCAGGCTCTGAAATGAGGCAATTCGGATTATTCACACGCTCTGTTTAGTGCATAATCAGCAGCCCTGCTCAGATCCCCTGATGGAAGCTGATCAGAAAGCACCTCATTAGCAAAGCAACGGGAATAACCAGGCCAGACCCTCTCACCACTCCGGCCTTGTCTGCAACTGGAAGACCTTGCAAGAGTTTCCCACCATTGCAGCTGCGCTCTGCCCTGAAAGGTTTAGGTGCTTCACAGCGTCTGGCCCACACTCTCCATCTGGGAAGCTCAGCCCTTAAAGGCAGAGTCCCCACTATCACACACACAGCGGCTGCTGGAACTAAGGCAGAGAATGGATGCTTTCAGTGCACAATCAGCTGGCTCTGTGCCACTCCCCAAAGCAGCACCAGCTGGGCATGGCGAGGCCTTCCTACTCTCCAGCTAATCCCAGTTTCTGGAATGGCCTGTAAGGGCCGTGGACAGCCAGACTGCAGTTAGAGCAGCCCACAAGGCTGCGCTAAGTGTGGCAAACTGGCTCTGGCAAAGCCCCGAACCCCCTCGGTCCCTGCACTGGGCTGAGCTCTGGCTCATGGCTAAATTCCATCCACTCTGGCACGCAGGAGGACCCTGGCATGAATTGCCCTGCCATCACATCCCTGATATTTGCATGCAGAGAGCCAAACTGCATATCCCCACCCATCCTGGACAGAGGCTGGTGAGATTTCTGGCTCCCCAGAGAGCTCTCCCATTGCATAGCCATCAGGATGCAGCGGGGACTCTCTGAAGGTTCCTGGTTGGAAGAGATACACTTGACACACATTGCTTGTTTCTTTCCCGGGACTGGCAGCCACAGTTAGCACAGCATGACGCTTCTGAGGCCGTGGCTGGAGGACTGCTGGGGCATTTAAAAGGGGCTGGCAAAAGATAATCTCAGGTATGTGACTAATTCAGATGTTTTCCATTCTTCTTCAACTGGTAACCATGCTTCATACCTTGATGCACCACGGAGAAAGGGTCTGTTCCCAGGCAGCTTATCAGCCCACTAGAAAGCCCAGAAAAATAGATAGCAGATGTCAATAATAGACCTGCACTTCTCCTAACTCTCGCTGATCCAAATCCAAAACAAGCAGGAATGATTGGAAAGTATTATCCCTCGAGCTTGAAATGGCCTCAGAGAAGGGAAATAAGAGGACAAATTGGCAGGCAAACATAACTGGAAACATCTAGTAGCGGGAAAACCTATCTCTCTACTACTAGAGAAAGACCAGCTGTTCTCTCATCAGTATCACCAACCCACAAGCATTCAAAAAGCATGAGCTGAGCCTAAGAAATCAAGAGCAAGAAAAAAAATTAGACTTATTTTGCCTTCTAGTTACTGAATCTTTAGGTCCCATGGCAGTCACATTTCCCGTCTTTTCTCTGCAAATGCAAGGGCTAAGAACTTACAAAAGAAAGCTAAGCTTCTCAATGAAAAACATGACTCCAGGAGCTGGGGCTTTAAGACAGACGAGGCATGACAAGGTTACACAAGTAGAGCAGGCTGGAGGATGACAATTTCATTGTGTGACAGTTTTCGAGCGTTCAGAATTTGCTTTCGTTCTGCACCGCAATGGCAAATAAAACCTTTCTAGGGTTTGTGCGAAACGGAATTTTTTTGAGACGGCTATTTTCAGCTCAAAATGCGAGGGCTGGTCTCTCTTGCAAAGCGAGCAGAGAGCCATGGACCTCGGAAACCTTCCCACCCCAAACCTAGCTGAAGTCCATACGTCTCTGCAAACCATTTCAGCTTCCATGAGGCAGCGTATTTCAATGGAATTATATTTCATGAACTCAGTGGGAGGCAGGCACCTAAATACTTTTGAGGATTTGTGCCACCTTCATTGTCAAATAGACCAAGATCCCCAAACTCATTTAACTTGTGACGCAATCAGGAAGGTTTGAATGTAATGTAAAACACTGAATGTAAAACATTGCCTACAAGTGCACAATTAGCCTGTGGAACTCACTGCTACAAGACAGAGGCCAAGCGCTGAGCAGGATTCAAGCAAGGACTGGACATTTATATGGACAGAAGAATATCCAGAGAGAAGACAGTTTGGAAAGAACATAAATCCTCATGTTTCAGGGCGTCAGACCACCTCCAGATATCTGAGGTCAAGATAGGTTTGGCGCATCCGATGATGTGGGCTGTCGCTCACGAAAGCTCACGCTCACATAAATGGGTCAGTCTCTAAGGTGCCCCACGTCCTCCTGTTCTTCTTGAGGCCAAGATGTAACTTTCCCTGGGGCCAGGTTGTCCCATAGTTGCTTGCTTTTGGGCTAGTGACACATTCTTCTGAAGAAGCTGGTCCTGGAGTCAGTTTATGGGTTGCGGGTCTGATCCAGACCAGCAATTCCCATGTTCTCAGCTCTTCCTCGTGGACGTCGTTTGGACATCCGTTTGAGACGCGGAGGCTAACAATTTACACTTTGCGGCAGGCACTGTCTATTTGCACCTGGTACAGTAGGGTCCTGGCCCATGCTTGCAACTCCCGGCTGCTAGAGTAATACAAACTAACAACTGCATCCGTTGTTGCGCTTTTCTCTGTCTCCTCACCCACCATTAAGCAGGCACTGGGGAGTCAGAGGAGCTAGCAAAGGATTTATCCGATTTCCCCTCTTACGTAGACATGCTTAATCTGCAGCCTGCGGGGAGCTGGCATGCTGATAAACTGCACATCCAGCGTACGCTAATTACGCCAGCTATCGGAATGGGTTTGATCAGCCAGCAGACCCCGCACGGACCCTGCCCAACCGCAACAAGGCCTGGAACGTCGTGCACCAGGCCTGGCCTGGGTTAAGTCAAGCTGTTCTCAGGGAGCAAGAAGGAATCCAGGGGCCTTCACGCATCTTTGCAAAGCAGCTCTTGGTCTGAGAATCTCTCCAGCTCCATAACCGTTGGGATGAGGTTTTCGTAGCCATTCCTCAGGGTGGGAGTAGTGTTGACTAGTACTTAGAGACAGGTACTGGGAGCCAGGATCCCTGGCTCTGCCACAAGTTGGCTTTCCCATATCAGGCAAGTCACATAGCCACCTCCATGCCTCAGTTTCCCCACCTGTCAAACAGATGCAGTCATGCCTGCCGCAGGAGGATGGGGACTTGGTTACCTGGCTGGAAGTGCTTGGAGAGCCTCGGGCGAGTCACTGGGACAGAGAAGCAGATGGTTATCTGCAAGTCAGTCATGCCTCAGCCCAACCCTTAGCAAGACCCATTTCTAATTTTCATAGTGATCAATGGCTCCATGTCTAGTTGGCAGCCGGTATCAAGTGGAGTGCCCCAAGGGTCGGTCCTGGGGCCGGTTTTATTCAATATCTTCATAAATGATCTAGAGGATGGTGTGGATTGCACTCTCAGCAAATTTGCGGATGATACTAAACTGGGAGGAGTGGTAGATACGCTGGAGGGGAGGGATAGGATACAGAAGGACCTAGACCAATTGGAAGATTGGGCCAAAAGGAATCTGATGAGGTTCAATAAGGATAAGTGCAGGGTCCTGCACTTAGGACGGAAGAACCCAATGCACAGCTACAGACTAGGGACCGAATGGCTAGGCAGCAGTTCTGCAGAAAAGGACCTAGGGGTGACAGTGGACGAGAAGCTGGATATGAGTCAGCAGTGTGCCCTTGTTGCCAAGAAGGCCAATGGCATTTTGGGATGTATAAGTAGGGGCATAGCGAGCAGCTCGAGGGACGTGATCGTTCCCCTCTATTCGACATTGGTGAGGCCTCATCTGGAGTACTGTGTCCAGTTTTGGGCCCCACACTTCAAGAAGGATGTGGATAAATTGGAGAGAGTCCAGCGAAGGGCAACAAAAATGATTAGGGGACTGGAACACATGAGTTATGAGGAGAGGCTGAGGGAGCTGGGATTGTTTAGCCTGCAGAAGAGAAGAATGAGGGGGGATCTGATAGCTGCTTTCAACTACCTGAAAGGGGGTTCCAAAGAGGATGGCTCTAGACTGTTCTCAATGGTAGCAGATGACAGAACGAGGAGTAATGGTCTCAAGTTGCAGTGGGGGAGGTTTAGATTGGATATTAGGAAAAACTTTTTCACTAAGAGGGTGGTGAAACACTGGAATGCGTTACCTAGGGAGGTGGTAGAATCTCCTTCCTTAGAGGTTTTTAAGGTCAGGCTTGACAAAGCCCTGGCTGGGATGATTTAACTGGGAATTGGTCCTGCTTTGAGCAGGGGGTTGGACTAGATGACCTTCTGGGGTCCCTTCCAACCCTGATATTCTATGATTCTATGATTCTAACCATCTCCTGGTCACGGGGCAAACCTGCTCGCAGCTGGGAAATGCCAGTGAGGCTCTGTAATGGCCCAGAATTTAATTACATGGGGTGTGTTGTGCCATGACCCAGCAAACACAATTGACTTCTAATTGTAAGCAGTGTCAGGATGAGCTCCACCCTGACATCTGGTGGTGAGGTGTGGCAAGTTGTGGAAAAGAACTTCAGGGGCCGATCTCATTTGCATAGGCACACCCACCCTGCCTAGAATGAGGCCATAGCTGCCCAAATGGTCACTTTGGCTGCTGTGGGATCCCCAGTGTCTCTGTTATTGGGGCAGGAAGAATAAATTGTTATTACCCTGATTATGGGAACTGTGCTGGGAACTGTATGTGGCCTTTTGTTATGATGGAGGGACTCACCATCAACTAAGTAGCACTCGCTAGGCAAGGGCCATGGGTTTCAAAACTCTGTGAATTGAGAGAGGCTGGGGAAAAGTATTAATACTTGGTGGTATGGGCCCCTGGGTGAGGGCCGTACATGCTAATTGCACTTCCTCCTCTCTCCACTGTGGAATCTCAGAGCTAATTTTGATTCCTTTAGGAGTCTAGTTACAGACTGCTGAGCTCACTTTGGGCTAATGGTGGCCCAGCACTGAGGCGCCCCTACTACAAGCTGAATTCACCAACGAGCTGAACTGACTAGGAGTTGAAATCGCTGAGCGTTGGGTTAAGTAGTGGGGGAGCCTGAAGAGACATGGTGGAGCAGTTCATAGGATGGCAGGAGCTGCTTGTGGGATGCGGAGCAGTTTGTGGACTGGCGAGCGGAGTGAAGGTCTATGGAGCTGTGGGGCGGTCAGCGTCAGATCATGTAAGGTGCCCCTTACTTCTCTCTCTTCCCCCCCGCCCATCTCCACCCAGGTTGGGAGGTAAAGCTCTGTAGATAAACTCTAGGGCTGCCCTGACCAGGGACAGAGACTTTTGGGTCATTGGACTTTTGGGACTTTGGGTGATTTGGGGTTGCTGGACTCAAGAACCAAAGGGAAAGGGGCATGCCCCAATTTGCTTGGGGTGGGTTTTTGCTCATGGGCTGTGTTATGAATCCTGTTGGTGGTGTTTCCCCAGCATAATGCCACATTGTTTCTCTCTGTTATTAAAAGGCTTTTTGCTACACTCAGACTATGTGCTTGCGAGAGGGGAAGTGTTGCCTCTTGGAGGCGCCCAGCGGGGGTGGTATATATTGGTCCCAGGTCACTGGGTGGGGGCTCGAGCCGGTTTGCATTGTGTTATTGGAATGGATCCCCTAGATATTGAACCCGGCCCTTGTTGCTGCCAACTCTGACGGGCAGAAGGGTTACATAATCACTGCAGAAGTGATAGCCACCTGCTTCTGCCTTTGCAACCGAGGGGGCTCATCATCCCTTCTGGGCCCACACAGGAGGTTGAGAGGCAGCAGAATGGGAGGAATGCTAGGCCCAGCTCTGCCACTAACCTGCCGCGTGACCTTGGGCCTGTTTCCCCTCCCACCTTTGTCTCTCTCATTTACTTGGCTTGAGAGTTTCTTCAGAGCAGGGACTGTCTTTTATTATGTGGCTGCACAACACCGAGCACCACGGGGGGGCCCCAAACATGACTGAAGCCTAGGCCAGGCACTATATAATAGCAACAAGAGAAGGCCATGTCTGGTTCCATTCACACAACACGGGCACTAATGGGGCTGCATGGTTGCAAATAAAAGCAGGATTTAGCGTGCAGGATGTGACAGAGATGCGCGAATCGGCAGTGGTGAGCTGGAGCCGGTTCGCACCAGCTGGGCTGAGAAGCAGGAGGCGGCTTCCCGCTCAGGCCCAGGGAGGCGGAGGTGAGTTGGGGTGAGGGGGCGCGAGGAGGACCACCCATGCCGCAGCAGGTAACCCGGAGGAGGGGGGCGCACAGGGGAACCGCTCCCCGCCCCAGCTCACCTCCGCCACCCTCGGCCTGAGCGGGAAGCCGCCGTCTGCTTCTCAGCCCTCCCCGGTTTCCCGCCGAACAGCTGATTCGCGGGGGGCGGGGGGGGGGTGGAGAAGCAGAGCGGGGCGGTGCATTCAGGGGAGGAGGCAGAGTGGAGCTGAGCTGGGGCTGGGAGGGGAGCTGCCGGTGGGGGCTCTGCACCCACCAAATTTTCCCCATGGGTGCTCCAGCCCCAGAGCACCCACGGAGTTGGCGCCTAAGGTGCCACTTTTGATGTGATCAGTGGAGGGAGCGGCCGCTCCCCTTGCTCCCCCCCAGCTTCGCTACCCCACCCCTAGGAGCCAGAGGGATCTGCCGGATGCTTCCTGGGAGCCACCCCAAGTAAGCGCCGCCGGGACTCCCCACCACGCCCCCCGGCAGGTGCTTCTGGCTCTTAAGGGCGGGGCGCGGTGGGCACCCACTATGGTGGCCCACGAGACCCTCCTGCCCAGTTCCGGGGGCAGTCAGGGGACAGAGGAGGGGGGTGGATGGGGTAGGGGTCCCGGGGGGGCATCAAGGAATGCCGGGGGTTGGATGGGACAGGGGTGCCGGGGGGGGAGGGCGGGCGCGGGCCACGACCCCCTCGTGGGGTGAGGAGGGAACCGGGGAGCTGGCCACGGTCTTTAGTAGTGCACGCACAAGCTGCCCGAGGGGAACGTAAGCCAAGCTCTGTGACCGTGATCTCTCCAGAACTCCCGAGTGCACGTCCCGGTAACCCCTCAGAGGCAAGGCTGGGATTCGACAACACCTAACCCTGGGCATTTACCGGCCATGGATATTCACTGTGCCAGAGGAAAGTGAGCCACAGACAATGGCAGAAGTGCTTGAAGCTGTGGCTGTGCTAATCAGATGCTCCAGGCGTCCCCCATTTCTTCCCTTCCAGTTTCTCAGCTTCCCCCCAAATCAACAGGGTTCTGCCAGTGATGCCTGGAATATTCCTCAGGATCCCCTGAAGGATTCGCCCCCAGAAAAGCCTTTTCGATGAGCAGATCGGGGGTCAGTTTAACGCTTCACACAAATCACACCGTCGTCAAAGCATCTCAGCCCATTCGCGCTCCAGAATAGCTCGAGCTCCCACGTCCCCCTGCACAGTTCCTGAGGTCCCAGGGAGTTGGGTTAGCATCTCGCTCCGGGGTCAGGTCAGATCCCAGCAGGAGTGACTCAGCAGGGAAAGGCTGCCTCTGTGGGCAACGTCTCTTCCTCGGGGGTTAATGTTTTTCCTTTGTTGGTCTGACAGCTGCTCCTAGAGGCCCCAGTCAAGGCCGGACTTCTGTTGTGATCGGCGCTATACAGGCAAAAGCGGGACATATGTAGGAGCCCCGCCCCCTCTGTGGCCCCACCCCCTGCTCCTCCTCTTCCTCCTGAAGCCCCGCCTCCTGGTCAGGCTGGAAGCTGGGCAGTAGTAAGAACTGCCCAGGGAGCCCGGGCTGCTGTGGGGAGCCCTGGACCCTCCACCTGCCTTGGGCTGGGCGGCCTGAGAGCAGCCCTTGGTCCATGTCCCTGTCCCCCGGAACATGCCGCCCAGGGCAGGAGGGTCTGGGGCTCCCCACAGTGGCCTGGGCTCCTTAGACAGCTCTTAGCAAGGCCTGGCTCTGGCCAGGCCATGAGTGGGGTCTTGAGGGGAAAGAGATGGGCCTCATAGCAAGGGGGGCGGGCTAAGGCCCACCTCAATTCCCCCCCCAATCCGGGAAGAGGCTGGCAGCACTCCTGAGCCTCAGGCAGGTGTGGTGCAGTGCCACAGGGAATCCAGGACAAATGCTGTCCCGGAGTCATTCAGCCCAGGACCGGGACTTGAACTCTGCATTTTGGGACTCTCCTGCCCAGTTCAGGATGAGTGGTCAACTTATATACAGCCCCTGCCTTGGGCTTACAATTAAATAACCAGAACATAAAATAAGTTGACACAGTCAGAGTAAATGGAGAAGGCTCCCAAATTTGGGGTTCAACCCGGTCTTGGATACACAGCCCAGCCTTCCCACAGACACCTGTCCCCATCGGTCCCCGAAGCGGGCACCATTATAGCCCAGCCCCTGAGCACCTTTGCAAGGGGATGAGGTAACTGGGCTGGGGCTAACTCCCTATTCACAAGACAAGATCCCCTGCACCATGTCACACCCTATTTCTAATGGGCCAAAAAGATACCTGGATCCCGGAAACATGCCCCAACTCTGGATCAGGATTGGCTCAGACCGCAGTTCTAGTTTAGACACTGTCGTTGCTAGCAAGATTGGTGGGATCACTGAGGCTAAGAACAAGCTGGCTTGTCTATAGTAGCGCTCCCACCAGTGAAGCCGTAATTATATTTACTTGCAGTATAACATTCAGCCCAGTGTGCTGTCTTGATTTCCAGACAGAAATGGATATTGGTAAACAAGGGAGACAGAGCTGGAGCTCAAGCTGTGTAGAAGCCTATTTGTGTCTGAGGTTGTTGCTGTTTTCTTTAATAAATGCCTCCTGTTTAAGACAAACTGTGATTCCATAGAGCAGGAGGGAATTTTTTGGGGGGTGTCTGTTGTAGACACCCCTATGTGTACAGATATAGCACTCTCTGGCTAGCATGGGACTCCCGATCATGCTGCTAAGGCAAGCCATGCTAGAACTGGATCAGCAACAACTGGGTCCGCTGCCTTAAATTTGAGTGAGGAGAGGGAGCTCATGAAGAAATGACCTCCACAGCACCTGCTTCTTCCTTTCTCATTTTCCAGACTGCCAGGGAAGATGCTGGTATTAGGTTATCATCATTACCCGGAAGCCTCATAATTCTCAACTGCCAGCACTTCCTTGCCAGCAGGGACTCTAATTTATGTCTCTCCCCCATGTGCTGATTTAAATTCATCCCCTTACAGTCCGGGTGGATTCTGTTAAGCCCAGGTGTATAGCTACTGTATAAATACAAAGATTTCAGAGAAGAAGTTGCCATTTAACAATGGATCAGCAGCTGGCGTGTTGCTTATTATGCTCAACAGCATTGCTGTTACCTTGAGCTCTGTTTGCCCATTGTCCCTCACCTGAAAATTAATCCAAATGAACTTTTAAAGCGGATTAGTTCAACTGCATTCAACCCCTGTGCAGATGCCAGAATTCAAGTGACCTTAATTTGGTTTAGCTGAATTCACAGGCAAAGGGAATTCCACTTTAAATTCATACCTTTCGTTAATTCGGATTGATTTTCCTGATTGTCGCCCTGTAGAGAAGCCTGTAGACTAAACTCTTTGGGGGTGGGGCCTGGCTTTGTAATGTGTTTGCACAGCACCCAGCACAATATATTCTTCTATAGCCTTTTCATCAGTAGATCTCAAAGCACTTCTCAGAGGATGTCAGTATCATTATCTCCATTTTACAGATGGGGAAACTGAGGCCCAGAGCGTGAAGTGAGTTGCCCAAGGCAGGCTAGTGGCAGAGCCAGGAAGTGAATTCAGATTGTCCCAATCCAGTGCTCTAACCGCTAAGACAGTGTGAGGCATTATTAGCTGCTACCACAATAATTATAATAACTGGATGTTGCAGCTTGCTTTATGGTCACTTGGTACAAGCTATTCTAGCTTGGTGGCCCCTTTGCACTATAGGACACTGAGGAATCCCTTGTTCAGGAGGGCAAGATTCTTGTGACTATCACTCTATTGTGGGTGAAGTTTTCCCCCCTACACAGAGAGCCACAACCGACTCTCAGTGGGAATGGCCTGCAGATTGTATGGCAGGAACAACAAAGCTAAGGTTTCCCTGAGAGAGAGCACGGTGTGGGCGTCCCCTCTGTGGACCAGGAGACACCTGAGCACAGGATGGCAGGGGGCCACCTCCCTTTAAAGGCCCAGCGCATCGAGAATCCCACTGTTAGCCAACACACACGTTAGGCATAGTATTAATACAAGCACTGGGAAGTTATGTTTGCTGAATGTATTATTCTTTTCCCACAATTCTGTCCGCTCACATCAAGTATCTGATAACCCCTGGCATTAGCTGAAATAAGTTTGGCTTAAGCAAATAGGAAAACTGTCAGGATCAGGACATATAAGTGTTTTACCATAGCGACAGCTGGGAGTTATTCTCACAGGCTAATACTGGAATGTCCCAAAGGAAAAGGACAAGATATATTAATGTTCTACCCTGCTACAGAGCTCAGAGGTGCCTTCATGCCCTTTGGCACCTGGAACGGATGTGCTCAGAACAAAGAGAGAACGGGGTCCATCCTGTACCAGAAAAACAAGGTTGAAAGTGGCTTGGTTAAATCTCGTTTCAGATGACGTCCATGGTACCTTTCACTCCAAACAAGTCGGGTCTGAAAAGGCAGCGGTAGGGGTGTACCTTTGGGAGCACACCTTCTGCATAGACGCTCGCACGAGACGGCTTCCTGGAGACCGGTACATTGAACCTGTATTGTGAATGGCTCAGAGTAATAAACCCGCCTGATACCGGTTATTTGGTCTCTTGTCTACATTTCAAAATGAACTGAAGTGCCGTCAAGCAATGGGCTATACTACTGATCAATCCCCACAGCAGGCCCAACTGGCCAGCAGGGAGGGGAACCCCGTTTGTGCCCATGCCGGACTGGCAGCTCCCTGGCAGGAGCAGCTTTCACCACAGGTCTCGACTACATCAATCCATCCAGCCTCTATACATGTAACCTAACATCTTCCCGGCCTCTGATTACTAGCAGACGGTTTCAGCTCGTTAGTGGTTGCCGCCTGCAAATCTAATTAGCAGGTGGGGTGGAGTGGATCGACAGACCCAGCCGGCAGGATTTTTTCCCCCAGAGAATTCAGAGGCATTCTGGGTTGCTCCGGCTCATGCTGCCATGAGCCCAGCTTCCCTCATATGGAAAATGCTTCTTTAGCTGCATGCACTAATTTATCTTTCAGGGAGTAAGGGGAGTAAGCACTTCAGAAATACATCTGCTTGCAGCTGGCTTAGCTAACCCTACAGGGAGGTAGCCCAGCTGTTTGGGGCTGCCCATCAGAAAGGCTGGGGGCGGAGCCAGTCTGTGCTGGCCTTTAATGAGCCTGCCTCCTTTGCAAAGCGGCCAGCTCAGGTGTGTAAACTCCCCTTTCTCCACTGCCCAGCCGGACTCACAAGGCTCTTTTAAGTTTTCCCCTGCTCATTCATCATCCTATCATAGAAACCCAACTACCAGGACATTGGCGATTCCTTGCTCTTGGGACCCAAGAGACCTATGGCTAGCATACCCGGTAGTCTTGCCTATAAACCAACCAGGTCATTCAGTGATGTTGAATAGTGACCTAATTATAGGACCTCATGCCCCAAACGTGTCCTCAGCTCAGCTCCCTCCAGCATCCTAAGGCTTTTCTGAGCTCCCCCAGCCCTGCTGTACCTCCTTGTCTCTCCCACCATTTGCAGCAGCAGGTTAATTACGGTCATTGACCCACTAGGCGGATCCAAGCACGTGCCTCCCATTCTCAGAGAACAATCAGGAAATTTTGGCTGCGTCTCATACGCGAGAATATACGGTATTTTAACCACAGGACACAGTGTCCTCTCCAGAAGGCTTGGCTGGGCTAAGTGTATTGTCTTTCTCCTCTCCCTCCTGGCCAAGGAATCCAGCTCCTTGGAGAGAGAGCCAGCTGCTGCAGGGGAGCAGCTAATTCCTTTCCCGATGGCTCAGTCCGGCAGCACCAGGCAATGCTGGGATCCTGAGGCCCTACAGATCCGGGGGTCCAGCTGCCTTTAAAGAGCCACGCTCACAAATCTAGGAGCATGCTTGGTTTACCAGCCAGGCGACCCATGCCCAGGAGTAACCCGGGCTCAGTGTGGGTTGGCTTGGCCCAACACAGCACGCGCCAGGTGTGTACGGGGAGGGGACAGCACCGCGGCAGTGTTCAGACTCCAGCCCCACCGCCTGCCCACCCCCGGAATCGCTGGGTCAGATTTAATCTGCCCGGTTTAGCAGTTAGATCTGGGGCTAGAGTCCTTGCTGCGAGGAAACACGGCAAAGTGGGGCTGGGGGGAGAAGGGAGTCCAGGCTTTGTCTGTGAGTGATACATCTCGGATGAGGGTCAGCCAGGACACAACCTGGGACCGCCTGAGCTAGAAGCCTAAAGCCAAGGCCGGTGGGTGAGATTGTGAAAGGTCTTTGGGTGTCTAACGCCCACTGGGGGTCACGTGCCAACATGCCTTTTGACGCCCACCTAACTCCACTGGCCTCGCAGCAGAAATCGACGCCAATTTCTACCAGCGACCAGCTGCTAGCAGCCTGCACTGGTAACACATTGCCGGCCTGCCAGGGCCATGGGGCACGGTGAGCGGCCCGAGCACCTCCCTCGGGAACGGGATACCCCTGCTGTAGGGTCAGAGCAAGGCAGACAGATCCTGAAGCAGTGGGCTGGAGGAGGTGGTGAGCGGCAGGGAGAGGGTGCAGTCCTCGTGTGTCCCCCGCCCCGAGCCTGCAGTGCATAGAGCCAGGGAACTCCGGCCTGGGAGCCTCTGATCGGTGAATTAATGCCATTAATGCCTGTCAGCGCACAGCCGGGGAAGCCTCGCGCAGGGGCCTGCAGGGCTGGGCTTAGCTGGATCCCCCCGGAGCAGAGGTGTGACCTTGCACTGGGGGTACTGCAGGGGCCCTGGGACCCAGCAAGAGCAGGGATTAGGTTGGGAGCAGCATCTCCTCCCTAGTCCCATTGCTAGGAGCGGAGAGGGAGTCAATCTAGCTAGGGCTGCCAACTTTTTAATTGTACAAAACCAAACACTCTTGCCCCGCCCCTTTCACTGAGACTCCACCCCCTGCCTGCCCCTTCTGAGACTCCGCCCCTCCACTTACTCCATCCCCCCTCCCCCTGTCGCTCATTTTCCCCAACCCTCACATGTAACCCTTCTGCCAGGTGGAGCCAGCAGCAACCGGGGCTGGGTTCAATATCTGGGGATGCCTTTCCATCGATGCAACACAGAACTGGCTCGGGCCCCCACCCAGTAACCTGGGAAAATTACACACCACGCCTGGGCGCCTGCGAGAGGCAATACTGCCCTACTTGCAAGCACTGAGTCGGAGTGTAGAAAAAAACCTTTTAATAAAAGGAGGGAAGTAACTTGGCATTAATTTGGGAAAACACCACAAACAGGGTTTATAAACATAAACCATGAGTAAAAGACCCACCCTCAGATAGGTTGGGCCGTGTCCTTTTCCCCTCTTAAGGTTCTTACGTCCAGCAACCCAAAAGTCCCTTTCACCTGCCCGACCCTTCTCTGCACCCCACTCACAGTTGCTGTCCTTGGTCAGAGCCGACCCAGAGTTCAGAGGTGCATCTGCAGAGTTCACTTCCCCCTCTGGGTGGCAAGTAAAGAGGCACCTTATTCGCTCCACGGCTAACCGGATGCCTGCTCACGGCACCCTTCCACCAGCCACCCTGCTGGCTGCTTGTCGTGTCTCTCCACCGCCGCCCTGCTGGCTGTCAGTCACCTTCTGTCTCTCTTCTGTGACCGCTGCACATCCGTCTCTCCATGATTTTCAGCTCTTGTGCAGGCTGGGCAGAAACACTGCCCCATCTCAAGTGACTTTAGCTGTCTCGTGATTTTAAGCTCTAAGCAGTCAGAGCAAAAACACAGTCCCGCCACAGCTGGTTTCAGCTCTGATTGAACCTTTAAAATAACAAAAGAAGCTCTTAACAAAGCCTATTTAGCTCTCTTCTTTGAAGAGTGGGGAAGAACAGGTTAAGCTAGTCAAGAGAGGACGCCATGGGACCAGGACACCAGAACTACTGTCCCCACACTGCTTACTTTCACAGGGCGCTGACATTTGAACCACTGCTTAAGGAGGTTCTTTCAGCTGAGGGTGCCCCCCCTCATTTGGTACAGGTTAATCAGTCATGCTTTCCTGTATTCCTACAATAATTACAACATTGGTAACCATATTTCACTACCCCTGCATTCAGCACTAAGATCATTTGCACCTAACACCAGCCAAGTTGATCCTTTGAGACAGCTGTAAATGATGAATATGTAAACAGAGCAGGAGCAAACTGTATTTACATAAACACACCTATAGTTTCTTCCCCTCCCAGCTAGCTGTCAGGGAAGCATTCATTCAGGTCCTGTTTACATCTTCACTCACGCATTTTCAACCAAGCTGGGGCAGGGGATTGGGGTGTGAGACTGGATGTGGCCATCAGCTGAGGGTGCGGGCTCTGGGGTGGGGCCGGAGATGAGGGGTGTGGGGTGCAGGAGGGCTCTGGGCTGAGGCAGGGGGTTGGGATGAGGGAGGAGTTTTAGGATGCAGGCTCTGGGCAGTGCTCACCTTGGGCGGCTCCCCAGAAGCGGCAACGTGTCCCTTGGCTCCAAGGTGGATGCACGGCCAGGCAACTCTGCATGCTGCCTCTGCCTGCAGGCACCGCCCCCACTGCTCCCATTCGCCGAGGGACATGACGCCGCTTCTGGGGAGCCGCGTGGAGCCAGGTAGGGAGCCTGCCAGCTCCGCACCAACCGGACTTTTAATGACCCAGTCTGGTGCTGACTGGAGCCGCCAGGATCCCTTTTTGACGGGGCGTTCCGATCAAAAACCAGACATCTGGCAACCCTACCTAGGGCTTGCGGGGAGGGCAGCACTCCCCAGCTTGCAGGCAGGAGGGATGCTGGGGGTGGGGCTTTGCTTAGAAAATAGCAAAGATTGGGTTTTTAAAGGGCGGTTTTAAGACCTCAGCCGAGTTGCAAAGGGTCTATCCCTGCTCTGCAGCTCAGTTTCCCCACCTGGACAGCAGGGACAGCAGACCCTCCCTCAAACGGGGGGGTGCAGGGGCGGATCAAGGACTGAATCAAAGCACACGAATGATCTGTGGGGTCAATGATGCTCATGGGCCAGGGCACCGGTCCTTGTGTACCACTGGTAGCTGGGGTGCCCGTCAGCGCATCAGTATCCTGGCTGCAACCAGCAGGGCATCCTGGGAGCTCACGGGGTCAGTGAGTCTCCCCTCAGAGAAGAAGTGGGTCTGAATCCACCGGGTTGTTCATGTACCAGAGCTGAGATTGCATCGCTCAGCAGGGAACCCTGCTGTTTCTGCCAGCCTCGAGGTTCCTACCACACCCTCATCCTCTTAAGCCACGTGCCTGGCCCCTGCCCCGTGAGGTTTGTAGCTGCTCACCCCTGCAAAGAATGGGATCTGTCCAGGGGTTTGCATGTTAATATACATTTATTGTCTGTATTGCACCACTTCCCCCAGTGCAAATCTGCCCTGTTGGACAAAAAATCTGGCAACGCAACCTAGATCTTTTCAGGCCCAATCCGGTGCCTCACCTACAAGACCACCCTTCCTCTCTAATGACAACGGTGATGCGATCGCGTGGCCGCAGCTGGCAAACCAGTGCGGAAGCACCCTAAAAGTGTGGGGGGGGGGCCCGCCCCCTGCATCGCACACCCCTCCGAGTTCCCCCCACCGCATCCTCTCCCCAAGCCCCGCCCTCGCACCGTCCCTTCCTCTGAAGCCCCGGCCTCACACCGCCTCTTCCCCCAACACCCTGTCCGCACTTGCTCCTCGCTGCTCCCTCCCCCACATCAC
Source organism: Lepidochelys kempii (assembly GCF_965140285.1). NCBI lineage: Eukaryota > Metazoa > Chordata > Testudines > Cheloniidae > Lepidochelys > Lepidochelys kempii. The sequence continues at coordinate 103,264,506 of NC_136387.1, read as the reverse complement.
TCACCCTTCTGTCTGGTAAAAAGTGGGGGGGAGCATGGTCCCCTGAGCCCCCATTCCGGTGCCCCTGCCACCAGCGGCCCAGGAATGAGCCCCGAAGGTCATTCCTCAGCATTGTCCCCTAAGCCCCCATTCTGTGCCCCGGTGCTGGGGGAGAATGGGAGGCCGTTACAACAGGATTCATTGCGAGACTGCCAAACCGGATCGACAGCCATCCCATTCCCACTCGCAGCCGTGCAGCCAGAGCAAACGATGCGGAAAAACCCCCGAGCCTAGCTCACATACGGCTCAAGCGATAGCCCCAAAGATGCCTTTCTTTAACTGGTTGAGTGTCTACCTGGAAAGGCTCAGCTTGTCTTGGCCTATCTGAGCGCCGGTGGGTTCGTTCCTGATCGACGCAGCTTCTCTCAGCAGATCCGTGCACCGCCAGCCCGCGTGGAGTTGGGTTTGTGTCAAAGCTCAGGAAACCACGTCAGGAGCTCTGCTGGCCACAGTAAAGAGAGGCGGAAAAGACACACGGCCGGAGCATGAAAGGCAGGCATGGGGACATTTTTACTCTGATGGGGGATTTCTCCCGCCGCCCTCCATCTTGAATAAATGTACCCTTCCTTTCCCAGGCCTGGCCTTCCTTGGTCACCCCCAGGATGGTGCGATCCCAGGACGTCGGCAGGCCACAGACATGCCAGCGGGCTACCGAATAAAAAGCACAGTAGGATCCTGGCCCGTGGGGCTGGGAGTCCCTGCCGGCTGCTGGATGAAGTAAGACCTGCTGGCGTGTTTAGGGTTATACTGGCCCCCCGGTGGAAGCTTTCTTGCAAGGCTAAAAGTCTTAAAACTAGCAAGACGCTTCTGCATCTCAACCATGAATGACTTATTGGGAGATCTTGGGGGCAGGGACTCTCTTTTTGTTCTGTGTTTGTACAGGGCCTAGCACCACCCAGGCTTGGCCTACGAGGCCATAATTGCAATGCAATATTACTATAGCAGTAGCGCCTGAGAGCCTGGCCACGCCTGGTGGGGCGATTTGGGGCATTTGAGTGCACAGTTCCCCTAGAAATGAATTGGGATTGGCTGTCCGAGTGCCCCAGTCGTCCTGGCAACTGCAAGATGGTACAGTCTCCCCCACCCCTGGATAGATCGTTTGGCATTTCCCCATTAGATTCGATCCCATTATTATTTTTAATTCAATGAATTTGATTTGATTATTTGAGTCTCCCTGCCCCAGGTCTAGTCTCCCACTATCCTCTGTGAGTCTGCAACACACCCACCGCTGCCACCATCTGCAAACATGACCAGTGCCTGCTCCACCAGGCCACCGCCTCCTGCTCCTTCCTCTAGAGAGTCCTCAGGGTCGGCCTCTGATTGCAACTCCAGCCGCGAACGCACAGGCACCGTAAATCACCTTTTAAGACCCAAGCTATTTGTCTAGTTCAAACAGGAACTCGTTCAGGGAAGTCCCATGGTCCCGTTACACAGGAGGATGGACTGCACAGTGGTCCCTTTCTAGGCCTTATAACCTAGGACTCGCGGCACCTGTTTCTCCTGGCTCGAGCCTGTCAGTGCAGCGGCTCTGGATTTATATCCCAAGCAGTAACCTGCTGACAATCCCCGGGAGATGTTGAAGAGTCTCTGCTGCTAACACACCGGGGTGACACCAACATGCCCCATGAGGTTAAGTCCAACCAGCAAGAAGAGATTAGACGCTCGAGATAAATCCAGGGGTCCTATTCTCCCCCTGGCAGAAGCCGAGCAATTCCCTTGGACACCAGGATGCTATAGACCCAGCAGAGCAAGGGCAGGTCCCCGGAGACCAGATCTGGGGCAAGCGCTGCACAGAGACCCCCAAGGATATGGTCTGTAAATGGGTGCAAACATCCCCTCAAGGAAAGGATCCAATGGAAACCCAAGTACCCAACCTTCCCAGGGTTCAGAGCTGGATCCAAACCAGCCAGGGGGCGGTTACACCAAACCTCAACTGGCAGGCCAGGCAGCTCCAATCAGCCATCCTGGATGAGCCCCTCATGAATGGCTCACTGAAAATGACCAATGGGGAGTCCCAAGGCAAACCCCAGCCATGGGGTCCTGTTCCATTCGATAGTTCTCCTCTGTGGGTTTCCTCTGGACGGGAGGGGACAGCCCTGCCTGGCCCTGCTCCCACGTGGGGCTCCCATTCGGGGATGCCTGCTCTGCTTCCACCAGCCTCCTTGGTCAGGGTGCTCGGAGGTCAGCTCAGCCCTGCCACGTAGGTCACTGCGATGTCACAACTAGCCAGGTGAGCCTGCAAAGCGGGCTCGGGACCTGTATCGCTGCCCCCCCTGCAGATTTACTGATCGTAGCAATGAGCACAAAGCAGGCCCCTTGGAAAGAGCCCCTGCTCTTGCTGCTAGCACTCAAGAACGCAGCCCTTCCACTCCTCTTGCTCTTGTGCTTGCAGTTTGTACCAGGGTCAGGGAAGTCAGGGTGACCGCTCCCTCCCGGCCATGCCCGGCACCATTCCCATGCCCTGGCAGGGGTTGTCATAAATATAAAGGGAAGGGTAAACCCCTTTGAAATCCCTCCTGGCCAGGGGAAAGCTCCTCTCACCTGTAAAGGGTTAAGAAGCTAAAGGTAACCTCGCTGGCACCTGACCAAAATGACCAATGAGGAGACAAGATACTTTCAAAAGCTGGGAGGAGGGAGAGAAACAAAGGGTCTGTGTCTGTCTGTATGCTGGTTTCTGCCAGGGATAGACCAGGAATGGAGCCTTAGAACTTTTAGTAAGTAATCTAGCTAGGTATGTGTTAGATTATGATTTCTTTAAATGGCTGAGAAAAGAATTGTGCTGAATAGAATAACTATTTCTGTCTGTGTATCTTTTTTGTAACTTAAGGTTTTGCCTAGAGGGGTTCTCTGTGTTTTTGAATCTAATTACCCTGTAAGATATCTACCATCCTGATTTTACAGGGGGGATTTCTTTATTTCTATTTACTTCTATTTTTTATTAAAAGTCTTCTTGTAAAACACTGAATGCTTTTTCATTGTTCTCAGATCCAAGGGTTTGGGTCTGTGGTCACCTATGCAAATTGGTGAGGCTTTTTATCCAACATTTCCCAGGAAAGGGGGGGTGCAAGTGTTGGGAGGATTGTTCATTGTTCTTAAGATCCAAGGGTCTGGGTCTGTAGTCACCGAGGCAAATTGGTGAGGCTTTTTACCAAACCTTGTCCAGGAAGTGGGGTGCAAGGTTTTGGGAAGTATTTTGGGGGGAAGGACGTGTCCAAACAGCTCTTCCCCAGTAACCAGTATTAGTTTGGTGGTGGTAGCGGCCAGTCCAAGGTGTAATATTTTGTCCCTTGGGGAAGTTTTGACCTAAGCTGGTAAAAATAAGCTTAGGAGGTTTTTCATGCAGGTCCCCACATCTGTACCCTAGAGTTCAGAGTGGGGGAGGAACCTTGACAGGGGTATATGAATAATTGATTATTATTTAGACCACCAAAACAAATTGCAGCTAAAGCAACAAAACCGAGCAGGTGGAATGATGGGTAGGCAACCTTATAATTCATGGTTTCAGAGGAGCAGCCGTGTTCGTCTGTATTCGCAAAAAGAACAGGAGGACCTGTGGCACCTTAGAGACTAAAAATGTATTTGAGCATAAGCTTTTGTGAGCATCCAATGAAGTGAGCTGTAGCTCACGAAAGCTTATGCTCAAATAAATTGGTTAGTCTCTAAGGTGCCACAAGTCCTCCTTTTCTTTTTATTATAATTCATGTAAATGAAGCTGGCCTGGGCTGGCTTTTCACCTTCTCCCCTATAGAGGGAGCAGAGTTCCACCTCTCTAAATTCTCTGCCCCTAGAGCTGACAGACAGACAGACAGCTTGAACGCATTGCTTTTCCTCTTGCCTTCCAGGGGGGTCTAGAATTAGACCTGCAGAACCTTCCCTGCCCTTTGGCTCTTCCAAAAGGATGGGACCTCATCACTTGAACTTAAGGAGAATCTCCATCCGAAATACAGGGCCCATGACACACAGTCGAGCAGTTCTGATTCCATCCAGCGGTGCCCTAGCCAGCTCGTTCTTGTGTATTAAAGACATGCAGCCATAGGCCAGCATTGGCAGTGATAAGCTGCCTGGAGGCTACAGCACTCCCTTGGGTTTGGCTCCTTTGCATGCTCAGCTCTCCCCCCACATGTCCCCCATTCCATCAGCTCAGAGTCTGCTGGGTGGATATGGGCTTAATCCCATGGCTGGCTCCAGCTCCCTGCCTGAGAAGGGCTCTCAACCACGGGGGCCTGGGCTATTTTCCCTGCCATGTTTCAGAGTAACAGCCGTGTTAGTCTGTATTCGCAGAAAGAAAAGGAGTACTTGTGGCACCTTAGAGACTAACCAATTTATTTGAGCATAAGCTTTAGTGAGCTACAGCTCACTTCATCGGATGCATACTGTGGAAAGTACAGAAGATCTTTTTATACACACAAAGCATGAAAAAATGGGTGTTTACCACTACAAAAGGTTTTCTCTCCCCCCCCCCCCCCACTCTCCTGCTGGTAATAGCTTATGTAAAGTGATCACTCTCCTTACAATGTGTATGATCATCAAGTTGGGCCATTTCCAGCACAAATCCAGGTTTCCTCCCCCTCCCCCTCCCCACCCCCAAACCCATTCTCCTGTTGGTAATTCCCTGCCATGGTTCCCCTGCAGCGACCTCTGGGCTGTAATGATCTGGCCCAGTCCCCCCTATCTGTGACCTATGGGACCCCCAAGCCCTCGAATGTAGTACCAGAGCACCACCTAGTGGTACAATTCAGGTAGCACTTTTACCACCAGAAGGCAATTTTTAAAGTACAAAAGAATTTTAAGTTTCAGAGTAACAGCCGTGTTAGTCTGTATTCGCAAAAAGAAAAGGAGTACTTGTGGCACCTTAGAGACTAACCAATTTATTAGAGCATAAGCTTTCGTGAGCTACAGCTCACTTCCTCAGATGCATATCGTGGAAACTGCAGCAGGCTTTATATATACACAGAGAATATGAAACAATACCTCCTCCCACCCCACTGTCCTGCTGGTAATAGCTTATCTAAAGTGATCATCAGGTGGGCCATTTCCAGCACAAATCCAGGTTTTCTCACCCTCCACCCCCCCACACAAATTCACTCTCCTGCTGGTGATAGCCCATCCAAAGTGACAACTCTTTACACAATGTGCATGACAATCAAGTTGGGCTATTTCCTGCACAAATCCAGGTTTTCTCACATCCCCCCACCCCCATACACACACAAACTCACTCTCCTGCTGGTAATAGCTCATCCAAACTGACCACTCTTCAAGTTTAAATCCAAGTTAAACCAGAACATCGGGGGGTGGTAGGAAAAAACAAGAGGAAACAGGCTACCCTGCATAATGACTTAGCCACTCCAAGTCTCTATTTAAGCCTAAATTAATAGTATCCAATTTGCAAATGAATTCCAATTCAGCAGTTTCTCGCTGGAGTCTGGATTTGAAGTTTTTAAGAATTTTAAGTCCTTTTGGTGGGAGAGGGAACGGCCAGCTGGGATCTTCCCAAATCTCCTCCCCATCCTCCCTAGTCCAGGATTTGGGAGACCTGGGACTGTCTCCCAGGAGCTGAGGTTAGCTGAATATTGTCAATAATAGCTGTGAAAAGACAACAGCTTCAAGGAGGAGGGGAGCTCCCACGTTTTAGTTCTTGTTCCTGTCACAAGTTCAAATGTGACATATAAATTCTGCTCATGCACGTATGCTCCCCTGGGGCTCCTCTCTGGGGCAACTGCCCCTGCTCCATGTGTGGAATGGCGTCCACCCTGTTCCCCATCAGCTCTGTGTTCTTGGGGAACCCGGGCGCAGTACCCAGCCTGTCTGACTCACGAAAGCCCTCCCCCCCGCCTCTGCTTGAACCAAAGCCGATCAGAAGAAAGACTTACAAAAAGCAATGAAAAGGCCATGGGAGAGACCTAAACCCCTCTGGACAAGGGTGACAGGATTAAGGAAACTCCCCTAGCCTCATTTGCATCGAAGATGGGACAGGGAGGCATCCCCATTAGCATACAGAATGGAGAACAGAGATTCCAAGGCAACCAGAAAAGCAGGGAAGCAGGGCGTGATCTCAGCTCCAGGTGTTAACGAACCCACGCCTGCACACACCCAGCTCAGTAGTTATCACACTAATTCTAGTAATGAATCCTTTATTCAAAAGAATAAAAGAATCCAAAATACTGAAGCTGCCTAATTGCACTGTGAGCTCCCTGGAAGGAACACCGCCCACAGCCAGGAATGAGCAGTTCCTATTGTCTAGCCTGAACAAAACAACGGTGGGATCCTCCCTTGAGCCATCAATTTACCCATAAACAAATCTAGTGTTCTCCCTTGAACCATTGTTCTTTCCCTACAAAAACCCCTACCCACGCTCAAGTAAGTGCTCTGATGCCTGGATCCAAGATCTGCATCAGTTCCATTCGGACTTCATCTTCTCCTGACTGATCGTGCTGGGGGCTTTGCCTGACTCCAGCACTCCAGACCCTCAGCTACCACCACCACCACCTGGGAACCTGATCGATTCAAGCTTCATAGAATCATAGAACTGGAAGGGACCTCAAGAGGTCATCTAGTCTAGTCCCCTGCCTCATGGCAGGACTAAGTATTGTCTAGACCATCCCCGACAGGTGTTTGTCTAACCTGCTTTTAAAAATTCCCAATGATAGAGATTCCCCAACCTCCCTAGACAATTTATTCCAGTGCTTAACCACTCTGACAGTTAGGAAGTTTTTCCTAATGTCCAACCTAAACCGCCCTCGCTGCAATTTAAGCCCACTGCTTCTTGTCCTGTCCTCAGAGGTTAAGAACAACAATTTTTCTCCCTCCTCCTTGTAACAACCTTTTTATGTACTTGAAAACTGTTCTCATGTCCCCTCTCAGTTTTCTCTTCTCCAGACTAAACAAACCCAATTTTTTCAATCTTCCCTCAGAGGTCATGTTTTCTAGACCTTTAATCATTTTTGTCGCTCTTCTCTGGACTTTCTCCAGTTTGTCCACATCTTTCCTGAAATGTGGCGCCCAGAACTGGACCCAATACTCCAGCTGAGGACTAATCAGGGCAGAGTAGAGTGGAAGAATTACTTCTCATGTCTTGCTTATGTAACCCTTCTGCCCGTCAGAGTTGGCAGCAACAAGGGCCGGGTTCAATATCTAGGGGTTCCATTCCAATAACACAATGCAAACCGGCTCGAGCCCCCACCCAGTGACCTGGGAAAAATATATACCACCCCCGCTGGGCGCCTCCAAGAGGCAATACTTCCCCTCTCGCAAGCACATAGTCTGAGTGTAGCAAAAGTCTTTTAATAACAGAGAGAAACAATGTGGCATTATGTTGGGGAAACACCACCAACAGGATTCATAACACAACCCATGAGCAAAAACAACCCCACCCCAGGCAAATTGGGGCATGCCCTTTTCCCTTTGGTTCTTGAGTCCAGCAACCCCAAATCACCCAAAGTCCCAAAAGTCCAATGCCCCAAAAAGTCTCTGTCCCTGGTCAGGGCAGCCCCAGAGTTCGAAAGTTTATCGGCGGAGCTTTACCTCCCAACCTGGGTGGAAATGGGACGGGGGTAAGAGGCACCTTACGTGATCTGAAGCTGACCGCCCCATAGCTCCATAGCGGCGCTCCGCCAGCCGCCCCACGAACTCCTTCACTCAGCTGCGCTCCGCTCTGCCAGCCGCCCCACGAACTCCTTCGCTCAGCTCCACGGCCCACAAGCAGCTCCTGCCATCCACACACTGCTCCGCGTTGAACTGCTTCACCAGCCGTCCCGCAAACTGCTCCACAATATATCTTCAGGCTCCCCCACTACTTAACACAACACTCAGTGATTTCAGCTCTTAGGTGAATTCAGCTTATAGTAGGGGAGCCCCAGTGCTGGTGCACTGTCAGCCCAAAGTGAGCTCAGCAGCCTATAACTAGACTTCTAATGAAATCAAAATTAGCTCTGATATTCCACAGTGGAGAGAGGAGGAAGTGCAATCAGCAGGTAAGGCCCTCACCAAGGGGCCCATGCCACCAAGTACTACTACTTGTCCCCAGCCTCTCTCCATTCACACAGTTTTGGAACCCATGACCCTTGCCTAGCGAGTGCTACTTAGTTGATGGTGAATCCCTCCATCATAACAAAAGGCCACGTACAGTTCCAAGCACAGTTCCCATAATCAGGGTAATAACAATTTATTCTTCCTGCCCCAATAACAGAGACACTGGGGATCCCACAGCAGCCAAAGTGACCATTTGGGCAGCTATGGTCTCATTCTAGGCGTGGTGGGTGTGCCTATGCAAATGAGATCGGCCCCTGAAGTTCTTTTCCACAACTTGCCACACCTCACCACCAGATGTCAGGGTGGAGCTCATCCTGACACTGCTTACACTTACAATACTTCTGCTAATACATCCCAGAACGATGTTTGCTTTTTTTGCAACAGTGTTACACTGTTGACTCATATTTAGCTTGTGGTTCACTATGACCCCCAGATCCCTTTCCGCAGTCCTCCTTCCTAGGGAGTCATTTCCCATTTTGTATGTGTGTAACTGATTGTTCCTTCCTAAGTGGAGTACTTGGCATTTGTCCTTATTGAATTTCATCCTATTTACTTTGCATCATTTCTCCAGTTTGTCCAGACCATTTTGAATTTTAATACTATCCTCCAAAGCACTTGCAACCCCTCCCAGCTTGGTATCATCCACAAACTTGATAAGTGTGTACTCCGTATGCCATTATCTAAATCATTGATGAAGATATTGAACAGAACCGGACCCAGGACCCACTTCACGGAGTGGTGAGGACCCAGCTCTCTCTCTCTCGGTATAGCCTTCTGACCCTGACTTGTATGATCAGTTATAGTTTTCTAAACCTTTTATACTCAAATTTAAGTTAGATTTAATATTGTAACTGGTTTGTTTGTTTGGCTCCCCTATGGTTATTATCCAGCAATAAATAACTTTCCTGGTTAAGCTGGTTGCTTCTCCGTCTCTCTCCCCATCATGGGTGTTTATTGGCTTCCCTATTCGCTCTGCAGCAACGCTCCTCATACCTAAGCTAGAGATCCCTGCAGCACCCAAAAATTTTGTGGGGTTCGCTCATCATGTGGGTTACGACCAGAACAATTGTTACGTGAAAGTGGGGATAGGGACTTGCTGAACCTGGGGCATAGGAGGGTGGCAGATTGGAAGCGCTGCTCGACCAGCCTGCTGAGACCAGGGGCATATAAGGGGTCAGCTTGGGAGTGCTGATTGACCCGGTCCGCTCAGACGTGCTCTGTTAGAATGTGTGTGTGTGTTCATCTGACTCTGGGGCTGGACAAACCCAGCCCTGGGGAACCTCGGTCCTGCAGGAGAGCTCCACTGGGAGGGGACTTGCAGCAGGGAGAAGTAGAGCTCCCTGTGAGAACACAACTGACACAAGCAGTCCGTTGATAGAATTACAGACATGCCCCCGCCCCAAAGAGTAACCCTAATAAATGAGCGTACCCCAAAGTAACGGGCAAAGCTGGTAACAGCCCCCTCTGCAGGGCACATCAATGCAATAATCCCACAGTCTCCTGCAAACTCCCCTGGCAATGAGAAAAGGAGGACTTGTGGCACCTTAGAGACTAACCAATTTATTTGAGCATAAGCTTTCGTGAGCTACAGCTCACTTCATCGGATGCATCATGACAATCTGCAATGTGCATAGGCTGCAGCAATTCCAGGCCTCTTTGCTAGTGGGCTGAGGGAACCGGCAGGCTAGAGCCAACAAGCTGGCAAAGTCCCAGGAACACGGCCCGCACGGCAGAGCCATCTGGGGCTTGCCCTGCTCCGTGGCTGAATCGTCTCGTCTGGCTCCCATTCCTATTTATAAACTTGGGTTCCCATGGGCGCCACTCTCCAGGAGTGACTCTGGGTGCGTCCTGCCAGCCTGCTTGCCCACAACAGAAATCAGCCAAGTAGCTAATTAGTACGGCTAGTGCCTCCCCCCGCCCCCAGTTTCTGGATAACCCTGGCCCATCCACAATCCTGAAACTGAAAGCTGAAGCGAGACAAATTCAGACTGGAAAATATGGTGTAAATTTTTAGGGGAGAGAGTAATTAGCCATTGGAACAATTTAGCCAGGGTTGTGGTGGATTCCCCATCACTGACAATGTTTTCAATCAAGATTGGATGGTTCTCTAAAAGCTCTGCTCTGGGAGTTATTTGGGGGCAGTTCTCTAGCCTGTGCCCTACAGGAGGTCAGACTAGATGATCACAACGGTCCCTTCTGACCTTGGACTCTAGGATCTCTGAATCCAGCAGAGCTACCCTGACCGCTCCTGCCAGCCTGAAGACACACAGGCCCAGAACATGAATGGTATTTAGGCAGCTCAATACCTTGGAGGATTTGGGCCAGAGTCCCCAAAACAAGAATGGTGTGTCCTCTCTACAGGTTCTTCCTTTACTTTACACCAGCGTTTCTCAAACTGGGGTCTGCGAGGATATTCCAGGGGGTCCTTGGGCCCCTCTGATCAACTCCTCTCCCTGTCTCCCAATGCCACCTGCATGCCGGGGAACAGCTGTTTAGCAGCATGCAGGAGGCGCTGGGAGAGAGGGGGAGAAGCGGACACGGGGGTGTGCTCAGGGAGGGGGCGGAATCATGTCTGGGGCCGCTGACCCCACTGATCAACTCCTCCCCCTCACTCCCAGTGCCTCCTGCACGCTGCGGAACAGCTGTTCCCCGGCATGCAGGAGGCTCTGGGAAGGAGGGGGAGGATTGGGGATGGGGCGCGCTTGGGGGAAGGGAGCGAAAGAGGCATAGAAAAGGAGGGGCAAGGGTGGAGTGGGGGCAGGCCCTGGGGCTGAGCAGGGGGACTTGGGGGTCCGCGACATTTTTTTTTAACAAAATAGGGGTCCCCGGGTTGTTAAAGTTTGAGCACTGCCGCTTTTCACCACTGCACTGCCAGCATGTGGGTTACATACGCAAGCACACGCATGACCCTGCACCCACGACACGCGTGCCTGGGGACCCATGCCAGCTCCTGCAGACAATCGTGCAAACACGCCCTCGCACACTCTCACGGGCAGGCGCACGGCAACACGCAGTCTGCCTCACACCCGCCTCCCCACAAACCGCTGTCGATTTGAAAGCGACGCTCAGGCATTTGCAGCCAAACGACGGCTGGGGGCGGAAAGCGACAAACCTCCCGTCGTCCCGCCGTGGCTAGCGAGGCTTCAGGAATCACAGTGGGCAGCAGAAAACCAGGCCCCTAACCCCAGCTCTGTGGCCCAGCCACTGAAAGGGATCAAACCGAAAACCCCTTGGGGGATCTGGGCCCAAAGAGCAGAGCAGGAAGCAATATCTCCCTGCAGCCGCTAGGGGCCAGCAAGGACTCAAGAGAATCCTTCAGCGACTCCTACAACCGACTAAAAACAAAGTTTGTGAGCAGCGGCCCATCCCCTAAGGGATTTGATTGGGCTGGAAGGGGGAAGTTTCTGATTGGAGGAGACAGCTGCCACTTAGGCTCCCTTAAGAAGCAGGGCACAGCACCTGGTTCCAGGAAAGCAGGGCTGGGGCTGGGTCAGGTAGGACAGGCTCCCAGAGGGACAGGAGCATCGCCTGGGTTGGGTTCTCGAGGCTGCTTTGGATTTTATTTTTTGGCCCCTCTGGATCTGATCACTAAGGTGAGCCCTGCATTCCCAGCGTGACCCTTCCCTTCTGCAGGTGGGGGGCTTGATTTGCATGAGAAACCCAGTGAGGTTCCGATCTTTGCCCCTCCTGAGAAGGGCGTGGGGCTGGGGGTACAACCCCCCACCTCTTCTCTGAGAGAGGAGTGGAGACTTGAGGGCCGCTGCAGCTGGGCTGGGAAACTTCCCTTGGACTCTTTGAGCAACAGTCAAAGAGAAATTGATTTGCCTTTGCTTCCTCTTTCTCTCTGCTGCAGAGGGGAGAAGTTGGGGTCTTCCCTAGTGTTTAAAAGCCCCCCTGGAGGGTAACTGAGCAGCCTCCGGGACTTGCTAAAGGGCTCACTGCTGTGTGAGGCACTGGTCTGCCCTAAAACTTCTCTCTCCGAGGGGGTGAGGACTGCACTAACCCCTGGTGCTGTGCTAATCTCTCTGATTTCTTTTCAGGAGCAAAGATGGGCTGTTTCAGTTTCCTCAAGGTGATGATGATCTTGTTTAACCTGGCCATATTTGTAAGTACCAGCAGCGTTTCAGGTTGTTTCTCTTCGTCACCGGGACTAGATTTCAATGCCAGCAAATGCCCAGAGACTGTGGTGCTGATTATTTTTTTTAAAAAAAATGACCCTGCCCTTGTTGCCAAAGCTCTGCTGGCCCCGGGGCACTTCGGGATGAGAGCACTGACTGCCCCTCACGGGGCCTGTTGCAGGTGCTGGGCTGGGACTCTGGCTGGACCAGCTGTTTGCAGTGCTTTCCAGAGCCCCTTTCTCGGTGTGCTCCTTCCTATGAATTCAGGCCAAGTGTGCGTCTGCGCAGCGGGCAGGGCGGTGAGGGGCATCTTGTGTGGACGCGCTCACGCCGGTGGCACCCTCGCTAGCGAGCATGCCGCAGGGCGGAGGCAGCCCGCCCTGTAGCGTCCGCACGGCTAGCTTTAACGAGTTAACCAGAGTACGGGCGGGAGGCCTGGCTGGGGCCCTCGGAACGCTGGGGGTTGATAGTACTGTTCAATGCTGGGTTTAAGTTTTAAAGGGTCCCAGCCAAGTTGATCCGTTTCAGTCTAGGCTTGCTTGGCAAAATGGCTTGCTCCGAGGCTCTCGGGGGTGGCTGTAGGGCTGTGACGCTGATAGACGATGTCAGACCTTAAGCATTCTGTTTCTACGTTGGAGCGTATTGCCCTCTGCAACCTCCAGTGGACCAGACCCCCAGGCGATCACCTAAATTAGGCAGCTAGCCGCATAGGAAAGGTAAGCTACTTCTCCAGTACGGTCTTCTCCAGGGCACGGGCGGGCTATAACCAGCCCCCTTTCCCTAAGAGCCCCACTCCAGAGTTGGCCAGAACAGGACGCTCTGCTACAGCCTGTTCCTGGCACCTGGATTCGCTTTGAACAAGGCCAAGCCGCCAGGATTGCCGGGGGCTATGGCTCCGGACTGAGACTGTCTCTGACGTCACTGATTGTTCTCCTCCCATGGCGTAGGCAACAATCTCATCGGTGGCATTGGAAGGAGAGCAGGGGGGTGCAGTGACACCAGGATCCATCCAAAAGCTCTTACTCCTTTGCAACCTGCGTCCAGCCGGGCCACCCTGCTGGTGGAAATCTATCTGGACCCCGGGAGCTCCATCACCGCAGAAGTGTGTTTTATTTTCTCTGTCTCTTTCACTCCCTTTGCACAGTACGAGCCCTCATGGCAGGGATTCTGCCCTCGTGGCCTCTGTGCTTGGCTACTGGCCCTGCCATCAGTGTGGGGGACCCTGGAAAGCCACAGGGATACATGGCAGAACAGCTGCTCAGGGACCAGGGCTGGCGGGGCCCATGCTGGTTAGACGGTTTGTCTGCAGTTTCGCTCTGTTCTGACCCCTCCAACTTGGGGCTCGTCAGTTGCCTCGATTCACAAGGGTGGCAGCCGAGGCTGGCTGGATTAGAACTGCACCGAGTTATACTTGGGGAGGATTAGAAAGCGGGGCTGACGGCCCTGCCCTCTCTTCTTTCCCCCTCCGGCCTCTCCCGGGCGGATTCCCGGGCCGGACAGGAGGTGCTCTGCCTCTCTCACTTTGCCAGGTGCGATGTTGTTATCCGGCTGGCCAGAAAGCTTCCATCAACCCCCGCCCTTTTTTTTTTAATGGAAAATTCCCCTTTAATTGAAAATCCAGGGGAAGTGTCTGCTGTCCTGGGGGTCGGGGGCGAGCCATCAGAAAACCCACTCTTGTTTTGTCTACACTTTCAGCAGAGGGGTGGGGTGGGAAGGAATTCCATTCTTTTTCCAGCCAGCTCTGGTTTGTAGCTCTCTCTGCCCTCCACTGGCCCCGAGGATCTACTGGGATCTGCTGCTGTCTTTCCAGTTACTGACTGTTTTTCCCCCACGTTCCCAGGGGCACCTGGCCACGAATAGCGTCAAGTCCAAATCCTGGCGGGCGGGGCCAGCGGCTCCAAAACCCTGACAGCGCTGAGATGCAATAACAATGGTTCCGTCTCTTTCCCCCCGGCGGGCTGACACGTCTGCTTCTCTCAGGTGGCTCTGCTGTAGGGTTTCTCCGTCCTCCTCTGCTCCGGCTCCAATGAGAAAAGCTCAGTTGTGGGAGTTATAATGGAGGTGACGAGTGACTCCCCGGTGACGTTTCCCCCGCCCCAAAGGCCATGGCTTTGTTTGCCCGGTGGACAAGGCCGCCTGTTCTCGCTCAGCTGGCTTGTGTTCAAAGGCAGAGCTGTCTCTGTGGCTCTGAGGGGGACGGACGATGGAGCTGCTCGGCCCCTGCAGCGTCCCCCCTGGAGAAGCCGTTCTCCCAGCCAGAGGGAAATAGTTCTCTTCAGTGTGTTTCTCCCCCTGGGCTTGGCTAGGAGACACGAATAGGGAGGCTGGCTGCCCGGGTCCCCGCTAGCCCAATGTGGCTGGAATGATCAGCCCAGGAAAGCTCCTTGGCCTGCGTGATTCTTCCTTTCGTCTCCCAACCGCTCTTGCTGCGGCCTTCAGAGACGGGCTGAGGGCCATGTCCCTCGGCACAGACCTTCACAGCGGGAAGCTTGTCTGATCCCCAGGGGCAGTGCCTCTGAATGCGGAAGCGCGGGTGCTCTCCTCCTGGCTTGCACCGAAGCTGAGGCCGGCCCGACCTCTGCTGAAGCCTGTGGCTAGTCAGGTCCTAAGATAGCTGCAAAACACCGGAGGCTCCAGGACACTTGTTCACTTGGACGCCGAAGCGGGGACGGGGGTTCTGCCCTCCCGGCCCGAGACATTGTGCTCCTCCGGGGTGATCTGACCTGCTCTGCTGTCTTCTTGTGGAGATGTCTCTGCTCTGATGGTCCCAGTTCTGAAAGGCACTGGGAGGAAAACGCAGCCTTCCAAGGGGAGCCGGGTGGATAGAACACCTAACTGGCTTCAAGACTGAGCTGGATACGTGTATGGAGGGGATCGGATGATGGGGCTGCGTCCAATGGCATGTCGCTGATCTGCGACTACTACCAGCAAATATCTCCAATGGCTGGAGATGGGACACTAGATGGGGAGGGCTCTGTGTTACTACAGAGAATTCTTTCCCAGGTGTCTGGCTGCTGGGTCTTGCCCACATGCTCAGGGTCTAACTGATCACCATATTTGGGGTTGGGAAAGAATTTCCCCCCTGGTCAGATTGGCAGAGACCCTGGGGCGTTTTCACGTTCCTCTGCAGTATGGGGCCTGGGTCACCTGCAGGTTTAAACCGTTTTCAATAGTGGATTCTCTGAAACCTGAAGTTTTTAAACCATGATTTGAGGACGTCAGTAACTCAGCCAGAGGTTCGGGGTCTATCACAGGAGTGGGTGGGTGAGGTTCTTTGGCCTGCAATGTGCAGGAGGTCAGACTAGATGATTGTGATGGTCCCTTCTGACCTTAGTCTATGAGGAGGAATGGCTTGGGAGGGGCTTTTAGGCAAATGCATCTGAGGGTGTCATTGGAGACTCGGGGAGGAATTTAAATGAGGACAGGGAGGTAGGTAGGAGGATGAGGAGGGGGCGAGATGTTGATGGGGTATGTGTGTGGGGGAAACTTTGATGGCACACTTGGCTTCTGATCACTCTTGCAGGGCCAGGCACTGACTTCAGGCCCTTTCCCTCCAGTGTGAGGGGCCCTTCACCGTGTGTTGTGTGTAATGACCCCATCCCAGGCAAGGAACTGAGTGGAGTGGGTGAGGCTGGTGCAATGGCCTGGCTCTCCTTCCCACCCTGCCAGCAAAGCATTATTCTTGTATCGGGGTTTATCTGCCCCACCCCGTGCTGGAATGGAAGTACAAAGACCTGTCCAGGAAAGTAGAGGGTTGTAATCTCCTCCGCCAGGGCCGGGAACAGAGCTGGCATTAATCAGAGGAAATCACTGACCCTGGGGTAGAAATCAGGAAGTTCCCCGAGACCCGCGTGCCTTGTCAGAGCTTTCCTGGGTCTCCCTGTTCCAGAAACCAGGGCTTTGGAGCGGAGCCCGGAGCAGCTCCAGAGCAATGGAGCTGCAGGTTTTTGTCTGGAGCTGGAGTGGATCCAGCGCAGAGCTCCAAAGCCCTGCCAGAAACGGCCCTGGCCAGTGACCGAACAGCTGTTCCCAGCCTAATCGGGGCTCTCCGAATCTCCCTTGTGCAAAACACAGGGCCCCCAGCCCCGCCTCTGAGCCAAAACAAATCACACTGGCTTCCTTGCCTATTGTGAACCCCGCCCCTGGGCACTTGGGTGAACTGACAACACGATCTGTCTCCATAGAGACCAGTGGTCAGGGCCTCGCCCCGTTAGGGATTGACCGTGTTTCATGGGGAGCTTGTGGTTGCTCTCGGGGAGCTGGATGGCACCCCTTTGCATGCTTGCTAACTCACCGGAGATTATCCCCCAAATCAGGGGACCTCTAATCTGCTCCAGGAGCCCTTCTCCTGTTTCACGAAAGGGCCAGCCCTGGGTCATCAGTGCGTGCTGGGGAGAGCAGAGTAACCCGTGAGCTGGAGGGGAAGGAAAGTTGCAGTTAGCCCTGAGATCAGAACGTTCACAACTAGAAGTGAAAGGAGAAGATGGTCTCGCATTTCTAGGTCCTGTCAATGTCATGTCCCTTAGACCTTTCCCAGCCACCTCTGAAATAACACGCGCCTCTCTCTCGCCTCCTAGCTTGGCGGAGGGGCGCTCCTGGGCGTGGGGATCTGGGTCGCCGTGGACGGGAGCTCGTTCTCCAGCATATTTGGTTCCAGCAGCGCCTTGCAGTTTGTGAACGTCAGCTACTTCCTCATCATCATCGGCGCCATCCTGGT
Organism: Lepidochelys kempii; assembly: GCF_965140285.1. NCBI lineage: Eukaryota > Metazoa > Chordata > Testudines > Cheloniidae > Lepidochelys > Lepidochelys kempii. The sequence goes on along the minus strand of NC_136387.1, from coordinate 103,247,604 downwards.
GGTGCTCGGCTTCCTGGGATGCTGTGGGGCCCAGAAAGAGAGCAAATGCCTCCTGATCATGGTAAATCTCCAGCTCCGGGCGGCGGGAAGCCGCGCTCGCTCGGTCAGCCTAACCCGCTTGTCCAGCTGCACGCGGGGTAGGATGGTGGAAGAAGTGGGCTTTGTACCTCCAGTAGGGAGTTGGGGTCTGTCAGGCCAGTGGCCTGGGTCTGCATTTGCGATCTCAGTCTGCACAAGGGTGGGACACAGCTGCTGCCTTGAAACGGGGTATATTTGATCCCAGGAGGGGAGTGACCCCCTCAAAATCCCATGCTCCACGGCAAGAGACTTGTTTCTTTGGACGAAAGGTTCCCTGCTCGATAGTAAACCCTGTCTTGCCCGAGTCGTGAGAGATCCCCATGGTAACTTTCTCTCGTCCCCTTTGTCGCCTGCTTGTGAACTAGCTTGAAGCCAGCTTGGCTTCTCCCAAGTTTCTCCCCGGGGCTGCACCCAGCCCTGCTAACCACCACAGGAAGCTGGCAGCGCTGTGGCCCGCCCCAGCTAGATGGGCCTGGACTCCGTCCCGTCTCTGACCTCTGGGTTGTGTCTCCTCCAGTTCTTCTCGATCGTGCTGATCATCTTCATCGCTGAGATCGCTGCTGCGGTGGTGGCACTGGTCTACACATCTCTCGTAAGTCAGAGGGGGGTGGGAGGGACAGGTCGCTCGGCGGCCTCCTGGGCCCGTTCCTGGAAGGACTGTGCTCTAGGCCTTGTGCTAAGGGGGATGCCGGAGGAGCGGAGATCGGTCCTCCCTGAGGGGTGGTTACCGTTCACGAACCGCTCCTCGGAGAAGCAGATGTAACAGTGGGTGCTGAGGGTCTGGCCTCACTCACGGGGTCTGTGGGGCAGGAGGGAAACATGCCCTGGGCGGGAAGGCCCTATCCCTGGGGCTAGTCCCTCTCGGCAATTAATTCCTCCGTCCTGCACGGAAAACAGCCTGGCACCCAGTCGCAAGGCCTGGTGCAACGCAGCCCTGTGTGGGTGGGGGGGCGAGGCTGCCCTGTGTTGGGGGGAGGTGGATTTAGTCTATTCAACCCCCCCCCCCATCCCCTGCAGCATCAATAGTATGCACACTGCAGCGTGAGTCCTGGGAAGTGAAACGGAGGCGGAAGAGCGAACGCTGCAGGCGATGGCAAAGCAGATGACAGCTCCGGCCCACTCTCCGTGGCAGCAATCCTGAGCTGCGGGCAGGAACGTCCCATGCCACAGGCCCGGGTGGTGTCTGTTCTCACCCGCTCGGGGACGGTCGTTCCTGTTCTCACTTCCTGCTTCCGGACCTCACGCGTCTTACGTAACCGGGGAACTCTTCGGCCTGCCACACAGCGAGCCCGTTGCTGGAGAAAGGGGCCAGCACAACAAACTCCCCCTGCTTGCCCACCTGCCTGGCATAGCCATGGCAGCTCCCCTCCCACATGTAGCGGGTTGCCGGCGTACCTGGACGCTGGCCTGTAGGGACGCCAGGATTCTCCAAGAACCCCTTTAAGCCTTGGCCTCTCCCCGTGTGCGTGCCAGGCCGTTGGTCTAATGCCCGCTGTGATGGCATCTGAACTCTCTTCTAGGCGGAGAACATCCTACAAACAACAGTGACTCCAACACTGAAGAATCAGTACGGGAAGGTTACTGAAGTCACGCAGATCTGGAACACCACCATGTCTAAGGTGAGCCAGCCTGCGCGGGCCCGTCGCTCAGCTCAGGGGCGTCTCTGGTTTGAGATTGAGGGGGGCCTTCCGGGGATGGGGCAACAGACTTTAAAATTCAAATGCACATGGGGTACAAGGGTCTGGAACCCACCTCGCTCCTCTCTGCGGTACCACACCGCGCCGCCCATTGGGCAGCCGTGGCCACTGGCACAAAGCGCACAAGGCTGCAGGGGCCTCTGACAAGTTGTGGTCGTCAAAGGCCCCGCGGCTCTTCTCTCAAGAGTCGGGGCTGGACCCCGAATCCTGGCCCAGCTCCAACTTGGGGAATGACATTCTGCCTTCCTCCCAGTTTCGGCTGGATGCATAATCCCTTAGTGCTTCCAATCCTGTCCTACCTGGCTGTACCGGGCTGCGGCTGCCCCATCGCCCCAGACGGCTTCATCCGCCACTGCGGGGCAGAGACAGCCCCCTAGATTAACCGGTTTGTAATCTGGCTGCGGAGCTTTTTGAGGTCTCCGGTTGGGACATGATGGAGGGTGTTGGGCACGTTCTGTTCCTTGCTCTCACTCCTCTTTCCTCCTCCTCCCAGGTGAAATGCTGCGGCTTGACGAACTACACAGACTTCACAGACTCTTACTACTACAAGGAACACGGCGACATGTACCCACCGTTCTGCTGCAACTCCGTCAACGCCTTGTGCAACGAGACAGAAGCATATAACAGCAAACTCCCGGTATGGAGATGCAACAGCTTTGCCTTATGGCTGCGGGACCCCACACTGCCAGAAGGGCGTGGGTTTTGCTGTGGAAACTGGGCCACTGTCCCTCTCTGACATCTGCTCTTGGAGTGTCTGGGGATGTCCCCTTCCCATCGGAGAGGGAGGTGGGACTAGTTTGTGAATCACAGAAGTTTGGCGTAAGGCAGAGGAGGAGCAGGTTTGTTCTGCACTGGGGGACTGAGCTTATCTTCTGTTCCCATCTCTGCAACTGCCTTGCGCGACAACCGTGGCCAAGTCACTTGCCCCCTCTATGTCTCTTCCCTACCTGTAAGTGTGGGGATGAGGACACGTCTTGTGAAAGGCTTGGAGGCCTGTAGGTGGTATACATGAGCAAAGCTGACCCTGCAGATGACTCTGGCCTGGTCTAGGGGATTTTGTCTAGATTCTATTAGGAATCGTCCCTGAGTTATTCTCTTTATACAAAGGTTCTTTAGACACTTGACCAAAAAATCATAGGGTCATGGAAGACCTCACCGGGGATGGGTGGGAGGGAGTTGTGTGTAGAAGCAACAGTCCAGGCCATTACGAATGCACTCGGAGTACAAATGTATTTAATGTGCATATCACATTGATCCAGCAACGAGGCCCAAATCTCCTCCAAAGCCGAGTCCCCTTGCAAACCATCACATGCACACAATATATGGCATTCAAACCTAGCGCTGTTTGACCCTCTTAGTGACTGTGTTAGTAACTAGACTCTATAGCTCACGTGAAACAAAAGTAGCTGACCCAGCACTATTCGGTATAGTCATGTAGGACCTACAAATCCTACTTAACCCACTGCATGAGCTCTGACCTTTCTGCTTGGAGTTATTCTCAGCTGTGGAACAGAGCCGGTGTTGCAATTACCTTCCAGTGCATTTCTGGACATCTAGTGGAAGTGGCCAAGACTGGGTGCTTTTAATTTGGGAGTGGGAGGGTGTGTGTGTGTGTGGGGGCGGGAGGCTGTGCCCAAATCAAGACCCCTCAAAGCGGCTTGACTTCCTGAATCCTGTTAATATTGGGGTCCTCCTGGGTGTTTCTAGTTAGGCACCCAAAAATCATCAACTCCTCTCAGCTGGGAAGCTGAACTGAGCCTTACTGATCCCTGAAGTGCCCGTTTACTCCGGGTGTCCTGCTTGGTATATACCGCCAGGGCACAGCCAGGCACACTCCTGCCCTTCTCAACCAACAGAGTCAGCGCTCACTTTGGGACTCCCTTCAGAAGCTCTCAGCAGGTCGCTCGGTGCCAGCAAACCCACAGAGCATCAGGGGGACTAGAGGGCTAGCTGCATCCTTCAGCTGACCGGGCATTCAGCCGCCTTGCTCCAACCAGCTTCCGTTGCGTGCTTGGCCCCGGCTCTTTCTAACCATGCTGGTTTCCATTTCCCCCTAGGGTTGCTTCCAGCAGCTGCTGAGCGACGTTCGCAAGAACGCGGGTGTGGTGGGGGGCGTGGCGCTGGGGATCTGTGCGTTAGAGGTAAGTCCCCCAGCTGGCTCCTGGCTGCAGAAACTGGGCGGGGACGTAGGTCTACACAGCTGCCGTCCCACTGCCTCCCCTCCACTGCCCCAGACAAAGGGCCCGCCCAGCAGGGGAGAGGGTAGAGTCGCTCCTGAACTGCGAGGGTGCCCACTGACCACCTCTGAGCTCTCCTCCTCCCGGGCTGCAGGCTCAGGCTCATTTCCTCTGCTCCTGGGGTGCCCAGCCCAGCCATGCTGTCCGAGCAGCTGTGACCACCAATGGCTCCAACCCCCGCCCGGGCCCCCGGAGCCTGGCGCTTGAGTGGGGATCAGGGATGGGGAGCCACAAAACAAGAGGAGGCGGGGAGGCCAGGGGATAGAAGGGACAGAAATAAAGGTGGCAACACCTACTTGAGGACATGGCACAAGGGCGCTCGCCCACTGCAGCGGGAGCCACTAAGCCGGGGCGGATGGGAACCACCGAGGCAGCCTGACATCTAGTCTTGACCCTCAGCCTGCGCCCGGCCTTGACCCTCCGGGCCCGCTTCCCAAACCGACCTCGGCGTTCGTGTGGGGGAAGCAACAGGAGAGGGAGGATGATGGCGGCTGGGTGGCAGAGCCACGCCATCTTGGCCGTTCCCACAGATCGAACCCGGGACCTCTAGATACAAAAGCTTGAGTTAAAGGGCCAGGCTGGCCATCGGAGAGCCACAACAGACCCGTCTCCTCTATAGACTGGGGCACAAGACACGCTGACCCGTGGGTTACAGTTGCATGATGTAGAGGATGCATCTAGCCAACGTGGAGAAAGAAGAAAAGGCCTCCCTGGGCAGCAGGAGATATTAAACCTACTTACCTCTCTTTAGATTGCAGCCATGGTGGTGTCCATGTACCTGTACTGCCAGCTGGATAAGAAGTGAGGCCTGAAGAAGGCAGCGAGTCCTTTTCCCCTGGGCGGAAGAGGACGAACGATACGTTCTTGCCTCATTTTCTGTTTTGAGAATCAAACATTTCTTGGGCCCAACACACTCTCTGTCCTATGCACTGTGATTAGTTTCTAAATGATCTCCTGAGCTGACAGCCGTAGAGTGTGTGTTTGTGTGTGTATATATCTCTCTCTATATATATATTAGCTAGCGTGACGTATCGATAACGTGTACATACAAACACTTCCGAAGTGGAAAGAGCTTCTGTTTCACCCCGGAGCTATTGTGCCAAAGACTGAAGGGGCTACAGATGCTGCTCTGTCCCCTCCGTGGCCTGTGTGATCCTAGCTAGCTGTGGGGTGATCTTGCTAGGAGATGACCATCCCAGACTGCTGCTCGTGCTAGTCTTCCCAGCCCTCCTTGTTCACGAGACCCTTTAGCCCAGTCTCTAGTACACAGAACTAGATTCTAACCCGTGATCAGCTGGTGTGAACCAAGAGTCTTCCAGTGACTATGATGAAGCTACTGCTAACTGGCAGAAGAGTCTAGATTAGTGGAGAAGGCTTAGACCTCATGGGGTAGGAGAGAACATCCAGCCAAGCTAAGACAGGCCATCACTTCCTTCTTGCTTTAAGCGTGTAGGCCAGAGGGAAAGGGCCTCGGGCTGCTCTGGCCTTGACTTTTTCCTTGTCTCTCTCCCTTCAACTCTCTCCCGGGCCACCCTCATCTCGTCAGCTTCCACACCCTCCCGCTTGAAGGCCTGGGGCTGGGTTAGATGGCACAATGCCATGCCGGGAGCTTGCCGGGGAGCCCCGGCAGACTGAGTCTGTCCTGTATATTTTTACACTGTGAAGAACTCCCCTCTCCCCCAATTAATTTATAATCTCAAGTGTAAATTATTTTCTGAATGTGGAATGAAGGTTTGTGCACAAGATGTTCCAATAAACTCTTTGAACCAAGAACTTGAGCGCGGACTACTGTCGTGCTGCATCAACTCTCCAGTCTCGGTACTTTGCTGGGCCTATCACCATGGTATCTGTGCACTTCCCAACCTTTACTGTATTTCTCTTCCCTCTTATCCCCCTTGAACAGCTGGGGAAACTGAGGCATGGAGCCATCAAGTGAGTTGCCTAAGCTCATGGAGGAAATCTGTGGCAGAGCAGGGGCTCCCACCGCCTAAGGATTAGGCAAATGTCCGAGTGACTTGGCCATCCTTCGTGTTTGCATGCCAGCTGTCTACTCTCCTGTGCGTCTGTAGGAGCCCGGGGGAAACCAATAAGCCAGGCCCGACTACTACTGCTATTAGCCCCTACAGGCGCCCTGTTCTAGGCATTGTACTAGCCCGTCCTAAGCTCCAGTCAGGGGCTGTCTTTCAATTAGCCATGCAGCGAGGCAAAGGGGTGTGTCCTGGACAAACAGGGGACAGGTGGCTGCAGACCAGCTGGGCAGACACCGTGCAAAGTCAGACTCATGCTCCTCTGATGAGCGGCAATACACTCCATCGCAGGCCCTCGGGAAGGGGTGGTGTGTGGGGAAAAGGGGGGTGGCAGAGGCAACCGCCCCCCACCCCAGTAAAGCGAGAGACTCACAACCCAGGAAGATGGTGAGGCCTCATCTGGAGTACTGTGTCCAGTTTTGGGCCCCACACTACAAGAAGGATGTGGAAAAATTGGAAAGCGTCCAGCGGAGGGCAACAAAAACGATTAGGGGGCTGGAGCACGTGATTTATGAGGAGAGGCTGAGGGAACTGGGATTGTTTAGTCTGCGGAAGAGAAGAATGAGGGGGGATTTGATAGCTGCTTTCAACTACCTGAAAGGGGGTTCCAAAGAGGCTGGCTCTAGACTGTTCTCAGTGGTGGAAGATGACTGAACAAGGAGTAATGGTCTCAAGTTGCAGGGGAGAGGTTGAGGTTGGATATTAGGAAACACTATTTCACTAGGAGGGTGGTGAAACACTGGAATGCGTTACCTAGGGAGGTGGCGGAATCTCCTTCCTTAGAAGTTTTTAAGGTCAGGCTTGACAAAGCCCTGGCTGGGTTGGTTTCGTTGAGGATCGGTCCTGCTTTGAGCAGGGGTTTGAAGTAGATGACCTCCTGAGGTCCCTTCCAACCCTGATATTCTATGATTCTATGATCACAGCTGCTGTGGGAGCTGGAAGGACAGGCTGGTATGCCATGGGTCCGTGGAAGCAGGGGTGAAAGTGTGATGGTGCTGTGGGAAGCAGAGGGCAGGCCGGGGGGCACTGGCAGATCAGAGGGGCAGATCAAATTTCTAGGGGCGCAAAGGACCTTCAAGGGGAGGGCGAGAGCTCGGGCTTCCCAGATGCGGTTTAATGCCTTCACTCCGGCCGCACGGTTCAATTCTCTCTGGCCTTACCCGTGTTTAAAAGCAAAGAGGCCGGCAGGCAAGCCCTGCTTTCACAACAGCCTCTGCCACCGACGCAGGGCAGGGGCACGAGGCTGCCTGCAGGTTCCCCACAAAGCAATGGCCTGTTTTGCCTTGCAAATTCCCTCCCTTGGGCTGTTTTGGTTAAGGCAGCAGTGGAAACCTCAGTGCCCATCCACTTCTGGCACCTACGGCCAGCTGGGAGATCGAGGGAAGGGATTGTATAAACAGTTGGGGGCTGGAACACGCTTGGCCCAGCCACTGAAATACTGGGTTGAAGCCAAATGCTGTAGGGGCGCCAAGGATCAGACTGCCAATGCACCCTTCACCCCAGCTCCTTCCCTGCATGCGGGCCGAAAACAGGGCACCTGGCGGCTTGGGAGATGGCCAGGCAGCTGATCTGAGCTCGGGTGCCACTGGTTGCCACCCAAGAGCCCAGTCTGGTCTCATGCAGCCTGGGATTTAAATGCCACTAGATGGACATGACCACTAGACAATAGGCAGCCAATAGAGACCAGAGCTGGACACTGGGGGTGGGGGGGGGGAGTCCGTGGGCTGCAGCTATCCTGGAGGAGGGGTGGTTTGCTTGGCTAACCCCTACTAAACCCCGGCATCTAAGCGCCTCGCTTTGTGTGTAGCTGACCACGCTTTGAAGAGCACCTGGCTCCTGCTGGCAGGGACTTTGCTCTTAACCCTCTCTAAGCCATGGCTATCGCAAGAGCTATTTATGTTTATTTAGGGGAGAGAGCACCGGACTGGGAACCAGGAGATCTGGGTTCTATTCCTGGCTCGGCCACTGGCCTGCTGCGTGAAGTTGGGCAAATCCCTTCACCACCCTGCGCCTCAGTTTCCCCATCTGTAAAATGAGGCTTATGATACTGCCCTCCTTTGTAAAGTGCTTTGAGATCTCTTGGTGAAAAGCACCATTAGAAGAGCTGGGTATTATTACTGAGTAAGACTCGCCTGGTTTTTTAGAGCTACTGTGTGCTCTTAGCCTCCCCTGGCTTCAAAGGGTTAATGAGACCCCGGGGAGTTCAGCACTGCTGGGGAATCAAGCCTCTTGTGTTTAGATACCATCAACTTACGCTCCCAGGTGTGAACGTTTTGCTGTCTGTTGTGAGCAAAAGATTCCCCGAGGGCTTGGCCAAGCATAAATCAATCCGTCTGGGCATTAGTGAGAGTGGCAGTCGATCACACCAGCATTTCAGGGGTTAACTAAGGCCAGTACCTGCTAAGAGGGAGGGAGGTGAGCAAAAGCCAGAGTTTGCACTGCCCTTATCTGGCTGAAATGTTTTCTCTCACACCAGTAAACTCATCCAGCTATGGCTGATATACACAGAGGCAAATTCTAGCCTGTTCTTTATCTTTATAGTCAGGAAAGAGAGATGACACAAGCCATCTACTGCGTTTATCTCGATGAGATGCAAATAAACTCATTGCTCTTATTCTAAAGAGGGCACTTTGGTCATGAAGCTGGGGAGGAGCAGCAGGAATTGTGTACAGCCCCCTAGCACAACGGGGCCCTGATCTCAGGTGTGATACAAAGAACTGGAGCAGGTTGGAAAAGTCCCAACAAAACCGGTTTTCCTCCGAATTCACCGATTTGGCTAAAGGGAACGTCCCGCGGAGATGGTTCGATTTTGATGACGTTCCTCACAGAAAGCAGGCAGGCTTCTGATGCAGCCTGGCGGCTTTCAAAACCTGACTTGCCCGCCCTGCTCCTTGGCAGCTGCCTGGCAGTCTCCTGTGGGATCCAGACTTCCAGGGTCCGCAGCCCAGCTGTGCTGGCCTGGAGCCAAGGACCACAGGGCGCTTCCAGGAGCCACATCCCTGAAGCAGCCGGCCGCTTGCACATCCCTAGAGCTGGGGTCCCCAGGGCTTTCATGGAGCATTCTGAAATATTGGGGTGGGGGTGGGGAGGTCATTCCGAATCGGAATCAAACCAAATTTCAAATGATCAAAATGCTCCACGGAAGAGAGTTCCCTTTCTCTCTCCAGGTGATGGGGATGGTGCATTCCGCGCTCCCAGTAGCTCCTGGCTGTGGATGGGCATCTGCCTCCCTTCACAACATAATGATGCTGTGGCAACACAAGATTTCATTGCTGCGAGCTGGCATGGGCCTGGGGCTGGGGGCACCGAGCTATCGGCTCCCTGGGCTAAAGGAAAATCTGTGCCAGACTCTGTTCAGAAGGTGAGGCATAAGATTCTGTCCCCTGGGATGGGGCGGTGTGCATACCAGCTAGCCCAGATGCCACACATCCACCACCCTAACACTTACTGCGAGGGGGAGGGATTTATTAAGAGGGCATGTGGGCTCACCGGTCCATTTCCCAACAGGGGCAGATCTTGGGTTAAAGCCATGGAAGGGAAGTACAGCATCTAGGCTTCTAGTCCCGGTTTTGCCACTGACCCGTTATACGACCATGGCAGCAAGCTGGGAAAGGAAGTGGACGGGGCTTCAGAACAGCTCCCTCCGGGCCACCGAAGAAACGACGGAGATATTGGGCTTCTGCACCTAGCGTTGGGCTTGAATTCCCGGCGAGCGCTACTGTAACCCACATGCCTCGTGGGTGGGGTGCTCTGACCCATCTAGTGGCTCTGAGACCACAGAGAGAGAGATTAATGAGTCTGCTCTAGAGCCTTAGCTAAGAGCCAGTTAGCTTTTTGCTCATGCAGTAGAGGCTCATGCACTAAGCTCCAGAGGCCCCAGGTTTGATCCCGCCTGCCGACGACCGGGGTCGTCAGTGTTACACTACAGCTGGGCAAAGATGTCCCAGAAGAGCAGTTTCCCAAAGGGAAAATGCTGATTTGGCAAAATGAAAACATTATCTACACGTCTTGTTTCACCTTTATTGTTTTGACTCAATAATATTATTATTAGAATATAATTAAATAATATCACTGTTGAAAGAAAGCCTTTTGACTTTACAATACTTAGCTTCTCTATGGCGCAACTCATCAGTAGATCTCAGAGGGCTTTACAGAGGGGCATTACCCCCATTTTGCTGATGGGGAAACTGAGGCACAGGGCGGTGAGGTGACTAGCCCAAGTTAGGGAATAGAACCCGCATCTCCTGAGTCCCAGCCCAGTGCTGTAGCATTTCTGGAATCTTTCCTTACCCGACGATTCTGAGCTTTCAACTTTTCATCCCGATGAGGGGATCAAAATCAGGTTTTAAAATGGCAGAGTTTTCCTTGCGTGACGGAAAGCCCGGGTTTCAAGCAGCTCTAGCTCAGCATGATGGGCAGGCCGAGGCGAGGCGTGGCGGGAGGCCAGGGACCCAGAGTTACTCATTAAGTGGCAGAGTGGGCGGTTGGAATGCAAGCAGCCTCGATTCAGACCTGTTTGGCTTGGGCTGTTGCTCAGCTTCAGCGAGGTGTGTCCTGACACTGCCTATTGCATTGTTCTAGCAACGTGCCATTGTACAGTACAGTACAGGGTCCGCTGTGCTGCGGAGAACTGATCCTTGCAGTGGGACAGCGAGTACTGACCTGCTCGCCCGGAAATCCTCCTGTGCAGGGAGCTAGGGGGCTGCTAACCAGAACAGGGAGACCAGCCTGCACTTGGGAGCAGTACACACAGCCCACAGCACTCCTGAAAGGGTTAATCCAGTCTCAGAAGCTGCCAGGTGACAGGGGCCTGCCCTCGGGCTAGGTTCCGCCAGTGAGAGTTTGGGTGGAGGAGGTAACAAGGTTCAGCAGGAAGAGTGAGGGAGGGAGTGTATTTTCCTCTTTGTGATGTACAGCCCCGAGCGCACCGTTAGCACAGCAAACAGCAGCTGCTGGCATTTGACCAGCTGAGTGCGTCGTCACTACGAATCCCAGAGGGAGACAGTGGGGGTCTTAGACAAGGCAGAACGTTCCTGCTCCCACAGCTGACGTCAGCTGAACTAATAACTCCTAGCTGTTATCTAGCACTTTTCATCAGCAGATCTCGAAGCAGTTTACAACGGAGATCAGGATCATTATCCCCATATTACTGATGGGGAAACTGAGGCATGGGGCAGTAAAGCAACATGCCCAAGCAGGGACTAGAGATTAGGGCTCCCAAGTCCCAGGCCAGTTTGCTGTCCGTTAGTTCACACCACTTCAAGGAGCTGAGCTGCTACATGGACAAGACAAAGCATTGGAGGGGAAACTGAGGCACAGAGCAGGGAAGCAACTTGCCCAACATTAGCTCTGTTAAAGGGTCACGCTTCCAATTAGAAAAATCACATCTGCTTTGAGATGTGAGCTAAACTCACAGAGCTAAACTCCACACCAGAGGTGCAATTCCTAACTGAGAATGTCCATACCACTGAGGCTAAGGAAGGGCAAATCAAGGAAGAAACAACCCCATCCACCACCCAAATCTCCAGCTAATGATTACTTTGGTTCTTTCACCTACCCCCTGTGACTCTGCACTTCCTGGTCTTGGTGAGCAGCAAAAGAGGCCGTTTTTTGCAGCATTCACCAGTTTGACATTTATAGCCAGATAGTTCAGGGCAGAACATCTGACTCTGTAGATGTTACAGGAATATGCAGATCTGGGGATTGAGCTCAAGCTATGTCTACACAATAATAATGGCATGTGTTCTCCAGGGCCTTTATCCAAGGGTCTCAAAGCACCCAACGCTAACACCCATCTGATGTAGGCATCATCGTCTCCATTTTAAAAGAGCAAACCATAGAAGCGTCGGACTGGAAGGGACCTTGAGACGTCATCCAGTCCAGCTCCCTGCACTGTGACAGGAACGCGGAAACCTAGACCGTCCCCGAGAGGTGTTTGTCCAACCTCTTCTTAAAAACCTCCAGTGACGGGGATTCCAACCTCCCTTGGTAGCCTGTTCCAGAGCTTAACCACCCTGAGAGTTAGAAAGTTTTCCTAACATCTAACCCAAATCTCCCTAGGTGCAGAAGCCCATTGCTTCTTGTCCTGCGTTCAGTGGACATGGAGAAATATTGATCACCTGCCTCTTTATAACAGCCCTTAACATATTTGAAGACTGTTTTCAGGTCCCCCCTCAGTCTTCTGTTCTCAAGACGACATGTGTCCAGTCTTTTCAACCTTTCCCCATAGGTCAGCTTTTCTAAATCTTTGATCACTTTTGTTGCGCTCCTGTGGACTCTGTCCAATTTGCCTGCATCTTTCCTGTGTGGGGCCCCCAAAAATTGCACACAGAACTCCAGCTGAGGCCTCGCCAGTGCCAAGTAGATTGGGACAATTACCCCCCGTGTTTTACACACAACACAACTGTTAATACACCCCAGAGTGATATTAGCCTTTTTCGCAACTGCTTCGCATTGTTGACTCATAAAGAGCTGGGTCTTGTGGCTACGGCGCTGGACCACACCTCTGCTGAGCTGCGTTCAAGTCTCATCACTTGCTCACTCTGGTCCAGGTGGTCAAAGATATTTAAGCACCTAACTCATGGTGATTTCAAATAGCTTTGAGGCTCTGGGTCTCTGCCTCAGTTCTCCCTCCCTAAAAGACCACAGTCCATTCAAAGCGGAACTAGCCAAAGTCCTGGAGAATGGACTGTAGACAACAACGGATATACGAATGGATCCAAATAGGTGTTTCCTAACCCTACCATCTATGACTGCATGAAACAGATTTGCTAGGAGGTAGCTCATCATGGAGGATCTTTCTGGAGCCCCCCCAGATGTGCCCAACTCTTGTGATTTTATCACAAGTCTCAAGATAGTTGGTGTTTTGTTCTTAAAGCCCCAGCTTCTGGAGGCAAGAGATTACATGGGACTCATGATGTTGTGCTCCATATGTTTCATGGAAATATGCTAATGAGTATAAATATAACTTAACTGAAATACGTTTTGTGCAAAAGGTCTCTTGTAAGGTATCATTACAAAGCTTATAATCTACTCAGTGTGGTCATCCCATTTGTATAAATGTATAATTCTTGTATCTGAAACTAGAAATATAATTCTGAGGCCCTATTGTACTTATGCAAAGTGTGGGCCATTAACGGTGGTTTGGAATCTTGATGGCTCCCATTAACCAGGACAGTTGGTTGTAAATGGCTCTGTTTACTTGTAAGCCTTCCTGTATCCCTGTGTGCCAGCAAGTGGGTAATGAAGTTTTACAGTGACATGTGAACATGTCACCTGAACAGGAATTCATCTTTAAATTGGTGCTTTTCCATTTAGAAGAAGAGGTGGGAACCCAGAGAGAGAGACAAAGGAATCCCACCCTGTGCCAAAGATATAAAAGGGGGTGGAACAGAACAAAGGGGGCTGCCAGTCTTGAGAAATCCCAGAGTTACCACCTGAGCTGGAACTAACAAGGATTGCACCAGGGGAAAGGATTGGGCCCAGACTAGGAAGAAGTCTAGTCTGTGAAAAGAAAAGGAGTACTTGTGGCACCTTAGAGACTAACCAATTTATTTGAGCATGAGCTTTCGTGAGCTACAGCTCACTTCATCGGATGCATTCAGTGGAAAATACAGTGGGGAGATTTATATACATAGAGAACATGAAACAATGGGTGTTACAAGTGAGCTGTAGCTCACAAAAGCTCATGCTCAAATAAATTGGTTAGTCTCTAAGGTGCCACAAGTACTCCTTTTCTTTCTGCGAATACAGACTAACACGGCTGCTACTCTATAATCTGTGAAAGAAGCTTATTGGAACATCTCTAAGTGTGAGATTTACTTGTATTCAGTTCTTAATGTATTAGGCTTAGACTTGTGTGTTTTGTTTTATTTTGCTTGGTAACTTACTTTGTTCTGTCTGTTATTACTTGAAACCACTTAAATCCTACTTTTTATACTTAATAAAATCACTTTTGTTTATTAATTGACCCAGAGTAAGTGTTATAGAGAGTGGACAATTTAGGAGTTTATGCTGTATAAGCTTTATACAGAGGAAAACGGATTTATTTGGGGTTTGGATCCCATTGGGAACTGGGTGTCTGGGCGCTGGAGACAGGAGTACTTGCTGAGCAGTTTTTGGTTAATGTCTGCAGCTTTGGGGGCGTGGTCCAGACCTGGGTCTGTGTGGCAGCAGGCTGGCGTGTCTGTCTCAACAAGGCAGGGTTCTGGAGTCCCAAGCTGGCGGGGAAAACGGGCTCAGAGGTAAATTCAGCACATCAGGTGACAGTCCCAAGGGGGTCTCTATGACTGAACCTGTCACACTCCTAACCCCATCAAAGAGAGACAGCCGACTACTGTGCCAAGGGCTTGTAAGAAAGTCAAATGAACAGTGCCAGGCCTAAACAGCCACCACCTTGGCCAACACCTTGAACCAGGGACCTCCAAGGTAGAAGCATGAGCTGCTACAGCTTAAGCAAGGAAGGGCAGTAAGAGACTCATATCCCCTGCAGATCAGGCACAGAGGAAGATCTACAGCCTCCTCCCACCGGATGACATATGCACTTTTGCATGTGTCCCCTTTGGAGTAGGAGTGGTGTGTGTGTGGGTTTGTGCAACTCCCACTGTTGCGCATGTCCATGGGTGTTTTGTGCATGTAACTCAGATCTCTGCAAAAATCACATGCACGCTTTTGTGTGTGCATTTTCTAACGCGTGGGCCTACCTGCCCAGGTCTCCACCTCCTCGCTACACGAAGCCTTGCTTTGCTTCTTCGCCCCGCATGACCATCACAGACACACCCCAGAAGTAGCAGATCAAAGGTGGGGACAGCAAGGCCCTGATAGGCTCTTTATGAAGAGCCAGGTGACTTTTCTTTTGAATGGCTGGCGCACAGCTGGTTAACCACACCTGCTAGCGGCCCCTGTGAATGCCAAGGTACCCCAGACAATTCTCAGCACAGCGTGCAGCCGACTTTAGCACAGTCACTGCAGGCTTTCCCCACCCTCTGGCAGCTGCCCCAGCCATACCCCAGAGAGTTCTCTGGGAATAGGCTGATGAGGATCGTGGTTCCCATAGTGTCTTGGGCCGGATGTCATAATCAGCGAAGGAGACTGAGACAAAGACAATAGAAACCTGGTTTTGTGCCCGGCTCTGTGACATGGGAGCAGTGAGAAGCAGGAGAGAAACACATCAGGGAAAGATCAAACAGAGAGACACAGGGGGGCTGAGTGACAGAAGAGATACAAAAAGAAAAGGAGGACTTGTGGCACCTTAGAGACTAACCAATTTATTTGAGCATAAGCTTTCGTGGGCTACAGCTCACTTCATCAGATCCAAGAGACGATCGGACTGCAAAGCCCTCCTCTTGCTTTTTATTGGCCTTCTGCTGAAGGGCACGGCCCTGGTGGGGATGTCTCTGAACCCTGCCCAGGAAAGGGTTTCTGCCTGCCAGCTTTTCCATGGGGCATATTCCCCTCTTGTCAGCCCCCACAGACAGGGCTGGAGTTGCACAGGTGTAACTGACAAGGCCTACCTAGCCAGTCAGTCACCGGAAGCAGAGAGAGACCCCAGCACGTCCTATAATTCAGGGTCAAATCTGCCAGAGCCCCCCGTGCCACTCTTCTCCCTTCTGCCTTCCCTCGTCCTGGCTTGCCCAGCAGCGCCCTGCCAGCTGCAACAGCGTGCACAAAGAAGGAAGTTTGTTGTCAGGGCCGCTACCCTTAAAATGAAAAGGAGGACTTGTGGCACCTTAGAGACTAACCAATTTATTTGAGCATGAGCTTTCGTGAGCTACAGCTCACTTCATCGGATGCATACTGTGGAAACTGCAGAAGACATTATATACACAGAGACTATGAAACTATACCTCCTCCCACCCCACTCTCCTGCTGGTAATAGCTTATCTAAAGTGATCACTCTCCTTACAATGTGTATGATCATCAAGTTGGGCCATTTCCAGCACAAATCCAGGTTTTCTCACCCTCCGCCCCCCCGCACACAAACTCACTCTCCTGCTGGTAATAGCCCATCCAAAGTGACCACTCTCTTTACAATGTGTATGATAATCACATACTGGATTTGTGCTGGAAATGGCCCAACTTGATTATCATACACATTGTAAGGAGAGTGGTGCGTCTTTTGCCTGTTACACGACAGTAAGAGGAGGAAGGACCCACATGGGCACAGAGGGTGCAAATAACTGTTTGCTAACTACACACAACGTGCAGACCTAGCTGCAGGCATGCTGCAAATCTGGCAGGTCTCTAAACTACAGAACACGGTGAGCTCCACTCGAGCGCTCACAAGCTATTTAAAGAGATGCTGCCCGATTCCGCTACCTTACAGCACTGCTTCCACTCCCCCCAGCCATGGCCTCTCATGTGCAGGGAGAAAGTTGGGCACAAGTCCTGCTCCAGCCTCCTTTGATGTGCTCCTTTTGGGGGCAGCGCCCCACTGCAGAGCTGGCTGCAGCTTTCCGGGGACCGCCAGTGGTGGTGGTGGGGGGGAAGGTGAGGCTCGGCCTCCTCGCTGGCCCTCCTCACCTCAGAGTGGCCAACATCTGACCCACAGCACCCCACTCAACCCCCCTACACACACACTGCTGCATGACACAGACTCGCCGATCAATGACCTCAGTGATCTCTTTATGCCTGGCCATCCATCACAACCCACAGCAGCTGCACTGGCCAAAGAGACACATGGAAATGGAAGCTCATCGCTCAGATGCTGAATCCCGAGTCCATTGGCCTGGCGAGCCACGAGCCCATCCCCCAATATGTGGCTGCAACCTCCGGCTGCTGACTCATGCCCCA
Source organism: Lepidochelys kempii (assembly GCF_965140285.1). NCBI lineage: Eukaryota > Metazoa > Chordata > Testudines > Cheloniidae > Lepidochelys > Lepidochelys kempii. Next base: position 103,230,774 of record NC_136387.1, on the reverse strand, counting down.
GGGCCAGAGGGCAGCCCCAGATCTCCGGCTGCTGACTCATGCCACAGGGTCAGAGGGCAGCCCCAGATCTGTGGGTTGCACCACCAGGAGAAGAGCGGCCGGGTGGTGAGTGGAAGTGACAGCCGTAGCTGGGATGGTTATTTTTAGAAGCGCGGTGTATTGGCCTCCGCGGGGCGGGTCACGGGTGCATCGCTGGGGCAGGGGCGAAAGGGTAATGGTAATGGTAGTGGCCGGGGCGCGTGACAGCAAACAGAATCTCTTCCTTATTGCTGTGGGTCAAAGGCGGAGGAAACGAATGCTGGCTTATTTGTGTAGAGATTTCCTGGTCCGTGGATGGGAGATAAGATGCGGGGGAAGGGAAGGTTGGTTGTTTCATCATACTGCAGCCAGCAATTCCCTGCCCCAGGGGGGAGAGAGACAGAGAGAGAGAGGGGTTAGCATGGGAATGGGACAGGGTCACTTAATGCCACATGGACACTGCAATCTCAGGCTCAAGGCCTGTACTTTACCCCTTCTCCTTCCTCCAGCTCCACGGCACCCCCTGGGGTGTAGATTCAACCCTGACACATGGACGGAATGGTGCTTATTATTCACCCCTTCCGCTCATTTCCCCATCCAAGCAGTGACCAAAGCAAACCCCGATAAAACACCATAAATTTGCCTTGCCATACCATGGTGCTGGAGCCATAAACCTAGAAGCCCCTCTGGATTTCACCGGTGGAATAGCTGAACCCCCTCCTGATTTCATATGTTAGGGCCACCCTGCCTAACTTGGCAGCGTTTTCTAATGGACTTTTCACCTACCCTCAGGGAACTTAAAACTATTAGCCCAATTTACAATCTTCCCATCACTCGGCAAAATTCAAAACAACTCACTACACAATGACCTGACTACTCTAGCTTTTCTGTTGGATGTTAGAAATCAGACACCTGCACTAGTTTGTAGTAACAGTGTGATTCAGGAGCATGCTGGTTACTGATGTGCAAATAAGCCACCAAGTAAGGGGATATTTGAACCCACTCAACAGGTTTTATCCTTAAGAGAGCCAATGAAAAAAATCAGAGGTGCCACCTACAGGTGAAAAGGGAGAATTGACCTCGTTGCGGAGATGTTTGTATATGCAAATACTCACCAGAGGCTGTGCCTTTCAATAGGAAAAAGATACATACCTGTGGTAAAAAGAAAAGGAGGACTTGTGGCACCTTAGAGATTAACCAATTTATTTGAGCATGAGCTTTCGTGAGCTACAGCTCACTTCATCAGATGAATACTGTGGAAACTGCAGAAGACATTATATACACAGAGACCATGAAACAATACCTCCTCCCACCCCACTCTCCTGCTGGTAATAGCTTATCTAAAGTGATCATCAAGTTGGGCCATTTCCAGCACAAATCCAGGTTTTCTCACCCTCCGCCCCACAAACTCCCTCTCCTGCTGGTAATAGCCCATCCAAAGTGACCACTCTCTTTAAAATGTGTATGATAATCAAGGTGGACCATTTCCAGCACAAATACAGGTTTTCTCACCCCCCCCCACCCCATACACACACAAACTCACTCTCCTGCTGGTAATAGCTCACTTTGGATGGGCTATTACCAGCAGGAGAGTGAGTTTGGGGGGGGGGGGGAGGCGGAGGGTGAGAAAACCTGGATTTGTGCTGGAAATGGCCCAACTTGATGATCACTTTAGATAAGCTATTACCAGCAGGAGAGTGGGGTGGGAGGAGGTATTGTTTCATGGTCTCTGTGTATATAAAGTCTTCTGCAGTTTCCACGGTATGCATCCGATGAAGTGAGCTGTAGCTCACGAAAGCTCATGCTCAAATAAATGGGTTAGTCTCTAAGGTGCCACTAATACTCTTTTTCTTTTTGCGAATACAGACGAACACGGCTGTTACTTTGAAACATACCTGTGGTAGCAATTGCTGCTCCAGTGTTTGCGTCAATGACTGTAAATTAGAATATTTTGTAAATGAATTACCTGGAGTGAAACTGAGTTAGAGAGCAAATTTTGAACTAATTTGTGACTAACCAAAACTAGTCACCCTAGACTAAAAACGGCAGGCAGAGATCCTGGCCAAGCCAATGCCAACAGAAACATGAACTATGTTCTAATATGAGTCAATAGACTAGGGGGAAATGTTTGACTTTAGTCCTAATTGAGTGTGATTTTAATATTGCCTTTGATTTAATAGGTGAGAATGAAATACTGCTGTTACATGATACAAATCAAACATCAAATATGCCTGGGAAATTGAAAGAAGAAAAAGATTAACTAAATGTTTTGCTAGAGTTATATACACAAAAAAGAACTCAGTAATGCTCCAGCTCTTTATTTCATAACCACAGTGTGTGGGTGAGGCTAAGGTATTGGGTTACTGGCCCTTTCATGAGCCAGGAAAGCATCAGAGGCGGCAATCGAAACTTCAATCACCTCCCAACAACAAGGAAGAAACCATACACAAGCAAGGTGGAGATCAGAGCAGGTCCTCCCAGCGCTCATTAAATTCCCTGCGTTGGTAAAACAACTTGCTAGGGCTGGTGATCAGCAGGTTCTTTGTGCCACTCAGCCGGTTTGCTTTGTTTCACCAGCATCTTAGCAAGAAATTCAAGCAATGGAGTTGGAGTGGGAAGAGGGAGAGAGATGAAATTTCTCTCTCTGACACACACACTGCCTACTGTGCCTTTTAAATGCGAGACTCTCACATTCCTGCATGACCTTGGGCAAGTCATTTAATCTCTATGCCTCAGTTTCCCATCTGTAAAATGGGGCTCAGAATCTTTCCCTTCTCTCACCCGTTACTGCCTTTAGACTGCAAGATCTAGATCTGCAGAGGGATTTGGCCATTTAATTGCCCCATTAGGTGCCTACGTCCAAAACTGAGATCCTCAACCCTCCCTCCTCAGCTGCCACCTAAATTCTCTTGATGCCTAAGCTTCCAGCAGTGAAGAAGCCAAAGCATTTACATTTCTGCTGCTGCTGGGCATGTGCAAAACCACCGCAGTCCCCTGAGCCTGGGCAGAATCCTGAAAAGCCAGTGGCCCTCCCACCCAGCGCCAATCCAGGGCCCAAGCCAGTGGGCATGCTCAGCGGCTGCCTGCCAGCTCAGGGTCCACGCATAATATCCAGCTTCATACCCCCTAGCCCCTCAGGTAGAGCACTCTCCTAGGATGTGTGGGAGCCCCGCTCAAATGCCCACCTTCCCTGACTCAGAGCAGGGACCTGAACCCAAGTTCTCCCAGCTGAGCAGCCATGCCGCTCGGTATTCTGGGGTGGGTCTGTCTCAAGTCCCTGCACCAGATCAGGCAGTGTGAGGATCTGAACTCATCTCAGTCCCAGCTGAGTGCTCTAACTACTGGGCTAGAGGGGATAAAACCACCACTGCATCTGGTTTTTTTTGCAAGAAAGGACTGGCCTGCCTTTGGCACCAGACTCTGGGGCAGAGGGAGGCGTCTCCCTCCATTTGGGAATCTCCATTGTGAGCTCCTTTCCCTCTTCTCTGCATTTTCAACTGGCTAGCTTAGGTGGCTCCCCACTCAATGGGCTGGCTTTTCATAGGTCCCATTCATAGGCCCCTAACTCTCCCTACGCATTATATAGGGAGCCGAGGTGTCTCCCTCATGGCTGCAGGTTCCACTCAGTGGCGGGGCACCCAGACAGCTGGTGCTACAATGCTGTGGCTACGTCCCCTTTGTGGATCTAGCCCTGAATTCTTGGAGGCAGGATCTGTTTCCTACCATGTCTGTACAGCACCACGGGGCCCCGGCTGTAACATACCAATAATAACAAACCCCCATATCCCTCACATTAGCTACACAAACCTATCTGACCTGCCATCAAGCCACTGGAGGTGCTTCATTTCCAATGCTCTTTACAGCCTTAGAACTACAGAGATGGTCAGACTGCAATTTAGGCCTGTCTTGTCCTCTTACTGTATAAACAAGTTTCAGAGCAGCAGCCGTGTCAGTCTGTATCCGCAAAAAGAAAAGGAGGACTTGTGGCGCCTTAGAGACTAACCAATTTATTTGAGCGTAAGCTTTCGTGAGCTACAGCTCACTTCATCGGATGCATGCAGTGGAAAATACAGTAGCGGGATTTTATATACACAGAGAACATGAACCACTGGGTGTTACCATACACACTGTAAGGAGAGTGATCAGCTAAGGTGAGCTATTACCAGCAAGGGGTCGGGGTAGGGGAGGAAAAAACAAATAAAAACCTTTTGTAGTGATAATCAAGGTGGGCCATTTCCAGCAGTTGACAAGAACGTGTGAGGAACAGTGGCCGGGGGGGGGGAGGGGGGGGAATAAACACGGTGAAATAGTTTTACTTTGTGTAATGACACATCCACTCCCAGTCTTTATTCAAGCCTAAGTTAATTGTGTCCAGTTTGCAAATTAATTCCAATTCAGCAGTCTCTTGTTGGAGTCTGTTCCTGAAGTTTTTTTGTTGAAGAATTGCCACTTTTAGGTCTGTAATCAAGTGACCAGAGAGATTGAAGTGTCCTCGGACTGGTTTTTGAATGTTATAATTCTTGACGTCCGATTTGTGTCCATTTATTCATTTACATAGAGACTGTCCAGTTTGGCCAATGTACATGGCAGAGGGGCATTGTTGGCACATGATGGCATATATCACATTGGTAGATGTGCAGGTGAACGAGCCTCTGATAGTGTGGCTGATGTGATTAGGCCCCATGATAGTGTCCCCTGAATACATATGTGGACACAGTCGGCAACGGGCTTTGTCGCAAGGATAGGTTCCTGGGTTAGTGGTTCTGTTGTGTGGTGTGTGGTTGCTGGTGAGTATTCACTTCAGGTTGGGGGGCTGTCTGTAAGCAAGGACTGGCCTGTCTCCCAAGATTTGGGAGAGTGATGGGTCGTCCTTCAGGATAGGTTGTAGATCCTTGATGATGCGCTGGAGAGGTTTTAGTTGGGGGCTGAAGGCGATGGCTAGTGGCGTTCTGTTATTTTCTTTGTTGGGCCTGTCCTGTAGTAGGTGACTTCTGGGTACTCTTCTGGCTCTGTCAATCTGTTTCATCACTTCAGCAGGTGGGTATTGTAGTTGTAAGAATGCTTGATAGAGATCTTGTAGGCGTTTGTCTCTGTCTGAGGGGTTGGAGCAAATGCGGTTGTATCGTAGAGCTTGGCTGTAGATCGTGTTGGATCGTGTGGTGTGGTCTGGATGAAAGCTGGAGGCATGCAGGTATAGCGGTCAGTAGGTTTCCGGTATAGGGTGGTGTTTATGTGACCGTCGCTTATTAGCACCATAGTGTCCAGGAAGTGGATCTCTTGTGTGGACTGGTCCAGGCCGAGGTTGATGGTGGGATGGAAATTGTTGAAATCATGGTGGAATTCCTCAAGGGCTTCTTTTCCATGGGTCCAGATGATGAAGATATCATCAATATAGCACAAGTAGAGTAGGGGCGTTAGGGGACGAGAGCTGAGGAAGCGTTGTTCTAAATCAGCCATAAAAATGTTGGCATACTGTGGGGCCATGCGGGTACCCATAGCAGTGCCGCTGATCTGAAGGTATACATTGTCCCCAAATGTAAAATAGTTATGGGTGAGGACAAAGTCACAAAGTTCAGCCACCAGGTTTGCTGTGACATTATCGGGGATAGTGTTCCTGACGGCTTGCAGTCCATCTTTGTGTGGAACGTTGGTGTAGGGGGCTTCTACAGCCATAGCGGCCAGGATGGTGTTTTCAGGAAGATCACCGATGGATTGTAGTTTCCTCAGGAAGTCAGTGGTGTCTCGAAGGTAGCTGGGAGTGCTGGTAGCGTAGGGCCTGAGGAGGGAGTCTACATAGCCAGACAATCCTGCTGTCAGGGTGCCAATGCCTGAGATGATGGGGCGCCCAGGATTTCCAGGTTTATGGATCTTGGGTAGTAGATAGAATACCCCAGGTTGGGGTTCCAGGGGTGTGTCTGTGCGGATTTGTTCTTGTGCTTTTTCAGGGAGTTTCTTGAGCAGATGGTGTAGTTTCTTTTGGTAACCCTCAGTGGGATCAGAGGGAGAGGGTAATGGTAATGGTAATTCCCCCCACCCCGGTAATAGCTCATCTTACCTGATCACTCTCGTTACAGTGTGTAGGTAACACCCATTGGTTCAGGTTCTCTGTGTATATAAAATCTCCCCACTGTATTTTCTACTGCATGCATCCGATGAAGTGAGCTGTAGCTCATGAAAGCTTATGCTCAAATAAACTTGTTAGTCTCTAAGGTGCCACAAGTCCTCCTTTTCCTTTTGTATAAACAAGGCATCTGAGCTTCCGCAGCTGTTGGCAAAACCAGGTTTTATTCATCTGTTTGGAGACAGGGCAATTCTTTTCTGCAAGAGGCTGAGCTGGGGATTTTCCACAATTTAGCAACAAAGACTGCATGGACTTTGGCAGCTAATTGTGATCTGCGTGCAGGAAGGAAATGCTTTGGTAAACCCTCTGGGGAGAGAATTCCTCACACCATCCTCATGACTAGAAGGCAGGGACAAGAAGGCAGTTTAGCCATCTGTGAGATGGGGAGAAGCATGTTTATAATAAAACTGGTCCCCCAAAAAGTTTGACTAAATAAAACCATCTTTTCAAACTATACAAAATGTTTTGTGAACACTGTTTTCATCCTTCAAAATTCTCCAGGGTTCAGGGAAAGAATTTGAAATGCCGCATTTTCATTTTGATTTGAACCAAATGGGATCAAGACAAAAATATTCAGGGGGGGGGGGAAGAGTTACCCCTCCACCTTTCACCCTCTAGCTGGAATGGAACATTTTTTGTTTCCAAATGGGTTCAGAATGAAATTTTTCATTGTGAATTATTTTACCGGGGGGGGCAAGAATTCAGATAATTTAAGGGGCAATTCCCAATGAAGCGAAAACCTTTCAAAGTTTTCCAGTGAAAAGAATTCACATTTTTCAACCAGCCTTCGCTGGGTGCTTGGAGATCTGTGGCTGAAAATTGCTATTCTCAGAGAAAAAACGGACTTCCCCTTGACACTGAAGACATCTTACTAGCAAAAGGGTTTGATTCTTGAAGTCCTCGGCATCACAGCCCCACTGCAGGGAACAGAAGTGCTCAGATTATTATTAATCAAGCCCCAGAATAAGTCCCCACAAACTGCTACCCCTTCCAGTCTGACCCAGGGTTGGTGACAAATCCATTAGCATTCATTGTCAAAACAGCCTTCGCACATTTAACATTCTTAGAGCTCCTTTTTTCATTCAACCCAACCACTACAAACATCATACCAATGGTATTTCCAAACAGCATTAGTCACATGTCAACATCCTCCATGTACATAACCTAAGGTGTCATGCGTCAGCGTGGGTGTCATGACCCACAGGGAGTCAAGAACAAGGACCTGGGGGTCATGACTAATCTGCCCTTCCTGTATTTTTATAGGGTCCCAGTTAGTTGGGGAAAGGAACCGTGATATGAGTAAAGGCATCCCAGTATGGAAAATCCTACCACTGTCCTACGGGAATAGCATAATCAAATCATCAAAATGTAGGGCTGGAAGGAGCCTTGAGAAGTCAACAAGGCCAGCCCCCTGTGCCGAGGCAGGACCAAGTAAACCTAGACCATCCTGGACAGGTGTTTGTCCAACCTGTTCTTAAAAACCTCCTGTGATGGGAATTCCACAACCTCCCTTGGAAGCCTGTTCCAGAGCTTAACTAGCCTTCGAGTTAGAAAGATTTCCCTAACATCTAACCTAAATCTCCCTAGCTGCAGATTAAGCCCACTGCTCTTTGTGCTACTTTCAGTGGACCTGGGGAACAACTGTTCCCCATCTCTTTATAAGAATCTGTAACATACTTGAAGACTGTTAGCAGATTCCCCGATCAGACTTCTGTTCTCAAGACTAAACGTTCCCAGTTGTTTAACCTTTCCTCACAGGTCAGGTTTTCTATCTCTTTGATCATTTTTGTGGCTCTCCTCTGGACTCTCTTCAATTTGTCCACATCTTTCATCCACTTCTATTTCGGGGGTATGGAGCATTTACCTTAAGGCCCTTCTGCAGCCCCTTTCAGACCACGGGGCCTGTTTGATCAAGGCCTAGCCTCCCACCGCGTTACTCTCTGTAGAAAAGCCTGGCTTTTGAAGATGTTGTTATACCCCGGGTATCATGCGCTTATCAGCGTTTCTCTGGAAATCAGCAGAGAGAGTGGTGCCGTGCCCAAGAAAGGTACGGCTTAGCAAATGTTTGCAATCTGATAAAGCCCTGTCTAATAGCTCTGTAACGGCAACAGGTGATACTGCTGGCCATTTATAGACTGTTTTCAGGGGTGCTGCGGTAAGGAGTTCATACTGACATTGACGGCAGCAGGGTCCAGTGGGACGGACCGTCAGCAGACCGAGGTGCTATTTATAGCTCTTCTGCTGACTCATAGTGTGACCTTGAACAAGTCACTTAACACCTACGTATCCTAGGTTCAGCCTCTGAAATGGGTTGAGACCTACCTTTATTGAGTGCTTTGGCGCCGAGCAGGGATAGTGCTATGCAAAGCTAATAGTTTTGCTTTGGCTCATTTTCCCAGGCCAAGATTTTCAATTAGCAGTGAACACTTAGAATTCAGTAGCACCTTAAAGGCCTGCCTGATTGGGCTCCCATTGTGTCAGGTGCTGTACGCACACTTAGGAGAAGATTTTCAAAAGTACTTAAGGCGTTTAAGACCACAAGCCCCTTCACTTTTCAATGGGACTCAAGTGCTTTTGAAAACCTCCCCCCTAGTAAAACATCCCAAAGACCTTCCAACCCCAAACTGACTGTGGGTGCCCTACTTAAGCCCCTTTAAAGGGGTCTGATTTCCAGAGGATGGGTGCTCGGCCCTTTCTGACAATCAGCCCCTTTAAGTTGTTTTAAGCACCCCTAAAATGGAGGCATGCAGACTCACTAGTCCCTTTTTAAAATCTTGGGCCCCATCTGCGACTGGAGATAATAACATTTGACCCCCCCCTTTGAAAAGGACTTTTGTGACCTACAGATGAAAAAGCTTTCCATAAATGCTAAGCGAGATCGTTGGCATCCCTATAAATAACATCAGGCAATGAAATGCAAAGAAACGACATTAAGGCAGAGAATTCAAAAACACAACGAAGTCAAGAAGTGCCAAGTGTGATTTGCTTCCCCACTACCATCCATCCCGCTTAGGGACATACCTAGTGTTTGAGCAACTCCTTGTCTTTAATGTATTTATCCTCACAATACCCTTGTGAGGAGGGCAGTGCTATTGTCCCCACTGTCCAGCTAGGGAACTCAAGCACAGAGAGACTAAGGCCTGGTCCACACCAATGTTCCCTCTAATTTTTCCCACCATGTGCAGAATGAATTTTGTTATGTGCCTGTCGTGAGTATAGGGGGAAGGGTAAACCCCTTTGAGATCCCTCCTGGCCAGGGGAAGGCTCCTCTCGCCTGTGAAGGGTTGGGAGGCTGGGGGTGACCTCGCTGGCACCTGACCGGGATGGCCAGTGGGGAGATGGGATGCTTTCGGAGGCTGGGGGGGAGAGGCAAAGGGTCTCTGTCTATATGCTGTTTCTGCCGGGGATAGACCAGGATTGGAGTCTTAGAACTTTTAGTAAGTAATCTAGCTAGGTACGTGTTAGATTATAATTTCTTTAAATGGCTGAGGAAAGAACTGTGCTGAATAGAATGACTATTCCTGTCTATGTATCTTTTTTGTAACTTAAGTTTTTGCCTAGAGAGATTCTCTATGTTTTGAATCTAATTACCCTGTAAGGTATCTACCATCCTGATTTTACAGGGGGGATTTCTTTACTTCTATTTACTTCTATTTCTATTAAAAGTCTTCTTGTAAGAAAACTGAATGCTTTTTCATTGTTCTCAGATCCAAGGGTTTGGGTCTGTGGTCACCTATGCAAATTGGTGAGGCTTTTTATCCAACATTTCCCAGGAAAGGGGGGGTGCAAGTGTTGGGAGGATTGTTCGTTGTTCTTAAGATCCAAGGGTCTGGGTCTGTAGTCACCGAGGCAAATTGGTGAGGCTTTTTACCAAACCTTGTCCAGGAAGTGGGGTGCAAGGTTTTGGGAAGTATTTTGGGGGGAAAGACGTTTCCAAACAGCTCTTCCCCAGTAACCAGTATTTGTTTGGTGGTGGTAGCGGCCAGTCCAAGGACAACGGGTGTAATATTTTGTACCTTGGGGAAGTTTTGACCTAACCTGGTAAAGATAAGCTTAGGAGGTTTTTCATGCAGGTCCCCACATCTGTACCCTAGCGTTCAGAGTGGGGAAGGAACCTTGACAGTGCCCCAATATGGAGGTGATGTGTGGTGGGGGTGGGGCTGATGGGTTCAGGGTGCGGGCGGGGGCTCAGGGCTGGGGCACAGTGTTGGAGTGCCGGGGGGGGAGAGGGTGGGCTCCGGCTGGGGGTGCAGGCTGTGGGGTGGGGCCGGGGATGAGGGGTTCAGGGTGCGGGGGTGAGGGCTCCATCTCGGGGTGTGGGCTCTGGGGTGGGGCCAGGGATGAGGGACTTGGGGTGCACGCTGCCCTGGGACTGCGGTGCAGAGAGAGAACTCCTCCCAGCTCTCTCTCATGCCACAGCGGCTCTGGGGCTGGGGGATTTAGGTGCGTGGCCCTTGGTGGCCTCCTGTGGGCCGCACAGCTGCGCTCTTTACAGGGAACTTAGGTCTACACTACACAGGGCAACGTAAGGCATCTTACATCAACCTACTTACATCAGTGTACACACTACAGCCTTGTCCCGCCGAGGTAAGTGCCCTACTACACCGACCTAACTCCACCTCCCCCAGAGGCGTAAGGCCTCCGTCCGTGTAGTTAGTGTGACACAGTGGCTGTGTAGACAGGGTGTTACTTACATCAGCTGTTAGCTCTGTGGTCAATTGCATGGCTCCGAAATTGACCAGAAAGCTGGCCAGCTAGAGCCCAGCTGCCCCGCACTCCTCCGGAGAGCTGGATGGCTGGACCCCGCTCCTGGCTGGGAGCCTAATATAGGTGGACTTACGTTTTTCGTGTAGACATACCTGAGCCACACAGGAAGTCTGGAACAGAGCAATACTGCCCTAACCCCTAACCCATCCTTCCTCTCTCAGTCCCCTTAACTAAGTCCTAACATTACACAAAAACAACAGCTGTGAACATCTACCACCATCTAGCCAGGAAGTACAGGATGCTACAGATATGCACTCACGTGATGCTCAATGTAAGACCCATAGATTGGGACTTCCTGACTGTGGGGCACTTAAATTCTCAGCCTTAACGTTCAGTTAACAGCAAGGGGCATTTCTCAGGATTTTTGCCCTGCGTATGTGTAAGAAAACATCTTGCTCCCTTTGGTCTCCGTCTTGCTTCAGCCAGGCAAAATGCCCATTGCCTCCAATGTGTGAAGACAGGGCTTTGGAGAAAACCCAGGCAGAACTAGGCTCTAAGGTCGAATGACAACCGGGCACATGTTGCACTAGCGTTACCCTGGGTGCTTCTGTTCTTTCCCCATCTCTTCGTTCCTGGAAGGGAGGCGTGGGGAAAGGGGCGGCTGCTGAGAGACCTGGGCTGGCGTCACATAGCGTGTAAACAGCCAGCTCCTATTGACGTCAGCAGCAAGATTCCCGTTGACTTCGGTGGGTGTTGCCCCCGCTCAGCTCTGCCAATCCGTCTCCCTGGGCCACTCCCATCCTGAGCTCCACACCCTTTGACGTTGCACCTCGATCCTGATCCGCTTCACCCCCTTTAATCCATTTCTTGACCCCCCCGCCCACATCTGTGCCGATGCAGCTCAGCCCTCCGCTCCCACAGAGTCCCCTGTAGTTCTCACGATGCACTTCGATTCCAATCTGCAGTAGCTCTCGCTGTTCCACCCTAGGTCTTTCTTCCGCCCAGGCTGCCCATCAACCCCACGGGGGCCTGAGTGCAGATCAGCCCCATTTCCACCTGAGTCTAAGTCAGCAAGGAACTCCGAGCTCTCCAGGTGAAAGCCAAGCCCATCTCATCCGTGCAAGGCATTTCACTAGTGCCCCATCACAAGCTATTTAACCGTCTCATCCATTGCTCCACTTGGCTCCCTGTTAGCTAAGGCTCACGCCTATCATCGCTAACCCAGAGCTCTGCAGGGTCACTTTCCCCTGAAGATCTTACACAATGACACATTAAACATAACTGCACGGAAACTTTCTGTTGGGCTTCATAAGCCTTGTGTGATTTTCTGTGGTGATAGTGTAACGTCCTGCCTATGATTGTTTTTCCACACGCCTCACACATGAGGTAGTGTTTCGTGCACTAGGTTTATATTTAAACCGGGAAAGTTACTTATTAAAGCAACCCATGTTGTATATTACAATAGCAAAATGCAACAGCTATAAACATGACCGATCTGGATTAATTAGATTTTACATTAATTCATGCCTGCTCTGTGCTGCACAAGGGAGTACAAACGGATTCATTTCTTCTACCGAGGCAGGAAAGCAAGATGTCATGACAACAAGCCGAGCTGTGTATGCAGAGCTATGGAACCAATGTCATTTAATTCGTCTTTTCTTCATGTAATACTCGCAAAAGGAGGACAGTTATCGCTGGGCAAGCTCCTCCACCGCCACACCATTTAACTACCATCGCTGTGCTGACAACTCACAGTTCTACCTCTCTGCTCCAGACCTGCCTCCTTCTGCCCGAGCTAAAATCTCCACCCGTCTCTCTGACATCTCCTTGTGGCTGCCTAGCCGTCAGCTCAAGCTAAATATGGTTCAAACAGAGCTCCTAATTGTCCCCCCGAATGCTCCTCGCTACCTCCTTTCTTGATCACTTCAGACAATACCAGCACCCTGCCTGTCGCTCAGGCCCATAATCTACATTTGATCTTCGACTCAGACGTCTCTTAGGTTGACAGTCACAGCCATGTTAATTTACAAAGTATTGATCAAGTTTGAGTGACGCCTCCAGAAATCCCTCTTGCTTTGGAATTTGGATCTGGGTAACACCCCACCCTAGGGTTGCCACTTTTGGTTGGATGTTTTCCTGGAGGTTTCAGCACATAACAGAATCTTTAATTCCTGGAGACTTCAGGACAATCCTGGGAGGGTTACCACCCACACCCCACTTTTATGCTAGTATAAGAGTGACTTTTTTAAAGTTTAGCTTAAAACTCTTTTCCCAAGTGACAGAAGCCAAACAAAAAAAGCTTTATACTGGAGTAAGAGTGTCCACACAGGGGTCCTATCAATATAACTATATCTGTTTAAATTCACACCTTAGGATATACTGAAAACAAACTCTCCCATATAGACAAAGCCTTGGATGGAAAGTTCTTAGCTGATGTACTCTTTGGATCAAGGAGCAGGTCTTCTCCATTGCCGTACAGCGCCAAGCACACGGTCAGCACTCGGAAAGCAAAGTAGTGACAGTGGGTATAAGAAGGATCATCGCTAGGTGTGAAAGTACAGAGGGAGGGGGCAGATTCTCCATCAGGTGCAGTTTTTGAGATCGGATGCCTTGCTAAGAGCTCTGCTCTCGCTCACTCAGAAGTGATGGGTTTGAGGTGGGAGTTATCGGGTGAGGGTGTGCGGCCTGTTCGAGGGAGGTCAGAGGAGATGATCGTAATGGTCCCTTAAAATCAGCAAATCTGCTACGAACCTCTTGAAGCTAAAAATCATGCTGGAAAACCCACAACGGCCAACTTTTGTAGAGAGATTCCTGGTACTTTTCATAGCGTTTTGGTACATCCACTGTAACAGAAAGATAGAGATAAACTGGAGCGAGTGTAACACCGACAGACCCCAGTTGTCACTAGACAGGGGACAGCACCACACCCAGGAGATGTGTGGCTCACACAAGCTCAGAGAGGAAGAACAAAAAGGACCGGAGGCCTAGGATCACTGATGGATGGAGAAGGATGAAAAGGGCTACGCAGGACAGAAGACGTGATAATGGTCTGCAAAGAACTGGAAGCTGTGAACACCTCAGGGAAAGAGGAATTATCTCGTGCGGTTCCTGTGGTAGGAGCCATGGGATGGAATGAAGACGTCATCGAGGAAGTCAGCTATAACTTCCCAGCAGCGAGATGGATAAATCCATGCAATGGTCTCCCCAAAGTAAGCAGCAGAAATCATACCATTTGGGATATTACAAATGACCTGGGATGAATCACTAGATATGGTTCTCAAACTTCATTGCACCATGACCCTCTTCTGACAACAAAAATTACTACAGGACACCAGGACAGGGGGCTGAAGCCTGAGCTGGCCCGAACCCTGCCACCCTGGAGGGAGGGGGAGCCGAAGCCCCATTGCCCCAGGATGGGGCTCCAAAGCCGAGCCCAAGGGCTTGGGCTTTGGCCCTGGGCCCCAGCAAGTCTAAGCCAGCCCGGGCGGGTCACAACCCACTTTGGTGTCTCGACCCACAGTTTGAGAACCGCTGCACTAGAGAATGGGTTGTAAGGAACAATCTTGAACTGGCTACAGGCAGGGTGGAGTGGATAGTCAAAGTAGGTCTTTCCACCTTATTTTTTGTAGCACAGTAGCATCTAGGGTCCTCAGACGAGATGGGGCCTCATTGTGCTAGGTGCTGTACATAGACATAGTAACAGGTTTCAGAGTAGCAGCCGTGTTAGTCTGTATCCACAAAAAGAAAAGGAGGACTTGTGGCACCTTAGAGACTAACCAATTTATTTGAGCATAAGCTTTCGTGAGCTACAGCTCACTTCTAAGAGGCAGTTCCTCCCACGAAGAGCCCTAAGTAGGCAACACAGAAAAAGGAAGGACTGCCATCCCCACCTAACAGATGAGACAGATAGAGCAACTTCCCAAGGTGTTTGTGGCAGAGACAGGAATTAAACCCAAATCGCCTGTGTCCTGACACAGTGCCTTATCAACGAGCCCTTCTTCTCCCTTGGGAATCAACGGTCTTCTCCAGAGCCAGGAAGCGCAAAAGCCGCCACCAAACAACTAAAGAACCAAGACGGTTGTGAAACATTTTCCTCTCCTCAGCAAAGGTCACGGTCAGGTTGAAGAAAGTTTTAAGCAAAAGTTTCTCTCCCACTCTTTGTTTGGATATCAACAAACTCCAAGAACTTGGCATGAAAACTCATTGGGCCAGTCAGGTGCTCCTTAGTAACGTTGCACAATGAAAACCCAACAGACTAGACAGCAGGGGATGAGGGCCTCCTGGAAATGATGAACTCATCAAACCAACAGCCTGATGTAACACAGCAATGCAGCCTCTCTCCCTAGCTGCACAAGATACAGGCATCAGACAACATGGCATCGTTGATATGAAACCACTCTGGGTTTACCCATGGATAATGGAGGAAACCTTGTTCACCCTCTAGATATTCGGGGCCTTGGAAGGCTTCAAATGGAGAAATGCAATGATGCCTTACTGACCTTGACTTATCAGTCATCACATGGCCCCTTGTCTGGGGAAGAAAAGTCCATTCTTCACCAAAAAGTTAATGGAAAAGACTAAGACTAACTTTAATATGATCACAACTATTGAAATTAGCACCTGAGATTAAACTCCCATCAATGTCCCAAGGAGCTGGGCTGGTGACCTAGGGCAGTGGTTCTCAACCAGGGGTATGCGTACCCCTCGGGGTATGCAGACGTCTTCCAGTGGGGTACTCAACTCATCTAGATCAGGGTTTCTCAATCTGCGGGTTGCAGCCCCCAGGGAGGTCATGGGATGAGTTTAGGGGGATCACAAATTCAAGGCGGGCATTAGGGGTGGCAAGCAGGGCAATTGCCCAAGGTCACATGCCACAGGGGGGCCCCACAAAGCTAAGTTACACGCTTCAGCCCTCCTGCCTGGGTGTCAGGCTTCAGACAAGGCTCACAAGTGAAAAACAGGCTCAAGTATCACACTGAAATGTAAGTACAATATTTATATTCCAATTAATTGATTTTATAATTATATGGTAAAAAGGAGAAAGTCGGCAACTTTTCAGGAACAGGGTGCTGGGACACTTCTGTAGTTTGATGATGTCTGATTTTGTAAACAAGTCGTTTTTAAGTGAGGTGAAACTTGGGGGTACACAAGACAAATCAGAGTCCAGAAGGGGGTAGTCTGGAAAGGTTGAGAGCCACTGAGCTACGGCAACACGTCAACAGTGCCGAACAGATTTAGGCACCCATGTCCTACTCAAAGTGACTCAGAGCTTGTCTACACACCCAAGCGGTACAACTTTAACTGCACCAGACTATATAAAGCGGTGCAAGTCACCACCCCCACGTGGAGGCAGTTGTACTGGTATAAAGAGGATTAATCCAGTACAGTTTATTTCTTGATGGAAAGACAAATAAATTATACCAGTATAAAGCATCTTTATACTCATATAACTGCATCCACTCTAGGGGTTGTACCAGTATAATCTTCTTTCATGGGGAGACAGTGGAACAGTGAAAACAACGGTGTGACTACAGTTGGATTTTAAGGATTTTAAGGCCTCTTATCCAGTCCCGAGCAGAGGGGTAGCCATGTGAATGGCCGCAATACCTCCAGGAGGAGCATAGAGTGGGCAATCGGCCGTGATGCGTCCGACAGTTTGCACCACACCACAGTCGCAGTTCGGCAATTTCCTCTGTGCAGTAATCATAGAATCATAGAATCACAGAATATCAGGGTTGGAAGGAACCTCAGGAGGTCATCTAGTCCAACCCCCTGCTCAAAGCAGGACCAATCCCCAATTAAATCATCCCAGCCAGGGCTTTGTCAAGCCTGATCTTAAAAACTTCTAAGGAAGGAGATTCCACCACCTCCCTAGGTAACGCATTCCAGTGTTTCACCACCCTCCTAGTGAAAAAGTTTTTCCTAATATCCAACCTAAACCTCCCCCACTGCAACTTGAGACCATTACTCCTTGTCCTGTCCTCTTCTACCACTGAGAATAGTCTAGAACCATCCTCTCTGGAACCACCTCTCAGGTAGTTGAAAGCAGCTATCAAATCCCCCCTCATTCTTCTCTTCCGCAGACTAAACAATCCCAGTTCCCTCAGCCTCTCCTCATAAGTCATGTGTTCCAGACCCCAATCATTTTTGTTGCCCTTCGCTGGACTCTCTCCAATTTATCCACATCCTTCTTGTAGTGTGGGGCCCAAAACTGGACACAGTAGTCCAGATGAGGCCTCACCAATGTTGAATAGAGGGGGACGATCACGTCCCTCGATCTGCTTGCAATGCCCCTACTTATACAAGTAAGTACATTCCTCTCCCCCGTTGGGGGCAGATACAGGTCCACATGCGCCGTGGAGAGCAGAAACCCGGCACTTGCACAGTTGGGACGTCGATGAGATTTTTGTTTGGTGGGCTGGCAGCTGCCCGGGCTTCAGCCCATCTGCGGCGAACGTCCTTACCGTCCGCAAGGCGGGCTGTGGCTTGAGACCGGTGGGGTTTTCTTGATTTTAGTGGGTGACGAGGCGGGTGTTCTAGACCTTTGTGGCACGATGGAGTGGTATTTTCCACAATCTTTATCTGTCGCGGCGCCTTGCCGGACATTTCCTGGTGCTCTGGTAGCCGGTACCCACAGCCACAGAGGTGGCGTTGATGGGAGAGTGCTTTCGTGAGCATCCGATGAAGTGAGCTGTAGCTCACGAAAGCTTATGCTCAAATAAACTGGTTAGTCTCTAAGGTGCCACAAGTCCTCCTTTTCTTTTTGCGAATACAGACGAACACGGCTGCTACTCTGAAACATTTCTCCCACAAACAGCCTTATAGGAAGAGAAAGAAATCAATGTTTTCCAGTTTGGCTGAAGACAGGAATTTGGCATGATCAGTTGTTTAGCAGGAGCAGAGTCTCCTCTATTACATTAGACAATGGAAAACCACACCCCTTTTGTGGAAACCAGAACCAGGAACACTGCCTGGCTTGCGGGAAGCTTCAATTATACGAGGCGCAGAAAGATACATTTGCTTTGGGTTGAAGGAGCCCTCGGTCAATGATCTAGACACATAGTCTTGACATCATGCCAGGTAATTAACAAGGTGCCACAGAGGCAGGTCATGCGTCCTTGTTACAAAGCGTGTCTTGCAAAACGCAAGTACTTGGTGCCTTTTGCTCCGAGCCATCAGAACTAATGTCCTCCAGGTAGCGGAACTTTTCCAGCACCTTCTCCATTAGCGTTTTCTCTCTCAGTGAATTTAGGGCCAGGCTGACAAGTGTTATAAAGAGGATGGTGAGACATTGATTGCCATGTCCACCACGAGTCAGACAAGAAGGAGGCACCTTAGTTTGTGGCAAGGGAGATTTAGCCTCAGATAATAGAAAAAACTTTCTGATTCCAGGCTAGTTAAGCGCTGGAATGGGTCACTGGGGAGGTTGTGGAATCCTCGTCATTGGTGGAGATTGTGGAATCCTCGTCATTGGCGGATTTAGGAACAGGTTGGACAAACACCTGCCAGGGATGGTTTAGGTTTATTTGGTCATAGAATATCAGCGTTGGAAGAGACCTCAGGAGGTCATCTAGTCCAACCCCCTGCTCAAAGCAGGACCAACATTTCAGTGCAGAGTGCTGGACTTGACGACCTCCGAAGGTCTCTTCCAGCCCTACTGTTCTATGATCCGCAAGCCCTATTTATTCCAAGAACAAGTATAATGTGGGCTGCATCCTTCCCCCTCCAGTGCAACCTGCTCCTCTTCTAGCGAGGCCATAAATGGGGAGTTCAGTCCCTATGGCTGACCCAACCCTGGATGCCGGTGACAGGAGCATCCAGGAACGATGGCAGTTTTTGGGAGGAGGGCAGTTTTCCCTTTTTCAGCAGTTTTCCTCCCCTTTCTTTGCATGGCCGAATGGATGCATGGGACCTGCCTGGGGTCTCTGGGCTCCAGCCATTCCAACAGTGTCGCGGTCAGCTCTCAAATGTACCCCGTTTTGGCTATACTCCTTCAACAGCGCAGGGTGGGACAAGCATCCATCCAGTGCCCCATGCTGGGACAAATGGGCACCGCTGCCCCCTGCTGGATAGAACATCAGCATCAAGGGGTGTGTGACTGTCGCCCTCTAGTGGGAGATGCCTGCAACAGGCGTGGACGTCCCACTGGGGAGAGGCCTGTCTGCATGGGGGCACGGATTCTCATTACACCGCCCCCCGGTGGGCGCAGACGGCGGCTCAGCCCATGACAAGCATTCCCTCTGCGGCCAGAACCGCAGCGTAATATTTGCGCGGTGCAGAACGCGACCCAACGCAGCTGCTGTGTCCTTCACCCGCCGCCCCTGCCCACAATCTTATCGCAGCTTGGGTGGGAAATGGTGCGGAGTCCCTGACTCTTGCGCTGCAGCCCTTTATATGTCACTGGATTTCTGCCCTTATCTCTCTCTTCGCCCTAATGGCTGTTTGCAGTAGTTACTGGTTAATGCGTGCATGATAAGCGCTCGCTTCCAAAGGGAAAAAATATCTGAGTGTGGGGAAAAAAAACCACCAGCTCGCCCTCAGCGTCTTCATTCCCACATGAAAGCAACCCAGCAAATCCAGCCAAGGGAGTCTTATTTCCTTGTTGAAGGATGGATGGTGGGAAATCCCCTATGCAGAACCTTGCACCGGGCAGTGCCCCAGAGGTCCGACCAGTGCATCCCAACCCTGGCCATACCCACGAGCTGCCATGGAGGGCAAGGAGAAAAGGGGATTTTGTGACTCCCAAAGGGACGAGGACAGTGGTCCTCAAGGCATCCAGAAACCACTCCCATCCACCAGGATCCACTCCCAGCCCCGTTGTGTGTTGCCAGTCCTCCATGCAGAGAGCAGGAAGGGCACTGTTTTTGTAGCTACAAATTGTCACAGGTGCTGGTAGGCTGGGGCATTCTCCTCTCTCCAGTCAGCGAGCTGGTGAGCTCTCGGGAGCAGGGAGCATCCCCTCCGTTAGTTGCCCGTACAGCGCCTTCCACACTGGGGCCCTGATTGGGGTTCCTGGGTGCTACTGTCCTGCAGATAAATCAGTCACAATCTCACAGCAGAGACCAGGCTCCAGTGCTGGTTACGCGGCCAGCTGGGTGGTGCCTTTAGCCCTTTCATTGCCGGGGCCGCCCCACCTCCCCGCCCCGCTTGAGCGGCTGACTCGCACAACAGCACGCCGGAATCAGTGCAACGGCGGGGCAGCCGGGACCAAGGCCGGAGGCTAGCGGGAGAATTGTACCCCAGGCCAGGGCTGGTGCATTCCCAGGGGCTAGGGCCAGAACGCTCAGCAGCAGCTTGAGGGGCTGGGAGCAGAAAGCATGTCTCAGACAGGAAGGTGGCCCAGCTGGTGGGTGGTTTTTGAAAGGCTGCAAGGTTAGGGAGTTGTTAACCAATATTTCCTGCCTCGTACTGAAAGACAGGCCCAGCTGAAGGTCTAAGAACAGGGTTCAGGGCTGCCCCCGGTTCCCATGATCTGACCAAGGGATTTAAAATTTAAAGCAGGGGGAGAGAGCGTGCTGGAAACATTTAAAGACATGGGGAAATCCTCTGTGACTGAGGGAAATGCTCTCACAGTGGGGCCGGACCCGTTACTTTCTGAAGTCCCCAGGGAGCGATGGCAGACACCCGCAGTCCCCCGAGAGCCTATCGTCTGCTCCCAGCCTCGACTGTGAGGCTCTCCCGTGCAAGCACCTGAAACAAGCAGCGACAAAGCTACAAGCAGAGCGACTGGCCCTGGGCACTGACGCAGAGCTGAGTCCCTTTTCCTAGCAGAGATGGATGGCCAAGAGCTACGGCTGCCCATTCTCCCGCCCCTGCCTGGCCCTGCACAGCTCTCTTGCGCCAGCGTTAGAGAGGCCAGCCCTAGGCGATGCGTCGTCTGGAGAACTCTAGGACCCTGCCCCCCACGCTGCCCGGGCCACGCTCCTGCTGTGCTCCAAGCCGTGTGGGACGGGGCAAGTCAAACTCCAAACTCCAAGTGCCCGGACAGGCAGAACCCATGCTGCTTGCACCGGCAGAGGAATGACCAGATGCTGCAGGGATGGTGGCCCTACAAACGCTTTTGCTAGACCTCGCAGAAGCTAGCCCTGACGAAGAGCCGTTAAGCTGCGTGTGTATTGCCCGAGGGCCGGGCAGGATTGCTCTTGGGCTATTGTGGGTCTTACACAAGGGCCAAAACTGTTCCATGGAGAAAGGGGCCAAAAGCAGGACAGGTTTCCTGGACTCGCCTCCTCTCAGAGGCAATGAGCTCTGGCCCCCGCAACTGTCCTTGGATTTGCTTGCAAAAGCACGTCTGGTTTGTACCTTGCATGGATTCCCAGGTCCGATTGTTCTCCACAGCTTCTGCCCCAAAGGGCTGGCCCAGCAGAGAGCCGTGTGGTCCCAAGGGGAAGCCAGGGGCTGAGAGAGAAGAACTGGTTGGAGAGCACCCAAAAAGCTTTGGCTGCCGTTTTAAACATGGCCAAAACCAAAACATACATTTGCCAGCCCTCCCCAGAGACAAAGCCACCATCTTTCCCGCTGCACTGTGCGGATGGGGCCAGGAGCTGCCGGGGAAGCAGCAGCAGCTGCCAGAGCAGCTTCTAGGAGATGGTAAAGACCAGATAGCAAGTCCTTAAACCCAACCCTCCTCAGACTGGCCAGATTATACCACGTCCATGCTGATCCCCGGCCCAGATGTTTTGTGGAGACTCCACCAGGAGGCAGATGCTGCCTGGGAGGACCTGGCTCTACAGGCATTTTCAGCACTGCTTGCAGTTACCACTGGCTAAAGTCCTTGAGTAGACGAGACCTGGTGCACTCAACACTATCTCATCGGAGGCACAGGAAGCAAAAGAGGCAACAAGCCCTGTGGGGGCTCCCGGGATCCAGGCATCTACACTTCAGCTCTTGATGCGCTTCTTTATCATGCTGCATGAAGCTGCCATGCAGCCACCACTCTCCTCCCCAGAGCTGGCTGCATGTCACCACTGGGTGAAGCAATGGGTTACATAGAACCACATCTGACGGCCAGGAGGGACGAAGCAGAATGAAATGGGTTGTAAAGGGGTTTAAAGGCCACTGCTAAATCAGTTTAATTGGTGCTTTGATGATGCAAAGTCAAGGCCTCCCACTGAAATCAAGGGCAAATGCCACTGGGTTTTGCCAGGCGAGGCGTCAGCCTGCACGGTGGTATGCGTCACAACGATTTGGGGGGGTGGGGGGTGGAGGGGGGTTGCATTTAATGTCCTGTCTCTCCCTAAGGTCAGCATTTAACAGGGGCCCTGCTTGGCTTGGAGCTCCCCAGAAAGGAGCAGGATGCAGGAAGCAGCGCTCACCCCTGGCGTGGAGGGGAGGCGGGGGTCACCTGGGAAAGTGAGTTCACACCTCAGCAGGGGCTGGTGCTCAGCCGGAGACATTTTCCCCCCAAGATTCACACCTTTGCTGTGTGGTAAGTCACCACACAGGGAGAACAGGATGTGAAGAGGGGTGCGGGGGTGGAGGACAAGGAAACAGCCAGCCCCTCCCCCCCAGCCCCCATCCTAAAAGGGCCGCTCACACCTCGGGTTACAAACACAGCTGGCTTCAGGCCTCCCTGATGCAGCTTTTTCAGAAGGCAAACGTGCGTCACCCCCCTGACTCCGCTGGGCAGCTGTGCGGGCAGTCGTGCAGGGTGGGGGAAAACCAGAGGGGCTGTCGCAGAGCCCGGGGGCGGAAGGATACTGCACTCCCAGCGCACACAACCCATGGGGCAGCTGCTGCATGGAGGGCAGCTTATCCTGGGACGACCTACCGCCAGGGCCGTCCTTGGGGGGAGTGCGGGGCCCGGGACAGCCCCGCTTTCCGCCTCAGGCCCCACCCCTTCCCCCAAGCTCCCACCCCGATTCCACCCCTTCCAAGCCCCCACCCCGCCGCTTTCTGGCTTCCGCCCCTCTCCCCCGAGCGCTGCTGGGAGGTGGCGGGGCAGAGCGGAGCGGGGAGGGCTAGAGCGGGGGCACTTGCTGGGGCTGTCGCCAGCCCCCCCATTCGCCTCCCAGGCTGCCCTGGGCCCCACGGTGTCCTTCTGCAGACGTGCGGGGCGATAGCCGCTCTGGTTTTCCCCCGCATCCCCCCGAAGCGCGGGGCTGAGGGCGGTGCCCCAGTTTGTCCCACCACAACGGGAATTGGGCGAGGAGCGACCCGGGCTCCATCAGGGAGTTGGGTCCAAACAGCAAAATAAGAGCTGGTAGCTGGATGGCAGCTAACACAATGGCAGCAGAGGCTGCGGGCCCTGGGCCAGGCCGGAGAAGCAGACTCGACTGGAAGGTCCCCAGGGGAATGGTTTTCCTTGCCGGAAAATGAGGGTTCCCTGCAATCAAAGCCTGGAGCGGGAGCGGGCCGCCTGCAACAACCAGCCCACGGAATCGGACACGTTTCGGACGGAGCTCTGGGGGCCCGGCCCGTTTCTGATGGAAACCTGCCTGGCGCCCCCACGCCTGCTCGGCTCTTGGGCAGCCTGCCTGGCGGGCCGCCGGGAACTAACTTTCCCCTGAAATGTTGGCACTTCCCCCAGACCAGGACTGGCAGCTTCTGAGCAGCTGAATTTTGGGGTAACGGCAGAGGCTAACCACCTGCTAACCCTGCTGCGTACACACCCATGGCACAGCCAACCAGGCCCCCCAGCTACTGCCGCACGCAATGGGGCAAAGCGGAGCTCATGGGCTAAGGTCTCCTCTGCGCACCAGGGGACGTGGTTACAATACATTTAAACGCGTACACACCAAGTCAGGAGCTAAGTTGTTTCCAAACCCAGGCTAAAGCTTTGGCCCGGCCCAATCAGTGCCTGGCTGCAGGGGTTCACCCTCACCCCCCCCCCAGGGTAGCTGTATTGTAATACGTCAGGGACAAGTCTCTTGTAACTTGGTCTCCTGCCCACGGCTTGGTCAAGGCTTCAGTGTAGACAAGGCCTCCCTCTCCTGCTGCAAGCACCGAGGCTAGGGCTGGACACTTTAAAAAGAAAAACAGCAACAGAGAGAAGAGCGCTAGGATTCTCATGGAGGAGCTGCAGGTGGAAGAAAATCAGTCACCGAAAACCACCCCGGAGACTTGCGACGAAAGGGTTAGATTAGAAGCCTGCACCTGCCTCTTACTGCGCTGGGTTCCCGAGCACCAGCAGGGGGCTGGTTGGTGGACGCCTGCCCCCTGCTGGAAGGGCTCAGGACTGTTTTGACTGTGCCCTAGGCCTAGACCCTAGCAGCTCATGGAGAATCCTCGTCACACCAAGCAGCACGGTCTGTGTATTTGTAGTAGCAGGATCCACAATCCTCCTCCCCACTTTGTGTAACGTAGCTGCCGGGGAGGCCACACCTTCGGCACATTACAACCAGAGACCTGCACAATGGAGAAACTCAGCATTCAGCAGCAGCCGGAGCAGGGCCCTGCCTCAGAGGCGGCCTCCTGCATATGTACTTTGTGGTTTCCAGCTCTTGGGGACACGGATTTGCCTCAGCTGGTGCGGGGGCAGCGGGAGAGATGACCTCACTCCGTAGCCCTGTGACAAACCTGTGACCGTGGGGCTGAGTGGTCCATTTCACCATGAGGGAAAACAAACCACGTAGGGGGAGAAAAGAAGAACCAGCCTCCAGGACCAACAGAGCAAAACCCCCCCCACACAAAAATCACGCTGAGGGCCCCACCTAGACTCGACAGGGCTCTGAGGACCTCTGGTGGCTTCCTCTGGTTAGGACAGACAGACATTTCTAGGGCATCTCTTGGTTCACAGCCAAAGTCCAGAGGCCCCCAGCAGTGGCCAAGACCCACAATGAGGCAAAGATCCTGAGAGCTCAGTTACTCTCCTGCCTTTAAAAGAGCAGAATCTACACGCCATCCCTCCCTCACTAGATTTCAAGGGGATTAACCAGGAAGGCGGTCTGAGGCTCTCAAGAAGAATCGCATTGTTTTCAAGAGTCTGTTGAAACTCACTGCCCCGCTGAGCTCCCTTCCATGTGCCCATGTGCGTGGGGAAGCGGATATCCGGACACTGCAGCACTTTCTGGCTTGGCGCTGCTGTGCGTGGCGGTTCCTGGGAAGCCCTGCAGTAGACGTTCCTCAGAGCTGCCCAGAAATTCCCCGGGGGGAAGCTCTCCTTCAAGTTCTTCCTTAAGCAATTCTGCCGCTGTAAAGTCTCAGAGCCGGGCTGTCCGGCCTGCAGAGAGCCGAAAGAGAAAAGCCAAGCCAACAGATGAGACGCTAACAACTACCGGCAGCAGGACCTCTTCAGGTGAAGACACCCCCTTGGGACAGAGGAGAAGGTGTACCCCTCCCTTCCCCCACCCCCATGCAAGAGCTGCCATGACCAGGCCCCAATCCTTCCTCTCCTGCCCCCGACGTGTTCCACCTATGTGGATCACATGCCGTTTACTGAAGCTGTATGGATGTAGACTGTTTGTATAGACTGTTCGCTGACCCCTTCAGATTAGTATGGCATGCCTTGGAGATCCATTCAGGATCTCCTCCTATGGCAGTCAGCTATACACGGGATTCATTTTGTCACACACCTAGGAATTACTGATATAAGATGTTTCTGAAGGAGGAAAGATGGCCTTTGGGTTCAGTGCCTCAACTAGGACTTCGACGATCCACGTCTGAGCCCTGCTGCATGTGAACCTCAGGCAAGTCACTGGCTCTCGCTGCATCTCCGCTCCACAGCCATAAAATGGAGACAACGCTGCCCTACTTCACAGAGATGCTAGGAGGAGAAGTGAAAGGAAGGGTATAAGGACACCCCCCCTTGCAAGTGTGTGTGTGCGGTGATTACAGAAGAGACTACCTAAAAGGGGAGTGAGGCTCTTCTCTTATAAGGAATCCTCTCAGCCCTTTCCCCAGGCCCACCAGAGTGTCCCATCGTCCTCTTTCAATGCACCCACACCCTGGACCAGTAACAATAAGGGTAGCATCTTAGAAAACAAAACACCCCCCGCCCCCAAACAACAAAAACCAGAAGTTAGGCTGGAATGTCTATTCACTCTTCCCCCCCGGACCAACCCTGGTGGGCTTGATCCATCCGTTCATCCAAAAGAGCTATCTTCTTTGCTAGTCTGGATCCACTTCTCTTCCCTCCCGCTGCCTAGGAAGGGGCTCAGAGCCTAGGAAGGCCCTGACCACCAAGGGCACGCGCCCGCAGCTACCCCCATCCACTTTCTCTCCCGGTGGCCTCCAGATCAGTGATAGGTTGGGACCGGTGTCATACAGAGAACCCGACAAGCACCCACACGGAGATGGAGGCGAAAGACACAAGGGTAAACAGGACTGCAATGTTTATTTTGACAAAAAGATAAACCGGATTCAGAAAGCACCAATCCCTCACACAGCCCCCATCCCGCCGCCCCATCGCACACAGGACCCTGCAGCTGGGCAAGCCAGCCCGTCCCTCACACAGCCCCTGTCCTGCCACCCCATTACACACAGGACCCTGCAGCTGGGCAAGCCAGGGCTGGCCAGCCCCGCGGACCAAGCCGGATGGACTGGGGCAGTCAGGGGAGAGAGAGAGGCACACAACAAAAGAGGCTGACAGCACGAAGCTGGTAGTTTTCAAGGAAGGAGGGTAAGAAAAGTTTGACCCATCGAGGCGCTGCAGAGCCAGACACAGTGTGACCCCTTTCCAGAGTCAAATCCTGTTACAACTGAAGGCAACAGGACATTGGCTTCTATGGGGCAGGACCCAGACACTATCAAGTGAAGTCAATCGGGCCCTTCCATTTTTTTCTGTGCATTGCAATGCCATTGGTTAGAGCAGAGGGGGAGCCGGCTTGAGAAAGATTGATTAGAGGAGGATTCCCGCAGCTGTGGCCTTTGCAGGACGAGGCCAGGTAGTAAGAAAAAAAGCCAGGAGACACCAGCAATCAAATCACACTATTTCAGTGTGCAAAGAACCAGCTTGGGTTGCCTTCTTCCAGCTTCTCTGCTCCACAAGTTTAAACCGATTACAGAACAAGAGTGGAAATAGCAGCAGTTCAGGGCCAAAACCCACAAGCGATTGTAAAACAAGGGAGGGGCTTTATTTCAAAGTTTGTCTGCAAAAGGCAGCCGGGGCGGGGGGTGGGGGGAAATGGGGTTCTTCGAGAGAAAAGGAGTAGGATACCTCCAGCCTTCGAGCATCACTCCGGGGTTCAGAACGGTCACTGCACACCACCAGTACAGGAGATCTGCAGCAGCCCACACTTCATCCCCAGCAACCTGCCCCCCAGACACAGGTCTCTCTCCACTTCTTGGAGACGCAGCGGCGGACACAGCACTAGGGGGACTTTCCGGGTCTCGGCAAAGTACGCTACAGAGCCTTCGCTGTGGCAGAGCACAGTTAGCACTCACGGTACATACGCTGGGTCGATTTTGTGTGCGCGTTTCCTTAAGCGTTTGCAAAAATCCCCCATCACCTGTGCTTGGGCTTCCCAGTTTAACCCAGTGAGGTACTGCTGTACATTTTGGGGGTGAGAAGAGAAAAAAAAGCACCAGAGGCCATCATAACCCTGCCAAAGTCAACTGGCCAAGGGAGAACGGAATGGAACAATGCAACACCCCAACATCTGCTAAGTGGGAAACCCCACTCTGACAGCAATCCCAAAAGAGAACCCCAGGTGCCTTCCTGGTTCAAAACCTCATCCCTACGGTCGAATAAATAAATAAGTTAATGTAGCGTTATATGCAGGAGACTCCCTGGGGATCGGAGGCTCATCTGAGGTGGGTTTCGATCCGCAGTACAGCCAAGCTGCTTCTAATGATCACTTGGTTTTCATCACACGCGCCTTTAAAATCATCAGGCCCCTTTGACGCTCCTCCCCCTTCCCCGTTGCCACAAAATGCGGATGGCCCCAGCCACTCAGCCAGGGACCGTCCCAACGTACCTGGAAACCATGGCAGCAGAGAGGGGGATGCGCGGTGATCATCAGGCCAGCGAAGAGAGCAGAATCTTCTACAAACACCATGGGCAGCGGCAGTCCAAATGCCCCACGGGTTTGCCCCATTTGACCCTTGACCTTGCAGCCAAGATGGCCAGTTGTGAGTGATGTGGACGCCAGATCTGCCAGCCAGCCAGCTTGCATAGCATGGGCCAAAACAGCCAGCAGCTGGCAAGGACTGTGGTCCAGACCTCAAGATTATTTAGATGCCTAACTCCCATTGAAACCAATGGAAGTTAGGCACTTGGTCTTGACCCTTATCCCTGCATGCCTGGGCTGCAATCAAACCATAATCCTACAGGTCTCGTTCCTGAGCCCCCAGCTCTCCTCATCCCAAATTATAGTGCATTGGTGCTCTGCTCACTGCCATCTGCCTCCAGGTCTGCTGCCAGTAAATGCACTGTCTGGTTAGCTTTGGGGCTGGAAGCCAGCCCGGGGAACTGAAGTGCTGAGAGTCTGATTCCATGGAGCAGAGGTGCGGGGGAGTGCCTGATCCAGGCGCCGTCTCTCCCACACTCAGAGCCAGAGCTCGAACCAATTCAAAGGAGAGCTCCCGGGGTGGGGGCCTTCCCCTGCTCCTCCGCCTCAAAGAGGAGGCAGCTCGAAGAGCTGCTCCTGCAAATCTGATTGGCAGGAAGGTGGTGGTGGGTGGGGAAAAAAGAGAATCATCTCTATATAGGCATCGACCACAGGACGGAGACTTATTGGACTCAGATCAAACTGGAACGCGGTGGCATCACTTGCTGGGCCACTCCCAGCTCCCGCTGGCTACAGCTAGGGGGGAAATCTACAGGCCGGGTTCACTCATCCCACCCCGCCCTGTGCGACCTCCACTAAGGCACACGCAGAGGGGAGTGGAAACCCAAACCTGCCTCGTCCCTGAATGTCTTCCCTTTCCGTAGCTTCAGTCAGGCTGGCAGGGCTCAGGGTCAGAGGGGACAGCCACCCCCAGCCCGAGAGCAGCATCCCATGGCCGCTCTTCAGAGCCAGCCCAACCTCGCTCAGCGCAAGGGGGGCTGAGAGTGCCCGGCAGGGTGGGCGAGTACCACCGGGAACCAGTAGTGATCACAGCAGGACATGGCCCCCTCCGGCACACGGGGCCTGCCGCAGCAGCTGCCTGTGATGGAGTTGCTGGGCTCCCAACCCCCTTGCTGCCGTCTTCCACCAGTGACATCCCCAAACCTCTCTCAAGCTGGGATGTACCAGGTCCCTTCTCTGCCCCACAAACCAGGCAGAGGACAGGGCATTTCACCCACCTTGGATCAGACGCCCAGGGTACCACCGGCCCAGGGCAGAGCCGTCAAGAGGGGCACAGGCCCCGATGGAAAAGCCAGGCACAGGGCGAGCCAGCCACACAAGAGTTAATAAATAAAGTCTGGCCTGAGGGCATGGGCACTTACTGGGCTACAAAATCCCCTCCCACCCCACCGTGGGGCAGAGAGAGCCTTAAAGGAGCCGGTGCATTTAAAATGCCTCCTCCTAAGGAGGGGGGCAAAGTTAGTAAAGAGTCAGTGTTAAAAAGAGAGCCCGTGTGCACGGGCGGGCGTCACATCCTACAGGGCAATGCTGCGAGGTCCCACAGCAACAGCAGCCAGTCCCCAGGCAGGGGCGGGGTCCTGTGCCCCGGTTTCCGTCCGGGGAGCACATGGGGCACAGCTGAAGTCCCTACCCCATCCCCACTGGGAGTACCCAGCCTCTACCAAGCGCTGCCCCCTCTCCTCTCTGCGTGTGGTGGTGCCGTGGAGATCTCTCCGGCTCACGTCTGCTCTGCTGCTGCCACCTGCCCGGCCACCTCCTCCTTGGCGGGGGGCTCCATGAAGATCGGGGTCACCGCAGCGGGCTTCTTCGACCTGCAGGGACCAGCCAGGAGCAGCTGGTCAGACGCGGGAGCACTTGAGGGGCTGCAACTCCCGCGCTGGGTGCTGTACAGGCCCGGGCGAAAGGGGCAGATCCCTGTAACCACAGGGAGCAGCTGGGATTCTGCTCAAGAGTGGTATTTACTGGGTTAATACGGAGCCTTCGGCTCTAAGAGGTTGGAGGGGGTTTTCCCCTCTCCCCAGGCAGGGGCCCACCAGAGTTTCCTTTGCAAGAGGACCCAGCCGCGGGCACGAGCCCCGACTCGTGCCGGGTGCAGGAGGGGAGCCCGCTAGCCCTGCGATTTCATGGGGCGCTGCAGGGATCTTGCACCTCCTCCTCCGGGCCCCTCCCCGGGGGGCGTGGCCATACTCACGAGTAAGGGGAGGCGGGCACGCCCACCACCAGGATGTGGTTCTTCTTGCGGAAGAGACGCCACAAGCCTCTGTGGTTCCCGCGGACGTCCAGGTCCCAGACGTGAAGGCACTAGGAGGGGGAGCAGTGGACAGAGAGCTGAGGACATGTACCACGGCCCACCCTGCCACGCTCCGCCTGCGGCTCTGGGCCGGTCTGGGCTGCAGATTTGCTCGGCGGAGCGATGGAAACACTGACCACGCCCTGGGCTCAAAGCGCTGCAAATCCCACTCCTTCTCCCACGGCTGCTTGGGGAGAGCCCTATGCTCCCTTCCCTTCGCCTCAGCAGCCAGCCAGTAACCCCACGGCAGGGCAGGCTCTTGGCTCCTGATGCGCTAGCCAGCCCGATTCACAGGTCGAGGGGAGACTGCAGGGCCGGGGAGCAGAAAGCTGCCTCCTTCTCCCGGGGACCTGACCACACGTGCTCTGGTACCTTTGGTGCACAGTCAACCCCGGAGTCACCGTGCAGGCTGGAGCCCCCGTTTAAGGCTCGGGGGCAAGTGAATCGGCCAATGGGAGTTGGTGCTAGGGGCCAGCTGAGCGCCAGACAAAAGTTGGGCATCGTAGCTTGAATCTCCGCCGCCATGGAAGCCACAGCTAAGAATGTTGGGGAGGGGGCTGCAGTCACACGGGGACCAGGCAGGGAATCACCTTGGCGAGTTGAGTCCAGGTGGTGAAGTCGGCTTCCTGCTCCATCCTGATGTACATCACGTAGGTCTTGCCCTCAGTGTCGGGCAGGAAGGAGTCCTCGCACGGGTTCTTGCTGTGATCCAGAACCGCAGCCTCGCTGAAATGGGGCGCAGGGCTGGTGAGTGGGCAACCAAGGGCGCCCACCCACCCCCTGGCATGCGATACACATAGGGTCCCAGCCAATGCCGGAGAGGAAAGGCTAGGACCACATTAGGACCCATCTGTCCCTCCAATAGGAGGCATTAGATATATCCCTGTGAATCCCAAAGCACTGGCAGGCCCTGTTACAGCCCTGATCTTTCAGGGCATGGGACGCAGAACACACTTACCCCAGGAGCCGGTGAATTTCAATCTCGTAGGCGTCCTTCTTTAAGCTGCATGGGAAAGACAGAGCGTAAAGGGCCAGCGAATGAGGAGGGAGGTTCTGTGAGATGGGCCACATGCCACGGATGGACGGCCACACACTTCCTCTCCCAGCCAGGTCCAACGTCCCCAGCGTCGCAACAGGGGAGAACAGCGGGTGCCGGTGACGTGGTTCCTGCACCAAGCGTTCAGCCCCCTGGTGCTTTGGCTTAAGTGACATATGCCAGTGGGCATCTGATCCAATGCACCTTGTGTCACTCTCTGCTCGGCAGGATGGAAAGCTACTGGAGCAGCTGTGGGGCACGTCCGTTCAGAACGGAAGGGCCCTGGCAGAGCTACGCGCAGTGGGGAAGGGGGAGCTCGGAGCTGGAATAGGGAAGCTGCGGTGGGGTGGGATAGAATTAAGAGGTACAAGAGACCAAGCCCTTTATGGTGCAGCAGGCTCTGGGTGACCTCCAGTCGTTCCTTCGCAGTGGGCTGGCACTCACCTCTCCACGTTTTTGAGCTGCACATTCGGGATGGTGTTGAATTTGTGCTTCTTGAAATAGGCTTCCTGGGAACCAAGCGCAAAAAGGGACTCGTCAGAGGATCACCGCTCATCCAGCTCACCCGGCTCCATCCTTCAGAGCCAAGGCAACGCTCTGGCTCACGCCCCTTCCCCGACTGATGCGCCTCGCGAGCCCAGCGCAGAGGTCAGATAACAGCCCAAGGCAATGCCCAACGGGCAGCCTCTGCATCTCGGAGCAGGGAGGGGAGCCTGTCTACCTGCCCGCCCCCTCCCCACCCCCGCGGGAGACAGCACTCGGCATCACTCACGTGGAAGTAGCCGTTCATGTTGAGCCCCACGATGCCGAAGTGGTAGGAGCGCGAGACGTCGGGGATGATGCATTCCCGGCCTTTCCGCTGCTCCGGCATCCGCATCCACATGTCCCAGTCCCACAGCTGGAGAGGGGAGAGGATGCTGCTTTAGAGTGGGAATCTGGCTGCTGCACTGGGTGCTTGTCGCTGATCACGCTGTTCCTTAAAAAAGCCCCTTAGCCCCTGGAGATGGAAATACTTCTGTGCCAAAGACTCCCTCCCTGGACCTCCATGCCTCCGGGCATGTTATTGCAGGTTGCTCGTGGACACTGGATGCTGTACGCAGGCAGCCATTGGTTATGGCCAGAGCCCACACGGCACCCCCTGGTGTTGGTTATTGTAGGGCTTCTCAGACAGATTTCTGGCAGAGATGGACGTGTTTTTAGACAGAGCACTGGCTTTACCCAGGCTCTGCAGACAGCGGGGTCGGTAACCCCTCGGAGCTGGGGGCTCGGAACGTGGACGCCGTCCCTGTATCTAAAAACCTAAGAGCAACATGCGTCGCTTGCGGGTGCCCACAGCCCGGATGCTTCACGGCAGCTCCTCTGCTGGCTGCCCACCAAGATTCACAGCCCCTGCTCCCCCCATACCCGCAGCAATAGGGGTGCCAGGGCTCCTACCAGGCAGAGTGGAGGGCACTGACCTTCTCTGGGGTTGGCCATTTCGGCTCTAGTTCGTCCTTGTAGAGGCTTTTGCTCAGCACCCAGCCCAGGCCGGGCATGGTCTCGACGCGGTACAGGAGCGAGGGGTCCTCGGCTGTGTGTTCGTAGCCCTGCGGGGCCAGAGGGCAGCGTTCAGCGCGCCCTCGCCAGGATGCCGAAAGGGGGCCACGGGGACCCCGGGAGAGCAGGTACGCCAGGAGGAGGCGTTATTCCCAGCACAGGAAGGCCAGTGCCTCGCCCCTTCCTTTGGGTGGGGGTTTCCTCACCAGCCTCTGGAAGGGATTAGCACCTGCCTGCCCCACCCGCCCTGAAGCCCTTCACTTCCCCTCCCACCTTCACATACATCTCCCACCCCTGCCCTGAGCTCCCCAGGGTCAGTTCCGGGCCCCTCAATATCAGGGGGCCGACTGGGCGAGCTGAGAGGGTCTTCTCTAGCGGTGCATGCAGCCAGTGCACATTGGCCCCCAAACCGAGCGGCGTTGTGGCCTGGTGCCTGGGTGAAGGGGGCGGGGGGGAGGGGGATGTCGCAGCCCCACTCAGGTTTGGCCCGTCTGCTCTTCCGTCTCCATCTGTGGCGGGACGGATGAACCAAACCCCCAGGGGCCAGGTCGTAACGCCTAGGGTGGGCACAGGACGGTCTCGCTCTCCCACCCAGCGGGGGTGGAGCGTGGCGCAGACTCGGCGCTGGGGCCAGCAGCTGCAGCGGGGGCCATCTGGGATCTCCTCAGCTCACATGGTACGTCTCTGTACCGCGTGAAGCATTTCTGGGGCCCCCCCCAGCTGCCTTTGCAGAGGGAAGAGCGTGCTGCAAACGGAGCCGGAGGCAACAATCCCTGCCAGACGGGCGGCAGGAACCAGCGCCTGGAGGAGACGGAGCACAGAGACGCTGGACTGCATCGGAGCGGGTCTTGCTGTGGGGTTACAGAGGCAGGAGAAGTGAGTATCCATGAGCCTACCTGATCGTTCCAAGCCGAGATGCAGTACAGGCTGTCGTCCTCCTCCAGTAAATAGATCGACTGGCTCAGGAAGCTAGAAACAAGACAGATTACAGACAGGACTGGCCGCACTCCTGGGTGCCCAGCTCACCCTGGAAAAGGATTCTCTCCCACCCACTGCTATGAGACACAACACCTCGATCCTAAATAAGCCCCTCCGTCCTCCAGCTGGGCAGAGGAGGTAACAGACGCCTAGGAACCCCCAGTGCACCCATCCGTCATGGAGGCTCTTTGCTCAGACCCACTAGGCAGGCAGCTCCCACCCTCACAGCCAGAGAGGATGGTGGGGAGAAGTTAAGGCAGGGGCCAGAGGAGAGGGACAGTTGCCAGCCTCAGCGCAGGGCAAAATGTGGGTCAGCTGGGGCCAGAGGATGCTCAAAGCATTTTACTACCTGCGGGAAGTCACTTAAAGCAGCCTTTGACCCAGCGATCAGGGTTCAGCAAAGGAGATCAAAACGACAGTGGGCCAGATCCTCCACTGATTGTAAAATCAGTGTAGCCTTGCTGACTGCAATGGAACTACACGTGCTTACATCAGCGGAGGATCTGGCCCAAGTTGTTTCTAGTCCCTGTAGTAATTCCTCTGCCGGCACCGGCCCTCGACAGCTCCCAGAACCAGCCTCAAATGCTCATATATTAATTAAGCTTCCGGGCCCCGCTGTTAGGTAGGTACTGCAAGTAGCGAGCCCATTTTACAGACGGGCAAAACAGAGGCATGACAAATTCCAGTGATGTCCCCCCGTGAACTCCCAGTAAGTCAACAGAAGAGCCAGGAGTTCTAGCAGCACTGACCTCTCACCATCGAGGAAGCTGTCGAGCAGCTAAAACCCTAGGACGGATGGAGATTCTGACACATGCCCTCTTTGTAATCAGAGTTTGGTTGTGGATAATAGGGTCACCCCCATCCCAGCATCAGCAGGATGCTCCCACGTCTCCCGGGACCATCCTGCAGACCGTGGTGCACCAGTAGAGCGAAGAGCCACTCGTTTCTGGTCTGGCAAGACAGACGGATGTGGTTGGGCCTCCGAGACGACAAGGGAGCTGCAGGGCCAAGCAGAGGGCCTGATGTCAGCATGTTACAAGCCTCACCTGAAGAAGTCGATGGAGATGTCCAAGTCTTCTTCCAGCACTACAGCAAACTTGGCATCCTGGGAGAGAAACGAGAGACATCAGCAGGATGAAGGGGACTAAGGACAGACTAGAGACATCTCACAGCATCCCCTTGTCTACGCTACTCTCCGCGCTCGGCCCCAACAAGCCTCGCGGACGTGATTTGCACCAGGCCCGTCTCGACTCAAACCCAAAGTGGTGGTGCTTGGCCATGGATGCTATCTCACAGGCAGCCATTTTGCTTCTCAGAGGACTTTATTTCGCAGCCATCGCTCCCGTGAGACGGGCATAAGGGAAGTGGGTTCAGTGACACCAGGGAACTGCGGCGTTCCCAGCGCCAGCAGGAAGGCACCCAAGCTGCTGCCCTGAGTGGGTTTCCCTCCTTCTCCCCCGCCACGCTCCTGGATGCTGCGCCATGACGAGAATTTCTGCTCCTGTCAGCAGGCACTGCGGGCGTCGCTCTCCTGATGCGCAAGTGCCCAGCTCGTCCCCGAGTGGGTTCCCAGCGCTCATTATGGGGAGCGGAAGTGCCCGGCACTGAGAGCGGAGACGGTCAAGAGGAGCAGGGACTTGCTCACCGGGTGCAGGTTGAAGGTTGCAGTCAGACTGGCCTTGTAGTGCTGTGGGAAGAGACACGGGCGTTAGCAAACACCACCACCGAGGCGTCTATCCCCTCCAGACATCGATTAACGGTCGCTATCGGAGGGCGCCCCTGGGGGAAGCATGGATCCAGTCCATGTAAGAGTCTACTACTGCTGCCAGGTCCATGACCCACCCTTTCATTCAAGCAGTGGAAACTCCTGCTTTTATTGCTCTAGGTCAGGGGTGGCCAAACTGTGGCTCACAAACCCACGGTTACCATTGAAGTGTGGCTCGCGGAGCCCCCACGTTCCCCCCTCCCGCCCATTCTCCACCTACCAGACTTGGGAGGAGCTTGGGACCCCTGTCTTGCAGCAGAGTGGTAGGGTAGGGGCTTCTGCCCAGTGGGGCGGGGGGGGGGGGTCTCGGTGCTTCAGCAGGAGCAGGGCTGAAGCCCCGAGCCCTGGCAGGTGCGTCCTGGCTCTCAAACTTCTGAAGGTTGTCGTATGCGGCTCAAAGGATCAGTAAATTTGCCCCCCCCCCTCCCCGCCCTAGGTCCTAGATTCAAGCCCCACTACCGGTCTGTGTGGGAGGCACGGTGCACCAGGAAGAGGGGGGAGACTTTCCCCAAGTGGGGCCAGAGGGAAAAGTAGGAAGGGTCCCTCACCTGGGACACTCGGGCATTTTTAATGCTGATCGGAGTGTGCTGGATCCCTTTCAGGCCAAACAACTCCACCACGTCCATTGGCTCCTGGAAGAGAAAGACACGAAACTCACTCACCGCACAGGCCCCAGATCTGTCTACACCTCTACGCTCAGCCCCTTCTCTAGCGTGCAGGGTTGGCAAGCCTAGAGATGGGGCAAAGTCTCTGATGGCATCTGATGCTTCAGGCAAGTGTGGGAAACACCCCACAGTGGGCTTAACTGTGCAGTACTGCGCCATGGTGACCTAAGGAAACAGCAGGGCTGCCTGACCTCAGTGGATAATCAGCTTGTGCCCTGAAGCATGAGCATAGATAACCCCTGTAATGGTTAACCCAGCTTGTTTAACTGAAGTCCTGCTTTGAGCAGGGGGTTGGACTAGATGACCTCCTGAGGTCCCTTCCAACCCTGATATTCTGTGATAAGTGGCACATTAGCCATGCTCACTCATGCAGGTGTCTAATCCTTCTTCATGTGCATACTGTAAAGAATGGGGAGGTGGGGGGGGGGGTAGCACGTTCCATGGGTACACGCAACAGCTGTGTTTTATACACGTACACCAGAGAGAGGCTTCCTTTACGATCCGGCATGAAACCAGGTCACCTCTCCAGCTGACCAGTAATCCCATTAGAGAGCCCCTTAGTCATCCCAGGCTCTGTGCACCCAGAGTCTGGCCCCCCCTCTCCCCCGCCCGCAGCTCCCTATTGTAACCGGGGAAGGGAACTCGGATTGCATCAAGCACCAAGGGTTCATCCTCCCCCGGACACCCCAATAAAATGACAGCACGGGGCTCAGCATCTCCCGTTCCACTCACGAAAACAGGCCCAACGTTCATGCTGCGCCCTCATAGGCCAGGGAGCCGGCTTCCCGTTGCCATGGCAACGGGATGCATCCAGCATTATCTGCTCTCACTTACAGAGCATTAGTCACTGTGGCAAGTGTCTAAAAGAAGAGGATTCCTCCCCCCCCCCCCCCACAACTGGTTTAATTCACGTTCTTCCTCGCCAAGAAAGAGCTCTGCTCATCTCATTCCCTCACGCCGACACTAAATGGAGTGGTGCTGTATGGACAGGAGAGACAGAAACGCTGGGTCTGATGGAGGGGGGGAAAAAAAAAAGATAGTCACCCTTACCCTGCAGTACAGTCCAGACCCAGTAACGGTGCTTGCAATCAACGCCCACTAGACAGCATGTCCTAAGCCCCTTAGACTACTAGCCAGGTGCCAGCCTGGGAATTGCGGGGGAGGGATCTGGGTTCTGCTCCAGGCTCAGTCATGGTGTGACTTTGGGCAACCTCTGCACCTCGGGCACCCCCCGCCCAGCTGAACCACGGGGATATAATGCAAAGCGGAGTCACCAGCAAAGCACTTGGAGACCGAAAGAGGTGAAAAGTTCCACACAAGCATTCGGGTCATCTGGCTCTGTCCACAGCGAGGCCTCAGCTTACAGACAGGGGGAGAAGATGAGGTTTACAGGGAAAGGCCAACCGAAGGCAGGTTGTTTTAAGCGGCTGTGTGGGGGGGGGGGGTCTGACCACTGCCCCCCTCCTCCCCCCACTAATGCTAGGACTATGCAGTGTGACGGCTTCAAAAGTCACATCCAGCTGCAAGTCAGAGAGTTTAACCCAGGTTCCAAGCTTGAGACAGATTTGTGGGGCAGGGGTGTTTATTTTGGCTGTGGCGCATCTGGTCAAGCCTGGACTGGAAGGGGTCCGATGGACATAGGGGTGCTTGGTGGGGAACATGGAGCTGCATCCTACAATATGGGTTATGTATAGGAATCCTGAGGTCCGGGGGAGCAGAGTTTCAGCACTCCAAACACAAGGCCCGTGACTGAAAGCCATTAAGGCTAAACAGGTCTAACTTCCAGACAATGGAGCAGCCATCATGGGGGCTTCTCCTTACCTGGCCTGGCCGGTCAAGTGGGAAAAAACAGTTGGAGAGAAATGGAAGATTGCACCCCTGGCCGTGTAAGCTGCAAGCTGTAAGTGGCTGGAGCTGTGATCACGCTGCAAAACGACAGCGCTTGGACCAAAGTCTCTGTGGGACTGGGGCTCTGACCCACGCTCTCAGCAGGTTGCTAGGCCCCGGGTCCTGTGCGTGGACAGAAGTGGGGCTTGGGCTCAAACCTGAGTCAGTCTAGGATCAGCGGGCAGCGTAGACGGACCTGGACAGATGGTAAGTGGGGTCTGGCTTATGCAGGGAGGAGAGGATTTTGAGAAATGGGTTTCCCTGGGGAGGGAATCACTCTCTGGAAGGCAAACGGAGACCAGGCTGCCTCCCAAGAACTTTTGGGCTTGCCAAGAGAACATGCTGGGTCCATTCGGTTCCTCTAACTGGTGGGAAGCCTGTCTAACTGAACTCGTAGCGAAGCCTAAGGTCAGATGGGTCTAGACGAGCCTGGCAGCTGACTGCTGTTTTAAAGTCACTGCCTCCAATGCTTCGCTCCATTTGCTAAATAAACCCACTTGATTTCAGAAGGCTGCAGGTGACCGCCGGTCGCAGGATCTCAGAGGGAAGGAGCACGAGGGAACAGGCAGGCCTGGGAATCAGTGGGGCTGGGTGACTAACTGATTCTGTGGGTCACTGACCAGTCAAAACCCAAAACAAAAAGAGGCAGTTTGGGCCGACCTGAGTCTCAACTTTTTCAGAGTTTTCAGGGAAGCAAAAAGAGTTGGCAAAAAATTTGATTCAAACAAAACAGTCAGTTTTCAGGCATTTTTAAAGGGTTAGATTAATGGGGGAGGTGAGCAGATACAAATTCCCCCTCGGGAACAGGGATTTGAATCCAGATCTTCCCTTTTCCAGGTAAGCGTTCAAACCACCAAGCCATCAGCTACCCTGAGGTGGGGCTCTTAAATTCTGATCAAACTATACAGTGGAGCAAGGACCTGAGTCTAGGCTTCCACTTCTCAGGCGAGTGCCCACCCACTGGGGGAGGACTGCCGCACTGCCACCTCCTTCTCCACGGAAAGGTCCTCGCAAATCTACCGTGAGCCAGGGTTTGGGGCTGAAACTTGTTCAGTGAGTTCATGTCAAATTCGACCCAAAGTCGCGAACAGTTCCACATCCAAGGACACTTGTGTTCGTCAGTGAATAAAGGATTCATCCAAAAAGGTTTTGCTTTCGTACAAGGTGGGGTGTCGTACCCAGGTCTTGGTCTAAGAGTGGGAGAACTGTGAAATTCTACCCCAGGACAAGATCTCATGGCCGCTGTCCACGTAAAACAGACTGGCCATGGTGAAGTCCCTAGTGGAATTTCTCGCTGTTTTCCCAACTCGGAAACTGGGAGAAAGATCTGCACGTTAGAGGGCACGCTGGGTTCTCTTTCACGCCCCGAAGCTCTGCGACAATCATGGGGCGCCCCCACATCAGTCCACCCCTGAACAGCCCCTCTCCCCCCTGGACACTTGACGCCAGACAGCACCATTCAGTTGGTTTATTTCAGCAGGAGTGGGAGGGGGGCTGCAGACAGGGGTCGGTCAGAATGTGGACTCCAGCGGGTACCGACACCTCTTGCCCCCTCTGGTCTAGCCCCACAGCCTCAGGGCATTTTAAAGATGCAGAAAATAACTCAAGAGCATCAAGAGCCCCAATCACTGACTAGGACCCTGCCGCGCTAGGTGCTGTACAAAACCCAGAACAAATATGTGGCCCATTCCCCAGAGAGCTTCTGATCTAAGCCTGAGACAAGAGATGATGGCCAGCGTGACACACAGCCGTCTCAACACGCCAGCAGCCTAACCGTCGTCAAAACGAAGACTCCCAATGGGAAACAGACCAACGAAATTGCTCTGTCCCAGTGAGCCGAGCGGGAATTTCAGAGCCTAGTGAGGAGCCCGCCCCAGGAGCTGCCCTGGCGGGTGGGCAGAGAGGGGACAAGGACAACAGCAGCTGCCCCCTCCCGCATGTTCAGAGACGGTGTGAGAAGCCCCCCTTCCCCACCGCAGGGGGAGATCTTACCTCATAATATCCATCAATAAAGACCGTGATCATCTGGGGGTTGACCCCTTGAGCTGACAGCAGGGACCGCAGCATCCTGGGGGCCAGGAGAGGAGAGAGTGAAAATGGGTTTGCTTGAAAGTCTGGAGTCTCTTTAACAGACTGAACGCCATGGTAACGGGGAGGGGGGGTGCCATGCAAGAGCCTTGCACAAGTGTCTTCTCGCTCAGATGGAGGGGGAAGCGGGCCCTCTCAGACCCCAGGGTCAGGCCCCTGCTCTCTTTCCTGGGAGTGTCCAGCCCTCCTGCAGAGGGGCACCGGGTGAGAGACGGGCACCTGGCGACATGCTGAGCCAGTGCTGAAACTTGTGCAACAGAGGAAGGAGACGGTTCAACACTCAAGTGAGGCCTAGATCCCTTGGGTGGGGGGTGGTGAGGTCCTTGCAAACCCAGACATTGCCCCATACTCCCTTCCCATGGCGAAGCTGGGAGGGTAACGCCTATCATCACTCAGAGTTGGCCAGCAGGGATGGAGAAAAATCCCTTGAGGACTACACAACACACTAACCTGCCCCCAGGGCAAAGCCACCCACCCGTGGGGCATTCCTGCTCCCGCAGCATTTTGTGGCTGGGCTACTCACGAGTTGGCCTCTAGGAAGACACCCTTGAAGCATTCTGGGAAAGCAAAGGAGACTAGCGGGCGACTCCTCCGGCTAATGACATCAGAGAGCGGGATCCCCAAGAAGAACGGGAGTGCCTGCATTGCCCGGGTTATTCAGAGCCAGGACTGGGTAC
This sequence comes from Lepidochelys kempii, assembly GCF_965140285.1. Classification (NCBI taxonomy): domain Eukaryota; kingdom Metazoa; phylum Chordata; order Testudines; family Cheloniidae; genus Lepidochelys; species Lepidochelys kempii. The sequence continues at coordinate 103,190,057 of NC_136387.1, read as the reverse complement.
AGAAGCAGGGCTGTTCCCAGTGCTCCATCTGCACTGGCTGGAGATGGAGTGATCTCATGGGGCTTCCCCAGCTTGGCTTTCTATGGACCCTGCAAGAGAGATCCAATGCTTTCCCCGGGACATCCCTCCACAGCCCATGCAACGTCCCGCCAAGCACTCACCTGTACAGGTAATTGGGTCTGTTCCCTGCAATGACAGCCACAGGCACATTAAAGACTTTATTGTCCTTGAGCTGGAAGAGAAAAATGTTTGTGATAAGGGCTTTGGGAAGCCACTAGGAGCCATCCGCCCAGCCCCGGGCCCCGACAGCCCTGAGAGGAACCAGTGACGTCTGCAAGGTTTACGAGCCCTGCCCACAGCGAGGGGATCTCATGGGAGTCAATTCACCACCCAGCTTCCCTCCCCTTAGGGGCCGGGCTTTATTTCAAGAGAGGGGACAGCACTGTTCTCATCCAGCCTTGAAACAGAGCAGAGACCCTTTGCCCACAAGGAGAACCCTGGTGCAAGGATGATGGCCTCATTCAGTCCATCTTAGACACCTTCAGATGCCCTCCTGCCCCACCACGGCAGGCTGGGATCCAGGCAGGGCAGGGCTGGGCCCGGTCAGTACTTGGCTGCGGGACAGCTAAAGAATCCTGGGGCTGCAGGGGGGAGGAAAAAAAAAAAATCGCATGGTGATTGTTTCGGCAAGGTTCTCTCTTCAGGACTGATCCCAGGCCTCGGCCTGGCCTGAGAGGAATGCCAGGTGACTGGAGATGCCAGCTGTCAGGTAAGAGATGCCACAGGGGTCCTGCCCGCTTGCTGCCATTCGGACCCAAGAGCACTTTTTGCTAGACCGTAACAGAGCCCTAGTCCAGAAGGGAGTGCCAGACCAGGAGGTCATCACTGACCACCACCTGGCCACCCCACACCAAGCCCGACAGTTACAGCCCTCAGGAGGCTGGACTGAGGTGTGCCACGGGCAGGGAACAGAAGAGACGGCAGTGTCAGGAATGCTCCAGGCCCCTGCCACGGCAGGGAATGGACGTAGCGAGATCTACCCTGGTGTGTACGAACCCTCGTGCCCTAGCTACTCTACCACAGTCGTCCCTGGCCGTTTCAGAGAGACACTGCAGCATCCTTCCCTTCCCTTCCCACAGCCAGGTGCATTCGGGGAGCCCGCTGGAGGTGGCATGCCGCGCAGAAGCAGGCCGACGTGATTTCAGCGGGAGCCCTCTGTGCTCCGTCTATCCCGAAGCCTCCTGCAGACGTTATGCCAGGGGAGGGCCACGCACCGCTCCATGCTCAGCTGGCGGCAAGGGCTTCCCGCTCCCCTTCCTCCGCTCGCGCTTGGAGGGGAAGACGACCGCTGGCCGTTGCGCACTCACGGGATCAGGGTTGAACTCGATGGGCGTGGGGTCTTTGCAGCTGCAGACGCTGCCGTAACCTTCCACCTTGGTGCAGAACCTCCACCGGCGGCGGTTCAGCTCCGTGTCGGGCCAGCGGCACTCGGCATCTGCGGGGGAACGGGAGACTAGCCGAGTTCAGACCACTGCTCGGGGCGGGAGGGGAGAAAGCCGGCAGCTCACCCCTTTGTGCCAGGGCACAGCCCTGCTGCCCTGGCATATCACTGCCCCCGCCTGCAGCCTCAGCTGTCGTGCCATGGCTTACTGCCGTTGGTGGCCACCTGGGCTGAGCGGATGCCTTCGCAGAAGTGCAGCCAGCCTCTGTCCGCTGCCCTGGGTGGGCACCCAGGCTCAAACCCTACAGGGGCACAGAAAGCCCTGGCAGCTGGATGAGCGCAGAAGGAATGGGAGCTCTGAACGGCATGGTCCAGAGAGATTTCTTCCAACTTCTATTTTAAGACCCACCCTAGGCATTCACAAACAATCCCTTGGAAGCAGGAAAAGGAAACCCACTCCTTTATCTCCTCCCCTCCTCCTGGCAGAAGCATGCTGGTTTGTTATTGTAGGGTTGCTAAGAAAATAAAAGAGCAAGCAACGGATTTACAACAGAAGCACCAATTCCGTTTTAACGCCCAGTCCTGTATTAATGAGGTCGGCGGCTTTAAAAAGGAAGAAAAAAAAAAACCAACCCCAAACAAACCACCACTTCCTAGCCCCCAGAAACGGCCCTGTCAGAACAATGCAGCCTGAAGTCAGCTCCCATCACCTCCCAGTGCAAATTCCTCACCGAGGGGCTTGCACACAGCTCTGCCTCACCCTCCCAGAAGAATACCATCCCTGAGATATGGCAGCACAGGTTTGAGAGAGAGAACCCAAACCTCCCCATGCCCTCCACAAGGCCTCACAGTGCTGGCATCTGATTACTTGTAGGCCAGCAGCACCTCCAGGCCACAGCTGAGCTCAGAACTCCATTGCGCTAGGCGCTGTACGGCCATCGTGAGAGCCAGCACCTGCCCCACAGAGCTTACAAAGTGGGGGGCACAGAAGGGCGAGTGGACGTACACAGTATCAGAGCCAGGAACAGAATCGAGATCTGAGCCGAGAGCCCCATCCACTAGGCCACACTGCCCCTCCTCCCCAATCATTTCTCATCTCCATGGGGCCAGATTTACAGCAGAATCTGGTTTCCCACCCCCCGCCAACCCCTCTCAACCCCGCCCTCCCACCCGCCCCCACTGAGAATGGGGGTTGATCTCTTCTTGAGAGGGGTTCTCCAGCTGCAGGTGCTGAGGCAGAGCCAGGGTCTCCCCGCAGCGTCCGTCTCTCTCCTGCAGCCCTCACCTCTTATCCAAGCGAGGCGTGCGATGGGGCGCCCACCCACCCAGCGGCTCTCTGCCCCGGTCTGGAGGAGCCCCCCCCCCCCCCCCCCAATTCACCTACCTTCCACGGAGGTCAGCTGGACTTCGGTCTTCAGCAAGACGGGGTCCCCCCATGTGGAGAGCGCCGGAGACTTGGAATGCTTCTCGCCATACACCTCGCCTGAGGGGTGGACGTGCAGTCAGACCCAGGGTGCTGCCGAACGGCACTCAGATACCCAACCATGCCCGTCCCCCTGGCCGCTGTACAGAGCCAGCCAGAACCCACGTCATCACCGAGAGACCAGCTGGTACCTCCTACCCTCCAACAATGACAGGTGCTTGAGAAGGAGACGTGTCTCCCTCCCCCCAACACTCAACCTGCACCCAGGGCGCAGGCCCCCATGGCCAAAAGACGTCAACTCTGCTCGGACACCGCAGGGTAAGGACGGGGTTTGTGGGATTACCCCCCGTGCCCCCACTCACTGAGGGGATGCCATTTCCATCCAGTTAGCCAGAGTCCATCCCTTCTGTCTCCCCTCCCGTCTGGCCCCGGCCGGAGCAGGGCTCTCACCTCCTTTCTTCCCCACAAAGCTCCACGTGTCCCTCCAGCTGAGGGACGAGGCGACCTGGCTTCCCAAGCTCTTCAGGAGGCTCTTTGCCGAGTCTTTAAGGTGGAAGGAGCCTTCGTCCTGGAACGGAGCAAAACACATCGTGAGGTGGCATCTTCCCCTGCTCTGAACCGGCAGCATCCATCTCCCACTGCAGCCAGCAGGGTGGTCTTCCCATCGTCCCCCCTCTAAATCCCACTGGAGGCTCAGCCCCAGAGAGCCACGTTTCGGAGCTGGCGGTTGGAAGGCCTCTTCCACTCACTCCCCCCAGCAGAGCTCGCTGATGCGCACCGGCTGCAGGGCGATTCACACCCCTGCGAATTGAGGGCGCTAAGCAGACCCACAGGGAAGGTCAGAGCAGCCATGCGTTTCCGACTCAGGATCACTGCCCTTGCAAAGATCAGACAGAAAGAAAGACGTTGCCTCTTGGTCACAACGGATAGTAAGTTGCATGAGGATTAAAAAAAAGTTTATCTTAATTCCTCTGGGGAACGTATCTTCCAAGCTATTTCCCACCAGAGACAGGCAATGCCGCATGCAAGTGTCAGTCAGAAATCAGGAAATGGAACAGTTTAAATAGAAAGGCACAGGGAGTTTTGGACGTAGAGCGTTTCAGAGAAGCTGTAGCTGAAGGACGCTTTATAGGACAGAAAATGCACAAACCCCCAAGAGTGACAGAAAACAATGGGGGAGGAAGACACCCATCCAGATGCTCTTCCCACTCATGCTGGTGGGAGACAGGAGTAACCCCATTCTGCTCAACAGCGGTACCCTGCGGTCACATTTAAGTGTTTTCAAACAAACACCCTTTTGCTTTTTCAAAGGGTGTGGGGGGGGAAGACGGGGCTATCTGAAAACTCGTGCACGATCCTCCTTCAAAATTCCCCTTTGCCAGGATGCCTACAAAAAAACTTGACAACGGTTCGACTGCTGGTGTGCTGAGACCACTGCCGGTCAGGCTGACCAATACGGCCACAGTTTCCTTGGGCTTCCCTGTCCGTCTATATTCATTTGATGCCTCGTCTTATACTTAGATTGTAAACTCCTTGGGGGCAGGCACTCATTTTTTTCTGCGTTTGTATCGCGCACAGCAGAGTGGGGTCCTGGCCTGTGATTGGGGCTCCTAGGTGTTACTGTAATAAATAAGGTACGGATTCCCTGGCATTCCCATCATATAAATAATGAGCTGGAGGAGAATGGGGCTCACTGTCTGACACGTGTGTTAGAACGTTCATGAGACAACAGGGAAGCAGAACCAGCCTGGGCCTTGCTAGAGCTTGATCCGCGTCAGTGACGTGATCTGCAGTCTCCCTCGGTGTCAGACCCACCTACCTTAATAGAGAAGATCAGGATGCGGCCACGAGCGATCATGTTGAGGAAGAGGACCATGGCTTCGTCTTCATGGGGTGAGTAGGTGTCAAACACCCTCTTGGCCATCACGTGACCCTGCAGATGTTCAAACACATGGCACACCCTGCATGATGCACGTACACCAGGCCCCCGGACACGAGCACCACCCAAAACTCCTCACTGGAGGAAATTCAGGAAGGACAAATGCCAAGTATTCCACTTAGGAAGGCCCAATCAATTGCACATGTACGAACTGGGAAAATGACTGCCTAGGAAAGAGTACTGTAGAAAGGGATCTGGGGGTTGTAGTGGATCACAAGCTAAATATATGAGTCAACAGTGTAACCCTATTGCCAAAAAAAAAAAAAAAAAAAAGCACAAACATCATTCTGGGATGTATTAGCAGGACTGTTGTAAGCAAGACAAGAGAAGTAATTCTTCTGTTCTACTCCATGCTGATTAGGCTTCACCAGGAGTATTGTGTCCAGTTCTGGGGGCCACATTTCAGGAAAGATGTGGACAAACTGGAGAACGTCCAGAGAAGAGCAACAAAAATGATAAAAGGTCTAGAAAACGACCTATGAGGGAAGATTGATAAAACTGGATTTGTTTAGTCTGGAGAAGAGAAGACTGAGAGGGGACATGATAACAGTTTTCAAGTACATAAAAGGTTATTACAAGGAGGAGAGAAAAAAATTTCTTATCAACCTCTGAGGCTAGGACAAGAAGCAGTGGGTTTAAATTGCAGCAAGGGCGGTGCAGGTTGGACATTAGGAAAAACTTCCTGTCAGGGTAGTTAAGCAGTAGAACAAATTGCCTAGGGAGGTTGTGGAATCTCCATCATTGGAGATTTTTAAGAACAGGTTGGACAAACACCTGTCAGGGATGGGCTAGTTATTATGTTTGTCCTGCTTTGAGCACAGGGGACCGGACTAGATGACCTCTCGAGGTCCCTTTCTGTCCTACGATTCACCAACCTTTCACCAGCTGTAAGGGTGAGCGACAGGGGATGGGGGAGGAGTGAGTTTGGGGGTGGAGCCTCAGGGGAAGAGGGGGGATGGGGCCATGGTTTGGGTGCAGGTAGCCCCCCCCCCCTTTTAGGAACCTTCCATTGCCCCTGCATCCTGGCACTCTGGAAAGCCAAAATTAGAGTTAAGTCTGCACTACATGAGCCAAAGCCCATCAACGCCAATGGAATGACTCCCACTGAAGTCCGTGGCCCCACCTCCAACTACTTCCAACCAGGGCTTTCCCAAGGCATTTCCTTTGAGGCTGCAACTTCCCCAGGCCAAGGCACCCAGCTCCCGGGGCTGAAGCATCCGGCTCACACACGGGTTCATCTGTTGCCAGATATTCCAAGGCAGCTCCACTTTTGTGAGCTGGGTTAGCAAGGGAGAAACCCACCCAGTGCTTTTGTACCATTGTAAGAGAAGGGGTTCAGAGATTTCTCTTTGGCCTGGAGAAATGCAAGACTGGCTTACGCATGTAGCTAGCCCTCATCGAGGAACAGTGTCACTGGGCAGGAATGCCAGACAGCCCTGCCCGAACACATGCAGGGACAATCGGTGCGATTTACCGTAGCCTGATTTAACACAATGATGTGGATCCCTCTGCCCTGCTCTCGAGCGTCATCTTCCAAGACCTGCGGGAGGGAGAAACGTTGTTACAATCCACCAGGCCTCCCCAATTCTTTCCCAGGAACTCCTCCACCCCAGTGGTGGCAGCTGGGTTTGTCACACAGCTGCTCCTACAGCGGGAGAATTCACTAAACTTCAAATTCTAGCCCCTTCGCTGGTTTCTCCAATTCGCGGCAGTGGGCCACCTGCTACCACTGTACTCAGCACAAGCCATCCTCAGAAGAAAGAAAGAGAGGGTGGAGAATTAGACGCTAAGCCTTAGTCTGATCCTAGCTCATTGAGTCAATAGGAGCTTTACCGTTGACTTCAATGGCAGCAGAAGTAGGCTTACACTCAAGCCATTCAATTGTTGAGCATGGCAAAGGCCTGAGCTGCATTCTGCTCGGACGAGGAACTGAAGCTCTTCCTGGAGCTCAAGGTCTGGGTGACGGAGATCAGGTCTGTTCTGGTTCCACCCAAGCCAGTTCTCCCGCCCTCGGCTCACGTGGGTAACCTGCAGCCTCCTGTACCAGCCACTCACCGTCGTCCCGTCCACAGCCACGTAGACCTTCGACCGGCTGGAGTACACCTCGATGTCCAAGACCTTCCTGGTGCTGGTGGGGCGGCGCAGGCTCTCCAGATGCTGCACACCTTCATCTAAGGAGAGAGGGGTGCCCGAAGACTCAGTCCTACCTGCCTAGTTGTGGCTCAGTGCAACGAGGACCAGCGGGTTCCCCTCAGTGGATGGGGGAGATTCCCAACCTATCACCACAACACGTGCTTTCTTGCCACTCCCAGCTGGCTGCAGCATCTCTCTTTACAGATCTGGTGGGATGTTCCAAAACATCCTTCCACCAAGCCCAGCTGACATGGCCCCTGGTGCTTGAGGGACCAGGTGGCAAAGCTTGAGGACCTCCAGCTCTTTAATTACTCCTGATGAGGGAGAAGGGGAGGAAGTGCCAGCCTCACCTACCACCTGGCCTTTCCCAGTTGGGGTGTCAGTCCAGCCCTGGGTGGACAGAAGTCCATGTCTCCAGAACCACTGTGGCTGGCAGTCTGAACAGAGCAGTCAAGGCCGGATAAGGTGGCCATGGACGCATTCCCAGAATGCCAGACTTTCCAGTACTTCTGGGAATAGCGTGGGCCCACCCCTGCTGGCATGACCTTGCTTGCGTGGTGCGTACAATGTCACACTGCACAGAGAATGCAATTTGGAACAGCACGCCACTCCACCCTCTATCTGGTTTAGTTTCAACACTGGATGGGGGACAAACCACCCAAAAGAGAGGGCTATCCGGTCTAAAGCCGGATGAACGGCCTAGCAAAGGATGGAGCAGACCTAGAATGACCTATTATCTCTAGCAGCATGCAGAGGGTTCATTCAACGTCATGGCTGGGCCTGGTCAAAAGTTTTCCATCAAAAATTGTCTTTCCAGCAGATAAACGGGGGTTTCGGTTACACAATTTCCCTCCTCCTCCCCTCACAAAAAGGGTTGCTTTCTGGAAAAGATTTCAATGCTTCCCTCAAAACCACCAAAATCCTGAAAGCTGAAATATTTCAGTTTTGACATATTGCCCTAGTACCTCATGGGAGTTGTAGTCCTGTTTCCTCTCATCCCCATTCTCTTCTATGGGCTGGGCTCTCTAGACAAACTTGATGTCTAGTTGGCAGCCGGTATCAAGCAGAGTGCCCCAGGGGTCAGTCCTGGGGCTGGTTTTGTTCAGCATCTTCATTAAATGATCTGGCTGATGGGATGGATCACACCCTCAGCAAGTTCACGGATGACACTAAACTGCAGGGGGTGGGTGGGTGGGGTAGATAGGCTGGAGGGTAGGGATTCCCAAACTGGCGGATTGGGTCAAAAGAAATCTGATGAGGTTCAACAAAGACAAGTGCAGAGTCCTGCACTTAGGACGGAAGAATCCCATGCACCGCTACAGACTAGGGACCGAATGGCTCGGCAGCAGTTCTGCAGAAAAGGACCTGGGGATTACAATGGATGAAGCTGAATATGAGTCAGCAGTGTGCCCTTGTTCCCAATAAGGCTAACAGTAGTTAGCTGCATTAGTAGGAGCAGTGCCATCAGATCGAGGGAAGTGATTATTCCCCTCTATTCGGCACTGGTGAGGCCACATCTGGAGTGTTGCATCCGGTTCTGGGCCCCCTACTACAGAAAGGATGTGGACAAATTGGAGAGAGTCCAGCAGAGGGCATTGAAAATAATTAGGGGTCTGGGGCACAGGACTTACGAGGAGAGGCTGAGGGAACTAGATTCTTTAGTCTGCAGAAGAGAAGAGTGAGGGGGGATTTGATAGCAGCCTTCAACTACCTGGAGGGGGTTTCCAAAGAGGATGGAGCTTGACTGTTCTCAGTGGTGGCAGATGCCAGATCAAGCAGTAAGGGTCTCAAGTTGCAATGGGGGAGGTCTAGGTTGGATATTAGGAAAAACTATTTCACTAGGAGGGTGGTGAAGCACTGGAATGGGTTGCCTAGGGAGGTGGTGGAATCACCATCCTTAGAGGTTTTGAAGGCCTGGCCTGACAAAGCCCTGGCTGGGATGATTTAGTTGGGGATTGGTCCTGCTTTGAGCAGGGGGTTGGACGAGATGACCTTCTGAGGTCTCTTCCAACCCTAATCTTCTTTGATTCTATGAAACTACATCTCCCAGGATGTACCAGGTCAGGGGACTCCCCATGATGCAATCGCTGCCCTTCACCATGAGGTACGACCATGGTGCACCATGGGAGATGTAGTCCCACAAGAAGCCTAGCCTATACAGTAGAAGAGTAAGCGCACATGGCACCTGAAATACAACTCCCATAAGGCACCACGGCAGCATTTCCAACTAAAAATATTTTTGGTTTAGATTTTGTTTGCCAAACAAAGTGGACATTTTTCCCCCCATGGAAAGTTTTGACAAAGCCTGTTTTCTAACCAGCTCTGGTTACGGTACGGCCGCATGCATTGGCAAGGTAGCATGGGAATGCGTCAACTGCTGCCGCCTTGACCCAGGCCCCTCAGACTCACCATAGTCTTGGGCAGACTCCTCCTCCCCCTCGCTGGCAGCTCTTCTAGTGTCCAAGATCAGCTTAATATTCACAATCACAGTCACAAGCAGAAAGAGGATGGCACCCATCTGTAAGGCAAAAAGTTCTGGGTCAGTTACACGCCGCACAACAACGTGTTAGGATAAACCACAATATGATCCTCACAGAGGATCTCAGATAGCCATAGTTTTCCCTAGCACACAGAAGAAAGGGTGGTCCAGTGGCTAGGGTGTTTGTGTAGAACTTGAAACACCCAGGTTCAATTCCCAGTTCTGCCACACTCTTCCTGTATGATTTGGGCTAGTCACTTAGCCTTGCCGTGTCTCAGTTTCCCCACCTGTACCATGGGGATAACACCCCTGCCTCACAGGGGTGCGTGAGGAGGGGAAAAATCAACCACATTAGAATAGTGCAAACGTCAGGAGATTCAGAATTACACCTCTGACAGAAACCTTAACTCCCCCTGCATTACGATCTGGGCGCATGAATCGCTGCAGAGATGAGCGCAGTCAGAGGTCTAGGGGAAAGAGAGAAGAGCAGTATTTTATTTCCTCTGCCTGCCTGGAGACAGCAATGCAGTCACCTCCATGACACTGAACGCTGCAGAGAACGTCACATGGCCCAGCTGCCTGTGATGCTATCGTAATGAAAGAGCCCATCGTAAGGCAGACCTACGAGGAGACAGAGGTCTCTCCTGGAACTTCAGGGGTGAGCTTCCTGTATCAATTGCCTTCCCTACTCCAATGCAATCCTCCCCCAGTGACCTTTGGGCTGAGGACACAGCAGGAGACAGAAATGACCTTTCAGGGCTGAAACTGAGACAGAAAGGGTGACCAGTCCCCTAACCACAGGGACTGGGGCTCTGGCGATCCGAGTTCAAATCCTGGTGTTGCCATGCTCCCTGCGTGACCTCGGACAAGTCGTAGAACGACTCTCACCATGTTAGTGTCCCTCCCGTCTGTAAAAGGAGGCGGATACCCCTCATTTGGGGTAGGGACGGGTTTAGATGCCAGGGGGGCTATACACATAGTTTGAGTCACAAAAGCTGGAAGTCACTAAAGTAGCTGATCACATTCCCACTGGAAGCAATACTCCCATCCTCAAAGCCATGGGAAAGAACAACAAACAAGAGACAAGGCTCCTTTACTCTGCTACATACTCTGGTGCCCGGCCTGCCGGCTTTAGCTCTAGTTAATACTCAGAGAGCCTTCCACCAAAGCAGCCGGCACCAGATTATTTATGACTGCAAGGTTGGAAACTGACCAATGGAGAATGCCACTTGCTCACTGGGCACCGAATACGTCTATCACACACTCAGCAGATGGGGGGGCAAGTCCACTGAGCCACATGGCCTCAGACCAGCCTGAAGTTTTGTTATTGTCTACCGCCACTTGACTTCTATTAGCAACTGCCTCATTATACCAGTGGAGCTGTGTCTAGGAGCCAGGCTATGGGGAAAGACAGCAGATAAAAAACAAGAGCCGATTAGTTGGTTAAGCCTGTTGGAGAGGAGCAATCCAGCAAGAGAAAGCCACCCTCCCAGCTACCCCTTCTGCTCCAGCTTGTCATTGAAGCACCCAGAGTTTTTCCTCTCGCTGGTGGTAGCCAGAGTAGGCAAGAGCAGGCTGGTTCCAGGGAGCTCGCTGCACAGTGTGCCAGCCCAGATTTTGTTACTGACGCCAACAGCGTCGTTACATTGGTACTGAAGAGCCTTCAGATAGCACCAGGGTCTTATACAGCTCTGCACAGAAACACGTTCCCTTCTTGTGAAGGCTCACACGCACACACAGCACAGAGCACAGAGCGGGCTCTGATATAGGCCACATGGGCTGGGAGGATGCCACTCTCCTGCGGAGCGGCTGCGAGGCTACCTAGACTAGCGGCCATGCAGCAAGATAGAAGGCGCATCCATGGGTTTGAATGACTGGATTTCCATTGCAATGCCCATCGAGCTAGAATATCAATCCCAAGGGCTACGGGCTGCTGATTACATTCATCAGGACAGCCTAAAGGTGTGCTGCTTTTGGACAGGAGGGACAGACACAGGAGCAGATCCTGCCCGACACAGGGGTAAAGGGCTTGTTTAACAGAAGAGCAGTGCCACCAAATCAAGGTCAACAATGCACAGGTAACAGGATGGGGAAGGGGATGCAGAGCGAGCAGCCAGCACAGGCTCCGTGGCTCTCTGACATGGGAGCAATACCATCAGTTTCCACGCACCCCACTGCGAAAGTGCTTCTTAAAAAGGTCCCACCCTTGTCCAATACAAATCAGAACCCGACTGGTTCACACCTGGCCATTTGCTTTATCTACAAACTGAAGCAGCTGTAAAGCTTGCCACATCCCATATACTGAGGAGCTATTAGACTCCCAGGCCCCCTGTTTGGGTTGTTTATTAGCCAGGGCTTATCAATAGAAGCTATAAATATCCTTAGCTGGTGGTGGCAGTAGGAGCAGCTAAGGCATCGACTCAGGAGATCTGGGTTCTGTCCCTCACTCCACCACTGACTCACTGGGTGATCTCAGACAAGTCACTTCTTTTCTCTCTTCCTGTTTCACCATCTGAAAAATGGGGCCACGCCAACAGCACTAAGGGCTGGCAAAGCTTAATTTTCTATGGAGGTTTTTCAGCAGCGCCCATCACAGCAGTACTCAAGCCCCGATCAGGCCACGTCAATGTACAAAGCATAGATCATAACAGATTCTTCTCTTCACCTCTCACCAAGTTTTAGTTCATCAGAGTTACAGTTTTGCTTTGAGATCCTCAAATGGAAGCTGACAGGCAAGTCAAGTGACTTAATTCTTGAGTAACAGGTTAATACCCCCTTTAAATTTTCCCACCCTGGCACAGGCTCATTCCCTTCACCCCTCGCCCACCACTCTCCCACAGCTAGGTCCCGAGTCTCGGTAGGACGCACACCAGGCTGGCCAGCAAGCTGCGGAACTGTGCGGCTTTCCACAGCTGCTTCTGAAGCAGCCGCCCAATGCCTCCGGCATGTCCATCCCCATCAGCTGGTCACTTCCAAAGAGACTCAACCAGATCTTCAGCTGGGGTCAAACTGGCTTCAATAGAGCAACACCAGCTGACACCAGCTGAGAATCTGACCTTCAGCTTTCTGGAGTGCACACACACACGTGCACTTGCCAGCGCTTTATTACAGGGCCTCTAAACTATTTGCTTCTGCACACGCAGAGGCAGGACGGTCTAGTGGTTACAGCCCTGGCCTAGGACTTGGGAGTCCCTGCTCTGCCACAGATTCTCTGTGTGACCCTGGGCTTAGCCTTTCAACATCCCCATTGTACAGACGGCGTCACAGCACTTTCTTAGAAAGCGAGAACGGCCAGACTGGGTCAGAGCAATGGTCCACCTAGCCCAGGATCCAGTCTTCCGACAGTGGCCAATGCCAGGTGCTTCAGAGGGAATGAACAGAACAGGCAGTCATCAAGTCATCCATCCTCTGTGGTCCACTCCCAGCATCTGCCAGTCATAGACTGGGGGCACCCACATCATGGGGTTGCATCTCTGACCATCTTGACTAATAGCCATTGATGGATCTATGCTCCATGAATGTATCTAATTCTTTTATTTAGAGGTTTGGCCTTCACAACATCCCCTGGCAAGGAGTTCCACAGGTTGCTTATGTGTTATGTGAAGTAATACTTCCTTTGGTGTGTTGTAAACCTGCTGCCTATTAATTTCATTGGCTGACCTCTGGTTCTTGTGTTATTCACTCCCTCACGTAACACTTCCCTATTCACGTTCCCCACACCAGTCATGATTTTATAGACCTCTATCATATCCCCTCCCGCATAGTCGTCTCTTTTCCAAGCTGAGACGTCCCAGTCATTTTAATCTCTCCTCATCTGGAAGTTGTTCCATCCCTTAATCATTTTTGTTGCCTCTCTCTGTACCTTTTCTAATTCTAACTTATCTTTTTTGACATGGGACCATCTGGAACTGCACACAGTATTAAAGATGTGGGCATACCATGGATTTATACAGCGGCATGATGATATTTACTGTTTTATTACCGATCCCTTTCCTAATGGTTCCTAACATGGTTACCGTTTTCGACTGCCGCTGCACATTGAGTGGATGTTTTCCGACACTATCCACAGTGACTCCAAGCTCTCTTTCCTGAGCAGTAGCAGCTAATTTAGATCCCATCATTTTGTGTGTACACTTGGGATTCCCCTCCCCCCTGCAATGTGCATTACCAGGATGTCGTGAGGACATATACAGTAATTGCAAGATGCTCAGAAACTGTGGCGATGGGGCAGCTCCTGAGATAGACTGACAAATAAATCAAAACCATGTTCCGCTAGGAGCGAAGAAAGAGCTACCCACTCCCCCTGCAGCACGGAGAACGAGAGCATCTCTCTTGGTAGCGCACAGGGATCACACAACAAAAAATGGACTGGCTCTAGTTTCCCTGGCCAAGATCACAGTGGAGAAGCCATTAGTCGAAGCCTCGCAAGGATTTCCCTTTCCCCCTGGATGCCAAACCCAGAGCTAGAGTTCAAAACTAGGCCCCAAGCAAGCCCACCCTCCTCTCCTGGAAATGCTCTTTAACAGTTGTTGAGCTGTGCTTGTTCCAGTAATAAACAACATCTAACCACTGGTGAAGTCCATAAAAAAACCCTTTGTCTGCGGAAGAAAAATCTTTAACTGGCTGCAGGCACTTGCTGTAGCTAAAGGAGGGTCAGACTCATTCCATTCTGCATTTTAAGAGTACAATGTAATTCAGGTGGCTTCTGACTGGACAAGTTATTCTCTTCCACCATGTTAGGTCACAGGGGCTGCAGCCGCTTCCACCAACACAGAGACTCCATAATCCATGGGCTTTGCAAGTTTATCTTCTTTAATCCCATAGGCAGGATTCGCATTACTCCAGAGAACTCACCTGGCATAGCCGCCTGATGGCTCTCTGATTCATCAGCTTGTACTTCCAGGCGAGGTACCAGCTCCGGTTTTTCCGCGGGACAAACTGTTTGGCTGGAGCGTTGGGTTTCCACTCATCCATTATCACGGGGCGAGGAGGATGGGTGAGGGGAGCAGCCTGGGGCAGCTGTCAGGATCTGGTAGGCTCCGGTCCCATTCCTTCGAGGGTCCCTGCTGCGACAGGATCAGCAGGTGCAGAAGACCTGTGGTTGAACCAGGAAGGGATAACCTCTTCCACCCACTCCCGGCCTGACACTGGGCAGGGAAGGAAAAGAAGAGGACGTGCAGGTGCTCTGGATCAGAGTGACCCTTAGGGCAGGGAGTTAGCTGCAGGGCAGACAGATGTCACCCCGAGCCAACGTCAGTGCAAAAATCAGCCCCTAGCACAATCAGGAGTGATAATTTGCTAGCAGTGTGAGCATCCCCACCCACTATTTCTGGGCTGAGAGGCAGGTGTCGTGATCCGCGACGCTTGGCTCAAGGGGTTGCCAGGAGCTCTGTCCCTGGGCCACCGGTTACAACCTGGCAGAGGCTGGTAGCCACCAAGAGCCATTTACTGACCTGCGTGGAGTGAGCTGGTGGCTTCAGTCCAGTTCCTAATGGAACAGGTGTCTGCAGCAGGGACAGCAGCATTGGCATGCTGCGCAGCGGGAAACCCAGCTCTGCTCTCACCCCACACTGCCCCAGACCCTGGTCCCCGCTCATTAGCTAGGGGGTGAGGGCACTCTCCTGCCGTCCCGCCCCGCGCTGTTCCAGGGGCTCCCTGAGAACGCCAGGGAAGCAGCCACACTAAGCCAGGGGAGTCTGTAAACCCACCGGGGTGCCATGCACACTAGACAGGATCGGGGGGAGGGGGGCACAGAAACCCCCAAATCCCAGCTCCCCTTCCCACGACTTGCCCCGCACGCCCAACGGGAGTGCTCCAGCCGCAAGGTCACGGCCGTGCGCTGTAATATTGGGGGGGCAGGGGGGGCCCGGGGCAGGGCGCCTGGCAGGCAGGCTGAAGCATCTCTGTGGGGCCTGGGGCCAGAGAAGGTGGAGGGAAGGGGAGTTTTAAACGCTAAGCGAGTTAGGCCGGGGGTGGGGGGGGGGTAGGAGACCAGCTCTGGGGGGGGATCCACTAGCAGAGCCCCCCTATGCTGGAGGGCTGGGGCGGGGGGGGCAATTGGGGAGGGCCTTCCCCCGCCCCCTTGGTTCAGCCGCCGGCGCACCTGTCCCGACGGAAGCGGCACCCGGCTTTGCAACAGTGTTGCCGGCGGGCCGGGCGGCCCCGGGGCCGGGCCGGCGGGTTACGGGCTCTCCCGGCTCTGCAGCGCCCGGGGGAAGCGCCCCGCCGGCGGCCCCTTGCAGCCGGGGCCCCCTCCTGGCGGGGGCGGGCGCTGGGCTCCGCGGAGCAGCAGCAGCAGCAGCCGCCGCCCCCGGTCGCGGAGCAGCAGCGGCGGCGGCTCGGGGGAGGCTGGACTCGGCGCGCCCGCCTGCTTCCGGCGCGGGCCGCGCAGCCAGCAGCCTGCTCTTAAAGGGGAAAAGCTGGCGGACAAGGGAGGGGAGCCGGGCCGGGGGGTCCACTCCGGAGCCGGCGGCAGCTTCCCACGTGGCGTCAGGTGCCCCCCGTCCACACACACCCACTCTCTGGGGAGGGCTTTGCAGCGCCCCGGGGGGACGGGGGGTCTGTGCTCTGCTGGGAGGCCGCCGCTCGGGCCCCTGGGCAGGGCAGGCGGGCCAGGAGGCGCAGAGCGGGGCCAGGAGGCGCAGAGCGGGGCCAGGAGGCGCAGAGCGGGGCCAGGAGGCTGGCGGCTCACTAACACGGCTGTTCCTCTGAAACCTGTCATTATGCAAGGCACTGCATTTAGCCGTATGGAGTGGAAATCTATCAACTGCATGAAGAAACTTGTACTGCTGCAGTTTCCACGGTAAACATCTGATGAAGTGAGCTGTAGCTCACGAAAGCTCATGCTCAAATAAATTGGTTAGTCTCTAAGGTGCCACAAGTACTCCTTTTCTTTCTCCTTGCGCAGTGGCTGAGCCCGGAGGCCAGCGGGACCCCCCCCCCCCGAGCCAGGAGGAAAAGGACGGTGCCAGCTGGGGCTGCTCCCCGGGAGGCAGTCGGCCTCATCGAGCGGTGCGTCCTGAGCCCTGTACTGCCCGCGGAGATTTCCCTGAAGGTCGGGAATGCTTTGCGTTCCGGCCACAGCCATCGTCCAAGGCCCTGCCGGTACGGAAGTCGCATGATAACCCTATTTATTGTTTTATTAGCAGATGAGGCAAACTGAAGGGCAGAGGTAGCGAGTGATCCCCCGAAGCTCACCCAGCAAGTCAGAGGAGGCCTTCAGCAGTGTTGCTAAGTCTTGGGATGTTGTTGTTGGTTTTTTTCCCCATGAATCTGGAGATATTGGGAGGAGGGGTTCTTCAAGCCCCAGCTCTGGAGTCATGTGAGTTAGTGAGCCAGCTCAGTTTTCATTTAAGAAAATAAAGTTTCTGTCTCTTGTGGTTGCAGAATAAAGCTGGAAAAAGTGAACTGAGGGCATGCTAAGGGCTCGGAAACCACAAGGCAAAAAGTACCCAACCTTTTAAATAAACATGATTTTAAAGCAAATATTAGGATTTTTTTTGGGGGGGGAGGGTTTGACTCACGATTTTTGAATGATTGCGGCTTGCAGTGTTCCCACGTCCTCTTCCGTCTTCTCTCTCAAGCAGGAAAGTCAAATCTATTTTAGATTTTTCTGCAGTGCCCACGTATGTGGTAACAAAGCACAGTGAGATTGACTGCAAGTAATTATTTGTATCACTAGAGGCCCCCAACTGAGATCAGAGCCCCATTGCATTAGGTGCTGTATATTCACATAGGTTAGGAACTAAGAGGAAAGGGATAGAGAATAAAACAGAAAATATCATAACACCACTATACAAATCCACGGCACGCCCGCTCCTTGAATACTGTGTGCTGTTCTGGTCACCCCGTCTCAAAAAAGATATTGGAAAAGGTACAGAGAAGAGCAATGAAAAAGATGAGGGGTATGGAACAGCTTCCATATGAGGAGAGATTAAAAAGAGTGGGATTGTTCCCTTTAGAAAAGAGATGACTGGGGGGGGATAGGACAGAGGTCTGTAAAACGATGAGTGGTGTGGCGAAAGTAAATAGGGAAGCGTTATTTACCCCCTTCACATAACACAAGAACCAGGGGTTATCCAATGAAATTATGAGGCAGCATGTTTAAAAGGCAAAGAAAAGGCAGTACTTCTTCACGCAACGCACAGTCAACCTGTGGAACTCCTCGCCAGGGGATGTTGTGAAGGCCAAAAGTCTAACTGGGTTCAAAAAAGAACTAGATAAGTTCATGGAGGATAGGTCCATCAACAGCTATTAGCAAGATGGTCAGGGCCCCACCCCCACACTTTGGGTGTCCCTAAACCTCCAACTGCCAAAATCTGAGACTGGATGATGGGATGGCTCACCCAAAATTGCCCTGTTCTGTTCATTCCCTCTGAAGTGTCTGGCACTGGCCGCTGTCGGAAGACAGGACACTGGGCTAGATGGACCATTGGCCTGACCCAGTATGGCCGTTCTTATGAGACAGTCTCTTCCCCAAAGAGCTTGCAGTCTAAATGGATAAGACAGAATTATTATCCCCATTGCACAGCTGGGGAAACTGAGGCACAGAGCGATGCAGTGATTTGCTGACGGTCACACAGGGAGTCTGTTGCAGAGCCAGGAACTGTACCTAGATCCCCTGAATCCCAAATCGGATCCTTAACCACAAACCTTCCTTCCTTGCTAAACCAGTCTTGACAGACCAGGAAAAGAACTACCCCCCGAACAGTGCAGAGTCTGCAACCAGAGGTCAAACAAAATTGTCGTAGCAAAGTGGCTATGGTAAAATGGCTGTTTAAGAGAGAGGCTGGATTATGGAGGAGTACTTCGCTAGCAGTGGTACACGCCTGATCTTTCTCTGTTCTTGCCTGAGGAGTGGATGATTACTCTGGGGTTAAGAGATACCCTGAGGCCATGTCTCCTTGATATAGATCATAGCGATGTTGTCATCAGATACCTGGTGGTAAGAGAGAGCTGCCAACTGGACGCAGGCACTTTAAATAACAGATGCTCGGAGGCTTTGGGAGCTCACCGAGATCTGTGCTCTGTCTGTACCAGTGAGCCATGCCAGATCGGGTGGTGCGCTCAGCTGCTATGTTTAGGAGGGTGATTGCTACCTTTATTTTGGGCGACTGCAGGACGGGGTATCCAGTCTCATGTGGGAAGCCAGACGTTGGGAAGGTGAAGGTCACAACATAAAGACTGCCTCCCCTCCCCCCAGCCCTCAGCCCTTTAATGGGAGGGTAGCACTGGCATGTATGAAACCAGCACTGGGGCCGGGGAGGATTAGGGGATCCATGTTCTTTTCCATTCAAGGGACTGACTCAGGCCCAGATCCTCCTACTGTGGGCACGCTCGCCCAGGACAACTTGCGGGCTCACTTTTTTTTTCTTGCCGGTAATTCGCTCTCCTCTGAACTCTGAAGTGTCAAACTTTGCACAGGAGCGGAGGAAGGAAAATGAAATTAGACGTGCGTGAAAACTCGCTCTGCTGGCATCAAAAGCGTTCTGTGGGCTGACATCCCCCCCACCCCGCTGCCTTTGTGAGGGGCTGTTATTCCCAAGCCACAGCCATCCCAAGCCCTGCTCCTGAACGGGGGATCCCGGTGGACCCCCAGAGAGCAGTTTGCAGGATTGGGGCCCTGATCATGACTGCAACATTGCTGCAGCTATTCATCAGCACCAGGTAGCAGATACTTGAAATGCATCCGATGAAGTGAGCTGTAGCTCACAAAAGCTTATGCTCAAATAAATTGGTTAGTCTCTAAGGTGCCACAAGTCCTCCTTTTCTTTTTTCTTGAAAGGAGAGGGTGTGCTATGGAGGGAGCAAGGAAAATCCTTCCCATGGAAGGGCTCTATAGAAATGGCATTGACCAGAGATATCACCCTGGCCTAAAAGGCAGGAGATCACTGGTTTCCAATCCCCTGCAGCCACGTCACGGTGGATGGCATAGTTCCAGGGAGGCAGTGCAGCCTAGTAGATTATCCCTGGGACTGTGGAATTCTACCACAGACTACTTCCCGTTTCAGTGCCTCAGTTTCCCCACCTTTAAAATGGGGATAATGATACTGGCCTTGTTTGCAAAGTGCTTGGGGATCTGTGGATGAAGAGTGCTAGATATTCTCTCTGAGGTGCCACTGAATGGTATATCTAGACAACAATCTGCATGTTAAACCCTTTATCGGCACAAATCATTCAGTGCCTGGGTTGAGACTTGAACCCACGACCGGCCCATTGGCTCGAATATCTAGACCACAGACTTTTATGATCCCCCATTGCCCATCAAATGTCTCCAGTGCTACTGAACAACCTGGCACAGGCAGGGTTGCTGAGTATGCTTGCACCTCCCCCATAGAGCTGACCCGCTGGGCTGCTGAATGGACCAGGCAGAGCACAGCTGTGTGTGCCAGATCCTTGCATCCGCAACGTGGCAGCAGCTGGAAGATCTGGCAGCAGGAGAGTTATGGCCCACAGATGTTTCTAAATCATTCAGCTCCTGCGGTGCTCAGAGGGATGACAATTTGCACAGAAGAAACTTTTTGTGCACATGGCCTGTCAAAAAGTTGCACAGAAGAAATTTTTTGTGCACACGGCCTGTCAGAAATTAGAGGGAACATTGCCCGTGGGCCATCCAAGCTCTGCCTGATCTCCTCCTGCCCCAGTGGGGCCAGACGGGAAGTGCCACTCATTTCCAGCAGCTTCCCTTACTTGGGACCTTGGAGAGCCTAAGGCTGCTGCTGGAGGGGGGATGTCTTTCTCCTCTGGCCCAGATCCCTTCCACCAGGCTGCATGGTGAATCAAGATGGTCAAGACCTCTGAACTGCAGGGAAAGAAGAGCAGGGACCTGTCACTAGCAGCAGTGATGGCTGCTTGGCCGGAAAGACTGATTGTATCGCCGCACCACTAGGGGCCAGTGCAGGCTTTCTCACAGTTTACAGGCTTCTAAAGTTTGCCAGGACTTTCCCACAGCCCTGGGTCCCATGCTTGCCTGGGGTTTGGATCACAGTGGCACAGCCCTGGGACATGGGGGAGTTAAATACAGGACATCGTTAGACTTTCATCGCGTCCATCCTGACAGTCTCTGCTCTAACCCATTTGTCCTGGAGCCACTACTCCCTCGTTCACGGGCTGTCCCCTGGAGAGGCTGGTGCTTGCTCTGCCTGTCCCAGAGCTGGGGTGGGGGTGAGGGGACAGGCTTTCCCATTTCAGTGAGAGACACTGGGCCCTTCGCGCTGCAGGGGGCTAATGCATTTTGGCTTTGCGGGAGCTCAGTTCGGGACAGCATAGGCTGGTCTGCGAGTTCGAAAGCAATGCTAAGATTTCAGGATGGGCCCAGAGTGACCTTTGGGTTCCCAGTGGGCTCCTGTTTCTCTTCTATGCCCTGTGTGAACAGTACAGGTACAGCCGTCTGCCTGAGGGACTCAGCTGTCACACACCCCCCCCGACCCAACTTGCATATCTGAGCAGCTCATAAGAGATTTATTCTCACACAGCACCCCAGCGAGGCACGGTGGAGCTGTTCTCCCCATGTTAGAGAGGGGAAACTGAGGCACAGAGAGACTTAGGGTCTTGCCCAGGGTCACCCAGGAAAGTCTGTGGCAGAGCAGGGAACAGGATCAAAGTCTCCCAGTCCCATGCTAGCACCCTGCCCACTGCACTGGCAACCCCATCGGTTGGGCCACTGCAAGCTACAGGAGCTAACGTGCAGCGAGGGAGGATCCTGCACCAGCTGGGCCTGAATTAGATCGGCCCTAAGGGGCCTTCTCCCATTGATAACTTCTAGGATTCTGCACAATTAAATAGCGAGACAGGAGCACCTGGGACACCACCTGCCTTGGTTTTTACAGCTGCCTTGATAACAACCTCTCTAAGAGAGCCACCAGCAGGGCCTCCACCCAGGACGGGCTTCTCCCACTTGAGCTAAAGGAAGAGCTCCATTAGCCCGGCTGGTGGTAGTAGGCTGTTATCCTCTAGTGGGCGCACGCTCAGCCAGTGTTACACCGACAGCACTTTGTGTGCCACCCCAGGAGCTGGAGAGTGGGTGTCAATGGGAGACCCATCCTCTCTTTTTGCCCATCCCCATCTCTCATCCTCCTTCCCTCAGGGCAGCCCAGCCTTCACCCATATCAAGACATAGGCCACACACAGGATCCTTGGCAGCAGCCGTCCGGCTGAGCCCACCTTTTCACGGCGTCAGGCAGTAGAGGAGTGGCAGGGCAGAGTCCCCCTTCGATTCCCGTCTCTGCTCAGAGCTGGCCCAAAGTCAAGCTGGGCCCCCTTCAGCAGCCTAGCTGAACCAGCGCCGGTTGGGGACTCTAGCTAGATTAGCAGCAGGCTGACTCCACCGAACAGCCGCAGGGGGAGCCTTGCTGCGTCTAGGCTGCTGTGCTAATTAAGTGTCGTGGCTATTGATGTAAATGTCACACCGAGGGGGAAGCCGGCTGTGGGTTCCCAGCCGTTATCCACTCAGCCCTGCAAGTCCAGCTGTGAGCTCTCGCAGGCACCTGGGATCAAACGGCGGCTCCAGCCTGTGCTGGAGTGAAGTGCTCTGAATGAAATACAGTCTAGGAGCCAGAGGCAGGGCCCGTGACTTGAAGGTGCAAGTTGTCCCCAAATCTGAAACGGTTGTGGGTGAGGACAAAGTCACAAAGCTCAGCTACCAGGTGTGCCGTGGCCTCATCAGGGATACTGTTCCTGACGGCTTGTAGCCCATCCTCGTGTGGACTACTGGGGTGAAGAGTTTCTACGTCCATGGTGGCCAGAATGGTGTTTTCTGGAAGATCACCAGTGTATTGTAGTTTCCTCAGGAAGTTGGTGGTGTCTCAAAGATAGCTGGGAGTGCTGGTAGCGTAGGGTCTGAGGAGAGAGTCCAAATAGCCAGACAATCCTGCTGTCAGGGTGCCAATGCCTGAGATGATGGGGCATCCAGGATTTCCAGGTTTATGGATCTTGGGTAGCAGATAGAATACCCCTGCTCGGGGCTCTAGGGATGTGTCCGTGTAGATTTGTTCCCGTGCTATAGCAGGGATTTTGTTGAGCAGATGGTGTAGTTTCTTTTGGTACTCCTCAGTGGGATCGGAGGATAGTGGCCTGTAGAATGCGGTGTTGGAGAGCTGCCTGGCAGCCTCCTGTTCGTAATCCGACCTGTTCATGATGACGACAGCACCTCCTTGGTCAGCCCCTTTGATTATAATGTCAGAGGATTTTCCCTCTCTTGGTATTGACACCTCTTCATAAATTATTGGGAGTGGACCACATCCACCCTGACTGAATTTTCACTCCGTGCATCTGAAGAAGTGGGTTTTTTACCCACAAAAGCTTATGCCCAAATAAATCTGTTAGTCTTTAAGGTGCCACCGGACTCCTCGTTGTTTTGTGGATACAGACTAACACGGCTACCCCCCTGATACTTGTAAACTCTTTGGATAAATAACCTTGGCTGGGCCTTCCAGGTGCTACCATAATACACATAACAGCAAAGTATTCTTTCCTCTGCCACTGACTCACTGTGTGGCCCTGGGTGAGTCACTTAGGCCCAGATTTTCAAAACAGCCCAGCTCCCACGTTGGCACTACAATAAGTGACCAGATATTCAGAAGAGCTCTGCACTTCGGTCACTGAACAAGAAATCTGACTCCTGTTGTACCCATGCCTCAGTTTCCCAAAAAGTGACGTGGAACGAGAATGATATATAAAGCATGCTATATGAGTGCTAGGCCTAATTAACTACTATGATGGCTTTGTTATATCTGTCATGCCTTGGAGCGGTCCCCTCCACATTCCTTACCAGGACTCTGGAGTAACTGAAACAGAGACAGCTCCTGAGAACTGCATCTCCGGATTCTTCCCAGACTCAGCAGTCTGACGGGACCCCCTACTAGAGTGTTTAGCTTATTCTATGCAGAGTTGGAGCAAGGCTCCTAAATCAGTGGCCCTGTTTTCAAAAGTGCAGAGCAACCACCAGCTCCCATTGGCTTCATGGGTGCTCAGTGCCTCGGAGATCAACAGCTGAGAAAGTGACCCGAGGTTGGACAAGTATGTCCCTGACCTCCAAAGACGATGCTCGTGGCCAGGCAGGCTGTGAAATCTCCAGCGCTCTGGGGGAAGGGAAAAGGAAGGAAGGGTTCTCTTTTGACCTGGAGCTGCCAGCTGCGGTCGACACCCTGGCAGGGGGCGGACCGGCTAATCCCTGGGGTACCCGCACTAGCATTATGGGTACTGCTGTGGGTACTGCTGTTAACATCTCCAGAGATCCCTGGGCCACACACATCTCTGCCTGCCTGGCGGGAGCTTGTTAGTGTAGAGTCGTTTCAGAAATGGAGGCACCTCTAAGGACAACTTCCCTCCTTCCAGATCCTGAGCTGGTCTGAAGCTCCCCGTTGAAGTCAGTGGAGCTGTGCTGCGCCACTCCAGCGGTGGATCTCGCCCAAAGGTGTCTACTCCGTGCCCCGTGGTGGGCTGCCCGGCCCCTCGTATTGGGGAACGCAGAGAGGAACATTGCGTCGTCATACAACAGCTCATGCAGGAGCAAAGACCAGGGCAAAGACCAGTCATCGGTGGGCAGCCCATTTGCCGGTGTTACTGTCAGATCTCTGCGTTTCCTCCCACCCGCCTTTCATACACGGAGTGAGGAAGGAGGGGATAATGGTTAAAGCTCAGGGCCTGCAGAAAACCCTGCTTCACAGCTCTGCCAGTGACTTTCAGCGCAACCTCAGGCAGCTCCCAAACAGGCTGATTCTGTGGACCCCTCAACTTCCACTGAAGCAAAGAGCATCGAAGCGGCTCTGTGCCTTGGAGGATCAGGCTCAACACTCCCAAATCTCCATGTCTCGGTTTCCCCATCTGCAAGACTGGCAGAATTTCCCCTCCCTGTTGGAAGGCTAAATTCATGTGAGGTTGTACAGCACTCGGAGAGCTGCGCATGTCAGAAGCCACAGAAGTGCGACATATGATGATCAGAATCTCTTTACAGGGGCATAAGTGACAGCAGGCCGGCCTGCCTGACACTGATCAGCTGTTGCGGTTATGTAGGTCGGCTGGGGAAAGCAGAGCTTGCTTTTGTTGGACAGATCCAGAAAAGGGGGGTAGTGCTAATGGGAAGCAAGCTGTGTAGCTGTCCAGAACTTCCTCCTTGGCTGGAGTTAAACTGTGTTAAGCAAGAGGGGAAAGATAGCTGAATAATCAGAAGTACTGCATTCCTCACAACTCGGAGACATCTTAACGTCCTTGTGGTCATCTGTGCAGCCAGGGAGGGAGGCCAGGTTTAGAGGCAAAGCTGTTCCACTGGAGGCCCAGAGATGAGTCAGTGAAGAAGGACTCCCAGCTGAGACAGGCTTGGCAGGGCTCCTGCCGGCTCAGTGAGGGGGCGGAAGGGAGCTATCTTGTAGGACAGCCGCCCGTGAGCCCACACAAGAGGTCTGTGTTTGGTACAGAACACACGTACATGTACAAACACAGGGCGTGCAGCCACCCACCAGCGTTCTAATAAACATCGGCGTCTTGTCTAGCGCCTGGCTGCCAGCCGACAAACACACATCATTCCTGTGGTTGTTGAACTCCAGTCCTTCAGGTTCACCCCCTCCATGACCCAGTGCCATTCCCTGTGAATTACCAATAACACCAAGAGATCAGTGAGACCCACCCCTTCCTTGTGGAGGCCTCCGTCTAGGAAGGAAATGCTAACAGGAAGGGACTGGGAATCAGGAATCCTACGTCGTAATCCCTGTCCTGGCATTAAACTGCAGTGTGGTCTTGGTTAAATCATTTAGTCTATCCGTGCCTCGGTTTCCCCATCATAAAATGGGGATAATGATCCTGACCCTGCCACCCGGGACTTTTGTGAAAATTAATGCTTGTAAAGTCTTTATGTAGCCCACACTTGGAGAGCGTGGGTATTAGTCTCCCTCTAGTGTTCCATGTACAAGGATAAGAGTCTACCACTGCTACCAGAGTTTCCTTTAGCTCAAGCAGTAGCTGCTCATGCTCTGAAGGCCCAGAGTGGGTTAGATATTAAGATCCCCCAGGTGCTGTGCAAATGCAAATTATTAGTGAATTATTATTATCATGCAAATGTTATTATTCTTACACAAAGTAGAATTAGACTGTGGAACTCATTGCCACAGGATGTTGTTGAGGCCAAACATTTAGGAAGACTGGAAAAGGGATTGGATATTTGTACGGCTAACAAGAATACCCAGAGTTATAACAGTCAATGCTCACAAAATTTTGGATGGGATATAAAGCCCCAGGCTGGGTTTAATCCAATCTTTAACTGTAAGGGATTAGGACGGTAATTAATGTGTGTGGTGAGGGAGAACCCATGGCAGGGTTCTTAAACCTTTCTCTGAAGCATCCAGTGCTGGTCGCTGTCAAAGAGACAAGATACTGGGCCAGATGAACCATGGGCGCATCTACTCTGCCAGTTCCTGTGTAGGAATGCATTTTTGCCTCTTGAAAGGAGACAGTCACAAGATCAGCAACCACCTGCCAGGCTGGCCTCCTTGCTCTGCTAAGGCTGAGTGATAAAAATAATAATAACGAAGAAGACTAGAGACAAATGAGCTGATCAGAGCTTCTGCCGCATCGAAAGGGAACCCTTGGCAAGGGCGGCAGTTGAATGCTTCAGGAAGCGGCCGGCCCCGGGGACTTTAGTGCTACGCCGGTCCGGTGCTGCAGTGGGTGATGCGTGCCAACTTGCTGCTCTGGCTGCGCTTTGTAACGCTTCGGGGGGAAGCCGTTTGGCATCTCCAGCCTGAGGATCAGCAGCACAGGACCCCCTCGCACTGCCTGTGCCAAGAGCAGATGTCACCCTTCATGCGGCTCGTCAGAGCGCCAACGCAAGCTCCCTCCTCCTGTAGGCCAGGCCCCTCACTGACCGACCGGCAGCCCCCTGCCAAATTTCCAGCACTAAGCCCTGGCAGTTCACTCCAACTGCAGCCCTGTGTAGTATAGAGTTTTAATCACTTGTCACCTGCCTCAGACCGATTTGCTTTTCATTCTGCTAAGCATAAAGAATGCTTTTTTAATATACAACGTACAGTTAACCTGTGGAACTCACTGCCACATGATATTACAGAGGAAATTAAGGAGAAAAATAGAATCTGCAGGTACACTAGCTCCTATAAAAATAAAAAGGGCTGTCCATACTCCAACCTCATGTAGGGGTTTTGCACCTACCCCTGAAGTACCCAGCATTGTTTATTATTATTTATCACTTGTATTAAGGTAGCACCTGGAGGCTCTGACCAAGATAAAGGTGTTGGGCTAGGTGCTGTACAAACACACAGCGGGAGGCAGTCCCTGCTCCAAATAGATAAGACAGACGAAGGTGGGAGGAGAAACTGAGGCACAGAGTGGGGAAAAGACGTGCCCAAGGTCACACAGGGGTCTGGAGGCTGAATGGGGAGCAGTCCTCAGGTCTCCTAAGTTCAAGCCCACACTGCCTCAGGCAGGGCTTCTGTACCAGATGGTGCAGAGGCCTGGTGCACTTCCTGCCTGGCAATTCCTACCTACCAAAGAGCCTCATTTTAATATCATTTTCTGGGGATTACAGAGCCCTGCTCTGTCGTATCCTTCCACAGCAGCGCTTGCTGTGTGCCTCCTCTGGGTTCAGTGAGCTGTTTCAAGTTCTGAAGCACACATGGTGTTCTTGGAGGCTAATTTTAGACTCGTTAGTGTCCCAGGCTGACATGGAGGGCAGGGGCAGTATTACAAAGGCAGCTATGCCTCCTCAACCCAGTGGGTTTTTTTAATGCATATAAATCAAGACACAAATTGCAGGAGAGGTTCAAAATGAAAACTGTTAAACCCCTTAGACCAAGAGAAGGCTAAGGATTTAGTCACAGGAATCGACGAGCGGCATATCCATAAAGGCCTCCTGGCTTCTTGCCCAAGGATCAGTTGATCTCATGCACTTGGAGACCAATCCTGCACCTGACACTAAAACCACATTGATGGTTTTGGCACTTATTTAGCACCGTCTGTCAGAGGATCTC
The DNA here is from genome assembly GCF_965140285.1 of Lepidochelys kempii. Lineage (NCBI taxonomy): Eukaryota > Metazoa > Chordata > Testudines > Cheloniidae > Lepidochelys > Lepidochelys kempii. Next base: position 103,162,667 of record NC_136387.1, on the reverse strand, counting down.
AGCAGGCTTTGCAAATAGCAGGTAGGTAGTTTTCATGACACATCTGTGAGGGAGGTCAGTCCTGTTCTCACCACTGGACATATTGGGAAACTGAGTCACAGAAAGGGGCATGACTTGCCCAACATCACACAGGAGATCTGTAACAGATTTAGGACTAAAGCTCACAATCTCTTCACACCCTGTCCTGTACTGTAACCTCAAGACAATCCTTCCTACATCCGTATGGGGCCTTTTGTCCAAATAACCATTCTTGGCACTTCCCTAGAGCTTTACAGCTTCAAAACCCAGCTAAAATATTCACTACTGCATCCCAGAGCACCTTTACAAATAGATAGACAACGCTTCTCAGGGTTCGCCTTGACACTGAATTTCAGTGTGTTATTCTGTTGTGGATGCTTATCAGCGCGTACCAACTCAGTGTAGGACAGGAGAGGTGAGGAACCTACAAATGGCAGGGGGAATATTAGCCGGGCAGAATCAATATGATGCTTAGGTAGCATGGCGATGGGTGCCTTAGAAATACACTTCGAGCTTTTGAATGGGATTAGCTGTCTGGACTTTGGCATAGGCTACCAGCACCCCTCACTGTTTGGAAAAGCATCACCAGCCAGATGGAAAGAGCTTCTATCTGTCCAGTCTATACTATTTCATAGATTCATTCATTGACTTTAAGACGAGAAGGACCATTGTGACTATCTACTTTGACCTCCCGTATAAAACAGGCCAGAGAACTTCATCCAGCGATTGTAGCATCAAGACCAAAACTTTTGATTGAGCCAGAGTATGTATTTTAGCAAGACACCTGGTCTTGATTTAAAGATCTGAAGGGATGAAGCATCCAGTACACCTCTAGGTGAGTTGTTCCAATGGTTAATTACCCTCCCTGTTAATAATTATTGCCAATTATTTGTCTAGCTTCAGTTTCCAGCCATTGGATTGTCTAATGCCTTTTTCTGCTAGATAGAGGGAGTGTCTCCTTTCAGAAATCTCTTCCCCATGTTGCCTTTTGAAGGGATCTATCACAACTGCCTAGCACCAAAGCATGTCCCAGGGGGTTCAATGCATGCCAGGCCATTTTTTGTCTTTTCTATGCTGTTTGGAGTTTTATTTTCTGTCTCCTCCTGGAATCCTGTGAGCGGCAACAACATTGTCTGGGAAAAGCCTCATCCAAAATGTGGGATCTGGACACCATCTGATCGCCTACGGTGAGACATTCCAAACCTGGAGTTCCAACACTAAGGTAGGGATTTCTACACTCTACCCCAGCTCCGACACTGTTTTGCAGGGCAACCTTGGGCAAGGCACTTAAATCACCATGGATTTATCCTTACAACACCCCTCTGCCGTAGGGAAGTGCAATTATCCCCACTGTGCAGGGGGAACCAGGGGAACCAGGAAAGACTAAGGCCCAGCTCTTCAAATCAATGGAAGTTAGGAGCCTACATACCTTGGACCTTAGGTCAGGCCAGGCATGTAAGGACTGCTACTGGTAAACGTAACCCAGCACAATCTGCCATGGGTCAGGCACAGGGTGACTAAACCAGAAACCCCACCGCTCCCCATGTGTGGGGCACGCCAGCTCCCCACTGGAATGAACAAACACCCACAAAGGCATAACTCCAGCCAGTTCTTGGTTGAACAAAGGCTGGGGAGAAAACCCAGACCCAGATCTGCTGCAGAGAAAGCTTTGCCCTCTCCTGAGGTTGTGCTGGCTTCCAACTGGAACCCTTGGTACTGCCAAGGGGGGGCCTTATGTCCTAAGGCAAGCCTCTTTGTCTCTTTCCCCGCCCCCCGCCTAGGTGTATGTGCTGAAAGTTCAGGAATGACCGTCCGACTGGAGACATTGCAGCACGAGATAGTTACAGGTGCGCTCACACCATTGCCTGTTGAGACTGACAGCTGCCAGCCCAGTACCAGCGAGGACCTGGGCCTAGAGAGCTTGCTTAGGTCGCCCAGGAGACTGGTGACAGAACAGGGACTTGAACCCAGGTCGGCCAAGCGCTAGGCTAATGCCCTGCCCATTGGCCCAGCCTTCCTCTGGCCGGCAAACAGGGGAACTGGGACAACTTGCATAGTGGGGGTGCCGCGGGCCACTGAACCCAACTGTAACCTCTGTCGATGATGGAAACCACTTCAAGCCAGGGGGCGTGGCAGCCCCCCTAGTTCCAGCCCCTAGGCACGCAAATACCCCCAAGGGGCCGGCTAACCTTTCCCTCCCCCGCTGGGGCTAACAGACCTGATCTTTACGAAGCCTTCCCAGTCCCGGGGATGGGAGCCAAAAAAAGAGGTGCCAGCTCTGAGGTGCCCCCCCCTCCTTTAGCGTCTCCCCCATTCCCCCCCGTTGCCTGCGGCGCCAAGGATTGGTCCGCAGCGGGCTCCGCCCCGCCCCCTCTTTTCGCTTGCTCTCCACTCGGAGAAATAAGGCAGCTGCGCCTGCACGCGGGGCCTTACGGCCGCGGGCGGGTGGCGAGCGGAGTCTCCGCAGCGGCCGGGCGGGTTGCAGTCGGGCAGGTGGAAGAGGCGAGGCCGGGGCTGGATCCGCCGGGGCGGGGAGGGGGGGGGTCGCGGGGAGCCCGGCTGCAGGGCCCCCCTCCTGCCTTTGCACCCCCAGGGTGGGTGGGTGGGTGGGTTGGTTGGGGGGGGATCCTGCGTGGGGCTGATGCTGCATTAAGGACGCCCCAGCCGTCGGGGGAGGGGGCAGGAGCTGGGGGGAGCCCCGCGGCGGGGGCGGGGGCGCGATGCGGGGCGCCCGGGGGCAGCTGGCGGCGTCGCGGGGGCTGCCCCCCTGCTGAGCCCGGGGGCTCCCCGCGGGGGGGTTCGCCCGGCCCCGCCGCCTGCGGGATGGAGGGGCCGGGCTGCGGCGAGCCGCTGCCCCCCGACCTGAAGGAGCTGGAGAGCAAGGTGGGGCGGCGGGCCCCCGAGGGGCTGGTGCGCTGGCTGCGGGAGGACCCGGCCGCCGCGCTGCTCGGGGAGAGCCCGGCCCGGGGGCAGCGCCGGGGGCTGGCCGGGAAGATCAAGGCGCTGAAGCTGGAACTGGTGAGTGTGACGGGCCCTTTCTCGGTCCTGCCTGGCCTGCCCCCCCCTCCGGGGGTGGGGCACAGCCCCCAACTCCCCCCCCCATCCCCTGGGACCCCAATCTCCCTCCCCATTTCCCCCTGTCTTCCCCCCACCTCTGGGGGGGGGGCAGCCCCCAACTCCCCCCCACCTGCTCCCTATGTCTTCTCCCCACTCCCTGGGGTGCCAACCTCTCTTCCCATCCCCCTCCCCCCTACCTGTCCCCCATCCCCTGGGGACCCAATCTCCCTCCCTATTCCCCACCACCTGCCTCCTGGGGCTACAGCCCCCCCATCTCAGGGTCTAAATGTCCCTTCCCATCTCCCTCCCCCCCCCCGCCCCTTGGGGCTACAGTGTCCCCTTTTCTCTTCTCTTCCCTTCCTCTTTGGGACACAGCCCCTCCCCCCCTCCCTGGGGCCACAGACCCTGTTTCCCCCTGCTCTGCCCCTGGGGTCACGGCCTCCCCCTTATTCTGCTCCCTTTACCCCCCCCATCTCCTCTCCTCTTCGCCCTGGGGCCACAACCCCCTCACTCCCCTTCTGCCTCTTGGCCCTCTGGGGCAGTATCCTCCCCTCTTCTCTGCCCCATGGGACGTTTGGGACAATAATCCCACTGTCTGCCCCCTGACGGGTATGTGTGATCTTCTGCTGTGCCCATCACCAGGGTGCTTAGGCCCTTCTCCTCTCTATACCCTAGAGGCTCAGGGGGAAGGTCGGTTAGGGTGGAAGATAACCCGGTTCTGAGCTCGGAGCCTGGGGACGTTCGAGGAGATGCCAGACCCAGGCTGGAGTTCCCAGCTCCCCGGTGCAATTCTCAGCTCTTGGCTTAGTTGCAGGCCCAGAGAGGCAGAAGGAGGTCGGGTGTTGTTACCCAGCCTGTGCTGTTCACACATGACCAGCGCGCTCACTTTCCGTTGGCCTTACGGGCACTCGGGATCAGGCTCCCCCTCCCAAGCTAGATTAGTGCCTTCCGGTGTTTCTGGATGGAAACACCAACTACTGTGACTAGCTGAGCCACTGATGATGAGAGCACAGGTAAGAGCTGCCTTTCCTAAGGGGATCAGTACACAGCAGCAGCTTGGAATTTCAGGGAGATCATCTAGTCCACCCCCCTGCTTAAAGCAGAGCCAATCCCCAATTTTTGCCCAATCCCTAAATGGCCCCCTCAAGGATTGAACTCACACCCATGGGTTTAGCAGGCTAATGCTCAAACCACTGAGCTATCCCTCCCTGAGGTCCTGCATGTCCACTAGCACCAGCTCCTGCTTTTGCGTAAGGCTTGTGAGGCATTTGATTTGATCGGTACATTGGTAACTGAACACTTTAATTGACTGGGGAGCGGGGCCGCAAAAGCAAAAAATTTTAAAGGGGCCTCTAGATATATATTAGTGCTCTCCCTGTCATTTCAAAACTTCTCCTCCGGAAAGGAGCAAAGTCTTGTGGCTAAACCACAGGGCGGGGATTCAGGAGAGCTGGATTACTTTCCTGGCTCGTCCACTGAATTTCTTGGACAAGTCACTTCAGCTCTTTCCGTGCCTCAGTTTCCCCACCTGCAACTCCGACCCGTGGCTCATGTTAAAGCAGAGGATTTGTGGGCTCTGTTGCCGGCTTTGCCACTTGCTTCTTGTTCAGGCAAAAGTCTCTCCTCTGGCCTGTAACTCAGTTTCCCCTGCTATAATGTGGATGTAGTCACATTCCCTTACTGCATAGCGGGCTTGGCCGGGGCTACTTTTGGCTCATGAGTGTAAAGTGCTTTGAGATCCTCGAAGACAAGAGGGCACAGAAGAGCAAAATATTATTATCCAGCCAAACCTTGGTACGCAGGTTTTTCTTCCCCAAAAGAACAGTCAAGACCGACTCGTCTTTGAAATCTCATGATGGAGAGAGAAGGGGGCTAGCGGGAATAACCTTTCTCCTTCCACGTATCGGCTGCTTTTTTGAGTCGCTTCTTTTCGCTGTCGATGATAGATGTTCTCGCCCTGCTTACCTCTGGGAAGGGGCAGCTGGCCTCTGTTCTACCTCCCGCATCGTCAGCTGTGTTCTGCGCACAGAACCCTAACGCTGCAAAAGGCAGGAAGGAAACAGCTGGCGAGTGACTCCCAGCTCAGCTGCTGGATGACTTAGGAGACAGCCGGCGGCGGGAGCTTAGAGGGGGGAGGGTGAATGATCCACTTTGGGTGCCGTGAACTGGCCAATTTCCAACCCCCTTACTCTAGTGGAAGCTCTTTAACAATTACAAGGGGTTAGGACCTCAGGTTTGTCTCTCATCGGAAAGACGCAGCTTCCAACAATGTGCTGACCCCCACCGCCCTGCAAGAGCATCCCCTCAGCGCTCGCATAGAAGGGAAAATAGTCACCACGGCTTCCTGCAGCATCCAGAGAAGTCTCCCTTCCAAAGTACTATCCCTGGGATGTAAATGTGCTGCCTGAGAGAAATGCTCCTGTTGTAAGATGTCTGGCTGCTGCTCTCCACCCCAGAAGCAGCTGCATGTGAGTGGAGTTTTAAGGCCCCAGGTTTCTGACGTGCATTGTGATAACAGCTATGTATGTTTGGTATATTAGCAGATGCGATCTGGAACCAGAAACCTGAATTTGAAACTTCTCCCCTTCATTGATCTCTGGGGAAACTTGGGATTTGGATCCAAAAGGGCCCAAGCGCTAATGATCAGTATTAAACATTCCAGCAAATGGCCTCCAGTCCAAACTCCTTGTTCCTGTGCTAGCATATGAAAACTAAAAAGAAACCCTCAGGGGAAAATGTACAATATCCTTTCCGCTTTAAAAATCTAAGGTATTACTAGTAACGTGGGTGGATTTTTATGTAGCGGGCCAAATTCCTCCCTGCTGTACCAAGGAATGCTCAGGGCAGGTTTTGTTGTATCCTGACTGATTCTCTTTCATATGCCACGTTTGGGGGGACAGACAGCCTGCTGTGGCTTTGAGAGAGCCGGGACTCTGAGTCGATAAATCTTGCCTCGCCATTATGCTGTGAAGAAACCGCCACCCTGGCTCACCCAGGCACTAAACTCCCCGTACATCAGCCCCGCTCTCCACTTCTTGTTAAAGTTGCAAACCAAAGCGGGGAGTTTGAAATGAAGTAGGAGGGTTGGGAGGGGGAAGCCAGTTGGGTCAACATGCTTAGCAGTGGGGAGCCCTCCTTGCCTTGGCAGCAGCTAACGGGAATTATGGTGTCATTTAAACATCCTTGCTGGTAGAGAGACTAAGCACTGAATGAGTTGCATGGACTGACCTATCCCACCGCCCTGGTGATGGAGGGCAGGGATGCTTCTGGGTCTGCACAGTGCCTGTCACAATAGGATCTTGAGTGCAAGACGAGGGATCTTAAGCACTAGGGGAACACCAGCATATTTTCACCTTTCACGCCTTTGTTATATTTGACTGGGTTTACATGCGGGTGGCATCTGCTCTGAACCGCTTTTAGCCTTCTGCTCAAAACGCATGCCCATTTAGCCTCCTTTCCCTGCCACTGACCGGGTGCATGGCTGGTGATAATGACAAAGTACCTCCAACCGCAGGGAAAGCCAGCTCAACTTGCTTCAAACCACTGGTTCCTCTTAAAGAGGCACCATCAACAAAAGCCCAGCTATGTTTACAAACTAATTTCCTCATCTGTGTTGCTGACAGCGCCTTGGATCATGAGAATGGAGATCTATTAAAAACCTATTTTTCACCATTGCTGCTGTTTACCAACTGGTCAGTTTCACATTTCATTTCCAGTTAGTTTCATTGCCTGTTTCTCATGCATAAACACAGTGGGATTCTGGCTACCTTTGGTACTTACTGAGCTCGCCATTGCTGCAGGATCTAGCTTTTCACCTAGCTTCACAGCCCCCCTGTGAGGTAGGGCAATTGTTATACCTATTTCTCAGGTAGGGTACTGAGACACAGGGAGAGGAAAAGAATCTGGAGTAAAGCAGGGAACTGGTTTATAGCTCTGCCTTAAGGAAAAGGAATACTAGTGGCACCTTAGAGACTAACCAATTTATTTGAGCATAAGCTTTCGTGAGCTACAGCTCATTTCATCGGATGCATACTGTGGAAACTGCAGAAGACATTATATACACAGAGACCATGTTTCCACAGTATGCATCTGATGAAGTGAGCTGTAGCTCACGAAAGCTTATGCTCAAATAAATTGGTTAGTCTCTAAGGTGCCACAAGTCCTCCTTTTCTTTTTGCGGATACAGACTAACACGGTTGCTGCTCTGAAACCTGTCAGCTCTGCCTTGTAATTTTTCATTCTGCCTGATGTAACTTGCGGCTGTTGTCCATATCCATATAAGGGTCAACTCTCTTCTTCTGAATCTGCTTAGATCCACTCTGTGCATAGACTCTGCATACTTGGTTTTCCCAAGCTGTTTAATCTGTTCAGTTTGATTTCTTTGCTGTGTGGATCATGTCACAGCAAAATCACAGACAAAAACGTCAAGAGATGGATGAATTCCCAGAGGGGAGGGTGAATAAAGGAGCCACTGATACCTGACAGCTGATATTCAAAAGCATTCTGCCATACTTAGCAATAATCCCATGGGGGATGTTTTGCTTCACCTTGGCGAAGAATCAACATGCTCGTGTTTGGAACCCATGGCAAAGAGATCTAGTCTGCTGTTTATCGAATCTGGTGCTTGATCCAAACTGGAACGGCACGTTCTAAGACAGGGATTCATTTAGTCCCGAACCCTGCCACCACACTCCTCCACTTCGGGAAGGATTGGTGTAGATCTTCAGCATCTCACCCTTCCTCGCATGCCCTGATGACCAGTGAAATAGTCAGCAATGTTGACATGTAAATGACTAGCATGGGGCGCAGTTCACACCTCTGGGAGCCTGTGTGTGGGGCTATCTGCAAACATCACTGCAGCGGTTACACTTGGCTCCCGTTGGAAGAGTGGTCTTCACCACCATAGCAGCTAGAGACTTTGCATTTCAAGTACCAGCTGAGACTCTGGGGAACAGTAAAGAGGTCCATCTGTGCCCCTCCCCGCCTCTGCTAGCCCCCCATGCACCCCACGTCTTGGAAATCCTGCTGTAAGACAGCAGCGGCTCTTTAAAGAACACCAGCTGCGGGCCTTTTAAAGGGAACAATAGGAGTCGGGTGCAATGTGCTGGAGACCTGTGGAGAGGCCATTTGTTCTGTATTTTCCGGAGGCCTGTGAACACTTCCTGGACAATGTTTCCTTACCCCTGATTCCTCCATCTGTTACTTCCCCTTGCTGAGGTCTGTCAAGACAGGCCCTTGGGGTCAAGCACAAGCTCACTGATCAGTCATGCTGCCCCCTCCTCCACAACAGCGTGGAACATGGAGCCCCAGGCCAGTCGTATTGAGTGCTCAAAGGAAAGTCTAGCGGGACGTTTCCTACAGGATTCCCCTCGCCCCCCATTCTCCTCCTACCGGAGCTGAGGTGGACATGAGTAAGGTAGCAGCCATGTGGCTAAGCTCAGTCACTGGAGACGAGGGGGGTCGCTCTGTTGCCAGGATGCGACCACAGTTGGCTTGTGGGCAGGGGTTGTGGTCCCAGGTGTGGGCATGAGGGTGCTGTCTTTTAGGCCACTCTTGTGGGGAGACAGTGAGAAGGGAGCGGGGAAGGAGGATGGTAAATATGGAGTCAGCGGGTACCTCTACGCTGCATAGAAAATCCACTGCAGTGCAAGTCTCAGAGCCCAGGTCAGTTGCAGGAGTGGAGCTACCGGGCTATAAAGAGCACTGTAGACCTCTTGGCCTGGGCTCCGAAACCCGGCGAGGGGGAGGGTCTTGGAGCCCAGGTTCCAGCCCAAGCTGGGACGTCTACACGGCTATTTTTAGTCCTGCAGCCCCGTGAGCCCGAGTCAGTTGGACCAGGCTCTGAGACTTGGTGCCAAGGGATTTTCTTTGCAGGGTAGACATGCCCAGAGAGGAAAAAAGATGCATTAAGTCAGCAGTTCCCAAACTTGATTGGCTCACATCCCACTTTTTGAAATAATGGCTGGTTGAAGGATGACATGGAAACATCTCCTTTTAGTGTCCATTTCTTTTAGGCCTCCATAGGGTTACCTTATTTAGGGACCCCAAGATCAGTACATTTTGAATTGGGCTGGTGGAGATGTATCAGGGGAGAAATGAGAAGAGGAGCGAGGTGGGCTGGGACAGGTGGGAGGGTTGGAGGACGTGTGGCTTAGGGCTAGTTGGGAATCTTTTGACCCACTTTTTTTTGGATTTGTCAAAACCAAACCTTTTTGCAGGAATGCACCAGTTTCGCGGAACCTTTCCTTGAGAGAGATTCCTCGGGGCCAGGGTGGAGTTTCTGGTCAAACACTACCCACCCCCCCCCAGCCTGCTAGCCAGCGCAGTCAGCTGGGATGTGGGCGAGCCAGGTTCAAGACCCAGCACTGTGAATATTTATACATACCAAGTGGAACGGCTTTGACAGGCAAGATTGAGAAAGGCCTACCCTGGAATCGCCAATAGCCCGATCCAGGTCTCGCACAGGCCAGTGATTTCCCCCAGCACTGGCTATTCGGGAGTGGGTGGGGGGTCTCTTGCTGGGTTTTCAAGAAAACCTTTACAAGGGCTCCAGAGAATGGGAAACTTTTTGAAGCCCCAAAAGTTTTGAGTTTGGGGAAAACCATTTCCCCTCCCCGTGATCTAATGAGAGCCGGGTCTGGCTGGAGAGCAGAGGGCTCTGGGGGTTGGGGGGGGGGGGGTGTGTCTGTGTAATGGGGCGGGGAGGGCTTAGGTGGAGTTGAGAGGTGGGGAGTTTAGGCTAGAAGGGGGGTGCTTTCCCCGGTCCCCAGGCAGCTTCAGCTCCAATTCACCCTCATTCCAAGGCTGTAGGTTCCCAGTTCCCGTGGAGGCAGGGAGCCCTGGCAGTCCCACCGCAGCTCTGGGAGCGGCTTTCCCACAGGTCTCCCGCCCCAGGCTCACAACTCCTTCCTCCTGGCCGAGGGATTCCCTGGCTTCCCTTTGTGCCGCTGTGTAGTGATGCAGGCAGGCTTCGCTACCCGGTGCTCCCCTGCACCCATCGTCCTCCACCTCAAGGTGCGCTCTCTGTCCTCCTGGGAGGCCCCTACCTGCTGGGTTTTCTCCTGTTCCGGAGGTAGCTCCCAGATTAACACATGACCCCACTGAGCACCGGTGTCCTTAAATGGGCCGTATCGTGGAACAGGGTTGGCTGGCCCCAGGCCCCGCTCTCTTGGAAGGGGGGACAGCATCTTGAGCCAGTGCACCGCTGCATTTGTGAAGCCCTGTGTTTGCTCATCCACCCTGTCCCAACGCGGGATTGCCCCTTCCAGCCTGTTCCCCGAATCCCTGTGCGGCCTGGGTCCAAACGCTCCCATGATCATTATCGCGCCTGGGCTTATCCAAGCAGCTGCCAAGGAGCTGGTCCCTGCCCCAAGGACCTTACAATCTAAGGAGAAGCTGAGAGCCACCAAGTGGATACGGGAAGGACCTGGAGACAGGGAAACCACTGCTAGCTGCAGTCCAGCACACCGCTCGCCTCGCCTGTGACTAGCTTTTGGTAGGCAGCTGGGGAGAGGAGCGTTTTAGTCTGTGTGGTGGGGTTTCCACCCGTCCCTTTAGGGCAGCGGTTCATGGCCTAATTAGCACGCAGCTGCCGCCCAGCTGTGTGCTAAAAAAAATTCAAAATTTTCCACCGGGATCTGAAAGGGGCTGGCTGAGGGGGAGATGGCGTCTGGCAGCCTGCGGGAGTGCTCCTGCCAGCAGGGGGCGGGTGAGGGGGGCAGGGGAGTGGGTCTCTGGGCAGGTTTGGGGGTGGTGGTGCTCTGGGCAGTGAGGGCGGTGAGTCGTAGGGGTTGGGGGGGTGCTGCAGCACCCCCAGGTTTTAGGCTGCCTGGCCCTGCATGGCGGGCTTTGGCGTGCAGGTGCCTGGCCCCGCGGCACAGGGTGTGGGGTCTGGCCCCGCGCCCCTGGGTCTGGCTGCCAGGCCCCACGCCCAGGGCTCTGCCTCTGGCCCTGCTTCATGAAGGGGTCTCTGGGCGAGGGGTGCTGGGCATAGGGGACTGTGGGGGGCAGCATGGTTCTCAGCCTGCAGCTCAGGTAACACACCGGGGGCTGCGTATGCGGCCCACAATGATAAATAGATTGAGAACCACTGCGTTGGGGGTGCTGGGGCACAGGGGGAGGATTCATCCTTAGCCACACTTCCTTTCCTGCCTTGGCACTCACGCCCCTCCGGGCCGTGTCCAGCTTGGGTCAGTGCTCGGCCGCACCCAGCCTGATTTGATCTTCCAAGAAGGCCTCCTCAGCCAGTCCCCCCGCCCCAGACCTCTTCTAGCTTTGCTTTACCCCCCACCCCCCCGCCCGGCTGCGGGTTTCCGGCCCACGCCAGGGAAGCAGAGCCGCGTTTGGCAGGGAGCGGGGCATACGGCCAGGAATGTCTTGGCAGGATGGGATTTCTGTCCGCGAGCCAGATGTAGCAACGGTTGATGCTGCAGCGGGCCTGGCCCCAGCCCTCAATGGGCCCGCCTCAGCGATTCAAAGCACGGCCTTTCAAATAGCAGGGCGCGCCCTCCCCCAGCCCCCGCCTCGCCCTTGTCACGTCCTCTGGGTCGTACCCTGCCCCCCAGCCTCCCTCCCTCCGCTCCCGTACGCTGTTGGAAGTGTAAGGCCCTAGTTAAAATGTCATCTCCCCCCTCACACGCACAGAGCAGGGCTGTCCCCTGCAGCAGGGGGCGGTAGGGATGGACAGACAGACACCCCCGCCCCACACACACACAGTGGGGCTATCCATTCCAGCGGGGGGGTGGGAGGGGTGTAGAGACAGACATTCCCCCCCCCACACACACACAGCTGGGTTGTCCCCTCCAGCAGGGGCCATAGGGACAGACAGACAGACCCCCCCCCCCCACACACACACAGCAGGGCTGTCTCCTCCAGCGGGGGGTGGGAGGGGTGTAGAGACAGACAGACCCCCCCACACACACACACACAGCAGGGCTGTCTCCTCCAGCGGGGGGTGGGGGTGGGAGGGGTGTAGAGACAGACAGACCCCCCCCCCACACACACAGCAGGGCTGTCTCCTCCAGCGGGGGGTGGGGGGTGGGAGGGGTGTAGAGACAGACAGACCCCCCCCACACACACACAGCAGGGCTGTCTCCTCCAGCGGGGGGTGGGAGGGGTGTAGAGACAGACAGACCCCACCCCACACACACAGCAGGGCTGTCTCCTCCAGCGGGGGGTGGGAGGGGTGTAGAGACAGACAGACCCCCCCACACACACACACAGCAGGGCTGTCTCCTCCAGCGGGGGGTGGGAGGGGTGTAGAGACAGACAGACCCCCCCCCCCCCCACACACAGCAGGGCTGTCTCCTCCAGCGGGGGGTGGGAGGGGTGTAGAGACAGACAGACCCCCCCCCCCACACACACAGCAGGGCTGTCTCCTCCAGCGGGGGGTGGGAGGGGTGTAGAGACAGACAGACCCCCCCCCCACACACACAGCAGGGCTGTCTCCTCCAGCGGGGGGTGGGAGGGGTGTAGAGACAGACAGACCCCCCCCCCCCACACAGCAGGGCTGTCTCCTCCAGCGGGGGGTGGGAGGGGTGTAGAGACAGACAGACCCCCCCCCCCACACACACACAGCAGGGCTGTCTCCTCCAGCGGGGGGTGGGAGGGGTGTAGAGACAGACAGACCCCCCCCCCCCCACACAGCAGGGCTGTCTCCTCCAGCGGGGGGTGGGAGGGGTGTAGAGACAGACAGACCCCCCCCCCCACACACACACAGCAGGGCTGTCTCCTCCAGCAGGGGGTGGGAGGGGTGTAGAGACAGACAGACACCCCCGCCCCCCACACACAGTAGGGCTGTCCCCTGCAGCAGGGGGCAGTAGGGACGGACACGCACGCCCATGCCCCCCACCCGCTGCTTGGAGGAAGTTATTCCTGATGTTACATTACAGCCTAGTTGCACCAGCCAAGACCAGGGAAGTGACCAAAGCATCGCGCCCTCCTGCGGCGGGTGAGGACCGGAGGTAAAGAGGGCTAATAAGCTGATATGGGGGGGCTAGAGGCAGGTAAAGGCCAAATAGGTCTCAACCCGTGGGGGGTGAACACCCCCATGCCCGAGTGGAAAATGCCACGGGACTCTTAGGACGGCTGCCTGTCTTCGACATCTCTGCAAGGCAGCACGGTGCCGTCGTGCCAGGGCCTGGGCACGGCAGGATGGTGCCTGGGGTGTGCGTGTGATTGCCCCCTCCTGTCCACACGCCACATGCTGCGTCTGGGGTAGCTGGCCCTATGGAAGGGGTGCTGCTTTCACCCGGGCTGCTCCCCAACAGAGAAGGGGCCCCTGTGGGAGACGCCTCCCCCCCCGCCAAAGAGGGCTTTGGGCTGGGCCAGCGTTCCCAGTTCAATGGGCTGGACTCGTGCCGTGCTCGGAGCAGTGGGGGAATCGAGCCGGGGGCCTCAAAGCTGCAGCGGGTCCCGTGTGCAGTTGTCTGCTGCCCATCCGACTGGCCTCCGGCGCTGCAGACTCCAAGCGCCCCTCCTGTCTGCGCATCCCCCCGAAAGCCAATCCGACGGCAGAGCCGGCCAGCAGGCCACTGGGGCTGATCCAGATCTGGGCGGGGGTGGGAGGCAAGCAATCCCCCCAGCCCCATTGCACACAGCTATTTGTCCGCTCCTGCAAGGCCTCCTTGCCGCCCGGCTCTTCTCTCGGCACCCCGCCTGCTCCCAAAGGGCAGCTGACCGAGCGTGCATTTATTTTCTGGTGTGTGACCATGTGGGGAGAGCCCACGCTCCCCTCCCGCCCGCCAAGCTGCGTCTTCCCCTGGCCGTCACTCCATGCCCTGCTCCCAATTGAGATGTGGGGTGGCGTGAGTGGTTCGGGGGAGGCAGGAGCCTAGCGCGTCCGAGGGGAATTATACTCTTGAGTCCAGCCAGGGTAACTGGAGTGACTCCCCCTGGTGCAGTTACGCCAGTGTCAGAGAGCCGAATTTGGCCCCGGGGTGGCGATTTGAGGAGCAGGAGGAGGCAGGGTGTGGCTGCCCTTTGGGATTGTGGGAGACAGAGCTTGAGCTCACTAGGCCCAGGCCAGTGCTAACAGCCCTTCCTTGGTTGCTCTCCGAGCCCACATCCAAAAGTTCCTCCAAGGGCCCCGTTGTCTGTTACCCCATCCCCACCATAAGCATAGGAATGGAGGCAGGAGGGTGGCTTTATGATCCCCTTGAGCTTCCAATGTTCTCAGATCCTCCAGGGTAGGTTAGAGCAGCCTTTGAGCTGCTCTACATTCTGCTCTGGGGGTATGAAAAGAAAGGCTACAGCACTCCCCTTCCCATCCCCCTCTTTCAGGGAGTCCCCTCCAGTGTCAAAGCTGACTGCACTTGTCCAGGTGGGGCGCCCGCAGGCAACACTGCCAGGGAGGCCAGAGGAGGTGGTGATCTGTAGGAACCTGTGGGGTTTGGCAAGGGTCCTGGGGGTTCATAGAATCATAGAATATCAGAGTTGGAAGGGACCTCAGGAGGTCATCTAGTCCAACCCCCTGCTCAAAAGCAGGACCAATCCCCAATTAAATCATCCCAGCCAGGGCTTTGTCAAGCCTGACCTTAAAAACTTCTAAGGAAGGAGATTCCACCACCTCCCTAGGTAACGCATTCCAGTGTTTCACCACCCTCCTAGTGAAAAAGTTTTTCCTAATATCCAACCTAAACCTCCCCCACTGCAACTTGAGACCGTTACTCCTTGTCCTGTCCTCTTCTACCACTGAGAATAGTCTAGAACCATCTTCTCTGGAACCACCTCTCAGGTAGTTGAAAGCAGCTATCAAATCTCCCCTCATTCTTCTCTTCTGCAGACTAAACAATCCCAGTTCCCTCAGCCTCTCCCCATAACTCATGTGTTCCAGACCCCTAATCATTTTTGTTGCCCTTCACTGGACTCTTTCCAATTTATCCACATCCTTCTTGTAGTGTGGGGCCCAAAACTGGACACAGTACTCCAGATGAGGCCTCACCAATGTCGAATAGAGGGGGACGATCACGTCCCTCGATCTGCTCGCTATGCCCCTACTTATACATCCCAAAATGCCATTGGCCTTCTTGGCAACAAGGGCACACTGCTGACTCATATCCAGCTTCTCGTCCACTGTCACCCCTAGGTCCTTTTCCGCAGAACTGCTGCCTAGCCATTCGGTCCCTAGTCTGTAGCTGTGCATTGGGTTCTTCCGTCCTAAGTGCAGGACCCTGCACTTATCCTTATTGAACCTCATCAGATTTCTTTTGGCCCAATCCTCCAATTTGTCCAGGTCCCTCTGTATCCTATCCCTGCCCTCCAGCGTATCTACCACTCCTCCCAGTTTAGTATCATCCGCAAATTTGCTGAGAGTGCAATCCACACCATCCTCCAGATCATTTATGAAGATATTGAACAAAACCAGCCCCAGGACCGACCTCTGGGGCACTCCACTTGACACCGGCTGCCAACTAGACAGTTCCAACAGGCTGGGCCCATCTTCACACCATCCTGCCAGCTCTGCTGGGGGCTGGAGCAGCCAAATTGCCTGAGGATTTGAGAGGAGTGGGTGGAGATGGATTTAGCTGCTCTGTGTATCTATGGCTCCCATCCCTGTCATATTTGAGTGCCTCCCAGCCTGTGATGTATTTGTCCCCCTCCCAGCAGCCCTGTGAGGTAGGGCTATGCTGTTATCCCCTTTGTGGAGATGGGAAACTGAGGCACAGTAGGACTAAGTGGCTTTCAGTTGGCCATCTCTGACAATAAGCTCTCAGGGGCACGGACTGTCTTTCCTTGTGCCTTGCACGGCATGGAGGATACCCTCGATACGGGATCGATGCAAGGCCCGCCCCTCCTTGTGCTCACCCTGCCTGGATAGCCGTGTAGCCCCAGTCAAGCGGCACCCGGCTCGCGCCAGGGTGAGAGGAGGAGTGCGCCCAGTGGACAGTAACAGAGAAGGCCAGAAGAGGGGTCTGTGGGCCCCCACGAGGCTGGCACATTGTCAATCCATGCCCTGCCCCTGGAAGGGCTTTCGTGGCTCCTCCGTCTCTTCTGTTCTCTGCCGGGGGCACATCCCAGCCTAGCATCCTCAGGCCTGTAATGCTTTGCTCTAATTCCAGAGTGTGGGGGTGGCTCTCCCGGCGAGCGCCCTTGGGGAGACTCCGGGGTATAGGCTGACCCGTGTTCCCTTTGTCTCCCCACCCAGGCCTACCTGCGAGCCATCGACGTCAAGATCCTGCAGCAGCTGGTGGTGGTGAACGAGGGCATCGAGGCCGTGAAGTGGCTCCTGGAGGAGAAGGGGACCCTGACCAGCCACTGTAGCAGCTTGGCCAGCAGCCAGTACAGCTTGGTGGAGAGCCAGGAGACCTCGCGCCGGGGCAGCTGGACCAGCCTGCAGGACCCCAGTGAGAAGCTGGACAGCATCTCCGTTGGCAGCTACCTGGACACGCTAGCTGACGAGATGGACGAGTACTGCCATGGCTCCATGGAGCCTGTCCTGTCCTCCACGCCGGGCAGACCAGGCATCCCACCGGCCAGACTGGAGCAGGACTGGTCCAGGAGCGACCCAGACAGGGGCCTGCCCAGTAAGCCAGGCAGCCCGCAGGACAAACGCAAAGCGGACCCGGAGTGGCTCCGGATGGACCATTCCTTGGCCCGGCCTGCCCAGGAGCAGAGCACCAGGGACTCAGCCAGAGCAGCAAAGCAGCCTGCTGGCCCTCAGCCACCCCAGATGGCCAATGGCTTCTTGGGCAGACAGGCTCCTGCTTTGGAACCCAGTAAAGAGGCCAAGGGGGAGAGGCTGAGCAAGAGCAGCCCGGCTCGGACGGCCTGGAGGAACGGCCAAGTCGACTATGAGCCCTGCAAGCTCAAGGGCAAACTCCACCTGGAGTACGACGCCCACTGGCACTGGGTGCAGTCGCAGGACGATGTGACCTTCTTGTAGCCTCTGGAACCCGGCTCGTGAGGGGCCGCGTGGAATCCTCCGCGCCCGCCCGGCCGATCCTCGCCCAGACGAGCACTCAGCGTACCGAGGGGGAGACCAAACTGGCTGCATTGGGCTTCCTCAAAATTCCCCACGAGCACCGGTGGGAACAGCCTGCGGAGCTCTCCACGGCGTCCCGGGGTCGGTGTGGGACCTGCGCGATGCCAGACCATGGCGCTGCACAGCGGGAAGTTGGACTTCTCCTGAATGGCGAAGAGGGGTGATCACACTAGAGGGGTAACGGGACAAGCCAGGCTGCACCTCCCATAACGGCACTTGGGGCTCACCCGGCTTTTATTAGTGCAGATGCTAGTGCAGGATAGAGAGCTCTTCTCCACTGGTTCGATCCTGCGGTCAGCCGTCACCCTGGGTTTAAGGAAGGGAGGGTGGTGGAGTGATTAGAGCATGGGTCTGTTCCTGGCTCTGCCTCTGACTGGGACATTAGCCCCTTAACTTTGCCATGCCTCAGTTTACCCTTCTGCAAAATGGGGCCAATACGCTCCCTACCTGGCCGGAGCGGGTGTTTCCTGACGTGCCAATAGTGCTGCACCAGGGGGCAGACGGAGCCCAGCCCGGGGAGCACGGAGGTCCCGCAGACAGAGCCTGTTGGAGCGGGGCATGTCAGCACTTGGGGCATTGCAGCCTTTGCCATGGCTGGGGCTGGGATGTCGCGGGCTGGGCATGACCTCACTGGAGGACTGGGCCAGGGCAGCGGAGTGGTTGTAGAGCGGGAGCCCCATGTTTCAGCAACGCATCCGGGTTGTTTCTAGAGCCTCTACGCTTTCCTTTTCTACGCCTGCAGCCCCGCCCCACTCCTATCCTCACCGCCCCACTCCTGCCCCTCGAAACCAGGTGAGAGGGCCGGGGGGGCCTAAAGGGCCCCTAAAAGCCCCAGTTGCAGTCAGGTGGGGATTTCCCCAGGGGCAGGTGCTGTGCAGAACAACCGTAGGGCTGCCCTCCGAGGACTCTGCTGCAAGCCCTGGCGCAGGGGGCATGCTGGGAGGGGGCAGAGTGGAGTTTGGGGGTGGACTCTAGGCAGTGCTGCAGACCATGGGACAGCTTGGGGAGGCGGCTGGAACTTAAACAGGCCCCCAGGAGTGCCTACGTTATAGGGGCCCTAGAGCAGCCCAAGATAAGAATGCAGCCAGGCATATTGGGTTGCATGAGTAGGAGCATGGCCAGCAGATCGAGGGAAGTGATTATTCCCCTCTATTCGGCACTGGTGAGGCCACATCAGGAGTATTGTGTCCAGTTTTGGGCCCCCCACTGCAGAAGAGATGTGGACAAATTAGAGAGAGTCCACAACGGAAATGATGAGGGGGCTGGGGCACATGACTTATGAGGAGAGGCTGTGGGAACTGGGATTGATTAGTCTTCAGAAGAAGATTAGAGTGAGGGGGGATTTGATAGCAGCCTTCAACTACCTGAAGGGCGGGGGGTCCAAAGAGGATGGAGCTCGGCTGTTGTCAGTGGTGGCAGATGACCGAACAAGGAGCAATGGTCTCAAGTTGCAGTGGGGGAAGTCTGGATTGGATATTAGGAAACACTAGTTCACTAGGAGGGTGGTGAAGCACGGGAATGGGTTAACTAGGGTGGTGGTGGAATCTCCTTCCTTAGATATTTTTAAGGTCAGGCTTGACAAAGCCCTGGCTGGGATGATTTAATTGGGGTTGGTCCTGCTTTGAGTAGGGGGTTGGACTAGATACCTCCTGAGGTCTCTTCCAACCCTAGTCTTCTATGATTCTATGATCAGGGTGCAAAGGTGGCTTAAAAGTCTCGAGAACACCCCTGTGGGCGGCAGGTTCTCGGCAGCACCTCTTGGCAGAGCACAGAATCCCCCCCATGCGTATCGGGTCAGATCAAATTTGTAACTGCCCAGCCCCCAACCTTGCCCGGGGATCTGTAAGTCCAGCTTCGCCTCCCAGCCAGTCTGTCTGGCTCAGCCGAATTGCACTGCAGACGCAAGCAGGTACAATTGAGGTGTTCGCCCTGGCACACCTAGGTCGTTCTTCCCAAGCCGGGGTGGGTTTATTCCAGGGCTGAAAACAGAAAAGTGATTAAAACTTTTTTGTCATTAAAATCAACCAGTGCGAATCTGAAGCCACCCAAGGAGCTGCCTTGTGCCATTTTTATGTGGGCACGTTCCATCGGAACTGCATTTTAAACCAGTTTTCTTCATGTTTCCAAACACCTCTCCGTTTTGGGTAGAAGTTGAGCCTGGACATTGGTTGGCCTACAACTTTGCATTGCATCTTGAGATGGAAACCTGCCCCAGTCATAACCTAGGGGTGGATAACCAGGAGTTGGGGACCTAGCAGCCCATACCTGCAAGGCAAATGGGGTGATAATTTAAAGGAGACATGAGACCATCTAACCCGCCGTAGGTCTCTCTTTGTGACTGTTTCAAGCCCAACCCAACCGTTGCAGACGGACGCTGAACACCAAATCAATTGGTGAGGCAGAAAGACCCTCTGCCTGGCATACCCACTCTTTGTCCTTCTCTTTCTGTGCTGAACGTGGCTTGGCTTGGGAGGTTCGTCCCAATGGTCTGAATCGCGGTCCGGAAGAACCCTGCAGGCCTGATTCCCTTTCCCTGATTCTGCTGCAAATCCAGAGCACTTCCACGGGAGGCAGTGTAAACACAAGTGTGCTGAAACTGGTTTGAAGTGGTTTCCGTTATATCCAGGGGTTACAGTTTGGTCCAATGGCTCTCAGCACCCCACTATACAAATTGTTCCAGGCCCCCTGCAAGTGTAAGGGACGGGTAATCCCGGCAGTGTAAATTTCGGCAACTGGAGAAGAGGAAAAGCGGGTTCCGACATAGCATTGTCCTTCCTTGACCCATGGAAGGGCGACGGGATTGCTGAACGCACTCGAGACCTGCTTATGCTCAGCCCAGGAATCTGTGAGAGCAATGGCTGCCCGCTGTCCTCAGACCCAGAAGCAGATAAAGTGCCAGAACCCATATTGCACACGGATTGCCAGGTTCCCGGGATGGCACCACCTGAACGACTGGGAATTCTGACTCCTCTTCCGTTGAGCCCTACAGGATTTGGCAGCCGCACCTTGGATATCGCTCTAAATATTAATTCACTACCGAGCCCTGACCTTCATTTGTGGTGGCTTGGTTTTTTTGTGTGTGGTTAAAACGCATCTTCCCAGTGCAGCTGATCCACATCTCGCTTATTTCCCCACAGCAGCAAGGCTGGATCCTCAGGGCTGGGTTGTACGTGGACTGGCCAAAAGCGGAACAAAATTGAAATTCATGGGACGGGGATGGGCGACCGAAAGGCCACCTTGGTCTCGGGAAACCACAGTGACAAAACCCGGCAGTCCTGAAGCTTTCTGTATCGCATCCCCGGGACCAGCGCTGGGGCAGAGAAAAGACTGACTCCATAATGACCCATCCCAAGAGGCTGTCTGTCTGTCTCTGCCCTTCCCAGCCTCTCCTGGTTTGCTGCCATCCACAGACGTCACGTGTCCACACAGCTACCTTCGTTTCCCATATAACCAGCGAAGCACCTGAAAGCAGTGGCAGCCCATTGCCGGGGAAGGGGGCATCCTGCTTTATTTATCGATGTTGTGCCAACTAATGCTTCCTTTGCCATGTTGCATGTCAGCACATGGGCACCTCTGCTCTGATGGCTGGGTAGCGAGCCGGTACCCTGGGGGAGGGAGGAAACACGGGTCAGGATGCGCTCCAGGAGCAGGGTTGGCCAATGCTGTTAATAAAACCACTGTCAATGTGAATAGCCTGCTTAATAAACAATAACCCTCCTAAAACAGGCACAAAATATGGCATGCTTTTCTTCCTCTCCTCCCCAGAAAAGGGGGAGATTTTGGCCCAGGAAGTTGAACAGCAGAAATTCCTAACACAGCAGCCAGGTTACACATGACATAGCAACAGGGAAGGGACGCTGTTTCATCATTCTGTCCTCTGCATCCAGACATGATATGCACCATCCCTTAGCAAGGCTTACCTCCCGCCTCTAGGTATTTACACCGTGCTCATCATCGTGATGACAGGCCACCGAAGCAACCACCACTCACCCTAACTCTTCCTTTCACTCTGCATTCTGACATGCAAGCTTAGCTGGGTCCAGACTGGGAGCAATGTGTGGCTCAGTTTACCGTGGGGGAGCCTTTGGTTTTGGGGGAACTCCCATTTGCCCATAAATAACCAGGAAATGTACCATGATCGTTGTCTGGAGTTGATCTAGTTGGAAGGCATTCTGGCCGTTTCTAGTAGAAACGGTGACTGGAAATTCCAGTTCGAGGAGGATTTTGAGATTTCCAAATCCGGCTTAGCTCCAGCTCAACCCCCAACATTTGGAAATTCTTGGCAAAGGAAACTTCTGAAAAAAGCTATTTTTGGTTAGGTCTGATGGTTTTATTTTTGACACAATCAAAACGTGTTTTGATTTAACACTTTTGGGAAGCGTTCTAGGAGAACATATAGCACCAAATAAAACAATTGGAAACAAAGAGCCATTTTGAAAGGAAAACATGTAAACATTTTTGTTCCAGAAATGTAAAAACGGGACGTCTCAATGTTGTCAACACCTTTCCCCCACCCCGCATTTTCCCCCTCCGAATTGAACTTTCAGCGAAATGGTGTCAGTTTCGCAAAGCGATTCCGTTTTGACAGAATCGTTCCCCCAAAGTTTTTCGGAGCAGCTCTTGTTTCTAGCGCTGAAATGGTGATTGGAAAAATGAATTTAATTCTAGCCCTCTGCCCTCGGGCAAATTGAAGAGTCTAGAGGAACATTAGCAGCGTTATTTGCCCCACAAGCAGATTGGTATTTTGCTGTCTCTTAGGTAATGAGCGCCCTCAGGAGCTTTGAGAAAATGGGGTCCTTTAGGTTGCTCCTGTGATGTGGGGAGTTGGTGGTGACGGCTGGTGCTTTTTGGACTGTGGGGAGAAAGGGAAAAGAGGGGAAGGATGGTCCAGTGGTTAGAGCACTAGACTATTCCATGGGAGACCTGAGGCTCTGGGCCGTGCCTCAGTTTCCCGTCTGTAAAATGTGGATAACAGCCCTGTCCTACCCCACAGTGATGGCCTGACAGGCATTAAATGATTGTGAAGTGCTCAGATACTAACAGGATTTGGTTAAGAGAGTCCTAACTACTGGAGAAGACTTGGTAGAGCCCTTGGAAGATGGGACAAATCGGAGTGCTGGTGATTTTCCTATGGCAACCCTATTGCTCTGAGAACAGAGCCAGGCATCACGGCTCTCTAGAGCAGGGATTCCCCCCTTGGACACCCCCCCCCGCCCACTCTGCCCAGGAGCATTTCTGGACTAAGGAGAGAGCAGAGGACATAGCTAACCGAGAGACCCCCTTTTTGTGGGCTGATCTGACCGATTTGTACTCTCTGTTCGAGTCCGGAATGACTGGGGTGGGTTTCTTTCCAGTCACAAGAGCAGTTGCTCATAAAAACACAACGTGTTCCAAGGAAAATGCAAACCATATTCTCCAAGAATACGTTCCAGTCTTAACCGGCATTATGGCTCCCTGCTTTTAAATACGAGCGTTTGCAGATGGCAACACAGAAGTCAAGGCTAGCAGAGTTAGTAGGATTTCCTGTTTTCCTTCAGGATTAAAATCCCATAGACGCTCCAAAACCTAAATGGGGCGGGGGGGGGGAGTGTTGTAAATTGGTAACAGCCTAGGGAGCCTTTAATCTCACCTGCTGATTCTACACCAGGCCAAGGCGCTGGTGACTAATAAGAGGCAGGATGGTCCAGTGGTTAGGGCGTTAGCCAGTGAGAGAGAGGGATTCAATGTACTGCTGTGTCACAATCTGCCGGGGCAACCTTGGGTGAGTCACTTAGTGTCTCTTGCCTCAATTCTCCATCTGTAAAATGGGATGCCCACCACGGCCCTGCCTCCGGATTGCGAAGCACCCAGAAGCCCTGGCCGTGGCGGGCCAGAGGAGTACTTCTGATGAGACAGACAGTTGTTATGACCTCTGCCATGGTGGTGTAGATCTGACAGGCATTACGATCTAACCGCGGTTTGGTGCGCCCTTCAAAAAGCCTCCTGGCTGCTGGAAAGAGGTGGAGGTTTTGGACCGAGAGGAAATTTCTGTGTTTTTCAGGGGAGCTCACCCTGCAGGCCAAGAATTCCCCTCCAGGGGAAGCCAAATGTGAAAAGATCAAATAATGGGGAATTATTTGACGGGAGAAATACTAGCAGCTTGTCTTCATCTTGGACTAAAACGGCGGCCCAAGCGGGCATTTGGAATAAACGGCAGCCCAAGGGGGCATTATTATTCGCTGGCATTCCCTAGTTTAGATGAGGCCTAAAGCCAGGCCGTGCATCGGCGCCTGGACTCCGAATCGAGTCTGTCCCGTGCCCCGCCTGCCGGAGCCCGGTGCCGCCCAAGCAGCGCCATTCCATTGGGTTCATCGAAGTATTTGTGTCCGTTTCCCGTTTCAAATCAGAGCGCACCATTCCCACAGAGACCAGAGCAGCGCTGGAGGGGAATCTATGTGTAGACGAAATAAAACCCAACGTTCCCCCCGAGGGTTTTTTTTCCTCGAGGCCAGGAGAGTTCCCATTTCCTTTCCCACCCTCCCGCTAACTGACCTTGTCCCCTACATTTCAGCCCTTCCCTCTGGAGCAGGTGCTCTGAAATCCCACCTCAGAGGCTCTTGTGCTATTTCTGTCCTAGCCGGAAGGTCCAGAATTATCTTTCTGCATAAGATCTGCAGACCCCCAGCCTGCTAGTTCAGAGAAACATCTCGATGTTAGGACGTGTGTCTCCACTGAATCTCTGACTGGCTCAGGTTCACCCATGGCGAACTGAAATGCCCTGAAGGCTGCTGGGACAGGGATCCTTTACCTGCTAGAGACTCAGCAGGTGATAAGGAGCTAACTGGGCCCAGGTGAAACTTCCCTAGCTTGGAAGGGAGGCCCCTGGTGAGCAATTGTGTGTGTCACCGACCACTAATCATAGAGACCCTCTCATCTGCCCTGCGGTGTCATTCAAAATAGGTGTTTAAACTCCCCAGGTCAATCCTGTAAGGGGACAATCAAGGAATTCAGAAGCTTTCGGAAGAGGAAACCCGGACTCCTTTTCTCCCAACGCATTGTTCAGTCTCCCCCAAACTTTCCACGAACACGCTAATTGGGGCGGAGATGCACCCCAGGGCATTTCAGGCAGAGCAGGTTCCTTTTGGAGCATTTATAGGGGGATCAAAATCAGGCTAATAATGGAAACTGGCTTCAACTTTTACTATACATAGTGTGTCTAAACCAGTGCTTAATTTGTAACGAGAGACGTGCCGGGGCTTAAGCAATTAGTTGCCAGGGTTCAAGCAAGTTTTTTACGATCATAACTGACATGGCAAGCCTAGAGGTGCCGGGGCTCTGAACTGCCAGGCCTAGAGGTGCAGGGGCTCAGCCCTGACACAAATTAAACGCTGCTCTAATTTCTCTCAAAATAAAAGTTTTCCTTTTGTCCCGGTCTTCCTTGGTCCGCCCCTGTGCTGCCTGTCTAAACCAGATCCAGATCCTGCTCGGTGTAAAAAACGGGGCAGGATGTGGCCTTTAGCTTGATCGCTCCCATCCACAGTGTGATGATCATTATAATACCAGGCTAATCAAAAAGTGATAAAGCCTGCAACTTAATGAGGCACCAAACCCCTTTGGGGAAATCTCTCCTTATATTCCCCTTGTGCATTTCACTTCCCAGCCCTGTGAGAAGATTTGTCCCCTCTATAGCTTAGCCGTTTAAGCAATTCATTCGCTGATCAGCTACTTGCTTGGAGGGCTTTGCCTTGTTTCCGCCCACGCGGCACCGGGAGGGGGCCAGTCTGAAATGAATCCCAGCTCAGTAATAGTGAACCGGGCCAAAGCCTGTATGGGGAGCCCGGCCCGGCCTCCTTCCCCCGCACAGGGATCCAGCCCCTCTCTTAAACAGCTGCGGCATTCCCTCGCCTCGCCTGGAGAGCGTTCTCATGACCTCGCTGGGGGGGTGAGGGCACGTCCCCCAAGGGGGGGCACGGATGCCATGCGGGCTGCTGAGGCAGCAAATTACAGGGCGCAGCCCCCCCCTTCCGTCGCCCCCTCCACCGGCCCCGGCTCCCAGCGCACAGTTGGAGCATTGTGTAAACGTTCTGCGGCACCAGCCTGGGAACGTGGCGAGCCGCGGGGGCCAAGGCCGGTCACGGGGAGCGGCTGGGGCTCCCCAACGTACCTGGTGTGGTTGAAATAGCTCCCGGCGAGGACACGCCAAACATTCAGCGCTCGCTGCGCGCCCGGCAGCGGGGATCCAAGGGAAACGCAGGCGGGAGCTGATGGCAGGAGGAGCTGGGAGGCCGCGGGAGGTGGTAGAAACACCCCCCCCCCGGGCCGGAGCGGGGGGCTGGAGAAACCACCCGGGAGCGCAGCCCTGGAGAGCCGGGAGCGCTTCCCCACCTCGCGGGTTGGCACGTCCCCCGTTAGTTCTTGTAGGGCTGGGCCTGAACCGGCCCCCTGGCACTGGCCAAATGCAGGCTAAGGGCAGCGCTGGGGGATGATGGCGGGGAGGGCTGGGCTAGCAGGGGGCTGCTGGAGGTCAGGGCTGAGGGTCGCTGGCAGGGCTGTGATGGGCACAGGCGGGGGGTGGGCCAGACCTAGATTTGTGACACATGCTGCAAGTCGGGACCAAGGTGCATTGATGGAGATGAGTGTGGGGAGCGCAGGGCTGGGATAGAAGGGGGGGGCTGTGGGTCAGGACTGAGGGGTGTTGGCTGAGCTGTGTGTGGGGAGCCCAGGCTGGGAGCAGGGGGGGGCTGTGGGTCAGGACTGAGGGGTGTCGGCTGAGCGGTGTGTGGGGAGCCCAGGGCTGGGATAGAAGGGGGGGGCTGTGGGTCAGGACTGAGGGGTGTCGGCTGAGCGGTGTGTGGGGAGCCCAGGGCTGGGATAGAAGGGGGGGGCCGTGGGTCAGGACTGAGGGGTGTCGGCTGAGCTGTGTGTGGGGAGCCCAGGGCTGGGATAGAAGGGGGGGGCTGTGGGTCAGGACTGAGGGGTGTCGGCTGAGCGGTGTGTGGGGAGCGCAGGGCTGGGATAGAAGGGGGGGGCTGTGGGTCAGGACTGAGGGGTGTCGGCTGAGCGGTGTGTGGGGAGCGCAGGGCTGGGATAGAAGGGGGGGGGCGGTGGGTCAGGACTGAGGGGTGTCGGCTGAGCTGTGTGTGGGGAGCCCAGGCTGGGAGCAGGGGGGCTGTGGGTCAGGATTGAGGGGTGTCGGCTGAGCTGTGTGTGGGGAGCCCAGGGCTGGGATAGAAGGGGGGGGTGGGTCAGGATTGAGGGGTGTCGGCTGAGCGGTGTGTGGGGAGCCCAGGGCTGGGATAGAAGGGGGGGGGCTGTGGGTCAGGACTGAGGGGTGTCGGCTGAGCTGTGTGTGGGGAGCCCAGGGCTGGGATAGAAGGGGGGGGCTGTGGGTCAGGACTGAGGGGTGTCGGCTGAGCTGTGTGTGGGGAGCCCAGGGCTGGGATAGAAGGGGGGGGCTGTGGGTCAGGACTGAGGGGTGTCGGCTGAGCGGTGTGTGGGGAGCCCAGGGCTGGGATAGAAGGGGGGGGCTGTGGGTCAGGACTGAGGGGTGTCGGCTGAGCGGTGTGTGGGGAGCCCAGGGCTGGGATAGAAGGGGGGTCTGTGGGTCAGGATTGAGGGGTGTCGGCTGAGCTGTGTGTGGGGAGCCCAGGGCTGGGATAGAAGGGGGGGGCTGTGGGTCAGGATTGAGGGGTGTCGGCTGAGCTGTGTGTGGGGAGCCCAGGGCTGGGATAGAAGGGGGGGGCTGTGGGTCAGGACTGAGGGGTGTCGGCTGAGCGGTGTGTGGGGAGCCCAGGGCTGGGATAGAAGGGGGGGGCTGTGGGTCAGGATTGAGGGGTGTCAGCTGAGCTGTGTGTGGGGAGCCCAGGCTGGGAGCAGGGGGGCTGTGGGTCAGGACTGAGATTCATTGGCAGAGCTGCCTGGGGGCTCAGGACCAGCATAATCCAGTCCATTTCAAGCCGCCGACGGCTGCTCTTTGAACCCACCCCAGAGCAAAGCCCCCCCCCACCCCACAGCAGTGCCCCCCGAGCCAGCCTCCCAGGAGAACGCAGGGCATTGCCATGGAAACAGAAGAAGGGGGGCACTTGAAAACCCAGATGGCCTCTGCGGATGGGTTTGCTGCCAACCCCAGGATGCAGGCAGAGGAGAGGTGCCATGCTTGGCTTGCCCTTAAAACCCTCTCCCCTCCCATGGGGGGCCTAACGAGGACTAATTTACATAAATACATTGATTAGGCAAATAACGCGGGCTCGGTAGCTGCCGGGGGCGTGTGTGTGTACAAGGGGCTATTGTCTGGGGTTGTTAGCCGAGGGGCATATTTGCAAGCAGGTCTCTCCCCGAAGAGATGGGGTGGGGGGTTGCATGGGGGTCATTAGCCCAGCCGCTGCCCAGACCCGGCCTTGTCTCTGGCTCATTGGACGCAAAGGCATTGCCATTGAGCAGGAGAACGGCAGAGGCCGGAATGGGAAATCCACGCAGGCCGGCCTCCCGCCATGGACCGGCTGGGCCTGGCCAGGCCCCCGCCCTTTGCATGCCACGTGCCCCCCCCAAACACATACCCAGATCTGGGCCCTCTCTGCGCCCAGCCAACGGAGGCAGCGGCGTCGGGGTAGAGGAAGCCGTGCTAGCTGGCGCGATGCCGGGAGGGGGGCGCATGGGTGCAAATGGGACCAACATCCTGGTGCCCCCACCCTGGTGTTGACTGGGCCTGACCAGGGGCCCAGCCCCTCCTTGGTGCTCAGGGTGAGCGCGGCCGGGAGCTCCCGGGTCGGCACGCCAGGACAGAGGACGCTCGCTGCAGCTCGGGAAGAAGGAGACGCTGCTGCAAAGGCCGAGACAAGGAAACACCCGCCCGAAGCAACGGCATCTGCCAGAGCAAGGTGGGGCCGATGGGTGCCGGGATGCCACAGACACACCCCTCTGCCTCCGCACTCACAGAGCCTCACAGGTCGGTAGAGGCCCTTGCGTGCCCGGCCTTACTTCCCAGCGGCGTGGAAAACGCCACCATGCCAAGATTTAAACGGATAGCAAAGCACAGAAAGCGGCTTTGCAAAGGCGTCTGGTCTAGACAGGGGTGCTTAGACGGCCGTCATCGCTGTTGGCTCTTGAAATCGCGAGTAGATTTTAGCCCTGGAAGCATTAGCCCATTTTACAGACGGGGAAATCGAGGCAGGGGATCAATCCAGGGCCTTGCCTAAAATCACACAGGAAGCCTGTGGCGACATGAGGCATGGCACCAAGGTCTCTCGCACCCCAGTGACCCGTCCCTTATATCTTCCTTCCCACCCTGTGCCTAGGACTGCAGGTGTGTGCCTATGGGTGTATGTAGCAGGGGTGCATGTGTGAGATCCGCACCGACACCAGGGAGCTGTTACTAGACCCCCATTTTTACCTGGGGGCGGGTGATCATGTGTGAGATCAGGACAGTGAGATCAAAACCAAACCTAGGGAAATACTTCTGGAGCCAACTGCCTAGGAACACCCCAGGATCACTGACTCGAGCCCCTGAGCTTGGCCTTAAGTTTAGTTTCTACCTTGCAGATTTAGCAGCCTAACGGCACAGCGGACACCCAGCCTTCGGCCCAGGCCCAGCGCCCCATGCCACTCTGTGCGGGCACAGCCGGCAGGAGGGGGGGGAACATGCTGCCGCCTGGATTCAGAAGCATTTCCCTTTGCTTTGCTCTCACGGTTCACGGAGGGGAAAATGGGCTCTACCGGGGCCAGCTTCTATGCCGCCTGAGTGAAGCCCCTCTGGCTGGGGGTTCCCCAGGAATGATACCACCACAGACGTGCAGCCACTGCGGAGTCTGGGCCTTTGGGGGAGAACGCCTGGATTCCTATTCCCGGTGACACAGGTGAGCCCTACACTAAGGCAAACCCTTGGGCCAGAATCCCAGATGCAGGTTCTGAGCTGAATTTTCTCTGATCTAGCTCAGTGATGGGCCAAATCAAACATGCTCGAATACTGAAAAAGTTAGATCTGGGTTTTGAACCCTCACATCACGGATTGTTCCAATTAAAATGTATGGATATTCTTATTTTCCCTATGAAATCTGTGGACTTCCCCATTATAACCTATGGACAGACTCTTTGTTTTTTTGCCATGCCTTTTAGTTAGTCCCAGGCCTAGAACATCACTCAGCTGCCACAGGATGACCCAGGGAGCCCCAATTCCCTCCCTGCTCCCCCTTATTCCAGGAGGTAGTGACTTTTGGCTGGCTACCCCAGAAGCAAATGAGGCGTGGGATTGGCTCTGCTGGCTGGCACATTGGGCTCCGCTCGCTCTCCTCCCTGCTCCTTCCCTGCAGGCCTGACCAGGGTTGGGGGTGGGGAGTCAGTGGGAATATAGTTCCCCTTCCTCCTGCATGCCCAGACCTAAAGCCCATACAGGGCATCAAGTGGGGATTGAATTCCACAAGTTGCAGGAGGGAAGAGTTTGGCGGAGACACCAGGGAGTCAGTCGGTCTGTGTGCAAGTGGCTGGAATGTCAGCTACAAGCGCAGCGCTTCTTTAAATAGGCCTCTTAATGAAGAGGCAGTTTAGTTTTACAAGCCTGGAGTCCTCTCATGGTATTACCTGGCAGGTGGTACATGAAATGTCGGGTAACGCGGAGTAATTCCACTGAAGTCAGTAGCGTTTTTCCAGCTTGCAGTTGCTGTGAGAGCTAAGTTCCAATGCAGCATCAGTTTCATAGCTGATCCTCACTCCCTCAAGGGCTTGTGCCCAGCCCAGACGCGATACCCTACTGGCTCTTTTCCGTCTCTGATTCCTATGATGGATCCACCCAGGCCTGTGCAAGGTACATCTGTCACCGGTAGCTGAAGCATGTGCATGAGACATTGCTCAGTGTCATATTTGTAAAGAGTGGATTTGGATTCCCTCTCAATGAGCTCGCAATTGCTTGTTCCATGTAATCTCTGACCTCTCTGTTTATATAAAGCTTTTTCTAGCGTGGTGGTGTGCAGCGATGGTAGGAAGTGCCTCGCCTCGTGTGTGAGCCCTGGGCACCAGCACGGGGTGACCGCACACTGCAGGGTTGCTAGAATGCAGGAGATTGTAAGGAAGGGACTCAAGGCAGAGCAGGCCCTCTTGACAGAGGCTCAGCTATGGTTAGCCATTTCGGCTTGCAAATGCTGACTACTATGGGGGGGTGGGGGGGTGAGAACCCAACCCCTGGCCCCCAACCCCACTCACTCCAGAAGCTGTGGAATATCAAATCCAGACTGATATCTGGAATGCGAGGCTCTCTCTGGAAGCACCGAACGTCTAAAAAGTCCAGAGTCAGGCCCCCAAAATAATTAGATTTTAAAAAATAACTGGTGTGAGGTTCTCTTAGTTGCTTTCTGGGTTTCAAGCATTTAGGGGTCAAGCTCTCTTCCACAACCACTAAGGCTAGAAATGTGCTATTTGTTTTCATGGGGGAGAAGGGAGACCTGAGTTCCATTCCTGGCTCAGCACTGGGCTGCTGGGTGACCTTGGGATGTCACGTCCCCACCCTGTGCCTCAGTTTCCCCACCTGTAAAGTGGGCATAATGCCACTGACCTCGTCTGTAAAGCACTTTGACAGCCACTGATTCGAGACACAAGAGACAGCTGTGTCTGGTGGTGGTATTATTTGGCATGTAAATGGAAAGTCACAGGTTGTCCCAGGACTCCAGAAAGTGGGGCTTTCAGAAAAACTCCCCAAATGGCGAAAACCAGGATAAATGCAGGGGAATTAGCAACACTATAGAAGCTGCACAAACCCTGTCTCAGACCTTCTCCGTCAGCCTCAGGATCTCTTACCAAACTCCATTACTCCGGCAAAACTGCCGGTGTCTTGTGTAAGGACCCCAGGCTTTGATACGTTATGATGATCTGAACCGACTTGCTCTCCATGGCAAGGGCAGCATTGGGGGGCAGAGATTTTCCAGCACCTAGCGCGATGGGGCTCTGGGTCTGATGGGGCCTCAGGGGGCTACCAGAAGGCAGCTATTTACTGGCAACTGGCTGCTTCTCTTGCTCTGAGCCGAGCGCCTTGTGCAGAGTAACACGGTGTTACAAATGGAGAAGGAGAGGCCGCCAAACCGGAGTGGGCAGTGGGGTGCCCAGTGCTGCTCTGCCTTGCTGCTGGAGTGGGGCCGGCTCCTGCACCATGGTTCACCCCTGGGGGCCTGCCCGGCCTCGCCCCACTTCCAGCAGCCCGAGCCCTGGGTGCCCCTGCCAACAGTGTGCCCTGTGCGTACGGCAGTGGGAGCCGTGTGACGCCCAGGTGGCCCATGCCAAGGTGCCCGGCTCCCTGGCTGCCCGTCCAGATGCGGGGGTGCCGCGTGAATGTGGGCTGGCCCCTGGCACAGGAAACGCTCAGCCATTCCTGGGGGCCTCCCCCAGATTATCAGCAATGAGTCCAGGTGCCCATTAGGGGGCAGCACAGGGCACATGGCCCAAAGGGGCAGTTGGTTGTTAGCGAAGACTCCTGCCCCCTCCCCTGCCTAATAACAATTACTTAATAATAAGCGCTCATAAGGATAATTAATTATAACTTCTCCCTCCTCCAGTCTCTAACTTATCTCCTTCCCCTCTCACTATCTCCCCGGCCAGCTCCCTCTCCCCTGGGAGCGGCTCTGTATTCCTTGCCTGGAATAAACCCCGTGTTGCTACTCAGGGCTGATCCGTCCTGCAGATGCACCCTCTCCCTGGCCTGCCACTGGGCCCCCAGCAAGTTTGTTTTCTCACAGGCAGCCTCAAAGTCTCCTGACCCCGTGTCTGGGCCAAGGTGGTGGAGAGAGATTACGTCGGCTCCACCGGGAAGCTGGGCTAAAGTCTCTTCACCTCAACCCCAAAGCCCTAAGCTTTACTCGGGTTTGGATGTCTGTTTCTTGAAGAGGCAGCCACGCTCCTGGGAAAACCACCCCAGCCTTGGGCGTCTCTTCCCCTCACACCTGGCACGGAGCCCCCGATTAACAGGCCTGCTTCGGGAAGTTCTGGGAAAGCTGTTCCATCTGGGCCCCAGGTGTCACATGTGCTTCCCCCATGCCGCTGTCATGCAGCTCTTGTCGCCCGGAGGATCTCAAAGCGCTCAACAGAGAAAGATCAGTTTCTTTAGCCCTCTGGGAGAAACTGAGGCACAGAGTGGGGAAGTGACTTGCTCAGGGTCAGAGCTAGGAACAGCAACACTGCCTTCTTGCTGAGGTTGGACGCTTCCAAGAAAGCCCAGAACTGGTTTGCAAAGGAATCTGTGCTGGAATCTGGAGCTTTCCTCTTAATCCAAAGGTTGAGGGTCTCTGATGTGCCCCAGCAAGGGGGGGGGGTGAGAAAGGGAGGAGGCAACAGGGGTTCAGTGCTTGCTCCAGGCAGTATGAAACCCTTACACAGCAAATATCTTCCTGGCATTTCACCCTGGGACTCCTCTCTAATGGCCCTGCCGCTGAGAGAAACCGAGGCAGACAAGATGCTGGGTCTTGGGCCACTAGAGTGAACCAGTATGAAGAGCATCCCAATGCCCAGTTGTGCTGATCCCAGGCACGTCGCTGCAGACTCACCCCCGGATCTGTGCGCCCTGTTGGGGGCGGAGTAACCGGGTGAGCCAAAGGGCACCTGCCGTCCCACAGGACACTGGCACCCAGATGTGTGTTCAGACCGCTCCCCCCAGCTAAAGAATGACGTTTAGTGGTGAAGCAGTAAGAGGACAGGACCACCAGCCTGGATCCTAGAAAAACCTGAGCCACTCACTGACTTGGAGCAAATCCTGTCACCCAGGCCTCTGTCACTCCAGCAAGAGCAGAAGCTCTCCCCGAGCTGGGCTGGGAAATAAAGTGCAATTTTTCACCCCCCTGGTGAAGCCGGACAAGAAGCCAAAGGGAACGCGAAAAGAAACAGAGCACAATCTGGGATGGCCTTGCCCAGGTGTCCCGAGCAGAGGGCCCATCGCCGGGGGCACGTGTGAACCGCTCGAGCGTCCGTTGCTCCTGGCGGGTGAAATATGCCACAAATGCAGAGAGAGCTTTATGCATTGTGGGGTGAGGTGGAGAGAGTGTGTGTGTGGATCCGACACAGCAATGAGGAAAGTGTGTGGTGGGTACTCTCCCCAAGCACCTCACCGACACCAGGGAGCTGTTACTAGACCCCCATTTTTACCTTGGGGGGGCGGGTGATCAAGTACTTTACAAACATGAATCATCCCTCCCTGCATGCAGCCCGGGGCGGGGGTGTTCTCCCCATTCGGCCGTGACTTTTGCTTGCCTCAGTTTCCCCATCGCAGCCAGTTAGTGTCTGATCGGCTCTAACAGCTGCGCTGCTCTCATTCATCAGGCGCAGTCAGACGCCGGCCCCAGCGGCCGCGGGGCTGGAGGAGTCGTGGATTGTCGGTGCAGCTGGCAACGTGGAACTTGGCCAGCTGCATCCTGGCTGCGCCGGTAAATGGGTTTTGTTGTGTCCCAGGTTCTTTGTTCCAAGTAGCTTTGGCCCCCTGCCCCGAAGGAGGAGAAACCCCACTGCGCTTCGCGATGCTCCTGTCACCATCCCTTCTGCTCCTGGAGCCCCGGCCACGTCAGAGGATCCCAAAGCACTTTGCAGGCTCGCCTTGCTCTGCCCCAGTGTGTCGCAGTGCGGGGCCATGCCACCTGTTTGGCCCTGGGCGCTGCCCTCCCCTGCACCGGGCTGCCACGGGGGTGCTAAGTGGCTGGGAAGTCAGGATGGCCTGGCTGTGCCTGCCCCAGAATAGTACCTGCCCCCACAGCTCTTGCTCGGGGAGAGTGGTGGGTTTACACGTGCCCTGCAGCCCCTGGAGGCCCGATGGCCATGGGGCAGAGATGACTGTAGCCCAGCGTGTGTAGCCCTGTGCTGTGCATACGAGGCACGTCACCCACGCAAAGGCACCTGCTGGAGGAGTGTGGCCTAGTGGTTAGAACCAAGTGCCTGCACAGCGGCCTTGGCCGAATGCCACAGGCCCAGCGTTTCTCCTCGTCTGATCGTTGGGCCTGGTTTCCGGAGATGCGCTCAGGGCAACGTCACGCCATTGGCAGGGGGTGTGGCTGTGGGGGTGGGGAGGAGAAGGGTGGCATTAAAGAAGGATCAGCTAGCAACAAAGCAAAGGGGATGGGGACAAAAAATCCAGAGCCCGAGCGTCCGAGCTGAGTGAATAGTGGGGTCAGAAGCCATGGAGGCTGCTCCTGCCCCACGGAGGTGGGGGAGAGGGCGGCTGGGGTCTGGGGTCTTTTTACCTGGCTCTCAGACACTTGACTATCTCTGCAGGCTCGATTCTCAGTCGCATCTGTTAGCATCAATGGGAATGTGCCTCTGAAAATCAGCCCCTCTATGAAACAGGCATGGTCCCATATCTCCCACATCGTCCTGCAGAGAAAGGGGACACCACTACAAGGCCGTGTTTACTTGCAGTATACTGTTCAGCCACTAGATGTCCCTGTGTGCAGTACAGAGTTCAGGCAGACTGTGGGTGTTGGTAAACAAGGGAGACAAAGTTGGAACTCAAGCTGGGTGCAAGCCTCTCTGTTTGTAGCTGTAGCTGTTTCTTTTAATAAAGGCCTTCTATTTCAGAAGGGCGGTGATTCTGGATAGCGGAGCCCCCTGTTGCAGCTATCATCTTTTCTCCAGGTGCCAGTAAAAGCATTTTTGTGGGAGCTCCCCTAGGACCAGAGTGCATTAGTAGTCCCTGGAGTAGCAGGGTGAGTGGAAGTTGGTTTTGTTCCTGTTTGCTTCCCCACTCACAGAGCCTGCAGTGGCGCTGGCTAAGCCAAGCGGAACACCTTTGTGTGATTACATTCTCTGGAAGCCCTTGCTGGCTGCTGGCCAGGCCTTCGCTCTGGACCATAATCGCTGGGCTCTGGCTTTGTTCAAAACCTTTCTACGTGCTCCGCGGAAATGAAAAACAAGCCAGGGTTGTCGGCACCATCCCATTGCTCTCGGGGAGAGAGTCGGGTTGTGAGAGAGGCCTGGGCTGTGTCAAGAAGAGAGGAGCAGATGTCTGGGGGCGGTAACGCTGTTATGCTCATGCCTTTTATCTGCATGGCTCTTCATCCCAGCTGTTAGGCTGAGGACTGGAAAGACCCCTTGAGTCCCATGTGCACTCTGATGTTCCCTCCCCCTCACGCTTTTGCAAGACCCTATTTTGCAAACTCCACAGAGCTGAGACGGTGATCCCTGACTCCAGAGGGTGTGCCCATCACACCGCGGGCTGTTAACTCCTCTGGGGCTTGACCCACGGCTCTTTGGTGTTAATAGAAGCAGTGTAACCTAGAGGATCGTGTATTGGACTAGCACTCGGGAGACAGAGATTCGATTCCCAACTCTGCCTCTGGCTTGCTGGGCCACCTTGGGAAAATTGCTTCCCCACTCTGTGCCTCAGTTTCCTCATATGTCAAACTCACCTCCCTTTGTTAAGCACTTTGAGATCTACTGATGAAAAGCCAGGGACTGTTATTATTTGGCTAAGTAGTGTGTGCTATAGCGGGTAACAAGCATTATATTTCTGTTCCCTTCAGGTTCTTGTACTGGGCCCATCTCAGTGGTATCTGACCTTCTCAGTGGCAGAACCACGCCCTGCCAACCCTTTGGAATCCCACAGTTATGCCTAAACTGGTCACATGTGATAGCAAGGTTCCATTTATAAATGATTAGCAGGTGTTTTAAGAAATGGTTAATCAATTGTTACAGAGTCCAGCAGGTCAACAGGTAATTTATAACTATGGTTTATAAGCATCTCTAACCCTTCTTCTGGTGTGATTATAATAATCTGTACCACATGCTATTCCTGTTTGTAACATGCTTGTAATGTCTATTAGCCCTTTATCAATGTAAAGTATGACCCCTCAATCCACTAGATCACACTGCTTCCCAGTCAAGTCCCTTAATCTCTCTGTATCTTAGTTTTTCCATGTGTAAAGCAGGGGCTGAGGAAATAGACATAATTAAAGTTTCCCACAGTCATGTGGACAGTAGATCTGAGACCCTACTGGGCCCCTGGCAAACAATGCTTATGCACAGGAAGGCTAGGAGATGTAAACGCCAATCCTCTCTCTGAGACCGAGTTACTGTGTGACCTATGCCAAGTCACTTAAACTCTTTAGCCCTCCATTTGCAAAATAATTCTAGTCACCTGCTGAATAGTGTTTTAGACAAGTGTTGCTCAAGTGAAAAATATTATTAACAGCAGTGATTGCCAGGGGTGGGATTAGAACTCAGGACTAACTGGCCCCAGTTCTTATGCAGAGGCCAGTAAACGTTTTTGGAGGTGTCCCGACCCCATTCCTCTGCGAACATCTCAGCTGTGGATTTTCAATTGCTCATGTGCTTCCTTGAAAATGGTTTCCAGTCACTCGAAATTCAGTGGGGCTGGGGCGCGTGCATGATCAGGCATGACACACTGGTGAAAGATTTCACTATTTTTTCAAGTGCCTGTTTCCATTCATCTTTGGAAATCCTAGGAACACATTGAGCTCCTCAGGCGGAAGCCTCTGTAGGACTAAGTGCCTGAAACTTTCATAAATCACACCTCATATCCCCTCTGGTAGGTATTTTCCCCATTTCCCAGATGGGAAAACTGAGTCACAGACCCCCTGGCTCCTCAAAGGTAGTGAGACACCTTGTTCCCATTGAAACCAATGCTGGTGCCTCAGCAGCCGCTGGTCCATGGACATCCCTCCTCGCTCCAAAATGCCACGCAGGGCTTTAGCAACTCCTCCACCAGGCGCGGGGCAACTCCCGGCAGGCTTAGAGCAGGTCAGCACAGAGCGCAGGATGTGCAGATACAACCCATGAGGATGCTGCTGTTGGATCCAGGCCTTGAACTGCAAGTGAAGCACCATCCATCCAGCCTGCTTGCTGGCTCTTGGGGCCGACAGCAGTGCCCAGAGACGTGCAGGAACAGAGAAGGGAGGGGGAGGATACGGGCGATGCAGCTTCCTCCCAGAGAGGGCTCTGGGGATTAGAGTGACAGACCCACTGAAGAAAGGAAAGGTGGCCTTGCTAAGGAGCTAGAGGGGGCCTCAGGGGATGTCGGTTCAATTCTTGACCCTAACGAGAGGCAAGAGAGCCACTTCAGCACTCTCTGCCTCAGTTTCCCCCCCTCTGTCAAATGGCCATAATAATGCTTCCTTTGCCCACTTGGGCTCTTCAGGGCAGCGACTGGCTCTCACTGTGCATTTGCACTGAGCCTAGTTCAACCCTGTTTGGGACATGTAGGTGTGATGCTAATGCAATAAAGAGGCAGTTGTGGAAATGTCACATGTAGGGTCGCCACCCATCTGGTTTTCACCTGGACAGTCCAGGTTTTGGATTGTGTGTCAGGGTGCCATTAGACAATCCCTGATGGCCAGGTTTTTTGATGGGCGGGGGGGGCTTTGGAGAAAAGGCAGAGCAGGAGCGGGGCCTTGGGGGTGCGGTTTCCAGCCATTAAAAAGTTGTCAACCCTAGTCACGCAAGAGCCACTGGGTTATCTTAACAGGGTGTGTTAAATACACCCAACACCGATTGACACGATCAGCTAAGTAGATGCAGAGCAAGGGAGGCCGCTGTTCCCTCCTGAGTGGCAGTAGGGAAGACAACCCCAGCATGGCATACTGCAGAGCTGGTCCCAGCTATTCTGGGTCCGACGGTTGGCCCGCGCCCTCCGACTGCAAAGTCCCAGAGCCCCCGGCTGAACGCTGGCTCTGTCATCCTGGGCGCTTGCAAAAGACAATAGGATCAGTGAATGCAGCAGCACGGTCTTTACGGGAAATCAGGGCATCCGGGGGCAGCCGTTGGCAAAGGCTCCGGGCACACAGGCACAAGGGTGCTTGTTAACACGAGTTAATTGGTAATCGCTTCGTCGGAGGTAAGACGCTCTAGTGGGGAGACAACCCCAAGTGAACCCTCCCCTCCCCTGCCCCCCCATCCCCCCGCGCTGGTTGAGGTAACATGAACCTGCAGCTGTTGAGATAATAATGGTCCTGTCCTTGTTGATTGAATAAACCCAAACGGCAGCAGCTGCCTGGCCTCCCTGCCTTTCCCAACCCCAGTTGGCCAGGGACATTCAGCTGCTCCTCTCATCTCCTCTTCCAGGACAGCAGCCATGGGAAGGCGGCAGCTGCCGTCGCTTTCTCACGGGGATCTCTGCTCTGCGGGTCTTTGTTCGGCAGCAAAGCCAAAGGAAACCCATTCTGCAGCCAGCCATAGACAGTCTGAGCTTCCTCCTGCTGCTCCTGTCTCCGCACCGAGTTCCCAGCGTGACCCGGCTGTAGCCCACTTCCGAGAGGCCAGTCCCATGTGGTCACGTTAGACAGGCCATGGTAGGGGCTGAGTGACTTGGGTGGAATCTAACGCTACTTCTAGGCTGCCAGTTCAAATCCAGCCCAGGTTGGTGGCAAGCCATGACCCAGGTGCCAACTGGCTGCGGGCACA
The DNA here is from genome assembly GCF_965140285.1 of Lepidochelys kempii. Classification (NCBI taxonomy): domain Eukaryota; kingdom Metazoa; phylum Chordata; order Testudines; family Cheloniidae; genus Lepidochelys; species Lepidochelys kempii. The sequence continues at coordinate 103,124,260 of NC_136387.1, read as the reverse complement.
GGGCGTGCCCAGGGTTTTCCAGATCTGCTGGGCTGGATATCTGCACAATAATTCACCACCGGGTGGCACGGGAGGTCTCTACCAAGAGCCTGTTGCCCACAGTACAGAGGCACCAATGGGGGTCACTTGCCTTTCCAGCAGCAAGGTGATGGGCTTTATTCTTTCATTGCCAACACAGCCTCAGCAAACCACTGATATATCTGCAGAGCTTAAGTTAGGAACATTGGCCCAAGGATTTAGGCACCTAACTCCCACTGAAATCAAGGGGCTCTTGGCACCTAAATACCGTTGAGGATCAGGGCCATAGTGTCCTCCACACTAGAACAGACCCATGGGCCATCTAGTCTGGCATCCTGGCTCCAGCAGTGGTCAACACCGGATGCTTCCGAAGAAGGCAAATGCCCCAGTGATTAGCCTAGCCAGGCAAGTATGCATCCTAGAGGCACTGCAGTGGACTGTGCCTTTACGGGTGTGTCTACACGCAATGATTGCAGCAGGTGTAGATTTACCCCAGCTACCTAGATGAGCTGCTTGAGTGCAAACCCAGCATACTGGGAAGTTTAACGGTTTGTGGGCCCCGGTGCTAGGGCCATGGCCCCGCCTCCTGCTCCGCCCACACTTTGCCCTGAGGCTCCACCCACCAGTTGCATAGTGGGAGGGGGCAGACAGGAGTGAGTGGCGGGCGGGGAGGGGGCGGAAAGGAGCGAGGGGGAGGCAGGGCCTTGCCGCGGGGTGAAGAGGCCAAGCTGGAGTGGAGCCTTGGGGCGGAGTGTAGGTGGAGCAGGGTCCAGATGCCGGGGCCCCTTCTGAGTGTGGGCCCGGTGCCACAACCCCATTGGTGCCATTGTAAACCAGGTACTGGGGCTAGCCCGTGAAACCGCCTGAACCGCTGCAGCTGCCCTGCTCTTGGAAGCAGATCAAAGCTAGCAGGGCTATGTCTACACCTGCTGCAATCGCACCACCCGGTGGCAGTGTAGACACACTCTCAGAGCCCCCGTGGGGGGCACAGCCCAGGAGGTGAAGCAGCTGGAGCCAGGCATGATGCAGGCAAGTGGGTAGTTTTAAAAAGGCCTGGCTGGGGAACCTCCTGGCTCATGTCTCTCCATTGCATCCACACAGCTCAGTGACTTGTGGGCTGGGCGGGTACCCCTGGGTGCAAAGCGCGGCTGCTAGGCCCTGTGCATTCTGGGTGGACTGAGGGGTGTTTTCCGCTGCCAAGTGGAAATACGGGACTGGGGGTCAAACTCCCAGGATTCCTCCTGCTCTATCCCAGAATTCCTCTGGCTCTTGCTAGCCCGCTCCATTGGCCATCATTAGATGGTGGGAAGAGAAGAGAGCTGGTTGATGGTGGAGAGCGTCTTCTCTTACTAAACTGATTATTTAATTGCAACAAACAAGATCAGCCCAATCTGTTTCGGTCTGTTACCCCTGGAAAGACAAAGGCGGAGCAGCAGAAGTATCCCTTACATGAATCTCCCCCCGCCTCCAGTGGCATGGCCACCAGGTAAAGTCCACGGTTCTGGCAGTTCCAGGAATTAAGTGACTTAATTAAAAGGCGGGAGGCTGCATTTGACTGATTGTTAAGCCCCCCCCCCCCCCCCCGGCGAGAGTCCCCCGGTGACCTTTAATGAATGGTGACCCAGGTCCACACTGTTCCATGCTCACAAGTCTGCAGCTATTTTTAATGCACAGGAACCTTAAAGAAAACAGTACAGCTCATTAACTCACTGCAGAGGGTTTTAATTAGTTTTGCTTGGGTCTCCTCCACACTATTCCCGGAAGGAATTATCCTTATATAGCACCTTCCATCCTGACTCACAATTCGTTCAGCCCCACAACACCTGCGTGAAGTAGTGAGGGTGATAATATTATCCCCATTTTGCAGACAGGAAAACTGAGGCACACAGAGACCACCTGTATCTCAAGCTGCTGCCTCAACCACAAGCACACCCGCCCTCTCTACAAGCTCCTGTTTGATCCCTTTCGCTGTCGCTGTGCAGAACCACACCCTGAGCTGCCACCGAGCTTTTCCAGCCGTCAAAAGAAAATGACAACAACTCCACTTATACAGAGTAGGTTCAGATGTGACATGGGGACTACTACAGGTCTGAACAGCGCTCCATGACAAGGGCATTCTCTGGCTCACTGTAGCTGTATGAATTGAAAACGCAGAGCCCCTGAACTTCAATGGGTGATGGAGCAGGCCCCAAAGGAGCAGCTGGGACTGGATTCAACTTGAGTTATGGGACCGGGATGGGGCTTCATTCCAAATCCTGCTGCAGAATTCTTGGGTGACCTAGGACACATGCCCCATGCCTCAGTTTCCCCATCTGTAAGAAAGCTATAAAACTTCCCTGCCTCCCAGGGGGTGCTGGGAGAGGACTTGAGAACCTAGGCTGGAAATCAGAGACACGCAGGCCAGATCCTCAGCTGGTGTAAACCGAGCTAGTTCCATAGACTTCAATGGAGGTCTGTAGATTGACACCAGTCTGGGGCCTCCAGCGCTGTCCACTCTCACCATGGGATTGAAAGCCTCACAATACTGGATGTTTTACTTAAAGACCCAGCTTCTGGAGGCATGTGATTATGTGAGACTCTTAGCTTCCATTTTGAAAACAAGCCCACATGGCCACAGAGAAAATGTGACCTGAGTCCACCCCAACGGCTCAAAATGCAGAGGGAAATAGAAAGAATCTATTTAAAAAGAAAAATGTTCAAGATTTTTAAGTCAATTTCATGGTTTGGAGTTGCGGCCTACCTCGTGATCTTGGCTGTGGTGTGTTGAAAACTGTGTTCAAATTGTAAGCTCTGGCTTTAAATTCTCAGGAGTTTTCCTGATCCTGCTTGCAGGCTAGGGGGTTCTGTAGGGAAGCCTGCAATCTGGGCCAAGCAGCAGTCAGTCTGCAGCCAGCCTGCCCAGAGTAAAGTGGGGTGAGTTGTTTAATTGAGCAGCCTGTTTTCTCTCTCTGTGTGTGTTTTTGGGTGCTTGTGTGTTATTGTTTTGGCTGCTCAGAAATAAAGTTTCAGAGTAACAGCTGTGTTAGTCTGTCTTCACAAAAAGAAAAGGAGGACTTGTGGCACCTTAGAGACTAACCAATTTATTTGAGCATGAGCTTTTGTGAGCTACTGCTCACTTCATTGGATGCATACCGTGGAAACTGCAGAAGACATTATATACACACAGAGACCATGAAACAATACCTCCTCCCACCCCACTGTCCTGCTGGTAATAGCTTATCTAAAGTGATCATCAAGTTGGGCCATTTCCAGCATAAATCCAGGTTTTCTCACCCTCCGCCCCTCCACACAAACTCACTCTCCTGCTGGTGATAGCCCATCCAAAGTGACCACTCTCTTCACAATGTGTATGATAATCAAGGTGGGCCATTTCCTGCACAAATCCAGGCTTTCTCACCCCCTCACCCCGGAAACACACACACACACACAAACTCATTCTCCTGCTGGCAATACATAAATAAAGTTGTATCTTGGTGAAACCTTCCAGCAAGAGTATTTTATGTTTTTTTATCTAACTTCTCTGTATGCCGTGAACATAACATTGGTGAGATGGGGGCTGGCTAGCAAAGGATTCTTCTTATCGCTCCCTTTAGTGAAATAAACAAGGTTTCACTCCTGTTAGCACCGCAGGGCTCCAGAGCAGTAGGAGAGCGAGCTGGTGTCAATTCTGCCTTGTGTCTCATAAAGAGGCTTATCACAGATGACTTCCATTGGCAGTACAGAGGCAGGGGGGTCACGGTGTTTCAGCAGGGGGCTACCAGACCCGGAGCGAGAGGTCGCCATGCATACTGCAGCTGAGCCCAGCGTTGCTGGCCAAAAGAATGCTCATCTTTTCCTAGCTGGGATTTTCTTTAGCCTCGTTTATTTAACATCTCCGGCATTTGCTTTATTCAAAGCTGTGTGTTGCCATGGCCCCTTCAGATCACTTTTGCCTGGTGGACATTCAGGTGGGTTCAGGCAGAAGGATCAGGCTGGGTATATGGGGACTGACCAATGAATGCCTAGAAGGGAACGAGTGTTTGCTGAGTTCTGGTGGCCCAGTGTGATGGGAACCTCTGGCGGAGGAAGGAGTGTGGGGGGGAGTCGCAGCTGGGGACCATTAGCAGAATGCATTCCTGGGACGCATTGGAATGTTTGGATGAACTCTCAGCCGTCCTTCCAGCGGGCTGGTTAAAAATAGGCCGGGGGGTGTGTGAAAAGTGGCCATGAAGAGCATCAGTGAGAACTGGCTGGAAAACCAGCAGCCAGATCCCGAGCTGTCACAGCTGGTATGTGGGCCTCACACCCAGGCAGCGTTGGAGCAGGAGGGCGGGGAACATAGCGCAGAACCCACCTGCAGGCACGAGAAAGAAGGTGCAAAGCAAAGCAATCTTCACCTGCTTTATCACCTGCCCCTCTGCTGATGGCGTCTCCCAGCAAAAACCCCGCCCTGCAGTTGCACCTGCTCAGAGCTGCCAGTTGTCAGTTACACTTTGATATTTTTCTTAAAGCCCCAGCTCCTGGAGTCATGTGCTTCCATGAGAATCTCAGCTTCCATTTCTTTAAGAGAAAGGAGTTTCTAGTCTTCGTCGGTGTGGGGTAAAGGTTGACAATGTGACCTGGGTATGCCCCTCCAGGCTCAGGACCCAGAAGGCAAAGAAAAAGACCCCCCCCACAAATATCTCATGATTTCTAAGCCAATCTCACGATTTTGGGGTCTCCCAATTGAGCTTGCCTTTACTGCATGTTGCCTTGGCTGGAGATCAGCGGCAAACACCTGACCGACAGGTACGGTTGCCCGAAATGGCCAGGAGCCGCCTCTAAAATAAATAAATAATGAGAATCAATTGGCTCAGCCCAGAGGCATGAGCAGAGCTAATCCCACTCCCCTGCCATTCAGTGCCCGCATTTCCTCCCTGCAGAGCTCCCCACGAACAAGAGATTTATCTACATCCACCATGGGACCATTAAGCAAAGCAAAGAAACAGGCAAGACTGGAGATGGCAGTAAAGACAATATGGGAAATGGACATTTGGGGCTCATTAAGGGCACGGGGGAGGGGAATCCTGGGCCTCGTCCAGAGTAGTCCCTTTTTGTGATGTGGTTGGCAAAGTGAATGCCCGGCTTAGAAGAGCTAGCCAAGCCTCTGAGTTGTTCCCTTGGCAAAGGGACAGCCAGTGAGCAATGTGGAGCGTTCAAAACCAACTAATTCGTCTAAAAGCTCCTGTTTATTTGCAATATCTGGGGCCCTGGGACTACGCCAGGGCTGGGATTTCACAGCATTTGGTGGAAGAAAACATACAGGGGAGGCCACAAGTGAAGAGCATGTGTCTCTCAGAATCCCCTCTTCAAGAAACAGGCAGCTGCTGTTTGAGAGGGAGTGTGGTCTAGTGGGTAGGTTGCTGGACTGGGAAGTCATGGGACCTGCATTCTTTTCCAGCTCTGCTGTGGGACCTTGAGTAAGTCATGTGCCCTCGCTGTGTCTATTTGCCATTTGTCTACTAGAGTATAAACTCTTTGGGGTGGGGGCTGTCTGTTTGTACAGCACCTAGTGCCAGGGGGCCCTGATCTGGGCTGGGTTCTCTGTCTAAGCAAAGAGCTTTCACAGGGGCGCTATCACCGATTAATTGGGGAGGTTAATTAAACTGTCTGAAAATCAAAATATTTCAATTTGGAAATGCCATCACGGTGCCTCATGGGAATTGTAGTTTGGGTGCCTCACGTCCTTCTTCTTCTCTTCGCCCAGCCAGACTTCATCTCCTATGATGCAGTATGGCCATGGCACTCCCATGAGACATTGCCTCCCTTCTCCAAGAGGGTGCATCGTGGGAGATGTAGTCTGACCAGGGACTCCAGAGCCTACAGAGGAGAATGGGAGCATGAGGCATCAGAACTACAACTCCCATGAGACACTATTGCGGTATTTCCAAATAGAAATATTTGGGGATTTGATTTTTTTTTGCCATAAAGTTGCAACTGACAGATTGTACCCCTGTATTCGCCCCTTGCACACTATTATAATAATCTTTGTAGAAAGTATGCCTTGTGAGGTATCATTTGAAAACTCATAATTTCCTGGTCATTATTGTCCTGGTAAAATATGTGGGGCAACAATATATATAAAGTTATAAGATTCCACGAGATGGCGTTACTAAAACATGTTTCAAGTCTGGGGAGTGGCCAAACCAGTTCCTCAGAGTCACAGGGGTGCCGGAACAGGGGGGGACAAAGGGTCCATGGCCTTCCCACTTTTGAAAGTGGATGGGTGACCACTTTTCGCCACTTTTCGCCTGCCCCCTGCGCCTCCTCTTCCCTCCTCTGCCCCCCGCCCCAGGCCATGCTGGAAGCTGGAGCCTGACCCAGGTAAGAGCAGCACGGGGAGCCAGGGCAGCTGTGGGGAGCTGTGGATGGTCCACCTGCCATGGGCGGGGCGTCCCGGGGGTTGGGGACATGGGTCAGGGCGGCTGCTTTCAAGCCTCCCCATCCCAGGCACATGGAGGGGCCCGGGCTCCCTGGCCCACCTAAGGCTTCCAGCTTGGCCAGGGGGTGGGGCCTCAGGGAGAAGAGACGGGGCCGGGGCGGGGCCAGGGAGGGGGCGGGGCCTGGTGACCCCTCCTCCCCACTTTAAGGAAGAATCCGTCGCCCTGCTCAGAGACAAAGGCCGAGCGGACCCCTTAGTCAGGTGTAACCAAGGTCAAATGGGCCATCCCCTGCTAAGTGGCTGTTCATTGGCAGGAAAAGGGGCCAGGGCAGAAAAATCTGCATCTGAGCAAAGAAGCAGCCTGGGGTTCCCGTCCACACAGTTTGCCTGTGGCTGTGCTCCCAGCTGGAGAGGACTATGGCCCGGTGGACACGACAGACATATCGCTGTAACTACGTCACGCCGGGGTGTGAAAAATCCACACCCTGGCGCGACGTATTTGTACCGACCTTTACCCCCGGGCGTGGCCAGCGCTATGTTGATCCATCTGTGGTTGAGAAACTCGTTTTATTGATCGATCTAATCCCGCATGTTTGAACTGAACTGCCCGGGAAGCTCTATGGGCGCTCACAGGATGTGTGTATGTGCTCGCCTTGCCCAGGAGAGGGCTGGGCAGTACCAGATGTGCATTTCAGGGGGGAGGCTGGAGTGGGGAGCGTGCGGGACTCACCCCACAGTGCAATGCACCCGAGCGAGAGCCCGTGGGAAGCTGTCAGGCTGCAGCTCACACGCAGACATAGCCGGAGGCTGTTTGGGAGCAGTCCAGGCTGGAGGCGACAGCAGGAAGCAGTGTAAGGGAGGGCCGGGGCGACACAGCTGGATTGTGCCCTGGGTATGGCACTTCCCCCCCCTCCCACATTTTCTGTCCAGCCCAGTGCACACAGGGCCATTTGGAGTCCAACACCCCCCTGCATTTGCATGTGCAAATTAGGGACCAATGCCTCATTTGCATATGCAAAATGAGCGCATGTCCACTTCTGGGGATGGGCCAAGAGCAGCTGAAGGAGGAGGCGGATAGCTCGTTAAGCAATCTCCTCATCTAAGCTGCGCCCGTCTCACCCCCTAGCACCTCAGAGCGCCCCCCAGCTTTGCTTTCCCCCTCCCCGGCACTGGCGTGAGGAGGCCTGGGGGTGGGGGGTTTAGGCGCCAATCAGTAGACCCAGAACCAGCTTCTCACCGAGAGATCATAGCACAGATTCAATGCCAGCCTCAGCACAAAGCCAGAGGTGCAGAAAACACATTAGGTGTCTTTGCCACGCTCTGCTCGGAGCTTTCCTTGCCCCGGTGGAGGTGGATGGCCGCGTAGCCGTGTTCGTTAGCCATTGATGAAATCTAACTGGGGCAATTAGCGCCCGACGGCTATTTGGACACGATTTGTTCCGTCTTCGGCTGCTCCGAGACGCATCTGGCAATTTATCAAACGCAAACCGCAGGCCTCGGAGGTGATGATCCCAGGCTGAGATAGCTGCTGTCTGCACCTCCGCCCTCGCTCGGTTCTAAAATATGCATCTGCTTATGAAACGTTCCACAGAGGGACAGCTCAGCTGTGCCAGTCCCAGATGGGACTATGGTGTCCATAGCGAAGGGTGGTCTGGTGGCTTGTGTGTGGCTCTGGGAATCAGTGCCAGCTTCCTCTATGCCTCAGTTTCCATATTTTTAAAATGGGGATAATAATTCCCCCCCCACACACACACACTTTTGGCCCAAGTGGTTAGCCAGTATTTGGGGTCTTGTGGGTTTGTTTCCACTAGAAGGAGGAGAAAGTGATGATGGAGGCAAGTATTCCTTGAATGCAATCCTGTTTATTTGCCAAGAATGTACAAAAAGGTCCCATTTCCCTGAACACAGCAAGAATCAAACAGCAGGACATTTCTGTGCCCCCATCCCCAAGCCTCTTTCAGCCAGCACTCTGCTCAACAAGTGCTCTCTCTCTGCCTCAGCTTTTTCTCAGGGTCACGCTCCCAGTGCTTCTATGGCTGTCCTCGGCTTCCTGCTGCCCTCTCTCTGTCTGCTCCAATGTTGTCTGTGCGGTGTCTGCTCACCCATGCACAACTCCCTCAAAGCCATACTCAGCCCTCTGCGTTTGCATTAACCCCTCCAGTGAAACCCCCTCTGCCCACATAACACAGCTCTGGACTGGTCCTGCATGTGGCCTGTATTTTTGCTATCTTACTCCAGCAACTTTGAGCAGGGGGTTGGACTAGATGACCTCCTGAGGTCTCTTCCAACCCTGATATTCTGTGATCTATTCTATGATCTATGAACTGAGCTTAACTGCTTCTTCCATTTATCCTGAGTGACGGCCAGCTGTTACACCCACCAGATTCAACGAGGTTTCACCCAGCCCCCAGCATAACAACAACGGTGCAATGAACTGGCTGCTGTGTCTATCTGTGCCTACCTGCCCTCTACTGGACGGTATCAGAACGACCTGGCTGTGTGTCATGGGCCCTGTACAGCTTCAGGAGCGACTCTGTTGAACTCAAGGGTTGCTTTTGGTGCTGGAGGATATGAGCTCTAACCCTGCTGTCGTTATGCCCAGCCAAGCGACACCCCTGCAGTTCTAGGTGGTCACAGGTGCGTTACGAGGCTTACGCCCCATGTGCAGGCTCAGTCAATCAGGACTGAGGGACTCAGGAAGTGCTTTGAGATCCTTGCTCAGGAGGAGCAATAGACATGCAAACTGTCCTGAGAAGTGGCACAACAGCCACCGGGCCGAGCCAGCCCAGTCAGTTTTATTGCCCTTCCCCTACGGGGCGGGGGAGGTTTCAAGTCACTCAGTCTGAGGTCTCGGGACACCGGCCCCGGGTGCAATTTGCACCCGTTATTGTGTTTGCAGAAATGGGGGGATAATTGAGGGGCAAACCCTGCCTGAGGTGGGCTCCCAGGGCTGGGACTGATTGAACTGCCAGGGGGAGGAGAAGTGGGCTGTTTCCACCCCAGTCTCTGGTTTTCTATGAGTTTGTGATGTCCGGGGGCAGAGGAGGTGGGGGGCTCCCACCTATTCCCTAACGTTTAAAAGCACAGACAGCAAACGGTTCCAATTCCATTCGATCTAGGTGCTTATCGCCTCCTCCTCCCCCGCGTTACCGCAGGACTCATCTCACTGTATTCACCTGTCGCCCCCAACCCCAGTCGGGACGATGCTTCCCATTGCACAGCAGGGGAAACTGAGGCACAGAGGCTACAGAACTGGCACACAGGCTGTGGCTGAGCTAGGAGCTGACCCCTGTGAAGTAACATGATGGAAGGTGCAGCAGCGAAGACGAGAGAGAGAGAGAAAGAGAAATTTGAGTGAAAAAAGCGCGCTCCTCCACTGCTGTGACAGTCCATAACTCTACACCACTCTACACCAGTGGGGGATCTGGCCCACTGACACCGATGCAGCTACCCCCATTCACACATCTCTCCCTCGCTGTATCCAGGGCAGATTTCAGGGGATCTCTGCCTAATACACAGTGCAGGCTTCCCGTCAGCTAGAGCACGTGCCCTGGTCTGGATCCACACTGAAGCCAGGGATTTTAATTCCACGACGAAGGGCCCACCACCAACTCCAGTTATGATGAGAGGCAACTCTCCCTGCACCCGAAGCGGAGCGCGAGAGATTCCCAAAGCCCCATGCTCTGCCGGCTTTCCCCGTCAACCTGGGCAGGATCTGACCCAGGAACGAAAAGCGGGGGCCGTTGCCGGGATGCTGGCGGCCTCCCACCCCAGCCCCCCGGCATCCTAAGCAGCATGACTGCAGCTCAGAGCGCTAGTCCCCTGGAGGGCTGTGGATTTCCAAATGTGACTCTAATGATGAGATTTCCACGGGGCCTTGGGCCGTGGCTTCCCCAGCATTTCCGGCAGTGAATTGGACCAGGGGGATCAAGTCCTCTCCAGGCGTCTGTGCAGATTCGCAGCAGAAGTTGCATAGTTCAGTGGGGAGCCAGCCTTTCTCAGCTGCCGAAGGGGATTGTTTTTCCTCCTGGTGTTTACAGGAGATCTCTGGGAGCCTACCCAGGGGATTAACGCTTTCCACGGGGAGGGCGAGAGGAGAGGGGCCTGCGGTTTGGAGGAGAGTGGGCAGAGCTCCGGGGAGTGAGGATTGGAGGCCAGCAGTGGGGGCGCAGGGCTTTTGTTCGTGTTAATGGCACTCAGTCTTGCCCCACAGTCCCCCTGCTAGCCTGGCCCTGGGCTCCCCACACACAGCGTGGCTGATACCCCTCAATCCAGATCCACAGCCCCACCCCCTCTGCTAGCCCAGCCCTGGGCTCCCCACACACAGCTCAGCTGACGCCCCTCAATCCTGACCCACAACTCCCCTGCTAGCCCGGCCTGGACTCCACACACACAGCTGGCCAACACCCCTCAGTCCTGACCCACAGCCCCTGCTAGCCCAGTCCTGGGTTTCCCACACACAGCTTGGCAAACACCCCTCAATCCTGACCCACAGCCCCCCCTCTAGTCCGTTTCTGCCACTTTCACAACTTTGCTGCTGTATCTCAATCTTGACCAAATGTTAGAGCTGCAAAATTCATATCTGGCTCCCCCTTTTCTAAGCCTGGCTGCCCCTTGCTCCTGACCTGTCACAGAGCCTGTTATTCCAGCCCTGGGCTGCTCTTGAGCAAAGGCTGCTAGCCACACCCCGTGGTGGCCAACTGGGGAGGAGAGCGAGTTGGGCTAATCCTTCACCCACGAGACACTGCCCAGGGGGTTGATCTTCCTCTCCCTGCACCTGGTGTTGTCATTTACTGCAGGACTACGTGGGGGTGAAATGCCGCCCCTGGTGTGCGTGGAAACAGCTGATCTGTGGCACTTGGCACAGGTGCCAATGTCTCCCTAGGTACCAGGCGGGGAAGGCTCAGGGCCCCCATGCACTAGCCTGGCACACCACCTCGAACCCACCCCACCTGGGTGCTGTGCAATGGGATGCGCCCAAATTGGGGATGGGTCAACTGGCTTGGAGCCATGAGCTGGCTGGGCAGAGGAGGGGCTGGGAGCACAGGGAGGGATGTTGGAGAGACACAGGCTGGGAGGGAGGCTGCACCAGGGCGGGGCGGAGAGGAGTCCCTTCATCCTCCCACCAGCCTCCAAGTCTGATGGGGAAGGCACTCTGGTCCTCTGCCATCACCCTCTCCGTCACCAGCTGCTGCTCCAAGGATGGGCCAGGCTTACAGGGCCCCGAACTGGGGTATGGCTGGGAGGGTACTTTTCACCCTTGGCCTGTCTGCACCCTTGCCACGGCCCACGGAGGGCAGTGGGGCAGGACCACAAGCCAGGGCCAGGGGATTTTAGGCTGTTGTCCCAGGGGTGTGTGGCCAAGACACTGGGAGAGATTTGTCCCTGTGTCTCCCCAGTCCAGGGGTGGCCTGGCCCTCTGAGGGCTGCTCTAAACTGACCTCCTGTGGGAGCAGGTCTGCGCTGGCCACTGCTTCTTATACCTTGCTCTGGGGGCACGAGCTCTTTGGAGCACGGCAGAGGTTGGGTCCAGGCATCTCGGTGGGTTTCCCAAAGAGGCCTGCAGCAGTAATCCCAGATCATCCCCCGAAAGGGAGGGTGCTTTAACCAAGTCCCTGGCAAACTGGCTCATTAGCAGGGTCCCGGCATCTCGAGCAGCAGCTCCCCTCTATAGGGCCTTGGGGATTGGGAGAGGGGTGGAGTGGTGGCAGCAAAGACTCAAGAACCCCTTTGCTTCATAGAGTGGAGATTTCAGAAGAGAATGGGCTCTGAATCTTGTTGGGAGTGTTTGATGCCCAGATACTACAGTGATGGGCAGATTAGAAACACTGGAAATGCTAGACAGGGACAGATCCATGGTCCATCTTGTGCAGCGTCCAGTCCCCGACAGGGGCCAGCATCAGCTGCTTCAGAGGAAGGTGTAAGAACTCTGCAGAGGCAGTGATGGGCTAACGTGCCCCCAGGAGAAGTTTCTTCCTGACCTCCAATGGTTAAAGGTTGGTTGGTGCCCTGAAGCATGAGGGTTGATATCACTGCGTGAACTCTGAGGAAGTTTTTAATCTTTCTATTTTTTCCCTGGCTATCCGTATAACTATCCAAACGTGGTGTTAGTCCTCCTAAGCTCTTAACCTCAATGATATCATGTGGCAATAAGTTCCACAGATGCTGTGTGGAAAAGCAGTTCCGCTTATCATTCTTAAGTGAGACGATGGTGGCCAGAAGTTTGAGGGAGGCAAAAGTGGCCACTCCCACAATTTGGGGAGATTCCCTATGGAACATGAAGGACTAGACACCCCGCTCCCCTTCATGTCGCTTCGATCCCCTGCTAACAACGACAGTTTCCTGCAGGCACCCTGCCCTTGTTGACTGGAACTTTGTGTGGGCCTGAACCTGAATGGTGCTGCAAGCTGCCAGTTGGGGGCTGGGAGGGGGTTTGCAGGTATTGAGCGCCCGTCTGGATCTGGATCTGCATGTGCTGAATCTGCAGCTGGCGTTTCAATGAATGCAGCCCCGCACGCTGGATGGGCACTGACCCAGCAGGGCAAAAGAGTCGCGACACCACCTGACTGCAGCGATATGCACTGCCTGAACAGGGGGATTCTGTGCCATCCTGGGTCAGCATGATAAGTCTCACCACCGGAACGTGCGGGTGGCATTGGCAAACCCCTTCAGCTCTCTCCGCTCATCAATCAGCCTCCTTTAATGAGCGGCGTGGGAAGACAGGACCCATCTCCCCCGAGGAGGGGGGCTTTCTTTCGTTCTCAATGAGCACAGCCTGGTGACACCCCAGCACCACCCCGGCAACCATCGATCCTCTGCTCGGAGAACATTTATCTTCCCAGGCCCACACAAAGGCTGGTGAGCACAGTACAGAAACCCGCAGGGACTGCCGAATCGCTGCAGGGAGGGGTGCTGCAGTGGCTGGACAGAGCAGTCATTGTAACATGCTCCAGGAGCAGGGGGTCCCAGTTCGGATGACCGTACGATCCATTTTGGCCGGGACAGTCCCCTTTTTAAGTTGCTCCAGCTTTTTTGGCAAAAATGGACATTTGTCCCGTTTGCTCTTGCCAACTTCATCAAGCAGTGTTGTCAGCCCCAGCCTCACGTGGGGGGCAGGCAGGGCTCGGGGTAGCCCTGTGCATGGGCGGGAGGTAGAGGGGAGGTTCGGGCTAGCCTCACGTGATGTCCCGTTTTCCCTCTAGGAAATACGGCCACCCTATCCCAGTAGAGGATAACAACTTATGACTGCTACCAGCACTGTTTGTGCTCAATCAGGAGAGCTCTGTGTTTTGGGGGCCTAGGGACTTGGGTTTGAACCCAGCAGCTGGCTATGCAGAGGGGGAGTTATATAAGCAGGCTCTTATACAAAGGCAGAGGGGGCCAGTCGCTAGTGCCCAAGCCAGGTTATCAGGCGACCTGTGTTCTGCCGCCGACTTGCTGGGTGCTCTCAGATGGGCCACCAGAACTACAACTCCCCGGAGGCATCCCCACCACATTGCAGAATCAAAGTTCATTTTCGGCGCACTTAATTTATCGAGCAAAATCCTGCATTTTTGGTAGAAAGCAGACACTTAAAAACCCAACTTTCTGCTGAAAAAGGTCCGACCAAACTTTTTCAGCCCATGGAACAGAAGCGACCCAGAGTAAGGTGTCATACAGCAAAGAGATCTAAAGTTGAAGAGCTCTAAACTAAAGTGAGTTACCACAGGACCATGCTGGACGGCTACCCAGGAGAGGGGGCGAGCCGTCACGAATCAAGCTGAGTTTACATAGGTGGGCTCTCTTCCTGTCTGCAGGACGCGGCGCCCGGTAATCTTCTTATAGGCCCTCGTTGGTAGAAACTTAACACCGTTTTTGGCCATTTTCATTAAGTCTGTGCCTTGCTCTTCCATATTCAAGAGCTGACATTGGATCTGTGTTGCGAGCGGCCATGCAACTCATAAGAACAGAAGAATGGCCAGATTGGGTCAGACCAAGGATCCATCTAGCCCAGTGTCCTGTCTCCTGACAGTGGCCAAGGCCAGGTGCCCCAGAGGGAATGAACAGAACAGGGAATCATCAAGTGATCCATCCCTTGTTGTCCAGTCCCAGTTCCTGGCGATGAAATGCCATTTTTTCTGCTCCGCGAGTGGCTGAACACAAACTGTCCTCAGGTTTCTGAGGCCAGTGCACAGGGAAAGCAGGTCTGTCAAGCAACTAAAGTTAAAATTAACCATCAGGAGCATTTGTGCCAGCAAAACCCACTTGCACAACCCTGTGAGGAAGGGGCTGTTAGGTGAGGCGCAAAGGGAACCAATATGGAGCAGAAACGGGGCAGGGCGCTGCAGGAAGATGGATGATCCAGTGGCTAGGGTGCTTGTGTAGGAGTTAGGTGCCATCAGTTCTAATCCCTCCTCTCTCCACAACGGCCTCGGTGACCTTGTGGCTCAGTTTCCCCTCTGTAAAATGAGGCTAATAATTCCCGCCTCGCAAGGTCATCGTGCGAGAATAAAGATGGTGAGGTGCTCAGATGCTGTGGGGGGCCACAACTGGTAAAAGCACTCGACAGTTACCGCCCGACTAACGCTTTGCATGACTCAGCCAGTGCCATTGCTCACATTCCACCCCCACTAGAGGGCAGACTTTGCACCCAGGGTTATTAAAGAGGGAAAGGTCCCGAGGCCGTACCCATGGGAAAAAGATAGTGGGTGCTCAGCACCCACCTGCTGATCAGCTGTTCGGTGGTGGGCTGGAGGTGCTCGGTTGAGAGGGTGGCGCGGAGGTGGAATGAGGGTGAGGCCTCAGGGGAAGGGGCGGGGCCTTGGGGGAAGGGGCGGGGCCTTGGGGCAAAGCGGGGGTTGAGCACCCACCCAGAAAAATGGAAGTCAGTGCGGTGGAAAAGCCTATTAGGTGAGATCTAGTCTAGTCCCACCCTTCCCACATCATTGCCCCATCTGTAAAAGGGCCCGGTTCGGTTATCTGGAGGGTGGGGGGGTCCTTCTGGAAACTTTACCACCGGCTCGTGCCTCCACCCAGAATCCTGGGAAAAATAACTCCCCCCAGGGCGCCCTTGATAGGCCACACTTCCTCCTCGCCAGCACCAAGTGCAGGTTCAAAACCAAGAGAACTTGGGGGCGATGGAGAGACAGGGGCACAAAGCCAAGGTGGGGGGGGTCTAGGGAGAACCTTAACCTCAGTCCTCCTCTCCCGTCTGAGGCGTTAGCTGCTCCCCACTCGCTGTGTGTCTCCTGAGGTCTCCAGCGTCCAGCCAGGTCTATCTCCCGCCCCTCAGGGAAGGGCTGCCTGAGCTGCCCTATTGCCTAGCCCCACTGAAGTGCTGACAGCTTTGGTGGCTGGGTTGGGGGCCCTTCAGCTAAGCTGCTGCCTTCCGTCGCTTCAGCATCGCCACCAGCCTCAGCGCTGGCCCAGCCCCGGCCGAGGTCTTCAGTGAGAGATCAAGAGCATAGAGGGCCCTTAAAGTCCTTGGCCCCAGAGGTCACGACCACCAGGTCAGACCATCTCTCCAGCCTTCGCCAGGCTCCCTTCCCCAAGAGGCCAGGCTGGGATTTTGGCCGGGGCGACACCTCGCCCGGGTGCATCTGGCGCAGTTCTCTGCTCCTCGAGTTTCTCTGCGGGGACACGAGCGTTTCCTCACCCCCAACCTCAGGGATGAACTGAGCTTCTACCAAATGCCCAAGCTCCTGGCTCACCAAGAGATGCTGGTTGAGCCCCGCCCGCCCCCCGTGGAGCTTCTGTCCCTCTGACTCTCTGCAGCTCTGGGACACTCTTCCCCGTTCCCCAGCAGGGGTCAATAGTGATTTCCTTCCTCAAGCCACAAGGCTTATTGTAAACTATCAGCCAGGATGGGCAGGGATGGGGTCCTTAGCCTCTGTTTGCCAGGAGCTGGGAACGGGCGACAGGGGCTGGATCACCTGATGATTCCCTGTTCTGTTCGTTCCCTCTGGGGCACCTGGCAGTGGCCACTGTCAGAAGACAGGAGACTGGGATAGATGGACCCTTAGTCTGACCCAGTCTGGCCGTTCTTATGTTCTTATGTTACATTGTGCTCCTGGGGGCGCAGGTTTCCCTGACATGACACACACCCGAGGGTGGAGGCCTGGCAAACGTTGCAACCCAGCAGCCACATCTCTCCCCAGAGCCTGTTTTGATGCTGGGCTGGACCTTGGGATCAACCCGCTACTCTGGTCACGAAGGTCACTTTGGTTAAGATCTCGTGTGGGTTCCTGATGGGGTCTCAGCTCTGGCTGCAGCTGGGCCAGCTCTAAGCAACGAGGTTACCTGTTGGTCTCTTCCCTGCCCCCCATGCCACCCCACCCACCTCCTGCTTCCCAGCTGCGACACGCTTGCCATGGAGCTGCTGTACAAGTCCTCCCACCCAAACTGCAGCCATTTGGCTGGGGCGTGGATTGAATTACTTTGCGTCAAGTCAGGAGCTGGTGCACTGTGGGGATAGGGAGAGGGAAAAAAGACCATTTCTCATCACTTGCTGGTCAGGCCTGGCTGGAATTTTCTGGCTGCCCATTGCCGTGCCGACACGATGAAGCCCGGTGATGCTTTTAAATGGTGCGTGTCCCCACAAATGGCCCCACAGAGTGACACTGGCCTTTTAGGATGGCAATAATAGAGATGGTACCCGGCATTTACAGAGCAGTTTGCATCGTGTCTGCCCA
Source organism: Lepidochelys kempii (assembly GCF_965140285.1). Taxonomy (NCBI): domain Eukaryota; kingdom Metazoa; phylum Chordata; order Testudines; family Cheloniidae; genus Lepidochelys; species Lepidochelys kempii. The sequence continues at coordinate 103,107,172 of NC_136387.1, read as the reverse complement.
TCCGGTTTTGTTGAAAATGTTCTGGTTTTCATCAAGTTCTCCCCCCTGCTCCCCCAAAACTTAAAATTTTAGGATGAAAACTGGTGTAGGGCCAACAATTTGCAAGGAAAGGGAAAATATTTTAATTTTTGCAGAGAATAAATTGGGGAGGAGGGGAAATCATTTGCCAGTTGGCTCTAATAAACTCACTCAGAAAACGAAGTTACTGGCTAAAAATCCCCGCCACTGCGAGGCCTCAGTCATCCCGCTGTGGAGTCCGAACCTCAGTCGTGACAGCAGCGCATGCTTCGAAAAGAAGGGGACGGTAGCCTGGGTGTTTCATGAGCCTAGATAACGTCCCCACGAACGTGTCCTGCAAACGGGGCCATTTCAGGGTGGTACCTGTGGTCTGAGCCTGGGACTGGCGCAGGACTGAATTAGGCAGATCGCACTGGAGCTCAGGGAGAGCTGAGGCCTCTGAAAACCCCCAGCCAGAGTCCACCTCAGCGTGGGGCTGCAGGCCGTGGATATGGGAAGGGAGCTCCAATCCGGCACCCTGCCCAGCCCGGCAAACGGCCGTGCGTGGCTTAGTGGAGAGCCCTCCAGGAAGAAGATGGCAAACAGAGCAGCCAATCTGGATTAAGGTTGCTAAAAAAAGCCCCCGTGTCTCTCTTCCCAGACTGCTCTAAGGCGCTTAGGGGAGGAAAGAGGGACTTGCAAAGAAATCTCCTCCTGCGGTTAGTAAGCAGTGTATGGAGGAGGCAGGGAGTTCTGCTGGGAAGGACCCACCGTGAAGGGCACAGGCCGTGCGGCAGGGCCAGGACCCACTGCTGGGCGATGCACAGGGCTTGCAGCAGCTCCGGCATCAGTCCGTTGCCTGATGTCTTTTCAAAGGGCCCTTGTGGGAGCCAAGCACCCTACTCCTGGTGAAAGACAAGTCCACTGGTGACTCCCAGCCAGAGTTCTTCCCTCCATCTGGCCGAGCCCTGACTCATCTGAGCTTCAGCCTTGCTGCTGAGGTCGTCTGGAGTCATGGCTGGAGAGGTGGGGGGGCATGCTGGGGATGGTTTATTTCCATTTTATTTATTATCTGAGCACCTTGGCGGGGGGAAGAGGACGTGCCAGGCCCTGAGTGCACATCAGTAGCATTGCCGCTCGGTTTGCTCAGGGTGCCTTCTTCTAACGAGCGCACTGATCTCCAACGGAGCCTGATTGTGGCTACAATACAATGGTTATGATGATGGTAGCCCCCAGGGGCCTCACCCAAGATCACGACCCCCTTGTGCCAGGAGCTGCACAGACAGTAAGAGCCAGGGCCTGCCCCCAAAGAACTGACAGTCTAAACAGCCAAGGCAGACAAAGGCTGGTAGTGGGGAAACTGAGGCACAGAAAGGGGACGTGACATGCCCAAAGTCACCCAGCTGGGACTAGAACCCAGACCCCTGCATCCTTCCCACTAGACCACATTGCTCCTACAGGTTGAGATGCAGCTAGATAAGGTTGCCACCTGTCCAGGTCTTCCCAGGCTTGGTCCTTGATTGAGGGAGCTGCCCTGGGAAATCTTCATGTCCTGGGACATTAATAGTCTCAGGTTTTGCCAGTCACACTCCATGGGCTCCCCCAGCTCCGAGTGGCTGCAGAGCGGTGCTCTGGCTCCGGAGTGCTGGGATGGGGCAGCTCGGGAGCAGTGTGCCAGGCAGGGGGAGCTCAGGATGGCAGTGCCCAGTCAGTGCCACACAGGCACCAGCTGCAGGAGGGTCACTGATGGGGGCAGTGGGGTAGATCCAGCTGGCACTGCATCATGCTTGGCGAGGTCGGTGCCTGGGGCAGCCCCAGGGGCTGGTGCCCTCTCCCGGGGGTGCACTGGGGAGATAGGACCTGGGGCGGGCAGGTGGTATCTGGGGGTGCATGGGGCAGGTGGACCTCCCGGAGTTTTGCACCTCAGAGGAGGCCAGCCTACCTCGAGAGGCTCTTCAATCTCTAGACAAAGTTGTCTCTGTAGACGAAGTTAAAGATCCATCTTTTCTCTCCCCCCTCCGGCTAGTCCCTCCGGTGGAGAGGTGCATTGTGGTGGAAGGAGGCCCAGCCCCCGCCTGCGCTCCCTAGCCAGACCCCGTCCAGCACCAAGCCCATGTCAGTGCTGGGAGCCCTTCCTGGAAGGAGCCTCAGCCAGACGGGTTGTTTCGGGGCTTGCTGGAGGAACAAGGCGCGGGTGATTTGTGGAGGGCGCAGTAACTGGGGTGCAAAGCCAGGTATATGGCACCCAGCAACCCTTCCGAGAGGGTCACGGCTATGGCGGTGGGTGCACCCTCAGGAGAGCACCATTAGCCTGCTGCAGGCCAGCTCGCACCATGCACTGGGCTGGCTACCTGGGTCTTCCTCTCTGAAGTGACAGCACCATGGGGAGGGATATGAATCCGCAGCGGAAGGAGTCTCAGTGCTGGCCTGCCCCCTAGTGGCAAAGATTATTCCATCCTAGAGGAGCATCTTTCGTCTTGGCCTCCTTCTCCCTGAGCTTGGTCCCATGGACCCAGCACCGGTGTACCGGGGAGGGCAGGGCCTTTCCACTCACCCACTGTTAGTGGGTGCTGGGACACTCCAGAAGGCTGGATCCAACAATTAGCCAAGATGGTCAGGGATGCAACCCCATGCTCTGGGTGTCCCTAGACTTTGAAGGGAGGAAGCTAGGAATGGGTGACGGGATGGATCACTTGATGGTTCCCTGTTCTGTTCATTCCCTCTGGAGCACCTGGCACTGGCCGCTGGTGGAAGACAGGACACTGGGTTTGATGGACCATTGGTCTGTCCCAGTGTGGCCGTTCTTATGTTCTTCTTTCTTATTAACTCCCCCCAAGGATCTAATGGGAGACAGGAGTGGCTCCTTAGGGAGAGGGAAGTAGGGAGCTAGGACAGGGAGATCCAGCTGAGAAATCTGCCTAGGAGCAGTGAAACTCAGGTGGAGGTTGATGTATTCTTGCTTCGGGGTCATTGACACAGTCACACCCCCAGGGAGGAGGAGAGGCAGGATTCTTAGGTGGCACCGAGTGGACTCAGCGTGGAGATGGCTATTGGAGAATCCCCATGGGGCAGGCCACTCACTGCTGCTCTCTCTCTCCCCCCGCCCACCGTCTGCTGCAGTGGGGTGAGGGGGTGTTCTGGGCCGGCACAGGGAGCCAGCATGGTGGAGCAGAGCCGTGACCTCTGTTAGGGGGCTTATTCCTTCACCCACTTACTTCCCTGGTCCTTCTCGCATGAACAGAGAGCAACAATACCCAAAGTCCAAAGGTGCAAACAATTCGATGTTTATTGGGGTGAACTTCCAGCAAGCATGATTCCAGTTTCCTTCCTTAGTATCCTCCTTTCCATCTCTGACACCACAGAGCCTTACACCTGTGTCCCTGTTCCCATTCCTACCCTTAGCCAAACATGATTCCAATTTCCTTACCCCCATTCCCTGGTCCCATTTCCCCCTTTAGCAAAACATGATTCCAATTTCCTTACACCCATTCCCTGTTCCCATCTCCCCCCCACCACCACACCCATGCACCCACCCACACTCACTCACTTCCTCATTGACTGCAGACTATATAGTAAAACTTGAGTTCTGCTTAGCTATACCTTAACCAATCATTTTCCTGAAATTTAACTAACCAATCCTAACATATTATAACATGATTATGTAACCAATTATATCCCACCACCTTAATTAGTTTACACCCAGCAAAATTAATTATACAGCAGACAGGAACAATCACAGAACCAGACAGAGATTATACAGACAAACAACAGCAAAGTGGGAACTATAATGACAAGACAATACAGAAGTGAGGATTTCACATCCCAGCTATTGATAAGTGAGTTCTTGCCAGACAGGATGCTATCAAACTAAGTTTCCTTTTACATTTTCTAGGCACTTCCCTTTCTCTGGAGGTGATAGGAGTACAATCCTGTCCTGATAGTGCCTAACAGCCCAATAGCACCTTATTTCAATGTGACTAGTTTGGAATGTGAGGATGTGACCGTTCGCTTCCCAGCTTATGGCTGCCTCTGCTGCTTAGCCAAAGGCCTTAGCCTAAGAACAGGGCCTCAGACTGTCACAGTAAGAGAAGGCCCTTACACCGGCAGACAGTGATTTTGATTCTTTCTTTTATACCTCTAGAACTAGCCAAGTGATAAGAATACACCTAAATTCTTAGAGTACAGGCCTTTACAGACAGGCCTGAATATCTATATCCTAACAACCTCAAGCCAGCCATGTCAGTTCGAGCTGCCCTAACTTGTGCCAGGACCAGGGACCCACAGCTGGCTCCCTGCGGGTCCCTCTTCTGCACTGGGCCTGGGCAGGGTGGAGAATTGCCCCTCGTGGTAATCTGCGGGCACTGCTGAGGGCAAGGCAGGGCCTTGGCTTGTTCGTAGCTGGGGAGACCTCACTAAGAGCTAGGCGCTGGGTCTAGTTCTGAGCTCCTCGCCCCGGCAGGAGGCTGCAGCGGGGAAGAGGCCGAGAGGCCCTGCTTCTGTGCCTGGAACCGCTTCTCCAGATATCTTTATACCACCCCTGCCGGGGAAGGCGGCAGGATTATCCCTGGGGTCAAATGATGCTTCTGAAGCTTGTGACCTTTCGCAGGCCCCAGAGTGCAGCCAAATCCCAGGTAGGATCAGAGCCCAGATCAAGGGGATGATATACTTGGCTTCCCCTAGGCTGGCCTGCTCCGGCCCCACGCCCAGCCAGACAGGCTTCCTGCTAACTCAGTGCTGCATAAGGATGCAACAGAGATGGAAGCTACGAGTGGTTAAAGCAGAGGACTGGAACCAGGACACCTGGGTCTTATTCCTGATGCTGCCACTGACTAGCTATGTAAGAACAGAAGAACGGCCATACTAGGTCAGACCAATGGTCCATCTAGCCAGTATCCAGTCTTCTGACAGTGGCCAGATGCTTCAGAGGGAATTAACAGAACAGGGCGATTTTGAGTGATCCATCCCCTGCCGTCCAGTCCCAGCCTCTGGCAGTCAGAGGTTTAGGGACACCCAGCGCATGGGGTTGTATCCCTGACCATCTTGACCAATAGCCATGGATGGCCTTATCCTCCAGGAACTTATCTACAGTAGTTCTTTTTTGAACCCAGTTATATTTTTGGCCTTCACAATATCCCCTGGCGATGATTTCCACAGGTTGGCTTCTGTGTTGTGTGAAGAACTACTGCCTTATGTTTATCTGCTGCCCATTAATTTCATTGGGCGACCCCTGGTTCTTGTGTTATGTGAAGGGGGTAAATAACACTTCCCTAGTCACGTTCTCCGCACCAGTCAGGAATTTACAGACCTCTGTCATACCTTAGTCATCTCTTTTCTAAACTGAGCAGTCCCACTCTTTTAAATCTCCCCTCATATGGAAGCTGTTCCATCCCCCTAATCATTTTTGTTGCCCTTCTCTGTACCTTTCCCAATTCCAATATATTGTTTTTGAGACGGGTCAACCAGAACAGCACCCAGTATTGCCCTTCGAATGGTCGCTGCCTTTCTCCGTGCCTCAGTTTCCCCAACTAAACAGGGATGCTACCACTTTGCGATCTTGTCAAAGAGCTTTGAGATCCTCAAATGGAAGGTGCAGCATGAATCCAAAGCATTACAATTAAATGGAAGTATTGGATAGGATGAGTCATGGAGCTGGCCAGTAAGGTTCAGACACTGATGGCCAGAGAGAGATTTATTCAGTTACTTATATATTGTTCAAACTTATTCCACCTGAAACAAGCTAAAGAAAACCGTAAAGAGGACTAGGAAGATCTGGGTGGAAGGTTTCGTGTGTCTTATAGTGCCAGTAATATGGGGAATATGGATACTGCTAGGGTAGTTTGCAGAAAGAGCTGCATCACTTCAAATGTCTCTAGGCCAACTGGCTTAATGGCTTTGCAAGGCGCTTTGAAGCTGCAAAGCTCTAAGCGTTCAGCATTGTGACTTCCGCTGATGTGTTCAAGGGCAGATTAAGGGAATTATATCAGCTGCTTGGAGAGGGCTAATATGCTGAGGATTGCTAGATGTGAAGGAATGTGGTGAGAGGAAGGGTTAGCAAGAATACAGCTAGGAACTAATGGATTTGGGGTCACACTAGAAAAAGTGGCATTCACTCCTTCTCAGCTCTGGCCCCCTGCTGCTTCTAGGGTGGTGACACTGATCCATGTCGGTACTGAAGAAACAAACAAATAAGCTTCCACTCAGCTTGAGTCCCAGCTTTGTCTCCCTTGTTTACCAGGCGTCATCCCCTGCCTGGAATGCTACCTAGCTCACAGGCACCCCTAGTAGCTAGATAATGTACTGCAAAAAAGATACCAAACAGCCAAGGGAGCAGCACTCATGCCACGCACGGACATAGGTTCCTCATCCCCAGAAAAGAACAGGAGGACTTGTGGCACCTTAGAGACTAACAAATTTATTTGAGCATGAGCTTTCGTGAGGATCAGCTGATTAGCGTGTGTATGCTAATGCACGAGTGCACACCTCTGCTCCCTGCCGGCTGGGGGAAAAGCCGGTGTGAGAATTATCTCCCCCTCTAATGGCAGGAGGCCCACAGCAGAGAAATGCCTGACAGCTGCTGACAGCTCCTCCTTCACGGCAAGTGGTAGCAGTTTGGAGACAAAGGTCTGTGGGTTTCTCCTCCTTCCCGCAGCAGAGCATAGTTGACCACAGGGATGTTTAACCACCTGGAGCTCACGGGGGTCCTTCATCAAGTCAAAATGCCTGAGAACTTAAAAAGGGGCCACTGAGAGCCCGTGAAACCCAGTGCTGATTTCAGCCGGGTGCTATTCTAAAGCAACACCAGCTCTCCGCCGCACTTGCAGCTGTCTCCAGACAGAGTGAAACCCCTGGGATCCTCTTGCGGAGATCTTAAAACGAATATTAAAGTGAAACCTAAAGGGGGCGAAATGTTTCCGCGTTATCAGACCAAACCGTGCAAAAGTCTGTTGAAACGGCCACGGTCCCGCGCAGTGTTTTGGTGTTGATAAAACCGCATTTTCCCACTGGAAATCCATTCTGCCGAAAGCTTTTCCACCAGCTCTACGTTGTAACAGCGATGTCGACAAGGGGATGGAATCGGCTTCCAAAGGGGAAATCTCCACTTTATACACCTTTTGTCCCGGCCTGGAGCCTTCCACAGAAAAGCAGGGGGGTGGATTAGATAACGCCCTGGGTCTCTTCCCTCCCTGACTCCTCCAGTCCTGCAGTGACTCATCTCTCTCCTTCTGGCTTTGCCTTTCAAATGGGAATCTTCAGCCCCTGACTCCCAGTTATGAAATGACTCACCGTTTCCCAGGTTCCTCCGGCCCTGGGGGAATTAAATTAGCAACATGTGCTTGGAATAGGGAGTGCCTCATATACAGTTCTGGAGGGGCTCCCCCCCATGCACACACAAAGCAAAGAGCAAAGCCCTTTGATCAACCCACTGCCCCACATGAGCCGAGCAAGAATTAATTGAGCGTGCGTTCAATTTCACAGCAAGCTGAGTCCCAGGGCTCATTGAAGGGCTGCCAACAGAGTAGTAACATGTAGCCACTGGCCACAAGAGGGTACCCAAGGCCTGCTCTACCTACCAAGTGTGCCTGTCAAGTTGGTTTTGTTTTCTCGGGGCCAGATTGATTTAGTGAAGAGGGGACAAGCCCAGGGAAACTGTCCTGCTCTCTCTGCCAGACAGAGTAAAGGACCACACGACACTCTTTGGGACCAGCTTGTATTTTTTCAGACAACTGACCTGGTTTCTTGCAAATCAGGTCCTGGGTAGGTCTTAGAATATTTTTGCTTTATTACTGGGCGTCACGATGATGTGAACATAGGCATCGTCAGACCGGATCAGACCCCGGGTCCCTCTAGAACTGATGGTTATGCTAGTGAGCTGGAGAGGATAGAATTGTTGGAGGGGTTTGGGCAAAGGAGACTTGATGTGGGGGCCCAACAGATGTGACACTGACATTACAGACAGAGAAATGGCATCAGGTTTGAATGTAAGGGCCTCACTAACTTGGCCAATTATACATATAAAACATCCCGCATCTCCTTGAATCTTTCTAAGTTCTCACCCTGGTCCGCATCCTGTGGCAGTGAGTTCCACAGGCTGCTTTTGCATTGAGTGAAAAAAAATTTTTTGCCTTGTATCAGTTGACAAATTCGCTACTTTTCAATTTCATTGGCTGTCTCCATGTTCTTGAGCCAGCTGTTGCTCCCCCTGCTGGTAGAGCTATGGAGAACAGAGAGAGGTTAAGTGACTTCCCTGTCAGAACCAAACACAGATCCCGACTTCAGTTCCCCGCTTCTAACTGGTGAAATGCAAATGTATCAGGAATGTATAGAGATCTTCATTCCCAGGCTACTACCCTATCCACTAGACTATGCTGCCTTCTTTGGTGGGTTGGTTTTGGATATGATCTGTTTAAAGAGATGAAAGCTTGGCATTTGTAAATAACAATAGGGAGACAGTTTTGGAAACTGACCGATATACATGTGATCAATCTCACAGCTTCCTGTGAAGAGTTGCAGGAGAAAACCTACTTAAATCAGAGAGAAACCCAGTTCCTCAGGTTTGATTTGCCTTAACCCTTAGACCTTTGGCTGGTTGCATTTAGGAGGAGAAGGGGTTTGTGTGTGTCAGTGTTGGCAGCCTCATTCCTAGGGCAGCAAAGCTTCTGCGAAAAGGAAAAGCCAGCCACCATTTGTTACATTTCCCCCCCCCCCTTTTTTTTTTGGTTCATGAATCCAGGAACATTTGTGCAAACAGGCTTTTGTTCAGTTAGTTTTAAGGGGAGAGCGTTTCCCTCTGCAAACGCCCGCCCCCCACCTAAAAAAAAAAACTATATCCCATCGAAAAATTTTTGCTCAGCGTTTTTAAATCAGCTCTCCTGTTCTTAAAGATTTCATCGACCAATCAGGGAGCAGAGGTAATACCATGTGATGCAGCTTCTCCCCAGCCTGCCCTGGCTAGCTTACTGGCCTCAGTTTCCTTTACCAGCAGCTCCTTCTGCTCCAAGGCCCCAGGCTTCCCCAGTCTCTGCAGCCTCCCCCTGCTCATCTCAGTCTGGGGAGCTTTGTGGTCTCTCCCGCTTCCCTGGCAGATCCCTGCTGCTCTTTGCTCCTCTTTAGCCAGCTCAGGTGTGGCAAGCAGGGCTGCTTGGACAGGCCTCCCCTTTGCTCACCTCCCACCCCAGTCCCGTGCCCCTTACTCTCCCAGCTCTGGACTCTCCCCGGGAGAAGGACCCAGCAGCTGGGCACACATGGAGAAAAGCTTCTCTTGGACTAGCCGGGCACTTTCCCTCGGGGGCGTGATGGATCGTAGGCTTGTGCACACTGCTGCTTATGTCGGCATACTTATGTCACCCAGGGGTGTGAATAAGCCACACCCCAGGGTGACGTAAGTTATATCGGCCTAAGCGCCGGTGTGGACAGAGCTTGTCGGCAGCAGAGCTCCTCCCGCCGTCAGAGCCACCGCCTCTGGCGGGGGTGGTTTTATTATGCTGACGGGAGAGCTCTCTCCCGCCGGCATAGAGCGTCTTCACCGGCCGTGCCGCATCTGGATGCACCAAGCGAACCGGCGTGAGAACGAAGGGGCCAGCTGGCAAGGCAAAGTTCACATCAACTCTTCTAGGCAAAGATCCTCGTGGGTACAAATCCTTCGTTCTCGTGCCATTTCGGTTCATGCTTTCCCTCCTGGTGCTTCTGCAGAGGCCCCGGCTCACACGGACAGTACTTTGGCCTGATGCCGGGCGGGGCGAGCAAATCCGGCTCCGTATCAGAGCTGCCCCATGAAGCACTCATCCTGCTCCTTCGTCTTTCTGTCAGCCGCGTGACGTGGGAGAGCAGCTGCTTCTGCACGGATTGAAACCCGCCAGGAATGAATTCACTCTGGATGCTCTGGGCATAGCTGAAGACACATCTTTAACCAAACCCCCGCCCGGCTCCCTGGGCTCCCCGATTTCACCCCTTTGTACCCACGCCTTTCTGATGGAGAACCACATCCACGCCCCCAGCTGGGGGAGTCAGGTGAGCAGCCCCCTTTGAGCTTGGACCTTGACACCTTCCCACACCAGCTGTCGGCATCTGGTGTGTTGTGGCTGTCACACTCTCTGGAGTGGCTCACGACCGTGAGTACCAGTCTCAGGACAGACTGTCAAGAGGTGGGGCAGATCCCATCGGGTTAAGGCAGGGGTGGGCAAACGTTTTGGCCCGAGGGCCACATCGAGGTTCCGAAACTGTATGGAGGACCGGGTAGGGAAGACTGTGCCTCCCCAAACAGCCTGGCCCCCCCCATCCACCCCCTCCCACTTCCCGCCCTGACTGCCCCCCTCAGAACCCCCTGACCCATCCAACCCCCCCTGCTCCTTGTCCCCTGACCGCCCCCTCCCAAGACCCCCACCCCTAACCGCCCCCCCGGGACCCCACCCCCTATCCAGCCCCCCCTGCTCCCTGTCCCCTGACTGCCCCAACCCCTATCCACCCCTCGCCCCCTGACAGTCCCCCCGGGACTCCCACGCCTATCCAACTGCCCCCTGCTCCCTGTCCCCTGACTGCCCCCTGGGACCCCCGCCCCTTATCCAACCCCCCCCCCAGTTCCCCACTCCCTTACCATGCTGCTCAGAGCACCAGGACTGGCAGCCATGCCGCCCGGCGGGAGCCAGCCACACCGCTGTGTTGCCCGGCAGGAGCTCGCAGCCCCCACCCAGAGTGCTGGTGGCACGTGAGCCGAGGCTGCAGGGGAGGGGGGACAGCAGGGCTGGGGCCGTGGGCAAGCCTCCGCAGCCGGGAGCTCAAGGGCCGGGCAGGACGGTGCTGTGGGCCAGCTGCAGCCCGTGGGCTGTAGTTTGCCCACCTCTGGGTTAAGGGAACGAATCCCACTCGCAAGTGCACGGAGCAATGTGCGATCTCACGAGGGGAACTGTCCTCGCCACACCCCCAGCCCTGCTGAAGCACCAGCTTCAGCAAATAATCTAGTCCTTTGGGCAGGTAGCCTCGCCCAATCCTCTGGAGCATTGCCTCTCAGTGACGCTGGCCACCAGGACCTGGAGCATGGGCCGAAATTCTCCACTGCCTTGGACACGACCCTACAAGCCTTTCACCTGGATGCCCAAGGAAGTCAGCAGGTTTCCAGCTGGAAGAGCTGCCCGCTCCAGTCCTGTGGACCCAGGGTGCCGGTTCCTCGGCTGCTCCAACTCCATCAACATCAGCGATTTGGGCCTAATGAGGATCTGGCCCGTAGGCTTTAGCCGACCAGATCTGAAAAACGAAACATAGCCAGGCCCTTCCCTGGCCTCCTGTAGGCTGGTCCATATGTCAGATGTGGGCTCCGTCCCTGCAGCTGACAGCCAGAGCAGAGAGAAGAGATGTGTCCTGAAAGTCTCCTCCTCTAAAGCAGAGGATGGCTGCCTTTGTAGCAACGGGAAGAAGGAGCCCTCCAAACCAAGCTTCATCTGTCTCCAGGGAGGCCAAAAGGCAGAGGATTGAAACTCTCTTGTAGAGAAGGATTAGCAGCTGGCAATCCCTGCGCTCCTGTGGTCCTCCACCAGATTGCTGCCTGCCTGCCTCCCTGGGGCGGGTGATTAGTTCCCTGAGAATTGCATTCCCGATCCCTCTGACCCCGATCCCTCTGACGTGGAGCTAAGAAAACAGCCCTTCCTCATCTACAGAGAAAAGCCCCTCGCCCTGTCTCATGTGGATAGCCCCTGATGCCCCAGACTTTGTACTGAGGTTTCATAAGCGAACTTGGTGGTGGGGAAAGGTCCCAGACTGCAGACAGCCATGGGGACTGAAACCCACCATTGAGCTCTGAGAGCCCCGCCCAGGGGGAGGACACTGGACCAGAACACTGAGGACCTGGGGGCATGGTCCAGGGGGGTAGGATGCTGGACTATAATGCTGGGGACCTGGGGGCATGGCCCAGGGGGATATGGCACTGGATCGGAATGCTGGCAATCTGGGGACATGCCCAAGGGGGTAGGGCACTAGACCAGGACCCTGGGGACTGGAGTTCGAGTCCTGGCTCTGTCACCAAACTGCTGGGTGACCTTGAGCAAGTCACTTCCCCTCTCTGTATCTCAGTCTTCCCATCTGTGAAGGGGGGATAACGATACTGATCCGCTCTGAAATCTACGGATGCAGAGAGCTGCTATCACTGTTACTCTCAGGACACTTGCTGTTTGTTGCAGCTTGAGGACAAGCTTCCTCAACGCTCTCCAGCCAGTGTGCCTCAACCTTGCTGTGGAGGGACTCCCTGGGGCAGGGGAGGGGACTTGTTCTGTCTCCTGGGTCTCTTCTGACAGGGGTGGCCAGAACCTCTTGTGCGAAGGCTTTGATAAGGTAGGTGAATGTCCATCCACTGAGAGCGGAGCTATGGTCAGCAGCTCATTACGCAGACCCTCGGGTGCTAATGATGTTTCGGATTGGGCTGTCTGAGCAGCCTAAGGGAGTTAGGCACTCCGATCCCCATTGAGTGACCTGTGCAATGCCTGAGGTCAGATTAGATGAGTATAAAGGTCCCTCTGGCTTTGAAATCAAGGGGCTTTGGGCACTCCCTGAAGCTCTCACCGCCTGGGGTTTGGATACTCCAGCACTAAGGGCCACAGAAACCCTATGCTGGCTCAGTGGCAGAAGGCTCCCTAGCCTCCTGGGAGCCACCCAGCCCACCCCAGGTGCCAGCCCATTTCCTCCTTCAGCTGCTGGGTCGGGTCTTTCCCTCCCCTTGGGGACACGCCATGTCTCCCTCAGCCCCGTGTTGCAGTGATCTCGCCTCGCTGCCCAGCCTGGGGAGATCTTCGCCTTCTCTTATCCCGGAGCCATTTGTTCCCTAGGAAGCCTGGTTAGCATCTGCCTGCAGCAGGGCTCGGTGACCCCGAGAAGGGCATCTCGCTTTGTCTCTTCCCTGGTGCTGCAGGGCACCAGCCAGCTCCTCATCTCCTCCTGCCTTTTGTGGCCAGCTCTTTGACAGGGGAAGGCTGCAGCGTTCTGAAGACAATAACCGAGAGGAGCCAGCCAGAGTTGGGGCCAGCCCCTTGCTCCCCAGCCAGCAGCTCCAAATGGCTGGTTAGATGCCGTAGGCACAGGATGGAGGCTCAGGAAACAACCGTACAGCCCGAAGAAAGGGGAGTTCTTATGAATTCCAGTAGTTCCAGATCTAGCTAGAGTTGTAGGCGAGAGATCTTTACCAAGCGTGCTGAGAGGCCAGTGTTACGGGCCGTGGCTCTAGGGTTAGTCAGCAAGCAGCCTAAGCCTGGCCCTGGCTTGGATTCCCGATCCACCTGGTGTCTCATCGAACTCGGTCCCTCCCGAAACCTGTCTCTCTCCAGTTCCACTCCCCATACCACAGGATCTGGAATAGGTTTGGGGCCACATGTGGTTCTTCATGACCCTGATGGAAATCTGAAGTAACTCCTCCACCGGTGAACGGGGCAACTTATGGGGCTACCTCTTCCCCTCTGGATATGGGCAACAAAAGCCAGCTCCCGCCTTGTGAATGCACGGGGCTGGTGGGCACTGCCCAATTTCCATGTCCCTGGAGCCATAGCTGAGCCGTGGAACTTGGTTGGATCCCACTGAGCAAAGGGGAAGGATTTGGGGAGGCTCAGTCCCCTGTGACCAGCTCTGTGGGGACCGCCTGCTCAGCAGCCTGCAAAAGTGGGGGGCGAGACGGGGCTGGGAGCTTTTCCCTTCCTGGGATCCTCAGGTTGAGCTCTTGGGAACCTGGATCCTGTGGTCCAGCTCCTGCTGGGCTCAATGGCAAAATAGAGCAGGATTTCACAGATTCAAGCATTTCAAAGCCAGAAGGGAGGATTATGGGTAACCCAGGCCAGTGATTTCCTCACCCAGCCCATAACTTGTGTGCGAGTGACAGCATCTGTCTTGGACAGATGTCCGGTGCTGGTTCAAAGACTCCAAATGATGCAGCAGCCACCAGTCCCTAGGAAAATTGCTCCAACAGAAGAGGATCGTTAAAGCAAATTGGCTCTTTATTCCCCAGTGGGGAAATCCCCTTTTTAACTCCTTGCGAAAGCAGGGCAGTCATCCGTACATTGCTATTCCGTCGCCTGCACTCCTAGAGCCAGCACCAGGGAAAAGCTGCAGGTGGGTTAACATATTAGAGGAACAAACTGCTAACGATCAGTGGGAATCAGTGTAATTGGGACAATCTCTGTTCAGTACCAGAGCGTGGGGGTCTGCAAGTGCCCATTTCTAATGGGCCTCATTAAGCCACATCAAACTCATATTGCAGGTAAAGGACACGTCCATTTTTCATAACTGCTTTTAAAGGGGGAAGAGGGTGCTCTGGCCCCTGCAATTAGCGAGGCGGTCATGACAAGGGAGAGTGAATGGGAGATCTAATTTTCATGCTAACGAGGGATAACAAGCACCAGGAGCTGCCTTCCTGCTAGGAACCCAGAAGGATCTGTCTTATCTCTTTCAAGATGAAAGTGATGCTGCCACATGTAGATCAAAGGAAACCAAGGAGATGATCCCAAGGCCTGGGAAGTGTTTTGCACAAGGGATGGGAAAACGGCGAACAGGCTCCAGTCAGAAGAGCAGATCATTTCTGGAAGAGGCGACCATAAGCACGTGGCTTTTTTCTTGGTGTCTGGTAGCTGGCGTGTAAACAAATCCTGGGTAACTGCGTTAACCTGTGTTCAGAAAAAGCTTTCCTCCCACGGCACTTCTTGCAATAAGATTAGAATCCAGCAGACCAGAGAGCCATGAAATCTTGCAGCTAGCCCCTGAGCACACCTCCTTCACTGGGGTGCATTCATCACTGTTATATTGCATTCGAGTAAGGGACGTGATCGTTCCCCCCTATTCAGCACTGGTGAGGCCACGTCTGGAGTACTGCGTCCAGTTTTGGACCCCACACTACAGAAAGGATGTGGACAAATTGGAGAGAGTCCAGCAGAGGGCAATGAAAATGATCAGGGGGCTGGGGCACATGACTTACGAGGAGAGGCTGAGGGAACGGGGCTTGATTAGTCTGCAGAAGAGAAGAATGAGGGGGGATTTGATAGCAACCTTCAACTACCTGAAGGGGGGCTCCAAAGAGGATGGAGCTCGGCGGCTCTCAGTGGTGGCAGATGACCGAACAAGGAGCAATGGTCTCAAGTTGCAGTGGGAGAGGTCTAAGTTGGTGTCACAGGGTGCACACAGGTTCCCTGCCTTGCGTCCCTGTGCTCTTGTGCTTAGGCTGGTCAAAGAAGGGGTCCCAATGCCCCTTTCAGTTGTTTCACCCGTGTCTTTTTATTTACAGTGCTGAGTGCAGCCCCAATTCCCCCAACACGGATCCCCACACTGACCCTTCCCTGGGTCTTCTGGCCCCTGAGTCTTTCTGCAGTCGGTAAAGACAGAGCTGCAGTCCCCCTGTCTTCTCCTCTAGTTAGCCTCTGCCCTGTGAGCCTTTTCCCTGGGCTTATATCTCCTCCCAGTGACCAGCCCAGCTGGTTCCACTTGACTCAGCTGATTCCCCAAACCCTGCCCTGGCGACACTAGAAGGTCAGCGTTCAAAACCTTGGCATGCACTGGTAGTGAGGGCTACAAGGTGCTTTGAAAACCTCCCAGGGTGTCTACCTGCATTGTTAGGTGCTGTGGTGGGGCAGTGCCCCACCCCCAGGCAAGATTAGGCTACAACAGGCCAGAGTGGCTGTGCAGAATGAGCAGCCAATCAGAGAGGGCCTGTGGGGGAGCCAATCAGTGCCGAGCAGAGGGCAGCCAATCAGGGCCAGGCTAGGCCCTATATAAAGGCTGTCCAGGAGGGAAGCAGGCAGTCTCTCCCAGACCTTCAGAGGGGAAGGTCTCTCTTCTGAGCTAAGGAGACGGCCCCGGCCGACTGTGGGCCCTGACCAGAAGGGCTTAGAGGATGCAAGGGGTCAGAGAAGAAGTGACCCAGGGAGGATGGAGAGGCCACCACTAGAGGGTCCCTGGGTTGGGACCCAGAGCAGTGGGCAGGCCTGGGTCCCCCCTTGTACTTCACCTGGCTGAGGAGGAGCGTGGCCTGATACAGGCTGTGGCTGGCCCCTGTGACAAAGGGGCTAGACTCTGAGGCTGCAGTTGGTCGCTAGAGCTGGTGTAGATTGAAGACTGCTGATAAATCCAAACCTCCGGAAGGGGGTGAGACCGGAGCAGCAGTGTCCTGAAGAGGATGCTGCTGAGTGGGGAGCAACACGGCTCCCCAGAGCAGCAGGGCAGATGAAGGGCAAGACACCACGCACAAAAGGTGCTCCATGACTGGACAGAGCTAATTCCTGGAGCAACCAGCGGGAGGCATCAGTGATGATGAGTCTTGACCCTGTCACAGGTGCCTAAATACCTTTTAAAAGCTGGCTCTTACCTGCTCTGAGCCTCATTTCCCCACCTGTGCAATGGGGATAATAGCACTGCCCTACCTTAGCAGGGTCTTGTGAGGCCTAATGCATTAGAGATTGCGAGGCTTGGATGGTGGAGCGGTGGTTTTCAGGCTGGGGTCCCCAGATTATGTCTAAGGGGTCCAAGAAAGGCTGTTACCATAGAACACTGGCTTTCAACCTAGGGTCTGTGGCCTGCAGGGGGTCCCCAGACGGTGCCTAAGATTTCCAAAGGGGTCCGCACCTCCATTCGAAATGTTTTAGGGGTTGGCAAATGAAAAAAGGTTGAAAACCCCTGGTCTAGAGTAATGGGGGGGCTATAGAAGTACCGCAGTCAGACAGTATTTCACTTGTAAGCCGAGAGACCTATATGTAAAGGGAATAATATCTATGTGCACATAAACCTTGGATTTAAAGTATTAATGTTCAATAGGCAACCTGCATTACCATTCCTCTGCCAGCCCTCGATGTGCATGATGTGGTGGCTGGGGCTAGGCAGAGTTTCCGAGCAAAGACAGTTGCACTTGGAATTTTAGTTTCCCCTCGCCAGCCTTGATCTGACAGGGCCGCGGCCTGCTCATCGGCAAGTGCATTGCAAGGCCTGTCGTTACCTATGCCCTTTTTCTCAGAAGGGGGAAGGCTGCGAGGAGTTCAGCAGGTCTGGGATTTTGGCGGGCGTGTGATCTGCATTTGCCGGCATTTTATCTGTTTTTTTTTCATGTAAAAGGCCCCCGTGTTTGACAGCTAGCGTGCTACGGAGCTGGGTGCATTCGAAATGTGTCTGGGGCAGGGGTAGCCAACCTGAGCCGGAGGAGGAGCCAGAATTTACCAATGCACATTGCCAAAGAGCCCCAGTAATAAGTCAGCAGCCCTCCAGCAACTCCCCTCCCCCACTCCCAGCAGAGAGCAACAATACCCAAAGTCCAAAGGTGCAAACAATTCGATGTTTATTGGGGTGAACTTCCAGCAAGCATGATTCCAGTTTCCTTCCTTAGTATCCTCCTTTCCAGCTCTGACACCACAGAGCCTTACACCTGCGTCCTTGTTCCCATTCCTGCCCTTAACCAAACATGATTCCAATTTCCTTACCCCCATTCCCTGTTCCCATCTCCCCCTCCCGCACCCACTCACTCACTTCCTCATTGACTACAGCTTATATAGTAAAACTTGAGTTCTGCTTAGCTATACCTTAACCAATCATTTTCCTGAAATTTAACTAACCAATCCTAACATATTGTAACATGATTATGTAACCAATTATATCCCACCACCTTAATTAGTTTACACCCAGCAAAATTAATTATACAGCAGACAGGAACAATCACAGAACCAGACAGAGATTATACAGACAAACAATAGCAAAGTGGGAACTATCATGACAAAACAATACAGAAGTTAGGATTTCACATCCCAACTATTGATAAGTGAGTTCTTGCCAGACAGGATGCTATCAAACTAAGTTTCCTTTTACATTTTCTAGGCACTTCCCTTTCTCTGGAGGTGATAGGAATACAATCCTGTCCTGATAGTGCCTAACAGCTCAATAACACCTTATTTCAATGTGACTAGTTTGGAATGTGAGGATGTGACCGGTCGTTTCCTAGCTTATGGCTGCCTCTGCTGCTTAGCCAAAGGCCTTAGCCTAAGAACAGGGCCTCAGACCGTCACAGTAAGAGAAGGCCCTTACACCAGCAGACAGTGATTTTGATTCTTTCTTTTATACCTCTAGAACTAGCCAAGTGATAAGAATACACCTAAATTCTTAAAGTACAGGCCTTTGCAGACAGGCCTGAATATCTATATCCTAACACTCCACCCCTTCTTTTTCTTTTGGGATCCTCCTGCCCAGGTATCCCTGGAAAAGCATAAGACATATGGCAACACATTTCCTGATAGGGCCAGGCATCAAGGTGGAAGGTGTCGATGCTCCATCTGTCCCACTGCCCCTTGTGTAGTCTAGTGCCCTGCACCTTCTCTCGTCCGGTCATACCACACCTATTCCAATTAGTGTTCCAGACTTCCCATTATAGCGGGCCTGAGAAGGTTGGGTCCGGGTTGTCTAGTACACTGTAGGGTTTGGAGGGCTTACTACATTACTTATAGGTTATCTCCCTATGCAACGTAACACAAGTACAGTTAACAATACAAAATCCACAGCAACACTGAGTCTTGACCACTGCAGTATGGTCCAACATCCGAGACACCCCCAAAACACTGCCTCTCCTCCTTCGACGGGGTCACAATCTGATGTGTCCAGTTGCTGGCAGTTGCAACAAGCTGCCCCTGCAGGTTTTGCTTGCTTTTGTCCATATCATAAGTCCATTGAATGTTCACAGAGAAATGGGATATTGTCCAAACCAGCTTGACCACTTGGTATGGAATCAGGTAGTAAGCCCTGGCTTATTCACAGCAATAAGATTCACAGATCCATTTGTGCACCAAAGTCCAGATAGCGGCATGTAGATGGGTGTAGTTTGGTTATGGGCTGGTGTAATTGTGCCCCCAGTAATATGTACATTCCCAGCAAAACACCTTATACACAGTACACCCAGTTGTCCACCCCTTGCATAGGCCGTTGATCCTACTCCTCTATAGTCATAGGAGAGGGGCACATCTTCTATTGATTTACACTATTTTACACGATCAGCATCTCCCCCTCCCTCCCCGCACCTCCTGATCAGCTGGTTCCTGGCATGCAGGAGGCTCGAGGGGGGAGGAGCGAGGGCACGGCAGGCTCAGAGGAAGGGAGGGAAAGGGGGTTGAGTGGGGGCAAGGCCTGTGGCAGAGCCAGGGGTGGAGCAGTGAGCACCCCCCCAGGCACATTGCAAAGTTGCCTTATCAGGGTCGGTGCCAATACAAGGAGCCGCATGTTAACTTCTGAAGAGCCGCATGGGGCTCCGGAGCCCAGGTTGGCCACCCCTGGTCTAGGGGGGTGTCTACACGGCAATCACCGGCTGTGACTGCTGCTTGAGCTGACATACCTGAGCTAGCAGACAGTGGTGTTGTCGCCAGGTTGGCCCCAGGATATTGAAGTGACAAGGTGGGGGAGGGAAGAGCTTGTCTCGCTCACCAACAGAAGCTGGTCCAATAAAAGCTGTTATCTCACCCCCTCTTGTCTCTCGAATACCTGGGCTAGCTTTACTCAGCCTCGCTCGGGGCCTGGAGCAGGGACGATACAGCTGTGTGAGCATCAGCACGAGCTAGGTCTGTGTGTTCTGGGTGGGGTTACGCTCCGCGGCTTTCATTGCTCTGGGACCCGAGCTAGCCAGATTAACACTAACTTGGGTAGGTCAGCTTAAGCGGCAATCACACCAAGTGATTGCAGTCTAGACATGCCCTATGTCCGTCTGCAGGCACCGTCATCACCAGGCACGGAAAGAGAGCGAGCGAGAGACAGTAATCAACAACATTTTAAGTTAATAAAGCCAAAATAATTTTCAGAAGAGTGGACAGACATTTTCCATTTAGTAAAACTGGAACGGTCAGTTTCACGTTGTTCCTAGTTGATGTCGCTTTCCGGCTTACATTTGCTAGCACAGAACAACCACGGAGCAGCCGTGTGCTGAGCGCTGCCGGGGAAAGTCTAAATGTTTAAAAAGCCACCTCTTTTTTTTATTATTTAGGCTTTTTTTAAAAAAAAAAAATCATGAAAATGTTTCTCTTCCAATGAGGTTTGATGACCCCCCGCCTGCCGACCCACCCCCACCGCTTTTAAAAACCACCAGTTAGTTTCTTTGACCGTGTCTCTTTGACGTCTCTGTCTTTCAAAGGATAATGTGACGGCTCCTCTTGTTGAACTGCGCTGTCATGTCAGCACCGATCCGTAAGTCGTAGCACCACCGTTTGGCGGGAGGATCAGCGTTTATTTCACGTGAGACCATCAGCACAAAGGAAAGCACCTATCTCCCTCGCCGTCTGCTGCCTATTGCTCTGGCAGGTCTGATTCCAGATGGCACGTGCTAAGAGAAAACGGGCCACGCTGATGATTTCCTAGACACAGTGCAATAATAATCTCTCCCGATAGGAAGGAGAATCTTTGGCCGCTGGGAGTCTGGATTCTTCTGTGTTTGACTAACAATTCGTGCCTGCGACCCTGAGGAACACATCTGGTACTAGGCGAACCATGGCCGAGATCCGGACCTGCACCTCTTGGAGGTGACTTTAAGGCACTTTTTCGGCCTCCTGAATCTGGGGCTGCTCTTGAGGTCACCAGCAAAACTTGCCCAGCTCTGGGGGCCTGCTTAGGTTACAGCAGCGTCCCGGGCTGCCCTTTTGGTTGCCAGACTCTCTGGAGTCTCCTGTGTACTCTGGCCCTGCCCTGCCATACCCTTCCTGCCCCCAGCCCTGCCCCGGATGTTTCCCACTCTCTATGCTGGGACGTCCTCAGAAGGCAGCAGGCCATTCCTAGGTGGCGGGTATAATAGGCCAGGGAAGGTTAAACCACCCCAAACCCAGGCCGTGGCCCCGCCCATGCTCCACCCCAAGGTCCCGGCCTCACTGCCCCTCTCCCACAAAGCACCGGATTGCAGGAGCCCGCTACCTGTAGCTTGGCTAATGCTCTCCCCTGGGCTTTTTCCTGCTGCTCCATCCCTCTCCTTGGGCTGTGTCATGGCGGGCGGTTGACCCTGGAGACCTGGTGCATGGGCCTCAGAGGGGTAGGGAGTCCCGGCCCCGTGCAGCAAATCTCCTTCTTGGAATGCCTTCCTGACATAGTCCCTCTGCGGCCGCCAGTGCAGGTCTGCCTCTCTCTGCCCACCTCCCGGCCCACCTCCCGGCTATGCTGAAGAAACTTGAGTCCTTCCTCCACCTGGGACATGCCCAGCCGGCCTGCCAGGGTAGGGCTTCACCGACCCAGAGTTGCTCCTGACCCTGCAGGTGTTTTCACCACGTCACGACTTCCCTGGCCGTCAGTAACACTGGTTTTAAGAGCAGTGGAAGGTCCGAAATCTTTTCCTGCAGCCACATTAGGGCAGCAGCAGCCATGAGCCAAAAAGCAGAGTCCCATCCTCACATTCCGTCGAAACGATATTAAAACCATGTCCTATGGGGCTGTTAAGGAGCCGATCCTGTCCTACCAGTACCCACCACCACCAGATAAAGAAACACTTCTTCAGATGTTTAAAGAGAACTTTCTTGGATAGAATTCTGTCTGGCACCGAATCACTTATCAATGCTTCTGTATTTTGTCTTTATGGTCCCCACTTCTCTATTGTTAATCTGTCTGGTTCTCTGATTGTTTCTGTCTGTGGCATAACAAATTTTTGCAAGTTTTAAAGCAACTAATGCTGTGGGGCATGATTGGGTGAAGAATTATTTCACAATGTGTTAGGATTGGTCCAAGAATTATTTTGTAATACTTTAGTAAAATGATTGGTTAAGGTATAGCTAAGCAGGACTTGAGTTTCACTATATAAACTGGGGTCCAAAAGGAAGTTCTTTGGAACCAACTCCAGGACGCAAACCCCAGATCAGAGCTGCCAGACTTCAACACCCTGCCAACCACACCGTGCAGATGCTGGAGTCTCCGGATGACCTGATCCTGCCTGGTCACCAGGAAAAGTTTGTCTGCCTTATTGGGAATGGTGAGCGTTGTATGCTTAGCTTTCTGTTTTGGTAACTGTTAATGAACAGAGCTTAAGGACATTACTGTGTAAGGCTCTTTTACTGGTAAAAGGTCCTGCAAACCTGCAGAAGGTTACACCCTGAGCTCTAGAAACTAGGTATGGGTGGGTGTTTTACCTACCTCATGTCCCCAAAGAGTAAAACTGAAAACCACAGAGGTGGCCCTGGAGGGAGTGTACATACAACAACTGTCTGGGGAGTGTTTTTTTTGGGAGGAGCGGGGGGTGTCTCAGCACTGGATTCAGGGCCTAGGGCAGTTGGGCTGCCGAGTCCTGCATCCCAAAGGAGGAGACCGGACTCAGGGTTTGCACCCAGAAGTGTGCCTCAGGGGCCCAGAGCTATAAACAGTGACTGGATGCTGCCCAGACCCAACTGGCTTGGAGACACGTGGGCTCTAAAGTTTGGATCTAACTACAAGAGGCTGGCAATCATCCATTAGGGGAACCAGCCTGGTCTGTACCAGCATCTCTTCCAGAAAGACATCCAGTCTTGATCTGAAGACATCAAGAGACAGAGAACCCACCACTCCGCTGGGTTGTTTGTTCCAACGATTGCTCCCCCTCACCGTCAAAGCAGGAAACTTGCTGTCTTGGCAGCAAACTCATGTACGGCCAGTGGGTGATTCATGAACCAAATACAGGCCTAAATTGGAGGGTTTTTTTTTTTTTTTTGGTGTGGATATATACTGTTTCATGAGTTCTCCAAATTCCTGTTGACTTAAACGCAACTTTCGCTGTGTGAGTTGTGCTGAACTGGATTCCCCTTGGCCACGCCTCATCGGTTTGAAGACTGGGCTGGAAACTTCCTACGGCTGGCTGACTTTTACTGTTTGGGGTTTGCTAGGCTAGATGCAACATGAGATTGATTAAACTGCAGGAGCGATGGAAAATGAGCACAAATTCCACAAAGATATTGAGTCCTACGGAGAATCTGTAATGATCGTCTCAAACCGTGGTGCCGGCATTGATGTGACCCCATGCAGGCCCTGTCTCATCATGCAGAGGCAAAGCCTTCGCCTGTTAGCTGGTGCTGCTGTAGTTCCATGTGGAGCCAAGGAATTCAGTGGTGCGTGACTGTTTGCATACAGAGGAAAAAAAATTAATGATACCATTTCAAACCTCAAAGAAGCTTGGATGGGGGTTGAAGTTTTGGGTGAAGTTTGGTTTTTGGGTGAAGTCTGGTTTGGTTTCATCTCTTGTCTGGACCTGTGTGTGTGTGTGAGAGAGAGATGACCCAATCTTGGCTAACACTGGGGATTGGACTGGGGACTTCCAGAATCAAACGCGTGAGCTGCTATGGTTTGAGCTAACGAGCAAGGATGTAACAGACTCAGATTCTCTGGACTACAACACTGATCAGTGAGTTGCATTTGCCCTTTATAAATCATCGTTAGATAGAGGGACAGCTTATTAATAACACTCCCAGTAACCTCACAACCAGGGGTGCTGGAACAATTTGTGTAGTGGCGGTGCTGAGAGCCCCTGAGCCAAACTGTAAACCCTCTCTATGGCGGAAACCACTTCAAGCCAGGGGGTGCGGGAGCACCCCGAGAAGCCATAGATCCAGCACCTGTGCTCACAACTGTGGAATATGACGGATGGACTGCAACGTACGGGGACTTCTGGCCAGGCATCGGGAAGAGAAGGTGCAGAGCCGGGAATACAGTTCAGCGGGGCACATAGACAACACATGGGGCTGTCTGCACGTGCTCCCTGCAACCCATGTGCCACGGGCAGTAGAAGGAGGAGGCCTAGAGCAGGCTTCGTGTGGGGCTATTTCAGATCACATGCATATGCTCCCTCCTGCTTGTCCAAGGGGTGGTTCTGATTGGCAAGGCCAGTTACTTTGGGCACTGGCCACCACTGAGGAAATAGATGGATAAATTAACCAGGCTACTCATTCACCCGCTGTTGTTTAAACTCTCAGGACCTGGCTAGCCGGAGGGGCCTGGGGCCGAGTGAGCACCGGGGCAAACAGCTCTCTGACCCGATGGGAATTCTCACCAAGCAGGGGGCATCTGCTCAATACAGGAGGAAGGAATTGGCCCTGGTGCTAGGGGAGCTCCCCGGGGTCTGCAGAAATAACACTTCTCTACGATGGTTTCTACAGGTTCCGTTTAATAAACAGGTACTTCCAAGGCAAGTCAGTTACAGCAACACAAGGGCAGGCTGATCAGAAGGTGGTGTGCATCAGGTGGGAAGCAAGCCATGGAGGAGGGTCCCCTGGACAGAGATGGCAGGGTCACTGGGATAGAGTCTGCTTGCCGTTCCTCCTCCTCAGCCAGCTGCCCCAGCTTTAGTGGGGAGGGAGAGCTTTGTCTCTGGAAATACAGCTGGGGCCTGAGCCCCTCCCATGCTGCAGGCATAAAGGGCCAGATCCTTGCCCTTGTGCTGCAAAGCCAGTTTAGCTGGATTTTTCCTGAACCTGGGGGACTCCTCAGATGGCATGGGGCTGGCACTGCTGGCTTTCTTCATACACCCCTCCTGGGCTTAAGGGGTGTGACAAGCATGCTGCTTTGCTCTGCTGATCCCCAAATGCCGGAATGGCCCCTAGGGAGCCATTGCAGCTGAGGGCAAATTAGAGCAGCCCCAAGGCTCTTGTTTCTCATCGGGAAACATACAAGTAACGTCAAACAAGCAGGGCACAATTCCTCCCATTGTACCAGGGATGGCTTTGGTCCATTATGTCAGAAACAAGCCCATATCTGGCTAACCAAGGAGGAAAAGCACGTCCGTTTTGTCATGGAGCTCGGCAGAATCACAGACTCATTGAAATCAGCGACGGGAAAGACCTGCGAGGGCAGATAACATGGGAGATAAAGGCTGACGCCATCGCGTATCGTCCTCAAATGCTCCCACATTGGCCTGCTGTCTGCTGGGATGGCTGGCACAATCGTGAGTGTGAATTTAGTGCTTATGAAAAGGGAGGAGGGATGAATATCGTGGCCTGAGTCACGACCGGGGCAAAACGCTCCCCCTCCCTTTGCTGATTCTGTCTCTCTGTCGCATTGTCTGCTGTCATTCCGACACCCAGGGCACTCCCCGGGACAGAGTGCGTGCAGCAGTGCCTTACTGGCAAGGAGGGCTTGGTCTATGGCACTAAAGGAAGCCTGTACATTTCCTTCTGATGAGGCACCAAATGTCCCTCGGTCCTGACCTGAAGCACTCTTGCCATCCCAAACCTAGGACTCTTCCCCTTCAAGCCACCAGCTCTGCTCAACCCCAATCTGCTAGGCACAGAGTCCTGGGACACCATCACACCCTCCCTGTACGCCGTCCTCTCTGCAGCCTCCCCTGCTCTTCCAGGCCTGAGCAGAGATGGCCTCTCATGCCATGTGGTGGGGTAGGTTTGTAAAGTAGACCTGGTTTCAGACCCACTGTAAGGCCAGGTCCCTCCCTACTGCACCAGCTCATTCTTCAATGGCTTGGAAGCGACAATCTGTTTTCTAATGTGACTATTTTAGAAGCATTTGTTTAAATAGGGCATGAAACTGATAATGTACAAGCTGGATTGTGTCCATTATAAAGTTTGTGGATGATACCAAACTGGGAGGGGTTGCAAGTGCTTTGGAGGACAGGATTAGAATTCAAAATCTTCTTGACAAACTGGAGAAATGATCTGAAGTAAATAGGATGACAGTCAATAAGGACAAATGCAAAGTACTCCATTTAGGAAGGAACAATCCGTTGCACACGTACAAAATGGGAACTGACTGCCTAGGAAGGAGGACTGCGGGAAGGGATCTGGGGGTCATAGTGGATCTTAAGCTAAATATGAATTAACAGTGTAACACTGTTGCGCCCCCCCCCCCCCCAAAAAAAAAAGCAACCATCATTCTGGGATGTATTAGCAGGAGGGTTGTAAGCAGGACGTGAGAAGTAATTCTTCCACTCTACTCCGCGCTGCTTAGTCCTCAGCTGGAGGATTGTGTCCAGTTCTGGGCACTAGATTTCAGAAAAGATGTGGACAAACTGGAGAAAGTCCAGAGCAGAGCAACAAAAATGATTAAAGGTCTAGAAAACATGACCCACAAGGAAAGACTGAAAAAACTGGGTTTGTTTAGTCTGGAGAAGAGAAGACGGAGCGGAGAGATAAGTCTTCAACGACGTAAAAGGTTGTTATAAAGAGGAGGATGACAAATTGTTCTCCTTTTCCACTGAGGACAGGACAAGAAGTAATGGGATTAAATTGCAGCAAGGGAGAGTTAGATTAGACATTGGGAAAAACTTCTTAACTGTCAGGGCAGTTAAACTCCAGAACAAATTATCCAGGGAGGTTGTGGAATCTCCATCACTGGTTTTTTTAAGAACAGGTTATGCAAACACCTGTCAGGGATCGTCTAGATAATACTTGGCCCTGCCTCAGTGCAGGGGCCTGGATTAATTGACCTGTCAAGGTCCCTTCCAGTCCTATGACTACCCACAGTGCAGGGACTGGATTACTCAGCGTGATGGGATATATGGAGTAAGAACCTGACCCAGCTGAATAGAGGCCAAACTTTCTTACATTTGATGGCTGCACAATAGGACTAGGGGAAAAAAGTTGGGAGGTTCAGTTCCATTTTAGGGAACAGGTGTCCCAAGCCCAAAGTACCCCACCACACTTGGCAAGCTCAGCAGAAAGGCCAAACACTGCACCAATGAAACTGAGCCAGCCCCTCACGCCTGGAGACCAAGAGCTGAGGCACGTGGGTTAAGGAGAGTTGCCTGGAGAAAGCAAGCACTGACTGTGCTGTGCCCGTCGTGTGGATCGAGAGAGGCCCTCTGATCACCAGAGCTGGCTATCTATCTATCCATCCATCCATGCCCCTCTCCATCCATCCCCATACACACCCTCTACCTGGCCTACCCTTTATCCTGCCATCCATCCTCCCAGTATCTGAGCACCTTCTACGCAAAATCAATAGCAATAGCCAAGTTCTTCGTGGACTTCCTGGAGCCAGTCTCTGCTCCCTTTTTGGGGCAGGGTTTATGTTGTGGACTGTTTAGATTTTATTAATTCCCTTCTGGTGGTGGTGGTCAGTTGGGTCGAAGGGGAGAACCTTTCAGCAAATTCACAGAGCCGTGGGAGATGTTTCCTCCCAATGTTCTAAGTGATGCATGGTCCCACCTGGACCCTTCCTGGCATGGCCTGTGATGGCGCTCACTCATCCTAGCAGACACATGAGTAAGTCATTAAGAGGTTATGTCAAACCACCTGCAGGAGAAACAAGGGAGGTTAGCAGCAGGGCAATCATCTCCTTGTAGGAGGTTAAAAGAAGATCACCCTAGAGAAACCAGGCCAGCCCTGCCCTTTTTCATACAGAAGGTCGGGGCCTCATCTCCTCCTGCAGGGCTGAGCAGATAAGTCCAGTGAAACTGGCTTGCAAAGACAGTTCCCCCTGGCTCCCTTTCTTTCTGACACCTCTTGCTTTCCGGCTCACGCTTCAGAAAGCGCAGACATCCAAGCACAGTGGAGAGGAGCAGAAATAAAAACAGAGGCCCAAAATTAGAAGGTTTTCTAAAGTGTCTTCACCCCCATGCGCACAATTCAATCTCGTCAAACACAGGCAAAGGATCACCCCTCTCATCTAGCTCCTTCTTATCTGGTTTTTGCTATTCACTGTAGAAGAAATGAAAGGTTGTAAACAATTGGAGGAAGGCAGCACAGCAGAAATGAGCGCAGAGTCACTCCATGGAGTCTAACAGCGTAAGTTGCATTTTATTAGAAATTTGGCAACGCGTGGGTGTGGATTGTTTTCTCCTTGGGACCGTGGCTCTTTTCTAGTCCCTTGCCCGCGTTTCCTTTCGGTCTTTTCCTGTGGCTTTGAATCATCGCAGATGGAAGGATGCCCAGGACAGAGCAGGAGGGGTTGGAATGGCCCGGCCCCGCTCCTGCTCTTGTTCTCTCCTGGAACCAAGCAACCACTGAAGCAGACCCTGCTGCCCACACACCTTCCCCTGGCTTTAGGCAAGACCTTAGGGAGCGATGAGTTAATGCCATGTGTTCTCAGTCAGCTGCTCCTTCTCTGGGTGTTAGTTCAAGGCTCCCAGGATGAGACACACAGCACGGGCGGTAAAGTGACTTGTAACAAAAGATTAAAAAGGATACCCCCCCCCCCAGCTATCCTCCTTCCCCCACCCCCCAGCCCTTCCCAGCATGCTTTGCACTCTTTGCGGTGACAGCTCATCATGTCTGCTGGGGGAGGTGGCAAGTCTCATTGATGGAGATGACCATGTCCTGGGGCTGGTGCTCGTCCGGGTGTGGCCCGGGGATCTCGCTCATTTCATTCCCGACGCTGCTGATGCAGTTGATGTCGCTCTTGTTACTGTCGTCATCTGGGCTGGGGCCAAATATCCAGTCTGGGACCAAAGGGAAAGAACAAAAGAGTGAGACACGCATTCTTAGAACGGGCTGCAGAGGACAAAGGCCTAGGTGGCTGGCCTAGGCCAGGGATCGTTCCCTACAGAATGTTTCCAGCGCTTTGTCCAGACCAGATTTAAACTCCCAAGGAATGATGCTTCTCCGGGGGAACAGAACTCCAGAGTGAACCTGCCAACTCAGTGGAGAACTTTGCCAAGATCAAGCCCAAGTGCTCAGATGCGTGGGCTACCCCCAGGCCCCAGACACAATAGATTTGACTGCAGTAGGAACAGTCATAGAATATCAGGGTTGGAAGGGACCACAGGAGATCATCTAGTCCAACCCTCAGCTCAAAGCAGGGCCAATCCCCAATTTTTGCCCCAGATCCCTAAATGGCCCCCTCAAGGATTGAGCTCACAACCCTGGGTTTAGCAGGCCAATGCTCAAACCACTGAGCTATCCCTTCCCCATAGTTCCATCCCATTGCTCCTGGAACTCATGGGGGATTTTTGACTCTCTCTGGGGCCTAGTCCCCAGCAGGGGCTCATGAGCCCGCTAGTGCTCCCAGCTTCAGGCCACACAGCAAGTTAGTGGGAGGAACAGAAATCCAGCTCTCCTGGGTCCTAGCCTAGTGCCAGGGATGGAAATGGATGGGAGGCCGAGTCCTGATAAAGAGCTGGAGGGATTCCAGTTCTATGACTCCCCCGGCCGCCCCTCAGAATGACTCCTTCTCCCCACACTGCAGCGTGACAAGCTGATATTTCCCCCCGCCCCCAGCCCAGTGCCTCTCGCAGTGACTACCCTGGAGAAAATGAGCTTGTAAGTGCCCATCCTCCGCACCAGCCCCTGACTAGCTGTCTGATGACTGCTTCGCACTCCCCAGGTAGGACTTCAGCGGGAACTTAATTCATTCGGGACATTTCCAGGTAGCTGGGACCAGGAGCTCCTTAAAAGTGACAGGGGGTCACTGGCACCCGAACCATGACCCCGCCCTCCCGTCCTTTCTCCAAGACCCCACCCACCACTCTCTCCTCTCCACCCACCTCCCCCATCGATGCCCTTACAGCCGGTAAAAAGTGATGGGACCATGGCCCCCTGGTCCCCCCTGTTCCAGTGCCCCTGGCTGGGATGCAGAAATGCCTCAGCTCTTCTCAGCTGGGGGTTACAATTCAGCCTGCCCGTGCTCGGAAACTTCCCAGCTTTGGCAGGGAACGTTAGATCCACTCTGAAAGGTTCAAAGGAGTGCAAAATGCAAATTAAACTGCACCGCTCATCCCTGAGGGAAAAATAAACCAAATTAAGCAGCTCAGAAGAAAGTGTGCATCTCTGAATATCCTTTACTGCGCACGGGCCAATATTTTACGAGCACTTAAAAAGGCCTTTTCAGTGTTTCAATCCAAAGCACGATAAGATGCCAAGCAGGAGCCAAATGCTGCCTTTGCTAAAATAAACAAGCATGTATCATCCTGGTGGCCTAGGCTGAGAGTCAGTGTTATGGTTTATAGGTTGCCAATAGCCATGTGATAACTCTGTGGCTACATAACTGGAGTAAAGGGCTTAACCCTACAACCCTCATTCATGCCGGATGCTGGGTGCCTTGAATCTTCCCTCTAAAGCATCTAGTACTGAATACTGTTGCAGACGGGATACTGAACTAAATGGATTCCGGGGTTGATATAATCTGGCACCTAGAAGTAAGGATCCTAATGGCCAGGCATTACCATTTTCGCTCAGTGTGACTTTATCAGTTCTGTCCCATCGCGTGTCATTGCTGAGTGCTGTTAAACAGCTGCCGCGCTCCACACCAGAGGCGGCTGCAGCTTGACGGCTCGAGGCGCGACTCCTTTATAGGCAGCGATTTGAGAAGCGTTTGGGGATTTCCGCAGGGTGAAAGTGCCCAGGTGTGGAATATGTTTCTTGTTCAGAAGCCAGAAAGAACCCTAGTCAACTGGCCGTTTTCAGCGCAACCCATGCCAGGTGCTTCATGCTTGGTGTCTCAGAGTAGTAGCTCTCTACTGCATGAGCTAAAAGCCAGGTGACTATTAGCTAAGGTTGTAGCAGACTGATCAATCTCTAGATAGGGGTCAGCAACCTTTCAGAAGTGGTGTGCCCAGTCTTCATTTAGTCACTCTAATTTAAGGTTTCGTGTGCCAGTCATACGTGTTAACGTTTTTAGAAGGTCTCTTTCTATCAGTCTATAATATATAACTAAACTATGGTTGTAGGTAAAGTAAATAAGGTTTTTAAAATGTTTAAGAAGCTTCATTTAAAATTAAATTAAAATGCAGATCTTATCAGTTTAGTGTGATCCTTGCCCTTGCTTTTCCTTGCTGAGTTTTCCAGTGTCTGGCACGTATTTGGATACTTTAAGCTGCACACAGGCTTCTGAGTGATCAGTTGTTAACCGGCTCCGAGAGGGATAGAGGACAGATTTCATGTGTGAAAATACCTGTTCACATAGGTATGTGGATCCAAATGCTGAAAGCATTGCAAACGCAATTTTCTTCAAACAGTTAAATTTCACTGTCAGGGACGTCCAGCAGGTCAGAATAGAGGCCCCATTATCTCTCTCGGTAGCTTCAAGAACACTCTGCAGATCTCCAAACTTTGATACCCACAATTCTGAGCTTTTGAACTGAATGAGCTGCATTTCGAAATCTTCAACACCCATCCACTGTCTGCACCCCTCACTGCCCCAGGCTGGGGCCAGTGGGCCACAGCTGGGGGTGGCTGCAGACCCCCCAGGCCCCCCCGACCAGTGGCCGGGACCCGGGGCCAGCAGAGGGCTGAGAGGGACCGGCGGCTGGAACCCCAGGCTAGCAGCAGAGCCCCAGGGACCGGTGGCCAGGACCCGGGCAGCGTGAGTGCCACTGAAAAGCGGCATACGTGCCGTAGGTTGCCTACCCCTGCTCTAGATGGTCTAGGTGCCACTAGTGGGGGACAGAGGACCACACCAAGCAGGCATGGGTTATCTAGCAGCCAAGATGTCACGGGCCAGCAATTCAGAGCTTCCACATGGCTCCTTTTGCAGTCGCCCGCCATCAGAGTGGACCCTGGGCCTCCCCATTGGCGCATCACATCTAACAGCCTCCCGCCTCCTAAGGAACCATTCCCAGGTGTGCAGGGAGCAATCCTTCAGCTCCCACGTACCTCAAGATCAGAGCTAGACTAGAGGAAAAACTCTCCTGCACTGCAGCGGCTCTCCTGGGTTCATGGGACGGGGATGGGATTCCCGGGGAGGTGTGAATTTGTTTGACTCTGAAGAGCTGCTCTCCTGATTTTGATCTAGGAGGTGGATCTTCCTTTCTTGCACCTGTTCATCGATTAGAAGACTTATGATCATCTCATCTGACCTCCTGCTTAATTCAGGCCACAGGACCTCACCCACTAACGCCTGCCCGGAGCCCAACAGCTCCGGGGTGCTCCTGACTGGCTGAGGATACGCTGAGCCCTGCCCCTAAGGATTTCAATGCATTCTTAGGCTCTACAGGTGCAATTGGGGCCAAGCAGCTCCAGTCTGACTTTTGACCCCACTCCATCCTTGCCCGTGACGGTTTTTTCCTATGTAATCAGTTTGATCCCAGTTCCTTTTTTGGCCCCTCCCCATGTTTAAAGGGTGGATCAATGTCGTCGGTGTGGAAGGAGCCATTTAGACCTCTCTCCAGGTGGTCAGATAGACTGGCCTCTTTGGCCAGTGCGGGATTCACGAGTCAGCTCAAAGCCTATGGGATTGTACAAAAGCCGTGTGGATGACCTCTAGCACAGCGCCCTGAGCTCCCTGCCGCCATGTGAATTAATGTCCCCAGGGAAAAGCAGACTAACCATCCATCCACTCTTTCCCGCTCCAGCTCTCTGCAGCCAAGCATGAATATTGCTGGCCTTCCTCCTTTGTCAGAGTGCAGAGGACGAGTGTGGGTCACACGCAGCAGCATCGGCTGCTTCCCCAGGCCTGCTGGCAAACCTGGGCAGCGATGAAATATGCAAAGTGATAGCCTGGGTTTACCATGAATTATGCAAGGTGACAGAGTAGCGTCTCACGCAGGATGACAGCCCTGGGCTGTGTTGGCTTCCATGAGGTGATAGGTACACGGGACTTGCCATCCTTTATTAGGTTACTGGTCCCCCTACTCTGTTATCCCTCCCCGGGCAGGTAACCAGCACATGATGCTTGCAAGGAAGCTGGGAGAAAAACAACTCACAATGCACCTGGCCAATTTTGCAAGGTTATACTTGAAGGCAATATTTCCTCCTGACCCTTGTTAGGAACCAATTTGTGGCTTAAAGAATGAGCGGTGATTATTCCGTACCTAATATTCATCATGCCAAATGTTAGCATTGGCCATAAAGTTATCCAGCTCTTTTTAAAAAAAAAAAAAAAATCTAGTCACAATATTTGACTCATCATCACGTAGCAGGGAGTTCCATAGGTTAACTGCATGGTATGGGGGAAAAAAATCTTCCTTTACTTGTTCTAATATTACCACTCACCCCAACTGGAAAACTGCTGAGTGCTCATGACAAAGCACATGCTGAGCTCCCCCACGGACATAAATTACACACAAAACAACCAAGCAAATGGCTCCCTACCCAACCCCCCTGCTGCAGTGGGCTGAGACAAAGTGCTCCCTGCTGATCCCGAAGAGATGGGAGGAGCTTCAGTGCCACAGGAAGCATGTGAAACACAGCTTGGATGCACCATGTCAGGTTTTCAGGGCTCATCCCATCATGTAAATGCTCTCTATTGCCTAGTCAGGCCACAAATCGAAGCCTCTTTGAGTGCTATACAGACAAGTAACGAAGGGGATCTGGGCAGCTGCCCAAACTGCTGTTTCAGGTACTCTTTTCAGAATGGCAACATTTGGGGTGTCCCCTTGATGTAGATAGAACCATCATGCGCGCACACACACGGCAGAATTGTGGCCTCTGAGAGATGGGCTAGTCCAGACTGATCCCTTTCTCCTCAGCAGGCATTGTTCTCGACACCATGAATGACAGCTTCTTGGAGCAACTGGTCCTGGAACCTACAAGGGGCGAGGCAATTCTTGATTTAATCCTAAACGGAGCACTGCATCTGGTCCAAGAAGTGAATATCGCTGAATCGCTTGGTAACTGAGACCATAATGTAATTAAAATTTAACATCCTTGTAAGGGGACAAATGCCAAAGAAACCCACCACAGTAACATTTAACCTCAAAAGGGGGAAACAACACAAAAATGAGGAAGCTAGTTAAACGGAAATCAAAAGGAACAATCACAAGGGTGAAATGCCTGCAAGCTTCATGGAAACTATTTTAAAACACCATCAGAGAGGCTCAAACTAAACGTATGCCTCAAATTGAAAAACCAACAACAGTTAAAGAACCAGAAGAAATGCCACCACGGCTGAACAGTGGAGTAAAAGTGGTGGTTAGAAGCAAAAAGGCATCCTTTAAAAACTGGAAGCCAAATCCTAGTGAGGAAAATAGAAAGGAGCATAAACACTGGCAAATCAAGTGTAAAAGTATAATTAGGCAGACCAAGAAAGAATTTGAAAAGCAACTAGAAAAAGATTCAAAAACTAACATCAACTTTTAAGTAAATCAGAAGCAGGAAGCCGGCCAAGCAGTCAGTGGGGCCACTGGATGATTGAGGTGCGAAAGGAGCACTCAAGGAAACAGCAATCAGTCACCAGGACCAGATGGTGTTCGCCCAGGAGTTCTCAAGGAACTCCGATATGAAACGGCAGAACTGTAGTGCGTAACACATCACTTAAATCAGCTTCGGCAGCAGTTGACTGGAGGGATAAAAGGGAAGGTCCTCTCTTGGATCAGTGACTAGTTAAAAAGTAGG
Organism: Lepidochelys kempii; assembly: GCF_965140285.1. Classification (NCBI taxonomy): domain Eukaryota; kingdom Metazoa; phylum Chordata; order Testudines; family Cheloniidae; genus Lepidochelys; species Lepidochelys kempii. The sequence goes on along the minus strand of NC_136387.1, from coordinate 103,073,048 downwards.
GAGCAAAGGGTAGGAATGAATGGTCAGTTTTCACAATGGAGCAGGGTAAATAGTGGGGTCCCCCAAGGGTCTGTACTGGGACCTGTGCAGTTCAACATGTTCATAAATGATCTGGAAAAAGGGGTGAACGATGAGGTTGCAAAATCTGTAGATCATCCAAAATTGTTTAAAATAATTCAGGCCAGGGCTGACCGCAAAGAGTTACAAAGGGATCTCACAAAACTGGGCAACAAAATAGCAGATGAAATTCAATGTTGATAGGTGCAAAGTAATGCACATTGGAAAACATAATCCCAACTATACATATAAAATGATGGGGTCTGAATTAGCTGTTACCACTCAAGAAAGAGATCTTGGAGTCATTGTGGACAGTTCTCTGAAAACATCCACTCAGTGTGCAGCGGCAGTCAAAAAACAAACAGAATGTTAGGAACCATTAGGAAAGGGATAGAATATCATAGAATCATAGAATATCAGGGTTGGAAGGGACCCCAGAAGGTCATCTAGTCCAACCCCCTGCTCAAAGCAGGACCAATTCCCAGTTAAATCATCCCAGCCAGGGCTTTGATAGATAATAAGACAGTAAATATTATAATGCCACTAAATAAAGCCACAGTTTGCCCACACCTGGAATACTCCATGCAGTTCTGGTTGCCTCCTCTCAAAAAACATGTATTAGAATTGGAAAAGGCAGAGAGAAGGGCAACAAAAATGATTAGGGGAATGGAACAGCTTCCAAATGAGGAGAGATTTAAAAGAGTGGGATTGTTCCCTTTAGAAAATGGACGACTAAGGGGGGATATGACAGAGGTCTATAAAATCACGACTGGGGTGGAGAACGCGAATAGGGAAGTGTTATTTAGCCCTTCCCATAACACAAGAACCAGGGGTCACCCACTGAAATTAACAGGCAGTAGGTTTAAAACAAACAAAAGGAAGCATTTCTTCACTCAACCGGAGGAGGAGGGATGTTGTGAAGGCCAAAAGTCTAACTGGGTTCAAAAAAGAACTAGATAAGGTCATGGAGAATAGGTCCACCAATGGCTATTAGCCAAGATGGTCAGGGAGGCAAGTCCGTGCTCTGGGTATACCTAAGCCTCTGACTGACAGAAGCTAGGACTGGACGACATGGGATGGATCACTGCGGAATTGCCCTGTTCTGCTCATTCCCTCTGAGGCATCTGGCACCGGCCACTGTTGGAAGACGGGAGATGGGGCTAGATGGACCTTGGTCTGATCCAGGGTGGCTGTTCTTATGTCCAACAGCAAAATTTCAGAATAAGGTGACTATTTCCTTCCACAGATTTTTTTTTTCAATAAACTAATTTGTTCAGCCTCCTTAATTCTGCAGTGTGTGGTCCCACTCCGGTCTGTTCCCCACGTTCCTGGAGGGCTCCGTCCTGCTCTTTCTGATGCTCGGTGAAACCATATGGCTCTCGTCACAGTTCTGCTTTGGGGAGATCGAGGATACCGCTCGGTAAGCAGGAGAGGCCGGAGCTCTTGGGGAGCGAGCTGCTGCATGGAAAGTGGTAAAGTCACTGAGGCACCTAACTCCCATTCATTTGGGAAGCTGGGCCTTACTCCTCATCCAGAGCAAGCCAGGAGCAGGGCAGAGCTGGCAATCTCCCAATCACAGTGAAGTCGGCAAAGTTACAGTCTAGCCCTGTGTTTGTCTGTGGTCGCAGGTCTCAGCTCCCAGCATGAGAGCAGTGAGCCTAGTGACTCGGGCCCGGCCCAGGAACTCCTAAGTCCCACTCCCCTCGTAGGGCCAGACAAGCCACCTAATCTCTCTGCCCTGGAAGGGGAGAACCCCAGACACTAGACAGGTGGGGAGACGAGACGGGAAAGCCAGCGAAAGAAGCAGGCGCAGCCAGCCAGGAGAATCCTCCCTCCCGCCGACGTAATCCCGCTCCACTCAGAGCTGGGGCAGCGGCAGGCTGCAGCGTTCGAAATGCGGCTGAGGAGCGAGCCACAGAGAGCTAAACTGGATCTGTGCCCTGCGGATAAGGAGCAAATCTGGAAAGGGCTCCTGAGAAGCAGGTAATAGGTTTGAAATTATGCGTCGCTCACATGTTCTGACACACAAACACAGGCATTAAGGCATGTACATCCCCCCTCCCCCCCCCGCCTCTCATCCCCCTACGTGCCAAGGACACACATGGATCCTCAACCCGGTTTCTCAGGGATGCTAGAGTGAAGTGGAATAAGTTGCCACCAGCAGCGTGGTCATGGCGCAAACAAACATTATGGCTGGAGATGATTTCCACCCCACCCCACACCCCCCGCATGGCAGGACCTAAGCCCTGTCCCTGACAGGCAATAAGCGCTCACACCTCCCCTTCCCAAACATCAGTGATTTATTTTCCAGTCTCAATCTGGGGGGACTTTGTGCTGCTGGAAGCGAGTCAGTTGCACAGGCTAAAGGCAGGCAGAGGGAAGGCAAAGCTTGCACGGGATTCTTCCCCTTCTTCCAGACAGCTCGGCTATCTCACCCCGCACCTGCCCTGCCGTTCTAGGCCTCAGTCTCGAACTCCGTCACATCCCGCACCTTCCCTGCCGTTCTAGGCCTCAGTCTCGAACTCTCTGTCCTTAGTCTGGAGCTGGCGGGAACACCGTGCACGCCAAGGCCCTCAAAGACTCGGTTAAGCCCAAAAGGTCACAACACAGCCCAAAATTATCCACATGGGGCATTTTTTCCTCCTGTTTCCATCCCCACAGCTGTAAATGCCCCACACTCATTCCTTCTCCATCTGAGCCGGCTGCCAGCTTTCCCCCCGATCTGCCCTTGACTCCCCAATATTCTAGGCATGTCCTCCAGCTCCAGCCAAGTGCCCCTTCTGCCTTTACAACTGGTAACTCTCAACTCTGGGGTGCCATGAAGACAGATGCCTTCACCCAATGCAAGAGGTGACCAGCTGGTCCATATTGTGTTAGTACTAGGACCCACGATGCTCACAGATAGCACCAGGATAGCTGGAGCCTACATCAGAGGACCGGGTTGGGGAAATCCAGTCTGCCCGCTAAAGAAACTGCAGCCTCTGACCTCAGCTCCAAAACGTGAAGTGCGGCTAGATATCACCTCCGTAGCCATTAAAAGGTGGAAGCATCGAACATGACAGGGGAGAACATCCCCCGAAGGATGCACATGTGCATCTGAACCACTGACAGCCACGCGGTGAGCCCTGCAGTACTTCTGATTCATTGACCGCAACCACTGGGGTTAAGGCTCCTGACAAACCGAGAGGGAGCTGCCCAGATGCATCAAGCTCCGCAGCAGTCTGGCAGCCATTCAGGCGCCTCTGCTGGAAGTTGTTCTGACTGGGGATGTCACGCCGAAGTCGGCTACATCCCCTGGAACGAAGTTGGACAGCAAAGGTGAGTTGGAACAAAGCGGCAGAGCATGACCCTCTGAAAGAGAAATTGGGGGCTGGTAGGGCGCACGCACCCAACCAACCCCGCTTCCCTACAGCCCACAGATGTCTCAACACTTCAGCTCTCTGTGTTTTGTTCCCTAGTGAAACCCGGATAACAATCCTTCCTTTGTCTTGATCATAAGTTCTTTGGGACAGAGCCTCTGTCATTCTGTGTCCACACAGTGCCTAGTACAATGGGACCTGCATCTAGGTTGGGGTCCTGAGGCAGGACTACAATACCAATAATCGACACAATGGAAGAATATTTCCCCTGTTCTTTCGCCATAGAAGGCCCTGGGGGCACCAGGGATAACTGACAGAGGACATCACTTTGGGAAGTTACTAAAATGGCCCTGCACTACAGAGGAGACAGCAGATCTTACAGAAGTGGCAACGAAATGAAACAACCTTTCCAGCCATTTATCTGCCTGCCTGGTTCAAGGCAGGTGGAAGAAGAATAAATACGAGGCTAGGAAGTTCTGTGAGGGTCCAGAACTTCATAGTAAATAAAAATCTTCTCAAAAACACATGGCAGAATCCGTTGGTTTCTTGCCAAGGCTCTTTATGAGGTGAGTTCCAAAGCAGGCAAGTCGTGTCCCCCCCAAACAATGGCCATTGCTGACAAATTGAAAATGGATCAAAATCTTGGCCAGCTTTTCCAAGGAGCTCAGTGCATTGGGTGCGGGGCTCTGTTGAAGATCTTGCCTGGTGCTGGGAAAATCTGGCCTTTAGTTAGTTAGGTATCGAAATGAGATGAGCTCTCTCGGACACCTGGCTGTGAGCGCCGAGCCTTCGGAAATCCAGCAGCAAGTTCACCATTGGGCTGTTTCTCCAGCCCAGGAAGGATGAACTCCACCCCCAGATCTCTTTCAGACCCTTCCCTTGGGGAAGGATTGAGTAAATCACACCTTGCAAAGTGACCCAAAACAAAACCGTTTTCCTGGCCAAGGCAGGTGTTTTCGCTCCAGGGCCAGTCCCTCTTGGGTGGACAAGTCTGCCTCCTGCAGCTTCCCGAGCTGTCAGCCCTGTTGTCAAGGTTCCTTCCCCACTCTGAACTCTAAGGTACAGATGTGGGGACCTGCATGAAAGACCCCCTAAGCTTATTCTGACCAGTTTAGGTTAAAAACTTCCCCAATGTACAAATTTTGCCTTGTCCTTGAACCCTATGCTGCCACCACCAAGTGTGTTAAACAAAGAACAGGGAAAGAGCCCACTTGGAGACGACTTCCCCCAAAATAATCTCCCCAAGCCCTACACCCCCTTTCCTGGGGAAGGTTTGATAAGAATCCTCACCAATTGGTACAGGTGAACACAGACCCAAACCCTTGGATCTTAAGAACAATGAAAAATCAATCAGGTTCTTAAAAGAAAAAGTTTAATTAAAGAAAAGGTAAAAGAATCACCTCTGTAAAATCAGGATGGTAAATACCTTTACAGGGTCATCTGATTCAAAACATAGAGAATCCCTCTAGGCAAAACCTTAAGTTACAAAAAGTCACAAAGACAGGAATATCCATTCCATTCAGCACAGCTTATTTTACCAGACATTTAACAAAAGGAAATCTAACGCATTTCTAGCTAGATGACTTACTAACTTAACAGAGTTTTTGAGACTGCATTCCTGATCTGTTCCCGGCAAAAGCATCACACAGACAGATAGACCCTTTGTTTCCCCCCGCTCCAGCTTTGAAAGTATCTTGTCCCCTCATTGGTCATTTTGATCAGGTGCCAGCGAGGTTACCTTAGCTTCTTAACCCTGTACAGGTGAAAGGGTTTTGCCTCTGGCCAGGAGGGATTTTATAGCACTGTATACAGAAAGATGGTTACCCTTCCCTTTATTTTTATGACATCTGTATAGCAGACACTTGACCCCCTTCCCAGCTGGGTCCATCATGGAACAGCACTGGCTGAGCCCAGGCCGCTGGCTCTTAAAGGGGCAAAGCACCCTGCCCCATTCAGACAGGTTCTTTCACACATAGGGTTTTAAGACAAAACCAAGAGGGAGTTTAAATGCACAGACTGTGTGTGTGTGTGTTGGGGAGGGGGCGGGGAGATGAACGGAATTGCAAGAAGAATCTCAACACACATCACAATCAGATAGGAAAGAAAACATCCAGAGCACAGCGGGGCCAATTACCGAGGAGCACACATTACTAATTGCAGACCAAGCCGTGTAGTGAATCCCTAGCCCCAGCCCTGACAATCGTGGTCACAGCAGCAGTGGACGCAAAACTAAATGGGCTGCGCCACTGTCTTCCCAGGGAAATGCCCCAGCGAGCTTCTGTCCCTGGTTTGGGAGCACATGGAACCAGGCGTTGCAATGAGCTGGAAGGGGAAGCTCGGGGAGTGTGGAGCAGAGATGATGAGAGCCACAAGGAGCCCAGATTTGGCTTTGGGAGAAAGCTCTGTCGTCGTGCTCATCAAGTGGCGCGTTGGAGGCATGCCGACGCCACTTGCAAATCCTTGAAGGACATTCTGCGTAGGGAAAACCCTCCTGCTGGAGCATGTATTTCTCTTTCCCTTTCTATTGCTTGGAACATTTGCACGGAAACAAGCTCTGTTGCTATGGCGGGCAGGGGGTTACCTGCGAGTTGCAAACATCCTGGAGAATTATGACACAAACAAGGTGCGGGAATAAGCACGTGGCTTCCCAAGCATCCACAGTTCTTTCACATATGGGCCTGATGAAGAACCAGGGGCCGGATCCAAAGCCCACTGAACTCAAGGGGATGACGATGGTAGAGGAGACCCCAGCACACACTGTCCGTGGGCAGAATGGTCTCTAACTGGAGGGCCAGATTTATCTGGAGCGAAGCCAATGGATTTAGACCGGGGATGGATTTAGCTGGGGACTATTTTCCTCCAAAGCTTTCTGTTGGTTCTCAAAGAGACGTCAAGACTCTCAAAGTAAAGAATGGAAACCAGCAGGGGGAATTTCACGCTGCTGGTGTTTATGCTCTGTGCCTGGGCACCAGCCCCTTGGCCAGACCTTATCACAGCAGACAGGCCTTTTTGACACCAGAGGGGATGCAACTGGCGATGGGGGGTGGCTTTAAGTGGTGCGCTGGATCTGCAATTTTGGCATCAGTGCTGCAGCTTTGTAATCACTCTCTGTCTCCCCCCCACACACACACACACTTTTTTAAAATCATTTTGTGCCACGGGCGGCAGAGAGGATGGACCATGGAGCGTGTGGGAGCCCGAAGAGTGTTATAATTAGCTTTTCTTAAGGATAGTCTGACCTATTTCTGAATCCAATGGGCCGTAACAGAACCCAGGACCGTGCTACCATGGCAATTGGGGAAATAGAAGGAAGCTGCAGATAAGGGAAATCCTGGCTAATGAAATAAAGCTGAGATCACTATCGAGAGCCACACAAACAGAACAAGCCTGTTTTCTTTTCTTCTGGGGAACGTTTGCTGTTTGAAACGACATCACTCCCCAGACACAACATCCCTCTCTTCGATGGCGCTGGCTATTTCATGGCCTTTTACATCTCTTACAGCCCTTTGGAAGTTCTCAATTGCAAATCCGCTGTGAGGTGGTAGAGTGCAGGGCCAGTGAACGCAATCAAAGCAAGAGGGCAGCTGTTCAACCGCAGTAAACAGAACAGAAAGTTTCCCAACTCAACTCGGCTCTGGGGTAGTGAGTCCAAACTCCCAGAGATCTAACCCAGCATGCTCTGGGGCTTGCGGATAACCTGGAGGTAGATTCTTTATTGGCTGTCTCCTTTAAGGGAGTGCGCTACGTCTGTAGATGGGGTAGCACAGAGGTTCTCAAACTGTGGTCCGTGGACTACACCGTTCAGGTGGTCCAGGGATAGTTCCCTCCAAGGTGCGCACCTGGGTGGCCGCTCATGAGAGAATGAAGAGCCACCTAATTAGTGGAGCCAGGCAGACGTGGTTCCACTAATTAAGTGCTTGGACCCTGGAGAAGATGCACATGTAAGGTGAAGAGGTGGCGTTGGGGGGAATAGGGGGCAGGTGGGAGGGGGCAGTGGGGTGAGAAGAGGGGGAGGAATTTGGGAGGTGCAGGGCTGCGGTGGCCAGAGAAAGAGTTGACTTTCCCCAGCTCGGGGGCTGCCACGGCAGGGGAGAGACCCCCCTCTTTCCCAGCCCCAGCTCAGGGGCTGCCATGGCGGGGGAGAGAGGGCACATCCATCGCATTAGAAAGGTAAGGCTACTGATATTAAAATGTGAGTTGTGTGGTTTTATTTGTAGAACAAAAAACCGTTAATTATTATTAAGCTTTTTTCATATAACGCTTTTCTCCACAGCATTTTACCAGAGTTAGCTATCGGTACAAAGAACATTTGGGAAGATCATTCAGTGGTCCGCCGAGCCCTTCAGCAATTTTCAAGTGGTCCGCGGGAAAAAAAAAAAAGTTTGAAAACCACTGGGTTAATCGATCAGTTGCCAGTGGATGGCGCTCAAAAATATGCACCATAATTCCTGGATTTTGTAGGACCAATCACACTGGATGTGCACTGCAAATGGCTTCATTTGTGCAGCTCTTTACAAGAACACGAAGGAGGGCGTCTCAGTAATTCCATAGCACTCAATGGCCTGGCTGCCTAGCAGTGAACAGCGTAGCATAGCTCGGCTCAAAGTAACGCATGCCCTCTGCGGTGCGGTATTATTGTCCCCCCAGTTGTCCTGCTCACTCCAAGGACAGTGAAAGGATGTCACAGCCTCAGAGAGGCTGTGGATTTCACACAGGACCCAAGAGCAAGGGTAACACCTCAAACCGAGCGACATTTAGTCCTGGCAACACTTTGTCAACATGAACATTTTTCATCTCTTTCAACATTTTCCAGTTTTCTTCAACCAAAAATGTGAAAACTGAACATTTTAACCACTCCTCCCCCTGGTTTGGGGCTTTTTGGCAAAGAAACTGGAAAATGTGTGACTTTCTGGAACCCCGGAACATGTCCACTTCTTTCTAAATGGTTCAAAGAGCATCGTTACCATTTTCCAAGTCACTCTTGTGGCAAGTCACAAGCTGTACATGTGAGTTTGAGGAAGGCCAAAAGAGGCAGTGATGAGATCACCAGATGACTCGTTTATGGCAAGCACATGGCATCTTAGTTTCTCAGTGGAAAGCAGGGTGGATTAACACACTGCATTCCTAACAGAGTCTGAGCCAATTTCACCCAGTCCCATTTAGCTCTCCCATCCACCTAGATGCGAAAACACAGAAGTCCACTAATTGTTCCCTTTTCTCTAGTGTGATCAAATAATATATACCAGCTTCTCTCTGAAGGTCTCAAAGTACTTGATAGACAACAAAGGCTGATGGTATCCCAGTGCCTAAGAGGTAGAGAGGTATTATATTATAGTTACAAATGGAGAAACTGAGGCACGGAGATCTTAAGTGACCTGGCTACGGTCATGTGGGAAGTCTGGCGGCGCCACGAACAGAAACCTACATCTCCTGATTCCTCGTTTTGTATGTTAAACCCAAGAGCATCCTTCCTTCAGACACCTAGCTGGATGGGATTTGAATCGTTCATGCACCTGACCTGTTCTCCGCACAGAATGAGAAGCTCTTGAAAGATTCGAATCTGGAAAGCGCCCAGTGCCTATGCTGGACCTGTCCATAATGATCCGTTTTAGTGGTGCACCATGGGAGACGTAGTCTGGCCCTGGAGCCTGACCCATAGGGGAGAATGGGCTCATGGAGCACCTGACCTGCAACTCGGCGTCACTGCGTCAGCATTTCCAAATTGAACTAGTCCAGTTTCCGGATGAGCTGTTTCTACTATCGCAGGTGCTGTTTCGTTTTGTTTCGGTTTTTAATGAAAAGTTAAACGTTCCCAGGGAAAGCCGGTACTTTTTGTGAAACATTTAATTGCGTCAAAAAGCCCCGATTTTCCATTCCCCCTCCCCCGACCCCAGTTTTGATGGCAAATTTTCAACCAGCCTTAACTGTGACAGAAACTTGTAAAGATCTAGCTGGGGACTGCCCCTAACGCAGCCAGTTTGGTCTATTCAGTCACACAAGGACTGCAACACTCAGAGTTTATCTGCGGGGTTGGCTAAACGGAGCTCCTCAATAAATTGGGGGGGGGAGAACAACAGGATCAGGAAATGGAAATGCAGAAGAGAGAGGGGGAAAAAGGTGACATTTATTTTCTGCCTCTGTAACCGGCTTCTCTCCTTGCCACCCAGGATGCAGGATGCACAAGTCAAGTCCAAGATATCTTAATTTTTAGCTACTGTGCTCAGTGTTTGCACTGTCTGCCACGCTGCATGCCAGGGTGCTGGTCGAGCTCCAACGGTCCAGGAAAAGGAAGAGCCAGGCACAGGAGATGATTATGAGCAGCTGATTTGCATTATTATGTGTTGGTTCACTGCCATGTGGCCCAAGGGGCAACGAGGCCCTATTTTGCAAGGCACTGTCCAAACATCCAGACATAGGCCATTTGGGGCCTGAAGAATTTACAATCTAAGATCAGATGCAATAAGTGAGAGTGATGGGCAGTAGAAAGGAAGTGAGGGTGAAGGTCGGAGTAATAAGAGACACCCCCTATAAATCCTATTAAAGGACTTGGCATGATCCCTTTGACGTCAGTGATAAAATGCCAGTGGATGCGGGGGCAGGTCCAAAATGGAGGAAGAACTATTTCCGGCCTCACAGGATAGTAAGTGTAGTGTATAGGAACTGGGTAATAGCCTTTTAAGTGGTGTGGGAGCTTTCTCGTGGTGCTCACCGTGTTCTTTGTTTTGGAAGGCACCAGAAACCAGCCAGCGCAGCTCTGCGTGTTTGTGGCTAGGTAGCAAATGGACACACTGAACTGCCCTCCTATGTGGTTTCTTCATATTGTGTAAAAAGCAAAAGACACAAGAGACAAGGAACAACGGCATGATATTAACAAAGGGAAACGTGAGGTTAGCTATTATGGGACCCCCGGCTGGCCAGTTCCCCACCACTGAGTTGGAGGGTCTGAAGATGCAATCCCGTGTTGCAAGGTCTGCATCGCACCTTCCCGCACCATTTAGAGCTGGGAATTAATTTCAGGGAGACGCAGCATCTGTGAGAGCCTGGTGGGAAGTTACATAACAGAATCCCTGGCTAATTATAGAGTAAACACAGGCCGGGTTAATTCCTGCACATACTAATCTGCACCACAGTTTCCATGGGAATTATTTTGGGAGCCCCCACCACTGGATGTAATTAGCTGGTAATCTACAGGCAGATGTAATTAGGAGATTGTTAGCAGGTGTTTACTGCAAGGACTTTCTGATTTTACTGTGTAAGTAAGGAGTGAAGTAATTACCCAATTACATATTATTTGAGTCCACTGATGGCCAAGTTGTTCTGAGAGCCCTCCTGAGGAAGGTAACGGGGCCCGCTCTGTTTCCCCCCACCACATGCACACCGGGAGTAGCTTCCTAGCTTCTTTCCCCAGGCGCTTCCTCCCTGAGTCCCCATAATCCTTTATAAGGCCCCAGGGGGGAGGGGGTGGTCCTTAATTAACTAACTACTGCCCAGCTGGCTGATTCTCCCTAGCAGAGCCTGTCACAGGTAGGCCAGAGCCTGACTGCAATCAGTGACAGCGGCTCAGCCACCACTGGCGGGGGGCAGGGGGGTGGGAAGCGCCCCACTGGGGCAGGTGTGGAGGACACCTGCTTCACTATGGCAGCAAAGGCCTGCCCCTTCCAGCTGCATTCAGACCAAAGCCGGCATGGCCCAGGGCGATCTTATGGATGCTGCCAGCATCTAGCGGGAAGGAGGCTAGCGAGAGACATGGAGACAGAATTTGATGGGGCTCTCTGATCCGCTGCATTAGCTAATGCAAAACAGCATGAGGACGCAATCTCGGCAGCTGGGAGAACGGATGGGTCCGTGGTTATGACACACAGGGCTGGGCACCAGGACATCTGGGCAGTATCGTCAGGCTCAAGCTTTACGAAATCACGCCCCAAAATCATGAGATTGGCTTAAAAAAAAATCACAAGATTTAAAAAAAAAATAACCCTGGAGTATTTTTTCTGTGACTTCTGGTGCACTCAGGTCAGGTTTACAAGCTTTTCCCTGCAACTGGGATGGCTCGGAACATACTCTTTTAAATGACAGCTGAGTCTCACGTCATCCCATGACTCCTGGAGCTGGGACTTGGAAAAAAATGCCACCACCGCCACTCAGGTCCAAACCTCTTGTGCCCCTTTCTATGCAATAACACAGCTGAAGATTTTATTTGGCTCTGAGCTGGTTGCTCACTCTAGAGTAAAAGCCCTTGAACGCTGGAGGAATTAGTCAATATTTCCTACATTCCATGGCATGAGGCTGGTCAAAATTCAGAATTTTCCATCCCAGAGGAAATTCTGAGATTAAAAAATTTGGTTTTATCCTGAATTAGGGCAAAAAAGTTGAAATCTAAGATTTTTCTTGCAAAAAGATGAAATATTCTGAGCATATTTCCTTTCAACCTTCTCCATGAGATTTTGTGTCAACTTTATCATTTCAATTAATTATAGTGAGGCAAAACATTGACATCAAAACAAAACATTCTGATAAAAGTTTCAACGCGCCCAACACCTTCTTGTGAAATGTTTTGATTTTGTCAAATCATCGTTTTCTGATGGAAACCCATTTTCTCCGGGACATTTTCAACCACTCGAACGGTAATTGCCTGCTACCCAGAGCAGCCGTTTGTCCTCTTAGATCCCCGATCTTTTCTAAACGACTGGCAATCAAAGGTGGCTGTCTCCTTTCCTCTTTAGAACAGAGCTCCCAAATCAGCTGTGCTGTCTTAATATGAGAGGCCCTGCTAAAGAGAAGCGTGAGCTGCTTTATAAATGTTTAAAAAAACCTGCTTTCCAAATTGACAGGTAGAGAGATAATCCAGGCCTGTCACCATCATAAATGTCCTTACGGGAACTTCAAAAGTGATACGGAAGAAGCATTAAATCTGAATGCTTCGAGGGACCCTGCTACGCTCCGAAAACAGTCATCCATATTGCACGTTATCAGCGTCCCTTTAATCTGACACCGTGTTTCCTCTCTCTTGCATCTATGAGCTTCTCACACGTTCATAAATTAGGTCCTTAAAGCGGCTGACAACTTTAAAGCCAATCTGGATCTATTGAATGTTCTTTTAAAAATAATGTATATGTATATATAATTTAAGTAGGCCTCAATTTTTTTTTAATTCTATTCGGGTTTAGAGAAGAAGATTTATCTACATTTTCTGTAAAGAAAGTTTGACTGTGATCTGTGTGAAAGAGAGATTCCAAAGACACACACCATGCAGGAGACCAGATTAGCTGACCTCTCATGGTCCCTTCCAGTCCTACCTGGGCCTGGGCCCTGTGCTCACCGGCTGCTTCGGGACCTTTGGAACGCGGAAACAGCAGCTGCTGCTTCTGGGGACCTCAGCAAACTCTTCTCCGTAGTGGATACAGGGGGCTTAGCTGTGAGGCTGGTTGGCAGGGAGCCAGTGGCGGCTTGGCAGGGACAAGAGCTGTATTGTCCGGCCTGGGATGAGATGGGAAATAGAGATCCAAGGGGAAATCACCCCTAGGGAGGCTGTGTCATCTGGAGCGTGGATGGCCCCTGCCTCACCAACCTCTCCTCTGGGAGGATGGTCAGTGCCGCAGAATGTAGAACAGTTGCAGAACTCTGGAGAGGTAACTTCCCGAGTGTTCTCCCAAAGGATGTGGACCCTGAAGGGCATCACTGATGGCTGGATGACTAGCAGACAGTGCTGTAAGATGACCGATATATTTAAAGAGGCAGAAAAGAATCAGTGGATGGACCAGGATTCATAAGCAACCATCTTATCTGTATGGTCACCCGGTTGGCAAAGCAAGCAACAGCATGGCTCCAATGAAGTCAGCGGGAGCCAGTTTAGGCCCAAAAGGCACTGGGGGCTAAGCAAGCATTTTTGAATGGCTCTGGGCTAGGTCCTGGCTCCTGAGCAGAATTCAGGGTTGATGTGGTGCCTCAAAACTTCGTAGGATGCCATTTTAAAATGGAAATGTCATTTTCATCCATCAACGACCTCTTGGGGGCATTCTAACAACAGTGACCCCATGCTTGCCTTTGCACTCTGTGTATAATCCAGTCATATCTGCAGGAAGTTCATTTAGGATGGCAGAACATTTTCAAATCCTCCTCGTAGCGTACTCTCTGTTGATGATTTAGGAGCCAGAATCTTGTAGATTTCTGCCCAGTGCATGCCATAAGAATGACAGGACAAGGAGTAATGGTCTCAAGTTGCAGTGGGGGAGGTTTAGGTTGGATATTAGGAAAAACTTTTTCACTAGGAGGGTGGTGAAACACTGGAATGCGTTACCTAGGGAGGTGGTAGAATCTCCTTCCTTAGAAGTTTTTAAGGTCAGGCTTGACAAAGCCCTGGCTGGGATGATTTAATTGGGGATTGGTCCTGCTTTGAGCAGGGGGTTGGACTAGATGACCTCCTGAGGTCCCTTCCAACCCTGATATTCTATGATTCTATGATCATTACATAAGAGCTATGTATTATTATTAATTATTATTATTCAGGTGCAAATGCAAAATGTAACTCACACTCCACGACTGGGGGAGAAACAGAAAGGAAACTTAAATTTAAGCATCTCCTATGGTTTTATATTTAACTCTAGAAGGTGATCACATACCACTAGGCTTGGCAGAATTTGTGTTTATATAGATAGAGAGAGAGAGAAAAAGAGAGAATTTCAACAGATAATATCAATGTTTATCATGAAGCACTTTTTATTATTATTGATTGACATTTTTCACAGTTGCACAGAATTATGGGTTTGAGGAATTTGTAATTTTTTTCTGTTTAAATTTTCACAGGCGTGGGAAAGATAATTATTTAACGATTGGAGTCTTAGAGAATCAAGTCAAAGCTTTATAACCATTAAAATAAAAATTGTCAACATCACACATCCAAATATACAAAGTACATATCCTTAAATCAAACTCTAAGAAGTTCTCAGGCAAAGTAAGAAAAATGCTGTAAATTTCACCGATCATCAATGAAAATATTTTTTCATTGGTTTGTGTGTGTACGGTGAAATTGACATTTACCGACAAAAATCTGATCCTTCCAAGCCTAGATATCACAGTGACTGGCGCAGTATAAGGGACAGAACAGATCAGAACAGAATGTTTCTCTCTTCCCAACCTGGCGCAATTGGCAGTCTTTCCCTGACCAAACCCCAGGACTGAATCATCACCAGGGTGTGGTGGCTCAGAATGGGGGCTGACTAAGGCAGTCCCTGACTGAGTGAGGGTCTATCAGTTACTTATTTTCTGGAGCACTAAATCCATTCACAATTCTTTTCTTTAAAGAGAAGATTCCCGAACAGCCAACTGAAATGTGGTGTACGGAGAGAAGCCGGAAAAATAAAAACACACGGAGCAGGTCAAAAGGGCAAGCAGAAGTGGTATTCCATTCAGAGAACTGCTTCAGTCTCACAGTTCACAGGCCAGAACTGCAGCTGGTGTAAATTGACTTTGTTGGACCCCCCCCACGATCTGACCCATAGGTGCCATGGGAGGATGTCAGGTGAGGTCTGTGTAACAGATTTTTAAGCCCAGAAAAGACCATCAGATCATCAAGCCTGATCTCCTGCATAGCAGGCCAGAGAACCTCCCGCAGTGATTCCTGCATCCAGACCAGTAACTTGTGTTTGAGCTAGGGAAATGTTTTAGAAAGGCATCCAGCCTTGACTTGCACAGGATGGAGACCCCACTGCATCCCTAGGACAATTGTTCCTGCTACGCCAGGGAAAGCAATATCCCCTGCAAGCCACAGACACAAACAGTGAGATCCCTTTTTGTGTGATGCACCTAGATGGGATTCTCTCCATGCCGGGACTCTCACACACTAGTATCTCCATGGTAACTGGGCTATTCTCTCATTTTGCTGTGCCAAGTCAAACTTTATTAGTTTGTTAATAAAGGCGATCTGCGGGGGGAGAGGGGGAAGCATGTTCCTGAGGATTTCAATAATTAAATTCTTCATATGTTGGAGACAGGCTTGTAATATGCAAAGCTGAATCTGATCTGCAACAGCCTCTGTTGATATTACTCCAGAGTGCAAGTGAGCTTCTTTCAAAATGTTACCACTTGATTTTCCTTAACAGATATGGGCCTGATCCAAAGTCCATTAAAGTCAGGGGGAGGTTTTTCCACTGGCTTCAAATGATTTCGGATCAGGCTCGGAGCTATTGAATGCCTCGCAGTATTTATAATGTATACAGTGGTACGTTACCCCAGTCCAACAAAGGAAAACGCAATCTTATTTTAATGCTAAAATCATGCTTCATTTCCTGATTGCACTGCCCTTTTCAAGCTGAATGGAGTGTTTCTCCATCATTAAATATAGCTTAGCACCAAGTTACAGTTTTCTCTAGCATCTTGCCTCATTCCTCTGCCTCCCCCGTGCCTCAGTTTCCCATCTGTAAAATGGGCATAATGATGCTTACTTCCTTTGTAAAGTGCTTTGAGCTCTACAGATGGGATCAGCATTGTGCAGAGACCTGTGATGCCCAGCGGAACACCCTAAAGTGAACAAACAAGTGCTCTGCCCTTGCACAGGGATCCAGTCCTGCCAGCTGTGACTCACACAAGTTGGACTTACTCAGGTGAGCAGGCGTGTTGACTTTAGTGGCAGCCTCCGCATAGGGCCCCATTCGGATATCCGCACTCAGGCTCAGAAGTACTCTACTCCACGAGCAATCCCACTGAAACCACACTACTCATCTGGGCAAGGGTTTGTGGGACAGGCCTTTATTCTGATGGGCATGCCAGGGGTTAAAATATGAAACACGGGATGCACTAAACCCCAACCCTCAGAGTAAGAATAGGACGATAGAAATCAGAGCTGGCCAAGAGAAAGTGGGGTATTTTAGACCCCGTCCTGCAGTCATTTCTCAGGCAAACTCCCCAGGGCGGAGTGTAGTAAGGACTATAATATCTGCCCCTTCAGAACTGTCCTTTACCGTATATTCTTGAGTGCTTTGTCCAGTCTGCTCTGAAATGAGTTAAGCGACAGAACTCCCAGCCTCTCTCTTGGGGACTTTTCTTCTACTAACCCTCACTCTTACTATTCCCCCCCCCGCCGTATTCAACATCCGAGTTCTCCAGTTTCATCCTCCCCCCGCCTTCTTGGACCACCCAAAGTCATTCATCTCTCTCCCTGGGTTTCCTATCGTCTGGTAGCTCCAGAACACCCTGTAAATGAATTCTTTTAAAGTTCCAGTTCTTTTGTCACTAGTGCCCTTTCTGATTGCTGTTTCCTTCCTTCATAGACACAGTGGTTTGTTATAAAAGATGCACTGTTAACAGGCGCCATAGCACACCAGACAACTCATTTGTACCCTGGAAAGCTTAAATCATGCTTAAAACCAAAATAAGCCATCAGATAGATGCGTGAGTGTACGCAGCTGTACGTGAGTCTCTCTTATGTGCTGGTATTTAGGAGGCAAATGTATCCTCTGTATCTTAATGCACATTTAAAGTAGCAATTAACTATTCATACTTTAATCTCATCCAGCCACACTGCAGCTCGCTGGGTATTATTTTATTCCTTATCTGCCCCGTTATAAATATGATTAGCCCAGAAGCTCCGGTAGGGAAAGGTTGCACTGTTGCTTGGGGTATCAATACAGTTATTCAGAGTAGCAGCCGTGTTAGTCTGTATTCGCAAAAAGAAAAGGAGTACTAGTGGCACCTTAGAGACTAACCAATTTATTTGAGCATAAGCTACAGCTCACTTCATCGGGTGCATGCTGTGGAAAGTGTAGAAGATCTTTTATACACACAAAGCATGAAAAAATACCTCCCCCCACCCCACTCTCTCTAGCTGGCAATAGCTTATCTAAAGTGATCACTCTCCTTACAATGTGTATGATAATCAAGGTGGGCCATTTCCAGCACAAATCCAGGGTTTAACAAGAACATCTGGGGGGGGAAGGAGGGTTAGGAAAAAGCAAGGGGAAATAGGTTACCTTGCATAATGACTTAGTCACTCCCAGTCTCTATTCAAGCCTAAGTTAATTGTATCCAATTTGCAAATGAATTCCAATTCAGCAGTTATTGTGCAAAATGTGCTAATACAACCCAGCCTTATTTACCATTCCTCCTCCTTCCCAAATCCCCGAAGTCCTTTTATGCAAACTCATTCAAATGAAGCCTGCTCTTTAGAGGATGATGTGCTTGACAAGGTTAACCATCTCAGCCTCTCTCCCCGAAGGATTCGATAATTTCAAGTGTATAAATGGTGAGAAGACGTGCACAGAGTGATAAGGAGTAGGAGCTTCGGCTACCGTTCTACCGTGGGGGGGTGTATTAGATTCTGGAGGGGATTTCCATCTGCATGTGGCTGAAACTTGCATATTTTTTGTCTGACCCTAAAGCCTGTAAAAGATCTTCTCTTCGGAGCTGCAGCCCGGCCGAGCTCTGGGTCTGACAAGATGAATGTCTGGATGCTATTTTGGGAAATCTGGGCACGCAGCTGCATTTTTAACAGGGTCTGGAAAGATTTCGCTGCCTCTGATAGCACTGACATAACTGTCCAAGATCCAGGATGCTTTGGGCCCCAATTCAACAGCGCACTTGAGCGCAAGCTTAAAGTTAAGCACGTGCTTTGCTGGCCTGGGCTGGGCTTTTAACAACAACAATAATGCTTAGCTCTGCTCCAGGGCTTTGCACCCAGAGGTCACACAGTCCTTTGCAAAGCAAGTAACGGTGGCTATGCTGATTGGGGAAGCGAAGCACACAGAGCTGAAGTGCCTTTTACAAGGTCACAAAAGAGCCACAGAACCCCAGTCTCCTGGCTGCCAGCCCGGTGTTCTCTCCTCTGACCATACCACCGCCTCCTAGGCTCGTAGCCTTTAAGGCATAAGAACATCAGAACGGCCAGACTGGGTCAGACCAAAGGGCCACCCAGCCCAGTATCCTGTCTGCCGACAGTGGCCAATGCCAGGTGCCCCAGAGGGAGTGAACCTAACAGGTAATGATCAAGTGATCTCTCTCCTGCCATCCATCTCCACTCTCTGACAAGCAGAGGCTAGGGACACCATTCTTTACCCAGCATGAGGGACCAGCGTGATCATCTAGTCTGACCTCCTGCATCTTTCACCTTTAAGCACATACTTAAGTGCTTTGCTGAGTAAGGGCTTTCTAGACTGAGCTCCCCAGGGCCTATCTGGGGCAGTACCACACCTTGGACAACAAGGTTCCAATCTTGATGGGACCCTTTGGGCACTGCACTAATGTGGGCTGATGCAGTGACTTTGAGCAGCTCAGGTCCAGAATATTTTTTAAATGCTGCAGCAGGCTTCTGAGAAAACCAGTGTCAACTCAGCAATCCGGGAGCGAGGCAACAGAACAGCAGCCCCATGTACTCATTAAGTGTAAAGATGGCTCTTTAAAGTCCGTTCTTTTGGTGGTCACTTGAGTGAAGCCCAACGGGGACATCACTTGCCCACCTCAGAGGCAATATTGCCACTCTGATTGCTCAGTATAGGAAATAAGGGGGAGGGGGGGGCAAATAAAGGAGGCAGTGTGGCCTGATGCTTAGAGCAGTGGGCTAAGATGGGAGACTTGGAGTCTATTCCCAGCTATGCCACTGGCCTGCTGAGTGACCTTGGGCAAGTTACTTTCCGCTATGTGCCTCAGTTTCCCCATCTGTATAATGGGAGTAATGATACAGCTCTTATTTGTAAAGCACTTTGAGATCTGCTGATGAAAAGCATTCAATAAGAGCAAGGCAATATTCTTATTATATTGTCCAGGAGCTTGTATACAATATTGAATGAGCAGGAAAATGTTACATCAGAAAATATTGTGGGCTAATTTGCAGGCTTCAAAGCCAGAAGGGACCCCTGCGATTGTCTTGCCTGCCTAATTCAGCCCAGAGAATGAACCTTTAGGACTTCAGACAAAAATAGTAGGGGAGCAGGACTTCAAGAAAATGAACTCCATCCCTGGTGGAAACCCCACTGACTCCAAGGGATGCATGTGTCCCCACTACTTGTGACTTTCTTCCAGCTAACTCCCTCCTGATAACTTATTGATCCTTTGTCAAGTGCTCGCTGCCAAATCTAACCTCTCCTCCGAAGGAACCTTTCAGCAGGATTAGGGGAATTGCTGTCTTGTTAGCGAGCATAGCATCGTCTTCATAGAGTGTTTAAAGCGCGGGCATTTCACAGGCACGAAAGGGCAGTGCTTAGCTTCTTTAGAAACATACAGCTCTTCTGCACCATTCTTTTCTTTCTATTGTGGCAGCAGCCTCAGGACCCCGATCCTTGATCAGGACCCCATTCTGCTAGGTACTGTACAAACACAGAGAATCTGTCTTCCAGGGAGCTCACTGTCTACAATCTCAGATACCTGTACTAAATGCTTCGACTAGTGGGGAATTAGGGCCTGGTCCAAAGCCCATTGAGGTCAGTGGAAAAACTCCCATCAACTTCATTGCGTTTTGGAATGGGGCCTTTGGGCTTCAAGTCAAAGTTTAAGGCTAGAAGGGACCCCGTAAAATCATCCCGTAGATCACAGGCCACTCACATCACCCGGCACAGGGCACTAAACTCAGCATTGTGAGCGTGTCACTCCAACACTCACCGATCAAATCGTGAACGAGGTCCTTGATGAGGTGGCCGACAATGGCGTATGCCACCGCGACCACCACCAGTGCGGCCATGAGAAGGTAGAGCACCGCCTTGGGCAAAGGGATAGCATCCCGGGCAGGAGGCTTGTACTCCTTGTAGAGCTGGTCATTTTCCGAGTACGAATACTGGAATAAGTGGTCCAGGTCAGTGGTGAAGTTGCTGGAATTCATGGACGGGCTGTCGGACAGGTAGTTCTCTTGCTTTGGGTCCTGCAGGACACTCACCACCGAGCTGGTGCTGGCTTCCACCTGCTGAACTAAGCTGAGGGTCTTGTTGATGCTGGGGAGGATCTGCGAGAGGAAAGTGCTCCAATCTTTGATTGCGCTGATGTTGCAAATGATCATAATTGCAAAGGAGAGAGAAGCCTCCAAACCCAAGAGATGTAAAAAGGTAGTGACCCGGGGTAGAGTCAATGGGCTTTCGGTGAACCATACACTCAAACTGGTGGGAGAAAGTCTCTCTGGGCTGGACTCACCATGCAGGTTCTTACATGATCACACACATGCGCGCAGTCACATGCCCACACACAAATGGACACACACTTGCTTTACATTATGAAATGCACCGAGTCAGATCCTGAGGTTGTGAAGTTCCTTACTGAGAAGTAGGTGCTGGAGTAAACCTGACCTGTATCATTACTGTTTCGCAACTGTTTCTCTCGGATGCTCCCAGCAGATGAAAACTGGAAGGAGAGAATTCTCCTGATATTTTCAGTCATCTGGAAAGGAAAGATAAGTTCCCCTTCTCCAGCTTCTTTTAGCAGGTGACCCTCCTTCGTGAGAACAAAAATTGCCAGGGATTGTCGCTTTTTTCTAGTTCCCCGGACTCAGCTTTGGCATTTCAGCAGCCAACACTGCCTCTTCCCACAATCCACACAGTCATTCTTAGCCCCAGTTTCAAAATAGGCACATCCCAGAGATTGACCTCAAAAGGGAAACAAAATATACAAAAGCAGGAAAATTCAGCAGATCACTTTGAGCTCCAAAAAATATCCACATATGCAGGTCTACTCCATTGCAGGTGTGTTATCACTCTGCAAACATTTCATCAACTTCTTCCAGCAGAATCTCTCCCCAGATTCCTTTTTTTTTAAATAAAATCAGCCAGAGGAGGTGGTCCTGAAATGAAAACACACACAGCATGGTCCAGCTTCTATATAAAAGACCAGGAAGCCCCTCCACCAAACTGAAGGAGGATAGGTCTCCCAATTTTGCTTTACGGGTTTGTCCAGGGGGACTGACCTGCTGCTTCTAAGCATCCAGCGTTCCTGCTTGTTTTATTTAGCACGTCTATCCCTACAGATGTCCCTGTGAATAACATTTGATTCCCTGGTGCTGTCTAGTGTGTGTCTCTCTCTCTTTCTGCTTCTGGCTCTTCTTCTAACAATTCCAGTTGCTTTTCCAAGCCAAGCAGCTCCGGGTGGCAATATAGCTGTCCAGTGAGCAGAATGCCTTTCGGAGGCTTAACGGAGCCACCAGGAGATTTGGTGATGTCGACAGAATAACCCCTGCCCCCCCCACAAGCCAGGGTTCTTAAGCCAGGGGATAAATATCCGTGGCATATGAGCAGCTTCCTTCTCTCTCTTCTCCCCTCCAGATAAACCCTTTCAATGTCACAGCACATGCATAGCTCTGGAAAGGCACCTAGACGCTGGCTCTGTTTGAAGGGAATGAAACCCTGCTCCTGTAGGGAGGATCATTTGGGAAACCTGGGGGAAGAGAGGCTAGCACTTGTGGGTGTGTTCCTGTTGATCATATTCCAGCAGGATCCCGAGGGTCAGACCTTTACAAGCGCAGATCCTGCTTCTTGTCGGGAGAAAACTAACCCTGTGTCAGATTCTCCCCCCCCGGAAATCCTTTGTCTGCATGCTGTAATCCTGGGAGGAACTGAACTGCAGTTACTGGGGGAAGAAGAGACATAAATCCCCCCACTGGAAGCCTTTAGGTTGAATTTCTGCAGTCCTCACCCAGGCAGGTCTTCCACTGCCTTCCCCCTCGTTGGGAAGTTTCACCTGATGACAGTGGGTGTCTTGCCTGAGAGAGGACCGCAGGATTTGGCTAAAATGCCTTCCAGTCCTGGAACAGGCGGCATGTGGTGGGGAGGGCCTGGTGCAACGCCCCCTGCAGTCAGTCAGTTGTACTGAGTTTAAAGCGATTTGGATCACACACCTGAAATTCGTTTGATCTCCCCTCAGAATTGGATTTCACTGGGAGTTTAGCCCCAGTAATTGCAGCGGGACTGAGCCCTGTCTGTTTACGGGGTGTGTGGGGGTGGAAAGGAAATTTTATATAAGAAATCCATATATTGCTATCTATGAACATAAATAAATAAAAAAGATCCTGGATTCATTTTTCAACGATTATTTTTAGTGGAGTTCCTCAAGCAGGAAATGGGTCGATCCAGGAGAAACAAAATCACGACTTTAGAAATGAATGCATTCAGACATAACTGATCAATGCTTCTAATAACGTTGCTCTAAATCACCCTAGTAACGACAGGTTCCAGTCAGGGATCACAGCCTCAGTGTGCTGGACAAACACTTATTCAATGGGGAACAAATATTCAACCACCTCACCTCTTTGGTTGAAAGGCTATTATATATACGCCAACTGGGTACACCCACATAAAGCCAAGGCTGTACTGAGAATCCACAGGAAATGACCTTTCTGTCTCCCTTGGTACTCCTATGGCCTTTATCAGTGTACCATCTGAATGCCTCACAACCGTTTTGTCCGGGAGACAGGGAAGTACCATAAGACAAGATGCCTTTCTTGAAGCTATGTTTTAATCAAACACAAATGAGTAGGCTCAATACAGGGGTAGCAGGGTAAAACTCTCTGGCCTGCACTATGCAGGAGGTCAGACTAGATCAGCAGTTCTCAAACTGTGGGTCAGGATCCCAAAAAGTGTGCTGTGACCCCATTTTAATGGGGTTGCCAGGGCCAGCATTGGATTCGCTGGGGCCCAGGGCTGAAGCCAAAGGGCTTCACCCCGGGGTGGCTGGGCTTGGGCTCTGCCCCTCCATCCCCTGCCTGGGGTCATGTAGTAATTTTTGTTGTCAGAAGGGGGTGTCACGGTGCAATGAAGTTTGAGAATCGCTGGGCTCGATGATCTAATGGTCCCATGTGGCCTTAAATCAGTTATGCCCATTTTACAGATGGGAACTGAGGCATGGGGTAGAGTTAAGTGACTTGCCCAAGAGAACCTGTGGCTGAGTCAGAAACTGAACCCAGACTTCCTGAATCCCAGTCCAGCATACTGTTCACTAGGTCACCCTTCCTACCCAGTGGCTAGCAGGAGGGTCTCCATATCCGAAGTAACAGCCGTGTTAGTCTGTATTCTCAAAAAGAAAAGGAGGACTTGTGGCACCTTAGAGACTAACCAATTTATCTGAGCCATAAGCTTTCGTGAGCTACAGCTCACTTCATCGGATGCATCCGATGAAGTGAGCTGTAGCTCACGAAAGCTTATGCTCAAATAAATTGGTTAGTCTCTAAGGTGCCACAAGAACTCCTTTTCATATCCGAAGTGCGTGCACCCTGCTATTGATTCAGATTGCCACATGATTTGCCATAGTTTTTGAGAGCTGTGGGGGCAGGGTGAGGGATGAGAAGTGTCCCTCAGACCTGGTGGAGAAAGCACAGAGGGACTGATTTTTCTGTGTTTTTAGGCACCTAAAGACTTTGAAACTCAGACCTAGGGTCTCAACACAGATTGGTCAGTCTTCTGCAGCTTGGCCAGGCTCTCCATGAAATGCTCCCCATTCCAAGAATGAGTTGGGGAACTCCCTCTCGGAGTTCTCTCTTTCCCCCAGTCTCCAGGGTCCTCTGCTCTGGGCTCTTCAGCAGGAGAGGCAAATGGCAGCACATCTTTCTAAAATCCACCATTCCTGTTTCTTAAACACCATCCCTCCAGCCCCTTTCAATGCCTGCTTTCAATCCTGGAGCTATTTGTCTCTCTTTTTTATCCCAGTGTGTCTCAGACACACACCCCACCCTGGGACTGCGGTACGACCTCCCACTGGCACGCCTGCCTTGCTTCATTAATTAAAAGATTTACTAAAGTCATTGTTTCACCCAGCTGTTTGGCTTTTGTGGTTGCCATGATATTGATCGGTCAGCCAATCAGAGGTGAGGGAAACAGACCATCCACCTCTGCAGAAGTCCTGGGATCTAATGATCCCCTTGTGCTCCAAAGTCAATTACACAGCTCACGAAAGCTCATGCTCAAATAAATTGGTTAGTCTCTAAGGTGCCACAAGTCCTCCTTTTCTTTTTGCGAATACAGGCTAACACGGCTGTTACTCTGAAACATCCAGGATAGTCAATTACACCCTGGGGATTGTGGGCTCTGGGCACTACTGCCCTACATTGATTTCAGCAGAGTTCAGCTGGTTTACACCGGACCCAATCAGTTCAAAGCAAAGCCTTTGAAAATAAAGCTCTCCATCACTTCCCGGGCAAGTGCGCTGTTTCCCCTGCAGCATTCAGTGACACCTGAGCCACTTAAAACAGAGTCAGGCAATGCCATTGTGTGTGCCCAATACTCAGCGCAGATCGGTGTCCAGAACTCAAGAGGCGTCTTGATTTCACGGTATAAGTACCTTCTCAAGGAGAAAACACTGGCCACTAAAGGGCTCTTCAATCTAGCTGCACAAGGCAGAACAAGAGCCAGTGGCTGGAAGCCTAAGTCAGACACATTCAAATGACAAATAAGGCACCAATTTTTAGCAGCGAGGGTGATCAACCATTGGAACAAACTACCAAGGGAACAGATGGATTCTCCAGCTCTCGCTGTCTTCAGATCAGGACGGGATGCTTTTTTGGAAGAGATGCTTTCATCAAACACAAATAATTTGTGGCAGGGCGGCCGGTGGAGAGGTGATGCTTTGTGTTTTTCATCAAACACAAATAATTTGTGCAGAAATATGTGTCGTGTCAGGTCAGATCTTAGAGGAAGGCATGTAATGCTCTGAACTTGATGGCCATTAAGATCTGTAGACAGGTTGTGGGCTGATAGTGTTGCCAAGTCATTGTCATGAGTCTCATTATAATTGTTTTCTTTAAATCCCTAGCTCCTGGAGTCAGGTGGAGATGTGATGATTTCAGCCTTCATTTTTTTTTTAAAAAAAAGGAAGTTTCTAACCCTCGTGGCTGTGGAGAAAGCTTCAACATGTGGCCCCCGGGCACCCGAAAGGCTCAAAACTGGAAGGCAAATAAAAAGACCACCCCAGCTACCATTTTTACATCATCTCATGATTTTAAAGCCAATCTCGTGATTTTCTTGGTGAGCCTGACTCCCGATTTTGGAACATTTGGGGTCAGCGATACTGTGGGTATGAGTGTCGGCATGGGTGTAGGATATTGTAACGGTAACTATAGAGCAACTGCAGCAGGACTTCACAACATGGGGGGTGGGAGGGGTGGGCAAAGCAATCAGGCGGGGGGGGGGCTACCTCTCTTGCTTTCACCAAAACTAACTTCAGGGACCTAGCACTGTTCAACCCAGGGAAAGAGAATGGTGGACCATTAATGGAAAGACAACGAAACCGAAAAGAAACCCTCCTCCTACCCCCCACCAGCCACTCTCAGAGAATTAAGGAAGGAAGAAGTCTCTCTCTCTCTGTAACCATAAATTACCATAGCCTGAGAGAAAGGAAAAATAATCCCTGAAAACCTTCTTAAAAGGGAAGGGGTTTGAAAGAAAGTGGCGTCTGTCCAGAAACTGAGGGCCAGCCAGCATCTAAGTCCAGGTCTAAAATACTCACTTACTTTGGTATAACTACATTGCTCGGGGTGTGCGACGTATTTATACTGACCTTTACATTCACCCCTGTCTAGACAGCACTGTGTTGGCAGGAGAGCTTCTTCCGCCCACATAACTACTGTCTCGCATGGAAGAGGCATAACGAAGGGCATGTCTACACTTACCTCCGGAGCGATCAATCCAGTGGGGGTCGATTTATCTCGTCTAGTGAAGATGCAATAAATTGACCGCCGAGCGCTCTCCCGTCGACTCCGGGACTCCACCGGTGAAGACACCACGGTAAGTAGCTCTAAGTACGTTGACTTCCGCTACGCTATTTTCGTAGCTGAAGTTGTGTAACTTAGACTGACTTAGCTCCCCCACCTCCCTCAGTGTAGACCAGGCCTTAGAACTCTCTCCCATCGGCTTAGAGCGTCTTCATCAAAGCACTGCGGCTGTGCCGATTCAGCGTTTGGAGTGTAAACGTGCCCTGAATGGGCTGCTGTCTCTGAAAGACTGGATCCCCTCCAGGACAGAGGGCATGATGGGAAACTGTTCAGGAAATAAGTAACTTGTAGAAAAGGGACTTTAGGGAATATCGGACTGTGAAGCTTGAGATTGCACCTTAAGGGTGGTTTTTTGTGTAGCTTCTCCGCGTTTGCTTTTTCCTCACTGTTCCATCTTCAAACCTGCGACTTTTCTACCAAAATGACAGGTTTCAGAGCAGCAGCCGTGTTAGTCTGTATTCGCAAAAAGAAAAGGAGGACTTGTGGCACCTTAGAGACTAACCAATTTATTTGAGCATAAACTTTCATGAGCTACAGCTCACTTCATCGGATGCATAAAAGTGGAAAATGCAGTGAGGAGGTTTTTATACACACAGACCATGAAAAAATGGGTGTTTATCACTTCAAAAGGTTTTCTCTCCCCCCACCCCACTCTCATGCTGGTAATAGCTTATCTAAAGTGATCACTCTCCTTACAATAAGAAAAGGAGTACTTGTGGCACCTTAGAGACTAACCAATTTATTAGAGCATGAGCTTTCGTGTAGCTCACGAAAAATAAGCTTTCGTGTAGCTCACGAAAGCTTATGCTCTAATAAATTGGTTAGTCTCTAAGGTGCCACAAGTCCTCCTTTTCTTTTTGCGAATACAGACTAACACGGCTGTTACTCTGAAACCTCTCCTTACAATGTGTATGATAATCAAGGTGGGCCATTTCCAGCACAAATCCAGGTTTTCTCTCCCCCCACCCCACTCTCCTGCTGGATTTGTGCTGGAAATGGCTCACCTTGATTATCATACATTGTAAGGAGAGTGATCACTTTAGATAAGCTATTACCAGCAGAATTAGATAAACTTTGCATTTCCTCTGCAGTTGTATTTGCAAAGTAGGGCCTCTTTTGTTTTCATTAATACCTACATAAATTCAAAGTAACTGGAGAGCCACTTAATTGTTCATTGGACACCTTCTGCAGCTCCTCGATTAAGAAGCTTTACTGTGTTTTCATGATTATAGTTTCCATTCCATTAAGGAGAGAGAGAGAGGAGAAAAAGAAAACTGCACATCTTAATCACTGTATATTTCCAAGTCCCTATTATTCAAAAAAGTGGTTTGCGTTTGCTGTGCTCGGCAGAGGATTAAAAGGGTAGCAGTGGGTTTTGCTTAGAGTATATTGCTAACGATTTCGATAAATCACTTTATGGAAAAATTGTAATCGTCACAATTCCATCCAAAGGCCATTTGACAGAACCCTGGAAGCAAAATGAATTGCAGAATTAGTGGCTTGCCCTAAAGCCATTGAACAAATTACATTTAGGGATACACACATAAAAGACGAGGCACGTCTTTCACCGGTAAGGGCATGGTTTTGGCTTCTGGGAACAAAAGCGAATAAGGTTTTAGTGGGTCAAGAAAGCTTTTTTACCCCCTATAGCATGATGAATGTCTAAAATATCGGCTCCAGTTCCGTCCCAGACATTTATTTTATCTGTTTTTTTTATTTTGATTTCTGTGCAGCTATGGCACATTACAGAGGTTTCATTTACGTACAGTCCATTAGCCCAGATGAAACTGACTCAGTGCAAGGCTTATGCATCTGGTGAGTCCATCCATAGTGAACGTGAAAATGACCACATTGGAACAGACCATCTATTCTGGTATCTTGGCTGTGACAGTGAGCAACGCCTCAGGAACATGTGAAACCCAATTCAGTCCAGTGGATTGGACACTGGCTTGGGAGTCAAGAGCTGGGTTCTAATCCCAACTCTGCCAAATCACTTTCCAATCTGTAGAATACAAGTAATGATGTTCACGCCTCTTTCTGAAGTCAAGTAAGTTCTAGGGATGGTAAGCGCTAACCATGGAGTTACTATAATATGGAAGGATTTTTCCTCCCTTCATCCAGCGTTTAGCTAGCACTGGTCAGAGAAACTTTGACTGATCGATATTCTGCTGGAGTATCTACTTCCATCAAAAGTGAACTGCTCCCCGAAAGATGGTAGTTTTTGCCAGAATGGTTTGGGGGGAGAAAAAAGTTGACCATATTGAAATGTCCCATTTCAACATTTTTGGAATGAAACAGTTCAATTTTTCATTTGGAAACCACCTTTTTTCATTTTGAATGACTTTTTATTTACTAAATGAGTCGAAATGGAAATGAAATGTTTTGAACGACCCAAAGCGGAGAATGGAGAATGCCTTCATGGAGAATTTAAAAGTTTGAGTTTTGCTCTGATTTGGAATGAAGCCAGATTCTGAAGTCTCAAAATCCTTTGTGAAACAGAACATCCATCCTCTGCACAGCTCTAGGCGCATCTGCCAACACAGTAGATGAGGATGGATAAACCTCGTTATTTTTTTATCCGAGCTAAAATGCTACCATCTCTCTTTGCTAAGCAGCAGCGCCACATAAGGGGCCTTGCCAGTTGGCCTCTCATTGGAGGAACAATCAGTGATGTGGGGGCTGGATTTATTTACGCCTAAAAACCAGTCCTGGGGGAGAGGTGGTCGCAAACAGCATGCAGGGCAATCTCCACTCAACACCAATGCCCCATTCCCATAGAGCATTCCTGCCTCAAGAACTGACTCTCATTAGCGATGTTAAGCCAGAGAGCAAACTCCCTTGCTGCTTGCTACAGCTGCTGCCAAAAGAACCACATCAGAAAACCAACAACTCAGCATTTCTTCCAAGACTAAAAGCTGGCTCAGCTGCTAATAAAGAGAACGTGTAAGACAATGTGTACCAGCGCCATCTGGGTACCCCGGCTATAACTATACCTACAAACACTCCTCTGAGTCATGTGGTAAGGGCTCGAATTTGTGATGCATTCACTTGCTGAGTGGAGTCAACGCCCAGACCGGTGAGGTAGTGAGCCCTTCCTGAGAGGACGAGCAATGGGAGCTGACTGCTTGTAGCTTTTTCTATCCATCTATCTAGGTTCTTAGACTGTGCCCATCACCAGGGTATTGGAGCACCTTAGACACTCTGCAGACTAGGAGATCTCAGTTTCCCCCACCCTCCTTTTCCCATTCTGCAGGAAGGGGTTTCTATGCATATGTGGTGTTGGCGGGGTTCTTGTGAGCAGGCTGATTGAAGAGAGCAGGTTTTTCATTCCACCCTGAAGCTGCTGAGGTTCACACCCATGCTGATCTCTTCCCAGCATGTTCCCTAGGCATGGGCCAGTTGCCAAGAAAGCCCTGTCCTGTCCATGCACAAGTTTCACCCTTGCGGCTGAGAGAGATGAAGGGGCCCTGGGGAGCCCTTGATGGCTGAGTCAGCAGGCAGCTGCACTCTGAACTGGCTTTAAAATCCAGCCATTTCCTTCCGGGGTCTGGTGCATTACAGCAGCCCAGCCTGGAGGTCATGGCTGCGGGGCTCACCATGGACAGGTCTGAGGACGAAAGGACAGAGCACCTGGCAACTGAAAGGAATGTCCTTCGTCTCGTGGCTATCTGGGCCTTCTGCTGCACTTTAGCTACAAGATTGTGGGCCGTGTGCAGGAGAGACGGCAGATGCCCTTGGTAGAAGGTGATGGTGGGGAGTTCTTCATGCTGCTTCCCTGGCCCCTCCAACATCACCCAGCTCTCCAGGGTTCAGGTTCGGCCATTTGCTCTCCATCCGGGGCCTGATCTCAGCCAGGCTCCGATGAGCAGGGCAGTGGTGCTGGGACGGGTTATGTTTTGGTTATAATGGAGATGCTGCTGTCCTAAAATCCTGAATCCGGGGGAAGGGACCGGGCTATCAGGACATTAAACCGACTGGTGGTGCCATAAACGTGGCCTGTTGATTAATGAGTGAATCCCCGCTCACGCCTGCCCTCATTAAACAAAACCTTCCGGCAGCTCCTTGGCAAGTGGCACCAGCCTTCAGAAAGACAATGCACCAGAGGGAGAGGCAGAAGATATCCGACTGCAATCCACTTCTACTGATTCTCACATGAGGCACAAAGTTTGCACACTGCTCAGCACAGTGGACAGGGCATGGGCAGGTTAGAGAGGGAGGTAGCGGGGTAGCCGTCCATTAGTCGCACAGCTGAATGACTATGGGGGATGTGGGGATTTGCCGATGGGGTCGGCCAGCAGCAAGCAAGGAGGGGAGGAATTGTGTCTCAGCGGGGACTGTGCAACTTGCACCCGGTCCCTTGCTCTGGCATTTCCCTAGAGACACAAAGTAACCCTGATCATTTCTATGTGTCTTGTTCCCCGGGCACACAGCATGATCAGGGGTTCCAATTCCCCCCCTTCCTTTCCCCGCCGCTGCGGTGTCATTCAAAGCCCTGAGTCGCTCCCCACAAGCGCCATCAGTTCGGAGACTCGCTACACTTTGTGCAGCTTCTCGCAGCCAGCGGCTTTGGCCCCCCACCCCGTCTCCTTCTCCAAGGCTCCGTGAGCCCGTTATCCCCGACAATTGTCTGGCAGAATGAGCTAAACATCAGGCTTTATCCTACCCATTTACCTTGCTTGGCTGAGATGAAATTGGCTTCAGAGCTCACTGCAGTTGCTCAGTTTTTAATTGTGTGAGGCAGCAGCCGCTGATAATGAACGTGGCCAAGGGACACTGTACTAATGCACAAAGGTCGTGGCTCGCTCGCAGACAGCTGTGGGGTTGTCAAGGCGGAAGGGGATTTGTAGACTGGTGAGTAATCTGCTGCTCTTCTTAGAGGCCGGATTGGAGAGCTGCTTGGAAAATGCCCAGTTTTCACTGGAAAGTTCCTTCTCCCCAAATTGCATTTTTTCCAACATTTCCTGAACAACTCTTCTGGTTGTTCAGGGAAAAAGCCCAGCCATTCTCAGTTCTCGCAAACAATTTTCTTCACCAATTGTCAGTTTTCAAACCCACCCCCTCCCCCAGAACACCACTTTTTTTAATAACCCTCCCCCCTCAAAAAAACTGGAAAAACCAAAAACCAAACCAAAAAAGTTTTCCCTTCACTTTGCTGATCAGAAAACCAGAACGTGTCCACCAACGTGAACATTCTCCCGAGGAATCCCCATTTCAAAAAGACCAGTTTAACTGGAAGAAAATGTTTCAATGAAAAAATTTCAACCGGCTTGACTAGACTGCGGTTGGACGCTATGCCCTCGTAGTGTACGACCCCTCCTCAGAGACCTCCCCTAGACTACCAGACCTTGCACACTGGCATGCAGGTGAATGGGGGTGTGACAGGAAGGCCGCTTTTACCACCTCCCTGGCTGTGCGTGAGATATGGACCTTCTGGCTTTTTCTTAATGTGGCCAAGTAGCCAAAGAGTTTGAATCTGCTTCCCTTGTAATGGTGAGTAGCGCCTTAATCTGTGAGCAGTCTTGTCACCATGAGTGGGA
Source organism: Lepidochelys kempii (assembly GCF_965140285.1). Classification (NCBI taxonomy): domain Eukaryota; kingdom Metazoa; phylum Chordata; order Testudines; family Cheloniidae; genus Lepidochelys; species Lepidochelys kempii. The sequence goes on along the minus strand of NC_136387.1, from coordinate 103,041,432 downwards.
CTCGTTCCATGGTAAGGTACTGCTCAGCGTGCGCAAGAGAGGCAGAACTGGGCCCTGGGTGAACAAAGGCGTCTTGTACAATGAAACAATGGGTAGGAATAAATGGTCAGTTTTCAGAATGGAGAAAGGTAAACAGCAGGGTCCCCCAGGGATTTGTACTGGGGCTGTTCAAAATAGTCATAAATGATCTGGAAGAAGGAGTAAACTATGAGGTGGCAAAACAAAACAAAAAAGAAGAAACTCAATAATAATGGGGGGTTTCAACTATCCCCATATTGATTGTGTACATGTCACCTCAGGACAGGATGCAGAGATAAAGTTTCTTGACACCTTAAATGACTGCTTCTTGGAGCAGCTAGGCCTGGAACCCACCGGAGGAGAGGCAATTCTTGATTTAGTCCTCAGTGGAGCACAGGGTCTGGTCCAAGAGGTGACTATAGCTGGACCGCTTGGTAATAGTGACCATAATATAATTAAATTTAACATCCCCGTGGTGGGCAAAACATCACAGCAGCCCACCATGGCAGCATTTAATTTCAGAAAGGGGAAGACAAAAATGAGGAAGTTAGTTAAACAGAAATTAAAAGGTACAGTGCCAAAAATGAAATCCCTGCAAGCTGCATGGAAACTTTTTAAAGACACCATCATAGACTCAACTTAAATGTATACCCCAAATTAAAAAGCCTAGTAAGAGAACCAAAAAGTGCCACTGTGGCTAAACAACAAAATAAAAGAAGCAGTGAGAGGCAAAAAGGCATCCTTTAAAAAGTGGAAGATAAATCCTAATGAGGAAAATAGAAAAGAGCATAAACTCTGGCAAATGAAATGTAAAAATATAATTAGAAAGACCAAAAAAGAATTTGAAGAACAGCTAGCCAAAGACTCCAAAAGTAATAGCAAATTTTTTTTTTTAATACATCAGAAGCAGAAAGCTTGCTAAACAACCAGTGGGGCCACTGGGCTATCGCGATGTGAAAGGAGCACTCAAAGACAATAAGGCCATTCCGGAGAAACTAAATGAATTCTTTGCATCGGTCTTCACTGTTGAGGATGTGAAGAAGATTCCCAAACCTGAGCCATTCTTTTTGGGTGACAGATCTGAGGAACTGTCCCAAATTGAGGTGTCATTAGAGGAGGTTTTGGAACAAATTGGTAAATTAAACTGTAATAAGTCACCAGGACCAGATGGTGTTCACCCAAGAGTTCTGAAGGAACTCAAATGTGAAATTGCAGAACTACTTACTGTAGTCTGTAACCTATCATTTAAATCAGCGTTGGTGCCAAATGACTGGAGGATAGCTGATGTGATGCCAATTTTTAAAAAAGGCTCCAGAGGTGTACCGGGCAAACTGGTTGAAACTATAGTAAAGAACGGAATTGCCAGACACATAGATGAACATACTTTGTTAGGGGAAGAGTCAACATGGTTTTTGTAAAGGGAAATCATGCCTCACCAATCTACTAGAATTCTTTGAGGGGGTCAACAAGCATGTGGACAAGGGGAATCCAGTGGATATAGTGTACTTAAATTTTCAGAAAGCTTTTGACAAGGTCCCACACCAAAGGCTCTTAAACAAAGTAAGCAGTCATGGGATAAGAGGGGAGGTCTTCTCATGGATTGGTAACTGGTTAAAAGATAGGAAACAAAGGGTAGGAATAAATGGTCAGTTTTCAGACTGGAGAGAGGTAAATAGTGGTGTTCCCCAAGGATCTGTACTGGGACTAGTCCTATTCAACATTCATAAAATATTTGCAGAAAGGGGTAAACAGTGAGGTGGCAAAATTTGCAGATGATACAAAACTATTCAAGATAGTTAAGTCCACAGCAGACTGTGAAGAGCTACAAAGGGATCTCACAAAACTGGGTGACTGGGTAACAAAATGGCAGATGAAATTCAGTGTTGATAAGTGCAAAGTCATGCACATTGGAAAACATAATCCCAGCTATACATATAAAATGATGGGGACTAAATTTACTGTTACCACTCAAGAAAGAGCTCTTGGAGTCATTGCAAATAGTTCTCTGAAAGCATCCATGCAATGTGCAGTGGCAGTCAAAGAAGTGAACAGAATGTTGGGAATCATCAAGAAAGGGATAGGTAATAAGACAAAAAAATCATATTGACTCTTTATAAATCCATGGTACGCCCACATCTTGAATACTGTGGGCAGATGTGGTCGCCCCATCTCAAAAAAGTTATATTGGAATTGCAAAAGGTTCAGGAAAAGGGCAACAGAAATGATTAGGGGTATGGAACAGCTTCCGTATGAGGAGAGATTAATAAGACTGGGACTTTTCAGCTTGGAAAAAGAGATGACTAAGGGGGGATATGATGGAAGTCTATAAAGTCATGACTGGTGTGGAGAACGTGAATAGGGAAGTGTTATTTACTCCTTTTCATAACACAAGAACCCGGGGTCACCCAATGAAATTAATAGGCAGAAGGTTTAAAACAAACAGAAGGCAGCACTTCTTCACACAACGCACAGTCAACCTGTGGAACTCCTTGCCAGGGGATGCTGTGAAGGCCAAAACCATAACTGGATTAAAAAAAGAATTTGATAATTTCATGGATGATAGGGCCATCAATAGCTATTAGCCAGGATGGTCAGGGATGCAACCCCATGCTCGGGGTGTCCTTAGCCTCTGTTTGCGGGAAGCTGGGAACGGGCGACTGGGGAAGGATCACTTGATGATTACCTGTTCTGTTCATTCCCTCTGGGGCACCTGGCATTGGCCACTGTCGGAAGACAGGACACTGGGCTAGATGGATCATTGGTCTGACTCAGTATGGCCATTCTTATGTCCTTGCAATCACCAAACCTCAAGCTCCAGTGAGTGCGTTAGACGTGAGAGTGAGCTCCAGCCTTGAAGGCCACACCCCAAATCCTGGGGTGATGCTGAGATATTGCCTTCAAGTTCCACAGTCTCGAGGATACAAGAAGATCTGAAAGTGCTTTATAATCCACCTTGCTCTGACTGAGCACTGAGCAGAAAGTAACAGTCACCACAAGGGGCCAAGGAAGAGACCGCCTCAGATATAGCCAGGTAGGGTCCCAGGCCAGTTAGGCCTTTATAGATGATAGTTATCCCTATGAATAGGGCTTAAAAACAGAGTGGGACCTAGAGCGTAGCATAGAGCAGTGGCGTGTGTTCACATTAGCCTGACCTACTTGGACCTTGATAAATGGTCTCCAAGCAGCGCACCATATAGCCTTGAGGGGCTAACGGCCTAGTGACTGTGGCGTGGGCCACACAGGAGATGAAAGGTCTTGGGCTCTTTCCCATCTGGCTGTCCACATTCCCTCCATAAGTGTAACTGGAGCGGTGCCATGAACAGCTGCCATGTTCCACCTCACCGACGGTGGCCTCGTTTCAAAGCTGAGAGCAATTGGTTCTGGCGTATGCAGGGTTCGTCTGCCACTCTGCAATCCTTCCGCGTGACAGGTGCGCTCCAAAGGCCGGCTCCTCGTTCATTCCCACACCGGTCATTTCTCTCCACTCGCATTGCGATTTCATTCTGAAAAACAACCACCACCACCCCTACAAAAATCTTTAAAGGCTGAACTGGAAAGAAAGATGGGTGTTTTCTCAAGTCTTTCGTTGTTGTTGCTGCTGTAGAATTCATGGCCTTGCCGCCAGAGAGCACGAAGTCCGGATTATACTAACAAATGCCATGAGGCGCACACTACAGAAGAGGCTACACCACAGTAGATGCCACCCTCGCTGCTCTCCACGGTAATCAAACAGAGTTTTGAACACTGCTTGTGGCTCCTAATGATGGATGGCTCAGCTCTTTCCGTGACACATCGTTATCGTCAGACACGGCAACAGGTATGATTAAGGTTAAGATTCTGTCACGGTTATTTCTAGTAAAAGTCAGGGACAGGTCACGGGTAATAAACAAAAATTCATGGAAGCCTGTGACCTGTCCCTCACTTTTACTAAAAATACCCTGGGGGGCAGGGGCTGCTGCTCCAGTCCAAGGGGAGCTGACCCAACCCTGGCCGCTACTCCAGCGGGCTGCCAGCCATTGCTCCAGGGAGCCGGGGACTGCTGCACCAGTGGCCCCGGGGCTGGCCACCAGCCGTTGATCTGCCAACGCAAGGGCTGGCTCTGGCTGCCAGCCAGCTGTTCTGGTGTGCCCAGGAGCTGCTGCTCCAGTGGGTCCAGCGACCATTGCTCCATCAGCCCCAGGGCTGACTGCCAGCCAGCTGTTCCAGCAGGCCTGGGGCTGGCTGCTGCTCCGGAGGCCCAGGGACTGCTACTTCTGCTCTGGCGGCACCAGAGCTGACTGCCGGCCACTGCTCCAGCCCTGCTGCTGCTCCTGCAGCAGGGGCTGACCACCACTGCTCCAGCCTAGGGGTGCTGACCCAACCCCAGCCATTGCTTCAGCCCTGGGGCTGCTGCTCAGGCGGCCCTGTGGCTGACAGCTGCTTCGGCCCTGCCCCAGAAGAAGTCCCAGAGGTCCCAGAAAGTCACGGAATCAGTGACTTCTGTGACCTCCATGACAAAATCGTATCCTTAGGTGTGACTGACAGAACGCAAGGGGAGTTCACGTCGCACAGAGGAAACAGCGCAGAGTCTGGGTCAGGAAAGGAAGAGGCAATTTTGCCAAGAGAACAAACCACACACAGAAAAGTAATTACGTGAATTTTGTACTAGGTTGATTTCCCTGGTCCCTGGAGATTGTTACTTCTCCACAGAACAGGTAGACGCAGCAGAAGCTTTCTCCACAGTGTCCTGTAAAGGTGTCCAAGGCCAAAGTAGAAAGCCATGGGAGTGGGTGCTCCTGCCCCACTGTTCTCCACAGTCTCAGCTGTCATTAAAAAAATAAAGTACGTTTCTAGCTGTTAGGGTAGCAAAGAACGTGACCAGAGTGTAACCAACGCAGCATCTGCCGGAGTTTGCCGAGAGCTTGAAACAATAGCTCTGAGAAGTGTCAACTGCCCCAGGCATCTCACTGGGTGTGAACACAGACAATGTGGCTACTTTAAATGTCATACTTCACTGATCATCAATGCTTGTAGGGAAGGAGAGAAAGGGGCCCATTATGAAAAGCCACACTAGTCGTGTGAGGGTGTGGGGGTACAGAAAAGGTTTATATTATGATGGGTTGAAGTTTTACACACAGTGGGGATGCAGACACCTGTAGCTGGTTCCGTTTTCCTGAAGGGGGCAGCTTCCAAAGGTCTGGGAAATATTAGTGTTACCCTCAGGGTGTGTGTGTGTGTGTGTGTGTGTCTTTGTCTCCCTCTAGTGGCTGGTGCACCTAGGAGGTCTATGAGTTTGTTACTGCTCCCAGCTAAAGACTTTGTCCTTTATCTCAAGCCATAGAGGCTCACGCTCTTAGTGCTGAAAGTCCTGGGTCCAAATCCCATTGCCCAAAGCAGTCAGTCGCAATGGTGCTACCTGTCTCCTGAGAACTGGACTGAATTTGGCAAGGACAGTCAATGGTCATGACAGGTTACTACTACCCCCGACTAGATTTGGACCAGAAAGGCTCCACATCTCAATCCCAGCCTCCTGTGCTGTTTAGTCCCCCTAAACAATGTGTTTAAAAGGAGGAGCTTGGACAGATCTTGGAGCAAAGAGCTGTTGTGTGTACGTTCTCGTAGGTGGACAATGTATTTGCCGGTGGAATGAGAGCATGGCGGAGGGGGGGGGGGGTGTTCTCCTCAGTGGCATGTTCCTGGTGCGGTTCTCTGTGCACACTGAGAGTGGAATATGTAGTAAGTTTACTTCCTGGTATAAGGAAAGGCTGACTGGTCCTAACAGAAATGTCTGTGATGCTGGCGGGCCAGAGGCCAGCTCTTGCCCTGGCTGTAGGCGTTAGCTAAGAATGGACAAACTCATAGCTGGGAATCAGACCAGTTCACCTGGATGTTAGTTTTGATCCAAATAGGCATTAGTCTTCTAAGAATGTGTTTAGATGCAATGAAATGCTTGTATGTTGCCGCATGTATTAATCTCACCTATACGATCTATATCCCATCTTCCAAGAAGTGTTCGCTCTGTAACGCTCAATCTCACCCCCATCCCCACCCCAGTCAACATGCTCAAATAAATTGGTTAGTCTCTAAGGTGCCACAAGTCCTCCTTTTCTTTTTGCGAATACAGACTAACACGGCTGTTACTCTGAAACCTGCCATTACCAAGTGTGAAATACCAGTTTGCCACAGGAGGTGTTATCTCCTCCCAGCGTGAAAGTAACTGAGGACACTTACCAGTACGGGGCGACTCTGGCCGCTGGAAGGGGCGGGGCCTCGGGCAGAAGGGGCGGGGCTGGGGGGGTTCAGCATCCCCCAGCCAGCCCTCCCAGGCCGCCTGGCCCGCGCCACCGGGGGCTCCTGTGTTGATTTAAAGGGCCCGGAGCCCCGGGCCCTTTTAAATCGCCGGCCTCAGGGCAGCTGCTCCCTCTTCGCCCCCCCTCACCCATCGGTGGCTGGTGGGGGGGCAAAAGGGGCAGGGACATTAAAGCGCTGTCGCAGTAGCATTTTAATGTGGGCTGGGTATGGGCCGGTGCGAGTTCTTACCGGTACGCAGTACCGGCCCCTACCGGCTCACTTTCACCCCTGTCTCCTCCCCAACACAAGGCGGCCCACAGATACCAGGCAAACCATTGTGGAAGACCAGAGGACAAAAGACTGTGTTGATGGCTCCCCCCAAACCCACAAAGAGGAGACCTGCACATGAACTCGTCCCATCGTCTTGAGCTCTGGAGGAAGGGAATAAAAATCCACGACAAGAAGAAACTGGGCCTTTTGGGCTGTTTGAATGCTGAAGGGCCAGAGACTCGAGCCTGAAGCCAGAGATCCCCGGGGGCTGCCCTGAGAAGCGCTTTGAATGGACAGATCACGACACCTCTGTCACTCTTAGGGTTTAGCTGGTAACTCATGGGTGTGTATCTGTTTGCTTGCTTGAACCTGTAAATAACTCCCATTCCTTTTTCCTAGCTAACAAACCTTTAGATAGTTTGTTACAGGATTGGCTACAATAATATGTATTATCCACACCACAGAGATATCGGTACGCATTAAGCACAAATATTATAGCAATTACAGAGCCTAAATTGGGTCTATACCTTCGCTATAATCCTGTTCACTTTGGCTAAGTATCCCATGGCCCCTTGCATTAGGGGAAGTAAGCTTTGGCATAAGTAGACAGGAAAGTTGTCAGGATCAGGACACCAGGAGTGTTTTACTATAGCAACAAGTAGGGAGTTATTCTCAGAGGCCAGTACTGGCATCTCCCAAAGGAAGAGGACATGTCATACGACATACAAATGTAGGAGATGCCTTCACGCCCTTTGGTACCTGGAATGGATGTGTGAGAACAGAGATAGGGAGTACATCATGATAGCAGAAAAACAAGATCAAAAGCTGATTGGTTAAATTTCATTTCAGACGATGCACCCAGTACCTTTTACTTAAAAACAGGTAGGCTATAAAAAGACAGCATTCAGGGTGTATCTTTGGGGAACACGTCTTCTGCATAAGGTGAATGTCACAACGCCGCAAGAGACAGCTTCCTGGAGACTGGTATCATATCGAACCTTTTTCCTGCGTTGTGTTCTTGGCTCCCAGCAATACAGCTGACCGATATTGGTTATTTGGTCTCTCAAGTATATTTCATCCCAAACCAAAGTGCGGTCAAGCAATTGCCAATACCATTTAACAACAAGATGTACCTATCGGTGGACTTGAATTTTAAAAGCCACTCAGCCTCCTACTGCTGTGTACCCAACAGCCAACAACTCAGCTGAGTAACAACCACCAAGACAATGACCCCTAATATTGATCAGAGAAGGGGTGAGGCATGGAGCTCAGACCCAAATCTAGCTCAGGTTTGTGGAAGAGTCAGGGCTAGGTTTTGGCTTTGATGGCCCCAAAATTTCATAAACTTCCCATCCCATTTTGGCCCAAAGCATTGGAAGTCTCACTAGATAAGATGATCTCATGAGATTTCTACCATCTTTACCTGCAGTTAATCTGGATGTGAAAATTGGGACCCATCTGTTTGTGGGTCAGAGCCAGGGTCAAAATTCACCTCCGCTCCCCGAATTTGGATAGGAGAGTTGTATATAATGTTCTGGTCCAGGCCCATCATTGTCAGGGATGTATTAAGGATCCATCACATGTATCAAGGTTCTGTGCCAACAAAGGCTACAAGCCAGGCCAGGAAATACACAAAACAAAACCTAAATGCTAATAAAGGCAATGGGAAAAATTCTCATTGAATTCATGCCATCAGTATTCAGCTCCTAAGGAGGGAAAAAAATGTTTTGGGACAAAATTTAATAGCCATTAATACAGAGATCATGTGGGCACCAAGATACCAAGTTGATAGGCACTTTAGGAATGACAGAGATGACAGATATGGAATGCAAAAAGAAAAGGAGTACTTGTGGCACCTTAGAGACTAACCAATTTATTTGAGCATGAGCTTTCGTGAGCTACAGCTCACTTCATCGGATGAATACTGTGGAAACTGCAGAAGACATTATATACACAGAGACCATGAAACAATACCTCCTCCCACCCCACTCTCCTGCTGGTAATAGCTTATCTAAAGTGATCACTCTCCTTACAATGTGTATGATAATCAAGTTGGGCCATTTCCAGCACAAATCCAGGTTTTCTCACCCTCCGCCCCCCCCCCACACACACACACAAACTCACTCTCCTGCTGGTAATAGCTTATCCAAAGTGACCACTCTCCCTACAATGTGCATGATAATCAAGGTGGGCCATTTCCAGCACAAATCCAGGTTTTCTCTCTCCCTACAATGTGCATGATAATCAAGGTGGGCCATTTCCAGCACAAATCCAGGTTTTCTCAGAAAACCTGGATATGTGCTGGAAATGGCCCACCTTGATTATCATGCACATTGCAGGGAGAGTGGTCACTTTGGATAAGCTATTACCAGCAGGAGAGTGAGTTTGTGCCGGGGGGAGGGGGCAGAGGGTGAGAAAACCTGGATTTGTGCTGGAAATGGCCCAACTTGATTATCATACACATTGTAAGGAGAAGGTCTCTGTGTATATAATGTCTTCTGCAGTTTCCACGGCATGCATCCGATGAAGTGAGGTGTAGCTCACGAAAGCTCATGCTCAAATAAATTGGTTAGTCTCTAAGGTGCCACAAGTCCTCCTTTTCTTTTTGCGAATACAGACTAACACGGCTGTTACTCTGAAACCTGAGATATGGAATGAAACTCCACCCAGGAGCTAGATGTGAGCCAAGCAATGCCTGGATGCCATGATCTATTAGCAGTAAATAATAGAGCACAATATCTAGCTGGGGGCGTAGTTTGAATTAAGTTATTGAACGATGGGGGAGCAAAGCATGGAGAATCCTGAAGACTGGCTAATAAAACCCCTCACTTCACTGTATTATCAAGCCGACAGCCTAGGGTGAGGACAGACACAAGGTACCAGGGCCAGTCAAATGAATTGCCTATTTAGGCAAACTTGAGGGATTTCAGGGAAGAAAGATAAAACTGCTGCAGCGGGAGGGACCGATTTATGATGAAGAAAAAAGATTGAAATGACTTCACATGTGTAGCATGTTCTGTAAAAGGTTGTTACAAGGAGGAGGGAGGGAAATTGTTCTTGTTAACCTCTGAGGATAGGACAAGAAGCAATGGGCTTAAATTGCAGCAAGGAAGGTTTAGGTTGGACATTCGAAAAAACTTCCTGTCAGGGTGGTTAAGCACTGCAATAAATTGCCTAGGGAGGTTGTAGAATCTCCATCCTTGGAATTTTTAAGAGCAGATTAGACAAACACCTGTCAGCGATGGGCTAGATAATACTTAGACCTGCCATGAGTGCAGGGGACTGGACTAGATGACCTCTCGAGGTCCCTTCCAGTCCTACAATTCTATGATTCCATGTCTGCAGGTTTTAAAAACCATGATGAATGTTGTTTATAAGTATTTGACAAGGGTAGAAGCTCAAGAACAGGAGATTTCAAACCTGTTGAAATTTTGGCTACAGATATGGACTCCAAGAAGGAAAAAGGATTATCTAGCGTGATACAAAGGAGCATATAGTTAGGAGTGATGGGATGGAGTTAAGGAACGGAGGACGAAGGGTGAATAGCAGAAGAATCTCCGCAGCAATGAGATTTTCTTAGGATGTGGAACAGAAGGGGTGGAAGCCTCCTGGCTTGGATTGGCAAAGTAGTAGAAAATTTTGAAATGATTTGACTAGTGCAGGGGTTCTCAGCCTGCAACCCCTGGGGGCCACAAATTAATGTCAAGGGGCCATGCCCATCCTGCTCTTCCCGCAAGTGGGAATTCGGATCGAGGCTAGACCCCAACTGGGTGGAAGGAAGGGCCCAGGATGGAAAAGGTTGAGAACTACTGGGCAAGTGTATGTGTGTGCCCACCCTGCCCTCTGTTGGATGGAATCAGAACTGCTTCACTGAGTGCCCAGTGGGAGGAACTGAAGCTTTTCCTTTAGATCAAGCAAGATGCAGCCTGTGCTTTTGACGCAGGAAGTTCTGAGTTCTATCCCCGAGGCCGCCAGGAAGCTCCCAAGTAGAGACAGGAAGTGCCTCAGTCTGACAATCTGGAAGTGGCTAGCTGGCCACAGATTTGTTGTTATGCTGTAGCGTAAAGAACAATCTCCAGCCCTAGCCAGGGATTGGGAGAGAGGCCTTTTCCATCTACCATTTCTATTATTTATAACCTTGTCAAGTAGCCCAGACTTTCCAACCACCAAATGGGCAAATATGTCTCAAGAAGTGACTCAGGTTTTTTATTTTATTTAGCAATAGTCCAATGTGCACCTGAAATGTCAATGACTTTGTTATATTATTTTTTTTGGTCTGGCTTAGGCCTAGTGTTTGACCTTGGATAATACAGGTGCATGGTAATAAAACAACAAGAATAACTTTTTGCCTGTGGACAGTACCTGCCATCCACAGATCTCAATGCATCTTACAAACAAATGGATTTACACTCATGACACCTTTTGGAGGTAGGCAAGTATGAGCTACCCCATAAAATGGGTGAGAAAACGGAGGTGTTGTGTGCCTGATCCCACACCCATATAAATCACTCAATGGATTCCCTAGGTCACATAGGGACTCAGTGTAAAAGCCAGGAATAGAATTTAGGTCTCCTGACTCAAAAGCCTCCTGTCTTAACCACAGACTCATTCTTTCTTCACTGTAATGGCATATGGCCAATTAACAGTGGATGACAACAGTGCTTGGAGCGGGTGCCATACAGAGAAGATGGAGTGCATCTTCCCACTCTTTGAGTTAAGAGCCAGAGTTGCAAAGGGGAAAGATCTCATGTTTCAAGATTCCAACGTTTCCTCATTAAATTGTATGTTGATGAATGCCATAAATTAGATTCCAATCAGGCTGCATTCTCCGGGGAGCTAAATTGGGTAAATAGGCAGAGCAGGATTTGTTGCAAATATCAAATAACTTCTGGAGAATCCACCTGAGGGCCAGGCTCCCTCCCAGAGATAATAAATAAAAAGATGAAGGAGGAAGGTATTAACTGTGAATGGATTTTAATTGAGTCAGTGGTAAATGCATTTCATAATCTTTAATTAGCAGAGGTGCTTGCTGGAAATGTAATTGACAGGAAACGCGCTCCTTCGGCTGGAAATCAGTGGAAAGTTCTCCATACTCTGTCTTAAAAGTGGCTGCTGTTTTCTCTCAGTCTTTTCATTAAGCCTCAGGATTAAGGTAAAGGAGTAGCAGCTTTAGGGGCTACATACAGCTGTCTAGACTCTCCCATCCCAGCAGGGATGGCATCATGTGCAAAATCTGGAACGGATTCTGTAGGCTTGCTCCAAAGTCCTGGAGTGGTCCATAGCTGGGATCTTCCCTGGGGATTGCCTGGATCAGTTATGGGAATGACTTTCTCAGATGGCTTTTGCAGTGAATCTGAGCCAGCCCAGCCCCTTTAGAGCTGCTCTCTGCTTTGTGGGGAGTGCCTTGAAAGGAGCCTGGAATAAGGCCGAGATTTGCCATGCAATGGGAGACTGGTGTGTAGAGATCGTGCTTGGCTGCAGGTGGGTAAGTGACTAGAGAAAATGGAGTCTTTGTGTTTTATTTCATCAGTATTATTAAGTAGGGTTTGCCTACATAGGGTGGTCAAACAAGGAGAGGAGAGAGCAGAAACCTATGTTTGATGGTGGCCTGAGGCAGAGAGTCCGGCCTATATGCCTGCCACCGAACACAGTGACATGCCTGCCAGTGTCCGTAGTAGATTTGCACAAAGATCTTGGGGAAGATGCGGCCTTCTAAAGAGGAACTGAATTTTTGTCATTTGTTTGCTGCCTTAGTCACATCCACCCTCCCTGGGAGACAGTTCCCCCTGTTCCCCTTATGCCCTCTGTCTCGCTTCTTTCTCCACCCTCCTTCCTCATCCTCCCCAATCTCCTCTGGTCTTTTCTCTGCATTCCATTGCATTACCTGTGGCAGCTCCCCAAATCCAACCTGCACCCACTAAAATGATCAGTGATTAACTAGTTAATGTGGAAGTTGATTCTCCAAATCAGATCACGTGCAGATAGGGGAGTTGTTTCTAATCTCTAATCCCTTGTTTCAGGCTGGCTGAAGCGATCACTACATCAGTTGCACTTGGTTTATGTTTGGCAGGTTCTCTCTGCAGCCAGCTAGAAAGTTACTCTGCCTTTTAAAGAGCAAAGCTGAGATTCTGATTATGTCACTCAGGCCCTATAAATGCTTCCCGCAGGCCAGGTGTTTGACATTCCCTCCTCTCCCAAGCATTTGAAGGTTGTAAACATGAAAGAAGAGACATATTAGGAAGCAGCTTACATGGCATAACTGAAAAGTCAGAGAAAAAGCTAGGCTGAAAGTTACAGAAAGCTTCCCATTAGATCCCAGAACAGTCTCCCCAGGGAAAGGGCTGATTAGAACTAGACTGGACAAACATGCTCTAGGAGAGAAACCCTGCCCTGGTTCTCTAGGGAATGGAGACAATGGCCCAAAAGGATTGTCTTCTAAGAGACTCCAGCCTATGAGTGTCATAACTGAGCCGTGTAATAGAGCAGCATTTGCTAACACTCATCTTCTCTCTGAGTCCCTAGCGCCTATTAACTCTGCACTGCTGTGGGTTTGCCCTCTTATACGAAGTCGTTTCCCAGCAGGCTGTTCTGCGGGGAGGGCTGGCCCTTTAAAATTGGCAGAGGTCAGCAGCTGCAGCCCTAAAGGAGCCATAGCATAGCTAACTGCTGCTGGCTGCATGTTCCTCTCTCTTCTAGCTCCTGCTTTGTTTCCCCTTTTGAAATCCTGTAAATAGGGCTCTGTCTCACAGAAGCGATTGTGGTGAATTAGTGTGGGGGAGAGGAGCAGACTTTTTGCTTGGCTTGTCTGCTGGCAATTACAGGTTGACAAACGTTGTCTGTGACAGCTGTGCGTGGGTCTCAGACGGTCTGTCTAAGGGCTCTTGCTGCAGCTGGATAGATGCCAGTTACTATTCTGTAAAAAGAACAGGAGGACTTGTGGCACCTGAGAGACTAAGAAATTTATTTATTTGTCCGAGGAAGTGAGCTGTAGCTCACGAAAGCTTATGCTCTAATAAATTGGTTAGTCTCTAAGGTGCTACAAGTCCTCCTTTTCTTTTTGGGATACAGACTAACACGGCTGCTACTCTGAAACCTGTTACTATTCTGTGGTGGGGGGTGAGGGAATTCCCTAGAGAACAGAGCCCAGGATCGGGGCTTGTTCAGTCTACCGCTGAGTTGACCTTGACTTTACCTCTCTGTGACCTAGATTAAAAATAAATGAATCTAATAGCAATCAGTGTTTCACAAAAGGCTACGAGGCTTTGGGTGTGGATCCCATGTGTAAAACACAACCCCTGCTTACTCGGCAGTTCTGCTTCTTCATGTGTGCTCCAGATCATAGCTGTCTTTAGCAACAAAACCAAGTTTCCATTGTGTTCTGCTCCTGGCAGCACTGCGGAGCCCTGTCCTCTAAGGAAGGGGGACCTGGTTCTATTCTGGCGAAAAGGGCGAATGCAGTTATACTTGCTGGGTGGATTCTGCTGTCCCAGATGTCTGTGCAGCCTTCCTGAAGACAAGAGAGGGGCCCAGATAAAACCGAAGGATAAATCTGGCTTGGAGAACCTTTCTTGCTAGTCAGCTGCAAAGAATTTAACTTGACTCTCAGCTCCCACATTGAGTTTGCCAGGTTGCTGACCGGAAAAATAGTCTCTTTAGATGTAAACTGAGAATATGTGCTATGGAAACATTATGAGACGAGAGCGGGAGTAACCTTCAGAGTTACGTTGTCCTTTTAAAATCTGAGGTGCTTTGAGATCCTTGCATGAAAAGGTGCTTTAGGAATGCTCAGATGCTGATGGGGTATGAAAATCTGACTTGCTAGATAAAAGCTTTCATAGCAGCTGTTGGGATCTAGCCAGGGTAGGAAAAGCTGGACAGTGGAAGACAGGGTACCAGACTGTGACTCAAGAGATTTGGTGCTGCCACAGTTTCCCTGTGTGAGTTAGACAAACTGCTTATCTCTGGGCCTCAGTTTCCTGCCTGTAGCATGGGGATACAGGGACACAGGGATGTCCGAGGATAAGCACACCAATGATGGGGAGGCGCTCAGGAATGATAGTGATAGAGGCCTGGTAGGTCGACTGACAGGGCAATCAGTCTCTCATTTTCCTGAGCAATTGACACGAACTGAATCCAACCCAAAAACAACAGTGTCTAAACAGACGAAATTCTGGACACCATCAGGACGCTCTTGTTTTCTTTCTTTCTTAATTAAATATCATGTTTCCTTCTCACGAAGGGACCATCTGGAGCAATAATGAAACACTCCTTGCGGCAGAGTGATTCAAATGCCCCTTTCTTGTCCGTGCTGAGATCAAACCCAGCTGTGCGGCTCGGACGCGGGAGTGGCTCTGACCTTGCCTCGCTGCATATATCTCAAAAGAAAAGTGAAATTTCACTGCTAGAAACAGTGGCGTGTTGCAAAGCAATGGTCTCGGTTTGTTGGCTTGTCCCCCCTCCCTTTCTCCTCTATATCAATAATTCGCTTAATCTTTCTCCTGCTGGGGCTTTCCGTTTGAACAGTAGCCCAGTAATGGACAGCATGCATCTCCAGCTGTTCCTTTCGTGCTGCCTTCTCACTCAAAAGGATCGGGCAAACATTTCCATCCCCAGAGGCAAGGTTCTGCTCCCGGCTACATGGGCATAAACCGAGTAAGTCCATGGGGGCTGATTCCCCACTGTCTTGAAGTTAGTGGCACCTGTGCAAAGAAATGGCAAAGTTGGTATGAATTCCTATTTGTGTTTCAGTTATGCTCAGAGGAGCTCAGGGCCCTACTGTGTTAAGTGCTGTGGCTCTATGCAGCCAGGGGAAGTCCTTAGCCCCCCCAAAACGTCTGAACTAAATAGACCAGGAGTGGGAGAGTGGAAGGGTCGTTCTCCTCATTTGATGGATGGGGAAGCGAAGTTCACATGGGGAGTGTGTGGCGCAGCTATCTCCTGAGCCCCAATCATAAGAACAGCTATAGTGGGTCAGACCAGGGTCCATCTAGCCCAGGAACCTGTCCCTGACAGTGGCCCCTACCAAAGCTTTAGAGGGAGCATACAGAACAAGGCAATTCTGGAATGATCCATCTCTCTCTTCCACTCCTGGCCATCAGAGGTGTAGGGTGGCCCTGAGCATGGGGTTACATCCCTGACCATCTTGGCCAACAGCCATTGATGGACCTGTCCTCCATGAACTTATCTAATCCTTTTTTAAACTCAGTTAGACTTTTGGTCTTCACAGCATCCCGTGGCAACAAGTTCCACAGGTTTACCTGTGTGGTGTGAAATACTTCCTCCCGTTTGTATTAAACGTGCTGCCAAGTAATTTCATGTGGGGGCTCCTGGTTTTTGTACTGTGGAAATGGGTAAATAACTCTTCTCTATTGACGTTCTCCACGCCAGTCACTGTTTTATAGACCTCTATCTCATCCCTCCCTTCGTCCCTCTTTACCAAGCTGAACCATACTAATCTTTTTAGTCTCTCCTGGTAAAATCCAGCCCCTATGCCCACAAGTATCCTTCCTATTTTTGTAGGCCTCGTCTACACTTTCAGCTTCACCTCTTTGTGCTCCATCTCCCCATCTATAACATGGGTACAATAAATAATAGAAGTTTCACATGAGGGCTGTGAATCCTGGCTGAAAGAGGCAAGACAAGCACAAAGTTTTATTACCAAGATGATGTTTCAGAGGGCAAATCTACCAGGTGGCCCTCCATTTCCAGATCCAATCTTACATGTCAATTTTTCTCTCTCACTTAAATCTTTCGTTCATTGACTATTTTCAGGTTGGTTACAACCCCGTAACTGTAAGCTGGCAGGTGTATGGCTGTAGCTCAAACAGTCTCCGTGCAAATACAATAAAAGGGCTATAAGTGTCTCCTTAAGTATCATCATCATGATGCTTCATTACAGCCCTTTGGGGGTGTTTTGATCTGCCAGTGAATTAATAAAATCTGCATCACAGAGACATGTTATTTACATAAGAGCTGAGGGAGATGTCTTCCCTTTATTTAGTAGCGGTGAATATTCAAATGCTAGATGAACTAATTATTGATTGCTGCTGGTGCCCAAATGTAAAAATAAAAAAGAACCCAGACATCCCGTGCATTTCCATTTTCTAGTCATGCCCGGGTTGTCGAGAAATAGACCAAACTGTGCTTTGTTTTCTTCAACCCTGCTTTTTATTTAAAGTGACTGCTAAGATGCACTGCAATTGCAAACAGCAGTGGGTAACTTGGCGGGGAAATCAGAGAGCAGAGACAACCCCTTCTAGGGATGGGAGCCAGGAAGCTCTGTCCCAGAATGCCAACCCAAAGCTTTGGCAAGCTCTGAGAAAGTCTGGGGACCTTTTGGGTTCTGCCTGTGTTTTTGTCTCCATCGCTGGCTGGCTGACTGCACTGGCTGACAGAACATCAGTCGTGCTTAGAGCGCGGGGATATTTTTTTACGAATAGTTTTTTTTCAATGACAAATGCAGTTTCAGTGGACCCCAAACTATTCATGAATTTGACGTGACTCGTTCCAGCCATTCGCAAAATGGCCGGAGGAGGGGGTTCGAATCCCCACCCTGGGACAGATCCGAAAGGGACTTTTTCAATTCCCCCAAAATTAAAAAAATAATAGTCAGATTCTGTTTGACCTCAGCCATTTATTTTTAGTTTTTCAGAACTGTCACCAAATGGGAAAATCAGCTACTCATCCAGCTGTAGCCATGATGCTAAGCTTAGTCAGATCTTCCCGCTGGGTTTTTAGCAGAGAATATCTTAATGGCCATCAGAGTATATGAAGAATTGGCCATCAATAGCCAGCATCATGTACAAAGAAAAGCAGTGCTTGCTAGCAATTCCTTTAGCCTGCAGTTCATGTTTTAGGCTGGTTCCCGGAGGTGTCACCTTCTGAGTGCTGTCCTGTCTGATGAGCAACATTGGAGGCTGTGGACACTACCGGGGGAAGGGGGGAAGTGACTCTGATTGGGAAGGAAGCAGTGAGTATCCTGGGAAATGAACCTGGTTTTTTAATCAAGGTGCCAAGCAGAATAGAGCTAATCAGAACTAATCAGGGAGCATTCCCATGCGGGGAGGAGCGGCTGATTACAATAGGGAACCGTGCTGATGACACAGCAAACCCAGGGGCTCTTCCAGCAGAAATTCCTTTGCCCAAAGATGTTTATAGCCCAGGGCATCGATCGGGCTGTTGCCTCAGACAAGTCCAGTGTTCTGATTTAGGCAGCGTCCAATGTGGATAAAGTTGTCTTATAATCTGTATTATAGTAGCCACTAGAGGCCCCAGCTGAGATCAGGGCTCCATGTTGCTAGGCGCTGTGTGCAGATAGCAAGAGACAGTCCCTGCCCCAAAGAGCTTACAGTCTAAATAGGCAAGACAGGCAAAGGATGGGAGGGGAAACTGAGGCAGAGAGCAGCAAAGTGATTTAATGCCAAAGGTCACCTAGCAAATCACTGGCAGAGCCTGGATTGGTTCCCAGGCTGGTGTGCTATCCTCTGCCGCCCTTCAGCTTCCGCCCCAGATAGATTGCGTGCAGTTTGCAGTTCCCCTTTATAGTCTCTATTCTGCACTAAGTTTCAGAGACTGCTGCAAGCGCCTGTCCCGCCTCTGTTGAATTAACCTTTTAGACCAGTCTGCGCAGTCGGGAGCTAGCTCTCCTTTGAAGCCTAGGAGCTCAGGAGCTAACCCACGGCTGCCCCACAGCAGGGTGCGGAGTCGGGCTTTGCTTTTCATGGGGTGCTGCTAGGAGTCCTTGTTCCACTTGATTATCCAAATTCTCCTTCATGCGTTTGAAGTCCCAGACATGAAAGCAAAGAGGAATCAATCAGTGCAGCGAACATATGTTGGAATTAATTGCCTTGATGCCTCTCACTTAGCTTTCCCCATAGGCCACATTGGAGACTATTAGCAATGCAGCACCATCTCCTCCTCTTCTCCCTGAGCTTTCCTTCCACGCGGGACAGCTGCCGAAGCCTCTGTGGCATCAGAAGACACGGATCCGAAATGGGGGTGTTTGAAACATGATGCACTACAAAGAGCACCATGTGTGTTTTCGTTCTGATGGGCTTGTGTAAGCCACTGATCAAGGTGTGCTACTTGCGGGTCCCTCTGTGGGCCTGATCAAGAGAGGCTATGGCTCTGCTACAGCTCCCTAGCAGGGGGATCACTCCTTTAACTCATGTGATGGAGGCTCACACTCTGACCTCTGGAGGTTCCCAGTTCAATCCCTGGTGATGACCGAGACGACAGTTGTTACACTGGTGACATTTCCGGCTGCCTCTGCCTCAAATTCCACTAAGGTTCTGAGGGACAGAGCCTGGCTACTCTGTGTGGCGTTAATGTAACCCAAATGCACACCAGCCGCTGAGACGGGGCCTGATTCTGCAGGCCTGATTCTGCAGGCTCTCTGGGTGTGGGACTAACTGATGGGAGCAATGGGAGCTCTGCATGTGAGCTAGGTTTGCAGGATTGGACCCTTATGGAGTAAGGCCATGTCTACACAACAGTGCTGCAGTGGCCGGAGCTTTCCTGTCGGTCATCCGATGGAAGAATTCTCCTGGTAACCTGCCCACATGTATGCCAGGGGTTAGGTTGGTGCAGCTACAGCACTCAGGGGGTGGCTTTTTCACACTCCCGGCCACCGTAGTGATGTCAACCTAACTTTCAAGCGCAGACCAGGCCTCAAAAAAAGGCCATTTCCACCCAGTCCCTTTTGCAGCCTTTTGCCTGGCTTTCAAGCATGCTCCTTTGAAGCCAGAGTCTTTCGATTTGGCAGGGAGCAGGCTCTGAGCCTCCCCATGCGAAAGAGTCAGCAAAGCTTAGGAAAGTCATTCATCTCCGCTCTCCCATTGTACTTCAAACAAGATTAAGAATCCTTGAACAGTGATGGGGACTAAATTACCCTCTGTCCATTCAGCCAAGCTGCAATACGCACCCGACTCTGAATGCGATAGTCAGAGGGTGGAAAAGAGGGTTTTTTAAAGAAGCACGAGAAACGGGCCATTTCCCACCCCCATCAGAAGAAATCATAATCTTTATTGATTGGATGTCTGAAATGATCTAAGCCCCCATCAACTGCAGAGCAGAGCAAATAGTTGTCTCTCTATAGTCTTATTATGGCTTCTTTTTATATCCAGGGCATTATAAAGTTCCGGAGGAGCAGCTGATGGAATAGAGATTAAGCAGTGCTAAGCCTAGCAGGCAGTAATTGACGAATGTCTTCCAGCTTGAGATGGTGTGACGGGATCCCCGGAGTACAACCTGGAACTGGAGTACCGCTGCGCCCCCTTAACTCTCCAGCACTGGGTTATCTCTCACAATGCTTTGCTAGTGACAGGCAGAAACCCCTCCGGGCACTGTTATCGCTCAGCACAACAACATGTGGGGCCCCACACCCAGCTAGATTGCAGGAATGCTCCCCGAGGCACTCATCACACCGAGAAAGGCACCAGCAAATCTCCCACGCCTCCAGCCTTGCACCCCCAAATTGTATCATCTTGCCCTGGTCAGAAGCCTGACCAGCGGTTACAGGTAGGTTACAGTCCTTAATACAGGTTTCAGAGTAGCAGCCGTGTTAGTCTGTATCCGCAAAAAGAAAAGGAGGACTTGTGGCACCTTAGAGACTAACCGATTTATTTGAGCATAAGCTTTCGTGAGCTACAGCCCACTTCATTGGATGCATAGAATGGAACATATAGTAAGAGGATATATATATACATACATACAGAGAACATGAAAAGGTGGAAGTAGCCATACCAACTGTAAGCGGCTAATTAATTAAGATGAGCTATTATCAGCAGGAGAAAAAAACTTTTGTCGTAATAATCAAGATAGCCCATTTAGACAGTTGACAAGAAGGTGAGAGGATACTTAAGGAAATAGATTCAATATGTGTAATGACCCAGCCACTCCCAGTCTCTATTCAAACCCAAGTTAATGGTATCCAGTTTGCATAGTAATTCAAGCTCAGCATATCACACTGGTAGATGTGCAGGTGAACGAGCCCCTGGTGGCATGGCTAATGTGATTAGGTCCTATGATGGTGTCACTTGAATAAATATGTGGACAGAGTTGGCATCAGGCTTTGTTGCAAGGACAGGTTCCTGGGTTAGTGTTTTTGTTGTGTGGTTGCTGGAGAGTATTTGCTTCAGGCTGGGGGGCTGTCTGTAAACGAGGACTGGTCTGTCTCCCAAGATCTGTGAGAGTGATCATTTTTCAGGATAGGTTGTAGATTTTTGATGATGCGCTGGAGTCCTTAATACACAGGCTTTCCCTTTAAGCCTGGAACCAGGCTCCTCAGTTCAAATCAGAAAAAACACATTAAAGATCATGAGGTGCTCACATATTGTGGTAATGGTCAGAGGTGGCTGCACTCGTCTGAATATCCGGCCTCAATCGCTCTAAGCTTCAGCTCTCCATCCATAAAATGGGGATAATAATTCTTCTTTTCTCCCATCTTTTTTTTATTTAGATGGGAAGCTCTGGAGGGCAGGGATGGGCTCTTACAATGTGTCTGTACAGCATCTAGCACAATGGGGCCCTGATCTTGCTTGGGGTCTCTCGGGGCTCCTGTAGCACAACTAATTATTAACAATCGTTATTAATAACAAAGCAGCACATAGCCATAGCAACACTTCCTCCAAGTTAAGATCTGCAACTTGCAGGGTAAATTTTATGTGGGCAAAATTTAATCACTCCAATTAGAAATGGACCAGGATTATAGCACTAAGCCACCCCCAGGCTCTTGCAAAAAACCGCCATCCGGCCTGGCATAGAATGCAGATGCACTGATTGTGGGCATGTTGCCAGCACACCCTGCGTTATCAGTCACTGCTGGCTGCTTCTAAGAATAAACTGTGTAATCCTATCAGAACACTAAGCCTAAGTACTTTGTTATCTCGTCTTTAATGCCCCAGTTACAATTAATGGCTGCTAATACACTGGACGGACATACAAAGGGCTTTGTGCTGGCCACAGATGCACATTGCTGTTTCATTGGAAGACGGAAGTTTTGGTATAGCAGAAAATGGACAACTGATACTGTGTCAATTTCCTCTTGTGGCTGCAAAGCTGGGTGAATTCCAAGCCGCTCTCACATTGCAGCAGCCTATAGGGAAGGGGTGGAGAGAGGTGAGCAAGAGAGGGTCAGGCCCGTGGGGAAGCCGATAGCTGTTTCTGTCTCCCTGTTGACCTAGCAACATGTCCCCAGAGCTCTCCCTGGCCATCCTTTGAAGAATAGATGCTGCAGATGCCAGATTCACTGACCGGAGGCTTAGGTGGCCATCCTCTCACAGGGCTAGTTCAGCCTGATTTTCCAAACCGTTTGGTGAGCATGAGCTAAAATGACTCGGTTGTGCAGGGTGGATCCCAGTCCATCTGCAAATCCATCCAGTCCACCTGGATCCCAGACCACCTGCAAATCCACCCAGTCCATCTGGATCCCAGACCACCTGCAAATCCACCCAGTCCACCTGCAAATCCACCCAGTCCACCTGGATCCCAGTCCACCTACAGTCCACCCAGTCCACCTGGATCCCAGGCCATCTGCAAATCCACCCAGTCCACCTGCAAATCCACCCAGACCACCTGGATCTCAGACCACCTGCAAATCCATCCAGTCCACCTGGATCTCAGTCCACCTGCAGTCCACCTGGATCCCAGACCACCTGCAAATCAATGGGAGCTTCAGGTGCCAAGCGCATCTCAGGATCAGGCTCTTCAGTGGCTGAAAAGTGAAACAGCGCAAGAGGCTGGCGACAAAGCGCCCTGACTATACCAAATCCACTCAGGCCATGCACGGCATCTACCTCAGATTACAGAGAGCAGGTGCAGAACACGCTTGAGAACACTAGAGGGCGCTCCGGGAAGGATTCAAGGGACCAGGAATTGCCAGACTGGATCCGACTCAAGGACTCAATATTCTGTTTCCAACTGTGGGCAGCAGCAGCTGCTGCAGAGGAAGGTGTGAGAAGCTCACAGCAGGCAGCTGTGGGATAACTCGCCCCACATAGGTCTCATCCTGGTCGCGGATCGTTAGAGATCAGCTTCACCCCGACGCATGAGGTTTAATATCCCTTCCAGAACGTTTGTTATGAAGGATGACAGCCAGAAGCTCCCTAGAGGTGGGGGAGGGGCCACCTGCACCTGAACCGTGGCCCCGCCCCCCACTCCGCCCCTTCCCCTGAGGCCCCGCCCTGCCCCTTCTCCTGAGGTCCTGCCCCTGCTCCGCCCCTTCCCCCAAGACCCCGCCCCTGCTCCACCTCTTCCCCTGAGGCCCCGCCCTGCCCCTTCACCTGAGGCCCTGCCCCGCTCCGCCTCTTCCCCCGAGGCCTCACCCATGCTTCCCCTCCACCTCTTTCCCCAAGGCCCCGCCCCCACTCTTCCCCCAAGGTCCCACCCTGCTCCGTCCCTTTCCCTCTCCTCCTCCGCCCCTTCACCCGAGGCCCCGCCCTGCTCACTCCCCTCCACCCCTTCCCCCCTGTCGCTCACCCTTAGGGCAGGTTGAAAGTGATGGGGCCATGACCCTGCACCCCGCCCCCCGTTCCAGCGCCCCTGAGAACAGCCCTGGGTTTTCCTGTTTCATACACCTGTCCAGCCCCTTCCTGGGGCTGAGAAGAGGACAAAGAAGAGCTGGCCGAGGATGACGATTCCATTTCATGGCAACTTTCGAGGTTTGGAAATTTGTGTTTGTTCCGCATCGGAGGGAAAATGAAACCTTCCCAGCATGTCAGTGAAATGGAATCGTATTGAAAGGGCTGTGGGAAGGGGTGGGCCACCAGCCACGCCCCTTGTGGCCAGGTGTGGCGCTGAAGGAGAGCCCGGCCTTCCTCGCCCCCAACTCAGCCTCTATAAATCCTCTTGCACAGATCAGGGCAACGAGAAGGACAGACCAAACCAGTCGAAATCAGTCCGTCTTGGAATAACTGTTCCCAGGCTCTTATCCGTGGACCCTGGTTCACAGCTCCCAAGACAAGGTCTCCTGGCCCGGTCAGGGTAGCCTTCTGCAGCTGGACAGCCATCAACACCTCTTGCAGGCTGTCGGGCTTCCTCTTCCCATTTAAATAGGTCCCTAGCAGGGAATCCCTTAATTGCGCCAGGCTGTTCTGTTTGTGAGTCTCAGGCTGGCCCTTAAAGGCGCAGTACAGCCGGTCACAGGCTGTTTTCAACTCCAAAAGCTCCCGTTTGTGATTCGGGTCTCCTTCTGATCAGACGTGACCAGACAGCCCGGGCTCAATAAAGACCTTCCCGATTAAGCTTTTGTCAGAACAGATGCATCTCCGCGAAAGGTTTCAGCTTTGATGAACTCTCCTATTATTTCAACCAAAGTTCAGTCCAAATTCCCAGCCCCGCTCTAGGAGAAAGTCAAGATGTTGGAGCTGTTATTTGAGTAAAGGCTCCGGGTTGATGTTACTCCCAGCTCATTGGAGCAGCCAGGTTCACTGCAGGTCCCTCAGGGATTTTTCCGCAACATGGAGCCAGATCCCTAGGATTCTATCCTGGATTTTACGAAAGACGCAGTTCCCACTGGATCTGGACGTCAGAAGGTGGTGGCCAGTTCTAGGCCAATGTTCACCACGTGACAAAGCTGCTGTTTCTTTGCATTAATGCTGGATCCTCCGGTGCGTAAATTCCAGAAGCTCAGACGCAACACAGCTACAGCCCAGTCCCGTGTGTATGCCTTGCGTACCGTTTGAAGTTCACCTAGGAGACGGGAATGTCATCCTCTCTCTCATCAGAGAGGGGAAGGATGCGGCTAGGCTGCTAGCCTTGGACTTGGAAGACCTTGATTTAATTCCCTGCTTTGCTACAGATTTCCTGTGCGACCTTGGGCAAGTCACTCAGGGTCCTGTCTACACAGCAGCTGGGGGATCTAATTCCCAGCTCTGGTCGCCAGGCATGTGTGAGCTCTGCTCACGCTAGTGTCTAAAAAGCACCCTGGCCACACCGCGTAGTATGCTAGCTCAAGCACAACTAGTGTGTGTGTGTGTGTGTCCATTTGGGCTGGGAATCACATCTCCCAGCTGCTTTGCAGACGTAGCCTTCGGGTGCGTCCGCAGTGCAAAGAAAAACCCTGCCTCTGGCCAGTCGCAGCTGATTTGGGCTTGCGGGGCTGTTTCATTGCTGTATAGACCTCCCGGTTCAGGCTGCAACCCAAGCTCTGGGTCCCTCCTTCTTTGCAGGGTCCTAGGGCCCGGGCTCCAGCCCGAGCCTGAAAGTCCACGCACTAAACAGTCCCGCAAGCCTGAGTCAGCCAGCACAGGTCAGCCCCCGCTTGACTAACTGCTATGTAAACGTACCCTTCGTGTCGCGGTACCTCACCTCCCCGTCTGTACATAGCCCTGCCCTGCCTCTCAGGGGTAGTGTGAGGATACATTCATTAAAGACTGGGAAGTGCTCAGCTACCACAGTGATGGGGGCCAGATCTGTAGTGCCTTGGAGCACAGTCTCAGCTGTTGGTCTCTAGATTTCATCACGGAAATCAGGCAAATTTCAAAGCCTAAATTCAACCCAGAAGCACAGAGACCTGCCACCCTGCCAAATTCCCTTTATGCCTGCGGTTTGGAGAGCACGAGTGACGAGAGTTTAGCGCACACTCAGCCTGAGTTTCAGCAGAAGACGGGAGGAGGCATACGTGGAACCAAGCGCGGCCGTAGACACGTCATCAGCTGGGATTGAACCGGAAATCCTCTGTCGCAAAGCGTGCAAGCCTCTGAGTTACAGGAGCCGCTCTAGTAGCTAGTACTAAGTAGCAGGATCATCTCTCTGGAGGCTATCACCAGAGGGAGACACGATCACCCACAAGCCCCATTCTGAGTGACCCTAGGATCCGTAGGGCCAACCCCAAATGTTCAAAAATAATGAGAGGGGCTTTAAAATCATGAGATGATGTAAAAGTAATAGCTCTGGTGGTCTTTTTACTTGCCTTCTGCTTTTTGAGCCTTGAGGGTGCACTGGGGGTCACATGTTGAAGCTTCCTCCCCAGCCACAAAGGCTAGAAACTTATCTTTTCTGTAAGAACGAAGGCTGAAATCATCACATCTCCACCTGACTCCAGGAGCTGGGGCTTTAAGAAAAACAATAATTATCATGAGACTCAGAACAAAACCACGAGAGTTGGCAACACTGCCTAGGATTCATTTGAAATACACCTGGGACAATTTATGGCTTTGAGGACCTGAAACCAGGCAAAACCTAGCAACTGCCGCTGTGTCTTACTTTGAATTGAGGGGTCTGGGACCCTGAGACACACCCCAATCATGCAAACCCATGAGATCTACAACCCAAACCCATGAGCTCCTCTGAGCCAAATCTGCCAGGCCCCCCAGAGGCCTAGACATAGCCTGTTGCCTCCATCCCGAAATAAAACTCCTGTGTGGGTTGACCCTATTCTCCCCAGGGAGTAGTGGCTACAAAGGCTGAACTGTCCAGCCGCTCCGGTGAGCTTAGATCCGAGCAGCTCTGGGGCCTGTCTTGCGAAGCCAGCCTGCGGGGCTGCTCTGTGGTCTCGTTTGAAGGCCTCACTCATGTGCTGAGAAAGCCGTTGGCTCGCCTTGCCAGTAGTTCATTCTTTATGCTTTGCAGAACGAGAGGCTCTGAATAAAGAGCAGTGACTAAACAGCTGATGGTTGGCCCTTCTTAGGGACTGGAACGTGGCGGGCAAGTGGAAAACGAACTCCTTGGCGTACTGAAGTGGAGTGAGGAGCGGAGAGGAAAACCAAGAGAAATAGATCCAAGTCGGAACAGCCTCACCTAGCACCGGAAGGTCCCTCTGCTCTCTTCCTCCACTGCAGACCCCCACCCATTCCCAAGGGGGCCTCCCTAAGAAAAAACCACGACAGTCACAGCCCCAAATACACTCATGAGCTGACCTTTTTTTTCTTTTTATAACACGGCTCATCCGCTAGCTGGTATGTTTCCAAAGGGGCTGTAGCTCTGGTGGCCTGGAAAGCACCAGACTGACAGCCCTTTGTAAGCTCGAAAGCTCGTCTCTCTCACCAACAGAAGTTGGTCCAATAAAAGATATGACCTCCCCCAGCCCTGCAGATCTCAGGGTAGCTACAGAGCTGGTGCAGCAGAGACGAAGACATGGCTTGGGGTCCATACACCCTGTTCCTCTGCCCCAGTCCTGACACGGATGAATCTGAGGGGTTTGGTCTCCAGGGCCCATTCAATCCCAGGTCTTCCGCTGTGATTCCCAATCAGGGGAGCAATGGCATGGACATCTGTCCTCCCAGCCGATGACCCATGACCCTCAGCTCCTTCCAGTTGAGGAAAGTCTTTTAATCACGAGTGTTTCCAAAATGGGCATGAGATTTTCAGCCAACATTTACTTGTGTCACGCACACGGTGTATATGTCTTTTGGGAAAGGGACTGGATCTTGCAGTGAAGAGACCAGAGCAGTGGTTCTCCACCTATTTATCATGGTGGGCTGCATGTGTGGCCCACAAAGGGTTACCTGGGCCACAAGTTGAGAACCACACTGCCCCCCACCTAACCCCACACCCCAAACTCCTATGCTCAGCACCCTCCACACAGGGACCCCTCCACAGGATGGGGCCTTGAGCGGAGAGCTGGGCATGGGGCAGGGACACCCGGACCCCACCATGTGGGGCCGGGCAGCAGCCAGCTGCCCAGACCCTGAGCCCCACTGTGCACGGCCAGGCAGCAGCCCAGAGCTCGCTGTGGTAGGGCAGCTGGGAGTCTGGACCCTGTCTTGCTGTGCCAGGCAGCAGCCGGCTGCCCAAACTCAACGCAGGAGGATGGGGGGCAGCCCAGGACCCCGATCCCAGAGCCCGCCGCGGGCAGGGCAGCTGTGAACCCAGAGCCTGCCACTCAGCAGGGCAGCCAGGTGAGCTGGGCCACAGCTGTGTGCTAATTGTGCCGCATGCGGGCCGGGGGCCGCACATTGAGAACCGCTGGACTAGATCTTTTTCCCTTCTGCCCATTAATGGGAACGTCAGAGAAACACAATGGAAATACAGACTGTGATGGGTTCACACCCCCCTTCGGGGTGCTGCCTGACTGGGGTATCACTGACCCCGCCTGACTCACCAGCCTGGGCTCTCTTTCACCCTGTAATGCTGTGACAAGCTGCAGACACACTCCCAGTCTCACACTTTCACCGGCACACAGGTAGGGACACACCCAGATGCAGAAACACACAGATGCTGAAATCAGCTCTGCTTGGGAAGGCTCAGCCAAGGAGTTGCCCAGCACTCAAGTGGACCCTGCCCTCCCGGAGGGTAAACCCAACATTGCATCATCTTGCGCTGCACAGAGAACGTTTACAGCGTAAGCTCATGAAATTCACCCCCTCCCTCAATGTGGAGAGGGATACACACAGCTTTCCGCCCCACGTTATGATTGCCACACACTCTGGTTTTAGATAGCAGTAAGGTGTCAGGAATACTGTGCTGTGCGTTTCCTCCCAGCGTATCTGGCATGGCCGGCTGCAGCAGGGAGCTGCTGGCTGCATCATCCGTCCCTGTTCTGATTGCTGGAAGTTACCTGGCCGGCTAGACTAGCAGGAAGGGGTGCGGGGTGTGGAAGATGCACATGTGCTGGTGAACATGGCGTAGACACTGCCTTAGCCCTCCACTCCATCTCCCAGCCCATGCTGCCTCTCCCACTTGCTGAGGGTGACACACATCCAACCAGGAGACAGAAAGCGAGGGACAGATTCTGCCTTTGCTCCAGTCCCTGTACACCGATCGGTCTGGAGGAGAACTCCCTGGCACGGTGCAGGGCCAACATAAGCAGCCATACACTGGCCACCTTGCAAGCCCCAGTATAGGGCATGTGTGGGGGGCAGAGCTGGGGGATGGAGGAGGTGGGTCTGCACTCCTCAGCATGGATTCTGGGCTGAGATGCTGCCCTTAGGCATCCAGGACAGGCTTCCATGACTTCGAGCTGCCAAAGCCCTAATTTACGCCAGCGGCCGTTTTGGACCCCAGGGCAGCACAGAATTTGAACCCATCCCCCTGCAAGTTAGGATCCCAATTGCCCAGCACGGATTTGGGTCCCTGAACAAGGATTTGAGATGAGGGACTGGCTCGCGGTGCCAGTTTGGGACAGAAATAGATGACTATCAGATGAAACATTTGTCCCAAATAATTCTCTTCCACTAGTCTTACCCTTTCCTGAGCCCTCGTCTGTCCTCTCCTGCTTTGCCATGTCCAACGCGGGGAAAGGCTGCCTGCTGGAGCCAGGGCTGCTCACGTGAGTGGTTTGCAGGATCAGGGTCTGAGGTTGAAACCCCTCTGGGGCAGGGCCCTGTCTTGCGGTGTCCATGCAGCATCATGCACACCTGTGATTCTATAGTGACAATAATAGTAAAAGGATGATTTAGCTCACAGGGAGCCCTCCTGGGGAAGCCTGTTTCTCTGGGCTGGGGATCAGTTTCAGGTTCATGAGGATGAGCAGCAAGACCATACTTGGGACACGCACTGATTTGGGATTCAGACTTCCTGCCTGCACGCCCCGTCCTGCGGCAGCTCCATTTGACTCTGGGCCCCATGTGACCCAGTTTAGTCAGCTCGCTGTGAGAATGCTCAGCAGAAATATATGGCAGAGCCTAGGCTGTATGATGGCCGCGTAACTAATGGAATTACAGAGGGAGGAGGGAGAGAAAAGAGGAAAGGTTGGAGTAGGGGAACGGGAGTGGAGTCGGGGATGGAAGAGAGCTTTCAGAGAGGAAGGATGGTGCAGTGGTTAGCTTAGGGCTTCAATTCCTCACCATCCCACTGACTTTCCTTGTGACCTTGTGCAAGCCACGTCACTGCTGAGTGCCTCTGTTTCCCCATCTGTAAAAGGGGGATAATGATACTGCCCTCCTTTGTAAAGTGCTTTGAGATCTAGGGGTGAAGCCCCATAAAAGAGCTAGGTGCTATTATTTGCAAAATTGTTGCTGAAATCCCCACAAATTGCATATTTTGTTTATTTTTACTGGCCTCTTTAAACCATACCCTGACTTTGCTGAAGTCTGGCAATATCATGATCAGTTAGATATTATGGGGAGAACTGCGGATGCGTCACTCATGGTTCCCTAATTAAGGTGGAGTTGAGAATTGAGCTCTGCACTGAAGGCAGGGATTCACCCGCTCCGTGATGCATGAAGAATATAGTATATATCTGCCCCCAGAATGACAGCACTTATTCTTCGAGGCTAGAATGAATTTTCTGAAAATTTACAAGTAAACCCATTACTGTACATAGTGTACAAGCGAAAATTCATGTAAAGTGGGTCCTTTAAGAAATGTAGCACCCTGCATTAGACCCTTTTTTGATCTTAATAAACTCCTTTGTAAAGTGCTGTGAGAGCTATGGCTGACAAGTGCTATATAGGAGCTCAGTATTATTATCCCCATTTTACAGATGGAGAAACTGAGACACAAAGCATGAGCATGGCTTGCCCAAGATTACCCCATGGCAGAGCCAGGCCTAGAACTCAAACTCTACCAAAGTCCTAGTCTAATGCTTGTGCCTCAAGCCGAGCATGATAGTCACATGGACTGTAGCTTTCTCCAGTCTAGGTGGGGTTGGGAGAGAGAATCCTCTAGCTATTTGTTCCCGGTGAGTTCACGAGCATGGAGCTATGTTTTGCCAGGCACACCATTCCTGATTTCTTGCATGGCAATGGATAGTGCGACAGACGGACAGATGAGGACATGGTGCATCATGGTTTCAGTCTGCTGACGGCCCAGGAGTTGCTTAAACTAATTCCTTAATGGCCCCTGGTCTTTCTCCCCGCAGAGGACAATTATTTCCAGATAAGGTTGCTCTTTGTCAAGGAAACAGTTGCTTTCATAAAATAGGGAACTTCTCCCATCCCAGGGAAAGGCCATGGTGTGAGAGTGAAAGTGAAGAGGACGCCGTAACAATCTCTGACACCGCAGATTTAGGTTTTGTAATCACAAGGGCGCTATTTACAAATGTAACAAGAACAGGCCTGTTTTGCTGCCTCTGTAACGAGATGTCTGTATTCACTTACGGGATAAATGCCTACTACTGCTACTGTAACCCTCTGGTTAAGCGTCATAAGTCCTCCTCTGTGCCAGGCCCCAGATGAAATGCTTGCTACGTTACTCAGCTAC
The DNA here is from genome assembly GCF_965140285.1 of Lepidochelys kempii. NCBI lineage: Eukaryota > Metazoa > Chordata > Testudines > Cheloniidae > Lepidochelys > Lepidochelys kempii. Next base: position 103,010,793 of record NC_136387.1, on the reverse strand, counting down.
CGAGGGCTGGCTCTTCTGCCCAAGCTGTAGCAGCCCAGGCTTTAGGCTCTGTAGGACTGCAGGTCAAATCCCGGTGGTGGCCACGCTGGTGGGCATCATGCTACTGTCCAGCAGAGTCGCTCCTTTAGCCCAGGGGGTAGAGTCGTGGGCTAAAGGAGAAACTTTAGGCAGGCCTACCGGCTCAGAGCATCCCCAGAAACTGCACAGCCCGCCCCAGGAGCAGCTCCTAGCGCAGGGGGAGAGTCTAGTGTGATGTAACCACACGTGGGCGACTGTCAGGGCTTCCCTGTGTCATGGTGATTGCTGGCTGCTCAAACAGGGCCTTGGCAACTGGCATTGCTTATGTCATCCTTCAGGCGGTATTAAGATGCATCAGGGAGATCAGGCTGCCATGCAGTCAGCCGAGGATTGGGGACACGCCAAGGATCCTTAAAGTTACCTGTGCCCTTCGCCTGAGTGCGTGCCCCCGGCTGCCACTGCGAATTGGAGCCGTCCGGTGAAACTGACCAGCCTCGTCCCACCGCCGGGCGACGTGCAAAGAGACAACAAACGGCACAATGATCTAAAGCCAGGTAGGCACTGGAACGATTTGTACAGTTGGGGTGTTGAGAGCCATTGAAGCAAACTGTGAACCCTGGCTGTGAAGGAAACCACTTCAAGCCAGGGATGCAACAGCACCCCCAGCACCCTTAGTTCCAGCAGCTTTGAAAACACCAGTCAGCTCCAACAGCCCCCCACTCCACCTACTGACAGCGTGAAAGGGCCAGCCCCTCGTGGGCTCGGGAGGTGGCAGGGAATTCCACGCTTTGGATGCCTTTGGAGAAGGGCCTGCCTGGGCTGCTGGACAGGACATGTATTGCTACAGGGACACAGCAGGCTGGGAGTCTGAGCTCAGGATGGGGGGACGGGTGCAGGAAGCAGCCCTAATACTTGGAGGGACAGGGCCCTGAACCAGCCCTGTGGCAGTTTATTACTGATAAAGGTGTTGGGGGCGATTTCTAGGTAAGTTCCTACCTCACCAATGGCTGCAGGGGGGGTCTTCACCCAGTTGCTAGTCTAGTCTCTACCTCACTCAGCATTGTCATATTTGAGCATATTCTCGTCCTGCAGTCGGTGATGTGGCTGACCACCGTCACGCGTGTCCCCAGCGGGTGAGCGGGTGGGGGGGACTGCCTGGTCTGGGCAGGCTGGTTTGGCTATTTAAGTTTAGGTGCTGTTGTATATTTATGTCAGGGAAGGCAGGTCAAAGAAATGCACCTTGCATCTGGGGTGGAAGGCGGGGGGTTTGGGATGGCGCCTAGTTCCTGGGGGAGTTCATTGCACCCTCCTGGACTAGCCTGCAAGAAAGAGAGCTCTGTCCCCCGCACAGATGAGTTTAGAGTTTAAGAAAGAGAGCTCTGTCTCCTGCACAGATGAGTTTTACCCCAAGGGTGGGGATTTGCAATCAAGTACTTCTCTGGGGAGCCCCCCCCCCCCAATCTAGAGTGCTTTAGTAGCACGAGAGGAATTGTTTATTATAGAGCCATGAGTTTTCCATCAGCAATGGAACCTCTCTCACCCCTACACCCATCTCTCTGTCTGTCTGTCTGTCTTTCACACAGTGACTGCCTCTTCTGTTCGTTCCCTCTGAAGCACCTGGCACTGGCCCCTGTGGGAAGACAGGATCCTGGGCTAGATGGACCTTTGGCCTGACCCATTGTGGCCGCTCTTGTGTCTATAAGAAGCATTTCTGCCACAGGGCCCCTTAACTGTCTTTGCAGCGCTCCCTCCCCAAAAGATACAATCACTTCCCTCCCCACCATTCCTTGTCTGATCTGCCACGGGGACTAAAAATCAGCTCTCCACATCTCAGCTTTCCTGGGGCCGTCTTTCATCTCAGCCCTTCCTCCTCCAGCGAGGGGGGAAAATTCTCAGCTGGTGCCCCCCGCCTCTGCTGTGCCAGCCCTGGAATTCTGACTGCTTCTCTCGATGGGGGTTGCGGTGGCTAATATGAATCAGTGCAGGAGAGATCAGAGCCTGAGCATTCATCAGTGTAGCAGTGTAGGTTGTTTATCCGCCGTAGGCAGAGGCCTGTCAGGCGTCTGATTGCCGCAGCACAAGGGGGCTGCCGAGATGGAGCAATAGTGTCTGTGGGTGGGATATCCTTGGCTTGCGCCTGACAGAGCCCGAAGTACAGACCGTGCCAGCCTAACATACAGCAGGGCGGAGGGACGGGGTGGCGCTGGGTTAGGACACGCAGACTTTCAAGGCTAGGTCACCCATTCCAAGCCAGCTGGGGGAGGGACAACTATCCCCGTCTGATGATGGTTTGGTGGGTTTGGGCCGGTTCTGAGAGGACTGGTGTGGTGTACAGGAATAGGGTGTCGATCGTCCAGCTGTGACGATGATGACGATAAAACCCATGCGGGACATTTTGGAGTGAGAAAGGCATCGCACAGGGGCACTCCCACTCCTCTCAGCTGTGGGAGCCAGATTCCAGCGGGCACGAGGAATCGTTATGGCTGGGGACTTCCTTAGCTGCAGTGGGTGACCAGGACCTCTCCCAGGCCTTGTCGTGCTCACGTTGCTGAAACGCCTTCATGCCCGTTGACTCACAAATTAATTTCCTCCGCCCAGTCCCCCGGAACAGTCCTCGCATGCTAGAGAAATGCAGTTTCCCATCACACCCAGGGCAAAAGACCCATTGGCTACCCTCACCTGGCTTAGCCTGCTTGTTGAAGCAGTTTACCGGGGTACGGCCTCTGTCGCGTGCAAACAGCTACTCAGAGCCACAGATGGGAGCTGGGTGTAGGTGGGGACCAAAGCAGATGAAGCACGACAGGCTCCTCCAACAAAGTGCTACCCCTCCCTAGTATCCCCCATACACCTCATATCCCTTTAATTAGTTGGTGTGCCCTCTAATGGCGCTCACCGTGTCCTATGGTTTAGAAGCCTCTGTAAATCAGCCAGAGCACCAGTAAATAGGTAATTAGGCCTTCATGGTTGTATATATTTAGTAACATGGATATGTGGGACTCAGCTGGGCCCTGTGGTTTCCTCTTATTGTTTTGTCGTGTAAAGAGTAATAGACCCAACATGCAGCTGGAACCACGACCAGACTCAGCAGCGTCTCCCCTCCACTTGAGAAGGTGGGAGAGACCAGAGAGCCTGTGCAACTTAATGTCTGAATCAAGGAACAATTCCATAGGAGCTCTTGTTGCGTTGATGCCAAGAGCAACAGAAGCCAAGAGGCCACGCACTGGAGAGACCTGGTGAGTGGACGTCCTCTGATCGCTGGATGTCGCACAGCCAGGTCCAGGTTGCAGAACATGCGGTGAGCAACTCCAGTCTCCGGGGCAGGTGACCTGACACTAAATCCAAATGGAATAAAATAGAAAGGAGTGAGTATCTTGGGCAAAACAGCAGCTCAGACACAGGATCACCCTTGGAGCTATTACCATCACACTGGAGCCTGACACCAATTAACTGCTTCGTCACCACACCGCTGGCTCTCTTACTACAGTCCTGTTGCAGACCTGCGTCTCGGGGCAGCTGTCACCGGGGATACATTGGCTTAGCGACTGAGGGAGGGAGGTTGCTGGCTGAGAGCAAGAAAACATCTCAGGCGAGGTTCATCCCTTCCCAGTGCCTCTCCCTCCCTTTCTGAAGAGCGTCTTGTGCTTAAGGTAGTGGAGTGGGACTGAGGTTCAGTTCTCGCTCTGTCACAGACTCCAAGGGGAGACCATGGGCAAGTCACTTCATAGCTTTGTGCCTCAGTTTCCCATCTGTAAACTAATGATCCTTCCTTTCCGCTGATCACTGCTGTGGTACACTGGAGAGAGATCAGCTGGCTCCCTATTACGAGTAGCAGGAAGCGGAAGTGGGAGGCAGGGGCTGCGAGAGCTGTAAGAACTGCAGAGAGAGGAAGGAAGTTCAGGTACTCCACGGACAGGAGTCTGGGCAGTAGTTTCAGAGGAGACACCCCTGAGGGCAGAGACTAGGGCCATCAGGATAACGTCCTAATGTTGTTACTTGCGTGGAGTTCAGTTGGGAGCCCTGAAGAGTGGGAAGGTTGATGGCAGGGGACCTCCAGAGCAACTTCAGGCCACAGGGGAGTGCTTGGGAGGTGGCCAACCCTTTGGCATGGTCTCTGATGTCTCACTGAGATCAAGGCCTCAGTGCCTTCCTGCACTGACATCCACTTGGGTAAGGGCCAGGTGGTGATGGAACCAAGCAGGGAGGTACCTACAGGTAACCGACTCTCAATCCTCCACAGCATAAATTGGAGCAGCGTAGAGACTACCATGAACACACAGAGACTACCATGAACACACAGAGACTACCATGAACACACTACCATGGGACACAGGACTGGCAGGGACCTCTTGGGTCATCAAGTTCCACCCCTTGTTATCACAGGCAACCCCGACGCCGAATCCCATTCATTCATTTATCAAGCTCCATCTTCAGACTAGTTCGGTTGTTGGCCCCCACTGCTCTGACTGGGAGGCTATCCCAGGACCTCTCTCCTCTGGCGGTTTAGAAACCTTCGTCCCATTTCCAGCCCACAAGGATTCCTGGCCAGTGTATCCCCATTTGTTCATGAGCCAACGTTGGCCGTTAGCTTCCAATAGCTCTTCTCCTTTTCTGATACCCACCCCCCTGGATGTATTTATAGAGCAAACAGCTCCTTTAAATATTCCAGGTACTCCTACACTTCCCATGGCAGTTAACCTGGCAAAGGTGAAGCAGGGGATTTCCCATGACCTGAACTGCAAAGCTTATTGATTAACTTTGATTGTTGTCCTCCCCACTCCCCGGTGGCGGCCATGGGTGGCACGTGACTCCTTCATTTGAGGAGGCTGGGCATGAATAGGGTGACCAGATGTCCCGATTTTATAGGAACAGTCTTGATTTTGGGGGCTTTTTCTTATGTAGTCACCTATTGCCCACCACCCCTTGTGCCAATTTTTTACACTTGCTGTCTGCTCACCCTAGGAATCTCCCTAGACGTGCGGGGGGGCCTGGACATCACCCTGCCCCCTGCTCCACCCCAAGGCCCACCCCTGCTTGGTCTCCTCCCCCGAAGCCCTGCCCATGCACTACCCCCATTCCACCCCAGGCCCCGCTCGGCACCATCCCTCTCGGCTCCCCTGCCCTTTCCGCCACGCCACTCACGCATCTTTGCCCCCTCCCTCAAGTCACCTCCACCCACTGCTTGCGCCTCTCCACCCCTACCCCCTGAGGCCCCGCCGAGAGACAGAGAGGCACAAGTGGTGGTGGTGGGGTCTTTGAGGGAAGAGGCAGCATGAGGGCGGGATCTTGGGAGGAAGAGGCAGAGCAGAGGCAGGAAAAGGAGCAGTGTGAGCGGGGCCATGGGGGAAGAGGACAAGCGAGAGCAGGGCCTCGGGGTGGAGCATGGGCGAGCCCATGGCCCGGGCACCCTTTTGGCCGTGGCGCTCCAAAAGCAGGGGGCTGGCGTCCTTCCACAGGGAGGTGTGCCTCGGGTGACCAGAGAGCAAGTGTGAAAAATTGGGACAGGGGTTGGAGGGTAATAGGAGCCCATATAAAAAAAAGCCCCAAATATCAGGACTGTCCCTATAAAATCGGGACATCTGGCCACCCTAGGTGTGCCCCATCCTGTTTGGGGAGGCTTAGCCTCCCCTGACCTCTTATAGCTGCTGCCCAAGGTGGTGGGCCCAAGATTGCCCGCGGTGGCCAGGGAGCTCACAGCAGGATCCCTTGTGGCCTGCAGAGAGTTGGAGATGAGCTAGGCTGCTGTCAGCCAGGTCTGACGAATTTGGCGTTACTCCGGCAGAGATGAGCTGCTTGACAGTGAATCATTTCGGACATCTTTTCCCGTCAAGTCTCATCAAGATCAATCTAACCCATGATGCGGATAATGCGATATAATGAATCACTGCAGACGAAAGGCCCTTTAAAATAAACCCACCGACACAATGTGTTTCTCATCAGATTGAATGCTCCGTTCCCACTTTGAAACCACAGCAGGGGAGCAGGGGGCACAGGAGAGCGATTAGGGTTAAATGGAGCCCTCCCCGCAAAACATCATCCCTCCCTGAGCCAACCTTTCTTGCCAATTTAGTCAACCCCCACCCGCACCAGCTGGGCTCTTGAGCTAAGAATCTGATCTTAATCTCATGCTAGGTTGACCAGCCCACCGTGGCCAGCTGCAGTCAGCCATGCCTCATCCAGTTTCCTGCCATCCTACCACGTTTATGCTCTATCTGGGCACCCTTTGTCCCTGGGCAGCAAACAAGTTGTTTTTCAGGCACCTGCCCCTCAATAGATCCAGGCAAAATAATTTGTGATGCACTGTTTATTCAGCGAATTTCCCCTTGTCTTCTGTTGGTTAATTATCTCAGCACAGGTCACAATTTTAATCAAACATAGCCTTTGTTCAGCATTCACCAAACAATGTCTTGGTCCATCGTTCACTCATGGTCACTTCCCCAGTGAGCATTTGGTATTTGAAATTTGAGCTGTTCTGAATGGTGTCATCATTCACATGATATGTTTCTGTCCTCTGATTAGAGAGCGTAAGTCTTCGAATCAGGTTTTTGGGGTGAATACTTATGCTGACCAATTGAAAGGAGCATTTAGCAAAGAGTCGCTGATCTTCACCCAAAATGTATTGTTTTCTTCTCTTTCAAATGCTCCTGCCAAAACGCAGGTTATGTGGACATTTAGAGCTGAGGGTGCGCATCCCAGTTCAAGGGACACACCCGCACTAGCTTTCAAAGAATGTAACCATGGCATATGAAACTAGCCAGCCTGTAATCTCAGATGTATACGTACTCGAGCTAGCTACCACCTCCCACCGCTCACACTGCCGCAGCTACACGCTAATCTCGAAGACAGCTAGCCTAGGCATGCCTCCTCCAGCTGCAAATTACAGCCCCAGCTTAAAGTGTAGATGCACCCTTAGACCGTTCATGGGACGTGAACAAAAAAGGGACCTGAATTTGGATAGAATGAATTTGTTTCATGATATTTGGGAGGACTGTTCTTTTTATCCCAGTGTGCAACTCTCCAGGGCTTGGCTTGGTTTTTCTTTTTTATAGTTAGGATCATGTACAAGGATGGATGGATGGATGGATAGCTACAGGATTATGGATGAGGCTGGATGGACAGATACATAGATCATGTATGAGGATGGAGGGATATATGGGGATAGATGGATGGAAATATTATGTATGGTGGTGGATATCTAGCTAACCAGCCAGCCAGGTGATTCTGTATGGGAATGGATGGCTAGACAGATCATTGTGTGGGGACAGATTGCTAGACCGACAGACAGATATGGGAAATGACTGCTGAAATGGAAACTTTCCTTCATCAGTACGTTAGGGCCCAACCCTTTTCTCACTGAAATCAATGGCAAAGTACTCACTGACCTGAACTGCCATTAGTTACCAAAGATACCTCCTTAGCTAGCATCTCACGATGCAATAACGTAGCCTGAAATTAGTACTCCTGGGGGAATTCTGCACCACTGCGCAATGCAGACTTTGTGCAGAAATTAATGTTGTGCATGCAGAATTTCCTCCCCCACCCCCCACCAGAAATGGGCTGCAGAGCTGCTGGCTGCCACTCGGAGCCGTTGGACCCGGCAGAGCCCAGCTCACAAATAGAAGACACTGCTGTGGGGAGGGGGAAGGAGCTGGAGGGCTCCTGGCAGCTGCAGTTCTCAGCATGCCCTGAAGGAAGGAGACAGTGTGCAGGAAACTACATACAACCCTGGGATCCAGCATCAGGCTGTTTTTCCCTCTGGATCCCTGGGCTCTGGAGGATAGGGGGAGTGGGTGTCTGGCGGGGGGGGTCCCCGCCGATGGGCTCTGGAGAGTAGGGGTGCAGTTATTTGGGCTGGGGGGGCCACAGCTGGGCTCTGGGGGGAGGGGATGTGGGAGTCTGGGCTGGAGGGGCTGTGCCCTGCAGCTGGGCTCTGGATGGGGAGGGGGCAGAGAAACAGGAACTGCGTTGTTGTAGGGGTTTCTTTAACTCTACTCCTGGGGGAATTTTTGTGTGTGCCCGTATTGTAACAGACGTGCTTGCTGACAGGTATTTTGAAATAAATTACCAAAGTAATTAAAACTGGTGAGATTATACAGTGTTATTTTGACAAATAAAATTTGCAGACTTTTAAATATTGTGCACAGAATTTTTAACTTTTGACACAGAATTCCCCCAGGGACAAATTAGGTTTACAACGTTACTTTGCTCCTGGCCTCTTGGACGGGCAGTAGACAACATGATCATATTGCTAAGTTTTGCAGTGATTTTTTTTAGCATCTTGAAGAGACAATCAATTATGCTGCAAAGAGACAGGACAATTCCCCTGTAGTACTCATGTTTCTAATTAGTTTTCTAAATACGTAGCAAGGTGCTGCTGCAACAGTATGAATCTAGTTGACCTTTTGAGATGTAGAATGCACTTATTAAATGCCAAGCTGCTCTGGAAACATGCAGAGGTTAATTTTCTTGACTCGTCTCTGTCAGGTTGGTTTTCTGAGTGACAGGAGCAGCAGAGGAGGGTGGGTGTTGTTCAGAGCAAGGAGAGTCAGGAATGTGGGGGGAGAGAGAACAGCCTTCTGCCTCCAGTGAAATGCACTTCAGAGAGATTGTTAAATGAGGAATTGGAGGAGGACGTGACCTTGGTGTCTCACCATGCACCTCCTTCTCATACCCTTGAGGCAGGCTCCAAGGAAGAAAAACGATGGGCTGGCCACTGGATGATCGAGGTGTGAAAGGAGCACTCAAGGAGACAAGGCCATTACAGAGAAGCTAAATGAACTCTTTGCATCAGTCCTCACTGCAGAGGATGTGAGGGAGATTCCCACCCCTGAGCCATTCTTTTTAGGTGACAAATCTGAGGAACCGTCCCAGATTGAGGTGTCCTTAGAGGAGGTTTTGGAACAAATTGATAAATTAAACAGGAATCAGTCACCAGGACCAGATGGTATTCACCCTAGAGTTCTGAAGGAACTCAGATGTGAAATCGCAGAACTGCTAACTGTGACATGTCACCTATCATTTAAATCAGCTTCTGTACCAGATGACTGGAAGATAGCTTATGTGACATCAACTTTTTAAAAAGGCTCCAGAGGTGATCCTGTCAATCACAGGCCATAAGCCTAACTTCAGTACCTAGCAAATTGGTTGAAACTATATGTGACGGGGTGGACTGGGCCCTGAGGCCCTCTGCTGGAGACTTCGTGGCCCTGCCACACCCCTCCCCAAAAAGGGCAGTGGAGAGGGTCCTCCAAGCTTTCTAAAGTGGCTGTGTGGGATGCAGCCAATCAGAAGGGGCTGCATGGAGCAGCCAATCAGAGCCCAGGAGGCTAGTACAGAAAGAGCTGCAGGGGCAGCGTGAGTTCAGTTCCTTGCTGGAGCTGGTGGAGTGTGGATGGTGTGTGGCTGGCTGGCTGAGAGAGCTTCAGGACCTTGGACAGAGCCACGCTGGCAGAGACCAGAGGAGTGAGAAGGCGCTCTGGGCTGGCTGCTGGGACTGAACCAGGACAAGCCCTTGAGATAAGGGTGAAGAATCTGCTTGGGCCATGGTGAAGTGGCTCAGGGAATTGCACCAGTGATGCAGTTTATGTGAAGGGATTCGGAGCACGGCTGCTGTCTATAGGCTCCCTGGGCTTGGATCCGGAGTAGTGGGTCGGCCCGGATTCTCTCCCCGCCATTAGCCACTGGGAAAGTGGCCTGGACTTTTGGTGCACCCCAGAAGGGGGAACTGAACTCTTTTAATGGCCCTCCAGGATTGCTGGAGCCAGAAAGGCCCTGAGAGGGCGAAGACATTGCCTCCAGGGAGGGAGCCCTGGGGCACCACTGTATATCAGAGCACAGGCAATTTGAGAGAGCCCAGAAGGGGCTAAGATGATGTTGATTCCATATCCATTGTAAACGGCCCATGGCAGATGCTGCGATGCCAAGGATGCCACGGATGCCATCCCTCGGGTGGCTTGTAACATCTGGGATAAAATTCCACCAACCAAGGGGTGGAGACGGCCCAGAGGCAGACCCCCTATTATATGGGTTCATCAAGCCTGTTCCGATGTTGGACTCTCAGGCTGTCAAGCCTTTGCGGTTCTGCAGGAATGGACCAAATGGCAAACGATCGCTACAGCTGACTGTCCGGCTAAGCGTTGAAGAAGAAGAAGGGGCTAAGAGATCGTTCGAACCAGAGTATTATGATAGGCCCTGCTGGATAGATTGAGGAGCGAGAGCAGGCACAAGGCTGCAGAAAAAGAGGGCACTGTGAGAGGCCCCTGTTGGACTTGTACCCCAGAAGGGGTTTGCTTTTAATTTCACACACAGGCTTTATGTGACTTGGCTGGAGGGCTGAGTTGCTGAAGACTCGATGCAAGGCAGAGAGAAAGTGAAGATACACGCACTCTGCCAAGGTGGGCACTGGCGAGAGGTGAGTGCAACCCTGTTACACTATAGTAAAGAACAGAATGATGATGAACTCGATTTGTTGGGGAAGAGTCAACCCGGCTTTTGCAAAGGGAATTCATGCCTTGCCACTTGATTAGAATTCTTTGAGGGGGTCAACAAACATGTGGTCAAGGGTGATCCAGTGGATACAATGTACTTGGACTTTCAGAAAGCCTTTGACAAAGTCCGTCAGCATAGGCTGTTTAAGCAAAGTAAGCAGTGATTGGATAAGAGAGAAGGTCCTCTTGTAGATCAGTAACTGCTTAAAAGACAGAAAAACAAGGATAGGTCAGTTTTCAGAACAGAGAGAGGCAAATAGTGGGGTCCCCCCCAGGGGTCTGTACTGGGACCAGTGCTGTTCAATGTATTCAGAAATGATCTGGAAAAAATGGCAAAGAGTGAGGGGGCAAAGTTTGCAAACGATGCAAAATTACTCAAGATAGTTAAGTCCGTCAGTGGGTATTGGCCAAGATTGTCAGGATGCAGCAGCTCCAAGCTGTGGCTGTCCCTAGCTTCAGACTGCCAGAAACTGGGAGTGGATTGACAGGGGATGGATCACTTGATAATTGTCCCCTGCCCCTGCTCACCCCCCTGGCTGTGGGAGCATTGGCGCGGTGATTAAAACCCAGGAGCTTGTTGCTGTGGTTCCTTGAGCTGCCATCCAAAGGCCTGGCTATTTAAGCTGTGAAATCCCTCAGCGTCAAGGGAAACCTGGCTCCCCAAATGAACCATGGCACCAGTGACTAAGCTCTGCGGTAAGTGGCAAAGAAATAATGTACTCAGCTCGGATGACTTGTTGCCGCGAGGAAACCAAAAGGCTGGCCACGCGCAGCCTCCCAGAGAGAGTGTGTGTGTGTTGTGTGGAGAGAGGGATTAAAAACGCCTTGTGAACAACGCTCCCGGGTGTTTACCAAGCCCTGGTTAGTGCAATGAGCACTGACCGCCCGCACACAGGCTCCACGGCTCCGTGATCTCAGCAGTGAGCAGCCAGGAGGAAACCAATTGGTTGCTGGATAGCTTGTGTCACGGCTTCCCCGACAAGACGGATCAAGGGAATGGAAACATGACTGTCGGAAGGCTGAAAACCAGTGGAAAGCCTGGGCTAGCCACGTCCTGTAATCTGCAGCCCGCCTCTGTGTTTCATGGCCTGATACAACCCCAACACCACTCGCGGGGATCGTTATCCACTGCAGTGTTAGCCTTACAGTAAAATCCCACGCTGTGCTGAGGGGCGAATTCAGGGCCTCCGGTTCTGTCTGCACCGCGGGGTTAACCCAGGTGGTGGGCGCCCAGTTAGCCTAGCCCAGGTGTGAGCTGCCAAACTGCAAAGCCCTGCCCATGTTAGTGTGTGCTCTCTGGCACTGCCCTCACCTGTGCCTGTCTCTAGGGCCTCTGGGGCACATCCCGTGGCTCTGATTCCTGCCCAGTGAACCGTGGGAGAACTTCTTGGCCATTCTGGGCCCCAGGGAGGAATTATGGGGAGGCACTGGAAGACCATCAGCCCTGGAGTGGTTTAGCCTGAGTCCGTACTGTGAAATGGGTGGTCTACCAGCCCCAGTGATAGGGTGACCAGATAGCAAGTGTGAAAAATCGGGAAAAGGGGTGGGGGGGTAATAGGACCCCATATAAAAAAAAAAAGCCCCAAATATCAGGACGGTCCCTATAGAATCGGGACATCCGGTCACCCTACCCAGTGATAACAGCACCTGGATTTTAAGTGATACCCTGGGATAGGTCAGCTAGCCCAGGCTGAAACCCCCCCACTCACGTGAGAGAGGCACAACACCCCATAAAAGCCCGAAGTAACTTTGCAATAAAGGACAGGAGGCCTTGTGGCACCTTAGAGACTAACCCATTTAGCTGAGCGTGAGCTTCCGTGAGCTACAGCTCGCTTCGTCGGATGCATGCCGTGGAAACTGCAGAAGATCTTTTTATACACACAGACCATGAAAAAATGGGTGTTTACCACTACAAAAGGTTTTCTCTCCCCCCACCCCACTCTCCTGCTGGTAATAGCTTATCTAAAGTGATCACTCTCCTTACAATGTGTATGATCATCAAGGTGGGGCCATTTCCAGCACAAATCCAGGTTTTCTCCCCACCCTCCCCAACAAACCCACTCTCCTGTTGGTAGTAGTTTATCTAAAGTGACCACTCTCCTTACAATGTGTGTGATAATCAAGGCAGGCCATTTCCAGCACAAATCCAGGGTTTAACAAGAACGTCTGAGGAACGGGGTGGGGTGGGGGGAGGTTTGTAGGAAAAAACAAGGGGAAATAGGTTACCTTGCATAATGACTTAGCCACTTCCAGTCTCTATTCAAGCCTAAGTTAATTGTATCCAATTTGCAAATGAATTCCAATTCAGCAGTTTCTCGTTGGAGTCTGGTTTTGAAGTTTTTCTGTTGTAATATCGCAACTTTCATGTCTGTAATCGCGTGACCAGAGAGATTGAAGTGTTCTCCGACTGGTTTATGAATGTTATAATTCTTGACATCTGATTTGTGTCCATTTATTCAGACTCCAGCGAGAGTTTAAGGGGAGGGTTCACACTAAATACCTCTGCTCATTCTGTGACAGGCTGCATCCTACATCTATCCGCCCAGGAGACGTTTTGTTTTCATGGGACTGACAGCAGATGGGTGACTAAATTTGTTTTAGAAGCACTCAGACCGCTCTCTTAAGTTCACATTGTGTGCAAACTGCCCCGGGGAAAATAAAAACCACACAACAAAACCATCACAATCAGGTTCAGCACAAAAACAGAAGCGTAAAATGCATGTGTGTGCATAGGAACTCACAGCAATTATATTAAAGAGACATACAGAGGGTCAGCACCTCAGCTACAGAGGAAGGATGGTCCAGTGGTTAGGGCAGTAGCCTGACTTAAGAGATGTTTACATCCTAGCTTGATGGACAGTAGATCCACAGTCCTCCTGGCCTATGGTGGGAGTTCAACTACCCCAGGGATGGATGGTGAGCTTAGGAGGACACAGGCCCACCCAACTCCACCACGACCCAGCTCAAGGCCCTAACAGTGGCAGAGTGCTCCGCCACTGGGTCAGCGGGGATCCAGCCGCAACACACTGACTTAGAAGCAGCCCACCACATAGCCAGACCATCATTGGCTGCCCCTGAGCTACTTGCTACCTCTCCATGGTTTGGTATCTCTGGAATCCACAGGTCCTCTTGCTCCTCTGGGTACACAGTGGACAGTAGTCCTGGTAATTCCCTTTCTGGGTCCATCTCTTCCAGGGGCAGAGTGCTGCAGGGTGCAGATTCAGCTTCCGGTTGCCACCATAGCATGGAGGCATCCATCTCCTTCCCTGGCTGCCTTAGCCAGGAGACTTAGGCTACAGCCTGCTCCCAGTTAGGCCCTGCCCAGAGGGCGAGGGCCCCAGATGGTTAATTAGTGGCAGCCCCAGCTGAGCGGCTGCAAGCTAAAGACTACTCAGTGTGCTGCCCTGCCCAAGGGTGAGGACAAGAGCACCAGACTATTGTTGTTTGTTTGCCTCTGTCAGAGGGCCCTGGACTATAGACTACTTATGGCTCGGCCCCACCAGTGCGATCCAAGCCCAAGGACTACCACCCCATACAATGAGGCAGAGTGGCCTTCCTCCCCACTGGAGAGCGAGAGATCACTACAAGCTATCTGGGAGTGCATCTCGAGATTCACAAGTCATTGTGTTGTTCTATGCTCCTCTGGTCCCCATTATATGGGTATCTGGCTGGTGAATCTTGCCCACATGTTCAGGGTTCAGTTGATTGCCATATTTGGGGTCGGGAAGGAATTTTCCTCCAGGGCAGATTGGAAGAGGCCCTAGGGGTTTTTCACCTTCCTCTGCAGCATGGGGCAAGGGTCACCTGCTGGAGGATTCTCTGCACCTTGAAGTCTTTAATCCATGAATTAAGGACTTCAATAGCTCAAACATAGGTGAAAGGTTTATTGCAAGAGTGGGTGGGTGAGATTCGGTGGCCTGCATTGTGCAGGAGGTCAGACTAGATGATCATAATGGTCCCTTCTGACCTTAATATCTATGAATCTATGCTGGTTCAGTTCCCTGCTGGCCCTGCTGTAGACTCCCTATGTGACCTTGGGTAAGTCTCACAGGCTACGTTTACACTTGGATTCCCAGCTTGAGTAGACGTATGTACTAAAAACAACGTATCTGTGTCTTTTTGTTCTATGTTTGTACAGCACCTAGCACAATGGGATCCTGGGCCATGACTGGGGCTCCTGGGTGCTTCTGCAATAAAAACAATCAATAAACAGTACAAAGTGGTGGTCCATGAAGACACAGTGAGTCACTGGCAGAGATAGGAATAAAACCCAGGTGTCCTGACTCCATGTCCCTTTTAATCGAAGGGAATCACAGAATGCCAAGCAGCATCGTATCTAGGTGCTGAGTACGCTGCACCATAGCCACTAGCTTATGCTGCTCCTTAATCAGAGACTAGAGCAAAGGAATTCTAAACACCTGTCCCCTACTCCCCACACCTTCCCTGAGCTACGAATAAAACCGGACACCAAAAGTCTGGTTAACGTGGCGGGAGGTGCCAGGTCATTAACCCAGACCAGGCCCTGCTCAGCCCAGGCTGCCTCTGACCTGCAGGCCGGCTCCTTGTCCAGCTGCAGCAGCTCCCAGCCTCGGAGCAGAGGGAGCCCAGCTGGGGTGTGTGGGGGGGAAGGGAGGGAGCTGGAGACCATCCAGCCAGTGATAGGGGATGAGGGGGAGAGGAGCAAGTGACAGGGGTAGGGCCTTGGGGGAACAGCCAGAGAAGTGGGTGGGGCCCGGGGAAGAGCTAGAGAAGGGGGTAGGGCACATGTGCCAGCCCAGTGGTGGGGGGCGGTCTGGATGCTGGGGGGCAGTTCCAGGGGGCTGGGTGATGTGGGGGGGTGATATTTCCTGGCTGGGGTGGCAATCTGGGGAGAGGCTAGGGGGCAGTCCCTGGGTGCGTGGGGGACAGTCCCTGGCTGGGGGAGGGGGGACCCTGCACTGCCAGGGCTCCCCATCTTTGCAGGCAGGCCCCGCAGCCGTGCTCTCCGGGCACTCAGCCCAGCCCAGCACGGCCGTGAGGGTGGCCATACCCCAGGCCATGCCACCCATACAGTAAATTATTTAATTTGAACAATTAATGTTCGGACTTGTTTGCTGATTGAAAATGCTCTTGGCAGACATTTGCCAGGCTTGAAATGAAAGCTGCTGTATCGACTTGCACCCCATTGCTCTCGTAGAACAAATACGAGACCTTACGTTTGCCTCGCCATCCAGGTAGTAGATATAGATATTGTGTGGATGCGGATGCAGAGAGCTGCGGCTGTGGCTCATGATGGTAAACAGGTTGAGAAATGCTGGTCGAAAGCATCGTTCTGCTGGAAAGGTGCCAATGGCTGCCTGCAGGGGCCTTTCATCTGGAGAGGACTGGTTAAAGCCAAGGGGTGCCAATCGCTCTCCGGCAGACTCCACAAGGATCAGTCAACCCGCTTTTTGTACTGAGAAGGGCTGCAGCTAATAGAAGCAACTACCCAAGGCACTGCATCACCTAGCCAGGCCGGCACGAAACCAGGGTGTTGGGCATCTGCCAGCCATGCAACCACAGGGGGGCCTGAGGCAGCGAGGGGGCCCCCTTGGCATGGTGACTCAGTTACAAGCGAAAGGCAAATCCCGCCCAGCCTCATGGAAGGCAACACTGCTAAGGGCCCCAGAACTGAGCTTTGCAGGGGGCCATCGAGGGACAAATGCTGCCACTGGCCAGAGACATTTTCCTGGCTAACCACTTGGGCCAGAAATGGCCGATGGCGTTAAAGAGCTGTTCTCTTGAGACTTTTCGTCCACTCTTGCAGACCCAAAAGGCAAAGTCAGTCTGGTTCAGCATCCAGGTTTTCAGGTCCCGATTTCCCCTCTGTACCTTTTTGAAGTTTGCCTATCATTAGTAATCTCTGAGCAGGGTATTCTGACTGGGACCATAAGCCAAATTGCCAAGATATTGCAATAAAGGCTCCCTTCTGTATAGAATGATAGACATGTAGGGCTGCAGGGGACTTAAGACGTCATCGAGTCCAGCCCCCCAGTGCTGAGGCAGGACCAAGTAAACCGTCCTAGCCCATCCCTGACAGGGGTTTGAGCAACCTCCTCTTAAAACCGTCCCATGATGTGGACTCCACACCCTCCCTTGGAAAGCCTGGACCAGAGTTTAGTGATCCTGAGAAAGATTTTCCCAATATCTAACCCAACTCTCCCTTGCTGCAGATTAAGGCCATTGCATCTCATCCTCCCTCCAGTGGACCTGGGGAACAACTGGTCAGCATCCATTTATTTAGGTTTGGGAAGAGGGGGTTATTCTTGTAAAAGGGACTGGATGGGTGAGGGATTTGGTTGTTGTGTAACTGGGTCCATGGCAGACAGGCCCTTGTGGATCAGGACCTAGGTTCAAATCAGGAAGATAGTGATTGAGCTCTGTTGACAGACCTAAAATGACCTCCATGTAACAAGTTTGCGGGTGTCAGATGGCCATGTCACAAACCCTGCCATTAGATTGGCAGTACGTCTCCTTGTCTGCTGCTGTTAGCAATCTCAGCATACGGGCAAAAGCCTGAATGGACGTGGAGGCTGAATGCTCCTGCCTCCCCAAAGGGGGATGCTTCGGCCTGTTGCTTGTGCCGGGCACTATTCTGTGGATAAACAGATCACTTCCATCCGGCCACTCCTCAGTCCTCTTTCCCCACCGCTAAATACATTTCTATCAAGAGAATGTCTCTCCGTTGATTTTTAATCCAACAAGCCAATCAAGATTCAAGCCACGGCCTCCTGAAGTTCATCATTTCAGCTCCAGGAGCGGCTGATGATGGAGCAGCTATTGCTCCCTATTCCACGGCCTCTCAGAGACGACTGCCGTCGGGGCTCCATTTGCCGGGCTGGCATTTGCGCAATCAATTCTGCTGATGACTCCTTTCATGGAGACAAAAAACCATGTTTTAAATCAATGTCTTGACTTTTGCCGTGACCTTGGGGGAGCAGTGGCAGTGGGGAAGGGTGTATAAAATACTTTCTGGGGTTTTTTTTTCACACCCTGTGAATGATGCTCAAATTTCAGGGATGATTGTATCCTGGAAATGAATTTTCTATTTCATTACTCTATCAAACGCCTCCAAGAAGTTATCTCATGATTAGCAAATTAATATTTTCCTCCCCACTCTCGGCTTGCGGCAAACAATTATCAGACGATATGTGAGAACACCCTTTACTAACTTTGAATAGTTCTTTTAATGCACGGATTTTGATGCACCTTGGCTTCTGTCAGCATGCATAATTCCAGACATTATGGCCACTTATACTGTGAAGCAAATTGCAGGGGGCTATTATGCTATCCTTGCTAGGACTCTGAGAGACAGTCCCCTGCCCCAAAGAGCTTACAAGTCCAAATAGATGAGATGACGAGTGAGAGAAGGGAAGCACTGTAGCTTTAAGAAAGCAAGGGCAGACAAATCTCTGCTTAAAGTGGGGTTATATTAGCAGTGGAGTGACTGGAAAGAGATGGGCCTGAGCTGGAAAATTTGAATTCTGAGCCCAACTTCCCTCAAGGGTCGGGAGCATTACCTTCTGGGGTTTTCTGTTTCAGTTTGACCAGTTCTGTGTCTCACTGATCCAGGATCAAAGGACCAATCCTGGTATTCCAAGACTGATTTTGGTGGGCATCCTGCATGTGCAAGGACTACAGGATCAGGTACTAACATGCACCTGGGACCCTAACAGTCCAAACGAGCAGAGGGCCCACTACACTGTAACCCATATCAGACCTGAGACACTCAGTGAAGCCCAACTCACGGTTGTCATCATCTGAGTTTAAAATGGGTCTTGGGACCTATCATATGTGAACTGGTAACACGCTGGTAATTGCTGTTGTTATGTGGTATATGCCCAGGTGAGATAGGAAGAATTATAAAGATGTGCTGGAAATAAGGCCGTAAGGGGCACCCTGCCCTAGTCAAAGGAATGTGTGTCTTCCTGCTTGAATGTGTCTCCCCTGTAAATTGAGCAAGGAGAGCCAATGGAAGTACATTTACACAGACCGTAAAGAAAGCACTCGAACTAGCCACCGGGGGAGATAGCCACGTAACGACCATGACAGGGGAAGGAGACTGAAAAAGTGAATGTGGTAGCTTCCTGATGGACACAGCAAGCTGAGCCCCCAGGAGGGCAGCCTGACGTTGGAAACAGAGATAAACTTTGAGGCTGTAAGCGGAGAGAGCAAGGCCATTTTGGCATCCTTCGCCCGAGGAGACAAAGAAACCCAGCACTTTGAGCTGTGTGTTAGATCCTTGCCAAAGACTGGCCAGCCATGCTAGAAGAATGGACAGCTGGGTTCCTTCCCTGCCTCCCGCATCATCCTCAGGAATAGAAGTTCTATAGTCAGAACCTGATGACTGATTATGCCACTGGCATGCAGATCGGAGTAGAATTCAACCCACTGTCCCTTTAGCTGCATTGGCTCCTGCACGGATAATGGGAACAAAAGCTTGTTTGTGCCCATGCTGTGAGGAGGGGGCATCTCGAAGGCATGTGGAGCAGATACAGGACTTTCCATTGACTTTACTCGGCTTTGGGCCAAGCCCATCATGAGAAAGAAGAGGGCAATTTTCTTATAGTCACATGTTGGCTCAGAAGTGTACTGTAAGCCACTCCCCCTTGAAGGATTGGGCAACTGAAGCCTGGCCGGTCGGCAGTTTGGCTTGGGGAAGAGAGAAGATAACCAATGTGCTATTTTATTTGACATGTGGGACCCTGTGTAGAAGCTTGCTTGGTAAGGATGGGTCAGACCTTGAGGGGAAAAACATAATTTGGCAAAATTGGAAAAGGCTCATCAAAAACTAGTCTTAGGTCTGGTAAACATAGGGATGGACCGGGGATGATTTTGAGTCTGTAACAAAACCGAAAACCTGAAGACTCTGATGTGGCTTTGAGTTTTGGAATGACAGTTTCAGCTGGCTGCAGCTCGGGCATCTCAGCTGAAGGAGGAGCAACCTCCCAAGAGATTCAGATAAATTTTAAGGCCAGAAGGGACCACTTGATTGTGGAGGAAAATTCAGTGGACCCAAGTAGGCCTAAAACTTTGGTCAAGCTAACTGTTTATATGAAGCATAAGAAGAGAGTAAGGAAAATTCCATTGAGGGGCAATTGCAAACAGCACAGCTTAAGAAATGTAACCATAACCACTAGAAGTTAAAAAAACCCATTAACCGCAAAGGAAACACCTGTCAATAACAGGAAAAACTTGTTTTTGCTAAACTCCAAGTAAGACAAAGCTACTGTTAAAGCTTGCACTATATGCCAAATAAGGAAAATTCTGTTGAAGGAAGTAGGTTTGACAAATTGTGGTTTTCAGCAATATAAGCTCCCGTATTTTCTGTTTACACCAGAGCAGCTCTGGCTCACTCTCCCTGTATGCGCATGCTTGAATAAAGGAACCTCAGGTTTGTTCTGATCCAAACACAACGCGTGGTTAATTTTCCACCACAGTGATCATCTAGGTTGACTTCCTGTATAGCACAGGCCATGGGACTGCCCTGAACTAACTCCTGTTAGAATTAGAACAGATCTTTGAGAAAACCATCCAATCTTGATTTAAAAATGTCCCATGATGGAGAATCCACCACGACCCTTGGTCAATTGTTCAATGATTAATTACCCTCACTGGTTAAAAAAATAAAAAGTGCCTTATTTCTAGCTTGAATGTGTCTAGCTTCATCTTCCAGCCATTGGCTCTGGTTAGACCTTCATCTGCAAGACTGAAGAGCCCTTTATCAATGAATTTCTGTTCCCTGTGTAGGTACCTACAGACTATGATCAACTCACCCCTTAGCCTTCTTTTTGTTACGCTAAACAGATTGACCCCAGGAGCTCAATCAGTACAAGGTGTTTTTCAAATCCTTTAATCATTCCCATGACTCTTCTCTGACTCCTCTCCAGTTTATCAACATCCTTCTTGAATCATGGACACCAGAACTTGACACTGGGAGGTAGACAAAGCTGGAACAATGAGCACTGAGATGAGAGAGTCAGGAAGTTCTAAGCAGTAATATTCACCCCATTCTAGCCTTGAACCCTCGCCCCAGCTCAGCCACTGACTCACTGTGTGGCCTGGGGTATATTACTAACCCCTCCGCTTCAGTTTCCCTCGCTGCATAGTGGGGAATAGCCAGGAGCAGCCCTAACCATTTAGATGGGCAGACTGGGAAACGTTTTCATCCCCGCCCCCGCTCTTCTAGCGTAAAACATACCTCCCAGAATTCACAGCCAGCCAATCAGTGGAGCAAAAACGTCCAGCCTATCCTAGCAGAGTAGAAAACCAAAAGCCCCAAAGCACAGCAGGATGGCGCTGCCTGGAAGGTGGCCACCTTGCTCGCCTGCCCTAGAATTAGCCCTGGGAACCTGGGGATAGCCACACCTACCTGCCTCACAAAGGGGTTGTGAAGCTCCGTTAGTTGGTCTGCCCAGTGCTCTGCGTAAGTGCAGTGAAAGTGCTGAAAACCCTCCCTCTTATTATTGGATCCTGGAAGCCCTCCTCTGGTCTCTGAACTCCTGGCACATAGGAAACAAACAGCCCGTGGCTCCTTTTTGCTGTGCCGCCAGCTAATTTGGCTATTAAAATGACAAGCGGAGGACGGTGGGGACACACGCCCACTCACCCTGCAGCACCTCAGCCAGCAGCACTGAAAAATATTCCTAAGTAAAACAGGATCGTGTTTCTTCCTGGACCCTCTCCTTGAGAGATTGGGCCCTCGGAAACAAGCTATTTAGAATCCAGGGAACACTAGTCACCCAAAACTAACAATTTTTAGGTAAATTAAATTATTATTTATTGTAGTAATACATTTTTAAGCGCAGAAGGGACCATTGCGACCATCTGGTCTGGCCTTCTGAGGAGAGCTGGGTGAATATCTGATTTTTCGGTTCAGTGGTAGTTCAAAAAATTGGAAAAGAACAAACACTGGTTTGGGTTTTGTTCATAATTTTTGGCATGTTGGAAAGTCAAAATCTATCCTTTCGGGCTGAATAAAACATTCATTTGACCTGAAACGAAACGTTTCATTTAGATTTTGACCCTTTAAAAACACTTTTATTTAAAAAAAGAATATTGGAGGAAATTCTGAAATAGTAATTTCAAAGAAACATTTCACTGGACAGGGTAGACACAGCATGACCTATGGGGGGGGAGGGATAGCTCAGTGGTTTGAGCATTGGCCTGCTAAACCCAGGGTTGTGAGTTCAATTCTTGAGGGGGCCATTTAGGGATCAGGGCAAAAATTGGGGATTGGTCCTGCTTTGAGCAGGGGGTTGGACTAGATGACCTCTTGAGGTCCTTTCCAACCCTGATATTCTATGACCGTAACAGTTCTCCAGCATCTGTCTCAGAATACCTGACAGGCTCAGCTCTGGTCACAATTGTGAACTCCACTGCCCCAGGGTCACAGAAACCAGAAGCCAAACCCTCCACCGCTTTAAAAACCCCTGTGTATTTTTGAAACGCCTTCTCTTGACTGCTCAATTTGACAAGCACACCCAGCAGCTGTCATGTGCAACTGCCAAGCTACGTGCTCTAGACCCGGGGTGCTGGAACGGGGCAGTCGGGGGGCCATGGCCCTGCCACTTTTTAAGGGCGAGTGATGGGGGGAGGGGGCGGAGAGGAGCAAGCGGGGGACAGGGTCTTGGGGGGAAGAGGTGGTGTGGGGGCGGGGCCTTGGGAGAAGAGGTGTGTGAAAGTAGAATGAATTATACTGAAATTATAATTCATTAAAGATATGCTGCTTGAAAGGTTTGTTGAAATATAGTTGTTAGGAAGAGAAACATTAATGAGTGTGAGACAGTGGGTCCTCAAACTAATTAACTTAGAGCTGCTACTGAGCTAGGAGATTGGTAAACGTTAGTATGCAAGTAAGATAAGTATGTATATTTGTCAGTTTCTGCTTCCTTTTGTCTCCTATGTTAAATTGGCTTTGGCTTATCTGTATAAATAAGTTAGCTTAAGCTTTTGCAGGAGGCTCACATATATCTGGGTGCATTGGCAAAGCACTTTGCTAATAAACAGAGTGGTCTGACAAATTCAGTGAGTCTTGAATCTGACTTTGACAGGTGGCGTGGGGGTGGGGCCTTGGGGGGAGGAGCAGCACGGAGGTGGGGCCTCGGGGAAAAGGGGTGGCACTAGGGCTGGGTCTCGGGGGAGGGGGGAAGGGGTGGCACAAGGGGGCAGGGCCACGGTTCAGGAGCAGGTGGCCCTCCCAATTTTAGGGACCTTCCGTCGCCCCTGCTCTAGACATGTTCCTGTGTGGAGTAGACAGGAGATATTGGCTGCACAGGCCGGTAGATCTATGGACCAGTCATAGAAATGTGGACACCTAGGAAAAGATTGCCGTGGAGATCAGGGGAAGGGGTACGACAGAGAGCAGCAGCAGTGTGGCATGAAAGTCAAGGTGTCCCTGCACGGGAGGGCCCGGGTGAGCTCGGCACACAGATCCAGGAACTTGGCCTTTCGCGTCTGAAAATGCTGCAGCCACTGCTCATCCTTGCAAACCTGCACTACAGTGCGATCCCACCAGCCAATGCTCCTTTCTCAGGCCCGGAAGTGGCGCTCCGTGAATGCAACCCACAACCTGGAATTGTTTTTCCATGCCCCTTTGCAACCTGTCCAATCCTGGCCCCTGTTGCTGAGGTACTTCCTGCGGCTCTGAAGATCATAGAACCATAGAATATCAGGGTTGGAAGGGACCTCAGGAGATCATCTAGTCCAACCGCCTGCTCAAAGCAGGACCAAGCCCCAACTAAATCATCCCAGCCAGGGCTTTGTCAAGCCTGACCTTAAAAACCTCTAAGGAAGGAGATTCCACCACCTCCCTAGGTAACGCATTCCAGTGTTTCACCACCCTCCTAGTGAAAAAGTTTTTCCTAATATCCAATCTAAACCTCCCCCACTGCAACTTGAGACCATTGCTCCTCGTTCTGTCATCTGTCACCACTGAGAACAGCCGAGCTCCATCCTCTTTGGATCCCCCTTTCAGGTAGTTGAAGGCTGCTATCAAATCCCCCCTCACTCTTCTCTTCTGCAGACTAAACAAGCCCAGTTCCCTCAGCCTCTCCTCGTACTGGAGGATTGTTTGTCCAGCGTTAGCAAGGTTCATGGAGAAAATTACGGCGCCAGCTTGCCTCCTAATCAGATCAGCTCGGCAACAACTATACCTAGTGCTTTTCATTATTCTCATTGTCTAGCTGATTATGCGGGTTGCGGCACAGGCTGATTGCTGAGAGCGTCTGTAATGTAATCTCGCTGCTGTAGTAGCTCTGCCTGCAAATGTACGCGCCATGTAACTGTTTAATCGGGACATTTTGCTGATGAGCAGTTCTTACCCAGTTAGGATTTGGGTAGGTTTTATTTTTGGAAGTTGTTGTGGGGTTTTTTGGTTTTTGCTTTTGGGTTGGTTTTTTTTTTTTTTTTTGCATTTCACACAAAGTTTATTTCTTTTCTTTCTATAGCTCCCTGATTCAGAGCCACAGCCTCGCGCTGAAATCACTCTCCATCTGGGGCTTGTTGTCATGGCAAAGTCATTTTTATATTTGTAAGTCTTTATAGGTCATGAGCAATTTGGCACTTAATCAATTTCAGAAAAATAAGCAAAGGACTTGAGAGAGCTGCCGGGCTTCTCGCAGAGACGAGCGATACCGATCTGAAAGGACGGGTGGAAGATGATAATTATTCACGTATCCATTTGTAGGAGGAAAGGGTTGTAAATGAGGATCAGTTCAGACCATTCTAATCCTGGGGCTGCTCAGGGCCAG
Source organism: Lepidochelys kempii (assembly GCF_965140285.1). Lineage (NCBI taxonomy): Eukaryota > Metazoa > Chordata > Testudines > Cheloniidae > Lepidochelys > Lepidochelys kempii. The sequence goes on along the minus strand of NC_136387.1, from coordinate 102,986,522 downwards.
AGTACAGCCAACCCCTAGTGTGCCAGCTGCCCCATGACTCAGAAGCAAGCACTGTAGGTTCTTCAGCCCTGGCGGGTCCCAATAACAACTCAAGGAATGTCTACAATACACGCTAAGCCCGGGCTCTGACTCAGGTTTGAGCCCAAGCCCCCCTTCCATCCACTCACAAATCAGTCTGACTCGGGTCAGCAAGCATTCAGGAGCCGGGTCCCAGGACCCTGCTGGGGAGGGGTCAGAGCCTAAGTCCTACTGTCCTCAGGTCCAAGCCCTATCATTTGCAGTGTGGACACAGCTCAAGCCGCAGACCCAAGTCAGGAGGTCTGTGTAATGCAGTGTGGAAGTGTTAGCCCGGCTGGGACACCCAGATCCAGATTTACAATGCAGTGTGGATGCTCAAGCACCGGCTGGGTCCCAGAGACCCGAGTTTACAGTGCTGTGTAGATGTCCCTTCTGGCTAAGGGAAAGGGTTTTTACAGGGCTGGCAGGAGGGGAAAGATTGCAAATACCCTAGTACAGAGGTGAAAGTAAACCGGTACGGTATGGCGTACCGGCAAGAGCCGGTACCCAGCCGACCATACTGGCAGGGGGCAGCTTCCCCAGGCTGACAATTTAAAAGACTCCTGGGCTCCTGGTAGTGGCTGGAGCCCCTGGCCCTTTTAAATTGCTGGCCTGGGGAAGCTGTCTCCTGGGGTAGTGGTGGCGTCCGGGAGCCCCGGGGCTCCAGCGGTGATTTAAAGGGCCCAGGGATTTAAGGGCCCCACCCCTTCCGCCCGAGGCCCCACCCCCCACCTTGCTTAGGACCCGGCCCTACGTACCAGTAGGTCCATTACGTTACTTTCACTCCTGCCAAGTACAGAGGCTTAAACAGTAACAATTCAAAGTGGACAATAGCAGTAAAGGTTTGGGTCCCTGAGACATTGCAATCAAGAGTCAGGGTGCTTCAGGCCTCGTGCCTGGGGTAACCTCTCCAGTCCAGTCTCTATCCAAGGTAAATGGAAGCCTGCAGGCTCAGTTAATGTCTCTCCTTGGGGCCCCTCCATGCTGGCTCCCTGCCCAGCCACAGCTGCTCCCCAACAAGACCCACACAGACCTGCACCCAGCTGTGACGTCCGGCCGTCAGTCTGCTCCACACATGACTCTGCACACAGTTCCTGCCTCCTGCTTCCCTCCAGCTCCGAGCTTTCCACACGGCTGCTGCTTCCGCTTCCCTCAGCTCCTGGCTAGCCATGCAGCTGCCGTTCCCCCAAAACAGAACCCAGCCACTTGCTGGTTCAGAACCTTGCCCCCTTACTTGTCCAGGAGGCAGGGGATGTGCAGTGGGGAGAGAGTTGATGCAGACTAGCAAATCCACCACGCAACCAACCTTCAAAGATTCAGAGAACTCAGGGCTGAAAGAGACCTATTACCTTGTCCAGCCTACCTTCACCGACTGATTAGGCTTCCATCCCTTCGGTGGGGGACGTTAGCCCACAACCAAGTGCACCTTTTGCCCAGAAGCCGTCCTGAGAGTCATCTTAAATTTTCCCGTTTCTTATTTTCATCCCATTACACCCCTATTCGCAGGCTGTTATTGTGACGTGTGTAGTGTGACTTTTCCTATTGGTGTATCTTTTAAAAAGGGGATTTGCTGTGCTCCCATTGAAATCAGTAGCATCACCAGGTGCTTTGGAAAATCCTACCCTAAGTGTCTAAGGCCCAGATCCCCAAAGGAACTTAGATGCCTAACTCCTATTGATTCCAAAGAGAGTTAGGTACCTAAATACCTTTGAGGACCTGGGCCTAAGAACTTTCCCTGTGCACACAGTTCAACACAACAGCCAGTTGGCTCTCCGCGCTGCTGCAAAGGAAACACACGCACACAGCTGGTTGTCACTCAGCCAGGCTATACATATTGAGCTCTTTCGATTTGTTTTCAGAGGTCGATGCCTCCAGAACCCTCCTCAGGGCAGTTGGTCCTCTCTGAACTCTTCCAGCTGGTCTTGCGCTTAAGGGGCTGAGCTGAGACTGAGGAGATGAGGAGTCTGTTTCGGCCTCTGGCATAGACATCCTGTGGGACCTTGACCAAGTCACTTTAGTCTCTGTGCTGCAGATCCCCATCTGCAGAATGGGGATAATGTTTGCCCTGTCCATTTAGATGTGAGCTTTCTGGGGTGGGAACTGTCTCTTTTCTTCTCATTAGTAATCAGAGTTGTTGCCTTTAGCTCCAAAATGCTGCCTAGTGGGAGAAATCTAGGTCGGGAGAGACAGACTGTGTTTGAACATCATGGCCTAATGGGTAGAGCAGTGGCCTACAGGAAAGGTTGCATTCCATGCCTAGCTCTGCCATTGGCCTGATTTCCTGTATGACCCAGGACAGAGACTCCACCCAGGGATTCCTGCATCCAGCAACATGTGGTCGAACTAGACACAACAAGCATCCTCTGCCTAGCTATTTCAGTTATTTATCTTATGAATGAACGGCTCCTTCATGTGGCTGAACTACAAGACATAGGTTGAGCTAGAATGAACTGAACTGCTCATGACTTGCTGGTGAGCCCAAGGATATGCTTCTAGAAATATGCCCATTCCAAACTGTGTGAGATCCTTTGAGTGAAGAGCTGCTAGACAAATGGCAGCTCCTACCGATACGCAGGAAACGGTTGTGGTTAGGACAGAGAGCACATAAGGAATGCTTGTGCTGAGACCTACAGTCTATTTGGGTTTCTTAGCTGAATTATGCTCGGCTGAGTCATATGGAATTATGTATTGCATCAAAACGTTTTCTTGTGCCTGAGAGTTGTGTTTTCTGTTTGGGTTAAAAAACTTAACTGGTGTGTGACATTACAGTGACATAACCGAAAGGCATGGCTGGAAGCAACGGCTGGAAGTTAAAGCCAGAGAAATTCAAATTGGAATTGGGCCCAGATTAGAATTAGGGTGTGTCATAAATATAAAGGGAAGGGTAAACCCCTTTGAAATCCCTCCTGGCCAGGGGAAAGCTCCTCTCACCTGTAAAGGGTTAAGAAGCTAAAGGTAACCTCGCTGGCAAGATACTTTCAAAAGCTGGGAGGAGGGAGAGAAACAAAGGGTCTCTGTCTGTCTATATGCTGTTTCTGCCGGGGATAGACCAGGAATGGAGTCTTAGAACTTTTAGTAAGTAATCTAGCTAGGTACGTGTTAGATTATGATTTCTTTAAATGGCTGAGAAAAGAATTGTGCTGAATAGAATAACTATTTCTGTCTGTGTATCTTTTTTGTAACTTAAGTTTTTGCCTAGAGGGATTCTCTATGTTTTGAATCTAATTACCCTGTAAGGTATCTACCATCCTGATTTTACAGAGGTGATTTCTTTACTTCTATTTCTACTAAAAGTCTTCTTGTAAGAAAACTGAATGCTTTTTAATTGTTCTCAGACCCAAGGGTTTGGGTCTGTGGTCACCTGTGCAAATTGGTAAGGCTTTTTATCCAACATTTCCCAGGAAAGGGGGGGGTGCAAGTGTTGGGAGGATTGTTCATTGTTCTTAAGATCCAAGGGTCTGGGTCTGTAGTCACCTAGGCAAATTGGTGAGGCTTTTTACCAAACCTTGTCCAGGAAGTGGGGTGCAAGGTTTTGGGAAGTATTTTGGGGGGAAAGACATTTCCAAACAGCTCTTCCCCAGTAACCAGTATTTGTTTGGTGGTGGTAGCGGCCAATCCAAGGACAAAGGGTGGAATATTTTGTACCTTGGGGAAGTTTTGACCTAAGCTGGTAAAGATAAGCTTAGGAGGTTTTTCATGCAGGTCCCCACATCTGTACCCTAGCGTTCAGAGTGGGGAAGGAACCTTGACAGGGTGATTAAACATTGGAACAAACTACCAAAGGAAGCAATAGCTTCTCCATTGCTTGATGTCTTCAGATCGAGACTGGATGCCTTTCTGGAAGAGATGCTCTAGACAAAACCAATTGATTGGGCTCAATTCAGGTGTAACTGGATGAAATGCTCTGACCTGCATTATGTAGGAGGTCAGACTAGATGATATAATGATCCTTCTGGCTTTAAACACGATCAATCTATGTAATAACTGCTGACACCACGTGAAGCTCTTTGAAAAGCACTGTGTTGAAAACCAGTTCTGCTTATACAGTATCGCTGGTATTGCACATATCCGCCCTCATTTCTTTCTTACAGTCTAAGGATCAGCACTTTAGTTTATAAGCTCTTTGGGGACGAGAGCTTTGCTGCTTAATATATTGTCATAAATCTGCTTGCTTGGTTGTTACTTTGTCCTCTTCCCCTACCCCGTGTTCATTTGTTGTCTCTCATCTTCTGCTAAGAGCATTAGCTCTTTGGAGTACGTGCTGTCTTTTTATTACAGTCGCTACAGGTTCCTGGCTCTCAGGCACCTGAACAGTGATGCAATGCTTGGTTTATAAACGTGACGGGAGAATTCTTCAATCCAAACCAAAAAAAGCCTTTTTCCCTGAGCTTACATTTTAAAAAAGACAAATTCCTCAATTCTTGCATTAATATCAGGTTTTATAAAACCTCATTTTAAAAATAAGAACTCAAACGTAGGAGGCCTACATTCTCTGACAGTGTCCCTAAGTTACAAAGGACCCCTCGTTATGCAAAGATCCTTGGCCATAGAAGACAAAGGGAGAGATCTGAGGAAAGCAGGACAGGAAGCAGAACATTCTCAAACTTCCTGTCTCTTGTCAGGCAGTTCCTTTTGCAAAGATGACAGAGTTCTTGTGACACTGTTTCTTTTGTGCTTAGTCCACAAATCTGCTGATAGCATCCCTGGCCAAGGAAACCCTGCTGCCACGGTTAATTAGCTAATCAGCAACTATCTACTGTATAATCCATCGGAAATGCAGCCTGGATCTATATGGATGAAAACCCCTTCCTTTCATATCTGTGGGCAAAAGTGTGTCCTTTTTCTTCCACTAGTTGTAATATTTGACACCCACTCTTATCTCTTTCAAAGATCACAGGTGTGCTCTGAAGAACAGCAGCAGAGAAATAATGATTAGGAGATGAAGAGGGGCTAGGAATTCTTAAGGAACTCTAGGAAGGGACCCCCTGATCTGTTCCGGTGGAAGCAACTCAATGCCCTGAGATTGCAGGAGGAAGTGGGAACTGCTGGACATGAAGAAGCTGTTGTCGCTTGCAGCGGAGGACTGCTTTTAGGGTGTTGTTTCCCAGCTGGGTGTCCCATTGTGAGCTCTGTCATGAGCCCCAGTATAAAAACCATCTAGCTCGTTGGATGGTGCAAAGTGGGACTAACACAAGCAGCTTCTCCACTGGAAAGCACTGGAAAGCAAAGATTTTCTAGCATTTTTTTTAAAAAAGGGGGGTTAATTTGACAGCTCTTTTAGCACTTGCTATGTGAACCCCAATGTTTCATGAGGGAATTTACCAGCTTGGAGTGTCAAAAATCCCTGATCTTTTTCACTCCTACTGTCCATCATCATGATTTATTCCAGCATCTCCAAAAGGGCCCCCTCCAGCTGGGACTGGGACCCCACGCTGCTCGGCGTTCTATAAACACATGATGAAACAGAGTCCCTGAGTCACACAGCTCGCAATTTTACAGCCCAATTCAGCAAATACTTATGCAATAGCTTAACTTTAAGCCCGAGTGGCCCCATGGACTTCGAGGGGGCTATCCCTTTAAGCATGCACATAGGTGTTTGCAGAACCTGGGCCCTAAATTATCCAAAGGGCAGCTTCCCTTTTTCACTTGTCAGTTATACACAGGGTGTAACAATAATATATAACAACACCATCTTCTTTGTATTGGATGCAGTCATTAGAATGGATTTCCTATGAGACGGGAGAGTTCCAGTTTGTGTGATCTTCTGCCCACCCCACTCAGCTCTTTCTCTGAAGCCTCTCTTGCCATATCTCAGAACCTCACTGCTTTTCATTTTCGTAGAAAACTAAGAGCAAAGACACATTTCTTTTTTTTCCCGCCTAAGGAGAGAGCCGAGCAATTTACAAGGTTTCCTCAGCGGAGTGTGTTCTTCTGATTAACTCCACAGTACTGTTATTTCAATCTATTTCATTTTGAGCTCCAGGAGAGATTTCTTACTGGCGGGGGTGGGAAGGCTAGGAATTTGGAATTCATTACCAAGTCAGTTCAAGATGTCACACTTGTTTCATTCCTTGGCCACTCTTGTTTTCTTTAACACCAAGAGGGGTCTGTTTTGCCAGGAGCCTAAACATTTGGGATCCTGGGGACATTTTATGTTTCCACAATTGCAGCGCTGTCAGTCACAGGATTTTGAGAAATCCAGCCATTATGCGCTTATATTGAATATGATTATTTGGATTGGCTCCCCCAAACCCCAGAATACAGGGTGGCGAAGTGTACTAACTAGAGTGACCAGACAGCAAGTGTGAAAAATCAGGACAGAGGGTGGGGGGTAATAGGAGCCTATATTAGAAAAAGCCCCAAATATCAGGACTGTCCCTATAAAATCAGGACATCTGGTCTCCCTAAAGTGCACAGACAGGCAGACATCCATTTCAGAGATAGGTACAACCTTTCAATAATGAGTGTTACACCCCTGCCCCCACCCTGTGTCTGTCTCGTCTATTGAGACTGTAAGCTCTTTGAGGCAGGGACCATCTACTACTTAGTGTCTGTGGAGCACCTAACATGTTGGGGTAGCATTCTTGGTTGGCCCGTAGAGACTACTGTAAGAAACATGATGATTGTGAATCATACAGATAAGGAGAAGTTGTGTCTGGCTCAGATCTCATGCATGTTCCTCCCACTCAGGCAGATGCTTTCCCTTTGCTGGTGTGGGCTTCCGCATTCTCCTCATTAAATTGAAAGAGACAGGTGTCTGTTGCAGACGGGCCCCAGAATGTGCTGGGGTTTGCCTTTCTAAAAGGAGGGGGATGAAACATCTGATTCATATTTTTAAAATGATGCAAAGCTTCCCCTGCAGACTGGGGCCCACACCCCCAACATCTCTGCGCTCGTGACTCTCACAGAATCAGCTCCTTGGCTGCGGAGTTCTCCTAGAGTCTAGTCCCTGCTCAGCCACTGACTCTCTCTGTGGCCTTGGCCACGTCACTTAATCACTGTCTGTTTCAGTTTCCCCGTCTGTCAAATGGGGATACTCATACAACCCTCCCTTTGTAAAGCACTTTGAGATCTATGGCTTAAAACCGCAGCAGAAAAGCTAGCTAACACCAGTGCTGCCTTGGAGCCATGAGGTGAAGCTGACTAGAAACAAAGCATGAGGCTAACCTGTATAGTGTCATTGTCCAACCGGAGTGAAAAGGAAAACAATAATCATGCCCGTGAGTGATGAAAAGTAAATAGGCATTTCAATTTCAGGCTGGTCTACACTGGGAATTTACATTGGCATAGCTTCATCTCTCCTGGGAGAAATCCACACCCCTGAGAGATGTAGCTATGCTGACCTAACCCCAGTGTAGACAGGCAACTCTATACCTACGCATGGCCTCCTGGGGAGGTGGATCACCTGAGGTGAACGCCTCGTGTTGGCATAGATAGTGTCTACACTGAAGAGCTACAGCAGTGCAGGATTAGTGGTGCTGCGGTAGCGGTTTAAGTGTAGACATACCCACAGGAATCCAGGGGGGTGTTAGTAATACTGACAAAGAGTCTGTTTGAAATACGCGAGTTGCACATGAACTGTGTCTCTTTAAACGCCGCATGACGTTTGTCTGCATCGATCTTTTCGACACAGCAGCTGACTGGCAGTGCAAAGAGGAAATGAAGAACATCGGATACATCCAACTCAAACGGCAGGGAAAAATAAGGGTGGAGAATGTAATTGCCCAAATCGGAATCTGGCCAGGATCAAGGTGCTTAGATACTGCAGTGCTCAGAGTGCTTTTCTAGCCTACGTAGGTTCCTTGGCAACAGGACTTCGAGGAGAACATCACTCCATTTCTTGTGATCAGTGACACGGGACCTTTAATGCTCACAAGTGGTCAACACTTTGGCTTTAAGCCTCGTCTGAAAACCGGTGCCTCCAATGTCACATGGCATTGCAATCAGTACTGATTGTGAGCAAAGAGCCTCAGCGATTGAATCACTAGCCTGGCTTCCTCTAGGTTTTCTTAGAGATTTCCAATCAAAGTACTGATCAGGCCAGAACTTGCTTAGCTAGTAAGGAAATTACAACCAGAGGGTGAAGACTCCCCAAAGTCAGAAAAAGCAGCTGAGAAATTCTTTTATCATAAATAGCATCGTGCAAATCAGTCAATAACTTCCCTATTCCCCAAAGTTGCTTGAATCTCTGCTTTCCATGTGCTGTGACTCGCTTTTTAATTTGAAGTTTATAATATGTAGCTGCAGCGCCGGGGAATACTTCCCCAGCTGGTGACACTCCCTCAAAAGGCCTTGCTGTCCCTGAGCTACCCGACATGCCAACAGATGCCTGTTAATTATCTGGTGTGAACAGGGCAGCCCTAAACCAAATGGTGCCCCCGCCCCTCCATTTGTTAACCTTTTCCCTGGGTAAGGTAACAGGGAAGGTTCTAGAGCAATCAGGTACTTTCTGGAAACAATTAAGGCAGGCTGATTAGAACACCTGCAGCCAATCAAGAAGCTGCTAGAATCAATTAAGGCAGGCTAATCAGGGCACCTGGGTTTAAAAAGGAGCTCACTTCAGTTTGTGGTGGGTGTGTGTGGAGCTGGGAGCAAGAGGTACTAGGAGCTGAGAGTGAGAAGGAGTCCTACTGGAAGACTGAGAAGTACAAGCATTATCAGACATCAGGAGGAAGGTCCTGTGGTGAGAATAAAGAAGGTGTTGGGAGGAGGCCATGGGGAAGTAGCCCAGGGAGTTGTAGCTGTCACGCAGCTGTTCCAGGAGCCACTGTAGACAGCTGCAATCCACAGGGCCCTGGGCTGGAACCCGGAGTAGAGGGCGGGCCCGGGTTCCCCCCATCCCTCCATCCCTACGTGATACCGGAGGAGTTGAACTGGACTGTGGGTTCCACCAGAGGGGAAGGTCTCTGGCCTGTTCCCTGATCCACTCGGTGGATCAGCAGAGACTGTGGGGATTGTTCTTCTTCCTTTTCCCCATGCTGGCCAGTGATGAGGCTAACTGAGTGAACAGCAGATTTGAGCCACGAAAGTGGCCAAACTGAGGGCTGCCGTGAACCTCTGAGGCGAGAAAATCCGCCAATAAGCGCAGGACCCACCAAGGCAGAGGAGGAACTTTGTCACAATACCTTATTTTTTATTGCATTTTTAGCCTATTTCACAACTTTGATGCACAATTTGCATGCGTGATTTATCCCTGTCATATAAGACAATAAATTGGCATGCTATCATCTGTAAACCTGTATTTATTCATGCCATATAGCGTAAGAAAATTGTTTCCTCTAGGCTTGTAGAAACTTTATAATTTTAAGAATAACTGAAATGTACTAACATAAAGCAATTGAACTGTTCAGCTACACTGGGTGGGCTAGTATTAAATAGCGTTAGAGTACGTGACAGCCTTAAAATGTTAACCTAGTCCGATGAATCCTGAAGCGCAGCGTCGGAGAGATCCAAAGACTGGCCCAGTGGCATTTTCAAGCCATAAAATAGCCAGCGATGTCAGTCTCTCGTCGGCCATCGTCGATCAAAGATATGTTTTAATGAGCCTGAGCTTTGAAAAGCTGTGGTCACCATGTGCAACGGTGACCGGCCGCATGGGCAGAATCCTCAAAGCTATCCGCACATTAGGAAAAGTGTCCTTCAGCTCCGCATCGTGAATGGATTGGAGAACTTGGAGTGGAGAGCGCTTCCTGTGTTGCAAAAGATGACAGATGTTGTCCAATTTGACCCAGAGGTCTTTATCATTTGGCATTGGTGAGGCCTCATCTGGAGTACTGTGTCCAGTTTTGGGCCCCACACTACAAGAAGGATGTGGAAAAATTGGAAAGCATCCAGCGGAGGGCAACAGAAATGATTAGGGGACTGGAACACATGACTTAAGAGGAGAGGCTGAGGGAACTGGGATTGTTTAGTCTGCAGAAGAGAAGAATGAGGGGGGATTTGATAGCAATCTTCAACTACCTAAAAGGGGGTTCCAAAGAGGATGGATCTAAACTGTTCTCAGTGGTAGCAGATGACAGAACAAGGAGTAATGGTCTCAAGTTGTAGTGGGGGAGGTTTAGATTGGATGTAGGGAAAAACTTTTTCACTAGGAGGGTGGTGAAGCACTGGGATGGGTTACCTAGGGAGGTGGTGGAATCTCCTTCCTTAGAGGTTTTTAAGGTCAGGCTTGACAAATCCCTGGCTGGGATGATTTAGTTGGGGCTTGGTCCTACTTTGAGCAGGGGGTTGGACTAGATGACCTCCTGGGGTCCCTTCCAACCCGGATATTCTATGATTCTATGATCATTGACATCTGAACATTCCCCATGTGTCAGCATTTGGTGAAGGTCCGTACAATTGTTCAAGGGTGTTTTTCCATCCGGCAGCAGCTTCTTAAGGTCATACAGAAATCCCCAGGTCTTTTTGTGGTGCTTCATTTGTCCAAACCTTTCTTTGATGGACACTTGGGTAGTGTCAACAAGTGAGCAAAAAAAAAATCCCTCTTGAATTTTTCTTCTGAGCGTCCCATCGCCTTATCTGTTCCCCTGTAACCAAACTGTCTCTTCTTCCGATGAATACGAGTTTCCTTGAAGACAGGCTCAACTCCTAAGTTTTCCAGCATTTCTTTGGCAGCAGCGATGGCATCTTCAAATCCGTTGTCTCTGTAGTCCACAACAAAATCAGGCAGCCTCTCATCCAAGTAGCAGTGGTTGTGATGTCCATTGACTGAGTTTGTAATGCCTCGCTTACAACATTTCCTTGGAACAGGATATTATGCCAAATCACAACTAAGACCAGAAATTTGAAGTCTGTGATCTGGTTTGCCAGGCTTTGCACCTCGTGTCGGATTCTGGCCTCGGCTTTATTCAACTGCCCCAGTTCCATCAGGGCGTCGTAAACCTCAGTCACTTGGTACCTCACTGGCCTTATGCTGCCCATGCAGCTCTGCCAGCGAGTGTCGCTTCGTGGCTTCAGAGTCAGATCTGGAACACTGGCTGTGAGCCTCTTCCAGCTGATAGCTGGTGCTGAGAACAGGACGTGTCTCCTTTGCAGTACTCTGAAGAGAGATGCTGAATCTAAAGAAGGTGATGCTGCAGCTGATACAAGCAGGTTGAGGGAATGGCAGCCACAAGGCACAAAGAAACTCTTGTATTCCTCGCAAGGATCCTTGCCCGGACGCCGCTGTTTCTTCCCTTCACGTTAGCACCATTGCTATAGCTTTCTTCGGCCGCAACAGCCCTGATGCTTTATTTTATTCTCATTCGAAACATTCATAAACAGTCCCGTGAGGCCTTTTCCAGTAGTTGTCCACAGACGGGAAACAGATGAAGCGTTCCTTTACTTGGAGACAGCCATCCTCGTTGTCAACAAATCTGACTGTAAATGACATCCTTTCACCATGGCTAATGTTGGGAGTGCAGTCCATTATTCTGGGCAGTGTGGAGGTAGGGGCTAGGAGAGAGAGAGAGCAGTGCGAGGGTGGGGCCTCAAGAAGGGGCGGGGCAGGGCAGGGCCATGGTTTGGGTGCTGGAGGGCCCCCCCCCCACTTTTAGGCAGGTTTCGCCACTCCTGTGCACAGCTGATTTGAATAATCTAAACTTCATACATCCTGGTGCAGTGAAATACTGAGACAGACACTAAGCTTTCACACAGGCAGCTCCAAAAGGAGCTTTTAATGGGAAGGAGCTGTCAGATTCCAGATCTCATTCTTTTTGTTAAGACTAAGGAGTAGAGAAATTCCTTTTGTTGTTGTTGTTTTGCACTATTGTAAGTAAAAAGATCCTTCAAGAAACACGTCTGAAAAATGAAAGAATCCAGCAGGATTCTCGACTGCTGCTGGAGCAAACGCCCTTTGCCGCTGAAAAGTGGAAGACAATCTCAGCCAGGCAAACCCTGGCGAACAAGAGCGATGCGAGCTGGTCCCATATGTTCCTGCAAAGGGGAAATCAGAGTGAGTAATCCTGAGCTGGAAAACAGTGTAATTGCTATGCGTGGATCTTCACATGTGTTGAACATTAAAGTGAAGCTTCAGTTTCAAAACCAACCGGCGGAATTGCAGTGAAATTACAATCCAGGCCAGAGAATCAACGTGACCCAGAGCAAACAAACACGGCGGTGACTCAGAAGCAGCCTGAAATGTGGTTTTATTTAGCTGCTTTTTGTCATTTCTCCTTTGCGGTGATGGTGGGATTTCTGAACTTGCAATAATTAATATTATCCAGAGCAAATTGCTGGGTTGTTGTGGATGATAACAAATAAAGAGAATAACTTACGAGTGTATTTTCACCTTTCTGTGGTACCTTTTGCCACAAAATGCATACACGTGTGTGTGTGTGTGTGTATACACACACTCAGTACAGGAATCGCTTCACCCATCCCAGAAATGCAGCTGTCTCTGGGGTGCAGTGCTGTAGTTGTTGAACAGTGCACAGCAACATCCCACAGTGGTGAGGAAATTAAGAAGAATACTGCAGGGGGCTTTGAGGAAGGCAGAAGGGCATCTCCCCAGCTGTAATTGGGCAAGGACTGTCGACTTGTGAAAATCCCCAGGATCGCTAATGACCCTCAGTGTGGGGCTGACTTCTTGTTTGAAAGAGGATGCCACTGGCAGCAGAGGGAAGAGGGCCGCCTATTGAAACATGTCCGCCACCCGAAGGCTAAAAGCAAAAAGCTGCCCATGGAATTGGACGCCGAGTGGTTTCTGCGATCGATCGCCTGACAGAGCAGGCAGGGGCTGCTCGGGAATGTGATGGATCAAGCAGGGAATGACTTGTCTCTGCCCAGTTGTCTGCTTTGGGAACATTGCTGTGATTAGAAGCAGCAGGGGGCAAGGACTGAAAGAGCCGAGATGCCTGGGATTTACTTGGCAATGTCTGCAGTGGCCTCTCACGGCTTCCTTGCCAGGATCACGTCCCTGGGGGGCTTTGCTTTGTTCTGAGTTTTGTGGGTGATGCAGTATTCGTGAAACGGAAGGACTATGCGTGTGGAACGAAGGCCAGGCAGAATGTGGCCAGCTCTGCCTATGCACCTCAATCTTAATCCACAGCCTCCCGCCCTGGGATTCCCACTGCATCAGTGGTCCCCAAACTGTGGGGGTATGGAGGAACATTCAGGGGGGCACAGCAGGGCCTGGGCCAGCCCTGCTCTGCCCCCAGCTCCACCCCCAGCCTTGGCCCCTGGCCCCAAACCTGCCCCCAGCTGCAGCCCCAGCCTCAGCCTCCTTACCCCTGTCCCCGCAGAGCTGCAGCCCCATTCCCGGCCCCCTGGGGGCAGGGAGCAGACAGGGGTAAGGCGGGGTGCAACATGAAAAGTTTGGGGACCACTGCATGACACACAGCTCTGCTGACACCCCTCAATCTCAGAACAGCCTGTTGATCAATATATACTGGGCTCATCCATCTATCTATCACATTATCAATATGTTTATTCACACCACATATATTAATGAGCATTAAGCACACAATACCAATATAACATTATATTGTGTGTGTGTGTGTATATGTGTATATATATATATATATATATATAATTTCTAGCAGTTACCTGGCCTGAATTGGCCTATGTCTTTCTATAATCCTGTTCACTTACGCCAAGTATCCCAGACAGGGCTGAATTAACCCAAAGGCTAATAAGGCTATAGCCTTAGACCCTTCTATTTTTAGGCCTTACTGTAGGCCCTCCATTCAGCATTGAAGTAACAGCTGAGAGACGGTAGCAGGGCCACCAGAAATATTTTGTCTCATTGGATATTGCTTTATACAAATTAATCCATCAAGATTGTGAATTCAGTTGATGGTGGTTGTGATTTTGTCTTTGTGGGCTAAGGAAGCGTTTATGGGCCCAAGCCATATTGAACTTTGTACACAGGAGGCCTACACTGGACAATAGAAACCATGTTGAAGAAAGGAGGATGGCAGAAACTGAAGGAGGCCAAAGAAAGATGGCTGTCATAAATATAAAGGGAAGGGTAAACCCCTTTGAAATCCCTCCTGGCCAGGGGAAAGCTCCTCTCACCTGTAAAGGGTTAAGAAGCTAAAGGTAACCTCGCTGGCACCTGACCAAAATGACCAATGAGGAGACAAGATACTTTCAAAAGCTGGGAGGAGGGAGAGAAACAAAGGGTTTGTGTGTCTGTCTGTAGTCGTCTTGGCCAGGGACAGAACAGGAATGGAGCCTTAGAACTTTTAGTAAGTAATCTAGCTAGGTATGTGTTAGATTATGATTTCTTTAAATGGCTGAGAAAAGAATTGTGCTGAATAGAATAACTATTTCTGTCTGTGTATCTTTTTTGTAACTTAAGGTTTTGCCTAGAGGGGTTCTCTATGTTTTTGAATCTAATTACCCTGTAAGATATCTACCATCCTGATTTTACAGGGGGGATTTCTTTATTTCTATTTACTTCTATTTTTTATTAAAAGTCTTCTTGTAAAACACTGAATGCTTTTTCATTGTTCTCAGATCCAAGGGTTTGGGTCTGTGGTCACCTATGCAAATTGGTGAGGCTTTTTATCCAACATTTCCCAGGAAAGGGGGAGTGCAAGTGTTGGGAGGATTGTTCATTGTTCTTAAGATCCAAGGGTCTGGGTCTGTAGTCACCTAGGCGAATTGGTGAGGCTTTTTACCAAACCTTGTCCAGGAAGTAGGGTGCAAGGTTTTGGGAAGTATTTTGGGGGGAAGGACGCGTCCAAACAGCTCTTCCCCAGTAACCAGTATTAGTTTGGTGGTGGTAGCGGCCATTCCAAGGATAACGGGGGTAATATTTTGTACCTTGGGGAAGTTTTGACCTAAGCTGGTAAAGATAAGCTTAGGAGGTTTTTCATGCAGGTCCCCACATCTGTACCCTAGAGTTCAGAGTGGGGGAGGAACCTTGACATGGTGGCGCAGCGGTGGGATTAACCTGAAATCATTTTGAGATCCAGTTGAGATTTTTTGAACTAGAAATACAGATTTTAAAAAGGAATTTTTAGGAAGTCCAGAAGGCAGCTTTGAAACTGAAAGCAGCTTGGTTTCTCTCTGCTTTGTGGCCAAGCAGAGACAAAAGGGGATTATCTTGTGAATTGCAGGTTTCATTTGCCTGGAGGCAGGGTACTTAACTCCTGCAGGGAAATTCACAGTCTTCCAACCCAGAGGTTTGTTTTTTTTTTCTTTTCTTCCTAAAAGTAAATAGGGGGTGTGTGCTCTACCCATTTGCCTGGAGACAAAAGTGGCAGGGTTTTTTTTAGGATTTTGATTTTTTTTTTTTTGTTTTACAAGGAGCACAGGTTTGAAAAGAAATTTTTTTTTTTTCTTCGTTGGGCTGGGTAAGCAGGTTTCCAAGTAGTTGGAGGTTTTTTGCTTTAATTTGGGCCCAGAGCAGAGACAAGGGAATTGTCTTTTTCTGTAGGCTGACAATCACTATCAGAGAATAGGTATTCTATTCCAGCACAGCAAAATTTTACAGCCAAGTTTTGTTTGTTTATTTCTAAACCTCAGGTGTAAAGTTAGTTAAAAACAGAGAGGTTAGAATGACCAAATCCTCAGCTCGACTACAGCTGGAATTAGCCAAATTTCAGGCTGAGGAAAAACAAAGGGAACATGAAAGACAGATAGAACTCATGCGGCTGGAGAAGGAGGTACAGGAGGCTGCACACAAGAGGGAAATGGAGGCAAGGAAGCATGTGGAGGAGGAGAAGGAAAAAGAGAGGAAGCATGTGGAGGAGATGGAGAGGATAAAGGCCCAGCAGAATATACCAACAAACCCTAGCAATCCTTCTCCAGGTACCACTTCCCATCCCAGAAAGTTCCCCACCTACAAGGCAGGTGATGATACTGAGGCCTTCTTAGAAAACTTCGAAAGGGCCTGCCTTGGGTACAGCATCTCTACTGACCAATACATGGTAGAGCTGAGGCCGCAGCTCAGTGGACCCTTAGCTGAGGTGGCAGCTGAAATGCCTAAAGAACACATGAACAAGTATGAACTGTTTAAATCCAAGGCGAGAGTCAGAATGGGGATAACACCCGAGCAGTCTCGTCGGAGGTTCAGAGCCCTAAGGTGGAAACCAGACATGTCATTTACCCGACATGCCTACCACATTGTGAAACATTGGGATGCCTGGATATCAGGAGCAAGTGTTGAATCTCCAGTAAATTTGCCCTTCCTAATGCAAATGGAACAATTCTTAGAGGGTGTTCCTGAGGAAATAGAAAGATACATCCTAGATGGGAAACCCAAAACTGTAATCGAGGCAGGAGAGATTGGAGCCAGATGGGTGGAGGTGGCAGAGAAGAAGAAAACTGGTCGCAGTTGGAGCGGAGACCAGAAGGGACCACCCCAGACCACACCCTATTACCGGGGGCCGCCCAAAGCCCCACCTACCTCCCAAAGAACCCTCCAGACCCCTTATCGTCCCACCACCCCGTTCTCCAGCAACCCTCCTCGTCCCAGTGACCCGTCAGCTGGACGATGTTTTAAGTGTAACGAGCTGGGGCATGTAAAGGCCAACTGCCCCAAGAACCCCAACAGATTACAGTTCATTGCACCGGAATCACACCAGAGGTCCACAGGCCCAGATACCTCCCAGATACCCTTGGAGTGGAGGGAAACTGTGAGTGTGGGCGGGAAGAAGGTCACCGCGTGGAGGGACACCGGAGCACAAGTGTCAGCTATCCATGCTTCCTTAGTGGACCCCAATTTAATCAACCCAGAGATCCAAGTGACGATTCAACCCTTCAAGTCCAACTCTTTCAATTTGCCTACAGCCAAGTTGCCTGTCCAGTACAAGGGCTGGTCAGGAATGTGGACTTTTGCAGTCTATGATGATTATCCCATCCCCATGCTGTTGGGGGAAGACTTGGCCAATCATGTGAAGCAGGCCAAGAGGGTGGGAATGGTCACCCGCAACCAGGCTAAACAAGCCGTGAGGCCTAGCTCTGTTCCGGAAACTTCTATCAGGACCCAGTCAGAGGTGATAGACCTGGACCCCAGGCCAATGTCTGCAACAGCAGTAGTGGATCCAGTCCCAGAGACCCAGACGGAACCAGTCCCAGAACCGGAACCAGCCGAACAACCAACACCAGACCCCGTGTCAGCACTGAATCCAGTACTTGCAACCTCAACACCAGAGGGCCCCACCGAACCTGAACTGGCAGCAGCCGATAACCCTACACAAGAGGCTCAGCCGGAGCCTGAATCCCAACATAGTGCACCAGCGGAGAGCGGTTCACAGTCAACAGAAACAGCTCCATCCCCTATATCGCTTCCAGAGGGACCAAGCCTAGGTCCACAATCCCATGAGGAACTGATGTCTCCAGCATCAAGGGAACAGTTCCAGACCGAACAGGAAGCAGATGAAAGCCTCCAGAGAGCTTGGACGGCGGCACGGAGCAACCCACCGCCTCTCAGCTCTTCTAATCGATCCAGGTTTGTTGTAGAAAGAGGACTTTTATACAAGGAAACTCTTTCTGGGGGACACCAGGAAGACTGGCATCCTCAGAGACAGTTGGTAGTTCCAACTAAATACCGGGCCAAGCTCTTGAGCTTAGCCCATGATCACCCTAGTGGCCATGCTGGGGTGAACAGGACCAAAGACCGTTTGGGGGGGTCATTCCACTGGGAGGGAATGGGCAAGGATGTTTCTACCTATGTCCAGTCTTGTGAGGTGTGCCAAAGAGTGGGAAAACCCCAAGACCAGGTCAAAGCTCCTCTCCAGCCACTCCCCATCATTGAAGTTCCATTTCAGCGAGTAGCTGTGGATATTCTGGGTCCTTTTCCGAAAAAGACACCCAGAGGAAAGCAGTACATACTGACTTTCATGGATTTTGCCACCCGATGGCCGGAAGCAGTAGCTCTAAGCAACACCAGGGCTAAAAGTGTGTGCCAGGCACTAGCAGACATTTTTGCCAGGGTAGGTTGGCCCTCCGACATCCTCACAGATGCAGGGACTAATTTCCTGGCAGGAACTATGAAAAACCTTTGGGAAGCTCATGGGGTAAATCACTTGGTTGCCACTCCTTACCATCATCAAACAAATGGCATGGTGGAGAAGTTTAATGGAACTTTGGGGGCCATGATACGTAAATTCGTAAATGAGCACTCCAATGATTGGGACCTAGTATTGCAGCAGTTGCTCTTTGCCTACAGAGCTGTACCACATCCCAGTTTAGGGTTTTCCCCATTTGAACTTGTATATGGCCGTGAGGTTAAGGGGCCATTGCAGTTGGTGAAGCAGCAATGGGAGGGATTTACACCTTCTCCAGGAACTAACATTCTGGACTTTGTAACCAACCTACAAAACACCCTCCGAACCTCTTTAGCCCTTGCTAGAGAAAACTTACAGGATGCTCAAAAAGAGCAAAAAGCCTGGTATGATAAAAATGCCAGAGAGCGTTCCTTCAAAGTAGGAGACCAGGTCATGGTCTTAAAGGCGCTCCAGGCCCATAAAATGGAAGCATCGTGGGAAGGGCCATTCGTGGTCCAGGAGCGCCTGGGAGCTGTTAATTATCTCATAGCATTCCCCACCTCCAACCGAAAGCCTAAGGTGTACCATATTAATTCTCTAAAGCCCTTTTATTCCAGAGAATTAAAGGTTTGTCAGTTTACAGCCCAGGGAGGAGACGACGCTGAGTGGCCTGAAGGTGTTTACTACGAAGGGAAATGTGCTGGTGGTGTGGAAGAGGTGAACCTCTCCATGACCCTTGGGCGTATGCAGCGACAGCAGATCCAGGAGCTGTGCACTAGCTACGCGCCAACGTTCTCAGCCACCCCAGGACTGACTGAACGGGCATACCACTCCATTGACACAGGTAATGCTCACCCAATTAGGGTCCACCCTTACCGGGTGTCTCCTCAAGCTAAAACTGCTATAGAACGGGAGATCCAGGATATGTTACATATGGGTGTAATCCGCCCCTCTGAAAGTGCATGGGCATCTCCAGTGGTTCTAGTTCCCAAACCAGATGGGGAAATACGTTTTTGCGTGGACTACCGTAAGCTAAATGCTGTAACTCGCCCAGACAACTATCCCATGCCACGCACAGATGAACTATTAGAGAAACTGGGAAGGGCCCAGTTCATCTCTACCTTGGACTTAACCAAGGGGTACTGGCAGGTACCGCTAGATGAATCTGCCAAGGAAAGGTCAGCCTTCATCACACATCTCGGGCTGTATGAATTTAATGTACTCCCTTTCGGGCTGCGAAATGCACCCGCCACTTTCCAAAGACTTGTAGATGGTCTCCTAGCGGGATTAGGAGAATATGCAGTCGCCTACCTTGACGATGTGGCCATATTTTCGGATTCCTGGGCAGACCACCTGGAACATCTACAAAAAGTCCTTGAGCGCATAAGGGAGGCAGGACTAACTGTTAAGGCTAAGAAGTGTCAAATAGGCCTAAACAGAGTGACTTACCTTGGACACCAGGTGGGTCAAGGAACTATCAGCCCCCTACAGGCCAAAGTGGATGCTATCCAAAAGTGGCCTGTCCCAAAGTCAAAGAAACAGGTTCAATCCTTCTTAGGCTTGGCCGGTTATTACAGACGATTTGTACCGCACTACAGCCAAATCGCTGCCCCACTGACAGACCTAACCAAAAAGAAACAGCCAAATGCTGTTCAGTGGACCGGAAGGTGTCAGAAGGCCTTTAACAAGCTTAAAGCGACACTCATGTCTGACCCTGTACTAAGGGCCCCAGACTTTGACAAACCGTTCCTAGTAACCACAGATGCATCCGAGCGTGGTGTGGGAGCAGTTTTAATGCAGAAAGGACCTGATCAAGAATTCCACCCTGTAGTGTTTCTCAGCAAAAAACTGTCTGAGAGGGAAAGCAACTGGTCAGTCACTGAAAAAGAATGTTATGCCATTGTCTACGCTCTGGAAAAGCTACGCCCATATGTTTGGGGACGGCGTTTCCACCTGCAAACCGACCATGCTGCACTAAAGTGGCTTCACACCGTCAAAGAAACTAACAGAAAACTTCTTCGGTGGAGTTTAGCTCTCCAAGATTTTGATTTCGACATCCAACACATCTCAGGAGCTTCTAACAAAGTGGCTGATGCACTCTCCCGTGAAAGTTTCCCAGAATCAACTGGTTAAAATCGTCCTTGAGATGTGGAAAATATTGTTAGTCTTTATGTACTTGGTAGTATATTTAGAGATGCATGTGTCTTATTAACTCTGTTTTCCTAGAGCTCCAGGAAGAAATCCCAGCCAGTGTTTCACCCTAGCTGAGATTTGGGGGGCGTGTCATAAATATAAAGGGAAGGGTAAACCCCTTTGAAATCCCTCCTGGCCAGGGGAAAGCTCCTCTCACCTGTAAAGGGTTAAGAAGCTAAAGGTAACCTCGCTGGCACCTGACCAAAATGACCAATGAGGAGACAAGATACTTTCAAAAGCTGGGAGGAGGGAGAGAAACAAAGGGTTTGTGTGTCTGTCTGTAGTCGTCTTGGCCAGGGACAGAACAGGAATGGAGCCTTAGAACTTTTAGTAAGTAATCTAGCTAGGTATGTGTTAGATTATGATTTCTTTAAATGGCTGAGAAAAGAATTGTGCTGAATAGAATAACTATTTCTGTCTGTGTATCTTTTTTGTAACTTAAGGTTTTGCCTAGAGGGGTTCTCTATGTTTTTGAATCTAATTACCCTGTAAGATATCTACCATCCTGATTTTACAGGGGGGATTTCTTTATTTCTATTTACTTCTATTTTTTATTAAAAGTCTTCTTGTAAAACACTGAATGCTTTTTCATTGTTCTCAGATCCAAGGGTTTGGGTCTGTGGTCACCTATGCAAATTGGTGAGGCTTTTTATCCAACATTTCCCAGGAAAGGGGGAGTGCAAGTGTTGGGAGGATTGTTCATTGTTCTTAAGATCCAAGGGTCTGGGTCTGTAGTCACCTAGGCGAATTGGTGAGGCTTTTTACCAAACCTTGTCCAGGAAGTAGGGTGCAAGGTTTTGGGAAGTATTTTGGGGGGAAGGACGCGTCCAAACAGCTCTTCCCCAGTAACCAGTATTAGTTTGGTGGTGGTAGCGGCCATTCCAAGGATAACGGGGGTAATATTTTGTACCTTGGGGAAGTTTTGACCTAAGCTGGTAAAGATAAGCTTAGGAGGTTTTTCATGCAGGTCCCCACATCTGTACCCTAGAGTTCAGAGTGGGGGAGGAACCTTGACAATGGCAAAGACAAGATGCAGTGCTGAAAGGAACTCCTTCTCTCCTAACGTGTGCTCCTCCTACGAAGTCTGCTGAGGGGGTTTGGGTTTGTGCAATTAGACAGCTGGCAACTGTAGCCCTCCCCCTGAGAATTTTGCACATGCAAGTAATGTACTCGAGCAGGGTAAGGGCTTGCTAAACTGTATTATACTGTTCTGCCAATAGGTGGCAGTCTGTGTAAAAATACCTTATTTACATCAGCCCCCGTCGTACCTGGCGGGGCATTAAAGAATCGTATCGTGGACACATCGGGTGTGTATCTCTCTGAGGCGTGAGCGGTGCAGTCAGTCTACACCTGATGGAGCAGTCCTGGACAAGAAGTAGATGGCAAACAGTTTCTGAGTGCACAGATGATCAAATTTGCCCAGGCAATGCCCCAGCTTTTGCACCCCCTGGGGGTAGGGCTCCAAAATTGCTCCTGCGCACGATCTGCAGGTGCATAAACAGACCCCCGGGTTTTGAAAAGCTCAGCCCTCGCGTCTGAGACTTGCAAAGGTATCTGACTGCAGTCTTGCTGGTGCCAAAAGAACAAGGTCGAATCCCCTCCTCCCCAGTAGCCACAGGAGTAGAGTAATCACTGCAAATGCATGGTCAGTCACGCGGTCCATCTCACACTGGCATTCACTCTGCACACCATCTATTAGTGTGCCTTGAAATGACACTAATTTCCTATTTCAAACCCTTCCTGTAATTTGACAGCAATGTCCTGTACTTACAGCTTATTAGCTATGTGTCATGTGGACCGCTGTCTTCTTTCGATGGGAAAAATTATGAGCTATCTTTCTTTTTAAGTGAGTTTAGTAGGGCTTTCAAAATCTGGTGGGGGTAGGTGGGTTATTGCATGTTTTGAGTTTCATTAAACGCATTCCCCTTTAAGCCATTCTTTGTCCTTTAGGGTCATATTCAAACTCTGCATCCTCACCGCAAAGGCAAGGCTAGGGCATGAGAGATCGTTCCCCCACTCATGGTCTACGCTCTGCTGGATCAAGGCACCTGTCTGCCTTCTCCCATCGGCCCCTTTCCTTGGATTTCCCCTCCCTGATTCACTAGGCAACTGTTTTCAAATCCCTCCGTAATGGGGGGTCGTTGTCTTCTAGCACCCGCTGGCAGTGGGATGGGGAGCTACACCAACCAGACTCCATCCCCCTTATGCCACCACGCTCAAATTTGTGTTGGTCAAACCCTTGTTCTGAGCCAGCCCTCTCTCCAGGCTCTTCGTCGTCTGCCCCCTTCAGGGTAATGGAAAATGGGAAGTCCTGTCGTTCACCTGCGGGCGAACAGCCCAAGGTCTGCTGGGTTTAACTTTAGAGCCTTCTTCTCCAAAGTCCTTGGCTAGAGTAGGTGGGGGAACCCCGGCCTCCCCACTCCACTGGGTTCCAACTCAGGGCCCTTCTTTGGAACAGCTGGTATCAATCCCTTGCTCTTCCCTGACCGATTTCCTACCTCTCCTCCTCTGTAGGCTTCCCCAGCCTCTTGTCCTGCTTTTCCCTCTTTGGTGTGTTGGCTTCTCTGGCAGCTTTCCCCGAGTCTGCTGGAGGGATCCTCTCTCTGCAATCTCTGCCAGCTGTCTTTCTCCTCGGGCACTCCCTCTCCCTGCCCCCCCAACTGATTAACTGCCTCCTAGTTACTCTGATTTCAGAGTAGCAGCCGTGTTAGTCTGTATTCACAAAAAGAAAAGGAGGACTTGTGGCACCATAGAGATTAACAAATTTATTTGAGCATACGCTTTCATGAGCTACAGCTCAACTGCCTCATCCCTCCTTGTGGAGCCTGTCAGAGGTTGGTGGGGCCGCTGACCCCTTCAGAGGGCCAGCTACCCTCGGGCACTCTCCCAAAGGTTTGCTTCTTCCTGGCACTGAGCTCCACTCCGGATCTATCCACTCTGTCAAGCTGTAATATTGTAGCCGATCCGTAGGCATCAAGAACTACACAGCCCCTCCTGGGGTGGAACCTCCCTTCCTCCTGCTTCACAGGCCCTGCTCAGGAGAATCATCATTAGCTGTTAGAAGTACAGGCCCCATGATACACAGGTGAGTGGTTCTGATTCAATGCAGTGCGGGACGTTGGAGCCACAAACACACCAGCCAGGTCATTGGAATAGATTCACTTTCTATAAATAAATGCATGGATGGGGGGAGGAACATAAGAACGGCCACACTGGGTCAGACCAAAGATCCATCTAGCCCAGTGTCCTGTCTTCCGACAGTGACCAACAGTGCCGGGTTTACAATGGGGCCAGTGACGCCATGGAGCCGGGCCCATGCTCAGAAGGGGCCCCGACCTGCTCCGCTTGCCCTGTGCCGATACACCACCAGTACACTGGCTCCTCCCCGCCCATTACTGGCTCCTCTCGGCCTGCCCGCCAGCCGGCCGAGCACTCTTCTCTGCTTCCTGGCCGGACCCCAGTGCACTTCTGGCTCCGGGCAATCTCTGCTTCCCGTCACCTGTGGGGCCCCACTTGTCTCCCCGGTGCTGAGCCACCTGGGACTGGTGCAGAAGCAGACCCAGTCACCTCCCAGCAGGGCCGGTGAGTGCGGCAGGGAGGCAGGGTGTGGGGCAGTGGGTCTCTGAAGGGTCTTGGGGGGGCTGGGCTGTGAGGGGGTGGGGAAGATCTGTGTCTGTTGGGGCACTAGGGAGGGGGGTGCTGGGCAGTTGTGGTGGGGCTGTGGGCAGGGGTGCTGGTGTGCACGACGTTATGCATTTGTGGGAGGGTTGGGCGGGGGCTCTGGACATAAGGAGTCGGGGGGGGGGTGTTGAGCGGGGCGGCTGAGTGGTGTGGCATGGCCCCGCCCCCGAGGGGAAGGGGCACACTGGCAGCACAAGGTCCGGGCAGGACACTGTGCGTCTGACAACTGCCGGTTTGTAAATAGTGCCCTTGCACTGGGCTGGGCGCAGCAGGGCCGCCCCTGCCGTGCCATGCCCTTGGCCGGCCCCTCACTCCAGGGAGCGACTCCGCCATGCCATGCTCCATTGCCCCATGGGGGCCCACAAATATATTTGGCACCGGGCCCACAAAAGGTTAATCAAGCCCTGGTGACCAATGCCAGGTGCCCCAGAGGGAATGAACAGAACAGGTAATTATCAAGTGATCCATCCCTTCGCCCATTCCCAGCTTCTGGCAAACAGAGGCGAGGGGACATTTTAGAACATGGTTTTGCATCCCCATCCATCCTGGCTAATAGCCATTGATGGACCTATCCTCCATGAACTTCTCTAGTTCCTTTTTGAACCCTTGGCCTTCACAACCCTTAGCCTTTGAATCCTTGGCCTTCACAACATCCTCTGGCAAGGAGTTCCACAGGTTCACTGTGTATTTTGTGAAGAGATACTTCCTTTCGTTTGTTTTAAACCTGCTGCCTGTTAATTTCATTTGGTGACCCCTAGTTCTTGTGTTATGAGAAGGAGTAAATACCACTTCCTTATTTACTTTCTCCACACCAGTCAGGATTTTACAGACCTCTATCATATCATAACAGGAACTATCAAGCTGTGGGCACAACAAGCGTATCTCATCTCTGCCTTGCCCAGTCCTTGGACTTTCCTACCCCACTCCTGCCCTTTGTTCACCACCCCTTGCTGGGATTTGCTATTTCCCTTGGGGCAGGGCCTTGCTACTGTGTTTCTCTGTAGAGCTCCATACGTGGTCCTGATCTTCAGCGTCTGTCAGTATCAGTGGAGCTAACACGGATGCCAGCGGAAGATCTGGCACTGAGTAAATAACTAAACGGAAGTCAACACAGTTACAACTGGGGTGAATTTGGACCCCTGTCTCCTGCCCTAGTGATCAGGTCTTGTACACTCGGTGGTAATATATGAGACATCGCTGTTAGCTTCGCTACTTGCCTGCACTGTTGTGCTTATCAGCACCTTGGGTTTGCCTAAGGGATTTGCCCTCAGCAAGTAAACATATTAGAGATTCAGTCTATAGAGGAAGATTTATAAGAACATCCTCTGCTGATCCGCCCTGTCTCCTTCCTGGTTTCCATTCTACCCTTGAGCAGGCTTCAGGGCAGCAGCAGGGGTGGAGGGAACTGGCTTTTCTCAGTTCAATGATCACAAGAAGCTAAAATGCCTGCTGGTAATTAGAGATCAGATCCAGTGCAGTGCCCATCTCTACCGGTAACCTAGGAATCTGTCTGAAGCCTGGCAAAGGTTTTGCTAATAATAAAACAAGAAAAGCCTATGGGGCCAGACTCTGTAACAAAGCAGGGAACAAGTCCCCAGCTGCACGGAGTCAGATCTGCTCCTGTTATCTTTTCATCCGGCTTTGATTTCATTCTCGGGGGAAGGCACCCCAAGTGACCCTATTCCCCCTCCTCCGGGCCCCAGCTTGCTTCACCAGATGGCTTCAAAGTGTTCAATGTTACTCAGAGATTTCTTTGAAATTCCTCATGTTAACTCAAACTAGCTGGAAAGTACAAAGCTTGGCTATCCAGGGGCGATGCTCTACAAGTGAATCAGAAGAAGGCGCTTCCCAGCAGTCTTTGGGGAATTGGCTAGATGACTCAAGACAACTTTGATGTCCTGAATTGTCTCAGACATTTCTGACCTTCCAGGGGCCCATCTATTTACTCCATTTGCTTCCCTTTCACGGAGAGCAGAAAAGGATGTTGAGAAGGGACAGATAGAGCAAAGCACAGAAGCAACGGAAACACATGGACTTGTAATGTAGCATCAAAGGGCCACTAGATGGAGACAAAGTCACGCATATTTGTGCAAGCCCAACCGTCCATTCTGCTCCAGCAGGAGGCAGTGGTTCATATGTTTATCAAGTATGTTACCTAAGGCTCACCTTGCTGGGTAGTTAATTATCTCAAATAAGCAGCTGTCACAATTTTAAAAAGGAATAAGCTTTTTATAAATTGACTAAAATGGTATAAAATACATTACTGAAAAAAGGAACAAGACTCAGAATGATATTCACTACATCTCATTTTTACCCTTCTTTCTATCCTTAATGGACAGCTTTCCTATGAACAGACTGGTGCTTAGAATTTCACAGCTATTTATCAACTGGCTAAGCACCACTTAATTCCTTGGCACCAGCTGCATATATTCCCCATTAAATCATCATTGATATTTGTATTACAGCAGCACATAGAGATCCCAGCCAAGATGTGGGAAAGATATGCAACAGCCTTTTCTCACGGAGCTGAGATTTTCCCCAGACACTTCACTTAATAAACTTGTTTTATGCTTTATCTAAACTAGTGTGCTTTTAACTACAGAAAGATAGATTTTAAGTGATTACAAGTTATAGCAAAGAGATCAAAGCAGATTACCTAGTAAATAAACAAAACCGCAAAATAAGCCTAAAATACTAGATAGGATTTGAATCAATACTCTCTCACCCTGAATGACGATACAAGTAGTCCACCAAGTTTCCATACACAGACTAGAAATCCCTTTAACCTGGGACCACCAATTACCCCAGTTCAGTCTTTGTTCCTCAGATGTTTCCAGGAGTTCTCTTGTGTGGGGAGTGTGGCCCAGAAATGATGTCACTCCCCACCTTATATAGCTTTTCCATATGGCGGGAACCCTTTGTTCCAAACTCAGTTCCCAGTCCAGTTTGTGGAAAAATAAAGGTACCAAAATGGAGTTCAGTGTCACGTGGTCTGATCACTTGCCCTTATATGCCTTGCCGAATAATAGCAGCTGTGAGTCGGTCGGTCCCGGAAGTGATATCACTTCTGCCCCAGGCCCCACACCACCCCACGGTCAGCCCTGATCACAATCAGACCATAATCATATCATTATGAAGAATATGGCATGCAGTGCCTGGAAAGGAAACACCTCAGTCAAGAGGCACCATGGCAAAGACTTCTACAGCAGCATTAGACAGTGTGACCAGATTCCCAAGGGGAGACAGCTGAGGTTACTCAATTAGGGTGAACTGCAAAGAATGGGGCAGACAACCCCAAAGCTGGTGGATAAAGTACCCAGCCTCAGGCCTCCACCTAGACACCCAAGTCAGTGGGTTAATGAATATTCCAGATCTTACCCAAATACACACTTCCCAGGTTAATGAGAGAGAGAGTTTGGTTAAAAGATCAATATACATACAGATATGAGTTCAACTCTTGAGGTTCAGATTTATAGCAAAGATGGTGAGCTTTGTAGTTGCAAAGAGATTATTTTGGAATTTAGTCCATAGGTTATAGTCCAATGTCCAATATCATATCCAGGGTGTACCAGCTTAACTGAGATCTCATCTGGAGACTCAAACTTCTCCTGATGAAGCTTAAGCAGATCTGAGATGGACCCAAGGACCTTTTATACAATTTCAGGCCTTCTTTGACAGGCTTACAATGGGCAATCAGAGCAACTTTGAAGTAGGTCCATCACCGGTAAATAGCTACACAAATTAACATAAGGCAATTGCCTGTTTTTCCACCAATCGCAGATGATTTGCTATACATTTCAAAGAGAGATGAATACAGTGATATCCTGTGTTTACAATTCATTTAAATGCTAGAATGTTCTTTTGATCTCTGAATTATCAGAACACAGCATAGACAGGGACTGTTGATTACGTTGTAGACCACTGCCCATATATATATGTAAATACACAAAAACACAAACATTATCTCCCCATATGTCTTAAGGGTTGAACTTGAGTCATTCAGCCTGCAGGACGCTTAACCCTTTCTGGTCATGAGTCACAGACAGCAAAGAGAGAAATTCTGTCCAGTTCCTATCATAAATGGAGGGTCCATCCCCTCGTTTCCCTCCTAGTGCAGCTCCCCACGGTGGCTCCAGAGCTGCTCCTGCTGTGGGGCATTTACGACTTGGCCAGGAAATGTCAATCTTTCCCCGTTTCCCCTCTTTTGCATGTCATCAGCATGTAGCCATTTGCCTGACGCTTGGGAATTAGTTATTGAATCATCATGGATGGAATATGGAGGCAGCTGCATCACAGAGATGCTTCTTTGTCTGTTGCATTGAAAAAGACAGTGCAACCTCCCCACCCATTAAACCCCTCCTAGGGTTTAACAACAGAAATAGGAGACATGATGAGGGGAGACAGGAGAAGCTCGGTTCTGGCCAGAGGAAATACCCAAGGTGTGCTATGAAATGCTTTTCCCTTCCTCTCTCTCTTTCTACCATTCTCCATTTAGAGAATCACACAGGCTCCATGGAGTTTCTCTTCAATAATCTTAGTCCGTTGTCTGTTAAGGGGCTGAATAGATTCCAGAGAAGCCAACACTGCGTATCAGCATCTTGCTCTTAATTGTCTTCTCACTGTTGTTCTTGGGTGGAGCGTCTACCATCAGATGCTCCAGGGATGCCCTTGCTCAGAGCAGAACAGTACTATCATTGCCCTTCTGCTTTGTTATTTCTTTCATTCTCTAACTCGTGTAGATTTCGGAAAAGGCTGGAAACAGAGCCCGTGAGAAGGGATCAGGCAACGCTAACCCTAACCACTAAAGCTCGCCTACACTAGGAAAAGAGGTCAAGGTTAGCTAACAAGTCATAGTTATCCTCAACCTTTTCTCTAGTGCAGACACAGGTCAACATCTTCCAGCCATTTAGTTGCTCAAGGTCAACCCTAGGCTTCCCTCTATGGTCAACCACAACCAGCTAAATCAAGATATAGCCTTCACCCTTCCTTGGTCTACACTAGGGGAAAGGTCAAGGTCAGCTACATGTCAGCTATCCCTGGCCATTTTTCCAAGTGTACCCAAATCCTATGGACCTGGGTGTGACCCGGGATGCCTAGGGTAGCCCTCACTGAAAATGCCAAGCTCAGGGCAGGCTGAAAAAAGGAGAACAGAGTCTCCCAAAACTGGTGGATAACACCGTAGTTAGATTCACCAACCAGTCACAAACTGTGCTCCTGATCCCCCACAATGGTTATCAAGAAGCTGGGGGGTCGGGGGGAATCACACAGCCCCCTTTATTGCATTCCAGTTCTCTGGCTCCCAATCAGCACCTAGGTCCAGTAAGGTGAGGAATTATTTAGAAACTCTGCTCACTATACAAAATGTTCTTCTGAACCCCAAAGGGCCAGCCACATTGCCAGGACAATATTATTGGCTCTTATCCAAAATACCACACTGCCAGCCAATCCTTTAGCATCTAAAACTAAAGGTTCATTATAAAAGAACCAAACAAGAAGAAAGTTGTTATATGGGCAAAGCAGTCAGATACATCCATAAGACTGCAAAGTCCCTACATCAGATTCTTAGCAGCATTGGTGAGTTTGCCGGCTTGTTGAGTCCACCCGGGCACACATCCAAAGCTTGGATGGGTCTGTCAGTCCTTTGTTCAGAGCGTCAGTTGGTAGAGAAGTTGCTCCAGGGGTGAGAAGCAGGACAGAAGACAAAATGGAGAAGATGCAGCTGCCTTTTATACTTTTTGCCAGGTGGCTTGTACATCCTTTGTCCCAAACACAAGCTCACAGCACATGGGCCTGGAAAAGCACTTGCAGTCCCCTGTCCACCAACATGTCCATACATGTCCTGCTGACTCATAGGGATAGCCCCTGCCTTCTCTCAGTGGGGTCATTGTGTGGTTGATTGGCAACAGCCTGTTTGATGGCCAATCACAGGCAATCTGTCCGGAGTGTCACCCAAAACACAACACAAGTTTGAGAGACAAATATACCACACGTATTTATAACTCACGATATAAAGGTGATACATACATATAAATATGTTTATCATAGCTAGCCAATCATGGCTTTTCCATTGATACCTTACATGGCCTATTCATTGACATTTTGAAATACTGGTATCACTAATACTATAAATGGTTACCCCTATTCCATACAGCGTCATACTGGGTCTGACTGTAACAAATTAATTTGTGCGGGCACGTTTATGATGAAGTGAGCTGTAGCTCACGAAAGCTGATGCTCAAATAAATGTGTTAGTCTCTAAGATGCCACAAGTCCTGCTGTTCTTTTTGCGGATACAGACTAACACGGCTGCTACTCTGAAACCGGATCTGATCTGAGATTCCCTGCAATGCCACAACAGTACGTGGAGGCACACGTGACTGCTGGCGGAGGTCCCTCTCCCCGGGCCTGGGAGTAGCACCGCTTTTCAGTGCCACGTCTCGTCTCTACATTTCCGAACATCCCCCTCCACCACACGCCCACACGCCTTCAACATCAGTGGGTGAAGGAGCCGAGCCCCCTTCCCCGGGCATGGCAGCCATGATCCCTGTCTCACGTCAGAGCAATGCAGTTCTAATTGCATCTCTTTTGTTGGAGATGATGAGAACCGCGCAGGAGATGCGGCTGGAATCAGCCTGGGGATCCTCTGAGTCATTAAACCCCTCCCTCCGGCCTGACCTGCACCAGGTGGGGTCAGCAAAAGCAATTTGCATGTTAAAAGCTTGCAGCGGTGAGGAGGCAGTGAGGCCTGGATGCCTCTGTGCTGCCCCCACCCTGCTGCTGAGGAGTGGCACTGATTTGGGAGAGGTTGCCACATCCATTCTGCAGGACGGCATTAGCCACCAGCCGCACGGGGCCTGTTGACCTGCATTTACCAGCCCCGTGATTACAAGGTGCACACTGCCCCTTGGAAAACACTCCAAAGGGAGGGCGGGGGGAATCCACTTGGCTCACCTGTGCTGCCGTCTCTGTGGATTCCCCTCTCCAGAGATGTGGTTCTTTCCATCCTCGTGGTCTTTGTGAGCTCTCATGGGTGGCTTCACCACGCCAGCGCAGCTTGAGGGAATCCTGGCCCCACAGCAATCAATGTTGACGAGGCCAGGACAAATGGGACACGGGCAGCATTTCCAACCCTCACGTTTTCTCCGGAGTCTTGCCACGGTTGGTTTTCTTCTTAAACCCCAAGCTCCTGGAATCATGTGACTGTCATGCTGGTGTGAGGCGCAAGCACTAGACTAAGACTCAGGTAGAGCCTGGGTTCTAGGCCTGGCTCAGCCACTGGGCGATCTTGGACAAGCCACGCCCATGCTTTGTGCCTCAGTTTCCCCATCTGTGAAATGGGGACAATGATACTCCTTTATAGAGTGCTGTGAGAGCTACTGATAAGAGCTCTGCATTATTGTTTAAAAAACAAAAGCGAAAGGAAATGTCCAGTCTTTGTGGTTACAGAGAGAAGCTTGACAACATGACTCCAGACAGTCAATAAACAGAACCCCAGCTGGATTATTTTCCTAAAATCTCGTGACTTGAAGGCCGTCTCCTGAGTACAGCCTGACTCCCGCTTCCTGAACCGCTGGGGCTAGTGGCACTGTGCAGTTATTGGCGGGTCAGTTCTCTATCCGCCCTGCAGGCGCTGGGTCTGCAAGACACTGAAGCACCCAAAGATACTTTTCAGGGCTCTCAAGGTGAGGTGGATGGTTTGCTTCCGCCTCATCCCGTAAACATTCCATCAGCAGGGGATGCCAGGGGTAAGTGTAAGGATGAGCATCCCATAACCAGCACCTCCAAAGGCTGCACTTGTTAATTATGATTATTAGCATTGAGGTGGCGATTAGAGGCCACAGATGGGTTCAATGGAGCTACAGCCTTTACAGCTGAGGATCTGGCCCCTTGTGCCTAGAAAAAAGAAAACCCAAGCCTGCAAATCCCACTGCTTCCCCTTTTCCTTCTCTGCCCATTCGACCCAGCTGGCCTAAGACCCCTGCTGTCTCCTTGAGGAGGTGAATGCTGTGTAAATTCTCTGGCTGGAAAACCTTAAAGCAGTTTGCTTGTTTGCCTGCAAGCTGGGAGCCCTGATCCCACACAGCCAAGCATGGCGCAGCCCTACAGGGACCATGGGGTGAAAATTAAAAAGTGCCAGCACCTTCCAAATGTGCGGGTGGGCGGGCGCCGGGCGTGCTCGGAATGACCCCCGCCCCGTGACCCGCTGGCCTGCTGAGAGTTCTTGCCGCCCGGCAGCTGCCAGTACCAGAGCCAGAGAAGAGTGTTAATGAAACAGCTCCAGGAGGTGTGGAAAGGCAGGAGGACCTGGTAGCATGAGGAGGAGGAGCCTTGGGACGCAGTGCTGGCTCCCTTCAGTGAGACGCCCAGGGAAATCCTATTCCAGGCAGGGCTGGTGCCGTCCGCGCAATGCAATTTCCATCGGCCCGCCGCCCTCACCCGTGTCTGTGCAGCTGAACCGTTCCATGCAGGCGCTGGGCCCCAGGCCGGGCTTAAGCCTCGACTGGATGCACCTGCAGCCGGAGCGCTGTCAGCTTAGCTGCTCTCCCACGCTAAGCAGCACTGAGTCTGGTCCAGTAATGGGATGAGAGACCCACCTAGGCTGGGGTATTGCTAACTCAGGGAGAACTGCGGGTGACTCAGTAGGGGGCGCTCTCCCCTCTAAGTCTGTGCTCACCCCCATCATGGAGCTGTGCTGCTGGAACTCAATTTCAGTGATTCCATAGGGATGCTGTCCTGTCCGATCCCGCTGGCTGTGCCAGGAAGGAGTACTCTCCCCTCGGATGCAGTGCGGACCCCTAGTGCAGAGCTAGAGGGCCAAAGGCTGGGCTTTTCTATATTGCTCTGTAGCAACGAAGCGACATTTGGAACCCGGGACGGAGGAGCAGGGACTCGTGACGGAGTTTCGCTTGAAGATCTTGCTTTGGCAAAGCATGAGTTAATATCTGGGAAAAGTCTCCTTTTGGAGAAAACAAATCCAGCAGCTTTCAAACACGGAGAGTAGACACGCCCTGCCCTCTGCCCCCTTTAAATGCGTGCAGCTTTGGGCCCGAGACAGCTCTCTTTAAAATCCTGTCCGATTCAAAGCTTGTATCTTTCTTCTCCTCTGTGCTGGGGAATAAATATATCTCTGAGACCCTCCTAATCTCAAATCAAATGCATCTTGACTGAGCCTAACTGGAGAAAATGGAATATGCATGGCCTGGGGCTGATAAGAAATCACCCGGCTGCTCTAGGCCCTGATCCTGAGCTCCAACTTCTGAGCTCCACCTGTGAGATGACCGGTGCCTTCAGTCACAGCCAGTGGGATGCATCCCTTAGGATTGGGCCCCTAGATGCCGTTGTGCACATTCCATGTAGGAGTTGACTGCCGTCAGTGTCTGCAGAAGGAGCTTTTAGAACGAGGGTGGCACGTTAAAGGGCATGTAGCTCAATTTGAAAGCGATTTCAGGCTCTCCCAGTGCCTAAAAGACATACTGAGTAATCCACCCTTTTGCAGCATGACTGCTAAAATCGAACAGGACTTGAAGTTCCCAGCATTAAATGTCCCATGTAGCCAAAGCAATTTAAAAAAATCGCCCTCTGGTTTGTGAGATTCTCCCCAGCCCTTTCTATGTGATGCCGGTACTACAGAGGGAGGGTTGTGTCTGCTCTGGGATGCTGTCCTAGCAGAATCAGACAACCTACCGTACAAACATTTGCGGACAGTGCAATCATCTGAGTGCACCAGGACCCTCTGCCGGATGGGCTTATTGTGTGTCATAGGCCTGTACTGCGATCAGGACACGGAGATTCTCCTGTCGCCCAGGTGGTGGCAGCCAGGATCTGAGTTCTGACCTTGCTGTTGCTGTGAAGTTCCGAGGGGTTATACTGGGTAGTATAGTGAGAAAGGTTAAGTCCAAAGTGGCCACGGATTTGTTACTGTAGCAATGTAGACTCATTATCATGTAAGATACACCAAGAGTGGTGTTCAGATGAGGCAGGCTCCTTTAGGTACCATAAGAAAGGCTCCCTGCTTGACTCATCTTCCTGCCTATGGATCTTGCAAGAGGCCCAGTCTGAGTATCCGTAGTGCTCATATGTGCCAAGATGTCTTTCAGAGGTGGGCTCCAGCCACACAGATACGCTTGGATCTGCCTTTCAAACACCCTCAAAGCCCAGGCGTGTTCGGATCTGGGCTTGAGTTTGGGACTAGCTAGCAAATCCAGGGACTCTGTTTTCAGAAGAAAGGGCTCCTAGGGAGGTCAGGCCAACAGCTCCAAAGAAGCTCCAAGCACTGGTGGTCAGGTAACCGAAGCCCATCAAACTGGTGGGAGAATGAGGTGTGCTCCAGTGATTGGTGGAAGAGCAAGAATGGGAGGAGGGATGTCTTATTTTTAGTTTGGGGGTGGGGATCAGGAGGAAGAAGGTGGAGCTGCTGCTTCAAGGGGAGGGATGCTCTGCCATAGCCTTCCTGTGTGACCTTGGGTGAGTCACTTCGCCTCTCTGTGCCTCAGTTTCCCCTCTCTACAATAAAGACAATAGCCCTGTCCTGCTTCACTAGGGCATGGTGAGGATAAATACATTAAAAACTGTGAGGCACTCACATGCTATCTTAAGGGGGTCTGTATAAATAGGAGGGGCAGTACTAAAAATGATTGCACTCCCTCCTCATTGTTCTCGGGGTTACTGTTCTTTTCTCAGGAGCCATTAATTTTTTTTTTAACCAAGTAATTGAGTTGGTTTCGGCTGTCCCCCGGAAAATCAACCAACCAGACAGAGATAAGGTCATAGCAATGCAGGAGGTGCTCTGCTATTATTTCTGGCTTTGAAAGACACTAAAGCTTTGTGAATAGTTCATTGATCATTTGCTAGGACAATAGAAAAACCAGCCAGTTATGGTTTCCCCCCTCTATAAGCACTTTGGAGCCTGCAGTTGTAATGAATAGTGCCTTCCTAGAATCAACAGAATCAACAAGAAAAGGATGGACCTTTTTTCTTATTTTTGGTGACAAAATATTCTTCAATAGTTACCTGGATCTACTGAGATTAGCTGCAGATTTTGATCTCCCCATGTCGCAGATGAAGCAGTGTATGTCACGCTCTGCCCTCAAGCTCCTGGAGGAAAGACAAACAGGAGGATGTACAAGGCGCTGGCTTCGTTTGGTTAAGACTCTGAGAGTATGTGTACACAGCAAAGAAAAACCCTGTAGCTGGCCTGGGGCTGTTCCCTTGCTCTGTAGACTTCTGTCGTCCAGTGGCTGATCAACAGCATGGCCAACTCTCCCAGTCTGATCCTGAGTCACATGATATCTGGTGGCTTTGTTCAAGCCCCAGCTCCCAGAGTCAGGAGATTTTGTTTTTTCTTTAAAAAAAAATAAAAATAAAAATTCTAGCCTTCATTGTTGTGGAGAAAAGCTTGAAAATCAGACAAAAGAAGTAAAATGAACCCAAAATGTATTATGTATTATTAATTATTATTATTATTTTAAAACCCACGATTTTTGAAACTCCTGGGTTGTGGCCACCTGAGGTTGATAATGCCGGGTACACAGAGCGCATCAGCGACCTGATCCTGCTCTCAGCTGGGGTCCCCTTTAACTGAGGTCGTAGAGGGCTCTGCCCTGCGTGTCTTAGTTAATTTTTGGGCATGGAGTCTTTCCGGAATGCAGGCAGAACGTCCTCTCTCCCTTCACACCAGACAGCGCCACCTAAGGGAGACAAGAAGTGAGGCCTCCAGTAGGAACATTACACAACAAGGCTTCCCTAGAGCAGCTGCTTTTCATAAATAGCCACACAGTCGCCTTGCCCGCCTTCAAACTCTCCTCCGCTGGGATGTCTCTGAAAAACTCAGCAATGGTCAGGCCGCTGGTCTCCTGCGGGCTGATCCTACCCTCAGTCCACCCCGAGCTGCTCCCCTTTGTCACGACCAGCATGCCGGACGTGGGACTGGTACGTACTGATGTTCTGAGCGCTGAGATGTATGTGACCTGGAGGGGAAGTTATTGGACATGGGGTTTATTAGACTTTCCTATATGAATGCATCAATCCTGCTTAATAGGGAGTGGTGTGGGGAATAAGCAGGAAGGTGACACAATGGCCCCAGATAAGCAAACACTGGGGGGCAGTTACAAGACAATGCCATGTATCCGCGCTCTAGGATGAAGTGGCCCAGCTGTTCTGCCAGGCTGGGAGGCTGGAGGTCAAAAGGACACTTAAGAGTTAAAAAGCCTTCTGAGGAAAAGAAGGTGGCGGGGAGGGGGCGCGTGAGTTGCTAGGGACTGTGTCAAGGGTGTTGTCAGTGAGCTCAGAGAGGGAGACAAGCTGACACTGAGGGAGACTCTGCAGAAGAGTCTCTAGAGTGCCCACATGGAAGGAGATCAGATGCCTGGTAAGCAGGCATGGATACTGGCTGGTTTAGTGTTTTTACGATAGTGTTGTGTGGGCAAAATGTCCTTGAAGCTGGGGGTGGTGATAACCATCACCTGTCATCGACGTGAATTGAAATAAACCATTGAGCTCCTTTGCAGAACCAGCCCTCCGACTCAATAGCAGCACCCCCCCACCCCCAGACACAGTCACCCAAAACACAAGCACACGTGGACCGAGGGGTTCGGCTGGGTATTGTTTTAGTATTGGGGTATGTGTGTGAGAGAGAGAGAGCAGCAGGAGAAAAACACTCTGCAGAAACAGACAGAGAAGGAAGCACCAGACACGGCTTGAACAACCACTGAAAGTGTGGTGGGCCTGAGAAAAGCCTGGAGAGGGAGAGCTTTTGGGAGGAGTGCTGGCTGAAAGGGGGCTGGAACGGTGGGCAAGGAAGCTATCTCCTGTGGCTTGATTCCTCCTGTTCAGGGAAACAGAACTATGTGCATCCATTGTAAATAAACGGGATTGCATCAAAAATACCCGTCTCAATTTCTCCTCCTAAGGAAAACAACTCACAAGGCCCTGAACTTTGGCCAAATGCTTGGGCCAAAGGGGTAACAGCATGTTGTATTCTAAATAAATAATACTTTGCTGTCAGGAGGGTATTTGGTTAGCCACTGGTCGCCTGTGGAGGTGATCCCGGTTGGTGCCAGGGGACCTCAGCCCAGGGCCCAGTCTGAGAGTGGGAGAATCAAGTGGTTCCACCTGGATCCAGGTGATGCCCTGGGCCTCAGAAAGGATGCACCTGACAAGACCAGGAGGGATCAGAGACGACAACCAAGGGTCAGAGTGCAGGGGTGACAACCGGCACTTCACATGTCCTGTGGTAGCAGGGAGAATTGAGATGGATTTCTCTATACCCTGCATGCTACAACTGATTAATCTTGGCTGCACCCAGCTGCCTGCCTTGCTTTCCACTGCAGAAATGAAAGTTCTCCAAGATCTAATTTGAACCGGGGTTTTACCGTGATACCGAATAAGCCACAGCATCTGTTTGCAGAGCGTCCCAGAAAAGTCCTTTATATTGAAGTTGCAATTGTTTTAATATCGGCTTCATCTCCAAAGAATTCCATGAGCCCAAACAGGCTTGAACAGTTTGTTTGTTAAAATCATTCCTTTATTAAACTCAGCTGTACAAAAAAATAACAACACCCCGCAGCAATAAGGAGGGATTCATTTGGATATCCCTGTGTGAGCCAAGGGGCTTAGGGTCTTCATTTCATGATAACGAATGAATGAGTTAAAATGCTAAATATGGAAATTAGAGGTGGAAAAAACTATAATTAGAAGTTCATGTCCATTCTCCTATTAGGTGCTCCAGTACCAGTGGGATGGATGCTGGAGAAAAACCTCTGGAGAATGGAATTCTCCTGGCCAATGCAAGATGCACTTTGTCCAGTCTAGTTTCAAGCATGGCAAACACGAGTGTTTCTGTTCATAACCTCAGGAGACTGTTTTTTGCCCTAAGAGGGGGAATTCTCCCCAGTGCCGATAGCCAGCACACAGCCTATGGACCAATGAGGGAATGTCAGGCAGAATCGGCAACCCCAAGCATTCAAAAATCATGACTCAGACCCCTTAAGAATCATGAGATTTTAAAAAACACAATATAGTTAGGGATTTTTCTTTTTGACTTCAGGTTCCTGAGCTTTAGGGTGCACTGGGGTCACCTTTTCAAGCTTTTCTCAGCAACCAGGGGAGCTAGAAACACTTTTTGTAATGAAAGCTGCAAATCTCACCTAATCACAGGACTCCCCCCATTCCTGCTGGTAATAGCTCACCTTTCCTGATCACTCTCCTTACAGTTTCAGAGAAGCAGCCGTATTAGTCTGTATTCACAAAAAGAAAAGGAGGACTTGTGGCTCCTTAGAGACTAACCAATTTATTTGAGCATAAGTTTTCGTGAGCTACAGCTCACTTACAGTGTGTATGGTAAAAAAAAATGTGGTCTGGGTGAAAGCTGGAGGCATGTAGGTAGGAATAGCGGTCAGTAGGTTTCCGATATTTCCAGCTTTCACCCAGACCACACCACACGATCCATTGTCTACAGCCAAGCTCTACGATACAACCACATTTGCTCCAACCCCTCAGAGACAAACACCTACAAGATCTCTATCAAGCATTCTTACAATTACAATACCCACCTGCTGAAGTGAAGAAACAGACTGACAGAGCCAGAAGAGTACCCAGAAGTTACCTACTACAGGACAGGGCCAACAAAGAAAATAACAGAACGCCACTAGCCGTCACCTTCAGCCCCCAACTAAAACCTCTCCAGCGCATCATCAAGGATCTACAACCTATCCTGAAGGACGACCCATCACTCTCACAGATCTTGGGACACAGGCCAGTCCTTGCCTACAGACAGCCCCCGAACTTGAAGCAAACACTCACCAGCAACCACACAACAGAACCACTAACCCAGGAACCTATCCTTGCAGCAAAGCCCGTTGCCAACTGTGCCCACATATCTATTCAGGGGACACCATCATAGGGCCTAATCACATCAGTCACACTATCAGAGGCTCGTTCACTTGCACATCTACCAATGTGATATGTGCCATCATGTGCCAGCAATGCCCCTCTGCCATGTACATTGGGCAAACTGGACAGTCTCTACGTAAAAGAATAAATGGACACAAATCAGATGTCAAGAATTATAACATTCATAAACCAGTCGGAGAATACTTCAATCTCTCTGGTCACTTGATTTCTGATCTCAAAGTGAGTATCCTTCTCACAAAAGTATCCTTCAACAAAAAAACTTCGAAAACAGACTCCAACGAGAGACTGCTGAATTGGAATTAATTTGCAAATTGGATACAATTAACTTAGGCTTGAATAGAGACTGGGAGTGGTTGAGTCATTATACTAAGTGAAACTATTTCCCCTTGTTTATTCCCCCCCCCCCTCCTCAGACGTTCTTGTTAACTCCTGGAAATGTGCTGGAAATGGCCCACCTTGATTATCACTTCAAAAGGTTTTCTCTCCCTCCACCCCACTCTCCTGCTGGTAATAGCTCATCTTAAGTGATCACTCTCCTTACAATGTATATTTTTTCATGATCTGTGTGTATATATAAAATCTCCTCACTGTACTTTCCACTTTATGCATCTGATCAAGTGAGCTGTAGCTCACGAAAGCTTATGCTCAAATAAATTGGTTAGTCTCTAAGGTGCCACAAGGACTCCTTTTCTTTTTGCGAATACAGACTAACACGGCTGTTACTCTGAAACCTTTGAATTTTATTTAAAAAAAAAAACAATCAAAGCCACGGCCAAAATCAACACGCAACGTTCGAGTTTGTCCGAACAAACACGTTCTCTGACCTGAAACAGGATTTTTTTTAAAAAAAGAAAAGGAGGACTTGTGGCACCTTAGAGACTAACCAATTTATTTGAGCATGAGCTTTCGTGAGAACTTTTCTACTCGCCAACAATTTTGAAAAATGTCATTTTCCGTTTTCCCCAATTTTTCAGCATTGCCAGCGAACTGGAAAACCCATTAGTCACCCGGCTCTGATGATAAGCCCTCAAGGCTGCACTGGCCCTTTACCAGACACAGCCATGGGGTGTGCAGGAGATCAGCCCCCGATGCTTTGTACTTGTGGAGCACCAAGAGCCCGAGGAGATCCTGCCAGCTCCCACCGCTCTCCTTTGGAGCTGTGGAGTGTGTGTTTCCTCCGCCCTTCCTTCCGTCCTGCAGCCTGCACTGGACAGGCAGGAGCCCTGGCACCGGCCCGCCTCCTTCGAGGAGTCCAGCATGGCTGCCAACGCTAATGCTTCCTTGGTCTGTGAGAAGAGGCTGCAAAGGAAAGCCGGCTGGTCCTGTTCAGAGGGGAAAGAGGCCGCAGCCTTTCTCTGAAAACTCACTCAATCCCGGCCACAAGCTGTTACCACGGCTTGCAAAAAGTGGGCACGTTTAATGAATTCTGTGATTAAGGGAATATGTTTTTAGAAGAGCTTTGTGTAAAGAGGAAGGGTGGTCTCATAGTTAACACGTCGGGCTGAGCCTCAACAGCTCTGGTTTCAATTCCCTGCCCTGCCCCAAACTTCCTGGGTCAGCTCAGGCAAGTCTCGCTGTGCCTCAGTTTCCCATCTGTAAAGTGGGGATATGAATCCTTCCTTTGCCCTGACTTCAGCCTCAGGCCTCCAGCGGCTACTGTAATACAAATTGCAGTAGTTCAAGACGACTATTTAAAAGGCGTTGCTCAGTCATTCGGTGGCACCCTCCACCAACGTTTTTTATTATTAAACCATAAAGACAAGAACTGCCCCCGGTTTAGAGCCTCGCCTCAGAACGCAAAACCTCACCCTGCTCGCAGGCCCGCAAAAGGCATTTAATTAAACCCACCTCAGAAACCTGTCAGCGAGACCTCTCCGATTAGGGAGAGTGTGGGCGTGGGAAATGAGGCAGACATTAAAGGAATTTGCCGCGTGCCCCCAAGTGTCGGAGTAATTGCTACTCTTCTTCCAATGTACAGGACAGCAGTGGGCACAGAGAGGTCTCTGCGTTACAGTGTGATTCCGTCCCCTTGACCCTTTCCTAGTTTCTTCTTTTTTTAATGCAATATAAATTGCCTACAATACCTGAACCCTGATGGGCTCTTGCCCTTCAACATCAGCAAAACAAATAAACCAGCAACATCCTTTGAGTCTTTCCCAGCATCTTCCTCTCTCTTTGGTTTTGACAGAGCAGCAAACAATGCTGTGGCTGAAAAGCGACTTCAGCTGGAGTTGCGAGCAGCTTTGTGGATCAGGCTAGGTTGAGGGCCAGATCTTCAGCTGGTGTAAATCAGTGCAGCGCCATTGATTTCACTGGAGCTAGGGTGCTTTATACCAGCTGAGGATCTGCCAGTCTGGCCTTTAAGGATGCCAGACGGATCAGAAATGAGTAGATGTGTATCTCCAGCAGCCATGGGGATTAGAGCTTGACACATATTTTGAACCAACTTATTATTATCTATGTAGTGATGGGTAAAGGTGTTGAATGGACAGCTCCAGGGACTGGAGTCTTTTATTGATCCACCAATGGGCTACAGCAAGGAAGACATCCTTGAGGTGAAAATTTAGAACTGGGGCTTTGCAGAAGTGAGTTCAGTTCCCTGTTCAACCACAGTCTCCTTGTGTGACCTTGGCCA
Organism: Lepidochelys kempii; assembly: GCF_965140285.1. Lineage (NCBI taxonomy): Eukaryota > Metazoa > Chordata > Testudines > Cheloniidae > Lepidochelys > Lepidochelys kempii. Next base: position 102,945,128 of record NC_136387.1, on the reverse strand, counting down.
AGCCACTAAGGACAGATATCTATATAGGGACACTCAGGAATGTAAAGGCAAATCAACTCCAGGGATGAAGCGAAAATGCATAAACCCCGTGTGGCTGTTTAAAGTCACGAGTAAAGAGGCCTGAGTTTGATGTAAGTGTGTAGCTGTGAATCGAGTCAGCAGCTTAAGCTTTAGCCTATAGGGGGACGTGGGGTTGAACTTGAATTGCGAAGCAGGATGGTCGTGTCTTCACTGCTATTTTAATCTGAATTAAGAACACACTTTTTTTCTGCCTGGCACTTAGGCCTTCCACTGCTGAGCTCAGCAGCACCGACATGCCTTTACAAATCTAGGCCTGTAAAGAGCTGTGGACCTTGCACCCTATAAAAATAGCAATAAAAGTGACTGATGGACGGGAAGAGACATGGATCATCCCCAGTTTGGCTTCTGCCTGCTACCGAGATTGGAAGTTAGGGCTTGATCCAATGCCCACCATAGCTAATGGATGTCTTTTCATTGATGTCAGGTGGGAGATAGACGGGGCCTTCTTGCTGGTTGTGATGCTCCATTTTGGGATGGAGCCGTGGATGTGTCACATTTAGCTGGGGAGCTCCCTAACGGAAAGTGCGGCTGCTCAGTGCGATGCATGACTATGAACTTCATGGATCATAGACCGTATCCTCAGCAGGCGCATGCTGGTGGACCACGGACCTGACTAGCCACATGGGTAGCCACACAACACTGACAAAGGATTCTGCACTATTGAAATCAGTGGGAGTTTTGACATTGACTTTAATGGGCACAGGAGCAAGCCCTAAAGTCCCGCCCCAGGATACACCGGGATCAGTGTCAAATCTGGGATGAGCACCTGTCACTGGATGTTTCCAAATCTGTGTAGGGTGTCGTCAGGATTTTTAAAGCCACCCAGATTTTTAACTCCCTTTTAAACAGGAGTATATTGCTACTGGCACTTTTTTTATTTGCAAATTATAAGCAGGAAAGTAGAAAATAGCACCACTTATATGTAAGAGCGAGTGATGGGGACAAGCTGCTATGACAACAAGGCACGAATGAATCCTTTAGGCACACAAAGCACAATACTGGTGCAATCACCTGTTCCGGTTTGTTAAAAGGAAAGTTTATTAGCATCGTTGGAAGTACGTTACAGAACAAAGCATCCACCATCCACACATTAATCAGAGCCCCGCTTTACAAGATCTCTATCAAGCATTCTTAAAACTACACTACCCACCTCCTGAAGTGAAGAAACAGATTGACAGAGCCGGAAGAGTACTTCAGGACAGGCCCAACAAAGAAAGTAACAGTACGCCACCAGCCGTCACCTTCAGCCCCCAACTAAAACCTCTCCAGCGCAACATCAACCTATCCTGAAGGATGATCCCTCACTCACACAGATCTTGGGAGACAGGCCAGTCCTCACTTACAGACAGCCCCCCAACCTGAAGCAAATACTCACCAGCAACCACACACCACACAACAAAAGCACTAACCCAGGAACCTATCCTTGCAACAAAGCCCGTTGCCAACTGTGCCCACATATCTATTCAAGGGACACCATCGTAGGGCCTAATCACATCAGCCACACCATCAGAGGCTCGTTCACCTGCACATCTACCAATGTGATATATGCCATCATGTTACAGCAATGCCCCTCTGCCATGTACATTGGCCAAACTGGACAGTCTCTACACAAAAGAATAAATGGACACAAATCAGACATCAAGAATTATAACATTCAAAAACCAGTTGGAGAACACATCAACCTCCCTGGTCACTCAATTTCAGACCTAAAAGTCGCAATTCTCCAAAAAAAAAAAAACTTCAAAAACAGACTCCAACGAGAAACTGAAGAATTGGAATTAATTTGCAAACTGGACACCATTAAATTAGGCTTGAATAAAGACTGGGAGTGGATGGGTCATTACACAAAGTAAAAACTATTTCCCCATGCTAATTCTCCCCCCCCCCCCCCCCCCGTTACTCACATCTTCTTGTCAACTGTTTGAAATGGGCCATCCTGATTACCACTACAAAAGGATTTTTTTCTCCAGCTGATAATAGCCCACCTTAATTAATTGGTCTTGTTACAGTTGGTATGGCAACACCCATTTTTTCATGTTCTCTGTGTATATATATACCTTCCTACTGTATTTTCCACTGCGTGCATCCGATGCAGTGGGTTTTAGCTCACGAAAGCTTATGCCCAAATAAATTTATTAGTCTCTAAAGTGCCACAAGTCCTCCTCATTTTTTTCCACTAATCAATGAGAGCACCCACCAGCCCCACTGATCTGTAGCTCAGGATTTTACAGATGGTGGGACAGTTCTCAAAAGCTAATGTTTGCACTTGAAAGGCCCAGACAATAGTTAGTCAGCCAGAGAGGATTTTTCACAGGAGACATCCAGCTGAGATGGCCTTGAATGCCTAAATCCCATCATCAGACACAGCCGAGTGGTCTGGCTTCAAAGCAAGGATGGTTCTGTGATCAAGGCCCCCATTCAGAAGCTTTCAGTTCCATTCCTGGTTCTACCACAAACTCCCTGAGTGAATCTGGACAAGAGGGTCATAAGTGGCTAGTGATTTTTATAGCCCCTGGCTGGGAATCATGAGCCCCAAGCATTAAATTCTGTCCAGCTGGGTCAGACTATGCCCAGCACCTGCCCACTGGGCTCCTCTCCAGAACAGGGCCAGCTGCTCCCTGTCCCCCTTCACCCTTAAAGGAGCACACCACCCTGTTACAGTCCTGCTACAGTTCCAATTGGATACAGCATTTTTCAGTTCTAGCGGGCAATCCTGGTCATATGAAAGTCAATGGCAAAACTCTCATTGCCAGATTTAAAGGTGAGAAGGGATCACTGGTCATCATCTAGTCTGATCTGCTTAACACTGGCTGTAGAGGGAAAGCTTGAAAACATGACCCCTAAAGGCTCAAGTGCCATAAAGGAAATACAAAGCACCCCCGTTGGTTTATTTTATATCTCACATTTTCTTGAGCGTGGCCAACTCATGATCTTTGAACAACTGGGGCTGGCAATTCGGGGCGGTATCTACTCTGTTCTTCCTCGCTTACTAGCCAGTGGTCTCTGCATTTTGATTCCCTGGCCAACGGGATGTGAAAGGTAGCCAGGCCGGCATTCCATTCTGGCCTGTAATGAAATGCTGTTGGTTAATTAGCTCTGATTGTATCTATCATTGTGCAATAATAATCTACTTTTGTGGGAAAGCAGAAACCCAAAGGTCGCTTCCAGCCCAAGCATAGATCCACAGCGCCGCAGCAAGGCTGGCAAGATGTAAAATCCCGGATATGAAAGCACAGGGATCCTTAGCGGCGATTTGCAGTCGTGTTTCTTTTTATGGGGTTAAACTAACCAAGTCTCTATTTTTCAAACTTTCAATAGCCCAGGAAAATTGTATCGAAGTCCTGTCTTTGCAGACAGCTCTCCTGAATAAGCAACTGTCAGGCCTCTGAGATGTGACTCAGAGAATCTTGCATCTTTGGACAGGAGCATTCTCCTTGTCTTTCATGCTATTCGAATCAATCTTCAGCAACATTAGCAAATTAAGGGCGATTGCTTTGTAATCTCCTTGCACTTCTCTCCTCTTTTTTGTCAGCCCTGGCTCAAATGCATTCAGCGTGGCCTAGTTTGAAACAGCCTGAGTAATGCAATCACTTTAGGCTTAAGGAAGGATTGGCGCTCACAGTGGGAAGTGGGCCCATTTCATGCCAGCAGCCCCGTTTCTGAAGAGGCTTGTTGAAACCTTTGCAAAGGCGCCCTGTGATTGCATCCCCAGGCTGACGGAGCTTTATGCCGGAGGCAGGGGGACCGAGGAGAGGTACCAGTGACCTATATCTTGTGACCCCACGATAAACATCTCTGCTCTCCTGAACTCCAGAATGGTCCAGGATCAGTGGGGTTGTACAGGAGATTGTAACAGGGAGAGATGAATTGTGAAACACTGCATGACATCAGAGAGGACAAAGAACAATAATGTCATGAACTGGTGGGGTTTTGCCACTGCCCCCTACTGGAGAGAATTAGAACTGCAATTTGTGCATCAGTGGCCAAGTAATACAAACCTACCCATAGCTTGTTGCTTAAGGTGCACTAGCTACGCTAGGGAGCTGCTCACCTTAGCGAGTGAATTATGGGCGATTTGATGCCTTTTATTTTGAAGCTCCAGAACTGTATTACTTCTAATTACTTCCCCCCACCCTACTGGAAAGTACATGCTGCTTCGTGATTAGCTCCCTGCTGAGCTCTTTGAACTCGTCTCTCTTTACTCAAAGCATTACCAGGCGTTTCATGAGATCAAACCAGTCGTGGTTAAGGTAAAAGGTGAGCCAGATTTTTCTACGCAGAGAGCCTGCCTGCTTTGCTAATTAGCTTCCACGTCGCACAGTCTTCACCATTAGGGCCAATGCTCCTTAAAAACGTGATTGCCAAGCCATGCAAAACAGAAGGAGCGTTTGGGGGCGGGAAGGAAGGGCTTTCTTCGAATGTGGTGGGCCCACCTTGCAAAGACTGGTACACAAGTTGCCCCTGTAGCATTTGCATGCTCACCCATCATGGGTGCCATTAGCCATACTGCGCGCACGAAGGCCTCTTTGTCTATGCGAATGGAGAGTTCTGCATTCACAACGGTGTCTGTTCAACCTTTGAGATCACAGCTCAGGAGCCGGGCTTTCATGTAGCACTCTTTGGCCTTGATCCAACTAAGGACAAGTTTCCATTAACTTCAACGAGCGTTGGATCAAGCCCTCTGGTAAGTAATGCTTAGTTCCTGCCTCAAAAATTGTATTTTTCTTCTTAATCCCGAATTTTCTTGAATTTTAGTCAGGGATCCTCAAGCAGCCGGATCCCTTCCCAGTCTGCTTGAGGCATGACACAGTCTTGATGTTTAGCATTGCTCAGGTAGGGCTGTGCACCGCCTCTGATATGCACACGCCTGAATCTCATTCATGGATTTAAGGCTTGTGCATACAGCTCAGTTTGTGCATTTTCTCTTATGTGATGACTGGTTTACATGTCTTGACTACTTTACTGTAGACAAGCAAATGCTTAATGCCCTATATAAGAGCTGCCAAGTTTGGATCTAGATTCAAACTCTCCCAAAGGCCTGGAGCCGTGGTCTGGCCCACTATTGAATTAGGAGCAGCCACATAGTTCCCGTCTGAATCTGAACTTCAGAGTTTGGGGAGTATTCAGATCCAGGTTCTGGTTGAGACCTATATGAGATTTACTCAGCTGGGAAGCTGGAACTCCCAGAATTCCTATTGCTTAAATCAGTTGTTACCAGATTTGCTTGCTACTTTGGGGTATCAGAGTAACAGCCCTGTTAGTCTGTATTCGCAAAAATTCACTTTGGGGTGTGCTCATTTATTAGGGTTACTCTTCTCGGAGGTGGGAGGGTCTGTAATTCTATCAACCCACTGCTTGTGTAACTATTACCAGCGGGACAGTGGGGTGGGAGGAGGTATTGTTTCATGATCTCTGTGTGTATATAATATCTGCTGCAGTTTCCACGGTATGCATCCGATGAAGTGAGCTGTAGCTCACAAAAGCTCATGCTCAAATAAATTGGTTAGTCTCTAAGGTGCCACAAGTACTCCTTTTCTTTTTGTGTCACTTGTGTTCTTCTCACACGGAGCTCTACTTCTCCCTGCTGCAAGTCCTCTCCCAGTGGAGCTATCCTGCAGGACCTAGGTTCCCCAGGGCTGGGTTCCTCCAGCCCCAGAGTCAGATGAACACGCACACATATTAACAGAGCGCGTCTGAGCAGACCGGGTCAATCAGCACTCCCAAACTGACCCCTTATATGCCCCTGGACTCAGCAGACTGGGTCGAGCAGCACTTCCAATCTGCCACCCTCCTATGCCCCAGGTTCAGCCTGTCCCTATTCCCACTTTCACGTAACAATTGTTCTGGTAGTAACCCACTTGATGAGCAAACCCCACAGGATTTTTGGGTGCTGCAGGGATCTTTAGCTTAGGTAAGAGGAGCGTTGCTGCAGAGCGAGTGGAGAAGCCAAAAAACACAAAAAGAGAGAGAAGCAACCAGCTTAACCATGAAAGTTATTTATTGCCAGGTAATAACCATAAGGGAGCGAAACAAACAAACCAGTTACAATATTAAATCTAGCTTAAATTTGATTACAAAAGTCAGGTTTAGGAAACTATAACTGATCACACAAGTCAGGGTTAGAAAGCTATACCTAGAGTAGGGGAAAAAAAGAGAGAGAGAGAGAGTGTTCTCACCACTCTGTGAAGCTTGAATCGATCGGGGGTCCCAGGTGGTGGTGGTAGCTGAGGGTCCGGTGTGCTGGAAACAGGCAGAGCCCCCAGCACGATCAGTCAGGAGAAGATGAAGTCCCCATGGAACTGATACAGATTTTGGATCCAGGCATCAGAGCACTTACTGGAGTGTGGGTAGGGGTGTTTGCAGGGAAAGAACAATGGTTCAGGGGAGAACACTAGATTTGTTTATAGGTAAACTGATGGCTCAAGGGAGGATCCCACCGTTGTTTTGTTGAGGTTAGACAATAGGAACTGCTCATTCCTGGCTATGGGCGGTGTTCCTTCCAGGGAGCTGCAGCGAGGCGATGACTCACCGCCATGGTGTTTCCTGCTGGTCCTCTGGGAATTAGCTCTTTTCCAGTGTATAGCCCACCCTCTGCAGGCCCCTGTCTCGCCTGCTGCTGGCCCTGTGTCCCTCCCGGATCCCGGTGCCCTTTACCTCGGGGTTCTGCCCCAGCAGTACCCCCACACTCTGGGTCTCCCCTCCCAGGGGAACCCCCAACCCTCTAAACCCACCTTGCCTCAGGGGCTACTGCCAGTCATCATCTAGCCCCCGCTCACTGGGGCAGACTGCAGTCTGTAATGGCCACTCATCGTTGGCAAGGGGTTAGGACCCGCTGCCTTTGCCTGTCCCCGGGCTGCCCCTCTGCAGCCCCAGTACCTTTTTGGGCCTTTAACAAGGCCTGCAGCCTGGGGAGTTACCAGGCTGGAGCTTCCCAGCACTGCTCTGCCTCAGGTACTCTTTTCTCCTAGGCAGCCTGGTCCTTCTCTCTCCAGAGCGAGAGAGAGAGACTGACTTAGCTCCCGGCTCACAGCCCCTTTATAGGGCCAACTGTGGCCTGACTGAGCTGGCCTCACCTGTGGTCAGCCACTCCCTCAGCTGCTTTCACTCTTCTTCCCAGCTGCAGCCCTCTCCAGGGCTACTTTTAACCCCTCTTCTGCGGGAGTGGGGCAGCTGCCCCACTACACGAGCTCACAAGGCAGTTAGGCAGCTTCAGTATTTTGGATACCAATAAAGGATTTATTACTAGAATTGGTCTGATAACGACTGAGCTGGGTGTGTGCAGGCGTGGGTTCGTTAACACCTAGAGCCGAGATCCCCGCTTTTCTGGTCCCAGAGTTCAGTGCCGTTCTTGCCTTGGAATCTCTGTTCTCCATTCCGTATGCTAATGGGGATGCCTCCCTGTCCCATCTTCAATGTAAATGAGGCTAGGGGAGTTTCCTTAATCCTGTCACCCTTGTCCGGAGGGGTTTAGGAGTGTCTCCCCTGGCCTTTTCATTGCTTTTTGTAAGTCTTTCTTCTGATCGGCTTTGGTTCAAGCAGAGGCCGGAGGTGGGGTGTCCTTCATGAGTCAGACAGGCTGGGTACTGCGCCCTGGTTCCCCAAGAACACAGAGCTGACAGGTAACACAATAGGGCAGGAACTGCCTTCCTGCTTTGACAACACCAAATACGCCAGAATAGAAAGGGACAAAAGAGCTCGCAAGTTGCCACGGTCCTCTGTAGACCTGAATAATTTGGGTCATTACACATTTTTCCACCTCACTGTTTATCGCCCTCCTTCCAGAGCATACAGATGTATCAAAACCAGTGCTGGCCTCCTTGGAGCATCCTGCTCTGAGCGTACCTCCATGGTGAAAATTAACCGTTTAGTCCTACTCTTACACAAGGAAAGCTGAGGATTGCTCAGTATAAGCCACAACACCCTGCCACAGCAGAGAGGAAGACATGTTTTCCTGGCTCCTCCCTTAGGCAGAAGGACAGAGAGACTTTAAAAAGGGAATTCCAGCACCCTGTAGTGACAGCACCCGGTTTCTCTACACCAGCCTTGTTCTGCTGAAACCCACTCTCGTCTCCTGCCCAGCCGTTTCATTCTTTATTGTATTTAGAAGATATAGGCTGAAAGCAGCAGTCCCCAAAATTTTGAGTGTCACGGTCCCCCCCTTACCTTTGTCTGCAACCCTCCCCTCCCACCGCAACCCCCCCCACCCAGAGCTGGGAGTGGGGCGAGATGCAGACAGGGGTAAGGGGGCTGAGGCTGGGGCAGCAGCTGGGGTGGATCTGGGGGCCAGGAACAGGGCCATAGCCAGGCTAGAGGCTGGGAGTGGGGGCAGGGCTGGGAGTGGAACCATGCTGAGACTGGGGATGAGGCCAGACATGGGGCTGGGGACATGGGGACTGGAGCAGAGCTGGGGGCAGGGAGGGGGTGAGTGGCACTCCCTCCCAGCCCCCTGTGGGGGCTGGCCTGGACCTCGCTGTGTCCTCCCCCCCCCCAATGTTCCTCTATGCCTCCCTAGGGGGGTTGGGCCCCCCAGTTTGGGGATCTCTGGCTTTAAGGGACCACACTGACAGCACACACTGTGCTGTTTGCAATGCAGACGCTTTGCAATCTAATGGCCATGCAAATGCTAGCAGAAACTACACATGAATTCTTGACTGGCAGGGCATGCCGTGGCAAATGCAATTCCACCTTTAATTTATCTTTACAGCTGCCTATAAAATCATTTCTCTGCCCCAGAAATTCAATTACTGGAGTACAGAAGAGAGAACTTTTTGTGCTGCAGAGGGTGGACCGGGGAGCATAGGGCTTCATGCAAAGTTTATTGACGTGAATGGAAAACCTCCCATAGACTTCAATGGCTTTTGTATCCGGCCCATGTGGTATAAGCTTCCCAAACTGGCCTTAACAAATGCCTCTAAATGAAAAGTAAGGCACTGACCCTGACCATGCTTGGCCAGTTTTCCTCCGTAACAAGTCACAGAGCAGCTGGAAGACTTACGATAATCTTGTAGTTAAGGCACTGGAATGAGACTCAGGAGACCTGGTTTTGATTCCTATCTGTACCACAAACTGAGGGAAACAATCTTTCTTTTAGACTAACCAATTTATTTGAGCATAAGCTTTCGTGAGCTACAGCTCACTTCATCGGATGCATCCAATGACGTGAGCTGTAGCTCAGGAAAGCTTATGCTCAAATAAATTGGTTCGTCTCTAAGGTGCCACAAGTCCTCCTTTTCTTTTTGTGAATACAGACTAACGTGGCTGCTGCTCTGAAACCAATCCTTCTTTTGTCTGTCTTGTTTCTTTAGTAGAGCTGGTCATATTTTTCAAACAAAGAGAACTTTTTTCCAAAAAAGGCCTATTTTTAAAAACCGTTTGCAAACCGTTGTTTAACTATCCCACCTTTTCCCATGTTTTTATGGAAAGAGTCGCAACTTTATGTATTTACCACTAGCCGCATTTTCAGTAAAGAAAAAAGTCCATTTTCGTAACATTTTCCATAAAAATTGCATGTAAAAAAAGTTCACGAACGTTTAAAAAAAACCCAAAGTGGTCTGTTTTAAACCCTGTCAAATGAAAGCTTAGAAATTTTGGAATTTGGCATGAAATTATTTGTCCATTTTTAAAACTGGTTCTGCCACTTAGATTAGAAGCTATTCAAGGTAAGGCTGCCTCTGACCACATATCTGTACAGCATCCCTCAAACCCTTCCCTCACCCCCATCTTGGTTGGGATCTCTAGGAACTAAGGAAATAAAAATAATAATCCAAGATCAAAATGTTGCCACAAGGATAATCATTTCTAACGCAAGCAGAACCCAAAGCCACGGTTTGCATTCCAAGGAGCTAAGGTGCCTCTGTTGCTTTCTGATTGTTCTGCCACGTGCTGCCCTGCTTGTTCACTAACAATGAAAAAATAAAAGGGTGGTTGCTCGGGAGATGGCACAGATTCTCTGTGCTTCATGAATTTGCCCCATCCCCGATGACCATTTCAGTGCATCAGAGACTTGCCATGTCCCTTAACCTTTACAATCATGGCTCAGTGCGATGGATGGTCATTTGCAGGCAAGTTATTTGTCCTACCTGGTAGCACTGATTGTCATGTAATTAATTGATTTGTCTCTCTAATAAAATCCAGAGTATCTGTAGCCCACTTAACCAGGGCTACCTGAACCGGAGGTGAGGACTTAATGAGTCTCTGCATATGGTCCCCACAAAGTAACATTTTCCATGTCTTCTGCCATCAGCTACAGGAGCCCGTATTTATATTTACAGTCAGACTTAGGCTCTTTGAGACCAGACCCACTTTCAGGCAGTGCTGGAGCAGGGGGATAATTCAGTACGTGCAGGCCAGGAACAAGTCCTGGAGTGGGGAATCTGAAAAGAGCTGTTTCCCATGTCTTTAGAGATTGACAGATCCTGAATTATCCCTAGATCATTGAAATGCAAGATCTGGCTGTCCTCACCCACACCTTCCTGAGAAGATGCTGGCTCCTCTGGGTAATTGGTACATTTCCAACCTTGGGAATTGGATGGGTGGCAGAGGAATGGTGCTCGGGAAAGGTGTGATCAGGACAGCCTAGGAAATGGAAGCCCTCCATCTGTCAATTGGTACAATATAGCAAGCTACAATGCATGCCTACCCAACAATTCCCAACTGCCAATGGCCTCAGTCCTGACCCATGGGAGCCAAATATTAAAGGCTGCTGCTCATTATAATTCACCATCTGTCCCCTGGAGGAAACACCCACCATAGCTCCTTTGTAGGAACAGCTGAACCATGAGAAGAAGCCAGGAGAACAGCTGTGGACGCAGATTAAGCAGGAACCAACACACACCGATCCTATTTTCTATTGTTTAGGCAGGACTCTCTTGACTCTGTGATGTTTTCAGAGCTGTAGAAGCTGAAAGCCGGGTGCACTGTCTGCACGACAACAATAGATGACAATATTGAGCCTACAGACTTACGAAGGTTACGTAGCCTTAAGTGCTCGTCATAGGTGGTACTCGGTACATTCACTATTTACATACCCACATATCTCATTTATGTGTGACTCCCATAAATAACTGGGAATCGCTATGGTTACTGCCACCCACACTAATGAGTTATTCCAAATGCTGGTCAAGTGGAAATGGCCCCAGTCCTGCTAATTAAGGCCCCAGACCTGCAGCTGGATTCAAACAACACACTTTGTGCGTGGGGAGCGCCCCAATGACTTCTTGGGGTTCTGTGTAGCCACAAGGGACCATCTGCACAGATCCGGTCCAGGATCATCTGGGGCCCACCTCAGTTCTTTGAGGCAGGGGGCTGTCTTACTTCTACGAAGTGCCAGGCACAGTGAGAGCGCTGTACAGCTAACCCCACCAACATCATTAACTGGCTGGTTTCCTACAGGCAGAGGTGGGTGCAGAGCAGGGATGTGAAGGAGGAAAGGGGAGTGACCCTATAGATCAATCCAGGAAGAGGCTCCCATGGGCAAAGAGCACGGCAGAGAAACACCTGGTGGGATTTTGTGTGAGCAAAATTGAAATTCACACAAATATCCATGTAAAAATGTCCCCATTCTCTGCTCCATTCTAAAAATAACTCTCTGGTGCTACTAGGGTGGCCACCCACATATCCCCAGACTATCAGGCAGAGTGGTTCTTCTGGGAACAGTGTGGGCCCACCCTGGACAGCCTGACCTCACCTCTGCCAGCATGAGCCCAACCAACCGTTTAAAAACAGAGCTGTCCGGCTTCCAACTGGATGAATGGCCTGTCTTGGGGCGACTGACAGCTCCTCCATGGTGTCACAAAGCCCTGAATAAAGCAGGGTGATCCTACACCTCCTTGGCAATCCCTGGTTCAAATGCCTCGGCGCAGACTTTCATTGGTTTGTTCACACCAATAGTCCAGCCGCAGGGGTGGTTTTGGATCAGATTGGCTTTGATGGTTCAAGCTAAAGAAATAATCAGTGTTCAGCTTTCCCATTTCGAAGTCAGGCAAGCGAATATTACATCTGATTCTTGAGCTGTGCAAACTGGGCCATACAAAAGAACATAAGAAGGGGCACACTGGGTTAGACCAATGGTCCATCTAGCCCAGTATCCTGTCTTCCGACAGTGGCCCATACCAGAGCTTCGGGGAGATTGTAGAGAAAAGGGCAACTGGAATGATCCATCCCTGTCATCCTCGTCCAACTTCGGGTAGTTGGAGGTTTAAAGTCATCCCATGCATGGGATTGCAATACCTGACCATCTTGGCTAATAGTTGTTGGTGGACCTATCGTGCATGAACATATCTGGTTCTTTTTTAACCCAATTATACTTTTGGCCATCACGACGTCCCATGGCAATGAGTTCCACAGGTTAATTGTGTGTTGTGTGAAAAAATACTTCCTTATGTTTGTATTAAATCTGCTGCCTATTAATTTCATCAGGTGACCCCTGGTTTTTGTATTGTGGGAAAGAGTAAATAGCACTTCTCTATTCACTTTTTCCACACCATTCATGATGTTATAAACCTCTATCATATCCCCTCTTAGTCTCCTCCCCTAATCTGAACATCCGTAATCTTTTTAATCTCTCCTCATATGGAAGCTGTTCCAGATCCTTGATCATCTTTGTTGCCCTTCTCTGAACCTTTTCCAATTTCACTATATCCTTTTGAGATGGGGTGACCAGAACTGGACACAATATTCAAGGTGTAGAGGCACCAGGGATTTATATAGTGGCATTATAATATTTTCTGTTATTTTCTGTCCCTTTCCTAATCGTTCCTAACATTCTGTTGGCCTTTTTCACAACTGCTGCACACTGAGCAGAAGTTTTCAGAGAACTATCCAGGATCTTTCTTTGAGTGGCAATAGCTAATTTAGAACTCATCATTTTGTATGTGTAGTTGGGATTATTTTTTCTAATGTGCACTACTTTGCACATATCAGTGCTGAATTTCATGTGCCATTTTGTTGCCCAGTCACCCAAGGTTTGTGCAATCCCCCTGTAACTCTTCACAGTCAGCTCTGAATTTGACGATCTCGAATAATTTTGTATCATCTGCAAACTTTCCGTTTCACTTTCCACTCCCTTTTCCAGACCATTCAGAAATACATTGAACAGCAGTGATTCATTCAGCGCAGGTTCACTCCACCCTTGCCAGTCTCTCTCCTGACTCCCTTGTCAGGAGAGGATCTCAAAGCCAGCTCTTCCCCAGGCCGCCTGCTTTTCCTCTGCTGCCCTGAAGCCCTTCCTTCATTAGTCAGCTCTGTGCCAGCTGGCACTTGTCTTTCATTCAGCCACCCAGCTCTTCTCCAGCTGGGTCTAATCCTAAACGGGGCCTGGCCCTCCCTCCAGGTGCACCCAGGAGCACTAATTGCTCTCTGGCTCCAGGTTAATCCTTGCCTGGGTGCTGTACCTACCCCATCACAGGGACCCTCTACCGCCATCTGCCAGGAAGCATGTCCGGGCACATCGCGCTCATACTGGGCATCCCCCGCTTCTAACTGGCCCCTCAGCCTGGAGCTGACTCTGAACGTGCTGTCACACATGGTCATTTCCACGGAGGTGCAGGGATGCAGACTTGTCCCCAGTCTCCGAGTGCCAATGCCGGAGAACCTTCACCACAGGGGCTGCCTGGTAGCCTATTGCTTATACGCCACTCTGGGATGTTACCAGGCCCTGCCCTTTTGCTGCCTATCTACTAGGGTTGCCAACTGGCTAATCACACAAACCCAAAGAACCTTGCCCTGCCCCTGCCCGTTCCCCAAGGCCCTGTTTCCACCCCGCCCTTTCTGCGAGGTCCCACCCCGCTCGCTCCATCCTCCCTGTCGCTTGTTCTCCCCCAACCTCACTCACTTTCACAGGGCTGGGGCAGGGAGTTGGGGTGCGGGAGGAGGTGAGAGGTGCGGGCTCCGGCCAGGTGGTGTTTACCTCGGGCGGCTCCCACGCGGCGGCACAGAGGGGTTAAGGCAGGCTCCCTGTCTGCCCTGGCCCCGCACCACTCCCGGAAGTGGCCGGCATGTTCCTGCAGCCCCTGGGTGCGGTGGAGGTTGGGGGCTCTGTGTGCTGCCCCTGCCTGCAGGCACCACCACCGCAGCTCCCATTGGCTGCAGTTCCCAGCCAATGGGAGCTGCAGAGTCGGCGCTCGGGGCATGGAGACCCCTGCCCCCCCACCCTCCAGGGGCCACAGGGATGTGCCAGCCACTTCTGGGAGTGGCACAGGGCCAGGGCAGGCAGGGAGCCTGCCTTAGCCCCGCTGTGCCACTGGACTTTTAGCGGCCTAAAATCTCCTGGTTTGGTTTCAGTAGGCTCCTGGAGATAGAGCCTGATTCTGGGAGACTCCCAGCAAAACCAGGAGGGTTGGCAACCCTACTTCCTACCAGGGCCATCCTTAGGCATATGCGGAATACGCCGCTGCATAGGGCACCATGAAATTTGGGGCACCAAAGTGCCCCAAATTTCATGGTGCCCTACGCAGCTGCGTGCTTCGTATGCAGCAGTGCCGGCAGCTGGCCCCATCCCCCAGCTGGCTCCCTGGTTCATTCCTAGGGGGGTGCGGGGCCCAGGACAACTCCCTCCCCCCTTCCCCGCCTCTTCCCGCCCCCATTTTCCACCCCTTCTCCCAAGCCCCCTCCTCCGAGCGACACAGCGGGGGCCGGGTCATTCCACTTCCTGCTCCCGGCACCAGGCCCCCTGCTAGTCCCCCAGGCCGCTCTGGGCCTCTGGGGCCCCCCAAAGTGGCCCCTCACAGCTCCTGCCTCTGCGGCCCCACAGACCTTGAGCGCAGCCCAGACCCTCCATTGGGGGAAGAGGGGAAGCAGGTGCTCGGGCTGCGTAAGGCACCATAATTGGTAGGGATGGCCCTGCTTCCTACCTGGGCATATGGGCCCATGGTGTACTCCAGGAGTTTCCACCCTCCACTGCCCAAGCCCCTGGGCATTGCTATTAGTTTGGGGGCATGCACAGAGCGCTTGCCATTTGGAGCCATACCTTTCTGGATTGTGCCCTTCGGGCCTGATTCCACAACCAGATACATCAACTCCGCACCAGACCCCGTGGGAGAAACCAGCCCACAATCTGATGACAGCTGTCCCCAGACGTTAATACATTACACAGCCCTTTGTAATAACAGTCACACACCCTAGCGACCAGCAGGCAGGTTCTTCCTGGGAAGGTGGCGGTTTCTCTTTCCTCTCACTGCTCCTCGAGTCTGTTTGTAGTCTTGCTCTCCTTTTCACACTGGGGTACCTTAATGCTAGGAGTAACCGTGCTGCAGAATTCAGCCCTCCTCTGTCCCCCTGGCATGCCTGCATCATGTTCTGTAGCTTACCCCTTTGAAAAAGCAAATCAGGCATCTGTTTCACGACAGGAACTACTTAGCCACCTCTCTCATTTGCCTGGGAATCGTCTTTTCAAATGTAGAGAATTGTGTCGAACCCACAGGAGGAGGAAGTCATTGTACTTCTCTCCAAGTGTCACTGATAGATTTGATATCTGTGTTTTTAAAGCTTTGAACTTCTCTGAAGTTAAAGAGCAGCCCCCCAAGAGAAAGGCTAGAGAATCATGGGACAGTGTTGGCATTTTGAGAGACTCACAGCCCTGGCTAGAGCCAGGTAATAATGGACAGGTGCCATGCCGGTGCTTATCTGAGGGATGGGGAGCGGCGGGGGGAACGCACTGATCAGGCATGCTGTGGTTACTCACTATTGTCCTGGCCTTTCTACAGTACATGCATCAGAGATCAGTGACTGCAGACAGGAGCCCTCAAGGTGGAGAAAGCCCTGTTTGGAAATGATTTTTATACACACACGTCAGTTTCCATCAGCTCAGCTTGGATTTTATAAGTCAGAGACCAGCAGCAAATAAGGGATTTTTTTCCTATTTCAGATGATTTATCCTCAAACTGGAAAAAAACCCAAACAACCCAGCAGCTTCTAGGGACCTTGTCAAGGCTATTGGGGCTAAGTCGATCTCTCTTGACAGCAGTCGATCTCTCTTGACAGCAATCAATCTCTCTGTCTCTTGACAGCAGTCGCTCTCTCTTGACAGCAGTCTTGCTAGGTTAGGGGCCTCTTCCTGAGAAGCACTGATCACCCACAACTCCCACTGGAGTCAAGGAGAGTTTGCGGTGCTCAGTACCTTCCAGGATTAGACCTTCGGCGACACAGGAAGACTTTTTGATGGGGATGTCAATCAGACAGGAGTGGTCACAGCAACGCGAGGAGAGCTCTCGTAGGAAACGTTCATGTAGGGATATTTTTTTCCCCATAAAGCTTTTGGAAAGTTTGCTTAGTGCTGGTGAACACGGAGGGCTTGACAATCACAGAGATCGGAGTCTCCTCTTTATCCACAGGCCAGGCAGAGGTCTGATCCATTCCAACCACTGCTGCTAAAGTAATCTCCCCGGCTTGCCACTCTGACCTCTTCTTTGCGCCAGTCCCCTGGGTCCCCTTCTCCATATCAGCACACACGAGCTTCTTGTCTTTACCTTGAAGGACTTTGACGACAGACCCCCGCCCCACGTAGCTGGTCTATTGATTCACTGTCCCCTTGGCACCCCTTGCATTCCCAGACCCTCTCCTTCATCAGACAACGTTGTGATTTCTCCCATGCCAGCTCTTATGCATGAGAAAAACTCCCAGGAAATATCTATACAGTCACTAGCCTTCAAATCCTTTCTTAATGCCTCATGAGAACGGGTGGGCCAGTGGTTAGGGCGCCAGGCAACCCAGGTTCAAATTCCTGCTCTTCCTCTTTGGCAAGTGGGTTAGGCCCAGATGCTATAAGTCAAGGGGAGTTAGGTGCCTAGATACCTTTGAAGATCTGGGCCTTAGCCTCTCTGTGTCCTAATTACATCGCATGAAAGATTGAGAGGCCCTATGGTAATAGGAACCCTGTGAGCACCTAAGAATGTGACTAGCTGTGACTAGGTAGCTGACTGCAGAAGAGCTTGTCTACAGCACTGTTCCTTCCCTCTAACCCAACTGTTTGGTTCATCCAGCTGTTCCTTCTGGTCTCCAACCCAGACTGCAAGCTCTTCAAGGCAGGGGCTGTCATTTCACTTCATGCCTGCACAGCACAATGGGGTCCCAATCATTTGACTGATGCCTCTCTACTATAATACAAACAGTCAGTATTGTTAGGCTGAGAAGTGCTAACGGCTACCAACAAGGGGGGGGCATGGATCCAAAGACAATCACAGCCCTGGCTAAAGCCAACGGGGCTGCCAACCATTCTTTTCAGGCTCAACAGAAGGAGCAATCAAGACCCTTGATGGAGCAAGGAGAGCAGCAAACAGTGAAAATGACTGCCCAAGGACTAGAACGGACAGGTCAGAGCTTAGCCAAGGGGACGCCAGGGTTTGCCTAATTGCAAATGCAGAGGCTAGGATATCAATCTGTAGCCTGTGTATGGAGGCAGAAAAGCCTGGAGAAGGAGTTGTGAGTCCGACCCTGAGAGGAAGCACAGAGTTTCTTGGGCACTGAGCTTGCTAAAGTGGCAGGCATGGGGACTTCTGAGCGAGGAAACTGCTGTCTGTTTGTTTCTACTCCACTCAGGACTTTGTGTGCATTTTTTGTAAATACACAAGATCACACTAAGGGGTATACATGACTCAGAGCATCCATTTCACCTCCTGATGGAAACAACCCGGCAAGGCACCAAATATTAACTGACCACTCAGGTCAAAGGGACAGTAGCAGCAATAAGAAATTAATCAACAGAAATCCTGATGGATCAAAAGACTCAGAAAAGGAAGCCATGTAAGTTAATGCCACTCCAAAGCTGCTCTGCTAGCCTGCTCTAGGAAGCACCTTCTTCTCCATCTTTGCCAGAACAAATAACTGCAATAGCCATGAGAACTTGCAGTACCCTGTAGCCACTACAAAGCTGTGAAGTTTTACATTCACACAGAGTGTAGTTTGAGTGGTTTTTGAATGGCAGCTGCGCCTGTGAAAATCAGTTGTTTCATTTTTTAGGTGAACGTATTGGCTTTTTTTCAGCAGTTAATGATTTGTCTCTTCCTGCAAACAGCTTCGGTCGAAGGGCAGTTGAGCTCTTTCTGACAGCAGTGAAAGGGGATTTCAACTCTAACTGACACCATGGCAATGGGATTGCACTTAGATTCCTCTTGTGGCTTGCCAAGGAATTAACTGGCAAGTATATAGAAGTAATTACTTTATCACCTGCATACACTCAAGCCATGCTCAGACTTGATACACTTGGGCCCTGATCCTGCAGAAATCTGGTTGAATGGATCCAACTGCAAGATTGGGGCCTCAGCAGAAGAAACATAATATCTAATCTAATCTATCTATCTATCTAAGTAGCTTTATTTTTTTAAGGTCTATTTTCTGTAATGGAACCGAAAAAGATGTTGAACAAGGACAACTTTTTCTCTCAGTCAGGAGGTCTTTTTCTCCTAACATTTCCCCAGCTCTCTCTGTCTGTCTCACTCTCAAAGTACATCCTGTCTGACACCTAGATCGTACATTCTCTGGGACAGGGACTGTCTTCATTATCTTTTTGGACAGTGCCTAGCACAATGGGGCCCTGATCCTTGCATGTGATTCCTAGAAGCAACCATAATAGAAAATAGCTTAACAAAGAGAACGTTAAGGGGTGACTTCATTACAGTCTATAAGTATCTACATGGGGAACAAATATTTAATAGTGGGCTCCTCAATCTAGCAGAGATAGGTGTAACATGATCCAATGGCTGGAAGTTAAAGTAAGACAAATTCAGACTGGAAATAAGGCATTAATTGTTAATAGTGAGAGTAGTTAACCACTGGAACAATTTACCAAGGGTTGTAGTAGATTCTCCATCACTGGCAATTTTAAAATCAAGATTGGATGTTTTTCTAAAAGACATGATCTAGGAGTTATTTGGGGGGAATGTTAGG
This sequence comes from Lepidochelys kempii, assembly GCF_965140285.1. Classification (NCBI taxonomy): domain Eukaryota; kingdom Metazoa; phylum Chordata; order Testudines; family Cheloniidae; genus Lepidochelys; species Lepidochelys kempii. The sequence continues at coordinate 102,926,168 of NC_136387.1, read as the reverse complement.
GGGCTTATTCCTTCACCCACTTACTTCCCTGGTCCTTCTCACATGAACAGAGAGCAACAATATCCGAAGTCCAAAGGTGCAAACAATTCGATGTTTATTGGGGTGAACTTTCAGCAAGCATGATTCCAGTTGCCTTCTTTAGTATCCTCCTTCCCAGCTCTGACACCACAGAGCCTGACACCTGTGTCCCTGTTCCCATTCCTGCCCTTAGCCAAACATTATTCCAATTTCCTTACCCCCATTCCCTGGCCCCATTTCCCCCTTTAGCAAAACATGATTCCAATTTCCTTACACCCATTCCCTGTTCCCATCTCCCCCCCCACACACACCCATGCACCCACCCACACTCACTCACTTCCTCACTGACTACAGATTATATAGCAAAACTTGAGTTCTGCTTAGCTATACCTTAACCAATCATTTTCCTGAAATTTAACTAACCAATCCTAACATATTGTAACATGATTATGTAACCAATTATATCCCACCACCTTAATTAGTTTACACCCAGCAAAATTAATTATACAGCAGACAGGAACAATCACAGAACCAGACAGAGATTATACAGACAAACAATAGCAAAGTGGGAACTACAATGACAAGACAATACAGAAGTGAGGATTTCACATCCCAGCTATTGATAAGTGAGTTCTTGCCAGACAGGATGCTATCTAAGTTTCCTTTTACATTTTCTAGGCACTTCCCTTTCTCTGGAGGTGATAGGAATACAATCCTGTCCTGATAGTGCCTAACAGCTCAATAACACCTTATTGTATGTATGGGGGTGGGGGGGTGAGAAAGCCTGGATTTGTGCTGGAAATGGCCCACCTTGATTATCATGCACATTGTAGGGAGAATGGTCACTTTGGATGAGCTATTACCAGCAGGATAGTGAGTTTGTGTGTGTGGTTTTTGGAGGGGGGTGAGGGGTGAGAGAACCTGGATTTGTGCAGGAAATGGCCCACCTTGATTATCATGCACATTGTGAAGAGAGTTGTCACTTTGGATGGGCTATTACCAGCAGGAGAGTGAGTTTGGGGGGGGGGAGGTGGAGGGTGAGAAAACCTGGATTTGTGCTGAAAGTGGCCCAACTTGATGATCACTTTAGATAAGCTATTACCAGCAGGACAGTGGGGTGGGAGGAGGTATTGTTTCATGATCTCTGTGTGTATATAATGTCTGCTGCAGTTTCCACAGTATGCATCTGATGAAGTGAGCTGTAGCTCACGAAAGCTCATGCTCAAATAAATTGGTTAGTCTCTAAGGTGCCACAAGTCCTCCTTTTCTTTTTACCTTATTTCAATGTGACTAGTTTGGAATGTGAGGATGTGACCGTTTGCTTCCCAGCTTATGGCTGCCTCTGCTGCTTAGCCAAAGGCCTGAGCCTAAGAACAGGGCCTCAGACTGTCACAGTAAGAGAAGGCCCTTACACCAGCAGACAGTGATTTTGATTCTTTCTTTTATACCTCTAGAACTAGCCAAGTGATAAGAATACACCTAAATTCTTAAAGTACAGGCCTTTGCAGACAGGCCTGAATATCTATATCCTAACAGGGAAGTTCTCTAGCCTGTGTTATACAGGGCGTCAGACTAGATGGGAAGTGTGTAACAATCAAGATCCAACATGACAATTCTTTGCAGTTCTATGGCTTAATCCTGTAAGGTACAGAGTCCTCCTAAGAGATGGTGATCACCTTCAACTCCTACTGAATTCAGTGGTAGATGATGGAACCCGGCACCACACAAGACTGAGCCCCATAGTAACTATTACCCAACCAAATCCAAGAGCTTTGATTGAAATTGATCACCTCTGCAGGGTAGACTTTCTTTTCATCTTTATGTAACTCAAAAATGGGTGAATGGCATTTGCTCAGATTTCTCCCCAAACATTCACCTTCAGGGAGAGGCCGATCGTGGAAAATTTCAGCCGAAAAGAAAGTTATGAGCATGTTCAAAGTAGGGGGAAACATCAGGCTAAAGTTAACTATGAATTTCAATGTCAGCAGGAGTTATAACTAAGCCCTGCAACTCTGCTAAGTATTAGGGGTGCAATGAGTACAAATGTCTGAATCGGTGGATAGCATCGACTGCGGTAGCTTCTTCAGCTTGTCAGATTGCGATGGCGCTAGCTAGCCAGTGTTGGGTGGTTATCCAAAAGAAGGACAGATTGGTGGTTAAAGCACTGACCTAGCACTCAGAAGATCACGGACTCTGCCACTGACTTCCTGTTTGCTCCTGGACAAGCCACTTAATCTCCTTGTGGCTTAGCTTCCCATCTATAAAAGGGCGGTAATAACCATTTCTGTCAAATCTATTCGATACTTAAATTCCTTGGGGCATCTTGTGCATCTGCTAATGGTGCTCTGGTCTCACCAGCAACAGCTTGTGCTAATGTGATGCCTTAAGAGTAAGCTGCGCTATCATTCCGCAGATGTTAGAAACAGCCCCCACAAACCACACTGTTCTGATTTCCATGACGCCCCTTCTGAATCACTCAGAAAACTGGCATGTAATGGGAATGGGGTGATTGTGGGGTGTCTGAAGGCTGAGAGCCTCTGTATTGCTCTGCCAGTAGTGGTTATAAAATGGGAGGAAGCACATTTTACCTCCATGATCTTTCCCTTACTCTTGCTAGACCACAAAACTTGTATATTCCAAGAAGAACCAAACAGCAGAAAGCAGAATTACCCGCCATGTTGGGGAGAGGAAATTTAGTACCGACGTTATCAAGACAGGAAAAAGAGCCAATTATCTTTATATATAACCACGTTCTGCCCACTGAGCCAGTAATCCCCATGTCTAACATTAGTCACTGAGTATGGGAAGCACTTCTAAAGTTAAATACTGAAAAATGTTCAAGATTAAACAAAGTCAAGGAAAGGTAAAAGTCAAGGGGCTAGACCCTCAGCTGGTGAGCCTAGCTCCACTGGCTTTTAGACCCACAACGTTCCTACGCTAGGAACTGACCTGGCGTTATCTTACACCCTGTATATTTGATGGGATATATTTAAGAACATAGTCATATATCAATGCATATATTTAAGAAGAAACAGATGAGTGGAAGATGGAACATACAGGCAGGGTGGCCAAGTTAATTTTACAGAAGGGCCCTTCCTTTTTTGTGTTTCCTATTTACAAAATACCAATCGTGCAACCTCAGTGGGGCCTGAACAATATTTGTTTTTAACTTCATTTCATAGGTTTAAAACCACCTAAATATTCCCCTCCTTCACACCCCCGGAAAGGAAGGCATCCTGCCTCTTAAAGGCACAAATGACTTTCTTGTAAGTGCCTCATTGGAGCGTCTATGAACATTGCGCCCTTTCTGCTGCCCTGCTCAGGCCTGCATTCTCAGCTGCCTGCCCGTACCACATGGGTCAGTGCAGCGCTCACAAGATCCGTTGTGATGCTTCCAAATGAGCACTGTGCGGCCCCAGAACATGAGACTCTGAGAAACTCAAGTGTGCCACGAATGGTGAAACGTCAGGGAGAAAACCACATTGTGACAGCTGTAAGGGTTTGACAAGAGATGGAAGGCTTCAGATTTAAAGGCAACAACTGGACAAAAGTTGTGAAGTGCCTTGTAAAATGGTAGATAAAAGCACGCACTTCTTCACCCATTCGTGCACAAGCCAAATTCTGCTGTTACGCTGGTAAAAAAATAAAGACAATAACTCTAGTGACATAAGTGGAGTTACTGGGCAGTTACTGAGAGCAGCATTTGGCCCAGTATCTCAGGAAGAGAGAGATTTTGCAGTTTACAGAAAGTCTGTCTTATAAGTGCTCAGTGTAGCATTGAAGGGTCATAATTTATCATTTGCCACCTGTGATCCAAGGAACAAGCAACACACTCTCATTCTTTTCTGAAGAGTAGCCCGGCCTCCACTTACAAGTGTAATGTATCTGCTCCCAAATCATTAGCGCTATTGGTTTGTTTTTCACCCAAGAAACCAGAAATGCCCTTGACAATGTACCAGAGGGACTGGCTCTTTGTTCTGTATTTGTACAGTGCCTAGCACAATGGGGTCATTGTCCACGACGGGGGCAGGGGATGGGGGTTCCTAGGTGCTACAATACACATAAATAAACAGTATCTCTTTGTGTTTAGTGCACTGAAAGGGCCTCTCCTTACTCCACAGATGGCCTCCCTGAGTATTTAGAGTCAGATCTGCTTGCTTTTGTGCCAAAAGCCAGTATTTCAACTCCTGTTAACATTGCAGAGCCAGGACAGAGGAGGGGATCTGGATTCAGCAGGAATGTCCACTGCTCTGATTTTGAGGCTATAATCCCCATCCTCATCCTGCTGTGGCATCATTCTGGGGAAGCATCAGAAATCCCCCTGGAGCTCCCTACGCTCCCCACTTACCCATTGTACATTCTTAGTAGCTCCATCAGAGCCAAAGGGATACCGTGCTGTGGCAGGTGTACCCTGCCCGAGAGCCTGAGACACAAGTGCAGGGAACAGGACAAGAGCCACAGCCCTTCCGAACTAATTTAACTCATCCTGAGTTCCAGCAGGCAGCAGGTTTGAGGAGCTTGCGTTCAAGGCTGGAGCGCTGGACGTGCCACGTTTCTTTTCCTGCTAGCACCCGATTCTCGGTATTGACAGAGATTCACTGGCGCTTCATTAGCTGTGTGTAATTATATATGACACAGTGCATTGTGGTTGCTGTTTAGATGGAAGAGGCTCTTCGGCAGACATCTCTGTGGAGGGGTTTCTTAAGTGAGCTGTAGCTTATGCTCAAATAAATTTGTTAGTCTCGAAGGTGCCACAAGTCCTCCTTTTCTTTTTGTGGATACAGACTAACACGGCTGCTACTCTGAAACCTGTTAAGTGTGTGTGTTTGCGTGTGTGCAATAAATTTGCCTGGAGTCCTGGCTGAGTGAGTGTCCCTGTCACCTGCTTGCAAACACCAGGGTGAACTGATTTGGGGTGGATGCAAATAACAGGCTAGACGGGGTGTAGCTCCTGAGGAAGATTGAGGCAGCTGGCCACGCATTGATCACTTACCCAGTATCTCTGACAGCGTAAAACACCAGGCTTCACTCTGCTACAGGCCCCTGGCAAGACTGCTAGGCCCAGAAGTAACATAGCCAGGTAACATGGAGACAGATCAGGGAGTCTCAGTCCACAGGCCATCTTTCCTGCAGGCCGTTGTGTTGTCAGTGCTACGGGAGTGCCTTTGCCGTACTGCAGCGAGTCTCTTGTTGGGACAGAGCTTTCAGAGCAACTTTAACAGCTCTGCTTCTCCGACAGGCCACGTCTCTGCACTGCGAGTGACCAGGGAAATGGGCACAGCTCAGAACAGCATGTGGCCGGGGCACGTGGGTGTGTAAACCTGCTGCTAACAGGTTTTAGAGGACTTGGAATAACAGGCTCCATCTTGCAGCCATGGAAGCCAGAGGTGGCGGGGGTCTTGCCTCCGGTTTGAATTGGACGCATGGGGTCATTCTCTGCTCTGCCCCTAGGAAGGGCTTGGGGGGTGTCAGTGCCCCTTTGCTCTCCCTCCTGTAGTATTTGTTCTCTACCCGTCCTCACTTGCCCCTCGCCCTCTACTTTCGGTCCCTCTGCTGAGTGTTTCTCTCTGTTCCGCTCTGATCTTCCATCGCTCCAGTGGGCTCTCGCTCCCTGGGCACTTCGCTCGTTTCGATCCGCCCTGTCGGCTTGCTTTGCCTGCTTTATTCCTTTAATACGTCTCCTTTTCCTCAGCCCATCCCCAGGAGGGGTCCCGTGTCGCCTGTGTCCCCCCGTCTGTCCCCCTCCTCCCCCCCGTCCCTTCCCCACCCCTCTCTGTTGGTCTGTCTGTCCCCCACCCATGTCAGTCTGCCCCCCTCCTCTCCACCTGTCCCTTCCCCACCTCTCTCTTTGTGTCTGCCCCCCTCCTCTCCACCTGTCCATTCCTGGCCGTCTGTCTGTCCCCCTCCTCTCCACCTGTCCGCCCCTGCCCCTCTGTCTGCCCCCCACCCATGTCTGTCTGTCTGCCCCCTCCTCTCCACCTGTCCCTTCCCCACCTCTCTCTCAGTGTCTGCTCCCCTCCTCTCCACCTGTCCGCCCCTGCCCCTCTGTCTGTCTGTCTGTCCCCCACCCATGTCTGTCTGTCTGCCCCCTCCTCTCCACCTGTCCCTTCCCCACCTCTCTCTCAGTGTCTGCTCCCCTCCTCTCCACCTGTCCGCCCCTGCCCCTCTGTCTGTCTGTCTGTCCCCCACCCATGTCTGTCTGTCTGCCCCCTCCTCTCCACCTGTCCCTTCCCCACCTCTCTCTCTGTGTCTGCCCCCCTCCTCTCCACCTGTCCGTTCCTGCCCCTCTGTCTGTCTGTCTGTCCCCCACCCATGTCTGTCTGTCTGCCCCCTCCTCTCCACCTGTCCCTTCCCCACCTCTCTCTCTGTGTCTGCTCCCCTCCTCTCCACCTGTCCGTTCCTGCCCCTCTGTCTGTCTGTCTGTCCCCCACCCATGTCTGTCTGTCTGCCCCCTCCTCTCCACCTGTCCCTTCCCCACCTCTCTCTCTGTGTCTGCTCCCCTCCTCTCCACCTGTCCGCCCCTGCCCCTCTGTCTGTCTGTCTGTCCCCCACCCATGTCTGTCTGTCTGCCCCCTCCTCTCCACCTGTCCCTTCCCCACCTCTCTCTCTGTGTCTGCCCCCCTCCTCTCCACCTGTCCGTTCCTGCCCCTCTGTCTGTCCGTCTGTCCCCCCCCATGTCTGTCCCCCCCTCCCCACCTGTCCCTTCCCCACCCCTCTCTGTCTGTCCGTCCGTCCCCCCACCGCACCGCCCCGCCCCCGGAGCCCTGGCAGGCGGTGCAGGAGCCCGGAGCGGATCGATGGGGGCGAAGCCGGGCAGGTATCGGCGCTCGATTGGCCGCGCCTGGCGGCGAGCGGGGCCGCTCGGGATAGAGCGAGGAGCCCGGGAACCCGGGCCCCGCCCCCTCCCCCCGCGCCGCCGAGAGGAGACGGGGACGGGCCGGACCGGACCCACCCAGCCCCCGAACCAGGGGTGACCCCCCCGCCTGCCCGCAGCCAGCCCCCCCGGCGTGCGAACCCCCGAACCCGGGGTGACCCCCCCTACTGCCCCTCCCCCAGCCAGCCCCCCCGGCGTGCGAACCCCCGAACCCGGGGTGACCCCCCATACTGCCCCTCCCCCAGCCAGCCCCCCCCGGCGTGTGAACCCCGAACCCGGGGTGACCCCCCCATACTGCCCCTCCCCCAGCCAGCCCCCCCAGCGTGTGAACCCCGAACCTGGGGTGACCCCCCTACATCTGCCTGCCCCCCATACAGACTCCTGGGGTGCTCCCCTCCCCCATACAGCCCCCAGCTTGCCTACTCCCTCCCCTGGCCTGACCCCCTCCCCATACCCCATTCACACTCCTCCCCGGCTTGGCCTGAGCGCCCCCCTCCCATCCCGAGCTGCACCCTGCGTGGGGCTGGATGCTGCTGTAGCCCCCTACGATGGTAAGGGGGAGGGGCAGCACCCCCATGCAATCACTGGCAAAACCCCCTCCCCTCAACTCCCGTGGGGCTGCCGCACTTCTTCATCGCCATCTCTCTCTCCTTCCTTCCTGCAGAGGAGAAGCCTGGCCCCCAGCCAGCTGGCCAAGAGGAAGCCTGGGGGCGATGACTCGGAGGATGATGAGGACTGGCACCCCGAGGCGGTGAGCTCCGCACCCCCCTTCCCCTCTGTTGTCTGGCTGGCTAGAGGTCTGTTTCCAGTGCTGCTGCCCTTCCCGCTCCTGGGCTGGGCTGTAAGGGTAGCGCCTTCCCTTGGCGGGGCTGAGAAATGCATAGGACCTGCTTGTGTGCCCTCTCCCATGGACAGGCCCAGTTTTCTCAGTAGCCGCCACCTCCCGGGATGCTCAGCGGTGACGCTTTGGCCAACAGAGCACAGGTCCCAGCGCATGATGGGCAGGGCGTTCCCACGGTGGAGGGCTGGGATTATGGAATTCACGTCCACTGGAAATCGGGCTGAGCCAAAGGTGCTCCACTGTTAGACCAAGTGACAAGTCCCAGTTGTTTAGGCAGGTGTTTCTATAGACAAACAGTGAGACCCCAAACATGCTGACCCTGGGAATTTAGCCGTTGGCACCTGATCATCATTTTAAGAAAGCATTTATAAAGTCCCATGGAATTCAGTGGGTCTCCAGGGTCTGGTCCAAAGTTTAGATCCAGACTTCACTAGAGTTTGGGGATGTTTGGGTCAGGACCATATCTTAAAAGTCAAAGTATGTGTATCTCTGTAGAGTTGGTCTCTCTTCTTGGATAGAAACAACCCCCCGCCCTCCAGGAGAATCACTGGATGTGCTGGGGGAGGCTAAATGACCAGAAATATAGATTCATAGATTTTTTAAGGCCAGAAGGGACTATTGTGATCATCTAGTCTGACCCTGTGTATAACACAGGTCAGAGAACTTCACCCCGTGATTTCTGCATGAAATCCATAACTTCCGTTTGGGCTACAGAGCATATTGTTCAGAAAGATACCCTCCCTGGAGGGAGAGATGGTTTTGAATGGGATCATTATAAATCATTGACCTCTCTATGTATGTATGTATATGTATTTGTCTTGTCACTTTCCTGAGTGTCTAACATTCAGCTTGAAATTTGCAGCCCTTTCGCTTCCCTAATAAGAACTCTGATCAGGAGCCAATAGGGATGCTAAAAACCCTATAATCAGTGTGCTGGCCAGCATGAGGTGCTAACTTTTTTTCGTGAAGGAAGTTTGCTAACTGAAAACAAAACAAATGCATTTTTGCTGACCCATATTTCTGCTATGTGCACCCAAATACTGCATGGGGAGGGGTTAATGGATATATTCAGAATTAGAGGAGTATTTTAAACACATTCACGTCCAGGTAGGTAAAATTTTGGGCCCATCGACCTTGGCAGTGTCCTTACAATGGCAGTGAGTAATGATGTTCTGTTTTCAGACTTACTCAGCTGGCTGGCTTCATTGTCTGTGTGGTTAGATGCTTATAGAGCATGACGGTGATACATTTATCCTGCGTTGGTCTCTCCAAATCGTCCACAGCCTGTCCTGATTTTCTTTCTTAGACTCTAAAGAAGCGGAAAGCTGGCAGTGAGAGCCAGAGCTGGGAATGTTACGTGTCACCTTTCCGGAAACCGTTGGCCCCATTGACCAATCGACCTCACTGCCTTGATAGCAGCAAACATGTAAGTGGATCGCTCGAGGGCATATTGTCAGCACATGCCAATGAGTAGTTGCTCACTGTACATTTGTGATCAGAAGGGCTCACACCCTTCTATTAGGTTATACATCTTGGGCATGATCTGTACACGTGCACTTACGAAAACTCTCATTGAGTCAATGGGAATTCCACGTAATGAGGGCTTGCATGATTATTTATGTTATAGTAGCACCTAGAGGCCTCACCTGAATTTAGGGTCCCACTGGACCAGGCACTTTATTCATAATGAAGTTCACACAACTTCCCTATGGAAATATTCAGTGGTGCAGTCAAGTATTAGTGATGTATTTAAGCAAGAAGTTTATGATGCTAGGATGTTTAATCACATGAAGCGGTATTAGTCAGTTTCATGTTTTGGAGAGTCCAGAGGGAAAACATATTAAATATGACTTTAAAATATCTGGGACAGAAACATCAGTGGGAATTGGGAGCACTCACCACTTTGCAGGATTGGGGCCTTAGCAAATGGCTTCTTTGTCTGTTATGTAGCTATCTCTGATAGCAAATAACTTTAATGTATATTTTTCTTTCTCCATTCCTAGGAGGCATTTATCCGCAGCATTTTGTCAAAACCCTTCAAAATACCCATTCCAAATTATCAAGGTAAATGAAGGGGGTTTAACAGATCTGTATCAAATCTGCCTCCTGTGAAAAAGGTGACATTTTGGTTTTGTCAGACAGTGATATTTTCCTCCTTTTGTATGTGTTAGTTTGAACAGAAAAATATAGCCCCATTAGGGAAGCAGTCTTATTTCTTATTAATATTTAGTTTGGATAATCCTACATTTCAGTACTGGATTCTGTATTACGACGGTTACATATTTTACAAAGTACCATAGGCTTGCATACCATGTTACAGAACAAAACTGCGAGACAGGTTTCTGGCCCAAACAGTTTACAGTCTAAATCAGTGGTTCCCAAACTTGTTCCGCCGCTTGTGCAGGGAAAGCCCCTGGCGGGCCGGGCCGGTTTGTTTACCTGCCACGTCCGCAGGTTTGGCCGATCATGGCTCCCAGTGGCCTCAGTTCGCTGCTCCAGCCCAATGGGAGCTGCAGCTGCGATCGGCCGAACGTGTGGACGTGGCAGGTAAACAAACTGGCCCGGCCCGCCAGGGGCTTTCCCAGAACAAGCGGCGGAACAAGTCTGGGAACCACTGGTCTAAATAATACCCCCAATATCACTAACCGGAGGAACAATGTATGTGAAACCAATAAGCGTGCACCAGTTTTCTTTATACTTGGCTTGATACTTTAAGTCTCGGGGTGATCTTTTTAATAAGCTGTGTCTGATAGCTTCAGCTGTTCTTAAATATGTGGTGCACAAACTTCTGACTGGAACAAATGGGACCATTTTTTCTCCCTTGATTCAATAACAGGTCAACCAGTTTCACTCAAACTTTAGTCCAAATGTGGGGTTTTTATTAAATGAGACCAAGTATGGTAATTACCAGCCCAAAAGGAACTTATTTGATACAGTGGTTAGCAGCTGAAAAAGCAGGTTTGAAAGGAAGTTGGAATTAAGCCTTATTTGTAGAGGGTGTAGTATGTGTCTGCACAGCTTTTTTTTTATGGTGGGACTCACTAGATGGCGCTGTTATACATAGTCATCTTTTCTTAGCAGGGGAGCAGTGTGCAGTCTTTTAAGAGAAGCTGGATTGTTGTTTTGTGCTGAATGTTCTTTTGGGGGAGCTGTTGCAAGCAGCAGGAGATTATGCTTCATTTTAATCTCCCTAACTAGAGTCAATCCTTGGAGCAGAATTGCTTCCTGGGAACCAGGCACTGATGTTTGGGCAAGGATTTCTAAAGGAGAGGTTTCCCCGTGTGCTGTTTATGCCCACTTCTGTTCCATGACTGGTGTATCTGTGTAAATAAATTACACTAAGAAAATGCCCAGAATCCAAGTCACTAATTTCTACTCTTAACGGGAAGCTCACCTGCAAGGCCACAACACCTGCTACCGCATGGCAGAGGGGGATGACAGAACAGTAGATTATGTGATATCCTTCTAAGATATGGCAGTCCACTGTTAAATGCAGTGCTGTAAAGGTAGATGCTAATGGTCACATCCTACCCTGGGATAAATGCATGCAACTCCCACTGAGCTCTGAATTGGTTTCTGAGAGGAGGATTTGGGCCAGTGGTTTGTGAGATGCCTAGTTATATATTTACTGAACTCCTAGAACATACAGCCTTTGGCCCTGCTTGTCCTTATACAAGGCTAAGTTATGGCCTTGGAGAGCCTAGGGGCATCGTCAGCGCTCAAATGCTGTGGAAGTGCCTGTATTAGCTGTAATGCACCTGCAGCGCTGGCCGGGGAACGTAGTCAGCACCCCCATAGCTAGCTCAGAGTTACCCCGTGTGCAGAGGGGGTTGGGCTGTGACTGTGAACCTGCCCCCCCCAGAGCTCCCCCACACTTTGCACGCAGATTATTGCTGCCCCTGTGTGAGTGCAGTGGGGGACAGGGCTCCCTGCCCTCCCTCTCAGCGCACCCGTAGAGAGCCATCCATCAGCTGGCTCGTCGAGCACATCTAAGCTGCTGGTGCATGCAGCGTTGGCTTCCTCTTGAATCTGTATTCTGCCAGCATCACACCCGCACTGTAAACAGCGTGTTGAGCCTCCTCCTTCAGGGCAGTGGATTGTGTCTGAATTCTCACCCTTTTGCGCGGCTCAGTTTTTTCTGGGAGGAAGCAACTGGCATTCCTTTGAATCCTGCCTGTGATTGTTTTCAGGGTCACTGGGCTTGAGGGCCCTGGGCATCAAACGGACAGGGGTAAGGAGCGCTCTCCATGACCCTTTTGAAGAAGGGGCTCTGGTTCTTTATGAGCCCCCGCCGCTGAGTGCACACGACCAGCTGAAAATAGACAAGTGAGTTACCCACAAAGCAGGTATTGTAGCTCCAACCTCGTTGGCTAGTCTTCCGTTCCCAAAAGGCTCTGAACCTTGGGAATTTGGATCAGAACTTTGGAGTTAAATGTGGTTCTGAGCCTTGTGGCTCTGGAATGTCTCTAGCTTGTAGCAATAGTAACCAAAGGAAGGAACATATCCATCTTAGATCATTTGTGGTGTTCTACCCATGGGGTTGACTCGTGGGTAAGCCCAAGGCTCATTGTACACTTCAGTCCATTCCTAAGAGGGCTTTATTCCCTGTCAGTTGCACGTTTCAGTGCTCAGTCTGGATATGTCAACATTAAGGTACAAGCCAACCAAAATGAGGAACTAAAAACTGGATATTAGAATGGGAACCATCAGGCAACCTTACCTAGAGTGGTCACTGATGCTCCCATTGCAGGGATGAGGCTATCTTTGCTAACCACTGCTTCACTTCCAATAACAGTATGTCAGAGAGGTAGGATGGTCCAATGGTTAGGGCACTAGCCTAGCATTGGGGAGACCTGGATTCAAGTCCCTACTCTGCCATAGACTGCATTTGTGACTTTGGGCAAGTCAGTTATTCCCCCTCTGTACAATGGGAATAACAGCATTACCCTGCCTCACAGGAGTGTTGTGAGGATAACTACATTAAAGATTGTGAGGTGCTCAGGTGTTATGGTAATAAGTACCTAGGCTAGATATATCCTGCAACCTTCATCTAGGAGTTGCAGGATATTTCAGGTTAGCACTAATCTATGTCACAAAAGTACTCAAGTCACAGCATCTAGTCATAATGTGGCTGCCCTGTGACATGGTCACCACCCATTCCGGTATTGTGGTGGGTGCGGGCTCTGTATCTGAATTGTGTTCCAGCTTTGCATTCAGGGACACAATTACAACGTGGTTCCACCTAGACTGCAAAATGGCACTGTGGTGTTTAACTGTCGGGGCAACCATGTACCAAGTCCCTAACGTGGTTGATCTTTGCAAAGCAGAAAGGATTGCTAGCAGTCGCCTTCCTTGTGCCACTTACCATGAGTCCTCAGAACAGGAGTGAGCCAAAAAAGCCTGGACCAGGGCATTCATTCTACTCTCTCTCCTTTCTTGTTTGCCTCCTGCAGGGACAAAGTGCCAATCCATGTTGTGGTGGATCCCGTTCTCAGTCGCGTTTTACGGCCTCATCAGAGAGAAGTGAGTTTTGTGGGAAACTGCTTTGAGCCATCAGGAGTTCCTTAATCTCCACCTCAAGTGCTTAAACTTTACAGAGAATTCTGGGCAGATGGGTGGAGGGAGGATGTACAAAGCCAACCGCTACCTTCACTAGGAAGATCTGTTTCTAACTATAGTCATAGCAACTGCAGCTGAATGGATTTAAGATCATCCTTAAATATGCCAAAGGCCTGTTAGACCACAGAGATTGTTCCTCTGCTGTGGCACATTCCATTCCCCATACAAAAGTGCTGAGATATTGTGGGGTTGGGCCCTGTAAGAAACACTCAGATAGGTTCAGGGTCAGTTGGATGTTAAACTGATACTATGCTAGACCTTAGCCAAAAATCACTATAGGAGATCAATTAATGATTGTAATTTCCAAGTAATATTAGCTAGGATTCTGGCCTGCTATACACACATCTGATGTGTATGTGTTTATATTAGACTTACACGGTATCTATCTGTCTTGAAGTCAAGATATGTTCTCGCTCAACCACAAGTTATGGGCTTGATGCAGGAATCCCTTGGTTGAATCTCTGGCCTGTGTTATGCAGGAGGTCAGACTAGATGATCATACTTCTGGGCCTTAAAAATCTGTGAATCTACCTGCTTCCTGATGGTAATATTCCCCCACGTTATGTGTTACATCAGAAAAGTTACTGTCTAAAAATGACACCATCTCGCTCCACAGATCTGCTCCCAGTGTCAGACCTGCTCACTTTAGTTTTCATTACTTCAGTCTAGCCTCGCAGAGCCAAATGAGGTGGCTTCTGCACTAGCTCATGCATCATCAGTAGAACTGTAAGGAACAGACAGATCCTGCAAGGAACTCAGAATAGAGCACTACACAGAGCTCCTTGAGGCTTGGGACCTAAATTCCAATCTCTGTTTACCTTGAAGAATTTATACAGAGGTGTTCACCTGCAACACACCTCCATAGGGTTTGTATTAATAGTGTGGTATGCTAGTCAGGAAGAGCCCAGCTTGGCTTACAAAGCCCCCTGTGCCTAGTGCAACAGTCATTGTTTAGGATAGAACCACACGTCAAGGCCTTTTATCATTGCACGTTAACTTGTTTGACTCTCTAACCATAAATTATCTGCACAGCTTTGCTCTGAAATCTCTGTTCCTAAATGTCAGCTGTCAGTAATGTATTTGGATCCTGAGTCAGCCAGTGTAGCTGCGTGTATGCGTTTCAGTGAAAAATATCTCCTGTCCTAAATACCAGAACCAGCAAAACCCAGGGCTAATGTGTTAAAATAAAACAAAAAAACCCCACACAACAGGCTAGGTGCCTAATAAGCTGTTCAGGATCATAATGGATACAGGACATTATCAGCGGTAGACTTATAACCAGAGGCTGTATGGGTGCAACCTGTGAGTTTTTATGACCTTCCAAACTAAGTAGGGTCAAATTAGCTTTGTGCCTGGATGGGAGACCTGCAGGGGTTGGTTTAGGCAGCTCTGTAGCTTGTGTTCTCCTTTCTGAGTCAAAACTGGACCAGTCATGTAAGCCAGCACGGTGCTTGTCTCCAGCTGCATAGCTGGAGACACTCTCTTTCAGGAGAGATCCTGACCACTTGTCAGTAAGATCCCATGGCACTTTTTCTGAGGAGGGATGGTAGCCCCAGTGTCCGGGCCAAACTATATATTACCATCTTAGGTGTTCCTCATCTACCTGTCAGTGCAGTATGCAGGTGCTAGTCTGAGCAATCAAATTCTGCATGCCTAATGTCTCCCTTGTAATTTCAGTTGGATACTTCTTCACTTCCTGTCTCAAACTGGTGTGTAGCATTGCTATGCGTTGTTAACCAGTTGTATGGTTTGTCCGCCCCAGAGGTAGCTGCATTTCAGCAGCATCTCTGGGGATTCCTCTATATAGTTAGTATAGTGCTTCCAGTTCCTTTGTGCTGTGTACATCTGAGATACTGTGTATGATAACCTCAGACCCACAGTGCAGTGAGACTGCGTTACTGCACACGGCTTTCGTTCTGCATCCACAAGTCCATTCTAATCAACAAGCCCCCCCTTTTCATGCAGGGGGTGAAGTTCCTTTGGGAATGTGTCACGAGCCGGCGGATCCCTGGGAGCCATGGTTGCATAATGGCTGACGAGATGGGTCTGGGCAAGACCCTCCAGTGCATCACGCTGATGTGGACGCTGCTGCGTCAGAGTCCCGACAGCAAGCCTGAAATCGACAAGGCAATGGTGGTCTCTCCTTCCAGCCTGGTTAAAAACTGGTACAATGAAGTTGGCAAATGGCTCGGAGGAAGGATTCAGCCACTGGCCATCGACGGAGGCTCCAAAGACGAGATAGACCGTAAACTAGGTGTGGAGGCAACTACATGCAGCTGGCTTGTCTATCACTCAGTCTGTAGGGGAGTCTTCTAGCAGAAGGAAAAGACACTTCAACAGCTGATGTAAAGATCTAGGGCCTGAACCAAAGCCCACTGAATTCACTGGGGGTCTTTCCATTGACTTCAGTGGTCTTTGGCTCAGGCCCCTACATCTCTGTGTTGGTTCAGTGGATGATCTCCTGGTGTGCACCCCCCAATGAGATTCACATGGGTGTGTTTGGTTAGGGCGGTTTCTGAGCCTTCCTCTGCTGGAGAGCAGCCAGCGCAGGAAAGGGCAGGGGATGGGAGGCTGAGGGAGGGACCAAAGGGCGTTGAGTGGGAGGTAAAGGGAAGGGACGAGGCGATTAGCGGAAGAGGAGGAAGCAGAAGGCCTGCAGGGGAGGGAGCCACTGGAGAGAAGCGTCTCAGAATGCTAAAGGGGAAGTGTCTCAGATGGGTTTGTTTAGGGTCTGCTCAAAAGCAGTTGGAATAAATGGAAAGACTCCCCTGAACTTATCTTCTGCCTGGCTTTCAAATATTTTTCCATTCCCTGTGCCGCTCACGTCTTCCTCTTCCTTCCTGTAGCCGGTTTTATGAACCAGCGTGGCTTGCGAGTGCCTTCTCCCATCCTGATCATTTCCTACGAGACGTTCCGCCTTCACGCCGAAGTTCTCCAGAAGGGGAGCGTCGGGCTGGTCATATGTGACGAGGTACAGAGACGGCAGCTGGTGTTTCTTTAGTCCCGTGCTGAGCTTTTTCTGCTTTCATATGGAGAAATAATCAGAACGGCCTGGCAGCATTTGCATCCTTGTGTTGGAAGTGCTCTTGGTTGCTAGCCCACAAATGGAGTGTGTGATAATATCCAGCCCCAGGCACCTTTCAGCCAGAGCTTCCCGGGTGCTGTACAAAGGGCAGTCAGTAGCATTGTCCTCACTTCACAGATGGAGAAGCTGAGTTACAGATTGGCTAAATGACTTACCCAGGCTCATGCTGCAAGTCAGGTCTCATGACCCCCAATCCTTTGCTCTGACCACTAGATTATGCTGCCTCCCATATGTTGTATACATTGCGTGTATTATCAGGCTGGACCTGTGTCCCCCAAACAGTAGAAGGTCAAGTGTCGGCTGTGCTGACGACAACACAGTAAAGATTAGGGAACAAAGGGCCTGCTCCAAACGTCCATTGACATCCATGGAAGTTGGATCAGGACCTACTGGACTCTTGTGTCTGAGAAAGGATCTCTTTCCTGAGCACTGGGCTAGCAGGAGGAGCTGTAAGTGCGAATGCATGCCTGAAGGGGAGCCTCTGAGTGGTCTCCTAGCACTGCTAGGGGGATGGGGGGGCTGACGATACAGGGGGAGAACGTGTGAACAGGCAAGGTGAGTGATCCTTGCTTAGGCTAACGAGTTTGTACTCTCCAGGCGCTGGATTCTACTCGGCGAGGGCTGGATTTTTCGGGAGCTGCCTTCACACGAGTAAAATGCAGTTCCATTCAAACCTTTTGTTCTCCGATGCTGTGTATCGGTATCCAGCTTCACATTTGTGCTAGAGCTCCGTTTTCCTGAAGGGAAAACAAGCAAAGCAAGCCTGTGCCCAGCCCCAGACCAATGAGGAGCTTTACAGCACTCTGCCCATGCACTTACTACTTCCTCTGCCTCCCCTAGAGGAGTTTCATTGAATGCTAGTGACACTCGGTGGCTTGGTTCTGTATCCGCTGTAATGCAGACTGAGATGATCCTGAAAGTGGAGCACATTCTTTTCTATCTACGTATTTATACTGTGCCCCACCCCGTGGTATCTGGGCACCTTAATGTTTTGCCCTTGAGTAGCAACTTTCAGCCAAGGATCTTGCAGCAATTTACAAATAGCGATAAATTAACCATCCTGGCTATTGCTGGGAGCTAGGGGATATTGTTCCCATTTTAGAAAACGAAATGTTTGCTTAATTTGGGCCATATAATAATTATTATTAGGGTAGCACCTAGGGGTAGCACTAGTCATAGAGCAGGGCCTCGCAGTGCAGGTGCTGTATATACCCAGAACAGAGACAGTCCTGTCCTGAGAAACTTACAGTTCAAATAAATCAGCGTTGACAGAGATCTCTCAGACCTGCTTCCTCTCACCAAGTGCCATGGGATTTCCTGTTTGCTTTTTTTTTTCTTTTTAGGGTCACAGGCTGAAGAACTCTGAAAACCAAACATACCAGGCTCTGGACGGCTTAAACACACCACGGCGAGTTCTCATCTCAGGGACCCCCATTCAGAATGACCTGCTTGAATACTTCAGCTTGGTGCACTTCGTTAACTCGGGCATCCTAGGTAAGGAGCGTGACGGTGTTAACCCCTGTGCAGCTTATAGAACCATAAAAATGTAGGGCTTGAAGGGACCTTGAGAGATCATCAAGTCCAGGCCTCTGTGCTGAGGCAGGATCAGGTAAACCTAGACCATCCCTGGCAGGTGTTTATCCAACCTGCTCTTAAAAACCTTCAAGGAGGGAGAGTCCACAATTTCTCTTGGAAGCCTGTTCCAGAGCTTAATTACCCTTCAAGTTAGAATGTTTTTCCTAATATCTAACCTAAATCTCCCTTGCTACAAATTAAGCCCATTACTTCTTCTCCTGCCTTCAGTGGACCTGGAGAACAAGTGGTCATCGTCCTCATTATAACAGCCTTCAACATGTTGAAGACTGTTATCAAGACCCCCATCAGTCTTCTTTTCTCAAGACTAAACTGTGAATCAAGAGGCAGGTGGCCTATCTGGCAGGGACCTCCCCCAGCCACCAGTGCTGGAGAAGTTAGCAGCACTGGCCTTCGTGATGGCCCTGAACTGCAAAGTTCAAATGTGAATCTGAGCATTATCCTCGTTTATAGTACCTGTAGTCCAGTAGTGTCTAGTCACCAACTAGATTGGGCCCCAATGTGCTAGGTGCTGTACTCATTCGTAGTAACAAACAGTCCTTGCCCCCAAAGAACTTACAAGCTAAATAGAGTAGGCAGACAAAGGAAGGCTTAATTATGCCCATTTCACAGATGGGGAACCAAGACACAGACAGATAAAGGGACTTGCCGTGGGTCACAGGGGGATTGTGTGTCAGAGCTGGGAACTGAACATTGATCTGGAGTCCCAGCCTACTGCCTTAACCACAAGACCACCCTTCCTCTTGATTTCTTAGTCCAGTGGTGGTCACATCCAGGGTTTTGGTTTGGGACATCTTTGGGACAAAGATGAGGAAGCTTGTGAATCTGGGGTTCACCTCGTCACCCTATTTACAGGGGAAAGGAGAAAAGTGTTTGAACAGAGGCATGATTTGATTTGTTTCTTTTTCCTCCTTGCTGGCGGATCTAATGCTTCTTATGGCTGCTTCTGCAGATTAAAACATTCCGTCTCTGGGCTCCGTCTTGTGTCCAGTGCCCTTGGTAGTCCATGGTCTGGTTTATTTGAAGAGCAAAGCATATAACTAATCTGTTGGCATTTTATGTTCTCCACTGCATCAACAGGTTCAGATTGGCTCTGATGCTGTCTGGCAGGGAGGGCGAAGGCTTGTCCCAGAAAGGCCACATTCTGTTCAAGGGCAAGAATAAATAAACCAACCATAGATCAGTCTTTTATGTTTTGTTGTTATTCTGAGGGCCCTGGTCTCTTTGTTGTGAAACATAATGGCATGGCATTAAATCTATCCCTTCTTCATGCACAGAACTCTCTCCCCAGGCCAAGAGCAATATGTGGGCTGTGTCTGATTCTGCCTCCAGAATTTCATCAGAGGGAGGAAGGGATGGGGATAGAAGGTGTTTTTATTTCCTCTTCTTTTTCTCCATGAGTTTTGATTTGGCTTGGGGACTTAGCACAGGGCGGCAACGTGATCGATTGGCCCGTGTCTTCGGCAACTCATGGAACCTATTTGTGCCTCAGTTTCCCAAGCTATAATATGGGGCTAATACCTTTTGGGGGTTAGGGTTAATTATACTTGTAAAGTCTTTTGGGGATGGAAATGCTGTATAAATGTTAAATATTATTCTGTTGCTCACATTCACCAGCATTGTCTGAATTATTTCTGATGTGACAAGCTAGGGTTTACGTGTTAAAAGCTAGGGTTGAAGTGTTTCCATCCAGGGCCCACAACCCTCTGGCAGTGCCTGGGGTGGAGGGGAAATCCACTTTTCTGTCAAAGGCCCACATGCCTGCAGATGAGATGCTGTTGTAACATTTGACCTTTCCCCTCTGTTTTGGACAGGGACAGCGCAGGAGTTTAAAAAGCATTTTGAAATCCCTATCCTAAAAGGCAGGGATGCAGATGCAAGTGAAGCGGAGAGGCATAAAGGGGAGGAGCGACTCAAAGAACTGATCAGCATTGTGAACAGGTGAGTTCTAACATCCTCTCCCCAGAAAGCGAAGCATAAACCCCTTCCCACGTACAGCCATTTTTGAAGATTCCAGTACGGTGTCGGAACAAGTCCTGTTGCGAGTTTTGTGCATTGAATAGCTGATGAGTCAATAAAGCCCTATTAACACTAAGACATAAGGAATATATTTAATGTGCAGTTATACTCTGCAAAGGGATTGTCAGAATGACACTCATGGTTCCTGCTAATCCCAGTTCATCACCGTGTATTCAGATTACAAATCAAAGGACGATTTTTCTAATTGTCCCATGTTTCCAACTCCATCTGGTGCCTTAGCATCCCACTGTTTTCCTTCTGCTTCTTGCATCAACCCTTACGATAAAGATTTGACAACTAAGACGGCTGTCAACTCTCATGATGATACATGAGGCAGAACAGAACCCAGCTCACTCTCATAGCTGTGTTGGCTCTGTGGGGCTCACAAGAATAAACCATATTCATGCCAGTTAGGTAAGATGTTGTGGCACTAGGAGTAAATCTCTTGAGTATTATTAATACTTAGTTCTTATCTAGCATGTTTTGTCAGCTGATCTCAAAGTGTTTTACGAAGGAGGTCAGTATCATTATCCCCATTTTACAGATGGGGAAACTGAGGCACGGAGCAGGAAAATGACTTGCCCCAGGTCACCCAGCAGGCCAGTAGCAGAGCTAGGAATAGAACCCAGGACTCCTAAGTCCCAGTCAGTGTTCTGTCCACTCAGTGACACTGTAAGATGGTTTCATTTTTTTACACCGTTACTTTTCTGATTATGAATCGTAAGCAACCACGCTAACGAAATCTTTGACAGGTAACTGATTGACAGCAGAAGAGCCCTAACTAGAGTCTCCTCGGCATTCACAATGTTGCTGAAGTCTTGGTTCTATATAAGCTTTTGCAACCATTGCAAATGCCATAGAGCAGTTTATATTCACGGTCAATTTAATTTCACACGGTACGGCCGCTCTGCAAAATTGGCCATGACCTTGACACGGCCTGGCAGTAAAAAGGCTCAGTGAAACATGTGGCTGGGAGGGGTAGAAGGGACTCCTTATGATCCTGCGGGCCCCTGCTTTTGTTCATGGTGAAGGGGATTTGAAGCTGGTGCTCTGGGGTCTGTTCAGTCTCTCCTGCTTGGGGAGTTCCCCACTATCCCCCATTCAGTGTGCACACCCAGGTTTCAGTAACTCGCTCATCCTGGAATCATGATACAAAAGCAAGGAGAGAGGACACGGAGGTCAAAGATTAATTGAAATCAGTGGTGCCTATAGTCAAGGCAGCACATGAGAGAGAATGGTAGAACTGCACTGTGGAACACTTCCACAGCAGAGAACCCTCAGCCTAGAAACACCTGCCCCCGTCTGCATGTAGGACCCAAGAATACACCCATCCCGGCTGATCACACCTGCCAAGATAGAGGTGTGAAGCATTTTCTCAGGCACTGCGGGCCTAGATTGTAAGGGACTTGCACAGTCATGTTAGTCAGGGACAATACTGCAGTTCACCAGTGGCTTTTTGTTCTTCATGTCATCTGTGTTTCTAATCCCCATTTCCTTCATTGCAGATGTTTGATCAGGAGAACTTCAGATATCCTGTCCAAATACCTACCTGTGAAAATCGAGCAGGTGGTTTGCTGCAGGTATGGGACAGTTTGCCCAAATCAAGGACAGAAAAGAGAGAACAAAAGTAAAGGCTAAACTCACAAAAAATAGTCTTGACTTTCGGGTCTTGGATTTTAGTGGTGTCTCGTCATGGAATCTGTGTAGGACTAAGGCTCTCCCCAGAGAGAGGTGTGTTTCTGTGGCCCAAACAAACTATAGTAGAGATGGAGGAGGAAGATTGAGATCAGCTTGTGGATCTTCCCAGACCTGCCGCACTGTGCTAAGCCCCCTGTTCTGTTTCAGGCTGACACCTCTGCAGACTGAGCTGTACAAACACTTCCTGAAGCAAGCGAAGCCAGCCGAAGAGCTGAAGGAGGGGAAGATCAGCGTGTCGTCTCTCTCCTCCATCACGTCCCTGAAGAAGCTCTGTAACCGTGAGTGAGAGGTTGATTTAATGCTATTATTGTATTATCTACAGAGCATTGGATGCAGAGCTTCACGAAACACTTAAGCCCAGCTCTCTGCTCCAAAGAGCTTGTAATGTAATGACTCCATCTGATGCAACTCCCTGTATAAATCACCCCCACATCTGGAGAGCTGGAACTAGACCCTTGAGCCTCCTGACTCTCACAGGTCGCTGTCACTTGACCCAAAAGAGATTTCCTGTGGCTAGGAGTGCTAAGAGGTCCAGCCACTATAGGGCAACATTGCTTCACTCAAATACAGCCAGCAGTAGGGTGGTGGGGAATTTTTTTGACTAAAGATTTTGTCATTGAAAAATTCCAATTCGTTGAGATAGAAACTGTTTGTGAAGCAGGGTTGGTTCTGATGACTCCCCCGACACGGAATGTTTTTGGGGAAAAAATTTTGAAAATGTCTAAACCAAATATTCTGTTTTTCTGGTTCAAAACGACTTTTTCTTTTGAAACTTTCATTAATGAAAAAAAGGTCGAAATCAAAAGGAAACATTTCGATTGAGTTGAACCAAAAACCTTTTTTGGTTTTTTGGTTCTCAAAAAAATTTTGAGATTTTGATTTTTCTTCGCCATTTTGGGTGGGAAGAATTTTTAAACTCTCAAGAATATTTGCAGAACAGAAAACCCGTTTCCTGCCCAGCCCTACGCGGTAGGTACATCATGACAAGGATGTACCCACTCAGCCCCAGGCTCTCAGAGACACTGTCGGAGATCCTGCAGAAGTAGGTGCTGAGCTGGGAAAGGATGGAGAAAATTTGATGGCTAGAGAATGGGAGACAGTTCTCAGCAGAAGGGGTGGCATACCGGAGAGGAGCAAAACTACAGGTGGGAGAAGGAAACCAGAGCCAGGTAGGTGGAGGAGAGGCGAGAGGGGGTGCTGGGCGAGACAAGGGTACAACTGTAGGCAGGGAAGAGTTGTGATGCCATTGAAGTGAGGATGAGGAGGTTGAACTTGATGCAGAGGAAGAGGGGAAGCCAACCAGGGTCATTTAGAACCCAGTCCTGCTTCCATTGAAATTGGTGCTAGAACTCCAGTGGATGCAAAGTTAGAGCCCTAATCACCATTGCCATGCTCTTCTGTGGCGCCCTCTGGAGGCAGCTGCTTCCTTCCCTGGTGCTGCTCTTTCACACAACTGACCCTTTTCCTGGGGTGGGGGAAGACCCAGGAGGTTGTCAGCTTGCTTTATGGAAACAGCAAGCTGCTGTGAGGCGTGCAGGTGATTTTTGGGTCCATAACTGGATTGGGCTTCTAGAGAAAGAGGAAGACAATGCAGAGGGACCAATGTACTGCTGCTCTGCAGCCTCTTGGCTAAGAACCGTTGTAGTATTCGATCGGTATCTTGTACTTCCTGCGTCTGGAGACTCTCCTGGCCTTCGAGGGTAATGGACTCTGTCAGGGTTCCTTCCCTGCTCTGAACTCTAGGGTACAGATGCAAGACCCCCTAAGCTTATTCTTACCAGCTTAGGTTAAAAACTTCCCCAAGGTACAAACTTTGCCTTGGCCTTGAACCGTATGCTGCCACCACCAAGCGTTTTAAACAAAGAACAGGGAAAGAGCCCACTTGGAGACGTCTTCCCCCCAAAATATCCCCCCAAGCCCTACACCCCCTTTCCTGGGGAAGGCTTGATAAAAATCCTCACCCATTGGTACAGGTGAACACGGACCCAAACCCTTGGATCTTAAGAACAATGAAAAATCAATCAGGATCTTAAAAAAGAAGAATTTTAATTAAAGAAAAGGTAAAAGAATCACCTCTGTAAAATCAGGATGGTAAATACCTTACAGGGTAATCAAAACAGAGAATCCCTCTAGGCAAAACCTTAAGTTACAAAAAGACACAAAAACAGAAATGTACATTCCCTCCAGCACAGCTTATTTTACCAGCCATTACACAAAAGAAAATCTAACTCATTTTCTAACTAGATTACTTACTAACTTAACAGGAGTTGGAAGGCTTGGATTTCTGATCTGTTCCCGGCAAAAGCATCACACAGACAGACAGACAACTCTTTGTCCCGTCCCGTCTCTTCCCCCCACCCCCCAGATTTGAAAGTATCTTGTCCCCTCACTGGTCATTTTGGATCAGGTGCCAGCAGCGAGGTTACCTTAGCTTCTTAACCCTTTACATGTGAAAGGGTTTTGCCTCTGGCCAGGAGAGATTTTATAGCACTGTGTACAGAAAGGTGGTTACCAGACTCCATATGAGACATCTACAAATTCTGTGACCCGAGCAATATCAGTGCCGCATAGTGATTTTTACCAACCTGTTATGGTGACCAGTTAGTGTAATACAAGGGTCTGGCAAGAGAACCATGCATTACTACTGCTGCTAGGTGCAACAGAAAGTCCTTTGTAAACGGAGCTACCTGCTGTGGGTCTCCCTGAGGCCCACCCACAGAAAATGCTTTAAGCTGGTTATTTTCCCCAGTACGTGATCCGTGATTCTGTTGGAGCTCTTGGGTTTTCCCCTGATGTCTCCCAGCTTTAACCTCCATCCTTCTGGCCAGATTGGAATGCACGTGCTCCTTACAGAGCCCATCAGTGCTGCTCCTCAGCTGACCTGAGAGGTGGTCATTTAGCAATGCCAAACTCTCCTTCCTTTTGCCTTGGGAGCACGGTCATCATGCAACTCCCTGGCTGCTGAGTGTTTGAAGGAGTGATCCTGGCAGTAGGATATGAAGTAAGATTGGGGAGGGAGGAAGCTGTAGCAGCAGATCTGGGAGCCAGATGGACAGGCCAGTGGGGGTGGGTGACTCTCATCCTGCGTTTATATGTAACTATACAGTCAGTACATTGACAAGGACGCAGTCATCTTGGTGCCATCGCAGTCATGCTTCCCTCCTCAGGGGGGAGCTCTGCAAACTTCAAAGCCACAGTGGTTTCCAGATTTTGTTTGTTCTTCAGACCCTGCCCTGATCTACGAGAAGTGTGTGGAGGAGGAGGAAGGGTTTGCAGGAGCACTGGAATTGTTCCCTACTGGCTACAGTCCCAAGTCCCTGGAGCCCCAGCTGTCAGGTAACCACACTGTAACTCTGCTGTGTGAATTGATTGCTTGAGAGAGGGTGGCCCCCTGCAACAGGGAGCATGGAATCTTATGCATGACCAGGGATACTTTGGGGTGACCTCTTAGGAAGAGGCTGATCTTGTGTACATCTCTGCATGTGTCCTTTCTAACCCAGTTAATACTCACTTCATCTGTAGATCTCAAAGCATTTTATAGAGGTGGGTAAATATTTTCCCCATTATTCAGATAAGGAAACTGAGGTACACAGCAATTAAGTAGCTTGCCCAAGGTCACAGAGAGGCAAAGCTAGGAATAGAGCCCAGGTCTCCTGACTGATAGTCCAATGCTCTGTCCACTGGACTGTGCTGCCTCCCTACATATTGGCAATGGGATGTTTTTAACAACATGTTCACTTTTCTTCCTTCCAGGAAAGATGCTGGTGTTGGACTACATCCTGGCTGTGACTAGAAGCACCAGCAATGACAAGGTAGTCCTGGTCTCCAATTACACCCAAACACTGGACCTCTTTGAGAAGCTCTGCAGGACTAGGAGGTTTGTCATTGGTTTTACTGATGTAACTATTGCAGGACTATACTTGGAACATAAACCTTAGCCTCAGGTGGCTGTTCTTTAGGTTTTTCCCTGCAAGACCTCCTGTTCTGAACTCTAGCCTCAGAGGGAGGCCCTGGAAATGGAACTAAATGTGACCCATCAGGTCTGGCTTCCAGGGTGAGTCAGCAGAACAGTTCTGTCCATTTCTATAGAGGCCTACAGCGTGACACTCAAACACAAGGCCATTTGCAGAACTGTTTCTGTTCTTCTTGGGTTTTATCATTGTAAAATCAGGGCTATTAAAAGGCTATGATGATCTGATCCCATTAACCATCCTGTTGTCCTGTGACAGGTATTTATATGTCCGACTGGATGGCACCATGTCCATTAAAAAGAGAGCAAAGATCGTAGAGCGGTTTAACAGCCTCTCGGTAAGTAGAGCTTCCCGGACCCGTCATTGGTCCTGCCAGTCTTCGCAGGTGTGATCATGTGACAGCTGGCAGGGATTTAATCTAAGTATGTCTTGCCCCACAGAGCCCTGAGTTTGTCTTCATGTTGAGCAGCAAAGCAGGTGGCTGCGGCTTGAACTTGATTGGGGCAAACAGACTCATCATGTTCGACCCAGACTGGAATCCGGCCAATGACGAACAAGCCATGGCTCGAGTGTGGCGAGACGGCCAGAAGAAGACCTGCTACATCTACAGGTTGCTCTCAGTGAGTCCGGAGTTACCTTTTAACCCTGTCGAGACATGGATTATAGTCTAGTCTGCAGTTGATTATACTGTAGAATAATTGACCTTGCAACTGGAAAGAGACGCTGTGGCTTAGAACCTTGTAGTGTCTGTAGCCATGTGGCGTGGATTGCACTTGATTACATCAGGCCTCAAATCTTCTGCCATGGAAGCCAATGAGAGTTAAGCCATTGATTTCAATGGGATTGCTTTTGGGCCCTGGCTCTTTAATGGTGGCTGGCTTATGGGGAAATAGAAGTGACCGAAGCTTTATAAATAAGACATGAATCTTTTGTGGCAGGGTATAGACGTGGCTGTTGGCAGGGCACCATATTCCCATAATTGTAGTAGATCCCTACAGCTGCTCCCATAGATGTGCTCCCATTGGTTGTTATGAACGAAAACCCCCGCCCCCCTCCCCCATTGAAAGGGTGTTGGAATTCCTACATGCCTGTTCTCAGGGGTATCCGTGCAACTGTGATACCGCAGCCCACAAGGCCCAGGACTGCCATACTAACTGGGCTGATGGCAGAATCTGCGAGTCCCTATTCAGAGCTTTAACCACTCCCTCTCCTCTGCCAGCCACCCCCGTGGCACAGCATTGCCCTCCACAGCCACTGCGTTCCCACCAGCAGGGCCCTTGGGACCATGCCGCTGAAGGGGAATCTCTAGCAGCAGTTCCAAACCCTGGTGTCATCGTGTAGCAGTTGTGTACTCTGATTGGTTTTCCTGCATGTCGCCTCTTTACTGCAGCCTGCGGCCGCATCAGCTCATGTTGTGATCGTGTCACGTCGCAAGATAAGCGGGATTGGGCTGGGTCAGTGCTGGTAGCCCTCTGAGGGCACTGCATGAGGTAGTGGTGATGATGCGTCCCTTGGATTCTGTACTGAACCTGTGCCCCCAGCAAGATGGCTCTGGGCAGCTGGAGGAGGTGGAATTGAACCTCTGGCCAGTAAAGACCCCATGGTACTTTTTATACAGATAAAGGCTTAATCCCAGCGTACTGGCCAGATCCCAGTTTTAGCCTTCTCCATGCTGCCCTTAATCCCACTGGCCGTCCTCTCTCATAGACAGGAACAATTGAGGAGAAGATTTTCCAGCGTCAGACCCACAAGAAGGCACTCAGCAGCTGCGTGGTGGATGAGGAGCAGGATGTGGAGAGGCACTTCTCGCTAGGGGAGCTGAAGGAGCTGTTCACGTTGAACGAGACCACAGCCAGTGATACCCATGACAAGTACGTTTATAAACACTGATGGGTTAGGAGAGCCAATGACCATGGCATAAACAGGGCTGACTTCATGACTAACACAGAGGCTGTAGGTGGAGATGCAAGCCCTCTGGTTCGCTGAGAACTTCTTAGTGAACCATTCAGGCTCGTGAAGTTATTGATCTGCTGATTCAGAAGTTGCTGGTACAGCAGGAAGATAATTATATTACACAGAATGTCTCATTAGTAGATTTCAAAGCACTTCATGATCTTTAATGGATTTATTCTCATAACGCTCCTGTGAGGCAAGGCAGGGCTATTATCCGCATTGTACAAAGGGGAAACTGAGGCACAGAGACGCTATGTGACTAACTGAAGGTCCCATGGGAAATCTGTGTCAGAGCAGGGAATTAAACCTGGGACCCTCACATCCTAGGTTAGTGCCCTAACCAAGTGACCGTCTTCCTCTCTATTGATGGGGAGGGAGAGGAGAGGAGAGTGTCTAGGGTGGACTTCCATTTCCAACACTCCATAAATCATAAGGAAACGGACACTTCCTACTCACCCTCTCATTTTGTCATGGAAGTTTCTATTATCGGACAAGTACTCAAACCACCCCTGCTGATGCATCCACCTACATCCTTGGGAGGGTGAGAGGCTGTAAGATATCACGGGGAAGTGAAAGTTATTTTTAATTTCCCAAAGCTTTTCAAGCACAGAAAGTCCAGGGATGGAAGATCCCTATTTGATCATCTGCTCCTTCTTTCCCCCCCGCCCCCAACACTGTAAGATTGTTACCCATTGTGCATTTAACAAATGGCTTGTCTGGTTTTAAATGCACAGTGGGGCATCCACCACTTCCCTTGGGAGGCCAGTCGACGTTCATTGCCATAGGTAGTGATTCCAAACCAAGAACAATTTTATATACAAACTGACAATTCACCCTGTGTAAATGTATGAAAATCAGATCCTTCCTTTGTTATCTGCCGAGTCCTGAGTTCAGGATTCCTTATTTAAAACCCGCTCCACCATAACCACTTAAAACAGCTGTGCTGGGCTGAGAGATTGTGATGTCCTTAGGTGTGATGCAAGGGAATTACCAAAGTATGTAGGTCCTGGAAGGTAAAAGGATGATTTTGTAAACTGACTTGTAATTCAAGTCTACACACATGCTCTGTTTCTGACCTAGGATTTTACAGGTGATTAGGTTTGAGGTCTTACTGCTCTGAGTAAACTAAAGAGAGTATTGTTTACCTTCTAAATGAAGCACTTTCTCAACTCCCTTTGGAGCCACTGCTGGTTTCATGTAGTTCACCTCTTTTCCCATGATTTGCCTGAATTTGGATGGATTTTATTATAACACTTTCATTGTATGTATAAACGTTCACATGTGGAGCCTAGGGTGCTTTGAAAATAAAAGCCCAGATTTTCCAAATGGAATCATGGTAACCAAGAAAGACTAAATGACCAGTCACGTGTCTCCGGTCATTTGTACATGCTGTTATGGTACGTGTGCACGCAGATTAGACACTTGATTTTGCCTGGGCTTTTTGTTGGGCCGATTGTTAGACAAATGGGAACTGGCTAACCCAAATGTTGATGAAGTGCACTCTGGTCGTTGATGCCATCTCCATTAATTGTACACCCTTTCGCCCAAATCTGAAACGCTAGGATTCTGTACCTAGCCCAGCAGGTGTAGAATGTGCCCTGGTCCTCACCTTTGTGTTTTACCATCTTTGTGTTTTAGGATTAAGTGTCGCCGCTGTGTGAATGGCCACCAGGTAAAGCCTCCTCCTGAAGGCTCTGACTGCACCTCTGACCTCTCCCAGTGGAACCACTGTGCTGACAAGCGTGGGCTCCAGGACTCTGTGCTGAAGGCCACATGGGATGCTGCTGTCAGCTTCACGTTCCATCACCATTCCCACGAGGAGCAGCGAGGGATTCCCTGACGATGCGTCTCCGATGGTGGGGGTGAGGGAAGGCTCCTGTGGAAGTCAATCAAGCTCACTTCAATCACTTTCAAAGCAGAGGTCTGATAATGCAGCCTGTGCTGTTATCTGGATCCAGAACGGTGGTTCTGTTTTCTTCCACCAAGAAATTGGTAGGTCTTGAGCAAATTGTTAAACTGTACGTGGGACAGCAGGAAGCACGAGGTATTATCTGTGCCACTCTTGTGTCTATAACGTGTACTGGAGAAAGAGCTGTTTGGCTTGTGAAGCGATGTGCTTCAGTCTAACTTAGGACCTATTGTAATAGCGTCAAGCCATAACCCGTTCTGCATCTGTGAGAGCACACGCAAGATCCAGTTCACACTTTGTATCGTCTTTTTATTTACCTAAGTCGCATTACAAAAAAACAAGTTCCATCTTCATGTGTAGGTTAATTCCTGGCTGCAGATCTGGTTTTCCGTGTGCAGCTACCACCTACTCAAGATTTTTTTCTCAGAGCCACAGTTTACAGTCTAGATAGTGAATGCATAGGCACTGATGAGATCTGGAATCAGCCGGCAGTGTTTACCTATATTATGTAGTAGACAGCTCTGGGAAATATCATCATTCATCTCAAGATCAATCCAACTTAAGCCATTTTTGAAAAACTTGGGTCTAAATGACTTGTGCTTCTGGATGGCCCAGTCTGAGACACCTCCCAAGGGCCTGATTTTCAGAAAGCGCATCAGTCAGGCCCCATTAAAATCACTCTTCGCTTTGAAAATCTTGGCGGAAACAACTCTCTAATTTGTGTTGGCATCATTTTAGCAAGATCATTTTTCTACAATGCAGTAAAAGAATAGTCCCTAATGTACCAAAATTTCTACTCAACTATATTTTAAAAAATAAAGTTGCTGAAGGACAAGCAAACTGTTCTGTTTAAAACATTTTTATAAAATAAGTGTATGCATTAAATCAATACAAGTTAACAAAAGCAGGGCCTAAGAAAGGACTTCCCTCCAAGGGTAAAATGGTTGCAAGCAAAAGCTTTTTGTTGTACTGAATGGTCTCGTGCAATGGGGATCTCTGTATTGGCCAAAAATAAGAAGGGCCAGTGCACTGGCTTTGTTTAGGCTTTTATTTTCTAGTCACGAGGGTGAGTGGGTTCAGGGTAGTTTTTGTTCCAAGCACAATATGAAAGATTGAGCCAGAGCTGTTCCTGGAATGCTGCAGTAACTGCAAGATTCCAGCAGACATTACTAACCATTCAACAGTAGCTTAAAGTCCTCAGAGTCCTGCTGTACGGTGAGTAAGAATGTTGTTTTAAATGTGTCGTGTTCAGTGGGCTAGAACCAGGTGAGATGCTCCTCCCTCCCCCGTCTTTATTCCTTTTGTTTATAGCCTCACTGTTGCTGAGTTTGTTTCCTTAATTGAGTCGCACCATGAAAGGGATGTGATCAATTCTCCCTTGCTTGGGGGCGAGGGGTGGAAGAGCCTCTACTTTCTTAGTACACGTTTCTTATCCCAGCCGTGCCTGCTTCTGCACCATGCTTTGCGCACAGTGTGAACAGCAATGCCAACGAGACGGGGAGCACTGTTCTGTACAACTTTATTTCAAGCTCTCGCTAACTATTTTACAGCAGTTCCTGGGCGTTCATTACATCACGCTAATGTAGTCAGCAAAGGCCTGCGAAGAGTCCCAGGTGTTGCTGACCACGCTGCACACAGCTCTGAGCCGCCGAAGAGCTTCTTGCGCTGTTGCAGCATCTTGGTCCAACCAGTTCTGAAAGAGGCGGAGGTGGGTAAACGTGATCTGCCCGCCTCGCTGCAGGATGTGGCTCTCCAGCTTCTTTGCAAACTCCAGGAGCCCGTCCGGCTTGATGCAATTTGAGCTTTAAGGGGGTAAAACAAAGAGTAAAATACAGTTAAGATCTTAGGTGCCTACAAGTTAAAATTCATTTGAGGAGGAAGAGTGTACTTATTCTCAAGCATCACAGTAATAATGGTAGGCAGTAGATACTAACAGCTTGATTGTATCCGATGGAGACAGGTCATGCATAAGAGCTGGTTATACTCCGCCTCTATAAAGGGCAGAGCTGTTCTGTCCATTCTCCCACCAGCTGGCAAGCAATTGAACAAGCATGGTGTTTTTGTCATTAAACTCATTCCTAGCCATTTAAAACTGGGGCTTAGATGCTCCACAATGAAAGACGTATTTCTTTTTCTTCCCTTACGGTGTACGCAGGCATACCTACCTTTGAGAATGCTCAAATCCTGGGTAGCGGCAGCAAGGTGTTCCCTAAAACATAGTCTTAGTTGATGTGGTATCAGCTCAGCTAGTGAACAGAACGAGGCTCAGGATTTACCCTGCTGTTGGAGCACTGAAGTTTGTTTAAAAAGGGACGTGACGGGAGAGTACTATGGTTGAGGCCGCAGCATACCTGACGTCCAACTGGCAGATGGAAGAGGATGAATCTTCAGAGAAAATGTCAGCCAAGGCAACCAACCTGTGATTCCCTAATGATGGGAAAACAAATGACATGTGAAGCCGCAACCACTGAAAGCGTCGAAGGAAGGAGGAAGGCGCAGCACCAAGGGACTTAAACAGCTTCAGCACTGGCTCATTACTACTAGAAACAGGGCTGCAATCGAACACCTCCAAACAGCAAAGTGTGAAAGTCACTATGAAAGTTGGGCTTCACACTGGGGGCCTACCAGTGAGAGAGAGGTTTGATTGACATTACAGGTCCATTGAGCCATTCAATTCCTCATCCTCCCTACACCTTTAACTGTTACCTGAACATTACTAAAGCAAAAAGGTCCTGTCGGAAATCATTAAAGAAACCTGTAACTTTAGAAAACTCTAAGTTGCATTGAGTAAGCCGATGCAGTTGCTTTAAGAGGCAGAGTGTCTGCATAGTACACCTGGCTAGAGCTAGTGCTATCAGCTTTATTTCTAGCTATTCTAGACTCAGGGCCTTAATCTTCCACATCTGGAATCTCACCTCTGTCAGTGGCCAAAACCTAGCGCTTCACAGAAAGGGGGGAAAAATCCCATCATGCACCTGGATAATTGTGCAATGCAGCACATGGCTGAAATGCCCTATCTACCTCCATGAAAAATACTCATTCCACAAATACCACTGTTTAACAGCTGTTGTGTGTTTAACTCAGTGGTAGAAGTTGGTCAGCAATGGCTCTGACTACTCTCCTGATAGTTAGCTGTCAGGGAGCTAGTGTAAGGGGATGCCCATATAGTTGCATTGACAGTACATACCAAGTCTGTTTCCAGGCAATTTGAGGCTCTTCAGAGTTGAATTTCTCTTCACTATTTTGATTATGTTGGATAGAAACTCAGTGGTGCAGCTTTCAAACAGCCGGCAAAAGGAAAATGTAATTTCTACCAAAAAAATACACACAGTGATAGATGTATCTTTGGCCTCTCTCACCACAGTCAGTAAATTTATTTATTTACATATTGCAGATTGCTTTGGGGGACCTGTTTAAGGTGCAAGAACTGAAACCATCCTTGCTAGGTACCTAGTTACAACATGCTTAAAATGAATAGTGTAGGCAGGACCCTCAATGGTGTTGTTAACCTGGGTAAAACCCTGATCATATCCCTCAGTTATGTGACCTGATTATAAGGTTATAGCACCATGCATGTTATGTCTAACAGCCACGACCGTAACTCAGTTGTTTTGCACTGCAGACTGGCTTCAGAGCTTTATCGCTCCTTAGTCACAACCCAGGTATGTTCTCATCCCCCCTGCCCACCGCCCCCAAAAGTCACACATCCCATCTCCTTCCCATTCCTGAGAGAATGAAACTGTCGGACAAATCCTGTACTCCCTAGGATCACACACTGACTCCAGCCTCAGCCCCACCAGCAGTCTGTGGTGCAGCCCCTGTGGGTGGGCGGGTGTTTGCTGTACCTTGAAGGACAGGGTCCTGCAGCAGGAGGAGAACTTCCTTCTGGTAGTCAGCAAGGTTCACATCATGGAAGCTCAGTCTCTTCAGGCCTGGATTACACTCTGCAAGACGGACAAAACCTTACTGGTCAGGTATCGTGTGCCTGTGTGTCAAAAGAAATGTGCTATCTGCTAATGAAATCCCAACCACACAGCTGGCTGTCCTGGATAAATAACAGCTCACCATTCACAGTACTTAAACTTACAAATTTAGGGCCAAATTCTGCCTTCAGATTTCTGCAATACAGTAACTCCCAACTCCCCACGGTAATTTTCACTAAAACAAAAATGGGAAGAAAATCCCTGCCGCCTTTTCCATTTTTCTGTGTTCGTGAATTGCGCCAAGTGTGTGCATTGTAGAGACGAGTAAAAATTTCAAAAGCACTTAGGTGCCTAATTCACTTTTGAAAATGGGACTTAAGTATGTTAGGCACTTTTGAAAATTTTACCTAGCACGTACAGTCCAAAGCAACAGAAAAGCAAATGGTTAGGGCTCTAGAAAGGCTCTGCAGAGACAGCTATGCCAGTATAGCTAGGCTGGTGGAGCCCCCTACTGGAGATACAATTTATACCAGCATAAGAAGATCTATCGATAAACAACCTCGGGCATAGCTGTGTCTACACAGGGTTTTGCCAGCGCTGCTATTTCAGTCAGGGGTGTGGAATTTTTCACACCCCTGAGTGAGACAGCTATGCCCACAAAACTTTGTAATGAAGACCTGTCCCGCGAGACAATACAGGTGGCAGAGGAACAGGGAGGCTCCTAGACAAGCTGCTCACAGGAGACCGTGATAGGTTTTGTCCAAGAAGCTCACTGCACAGTTTCATTGTGTTACCTTTGAGTGCCTGCAGAAGGAGCCCAAACTCCAGGGGACAGGAAATTGTAGCACTGTCCAGGGACAACTGCTGGAGAGACCTTGAGGCTTTCAACACAGGCAAAAGGAGACTGGTCTGCAGAGGTTCTCTGGGGAATCGGATCTCTAACTGTTCCAGGCAGCTCTCTAAAGGGAGGGGGGGAAATGATGTTTGTTGGCAAATGCTTTCTCTCAAAAATGTTTGATAAATGCATTTGGTTCCCAGAGGAACTAAGTCATCCACTGTACCCATCACCAGTGTCTGGGTGCATGGAAGAGTAATGAATATATAGACTTGGGGTAAAATTTTCCTATGTGACTTAGGCATCTCAGTCTCATTGATTTTCAGTAGGACTTATGCTCCTAAACACCTAAGTCACATTTGAAAATTTTATCCCCTTATCCACAAATAGCTGAATCAGCCTTTCATTCCAGGACACAGTTCTTCACAGATCCCATTCAAAGCCAAAAGCCTGTGGGTTGCTCTACACTTAAGTTATACCAGCATAGCTGTGTTGGTCAGGGGTTTGAAAAAAACACACCCTTGACTGACATAGTTACACTGACCAAACCCCCAGCATAGACGCAGCTGTGCTGACATAAGAGTGCTTAGCTGACATCATTCAGGGAGGTGATATTCCTACACTGACAGAAGAAGAACTTCTATCAGCAAAGGCTGTGTCTACACTAGGGGGCTATGGCAGCAGAGGCCGTACAGTGTAGACATAACGCCCTGAAGACCAACAAATCTGTTGAAAGAAATGGAAATGGGTTCCAGAATCTGCAGTCCCTGACCTGCTACAGCACTCAGACATGGAAATCCCAGGGCTTAGCAATAGCCTTGCACTTGATCTCAGCTATCATGATGGTGAACAGAGTTTTTTTTCTGACTGACACCAGCCAACCTATACAAGGCCTTATATATCATAGTCAATAGCATGAATTGCACACACAAGTGAACAGGAAGCCAGAACAGCACAGCAGATCTGGACCACACAGGTAAGCAAGCCAAAAGCCAATTTCTGCACTGACCATAGGTTCTG
The DNA here is from genome assembly GCF_965140285.1 of Lepidochelys kempii. Lineage (NCBI taxonomy): Eukaryota > Metazoa > Chordata > Testudines > Cheloniidae > Lepidochelys > Lepidochelys kempii. Next base: position 102,890,810 of record NC_136387.1, on the reverse strand, counting down.
CCTGGCCTTGTTAGGTGCTGATGCGTTTGGTATTTTACATGACACAATTAAAGACGTTCTGTCCAGGAGCCCTAAAAAGTTGTGCCACGTCAGAACATACAACAGACTGGAGGTCACAATCAATCTGCAGGTGGAAAATTGCGGCGAGGTCTGACTCTCAAAGGAATGGTCACAATCACCTAGCTAAAAGAAAAGGAGGACTTGTGGCACCTTAGAGACTAACCAATTTATTAGAGCATAAGCTTTCGTGAGCTACAGCTCACTTCTTCAGATGCACGATATGCATCTGAAGAAGTGAGCTGTAGCTCACGAAAGCTTATGCTCTAATAAATTGGTTAGTCTCTAAGGTGCCACAAGTCCTCCTTTTCTTTTTGCGAATACAGACTAACACGGCTGTTACTCTGAAACCAATCACCTAGCTAAGTGCAAACTGGGCCAGGACTTAAGCATCTTACCCTGTGTGCAAAGGCGGTTGAACTTACTGCTTTAAACAAAGAGCAAGATCTCATGTACTAGTCAGCGTCTATAGTCTACCTGGAATTTCTGCCTCTGAGCTCGAATGCCCTTCTGGCCTGTTCCCCTCCAGCTGGTTTTTGAGATCAAAGCTGACCGAGAGCGTGTGAAGGCGGGGGAAGGCAGTCAGGATGGACCGAACAAGCTCCACCGAGGGGATGTATGAAAACACGTCACTCACACGCACCACATGGAGGCTGCAGTCTCTGCGGTGAGAGAGGGCCCGGAGCCCAGACAGGATGCAGAAGATATTAGCGCCCAGGCCTGAAACCAACATTTCAATAGCAAGCAAGATGGGTGTTACATACACAGAGAGAGCAAATAATTCAGCAAGGCTGGAACAAAGACACAGCCTGTATCACCTGCACCTTTCTAACAGATCCCAGCATTGGACTGTGGACCGGTTTCCCCAGGGAAGAGGTAGAAGCCATCACTTTAGCAATTTAAAACTGGACAATGCACTAGACAAATTACAGGGAACAATCCTGCACTTCAGGGATGGATTAGATGGCCTCTGATTAGTAAAATATGTGATTAACTCTAGGCAATGTCTTAAGAACTCCAGAGTCTTTCATACATATTGACAACATCAGATATAAAAGATTGACTAGGACACTTTGTCCATTTCCACTAGCCAGTGCAGAACTCTTATCAGCAGGGCTTTATTCAGCCCAGTGCAATGTTCCGAGCTTCCCACAATTCCTTTTGGGAACTATTCTATAATCTAAGACTCTTATCCTGTAACCTGCCCCCACAGAACTCCACTGATTTCAGTAGAGCTCAGCATGGGTGCAGGAATCTGCCTGCATGCAAAAGTCTGGTGGATCAGGGTCTATCAGACTTCACCATTAGGAAGTTATCCTTTTGCTCTGTTTCACCCCCACTACTCCTAGTTAGACTCATTTGTCCCTTTAATCTGATGGGTTTACATCCCAGTTCCTTCTCCAAAGTAAAGTTACCATAAATGTACATAGGAACAAAAAATGTTACAGGATGTTTTTACTCTGCAGTGAAGAATCCCCTCTGGACCCCATTAAAATATTAAACCCTTTTATTATTAATTATGGATAATATAGTGGTGTCTAAGGGCCAGCCAAGAATAGGGCCCCACTGTGCTGTACACAGTAGAAGGTCTCTGTCCTTTTCTTCCTTTCCCTTCTCTCACTGCTTGTATCATCTTCATTATAGTCTACTTGCATCATAGCACGTTTTCCTCGAACACAGACACACCCCTCTCATATTTTAAGCCCGATTGCTGCTGATCAGCTTTCCCTTGCTTTTTTCCCTACTTAAAGAAAGCCTTGCATGGTTTGAAGCGTCCTTGCTACCTATATTTTCAGGGTGAGCTTAAGAGTGCCCAATGATGTCTGTTCCACCCAACCAAAATTTCAGTGCAGATCTTAGCAGTTTTTAGAAGTTGGCTTCAGTCAGAAACCAGATTGTCAAACACGCCTGAAATTAAAAGCTCTGTTATTACTACTAACCATTGTAAGACAGAACCAGCTTTTCTAAAGATGCCCAAGAGCTCAGCAGGTTCCCCAAAGCTCGACAGGTGTCCCCAGTCAGAGGGATGGAGAACAATTCCAGCGTGGATACACTTCGGAAGCGGCATGCTGCTTTCAGAGGAAGGATTCCGACAGATCCTCCTTCCGTGCAGCCAACACCCTCAAAGCTAGGCGTGTCTGCTGGGGAAGGGGCCCAGCCATCAATGCTTTCCCCTTCCTGGGCATTGCTTTCATAGAGCGACTCTGCCGTCTCCTCCTCCTCCCTAGCAACAGCGAAGACAAAATCATAAAGATCTTCTGCATCCGCACGAGCTCTGCGGTTTCTCCTGGTGCAGCGGCGCTTCCTCCCCACTGCCGTCTTAAACCGTCTATAGGGCTTTCGGAAAGCGGGGCCAACCGAAGATCTTTTTGGTAGGGAAGGAGAAGACTCTCCTTTAATGTTGTAATACTCAGGGGGCACCTTGCAGCTTATACCTTGACATGGTAGGTTGTGCAAAGGATGGCTCCCCAATCCGCAGAGCACTGGAGTTTTAACAATGCCACTACTGCTCCTGGACAGTTCTATAGATGCTTGAGAGTCAGGATCAGCGTCTTGAAGCACTTTGGCTGAAGCAGTTTGGGCCTTCTTGCTTCTTGACTCACTATCACCCCACTGGACAGTCCCTGATTGTTCAGCAGATCCACAGCACAGCTGAGTTGACTCTAGCAGGGCATCATCCTCTTGAGTTAGCAGGCCTTGGGTGTCCGACTCCTCTCTGCAAAGACTGCAAGGGCTGCCCTGGTGCACAAGTGTCTTACCTGGGTGCCAAAACCCGGCACTCATACTCAGAATGAGGACTAAAAGTACTTTATCGGGAACTGGCCAGGAACACATGGATACCTGGCTGACAGCTCCATGGTGGATCAGATGATGAAGCAGCAAACTTAGTGAATGTCTAATGGACAGATCGGAGGTCAGCAGATGACGGAACTTCAAGGTTCTCAGTGAGCCAGCCAGGTTTTCTAGCACTCTTTGGTTGGGCTCAGCAGTGAGCTCTGCTACCCCCTGCAGCATGTTACAGATGGTGAGCTGCGTAACATGCCGCGAGCTGTGGAGTAGGGGTGAAAAATGGCGGTCACTCAGGCGCTGATCTGAAGAAACATCCAAAACTCCATGCAGGACATTTGAGAAGAAAGTTTCAAGGAACTTCTTCCTCCAACTTGTTATGTTCTGTAATAAAATCCCAGAATTAATGGATGTTATCCTCATTTAAACAAGGACACACTGGGAAAGAGGGAGTGGACTTTCACCCTAGGATGCTAATTCAGATTCTATCCAGGTCAGTAGTGACCATAAGCTGTTATCATCTGACAAAGCGTTTAGTGGCTTCAGTCAACATCACAGAAACCACCACTGCCACTAGTTTCCCAGTTGTCATCAGTCTCTGTAGAGGTTAAGGATGTGCCATGGAGACTCAAATACCCTCTCATCCCAACAGGCAGTCCCTTCAGGAAAGTTTGGGGGAATATTGGCGGTAAACAAGTTTATACTGCCACAACCTGTGCCGCATGGATTCCATGTTGCAAGGCAACATTTGACACCAGCTAAAGTTCTGATCCTGAAAAGTACTGTAGTCCGACAACTGGCGTTGAAGGTCTTAATTAAAATCAGTGGGAGGGCTCAGTGTATCAGAATCAGGCTTACCAGACATATTGTACTCCCTAATCCTTCAGGGTTCTAATTCAACAGTTTATTCCCCATGTGTCTTTACTCCAACACCTGCACAGCAGAGACTTTACAACTGGGGGTAGCACCCACACAGCAACAACAGAGACGGGGCAAGAATTTTAAGGTCAGAAGAGACCTTTATGGTCATCTAGTCTGACCACCAATATAACGCAAGACACAGAACTGCACCAAGTGGCTCCTGCATCAAAGCCCATTATTTCTAGCTGAGCTAGAACATCTCTTTAGACAGAAATCCAAGATTGATTTACAGACAAAGCGAGGGAGACTCCACCATGTTCCTTAGTAAATTTGTTCCAATGGAGAGTTACACTCACTGGTAAAAAATTGCACCTTATTTCTACTCTGAACTTGTTCAGCTTCAGCTTCCAGTTGTTTGATCTTGCTACGCCTTTGTCTGCTGGATTAAAGAGCACTCTACTATGAGAAATCTTCTCCCCGAGCAGGTACTTATAGACCAGGATCAAATCACCTCTTAACCTTCTCTTTGTTAAACTAAACAGATTGAGCCTCTTTATTTTCTCACTCTAAGGGAAGTTTTCCAGACCTCAAATCATTTTTGTAGTTCTTTTCTGATCACTTTCCAATTTGTCAACAACCTTTTTAAAGTGTGGACATCACAACTGGACACAGTAACACCATACACAGTGGGTACAACACCTCTCTATTTCTACTCAACATTCCCCATTCTTATATATCCAAGGATTGCATTTGTTCCCTTAGCCACCACATTACACTGTGAGCACACGTTCAGCTGGCTATCAACCATGGCCCCCAAGTCCCTTGCTGAACTATGCTTTCCAAAATACAGTCCCTCATCCTCTAAATGTGACCTACATTCTTGATTCCTAAATGTAGGACCTTCCTAGAGTGTAATAAAATCAGAGTAAAATAAATTTATTTTCATCCCAATTCCATGCACGTTCATTGTGAGGCCCAAAATGTACAGCGCACATGCATACACTCCAGCAGTGGGCTTCATCCTAATATATTAAGCCCACAAAGTGCTATAGCATCCTTCTGGATGAAAAATTATATATAAGTACAAGATAAGGTGTTTTATGGAACATTTTGAATACCAGGGTGACATCCTAATCCCCGATCCTGTAAATATTTACACGTGTTTAACTTTAGACATGTCAGTAGTCTCACTCAAATCAATGGAATTATTCACGTACTCAAAGTGAAAAATATGAATAAGTGTTCGCAAAATTGAGGTGTAAACTTTGTGTCCTTTCTAAATTGGTCCATCAGCAGTTTTCCAACTCACCTCTGACTTGGATGGTCTGATTTTCATCACATCGTTCCAGAGTTTGTGCCATATGGGCTGGGTTGAGAGTCCTGAAATACAAACAATTTTACACCAAATCCTCTATCTCAAAAGATTTATTCAATTTTCCCTTCTTGGGTTTCACAATGATGTTAATGTAAAACAAATAAGGTTAGAAACACGAGTCATCAAATACTATTTTTTGGAGAACATTCAGGGCACTAGATCGATACTGATTTAAAAGAAATAAGACATTTTATGTTTGCTAAAGAGGCACTATGTGGTTAAAATAATATTTTAAAAGATATTTAGTACAAAAATAATCTTTTCCCTGTTACCTATTACATATCAGATTGTTATTCTTTTAGTTTTGGTAATCTAATTAATTATTATAAATTAATTAAAACTTTTCTGTACTAATCCTGCCTATGTACTTTTAGTATTCCTCATTTTGGACACTAAATAATAATTTTCACTGTTGAATACTTACATAGAAGCAAAAAGCAGCAAAGTTTGGATTACAAATGTTGCAGGTAGTGTTATTATTTACAAAACTATTTCCAGTGGAATTTAAACAACCAAATATACTAAGTATTTCTTGTCTTAGGAATTGAAAATGTTATTTTTAGAAAGCCAAAGTTTGGGATGAAATTTGACTTGATGGTGTCTTTTAAAAACTATACATTTGGGGATTTTCACTGAATTCTCATCTATTTAAACAGACTGTATGTAACAGATACCATCAGCCCTTTTAAATAAGATTATTATTCATCAGCCATGGTTGGCAGTGATCAAAAATCATTATCTTTAATGCTGTTCAGTGTTCTATAAGAAATGTATTTGGCATTCTAAATCCAGTTCCAATTAGGGAAAACGTCCACACCAAAAAACTTCTCATAGCTGATAGTAATTGCTATTCCTTGTTAACAGTTTCAGCGGAGAGGCCCAGAACCAAATGATCAATGGAGACCAAACAACCCTTCAACTTTAGAGAAAACAGTTTTATGAATAAAACTGACCTTTTTTCACAGCAATGTCCTCAATCCTTTCCAGGTAATAGATATTAAGCAAAGGCAGGATGCCCTGGAGTATCTGTCCAGGAAGTGCTTTGGGGTGGGGGAAGAGAACAGATGCAGAACACGTTATAAGTCTGGGAGGCGGAAAAGGTTTAGAGAGACAACAAAATAAAATGGAGACTGAAGTTCCCACTAGGGTAACACTTTGGTCCATGGATTAATGTTCACCTAAATGTGCATTTTGGCACTTGCACTTCAAGCAGAGACAAGAACCCATCACCACTGTGCCCCATGTCCAGGTTGGTCCAGTCAGGTTCCACAGCGATGCCTTCCTCACAAAGACCCTAGGGATGGGGATGCCCTGGTAACTCTGGGGCACTCAGCGCTCAATGTGCTGCCATCACAGATGTCACATACCTAACTCAGCTCCCACCAGACACGCTGCATTGGAAGAAACCTGGGACCCCCGCCCACTTCACCACCAAGCACTTGCGACATCCCCCAAGTTGGGACCCGCCCCCAACACACACATATATACTGGGACTCGCCCCCCCTCCCGCAGGCCCCCCACTGCCCAGGACTCAGACGATCCCGCCCCAAACTGCATTAGGACAGACGTGAAACACCCCCCATTGCAGTGGGACAGGCCTGGGACCCCCGCGCCCCCCTTACCCCAAACCTCTCTCTCCAGGGTCCCCATGGCGGAGCTCACCACCACCCCACTCAGCTCGAAGAGGCTGGGGGGGCTCCCACCAGCGGCCCCTCCCTCCGCCCGGGCCTCCATGGCCGCCGCCGCCGCCCTCACTCAGACGAGCACCCTAGGGGCGGGCTCGCCGCACAGAGAGAAGCAGCGCCGGGCAGCGCCGCCATCTTGGGAGGGTCACGCGGGCCTGGCTTCCGCTTCCGGGTGAGAGGGGGCCCCGGAGAGGCGGGGCTTCCGGCGGGTGACCCTGGCGAGTCCTTCTGCGCCTGTGAGGCAGCCCGGAGCGGAGCGGCGATGGGGCTGCGGGGCGAGGAGATGCTGGAGGGCCGCAGCGGGGAACCTGAGGTTGAGGTGAGGCCGGCCTAGCACGGCCGGGGGCCGCCTCTACCCCACCGCGGCCTGTCCCCTGCCGGCCCCGCTCGTCCCGTAGCCGCCCTCGGGACCCGGCCTGCACCACAGCTTCTCTCCCCACGCCTCCCCCATAGCCGTGTCCCCTGCCGGCCGCCGTACCCTGCCCCCCCGCCCTCGGGACCCGGCCCGCGCCACAGCTTCTCTCCCCCACAGCCGTGTCCCCTGCCGGCCGCCGTACCCTGCCCCTCCGCCCTCGGGACCCGGCCCGCGCCACAGCTTCTCTCCCCCACAGCCGTGTCCCCTGCCGGCCGCCGTACCCTGCCCCCCCGCCCTCGGGACCCGGCCCGCGCCACAGCTTCTCTCCCCCACAGCCGTGTCCCCTGCCGGCCGCCGTACCCTGCCCCCCCGCCCTCGGGACCCGGCCCGCGCCACAGCTTCTCTCCCCCACAGCCGTGTCCCCTGCCGGCCGCCGTACCCTGCCCCTCCGCTCTCGGGACCCGGCCCGCGCCACAGCTTCTCTCCCCCACAGCCGTGTCCCCTGCCGGCCGCCGTACCCTGCCCCTCCGCTCTCGGGACCCGGCCCGCGCCACAGCTTCTCTCCCCCACAGCCGTGTCCCCTGCCGGCCGCCGTACCCTGCCCCCCCGCCCTCGGGACCCGGCCTGCACCACAGCTTCTCTCCCCACGCCTCCCCCATAGCCGTGTCCCCTGCCGGCCGCCGTACCCTGCCCCCCCGCCCTCGGGACCCGGCCCGCGCCACAGCTTCTCTCCCCCACAGCCGTGTCCCCCCCCCCGCCCTCGGGACCCGGCCCGCGCCATAGCTTCTCTCCCCCACAGCCGTGTCCCCTGCCGGCCGCCGTACCCTGCCCCTCCGCTCTCGGGACCCGGCCCGCGCCACAGCTTCTCTCCCCCACAGCCGTGTCCCCTGCCGGCCGCCGTACCCTGCTCTTTCGGGCTGGGCCCCTCACCTGCCGGGAGCCCCACGAGGCTGGCTGGGCGTGCGCTGCGGAGCCTCCCGCTGCAGGGCCTGCGGAGCCGCTCGGCGCCCAGCTGTTCCCGTGCCCACGCCCCGGGCCATCTCAACTCCTGGGCTGCCTGGGACGGGGCGGGTTCCGGGGGCGCCTAGCAGCAGGTCTGGAGCCCTGGCGCTAGGCGCTGTACAGACTCGGACCAACGCGCTGGCACACGAAGACAGTAGAGAGCAGGTGGAGACGCTGGGGGAGCACAGGGAAGAAACGAGACCGCACTGATCAGCGGGCGCGGGGGGCTCAGCAATTCAGTTTCAACTGCAAGAGTGGGAACGTTTGTACAAAACAAAACTGTTCTCTAATGGCGCAGGGGAGAGCCTTACGCTGGAGACTTAAAGGATCTAGGCAGACAAATGTGCACAGTTTCTTCCTGAAAGAACTGGCTTAAAGATTAAGCTGTTGAGGTGAAAACAGAGTATAAATCAGAAATAAATCATATAACCTGCTGTTCGTTCAGTGTCTGGAATTAATCAAGCCATATAAAATAAAGCTGAAAGACAAATTCCTAAAGCCTGCATGTGACTTGTGGAAATAGCTTTTATACTCAGTAGACTCTTAAGTGTGTATAATGGCATAAATGCTTTCTGTATGGCATAATATAACTGACTTTTATCTGGTATCTCTTTCTTCCAGGAAGAGGAGGAGGAGGCAGAGCTAGTGGTAAGGAACTACTGAAGCTTAGAAACCTTTTCCACCAAGGAAAAACTGCAAGACGCATAAATGTTTTGTAATGGATGTGAACTATGCTTTTTCTCTTTGATTAACCAAACTTGTTCTAAACAAGGGGCTGATGAAATTAACACTTGTGGTGTCTCATTTACTGTGCAGTATACAGGGAATAGAAAGAACTAATGTCTAAAGACCTGGTTTTCCGTGAACTTGTAGGTGTACACTTGTGTGCAATTTTGTACCGTGGTTACCATGTGCTCAAGCATATCTGGTAGTGTGTGCAAAGTAAGTGTTTCTTTGTACAGGTGCAAATGTGTGGGGTTTTTATCAGTGTGTTTCTATGGGCTTGCTGATTGTCAGGCCCTGGATATAACGTGTAGTTTATATGTGAGATGCTTTCATTTTGAGAGCCAGGGAGGCTTCTGGCACCACAAATGGTACGTGGTTGTGGTGTGTTTTGCTCATCTCTTTTTTTAGAAGAGGTACAGAGCAGGGGCATTTTCCTCAGCTGAGGACATCCCCCCCCCCCCCCCCCCAGCTTGGTTGTGCGTGTGTAGTGTTACCTGTTAGCATGCAGTGGAATTTGGTTTGGAACTATTGTCTGAACTCTCAAAGTCTGTTCTTTGCATAAGATTTGCATCTGACCACGTAGAATAAGTAACTCTACAAACTGTGTTGTTGGACTTTTTGTTCTCTTTGAACTTGACCCTCAGGATCCTTTAACCGCAGTAAGGGAGCACTGTGAGCAGACTGAGAAGTGCGTGAAGGCACGGGAGAAGCTGGAGCTGTGTGGTGCGCGAGTGTCTGCAAGGTCCCACACGCAGGAGGAATGTACGGAAGAGACGCTATCTCAGAGTCATGCCAGGGACCACTGTGTAAGTTCAACAGAGGCTGATACCTAGTCATTTGTGTTGGTTTGCAATCTCTAATGGGACGTGGCTCAATCAGTACCTTATTTCTATAATATCTGGCTGTTACGTCACACTCTTCATCAGTAGATCTCAAATCACTTGACAAAGGACATCAGTATCATTATCCCCATTCTACAGATTTGGAAAACTGAGGCTCAGAGGTGAAAGTCATCCAGCAAGCCAGTGGCAGAGCCAGGAATAGAACCAGGTCTCCTGCTTCCCAGTCCAGTGTCATGGCCATCAGCCCAGATTGCATCTATATGGCTGATGATGCTCTAAAACGCTTTATTTGATTGCAGTATAGGATGAATGAATAAGAACAAGCATCTACTGAATCAGTGGTTTTAGAGTAGCAGCTGTGTTAGTCTCCATTTGCAAAAAGAAAAGGAGGACTTGTGGCACCTTAGAGACTAACCAATTTATTTGAGCATAAGCTTTCGTGAGCTACAGCTCACTTCATCGGATGCATTCATCAGATCAAGTGAGCTGTAGCTCACGAAAGCTTATGCTCAAATAAATTGGTAAGTCTCTAAGGTGCCACAAGTCCTCCTTTTCTATTTACTGAATCAATGTTGTTTTTAATTTTAAAGAACTCTGAACCTTGATCCTGTGAGGTGATTTTTTTTCTCTTAAATACTTATTTGTTCCTCCTTTTGTGTTTGAAATTCTGACTCATTATAACCGTTACATTTATTGCAGTCTATGGATAAGAACACTCAGGGGAGTGGTTTGGTTTTGGTTTTCTAAGAGGGCCCTGTGCTGATCAATATGCACTATAGTACTACTACTAGATACATCTCATCTCTGAAGCAGATGGATTAATTTGAAATATTGGAGTTTGTAAGAACACCTGCTTGAAAAAACAATTTATTATTGCTAGTTTGTCAGCCTCTAGTAGTTGGTTTGAAGTACACTTTTGTAGCCTTCATAAGCTTGTTTGAAGAAAGACAAAGGTGGGACCATATAGACAATTAGAAAATTATTGGTGATCAAGGAAGACAAACTTCTCTGTGATCAATCCTCTAATTATGTTGCTGCTGTTTTAAAGAATCTGAGATACAGAAGATAGGGACGTAAAGATAGGGAAGTGAGGAGAGAGAATGTGATGTCTGTTCAGTTCTCAAGACCTTTGTGTTGAGAGAACCTGTCAGTTACTGAAAGCTTTTTTCACCTTGCCTTTTAGGTGGCTCACAAACTCTTTAAGAATCTGAAGTAAATGTTGGAGGAAGTCTCACCATCTGCCTCCATCGTTCAGCTGGAACACGGTGCAGTTTCTTTTGGATTCTAAGTGCTGCTTGCTGCCTGGTATTGTGAATGTACAGTATAAGTGAAGAGCTTCCTGGCTGTGCTGCGGTGATCCAGGTGCCAACGTGTCATTGCATCTCTGTTCCATGAAAAATGTGCAGCTGTAACAAAACCATCTTCTATGGTTTTCCATATTAAACATTTTCAAAGTTCCTGTGGAAATGGCTTCATTTTATGACTACTTAATGAAGACTGTTAATTAATATTAATAACTAGACAGTAGGGAGGGGAGGTGTCCTCCCTGTTGTAGGAATTCCTTATGCATAACCATTACTAGCAGGATGAGGATCAAGGACAAGCACAGATACAACTTTGTGCTTGTTGGAACTGTGAAGAGATTATTTCTGGGCCCCTTTCTTCTGGTATGTGGAGACTAGACAGGATTACTCATAAATCTGCCAGTATTTTATCTTAATCAGCAGGAAGGCACAAAGGTATTTATGCCCTTTCTATAAGGGACGGGTGTGCTACCTCCAGGCTATGCTTAAGAAAAGGAGTGGAATCATATTTGTGCAATACAAAAGGTCCCCATTGTTTTAAACACCCCTCTGACTTTAAGACACCCTCCCTGGTATCTACCCTACAGCTAGAATTACAGTAAGTGTATGCAGACTCAAACCATGTTAGCAATCATGTCAGCTAGGCATATCCAATACATTGATACAGCAGCTTTTTCACAAGAATCATGACTGGAAGGGACCTCGAGAGGTCATCTAGTCCAGTCCCCTGCACTCATGGCAGGACTAAGTATTATCTAGACCACCCCTGACAGGTGTTTGTCTAACCAGCTCTTAAAAAATCTTTAGTCATGGAGACTACACAACCTCCCTGGGCAATTTATTCCAGTGCTTAACCACCCTGACAGCTAGGAAGTTTTTCCTAATGTCCAACCTAAACCTGCCTTGCTGCAATTTAAGCTCTTTGCTTCTTGTCCTATCCTCAGCAGTTAAGAACAACAATTTTTCTTCCTCCTCCTTATAACAACCTTTTATGTACTTGAAAACTGTTATCATGTCCCCTCTCAGTCTTTTCTTTTCCAGACTAAACAAACCCACTTTTTTTCAGTCTTCCCTCATAGGTCATAGACCTTTAATCATTTGCTCTTCTCTGGACTTTTTCCAATTTATCCACATCTTTCCTGAAATGTGGCACCCAGAACTGGACACAATACTCCAGTTGAGGCCTAATCAGCATGGAGTAGAACGGAAGAATTACTTCTCATGTCTTGCTTACAATACTCCTGCTAATACATCCTAGAATGTTTGCTTTTTTTGCAATAGAGTTACTGTTGATTCATTTAGCTTATGATCCACTATGACCCCCATATCCCTTTCCGCAATACTCCTTCCTAAGCAGTCATTTCCCATTTTGTATGTGTGCAACTGATTGTTCCTTCCTAAGTGGAGTACTTTGCATTTGTCCTTATTGAATTCCATCCTATTTACTTCAGACCAATTCTCCAGTTTGTCCAGATCGTTTGAATTTTAGTCCTATCTTCCTAAGCACTTGCAACCCCTCCCAGCTTGGTGTCATCCACAAACTTACGCGCTATCTCAGAGTCCATTATCTAAATCACTGATGAAGATATTGAACAGAACTAGACCCAGAACTGATCCCTGCGGGACCCCCCTCATTATACCCTTTCAGCATGACTGTGAACCACTGATAACTACCCTCTGGGAACAGTTTTCCAACCAGTTATGCACCCACCTTATAGTAGTTCCATCTAGGTTGCATTTCCCTAGTTTGTTTAGGAGAAGGTCATGTGAGACAGTGTCAAAAGCTTTACTAAACTCAAAATATACAACATCTACCGCTTCCCCCCCAACCACAAGCCTTGTTACCTTGTCAAAGAAAGCTATCATGTTGATTTGACACTATTTGTTCTTGACAAATCCATGGTGACTGTTGCTTATCACCATGGCCTTATTGGCTTCTACAAAGCTGTCTTGATACACACCCATCAAGTGCATTGTGAGGAAAATCTTGGCAACTAGCCCTTACTGGCTCAGCTCCTAATGCTGGGGCCTGTGGTTGTTTTTTATATTCTGCAATATACTTTACAATCTTGTCATACAGTATGCCCTAAGATGGCAAAGTGGTATAGTCACAGATGTGGTTAGGCAAGTCCTCCTCAAAGAGTCCAAATGGATTTACAGTTCAACAATTTTGCTAGAGCCCTGCTTGGAAGCAGGGTTAAAACACTATACGCCCATCTTGGTTAAATGCCTCTAGTGACTCTGGGTGCCCCACTTCACACATCTTAATGGAGACTGAGTTTGAGAGTTGGTGCTCAGCACTATTGGAAAATGAGGTGGCTTTAAGGTCTCAAGTGGGAGACCCAAAACCACTAGTCATTTCTGGAAGTGGCCCATGTTTTGTGGGGTCACCTACAGCATTGACTCGAAACGCAGCTCTTTGTAGTACAGATGGGACTTATGCTGAATTAAGATTTAAGGGAGCATCTTTAGCATCTAATAATTCTTCATACTGATGCTGCCACAAGTGCATTTTGTCACTTCACAAGTAATTCGATGAATATTTTTCCCTCATGCCTGGAGCTTCAAAGCACAATATGTAAAATAACAGTTCTTGGATTTAAAAGCATCAGACTTTCTTGCTACCATAGTGTTCTGTAACTCTATCAGCAATGAATTAAATGGAGCATCCTTCTCACAACCCTGGCCTGGGTATGAGAGCTTCACGTTGAAGAAAATATTTCGTGGGCTACAGACATTAAAATATCACAGTAATTTTCAGAATACTACAGCAGAATAATGTCTAGCTCATAAAGTGCTTTGAAGTATTAAACATACTGTGCACAAAAACTCTGCTGAAGGACTGATCTGATGATCGTATGCCTTAAAAAAAAAAAGTGTCTTTTGAAAAATTGCAAGACTGGAAACTGGATGGCTGTTTTTTGACTGTAGAAACCTGTCACACAAGGTATTCTAAGCAGCTGTCTCTGCACCAAGGTTTACAGGTATAGTGAATTTTATGCTTATGAAAGGTGTGCTGGCTTGTCACCTATGGAGACCAAATTCATTGGTGTATGCACATACCAGGTATAGCACTATCAGTGAAAGTGTAATTTGGCCCTGAGCTGGAAGATCCTCCTTTTGGGCCTGTTATGCCTTGGGTCTGTTGGGAAGCATACTGTAAATTGAGATGCTGTGATATTTCTCAGGGGTGCCCAAGACTGAGAGTCACCTTCTTTCCATCCCTTCCAGTGAGAGAGAGGATTGCTTGTGCTTAACTGGGTGTCAGTCACCCAAGCACTCTCCTCAGGTCAATGCTAGATCTTTACATTGCAGGTTAACAAAAGGTGCACCATAAGCCCCTGTGAAGATCTGCCTTTCGCATTCAGCCCCTTACCCACTGAACACTCCCAGTAACACCAGGTATGCTGCCCCCGAAGGGAACAGTGTACACACCAGGTTGAATAATTCGACTCAGGATCAGCTCCTCTTACAATACCACAGTACTGAGTTGTGTTTATGGTGAAAACAAGTGTAAGCTTATTAAAAATCAAGCTTTTTAAGAGCTAGTTGGACAGGATAATGGAAATAGAAGGGTTACCGATAAAACAGAATCAACAGGTGCTTTCTAGAGACTAAACTTTAACAAGCTGACCCCTTCGCTAAAGCAGTCTTACCTCCCCCAAAGGCTTGTGAATGTAATCATAGAATCATAGAATCTCAGGGTTGGAAGGGACCCCAGAAGGTCATCTAGTCCAACCCCCTGCTCAAAGCAGGACCAATTCCCAGTTAAATCATCCCAGCCAGGGCTTTGTCAAGCCTGACCTTAAAAACCTCTAAGGAAGGAGATTCTACCACCTCTCTAGGTAACACATTCACACTGCCCAATTACTGCCCAGGTGCAGGATAAAGGGGTCGTCTTTACCTCCTAGGTACACTCTCCCCAAACCTAGCTGTCTTTGCACAGGGCTAGGCGAAGCCCCAGGGCTTGTTTTGTCTCGGGTGCTCCTTGGCGGTTGGCTTTGTAGCTAAAGAGGGTGTTGTGTTGGCTGACAATGCTTAATTTAAGCTCTCAAACTGCAGAGGGCTTTGAGGAGGTGGGGAGTCCCCTAGCACAGAGCCAGGGAGGAACCCTTAAACTGGGGGGCCCTGGAGGGGATGGTGGCTCCCCTAGCACGAGGCTGAGGCTGGGGACCCCCAAGCTGTGGGGGGATCTGGAGGGGTTAGAGCGACCCCAGCACAGAGCCGGGGGGACCCCCAAGCTGGGGGGGGGGGGCTCTGGAGGGGAGGGGCCACAGGCTGCCCCGCCCCCCGGCTGGCGGGAATTGAGTGCTAGGTGGGGGGGGCCAGGCCGGAACCTGCAGCGGCGGCCCCGGTTCCCGGCCGGACCCGGCCCAGCGGCGCGCACCATGGCGGCGCTCAGGGGCCCGGCGAGGCGGCTGCTGCCGCCGGGGGGGCTGGCGGGCCTGGGGCTGCCCCCGCGCCGGTACCGGTACCGGTACAAGGAGAAGTGGGTGAGCGGGGTTGGGGGGAACCGGGAACCCGCCTCTAGAGCCCCGCGCCCCCCCCCCAAGAAATCCTCCGCCGCCCCATCGAAATAATCCCCCCTCACCCCACTGCCCCCCCAAAGCTGCCCCCCCCACTAATCTCCCGCCGGAATTCTCTCTCCCTCCCCCCCCCCCCCGGGACTCGGCCCGCCCAGTACCAGAGCCCAGCTGCTGACCCAGCCCCTCGGCTGCTTTGTGCCCCCCCCTCCCCAATCCTTCCCTGCCTCTGACATGATTCCTTCCCCTAACCCCGCCAACCCCACTAATCCGCCCAAATTCTCCCTCTCCACCCGCACCCCACTGGTCCCCCCCGCAAAGCTGCCCCTGCCCTCCACTAATCGCCCACCCAAATTCTTCCCCTGCACCCTGGGACTCGGCCCGCCCAGTACCAGAGCCCAGCTGCTGACCCATCCTCCTGCCTCCCTTACCCCACGAACCTCCCAAAATCCTCCCCTGCCCCTGAAATGTTTTCCTCGCCCCTATCCCCAACTAACCCCCAGCCCCCTGCCAATGCCTTGCCGAAATTCTCCCCGCACACCCGTCGACTCGGGCAACCCAGTACCAGAGTCCAGCTTCCTGACCCCCAGACCTCACTAACTTCCCAAAATCCGTCCCCTGCACTCCCCACTAACCCCCTGAAATGTTTCCCTTCCCCCCGTCCCCACTAACCCACTCTGCATCTAAAAAGCATTCCGCTCCCCCTCCATCCCTCTCACTAATCCCCCCAAATCCTGTCCCACCCTCAAAATCATTCTCTTCCCTCCACAAGCCCCCTGTCACACCCCTAAATCATTCCACTTTCCTCCACCTCCTCCACTAATCCCCCTGAAATCCTCCCTCTTGAAATCATTCCTTTACCCCTTAATCATTCCTTCACCTCTCTGCTAATTCCACCAGCCCAAAATTCTCTTCTCTCCCCTCATCCCTTCCCTCTCACCCCAGTTAACCCCCCCCCCCCCAAAACCTGAATCCTCCCACCTCATGGCTGATTCCCCTCATTCTCCTTCCCAACCATAAATCCCCCCCCCCCCCCCCCGAAGTCCCTTCCCTACTAGTAACACCCCACTGCTGCCAGTTCCAAGGCCTTCTTTCCACATATTGCTTCTGTGGCTCAACGGCTGGTTCCACATGGCTTTCATGGAGCTGTAAAAAGTGCTGAAGTGAGGCCATCTTCCCTTTCCACCCTGCAAACCCAGTCTTGCCATTCTCAGATTGAGTGCAAATTACCCAGCTTGTCTTTGCTTTAGTTTCCCCATCTGGGCAAAGGGCAGAACAGCTGCCTCCTAGTAGGGCTGTTTTGTGGCTGGATTGTTTGGGACTCAAAGTTCCTCCTGGGACAGGCGCTTGCAGAAGTGCCAAGTGTAACTGTGGTAAAGCAGAGCCTCGCTCTTGATCATTCCCAGTCACGGAAGCAGTGAAATGTTACGGTATAAATGTGTTTGGTTCTTTCCCGTGCCTAATGTTTTAATCCCTCTGAAGGCTGGCACTGCTCCCAAGATCTCGGCCACCCGACTGGCTCTGCAGAACTTCGACATGAACTACAGTGTGCAGTTTGGCAGCGTGTGGCCCTCAATCCGCGTCAGCCTCCTCTCGGAACAGAAATACGGCGCCCTTGTCAACAACTTCTCTGACGCCAACAGAGTCAGCCAAGAGCTGGAACTTCTAAACGCTGTGGATTTTGTTTATGAATCTCAGAAAGCAGCTTGGCACATGCAGTGGGATTCACGTGTAGAAGGAGTGAGGGGTGAGGAAACAGCGCCCCAAGAAACCCACAGTGAACAGTTGTCTGTGGAACAAACACAGGCGCCGTCATTGCTTTCTGCATCCATCAGCCCCAACATCAAGTGTTACACGTTCTCTAAAGGAGATGTTAGTCGGTTTCCTCCGGCAAGGTATGGCGCTCGGAAGCATTGTGGCCTGGAACTCGGGAGATCTGGGTTCTGTTCCTGGATCTGTCACTGGTTTGCTGGGTGGGCGTGGAGAAATAGCTTTAATCACTTGGTACCTCAGTTTCCCCATCTGTAAAATAGAGATAATTGTACGGCGTTCCTTTGTAAAGCACTTTGAGATCTACTGACGAAAAATGCTGAATAAGAGCTAGGTATTATTATTATGAACTGTTTTGTAACACTGATTGGAAAGTTTGAGGCAGTTGTGCTATGTGTATACTTCTTACAATTCTTTCCCCCTAACCCCTCCTTGAAAGCGGATGCTCAGTCTCTGGATTTGAGGCTATCTTGTAGGAGTCATCTTCAGAGTTAGGACTTTTTGAGTAACAGAAATAAAAGCGATTCGCCTCCTCTCCTCCCCTCCCAAATTCACCACATATGGCGTATTTAGCTGCATTGAATTTAATTTTTACATGTTGCTTCTGTGGCTCAGCTGCTGGTTCTACACAGCTTTACTGGTGCTTGTAAAAACGTTTTGCTGGAGTGAGGTGAGGAAGCGTATAAGGGTTTTGTAAAATACGTACAATATAGGGATATTTAAAGCAGACAAAGTACTAAGCAATGTACTTTGAGGAATCGTTCTTTGGTGATCTGGAGATGAACTAGATCATCATCGAATCAGTGTCTTCCATCTGGAACTTTGTATTTTTCTGGGATTGTGTGTTCTGTTCCTTCATCAAACATATTTGCTGGGTAACTATCTCTGGCAACGTGGCATTCATGTGTATTAACCTGAGTTTTTCAAGCTCTGTATCTTGACCTTTCTTCAGATTTTTCCTAACACATCTTGGTTTTTAATCATTTCTTGGGATTTCTAGACCAGACGCTTTAGGAACCCTTGGCTACTATCTGCTGGATGCAGCATCGCTCTTGCCTGTCTTGGCTCTCAATGTGCAGCCTGGTGACCTAGTCCTTGACCTCTGTGCAGCACCTGGTGGCAAGACGCTGGCTCTTCTGCAAACAGGGTGTTGCAGTAAGTAAAGTTGGTTAATCCCACCCTTCACCTGTCCACAAGTGGTGCGTCAGGGTATAGATGGGGTAAGATGGTTAATGGGTGATCTTTACTCACTATGACAGGGTTAAAGTGATAGATTCCTTATGGACCCCAATTTAACTTTCTGCTTCCTCTCCCCAAGTTATATTGGTATGGAGTATTATGCAGAAGCCCATCCGTTAATGTCAGGTGGGTGTTTCCCATCTGACCACTCTCCTGTGATTATAGGGGCTGGGCAATTGGGACTTCAGTTTGTCTCTGTGTGTTTCAGAGTAACAGCCGTGTTAGTCTGTATTCGCAAAAAGAAAAGGAGGACTTGTGGCACCTTAGAGACTAACCAATTTATTTGAGCATGAGCTTTCGTATAAATTGGTTAGTCTCTAAGGTGCCACAAGTACTCCTTTTCTTCTCTGTGTGTTGGTTTTCTTCACGTTCTTTCTCAGTGTGTGTTCTGTTGTCTCTCTCATGGCAGGGCACCTGGCCGCCAACGATATCTCTGCTTCCCGCAGTAACAGGCTGCGCAGAGTTCTCTGTAGCTACGTTCCCAAAGACATCAGCGCTGATGTGCACATCACATCCTGGGATGGAAGGAATTGGGGGGAACTGGAGGGGGACACTTACAATAGGGTAAGTGACTGAAAATATGGAAAAGGCAGATCTGTCTAGCCGAGTTTCCTGCCATTGGTAGAGGAAAATGCTGGATGCTTCTGAGGAAGGCGATAATTTATTTTTCCAGCTATGGAATGGTGGAGAAGGCGGAATTCTCTCCTTAACTGTTGAGCTGCAAGAGAGAACTTGTTGTTTAATTTCCCTTCTCTTAGCTGACAGCTACAAATGCGATAGTATGAAATTATCAGCCCTTTTAAAATCTAGCTCCCAATCTGCCTGTCCCCCAGACTCATGAGCAGCCTACCAATGACAATCCAGTGTGTGTACCTGGACTTTGATACTAGGGTGATGGGCACTGTCTACACAGCTGACCAGATCAGAATGTGTGCAGGGATAGTGGAGGAACTAGGCAAAGGAAAAGGACTCTGAACACATTTCTAAGCTTTAATCAGGTGGAGAACTGAGCTGAGATCCCAGTCCTCTGTTACGCAGGTGCTTGTGGATGTGCCGTGCACGACTGATAGACACTCCGTCATGGAAGAGAACAACAATATTTTCAGTCGAAAGAGATTGAAGGAGCGTCAGATGTTGCCGATGCTGCAGATGCAGCTGCTTCTGTGAGTGAGTTTGACTCTACCTAAGGCAGGCGATCTGTCTGTCCACTCGGGTTCTTATACTGGCTGCTGGGCTGAGCACAGAAAACCATATCTCAGGGCATGTCTGTCTGGGAGAGATTGGAGTCGAATGATACCTTGTTTGGAGAATTCATGTAGTTTTCTGTAACTGCAGTATCTGAGCTCCTCACAGATGTTAATAAACTTGTATCCTCACAACACCCCTGTGAGACAGGAAACTTTAGCATCACTGTTTTACAGGTGGGAAACTGAGGCACAGAGTGGGCACCCAGGGGATTCTATAGCCAAAAACCAAATATTGAAGCCAATCTTTAGAATCCCAACCTAGTCCCTTAACCACAAGACCATTCTTCCTCTGCATCCTTTCTCAGCCTGTTCTGTGTCCCTGGAGCTTGTGGCTGAATGAACCCTAGTCAACTGCTTATGGTCTCCTTTCCAGCAGAATGACCCATCTTGCTTCTATTTGTCTCAGTGTGGGACAAATGCTTATCATTGCAGTGTTAAGTTCTCCTGCAACTGCAGTGATAGTGTGGAGCCATCTAGACTGCTGCGTCCAGAAGCCCTATCTATCTCTCACTAGCCAGGAGGTTGGCTTCCCCTTTCAGCAGACAATCTGTGCTGATGACACACACAGTCACAGCAGGGTGTGGAAGAAACACAGCCTTCACTTTTAGGTTGGATACAAGAAGTCAGAGACAGCTTTATTCAAGCAATTGCAAGGGAAGAAATACAATGGACAGAGAGTACCTCTGCCTCAGTAGTTCTTCAAAATACAAGCAATATCACACAAGTGTTTATACCCTTTTGTGGCATGCATTAATTGAAAACATCTGCTTTCATTTTGTTTCCTGTCTATTCCAGTATTTTCTCACTTTCACTTCTCAAAACATTATCTCAAGGCTAGGTCACACTGACTCTGTTCTGTTGTTTTCCCACTCACTTCTGACATGAGCCCTGCTTCTGCAGGTCTCGCGATATTAGGCGAAGACTTAGCTCAACAGTTGCTCTGTCTCTAACAACTTAACATGACTAGCCTTGAATCCTCTCTTTCTTTTCCTACCTCCACACTGGTCTTACCCCTTTGCATCCCATAATCCTCTTTTTGTTCCCCTCCCATCTAGCGCTGGACTCCTTGCTGCCAGACCAGGAGGGGAAGTGGTGTACTCCACATGCTCCCTGTCTCAGCTACAGAACGAGTACGTTGTCGAGAGAGCTGTTGAGGTAGCAGAAACCCAATACAACATCAGTGTCCACGTTGAAGACTTAAGCTACTTCAGGAGACTCTTCCAGGACACATTTTCTTTCTTTGCAGACTGCAGGCTGGGGGAGCTTGTCCTTCCCCACCTCACGGCCAACTTTGGACCCATGTACTTCTGCAAATTACGTCGGGAACAGTAGGGGTATCAGCTTTTTGATCCCCTATCTCTGGTGGAGGTGAGATTGGGCAGTTTGTCTTCACCCAGCTGCATCTCTGTTGTGACATTCTGAACTGAGGTGATCTCACTCTTTCCAGGCTATAATGAAATACCGAGAGGTTCCAGAGAGAGAACTGCTTTGTGATTCTTTTAAAACACCTGGAGGGATGTCTGCTTTTGTGCCACAAACACCGAGAATAAATGATGCAGACATGATAAGAGTGTAATGTCTCTGCTCTGTTTCTGGGAACAGGACTTCATAGGATCTAGCTAAAATTTGTTTGCAACTTGATTGTTTTTCTTCTCCAACCTCCTCTGCTTATTTGTAAAATAACCACAGAGGGAATGAGTGCTCAGAGCAGAGGTTGAGCACTCTGGATTTTGCTTCTGGTTCTGCAGCCGCTTGGCCTTAAGCAAGTCACTTTGTGTGTCACATTTCCTCATCTGTAACATTGCTGTGATAACTTCCTACCTCACCTCTGCTGGCATTTGGAAATGCGGCCTCAGGTCCACAAACCAACGGCTCTGTAGACACGCATGCTATTACATACGCCCCTGCAGTCAGATACGGATAGGATGATATAAGGGATGTATTAGCTCTTGTGTAGCACGTTCCCAGCACTAGATCACCAAGGCCGGTAAGTACCAGTATCCCCTTTTCTAGATCGGGAGAATGAGGTCCGATGGGTGTGAGAGCTGCCAAGGACACCCAGTGAGGTAATAGTAGAGCTGGGGGTAGAACTCAGTCCCGGGTCCTAGCGTGATGGTTTCAGTTGATTTGCAGTGGGCAGATGTCAGTGTTACATCCCCTCCTACTGTCCCTGCTGTTAGCAGACCAGAATAGCCAAGGGTCACACCCACACGAAATAACTTCCTGCTTGTACTTTCCCATGAAGGCAGTTGTTGTGCGGTGTTCAAAAGGCCTAACGGAACTAGGGGTTCAGCTGCTATTGAAATGTTATGGAAGTTAGGGGTGCAACTCCCTTAGGCTCCTTTGAAAATCCCTGCTGCAGTAATGTCTGCAGTCATGAATGGGAGAGGATCAGCTCTGGCCAATCATGAATGAGAGGGCAGGGAGTCCTTGAGAGAACTTCTGCACCATAAGAACCTCCCATATAGAAATGAGACTTAAGCCCCAACTCAGTTGTTGATCAATTGCATAGTCAATTGCTTGACTACACTGGTTATTTGGTCTTTCTTGAGTATATTTCATAAGGAATCAATGTCAGTCAGGTTTATTAAGGTGGTACAGGAAAACGATTCTATACATTACTAGTCTGCGAAGAGTAGGCCCATTCAGTGATGTTACATTCACCTTACGTAGAAGGTGTGCTCCCCGAAGTTGCATCCCTTAAGCCATCTTTTTATTCCCTACTTGTTTACCAGCAAAAGCTACTGTATATGTCACCTGAAACTGGATTCAACTGATCAGCTTCTTACCTTGTTTGTTTCTGGTACCATGGTGTACCCCTTTATCTTTTGTTCTAAATCCATGCGTTCCAGGTTATGATGCACCCTTATGTTTGTTTTGAACACATGCATTTCATGTACAAGGAGGTATGAAGACACCTAGGTTTGTATGGGTAACTCCTTTCCTGTTGCCATGAGGAAATAATCATATGCTCTGAGACTGACAGTTTTCCTATCTACTCAAGCCAAGGCTTACTTCAGCTAATGCAAGATGTTATGGGCGACGTAGCATAAGTGTACAAGATTATAACAAAAGTACAGGCCAATTTTGGGCTATATAACTGCTCTAGTAATGCTTAATAATCTGTATACAGTACTTAACTGCTTGGAATATGTATGACAGGTGGTATTATCAGCATAACATGGATGTAAGTTAGCCTGTGTATATTAGTCAGCATCAGCTACAATTAGCAATTACATTTTTACCAGGTGGCAAAGTGGCTGACTATAGAACATGGTATCTATGATTTGAGAGAACATGAAACACGTGTGGGAATGTGGAACTTTGAACCTTGGGCAAGTTTCTTTTGAGCTGCAGGCCTTTATGGGAAAGTTCTGCAGAGCTTAATAGGGATGAAAATATCAGGGTTTTAAAGAAATGTCATAGGGTTCTGTAGAAATGATTCTATCTCCCTCTGGAATGGAACAGAGAATCTTACCAAAGGGATATACAGCTGTACTGAATTCTCTAGGGCTTTGCCACATGGTGGGGGAGTTGTTATGGGAGATGAATGGAAACAGAGCATGGGCAGAGTTTTGGTTATGACCCAACACCATCTGACAATGCATCATGCTTGGGGTGGAGGCTAAATGGGGCCCATGCATCTTATGGAGTGTGGAGCCAGTTCCCCATGGGGATGGTGACTTCATCTCAGTGGTGGGAGCTGCCTATGTACACCCTGGGGGTTTTGACTGAGGATGGGGCTGGGCCCACAACAGCTGTTGTGATTGAACATTTTCCTATTTTTTTAATGTTTCTTGTCTATTTCAATAAGTCCTCTAAATTGAAAGGGAACCAGCCAGTCATTTAGAAGCTACATTTAAATAGTTAAGTTCCAGAGGCTGGACCTGAAGAGTCAGTCTTTACAATGTATTGTGCAGAAGAATGATGGAAAAACTAAAAAGCTTCTCAGGCAGAAACAATTCCATGGGAACATGGCAACGTGGGTTGGAGTTCATTCCTATGCCCCACATATGCCTTTAAAACAATGGGACTCAAGTGGGGCAGAGGCCTTGCGTTGGCCTTCAACAAAATGGGTTTCACGCATAACTTCATGGAACAAGTCTCTTGCGTTCATATTTGACCAATAGCAGGTTGGCATTAACGACTCTAGTTCAACCCCTCTGTCTTTGGACATAGACAATTAATACAGTTACGAGGGCCAGGGAGCCACTAGATGGTGCTGTTAGGCAAGTTCTGTTTCACTGCTGGAAGAAATCTGTGCTGCTTTTAGTTTGGTGTAGATGTAGAGGATTCCTTGGGGAGAGCTGTAGTGAGCAGCAAGGGTGTTTGCCCTGTTTTAATCTCGCTAATTAGAGTCAATCCTTAAGGCAGAGCTGCTATCCCAGGAACCAGCCTAGGGCTTGCCAGAAAACTGCTCTAAACCAAGTGTGATTGGCCCCCAAAACATGTAAAAAACAGCCCAAAAAAACAGGGGGTCGGGTTTGCATCCAGGTGTCATGACACTGGGTGGGGATTTGCATCCAAACATCATGAGGCTGGGTGGGGTTTGCATCATGATGTCACAAGGCTGGGCGGGGTTTGCATCATGACCCCATGCTGCAAAAAATGCTGCAGGGCTCTGGTCAAGGGCGGGGGCGGGGGAAGTGTACTTCAGTGACAAGTGGGAAAACCACAGGCCACAACTGCCTGAAAACATCCACCCAATGCCACATGAACAAGCCAAAAGTCACTTCTAATCAGCTGACTTGGCTACATTTCACCTGCATGCAGTTGCTGACCACCCCTGTTCCAGGACTGGTGTGTATGCAAAGCATTTGCACTAAAAACATACCCAGCCTCCACGTCACTGATTTCCCCTCCAACGGCAAGCCAACCTGCAGAGCCAGTGCTAAGAGGAGCAGAACTCTCCCGGACCCACGCTGAGAGACAGCAGGCGTTGTGGGGCAGGTGAGGTGTATTTTGTATTTTTATGGGTTTTTTTTATGAAATTCAGAGGGATTTTTGTGAATGGCAGGAATATATGTTGACTTCGTGTCCTGTTCATAAGTTGACATTTTATTATAAGGGAGAAAAACGATGCTTTTTATGGATGATCTACAGAGTTCTACAAAATTCATGTTTTTGAGAGTTTCTGGCTGTACGTTGTATTTTAGAAAAAAATAGTTTTAAAAAGACAAAACCCATTGCGAATTTATTGTATTTATTCGAAACAATCTTATTTGTTTAAGCTTCATTAGTATGTGCATTTGAAAACATTTTCCGCCTCTTTTTGGCAGCTGGCTCGCTACTTTTTTGTGAAGTCTAGGTACAGCAAGAAGACCAGGAATGAGTGTGCATGGGGGGAGGGGAGGAGGGAGGAGACTGGGCCTTGGACAGCAAGACTGGAACTTGGAGAACTAGGAATGGCTGTGCAAGGAGACTGGGACGGGGATGAGAAGCCTGGGAGAAGGAGCCAGGGATAGGGAAATGCAGGCCAGGGATAGGCTGGAGGGGATGGGACAGCAGCGGGTCAAGCTTGGGGAAAATGAGCAGAAGAGTCTGTGCCCACCAAAGCACCTCCCCTCTAGAGCCTGGAATGGAACCCAAGATGCCTGAGTCTCACCATTACTCTGCTATCAGCAAATCTATGAAAACACACTGGGCAAGTGGGTATCTCATCCTCCTTCCTTCAGTGCTGGTCCACATAGCAGTAGTAGGTTGTTATCCTCTATCAGTTACTGCATTTGCTCAAGTGGTAGAGGTCTGTGTGATGGCTCCAACCCTGCTGATGAGCCATGGAAGTATCAATATGAAGCTATGTGATGGAATTTGTTTTTTTTAGTTTTGCTTTTTTAAAAAAATCTAATTACAGACAAAACAGTCTTAAAAGACCGGAAATGAGTGGGCAAGTATTATCTTGATTTCACAGATGGGGAAACTGAGGCAGAGAAATGCAGGGACTTGCCCACAGCCAAATAGCAAGTCAGTAGCAGAGTCAGAATAAGAGCCAATGCCTTCCTGACCCCCAACTCTGGGCTCAGTCCTCCAGGTGACCCAGTGCCCATTCAAGTCAAGGGATAGGCTCTCACTGACCTTGATGCGCATTGCATTAGCACCTAAGGCCCTGAGCCAGCAAGATGCTTAAGCACATGCCTAACTTCAAGCACGTGAGTGCAAGTGGAGGCACTGATCCGGCACACACGTACGCATGAATAATTTTACACCTGCGAGCCCTCCCATTGAACTCAGTAGGATTACTCATGTACTTCAAGTTACTCACCGGCACAAGTGCTCCCTAGAATGGTGCCTCAGAGGCACAAAGTAAACAAAGAGTGTGAACAAAGAAAAGGAAAGGACGCTTTCACGTAGGGCTGGCTCGAAAACAAGAATTCTCTTTGGAAAAAAAAAATAGGGTTTGACAGTTGTTTTTGCTCCACAAACAAAAAGAAGACACCAGAGAGCTCTACACCAGAACAGCCACTAGCCTAATGGTTAGGGCATTCATCCACAATGTGGGAGACCCAAGGGCAAGACCTTGTGTTATAGAATCTCTCCTGTTGGAGGTGTTCCACTTGGTATAAATAACAAAATATTCATTGGACAGAGCCAGCACTATACTGACTTTATAGCCCAGTCCTTAGGGCACTCAACTGGGGTGTAGGAGATCTATGTTCAAATGCTTGCTCTGATTCATTCAAACCAGTGACTTGAAGCTGAGTATTCTTATCTCAGATGACTTACCAAGCCGCTGGTTATCTTGGGAGGGGTGGGTTCGTCTTGGTCTCTCTCAGGAACTCCAGCCTGGCCCTGAAAAAACCTTCCGGACCAAATTTTCATATAAACTGACCCAATAAGTTTCTGCTTTGACAAATTAGGATTTTCCGATGAAAAATCATTTTGTCAAAAAAATTCCTGACCAGCTTTTCTTTCCAGGCATTTCTGGCTTTCGTAACCTAGCACAGCATTAGTAACAAGGACAAGATCTATATGTTTTGTCTTGATTGGTTCACTTTGTAAACATTTTCACTCCTCTTTCTCCATGGCACAATTTACAATGAACCTTTATGGTAGCGCCTTGTGTTCTCTCGTTTCCTTAGCACACATTAATTAAATAGATGTTTGTGCGTTAAGCTCTTTAATGTCTCTAAAGACAATGCGTAAATTAACAGATCTGTGTGTATGTGTATTCTTCCCTTCTATGCCAACCCTCCAAGATTGTCCTGGCGTCTCCAGGAATCAAAGATTAATCTGGAATTAAACATTTGTCCTGTGATGAAACCTCCAGGAATACATCCAACCAAAACTGGTAACCCCACCTCTATTGGATGGAAAAAATCAGTTTACTATAATGACAGTTCTCCCTTTGCTCACTGGGCAGAGGCTTACATATTTCAAGCCACATGTCTTGAGTTCTTGTCCTAGCCCTTGTTTTGCTGCCATCCGTTGGCCGCAGAGTCTGGCCATGGGTTATTGCAAGAGATTCATCCAGGATGAAATTACCCCTGTGTAGAGGAGTAGCACAAAGCTTATGCATTACTGAGGTCTCACTAACACCCGCAAACTTAAATGGGATGTGACGGGCAAATTTCAGACCAGCGACTACAATCTCCATGTTATTCTTCCACCCCTATTTTAAAAGGGCGAGAAAACCCACAGACGTTTGCGACCTTTACATAATACCCCCAGGCCTCAGCCCAGCAAGACACTTAAGTACACCTGAGTTGCCCCACTGAAGTCGCTGAGACTAAGCAAGTGCTTATAGTTAAGCACCTGCAGAAGCGCTCTGCTGGACCCAGGCCACAGCCAATCAAAATGCATGTAGGATAAAGGTCTAGAGGATCTGTGTGGAAATCCTGCTGTAATTCTACCTTGAAAAACACACGTGTAACCTAAGCTTATACTGTGCACTCCCGGAGCTGGGACACCGGCATAGCTGTGCAGGGGCTGCGGGCTACACCACCAACCTGGATACCGATATACAGGTGGAAACCCAGCATCCCATTTTGCCTCCCAATTCCTGTTTCATATCCCATCCTGCCATAACAAGCAGCATCTGAAATGAAGCAAGCTTTACCCAGATCAGTGATATATATCCAACCCTGGTATGTTATAAGCTAATGAACTGTCTGCCCTTCCTTACTATTCCTTGCACAAATACCCCATTTCAGCACAGCTATTTGAATGTGATGCTGGCATTGAAGTCTGAAATAAAAGCCTCTTACTCTGCTCCACACAGGTCATTCAGATCTCTGGCAATTCAGAGAAACTAAGGAAATTCTATTTTAAATTAGCCTGGTAACAGAGCAATCATAGCAATTGCCAGACTCTGGATCAGACCTGAAGTCCATTTAGTCAGCGTCAATATGATTTTATCGGTGGATGGTTCACTGCTCTCCTTTGAATTTTCAGGAACTAGGGGCCAGATCCTTAGCTCGTTTGATTTCAGTGCAGCTACGCTGATTTATGCCAGCGGAGGATCTGCCTCAATGAGTATTTAAAATATAGTGAATTTGCAAAACAGATGTGTTTCTCCTCTCTTTGCTACTCACATATACCCCTTTTTCTCAGTCTCTCTAATTTCCAGCTCAATCTATCGGCCTAGATGCATTACCGGGATCTGTTCGTCTAGGGGCAGCACCAAGGGTGAGCGGCCAGCTGCTTTACAGGGAGATAACAAAGGCACAGACTGATATACGAGAAGCAAACCACAAATAACCAGTCAGGGATATGAAAATGGAATGCAGATTGTTACAGAAAAAATTCCTACTCAAAATAACAAAGGACATTCTCACCTCTATGCCTTAACTGTTTTTAGCTGCGTTATTGAGCCCAGAATTTGATCATCAACAGGCAGGACATGGAAACCCAGCACTGTCTCCATAAAGTTTATTATTATTATTATTGTCCTATTTCAGCTTGAGGAAGAAGCGGATGTAGCTTGATTTCAGTTAGTGAGCTTGACCCAGTAGGGCTCAGAGCAGAAGAGTCATTTTCAGACAATGCATGAGGGAAATGATCACAAATATAAATTCATAATGTAATACCGGTTGGAGGAAATGGCATGCATTTCACTCGGAGGATCCAGAAGTGCTTATCAATTTACATCTCACCACAGCCATCAATGCAAATACTGAGGCAAACACTTGCCGTATAAGATGCATTTCGGAAACTATTGAGAGATCAAATTTTCAAATGTAAATCATGGTCTTTACATTTCCCCAAGCAACCTCGCTGATTTATTCCTGGCAGTCATCCCTAAAGCAATCAGCACGAAAGTGCAACAGCTGGCCCGCTAATCAGCCAACACATTGTACATGTTCACGGTTGTTGAAAGACCGTGTTTATTTTAACAAAACACAAGCCTGCATTCAGGTGCTCCCCGTAAAGGAGGTACATTCTGTGCCCATGGAGCATTAAAATACTTGACAAAGCTGACACATTGAAACCAAAGATATTTATTATTAGGTGTGTTACAACAGTGTGCAGAGGTCCAAGCCAAAATTCAGGGCCCCGTTGGGGTGTACATATGGTAAAAGGCAATCCCTGCCCTGAAGAGTTTATAATCAAAATAGGAGTGGGAGAAAGTCTGGATTGTTAACCCTGTTTTACAGATGGGAAATGAGGCACAGAGAGATTAAGTGATTTGCCCCAGCTCACACAGGGAGTCCATGGCACATCTGTTGAATCCTAGGCCAGTAACTTAACCACTAGGCCATTATTCCCCTTTCTCCATCTGCTGGACCTTTGACTTGCTGCAGATCTCTGAGCATTTGCCATGACAATGTGAGGGAATGAGAAAGATGCACATCTAGGTGACTCACCATGGGGTTTAAGATCAGAGCCAAAATCCTGCACACCAAAACTGGCAGGCTGGAACAACGGATCTGGGATTTCAACATGGCATCCATAACATCTCCTGCCCTGGGCGGTAACAGAGAAAGGAGGCAGTTCAGGCAATCCAGCTGTTTGATACCTACACTAAGCAGTGCTGATTCCTAACCGGAACTTGATTGGACATGGAAAATGGAAAAATAATTGCACTCCTTGAAATCACCATGTCCCACGGCAGGCTGGATTCTTCAGACCAGCTGGCTCTGCACAGCTAGGGTGCTCCACACCATGAGTCCGAAGGGATTGAGAATGTATAACCTAAACATAATTCCCTTTATATTATCCCCTGCCAGATAAAACCAGCGATCCATGAATAAATCTCAGTGGGATGGGTGGATAAAGCTAGCTGACTCAATCCATCCTCCCTGGCCATTCCCTGCTGATCTTAGCTCTTCCATCTAAAGAATCTGCTTCCTGGCTGGAAGCATGGGCATTGGTTCTTCCCTTCCTGTGAGTTAAATAAGGCAGGACCGTGGGGCCTATTTCACTTGGGATTTGTAGTGTCATTTTGGATCCAAAATGCACGTACTCAGGGTTCTTTCCAGTACACATCCAATGGTGCTGTGTTGACTTACAACTTCTCCAATAAAGGGAAGTCTCCATCAGTACAGGCCTTTGCAAAGGGCTTGCTCACCACGTAATCAATCAAAAGGGGAGTGATTGCTCAAGAGGCAGCAAAGATGGGAGTGAAATCCTGCCCTACTGAAGTCAATTGCAAAAACTCCTGTTGCCTTCAGTAGGTCTGGGTTTTCATCTGGGGTGTGGGTATTACAAACTAATCTTACCTTCTCTTTTTTTAATCACAGTAAAGGGACGTCAGCCTTGCTCCAGGCTTGGGATGGTTTGAGTCCTTGTCGGAGCAAGGCCGCTGACTAGAGGCAGGAGACAATCTCTTTGCCCTATG
Source organism: Lepidochelys kempii (assembly GCF_965140285.1). Taxonomy (NCBI): domain Eukaryota; kingdom Metazoa; phylum Chordata; order Testudines; family Cheloniidae; genus Lepidochelys; species Lepidochelys kempii. Next base: position 102,860,260 of record NC_136387.1, on the reverse strand, counting down.
GCAGCACTTTTCTTTGGCCCCTCAGTGGCAGAGAAAGCAGCAGTTGCCATCACCGGCGGTGGGAACCTTGAGCGCCTGCTCCCCTTTCAAATCACTCCCCAGCCACACACTCACATGCTCCTAGCCTTACCCAAGGGTTGCCAGCACCATTGCAAACACACCAGCTCCACCCGAGTCATAGCAAGGATTCCAACCACGTCCATTCACGCAGCGTAGCTGCACCACGGCAGGGATTCCTCCCAACTCAGTCCAACGTTGCTCCACGGAAGAGTCCCTCAGCACTCTCTGCCCCCCTCCCCATGGTATCCCATGAGCTAATGGCAAAGGGATTATCTGTGCAGGAACTCTACCGGAACTTCCTAGCCCCAGATCTCATGGACCTGTTCTAGCAGCCCTGCTACCAAGGGGCGCTGGGCTGAGGATTTGGCCAGTGAGAGATCCCGTTGGGCAAGGCATAAAGCTGGGATCATTTCCACACACCGCCACTGGCTTTACTGTGCACGTATTGTGGTCTGGGGGAGGGAAAGATTTGGGTCAGGGAACTTGGGGTCACTGCTTCACAGGGCACAGCTGTTGTGGAGGGGCCAAGTCATCCCTCCTTGCTCCCAGGATGGAGAGAAAGGATGGGGAAGTGATCAGCACACTACCCTAGGATGTGGGAGTCCCAAATTCAATGCCCCGCCTTGGCACAGACTTCCTACGTGACTGTAGAGAAGTCACTTAGCTGCTCTTTGCCTCAGTTTCCCCTCTGTACAATGGGGATACTAGCACGGCCTGGTCTCACACACGGGTGTCGTGAGGATGACTACATTAATGATTGGGAGGTGTTCGGATATTATGGTGATGGTGCCTGTAAAGGGTTCCACTCACCACAGTTGCACTTCTTCCTCCTGGCTAGATCTTGCCCTGCTGTGGTGTCTCTCTCTTCATGACTCAAAGCGCCCTCTGATTGTGACTCTGGGCCCCCCTTCCAGCTTCTGAGGTATCAATGTGCCACTGGACAAGCTGTGTGGATGCCACCTTGGACAGTTTCCATCCCACTTCTGGATCCTGAACCACTGCCCAGTGGGTGGTAGGTGTTTTTACGAGGCCTCCTCCAACGCCTACGGAAATCAGTAGAACAATTCCCATTGAATTCAACAGCCAATGTGGACAGCAGAACAGCTGGGCCCACTTTGCTCCCCATGACAGGTGAATTCTAGCAGAAGCTGGAATAAGATGTACCAACTAGAGCTGCTCCAAAGATCACCAATATCTTTGATGGCAATTTAAAGAAATTTTGATTTTTTTTTCCAAAATTTCCTGCAAAAGTTTTTCCAATTTTTTTCAACACAAACTTGAAACCGCAAAAAGGTTGGTTCTCTATGATCATTTTTAATTTTTTTAAAAAACCAGAGTCTTCCAGAAAAAAAATCCGTTTTTGAAAGCCAAACTTTTCACTGACAGCTGAAAATTTTGAACCAAAAAGTCCCCCCCCCTCCCACCCAATTTTCGGTGGTTGAATCAAACAGAACATTTTTGACAAAAAAATTCTCTCTCTTTTTTTTTTTTTTTTTTTTTTTTTTTAAAGTGTTGCTGTAGATCACAGCCAAGTCTGTTTATTGCACTGAACTAGTTACTGGGCACGAAGAGCTTTGCTGCTAATGGCTAATCTGTGGATCAGTCTGGTCAACCAGGACTGAGAGTCCCTAGCACAGGGACGAGTGGCTCTTGGTTTTATTCTGCTTTCCATGTCCAGATCGCAGAGTGGTCGATCGCTTGTCTGTTCGACTCCACCAGCTGGGCAGTTGTGAGCCAACTCGTCTTCCCTGGGATTCCACTGAAATTGTCCCCCAGAGCCCCAAGATCTCAGCAGCAATGAGTCTGAAGAGATACAGTGCAGATTTATCCAAGTGGCCTCTGAGCAGTGAACTTCAGTATCTCAAAGTCCACCCATCAAACCCTTCTGCAGCCTGTAGCTTCCTGTGGCGGAGGGGGAGGGATAGCTCAGTGGTTTGAGCATTGGCCCTGGATTTGTGCTGGAAATGGCCCAACTTGATTATCATACACATTGTAAGGAGAGTGATCACTTTAGATAAGCTATTACCAGCAGGAGAGTGGAGTGGGAGGAGGTATTGTTTCATGGTCTCTGTGTATATAATGTCTTCTGCAGTTTCCACAGTATGCATCCGATGAAGTGAGCTGTAGCTCACGAAAGCTCATGCTCAAATAAATTGGTTAGTCTCTAAGGTGCCACAAGTCCTCCTTTTCTTTTTGCGAATACAGACTAACACGGCTGTTACTCTAAACCCAAGGTTGTGAGTTCAATCCTTGAGGGGGCCATTTAGGGATCTGGGGCAAAAATTGGGGATTGGTCCTGCTTTGAGCAGGGGGTTGGACTAGATGACCTCCTGATATCAGGGTTGATGACCAACCCTGATATTCTATGATTCTGTGTTTGCCACTAGCAAACGGAAGGATGTGAGACCCTATGCTGAGCCTGCCCTCCCAAATGAAGAATGTTGCATTTTGTTTGAGATCAAGAACATTTACCAGGTGGTTCTTTATTCTCTGCTCTTGCCCTTGGGCCAGAGCCAGATTTATTATTCAACACCAGCTACGTTCTTGACTGTGTACATGGAACAAACAAACAGTCCCTGCCCCAAATTGCTTATAGTCTAAAGGCAGACACTGGTGAGACAGGATGCTCTGGGAGACCCCCTGCCAACGTTGACTGATTTTTAAAAAATGTATTTTGTTGTTTTCACACCCTTCTCCTGCTCTACCCCTTGCTCTATATGGGTGAAGTGTCTTCAGACCTTGGAGAAGAAATGAACATAAGAACGGCCTTACTGGGTCAGACCAAGGGTCCATCTAGCCCAGTATCCTGTCTTCTGACAGTGGCCAATGCCAGGTACCCCAGAGGGAATGAATAGAACAGGTAATCATCAAGTGATCCACCCCGTCACCCATTCCCAGCTTCTGGTAAACAGAGGCTAGGGTCACCATCCCTGCCCATCCTGGCTAATAGCCATTGATGGACTTATCCTCCATGAATTTATCTAGTTCTTTTTTGAACCCTGTTATAGTCTTGGCTTTCACAACATCCTCTGGCAAGGAGTTCCACAGGTTGACTGTGTGTTGTCTGAAGAAATACTTCCTTTTTTTTGTTTTAAACCTGCTGCCTATTAATTTCATTTGGTGACTGCTAGTTCTTGTGTTATGAGAAGGAGTAAACAACCCTTCCTTATCTACTTTCTGCATACCAGTCATGATTGTATAGACCTCAGTCGTATCCCCCCTTAGCCATCTCTTTTCCATGCTTGGTTATTAGAGCTGTGTGACTACTTCAAACAATTCTCCAAGAAAACCAACTAATCAACCCCTTTCAGCCGCCTCCGCAGCTCTCACTCCCCTTCCTGCTTCTCACCAGTGAGTTTACAGCGAGGGAGGGTCCCAGACGCAACGAATCATTGGCAGATATTGATCGCAAACTGTGACAGGGATATCAAATCCCAGGTTCCCATGTGCAGTAATGAGTAAACTGGGGAACGCATGTGTCCCCTCGAACTTTTTTTTTTTAATTTGTTTTCCTGCTGCTCACTGATCCTTCAGTGAGATTTTGATCCTTTTTTGCTCTTCTCCCACCCTTTGGTTAAAAATTGAACCCAGGCAAATGGAGCACTGATTGCACAGAGTCAGGCTTTTAGTGAATTGTTAACGAGGAGAAGGGGCTTTTGAAGAGGTTTATTGATCACTAAGAGAAACTGTCCGATTCACAGGGGTGTCCTCACATTATTTCATGTCTTAGTAGGAAAGTGATTGGGTTTATAAGTCCAAATCATCAGCGTCATCGTCGTCTTCATCATCATCAGTGGGTCCCACGTTCCTCTTCCTCTTGCGGGCGAGCGTCTCCACCTCCTTCATGAACCGCAGACACAGCTCCTCCTGCCACGGCAGAGCCACGCACTGAACGGCAACAGGCAGCCCCACGGCTCCTTCCACGGCCTGCAGAGGAGACAAGCGCCCTAATGTCACCCAGGGCACGTGGGCACCGACGGCTCAGGCAGAAGCACCTACCAACTGGTGGGAGGGGCACCAAGGGTCACGTGACCCTCCCCAGGGTCAAGTGCCCCCGCCGGACCAGGCAGGGAGAGGAAGAGGCGGGGCCAGAGCCTCTCCTCTTCTAGCCATGCTGCCCGGGACGCTGCCCAGTGTTCTGGGCAGCATTCGGGAGTGGCTCTGGGGCCTGGCTGCAAGGAAGAGCAGCCGAATATGCCAGGGGGAGCCAGCGCAGCGGGAGGGCAGAACCCCAGGTGGGATGGGGAGAGGATGTGGGGTGGTCACGTGCCCCCCTTTAGTCCCTCCCACGAGTGGCCTATCTAGAGCAGTCCTCCTGAAGTCAAGGGCACTGCTAGCAGACAGGCATAGAGATACAGGGTGCCAGATCCTCAGCTGGTGGAAATCAGTGGAGCGACACTGAAATCAATGGAGTTCTGCTTTCCTGTGTGTTCACTGTTAACAAAGTTACCTCATCTGTCTCCCATCCCTTCCCCAGCCCTCTGCCTCAGCCTGTCCCGTAATGCAGCCTCGTCACTAAGGAGTATGAGAAATTTCCCCCATTCGACCACTCAGAGGGAAATCAGATTGGCAGGGTAGGCTTCCCTTCGTATTGATCAGGAAATTGTCCTCTGTAATGTCAGCTAACCTCTCTCAGTCTCTTATCCCAGGGGTCACTGTAGTGCCCTCTGTAATTCTTCAGCTCTTCTTCGTCAGCCTCCGTGACGACGGTGACCGGCAGAACCCCAGCGGGGAAGTTCAAGACGTTGTATAAATTTGTATAGGAACTAGCAGCTGGGAAGAGACAACAGAAAGAGCACTGATCATCAGGTTTCCAATTCTGTCGAGCCGCGCTTGGCATCTTGAACCCCAGCTCTGGGCAAAGTCCTTACTCCAAGGAATAGAACGCTCGGAGGATTTGCCAGGTGGTGCAATCTTCACTCGTGATGAATGATCGGCGGCCATGAAAGGCTCCCTGTTGAGACGTTGGACAATTACCTTTCCCAGGACATTTCTATAAGACGGTGGCAGTCAGAAGTCTCCCAGCCTTGGGCTGAGGCCAGTGTGATTCTGGGGTGTATTAACGAGAGTGTTGTATGTGAGACACAGGCGTTAACGATCCCATTCTACTCGGCACTGGTGAGGCCCCAGCTGGAGTAATACCGGGCACCACAATTTAGGAAGGATGTGGATAAACTGGAAAGGGTCCAGAGGAGAGCAACAAAAATTATTAAAGGGTTAGAAAACCTGAGCTATGAGGTTGAAAACACTGGGCACGTTTAGTCTTGAGAAGAAAAGACTGAGGGGTGACTGGTAACAGTCTTCAAATATGTTAAGGGCTGTTATAAAGAGAATTGTGATTAATTGTGCTCCATGTCCACTGAAGGTAGGATAAGAAGTAATGGGCGTAAACAGCAGCAAGGGAGGTTTAGGCTAGATCTTAGGGGAAACTCTCTCACTCTCAGGGTAGTTAAGCTCTGGAACAGGCTTCCAAGGAAGGCCATGGAGTTCCCATCATTGAAAACAAGTTGGACAAACGCCCGTTGGGATGGTCTAGGTTTCCTTGGTCCTAGCACAGCACAGGGGGTTGGACTGGATGACTTCTCGAGGTCCCTTCCAGCCCTATGTCTCTATGATTGATAACTACTCTTTGAGTAGGTTTTTCAACCTTGAAAACTTGCTTCCATTTCTGCTAGTACCTCAACCATACCAGCCTAAATTGCTAGAGTTAGACATAGCCGGGGATTACCAAATAGCTTCCCGGGATAGCCCTTGTTAAACGCCGGACCCAAAGCAGGACACAGAATAACATTCAGCTCCAGCTCCCTCCATTTAGCAATGAATTCTGTACGGTAAGCCTAGGAAGAGAGAGAGAGAGTTACAGTTGTAACTAAGCTACAGTTGTAGCCAATCTGCATTTTCTTTGAAAAGTTGCGGGTTTTGTTTCACGCATCTTTGTGCTTCCTAGAAGACTACAGCATAACATACAGAGCTGATCAAAAGATGAAAATTTGGCCAAAATTTCAGAACTGCAAAGTAATGTCCAATTCACTGGGTTCAAAGTAGACCCATTTTTTGAGATCTATTTTCATCAAAAATCTTTTGTTCACCGAAAACCAAATTTTTGGTCAACAAAGCACATTGATAACTATTTGAATAGGTATTTCAAAATGCTGAAATTTGCCGTTTCCTGAAAAGTGATTTGGTAAACTCAAATTTTTGACTATCCATGTCATAAAAATATTGAGAACAAAAAAAAACATGTCCGTGATGTTGATAATTTTTCACTAAATATTTCCGGTTCGAAAAAAGGTGGTTTTTCCAAACTAAAAAAATTTTATTTGAAAAATTTCAGCCACCTCTACCAATACACCGATTTACGTGTGCACGACTGCCCTTTGCTGGATGGAGTATCAGACTTGCTTAAGCATGAATATATCTTCAACTAGTGGTTGAAGCCTCCAAGAATTCTGTTTTGAAAAAAAAATTCCAAGTTCTCACATTTAATTTTGTTCTGCACTGGAATGAAAGCGAGATCTTTAGAATTTTTTCACAAGAAATCAAGAATGAGACACCAACACACACTGCAGAATAGCCAGTTAGGGCACTTGCCTAATATGAGAGAGAGAGCCAGGATCATGTCCCTGCTCCAAATTAGGCACAACAGAGGTTTGACTCTAGAGACCCTACATCTTAGGTGAATGACCTAACCACTGGGCTATTGGTTAGTCATCCTGGAACTGATGAATGTTCCATTGAAACCAATAACGTTGCTGTGAGAAGTTTCAACTGGCATTTTCCAATGGGAAATCAGTTAGTCCAAAAATTCCCAACCAGCTGTGCAACAGAGGCCACAAACTCTCATGCAGATTCTACCTTAAGTCAAGTGCTGACCATCTGTGTATTTGAATCCTTAGGTTCTGGGTTCTAGCCTCGATACTTCTACATGTGGTTTAACTAGCAATAATGGTATCCAGTGCTTGAAGCTATGGATATGCTTCACGAGGAAATACATGAAATTATCCATTACAAGTTCTTCTTGTGCTATTTCTGCTTGGAGAAAGCAGGCTGAAGGATCATCTCTCCCTTGAGTGAATAAAAGCCTCTGTGCATACAAGCGTTGCCTGTACTCTCATCACCTATTGTAGAAATGCATGTTTCTCAAAGCAAAGTATGTCTGGTTTATTTTCACGTGATCAGTTTCAGTACTGCACTGACTATGTAGCTGAAATGACCATTTAAATATCAATATGAAATCTTGATGATCTGTCTTAGTGAGAAAAGAATATTACCGCCACTGCAACATGATGCTTCCAAAGGTTTTTTGCTGATCTGGAAAATTTACAGGATTAATTAGTCAGTGTCAGTACATCATATAAATAAAAGGCAGATAAACATGCCGTTAAAATGATGAGTGTCATTATTACAGAACACAAATGACCACATATATGACAATGATAGAGATCAAGCAATCATACAACATATGAGCCAAATACGGCTAGGAATGCGTTTAAAGAGCTTTTCAGTATTTATTTTAAAAGGGTATCACCACGTTTCTTTTCACTCAGCCATATGGACAAAATCCACAATGAATTCACTTAAATCCATTCCCATCTCGCTTCATTGTTTCTCTCACACACACAGAGAATATGTGATACTGTGATGGGGTGTAATCCCACATGGATGGGCAAAAAGGTTAACTGGAGACAGCGCTCAATTAGCCCACTTTATTGCACCTGGAAGGTGTGTCAGGCTTGATTTGTTATCAGACCCATCTGGGAAGGAGCTGGGTCTTCTCTATAAAAGAAGGAAGTGAAAGCTAGGAGGAGACCCAAGACAGGACAGAGAAGCCCAGGAGGGAGAGGATTAGAGGCTCCTCACTCTGGGACAGGAACCACAGGGAAGCTCTAGAAGAGGAGCTGGTCAAGGGTCCAGGGAAGTAGCCCTATGGGTCAGTGTTCCACAAGAGGACCAAGGAGCTGGGGAGAACCCACCAGGACTAACAGCTCAAGCCTGGATGGGCAGAGGTTCCTTCAGTTTTCTGCATTCTGTTGAGAGGAGACCCAGGGCAGAGGATGTAGTGAGCTCCCTCTTTCAGGGAAGCGGCTGCTCCTGAGGTCAACCTGAAGCCCAAGGGAAGACCAGGGGTTACTGAGGGACAGCCTGCTGGAAACCTTGGGAACGGGGAGAACTGCACCAGCCATACACTGTGCAGTGGAATGAAATACAGGAGCCAGAGCACAGATGTGACGTCACTGGGTTGCAGCTGAGGCTGGCCTGAGTGAGAGGGCAGCCAGATAAGCCCAGTTGGTTCTGAAGACTCAGTTGTCTTTATATTTCCGTTGGATCTGTTAACAGACTCTAGGGAGCCGGGAAGGGGTGGGAACAAGACGACCTGGCTGGAGGGCCAAGCGACGAGAAGAGGCAGATTACCATGGGACTGCGGTGACCATCCCCCGGAGGGTGTTAGATGAGGAAGTCTGCCTTACCATGCCCAGCCACAAGGGGGAGTGACTGTGGTGAGTCAATACTCCCACAGATACATACATGTCGTGAAATCAAAAGAACGGCCACACTGGGTCAGACCAAAGGTCCATCTAGCCCAGTATCCTGCCTCTGACCGTGGCCAGTGCCATGTGCTTCAGAGGGAATGAACAGAGCAGTGCGATTATTGAGTGATCCATCCCCTGTTGTCCACTCCCAGTTTTTTGGCAATTAGAGGCTATGGACAGTCAGAGCATAGGGCTGCGTCCCTGCCCAGCCTGGCTAATAGCCATTGATGGACCGATCCTCCATGAACTTGTCTAATACTTTTTTGAACCCAGTTAGACTTTTGGCCTTCACAACACCCATCGGCATTGAGTTCCACAGGTTGACTGTGCATTGTGTGAAGAAATAATTCCTTTTCTTTGTTTTAAATGTGCTGCCTATTAAGTTCATTAGGTGACCCCTTGTTCTTGTGTTATGAGAAGGAGTAAATAACACTTCCTTATTTACTTTCTCCACACCAGTCATGATTTTATAGACCTCTATCATGTCCCCGCTTAGTTGTCTCTTTTCCAAGGTGAAATGTCTCAGTCTTATTAATCTCTCTTCATACAGAAGCCGTTCCATACCCCTAATCATTTTTGTTGCCCTTTTCTGTACCTTTTCCAATTCCAATATATCTTTTATGAGATGGGGTGACCACATCTGCACACAGTATTCAAGTACCATGGATTTATATAGAGGCATTATGATATTTTCTGTTTTATCTATCCCTTTTCTAATGATTCCCACCATTCTGATCACCTTTTTGACTGCTGCTACACATTGAGTGGATGTTTTCAGAGAACTATCCATAATGACTCCAAGATCTCTTTCTTGAGTGGTAACAGCTAATTTAAACCCCATCATTTCATATGTATAAAATCCCACCTATTTATCTTTTTTCTGGGAATCACAGCTACTTTTGTAATTACTGTATTTCAAAGAATAACAAAAAAATTGAAAAATAAGTAGTCCTCATTAGTCATATACACATACAAATGTAAGGATTTCCATCATTTACTGGATGATTTAATGGCTCTTGAGGCTCAGAAGATCTGGGTTCTATTCCTGGCTCTTGTAAATTCCCTGCCTCAGTTTCCCCAACTGTAAAATGGGGGATAATAACACTTTCCTTTGTAAAGCACTTTGAGATCTGAGGATGATAACAGCTAGAGATTATTTGATAACAGATAGAGATTATTAGATTAATGGGATTCGGGGAAAAGAAACGTTACTTGCTATTTCTATGTGATATACAAGCTGGGGCAGTTCCATTCAACACATACAGAATAAAAGTGAAAAGACTTAATGGCATGATCTAATTTCCATTAGGTCAAATGGAAAAGACCTCAACTCATTTCAAGGGAGCTGCTTCAGGCTTTACATGTGGGGATAGCATTCTGTAATCCGGGGGATCTCATCCAAAGCCCACTGAGGTTAATGGGACCCTTTCCATTGACTTCAATGGGCTTTGGGTCCATTTATGTTCCCAAAAGACTTTCGCATGCAACACACAAACTCTTCAGTATGTTTCTCAAACTCTGACACCAGCTATGAGCTGGAAGTGGAAGTGCAGTGTGGGTATAGACCAGTGTCCTACTGTGATTCACAATTCATACCTCTTGTACTGCCATCCAAGTACCTTTGTGAGCTAAAGCAGGGATTCCCCGGGCCAGGTATGTAGCCACGGATGTGTGTTTTGCCCTGCTAGGAGAACAGCAGCCTAGTCTGGCACAGAAGACGCTGAGCACAGAGCACAAATCAAAACCCAAGCAAGAACAAGGAGCTCTACATTCCCTGAGGTCATATCAGGCCTCCAGTATAAATAAAAATTATCTGTACAGCCTTGATTCTTATAAGGAAGGTGTTAAAATGCATAGTTTCCTGGGGAGATATCGTCTTCCTTTCCACTTCTGATACCACGACAAGGGCACCCTTTCTATATCCCTGAATTTGATGTTGCAGAGGAGTTTTTGACAGAGCCACTTACCCCACTCCACACAGTGCGTTCAGATCTCTGGCGATTCGTGGATACTTGGAGAGAAACAACATTTGGAATGAGTGGGTCACACAGCGCAGGGAAGTCAAAAACAGCATCGTTCAGAAGAAAGCAGCTAATCTGCTTCAGGTTTCCACGAAAACCAAATGCTGCCGAGGCCCAACCAAAGCAGGCCTGTGTAATGAAGTCTGTCTGTTCTACCCTTTTCCACTGCAGCAGTAGAAATAGCGCAGCAGCTTGTGAACAATCAGAATTGCCACAGTGAACATATATGCTGTTCAGAGGGTACCCTCATTTCTTGAACAGTGTCTCCAAGATAAAACCCAACAGCTTCCCTTTGCAGAACAACAGTATAAGCAGAAGTGTTCATGAGACGCCCTAAAATACACGTCAACACCAGAAAACAGAAATAAACGTGCTTCTGCATTGCTTTGCCTGTCACATGTACCCATTTCCCCAGGCTTTGTACCTTCCAGATTCAATTACGTTTTTTAATCTGCACCCATCATTGTCGTTACTAAGGGCTTGTCTACATGAACAGTGAGTCTGCAGCAAAATAGGGTGTGAATCTACCCTGCCACGCACTAACTGTCTGTGTGGATCCTGCTGACGCACACTAACAATGCCCTAGTGTGCTTTCATCTAGTCCCACTGTGAATGGGTATTAGATCAAAGCACACTAAGAAACTGTAAGCCTGCATGAGCAGGATTCACATGGACAGTTTAGTGTATGGTAGATTCACCCCCCAGTTTGTCATGGACTAGTTGTTGATTCAGACAAGACTTGAGTGTAAGTGAAATAGCTCTGAATAAGCAGACACACAGGATGGTGCCCTTAAAACAGTACAAGGAAATACTGTAATGAACAATCATTAAAATGATGAAACACTATACATATTTATTAGAGAGTGATCCAAACTAAAATCCCAGATCCAAACACCATCAAAGCCTTAGGATATCCAAGATTGGGATCCAGAACTGGATCTTTATTGTCCACCATGAGTTTCTAGAGAAAAAGTTCATAGCAAAATGCTGGGGATTGCTCCCACCTTTGGGATTTAACTGTTTGTAGCTAAACTCTAAATCTGATCATCAGCAAGAAGAAATGGTAACCTACTGCCAGTTCTGTAAGGTTTGTGATTATTACTGTCCTGAATGACCTGTTCTGCTCTGTGATAAGGCCTTCATACAGTATGAAGCAAGGAGAGCATAGTTTTATTTTGATTCACCTGTTGGACCCACTAGGGTTTAAGTCAGAAGGAGGAGAACCATATTCTTGACACAATTATTGTCGTAAGGGAAATGGTCCTAAATACAAGTTCTTATTCAAATTAAATTGGAATAAATAGCTTTGGTTTTACACCAAGATTCCAGCGTTGCTTCAGACTGATTTATATCACAATAGCAGAACAATGCAAATAGGGTCCGGGACGTCACCACAAATGCTTGCTGTATAGATGCTCGTTGGATGCCTGTTTGCAATCTCATTTTCCAATGGAGGGGGAGAGGGAAATAATCAGGAATTCAGTACACATCCAAAGGGAGCCATGTGTGCTTGCTCAATTCTTTCTGGGAGATTACCTGAATGGGTCTGTACTGAGACAGCTTGCATCAAAAATATTATCACTTCTCTGCTGGCGTATGGCTAAGGGCAACACAGCTGGTTTCAAAGAGCTCTTTTTGTACAAGGTATATTGGCCATAGACCCATGGAAGAGGAACATACTATGGGCTCATTCCCAAGTGGTGCAGAAGGCCAGCAAAAGGTTCTTATGCCACTTCAGACCCACCTCAACCTGTCTTTGAGGTCTCTAGTAGTATGTAGGCCTCTGCATGTCATTGAATTTCACCTTTATGCCTACTAGGCACTAACACCTGGATCATCAAAAGCATTTAGGGGCCTAACTCCCAGGTACCACCTTGGAAGCTCTAGGCCCAAAACTAACACTAAGTGGAAAAAGAAAAGGAATACTTGTGGCACCTTAGAGACTAACCAATTAAAGTGTCAAGGTAGAGGGTCTTCCTTCTCCATCTGTGGGAACCCTCCCAGCCTGTAGACGTTTGAGCATCTCCCACTGCAATAAGCCTGCGAAGAGGATACACATCGAGGTGACTTACCACAGGCTTTAAGATGAGGGCTAGAATCCTCTTCACCAGAGTGGGAAGACAGTAAGAGCTGATCTGCGATTTCAGGTTTGGATCCACAATGTCCCCTTTGCTGGGAGGTAAGGGAGAAAGGAGGCAGTCAGGCCAATCCAGTTGTAGAGTGCTGCTTCTCAGCCAGCATTTTAGCATCTTTAGATAGTAAAATGAGAACCCACACAGGCACCAATCCAAGGTATCAAGTCCTGAACCCCTGAGCGTAAAAGGAATCATTGCTCAGGGTGCAAGTGTAGATGCTCAGGAATAACTCTCTGCAACATGACACGAACGCTTCATTTCCTGTATTTCCATTTTTGCAGGATTTTTTGTTTTGTTTTGTTGTTCACGTCCCAGCACCCTAGTTCTGAGCACATCCACCATGAGTAAACGTATCCTCACGCAATCCTGTTGTTACTCTCCCCATGTTACAGCTGGAGCAACCGAAGCATTTGGAGATTAAACGACGTGCATAGGGTCACACGAGGAGTCTGTGCCAGAACCAGGAATCAACCTCACATCTCACGATTCCAGCACCTCAGCCACAAGACCCTCTTTCCCGACCTTTCCCTGTTTGTACATGTATTATGCTGGTTTGGGGAGGTGCTCTGGGACGCAGAGTACTGTATACATCTGGCAGCATATTTTGATTTGGAATTCGGATGCTGTTGTGTAAAGTAGGGTGGGGCCCAGATATCTCAGAGACTGCATCACTCTCCGAAAACCTATCTTGTCAGCTGTGATCAGGCAGGATGCCACAGTGGATGGAGCCCAGCATGAAACTCACTGGGGCTGGACGTAGTCAGTGAAGGACCCGCCACCATGGAATTCCCTACCAGCAGGGATTAGAATGAGCTTCAATCCCTTTCAGACTCTTCTCTTTGAGAAGCTGGCTGTATTTCAAGGAATCCTTGTTGAGGTTACAGGGACAAACCATCCCGATGAGTTGAAAGAATAGTAAATATGGCAGACGACCAGCTTGGCTTAACGGTGAAATCCTAGCGGATCTTAAACATAAAAAAGAAGCTTACAAGAAGTGGAAGGTTGGACATATGACCAGGGAAGAGTATAAAAATATTGCTCGGGCATGTAGGAATGAAATCAGGAGGGCCAAATCACACCTGGAGCTGCAGCTAGCGAGAGATGTCGAGAGTAACAAGAAGGGTTTCTTCAGGTATGTTGCAAAAAGAAAAGGAGTACTTGTGGCACCTTAGAGACTAACCAATTTATTTGAGCATGAGCTTTCGTGAGCTACAGCTCACTTCATCAGATCACGAAAGCTCATGCTCAAATAAATTGGTTAGTCTCTAAGGTGCCACAAGTACTCCTTTTCTTTTTGCGAATACAGACTAACACGGCTGTTCCTCTGAAACCTGTCTTCAGGTATGTTGGCAACAAGAAGAAAGCCAAGGAAAGTGTGGGCCCCTTACTGAATGAGGGAGGCAACCTAGTGACAGAGGATGTGGAAAAAGCTAATGTACTCAATGCTTTTTTTGCCTCTGTCTTCACGAACAAGGTCAGCTCCCAGACTGCTGCGCTGGGCATCACAACATGGGGAAGAGATGGCCAGCCCTCTGTGGAGAAAGAGGTGGTTAGGGACTATTTAGAAAAGCTGGACGTGCACAAGTCCATGGGGCCGGACGAGTTGCATCCGAGAGTGCTGAAGGAATTGGCGGCTGTGATTGCAGAGCCATTGGCCATTATCTTTGAAAACTCGTGGCGAACGGGGGAAGTCCCGGATGACTGGAAAAAGGCTAATGTAGTGCCAATCTTTAAAAAAGGGAAGAAGGAGGATCCTGGGAACTACAGGCCAGTCAGCCTCACCTCAATCCCCGGAAAAATCATGGAGCAGGTCCTCAAAGAATCAATCCAGAAGCACTTACATGAGAGGAAAGTGATCAGGAACAGTCAGCATGGATTCACCAAGGGAAGGTCATGCCTGACTAATCTAATCGCCTTCTATGATGAGATTACTGGTTCTGTGGATGAAGGGAAAGCAGTGGATGTGTTGTTTCTTGACTTTAGCAAAGCTTTTGACACGGTCTCCCACAGTATTCTTGTCATCAAGTTAAAGAAGTATGGGCTGGATGAATGCACTATAAGGTGGGTAGAAAGTTGGCTAGATTGTCGGGCTCAATGGGTAGTGATCAATGGCTCCATGTCTAGTTGGCAGCTGGTGTCAAGTGGAGTGCCCCAGGGGTCGGTCCTGGGGCCAGTTTTGTTCAATATCTTCATAAATGATCTGGAGGATGGTGTGGATTGCACTCTCAGCAAATTTGCGGATGATACTAAACTGGGAGGAGTGGTAGATACGCTGGAGGACAGGAATAGGATACAGAGGGACCTAGACAAATTGGAGGATTGGGCCAAAAGAAATCTGATGAGGTTCAATAAGGATAAGTGCAGGGTCCTGCACTTAGGACGGAAGAACCCAATGCACAGCTACAGACTAGGGACCGAATGGCTAGGCAGCAGTTCTGCGGAAAAGGACCTAGGGGTGACAGTGGACGAGAAGCTGGATATGAGTCAGCAGTGTGCCCTTGTTGCCAAGAAGGCCAATGGTATTTTGGGATGTATAAGTAGGGGCATAGCGAGCAGATCGAGGGACATGATCGTCCCTCTCTATTCGACATTGGTGAGGCCTCATCTGGAGTACTGTGTCCAGTTTTGGGCCCCACACTACAAGAAGGATGTGGATAAATTGGAGAGAGTCCAGCAAAGGGCAACAAAAATGATTAGGGGTCTGGAACACATGACTTATGAGGAGAAGCTGAGGGAACTGGGATTGTTTAGTCTGCAGAAGAGAAGAATGAGAGGGGATTTGATAGCTGCTTTCAACTACCTGAGAGGTGGTTCCAGAGAGGATGGTTCTAGACTATTCTCAGTGGTAGAAGAGGACAGGACAAGGAGTAATGGTCTCAAGTTGTAGTGGGGGAGATTTAGGTTGGATATTAGGAAAAACTTTTTCACTAGGAGGGTGGTGAAACACTGGAATGTGTTACCTAGGGAGGTGGTAGAATCTCCTTCCTTAGAAGTTTTTAAGGTCAGGCTTGACAAAGCCCTGGCTGGGATGATTTAATTGGGGATTGGTCCTGCTTTGAGCAGGGGGTTGGACTAGATGACCTCCTGAGGTCCCTTCCAACCCTGATATTCTATGATTCTATGAAGCCTTCTCCATCGAACCACAAGAGCAGAATGGCCAGCAGTCACGGAGACAGAAGACCAAGAACCACCACAGCAGTGCAAATGATGAAGAAGTGGAAAATATAGTTCTACCCCACAGAAATGATGCAATTCCTAAGGGTCTCAATGTCGCTTTGATGCTACAGCACCGGACCCATTGTGTGGACGTATATGATTCAGGTTAGTGTGATGTGGCAGATGATGCCATACAAGTATAACGGGCAGGGTGATTAGCCTAGACAATTGAAACTCAGCACCCACTAGAAGTGAGAATAATGGGACTGACAGAGCTTGCTCTCTGTTTAACATCCTGTAAATTATCCCAAACTAGTATGTACTGGGAAGCCACAACCTTAGTTTCTTAATAGCATTCCTCAGCAGAGTCTCAGCAGGATAACAGGACGCGCAGAGATAACCCATCCTCCATGTTAATTTCAGGCTAACCAAACCTGTCCTCCTTGCAGAAGGAACCTGTCTGCTGGTTCCTCCTTACGCCCCCTTGCCTGCACAACACATAGAGCCACAGCAATCGGCCACCAGCCCTGTTCAAAGAAGACGGGATTTACTTACAATTTGTCCAACAGATTTGCAGCTCCATCAGAAAAGAGGCCTCTGGTGAAAAGCTCGTCCACCACGTAATCAATCCGAGGGGGGGTAAAAGGGATGAGCTGTGTGAAAACCATCATTGCTCAAGAGGAGGCAAAGACATTATACAAAAATATATGTTTGTGAAAACCTTGCAACCTTGCTAGAGAAGCAAAAAAGGGGCCTCAGCTTGTTCCAAATTCAGATTAGCCCCAGGTGTCCAGATGCATTTTCCCTAAACACCAACGTTGGAACACATCTGCAAAGTGTGTGTTATTGCCCCCTCTAGTGGCAGGTCCAGAATGGATAACAGCCTACTACTTCCGGGAGCTAATGAAATTACTCCTTTACTCAAGTGGTAGAGATGCTTTGGTACTGATTGTCCCAGGTTCAAACTCTCATAAACCTGGGTCTCCCTGGTGATGTGAAAATTTGCCCTGACCTCTGACTTATGCCCCCTGAAGAGAGTTGCCCTTTTGCGTGGCAAACATGAGCTGAATTAAGGGACTGAGAGACCAGGAGCCATACAGATTCAGATGTCTTGTTATTCGTTGGGACACAACCATAAGTAATATTATGGGGAACTGGCACCCACTGCTGTTCGGAAGCCCTGAGCCATGGTTGGAGGTATGGAAAGAATTTTGACTTGACGATGTTTTAAGATGTCAACGTCAGACCAGTGGGCCAGCGAGGCTAGGGAGAGAGCAGTGGCTGGGAACAAAGACTATTGAATTAAGCTTTTCACTTTCTAATCTTCACAACAGGTTAGTGAATAAGCATGATCTCCATTTGACAGATGGAGGGGTGGGGGAAGCGGAGAAGTACATGATTTGTCCAAAGACACCTGGCCCTCTAGCCCTTTTCTTCCCTGCTTTGTCTCCCTCCCTTCCCTTCTTTCTATTTAACTGATCACCTCCTAAGTAAATTCACCACCCCCCCAAAAAATGGTGGAATTAACATGATGTTTGCCACCATCCCATTGTTCCCTCTAACTTGCATGTTCTACCCCTTCCTCCAGGCTGTCTCTCTCCTGTCTATTTAGATGATACGCTGTTTGGGTCAGGGACTGTTTTACGCTAGGTGCTGCATGAACACCGAACAGTATAGGGTCCTGGTTTCTGCCTGGGGCTCCTAGGCGCTAGGAAAATATACGTGTGTCATATTTTATGTTACTGCTGGGATTAGAACTCTGACCATCCCTGGCCCTCAGGCCCGCACTCAACACAAGAAACGTACCGTATGCCCTGCCTCCTGGAGAAGCTTTCTGGTTTCCTGGACAGCCCGTCTCATGCTGGGCGAAGGCTGGAAATAGCCATCTCCGTCGTAATATCCAATCCGAAGTGGGGCTGAACTGGAGTACACCTAGAAGCAGAGGAGCTTTCACTTAGGAATGGGAGGATTGCCAGACTGGATCAGACCCGAGGTCCATCTAGCTCAGTATCCTGTCTTGGACAGTGGCCACTGCCAGGTGGCTCAATTGTGGGTGAACTGAGGTTCTGTCCAACAGTAAACCATGTTCTAAGATGGTCTGGCCATAGTTGGTTCCACAAGGCTATTTCCAGAATACAGATCATAGGTTTGCAAAGACTAGGATGTTTTAATCCACGGCGCCATGTCTCACGGAGGCTCCCTCATTGAGGAGCATTCCGAGTCTGTTACCTCCTCGTCGAAGGGCAGGGGTGGCACGGTGGGGTCCAGGTGGAACATGTCGTCACACAGGAGCGCTTTCATGCACAAAGCCAGGCTCTCCACGTCCCTCGCCATTGGCCCAACCATTCCTGTAACTGCAACCACAAATGCAGGGATGCCCATCACTGAAGATGGAATGCAGAGGTGCCCCATTACATAGTCCACCTCTTGGCTAACGCGTGGGAGGCTGTTCAACAGCACAGGGCATGGTGGGTCAAATGCTTGGGGCCAGATCCTCGATCCTACTCTGTTTCCCTTGCATCAGGCAGAGCAAAAGGAGCAGACAGTGTCTGTAATCTCCCTGTTGGGGATACCCCTAGCAGGGAGGAGACCCCAGAGCCAGCAAAGCCGGTTCCTATCCTTCCCCACCTGCCATTCCCCAGACCAGAGGGGTGGCCAGAGTGCAACCTGCTCTGGCAATCTCCAAGTGGTCTTAGGGACCCCATGCCAGCTGGCGCAGGTTAGGGCAGCCCCCAGGCTGCTCTAACCTGTATCTGGGGCCAGGCCAGGCAGAGAATCAGGGTGCCATTGCCCAGCTCCCCAACACACCCCTCTGCGCTGCACCCAGAGACAGCTGGATGTAGCAGACAATCTTCTGCTTAGTCATCAAAATAATCAAGATCCTCTTCTATACAGCATGAAGTGCTATGGCAGTGTGAAATTTAAAGGGACAGTGTTGTATTTCTTAAAATACCTACTCACCATAATAAAAATGGAAAGTGACAGCACAAAGGGGCTGTAGCAGGGGCCAGGATCTGGCTAACCACCTCTTCCAATTTTCCCTGCTCAGAACTTGTCATCAACTAACCATGTCTTCAACTAGCATCCATACGTTATCCTCCAGGTAACTAGGACGGACTCACCTGATTTCATGCCGGCTATAGGACTGGTGAGACCTTGGATGCTATGAAATATATAAAATGGGAGAAACAAATTAGCAACAGTTAACGGTATTTGGAAGGAATCGCTCTGGCTGAACTGCAAATACTGCACTTGCTTCCGAAACAGACTACCGATGCTACCGTACAGGGTGATTTTGGCAAACCAGTCAAGTGCCTGAAACCGCTGTTGGTTACTGCTAAAAGCAGCCAAGTCCGCAGGCCGTAAAGTGGCCATGCAGCAGCCTCAGCGTAACCACGGCGGGGGGAGGGGGTTTTGGGTGCCACCGAAAGGGCAGCTTGACCCCGTGTCCTTCCTGATAAGAATTGTGTTGAAGTTGCTGATACATGCATTTTAGAAGAGCAGGATGTGCCCCAGGAATGTCTATTAGGGCCTCAAGGCTGCAGACTCTGGGAAAACCCCACACCTGGTTAATCAATAATCAGAAGGAAACCTCTTGCTGGACCATTGAAACTGCTTGCTTAACAAAGTTTTCTTTAAGGGACATGTCACTGTATTAGAAATAAGGGGAAAAAGTTTGAGGTGGGGGGGACTCTTCAAGTCTGGACTGGTCTCTCCCTCTGGATGCATGTTGTGTTCCCCACTGGCAGATGGGCTGCTGCTGTGCCATTCGAGAGCCACACTCAGCTTCGGTAATCATCGAGGGTTGGGGCTGTTTTACTAACCTGTTGCAGACATGTGTAAGTGCTTGAGACGAAGTCAAGTTTAGCTTTAAGTGAAAGCACTCGTGTTGTCCTGTTTGTGCCAGCCATTGATTGGTCGGACGGCCGTGTCTCCCCTGATTTATTTCCTGACACCACCTCGCACAGAGTAAAAGTTACCAAGAGGCTTGGGTTGAAAGAACCCCGGGTAACACTACTTGATACGTGCATTACCAACATGCATTGCACTATATCTGGTCTATAGCAAAGGGTCTCATTAAAGCAGGAGCAACGTGGGAGGACAGAGCTGAGTAAGTGGATCCAAAGATAGGTACAGGATAAATTGTCATATATCTTCCCACGTGGATATAATCTAACTTCCGCTAAAAAGGATAGTCCACACCCTTTGAAAAGGGCAGGTGAATTCTTGTCTCTATTAAATGCCCCAAAATTTAGCGAACAAAGAGTTACAGTTGCTCAGTGGTGCCTTGTACCCTTACGGAACGTGAAGGCTGGCTAAACTTAACCCTTTAAAAATCAGGAAATACAAAATACTGTCCAGGACCAGAGACAAGGAGGTCCAAAATCAATTTCTAGCAGCCCCTGCGGCCATGAATGGAGCAACTCCCCTGAAGCAATTATACCCAAGTTAGCACCTAGGCATTAGTGCTTGTTGCCTCTGGGCGTTTTAGAAATGTCCTAGGCAGGGAAGCAGCCATAATACAAGGGTTATGCAGGGCACAACCATGGCTTGGGGATATCTGATGCCTTGCTCCATTGACTAGTAAAACAGATTTCACTTGTGGTCATGTGGTCATTCTCTACTTCAGCGCATACCTCAGCCTGAATCCCGTCGGCTTGAGTCCGCACAACCCGCAGAAGCTGGATGGCAGGCGGATGCTTCCAGCGACATCTGTCCCAAAGCCCAGGATGGATCCTCCTCCGGCGATCAGCGCCCCCTCCCCTCCAGAGGAGCCGCCGGGACTTTTCTTGTGGTTCAGCGGATTCACTGTCTGGCCGAAGATCAAGTTGCTGCAGTCGTAGCTGAGCAAGATGGAAAGCAGCAGGTCTGTTGTTAATTATTTCTCTCTCTGCACACACAGCGAGAGTTCAGGGTGTGGAAATGGGCCAGTGCGGGAGATCAGCATGGGAAGGGTTTACGGATGACGTTGGATTGGAGGGGAGCGAAGGGTGGGATGGTGATAAGAAACAGGAGGGCAGGTAACTTTTCTCCTGCGCTGGAGGTGGGAGGAATGGATTCTGCAGGAGAAGTGCTGAAAGGGAGAAGAAAGCAAAGCCAATGCCTCACTTGCATGATGTCTTTCGTGAGATGACAGAAGGAGGCCTGGGACAGCTGTACTAAAGAGAACAAGCTATTACTTTATCATGCTCTGCGGGACGTTGGTTTTCACAAATGGAATCGCCCCCTGCCTCTTCAAAACCTGGACTATCACGCTGTCCTCTTCCTCCACTCTGCCGAGAAACTGCACCAAGCCACCGGTGGAGACGTGACCCTTTTGGGGAGTGGGAAATAAAGCTCATTAGACATGCTGGGCTGACACAGTTGGAAGCTGGTAGATTTTCTCCCCAGGCTCGAGACATGGCAGCTCTATTGGTAAAAAGAAAATAGAAGACCCCCCACTCTAATTTGGAGGCTCTTTGTCACAAGGAGAAGCTGCTTTGTGGCAACTGGAGGCAGATGGTCTCCCCACTCGGCCACCAAACGTCATCAGAACTGACCAAAATGGACCTGCAAAGGTAACCAGATAACATTCCCACCTTCCTCCCTGGGGGCGTATATTGTTGCACCTGTGGCCTACTGCTCAAACTTTTCACTATAAGTCTAGCTCATCCTCCATCCCTCTTCTTGCTACATGGTCAGTCAGTACATGGCCTCTGCAGCTTTACAGTCTTCAAGATGATTTTCATGAGCTTTCAAGCGTCATACACATTTTCACCGTGTGTCATTTGTCCAGATTTTAGCCTCTTCTTGGAACCTGACCATATTTCGATTCTGTTATTATGCCTGCATGTACACAGCATCGAAGACCTTCTTTGAGTACTGTGGCACCCACACCATGATACTGTCCACCCCCAGGGTTCTTCATCCAGCCTTGATTCTTCTCCCTGGCTTGGGACTCCCCAGTCCCAGGATAACACACTGTCCTCAGGAGTTTCCATTTCTTTCTGATGTTCTCTTCTCCAATAATGACCAGGCCAGAGTGTGGCTGGCTTCTGTGCTGTTAGCTGGATGATGAGGTCTCCACAATATGCTCAAGGCAGCGAGGAACCACCAATTATATCCGTGTCTCAGAGGGTATGTCTACACTACAATAACACACCCACAGCTGGCCCATGTGAGGTGATTCCCATGCACAGGGCTTGGACTGCAGGGCTATAAACTTACAGTGGAGACATCTACAAGGGGAGAGGCTACAGTGTCCAGGCTCCAGCCCATGCCCAGATGCCTACAGTGCAATTTTATAGCCCCACAGCCTGAGCCCTGTGAACCAAGCCAGCTGACCTGGGCCAGCCGCAGGTGTCTTATTGCAGCGTGCATTACAAAGCAAGGTATGTCCACAGGTCCCATACAACCAGCCCATCTCTTTGATGCTATAAATTAGGCAACATGGGATCAATCGAGCATTTAAGTTAAACTTCCCTTCCTTCGGAAAGGGATAGACATGAAGGACCAGATCTGCAGTTGATGCAAAGCTCCCAGTTCATTGGAACTGCCTGATTTACATGAGCTAAGGATTTGGCCAATTTTCACAGCACCAAGAGGTGGGTGATATTCCGGAGTCTGTGATTAAAGAGTCTCATCGAAAGCTGTTCAAAGGTTGAGGCCATCCATTAGAAAGCTTATTAGTAGGGCTGTCGAGCGATTAAAAATGTATCGCAATTAATCGTGCTGTTAAACAATAAGAGAATACCATTTATTTAATTATTGTAGCTGTTTTCTACATTTTCAAATATATTGATTTCAATTATGACACAGAACACAAAGTGTACAGTGCTCACTTTATATTTATTTTTGATTACAAATAGTTGCACTGTAAAAAAGAAATAGTATTTTTCAATTCACCTAATACAAGTAGTGTAGTGCAAACTCTATCATGAAAGTTGAAAGTTGAACTTACAAATGTAGAATTATGCACACAAAAAATAACTGCATTCAAAAATAAAACAATATAAAACTTTAGAGCCTACAAGTCCACTCAGTCCTATTTCTTGTTCAGCCAATCGCTAAGACAAACAAGTTTCTTTACATTTGCAGAAGATAATGCTGCCCACTTCTTGTTCAGAGTGTCACCTGAAAGTCAGAATAGGCATTTACATGGCACTGTCCATCCGATGAAGTGAGCTGTAGCTCACGAAAGCTTATGCTCAAATAATTTGGTTAGTCTCTAAGGTACTATAACATGAAATATATGGCAGAATTCGGGTAAAACAGAGCAGGAGACATACAGTTCTCCCCCAAGGAGTTGAGTCACAAATTTAATTAACACATTTTTTTTTAACGAGCGTCATTAGCATGTCCTCTGGAATGATGGCCAAAGCATGAAGAGGCATATGAATCTTTAGCACACCTGGCACATAAATATCTTGTGACGTCAGCTACAACAGTGCCATGCGAACGCCTTTCAGGTGACATTGTAATTAAGAAGTGGGCAGCATTATCTCCCATAAACGTAAACAAACTTGTTTCTCTTAGTGATTGGCTGAACAAGAAGTAGGACTGAGGGGACTTGTATGCTCTAAAGTTTTACATTGTTTTGTTTTTGAGTAGTTACATAGCAAAAAAACCCTACATTTGTAAGTTGCACTTTCATGATAAAGAGATTGCACTACAGTACTTGTATGAGGTGAATTGAAAAATATACTGTTTCTTTTATCATTTTTACCATGCAAATCTTTGTAATCAAAAATAATATAAAATGAGCACTGTACATTTTGTATTCTGTGTTGTAATTGAAATTGATATATTTGAAAATGTAGAAAACATCCAAAAATATTTAATACATTTCAAATTGGTATTCTACTGTTTAACAGTGTGATTAATCACAATTCATTTTTTTAATTGTGATTAATTTTTTTGAATTAATCATGTGAGTCAACTGCTTATGAGTGGTCTTTCGTCTGAAATTTTTAGGGTGACTTGTTTGAGATAAAACCCCCCTTTCAAAAGTCTAAACTCCCCAGTTTTTACGAACACCCCTGATTACTTAGAACGGTACAAGGTAGTCAACAGACCAGCAGTTTATAGGAATACCGTGCCCACCTTGCAGCCAATGTGATCCTTGATGCTGACAGGAACT
Organism: Lepidochelys kempii; assembly: GCF_965140285.1. Lineage (NCBI taxonomy): Eukaryota > Metazoa > Chordata > Testudines > Cheloniidae > Lepidochelys > Lepidochelys kempii. The sequence continues at coordinate 102,836,238 of NC_136387.1, read as the reverse complement.
CCATACAGTAACCCTCTCTCCTTCTGCCTTTGCACTTCCCGCAGTTGCTCCTCACAGCCTTGCATAAAATCTGTCACACAGTTCACCTCCCGGGTCACCTCCAAGGCCTTTCCATGGACACGGAGAACAGCAGCAGGGCAAACACAACGAGAAGGGAAGGGGGTATAACAATTAATAAGGACAGTATATTTGAGGTTGAAAAGAGGGACCTTGCCAAACCTTTGGAGCTCTATTTTTCAGACTTTAGATTCAGTCCCTGGCCTTTCTATAGAGACTGCTAAGAAGTATGTTCATTGTGATCAGTTGTTAGGACAGTTTTGTGCTCTGAGCACTTGTCCTATTCATCTGACATAGGCCACCGAACAGCTATTAAGATTTTGATGACTTCTGGTCTCCAATGTTGCCAACTCTTGCAACATACAGCTTGGTTTCTTTTAAAGTCCCAGCTCCTGGAGTCATGTGATGACTTGAGACTCTCAGCTTTCATTTAAAAAAAATAATACCTGGTGGTTGCGGAGAAAAGCTTGAGCATGTCAGTCCGAAGGGCTCAGATACCAGAAGGCAAATAAAATGAACCCCAATGTTTATTTAATTCTTAGGATTTTTAAGCCAGCCAATCTCTTGATTTTTAGCACTTGACTCGTGACTTGGCAATACTGAGTCTCTGACTCTGGGCCAAATTCCAATTGGTGAGCTAGAGGTGCCAGACTACATCTCTCGTTACCAATCTCCCTCCCCGCCCGCCAAGATACCCAACTTCCCAGAATGCACCTGGAGAACATAGCTCATACTTGTGTGGTGCTCTGTCACCTTCTAGTGGCTGGGCCATACATAAATGATGAGTCTTCTACAGGCTTGGGTAACAGGAGCTAAAAGAGGTTTCAGTTCACGCACAGTGGCTCACACTTTTAGATCCAGAGGTCCTGGGTTTTATCCCCACTTCCAATGACTAGTGGGTGGGTGGGGAATGATTTTCCTGTCCCATAAATTTTTTTCTCATCCTAAATGGAACAAAGTTGAAATTTTCATGAACTGAAAATCCGAAGCAAAAAAAGTGATTTGGGTCAATTGCAACATTTCATTTAGATTTCAACCTTTCTTAATTTTTTAAACTGCAATTAGCTTAAATTTTGAAACAAAAAGGCCATCTCAAAACGGGGAAACCAGAATTTTTCATTTAGAAATTATTGAAACATCATGTGGCCAATTTAAAAAAAAATCAACTATGTTCAAGCCAATAAAATTCATCAGAACCAAGCCTTTCCCACCAAAAGTTTCTGTTTCCACAAATCTGCATTTTCTGATTAAAAAAACCTTTCACTGAAAAATTCCTGAGCAGGTCTACTGACGACGTTACATTTAGGGCTCGCTCTTCTACCTCTGCAAACACCCCACCTCAGAGGACATGTGCAGTACCCGTTCTCCACTGCTAAATATTCCAGCGCACTGCATGCAGTTTCCTAGGGCTTCATACTTGCCCCCCATTACCGGAATATCTGAGCATCGCTGTGGTAATTCCCCTCTCTCACCCAGCTTGCTCAGCAGTAACATAAAGGCTTCCCCTCCTAACTTTATAGGGCCAGTACACCTTGTTGTAGTCACCTGCTCTATGTACGTGTAGAGGACGCTCTCTGGAGAGAGGGAACCTTCCTTCAGTTTCTCAGCCAGCTCCACAAGCGGCAGGGAGAGGATGTGACCAGCCTGTATCCTTGGGTTCTGCCAGGTGTAGATGCATTGTTACACAGGGAAGGTTTACAGAAAAGACATTACAAACAGTGGATCAATTACACTCAGGGAGTAACTCGACGGGAGCCTGCAGAGTTACAGCAGGGATGAGCTTGGCTCCCTGGGTGAGCTTATAAACACCACCCAGGAGTATTAAAAACCTCTTGGTGATGATTTATTCACGCTCCTCCTCCTCGATAGATATATCCCCTGCCAACATGATAGAATCCATTCTCCTGGACTCTATGCGAGTCCGCCCGGGTGAAGCTCCTTACAGCACTGGGGCTTATCTTCTGGTTAAATTATGGGACAAAGCAGAGACTTATTGAAAAATAAAAACATTGTTTGATTTCAGCGAGAGCACTCAAGCAGGTTGTCTGCCAAAATAAGTTAGCAATATAAACGAGTTAGCTGGGTCTGGGCAAAGTAGGGGAGTGGGAAATAGTTGCAGAAATTTTATTTTACAAATTCTGACACTGATTTACAAAGTGATGCAGATAAAAACTTCTAGTAAGAACAGAAGAATCACGATACATTTTGCAGGAAACAGGCCAGAAAATAGTTCCAGTCTGAGTCTTGTAAAAGGCAATTTTGCAGCAGTTTCCCTGTGAAATTGTTTTGCCATTTTTGATCAGCAATAACTTTGCTGGATGATTTCTGCCTAGCTCTACTAAACACCTCTCACAGGGGATTTTTTAAGATCATAGAATCATCATAGGTTTCAGAGCAGCAGCCGTGTTAGTCTGTATCCGCAAAAAGAAAAGGAGGACTTGTGGCACCTTAGAGAGTAACAAATTTATGTGAGCATAAGCTTTCGTGAGCTACAGCTCACTTCATTGGATGCATTCATCTGTAGCTCACAAAAGCTTATGCTCACATAAACTTGTTGGTCTCTAAGGTGCCACAAGTCCTCCTTTTCTTTTTTCAGAATCATCATAGAATCTCAGAGTGGGCAGGGACCTCAGGAGGTATCTAGTCCAACCCCCTGCTCAAAGCAGGACCAACCCCCAGATCATCCCAGCTAGGGCTTTGTCAAGATATTCACTTTAAAGAGGTAGCCTTGCAATGCAACAGACCGTGCAGGAGGAGGGAATGCATGGGCACGCAAGATCCTGTTAATAATACAGAGCCTTCTCATGCAGAAAACCCACTAATTTCCTCTTTGTCCAAGGAGCTGCAGCAGCCTCAGTGGTTTGAGTTGTGTGACACACTTGCATTACTTACTGTACAGCCTTTTCCTTGCCTAGTTAGTGCCTTGATTTTTCAGCTGAGACCCAGTCAGCATTTTCAAAAGGTAACATTTAGATGGAAAAAGAATCTGAAACGTTTGCATTCTTCTGCCCCCAATTTGCAATTGGCTATAATTGTCAGTTTATACAATCTCTGCTCCAAGGACCTTACAATCTAAGAGCGAGTAGATACACCCTGCAGCAGAGTGTGCCAAAATACCCTTCTGCTCATTCGTATGCAAGAGTTAAGCAGAAATAAAGTCCCTTTACTTGGGCCTTGCACTGAGGGCCCACGGCTCTCCAAAGGGAGTGGGGCTGAGGCCATGGAGAATAGGGGTGCAGCAGGCTGAACCTGATAAAGGGGGTATGTCACTGTATATGGAAGAAGAAAAGGAGGACTTGTGGCACCTTAGAGACTAACCAATTTATTTGAGCATAAGCTTTCGTGAGCTACAGCTCACTTCATCGGATGCATCGAAAGCTCATGCTCAAATAAATATGTTAGTCTCTAAGGTGCCACAAGTCCTCCTTTTCTTTTTGCGAATACAGACTAACACGGCTGTTACTCTGAAACCTGTATATGGAAGGGAGCTCCCCCTCAAGGTGGGCTGCTGCTCGGCATGACCGTGCCCCCAAATGATTGTTCATTCCCTAAACAATCTCCACCCACTTGCTTAAGGTGACCCAAATCCGCCCCTGGCCAGAAAGTGAAAGTTACCTGCTGTTTAAACCGCTGAGCCACCTTTTCCATTCGTTCTAGACCGAGATCCCGCGTCCTCCTTGCCTGTTCCATCTTCTCCTGGATCCGCCTCTGCCTCACCCATCTCAGCGCCAGGACGGCTGCAGCTGAGCCGCAGAGCAGGGCTGCCATGGCGCGAGGATCAACCTCGCCCTCAGGCAAGAGCAGCCACAGATCTGCCCAAATCATAGCGGGACCGTCTCCCAGCCTTCACGCCTGCCGATGCGCTGGGCTCGGGCGCGCGAGCAGGAAAGGACAGGCGAAGGCGGGTGCTACTTAGCCGCCTGCAGCGTGCAGTCAGCTAGAGACCAGCTCTGAAACAGGAGAGCATAAAAATCCAGGGCTGGGCATCCTAAACCCTGGACTTCACCCCGGCACTGAACCTTCGCCCCATCAGCGATAGCCGAGTGGGGGCTTCATTTCTCCTCTGTGCAGGCCAAGAGGCTGTCCCATTTGAAATGAGATGTTGAATGTCAACGGGAACCAACGAGAGCCTCACGGGTACGAGACAAGCAGCACCCGTGTCCCTTGTTTGGTCTCTCTGAGAGCCTCCTCTCCACGGATCAGCCTCTTGCCTGACCCTGTCTCATGAGATTCACCCCAAATTTTCCACTCTCAGACCAGGACCCTGGCACACTGCCCTGTGTACCAACCACTTATCCCCCTGCAGGTCCAGCTGGGTTTTGGTCCCTGTGTTTCCTCCCTTCGGGGACCTGGGGCCCCCAATATAGCGACCATCCGCCTCCTTGCAACAAAGTGTTTTTATTGAGTGGCTGGAACAAAGCATCAGCGAAAAAAGGGTTTTGAAAACATAGAATCTCAGGGTTGGAAGGGACCTCAGGAAATCATCTAGTCCAACCCCCTGCTCAAAGCAGGACCAATCCCCAATTTTTGCTCCAGATCCCTAAATGGCCCCCTCAAGGATTGAACTCACAACCCTGGGTTTAGCAAGCCAATGCTCAAACCACTGAGCTATTCCCCCCACCCCCTGTGTTTATTTCGCCCTATCTAACAGACAGAACCAAACCAACTCACGTTCTCCTAGCCAGCCCAGCAGTGCTTAAAGGGGCCGGAAAGAAATCAGCACTCCCATGTCTGCCTGTCCCCTGGCCCGGTTAATTCTGCACCCAACCCTCAAGTCTACCCTGTCCCCCCATCAATTCTAACCCCATAGCCCCACTTCTGCTCCTCCTGGGGTTCTTCACGCCCCTCTCCAAGGCCTGGGGATGGCAGCGGGGTCCCCTCTCCTCCTGCCAGCCATTGCTGGGAAGCACAGGGGAGTGATGTGGTTGCTCACAGGAGGGCACTGGAACCACCCTGAGCTGCTGGCCTCCTCCCGTTTCCTCCTCTCCCTCTGCTTGTTTCCTGCAGCAGCCCTGCTTGGCTGCTCATCCCCAGGAGGCGGGCAAGGGAGGAAAGCAGCCATTCAGGGGGGTTTTCTCCCAGGCGGTGCTTTAAACACTGCAGCCTGGGTCATCCTGGGACCACCCCAACTGGCTGTAGGCCCCTGCTGTTCTCCTTCCAGCCCATCAACCTTACTCTCTCTCCCCTTGTCCCCTAGGTTCTCCCAAATGTATGTGGGTCCTGACCCACCCTATCAAGCCAGGTTGGGGGCTGCCCAGGAGACTGGCCCAGGGCTATTAAGGCCACTGGCTCTGGTCTCCTACTGACCCTTTCGTAGAAGTGGCCTCCTTGCCTGGAGCACCCTAGACAGAAGCGTTTAATCAGAACCCTCCGGACAGACGCACCAGGCTAGTGCCAGATTCAGAGACCAGTATCAATCATTAACAAAGAGCACCCCCACATTTGTCGCAGCTTCCCCGTCTCCTTCCCAAGATGTGGGCATGGGGCAAAGAGCCACAGCACTCCACCTGGGGCAAGCTGAAGGATGTCTCCATCAGATTCTGAGGTTGTCACAAATAGAGAAATCCAGAATACAGCAATCACTGTAACTAGCTCATAATCAGAAAAAGAGAGAGGTCGAGATGGGGCCCATCTAAAATCCCAGAGCTTTGGGGACAGGGTGGGTTGAGAGGGAAAACCCTTTTCCCTCCCCCCCGTAACTTTCACGATTGACCCTTCTCACTGTGGTCTCAGAGCACTTCACACTCTGATTCTTTTATCCTCAACGCCCCTGTGAGGCTGGGCTGGGGTATTATCCCCATTGCACAGATGGGAAACTGAGGCACTGAGCGATTGACTTACCCAAGGTCACACTGGAAGTCTCTGGCTGAGCAGGGAATTGAACCCAGGCTCCCAAGTCCTACATCTAGTGTCCTAACCACTGTGCAGTCCTTCCTTTTTCTATAATGGACAGACATCTGACCAACCCTGAGCTTAGGGTGCTCAAAATCCAGCTCTGAACTGCGTGGCTTAGACACACCTCTAGCAATAATTAATATAGTAACTAACCCCACTAACTAAAGGTTACAGCAGGAGTAGATGTTTTCTCATATCCTGGCTAAAATGCAACCAAGTTTAACCCACCGATCTCTGCAAGCGGTTTGAGGTTTTTTGTTTTTGCCTCTCTTGGTGTGTCTTCACTACACCATTAACCTGGCCTCTGACCCGGGTTTTAGCCCAACCGTTCCCCTCCTCTTCCATACACAAAAACCCCTGGCCTGGGATTCGGTGCTTACAGTGGTCTGAGAAAACTGTCTGTGGGGGATGAGAGAGGGGGTCTATCACCAGCCCCAGATGTGACCATCCTCTTGCTTAAAACTCAACCCCCCCAAATTAATGCTGTGCCCCGAGACCTCCCATCAGATCTATCCCCATGTCTGTTCTGCCCGCCATCAGTTTTGAGCCCCCCAGCGAGAAAGCTGTCAGCTCCGGAGGGAAAGGGGAAAGCACTCTGCCTGCTTTCTGATGCATCTCTGATTTCTCTGCCCCAGGTGGCAGGGCGCTGGGGAAAGCAGCTGATCAAAGAAGCCCCCCTCAGCCTCCTGGCACACTGAGCACTGCTCGGGTTGGAGGTGCTCTCAGCCCCAGTGAGCAAGCATAGCCTGGGGGTAGCCCAGGCTCTGCTTTCACTCATGCCGGAATGCGCCCAGTCTGCAGTGAGGACACAGGTTAAGCCATTCCAGTGCGGAGAGTCCTCCAGTGCCTTCCCACAATGGCCCCCGAGAACAGACCAGTTCTCCTGCAAGTCACACAGTGGACTGGGAAAGACTCGGAGCATCTCAGCTCAAAGAGCCAAGGAACGTGCCCCCCCTGAGTCTCCTGGGGGTTAATGCAGAAACCAGGAGGGCACAGAAACGCAGGTGAGACTTCACTGGGGGCTGCTCACCCCAGGGCTAGGCTAAGCCATGTGCTCAGACCAGGGGGCTGATCCCCTGGGCTAACTGCGCAGTGAAGACACAGCCTATCGTTTTGTTGCTGATTGCCATTCCGCCCTGATCCCCTCCTGGCAGCTGCTCCCATCACACGTCTGAGGGAAGCCGCGAGCGGCTGCGTGAAGGGCCCAAGCATACTCGACAGCAATGGATTTCCGTTCTAGAACGTGGCGCTCGAATCGCCAGGCCAAGAGTTTCAAACACGACTTCTGCTTATGGGTGCCTCCATTTTTGGGAACCCAATTTAGGGTGTCTTAAAGCAGACTGATTTTCAGAGGGTGGATGCTCGGCCCTATCTGTGAATCAGGATCTTTAAAGTGGCTCAAGCTGGGCACCCAAAACTCAATATTTTCCTAAAAAAACTTGGCTAATATCATCAGAGATCAATAGTTACATAGGTAAAAAGAAAAGGAGGACTTGTGGCACCTTAGAGACTAACCAATTTATTTGAGCATAAGCTTTCATGAGCTACAGCTCACTTCATCGGATGCATAAAGTGGAAAATACAGTGAGGATGTTTTTATACACACAGAACATGAAACAATGGGTGTTATCATACACACTGTAAGGAGAGTGATCACATAAGATGAGCTATTACCAGCAGGGGGGCGGGGGGGACGGACGGACCTTTTGTAGTGATAATCAAGTTTCTCTCCTTTTCCCCCCAATGTTTTGACCAGCAGGGGGCAGCAGGGCCACCATGTTAAACACCCCACAGAATTCAACTTTTTTGAAACTTCATAGCAAATTCCAGAATCACAGCCCAATGCAAACAGTCCAAACGACCATCCTCAGAAAAAACGTGCGTCAGATCCAGAGAACAGTCTTCCCTAGCTTTCCACGTGTTTACATCAGGCCCTGTGTTACTCAAGCTTAAACAGAGAGAAACTCCACTGAAATCAGAGGAGTTACTCCAGACTCTCACCAGCACCACCCAGGATGGAGTTAGGCCCAAGAGCTTTCAAACTGGCTTTGCAAAAACGCTTTCCCTTTTCCATAATTACCTTAAGAGCAGGCTCTCCATATTGCTCCTAGTTCGGTTACATAAATTTCAAGGCACTGCCAGACAGTCAGAACAAGCGAGTGGACTGTAAATGTATGTATTTACATCACTGCCAAATAGGATTGCAGGGGTCGTTGGATTACTCATCTGGGTCTTGGAAGATGTGGGTTCAATTCCCTGCTCTCCCAGCGTGCGGGGGACACGCAGGGGTGTGTGTGCTCCAGTCTCCGGTGGGCAGAAGGGGAGGGGCAGGGCCTCAGGCAGAGGGGAAGGGGCTGGGGGATAGCCTCCCACAATGGCACGTTCACCTGCCGCCCATGCAGAGAAGAAAGGGTCAGAAAGACAGGAAAGGGCTCAGGGAAATGCAGCAAGGTCTGGGGTGGAACAGGCCTAGACTGCTGAGTAGAGGGTCCCTGATCCGGAACACGGAGTAGAGGGTGGGCCCAGGTTCTCCAACCAGCCACTGGGGAAGCGGCACCAGAGGGGCAGTGAATAAGGAAACAGGTGGAGCCAGTGTGTGAGGAGAGACTTTTCTACCCCCCAAGGGGAAACCACAGTAGTGACCTGAGTCACAAGGGGGCCACAGCACGCCTGAGGTGAGAGAGGGGCTGCAGACAGAGGCAGCAGGACAGCACACAACTGCAGAAAGGGGCGTCAACCTGGTGAGCTATTCCCAGAACGGCCAGGAGGAGGCGCCATACCTGCCATGAGCAGAGCACCCCATGACAGCTACCTCCACAGCGGATATGAATGATGAAGGAGCAAGTGAGGTGACCTGCCTTGGATGTGCTAGGTTTTCATTTCTGCCAAAGGACAGAAGAGACTCCTGGTACAGGCCGACCGACATACCAGAGGAGAAGATACGCAGGCTGGAAGTGCAGATTTCAACCCTGAATAACATTCGAGAAGACAAGGTCATCTTGGACAACCAGATTTAGGAAGAAATTGTTGCCACAGAGCCCAGAGGGGAAGGATCCGTGACAAGGCAACTGGAAAGAGTGGATATTGAAGGAGGACTGGCCAGCTGCGACCAAGAGGGGAAAGAGAACCAGGAGGTGGGGTGCTGGAATGAGGAGGGGCCAGGGCCCTCCCACTTTTCACCACAGGCCCTGCCCCTTGCCCCTCCCCGGACCCCTGACTCTCTGCTCCCCGGCCAACCTGGCAGCTGGAGCCGTGAACCTTCCATCTGCCTGGGGTGGGGAGACCCTGAAAGCAGCTCCCGGCCCATGTCCCCCCCCTCTGGGCCCCCAACCAGGGCAGACGGAGGGTCTGCAGCTGCCCGGGCAGCTCTTACCATGGCCCGTTCTGCCACATGCTATGGGTCAGTCTTCGCTGCGAAGTTAACGCAGGCGATCGGCAACCGGATCGGAGCACCCAGCTTAGCCTAGCCCAGGTGCAAGGGCCACCCTGCAAAGCCTTACTAGCATTACTGTGTCCTCACTGGTGCCGTCCTCCCAGTGTGTGCGTTGCTGGGACCTCCGGTGTCACATCCCAGGGTTCTTTGTGCTGCAAATAAACTGAGCTACTCGCCGATTCCTTCCCAGTGACCTGTGGGAGAACTCATCTGGCCACGCAGGGGGGATTGTGGGACGGCACTGGAGGACTACCAGCACGGGAGTGATGTAATCTGCACCCTCACTGCGAAGTGGGTGGGTCACCAGCCCGAGTGAAAGCAGTATCCACGCTCTAACCTGCACCCTGAGCCAGGCCAGCGAGCCTGGTTGTGAAGTACCAAACTCAGGGGAGAGGGTTGTGTGTGTGTGTGTGTGTGGACAGGAGGGGGGCTATGGGCATCGTCTGAGTAAGAGCAAACTCTGCAGTGAAGACAGACCCTACGAGGCCTGAACCGACTTATAAACAGCTCCGTGCCTCAGTTTCTCTGCCTATAATATGGGGAAACCAATACTTCACAGGCGCGTGGTGTGAGCCTTAGGCCTGGTCTACACTCAAAAATTAGATCGACCCAGCTCCGCCGCTCAGGGCGGTGAAAGGTTTTGCCCCCAGTCGCAATAGTTAGGCTGACCTAACCCCCAGTATAACCGCAGCTAGGTTGACAGAAGAATCCTTCCATTGCCCTTGCTACTGCCTCTCGGAGAGGTGGATCAACAACAGGAATGGAAAAAAAACCCCTTCCATTGCCACAGGACGCATCTCTGCTCCAGCACAGACACAGCCAGAGTTAGCGAATGCTTGCAAAGAGCTCAGAGATCCTTCACTGCAAGAGACGATGGCAGAGCCATGTATCGTATTGGAATGTCAGTGCTGAGGCAAGCCCCACCCGCCGCCTGGAAGGGGCAGGATCCAGTGATTAGCCGGAGAACAGAAAGCACCATCAAGTTATTTAATTAAACAAAGGTTGTGCCATTAACTTCACTGCTCGATGCAGATGGCTGGCTGGGGCAGACGAGCAACACTGTAACCCAGCAGCGTTCTACCCTGCCCGCCGTTCAAAGGTTTCTTTGCCTCCTCCGGGTCAGCGTCTCCACCTCCTTCATGAACCGAAGGCACAGCTCCTCCTGCCAGGGCAGAGCCACGCACTGCACCGCCATGGGCAGCCCCACTCCTCCCCGGATAGCCTGACAGACAGAGGGAAACAGACTGACACCCGAAGTCCGGGGAAGCCGCCGAGGACGATACAAGTTGTGGTTAGATGTTCGGCTGCGGGTGGGTTTTTCTCCCCCTGTGTTGCCCCAGCTTTGTGCAGACAGCCGGCACAGCAGACCCCGAACGAACTGCCCAATGACCACCACATCCATCATGATCTTGAGCCGTTTAATCAAAACATCTCTATTTATGACACTGTGATCCTGACCTTATCTTTTAGGAGGGGTCAGTGTCTTCCTGTGATCCGGGGGGGATGTTTTTATACCATCCTTGATATCGGGATGTTCTGGTACCCTGGGATGTGTTTGCGTGAGTGCTTTGGGCTTAGCACTTCTTAGGAATGTGCATTTCTGCAATATCAGCCCTGTTCTTGCCAGATTCTGTGAACTTGCAGGTAGAGCATGAGGTTTGCTCACAGCGTGACTTTGGCTGACTTTCCTTTATATCAGCAAAGCTTGCCCACGACTTTAGCTCAGGCCTCATACCGGGCCTTTGATACAAGGGCTTCTCTCTCAGGCTCTCTTTCTCCTAAACAAGTCTCCCGAGAGCAGTTAGCCACTGACCTTTACGAAGATCTTGTCCCACGAATCGTTATAGTGTCCTCTGTGGGACTTGAGCTCTTCCTCATCCTTCTTCGTCACCGTAGTGACGGGCACAACCCCGGTGGGAAAGTCCAAGTAGTTATACAAAATAGTGTAACTCGCTGCCACTGTGAGAGAGAACGAGAGACGTCACATTCAGGTGACCAATCGGTACGAAGAGCCTCCTTTTGTTTGGGGTACGACACCAAGAGCAAAGATTTTTCATTGGTGATCGACTCCCTTTGTGAGGGAGGCGTTAACATTGTTAGCTTAGAGAAGTTTTCACTGCTGCATGTGAGGAACCAGCATGGTAGGAACACTGGATCATAAAATGCCTGACAGCCCCTCTACATCGGTCTTCTCTTTTGGAGGTCACTCCATCCAAGAATACCTCTTTTCTAGCAGACATCTCTCAAATGCCTGCCAGCGACCCTTCTCTATTCAGGGGCTTATCCCACGTCTATCACCGTGGTATCTGCTCCCAAGATTATTCCATACACAGACTATGCAACTCTCTGTAAGAACCACAGTATTGCGAAAACTTCAGGCTGTGCTGGGGAGGATATTTATAAAACATCGGGGGTAAAATTTTCAAAAGCGTGCAAGCAACTTAGGAGCCTCCGTGCCATTTTCAGAAGTGACTTAGGCACCTAAATACCATTGAGGATTTGGGCCTAAGTCCCATTGACTTCAAAAGGAGTTAGGCCCCCAAATACCTTTGAGGATGTGGACCTATGTGGCTAGGTCTCATTGACTTTCAATGGGACTTGGTCTAAGTTATTTTTGAAAATGGGATGTAGGTGCTTTTGAAAATGTCATCCTGCATCCTTTGCTATGTGTCCTGTGGCTGTGATCTGACTTACAGGTGGACAAGTGTCATCAAAACCAGAGAACTCCGCAAAGAAACCACTGCAGGGAGACTACATTAAACCCTCCGGCATTAGTGCTCGGAAACTGGACCAGCATTGAAAGGAATTTGTAACAAGTGCCTCCTGAACCGGTATCAAAACTGGTTGAGTTACTAGCCTAGACAGGACAAAACCACTCTCGGCATGGAACGAAACCTCAGTCATGCTCTCCAAAACAATACCGAAGATGGTTTGGTCCAATCTACATTAGAACGAACCCATTTTCAGCAATGGTTCAACTTCCTAGCATTGGCAGGGATTTCCATGGAGAAGAAATCTCTTGGTGCTAAGATATACCCTCGTGCAGGGGATCTGAGCCTGGGGACTGCAACCACCCTGGTCTTTCCATGTTGCTAAATGTCCTAGCTGGGTCCTAGATAGATCCAAGCTAGAAGGACAGGCGCTCTTGATGTAGGCTAAACTGCAGCCATTTCACAGTGGACTGAGTGGCCTATTAAGCAGAGTAAGAACAGATGAGTCAGAGTTCCTTGAACAACCCAAAGAGTTGAGATGGGCCCAACTCTAGAAGTTCCCAAGGAGTTCTACCTGAGATCTTCCCAGGAAATCCAATCTGAAAAGCAGGGCCCACAATCGGACACAACATCACATCCAGATCCAGCTTCCTCCATTCGGCGATGAATTCTTGGCAATACTCCTAAGGAGCAAAAAAACACTTGGAGTTCAGCGTTGAGAAGATCATAAAAACGATCCTACCAAGAATATACTTAAAATAATAAACCCAGGGCCAGATCCAAATTCCTGCTCAAGTCAATGAAACAAAAAATCCTTCCCATTGACTTCAACGGTCTCTGGGTCAGGCTCCGGGTTAGCAGGATTGTCAGTGGGGCTCCACCATTAAACAGAGTTTTAAGTGTTCTCGGCAGTGGGAGTTTGCCAGGATCTCTCTCCTCCTGACAAGGCTCCCAGCTATTACAATTTCAGAATAGCAAAGAGTTTTCCAGTCTTTTCTCAAAGCCTGTATATATTAACTAACAGCATTTGGCACCTTTCAACTGCCGATCTCAAAGTGCTTTTTAACAGTGGGTAAACACCAATACCCCTGGGAAACCAAGGCACTCAGCAATCAAATGACTTGCCCAAGGTCATGCAGCAAGCCAACGGAAGAGTCAGGACTAGAACCCAGATCCCCAGTCTGCCCTATCCCCTTCCTCCCACCAGTGAATTGCTGAAGATAAAACACAACCTACGACTGTTAACACACAAGACAGTGTTTTAACAGGTCTGGCTGGAAAGCAATAATTCTGTTTTGTGAAACATTTTGAGGATTCAGAATTTGGTTTCATTCTGTATCTCTCTCTCTCTCTGGCCAATGGATATTATTTAGACAAAATGGATTGGGTCCAACAGAAGAGACAGAGACACTCTATAGCCTGGTGATGAGAGGACTCAGGAATTCAAATCCCTGCTTCAGATCACAGGGTACAATAGAACCTCAGAGTGACAAACCCCTCGAGAATGGAGATTGTTCGTAATGCTGAATGAAACATTCTTTCAAAAGTTTATAACTGAATATTGACTTTGAAACTTTACTAGGCAGAAGAAAAATGCCGCTTTGAACATTCTTAATTTAAATGAAACAAGTGCAGAAAGTTTCCTTCCCTTGTCAAATCTTTTTTCAAGCTTCCCCTTTATTTTTATTTATTTTTTTTAGTAATTTACATTAGCACAGCACTGTACAGGCTCTGCTTTTATTTTTTTCATCTCTGCTGCTGCCTGATTGTGTACTTCCAGTTTCAAATGAGGTGCGTCGGTTGGCCGGTCAGTTCGTAAGTCTGAGGTTCTACTGTGTAAACCTGGATGTCTCACAACCCAGAGGGCGAGTCTCTCTCTGGTTTTGACCAGAAAACACGGTGTCAAAAAAAGATTCCCGACCAGCTGTAGCTACCAAAACTAAAGTTAGGCTCTTAAATGCCTATTTAAGGTCCTGAATACAAGTGGCTTGATTTTCAGAGCTGCTAAGAATTTGCAACCCCAGTTAAGTCACTTTAGGAACTGCAGGTGATCAGTATCTCTGAAAATTACACCACTTCTATTTAGGAGCCTAAATATGCATTTAGGGTCCCCAGCTTTAGGCATTGGGATTTGAAAGTATCGGCCAAAACACTCCTCGGGAAAGGAGCAGATCCCAAAGCCTTTGTTTAATTTTCTGTCACTCTCAGTTAGAAGACACAGGGAGCAGAGTGTATCCTACGTATTTGCTAACGGTAAAGCTATGGAGTGGAGACCTGATTAGAATACGTGGGAGAGGAGCCTTGTTTTCATACACTGCGAAAATCACAGAACTATCCAGAGGCAATGTGGTCTAGAGGACAGAATCCAGGTCTCAGTCCAGTATTCCAAACTCTACCACCGAGCGGCTGGGTGACCCCAGGTAAGTCATGTCTCTCCATGCCTTGGTTTCCCCCTCTTATTCGTTGTCTAGACAGTAAGCTCTTTGGGACATGAACTGTTTCTTACCATGTGCATACAGCACCGAGCACAGTGGAATTCTAGGCCTGGTCTACACTCGGAAATTAGGTGAGTAGAACTACATCGTTTAGGGGTGTGAAAAATCCACACCCCTAGGCCACGCAGTTAAACCGACCTAACCCCCACTGTAGACTGCACTAGGCCGATGGAGAATTCTCCCGTTAACCTAGCTGCCACCCCTCGGGGAGGTGAAATCCCAACGCCAACAGGAGAACTTGTCACGTAGTGTTTTAAGTGTAGACAAGCCCCTGATCTTGGCTGGGCCTCTAGGGTTTATCCCACTAATGAATTCCAAGCTTTCTATGGTCTCTGAAAAAAGTGTCTCCTTGTTTAGTGGACCCGACCTGGAAGGACACCCCCAATTCAATCCTAGCCTCCAGGAAGATATTTCAGAGCTGACAAAATAAAGTAGCTGAGCAAATATATTGGACTCAATCATGGTTTACCCAAGAAATGTTTAGGGCCCAACCCAACTGGTAGCCTTTCGGCTGATGTTAATGAGCACTGAATCAGGCCTGACAAAGAAGAATTAAAGAGTGGAACCAACTGCTCCAGATGGTGCTTTACCTCAATCTCACAATGAAGTTTCCAGAGTTCTTTCACTGACCTACAGATGTCAGAAAGAAAATTGAAAGACTTAAAGTCAATTGCAGGAGACAATTAAAAAGAAGCGGCTTTCACACCCCACAATCTGCTGTCATAGTGTGCAATTAAGAAAGTGGGGGAGTGATTATGACTTGACTGAGGCTGGCTATAGACATGGGGTGAAATACAGGTCAATGGGAGTTTTGCCATCAACTTCAGTGAGGCCAGAATTTCATCCATTCTACACTACAAGTAAGGATTTCAGTATTGGGCTGTGGCAGGACAGTCGGGCTACAACACAGCCTGTCAAGGGGAGGCGCCATCAAAGAGACAGCTAGCACATTCCAGACAAGTGTTCGGTGAGAACGGCAAGGTAGATTCTCCATCATTTTTGAATCAAGTTTGGATGGTTTTCTAAAAGATCTGCTGTAGGATTTATTTTGGGGAAGTTCTATGGCCTGTGTTAGACA
Organism: Lepidochelys kempii; assembly: GCF_965140285.1. Classification (NCBI taxonomy): domain Eukaryota; kingdom Metazoa; phylum Chordata; order Testudines; family Cheloniidae; genus Lepidochelys; species Lepidochelys kempii. The sequence goes on along the minus strand of NC_136387.1, from coordinate 102,820,569 downwards.
CAGGCTCAGAAAGATTAGATTTTGACTCAGTAAATGTTGGTCAACGATTTCACCGCACACGCACAAACCGATGGGAAAAAGAGATACTTCCATAGGCAATATCTGAAATGGACAGACAGGTGAAGCTAAAGAAATGCTGTTTGAGAACTTAAGAGTTTAATTTAAGGCTATTTACTTTGCATATTTTGACATGTGATGTTGACAATTTGTGTTTGAAGCTTTAGCTTTTCACATCTCGAGGTCTGCTCTCATGACATAATTATTGTCTGACCCCACCCTATAATTTCCTGCAACCATGAAAATTTAAAATCGAGACAAAGAAAAATTCTTTATCACCCATCAGACTTGAATTCTGCCAAGCCTAGTTACAGAGGAGGTTAGACTAGATGACCACAGTGGTCCCTTCTGAATTAACAATCTCTGCACAAAAATGGGTGTGCTTGGCTGTCCAGCTGCCTCTCTCAGCGGTTAGACGGCACTCAAACATCGTATGACCCGACTTTACGATCTAATGGTTTAAAGCATCACTGATCCCTATTACTGGCCTGAACCGGGGAAGGCTCAGCACCCTCTGCTGGCGTGGAGGGTAACAGGACAGCACTTTATAGACTGGGCTTATTCCCTCCAGAGGGAATTCTCATTTCAGGGCAGACGTTGGGCAAGATTCTCACCCTGCTCTGGCCCCCTTGCATCACGTAAAAGGGCTGGAGCGGTGTAAAGTGTCCCTAAAAGTCCTGGGTTAGGAGCCAGCGGGGGAAGCCGGGGGCGTGAGGGAAGGAAGGGTGTCTTAGAGGCAGCGCCCACGTGTGCAGTGCTGCACAGATTCGGGGGCTGTGGCCCATAGGGCAGCCCGGGAAGGTTAACACATAAGAATGGCCACACTGACTCAGCTCAACAGTCCATCTAGTATCCTGTCCTCCGACCGTAGCCAATGGCAGGTGCTTCAAAGGGAGCATTTTATTGCGTAGCCATAATAATATGAGGTTAATTTTTAAACTCAAAATTGTAAAAACACAGAAAAAGTAGAGCGAAGCCCTGATGTATTTGTTCAGACTCAGAATTGTTTACCTCTCATTCATGTTTCTCAGGGTTTTTGCTAATCTAGGCTCCTAGAGGAGAAAAAAGGAGGAAAGAAAACTGACATGGAATACAGGTTTGTTTCTTTAAATATACATCTAACAACTCAGATGACTCTGGCTACAACAAATATACATTTGGGAAATTAAAGATGAAATGTGCATGTCTCATTGGTTCGAGCAGGGGGCTGGGAGTCTGGACTCCTGGGTTCCATTCCCAGCTCTGGGAAATAGTGTAAGGTAGTGCTTGGAAGAGGGATCCGCGGGTGAGGACTTCTGGAGTCACTTCTTGGTTGCGTGACCTTGGACAGGTCACCTCAAAATGGGGATACCACCGCTTCATCGCTCTCACCTTTTGTCTGCCAAGTGCATTTGGAGCATGTCTCTTAGGGTCCATCTACGCTTAAGATGTAATCTGTAATTTCCAGCTCGAGTTTAAATATACCCTTACTATACCTACGTACAGCACCTAGCGCAATGGGGCCCCAGATGTCACTGTAATACAACTAACCAACCCACAGATCTGTGACCAAGCCCAGGTTTTGACCCAAGTCCTGACAAAGCTGGACTGAGTTTTGCTTTTGTACAGAAATCCCACATTGCATAAATTGAGCCTGATTTGACTGGTAATAGACGGAGCTGGGTGAATAATATTCCTGAATAGTTCAGTCAATTATCCCCCTCCACGGCCCCAAGTGATAAACGAAGGACCTGTCAGCACGACTGGTGCATTATTCAGCCAGCGCTGCAGATGGGTGAATACAATTTGTCCAGTAAGTTACCTGTAATTCCCACCCACCCCTGTCTATCAACAGACCATTCACCGCACTATTCAACCGGCTCCACTGGTGAATGTTTTGCTCGGCTCTAGTTCAAGGTCATGGCAAAGTGGGAGAAATTGCCATTCCCTGCCCACTTGGAAGAGAGGCAAGCCCCAGAGCATTCTCCTCCTCTCACTCATGGTACAGCTACACTGCAGCTGGGGGGTGCAATTCCCATTCTGGACAGACACACGTGCACTAGCTTGGATCGAGCTAGCGTGCTAAAGACAGCAGGCTAGTGATCTCAGGACGTACCTATCCCGAGCTGCCATCTGAGACACCATGGCCACACTGCTACTTTTAGCATCTCTATGCCGCTGCGTGTACTGAATGGGGCCATGCTTCCTAGGGAGTGAGACTGGGGTTCCCATCCAGAGACTGCCAGCTAAGCCGAATCACACGAGAAACTGAGACTGAACCTGCCATCTGCAGATCATTGCCATTTCTCTCCCCCTGTGTATATGGCCTGCGTTCTTAGACGGCCAGCTCTTTGGGACAGAAATGGGGTCTTCCTACGTCTGTGGCAAATGCCCGGGCCTATTGTGGACACTGCCAGAATACAGATAAACAGTAATAATCTCAATACATAGATGAGTGGTGAGTCACCTATTTAAATTAGCTGAATAAATATGTACAGCAAGTGGTGGCCCAGAGGTGGCTGTCACTTGGATGGGCACGGTGCAAAAATCAAAGTAAGTGGGGCTTAAAAGGAGACGCCTTTGTACAGCAGTGGACTGAAAACGGCTGATTAAAGACAAAATGTTTCTATCTTAGGTACTTAGCTAGCCCCCCACGACTGCAGAATCGGAGCATCTCGCAATCGTTAAGTGTATTTATTCTCACATAGGGACTGCTCTCATCCCTATTGTATAGCTGGGGATCTGAGGCCCAGAGAGGCTACGTAACTTGCCCCAGGTCACACAGGGAATTGAACCCCTAAGTCTTAGGCTGCACTCAAACCACTGAACCATTCTAGGTATGATATTTTTTGCAGATAGAAAGAGGCACATGCAGGGGGTTCACCTTGCCCACGGGCTGTCAGATGCCTCCTCCCCCAAACCCTGCTAAACTTCTCAGGCCCAAGTTCTGGCTTACACCACTCTGGCAGCACAAAGGGGCCTTAAAGCGGCAAAATAATATATGCCGACTTTAAGCCCTCTTTACACTTGCAGAGCAGTGTAAAGGGGTCTCAGTGCAATTTGAGAATCAGGCCCTCAGTGCTCCCCTTCGTCACCAGCTGTTCAATACATTCTAAGTAGGTTAGCAATAAATGAACCTTACTATTGGTTTGAGAATCCAGGACAAGAGGCGTCTTAGCCAGCCTGGTGCTTTACACAACAGAAGTAATTGTTTAACGTTGGGATCTTCTAGCTCCCCTTTGCTGCAAGAGAACAATACATTCAGTTTATTAGGCCTTAAGGCTGCAGCTTTAGTTCTCAGACCATCAGCTCCCCTGTGTGGCATGTTAAAGGGCCATATTTCTGAGCTCCATGAAATACTCCATTGGGTTCTCCTGTTTGCTTCTAACATTCCTGAGCAGATCAGCCTACCTAAAATTCAACTCAAAAATTTATGTTCTTAAGCTGCCAATACCACTGATATCAGGAGGTGTCGGCTATCCTCAACATCCAGAAGATCTGCTTTTCTATCTAACTATTCCCCTGCTGCCCCCTCAATCACTACAGCATCTGAGCACCTCACAATCATTAATGGTTTTATCCTCTCAATAGCCCTGAGACAGGAAAGAATTAACCCTCATTTACAAACAGGAAACTGAGGCATAGAAAGGTTAAGTAACTTGCCCAAGGTCTCACACAGAGCTTCGGAGTCCCAGTCCAGCACCTTAACCAATAGTTCGTCCTTCACCCCTCTTTGTCACTTGGCCTTACCCAATAGATTATCCTTCGTTCTCATTTGTATTTTTTTAATGAGACCCATATGTACATTTTTAAATTCCTGTGTATCTAGAAATACAGATGCAGATGCACATACACACAGTTGCTCGAGAGGATACTTACAAGCGGTCCAAAAAGGTGGAGGACCCATCTGCAAACAATCCTCTTACAGAAATATCAAACATAAGGTGCTCAACACGACAGGGTTTGAACGGCACCAGCTAAAAGGGACAAATGACAGTGGGGAAGGACACACTTTAGTGACACAATACAGTGAGTGGCACAGAACTGGGATGGGGGACCGGTTAAGGGCTCCTGCATCTGCACGTTAGCACAATTCACTCACACCCTGTTCACCAGGGTTCACAAGGAATATCTGATGCTCATGTTCCAAACCTAAAAAGCCCCCGAAGGACAAAGAAAGCTGCTATTCCTGAAGCCAGTTACTCTGCACGGGGCAGTGGTGAGCCCGAGTCTGCTTAGAGCACTTGAGCACATAGGGATGGAGCAGCTGTATTAACTTCCCCCCATAAAGAGTGTGGCCCAAAGAAAAGCAGATCTGCAGCCAGCAACTGCTCTGCTCACCCCGTATACAGCCCCTGTTCCTAATCCTATTGGAAACTGGATAAGAAACAAAGACCTGATTTCTTACACTATCATGTCTGTGGTGATCAAAAGGGATCCCCCAAACAATGGGGACCTCTAAGAATTTAATAGGCTCCCAAAGAAATTAAAATCCTACAGAATTTAATAGAGAAAGAGCCTCTCTGTAGGTTTTTTGATATACAATCCTATTCCAGGGATATAGTTGTCTATTAAATCCTATAGGATGGTTTTAACATTGTTATTTTCTATTGCATTGAATAGGACCCTTTCACAAGGGACTGGAGAATTTTAAACAAGTTACTAAAATGGTGCATTTCTCAATTAAAAAAAAATTAAAAACCCAAGCTGCACAAAATTACCAGACAAATGACCATTTATTTCTTGCAGTAAGTGTATGCTAACGTCATGGAGGCTGCTTTAAGGATAGCTATATACTGGACCCAAGGGTGAAGTCCTGACCCCATTTAAGTCAATGGCAAAATTCCCTCTGAAGTGTTTAGAGCAGGCTTTATGCACAGAAGCCCTGATTTGTGCTCTTTGGGTGGGATGCTGGCTGAGGCATGAAAGAAATGGGCAAGGCTGATAATGTACACTGACAACAGGCCGCTGGTGAGCCAACCAATAATGTCTCATTGTTTCCTTGTGCTATCCTATCTGTCTCTTGTCTTATACTTCGATTGTAAGATCTCTGGGGCAGGGTCTGTCTTTTTGTTCTCTGTTTGTACAGCGCCTAGCACAACGGGGTCCTGGTCTACGTTCTCTCTAAGCTGCACAGCAAGCTATCAAGGGCCGCGCACGCACACAGCCACAGGGGCCTGGACTGTGGCTGGGGAGAGGCACCTCTCCCCCGGCCCTGGCCCCCGAGCTGCGGCGAGAGAGGGCTGTGGGGGAGTCCTCTCTTCCTGCCGCAACTCCGGGACAGTCTGCACCCCAAGCCCCTCATCCCCAGCCCCACCCCAGAGCCCTCACCCCCCACATCCCAACCCTCTGCCCTAGCCCTTAGCCCTCTCCCACACTCCGAACCCCTTGGCCCCACCCCGCCACACATTACCCCCAAATTGGTGCACATAACAAAATTCATTCCGCACACGAATGTAAAAAAATGAGAGGAAACATTGGTCCTGGTCCACAACTAGGGCTCATAAGTGCTACCGCAATACACACAAGTGTATTGTTGTTATAAATACCGTATGGCCTGCATTCTCCAGAAGCTGCTTGGTCTCCAAAACCGCCCGTCTCATGGAAGGACTTGGCATTGTAAAAGAATCAGTGTCATAATATCCTACGCGGAGGGGCCGTGAGCTGGAGAACACCTGGAAGAAAGGGTTTTAAGGGAAGGTAGTTGGTGGTGGTAGTAGGAATGAAAGTGAAGCTTCTACCAAGAACTAAAGTCACATTTTAGGCTTTAAAGCCAGGAACATACACCTATTAAATCAATCCCACTGGGCGAGTCTTGCAGGTCCTCTTGTGCCAGCACTCACATCTTCCCTCTGCCCGTATACCGATGGGTACAGATCATAGAAACGTAGGGCTGCAAGGGACCGCGAGAGGTCAGCTCCCTGCAGCTCCCTGCACCAGGGTGGGACCAAGTAAACCTAGTGTTTGTCCAACCTGTTCTTAAAAACCTCCAGTGACAGGGATGCCACAACCTCCCTTGGAAACTTATTCCAGAGCTTAACTAGCCTGAGAGTTAGAAAGTTTGTTTTAATATCTAACCTAAATCTCCCTAGCTGCAGATTAAGCCCATTGTTTCTTGACCTACCTTCAGTGGACATGGAGAACAATCGATCACCGTCCTCTTCATAACAGCCCTTGACATATTTGAAAACTTACCAGGTCCCCCCCCCCCCCCCCCCCAGTCTTCTGTTCTCAACACTAAACATGCCCCGTTTTTTAAACCTTTCCTCACAGGTCAGGTTTTCTAACCCTTTGATCATTGTGGTTGATTTCCTGTGGACTCTCTCCAATGAATTCCCATCTTTCCTAAAGAGTGGTGCCCAGAACTGGATCCAGTTCTCCAGTGGAGACCTCACCAGGGCCAAGCTCTTCTTGGCCCTGGCGAAGTCTCAGTACCAAAGGCTTATGCGAAGATGGATATAGTTCATGCACATTTGGATAGGAGTTAAAGTTCATATGAAGGATGGTCTTGCAGGTAAAGCCAAAGACTCAGAGAACTTGGTCTCCTCTGACTTGGCCATTATTGCACTGCATTCCCCAAGCAAGTTATTCCCCTGCTGTGTGCCTCAGTTTCCCCACTGGTAAAACGGAGATTATATTAACCTCACAGGAGGGAAGGGAGTTGGGGAGACTTAATTTGTTAATTAGTGCTTTGAGATCCCCCCAGCAGAATGCAAGTGACTGTTATTGCTCTATTTTCAAAGGTAAAGGATAATGAGCTGCTCATCAGCGGGATGCTCTTGGAACATTTCTCGTCCTTCAGAGACCTGTGTGGTTCTTTACCTCCTCGTTGAAGGGCAGGGGCGGCACAGTGGGGTCCAGGTGGAACATGTCTTCACACAGGAGCGCTCTCATGCACAAAGCCAGGCTGTCCACGTCCCTCGCCATTGGCCCTATCCCTACTACAGCTGGAACAAAAAATCAGAAAGAACATTCATGCAATCAAACAGATGCCCACAAGGTCCATATTCAGCGGGCATAACTTACATAGGAATTGCCATTCAGAATTAGATTGCGGTCCTCCTAGTGCACGACCTGCCTCTGACAGTGGCCAGTACCAGCTGCATCTGAGAAACATGCTAGAAATCCTGCAGCAGGCAAAGATGGGATAATCTGTCCCAGGGGAATGTTTCCTCCTGACCCCAAAATCAGAGGCAGATTTATGCCCTGAAGCATGAGGGTTGATATCTCTGCCAGAACTCTTTCCCACTCCCTCAATTCTTACTATAACAATTCTGGATGTTCTCATTCGCCATGTAAATATAGAAGGCGTCCAGGTATCTCTGATGCTTATTTATTTCATTCATTTCTAATCAAAAAAATTGCCAAACTGTGTTGAGTTTTGTTGTTGGGTTTCTTTTAAGGCTTAACAAGAACCCCCACAGCTCTGTCACAAGTGGAGACGGCCTGAGCTGGAAAAGAGGCAGGGAACTCTGAAGAATTCCAGGAAAAGTTGGTCCAAGCTCCGGCCTGCCGCCAAATCTCTTGCTATGCCTCCGCACTCCAGTGAGAGAGGCAACACTTCACAGTTCAGACCTGGAACAGGACATGTGAATCAGTGCCCAGTAAGATAGCAAAGGGATTTGGGAAAGGGAAGTGCCAGCAATCCCAGGAAACCTTCAGATGTTTTTATGGCTGGTCCTTGTGAATAGACTAGTAATCAGGTTCTGTCCTTCAGTAAGAACGGACACCAGGTACCATAGAATATCAGGGTGAAGGGACCTCAGGAGGTATCTAGTCCAACCCCCTGCTCAAAGCAGGACCAATCCCCAGCTAAATCATCCCAGCCAGGGCTTTGTCAAGCCTGACCTTAAAAATATCTAAGGAAGGAGATTCCACCACCTCCCTAGGTAACGCATTCCAGTGTTTCACCACCCTCCTAGTGAAACAGTTTTTCCTAATATCCAACCTAAATCTCCCCCACTGCAACTTGAGACCATTACTCCTTGTTCTGTCATCAGCTACCACTGAGAACAGTCTAGATCCATCCTCTTTGGAACCCCTTTTCAGGTAGTTGAAAGCAGCTATCAAATCCCCCCTCGTTCTTCTCTTCCGCAGTCTAAACAATCCCAGTTCCCTCAGCCTCTCCTCATAACTCATGTGTTCCAGTCCCCTAATCATTTTTGTTGCCCTCCGCTGGACGTTTTCCAATTTTTCCACATCCTTCTTGTAGTGTGGGGCCCAAAACTGGACACAGTACTCCAGATGAGGCCTCACCAATGTTGAATAGAGGGGAATGATCACGTCCCTCAATCTGCTGGCAATGCCCCTACATATACATCCCAAAATACCATTGACCTTCTTGTCAACAAGGGCACACTGTTAACTCATATCCAGCTTCTCATCCACTGTAACCCCTAGGTCCTTTTCTGCAGGCTGTGGCTGAAAACACAGGGTTTTCATATTTGGCCCTTACCAGAACAAGCCATGAAAAAAACCCAGTAGCAAAGCACCCTTTATCCAGAATCATGGGCCAGGTGCTCCCTTCAGCACAGAAGTGCCGAATGCAAAATAGAAGAGTCCAAGCAGAGGTACATCTTCACCAGCCACTTGTCCTGCACGGAAGACTCTCGATCTAGGCACTTATATATTCCCCATAACCACACTTTACCAGGGTCTATAGTTTTCTAGTGTGATCTTCCACACCCCACCTCCCATGCAAGAGCAGCAAACAGGCTACCAAGTTCACATGTCTAGCAAACCCAACCTCTTGACCTGAATACAACCCAGCTCATCTCCAGAGAATATCTCAGGGTGGGGTTCTCTCACTCTGGCTAGGTTCTTCTCTCGAGCCCCTAAGGGACACTACGGCCCTTCGCAGATCCCCAACCATGTGGATCTCATTTAAGAGGAGCAAAAACCAAAGAAAGAAAGATTCCCCAATAATCAAAAGACAAAGTCCTACCTGATTTCTGCCCAGCAATACTGGCGACCACTCCTTTCTTGCTGTGGGGAGAATATAAAGACAGACAACAGAGATTTATTTTAAGATCATGGGCAATATTAAGTAAAGTGGAGAACCAGCCGAGATTCTCAGCCACCTTCCTGTGAATTGCTGTTCCTTGATCTGAGCTGGACCCCAACAGCACTTGAAAACAACTAGGAGTTCCTGAGATAAAAGGAATCAGGTCTATTCCTGAAGGCTCTGCTTTCTTTCTTCCCGCTTTCACTTGGTCATGAATGCTGGAGCCAAGTGTATGGAGGATTCCATTAGCCCACGACCACCGTCACACCCTTCCAAAGCATTCACACTTTGGGCTGAAGTTTCGCGGAGTTAAGTCTCTGCCCAAAGGAGAATTTGCATGTGGACAGACCTGGACACAGAAAACCTGGGTTTTAGTTCCAGCACTGCCACTGGTCTGCTGGGTGACCTGGGGCAAGTCGCTCCCCTCTCTGTGCCTCAGTTTCCCCATCTGTAAAATGGGGATCGAGATCTACTGATGATAGAGAGTTAGGTAGTGTTAATTAGGTAGCCATCTCCCACTGAAATGAGTGTTGAGCACCTAATGCCTTTCACTGTCTTTTTAATCCCAGCCTCTCTCTCTTTACGGGAAGGCTACATGTGGTGGGGAAGGAACGACACTGTAAGAGTGCTTCTCGGGGGTTTTGCTTTTGGGAATGAAAGGAGGAATTTGCTGAGTTGTGATAAACTTGTCTGTCAAATGCCAGCATAGAATCATAGAAAAGTAGGGCTGGAAGGGACCTCGAGAGGCCATCAAGCCCAACCCCCTGCACCAAGGCAGGGCTAAGTAAACCTAGCCCAACCCTGACAGGTGTTTGTCCAATCTGCTCTTAAAAACCGCCACTGATGGAGATTCCACAACCTCCCTTGGTTGCCTGTTCCAGAGCTTAATTGCCCTGGTCATTAGAAAGCTTTTCCTAATACAGCTTCTTTGCTGCAGATGAAGCCTGTTACTTCTTGTCCTGCCTTCAGTGGACATGGAGAACAACTGATCCCCGTCCTTGTTACAACCACCCTGAAAGTATTTGAAGTGTCCCCCGCACAGTCATCTCGTCTCAAGACCCAACATGTCCCCTTTTTTTAACCTTTCCATGTAGGTCAGGTTTCTAAACCTTTTCTCAGATTTGCATGATCATTGTGCATGGTGGAAGAGGTGCCCACTCAGTATGCTGCCATAGTGAAGTTACGCAGTGTCATACTTTAGACACACAGGCAAAATCCTGGTCCCACTGAAGTCAATGGCAAAACACCCCACTGACGTCAGTGGGTCAGGGTTTCCACCCCGGAATGGTTTTCACTGAAGCATGAGTTACTACGAGGCAGCAAGACCCAGCGATACACAGTACCTCAGTCTTCCCCCAGTGGCTTTGAGCGCACAAATCCCACAGAAGGCAGCTGGGAAACGGAGGCTTCCTCCTACATCCGTCCCAATGCCCAGGATGGATCCACCACTGCTAATCAGCGCCCCTTCTCCTCCGGAGGAGCCGCCAGGTGTCCTGGTGTGGTCCAGAGGGTTCACTGTCTGGCCAAAGATTAAATTACTGCAGTCGAAGCTGAAAGGGATGGGAAGAGAAAGAACATCAGGTACACACAAGGCTCACTTAAAACCTGATCCAACGTCCATTGACCTCAATGACAGTCTTTCCGTGGACTTCAATAGGCTTTGCGTCAGGCCATTATAGTGTAATAGAGTCATCACTTACAGTAGATTTCCCTTCCCCCATTTAGCTAATTACACTGTAATTAACATGATCTTTTCCAGTTAAGTTTTTTAGATAAGTGTGGGGGGACGGGAAGAGGGGAAATAATATTAAATTTTTAAAAAGTCCACTTATTTGTAGAAATTTAAATTAATTCTATTTTGAACAGCTCTAAAACTGGCTGAAAATGTAGGGGGAAATTGGGGGAGGGAATCATTTTGCCCCCCCCCCTCCATTTTTCATTCAAATTAGAAATACCATCAACATTTTTTTCACTGAAATTTCAACCAACTCTAGTTACGTATAAACACGCTAAAGAAACAAAAATGGGTCAGATCCAATCCAAGGATTCCAGTTACTTTAACAGGGACTGGGGAACGTTGGTCTTCACAAACGGAAGCGCCCCCCGTCTCTTTAACACTTGCACCAACACGCAGTCCTCAGCAGCAGGCTGATTGAGACGCTTCGCAAACCCCAGGGTGGAATCGTGGCCCTGAAAAAAATCAAAGGAAAAGAGACGGTCGATTCAAACTTCCAAATGGAGGATTGCAATTTTCTCACGATTAAGCAGCAGTGTTTAGCACAGTCTACTTTATGAAGCGACGTACGCGTGCGTGTGTATGTCTGCATGCACAACAGTGTGCGTATTCATGTGTACACACACACACTTTAGAAGAACATTTCAAACTGGCTTGGGGAGACCCATTGCCATGCAGAATGATGCCTGACTGAAGCCCCCGGACAAAAATAAAGAGGGGGAGAAGTGGTCAACAGGAGAGTATCAGGTCACAAGGTCACATTGTAAGGAGAGTGATCACTTTAGATAAACTATTACCAACAGGAGAGTGGGTTTGTTTGGGGAGGGGGGCGTGGGGGGGGGAAGAAAACCTGGATTTGTGCTGGAAATGGCCCACCTTGATTATCATACACATTGTAAGGAGAGATTTCAGAGTAACAGCCGTGTTAGTCTGTATTCGCAAAAAGAAAAGGAGTACTTGTGGCACCTTAGAGACTAACCAATTTATTAGAGCATAAGCTTTCGTGAGCTACAGCTCACTTCCTCAGATGCATATCGTGGAAACTGCAGCAGGCTTTATATATACACAGAGAATATGAAACAATACCTACTCCCACCCCACTGTCCTGCTGGTAATAGCTTATCTAAAGTGATCATCAGGTGGGCCATTTCCAGCACAAATCCAGGTTTTCTCACCCTCCACCCCCCCCACACAAATTCACTCTCCTGCTGGTGATAGCCCATCCAAAGTGACAACTCTTTACACAATGTGCATGACAATCAAGCTGGGCTATTTCCTGCACAAATCCAGGTTCTCTCACATCCCCCCACCCCCATACACACACAAATTCACTCTCCTGCTGGTAATAGCTCATCCAAACTGACCACTCTTCAAGTTTAAATCCAAGTTAAACCAGAACATCTGGGGGGGGGGGGGGTAGGAAAAAACAAGAGGAAACAGGCTACCTTGCATAATGACTTAGCCACTCCCAGTCTCTATTTAAGCCTAAATTAATAGTATCCAATTCGCAAATGAATTGGATACTATTAATTTAGGCTTAAATAGAGACTGGGAGTGGCTAAGTCATTATGCAAGGTAGCCTGTTTCCTCTTGTTTTTTCCTACCCCCCCCCCCCCAGATGTTCTGGTTTAACTTGGATTTAAACTTGAAGAGTGGTCAGTTTGGATGAGCTATTACCAGCAGGAGAGTGAATTTGTGTGTGTATGGGGGTGGGGGGATGTGAGAAAACCTGGATTTGTGCAGGAAATAGCCCAGCTTGATTGTCATGCACATTGTGTAAAGAGTTGTCACTTTGGATGGGCTATCACCAGCAGGAGAGTGAATTTGTGTGGGGGGGGTGGAGGGTGAGAAAACCTGGATTTGTGCTGGAAATGGCCCACCTGATGATCACTTTAGATAAGCTATTACCAGCAGGACAGTGGGGTGGGAGTAGGTATTGTTTCATATTCTCTGTGTATATATAAAGCCTGCTGCAGTTTCCACGATATGCATCTGAGGAAGTGAGCTGTAGCTCACGAAAGCTTATGCTCTAATAAATTGGTTAATCTCTAAGGTGCCACAAGTCCTCCTTTTCTTATTGTAAGGAGAGTGATCACTTTACATAAGCTATTACCAGCAGGAGAGTGGGGTGGGGGGAGAGAAAACCTTTTGTAGTGATAAACACCCATTTTTTCATGATTTGTGTGTATAAAAACAAACATCTTCTGTATTTTCCACAGTATGCATCCGATGAAGTGAGCTGTAGCTCACGAAAGCTTATGCTCAAATAAATTGGTTAGTCTCTAAGGTGCCACAAGTCCTCCTTTTCTTTTTAGGTCACAAGGAACGATTCTAGCATCTGCTCATAGCTAAACTTGGAAGGATTCGATTTTTAAACTGGTAGATTTCAGTCATGTTGCTTGCACTGTACAAGCACAAAACTAGGAAAAAATATTTCCAAAAAAATTGAAATGTACAGATAGGCAAAGTAAAAAACAAACAAACAAAAGCAACGCTGCTTGAGAACCTAGAGTTTGATTTAAGGCTATTTGCTTTGTATATTTTGACACACAATGTTGACAATTTGTGTTTTAAGGGTTATAAAAGCTTTAACTTTTTGAATCTCAACAGCTGCTATCATTAATGACTGTCTGACCCCTGCATTGTCTGATCCCCCCATAATTTTCTGCAACCGTGAAAACTGTATTTGATAAAAATAAAAAAAATGCTTAAAAAAAATCAAACACGGATATTATCCATCAAAATGATAAAAAAAAAACCCACGGCATTCTGCCAACCCTACTCGCAGCTAAATACTTTCCTAATATTGCTTTCCCATGCAAGCAATTCACAGGGTGGGTTGCAATTGTTACTGAGAGGGAGGTGTCCTGTGAGATGATTTCTCTATGAAGAGGTTGCATACATTATGGAAATGTTTGTGAACACCTGTCTTAACCCATCCAGACATTAACTGACAGAATATGCCTGACCCAGAGGCTGCTACCAACATTACAAATCATGAAGATATAGACAGCTGAAGATAAGTGAATAAGAAAGCGTTTTGCTCACAACATTCCATTGGGCTTATGATCCTGCAGCTCTCAGGCAACTAGCTGATGTGTGCTGTACCTTGCAGTTAATGGAATCCTTTATACTGACTGGGATCCCATACAGCAAGTCCTTCTTCTCCTGCCTTTTCACTTGCTGAAGCTGGGATTCAGACTCCTGGAGGTAATCAGTCACACAGTTGACTTCCTTGGTCACTTGAAGGGCCTTCGGAAAGCACACAAAGCCAGTGAGGGAGACAGTCATTCCAGAGATAATCCCACAACCAGGCCATGTTCTGAAGCTGCCTACATCAGAGCAGAAAGTAGCTCTGTCAATTCTTTGCCCCACTCAGGCAGCTTTATCTGAGGACAATTATTTCTGGATGTGTGCGAAATGATCATTAGGGAAAGACACCGAGACACAATCTCAGATGGTATGTCTACAATGTTTACAATTAGATGGGATTCTCCCACCAGTTCAGATGGACAAAATTCTTCTGTCGACCTACTGCTGTCTACATGGGGACTCAGGTCGGCTTAACTAAATTGCTCCAGGGTGTTGATTTTTCACACCTCTGAGCCATGTAGATGGGTCACTCTGATTTTCTAGTGCAGACCAGCCTTTACACTGATGTATTCCAGAAGGGTTATCCTCATTGACACCAGCTGAGGATCTGGTACAGAGAGTGCTTCAATTTATTTGGAGAAGTGTCTGTGATTATATTTTTAAAATAATGGGTTGGACATTAACTATTTGGTTGTTTTTTTTTTTAAATAAAGTCAATTCTAAGTACATGTCAAAGTTTACTAGCCATGATTAAGGATATGATTTTGTCACAGAGGTCACGGATTCCATGATTTTAGCAGACCTCAGTGACTTCTGGCTCCGGCTGCCAGCCTCCCACCGGGGCTTGGCTTCCATGGTTCATTATTTATTGTCCACATCCTGCCCACAAATTTTAATAAAAAATCCCCATGCCAAAATCTTAACCTTAGACATGGTGATGGAGGACAATGAAAAGTTTGATGTTTTATTTGCCCATAAAAATAAGTTGGTCAAATGGATGTATTGATTTTTGGAAGGCAGAAACCACCATGCCCGAATCCACGTAGGCAGATGGCGTGACAGCGTGGGGCCTCGTTGATTTCACTGCCTCACAAGCATCAACCCATACAAGTCCCTTTGCACAACTGGGGCTTTACTGTTCTTTATTTACCTTAGCATGAGTTGTAGAATACTCCACAGCAGTTCCCCTAGCTTGGGGCAGTGCAGGACTTTGTTAGCAAATCTGGCTTTTTCACGAGTCAGGTCGTGACGTGGTGAAGGATACAAACTTTCAGAATGTTAGCTTGCTTCATAAGCTCTTTTGGGACACAGATTGAGCCTAGACACTGCCCCATTAATAGCTTTTCTTTGCAGTCATCTCGAATTCTGAGTAATTCGGAACATCCCCTTTGTTTTAACTGAATTGTTTGGAAAGGCTTAAGCCTTCAGCCCCAACCACATATTCTGTTTGCACTGAGCCATGCTCTCTTTTCAGATCTCCAAGCACAAAATCACACCGTCTGATTAGCAACAAGCCTTGGAAATAGGTGCATTCCTCACCTTGTCCACGTAGGTATAGAAGACCCAGTCTGGAGAAAGAGAACCATCCCGGAGTTTCTCAGAGAGTTCCACCAAGGTGAGAGAGAGGATTGGGTCTGCATCTACATCAGGATTCTGAGGGAGGAATTAAACACGGAATCCACACGTCTATACTTGTGAAGCGCTGGGGAACGCTGCTGGGCTCTCAAACAGCTGCTGCAATCTGCCCCAGAGATGGATCTATTTTGGCAGCACTTGCTGCCATCTCTGTGTATAATCTATGTTAAATAAAACACCCCTTAAAGGTGCACAGTTAAGGCTGCAGAACAGCCATGATGCTCTGGTTGTCATACGTTCTGAATTTTTCAAAACCAGCTGCCTCTGGGCTGACTTTCCCCATGCTTGCTGTCTGCCTAAAAGTCTTTTTAGAAGTTCTAACAAAGTCGTTTCTTCTGGTTTTGGATGATGGAAGGGTCAAAGCCAGCACAATTTCCTGCCCTGAATTAAAAAAAACCAAAAACTAAAACCACTTTTTAAAAAAATCTTGCTACAGCAAAAATAGAACAAACAGTGAATATTAACACAGAGAGACCCCAGTTCTGCCATTTGGTGTCGGGGGATGCCGTGTGGTGTAAGGGTCAAATGGCAGAACTGGGGCCCTCCTCCTTGGATTGAGCAGAACAAGTGTAAAAACAGACAAGTAACAGCAGGCTCAAAGGTCACTTCTGGGGTAGCTCTGGGCAGGTCAGAGAGCTAAACAGCCCCCAGGCCTCTCTCAAAGATCATGAGAGACTCTCAGGCACTATGGAAAAAAGCAAATAAAAACAGAAGTACCTTAGGCCCTTTCATCTCTCAGGCTTGTATTTTAGTCCAGACCTTCCCGCTTTCCCAAGCCCCTCCTTTAACTTTCCAGCCTCCTGGACACAAACTCAGGGCTCAGTCCTGCAGGCAGCTGAGTGCCTCGGACCCTGACCCAGCAAAGCACTTCAACCATGTACTCGCAGCCTCAAAGTTCCGAAGTCTCAGCCGAAGCCACTAGGTTTAATCACACGCCTAAGTTGCGAGGCTGGATCAGGGACAGAGGTCAGTCCTCAGCAGCCTGCAGGACTGAGCATTTGGCTCAAACACTGACGCCTGTAGGTTAATTTACAAACATACCTAAGAATGATTATGGAAGCAGAGCACTAGTTATCTCTGGAACTCATCCACGCTTACCTTCTCTAGGTTCAGATTCCCCAGTGGCAAAAGTTACACAGTAGAACCTTGTTCATCTCAAAATGAAAACTGGCTTTGAAGCAAACCTCCCTTCCCCGGCGAGCTGAACACACCAGAACTGCATTTGGGCCCAATGAAAACCTCTATTTTCCCTTGCCATATATCACGAGCACTGAAATCTGAATCGATCCAAATCTCATTTCTCTAAAGAAATTCTGCATCCTGAATATTATTCAGGTAATAAAAAGACGGAACTCTTCCACAGCATCAGTAGATCTCAGAAAGCTTTACAAAGGAGGTTAGAATCTTTATCCCCATTTTACAGATGGGGAAACTGAGGCACACAGGCAAAGCAACTAGGCCCAAAGTCCTCCAGCAGGCTAGGTCTTCTGACTCCTAGGCCATAGCTCTATCTAGCAGACCACACTGCCTTCCTAAACAGCAGGGGCCTACTACACCTGATCAACTACATGCCTTTATTTCTGAATCTATTCATCCTGGTGAAATACACTAATGATTGCAGCCCAGTGAGACTCTGGCACTGGTGCTTTCCCATCACAGAGTTAAAGTGGGCAGAGGTGACGCAAGATGTGGCTGCAATTAGGATGCAACCTTTGAGGCATCAGGTGTTTAAAAAAACCTGTACAAATCTGCTCTCTCCAGTTTTATAACCCTGTCACATGCGATGCACATGGGCTGTTCACCAGCCAAACTTGCTAATCAGCCTTGCGATTAAACTGCACCAAGCGTGGGAAAACAAACGGGGACTGGACGGAGGAGCCAAATTCACTGACATTAAGCCTGCAAGGTGATCCGGCCTCTCTTTTCTTGCTTCTGGTCTTGCTGGTGCACGGGGAATTGAAGTGCACATTGGCCACAGCTCCCCTCCCCCAGGCCAGTTGTACTTCGTCCCTAGCAAAAGCACTGTTAGGAACAAAGACACAATGCTGGAAAGCCAGGGAGCTGGCAGTTAATGTTCAATTCACTCTTAATGCGTTGCCCCCCCTGCGTCTGGAAAAGTCCCACAGAACTCAGCAGAGAATTAACTCCCCCGCTGTAGAGTTCTCTACTGAACAAGTTCCATAGGGGTTTGGGATCGTTTCCACTAAACCCTATTCCAGGGGCGGCCAAACCGCAGCTCGCAAGCCACATGCGGCTCTTTCCCATTTCCAGGGCAGCTCACAGAGGCCCCCCGCAATTCTCCACCCACCACACCAGGGCAGGGGGGAGCTCGGAACTTCAGCCCTGTAGGAGACACCTGCCCGGGCTTGGGGCTTGAGCAGGAAGGGGGCTGAAGCCCCGAGCCCCAGAGGGCGACTCCCACAGGGCTGAAGCCCCAGCAGGAGCCCTCCCCGCAGGGCCGAAGCCCCCCCGGCATGCCCAGCTCTGGAACTTCTGAAGATGATCGTGGGCGGCTCAGAGGGTCCCTACATTTGCCCCCCCCCACCCCACTGCCTTGCGACAGGGCCCTGGGGGTTTCTCTTTCGGACAGCAGCTCCCACCCACCCCTGCCCTGCCGCCCGGTGGCAGCTGAGCACCTGGGCGTCTCGCTGCCCGCCGGCCACGGACAGCACGCACCAGGCACCGGGGCATCCCCGGCCCGGCTGCGGGCAGGTGCCGGGAGCCCGCGGGTCCGGGCCCGGCGGAGTCTGGCTTGGAACTCAGCCCGGAGCAGGAGCATCGGGGCGCCCACCTGCTCCCGAAACCGCGCGGCGGCCTTCTCCATCCGCCCCAGCGCCGGCCCCCGCCGCCGCCGGCCAGCCTCGGCCGCCGCCCGGCGGAGCCCGCTCCTCCCGCGCCAGCGGAGCAGCAGGGCGGCGGCGGCCGCGCCGCCGAGCAGGGCCGAGACCGCCGAGGCGCCCGCTCCCATCGCGGCTCCGCGTGTGAACGCCCGGGCCGCGGCGTTCCCAGGGCAGGATGCAGCTGCTCCGCCGGCGAGGCAGACGCATGCGCGTGTCACCTCCGCCGTGTGCAGGAAAGCAGTGTGTGTCCTTGTGCAAGGCAGCCCCCGAGGGTGGCGGGGGGGGGGGGGGAGGGAGGGAGTTTCCTCTGACAGCCCCCCCCCCCCCCCCCCCGGCCTCTCTGAAGCGGAGCAAAACGCTGCTGACGAGCACAGCTTGCACCAAGCGGCCGGAATTTCCAGGGGATCCCCCCCCCAGCTCCCCAGCAATGATCTTAAATTGGGGAAAGGCCTGCATTACCCCTCTGCGCTGTACTATGCGGGGAGGGGGCTTAAAAGCTCCCCTGCATTGCCTGAAAGATTCTGCAGGCCTCTGTCTTTCAAACTTTCAACACCCTGGGGGAGAGAGAGCTCAGGGGTTTGAGCAGGGTTGTGAGTTCAATCCTTGAGGGGGCCATTTAGGGATCTGGGGCAAAAATTGGGGATTGGTCCTGCTTTGAGCAGGGGGTTGGACTAGATGATCTCCTGAGGTCCCTTCCGACCCTGATATTCTGTGAAACTGGGGAGGGATTGCGTTAGCCACGTCAAGCTGATGGACCTGTTAACAAGCCTGGCCCGCCCCTCCCGGGATACACCTTCATTTCCCAGATCGGCTTGACTTTTGCTGTAAGACAATAATGTGAATAGTGTGTCCGTTTCCCCCCTAGGATCCCGGACAGGTGTGGCAGAGTGGAAACTGAATTTGAGCCCATCTGTAACTTCTCAAAATGGCAAGAATAGGTTCTTAGTTTTAATGAGTTAGTTAATTAATTAATGGTTTTAGTTAATGTATTGGTTTGATCCCTTTAGTCAAGTTTTAATTTATGGTTGAAGCACAGAATACCTACACAGATATTCACCCTTGATTTAAAGCCTAGGTAATCTGTTCCAGTGGCTTCTCAGCTAAAGAATTTGCATCTTATTTCCAGTTTGAATTTCAAACTTTTGGTCTAAATTCCACACTCCACTCTAAAGTAATAATGTCTTACTACACTAATCCCTTTATAAGGAATATGGCACCGTTCTTATAGTATATGGGAGAGGACAACTATCCTTTGGATGTGGCTGTACTTTAGAGAGAAGATAAGGTGTATTCCAAACCTATCTGTGTGATCACAGTTTCGTGGAAAAGGGAGAGAAGTCATTGCTTACAGATAATTTACCACGAAGACACTAAACCTGATTTGTAGCAAACCTGAGGTCAGATTACAAAGGCCCAGATCTATGTTTAGTGAAATACACTCAACAATCTGGTCTATCATTTCCCTTTCATTAACAATGCTGCCATGGGATGAGCAGGAAGGTTCTCTCATGGATTGGCAACTGGTTAAAAGGGGGTGGGGGGGATGTGAGAAAACCTTGATCTATGCAGGAAATAGCCCGACTTGATTATGTAAAGAGTTGTCACTTTGGATGGGCTAGCACCAGCAGGAGAGTGAATTTGTGTGGGGGGGTGGAGGGTGAGAAAACCTGGATTTGTGCTGGAAATGGCCCACCTGTTGATCACTTTAGATAAGCTATTACCAGCAGGACAGTGGGGTGGGAGGAGGTATTGTTTCATGATTTCTGTGTGTATATAAAGTCTGCTGCAGTTTCCACGGTAAACATCTGATGAAGTGAGCTGTAGCTCACGAAAGCTCATGCTCAAATAAATTGGTTAGTCTCTAAGGTGCCACAAGTACTCCTTTTCTTTTTGCGAATACAGACTAACACGGCTGTTCCTCTGAAACCGGTTAAAAGACAGGAAACAAAGGATAGGAACAAATGGTCAGTTTTCACAGTGGAGAGAGGTAAATAGCAGGGTCCCCCAAGCATCTGTACTGGGACCTGTGCTGTTCAATGTATTCATAAATGATCTGGAAAAGAGGTAAGCAAGTGAGGTGGCAAAGTTTGCAGATGATACAAAATTACTCAGGATAGTTAAGTCCAAAACAGACTGTGAAGAGTTACAAAGGGATCTCACAAAACTGGGTGACTGGGCAACAAAGTGGCAGCTCACGAAAGCTTATGCTCAAATAAATGTGTTAGTCTCTAAGGTGCCACAAGTCCTCCTGTTCTTTTTGCGGATACAGACTAACACGGCTGCTACTCTGAAAAGTGGCAGATGAAATTCAGTGATGGGAAATGCAAAGTCATGCACTTTGGAAAACATCCCAACTATACCTAGAACATGTTGGGGTCTAAATTAGCTGTTACCACTCAAGAAAGAGATCTTGGAGTCATCGTGGATCGTTCTCTGAAAACATCCGCTCAGTGTGCAGTGGCTGTCAAAAAGCGAACAGAATGTTAGGAACCATTAGGAAAGGGATAGATAAGAAGACAGAAAGTATCATAATGTTACTATGTAAATCCATGGCACGCCCACATCTTGAATACTGTGTGCAGTGCTAGACACCCCATCTCAAAAGAAGATCTATTAGCACTTGAAAAGATACAGAGAAGGGCAACAAACATGATTAGGGACCCACTTCCATATGAGGAGAGATTAAAAAGACTGGGACTGTCCAGTTTGGAAAAGAGACAAGGGGCGGGGAGGGGGATAAGATAGAGCTCTATAAAATCACGACTGGTGTGGAGAACGTAAATAGAGAAGTGTTATTTAGCTCTTCATATAACACAAGAACCAAGGGTCACCCAATGAAATTAACAGGCACCAGGTTTAAAACTAACATAAGGAAGTATTTCTTCACACAATGCACAATCAACCTGTGGAACTCAGTGCCAGAGGATGTTGTGAAGGCAAAAAATGTAACTGGTTTAAAAGAGAATTAGATAGGTTCCTGGAGAATGGATGCATCAATGGCTATTAGCTAAGATGGTCAGGGATGCAACCCCATGCTCTGGGTGTCCCAAGCCTCTGACTGACAGAAGGTAGGACTGGACGACATGGAAGGGATGACTGCGGAATTGCCCTGTTCTGTTCATTCTCTCTGAGGCATCTGGCATCAGCCATTGACAGGGTACTGGGCTAGATGGACCATTGGTCTGATCCAGTGTGGCTGTTCTTACATTAGGTTCTGATGCGTGTACACAATTATCCAAGTTTTCATCATTTCTGTGTTTTCTTCACTACAAGTCTCCTCTGCAGAAAAATGAGGTTAAAATAGTTCCCTAAGAATAGGGCTGGGCACAAATTTTCCACGTAACCCTTTTTTTTTAGAGATGGAAAATTTTTCTTTTTTTGGACAAAATGCAAAGTGTCTGCTTTCTGCAAAAAAAAATAATCAATTTTCGTTCATGAGGAAACTATTTTGTGTGTGTGGTTTTTAGCCATTTTCAGCTGACCTTTGTTTTTGTTTGGTTGGTTTTTAATAAAAAGTCAAAATGTTCTGTGGAAAACCATTTTCTATCTAGCGCTTTTCCTTAATCATTTGTAAATGTTGGGTTATTGGATCATGGGAATGCTGACATGCTGGTATTGGTGTTATTTTTTCCTCTTCAGAAATGATCAAAATAGTGTTCCACCTTTCTGACTTGAGCAGTTCGTCAATTGTTGGTGTACTGTGGTTTGTTTCCATTAGGAGGAGGGCTTGATGATGGATCTTTGATGCGTCAAGGAAACTTAACTCAACCCATAAAAATACCAGCAAAGAATTACACAGACTTTGTACAGATAAAGGGAAAAGATCAAGTGCTGGCTACACAAAGTGCATTATTTGCAGTGGTGTGGTTTTTAAAAATATAGCTATAAAAATAATTTTCTGGCTTTCTTCCCACTTAACTATATTGTAGTACATGAAAACAAGGAAACTTACAATTAGGAGTCATCACTTTTAAGGCCAGAAGGGACCATCCTGATCTCTGTATAACACAGGCCAAAGAAACTCACACGATGATTTCTGCTTCAAGCCACTCACTTCTGGTGAGTGTGTCCGTTAGAAAGACATCCAGGCTGGATTCACAGACTTCAAGTGATGGAGAATCCACCACAGTACTAGGTAAATTGATTGAAAAAGACCCTGAACGCTCATCTGAAATGACACCCATCAGACTTGTTTTGGTTTGAAGTTGTGTCTCTCTTCCCTTCTGAATTGTCTGCTGGATACCTCTTGTGACCCAACAAAGTAATGAAACCTACAGCAATCCTGTGCCTAAATGCAGAATTCTTGTAAGTTTCGATACATTTTCAGCATTAAAAATAGCAGTGTGGATGTTGTGGCTTGGGGTCTCAAGCCCACAATTGTCCCTGGATCGAAGCTCAGACGGTTAGCCCGAGTGTCTGCAGGAACTGCTAACTGAATCTGTCTACAGGGATGGACAGTTCATTCCCAGCTGTAGCCATATCCTGTGAAACCAACCAAACCCTACTAAGTTGCTGGTAATTTATGTAGCTGTGAATACAGAAGCTATGGTTTTATTTGTAGTGCAGCCCTCTGGCCATATTAGAAATCAGAACAAAACAAATGCAAGGTAAGGTGAAGGTTTTGTGCTTGACAACTTTGATAGTAACTATTTTAATTTTCAAATACTTGTTCACAATGGGTGTTACTAGGCTAATAAGATAAAGACTACCTGTGACTGTTAGAGGTTTAAAAGTAGGGCTAGTTGAAATTTTTCTGATGAAATGAAATTTATCATGCAAATTGTCTGCTTTTGACTGAAAATTCTAATATTTTATCATAAAAAGTATTTATTCTGGCTGAAATTTCACCAAAACATCAATTTTGTAGTGATTTTTTTTTGACAAAAATTAAAAATAATTAACTGGGGGGGAGGGGACTATTTCCCAACCAGCTCAGTTTAAAATCCCTAGTTTTTTAAAGGCTGTCAAATTTTAAAGGGGGGACACACCCAAACTGTAAATTGAAGTTGTTGAAAGAGAGACAATAACATGAATTTTTTGAGTAATGAGTTCCTACAATTCTGGCTAAGTCTGAACTTCCATTTTTTCCCCCCATTCCATTGGCTTTCTCTGTAATGGTTTAACACTGGATTCAGCCAAATAAATAAGAACAAAGTAGTGTTTTAAGCAGGACGTTGCCCGGTATATTGGCCTTGTCCATGGTGGATTTAGATCTATGCTGGAATAAACTTGCTCCTGACAACAGACTGATGGCTTATTCTTAGCAACTTAAAGTTTTAAAACCATCAGCCTTTCCTCATTAACACACCCCGCTCCTTTCACCCTGGCCCTGATGCACCGATCTCACGCGTCTACACTGCAAAACCAAACCACAGCAGCGAGTCAGACCTCGGACTTGTGCTACACGGCTGAAAATAGCAGTGTAGGTGTTCCTGCTTGTGTAACCCACACACCTCTTGGGTGTGGTGTTCTCTGTCCCGTCTAGTGGCCCTGAGACCACTTAGAGCGAGATTAATGAGTCTGCTCTAGAGCCTCAGCTAACAGCCAGTTGGGTTTGAGCTCATGGGTAGAGGCTCATGCACTAAGCTCCAGAGGTCCCCGGTTCGATCCCGCCTGCCGACGACCGGGCTCTGCCGGCGTTACACTTGGACTGGAGCCTGGGCTGTGACAACACCCTGCGAGGCGGCTGGGTCTGGGAGCCCGGGCTCCCGCCTTTGTGGGAATGCCCACACGGCTGTTTTCAGCCCGGTGGCGCGAGCTGGATGTAAGCGGATAGCTGTGGTGCGATCGGGGGGCCCCCCCCCGCCTTTCAGGGAGCGCCGAGCCCCTGGCCGAGGGGGCAGGGGGCTGGCCCCGGGAGGTTCCGCGGCCCCGGGGAATGGCAGTTGGAAGTGGGCAGTTGGCGGGAGGCTGAAGGCAACGCCCAGGGCGGCGGGGTCCCCCTGCGCTGCGCACGAGGGGCCAGGCAGCGATGAGGGGGCAGAGCGATGAGCTTGGGAGGGACGGGGCCTGGGGCGCAGGGGCGGGAAGGTGAGCTGAAGAGAGAGAGAAGCAAGGCGTAGCCTGAGGGGAAAGAGGGAGAGAGCCTGGAACGCCCCCCAACAGAGAGGTCAATGTGCTGCTCCTGGCTCTGAGATGGGGGGTACAGGGAGGGGGGATGGAGGGTGCAGGGTAGGAAGGAGGAAGGGGTTGGGTGTGGGGGGGTGCGGGGACGGAGGGGGATGGGGTGGGGCGTGGGGGCTGAGGGGAAGGAGATGGGGTGGGGGAATGGGGTGCAGGGAAGGATGGGAGTGGGGGAGGGAAGGGGGATGGGGTGTGAGGGAGTTTGGGGTGGAGGTGGGGGGTGCTGTGGAGAAGGAGGAGGAACTGGGTGGGGTGTGGGGGGGTGCGGGGACGGAGGGGGATGGGGTGGGGCGTGGGGGGCTATGGGGAAGGAGATGGGGTGGGGGAATGGGGTGCAGGGAAGGATGGGAGTGGGGGAGGGAAGGGGGATGGGATGTGAGGGAGTCTGGGGAAGGAGTGAAGATGGGGTGGAGGTGGGGGGGGCTGTGGGGAAGGAGGGGACATGAGATGGGTTGTGGGGAGATGGGGTGTAGGGAAGGATGAGGGTGGGGGAAGGAAGGGGGATGGGGTGTGAGGGAGTTTGGGGTGGAGGTGGGGGGTGCTGTGGAGAAGGAGGAGGAACTGGGTGGGGTGTGGGGGGGTGCGGGGACGGAGGGGGGATGGGGTGGGCTGTGGGGGCTGAGGGGAAGGAGATGGGGTGGGGGAATGGGGTGCAGGGAAGGATGGGAGTGGGGGAGGGAAGGGGGATGGGATGTGAGGGAGTTTGGGGAAGGAGTGAAGATGGGGTGGAGGTGGGGGGGGCTGTGGGGAAGGAGGGGACATGAGATGGGTTGTGGGGAGATGGGGTGTAGGGAAGGATGGGGGTGGGGGAAGGAAGGGGGATGGGGTGTGAGGGAGTTTGGGGTGGAGGTGGGGGGTGCTGTGGAGAAGGAGGAGGAATTGGGTGGGGTGTGGGAGCTGCGGGGAAGGAGGGGGGATGGGGTGGGCTGTGGGGGCTGAGGGGAAGGAGATGGGGTGGGAGAATGGGGTGCAGGGAAGAATGGGAGTGGGGGAGGGAAGGGGGATGGGATGTGAGGGAGTCTGGGGAAGGAGTGAAGATGGGGTGGAGGTGGGGGGGCTGTGGGGAAGGAGGGGACATGAGATGGGTTGTGGGGAGATGGGGTGTAGGGAAGGATGGGGGTGGGGGAAGGAAGGGGGATGGGGTGTGAGGGAGTTTGGGGTGGAGGTGGGGGGTGCTGTGGAGAAGGAGGAGGAACTGGGTGGGGTGTGGGGGGTGCGGGGACGGAGGGGGATGGGGTGGGGCGTGGGGGGCTATGGGGAAGGAGATGGGGTGGGAGAATGGGGTGCAGGGAAGAATGGGAGTGGGGGAGGGAAGGGGGATGGGATGTGAGGGAGTCTGGGGAAGGAGTGAAGATGGGGTGGAGGTGGGGGGGGTTGTTGGGGGATAGGGTAGGGGATGGGGTGCAGAGAAGGAGCGAGGAAGGGGGTGGGAATGGATGGGGGAGTGCAGCGAAGGAGCAAGGATGGGAAGGTGCAGGGTTTGAATCCCCGCCTGCTTCGTCTTTGTCTGATGTTGCTGGGAGTTAACCCCCCCAGGGGATTGGGCCCCTAGCGTCCGCCCCAGCAGGCCACCTAAGCCAGTCTGGTGCAATGGGCTGACCTTTGCTTTGCTGCTCAGCCTGGGGCCCACTTCTCCCACCAGTATCCCCTGCTCCTGTCAATGGAGGCCGATCAGATCCTGCAGCGACAGGACACCAGGGCGTGGGGTGAGGGGAACGGATCTTACCGGCCGCCTGGCTGCACCTTGCAGAGCTCCTCCTGGCAGGAAGGCCCTGCAAAATGTCCCCACTCCCACAGCCCCACTGTAGCAGGGACCTAGGCCCTTTGGGAAAGCAGGGCCTTAAAGCGAGACCCCTTGAGAAGCACCAACATCCAGCGCTTCCATTTTCTGACCCTCCTTTCGCTCCAGCGGTCGTGGTCTGTGCTGCTGGTGGCTGATCATGGGTGGTATTCGAATGGCTCCGAAGCGGCCCCTCCTTACTCGCCCTGTCAATTTCAGGGCGCCCTGGTAGCTGGTGAGGCCCGTCTCGCTATGATCCCCGAGAAGATGCAGCAGCTGCTGCCGGAGGTGGAGCTGGATCCCAGCGTTATCTCCGTCCTGCTCTGCAGCTCCACCGTGGCCTTCCTGGGGCTCAAGTGGATGGTGAAGAAGCTGGTGCAGCAGAAGATGCAGGAGGCGAGGAGGAACCGAGTGCGCGCCCTGGGACAGATGGAAGAAGCTGTCCAGCAGTTCAAACAAGAGGTGACACACCTGGGTATTCCTCCCATCCTCAGAAAGGATCATGCACGCTCATCTCATTAACAATCTCACATACATGTGTCCTGGGTCCAGCTGCAAAAAAACTCCCCTCAGAGCCGGGAGAATGAATGATCCCTGAAGTCTTGTGACTTCTGCCCAAAAGTTTCCTTTATAATCTCCTGCACAGAGGGGGCTTAGCTATCAACCTCACCCCATGGCACACAGACCTGTCTCCCAGCGTGAGATTTGCTTTGTCCCCTGATCATCCAGGACCCCAGGATGGCTCCAAGCTTGCTAGCCTCACTCACGGAATAAGGAACCACTCATGTTAAGGGCAACAGGATCAGACCCTAAATTATTTGCAAGTCTCCTACATAACCCCAGACTGTTTAGCTGAGTTGCAACCTGGTATGTCAGAATCAGTGAACTCATTTGAATGCTGTCAGAGCTACAGCCCCATCTCCTGTCAACGCAGTGACCTACCACCTGGGGAGACCCTGAGCTCATTCTTTTTTATGGGTTACATGAAATTCGACTTTACCGTGCACCCTGCCGGTAGCAGTTGGCGCTGGTGGAGCAAGCTGAATTTGATGTAATGCATTGCGTCATAGACCAGACCGCATCTGAAGTTAACAGTTCTGAGCTACGCAGAGGACTGCTATAAATAATGTAGCAGCAAGAGATCCTTAGCAATGAGTCCAGACCACATTCGGCACGGAAACTTGCAAATGAGCGTCTATGTGTCATGTACCCTATACTGCACTGATGTAAAAACTGATTTTGTTTGTGTTTTCAGCCAAATTTCCTGGGACAGCACTGGGGGGAAAAGCAGCTGTTTGCTCAGAAATTAGAACCGTTTGGGAGTGAAAACAGGAAATCTTGCAGATTTTGTTCTTTTTGGGGGCCGGGGTGGAATTTGACCATCTTTGCAATGAAATGCAACTGTCTTGAATTCACAGGTCTTCAGATGTCGATGGGAATCGCAAACCCAGAGACAAGATAGAGAGAGAAGCTGACCCCGGAACTGGGGGCAATTCTTTGTGAGGGCTGGTCAGAAAACAGGGGGAAATATTTAGGGGGGAAAACAACTGATTGAAAGTTTTCACCCGTTCTGTGCTCTACACAATAATTGCCATGTATCTACTACACCTTGCAGAACCCAGAGGTACAGGCCAGTCGCATCCTCTCTCTGCCGCTTATTGAGCTGGTCAAGAAACTGAAGGAAGGTTCCCTGTCGCCAGAGAGTGTCCTCTACACGTACATGGACAAGGTGAGGAACTCATTCCTTCTTCAGGAGAGCAAGGATGTGGTTAAAGCACTGGATTGGGACTCAGGTGATCTGGCTTAAACTGTAGACTCTGACACACATCTCCCTGTGTGATCTTGGGCAAATGAATTAACCTGCCTTGAGCTCCGCTAACCAACTGTAAAATGAGGATTATAACGCTCCCTTTAACATGCTATTTCGTCTGTAAGATCTTCCAGGCAGGGACTGATGCATTAGGTGTCTGAACAGTGCCTAGCACAATGGGTGGCCCTGATTTTGGTTGGGTCCTCCAGGCCTACTCTAACAGATACAATAACAATAACTGGTGCTTGTTAGGGGGCTTATTCCTTCACCCACTTACTTCCCTGGTCCTTCTCGCATGAACAGAGAGCAACAATACCCGAAGTCCAAAGGTGCAAACAATTCGATGTTTATTGGGGTGAACTTCCAGCAAGCATGATTCCAGTTTCCTTTCTTAGTATCCTCCTTCCCAGCTCTGACACCACAGAGCCTTACACCTGTGTCCCTGTTCCCATTCCTGCCCTTAGCCAAACATGATTCCAACTTCCTTACCCCCATTCCCTGTTCCCATTTCCCCCTTTAGCAAAACATGATTCCAATTTTCTTACCCCCATTCCCTGTTCCCATCTCACACACCCACATGCCCACCCCCACCCACACCCCAGTCACTTCCTCATTGACTACAGATTGTATAGTAAAACTTGAGTTCTGCTTAGCTATACCTTAACCAATCATTTTCCTGAAATTTAACTAACCAATCCTAACATATTGTAACATGATTATGTAACCAATTATATCCCACCACCTCAATTAGTTTACACCCAGCAAAATTAATTATACAGCAGACAGGAACAATCACAGAACCAGACAGAGATTATACAAACAAACAACAGCAAAGTGGGAACTATAATGACAAAACAATACAGAAGTGAGGATTTCACATCCCAGCTATTGATAAGTGAGTTCTTGCCAGACAGGATGCTATCAAACTAAGTTTCCTTTTACATTTTCTAGGCACTTCCCTTTCTCTGGAGGTGATAGGAATACAATCCTGTCCTGATAGTGCCTAACAGCCCAATAGCACCTTATTTCAATGTGACTAGTTTGGAATGTGAGGATGTGACCGTTCGCTTCCCAGCTTATGGCTGCCTCTGCTGCTTAGCCAAAGGCCTGAGCCTAAGCACAGGGCCTCAGACTGTCACAGTAAGAGAAGGCCCTTACACCAGCAGACAGTGATTTTGATTCTTTCTTTTATACCTCTAGAACTAGCCAAGTGATAAGAATACACCTAAATTCTTAGAGTATAGGCCTTTACAGACAGGCCTGAATATCTATATCCTAACACTCCATCCCTTTTTTTTTTCTTTTGGGATCCTCCTGCCCAGGTATCCCTGGAAAAGCATAGGACATATGGCGACACATTTCGTGATAGGGCCAGGCATCAAGGTGGAAGGTGTCGATATTCCATTTGTCCCACTGCCCCTTGTGTAGTATTGTGCCCTGCACCTTCTCTCGTACGGGCATACCACACCTATTCCAATTGGTGTTCCAGACTTCCCATTATAGCAGGCCCGAGAAGGTTGGGTCCGGGTTGTCTAGTACACTGCAGGGTTTGGAGGGCTTATTACTTATAGGTTATCTTCCTATGCAACATAACACAAGTACAGTTAACAATACAAAATCCACAGCAACACCGAGTCCTGACCACTGCAGTATGGTCCAACATCCAAGACACCCCCAGAACACTTCCTCTCCTCCTTCGACGGGGTCACGATCTTGTGTCCAGTTGCTGGCACTTGTAACAAGCTGCTCCTTCAAGTTTTGTATGCTTTTGTCTATATCACAAGTCCATTGAATGTTCACAGAGAAATGGGATATTGTCCAAACCAGCTTGACCACTTGGTATGGAATCAGGCAGTAAGCCCTGGCTTATTCACAGCAATAAGATTCACAGATCCATTTGTGCACCAAAGTCCATATAGCAGCATGTAGATGGGTGTAGTTTGGTTATGGGCTGGTGTAATTGTGCCCCCAGTAATATGTACATTCCCAGCAAAACACCTTATACACAGTACATCCAATTGTCCACCCCTTGCATAGGCCATTGATCCTACTCCTCTATAGTCATAGGAGAGGGGCACATCCAAACATCTTCTATTGATTTACACTATTTTACACACACCTCCATTAATTCCCAGTGAGCTCCTCCCCTTTTCATTATTTCCATAGGGCTTGTGGGGGCCACCTTAGTTGCCATTCCATTTCCAGGTACCACGGTAGCTATTACACAGGTGCTGGCCTCCTAGTTGAGAATTTGCATTCCCATACACATCTTCCCCCCCAAGGCCAGCCTTTGGAAGCCATCCGCCACCCACATCATGAGGTTTTCTGTTCATTAAAACACAACAATGCTAGCAACAAGACAAACACCACAGACAAACACCACAAAACGTAGATCCATGGTATTCTGGGTTATTTTTCCCGCTGGCGCCAGCTTGCTTGTAGAGTGTCTGAAAAACAAAAGAAACAATTTCCTTCCCCATGGTGGGGACAGATTATTGCTTAATAATAATACCACTTTCTTTTACAAATGTCCTTGCTACTTGCAGGAAAAACAGAAGAATTACCTCCAGACTGTCCTTATTTTGTTCTATAGTCAGGCTAGTGAATTACCTCACTCACTGGTCATTTATGACAGGTTTCAGAGTAACAGCCGTGTTAGTCTGTATTCGCAAAAAGAAAAGGAGGACTTGTGGCACCTTAGAGACTAACCAATTTATTAGAGCATAAGCTTTCGTGAGCTACAGCTCACTTCTTCAGATGCATATCGTGGAAACTGCAGCAGGCTTTATATATACACAGAGAATATGAAACAATACCTATTCCCACCCCACTGTCCTGCTGGTAATAGCTTATCTAAAGTGATTTCCAGCACAAATCCAGGTTTTCTCACCCTCCACCCCACCACACAAATTCACTCTCCTGCTGGTGATAGCCCATCCAAAGTGATAACTCTTTACACAATGTGCATGACAATTAAGCTGGGCTATTTCCTGCATAAATCCAGGTTCTCACATCCCCCCCACCCCCATACACACACAAACTCACTCTCCTGCTGGTAATAGCTCATCCAAACTGACCACTCTTCAAGTTAAAATCCAAGTTAAACCAGAACATCTGGGGGGGGGGGGGGGTAGGAAAAAACAAGAGGAAACAGGCTACCTTGCATAATGACTTAGCCACTCCAAGTCTCTATTTAAGCCTAAATTAATAGTATCCAATTTGCAAATGAATTCCAATTCAGCAGTTTCTCGCTGGAGTCTGGATTTGAAGTTTTTTTGTTTTAAGATAGCGACCTTCATGTCTGTGATCGCGTGACCAGAGAGATTGAAGTGTTCTCCGACTGGTTTATGAATGTTATAATTCTTGACATCTGATTTGTGTCCATTTATTCTTTTACGTAGAGACTGTCCAGTTTGACCAATGTACATGGCAGAGGGGCATTGCTGGCACATGATGGCATATATCACATTGGTGGATGTGCAGGTGAACGAGCCTCTGATAGTGTGGCTGATGTTATTAGGCCCTGTGATGGTGTCCCCTGAATAGATATGTGGGCACAGTTGGCAACGGGCTTTGTTGCAAGGATAAGTTCCTGGGTTAGTGGTTCTGTTGTGTGGTATGCAGGAAATAGCCCAGCTTAATTGTCATGCACATTGTGTAAAGAGTTATCACTTTGGATGGGCTATCACCAGCAGGAGAGTGAATTTGTGTGGGGGGGTGGAGGGTGAGAAAACCTGGATTTGTGCTGGAAATCACTTTAGATAAGCTATTACCAGCAGGACAGTGGGGTGGGAATAGGTATTGTTTCATATTCTCTGTGTATATATAAAGCCTGCTGCAGTTTCCACGATATGCATCTGAAGAAGTGAGCTGTAGCTCACGAAAGCTTATGCTCTAATAATTTGCAACTGGTCATTTATGAAATTCATGAGATGGTGTACCTCAGTTTCCCCTCTTGTACAACAGACCAAGTTTGCAATAGTTTCTCTGCTGTACCAAGCTTTAAGTTTATTCTCAGGTAATAGCTGAGACACAGCTTCAGATTTTAGCACTGTACACACACACACACACACACACACCCCTTAAGGTTAACCTGTCCCCCTTATTTTCAGGCTTGACTTGTTTTTTTCACCTCCCTTTCCTGAAGGGCCATAATCTGAGTCTTCTAGTAGCTTGTTTGCTGACCAGATGTATTCAGTTATTTGCAGCTCCTTTGTGCCCATCAGCTAGGTAATTTGCATTTACACACAGAAGCTTACTAGCTTGCTTTTGGATCCAAAGCTGTTAGCAGCTCAGACACTGTCTTAAAAGGGAAGCATTTTACTTCCACCAGAGTTCTGATCACTTTCCACTTTCATCTCCTGCTCCAAAACACAGCGATCTGAAAAAGAAAGCACAACCTATTGTGGCTCCTTTTGGAGCCCTATTAGGATTTTAATGAAGTACCATGTTTTATTTGCATTTCTTTTACTCCTTTTCCAATATACACTGCACATGTCCTGGGAAAATGCAAATTCCTTCCATATAGTTTAACCTCCATAACATCATATTAGCCAAATTAATTTTACACAAGGTATAACTGCCTCCCCCATGCCTACAGAGTTTTCATGCAGAAAGTTTTCAAAGCAACAATCTGATCCCCCAGAGCCATCCCAAGGCTCAGTGTTCCCATCATTCCTCCCCTTTTCCTTTTCTTTTACCTGTGTGCACACAAACAAAATTCTGTTTTGCCTAACATCCCTTGCACTGTGATTACTCTTTTTTACACAACTGTACCCCGATTACACTTCCATCTTGTACAACTAGACACAACTAGGGGCAGCCAAATTAAGTTCCAAAAGAAACCTCTTCCATCCTTTAGTGATTTTGATTACATTACCCAATAGTCAAATAATTTTGCTCGGATTCTCTCTCTGCCTGCTGCCTGCAGCAGTCCCTTATAGACCATTTCTGTGGGAAAAGGGCCCATTTTCCCTCAGAATAGCTATAAAGGCTTCTGGGGACAGAAGTGTAGTGGTGGTAGTAGCCACTCTACCTGACCCCCTTGGATAATTTAATTACCAAGCTTCCATCCAATGTGACTGCACAGAGTTGCACATACAGTTACATTTATATAACTGGGTTTTATCATTAAACAAAAACTTCCTTCTTGACATCTCACATAAGTATCCAAAGTACCCTCCATTAAAACTTCAGAAAAACAAGAGTGTGGAAAGGCAGGTTGCACTTTGAAACTTTTGTTTTTTTTTTTCTCACTCCCCCAGGACCAAGTCTCAGATCCAGTCTCTAAAGGTGGTCTGTTAACTCTGCTTTTGACCTTAAACCCTTTTGTGCCAAATCATCTTTCACTATCCCTAACTAATTTACAACCCTTCAGCAGCCCTTGCTGAAGCAGCACCAAACTTGAAAGATTACTGGCAGCTTCCCATAATGCTGCCCTTACTTCAAACCTCTCAAGCAGACTGAAGTGCCTCTTTTCCCTGGGAGGCATTCAGTCCCCATGGGCAGGGACCTTCTTCCCCTACCCATATACCAAGGAGGGTGGGCTCCTCAGCCACCCCCCATACCTCTGGGTCCCCTAACACTTCCTCCATTTCCTTTTTAATCTTATCCCAGGTTGACCCCTGTACCTGGTATGGGCCCTGGTCCTCCCTTATCCATTTATCCAAAAAATCCTTTACCCTGGCTTGCCAGAACCCGCAACTACCATCACGAGAGTTCGCGATACCCCCTCCAAGCAGCTGCGCGGACTGTTGGGGAGGGGGACTTACAGGCTGCCACTCACCTATCCAATGCGATGCATCCGAGTCACGGCACCAAGATGTTAGGGGGCTTATTCCTTCACCCACTTACTTCCCTGGTCCTTCTCGCATGAACAGAGAGCAACAATACCCAAAGTCCAAAGGTGCAAACAATTCAATGTTTATTGGGGTGAACTTCCAGCAAGCATGATTCCAGTTTCCTTCCTTAGTATCCTCCTTCCCAGCTCTGACACCACAAAGCCTTACACCTGTGTCCCTGTTCCCATTCCTGCCCTTAGCCAAACATGATTCCAACTTCCTTACCCCCATTCCCTGTTCCCATTTCCCCCTTTAGCAAAACATGATTCCAACTTCCTTACCCCCATTCCCTGTTCCCATTTCCCCCTTTAGCAAAACATGATTCCAATTTTCTTACCCCCATTCCCATCTCACACACCCACATGCCCACCCCCGCCCACACCCCAGTCACTTCCTCATTGACTACAGATTATATAGTAAAACTTGAGTTCTGCTTAGCTATACCTTAACCAATCATTTTCCTGAAATTTAACTAACCAATCCTAACATATTGTAACATGATTATGTAACCAATTATATCCCACCACCTCAATTAGTTTACACCCAGCAAAATTAATTATACAGCAGACAGGAACAATCACAGAACCAGACAGAGATTATACAGACAAACAACAGCAAAGTGGGAACTATAATGACAAAACAATACAGAAGTGAGGATTTCACATCCCAGCTATTGATAAGTGAGTTCTTGCCAGACAGGATGCTATCAAACTAAGTTTCCTTTTACATTTTCTAGGCACTTCCCTTTCTCTGGAGGTGATAGGAATACAATCCTGTCCTGATAGTGCCTAACAGCCCAATAGCACCTTATTTCAATGTGACTAGTTTGGAATGTGAGGATGTGACCGTTCGCTTCCCAGCTTATGGCTGCCTCTGCTGCTTAGCCAAAGGCCTGAGCCTAAGCACAGGGCCTCAGACTGTCACAGTAAGAGAAGGCCCTTACACCAGCAGACAGTGATTTTGATTCTTTCTTTTATACCTCTAGAACTAGCCAAGTGATAAGAATACACCTAAATTCTTAGAGTATAGGCCTTTACAGACAGGCCTGAATATCTATATCCTAACAGTGCTAGATTTAGGATAAGCTGGGATGGTTTGCTTAAAATTTCTCTTTGAAGTAAGTTATCAGAGTTGGTTAGATCTAGGGCTGGCCCTCTGCACTAGGGCAAATTTCCCCTGTAGATTTCTTAGGAGTTTTGCCTGGACCAATGCCACTTAGGGCTTGTCTGTCTACACACAAAATTGTTCCTGATTAGGTCCCTGGGTGGAAATGCTTATTCCAGAGACAGAATGTCTTGTTCTGTGCGGTATTGAAAACTGAAAATTGTGATCTATCACTTTAAGTTCTCAGGTTTTGCATCCAATGACGTGAGCTGTAGCTCATAAAAGCTGATGCTCAAATAAATTTGTTTGTCTCTAAGGTGCCAGGTTTTCCTTGTCCTTCTTGCACACTAGGGGGCTCTATAGGGAAGCATAAGACCTGCCTAGCACGCAGCAGCAGTCAGTCTGCAGGTAGCCAGCTAGAGTAAGGTGGAGTGAGTTGTGCCTTTTTGTTTTAAGTAGCAGCCTGTTTTGTCTCTCTCTGTTGTTGAGTTTTTTTTTTTTTTGCATTCTTGTGTGTGTGTGTTATGGGTCTGAATTCTGAGAAGTAAAGTTGTGTTACATTGTAACCTTGCAGCAAAGGTATTTTGTGTTTTTTTTTAAATCTAACTTCTCTATTTCTATGCCATGAAACACAATAAGGCATTCTTGTTTCAGAATAAGAGTGTCCACACCTGGAGTTAATCAGGAATAGCTATTGCACTTTAACTTCACACCCTGCCTTAATCAGAAACAACTTTCCAGCGTAGATCTTGGTACAAGGTTT
Source organism: Lepidochelys kempii (assembly GCF_965140285.1). NCBI lineage: Eukaryota > Metazoa > Chordata > Testudines > Cheloniidae > Lepidochelys > Lepidochelys kempii. The sequence goes on along the minus strand of NC_136387.1, from coordinate 102,784,806 downwards.
TGCTTTTCTTCCTTAGTTATAAAGCATAAACTCAGATGCAGGGTGAATTAAAGGTCTAAAGAGGTGAATGACCCTTTCTTTCCCTCCTGTGGTTCCTCGGCAAGGCCTTAGAAGTGAACCAGGACGTGAACTGTGTGACAGATTTTATTCAGGAGTGTGTGCACCTGCTCCAGGAAATGAGGACGCAAAAGAAGAAAGGATCGTTGTATGGCGTTCCTGTCAGTATCAAGGATCCCATTGGATACGAGGTGCTTCTGTATTTCCTTTTTTTAAAGACGCATGTCATGTTGAGATAAGGGAGTGCAATACATTGGGGTTGGTTATAAAATACATGGACCACTGTATTGAGAGGTATAAAGAGCAATAGTTCATGTGGCTGTGCACTACTGCCCTCTGCTGGATAGAAGTGAAACTGTTCATATGTGTCAAAAGCTCTGTGCTGCTGCCAGTGACCAGAGATTCTCCTTTAGTTCAATGGGTAGGGGGCTGTGCTTTTGGAGTAGGGGGTCTGAGTTCTATCCCTGCTGATGCTGTGAAGTTCCATGTGGCTGTGGATTCATTACAGTGTCATTAAACTTCATTAAAAGTATTGGCTCAGCCCTGAAATATCGGTGAGCTTGATTACGGCTCTGCCATCAGAGTGTGAGTGCAATGAGACTGCACTGAAACAGCGTCAGGGCCAGGTTGGCAGAAAGATCCCTGTGATCGATTGAGTCAGCTGCCTTGAGGGGTGTGGAGATATCAGAGGGGGGTGACTTGCAGAGGGCTGCGGGGATAAAAGGGGGTGTCAGACTGTAAGAAGGCATCTCATGGCTGGGACTGGAGAGCAGTCAGGACATGTGGGGGAAATCGCTCAGAAATATGACCCCCAGGAGAGAGAGGAGGACCTTCAATGGAGCTGCCAGCCCTTGTATCATCATTAGTGGCCACGTACCAGAGGACACGGGGAGGCAGCTGCCTCTCCGTTTCTACCCCTCATATCAGGGCTCAGAGGTTTCATTCGTGGTGACCATGGTGTCAGTCCCGTGTATCTAACATGCTCTGTGTCTGCCCCCGTTCCAAGGGTCATGTGTCCACCTGTGGCTTGGGACAGTACCTCGGCTACCCGGAGCAAGAGGACAGCGTCTTAGTGAAGGTGCTGAAGAACCAGGGGGCCATTCCGTTTGTGAAAACCAACATCTCCCAGTGCTTGATCAAGTAATTGGCTAGTTCTCCTCGTGACAAGGATTGCTACTTTTCCATATCCCCCTGCCGTGGCGATAGGTGTGGGAGGGTGGAAAGACAGCTATTGACTCCAGTAGCCTTCAAATCTGGCTCTCAGTGCTTAGTGAGAGAGAGAAACTCCAAAGGCCAGACTGTCATTGCCTTGCCCGTGTGACTAATCATGTTGGCTCAGATCCAAAGGTATTTAGGCACCTAACATCAGTTGAAATCAATGGGAGTTAGGAGCCTAATAACCTCTGAGGAACTGGGCCGTTGTCTTCTCTGGGACTACTCTCAGCAGCAAGGTGGTCCCAACTGGACCGTGAACATTCAAGATCCAGTGGAAGTTAATGTATCCCTTCTTTCTGTGCTCAGTGTAGGGTGCCTCCCACCCCACCAGAGAGCCTTCCCAGCGCTGCTGGGGATTTTGCTTCAGGAAGGTGCTGATGGAAAGGGCTGAGCGAGAGCCACGCGGCTCTTAGTAACTCTGTGCACTTGGGGTGGCTCAGGCCCTGCTCCCCCTTCCTGTGTTTACCTCAGAAATGCTCACACAGGGCAGCAGCAAGGGCTCCGGCAGCTCCCGCTGGGAGGAAATTTCCATGCAGTTCTCCTGCTGTGCCATCAGCCGCAATAGTCCAGGCACCTATGCAGGAGAAATATGCTGAGGTTACTGCTCTCCAACAGATAGGACCCTACCAATTTCACAGCCATGATAAACGGGTCATGGACTGTGAAATAAGTCCTTCCCTGTGAAATCTGATCTCCCCCATACTGCTGGGAGTGCCCCGGCTTGGGGCTCCTAGCTGCTAGTCCAGGCGGGATGGGGGGGACATGACTTGTCCTTCCCCTACACTACTGCTCTCGGTGGGGAGATCAGACCCACCTCCAGAAGGAGTGCAGAAGTGAGGGTGGTACCACCCTCACTTCTGTGCTGCAGCAGTCCCAGAGCTGGGCTCGGGGTGCCCCCAAATGGTCCGGAGCTCCTGGGCATGGTTAATCCACCACTTGCCAAGACTAGCAGCTGGGAGACCCTGGCTGGGGCGCTCCCAGCAGAAATGGGGAGATCAGACCCACCTCCACCTCCGGGAACCTCCTCCAGCTGCAGGAAGCTCCGGGGCTGCAAGAAATGAGGGTGGCAATCCTGTGACCCCCTACAACAGCTTTGCAATCCCCTGTGATCCCCTTTTGGGTTGGTTACAACTCTGTGAAATTTCAGATGTAAACCTCTGAAAACGTGAAATTGACTAATTTTCAAATCCTATGGCCGTGAAATTGACCAGAATGGAGTGTGAATTTGGTAGGGCCCTACTAATAAAGGACTATATTGTAGGTGGATCAGGGGCATAATGGAAACCCAAACTTCTACCCCCCCGCCCCCCGCCGTTGTTCTCCAGTTGTGAGCTGCGTTTTACCTTATTCACCAGCAGCAAGTGACCTGTGGTTGTCCCCCTTTATTGAGATCACTGTTGAAGTAGGAGTCAGGACATTTGGTCTCGGATGATCTGCTGGGCTCTTTTGCCCGTCGGCCTCAATGGTCTTTTGAGCTGAGATTTGGGTGCTGTAGTCACTTCAGTCATGTCCCGGGAAGGTGAGAGGTTAAGCAGGCCTCCGTGTCCTTCAGCACTAGAGAAGGGAATGTGATGCAGGGAACTGAGCTCACTTCTATTAACTGACTGATGCTTTCCATCTCGCTCAGCTACGACTGCAGCAACTTGATCTTCGGCCAGACGGTGAATCCGCTGAACCACAAAAAAAGCCCCGGCGGCTCCTCTGGAGGGGAGGGGGCGCTGATTGCTGGAGGAGGGTCCATCCTGGGCTTTGGGACAGATATAGGTGGGAGCATCCGCCTGCCGTCCAGCTTCTGTGGGCTGTGCGGGCTCAAGCCGACGGGCAACAGGCTGAGGTAAGTGCTGAGACCTGTTCCCAGCTGGCCCAAGGGCTGCGTTGGTTTCTGCGGCACTGACAAGGGACTGATGGTTGATTTCTGCAGAGCCCCTCACAGGTAACAAGGAGCTTCCATGGCACAGCATGTGCTGAGACCAAGTACCCCCCACCCTAAATTGCTGCCACTGGGGGTGAAAACCCATAGCCCAAAGCCAGCCTGGTCCTCGGCATTGTGAATCAAATCCAAGCCTATTGAAAACCCAGCCCCCTCTCTCTGAGTATCATCACAGACCTTGAAAGGCTGTGTCCAAATGCCATTGAAATCATTGGGAAGACTCCAAGTGGTCTCAGTGATCTTTGGATTGGGGCCTGCATGGGCAGGTCTTGTTTTAAACTCCTTGGGACTTAATTCTGCCTTGCAGGGTATGAGTAACTGCCAGCGGCTTCATTTGGGACCCAGATCTGTATCCTGTGGTGGAGAATAGGACCCTAGTGGATTAGGTGGAGGGGCTAGTGCTGAGCTGCTCCCCTTCCATTCTCAGTGGTTACCCCACTGAGAGGGGCACCGTATATTTCCAGATTATCTGTGCAGAAAAAGGATTGGCCTTTCCTCATTAAAGGTGATCCAGTGGGCAGTGAAATCCATAGGAGCCTTTCCCTTGATTTCACTAGGTGCTGGGTCAGCTGTAAGCTGATTCATCCCACAACTGGGTGGGTTTCTCCCTTATCACTAAACTTGGCAGTTGATCTGCTGACAGATATTAAATCTATTTCTCTTGCCTGTCCCCCCTTCCCTCTTCAAATGCCTCCTATTGTTATCCACAGTATTTATGTGTTTGTTTATTTCTATCTCCCATGATCCCTCCGGAGCTAGCGGCCCTGTCAGTTACGTCCAAACAGGTGAGCCATTTTTTCAACTACCTTTTCAGTCTGAACCTCTGGCAACAGATATTAACCACGGTGAGGGTCTGCGAGAGGAACTAGACTGGGACACAGGCATTTAGGGTTCCATCCCTGGGTGACTTTGGGCAGGACACTTCACCTCTCGGTGTCCCAGTTCCCCATCTGTAAAGTGGAGGTAATAACCCTTCCTTTGTCTCTTGCCTACTTAGTCCCTTGTCCCAAAGAGATTACGGTCTGTCTTGTACAAAGCCGAGCTCCGCTTGAGGCCCCTGGGTTCTACTGTAATGCAAAGAAATACTAATTATAATGGAAACTGTCCTACCTCGATGGTGAGCCACTCAGTTGGATATGAAATCTGGGAAATGCTCATTTAAGTGTAAGTTTCAGCCAAAGGTGGGATATAGTGACTGGGACTCAGATCCACCAAAACTTCCGCTGTCCCTAGAATCATAGAATCATAGAATATCAGGGTTGGAAGGGACCTCAGGAGGTCATCTAGTCCAACCCCCTGCTCAAAGCAGGACCAATCCCCAATTAAATCATCCCAGCCAGGGCTTTGTCAAGCCTGACCTTAAAAACTTCTAAGGAAGGAGATTCTACCACCTCTCTAGGTAACACATTCCAGTGTTTCACCACCCTCCTAGTGAAAAAGTTTTTCCTAATATCCAACCTAAACCTCCCCCACTGCAACTTGAGACCATTACTCCTTGTTCTGTCCTCTTCTACCACTGAGAATAGTCTAGAACCATCTTCTTTGGAACCACCTCTCAGGTAGTTGAAAGCAGCTATCAAATCCCCCCTCATTCTTGTCTTCTGCAGACTAAACAATCCCAGTTCCCTCAGCCTCTCCTCATAAGTCATGTGTTCCAGACCCCTAATCATTTTTGTTGCCCTTCGCTGGACTCTCTCCAATTTATCCACATCCTTCTTGTAGTGTGGGGCCCAAAACTGGACACAGTACTCCTAGGAATAGCCTCTCTTCCCATCCATGCTCCCTAGCCCTTCAAGAAGGGCGCTCTCTTCCCATACACTCTCTTTTCTGCCCTCCTGACCCACGGACTTCTTGCTGTGTCCCTCCCTGGCTCAGCTCTGGGACAGGCTCAGGGGGTCAATTTCTCCAGTCCTCACTCAGGTAGACCTGTTTTGTGACAGCCCCTTATTAGACCATAGAAAGCCCTTTATTCATGCCAGGCTAACTATTCACAGCTCTGCCCCCGGGACCTTGAACTTGGACCTTATCCACATTTTGGGGGGGAGGAAATGCTTTTCTGTGTGTGTGTTTGTGTGTGAGTGCGCGCACGTGCAGGGGGGTGGGTGGGTTCCTTCTTTCTCCAAGATTTGGTACCGTAGGAGCAGTTCCGTCAGAGATGCTATATGGGCAGAGTGCACCTGAGGAGGTCAAACTTAGACATAAATGGAGTTTTTTATTCCATGAGCTACACAGTTCATTCTAGATCTTCAAAATATTAATTTACCTCTATTATCACAACTGTAGACAGACATGGAGACTGGTGTGTATGCTACAGGCATACCTGGCCTTGATACACCTGGCTACTTTGGGTGAAGCTCAAACATTTGGCTTAGTGGTTAGCTGCATGTGTGTTCTTTTACTCCAGTTACAGGAATGGTCGGGCCAATGGCGAGGGACGTGGACAGCCTGGCTCTGTGCATGAGAGCGCTCCTGTGTGACGACATGTTCCGCCTGGACCCCACAGTGCCACCCCTGCCCTTCAACGAGAAGGTAGGTCATTGAATGGTGACCAATTAACATTAGACAGTCACACTGATTAGGCTCCTTCTTTTGCTGAAATTTACGTTGTGGTCTAAAAAGCCGTGATGATGTTGGCTTAGTTGGCCAACGTCTTCACATCCTACGACCTGGTATCCTTGGGGTCAGGGTGTGGGAGGACATCCTCTGGGGACCCTCTGACATGGGGAGGCCCTGGAATGTGTGGGGCTTGAAGGAGGCTGTTGGCTAGAGCCTTGGAGACAGAGAGAATAACAGATCTGAGCACCCATGATGGAATCACAACCACAGGGCTTGTTGGGAGAGAGAACTCACTGGGGACAGGATCTTTGAGTTGGGAGAAGGGAGGGATCAGAATCAAGACCTCCTAGGATTGGGCTGAGGATGGAGGTTTGCCCATCATTAGCCCCAGCTGGGAAGAGTCTGGTCGATAGTGGTTTAATCCCATTTTCCCCACAGTTCTGGAGACGTTAAGGACAGGTATGTCTCCTTTCAGGTGTACTCCAGTTCCACCCCCCTTCGGATCGGGTACTATGACACGGATGGCTATTTCCTGCTACCTCCTTGCATGAGACGGGCTGTGCATGAAACCAGGATGCTGCTGCAGGAGGCTGGACACATGGTACGTTCAGTGGCACCAGCCTGTTTGTTCATAGCCAGATTCATTCATAGGGTCCATGTAACTACATGAATCAAAGTGATAAGGAGAAGCAACCTGACTGACTGCAAGGTGTAGGTTAATTAACCCTCTGAAGCCTACCAGGTCTCATGCCAGATGGCAACAGAGAACCATATATTTGTACCTAGTTATCACACTACCTTGATTGTGACTGGGATGAAACATAGAATGATTAAAATGCCTTTCACAAACACAGGAGGATCAGCTAACGAGAAGATCTTGCAACTAGAGATAGTTAGGAACTGGAATTTTTGTTCCATGGGAAATTCCAACATTTCAGAAAAATATTTTTTCCTGAACCAGAATGAAAAACCGAAATTTCAACACTTCCTATGAAACAAAACTCTTGAAAACTTCGCTTCAGCTCAATTGGTGTTTTGTTTAATTTTCAATTTCAGTGTCGTTTCCGTTTTGACTTTTGGCATGTGGTTTTTAAATTTTAAAATACACTTCAACATTCTTGAAATGCTTCATTTTGATACTTTTAAAAGCAAAATTTGGTTGAAATCAGCATGCTCCTGTGGAATTTCAGTTTCGATAAAATGGCATTTTCCGATGGAAAAAGACATCTTCAGCCAGCTCTAATTTCTCTCCTTTCCATTCAAAGGTAGCACTCAGACTTCCTCCTGCATATTAGCGTTTAAGACTCTGTCTAGGTATTTCTACTGTACTCATATCTGTGCCGTGTAGTCTCTCCATTGGATGTAAATTATTCATCCGATTTCAGGCTACTAGGTAAGTTGTTCTGGGGAACAGACGGACGCTCTCAGTAATTCTTCTGTGTTACCTGGCCCCACTAAAGTCTGGAGTATCTTTTGCTCTTAATTTTAAAAACAAAAACAAACACAGTATTTATGTAAAGACTTGTGGGCCAGCTGGAGTAAACTGGTGACCTCAGTGGAGCTATGCTGGTTTTATTTTTGCCAGCAAAGGACCTGATCCTATGTGTTTTGGTGTTGCTTTTACACTTTGGCAAAATGGTTTTAGTGACTAAGAAACTGGGAGTTGCACCTGACTCTCTGTGGACTTCCCATGTGACTTTGGGCCTCGGCTGTAAAAGGAGGCTAATCAGACCTTTAGAGGGTGCTTTTGGTTCTTTGGCTAGAAGATGCTGTACAGTATGACTGTATGGTATTACTTTTAGTAAGACAAAATGTCAAAGAAAAAGGATAAATTGAATAAAATAGGAAAAGCTTTCTCTCCTCTCCTCTCCTCTCTTCTCCTCTCCTCTCCAATTTCTTTTAAAATCTAAGTATTTACACCCATATTATGCAGGAACTCTTAAAAAAAACCCACAACCATTGATGAGCATTATTACACTCCTAGGTGTGTTCATGTCATCTAGCAAATGAGCCTAGGCAGGAGTTAAAGGATGATAATATTATGGGCTACTCTGCAGCTTGCACCCTTAGAAGTGTCCCGGGTGCAGATGGGTGCTGAGCGAGAGTCCTGTTTGTACTGCAGATCTTGGCTACGTGGAGGTAGGATGGTCTTGTGAAGAAAGCACTGCAGTGACACTCCGGAGATCTGGGTTTAATTCCTGGCTCTGCCAGGCAATCCCCTTTTCTCTTCCTTCGCCCAGTTATTTGTCCAATATAGTTTGATTGTAAGGGCAAGGGCTGCATTGCAACAGAATTGGGTTGCCTACATCCCTTAGGACCTTTCAGATTGCACTGCAAGTCCTTTGGGGCAGGGACTGGCTCTTACCATGTGTACGTACAGCGCCCAACGCAGCGGGGGCGCCAATTTCAATTGGGGCCTCTGGATTCTACCAGAATATAAGTAATCGCAAGGAAGTATTGTCCCCTGGTTTATGAACCACCTCGTCTTTCACCCAGCTGATCCCGTTCATCCCCCCCCGGATCGACTACGTCATGAACGAGCTCTTCATGAAGGGCCTGTTTGCCGATGGCGGCGCGGCTTTACTTGAGAAACTGTAAGTGTGACCTAGCCCGCCCAGGCGCAGCGGGGTGGGTGGAACTAGCGACAGCAGGCTGGGTCTCCACAACGAAGCCCTGGAGTGAGGGAAAGAGCAGCAGGCACCCGGGACCATTGCCTAGCCGTGCTGCGGGCCTGTCTGCTCTGCCTTCCATGGAGTCCTGCCTGCTTCCAGCCGGGGCGAATGTGGTCCGGATCTGCTATAGGAGGGGCCGGTCCTGACAGGCCGGTGGAGCTAAGCCCCACCAATGAGGCAGTGCTTAATTTGTAATGAAAGAGGTGCCGGGGCTCAAGCAATGTTTTTACACTCATACCTGGTGCAGCAAGCCCAGAGGTGCTGGGGCGCTGAGCTGCCCGGCCCAGAGGTGCAGCGGTTTGGGTGTGTGGGAGGGGGCTCAGGGCTAGGGGCACAGGGTTGGGCGTGCAGGGGGGTGCTTACCTTGTGGAGGGGGGGCTCCCACTGGCACAGCCCTGCAGCTCCTAGGTGGTGGAGGGGCTGGGGGCGCTCCGCGCTGCCCACACCCACAGGCCCTGCCCCCGCAGCTCCCTTTGGCTGCAGTTCCCGGCCAATGGGAGCTGCTGTAGCAGGTGCTCGTGCCCCTCCACCACCTAGGAGCTGCAGGGACGTGGAGCCAGGGAGGGAGCTCCTGTCAGCCCCGCCAACCCGCCTGCCCAGCACCAGCAGGGGTCCCAGGCCACCTCCCCCAGCACCCGTGGCATCCCGGACAACCCCCCCCCCCCAGAGCACCTACAGTCCCCTGCCCAAGTTTTAGTCACGGGTATTTTTAGTAAAAGTCATGGACAGGCCACGGGGGGTGACTTTTTGTTTACTGACCGTGACCTGTCCATGACTTTTACTAAAAATACCCGTGACTAAAATGTAGCCTTAGATATGTCTGACTACACACACAGCGTGTCCAAGCCTGTGCTTGAGCATCCACACCGCTTTGTAATCCTGGGTTCATAGTTGCTGGACCTGGGTCTCCCAGCTATGCTCACACGTCCATCCTGCACCACACAGACCTTCTGACTCAGCTCTGTGGCTTGAGCTGTGTCCACACTGCAGAATGACAGGGCTTGGACCTGAGTCTCAGTGGGACTTGGGCTTTGACCGCCCCCCAAGCAGGGTCTTATGACCTGGATCTGGAGCACTTGCAGACCTGAGTCACGTGGATGTGGGTGTCGATGGAAGTGGGGCTTGTGCGCAAACCTGAGTCAGAGCCTGGGCTTAGTGTGCTGTGTAGTCGCACTCTGAGATTGCAAGGGGCAGAGGAAGGAAGCGTTGAACTGGGAATACGGCCTTCAGCTGGGCTATTGGGGTTCGGCCACAGAGCATGGGGCCAAATGTCATTTTGCCTGCTGCTCGAGCCCCGCCACTTGTTCTGGGCACCAGCTGCCACTGGCCTAGAACCTCTGGGCCAATTCCTGTTGGGCCTACCCTGGCGTTTATCCAGGCAAGGGGTCAGCCAATAAGCCAGCTGGTGCCACTGAGTGATGCCATGAAGAAGAGTAACATGATAACCTAGGCTACTGCTGTAGGGAGGCTAGGAGGCAGGCTTTTCCAGCCTCTTGCTTAATAACAGGGGAGAGTTTATTTCTTGCACCTTATGCAGTGGCTAGCGCACAGGTCTGCAAGTCAACTGATCTGGTGACTGCCTCTTTGCAGGAGCCTGGCCTGGTCTCCAGGGGATCTCTCAGTCTTAGGTGTACTCGTTTGCAAAGAACGTTGATCTCCTTGGCTGAAAGGGGCTAGCTGAGGTCCGTATTATATAATGAAAAAAGGAAAGGAGGACTTGTGGCACCTTAGAGACTAACCAATTTATTTGAGCATAAGCTTTCGTGAGCTACAGCTCACTTCATCGGATGCTTATGAAAGCTTATGCTCAAATAAATTGGTTAGTCTCTAAGGTGCCACAAGTCCTCCTTTTCTTTTTGCGGATACAGACTAACGTGGCTGCTACTCTGAAACCTGTCATATAATGAATGTCAGACATCTTCTGGCTAGGAATCAGCACTGGATAGGCCCATGGCTCATCCTGACTGCCTCCTTTCTGTCTCCCTTCCCAGTGAACTGGAGACTGTGGATCCCAACTCCTGCTCCCAGATCAATTGCTACAAACTCCCCTTTCTCCTGAAGAAGATTCTGGCTTTCCTCACCAAACCCCTGGTAAGTTACCTCTTCTTCCCTTCAGTGCCGGAGAGAGGGCACGTTTCACACTCACAGCTGGCTCAGGGGGGACTTAGGCCCCGATCCTCAAAAGGGCGAGGCACCTAATTCCCATGGACATCAATGGGAGACAGGTACCTAAATTCCTTTGAGGTCTGGTTCTGCTCTCACTCAGAGTGGCTTCAGTGTACTTACTCCTGATTTACACAGGGCGAGTGAAAAGCAAGCAGGCCCCCAGAGCATAACCATCTCCTTCTGGGTAACACGTAGTGTATTGACACAGTTTGGGATAGTTGCTCGGGGAAAGGGTCAACATGGTAACCCGGCTTAAAGCCCAGCTTGTAACCTTACATCCTGAGTTAGCTCACTACAGCGTTACTCCTGACTATCAGTGTGAACCACGAACCATCACACCAGACATTGAGTGCAGGAGATGCCTAGGAACAAACTTATAACTCAGAAATGTTGGTGAGCAAGCCAGGACATGGACACTAGGGAGAGACACAGGGGTGGATCCAGGGGGCTTTAGAGTCCAGTGAAACACTCCTTGGAAAATCTAAACAATGGGAGTGGTCCTCTCTCCATATAGGAATGTGCACAGCCTCCATAACCTTCAGTTCTGAATTCCTCCCAGCCCCCTGGGAGGCAGAGCAGGGATCCCCATTGCAGCTGAGACAAGTGACTTGCCCAAGGACACATTAGAAGTCAGTGACAGAGCTGAGAATTGAACTTAGCTCTTCCAACATCCCAAGTCCCTGGGCTAGCCTTCCTCTCTTTGTGAGGCTCTTTAAACATTAATGTTGTTTTTCTGGTTGGTTTAAATACTCAGCCGGTCAAATTTGCCCTTGGGCAGAAGCCTAGCACTAAGCTATCCCGGGGCTAAAGTGCGACTTATGTGAGTAATAGGCTTTGTGCTGACCTTCTGCATGGGGTGAATTTCACCCATCAGGCAGGATGTAAACGGTTTTCCATTCTCTTCCAAGCCACAGCCTTAAGGGAAGAGAGTCTCTCTAGTGGCTAGAGCAGGCACATAGGAGTCAGGATTCCTGAGTATTATTCCCAGTTCTACAGCTGATCACTGTGCCTCAGTTTCCTCATCAGCAAAGTGGGGATAATGATTCATGCTTACGTTGAGACCCTCAGCTGTAACACACTGTGCAAGCACAGCAGAGTCTCATTGTTAGTATTTTGATTTTGCAGAATTAAATGTTTGGGAAAGATACATGAAGTTAGATCATTCATAATTAGGGGCCTACTAAATTCACGGCCATGAAAAATGCATCACGGACCGTAAAATTTGGTCTTCCACTGTGAAATCTGGTCTTTTGTGTGCTTTTACCCTATGTGATACAGATTTCCCGGGGGAGACCAGCATTTCTCAAATTGGGGGTCCTGACCCAAAAGGGAGTTGCAGGGGAGTCACAAAGTTATTTTAGGGGAGTCACGGCACTGCTACCCTCACTTCTTGCTGATTTCAGAGCTGGGCGGCCGGAGAGCGGCAGCTGCTGGCCGGGCGCCCAGCTCTGAAGGCAGCGCCCCGCCAGGAGCAGCGCAGAAGGAAGGGTGGCAACACCATACCAGGCCACCCTTTACTTCTGTATTGCTGCTGACGCCGTCAGCATCAGCGCAGCCGTACTGCAACCCTCCCCCCCCTACAATAACCTTGCGACCCCCCCAGAACTCCTTTTTGGGTTAGGACCTCTCCAATTACAACACCATGAAATTTTAGATTCAAATAGCTGAAATAATTAAATTTATGATTTTTAAAATCCGATGGCCAGGAAATTGACCAAAATGGACTGTGAATTTGGTAGGGCCCTATTCATAATCTTCAGTTTTGTCACTTAAAGATTGTGCCCATGGTAAGTTTGTTAGTGGATCACTTGCAGTGTCTGTGCTTGCTTGGCAAAATGTGCATCCCGGCGTGTGCCACATCAGTGCCTTTGGAGCTGTTTGAGCAGAACCCCTTCCACTGAAAACCTTTCTCAACGATCTGCCCTGATTCTGGCTTCCCGATGATGATGATGATGCTCATTGACGGTTTTATGTCTCTTTTCAGTTCCCTCGATTCTCCAGTTATTTGAATGCACTGTGTGGAGTGTGGTAAGAGGCGGTTTTTTCAACTTTAATTCTGTTCAAGTAACTGTAGAAAATGATGATTTCACAGTACAGTTTATAGCCGTGTAGAAGCAGAAAGATCTTTCCAGCACAAGTTCCTTGCTTCAGAATGACTTTGCTGGGCTGACATCTGATGGCATTGTTCCTGGGACATCACCGTGAATTGTGACGTATGTTCCTTGTAGAATCAACAGGGGTGGGTGAATGGATTGTAAATACTTTTGAACCAATTGTGAAATTGTTACTGCCACCTATCGATACAATTGAAAGGTTGCAAGCGATCCTTAGAGCAAGCATGGAAACTGCTATTACCAGCTGCTGGGGAGAATAGTCCTGTGAACAGTGACTGATCATTTGCATATCGTCACAGAAGGGCATGATGTGGGGGAGGGTATAATCCATGAATAGTTATTGTTCTAGGATCTGTGTTAATTATGTCACGTCCAAGTTCCTATTCTGGCTTCATTTTGAATCCCTGTGTCAATGTTAAAAGCTGCTGCCATAACACACAACGCAGTCTAGAAAGGATGGGGGTTGAATGGAAGAGAAACTGAGGCAAGGTTGGGTTGCAGGGGAATTCAACTGGGAGGAAAAAAATTAAATTCTCAAAGCAAAATATAGGGACATTTCCGATTTGAGGCTTGTTTTCTAATTAAAAACCAAGGAATCCATGGGGTAGAAGAGTGTAAAGAAAATGGACCAAATCTTATTCCCCTGTGTAGCTCTCCCATTGGTGAATAAGGCCACATCAGTTCCTTGTACAGTGTGTGTGTTACAAAGTGCATGGCAAACAGAAGGACAGATCTTTTGTGTAAATAAGCACGGCTCTCTTGACTTCAGTGGAGCTAGGCAGGCAATAGCTCAGGATCTGGCCCAGAATGTCCACTCCAGTGAGGGGAAAAACATGACATCTGGGTGAAAGAGTCTGAGAAGGGTTGCAGCTTCCTGTGGACTAGAAAGACCCTGGCTGAGAATCGGTGAGCAGCGGCTGTGTTCACCTGATCAGTCTCAATGACGCTTTCAGCTCAACAAAGCATTTGCGCACAGGCTTATGTCAACGAGACCGAGGCCTGGTCTACGCTACCGAGTTAGGTTGACCTAAAATGCAGCTCCCACCGATGTAACTTGCCCACTGCACCGACTTCATAGCCCCACCTCCGTGAGAAGCATAGCGCTTAGGTCGATGCAGTTAGGTCGACCTAGCGTCTGTGTCGACGCTTCGTCACTTACATTGACAGGTGCTGCCTTTCAGAAGCCGTCCCACAGTGCCCCACCCTGACAGTGGACACGTAGACCCCTGCTCCTGTGTGGATCCCTTCTGCTTTCACTGCCGCTCTGGGCAGGCGCTGAGCTCCTTGCAGGATTGGGGCCCTGGTGATGATGATGAGTGATCACTTTAAGAATTTAGACCTACTATGTCGAGGTGCTACTGAGTTTCCTGGAAATTAAAGGACCCAATAGATTTCTGCAGGAGCTACACAGTTCATAGAATATCAGGGTTGGAAGCGACCTCAGGAGGTCGTCCAGTCCAACCCCCTGCTCAAAGCAGGACCAATCCCCAATTTTTGCCCCAGATCCTTAAATGGCCCCCTCAAGGATTGAACTCACAACCCTGGGTTTAGCAGGCCAATGCTCAAACCACTGAGCTATCCCTTTCCCCTAGAGCCAAATTTTTTTATCCCCTTCAAATTTCAGGGCTATCTGAATCAAGGCTCTTGGTTCAGGCCTTTGCAGAAACGGGCCAGCTATGAAATTTGGACCCCAGTTATTCTCCTGGGCCCATTCCAAATTCCCACATATTTGAAGCGTGTTTTGTGTTAAAAGAGAGTTATGTTGCCTGGCATATCTAGAGGGGGGTGTCAGTGTGTTAAGAAACCGGATGGCGACTGCATTGTGCTTTATCGATATTTCATCCATTCACACACCACCCATATGGAGACACTGTGTCCAAATTTGGTAGTGAACCAGTCACCTGCCCGCTCAATAATCTCTGTCACTTTTTTCTGTCCGGCTAATTTTAGGTCGCCGAAAGAATTCTCAAAGCTGCATGCTGCATTGATGGTAATGTGACTTTTTCAATAGAAAAGATAAAAAGCACTGTTTTTAGACAGGAAATGAGGAAATGAACTATTGCCCCAGTCTCATAGTGGCCATTGCACTGTCAGTTGCATTGTCATCAACTGATACAACCTTTAAACCAAAATCCTGTAAGCTCTTCACCCTACAACAGCACCCATTGGGACACATGCAAACTCAGCTCTTCTGGATTGGACATCTAGGCTTCTGCTAGCATCTTCCATGCCACCAAAGAGTTTGTATGCAGTCCCAGCAGCATGGAACATTAGCAGGAAATTACCAGCCATATATATTGGAGAGGGAATTTTCTGTGAATATTTTAACTGTTCTAACTAGGCTCTTTTACCAGGCCTAGCCTAGTGGTATCTGAATATTTGTGCTGTGTTCATGCTATGTGTTTACTTTCCATAAATATTCTAGTAAACAAGCTTTACTAGTGCATGTGCAGGTCAAAAGGAAATTTTATGCACAAATAGTCAGTGACAGTGAATCTCGAATTGCAGAACTAAAACCAACCACAATGCAAACTTTGAAGCTCAGAGAACTATCCCTTCAAATATGCAATTTGAAATTTGCGCGGCTGTTAGTTAGGCCCTGCACACAAATCATCTAATCCAGGAACAGAAATCATCTCACGGGACCGATCAACCTATCAGGTCTTTGATCAACTGATCAAAGGAGGGAGTTCAAATATTCCCACTAAGCTATTTGCAAACAATCTGCAGATCAAGACTTAGGCATTGGAGAAATTGGTAAATCGTGTGGAATAAGGAATATATAAGAGAATTTTCCAAACTGTTTGCAGAGGGTGAAACTCATACCATGCCATGCAGAGGAGCAAGCACAAGAGCTGTGTGCTACTTAAATCTTACCTAAACCCTCATTGACATAGGGTCCATAAGAGTTGTTCTGACCCTCTATAGGGGTCAATTCCACCTGTCATTTTCTCCAAATTACTCACCCAGATCACCTCGTGAGGACTTAATATTTATAAAGCACAATCAGATCCTCAGAGCAAAAGCCAAGTGTTATAATTACATCCTACAAATTGGGGCAATCCTGGTGCTGCCTTGTTCTAGATATACCGAAGGGAATTCCTCTCCAGATGGAGAGACCTGGATCTGGATGTCGTCCTGTGTCCTGTGTTAGGCCCTGCCTTCACCCTGGGGTATCCTGGGAGACTCATTGGTAAGTTGCAGTGCAAGAAAGAACTGGCCTAAGGCATCCTGCAAAATTTGAACCAAACCAAACCTCTTTGGTGGGTCAGGAACCTTTGATTAACTCTTTCTCCCCTCTCCCCAGTTTTTGCCAGCATCTGAAAACTGTGCAAGCCATTAAATCTCAGTCTGGCTGGGTGTCTTCAGAGCCAGGCCATTGTATAAAGAGAGAGGCCGTTTACCAGATCCCCAAAGTGCGGAGAAATGGATTCTGTGTTTGAAGCTGATCAATTCTGATTTCTCTCACGGATTTTGCAGTGTCAGGATACTAGACCCCTGGTTAGGTTCTTCCTCCCAGGGAACTCCAGATTTTATATTGTAACAGGATGGGTGGTAGCTATAGACACTCCTGCTCTCAGGAAGTTCCCGGGGCTATGCTGCACAGCAAGCTGACAGCCAGGCAGTCCCTGTTGGCTACAGATTTTATACACTGATATCCGAAGTAAGATTTGAACTCCCGAGAATGCTAGAGGCTCAAGGTGCCGGCGTTCAATCAGCTAGTTTAGGTGTGTGTCACTGCCTTGTCCTGGAGACAGTGAGAATTGGGTACTTATGTAACAGCCCCCTGCACTGCTAAAAGCTGAGTGCAATTCTCCTTTAGCTCAAGTGGCAGGTGTCTCTGCTTTTGGAGCGGGAGGGTCTGAGTTCGAGCCCTGTTGCTGCCAGGATAATCCTAGTGTGCAGTAACAGAGTCCTATATGGCCCCAGATTTATTACCATATTCTGTGCATCCCATTTCCAGCTGCTGTTTCCTCTACCATGTTGTACAACGTCTTAAACTTCCCTGCCGGGGTTGTGCCGGTCACCACCGTTACGGAGGCTGATGAGGAAAATCTGAAGCATTACACAGGGCACTACGATGACCCCTGGGATAGGAGACTGAGACAGGTCAGTTTCACAGTGATGAATCTCCATTGTTTTATGGCATAGACAGGTTAGGATTTGGGGGCAGCAGGGCCTTCTTGCTATATCTCATGATAGCAAACTGTCCAGGCCAGATGCAGATTTCACAGGTGAATGATTCCCTAGATCCATAGAGTCTACATGTTTCAGAGCAAGGGTGACTGTCCACCATGGCGTGTAGATAACAATCCATTATAATGACCAGGCTAGTGTGTATTTGTGCACCACTGCCCTCTACTGAATGGAATCAGAACTGCTCCACTGTGTGCCATTGGCTCTATATTGTTCATGATGATTTTCCTTTAGCTCAAGCCGCAGGGAGCTATGTTTCTGGAGTGGGCGGGTTGGAGTCCTGGCCTTGAGGTTGCGATGGCATTCTGAGGGGCCATGGCAGCCGGGGGATGTCTTAGGTGGCCATAGACCGTTCTAATATCCACAGACATGGATGCTGTCATACCGATCCCAATGAAGGGGTTACTGAAAGATCACAGGGTGGTTGCTTTCTAGTTTATTGTCCCCTTGCGGATTGTGAGTGTTGTACAGTAGACCTTGTCTCTCTCTTTGGTAGATAGGGCCTGTAGCGAAGTCGATGACTCACTGGTGCGGCGCCTCCTGCTGGTCGTCTTGGGAATTAGCTCTCCAGCAGACGGCGCGCCTCCTCCTGACCAGTGTCTCACCTGCCACTGGCCCCGTGTCCCTCCTAGACCCCAGTGCCCCTTATCCTGGGTTCTGCCCTTGCAGTACCCCCACATTCTGGGTCCCCCCTCCCAGGGGAACCCCCAGCCCTCTAAATCCACCTTGCCTCAGTGGCTACTGCCAGTCATCATCTAGCCCCCGCTCACTGGGGCAGACTGCAGTCCGTAATGGCCACTCATCATTGGCAAGGGGTTAGGACCCGCTGCCTTTGCCTATTCCCGGGCTGCCCCTCTGCAGCCCCAGTACCTTTTTGGGCCTTTAACAAGGCCTGCAGCCTGGGGAGTTACCAGGCTGGAGCTCCCCAGCTCCCCTGCCCTAATCCCCAGCACTGCTCTGCCTCAGGTACCCTTCTCTCCCAGACAGCCAGGTCCTTTTCTCTCCAGAACTAGAGAGACTCCTCCAGCTTCTGGCCCACAGCCCTCTTATCGGGGCCAGCTGGGTCCTAGCTGAGCTGGCCACAGCTGGCTGCTTCCCCAATCAGCCTAGCTTTCCCAGCCGCAGCCCTCTCCAGGGCTGCTTTTAACCCCTGTTCTGCGGGAGTGGGGCAGCCGCCCCACTACCGAGACCAAATCTGCTCTGCAGAGCAGAGAGGCTACTGCCTCCTCGATCCACTGCGACAGGGTCCCTGCTGGGCCAGGGAAAATTTCCCTGGGGTGGGCCAGGCCGCTGTGTCCTGGAGAGCACTCTAGCGGGTGGCCACCTGTGCACAGCCAGGCCCACTAGCTCATGGCTAGCTTTGCTGCTGATGGCAAAATAACCTGCAACCCAACTCCCCTGGGGAACGTGGGTCATGGCCTAACGTATTACCAGCCGCACTCTTGGCCCCAGTGCAATCACAGGGTGTGATGACAGTGCATGTAGATATGCCCAAGGGAGCTTTCATTGAGCTGGCCATGAATGCTCCAGCGTGGGATGTACAAGCCAGCCCAGAACCCTGGATAATTACTTGCGTCCACTGCTGCGGCTTCACTGCTCCTGAGCTGGCCAGATTAAAGCTGGAGGGGGTATGTCTGCAGGGGGGTACCCGTAGTCCAACCTTGGGTCCTGTGGATGGATCCTTCCGTTCTTCTTTCACAAAGAGAAGGAGGCTCTAGACCAGGGGTGGCCCACCTGAGCCTGAGAAGGAGCCAGAATTTACCAATGTACATTGCCGAAGAGCCCCAGTAATACGTCAGCAGCCCCCCAGCAGCCCCCCCCAGCCCTGCTCCCAGCACCTCCCATCCACCGGCAGCCCTGCTAATCAGCGCCTCCCCCTCCCTCCCCGCACCTCCCAGTCAGCTGGTTCGTGGCATGCAGGAGGCTCTGGGGGGAGGGGGGAGGAGGGAGGGCACTGCAGACTCAGGGGAAGGCCCAGGAAGGGGTGCAGTGGGGGCAGAGCCAGGGGTTGAGCAGTGAGCACCCCCCAGCCCATTGGAAAGTTGGGGCCTGTAACTCCAGCCCTGGTGCCTAGACAAGGAGCCGCACATTAACTTCTGTGGCTCCGGAGCACAGGTTGGCCACCCCTGGTCTACAGGCTCGGCTCCGCATGGCAGCACAGGTCCTTTGAGTGTCCCTAATAATCTTCCACCGCTTTTCTCTCCTCCGCAGGCCGTGGAAGGAGCCGTGGGGCTGCCCGTGGCGGTGCAGTGCGTGGCTCTGCCCTGGCAGGAGGAGCTGTGCCTTCGGTTCATGAAGGAGGTGGAGAGACTGGCCCAGAGGCAGAAAAAGCAAACTGAGGATAACTTACAGCATGGAGGGTCCCAGGCTGATGCGGGAAGAGATTTGCAGAATGATGTGCAAAGAGCGCTATCTCATACAGCGGGGCAAAGTGACATGCAAGCGCAAGCATCCCGCACGACCGTGCAAACGAACATGCTAATGGATGTGCAAAGAACACTAGCTCAAACTGATCTGGCCGCTGACGTGCAAAGTGATGTGCAAACAGAAGCCTCCCTCATGACTCTGCAAACGGATGTGCAAAAAACAGGACCTCAAACTGATTTGTTAGCTGACTTGCAACCGCACGTGTCCCCACAGTCCTCCGGCCTTGATGTGCAACCAGACGTGCAAACACAACTAACCCACCCTGACAGTGAAACAATGCCATGCCAACCTGATGTGCAAACACAACTAATCCAACCTGATGTGCAACCCGACGTGCAAACAAAACTAACCCAATGTGACATGCAACCTGATGTGCAAACACAGCCTTCCCAACCTGACGTGCAAACACAACTAACCCAATGTGACATGCAACCTGACGTGCAAACACAGCCTTCCCAACCTGACGTGCAACCTGACGTTCAAACACAACCAACCCACCCTGACATTGAAACACAACCATGCCAACCTGACGTGCAAACACAACCAACCCCACCGGACATTGAAACACAACCATCCCACCATGACGTGCAAACTGATGTGCCAACTGCCTAATGAACGAGGCGTGCTCTGCCTTATTGGGGACCAGAAGTGAAGAACACCACGTGCAGCTGAAAGGAGAATTTGGATCAGCTGATGTAATTACCCACATCTCCGTTTGATTAGGACACCAGAACCAACCCCTCAGCTCTTGTGAAAAGTGCCAAGGTTTGGTCACGAGAACTACATTTGAACTCCCAAAGTTGGCACCTCCCCCCATAGCACAGCGCCCCCTAGCACAGAACTGGGGCATTTGTTCAACATGGAATCCACAAAGAGAGAAACCAAATAAATCCCTGTTTGCAATTCCGAGAGCCCGTGGGGTTTGTGAACCTCGGGAGGTGGAGAAATTGAATGGCTTCTCTTAATGGCCAATGGCTAAACCTCTCACAACGATCCTCTCCTCTTCAGGGAAGCTTGCAATGCTCAGTGCTTTCAGTGCTCTCAGGAATGTGGCAAGTGAGTCTCTTAAAGTCATCAAAAAAAGCCAGGCCCTAATTACATTTCTTCAGCCGGGGTGTGTGTGTGTGTGTGTGTGGGGGGGGGGGGGGGTTAGTGCTTGCGAGGTGCTCAGGTGCTAGAGTCCAAGAGCCTCTATGCAAACAGATGGGGGGCAAAAAAAAGGGACTTCCCGCCCAAGCCCAGCTTTCACTTGTGTGACCCATGGCAGCCTTTGAATTCAGGGCTCCAGAGGTGAACGGCTGATGGCCAAGCCAATTTTCTAACCATTCTGGAGGAAACAAATAGGATAGAAATTGACTCGAAACACTTTGGCTAGCTAAGCTCCCAAAAGCGTTTCAGACATTGAAAGCCTAATATGCAGTGCTTCGTTTGTGTCGGAGTTTGCCAGGACTGAGCCCAAGCACCTCCAGGCCTGGCAGTTCCTAGCCCCGGCACCTCCAAGCCTGGCAGCTCAGAGCCCTGGCACCTCTGGGCCTAACAGTTCCTAGCCCCAGCACCTCCGGGCCCGGCAGTTCCTAGCCCCGGCACCTCTGGGCCTGGCAGCTCAGAGCCCCGGCACCTCTGGGCCTGGCAGTTCCTAGCCCCGGCACCTCCGGGCCTGGCAGCTCAGAGCCCTGGCACCTCCAGGCCTGGCAGCTCAGAGCCCTGGCACCTCTGGGCCTGACAGTTCCTAGCCCCGGCACCTGCGGGCCTGGCAGCTCAGAGCCCCGGCACCTCCAGGCCTGGCAGCTCAGAGCCCTGGCACCTCCGGGCCTGACAGTTCCTAGCCCCAGCACCTCTGGGCCTGGCAGTTCCTAGCCCCAGCACCTCTGGGCCTGGCAGCTCAGAGCCCCGGCACCTCCAAGCCTGGCAGCTCAGAGCCCTGGCACCTCTGGGCCTGGCAGTTCCTAGCCCCAGCACCTCTGGGCCTCACAGTTCATAGCCCCGGCATCTCTGGGCCTGGCAGTTCCTAGCCCCAGCACCTCTGGGTCTGGCAGCTCAGCACCCCGGCACCTCTGGGCCTGACAGTTCATAGCCCCGGCACCTCTGGGCCGGGCAGCTCAGAGCCCCAGCACCTCTGGGCCGGGCAGCTCAGAGCCCCGGCAGCTCTGGGCCGGGCAGCTCAGAGCCCCGGCACCTTTGGGCTTGCTGCATCAGGGACGAAAGTCAAAAAAATTGCTTGAGCTTTCATTACAAATTCAGCACTGCAAATGAGCATAACTCTGGAATCTGCTTCGCTCTCCCAAACCAGCCAACAAACAAACCCCACCTGGTCCTCCCCTCTTGCCTCCGCTGAGGTGGCCTGGGACCTGGCATCTTGAGCTCCTGCCTTCTGAGTGACACTGGCGCAGAAGCACATTTGAGCTGGAGGCCCCTTCTGGAACGATGGAGCCCCCACCTTGGGATTCGTCTCCCTTGGTCCTGAATCTGTTGATGTTCGGGATACGCTACAAACCCACCTCTTTCCCCAGGCTTGTGGGGCGGGAAGGAGGGAGGGCTGAGCATGAGTGGGTGGCATGCAAGGTTCCTCCAGGGCTGTGAGCAGGGGGCTGGCTCCTGAAAAAGAGTCACAGTGGTTTCATGGTTAAGCCACTGGGCTAGGCCTCGGGAGATTTGGGTTCTGTTCTCAACTCATCTGCAGCCTTTCGGCCTAATTGTCAGAGATGCCGAGTATCCAGAGTTTTCATTGGCTTCAGTTAGAGCTCAGAGTGCTTGAAAAGTCTGAAAATCAGTGATCGTAGGTATGGCACACTGATCACTCTGTGCCTCAGTTTCCCCTCTGGAACAGAGGGCTGATCAGAATTTCCCACCTCATGGTGGGTGGGGGTGAGGATCAATTTCTTAGTGCTTGGGAGGGGCTCAGGTGCGACAGTACAAAAACGTCTGTGCAAAGAGATGGGGAGCAAAGAAAAGGGACCCTCAAGCCCAATTTAAACTTGTATGACCCATGGCAGCTTTTGAAGTCAGGTCTCCAGAGGTGAAAGACTGACGACCAAACCCTGCCTCCCCGGTGCGCTCCATCTCTCAATAGCCAAAGCTCAGTGTGTTAGTCACACTCAGGAACCTATAAAAGCTTGCAAAGGTGCAGTAGTTTGGCATGCAGCAGGCCCCAACACCCAGGGAATTAAAAGCATGGGAATGTCATCGGAGCAAATCCAGCTGGACTTCCCAGGTCAGTAGAGACCAGCTGTCCTCGGCAGTGACCATATTGCGTTGCTGGGAGGTAGCTTCCATCCTCTTGTTTCTGCCAGTGCGGCAGGCCCGCGTCGCCTCTCTGAAAAGGATCGGATGGGTTCTAGCAAGGGGAACTGTGTAGAAGCAGGTACGAAATGCTCAGCAATAACAGCAGCAGGGCCTGGGAGTGGGAGGGGGCCATAACTATCTGGAATAGACGATCTCCTGCCAGAGGACAACGCCCTAGTCCATGCTAGTTCCCAAACTGTTATCCGTGGGTCACTTGCTCATGACTCGGAGAACTGGCTGGTCACATGCGGGTAGCGCCGCCTCCCGCTTTCCACCACAGGAATGCAGGGAAGAAGCAACCTTGCCCCCAGTGTGGCCTGTTGGTCTCAGTGCCGAGTTCTGCTGTGTGTAGGGGGGCTGCTCTGATAGAGGAGATTCTACCTGTGGAGTTTCCGGTGAGTTCTCCCAATGGGAGGGAGTGTGGCCAGAGCTGGAAGAAGCGGGAGGGCTAGGTCCCCAAAACACACAGATCCTCCAAGATCGACGCTGATTTGCCCCCAGATCTGTGGCATGCCAGTGCTTCTGGATTGGGTCCCTGTGTTTCCCTGCCAGCCTGGCTCTGGGAGGCATCATTCCTCTGCTCTGCCAGTTGCTGCTGGAGGCGCAATGTGGGTGACTTCTTGATCTCTATGTTACCCAGGTGAGGAGCCACACTCCCAATAGCGCCGGCTCCTCCCACCCCAGCCGGCACCTAGCTGAGCCCCCCTCTTCCAAGCCACCCACTCCCAGACCCCCTGGATCTTCCCCTTCACCACCCATGTCGCTTTCAATGTAGATCTGGATCCTCCCCTGCACTGCAGTCAATGCCGAGTCACACCAGCTCAGGATCTGGCCCTGGGCCTGTAATTGGTTTCCCTGTGCAGCATGATGAAAGAAAATTAGGGACTCACTGTGATCGATGTCCCATTCCTCTTACCTCCTTGCAGATTAACTTGGGGCCTAATTTCTAGCCGGGACTGCCGGCATTGCAGCAACCCGCGTCAAAACAGCTTTGCATTTAATGTGAACATTAAAAAAGAAAGAGCGAGAGAGAAAGGAAAAGAAAATGTAAGTTGCTAAAAATATTCCCGCAGTTGTTTTACACAGCTGAATGAAGATAATTTTATTGGCAATTGTGAGTGATTACTGTATTATCTGCAGTCAGAGAAAGTTATTTTTTCAACGCTAAGGGAATTAATGATACATAAAACTATGTTCATAGTGACTGCATTCATCAGCAGAAACGCTTTGCAGAACACTGCCACACTGTGATTACTCCAACCGGCTTGGAAAGAGAGTGGGGGAAAGAGAGGTGGATTCTGGATATTGCCAAAGATTTACATACATTTACATTCGGAAAGGCTGATCGCCGCCCGAGCTGATTACGTGGGAGCAGAGTCTAACTGATCTCCTGGCTCGAAAGCCTTTAAGTGGGGACAGTTTGGTCACTTCCCTGTTAGTGGTGGCACCTGCATATATATTAAAGCAAGGTGTGTGTGTGTGTGTGAAATTCAGTTTAAATGATCTTGGGTAATAAAACCTTTCAAGATGCAGCCAATAGTTTTGTACAGCCTGAAATGCTCTTCATAATCACAGGCAAACAGTCAAATCTTTAAGGGAGACGAGGTGCGGGAGGTAATATCTTTTACTGGACCAAATTCTGTCGGTGAAAGAGACGAATTTTTGAGCTACATGGGGCTCTCCTTCAGGTCTGGGAAAGGTCTCTCCTCCTGGGACAAACACGGCTACAACAACATGGCAAACCACACATCTTTAAGGGGCGCTCTGCATTTGCCAACTCTCTGTACATTGAAGTTACTGATTCTGAAATAACTGAATATCGTGTGAGTTGATTCGTAGGGGCCCAATCAAGAATGGTCTTGGATCCACCCATGGACTTTATAGCTACCCTGGTTCTTTGTAGTATTCTGCTGGCCCTTCGCAGAAGGACAGGGGCTAGTCAATAAAGGGAGTGTTGAGATGGCTGCCAGACGGAGCAGCCCTCAGCAGAAAGTCTGAGATTGCCTGACTCTTTTAGGATATGTCTACACTACGAAATTAGGTCGATTTTATAGAAGTCGATCTTTAGAATTTGATTTTATACAGTCGATTGCATATATCCACACTAAGCGCATTAAGTCGGCGGACTGTGTCCTCACTACCGTGGCTAGCATCAACTTATAGAGCGGTGCACTGTGGGTAGCTATCCCACAGTTCCTGCAGTCTCTGCCGCCCATTGGAACTCTGGGTTAAGCTCCCAATGCCTGATGGGGCAAAAACTTTGTTGCGGGTGGTTTTGGGTACATGTTGTCGGGCCCCCCTCCCTCCCTCTGTGAAAGCAACAGCATACAATCGTTTCGCATCTTTTTTCCGGGGTCCTGTCCGCCTGCCCTGCTCAGCCCGCTGCTTGCCTGGATGATCGGAACCCGCTGCCGGTCTGGGGCTCTGTCCGCCAGCTCCTGCCAGCCA
The DNA here is from genome assembly GCF_965140285.1 of Lepidochelys kempii. Classification (NCBI taxonomy): domain Eukaryota; kingdom Metazoa; phylum Chordata; order Testudines; family Cheloniidae; genus Lepidochelys; species Lepidochelys kempii. The sequence goes on along the minus strand of NC_136387.1, from coordinate 102,759,742 downwards.
GGGTCCCGTCCGCCGCCCCTGCTCATTGCCATACCATGGCAAGCCTGGAGCCCGCTCAGCTCACCATCACTGTACGTCTCCTGGGTTCTGCTGGCAAATGCGGTACTGCATTGCAGCAATTCCTTGCCTTTGCGGGAGACGATGCAGTAGGACTGATAGCCGTCGTACGTCTCCTGGGTGCTCCTGGTAGACCTCGGTGAGGTTGATCAGGGGCGCCTGGACAGACATGGTTATCCTCCTCTTAGAGCACCGAATGGGAGTGACTCCAGGTCATTCTCTTCTTTAAGTTTCGTCTCATGGAGATGCAGTTCTGCCTGGACTATCATGCGAGCTGGAGGCTTCTGCCTCAGGCTGCTCTCCCAGCCGGCAGCACAGCCTGGTTGAACCTAATCCAGCCTGCCCCTTGCTCCCATGACTCATGAAGTCTGGACAGTAGTAAGGAGCAGTTCAACTTGTGGAATGACAAATCCAGAACGAAGGATTGAACTCTATGGGCCACGGTAAGATTATTTCACAGTCCTAGATAGCATTTAGTCCCTATAAAAGGCTTCATGAAAATTTTCCCCCACCCCCAACAAAAATGTTAATTTATCAGAGCAGCTGAAAGGGTAAGGAACCCGGGACTATAACTTAGAGAGAGCTTCCATATTATTTAACTCATAATTGATATAATTCAAAGTAAAATTTCACAGCGCGGTCTGTTCTAAGTCTAAAAATGCAGGAGGGGAGTCAGAAAAAGGAACAGGGACCTGTTTCTGCCTGGTTTCAAACCAGGGACTTTTCTCGTGTCAGGTGAATGTGATAACCACTACACTACAGAAACCCAGCTTGCATGTGTCCCTCATGTGGTCCCTAGTATACTTTATGTAACGTGGTTGTATATTACTAATAGTTTGGTGTGTCACGGGGCTTCTCTTTTTTTGCCACAGCCTTTGCTGAATGGACAGGAATGTTTTCTCTCGCTACAGAAGCTACCTAATGCAATGTCTATATCTATGGCCTTGCTGCTCACAAAGCGGTCATGCTCCCATGCAAGGCTGACACAGCCGTGGCGTGCATGTCACACAGCGACCTGGCTCGGGCGGGATCGCTAGCGAGGCATGAGACTTTTGCTGTTAAGCAAACACAGCAATTCTTTCCTGGCCTCTGCCGCTGAATGCCTCCATGCAGTAAGCTGTGCCCTATCAGTGCGGGAGGACTGCATGAGCTTGGAAACCATAGCATCGCGAGCGCCTTTTTTTCGCCTTCTAATCTGCGATAACCGCAGGGACAGAGATGATAGGGGGAGTGTAGAAACGTTCTGGGGGGACTGCGTGGTCACCTGTGCTGCCGAGTGTGCCACGTTGGCCAAACAGGACATGAAATTCAAAAGTTCCCGGGGGCTTTTCTTGTGTACCTGGCTAGTGCATCTGAGTTCAAAGTGCTGTCCAGAGCGGTCACAGTGGAGCACTCTGGGATAGCTCCTGGAGGCCAGTACCGTCGAATTGCGTCCACACTACCCCAAATTCGACCCAGCGATGTCGATTTCAGCGCTAATCCCCTCATCGGGGAGGAGTACAGAAATCGATTTTAAGAGCCCTTTAAGTCGACCAAAATGGCTTCGTCGTGTGGACGAGTGCAGGGTTAAATCGATTTAATGCTGCTAAATTCGTCCTAAACTCATAGTGTAGACCAGGGCTTAGACACAGTGGAGGTGTCCGGGAACCCTTGCCATCGGCCAGTATTTAAGGAGACTGTAAGTCAACTGTGGACAAATGACTAGATAAATGGTCAGTTCAGCGACAGTGAACCCTGCCTAAAACAGCCACTCACGGGACTGACACCAGCTGGATCATCGCTGTCAGGGCATGGGGGACCCTTTGAGGCGGTCTTGTAACACGGGAGCTTGATTAATACAGGCTGCTGCCTTGCTCCTGCCCCAATAAGGGGAGTTAATACGCAAAGAGATGAGCTGCTGCTGTAAGTGATTTTCCGTGGGAGAGACTGGGTCCAATTTTCTGCTGTGCTTCCTCTGGATTCTGGGCTGCTCCAGGCTCCCACGCTGCCCCCATTGTAAATGAGAGCTGTCAATGAGACATGTCTCATTGTAAATGAGAGCTGGCAATCCTACATTGCCAATGGGCTGCAATGCAGCCCAGAAGCCCAGTAACACCATAGGTTACAGGCCCACCCCCTCCTGCCCCCAACCCACCAGGGGTTGGCTGAAGGCACGTGGGCCTGAGCCCTGGCAAGTTGCAGAGTGCGCAGAATGGAAGGATTGTCCAGTGGTTAGCACACAGGCCCTCGGGGAGCTGGGGTCAGATCTCTGCTCTGACTCGGACGGCCTGTGTGCCCTTTGACAAGTCACTTAGGCTATGTCTACACTGCAGCTATGGGTGTGGCTTGCAGCTTGCGTGAATGTACCCATGCGAGCTAGTTTGCTCCACATAGAAGCTCACAAGCAAGTCGATACCCAGGGGGGATTGGGTGGGCATGTACAGCTTGTGCCATCCTCACTTCTATTTTCAGCATGCTAGCTAGAGTACCGCTGGGATGGGCACATCTGGTGAGCTGCAAATCTCACCTGCAGCTGCAATGTAGAAGTCCCCTTAGTTTTTCTGTGCCTCAGTTTCCCATCTGTACAATAGGGACAACCACACATCCCTACCTCACAGGGATGTTGTGAAGATGAAGACTGTGAGATGCTTGGGGGCCAGGGACATTATTTGCTATGGGAGGTGGCTGCCCCACACAGGTAGATGGAGGGTTAAAGCAGTCTTCAGGGAGCCTGCGCAAAACCCAACCAATAGGAAGAGGGCTTGTAGAGAGCCAATGAAGGGAAAGCTTGTTGGAGCAGCCTATCAGGGCCAAGGAGGGCCATATAAGAAGGGCTGCTCAATAGAGTAAGGGTAGTCACTCTCTGGCGGGTGAGGGAGGAGGACCCTAGGTAGAGCAATGCTGGGCAGGGTCTGCAGAGTAGGAGAAAGCTCCAGGCTGCCAGACCGAGGCCCTGATACAAGGGTGGAGAAGGTGCTAGGGCTGTGGGGAAGTGGCCCAGGGAAGGAGATGCCAGAGTTAGAGGAGGGGCGGTACGTGGCTGCTGACTATAGGGTCCCTGGGTTGGGACCTGGAGTAGTGGGTGGGTGGCCAGGGTACCCCCCACCTCCCTTTGCCACCACTGAGGGGAGTGGCTAGTGCATGGACTGCAGTCTGCCACTGAGACGAGTGGCTAGAACCTGGACTGCAAATTGCCACTGTGGCAAGTGGTTGGACTTCAGCTACCTGAAGGGGGGATCCAAAGAGGATGGAGCTCGGCTGTTCTCAGTGGTGGCAGATGACAGAACAAGGAGCAAGGGTCTCAAGTTGCAGTGGGGAGGTCTACGTTGGATATTAGGAAACACTATTTCACTAGGAGGGAGGTAAAGCACTGGAATGGGTTACCTAGGGAGGTGGTGGAATCCCCTTCCTTAGAGGTTTTTAAGGCCTGGGTGATTTAGTTGGGGCTGGTCCTGGTTTGAGCAGGGGGTTGGACTAGATGATCTCCTGAGGGCTCTTCCAACCCTAATCTTCTATGATTCTATGAGTGGGGACTGTCTGTCCCACAGAAGTGGGGGGGGGGGGAACTGAGTGAGGCACAGCCGGAGGGCTGTGTCCAGAAGAGGATTACACGGTCCGTGGAGCAATGTGGTCCTGGAGGTGGAGACAGAAGTGATGACGGGCGAGACACCCCTTGAGGAGGGTGGGCTGGTGACCTTGAGCTAATTCCCAGAACGGCCAGCAGGAGGCGCCATGGTGGCAAGTGATGTGCCCTGTTACACCCCCACAGACCTTGGTTTGCCCCCCCCCCAACTTTACGCTCCATTCCTTCCCCCAAGGCATTGCAGGGTATTATATAATCACATAATGTTCTATTGGCTGACACAAATTTGCTCCCCCTCCCTGAGTTTTTCTGAAATGACACCCCCCTAATGGGAGCCATATAAGTCCCCTAGATATATTTAATACTAGAACAAGGGACAGAGTCTGTCCTACTGTTGGATGGTTTATGCCCAGAATTTAGGTATTTTTAGTAATAATAATTAATCCTCTTAATTTAATAGCTATTTTAAAATACCAGTGAGCCCCAGGTTTGCTTGGCTTAACCACGCCGCCGCTGCCCTGCAAACGTTGCACCTTGTGCTAGGCCTGAGAACCAGCCAGTGAAGCCGACGCGAGCCAAAAGAGAATTGCGTGCTTCTCTTTTAAATATCCAGGAGGAAGGACTTAACAAAAACGAAATGCAGGTAATTAGATCTTAAAAGCATGTCCAGCCTCAATCACCTAAGGGGTTGCAATCAGATAAGAAAATTTGCTTTTTAAAAAAATATATATATATATACTCCGATTCTTAACTTGGCTCATCGCTTCATTTTGTGTCCCGTCCAGTTAAAGGGACAGATGCTGCAGGGCAATGCAGCCTTTCAAATTTAAACCACTAGAGGGCGAGATTGAACTTCCATCCTGCCATTTGATGTGGGTCACCCAAACAAACTGGGATTTTGGGTAAGAGCCTGGTGCTGAAAGTGGACGCTCTCCCCCCAACCCCGTTTCACTCCTGAGCAGCTGAGGGCTGTAGTTATGCTCCCAGAGTATGTTTGATAATGGAAGGAGACTTAAATCTAGTCACTAGAATTAAAGGGACATTGTCAAGCTAACTTAGAATCAAAACATAGGTGTGGGGTGCTATGCTGGCCCCACTGAACTCAGTGGGACCATTGCCAGTGATTCAGTGAGGGCAGGATTTCTCACCCCTAGTCTTTAAAAAAGAAAGGGAGCAGGCAGGTGATAGGTGGACAAAAATTCAGGCATGAATATTTTGAATTTTTTTTTTAGTGCTGCAAGCAATTTAAATAGCAAACTTAGATTTAAGCATCCCCCTGCACAAACAACACAGCATGGTGCTTATGCAGGAGAGCCAGCCAGGATGTGACATTGACTCTACAGGGCCTGGCTTCACTGCAGAGTTAACCTGGTCCGGGTTAGCCCAGCCCGGGTGTGGGCAGCCAAGCTGCAGAGCCCAATCCTGAACGACTGTGTCCTCACTGGTGCTGCATTTCCCCTTGTGGCGTCGGGGGGACATCTGGGGCACGTCCCGGGGTTCTTTGCGCCGCACTAAGCTGAGCCGCTCTGTGATTCCATCCCAGTGAACTGTGGGGGTGTGACTCTGTCTGGTTGGGCACGCAGGGGGAAGAGTGGGAAGGTGCTGCCGGACTGGCAGCCCTGGAGTGGTTTAGCCTGTGTCCTCATTGCAAAGAGGGCATGGGTTTCAGCCTGAGTGACCGTGACATCTGAGTTGTAGGCTATCCCCTAGGATGGGCCAGCTAGCCTGAGTTGAAAGCACCATCACACTCAAGTTAGAGGTTTTTGTGTGTGGATGGGAGGGGAGTTAGGGGTAACACTCAGGTAAAAGCCCAAATTAACTCTGCAGTGAAAACATACCTATAGAGAGGGACCCGTCCTATAAACCTTCAGTGCCTAGAGCTTCTTTTGGCCCCCAATCCTGTAACTGGATTAGCATGAGCAGACCCTTGCACCTGGCACAGAGTTTGCCTGTGTGGGGCCAATTGCAGGATCAGGGCTTTGGCTTATGACTTGACCCCTATAAGCAGCTAACCCAGGATCACATTCTAAACCTAGCTTTGTGCAGAACATGCCCAGGGAGTTTGGCCCTTGGCAGTAGTCTGAGTGGGGTTGGACCCAGGGTGAGCAAATATTTTAAATGGGGAAACTGTTAAAATTCTTTGGATACTAACTTTTTTTACCCCAGCATTGACGGCCAGATCCCAAGCACCTGCCGCTTCGGTGTTCGGCGCCCCTCAAGATTTGGCCCTTTTTCTTGATCGCATTCTTTGCTGCTCATAACCCATTGGATTGCCTCCCTCCTCCTCAAAGCCGGGTTACTGTATTCCAGTATTTAGCTTTAACACTGAGGTCCTGATCCTTATATGTACCCCCAGGCAGGGATGAAACCCATGACCTCTGGATCTAAAAGCACAAGTCACAACAGTCTCGGAGGAAGAAGCCAGCTGCAGATCCACCAGCTGTTGCTCACATAAGCCACTACTCAGGGGTTGGCCAGAGACCTACACAGTGCATGCATATATATGTGTCCGTCATGTGAGTATATGGAGGGAAAGGGTAGCACATGCAGGGCCGTACGTAGGTGCTTGACTCCTCTGTGCGGGCCTACAGGATGGGCTACGAGCTGGTTCTAAATAGGCAAGCCAGACAAAGGGTGGGAAGGGAAACTGAGGCACAATGGGGTAAAGCCTTGCCCAAGGTCATGCAGCAGGTCAGTAGCAGAGCTGTAACCACAAGCCTGTCCTGCCTCTTGGTGCCTCGAGCGCTTTCACCCAGACTTTGAATGTCAGGATGGTGAGGTGTTTTCGAACAAAGGGTGGTGCTCCCTCCAGCCAGTGTAATTACCATCAGCGCGACTGTCTTAATTCCCTTATTTATTGGCATGCCTTCAGCACTCAGGACTGTAGTGCCTGGCAGGTACTGTAGAAAGTGCTGAGTATCCCCAAAGCCATTGGCTTCAATACCTCCCAGCATGGGGACCTTGCTAATTAACTACAGGGATGTTTAAAAGTATCTAACTTGCTCTGACATAAGGTGAGCGGCATGTACTGAGGCTCAGAGAAAGTAATTGATTTTCCTATCCTTGTTTTGCAGATGGGGAAACTGAGGTCCAGGAAGGTTAAGTGACTTGCCCAAGGTCATGCAGCTGGTCAGATGTAGAAACTTGGGACTTCTTGAGTTATGCTCATTCTTACAGATCAGGCTGCTTCCCAGTCCTGGTGTGGCAATGGAGCAGGAACTGTCTTTTTGTTCTGTTTGTACAGCGCCTAGCACAATAGGGTCCTGGTCCATACAGATAAATAAATTTAATTTTATTATTTATTATTAAGACAATAGCAGGGTTCAAAAAAGAGCTGGATAAGTTCATGGAGGATAGGTCCATCAATGGCTATTAGCCAGGATGGGCAGGGATGCAAAACCATGGTCTGAAGTGTCCCTAGCCTCTGTTTGCCAGAAGCTGGGAATGGGTGACAGGGGATGGATCACTTGATGATTATTTGTTCTGTTCGTTCCCTCTGAAGCACCTGGCACTGGCCACTGTCGGAAGACAGGATACTGGGCTAGATGGACTGTTGGTCTGACCCAGTATGGCTGTTCTTATGTTAATTAACAGGGTGACTGCTTGAGATACGTGGCTGTTATGACTTTTTGTGTGTGTATCCCTTTCTAGCCAGGAGTCTACACTTCATCGTGTAGACCAGGCCTCCATAAACCAAAACCAACCTGATCCATTGAGTCTGAATGACCTTTTGTTTTAGAGTGAGGGGAAACAAGAAAGAACAAAAATAAAGTCTGTGTGTGTGTGTGTGTGTGAGAGAGAGAGAGAGAGCACAAGGTGCATGTCTCCTTTGTTCCAAAGTGGCATGTAACACAACACACAATGGCAGCTGCCTCCAGTAGACACTGAGAAACTTAAAGGTGCAGCACAGAAAAAAAAAATCATGACAGTTAGATGGCTAAATACAGGTGAGTACAATTCCGGTTGGGAGTTAGAAGTTCCTGGGAAGGGCTCAGCTGTCTGGCGGCGCTGCTCTTTCCTAACTGCTGACATCACACTTCGAATCTGGGGCCGAGGAGTGGGGCATAAGGCAGAGGCAGAACAGCAGGCCACCGTGCACTGCAGCTGGCTAGCTTCATGTTGGGGTCGGGCTTGGCAAGACTCCCAGGCTCAGATCCTCCATGGTATGTAGGCCCCTAACCTCCACTGAAATCAATGAGAGTTAGGCGCCGACATATGCTGGAGGATCTGGGCTCCAGTGGCTGGCTAGACCCTCGTGACTGGATCAGGCTCCGAGTGGAGGGAGAACTAGCATGTCAGAAGTGGCAGAAAGACGAGAGCCCCTGAGGAGTACTTAAATTGTCAGCTGTTTGTACAGCCCCTAGCGTGATGGGGTGCTGGTCCGTAACTGGGCATCCTAGACACAACCGCAATACAAAGAATGAACTATAATAGTAATAACACAAGGACCTTGGCTGGGAGGACTAACTTGTTTTTGCATCTGATGAAGTGGGTTTTAGCCCACGAAAGCTTATGCCCAAATAAATTTATTAGTCTTTAAGGTGCCACAAAGACTCCTCATGTTTTTTTGTTTTTACGAGGCTCTTTCCTGGACGATCAGGACGCCTCCCTGGTATAATGCCACAGGGGAGTTAGGCACCAAGGAGACATTGGGAGATGCATGCGGACGAAAAGTTCTTGGCTGGCCCTCAGCTTCTCGTCCTCTGGCCGGGCGGCAGGAAGATGGGACACCCACCAAGCACAGAGGCCCTGTTTTTAAAAAAGAAATAAATAAAAGCGTCTTTCCACTCGAATGACGTGAGTAGGCCGGGAGTTGTCAATATCCCGGCATAAAAATGCTGACATGGGGGGAGTCAATCAGCTTGGTGCGGCGTTGTAATATCTCATTTTATCCGCGCCACGCTTTATTAAATTCTCATAAACCTGTCAATGGGGAGAGCCATCATTTCACTTTACCCCATTAGCTCCACACAATGACGTCGGGGAAGGGAGGCGAGGTGGGGATGAAAAGGGGGAGGTAGGGGGAAACAAATCAACAGACCCTCCCTCCCTCCCTCCCCGACCGCAGCCAAATGCCGCTCCGCCATGAGAATGTAATAACAGTGGCGCCCAGGGAAAGTAATTGAATTAAGTGGCTTTTGTTAATGGTTTTAAGATTTAGAAGTGTAAATAATAGTTAGGGCTCTTTAATGGGACTTTGGTTTTAGGGAACTGCAGAAAGGCTTTGCTTATGTCAGGCTGGTTTGTTACTTCCTCAGCGTCATGCCTGCAAAGCATATTTGGCAGTTTTAAAGCTGACTGTGTTTATCATCCCTCCTTTCTAACTTCAGCCGGAGCTTAATTCGGGAGCATTTGCATGAGCCCTTCTTAGTCAGCCTCCAATCAGTTCTTCTCGCCGCCAGGAATAAAATATTATTTCTCTGGAGCGGCTTGGGCAAACTTCTTCACTGAAGGGGTTATGTGGCTCAAAAGTCCCCAGTCCAATGCAGAGCCTGTGTCCCCAACGGCTGCTCCTTCCCCAGATCCGGAGCAGGGCCTGATTCTGCTCTTTTGAAACCCACGGTGTTATGCCAGGGTTCAGGGAGGATGAGCTGGGGGATTTAAAGTGACTTTCATGGGAGCGCCTTCTGCTTAAAATATTAACGGCTTTTCATTTTGGACCCTATCAAAGGGAAGGAATAGAGGCTGATTTAGAACGGCCTAACCCAGATAGGGCTAAACAAACAGCGTCACATTATGCTGCAGGATAGGACATTTTTAGCACTGTGCTGCTGCAGAGGGCACTTGCAGCATTGCTAATTAATTAAGTTAATAAGCTGTATCTCGGAGACAAGTGTTCATCTGAACAGAATGGGGGACTTGCAATTTATTCAGATTCACTTTTAAAAAAAAAGTCATTAACAGGGAGTTAAGGTTGCCTGATGCTGCCCCATCCCCTTCCAGAGTGTGCAGGGTGACTAAATTTAAACCTCTAAAATCCAAGCGTTACAACAAAACCACCCACTCCACCCCATCACCTTAACTCTGCCCCCTCGGAGCTAGCAGTAGCACTAGGAATAAACAGAGTCTGCAGCTCCATTCTTGCTTGAGAGCATAGCTGCTGATCCTGACGCTGCTGTAGTGTTGTCCCTTCCCCCATGTCCTCTGTACACCACCTGGGATACTTGCTTGGTCTCAGAGGGAGGAAGGGGCTGTTGGAGGCTAAGCAGGGCTGGGCAGGGGGTAGGGAAGGGGCAGAGCTGAGAACCTGGCCTGCAATCCCTGGCTGGAGCAGCAGAAGAATTGGCTTGTAAAGAGTAAGCTAGTCTTAACCTTCAGGATAGTTACTGCCCCACTTTCATAAAGAGGGTGTGGGATAAGGGGGGAGTTTTCAGTGTAACTGTATGTTAAGGGATTCAAGCCCATTTGAAATAATGGGCATTTGTGGGTAGTGGGGACTGGCTCAGAGTGAACAGTGTGAGGTGGGTGTTGGGAGTGAATGACCAGCGGGAGGAGGATGCTCTTCATTAGGAGCCGAGGACTGTAGCTCCTGGCATGGGAAAATGAGTCCCCTGCAGTGTTCCCCTGTGGAAAAGAGTACAGGTCACACCCAGAAACCGCAGATATACCCAGGGCCATCCATACGGAGGCTCCATGTATCCACCGCAGCTGTAGTCTCTTGCCTGACCTGGGCTCTAGTCTCAGGGTTGCTTCTCTGGTGGCTTCCAAGCCATGGTAAAAATCTAGACATTCCTTGGATTCCTGTGTCAAGGGCAAAATTTCAGCTACCCCTCTAATGCTGGGGCAGTATAGTGCCTAGATAGTACAGATCACCAACTCTTTCAGCCATGCCCACCTGGGCTTTGCCACTGTCTCATCTGCTGGCTGGGGTGATTTAGTTGGGTCCTGCTTTGAGCAGGGGGTTGGACTAGATGACCTCCTGAGGTGTCTTCCAACCCTGATATTCTATGATTCTAGCCAGGATATTCTATTATTGGAAACAAGCACGGTGACCGGAGTGCAAATGGCCAGCTGTTTTCTTGGCCCTTAAACACATCTGGGTCACTTGTACACTATTCACTAAATAGCGATGTTGTAAATCTGCTTAGCCAGGCCCCTTGAGACACAGTCTCTTAGAGTCATAGATCCCGAGGCCAGAAGGGACCAGTGTGATCATCTAGTCTGACCCCCTGGATAACACAGGCCAGAGAACTGCCCCAAAATAATTCCTAGAGCAGAGATTTTAGAAAACCATCCAATCTTCACAGAACAATTGTCAGTGACTGAGAACCCACCACAACCCTTGGTCAATTGTTCCAATGGTCAATTATTCGCACTGTTAAAAATGTACACCTGATTTCCAGTCTGAATTTCTCTAGCTTTAACTTCCAGCCGTTGGATCATGTTACACCCTTCTCTGCTAGAAAGAAGAGCCCATTATTAAAGATTTGTTCCTCATGTAGGTACTTGTAGACCAGTGGTTCTCAACCTACTTATCATTGTGGGCCACAATGAGGGCCTGGGCTGCAGGTTGAGAACCACAATGCCTCCCCCCGACCCCCGCAAACTCCCCTCACAGATCCCTATGCCCAGAGCCTCCTGCCCAGAGACCCCTCCACAGGCAGCCCTGGATCCCCTCCATGCAGGGCGGGTTGGTGACCCGGACCCTGTGGGGCCGGTCGGCAGCCCCAGACTGCTGCCAAGCGGGGCCTGGCGGCGACCCTGACCCTAGACTCCCGCTGTGTGGGGCAGGCAGGAACCTGGACCCTGCCGCATGCTAATTGGGCCACTTGCGGCTCACGGGCCAGATGTTGAAAACCGCTATTATAGACTGTAATCAAGTCACATCCGTAACCTTCTCTTTGTTAAGCTAAAAGGCTTGAGCTCTTTGAGTCTATCACTATAAGGCAGGTTTTCTAATCCTCTGATCATTCTCATGGCTCTTCTCTGTACCCTCTCCAATTTATCTCCCTCCTTCTTGAACAATGGGCTCCAGAAGTGGCCAGAGTATTCCAGCAGCAGTTGCATTTACTCAGCAGAGAGATTAAACAAAGGGTTCCGGGTCCATTGTCTGCAGAGTGAATCGCTCTTTATCTCACGGCTATGGACTTGCTTTTCTGCCGTTATTTCCACACCTGGAAATGGTTTTTTCCACCTGGGTAATTTTGATTGAAACTAAATAGCAGAAATCCTATTCCGAAGGCCAAGTCTGCACAAGCTTCGGAGAAAGACCCCAAAGCACAAGTAGTCAACAGTGATGTGTTAGGCTTAAATAACAGGTTATAATTACCGATTATCCCAGACTGAAAATTGAAAAACTAAATACATTTAGGAAAAAAATAGTTCCATGTCTCCCTTCATACCGACTTGTCCAAAATGACTCCTGGGTTTTGTTTATTTCTGGTTCTGCTGTTACCTATAACGGAGCTGGCATGCTGCTGTACCCTTCCTTCCCTGCCTTCTTAAAGAGCAACATAATGTTCACACGTGATTTCATGCTAGCAGGGACAACATCAAAGCAGCCCTTTCCCCAGCAGAATTTTCTAGCTCTCTTACTCACCCCTCATCGCCACAGTATTTACTGTCACACACACCCCTAGGAAGGAAGGAAATGCTAGTTTGCTTGCTTTACAGATAGGGAACTGAGCCATGGAAAGACTAATTAACTTGCAGAGAATATTTAGGCAGAAGCAGGACTTGAACCCACGCCTTCTAGAGCACAGATGAATGGCCTAACCACTGGACCAACCAGCCTTCACTAGTAAAGCCTTGCTTCCTACTAACTTTCCCCAGTCCTGGGTTGCTCTCTTAGTGGCATGCCTGGCTGGAACTTCCCAGCATGCTGTTCTGGAACTGTCCGTTTAAATTGTGCAGAGCTCGGGAGCCACAACCCTAAAGCGGCCATTTTGCACCTAGCAGCCACAAGTGCCATCTTTCTCCCTTGCAGCTGGTAAGTCCCAGTTATGTTTTTCCCTTTCTGGCGATGGGGAGATGTCCTTTCCCCCAACAGTAACATTTAGCATGCATGAGGCTTGGGCATTTCCCCCCCTTGCATTAAAAATGTGGAATTGAATGGGATTGTAGCTATGGAACGGTGTCTCCGGTGTCCTGCGCCTTTCAGTTTCTTAGCACTCTCCCTGTAGGCTAGACAGCTGATCGGCCATTTTGTTTTTGTAGCTTGGGGCAGATTGCCAGAGGAGGTAAATGCACTGCGCTCTGCCTCTCTCATGGAGACTTTACCTGTGTTCGTTCTTGTTCAAAACTTTTTGTGGTGAGACCTGTGAACGCTTTGAGAATGTGCTAGGTTCTGCAGGGAAGCTGCTGTATTCCCAAAATGGTGTGAAAATCTGACATTTTGGGTGAAGAAAAACAGCACAACATTGCTCCAAAAAGTGGTCCAAGGTTCTGCAGACCTCTCCTGTCCCATCCTCTTGCAGGTGACCAGTGACTAGGCTGACCAGACAGCAAGTGTGAAAAATTGGGATGGGGGTGGGGAGTAATAGGAGCCTATATAAGAAAAAACTCCAAATATCGGGACTGTCCCTATAAAATTGGGACATCTGGTCACCCTCCCAGTAACCATCTGGTACAGGAGAACTGCAAAATTCTGGGGAAGGGACATCCTCTTCTTATAAGTTTGGGAAGCACATAACACATTTTGGACACAACCTCAATGCTTAACAGAAAGGGGATGGCTACCCAGGGACAGTTTCACAGCCCTTGCAAAGCCAGGGATCGCGTCTTTCAATGAGTCAGAGGGAAACTTCTAGCTTAATGGCCAAAGCTCCTAGCCCCTCAGTGAATTGGTGAGTGGAGCTCTCAGGGCTTGATTCCCTGCTGCCTTGCACCATGTGTAGTCTTTATAGTAAGGCCCAGATTCTCACAGGTATTTAGGTGCTTAACCCCCATAGGATTTAGGTGCCTAAATATCTTTGAAGATCTGGGTCTCAGCCCCTTCCAGGGTTGGACCCTGTGAAATAAAAGGCTGGACAACTTCCTAGCTTTCTCATCGCCGTATCGGCTACAGAGAGCAGAGAAAGAGGCAGTTCCTTTAGATACCCAGTGTCTCTGCTACTCAAGCCCCTGTTCCCCATGCTGTAGACAACAGATGCCCGGCATGGCAGTTTGTGGGTACCAGGGAAATAGGGGCAGATTCTGGGACTGGAATGAAAAATGCTTGGATTAAGCAGGAAGAAAAATACTCTCCTATGAGACTTTCTGTGTCCTCTGCGGGAGCATCATCTGGGGGTGGGGGTGTGCTGAACAGCACCTCCTAATCCAACTGTATAGCGGCCAGGAAGAGATTTACACAACCATTGAGCTGGGCGAGGATTATTTAATGCTCAGAGATCCATTAAATAATTGACTGGCCGTGATAAGACCTAGGCAAGGCTAGTGCTGCAGATACAGTGCAGGTTGTTTTCCATTAACGTTAGAAGGCGCCTTCGATGGGGGTGACATTTGCCCTGTGTTCTTTGGCGAGGCTTAGCGTGAGTAGATGAGGGACGATACAGCAAACAAAGCAGTTTCAATATAAATGTTGCTTGCACCAGATTAAGTGATTGCATTTAACAGCATCAGGCAGGCCAGGAGGGGATATTAAGGCCCTGATTCAGCAAAGCATTCTTAGTCCAGGGCAGCATTTCAGCACAGGACTTAAATGGAACGTCAGTGTGAGTTTAAGTGTTGTCCGGATCTGGGGCTGTAAGAATTTAGGCCCTGCTCCTGCTCCCATGGCAGTCAATGGCAAAAATTCCCGTGGCAGTAAGACTAATTAGGACCTTTCATATGTGGTGGTTTGTTGGAGCAGCCAGCAAATTAGGAAACGGAGTGTAATGCAATGTGGCAACGCTCAGGTGGGGAGGTTCTGCAATGATCGTGCATTGTGGGGTTCTGTGTTTTATTTCCCCTCAATTCCACACCAATCCAGACCAAACATTTGAGTCTCAAGGCTATTTTCTAGCTTCAGGCATTGCAAACTCTGCCTGGCCTCCTAAAATCGCAGCTGGGCTCTTTCTGTCATTCTCTATTAACAAAATTCTGCAGTGGGATCTTCTTAGTAAAGAGCTCTGTTGATGATGCAGGAGGCAGAGTAGAATCTGGCTCTCCCTCCTGCAGTGTAGACATGAATCATAGAAGATTAGGGTTGGAAGAGACCTCAGGAGGTCATCTAGTCCAAATCGCTGCTCAAAGCAGGACCAACACCAACTAAATCAAACAGGGCCTACATGCAGTTCAGGGTGATGATCATTAACCTATGACAGTGGTATGGGCTTTCCCTCTCTTCACAGTGTAGCCCGGGGAGTCTGTTGTACTTATTTTATCCAGTTCCATTCTCATTTCACTTTGCATCAAGTGATCTGATCTTCAGTCACTCAACAGGAATCAGAGTCCTTTGGTATGAAGAACCCCAAACTTCAGAGTGAGAGGTTTGAAATGCTAGATCTGAATTTTGTAGCGCCAGCCTGTATCTAACCTTGGGCTTTGTGACCATCTTAAATTGTGCACGCTGCCTTTTAGGGCCCCTCTATCCTGTGAGTTTCTTCTACAGCATGTGAGGAAAAGTGGAAAATCAACTCGCTGCCACTCGGCCATTAAGTTTAAAAACAACTTGTCTCACACTCTGTTTAGAAGCATTTCAGAGGGAGGAGCTAACCCTGCCAGGCTGGGGAAGGAGAGCCCAGATGAGGAACAGGAGGTAGAAAATGACATTATATTGTCTCCTAGCTCAGAACATTCGTTGATTACATATTGCCCATATGGGGCCACATTGGGAGGGAGTGCCATCTAGTGGTAAGAGCAGAAGACGTGGCATCTACCCTAGCTCTGCATCACCTGGAAAGTCCCCCATAGCCAAGAAGATCCCCCAGAGATTGATCTGTGTCTGGCCCTCATCACCATGGCTTTTTGGGACAGGATTGTGCTTTTGTTCTGTGTTTGTACAGCGCCTAGCACCAGGGAGTCCTGGCATGTGACTAGGGCTCTGCGAACGCAATACAAATAATAAAAATAACCTTAGCCATCGTATCCACCAGATTCCTGATTATTATTATTAATTTCCTCTTTGTATTATGGTTGTGCCTGGGGTTCCCAACTGAGATCAGGTCTCCACGATGCTAGGCGCTGTACATACATACAGCGAGAGTCACCCCTTTCCTGGTGAGCTTGCAATCGAAATAGACAAGAAAAAACACAGATGGGTTAGTGCTGTAACTCACAAGCAGAGTGAGCAGTGGGATGGCCTGCTGGTGTGTCCTGCTGCCACCGGAGTGGTCTAAAGGTGCTGGAGGTCAATGGGCCTGTTGTCTTTAGTCAGTCCGGCAGCCAGAAAAAGAGTCTGGTAGCCTCAGGACAGAATTCCCTTTATAGTCAGCCACCTCTTGGCTCTTCTATGCCGCCCCAGAACTGTGATCCCGTTGGGAAAAGACTTTCCTAACCCTCCTTCATAAGTGAGACTGTCAGAAATGGGGTGGACCTGGGGATGATTTATAAGCTATGTTTATTTGATCATACTAATTACTCATCCCTTCTCTGCTCTTTTTTGCTCTCTCTGTCTCTCTGGTTTTCGGATTCTGTGAAGTCATAAGTTTTGGGTTCATGAGCCTGGTGTACGCTAGGGAAATGAAACTGGTCTAATAGCCAGTTCGAAAAGATGACTTGGGAGGAGGGTTAATGAAATAGCCAGGTAGAGCTAAACTGGTTCGGTCTGAAGCAGTTGAGAGCCAGTGTGGATGCAGGCAACCTCAAACAGTTCAACTAGTTCTCTGGCGACTGTCCCATAATGCACTGCTGGCCTTTCACAATCTCCTGGGAGCTGAGCCGGGAACGGTGGGATAGGCGCCCAGAAGGCATTGCGACTGAAAGTCGTTTAAGGACTGCGCTCGTGTGGACACGAGGTGAAACTCAAACAGGTTCAGCAGCCCTAGCGTAGATGCACCAAACCGCTTGTGACAACCAGTTCCGTTCTCTAGACGTGGCCGTGCTGTTTGAGTGGGTTCGGCAGAGGCAAAGCAAGTCCATCCCTCAAGTAAATGTGGTAGATTGTTGGCATTTGATTTTTATTCTTTTTGTAGGGTTTCACTTACAAAAACAACAACAGCAAAACCCCGAGCTGTTCACCTCTGGGATGCGCTATAGGATTCCTTAGAGGAGGCAAAGCCTTCTGTTTAATCAGGTCTGGCATGAAAGGGGTTAATGAGAGAATCTCCAGGCCCTCTAACACAAAGAGAAAGTGAGTTTTCTGATCCATAAAGGATCAGTCTGTAGGAAACCCCATCAGACTCCTTAGCGTGAAATTACACAGCAGCAGGGGGCTACAGTCCTTCTACTGTACAACATTAAAGAGATGAATTAGAACTTGACATTCGTGTGTTTAATATGCCTATTCCTGGCATTATCCAGCCCGGACCAATCATAATCAAGGACTTATGGTCATTGGGTCTATGAGGGTACTTAGGTTTGTTCATTCGCTTGCTGTCTCCATCCAATCTATCTAGCCGTCGTATCTAATCTCCCGATGTTTTGAACTGGAAAGCAGTATCTTCGTGCTTGTATCTCACAGCTATTGGTTCCTCTGAATAATGGTAGCGGCTTTGTCATTGCACAAATAAATCCCAAGGAATTTCTATTAAATAGGTAGGAAATACCATAAAAATGTGAATTTCTCTATTTAGGAAGATGAGGGGGAAAGAAACGAGGAAGAATCTTTGACTAGGATATTTGCTGTTATATAAACTTTAAAGTACAAATCTTCTCCACACCGAACTCATGGAAAGTGAGCCATCGGTCAGTGTGCACCCAGGATTTTTAAGCAAGTAGTTTTTAAGTGAGGTGGAACTTGGGGGTACACTGTATCCCTTTCATAAGTGAAGCAGTTCAAGCACAAGCTGGTGCATCCCCATTAGTCATGATGAATTGGTTTAAGTTTTGCCCCCCCCCCCCAACAGTTGTCCCTACACTGTTTTAGTTGCAATAGCCTCTGCATACCTACCCCACAAGTCCTGGCTCAGCTCCTAGAAGCAATGCGTCCTGGGGGATTTCAAAAGGCAACAGGTGCATTATGGGACAGTATCTGGTGGACTAGTCCACCCCTTTCAGCTTCTCTGTGTCTGTATTCAGACAAACCTAGTTCCGGATGAACTGTTTAACTTTGAACTAGCTGCTAAACCTGCTGGAAGGTTGTCTGTTCTGACTGTTCATTGGGCCATTCGTAGATAGGAGGGAGGTGTGGATGCAGATGTCCTGTGAGCTCTCCAGTTGCTCTCACTGGTTTAATTTCCCTAGAGTAGACCAGGCCACATAGTTCTGCTAGCATGTGAACTGTAGATTACGTGCCTCATGGAACCATAGATACCTTGAAAGGTTAGATATAAGCAGGTGAGGGATAGCTCAGTGGTTTGAGCATTGGCCTGCTAAACTCAGGGTTGTGAGTTCAATCCTTGAGGGGGCCATTTAGGGATCTGGGGCAAAAAAAAAATTGGGGATTGGCCCTGCTTTGAGCAGGGGGTTGGACTAGATGATCTCCTGAGGTCCCTTCCAACTCTGATAGTCTATGAGTGCCTCTATGAGGTAGAGCAAGAGGATAAGGAATATGAGAGAGGAGGCATTCAGACTTTCTTTTTCAGCATCAAACTCTGTGGAGACCTCTTTCTATTTAAATTTAAAATACGGCGGCTCTACAGTTGAAGGTATATACTGGAGTCAAAATGCATGCTGGTGTTCTCGCTCTTGTTTGTATGCTTAAGGAGACCCAGGTTAAAGCTTAGTAATCAGTGAATAATCCGTCTCTTTGTGGGTAACATTTTATTACCCAGGGTTGTCCTCACTGTCTCTGGGTAGGTCACATTGGCCAGAGTCACCATCTCTCTGGGTACTCCAAGAATGTTCACATGCCCGCCAACCTGCCACAGTTTGCGGGCGTTCTGAGCTGTATCATGGCTAGATACTAGGCTAAACACATCTTCATGGCTTGGGCATGTCCTTCATTTCAGAGCTCATGTGAATTCCCCTGAAACAGGGCTGTGGTGCGATCCATGATGGAATAGCCATAATGGTGTCAATAAAGCAGCATTTTGCCAGGGTACAAGAAACGAAACAAGTAGGAAGTATAAGAATAAGAGGCTAGAAGGTCACGTTTGCATGCCTGATGCCTCGCCTTTTGGAAGCACATGCTTTACCTATGTAAGACATTTAAGAGTTCAGTTGAATCTGTGCGCAGCTTGCTTTTAGGTGACCGGAGGACTTAAAGGTAAATTAAACATAAGTGGGAACAATAAGTTGAGCAGAATGAATGTTTATTGGCATCCTGGCATTGCTGTGCTTTCTGATCCTTCTGTCCTCTTTGTGTTGCAGAGACGAGACGCGCCCTTCTGCATTCAATGTTCTGCGGAGGGATAAACAAACAAACCAAAAACAAATCAGTGCAAAAGTGATTTAGAGCTCAACCATTTTGTGACAAAGCTGCCCAGTCTAAAAAAAAGAAAGAAAAGAGTGACAAATTTTAAATGCTTTTGGCTTTTGTCTTCAATTAAATTAGAGGCCACCCCTGAGTCTAGAGTTTCAAGTCGGGGTAGCAGTTTCTACAGAAAAGAATTTCCATTATTGTGTTGGAAACACTTACTTAATCCTGCTTTTGCCGCAGATCTGCCCGAGATTTTCACAGCCACCAGAACTCTGGATTCCATTATTAATCATGGAAGACATTTCAGTCAACCTGAGAAAGAAGGAGCCGGGCTGTGGATCCCATAGGGAGAGTACCATTAACCAGTAGCTGGGAGGAGCTCATCGTGAGTGTATCATTAACAGCTAGGATAATTAACCACTGGAACAGTTTGTAATGGATTCTCCATCATGGGCAATTTTTAAATCAAGATTGGATGTTTTTCAGGTTCTAATTCAAACAGGAATTAATTCAGGGATGTTCTCTATTTGGTATTATGAAGGAGGTCAGACTAGATCAGTGGTCACCAACCGGTCAATTGCGATCGACTGGTCGATCTTAGAGGATCTCCCAGTTGATCGCGATCTCCAGTGGTGGCTCCCTGCCTACCCTGGCCCCACTCCGCTCCCGGAAGTGGCCAGCACGGCCCCACGGCCTTGGGGTCGGGAGGGCAGGGGTCTCCCGCCACGCGTTGCTCCTGCCTGCAAGCACCACCCCCGCAGTCCCATTGGCCGGGAGAACTGTGGGGACAGTGCTTGCAGAGAGGGGCAGCGCGCGGAGCCATGTGCATCCCCCCAGGGGCTGCAGGGGCACGTTGGCCCCTTCTGGGAGCAGTGGGGAGCCGGGGTAGGCAGGGAGCCTGTCTTGACCTCGCTGCTCCCGCTGCCGACCGGGAGCCGCTGGAGGTAAGTGCTGCCCAGTGAGAGGCCGCACCCCAACCCCCAGCACCCTCCCAGAGCCAGCATCTCATACCCTCTCCTGCACCCTGAGCCCCCTCCTGCACCCCCATCCCTGACCCCCCCTCCCAGAGCCAGCACCCCAAATCCCCTCCTTCACCGCATCCCTGATCCCCCTCCTGGAGCCAGCATCCCATACCCCCTCTGCACCCTGAACTCCCTCCTGCAGCCCAAGCCCCAGCCCTGACCCCCCTCCTGTACCCCAGCTCCCTTCCAGAGTCCATATCCTGCACCCCCTCCTGCACCCCAACACTCTGCCCCAGCCTGGAGCCCCCTCCTTCACCCCATCCCTGATCCCCCTCCTGGAGCCAGCAT
This sequence comes from Lepidochelys kempii, assembly GCF_965140285.1. Taxonomy (NCBI): domain Eukaryota; kingdom Metazoa; phylum Chordata; order Testudines; family Cheloniidae; genus Lepidochelys; species Lepidochelys kempii. The sequence continues at coordinate 102,739,434 of NC_136387.1, read as the reverse complement.
CCCATACCCCCTCTGCACCCCGAACTCCCTCCTGCAGCCCAAGCCCCAGCCCTGACTCCCCTCCTGTACCCCAGCTCCCTTCCAGAGTCCATATCCTGCACCCCAACACTCTGCCCCAGCCTGGAGCCCCCTCCTGCACCCCACCCCCTACCCCAGGCTCAGCTCAGAGCCCCGTCCCACACTGCAAACCCCTCAGCCCCAGCCCAGAGCCCGCACCCCCTCCTGAACCCTAACCTCCTACCCCAGCCCAGGGAAAGTGAGTGAGGGTGGGGAGAGTGAGCAACAGAGATGATGGATTGAGGTGGATGGAATTTTGGGGAAGGGGCGGGGCCTTAGGGAAGGGGTGTGGTAGATCCTGGGTTGCCCTTAGATTCAGAAAGTGATCTTGGGCATAAAAAGGTTGGAAGCCACTGGACTAGATGATCATAGACTGGCTTTGTAATCTGTGAATAGTGGAACCTTAATGCCACACGTGGTATGAAAAGTAAATAGATATTGCTAAGACACTGACTGACCCACTGGGGAGAGATCTCCAAAAATACCCAAGATTAATACACTTCTCACACAGGACGATCTTGTTCTCAAATGCTCCAGTTCATCTTGGGTTATAGCAGCCTCCAAAGGATGAGGAAGCATGGTGCACTGGTGAGACCAGAGTTCAGTTTCCCTGCTCTGTCACAGACATCTTTTGTGGTCTTGGGCAAATCCCTTAGTCTCTATATGCCTAGCTCCCCATCTGTAAAATGGGGATATCAACAACAGAGGATGAAAACATTAAAGATTGTAAAGGGTTCATGGTAATGGGGCTTATAAGTACCATAGACAGGAATTTGCTATAGCAATGTTTTTCAATGGACAGCTGACACCGAAGTTGCATCTTATTGGAGGGGATGGACGTGTCAATATTAAATGCAACCAATAAGATGCTCAAAAATGGTGAGATTGCAGAGACCTAGCACATATTTAGGGCTAGACTGCTGGTAGTGATAGCGCCCCCTAGTGATTGTTCTTTTAGCTAGGTCTTGATCAGGTGTACTGTGGTAGGAAGATCGTCAGCTGTTGGACGTGGAGTGTTTCTCTAGCTTATGACTGTTATCCACCCAAGCTTGTGTTTGTGGAAAGGGTTGTCTGGCTTTAGAAATATAATGGGAATAGCATGGAACGCACTCTAGGAAGACTGGAGTTAATACCAGGGACGTAGCAGACAACTGGATGGAGGACTTGGATCTTGGTGCCATTTGGGTGCGTCAAATTGCTTGATTGTCTGTCAGAGATGGATAGTAGCGCATCAGAAGGCTGCTTTGGTGGCTGCTTATTTGCTCTTCCTTCTGTCAAGAAGCACAGGACTGGAAGGGACCTCTGGGGTCTTCAGTTCTAGTCCCCTGCTGTTTCAGGCAACCCTATCCTATAATCCCGTTCATGACTCATCAAACTCTATCTTATAACTCGTTAGGGTGTCCCCACAACTCCTATTGGGAGGCTGTTCCCGAGCCTCACCCCTCTGATGGTAGGAAACCTTCTCATTTCCAGTCAGGGCCAGTTTATCCCCATTTGTTCTCGTGCCAACATTGTCCTCTACTTCAATAGCTCTTCCCCTTCCTTGGTGTTTACCTCTGATGTATTTATACAGAGCAATCAGATCCCATCTCAGACATCATTTTCTGAGATTAAACTCCTCGTACTTGTCCACACTTGAAATGCTACAACGGCACAGCATCACTGCTGTAGGGCTTCTACCTACACTTTGGATGCTACCTACATTGACAGGAGGGGTTCTGTCTCCCCGAGAGGTGGTAGCTAGGTTTACAGGAGAATTCTTCCATTGACTGAGTGTTGTCTACACTAGCGGTTAGGTCGGCTTAACTATGCAGCTCAGCAGTGTGGATTTTTCCCACCCCTGGGTGACGTAGGTAAGCCAACTTAATTTTCTAGCATAGACCAGGCCTTAGGGCATGTCCACACTTACCTCCGGAGCGATTGATCCATCAGGGGTCGATTTATCGCGTCTAGTGAAGATGTGATAAATCGACCGCCAAGCGTTCTCCCATTGACTGCGGTACTCCACCGGCATGAGAGGCGCAGGTGGTGTCAACAGGGGAGCGTCAGCAGTCAACTTACCGCAGTGAAGACACCGTGGTAAGTAGATCTAAATACGTCGACTTCAGCTACGTTATTCACGTACCCCCAGTGTAGACCAGGGCTTAGTCTCCTCTCATACGATCAGCCCTCCATTCCCCTGATCATCCTAGGAACTCCTCTCTGTGCCTGTTCTTACAGCCTCTCCTGGCTTGTCAATCTGACCTCACTCCTGCATCTAATTCTGTAATAATAGTCCAAACCACCACAGTTTAGCATAATGCTACTGCAGTGTCTAAAGTGCTTATTAAGAGCTGATCAAGATTTTTTGTTTGCAAAATTCTCCATCCCACCCCTTTTATAAAAAACAAAATATTGAAAAAATGGTTCAGCTCTACAGTAGGTTGAAAAATGGAGGGAAATTAATGAAACTGCCATTAAAATATGCTTTTTTAATTTCACAATTTCAACTTTAATCTTTTGTGAAATTCAAAAGCTGTAGTGAGTACTTTAGTGTCCTTAATAAGGTGCCATTTGTTGGTATGGAATTCACTTTAAATATTTAAGAAGGAAACACTGAACCAAATCACACCCTGCGGCCCTTCTGCCGTACTAAGTTTATGTTTCAGGATAATTTGGTATTGTCTGGTTGCTAAAGATTTCCAAGTGCAGAACTTGCATCATCTGGTGCAAATCAGGGTGCTTTGCTGTCAAACCCTGATAAAGGTTGCTTAGGACCAAATGGCAAATGGTAGAATGTCTGTGCTGTATTGTGATTAAAGCTTTTTTCTCATTGGATGAGGTGAGTTCTTGGAATTTGAAACAGCATCAGTCCCAGCTTTCTCTGGAAGTAGCACCGTAAATATGAAGTGTGTTAAACAGAAGGAATCGACTGCAGCTGGAATGTGAAAATTAAAGCGACAATTTAAATGAAATATTCCGGTTAAGGCAAAAAGTTTGTAGGCAAATGCAAACCATCTGGACTGTACGAAGCAATTTGTGGTGATGCAACGTCCTCCGTCCAGAATACTGCAAAGGCAAATGAAAGTTGTGGTGTAAACTCAAAAAAAGGAACAGATTTCTGTTCTCTCATGGGCTCATCTGGCAGATCAAAGGACCTGATTCAACTGCCATTAAAGTCAATGGAGAGACTCCAGAAGACAGAGTCCAGAGGACAGCTACAAAAATGATAAAACTTCACCTATGAGGAGAGTTACAAAAAACCCCAAAAAACGGTCATGGTTAGTCCTGAGAAGAGAAAACTAAGGGGAGGTCTGATAACAGTCTTCAAATATGTTAGGGGCTGTTATGAAGAGGACAATGATCAAATGTTCTCCGTGTTCACTGAAGGCAGGATAAGAAGCAATGGGCTTCATCTACAGCAAGGGAGAGTTAGGTTAGATATTAAGAAAATCTTTCTAACTATCAGGGTCGTTAAGCTCTGAAATCGGCTTCCATGGGAGGTTGTGGAATCCCCATCATTGGAGGTTTTTAAGAACAGGTTGGACCTGGCAGGGACAATCTAGGTTTCCTTGGTACTGCCTTAGCGCAGGGGGGTGGATTAGATGACCTCTGAAGGTCCCTTCCAGGCCTACATTTCTATGAGTCTATTACACAGGCCATAACATCTGATTGAACGAGAGCCTATTTTTTAGAAAGACATCCAGTCTTGCTGGACTGAATTCCCCCTGCGTTTACAACTGGGTACAGGATTCATCTTTGCTGCCCTGCACTTGGCTCATGCTCTGCCCTGCACTCGGCTCATGCTCTGCCCTGCACTTGGCTCATGCTCTGCCCTGTTGAACAGCTGCTGTGTTCCGTCCCAGTGATGAGTGGCATGATCCTGGTACAAAACCAAATCCTCCTCTTAGCTTCCAGAGGGATGACTCAGCCCATCAATGAGAGTTAGTTTTCCTGTTACTCAGTGAACACCCTGACCCCAGGAGGACTTTGGGGGCCCATGGCAATAGCTAGGGGGGGCTTGGAGGCATGAGGCCCTCTATACAGATCTCGCAAGATCTGGAGTTGTAGGGGCAGAACTCCCTGCCGGTTCCCTCTTGCCCAAAAGAGATCATCAAGCAGCAGCTCTGTGTGTCCGGATTCACCGTTTCTTGTCCCCTGTGAATAAACAGCAAAGAAGCATGGAATGTTGCAGGATGAGAGGCCCTATATAATTGCAAGAACATTATAATTAGCCTGTATGGACACTAGGATGCAAGCTCCCCTATGCAGATTTGAACCTAGTCTTGGTTAAAGGAGAAATCTTCTACATTAATCCACTGGCAACAGCATCTCTCTTCCATCTCTGGCCTGAACGAGCTGGTGTTTTTGTGTAAACCCTAGAGCCTCCATGCTTTTCCCTCAATTTTCACTGGAGAAAAAACATGTCAGGTGAGAGCCAGATGAGCAAACAAGGCCCCTAAACAAAAGGAAGAGGCTTAATATGGGTGAAAGTGTGTGGATAGCATCTGGTTTTCCAAGGGCAACGTCTTAACAGCTCACTGACAAATTCCACTCAAATTTGAAAGGACATACTGCAAATGAATGACCAGGAAGGACCTTTCCCCAACTTTCCACACTGGCTTCCATAGAATACTGAATCAGGTCTCGGTCCTTGTCTTCAAGGCATTCAATGAGCTGTGTCCAGCGTGTCTAAAAGATAGAATCATAGGACTGGAAGAGCCCTCGAGAGGTCATCTAGTCCAGTCCCCTGCACTCATGGCAGGACTAAGTATTATCTAGGCCATCCCTGAGAGACCCAGATCACCTGAAGCTCTCAGGTGAATATTGTGGTCAACAGCTCTGCTCCTCCGGCACAATGGAACTTTCTGCCATAAAGTTTAAGCTTGACAGGGCAGGAGACAGACCTTTCTTGAGGCTTTCTATTCTGTCCAGGAGGTCAAATTGGATGATCACAATAGCGCCTTCTGGCCTCATAATGTATGGTACAGAGTAGCTGTTGCCTATTTCCTTTTGTGTTGGAGTGCCGTGTTTGATCATCCTCCGCTTTGTTTTTAATTATTACCTTTATACTCCCAGCCGTGGCTATTCTCACATAGGGTTCTACTGGAATCACCGTCTCTCTGGATCTAGGGCAATTTCACATTTACACTGAGCTCAAACTCTCTCTTTTCTATTTTCTTCCCACCTCTATTTCCTGGGCTGCTGATTCTTTTTAGTCTCAACTTTTAAAAATCTGTTAAAATTGTGGTTTTAGCCTGAAAAAGGAAGTTGTGAAAAGGACATCATAGCTCAGTGGTTTGAGCATTGGCCTACTAAACCCAGGGTTGTGAGTTCAATCCTTGAGGGGGGCATTTAGGGATCGGGGCAAAAATTAGGGATTGGTCCTGCTTTGAGCAGAGGGTTGGACTAGATGTCCTCCTGAGGTCCCTTCCAACCCTGATATTTTATGATTCTATCTCTCAGCGCCTATCAAATCAGTTTCTAACTGACTGGGGTTTGGAACCTACAGACCTAAAAGCCGACTGGATGGCAAATTTAAATGCTGTTCGTGGCCTCAGACAGTGGCTCATTCCCCAGAAATGATGCTGAGTGAATGACAGAACTGAGTGACATAAGACAGTTCTTATATTACAAGGCTTTTTGGGGCAGGGCACCTGATTTTTATGTTTATGTACAGTGCTGTGCACTATGGGTCCTGATCCTGGCTGGAGCCGCACTATAGAAAGGAGAGGTGGCTTTTGTGATTAAGGCCCTGGATTGGAACTCATGACATCTAGGTTCAGTTCTGAGCTCTGCAACAGACATTTGTGTGACCTTGGGCAGATGATTTAATATTCCTGGGCCTCAGATCCCTGTCTATAAAATATTCTTCCTTTATCTTCTCTATTTTGATTGTGCAAGTTCTTTGGGGCAGGGACTGTCTCTTACTATGTGGATGTACAGTGCCTAGCACCCCAGAGCACTGATCTCAATTGGGGGCCCTTGAGGCGCTACTGTAATAGACATAACAACATAACGCTGGGCAGGTCTGGATGGCTGATCTTCAGAGCGCAGGAGAGAGTCCGAAAAGCTTTGGAATGCAATCAGAGAAAAACGCAACGAGGTGGGCGGTGTCTTTCCACCAGCCCCTCTTTCTCCTGCTGTGTGAACCTACTGTAGATTTCTGAATCCCCTTTGATGTTTATCTCCCTAGTAATTCTATTTGGGGGATTTGCTAAAGCGACAGTTAGAAGAATACAGCATGGAATTGGGAGGCCGAGTGGCGAAAAGAATGTTGGAAACAGGATTAGGATCATATTCTACCAGCGCTTGTCAGGTTGTGAATAGGGCTAAAGTTCCTTATCGGCCCAGGGTGGTGGGACTCTTTTGTCCCAGATGGGATTTCTCCCCCCTCTCCGCGCCCTCCCCTTCACGTAAAGCTTTCAGTGTAATGATGAAAGAATAATCATTGCTTTGAATGGGGAGATGTGATATTGGAAATTCCACCCGATGGAGCAGATGATGCTCAGATATACAACAGAGTTAGGCAGGGATTCCTGGGAGTTCTAGGTTGCGGACATGGGCCCCCCTGTTGCTTGAAAATAAGTCAGAAAAGGCTATGGCTGAGATATTAAAGGAGTACCAATTTTACAGTAGCAACTCCAATTGGTCAGACTGGTCACATGGTGGTGTTTGTTTAATTTGAACATGTTTAATTTCCCCCAAAGTTTCTTATTTGGAAAACAACAAAGTTCCAGAACAGCAGAACATTTTGGAAACCAAAACATTGGTCGGGTTTGCAAACCAATGAAATGCAAATGCTTTTGAAAGTTTAGAAATTCTGGCGATTTTTCGGGGGGGCAGGAGGAGGGTGGGACTCATCTCTACATAACAATAATAAAAATGCACCATCTCGGATATACTGGTCTGTAATGTTCAAACTGGATGAAATCTACATGGGAAATATTCAGGTGCTAGCCTCAGAAAGCTAAGACCAGAGGGAGTCTCAACTTTTTCACCTGTAAATTTCAAAGCTTTGATTTAGCTATGAACCTAATAGCAGCAAAGATTTACTGGATCCTTTCTTCATAAGGTCCGGACCAGCATTAGCACTTTCTAAACCATCTGGATAAACAGGCCCTTTATTCGCTCTATGTTAAACATACACGACCTGTTTGAAAATGCGAGAGCAGATGAAGTGTAATCAATGATCTTTCAAAGAATAGAAGATCGGAAAGTGCTTTCTTCAGGGCATAGGATGTACCAGTAGAAATTAGGTAGCGAAAGAGAGAAATGGATAAAAATATTCAAGCCCTTTGAAGGGAAACTGCAAATTTTGTTTCATCCTAGAATTTAGATTTTTGTTTTAAGTTTGACGAAATCTACATGAAATGAATAGAAATATTTTCATTAATTTTGTTTTTAAATTTCAGTGAAAACAGTGTATGGGGTGCGTTAATAATAATTAAAAAACAAAATTCACACAAGCACCAGAAACCCAGGACTAGCGGCATTGCATTAGTGCATCAGAAACAGAAACTCAGTGTTGCCAGCTCTCGCAATATTGTGGTGTTTTTCTTAAAGCCCCAGCTCCTGGAATCTTGTGAACATGTGAGAATCTTAGCTTTCATTTAAAAAAAAAACGGTTTCTAGCCCTCATGGTTACAGTGAAAAGATAGAACACATGACCTGAGTGTAACCTACAGGCTCAGAACCAGAAGTCAGAGAAAAAGAACCCCACATTTATTATTTATTACAAATCTCATGGTTTTTAAGCCAATCTCACGATTTTTAGGGCCTGTCTCCTGATTAGGACTGGGAACTGAAACTAACTAGAACTGGGAAGTGAAACTCACTGATCTGGTTTCCCTGCCCAAGCTGAGTGAAATGCAGGAAAGTTAAACAGCCAGCAAAAATGATGAAATATACATTCAATTTTTAAAGTTCTTTCCTTTTTAATTGTCCATGGGTTTATTTTTAGTAACACAAACAACAATTTTTCTTTCAAAATCCGAGGCCACGTTCTGCAGTCTTTTACGCCGTTCTTGTCTATTTCACTCGGAGTTTGGCCTTAAATAAGGCTTGGGTCAATGATTTTTATTTTGACAGTGTCTCTTTATATCCAATATTCATACTTATTAGTATTTTAATTTGTAGTACAGTGACCTCTGTGATGATCAGACCCCATTGTGTAACTCAATGCACACACACAGTAATAAGGGACAACGAGATCACAAACTACATAGACAAAATGGACAAAAGGAAGGACTATTATATCCACTGTGCAGATGGGGAATGGAGAGAATGTCGACACTGCAATAAAAAACCCACAGCACTGAGTCTCAGAGCCTCAGGTCAACTGATGCCGGAAAGCGGTAATTAGTCCTGTAAATATTTTGAAGTTGATGGAGTTAACAGCAAGGATGAATTTGACCTTTTAGCGCTTTGTATCAACAAAATATGCACCACTATCTTTTCGTTCTGGGTATGTACAGCCCCTTGCACAATAGGGCTCTGATTGGACCTTGTGTGTGATATTATGGCTATGTCTACTACAGTCATGGTGACGTGTAGAGCATAGGCAAGTGTAGCTACACGCGGCAGTGAAAGGTTCTGGTGAAGGGGAGGCAACAGGGAAGCAGTGTAGACTAGGAGGCCCTGCTTGGGAATGTAGAAAGCTTGTGTAGGGTATATACTGGGGGGGGTTCAGGTGTGTAAGGCACTCTAGTCTACTCTACTCAGCTAAGCTGGGCCTCTCCGTCTACACTGCTGTTTATATCCACACTAACCGGGCGTGCGGCATCAGCACTTTACATACCGCCGTAAGTTTAGACCTTATAAACCCAATAATCATTCTCAAACTGGTATAGCTCCTGTCTTTATTTCCTTCTTCTTGTATTCCTCTTGTAACCAATACTGATGTGATATAAAAGTTGGACTGAAGGCATCCTCCAATAAGGGAGAAGCTACCTGAGTCAAATACTTTTTAAAAATGGGGGAGGGGGGACACCTCTGCTCTTCTGTGCCCACAATGGTTAATGAGAGTAACAGCATGTGGGGATGTTTGTATAAACAACCAGCACAAGAATGAAATTATTAGGCATCAAAATCTTTCCCATTCGGTACAACTTAACATACTGTGAAATACTCTCCCTTCTCCAGGCCACAGAGCGTTCAAAGCAGCCGTCTCATGGTACTGAACCAAAACCGCAAAGATAAATATTTCATTTCTCAACACCTGCCAATCCTCTTTAGGGCTGCATGATTCCAATGTGCTTTTAAGTGGCTTTACACCATTTTAACTCTGCTGAGGTCAGTGGGGTTTACTCACATGAGTAAAGTTGCTCCTGTGTTATTTGCCACCCCAGGTTTGCAGGGTTGGCAAATAGCACGGCTGATTCTAAACACATGCTTAAACACGGTGCTATTTGCCCACTAACCAGTAAAACAGAGCGCGCGATGTTAAGCAAAATAATAAATTGTGTGTTTGGCTTCAAACTGGATTTAAAAAAATAAATGTTTATTGTGCGAGGATTTATTCCGTTTGACAAACCATGCTGTTTAGAATACAATAGTGGCATAATCACAGCCTGCGGCTGTCATTTTTCATGATAATGGGATACTTATTCATCTAAGGCAGGTACAGGTCTGTCGTTGGCCTTCATTTTACAAGATTACATGTATTTCTGTCTCACTTGGAATAGGTGATATCTGACAGGAAGCAATTTCCCCCAATTTCGGGGGGTCTTTATATATATATATATATTTAACTATTTGCTGCTGATACTTCTGCTCCAATTCTTGATGTAGGTTTGGCAAGGAACCCAAAGACAAACGTGAGCAAAAAATTATTTTGAACTCTTTCCATAGCATGACAATTTATTAGCGAAGCGTGACAGTGCAGGAATTTTTCCAGTGCATCCGACGTTTGGGCTGGCGTGTGTATTCGACTCCATCCTTAAAAAGAAAACGGTGCCCATTTTTGCTCTGCCTGAACCTTCTCCAGACCAGAGGCACCGCAGTCACATTGCGAAAGTTATTGTTTGAAATTCCGTTTGGCGTCGCTGAGCGGAGGTCTGATTCAGCAAGGCACTTCTGAGACCGAGATGCGCCCGTCCTGAAGTGCTGTGCAAAATTGAGGTCCTGATGCCACAGCCAGACAACTTGCTGGAAAGTAATGTAAAGCTGATTGAAAATGCCAATATTTTTCATGGGAATTTTTAAAAAAATTTGTCCCTTTCCCCTGCCCCTTCCCCCCCGCAGGTTTCCCATGGGAAAAACATCAGTTGTTTGAAACTAGTCAAATTTCAGTTTCCAATTGTTTGGCAAAAAAAAAAAAAAGAACCAAAATGGAATTTTTCTGCAAAAATTGTTGCTTGAAAACCCATTTATGGTCTAAAAAAATATTTAGATGAAAAAATATCGATTAGTGCTCATCTGTGACTGGTAGCCATTCTGCAGTTCCCTGTTAAACACATCACTCTCCACTCTTCCCATCCCTCCTTCCTTCCTATCATTCCTCTCATTCCCTTTCCTCTATCTAATTCTACCTATCTGGACTTTGAGATTATTTCTTTGTATTATGGGCTGTGCCTAGAGATCCAGCCAAAATCATGGCCCCATCGTCTTAGGCGCTGTGCAGAGACGTAAGAACAGACAGTCCCTGCCCAGATTGTATGGTGTAAATACATAAGACACACGATGGTTGGGAGAAAAGAAGGGTTACTAACCTAATTTTACACGTGGGGAACGGGGACACGGAGAGATTAAGTGACTTGCTCAAGGTCACACAGGGAGTCTATGGCAGAGATGGGAATCGAAAGCATGTCTGCCGCAGCTTAGTCTAGTACTCTTATATCCCCACGAAGGACAGAAGATTTGTTCCCTCTCTGCATCCCTCTCCCATCCATGTGTTCCCTGCTTATGCTCGGAGCAATCTCCTTCCGCCTGTGTCGTGTTAGGCTCTTTTCGTTCAGTCTAAAAATGTTCTGCTAGAGAAAAGTAAACGGCAATGCAGATACGCGCTCAAGGTTTATATCTTCCGAATCTCTGCCCCCTCCCCGCCCCATCCCACCCACGCACCCCCCCACACACACACTTTGTAGCAACTGGAGCATTTGTGGCCCTGTGCTCTCTGAGCTGTGGTTACAATGCTGGGCGTGTCGGGAGCTCTCCCCTAGCACTCCCTGGGTTGCTGCCACTGGTGGCAATTAACTGGTGTGTCACAATGGGGGTAGGGAAGTGAGGGGCGGAAGGACCCTCCCACAGGCACATCCAATGGGCATAGGAAACCTGGGAAGCTCTATTCATGAAAGTGATGTGCACCAGCCATCCCCCACTGTTGACCCCAGCCATCACTGTCTTGGCAGCTGGGATTGTTTTGGTTCTCCAGTCTATCATTTTAAAATAGCGCTGGTCGAACAACTCTCACAAAGAGTTTATCATCTACAGGGTGGGTTTTATACTGCCACCCATCGCCGCAGAACCTGAGCATGGAAAATCCATCACAACAGCAAAGCCCCACGCATGACAATTTCCCTCCTGTCAATCATTATTTTAGGGAATGTGCTTTTTCACTATTCCCCCCGTGCCAATGCTGACCATCTTCTGTTTAGGGTGGAAGATCCCCCAAACACTGTGAACATGAAGATCCCCCAAACATTGTTACTCTGTAGCAACTTGGGCCATTGCTACTGTTTGTATTTCAGTAGCATTTAGGAGCCTCAGTCCAATGTGCTAGGTGCTGTACAAACACAGAATAAAGAGACAGTCCCATTGGAATGCTTTTTTACATAAAGGCTACAAGTTATTTGGCCTCGTAACTGAGCAGTATTTGCTCCAGTGATGCTCCAGTTCCTGTCTAAGGTTTTGTCAGGCACTGCCGTGATTGGTATAGAAGGGCCCGATCCACAGCCCATTGAACTCAGTGGAAAGATCCCTGTTGATTTTGATGGGCTTTAGATTGGGCCCAGTGACCTTTACCTGTTGGAAGGGAGGGAGGCTGTCCAGTGCTTAGGCTGCTCGCCTGGGACTCAGGAGATGTGGGTTCAACCCTGACCCATCACCAACCTTCTTCTGTGCCTTGGGCAAGTCCCTTAGTCTCTCTGTGCCACAGTTCCCCATCTGTGCAATGGGGATAGTCAGCCCTGCCTCCCAGGAGGTTGTGGGGGCAAATGCATTAAAGATGCTCAGATATTGTGGTAATGGGGGGAGGGCATGAATACTTTAGACAGAGAATTAGTGAGGAGGGTTCTGTGTGCCACGCAGGGGTGAGCCAAACCTGGTTTTCCCAGCAGCCAAGTACAGGCATCATGGGGTATTACGAGGGGATAATCTCTGGCCTCTGGGAGGAGCAGTTCATTCAGTTCACAACACTTGTGTGTTTGTTGTGGCTGTCCTGTGTTACCCTCTGTAACCCCATCCTTCCCAGAGTTAGCATGTAGCGGATTCGTACAGAATGCGAGGCCCAGACCTGGCGCTTTATAAACTTCCTCCAGTGGGGCTGTTAGCGTAATTATACGTGTCGTGCGATGATCCAGTCCATACAGGCCGCTCATGAAAGGAGACCTCTCACGACATGCCTTATCTCAGGGGTTTCGTCACAACAATAGAAGGGGGCGGAGACATGGAATCCAACTCTCCTTGCCCTCCAGTTTGTCATGTTCTCGATCTATACCCCTGTAGCTGAGAGGAGAACCAAGCCTGCTTTGCCTAACGGCTAAGGATTCTGTGTCCTGTCTACGGTCTATGGAGCCCCGGCTCCGGCACCGCTCCGACAGAGGTCAGCGGCAGCTGGGCTTGTGCGTCCGAACACCTTCCACTGAAGACCTTGGGAGTCTTTCCATTGACTTCAGTGGGAGCTGGCTGGGGCCTTGCGTGAGGGCTGCAGGATTCGTCCCCATGGTAGCGAGGCCTCTCCTGGTCTGTACTGTAAAGGCAGCTGGTAGGAAGATCACCTTGTGCAAGGAGCGTAGGTTCCAGCAGGAACAGGCAGACAGTTACATGTCAGGCCCCGATTCTGCCAGGCGCTGAATGTCACCACCTCACTCTCACCTCTGGCGGAGCAGAGAGTGCTCAGCAGGATGGGGCCCCTTGGGGGGAGGGGTAGCTCAGTGGTTTGAGCATTGGCCTGCTAAACCCAGGGTTGTGAGTTCAATCCTTGAGGGGGCCATTTAGGGATCTGGGGCTGGTCCTGCTTTGAGCAGGGGGTTGGACTGGATGACCTCCTGAGGTCCCTTCCAACCCTGATGTTCTATCATTCTATGACCCCAGGAAAAGGTTCCAGAAATAATCTGGCAGCTAGAGGGAGCTGGATTAATTAGAGGGACAGGGGAGTTAAATCAGTGGGGCCTTCAAGCCAGGTTACAAGAACCAAAAATCCTACATGTGCACCATGACTATTAGCCCAAATGCAGGACTGAAGCCAGGGATATAAACAACAAACAGGGTGAGCAGCAGCCCAAGCCCTAATGGTCTGGCACCCATCTGAAAGACCACTTTTCCCTCTCATCTCCCATCACCGCAGCTGAGGTGCTCTGGCTGCCGGTCCAGGCCACGCACCTGTCTAGGACCAGCTTTGGGGTGTTGTCAGCTTAGGGCTTCAGCATATAGAACTGGAGCAGGACCCTGGTCACCAGAAACCTGTGTATGGCCATCTCAGGAGACAAGAAGGCCTTTAGGGTAAATGAGCCTCTAACGTGTTTATTTCAATAACTGGTTATCGTCAGGGTTTAGGAGCTTCCAGTCACATCAAAGGGGAACGGATTCTATGAGGTGAGCTCCGGAATTTAGCTCAGGTGAGTTTGTTGTTAAATTGAAATCCTGAGGCAGAATGACATATCTAGGGCCCGGCTTTTTCCTGTTGCTCTCAACGGAAGCTGCTGGGGACCGCTGAGCAGTTCTGAAAATCAGGCCCCACTTTCGTGTGCTTGAGAACTTGTGAAAATCTTGACCCTTCCCTGGTTCATATGGCCAGGGTTATAACAACACAGTTGTGTGAGGCAAAAAAGGCAAGCTCCCTGGGAGGTTAAAGCACAGGTGAGAGCAAAGCAAGCAAACAACATTGGGGAATTGTCTGAAATCAAAAGCACATCTCTGATCTCTCTGTTTAAACAGGTTAGAGAAGCTTGGCTGAGATAGAGGTATTATTTTTAGGCAGCCCTGACACCTTTGAGTGTGTGTGTGTCTGAAAGCAAAACTAATTCTCTCTCCCTTCTGCTTCACTGGTTCTTCAACCCTTTGTTAGTTACTAATGTAATTTTTTTTTTTTTGGTCCTACTTCAGAAACATTCCTGCTTGGGTCGTAGGCTCCAACATGGGGTGAGTGGGGTGGGAATTACAGTGTTATTGTGGGTTCAGGGATGTGTCATGTTTCACCATAGATCAGAATGCCTTTCTTTAAGGTGGGTGTGATGGGGATCTTAGGCAAACATGTTAGCAGGATTTGGGAGGTGTGAGGAGAGAGATTCACGGAGCTGTAATGTTTCCTGACTCTCCCATGCTAAGCCAGTCTCAGGCGTAGCAATAAATCTACCCCACCGTACACAGGTCTGTCCACAGCAGATGACCTCGATCAGGATAAACTTGGCATCCCTGGTGGGTTCTGAAAGATGAGCTCAAGTTAGTTTGCACAACAACGGGTCGGCAAGTTCCAGTTTTATTTCTGCAAAAAAGTTGTGGAACGACACAAATGCCAGTGGAGATTCTCTCCCTCCCCTCGCCCCTCCCAGAATGTTTCAGTGAAAATGAAAAACAGATTTTGATTTTGGTTTTGAATTTTTTCAACAAAAATCAAGAATTTGGACCAAAGACGTTTGTTTTATTTCTTATTAACCTGAAACTGCATTTCAAAAAAAAAAAATCAAGTGAAAAATTTCAACCAGCTACTTAATCCTATGTAAGATATACCTATACCCAATTACTGTAGTAATCCTCACAACCTCTCTGTGAGGTGGGGAATTGCTATTGTCCCCAATTTATAGTTAGAGGAAACCGAGGCAGAGAAGTTAAGAGACTTAGTGGGTGGGTGAGGTTCTGTGATGGGGATTTTAGGCAAACATGTTAGCAGAATTTGGGAGGTGTGAGGAGAGAGATTACTTAGAGAATGGGTGGGGTTCTGTGGTCGACAATGTTCAGGAGGTCAGACAAGAAGATCATGATGTCCCTTCTGGCTTTAGTCTATGAGTCTATTGTGGTTACGTTGTTGAGATCACATGGGCAAAGGCTAGTGTGCAGCTTGGAGGAGCACTTTTAAACAAAAATAAATTCAGTATTTTTGTTTGTTTTATGACAATGTAGCTACAGAAGTGAGTCTTATTATTTAGTATTCCAGAAGTAGCTTCAGGCCCCAACTGAGATCAGGGCCCCTTTGTGGTAGGTACATAGTAAGAGATGGTCCATGCCCCCAAAGAATTTACAGTCTAATTAGGCAAGATGGACAAAGGGTAGGGATGGAGACCAAGGAAGTGACTTGTCACATGTCAGGTCAGGAGGTGAGGTGGGACTAGAACTCAGGTCTTGTGAGTCTCAGGCCTGTCTCTTATCCATCACACAACACTGCTTTTCCAGTGATGGAGTGGGAATGCCTTGGCATATGGAAGAACAATCTATGGTGTGACAGGCAGTGTGGTCCACTGGCTATAGCATTCCACAGGGAGTCAGGAGACACCTGGCTTCTGTTCCTGGCTCTGCCACTGGCTTGCTGAGTGGCCCTTGGCAAGTCACTTCATCACTCTGTGCCTCAGTTTCGCTACTACTAAAATGGGAATAAAAATACTTTAGCTTTGAGATCAATGAAGAAAACGTGCTATAAAAGAGCATATTATTCTTACGATGGAGTGAAAAAACGGTCGTGGATGGGATTTACCATAATTAATGAACTTGTATTTCTGTTTCACATTGATAAATATAAAACTACCTGCATTTCCCTTTCATGTAATAGAGTGGGAAAACTTTCCCCTGATTTTCCCATTCTGATTCCTGTAAGAAAAAGCTTGAAAATATGGAGGAAGTGTTAGTCTCCGAGGAGACTGAAACCCCAAGCAGAATCACACTTCCTATTGGTTGTTTAGCACTGTTATTTCCCCTCCCTCCCCCAACACCCATCCTCCCCTTTTATTGAGTCTCCCATGTATTTTTGTGTGGATACAGTGAATCTAGCAAAGCAATATCTTGCTTTACTAATAAAGACAGGATGTGTTGGTAACGAGTTACAGCTCAAGGGAATCTCTTTGCCCTGCTACCGAACTGGGCAGCAAGGGTGTCTCCCAGGCAGCTGGCAAGCTCTCTGTCCCTACCCTGGTGAGCTTGCTTTGTTTCATAGATTCATAGATATTAAGGTCAGAAGGGGCCATTATGATCATCTAGTCTGACCTCCTGCACAACGCAGGCCACAGAATTTCACCCACCCACTCCGGTGAAAAACCTCTCACCTGTGTCTGAGCTATTGAAGTCCTCAAATCGTGGTTTAAAGACTTCAAGTAGCAGAGAATGGGGCCCCATGCTACAAAGGAAGGCAAAAAACCTCCAGGGCCTCTTCCAATCTGCCCTGGAGGAAAATTCCTTCCCGACCCCAAATATGGCGATCAGCTAAACCCTGAGCATATGGGCTCTCTGTCCCTATCCTGGTGAGCTTGCTTTGTTTCGAACCCAGACATACCCGTTAAGGGATGGGTGACGAGGAAGGTGCCACCAATCAAGGGCAAGCCTCAGGGCTGTGCTGGTAACACTAGAGAGACCAAGGCCTGCGGACACAGACTCATACATGTTTGTGTACGTGAGCAGCTTCACTGGACTCAGTGAGACTAATCGTGTAATTCAAGTTAAGCTCATGGGTCAGTTCTTTGCAGGATCGGGACCTTAGCCACTAAGATGATAAGCACAGTCTAGGTAGGGTGCGTTCTTACCCTTCCGTCATCAGCTCCTCTCTCCCCTTCTCTACAGTCTTGCCACTACCAGTGTGAGAGTCTTCTCCCGTGCAACTCCTGCCACAGACACAAGGATTACTCGCTATAGGGGGTATTGCAGATTAGGCCCCGAAACTGTAAAGTAGGAGTGTCTGTCTAGAGTCATTAAGGTGACAATACCCTAAGGGAATTTCTCTAGAAGTAGAACTGATATCAGGATTCATATCCACTTATTTCATTAGGCTGAGCAACAAGAGTGTTTTTATAACGCCACCACATACCCCAAAAAAACAGGTGGCAGGGGGCACAGCAGAACCCTGACCATATGGGGGAATGTGCCAAAACAGGTGCCTAAGTCCCTTTATAAATCTGGCTAACTCCCATAGACAGCAATGGAAATTCCTGTGAGGATCTGGACCTAAGTGATTTAGGTGTTTATGTTCCAGACACCTAAATCACTTAATCGCTTTTGAAAAATGTACACACTGAATTTATTAATGTAGGGTGAAATTCTCTGATGTGTGTTATGCAGGACGTCAGAGTAGATGATCATATAATGGTCCCTTCCAGCATTAATCTATGAAAATATAGACAACTCCAGCATCTAATAGGATCCCATTTTCTTTCCTTATTTTGAATAATATTAAGGGTAGTTGGCATAGATTTTTTTTAACTGTTAATGCAAATGGGAAAGATTTTTAATCAGGGTCAGATAATAAAGTCAAAACATGACGGATAGACGGGAACCTGGGAACAAAACCAAAATCAGTACCATGCAGCTCCCTAGACATTCTTAGAAGTAACGCAACACACAACAAAAAATTGAATTACATTGAGCAGCAACGATGTGGTAGACACTGGATGTGAATCTTAGTCAGGAGTGCATTTTTATGAGAGTTTGAAAAATATATATGTATTTATTTGCATTGATATGTTTATATGGCTTTACATATCAACTTAGACAGGAAAAATTGAATAAAATGTCTCAGGTCTGGGAAATGAGAGGAGATTATGAAAAGCAGATTTAATTCGGCACCGTTTTTTGATGTTTGTGGCACATTTCATCACATTGCCGGAGACACCCAATTACACAGTTTGAAGAGGAATCAGCAAATGGGGTATCCATGGGAGAATATTAACTGTGGTTGGGTTTTTTTTTAATTCCCCCTTCCTACAGCAAATATTATGTATGCGTTATGGAAATGGATCAAAATACCACATATGCTCTTAATATTGAGCTCTGAATCTTTCTCAAATAGTCTTATTTTTTCTCTGACATATTTTTCTGGAACAAACCTGTCAGTAATTTTAGGGGATGGCTTTCCTGGCCTAGGCATCAGGTATGATTTCCTGGAACTATAGATTCCAGTCTCAGAAGGGGTTGATTGAGCCTTTGGCCCTGTCGACTCCCTGTTGTAACAGAGTCAGAGGGCCCAGTCACAGGGCAGTTGTCCTCTCACCAGGTGCCATTATGATCAAAATAGAGTCAGAACCCGTATGTCTCTCAACAGCCACGTTGAAACCAGGAATTGACCAAGACTTTAGCCCACTGCCGGTTCTATCTGTACTGCAGCTTTTTAGTGTGTTATATTTTGAGTAGGGTGACCACATGTCCCGGTATTAGGGGCTTCGTCTTATACTTCATCACCACACTCAAAAAAAAGTGTCCCGATTTTTCACACTTGCTGTTTGGTCACCCTATACCTGGGGCAGGGGACAACTGTGTTATAGCTAGAGTTGGTTGGGAATTGTTCAAAGGTCTGTTTAGAAAAAAATGTTCTGTTCCTGACTCTGTCACTGGTTTCCTGGGTGACAAGTGGCATCACGCTCTCTGCCTCAGTTTTCCCATATGTAAAGCGGGGATAATGATCCTGTCCAATATAAAACTCTTTGAGATCTGTGGATGAAAATGCAATAGGCGCTAGCTAGTAATTATTTATTATGACATAATTTGCATTTCTTTGCCAAAATTTCAATATCTTTTCTGAAAATTTCAAAATTCGGAAGTGTTTTGAAAACAAGGACAAAGATATTTGTGAAAGTTTGGTCCGATTTTTTTTTATTGTTATTCAGCAATAAAGTTTAATTGAAAACTTGAATGTTGGTAAATTTAGTCAGAAAAAGTTTGGAAAAGTGAGTCTTTCCATTGGATTAACTGGGCATTGGATTAGGCCTTTTAACTCACAAATAGGGCAGGTGTGTTACTGCTCGCTGCACACCATCTGTACACTTTTCACTGGCTAGATAGATTGGTCTCCTTGTCCAAATGAACCTGGAGTTAATAGCAGAGAAAGAGTTTTATATAGATTTCTTCTTCACTTCCCTGAGACTTGCCAGCAACCATCATTTGTCATTCTTTGGGCTAAACTGTGACTTTGCCTGGAACAAGAAAGAGCACATCGTCGTGCTGTCGTAGGAACAGGTTCCTCCTTTACTCTGAGAGGCAAGTCCTCTGAACCAGCCATGTACGTGGTGTAGCCTAAATACGTTGGCACAATAAAGCTTTCTTGTCATTCAGCTGAAGAAGCCCTGGTATGTATGACCCCAGTGTGTTAGAAACAGTGATTCTGAAACATGGCAGCTGGAAATAACCAGTTAGGTTGGTGTGATGGGGTGTACTGGCCCTTAAAGACTAAAGGCTGGGGCAGAAGACGCTGTCCCAGGGATGTTGGTGTAAGCATGAGCTCAGGAGCTGCCCGAAACTGGAAGAGAAGAGGTGGTCCTGGGCAAAGGGGTAGTGGGGCCGGAATACCATTTTGGCATTTATACAGAAACTAAAATGGTACCCTCCGCACAGCGTGACATCGCACGCTGCCTCTGAGCACTGGGTGCGTGCTGACCGAGGAAGGAAGGCAGAGCCGGAATGCTAGGCTTCTGCTAGATAGAATAAAGGCTCCGCAGTCAACCAGCGTGGTGGAGATGGGCCCAAGCTATGGGGCTGCTAGAATGGACCTTGTGTTTGGGACGCTGAGGACTATTTTGAATTACTTTGGGCTACTGACTCAGTTTCCGGGGATGGCTGATGACTATCCTGAGAGAGACTGTACAGCACTCCTGAGGGGGCAGACAGAGGGCCCTGTGGAAACACCTCTGGCCACAAGAGAGAGTGAAATGAATGGTGGCCCGACTACAGTTGGCTATTCTATACCCAGCTGTCAATGAAGGTTCCCTACTCTGTGTTCTCTAGGGTTTTGTCTGGTCTGGTCTCCTAATTGACTCAACTATGGGGCTTTTTACCATGTGCAAGTTCCTCTGCATTAGGAAATTTCCCCATACACAATAGAATCATAGGACTGGAAGGGACCTTGAGAGGTCACCTAGTCCAGTCCTCTGCACTCATGGAAGGACTAAGTATTATCTAGACCCTGAGAGGTGTCTGTCTGACTTGCTCTTAAAAATCTCCAATGATGGAGATTCCAAAACCTCCCTAGGCAATTTGTTCCAGTGCTTAACCACCTTGACAGAAAGTTTTTCCTAATGGCCAACCTAAGCCGCCATTGCTGCAATTTAAGCCCATTGCTTCTTATCCTGTCCTCAGAGGTTAACGAGAACAATTTTTCTCCCTCCTCCTTGTAACAACCTTGGCATAATAATGATGATATTCAGCCAAAATGGCCACAAAGCCAGCACAAAACAATTCAGGCCACTCACCACCTCAATTTCTGTCGATCCGCCCAAATCACTTTTAATGAATGACTTGCGAGGGGCAAACAAGCTTTCCTTGCATTTTTTTTTATTAGCTGAGTATGAAAACAAGCACTAACTATACAGAAAGCAAGACTGGCACAAGTGGTACATAGTATCATGCGGCCGCTTTTTCAAAATGAATATAAATTCTTGGTTTTTCTTTTAGCTATCAGAATAAATAAATATACACATGTTTGGGTTTGCAGAGAGTGACTTCTAAAGCACAAATTGTTACATTACAGCTTAATTTTACAGCAGTTTGTACAGTACATAACTTTGATTTTTTTCCCTTTAAAAGTCTTTGTTCCTTTGCAAGATATGTTTGACACACACATGGTTACACTTTGGAGCTAACTGGACAACTCTGGTCAGTAGTCAAAAGGGCCATCAATACTCTTGGAGAAGAAATACTAAAAAATTACTTTAAACTGCAAAGACACATCTAAACTTCAGCAGCATACGGCAGCCCTTCTCAATAGCTAGAAAGGTTATGAAAGGTGTGGCCATGAATAGTACACCAAACAGGAGATTAACTTCCTGTGGAGCTAATTAATGTCTTTATCAAACAATTTACAAATGGCTGTTTCACTGGGTGTGTAGTAGATCATCTAGGCTGGAAAGATGGTCTATTTTGAGTATACTACAAATATGCTGTATTCTCGGGCTGGGTTTTGTTCTCAGTTACATAGATGTGAATCTGGCATTACTCCAGTGAAGATGCTGGAATTACTCCAATTTTACACCAATACAATTGAGAGCAGAGTCTGGTTCCTCCTCCAGCTTTGATAAGTAATAACTGATTTCGCTCCCCGGGGCTCGTAGACACCGATAAGATTTCATGCAAGTGGCCAATCCTGAACCTGGTTGACACTTTTGGGCATAGGTCAGCACAGGTCCATTGGAGTCAATGGAGTTGCAACTCATTTACGGGAGTGGAGACTTTGGCCTCTTTGTCTTTAAATCAAGGTTAAAGCTGTCCCTTGGCGTAGTGTGAGAAATCTGAGAACGAATTGAGTGGCTCTGGCCATATGGTCAAGTACAAAACAGTGGATCTACAGAACATCTGTTGAATATACAGAATGTTAATTGTTACTAGATTTGGTTTTGAATCTGATGGAGAATCCTTCCCAGTTGCTGTGGTAGGATTCCTTCACCTTTTCTCTTTCCCGAGTCTATCATTGTGCTTTGGTGTGAACCTCAGTCACTTAAGAAATAAATAGTTGTTTAGATGTATCAAACAACACAGGCTTTTTGTCTCCTTCCAGAGTAAATTGTAAAGACCGGCAAAGAGGCACACAAGGGGTAAAAAGACTAACACAGCTTGTATAGCCAAAAGGAAAATTCTCTGAATTCACTAGTTTTGGCTGTATAATTAGACCTTTATATCATGGTGGTTTTGATTTTGGTTTTCCTTCATAAAGGTTTGTTTAATCCTTTCACACATTAAACTCCAAGGACCATCTTTTTGTCTCCAGTCTTTGTTAAAAACTCTGTCATGTCAATGAGAGTCTGATGCAATGCTCCAGGGTAGAAAACAGCCCCAAATTCCCCACTTATGCCCGTGCCACTTGGGTGTTTCCTGATCAGAGATGCACAAGTCTGTTTGGCTGCCATGGTTACAAGAACCTAGAACCGGCAGAAATTCTTCAGATGTTGAAATTTTTAAAGTAAAAAAATAATAATGTTGATGTAACATTTGCAGTTTTTTCAACCATCTGTAGACCTGCCTGAAATGTTTCAAATTGGAAATTTTGAATTTTTGGGGGGGAAAAGAAATGCAGACAAAATTTGCCCCTTTTATTTTAAATTCAGGAATTTCAAAGATTGTTTGCAAATAAATCCCCTGCCTTTTCCCCTCCCAACCAGCACTAAAAGAACCTTCTATGGTAGCAGTCCTACTCAGAATCAGCATTTCTTCTCTAAGCATCTAATTCTACACTCTTTTACTTAGAACAAAACTCCCACTGATTTCATTGGTCCCAGGACATTTTCCTTGCATCACAAGTTAGTCAGTCTTACTGCAAACTCCTACTCTGCATTGTTTTAACCCTTTTACTCAGTAGTTTTCTCAGGTGGGATCTGATCCTATGAGGCATAGAGGCTCGCAGCAATTCACAGGATGGGCTCGTACTTGGAAAATCTATTCTGAACGCAAAATTGTAGGTTTTGGCCATATGTGGTGCAGAGGGAAGGTAATATGAGCAGAGCTAGAGGGGAAAACAAAAATCTCATGCACATTGACACAGTCCCCCGGTTCATATTCTTTTCATGGCCCATGTAAAATAGAAGTTGTGGAGATTCTGGAGGTCCTTGCCTAGTCATCGATAAGGAAGCCAGCATGTTCATTCCAACATCTATGCTATGCGTTTTGTTTGGGGAATATTCTTCTCCCCAAACAATTACATAAACCATAAAAGTTAATATTTGACCGTTCGCTGTGGACTACAAAACCCTGCTAAGTAAAAAAAAAAAACCAAACATTTCATTCAGCCCCAGCGTAGTGACACTGTCAGGGTGATGGTGGGAGAGGCGTAGGGTTTGTTTTTGTTTTTTTCAGTGCACTACTTCTGCTTGGAATGCTAGGACAACAACTTGAAAGCAAGATAAAGATATAGCACCGTCTAACTTGGGAGGTGCTCTCTGCACTGATCATTACACTGTCTTCTACTTAAGTGACATTTGGGTCTTAGTATCTGCACTACATGTGATGTACACGTGGCATGTCAACATCTCATGCGAACAAGTGATCAAAGGGGAAAAATTGTGAACCAGAAAATTTTGACCAGATCTATGGCTGATTTAAAGTGGTGGTGGTGGTGGTGGGAGTTAAAAAGGGGGAAATCTTCCAAAAAGATCATTGAAAGTTTTTCTCAGTTTTGTTTTTGAAAATTCATCAAAACTTTGAAATTCAGTCTAGTTTGGTTGAATGTAAGAGAAGATGGAACAAGGGTACCAGATTTTGTCAAACTGAAATGAGGAGTGATTTGGAACAGGAATCTAATTTATTTGCATACCTACATCTCCTGGGAGTGGGATACATGATCTGTCTTCCTTAGGTATTTATGGTTGTGGGCTACACCGGCAAATTTGGCATAGACAGTCCTGGAAATAAACAAAAATGTACAACTTGGAAAGATTCCTCCCTAGAGAGTGATGAAGATTGAAATTCTCTGCCCCTGGATCAGCTGCCATTAGGATTAAAAGAAGACCAGGAGTCTGACTCACTGTTCTGTTGCTCCAGTTTTATCCATGTGTAACTCTATTGATTTTAATGGAGTGACCCAAGCAGAGAAGGGAAGGAACTCAGTGCTCAGAACAGGACCTGTCTCTTGGATACCAATGCTATCTCCGGAGATAAATGGGATTAGATATGTAACATGATACACATAAGGTTCAATGGATTGCTACACTGCGATCTTCCTGAGGCAAGATGACAAGAACCTTAGGGAAGTTTCTGCTTCCTCTGGAGGACTGAGGGAAGTTTATTGTAGGGTCAGGTGGGTGTATCTGCCACACTCCATTTCCTGAGCTTGCTGAGGGCTACAGGCAGAGGTCGGGCACTGATAGATTTTGATCCTTGTAATCTTCTATGGTGTGTTTCTATATCCCGTAGCGTAACGATATTAGTGTCCTGACCTGCAAAGGGATGTCACTGACTCCAGTCGCACCATATCAGAATTGAATGTCATGTCCCTTAGGCCACCCTTCTCGATGTCTCGCTCTATCACCCTTCCTGGTATGCCATCAAAGTTGGTGTGTGAGCATGAGAGGGAAGGAAAAAACAGCTTGAGTACCTCATCAGCTCAGTTCTGGGGGCAAAATTTAGCCTTGGGTGCTTAAAATGCTTTTCAGTTGCTCTGCTGTATTAAAACCATCTTCACACCTACCCACCATCATCCTTAGGGCAGTAGGAGTATGGGAGGAGAGGAAACAAAGAGGTAATTTGGGGGAAAATAAAATTAAAGCTCATATTTGGTGTCTGTCATTTTGGGTGGCAGGACCCAAGTGCTATAAAGAATAAAGACTGGGATTTTCAAGAAGGCCTCAGGGAGAGGGTGCCAATATGGTTTGGGTTCTTTGAAGATCCCAGACAAAATACCCGGTATAGGGCTGCATCTTGCAGCGTCGGTGACGTGCGTAATCCTGTCAACCACTCGAGCCGAATTAACATTTTCCATCAAAACGTTTGACTGAACTGAAGTTTACACAAACTTATTTCCACTTTTGTTGAAAATGTGTCTTCAATAACTCACTCCCCTGGGGGAAAAGAGTTCTTGTTGAAATTTTTCAAAGAGGGGGAGGGAAATCATTTCCCAACCAGGTCTGGTCACCACTGGTAACTCACCGAGAGAGACTTTGAGCAGAACAGCTTGAGAGAGACTGTTGTAGTCAAGCAGGTTGTATTCTTTTTTCCACATTTAGAGAAGTAAGTTGGCCATTATCCTCTGTGCTGGTGTAATCACACTGGTAATGGAACAGAGCTAGGCAAAACAGAAATCAATAAAAGCTTTTAGTTCATCAGATATCCATGGTGTGTATGTGTGTACATACACACACACACACGAATCACACATGGGCCAGATTTTAGCTGGTGTAAACTGGCATAGCTCCATTAACAGTATCAGCGATGATCAGGCTCATGTATAATTTTGATTCAGATCTTCAGCATCCCACTGGGTTGCAGGATGTCTGGATCTGGGATTTTGGTTTGGCCTTCTACCGAGAGGAATGGCCATTTGCAAAATTGAGATCCGCCTCTGGGTTTGGATTTAAGTCATCTCCTAAGCTCAGGAGTGTTCAGATCTGGGTATTGGTTCAGGTCCATCTCTAGCCTATCTGCATTCATTCTCTACTTAGTCAGTTTCTGAGACAAGCAGGGGAGCCCCCAGGGTTTGTGGTCTGAGGACAGAATTTGGCACGGAGGCAGTTTTCCTAAACACAGCTTGAATTAATCACGGTTTTGAGGAACCGCCACATAATGCAAATGGTGTATGAACACAGCAGGAGTTCATACCAACTTTTTATTGTTCTTTGTTGTCCAAGTTAGACCAAAATGCTTTTTTACACATCATTTATAAATAGCAGGGTGTACACTTCAGTGAAGAACAAAGCTGCAGCAACCTCGGTAAAAGTCTTGTGAATTTGACAAAATCCAGTGCTTTCCTTTTTCCTTGCTCTCTAACCATCAGAGCCCAGTGGCAAATTCTTTATCCTCTGTCTTCGAAGAAGTGCTTAAAAAAAAAAAAAAGTCCCTACCATCAGGAAGTGCTTTAACAGGAAACAACCCTTTACATCATTTCCTGGTGTTTGCAGGATTGCTTTTAACGGAGAACTGGAGAAGATATGATAATGGCATTCAGAATCTTTTCTCTGAATTTCTCTTGCTAGACTCATTCAGAACTCTAGCCAAAAAAGCACCACCCACTCAGAGCTTGCGGGGTTTTTTTTTTGATTGTAATTTTGATTCTAGCTACTACAAGTATAAATCTGAAAGGAAGGGGGAGGGAGGAAAGAGCAAAATGCTCCATAGTTCTGCATAAGGCATCACAGACAGCAACACACAAGTGAAGGATGTTTTCAACAATAGAATCTATATACAGTACGAAACTGGGGTGGGTGGGGGGGACTAGGTTTTCCAGAGAACAAAAACAAAACAAAAATCACAGTCGGCACATTATCACAGTATCAGCGAAAGAGGGATCTTTCTGGACATTAGTTTTAACATCTCGGTCCTCAGGAGAGTTTTTTAACATCTAAGTACATGCCCTCTTTCCTTCCTTATTAAATAGGGGGCAGGAGCAGTAAAATGGAGCGAGTGAAGAAGTAAAGGATTTAAAGTATCCCCCGAAAGGGAGCACCTTGATCCAGGTGGAGATGAGAGCTGTGCATTGACAAAAGAGCCACACGTTTAGTGCCAGCGGAAGGTGCCTTCTCTTGTGGCTGATGGTAGGGTGGGCATTCCCCTGCTGCCTTGCGGTCAGTTTGGTAAGGTGTCGAGTCCGAGGGAGGCAGCGTGCTGCTTTGCCCGGAGCCTTAGATTCTCAATACTTGTCGTTTTACTGTTCAGGGTAGGGAGGGAGCTAGACGCCTGCAAGATGGGCGAAGACCAGACCTGCTGGGCGTGGGAAAGCGACTGGTAATACGACTGGCAGTGGAGAGAGCTGAGGGGCGCCATGTTGACATTCATGCCCAAGTAGGGCATGGCCGATGGGGTCCCCATTTCAAAGGAGGAGTAATGGACCAAGTTGTTAGTGGCTGCCATGTGCTGGCGAAATTGCTCCTGGAGACGGAAGAGGCTCAGAGGTGAGGAGGAGTAGGAGCGAGTCTGAGGCATGCCGCTGCTGGAGGAAGGCGTCACCGTGGCGCTGATGGGAGAGTCTGTGTTAGAAGACAAGATGTAGGGAGGGGAGTTAGACATATGTGGTAGCTGAATAGAACAATCTCCCTAAGGAGGGTGGTGGTTGAGGTTAGACATATGTGGCAGCTGATTTACAGAGAAGGAGGAAGGAGAGGGGTGCAGTGGACCTTTTATACAAACTAAGTTCTCTGGAGCAGGGACAGAGTATGCAAATCACCTCACACATTTGAGCGCTAATTAACCAGAAGCCAAATTGCAGCGAGGGTGTTGATGAATTAATTATCTGGACCAGCGTTCCTGTAACTGCCTCCCCTGATCCTTTCCAGGCAAGGCTCAGACAAGCCCATGGAAAGCGACAAAGTGGGGCTATTATTGTGAAAACACAATAGAACCAGAATGGAGCACGGATTTTTCCATACTGACTGTTCAGAGGAGACCTTGGGTCCATGGTGGAGAAACCCAAGCAAGCGAGACTGGGGCCCTATAATACTCTTCCAAATGGCACCACTCAAGACACCTTTCAAGACACCATTCAAGACACCTTTTGTCAAAATACAAGAATGGGAAGGGTGCAGGGTTGGGGATGTCATTCAAGGAAATTGAAAAGTGACCAATTTAAATCTGACCAGAAAGGAAATACTTTTTCCACAGAAGGCACAAATTGGCCTGGGGAACTCATTGCCACAAGATATCTCTGAAACTGACAGATAAACAGGAGTCCCAAAAGGACTGAATATTCAAAATCAATAATAATAATTAATAATAATTTGGAAGAGGCATAAACTCTCATGTTTCATGTTATAAGCCAATCTCTAACTGATGAACACTAGGAAGAAACTTGCCATGGGCAGATTCTTCTATAGCTGCCCACTGCAAGAGCTGGCCACCATCAGAGTCAAGATTAGATGGCTCACTAGCTGGATACAGTCTGTCAATTTCTATGTTCCTCAGTAAGGGCCATCTCTGTATCCCTGGGGCTTTCCACTTCATTCTTGAGAGGGTTTACATGTGAGAAGGATGGACATATTTGTTCTGTGTTTAGTGGGGAAATGCATTGGCCAGGCATGAGCAAACCTGTCACTGTCTTCTCTGGAGAAAATAGGCCTGGTTGTCTGTCTTGCAGGTTTTGTGGTATATTCATAACAAGCTCTTGGAGGGCTAGGATTTGACCCCTTTCTGACCCTTTACAAGCCATTACAGTCCATCAGGAGAGGAGATTCTGATTCCATACTATGAACTATTTCTGTGCTAAACTCTTTGGTCATGTTTGCCCTACTGGGTCACACACAACTGGCACCTACCTCATTAAAGTGCCTGGCAGACCTGGCTTGCGAGAGGGAGCCAGGTTTTTTAGCAAGTGTGTATTCCCCAGGGGGCATTTGGACTCTTATCCAATGGGGAAGTGTGTGCCCAGTATGCCTGTGAATGGCATGCTGTCACTGAGCAGTGTTCTCCTGTTCTCATCTAATCTAACAGGGAGATCTCAGCCCTCTCTGCACTGGGACCCCATGTTACAACAGAGAGGACCTCCCTGCATCGCGTCTAGACATAAAGAAAGGAAGAATGGTCATCACACACCTGGACCAGTTTGTTTTCCTCCCCGGGGATTGTGACCTCCCGCTTCCAGGCTGGGGGAAGCCCATGATCTAGGGCATATCATACTGCACTAGCCAATACTCAGCCTCTGGGATTACAAATGCTTGGCTCCCAATCTGGCCCTGTGACCAGGCCTCCACACGCACATTGACCCTCACCTGCTTTTGGACTGGCTATCTTGCAGTTCAGAGCCTTGCTCTCCACACCGGGACCTTTGTCTGCTTTGGACTCCTCCAAGGGGTTCTTAAAGTCCTCCTCTCTGTCCGTCTGGTCCTCCGCTGCGGACTCGCTGGCCGACTGCTCCGACAAGGTGAGGTTCAGCTCCGTGCTCACTGCGCTCGGCTGGCTCTGTGGCTTGTCTGTGTCAGGGGTGGACGTCTGGCTTTCCAGCACAAGAGCTTCTGTCTTCCCCTCGCCGTGGCTCCCTTCTGAGTCCTTCTGCTTCTGCAGCTGCTCCTTCTGGAGGCTGCGCTGTTTCTTCCGGAATTTGGCTCTTCTGTTCTTAAACCAAACCTTCGTAGCGCAAACAGCCCCAGGGAGACAGGATAAAAACCCCAGTTAATGCAAAAATCAAAAAGTCAAATAGACTGGGATTTTGAAGAGAACCCCAGGCACCACTGCATTTCAATGGAATTTGGGGGCCTAACTCCCTTAGATATGTTTAAAATCCCAAGACTTAATGCTGGTTCTTTAAGAAAACACAGCTCCGTCAAGAAAAAAAAAATCACACGTGATGTATTAAACCATGCCTGTTACCCACAGACCTGAGATATTAAATAGGTAGAGAGCACAATGTTTCGCTAGCTTTCCAAAAACAGCCTATATCACGTTAATTTGTACCAAAACTACGCAGAAACACAGTCAGAATAAGTCATACTATAGAGGACATACATATGCATTAATTACTGCCAACACTTTAGATTATTTGTCTTGAATGATTAGCTGAATGGATTTAAATAACAACAACTTCTTATGTAGTGCTTTTCATCTCAGGAGATCTCAGAGCTCTTTACAATGTAGGTCTATAGTCTTATCCCCACTTTACAGATGGGGGAACTGAGGCACAGAGGGGGGAAGTGACTTGCCCAAGGTCACCTAAGAGGCCAGTGGCAGAGCTGGGACTAGAGCCCACATGTCCTGAGTCTCAGTGTTCTGTACACTAGAATACTCTAGAGTCTCTAGACTGTAAGCTGTTTGGGGCATGAAGTATGTGCATGCATATTAACTAGCAGTAATACCTTGATCCCTGAGTGTGGACTCTAAGTGCTACCACAAAACAAAATGATAAATTTTGCAATTTAACTGATTTTGTTATATATGTTGTATGCAAGCCCCCTCTATGATGAATGCACGTCTGTTGTGGTATTGTGGTGTTTCGAGACTGAACTGGGAACCAGGTCTCAAGTGGTTTGTACCCTGGCTGGGCCAAATATATATCATCTGTGTGATGCCATGTCTCACATTAAGATATCTGGTCTAATCCATTAAAGCTATACAGCAGGACGTTTGTATCTGATATCATGGGACATTTGACTCTAGTATGCCAGGTCAGGTGGTGAAGGAAGTTTCCTTGGTGGGAATTGAACCAATAACCCTTTGGAGCAAAGTCAAAGGTTCTTACTCCTAAGTTACAGGAAAATATCCAATTGCTAATACTCGTACAACCTCTGTTCACAGCTCCAAGTCATGGTGTGTGTGTGTGTGTGAGAGAGAGACCTTTTCAACACAATATCCCAATGTATCTCAATTTGGGAATAAATTCAGGAGACAACCTGCTCAAGATTGTAATTCGTAGATTCCAAAGCCCGAAGGGACCATTGTGATCATCTAGTCTGATCTCTTGTATAGCCCCAGGTTGCAGAACTTCCCCCAAGTAATTCCTAGAGCAGATCTTTGAGAAAAACATCCAATTTGAGTTTAAAAATCAATGATCGCGAATCCAGCACAACTTTTGGTAAATTGTTCCAATGGTTAATTGCTCTTACCATCAAGAATTTACACCTTATTTAGCCTGAATGTGTTGAACTTCAACTTCCAGCCATCCAATCATGTTATATCTTTTTCCGCTAGATTGAAAGCTCATGTCCCCTTCCCATTTGTCTCCTTTAAGGCTGGCCTGCTATGTAGCACCTTAAACCCATACTGAGCAGGCATTCATACTATCATTAAGTCATGCGACACATTCGTATTTGTAGGGCTAGGTGAGAAGTGGTTTTCCCATCCCACAAGGATTTGAGATTTTGAAGAATATTTTCACCTCAAATTGTGACAAAAAGTCCATCTCAAATTTTCAGGAACAAATAATAAATTCAGCTCAGGTCCATCAAAATGAGGTTTTGTTTGGACAATTCTGTTTTGGTTCTGATTTTTGTCCTTTCTATTTTCCTTTTTTAAAAGATAAATTTCTCAAGAAGAGTAATGTTGATCCAAAACCTAGAACTTTTCAAATTTTGTTTTTTTGTTTTGAAAACATCTCATTTTGACAATTTCTAAGCTTTTTTTATTATTATTATTTTTTAATTCAAACTGAAAAACCCCTCATAACCAACCACCTCTTTCAAACAATTTCAATTCGGATGAATTGGCAGTTTCCACTGCAAAAAGTTTTGTGAAAAATTTCCCGACCAGCTCTCGTTATTTGTTTCACTGGAGGAGAACAGAAAATGTTGGACAGATGGTCTGAGATGTTATAAATATTGACATGGTTGGGAGGGAACAGCTGGAATTACTTGTGCTCCCAGGCCTCTGAGGATGCCAGAGAAACAGTCATATAAGTAAATAAATAAATAAGTTGACTTTTGTGGCCATTTCCCCTCCAAAGAGAGTTGGAAGCACAAATGAAAGCCAGGGCTACCCTCAGACAACACAAACCCTCAAAAATGTGTGTGTGGATTGTTTCTTTTGCAGCTCCCTGAGTCTGAAGGAAAGATTTAAGTCCAGTTTTTGCTGCAGAGAAAACCCTCCTCCTTTGGTTACTATGGAAGCATTTTGAAAGAACTACAGATCAAGCCAACCCAGTGGGCCCTATTCGTATAGCTCTTAAATAGCCCTATTAGAGCAAGCAAGGTAGAATGTGGATACCTGTACTCTGGCTTCTGGTAGGTTGGTGCACATGGCCAGTCGTTCCCGCATCACCACATCTGGATAGTGAGTCTTCTGGAAAGTCTTCTCCAGGGCTTCCAGTTGTTGGGCAGTGAAGGCTGTGCGGCTTCTCCTCTGTTTGCGATGCTGGGATCCATAACGGGCCTCCAAAATGATGTCTTGAAATGTACAGCCGTTGGAAGACAAGAAAAGTGGCCAATTTAATTATTGGAATTTGCATGTTGACATCTGAAATAAGGCCCGTCACTGGCACGAAACAAACAAGGAGGTGGGGATTGTGGCCTAAAGGTGGAGCAGTTCTCCCAGTGGCCCTGATCTTGTTCTCATTGAAGTCCACTAGCTTCAATTCTGCAGAGTCAGGCTCTGTGTCAATTAATGGGGTGAGGACATGTAACTCATAAAACAGCTGCCTCTGTTCTGTTTTGTTTTGGGGGTTTTTTGGGGTCCAGCTGTTAGGAGGCACACTGCTGTCAGAACTAGAGGTCACTTTGGCTTTTGTTGTCTCTCATATATAGCTTATCACTGTCCTCAGAGCACTAAGTTGGAGAGCCAGACTTTAAGGTCACGGGCCCTGATACAGGAAAACACATACACATATACTTAAGTCCCATTGATTTCAATGCACAGGCTTAAGTGCTTTTTTAAATAGGGACGCTTTAGTGAAAGTAGGCCTATATGTTCCCATCCTCTCAACTCCCCCCACATCAACCCATGTTCTTTGGCAGGGTAATAAGTCTTGTGGATAGGAGGGAAGTGGTAGACATGGTCTATCTTGATTTTAGTAAGGCTTTTGATACTGTCTCACATGACCTTCTCAGAAAAAAACTAGGGAAATACAACCTAGATAGAGTTACTATAAGGTGGGTGCAGAACTGGTTGGAAAACCCTTCCCAAAGAGTATTATTAGTGGTTCACATTCAAGCTGGAAGGACATATTGAGTGGGGTCTCGCAGGGATCAGTTTTGGTTTCTGTTCTGTTCAATATCTTCATCAGTGATTTAGATAATGGCATACGGAGTACACACTTATCAAGTTTGTGGACGATACCAAACTGGAAGGGGTTGCAAGTGCTTTGGAGGATAGGATTAAAATTCAAAATGATCTGGACAAACTGGAGAAATGGTCTGAAGTAAATAGGATGAAATTCAGTACGGACAAATGAAAAGTACTCCACTTAGGAAGAACAATCAGTTGCATACATACAAAATGGGAAATGACTACCTAGGAAGGAATACTGTGGAAAGGGATCTTGGGGTCATAGTGGATCACAAGATAAATATGAGTCAACAGTGTAACACTGTTGCAAAAAAAGCAAACATAATTCTAGGACGTGTTAGCAGGAGTGTTGTAAGCAAGACATGAGAAGTAATTCTTCCGCTCTACTCCGCACTGATTAGGCCTCAACTGGAGTATTGTGTCAAGTTCTGGGCTCCATATTTCAGGAAAGATGTGGACAAATTGGAGAAAGTCCAGAGCAGAGCAACAAAAATAATTAAAGGTCTAGAAAACATGACCTATGAGGGAAGATTGAAAAAAATTGGGTTTGTTTAGTTTGGAGAAGAGAAGACAGAGAGGGGACATGATAACAGTTTTTAAGTACATAAAAGGTTTTTATGAGGAAGAGGGAGAAAACCTTAACCTCTGAGGATAGACAAGAAGCAATGGGCTTAAATTGCAGCGAGGGCGGTTTAGGTTGGACATTAGGAAAAACTTCCTAGCTGTCAGGGTGTTTAAGCACTGGAATAAATTGCCTAGGGAGGTTGTGGAATCTCCATCATTGGAGATTTTTAAGAGCAGGTTAGACAGACACCTTTCAGGGATGGTTTAGATGGTCTAGATAATTACTTAGTCCTGCCATGACTGTAGGGGACTGGACTAGATGACCTCATGAGGTCCCTTCTAGTCCTCTGATTCTGTGTCTCAGAGGACATACAAGACCAACAGGGTGCTGATGGGGAGGAGTTAACCCAGCTAATTGGACTTGATGCAAAAGATGGATTTTAAAGGGACCCCATGCCAACTTAGGTGTGACCCAAATTTGAGATTTTAATGGTTGTTTATAGAAGGCTAAAGTTTGCTAGACAATTTCAAGGACAAAAGGGGCTTAACTTTTATAACCTGGTCTTCTTTTTAGCCTCCATGTTTTAGAGGACTCTTTAAAATAACTGTATAGAGAGATAGAGAGAGACAGACCTGGTCCCGAAGAGCTTACTTTTAAAATAGGCAAGACACACAAAGAATGGGAGGGGAAACTGAAGTGACTTGCCGACGTTCCGTGACAGAACCAGCTCTCCTGAGTACCAGTCCGGAGTCCTAGTCACTGACTCACCCGTCCTTTCCAAGCAGATGAGCTCGTTAGGTGTCTCAAGGATACAGATTATGCCTTCAGTTTGTTTGTGCCCACTAAACTGGGGATGCAAAAAATTAGGTATGGGCTGGAAAAAATCAGGCCTCTCGATTCTGCCACTAAAAGCTCAATAAATAAGAGGGGTTTATGAAAGCTACCAGGAGTAGACATGTGTTTAGGGTTGGTTTTTGAAAAGTCAATGAAAATGAAAATAGGCTGGTTTTATTTTAAATTCTGCAACCCAAACGCAACACTGTGGTCGCGCATGGGAATCAGAGCTAAATGGAGCAGTAGTGATTCCCGG
Organism: Lepidochelys kempii; assembly: GCF_965140285.1. Classification (NCBI taxonomy): domain Eukaryota; kingdom Metazoa; phylum Chordata; order Testudines; family Cheloniidae; genus Lepidochelys; species Lepidochelys kempii. The sequence goes on along the minus strand of NC_136387.1, from coordinate 102,705,118 downwards.
TCTAAGATGAAGTGCAAAAGAAGTAAACAAAGAGCCTGAATGAGAAATACATTTGATTTTTTTTTCCTGTTTAAATTCCAGCTTTAATAGTCTATGGCATCATTTTTAATACAGCTAAGAATGTGATCGTTCAGACAGAGGGAATGGACACACTAGAAAGCAAACCTAATTTTACACAGGCAGAGTAAGACTCTTGTTTTGCGGGCGTTGCTATTTATGTGAGCTTTTGTCGTAAGTCCCATGGCATGAATGTAAACAATAAAACAAAGCCGGCTGTCAGGCCAACCCCAGAACCACACAGTTTGGTTCCAAATATGTTAGTTAACGAGCGTAGCAAATGAGCTTTGCGTTATTTGAATATTCCAGTTCCAAACTTCCAGCTGTTTCATTCTAGGCCAGATTCTATGATGCTTCCCCAGACTATTGCCAAAGTAAGAGTGGTTTTGGTGACCCAGGGAAGGCTCAATCAGGCTAAAAGTTTCCAGAAGAATACAAAACAAAGAGACCTCTGCATTCAAGGAAGCAATGAGTTATTAGATGCCAGTAATACAGCCACTTTTGTAGGAGAAGGCAGCAAGTATCCTTTATGCATTCAGAAATACCTCACAATGCTGCCTGGCTGCTTTTCTGAGGAAAGGAATATTCTTTCAGGACAAGAGATCCCTACAATATTTTTGTTAAGTCCCATGGCATCTAACTTTAATACATCGGGTATCAAAACCAAGGAGGAGAGACCATGGTTTAACATCTACTGGCTGGAATATTCCCAACATTCCACAGTGGAGGTTAAACCTGCCAGTTTCTCAGAGGTGGTGGCTCAAATATTTAATTTGGCTACTAACAAGGATCTAGACAACAATTATTTCAATGCTTTAACTATGTTTTCAGGTTCAGTGCAAGGAGGAGATTATGAATTGCAGGTGAGGCTTTGCAGTTACAATCTGAAACCTCTGTTTTCCAATTTAAGGTTGTTTGCTTTTGTGCTGGCTTATTCCTACTGTCCCCGGAAGGCAAGTGTGATCTATAACCCTGCGCTAAAAGATATTCAGTGGTAACAAAATGTGAACTAAGTAATCACGTTTGGAGCCTGCTTGCTTCGGTGTAAACTGAAGCCAGGTCCCCTCTGCCGCTCACCAGATTGGTGGAAGGTATATTTGAATCCGAAGAGGACAGTTTGACTAATTTACTGAAATTATCCAGATTAGTTCTCTTTGTTAACAAAAGGTTGAGATAAAATAAGTAGCCAGAAACCAACTTGAATCTTTGCTCTGAATATCAGTGAAAGGAGTCTGAATAGCTTCCCCCCGCTGATTTCAGCCACCCCTGTGTTTGCCTGTTTGTTTATAGCTAGGGCCAGAAATGTAAAACCACAGTGTATGAGCTAAGCTGTTTTCTTGGGATTTCCTGGTCAGAAGCCTTCCAAGAGATCCTTATTCTGTGTATTACAGTAGCACCTTGAGGCCCCCAAGTTTACTATCTGCTATATAAACACCTAGTGAAACAGTCCCTGCCTCCAACAGCTTACAAACTAAATAGACAAAGGGTAAGAGGTGAAACAGGCCCACGGAAGGGAAGGTGACTTGCCCAAGGTCGCGGAATCAGGCCCTCCTGACTCCCAATCCTTTGCCCTCTTTAGGGGCGAAAGTGGGCCGGTATAGTGTGCCAGTAAGAAGCCGATACCGACCCGTACCCAGCCGACGTTAACGTCGCTACTCCTTTTGCCCCCCCACCCCCTCCCGGGCTGCTCATGGATGGGGGGCAAAAGGGGCAGCTGCCCCAGGGCTGGTGATTTAAAATAGCCCAGGGCTCCCAGCCGCCACCATCATGGCAGTGGCCAGAACCCCAGGCAGCACGGGCCAGGCAGCGCGGATGGGCTGGCTGGAGGAGGCTGACCCCCCGCCAGCCCCGCTTCTTCCACTCAAGACCCCGCCCCTTCCAGGGGCCTGGAGCCAGGCCCCTGTACTGGTAAGAATTTAATATTACTTTCACCCTGGCCCTATTCCAGGGGTACTCAAACTTCCTTGCACCACGACCCCCTTTCGAGAACCACAATTGCTACATGACCCCAGGGTGACCAAAGCCTGAGCCCACCTGACCCCAATGCCCTGGGCAAGGGGGCCAAAATCCGAGCCCCGCTACCCTGGCTGGGAGAGCCAAAGCCTGAGCACCATTGCTCCGGATGGGCGGGGCCAAAGCCCAAGCCCAAGGGCTTCAGCCCCAGGAGGGGGGCCTGAAACTTGAGCCCTGTCGCCCAGAGCTGAAGCCATTGGAGTTTGGTCCCGGACCCCAGGAAGTCTAACACCAGCCCTGGCGACCCCATTAAAATGGGGTCCCGACCCACAGTTTGAGAACCCCTGCCCTATTCACTAGACCACATCACCTCCATGAGATGTCTATCCCTCATTTATACGCTCAAGGACCAGGGAAACACCCAGATGCTTATCCACAGTTCTTGAGATTCATCTTCATCTAACCCTAGTTTATCAGTGAGTTCTGGCAGTCAGCTGGAGATTGCCTAGTTTTACTTACAACTTAGCAACTAGTTTTTCATACATTCTTGCAACACAGGTCGGGATGCAATTGCCCTCCAGCTGCCGCTCAGCAAGATCTGCCTTTCCATGCCAAACCCGTTAGATTGTGAGCTCTTCAGGGCAGGCCCCCCTAGCAACTGCCACATCAGGGCATTATTATTACTGTCCATGATTTGTACTGCAGTCGCAAGGAAGTGACCTCCAACGAGTCAGAGCCTGCATTGGGCACACACTACACAGTCCCTGTCCCACAGGGGACATTTTCTTGTCTGCTGCCCCTGCTAACTTTGTCCTATGCCTCCCGACCGTCGTCCTGTCAAGCCAGTAAGTGGGGTGTCTTGCACTGCTTAGTTCTCCTTTCAGTATTTCTACAGTGCTGTACATTGATACAGTGCTTTACAAAGGCTACATGGTGACATGGTCCCTCTTCTGAAGCTCTTACACTCTGATATAGATGTACCAAACCCCAGAGCGACAGATCGGGCAAGGGATGCTCTGGAGGGATCCAACATCAGAAGTGCTGATGGGAGAAGAGGGTTTGCAGGAGAGCAAGCCCTCGGTGGGACAAGGGCTTCAAGTGTACGAGGCAACATGGTACCACGTAGAGAATAAGCAAGTATCTAAGCCCGTCGGGTGAAATTCACCCCAGGGCCGATGGCTGGCACAAGGTCAATGCACCACTCCAAACCCACTTCCGCTCTGAAATAGGACATAGATGGGGCACTGGGCCTCTGCCCAGGGTGAATTTCACACTAAGGACCTAGTGGGTCTTTAGCGGGGGCCTCGTAGTTTGTATCTGTGCTCAGGGGTGAGTTGACTACCCAGGTATCTCTGATCCAGCCATATTTGTCCATGGGGATCTATATAGTTTGCTATAGAACACCCAGGCCTCTGTAAGATTCCGCACAGTGGAAGAGTCTCGCTCAGCGTGAGCCCGGCTCAATGCAAAAATCCATAAATTGTTCTTACCAGCCAGTCTCTCCGCCAGCGTGAGGGCATGCACCGAGGGTCTGTAGTCAGGGGCGTGCTGGGCTTGTTGTGCTGCCTGCTGGTGAAGGTTGTACATGGCACTCAGAGAATTCATGGCGTGAAGAGAGTAACCGTTCACTCCATAGTGCTGCATGGTGGCCTACCCCTAAAACAACCCAAGCAGAAAAGGCCTGGTTAGAAACTCATTCATTCCAATACAAAGGAGTTATTTAGAGGGAAGTTCTGTGGCCTGCTTACACGGGTGGTCAGACTAGACGATCGCTGCCGGCCTCTCTGAACAGTCTGATTAGTTAGATCCTTGGAAGCTTTGACGTGAAATACAAATAAGGCTCATGGGTCTTGACCCAAAGCCCACTGAATGAATGGCAAGGTCCTCGAACTGCGGTGAGCTTCGGGACCTGAGACAGCGATGCTGAGGTTAAAGTCAGCAATGAAAACAGCACGATATCTGCCCTGAGGCCTACCTGCCACCGTAGGAAACAGCATGTGAATGTATCCTCCAAAATAGTATTAGGAAATAAAAAGAATTTTTCCAAGTGACATTTAAATGAAAGGCAAAAAAATTGTGTGTGTGTGTGAGAAACTTGTGGTGAAATTGCTGATAATTGAGTGTATCTGGCATTTGGAGAGACTCAGTTTCCCCAATATCAAGGACATGCTTTGTAGACTATCCAACCCCCCCTCCCCTGTATTTTTCTGCTATTTACTCACTGGGCAACCTCAAAACAAGTCACTTTACCTTGCTGTGCCTTAGTTTCTCCATCTGTAAAATAGGGCTAATACCAATCTCATGGCGGTGTTGGGAGGTTGAATTAACTCATGTCTGTAAAGGAATTTGAGATCCTCTAATAAAAGGTGTTAAATAGAGATGAAATAGCAGTCACCAAGTGAGGATGGAGAAACTACAATAAGAGAAAGTGGCTGGGACAGTTCTCTTTAGGTTATTTACCAGCTTAAGATAGTGGCTGCCTGAGAAAGAAAACCATTGAGCTACCATCAGGTGCTGGAGGTCATGCCCAAGTCTCATTGACCTCAATTTGAGGTCTGAATCTGAAGGCAAAAGTTTAGCCTAAATCTTATCTTTGCATACATCTATTGTGTCAAATAAATTAACCATCATTACTCAAAGAACAACAACTTCTTTCTCTAAATTTCACCTTTATCCCCAACAAGTTTTCATTTTTCTATGTAAAAGATTTATACCACCAAGGAAAGGAATCTCAATACACAGGAGGGAGCGAATCCTCAGTCAAAGGTCTCATTGCCTGAGGACTTCTGGAATGCAAATCTAAACCTAAACTTACAAGGACTTCATAAGGCATCCATAGAACTTTTGTGCATCTGGAATCAGAAGCTGTATTGCTTTCTATGGGAGTTTGCAACAGAGTAGGATGTTTATGGGATCTCACTTACTGAGCAAACTAGGTGTCTTTCACTCGTGACTAGAATCAAAAGACCTATTCAGCTATCTTGTTCTTTTGCTGCATCGATGCAGGGAATGTTCCTTACCACAGAGATATTTCCATAGGTCCGAAACATTCTTGAGGCTTTATACAGTGCTGGAGTAATTTTGTGCAATCATGAGACAAACTGAAATCAGGACAGACAGGATTAACAATACGCAGACTGGAAATATGCCTGTTTTCCACAAAGCTCCATCCATATTGTCACCATTGAAGGAAAGGCCTTTCTAATACTCTAGACGAGTTACTCCATGGAAACCTGATCCAAGACCAGCCATATCCTGGACCTAGATTCAGTTTGTGGTGTTAGAACCTTCATACTGAACAGTTCTAAATTCACTTCAAGGCTGTTCTTCAGTCTTATATTTGAAGAAAACTAGCTGGCAGCTCAACATATCGCCCACATCACTCATGCTATAGGGTAAATTTCTCTCTTGCACAGACAGTGCACACAGAACCTATGTGCTAATTTAAGCCTTCAAAATGGAGCTTAAGTGGGATTTAAGCAGTGCAGAAGCCTTCTGCTAGTCTTCCGTATATGGGGACATTTTCTAGTAGCGTACACTAGTGAACAGGGCCAGAGAACTCAGAACCCGAGTCTGGTATAGGTAGCAGCATCAGTGAGTATTTGGGCCAGATTCTTAGTTGGAGTAAAAATAAATAATAAGCCGGGTAGCTCCACGGAAGTCTGTGGAACCAAGACAATTTGAACCAGCTGAGGGATCTGACCTTGGGCAGCTTCTGCATTTGCTCATCCAACTTAAAAGCTAGTGTATTTACAAACAACTGTAAGCCAGGTTCATGATCTGCATAGGAGGTTTTCAGAACCAGAGCTTGGATCAGTTTATTTTCTAATGCAGTTTGTACACCTTTGGCTGTAACTTAGAATCCCAAATAAACTGGTGTGTTTGGAAACCATCACTGAAATGGAAATTCCCCTTGCAAGACAGAATTATTAGAGAGGATTATTCATGGAGGATAGGTTCATCAATGGCAATTAGCCAAGGTGGGCAGGGATGCAACCCCATGCTTTGGCTGTCCCTAGCCTCTGTTTGCCAGAAGCTGGGAGTGGGTGACAGGGGACAGATCACTTGATGACTGCCTGTTCTGTTCATTCCCTCTGGGGCACCTGGCATTGGCCACTGTCAGAAGCCAGGATCCTGGGCTAGATGGGCCTTTGGTCTGACCCAATGTGGCCGTTCTGATGTGAGGCTCCATAAAGGCCCACTTTTTCCAATGGGAAAGCATTTTCTTTGGTAAGATTTCTATTTATTTGGTTGTTAAAAGGCTTTTCTCTGTGTTAAACTCTTCTTGCTGGCCTGGAAGAAAAGGCATACATTTGAAAAAGGAGATTTACAAATAGTTAAAGTAACATGAAACCAGTCAATAGATGTTCCAGTTTTCTCAATAACTGTCTGGAATGCTGCATTGGCAGATGACAGATGTAACTTCTTTGTAACCGTGCACAGTAAATACAGATTTCAGAGTAGCAGCCTTGTTAGTCTGTATCTGCAAAAAGAAAAGAAGTACTTGTGGCACCTTAGAGATTAACACATTTATTTGAGCATAAGCTTTCGTGAGCTACATGCATCTGATGAAGTGAGCTTTAGCTCACGAAAGCTTATGCTCAAATAAATTTTAGTCTGTAAGGTGCCACAAGTCCTCCTTTTCTTTTTTTAGTAAATACAGAGTGGCAGATAGAGTAATATGAAAGAGCCGGCTGGGATATCGGCATTCTGTGTTCATAGGCTATTTAATCTAGCAGATGTGAGTTAACCGAGATCGCACGTAGGCCCGCTTTCGTTGTCATTTACCTCTATGCACATTCCAAAACGGAATAAATTAAATATTTAAAAGACACAATGCAGCGATTTTTTTTTAAATTGAGAAGGCCATTCATCAAGCCACCGCTGGGTTTCACAAGCTGTCGAATTGTGCTTACATTGGTTAAAATAATCTTTATATTTCATTAAGCAACCAAATAAGCTGATCCTCCCCATCGGCTGTATAGATGGCTTTAATTTTCAAAATCTGCAAATGCATCTTTTATGTCTCTCTCTGGCTGGAGGGTCTGGGTAATAACCACAGCCAATTGGAGAATAAAAGCAGAGTTTGATTAGGTGTTACTTTGTGTAAATTAACGCCGGCCAGCAAAGGAGCAGATCCTAAGCTGTCATTGATTAAATGGGGCTTGGACCTTCATCTTCTAAATAATAGGGTGTAGCTTTCCTTTCCTATGCAACTCCTGCGTGTGCATGCCACAGCTGCCAAGAGGGGTCTGAGTCATGGAGAAAGGAAATGGGGACTGCGGGGGTTCTTATAAATTAGTTGTCTGCAATGAGTGTAAACATTATAGGGTCCAGCCATGCATTCCTTGTGCATCCAGAACTTCCATTGGATTTTGGGGTTGGGACTTAAAAGTGTGTCCTGCTGCTATATGTAACGCACACTGCAGGGAACAGTGGGTTTTACTGGAGCTGAGCAGAGTAGTAGGGATTAGTAAACAAAGATGTTTTCAAGGAAAGGCTGCCATTTACTTCCATCGGGCCTGGTCCAACTCTCTAGCTAACTGAGGATTGCAAGGTGCTCATTGCTCTCAGCTCAGTGATTTCAGCTGGGGTTGATGCTTATGACTTTGCAGGATTGGGCCCTACGTGTATGCTTTTTGTTGGCCTGATCCTTCAACCCTTACTTACCCAAGTATCCCTCGCTCATGCAAATCACCCCTTCTCAAGTCAGTGGAATTACTGGTGTGAGTGGGAATGGTGGGTTTAGGTCCCATGTATAGTGAGCGACTATTACGGTAAGTGGTACAGTTTAACATAGCTTCCCTGGGATGTGGAGAGCCAGATCCTGAGCAGGTGTAAATCACTGTGGTTCTGTTTACACCAATTGAGGATGTAGCCCATATGCTTGTGTGAATGGGGAACTTTGGTCGGGCTAGAGTCTCAGGGGACGTAAGCAGAGCTACACTGATTTACACTAGCCTGACAATGTCGCCCTATATATTTGTTCAATGAGCCAGGGCCAAAGTTCCCAATCAATGCTGGATAGGCATTTGATGCAGGTATCCAGGGGTGTAATTCTGTCCTAAGTACAAAATGTGCAAAGTAAACACACAAATGTCTTGCGTCCTCGTTAAAGGGTTTCGTCCTGGGTTGTTGGTTTTTTTTTTTTTTAAATTATTAAAGTAACTTCCTGGAGGTTTTCTAATAAAAAATGAAATGTCTATTTAAAAATGTAAATATGCACTTCGTCAATATATTGTATATTGGTAAACACACACATTCTCACTGAGATGTTCCTGATAGCGTGAAGAAAAGCTAGAACTAAAGATTTATTACAGCACTGAAAAATCTGAGTGTAGAAATATTTTGTACGCTTGCTTTAATTTGTCATTTGATTAAAATGCCTCCATTGTAGTCTAAGTGAGCAATCCATATTTAAATATAATTTACATGAAACTGACAAAGCAAAGTCCATTAAAAAAAATATACTCCTTCCAGCCTGCAAATCCAATTTATTTTCCCATTCGAACCTCAAGAGGAAGTCTGAGGTCTTGTCTACACAGGGAAATTGACCAAAAGAGCTATTACAGAACAAGCTCCTTGTGTGGACCCTCTATTTTGATATAAAAGTCACTTTGTTCGGGAATAATTACTCCACTTTGGAAACAACTAATTATTCTAGAATAGTGTGATTTTTATTCCAGAATAGAACACCCCCATTCGGCGCTATTCTGCAACAGCTTTTCTGGTCCATTTCCTCATGTAGATAAGCTTTCTCCTTCTGCAGGGCTTATCACACATCCTGAAATTAGATGGGAAAGATGGTCTTGTGGTTGAGACACAGTGCTCTGAGCTGTGTGGGGTTCTTGGAGCAGTCATTGTACTTCTATGCCTCAGTTTCCCTTCTATGACAGGGGATAATCGATACTTCCCCACCTCACAGTGGTGGTGCAGGGCTTAATCCATTGATATTTGCCAGCTGCTCAGATACTACAGTGATGTGTGCCATGGTAATGCCTATTTAATAAGCGCTGAAAGTTTACATTTTGATGCTAATAGAGCAATGGCAGAAATAATTCCAGAGCCATAGGTGGACTAGTGTTTCTTTAGTGGTGAAAGCATGTAAGGAGAGGAGATTAACCAGGACCAAAACACATTTAGGTCTCTCTAGGCTCAAAATCAGCAGATTGGGTTGCACCTCCGAGCAAAGTGCAGTCTGCAGAATTGTAAAAGCCAGTGCGAACTGTGAAAGCGCTGTGTGGATCACAGGAAGGAGCAATCGGGCACAATCTACGCCAGCTGGATTTTCCAGCACTCTTCAAAGGTAGCCTGTGTGTAGATTGCACTGAAGTATAATATTCTGTAGGTGACAAACGGGGATAGCTTTGGCCCCTGGGAGAAAAGGCTGCAGTCTCCTAGCCAGATGGGGATGATCATTAAAAACACCCAACCACCTCCCAGCAGAGCAAAGGACTCTTGGCTCCTGTTGCTATGGGGGGAATCCAGGAGCAGCCTGCACAATCCCTCAGGTTGGGGACGTCACTAAAGGCACAGGTAAATGAATGTTAATATGGAACTCAGTGGAGCGTCAACTTAGATCCGTCATCTCTGTCTGTTCCAAAGCCCACTGGAGTCAGGGAAAAGATTCCATTGGATGAGATCTTCTGGGTATTTATACCATGCTCCTCACTCCAGTATCTGATAACCTAGCCACCTGCCACTAATTAGTTTGCAAAAGCCCAGCAACTTCAACGTGAGATCCAGGCACAGAATGATGGCAGGGTTTACAGTGCAATTACAATCAGGTGAGTGACTGTCAAAAACGTGCTCCTTCTTCCACAACAGAACTGCTCCGGGTGTGTTAGGAGAGCTATGTTTGCTTAATGCAGTGACAAAAAATAAGCTATTGATGGATTTTTATTTTTTTTTTAGCAGCATTACCTCTGCAGAATAAAAGCAGCCATCGGAGATGGAGTCTAGCCTGGCTTGTGCATCATAAACAGAATTCTTAACTGAGTTCCAGTTTCAGAATCTTTATTACTAGGGATGACTCATGAGCCCGAAAGAACTCAGCTTGATTTCCAGGTTGAGTTTGCAGGGTTAGCAGTAAATGGAGCAAATTTAGCTCCATATTAACAACACATTTAATCATGCAGGATCCCTCACTAAAAGGGCACAGAAAAATCCATTTGTTAATATAGTGCTCAATGCAACTCAAATTTTGGGTCAGCAGTTTGGGCCTGATTCAAAGCCCACCGAAATAAAAGATGGTATCTCCATATTCATAACACTTTTGTCACAATCGCAGCCAGTCAATAAGGTGCACTGAAAATAAAATTATGGCAAGAAATGGGAATATTCACCCATTTTTATTAGCTTTTTTTTTATTCCCTTTTTTAGGGTACAGCCACACTTTAAGTCAGTGAGACAAATAGCGACTTGCTCTGCTTATGCTTATCTGACAAAATATATGCAAAAAGGCACATTCTAACCCCAGATATGACGTTTTGTACGTCTTTGGTGCTGAATTCATTACATGTCTGGGGAGCTCTAAATAAATGACTCTTGCAAGACATGTTCCGCAATTTCTTCTTTTATTTCTTAAATCTTTAAGATCCAGATGGTTCAAAATTCACATCATATAATAAATAGTAAGTCTTCAATCAGTTTTGTTGCTCTTGTGAGAATGTGCTGAATGTCTAAGGAAACTTTTTTTTTTTTGCAGTGGATGTAGTATAAATAACTATTTGAAATATGGCAAAACCATCATTTTCCTCATTCAACCTTCAGAGAGAGTGAGGGTTATGCATCATAAAAATGAAATTCAAAGGATTTTGTTAAAATACTGGAATAAAGGTGTTATTGAGGACAGCTCTGGAAAGTGAGGCACTCCATTCTGAATTACCTGCAATATTTTTACACCTGTGTAATTACAGGGACTTAAACTGAGATACCATCCCAGTTTGCACTGATGTGAATGATCCCAGAATTAAGCTTCATCTGTTCAGCTAAGTGTAAACCCACAGAAAATAAAAACAGATTTCTACATGGATTTTTGTAAATTCTATCCAAACTTCTTGCAGATGATTTAGATATAACCACCCCCATCTGATCTCTGCCCCCATCCCATTCATTTCCAAGGTCTCTTAAAACCATGACAGTATTTTTCATTTTAAGAAAACAATAATGAGATCTTGAAGCATTTTAGTGAGTGAAATTTTGAATTATTTGCATATAGGCCCAGTACACTAGTCTCTTGTATATAAATACGCAGAATAAGATATTAGGCAGATTTTCATCTTAATTATATTGTCCAATAGTTTTGAGAGCTATGATTAAGGAATATCATAACAAGTATATTTATAAAAAGAACAGGAGGACTTATGGCACCTTAGAGACTAACACATTTATTTGAGCATAAGCTTTCGTGAGCTACAGCCCACTTCATCAGATGCATTCAGTGGAAAATACAGTGGGGAGATTTAGAGACACAGAGAACATGAACCAATGGGTGTTACCATACTCACTGTAACGAGAGTGATCAGGTCAGGTGAGCTATTACCAGTAGGGGGGGACCTTTTGTAGTGAAAATCAAGGTGGGCCATTTCCAGCAGTTGACAAGAACGTCTGAGGAACAGTGAGTGGGTGGGGGGGAATAAACATGGGGAAATAGTTTTACTTTGTGTAATGACACATCCACTCCCAGTCTCTATTCAAGCCTAAATTAATTGTATCCAGTTTGCAAATTAATTCCAATTCAGCAGTCTCTCGTTGGAGTCTGTTTCTGAGGTTTTGTTGTTGAAGAATTGCCACTTTTAGGTCTGTAATCGAGTGACCAGAGAGATTGAAGTGTTCTCCGACTGGTTTTTGAATGTTATAATTCTTGACATCTGATTTGTGTCCATTTATTCTTTTACGTAGAGACTGTCCAGTTTGGCCAATGTACATGGCCGAGGGGCATTGCTGGCACACGATGGCATAGATCACATTGGTAGATGTGCAGGTGAACGAGCCTCTGATGGTGTGGCTGCTGTGATTAGGCCCTACGATGATGTCCCCATATGAAGTATATTTATAATGCTAATCGTTTTCACTCTAGGTATCATACCAGGATCTCTAGGGGTATCATAAATGTTCCACAAACCTCATAATACCCTTATGCGGTAGGGAGCTCTGATTATATTGATTTTACAAGTTTGTATGCTGGGGTGCAAAGGAATGAGAGAACTTGCACAAGGTCACCCCGCCAGCGTTTGCCAGGCTGTGCACTTTTATCATGACTCTTATGATACTCGGCATTTTCCCCCCAAAGCCCCAGCTCCTGAAGTCATGTGACTATGGGAGACTCTCTGCTTCCATTTAAGGAAGCAAGTTTCTCGTGTTCCCAGAGAAAGAGAAGCATGAAAGTGTGGCCCAAGGCAAATAAAAGGAACCTGCAAATATGATTTTTAAAAATCTTGATTTTTGAGCCAATTGTCTGATTCTGGGGGCTCAAGTCCTGATTTTCAAATGTTTAAGTTTGGCAATACCAGATGGCAAGTTACTTGGGACTAGAACCCGAGTGTTGTCTTGACACCTAGTCTCTTATTTTGACCACACTAGTTGTCAACTGAATATTTCAATTGTGTGTTTACAGGTACAGTAGGTTTGTGTAAATATATATTTTATGCCTCCCTTTCTTTTCCCTTATTCTTACCCTAAAAATGAAACCAAATAATTGGGAAAATGTGTCCATATAGTCGCAATCTTATTCAAAGCTCTTACATTCTTAGTCAAAGTAACAAGGGTTCCTTATCTGCCAAAGGAAGTTAAAAGCATTAGGAATTTTACTCTGGATCCAAACTGAGGCTAGGTCTACACTGCTGCAGGATCGACGCTGCGGCGATGGATGCACCAGGGGTCGATTTAGCGGATGTAGTGAAGACCCGCTAAATCAACGGCGGAGCGCTCTCCGGTTGACCCTGGAACACCACTGGGAATGAGAGAAGTAAGGTAAGTCGACAGGAGAGTGTCTCCCGTTGACCCAGTTCCATGTGGACATCTCAGTAAGTCGACCTAAGCCGTGCTGATTCCAGCTACGTTATTCACATAGCTGGAGTTGTGTAACTTAGGTCGATTTACCGCCGTAGTGTAGACACAGTCTTCGAGTCCCATCCTGCTTCCACTGAAGTCAACAATAGAACTACCACTGGTTTCAGCCATGAAGGATCAGGACAAAACTGAAATGTTTGAAGACAGTTTTCATAAGGATAATGGTAAATGTGCCGTCATGGAAGTTAAATCTGTAACGCTGCTTGATCTACTGGGTTATAATATAGTGTTTGCAGCAGAACTGTTGATGAGGAGAGCTTGGGTTGCATTCTCAGATTTAATGGAGCTCAAATGCAAATACTCCAGTAGCCTGGTCGGTTATAAATCTATGTCACCGGTAGGTCTGAAGGCCCATAAAACTCAAGCCATGTTGCACCTTTTTGGTTTGAAATAGGACATTGGCTCACAGCTGTGGCTTTCATTAGCATTAAAGCACCGTGCAATCAAGTGACTGTCAATTTACAAGCAGTTTAGATGTGTAACCTGACAGTTTATATGCAAAAAACCAAAGAATCCACTCTCATGTTTCTGGCTGGCAGTTCACAAGTCTTGTTTGCACAGGTTTGTCTGGCTGATGCCTACCACTCCATTTGTTTCTGTAAAATGGGCTTATTTTAAAGGCAAATGACATGACTTTTCTGAAAAGTGGCAGGTAGGGTTTTCAAAACTGCATAAATAGGCAGGTCTAGACCTTTTCAAAGCCCACGGTTCTGTATGGATGCTGGCATCCAGCATGAGAAAAGTTCTGGCTAATTCTGTCTGCAAAGTAATTGTGATTGCAGTGTATTTGACTCCTATTAAATGGAAGATCATGCCTCAGTGTTAGCTTAGGGTTTGATCCTCTGAGATGTCATCCTGATCTCTGTGGGAGTTGAGAACACCTTGCCATGATCAGCGCCATACAGAATTGGGCCCATGGACACTTGCCACTAGAGAACCTGGGTGCCCATGTTTGTCTATTTCTGTGCCAAAATGTGGCTTTAGGTGCATGGAATTAGGCACCCTGCTTGAACCTACGGCCCCTATTTGTAATAAGATGCCTCCTTGGAGAAAAAAACCCTCAATGCTCCAGACTTGGGGCTCTGATCTTGCAATCAGCTATGTAGCCTCGTTGATTCGTTACGTTAAAGTGGAAGTGGTACCACTCTTTTTACAGTTGTTCACATAGATGCTGGAACTAGGGGTTGAAGCGGTTTCTGTTAGCTACAGGGTTTACAGTTTGGTTCAATGGCTCTCGGCACTCCCACTGTGCAAGTTGTTCCGGCACCTTTGGACTTGTTCATAATGTTGGCAAATAAATTATTTTTGAGTTGGACCTTATGATGACTCTTGGAAAGCATCCGGACATTGGAGTTCAGTCTATGTATGTTTTAAATGTATAGCTTTCCAATGTACACTTTCCCCTTACATTCTGATCAGAAATCTTTTGCACAAACAACTCACCCATAGCTAAATCAATTTAAAATTTAAAAATTGCTTGTTTTCTAGATTTCAGAGAGATCTAAGGAATAAGCCAGTTTTGAAGAAATCTAGTTCAGAAGCGGAGAACTTAATGAGCATAGAAAGATTTTTTTTTCCCCATGGATGTTCAGCAGAATAATAGGCTTAAGGCTTTATTTGGTTTATTACTGCTAATAATGAGGATGCGATGCACAATGGACTTTTCTGTTAGGTGTTTCTGCTCATACTAAAGCTGGTTTGGATGAATGGGATGCCATTAAGTGTTTTACCTTATTCTAAACTTGCAAAGATGTGCCAAATACCAGGTTACTTAGGGAGGTTGTGGAATCCCCTTCTTTGAAGGCTTTTAAAGAGCAGATTAAACAAACACCTGTCGGGGTGGTCTAGGTATAATCCTGCCTCAGTGCAGAGATGGACGAGATACCTCTTGAGGTTTCTTCCAGCCCTACGTTTCTAGGACTGTCCAACAATGCTTACAACTCCAGGACATTTTAATGTCCCAGGAGAAGAAGCTTTTGTACATAACTTCTTTCCTGACCTTTCAGTGCTTGATTTCACAATTTTGGCATTGGATTAATGCTAGTTTCCCTCTTGCCCATGGAATAATCTTTAAACCATTTCTGCTGTGGTGAATACTCAATGACCAGTTCAGGAGGGGGAAAAAATTATTGTGGCTATTTGTGTGACCTTAATTATGGGATCAATACTTTAAATAATAGCAACATGGAAATAAAGCAGATGGAGATAACTGTAACTTCATCTAATGCTTCCCATTCCTCTAAGCACTCAGATACTGTGATGAATGCAATATAAGAATCTAGCATAGGTGGGTAAATTCTACCCATCAGCAGGCAATTTAAAATGTAGGAAGTAATGTATACCAGGCATGACAGCCCTGTGTCATTCATGTCTTACAAGGAGATGCACAGTGCTGCTTTCTCCTTAACAGACACATGTTTACTCTGTTCATTTTAGCACCACCGAAATTGGAGACAGAATAAACGCATGAGACCCATCCTTATCACTGCAGCTTTGTTGCTTACAGAGCTTTGTACAATTTAATTTTAAAAGACTTAAAACAATGGGGTTTTTACATCACTCTCTTTGGGACACTATTCCAGGGTCTAATAAACTAATCTGTTAGGATTTTTTCCCCTCTCCACCCTCACCCCATCCCATTATTCTACCTTGTATTTCACAGTGTCTTTTAGAATATCCTAAAGGATTCTTGCATGCACCCTCCAAATACAAACTAAGTAAAAAAACAAAGTGATGTTACCTGCCGTATTCTTCTCCATACCTGACAGGTTTCAGAGTAACAGCCGTGTTAGTCTGTATTCGCAAAAAGAAAAGGAGGACTTGTGGCACCTTAGAGACTAACCAATTTATTTGAGCATAAGCTTCCGTGAGCTACAGCTCACTTCATCGGATGCATACTGTGGAAACTGCAGAAGACATTATATACACAGAGACCATGAAACAATACCTCCTCCCACCCCACTCTCCTGCTGGTAATAGCTTATCTAAAGTGATCACTCTCCTTACAATGTGTATGATCATCAAGTTGGGCCATTTCCAGCACAAATCCAGGTTTTCTCACCCTCCGCCCCCCCGCACACAAACTCACTCTCCTGCTGGTAATAGCCCATCCAAAGTGACCACTCTTTACAATGTGTATGATAATCAAGGTGGGCCATTTCCAGCACAAATCCAGGTTCTCTCACCCCCCTCCCCTTTTCAAAAAACCACACACACAAACTCACTCTCCTGCTGAATAGCTCATCCAAAGTGACCACTCTCCCTACAATGTGCATGATAATCAAGGTGGGCCATTTCCAGCACAAATCCAGGTTCTCTCATCCCCCCCCCTTTTCAAAAAACCACACACACAAACTCACTCTCCTGCTGAATAGCTCATCCAAAGTGACCACTCTCCCTACAATGTGCATGATAATCAAGGTGGGCCATTTCCAGCACAAATCCAGGTTTTCTCACTCCCCCCCCCAAACTCACTCTCCTGCTGGCAATAGCTCATCCAAACTGACCACTCTCCTTACAATGTGTATGATAATCAAGGTGGGCCATTTCCAGCATAAATCCAAGTTTAACCAGAACTTCTGAAGGGGGAGGGGGGAGGAAAAAACAAGGGAAAATAGGCTACCTTGCATAACGACTTAGCCACTCCCAGTCTCTATTTAAGCCTGAATTAATAGTATCCAATTTGCAAATGAATTCCAATTCAGCAGTTTCTCGCTGGAGTCTGGATTTGAAGTTTTTTTGTTGTAAGATAGCGACCTTCATGTCTGTAATTGCGTGACCAGAGAGATTGAAGTGTTCTCCGACTGGTTTATGAATGTTATAATTCTTGACATCTGATTTGAATAAATGGACACAAATCAGATGTCAAGAATTATAACATTCATAAACCAGTCGGAGAACACTTCAATCTCTCTGGTCACGCAATTACAGACATGAAGGTCGCTATCTTACAACAAAAAAACTTCAAATCCAGACTCCAGCGAGAAACTGCTGAATTGGAATTCATTTGCAAATTGGATACTATTAATTCAGGCTTAAATAGAGACTGGGAGTGGCTAAGTCGTTATGCAAGGTAGCCTATTTTCCCTTGTTTTTTCCTACCCCCCCTCCCCCCCAGGACGTTCTAGTTAAACTTGGATTTATGCTGGAAATGGCCCACCTTGATTATCATATACATTGTAAGGAGAGTGGTCAGTTTGGATGAGCTATTGCTAGCAGGAGAGTGAGTTTGTGTGTGTGTGTGCGGGGGACGGGTGAGAAAACCTGGATTTGTGCTGGAAATGGCCCACCTTGATTTTCATACACATTGTAAGGAGAGTGATCACTTTAGATAAGCTATTACCAGCAGGAGAGTGGGGTGGGAGGAGGTATTGTTTCATGGTCTCTGTGTATATAATGTCTTCTGCAGTTTCCACAGTATGCATCTGATGAAGTGAGCTGTAGCTCACGAAAGCTTATGCTCAAATAAATTGGTTAGTCTCTAAGGTGCCACAAGTACTCCTTTTCTTTCTCCATACCTGTAACTCATGACACCGAGTCCTATGGAAGATGCATTGCTGTACAATCTGCGATAGTGGTTTTATAGAGCCAGATCCAACACACACTGAGGTCAATGGAAAGCTTCCCATTGATTTCATAAAAAGAAAAGGAGGACTTGTGGCACCTTAGAGACTAACAAATTTATCTGAGCATAAGCTTTCGTGAGCTACAGCTCACTTCATCGGATACAGACTAACATGGCTGCTACTCTGAAACCATGGATTTCAGTACACTTATTTCAGTAAAAATAAGAGTTTGGATTAACTCAAAACAAACCCAACCAGTTAAATTCGTGTAATAGATAGGTAATTGCTTTAAAAAAAATTGCAGCTTTGCACTTCTTGAATTAGTTTTTTAGATCCCCATTTTTCTCTTTTTATAGAAACTCACAAAGAGGAATGGTTGCTTTCTCCTCTGTATCTTTACAATAATCGGCATCTAGTGGGCACCTCAGAAAAGTAGGTCAGCCTTAGCAGCAGCTATATAACAATGAAAATATTTTGGCTTATTTCAGTCTCTTAATTTTCATCTGCATTTTCCCTACAACAAGATCTCCCATGATTTTGTTTTTAAAGTAGTTAATGATGTCGCTGGGACTATTCCCGTTTCACTCACCGTGATTTTTTTTTTTTTTTACATCTAAGTCCTTCATTTAAAATCAAATGAACAATTCACACCAAAATATAGACTCCTGAACTGATCAGTGAGTATTCACCTAAGTAGGCACCTAAATAAAAGTGTCTTTGTTTCAAAGAAGTCCCCACTACCTCAGAATCCTATTGAAATCCATGGAAGCTCCAGGCACCTACCACCTTTGAAAAATTAAGCTACTTTTATTTAGGGACCTAAATATGGATTTAGGAGTCTAATTTCACGCAACCAGATTTGAAAAGTTTGGCCTAATACTGTTCATGCTGATACCGTTTTTTTTTTTTTTGGCAGCTTCTTTTAGCTTTGATCTCTCTGAACTTGACCCAAAAGATAAAGCTGAAGGTGAGAGAGGTCCCCATTCAGGTCCGGTGTCTTTTGAGCTAGTTCACCCTCTTTCCTCTGGTGCTTTTGGTGTTTAGGAGAGATTGCTGGTTTGGGGAACAAAATCCATTGCAATCATCCGCTGGCTACAAAACCAAATGCTGTGCAAAACTTGCCTGGCCCACCCTGCCACTGTCCCTTTCTCTGGACCCAAAGGGGAGCCTCTTCTAACATTTGGTTCTGTTCCTTTATGACACCGATAACGAGGCTGATGCCAAGGAAAGAGAGATGCATACTGCCTGCTGACTGTGGTAAGATTTGTCGGCGCACTATAGCAGGTACCAATTGACTCTCCAGAATGGTAAGGGGAGCTTCTCATTGGGACACTTGAAGATTTATTTAGATTCATTCGATCGGCTGGGAAAGAGCCACTCTGCATATAGAAAAGGAGGACTTGTGGCACCTTAGAGTCTTACAAATTTATTTGAGCATAAGCTTCTGTGAGCTACATCTGATGAAGTGAGCTGTAGCTCAAGAAAGCTTATGCTCAAATAAATTTGTTAGTCTCTAAGGTGCCACAAGTACTCCTGTTCTTTTTGCGGATACAGACTAACACGGCTAGTACTCTGAAACCTGTCAGTCTGCATATACTTCAGGCATCTGTGACTGTGTAAAAAGACCAGCAAAAATCTCTAACTGCAGCAGTACAAGTTAATATAACCCCCAACAATCAGCAAGGTGACTTAAAACTCAAATTCACCCCCTCCCACATTTTTTCCACCCTTACCTTTCCAGTTATTTAAATGCCAGGGAGGGAAGAGGAGCTTTGAGATGTGTCCTGAAGGTCAGAGAGATGCAGAGCCCTGATCCTTCTTTCACACAAGGAAGGATCAAGAGTAACTCCATTGAAATCTATCAAGTTACAATGTTAGAAAGCTAATGTAAGGACAATCACACACCCCGATCCCCCCAGGTACTTTTCTCATGACAGTAACCTTGATTTAGATCAGGGCTGTGAGTGCAGTTAAGTGGAAATAAGAACATAAGAATGGCCATATAGGATCGGATCAATGGTCCATCTAGCCCAGTATCTTGTCTTCCCACAATGGCTGGTGGCAGATGCTTCAGAGGGAATGAACAGAACAAGGCAATTATCAAGTGATCCCCGGCTGTCCAGTTCAAGCTTCCGGCTGTTGGAGGTTTAGGGACACCCAGAGCATGGGGTTGTGCCCCTGACCATCTTGGCTAACAGCCGTTGATGGACCTCTCCTCCATGAACTTATCTAATTCTTTTTTGGAACCCAATTAGACTTTTAGCCTTCACAACATCCCCTGGCAATGAGTTCTGCAGGTTGATGGTGTGTTGTGTGAAGACGCACTTCCTTTGTTAGTTTTAAACCTGCAGCCTGGTAATTTCATTGGGTGACCCCAGTTCTTATGTCATGTGAAGGCATAAATAACACTTCCCTGTTCACTTTCTCCACACCAGACATGATTTTATAGACCTCTGGCCTATCCCCCCTTAGCCGTCCCTCTCTTTTCTAAGCCGACTAGTCTTTTTCATCTCGCCTCAGATGGAAGTTGTTCCATCCCCCCTAATCATTTTTGCTGCCCTTTTCTGCACCTTTCCCCCGTTCTAATGCATCATTCTTGAGTTGGGGTTGGTAGAAGACACCTTTAGTTTGTACTCTGCTTGCAGCGGAGGCATGAAGCCAGATTCTGTGTTCACATTACATTGGAGTAAATTCAGAGTGACTCCACTGGGTGCACTGGCATAAATGGAAGCAGAATCTGGCCCTAAAACAGCATAGATCGGGGGAAATGAAAAAAATGGTTCTCCTGAAAGCTTGGTTGCCATTACAAGTTAGGAAGCTGCTATCAGATTCTGGTATCAGACCAGTAAAGGCGCTGACGCAGGCAAATGGTCAGCACTTAAGCATGTGCTTTTGTCCCACTGACTGCACACTCCAGGCTGAGGAATGGTTTCAAGAGGATTTAAGTATGTCTGCTTAGATGCTGTCCCAAACAAGGACTCAAAATCAGTTAAATCTCCCCTAAAATCAATGTAGTGCTAAAAAAAAGTGAAAGCAAGATCAGCCTCAGGCCCTGGGCATTTAAACTGCCCATGTCTTCCCTTACCTGGAATCATAGGATTTGGAGTGTGATGGTGACACAATTTAAAACCCGGAGGAAGCGACACTAAAAATAAACTCAGGGAAGGAATTTTTAAAATTCAGGAGCAAATTGGGGAGGTGAAATCCAGAAATGGAAACAGAATGAGTTTAAGACTGACACCTTTGACAATCCATTGCAGTATTTCTAGTTATAAGGAGTCAGATTACAGCCAGCTAACCTACAAGTGATTGTACCAATAGCCATCTGTTCTGTGTACAGGATCTGGGGCAATTTGCTGTTGACTTGGGCTGTCCGCCTGAAATAACTTCACCCAAAGCTAGGGAGGATCCCAAGTAGGCAAGTGACTTGGAAGGTTTGTTCTTGCAGTTTTGCTTGGTATTTATTCTACTTCTTCTGGCTCCCTGTTTGCATCAGGCCTCAAACCACAAAACCGCCTTGAAAGCAATTCCCCCAAGCCCTTTCCATTATGATTGATATCACTGAATCAGCTAATAACAGATTTATTTCCTCATTTCCTTTGTGCTGCCAGCAGAAGTAGGAGGAAAGAGAGAATGGGGGAGGGGGAAGAGGGGGGGAACCACCCTCAACCCCTGCCTTAGGGGAAGCTAGAGGCTACTTCTAGACAAAACTGTTATCCATTAACATCCAATTATCACTTGGTCCAAGCCATTAATTATAAATCAGCCTCCTAATTGGGATAATTAGCTCTCTGCTTCTTAATGTAGTGTGACTGATGCGTTTGGAAAGAAATGTAATCACTCCATTTGTTTAGCGTGAGGAGAACAAATCCAACTCTCATGGTTTAATTTTAGCCTTATCCTTCTCATCATCAGCATTAAAAGCTCTTTACGGCCCTATTAGTTGTTTGGGAACCATTCTTTTGATGGGCACATGCCACTTCTCTGTGGAGAAACCCCTTGGAGACAATCTCGTTTTAAGAGATCCGTTTCAAATGCTTTTAAAAAGTGCAGTTCTGATCGTGTGCAGATTTAAGCTGGTTTGTTTATTCTTTAAGCAAAGGGGGTTATACTTTCTGTCTCTTCTGTATTTGTCCTCTGTTTTGTCTAGTCTCCATTTATTTTGTCTACTCTCCGTTTAATTCTTTGCTTTTCTCATTTGCAAAAGAAAATAGACTTTGCAATACATCGCAGCCCTTTCTTACCTTTCATTTCTGTGGGTTTTATTCCGGGAATGCTCTTTTTTTAGTTAGAATAACGAGATTTAAAACAGTGCGTTGACAGCAGTATATTTAGCAATTATCTGTAAACCTTTTTCCAAAAAGAGAGAGAGTTTGGGAGACGGTACGTGCTACAAGTGTGCTTGCTCTGAAGGTATTTCTAAAAGATTCGTAATGATGAACTGCAAAAGAGGGCGGCTGGGTTGTGTTTTTTTTTAAAAAAAATCCCTAAATGATTCAAGGCTGTTTGCAGTCTATGCCAAAAGGAAGATGATTCGTATGCATACACTGTCACTAATTTAGAAGGCGAAACTAGCCATGAGGCAAATGTCCCAAATGTACATTTTCTGGTTTTAAAATAAATTAGCAGCACTGTAATTCTGGGCAGTTTTCGTTGTCCTCTTATGACTTCCTAAATACTGTTTTCATAACGTTTCAAAAATCGTTTACAGGAACCAACAAACTTTTCTGTGACTTGATGTTTCATTAATGAGGGCTGCTCAGAGAACGGACTACAGCTGGGGGGCATGATTAGATATTTATTACTGTCATTTACATGGAAAACTTGAGGAGCCAACCAAGTGGAACAGAAGGGGATTTAATTAATCATTATTATTATTATTTAACAGTAGAAAGCAGTTCAAAGATCGGGAAAGTGTCCTCATGCTGCATCACAGCAGTTGTGTGTTTTCTGAAGAGGTGGACAAAATGGTGTTTCCGCTTCAGAGGTGTAATCAGATTAGAGTAAAATTTTGAGAACTAACCCTCAAACTGTCACATAATTATCCTTCCCCCCCCCCCCACACCAGTCACCACACACTTCGTCCTGAATTTAGGGAGACATGGAAAAAGTTTTTCTGCCAGATTTGCATTCCCTAAAATGAAATTAAGATGCTGGGGGATGCATTTAGCCCAAACAGTATGCTGAGTTTAAATGACTATAACATTAGCAGTTCGGTTTTCTCCTTCTCCGAAGGTTTTATTTTGTTAAGTTGTCAACAGTGTCAGAAGTTCACCTCATCTGGGGTGATGGCCTGGGAACTGTTTTGGGGGCTTTTGTTTTAAATTCTATATATATATATATATATATATATATATATTCTGCCTTAACTGAACTAAACTGCTTCATCGGAGATCTAAATAATCACTCCAGAGAATTAAATGTGAATATTAAGTACACCCAGGAAGGACTGAAGAATTTAAAAGGCTAGAAATAAAGTCTCCTGTTTCATGTTAGAAAAAAAGTGAATCTGAGACTTGAGTGAAATCGTTTTTAAATAATATTCCATATAAGTGTGTGTAGATGTATTTCACACACACACACACTTCCGATCATTGTATACACACGCAGATTTTGTCTTACTTCCAAATCGGTCTCAACAGAAACATGTACAAAATGATAGATGAAAAGAGGGGTAGTTGGAGAAAGCTTAAGTGCATTCAAGCTACCGTGTGTTTGTGTAGAAGCACAGATGGGATATTTTCGGCTGAAATGTCCAATAGACAAAAAGTGCCCCAAAATCTGTAGCTGGAATAATGAACCATCGCTCTAAGATAAGAATATGTGGCTAAGGAGGGGCTTTTCCTATTGGAAGAGGATTCCTTTACATCAGAAATACCAATATAAAGGTTTTACACAGGAAAAGCAAGCGCATTGGTCTTTGCCTCGTCCTTTCCCATCGTTTTGACGAGTTACATCTGGCAGAGGTTTCTGCGCCTACGTGGAGGATTTATGTTGTTTCCCCACCTGATCTGGGTGCGTCAGAGAGAGGCGGCCAAGTTGTTCGCTTTAAGCTAATTTTTTTTCAAGTCGTGCACATTTCGAATTAAAACCAGAACTCGGGACCTTTTCTGCGGGGGGCCGCGAAGTTTCCTGGCAGTAGACAGCCGGAGCGGCTCGATCGTTTTAGGATTAAGCATGCCCTTCGATTAATAATTGTATCACTTAAGAGGGAAAGCCCTTGATTCCAACTGTTATCACTTAGCTGCAGGCCTGCTTGCAGACTGCCCTTCAGAGGCACAACTGATTCCAACTTGTCCCTGTTTCTGAAGCTAGCAAAAGTTTCCGAGAGTCGGCTCGCCCCCACAAGCAGCTTCCCGTTCAGGACAAGGGCACAGAGAAAAGATTCCCATAAGAGCACCCCCCTTTCAGGATTTGTATCAGGAGAGCTCCTCAGAAAAAGGAAAGGCGTGTGTGTTCTACATTGTCCCTTCTGTACCCCATCCTTCCTCCCCCCTTCCCCCCAGAGCATGAGAACCCCACTGCCTGGTCGAGTTTGGTGGTTAAGAACTTGACACTGTTACTTAGATGCTCACGTTTGCAGGTTCTGTAACGTGTCTTGTAATCACACGCGTGTGATGGTGCTGTGTGTAAGGGGAGAGACGTGTATCACACCCCCCCACCCTGTATATGCATTCAGCACATGTGTGCTGCTGATGAATGGGAGGGTGTAAATGGCCGATTGCCTAGACAGAAGGTACTTGGCTAAACATTTACTTCCCTGCCTAAGCAGTGGCGATGAATGGATGCCGTGTCCCTCTGCCCCCATCCTTCTCCTTCCCTGCTCTATCTGTTATGCCATGGCCTGAGGGAAGACTCTGGCTGAGATGTATGAGATCTTTTGCGGTAAAATATGCATGCGGATCCCCATTTGGTTCGCCGGATAATGGAGGTGCAAATAGGTTTCGACTGCAGAGCCCTTCATTTATCAACTGCGCCTGACAATGCAAATCCTGAGTTTATACACATCCTAAGTGAGCGCTTCTCGGAGTCTTGTCTCTACCCTCCCAGCTCAAGTTCTGCGTTAGATAACTCGTGGCGAGAGAGCAGTTCTTTCCCTGCAGGGCTCACTATTACTTGTGCGGACCTATATTTAAAAGGCACGGGAGGAGGGAAATTCGGTGTTAAACTTCAGATCAGTTTGGGCTTCGTTTTTGTTTATACTCTGTCAGACGCACAATCCGAATGTTCACTCCCATTCGGATGCCCACCTGGCAGAAGAGACCTGCCCCAACCACTGCTGAGCTTTAGTGACACTGGGATCCGTCACCCCCTTTTCTTGTGCAAAGGGCTTTTTGTCTCTTCCCAGAATCTGTCTGATTTTTGCCTCCGGCTCTCTCTCACCAGGCTGTTTGGCTTATTAAAACATCATTATGTAAATAGGGTGAATTTTACAGTCTCCTACTTTGATTCCTATAAATGAAGAGATGCGTTGTTAGCTATGTAGGCCCTTTGGCAAAAAAGAAAAAAAGACAAGAGAGAAAGAGGAAAGAGAGAGACTCGAGCGGTAAAAGCAAAGTGTGTTTACAGACAAGCCCAAACCTAAACCAACCTCTCTCACTTTTCTAATTGTGTATCTAGAGCGCTCAAGAGGGAACTGCCAAAACTAGGAAGGTTGACAGACATTCAGAGATTGGAAATGAAGCATTAAAACCCATATATGTGACCTGCTTCCTTACATGCGGTGTAACCTAACCTTTAGCTAAACGAATCAGTGAGTCTGAATTTTATTCACGTAGCCATCTGCTGAAAGTTACATTTAAAAACCTGCAAGAAATTTGTCTTTTTTTTTAAAAAAAGAAAAAATACCCCACGACCTTATTTAGGAGTAAACTAATATATTCCAAATGAAGCAAAACTAGAACAAATAAAAAGCTTTCTCTCTCAAAGGGGCGAGTTAAGAGACTCCACAAAATCGGCAAGCATATGGCACAGGATTTTGATGGCACTCGAGTTGTGAGAGTGGTCCCCCCCCCCCCCAGTTTCCTCAATCACACATCTACATTTGATTTGCTTCCTTCAAAGGATTCGTTAGGGCATCAAATACACCCGGAGGGGTTTGAAGTGTCTACAAGGAGAAAAAAAACAACAACTCTACACTTAAAACGTGTCCTAAAACTTTATTTGAATAGAAAGAAGCCGCTCTGTAACTCCCCTTAAGCCTTCTGCAAAATGCCTCACCCCAAACCAAACTTTCCGCGCTTATGGATCGCCTATAGCGGCAAACCATGCGTGCTAGGTAAGGAGAAGCCTACTGCTTAAGTTAAAGCGCCTGGTGACTGGTTTTTTTCTTGGAGGAGATCAGAAAGCGTCTTACCTTTTGAATGTTGTCCTAGGATCTCTTCCGTGGAACCGGTCAAGCGGCGGGTGTAAAGTCTCACTCTGGAGTGTAGCCAGACACCGGATTCGGAGCGGAGGGGCTGGGACAGCGGAGCGGAGTAGTGCCTTAAGAGCAAGAGTCTGAGCACTTTGCTGTCCCTGCCTCCCCCTTTCCTCTGTTCTCCTGCCTTGTTCCCAAGTTGTCTCAGGGTCCAGCGAAGCTGCCATCTACCGGGGGAGAGGATTGAGGAAGGATTTTTTAAAGGAGCTTCACACAGACCTAGCAGCTACCCTGCAAGATTTTCAATGGTCCTTCACCCTGTCAATCAAACCAGGGCTTGAGGATACATTTCTCTCTGCTCCCCTCCACCCCCGGTTTTCTTTTCTTTTTTTAATAAGACTTCTTACCAGTCATTTACTCCAAGTCTAGTCAGGTGTAAACGCCTAATTCAATGACTGGGAGATAATGGGAAGCCAGTCGTGGGAGGAGGGGAGACTGTTCTGTCCTGTGTATAGGGACTGAGAGCTGGATGTGACGAATCTGGGCCATAGATTTGATTTGGGGTGGGGAAGGTGAGTACATATTTATAAACATGCCTACACACAGAGAGACACGTGTGTACATATTTATAAACATGTCCACACACACACACCCCCACCCACCCCTTTTGGCTGAGGTTAAGCATCAGGAGGACTCTAAGGTAGACTCCTGCTTTATGGGGAAAATCCAAACGCCCATAATGCCCTCAGATATGAATAAAGGGGCCAGTTTGGTTTCTTTCCTCCCAGGATCGCAGTGGAAACCAAACTTCTGGACACTTTCTTAAATTTCAGTGAACACAGCTGTCTTATTTCCCACACCGCAAAGACATTGGCCGGGTCTACGCTAAAAAAGCCAGGCCCACCCATCTCTACAGGCTCTGGGATGTAAACACGTTTGTTATACCACGGGCCCGATTCTGCCCTCACAGGCAGCTTCTGTGTCCAAGAGAAAGCAGAAGGAACAAGGTGTATCTCCGATATTTTCTATAAGTATCACGCCATGTGGGAGTGGAGCTTGCAGTTGTCCTATGCCCTAGTGGGGAATCCTACAGCCCCAACCCAGGGAAGTTTGCGGTTATCTAGATTTGTAGAGGTCGAGGTTAGTCTGGGTCTATTAGAAACATTGTCGATGTTTTAGTTGTTTTTAATCATTCTTTCTTGCAAAAGAAAACAAAGAGGACCCGGGGGGAAATTAACGACGCCCCTTCCCCTATTGTAGGAAGACCTCCAAGGAGCACACTCCAAGCAAGGTAAGGATGACGGAATGTGTGGTTACTTGTAGACCACTTCAATACAGCCCCCTGCTTAAGGGAAAGAAGCCGCAACCAGACTGTGAGAGATTTGGTTTTCACAAATCATCAGTCCAAAGAGAGGAACAAGAGGGAGGAAAAATAAATTAAATAGGAGAGGCTAAGTGCCTGGATGTGAAGGGAATAAATATTAATATTTTCTCCCCGTGCTTTTTACTCTCATTTTCCCCTGAATACTCCTGCACTTAAACTTTGCAGGTATCTTCCAGGCTGTCTGCAGTCTGAAGGCAGCTCTCAGGGCTAGTTATTTGGCCGAGTTGACTAACTGGAGCGTTAGTTTTATTTGCTTTTCAGCTTTGTCATGCCTTTGCAGCAGCAAAGAGCAGTTTAAAGCCTTTGGAGGGATTGCTAATAGATGCTAGGGTACTTGCCTTTCGATTCTCTCCCAGCCCAGAAGGATTTAGGATGGGATTGAGGAGACAAGACGCCATTTCAGGCTCCAAAACACCCTGTTTTAAAATGACTGCGGGTAAGAGGATTAAAACAATAATACCCTTCTCTTCTTGAAGGGTTTTTTCCCCCCCTCTCCCTTCTATAGAAAAGATTTTTTCTCCCAGAGCAAAACCGTTTAGGCAAGGGAATTAAGGGAACAAGAAAGAAGGGGTGTGGGGGGAAGGGGGAGAGGGAAGTACCTTTTAATTTAAGTTTGCATATTTTGTATACATTCTGCCCCAAAAGAGGGGGGAGGGGCGCATCTGAAAGTGTTCGTATGTGCAGGGCCGCAGAATACCCAAGGGGTCATTTTTGCCGGGGGATGGGGAAAGCGAGCGAATATCCCAGAAGGAGGTGGGGGGGGGGGGGAAATCTATTTAAATATATTCAGATACAGCCCGTGCTGGAAGAGGGCAGGGTATGAATGGTGAATAAAGGCAAAGCAAACCTCAGCCGGAGGTGGTGCGTGGGATATTTGAGTTTCGCCTGTGTCCCCCACCCCAACTTCCAACTTGTGGGGTGGGTGTGCAAAGAACACAGGGTGGGGACGGGTCCGCATGCCTCTGAGGCAGTTTTGTAGAGGGGAAAACCCCAGCCTTCCCGTAGCGTCGACTCTTACATTTTCCTCTCTGGCCAGGCAGAGTCCGATTGCGAAATAAAACGGGGCCACTTGGAAGGGTACCCAAGAGTTTAATCCCTTTCGTGTCAATTTCCCTCTCTCCTACACGTGCCCCCTAGAAAGCATCCCCGCAGTGTTTGCATGCGGCAAACAGGCTCCCAGCAAAAGAGAACCAAAACACAGGGTGTTGGCGGGGTTTTTTGTGGTTGTTGTTGCTATTATTAATGATCACCAGCTCCTGTGCTTTAAACCGATTTTTTTAAAAAATGAGACATTAAGGTTTGGTTCAAAGTGCTTGTCACCCCGATGAACGGTGCCATAAAGCGGAGGAACTAAGCGCCTACCCACTCACCCTCAACCAAATAAGGTCGCGTTTAGATAGTAGATTTTTAAATTTCTAGGATGAAAACGCCCAGGGTTTCTCCCCGGTTTTTAAATCACAGTCTCCTCTCAACTCAAGTGAAATAAAATTAGTTCATCAAATGCCCTGGCAATGGCATAGGCGGAGCACGAAGAGATATGACACGTCCCAATCAATCGTTTTCTTCAAAACGACACACGAAATCGCCATGACCCTTCCCCCCCCCCTTCCTCCACACCAGCCCCAAGAAAATCCCTGGTGAAGGAACTTTTGGTTGTCTGGGGACGCGTAGTTAATGGGAGTTGTGCCAGGGGCATCTCGGATTTGGGAAGACACTGTCCTCCCCCTCTTTTCCAAACCACCTTCTCTCCTGGGCATAACAGCGCCTGGGAAGTTTGTAACAACTTACTTGAGCCCTCTCATTTATTTGGTGTCGTCCCCTTTCTCTTCCTGTCACTGAATATTGAGGGTAAGGTGGGGAGCCCATGACACGGGTTTAATCGATGGTGGCGGAACTGTTGCATAGAGCTCAGAATAATAATGCCCAGTTCCCAATTCTCCCTGCATAGGATCCCCGATATTCTCCCTCCCTAGCAACAGGAGGTCCTGACAAAAGGATATTTTTAGCTGGCTTTAAGTTTTTTCTTGCAGAAGAAATGACAAAAGGGTAACCGAAAAGTAAATATCGCCCCAGTGTGTACGTGCAGCATCACAAATCAAATGAACAGATTTCTGCTTTTAACTCAACCTTTACAAGTAACCAGCTCCATTTAATTCTTTGCGTATTTAGACCAATAGATGAACGATATATTTAGCATATACTGGAGGGAGTAACTTGAGTCTCTAAGGTGCCACAAGTCCTCCTTTTCTTTTTGCTGATACAGACTAACACGGCTGCTACTCTGAAACCTTGATTAAATAGTTCTTTCTGGCTAGTTTTTCTACCTGATCTATTGTATTTATGCCCTGCTTTAATGTAGAGATGTGGGCAATATATCAACGCACAAATAAACCAAAGAGAGTTATATTGAAAATAGACACAGTTTGCCTCTAAAACACTGGTACATTGTAGCTCGCTAGGGATGCGATTTATACAGTAAAGAAGAACACAATGTCAGAAATACTTTGTTTTCGTTTTGAAAAATGATTTCATTTTGTTGGGTCACTTGGTAAAACATTTCTTCCCTGTCGATTCTCCCCTCCCCTTTTATTTACCCAGGGAAATAAGTTGCTCTACAAAGTTTCAGTTTAAAGTCCATGCGACAGGATTTTTGTTTTTCTTGGGGGAAAAAAAATATGCATCTCTATTTCAAGCATTGTAAAAAAACAGGAGCGGAGCAAATATTGCAAATGTTCATTTAGAACGTTTTCCTCTGCAACCCAAAGTGAAACACACACAGAGAGAGACACACACACGCTCCAAACGCTATTGATCTTAAGCTTGAGAGAGAGAAAAAAATCTATTCATTCTCCAGTTGGAAAGAATATTTTATTAATATTAACTGGAATATTTTGGTTAACTGATTGGGTCTAGTCATTAAAAAAACCTCACCTTTCAAGACTATTCATTCCATCTTTGCTAAGTGATTATAGACCCTTCCGGGGGGTTTTGTGTGTGCGTGTAAATATTAATCCACATCCACCTGAATAGCTAGAAGTTAAATACAACTGATTCTTTTCCGTTTGAAACTGCTACATTTAAAGTTTCAGTGGAATAAGCACGGCATGAGGTTAGAGAAAATGTATGTGCTTTTCTCCCATTTGTAAGTGAATTTTGACATAAGTTCCCTATTTCGTGGTGGTGGTGGTGGTTGTTTTTTTTTTAACCCAGCAAATATAAAAATCATATGTTGAAGAGAAAATTATTTTGTGTTAATGGTTCAGCATCAGCTGGAGAAAAACACCCCAAGTTGTTCAAGCTTTCAACAGTTAGTGCATTAAACACACACAACTAACTCTCTCTCTCTTTCTTTCATAGTTTTGGTAAATTATTTGCATCCTAATCAGGGGAGCAAGAGGTTCTAAATATGTTCGCAAATTAATTTTTAGATCGCCAAAGTTATTTTTTTGTCTAACCCCTTGGAATATGGACCGTATAGAAAACTGCAAACAACTGCAAGCTCTCTCTCCTTGCATCTGTGGCAGGTACAGTTCAAAATGATTTATAGTCACCTCAAATTATAATGGTAACAGGGTCTTAAAATAGCTACTTAACCAAATCAAGGCCACTTCTTTTTGTTTTGTTTTGTTTTTCGGGACGGGGCATCTTTTTTTGGTTTGAAATGTTCCAGACATTGTCCAGTACTTTGTCCTCTATGCCAACTGCATTCGTGTGAGACTGAAAGGGGATTAACTTGTGAACTTTTAAAAATAAGAACTCAAATGAGAAGCAAATCTAGGCCACAGCTCATTGTGGGAACCGTTTCTTAAGCAATTAAAGCGAGAAGAAATTCCTCTCAGCCTTTTCCCTTAAAGCAGCTTTCTGAAGGATTTAAGGAGGACTAATGTCCAGTCCATCAAGAAAGATTTAAACTGCACAGTGATATAGAAAATCTCCACTTGCTGTTATTTAAAGGGGCACTGTCACCATTTCCATAAGACCCTTGACATTGTTTCTTTAATCTTGTTTATAAACTTAAACAGATTTTAAAAGTTTTTTTCCCCTGCCTTCTTCCCCTCCCCCCCCCATGAATTCATTGAAAATATATTCCATGCAGTATTTGAAAAAGTCCTAAACAGGCTCACTTTTAAGGATTTTCTGTTACTAAAATGTCTCAAGCCATAGCTGCTGTATTTCTTCTTTTGCTCTTGGAGACTTGGAGGCGAGTCCAAGATTAGTGGAGGGGGAGAGAATTTATATTTCGCCAGGATCCACACTGCCATAAAAGTTCCTAATTTGGAACACACAACACATCTCTAAACAAAAAAAACCTGCTCCCCAATACAACCACCCACCCACAACTCTCATACCACATTTGCTTCACCTTTAGTGTGTTCCAAATATTTAATGTGAACTGATTTTTTTAAAAAATAAAAGCCCCATGCCATGTCAGATTTAGTCCCTTTATTTTTCCCTTCCAGTGAGCCCCATGGGGATCACTGTAGTTTGGAGCCTGTACTGTCCCTCTGCTAAATCCTATGTCCTTGACATGAATTCTGGACCTATTATCTGCTTGATGCTGGATTCTACACAGTTCCCCAGAAGTGAGCAAGGCTTCTCTGCCCTATTCCTAAAATCTGGACTATATAACCCTGTGGGAAACACCTGCTAACCTTATTCCAGCCAACCAGTTCTCCCTTAAGCTTTTTTTGCTTTTTTTCATGTGAACACCTTGGAGTCACCAAACCTTGGGTGCTTATAGCTAATTAATAGCCCTAATGATATTTTCCCAACTCCATGAATACATTATGTTTGCAATCCAAAAAGGCTGTAGCCTCTGTGCCTCTATTCAAGGGTACTTCAACATCTGCTCATTTAAGGGCAATTAATCATTTTGATATATGGTTTAAAATTGACTGCTTCCAAGGGACTTTTTTGACAAGAATAACAAAGCAATTTGCCAGGAGCCATCTTCTGGACATGTTATTAGCAAAGCCTTCATCTTAAAGGTTTTTTCTTTTTTTTTCTTTTTGTTCAGATCAGATTTAGGTACCTGCTTTAAAGGGACCACCCCCTTTCTCTTTCTTTTTAACACCTCTTTGGAGTCTTCTCAAATCCTTTTATTCATGACAAGAGAGCTCTCCCAACTTGAAACTCTCTACAGAAAGTTTATACTTTGATTGCAATGTCACGTCTTTTATAATTTTGATCCTCCAACATAAGGTGAGCTGAATGTCATGAAACATGGAGAAAGCTTGATTCCCCCCCCCTTTCTTGCTTTTCTGTTTTTGCTTAATTACAATAGTTTGGCTATTTTTATGTTTTCAGCAAAATCCTGCAGCATTATTATTATTATTAATAAAAAAATGAATTATGGGCCCAATCCTGCTCCCAATTGAAGTCAAGAGGATTTTTGCCATTAGCTTCAGTTTGTAACAGAAATAAACTATTTGCTACTTTACCCTATTATTTCAAATATACCAAGAATATTAGGAGAACTCAGGCCAAAAGATCAATTTTTTTCAGCCTCTGGTTCCTGGTAAGGAGGATAGCGGAAAGAATGCAAGGGAAGTCTGTGGTGTGGATGGAATATAAAGTTTGGTTACAACAGGTCGATGATATTATTTGTGTGTGTGTGTTATGGGAGTGCTCAGAGGCCTCAGTCAAGATCAGGGCCCCATTTGTGCTCGGAGCTGTACAAACACATAGTGGAAAAACAATCCCTACCTTGAAGTGCTTTA
This sequence comes from Lepidochelys kempii, assembly GCF_965140285.1. Taxonomy (NCBI): domain Eukaryota; kingdom Metazoa; phylum Chordata; order Testudines; family Cheloniidae; genus Lepidochelys; species Lepidochelys kempii. The sequence goes on along the minus strand of NC_136387.1, from coordinate 102,672,007 downwards.
CATAGACAAGCCAGACCAAGGGGAATGAGAAGGACAAAAAAGTGAAGTGACTTGTTTAAGATGCTCTAAACCAGAACACCCTGACACCTGTCCCCCCAGCTATATTTATCAGTGATACAAGCCCATGAGTACCGTTACCTGTAATATATCCCTGCTGATCTGAACACACGACCTGGGGAAAATGTTGCTTAAGGAGCTAAACTCCATCCTTTTTTGACTTATGGTGTCATCTACCAACAACTAGCTTGCAGTGCAAGTCCAGATCTGAATCCTCTCAGCTCACTTGGAGAAATACACAAATAAAAAACATTCAATACGTATTCATTTTCTTTAGGATAGTTTTCACACTTGAGGGATGTCAAGAACTCCTAAATGTTAATTTAGAGTGTGATCCAAAGCCTGTTGTAATTTTGCCATTGACTTCAGCGTGTTTTGGATAAGACCTCTGGTGAACATTTGCCGATTTTAGATGCTCTTCGGAACTCTACTGCGTATTTATCACTCAGGCCGAAGCTAGAATGGAAACATCCATATTTCCTTATATTACAGAGAGCTTGTCAAAAAATAGGTTTCTCCCATAGACAATTTCAGTTTTCATTGGATATTTGCATACCAAAAAAATTCAGTGGAAAACTGAAATATTTTGATTTAAATTAGGGCTGTCGATTAATTGCAGTTAACTCACATGATTAGCTCAAAAAATTAATCGTGACTAATTGCACTGTTAAACAATAAAATACCAATTGAAATTTATTAAATATTTTTGGATGTTTTTCTACATTTTCAAGTATATTGATTTCTATTGCAACACAGAATAAAAACTGTACAATGCTCACTTCATATTATTATTTTTGATTAAAAATTATTTGTACTGTAAAAATGATAAACAAAATAAATAGTATTTTTCAATTCACCTCATACAAATACTATAGTGCAATCTCTTTATCGTGAAAGTGTAACTAACCAATGTATATTTTTTTTGTTATATAACTGCGCTCAAAAATAAAACAATGTAAAACTTTAGAGCCTACAAGTCCACTCAGTCCTACTTCTTGTTCAGCCAATCACTAAGACAAACAAGTTAGTTTACATTTACGGGAGATAATGCTGCCTGCTTCTTATTTACAATGTCACCTGAAAGTAAGAACAGGCATTCTCATGGCACTTTTGTAGCCAGTATTGCAAGGTATTTTTGCCACATATGCTAAACATTCATATGCCCCTTCATGCTTCAGCCACCATTCCAGAGGACATGCTTCCATGCTGATGATGCTCATTAAAAAAATAATGCGTTAATTAAATGTGATTGAACTCCTTGGGGGAGAATTGAATGTCACCTGTTCTGTTTTATATATATATATTTCATTTTATAGCAGTCTCAGAGGATGACCCAGCACATGTTCCTTTTAAGAACACTTTCACTGCAGATCTGACAACATGCAAAGAAGGTACCAATATGAGATTTCTAAAAATAGGTATTGCACTTGACTCAAGGTTTAAGAATCTGAAGTGCTCTCCAAAATCAGAGAGGGATGAGATATCGAGCGTGCTTTCAAAAGTCTTAAAAGAGCAACAATGATCTGGAAACTACAGAACCCGAACTACAAAAAAAAAGAAAATCAACCTTCTGCTGGTGGCACCTGGCTCAGATGATGAAAATGAACACGCATTGGTCTACTCTGCTTTGGATTGTTATTGAGCAGAACCCGTCATCAGCATGGACACATGTTCTCTGGATTGGTGGTCGAAGCATGAAGGGACATATGCATAGCATATCTGGCACATAAATCTCTTGCAACGCTGGCTACAACAGTGCCATGCGAATGCCTGTTCTCACTTTCAGGTGACATTGTAAACAAGAAGTGGCCAGCATTACATCCTGCAAATGTAAACAAACTTGTTTGAGCGATAGGCTGAACAAGAAGTAGGACTGAGTGGACTTGTAGGCTCTAAAGTTTTACATTGTTTTATTTTTGAATGCACTTATTTTTTGTACATAATTCTACATTTGTAAGTTCAACTTTCATGATAGAGATTGCACTACAGTACCTGTATTAGGTGAATTGAAAAATACTATTTCTTTTGTTTTTTTTACAGTGCAAATATTTGTAATAAAAATAAATATAAACTGAGCACTGTACATTTTGTATTCTGTGTTGTAATTGAAATCAATATATTTGAAAATGTAGAAAACATTCAAAAATATTTAAATAAATGGTATTCTATTATAGTTTAACAGTGCGATTAATCATGATTAATTTTTTTAATCACTTGACAGCCCTAATTTAAATATGCTGCTGTGGTGCATCATGGGAGTTGTAGTTTGGTTGCCACAAGCTCCCATTCTCCTCTATAAGTTGAGCTCTCTGGTTGGACTACATCTCCCATGATGCCCCATGGTCTCCCTTCTTGGTGCATCACGGGAGTTGCTGGCCATGGTGCAGCACGGCAGATGTAGTCTGGCTGGGGATCCTGGCCCACAGAAGAGAATGGGGACATATGAGGTAACTGAACTGCAACTCCCATGAGGCATAATGGCAGCATTTTCAAAGGAATATGTTTCAGTTTGGGGGCATTTAGGATTTTTGACCAAAAAAAATCATAATTTTCCACAGGAAGCTGATGCTTTTTGTGAGGAATTTTATTTTGTCAGAGAACTGTTATGCTGAGAAACAGCATAGATGGAAGATTTTTGACCAACCTTAGTATTAAACATCACGTCAGTCAGTCAGGCCATGGTTCAATCCGACTCACGCATATGTGTAAAGTTAAGCATGTGCTTTGCTGAACAGGGATGGCCTTCAGCGCATTCTGAAGTACTTTCTTGAACTGGTGCCTGAATGACTAGTCCCAGTGGTGGGGAACTTTGTTTGAAATTCACTCGTGGATTAATTTAGCAGGAAATAAACCTTTATGGCTTCGCAACTGTTCTGCTTAAATTCACAGAGAACAAATCCATATACCTGCCTTCCTAAGATTCCTTTATGGCATGGTCTTCCCTGTGATTTTTACATTCTCTCTGCTCATTGGAAACACTGTGGGATGCTGGCTGGCTTGAGAAAAGCATTTCATTGCTGGAAAATGATCCAGCCACTTCTTTTAAAGGTTGGTAGCTGTACACGTGGGTGACGATTTAGATTTTGTTATTTGCACATTGAAGAGACTTACCAAAAGACAAAAGGCTGCAGAAGTGCCCAGGAATGCGGGTATTTCTAGGCACTGCTCTCTAGTTCCTGGGGTGACATAAAATATTCCAGTTTCTTCTGTGTTCTACCACTTATGCACTGCAGGAAAAATAATCCTTGATACTAATTTTTTTCGCTTCCTCTGCTTCTCCTAACTCAGCTTTGTAAAATTCAGCAGCAAAGGATCTCAGACTCTCTCACTTGTCTTTCCTTTTGCGGCTCTGCCACTTGGTTTAGTTCCTTTTGCAGTTGACTTATGTTTTTCTAGCAGTACTGATCAGCTTCTCTCGGTTTGGAAAGGTGGTCTTGTGGTTCAGGCACTCTAGTGAGACTCAGGGGATCTAGGTTGAATTCCCAGCTCTGCCACAGATTCCCTGACTGAACTTGGGCAAGCCATGTGATCTCCATGCCTCAGTTTCCCATCTGCAGTAGTGCTGCCCTGTCACACTGGCAGGGCATGAGGACAGATTCATTCACAGCTTCCTGCGTGTAAAGCCTACACACTCGCACATCTGTGTTAGATGCAAAAGTTTTGGAACTTGGCTTTCAAGCTTGAATCAAGGACCTGATACGAAGCCCAGTGAACTCAATGGACAAAACTCCCATTGATTTCACTGGCCTTTGGATCAGGCCCCAAATGAGCATTGGACTAACAGCATCTTTTAATTCATTGAATGTTTTGCCATATTCACCATGCACCAGAAAAGTCACAGTGTTCAACAGATCAGCACTGCAGAAATGATGCAACAGGTCTTAGCTTCTAGGACTTCACCTGTCACAGTGATTTCCATTCAAGTTTTGTGAAGAAATGAACACATTCAGAGAGAACATGTGACAGTCCTCATTCATTCCTATTTTAAGGAATTTGGGAAAGGGATTGTACTTTTTTTGGTTGGCATGGATCATCTCTTCATATGTGAATATAATACAGTCCCTACTACAATAGGATCTTGATCCTAACCAGGGCCTTTAAATACTACTGAAATACAAATACAGACAGAGAAGTCCCCTAGAAATCTTTAGATTTTCAAGTAGCATCATCATCATCAAAGGACTGCTAATATTATGTAGTTGGAAATAGTCCATCACAGTGGTTTAGAGAGACAAAGTGGGTGAAGAAATATCTTTTATTGGACCAACTTCTGTCAGATTGCTGTAATAAGCTACAAATCCCTATGAAGACCATGACTTTTAGTGTCTAGCAAAGTTTATCGCTTAATACAACCATCTGTAACCCAGTAACTCCCCTTTTTGTCCTTTGACTACAGGAATGTTAATGGAATAATCACCTCAAACGGGCCCTTAGAATACGTGCTAACTACTTTTGCTAAACTATCTGTTCTACCTTGTATTTAGCTATGACACTCGGAGGACCTTTCCCAAACATGAGGAAGAGCTCTGCGTAGCTCAAAAGCTTGTCTCGTTCACCAGCAGAAGTCACTGATTCATATTGCCTCCCCCACCTTGTCGCTCTCTAATCCTGGGGCTGGCACACCGACCACAATGCTGCATATCACAGTGGTTCTTCACCTTTGCTACTCCTGGTGCTTTTCTGGCCCCCATTTCCATAATATCTGGGCACCTTATAATCCATAATGAATTAATTCTCACTATACCCCAGTGAGGTAGGACAGGTCTGTTGCCCTATTTTAAAGATGGGGACCTGAAGCACAGGGAGAGCAGCGAATTGCACCCTGGTCTTCCAAGGCAGAAGCTAGTGCCCTAGCCATTGCATGATGCTTCCTCTCCTTTTTCCAACCCAGGACTCCCTCCAGCACATGTAGCTAGTGGGAAGAGTAGGGCAGCTTTGACTCTCAGGTTGAGAACCTACGGTCTGTTATGTTTTACCCCTCTACAGAGCTGGTAGTGAAAATGGCAAGGCAGCTCTGCTTCCCATGAACATGAACCCAACCCAATATAGCCGAGGCTTGACAAAACCCCGGCTGGGATGATTTAGTTGGTGTTGGTCTTGGTTTGAGCAGAGGGTTGGACTAGATGACCTCCTGAGGTCCCTTCCAACCCTGATATTCTATGATTCTACCCCACTCTGACCCACTGAAGTCAATGGGAGTTTTGTCATTGGCTTCAATGGGACTAAAAACTGTTCCAGAACCAACTTATCAAGACCGGAATTATTCATCTAACTCCAATATCTTTACAGAACAGTTTGAACCAAATCCTGGTCTCTTCAATCTCAGTGGGAGTTTTGCCTTTGACTTCAGTGTTGCCGGTAGGATCAAATTCTGCTCTGGGAATCTAGAGTAATTTCACGGCAACCAATGGAATTTATCTGCATTCACTCCAGTGTGATTTAGAGTTGAATCAGGCCCTGGGGTAACTGGCACTTAGCTGTATGACTTGCAGAGGGTTCTGATGCTTTCAGTTGGGCTGTACGTTGACCCAAGTGTGAAATAATGGATATGTTTCCTTTGGGTCAAACCCACTTCACACACAGCTTTCAGGAGGAGAAATGTGGGAACATGGGTGGAGTCGGAGAGAGGAAATTGAGCTTGGTTAGCAGCTCCAGTTCTTGTGTTCAGTTGGAGCTGCTGGGTCCTCCCTTGGCCATCACTGCTACAGTCCACAGTGGCTTCCTTAGGTTAGCTTGGAGACCCTGACAGTGTCTGATGCAGTTTCCCTGGTACGGCTCCTAGATCTGCCCTAATGTGGATCATGGGTTGTGCCAAGGGCCTCTGCATCATGGACTTATTTCAATCTTTGGTGCTTGATTTTGTCCCCATTGAAGTCAGGGGGTGTTTTGACATTGGCACCAAGCGCAATCACGATTGGGCCCTTGGTGTATTCATTTATGACCCAGCAGCACTTGCAAAACAAAACCCTAAAGTACCAAGCTCCATAAAGCCTGCACTACTGAAGAGTCTTTCTATGCTGGTTTAAAAAACAAACAAACAAAAAACCAACTTTAGGTAGGTAATGCATGACATGAAATATGTTGAGCCACTACATTATTAGAAAAGATTTGTCATCTCTCTCTTTCTCTCAGTTGCATATAACTCTATCTCCAGACTATTATAGTATAAAATATATTTTACAAGAGTTTTACCTACAGGTGACTTGCTCTTTATTACTGGATGTGGGAAAAATCAATACTTTTGTAACTAGAAGATCATTTATTTTGCTTTTTGAAGCATTTTTCAACAGTGGGAGTACAGCTAAGCCCTGCAAAGCTATGATTAAGAATTATAGACTCTACTTTTCCCATCCTCTCCTACCCCCTAACCTATTGTTGACTCAAATATATGTGAATTTTCAAACCCAGACCAACATACCTTGTAGCCAAGGCCGGCATTATCTATAGAAAGAATTTTTTACACTTGTGATAATTTCAGAGGGGGAATCAACTTAATATAAATGTAGCTGTCAACATTTGGAATATGAACACATTCTGGTTCACTACGAAGCCCATGTCTACAGTTCCACACTGGGGACAAATCAAAAATTGCTGCTGACTGATAATGCATTTCTAAAGCCATGCAGCTCTTGACGGAGTCAATGAGACCACTATGCCAGCTGGGTTTTTACGTTCTGATTTGTTTTGAAGGTCGTCTGATGCAAAAGAGACTTTAGATGACATGATTTGCTTTTAGGAGGTTCATCATCAAGTCACACGACCCCAGTTTCTTGCAATCATCTATTAAAAAAAAAAGCCATAAGATTTATACAGGATAAAGGAAAGATTCTTTTTCTAAATCAGGATGAGTTTGTTATCTCGGATTTATAATTCTTTCCGAAGCTGGTAGAAAGCTTAATCAATCATAGATAATCTTAAGGAGAAGAAGTCTACATGTATTATGTAGTGTTTGGGAGGGAAAAATCAGAATACACAATAGAAAGGTCAGTTGAAAATGCTTCAGCCTTTTGGTGCAATAAACTATTCATAGCTTGATACAAAGTCTGCTTGGAAAGAAAGCAGTTTGCCTTCAGATGCATGGGAAAGAAGAAATAAATGGCATCTGTATTCCACATTAGCACTGGGTTTTATTCACTGTCATAGTCGACTTATGCCAACCAATTGTTGGAACAACAGGTAACCATATGTAATTATGACAGATGGGAATATAGGCAGACTGCGTGATTCATAGCAGAGGAAAGCACTTTATTAGCAGAGACGTTAGTGAGAACTGCGTGACCTACACCATGAAGGCAGCTCCATCTATCTACAGCAGCGGCATTCAGACTATAGTAGCAGAAAAGAAAAATTAGCCCTCAGTGAAGAGCAGCTAGCTAGAGATGAACCCAGGCATTGTATAGATGATGCTAGGTAGGAAGAAGGAAGTCCTCCACCCCCCATACTATTGAGCACATTTGCGTCTGAGAGCCCACAGCCTTGGGGTCCTTTTGGACTCTTCAGTGCTATTAGATATCTAACTAGCCACAGTGGTATAAAATGCCCATCGGGCCAGAAGGCTGAACCCTGTCCTAGTGGACACAGACCTGGCCATGCTGATCCATGCATTCATGACCTCCAGGCTTGCTTAATGCAGCCTGCAGTTGGGATGAAACCATTTCCCCCATGGAAAAGTCCAAATGCTACCAACCTGAGCAGCCCCTTCTGCTTAGCCACAGCACATCAACATTTCGACATTTCCAAATGGATTTTTTATTTTAGAATTTGCATTCCATGGAAAATGTTGACATTTCAATTTTTGGTCCTGTTTTGGGATGAACGCAGTTATTGAAATATCCAAGTTTCCTGTGGAAATTCTGAATTTTCCTCACTGCTAACTGTTGTTATTTCTATTTTCAGGTATGTGGGAAGTACAAAGATAAAACAGTGATGGGGCCATATAAGTGCCTAGATTGATAAAATAACCGTGTTTTGTCATCAAACAGGCTTAGGGAAGGGTTAAGCATGTTTAGAACAGAACAATGAGCGTGACAAGTTTAATTAACATGGTCATCCAACCAGATAAAGGTTGGAGTGCGAGCTTTGTTAATTAGAGCTCACTGAGGGCTCTGACTATCCGTCTGTCATCAGTTTGAAGAAGTCTATTAATGGCACATCAGCCACCTGTGTCTATGGCTTTTCTCAAGTGTTGGTTGCACTGGTTAAGGAGGGGTGAAAGTGGGCTGGTTCGGCGTACCGGTAAGAAGCCAGTACCAGTCCATACGCAGCCGACGTTAAAGGGTTGCCACGGCAGTGCTTTACCATCACTGCCCCTTTTGCCCCCACCTGTCGGTGGCTCTGCCGGGAGGGACAATGTTGGCAGGGGCCAAAGGGTTGATGGCCCAGGGCTGATGATTTAAAAGGGCCTGGGGCTCCCGGCTGCCACCGCTGCTGCTACCACCGCTGCTGACCCCCCTAGCCCTGCCCCTTCCACCCGAGGCCCTGCCCCTTCCAGGGGGCCGGAGCCGGGTCCCCGGACCGGTAAGTGTTTAATATTACTTTCACCCCTGGGTTAGGTACAAGGGCTATGGTGAGCAGTCTGGGTAAAATGGATATTGGATCATTGCTGCAGAGCTCACCAAGATGATAGACTCAAAGAACTCAATCTATTTAGCTTAACAAAGAGAAATTCGAGGTGACTTGATCATAGACGATGGATATCTACGTGGGGAACAAATATTTAATCATGGGCTCTTCAGTCTAGCAGAGGAAGGTCTAACACAATCCAATGGCTGGAAGTTGAAGCTAGACAAATTCAGGTTGGAAATAAGGTGTAAAGTTTTGACAGTGAGGGTAATTAACGATTGAAACAATTTACCAAGGATCATGGTTTATTCTCCATCACTGACCATTTTTAAAAGGATGTTTTTCTAATAGATCTGTTCTCGGGATTATTTTCGGGTAGTTCTCTGGTCTGTCATATACAAGAAGTCAAACTAGAGGATCACAATGGCCTTGGAATCTATGATGTTGGATAGACTTAGACTTCATTTGGTTTGAATATAGTAATTTTTGTGATTTTTTTATTGGGGTAACACATAAAGGCCCAAGTCATAGACTAGGTGCTGTACAAACACAGCACAAAAATATGGTTCCTACTCTAAAGAGCTTGCAGTCAGAGAGGTTGTCTGCTGTAGAAGGTTTTGCCATGTGAATTATACTGGCAAAACTTTCTGCAGTAGACAACCCTTTTGATTATAAGCTCTTTGGAACAGTGGAGTTCAAGTGGTATTGATATAAAAGACCTTATATTGTTGTAGCCTAGTCCCGTTCAGGAAAAGGAATAAGACATACAGGTATGAAGGCACCTTTATACCAGTGTAACTATATTGGTGGAAATTCTCACCCCTAACTGACATAGGTGTATTGGTAAAGCTCTTAAGTATAGTGTGACCAAATGCAGCCTTGTATTCACACGCTACACACAACTGTAATGATCTTTGTACAAAATATGCCTTGTCAGGTATAATTGGAAAACTAATAACTCACTGGTTAATAATACCATGGTGAAATATATGTAAAGTTAGGAACATAAGCTGAAATTATGACTGACGTCTTTACCAAACAAGCCCGGGGAAGGGATAAATCAGTTTGTCAAAGGCAAAGGGCAAGCTGATACCTCTAGCCAGGTGTCATGAAAGTTGATTGGCAATCACCTGTCAAGTGGCTATATTTTGGCAAGGAAGCAGGGCGGGGTGTGTGTGTGTGGAAGATCCATTTGCATCTGAGCAAATAACAGGGAACCTCTTTCACCATAAAACTCCATGTCTCCATCCTCACAGCTGGACTCAACTTTATCTCGGGGTGACCTTCAGGAAAATACATTTCAAAGGGTGACGGCTATAAAAGTGAGAGGCCAAAACTCCCAAGGTTTTCTCTTCCCACCCCACCTAAAAAGACAAAGGAGCCAGCCCTCTGATTTTGGGAGGAGGTGGGGAACCCTGACCCAGAGAATTTGTTCACCCTATTGCTGAGAAAGGTGGTAAGGATTTTAGCTTCTATCAAGTCTACTTTGTTGAATTTTATCTTTCAGGACAGGAAGAGTTTTATCTTTATTTCTCTTGCAACCGTTTCTGACCTTAATACTTGTACTCACTTAAAATCTCTCTCTCTTAGTTGTTCAATAAACTTGTTTTATTCTTTAATCAAACTAATCCAGTGTTGTGGTTAAACTGAACTGTTTGGGTAACTCCTGTGAAAGTTGCAAACTGTGGAATATTCACCTCTTACAGGACCACAGACCGCTAATACTGAACTGCCCAGGAGAGGCCCTGACAGTGCAGAACACACATTTTGGGGAGAATTTGGTACTGGGAGCATGTTGGGGTCACCCTGCAAGGGGTAACCAAGGCTGGTGGAGGCCAGAGTGTGACTGGAGTGTTGCTGACAGGCTGCTGGGATCAGAATTGCTGGACCAGGGCTGTGGGTGTACACAGTCACTCAGGGTGTAACCTACTTGCTGTTTGTGGGTGGCCTAGGTTGAGAGCTACAACAACAAAGCATTACGAGGCACCCAGGGTCTCAGGGCAAGTGGTGACACAGCCTGGTTTGCACCTGGTATAACTATTTTTGGTAGAAATTCACAGCCCTAATTGACATAGTTAAACTGGTAAAACCCTTCAGTATAGGCCAGTCCTTGTGTAGAAATCAAAGAAAATGTTAGCGACCAACCTTACTTGCTAGTGGATTGGCAAGGCTGGCAGACTAATGATATCAACACAAGAGAGAGAGACTTTTCCTACACAGTGGAGTAATGATTATGGTCAAACTAGACTGACTAACTCTTGGTGAGCTGGTATCCATTCTCCTAAGCAGTGTCCTTTGCAAAGACATGCTATGTACGAATACAGTCCAGTACATGGTGTACTTTTGTAGCTTCCTTCACCACCGTCTCGTGGTGGGGTGGGGGCAGATTTTTAAAAGGATTTAGGCATTGCTTGGCTGTAGGCAGACTGTAGACAAGGGGAATTTTCAGCCCGGCATTAGGTGGCACACTGTGCTGCATGGGCTCCCTATCGAGTGTCTGGGGATAGTTAAGCACCCAAGCAAGGGATTTTCAGAAGCTGGCTCGCTGGGCAAAGTTCAAGAGTGAAATCCTGAGGAGAGGGGCAGGGTGTAGGCACCTAAGCAACTGAGCTGATCCTGGCTGACAGGCCAGAGATAGGTGCCTCCTTCAGCTTGGGGTCCTAAGCCATGACCGCTATCCTGGAATCGGGCACCTGAGCCAGGTCATCTGCTTAGGTCGTTCATGCCCTAGCAGCTGACCCAGTCTCTCTCTCTCTCCTGCTCACACCCAATACCTTTCTCTCACACTTGCCCTGCATTTTCCTACAGGATCAGGCCCCACTGGCGAGGGACAGGTGTTTCCCCGCCTAGTTTGAGAATCCCACGTCAGGGCCTCTGGGGCTTTGGCTGCAGCCAGGGCTCTGAGCAGCTCGTTAGCTGTGAGATGCCAGCAACGCTTCGGCTGCTTTGGAAATGCTGACAAGTTGGGACTTAAAGGCCATGGGGACGTAGGCATGTAGGGATGTCATGAGATGAAGGGCAGGTCATGAGCCAATGTAGTCAAAGCAGCAGCAAGCACTAAAGACTCTGGCTTATAAGAATGGCCAGACTGGGTCAGACCAAAGGTCCATGTAGCCCAGGATCCTGTCTTCCAACAGTGGCCCAATGCCAGGTGCCCCAGAGGGAATGAACAGAACAAGCAATCATCAAGTGATCCATCCTCTGTCACCCATTCCCAGCTTCTGGCAAACAGAGGCTAGGGACACCATCCCTGCCCATCCTGGCTAATAGCCATTGATGGACCTATCCTCCATGAACTTATCCAGTTCTTTTTTGAACCCTGTTCTAGTCATTGGGTTTGAGGTGGCTGTACTAGTGAGTCAGTGGATGGTTACCTCAGTGAGCAATAGGGCAATGTAGGGAAACAGGGATAAGAAATATATGCTGAATTGTGATGGTTAAAGACACTGCAAGTGCTGTGCTTAGCATTTCCTTTGCTGCCATCCTGGATAACACCACGGTCTTAAAGTGAAACCATTGTGGGGGTCATTTTGAGAGATCTGCTACAGTAAGGAATTGTGATAGTCAAGTCTAGAGGGATGTGAGCAGCCTTTCCGTGTCATTCTTAACAAGCAGAGGTCTGCAGATGGAAATATTCCTTAAGTTGTGGAGTTGCCTCTTAGGAAGAGCAAGAATATGACTGTAGAAGCCAATTTGGCACCAAATATATATTATGCTAAAAATTGTACTGGAAGAACTGAAGGGAAAGGAAGTTCCCAAGAAGGAAAAATTACCCAGAATGCAATGAAAGTATCCCAGATTTCACTTGGTTTCATTTTTATTAGACCATCAGCCAGATCCTCATATGATGTAAATCAGCTTAGTTTCATTGAAGACAACAGAGCTACATCGATTTACTCCAGCTGAGGACCTGGTCCCTCATGAAGTCATTCAATTAGGGCCTAGAGAATGCTGGGCTAGTTTGAAGGCAGGACTAAGTAGACCTACAAGGAATGTACATGAGGTTGGAATCTCAGGTGATAATGATGAAATATAGACCCTTAAGGAGAACATGCAGTATGCAAGCTAAGGAGAACAAGGTTTCCTAACAGGGGATCTGAGTTTCACCACAGCATAGACCAAGGGGATCCGATATAAACTCATCCATCGGCACAATGTGAGGTACCATTATATGCTGAAAATGGAGCCAAATTAAGACGCTGCCAGCATCCTGGAATGGACGCTAGCTGGCTGAGAAGAATTCCATGACCGATGGTATCAGATTCCACCTAGAGATCCAGTGTAACCAAAGGAGAATGAGAACCTGAATCAGCCACTGGTAAGAAACCATTTAAAAACTTGCACAAGTGAGGTGGAGGTATCATGGTGGCTTCGGAAACAAGACTGGAATTTTTCATCTACATCAAACAACAAGTTAAACCAACCTGCACCTGTGTAATGACAACTTTTCTAATCTCCTTCCCCTTTCCCTCCCAGTTGCCCTTTAGATAGAAGATTTAAGCCAGTAACCAGGAATCAAGCGCTGCTCACCTGGCTCCGGCAAGTAGCCCCCTTGATTTCAAGACTGGAAGTAAGGAACTCCTGACACTTGCAGGGTGACCACCATGGGATTGTCTTGGGGTTAAGGTACAGGGCGGTGGCGTTAAGAGAGCTGGATTCAGTTCCTGGCTCTGCTGCAGAGTTCCTGTGTGAGCTTTGGCAAGTCATCTGATTTCTCAGTGCTTCGGTTTCCAGATCTGTAAATCCATGGAGGCTGGGGTTGACTCTTGTAAAAGTCTCAGGTGAGCAGCAGGGATCGTGTACCTGGCTAGTCAATGCCAGCCTTGTAATTTTCAATGGGCTACACTGCAATTTGGACTACTTGCCCACATAGCGATGTATGAATCTCATCCTTCTCCCCAAGCCCCCACCCCATATACCTCCTTATGCCACTCTGCACAGACTACATTCAACTCAGGCATAGAGGGGAGGCAGGCTGTGTACAAGATCACTCCCTCCCTGGAGCGGGGCAGGGATTAGGTGGCACTTTGGATCCATCCTTTCTCTAATGGCAGGTCAGTGCAGCTGAGTTGCTTTGGTGGGAAAGGGTGGGGGACTCTCTGCTGGTATAAACCAGCTGCAAATTACCACCCCAGTAGGGCAAGGTAGGCCAAGGAAAGGAACTGTGACTTCCTGAGTGCTCTTGGGGCAGTGTAGTTAAATACACAGACCATAGTCAAGGGCAAAAATATTGGGCCAGTGTTTGGCATGGGTGCATCCTGGCCTAAGCTTCCCCAAAGGTCTTGCATGTAGTCAGGGCTGGGCTCCTCTCTGCTATTAGTACAGTCTATGGTACAATTCAGTTCGCTGCTGTTATCATTTACTGTGTATTTGTAATTCTGTGTAGGTGTCCTAGTTATGAACCAGGAGCGATGCCATTGTGCTAAAAACAAAACCAATTTTTTAAAATGTTCTACGGACCCTTAACTGTGGCGTTCGTTGTTGAGGCTACTTCTTGATGGATCCAGACACCTTCAGAGTCACTGGCTTCCTGTACAAATCACATTCAAAATGAGACTTTGTCATGATAACAGTCTTTCTTTCTTTCTTTCTTTCTTTCTTTCTTTCTTTCTTTCTTTCTTTCTTTCTTTCTTTCTTTCTTTCTTTCTTTCTTAGGAATGAATTCACAAGGAGAAGACTGACAAACTCCCAAGCGGAGGAGATCAGACATTCCCCTGGAAAAAGGCATTCTCTCAGCTTTAATACAAGAACGAGGTGTATGGCGTTTCAACCACTTTTCCCTTAAGGAACAGAGTTTAAATATAAAGTAAGGGGAGGCACATAAATTACAGTTGCCTCGGGACGGAAATAATTTGCACGTCAACAGTGTTGTTGGATTTTTGTGAATTTTTTCCCTTTTCTCTACCACTCAGTCCTGTTTTTTACAGTGTACTCTAGGAACACGGGTGAAATGTGGAGCTGTAAAGCGTCCAGCGTGTGTTCAAACCGTGGGTGTTTCCATTTTTTGGGTGCCCAACCTGAGACACTTGAAAGGAGCCTGATTTTCAGAGACACGGTGCTCAGGCCTTTTTGAAAATCAAGCCCCTCTAAGGCATCACCAGTGGGACCTCCAAAAATTGGAGGCGCTCCAGATCCCTAGTCATATCTCTGAAAATTTAGGCTCCTATGTATAACAAACAAGGCCACCCATCGATATGTCAGGCAGAGAGGCCTCTGCGTAGGATCAATGTTGTGTTGTAGCGACTTGGCATGTTGTTTTGGTTACATTATTATTAGTATTGTATTATTTTATTTACTATTTAAAGCACTTTTATAAAAACATAGTTTGGATTCTTCTGGCTTTTTCCTCCGAATGCTGCTCCTTCCCCCTACTTCTGAAAAAAACTGATTACACTTTTATGTACAGCATACATTTAAAAAACAGCTCAAAGTTACATTTGACCTTGTCCTTCTCTACTGCCAGTGTTTTCTTGCCGCTGTGGGAGCTCAGCATGCTTCGTGGCTATACGGCCGTTTTATGACACAGAGATGTGTACGAATTCCAACAGATCAGCCTGTGAATCAAACCGAATAGGGTCTATTCCCACCTTGCTATGCCGGCCCATAACTCTTTGTGATGTAGAGGATGGAGTCATACACAGTACTGAGGTGGGGAGGGGGGAGAACAGACACAGCCCCCCACAAACACACACTTGACATTTGCCTGGAAATCCGTGTTTCACAAAAACCTTGTTCACAAAAAGATTTTTTTTTTCTTGGTGGCTCATAAATGGAATGTGCGTCCTTCCCAGCTGGAGAATTACAAAAAAAATTATTTGGAGAACATCACCCCAAATATGGAAGGACTTTGTCCCACCTGGGAGAAGGCAGTAATGTTTCTCAGTTTTTGTGTCCCTGGGAATGTAGTTAATATTCTGACAGATGCCACAGCTAACTGGGAGGAATAGGTAATGCCCTGACTATGATGAAATAAGGAGGGGCTAATCTGAAACCTGGGCAGTGTACAGGGGAGAATAAAGGGAATGCGTTTTTCAAAGACTGATCTGCAAGGGGAGAGACTCTAAGTCTGCCCAGATCCCATCATCCCAGGCTCCACTTCCCTGGATGGAACATTGCATGCTGGGACTTGTAGTTTCTCTGCAGTGAAGCATGGGCAAGAACTTGAGAGGCCTTTTTCACACAGGGACTCCCCCCGGGAGAATTTTGAAAAGCTGCTGGAGAGGAAGAGCCATTTCTGCTTCCTCCCAAGGCCATGCAGTCTAGCAATTTAGGCATAGGATTGTGGGAATTGCCGGACTGGGTTAGACCATGGAGCCATCCTGTCCAGGATCCTGTCTCAGACACAGGCTAGCACCAGTTGCTTCAGAGGAAAGTGCAAGGAGCCCCACAGTTAGGGTGACCAGGTATCCGGTTTTCGACTGGAACACCCAGTATAAAAGGGACCCTGGCGACTCTGGTCAGCATCGTGAACCGGGCCATTAAAAGCCTGTTCAACGGTGCTGCGGAGCTAAGGCGGGCTAGTCTCTACCAGTCCTGGCACCGTGCTGCGCCCCAGAAGCGGCCAGCAAGTCCGGCTCCACGGTGGGGGGGCCACAGGTCTCTGTGTGATGCCCCCCAACCCGAGCACCGGCTCCGCACTCCCATTGGCTGGGAACTGGTGCCTGTTGGCGAGTCCTGGAGTGAAGTCCTGGAGCCATGGGTCCCACAAGCTAATGTTGTGTGCTGTGAAAAAGTATTTCCTTCTGTCAGTTTAATTTGCCAATTTTCCATTTATTGAATGTCCCTTTGCTCTTGGGTCATGAAGTGAGGATAAAAGAAGTTTCTCATCTACCTTCTTGAGACCATTTGTAGACTTTTTTTTATCATGTCTTTTTTTTTTTTTTTCCTACTGGGTGAAATTTTTTGGCCTGCATTGTACGGGAGGCCAGACCAGGTGATCACAATGGTTCCTCTTGGCTTTTAGATCCATGAGTCTATGGATGTGTCTCCTCTTGAAGGGAAACAATTCCTGTCTTTTCAAACTCTCTTCAGTGGAGAGTTCTTCCAGGGTTGGATTCCAGGCGCTCCTGGGTTCTGTTCAGCTTCAGGAATACTTTGTACTTCTGGATGGATAGCACTGTAAAGACATCACAGCTGACTGCTGGCAGTGGCTTTTAGATAAAAGTCACTTCCCCAGTAGTAAAAAGAAAAGGAGTACTTGTGGCACCTTAGAGACTAACCAATTTATTTGAGCATGAGCTTTCGTGAGCTACAGCTCACTTCATCGGATGCATGCAGTGGAAACTGCAGTAGACATTATATGCACACAGAGACCATGAAACAATACCCCCTCCCACCCCACTGCCCTGCTGGTAATAGCTTATCTAAAGTAGTGACACCTTCAAAAAACAAAAGTGCAGAGGAAAACGCACTTATGCCCTGGAGGCTTTGGAGGGAGAAATGAGACATGTCTCTGATCTTCTAGGCTGTCTGCAAAACTGTGCTCAGAGCTTAGGCCCTGATCCTACAAAGATTTATTCACATGCTTAACTTTACACAGGTGAGTAAACCCCTTGAGTGGAATCCTGGCTTCAGTGAAGTCAGTGGGAGTTTTTGCAACAGAACCAGGATTTCACCCATTGACTTCTGTGGAGCTGCTCACATGTGCAAAGTGAAGCATGCACATAAGTCTTTGCCAGATTGGGGCCTTAGGTAGCTAAGTCAGAGCTCTTTCCCGCCTTGTACTTTATGGAATCATTTACACCGACGCAAAGAGGGGAAGGAAGTGTTACTGAGTCAGCTTGGAGTTGTCTCACACCCGTCTCACACAGGTCTAAGTGACTCCCCCAGGTGCAAGACAGAGGAGAATTAGTGTCTTTGGCTGCGGTGTCTGTTAATCAACCATTCTTGTCTCCCTCTATTAGAATTTGCGGTGGCCGGTTCTCAGCGACGCCGCACCTTCCATTTCATCAGCCAGCACCTGTAACGTTTCAGTTGACGTGATTAGATGGCACAGGGTCTTGGTGGCTCCCCAGCCTGCTGCATTGTTCTACAGCAGCAATGCCCGAACTATGCTGGGTTCTTGTAGTTTCTTTACTCTCTTTGCTCCAAGCCAGTCTTTCAGGGAGGAAAGCGAGTCCGGGAAATGGTGGCTCATGCCACCTTGAAATCAACCCCATTCAGCTCTGCCATCCAGCATTCCCACTAGAAGTCTTGGCAATGTTGCATTCACGACGTGTCCAGCGACGTTTGTGTCAGTGGATTTAAACTTTGGATTTGTGTGACCAAGGAATCCCAATTCTCTAGCCTGTGTACCCCCGTCTCGGCCTCTCCCCCCTTCCTTCTCTGGGCTGTGAAACAGCACAAGGAGACTCTTTGTATGCTCCTAATCCTGAAGCAACACAGCTTTAGCAACATCCAGGGATAAAAGCACCATCAAACCACAACTTTATGGGGGCAAATCTCCTCTAATCCCTCGCTTTAGCTAAACAAAGCTTCTTGCCCTAATCCGCTATCGCTTTAAAAAAAAAAGCTCAGATTTTGTTTTTAGTAAGAAGATGATCCAAAGGACTAATTTTGAGAGAGACTAACCAACTCTGACAGCCTTTAAAATAGACGACGAGAAAATAGATGCAAACTTCCCTCTCAATTCAAGGTTTTTTAGGCTATGCAGTAAGAAAAATATCAAGGGTTTAACTGCTTTCCCTTAAGCTCACTCTTATTGTATTAAATGCTCTGGCCAACTCAGATTCAAATCACCAGGCCTAAATGCCATTTGATCTTTAAAAGGAGTGTAAAAAGTGTGCATATTATCCCCAGCAAGGCAGTCCAAGGAAAATCAATTATCATAAACAAGGATTATATTACACACACCATCAATATCAAAAAACAAACACAATGTCGATAATAGGCTATTGAAGCCTCTTTCATTGGCAGGAGCTTTTGATTGCATTAAAAGATAGTTCTGTATTAATGGTTTTTGGGGGGGGGGTGAGAGCTAGGGACGGGTAAACCAGTGTACAAATACGCAACCCAAATCTCTACCCCAAACTTGAACCGTATCCCAGCTTTTGTTTGCAGGGGGAAAAGTTTGGTTGCTTTTTTGTCTGGTGCTTTAAATTTTTGTGCCACTTGTTCGACTGGGAGTGGAAATGCCATGACAGTGGATGAATCACTAGGTGCCTTTATAGTACAATGCGGGTCCTGTTTATTTTGGCAGGCGTCGGTCTGTCTAACCAATGTACAGGGTGCCCGTCACCTTTGTCCATAGGTCCATATAACACATTATAATAAGGCTAACACCCAGTGGACCCTGCTCTCTTCTTCTCTGGATTTAGTTATATCAACTTGAGTTTGGGGGTCCTTTTTTGTTCTTTTAGTGCTCAGATTACTCAGGGTAGATTTCCAGGTGCCCCAGGGGCAGAGATGTGATGGAATTATAACTCAGTGGCATAATTCAGTCCCTGATTGTCCTTTGTTCCAAGGGAGAAGGAACATGTGCCAGCACGTTTCCTGCCACAGCTTGCTTCCGGCTCTACTCCAGCTCAGCTGCACCGCCAGGATGGGAAATAGTGACGTCTCATATTGTCCTCCTGATGAAGGGAGCCTATGCTGAAAAGTGAGGGTGATTCTTCTGCCATTTTGCCTTGGTCAGAAAATGGCATTTCCATTCCACGGGAAGTTCTGCAATTTCCAAGTGTGCTTTGTGCCGGGGGGAATGAAAAGTTGAAATTTTACAATGGAAATTCTGTTTCGATAATGTGGAATTGTTTCATTTTGCTCATGTCAAAATGTGAGCATAGAAAAGAAAATGTTCAATCAAACACATGTGGTGGATATTAAATGAAAGATAGAAAATGGAACATTAAAACCAATATGTTGATATAAAAGTCCAAGCAAAATGAAATGAGAGGAAATGGTTTGACCTCAACAAAATGAAAGGAGAAGGTCCAAACAATTTGTTTGGATGCTTTCCCATTGAAAATGTTGTCATAATGAAGGTGTTTCCTGTGAAATGTTTCAGTCTGACAAAAGTACATTTTACAATGGAAAACCACTCTGTCCCCCACCCCCCACCCCAAATGTGACCAGCTTTAGCACAAAGCCAGCTCACAAGTCAGCCTTTGAAGTTTTGTTTGTTAGCATCTTCTCATCTCTATTTGCATCAGCTGGGAACAAATGTCTTTTGTCCATTGGGCTGGCTGCGATGCAATCCTTTCCCCTTGTGACGCACACCCTTGAGCGCTAGTGGCCTGGATATTTTGGCCTCATTCATAAATGTGAGTTGAATATTTTGCATTGGTGTATTACGCGGGCTTAGACCTCCATCCAGAGGCAGCTGATCAATGTTTTTAAAAAGGAATGATATTTAGTACGGACTCCAGGATGCAATGGAAATCTTGCAGGAAAGCTTTGTTCTAGACTAAAGAGATGTGTATAATCTTTGGCTAAGCTCCAGCTAGGCCCCAGCCTTCCTACGCTTATCCAAAGTGAATGGAACCCTTTTAGTTCACCCATCATTGGTGTATGTGTGTGAAACTGGTAAACACTATTTGTAAATGAAAATCTCCACAGTCCATATCCTTTTATATTAGAAGTTTCCCTTTCTCATTGACCTGTGCCCAGAGGTGACTCCTGATTTGAATAGCGAACAGTGGCTTTTCCTTCCTAGGACACGGTGGTGATGCCTTTTTCTTGTGATGAGCAGTGGTATCTTTCCACAGAACCATACTGATCTGGCCCTGCAGTGTTCACCTGGTCCCTTATGCCTGAAAAGCTTTCTGATGATATTGGAGTGGACCCAAGCCCTTGCAGATTTTAGCAAGGGCCTAGCAGGACCCCGGGCTCACAAGAAGGCACCAAGCCTGTCCAGTTTCTCTACAAGTAGATTAGAATCAGCCGTAGCTCCTTGGTGGTGGTGTTGCCTTCCAAAGGTCTTGTGATAGATCACTGGGTTTTGAGAAGCATCCTTCACTTTTGCTGGTGCAATTCATAGCACTTAGATGTCTAATTCCCTGAATGAGACTGGAACTTATGCTGTTGCATGTCTACATTCCATGGATTGTGCTTTCAGTATAATTGTAGGAACAACTATTTATTGACCCACAAAATCAGGTGGGCTGGTCCTTTTAAAAGACGACGGAGTGATTTTCAAAGGAGCTGACAGCATATCTAGCTCCCCTTGACTTCAGCAGGAGCTGTGATTGTCTGGCACCCCTGGACAATCAGGCTCTACGTTTTCAGTCTTCATCTTGGATAAAAGTCCGCAGGAAGTTAATGGCTGAAAAGAACAATTTTGGGGGGGTTTAGAAATGCACTGCACCCCCCTTTCAGATCCTTGGAGGTAAAGGGAGTTCTCACCATATCTTGTGGAACAGCCTGGGATACTAACTCCCTTCCTTCAGCAAGTCATTGATACTTTGTAACCACCAGTCTTTTAGCATTCTTCCACTGGAGCAGGACAATGGAAACAGCACTTCCATTTGGGTTTGTGTTAATAAGGTCGAACAAGCACCAGGACATTTGCACTGGGAGCTCTGTTTTAAGGGCTTGATTTAAAAAAAAAAAATTCTTTGGCAAAAGCTTAGTAAAAAAAAAAAGCATTTGGTGGACTGAAGACATCCCTCTTGTTTTCACAAATTGGAAGAGTGTGAGAGCTGTGAATTACAGAGCTAGATTTGGATCTGAATCTGAACTCCATTGATGGTTGGGGAGGGGATCAGATCCACTGATGCAGTTGGGCTAATTACCGAAAATTGATCTGGCCTGCTCATTGGCTAATAAGCGACAAAAGGTGTGTATTCTTGCCAACCCTTGCAATATTTGGGTTTCTTTCTGAAAGACCCAGCTCCTGGAGTCATGTGATTATGTGAGAATCTCTGCTTTCATTTCTAGCCCTCATGGTTGTAAAGAAAAGATTCAAAATATGACCCAGCCTGAAGGTTTAGAAACCAGGAAGCAAACAGAACGCAGAATGTATATTTGAAAACATCTCATGGCTTTTAAACCAGTCTCATGATTCTGGGGGGCCTGAGTCATGATTTTTGTAATGTTTGGTGTTGGTGAAATTGGGACCGCTACTCAAATGGTAGCTTCACTCCAGCATAGTTATTGATTAAACTATTTGATTAAGGGGATGTTATGTATAGCAACGTATCATAGGGTACATCGACACAGCAAAATTACCCCTGCGGCACAGAGTCTCAGAACCAGAATCAACTGACTCAGGCTCGTGGGGTCACGCTGCAGGGCTAGCAATGTACATGTTCCCTCGGAAGCTGGAGCCAAGGCTCTGTTACCCGGCGACGGGGTGGGTCTCAGAGCCCAGGCTCATGTCTGCACTGCTATTTTTAGCCCCGTAGCACAAGTCCTGCAAGCCTGAGGCAGGTGACCCGGGTCTGAGGCTCACTGATGCCGTGTGTTTTTTTGCAGTGTAGGCATACTCAGAGTCATTTAAATAAGTTTTCCATGTGACACCTGAGATTACATGGATACAGGCCTCCCAAAGTAGTTCCCACTTTGGTTCCAATCTTCCCTTTGCAGGATACATGTAAGTCCAGTTGCAATCAATAATAATAATAATAATTAATAATACTCAGCTCTTATCATCCAGATATTTCAAAACACTTTACAAAGGAGGTGAGTATCATTATCCCTCATTTTACAGCTGGGGAAACTGAGGCACGGGGTGTGACTTGCCCCAGGTCACCCAATGGCAGAAATGAGACTAACACCCAGGTCTCCTGAGTCCCAAGCTGGTGCTTTGTCTACTAGGCCACACTGCTTTGCTGCCTCCCTAACTTAATGGGAACAGAGGGTGCTCAACAGCTGCCTGGATCAGGCCTGTGGAAGGACAGACAAAGAGTCTCTGCCTGTGTATGCAGAACGCTGGGGAAGTGCTGAAATACTTTTAGAACCCAGCAGGAAATGTTCATTCTGAGAAGAGATGAACTATTGCCTGATGGTTAAAGCTCGGGGCTGGGGTGAAGGAGAGCTCCACTACGGATTGGAGAAATGTCCGCCAAAGTGCCTGGCCTCTGTTTACCCAGCTGTAGACTCGGGAGGATGATATTAACCTACCTAATTTAGCTTTTCATTCTGAGAACTTTGGATAGAAGGAGTTATAGGAATGTAAAATATTACCGATATCTATAGATATTAGCAGGCTATATAAGAGCTAGGCATTATTATAGTATTTGGACCACCATATTATGGACCATCAGGCCTGCTTAGTTAAAGTTCAAATGAGCTTTCTGTTTAAAGCACGACACTTGAAAATGCTCCCAAATCCATATGGTGTTATTAGCGTAGACTGTGTGTCAGGACAGTGCTGCACATGGGAGAAAATGAAATGTGGTAGGTCCAACATCCATAAGGAGGAAACCCAATAATGCATCAGTATTTATCCTACCGTCTGGGTACCTAATAATAATGCCTAGCTCTCTTATAGCACCGTTCACCCATCAATTTCAAAGTGCTTTACAAGTGAGAGCAATATCATTATCTGCATTTTATAGATGGGGAAACTAAGGCACGGGGGGTGGGAGGGAAGTGGCTTGCCCTAGGTCACCCAGCAGGTCAGTAGCAGAGCTGGGAATAAAGCATATATATTCTGGAGTTGGACCCAGTGCCTCATCCACTGGTCTCCATTGCCTCTCTCGTTTAGGATTTCCTGCGGCGCACATAGCGTCGGATACTAAGCTCCATCTCACAAGAATAGAAAAGTACGAGCAAGCATCTTAAAAACACGTAGCATGCCAGCATTACTGCCGAAGCTGAAGAACCTGCTGGAAGGAAACAAAAGTAGTTGACAAACATATTTTTATTTTGCTGTATTTCTCTTTCTCTGATCAGACAGAAGAGCCGGGGGGTGGGAGGGTGGAATCCCATGATTGCAAAATGCCTTCAGTCGAGTTCTCCCTCTTCCTGACAGCTCAGTTCCAGCCACAAGAGCCTTAATGATTTTTTTTTTTTTTTTTTGGCCATGCTGCCATCGGGGCAAGTAGGCGCCCTCAGAGAGAGCATGAGCTTTCAGCAGACTGGAACAGGAAGTAGACAGCTGAAATGCATCTTTGAACTCAGGCAGGGAAAGGTATTTTGCAGCATGTGTCCATTTCAGGGACCTTCCCGCCCATAGTGCGTTGTTGAACATTGCCTCCCTCCTTTGGAGAAGCCAGCCCTGTTAATGCGGGGCTGGTAGGAAACAGATGGCACAAAGCCCATTGCTGCAGTTGACACTCTGGCTGGCACCCTGGCTGGCAGCCTCGGCAGAAAGGGGACGGAGGTCTGAACTGGGCAGGGAGACAGAACTCCCTTCTCGTCCTCAGAGGTGGTCCCCGCAGCTCAGCACGGAAGCGCCTTGACAGGAGGGGGAATCCTGGCTACCCATGCTGTGTTTGTTCTGTGGATAAATAAAGGATCTTTCTCTCCCAGGGCTGCCAATCCAGCACCTTTCACCGGCACAAGTCGTTTTTGAAAGGCCTTTGTATAGGGAGATAGTTGGGTTTTCCTAAGCTGGCAAGTGTTTTCTTAGTACATTCATTCTTCATGTATCTAAGGACAAGCTATAATACTGATGCAGGGCTGAGACAGCTCAAAGAGTAGGATTTAAATGAGTAACTGATTTTCAGATTGAATAGAGCCTTGTGTAGTGGTTTGGGGGAACGGAAGAGACACCTGGATTCTGCTCCCAGTTCTGCCATCAGCTTGCTGTTTGATTTTCGCCTCAGTTTCTCCATCTGCACACTGGGAGTTACCTATTGCGTACCGCTTCGTTCTCTCACAGGGGTGATGGGAGAGTGGCACTGACCCCATTGTGGACCAGGCTGTGGTGGTGGCTCACAAACACTGCAGATCCCGTGCATCGGCTGTGGGTTTCTGGCACTCCCCTCCTCCACCCCACTCCTTCTGCAGCCATCAGCGGACCCTGGAACCCCCTTAAAATGCAGGTTCTCACCCCAGCACAGGGTTGGGGGCACAGAAACATAACACAGACCCAGGCTGAGGTCTGTCAGGCCTGTCCTGCTCCATCCCACCCACTCCCTCCACAATCGCGACGAGCAGAGAGCTCTCCTCAACGTCTAGGGGCAGGGATGGGAGGCAGCTGAGTCCCTTTACCTCTCCCCTCCATAAGCGTATCTCATAGATCCAGAGATATCCACCCAGCCATCCATATCACAGCTTCTATCCTTGTATATTCCATACAGCTAGCAACCAACAGCATGGACTGGATGGGGAGTCAGGAGACTTGGCTTCTTTTCCTAGCTTTTTCACTCTCCTGCGATGTGACTTTGAGTAAGATGCTTTCCCTTCTCCCTGCCTGTGTTTTCAGACCCACCCCTTGTCTGTCACGTCTATTTGCAGTTTTAAGCTCTTGCAGCCGTATGCGGGTGTAGTACCTAGCCTAATCATCTCGAACTGGGCTACTAGGCAGTGCCATAATCCAAATAACAGAGAATAAGAAATGCTTGGCCTACGAAATCTGTTGCAAAGATACGATCTGTTACAACCATCTGGCCAAGATCTGTGAGCATTTATTACCCATTGTACGTTACTCTTCTGCCTGGCACTAATGCGGACTGCTGTTATCATGCATAGCTGATCATACTAAACCAATTAGCTGGAAGAGTTGATGACAGGTTCCCCTTTCATCTGCTGCCGTTTCGATTGTAGAAGCTGACTGTGGTGCTTCTCCTAGACGTTGATCCCAGAAACACCTCGACGGTGGTTGCTAATCTGGTTAAAATATTTACAAATCTCTTTCTCTTTCCTCTTTCCCATTACGGTTGGCTAGGCAGGGATTTGTTAGAAGTACACAAGTCCACTACTGTTTTAGTGGTGGGTTGGTATTATTCTCATATTGTACCTACACAATGGATGACAGATAAAAGGAGCTTCCAGACCCAAGCTTGCCAAGTTGACTTTTCTTTGGCAGTATTAGGTTGCGTTTAAAATCGGTACAATACATTCCCGTCCCCGCCCTGGAGCCTACAGCAGAGCAAAAAGTAACAGGTTAGGGTAATGAAACTTTCTGGTGTATTAATATTTACGACACAGTAGCCGCAGGTAAAACTAGTGAGTCTACCTTAAAACACACTCTGTGCATATTGTTCCCAGTCCAGCTCCAACTGATGTCAATGGCAAAACCACCACTGACTTCCATGACCTAGGATCAGTGTAATTTATGTCAATTTCCTAGATAGGCAGTGTGGTCTAATGAGTAGTGGTGCTGACAGGGCCTCAGGACTCCTGGATTCCGTTCCTGAGTTTCTTACCAAACTTACTGTTTGATAAAGGCTGAGTCACTTACCCTCTCCATGCCTCAGTTTCCCTAAACTAGGGATGATAATATCTATGTACAGCAGGGCAAATACTGGGGGACAATTTTTGCATATTCATTCCAGTTTTTACATGAATTTGCATGGCTGGGTTTGCATCCTGTTTTTTGTATTTTATTAATAGGCCTGATCCCAAACCCATAAACTCAATGGGACTCTTTCCAGTGGTCTTAGGATAATACCATCTATGAATCTAGTACTTAGATCAGCGATACTCAGACCTCAGAGATTCAGGAGCCAAATTAGCCATCAACATTACCCAAAATAGACACAGAAGCATGAATTCATTATTTCATTTACTATAGTACTACATATTCATATTTAAACAGTAGGAGGGGGAAATATTGAGTGTGTGTGTATATATATATATATAATTCTCACAGTAAATTAGTTAATAATTTAGTGCAAGTTAATAACTTAATTGGTTAATAATATAATAAAACATCCTGATTGGTTAATAACTGTGATTGGTTAATAATTAAATCACACAATATTTTAATATCAAGTGCTGCAAAGAGCCACAGGATACACATTAAAGAGACACTTCTGTCTCTTGAGCCTTGGGCCGAGTATTACTGACTTCGAGAGAGCTTCACCACTCTCTAAGTAACACTTATAGAAAACCACCATCTGATAGTGGCTAGGCAGGTGAGATGGCTAGAAACCACACGATATAACTGATAGATGGCTAGAACCAGTCTTATATGATTTATGTGGCCAATACAAATTAAGCAACGTGGATCAAAGAGCAAGCCACAGAATAGAGCTGGCCAGAGGACAACAATTCTATTTCCCAAGAGCTTTGAGGTTTCAAAATTTGTTTTCATTCTTCACTGGAACACAAACAAAACCATTTTCATGAATCAGAATTGTCTCAAAACATCCATTTTCAGATAGCAAAGGTCAGATTTTTGGATGGTAAAGGTCAGATTTTCAATACCTCTCTGGTCAGAAGTGACCAGAGACCCCTAAACCTTAGCAGCCTTCTAGTCAAAAATTTTGTCAAAACTGGTATGTCTTCACGAAATAGTTTGGCTTTCATGAAACAGCATATATGGCTGAAAAGACATTTAATCAAAAAAGTTCCAGCCAACTCTAACACAAAGCAAACAAGATTCATGAAGAATTATACTGAACAACAAATAAACTTGAGAAAATTCTTCAAAAGGAGAAAGACCAAATTGATCAAATACAACATTTGCTTTGAATTATTTTCTCAGCACAGGCACCAATTCCGAGGGTGCTCTGGGGCTCAAGCACCCACCAAATATATATATATATATGGGGTGCTCGGCACCTACAGGGCCAAATGAATCTTTTGTGGGCCCTGACACGCGGACCACAGCCCCACCCCCACTCCACCTGCACTCTGCCCCGAGGCCACGCCCAGCACTCTGCCCTGAGGCCCCGTCCCTGCTAGGCCTCGTGCCCCCCGAGGTCCCGCCTGCCACTCACATGCTGGGGAGGGTAGAGAGCGGAGCACCCACCGGAAAAAACAAAAGTCAGCACCTGTGTTTCTCAGATCTAATATGTACCTACCTCCCAGGAGTAACATTTAACAGTAATTTTATATTTGTAGTAATGAGTTGGAAGAAAAGATAAAATCATCACTGATAAAGTTTGCAAATGATACAAAAGTTGGAATATTGCTAAATAATGAAGAGAAGAGGTCACTGATACAGAGCAATCTGGATCATTTGTTAAGCAATGCAAGCAAACAATACGTGTTTTAATATGGCTAAATGTATATGTGACCCTGGGAGCTCAGCAGAGGGCCTCCCATACTATAGCTCACATCAGACCTGACACACTCGTTGCCCCAACACACTATTGTCATAATATGTATCTGAAAGGTGTCATGTATGATATCATATGTAAACTGGTGATATGCTGGTCCCGAAAATCATTGTGTGATGTATGTATGGGCTGCGGACAAAGAGTTACAGATATGTGCTGGAAATATGTTCTTCCAATGTGTTTCGGAGGCAGGGCGTAAGTCCAGCCTGCCCTAGACAAAAGAATGTGTATTCATCGGTTTGAATGGCTTAATTGCAAACAGAGGAAAATGAAAGTACATTTACATATAAGGTAACAAAGCCATCAGGCTACAGAAGCGGGGGAGAAGATCATTTAACAACCACATTGGGGGACAGAATCTGCACCTCAGGGAGCCTTCCTGGCTGGGAGGCAGAGACCTTGGACTTTGGGGGACATAAGGGGAGCAGAGAGACATTTTAGTTATTCATCACTGAGGGGGCATAAAGGGCCTGTGAAAGTTGGGTCCTCTTGTCCTGGAAGACAAGAGCTGCTGGAAACGTGATGCAAGTGAGAAGCTTGCTTACACACAGATTGTAACTTGCTAAAATTAAATTTTAGTCACTAGAAAGAATGGGTTTTTTTTTGTTTTGCTTGTAATCAAAACTTTCTCTGTTATCCTGGCTTAGTATCACTTAAATCTCTGTCCTTTGGTAACAAACTTTCCCTTGTTTTATTACCAAACCAGCTTGGTGCTGTGGAATATGAATCTTCAGCTAAACTAACAGACCTGTGTGTGCTCTGTCTCTTTGAAGGCATTGAACGTAATCACTTTGGTGGGTGCCACAGTGAGAGGGACCGGACACGGCAGGGAGACGTCTTTGGGTAACTTGGGAACTGGGGTGTATTGATTGTTACTTGCAAGGCAAGGTTTGGACAGGCAGAGTCTTGAAGAGTTTGCTGGCAAGGCAGACAGACTGGTGTATCTGGAAGCTGATACGTTGATAGGGAGGGGTAACTCAGTGACTCGCAGTTCTGGGTGTCCGGAGCAAGACTTCACAGCGTACTTCTAGGAACAGAGAATGTAGGACATACTCACAGGGCGGGAGACTCTATCCTGGGAAGCAGTGACTGTGAAAAAGATTTGGGGGTCACAGTGGCTAATCAGCAGAACATGAGCTCTCAGTGTGATGCTGTGGCCAAAATGGCTAATGCAATCCTGGGATGCATAAACAGGGGAATCTTGAGTAGGAGTAAAGACATTTTTTATCTCTGTATTTGGCACTGGTGCGACCATTTCTGGAATGCTACATCCAGTTCCAGTGGCCACAGTTGAAGAAGGATGTTGATAAATTGGAGAGGGTTCAGGGAAGTGCCACTAGAATGACTAAAGGATTAGAAAACCTGCCTTTTAGCAATAGACTCAAGGAGCTCAATCTATTTCGCTTAACAGAGAGAAGGTTAAGGGGTAGGTACTTACATGGGGGAACAAATATTTGATATGGGCTCTTCAGTCTAGCAGAGAAAGGTCTAACACAATCCAGTGCCTGGAAGTTGAAGCTAGACATATTCAGACTGGAAATAAGGTGTATCTTTTTGATAGGGAGGGTAATTAACCATTGGATCAATTTACCCAGAGTTGTGGTGGATTCTTCATCACTGATGATTTGTAAATCAAGATTTGAAGTTTTTCTCTAAGATATGCACTAGGAATTATCTTGGGGAAGTTCTCTGGCCTGTGTTATATAGAAGATCAGCCCGGATGGTCATCATGGTCCCTTCTGGCCTTGGAATCTATGCGTGTGGTGAGGATTAGTTAACATTTGTAAAATGCTTTGAGCCCCTTAGATGAATGGTGCTATGCTCAGACTAAAAAGACATGAACCTAAAACCCACACTTCTGTCTGAAAATTCAACACCTATTATTGTAATAATAATAATAATAATAATAATTAATAAATAAATAGTTAATAATACCTAGCTCTTATATAACCTATCATCTAAGATTTCTACCACTGAGCCATAGATTTTAAGGCCAGAAGGGACCATTTTGATAATCTAAGTCTGACCTCCAGGTCAGAGAATTTCACCTAGTAATGCGTGCGCCAAGCCTCTAACTTGTAGTTGAGGTAGAGCTTAGTTTTAGGAAGACATCCAGACTTCAAGTGATGGAAAATCCATCACCCACACGGAAGAGATTAGGGAAACGATATATGTCATAGATTTTTTTCCAGGTTACGTTGTGCATTTGTCAGCATTTTGTGTATGACCCTTTCACTGTTTCGCTTGTATGGCCAAAGAGGGTCTGAGCCTTCTAACCGTTATTCCCATCAGCGTTTGCATGCTTGAGTCCATCATCATCTTCCCCGGTGTTTGTGTGAGACTTTCATGCAGAGAAAAGAACATTTTGTAAAAGAAAATGAGAAAATGTGCTTGTAAACCCACAAGTGTTGGCAGGGAAGCCTGGGTACAGGTAGAGAACTTAAAGCATCTTTTAGCTCATTTCTGGAAACAGATGATGTTTCAAGTTGATGGTGGGTCAAATTTTCAAAAGTGCCAGTGGCCTTAGGCACCTAAAGGCCAGATTGTTAGAGGTATTTAGATGCCTAAAATGCAGTGGGGTTTTCAAAGGCACTTGGGGGCCTGATTTCAATGGAAAATCTCATTAAGTGCCTAAAAATCTGGCCCCGAGTCACTTTTGAAAATGGACATAACCTCTGTGTCTTGGCAGACTATGTCTACACAGCCGGCGGCAGCATGCCTCCCAGTCTGGGTCAGCAGACTGCTGCTCTAAAAACAGCTGCACAGAGAGTGCTTTAAAGTCGTAGCTCATGCTGGAACTCAGGCTCTGAAGCCCACCCCCGTCATAGGCTGCAGAGCTCTGGTCCGAGCTGCAACATCGACATAGTTATTTTTAGTGCACTGGTGTGAGGTCCATGCTTCTGAGTATGTCGACCTGTGCTGGGTGCTTACTGCTGAGGGCTTTGTAGATTCATCCCTAGATGTTTTTGAAAAGTTCACCTGGTGTCTTTTTAAAGCTTTGTTAAGATTTGACAGAACCCAAGCTGCAAAAGAATGTAATTAAAGCAATTGGAAATTATTCCTAATTTACCACTAGAGAAGACTAAATTATAAATAAGGACAGTAATTTTGGACAATGGGTTAGTTTTGGAAACTGATGCTAAGAAATTGGGTGAAATAATGCAATAGCCATTCGGGGTATTTTTTTTCCTTTTGAGGTTAAACATCTTATCGTGAACAATGACAGAAGGTGAAAGAAAATTTTGGGCCAGCCTCAGTGGATGTAAATGGGTGTAGTTTCATTTGAGCGCCCATGGAGTTATACCAATTTATATAGAATCATAGAATATCAGGGTTGGAAGGGAACTCAGGAGGTCATCTATTCCAACTCCCTGCTCAAAGCAGGACCAATCCCCACCTAAGTCATCCCCAGCTAAGTCAAGCCTGACCTTAAAAACGTCTAAGGAAGGAGATTCCACCACCTCCCTAGGTAACCTATTCCGGTGCTTCACTACCCTCCTAGTGAAAAAGTTTTTCCTAATATCCAACCTAAACCTCCCTCACTGCAACTTGAGACCGTTACTCCTTGTTTGGTCATCTGCTACCACTGAGAACAGTTTAGATCCATCCTCTTTGGAATCCCCTTTCAGGTAGTTGAAAGCAGCTATCAAATCCCCCCTCATTCTTCTCTTCTGTAGACTAAATAATCCCAATTCCCTCAGCCTCTCCTCATGAGTCATGTGTTCCAGCCCCCTAATCATTTTTGTTGCCCTCTGCTAGACTCTTTCTAATTTTAACATGTCCTTCTTGCAGTGTGGGGCCCAAAACTGGACACAGTGCTCCAGATGAGGCCTCACCAATGCCGAATAGAGGGGAATGATCATATCCCTTGATCTGCTGGCAAAGCTCCTACTTATACAGCCCCAAAAGCCATTGGCCTTCTTGGCAACAATGGCACACTGTTGACTCATATCCAGCTTCTTGTCCACTGTAACCCCTAGGTTCTTTTCTGCAGAACTGCTGCCTAGCCACTCGCTCCCTAGTCTGTAGCGGTGCATGGGATTCTTCCGTCCTAAGTGCAGGACTCTGCACTTGTCCTTGTTGAACCTAATCAAATTTCTTTTGGCTCAATCCGCTAATTTGTCTAGGTCCCTCTGTATCCTATCCCTACCCTCCAGTGTATCTACCACTCCTCCCAGTTTAATGTCATCTGCAAACTTGCTGAGGGTGCAATCCACGCCATCCTCCAGATCATTAATGAAGATATTGAACAAAACTGGCCCCAGGACCAACCCTTGGGGCACTCTGCTTGATGAGGATTTGACCCACAATGTTTACAACTCCAGCTGAACAATGACATCCTACCTAAAATCTTCCAGCATACTGGGACCTTGGAAAGGTGAGTTTCTTGTAATGTAGTGCAAGCACAGTCAGGATGAGCTCCACCCTGACATCTGGTGGCGAGTTGTGAAGAACTTCAGGGGTGATCTCATTTGCATAGGCACACCCACCCCTCCAAAATGAGGCCATAGCTGCCCAAATGATCACTTTGGCTGCTGTGGGTTCCCCAGTGTCTCTGTTATTGGGGCAGGAAGAATAAATTGTTATTACCCTGATTATGGTAACTGTGCTGGGTACTGTACTTGGCCTTTTGTTATGATGGAGGGACTCACCATCAACTAAGTAGCACTCGCTAGGCAAGGATCATGGGTTTCAAAACTCTGTGAATTGAGAGAGGCTGGGGAAAAGTATTAATACTTGGTGGTATGGGCCCCCTGGTGAGGGCCTTACCTGCTAATGCACTTCCTCCTCTCTCCACTGTGGACTATCAGAGCTAATTTTGATTCCGTTAGGAGTCTAGTTACAGGCTGCTGAGCTGAATTCACTTTGGGCTAATGGTGGCCCAGCACTGAGGCGCCCCTACTACAAGCTGAAATCACTGAGCGTTGTGTTAAGTAGCGGGGGAGCCTGAAGATAGATTGTGGAGCAGTTTGCGGGAGGGCTGGAGCGGCTTGTGGACCAGCTGGTGGAGCAGGTCATGGGACGGCAGGAGCGGCTTGTGGGACGCGGAGCGGAGCAGTTCGTGGGGCGGCTGGTGGAGCGGAGCGGAGTGAAGCCCTATGGAGCTGTGGGGCGGTCAGCTTCAGATCATGGAAGGTGCCCCTTACCTTCCCCACACCCCAATCTCCACCCAGGTTGGGAGGTAAAAATCTGCAGATAAACTTGTGAACTCTGGGGCTGCCCTGACCAGGGACAGAGACTTTTGGGTTGTTGGACTTTTGGGACTTTGGGTGATTTGGGGTTGCTGGACTCAAGAACCAAAGGGAAAGGGGCATGCCCCAATTTGCTTGGGGTGGGTTTTTTTGCTCATGGGTTGTGTTATGAATCCTGTTGGTGGTGTTTCCCCAGCATAATGCCACATTGTTTCTCTCTGTTACTAAAAGGCTTTTTGCTACACTCAGACTATATGCTTGTGAGAAGGGAAGTATTGCCTCTTGGAGGCGCCCAGCGGGGGTGGTATATATTTGGCCCAGGTCACTGGGTGGGGGCTCGAGCCGGTTTTGTGTTATTGGAATGGAACCCCTAGATACTGAACCCGGCCCTTGTTGCTGCCAACTCTGACGGGCAGAAGGGTTACAGTAGTATAACTTGAGATAGCAGGAGATATAACTTAGTATTGTTACCTCCAGGCATGCAAATAATGTCTCTCTCCAACTGCTCCTTCTACTGGGGCTTGCTAAAATGCACTATATTTTATAAAAGTTAATCCCTCTGGCCCAGTTGCTGGTCTCGCCCTTTGGAATTGGATTAAGATTGATGCAC
The DNA here is from genome assembly GCF_965140285.1 of Lepidochelys kempii. NCBI lineage: Eukaryota > Metazoa > Chordata > Testudines > Cheloniidae > Lepidochelys > Lepidochelys kempii. Next base: position 102,638,474 of record NC_136387.1, on the reverse strand, counting down.
CATAAACAGTTTTTAATGCCAACAAACCCAACGTATTATAGGATGTGGACGTTGTGAACATGGTGCAGATGCTAGTAACAGAATAGCCTTAGGTCTCTGCCTTAGGAAGAGCTGAACAATGACCTCACACCCCATTTAATGACACAGGACACTCAGGCAGGGACAAAAATAGATGAGATGGGTAATAATAGTATAGGCTGGTTTTCTGTCATTATCTCAAGTGGACTAATATCCAGGCAGAGTCAATGCCCATAATGTGACCTTTCTGAGATTCCGATTCAACTTCGCAGCCCAGTGCTGTATTCACTGAAAGTCGAGAGAAGTTTTACTACTGATGAGAATGGAAAAGGGTTGGATATTTAATGTTGGTTCAGTGTAATATACATCCCTCCCTTCCCCCCACCGTTGTATTTGTGTCGTTAGGAGTAGCACTGTGCATTAAAGTGTTCTGTTTCCATGTGTGGCTTGCAAATCAAATCCTTTCCGTCTTAAAGAACAGCCTTGTATTTTCAGATTCAGGAAAACAATAGCAAGAAAGGATTAAAAGTGAAGTCTGCATGAGAGAGAGTACGGCGTGTGCGCCTCTTCTTTAGCAGCCTGGAGCAGCTTTTCTAGGAACAAAAGGGCTACTGTGTCTGTGTACAGGCAGAGTGTTTAGATATTTAAAGGTGAATTACACCTAAACAAAGGTATTCACACTAGATTGAGAGGTGTTCGGTAGGAAATATTTTTCCCAACTTTGTTAAAATTTTGAAACATTTTCCTGTCCCAAATTGGAATAAAATGTCAAAATCTCAAAACCGTTTGGAATTCAAATGAGTTCAAGTCAATCAAAATATTTTGCTTTGATAATTTCAACACATTTTGTTTCAATTTTGACCATTTTTTTTACTATAATTAGTTTAAACTTTGAAATGAAAAGTTGTTTTGAGAGGGAAAACCAAAATTTTTCACTTCAAAAATTTTCAAATGAAATATTTTGACAATTTAAACTTTTTGTCGGGTCGAAAGCTTGGTTGAAATCTGATTCCTTTGCCACAAAACGTTTCCACTGTTTCAAATCGACATTATCCAGTGAAAAACATTTTGTTGAAAAATTCCCAACCAACTCTAACTCACATATACCGCAGACATTGACTTTATTCTTTGGGTGCTTTTACGATGATTTATCCTTTTTTTAATATTGTCCCCAAAATGAAGAAAATTAAATACCCTAAAACAGATGCCCTTCCCTGCTTCCAGCAAAATGTATACATAATTTGAAACACTACTTTAAACCATAGGAATAATTTATTAGAGGTGACACTGTTTCAGACCTGTTTTAAACAGTTAATACTTGGATTTTTTAAAAAATGTTTCAATGAGCTGTCCACTGCTCTCTGCTGGATGGAATGAGAATGGCTCGTCTGTGTGTCTGTGTACTGCTAACTGCGGGGTCTCCACAGCTCATAGCAGAACTTGTAGAAGACCTCTGTTGTACCCTAACAACCACCTTTTGTCCCCTCTTTTCTAACCATCTCCAGTAGTAACGATCATAAATGTTTCATGTGTCATGGGCTGGGTAATAACATAAGAGGACTCTGTGTTTCTAAAACTAAACTGGCTCTTTATTAAGGGAATTATTTGCAAAGGTCCCGCAACCACAGCTAGCATTCCAGCCATGTGCATGCAGACTGTCTTCCTGGTGCCCCCTCCAAACTCTGCCCTCCTGCAACTTGTGCTCCTCTCTCCAAGTTCCACACAGGTGGCCCCAATAACATCCTTTTATAGTTGTTACATGTTTTTAAGCCCTCTCCCACCTTCCTACATTAGTCTGAAAGACCCTATCCAAGAGAAAAACAAACAAACAAAAGTCCATCTCAACCAATATTGGTAGGTTTATTTCCAGTAGTTAAAAGTTTTATTTCATTTCCAGTAAGCAAAAAGCACTTTCCTGAAATTATCATTAGTCATATCACGGTGGCACCCAGAGGCCGCAGCTGAGATCAGGGCCCCATTGTGCTAGGTGCTGTATGCATGTAGTAAGAAGCAGTCCCTGCCCCAAAGAGCCTGCAGTCCAAATAGACAAGACAGGCAGTATGTGGGAGGAAGGAAGTGTTGCTGTCTCTGTTTTGCAGATGGGGAACTGAGGCACAAAAAGATGAAGTGATACCCAAGGTCACACAGAGAGTCTAAGGCAGCGTTGGGAATTCAACCAAGACCTTCTGCATCCCAGTGTCGTGCCTTGACTGGAATATGGCCCTTCCTCTCTACAAGCTTCTATCCAGGGTTCCCAGACACCTAATCTGTTATGCTAATCCCAGAATAAACTGCAAATACTGGGGATTATAGCACTTCCCTACCTCAAAGGTCTGTTGTGAGGATAAATACAGTAAAGATTATTAAGTGCCCAGCTGCTACAGTTATGGGGGCCATATAAGTGCCTAAAACAGGTCCTATAAGTGCATAATAGTATTCAGGAGAGAAGTCCCATTGACTTACATTGGACTGCTCATAGAAGTAAAGTACTGTGTGTACATAAGTGGTTGCAGGTCTGTAGGCAGAGTGTGCAATAAATAAATAAATACATAAACGTAGCTTTTTTGAATAAATTTGGAAATTTATTTTAACCCCCACCCCCTCAATTTAATGTCTCCTGCACTGTTCAGTATGTTGTTGAGGCTAAACAAATCATGAATGCGGTGCATCCGATTTCTATAGCTGGTTGAAATTTGGCATAAGCATTGAGATTGCAAAATGAGAAAAAGTAAAAGGGGGAAAAGGTCAATAAAATGTTCACCAATTTCCCTCCCTTCTTTGTTCTTTTAAACCAATGATAGAGCTGGTCAAAATGTTTCAGATTTCAGAATTGGAAACATTGTGAATTTTGAGAACCATTAGAAACAAAAACTAACCAACCAAAAATCACAACCCCCCCTTTTTTCCCAACCTGCTCTACTTATTACCTTTTGCATTGTGTAAATTGAGGACAGTGCGGGACTGACCACCGCTGTGCAAATGGTTCTGCTGGAACCCAACTGCGTCGTATCCCACAATCAGGCTGAATTTAACATTTTAGTGGAACTGCAAACGGTAAGCCTAGGGTGATGACCATTTAGAGCCCTTGCTCTTCTGCAGTTTTCCCACCCATAGATTCATAGATTCCCAGGCCAGAAGGGATCACTGTGATGTAGTCTGACCTCCTGTATAACACAGGCCAGAGAACTTCCCCAAAACAATTCCTAGAGCAGATCTTTTAGAAAAGCATCTGATCTTGATTTAAAAATCGTCGCTGACAGAGAATCCACCATGACCCTTGGTAAGTTGTTCCGATGGTTCACTCCTCTCCCTGTGAAAAATGTGTGCCTTTATTTCCAGTCTGGGCCCATTTTGTAAAAGCTCAGTTGTTGTTTTTTCAAACTTAGCCTGCATTTGGAGCCAAATTTGGCCCTTTGAGCTATAATATTTTGACCCTAAAATAAAATTTGTTCAGGGTTGGGAGGGTAGGTGGACCTTTGTCCTTTATTTTATCCAGACTGGCTTGTCCAAACCCTAAGTTATCCCTTTCACAGTATTAAACTTTCCCATAAAGTCTCTTTTGAGGAACATCGAGCAGCAGGGTCACATTTCGGTATTTTAAAATGCCACGCAAGACCCTAGCGGCAAACTCTGGGTGGGGTGAAAAGGGCTGGGGCAATTTACATGTGTCTCCTACCAAAGGTTTACAAACACATCCGCACAATAATAACTAACATTAAGAAGGGCTGGATCTTCAGCTGGTGTATCCACTGGCCTTGGGGCTCCACTAGCCTTGGGGCTAGGCTGCTCCATACCAATTAAGGATTCTTGACCAATATTTTTCCCCTTACTCTTAGATGCTATTTTTAATATCCTTTGTTTTTCAGTTCAATAGGGAGGGAAAGGTGTTTGCTTAGCCCTGTGCTGGCTGGCCATTCATTCAAACGTGGGGCTTGAAATTGCAGCCAGATGCCTATAGTCTTTGATCAATATCTTATCACGCTTCCCACGTTGCACCTATCGATGGACTTTGCAGACAGTCCCAGGTCCTAACTTGGGGGGAAGATTATTGACACAGGCAGCTGCTGTTCCATGGTGACATTCGGAAACCAGTGTAAACAGACCCCGGGGACTCAGCCCTGACATAAAAAACAATGTGATGGATAGTCCAGGGTGATCAACGGCTCCATTGGCTGGAGGACAAGAGTCAAAAAAACGCAGGACAAGCAATCCGCAAGCAGCCTAGGAAGATTACTGCCATAAAAGCAATGCTGGAAGGGGCTAGTTATCAAGTGGAAAACAAGAAAGCACAGCTAGCTCCCCAGTCACCAGATTTAGGGGGCTCTGGTTGGAAGGTTGAGACTCCTGTGGGCCATTAGAACTGAAGCAGAAATGGATGCAGTAATCCAGAACGTATTGAGTCTCTAGGTTACCATGAAATGTAATGCAGGAAGAAATGAATTATTTTCAAAGGGAAGCTGTAGAAAGCACATATCGATTTTTTTTTTATTGGAACTGTGTTATCAGCAGCCTCTCTTAATAGTCGAAAACAGCTTCTTTTGTTTTTTATAGCGTTTTAAAGATCCCCGCGGGCATGTCTGTAGGGGTCGTGGGCAGAAGGGAGGAAGAGGGGTGGGGGCAGATGTCAAGGGAGGATAGATTGCAGTAAGAGTAAGAGCAAGAGCAATGCAGGTTTCTTTTTGTCTTTATCAACAATTTGGCTGCTATATGTGAATGGAACTTCCTTCCTGCTTAGAAGGGGTAGCGTGTCTCCATAATGCTGCATTGAATCATTCTTTAAAACTAGACGTGAACCTGGCATCTAAAACCTCCGGATGCTGGATATCTGGACCTAGTTCTTGATCCAAATGTTTGGCCTTTATCTTTGAAATGGGATGAAACCCAGACCCCAGTCATGAACCACTTTTGGGTTGTTCCGTGTCCCCAGAACTGAACCTGGATGTTGCCGCTTGAGCTCATCTCTGGTTTGAATGACTTTGTTTGCGTGTTGTGAGTTTTCACTTGCTACAGCCTTTGTTTTAGGCAGTGTCCTTACCAGTCTTCCTGCCAGCAAGATGGTTGGCCAAGCCTGCTGGCCAGGATCTTCCACAAAGTCCAAAGTGCTTGATTCCTTTGTCTGCTGACGTGAAAGATAACTTGGGGTTCTTCACCCCTTTCTTTTATAGTCTAGTCCAGAACAGGTGCCTATATACCTTTGAGGATCTGGACCCAGACCTCTAATGGCTCTCCTGAGAACCAGAGGTTCCTTGGGTCACAGTGCATTAAAGCAGGATCTGTTGGAATCACAAACACTGGGCCAGATTAAGTCTCACGTAAGCCCTGTTGTGAAGGGACAAGTGATTCCTAGGTGTGAGGTCAGAGGTTGCCCTGACGCTTTCTGAGAGGGAACGATGAAACAGAAACACTGCAAGCCTAAACTCATTGTTTTTTCCAGTGCCAAGTGTGGGAATATCCCCTGGAAAGTACAATTGGGCCATCAGTTGCAATACAGTTAGGTTAGCGCCACATACCTCCCAACATTTCAAATTACTAAAACGGGATACAGCAAGTGCCACGTAAATTTGGCCTGTGTGTCTCCCAGTAGATGGAGATAGGGGGACATCTGGGTCAAACGTGAGTGGGGCTGCAACCTCGTGTGCCACGTCACAATGCCACTTGGTTTGGGGGCCCTATCAAATGGGGATCCTAGGGCAAACTTCCCCTTCCCCTCCCTTGCCCGGCAGCCCTGACTGAGGGAAATGTTCACTTTAACTTGGACAAGGGGCTGGGGTGGGGGGATCCAAAGTGGGACAGTCCCATGAAACCTGGGACTTTTGGGAGGTCTGGCACCATGCAGGAAATTCAAGCCATGATCTGCGTATGGCTCTTTGGTAGGGATGCTAATAAGTAGCAGTGTTGCCAAGTCTCATGATTTTATCATAGGTCTTGCAATATTTGGTGTTTTCCCTCAAAGCCCCAGCTCCTGGAGTCATGGGAATACATGAGAATCTCAGCTTTCATAAAAAAGGAAGTTTCAAGCCCTCATGGCTTCACAGGAAAGGTGACCCTGAGTTCATCCTAACAGCTTAGAAACCAGGATGCAAATAAAAACCATGATTTCTTTTTAAATAAAAAACGTATGATTTTTAGGCCGATCTTCAGATTTTCGCTTGATTTTGAATACTTGGGATTGGCAATACTGAAGTAGAGACAGGGGCTCTTGTAATTTTCCCGTTCCTGAAGGGTGACCTGGCTCTATAGCTTCAGTCAGAAAGACTTTATTTCAGATCATGAGAGAACAAACATTTTTTTTAAAGTACCACCCAGGAGAGAGAGCACAGCGTGTAGGTGCTTCCCAGCTACACCAGGCTGCATCTGCATGGAAAATGGCAGCTGCCTTCAGCAGAGTCTCTAGAAAATTAAAGGTGCAGTACACCGAAAACAACAACAAAAACCCAAAAAGAAAAGGAGTACTAAGCTTATGCTCAAATAAATTGGTTAGTCTCTAAGATGCCACTAGTACTCCTTTTCTTTTTGCGAATACAGACTAACACGGCTGTTACTCTGAAACAAAAACCCAGTTACTTAATGACATATTGCAAGTCACAAAGTTCAGATAATTTCAGTGAACAAAAAATTTCAATAACAGGTTTGAGAATGATGTGATTAAAATTTCAGTGAACAGTTTCTTTCTTTCTTTCTTTCTTTCTTTCTTTCTTTCTTTCTTTCTTTCTTTCTTTCTTTCTTTCTTTCTTTCTTTCTTTGTACTATCATTGCATCTAGCTGCTCAGTGTAAGAAATTATAGATCCTGCTTCAACATAAAAAAGAAAGAAAAGAAAAAAGAAGAACTTTACCTTAAAGGTTTGGCTTAAGGTGCTTCCAAGGTTAAAACCAACATTAGAGCAGAATCTGCTGGAATCACAAATACTGTGTCAGATCAAGTTTCACATAAGCCCTTTTAGGAAGGGTTAATTGATGTGTAGCCTGGACCCATGCTCAGGAATGAATTTCACCCAGTGTGCACAGATATGGTACAAAATCATTCCAGAGTACTCAATAAACAATGCACTATAAATTAACTAATATTTTATTTATTATGAAATCATAAATAGGTGCCCGTCCCAGGTTATGTGCGCCCTGACATAAATCAATTTCATTAAAACAAAGCTTAAATACCATGAGCTGCTTTTCCTAGCATAGCACCTGCCAGAAAATAAAATAACTCCCACCCAGAAAACTGCTTCCACCCATACTTCAAATGCCTAAGACAAAAGATGGGCCTTGCGGCATTGAGGCTGACAGACCTATGATCTGGCAGGCTGGTTGGAGGAGCAGTTTCCAGAGACAAGATCTCATGAAGCAACCGCATTGCTATCTCAGGATTGGCCAGGATGCAAAAATTACAGCGGGCAAAGTTCTGTAGAAAACCCGGTGTGCTGTGCAAGAGACTGTGTAGCCATGACATCTTCCCAAAGAGATACTTGCTTGGGCTTCTGCAGCAGGACGTGTATCCTGAGGAACAGAGGCTCTGACATGGAATGCTCTGGAATTTCTTTCTTGCAGTGCCAGTTTTCCGATCTCCTGGAAGCTTTAGGGAGAATGGCACAGATTTATACGCCGTACATTTCTGCAGCTCTGACTCTCCGCACAGTCCCGCATGGGCATCCTTTACTTCCGTAGCCTTGGGTATGAAATGTAATTGAGATTGCCCTCTAGGAGCTATTTTAAATGGCTCATGACGATGTAAAAACAATTAGGCAAAGCATATTTTTGCTTATACCCTCCCCCACCCGATCCCTCATCAGAGAGTTTTAGAACTCCCTGGCTGGCCGTGTTATTAAAACGTTGCACTTGGAGCCAGGGCCGAATGAATCTCACAGGGCAGATCCAAGTCTCTGCTGCCCCCAGGCCTGACTAGGGCGTGGAGAAAGGGGAGGTGAAATGAAAAGGGGGCGAAAAGCTAGAATAAAGTGACATGGGAAGTAACAGGTTCAAACCCCCTGGAATCCAGCTGGAGTTTTTCCATTGACTTCAAAAAGCTTTGGATCAGGCCATAAATTCATTTACTCTCCTGCAACCACCCAACTCCCCTAATAAATAAAACCTGGGCAGTATCATTGAAAATATTTCCAGGATCAGCACCGGCATCTGAATCAGCGTTTCGCTGGCTGATCCCATCAGCTCGAGTAATTTGACAGATGATCTAAGCATTTTGTGGCAAATACTCATCTCTGAATTGCAGGCTGGGGTTGTTTGGTAAGTTTAAGACCTGAACTGAATTATTCTGTTTCCCAGGCTTACTGATGGCTGCCTGCACCCTGGAAAACATGAGAACTAGCCTCTGAAAAGCATGGTGCGTGTGTAGAGAGGATTTGGAGAGGGGTGGAAAAACAAGGGCTTACTTCTGCCACCTGTACTCCTGTGGGCTAATGGCTTATGTCATAACTTGTTCCATCAATCCGTTGTTAACGATGAAGGCAGATTGCATTGTTTGCCATGTCTTAATTGTTAGAACTTCTTGGGAAACAATTTTCCCACGCAGCGAATATTTGGGGAATTCAAAATTTTTTACCCCCCCAATCAAGCCGAAATGTTGAAATCTCAAAAATGTTCACCAACAAAAAAAAAAAAACTTTAAAAATATTAGTTTAGGTCAATCGGAGCATTCCATTTCGATGTCAACCTTTTAATAATTTCTTGGCCCTCCTCCCCCCAGTCTAATTAGCTTGCATTTGGAAACAAAAAGCTGTTCTGAATCGGAAACTTTTTCCAACGTGGTTTTGAGTTGGGGGGATTCCTTGAAACCTGTTTCACAAACAATTTTTGGTTTCCACGAGTTGGCGCCTTTTAGCGAAAAGCAAATTCCCGACCAGCTCCATCGGTTGCCCTTTGGAATAGTCCCGTGTGGTAGTTGAACCCACTGAGCTCCGAATGTTTAGCCATTGGGCTACAGGGCAGAGAAAGATACTTCCGAGGCCCGACCCTGGGCAAAGTGGGTAGAAACAAATGCAGCGGGAAAATGACATGAGACCTCAGGAAGGAAGAAGACTGGGGATGTCAGCAAATGCATGGAGACATAAGGGAAGTTATTCCATGTTTGTAGTGCACCTAGCACAACAGGGTCTTGCTCCATGACGGGGGCCCCTTCCCATTACCATAATATACCTAATAAACCACCTACAGCATCTTGTACAGTGGGGTCCTGGTCCATGACCAGGTTGCTTTGGCATTACCATAATACACCTAATAAACAACGTACAGCACCCAGCACAATGGTGTGCTGGTCCATGACTGGGTTGCCTTGGCATTACCATAATACACCTAATAAACAATGTACAGCACCCAGCACAATGGGGTGCTGGTCCATGGTATTACTGTAATGCACCTAATGCAAACAATAATAATATAATATTTAGTTAGAGCAGCCCTAGGCCAAATCCTCAGCTGCTGTAAATGGGAACAGCCCTGTTGTGGCACTCTGCCCATTTACACCAGCTGGGGATCTGGCTCAAGGCGCAGCCTGCCAGCAGGAGTGAACTCCTGATACAGTGCGTGGGCCTGGGAGATACTAGGTGCGATTGATTCCCCCGAGGACAGGGCCCTAGAGCCTGAAGAGTGCTGAAAGGAGAGAGCTGCATACTGTAGAAATTAGGTGGGTAAGGTCGGAAACGGGATTGATCCCTAGAGGATGTTAGTGTTTGGCCAGGCTAATGCATGTGTCCCAGGTGAAGAGAGTCCCGTCATATGTCTTGGGAGATGGAGTTGCAGACTCATAGTGATGCTGTTGTGTTTGCCGTCCCCTCCCGCCACCCAAAACTACCCCAGTTATATCAGTGAATCAAATTTCAGCAAAGAGCCGTGAACCTGAGCAGTGGAATACTCTGGTTCTCTGCAGACATACACAATGCCAACCCCCCCGTCCTCCCCACCTCTATTAGGCAGGAAAACCTCTTTGTCAGCTTAACGAGCCCAACAAGCTGCATGCAAAAAGGGCAGGCAGGGAGGGGGAATTGTGTATTTAATCACTGAAGAAAAGGGCTGATGATGCTTAGTACACACAGCCTGTCCTTGGGAAATTGTAGCCGGAGGGTAACAAAGTGTCCGACTCTTCATCTGGCAGGGAATAGACTAGAGGCTGCCTTCCTCAGTCATTTCAAATAAATCTCAGTTACTGATACAAAAGGCTCTCAGGAGGTCATTGATAACCCTCAGTATGAAACCCAAACATGACCGCTACCTCCTGCTGGGGAAGGAGCAGGTTTAGAAAGGGTTAATTAGAAGGATAATGAGCTAACAAGGCTTCATTTCTGTTCAATGGCTCAATGAGGAATTCATTAGAGGGGCTTAATCTAACTGAACAATTCCAAGGTTTAGAGAGATTGGCCATTGATTGGCTACTGGACTATTTATTTGCGGGTTTTCACTAGACAGAAGGTCTCCTTTATTTATATTTTAAGGCCATGATTGGATGCATTGCAAGCAACAGCATGTTCAAGGCTGGATTTAAAAATAATAGCAATAAGCAGAAGGAGAAATAAAGGATTAGGTCTTCTACCCCAGTAGAAGTTCTGGCCCAAAGGATGTGTCTATACTTCAATAAAACACCCATCACGGGGTCCCAGAGCCCGGGCTCCAGCCTGAACACTTACACTGCAGTTTTATAGCCCCACCGCCTGAGTCAGCTGACACGGGCCAGCCACGGGTGTTTCATTGCAGTGTAGACAAACCCAAAGAGTTTACAATTCAAGTGCAGCACAGAAGTAACTAAAAACTCACTGCTGAAGCAGAAAGCAAGCTACAAGAGAGTAAAGCAAAACAGCCAGGGCCAGCTCCTAGAAGGTTTCTAGGTGCCTAAATCCCACTGCTTTCAGAGTCACAAAGGTATCAAACCCCCAACCTTCCTTTGAAATCAGTGAGAGGTAGGTGCCCAAATTGCTTTGCGGCTCTGGGCCTGAGTACCTCCTGCAGAGTGCTGAATATCCTGGTTTCTAGCATTCGCAGATCACACACTCGGGCTTTTTGCTGGCTGTTGGTAGAAATGATAAAATGGGTGCAATTTACAAGCCTGTTTCTGCTGGGTGCCCTCTGCAGCCACCCAGGTCAATGGACACTGGGGACATTCGCCCCTTGAAGAATGCCGGTAACAAATCAACGGTGACCACCAGTGTAACTGGGAACGAAATATCTGCAGATAAATGTTTCCTCCTCTGCACAGTATTTACATCCTAATTTCTCTCTGCCTTGGCTATTATTTTACTCTGGAATCACACTGCTGCAATGGACGAGCTGAGGAGTTAATGTTTGACTGTAGATTTGGGCTAGGGTTCATGGCTTGGGTTGGAGGCTGAATCGGGGCTAGATTTTGGATCTGGCTGTGCTGAAAGCTCTTGAGCTGTTCTTGTGAGATTTTAGCCCCCCCAGGGCAAAAAACGAATGACAAGTGACAGCCTTGCAAGAATTCTTGTGCCAGTTCAGATACATTTCAAACAGAGCAAGAAAATAGTTCCCTTCCGGTTTTGGATCGAGTCCAAAACCAAAACGCACATGGGCTGAAATGTGAGCTTTGGGTTTTAGATGATTCTTTAACACTGAGTCTGTTTCTTTAACACTGTAAAGCAAGTTGGGTTACATTTTGTACAAAATTGGCAATATTAGATTGTTGCGTTCTAGGAAAAACCTATGGTATTCATAGAGTTTAAGGCCAGCTAAGACCATTAGATCATCTAGTTTGACCTCCTATATATTACAGACTCTTAAATTTCACCCAGTTACCCCTATACTGCGGCCAGTATATTGTGTTTGACTAAAGCATCTCCCGCAGAAAGGAATCCAGTTTTGATCTGAAGACAGCAAGAGATGGAAAATCCACCACTTCCCTTGGCAGTTTGTTCCACTGGTTAATCTCCCTCACTGTTAAAAAACATTGTGTCTAATTTCTAATTTGGATTTCTCTGATTTAATTCCAGCCACTGATTCTTGTTCTGCCTTTCTCTGCTTGATTAGAGAGCGCTAAAGATGCACCTGGTTAGTGCTGGGGTTCAAAGAAGTCGAAGGCACCTAACTCCCAATCAAATCAATCAATCAATCAAATAAAGATGCTTCTGAAAACATAAAAGACCAGAATCTGATCCGACTAGCACCTTTGTCCATCGGGACGAACCCCACAGAAGTCAATGAGCCAGAGCTGAGAATTGGAGCTGGTAGGTTTACACCAGTAAATGAGGACAGAATTGGGCCCCTAATCTTGGAAGCAGTTTATTAGAATCATATTATATTTTAGAAGGCAACTTTAGATTAACTGGGCCTAAAAAAATCCCACACCAGTGACACATTAAGTGTGTGCTACCGTGTATTAGCTGACAAAACCGAAATTGTGCTTTAATATTCCTAAAGCTGGTGTTAAGCACAATAACAACAATTTTCGCTTTCAATAGGAATCTGACCCCTTGTTTGCCCTCTGCCCTGACCCCAGTCTCTCACTGCAACCAGTCTTGTGGAGCACCAGTTCCCTGCAGCTCCATGCCCCCTTGAAATGATGATCATTAAAAGTGTTTTCCTTTGGATTTTCTCCTTCTGATGATTCCTTTCCCCTGAGCTTCTTTTCCATCCAGATGTATTTCTTGATTTTCCATCTCTTCTACATTTCAAGAGGATTCTGCTGTTCTTTTGGTGGATAATTGGAAATCGTAGCACACTGTCGTCTCACTTTTCGTTCAGTGTTATGCTGGACATGTGATGCTTTTATTCATGAAAAAGAGAGGCTAGTGGTTAAAACAAAGTGCATTGTTCTGCCATTTGCTTTCAGTCTGACGTGGGCAAATTATTAACCTTGCTCTGCTTCCATTTCCCATCTGTATAACGGGGATCATCATAGAATCATAGACTCATAGGACTGGAAGGGACCTTGAGAGGTTATCTAGTCCAGTCCCCTGCACTCATGGCAGGACTAAGTATCATCTAGACCATCCCTGACAGGTGTTTGTCTAACCTGCTCTTAAAAGTCTCCAGTGACACTTGCCTACCTGATGGGGGTGTTGTAAGATTTCATTTGATACTGACAATAACATAGGAACAATGGGTCATTTTATGAAATGGGAAGACAGCCAAATTACACATTGATGAAAGGAAATATTTTTTCACACAATGCATTGCTGAACTGTGGAACTCATTGCCCCTGGAAGTCTTTGAGGTCAAGAACTTAGCAAGATTTAAAGTGGGATTGGACCTTTATGTGGTTAAAAAGAATATTCACTGTTCTAATAGCTAATGCTGACACACATTTTGGAAAGGGTATAAGGGCTCATGCTTCAGGGTTTAACCAATCTGTAACTATTAAGGGTTAGGACAAGATCTTCACTGGAAGCAGGTTACCCCACATCTGCCCACTGCAGGGTTCTTACATTTTCCTCTGAAGCAGCTGGTGCGGGCCACCGTGAGAGACAAGATGGACCCCGGGTCTGATCTAGTATGTCAATTCTTATGTCTCTGTGATTGTAAAGCAAAGTGTTATGAAGAGAATTTTCAAATGTACAAAGAGCAATTAGGCATCCAATTCCTATGGAAAATCGATGGATGATAGGTCCTTAACTCCTATCTGTGCCTTTGAAAATCTCCCTCAGCAACATCACTGTTTTTTTCCAGGAGCTGCCTGACTTTATACATTTAGGGAAAAATGTTTCCCAGCAACTCAGGGCTCCTCATTGCTGTCCTTGATAAGGTTGACTCTCTGTCCAGAATGCTTGTGACCTTAGAGGGTCTAAACAGCAGTGATGGGACCAAGTTAGATCTGGAACTGGATCCACAGTTGAAGTTTCCCAAGTTCAAGTCAACCAGCATCCTCGTTGTAGTGTGACCTGTTATAGAAAACAGGTCTGAGTGCAAAGTTTGGATTCTGGAGTTGGACTTCCCCAGAACTTCAGGTCCCCAGCCCCATCTGTAACCAAGACGAGTCAAAATCTCTTTTGGAACTGTTTGCAAACAACTTATAGGCTGAAGATCACAAAAGCTCAGAATTCAGGAATGCAGAAGTGTCTTCTAGTCTGACAGCAACCCAAGCCAGGAGAACGAGGCAGCCCCTGCAATGAAAAATCAACAGCAAGTATTTGTACCTTTTCCTTTACTGCGGAGAGGGAGCCTGATGCCAGATGGCTGTCTCCATTGTTGTGGGCACCATTTGGTGCCTAAAAACAATTCTGAGTGTGAATGTTACCACCAAGAGATCGAACAACCTGAGGGTGCCCACTGAGCAGCTGCTGAGCCCTCTGAGTGAGCCATATTGTGATATCTAAGTTTAAGGAGAACTCCCCATGGAAATCATGGGGAATCATGGCCATTTTCACCACTAAACTAGCAGTTAAGGGAGGAAGGATGGTCTTGGGGTTAAGACACTGGATTGAGACCCAAGAGATCTGATTTCTATTCCCGACTTTGCCCAGACTCCCTAAGTGACCTTGGGCAAGTCACTTAGTCTCCCTCAGGCTATGTCTAGCAGTGTGGTTCTCAGCTGGCGTAGACATACCTGATCTAGCTCTCACTGGGCAATGCTACTTTTTTTAGCACGCTAGCTCTCAGAGAGCTAGCGCGATTATGTCTGTGTGAGCTGGGAATCACACCTCCAGCTCCAATTGTAGATGTAGCCTTAGTTCCTGATCTGTCAAATATTAGTACGTCCTTTTCCCCACTCTTTGTCTGTTTAGATTGTTTCGTCTCTTTGGGGCAGGGTTTGTCTCAATATATATGTACAGTGTCTACAGTGATAGGCCTCAGATCTCAGTTGAGGTCTCTAGGTGCTACTGTAATACAAATAACAGCTGTGTGTAACATCATTATGCTTTGATTTAACATGGCCGTCTGCTTTATTTGTTTATAATACTCATTTGCCTTTTACAAAAGTGGGTGCTGGGTTTTTGAAGAGGGCTGGTCGAATGGTACAAAAAGCACCTTGCAAATACAGGTAATGGATTCATCAGACAATATTTGTGGGATTGTATGTTTCACTGTTCACAGGTACTGAGACGACAGCCAGTTTGTTCATGATAATTGTCACAAGGCCCCCAAAATTTCACAGATGCTCATAGCTGATTATCCATCGGGAAAAAATATTCTCTTCTCTTCTCAATAGATTATTCCACACACTCATCACTGTACAGTAGTATCTGAGTGCCTGCCAGTCCTGAATAAGCCATGCCACTGGCATCTGTCATGTGTTGTCCATTTGTGTTGTTTACTCTCCCTTTTAAAAAGTTTTAGCCTCCAACCAGGGAGCCCAGATAACATTATGTGAAGCAGGCATTATGTAACACACCGTGATGAGCGGAAGCAAACCATTCGCAAACAATGCATTGGCTCAGATTTGTTTGCATAATTTATTCAGCAAATACTTAGAACTGGAAATGAGGAGTTGCAACCAGGGATTTGCAATCAGAAAACATGGGTTAAACTCACCGGATAAATTATTTGGGGTTGAGCCGGCAAACAGCTCTGTGGTCAAGCGTGGCAACTTTGCGAGCTACTGGGGGAAAAGGAGAACTCTCCCAGATTTTACTGTCACTGGTATTTGACCTCTTAAACTTAATCTTTCATTGAGGTTCTCCTAAGTATGAGGCTATGCAATTTCACTATTACAATGTTTGTTGGGAAAATGAGCCAGACATGTTAATTGTGCTGGCTGCGACATGAAATCAGTGCACGAATCTGTGCTTGGATAGTATTTTAATTTCCTTGATCAGGAAACTCTGCAGTGCCTTTCCCCCATACCCTAACATGTTTATTAGCTAGTTGTACAGTGTGGGAACTTTTTAAAGCAGGGTCCATGTTCGTAACTTGGATCATCCCCTTTTATGCTTTGCAGTTTGGTTTTATGGACTTGCTATTTCAGAGAAACTGTTTAAAAAGAGGGAAAAATGTGCTTTTGCCCCGCATTGTTCTATGAAAACATCTCCCATCAGCCCTAACCTTCTGTTCAGACGCCCCCAGCCTGCAAACAGAGCATGGCAGATTTGTGTTCTCTAGGCCCCAGATGGGGCTCCTTTCTTCCTCTTCTGTAAGTTAATGGCGTCTTGCTGAGACCAACTGGGCATGCAGAGATTTGGGCAAAACTCACAGCGGTTGTCTCATAACCCTAGCATTTCACGGCCTCATCCCAACATGACAGCCAGCCCCTGTTGGAGGACGTAGATGGCTGTAATGTGGTGCCAAAGGATACATGAAGGGTTACATTGATTACAGGGCGGATGGATTTGTTTATCAATTGTTAAATAAATTAAGACTATCCTAGACCACCAGCAGGCAAAGGTGCTCGAGAAAGACGCTTTATCCTGGCATTCAGAGGAGACAAGATCCCATTTGGCTGATTTATATGGTTCTACTGCTGAATCTCTAATGACAGAAAAATCCGTTTTGATCATCAGAAAGATTCTTTTTCTTTTAAAACCGGATCCACCTCTCTTCCCTATAGCAAGTTTATGGGCCAGATCCTCAGTGGATGTAAATCAGTGTACCCCCACTGAAGTCAATGGAGTTATGCTGATTTACGCCAGCTGAGAATCTCGCCCAATTACTTAACAGCCAAAAATTGTTGTACAGCCACTATATATGACTACAGCTGTCTACAGGATAGAGCTGGGGCCAAAACTGGCCATTGAGGATTTGTGGAATGGATATAAACCCTCATGCTTTAGGGAAGAAACAAACCTCTAAATACTGGCGGTCAGGAAGAAATATTCCCCATAGACAGGTTATTCCATAATTCCATTACAAGGTTCCCTGCACCTTCCTCTGAAGCAGGTGGTATTGGCAAGTGTAAGAGACAGAAACTGGACTAGGTGGACCATGGGTCTGATCCAGTTTGGCAAGTCCCATATTCCTCAGATGTAAGGTGTTGTAGGAGTGCTAGAAGCTGGGATAGAAAGGAGTGTTTGCAGATCTCTTGCAAAATCATCATATAGCTCTATTGAGCTGTTGAACAGTTTCCAAGGTAAGTGATAGAATTTATTTTTATTATTTTTTAATTTTTTTATTATCACAGTAACACCTAGATCAGTGGTTCTCACCCTATTTACCATTGTGGGCCACATATGCAGCTCACTGTGTTATGTGGGTATGTGGGCCACATCCACGCAATATATATAGTACCTGTATGACCCTAAGGATGTCACATGGGCAGCAGCCATGTGCTGATTGGGCCGCAAGCAGCCCACGGGTTGTCAACCACTGATCTAGCGGTTCTAAACAAGGTCTGTGCCCCATTGTACTAGGTGCGGTATATGTACAGAATATGAGATAGTTTCTGCCCCAAATTGTTTTCAGCCTAAATAGACAAGACTGACAAAAAGTGTGCAGGGAAGTGATTTGCCTGAGGTCACATGACAGGTTGGCGTTTGAGGTGGGAATAACACTCAGGTCTCCTGACTCCCAGTCTAACATCCTATCCCCTAGGCTATGCTGCCTTACTTAGGGCTCTTAGAACTCGCCTGGACACAGCAGTAGGATGGGAAACTAGGGGACACCCCTGCATTGACTGGGCTGGAATTGATGACCTAATACTTTTCTTTCTCTCTCGCTTGCTCGCTCTAATTTCTTTGATTCTGTGAGGAAACCCACCAAATCCCTATTTGGGGATTCTGCTAATTCACTCGTAAGCAGCCAAATTACCAACATATGGACAAAGTATTGTAGAGACTGATTATTAAGAGAGAGCATTCTGTTGCCACTGTACCAGGGAAGTGCTGTTGGGTTTCATGAACAAAGATTTTAAGAGCAGCCAGGATGAAAATTCATCCCGTTAGTGGCAGGAAAATATCTTCCCTGGAAACTCAGCGAAAGTACCAAGAAAACAAGGCAAATGGCTCTATAAAGAGAACCACAAATAACTGCAAAGAGCCAGGGAAACAGGACCTACCGAGCTTTTCTTCAGGTCTGCCCAAGACTCATGTGGCTGGTGGCAAGCTGGGCATGAGGAGGCCACAAGAAGGGTGACTAGCAATGGCCTTGATTCCTAAGCTGGCATCTCTGCTGCCCATGCTAGAGGTGAATATTGTCCTAGTCAACCAAACAAAATACTCAGGTCCCAGTGTTCCAAATTCTAATTGAACATCTTCAGAGGCTACCACTATTCATCTGGTACCTGCTGCCCTCAGATATGTCTGACATCTAAGCATACATCAGCCACTCTCAGGACATCTAGCATACATGGGGCAGCAAAGGGGTTAAGAAAGGCTAGAATGAAAAAGCAATTATGAGGCCTATCATTTATAACCTATCGCAGCTCCTACTGAACGTCCTCGTTCGTACATTTACTTGGTATTTTACGATCCTTTAAGTAGCTTCCCCATACGTAAAGTGGCACCATATCCCTATTTGCTAAATCTGACCTCCAGGCTACCTGTGCTTAATGGAGCAGACGGCTAGCAAATTAGATCCAGTAATTGAGCATTTTCAGAGCAGCTGTTGTCAGGTACCACCTGTTCTTAAAGAAGGTTAAGAGGAAGTAACTTGGGGCCAGATTTTGCCTTTTGATGCTCCTGTGCATTGTACATTGAAATCAGGGGGGAATTTCTTGCACGAATCTGGTTCTCAATAAGAGACTTTCAGAGTGAAGAAAACTCTTAAATTAGTCGCAATCTAAAAGATCTCTCTCTCTCTCGGGTTTGCCACAAATTCTCTCACATCATTTCATCCATCAAAGTCATAATGCTGTGTCTGTGATCCCATCACCATATCTGTGACAACAGACTGGTAGATCACAAACAAAACTGACTGACGTCACCCCAGGAGCTGCTGAAGGAGGAGCTACTGGGGAATGGGAGAAATCCCTAGCTAAACCACCAGACTGTAAAAGAATGACTCAGAGGGGAGCTCACCACGCATATGACTTTTTGTATAAATGTTCTTGTTTCAAGTTTCTTCAGGTGCAAAATCTCCCTGTTTGACAGCCCATCAATCACATCTGGGGGCACCATCAATAAAGCTGTCCCTGTATTTCCCTTGGGTCTGAAGAAAGAAAAAAATCCAGCTGTTAATATAAAATTAACTCTCTTACATTAAACAAATCATGATAGGAGTCTTATTTTTTAACCATGATGGCACAAATTTACATTTCCTTGTAAAGCACACATATATTGGTCCAAATTTAGCCCTTGTGTGTGTTAGATGGATGCCTCTCCATTAGCATCTCTGGGGTACACCTGTTTATCCTCGAGGGAATTTGACTCCTCATTCCTAATGCCATTTGACAACTGCACACTGGGAAGTGGTGCAGTGGGAGTCTGGCAAACTGGCAAGACTTTGCATCTCAGCAACCAATAGATTCCCAGATTGTAAGGCCAAAGGGGCCGGTACGATCATCTACTCTGATTTCCTGCATAATGTAACCCAGTGATTCGTGCAGCTGGTCCAATCACTTGTTGGCTGAGCTAGACCATACCTTTTAGAAAGATGTCCAGTGATGGAGAATTTACCACAATCTTTAGTAATCTGTTCCAATGGCTAGTTACCCTCAGACTCATAAAGACGTGTGTTTTATTTCCAGTTTGAAATTTGTTGACTTCAACTTCCAGCCACTGGATCTTGCTTTGCCTTTGTCTACTAGATTAAATCACTGGTGTCAGATAGCTTCTCCCTGTGTGGGTAATTATACACCAGGATCCAGTCTCTCTGCTTCCAGATTCCAAATGCAATGTGAAAGCAGAGGGGATAGGGTCCAAGCCTTTGTCTACACAGATCTTGCTCTTAAAATTTCTCACCAATGCAGATCCCCTGGTGGTAGCAACAGTGTGTAGAAAAGTTTGACATTTTTACCTGTACAGTTATATAAAGCTATTGCCATTTATATCAGCTGAAGATCTGGCCCCTGTTTCTTCCCTGGCTCTTTTGCTCGTGCAAAGAATGCAGGATGAAATTGCAATGGGTTGTTATTTAAGTGTCTTTCCTTCCATTTCTCCCCTGCCAAACATTTTCTACACAAATTATGAAGAGCGGGATGGGTTCTCTCCCTCCCTCTCTCAATCTTCTGGCTACATTGGTGCGGGTATATCATGGAGATCTCCTTTTCAGTTCACGTGTTTCTTCGGAGCTCAGTGTAACCTTCCTCTGTGCCTCATCTTTCCAAAGCTCTTAATGCAGAATCCTTCCCCCACCCCCTCCTACTGTGTCAAAAGCTTTCTGCGAGTTGATGAATCCATGCACAGTAGTAGGTTATATTCATTTGTCTTCTTCTCCAGCTCATTTATCACAATGAGTGCTCTGTTGTGGGGAGTCCTCCTGGAAAGCCTGTTTATTCTCCTGGCTGGCTGAAACGTAGCATTTCAATCAGCTGCTTGCTTATTACCGCTACCTAGCTGGAAAATCTAGACAGTACACAGAAGGGCGGAGAGGTCTTCCTTTGTCACTCTTCTCGTGTGGAAGAATGATAATAGCATTTTCATGTCTCTCCTACCACATGCTGCGAATAGTTTTGCGGTGGCTTTTATTTCCCCACGGCAACTGGACACTTCCAATTGTCAAGCTCGTGATAGGAAGTCTTCACTTTGCTACTCACCTGTGAATAGTACAGTGTCAATTCTGTCCTCTATTTCCTTCGCTCTGGGTGGTGTGAGATGAAGGGAAGCAAGCATCTTTAGCCAGTGAGAGGTCTGCCTGTACAGTAATAAACGCTTTCACTTCTCGAGAGCCCTCTGAAGATCTCAAAGCACGTTACTACCATTAATTAAAGCCCTCTGTACAGTGGGAACTTGAGCCAGATGCCTGTGAAGACAGGCAAAACCATGGTTTGACCTGGTGCAGTTTACTCTGGGTTTCAAGCAGTGCCAGATGCGGCTGATAGCGGTTTTGCCCGTCTACACGAAGTGTTTTCACTGGTGCTGCTGCCCTGATCCAGTATGGCGACCCCTCTGAATTATGGGCTACCTCCAGTTTCAGCATTGCGAGAACATCAAGGGGTCTAACCGGTTATGTACAATTATCTCAGAGGATGTATGCAGAAACAGATCTCACTGTGCTACAAGCATGTAATACGTGACTCTGTATCAGTTCTACCAGCAGTGAAAGCAGAGAGGACTGCTATGCCATTTGAACATTTTCCTTAGCATATGAAACAAATGGACCCCACATGGGTGGATTCATCTGTGGGTTTATCATTCTTTTGACAGGTAATTTTATCCATGGTGCATATAGCTGAGACTTTTGCAAACCACTGATGTCTACCATTGGCTGCAAGGAGCAAGCCTTGGGGATGTGTTTACTTGCTGTTTTGTCCTCTTCCAAACCCCTTGCTTGGTCAGCTTATTTATTAGATCCTGTATATGTAGTGGACCATTGTCTAGAATATCTTGATATCTGGGCATGATCATCACACATATTATTTGGTACAATATTGCCTCAGGGCCCCGCTCAGGGGTCAATTGTGCTGGACACTCACATAACAAAAAGATAGTCCTTGCCTCAGAGAACTTACAGTCTAAAGGCCCATCTTCACTGCAAAGTTAGCTTGAGTTACAGCTCAAGTGTCGCCCCTAACTCCACCCAGAAAAACTCGTCACTTGAGTGGTGCTTTCAGCTCAAGCTGGCTGGCCCTAGAAGGGTGAACTCGGGTGAGCACAACTCACTAGCTGCTACCATGATCGCTCTGTAAGGTGGACGCAGGCTAGTCCTCCAATACCTTCCCATGATTCCTTTCATGTGCGCAGACAAGACAGACCAGTTCTACAGTTCACTGGGAGAGACTTCATAAGGTGACTCAGCTCACTGAAGCACTAAGAACCATAGGGGGTGCCCCCCGAAGTCTTAGCACCACGCATGAGTGACCGTGTGGACCGCAGTGCCCGTGTGGACGCAACAGGCTGAGTGTTATATTACCGTGTGGTCGCAATCTCTTGAGCTAGGCTAACTTGAGAGGAGGCGCGAGAGTGTAGGTAACTCAAGTTAACTCTGCAGTGAAAAACACACCCTAAATCAAAAGTCTCCCTTAGTACTATATCTCCTCCAGCATAGACTGTTACTTTTCTTGTTCCTCTTGAACATCCTCTTAGGAGTAATTCATGATCTGTGGAAGATTTGGTATCAGATGCAGATATGAATATGTATAACTTTAAGATTGGATTCTCCTTCATTTACCCTGAGCAGCTCCAATGACTTTCATGGAATTATTCCTAATCTCCACCCAAATGAGCGGAGAGTCAGAGGCGGTCAAATAGTAGTCGTCAAATACATTATTCAATTTTTGTTTTGTTTTGTATCTGTATGTGTGGGCTGGTCGGAAATTTTCCATCAAAACTTTTTTTTGACAGATAATGGGAGTTCAGACAAATCAAACATTTTCATAGAAAGTGTCCAATTTGATTAATTGATTTACATATTTATCAAAAATTTCCACTGAAAAAAGTTCATTTTTCAACCACCTCTAGTGGTAACGAGCCAGCGGAGATTTTCTGGATTTTGATTTTTTCTTAACCTTTTTCATCATAATTTCAATGAAACAACTGGATTATTTTTTCACACTTGTTTTTGAGAAATTTACCCAGGTTTTTTTCATTGCAATTGCAGTGTAAAATGTCATTTCCATAACAACAAAAGGGATGATTTATTTTTGTGTGAAATGTTTGCAATCTGCCCCCTTTATTTTCGGACCAGCTCTGATGATAACCTGTTTGATGGAAGGGAATTGCAGTTTTTAGCTGTTCTCCCTGTTGTCATTGTTATTTATTGCACGATTTAAGAAGGGCTACAGCAATACGTAATATGACGAGAACTTGTTGAAATATTGCTAACTACATTTTTTCAATAATTTTGTCAAAATTGTTAGTGACATTCATGATTTGTATGTGCTTTTGTAAAATTTTCTATGTATTTTTTTATTGATACAGTTACCAGATGTTTTCATTTACCAACATCCCAGTTTTCAAGAGGTAAAAATTAACCCTAACTATGAAATCGTTGTAAAATGATTATTGACATTTTTGGTTTACAGCAAACCTGGTTTTTCGCAAACAAAAATATTGATTAAGAAAAATAGTGAAAAATTTCATGAAAAGTAAAAATAGGTCCCTTGAGACCACTGTGATGTGGTCAGAGCATTGTTCTTTTTAGAGCAGAACACATATGTAGAAAAAATTGCAGAACATTTTCAATATTTCCTGTGAATTATTTTTTGTCAAAATTTCAAATATTTGAAAAATTTTGATTGCTATTTAGGCTGGTAGAAAAACAGTAACAAATTTTGCAATTTTTTGCTGACATTTTTTAGAAATGAAAATTTTCAACAATCTCTAAATATTTTCTTTTTTCATTTTTTAAAATTTTCAACCTGATCTAGTAATGACAGGATGTGCCAAGTGTACTGTTTCATCTCTCACTGACCATTCCAACAATCCGAGCCATTTCATTTTGTATTGTAAAGAGAGTAAAGGTTTAAATATTTAAACCACAGACAGAGTGTTAGAGAAAGAGTCATAAGCCAGATCCTCAGCTCACGAACTGACAGGAGCTCTGCCGATTTGCACCAGCTCAAGTTTTGGACATATATATGTTTTCCAAAATAAAATTTCCTCCCCATGGTAATTAATCGTACCTCTGTTTACAAAAGAAAGAAGGAAAGAAAGACATTTTAAAATGTAATGTATTTTTCATACCAATGCAGAATATTTCCTTTTTGCATTTTGTCATTTAATGTCAGCATAAAGTGGTGTAAAACAGTAGTTCTCAAACTTGGGCAGCCGCTTGTTCAGGGAAAGCCCCTGGCGAGCCGGGCCGGTTTGTTTGTTTGGTTATAGGTTAGGCCGATCATGGCTCCCACTGGACGCGGTTCGCCGCTCAGGCCAATGGGGGCTGCGGGAAGCGGTGCGGGCTGAAGGATGTGCTGGCCGCCCTTCCTGCAGCCCCCATTGGCCTGGAGCGGCAAACTGCAGCCAGTGGGAGCCGCGATCAGCTGAACCTGTGGACGCGGCGGGTAAACCAACCAGCCCAGCCCGCCAGGGGCTTTCCCTGGACAAGCAGTGGCCCTAGTTTGAGAACCTTTGGTGTAAAACACTATCAGATCAGACCATTAGCATTTTACACCCATTTTGCACTGGGGGAAGTGGCTGCAAAAGGTGCAGAAGAATCAGCTGATCTGACCAGTTTCAGTTTTGCTTACACATTTATGGTGGGAGTTACCGGATGGTGCAGTTACAGATAGCCCGTTTTTTTAGTGCTCATGCAGTGTACAGTCTTTGGGAAATAATGCTGTGTTAGTTTTGTGTTGCAGTTTCTTTTGGGGGCAACTGTTGCAAACAGCAGGGGGTTTTGCTCTCAGTCTTAATCTAACTACAGACAATTTTAGGGGTAGAGCTGCTTCCTGGGCATTGGTGTTTGGGCTGAGATGACTAAACGAGGGGCTTGCCTGAAAGCTGTTTGTGACCACCTCTGTTCAAGGGCTGATACAAAGTGTAAGTAAACAAGTTACACTAAGAAAATACAGACACTCCACATTACTGATATTTCTTCCAGTGGGAACAGCCCAGCGAGGTCGTGACATCTACTACAGCTTGTCACAAGAACAACATTGCTAAGGCCTGCTCCACATTAGAGAAATGTGCAGCAACTTTAACTGCTTCGATGTAGTTTACTCTGGGGTTAAATTAGAGTGCAAGCCCTACTTTAAGGGTTTGTACCAATGCAACTAGACTGATGTGGCTAATTTCTCTAATGTGGTCATGGACTCAGATCGCTTTAAACTCAGCTACTCTATCTTTATGCTGCACTATTGGGATTGCAACCCTGCAGGGGAAGGTTTTATTTGTGGTTTAAAATGTTTCCCTCTGGGATTTCAGAAGAGTGACTTTTGGCCGGGTTTAGGGGGTTGTAAAAGCAGATTGCCAGCACACCCTAAATTTTGGGGCGTGTTGGAGCTAGGCAGGTGCTGCTGCAATCTAGACATGTAACCCGATGCAAGAGTGCAAATGAACTCTGCTAAGAAAACCGAGCCTTTCAATCATCACCTGACTTTCCCCTCTGGCTTTTGTCTCATGAATACGTCCAGCTGGGTCTGAAAATAGTTGAAAGCTTTCTCTCCCTGCAGGCCTTCATGGGTCAGTTCCCTAGTCCGAAACCTACAGGTAATGGGCCTTATAAAGAAATAGTGTCTTAATGAATTGGAAAGCAAAAGAAGAAAAAATTCCTCTCGACAAATAACATGGGCTAACAAATAACACGGGCCTGTTTCTTTCAGCAATGGCTTTGAACCACTGTGGCTTGCAAGGAAGCCTCGTGATGGCTGCTTGTCCAGGAAGGTTGCTTTGCTGCTTCTTATCATGTTCACCGGGTGTAATGGTAATATTTCACATTTTATATGGGCCTTCTGTGCAGCACAACTCAAGCATTTGTATTGCATTGTATGTGCAGAACCACCAAAATGCAGCCACTTATTGGGGGGGGAGAGGGAGGGGGCGGGGCAGCACCTAACTGTTTCACAAAGACAGACATGGCCCCTCCTGCCCTTAATCTGCCCTCTCTCGCCCCACCCTGGTGTACACCCTATGCCAAAGCTTGTGAAAGCAGGGCCCCTGTGGCTTTTGCACAGCTACTATATATGACTACAGCTGCCTCTAGGCTAGAGTTGGGGCCAAAATTGGCCACCGAGGATTTGTGGAATGGATATAAACCCTCATGCTTCAGGGCAGAAGCAAACCTCTAAACACTGGCGGTCAGGAAGAAATGTTCCCCGCAGACAGGTTATTCCATAATTCCATTACAAGGCTCCCTGCACCTTCCTCTGAAGCAGGTGGTACTGGTGAGTGTTGGAGACAGAAACTGGTCTAGATGGACCCCGGGTCTGATCTAGTTTGGCAATTCCTATATTCCTCAGATGTAAGGTGTTGTAGGAGTGCAATCTATTATATCGATAGCTATGTTTGCCAAAGCAAAAAGAAGTCCCTAAAACAAGTGTGGATCAATTAAGATAAAAACAGTTTCACAGACTGATAGTGTTTAAAGCCAGTAGGGCCTATTAGATCAACTAGTCTGACCTCCTGTATAACACAGGCCAGAGATTTCATCCAGTTACCCCTGTGTTGAGCCCAACAACTATGTCTAACTAAGCAAAACTTGTGTTTGGCTAAAGCATCTCTTGCAGAAAGGCACCCAGTGCTGATCTGAAAACACGAAGACATGGAGAATCCACCATGTCCCTTGGTAGTTTGTTCCAATGTTAATCACCCTTACTGCTAAAAATGTGTGCCTTATTTCTAATGTGAACTTGGCTGACTGCAGTTTCCAGCCATTGGTTGTTCTTCTACCTTTCTCCACGGGATTAAAGAGCCCATCGGCACCTGGTATTTTCTCCCCATGAAGGTATTGAAGCACTGTAATCAACTCACCCCTGAATCTTCTTTCTGATAAGCTAAACAGATCGAGCTCTTTATGTCTCTCACTGTGAGGCATTTTCTCCAGCCTTCGAGTCATTTTGTGGCTCTGTTTTGCACCCTCAACATCCTTTTTAAAGAGGGCATCAGAACTGGACACAGTATTCCAGTATGGGTCTCACCAATGCCATATATGAGGCAAAATCCCCTCCCTGCTCCTACTCACTGGTCCCGTTTATACATCCGAGGCTGAGATTTGCCCTTTTTTGCCCCGGCATCACATGGGGAACTCATGTTGATTTGCTTGTCCCCTGTGACTCCTGAATCCTTTACAGGGTCACTGCTGGTACAGGAGGCAGTCCTCTACTCTGCAGGCATGGCCTGCGTTCCTTGTTCCGAGCTGAGTTCTACCAGATCTTTTTCAAATTCAGTCACCAGATGGTTATGGCTTGTCAGAATGTAGTTGTCAGAAATGGAATCATCACGGCCGACTATTCACTTTACAACTTTAGGCAGATAGATTCCTCCTCAATTCAATTTATTTTTATGCAGTGTCTTTAATACACTGTCTCTCCAAACGCTTTAGCAGATAGAACTCAAATAATGAGATAATGCTTTGCAGACCTGTGTGCAGCGACTCTCGGACGGGAAGCGAGGGAAAGCAATCTACGGAGCTAGCCCATAGAGCAAAAGGCAGCGACAGCTGTAATTTAGAAGCAGCGATAACATAAACAAGCATTCATGCAGACTATTATAGTGAGCAGCAAACCGATGGGTACGAGGAAAGGCTGGTAGCTAGGTGTGCTTTAAAGGAAGGCATTGTGGAGAAATGTAAATTGAGGGAGTATGGGCTCAGGAGGAGTGAATTCTAGAGGGATATTTCCAGACTGCGGAATTGATGTATGTGGAAGAGGAACCAGTGTTCTGTGTTTTTACAGAGCCTAGTAGACTGGGGTCCTAGTCCCTGACAGAGGGTCCTAGAAGCTACAATATTTCATATGATAAATAATAGCGCAATGATATGAACAGAACAAGGAGTAATGGTCTCAAGTTGCAGTGGGGGGGGCCTATGTTGGATATTAGGAAAACTTTTTCACTAGGAGGGTGGTGAAGCACTGGAATGCGTTCCCTAGGGAGGTGGTGGAATCTCCTTCCTTAGATATTTTTAAGGTCAGGCTTGACAAAGCCCTGGCTGGGATGATTTAGTTGGGGATTGGTCCTGCTTTGAGCAGGGGGTTGGACTAGATGACCTCCTGAGGTACCTTCCAACCCTGAGATTCTATGATTCTATGTAACATGGCCCTGATCCAGCAAAGCACTTAAGCATGTCAGTGGTTTTCAGTGGCAGTGCCCAGATGTTTACAGTCATGAATGTCATGTGTTTAAATGCTCTGCTGGACTGGGACCTATGGGCTTAATCAGTGAGACCCCCAACCACTGGCTTCGCTGAGATCAGGCAGTTGACTTCTCAAGAGGGGACAACTCTAGAGGGGCAGAGAGAGCAGGCAGCAAGAACCAGAATCAGGAGATCCGATGGAGAGAGTGGTACAAGCCTGCTGAGAGTTTTCCCTCCAAGGAAGTCAACTTTTAACTGGATTTGGGAAGCAGATTGGGAGCAACAAGACATGGTGGAGGTTTGGGTGTGATAGGACGTAGAGAAGTATTCGGTACAGTGTTGTTAAAGATATTAGCTCAAATCCTTTTTGGTGCGAGTTTGGTCCATTACTGTAAACCGGCGTGTGTAGTGGTCAGACCAGGCCTGTGGAATCAGGAGACCTGGGTTATACTCCCAGTCCTGCCAATGACTCACTTGGTGACCTGGGGCAAATCACACTCCTGTCTCTCTGTGGCTCAAACTCTCCATCCATGAAGTATCAATACTTGCTCCACTTTTGTAAAGCGCTTTGGGATCCTCGGCTGGCAGGCTGGACAGTGGGTGAGTGCAAAGCATCGCCAGTCACAGGTGCGCTCTGATGCAGGGTTTCTCAGCCTCTGGGTCACGACCCAAAATTGGGTTGTCAGAATGTGTCAAAGGGGGGGGGTGCAGAGCCCCACACTCACCCCACAGCAGTGGCTCCGCAGCTCTGGTCCCATGGGGCTGGCTCAGCTCGGCTCCCTGCTCCGTGTCTGGTGACCTGGTGCACGGGGTTTGTCCCAGCCACCCCTCCATCATGCTGATGAGGGCCCTGCTGGGTCAAATTTGGGTGAGTGGTGTGGCAACCCCATGCATCAGGTCGCCATGCCACTCTTGCAAATTTGTCCTGGCTGGCCCCCCTTCAGGGGGCCTGGGTCAAACCTGAGCCGCACTGTGACCCCAGAGGTCACAACACCCGGAGTGGGGCGCTGAGCCCAGCCAGCCCCATGGAACAGGAGCCACCACTATGGTCCACCTGGTGCACTTCTTTGGTCTTTATTAAGTCAATGTGTATGTTATATATCGTGGGTGAGAAAAATTAGTAAGTCAGATTTTTTTTTTGCACAAAAGCTATTTATGGGGTCCTGAGCCCAAAAGGGCTGAGAACCACCGTTTGAACTTGTGCAGGTGTCTCTGGGCCATTTGTTGACATAATGCAGACCAAGTCAAAGGATCTTACCTCGAATCTAATGATGGCCCATTCAGGGCGGTGTTGCTGCTAGATTGATTGGTACATGTCCATAGACTTATTTTTACGGGTAACCGAGTGGCTGTGAATTTAAGACAGAATTTTCTCCCATGCCATCCTGGAATGTGGGGGACACACCTTTTGAACGACTCCTGCTGCAGCGTGAGGTACTGCAGGCCTTTCCCCTCCCCTGGCACACCCTGTGGGATGTCAACCTCACAGTGGGTCTTCAGTGGCTCGAGGCCTTCTGTGGCTCTTTCATCACTGCCTATTGCTGCAGGATTCCCAGGAGTTCCTCCATTTCCTCCCTGGTTGCCGGGGCCGGTCCCCAAAGAGCCCCCTGCTCATACCAAGCTGTGATGGGGAGCCTACGTTTGTGCATTTTGGAGTTCTTGCCAAACTCTTCCCTGTTGTTGGTCTGTCACCACGATCACCAGGAGCAGCTTGGCCATGGTATCCACCTCACTTACAGCTGTCACCCTGTTTGCTCTTTTCCTTGACCACGATCTGTTGCTGCAAGGGGCTTACAACTTGATCCAAGGCCATGGTATCCACCTCTCTTACACACCCTCCAGCAGGGGCCATGATACGCCTGGTACACCCAGTTGCACATCCCCACTCTCCCCACTACAGTTCATAAACCTGCTCCTTTTTTACTTCCCTTCTTAAAACCTACATCTGTCCCGATGCCTGCGAAGCTCCCCCATCTGGCGTTGGGTAGGCTAGTGGCAGGCTACCACTTTGTTTGTGGTTACCTCACCTTTCCTTGGTATGTCTAGTCCACATGTTGGGTCCTGTCTGATTTTTGGACCATATGTTCCCTTGGTTAAACTTATCTGTACAGTCCCTGGCACAACAGGCCCCTGATTGGGGTTACTGGGTGAAAACTAGTAAATACTAACAAGATGGCACAGAAGACAGATCCTCTCAGCTGTTTGTGGAAGGGAATGCTTTGAAGGAGTGCAACTATTGATCTAGGTTAGGGACCTCAACAACCCTCATTGCTGTAGCAACTGATCACCTGCCAATCTTTAATATACCTATCCTCACAGCCCCCTCTGTGAGGTAGGGCAGCGCTATCATTCCTGTTTTGCAGGTGGGGAAACTGAGGCAGAAATCCGCGAAGGGACTTGTCCAGGGTCGGACAAGGAGTCTATGGCAGAGCAGGGAATTTCATGTAGGTCTTCTGCGTCCGAGCCTAACATCCTAACCACTGGACCACCCTTCCTGCAGTGCTGCCAGCCGAGAGTAAAGATTTCACTGCTAAAAAGGGGTGAAGCCAAGAGGTTGCTGCTCAGAATACAGCAAAAAAGAGTCTTCAGTAGAACGAGAGTGACCAGTGAACCGGGACGCTGCTTCTCTAAGCTCTGCTGTGAGAATCCAGTTGCTTCTGCAAATGCTATTACAGCATCGCAACAGGAGAAAATAATGCCAGGAGTTCTTCCGATCAGCTCTGCAGGAATCAAACCAATTACCTTGTGGTATAGAAAAGATATGAAAAAACAAAACAAAACCCCACCACAACGCCAATGTGATTTCAGTTGTAAATCTCTGCCCGGTGTCAATACAAATCCAGCTCACCGGCTGCTTCATTTAACGGCCCCACTTCGTTGTCCTAGCCGCCAAGGGTGTGGTGAGCTGAGGGTCCGTCAACTAGAGGCTGGGTCAGAGCGGGAGCAGGTTGGAAGCGAGTTTGCAGGGGGGAGCTGTTTTGTTGTTTCCCGTGGAGTGAGTGATTTGGGCAGAGAGGGGAGCCCTGCAGCGAGTGAATGTTATATTGTAGTCCCTTCTGTGCCCAGCCACAGAAGATCTGAGTCTGCCACAGCCTGAGCTAGATAGGGCTTTCCTTTTAACCTTAAGCTGCAGCAGTTCATCCTTTTAGTTCTGGGGGTGTTCCTGGTTCAGTCTTTGATGTCCCGGCCAACACACCAGCTGCCACATAAGCACAGAGACTGGTTGCTGGTTATCCCCCAGCTGGTGAGGCTAGAGAATAGTTGAAGCCATGGTTCCAGCCCCCCATGAATTATCCAGTGGAGATGAACATAAGAGTGGCCAGACTGGGTCAGACCAAAGGTCCATCCAGCCCAGTATCCTGTCTGCTGACAGTGGCCAATGCCAGGTGCCCCAGAGAGAGTGAACCTAACAGATAATGATCAAATGATCTCTCTTCTGCCATCCATCTCCACCCTCTGACAAACAGAGGCTAGGGACACCATTCCTTACCCATCCTGGCTAATGGCCATTAACTTCCATGAATTTATCTAGTTCTCTTTTAAACCCTGTTATAGTCCTAGCCTTCACAACCTCCTCAGGCAAGGAGTTCCACAGGTTGACTGAGCTGTGTGAAGAAGAACGTCCTTTTATTTGTTTTAAACCTGCTGCCCATTAATTTCATTTGGTGGCCCCTGGTTCTTATATTATGAGAACAAGTAAATAACTTTTACTTTACTACTGACTGGATTCACTGACAGGGAAGTGTTCTGTAACTCTTAAAGGGATGGAAAGATATGCTTCTTTTGCTGAGCTCCAGAATGCCTCTGGCCTGCCTTCAGTAGCAAGGTAGCACCTCCCGCCCCCGCCAATGCAGGGCTTCTCCTAAATGGCATAATCCAGCCCCTAAATATTTGTCTTAAATACACTGGCCTTTTAAACAATAACTCAAATCAAAATCGAGCTGGATGACCCACAAAACTAAAATGTGGATCTGATGTTTGAACCCCTCAAAACTGGGGACGTAGCTGATCGAGGGCTCAGGTCCTCCCTCTGAGAGTCGTGGAGCTCAGGTCTGAAGTCTGGCTCTGAATTCTAGCCCCTTGGCTCCAAAATTCAGCTCTAAGATCTTAAAAAAAAAAAAAGAAGAAGAAGAAAAAAGCCCAGTAAGGAAATGTGAATTTTGATTATATTTCCTATAATGAGTTTGGAAAAGATTTGGAGCCGAATTAAAAATAAGAAAAAGCCAGAGAGATAAATGACCCTTATATTAAATTCAATTGGCTTTTGTGCAATTTGTTGCATAGCGAAGCCTCGTTAATACATTTTGCTGAACGCTGGGCCATTTGTCATCTGAATCTCGCCTCTTGGAAAAAACTTCTCTCCTCTCTTCCGTTATTTTGCTCCAAAACCCAGCATCTTTGGGCCCGATCCTCAGCTGGTGCCAATTGCATTGACCTCAATGGAGCGATGTCGGTTGACATCAGGTGGAGATCTGTCCCATTGACCTCAATGGAGCGATGTCGGTTGACATCAGGTGGAGATCTGTCCCATTGACCTCAATGGAGCGATGTCGGTTGACATCAGGTGGAGATCTGTCCCATTGACCTCAATGGAGCGATGTCGGTTGACATCAGGTGGAGATCTGTCCCATTGACCTCAATGGAGCGATGTCGGTTGACATCAGGTGGAGATCTGTCCCATTGACCTCAATGGAGCGATGTCGGTTGACATCAGCTGAGAATCAGCCCGTTGACTGCATTGGGGTGATGGCAATAAACACCAGCTGTGGGTCTGTCCCAGTAGCTCCGATGGGGCGACACTGATATACACCAGGTGACGATCTGGCCCTTTATTTTTAATACTCCTTTAATATAATCCTTCGTAAGTCCATATGTACTTCAATGAACATGTCCATTGTACATGTTAAGGGCCCTAATCCAGTTCAGAAAGTCCAGTTATATATTATTGTTATAGTATTATTCACATTTATTGGCTTTTGTTTGTCTCAGGACCCAGGCCTGCTTCTCTGTGGAAGGGAAAAGCTTTATTTCTGTTGCATTTTCATAATTTTGTTTTTCTCTTCGCCCTGACATGTGTTGCCCATAAGCTATTAAAACTCTTTCTCCAGGGGTATGTTCCCCTGCCCCCCGCCCCACTCCATCTGATATTCACAACTTCATTCCGGCTGGATCAATGGCTGCAAATTTGCTTTATGACAAACCCGTGATGGATCAGAAAGGGCCTCAAAGTAGGGCGAAGCCTGCTAAAGTCAAGAGCACCTGACACGTTTGTTAAAGACCTCATTGACCTCCGACCCCAGGGTTGCTTTGGTATTGATTTTTTAGGGTCTGGGCTCAATTGCACTGGAAAAAGAGTCATATAGAACAGCATGCTTGGCAGGGGGAAGGGAGCTCCATAATAGGAACGGATCGATGGGGAATGATTTAGAACCGAGGGACCTCAAGGCTTTGGCGTGAAAGTTAAGCAATAATCGAGTTTGTGGACTCTTGCTAAACAGTCCTGCAGAAGGCCCCAGGAAGTGTGCGCGATGCAAAGGAAAGGGCTAGCCAGGAAGCCTGGAGAAACAAACAGGCTTCTCGCTCATTCAAATGGCTTGTGCAGATCAGGGATGGTTTCTGTGCGGGAGACGACAAGACCATCGTTAATCTTCAGCTCTCTGCTGTCAAAACCATTTCACTCAATACAGTGTCTTTAAAAGAACGGGCCACACCCTTCGCTGGGATAAATTGGCATCGCTGCACTGAAGTCCAGGGTGCAATGCTGCTTTACATTAGCTGAGCAGCTTGCGCAATAACTTTAAAGAGCTATAAAGTCTAAGGCGCTGTGGGGTGACTGCTGTTATGTTATCCACTGAGGCAATCCAGATTTGCCCGGGGATAACTGAGAGCAGTGGTTGCATGTGATCATCGGTTAACATAGATTCACTGGTCAGAGAGTGTAACGTAGGGATGGGCAGGCCACATGGGGTTCCAAGTTTCGGATGGGTTTCCAAGCCCGTTATTTTAAAGCATCTGTTTTTCATCTGAAAGGTTTCCCTTTGCTCCCTAAAGGGAAACCTGTGCTGTTAATTAGGGGCTGAAGAACCTGGCATAGGGCTTTGTAATCTCTGCAGCAGGGACCATCTTTTTGTTCTTTGTTTCTACAGTACCCGCATAATGGGGTCCTGGTCCACAACTGGCGTGCATAAGCACTTCTACAGCACAAATAAATAATAATAACATAATAGGTGTTGTAAGCCAGTGGGGAGGACCCTTAAGTGGGATTCAGGTGACTTGGATTCTAGTCCCCATTTTGCCTTTAGGCTTCTGGGTAATCGCCACAGCTCCATTCCTCAGTTTCCCCATCTATACAATGGGAGTAATGTGACTTGCCTCCTTTGTAAAGAACATTGAGGGCTCTGGATGAAAAGCATTATATGAGGGCGAGGTGGTGTTAGTGAAGCTGAGAGAATAATTGATTTTTTGGGGTTAGATGGCTGAACCACTTCTGGTTGGCCCACAACAGGAATTTTCAGTTTTTCTTCCTGAAACAAATAAACAGATTTTTGGTTTTCTTTGGGTCGAACAAAACACTTGGACCCAAAACAATTTTTAAAAGGTTTCTTTTTGGTTGTGTTTCATTTTCAAGTGTATTTTCCACTTTTTTTTTTAAAATAAATCTAGGAAATTTTGAAACAAAATACCAGTTTGGCCCAAATTCATGAATAGTTTTGGTCGAGTCAGAACTCCATTTTTCGGCTAATAAACTATTTGTCCAAATTTTTTTGTCCAGGTCTAATTATTATATCAATTGTTCTCTCCCTCCTCCCCCTTTGTCCTATTTTGTCACTGGAATGTCTTTTCTCTCTGCTCCTTTTTGCTGCACACAATATTCACAGTGGCAGCAGGGGAACAGAACTCAGATCCTTCTTCTCCTAAAGCACAAATCACTCTGGTCAAAATAAAGGAGAATCTCCATTCGCTGTCAGCAGTATAAGGCTTATGACACACTGTTGAGCAGCTCTGATTCCATCCACTAGAGGTCAGTGTGGTACACCATCCAGTGTGTGGCCACACCACTCAAGCTAGGTCATAAATATGGGTCCAAGTCAATATGGAAATTTCTCATGGAAGATTTTACTATGCACATTAAATGAGAATCTATAACTCTAGATCAGAGGTTCTCAAACTGTGGGTCGGGACCCCAAAGTTGGTCGCAACCCCATTTTAATGGGGTCACCAGGGCTGGCGTTAGACTTGCTGGGGCCCGGGGCCAAAGTGGCAGCTCGAACCCCTCTGCCCAGGGCCAAAGCCTAAGCCCAAGGGCTTCAGCTTTGGGTGGTGTGGCTTAGGTTACAGGCCCCCCCACCTGGGGTTGAAGCCCTTGAGCTTCAGCTTTGGCTCTGGCTTTGGCTTTGCCCCCTCCCCCAGGGCCCTGGGAGTCAGGCTTCAGTCCCCCTTCCTGGGGTCACAGTGCAATGAAGTTTGAGAACACCTGCTCTAAATGTTTCAGCATTTTGTCACATATGATATGCTGTGTATCACCTCACATAAGATCCATTCAGGTGCGGGGATCTGCGTGCAAGGAGCTTGTTGCAAGATCAGGCCCTTAGAGGGTAACGTCATGACTTGGTAGAAACGCTCTAAGCAAAAAGCAAAGAGGCTTTTCCTGCTTGGAGAAAATGCAGGTCATTTCTCTCTCTAGTGGAGAAACTAGGCCTGGTTCTAATTAATAAATCAATATTCCCTAATAGCAAAATCTCCTTCTCTCTCTCCAGCCTGCACGCTTTCCAGAAACTGTGAAATAAGGAATAAGGAGAAAAGCACAGCACCGGCCTTCTCCAAAGAGAAGGCATCCTTGGACATGTCCGTTCAGAGTCTGTCCAAGGTTTTTATCACTTAGCCCTTCTGTGCAGGTGGTTGTGGCAAACCATGCACCAGGGGAGAACGTGTGGGCCTCAGCCCCAGGCCCGCCCCCACTCCACCACTTCCTCCAAGCCCCTGCCCCCCACCTGTTCCCACTCCCTCCCCCGAACATGCCCCGTCCCCGCTCTTCCGCCTCCCTCCCAGCGCCTCCTGTACGCCGCGGAACAGCTGTAAGTGAGGGGGAGGAGTCGATCAGCGGGGCCGCTGGCGGGTGGGAGGAGCTGTCTCAGAGATGACACAATCAGCAGGGAGAACAGTCGAGATCCGTTGACACAGCCCAGCCCTGTGTTTACAGTCTGGGGGGACACGGTGGGTGAGAAAATATCTTTTATTGGACCAACTGCTGTTGGTGAGAAAGAGAGAGCCCGGGGCAGATGCAGACTTGATTTGACAAAGACACAAAGGTCTGGCACTAAGTAAGAGTCCCTTCTGGAGGAGATCCTCAGCTCGTGTGAGTGTCTCGTGGGAAGTGGACCCTTGCTTTCTGCACGGGACTGACCACTGAGTGAGAAATACCTCATTAGACAGGAAAGGAACTTGTTCAAAAGTATAGGGTTCAGATTGTGTTTTATGTTTCTCTATTACCTGTACCCTGCTGTTTCCAAATCATTCTACTTGCTTTATTCAGATGAGTAACTCAAGCTTTGTTAAATAAACTTCAATTTTACTGTCGACACATCTAAATGCTTTGTGCTAAGAGAGTGCTGAACAGAGGTAAAGCTGGTGAGCTGGGGTGCATGGCTTCCAAGGAAGCTGTGGATTGAGGTACATTGAGAGTATCTGGAAGACAAAGGACTGGATGCTCAAGTGTAACAAAGTGGGGTGTGTAAATTTCTAGCCCGCAGAGAGAGCAGGGTTTCCCACAATACATAGTCAACCTGTGGAACTCCTTGCCAGAGAATGTTGTGAAGGCCAAGACTATAACAGGGTTCAAAAAAGAACTAGATAAGTTCATGGAGGATAGGTCCATCAATGGCTATTAGCCAGGATGGGCAGAGATGGTGTCCCTGGCCTCTGTTTGCCAGAAGCTGGGAATGGGCGACAGGGGATGGGTCACTTGATGATTCCCTGTTCTGTTCATTGCCTCTGGGGCACCTGGCATTGGCCACTGTCGGAAGACACAGCTCCTGATCAAAGGAAGATGGACCTTTGGTCTGACCCAGTAGGACTGTTTTTATTTTCCTGGAGCCCAGAACAGAACGTTTGTGCTGTCAGTGGTTGGCAGAGTTTGAAGGATTTCCCCCCGGTGAACACACAAGACTCTCTCATGCTGTAAACAGGAATGGGCGACAGGGGATGGGTCACTTGATGATTCCCTGTTCTGTTCATTGCCTCTGGGGCACCTGGCATTGGCCACTGTCGGAAGACACAGCCCCAGATCAAAGGAAGATGGACCTTTGGTCTGACCCAGTAGGACTGTTTTTATTTTCCTGGAGCCCAGAACAGAGCGTTTGTGCTGTCAGTGGTTGGCAGAGTTTGAAGGATTTCCCCCCAGTGAACACACAAGACTCTCTCATGCTGTAAACAGGTGATAGTGATTCATCCTGAACATCTCAGGTAATCTGGAAAAATGTCACTTGTGTCTGTTTAGATGATGCTGTGGGGCAGGGTCTGTCTCTTACTCTGTGTATAAACAGCACCCAGCCCAACAGTGAGCTAGACGCTAAAGTAATACCAGTAAGAACAATCATATACATAGCTTCAGAGCAGAAGATAAGATGCATCCTTAGGAATCCAAATGAGGAAATGCAATCATAGAATCATAGAATCTTAGGGTTGGAAGGGACCTCAGGAGGTCATCTAGTCCAACCCCCTGCTCAAAGCAGGACCTAATCCCCAACTAAATCATCCCAGCCAGGGCTTTGTCAAGACTGACCTTAAAAACCTCTAAGGAAGGAGATTCCACCACCTCCCTAGGTAACGCATTCCAGCGTTTCACCACCCTCCTAGTGAAAAAGTATTTCCTAATATCCAACCTAAATCTCCCCACTGCAACTTGAGACCATTACTCCTCCTTCTGTCATCAGCCACCACTGAGAACAGTCTAGAACCATCCTCTTTGGAACCCCCTTCCAGGTAGTTGGAAGCAGCTATCAAATCCCCCCTCATTCTTCTCTTCCGCAGACTAAACAATCCCAGTTCCCTCAGCCTCTCCTCGTAAGTCATGTGTTCCAGCCCCCAAATCGTTTTTGTTGCTCTCCACTGGACTCTTTCCAATTTTTCCACATCCTTCTTGTAGTGTGGGGCCCAAAACTGGACCCAGTACTCCAGATGAGGCCTCACCAATGCTGAATAGAGGGGAATGATCATATCCCTTGATCTGCTGGCAATGTCCCTACTTATACAGCCCAAAATGCCGTTAGCCTTCTTGACAACAAGGGCACCCTGCTGACTCATGTCCAGCTTCTTGTCCACTGTAACCCCTAGGTCCTTTTCTGCAGAACTGCTGCCGAGCCATTCGGTCCCCAGTCTGTATCGGTGCATGGGATTCTTCTGTCCTAAGTGCAGGACTCTGCACTTGTCCTTGTTGAACCTCATCAGGTTTCTTTTGGCCCAATCCTCCAATTTGTCTAGGTCCCTCTGTATCAATAAAATAAATTGTCTAGGTCCCTCTGTAACAATAAATAAATCATTGTTCTGGACTGTCTCAATGATGCACAATATTTTGGAAAAATTAGTGAAGTCTTAATACTCTGGCAGCTTGGCACAGCCTCTGCTCTTAAACCTTTGCTGAGAGGTGTGGAGAAGCAGTCAGGGGTTTTTTTGTGAAGATTATAAAGTGTGGGGATTAGCAAGGTGTGATTACAGCGCTCCCACTGTATATTAAGTGTGTGAAACAATATACAGGCAGGCAGTGTGTGGCATGCATTATTGTTCGGTGTCATAGTTGACATTTTTAATATCCATTATTCAAAGATTGATTCCATGCCTGACTATCAAACCACATTCAGGCACAAAGTGGGACTAAAACACACAGCAAAACTGTCATCTTCTAAGAGGTTTACAAACATTAACGAATTCATCCTACCCAACACCTATCTCGAGGAGTCAGGTAAGTGCTGTTATTCCCATGCTACAAATGGGGAAGCCAAAACAAGCAGCTCTTAGTGGCAGAACTGGGATAAGAACTCAGGAGTCCTAGTAGCTTGTCTTAGATCATGTCTACACTGCCCTGACTGTTGGACTATGGGGATGTGAATAGCAGGGCGCACCTTATTGGTGTGAAAAGGTAGCTAATTTGTGCTCACGGACTCCTCTTCAAACAGGCACCTTTAAATGCACGCCCACTGCGTCCACACGGGGGAGTTACAGTACAGAGCTTTACCGGTTGCTGTAATTAACACCTCCATAGTCTGAACTGCGGGGCAATGTAGATTTAACCTGAGTCTCAGACCACCAGACCGACCACACCATTCACTCAGCTTTGGAAAGGTTCTTCTATTTAGTACAGAAAACTGGAAACACAATATTTGCCAGAAAAATTGGAAAAATGTCAAAGTTATTTGCATTTTGTGGGGTTTGAAAAGGAACATTCCTTCCACTCGTCCCATACTTTTTGCCAGCATTTTTAGAAAATGTTTGTTTCTAAAATTTTCCCTTTTCTCCTATTTTTTTTCTCCATTTTTGCTCTCAAAATAGGGAAGAAAAAAGGTGAAAAGAGAGGGGCGGAAGGAAAAACCATAAACTGGGGAAAACAAAACAAAAAACAGGAAAATGAGAAAAAAAATAAGGACCATATTTTTCACTTTCATTAAAAAAAAAAAATCCAAAAGACCAAAATTTGCTGGGAAAATGCTCAATTTAGAAAAAAGGCCCTTTTCCCAATGAAAAAAGAAGTTTGAAAAATGCTGACCAGCTGTGCAGTTTGCGTAGATGGGTGTGGCCTCGTTACATGAGTATTGAAGGACGAGAGCTCTTTTGCATTCTGTCCTAGTCTATTCAGGTGCCTATACTGTTCTCATCCCCATAGCATCTGAAGTTATGTCTACACTGCGGTCAGTGGTGGGACTGCAGCTCCGTGTAGATGTCCTCGACTAGCTTTGATCTAGGAAGCTCAGATACACTAGCAGTGAAGGGACGGCAGCAGGGGCTAGCTGCTCGAGAGCACACCCAGGATCCTGGGTGGGGGCTTTGACAGCCAATGCTGCTGCTGCATCACTGCAATTGGTACTCACACTAGTTTGGGTACGTCTACATGTGCTACAGTCGCACCTCTGATTGTCGTGTAGACATACCCTCAGCGCCTTTTGTACCATTCCTTCTGCTCTTGATTAGAAGTCAGGGGTCGTCCTTCCAGCCCCACCTCTGTGATGTCTTCCATGCTGCCCTCCATGCTTGGAACTCCCTTCCCAGAACGTCACAGCCCCCTTCTAGGATCTGGCCCCTGCCCTGTTGCCGACAAAAAATGAGTGAATTAATAATTAACAGAAAACCCAACCAGACCATCAATATACCTTCCAGTCTTATTGGAAAACGGCCCGTTCTTATTCATGGCACCGTTGTCATCTCTCTGCCATTTCCCCCTTTTGATTTGTGACCCTTGCTTGTTTCCTCACTTCTGAATTTAAGTCTTGATGCTATAACAAGGTCCAACAGGGGCGAACCCAGAGCCCGTGCAGCTCTCCATTGAAGTCAATGGGTGTCCCTTCCCTATGCACAGAGCACATGGCAGGATTAGTCTTCGATTGTAAGCGCTTGTGGGCAGAAATTGTTTCTTGTACCTGAGAAGTCCCTGGCACGGGCCAATAGCAATAAAGGTGATGGTGTGGAAGTGGCATTTGAAGTTGAGCTATGACCATGTAATGAAGTCATATAAGCCAGGGCCATATTTAAAATCCCTGTGTGGGCAGAAGGTCTCCAAACTGCTCCTACAAGCTGGTGTGGAGCTGCACGTAGTATCACAGAGTGGGTCGAATATCAGACAGGGTCTGAATTTACGCAGCAACAAAGAGAATGTACCACAAAGTCTAGGCAAAGGGACAGGTGACACATGAGCATCGAAATAGGAGATGGGGCCAAGTTCACACCTGGTGTGATTCCATTCATCTCACCAGGCTTATGCCAGTTATCAGTTTGGCCCCCGGGCTCCTAGCCCTAGAACCCTTTAGTGTTCACAGAACCCCAAATGCAGACTATTTTTGAATGCCGATAATAAGCCTCATTTGTCTCTAGTGTAACTCTGTCTTCGATGGAGTGACACCAGGTTTATATTTGTCCCCGTGTGATTACCAGTCTGATCCTGATCTCACCCTAATTTTACACCGGTGAAACCCAATTGGCTTCAATGGCATTATTTCTGATTTACACCAATGTCACCAAGAGCACGGGTTGGGTTCTGTATGTCTTGGTACGGCCTCAGTTCACCACCATGTGACTCCACTTTTACTCCACTGAAACACATCAGCATAAAACTGCAGCGAATCAGGCCCATTGTATTTAAATATCATTGGTATCTTAGAATGAATAACACGTGGCTTCTACCATGTGTCCTCACGCATGCTAGGTCCAGGGCAGCAAGTCAAGGCTAGAGCTAGGTTTGCTCTTATCAGTTTATCCAAAATTTGTGTCTGTCTCTCTCTATCCAGGGCAATAAAAACATTTTAGCAAAGGCTTTGGGTCTCAGATTCCATTTCAGTCGAAAAATAATGTTAAGGTTCTCCTCACTCCCTGCCCCCCCCACACACTACCCCACACTTGAAAGGAACCTGCCCCTTTAAGAAAGGATTGAGCTTAATCTATTTCCAGCGTACAAGAGATCAGCTAGGGATTGCGGGGACCCTTCCACTGACACAAATCTACATAATCGTTTTAAAATTCTCACCATTTCTTCCGATTATTCTCTTTCTGTCACTTTAGGGAGCTCTAAAACTGATTTTCTCTCCGTAATCTTCCAGTATTGCTTAGCACCCAAATCTCTAATATTTTAAGAAGATTATTTCATTTATAATTGATTGAGTGTATTTGCCAGATTGCTACTTCAAAGATGGTGTGCTTTAAATGGCTCAGGTATAGCATTACCAAGTTTTCCCTCCTGTCCCCCCCACTTAAAAAAAGTTTGCATCCTTCATGCTCACTGAATGCGTTTTTATTTATATCATCAACATGATGAATAGCTCAAAAAGATCTCCAAGGATGGAAGCCAATGCTAGCTTCAATCATTGATTCAGTCTTGGTTTTCCATTAAAAAAACAGGTTACTTTGTTTTCCGGTGGCAAGTCGAAACTGAGCAACCTTTGGTACGGTCATGATCTCTGCGGGACAAGCGGTTTGTTTGGGTGGGAAGGTGTTTGTAACAACTGCTGGGAATAAAGATCAGACATCTGATAGTTCAGCTAATGCTGTTAACCTGGGAACATATTAGGCCAGATTGTGAGTTGTGCCCATTTACATCAGCTGAGGATCTGGCTACTTGAGCTTTTGGAGCAGAAGTTTTTAATTTGGAGTCCAACTGGTTGCTCCATCATTCTGCCGGTGTCAACATTTTGCACGAAGCAGCATCCAGGCTAAAATATGAGTAACAGTTTCTTAAGAAAAAAGAAAAGGAGGACTTGTGGCACCTTAGAGACTAACCAATTTATTTGAGCATGAGCTTTCGTGAGCTACAGCTCACTTCATCGGATGCATACTGTGGAAACTGCAGTAGACATTATATACACACAGAGACCATGAAACAATACCTCCTCCCACCCCACTGTCCTGCTGGTAATAGCTTATCTAAAGTGATCATCAAGTTGGGCCATTTCCAGCACAAATCCAGGTTTTCTCACCCTCCGCCCCCGCCCCCACACACAAACTCACTCTCCTGCTGGTAATAGCCCATCCAAAGTGACCACTCTCTTCACAATGTGTATGATAATCAAGGTGGGCCATTTCCTGCACAAATCCAGGTTCTCTCACCCCCTCACCCCCCTCCAAAAACCCCACACACAAACTCAATCTCCTGCTGGTAATAGCTTATCCAAAGTGACCACTCTCCCTGCAATGTGCATGATAATCAAGGTGGGCCATTTCCAGCGTAAATCCAGGTTTTCTCACCCCCCCAGCCCCATACACACACAAACTCACTCTCCTGATGGTAATAGCTCATCCAAAGTGACCACTCTCCCTACAATGTGCATGGTAATCAAGGTGGGTCATTTCCAGCACAGATCCAGGCTTTCTCATCCCCCCCCCACCCCCCGGCCCCTGGGAACACACACACACACACATAAACTCACTCTCCTGCTGGCAATAGCTCATCCAAATCCAAAGTTTAAATCCAAGTTTAACCAGAACGTCTGGGGGGCGGGGGGTAGGAAAAAGCAAGAGAAGTGGTGTCACGTGGTGGTTACAGCAGGGCCTGGGAACCGGGGCTCCTGGGTAATCCCCAGTTCTACCCCGACTCAGTGTGTGACCTAGCGTGAGTCACCGTGCATCAGTTTACAGGTCTGAATTAAAAAAGCTGCTACGTGACGCACCCCATCCAAGTGTAAAATGAAGTTACGAGTGCCTTGCCCAGGCTGACCCAGAGTCCTTCCAACAAAACCTCAACGCTTTCCGTGGCATTCTTATTCAATCCGCAGCCCACTGGAGCCAGTGGAAAGACTCCCATTGATTTCACCAGGCTTTGGAGCACAGCCCAAATGAATTTGCTTCTGTCACTCAAGAGCGTATGAACAGATTTGATTCACAGGAATGGGAAGACCCACAAAACAGACACACCCCTCAGTATTTCAGGGCTGGCTTCCAATCCGTTAGCAAGCTTCTACATTAATTAGAGTTGATCGTGTTATATGACACCTTAGAGCAACAACAGTAGGCTGGCAACCCTTGAAATAGTCAATTTCAGCCTTAGGTATTGGGTAAAGGTTCCGCATACAAAAGTCATTTAAACAGACTCCCATTTTGATAAGATGGAAGACCAAGATCTTACTACAGCTGATTGTTGAGAGCTTTCTACCTGAGCAAACAGGTAGAGTGAAAAGCAGTATTACTTCCAAGTTGCCACATCATAAACACTTTTAAAATTGTGCTCCCCCATAAGTCTCCACACCCCAGATAAAGAATGCAAGCCAAATCCAGCCATTGCATGACACGTGTATTTCTCAGGTCTCAGGTTTTTGTGAAATGTTGAGACAAGCAATTGTTGACTAGCTGCATATTAGCAATGAGAAGTAAGGTTGTTAAAGGCAAAGCTTCAGGATACATT
The DNA here is from genome assembly GCF_965140285.1 of Lepidochelys kempii. Classification (NCBI taxonomy): domain Eukaryota; kingdom Metazoa; phylum Chordata; order Testudines; family Cheloniidae; genus Lepidochelys; species Lepidochelys kempii. The sequence continues at coordinate 102,594,714 of NC_136387.1, read as the reverse complement.
TTAGGTCTAGAAGAGACAGAAGCAACAAAATGTCAGAGTCGTTTCAGGTTTCTTTCAGGAAATGGAATTTCAAGGATGATCACTTGCCAGAAGAGGGATAACATATTGTCTGAATAATCAAACATGTCTTCTGTAATCAAATAATCAAACATGTCTTCTGTTATCGTGAAACAAGCAACACTTGAAAAAGACATGGAAACAGGCTTCCTTAAATCCAATTCAGGGATTTGGAATCCCCACGAAATGCTTAATTAATTTTTGATTAGCCTGAGAACCCATTAAACAGACTGATTCTTCTAGCTTTTTAAGTAATGGCAGCATGCTGCTTTAATTAAATTAATACTAAGAGATGTTCATTTTCAAATCCTTATGTTGGTTATTTGAGAAAAATCATTTCATTCCCTTCCCTAAGAGGTTTACCATGTTCTTTTAGCCCAGTGCAGCTCAAATATCTTTTCCTGGTCTGTTTGTGGTGCTGCGCCCACCTCCAGAGTCAGGTACACTGAGGTGCTGAATGCGTTGATGGGAGTTGAGGACGCTTAGCACTTCCTGGGGTCAGGACCCTACTCCGCGCATATGTGATTCACCTTCCTAAGCCAATGGCCCAGGTGACTTAACTGAGATTCAGTGTTTGGTAGCATAACTCAGGGGTTCTTAGCCTTTTCCACCCTATGACCCTCTCCCCACCCAGCTCCTACCTAGCTGGGATGCTCTTCTCATTTAGCAATATGAGAAGAGTAGGGTGGTTGCAACTGTTTGACATCTGTTTTTGATTCCTCATGTGGAGAGCCCCTGGTAAACCTGACATGAAGTTCCAGGGCTAGGAGAATTTAATGGTACTGTCGAATTTTTGCCTCTTGTTTTCAACCCAGAGGCATTTTCTCCATTTTTTCTTTGAAAATCAAAGGTGCTTCTCGACCCCTGCATCTGCTGTCAAGTCACAGCTAACCAAGGCAGGGAAGGTTAAGGGTTGACTTGATTACAGTCTATAAGTACCCACATGGGGAACAAATATTTTATAATGGGCTCATCAGACTAGCAGAGAAAGGTCTAACACTACACAATGGCTGGATGTTGAAGCTAGACATGTTCAGACTAAATGAGGCATACATTCTTAACAGTGAGAGTAATTAACCACTGGAACAATTCACCAAGGGTTGTGGTGGATTCTCTGTTACTGGTAATTTTAAAACCAAGATTGGATGTTTCTCTAAAAGATCTGCTGTTGGAATTATTGTGGGGAAGTTCTCTGGCTTGTGCTGTAGAGGGGGTCAGACTAGATGATCAGAATGGTCCCGTCTGGCCTTGGAATCTATGAATCTATGAAAGCTTAGAAGTTCCTAGAGTATGCTGGAGCCTCCCTCTCTTTAAAGCAAGACTGGACGTCTTTCTAAATGATCTGCTTTGGCTCATCCAGGAATTATGTGCTTGATGCTGGAATGGCTGGGGGAGATTCTCTGGCTCATTTTATGCAGGAGGTCTAACTCGATGATCAGAATGGTCCCTTGAAATCCGCCACTCCGAATTTGGCTTGTGCATAGAATGGGCACATGGTCTTTCCAATCATGAAATGTCCCGCTGTCTGTATCAAGATGCTACCAGTCAGTCTGTCCTGTGGGTCTGAAGACACGGGCAGTCTACTGTACATACATGTGCATTAACATAGGCTAACCGTCATCAGCAGAGGTATTCTGCCAGTCACAGGGGTTTTACCCAGAGGCGTTGTTTCTTGACACTGCAGAACAACGTAACAATAGTGCTTTGAGCATTGGCCTGCTAAACCCAGGGTTGTGAGTTCAATCCTTGAGGGGACCATTTAGGGAACTGGGGCAAAAATTGGGGATTGGTCCTGCTTTGAGCAGGGGGTTGGACTAGATGACCTCCTGAGGTCCCTTCCAACCCTGATATTCCACGAACTTGTCTCATAGTCTGTCCCTCCATCTTCTTTAAGCCTCTTTCACTTGGCAAAAGAAGAAACACCTTTTCAAAAATAGCTCATGCCAGGCCACCATGCAGACACATCGTACAAAGTGCTCTGTAACGAAGATAGAGCAAAGCCCCACACAGAGGCCATCTGTAACCCTCCATGGCCTCCATGTGTTTTCTGTCTGACACCCAGGCCTCGCCTTGCCGGCTTGCGTAGATGCCCGGGGTGCAGCGGCTTGGAGGAATAAGCAATAGTAGCTGCTTTGCCTCTCCCCGGGTCTGTTGCATCAAAACATTTATTTGGAAGTGGGTGAAACTTTGCTTTCATCCTACAGTAGGGGCTGGGTGGGTTTCACCTTTAAGCCCAAATCAGCAGAGCCCTAAGACTGATGGCATACGTATCCTCATCTGTGTTACTAATTAGCAAGTCACCTTTCCACCGCCAGATTCTGCCTAGGATTTTGTTTACAAGCTCCTTGGTGAATGCAATAATTAAAAAGGATCCAGTGAGACGAGCCCGAGTAACAGTCACTTCCCTCCCTTCTGAAAGCCCCTCCCGCATTTCCAACTCCCCACTTCTCGTTAGGAACTGTCGGAGGCAGCCGGCTGCTCGTGCATTAAATTAGCAGATGTTTTGGCTACAGAGCATTAAACACTACAATGCTGTTAATGTGCCTTCTGGGTCTTGCCAGATCCAGCCTCTCAGGAGGCAGATTAATTCCAACTCCCAGGATCATAATAAATTAATTTTTATTAGAGAAAGGGGGCTGATCTCCCAAGCTACAGGGAGATTTAAGCCATCCAGGGGCTGTCTGATGGCATTCAGGTTGTTGTTTTTTTTTAAAAAAAAAGCAGGGGTGGGAGGATATAAAAGGCATGTCAGAATTCCGTAACGCTGGGAGCAGGATGGGGGAACTGAGCGCAGGAAGGCAATAAAAATAGGCGGAGTAATTGGGGGGCTTCATATCTTGTCAAACAACTAGCCCAGTGTTAAACGAATGGGGGGGGCGGGGGGGGGAGGAAGGATTTTGCCTTCTTCCCGGCTGACAATTAGCCCACTTTCTTCCTCCCAATGCTAAGATGCAAGCTAGGTTCCTTCTTTGCTCATATGGGCTACGTGACTGCTTCCCCTTTCTGCGGGGGGAGGGTGTTAAAAGCCTCCTTTGAGCCCTCACTCACTAAAAATTTGCTTCTTTGTGAGACCGCTAACTAAGGCTGGGGCAAAAGCAATGCTAAGATTATCTCAATGCTAGGTCATGCACGGAGAGCTTGCACAAGGCCTCCTTGTCACATGAGACCCACTGAAGCCCTAGGCCTTGTACAGGCCCTCGTCACAGGGGTGAATTTCATCCTGTGCCCAGAAAGGCTAGCTAGGTCAGGGGTCTTTCTGTTTCCTGCTGCCATTTGCTTTCTGTGCAAAAGGCTAGCAAACACATTGACTAATACTGCTTTGCAAATCTATAGTGCCTTCCGTGCAAAGCTCTCAAAGTGTTTCGCAGGCATTTTGTGAATGAAGCTCACAATCCTCTCCTGTAGAGCAAGGCGGTCTGGCAAGATCATCATTGGATCTAAACTCTTCCAAAATTGGAGTATTTTTGGTTCTGGCTCATCCCTCCAGGAAGGGTTTGATGCCCATCATCTGAGGCCAGGATTTAGATTTTAGATGTGCTGAATGTTTGCTCCTCCCTTGACTTCAGTAGGTCTTTACGTGAGCACGCTTGGAAGGGAAAAGCCCTGTAAAAGCAATGGGCCTGTATGAGTTGCACCATCTCTAGAAACTCATCACGTAACATACCAAGGAGTTTGCGAACCTGTAATAGACTGGGTTTGTCTTACAGCGCCCTCCTTCTGTCGGCTCAAGCGTTATTCTGCTGGGTCGGCTACTCTCTGGGGTAACCTCGGCTCATGGTTTCTCAAGGAATCCAGGGAAACGATCTCCAGCTGGGGTAGTTTCCTTAAGTGAGCCTTATTAACAAACACGGTCCCACCCCATGCAGACTTTCGGCGAAGCTGTCTCTGCTCAATACTTATGAACGTCAGGCCCAGGGTCTAAACTCTACCCAAATTGCCTCTCAATTTTAAAACAGTGTGAGTATTGGAGAGGCCAGCTCTGCCCTGCTATGTGGGTGAGTGTATTGCCAGTCGTTGAATCAGAGAACCTGGGAGTTAGGACACTGGGCTTCTATTCCGGGTTTTGCTACTGACTTGATTCCTTGGACAGGTCACTTAGGATCTGATATTAGAGGTGCTGAATGCCTGCAACTCACAGGAAACTTGCCCAAACAGCACAAGACTTCCCCAGTCCTTTCTGTATGGCATAAGGGCCTAATAATGGCCTTTATCACTGTGTATGGAATTTCCACTCATGCAAATAGTTCCTCCCACGGATTGGAGGGCAAGATAAACCTCCTGATTACAGATCCCCTTTTAAATAAAAAGGGGCATTGAGTTTCCATGGCAAAACTTTGTAACAGTGTGAATGTGTGTATGTGGGAGAGGGAAACACAGTAGTACTAACCATAACAACTTCAGCTGGTGATCAAGTCTCTGTCTCCAATCAAATCACATGCACGCACCACAAATCTCACCCAGAATAACAATAGCATCATTTGGTTCTTGAAAGCATTGGCTTGCACCCTCGGAGCTGTGAACATTCTGTCTCCTATAGTCACAACTCCCCACCCCCATTGGCTCATGACTTTAACAGGTGTCCCCTCCATGGCAGCCTGAGCCAGATCTACCAGAGGTCTTTAGAGAAGCTGGGATGTCTCTTTATCAGCACAGAACAGGAACCACACAGACAAAATGATATTGATATTTTGTATGCTGGAGAAGTTAGTTTGTCCACATTTGCATCCCATTCACAAAGCGCTGTTAGCTGCTCTGAAATGCATGTGTTATTTGTGAAAGCTAGGTTATGGGTCAGTACGTGGGCCATTCTCACCCAGAACTTACCTCTCGCAACTTCCACTGTTCACAGCTTACACTGTGTCTCCCTTTCGCTTTCATTTTCGTTTTATGGCTCTGTTTTGTTGACTTTCACAGTTTGCTGAGTGCAGTGATCCTGGGTTTCCTTTGCAGAATCACTGAAAGAAATCCATAGTGTCTTGTTTGCTGTATTGCCCAAAGGATCCAAGAGGACTTTGGATATAGAGTAGGCTTCTTGCCAAGCTGGAGTAGGTTAGATTTTCAAATCCAGCAGACTCAGGAGTATTAACCCCTCATGAGACATGGAGTGTTATTTACCGATGGAACTCTGGAGATAATCCAGGGTTTGTAGGAACAGGAAGAGGATTAAAAGAGGATTTCTCAGTAAAAACATAAACAAAGCCAATTGAGCTGGGAGAATACTGCCAAATGCTGTCTCTGGGGAGTCATTTGAATTTTTAAATGTCTTTGTTTCAAGTGTGCTGAGCGCCCTGTCCAAGGTGAGAGTTGTCCTTGAATAAGTTCATAAACCAGCTTCGGGGGGCGGGGGACTTTTCAAAGGCATGCTTGGGAATGATGGATTGACTTTCCTCTGACTTGCAATGGGAGTGGGGTGCCCTGGCGCCCTCTGTGGCTTGGACTAGCATCCTCCGTAGTTGCAAAAAAGGCCATTTTGACAGAAATCCTCAAATATTCTCCCAAAGAGAATTTTAAGCTCAACTATTTGCCAACAGGGGGACCCCTAAAGTTTATCAAACCAGGCGCCCCAAAAAGCGAGGCATTCCAAATTAGTGGATAGTATTTGAAATGTAGCCCAAGATCCTGCAATGAGCCCAGGGGGCCATTTAGGGATATGGGGCACAGAAGTTTGCCCATGACGAATTAGTTTATAAGCAATTCGGGGCAGGGATTGTCTCTTATTCTCTGGTTGTAGCGTGCCCAGTACAGTGGATGCCTGATCTCCACTGGGGTCCCTGGGCACTACTGTAATACAAATAATAAATAAATAATCTGTTCAGTGCCTTATCCAAGCTCTGAGGCCTTAGCATTTCTGTGCTATATTTATATCTTTTACACAATCTGGAATACTATTTTCCAACCTAAGGAGGCTTAATTAGTGAACAAACTTCAGAACTCTGTAGGTGCTGAATTACCAACAATGAATAAAGTGATCAATACTTGAGATCAAACTGACCGGAAGGAGACCAGGCCACGCTGACTCCAGTCCTACATGGCATGCGAGTAAAGTTTGCTCGCATGAATAGTCCGATTGCAACCCCAATGGGACTGTCATGGAGGTTGGTCCCTGGGGGGTTGTGCACCCAGCCTGATGGAGAATGAGCCAACCCAGATTCACCTGTGGATAATTAATTGCCTAAGTAGCTGGACAGCAGTTAATTAGCTCAGGAGCATCTGGGCCTCATAAAGGCTTTTGAGGGCTCAGTCAGGAAGTCCCAGAATAGAGGAAGCTCCAGAGGAGAGACAATCCTCAGGGCAGCTGATTTGGAAGCTACTCTCAATGGTGTCTCCCTGGAGGGCAGAAGCTCATGGGTAGGAGGTCAGGCCCAGAAAGAAGGTTCACCCAGGCAAGGGACTGGAGCAGCCCACGAGTACGAACTGGGTGTAAGGACTGAATCAGCAACGCACCAGTGGGGGAAGATGGGCATCTGGCTGAACATCCAGCAGACACCCAAGCTCCAGGTAAGGAATTCAGAGTGCTCGGGCTATGGGGGTGAGCCATAGGGCTGATTAGCCCACGGGTGGAGAGTTTCCTTTGGAGTAGCTGACGGATGCTGTTGTTTATGTTTTTGTGTCATCCTTTTCTGTTAACTAAATGAGACCTTCTGAAGAGGGTGCTCTTTAATACTAGAAAGGCCCGCTTGGTCTTGTCTATCCCTCGGGTGAGGGGAGACTGAGGAAGGGGCTCATTTGCCGTGCTGCGCCTAATCACAGAGGGCACGCCCAGGTGACCTCCATGCCATTACAAGATCTGACATGAGTGAGGCAGGCATGCAATTCCCACAGACTTTCAATGGGAGTCAGGAGCCTAACTCACTTAGGCACATTTGAAAATCCTGCTCTATTTGCATGGTAGCACCTAGAGGCAACCCCATGGTGCTAGGCACTGTGCAAACATATCACAAAGAGGTGGATCCTGCCCCCCAGAGTTCATACTAATCTAACTCCGGATTCTGCAGAGATATCAGCTGGCTAAAGAAAAATGAACATTGGATTCACTACAACAGTCTTTCCCATACCTTGGGAGGACACTACAGATCAAAGCAGTCCTTTCTGAATGAAGAAAATTCATTTGTACTGTTATTCACTAAGGGGGCTGTGGTGACACATGGTGGTACCAAAATCAGGGCTAGATCAGCGGTTCTCAGCCTGCGGGCTGCATTCGGCACAATTAGCACCCAGTTGTAGCCCGGCTCAGCTGTGTGCTAAAGGCCGGCCCGTGTGCGGAGTCTCAGGTTCCCGGCTGCCTGGCGCTGAGGGATCAGGGCTGCCGGCCTGCCCCGTGTGGTGGGAGTCTGGGGTTGGGGCTCCCAGCTGGCCCCGCAGGGTCCGGGGCAGCTGCCCGGCCTCGCAAGCTCTGGGGTCCGGGGCAGCCATGTGGTGGGGGTCTGGAGTTCGGGGTTGGGGTCTGGGCTGCTGCTGCCCTGCCACCTGGCCCCTGCGGCCCATGGAAATTTTATATTATATACAAGAATTTGGATGCAGCTGAGGAAAGGGCAGATGCTTCAAATGTGGGAGACATTGTTTATACAGACAGCTGTGATCTTTCCCCTTATTAATTTAATCTGGCTTTTGCAATATTAAACGGAGGATTTTCTGGACAAAAGTCAGGAGAGGCTTCTTCGGGCACAAAGCTCTAAAGATTTAGAGCAGGTTGCACAGCGGAGCCAAGAGGCCAGTGAAGAAGCTTGGCAACATGTGACCTCTAGAAGAAGAAGGGGGAATGTCCGGGTTCCAACAACGCGGACACAGGTAACTAACCGCTTTCATGTTCTCTCCACATTGCGGAGAGTGGACCAGATGATATGTCTGGGGCGAGAAAGCAGAAGGAGACTCCGCTGGTTGGAAGGCATGAGATGCACTGTCCTGAGATGGGGGGTTCCACGACCACCACTCCCAAGAGAAGGAGGCGGGTGGTGGTGGTCAGGGACTCTCTCCTCCGGGGGACTGAGTCATCTATCTGCTGCCCTGACAGGGAAAACTGAGAAGTCTGCTGCTTGCCAGGGGCTAAAATTCGTGATGTGACGGAGAGACTGCCGAGACTCATCAAGCCCTCGGACCGCTACCCCTTCCTGCTTCTCCACGTGGGCATCAATGATACTTCCAAGAATGACCTTGAGCGGATCACTGTGGACTACATGGCTCTGGGAAGAAGGATAAAGGAGTTTGAGGAGCAAGTGGTGTTCTCGTCCATCCTCCCCGTGGAAGGAAAAGGCCGGGGTAGGGACCATTGAATCGTGGAAGTCAACAAATGGCTACGCAGGTGGTGTCGGAGAGAAGGCTTTGGATTCTTTGACCATGGGATGGTGTTCCATGAAGGAGGAGTGCTGGGCAGAGGCGGGCTCCACCTTACGAAGAGAGGGAAGAGCATCTTTGCCAGCAGGCTGGCTAACCTAGTGAGGAGGGCTTTAAACTAGGTTCACCGGGGGAAGGAGACCAAAGCCCTGACGTAAGTGGGAAAGTGGGATACCGGGAGGAAGCACAGGCAGGAACGTCTGTGAGGGGAGGGCTCCTGCCTCATACTGAGAATGAGGGGCGATCAGCAGGTTATCTCAAGTGCTTATATATGAATGTACAAAGCCTTGGAAACAAGCAGGGAGAACTGGAGGTCCTGGTGATGTCAAGGAATTATGAAATGATTGGAATAACAGAGACTTGGTGGGATAACTCACATGACTGGAGCACTGTCATGGATGGTTATAAACTGTTCAGGAAGGACAGGCAGGGCAGAAAAGGTGGGGGAGTAGCACTTTATGTAAGGGAGCAGTATGACTGCTCAGAGCTCCGGTACAAAACTGCAGAAAAACCTGAGTGTCTCTGGATTAAGTTTAGAAGTGTGAGCAACAAGAGTGATGTAGTGGTGGGAGTCTGCTATAGACCACCAGACCAGGGGGATGAGGTGGACGAGGCTTTCTTCCGGCAGCTCGCAGAAGCTACTAGATCGCACCCCCAGGTTCTCATGGGTGACTTTAATTTTCCTGATATCGGCTGGGAGAGCAATACAGCGGTGCACAGACAATCCAGGAAGTTTTTGGAAAGCATAGGGGACAATTTCCTGGTGCAAGTGCAAGAGGAACCAACTAGGGGGGGAGCTTTTCTTGACTTGCTGCTCACAAACCGGGAAGAATTAGTGGGGGAAGCAAAAGTGGATGGGAATCTGGGAGGCAGTGACCATGAGTTGGTTGAGTTCAGGATCCTGACACAGGGAAGAAAGGTAAGCAGCAGGATACGGACCCTGGACTTCAGGAAAGCAGACTTCGACTCCCTCAGGGAACGGATGGGTAGGATCCCCTGGGGGACTAACATGAAGGGGAAAGGAGTCCAGGAGAGCTGGCTGTATTTCAAGGAATCCCTGTTGAGGTTACAGGGACAAACCATCCCGATGTGTCGAAAGAATAGTAAATATGACAGGCGACCAGCTTGGCTTAACGGTGAAATCCTAGCGGATCTTAAACATAAAAAAGAAGCTTACAAGAAGTGGAAGGTTGGACATATGACCAGGGAAGAGTATAAAAATATTGCTCGGGCATGTAGGAATGAAATCAGGAGGGCCAAATGACACCTGGAGCTGCAGCTAGCGAGAGATGTCAAGAGTAACAAGAAGGGTTTCTTCAGGTATGTTGGCAACAAGAAGAAAGCCAAGGAAAGTGTGGGCCCCTTAATGAATGAGGGAGGCAACCTAGTGACAGAGGATGTGGAAAAAGCTAATGTACTCAATGCTTTTTTTGCCTCTGTCTTCACGAACAAGGTCAGCTCCCAGACTGCTGCGCTGGGGATCACAACATGGGGAATAGATGGCCAGCCCTCTGTGAAGAAGGAGGTGGTTAGGGACTATTTAGAAAAGCTGGATGTGCACAAGTCCATGGGGCCGGATGAGTTGCATCCGAGAGTGCTAAAGGGATTGGCGGCTGTGATTGCAGAGCCATTGGCCATTATCTTTGAAAACTCGTGGCGAACGGGGGAAGTCCCGGATGACTGGAAAAAGGCTAATGTAGTGCCAATCTTTAAAAAAGGGAAGAAGGAAGATCCTGAGAACTACAGGCCAGTCAGCCTCACCTCAGTCCCCGGAAAAATCATGGAGCAGGTCCTCAAAGAATCAATCCTGAAGCACTTACATGAGAGGAAAGTGATCAGGAACAGTCAGCATGGATTCACCAAGGGAAGGTCATGCCTGACTAATCTAATCGCCTTCTATGATGAGATTACTGGTTCTGTGGATGAAGGGAAAGCAGTGGATGTATTGTTTCTTGACTTTAGCAAAGCTTTTGACACGGTCTCCCACAGTATTCTTGTCATCAAGTTAAAGAAGTATGGGCTGGATGAATGCACTATAAGGTGGGTAGAAAGTTGGCTAGATTGTCGGTCTCAATGGGTAGTGATCAATGGCTCCATGTCTAGTTGGCAGCCGGTGTCAAGTGGAGTGCCCCAGGGGTCGGTCCTGGGGCCGGTTTTGTTCAATATCTTCATAAATGATCTGGAGGATGGTGTGGATTGCACTCTCAGCAAATTTGTGCATGATACTAAACTGGGAGGAGTGGTAGATACGCTGGAGGGCAGGGATAGGATACAGAGGGACCTAGACAAATTGGAGGATTGGGCCAAAAGAAATCTGATAAGGTTCAATAAGGGTAAGTGCAGGGTCCTGTGCACAGCTACAGCTATTGACTAGGGGCCGAATGGCTAGGCAGCAGTTCTGCGGAAAAGGACCTACGGGTGACAGTGGACGAGAAGCTGGATATGAGTCAGCAGTGTGCCCTTGTTGCCAAGAAGGCCAATGGCATTTTGGGATGTATAAGTAGGGGCATAGCGAGCAGATCGAGGGACGTGATCGTCCCCCTCTATTCGACATTGGTGAGGCCTCATCTGGAGTACTGTGTCCAGTTTTGGGCCCCACACTACAAGAAGGATGTGGATAAATTGGAGAGAGTCCAGTGAAGGGCAACAAAAATGATTAGGGGTCTGGAACACATGACTTATGAGGAGAGGCTGAGGGAACTGGGATTGTTTAGTCTGCAGAAGAGAAGAATGAGGGGGGATTTGATAGCTGCTTTCAACTACCTGAGAGGTGGTTCCAGAGAGGATGGTTCTAGACTATTCTCAGTGGTAGAAGAGGACAGGACCAGGAGTAATGGTCTCAAGTTGCAGTGGGGGAGGTTTAGGTTGGATATTAGGAAAAACTTTTTCACTAGGAGGGTGGTGAAACACTGGAATGCCTTACCTAGGGAGGTGGTAGAATCTCCTTCCTTAGAAGTTTTTAAGGTCAGGCTTGACAAAGCCCTGGCTGGGAAGATTTAATTGGGGATTGGTCCTGCTTTGAGCAGGGGGTTGGACTAGATGACCTCCTGAGGTCCCTTCCAACCCTGATATTCTATGATTCTTTCATTCTATGATTCTAATATTATCTTAGTGATGTGACTTTTAGAGCAGCTCGATTGATGTCAATAGAGTTCGTCCACATTGCCACCAGCATAATTCTCTCAGATGAAGAGTGCCATTATTAGACCTGAGTTCAAGAAGCTGTTTTGATTTTGATTTTACAAAATCTCACCCGTCGGGGTTTGATTTTGTAAGCCCTAAAACAAAATGGGCTTGGGGGGGAGGGATAGCTCAGTGGTTTGAGCATTGGCCTGCTAAACCCAGGGTTGTGAGTTCAAACCATGAGGGGGCCATTTAGGGATATGGGGCAAAAATTGGGGATTGGTCCTGCTTTGAGCAGGGGGTTGGACTAGATGACCTCCTGAGTTCCCTTCCAACCCTGATATTCTATGATTCTAAAATCAAGAGTGGCTGCCATCCAGTTTCTATTTCCTCTGGGAATTTATATCCAAATCTATCCTTCTTCTGAACTCTAGTTCATCTGTAGTCTCTATTGTCAAGATGTCATATATGTTTCCCCGTGACCCACTTATCTGGATTTTGGAAGTGAAAGCAGAAGTTGCTTTACTGAATGCAAAGTAAAGGCCACTCTACACACCTTCTGTGAAGGCTGTCAAAATTCCTCATGTACATCGCCCAGGGTTAAGCCTGTCTTCATCGTGTTTATTACATGATGAAAGCTGCACCAGAATCTGACACCTTCCCCTTAAATACTTCTGGTGAACTTCTCTTCAACTGAAGAACGTGGAGAAAGGCTAACAAGAAGGAGAGTGCATGGGGCTGAAATGGGGCTGCTTGAGATAACACAGGGTCAGATTTCACCAAGCCCCTTCTTTAAAACCCATCGAAAACCACTTCTGCCATTTGACAAGGTTCCCAAATCCTCCCTCTTTCCAGTTGCACTTGAGGAAGGACAAAGGACCGTGAAAACAAACAGGGCTGACAAGAGGAGGGGGAAGGGTGGATATTTGTACCGGGGCTCCAATCTCAGGGTCCCACAAAAACATCTGTAATGTCTGCATAAATAAAGTGAAGTGGGAGGGGGTAGGGCCCCCGCAAACATGATGTACCAGGGCCCCAAATTTCTCTCAACGGCCCTGAAAATGAAAGCTTTATTTGCTTTCTGAAAGAGACTGACAGGGTGTTGAGAGAAGATGTTGCCTAAGTGCTAAAAATGGTCTCTTTATCTTGCGCGTGTGTGGCTCTTGGTTTTTTGTTGTTTTTTTTAATTTCTTCCTCTAAAGAATCTCTGGGTCTAATTCCCCCTCTGGGATTTTTCACAGTAGTTCGATAATGTTAATATTGATCCTAGCTTGGAGATGAGTTGGTATTGTCATGTTCTCTTCTTTTTTTATTTTATCTCTTTACATCTAGTAAGTGTGCTGTATGTTTTCAACCACATTGACACCCAAGCTGGCAAACTGACATTGAGAGATGGCATCCAATCTCTGACATTTCTTTGTCTTCTCAAAGCTGCCGTGGTTTGAAGTTTTCGATTGTTTTTGTTAACTTATTTCTCAAAGCGGGATTTTAAGAAACAGGATAATGATGCTCATGCTAGAGATGGTCAACCAATACTCAGTTTCTCAAGGGAGTTTCTTGATCTATTTCTCACCATTTATAAAAAAGCATTTTTATACTCTCTGTTGATGATGAACCCTTGGGCGCTTGATATCTGGGACTTTTAAATGGGATGTGGGGTTAGGGGTTTCATCCATTGACGGGAAGGGCCTTTTCATTGCAAATAAAAAGAAACCACATTGATTATTTTAAAAAATCTTATGAATTTTAAGCCAGTCTTGTAATTTTTCAGGGCCTGATTTATGATTTTGGGGTTGGCAATATGGTAACACTTTCTCAATGATTTCTATGACACCTAGATTCTGTAGTGTTGAGGATGATAGATAAATGGATGACTGGACACTTCCTAGAAGATGTACTGTAGGAAAAAGTCCTGCATTTTGGTTAGGTGATCTAATTGTTCTATTTCATCAGAGATTTATGGTTGTATGTAAGTGAAATGTTGTTATAATTTTCTCCATGAGTGCTTGCAAAGTCTGGTTTGTTGTTGAAGACAACTGTTCATGAATGCAGCGCTAACCACATTTGCTTGTTTGTGCAGGGCTGCTCATAGGAGCTCAGATATTGGTTTGTTATTGTCGAGTTGCTGATGAAAATGCAAGGCTCTGTGCAATGGTTTGTTGTAGCAATTGCTCATGAACACTGGCACTGATTTTAAGCAAAAGAAACACAGGGCTTGGTCTTTTCCCCATTCAGTTAATGGCAAAACTCTGATTCAGGTAAATCTAGTAGTAAGTACAGGAACAGAGAGCTAGAAGAAGCACTTATATTCAGGGCTTGTTGAGAACTTCCTGTGAACTTTTTTTTTGCTTAAAAAATGCTAATTCATTGAAACTGAAACTGTGAAACAGGGTCAGGTTAGACAAATCTTTTGACTCGAAAAAGTTTAGAAATTGCCTAGAGGTCCCATTTTGACATTTTGGAAACTAAAAGTTCCAGATGTTTATTTGAAATAGTTATATTTGTTTGCTTATAAATTTTAATAAACACATCAATTGACCTGAATCAATTTTTTTTTGATTTCTCAGTTCATGAACATTTCTGAGATTTCAACTTTTTGTCCCACTTTGGGGTGGGAAAATTTTTCAAAATCTCAAAAATTCACACGGCCAGGAAACCAGTTTTCCATCCAACCTTACTTACGTGACTAGCAGCTGTAAATCTTTCTGTTTAGTAAATTAACTCATAATGATTCATACTGTTACTCTTTGCTGTAATACAATCTATCTCAATTACTACCCCACTGGCAAGCTAACAGAGCGGCAGCAAACTCCAAATGTGTCTCACTTCCTCTGTCACAAACTTCAAGCTCTGAAATCTGGAGGAACATATGCATGAGCCAGTGTGTTCTCTAAACAGAAAAGAGAGTTGAGTTATCAGTGGAGATGCGACAGCTCTCACCTCTCAAGACAACATTAGGTAAGTGTTTGTGGTTGTACATTGTAATTTGATTTTTTTTAAAAAACAAACTGGAGAGTTAGTGCATGGCAAGCAAGAGTATAATCTATAGTGCCCTGGATCCCTGCTATCATGCTCTAACAGTTCCCTAGTGTGTTTTGATATACTGCTCTTTGAAACTCAGCTCTGGGAAAAAAGTGGACATTTCATTGACTGGGTTTCCGTATGCATGCGTGCCTTTTTCCATCAAAATCTTGAAAATTTGGACCAGCTTTACTGTTTGAGTAGGTTTTATTACCATGATCTCTGGGTCAAAAGAAGAGCCAATGTATCTTCAGGACAAGGAAGGGAATATTCTTCTCCACAACACGTTGGCTTTACCGTCGTCCTGAAACATCCACTGACACGATGTGTTGACCATTCTGAGCACGGGTACTGCTATATTGCCATTAGTTATGTGTGATGGAGGACAGACCTTCTGTTTTATGTAGATGATCCAAATCCCCTTCTGTCTGATGGGATGTAGGGCTTCCCTCATCTTGCAACATTTAGGACGGCTTGCCAGATAATTGGCTGTTAGCTTTACAATGACGTCTTTTATGTTACACAGTTGAAAATATTGCATGTTCCAGCAACACTAGGCCTAGCTTGGTTTTCACCATCATGTAAATTTTTGGCCAGAAACTAGGCGGAGCCACCCCACAAACAGTGATAAGTTTAGCTGTTGGTCCGTAGAGTTCAACCCGCAGGTCAGTAGTGGTCACTGGTAACTCTGGAAATGCCTGCAACACAACTTTGCTGGACTTCAAGGGGGAACGACGAAGAAACAATCCCAGGGCTTATTGGAGTCTAGGCCCTGTGAAGCTAGGGCAGAGGAGAATCAGGGCAAGAGTATTCAAAGGAACAAGCAAGTTAATGGAAAGCCATAGACAATATCAACAGCACAACCGATCAGAGCTTCTTTATTGATATCTATACAGCCAACAGAAACCCTCCATGCAAATACAGTTTTATACCAGACACCGTGTATTTTAAACACACACAACACACATACATGCCCTCTACATTTCATAACACCTGTTTGTATGTTTCCCCCCATCTCTGAAATGTCTGAATCCTATAAAAAGCAATTGCGGTTCCACTGAAATTCCACCTGCTTCATCAGAACCAACCTAAAAACGCTTTGCCACAAATTATACCATAGCAATCGGCGCGGCACAAGGCTCGACCTACCTTGGCTCGAGAGAAAGCAAATATATACGTCCGTGTAACACCAGGTAAATGAATTAATGAATTGGACCCTTGACATGAAACTAGCCCTTCCCCATAACATGAAACTCCTTCCCCCTTCTGGCCTGGCAAATAGCAGTAATACAGACATTGTTTAGCTCTTCCACTAGATCTGCTAAATATATGCAGATTTATACAGTGCAGCACATATAAAATACTCAAGAGGAAGGGGCAAAATAGACGTTAATCAGATATTAAAGGACTTAACAGGACAGGAAGAAATATACAAATGGGCAACTTTATTGTTGATTTTTGTTTTTTGTTCATTTTATGCGCTACCTGATGGGGAGGTGCGAAAAGAAGGAAAAGAAAAACAGATTGCAGCCGTGGGGATAATTTGCAAATGGATACAAAATGAAAACACGTTTGTCTTAATTAGTAGTGCTTCGAAAAGGGGGGAGAGAATGGTTACCAAGCTATGTGACAGTCTGAAGAGCTCGTTGGTAGTTGGGAATTGGGTTGGATAGGCTGCAGATACTCCTAAACATAGCTGGTATCAACCACATTGGATATGGATTTTGATCAAATGGGGCTCGATCTTGGTCTCCTTACTCAGATGCATCTTCCATTGGAAATCATGCCTGAGTAAACACTGCAGGATTTGGATTGTGGTGAGTGAAACTGCCTAGAGAAGCTCTGTATTTGTTGTTTACCCTATCTCTGGCCTTTCCCCTTTCTGTGTTTTCTTGTAATTTCTGGAAATCAGAAATAAGCTGATGTGATTAGACAAGAACAGAGCTGGCTTAGTGCCCTTCAAGCTTAAAAAGGTTGAATTAGAAATACAGAGCTAATAGACTAAATAAGGAGGGTTGGCTAATTCCTTTACATCTAGAGTCAAAGTGAAGGCCATTATAGCAAATGATGGATGGAGATGAGTGTGGTCAGTGAGCAACATGCAGAGGGGATGCATGTGCATCCAACAAAATTTTATAAACATTCAACTATCTACCTGGGTAAGATAGTATTTATTGTCTTATTAAAATTCACTAGTGGTTACCCCACAATGTGTGAGGGTGTTCTGTGTTGTTTTTAGGTGACACTCTTTTAATCATATCTTTTTAAGCTGTCTTGCATTAATTAGTCTAACCACACTGTTGCATGTTTGAAGAGGAGATCTCTGAATTCAAATAAGACTTGACCCTAAAGGGACCAGCTCACTGGCTTTTCTCCTCTCATCTCTTTAAATCTAAAAATTGCTAAGTGATCTCTGAGGCTCAGGCTTTCCTCGGAGATTAGTGTAAGAAAAGCCCCAACATCTGCAAAAGTGACTGCTTTTGACAACCGTACAGATATCTTAAAGAGCAGGAATTTCCCTAATAAAACCCCTTAAAATAAGTCTTCTTAAGATTTCTTAATGCCACAGTGATCAGTTTGCATGTTTCAGAAATTCAGGAATTTTTTATCTGCTTTGGAAAGTTATGAAAAAACCGAAGCAGGTTTATTTAAAGGGGAGACGTATTTGAGATGCAGGAGAGACTGGCTAGCAAAGCTTAGGAACTGCTGATAAAACTGTAAATTGTATAGCTCAGGGAATTTGTGGACAGACTAAATAATGACAAAGCAAGCAGGCCAACTTGGCCATCGGAATCATAATAATCGTAAAAGGGAATTGCGCCAACATAAAGCACGTGGGTTCATTGGTGTTTCATAGGTGATTTAAATAATTTAATTCTGCAATCTTGTGATTAAATATTTGCTGTATAGCCCATGAGCTTGATCCTCAGCTGGTGTAAATCAACCTTGCCCCATTGACTACACCAGATGAGGCCCTAGTCAGAAAAGCGTCTCTATTAAGGCCAGCACTTAATCACATACTTAAATGCTAGACAAATTCAGACTGGAATTAAGGGGTAAATTTTTAACTGTGAGGGTAATTAACCACTGGAATAATTTACCATGGGTCATGGTGGATTCTCCATCACTGACAACTTTTCAATCAAGACTGGATGTTTTCCTAAAAGATCTGATCTGGGGATTATTTTGGGGAAGTTCTCTGGCCTGTGTTATGCAGCAGGTCAGACTGAATGATCACAATGGTCCCTTGTGGCCTTGGAATCTATGCATCTATGAAATTTAAGCACATGTTTAGGGCTCTGTGAAGTCAATTGGAGTTAAGCACCTGTTTAAAATTAACCGTATATTGGGATGGACTTAAGGGTGTGCATAAATGCATTCCTAAATCCGAGTCTGAGGACCTGGCCTCTGATCTGCATGGTATAGGTTCTCTTTTTAGCAGTTCACTTGGACCTGTATCCAGAGCAAGAGTCTTTCCATTGACTTGTTTGGATTTTGGATCAGGTCATCATGCTCCATGTGCTATTCTGGTGGGCCTGATTCCTCCTGATTTTACACTGGTGGTGTGCAACTTGCATAACTCCTGACTTGAGTGAAGTCACTCCTGCTTTACAAGAGTGTCCATCAGATCCAAACCAGGCCTTGTGGTTTTAGCAGCATGGTGTAACTGTACAATAAGTTAATAAAGGCCCAGACTGTTGCCATATGTTGACATTCAACTCTGCTGAAGTCAGTGGAGATGCAGCAGGGAAAAATTGGCCTACTGTGCTCAAAACAATTCATGTTTTGCTATGGAATGTTGAGCTATGGAATCTCCCGCAAAATGAAAGGTTTCAGAGTAGCAGCCGTGTTAGTCTGTATCCGCAAAAAGAACAGGAGGACTTGTGGCACCTTAGAGACTAACCAATTTATTTGAGCATAAGCTTTCGTGAGCTACAGCTCACTTCATCGGATGCATGCAGTGGAAAATACAGTGGGGAGATTTATATACACAGAGAACATGAACCAATGGGTGTTACCATACACACTGTAAGGAGAGCGATCACTTAAGGTGAGCTATTACCAGCAGGAGAGCTGGGGTGGCGGGGGGAACCTTTTGTAGTGATAATCAAGGTGGGCCATTTCCAGCAGTTCAAAAGAACGTCTTAGGAACAGTTGGGGGGGGGGGGGGGCGATAAACATGGGGAAATAGTTTTACTTTGTGTAATGACCCATCCACTTCCAGTCTCTAGTCAAGCTTAAGTTAATTGTATCCAGTTTGCAAATTAATTCCAATTCAGCAGTCTCTCGTTGGAGTCTGTTTTTGATTGCCGGAATGCAGTGGGAGATGGACTGGGTCCTTAACCTCTTTGCACCATAGTTTACAACAGCAATTACTGTATTCATAAATTGCTCCTGCTCTCTACAAATGCAGTGTGCTAGGCTTGCCAGGTTTGATTGGACACATTCCTGGAGGTTTCATCACATGACATAATCTTTAATTAAAGATTCATCTCTAACTCTTGGAGACTCCAGGATAATCCTGAAGGGCTGGCAACCCTAAACTGAGCAGTAATTCCATGATCAGAAAAGTATATGAACCCACTAGAAACAAATGACCAAAACCCATTCTCATAAAACTATGCTCAAAAAGACAATCGGCCTAGGGATCTGCCGTACGGAAAACGGGGAAGGGCAGCGGTTTGGAATATAACAGTTATTGTAATAAAAACACCACTGGAAAAATGATTTTGGTTGTTTAAAAGCAGGGAAGGCAGAACTGAAATAAGGATGCCAAGAGCAAGCGAGTTCTACACCACCTGGGCCCACCTAAGACCTAGGATAGACACTTTAAAAAGTGGGTGATGGTGTCAGAGTGCTGATAAATTCCTTCGGTGGGCTGCCTGCATTGCCATGTGTTATGTAGAACCAATTTGAGCTGATCCTAAAATGCCAATAGTTTTTCATGGAAAATTTTGAAACATTTTCATTTTTCAGAACATTTCTGCAATTTTTAATTGTGGTTTTCAACCAAAACAAAATGAATGTTCTAAAGCAAAACCTGAGAGGGTTGAAAACCATTTTCAGCCAAGACATTCCCTTTTCAGGAAACACTTTCAGTTTTTCAAAACCAAAGGTATTACATCCCATAATTTTTACCGAAAGAGATTCAGTTTCCATTTTTTCATTGAAATAACTGGGACATTTTCACCAATAGGAAATTTTCCACAAATGTTTTCATTATTTGTTAGAAAGTCATTTTGGGTCAACAAAACGTTTGAATATAAAAATGCTGACCTACTCAAGAGGCAATGCAGTGCAATGAAAATTTCACAGTCAAGCACTTTATTTAAGCAGTCTTTGTAGTATCCATTTGGATAAGGCTTGGGAATGACATCTTGACTAGGTTAGTAATAGATTTGTAAAATTAGTAGTATAATGCTGCTGTACGCTACACAGAGTGTGGGAGGCTCTAGGCAATGAAGGCTCATAAAGAGCTTTGAGATCCCTAAATGAAATGTGTTTCCCAAATGGGGAAATACGTTGGTATCAAGATCCCTATGGTGATAGGTGCATTACACATGAGATAGACAGATCGGTTGATAGCTGGGCCCAGTTCCCAGTTGTGCCATAGACTGCCTGCGTGACCTTGAGCAAGTCACTTAATCCCTCTCTGGTTCAGTCTCCATCTGTATAATGCGAATAATAGCTCTTTCTTTCACCCTTTGTCCGCTTCTTTAGGCTGTAAGCCCTTTAGGGCAAGGTTTGTCTCTTATGTGTGTCCATACACGAGCACGGTGGAACCCTGATCTCTGCTGGTGTCTCTTGGAACTACTGTCATGCAAATATTACAGTAATGGTGTAAAGCAGGAGTCGGTGCACTTACACTGGTATGCAACTGGTGCCAGTGACGTCAGGCTAAGGGCCTTAATCAGAGCATAATTTACTAGCACATGGAGGATTTTACTTAGCACATTCTGGCGGTACAGATTTGCTCCTGCCCAGAAACAATGAGAACTGAAGACAAAATCCTCTTTGGCTTTGTATCTCAATCAGGAAGAACTGTCCTTTTTAATTCAAACACCGGGGTCTAGAGTTGTTTTCCCCATAGATACTGTGTTGCATTGGGAATATCAGGAGCTGCCAATTGCAATAATGGTTTCTAATTCCAAATTAATTCAGTGTAAATGAACTGTCAAGAGAAGATTGATTTGTTTTGGTAATTGCCCTCACGCAGGCTGCCTGGTGACAGCAGGAAAGAGCAAAGCAGGAAGCTTTGGCAGGCCTGGATGAGCCTAAGGGTGGATTGCAGAGACACGGGCCTAGTTGCCAATATCATCTGTCAGGCCTGCCGCTGAGCTGGGATGTTGTTCCAGCCTTCAGTGATGTCTTCAGGTATCAGGTTGAGGCTGCAAAAAGTCCTTTCATTTAAAGAGATCCACGTTTTAAGCAAAGGCTGTTCTTTGTCCTTGTTAGGACAACAGGAGTCTTCCTGCTGCATTTCCATAACAATACAAAGCCAATATTCATATTGGATTTTACATTATTCCTTACCTGCCCCCAGAGTGAAAACCAAAAAACCTAGCACCTCTTGATCATTTGTGACTGATCAGATCACTAAAATGATCCTCATCACTAGTTCTTATATAGCTTTCCATTCATAGATCTCAAAGCACTTTCCAAAGAAGGTCAGCATCATTAGCTCTGTTTTTACAGATGGGGAAACTGAGGCACAGGGGACATGACTGGCCCACAGTCACCAAGCAAAGCAGAGCTAGGAACAGAACTGAGGTCTCCCGAGTCCCAGTCCAGTGCCCTATCCACTAGGAAACATTTCCTCCCTCAGTATATTATTCTAATATAATAATATTATATCCATCAGTGCATTACGGATCAGCGAGGTATTGATTCCTCTGGGGTGGATTCCGATTCAGGCTATGTGCCTATGCAAGGGGGTAAGAACCATCTTTATCCTCCTGGATGGGCTTCCTAAACCTTCACTGTGGGTACATAAGAGTAAGCAGACACTCTGAACAGGTGGATGGGGAGAGGTTGGGAACTGGGAAGAGTCTTAGTTCTAGACACTCCCCTAGTTGGCCAGCACAGCTAGGACAGGAGGATGGAGGGATGTGTGTGTGGCATAGGCCAGCAGCAAATTACTAACCCCACCTCCCCACGCCCCCAGAGCAAGGAGGATGTCAAAGAAGAACTGTAACATCCAGCGGCCAATCCAGGGGCGGTGTGTTGCCTCGCTCCCCCTTTGCTCAGGGCTGTGCCGCCAATCACAATCCAGTCTTAAAGCGTCTTTCAGGGACTGCACAGGAAATAACGGGTTCACTTCTCCTTTGGCTTGCAAATGAGCAGTAATGCCGTGGAGTCACACTAGTGTCAACGAGATGAGAAGCAAAAGACACCTGAACAATGCCAGGGTGTTTGGGAATCGTGGGGAAGTAGGTTCGACACGGTTACATTACCAGCCAACGCAGCAAGGAGGGCAATAACCGCTGATTGACAGTCGAGAAACCACAGTGCCTATAAGTAGAATTTGGGGATTGCATGGCAGGAGCGTTAGGTAACTTGGCAATCGACGTGTGTGTGTACTAAAAATAATACTGAAACAAACTCTTTTAATCCAGTGTATGAACAGATAAACGGTGCGTAAAATAGTATGCAAACATGCCGCCCGGGCTGTCTGTACCGTCTACATAACAGGCTAGTGAGGCATAAAAATTCACAAGACAAAATTACCACCAAACCCACAAATGTTAATGCTGCTACTATAGAAAGCATGGCTAGATAAGCTAGGCTTTGCTTGCTGTGTGTGTGTGCATAGCCTTTGCTTGCTCTATGCCTGTGTGTGTGTGTTTGTTTAAATTCTCCAATCAATACAGGTGCCATGTGACTGAATTGCTAATGGAGCTTTGTAGATTAGTTTATCAATAACATTTAAATACTTCTCACACTTGTAGTGGATTTTGAATTATTTATTTGTTTCTGGTCAATTGCATATCATCTCATTAGCATTAGCTATAGTAGACCGGTTCATAGAATATCAGGGTTGGAAGGGACCTCAGGAAGTCATCTAGTCCAACTCCCTGCTCAAAGCAGGACCAATCCCCAACTAAATCATCCCAGCCAGGGCTTTGTCAAGCCTGACCTTAAAAACTTCTAAGGAACTCTTTAGACTCCAGGGTTGGCAAATTTTTCTGGGGGAGGGAGACCCAAAACCCAACTCACCCAAGTAGTCATTTTGCAGTCAGTGGGGCTATTCGCATGAGTTGCAGTTTTCAGGATGAGTTCATAGCTGGTGACTGAAACGAAGCAGGCATGTTTGCAACTCAACTTTGGTTCTTGTGCAAAGACTCAGTGGTGATTATTACTATATGTTTTATTGTTTGTATTTCAATAGTGCCTGGCATAGTGGATACTGGACTGGGACTCAGGACATGTGGGTTCTATTCCTGGTTCTGTCACTGGCCTATTGGGCGAGTCACTTCCCAGCTTTGTGCCCCAGTTTACCCATCTGTTCCAGGGGCATAATGATACTGACCTCCTTTGTAACGTGTTTTGAGATCTACTGATGAAAAGTGCCATATAACCGCTAGGTATTTTGATTATTATAGTGGTCCCAAGAGATATCAAAGCCCCATTGCGCTAGGCGCTGTACACACACTGAAGATATGTCTACACTTCAAGCTGGAGGTGTGAATTCCAGTTCAAGGAGACATACCGGTGCTAGCTCTGATCAAGAACTAAAAACGGAGTGTAGCCACAGCAGTGCGAACAGTGGGAGGGACTAGCTGCCCCAAGTATATCCCCATCCAAGAGGTTAGGTACGCGGGGTGGCTAGCTCCTCCCACTGCCCATGCGCTGCCATGCTAGCTGGATCAGTGCTAATGTGAGTACGTCGCCTAGAACTGGAATGTACAGCTCCAGCCTGAAGTGCAGCTGTATCCTTTAGTGAGAGACCATCCCTGCCCCAAAGAGGTTACAATCTCAATAGACCAGACAGGCAAAAGGCATCAGAAAAGAAATATCATGAGCCTGGTTTTACAGCTCAGGATCGCAGCCCTGTTGTGCTGGGTACTGTATAAACACACAGATCAAACCCCGTCCTTGCCCCGAAGCACTTCCAGCCTAATTTAAGACAAGACGCAAAAAGACAAGAGCAAAAAATATTTGCTACAGTGGCAAATCATGGGAAGGGGCAAAGGAGGAGGAAGTGATGGAAATAAAATCAGACATTTCCATAATTTAGTTGATGGTTCTAAGCCACTGAAATCGGCTATAACAGCCACATGCCCTGGCTGTCACTGGTTCTGTCGCAGTCGAAGAAGGTCATAAATCCTGCTCCCTTGCAATCTCGAATGGCAGCACCAAAGTGGTTCCACTGAAAGGGGACCCCCCCCCCAAAAACCCAGACTACTGGGCAGGATTGGCCTGGTGTGAACTGATTGCCTACAGTTCACCCAGCTGCATAGAACCATAGCAATTAGAGGTCGGAAAGACTGGTAGGACATCCAGGTCCATCAAAAGCCTGTGCAAGATTGTTATCTACAGGACTTCCTCCAGAATGAGCCCAGTTTGAAGTGAAATTGTAGGTTAACGTTCCTATGGGAAAGTGCTGTAGATGCCTCCGTAATCTATCGAGATATTAGTGTACTCTAGGGCATAGAAGGCTTTCTTACTGCCTTCTTAGACTGGGGCAGCCTACCTGTAGCCATATAATCATCTTCTGAAACATCCAGCTGCTCTGTTTGTTGCTTACCAGCAAAATAGGCCTTTATTGTTCAGATGATCTGGTGGAATAACTGGCACCTGAAGTTAAATCTGTTGGAGCTGTTAAGAGAATTCACAAATCCATGGGCTGGTGATCTCCTTTGTGTCCCAAGGAAACTATGAATTAGTAACTTGCTATCTGCTGGAAAATCAATCCAAGTGGGTGGGATGAACGAATGGGGACCCTTTGTGTTCTGCCCAAGTTGGCTTCCCTACAGATTCAGTGTCCCTACCAGCAATGCCAACTTCTCTACATGTGTGCTCATGGCTGCAAATGCTTTTAGAATACTAACAAGTAAGGGGGAAATGATCAGAAGACAGCACAAGTCTCAGCGAAAATCTCCCCAAATCTTTCTTTAATAAATTCCCTTTCTTCCTGAAGGACCTCAAAGCACTTTGTAAATGTAAACTGATACATAAACTGTTTACAACCACAACGGTTCACGTCAACCAGCAGAGAAAGTGCAGCCACCTCTGGGGTGAAACAGAGCAGCTCCTTAATAGCACCCAGCAACAATATGCCCTAACTAGGACAGGAAATGAAGAGAACACTGCATCCAGCTGACACTGCAGGTAGTGTCTAGGAAGGAAGGATGTGAGTAACCTAAATATACTGCTAAAAGTGTGTTGTTACTTATGGTAGACATATAGACACGTTCTTTCCCTAAAAAGATCTGAGAATATACAACATGTCAGGTGAGTGGGAATCTCAGACACAATCTTTCTTTCTTTCTTCACGCCCTCCCCCCCTTTTTTAAAATTAAATTTAGCCTAAACAGGGTATACTGATCTAGGACAGCACTGTATCTTTAAGGGTGGTCTCTTAGAGTGCAGCCTAATCTGCTTCTGTCCAGTTGGACCCTGGATTTAAAAGTTTTTCACCAATCCAGATTTCCAAATCCTTGCAGATTCTGAGGGGGCTTGTTTATGGAAGTATCCTTTAGAAAAACGGCTTAGACTTTAAGATGAAGGAAACGCAGGGAGCTAATGTGAAGATTTAGGACTTTCTAGGAGGCTTGCAGTTCCTAAGCTCTGCTTGCTTGAGCAGTCTGAAGGTCCTTTTGCAGACTAAGAGGGATTAGTACCCCGTAAACCAGCAGGGCTATGCACACATTCATAAATATACTGGCTCTTTCTAATCGCTTCCCTTCCTAATCCACACTGATTTCTTAGGAATTATCATTTTATCTCAGCTAAATAAGCACATTCCTTGTGCTTTCCTGTAGAAAAATAAAATCTTTCAGAAGCTTTTCTTTTAGAAGCGGTGGCATGGAAATCAAGCCTTTATTTAAAACTTTGGGTAAAGAATGGAAACTTCATTTGTTTGCTTCTAGCACAAGGACACTGGGCCCGACTATCCTTTCCTTTACTCCATTGACTTGCTCCTGATTTACACAGTTGGAATTGGGATTGGACCAATCATTTCTCCAGCAAACTGGGAAAATTTTATGCCAGCCAATTGCAATACAATGTCACTCTCTCTTTAAAAGAACATTGGCCAGATAAAAGGTAACCCCTCTCCGCACATTACTAATAATATTTTAGGTTATTAAAGTGATACACTGTAAGAATCCAGTTTAGTTTTTGCCTTTTATGTTTGCATTTTGCATTTCACTCACCTTGGGCCAGCAAAGTTAGACTAGTCACTTTTAGTTTTGTTTGCTAGTAAATTTCACTTTTATTTGTAGAGAGACAAGGTGGGTGGGGTAGTATCTTTTATTGGACCAACATCTGTTGGTGAGAGAGACAAGCTTTAAGCTCCACCGACTCTTCTCCAGGTCTTATCTCATTCTTGTCTCTCTCACCAGCTGAAATTGATTAAGTAAAAGATACTACCTCACCCACCTTGTTTTTTGGATGGCCCACCAAGGTATAGAGGTGGTTTCACATAAAAGATTCTGATTTTGGCCTATTTCTAATTAATATTAATTTGGGCAAAGTCTTCTTTAAAACAGAAAAAAAAAAGGAAGTTAATAGGCAGCAGGTTTAAAAAAAAAGAAATATATTTTCACACAACGTACAGTCAACCTGTGGAACTCCTTGCCAAAGGATGTTGTGAAGGCCAAGACTATAACAGGGCTCAAAAAAGAACCAGATAAATTCATGGAGGCTGGGTCCATCAATGGCTATTAGGATGAGTAAGGATGGTGTCCCTAGCCTCTGTTTGCCAGAAGCAGGGAATGAGCAACAGGGGATGGATCCCTTGATGATTACTTGTTCTGTTCATTCGCTCTGGGGCACCTGGCACTGGAAGACAGGATACTGGGCTAGATAGACCTTTGGTCTGACCCAGTGTGGCCATTCTTATGTTCTTATGTTTTTGCATCACGAAAATTAAATGTGAACCAGACAAAGTCACTTTAATCTGTCTAGCCTCACTGCTCAGGGAGCATTGTCATCTATCATTTTTTAGTTTAATGTTAATTTGTAGAACTTGAATAAAATTTTCCATCAAAATACGTTTTAATTGGAAATATTTTTTTTTTATTTAATAGATGTCTCTTGAGAGCATTTCCATTTTTTATTGGAATTTTCCAGGGTTTTGTAAAAAAAAAAAATCCCTGAAAATTGAACATATTTTGGGGGGAGGAGCTGCTGCTTTTTTTAATGAAAACACAGAAAATGATGGAAAACATTTTGAAAAATATTTTTTTTCCAGAAAACAAAATCATTTTATTCAGCTCTATCAATTCAACATAAGGATTTTTAAAAAGCATCCGATGAAGTGAGCTGTAGCTCACGAAAGCTTATGCTCAAATAAATTGGTTAGTCTCTAAGGTGCCACAAGTACTCCTTTTCTTTTTGCGAATACAGACTAACACGGCTGCTACTCTGAAACTATCCTAGTATGAGATTTTAAAAATTCCATAACAATAGTTCATCAAAAATTAGAGACATTTCCAGAGGTCAGGGATATTTGGACCCGTGGTTTGGTTTATACCCCTCTCTCTGGAAACCGTGAAATTTAATAATAAATACAATATAATAGCAAATCCCACAGAGCCTTTTATTGCTCAGAGCTCCTGTGGTCTTTAAGTATTTTCCCTCCACCAAAAAAAGAAAAAAATATCTTTTTTTATCAATATCATTGCCTTATTTGATAACTTCGGAGCGCAGTGTCCATGGTAAACGACATGAGGAAACAGCAAGTGCTGACAAAAGATCCAGCGGGGAAGGAAAGGTTGATAAGGGCAACCCTATTCATCCCACAACCTCCAGAACTTTCTTCCAATGGGACCACAGAAGATTGTTGAGGACAGGCAGACAGAGTGTCTGTGGTGTAGCCACTGGGGCCATTAACTGCATGAATCCACTGGCTTAGAACCATGAGAGGAGGGTGCAACAAGCCACTGCTTCTCATGCAGCCTAGGAGATGTAATAACAGGGGTGGTTCATGCCCTGTCTATCTGGAGGGAGGAGGATTCCTTCATTTTGCCAGCTCCATTGTTGGTCCTTCACAAAAATCCCGTTGACTTGCCAGATGTGGAAAAGTACAAGGATGGTGCAGGAATGATGCAAAGGTTATGGTCTGAAGAAAGGAATACGTAAGGATCAGGCCTGGTTAAAAACACTGTTGTAGAATCCGTGGAAGGCCCTAGCTCCCTAGTGTTGTGCCCCTTGCATTTTTTGTGATGTGGTTTGAACTATGCACGAGAGACACAAATTTCACCTCTAATCTGTCCCTTGCAAGTGGGAAAATACCTGAACATTCAGGAATCAGGAAAGCTGGGCATTGGATGTCTCCAAGAAATTAGGAAGGGGACAGTCTTTCACCACTGAATGTATCCGATGAAGTGAGCTGTAGCTCACGAAAGCTCATGCTCAAATAAATTGGTTAGTCTCTAAGGTGCCACTAGTACTCCTTTTCTTTTTGCGAATACAAGACTAAGACGGCTGCTACTCTGAAACCAGTCTTTCACCTGTAACTCACCTGTTCCAATCCAGACCACCTCAGTATTAAATGAAAGCTCTTGCCATGTGATGGCCATTCAGGGCAGCCTACGTGAAATAAATGTGGTGGGTTTCAAGCCAGCCTCCCAGTGGACTTATGTCCACCTCACAAAAAAGCACTAACTTCATTTTCATGAATTGGCATTTGAGTTGGAAGTCTGAGCTGAGAAAGCCATGAATGAGTGGGCCTGAATGAATGAATGAATGAATGGAGACTGCACTGTCTTCTCACCAGTGTAGGTGTGTTTGCAGAGCGTTGGGAGTGGGAAGTGCTGGGTGAAGATTGTAGTGCCCCTTGTTCTGTGGACAAAAGTAGGGACTTCAGCCTCCCAGGCAGTCAGTTCAGAACATTTCACCAGCAGTGAACTTGTTGGACCGAATACTCAGCTGGTATAAATGGACATAGCTCCATTGAATTTAACGGGAGTCAGTGGAGATCAGGGAACTACGCTGATGTACACCATCCAAGGATCTGGCCCACT
The DNA here is from genome assembly GCF_965140285.1 of Lepidochelys kempii. NCBI lineage: Eukaryota > Metazoa > Chordata > Testudines > Cheloniidae > Lepidochelys > Lepidochelys kempii. The sequence continues at coordinate 102,565,990 of NC_136387.1, read as the reverse complement.
AAATTTAGGGCTCTTGGTGGAAGCAGCGTCAAAGTCAGCAGGTTAGAGTTCCTTATCTGGAACATAAACTCATTAAAATGTAATGCAATGACCAACACAGAAAACCACAGCAATCTGTTACGATCCTGCATTTAATCAGCAGGAGCATTGAATGGCAAAGACAGGATTCAATTTGAGACCTATTTAGGCACGCCTACATTTATAACAGTCAGCTCATACAATATACCGTGTGTCCTCCAAAAATACATCAGCCTTTGAAAAATGGAGTGGCTGCCCTGTTTGTCAGAGAGGTGAGACTTCCTTCTGCTGCAGAGGGCATGTGTACCTATGTTACACATTGTACCTATGTAACACATGTGTACCTATGTTACTTCTCTGATGGAGTCGTGGCGCGGCAGCAGTCTCAGATCTTAGAGACCGCTCCTTGGCAGCCTTCCTGTCAATAGTCTTGGTCGAAGGCAGGCAAAAGGAATTACCAAGCTGCAGGTAAACATGCATTTGAGGCTGAGGGCAGCACAGTGAGACTTGGGAAGGAGGTCTCAAAGCAGATCTAAAAGCATCGCTCTGGTTTATAGGCCTGGATCAACCCCACACCCGGTTTGGCTTGACTGCATCATGCTTGTGAGCAGGCAGGAGTCTGAAGATGGACTGTAAACTCTTTGGGGATGGGGATTATCCATTATTATGGGGCCAGAGCCTGGTGCCCCTGCTTTGGTGGTGCAAAGGGAATGAAGAGCTGCCATAGCAGGCCAGTGGGAGATTCCCTTGAGGGATGGAGAATGCTGCATCCAGCATTGAGCATGGTTCATCCAGATCCAGGGATCAGGGCTAATTGAAACACAAACCGGAAAAGACCCACACAAAACAAGACATTAAACTTCACAGCTGACCCTTCACACCCAGTAAACTCCCAGTTGGAGGTCCCTGACCAAAAGCCAAACTGCCAACCTCCTGTTGCGAGGAGACTAGTGTCTGTGAGACGCTTTATACATTTAAAGGGTTGTAGCCTTGGTAGATTCGAATGCCCCCGGACTATCAGGAAGTTGGGATTCAGTTCAGAACTTTGTGGCTTTGTCCGATCTCCATGTGGAACTGAAGCCTCTTTGTTTCTTTATTCTACTTCCATCTTCCCGCCTTCATCCATCCTGCCAATCCCAGACCTCCATGCCTCCAGCCTCTTCTTACTTAGGGTCTGATCTAGAGCCCATTGAAGTCAATGGGAATCATAGATGAGAACCTCAAACCCCTCCCCTCAAGGTCCTCTTTTTCCATTTGTCCCGCACATGGGATAAAGAGGACATAGATTTGATTAGGAGGAAGGGTAATACAAACACACAGAGACCTCCAGGATAATTCCTTCCGTTGGGTCTCTCAGGGCATCTTTGTTTCTGCATTGTCTTTTAAAGTGGAAGATCTCCACTGTAGGACCTCTCTGATAATGCACCCAGCCTAGAAACACACCCACGAGCATATTTACTGCACCAGCATGGTTTAACATAATCCACATTATAGTTGGAAAAACAAATGTTTTAATCCGTAAACCACAATAATCTGTTTTAATGGAATTTGAGGAATTAAAACATAGAACCGGGGCTTATCAACCAGTTGTTAGCAGTTCTACAGTCAATTTATTTATGGAATCGCCTCGCAATGAGCCCTTAATCTACTCGTGTGTGGAAAGCCACCACACTAACCTCCCACTCTTGGGAGAAAGCTATAAACAAAGAATAGAATAAAGTGGCTGGGTTACCCAACAGCCAGCTGCCTGCTCATCTTTGGGCATGTAGCAGAGAGAAGGCCGCCAGTAGAGACTTCATAGAAGCCATGGCTAAGGTGACTAATGATTTTGGTTGCCCAGTTTGAGACATCTTAAGGGGGCCTGATTTTCAGAGGGGGAGTGCTTGGGACTTTTGAAAATCAGGACTCTTCTAAGCTGTCTCAGGTTGGGAACCCCCAAAATCACTAGTCACTTTTGAAAGTCTTGTTGCTGTTTTTCCATGCACAGCAAGAGCCGTCTTCCCATGGACTTGGCTGCAGGCACCAAGGCCCCCTAAGGGACAGTCCCAGGGCATATAAAAGACGGGTGATTAGCTGACTTGTATGTATCCTTGAGCACAACGCTGTGGAGGGCCCTGGGATCCTGGTCCCTGCAGAGTGCCCAAGGAGAAGTTTCTATATTATTATGTGTCTGACACTACATTAAAATGAAATACATAGCATGCTAGACACTCTCCTCATGAAGGTGGGAAACAGGGGGAGGGATAGCTCAGTGGTTTGCGCATTGGCCTGCTAAACGCAGGATTGTGAGTTCAATCCTTGAGGGGGCCATTTAGGGATTGGGGGCAAAAATTGGGGATTGGTCCGGCTTTGAGCAGGGGGTTGGACTAGATGACCTCCTGAGGTCCCTTCCAACCCTGATATTCTATGATTCTATGCTGTGGAGACACTTCCTCAAGGTGTCCCCTACATTACAGATGGATGCCCTCTACTCCCAGCAATGAGGGGATAAACTGGCCCAATGGATCTCCCAATGTGAGTGGTAGCCACTGGCATGCAATACCTTGACCCATAATATCTATGGTCCTGATCCAGCGCCCACTGGGAATCCTTCCCTTGACTTCACTTTGTATCACGCCCTCTTTTCCTTTTGGCCCCTGCCAGTTTTCTTTGAACAAAGGAGCCTCTGAAAAATACTTTGTCTATCTTCCGAGTGCTTTCATATAACTTTGCTTCACCTGGGCAGGGGAAGACTGGCGCTGTTTTAACAATGCTGTGTTCATGCTTCTCCAATTTGCACATTTAGGTGCAGTTTTTGAAATGTAACAAACGAGTGTCACGTTTGTGGAAGAGTCCCAAGCCGGAAAATAGCCAATAAGGAGAAAAAAACAACCCAGCAATGCCAGTGCAGCTATTAAGATCATTCTGTGTTAATTAGGGGATCTCCTAGGAAATGCAGAAATCTGGTTAATTTCATGTTGGTTGTTATAATTGAAGTCCAGTCTACTTGACGGTGCATCTTTCAGTCTTTGTCCTAGAAACTTGTTGAGATCAACTGGGCTGACCTTGCTTGCTGCCCCAAGCTTAACTCAGGGCCAGTCTAAGGATCAGGTCTTTGTCCCTCTAATGTTGGTACTTGGGTAATAGATGGACAAGGACCCAACATTTTAGATATTTATATGGCCCTTGTTACCATAGTATCCGAGTGTCTTGTCATCATTTTAATGGCAACACTGCAGTGAAGTAGGGAAATGCTATTATCCTAATTTCACAGATGGGACCCAACATACATAGAAACAAAATGACTTGCCCAAGGTCACGCAGGATGGAGGGGGGTGCTGTGCCAGGTTTAGTAAGGCATGCAATTCTACTGGGTGCCTGCCATGTAGCTGTAATACAAAATGGCATCTTCCGTGCATGTTCAGGGGCTGGAGGGGAGCCGTCTGATGGGCACAGCTGGATTCTGGGGCATGCAATGAATGTTTTGCATCCATAGACAGCATGACACTGACAGGACATCTGTAGCAGAGCAGGGAACTGAACCCAGGTCTCATGGCGTTTCAGGCAATCTCGCTCTAAGCGCCGGATCATTGTTCCTTCCCTGTCCTTGTCTATGAAAATGCTTTCCCAAAGGAGTCCGCCTGAGTCCTTCTAGCTGTCTTCAGCATTTGGAAATCCTTCCTCTAAAGGTCCATTACTCGTGACCATTTAATGTCTGTAACAATCTTGGGCTTCATTAAATAACAAACCAGTGAAGGAGAAAGGAATAAAACTTTAATAAATAAACTGGAGAATCCCACCTCCAGGGCACGTCTCCATATTCCTGTGTTCATAATACTGTCCCTTATGAGGCAGCGTCTCTTAATTATAACCATTTACAAATGTGTCTCTACAATGTCGCCTGTTTTAATCTATATTTGGAGAAGGTGTCTGTGGGTTCATGCTGTGTTTGTGAAGATGGATCAGTGGACCTAGTTTATGATTTTATGTACAGTGTGTGCAGTGGGAACTTTTGAAACTATCTTGTCAATTAAATTAAATAAGGGGATTTTCATTAGCAGTGTGGACACCCTCTATGTATCAAATGCCAACTATCACCAGATGGGCCCAGATGAGATCTGTTTGTATAAACTCACCACTGAACGTTGTGGGTTTAGATAAAATGGGATCCAAACTCTCCTGGTTTTGATTTGGCCAAGCAGAAACCACCCATGGTTTTGTCCTGCCCTAAAAAAAAAAAAAAAAAAAAAAAATCTTTCCTGAGTGAGTCCAGCCCATAATCCCATTATGTTATTTTGATTACTGTTATTATTGAGCCCATCTGTGTTTTTAATCTTCTTTCTTAATTAGCCCAGATGTGCAAGAAGGAAATAGAGTAACTTCCCAATATGCTTTAGACATATGGCCTGGTTCACATTGGTAAATATAACCTACCACTGGAAGCCAAACGTTCTGAAGGCAGTTGGACTAACAATTTACATTTAGGGACCAGTGCAATTTAAGGCCACTTCACAAGAATTTTTGTGCACAAGGAATTTGTGTGTGCAAGGGTGCACCAATCTTACATGATTACTTCTGTACCACTCTAAAATACTTGGTGGGTGAGCTTTGACCCTAGGCATGAAAAGAAGTCTTGAAAACCAAATAGCCAACCAAATTTGCTGCACTCTGTGTGCAAAATTGTCCAGGCACTTTATAAATAATCCTTAGCTCTTATCTAGCACGTTTCATCAATAAATCTCAATGCACTTTACAAAGGAGGTCAGTATCACTATCAGAGGGGTAGCCGTGTTAGTCTGTATCCACAGAAACAACGAGGAGTCCGGTGGCACCTTAAAGACTAACAGATTTATTTGGGCATAAAATTTCATGGGTAGAAAACCCTACTTGAAGAAGAAGTGTTTTTTTACCCACAAATAAATCTGCTAGTCTGTAAGGGGCCACCGGACTGCTCAGTATCATTATCCTAATTTTACAGATGGGGAAACAACCTTTTGTTTTCTGTCTTTTAACCAGTTACTGATCCATTAGAGTACCTTCCCTCTTATCCCATGGCTGCTTAATTTGCTTAAGAGCCTTTGGTGAGAGACTTTGTCAAAGGCTTTCTGAAAGTCCAACTATACTATATCCACTGGATCACTCTTATTCACATGCTTGTTGAGTCCCTCAAAGAATTCTAATAGATTGGTAACGCATATTTTCCCTGTTCTTAGTTCTTGGAGGGTTGTGGTCTCCGTCCTCCATGGAATTACATACAGTCTTGGACCCACAAGGATATAGAAACTTAATTCAATAAGGTTTCACTTAACTCAACAAGATTTGTCCAGGGTATTGCAGGAAATTGCCGTATCTGCCACAGCAGCCACATGGAGTGTGACTTAGATTGGGAATCCTTGGGACAAGAAGTGCAATTTACCATTCAATTTAGATGTCGATCCAAAACCCATGGAAGCCAATGGAAAGACACCCATTGACATCAATAGGCCATATAAGCGGGATTGATGAAGTGGACATTTAGAGGTGTGAGCCTCCTATTCATTGCAGTTCAATATTTTATTTGATCAAAGGGCTCATCATTTTCTATGCCCTCTCCTAAATTCTGCCTTCCTCGGCCTGTGAGGGACACAGACTAACGAGCACTCGCTCCAATCTCATGTGAATTATCCAATCCTGCCCTTCCTCGAGGAAATGCCTGGATTACTGGGCTCAAACAAGAGGTCACCTGCTGAGGTTTAAGACGCCGAAGGCCAACTTCACTAATGATTTTTTAATCTTTTGCCCAGTTACAGCAAGGTCAGACAAGTTAATGTGGGCCATATCGTCCTGTGTGGCTAGAATTAATCCTTTCTCCCTCCTTTAATGCCTGCGCTCCAAATAGCATAATCCTGATTACAAAATAGATTATTTTAATGCAGGGTTATCAGTGATGTTTAGCTAAAGCGGGGAAACGGGCTTAAAAAATGAAAGCGAGAGAGAGGAACAAAGAAAGGCATGTCTGCCATTGTATAGAATCCCTGGTGATGACCAAACACGTCCCTTGCTCATACGGGGCCTGATCCCATGCCCACTGGAGACAATAGAAAAGCCTTCCAATGATGTCAGCTCTCTTTGAATAAGGCCCCTAGACAAGGCTGATGGGTCTGAAGGTGCATCCACGCTGCAATAAAAGACCGGCGGCAAGGCCAGGGCTGGCCCAGGTCAGCTGACTTGGGCTTGGGTTGTGGGCCTATACAATTGCAGTGTAGACATTTGGGCTCAGGTTGAAGCTGGGGCTTTAAGAGTTTCCCCCAATGTGTGACTCAAAGCCCAGGCTCCAGCCTGAACCCTGACGTCTACACTGCAATTTTTGGCCCCGCAGCCCAAATCCTGTAAGCCCAAGTCAATAGACCCAGGTTCTGAGACAGGTTTTTTTACATGTGACCAGCAGGACAAAGAAAGAAGCTGTGTTTATTGTTTGCAGTCAGTCTGTTCAATTGACGGCTTTGCTGGCCAGAAAGGGCCCTTCAAGCAAGGTGCTGAGTTCATTTAACTCCAACTGAGGCCCTCAATAAGTTTTACTGAAGTTAGTGGGAGTTTTGCCAGAGTAAAGACTGGGTAAAAATCTGGTGTGATGCTGTCAGACCAGGTGCCAGCTCATGCCAGAGCCCCAGGCCAATTCACTTGTGTATTAGTATAGATGAGTGGTTCTCAACCTGCAGGCAGCTCACGGCCCAATCAGCACAGAGCTGCGGCCCATGTGACATCCTCAGGGCCATACAGATAGTGTGTATATATATTGTGTGGATGCGGCCCACAATGGTAAATAGATTGAGAACCACTGGTATAGCTCAAAGTGACTGTTCAATATAAGAGTGCATTTGGTGTTTAAACTTCATGAAAACTAGTGGGGTGTTGCATTGTTTTCACTTATCTGTAGTCCGTTATAATGTAGTAGCAAACATTTACATTGTGTTACCCCTGCAACTAAATAACTCATTCAACAAGAAAGAAGCCTCGTGGAGTGCAGATGAAGAACTTTAAATGAAGAACTCGCTAATTTCAAAGCGAGTGGTCATTGTATGTGATGATCGGCGGTCAAAGACTCACAAAGCACTCCTCACTCTCTGTCATCAAAGGAAAAGCCCACGTGGGTAGTGACCCTGTCAGCTTGTTTTCTGTGAGAAGAAGTTATAAATATGGATTTGAGGAAAGATTCTGGATCTCTGGGCTGTTTGGACTCTTACAGGGAAGTGGACCAGATGCAAAGTGGAGATCCCCAGAGTTATTCTGAGTATTCCTGAGAGCCTTTTGGGAAGGTGGCAGCATCTTTGCCACCATTTGGAATTACAGACTGTGACTCAGCTGTACATATATTCCTCCTGCTTTCACCTCTCAATACCTCTCATTTCCTTTTCTTAGCTAATAAACCTTTAGTTAGTTCATTATAGAATTGGCTGCTAACGTTGTCTTTGGCGTAAGATCTAGGCTACCAATTGATCTGGGGTAAGTGACAGGTCTCTCGGGACTGGAAGCCACCTCAGTGTGATGCGATTTTTGGTGCAAGTGACCATTTTATCCCAAAGTCCAGTTTGTCTGGGTGGCAGGATAGACTGGAGTGTCTTAGGGGACTGTCTGTGACTCCATGGTGAGACTGGGGTCATGATCCAGGAGTTCACTTTTGTCACTGGCTTGCTGAAATTTAATTATAGAACACACCACCCGTTTGGGGTGTCTGCCGTGAGGTAGGCACTCACAGGTGTGAGCCACTCCGGATGACGGGACATCTGGGTAAGGACTTTGGCCCAGATTCTGAAAGCTATGTAGGTGCCTAACTTCCCTTGAAATCAATGGGAATTAGGCACCTCAATATTTTTGAGGATCTGGGCCTTTAGGACTTGGCTCATTTACCTTAACTAGGAGTCATGGGCACTCAGCACCTCCAAGGATCAGGCCCCTTATTCATGGGCCAGAAGGATTTTTTTCTCTCCGGATGATCCTGCTTTTTAGCAGTATTTTGCCTTGAGGGCAGAGCCCCTGCTTTGGGGGCATGACGGAGGTGGGGGGTTCCAGCATGCATTGCGCTAGGGAGTACTGAGACCACACAGCTGCTGTAGCATGCCCCGGCAAGGCCAGAGCATTCACTCGGCTTTTCCCCTCTGTTCCCTGCCATTGCAGGTTCCTCAGGCATTGATGCTCCTCAGTCCCTCCTGTTCTCTGCCAGTGCCATACAATAGTATAGTCTCCAGAGGGTTGTGATATTTGGTGTGTGTGTGTGGGGGGGGGGGGGGGGGGGGGATGGTTGGGTGGTGTTGGTGGCCTCTGATGTACCGGAGGTCTGCAAAGTTCAGATCAGGAGTCAAGCCTTTCTCCACAGTTTGGGTGTGTTTGGATCTGATTTTGGTTCAAGTCACTGTAGGTGTAGTAACTTATTTTAGCTTAAGGAAAACAAGAAAGAACAAACGTAGAGTGCCTGCACAAGAGAGAGCACAGTGTGTGTGCATGTTATTTCTGTAACAGTCGGCAGCAACTGTGAGAACAAAATGTCTGCTGCCTGTGCACACAGGCAAGATTCTTAGACATTTCAAGGTGCCGTGCACAGAAAGAAGGGCATCACAGCTTCAATACAGCATTCGGAACAGAAACCAGCTGAACCTTCAGATCAGAGTCCAAATCTGAGGGGATTAGGATCTGGAGTTTTGGTTCAGAGTCAGTTTCAGTGAGGCTTAAATCTACATGTGCTAAAAGCAGCCTGCAGAAGGCAGTGCTGGCTGAATTTATTTCTCATCTAATACACTTTGTGATAGAATCGTACAAGATAATTCCCTCATTCTTCATATTGCCTGTCACCTTGTATAGACTGTACAAACTTGGCCTCATTGAAAATGACAAATTAAGCCCTTTGATGATGACTTGCTCTGCTCTGGGCTCTGCAGAGCGCACCATCCCTTGATGCATGTGCAGAAGAAAGCCTGGTAAAGCATGACTCCCCGTGACAAACTTCCCAAAGCTCTGGGCATTTTTGGCATAACTTAAAAAACATAAAAGACAAATTCACCAGCAAACTCCAACCCCTGACTGACAATTACCAGCTGACCCACACAGCAAAAAGACTGAACAGTAAATCTGGCTGGAAAATAAGACCCCCGTTGTGTGAAAAATGCTGAGATTTCCGAATTTGGTTTTGACCCACATCGGAACGAACCGGAGACCTTTCGACGGGTTTTGTAAAACTGCGAGAGACAATTAGCCCAGTGGTTTGGGCACTCACTGGGGATGTGGCAGAGCTAGGTTCAAGGCCCTGTGCTGAACCGGGCAGAGCAGAGCTTGAACCTGGGTCTCCCGCGTCCTAGCTGATAAACCCTTAAAAAGATGAGCTTTGCTGCATAATCTGAATCTGTTGCTCTTCACAGTAACTGGGACTAAACAGGAGGAATCAGTTCCAAACTCCGGGGCTCTTAAAGAAGATTCCCTGCCATCAGCAGCTGTCTCTTGAAAGCTGGAGACAGACCTGCTCTGTAAATCAAGGTGCGCACCAGTTGGTGCCGTATAAGTAAGAGAGACTAGCAATGATGCAGATGTTGCAGGGATTTTTGTACGCAATGATGTTTTTCCTCTTTGTAGACTAAAAATTCAGAGTCTGATTTTGCCCCTCATATTCCCGATGAGTAGCATCTTACTCTGAAATGCTTTCATGGGGCAGCTCTGGGAGTGAGCTGCTACTCCATGAGAATTGAGGGGCGGGGGCAGGATCTGGCCCTATGGGTCCAGTCTTCTGAGGTGCTGAGTGCCTTGCTGTGACCGTTGACTTCATGCATTCACCAAGGTGGGGGGAAGTAAGCTGCCCCATAAACCAGGCAAGTGGTGCACTCAGGGGACAGATGATATCCCCTTCTTTCCCCGCACAGGTACACCAAGGGAACCCTAGTCTCACCCCAAATAAACATTGTTGTTTAAGGGTCAAAATGAGTGACAAACAACGGTGCAGACATGCCCGCCAAGCCTTTGCTTCGACCCTATGGCCATCCACAGCGCGTACGACTCTATGAAATCTTGTCCAGCAGTGATTTTCTTCAATGCAATCATTTAAGGTGTTAAATCTAGCTTTAACTTATGTGGCTGAGCCAATTTAGATCAGATTATGTTTGTATTTATTGGGATTTATGGGTGTATTATTGCCTCTGAGCCCATCTGGACGGCTAATTTGTCAATTAGAGCAATGCTGATCATTGCTGCGGCCTGGCAGGGGCTGGGAAACGCTATTATCGGTTTCAAACAGGGCTGACCTTGAGACACAAATTCATTTTGCCTGACAACTTTTTCTTCTTGCGGCCGGATTACAGATATGTAAATTGGGCTAAAATCCTTGAATATTCATCTTAGGTCCGTCAAAATCGGAACTAGCTTGAAATGAAAAATAGAACAGGGAGAAGTGCCGAGTTGAATGCAGCACCCTGGAGAAATGGCATCCAATTGCATTTTGCTTTATCTAGTAGGTACTGTATTATTGTCTCTATTATAGCATCATGGATGTGACTACACAGGGCTCAGTCCTGCATGCTCAGTTGAAAACAGTGGGCATTTTGCATGCAAAAGGACTGCAGTAACGGGGTCTACCTTAGGCCCATATTCTGATACCCTTACTTACCTGTTACCTTGTACACCAGGAGCAGTCTAATTGAAGTCAATGGCCTACTTGTGAAACAAGAAGCTGCTAAAGATACAGCAGGAAGAAAACGATCTGACCCTAAGGTGATAGGCGGCCTATCTGTAGAGCATCATGCCTCCAGAAGGATCACACGTGCCCTTGACAGGCTGTAGGGGGATCACACCCCGCGACAGATGTGAGGCAGCTGCTTCTGGGGTGGAACATAGCAGCTATGCTGCACCAGCAACACCACCCAGTGATGTTTAGGGAGGGAAGCTGTAGCGGGAGGATTCCATAGCCACTCTGCTTCAGCAAACATTGTTTTCTCCAATTTAAACGATGGGAGGAAATATTTTTTGGATTGCAGAATGGAACGAGCTACCCCCAAATTCTCAACGGATGCTGCGGTTAACATCCCACTCCAAAGCACACCCTCCCTCCCCTCCCCATCTGCAGCAAACTCTTCAGTGCCAACACGTTCGATTTGATAAGCTTCCATCAGACAGATCTGCTTATACAATGAGTAGTGTGTGTGTGTGTGGGGGGGGGGGGTAGCAGATTTTCAGTGTGCTTCTTGCAGGGAGTGTTCTGGGTGTCTCCGTGCCACGTGTGTAAAATGACGTGATGCCAGGGAAATATTTCGACTGCTGGTGTTTGTCTGTTTTCAGGAGCTATATTCATGCCTCGGGGCATTGCCACTGAAATAAAGCAAGATCTGATCTGCCTGGGGATGTATTAGTCCCTGCATGACGAAATACCATGGCACATCCAGACCTCACACAACCATCAACATATGCTCCCATCCATCAGTTTCAGACACCCTGCACGCTTCCCTCATAAACTGCCCACTTTGTAACATAATCTGGATTGCAAGAATGTGCTGATATTTTTGGCTATGATTCCTCAAGGCTATTTTATTAAATCTTGAGGAGGAGACAGCGAGAGATTGAAGGGTTAATATTCAAGAGATAGATCACAGCAAGGTGAGGTCTAACCTTTGTTTTTATGTAATATTGTCTTTGCCCATTCAAATCTGCTATTAAGATTATATTATTTATATTACGGTTGTGCCTAGATGTCCTAGTCTGAGTTCAGGTATGCTATACACACAAAACAAAAAGACAGCCCTGGCCTCAAGAAGATGACATCCTAAGTAGAGGGGCTTGAAAAATTGTGGACAGCACGTTTTTCCACTAGAAAATGCCATTTTCTTGAATTCTAAACTTTCCACGAGCATGTTGATTTTGATGAAACCCATTTCCACATGTTCTACATGGACCGCTTTCATTTTTCGTTTCAGAATGACTTTTTCAGACATTTATTTTATCATTTGGGGGTGAGGGAGGGGCTAAAAAGTCGAAATCTAAACACTGAGAATTGATCCAAAGTGACGGTTTCTCCCAAGTTTTGTTTTGTGGGAAATTTGGAATGGCAACAAATATGGAGGAATTTGCCACGAAATGGAAATCCCAGCTTCACACTGCTCAAAACCTAAGGCCCTGATCCTGCGTTAGTCTCCCTCATGAGCCCAGGCATGTATCTGGGTGGCTGACAAAGCAGGAGTAAGGCTTAAATATGGCTACATCTAGGCATGTGATTCCCCTGCTCACGTACGCACACTCGCGTGGGCTTGGTGAAAGCTAGCACAAGTATAAATGGCTGTGTAGCCGCAGTAGCAGGGGTGGTGGCAGCCAAGGAGTGTCTGAGCCTGCCAAGTACAAACCTGCCTGAAATCGGTGGGTCTCTGCACAGCTGAGCCATGCCTCTTCGGCTGCTACCTGTGCTACCCCCTGGCAACTTATATTCTCGTTATAATATATGCTCGTTATATTCGCAGTAGCCCCAGGAGAGAATGAGTGTACATAGAATCATAGAATATCAGAGTTGGAAGGGACCTCAGGAGGTCATCTAGTCCAACCCCCTGCTCAAAGCAGGACCAATCCCCAATTTTTGCCCCAGATCCCTAAATGGCCCCCTCAAGGATTGAACTCACAACCCTGGGTTTAGCAGGCCAATGCTCAAACCACTGAGCTATCCCTCCCCCCATAAAGCCCCATACATGAGCTTGGGAATCTCACTCCTAGCTCGTAGTGTAGACATAGCCTTTGAATAGGGCCCAACCAAATTCACAGCCATGAAAAACGCTTCACGGACCGTGACATTTGGTCTTTTGTGTGCTTTTAGTTACTATACAGATTTCACAGGGGAGACCAGCGTTTCTCAAATCAGGAGTTCTGACCCAAAAGGGAGTTGCGGGGGGGGGGGTGTCACAAGGTTATTTTAGGGGGGTCGTGGGATTGCCACCCTCACTTCTGCGCTGCCTTCAGAGCTGGGCGGCCGGAGAGCGGGGGCTGCTGACGGAGAGCCCAGCTCTGCAGGCAGCAGCGCAGAAGTCAGGGTGGCAAGACCCTACCTTGGCATCCTGACTTCTGCGCTGCTGCTGGCGGCGGCTCCGCCTTCAGAGCAGGGCTCCCGGCCAGCAGCCGCCGCTCTCCGGCCGCCCTGCTCTGAAGGCAGAGCCGCCGCCAGCAGCAGCGCAGAAGTAAGGGTCGCAGAACCGCAACCCCCCCCACAATAACCTCGTGACCCCCTCGCAACTCCTCTGTGGGTCAGGACCCCTACAATGACAACGCCGCGCCATTTCAGATTTAAATAGCTGAAATCCTTAAATTTACTATTTTTAAAACCCTATGACCAAAATGGACTGTGAATTTGGTAGGGCCCTACCCATAAAATGGGGCAACAAGTGCATACAACATACTAATCGCAGCGGCACTGCAATAGGCAAAAAATACCATCCAGGAGAAACCCCATAGTGGGCTGAGAGCTGCCCTTTGTTCGCATTGATAGTCTTTTGCTCTAGTCTACAGAGCAAGTGAAATGCTATTGTCCCTGCCAATTCAGATGCAGAGATACCTACATGTTAATAGGAGACAATCCTCCCACAAGGTGAACACCTCCAAAAAAAACCCAGCAACAGAGGCAGATCTTTAAAATAACAATCATGAAAAATATTATCTCTTCGACGGGAGGAGTGGGGTGACTCTGTTAACCCAAAGGCACATGTAAACCCATTACATAAAATGTCTTTTATCTTCCCTTATGCTTTCTAGCCTAATTCCTGCTAAATCCCAGATTGAGATAACAAATGAAGAGCTCCGCTATTTCAGAGAAAGGCGGCCTCTTTCCTCTGGGTATTAAAGAGGGGCAAAGGTCAGTATGCCCCTGAGGATCACCAAAAAAGAGATCAGGCAGATAACACCTGTGTTTTCACATGCTAAGTAAGTATTAGTGAAAGTGCAGTTCATCACAAATGCAACGAAAGGACAAAGCTTTAGATTACAGCTCATCTCGGGGAGCTTTGGTCAGGATGGAGCACAGTGTTTTAAAAGATCTGAAATTCGCTTTCCTGTAGATACCAGTGTAATATTTATAACCCTGGGAGGCAGTTCCTATTGGCTAACACATCAAATTAGCAAAACCAACATGACTTTGGCTAAAACTAGCTTCACGCTTGGTGTAGGCATAAGCCGATGCTTCTGGGGAAGCTGTATTGGTCAGGGATTAAATTCCATGGCAAACTCAGTGGATTGTTGAGGACTCTCTCAGTGTAGGTATTTATGCCCCATTCATCACTGGGACTAACCTTCAGTGTATGTCATAGACAATGTGGGGTGGCGTGCGGGATCACATGACAACCCGCCACCCCGATTTGCTGCTTGGCTTGGACTGAGCATGCTCACACAGACTGAGCATGCTCAGTAACACTGATGAAGATAGTTGCCCACATTCTGCCTCCCCAATATTGGCAGCACGGGTCAGATCTGGCATATGTGGTATTGTTATTTGTAGCGTGGTAAAACCCAAGAAGCCTAGGCTCCGTCCAGAATTACAGGCCTTGTCCCAATCAACCGGCACCCTCATTTGAAGCCAGATGCAACAAGTGAGTGTAACAAACAATGAGCTAGATTGTGACCTGGACTATTTGACTGTCCGAGGGAGCAAGAACCCCATTCTTGCATCATTACCCAGGCTACCCAGATCTTGGGTGCATAGGGGTATGCAGGGCTGTGCATTCACATAAATTCCTCCTAGAGCAGATGGGCAGGGCACGGGTGGTGCCCTCTGGTTCTGCCCCCTTCCTCACTGGCCAGTTAAGGGAGGCGGGGGGCTGAGGGAGGTGTTACTAATTTCCCACTGGAAAAGGCCAACAGTGAATTCATACTCCTGGGGAGCGTAGGAGGAATAGTGAAGCAGAGGGAGGCCAATGCTTCTGAGGGTTGTAGTTTTTACATCACACTTTGCCGAGGCCAGTGGCTAAAGGCATAATGTAACCCATTAGGAGGAAAGCTGGGAAGATAATGGATCCAAACGCTGTGTCCCTTGCTCATCTCTGCTAATACGTATGTATTTGTTAGAGATGGTTGCATTTTTTTTGTTTTACATGCTTTTTCCATGTCCAACGGATGTGATGGATTCTCCATCACTCTTGCCTCAGTCGCTGTGGACGTCACCGCCACCCTGCCTCTCTCTCAGGCCCGTCACCTGGGGGCCATCTTCCACTTGGACCTTTCCCTAGGTCCTCGCATCCATGTCTACATCTTGCAAATTCTTTCTGCATAACATCTCTAAGATACGGCTGTTCATGGAATCATAGAAATGTAGGGCTGGAAGGGACCTCAAGGGGTCATCTAGCCCATCCCTGACAGGTGTTTATCCAACCTGTTCTTAAAAATCTCCAGTGACAGGGATCCCACAACCTCCCTTGGTAACCTACTCCAGAACTTAACTACCCTTATAGTTAAAACGTTTTTTCCAAATATCTAACCTAAATCTCCCTTGCTGAAGATGAAGCCCATTGCTTCTTGTCCTGCCTTCAGTGGACATGGAGAACAATGGATCCCCGTCCTCTTTTTAACAGATTTAACATATTGGAAGACTGTTACCAGGTCCCTCAGTTTTCTTTTCCCAAGACTAAACATACCCAGTGTTTTTTAACCTTTCCTCATAAATCAGGTTTTTCTAAACCTTTGATCATTTTTGTTGCTCTCCTTTGGACTCTTTCAATCTGTCCACATCTTTCTTAAAGTATGGTGCCCAAAACTGGACACAATACTCCAGCTGAGGCCTCACCAGTACCTAGCAGAATGGGACAAATTACCTCCTATGTCTTACATACAACACTCCTGTTAATACACCCAGAATATTAGCGTTTTTTGCAACTGCATCACATTGTTGACTCATTCAACTTGTGATCCACTATAACCCCCAGATCCTTTTCGGCTGTACTACCGCCTAGCCAGTTGTTCCCCATTTTGTAGTTGTGCATTTGATTTTTCCTTCCTGAGTGAACTACTTGACACTTATCACTGAATTTCATCTGGTTGATTTCAGACCAATTCTCTAATTTGTCCAAGATTGTTTTGACAAATCCTAATCCTGTCCTCCAAAGTGCTTGAAACCCCTCCCAGCTTGGAGTCACTTGCAGACTTTATACACATATTCTCCACTCCATTATTTAAGTCATTAATGAAGTCATTATTTAAGTCATTATTAGACCCAGGACGGACCCCTGCAAGACTCTACTAGATACATCCTGACAGTTCGACAGCAAGCCATTGATAATTACTCTTTGAAATGGCTAGTTGATCACTGATAATTACTCTTTCTTATCCATCCATCCAGCCAAAACTCTCATCCAGACACTCATCATCTTGCGTCTCAATTATTGCAACCTCCTTTTTTCTGGCATTGACAAATGCAGATTTGCTCCACAAATGTCCGTTCAGAACGCTCGCCTGTCACTTTGACCATGTCACATCCCGCCCTGCCCTTTGCATTCTTCCATTGGTTCCCTCTTCTCTGCTGTATCCAATGTAAGCTGCTTGTCTCCACTTTCAGGGCCCTTCTCTGCCTATCTCCACCCTATCTATCCTCTCTGAATTACTATTGAGATGTCAGCTCTGGCTTCTGATAGGCTCATGATGCCAGCCTCATTTTCAACCACCTTTGTTCTTTCTCCCATGCTGCCCCTCATGCTTGGGAGGAGCGTGCCGGAAACATCTGCAAAACTGACTCATTATCCTCCTTCCAAACCTTCCTTAAGACCCTTATTTTCCATGATAGCAACAAAAAACTGATGGTTGCTGGTGCACTGCGGCCATTGCTGATTATCCTGGCCAATATTGTTTCCTTGTACTCCCGTCTGTTGTCTCTTGTCTTATGCTTGGATTGTAAACCCTGTGCTATGCAGGAAGTCAGCCTAGATGATCATAATGGTCCCTTCTAACCTTAAAATATCTGAATCTATGATTGTGCATTATTGGCACAGATCCATGTGGAAATGGGAACATATATGTGCTGGGGCCAACCAGAATCTGGCCCTAGATTTGCACTGTTGATGATAGAGGATGAAATTTACACCCTGTGCAGAGGTTCAGCATAAATTTGTGTCAATCCCATGCATAGGGTGACTTGCACTTAGTGCGACTGCTCATGCAAAGGGAAATAGCTTGAATCACATGATCGCCTCTGTCTTATATCCCCGTTTTGCATCGGCATAACTGCATCAGTTTCAGTGAAGCTACTCCTCATTTGCATTTGTAAGTGAGCTCAAAATCAGGCTGAGCATCTTAAATTCACACTCACCATGTCCCTTAAAGTCATATTTACATATTTGTTATGATAATTCCCACCTATAGGGGGCAGCAACCTTGAAAAATTACATAAACATGAAACGGCCTGGCTAATAGGTCGTCTTATGCACCCAGACAGCTGAGCTATTTACACTCCATATTTATTGTCAGCTCATTCTGGGCCAACATCTGCTGTTACTTACACTTGAGAAGTCAATGGGATTACTCTGGAGTTACATGGGCGTCACAGAGTGGAATTTTGTCTTTAATGAGAAGAATATTATGGGGGGAAAGATTTTTTAAAAATGAGGACTGTTGATCCAGGCCTCAAAAACCAAAACCAAAACCCAAAGCAGATCCTGAATTCTGCTTCTCTACCTAGAGTCTTATAACTCTGCCCTTTGCTGCAATGTTTACGTACAAAATTAATAGCACTTTTAGTTTCCTAAGTTCAATTGCCTCTTCATTCATCAGAGAGAAATGATAACCCTTGTCAAACTTTTTCACATATTGAAACTCCGATAAAAATCTCATCAAATTATTGAGTTGGATGGGGGGAAAAATCAATAACATTTTCACAAAGCTTATTGTAAAATAGTTTTTCTACTAATAAGAAACAGGGCCATTTTTAAAAATTTTAACATTTCAATTAAGTTTCAAAATTCAACGAAAACCAGGGGAAAATGTTTGTGTCTCCCTTCCCCCCACCTCTACCACTGCCTCCGTTTTTTTATTTTTTGACAGGCTCTCATAAATAGCACAGAAAGGGAGCAAAACCAAAGGAAACCATACGATTCCGCTTCAAATGTCATGCATTAAAAGAGAAGCAGTCACTATTTGCAAACATATAGCGCAGGGGTTTTCAACCGTTTTTCATTTGCAGACCCCTAAAACATTTCAAATGGAGGCACGGACCCTTTGGAAATCTTAGACATAGTCTGTGGACCCCCAAGGGTCTGCGGAACACAGGTTGAAAACCACTATGGTAGCATCCTGTACGTTGCTTTAAAGGAGTGATAGCCATTAATGTGGTCATGGGCTCACTTCATGAAGCTAAGCAATTACCAACTTGGCGAGGGTTTATTTTACTTTCCTGACCTCATCTAATAAGGAAGGTGAAGAGCTGAAGACAATAAATTTAAAAACAAGAAAAGATTTACTTAGGACACCTAATTAGGATTTCTAATCAGGAGTCATCAAGGCCTATAATTAGCAGGGTTTGCTCAAACTCATTGCTTTCTCTTTAATGGCCACAGGACATCCAAATGGTTTTAAATTATGTACCATGGGCTCCTAATCAGTTTATTGAACATCATAAATTGTTAAAAGAAGTTAATAGCTTGTGTTTCTTGAGAGAAAGTGCTAATACTGGAAGCAGAGAACTCATCAAATGAGTCTTGTTAGAAGGTGGGGGCAGGAGGAGGGGGGCGGGCTGGGAGGTTGTGTCTCAGTGTCTCATTTTGTTTTAGTAATTAGCTTTTACTGGATTATCCGATCCAAATCTTTATTCAGTTTACTCTGTCAAATCTAGTTTGCCTTTTAAATGGGAAATTGACATGGGGAGCAATTTGTCTCTTGACTAGGTTAATGTGTGCAGCTTTGTTTGAAGCATCTGAAGTAAAAATGAGTTACATCTACAGTAACTTCATCAAAGAGCAACACCAAGGGCATGGAGACCGGGTAGACTGGGTTGTCTAGTTTGGCCCTCTGCTATAGGCTGGTTCGGTCTCTACTTCTGGGATCTTGAAAGAGGCCTAAGGGAGTGAACGTCAACCTACATCTCCATGTGGCTACCTGCACTTCACCTACATCTCACTGGCCCGGTTAGGAGTCTAAATACCTTTGTGGATCTATGTCTCAATTCCCAATCTGCAAAATGAGGATCATCTTTTCCCCCTTTCTCTGCCTTACCTATTTAGACTGTAAGATATTGGGGCAGAGATTATTAGGAATATACCAACATAGGACTTGTCATATAGGATCAGACCACTTGTCCATCTATCCCATGTTTGTGTCTGTGACATTAGCCAGGAGCAGCTGCTTCAGAAGAAGGTGCAAGAAACCCAGTCATGGATAATTATGCTCATGGGGGAACTTTCTTCCTGACCCCGATAAACAAGCGGTTGGTTCATGCCCTGATGCATGAAGGTTTATATTATAAATTCACCTTATCTAATGTAACCAGATGTATTAAATTAGGCTTGGCGTTGTTTTATTGGTTATTGTTGTTTTAAGGTGGAGCCCATACATACGTTCCTGGATATAGCTAGAGCAACAAACTTGGTGGAAAAAATAATTTCCTTAAATGCGCATATTATCGATTTGGAGCTGGTTATAGTTATTTCCCACCGCCTACAAATTAAAAGCTTAATCCAAAGCCCATCGCAGTCAAAGGATAGCCTCCCATTGACTTCATGGAGCTTTGAATCAGGTCCCATCTCCTACAATGATGATACCAAGTATTTCCTGATGACTGGAAAGTGAGAAGTAGGAAAAACACAGCCAAGGGACTTTCTTGAATCCCTTTTCAGGAATTGCAGCGTACTGAATTTGCAACACAAATCTTGGTTTCTTTGCCCTCTAGATTTACTTTTTTTGTGTTTAAGGTTTAGCTATGGCAGTAAATCCAAATATCGCAGCCTGAGAGCAGCAGTCCTTCACTGAATACATATTATAGCATAGTCAAGATTGCTCCGATAATCAGTTTGTTCAAATGAATAGCTCTCTGCTCTGCTGCTTATTGAAAACGCCTTTATTAAACACTTTTGTTTACCTCACTGATGGACTTTATGGGGGGGTGGGTTTGGGACCCTGGTAGAAAACTTCTGGAGAGCGATGCTCACTTTCTGGATTCAAGTATTTTAAAGGTTAATTTATATTTATTTTAAGTGATTTTTCCCCCCAGTTTTCCTTAATGGATTTCCCCCTCCACACACACTTATTTGTAACAATCATTCACTCAATATGGATGTAATGATGCCCTCATGTAAGGCGTAGCAGGTCTTGAATCTGGGCTTGCAAAACTTCCAGATAATGGACAGCTCCATGGTGCTACCCAACAGCAACTTATAGCCAACTTGTGCTCACCACCCATGACCCGCTGAGGACATAGTCCTCGCTCATGGGGTCTGACAGGCAGCAGCCTCCCTGCCCTAAATAAACCCAAGGGGCATTCCAGGAAGCTTTCTGGCCGCACTGTAGTTCTCCTGTAGCTGGTATGACCTTTTCTGCTCACTTGTTCTTAAACTCCTGGCTTCGACTTGAAACCTGACCCAGACTCTGATCCTTAGCATTGACCCTGGCCTGGAATTTGACTATGCTACTCTGAGCCTCAGGTTTGACCCTTGGGCCTTACTACCCTAGTCAGGATCCTGATGCTCCTAACCAAGATGCTGTGATTAAAAACACAGAGCCAGATTCTGGTCTCCATATGAGTCAGAATGGATGTGTAAATATTCAAGCGAATGAAGCTATATTTGTGTAAAAACAAGTGAGAAAAGAATCAGAGCCCAAAATAGTGTTAGTGAGAGCGGAGAGTTATTCCAGATTCATGTGAGATCAGAAACAGCTTCTCAATGATTAATCAGACTTAGCACTTATATTGGGCAGATCCTGAGGTGGTGGAAATCGTCAGAGCACCTTTGATGTCAGTGGAGCAATGACAACTTACCCCAGCTGCCATTTTGCCCCATAACATCTCTCCTGCGCTCAATGCTTCCGCTTTATGATACTCTGGGTTTGGGAGCTCTTAGTCATTTCTTTTGAAGGATGCTCTCCTGGGGTTGAGTTTGGGACTCGGGAGATCTGCGTTCAGTTCTCTGCTCTGCTGCAAGATCGCTGGAGCAAGTCATTTAGAGTCAGATCTTCACAGCTAATTAGGAACTTAACTCCCTTAGTGAGGCACCTAAATACCTTTGATAATTTGGGCCTCGGGATCCGTTTTTTTAAAGGTACCTAATTGTATCTAGGCCCTTGGTGGTGCTTTGAAAGCACACAGGTCTGCCAAGAATGACCTTGAGCGGATCACTGTGGACTACATGGCTCTGGGAAGAAGGATAAAGGAGTTTGAGGCGCAAGTGGTGTTCTCGTCCATTCTCTCTGTGGAAGGAAAAGGCCGGGGTAGGGACCGTTGAATCGTGGAAGTCAACGAATGGCTACGCAGGTGGTGTCGGAGAGAAGGCTTTGGATTCTTTGACCATGGGATGGTGTTCCATGAAGGAGGAGTGCTGGGCAGAGACGGGCTCCATCTTATGAAGAGAGGGAAGAGCATCTTTGCGAGCAGGCTGGCTAACCTAGTGAGGAGGGCTTTAAACTAGGTTCACCGGGGGAAGGAGACCAAAGCCCTGAGGTAAGTGGGAAAGCGGGATACCGGGAGGAAGCACAGGCAGGAACGTCTGTGAGGGGAGGGCTCCTGCCTCATACTAGGAATGAGGGGCGATCAGCAGGTTATCTCAAGTGCTTATATATGAATGTACAAAGCCTTGGAAACAAGCAGGGAGAACTGGAGGTCTTGGTGATGTCAAGGAATTATGACGTGATTGGAATAACAGAGACTTGGTGGGATAACTCACATGACTGGAGTACTGTCATGGATGGTTATAAACTGTTCAGGAAGGACAGGCAGGGCAGAAAAGGTGGGGGAGTTGCACTGTATGTAAGGGAGCAGTATGACTGCTCAGAGCTCCGGTACGAAACTGCAGAAAAACCTGAGTGTCTCTGGATTAAGTTTAGAAGTGTGAGCAACAAGAGTGATGTAGTGGTGGGAGTCTGCTATAGACCACTGGATCAGGGGGACGAGGTGGATGAGGCTTTCTTCCAGCAACTCGCAGAAGCTACTAGATCGCACCCCCTGGTTCTCATGGGTGACTTTAATTTTCCTGATATCTGCTGGGAGAGCAATACAGCGGTGCACAGACAATCCAGGAAGTTTTTGGAAAGCATAGGGGACAATTTCCTGGTGCAAGTGCTAGAGGAGCCAACTGGGGGGGAGCTTTTCTTGACCTGCTGCTCACAAACCGGAAAGAATTAGTGGGGGAAGGAAAAGTGGATGGGAATCTGGGAGGCAGTGACCATGAGTTGGTTGAGTTCAGGATCCTGACACAGGGAAGAAAGGTAAGCAGCAGGATACGGACCCTGGACTTCAGGAAAGCAGACTTCGACTCCCTTAGGGAACGGATGGGTAGGATCCCCTGGGGGACTAACATGAAGGGGAAAGGAGTCCAGGAGAGCTGGCTGTATTTCAAGGAATCCCTGTTGAGGTTACAGGGACAAACCATCCCGATGAGTCGAAAGAATAGTAAATATGGCAGGCGACCAGCTTGGCTTAACGGTGAAATCCTAGCGGATCTTAAACATAAAAAAGAAGCTTCCAAGAAGTGGAAGGTTGGACATATGACCAGGGAAGAGTATAAAAATATTGCTCAGGCATGTAGGAATGAAATCAGGAGGGCCAAATCGCACCTGGAGCTGCAGCTAGCAAGAGATGTCAAGAGTAACAAGAAGGGTTTCTTCAGGTATGTTGGCAACAAGAAGAAAGCCAAGGAAAGCGTGGGCCCCTTACTGAATGAGGGAGGCAACCTAGTGACAGAGGATGTGGAAAAAGCTAATGTACTCAATGCTTTTTTTGCCTCTGTCTTCACAAACAAGGTCAGCTCCCAGACTGCTGCGCTGGGCATCACAACATTGGGAGTAGATAGCCAGCCCTCTGTGAAGAAAGAGGTGGTTAGGGACTATTTAGAAAAGCTGGATGTGCACAAGTCCATGGGGCTGGACGAGTTGCATCCGAGAGTGCTAAAGGGATTGACGGCTGTGATTGCAGAGCCATTGGCCATTATCTTTGAAAACTCGTGGCGAACGGGGGAAGTCCCGGATGACTGGAAAAAGGCTAATGTAGTGCCAATCTTTAAAAAAGGGAAGAAGGAGGATCCTGGGAACTACAGGCCAGTCAGCCTCACCTCAGTCCCCGGAAAAATCATGGAGCAGGTCCTCAAAGAATCAATCCTGAAGCACTTGCATGAGAGGAAAGTGATCAGGAACAGCCAGCATGGATTCACCAAGGGAAGGTCATGCCTGACTAATCTAATCTCCTTCTATGATGAGATTACTGGTTCTGTGGATGAAGGAAAAGCAGTGGATGTATTGTTTCTTGACTTTAGCAAAGCTTTTGACACGGTCTCCCACAGTATTCTTGTCATCAAGTTAAAGAAGTATGGGCTGGATGAATGCACTATAAGGTGGGTAGAAAGTTGGCTAGATTGTCGGTCTCAATGGGTAGTGATCAATGGCTCCATGTCTAGTTGGCAGCCGGTGTCAAGTGGAGTGCCCCAGGGGTCGGTCCTGGGCCGGTTTTGTTCAATATCTTCATAAATGATCTGGAGGATGGTGTGGATTGCACTCTCAGCAAATTTGCGGATGACACTAAACTGGGAGGAGTGGTAGATACGCTGGAGGGCAGGGATAGGATACAGAGGGACCTAGACAAATTGGAGGATTGGGCCAAAAGAAATCTAATTAGGTTCAATAAGGATAAGTGCAGGGTCCTGCACTTAGGATGGAAGAACCCAATGCACAGCTACAGACTGGGGACTGAATGGCTAGGCAGCAGTTCTGCGGAAAAGGACCTAGGGGTGACAGTGGACGAGAAGCTGGATATGAGTCAGCAGTGTGCCCTTGTTGCCAAGAAGGCCAATGGCATTTTGGGATGTATAAGTAGGGGCATAGCGAGCAGATCGAGGGACGTGATCATTCTCCTCTATTCGACATTGATGAGGCCTCATCTGGAGTACTGTGTCCAGTTTTGGGCCCCACACTACAAGAAGGATGTGGATAAATTGGAGAGGGTCCAGCGAAGGGCAACAAAAATGATTAGGGATCTGGAACACATGACTTATGAGGAGAGGCTGAGGGAACTGGGATTGTTTAGTCTGCAGAAGAGAAGAATGAGGGGGGATTTGATAGCTGCTTTCAACTACCTGAGAGGTGGTTCCAGAGAGGATGGTTCTAGACTATTCTCCGTGGTAGAAGAGGACAGGACAAGGAGTAATGGTCTCAAGTTGCAGTGGGGGAGGTTTAGGTTGGATATTAGGAAAACCTTTTTCACTAGGAGGGTGGTGAGACACTGGAATGCGTTACCTAGGGAGGTGGTAGAATCTCCTTCCTTAGAAGTTTTTAAGGTCAGGCTTGACAAAGCCCTGGCTGGGAAGATTTAATTGGGGATTGGTCCTGCTTTGAGCAGGGGGTTGGACTAGATGACCTCCTGAGGTTTCTTCCAACCCTGATATTCTATGATTCTAGGTGCCTAACACCAATGGCAGAGCCTATCAGTGCCTCAATTCACCCTCTATAAAATGAGGATAAGTGACTTGCCCAAGATCCCACAGGAAGTCTGTGGCCAGGTCTTCTGAGTGCCCAGGCTAGCACCCAAACCACTAGATCATCCTTCCTGTCTTGCCAGTAGTCCTCATTTTAAGTGACCTGGCAAATGTGCAGCCCCAGCTGCAGAGACCTGTACCACAAATATACATCCATGATCCCGTTGCATGTTTGCAAAACAGAGACCAAGCAGCCTTTGAAGGAGATTCCCAGTGAGGCGCAATGTGTCTCCCACTCTCGTCGGCATCTCTTAGCCCATAAAATAAGACAAAAGAGACACATCCCTCTATTACGGCTTGGGAAAACTGCGGGGAAAGTCAGCCTTTTCCATGCTAATGTCCCACAATTACCTCTTAACTGCCAAAACAAATGGCAGAAATGGGGAAAGTGACACCAAATCAAAAATGTCACAGGTGATCGATTCATGTCATCTACCGTCCCCGCCGCTGAGGCTGGAGAGAAAGACACGGTGATAACACAACACTAATATTATATTACAGCCTTCACGCTGCCGAATGCCAAGTGATGAATATGTGTCACTTTATGTGTCGCTCACTCTCAGGGCCTGGGCGGGCAAGCATGGAAAATGGAGTGCTCAGGATTAATGATATCGAAAATGATAGAGCGGAGATTGAAAATTCCTTCCTTTCTGAACCATGCAGATTGAAACATACCTTAGAGCTATCTTTGGCCGTCCCTCCTCCACCCACTTTTGAAAGGCCTTTTTCACAGCACTTGGTTTAGGAAAGAAAGGTTGTTCTTTCTTATGCGGGTCGTGGCTACCAACGAAGATCCCACCAGCTCCTCAAACGAACGTCTGTTCGCACGCACACAAAGCAATGCGGCAGGCGCGTTACCGAGCTTCCTTAAGCCAGGAAAAGCAGCTCATTCTGAAGATCTTGAACTGGCAGGCATGTCATGGCTAGACGCTGCAGAGCGCAGGTTCCGTTATTATTATTTGATATGCAGATCCAGAGGCCTTGTGCGAGAGCAGAGCACCTTTCCGATGACTATATCTTGTGGTAGTGCCTTGAGGCCCCCACTCAAGTGCAGGGCCTCTCTGTGCTAGGTGCTGTACAGACAAACAGTGTGAAGCTGCCCCTGCCATGAAGAGCTTACAGTCTTCACAGGCAAGACAGGCGACAGGCGGGAGGAGATATGGGCACAGAGATGAAGGGCTTTGCTCAAGGTCACACAGCTGTTTAGTACCAGAGCTGGGAATAGAACCCAGGTTTCCTGAGCACTCTGCCCATTGGGTCAACCTACTGCTGGACACTGCATCAAGACCTAGGCAAGACACAGTCCCTGCCCCAAAATGCTTACAGTCAAAGCCCCTCCTTCATGCAGACACTCACCTGAGTAAACTACAAACATGCATGTGTTTGCAGGTCATCACCTAAGATACATACCAGTTCCCTCTATTGAGAGACTGGCGTTCTGCCTAGCCACACTTCTATTCTTGATTCTAAACACCTCAGAGCCTGGATTTGTTGGCCAGGGTGCTTGGCAAACCTCACCTATGTTCCTGAATATGGGGAGTTAAGCGGAGAAGGGTAGCTGTTTGCTTATGATGAGTTCATTACACAAAGTGGTCTATTTGGAGAAATGAGAGTGGTTTGTGCAGAGATGGTCAAGCTGGGGGACTTGATCCTACAGTTTTTGTCTGGGTTTCTTTTAGGATTTGCTAAGGGGCCTAGGGACTTGGATAGGAAACTTCTAAAGCACAAATGGAAAGAGAGAAAAAAGGAATCTGACCATTCGTGAATGCCGTTGTTTTGCAATTTTATTTTGCTTTGTCTACTGCCCTCCCTCCCTTAACTGGGTCACTTCCCTGGGTGAGCCAGTGCTCTCACCTCCTGGATGTAGCGATAATCATGTGCTGTAGAATGCTATGCCTCTTCTTATGCCAACACAAAGCGTTACACGATTAAGTGCCGATCCTGGATTCCTTGGCCCTCCAAAGCTCGCAGCAGGATTTCTGAGTGAACAAGGAAAGCAAATAGGACTCCTAGTGCAACCTTCTGAGTATTTGGGGCTAATCTGGGTCTATTATTAAATTTTATACATCATGTGAAACATATTCCTCTTAAAATCCATCATATTTGTTTTTGCCTCTTTCTTTAAGACATGTTCAGTGGGGGTAAGCTTTCTTTTATTAAGTGACCCATGAATTGTAGGAGAGCGTCCTTTTTTTTACCTACTATATTTGCATCCACACTGCAGAACAGGAGGTGAAATCAAATCGTACCGACTCAAAAGAGGATGCTAAACTTGGTTGCAATTTTGTAGCATCCTGTGACTAAACATCACTGGGGACATATCGTTCTGAGAACAAAATATCTGTCTAACTTTATTATCCTTTTCTGAAGAGTCAGTATGAGTGGGAAAGACCCCGAAGGGCTTGTAGCTGTTATTTTTGTGTGGAATAGACTGATAGTGGAGAAACAAAACCAAAATCAACAGAGCACCTAATTAATTGGATTATAATTACACTTGCTACATAGGGGAGAAAGCGCAAAGATAATAGATCCATTTGAATTATGATGCTCACCAGTTTCACAGCTGCTTCTTCAGGGGCAGAGGTGTGCAGCTACAATCACCAGCAGATGATCACCAGAGACACAAGAAATTAAATGAATCAAAATATTTTAAGATCCTGCCCGTGCTCAGTGGTGCGGTGGCTGCCTAGATTGAATTTGTCTGATCACAGAATGCAAGCACTTGCCCTGTCAGATGTCTTACTGCTACTTTCAAAGGGTGGCTGAGTCGAAACAATAGCATTGGTTTATTGGGCCTGAGCCCACTGATGTCTGTGGGAGCAGGATTGGGCCCAAAGTACTGATTAAGGAAAATGATGGACTGGAAATTGGGAAGGAGTTTGGTTTGTAAATCCACAAATCTTAGTTAAATAAATGGGACTGTATCTAATAATCAGCAATGTATTTAAGCCTCTGTATTTCCTCACTCTAGACCCATTTTTGGGTGTATGCAATCTTGCCAACTCTGAATACATTTTACCTTGCAAACTCTACAGGAAAAGCATTCCAGAGACGCTCTGTATTAAGGAAAGCCTGTAGATTTCAAGCACAGGGTAACAGGGAGGGTGGAAAGCTTCCATCGGAGCCATAAATCTAATGAGATGGTAATGAGATGCAAATTAACTGCACCATGAGCCAAATGGGTAAAGTTTCTTTATGGAGCATATTAAATGGCATTTTCCCTAAGTGGAATGGTTGGGTGAACAATAAATACGGAGTCGCAACCAGTTAAAAGCTGCAATGAGATAAATAGAAGACATGAAGTATTATTACTCCATTTAAAGGGAACATTCTATCAATTGAAATGGACATTTCTTTAACGAAAAAGAAAACGAGGGTACGCAGCCTTTGTTAAAAATCAAGGTTTGGGTTTTTTTGACTGCCGTAGTCCAAAATGATATCCACAAGCAGCTTGCTGAAAATGTGCCTCTCAACTGGCCCCTTAGATATTCAGAGATGGGCAAGAAAACTAAAAATCCCAGGGCCGGATCCTTTGCGGGTGTCAATCAGCATAACTCCATTGAAGTCCATGGAGTGAGGGAGACTTACGTTCACTTGGAATCTGGATCCCAAACTCTACCTGCCACAATCCTACTTTTGACAAATATTGAGCAGTCTCACGATGACATTTTAATTATAGTTTTATGGATTTCAGGAGAATGAGGAAGGGAGAGAAATGAAGCATTGTTTTTAAGCTTAAAAAACATGGGGGGGGGTACTCCAAAACCGAAGGTCCGTAGCAGAGCTCAGAAAACCTTGACCGCTCTCATTTCCGGGGGCTCGTGCAAATGTTCTCCTTCTTCTTACTCCGTCTTGCACTCCAAAATGGTGTGACTTTCCTGTGGAATGGGCTCAAAATCTCAGAGCAAAATTGCCATGCTCACCTGGTTTGCTGCTGAAACTGCAGCAGACTGTTGTTTGGTTTTGTTATTCGGATTTCAGTGGCACCAACAGGTCCCATTGTACCAGGTTGCTGGACACAGTAAGACACCATCCCGACCTCTGAGAACTTACGTTAAACAAAAGAGAGGCAAAGCATCAGTATCTGCATTTTACAGATGGGGAGCTGAGGCCCAGAGAAATGAAGGCCCAGATTTTTAACCATAGGTATGGGCCTAACTCCGAATGGGCTTTTGGTGCTCTAAAGGGGGGACTTGCCCCATAGGCTGGAGATCCTGGGGCTAAGCTGCCCCTGATTATAGGTGGAGACCCATCTGAGAAGAACCAGGCAATTCCTGGTTTAAGTGCTGACAGGGCCTAGCTTGGGAAGGGCTGGAGGGAAGAGCCAGACAGGGAGCAAGAAGAGAGAGAAGGGTGCTTTAAAGCAAGGACTGTCTTTTAGTTTTGTGTGTGTACAGCACCTTGCACAACGGGGCCTGGGTTCATTATCAAGGTCGCTAGGCCATACAGTAACATAAATATAACTCGTCCAGTTTCAGTTTTTGTGACCACGCCGGGGAATCACACCCCTAACTCACAGTTCAGAGGTAGCCTCGCTGTCTGTCTACACACAGCACATATTTCTATAAAAGGAAGAATGAATTACCTTCTGGTACTTGAACTGTTTCTATGTTGGTTCTTGGTCTCTCAGTAATAAACTAATTCAGCAGCCATACTCTTACCAGAGGGGGTGGCAGCCCAGTGCCATGGGCTGAAGTGTATGTGATCCTCAGCTGGTGAAGAGGAAGCATTCTCCCCTGTGTATTTCAGCCACATCCTCACGCGACTCACGGTCTACAGCCCCTTCCAACCACTATGGCTGTAAGTGGGAACCTCTCCCTTGGCATTGGTCAGGCCCAGAACGTGGCGATACGAGTTACACTCTCTGTTTTTCACTAGGAAACCTGCAAACGTTACCGCATCTGACTTTGTAATCACCACGTTGTAGATTAGTATTTATTATTTGTACTGCGGTAGCACCTAGGAGCCCCAGCCATGGTCGAGAACTCCCTGTGCTAGGCGCTGTAGAAACACAGAACAGAAAGTAACAGCCGTGTTAGTCTGTATTCGCAAAAAGAACAGGAGTACTTGTGGCACCTTAGAGACTGATCAATTTATTTGAGCATGAGCTTTCGTGAGCTACAGAAAGACAGTCCCTGCCCGAAGATCTTACAGCCTAAGTCAGGGGTGGCCAACCTGGGGCTCCGGAGCCACATGCGGCTCTTCAGAAGTTAACATGCGGCTCCTTGTCTAGGCACCGACTCCGGGGCTGGAGCTATAGGCGCCAACTTTCCAATGGGCCATGGGGGTGCTCACTGCTCCACCCCTGGCTCTGCCCCCACTCCACCCTTTCCGGGCCCTCTCCTGAGCCAGCTGTGCCCTCGCTCCTCCCCCCTCCCTCCCAGAGCCTCCTGCACGCCACGAAACAGCTGATCAGGAGGTGCGGGGAGGGGGAGGTGCTGATTGGCTGGGCTGCTGGTGGGCAGGGGGCGGGGGGAGCTGATGGGGGGCTGCTCACATATTGCTGGGGCTCTGTGGCAATGTACATTGGTAAATTCTAGCTCCTTCTCAGGCTCAGGTTGGCCACCCCTGCTCTAAGTATAAGACAAGAGACCACAGATGGATACAGACAGACAGAGAAGTACAAAGAAACAATGAGACTGTTGGTCAGCATGGCAGGCTCAGCAACAGCATAACAGAGCATGAACGACTTCAGATAAAGATGCGATGACGACAGCTGATAAAAGGCACTCACCGCCGCAGAGTTTACATGGATGTGTAAGAGGCCCATCGCCACGGTATCTGGGCATTGTACTATTCCTGTATCAGTACAAGCATAGAAGACACTGATATTTCTTAACAGCCTGCTCAGATGTAAAGGGGAGTTACAGCAAAGTCAATCAGAACGAAAAGGGTGGGCTTTGTTCCCCTGTGTGACTGTTTTTTTCTTCTAAGACCAACAGTATGTGTCTGGCCATGGCTGCAACAGGACTGGACATTGGGCTGGGAGTTGAGAGTGACCTGGTTTCTATTCCAGGCCGTGACTTCTTTCAGTGAGTCACATGTTTCTCCGTTCCTCGATTTCCCCGTTGGTATCATGAGGTCAATAACACCTACTTGCCTGTGTAAATCTCTTTTAGATCTATGGATGAAAAAAGGGACGCCTAGATTTTTTTTTTTAACAGTGCAAATGTGGGTGAATGGAAATTCCCATGCACAGCTAGCTAAGAAAATAAAACAGGCACCTGTGTTCAAGTATAATCGCTAACAAACATCCATTTGGGTCCCCTCTGTTTCACAAACGGGACTGTTCCGTCAATTATTGCCATTGTTCTCCATGGTGCAACATAGCTCCTTTCTGTGGTTACTATCTCAGTACATTTGTATCCCGCCATGGCTTCTGAGGGAGTCAGAAAACAAGCAGATACTGTAGGCTATGTGCAAAAATATATTAAAGCAAAGCACACCCTTACCTTCGGATTGTGCATATGTACAGTATATATACGGCTATTTCTCCTTGACTGAATGTTAATACATTCTCAGGCACAGGAAAGTACACGAGGCTAGACTTTTAAGTGCTGCAGCTCCAAGTTCAAATTCTACATTTGAACTACAGGCCACAAGCGAAAATGAGTTTGATGGGTCTGAGGACAATCCTTTTGTTGTTGTTGTTGTTCTTAGCAGAAAACAGCCACATAATGGAAACATGAGTGTTGCCATTCTGGGTGAGACCACTAGGCCATCTCAGTTTAGTATCCTGTTTCGGACAGCCACCAGTATAATATATTTACTTGCGGTATATTATTCAGCCACTAGATGGCTCTGTGTGGTGTTTAGAGTGTGGTTGCTGGTAAACAAGGCAGGCAAAGTTGGAACTAAAGTTGTGTGGAAGCCAGTTTGTGTCTGTAATTGTAGCAATTTCCTTTAATAAATGCCTCATGTTTCAGACAGACTATGATTCCATAGAGCACGGCAGCCAATACCAGATGTTCAAAGGACTGAGCAAGAAATCCTGTACTGGACAAAGAAGAAAAGGAGTACTTGTGGCACCTTAGAGACTAACAAATTTATTTGAGCATAAGCTTTCATTAGCTACAGTGCCACAAGTCCTCCTTTTCTTTTTGCGAATACAGACTAACATGGTTGCTACTCTGAAACCTGTACTGGACAATTATTCATTCTTTTCCCCTGGGGCAAATGTTGCTTATGAAAGGCCCAGGAGCAGGGCTCTCAGGCAGTTTGTCAGCTATACTGTGCAGAGATAAAGTCAGTGCATCTTTATTCCACAGTGATGTCTCACCTTATTAGTCTGTAGGTCTGCAGATTGAGGCAGGCTCTAAGAGGCAGCAATTAACTGCTAATGTACCACTTACATGCAGAAAATCATAATGAATGACACTAAAACTAACGAGCGTACAAAAGGCAGATGCTGCTCTAAAAGCCTGAGAATCCGACCCTCAGCAGTTATAAGCAGGCGCAGGTCCACTGAAGTCGATAACGCAATGCCCATTTACACCATCTGAGGATCTGGTCCCCCGTGTACAGCCACCGTTGAGCCAGTATGAGCCAGGTGCTGTGTTACTCACATCCTTTGCTATACATTTGGCTAGACTGAGCAATATTGTCCTGTATTAGGGAACAGGCTGACGCTATCTCCCTTGCAACGTGTCAAAAGCCATAAGACTATATTGGCTGTTAGTCCCCCGCTGTGCCTCCTTGGGCACATTCAGTTCTCTTCTAGGAAAGGATGCCGTATACTAGGTGGAAATATCCCTGTGTCAATGAGCAAAACAAGGGAATCTCCTGGACGTGCAGCCTTTAGTATTTCCCAGTATCGTTAACTTTGGGGAGGGAGATCTGGGGAGGTTGAATTTGCTAAAATAATTTCCTAAAGATAATTAATTTGGCCTCTCTATAGATTATGGCGCCAGGATTTAGTTAATGTAAAGTCATTTAAAGGCTCTTGGGAAGGAACGCCAGCCCGGAGATCCTTGCATTGGCTTCAGCAGCAGTAACAAGAATGACTTGGATCATCTGGAAACCTATGGAGCCAAAATAATGTCTGATAAAGAGCTCATGCAGGTTACAAAAGACATGATCTTGCTCTGGCAAAAGCTATGTGTAGCAGAAAACAGAGTTGGGTGGGATACAAGAGCAGGATCCAGATTAGGCTGAGGTCAAAGCTGAGCCAGTGCTAGGGTTTTTGCTTTGACAGTACTAAAAATCAAACCAGGCTCTCAGCACTAACCGAGAGAAATTTTAATGAAGACAGATTCTAATCTCATTTACACTGGTGTGAATCCAGTGTGACTTCAGTGGAGCGACTCCAGATTTACAAGGTTGCCCCAGCAGAATCTGGGCTAGTGGAAACGAACTGCAGCCGGGTGAAATTCAGCCTGTGTTGTGCACAGAGCCAGTATCTGAAGGGAGGGATGCTTCCCCCTGACCGGCTGCAGTGATGAGGCTTGGGGGCCACTGGATCTATGCAGCAGCATATCCCATGGACTCAGCCCACCTCCAGCTGGTCAGTGCTGTCCTGTTCAGAGCTCTGCAGAGCCATATGTGGCATACAGAGGATGCTGAGCCACGTGGGGATTAAGTAGTGCAGAAGGCTGAGGTTCCTAGGAATGTGGGTCCTTTGCAGACACATTGTCAGGAGGCTCCTAAGTCTGGGACAGCCCCTCCAAGCCTCTACTGAAGGGAGGGTCTAAGACACAGAGGGGGGGCTCTGTTGGCAGCATATTAACCTTTGCACAGATTCCCCTCTGGTTGCCATGGGAAATGATGCCCAGAGCTTGCCTCCACTCCTTCCCCATACACATGGATCCCCAACCATGAAGAGGGGTCATGGGGAGGTGGGGTTGGTGCCATGGAGGCACCTCTTCTACAGCACCCACTTCTGGGCACAGACCCTTGGGCATGATAGCCCTTAGCGAAGGGCTCAGATGCCCCTGAATATGGACAAACACTCAGATCAGATCTTAGCAATTTAGGCCCATCTCCAGTCCCTACAGTTCATAGGTAGGTAGTTACGTCCTACTGAACCCAGTTACACCCAGCGTGATTCCTACACCCACAGTTGTTTCTCCCCCTGGAGTCTATGGGCACTGGAAGTTGGAGAAGCCACTTTCACAGCAGATTGGCTTGTGCCACCCTTGTGTGTATGTTGAGTGATTGGGAATTCCAGGACTGCAGAAGACACTGGATGTTTCTCCCCTTTCCTTGCCAGTGGATCTCAACCTTGTGCTAGAAGGACCACACTCTAGGAGCTAGGGAGTAATTCAGTCCTGGGCTTGCCTGCTAAGACTTCCCACCAGGCCCCTTCTTTGGATGGGGACCCTTGTCTTCTAGGCACTGATGATTCATGAAGTTAACAACTCATTTCATAATGGCCACCAGCAAGTTATCAGATATCAAAGTCTTTCAATCACTGTTGACCTGGACTGCAACTGGACTAGCTTCCTAGGGTAGAAAGGTGCTACATGACCCATTTCAGTTTCCTGAGTCATCTGGCCCCCTTCAGAGTGTTTCAACAATGAGTTTTCAGAGATATTTGTTCATCTCAGTTTTTATTTATACGCTATTTGGGATTTTTAATGGGAAACCAACAATTTGTGATTTGAAGTAGGCAAAGGTACCCATATCAGGGGTTTGAGTCTCATTCAAGATTTTTAACTGCCATCTCTAAATATCCTAATCGTCATGATGTAGCCATATTAATTTTCACATTTGTGGTAGGATGAGGATTTTTGTATTGAGCTCTGTATCATGGAGCAGCATTTAAACAAACTGTCCAGATCCAAAACTCATATAAATCTATGCTAGTTGAAGAGCTGGCCCCTGGGAGCTGGAGTAAGACGTGTTCTTACATATCCTCACCACACCTTTTATTCTGGCTACATTTCCCTAAAAGTTTGATCTTGGGTTTCTCATTTCCTTTGCTTCGCCTCCCCCAGCTTTGCTATCAAATTTCAGGCAGGAGCGGGGGCCAGGTATGAGCCATTAAGCCAATGCCTCAGCCGAATGCTGGCTTCTGACAGATACAGGGCTCCAAAAACATCCTTTTTATTTAATGCACTTTGTCAGCAAGCTTGAAAAATGGAGCCGGACTTGATTCCATTTCTTTCATCCACCGGTTTTCCAGCGCCCTGTAAATTCAGCCGATTCATTTCAGCCGACGCGATACTCCGTGGCCTTAATGTTGCCGTTCTGTCTTTGTACATTCACAAAGCCGACAGCCCTGTACTCCCTGCCCCCTTCCACCCACCTCCACCCTTTTGGTATTTAAAGAAAAAAAAAACAACCTAGTGTATTAAAAAGCTTTAGCAGGACATTGGGAAATAAAACGAAGTGAATGTCTCCTTTGCCTGAGTTTGTTAATATGCTGAAGGGGTGTGTGTGTGGGGGGGGACGGGGACGGGGACACCAAACACATGAGATGCAAATAAAGGTGTTTAAAAAAACAAAACAAAACCCAAACCCAAAGGAGCAGAAATAACTCTTTTGGCAAAATATAAATGGAGTTCCATCCAGGTATCATTTGCAAAATATCAGAGGAAATTGCATTTCTATCTGGGAATAAATGAGTGCAAAAGTTGTTGGAGGCCCAGGTAATGATGGAACCGAGTGGGAGGAAATTGAAATTTATGACTTTGCGAATGACTAACATAGAAAGAGAGCCACATCAGAGCTTCTCTTCATCCTCCCTCCCCAACCCCCCTTCCCCCCTCCCCCCCCCGCCCGTCTTTCTTTTCTTTCAGCCGATGAGAAGAAGGCCGTGCCGAAATGAAATAGGCCTCTGTTTTGCTGGTCTCGAGTCGTGGGGGGGGGAGGCTAGGAGGCAAGAGAGGACATTAGTGCTTGCTATAACATTGTCACTGCCAATGTAAATTGCCGTGCTACATAGTCAACAGGACACACTCGGCTGCCCGCAAGTGGGAAGTACTTAAATCTTGGCACTGATAAATGAAATATTTTTAACGGAGCTAATCAGTGAAAATGGGGTTTCATCAGGCACTGACATGCCTTGCTTGCTTCAGCGAGTCCGAGGGAGAAAAATGATCGCCCGGCCCGGGCTGAAGTCAGAGCGAGAGACAGCAAGAGCCGCAGAGCCAGGGGTTCCCGGAGAAGGAGCTGGAGCGTGCACGAGGGGACACACGCCGGGCGCTGGGCTGGGCCCCCCCAGCTGCCGCTGCACGAGCCCCCCCTCCGCGCCCTGCCTTGTCTCTGGGCCCACACAGGCCGCTCTCCCCTCCCTCACCCTCTCTCCTGGGCGCGTGATAAATGGCCTTGCCGGGGACGGAGTCGGTGCAAATCCCCAATCTGCAGCCCGCTGTGCGCAGTTGGCTCAGCAGCAGGCTAGCCGGTATTTCTGGATAAACACTAATAAATCTTCCTTTCCTTCGTGGCGATCAGTCATTCCCTCTCCTTTCTTCCGCCTCGCCCGCGTTAATGGTGGCGGCAGCGGAGGGGAATAGAGATGGCGGGGCCGGAGGAGGATTTGGGGGAGGCAGGAGCTGGGGAAGGAGGTTGCGTGAACCAGAGGAGGATTGAGGCTTAACCCCGCCCTGCAGTGTGAAAATGGGGGCTAAGTGGGCGCAAGGAGCCGCTCTCCACAGCTTCATCCCCACAAGAGCTTGGCTGGAAGAGGGGTAGCAAAGTACCAACAGCCCCAAATGGAGAAAGTTGGCCCTACGTTGGAGTGTAGCTTAGCGGGCAGAGCACTGGGTTGGGGCTGGGGAGCCATGGGTTTTAATCCTGGATCTGGGTGAG
Source organism: Lepidochelys kempii (assembly GCF_965140285.1). NCBI lineage: Eukaryota > Metazoa > Chordata > Testudines > Cheloniidae > Lepidochelys > Lepidochelys kempii. The sequence continues at coordinate 102,529,613 of NC_136387.1, read as the reverse complement.
CCTGGGCAAGTCACTTCACTGCTCAGGGCCTCAGTTTCTCCATCTGTGAAATGGGGGTAGTGCTCCTTCCTCCTCTTTAGAGTGCTTTGAGGGCTGGGGATGACATGTGCTAGGTAGAAGCTAGGGATGATTATTCTGTGGTGCTTATTGACACAGCATCTGAGCTAGCTTTTACCAACCCTGTGAGTGTATTTCTCCCATGTGAAGAGCTGGGGGGCCTGGGCATACAGTGTCTTGCCTAAAGTCCCCCCACTAAGCAAACTGTGTCAGCACCCTGCTAGCCCACAGCCCCATCGAGTGTGCAATCCACAAGCCCACCCGTCCACAGGTAAGGTCCCGCCTTCCCTACTCACTTGGGTGTGGTCTGCCAGTTTCGGGGCCTGGCTAAGATTTTGGCAGCAGACCCCAGCAGATGCTCACACCCCTCCTTTCTTCAAGGAACAGAGTGGTGTGCGCAAGCCTGCATGTCACTACCTACGAGCCGCCCGCTCCTGCATACGCAGGCTTCTGCCCAGCAAGCCACGTTCTCGCCCTCTGGAGCTGGCTCAGACGGAAGGCACCTTCCCTTCCATGCATCACGTAGCCAGCTGCAGCTAGAAGCTTTTCAATCAGCTCCTTCCCTCTGCTCTCAGCCAGGTATGGGGGTGAAGTGGCATGTAGCGCCTGGAAAGGAGACACACGGGATAAGCGAGGCCCCATTTGTTCCTGGCACCAGAGTGCCGCAGATGTAACTTTGGGTTCAAAGTGAGCAGAGGACAGCATCCACCGAAGGTGTTTATCTGTCCCCCTTCACTGTAGCATCAAAACACCTCACACTCTCATATATTTTTCTTCACAACCTCCTTGGCCGGGAGGGAAGTGCTATTATCTCCATTAGTCAGATGAGAAACTGAGGCACAGCGAGACTCAGGCCTAGATCCTCAAAGAGATTTAGGTGCCTACCTCCTTGTGAGGAACTGGGCCTAAATAACGTGTACAAAGGAAGCCTATAGTGGAGTGGGGATTTGAACACAGGTCTCCTAAGTAGTAGACTATTGCCTTAAGCACCGGGCCTTACATTAGGGTGCAACCACCTGCTAGGGTTGCCAACTTTCTAATCACACAAAACCGAATACCCCTGCCCCGCCCCTTCCCAGAGGCCCTGCCCCTGACCTGCCCCTTCTCCGAGGCCCCACCTCCGCTCGCTCCATCCCCCCACCCTCACTCACTTTCACCAGGCTGCAGCAGGGGGTTGGGGTGCCGGGGGGGGGAGGGCTCTGGCTGGGGGTGTGGGCTCTGGGGTGGGGTTGGGGATGAGCGGTTTGATGTGAAGGAGGGGGATCTGGGCTGGGGCAGGGGGTTGGGACTCAGAGGGGTGAGGGATCCAGCTGGGGGTGTGTGGGCTCTGGCGTGGGGCCAGGGATGAGGGGCTGGGGTGCAGGAGAGGGCTCCAGGCTCGGGCCGATGGGTTTGGAGTGTGGGAGGGAGTGCAGGCTCTGGCTGCTGATGTGGGCTCTGGGGTGGGGCCGGGGATGAGAGGTTTGGGGTACAGGAGGGGGCTGGGGCAGGGGGTTGGGGTGCTGGGGGGGTGGGCTTCAGGAGGGAGTTCGGGTGTGGGGGGGGGACTTCAGGCTGGGGCAGGGAGTTGGGGTGGGCTCTGGGAGGAAGTTTGGGTGTGGGGGGGGACTCCAGGCTGGGGCAGGGAGTTGGGGTGTGCGGGTGCGGGGTCCGGTGGTGCTTACCGCAGCTCCCAGGTCCCTGCAGTGCAGCCCCTAGGGACATTGGTGGCCAGGGAGGCACCACGTGCTGCCCTCACAACTGAGGGCACAGCCCCCGCAGCTCCCATTGGTCGCGGTTCCTGGCCAATGGGAGCTGCGGAGCCAGCCCTCGGGGTGGGGGCAGCGTGCGGCGCCTCCCTGGCCACCCTTGCATCTAGGGGTGCAGGGACCTGGCAGCCACTTCTGGAGCTGTGCAGGGCTAGGGCAGGCAGGGAGCCTGCCTTACCCTGGGCCCTTGCTGTGTCGCCGACCGGACTTTTAACGGCCAGGTCAGTGGTGCTGACCGGAGCCACCAGGGTCCCTTTTGTTTCGGTCGACAACCAGATGCCTGGCAACCTTATCACCTGCCAGGGTTGGCCTTATTATTCTCTGGGTATGGGAGGAATTTAACCTGCTGAAAGCCCCTTCCCCTTTAAAGCAGTTGTCAATGGGGAGCTGCTGATGGAGGCTATAGGCTGAGGGTGAGTTTCCTTCCCACTCAGGGGGGAGTGCAGGCAAGATGGCTGGGGAGTTGCCAAGTCAGAGCAGAATGGCAACCCCCTAGACTCTCCTTTGTTCATCTGGAGCTGACCCATAAGCCCCAGGCCCAAGCAACAGCAGAATGTGGGATGTTCACAGTACAGGACCCGCTCAGAAATTTGCACATGGCATCTGTCTTCATAACAGACTGACCCAAACCTTGTAGGGCAGCGTTCTCAAAAGCACCCTGCACTGGCCATCTTACCATCTGTGCTGATGGGAGTTGTTAGCCCAGCGCTGTGAACATTTAAAAATCCAACCGGTCGGATCAAAATCCAGATCTGAATCCCTTGGCTCAAATTCATGCCTTACCCTCTTACCAAACGAGGGTAGCAGCTCATAAAAACAAAATCACACTGTAAGAAGGTGCCAGTACTAAGCCGGGCAGTTGCTCAACAAAGACGTGGTATTGTCATGCCTCACTCAATTCAAATTGAAACCCCGACTGGGAAAAACCCTTGTCTGGTCTGTTAAACTCACTTTTTAGACCACCCACTTTGGAGCTGAGCTGATTAGCCGGCTGCTCAATGCAGGAGTAAGTTTTAATTAGTCACTAGCTGAAGTTACACCTTCTTTCCCAAAGCCTGCAGCAAATTAAAAATACCGATTGCTTTTAAGGGGGGGGGGACACCCACAAGATAATGTCCTTATGAACCTTCGCTTATACAAATTAAATTATCAGGCAGGGTGCAGATTGGGTACTGTGCCTAAATTCAATCCGCGGTGGAACACAGGTGAATTTGATCATGATAAACATCTTCTTTCTTTTTTTTTTTTTTAAAGTATCTAATTGGGGCAAGGACACTGTGATTTGCTGCTCTCTCAGCTATAGTGTTAGCAGAGTAATTACGCTCATTTTCCGCTATGCAGCAACAGCATTAGGTGTCATGGGTGACATTTATAGGCATCGGGGGTTCATCAGTCTTGTGCTGGTCTTCTGCCTGGTTCATGCCCAAATCTCTCTGAACTTGATCCAAAGGCCATTGAAATCAACAGGCATCTTTCCATTGACTTCACTGGGCTTTAGTTCAGGGCCTTAATGCTGATGCGAAGCTATTGTTGTTTCCTGGGTGGAGGGGCTAAGGAACTTTATCCGTGGGTTATTACCCATGGTAAAACTTGGGAGTGGGATTTTCAGTGAGGGCTAGAGGTTCTGTTCTATTCTACACAGAATACACCGAAAAATCTGGACACCTTCCAGTTATGCATTAAGCAGAGTGACTAGCTGTCAGATCTATGTTCTGGCTTCCTTGCCCCACAGAGAGAAGTGTGTGCTGGAATTTTAATAATTATATTTTATTGCCGTCTGTGTATCTTAGACAAGGCAAGGCTTTGAAGTCCTATCCAGGTGGTGCAGCCCATGGAGAAGATTTAAAAAGGCCAGGCTTTGGACAGCTGCTGTGCTGAACTCACGAAGCAGAAAAGCAAATAAAAGATCTTTCTTACATACAGCCCCGATCACTTACATAGCCAATGTTTCTCTTGTGGCAATCAAATGGAACTTTGCCACTCAGTTCAATAGGCCTGAATCAAACTGTTTTTCCAGGAGGGCTTTACAGACATGGGTATCATTATCCCCATTTTGCAGATGGGAAAACTGAGAGGTTCAGTGCCTTGTGCAAGTTAATATCAAATGACAGACTAGAAACCAGGTCTGCTTCCCAAGCCTGTGTGCTATCACCTAGACTGTACTGCTGCCAGAAGCAGAAGTTGTGCCTGCAAAGAAAGAAAACGAGGCGCTCACTTGATAGTCACTTGAGGGAAATAGGAGATTTATGGGTAAAATTGCAAAGGCACCCAAGTGATTTTGGAGCCTAAGTGCCTAACTCACATAGGCATTTGTGAAAATGTTACCATCCCATTACATCTGAACTGTCCCACTGATGAGCAGGAAAGGCACCGTACACTAGGCATCAGGGGGAACTGAGATTTAGCGATAATCAGGAATTAGAGCGTGCAACGGATGCTGTCAGACAGTGTTTTCAACCTTTTTCGTGCTGGTGACCCCCTTTGGACTGAAAAAAATGATGGAAACCCCCCCATCTTAAGCTCAAACTTGGGCTTCAGCCTCGGGCAGTGGGTCTGAGCCCCACTGCCTGGGACCAGGGCCCGGGGCCTGCTGGCCGGGGCTGAAACATGTAAATTAGTTTTGCAGGCCCCTGGGCAATTGCTCTGCTTCCTACCCTTTAATGCTGGCCCTGTTGTGACCGCTCTCAACCAGTCCCGCGACCCCAGACCCCCAGGTTGAGAAACACTGCTATAGAGAATGCTTTCATTGATTAGCCTCACACCTAAAGTATGCCTCAGTGCCTTTTTCAGTTGTTCAGCCCTCCAAAGGCAAAGGGCTCATTCACTCACCAAACAATTGCCTTTGGTTTGTTTCCTCTTGACAGGAAAATATTTGGGCCAGAGACAAATGCGGAGTTTGTCACACTGGAGACTGAAGCTTTCTATAGGGAAGGTGCAGCCCGCATGAGCAATACAAATGGGCTTGAGCCATGATGTTCAGCTTGAGCTCTGGCTCAGGGGGTGTTTAGACCTGGGTTCTGGTTCAACCCTCCCCCCTTAGAGAAGTAAGATCCGAAAGTTTGGATCCAGCTCAAAACGCCTCCTATTTATGAGCTGGGCAGTAGATATCACCCGATCTCCAGTATTCAGAACATTACCCTCTTCCCACACACCTTGTGAAAGGGATGTATCTGAGCATTTTTTCAAAACACGAGGGCTGTTTGGGTATATTTCCAGCTTGAATTTTTCTTGCTCCTGACCAGGGACCCATACTTTGTCGCTTCATCCAAATTGTGTTCCTGTTGTGCTGAAAGAATAGATTTATTGCTACCCCTCATGCTACAGAAGGGGAAACTGAGGCACGGAGCAATAAGGTGACTGACCCAAGTTCACTGCAGGAGTCTGCAGTACAGCCAGGAACTGAACCACATCTTCTGGGTCTCCAGCCAGAGTCTTACCCACACAACCATCTTTAGCCTCAGCTTAGAAGGTTTCTCTAATGTAGCTAGAACCTCAGAGTAGCAACTCATTAAGCAGCCCTTAAAACAAGGCCTTTTCCACACCAACTATACACCATGACTCTTCCCTCTAGGACAGTGTATTAAAATAGATTATGGTGGTTAACAAGCTATATAAGCCAGATATTAGTACTAACAAGGCACTGTGGGGACAGATCATGAAGCTAGGACATTTTACGATCTGCCCCATGCCAAATATCAGTGCCCATTTGCTGAATTTTCTTCTCAGTCCATTCCCTATATTGCTTCATCTATCCTCTCCATCGAGGCCCATTCATGGAACAAGTTGGACATGAACAGACCCCTCCAGCCACCTGGAGACCTTTTGACTTGCATATTTTGGTTATAAGATCTCCCAGTGCAGGGACTGGGTGTTAGTATGTGTTTCTGCAGCAATGAGCACCCTGGGGCTCTGATTGTGGGTGGGGGCTTCTATGCACTTTTGTTATACAAATAATAGCAATAGAGAGATTTTAAAACCAGTAAGTGCCTGGATTTGAGTGGCCTGACCTATTGTGACTGAACTAATCTGAAGACCAAGACTTGATGATACAGAAGTGCATTAACTATCTATGCTATCCTTTCCCTCCAGAATATCTCCCCCAGTTGCTGATCCAATTATTGTCCTGCTTCTGTGATACACCGGGCAGAAGGAGCAGGATCTGGAGTCTTTTAGATCCAAAAATTAAAGAATTGTAAGTGTGTGTCGCGATAAACTGGAAAGGAATTATTAAAACAGATGGGAACGGAGAAGAAATTGAAGAAAAACAACTCACCCCGTGCACACATCCTTAAATCATGAAGGTTCAAACTAGGATTCCCTTGGTGATCATGAAATGAAAATGTCCTTCAATTACCGTGCATTTTAAGACATGATTATTTCATGTGCACGCTATTAAGAAAATGACAGTTGAAAATTCATCATGAAATAAATTAATACTTAAACATTTTAACAAAGGCTCCCCAGTGCATTACAGCCCCTCCTCCCCTTCTGACAGAATAATACGTTATTGCTTGTTTTTTATTATTATTGAAATAAAGTTGATAAAATTCATGATAAAAAATGCATTTGGAAAACAAATTCATAACTCCTTTGTTTAAAAAGGGTGAGCTTAGCTGAAAGTGAAAAACACTATAACAGCTTATTTCATTGCGCTAGGAGGAAGGAATCTTTTTTTTCCTTCTTCCTTTTTTCACTCTGTAAAGTCAAGCAAGCTGGTGCTTCAATAATGACACCAAAATATTGTGTGAAACTAACAATTTAGACTGTTTCCTTTTTATTCCCCCCCCCCTTCCCCCAAAATGCAGCGTACCCTTACGTACCACATAAATAACAGCCCTGGTGAAAATCTGTAGTCACTGAAACCTGAGATAAAGACAAGAAGCGATTCATTTGATTTGATTCAAAGTGAATTTAGTGCTGATGAACGATATTGTAATGATGCACGTCTGGAAAACCTAAAGCCTCCATATGGGTCTGATCCAAAACCCATTGATTTCAATGGTAGTCTTTTCATGGTCTTCAACGAATTTTGGATCAGATTCTATCTCCTTTGGGAATGGCACCTGTTACTTGTTATACAAACTGCAGCAAAAATAAAAGGTCTGGGAAAAGAATGCTAAAGTTGCAAAGTCAAGCACTCAGAAGTCAAGGAATGGCTGAATTAAACAATTTAAGTGTCCCTGACATGCAGGTAATTCCCCCTCCCAAATTTCAAGCCCCCGCCCCAAAGAATGACGGTGCTGGAGCTTCTCAACAAAATGGGATATAAGAATTTTTCAGTCTCATTCTTGGAAACAGCTGAGCCATTGTTGCTGAAACTTGCCAAAGCAATTCAGCCTGAGGCCAACACAGCTGTGGAAACTTTCGGGCCCAAACAGTGACATTTGGGCCAAGTTATAAGCAATTGAAAGCAGGGTCCTAAAATGGAAAGCGATGGACAACTGTCACCTCACAGTCATAAACACGCACAAGCCATTTCCCTTTCACCTCGTGCACCTTTTAGTCCACAGTTTTTCTGCAGACAGAACAGGACAACAGGCATATTGCAGCTGGAGTGGCTTCATACAACTCACCCTTTGAGCTCCTCCCCCTGCTTCCAGCTCCTCCCACTTACATCCTCCCAGTTGTATCAATAACCTAGTAATTACCACCCAGCTGCTTGTAATCCCCCAGTAGAAAGTGGTTAAGGGCTTCTTTCAGATGAGCCTGTGACCTTTTCTATGCTGCAGCGATGTCAGTGATCAGGGTGCTGCTGGGAGAGGTCACAACCGCCTTAACTTTTGATGGTACTCCCAGCTCTTCCAGGAGCAGTCATCCCGAAAACCAGTCACTCCAAAAAGGATTTAGGTGTGATTGTTGGCAGCCAAATGAAAAGTAGCTTCCAGTGTGACCCGGTGACAAAAAGGTTAACATGATCCTTGGATGTATATATAGGGGAATATCGAGTGGCAGTAGGGAGGAGATTGCATATTGTATATTGCATTGGTGAGGCCTTTCTGGACTGGAGTGCCCAGTGCTATTGTCCACACTGTATAAAGAATGTTGAAGAAGTGGAGAGAATTCAGGGCTGAGCTACCGGAAGGATTCGTGGTCTGGAAGACACGCCTGTCAATGAGAAAGTAAAGGAGCTCAATCTATTTAGCGTAGTGAAGAGAAGGCTGAGAAGCCACTTGTTCATGGTCTATAGTTACCTACACAGTGGCAAGGTATCAGAAATCTGTTTAGTGCTCTCTGCTATGGCATAATAATTTCCGGTGGGCAGAAGTTGAAGTCAGCAAAGCTGAGACTGCAAACAAGATGCAGATGTGTAAGTGAGGTTCATCAACCATTAGAACCACTTCCTGAGGGGGGCGATAGAGTCTCACTCAGTGGATTCTTTACAAAGACTGGGTCTCGTTCCAGAGGGAACACTCTAGTTCAACCATAAGTTATTAGGCTAGCTGCAGGACTCATTGTTGAAACTTTCTGGCCTTTGTCATGCAGGCGGTCAGACAAGATGGTCATAATGGTCCTTTCTGGCCTTGAAATCTATGAAAATATAATTGTCTCATGTGTTTGTGGGCCAATGCCCTTTCTGCTGGATTTTCTGTTCAGATTTTCTCAACTGTGCATCATAAACCCCTTAAAGTGGGTTTGGAGTCTGATCCATAGCCCACTGAAGTCAATGAGAGACTTTCTATTGATTTAAAGGGGCATCAGGCCAGGTCCTTAGACGCTGTGGTGTTCAGTACAGAGACTGCTGTGAAGTTCACACGTGGCCACAAGCTTGTTACAAGACTTTGCATTTCTATGGTGGCTGCCATGGGTGGGGGATTAAAAAAACCCTCTTCACAAGCCTTAATCGATAAAGCCTCACAACCCCCTTGGGTAAGATGACCAGATGTCCTGATTTTTGAGGGATAGTCCCTATATTAGGGGGTTAAGTCTTATATAGGAGCCTATTACCTGCCACTCCTTGTCCCAATTTTTCACATTTACTATCTGGTCACCCTACCCTTGGGAGATAGGGAAATTTTAGTATCTTTCCTAACCTAGTCCCCTAGGCAGCAACCTCCCCCCTACTGGTGAACCCTTGAACTCACGGAGCCCCACTGGAGTGCATGGGGCCTCTACACAGGCACAGGGGGCTGCTCGCATAGAATAGGTTGCAAGATCAGGGCCCTAGCTGGAGCTTTGTTTTCGAAAACTGCTATTTTTTTTTAATGAAGTCTGTTGAAAGCAATTCCTCCTTTTATAAGTTACTAGTGAAATAACTACCGTTGGCCCAGTTCTCCTCTGACTTACACTGGTGCTACTCCAACCGAGGGCTGGCACTGGTTCTAAGGGTATGTCTATACTGCATTGTCAACCTGGGCTTGTGGACTTAGTGTTTCCAAGCCTACGCTTGAGCATCCACACGGCGTTGTAAACCTGGGCTTACAATCACTGGATCCGGGTCTCACAGCTCTGCTAACACATCCATACTGCACTACGCAGCCCTTCTGACTTGGAGCTGCCGCATGAGCTGCATCCATAGTGCAAAATGGCAGGGCTTAGACCTAAGTCCCAGCTGGATTTGGGCTCTGATCCACCCCACCCCTCCCCAAGCCCCAGCTGGGTCTTAGGGCCTGGGTCCTGAGTGCTTGCTGATCTGAGTCAGACTGATCTGTGTGTGGATGGAAGTGGGGATTGGGCTCAACCCTGCGTCAGGGCCAGCGTGTGCAGTGTAGACGTAACCTCAGTGCGAAGTGAATTTGATGCTGTGCTACTCTTTTGTCTTAAACGTGCAGTGGATTGTACATTTCTACTATATGTGCAGGGGTAGGGACCATAACTCATAAGCCTCTATCTATATAACTCACAAACGGGATATGCATGACCATCTCTAACTGATGAAAATAAAGTGCATTATGCCGCTATTATTTGCACTCTGCCAGAGGCGGTGTCTACCGGTATAAAAATGTTGGTTATACCTATAGCTACTCATGCTATTAGTATAGTTGTAGATATAATATGATTTATTGATGTATTTTTATTTCCCACTAGTATGGTATAAATATATTTATACCACAAGAGTGGCCAATAAATTTCCCTTATGAATTCTGTTATCTGCACCGTTAGCCATTTGTCACTTTTATGAGGTCACAACGTAAGGTGTACATGAATTTATACCCTACTTTGTGACCCCTTCCAAAATAATACATGGCCACTTCTGAACTATTCACCTCAGGAGTGCTAGGCCGCATTCTGGTTTCCTACCTCTGCACATTACTTTTTGCAACTCAGATCATTTCCCAGTGCCGTGTTTTATCCAGCCATTCCATCTCCCCTTCTCCACCGTAACAAAACCAGAGAGCCCAAAATTAAGTGGACCAAATTCACTCTTCTCGTAACGTGGGTGTTCCACCTGGCCAAAACAACTTAGCTAGACAACACCAACAGCGACCCAAACAGAGTCAGACAATTCAGTGGTCCTTAAAAAACAAACAAAAAACCCAGACCTCAGATTCCCACTGTGGCCCAGAATCCTGTGTTGATAATGGCACTTAAAAAAGGAATAGGAATGACAATAATTCCAGGGATTTCTTCTCCCTGTAATATAAGTGACCCATCCAACAATGTGCACCGGAAGAACACTTCTCCCTTATGCTTATCATAAACGTAGCCTGCAGCTTTATTCAAATATTTCCCCCCACCAGTGTCAGGAGCACGGTCCATCCCCTTTATTCATGAGTTATCATGGTGCTTAGATACTATGCTGATGACCATAAGAACATAAGAACAGCCATACTGGGTCAGACCAGAGGTCCATCAAGCCCAGTATCCTGTCCTCTGACAGTGGCCAATGGCAGGTGCTCCAAAGAAATGAACAGATAGGTTATCATCAAGTGATCCATACCCTGTCACCCAATCCCAGCTTGTGGCAAACAGAGGCTAGGGACATCATCCCTGCCCACCCTGGCTAATAGCCATTATTGGCCCTGTCTTCCATGAATCTATCTAGCTCCCTTTTGAACCCCGTTATAGTCTTGGCCTTCACAACACCCTCTGGCAAGGAGTTTCAGAGGTTGACAGTGCGTTGCGTGAAAAAATACTTTCTTGTGTTTGTTTTAAACCTGCTACCTATTAATTTCATTTGGTGGCCCCTTGTTCTTGTATGATGAGAAAGAGTAAATAACACTTCCTTATTTACTTTCTCTATAGCACTCGTGATTTTATAGACCTCTATCATACCCCCCCCTTAGTCGCCTCTTTTCCAAGCTGAAAAGTCCCAGTCTTATTAATCTCTCCTCATATGGAAGCCATTCTATACCCCTAATCGTTTTTGTTGCCCTTTTCTGAACCTTTTCCAATTCCAATATAAGTTTTTGAGATGAAGCGACCAGATCTGCACACGGTATTCAAGGTGTGGATGTACCCTGGATTTATATGGAGGCAATATGATCTTTTCTGTCTTATTATCTATCCCTTTCTTAATGATTCCCAACATTCTGTTTGGTTTTTTGACTGCTGCTGCACATTGAATGGATGATTTCAGAGAACTACCCACAATGACTCCAAGAGCTCTTTGTTGAGTGGTAACAGCTAATTTAGACCCCATCATTGTAAAGGTATAGTTAGGATTATGTTTTCCAATGTGCATGACTTTGTATTTATCAACATTAAGTTGATAAATGAAAACCATGAAGTTGATGAGTATGGTTTAAAACCCTACATTAGATATGATGTAATCACAGTCTGTGGGAGTTCTCATGGGCTCTCTCCCTGGCCATCTCTTACTTTCTATCTATACCTTATCACTAGGTGACCTCATCTTTTGGTGTCTCTCTTTTTAACATATTTCTATGTGGCTGACTTGCAAGTCTTCTTCTCCATGCTTGACCTATCATCCTCCATTCAACTCCACTGTACTCACTGTCTCTGTGATGTTGTCTCAGATGTTCTGCTGCCATCACAGACTCAGTAAGGCCAAACCTGAACGCATCACCTTTCCTCCAAATCCCTCTTTGAAATAGCTCCAATTCTCCAATGTGACTACCCACACCACCATTCTTCATGTCCCTCTGGCCAGCTAGGTCAGGGTCATCTCTGACTCCTCTGTTTCCTTCTTTCCCCACATCCAAGCTATCGCCATGACCCATTGCTTCTTTCTACATCACATTTATAAAGTCCAAGACCTCCTCTCCATCCTGGCAGCTAATTCTTTGGTTCAGATCCTGATTTTCTTCTGATGGGACAACTGCCACCCCCAGAGGCGGATTTACAATGAAACACACAATGCCCTGCCACGGGGCCCCACAAGTACAGGGGGCCCCAGGGCCGGGCACCGTCCAACGCCCCCTGCGGGGAGGGACCGCTGCGGGGGCAGAAGCTGTGGGGGAGAGCAGGGAGGGAGCCATTTAAGAGCCACGCTGGAGGTGCGGCGTGTGGTGCGCTCTCCCAACCGGTGAGCTGGGCTCCTGCTGGCTCCCGGGGCTCCTGCTGCAGGCTGGCACTGGCAGCCCCACGTGCCACAGCAGGCAGCCAGGGGAGGCAGGCAGGTGAGGGGCCGGCTGGGGGCGCGCTGTAAGGTGCTGGGCAGCGCAGATGCAGTCCCTGGCATGCCCTGCTGCTGGTGGCCTGTGGAAAAAAGCCAGGGGAAGGGAGCCGCAGGCCAGGGGGTCTCAGCTCTCACGAGCGGCTGCTGCCACAGCTCCCTTTGGCAGTGAACAGGAGCAGCGGCGGGGCAGGGACGCACCCACCAGCCAGCCAAGTAAGGTAACTCAGCGGCCGCGACTGGGATTGTCCCAGCCCCGAGCTCCCCCCAACCAACCCCGCGCACTGCCCCCTACAGACACACACCCGAACAGGAGCAGCTAAGGGCAGGGGGCTGAGGTGGCCCCCACCCCCCTGGCCCACCAGCCCTCACTCCTGCACCCCCCCAACCCCAGCCCTGACTCCTGCACCCCCTCAGACACCCCCAGCCCCCTGACCTCCGTGGCTCCTGCACCCCGCCCCCCCCCCCCCCCACAGCCAGCCCTCCCATACCTCCTGCCCTGACGGCTGTTGGAGGAGACTCTCGGGTGGGAGGAGGGGGAAGCCCCCAGAAAATGGCGGGGGAACCTCTATGCCCTTCAGTGCCAGTGAGGGGGAGGACTCAGATCCCCAGAAGCAGGTACTGTAACTAGACGACAAAGCCAGAGGGAAGACAGGAAAGAAGGGGAGAGCGAGCAACCGAAGGAGACCCCCGCTGTGGAAACCCCAGAAGAGGAGGTCCAAGGTTTAAAGGGGGAAGGCCCCAGGGAATGCCTGCGGGGGGATCCTCCTGGCAACGAGGGCCAGGCCCCCTGGGGCTCGGTATCTGCACCAGAGACCCAGGATGGCTGGTGTGGGGGGCAGGCCCACCTGGCTCCCCTGCCAGGCAAGAAGGGGGAGCAGCCAGGAGGGCAACCGCCCGATTGTGGTTGGTGTGCAGACCTCTGGGTAGGAGTAGAGCTATGGGGTGGTCCACCCCCCCACACACACACTGTGGCTTTTGTGGGTGGGGAACTGACAAACCCCGCGAGGAGGATTCAGGGGACCTCCCAGCAGATGGTAGTAGGCTGCCCTGAAATCACCACCCAGGTATGGGGAGAAGGGGCCGAACCCAGGCCTTCACCCTGGCGGTTACTTGCAGGGAGAGGTGTGTGGCAGGGAGCTGCAGGGGAAGCCCTAATCAGCTCCTGCCACCCCAGCCCCAATCAGGGGAAATGCACTGGGACTGGGCCACTAGCTAGGACTGGCCTGGAAACTGGCCACATCTGTCAGCCTTGTTAACGGGCTGAAAGCTTGGGAGGAAGTGAGTCTGTGGATGAGGGTGGAGGCCAGGACGGGAAAGTAGGCTCAGAAGGAGCCAGGAGCCTGCTACCCTGTTGCCACTGAGGCCTGTGGTAGGCCAAACGTGTAAATAATCTGTACATAGAGCTTGGTAGTGGGGACTGGACACAGGAATAAAGACATGGGTGTTGCACCAGCTTGAAGTGGTCCTGACTCACTGAGGGAGCAGGACCAAGAGGCTGAACCCAGCGGGGCATGGGAGCACCCCGTTACAGTCTCCCTCTGTGCCCAGTGCGAAAAAGGTATGAGTCTATTATGGCCCCTGAGTTACAGAGGCTTGACCCTTTAGCTCAAGTTGCAGGCTTTGAGCTCTGGAATTCACTGGTTCAGTCCATAGTGTTGATCAACGTGGTGGCCATCACCTCTATACTTTAAATGAAAAAGAAATGCATTAGGAACACCAGGACAGTGTAAGGTGAGCAGCTACATCGTCATACATCCAGGCCCTATAACCTTCCTTGCCCCTAGTAAATGGTTCATACTTATCAGTCTGCCAAGTCCATCATTTCCACTGGAAGCTCTTCAGAGAAGGGACTTGTCTTCTATGTGTTTTCTTTGCAGCACCCAGGATACCTGTTGGTAATGTACAATAGCAAATAATGCTTGGTAAGCATAGGTCTATCATAAGATCCTTGTGGCTTTGCCTTTGGTACACAGAGTATGAATATAATCACATACTGAAAAACCCATGTTAAAAAAACTTTATTTAGGTTGCAAAGTCAAGCACTCAAAAGTTGGGAAAAGACCAATTGACCATGGCCGATGCAACATTCATTTGGCCCCCTTGTGCATACGTCTTTTGTACTGAATGAGTCAGGGTTCCTGTGGATCACGTAGTTAAAGACTATCATAATGCACACAAACAAGGGGAGAAAGACAGATGGTGGGAGGGAAAAACAGACACAGAGGGTGTGTCTACATTGGAACTGGAAGGTGTAACTTCCAGCTCAAATAGGCATACCCATGCTAGAGTGTAGACAGAGGGACAGCGTGTAGACAGAGGTGCCAGAGGGACCTGTTCAAGATCTTACCGCAGGTCATTGCCAGAGCGTCCACTAGAATCCTGGTGACCTGTGTCACAGTCCAGGCCCTCCTTCATTAACCAACACTGCCTTGCCTCTGAATGGCAAGCATTCCAAGCAACCTATCCTTCCTTTTTGCTGCAGCCCCCTCTTCCTAAAAAGCCCACCTTATGCATATCACAAATGTACCCTCCTGCAGTATTCTAATTTTGGCCCCCACCAGGCCATGTTAGAGGCAGGGGCCGTCCGGGCACTAGGAAAGCTCTTTGAAGAACATGGTTGCGATGTCCGACATTGATAATAAAAGGCATGACTATTAAAGCAATACGAACGTGACTCTCCTCTTGCACCAGAGAAGCAGACCCAATGTTCATGACTGAGAACAGTATCTTAGGAATAGAGCAGGGTTAAGTGATAATTGCCCCATATCACATGGGAAAGTCGGTATCAGAACCCGAGCTCTTTGGAATAGAGCCTGTCCCTAGCACAATGGGGATGTACTCCACTACTGTTGTTATTGTTGTGATCATTATCTTTTTCTACAAGAGTGTGCTGTCTTTAGATAAATCAAGTAGCAGACAGTTAGACACCAAAGCAAAGCTGAAGCATTTGATCTCCACCAAAAAAAATAAATAAATAAAAAATGTTATTTAACATTTATATTTTGATAGCACCTAGAAACCAACCAGTTCATGGTCTCATTGTACTAGGTGCTGTACGAATACATGGTACCCAATGTCATGGTCATTATTTCTACTACACAGCACAAGATACAACCAACCACAATGTAAACACAGGGAAATGTTTTCGCGCCTCTTCAGGGAGTTGGGGGAGGGTTTCAACCAGAGGTGATCAGGAATTTTTGGAAACATCTTTTTTATTTTTGTCAGAAAATCCCCATGTGTCTAACCTGTAAATTGTCACGGGAAAGGTTCGGTTTTGACAAAAATAGTGGAGTTGAAACTTTTTAGGGGAAACAAGATTTGAAAATGTTAAAATGTTTCATTTCAATATTTTCAGAAGGAAAAATTCCAGTTTGGAGTGCCCTGTTTTCTTAACTTTTCCTCAGAGGTCGTGGGGCAAAGTGGCAAGGGCTTTCCTGAGATGTGTGTCACAAGTTTCACACTCCTCTGCCACTTACTCATTTAGGGTGGAAATTTCTCTCTCCTACAAACAGCCAGCGCAAGGCCTTGTTAGAGTAGCGGTGGGCTTATGGCTTTGGACTAGGGGGTCTTGCAGGTATAGCGTCTGGGGGCTTGGGCACGAAGGGGGAACTGAGTGTCCCCCAAACAGCGTTCCAAGCATGGGCGGCGGTGACCCGCCAGCTCTGGGAGGCTAGCCCCTGGCTGGCCCCACCCCACCCACTCCCCTTCCCCTGCTGGCGCCCAGAGCCACCACCCCCTCCGAGTGCTTCAGGCAGGGGGTGGGTGGCTCCCCCAGCCCCCGGGTGATGTGCAGCCCCTCTGGACTGCCCTCCCCCAACCCCGAACACCAGCCAAGTGGGTGGCCCGCACCACCCCCCCCCCCCCGCCGCAGCCCCAGCGCCCACACCCTTTCCCCCTGGGCACAGGGCAGACAGCCCCAGCCCCAGCAGCCCCCTCCCCTAGTGCCAGGCAGTGCAGCTCCTCAGCACTGGATAGCCCCAGCCCCGCTCAAGTCCCGGCCACAGGCCAGCCATGGCCACCCTAGCCCCAGCTCCTTCCCGAAGAGGAGCAGCGAGCCCACCTGGTCTGAAGCCAAGGGGGAAGGGCAAGCCGGAGGGGGCCTTCTGGGCAGATCGTGGGTGGGGCCATGCTGGGTTGTTTGGGGAGGCACAGCCTCCCCCAGCCTACGATACGCACCGCCCATGGCTCCAAGAGAGAGGGTGTGTTCTGAGGTGGTTGGAGACCAGGAGCTGCGCAGTGGTGACTGAATGGAGGCTTCTGGAGTTAGCTATGAACACCTCTGTTCAACAGCCACTGAACCTTCGTGTAGAGTGTAAACACTCTAGCTACGTGGTGCAAATAAATAGATTACACCATGACTGACCGCCTGTCACCAGTTTCTCCAACAACAGAGACCAGCCACCACTCAGCCAAGGGGCAACAGCCACCGTCACTTAGATTCCACTTAAGCTCTATAGGGTTAAGCATCACTGAGGGTTTGTCTATACCGCACTCGCAAGGTGTAATTGTAGCTTGAGTAGACCAACCTAAGCTAGCTTAATACTGGAGCAGTGAAGCCATGGGCACGCTGGGTGTACCCTGAGTAATTACTCACGAGGCTAACCCACATTGACACACATGCTTCCATGGTTGAGCTGCTCCGGGACCTGAGCTAACTAGGTTAAAGCTAGCCAAGGTATGTCTACTCAAGCTACAATCACCCCCCTGATTGCAGTACGGACACAGACATAGTTCTCTGCACAGGGGTGAACTTCATTCAAATAGCTACTGAAACATAATTGAATATCCACAGCAGATTTCAGAATCTCAGGTTTTCCACAATAAATACAACCCAAGAAAGTTCCCTCTTTCCCCGTCTCCCTCATCCGGAGTTTGGCTGCTTCAGACTTTTTATTTGCACACAGTTGTCCTTAAAAATAATAAGTGACTATTTGGCCTGTTCAAAGCCAGAAACAAGTTGACCAATTGCTGCTGTGTTTTACTTCAGGGCATCCATCTAAGGCAGAGAGAGAGAGATCAGTCTATAATGGTTTGCCTGGCTCGAAAACTCCATTTTGGACCGTGGAGAGTCATATTTCAGAGTGTATTGATCAGACTGCAGTTTGTGTTTCCTCATGTCCATGATCCTGTTTGCAGCCCTGTAAAATAATAACACTACTCGTGTCAGTAAGGTAATTACCATTGATCTAACACACTGTGACAAATTTTTCAGTCATGCCACTTGATTCATACTTAAAGTTATGGCGCTACTGACTGCTCCTTAAATAATTGAAAGATGCCCTTTGTAAATCAGCCCACTTTTGCCAAAAGTAGCAGTTTCTTCTTTGTTGCAAGCTCGTTACCTAGCTTCATCAGGGATTTAAAACCAGACAGCTTTTATCAGCCCATGTAGCTTATGGTTAGCTCTAATTCCATTTTAGCTGGCAAGTCATTTAGGACATTTGGGTTAAAAAAAGGGAAGAGCTGCTAATGTGTTTGGGTGGCTTTGCCTGCAAAAGAACAAAAGGCAGCTTAAGTACAACAGATACCAGGCCAACTTCTGAAATGGGAGTTTCTCATGAGGACAGATTTAGCCCCATGCTCTCTTGGGTGTATAGGAGGTGATCTTGCACTGGCAGAATAATAATCATAAGCACTTGTCAGCCATAGATCTCTAAATGCTTTACAAAGGAGAATCAGTAAATTATCCTCATCTTCCAGTTGGGGAAACTGAGGCACACAGGGGGGTGCAAGCTGCTAAAGGTCACACCGCAAGGATAATGGAGAGATTATCCCATGATTCCCACCCCAGTACCTTATCCACTGACTGTCAACGGAAAATCTCCTCTATTTGAGAAATAGCATTTTGCTCAACATGTATTGAAGCAGAGATGGCCCCAAATCAGAACACCAGTCCTAGAACCTCTGGTCACCCTCCATACATGCG
Organism: Lepidochelys kempii; assembly: GCF_965140285.1. Taxonomy (NCBI): domain Eukaryota; kingdom Metazoa; phylum Chordata; order Testudines; family Cheloniidae; genus Lepidochelys; species Lepidochelys kempii. Next base: position 102,511,360 of record NC_136387.1, on the reverse strand, counting down.
CATCCCTCCTGCTGGAATTGCAGCTCCTTCCCCAGGACATGCCCCAGAACAGAACACAGGCCCCAATCCTGTGCTTCTTCATCAAACCAAGCTCATTGAATCCAAACATCTTTGGGGGACTTTGGATCTCAATCTGAGTCAAGGTTTGGTGGTTCAGCTCTATCTCTCCAACATGGTCACCTGCAAAGCCTGTGCAAATGGCAATGGTGGCTATTGTTACATTTTACTGCTGGGTGAATGCTGCTGAAATATCGAGTGGAGTCCTTCAGGGATCAGTTCTGGGTCCGGTTCTGTTCAATATCTTCATCAGTGATTTAAATAATGGCATAGAGAGTACACTTATCAAGTTTGCAGATGATACCAAGCGGGGAGGCATTGCAAGTGCTTTGGAGGATAGGATTAAAATTCAAAATGATCTGGACAAACTGGACAAATGGCCTGAAGTAAAAAGGATGACGTTCAATAGGAACAAATGCAAAGTACTCCACTTAGGAAGGAACAATCAGTTGCACACGTACAAAATGGGAACTGACTGCCTAGGAAGGAGTACTGCGGAAAGGGATCTGGGGGTCATAGTGGATCACAAACTAAATATGAGTCAACAGTGTAACTGTTGCAAAAAAAGCAAACATCATTCTGGGATGTATTAGCAGGAGGGTTGTAAGCAAGACATGAGAAGTAATTCTTCCGCTCTACTCCACGCTGATTAGGCCTCAGCTGGAGTATTGTGTCCAGTTCTGGGGGCCACATTTCAGGAAAGATGTGGACAAACTGGAGGAAGTCCAGAGAAGAGCAACAAAAATGATTAAAGGTCTAGAAAACATGAGGGAAGATTGAAAAAAAATGGGGTTGTTTAGTCTAGAAAAGAGAAGACTGAGAGGGGACATGATAACAGTTTTCAAGTGCATAAAAATTATTACGAAGAGGAGGGAGGTAAACTGGTCTCACTAATCGGTGAGGATAGGACAAGATGCAATGGGCTTAAATTGCAGCAAGGGCGATTTATGTTGGACATTAGGAAAAACTTCCTAATTTTCAGGGTAGCTAAGCACTGGAATAAACTGCTCAGGGAGGTTGTGGAATCTCCATCATTGGAGATTTGTAAGAGCAGATTAGCCAGGGATGGTCTAGAGATAATACTTAGTCCTGCCATGAGCGCAGGGGACTGGACTAGATGACCTCTCGAGGTCCCTTTCAGTCCTACGATTCTATGAAATAGCTGTAGGTAACTAAATTATCACAAGTGGATCATCCATTTGGCGTGCCTCACTTAGTTTGTCACACCTCAGTTTAATGACACAGGAGGTCATATTCCATTTGAATTGTCCAAGCGCGATATTGTGCGCTTGAAAAACTTGTGGAGAGGGGCTGGGTAACCTCAATTTACGAGAGCGCTAGTGGGAGTTGAGGATAGTTAGCATCTCCTAGGCTCAGGACCCAAATTTGCATAAACAGTCAGTTACCAAGGAAACCAACAAACCTTTGGTTTCTGGCTTAGGAAGAACTTGAAGAAATGTATTAAGGTTTAGATAAAAGCAATATCTTCATTAAAAAACCTAGTAAGCCCGAAGTAATGAGACCTTCCCAACTGAACTATGTCACTCTGGTCTGCAGTGGAACAATGAAGAGTTCTCAGCCACCCACGGGAGTATTTATATGAGGAAGGATGGTCTTGTGGTTCAGATACAAGAAGATTCAGAGATCTAGGGACAAATTCACCATTGGCGTCAGACAGCTGAACTTCATTCAAGTCAATGGAGCTGCACTCGCTTGTGCTAGGAGTGAGTCTGGCTCCTGGGTTCTCTTCCCATGGTTCCTGTGTTACCCTGGGCAAATCACTCCTCCTTTGTGCTCCGGTATGAAAGGGCTGTTCTGGGGCCAAATTAATTATTGACTGGGAAGCCCCTTCCCTCTAGGCAAGGTAGTGGTATGTAGAGTCCTGTGAAATTCTTTTTATTTTTTTAATTAAGTTTTCATATTAATTTTGGGGAATTTCATTTTATTTCAGTTTATCATCCCCATGTGGTTGGTCCTGCCCCTGGAGAGGTAAGAGGCCTAGGTGTGGGGGAATGGAGGGAAAGCCTGTCCCATACTCCCATGATACACAGGCAAGGGAAGCTCCTAAGTCCTGAGGGACTAGGCCCAGGGCTTGTGTGTGAACCTGGCCTGCACTCACCCTGGACAGCAGTGGCTCCTGTGTCCGGCAGGACTGGGCCTGGTGCCCTGCTCCCCTGATTTGCAGCATGGGGGTCACAGCGCTGCTCAGGCCTGGGCCCACTGCCCTGCTATCATAGTTATGGAGTGGGGGCCAGAGCAAATGTGTGTGAGTGGGCTTACGACCCCATGGAACAAGATTTTTTCCGTTTTATTTCACATTTGCGGGGAAAAAACAGGGCTCTGCTTGTTTGTCCCCATCACCATAGCATGGGAGTATCTCAGTCTTACACTGCAAGTATCCTGGGAGGCAGGGCCATGCTATTATCCCCATTTTACAGATGGGGGAACAGAGAGACTTCAAGGTCACCCAAGAAATCTGTGGTGGAGTAGAGCAGTGAACCGCTGGGTTCCCAAACCCCAGGTGAGTGCCTTAACCTCTGGACCAAACTTTCTCTCCCATGATACCACAAGGTCCTCCTTTGAGAGCCTGAAAGTAAGGCACTAAATATCACTTTGCGCTTCTAGGAGGTTGGACTAGATGACCTCTTGAGGTCTCTTCCAGCCCTACCTTTCTATGATTACTTTATATTTTATTATTATTATTTACATATGGGTTTGTTATGTACGCCTCACGCAGCACGTGGAAAGGTAACAACTGTTAAAATGAACAGTAGCAAAGGCCTGTCAACATGGCCATTAGCCACTGTTGCTCAGACCCACCACCAAACTCCTTTACAACGCAGCATGCCTGACTGGACTCTGCATCCCAGAGGGCACCAAAGCTGGGCATTAGAGGGTTTCTAGAGGGGCAAAATTGAAAAGTTCCCCTCACTGAGAACAGCCCATTTCCTTCTGTTTGTGTTCAACTCTGGGGGATGCCAAACAAGAATTTTCTAGTTGATCTTGGGTTCTGCAAAGAAAGGGACTTGGGGGAGAGGTGGATCCCCTGCCACTTAGACTTAGAAATTCTACACTTTCAAGGGGAAATAATAAAATTCACTGAGAATGAAATTCACCCCGGTGCAGGCAGCCCTTATGAGGCCTATTTGCCAATTAAGGCCTATTTAAGTGGCACATAAGCCTTGGATTGGCCCTCTGTACAAACGTCCATTTCACCCATTCTTGCCTACAATTTTGAACCATTCCCTCCCCCTCCCCCAGTGCAGTCATCATAATTCCACGCCTAAGTAGCAGAAGATGATTTCTCACGTTAGCAATGTGAGCACATAGTTGCTATCATGGTATAAGAGCCTTTCAAAAAAACAAATTAAATTAACAATCCTCCGAGAAATCCTGAGACCGGCCCCTAGTATTGTTGGGCCATAAAAAGTAATGGCACCAGCTTTGAGCCAGTCAATTACGCGTCAAGAGCTCTCTTTTGTGGGCATTCTTCTACCTGCTTGAGGTGAGCCCAGAACAAACAGAAGGCATCTGAAAGGAGCTTACTAAATAAGTCTGGGATTGAACAAGCAGTGTATTCGGGGGTCAAATTTAATTCCTTCCCTGCTTTTGTATTCAGATTAGAGGCCAATGTGGCTTTGCGGAAGCAAGGGTTCCTCCGGTAATGCTGCTTTTTGCACTTAACCTGCAATTTACCTGTCAGTAACAAACACATTAAAGAACAGCTCCTCGCTTAGACCTTCCAAACAATTTACCACACCAGCACAATGAGATCTTTGTGCTCCAAGACAACAGCAGCCACTAAAGTCTAACACAAAGGTCTGCAATCGAGGGAAACCATGTTCCAAAAATGCATCCTAGCCATATTTCAAGGAACAACAAATTTGAGGTCAATCAACTGCTCTGAAAACAATAATAAAGAGCCCCCCCCCCTCCTCCCACCCCAAACAAACCACATGTCTGTGACACGCTGGATTGGTTAAGGAGGATTGTGCTTTGAGAGCCACCTAAATTCCTCGGCTCAAGTGCTGAGCGGAGGTTTATTAAGTGGCCTGTCCGAATGTATATCAAACTTGTCCCTGGTGGGGGCCCGGTGTTAAATTCCATCATTAAAACCTATTACCGAGCTATCAAAACCTGCTGTAATTCCATCTAATGACCTCATTTCCCTAAGCGCAACCCATGCCACTCAATGAAAGTTTTGCCGATTTGGTGTTCTCTCTCGGTAGGCCTCAGCCTCTTAGCGGAAAAGGGGGGGAAAAAAAGGCAGCGAGAGAAAAATCAATGTCTATAGAGATGACAAGGCGTGAGGCCAGTAGCTGGGGACCTAGAAAACTATCCAATATTCCATTTCCTATCCAGTCTATTAGCTACTGAAGTCAGCCTAGGTTCTGGGTTTTGATTGAAAGCTGAGCTGAGACCAGATAGAGGAGGAGGCAGGCAGGGCAATATGGCCACCAGACAAGTCTAGTTTATAGCTTGCTGAAATCAGTCATAAAAGTAGGTGTATATAAAAATGGATTATTGCATTAAAAGTTCAAAATGTTCCATTTTTTTCCTTGGCTCTGGTTAAGGCAGTATGGGGCAGGAGGAGTGGGGGGGCAAGAATAAGTTCTCCTCCCCCCACCTCTACATGCCATGAAATCATTTCGTAAATACAAAAAAGGCCCCCCGGGCTATTGGTGCCCAGACACTCATTTTTAGAGTGGATAATTGACTCCTTTCAGTTGATAATTCATAGCTTGCATATGCTGGCTAATACATCAGCGCCTAGAGACTCCAAGACAGCCCGGAGCAGAAACAGAGAGGGCGAGGGGGAAAAAAAAATTTGGATGATAGATGAGTGCATTACTGCTTTATGAATGAATTATGTCCTGCAAATACCTTGAGCAGGAGAGACTGTCGGCCTGTATCTATACTAATCTGGGAGGAATTATGACAATTTTCACATTAAAAAGGGAAAGGGAAAGGAATTAATCGAGCAATTGGGCCATTAAAAATGTATGCCAGAGCATTTGAATGTCCGTTTCCCCATTTATCATGCAGTAGGAAGTCTCCGTTGGTGTTTTTCTTTTCTTTTTGTGTAGGTTTCGATGTATAAGAGCAGATCAGCATTATTTTGACAAGACAAAGTCTATTTTACCTATAGAGGTTCAGCGCATCCCTCTATATCCTCTCTGTCAAAAAGCAGAATAGATTTCCTTCCTTTCCATCCATCGGCTTCCAAAGTCTGTAATCTTTAACTCGATAAAAACAAGGTGATTTCATCCCGTGTATTTTTTTTTCTCTCTTAGTGGAGCTGAGATTAAATTGGTACATATTTCCCCAAAGAATTTATGAAGGCTTTCTGTTTAAAAGTTGTATGTTGATCGTACTGTATTAATTAAAACAGTTTGTAGAATACTTTTGGGATCAATCTCTCTCTCTCTGTGCTTACTCATGGTATCATGAAGAAAATACGAGTCTGTAAAATCTCTCAAGCAATCACTGTGCTAGCAATTTCCTGAGTCAGAATTTTACAGCATTAGGTTCTGATCTTGGACTTTGGATCCCGTCCTTTGTTTATTATAAAAATAGATCCGTTTAATTTTCAGCATGCATGCCAGGCATACCGTGTTACTTGTATTTAAGTCAGTTTTGTGACGATCTGCAAGGATTTCAACCATTCGTAAAATTCAGCCACGGAGGAAAATACACTCAGAATAACAGCAATGGACAGGAACTGGCAATATAATGCAAACAAATAATCACACTTCATTTTAGAATATTGCTTTTATGCTTCTAATGCCCTAACTTGGTCCATTATAATGTTAGATCTGAGAAATCTGTGATGTTTAAAAATATATTTGGCAATAAACTTATTTTATATTTAATATGTTAAAATGATTTTTTCAATTGCTGTGATTATCAAAGCACATTTCATGATCTTCTAAATACAAATTCTGGGGTATTTATCAGCACTGGAGAGAAGTATCAATAACTGCACAAATATAAAAATCTCATTTGAGCAATAACAGTAGATTTCAAGCAATCTGTCCAACACATGCTCGATTACCTGTGTGTCTCCAACTGAACCGCTTGCAATATAATTAACATGAGATACTTATTTAAACATAATGCTTATACACCAATCATTGAGCTCTCTAAACAGGGACGCTGTGCAGCAAGTCACCTTCAAATATGTAGGATTTTCATCTTTACTGTTTTATGTTTTTCTTCTGGCTTTCTTCATACTGATTGTTAATTATAATTTAAATTTTAAACTAATGGGGGGGGAAATCTCATTTCCTGGTGTTTTCATTTTTCTGATCTGTTAAACATTTGTTAATACGTTTGACAAAAATGCAGAATAGAATTTTGGAACAAAATTTCCGCATTTCGTACACACACGGGCTGTATGAATAGTTTGTGGGTTCATCATATTACTTTAGGTGTGACTAACCAATAAACTCACCCTTAATGCACCACACACTGGATATGTAAGTCATTGATTTGATCATTTCGTTTTAGCTCACCCTTGGTATTCTGCACTTTTCACACACAGTGAAAAGGTACTGTATTCTCAGTACAAACTTCACTGATCTGGTGTCACGAGTTTTTGGTTTGTTTTTTAAAATGCGCTCTAGGAATTATTTTTGGGACATTCTATGGCTTGGGTTACAGAAGAGATCAGACAAGATGATCACAATGGTCCCTCCTAATCTTGGAATCTATGACTCTATGAAAATGGGATTCTTATTCTACAGTTATTACTGTCAACAGGCATTTAAGGAGTGCTCAGATAACTCTGATGGGGGCCATGTAAGTAGACAGTTATATCAGGGAAAATATGAGATACTAGTGAAAGTTACATGGGCTGACACCTTCTCTGTATTGCTATCAACTTCAGTACGGAAATTATACATGTGTGCTTACATTTGCTAAAGTCACTTTGCACAGGGAGAGCTTTGGTTTGGTCATTCCCTCATCGTCTCTCTCTCCTGCTGCACATCCACCACATCACGCGTCCCCCATCCTTCCAGGACAGAATGGAAAACTGGGGTCTAACTGGTGAACGGTGTTAGGAGCTGCGCGCCAGAAATCATTTGCAGCGCCCAACAAGAAATAGTTGTCCTGGTCCTACAAAACCCAAGAACAGTGCTGCATATTTCTGAGTGTCATCTACTGGCCTTTTATCACGGGTTTATCATGGGTCAATCGCAGAGCCTCTGCCAGTCGATCGCGATCTCCCGCAACTAAAAGTCCAGCGGTGCAGCAGGGTTAAGGCAGGCTCCCTGCCTACCTTGGTCCTGCACCACTCCCGGAAGCAGCCGGCACATCCCTGCATGGGGGGGCGTGGACAGGGTCTCCACGCGCTGCTCCTGCCTGCAAGCACTTCCCCCGCAGCTCCCATGGCCAGGAATGGGGGAACTGCAGCCAATGGGAGCTGCAGGAGCGGTGCTTGTAGGCAGAGGCAGCGCGTGGAGCCAAGTGCCTCCCCTCCACACCCCGCAGGGGCCATGGCGCAGGGATGTGCTGGCAGCTTTGGGGAGCAGCGCAGGGCCAAGGCAGGCAAGGAGCCTGCCTTAGCCCCGCTGTCCTGCTGCCCGAGGTAAGCACCACCTGGCGGAAGCCACACCCCATACCCCATCCCATCCCTGAGCCCCCTCCCAAAGCCAGCACTCCACACCCCCTCCTGCACCCCAACCCCCTGCCCCATCCCTGAGCCCCCTCCCACACCTCAAATCCCCTCCTACACCCCAACCCCCTCCCCCAGCCCCAATCTCCCTCCCAGAGCCAGCACCCCATACTCCCTCCTGCACCCCAACCCCCTCCCCCAGCCCCGAACTGCCTCCCAGAGCCAGCACCCCGTACTCCCTCCTGCACCCCAACCCCCTCCCCCAGCCCAGAGCCCCCTCCTGCACCCAAACTCCCTCCCAGAGCTTGCACCCCAGAGCTGGTGTAGTAAGTGCGCACAAGCAGAGGAGAAAAAATAATCACACCCCTAACTTGTTGCGTAGATGGAGCCTAAAAGAGCGTGGTTTGTTCAGCCTAGCACAACGAAGGCTCAGAGGGGATCTGATTGTTCTCTATAAACCCGTCAGGAGGTGGACATCAGGGAAGGCGAAATGGGTATAAACTTGCCATGAGCAAATTTAGGCCAGAAATTAGAAGAAGATTTCTAACCATCGGAGGAGTGAGGTTCTGGAACAGCCTCCTAATAGAAGCATTTGGGGCAAACAACCAAACTGATTTGAAGATGGAACTTGACAAATTAATGAATGGGATTCTATGATGGGGTTGCCTGAGATAACAGGGATCTGGATTTGATGGCCCCTTTCAGTTTTATGTCCTACATTCGTATATTTTCAGTAGAGTGAACTCACGACACGCTCTCCCTGCCCAGCCAGTAGGACACTCGAATAGTCTGAGAGTGAAGCAAGGTAGGTGGAGACGAGGGTAAGTAGGGCCGTTGCCCAAGATTTTCAGAATGGGCGAGTGATTCTGGGAGCCCAGCTTGCAGCACCTTAAGGCGGCCTGGTTTTCAAGGGCAGATGCTCGGCACTTTCTGACAATCAGCCCCTTTTATGGTGTCTCAGACTGAGCATCCAAAATCACTAGGTGTTTTTGAAACTCTGGGCCATTTTTTCCCCCGCACTGCAAACTCACGGCCTGAGAACGAGAACCAGATTGTATCAGAAATCCAGCTCACCTCATTTCTGTCCTTTGAGGTCAGCTCCTTAGTTCAAGACCCAAACTGGAGCTACTATGGGGTTGTTGTTGTTATTGTTATTTTAACTATCTCATTAGAGCTCATGCATGAATATTGCACCCATTACCTTATAATATTTGTATATTTTACAACTACAGGACCAAAGATCAGATAGAAAACTCAGTTTAATTCTGTGGACCATTTCTAGGACAAAGCCTACTACTGTGTATTTAAAACAGTGTATATGTGCTATAGAGAACACATATGCCAGATAGGTGGAATATTACACACATATGGTATAGAATATGCTATAGAATATTACACACATATGGTATAGATAACATATATGCCAAATAGGTGGAATATTACACACACACACACTCACGCTGAGCATCCTCTAATCAGAAAACGGATCTTTCTGTGCATCCTCTAATCAGAAAACGGATCTTTCTGAGCATCCTCTAATCAGGAAAAGGAAAAAAATCCCATAAACAGAACTAGGGGGAGCTATCCAGATCTAATTCACCAAGAAAGTGTTTCGATACCACAGTGATGGGCCCTCTAGAACACCCTACGTTAGATGGTTGCCAATATATGTCATGGTATTTCAGTGCAATTTCTTACTCATGTAAATTGTTAGTAGTGACGATAGGCTCAAGCCTCAAAACTGAGCTCTGAACCTGCACCCCCCTTCCCCCAAAGTTACGTCGGCTCTGGCGCCAGAGTTCCTTGGTCCAAACACATCTCTAGTCACCAAATATTGAGGAAACTTGGTTTGTGCAATGGAATGACCACAGCACCCATCCTGTCTTATTCTTAGTGGTGGGTGTAACAACAGGGAACAGAGTCCCTCACAAGCGTGTCTCTCCCTAGGGTCACCACCTGTCTGGTTTTCACCAGGACAGTCTGGGTTTCGGCTTGTGTGTCCGGGTGCCATTTGACAAGCCCTGATTTTTTTAAAAATCTGGGTGGAAAGAAGCAGAGCAGGGATGGGGCCTGGTGGGAAGAGGCAGAAAAGGGGGCAGGGCCTCAAAAGAAGAGGTTGAGCAGAGGGCGGGGCCTCAGGGGTCCAGTTACCAACCGTGAGAGGTGACAACCCTATCTCTCGCCCCAACAGAAGTTGGTCCAATAAAAGATATTATCTCCCCAGCCTTGTCTCTCTAATATCCTGGGACCAACCTGGCTACACCTACACTGCAGTCTAGTCACATGTCTTTTCCTGTCAGGGTGCTCATGAGTGCTCTGGGCACGCCACATGGATTTGTTATTGTAGGGTTGCTCTTAGAGGGTGGCTATTGTGAGTGCGAGACACTGCCTGCTGGTTTGTCATCACACGAGTTTGTTATCACAAATGGTGAGCTTTTTCCGTTTGCTTCTCTAGAAAGGATGCAAAAGGACGTCTCTCTCCTGCCTAAAGGACTCTGAATGCAAATAGAAGGAAAAGGTAGGTAGGGCCAATCTGAAGCCTTCAAACCCTGCCCTCAGGCTGTCTGGATGCTCCAGCCCAAGATTTTCAAATGCAGAGGCCTGAAGTTAGACTCTTAAATCCTTATTTCAGCACCTAGCTAAAGGGCCTGGTTTTCAAAGGTGTTATGCTCCCAGTGGCAGGACTAGAGCGCCTTTTCTGAAAGGAATGCGTTGTTATTCAATGGAATTCCCCCTTCAAGTCAGGAAATCTCCTTCCAAACATGTGGGTCTATAAAGAGCCAAGATTTGAGTACATTTATTCCAAATCACTTCTGTCTATGGCCTGAATGTACAGGAATTTTCTTCCCAACTCCCATTGGTTAGTTACTAGGTTAAGCCCTGAAGTTTGAGGCTCATAGCCTCAGTTTGATAGCTCATATTTTATTAGCCTCTCTAACACAACCATGGATGCTCCCATTAGCCATATCACTTGCTAATCCTCTTTTGAATCATACCACGTTCTTGCCCTCAGTAACATCTTGTGACAGGGAGTTCCACAGTCAGCTGTACACTACGTAAAAAAGTATTTCCTTCTGTCAGTTTTAAATGTGTTGTCTTTCAGTTACATTGCACCTCTCCTCACTCTCATATTAGGAAAAGAGGTAAGTAGGAAAATCTGATTTACCTCCACTCATTATTTTGAGTGGCTCTACTGTGTTCACCTTCATTTATCATCTTGCCACATTTAATAGTTCCAATCTTTTAAAATACGCAGAGGGAAGACCTTCCTCCCCCCCAAAATGAGTTTGCTGGTCTTTGCTTTCTGAAACCTCCACTCAGTTCAGGTCAGCTTTTCCATTTGTGCTCTGTAGAGGTCGCTGATCAGAAGAACACGTAGGTTGGTTTGAAGACCACTGACGGAACTTGTGAGTGAGGGGAAAAGTTTACACAGTTCTTATAGACACTATTTCCGGATTAAGCCAGTAATTTTAGTGCCTGTCTGTAAACGAGCACTAAACTGATCTGCAAACTAATGTATTGAATATATGAACACTAACCTGTCTGCGCACCACTGGCCTCTAGTGACTAGACCTGCATAACTGTGTGTCACAGGCCTCACACTGCTAGTCACTAATAGATATTTATCTACGCTCAATGTTAGAGGCCTGCACTTTTCGAGAAGTAAGTTCTGAGTTCTAATGCTGCTTCTGATGTGAAGCTCTGAATGGCCGTAGCGTACAGCGTGGAGACCCATGTAAAGGCTTACGTGGGCTCAGATGGTTAAAGGGAAAAAAAAGAGAACTAGAAAATACTGCAAATAAACAAAGCTACCGAAACTGCATTGCTTTATGGGAGTTGTAGTCCAGGTGCCTTATACTCCCATTTTCTCTTGTAGGCCAGATCCCCTGAACCCACTAAGTCTCCCATGATGCACCACACAGATTGGTCACAGGGGAGAAAGCATTGCATAATGGGAGACATAGTCCTGTCAAGAAGCCCAGCCCATTTTCTGCAGCTTCCGTGAGGCAGTACACCACATTCACCAAATGCAGCATATTGTTGAACTGACCTGAAACTAAGCGTTTATAAGCTCATATTGTATTAGTTGATCTAACACAACCATGGTTGCTCTCATTAGCCATATCAGTCTCTAATCCTCTTTTGAATCTTACTAAGTTCTTGCCCTCCATAACATCTTGTGACAGGGAGTTCTATAGGTCACTAAGTGTTTCAGGTCATTTCAACAGACCAAAATATTTCAATTCAGGTCAAACCAACCTAAAATGAAATATTTCATTTTGATTTTCCCAACAGAAAATTGAAAAATGTTAGCAACATTTTAATTGTGCCATCAAAATGTTCAATCTTGTAAGGACTGCTTTTTCCATCCAAAAATATCATTCCAATGACTCTTTTCCCAACTCTGCCACTGACCCACTACGTGACTTTGGGCTAATCAATCTCTCTGTTCCTCGTATGATAATAATACTTCCTTTGTCTTGTCTATTTAGATTGTAATGTCATAGAATCATAGAACCATAGAAGATTAGGGGTAGAAGAGACCTCAGGAGGTCATCTAGTCCAACCCCCTGCTCAAAGCAGGACCAACACCCACTAAATCATCCCAGCCAGGGCTTTGTCAAGCCTGACCTTAAAAACCTCAAAGGAAGGAGATTCCACCACCTCCCTAGGTAACCCATTCCAGTGTTTCACCACCCTCCTAGTGAAATAGTGTTTCCTAATATGCAACCTAGACCTCCCCCACTACAACTTGAGACCATTGCTCCTTGTTCTGTCATCTGCCACCACTGAGAACAGCCGAACTCCATTCTCTTTGGAACCCCCCTTCAAGTAGTTGAAGGCTGCTATCAAATCCCCCTTCACTCTTCTCTTCTGGAGACTAAATCACCACAGTTCCCTCAGCCTCTCCTCATAAGTCATGTGCCCCAGCTGCCTGATCATTTTTGCTGCCTTCCGCTGGACTCTCTCCAATTTGTCCACATCCCTTCTGTAGTGGGGGGCCCAAAACTGGACGCAAAACTCCAGATGCGGCCTCACCCGTGCCGAGCAGAGGGGAATAATCAGGTCCCTCGATCTACTGGCAATGCTTTGGGACAGGGACTATCTCTTGCTATGTGCTTGTACATTGGGGCCTCTGAGCAATACTATAAATGTATGAAATCCAAAAACCAATACACCAGACTTTTGTTGAGTCACATGATCTTTTTTCCTGCCTGCACTCTTTTCTGTAAAGGCCAGTGACACCTAGCATCACATTAAGAGTTGAACAAAACAGGTTCTCCAGCTTACTTGATTGAAGGCTTTTTGCGCATCGTAGGAATTGTTGAAATCTGGTAGGTTTGCCACTGAAGGACTGCGCCCCACTTTCCACCTAATATAAATACGGGGACACTGTAAACCTTAGACACATTTACAATTCCAAACTCCAATTCCCAGACTAGACATACTGAGACATTCCTGGGTTTGAGGGTTATTTGTAATCTTTGCAGCAAGTCACCAAAGCGCTTACATCATTAGCTATATTGAGGCAGCAACTCCATCTACAGATGGATACATAGAGACATGGATTTTTACCATCTGTAGCCAATGGATAAACAGCGATTCTGTTGAATGACACTTTAGTGAGCACATACAGTAAATTCCAAGCTCATTGTAACAGTACAGTTGTTAGCAGAATGCAGGGCTATGTGTGTGTGTGCCCATGTGCGAGAGAGAGATATGATTTGTTGCTCTCTAAGGGTCTGATCTAAAGCTAATTGAAATCAAAGAAAAGATTACAGGCTAATTGCCATCCCTGGTAAACAAAGGAGACAAAGCTGGAATTCAAGCTGTGTGAACACTTCTTTGTACCTGTAGTACTAACTCTTTCCCTGAATACTGGATCATGTCCTTTGAGAAGTTTGACTAGACCCCCCCCTACCACATCTATTTTCCACCTAGATTTTTTAACTTTCAGATACAAATAATATTTTAACAGACCGATGGCCAACTAAGACTTCACAGGCATCACTATGCTGTGCTACAGGGACACTCAGAACTTCAGAGAGACATCAAGAAGAGAACTCAGACCTAAAAAGCACAAGCCCTTCGCAGCTGAGTGAAAGGAAAATCTGCATTAGCCATTAGCAGTACGGAGCCTGTGACACACGGTGGATCAGTTCTGCGAGGGCAGTAATGCATGTGCACACAAGCCAATTCACTGCAACGCTTTAAGACCCTCCATGAGAGAGGGCAGCGGGTTGCCCCATATAAGCCTCTTAGGTCCATATAGACTTTTTCCACAGCTGCCAAAGGACGGCTGTACCTCCAGAGCCGAGCTTTTTTGAGCGCTACAGGAGCTGCTGTGTGGTGAAGGGTGTGATGAGGAGTTTCACAAGACTGGGGCCGGCAGAGACAGAGACAGCATGAGACGTGAGCCCCTAAGGATGGCGGAATGCAAACAAATCCAAGCGAACGCAATCCACATGGTTAGCAAATACGAGCCAGTGTACCTGGCATCATTCTGCTTCAGAGTGCGATTAGTCCGTGTCCGGGTGCAGCTGAGTTTGTTTGGTCAGCCATGGCAATAGAATCCCTGAGCATCACACAAATCCCAGGGAGTTTAAAGCACCTTCCCGCTTAGGCTGAGACCCAAGTAGCACCAGTGAAGGCGGGATTTAATTCGGGATGCATATTGGTTAAAAAACGCACAACACATTGTCAAGAGCGGCCAGGTTGCATTGACTTTCAACGGACCTTAGCCTCCCAAGGCCCAGATCTGCAAAGATACTTATTGCCTAACTCCCGTTGAAATCAATGGGAGTTAGGCCCGGACCCTCAAAGGTATTTAGGTACCTAAATCACTTAAAGCACATATGACATTCAACTTTCTCCAAAATATAGCCCATGTTAATAACACAGAAGCAACCTTTAGATCCAAAGCCATTCGTGACCATTCCTGTTACTATCCAAGTAACGTCACATGAGACAAATCCATCCTGAGTGGGATTTTATTGCTGAGCAGCACCCAGGATTAAAGCTGCTTAGCTTGTTAACGCCAACCTAACTAAGGCTGGTCCCGAAACAAAATCACAGACCACCTCATCGCTCCCTAAGTTTGTTTGCAAAAGTCAGATCCCAATTTTCACCACCGTCTCTGATTCTGACATCATGCCTAAGAAGAAAAAGTACACTAGAGTATGGAGTATTTTTGTCATGAAAAAACTCATTCATCAGGGTAGGCTAAACAAGGGAAGGAAAAGAAAGATAACTATGAGAAATATGGATGTCTTGCTATATTTCCTGGTTCTGAATAGATAGCATGCAATTATGCATCTCTTCCTTTCCAAAATAAGGACTGGTTCTATGATCTAAAGTGGTTGAGGTCTGTTAATAGGGGAATCAGCCCAAGGATATTTGGAAATAAAGGTTTGTGTTGCCCTTTTTTTTTTTTTAAAGGCGACAGATTTGATTATACAAATGCCAAAATAGCCCCCATTTAAAGATTACGACTGCCAAATAATCTGCAGATTGGACCACCTACGCATGTGCATAATGGCTGTCTTTTACGGGTGTGAATTCTGGTCAACAAATGCATTTAGATCTATTAGCAAACGTGTGATGGGAAAAAATGAAAAATTAACAGCACTTAGACATCCATGCATGGTACTCAATGCCATGAAGGGCAAGCTAGGCCCTGATCCTGCACTGAATCTGACTGTTAGTAGATCCGTCTCTTGCTTTTGCACAGACCCCTACTTTCATCAGTGGGGAGCCATCTGTGCACCATTCATTGCAGGATCGGGGGCCACATTCCGTTCTCTCGGAATCAGATGGCATCTGCTACTCATTTTTAGAAGCCCGTGATTAGCAATTCCTCCTGGGCTGTTTCCCGGAAAGCGATGATTCCACCCAAACAAAGGCCACAGTCTTGGTGGCCTATAGTACTGTCAAAGACATTCCTAAATGCATCGCTTAGAGTAACTGAAAAATTGCTTATCACCTCACCCTCCTACCCCAAAGCCCTTATACGAAGCACAACCATCATATGACATTGCTGGCACAGAATATGTATCTTCCAATGCCCTCAAAGGTGGCTCCATTTCACTGGCAGGTTATGTGATTTCTAGTCAGCACATGGTGTCGGAACCTCTCTGGGTGAAAGGTGCTTCAGAGAGGGATTATTTTATGACAATTAAAATCAAATGTGCTTCTCCCTCCCCAGAATCACTCTGTATTTGGCTATTTCAGGCATCCCAGAATTAGCCCTGTGCTGATTACCTATGGGAAAAAACCTTTCTTATTGAATGAGATGGGAGAAGCAGCTTCAAGGAGCAGGACTTTCTTCCAGACACTTGACATCGTCTTTTAAATTAAGAGGCTTAGCGATATCCTGAACTTTTCCAGAGTTTTTGTAGTTTTTATTTTAGCTTCAGTTTGCAGAGTAGCTGGACCAGAGTAAAATATCTGTAGTGTCATCTAGTGTTGGTTTTATGTATTGCTTTAAAAAACTCGGGGGCTCTCAAGACAGAAAGCACCTGTGATTAAAAGGATGCTACTTATTATTATCATTAAGTATTTCTGTTGATAGTACCAATGAGTTGCAGTCATAGACCAGAACCCCATTGTGTTGGGAGCGGTACAAAAATACAGAACAAAAAAGACTGGCACTGCCATGGGCCGGATTTTCAGCATGTTGCATCGAAGTGTCAGAATAGGAGCTTCTGAGTGCTGAGAGCATTTTGCAAAATCCTGCCCTATGCCTCCATTTCCCTATCTCTAGAGAAACAAGTCTACCCTAATGCAAATCTTTAGATGCAAAAAAACAACTCCCCACCCCCACAGAACTGTTAAATAACCACACCTAGTGTAAGGCAGACCCCTGGCTTTGGGGCAAGGTGGCAGATCAGGCACACTTCAAGAATATTAACAGCTGTTGAGTTGAAATGGCCAAATACTGTCTTAACAAAGACATGCTAGTGTTCTCGTGTCCGGCAATGCGCATGGTATTTTGTACACCTAGCTCCCAGCCGAAGGTGTCTGGAGTTTGGTTTATCCACCAGAGGTGTTAGAGAAGGACAGGGTGCAAGTAAGACTGCCCCGTGAGGAATCTGTGCAGTTGTGCGTCTGTGTAGTACACCTGATATCGCTGATGTTCAGAGATGTCATTGTGTGTTTGTACAGCACCTAGCACAATGGGGTCCTGATCTGTGACTGGGGGTTCCTAGACCCAACCACAACAATCTCATCCATGCCTTTGTACATCGATAGGGCGCAATTCATCCATGGAGAAGGGACAGTGCAATGCCTAGGCCCCATATAAGTCCCATGTAGGGCTTCAAAAATAAGGCTTAATTAGGATGTAAGGGGCCTGTTGGTCTTTTGGTGGCCCTTTGCACAGAGGCCCTTTCTGAGAATACATTAAAAATGCTGGAAAAGGGCACGGACAAGAGGAAAAGAGAAGATAAGTGTTAACATATCCAAATCCCCAATACAGCTGGCCAATAGGTTTTGCCCTTTTATTTTAAGTTGTTAGAAAACAGATTTGAAAATTTAGATGTAAGGTGAGACCATGTTGTCTAGAGTACAGACTTCCTTTCTCTATGCCTTTCTTTTCCTGCCCATTTTTTGTCTTGTCCTATGAGGAGAGTGGGACTTTTCAGCTTGGAAAAGAGACGACTAAGCGGGGATATGATAGAGGTCTATAAAATCATGACTGGTGAGGAGAAAGTAGGTAAGGAAGTGCTATTTACTCCTTCTCATAACACACGAACTAGAGGCCACCAAATGAAATTAATAGGCAGCAGGTTTAAAACAAACAAAAAGAATTAGTTCTTCATACAACGCACAGTCAGCCTGTGGAACTCCTTGCCAGGGGATGTTGTGAAGGCCAAGACTAGAACAGGGTTTAAAAAAGAATGAGATAAGTTCACGAAGGATAGGTCCATCTATGACTATTAGCAGGGATGGTGTCCCTAGCCTCTGTTTGCCAGAAGCTGGGAATGGGCGACAGGGGATGGATCACTTGATGATTCCCTGTTCTGTTCATTCGCTCTGGGGCACCTGGCACTGGCCACTGTCGGAGGACAGGATACTGGGCTAGATGGACCTTTGGCCTGACCCAGTATGGCCGTTCTTATGTTCTTATGTCCTATTTAGCGCATAAGCTGTTTGGGACAGAGACTTTCTGAGTACATGTGCTTGCAGTGCCTAGCACAACGGGGCCCTGAAAACACACGAGTGCTCTCGGCGCTAGTGTAATAGAATTACTAATAGCGTTAAAATTTGCAAAATTAATTTGCAAACTTTATTCAGATTGGAAACCCTTCAGATTAACCAATCAGTGACACCCAGTGCCGTGTGGACAAATGACTGCAAAGCTGGCCTGTCTCCCAGCGACACCTGCTGCAGGTGCGTGAAGAACCAAAGCTCAGGACAGATGTAGGAGTATCTGGCAGGTCTGTTATTTGTCAGGGATATTTCATTTGAGGTGATGCAGTGCCCTCTGCTGACAAAGTCTGTGTGTGAAAACTAACAGCCAGAATCCCTTCTTGCAGGAGTCCCATGAAGAGGATTGGCTGGGGCTGTGGAGGAAGCAACCAGTAAATGGTTTCCCTGGAAATTTGAAATTCTGAATGAGTCACTCTCCTGGCAACATCTATGCACTGGGCCTGCTAGACCCCCCTCTTCAAACACCTGGCAGTCCCATCAGACTGGCTAGCTGTTGATAGCCTTCAAAAGATCCAGTGAAAGAGAATATTTGTGTGGGTGTAACAAGGGGAAATGCTTGCCCCTGCTGTTTCAAGAGGCTCTCAGTTCTCTACAGTGAAGGATATGGGAATGTTCAGAAAACAGAGCTGGGTGGGGAAACTGAGGCATAGAGAGGCCAAGCGACTTGCCCTAAATCACCCAGCAGGCTGATGGCAGAGCCAAGAATAGAAGCCATGTCTTGTGACTCAGCCCACTGCTCTACCCCCCTAGACTCCTCTGCCGCTTTGGAGCCCGGAGTACTGGGAAGGCGCACAGCAAACCCTACTGTAAATACACAACAATTGTTAATAAAATAATTATTCCCCCTCTCTCTGTCTTCTTCTCTAATCAGGGTCCAGCAGCATCTCTGTAGGGACGGAAATATCACTAGCCCCATTCTACACAGCTTGTTTAGCTTGTATAGTCACCACTTGCTTTGCCTCAGGCCAGTTTGGTGGCCTTAGGTTGTCTGTAATTCTTTGCAAGGTTGGGATTTAAGGGCGAGGCAGGCTGGGCTTTTCTGCCTTTCAGCAGCAGCAGCGCGGACAGAAACCTATCCTTGTCCACAGCATGCACACTTTTTGCTATTGCCCTTTTAAGGGCTGGACAAAGGAGCATCGCACTGGCAACGTTCCTGATCTAGGGTGAGAAGCAGCTGAGCTGGTATGTTTCATAGGATATATTCCCATACGGGGCTCAGTAGAGCTGCTCCCCTAAGCTGGGGTTTGCGAAGGGGTCTGAGTGCCCCCCCCCTTGTTCCACCCTCACCGTAGCTGCTTTGTGTGATGTGACTGAGTGTCGGATGGGGCCCACGCCAGAGCAGAAGAGGCATCTGCAAGACAACACACTCAGTCCCGATGCTCCAAACCATTCTCTGCCTCCCCCCAGTCATGGGCAAGCCATGGCTTGAACCAGCCGCCCCCCAGGCAAGCTAGAGCAGCCCTCAGGTTTCACAACCCCCTTGGTTTTTCAAGCTACGAGCCTGTACATGTATCAGACAGGTCGGGAGCAGCATCTCTCTGAACCAGTTCGTGTTTCTGTGGCCGACGTAGATATCTGGCCTGTCTCCGTCACCTACGTGAGCACAAGATCTTTCACAACCAAGAATCTCCTCTCCCCAAGATCTGCTCACTGCAGCCAGTCACTAAGCCAGTCATCCAGGAACGGCCAAACCCAGCACAATCGTCTCAGGTAGGCAAAGCTGCTCTTTCTCACAGGGCAAGTGTAGCTCGGACGATTGGTTTTACACGACTGGCATGCAGGCCAGATTCTCAATGGGATTTAGGAGCCTCCCCATCTTTGAACATTGCAGATATTACAGTGATTGGTAGTAGGACAGACAGATCGTGTTCAGCTCCCCTTCAGACTACAGCTAAGACTGAAACCCTTTATTCTTGATTTTTGTGGTGAGATCTAAAATGAGAGACTGAAAATAAAATGATTTATAATACAACATTGCCCCTGGTTCCCAACCAAGAGCAAGGCCCTACTGTGCCAGGCTCTGTAAAGCACGTGAGACAATCCCCGCCCTGAAGAGCTCATTGACAAAACAGACAAGCCAGGGAGAAATGAAATATTACCCCCCCTTCACAGCTGGGGACTTGCGGCCTGGAGCGATTATGTGACTTGCCAAAGGTCACACAGGAAATCAGTGGGAGAGCCAGAAACTGAACCCAGTTCTCCCGAGTCCCAGCCTAGTGCACAGCCCAGTGGCTCCCCCAACCTCTCGACAACACTGATATCATCAGACTGAACTTTTCTGACCCTTTGGAGCTCTCCGACTGCAATCTGTATTCTTCTTCACTCAGAGTGCATCCCAGTAATGATTATCCTGTTCACAAGACAGAGGTATATAAATACAATTACTGGCTCAGCTCAACTTCTGTCCCGCCTTCTGAAGATCAAGTGACTGGTTTATTCCATTATGAAAATTGGCTTTGCAAACTGGAATGTAAACTTCCAGTTTAAACTTTTGCAAATATGCATGTTTGAGCTGTGCTTTCATATCTTGAGAGAGAGAGAACGTTAAGTGTCTGCATACTTATATGTGCATGATTCATATGTTTGCAGAAGTTCAGGATGGAAGCATGAGATCAATTAATCAAGCCATTGGCTGCCCTCCCTTTCCCAAAAGCTACCGTGCAATTTAGCCATAGTGTGATTCTTGTACTGGAGTTATCTCAGGAAGGCGCAACTGTCTGAAGCAATGTGGTCCAATAGGTAGAACACTGACCAGCTGCGTAACTTAGGGCAAATCATGTCCCCATTATGTGCCTCAGTTTCCCTTCCCAAGTCTGCTCTCTCTTGAGCTTGTAAGTTCTCTACGGCAAGGACTGTCTCTTACAACATGTGGACAAATCTGCCACAACAGAGAACAAAAGAATGGCCACACTGGGTCAGACCAAGGGTCCATCTAGCCCAGTATCCTGTCTTCCAACTGTGGCCAATGCCAGGTACTTCACAGGGAATGAACAGAACGGGTAGCCATCGAGTGATCCATCCCCAGCTTCTGGCAAACAGAGGCTAGGGACACTTCAGAGCCTGGTTTAGCATGGGTCAGAGCCCTACCACAATGCCAAAAAAACATACAATAAAAACCAACCAAAGAAACAAAAAAAACCCAGTGTTGGCTTTACTTGTTGGAGCATTTACCATTACAGTTAATTAATAAACAGAAAGAGGTTTGAATCAACAGTGTAAATATAATCATCAGTGCTGCTTGCATGCAACAAGCAAGTAGTAAATCCTGACAGACCTTGTATTATATCTCTCAGTCCTATCGAATGTAATCGTCAGTAAGCAATTTTTTTTAAAACCTTCTGAAACAAAATGACATATTTACCCAATACTACTGCATTTACCAAGTGAAATTAATTACAGCAGAGGGCAGATTTCCTGTCTTTTCAATTATTAGTGGAATTCAAATGGAGACAGATTGCGTTGGTTTGTGTAACCGTGTGGCGCTCTGGCTTCAGATAAGACATGGGTATAATCCAGGTGTATTTATCAGCCCCTGTTTATGGCTAGATCTCTGCCGTGAGTCAAAGATTTATCACTTAATTAAAACTGGGGCAATCCCAGGCTGTCAAGCAGGAAGAAAGGAATAGAATTCTATTGCTCACCAAAGCAGTCTAGTGGAGAAGTGCCTGGCATGGCTCAGATTGCGGCCTCTAAAATCTAATCTGATCCCATGCAAATAAAAGACCATGGGGTGGAAGTTTGCAGGGGAGTATGGAGAGAAAGGTTGTGGCTTTTTTTTAAGTCTTTATTAATGAAAACCCATGTCAGATATCAAGATCCACCCACTCACACAAACAGTGTTATCGTGTTGCCTTATGCTACGTGGCCATGAGCAATAGTCTTGCATCAGTAACAAGGACGCGGAACAGCAGAGAGCATGTGGAATTATTTTAAAACCCAAGGGGAAGCAGGATTATCACAAGAACCTGCAGGGCTCTCCCATCACTTCTAATTTCTTCCTAAGAAGCCCTTCTATGACACACTGTACCCCAAAGCAACACCCTGGCACCCCCATATTGACACTGGTGATATGCTTTGTACAAAGTCTGCCTTGCGAGGTACCATTTTAAGAGTCTGGATCTGTTGAACATTAATATCCAGTTGGAGTGGATGTGCTGTCATTGCATGTGGTGTTATAAAGTTTTGCTATGTGTGTGTTCCTGAAATATGTTGTAAGGTTGGGAACACCCACAACCAGCCTTTCAGGTACAACAATGGAGCAGCCAGACATGGATGATAGCCCATTACGGGGAATACACACTCACAAGGACTACCCCAGGAACTATATGCAATGGAGACCTCTCAGGGGGAGTATGTGGACAACGGACACTGATTGATTTAGATCATAGCAAAAGATCTTTCCAACAAGCTGGAAGAACCTATAAAGGCGGGGAAGTGACATCATCATTTGGCCTCACTCCCCCCACAACACAACACCTGGAAACATGTCTGGAGGACAAAGAGTGAACTGGGGAGGTGGTCCCAGGCTGAAAAGAAGGATCCCAGCCTGTGCATGAAGGAATGTTACCAGCACTGCTTGATTCACATCCTGTCTCATTTATAGAACTCAGATTGTGACTTTACTTTTATTTCTTGGATAATCAACTTTGATCCATATGCTTACTACTTACAATCACTTAAAAACTACCTTTCTGTAGTTAAGCAATCTGTTTTATATTTTGCCTAAAACAGTGTGTTTTGCTTGAACTGCTGGGGCAATGTGCTCAGGAACCAAACCTGTTGCATGCCCTTTCCACATTGAGGGAGGGGCGGACTGGGTAATAAACGCCCACTGGTCAGATTTCTGACCAGGGCAAGACAGTACAGCTCTGGGTTCCTAGGCTGGGGAGCTGTGGGGAATTGGCTGGAGTCTCTCTATTGTTGGTTCATGAGTGGCTGGTGAAAGCATTCATGTAACTCAGCTGGGTGTGTCCCTGCCTATGTAAATGCAGGACCTGGAGAGGTTTGCAGCTTGGCACAACATCACAGTGTGAGAGGGAGCCCAGGCTGGCAAGCCAGAGGGCTCAGTGGTACCCCAGTTCCAGGTTGCACCCCAGAGAACCCGTCACACCTTTCCTTCCTTTAACAAGGTTGATGACAATGAGTCCAGGCCACAGCAATGCAGATCTGGATTTCAACCATCCCAGAGTTTCAGGGGTGTTTGGATCAGCTCCATCTCGTATACTAAAACCAAACAATTCTCTATAATGTCCAGGCTCTCCCCAGACCTGTGGGGCATTCAGTGTGAAAGCTCACCGCAAGCTCCCTCCTGTAGCCTTGATAGAAAACCTGAGTCAACTATCTGTGCCCCCATGTTCTTAGTCAATTTAATGCTAATGAAAGGTGTTAACTTGACAGCCCGAGGCACTGAACTCCTCAGGGTATCACATGTACCTCTCTGAGCCTGATCCACAGAGAACGCCCATCTTTTACAGCCATTTTTCAATGTGTCGGTCTGACACACCCTTAACCTGGAGTCCCAAACTTCACCCTGAATAACTTCAATATTGCTTCCCCACTGGGACAGTGGGAGACGTGCACCAGCCAAGATAAATCCTGAGCAGCTGGCATTAATTTAGGGAGGATCAGAGACGTAGTTTGAGCCTCAGGTGTATGTTAAAAAAGCAAAGCCACCCTCCCCCTGCAAAAACCCCATTAGAATGATATGATTTTGTACAATGCTGGCCTCGTGTGAATAACAATGAATCTCTACGCAGAAAACACTCGAATGCTGATCTTACCTTCACAGAAAGTGGCTGTGCCTAAAAACCACAAAACAGGGAGTTTGAAGGTGGAGAGAAACATGTGTCCACAGATCTGGCAGCAAAGGAGGAAATGATTAGCTGGAAATAGCCACTGATTTAATGTCTCATCTGAATCAGCAGCTGTGTATGGTAATAGTATTAAATGGCTATTTTCTCCCTTTAAAAAGGTGGAAATAATGGATGGTTTAGTTGCTCAGCACACAGCAGGGAACTAAACACATATGGGGCCAAATTCTGATCCCACTGGAACCAATGGGAGTCTTGTCATTCAGATTTATAATCTAAGATTGATATTCCTTGATGTGCCTCCAGGAGATGGAGCAGCCCATGGTGTTGTGGGCCAAAGGCGGATATTCTGTGTGCCGGGGAATTCAGGGCTGCTTCAGGGTCTGCATTCCATCACGCCTCTTAGTGGGTCATTGGCAGAAGGGACTGAACCCAGGACCTGTGAACCTAAAGCTTTTAGTGCCTGAGTGGAAACAGCCTGTAACTTTTAGCTGCAGCTATTACAAGCGGATCAGCCACAACCCCACTAGAGGGGGACAAAGCATCCCACTGGGTGGGTTACATCTGCTCTAATTTACAGCAGCAGCTCATGGGCTGCCATGGGCCAGCCTAGAGTCACCCACGGTGCTGCGTGCGATAGACCCACTCTCCCATCCCTGACTCTGGCACACACCCTGTGGCAGAGGTTATGGAGGGACCAGGGCAGGTTTGCCTAAGGGAGCCCAAGACAGTGTGTGACATGGGGCAGCCTCCTTCAACCCTTGCAGGCTGTTTGCAGCCCTTTTACACCATCGCAGCGTGTCAAGGTTCCTTCCGCACTCTGAACTCTAGGGTACAGATGTGGGGACCTGCATGAAAACCTCCTAAGCTTACTTTTACCAGCTTAGGTTAAAACTTCCCCAAGGTACAAAATTATTTTACCCTTGGATTTCCACTGCCACCACCAAACTTTATCTGGGTTTACTGGGAAACGTAGTTTGGACACGTCTTTCCCCCCAAAATCCTCCCAACCCTTGCACCCCACTTCCTGGGGAAGGTTGGTAAAAATCCTCACCAATTTGCATAGGTGACCACAGACCCAAACCCTTGGATCTTAGAATAATGAAAAAGCATTCAGTTTTCTTACAAGAAGACTTTTAATAGAAATAAAGGAATCACCTCTGTAAAATCAGGATGGTAGATACCTTACAGGGTAATTAGATTCAAAACATAGAGAATCCCTCTAGGCAAAACCTTAAGTTACAAAAAAGACACACAGACAGGAATATTCATTCTATTCAGCACAGCTATTTTCTCAGCCATTTAAAGAAATCATAATCTAACACATACCTAGCTAGATTACTTACTAAGTTCTAAGACTCCATTCCTGTTCTGTCTCCAGCAAAAGCATCATACAGACAGACACAGACCCTTTGTTTTTCTCCCTCCTCTCAGCCTTTGAAAGTATCTTGTCTCCTCATTGGTCATTTTGGTCAGGTGCCAGCGAGGTTACCTTTAGCTTCTTAACCCTTTACAGGTAAGAGGATTTTTCCTCTGGCCAGGAGGGATTTTAAAGGGGTTTACCCTTCCCTTTATATTTATGACACAGTGTGTAGGGGAGGGTTATGTAACAACATGAGAACACTCTGATACCCAGTTACTGACACGCCTGCTGACAATGGTTTTCAAAGCCTTCTGTTGTGACTGCCTGATATTACACAAATTCCATTCTGTTTACTCATCAAACGCTTCATTCATGCTCAGTGTTCGTGTGGTGGATGTCTGCCTTGTACATTTCGGTCATTCATAGACATTATGTGCCTCCTCCCCCCGGCTCTGGCAGTTTCACTGAGGGTCACATCCTGGGCAGGCAGTCTTTGTGTTTCACCGCTAAATAAAGCAGCCTCAGTCAATCGCACAGTGGGAATACACCGAGGTGAGCTATAGTGCTTAATGCCTTCTGCCACAAAGTGCAAGGTGATCTGGTAGAAAGACAATAGGTGAAATTAACTAATCCCACAGTGCATTGCACCTGAAGCCTCACTAATGCTCAGAGCTGTGAGGAGGCCACCAGGGGGCACTGTGCAGAGGAGAAGGACAGGGCTATGCCGATTGATAGATAAGGCTAGCTTGCAATTCTTGACAGCAACGAACCTGGAAACCAACCTTCCCATCACGAGCTTCTTCTCCATGCTTCTGGCAGCAAACTCCTGTAGCAGAGACCAGGGCTGCAGAACAGCTGGCCTGGAACCCAGAGTGGCTCCAGGTGTAGAGACCAACTGGTGGGGGATGGGAAATGATTTCTGTTGAAGGGGTTTCTTTGAATGTTCACTGATGGGAGCAGCATGGGGAAGGGCTAGGATGGCCTCATACTGAATAAGAGAGATGACTGTCTTCTGGATTGGGGTTGTCCTTGGTAATGAGAGGAGAATACTCATCTTGAGTAACGACTGTTTCCTCATCCTGTGTTTATATTTTTACACCAGCGGTGTAATGCTAGGTTGACTTACATTATTCACCCACTAGAGGTCTCTGCGTGCTGCTTGGAATTCCAGGCAGGGTGTGAGCCCTGGTAACCAAGGGACACAAAGCTGGAAGTTGAGCTGGGTTGAAGCCTGTTTGTGTCTTCTCTTGTAGAAGTTTTCTTTCAAACCTGCCTCTTATTTAAGAAGGACTGTGATTCCATCTAGCACAGAACACAGTGGGTAGCTGTTAAATCAGGGAGCCTTCTTTTGGCAGCCAATTGCTCACAGCCCAACATTAAATGTTGTATCGTGGTGTCTTATTAATGCAAGTGTGTGCACGGGGGCGTGAATTTAATACATCAAATTATAAACAAATGGAAATATTGTTTTAGAAAAAGGGGGCTGTGTGCCCTCATGCACATCAGCATGTATGATACTGCAATTACTCCTGCCCCAGAGCCACTCTGATTATAAGCGCTGGGTTTTGTTTAATCTCTTAGCTTCCCTTATGAGCATGTGCGTATTGCTTAGCCATTATTTGGGTAATTTTGCAAAGTGATCGGGGATGTTTGCACAAAGAGTTTACATTGCAAATGACTGACGGAGATGATCCAATTTCCGACATTCACATATCCCTCTGCTGCATAAATTGGAGCCAAGTACTTTTTCCTTGCAGGGGAAATGAGCTTTGACGAATTATGATGAGACGAACATCACGTTATTTAGAAGAAGAAAAAAATAGAAAAAGAAACCACTCCATGGATTTGCAATGCTGCTGCTTTTTTCTTTTCTTTTTTCTTCCCCTGCCCCAGGCTGCATATTTCTTCCACCGAAATTATCACAGCAGCCTGCTGGTTATTTTATTCTTCCGAAAAAAGAGGCTCTGGGTGATTAATTGCACTGTTTAAATGGATTGCTGGTTCTCTCAGGAGGCACTACTTTTACATTTACAAAATATTTACAGACTGTGTCAGGGTCACTGTGGAGTCTTGTCTGTGCATGTTTTAGATGCTGGGGAAAGGTTCTGAGTAAAGCCTGGGCAAGACCTCTTGGATGGAGGGCAAAAAGGACTTTATACCAACTTTGTGCCTCCTGGAGCCTGGACTGCTCCTGGGCCCCCCCGATATAACCTGAGTAGCCCAAAGGCTGAGTAAGAGTGTTGCCCCTACACAGCATGACAAACCCACCCCTCTACCCACCAGCCCCTGGCACAACTGGGGCTTGTCCTGCATAGGACAGCTGTAGCCTGCTGTATGCAATGCCTGCCCTGGAGAACTCCTCCCCCCCAGCCAGATGTGGGTCTTTTTATAGCCCCCTTATGACATCGGAGCGATGTCGAGTGGCCTGGCTGGGAGGCAGAAGGGGAAATTTGCACGTCTGGTGTGTTTGAGGCACAAACCATTGCAAACCTGAAGGGATCTTCTCCGAGCATCTTCAGGCTTTCATGTTATGGCCCTCTCACTTTATGTGCCCAGATGTGCTAATCTCAGCTGGGGCAATGCTAAACAGTCTGTGCTAGCAAGCCAACAAAGTTCATTGCTTGGTCTTGCTGCAACGTCAATATGCATCACTGAGGACTATCCACTCCTCCGCACAGAAATGCAGAGATCATTCTATTCGCTAGCGTTAATATTAATTGGCAGTAGGTCTACAGCATCGGTACGCTTGGGGTTTTATAACTGGCTTGTCTCCCAGTGATTGGTCCATATTTAGCCACTGTTATCTGACTAACACTCAGGCCCCTGAGAACAATGAATCTTATATTCAGAGAGCATCTTTCATCTCGATGGCCCTCAAAGTTCATTTCAAACTTCATTGGCTGATTGTGCAAACTAATTGTATGGTACTGGAGTTCACTTTGCCAACACAGACATGCAACTACCTCTGGGCTAAAGCACAATAAGTGTATAAAGGTGAACAGCAATGCTAGTAAGAAGTCTAGGGCTGGAGTCTTAGATGCATCCAAACTGCAGTGGGGATTTTAATATGCAGAATATAATTTGGGCTGGCTGAAAAATTTCCATTGAAACTGATTTTCAGGGGAAAATTGGGTTTCAGTTTTTTGCAAGAAGCGTCTGGTTTCTGTGGAGAATTAAACCAAACTCCCCGAAACTGAAATATTTTGGCCAAAAACCGAGTGATGAAATGCCCCTGGCCCCCGGCGCTGGTCACTACATAATCCCAATTTCCATTCTCAGGATGGATTTTAAATGGGGCGTAAACTTTATGCTGACTGGGGTGGGATTTTCCCCAGAGGTTGACTTGATTAGGGAGTCTGTAGCAGAGCCAGGACTCTGACCCAGAGCCCCTGACTCTCAGACCAGTGCCCTGTGCAGCAGAAACCCTTTCTTCTTTGTTTCCCAGCACATTTTCTAGCTGTCACCCCACCCCGTCCCTTTGTTGCAATGATTTCCTACTGTCAGGGAGCTCTGCTGTCATTTCTGCAGCCTCATTGCTGCGAAGTCTGCAAGCAGGGGAGAAAGAACAACATCCAAGAAGAAACAGATAAAGGGGCTGGGAGCTCATTGACTTATACTGAGCAACAGCTCTGGACTTTTACTGGACTAGTCTGAGTATCCTTGGAATCAGCCAGGCTGGTGCAAGCCAAAATACAAGGAGAGAGGGACCTGGATAATTGCATGATACCATATTGCAAACCTTGAGGTCCTGATCTGTCATTACACCATACCAGTTGAATACAATGGACTTGAACCAGTATAAAACTGGAGGAATGCAGTGGTGAATGAGGACCTAATTTGCTTTGGTTTGACCTTTATAAAGGGCTAATATTAGAGCTGGTCAGAAAGTTGATTTTATATCCTGCAAAAAACGGAGAGTTCAAAAAACAAAGATTGTCCCAAATTGCGATGGAAAGCCAAGATTTCAAAAACTTTTGTTAAACAAAATTCCAGAATGGTTCTCATGTTGGCTCAATCCATCCACTTTGTTTCAATTCTGGCCATTTGTAATTTAACTTCTTTTTTAATATAAAGGCAAGGTCTCAAAAAAATCATTTTGAAAGAGAAATAAATCAAATCTTTGTTTCAAAACTGTCAGAATGTCCCACGTCAACATTGTCATAATAGGTTTTCCTCTTTTAGACAAAAATACAATTTCGTTAAAATGGATATGAGTTTGCAATAACAACAACAACAAAATGTATTGCTGGAAATGGCCCACCTTGATTATCACTACAAAAGGTTTTCTCCCTCCCCTCCCCCCGCTCTCCTGCTGGTATTAGCTCATCTTAAGTGATCGCTCTCCTTACAGTGTGTAGGATAACACTCATTTTTTCATGTTCTGTGTGTATATAAATCTCCTCACTGTATTTTCCACTGAATGCATCTGATGAAGTGAGCTGTAGCTCACGAAAGCTTATGCTCAAATAAATTTTTGTCTCTAAGTTGCCACAAGTCCTCCTCTTCTTTTTGCCGATACAGACTAACACGGCTGCTACTCTGAAACCAAATGTAGTTCCATCAAAATGGCATTTTCCAACAGAAAACTGTTTTGATGGCATTTGTTTGACCAGCTCTATCTACTACAGTCCTCCCTCATTGCCCCCGGCGGAATTATCTTAGGCAGCATCACACAGTGAAACTTCAAAATAATGAGCCATAATGATTGCTACCATAAGAACCAAGGAGTGTTCAGTGCTAAGATAACTGACCTCCATGACCTCTAGACCTCCTTCTGTAAGTCCACCAATTCCCCTGTTTCATTCGGCCTTTTTTATCATTAGTGTATCAAGACATGACACCAGCATACGTCACCCAAACCAAATCAACCAGAAAAAAAAGGGAAAGCTACTAATTATTGCTAAAACCCCCCACATTGTGATGTCGGATAGCTATGCAACCGACCAGTGTCAGTTGCACAGTCTGGCCACTTAGCCTGCACTTCAAGTCCTTGTTCTTCAATTAAATTCCCACCTGGATGATGTTATATATAACTCCTAGCTCAGGTCAAGATGCTTTGCCTGTATCTATATAAAAGCCTCTCTCGCCCTTCAGTCTGCTGTTTCTAGTCTTCAGTATTGTTCTGTCCTGGTTTTTCAAGCGAACATTTGCTTTTGCATATTCTTTTATGTTTCATTCTGATCAGCCTCCAGTCGTTTTATGGCCCTCGTAACCTCTTAAACATTGAAGCAGATCAGTCAATAATTCACATCCCTGCTGGAGAACAGAGGCTCAATACGGAGAAGAAATCGCACTGAGGTCAATTAAAAGAAAAAGTAACAGATGGTTACGCAGGGATATGTGCTAACTCCATGGGTGAGGCGCAGAAGGACTGTAATGGCAAACCTGACCAGACAAAATTACATTGATTGAGTCACATCTTTCAAGGCAAAGGAAGAAGAAGCTCATCTTTTGTGATTTTCCCCTTTCTGGTGCCAGGAGAAAGTTGGCCTTAGCTACACATGGAAGAGGCATTTAAATAAAAATCAAGGCATTCTTATGGGTTTGTAACTGGTTTAGCTGGTGTCAGCAAATTTAAGCCAATTTTAGAGTCATAGAGTTGAAGGTCAGAAGTCACCAGCAGCTCAGCTAGTCTGACTTCCTGTATACCACAGGCCACAAACACTGCCTGGCAACCACACCCTACATCCAACAACTGAAATTAGACCAAAATATTACAGCCCGCAGGAGACCAGACTCTTGTGTCCCATAGGCAGAGACTAGGAGGGATCAAGGTACACGAGTGCCCAAGGCACGTGTAATGGTAGGGAAACGATTATATACCCAGATAAGCCTGGCAAGTGACCCCAGCCACACACTGCAGAGGAAGCTGAAACCCTGCCCAGGGTCACTGCCAATCTGACTGGGGGAAAATTCCTTCCGGACTCCACATGTGGTGATCAGTTAGACCCCGGGCATGTGAGCAACAAACAGCCACCCAAACACCTGGGAGAGAGAACGCTTGGTGCCACCTCAGAGCCCTGACCCTCCCCATCCATTGTCCCTGCTCCAGCTATGGCCATCTCTGATGAGTCAGAGGAAGGAGCTAAAACCACAGAACACACTGGGGGAAGGGGGAATCACTTCCTGACCTCTGCAGCTGGCCGGCAGAAACCCTAAAGCATGAGCTTTTAATGCATCAGGTGCAACTTCAGTGTTCACACTAGGCCTATGATACTGCATGTGAGGGATTTTCTCCAATGACTGGCCAGGTTTGCCCTCCATGAAGCACTGGGACACAGGGGAGCCCATCAAAACTTTCCTGATCTTACCCCAGATGAGATTGAAAATAGGTGAAGAGCCGCGCCTCTAGTCCCCATGTGATGGGTCAAAGTCTCCCCCATTGCTTAAAAAAAAATAAATTCTTTCACCGTGCTGACGCCATGTACAGAAAAATGTCAGCTACCCGCTACTCTCGAGCTGTTCTGGATGGCACCATTGGGTCTGTCAGGCTAAGCACATCGGGTAAAATTGCTCCCTATGCAAAGGGCCAGCATGAGGCCTAGAGGAGAGAGCACTCGATTGGGACTCAGGAGACCTGCACTCTATTCCTGGCTCTGCCATTGGCCTGCTGGGTGACCTTAGCAAGTCACTTCACCTCTCGGTTCCTTAGTTTCCCCATCTGAAGAATGGGGATAATGATGTTGGCCTCCTTTGTGAAGTGCTTTGGGGTCTATTGATAAAAAGCACTATACAGTTGTTACAAAGTCCTCTGCCGGCAATGCTCACTCACATGGGCATACATGGAAGCTTTGCCTGATAGTAACGAGCACTTCATTAGTGCTTTTCACCCATACATCTCAAAGTGCTTTACAAAGACAGCGGCGATCATCCCCGGTTTCTATGTGGAGAAACTGAGGCACAGAAAGAGTAAGGGGGTTTGTCCAAGGTCATACAGAGAATCAACAGCAGAAGTGGGAATACAAGCCAGATCTCCTGATTCTCAGCCTGGGGCTTTATCCCCCAATCCACGCTGCCTTTCTGGTTGAAAACCACTTCAGGATTTCAGGGCTTGACCCTTCTGGAATCATTCTGGAGAAAGCCCTTAGCAACATTTGGAAGATAAAGGTTCTGTATTTGAAAAATGTCTGCAGATTGGAAAGTCAGATGTGGAAATGCCTATATTTGCACAGACCCGGGTCCTCAATGATTATTTGCTGGTGCAGAATGATACCTGCAGAAATGTGACATCTGTATCCTTCCAGGGCATTGTAGGGGACAAAACTGCTCCTAGTGCAACTTAGAGCCATCCAGAGGCTGCTCTAAGTTATGACAGCCTGCCCAGTGCTATATGTCCTGCCTCCAGCTTGTAAAAGGGGACCACTCCCCACCATGGCTGCCTATGGGTCAGGCAGTTGGTGCAGCAGGTGGTTGCCCCTTTTCGGTTATCATCCTGCTTCCCCCAGGCTCCAGGGCTTTCACCTTAGTATGGGGATGTTGGGAGTCTGGATCCCTGAACAGTCAGGATCTTCCCCAGCTGGACCTTTCACCCAGGTAAAGGCTTCTGTTGATATCCCGTCTCCTGGGAGTGGGTAAGGGATCCCCGGCCCACCCTCTCCACCAGGCTCTGATCCAGGGCCTGATGGTGGACAGCTATGTTCCACACCTTGGGTTGCTATGCAGCTACTCCTTCCCCACCCCGCCTGGACCACGGGTTACCCCCATTTTCCTTCTCCCCATGGCGTAAATTACAGAATGGGAAACAAAGTCTCTGAACTTCCCAATCAGCCACCAGTCTCTCTGTTGTAGGTCCGCTCGCAACTGGTTTTCCTGGGCAGCGCATCCCCAGAGCTCAAAGCAGAGGTCTTCTCTCTTCCACCGCCTGTCCCTGGCCCCACCCCTTCTGCTCGAGACCCCTCTTCTCCTCCACCCCCCCCCCCCAAGTCCCCACTGTGGCTGGAGAAACCCCTCCCCAGCCATCCTGTGTCCCAGCGCACCCACCGGCCCAAGTCCTGTCTTGCTCTGCCCCAGCCCTGGGTTGCCCTGTCTGGTACACCCCTGCCCCGGGCTACCCCAGCCCCTGGCTGGCCAGGTGGCCTCAGCCCCGAGTAGCTCGAACACTGGCCCCAGCCATCCCAAGTCCTGGACCGCCATCCGGCCAGTCCTAGCCCCAGTTCCTGCCCAATTCGTGGCAGAGAATGAGCAAAGGCATGAAGAGGAGCAGTCTGGGCTGGGGCTATGGAGGAAGAGCGGGACGCAGGAGGGGGCTTTGGGGCAGAGCATGGGCGGGGCCACACCTGGCTGTTTGGGGAGGCTCAGCCTTCCATGGCCTGTGATACCGACTGCTCATGCCCCTTGATGTTGCCAGAGTCGCATGTAAGGACTACCATAGGACTGGGAATTAGGTCTCTCGTTTCCAAAGGGATCTCTGTTTATGAGCCACTTTCATTATATGCCAATGAAAAAAATATGGCCCTCCTGCCCCCTGCAGCCGCATGCCTCCCTGGAGCCAGCAGGACTGTGATGAGAACAGAAAACCTGTAAATTAAAACAGCGTCCCTGCAGATTGGAGCCAGCGTTTCGCCGTGGCAACACAAAATCAAATCAGAAAATGAAGAGGACCAAACTTTGGTGGCAGCTGGAGAACCCTCCGAAAACCCATCCACTTACTGGGGCCTGCTGGACATGCACTGGTCCGTGCGCAAAATGTCAAGCAGCGTGCACCGCGTGATTATCGGGACGTTATTAACGGCCCTGCTTTCACTGCCCAGCTCGGAGTGCTGCAAGCTTCTTGCGTGAAAATTGCTTCAACTCCGTAGCTCGTGTTTGAGGGTAGAGTTTTGTCTCCTATTAAAAGGCTGCTCCCCTAGGAGGCAATCACCGAAGTATAAGGAGATAAACCTTTCTGCAGCCTAAAAATCCACATCGCCGCTCACTTATTCCCCTTGTTCAACAACAATCAATTCCAGGACATGAAAGAATACGGAAATAAGACTGTTAAATGGCCACTGTTCTGCAAATGTTACGAAAAGGACCATGCCACCCCCTCACTCCTGGAAAGAAAGCTGAGATGCCCTGCGCCCCTAGTCCACTAGCTATTCCTCCCAGCCACAGAAGGAGTATGTATCCCAGCACCATCTCCCTCCACCCCCTGGCTTATATGAAGGGTGAAGATTCCAGCCCCTTCTGCAGCATTACCCCAACCCCTGTCAAGGAGTCCCTGGAGCCCAGAAGTAACAGCTGCAGGGCAAACACCTTCCAACGGGGGCAGATTTTCAACGGCGCAACCTACCTGTGGAGTTCTTCTCAAAATCTGGCCAGTTATGTCTGTGCCTACATCAGAGCCGAGGTTTCTCTGAACATCTGCCCTGGGTGTGCATAAATGCAGATAGCTGCCACGCTTAAAACACACTGCAAACAACTGGAGACGGAGGCAAAAACGCACTATCAAGCAACACCACCACAAAATAGTAGCGGAAGGTGCAATTGACACATCTGGGCACCATGCAAGCTTGGGGAGGGACCCATAAAGCAATCCTCAGGCCCTGCCTGCCCCACCAGCGGCACTGGCTTCCCTGCCAGCCACTGCTTTGGAAGCTTCTTCAGGAGATTCAATGAGCAGAGGGGGACACCACTGAAAACAGTGCCTGAGCTCAGTGACCTTGGTGGTGGATGATGGCTGCCCCCCGCACCCCGCCTTCCTGAGCTGCAAGGACATACTTAGCGTGCATGAGAGAAGGGGTGCATCCTTCAGAACAGTCAGCTCCTCCGGCTGTTGCTCCTCTTCAAGCACGGGAAGCAGGGGAAAGGATCTGGGCCATAAAAAGGACCATCCAGTGCCCTCTCACAGCAACGGTTGTCAAGTCAATGCCATCCCTGGAGCCTGGCAAAAGAACATGGAGCGTGTAATTAGTGCGGGGCTGAAGCTATAGTGGTCGGAGAGGAAGGATGGTTCAGTGGTTAGGAGGTTAGTTTGGGACTTGGGTGGCCAGGATTCAAATGTCCTACCCTACCACAGATTTCTTGTGTGACCTTGGGCAGGCCACTTGGCTGCTCTGTGCCTCAGTTTCCCTTCTATTACATCACAGGGGTGCTGTGAGGATAAATACATCGAAGACTCACATTCTGTGGTGATGGGGGGCCATATCAGTTCCTTAGGGAGGTTTGTTTGAATGCCCCTTGTGTCCAATATACCTCTTTACACTATGTGTATTTTCAACAATCCTTTGATCAGTAGCAGTCTGGGGCCCTGAATAGGTTTCCAGGCAGGCTTCCAGCCTCAGCAATTAGGCTAGAATTACCACTGCAATTAGATAAACTCGCACCTGTTCGCGTGGGTGTGAGAATGCATCTGAAGAGGGGGGAGCGCAGGGCTGGGGATGCAGGCAGTCTGCTAGACGGGCTGGAAATGTGTCGTACAACTGGGATGCACCATGGTACATGGTAGACTTTGCAGTGCTTGGCTCAGAGTGTGGTCCTTTAAATCCTGTTTTAAAACCCAGCTATAAAGACGTATGAAGAGCCCGGACCAAAGCCCACTGAAGTCAGTGGAAAGATTCCCAGTCAGCTCTAGATCTGGCTTTTCTTTCTCAGGTAAAGAACAACTCTGTTTGCCACTCCAGATTAAATCAATCTCACCAGGAGGGAAGAAAGATGGTCTGGGAGCTAAGGTACAGGCGGAGAAGTTTCCCAGCTAAACTGCAAACAGCTTTGTCTGCAGGCAAATGACTTAGGCAAAAATTGTCAAGCTTGTGTATGTCACGTACACACAGGGGGCGTGCACAATAATCAGCAGGGGCACAGAACTCCTTTGGCCCCTGGGCGGGGAGAACGAGCTCTTCTGGCCCCTGGGCCGTGCGGGAGGGCGGGGTACAGAACGTGCCCCTCCAAAAGCATCAAATTGTTCTCGCTGCTCATACCCCTGTGCGCACAGCTCCCATTGAAGGCAGTGGAGTTACTCTGAATGTTCACTGGTGTAACCGATGGCAGAGTTTGTCTCGTATAATTTAAAGATGGGCTTGAACCAAAAACTCCAGATCCAGCCTTCTCTGCCCGAATGCAGGGCTTGATTCTGCACATTCAGAAAGCTTGAATGAGAGCAGGACCAGGCCCTTAGACCAATTCAGACTCTAAATCCAGTTCAGCAAAGGGCAGCTGGCCTCTAATTCTTCTGCGATAGGCTGAACCAAACCCCCACAGCTGACCACCTCCAAGCTTTAGGTGGGTGGGGGACAGGAGGGGAGGGGCACTGAAATCCAGAGCCAGATATAAACGTTCCAACGCCACAGTGTCCATCCAAGAAGAACGGCTTCAGCCACCAGGGAAACGCAGCCACTGCTGCGGTGGAACGCAGCCCGTCTTCGAACACCTCACAGCAAAAGGATACAATTGTTTAGGACAGGAAGTGAAAGAGAAAATGAGATGCAATTAGTGGCGGTGGTGTGATGATTGGGCGGGCAGAATGCAGCAAACGGAAATTGGAGCCTGGCCGAGAAGCATGTACTAATTTTGCCTGGCAAACCCAGCTGCACTTATGGTTGTATACACCCTTATTTCAAGCCAGCATGGCCTTGTGGATGCTTGGGGGAAGGGACTATCCTTTAATAAGGGCTTGCCTAGAAGAATAGCTAGCAGCATCCTCGTCTATAAAGCCACTTAATGGCAGCAAGGTGACATGTAAATCTACAGTGCTCCAGCCTGTCACACACTAGCAGACCATGTGGATGTGGCTAACGGGCACTAGAAGCTCCCCAAGTGCACCTTTAGCTGCTCCCCTTTGGAGCGGGAGTAGGTCAGCATGCAGTCACTGTGTCCCCATGGCCAGGCTAGCGTGCAGGAGATTTACACCCCGGTTTGCCGTGCATTAACTGTTTGCCAGGACAAGCCCAACCTGCTTAGATAGTCCCCATCAGAGTAAGGACCCTGATTTCATTTGCGGCCTCTAGGCACAACTGGAATATAACAGTTAATCTCTCACCTGGTATCTCAAGAACCCCCATCTGGTCTTTCTTGGATAGACATTTTCTCACTGGGTGGTTCAAATTGGGATAAAATGACTTAATACCCATATTACGGGAGTGGCCTCATTCCAAGATTTCCCTAATCAGTGCAATCCCCTCACTCAACTATCACAGAAGACGGTGGAGTGCAGAGACGTGGCCTTTAATCCATTTCTCTTGCACCCCCCTGCCTGTGTAACCCACACGCCTCCTGGTGCTCCATCCCATCTAGTGGCACCGAGACCACGTATCGATGAATGAGTCTGTTACAGCCTTAGCTAGGAGCCACGCGGCTTTTAGCGCATGCCTTAAAGGCTCATGCGCTAAGCTCCACAAGTCTCAGGTTTGATCCTGCCCGCTGACAACAGGGGTCTGTTTGTTGTTACACCTGTACTAAGAAAAGGAAAACGAATTATGGAGTGCCGTCTTTCTCCCTCCACTTTCAACAACCTGTTTGGGCAGCTGATCCATTGCAGCAGGGTGGTTATGAAACCACCGTATAGATACCACGGCAACACACACTGAGAGTGCCAATACCCTTGATGTTACCGCTTCATGCTCTGGAAGGGAGCTCTTAGCACGGTGGAACTATTCCTTTATGGCAGCCCATTGCCATTAGTTTCCTCTTCCCTGTGATTTAAAATTCTGGTGTGACCAGGAGCAATCATGGACTGACTAGTCTACTGACCAGCACATTTACAGGCCTTGATGTCTGACCATGAAAGACACGTGTCTGCATCTCTCCTTACATCCACTTGTAACTAATAGCTACCATCTGGACTTCAAGGGGCCAGCACTAGCTGCAAAGTCCCAGTGATTTAGGTCCAATTTATCTGTATGATTAGAGACCAGATTTCTACATTAGTGCAACCCTAGTGGTATAACCCCACTGAAGCCAATGTTTCAAAGAGCAGAATTGGGCCTTATCTCTGCATTTCTAGCCCACCATAATGTAGTGTTGCCATGCTGAATGCTGGAACTGTACTAAAGGTGAAGTTCAATCTAATCTAATGTATCTGTAGAGCACTCATCACCACAGATACTACAGGGAAGCTTAGGTTTTAAATGCTAGGATCATTAGCTCTTGTAGAATGAACGTTTCTGGGAGCAGAAGGCAGAACACGCTCAATAAAGGATCCATTCCTGCAGAATCTGCAACATTCTGAAACACCCTTAAGCCTGAACGTGACCATGTATGGAGAAAGTGGCAGGACAGATCTTTTAATCTGTTTCCCCACTAACTTTTGAGCTATGAAACCCTGGTGACTTTATTTGCCTTTCAAGGCTGTCTCCATTTTCCAAACAGGGAAAGGGTTGTGTTTATTTTTCTGATCTGGAATGCTACGGCCTCCAGTGAAATCATGGAAAGCATGCCCAGATCCTACAGCGATGGGACTCTTGGAGACGCATGTAATAAATAGGTCACATCTCCACATAGACACTTGTTCCCCTACAGCAGAAATGCCAAAAGCGTGTGTTAGAGAGACAGGGTGGGTGAGGTCGTATCTTTCATTGGATCAACTTCAGTTATACAGAGCTGCCTCCTTCACCAAGTGAAGTTGGTCTAATAAAATATATGACCTCACTCACCTGGTTTCTCTAATATCCTGGGACCAACATGGCTACCACACTACAACCAAAAGGGTAGGTTGTAAAAAGGCCCAGAGGAGAGAGAATTTCAAGTATGGGCCAGATGGACATCTCAAAATTGTTGCTTCTTCACCCAGTGCTGGAGGCCTTTCTGGAAGAGATGCTTCAGTCAGAAACAAGTTATTGGGCTCAGAACAAGGGTAACTGGGGAAAATTTAATGGCCTGTGATATACAGGAGGTCAGACTAGATGATCTTATGATCCCTTCTGGCCTTAAGCACTATGAAAGGTGCTAAATCTTGAAAGTCCTAGCAAGACCTGAGGAATGATCTGGGGCATGGCCAATATACATATAATGTTGCTCTCAGGAGTAATAAGTTCTAATGGGTCAAACAGGAAGGAAGTCATGTTCATGGAAGGACAATGCCAGGTTCAATAATTCAGAGAAGAAAACTGACATCTTGGCACCAGGACTGACTGTAGATTTAAGGTTGTAAGAACCAGAATATAAATGTGCAGGGAAGGAGGGAGAGCGGAGCATTGAATCACTCGCTCTCCTGCTCACTCCACTGGATTGTGTTCACTTGGATCAGAAAAGGAGCGGAGTGTAGTGATTAGAGAAGGGGACTGCATGTCAGGGCTCCTGGGTGCTATTCCTGACTGTGATGCTTTAAAACCAGAATGGACAAAGTAGCGGAAAATACACATCTAGGGAACAATCCTGCACTGAGGTGGGAGATAGGTGGAGGAGATGTAGCCTAACTTCTCTCTGATTCTGTATCTGGATTACAGAATTAACACAGATTATGTTAAAATGTGGATTTCTCCACTTGTTTATCACGGGATTGAAATCCTTCCCTTTCACTAACAATGGGCCAGATCATTAGCTGGTGTAAATTGGCAAGCTCCATTAAAGTCAGTGGAGCTTCACTGATTTATACCACCTGAGGATTTGGCCCATTTAGGCTTTGAACAATATGACTTCTTCGACACCAGAGAAAGACAAAGGCAGCGGTTAGATCATTTAGAGAGAGGATGCTCCCAGTCATATGAATGGATCTGCTGTTGCGAATGGCCTGTCTTCTGCTCCCAGGAGATTTCCCACCGCTGCAGCTGATCATCCTAGCACCTCAGTATTATCTTAGACTGGATTGCACTCTATTGGCTATTTCTGACTGTCCAATCAATAGAACTTTTAACCCAACCCGTGCTGAATTTAAGGGAAATAGCATTTTTAATAAAACCTTTGTTCTCTGACTGGAGGCTCCTAGCATTTCCCGCTAGCGGACTGTTTTAAAAAATGGTATTTGCACACCCAGTGTTCTCTACAGGTGGTTAAATCAGTGAAGTCTCAGCATGGAACTTGGTAGCTAGCATGAGAATACACGTGGTTGTGGAGAGAGATCTAGAAATGTCCTCAGAACAATGTCCCACATCCATATACCTCTGGACATCTGGATTTAAACTTTATATTCAGGCCAATAGGCACTCTTGAAAAATGTTACCTAAGTGGCCGAGGAGCCGACATCCTATTTGCAAAACAGGACTTACGGCTAGATCTTTAAACGGGTTTAGGTATTGCTCTAAGCTTCCCTTGGTCTGAGTAGGCTGCAGTCCAGACTTTTCCCTTGGCTTCTCTGGCATACTTCCTAGGCACAGACTCTCCCTCTGTTGCCCCTTTACAGAAATGGGAGCCTCATGGCCCAACTGGGGCCCTAGGCCCCCAGGACTAGTGCTGATGCCCCAGCCTCCCCCACAGCTTAAGAACACGCTCTCCCAGACCTCCTGCCATGTGGGCACTCTGGGTTTACAGTTTAGCTCTTTGGGGGCTCGTGTTAGTGAAGCCAACAGGCAAATGGATAGACTGAGCACAGGAGTCTAAAACACAATTGCTCTTTACTTAGCTCACACAGGAGATACACAGATCTAAAATGCATAATAAACACACCTATATGCATTTCCCTGACTCAGTTTCCTCCCCACTTTGGGGAGTTCATTGGGCAGAGTTCTTTAAAGAGTCCAGCATGCCCTTCTCCTGCACAAGGCTTTTCTTCAGAATCATGGAGTCTCCCGCTCCCTCTCTGTCTTCTCCAAGTGAGTTTGCTTCCTTTACCATGGCTGAACCCACAGTTAAACCAAAGTATGCCCCTCCCCACTTCTCCTGTGTGTCTCCAAGTCCCTCCAGTTTGTAAATCCTCCCAGCAACACCCAGTTTCATTGTTGTCTGCGTCTGGGGAAATCCCACCAATCTAAATCCCAACCCATTGCAGACAGACTTGGTCTGACTGGTTTCCTGTAGGCTTCAGCCATCCCTTTGTCCCAGCATGCTCTCCCTTGAATGGGAGCCGTTCAGGTTACTGGCTCCCCTTTGTCAGCCCGGTGTCGCCACCCCTTTGGAATTTCAGGCCAACTTAGGTAAAAAGAGAGAAGGCATCCAGCCCCACAGCCAAAATGGAATCTGCAGCTTGATAAAGGTACATACAGAGATTCCCCAATACCCAGAAGAATTCATAAGCTGTGGACAGGCAGACTCCCCCCAATCGTCCCAGTCTTCATCCTTCATCACCAGCTGCAGAATGTATGGCCTGCCTCTGCACAGCCACTGCCTAATCTAATCAATCTGACTGATTACATTTAGAGAGTTGATAAACAGAGTACCTGCAAGCCATCCTACCATGTTCACCCTTTAAAGGAAAAGCCACTGTTGCTATTGTTGAGTTAATTATAGGCGACAGTATGGATCTTTCCTAACAGGGTGGAACTTGGCTTTCTTTGGCTGTTGTCGATTAGAATGAAAGCAATTTGATGAACATGCAATGGAGTCGTTTTCATTTAGTAAGGGCTATTACTAGGGAGAGTGTCAGGAAACTCAAGTTGCAGTGGGGGAGGTTTAGGTTGGATATTAGGAAAAACTTTTTCACTAGGAGGGTGGTGAAACACTGGAATGGGTTACCTAGGGAGGTGGTGGAATCTCCTTCCTTAGAAGTTTTTTTAAGGTCAGGCTTGACAAAGCCCTGGCTGGGATGATTTAATTGGGGATCAGTCCTGCTTTGAGCAGGGGGTTGGACTAGATGACCTCCTGAGGTTCCTTCCAACCTTGATATTCCATGATTCTATGGTTCTATGAACTGCTAAGTTCAAATGTGAATCCTGATTCGGGTGATAGATGGGTGTGGAGCTAGGGTTTTGTTTCAGGTCTATCCTTAGAGTGCCATAGATATTCACAGTGCTGTGCAAGATGGAAAGCAATACACTTGCCCCAAAGAGCTGTCTAAGGGCACAGGTCTGTTCAAGTGTGAACAGCGCAAACAAACCCAAGGCAGAGGGGGGTGGGGTGGGCATTTTAGCTTGAGTGAGTCACGAAAAAAGGTGGACCTTCAGTGGACCTTTGAAGGAGAGGGTGGGAGTCTGGTAAATATTATCTGGGAGTCTCATCCAGGTATACAGAGTGGCCTGAAATGAAGGCATGGGCAAAGGAAGCGATTGGAGATGCTTGGGTAGGATGAAGGGGGAGAACCAACATAGGCAGGTGGAGACATGGTGAAGAGCCTTGAAAGTTAGGCAAAGTAGCCAGAAGCTTGATGCAGAATGAACATAAACGCCAAAGATTGGAGAACTGGGTCAGTATGAGGAGTAAGATGGCCACCCAATCATGGGCTGAATGCAATTTCTGATATGCAGGGTTGGTGCTCCAAAGGAATACATGGAAGAACTGCCTGAAACCCTACTCAGGCATGGGCTCGGGATGCAGCAGCACGGGACAGCAACCAGGTGGGGGCAGGAAGTGGGTAAAGCAGATGGATGGGCACAAACTCATCACTAGAGAGTCAACAGAGAAGGTGGGGAAGTGTCTGTCAAAAGCCCAGATGAGGGGGAGGCCTTTTTGGAGGAACTTCCAAGTGAGAGTGTGTCCTATTGTTGGTGACCAACAGACAAACGTGCAGCCACGAGTGGACACCTGGCTCTGTATTTTACATAGGAAGCGGTGGACCATGAAGGCTTAAGACGAAGCACCGTTGGCCACAATGCTAGGAGGATGAGGTGACCTAGATTTAA
This sequence comes from Lepidochelys kempii, assembly GCF_965140285.1. NCBI lineage: Eukaryota > Metazoa > Chordata > Testudines > Cheloniidae > Lepidochelys > Lepidochelys kempii. The sequence goes on along the minus strand of NC_136387.1, from coordinate 102,468,676 downwards.
TGCAGTTCTGGAGATTTACATTCGAGTTCTTGGTTTTTTCAAGGGTGGTATTTTCTTACTGGTCTCTAGAGGATGTTTCTCCACCCCACAAATCTACCACAAAATTTGGCCATCTCTACTCAAGAGTGGCCCTGTACTGGCATAGGGGTTCCCCCCCTCCCCAGATTAAGGAGTCAAGTGACTTGGCAGAGCTAGGGATGGAGGCCAAGACCGAGGCAGCAGGTGGTGCGCAGGTCAGGAATGAGATGCGTTGCTAGAGCGGTGTCAGAAAAGAAGCTTAAATAGTGTTTAATACCCACGTGCATTGAGTGGGAGTTTTAGACGTTCATAGACACCAAGTTTACCCCCCTACGTAGTCATGAGATGAACTGGTCAGACAACATGGACTTAAGTGCCAGCAATATACAGATGACACACAGCTGTACCTATCTTTCACCACCCATGGTCATACCACTAGTAGTGAGAGAGCCCAGTGCTTGGACGAGATCAGCTCATGGATGAGGAACAGCTGGTTGAAACTGAACCCGAGCAAGACCCAGGTGAGGCTGATGAGCAAAGGAAAGTTGACTGAAGAGTTTGCAGCCCCAGTGCAGGGTCTGCTAGTTAAAGGTGCACACCCACAGTTGGTCAGCTCAGTCTGAAGTCTAGGAGTGATCCTGGACTCCTCACTGATGCAAAGCTCTAACGGGAATTGTTACTCACAGATGCTGCTATACCATTGTCAATTGACTAGGAGGCTCAGTCCCACTGCAGTGGACAATGACCTGGCCTCACTTATACACCCTTTAGCCCCCACCTCCCATCTGGACTACAGCCATGAGATATACTCACTACCCAGCCATGAAGCCATCAGTCGTTTGGAAGCTCCAACTAGTACAGAACGCTGCAGTGGTCTCCTCAGAAACACGGGCTACCATGAGCCTCTCAGACCTGTTTGTTGTTCATTGTGTCATAAACAGGATTAGCTGAATGTCAAAGAGTCCAGAAAGACGTTTGGGTCAGTTCTAGCAATGAGCAGAGTTGCTGGAAACTCTCACCCCCACCCTCACACAACTAATTTGTCTTTCCCTAGGAATGCATGGGAATTTCCTCTGTGCTTTGAGATTGAACATGCAGTAAATTTCCTTTCCATGTAACTGTGCGTGTGAAAAGTTTGACACGTTAGGTTTTGCCATTCCCCAAAGAGAAAGGCACTTAAACTCTAAGCTGGGTGCGGCTTACTTGACCGATTTGGTTTTGCACAGCAAATAGCTGTATGTTTTTGAGATGCTTTTTCCTGATCTACAGGTGTCCAAAGGAAAAGGTCCCCATGCAATAGATTATGGCTTTGAAGACACTGAGCCTCATGAAGTCTATAGAGCCAGTGGCTTAACTGGAAACTTGATTGAAGGCTATTGGAGGGTTTTAGTTGATGGGGGCTGTCAAGGTTCCTTCCCCACTCTGAACTCTAGGGTACAGATGTAGGGACCTGCATGAAAAAAAACCCCTAAGCTTATTTTTACCAGCTTAGGTTAAAACTTCCCCAAGGTACAAACTATTTTACCTTTTGTCCCTTTATTGCTGCCACCACCAAGTGTCTAACAAATATAACAGGGAAAGAGCGCACTTGGAAACATCTTTACCCCCCAAATTCCCCCAAGCCCTACACCCCCTTTTCTGGGGAAGGCGTGATAAAAATCCTCACCAATTTGCATAGGTGAACACAGACCCAAACCCTTGGAACTTAAGAACAATGAAAAATCAATCAGGTTCTTAAAAGAAGAATTTTAATTAAAGAAAAAGTAAAAGAATCAACTCTGTAAAATCAGGATGGTAAATACTTTAAAAACAGGAATATACATCCCATTCAGCACAACTTATTTTATCAGCCATTTAATCAAAACAGAATCTAACGCATATCTAACTAGATTGCTTACTGACTTTTTACAGGAGCTCTGACCTGCATTCCTGCTCTGGTCCCAGCAAAAACAAAACACAGACAGAGAGAACCCTTTCCCACCCCCAGCTTTGAACGTATCTTGTCTCCTCATTGGTCATTTCGGTCAGGTGCCAGCGAGGTTATCTTAGCTTCTTAACCCTTTACAGGTGAAAGGGTTTTTCCTCTGGCCAGGAAGGATTTAAAGGTGTTTACCCTTCCCTTTATATTTATGACAGGGGCCTAATATAAATTGCAGCCACACTGATGGCCACAGAGTGGAACTTAACTACAAAGTACATGAGTGACCCCAAGCTGCTAGCTTAAGCAAAGCTAAAGCAATGCAGCATTCTGCTCCACAGCTGTGTAATACCATCCCTTTGATTTCCCTCTCAAGAAGTAAAAGCCAACCCCTGTAATTTCCTTCCCTCATCTTGAGAAAGAGCCCCAGAGCAGCAGCACTAACCACCATCATTTTCTAAAATTGCACACGGACCTGTGTGTGATTTGTTTGGCGTCGAATGAAATGTGATGTTACTCGGTCACTGCTCAGCTATAGCTGTTCTCCCATCTGCCCTGATTCAAAAAGGAAAAAAAAAAAAAACAACAACCCAAGCCCTGCAGCCTCGGCTTGGGAGACCATAAATAGCAAGTGAGCTCAGGGAAATGAAAGATGGTCTGACGTTCAAGCTCTATGCATAATGAAGAAGCAGAAAACCTACAGGTGAGCCCCAGCTGTGAAGTTCACTGTTTGGATCCAGCATTCGCCAAGCCTCAAATAGAAACTACATCCAGTATAGCTTCCTGCCTGCAGCAGCATTCCTTGCATCAGGGGCATCAAGCCCCAGGTGGTGGAGGCATTTCTGTGGCTTGCATGGTTTACGAGGATGGTGCTTTCAGTTTGGAAAAACAGTCCCTCCCTTTTTCTGAATTCCCTTCTGTCTGTCCATATCCTTCTGCTCCAGTCACCTGCCATATTTGCTATTCTTTCTGCACTTTGGGGTGGTTTGTTCCTGCGCCCTCAATAAGGCTTCTTTAAAATACAGCCAGCTCTCCTAGACTCCTTTCCTCCTCATATGAGCCTCCCAGGGGATCCTGCCCATCAGTTCCCTGAAGGAGTCAAAGTCTGCTTTTCATAAGTTCAGAGTCCATATTCTGCTGCTCTCCTTTCTTCCTTTTCTCAGGATCCTGAATTCGACCATCTCATGGTCACTGCTGCCCAGGTTGCCACCCACTTCTACTTCCCCTACCAATTCTTCCCTGTTTGTGAGAAGCAGGTCAAGAGGAGCACAGCCCCTACTAGGGTCCTCCAGCACTGGCACCAGGAAGTTGTCCCCAGTACGCTCCAAAAACTTCCTGGATTGTCTGTGCACTGCTGTATTGCTCTGCTAGCAGATGTCAGGGTGATTGAAGTCCCCCATGAGAATCAGGGCCTGTGATCTGGAAACTTCTGTTAGTTGTCTGAAGAAAGCCTCGTCTACCTCATCCTCCTGGTCCAGTGGTCTATAGCACACACCCACCACAACATCACCCTTGTTGGTCTCGCCTCTAAACTTAACCTAAAGACTCTCACCAGGCTTTTCTCCAGTTTCATACTGGAGCTCTGAGCAATCATACCGCTCCCTTTCATACAGTGCAACTCCTCCACCTTTCCTCCCCTGCCTGTCCTTCCTGAACAGTTTATACCAATCCATGACAGTGCTCCAATCATGTGAGTTACCCCAGCAAGCCACTGTTATTCCATTCACATTATAGTTCCTTGGCTGTGCCAGGACTTCCAATTCTTCCTGCTTGTTTCCCAGGCTTCTTGCATTCGTGTACAGAAACCTAAGATAACTAGCCAATTGCCCTACTTTCTCAGTATGAATCAGGAGGCCTCCCCTGTTGCATCCTCCTTGTGTTTCCTCCCAGTATCCCACTTCCCCCAGGGCTTAGGTCACCATCCCCCGGCGAACCTAGTTTAAAGCCCTCCTCACTAGGTTAGCCAGCCTCCTCTTCTCTCTCTTTGTTAGGTGGATCCCCTCTCTTCCTAGCAATCCTTCCTGGAACAACATCCCATGGTCGAAGAATCCAAAGCCCCTTCTCTAACACTATCTGCTCGCCCACACATTTACCTCCACAGTTCGATGGTCCCTACCTGGGCCTTTTCCTTCAACAGGGAGGATGGAGAAGAACATGAGTTTGTGCCTCAAACTCCTTTATCCTTCTTCCCGGAGCCCCCTAGTCTGCAGTGACCCACTCAAGGTCATTCTTGGCAGTATCATTGGTACCCACGTGGAGAGGTAGGAGGGGGTAGCAGTCTGAGGGCTTGATCAATGTCGGCAGACATTCCATCACATCCTGAATTCTAGCTCCAGGCAAGCAGCACACTTCTCGAGTTTCCCAGTCCTGGTGGATGACTCTGTCCCCCTTAGGAGGAAGTCCCCGACCACCACCACCCATCTCCTCCTCTTGGGAGCGGTGGTCGTGGAACCCCCATCCCTAGGACAGTGCATCTCATGCCTTCCGGTCGATGGGGTCTCCCTCTGATCCCCTCCCTCAGATAACTCTTCCAAACCATTCTCCGCTGTAGACCTGTGCAGAGAGCCTGAAAACGGTTTCTTACCTCCATCTGCACTGGTGGTACATGGGTTCTCCTCCTTCCTCTGGAGGTCACATGCTACCAATTTTCTTCCCCGTTCTGCACTGCCCTCTCAGATTCTTCTGCATGGTGTACCTGCAGTACCAAACACTGACTTCTATCCAGAAAGTCTTCATCTTCTCTGATGCAACACAGAGTTGATAGTTGGGTCTCTAGTCCTTTAACCTTCTCTTCCAATATGAAGACCAGCTTGCACTTTGAACAGATGAAGTTGTTTCTACCCTCTGAGAGAAAGACAAACATGGCACATCCTGTGGTGAGCACAACAGCTGATCATTCGCTATCCATAATGTCTTCCTTTTGAGAGCCTCCTCAGATGTTGTATTTACTGCTCACAGAAGCCTGAAAGGCAAAAACACTCTGGGGGAACTCCCCCCAAGCAAACTCCTAGGCAAACTCCCTCTGTTTGCCTGTCCTCTGTTCCACAGGCGCCAACTTTGCTTGGCGCTGGTGGGTGCTCGCGTTCCCCCCCCCCCGGCCCTGCCCCAACTCCGCCCCCTCCCTGCCCCTATTGGACCCCTCCCCAAATCCCCACCCCGGCCCCGTCTCTTCCCCGAGCATGCCACGTTCCTCCTCCTCCCCGCTCCCTCCCAGTGCTTGCCGCACGAAACAGCTGTTTCACGGCACAAGCGCTGGGAGGGAGGGGGAGAAGCAGGACATGGCAGCACGCTCAGGGGAGGAGGTGGAGCGGCAGCAAAGGTGAGCTGGGGTGAGGGGCGGGGTGGGGAGCTGCCAGTGGGTGCAGAGCACCCACCAATTTTTCCCCGTGAGTGTTCCAGCCCCAGAGCACCCACAGAATGGGTGCCTATGCTCTGTTCACCGCTCACTCGGTTCGCGACTGGCTGCTGGCTCGAAGCAGTTGGCCCGGCTCAAAGTCTTCCCCCCAACCAGCCCCTCAAGGCCCACCTGGAACAAAGCACTCCCAATTCACACTTGAATAGTCTTCTCTTCGGTATTGCACAGCTTTCTGCCCGAAAGAACAAACCTGCCCATATTTAACAGAGGAAGGCAGGCAGGAACAAACGGTCGATGAACAGTGCCTAATGGGACACCATTTGAGTGTGAAGTTGTACTTGAGTTCTTTAATGAGTGCCTCTGGCCTAGGAAAGGTTGTGATTCCTGGCAGCCAGTGTAGAAAACTAGGGCTGGAGCCAGAGCTAGCCGCAGGCAATGCATATAATGACCGCGATTGCGTTTCGCCTTCACATCCCAACTCACGGCCGGACACAGTCTGGCCCCGTATGTGCCTTTCCTTCTTCCTCCCAGGTAGGTCACTCATAAGCAGCCGTAAAAAGCATTGGCTCTTCCCCATCTGTTCATCCAGCCACCTTTTCACAGGCTTGTTAGCTATTTCTATCTCCATCTCCATGCTTACAAGGTGAAAACCAGCCAGCTATCATTAAACTCAGTGCCCCGGGGCTGCTTCAGGTCAACAGAGCCAGATTGCAATTGGTATTCTGCACAACTGCCGGCTTTCTGAGCACACACAAAACCTTTCCAGCCCGGGCAATTCCTGGTGGTGGGCTGGGGTGGGGAGTTGGTGTTCCCTGCTTAAAAACAAAACCCTTCCCAACATCAACCAAAGAAATGAATAGCTCACAGCCTGGCAGACCTGGGAGTCTGTATCAATTCCTGAGGACCGGGAGGGATTTTTCTCAACCATTTGCTTGGCATTTTAACTCATCAGCACAGTTCTGATGTCACACAGCAAGAGTTAAGCGATAACCTTAATGCTGAAATAGAGCTCTATAGAACAGAGAACAAGCAGTTATTTTCCACTGCATGCATCCGATGATGTGAGCTGCAGCTCACGAAAGCTCATGCTCAAATAAATTGGTTAGTCTCCAAGGTGCCACAAGTCCTCCTGCTCTTTTTGTGGTTACAGACTAACACGGCTGCTACTCTGCAAGCAGTTAAGGTAATTTGTGCAGGTAAAGCAGATATTAGTAACAAACAGGATAACTTCTTATGACTTCCATGAAAAGGGTGATGCTACAAATAAGATTCGCTAAGCTATCATTATTAGGGCCCTACCCATTTCACGACCAGGAAAAACGTGTCACAGATTATGAAATAAGCCCTTCCCTGTGAAATGCAATCTCCCCCGTGCTGCTGGGAGTGCCCCAGCCTGGGGCTCCTAGCTGCTAGTCCAGGCGAGCTGTGGTGGGACATGACTTGCTCTTCCCCTGTGCAACTGCTCTCGGTGGGGAGATCAGACCCACCTCCAGAGACAGCCCAGACGTGGGGGTGGTACCACCCACACATCTGTGCTGCAGTAGCCCTGGGGCTGGGCTTGTGGCTTCCACCCCAGTGGCTTCTGCCGGCATCCCGCAGCTCCTGCAGGGACTTGGGGCTTCTTCCCCCTGTGGCTCCTGCCCCCCACAGCTCCTGCCCGGTCTCAGGGTAACCGGGCTCCCTGTGGACAAGGCTTGGGGTGCCCATTTTTCTGGGAGGGGCATCAAATTGGCCAGAGCTCCTGGGCATGGGCCCTGTGGACCCGTATATCAATCTGCCACTGGCCAGCACTAGCAACTAGGAGCCCCCAGAGGTGGCACTCCCAGCAGCAGGGTGGGGATCGGAGCCAACCCTAAGCCACGGAGCTTCCTGCAGCCCTGGGAGGTACCCAGAGATGGGTCTGATCTCCCCACTAAAGGGGCTGTGCAGGGGAAGAGCAAGTCCTGCCCCTCCCCAGCCGGCTGGGGCTAGCAGCTAGGAGCCCCTCTCTGGGGCGCTCCCAGGACCAGGGAGATAAGACTCACCTCTGGGAGCTTCCTCCCGCTTCAGGAAGCTCCATACCTGCTGCTTTCAAGCCCGGCCCTGAAGGCAGCACAGAAATGAAGGTGGCAATCCCATGACCCCCCCACAACAGCCTTGCAACTACCCCCCCGCCACCTCCCTTTTGGGTCAGGACCCTCATGGTTACAACAATGAAATTTCAGATGTAAACATCTGAAAACATGAAATTGACTCATTTTCAAATCCTGTGGCCGTAAAATTGACCAGAAAGGACCATGAATTTGGTTGGGCCCTATTTATTATCCTAATGTCTAGGAACGGAACTCATGGATCAGGAGGACCCCATTGGGCTAGGCACTGTATAAACAAACCAAATTAGCAGGTCTCTGCATCTAAATCACATGCCTTCCAACCTCCCCTCTTCCGCCCACCCATGCACAGAGATTTTACGTTTTGGTTCCAAGGCCAGAGGGAGACACCGAGCTCCACTTTGGTTTCGTGACCCAATTTGTGGACCCAGCAGCCCGAGAGTGGGTAGGAAACAGAACACTGTGTCAGCTGGCTCCTAACATCATGATGACAAAGAGGAGAAGTCAGGTGGCTTTCAGCGTACTCGATTTTTGTTTGAGCAGAAGAAAAGTTGCTTTTGGCCTCTTATTCATAATGTAATCAATTGACAAGGGTTTTCTGGGTGTTGACAAAGGACAGGATTGCTGTTGCGGTGGTAGAGGTCTAGTTAACGCAGTTCAGTTCTTCTCCATTACACAAGAATGTCATGTGGTTAAGGCACTGCACTAGGATTCGTGAGATCATTTCTGGCTCTGCCACTGACTTCCTGTGTGACCCTGGGCAGGTTATATAATCTCTTTGGCCTGGATCCTCAACATGATTTAGGCCTCTAACTGCCATTGAAATCTGGGACCTTGTGCCCCATCTCCCCATCTGTAACATGGGGATAATGGTTGCCTGTCTTTTCAGTTTGGCTTCTATCTCGTCATGTCAGGGACAGTCTCTTAATATATGTACGTACAGCACCTAGCACAAGAGGGCCCTGATCTCCCTACTACTGTAATATACAACAGGAATTCTTAAATTTCATAGAATCATAGAAAACCAGGGTTGGAAGGGACCTCAGGAGGTCATCTAGTCCAACCCCCTGCTCAAAGCAGGACCAATCCCCAACTAAATCATCCAAGCCAGGGCTTTGTCAAGCCTGACCTTAAAAGCCTCTAAGGAAGGAGATTCCACCACTTCCCTAGGTAACCCATTCCAGTGCTTCACCACCCTCCTAGTGAAAAAGTTTTTCCTAATATCCAACCTAAACCTCCCCCACTGCAACTTGAGACCATTACTCCTCGTTCTGTCATCTGCTACCACTGAGAACAGCCGAGCTCCATCCTCTTTGGAACACCCCCGTCAGGTAGTTGAAAGCAGCTATCAAATCCCCCCTCACTCTTCTCTTCTGCAGACTAAATAACCCCAGTTCCCTCAGCCTCTCCTCATAAATCATGTGCTCCAGCCCCTAATCATTTTTGTTGCCCTCCTCTGGACTCTTTCCAATTTTTCCACATCCGTCTTGTAGTGTGGGGCCCAGAACTGGACACAGTACTCCAGATGAGGCCTCACCAATGCTGAATAGAGGGGAACGATCACGTCCCTTGATCTGCTGGCAATGCTCCTATTTATACAGCCCAAAATGCCATTAGCCTTCTTGGCAACAAGGGCACACTGCTGACTCATATCCAGCTTCTCACATCCAGCTTAAACACAGACAGCAATGTGGGTCGTTAAAGAGGCTCCGCTCCCAGTCTTTGACTCAGACTCCTGCTATGTGTTCGATTGTGATGCTAATAAAGCAAAATCCTTTACACCAGGTATTTCACCCAGTAAATTGATATTCTGCAACTAGCAATTAAGGCAGCTCATTAGCGGGTGTACTGCAAAAAGGGGAGGGGAGGCACCGAGTTTAGCCTAGAAAACTTTTTCAATGGTCTTACTTCATTAATCATTATCTTGATGACTCACTGTCACTGTCCTCAATGCTTCCAGAGCTCCACTGAGAAAACTGACAGCTCAACCAACAGGAGCTTTGCAGCTAATGATGGTTTGACATTTCAATTTACAACAGTGTTCAGAGCATCTCGAAAGACAGCTTTCCCTTTGCACAGCTGCTCCTTGCACATTTCCACTCTGTGCCCCTCATCGATAGCCAGACGGCTGCTACTTTCAAGAGGTGTGAGGGCACACGATGAACCAGGACCCCGTGGTGGTAGGCCCTACGATAATGTAATTAATAATAAGTGGGTAGTTATACATACACAAACATTCTCTCTATAGGTCTACGTTTCAAAAGCTCTCAGGCTGGATCTTCAAGCATTCAGCACCCACAGTTAAGGTCCGATTTTCCAAAGAGCTTAGCACACAATGCAAAATCTAGTCCCAACTGTGCGTGCTGAGTTTTGTTGAAAATTCCAGCCATAAATTTTAGTCAATAGGCCAGATTTATCATAGAATATCAGGGTTGGAAGGGACCTCAGGAGGTCATCTAGTCCAACCCCCTGCTCAAAGCAAGACCAACCCCCAACTTTTGCCCCGATCACTAAATGGCCCCCTCAAGGAGTGAACTCACAACCGTGGGTTTAGCAGGCCAATGCTCAAACCACTGAGCTATCCTTGATGTGACCTCAGTGAAGTTACCACCGGGGGGGATTTGACCTTATGAATGTACCCCAGCTGACTTTCCTCTTTTTACCAACACGTAACTTTCATCACCATTTATAGCATCTCTGAGTTTCATTTTCTGTTTGTTACAGATTCGGCTTCCTAGAATTTAATGCCAGAAGAAGTGAGCATTAGATCAGCGAGTCTGACCTCCTGCCTAACACAGACCCTGAAGTTTCACCCAGATTCCCCTGGACTGAATAAGGTGCAGAGTTTTAACCATGAGGGTAATTAGTTAACCCTTGCAACAATTTACCAAGCATCATGGCGGATTAACCAACATCAGCCATTTTTAAATCAGGACTGGATTTTTTTTTTCCCCTATAAAGGTCTGTAGTTCAGGGAAGTTCTCTGGCCTGTGTTACACAGGACATCAAAGCAGATGATCATAGTGGTCCCTTTTTGCTTTGGGATTGACTAATCTATATTGAGTCCAAAGACTTCAGTTAAATTAAAGCATTGCAGTCAGCGACTCATGGGAGGGACACAAACGGGGGGCACCAGGTAAAGGGGGGGGCTTGGCAATCATGCCTTATTTCAAGATTGAATTTGTCTAACTTCACCTTCCAGCCACTGAATCTTGTTATCACAGGTGCCGGCTTCTAATTTTACTGGGTGTGCTCCACCCCCCCTCAGCCCCAGGCCCCGCCTCTGCTGCACCCCTGCCTCCACTCCACCCCTTCTCCCAAGGCTGCACACCCACCCTGCCTCTTCTCCACCCTCTCCCCTGAGCATGCCCCATCCCCGCTCCTCCCCCTGCCTCCCAGTGCCTTCTGCACACCGTGGAACAGCTGTTCTGCCGCATGGAGGAGGTGCTGGGAGGGAGGGGCAGGAGTTGATCGCAAGGGTCACAGGGGGTGGGAGTGGCTGCCCGCTTGGCTGCCGGCGGGTGCTGAGCACCCGCTAATTTTTCTCCGTGGGTGCTCCATCTTGCTTGTTATACTTTTGTAGGCAAGCAGTTATCTTCTCAACATGCAAAGTACCTAGGCACAGAGGTCAAGCTGCTTCTCAACTCTCTCTTCAATAACTAAATGTTGAGCTTCTAAGCTTCACCTCACAGATTCATGGACTCTGAGGCCAGCAGGGACCATTGTGATCATCTAGTCTGATCTTCCTGTGTAACACAGGCCAGAGAACTCCCCCACAACAATTCCTGGAGCAGATCCTTTAGAAATACATCCAGACTTGGTTGAAAAATTGCCAGTGAGGGAGACTATACCACGCCCTTGGTAAATTGTTCTAATGGTAAATTACTCTCACTATTTAAAATGTACACCTTATTTCCAGTCTGAACTTGTCTACCTTCAACTTCCAGCCACTGCCTTGTGTGATTCCTTTCTCTGCTAGATTGAAGAGCCCATTATTACATATTTGTTCCCCCTCTAGGCACTTAGAGGCTTATCAAGTTACCCCTTAACGTGGGCAGCAGGTATCATAGGCTGAAGGAGGCTGAGCCTCCCCAAACAGCCAGGTGTGGCCCTGCCCACACTCTGCCACCAGTCCCACTCCTGCTCCCTGCTCTGCGGGAGGCTCTTCCCCTGGCCATGGCCCCTCTGGGACTGGTGCTGGGATGGGCTGCACTTCCCGCCCTCCCAGCACTCTGGGGCCAGGGACAGTGACGGGGAAGCACTGGCCATCCTCCCGGTGCTCCAGGGCCAGGGCCATGCTGCCTGGCCTCCCGGCGCTCCAGAACGGAGAGCGCTAGCCTGGAGCAGGAGCCAGCAGCCACAGTGGGGGGGCTTTGAGCTCCGGCAGGGGCGCAGAAGGGGTGGGGCCATGGGCAGCAGGGGTGGGGCTGGAGGGCTAGCATCCCCAAGCTAGTGGTTCTCCCACCGCCCATGCCCCTTAACCTTCTTGAATGGTGGGCACCAGAATTGTGCACAGGATTCCAGCAGCTGTCGCACCCGTGCCAAATACAGATGTAAAATAACCTCTCTACTCTTACTTGAGGTTCCCCTGTTTATGCATCCCTGGATCACATGAGCTTTTTTGGTCACAGCGTCACTCTGGCAGGTTCACGTTCAGCTAATTATGTACCATGACCCCCAAATCTTTTTCAGAGTCACCACTTCCCAGGATAGAGTCCCCCATCTTGTAAGTATGGCCTATACATTTCTCCTGGATGTATACATTTACATATTTACATACATACATATTTACATTTAGCTGTATTAAAACACATATTGTTTGCTTGCACTCACTTTACTAAGCTATCCGGATCTCTTTCAATCAGTGATCTGTCCTCTTCATTATTTATCACTCTCCCAATTTTGGGGTCATTTGCAAACTATCAGTGATGAATTTAAGTTTTCTTTCAGGTCTTTAATAAAAATGTCTAATAGCTTAGGGCCAAGAACAGATCCCTGAGGGCCCTCCCAGAAACATACCCACTCAGTGACAATTCCCCGTATACAGTTACATTTTGAGACTTATCAGTTAGCCAGTTTTTAATCCACTGAAGGTGTGCCATGTTCATTTGCTGTTGTTCTAGTTTTGTAATCAAGCTGTCACTTGGTACCAAGTCAAATATCTCACAGAAGTTTCAGTATAACATTGCGTCAACCAAACTTATACACACTAGCTTTGAATGAGCTACCTGCTAAAAATAGCAGGGTTGCCACGACAGCACGGGATAGCCGTTTGAGTACAATCCCGTCGAAGACGCTACAAGTGTTTGGATGGCTCGCCTGCCCCACTGTCCGCACCGCTGGGGCTACATTGCTATTTTTAGCACAGTGGCTCCATCCAAGCTAGCGCCTGTCTGTTTATCCAAGCTGGATATTACTCCTCCCGCTTCAGTGGCCCTCCGTCCCTGCTTTCCAAAGCAATGGCTCCTCGCCTGCCGACATAACCTGTGTTCTTGGTTCCCAGATGTATTACCTTGCATTTGGCTGTGCTAAAAACACTTTGCTGGATTGTGCCCATTTAACCAGGCAATACAGCTCACTCTGTAACAGTAACATATTTACTCCTTAAGCCATCTTCTCATTTCACCAGCAAATAGTTTATATCATAGTCTAGATCGTTGATTAAAATATTAAATGGCACTGGATCAAGAACCAGTCCCTGGGGGACCCCACCAGAAACAGCCCTGTTCATAGATGTCTCCCCATTAACCGCTATATTTTGAGATCTGCCAGTGAGCCAGTTTTTAATCCAGCTAATGTGTGTCCGATTAATTCCTTAGCATGTAAGTATTTTTAATCAAAATGTCGTGTGATATTAAATCAAATGCCTTGGAAACAATCTGAGTACACTATATTCACAAAGTTACCTTTGTCATCCAGACCTGTAGTCCTTAAAAAATATGCCTGCCCCCAAGCCACACACACACACACCAAGTTTGTTTGAAAAGACCTACCTCCCATGAAGCCATGTTGACTAGCATTCATTATATTTTTGGCCTCTAATTCTTTGTTGATGCAGTCCCAATATCACCATTCCATTATTTTACCTGGCTTTATAGAGCCTTAAATACATCCAAGCATCACAAAAGCATTCCACATTAATAGAACATATCAAACAGCTTGACATGTTTAACAATGGAGCTTGCTTTAGACAATGTTCTCGATTTCAGCAATCACTTGGCTTCAAAATAACCAGCTACTTTCCTTTTCTCCTCTTCTCCTTTGCCACAAATTCCCTAAGCTCGTTATTCTTGGATATCAGACCAGACTAATCGCTACAACCATGAAATCAAAGACAACTGTAACATTTCCAGGGTGGTGACTATAGTCAGAGAAATTAATTCTTTCAGCAGAAATCTTCTATTTAGACAAAATATGGTTTTAAAAATGAGAGCTGAGTTCTTAATTGTGTTGTCTGAAATCTCTCTCCATGTACTTAGGTGAGTCTTATCACTATCATATCTTAAGAGCATTGTCTCAGGAAAACAGGTTTGAGAGTAAACTCATTCATTTTCATGCAAAGAAAATCTGTCTCTGGGCGATTTACTGACCATTTCCAGTTCCCACCAGAGTGAGCAATGGGGGATGTAGCTGTTTTGTAGGTGTCAGAGGGTGGACTGGTATGTTTAAGAATTGGGACAGGTCAAATGTTTCCTGTTGAAACTGTTTTTCCTCAGAAAACTGGGGTTTTGACTACATTGTTTTTAACATTAGAAATGTCTACTTGCCACAGAAAATGTCAATTTTTCCAGTCGAAAAAACTAAAATTTTGGCATTCAAATCATAATTTTCCACAGAAAAATGTTGTTTCCGTCAATATTTTTCACAGGAAAAATATGTGGGCTCCCCCCCATCCCCAAACCAGCTCTAGTAAGTCTTTCAGTCCGTATAAGAACCCTCTGTCCTTTATCAAATGGCAATAGCAGGAGTGGCAGATTTGTTATTACACACAGGGCTGGTAATGGTTTGCCTTAACCGCAAGTTCAACTTTCCTCTCACATAATGGGGAATATTTGAGTTAGAGCAATTTCGGGCCAAGTTTAGATCAACAATTCATAACCCTAAACATCGCCTGCCATCTGTCAAAAGGGCTGGTTGTGTTTCAAGTGAAATCTTCTCTAGGGAGATCGGGGCAAAGAGGCACAAGAGGTGGGTGCTATTGACTTGGGCTCCAGTCCTGCCCCCGTTTTGTGTCCATGGCTCACTTTATGTTGCCATACAAGGAATTACTCACGTGCATAAAGTGAAGCCACCGTTCTTGGTGCATGGCCTTAGGCAAGTCATTTAACAGGCACATGCCTCAGTTTTCCCGTCTGTACAATGAGTCTGACAGTATCTACCTATACCGGTATTGGGAGGGCTAACTGGTGTGGGAGGGTGGAGGGGGGGTTATGATTTAAAGCCACAGCCTGTGCGAGGAAAGGGTATTGACGGGTTTCTCTGCAGCAAGGTCTTCAGGGGCATTCAGGCTGACTCAGCTGCATTTCCTACAGGGTGCCCATGAGTCAGCAGTGGCTCTGGCCCCTGATGTAAATAGCATTGTGGAAACTGTTGAAACCTAAGCTCTGGTTTAAACATATCCCTGCCTAGGTGCCCGTGATAACGTGGTTGCCATGAGTCCGGTATCACACTGGATTAAACGGGAAGTGCAGCGGTGTCTTTGAGAGCCTGATTCTCCATCACTTGGCACCTCATGGAGTCATTCACTAACCTAAGAGAGGCAGTGTGGTCTAGTGCTTTGGGAGTTGAGACCTGGGTTCTAGTCTGGCTCTGCCACTGACTTACTGTGCACATTCCTTCTCTGTGCCTCAGTTTCCTCTCCAACCTTTTGCCTGTCTTGCCAACGTAGAGTGTAAGTTCTTTGAGGGCAGGGACTGTCTTTGTTATGTGTTTGTACCTCACCTAGCACAATGGGCCCCGGATCTCAATTGGGGCCTTTAGGTGCTACTGTAATCCACGTAATAATTTACACCTCTGCAAAGCAGATTTTAAAATGGTGTCACTGTGATGGAATACACCCCTGTATTCACACCCTACACATTATTGCAATAATCTTTGTACAAGGTATGCCTTGTGAGGTATCATTTGAAAACTCGTAACTTGCAGGTCAGTATCGTCAGAGGGCAATGTATGCAGCAGCATTATGTGTATGGTTATGAAATTCCCCTGTATAATGTTATTAGCCCATGTTCAAAACCCACTTAGCCCTGCCCAGGCAAAAGGTGTCAGACAGATATGTCTGGAACAAAGGAGTGTATTCTTGTCTTAATTTGCATTTAAACAGTAAACAAACAGGAAGGGGCAACAAAGGAAGCTCACACTCGAGAAAAAAACAGCAGGGGACATCCTTCTACTCAGATTCTGTGTGTCCTGGTTCTCAGCGGGAAATGCTTTTCAAAGAAAACTAAAAAATGATGACAAGGAGGGACAAACAATACCCAAGAGTCCCCCCACACTCTCCCTGTCCACCTCATTCTCTGCCACGTGAGAAGACAAAGGAAACAGCATGTTGGACTCTGGGGGAGAGTCCTGACCTGAAGAGTTTGGACAGTAAGACTCCTAGAAGCATGGGGTGAGAAACTTTGCTTTAATCTAATGGAGTTTAAGTTAGGGGTTAAAAGGTGTTTTATCTTCATTTTACTTGTAATCATTTCTGACTCTTATGCCTCATTACTTGGGCTCACTTAAAATGTCTCTGTAGGTAATAAACTTGTTTTATTGTTTTACCTAATCCCGTGTGTTTAAGTCAAAGTGTCTGGGTAAGTATTAAAGTAACAAGCTGTTGTATATTTATACCCTTAAAGGAATAACAGACTTTATATATTTAGACTGTCCAGGAGAGAGCTGAGCAGTACCGGACATACATTTTGGGGGGCAAGATCTGGGACTGGGGGCATGTTGGGGTCACCCTGCGGTATAACCCAGGCTGGCAGGCTGCAGTTACACAAACACATCTGGGTGTGACCTGCATACTGGTGGCTAGGTGTGAGCAGTCCCGGTTGGAGGTTCCAGCTGCAAGGCAGCCCAGGAAACAGGGCAGGGGTGACACAGCCTCCCCCCAACTGGTCTGGATTGTACCCTGGTACGTCATGGTCACTTCCCCACAGCGGCTCCGCACGGGTACAAACAACTCATCAGAGTGGAAGGCAGCAGAACGGCAGGGCCTATGTTCACTCAGAACGGTCAGAGCATCAAAAGGAAGAGGAAAATCAAGGACAGTAAGAGGGCTACCATCCCTTCACCCCAAGAAGAGGTTGGCAAAGAGGTTCCCCATCCCCAAAAGGGCAAAGGAAATGGCCACATGGGACCAGAGAACTGAAGCAGCAAGCGGAATGGTGAAACCGACTCAGCCGCTGTAGCGGAAGAGGAGCGGGAGGGTGGGCTTATCGGCAGAGGGCTGAACATATTGTCAGGAGGCTAAACAGCAGATGAGCGGGAGGGATGCCACGGAATGAGAACAATTCCTAGAGCTAGAGGAGTCAGGGAGAGAAAGCGGGACTTAGAACTCAGACTAAGCCTGCTTTTCGCCAAGTGAGGTCCATTCCCGTCTCCGAGGGGCCGATCCTCCTCTGCCTCCTTGCGTGTGCAGGGCCATTGAGAGGACCAGTAGACCATCTCAGGGGGGTAGAGGATCTACTCCTAGATGTGTTCTTCCTCTGCCCTAGAGGCAGCCATGGGCAAGGAGTAACTGCCCCCCTAGGATTTATTCACCAAGCCTGACAGGAGGAACTGGACTCAGGATGCTGGTTTGGGGAGCAGCCCTGTCTCCTCTCTTTATGCATGTGTAACACACAGCAATGTCAACAGAAGCTGTGTGTCTTATGAGGCAAATCCAGAGCCCAGCACGCCGTGTGACTAGGCAAGGTAAATGAGTGAGGGGTAGAGGGAGGTGCATGGTGCACTGGGCATGACCCCCGGTCCCCTGGAGCCAACTCCAGTGCCATAGCCTCAAAACCTTCCCTTGCTCTCCCACAACATTTCCAGCCATCACACCAGCCTCTCTCCAGCTAAGTGTGATGTCCTGGGTCTTGAACCCTGGCCTGGGAGTGCCCAGACAGCTGCCACATCCTGGCCTCCACCCAATGGCTCCTGAAGTGTGGTTGGCTGAGAAGCTACTGGGGCTACAACCCCAGCCAAGGTACCACTCCAGGAGCTCTGATTGGAGGGTCGCTCGGCTCCACCGGTTGGTCCAACTATGCTATGTAAACCAGGAGGAGGAACAGGAGGTTTGTCTGAACCATAAGGGGGTTTCCTGTTTGACTGCATTGGACCCTGCTTCGTACACCCAACCCTGTCCCTGGTTCCTGCTCTGCTTCTGGCTCCTGCCTTCGCCCCTGTTCCCACGGTGCTCCTGCTCCATGCTTCATCCTTGCATCTCCTCCCACCCTTACACCTCGCCTCCAATCCTCAGTGGCCACTTCTGGCTCCACCTCCAACTTCTGACCTTGACCTTAACCCTTGGCTCTGGCATTTGGTATCTGAGCTTGGCTCGGCCCCTCAGCTTCAATTCCTGGTTCTGACTCTGGCTCCACCCCGACTCTGGTAATTGGCAGTTAACTCTGGGGCTGACCCCTGGCTTCGTCCCCAAACCTGGACGCCTGCTCCACTCACGAGACCCGATTCCTGCCCTGACTATTAGGCCAGACCGCTTACATCTTGGTCCGTAACACTAGGCCCCTCAGTAAGTCACTGCCTGTCTGGTAAAGCTGGGACAAGAAACCAGCGATCCAGGCTCCCCTTCCTTCTGTTCTCAGCACTAGACACAGCCCTTGGACACAGGGGACAAAGAGCAAAATCTGGAAAGAAAAATTCCCTGTAAAAATGGAACATTTTAAAGAAATTCATGAGCCCAAGGACTTTCATGCTGCCTTGTTAAACAGTGAGCTCATCCCGTGAACTCTTCTAAGGAAACATCTCCACCTGAGTTTGACTCTCTGTTTGCCAGCTCCAGGGCAGTGTTCTTGCTGCTGGTCAATGGTTTGTTTGTTTTCCCCGGTGAATTCAGTGCTCTGGTGAAAGGTAGCTACCACGCAGCCTGGAAACTAAATCTCTCTATCTGCAGAATAGCTATGCAACCAGTCACCACCCCTCCTATTTCATGCAGAATCCAAATTCTCCGGGGCTGCTAGCATGGTGCCCTTCCAGAGCACTAAGCCCATCTGAAAAGCTAATAGTCAGGAGTGTGTGCCCAGTTACAGCGAAGGGATAAAGCCCCAGCCTGTAACAATGAGCGGGGAAATAGCAGCCCCTAATGATGGAGTCACGCTTGCTTGGCTCAGGCTGGGATAAGAAGGTTTCCTAGAGATCATGCACTTGTTGTAGCAAGATAACAACGCAGGAGAATTTGTCTGAGAAGAAGCTTCCAGGCTTCCTGTGCAGCAGCAGAGAAAAATCTGCTTATACCTGATTTCAAAGAAAACTTCGCCTCTGGCACTGGGCCACAGAGCCGAGCACAAAACAGCGTTGTCTAGCACAGCATCTTTGGTACCAGAAAATAAGGTCAAGATTTCAGCATGAGACCACCTCCGGCAGTTTTTTAGGAGGACATAAAGCCAGAGGATTAAAGCAACGTGACTCATTACAATCATCCATTTATAATGATCTAGACTCCAACCTGACCCTCCCGCAGATTAAAACAAGGGGGCTGGGTTTGAACCCCTATATTCAAAGCAGTTGGGGCTTGGTTTGGAGGCAAACCCAAAGAGGCTTGTTTTCTGGGCATGGTCTGAAGTGCTGCAAATCTTAACGCGCCAAAGAAAAGCTACAGCCCGGCTGTCCCCCTCATATGGTGGATCATGGCTCTGCTGCCTTTCCAAAATACATTGCCCTAAAGAATTCAACAGGCCCCAGTATTTTCATTTGTACCCTGAGCTCCAACATTTTCAGGGCGCTGGGAGCTGGAAACCAAGCCACACTGGCAAAGCACAGAATAAAGAGCTCAGAGCAACTATGAATGGTGGGAGATCTGCCAGAGCGCAGAAATGGCTCCCAGAGGAAATGGTTCTAACCTCATCTCCTCAGACATTTCAAATTAGATTGAAAAGCACAGAAAATTATACTGTTGGGATCAGGCCTATGCTGGCCTGGAGTTGAACTGAATAAACTAGCAGATCTTGTCCGTCTCGACAGAATATCCAGCTTCTAAGACCTATTATTATTTACTTTGAGCCTCTGTGTGCTTTTTATGCACCTAGTACGTCAGACGAAGCACTCAGTCACCCATTAGTCAGCTAAAAGTTTCACATCTCCCTTAACTGCTAGGCTTTCAGAGTATTAAATTAGAAGTCAAGGGGGCATTAGCGAGTGAGCCACCAAATTGTAGGCCAGGTTTAAGAAATTGCTGTTCCCCTATAATCTCTTAAAAGCCATCAGCTACCCAATTCTCCCTGAAAAAGTGTTCATATTCCAGACATTTTAGACTCTCTTTCTCATTTTCAAATGATTCAGCAACGGCAGGTGAAGTCAGAAAAGCAGTGAAAGTCACAGGCCAACTTCCAGCTCTGGTGTAAGGGGCTCACATTGGCTTTAATGGGGCTTTTTGAACTTCAGATCAGCTGTGCATGTAATAACTGAAAATAATTCCTCTAGTCTCCAGGGGCTTGGCTACCAGTAAGCCCTCTGGACAGTATACACCCATCACACAATAAATAGCCACTGAATATTTTGCTGCTCCAGTAACCATTTGTTCCATGGCATGCACAGAGGAGCCTGTCTAGATCTTGCTGAACTGGGGATAATGTATTAAATGTATCTTAATTAGGGCTATCGAGCGATTAAAAAAAATTAAGCACACTGCTAAACAAGAATAGAGTACCATTTATTTAAATATTTTTGGATGTTTTCTACATTTTCAAATATATTCATTTCAGTTACAACACAGACTACAAAGTATGTAGCCACCCAACACGCAGGCCAGCAGAGGCTCGGGGCATGTATCCCTTCCCCAGCCCCGTCTTCCTGAACACAAGTTATTTGGGGCAAAGCTGGACTTCTGGAGATCTCGCACAGTACTGAACATGGCAATGAACCATACGTCATGCCAATGACATCCCAGGGACTGGACCTGATTCTATGACTGTAAGCCCCTAGCACAATGAGATCCTGCCCTCTAGACAGGTACCGCAATAATACGTTCTTCTTAGTAATGGCAGTTCTGGTGCTGTAGCCCTTACCCCGGCAAGACTCCACATGAAAGCCTCAGGAAGGCCTGGAAGTCTGCGTGACCCTTCTCTAACGCAAGCCCTGTCAGGAGAGATGCTGGGTAAACTGTGAAAACAATAGGAATCCACGAATATTCGTTTGCATTTTTTTAAATGCATTTAAGAGCACCTGAGAATTCCAGCTTCATGCACACAGCTGGGAAAATTGGTCCCTAAGACCAATCAAGCCAGTAACTCAAGTAGCCACCGAGACACAGACACTGGGGTTTTCAGTGGGGATCAAACCCCTTCCATTGCAGCTCAGAAAGTAACACCTGAAAGTGTATAGCAGGCTGCTAAAGGGAAAGCATCTGTGTTTGAGAGTAACAGCCGTGTTAGTCTGTCTTCGCAAAAAAAAAAGGAGGACTTGTGGCACCTTAGAGACTAACCAATTTATTTGAGCATGAGCTTTCGTGAGCTACAGCTCACTTGGTACGTTTATGTCCCCATTACTGCTTCACTTTAATGTGTTTATCCCCACTACACCACTAGGCTATACAGAAGTGCTCGTGTCCCCATTGCAGAGGGGAAACTGAGGCAGAGAGACTAAGGGACGGGAAGCCTGTGAAAGAGCAAGGAGTTGAACCCTGGGTCTACCAAGTCACCACCAGAACCACTGGGCCATCCTCCTTCATGTGATACTCCAGTGTGACAGATGACCAGTACCAAAGCACAGCCATGCACACATTTGAATGAATATTCATGCACATTTACCCTTTCCCCCCATCATTTTCCAAGCCCCCTAAACATATATTTGGGGCAACTGGTGTAAACTGATATCACAGGCACTATCCTAGTTTACGCCAGCTGAAGAGCAGGCTGGTGTAGCTCTTAAAGAAACAGATTCCACATTAATCACAGTGCAGCCTGTGAAATGCCGCAGCACGACAGACTCTCAGCGGGGATTTTCCCCCAGGGACGTCAGACCAGCTGGTGGATTCTTCATCTTAGGACAGATCATTAAGCGCATCTGAATGAACACCAGTGTGTGTGGGGGGAAGCACCAATAGAGAGCAAGAAATCTCGGTAGGCTGCACCGAATTCATTCTTACCAGGCAGCAGGAGCATCCCTCAGCCTTGCCAATGTATCTGCATGGTTTGTTCTGCGGACACGTCTCTGATGGCTGGTCTTGGTACTATGCGGGAAGTGGTTACCACAGCACCTGCAGGTCTTTGCTTCACTAGCCCCTGCCATCGACTGCCTGCCTGCCCTTAAGTCTCTGATTTTATACCCTGGAGAGGGTTCCCCACCTACGTTGCTCTTCAAGGGATAGTGCTATCCCATTAGAGAGGCAGACAGATAAATGGTTTTGTTCTTCAACGATTCGGGTGGAAGCTACCTCTCCCATGCTGCAGTGACTTCCCTTTAAATAGAAAAGCCCCTAGACTCCCTTTCAGAGGCGACACCGCTCCATCACCATCTCCGGGTGACATGAGGAGCTCTGGCATATCCCAAGCAGAGGGAGTCCAATGAAGTTGCTCATGAACTAGGGTGATGAGACACTTTCGAGTGGGACATCTCAGTTGGAAAACAGGGCAGGGGGAAAACAGCCTGGATCCAATGTGGCTGGCTGACAAGTGGAGCTGATTAAAAAAGTGTCAAAAATGTACCTTCTTTCATTTTCAAAGCATGGAATTTTTCCACCAGCTTTATTGGCTGGACTGAGATGGTTCTGAGGACATCCTATGAACCTTATCATAAAAGCTCAGGTGGAACCATGAGAGAAGGACAAGAATGATGGACTTGTTGTAGTTCAGGTTGTCAATTAGGACCTGGGAGGTCATTTCCAACTCTGCCCCAGCTTGGCAAGTCACTTTGTTTGTCTCATCCTTCAGTTCCCCAGTGGGACATTGGGAGATACTAATTATTTTCTCCCACCCCTTGTCTGTTTAGCTTGTAAAATCTCTGGGCCAGGAGCTGGCTCTTCCTATGTATCCAAAAGAGGGGGCCCTGACATCAGCTGCACCTTTTAGATGATATTGCAATGCAAATAATAATACCGAGATGGGTGGGATTGGAACAGGTGCTCCCACATGGCTGTTGTCCTGAAAGAGGGATGATCGCTATTGATCAAGACCACAACTTGTATGGAGCTGCACTAGCTATTTGAATGTACACGCTCAGGTTAAACAATCATATCATTTCAAACGTGTGTCCTCACTCAGGGACCAAATCCAGAAGTCTTTCCTCAAGTAAAACTCCCTTTGGAATAAGACGCAAAGGGCCTCTTTGGTGGATAGGGTGTTACAAAACATTTCTCTGACTGCTTCCCTTCAAGCTAAGGAAGATGGTGACATCTGAGCAACTAGACCAGATCAGCTGTGAATGAGACTCTCTGAACAACAACAGCTTCCAGGTGTAAGGCCCCACAGGTCTAAGACCCAGGCCTGCAGAGCTACCAGGCTGCTGACATCTCCAGAGTGCCACCCAGCAGCAGCTGTAACCAATTTGCACTCCACTTCCTGGACACTGGTCTGGACATAGACCATGGGAAGTCCCACCTCAAGGTTTTGACAGATGGCAGCCTCGTGGCTCCTGATTGGCTCTCTGCACTATATAAACCCAAAGGCCACTTCAGGAAGTGTCCAGGAAATAGTGTGGATCTCCTGGAGTTGCCATGACAGTTCCTGCTTCTTGATCCTGAATTCCTGGCTTGGACCTTGGCTTGATCCAGACTTCGCCTCCTGACTCGGACCCTTGAAACCTAACTTAGACTCTGATCTTTGGTATCGACCCTGGCCTGGAACCCGACTACGAACTCCTCTGCTCCTCCCGGCCTCAGGTTTGCCCCTGCTCTGACCCTTGGTCCTCACTGCCCTAGTCGGGATCTTGACACCCAGGTGCCACATCAGCACATGCTGCAGTTCTGGGATGGGAGCTGGCCGCTGATGAGAATCAAAATAACGAAGCGATGGTTTTAATCATGGAAATGTTTCTTTCCCCCTTGATGTAAAGTCAAAATGGAATCAAGCCCATTGCCTTTGGGACCACATTGAGCTGTGGGCAGGAAATATTGCACGGTGGTTTTGGTAAGGGTCGGAGATAATATTTTCAAAATGTGGTATCTAAAGTGAAACGGGTTTAAGTGCTTTGCTGGGTCAGTGTCACAGAAGCGTGCTCTGTCTCTCTCTGTATGGCAGTAGTTAATAGACACGGTGGCAGTAAAGGGCACTCAAGAATGTTTCATAGTTCCTGGAGTTTGTAGGGCACACTGCAAATGGCATCCTCTCTCCAGATCTTTACCTCTGGTCTTAACACTCAGCAGCACCTTGTAAGACCACAAGCCAAAGTGCCCAGATCATATTTTGGTCCATGTTAGGTCTCAAGAAAAGACAAACAATGGAGATAACTCAACACCTTCTATTGTACCAAAGAGCGTAGGATACATCTGCTTTGAAAGCCAAAAGAATCTTTTCTTCAGGCATTGGGTGTTTACACAAATACCACAGGCCAAGAATTTTGAAGAGAGAGAAAATCAGTGAGATTTGCTGGGTGCTTTTGGAAATTAGGTCACTTACTGAAGTGCCTAATCAGGATTTAGGCTCCTCTCATTGAAGATCTTGACCAAGGATGTTAACCCCCATGTCCTGACTCAATTCCAATCTGGGTAAAAACTAAACGCTGCTGCCCTACGAATCACTCTGCAATTTCAGTTGAATTCCCTCGGCTTCTTTACATCATGACCTCCATTGTTGGGCAACATTGCTGCATCTCATTGAACAGCTGCTGCATTCCTCCCCCAAGACAGCTGCATTTCAGCAATGGATTATTACTATTAATATTTATTCATATGAAGTGGATCCCTACTCTAGATAGCCTGAATCTCTCCAACAGAGGTGTAGTGAGACTTAGAGCTCCCTAGATGAAAAGCACTGTAGAATAGCCAAGTGTTATTTGTAATGAATAATAAATACTGGGGTTTCGGGAACCAAATATACAAGTTCCTTATTTATTTCTATTCTCTTGACTTTCAGTACATACCAGCATAAGGGAATAATGCCGAAGCAGCAGCTCTTCTGAACAATCAGGTTAAATGGAATATATTTATTTACTTATTTTAATATTTCTATTTTATTTTCCCGCATGGAGAGAGACTCACCGGGAGAAAGGCTGCACTAAGTTAGTGTTTCTAAAGGCAGCTGCCGTTTGGAGAAGAGAGGGTGAAATAGCTGTGAGCTGAAGGGCCTGGCAGGGCACCGGAAGCTGCTCCGTAATCTTAAAGCTGTTCTTCTCACCTGCTTTTATAAGTAAAATCTTCCCAGAAAGTTTCCTTGGGCAACTTAAAAAAATCCCTTTGCATTAAGCAGGTTGGGATTTTACACATGGAGCTCATTTCACAGCTCCTTCATGCTTAGGAAGGTGACATTTCCTCCCAGCCAAAATCCTTTGGTTGTGCCTGGTGAAGAATTTCCTCAACTAGGCAAGTTTTCAACCCCCAAATCTCTCTATTCTTCCCCGGATCTCTCCCCCACCCTTCCCCAGATGCCTGTGTTGAGCTCAGCACAGAAGGAGCTTAGCAGAAAGGAGATACCACCCTCCCAAGCAGGGCATTCACATGTACACACACACATCACACGTATCCTCATGAATATAGTCTATTCACACACGAAGACAGCATACCCTTCACCTATGTGCACGCACGCATCTCCGCCCCGTTGTTAATCTGCATGCTCACCCTCACAAATATCACATGCCACATTCACATATGTAGGTAGCTGTGGATTTTCTCAAGGTCCATATAAATTGCTGATGCTTTGAATCCCATTAAGAGCTTTTTAGAGTCCATGGCACCCTGTGGCAATAAGGCCCACAGGTTAATTATGTGTGGTATAAAATTATTTCCTTTAATCAGAAGGCACAAAGCCCATACACAGTGCTGTATACAGACACGTTCCATGGGTAAACACACCCAGCCACATATGTATGCCCCGTACAGCCTATTCCTGTCTTCCCCAAAGGATTAATAATAATACACTAAGTGCAATTATACAGCACTTTACATCTTCAAAGGTCTACACAAATATTAACTAACTGCATTTCGCATCACCCCAGGGAGGTAAGGAAATTATGATTATTTCCATTTGATGTGTGGGGAAACTGAGGCAGGGAGCTGTGCTGTGAGTGGAAAGAGGCCACAGGGTGACTCCCTGTCAGAGCTGGGATTAGAACTCAGGAGTTCATGATGCCCTGTCCCATGCTCAAACCACTAGACTCTGTTGACCCTCGGAAGAGAGCCCCAATATTTCCAGAGGATGGATAGAATATCACCTTACGCCATGGGTTGACAGCCCCTCAGGAGGACACTGTATGCAGCCCCGTTGATCTCAGTGGAGTTGTGCAGTATGACTCAGGGCAGAATTTGTTCAGTAACATACACACCTAGAGTCAACAACGGGAACAAGACCTAGCCATAACTCCTGCACAGGACCTAGTGGCTCACGGGTGTTAACCATGAGCTCACCTGGGGTCTTGAATTTATTTTCCAGATATCTCTCTTGCTCTCGTCATCACAGCCCCTCACAGGATGAAAGAGATATTGACAGAAAGCAGAGAACATCTTCAGAAAGGAGTCTGAGGTTAGATATTAGGAAAAGCGTTCTAACTATAAGGGTCGGTAAGCACTGGAACAGGTTACCTAGGGAGGTTGTGAAATCCCCATTATTGATGGTTTTTTTAACAAGTTGGACAAACATCAGGCAGGGATGGTCTAGGTATACTTAATCCTACCTCACTATGGGGGGACAGACTAAAAAACCTCTTGAGATCCCTTCCAGACCTATATTTCTATGATTCTGTGATTCACCCTCTCCTTGCAAATCAATTGCTTCCAGCACTTGGGTTCAGTACTTGACTCCATCTGCATTGGGAGCCTTGGCACGTGGTTGTTTGGGGAAAACAGTTGTTTAACCGGGAGCATCATGCAATGGTTTCAAAAAAAGGAAGATTTGGACACATCTGATCTCTTATGGAAGTTTGTTCCTGCACAACTGTTAATTACCCGATAGGAAATGAACAAGAACATTGCAATCAACCTTCACATCAGCAAGTCCATTGCAGAGCACACAGAGAAAAAGGTACTGATCTAGTGGAAGAGACGCCGTCAATCCTCGTGATACTATAAAAGATTGACGAAGAACTTGCTGCATGGGAGGAAAAGGACGGAAATGGCAGACGCCTCCAAAAGGAGAAAAGAGCAATCATCCATATTTTAATGTGCCTCTCTTTTCCAGATTCCACATTTCACGTACATATAAATAAATAAAAAAAAATCAACCTTCACATCAGCAAGTCCATCTGGAATCACACAAAAAATCTCCTTGTCTTCTGCAGTGCAAGAAGGATGCTCAGATTTACAAATGATTTATTCACAGCCCATCACGGAGGCAGACAGATGGACGTGGACAGCAGATAAGCAGGACATTAAATGCTTCAGAAGAACATAGCAGCGATGTCCCTCCCTCCACCCCAACCCCACAAACAACATGTCTACACAAACAATGTCACAGCTCACTACAGAGTGCAGCAGCTAGATAACGACAGGTCATTGGGTCAGAAACATATGGGCCCTCAGCATGAAGGTACCATTAGAACATAACATAAGAACAGCTATAATGGGACAGACCAACGGTCCATCAAACCCAATGTCCTGTTTTCCGCCAGTGGCCAGGGCCAGGTGCCCCAGAGGGAATGAACAGAACAGGTAATCACCAGGTGATCCATCTCCTGTCACCCATTCCCAGCTTCTGGCAAACAGAGACTAGGGACACCATTGTCTCACTGTTCCCTTGTCCCCCTCCCCATGCTGTTTGTTGCATTTGCCTTTTGTCTTGTACCTAGATTGTAAAGTTAACTTTACCATGGGGCAGGGACCATCTCTGCATTACATGTGTGTACAGCTCCGAGCACAATGGGACCCTGATTCTTGGGTAGGGCTTCTAGGCACTACCGCAATATGGACAAATAAGAAAACACTAAGCTGCTCATGCTCCTATTGACGTCCATGAGAGTTTTGCCACTCGCTTCTATGGGATTAGTAGCAGGCCCTAACCGGCTTCCACTTTATTGCCCGTGACACCTTGTATGATACATTTCACAACGCTGATCTTGATCCAAAATACACCCTCCAATGAGATTATTCATTTTTTGAAAACGGGAAGAGGGAGAAGTATAATATACTGGTTGACATTGTAATTTGTCTGCCCCAAGTATCTGGGGCAAACAATCCCAATAACTGCGTTGATCTGAACAACAAAACAACCCCATGAAATACATTTAGGCCATGGGGTGATGTTCCAAGAAGACTTGGTAGCTTGGTGTTTGGGATCCAATCAATTGCAGATGGATATTTTGCCTTATTAAATGTATCAACAGAACAGCAACCAAAACTGATGGAAATTTTTAGCCCAGACTATCAGATCTCATGTGCCAAAGGGGAATTTGCTGTAGAGATATTAAATACAATCAACTGGATGTCTGAGATCTTACCAAGGACGTTAACTCCAAAATATATCATATGGCGCTAGGCCTGAGCCACAAAGCCACATGCAGATTCAAACATTCCCAGAGCTCAGGAGTGTTTGGATCCACCCAGTTTTCTATCTTGGGTGCTTTATCTGGCCCCCATCCCTGTAGCAGCTGAGCACCTTTCCATCTTTAATGTATTTGTCCTTACACACCCCTGTGCTTTGGGAAAGATCTATCGTCCTTACTGTACAGATGGGGAACTGAGACACAGACAAGCTACATGACTTGTCCAAGGTCACACAGGAAGTCTGTGGCAGAGCAGGAAATTGAGCCCAGGTCTTCCAAGTGCCACATTAGGGTCCTGACCTCTGGACCATCCCTTCCCATCTGCAACAGCCTGCTATAAGGGCAGTTGCTATAGCAAGACTATTGTTGGACGGTAGTTATGCAGACCCTGGTGTTGGAATTATTCCAGAGCCGACTGCAGTCCAAGTGCTAAGTCAGTGGCCAGACTAAACGAAAGCAGCATAGTATTTCCAGCACGCTAGGCTTTTCTGTATATCCAAAGCTATTGAAACTCATGTGGCTTCTATTGACTCAATGGCCTCCCTTGGGTCTCTATCAGAGGCCTATGAATTTGTCCCCGTTTCCACTGCTATCAGCACCCACCCCATGTATCATGCCCTACCAACCTTATGATGGTGACTAGATGGGCCTGTCCGTGCTTGACACCAGATAAAGAAAGTTCCATGCTTTGCACCTGCTAATCTGTTTGCTTTGTCTCCTTCCGTCAGCCCTGCTGTAATCTTGCTTAGTTAATCCATTCACATGGAAAACGGATCTATTTTGAATTCCGCATGCAGCTAATTGCTGCAGGGGGAGGAGTAATCTGCCAAGAGTCAGTACGGTCTAAATTAAACTGCAATGGAATTATGCCTTGATATGGTTGACATCCAGTTCTTCAGTTCACACCTACCGCTGAATGACGCCCAACTGTCATTGGCTGAAAATCCTAGTCAAAACTCTTTGGGACCAGGACTGTGTTTTATTCTTTGTTCTGTAAAGTGCTGGGGTCCATTCATGACAATTGGCACATGCCTATTAATAATCCAGTGAACAAGAAATGATAGGAAGTGGCTTCCTCCAATCTCATCCCTGCTCTTAGAAAGACCTCCAAATCAATGTTCACCAAGGTCCTGATTCAACACTCATTAACTCCACGGGAGTCTTTCCAGTGGCTTCAGTGTGCTTTCAATCGGGCCCCAAATACTTCCTCTCTCTTCTGCCTAACAACTCTTGAAGTTACATAGGTGCTGACTTCCTCTGAAAATCCCGTGAAGTGAGGGACTCACCTAGGCTGCTGCCCGTCCCCTCTAGAGAACAGAGCGCTGGCAGGAAAAACACAAATGGGTCTGTTCCCAGGGCTGATCGGTTTTGCGAGAGAAAAGTGCACCGTGCTCACCTTAACCCTTCGAAGGCCGGCGTTCCCCAGCCCAGGCCAACCAAACCAATGCCCAGGAGAATAGGGGTGGCGGGACTGCAGATCCCATGGGAGTTAGCACAGACTAAGGAATCCGACTGACACATTCGAACCCTGACAGCAACACGCTGTGCTGGGGTACTCAGCGGCAGCTCTGAGGGGGTGCGTGGGACACGTGCATGTTCCTCCCCACGATCGCAGCATGGTCTGTAAGTGGAACCACTACATGGCACCTGTAACTCACATGCAGCGGTTACAGTCAATTTCACCAGTAGAGGGCGCTCTCTTCCCCTTTGCTCTCTCTCCCCTTCCCTCCTTACTCTACCTCCTGCTCATGAAAAGCCTGATCCATTGACGTGTGTGGAGGGGGCCTTGCATTGAGCACGATGGGCTTTGGATGAGGCTGGACGGGCACCTGTTGAAAACGGCTTCCCTGCTGGCTGCTGGCTTGCGAAATGCAACGTAGGCAGCCCTCTTGGAATCCCATGGCTGCAACTTGCGCTGCCCCCTACTGGTGTGTGCTGTGCACAACATTAGGGGACCGGCGGCCCCTCGGCACGGCCCCGTCATCTGGAAGAGCTAGTTTGCAGCGCTAATAGCTGGCTGCATGGCACAGCATGGTACATTTCTTGTCACCTTGGTTTTGTTGGCTTGCTGTTCTGAGCAGGACCGTGTCCCGGGGGGACCACTGACACAGCTTCCTTTGCCTAGGTGTACAAAGGGAAATGGATTCAGCTCCATCTGTGACCTGAAAATCCTCTCTTAGCTGAATTAACAGCACTGAATAGCACCCATATTTTAGTGGCACTGGGGATTGGCATTACCGCACAATAAAACACCAGGAAAGCCACCAGTAATTGATGCAACTGGAGGAGGACAAAGGAGGGTGCAAATTGCAGCTGGGTTGCTAGCCATGTAACAGGCCGAAAGTGAGGCTCTGCAGGGAGAGCCAGAAATAATTTGAGGATGGGATGGTCTGACACGCAGCAAATGAAGCTGGCTTTGCGGGGCCAACATGGGAGATGAAGACTTCACTCATCTAAGTGATGGACATATGGGTTCTTCCCTCTTTGGAGCAACGCGACACGTTTCAAAATAAGGTCCCGGAGAACAGAAACTAGATTGAGAAGGCAGGAGAATGTAACAATGAGCTTAAGGAGAAACAGAGGAAATAAAAGGGAAGGGGGTGCAGGGGTGGTGTTGGAAAAGCTCTGGCCTCTGTGATAGTCCCATAAATGTGCAGATGCCATAATGCTAGATTTGCTCCTCAATTAAAACTACAGCAGCAAATGCTCCTCCAAGGCCACTGATCTTAAAGCCCCAGGTCCATGCCTGAGCGCTGGACTCGATGACCTTTGAGGTCCCTTCTAGCCCTACATTTCTATGATACTAATAGAGTAGGAACAGGATAGTGGTCCTTTAAATAATTATTGAGCCCTCATTGTCTTCCATATTTCTGTAGCTACCATACCTCTGCCACAGCATAGGTATGTGGTTAGGCCTGACATGTTATATACGTTGGATCACTTGGTGATTCCCTGTTCTGTGCACTCCCTCTGGGGCACCTGGCATTGGCCACTGTCGGGAGACAGGACGCTGAGCTAGATGGACCCTTGGTCTGACCCTGTATGGCCGTTCTTTATGTTCAGTGGAGCTGGCTGTGAATTTTGCAGGGAACGTTTTTTCCATAGGAAAATGCCGATGCATCAAAATTTTAAATTTTCATGGGCAGTGGTTGGTTTTGACAAATTTTTCAATTTGATTTTTTTTAAATAAAGGTTTGAAATTGTTGCAAGCTTTCATTTTGGCATTTCCTAAAGAAAAACGATTCCGGTTTTCCCATTCAAAATGACTTTTTGTATCAAATTTTAAGCTAATTATTATTATTTTGGAAGTATAAAAATGATCACAATCTAAATGAAATATTTTGATTGATCCAACCAGTTGTTGGGGGGTGGGGAGGGTTCAGATTGTGAAAATGGTTGAGATTTTTACTTTTTGTCCCATTTCAGGACAGAATTTTTTTTTTGAAAACTTGAAAATGTTCATGGAAAAACCCGTTTCCTGACTCACTCTAACATAGTAAATGCAGTTATTTGGCCTGTGTCTTTCCATATTAAGTATGTTGTGTAAAGAGCAAAAGACAAGACACATCACTATCCCTCACTGAGAAAGGAGGTCTTAGAAAACTCTCAGAGATTACATGAAATGCTTCCCTTAGGAGGGAGATCTGGCAAGCTCAAAATCCCATGGAACCTGGACATTAATGCAATGTTGTCAACTCTCAAGATAGTAATATCTGTCTCATACTATTTGATGTTTTTCTGAAAGTCCCAGCTCCTGGAGTCATGTGAATATGTGAGAATCTCAGCTTTCTTTTAAAAAAAAAAAGTCTGTCTCTTTCTCTTGGTTATGGAAAAAAAACCAAAAACTTGAGAACATGTCTCTCAAAGGCTTAAAGCCCAGAAGGTGATTAAACAGAATCCAACGTTAATTATTTGTTAAAATAATCTCATGCTGTCTGAGCCACTCTCGTGATTTGGAGCAGATGTGACTCCTGATTTTTGAACATTTCGGGTTGGCAATACTGTCAGTGAGCAAAAGGAGCTACAACCCCCACCTCTAAAACATCCTGCAGACCCTTCATTTCTAGAGTACAGTTCTGTCATCCTCTGCTGCACCGTGCTCTGCTCACCTCCAAGAAAAGTGGACTGCAAGGAGCCCAGATTAATGCTGCTCACCGTGGCATTACCTTCCATTGAATTGTGTGTCAGAAGGAAGCAGGCTGCATTCAGCAGCTGCTCCCCAGCAATGTTTTTCTACCTGCTACAAGATCCATCCTATTCCCAAATCCAGGAAGTTCTGAGCATCCAGAGTCAGATGGAAACCTTTCAAACACAGCAGCAGGCAGCATGGACACCACTTCCTCCCTTCCATAGATTCAGGGTCCTCTCCAGCAAATATCCCTTCCACCCTCCCAATGCCTTACAACACAGGGAACCATGGTACCCTTATTAAGGGAACATATTCTCCTCTTACTGTACACACACAGCTCATATCAATGTCAGTGGGATTTACAGTCATTTAAAGAGAGGAGATGCAGATCCCTTTGGTCATCTTCTAGATCAGTTGGTCTGTCTTCTGGCAAGTAGGGCTGGCTGGAGAAACCACAAGCCAGACAGAGCCCATGGAATAACCAGTAACCTGGTGGTCAGGGCACCTGCCTGGGATGTGGGAAATGCAGTGTCGAGTCCCTGCTCCAAATCAGGGACTTGCACTTGGTTCCCCAACATCCCAGGTGAGGGCTATTCTGGTCTCTCCCTCACCAGAAATTCCATCCTGGACCTGAGAAACCTTCCTTAAGAAATTTTCACTGAAACCAATGCACTGAAAAATTCCCCACCAGCTTTAACAATAAAGACAATATGGTTATTTTCATTCCCGAATAAACGCTGACTCTAAGTAGACATGTCCAATCCAGGTCCAAAGTTCCCCTCAAAGGGGGTTCACGTGCATCATCTTATCTCGCTCCATTGCTGTTGCTCAGTGGAACCTCTTTCCACATGACTCCAATTCCTTTTCCAGTAGGTCTATGGGTTGCCCCTTCTGATACTCTCCACCCATCGCAAGGCCTGGCTAAACCAATCACCTGCAGCCTCTACATACTCAAGCACAGCTGACCTTTCAAGCGATGTGGCGTGTTAGACAGCAGGACTCAGAGCAGAATCTAAATTATGCAGGAGGAAAGACGGCTGACGCTACCCGCTGCACTTGACATCTGCTGGCTGCTAGAGTTAGAGTGGAAGTCAAAAAAGAAAGGAAAGGTTGAGACAGGATAAAAAGTGGAAGTTACATTTTTGTGTTGCACTTTAATTGCATTAAAGTAAATTTATTCTTCCTCAAACCCCCAAAAGCCTCGTCTCAAAGATCTGTAATTTCCCAGCAACTAGGTGGTATCAATATCTAATTACTGCACTGGTCATTTTTATTACATTAAATAACTGCATCCCTTCCAAAAAGAGAGACCTGTAATTTGTTAGCACTCTGTGGCATTGAATTCTAATCATGACTTTACTTTTTTTTTAAAGTTGCACTAAAGAAATGAATTAATTCCAAAAGAAGATCTCTAATTTCCCAGTAGCTGGGCCACATCGATTCCTCGTTACAACATTGTTTCTAATCACATTAAATAAATGCGCCCATTCCAGAAAAAAGCTGGAATTTCTCACCACCGTTTCCAATTACCATGTCATCCCTTTCCTTTCTTAACTGGTTTTTAAGATGTCAGCATATCAGTTGGCCACACAAAAGGATTTCATAGGCTTGCTGCTTCCTAACGGCTGTATCCATCTGATCATGGCATGCCCAACTGTGGTGCCCACCTGGCTGCTAATAACCACTCTGACTTGACTTAGGATGTCATAAGGTCTCTGGGCAAGTTCAGCTGAATTGACTCCCCTCCTGCTGTGTATTTTGCCACCGGCCCGTTGCCATCCATTGTGAAGAGTTTGCAGGTCTTGGAGTTCTCATGGACGGGCGTGGACTTTCTGGAGGAAACAGGTGAGTTGGTTGGGCTCAACTGCACAGCGGTGGTGTCCTGAACCGTGTGCTCGCTGGTTTCTATCTCGAAGGTCATGTTGCCGGGTTTGATGAGACCGATGTTGGAACCTGGCTTGGATTTTCTCGACCCATGGGCAGGTGGTCTCCGGCTACAGATGCAGCAGGCCCCGAAAAACGTGAAAGCAACCACCAGCAGGATGGGTCCAATGATGATAGGGGGGTTGTTCATGGGGAGGAAAGTCCCAAAAGCAAACGCTCCCACCAGGGTGATGTTGATCCCGGCAAGCAT
The DNA here is from genome assembly GCF_965140285.1 of Lepidochelys kempii. NCBI lineage: Eukaryota > Metazoa > Chordata > Testudines > Cheloniidae > Lepidochelys > Lepidochelys kempii. The sequence continues at coordinate 102,434,263 of NC_136387.1, read as the reverse complement.
GATGCAAAGTCCGCAGGCGCAGCAGAGAGCAGGGGATGGGAGCCCCTGGGGCCTGGTCTTTCTCTGGCTAGGTTTCTGGGACAAAGAGGTGCTGCTTTTTTCGCTGAACATGTTGATACAAGTCTCCCAGGGGATCTCGCACCTTACTGAGCACACATGGCATTGGTGAGATGATCGCTGGGCTTGCGCTGCCTTGAATTTCCTGTAGGAGGAGGAAAAGAAGAAAGAATGTAACTGCTCACTCATTATGTGGAGGGATTACCCAGGGACCTTGGGAGAGAGCAAAGGGCATGAGAGGGAGCTGCCTGCGGGAGACTTGACGCCTGGAGCAGGTTTGTTAAATGAGCCAATCAGAGACACCGGGCGTGGGGAGGGAACCGGACGCAGCTGGGGTTCCTTATAAGAGAGCTGAAGCTTTTCTTGAAGGGGAAGTCAGCTCTGAGCAGGGCACCTGCCAGCCAAACCCCAGAGTGGGTTACCTCCTAAGAAGTGCTAAATGGAGCCTGTGAAGGAACCCTCTCGCTCACTCAGGCTCTGAGGTCAGAGCCAGGCCCTGGAACAGACTCTTGGGCCTTGGAGTTTTGCTTCATAGTTAATTTGTCTGAAGAGGGGGATGGAACAGCTTCCATATGAGGAGAAATTAATAAGACTGGGACTTTTCAGCTTGGAAAAGAGACGACTAAGGGGGAATATGACGGAGGTCTATAAAATCGTGACTGGTGTGGAGAAAGTGAAGAGGGAAGTTTTATTTACCCCTTCCCATAACACAAGAACTCGGGGTCACCCAATTAAATTAATAGGCAGCAGGTTTAAAACAAACATAAGGAAGTACTTCCTCACACAACGCACAGTCAACCTGTAGAACTCATTGCCAGGGGATGTTGTGAAGGCCAGAAGTCTAACTGAGTTCAAAAAAGAACTAGATCAGCTCCTGGAGAACAGCTACATCCATGACTATTAGCCAAGATGGTCAGGGACACAACACCATGCTCTGGGTGTCCTAAGCCTCTAACTGCCAGAAGTTGAGAGTGAACAACAGGGGATGGATCACTCAATAATTGCCCTATTCTAGTCATTCCTTCTGAAGCATCTGGCACCAGCCACTGTTGGGCAGGACACTGGGCTAGATGCACCATTGGTCTGACCCAGTATGGGCCATTCTTACATTAATAAACCCAGACCCAACAAGGGCGCCTATTGGATGAGCAAGCATGTGGTGTCTGGTTAAAAGGACCTGGAAGAGGGAGGATAAAGAAAAGGACAGGGCAGAGGCACCCTGCCCATAAGAGGGTGCCTGGGGGCGGCCAACCCATTTACAGGCCCCTTTATCAGGGCCACAGAGCTTTCTTACTCTACAGACACCTCCTTGTTCTTCTTCAGCAGCTGGTTGGCTATGACCTCTGCTAATCATCAGAGCCCGGATCTTCTCAATGCCTTCTCACTGTGACCTTCTGTTCCCCTGGCTGTTGTCTTTTGTCTTTGACTGATACCATGAGCTTTTCAGGACAGGGAATGCTCGCTTTGTTATCTATTTGTACAGCGCTGAACACAGGCTCTTTAAACTCTAGAGCTACACAAGTTTATAATAAAATCTGTCACTTGTCCTTTTGGAACAATTTTGAAATTTCATTTTCACGTCTTTCTCCCAGCACCCCCCCCCAGCTCCCCTCCCCCCCGCCAAATTCGGTATTACAGTTAATAAAGTTATTAAAGTTCCGTATTACAGTTATAAAGTTAATATTTTTACATAATTTCATGACACATCCGTCATAGTAGTACATAGTATGCTGTGTCATATCAAATTATGATGTGACATCAACAATCACACTGGCATCTCGTAAGATTATTTATCAAGCAGTCACATGGTTTATCACATGCCTTTCCAACTTACTACATGGCTATCCCCTCCATATACAAGGCAGATATACACTAGATACATGATGGAGCAGCCCGGGCTGCTCAAAACACTCTAGATTATTCTAGATTGGTTTTGTCGTCTTCTTTCATCATCCGCAAATATGACCACTGATAAATTGGCACTAAAGGAACAGCCCACCAATGAAGGGTAAGCAGCAATCAAAAGCCAAATCCTGCACCCCACCCCACTCACACTCAGTAGTACTTAACTCCAAGAGCAGCTCAGCTGTGATCACTGGAACAGCTCACAAAATAAAGTTCTGATTCAAAACTCATCAAAGTCAGTGAATTTAAGCCAACACTTGCCGTTTGGAGATGCACAGCTTGAGTCCCCTAGAGCCTGATTTACTGAGTTGCTGAGCACCTAAAACTCCAGCTGGAGTTGATGGTTGTTGCAGCTGGATGACTGGATGATCATAATGGTCCCTTCTGACCTTAATATCTATGAATCTAGGTGCTCAGCAAATTTGAAAATGTGGCCCAAAGGGTCAAGTCAAGCACCTAAGAATAAAGACACCCGAAACCAGTGGCTACCTTTGAGGAGGTGGGCCCAGATCCTTAAAGGCCTTGAGGTGCCTAAGTCCACCATTTGGGTACCACTGACATTTTCAACACTGCCACAGGGCACCTACATTTCCACCTATGCCCTGACACCATCCCACAGCTAACAAGCTACTCAGAGCCCTCCCTCATGCTGATGCCCTAGAGGCCCTGAAGTGGGATTCTCAAATGAGGTGGGGAAACATCTGTCTCACCAGTGGGGCCCGATCCTGTAGGCATGCTCTGAGCACAGCCAAGATCTGTTATTTGCCTGCCCCCTAACGCAAGCAAGCCAAATTCAGGCCACCAATAGGTGGGGGGTGGGGTGAGCACAGTACTTCCACAAAAGACAGCTGGGGGCACAGGGAAATGTAGGGGTGTGGGTCAGTGAAGTATTGAGCATGAGAAGAGAAAGACACTTGGTGCCTAGGGCATGAGCTACCTAAGTAGCTGACCTGGCTCAGGGGCGTGACTCTAACAGAGAGCCTGCGGCTGAGGATCCTGAGCTGAAGGAGGCGCCTATCTCTGGCCCCTCAGCCAGGTGCACCAGCCATGGGAGGCAGGTATACTAGGCCAGGGGAGGCTCTGCCGGACCCCCGGTTGCAGGTTTGGTGGGGGAAGTTTTTGCTTTATTATGCCCATGCAGGTTCCGGGGTGTCTGAGCAGGCAGTATGTGCTGTTCGGCTTCCTGGGTTCATCAGTAATCTCCCTGGATTCCAGAGAGATTACCGATGAACCCAGGAAGCTGAGTAGCCGATACTACCTTCTCACCACCCTGGAACCTGCATGGGGCATCATCAAAACTCAGGTTCTTCTTCAGGAAGAGACACTGCTGTGGCTTTTCCCAGGTGGTTTGGGGGCTGGGGTGGGGAGGGGACACATGGCACTCCTCCAGGCAAGTGGGGAGGGGCTCAGAGTTTCTCCAGGAAGGGGTGGAGCTCATTGCTCTGGTCGCATGGGGGGCAGGAGGTCTCGGGGCTCCAGCTGTGGAGGGACTGGGGGGGCCTCAGGGCTCCGCCCCAGTGGGGAGGCGTGGGCAGAAGGAGTGGAGCTGGGGCCTAGCCTCCCCGAAGGGGGGATCCACCCAACGCCCATTTGCACCACGTCAGCTGCTTAGATGCCTACGAGCCTCTCCTCTTCCTTCCCTGGCATTTCATTCCAGGATGGGCTAGGTGCCTCCCTGCTTAGCTGACCAGCTTCTGAAAACCCCTTCCTTAAGCACCTGGCTCTGCCCATACGTAATATAGCTGGGGGCTGAGCACTCCACTGGGCTCAGTGCCTAGGTCCCTTCAAGGATCTGGGCCTAAGTGATGCTCAAGCTCATGTAGGAAGTCTGTGGTAGAACAGGAACTTGAAGCCAGGTGTCCCAAGCCCTAGTCTAATTCCCTGACCAGTGGGCCATCCTTCAGCCGGTAAAGTCACAGTAGATCATTAAAAGAGGCATGATTGGCTTATTTGGATCAGGAGGTATAACACATTCCCACAGGGTGAATTCCATTGAATAACACTGAGTTCCTGCTTAAATAATTCTCCCTTCCTGCAGGGAAGGTGGGGTTGTAATATGAATGGCCCCTAGGCCACAGAACGATATCAGACAAGGGATTTCACTCTCTAGCAACTTGGGTGTTGCTTGATTCGAGTCCTGGACCCCACCTAGCCCTGCTAGGACAACTCAGTAGCAAGCAGCAGTGCCCCCTGTGGTCTCTCTTGGGCAGAGCGCTGAGGGCAAGAAGTGCCAAGACAAGAGTCTGGAGTTCCAGTCACTGGGCAGCTATCGTCAGCTTGCCTGCACTGCGGAGGTGTTGCCTTTGATGTCACACATGGAAGAGCAGAGGCGGATTAGGGGTTTGTGGGGCCCTGGGCCAGAGCAAGTGGGGAAATGGGGCCAGGGTATGGAGGCTTGCCTTGCTCTGTTCCCCCTTCCCCCCACCCCGCCCAGCGTTCCTGCCGGGAAGCGGGGCAGTGCATATCGGCTTGTCCCACTCCCCAGAAGGAGTGCCAGGTGGGTGGGCAGAGTGGGGCAAGCCCCCCGTGCTCCAATGCCACACCCTGGCAGGAGCGCCAGGTGGGCGGGCGGAGCAGGTCAGGGTTCGGAGGGCCCATTTTTCCGGGGGCCTCCCCAGATTGTCTGGAACCCCTGGGCACAGGGCCCATTGGCCCAGTGGCTAATCCGCCACTGTGGGAGAGCACTTCCTTTCAGAGGCTGACTGCAAACTCAACAGCACCGTGGTCTCTCAATCTCACCTCCTTCGCTTCTGAAGTTCTTCTCTCTTCTCTCGTTCCAAATCATCTTCATGGTGGTAAACCTGATCTTGGACAGAGCTACTCCGGAGGGGCGGGGAGAGAGTTTTAGCTGCTTAGTCAAGTGGAACACATGGCAACACCTTGGAATTTACACTATTTCATGCTCTTAAGGGATCCCTGGAGTCTTTGGGACTAGAAACCTGGCCTGAGTTAATCCCTGGAGAAGTACCTTCTGGACTAGATCTGTGACTGGGGAACACAGTAACGAGAATAGTACAAAGCAGACTTTGACTCCAAGACCCAAGAGTCACCATCATAATATCATGGTGGCTGACCAAAAAATTAGTAAAGAAACAAAAACACCCACAAATCTGACAACTGTGTCACCCAAACATTCGCTGCATTACTACACATCTGCAAGGCCAGCTGAATGTTTTTACTACGGTTTCCAGGCTGTGAAGTATTCCTGAGCCTCTTGCAGAGACAAGCTCCTCTTTTATGTCCTATACTATAAATGAAAATTCATGGCTTGCTTTGTTCCCCCACACAACCCCACAACCATTGATCCTGCAGTGAGAGTCTCCTTCTCTCAGCGGGACATCAGCGGGAGTTGAGGCACCTTGCAGGACTGAGCCCATCTTCGTTTGCAGAGGTCTGTTTACCAATGATTATCTACCCCAGTGGTCTGCAAAGATGCCCCAGCCACAGAAACCCTTGGTGGAGAAAGAACGACTGGCCCCGTTCAATACCCGCAACATGTGAACTTACAAGAATATCAGCGGGATTTCCATCTCGACAGAGGATTCAATGGCTGGCCCTATTTTCTCTGCAATCCATTTAAGTGAGTGGACTGATGTTTCCACTGGGGCATTCTGCATTGCCTGGGAGTAGCTTGCATTTCATATACGTTCAAGCTGTTTTGTTTCAACAACTAACAAGGCTTGAAATCAAAGCTTGTCTTCTTTCCCGTTCTGAGGGACTTTTCAGGATTGGATGGGTGAGGAAAATTCAGTGGACATGGAGGTGGGGTATGGATGTTTTCACCTCTAGATTACTAGCTCAGATTCATCCCAGATTGCTATCAACTGAACATCAGGTGCTATGAGAAGTACGTTGGTGGCTTCAGTTCACATACAAGCAGAATTTGCCACTCCTCCAAGCAGCAGACTGGTCCAGACTACAGCTGGGTGAAATTTTCAGAGAAAAAAGCGGATTCAGCAAGACCAAAACATTTCACAAATGTGTGTCAATGTCAGGAAAAAAACAAAAATCGTTTTAAGAAGCCCCACAAAAGCCCTACAAAAGAAATTGTGGGGGGGGGAACCTGACATTTTTTAAACAAAACATTTTGATTTTTCAATTCAAAATGACTTTTCGTTTTGAAATTTCCTTTCATTTTTGTTAATTACAAAGGTTTAAAATGCTCAAAGTCAAAATGAAAATGTTGGTGACAAGTCAACCCAGGCACTTAATCCCGCCTGAAATGAAATCTGCTTTGATTTTTCTATTTGCCAAAAGTTTGGAAATATTTTTTTTTTCAGAATTGCCAATGAACCCAAAAAATCCGTTATTCACCCAACCCTATTCCAGAGCCTCTACTGCAATAGCCAACCCTTCCTGTGTACCATTGGCAGGGGATCCGCAGACCCTGGATCTGACCCTCACCCCAGCAGTGGCCCCTAGAGTGCCAGGTTATTTAGAGACTCCCCCTCCCGCCCCATTATTTGAGCCTGATCCAAATCCCATTGAAGTCCCTGGATTTTCAGTCACACCCTTGGAGGCACAGAGGCTGCAGATGCTCCTGTTTGGCTACTTTATTGGCACCCTCCTCCATAGGGACACTACAAGGCTGCACTTCTAAAGAGCCACAGGTCTAGAAACCAGGGTCGGGGGGGTCCTGGGCGGCTGATGCCTCCACATTGCGAGGGGGAGCCCATTGTACAGCTGGCTCAAGTCCTGCTCTTCCTTGAGCTGACAGGCAAGGGAAACAAAGGGTCATGGAGGGGCGTTGCACACATTGCAGGAGAAGGAGGACAAGCTGCTCTTGGACTTGAGCCAGCTCCTGCCGAAAGGAACGGGCGCTTTCCATTGCCTTAAGTGACAGCTGCATCAGCCCGGTCGTTGCACAAGGGTATGCATGCAGCTCTCAGGCACGTAGCAGTGCCCATGCTAATATATTCCTGTGCGCCATGGACAATGGGGGTGGAGTTTGCTAATAAATTCACGGGCCCGGCAAGCACATGTGCTGCCATCAACAGGCAGCAGCCCCAGCAGGCAAACTGCTCCTGTTCCGGAGGAGCCTCAGCAGCTCCCCATAAGTAATCACCATAGGAGGATCTCTCTTGTTTAGACATGCTTCGAGCAATGTACCAGAACCACTACTGACTCTGTTACTTCCAGAACGGGTGACCAAAGTCACACAGCAGGTGAATGGCAGGCCCTGAATAATGAACCCCAGAGTCCTGACTCCCAGTACCCTACTCTAAATATGAGGCAGAACTTTCCCCCTATGTTGCCTGGTTGGATTTGTAGGTTTCTAACTCCAGGCTGCACATGAAGTGCCAGATCCTCAGCTGATGTAAATCAGGGTAGCTCCATTTACATCAATGGACCTATGGCCAGTTTACACCAGCTGGGGAAACTGGCCTATAACAATGAGAGTGAAGTCTCCTGGCATGATATCACCACCACAGAACTGCAAGATGACACACAGGGAGGGAGGTGCTTTCGGTGAATCTGTAAGTGGCGTTCGGAGGCACAGTGTGACAAATATGGCAAGTTTCTGTAATCTCCTGGACAAACCTGACTGAATTCAGTTTGTGTGTCAGGAGTTTATTGTATTCAAAATGCAAAGGTATTACTGTGGGATCATATGTAGCATCTCTAGAGTGGAGACATGACTAATGTAAACCCTGGGAAGTGTAATAGCTTCAGAGGACTCTTTTAAACAACATGCAAGCCATAAATAAACTTTTAGTTTAGTACATGGGTGGGCAAACTACAGCCCGGGGGCCACATCCAGCCCTCCAGACATTTTAATCTGGTCCTCGAGCTCCAGCCAGGAAGCATGCAACTCCCAGAAACAGCGGCATGTCCCCCCTATGGTTCCTTTGCATTGGGGCAGCCAGGGGGCTCTGCACACTACCCCTGCCCCAAGTGCTGCCCCCACAGCTCCCATTGGCCAGGAACCACAGCCAATGGGAGCTGCAGGGCAGTGCCTGTGGACAGCACGCAGAGCCACGTGGCTGCACCTCCACATAGGAGCCAGAGGGGAGATATGCCGCTGCTTCTGGGAGCTGCTTGAGGTAAGCGCTGCCCAAAGCTTGCATCCCTGACTTCCTCCTGTGCCCCAACCCCCGACCCAGCCCTGATTCCCCTCCTACCCTCCAAACTCCTCAGTCCCAGACCAGAGCACCCTCTTGCACCCCCAACCCCTCATCCCCAGCCCCACCCAGAGCCTGCACCCTCAGACAGAGCCCTCACCAACCCAACCCCACACCCCAACCCTCTGTCCCAGTCTGGAGCCCCTTCCCGCATCCTGAATTCCTCATTTCTGGCCCCACTCCAGAGCTCACACCCCCAGCCGGAGCCCTTACCCCCTCCCGGACTCCAACCTCCAATTTCGTGAGCATTCATGGCCCACCATACAATTTCCATACCCAGATGTGGCCCTCAGGCCAAAAAGTTTGCCCACCCCTGGTTTAGTTGGTTTCCCAAGAAATACAGAAGAACCCCATTTATCTGGTCTCCTTGCAACCACGGCCAGATTGGATAATCAAAAATCAGATAATCTGGAGAATGGGAACGTTCAAGGCTGCAGTGCAATCTAGTGGGCACAGTAGAGATCACCTACTTCTGGACCTGTGAGAGCCAGTTATTCATTTAATACAGACAGCCAGATAATGGAGGGTCAGATAAATGGGTTTCTACTGTACTTGGGAGGAGGTGAATGCAAATTCCCACCTCCAGACACAGCCCTTTGAAGCTATGCCCTGACAAGAAACCCACTGTCTGCAAGTTACCTGTTCCCCAGGTCCCAGGATCAAAGACCCAAACTGTATAAACAAGTGACACAGATTCATGGGGATCTAGTTCTGAGCTAACAGCTGTTCTGAACTTGTTACCACAGAAAAAACCCTGGGTGGAATTTTAAGGACTGACTCCTACCAGAACCCTTGTTGGAGTTGGGGTGATCTCTGGTAAGCTTGTTAGCAAGTGTGTAGGATTTATTATTATTATGTGAATATGTTTTCTCAGTCATGCTTTTGCCTGAAGAATAAATGTGCTTGCTTAGAAAAGCTATGTGGTAGCTTCTGACTGTGGGAGATTAAACTGTTTATAGCCTCCAAGGAGAAAAGCAAACTGGCTGAAGCAGTCTGATTTGCTGGGGAACTCACAGTGCAGGCAGGGAACTCTGGGCCTAGAAAATCCCCAGGAGCGGGAGAGACGCATGTTTCCACCCAAGCGAGGTGACAGCTGGGAGCCAGAAGCCTAAAAGTGGGTGCCCTAGCTGGGCCATAGAGGAGGAAATACAGACGCAGTTGCCCTGAACTGTAACAAACAGCAGTGGGCTGGAAACCTTTGTACAGTTGATCATGTGCGTTTACACTGGTCACTTTGCTCTGCCGCCTCCCCTTCCTCAAGCTCTATTAAAACGATGGCACAAAATCAAAAATGATTGGGAAATAAGTGAGTGGGCTTCAGAAAGCATTGCCTGGTATTAGAAAAAGGAATGACCTGATTCAAAATTTCAAGGCCAGAAGGGACCATTCTGATCATCTGTTCTGACACAGGCCCTGGATAACACAGGCCATGGGACTGCCCCAAAATAATTCCTAGAGTGGATCTGTTGGGAAAACATCCAATTTTTAAAAATTTTCTGCAACAGAGAATCCATCATGACTCTTGGTAAATCATTCCAATAGTTAATTACCCTCACTGTCAAAAATGTATGCCTTATTTCCAGTCTGAATTTGTCTAGCTTCAACTTCCAGCCATCAGATCAGGATAGACCTTTCGCTGCTAGATTAAAGAGCCCATGAGCAAATATTTGTTCCCTGCATAGGTACTTATAAACTGTGATCAAGTCACCACTTAACCTTATAAATATGCCACCCCTCTAGAGAGTAACCCAGGCAGCCTGGAACAGTAGGAAAATAAATCAACCCTATTATGATCAATACACAGTATGGGAGCATCCTTATCTTGTTTTTAGATTCATAGATATTAAGGTCAGAAGGGACCATTATGATCATCTAGTCTGACCTCCTGCACAATGCAGGCCACCGAAGCTCACCCACCCACTCCTGCAATAAACCTCTCACCTATGTCTGAGCACTTGAAGTCCTCGAATCATGGTTTAAAGACTTCAAGCTGCAGAAAATCCTCCAGCAAGTGACCCCTTTTCTAAAGCTGTTCTCCCTTATATCAGAGACAGTACCTACATGCACAGAGAGCCTGGTCCAAAGCCCATTGAGAGCAATAGAAATCACCAAAGTGCCAGAACTTAATAAACGACCTATTTGTAGACACCCTACAGCTTTTGTAGGCTCTTCCCTTCACCTTGCTGTTTCTGCACTGCCCTTGCACCAGGTAACGTTATTCATTTTGAACGGATCACTCTTCTGAAATGTAAGACTTCATTGTGGGAAGGGAAGTATTAAAGGATCTAGGCAGACCTCTCTGCTTCTTACTGTTATTGTTGTGGTTGTCATCGTGTGTGTGTTGGGGTGACCATTGTCTAATACATTTCTGGGTTTATTCTCCAATATATATTGATTAAGCTGTAAATGTATAAATGTAAAGAATAACTAACTGCAAAGCAGAATATACAGGAGAGGAATCTTCCAACCTAGGAATGATCAAATACATTCTCTGGAGGACTGATTAAAAACCAACAAAAAACAAAACAAATGTCAAAGCCAGGAACCAAATCCATCTCAAACATAACTCCAGTGAAGTTAATTGAACCAAAACCGGGACGAATTTATCCAGCATCTTCAGGGCATAATTTTTGGATAGATCCAAAAACATTCACACAAAAGCTAAGCAAACTCAGCTTGAGTGGGGAAAAAATATCACTCATTCGAACACTGACATCCAGCCTGTCTAGACTGCCTGAAGCAATCCACAGACCCATTTTTGGAAGGTGGGATCCTTCAGGGGTGTGAAAGCAACTTGTTTAAAAGGGTCAGGGGGGAAATCAATGAAGTTCTGTACAGTCCAAATCTTCTTCATCAAGCTGGCAGAATCCAAGCTGAGTGTTAACAAAGCAGGAGTACTCCTCCCACCCCCTACCCCCACACACACAAACACACAAACACACACACAAAGTGCTGTGAAACTCTCCAGCAATTCTCCATTACCTTGGCCGTGGAGCACCGGCGGCTGGAAGCCGACGAGAACCACTTACCTGGGCTTGAGTGGGAACTCAGGGCTGGCAAGAGGCAGCAGGATCCTCCCCCCCACCGCGTCCTCTGGGTTAAACAACTGAACAGAAGTGTCAGGCTGGAGCAGAGGAGCTGCGGGGAAGCCCCAGGGACCAGCCGCCCGCGAGCAGCACACCCACCGCAGATCCTTCCCACGCGTGGGGCTCTCGCCTGCCTAGCTGCGCCCCCACACGCCCGGGAAACTTTGCCCGGGCTAAGCCACTCTGAGCACCCTGCCCCGATTGCTTTGCTGCTGCTGGGCGAGAGGGCTGGGGGGTGCTGCCCCGCCGTCCCTTCTCGCTCCTGCGGTCCCCAAAGGATGCTACAGTTCCGCCTCTGTCGAGAGAGATCCGCCTGCCCCGCTGGGTGCTTTTTTGCATCTTCCAGAGGCAGGACCAGGGCTCTCCCGAGCCATGCTGCAGCAGGTTGGGGGGGGGGGGCGGTGGGGGGCAGATCCTCAGAGGAGGCTGGAGCTGGCGGATCACGCTCTGCCTAGAGCCTCTCCCCCCACCCCCGCTGCGCCTGGTACCTCAGGCTGCAACCCGCCCCCACCCCCCCACCCCTCCGGGACGCCTCTGCCTCCGCCGGGGTGCCCGGGAGGGGCTGTCCGCTGCCGTGGTGCTGAAAGCTGCAACCACCCCTTTCATTTGTAAAGCTGCCTTCTGGAGCGCTGCCGCTAGGGGCAGCCTGGAGCTTTCCTCCGGGGGGGGGGGGAGCTTGCATTTTTCATTGCCTAGGGAAAGTGCCTCATTGCAAAGCCTAAGATCAAGAAGCGGGGAGGGGAATTTTAAGGAGGGGAAAGACATTCCTGCCACTGATCCCTCGTGGAATCTGTTCTCTCGGTGTGACATTTCCCTCCAGCCTCCTCCCTGCAGTCTGCTTGCCCAAACAGGAGTGAAGCCCAGATTAGAGAACGTGTCCTAAAGGCTTTATGGGGGGGAAAGAGTTCAGATGTGGTGTTCTAATTGGCTCCAGCAGGCTTTGTGATAGTATTAAAGTGGGATCAGAGCAGGGAAGTAATCACAGGCTGGTGAGTGATGCGAAACAAGGAAGGAAAACCTTGGCATGCCTCCGAGAAATAGGAAAGGAGATGCGTTTGTCATTTGCAAATGCATCACCATTCTGCATAGTGGGAGCATATTTACTCTGGGGGTCAATTACGTTTAGACTATCTAAACTCAGGATTATTATTCACATTGTGAATAATAGGACCCCATTGTGCTAGGCACTGTACACAACATACACACAACAAAAAGAGGATTCCTGCCCCCAAACGGCTTCGCCCCAGTGCAGGAAGTGGTGGTCAGCAATTGGCTCACCTGCACCTATGGCCCCTAAGTGTAAACTAGGACAACCCAAGGTTTGCAATGAATAAACTAAAGCAACAGGGGTAAACATCTATTAACTCAATCAATGCAAATCTCTGCATGCCCTTATCTACACTTCGGGTACATGTACACCACAAATTAGGGGGTAATTGTGGCATGGAGAGGCACAGTTAGTGCTAATCTAGTTAGTGGGGTAACAATAGCAGTCAAGATGCGGCAGCATGGACCCCAGCATGGGGTAGCAACCGGAATATGTACCCAGGGTCCCCCCCGATCTTGTTCTGGATGGTTAGCCTGAACTGAATCCTATGCTGTCCGGTCTTCACTACTATTGCCATCTGCACTAGTTGGAATAAACCTGGCCGAGGTATGCCCACAATCACACCTTCACTTGGGGTGCAGACATACCCATTGAGTCAGCACTGCTTCAGTTACACTGAATGTTGAATGTGTGTGTGGGTGTTGTGGGGGGGGGGGGGAGGGGAAGCTATTCTCCGGTGTAGACAAAGACTTAGGCCCTCGGAATAATACACAGAAGTCTGGAGGTTCAACTGACATAAATCAGATGCTCTTATTTACTTACTTTCTCACAAGTCACTCTCTACAGCAAGGAAGAAGGCTGTGCATGCCATTTAGATGGAGGAGGATTTAGGTCAATAAACAGACCTGATATTCAGAGCAGGGGAAATGGCTGGAGAAGAATATATTCTTTCCTGACACACATCATCTTCCAGAGTACCAGCTCTGGCTAATGTAGCCAACAGGATAAGAGCAGTCTGCAGAATACACACAACATACAGTATTCCTTACCCTTACAGTAGCATTTGCCTTAGCTTGCAGCCTAATAGGCCTGATTCACTCCGACATTACTCTAGTTTGTTGCCGGTGTAAATGGCCCTGGCAGATAAAGAGAATTTAGGGTTACGCCCAACAAGGGGATACAGCTTTGGCACTTGCATGCAAGTCAGAAGCATTTCCCATCATGTGCACAGTGAATTGTTCACCAGCCTTTAGACTTAAGATAACTTCTGTCAAGCACTCATGATAGCATGCATCAACCACATGGTGACTCATGATTTCAATGGAGTTATGCTGGTATGAAATTCTATGGCCTGTATTATGCAGGGGAGAATAAATACTCATAACGGCTCTTTAAGAAACCTACGAAAACTGAAGCATTGTGTGGTGAATCAGGTCCAATATTTTCTGCTAAGTAGTAACCACAGTCATTTTAACTGCAGAATTTATATTAAACTCAAGCAAAATAATGGCCAGTCATCTTAAGTACCAAAAGAGATTTTTTTTATAATTCCCACTGGAAATATCAATAGAGAGAAACCATCAGTTACAGCATTTTTCATTTCTCTTGATAAATTTACCTTAGGTAAATCATGAGAAAACAAGAGTCTGAGAAAGATCTTTTCAGTTTCTCCCTGGGAGGGAGAGTACTCTGGTTTGTCTTTAGCATGGGTAACAATGGCACATAACATGACTCAGCCAGTGTGACAGACAGGATAGCACAATGGCACCCTCTACATCTGACAGATTAAAACCAGATCCCCCCTTCCAAAAAGGTCAAAGGGGCCCCCAAACCCAATCGCAGATGTAAGATTAGGCACTGATGCTTGGTGCATTAAATATTTGGACCAGATTATGTCCCATGACGCTCTTGTTCTGTAAGTGTCCCGGGTGGTAAGTTAGTAAGTTCCTCAGTTAGTAACACTGCAGGGGAAAATATCAATGTACTGAGCTTACTGATGTCATTCAAAACTTCTGCTTGTGACAGACAGTCTACCACTGATGGTTGCTTGTAGCTGATTGCTAGGAATATAGGGAGCCACATTTATCTGTGGTTTGGCTCTGCTAAGTAGAAATTACTTCTGGGAAGAATTTGGCCCTTTATAGTTCATTTATTTAAAAAGGTAGCCAATAAACCAGTGTGCAGTTCTACAATTGCACAATCCGAAAGATGATCAGGCTGAACAAGGCTGCAGTCATTTGATTTTGCAGTGGCCGCTGCATGACCCTCCATCACACTTTCTGCTGAATGGGCCATAAAACCAGTAAAAAGGGGAAATTTTTACTAAAAAGCATCAGATACTCGAGGCACCATTCAGCGAAGATTCAGCGTTTCACACATCTAGCCATGAAGATCTCATGGGCTGCATTCCTTTGACTACAGAAAAACCAAGTCCTAATTCAAGAAGTAAAATGACAGGCCAGATTCTCAGATGGCGTCAATCAGCATAGCTCTATTCAATGGAGCTCTGCCATGAGGATCTGGCCCATATACTTTCTTCCCCATATGGGTTGGGCTTTTAAATTCCCCCACAGATTAGCACAGAACAAGAGGACACCCTGTCAGCACAAATGTATGAATAGCAGCTTACACCAAAAATACATTAAGACTCAGGAGAGCATAAATCAGCTCAACAGTAAGGTTCTCAGACCTGGAGTGCTTTGGATGCCCACTCCCTTTATGATGAAAAGGAAACCTTGAATTTCCCCCATATATGTCCAAGAACGCTGCTTCCAGGCTGTCAATTCGAATGGCAGTATGCAACAGAGAGAGACTGATCCTCCTCTAATTTAGGCCCAGGTAAAGCAAGATGCTCCAAGAACATGCCTAACTACATGAGTAGACCCATTGAAGTCGTAAGCCACCACAAGCATCGCTACCTGTCATTCCAAGTACAAGGTGCTTCTCTGACCTTGCTGATCTCCAAGCACTGTGTAGACACACATAGTGCTCAGAGAGTCCACATTCTAATTTTTTTTAAAATAAAAGGCACACCCTTTCTCTCTTTGTCTGCCCAAGGAGAAAGAGCCCCATGTGACAGACGTCAGTCATGTCCCTCAGTTCACTTCTGGGAGGTGCTCAGATATTCCAGAGATGAGGGCCACATTAGACTAGAAATCACATCCTCTGGGAGTTCCTCCTCCAATCTAAGTGGGAGGCAAATCAGGCCCACTCTGTGCTGCTAATTACACAGCTCTCCTGCAGCAATTCACTTGCTAACATAACTTCACTCTGGTCCACCACATGACCATTACAGCAGTGCTAGGGATTTCAATACCATTTAGATTCAAGCAGCACTCCGAGGCACCGGAAAATGATTTCACATGAAGGTGGAGGGTAAAGGAGGAACTATGCACCTGATGATTCTTCCCTTCATAGGCGCTTATCTTGTTCTGTTTATGGCCCCAGTTCAGCAAGGTGATTAACCATGTGTAACTCTAAGCGTATGAGTAGTAGACTCATTAAATTCAGGCTTATGTCCTAGTACCTTGCTGAATCAGGGCTTAAGCAACAACACCCCCCCCCCGCAAAAAAAAAAAAAAAAAAAACCACAGAGAGCCTGCTTCACTGCCTCCTTCCATCATTTGTACCTTTGCAAATGACCCATTCTGATTGGGTGGCATTTTACACAGATGACAATGAACACACAAGTTGCAGAGCAGGAGTTCAGGGAGAGTATCCAGAGAAAGGACAGGACACATTGTTGTGACACCATAATCAGCTAACTAACCAGGCAACAATCAGTGGCTGTAGAGTGCAAAGGATTTTCAGTCAGTTCCTGTGGTTCCCACCCAGGCAGGATTCCCAGGACCCAAATTGCAGACTGGTTTTTAGGATCCAACTAAAGTGGCCAAAGCTCAAGACAAAATTCTCTCGTTCAGCTGGTTGTTCAACCTGAAGCCGAGCAGAAAGCTGAAAATTGCACTTGGGTTTTGTGCTAAAACCCTGGGCAGGCCCTGGGTTTGCTCAGAACACCAGCAAGCCTTCTGACAGACCTGGTGCGCCCTGCCTGTTTGTAATGAACACCAAGCTAGGGAAGCATTTGCTAGGAACGCTTTGCGCAGCTCTAAACCGGGCGGGAGAAATTCATCCCTGGCACAACCTCACTGGAATCAGCGGAGACACGTCCGCAATGACGATTTTCAGAACTGGTGTGTTTGGGGCAAAACTCGCTCCTGGGCAGAAGGCGACCGTACTGCATCTGTGTAACCTGCGGCTCTGCCTATGTTACACATCCCAGTAACATGAGCGTACCACAGGCCTCACTTATAGAGCCTGGCTCTTTAGCTCAGGCTGTTCAGACCCATACAGTCAGTGTGGGAAGTTCCTGATTCAAGCCCTGGCACTGGCTAAAACCGTGGGATCCATTTTACTTAAGCCTTAACCAGTGACTAGGTCTTGAGCTGTCCCTTTATACGGGATTGTATTTTGCCCAGGAAGCATATAAGTTACAGTACAGTTAGCTGATGCTTCAGAGCACCCAGATATCACTGAACTAGAGACAGACCCACACAGGACCCAGTGCTGACCTCACAGACACTAGGGTAATATTGGAGACTGGGCGCTGGGTGGTCAGACCTTGTGGTCAGAGCAGGAAACAGGAAGTGGATCCAATCTGAGATCAAGACTCTGTCAGGAACCAGTAGCCACACCAGGAGTCAAAGCTGGGTCCAGGAACTATTAGCCAAGCCAAGGGCCAGAGCCAGAATCAGGAACCCTTAGCCACGTCTGAGGTCAGAGCTCGGAGTCAAGAACTAGAGTCAGGGTGAGAAAGCTGGAACCAGGAGCAAGGACTGAGCAGGACGGGGGCAAAGCAAGGAGCAGCGGGCACCAGGAGGCTCGCAGCTGCGAGCATGAACACATTGAGCCACCAGAGAGGAACTGCCACTGCTGGGCTAAAAGCCAGCCAGCTGCCCTTCCGGACCCAGCACCTGGTGTAGTCAGTCGGGTAGCCTGCTGAGGGCATGTTGGGTTGCCAGCAGACTGGTTGCTGGCCCTGATGCCTAACAGGTAAGTAGGGAGTGAGTAATGCCAGGGTAAGGGAGATCACAATTTGCCCA
The DNA here is from genome assembly GCF_965140285.1 of Lepidochelys kempii. Taxonomy (NCBI): domain Eukaryota; kingdom Metazoa; phylum Chordata; order Testudines; family Cheloniidae; genus Lepidochelys; species Lepidochelys kempii. The sequence goes on along the minus strand of NC_136387.1, from coordinate 102,416,946 downwards.
TGCTTTTAGTTTCATACACACACACACACACACACATTTCCTATGCAGGGGGGCTACTACCCCCCTGTGGGTAGTGGCACAGGAAGCAGGAAAAGATACGCAGCTGGAGATTTCAGAGCTTCCCAACTCAGACGGACACCGGCATGAAGTCACCTGGAAGAGAAAAGCCCAGCCTACCGAGAACAACAAGCCATGTAGAAAGTCAGTTTTTCAAATAAAGGGCGAATGAAGAGCAACCGTGATCACGGAGCAATATTCGCCGTGAAGGGAAACATCCGAGTCCGGTAAAGTAAGAGAGACAGACCTCTTGCAAAGTTATGGTCCAATAAGGGCATTAGATAAAGGTCAGGGCAGAAATATCCCTCAGCAGATTGACACCAGGCTTTGGAGGATGCACATCTCTCTTCATTTACATTTTAATTACTACTTAAGGGAAGGAAATACTGGAGTGGGTTTGCTTTTGCAACTATAAATACTACCAAGCTGGGCTAAACATTGGGACGATGACATTATTGGTGCTCTTCATCCCTGTCGTCATCGCTTATTGCCACGGATTCTCTGCAGCAAGCCTCTGGAGGAGGAGGAGTTCATTTCTCTTGCAGTATTTTGTAGCTGGTGGGGATGCAGTTTGCTTTGCTTCTGAGCTGTGTCCCTGAGAAGAGAGATGGTTCAGATCCTGCCTGAAGACGCACCTTGATCATGACACTTCCTGATGGCAGCCTGGTGATCATGGCTAAGGAGACAAGCTGTGATTCTTCCTTTTCCCCGCTGCCTTGCCTTTTCCTCCTCCTTTCCTTGCTCCACTTCTCTCCCCCCTTTAAATAATCCATAGCCTGCTGTCCCCACCCCTGAAGTCAGGGGTTCTCAACCCTTTTCTTTCTGAGGCCCCTCCCACAACATGCTATAAAAACTCCATGGCCCACCTGTGCCACAACAACTGGTTTTCTGCTTATAAAAGCCAGGGCTGGCATTAGGGGGCAGCAAGCAGGGCATTGCCTGGGGCCCCACGCCACAGGGCCTCCACAAAGCTACATTGCTCAGGCTTTGGCTTCCACCCCAGATAGTGGAGTTCAGGGCCCCGAGCTTCAGTCCCATGTGGTGGAGCTTCGGCTTTCTGCCCTGGGTCCCCATGAGTCTAATTCTGGCCCTGCTTGGTGGACCTCCTGAAACCTGCTTGCGGACCCCCAGGGGGCCCCAGACCCTTGGCTGAGAACCACTGACCTAAGTCGCTACCTGTTCTTACATTGGAAACGTAACTGGCATATTCATGATGAAGTTTTGGTCACGGAAATGGAATTATTGATGGAAACTGGGACAGAGCCCAAACCCAGCCCCGCAGACCTGACGCCCTCACCATGATCAACTCACACATACCACACACTTGGGAAAGCTTGAATCCAGATCTAGAGGACTGTTTAGGCCCCCAGGAAAGTGGAAGGGTTAAGGCACTGGGAAATGCTTTGTCCCTACAAATGTTTGGGCTTTTTTTTTTCCCCATACTGTCTGCAGCTCAGTGCATTTGCAGAACCACAGAGGCAATCAGCGGGTATTTCTGGACTTACTGCCTTTTTAGCTTCATCTTTGCAGTTCAATGTCATGAAGATAATTTGCTTCTATTAAAACCTGTCCCCCCCCCCATCCCCTTTTTCTTACTCAGAGAGCAATAACTTTCCCATTGCAAAACTGCCTCTGAAAGGTGCATAAGGCAAATATGTGATGTTCTTGTCTTGAACATCTGTTGGGGAAATCTCTATGCAGCCACCTGCCCTGCTACAAAGAGAAAAACGATAGGATCGTCCTTTATGAAGCTTCCTCAGAAAGGAAGGATATTAATGGGTCAGTTATCAGCAAGAGGCAAAATATTTTTAATTACCTCACCAGGAATTCATGTGTTTAACTCTCCAACGTTTCCACTGGTGACCTCATTAGCAAGCAGCCAGATTTGAAAACCTGGCCTCAAGTGATTCAGCTTTATCTCCCTGTGAGACATTGTTTGGATGGGTTAGTTGATGACTGCCACTAACTGACTGTTGTACTGACTGCTGCCCAGAGAGAAACAATTATGCAGATGTAACAATGTGGCATGCCTGTGAGAGTAGTCACGCCTCGTCATTTCACATACCCCGTAGACTATATAGGCCAGTTTTGATTCTTCCCTGTTTGCAAGACACTCTAGGGGAAATTGATACATTATGCTGCAAATCAATAAACAGACATCAGAGCACCTGCTACCATTCAGAGATGGTTTTTTCTTCCCATACTTTAATGCACAAAGACTATTAACATCTTTTATCTGTGGGCACATTCCTGAGGTAGCTTGGCCTTCACAAAAAGATGCACGGCTAAATTAGACTCTTGCGTGGGGGGGTGACTACTGTGTTCTCACTTAGGCCCCACTCCAGCAAAATATTTAAGCCTCACTTTAAGCCCATGTGTGTAGGCCCATTGACTTCAGTGGGATTATTCACTCAAAGTTAATCATGTGCTAAAGTGCTCTGCTTGACTGGGGCCTAATACTGGTATAAATCGGGGTACCCCCATTCAAGTCAGTGGCGTGAGTGATCGCTGAGGCAGGGCCAGTGAGTATTTCAACAAAAAAAAACTTCAAAAACAGACTCCAACAAGAGACTGCTGAATTGGAATTGATTTGCAAACTGGAAACCATTAAATTAGGCTTGAAGAAAGATTGGGAGTGGATGTGTCATTACACAAAGTAAAACTATTTCCCCATGTTTATTTCCCCCCCCCCCCCCACACACACACACACACTATTCCTCACCCATTCTTGTCAACTGCTGGAAATGGCCCACCTTGATTATCACTACAAAAGGTCCCGTCCCTCCCCGCTCTCCTGCTGGTAATAGCTCACCTTTCCTACAGTGTGTATGGTAACACCCTTGGTTCATGTTCTCTATGTATATATAAAATCTCCCCACTGTATTTTCCACTGCATGCAGCCGATGAAGTGAGCTGTAGCTCATGAAAGCTTATGCTCAAATAAATGTTAGTCTCTAAGGTGCCACAAGTCCTCCTGTTCTTTTTGCCGATACAGACTAACACGGCTGCTACTCTGAAATATTTCAGTCACGAGAGCAGTCAACAGCTGCAGGCCTAGAAGTGCAACGCATTTGTGTGAACGACTTTGGACTGATCTTAAGGAAACCCCAGTGAGCAGGCGATGAATGGCTTTATGGATTAGCCTTGGGAAGCAAGGCCTTTGACCGCTACAACAACTGGGAATGATTAAACCTGACGGGCTAATGTTTAAGACCACATATCAGAAGTCTAGACCCAGGGCCCTACGTCAGACGCCTGGCCAGGTGGGGTGAGTCTGTGATATATGACTCTCTGCCATGTGGAGGGTGGGTCATTTGCCAGGATTATAGAGCTGTCTCTCACTTAATCATTTTCTGCCAGTGCAGGGGCCTCAGGTTTACATCCACCCCTCCTCCTCTGTAATGTCCTGGTCTAATTTCAATTCTTGGGGTTAGTGTGTGGGTGCTCGCCTACGATACACAGGTGGTCTGACTAGATGACCTGGTGGTGCCTCCTGGCCTTACGCACTAGAGCACTCATGTTACATGACTTTATCTCTTAGAAATCAGCAGGATAATAAACAAGAAGCCCGAAACTGAGAGGGAGAGAACAGGCTGCTTCCTAAGGCAGCGAGGCTCATTGCCCCCAGACATGCTTCAAGCTGGCACTTTTCCGACTGATGCTCTGATCACACATTTTCCCAAAGAATCCCCTGTCCCAGAAGCAGGGTCAGGCACTGCCCCCCCCAATCCCCACCCCCAACCCCGGATACTCCTCAAAAGTGATATCTTGCCATTTCACCACAGTCCTCACTGCATCTCAGCACGAGGATGGAATTCCCCGTGACAGATATTCCCTCCAGGCCAGGTGTGAGGTACCTTTGTGTGACAGGGAAGGAGCCCTGTTCTTTCCTTTCCTGTACCATACCAGCTATGTGGCTCAACTGCAGCACACCAGACCCTCCCAAGACACACAACAGCACGGTAGTACAACGACCTTTAGCTGCATTCTTGGAAACCCTCGCTTCAAGGAACGCCAGATCTCTTACACACATTAACACAGCTGGTCCTTCCCTCTAAGGAACACCCACATGCCCTTCAGCTGTCAGCCAGAGGCCAAGGTAACAATATTTTTGCTTCCCTATCGTGACACCTAATATTCTTTTCAAAGGGCTGAGAATTTACACTTAAAAGTTTGCCGTTCTAGAGCGGTGATTAAAAGCTTGAAAGACAGCCGGCACTGAAAGCAGAAGAGTCAAGGTGGCACAACCGATGTCCCTTAGGATGTCTTACCTTGGATGCAGAGGTGGTCTCTCCAGCTTTAATTAAGCGTGCAACACCTCTGGGGTTCATTGGGCGCTCCATCTGTAACATGGTTATGGAACTTTTACATCAGTCAAGGATTCCTCTATGCTGGGAAGAATCCTTGTCTTCCTGGAGTAGGGAAAAAGGACACTTAGTGAGGATTGACTATCCATCATGGCAGGATACAGGCAGTCTGACCCAGGGATCAGAGCAGAAGTTGGGAGTCAGGCCTGCTCAGACACCAGGAGGTCAGAGGGCAAACCCAAAGTCAAGTGTCAGGAGGCAGGCAGGGTCAGGTTACCAGGAGATCAAAAGCAGGAGGCAAACTTGAGAGCAGAACCATGAATCAGTAACCAGAGTCAGGCCAGGGGAGCTGGAGTAAGAGCAGGAAGCACAAAACACATAGTCCATGGCAAGGTGGATCCCAGTTGCATGGACAACCTCCTGTTCCGGGTTTATATAGAAGCTGTGAACCAGTCAGGACCCGCAGCATTCTGCCAGTCAGATCCCGGGACTGGAGTCCTCTGTCAGGGTTCAACGTCTATCCTAGAAACTGTTAGCAGGTCACTGGGTGGAACCAACTAGCTCCTAGGAGTCCTGCAGACTTGTGTTCCAGACCCACAGTCCCTGGCGCTATCCGAGTCTGGAGATCAGAATTACTATTTGTATCATGGTAGCTCCTAGGTCCCCCAATTATAGACCAGCTGCACAACCACCTAGTCACAGGTGCTGCACAACCATAGAAAAGACAGGCCCCTCTACAGGAGCTTATAATTTAAGAGACAGCAGATGGATACAGGCAGTTGTGGAAGCATGAGGAGACAATGCCGGCCACCACTGGTCATAGAAGCTGGCTCCACTACTCCGTGTTTTAATTCTGTTGATCTGTCAAAGACAGATTCCCCCCCAGGGCAGGTTTAAGACCTATCAGTATATAAACTTTGATCAGGTGCTGTTGGAACTCATTGCAGGCATGGAACGAAACCCGTGGGCCTGAGTTGGATTGCCCTTGCATCGGTGTGACACGGCTGTAACTCAAAAGACTTGAGTTGAGTCACACCATTTATGCCAGCGTGAGAGAGCTCAGAGTCAGAGTCCGAGGTTACAGAGATCATCAGCATTCAGTGGAAGAATATAACAAGCAACTGACCTCTCTAACCTAAGCCCTAGGAAGTCCTAGCTACAGAAAACATCATTTTAGGAACTGTCCCGTAAGGTGGTGCTGAAACCAGTGTATGGCAGTGTGTGTTTTCAGGGGGTTGTAATCCAGAGACAAATTCATCCCTCTGAGTGGTTTGCAATAAACAGATTGCAAGTGCTACACGCAGTGTGATTTTTTTCTAATATAGAGATATTGCCTAGTCTGTGTGCAACACTCAGCCGGGAGAAAAAGCTTATCCTCTTGGAAATTTTTAATCACAAAAGGTTCATTATCATAAATATACCATGCAAAATATATGTCCCCTCCATTTTAACACATGTAAAGAGAATATTCTGTTTTAAATTAATATCTTTTATTAAGTGCAGTATTTAATAGCAGTTTGATTTTTTGACGAGTTAAAATATTTCAAAGGGAAGAAAAAGCCCAGATAAAAGTGATCTGTTGCAATGTCAAAAACCACAGAGGAAGAGAAATTGACACAATTTAGAACCAGACTTTAGAAAGCATTTCTTTTTAATATACTAGGGCTGAATACTGCTGGCGGGGAAGGACATTTTGTAAATTAAGTTAGAGCAAAAGGAAAAATATTATTTAACGGTAAAGGCAACTTTCAATAGAAGGATATCAAATTATAGTGAAAAATTCGGTCCATTTCCTCAGCTGGTGTTAGCCTTGTGCTGTAAAGCTGCAGTTGCTGATACAAAGGGTTTTGTTTTAAAACACTATCTGAAAGGCTCCACAATCCCCAGTAAACTATTTTCCATTGTATCTGCTTATTATTCATAAACAAAAAAAGAATTATCTAATAATTACCGTTAGCCAGGGGTGGGGGACTTCTGCTAGAACGACACACTTTTCAAAGCAAATGAAATTTCGGTTCCTAGAATTATTTGTATTGCTGTAGCATGTAGGAGACCCGTATTCCATTGCTAGCTGCTATACACACCCGCAAAGAGAGAGTCCTTGACACCCTCCCCCCCCCGCCAAAAAAAAACCCAACTTATTTTTATGTGTTTGGAAGAAGCAGCTCCTGTTATACTCCTCCCCATCTGGAGCTCTGTGGGACTGTTTCATGAAAGCCCTGCCTTCTGAACAAGCTACAAACAACACTATGGGTATTTGACATCCCATGCTGACTGCGGCAGACACTGGCTTGGACCCAAGACCCACTGAAGTTAATACAAGTTGCTCCACGAATAAGGACCACAGGGCTCACGCTTGCAAACACCAACTCTCTGGCATAGTGCATGTCTATGAAGCCAATACTGATCATAGAGCCCTGATCCGGGAAAGCACATTGTTCCCAATGAAATCAATCACACACTTAATTTAAGCACATGGTTAGGTGCTTTGCTCGATTACGTGAAGTGAAGGCCCCATTACTGGGTCTGCATTTGAGGATTTTAAATCTTATTTTCCTGGCAGCTGAGCCTGGGGAGGAATGGCCTTGTGTTTAAGGCACAAGACTATGAACCAGAAGAGCCGCGTGCAGTTCCTGGCATTGCCACGGACTCCCTGTATGAGCTTGTGTAAGGCACTGACTCTGTGCCTTGGTTCCTCCATCTGTAAAAGGGGGCTAACAGTACTTACCTACCTCATCTAGGCGCTGTGAGGACGAATGCATTAACATCTGGGAGGCGCTCAGATACTATGGTGACAAAGGTCAACAAAAGAGATTAAAGCAGTTGGTGCCTGACCTCCCACTAAAGCCAATCAGTGAGCTTTGGATCAGATCCTTAAGCAAGGAAAGGGAAACCCTGTTTGAAATATGTTGGTCTGCAAACCCCTCACCCAACAGTATGTAAATGGATAGGTCAATAGCCCAAATATGAGTTTATGTTTTCCACCCAACAACAAATATAGGCCTCATTACTTCAAAATGAATTAATGACGTTGTGCTGGAAATTCCGTGGTGAGTTTTACACACCAAAGACTTAGGCAAATCGCTTTCCTTTTCTCTGCCTCAGTTTCCCCATAAGTATAATTATCCTCATTACACATCTCTACCCCTGGAGGGGTGAAATGCTTGTTCCGTGCTTTGGCACTGCCTAAAGTGCCCAGGATTACGTATTGTTTCATTAAACAAATAAGACATAAATATTTGTATCCCATGTCTTGGCTCCCAGATTTACCCACAAGGAAGAACACCGGCCTCCTGTGAAACAAATGAACTGGCTTGTATCTAGGGCAAGCAGCATAGACAGGGAGACAAAGAATGGAAGCATCTGATTTAATGGGGAGTTGATAAGTCTTGCAGAAAACTGCTTTAGTAAGAGCCAAAGGACCTAATAATGTCAAAAACAATTTGCAGAAATTTTCTGGTCCTAGAGAGACCAAGTCCCAAAAATACCTTGCTGTGTTGTGGCTCCAGAATGAGTCCACCAGCTGCTTTCTGCAAAGCTCGAGCAGCTGACAGCATTATTAAGGTGGAACAAACCCATGGAATTGCTCTCTTGAGTTTATGGCGAGTCCCATCCTGCTCCATGCTAGAGTCAATGGCAAAACTTTTCCTCGTCTTCAGCGAGCACAGAGCTTTATTCCTCCTTACTGAATTTTAATGTAATTCTCAGCCCAAGCTAATGCAGAAACTGAAGTCCCCTCTGACACTTTGCTGAGTGTTAAATAAAGAGCTCACTGAGCGCGGTCTTCATAGCTAGGGAATAAGATGCCCATACTTCCCAGTGTGGTAGATTAATATTGGGGACGATCTTAATTGTCCACTTATAATTCCCATCTTCCAATTGGTCAAATCCATTGTCCTCTGACACCAAGATTGGGAGACTCAACTGACAATCATCAATATGAGAGGCAGAAGTTTTGTTCCAGTCTAAAAACATTCTCAGCTTAACATGTTAAGAAATTCCTATAACTTTCACTGGATTATCTACCAAACTTGATTTATACTGGTTCACAATTAATTACGAAAAGAGAGATTTTACTTGTATGTTTCTGGTATGTTTAATCGGAATTAGAGATCTATCACGATTGTCTTACTGTAAATTGTTTTGCAATGCCCCCACTTTTCTTTGTCTCACAGCGGCAGCTGGATGTTCCAAACTGAGATCACGGCCCATTGTGCTAGAAGCAAATAGACTGAACATCACTGTAAATGGGTCTGAGGCTAGGGATCTGAGGCTAGGGGGAAAAAAAAAGTTAAATGTTACTTAGGTTGGATGTCTTAAGTCAGCAGGGGACAAAATACATCCTAGAATATTTAAGGAACTGGCTGAAGAGATCTCTGAGCCATTAGTGATTATCTCTGTGAACTTGTGGAGGAAGGAGATCCCAGAGGGCTGGAAAAGGGCTATATAAAGGGGAACAAGGACAACCCAGGGTATTATTGACCTGTTAGCTTAACTTCAGTACCCTGAAAGATATTGGAGCAAATAGTAAAACAAATTGTTTTGTACCCTAGAATATAACAGGTTTCAGAGTAACAGCCGTGTTAGTCTGTATTCGCAAAAGAAAAGGAGGACTTGTGGCACCTTAGAGACTAACCAATTTGTTAGTCTCTAAGGTGCCACAAGTCCTCCTTTTCTTTTTAGAAAATAATAAGGGGATAAGTAACAGTCAACATGGATTTGTCAAGAACAAATCAAGTCAAACCAACCTAATATCCTTCTTTGACAGGGTCACAAGCCTTGTGGATAGGGGCAAGCAGTAGACGTGACAGATCTCGCCTTTAGTAAGGCTTCTGATATGGTCTTACATGACCTTCTTATAACCAAACTGGAGAAATATAGCCTAGATCAAACTATTATAGGGTGGGAGCACAATTGATTGGAAAACCGTACTCAGAGACAGGTTTCAGAGTAGCAGCCGTGTTAGTCTCTAAGGTGCCACAAGTCCTCCTTTTCTTTTTGAGTACTCAGAAGAGTAGTTACCAGTGGTTCACAGTCCAGCTGGAAGGGCATATCAAGCAACGTCCTGCAAGGACCTGCTCTGGGTCTGGTTCTTTTCGATATCTTCCTACCTTATAAAGTTTGTGGATGAGACCAATCTGGGAGGGGTTGCAAGCACTTTGGAGGACAAGATGAGAATTCAAAATAATCTTGACAAACTGCAGAAATGGTCCGAAATAAATAGGATGAAATTCAATAAGGACAAATGCAAAGTACTACACTTGGGAAGGAACAGTCAGTTGCCCACATACAAAATGGGAAATGACTGCCTAGGAAGGAATACTGCGGAAAAGGATCTGGGGATTATAGCGGAACACAAACTAAATATGAGTCAACAATGTAATATTGTGGGGGAGGGGGAAGCAAATATTCTGGGATGTATTAGCAGAAGTGTTGTAAGCGAGACCCAAGAAGTAATTCTTCTGCTCTACTCAACACTGATAAGGCCTCTGTTGGAATATTTTGTTCAATTCTGGGCACCAGACTTCAGGAAAAATATGGACAAACTGGATAAAGTCCAGAGGAGAGCAACAAAAATGACTAAAAGTCTAGAAAACATGACCTATGAGGGAAGATTGAAATAATTGTGTTTTAGTCTGGAGAAGAGAAGACTGATGGTGGACATGATAACAGACTTCAAGTCCATGAACAATAAATTATTCTCCTTTTCCACGGAAGACAGGGCAAAAAGCAATGGGCTTAAATTGCAGCAAGGAAGGTTTAGGTTGGACATTAGGAAAAACTTCCTAACTATAAGGGAGGATAAGCACTGGAACGAGTTACCTGGGAAGTTTGTGGAATCTTCATCACTGGAGGTTTTTAGGAACTGGTCAGACAAACACCTGTCGGCAATGGGCTAGATAATACTTAGTCCTGCCTCAGCGCAGGGGTCTGGACTAGATAACCTATCAAGGTCCCTTCCAGTCCCTACAGTTCTATGATTCGGTGCTATACAGTCACATGTAGTCCAGGCCCAGAAAAGTTTACAATCTTAATAAACAAGAAGGAGAAAGATCCCCATTTTGTAGATAGGATACAGAGAGCACAGAATGATTAAGTGATGTGCTCAAGATCATACTGAAGATCTGTGGCAGAACTAAGAATTAAACCCAGATCTCCTGAACCCTCCTCCAAGCCTTAACTGCTACTCTTCATTGCACATCTGTCAAATTTTCCAACAAGCCCCTTTGTGCTTCCTTCCACCCCATGCCACAGGCACAAGGAGAACCCCTATAAACATTTACAAGGCTACCTCTATCCTCCTTTAACCTCTCCTCTGCTGGGATGCCCACAAACAAGTTGCCAATTGCGCAAGGAGTGACTGTTGCTTACCACGCTGATCAGCATCATCTCATTGTTTCCTCCTGCTCCAGCTGCTTGTTGTATCCATCTGTTAGCTCAGCTTCTGCTTAGCTTGCAAGCCCTTTCAGGCAGGGACAATCTTATTGTGTGACTGAGCAGGCTGTTGGCCTGTCCCCACAGCCCAGGAAGGAGACTCACCATGGCCAGAGCATAGTTCAGGCCCTTTTCTCAGGGCTTCAGCTTTATTTCTTCTGCCTAACATCCTCCAGCCGCACATCAGTCATCCCTTTCCCCTAACCCGGGCGTAGCTATTTCCTACAGGACACTTGTCTGAAAGTCTTAGGCTACTCCAGGAACACCCATTGCTGCCTGTAGCTCCTTTTCCTCCTTCCCTTTCACAGAGGTTTTTGTCCCCAGAGCTTCCCTCTGATCTCTCCCCAGCTGAGTCACTTGCTGATGTTAATCACCTGATCCCCAGCTGATCTGTCTGAGCTGGAAGGGAGCTGATCTGCCACAGGTGAAGCTGGGCCCAGCTCTCTTAGGGATATGTCTGAACTGTATCGGGGTACAGACTTTGGCTAGCAGGCCTCATGCTAGCACACTAAAAAGAGCCATGTAGACATTGTTTTGATGTTGTGAGGCAGGCTGGAGCTCAGGCTCCTGAGCACACCCCCTCCAGGCTTGAGAGCTCACCCCCTCCAGGCTTGAGAGCTCAAGCTGCCATGTCTACACTGTGATTTTAGCATGCTAATGTCAGCCCCGCTAACACAAGTCTGTGGACCGGGGCTAGGAGATGAGCCCAGATGCAGCATAAACATCCCCTGGAGGACCAGCCGGCCTGTGACACCCTAACGCAATGGGATGCTCAAACAGGGCCCTTAGGTACAGCTGCAATGCTCAGAATAATTAGTGACAATAGCAACATCAGAGCCATCCTCCTGCCCTGAAAGGTTTTGCTGGGGGAGCTGCATTAGAAAAGGAAATCTATCATCTTTCTCTTCTTCCTTTATTGAGCCTTTTGAAGGGTCAGGACCAAATATCTCCCTCCAGGGCAATGAAGTTCCACCAAGGGAGGAATATTGTAACAACATCTTGTCATTTTACAATCCGCATAACTTTATGTCAGGAGGACTGAAAAGGTGCTCATGCTTCTTTATGGGATTTCCTCTCCCCTGAATGGGCCTGTACACCGCCCCACAGCCTCCACAGGAGATGGGTAATGAAGAGGATAATAGGATGCGAAAGCACTTAAGGGATGTAGCTTTCCTTAAGGCACTGTGGATGGGAGAGGCTCATTCGTGCTTCAAACCTCCCCCTCCCATAAAAAAACCCTAGATAGATTCATGGAGGATAGGTCCATCAATGGTTATTAGCCAGGATGGGCAGGGATGGTGTCCTTAGCCTCTGTTTGCCAGAAGCTGGGAATGGGTGACAGGGTATGGATCACTTGATGATTCCCTGTTCTGTTCATTCCCTCTGGAGCACCTGGCCTTGGCCACTGTCGGAAGACAGGAGACTGGGCTAGATGGACCCTGGGTCTGACCCAGTGTGGCCGTTCGTATGTTCTTAGCAACATAGTGAGCCCATCTGCTGTAAAGGCAGATTAAGTCAATAACTATTTGGGGTAATTTATGCCTTTTAAATTTAAAATATATTATCCAGACCTAAGGCCTGCAAATCATGCCTGCATTTATACGGTCACGTCACCTATAGCTGCTCTATCCCCTGCTGCACGAAGCTTTCAGAGTTGGCGTTACCCAGGGCCCCATCAACAGGGCAACAGAATGTTTCATTTGTTATCTTAAGGAAACACAGCTGACTTCCTAGCACAGAGGGAGCATCATTCAGGGACGTCCTAGTTTCCAATTAGATCTGCACTGGGGTGAGCATACATCTGAAATCGAAAGCCCGAGCTCGGTCCTCTCAATGGACCCATTGCACAGGTCACAAACGCAGCGTTGTTTCTCATCCAGCACCGCCGCCAACCAACTGTCACAGCTTCTATACAGCTGCCTCAGAGACTTAATGCAAGAGGCTATAATCCTGAGGCAGATCTGTACTTCCAGACAGTTCCACATGAAACCTCAGCACCCAGGTCCTTTCCTGCAGGGCCGTCCTTAGGCACACGCAACATACGCAGCTGCGTAGGGCACCTGAAAATTTGGGGCACCACTGGGTCTTAGTGTCCACCCACCCGGCTTTCCTTTCCCTGTTCTGACCCTTCCTACAGGCTCCAAGTCTTCCTCAGGAGGGGATCTAGTAGTTAGAAGTGAAAAAGCCTCCAACCTGCCAGACCTATTAGCACAACCCTGAAACTGTTAAAGAGCCATTTAACAGGCATTTGCCAAACCCCAGGTATATACTGTCAGTTTCTGAATTTACTGACAAAAGCAGTTGTGCATTACTGTAATATTTACTCAGAACATGTCCGTCTACAGACCCTTAGTTTAAAATTTGCTTTAAAAATATTTCATTCGTGTGTTAGTGAAGATTATAAAATCACATCTCTAAAAAAATCCTTGCATAGATTTTTAGATGCACAATCATCTTTAGCCTTAAATGCTTGGATCTTCAGACATATCGATTTTTAAATAAATCCTTCAAAAGACCACCCTTATCAAAAATACACATTTTAATTACTATAGTAAAAAAAACTTGCTTCCAAAGTCTTCCTGTCCATTCCTTTCTCCCTTCACCCCCTCTTCCCTTCACCCCCTCTCCACTGAAGAGGTCCCTTAAAGGGACAATACCCCTTTCCTTCCAGATAGCTGGACAAAGAGTTTCCCTTTATTTACTTCTGACTATCTGATGAACTAGTTCTAAGAGAACCCTCCAACAAAATCAGTACCTTCGTAAGATATAAAATCCTTTGTTATGCCTAAAATCTTTGGAAACATATTTTTTCAAAGTTGATGAAATTTCATAAACATGTCTATTGTTATGGAGATCACACAAAGTAAATTAGTGTTCCCTTTTTCTAAAAGCAGTGACCGTTGTTAAGAACACACTAAACCTCTATGACTGATTAATTTAAAATAATGTCTTTGTTTCAGTGAGTTAAATATGTAGTAATCTGGAATGATTACTTTTTGAAGGCTTAAGAGTACATTTAAAATATCAAATCAGCTTAGAAATACTGATTAAGAAAACATAAAACAGAGAAGAGCTGCATCATGTATTCCATAATATTTAATGTTGTATTCAGCAAGACAGCTGACTCACCCTTACTGCAAAGTTTTTGCAAATAAATGTCTGAAACTTCAGGGCATACCAAAAAACCTGTGATTGACATTTTTTATTCCCAAATTTAGTGCTTTAACCTTCTGCACGTCCATTCCGCGTGAGGAAGAGGGTACGGGGGTCTCTGTGGGGAACTGTGACTCTCTGCCACCATCAGGAGGGCTGGGTGTCTTGTTATTCTTTGCTGCCTCGCCCCTTCCCCCGTCCCCGTTCCCCCCCCCCCCCCGGGCTGTGAGCTCGGGCTGCCGTCAGGCATAGGGGCACCAGTTTAATAATACTGCGTAGGGCCCCATAAATCCTAAGGACAGCCCTGCCTTCCTGCTCAGAGGGACATAGGAGGAATTGCCATCTATCAACCAATCCATGGTGCATCTGATCCAAAAGCCTCAGCTGCCTCAAATCTTCACTCGGGGCCCAGGAATGGCCAGTCCCAGCTGTTTCTCAGACAGGTACGCACAAGGCTTGCCCCAGCAGGACGCTGGTCTAGTTTTGCTCTGGAGACATGCTCCACCTTTTCAGCTCTCTGTGCTGGAGCTCTTGCGACCCACTCAGTCCCCCTGTGGACTGACACAGTGACTGACTGAGTGGAGACAGTGGGACAGCTCCAGATCTCTGCACAGGATCCAGAAGCCTGCAATGCCATAACTCTGCCCTTGATCAGATTTCTAAATCCCGTGGCCCTGGATGCGATAGGGATAATGTTTTCCCTCTGTGACAATGAACTGCAGGGGAGGGGCATCGCATGGGTGCATGTAATATTTCCAAATCACTACTAGGGTTTGCCTCCAGATTGATACTTCCACAGGACACTCCAGAATCAATGCCAAAGAAGTTCAGAGAATGTCAGTAGGCCAGCTCGGACTCACCCTTAATGGCACAGGGGACATGGCCCAAGAAATTAACCCTCTGCTCTCCTCGAGCTACTAAAGTCTGCATGAGCACTTAACAGGTATGTTCTGCTCTAGACGACAGATCAAACGTGACAAGAATCAGCAAGGTCAGCTCCACACAGCTCCTGCAGGCACATAGGTGGGAAAGCAGCGAGGTCACTCAGCGTCTTGCAGGGTTGGACCCTCCCTGCATTTACAGCACAGCACCCAAAATCTCAGACAGGTTTGTCTCCCTGAAAGTGTTTCAAAGCCAAACCGTTGGAGAGAACAACATTCAAATACGGAGTGAGAGGCTGCCAATGTGATATGAGTTAAAACCCCACTCATGTGATTAGGTCCCAATTCCCCTGCACCCACCCTGGGGCAAGTAATAATCCGTCCATGCTTCAGTTCACCATCCTTTGTCTGTCCTGTACTACTGTACTTTGAATAACGTGTGGTGTGTATAGAGACTGACAGATTGGATGAGTGGGAGGGCTAACTGGGTGGAAAAGACAGACCCTCGCATTAAGTAGGAGATGAGCTTGATTTGTCCCCATCACTTACAAGTGGCAAAGGTAGTCCAGGGGGAGGGGAGGTGGAAAACAGCAGCTGTTGGTTCAGAGAGAAGAAAAAAAATACAATAAAACTCCCCTGGACAGTGCTTGACTTTTTGCAGTGTCTGTTCAGCTCTATTTGTTAGATGGTGCTAATAAAACCCAGAATACCAGCCAGGAGAACACACTGGAAACATTATGTAGGAATTTATGAGTTTACTGGGTTTTGTTTTTAACTTTTAACGCTCTGTTCCGAAACACAGATGAATTTTTGATGCACTGGGAGACGTGGGGAAAGCCAGACAAACGAGCATAGAGCCTCCTTAGGCAGAGCCCATCTGTGGGCTTCACTGTTTACCAGACCAGAAGCTGGATAAATGCTTCATGTGAGCTCCACTGACTCCATCAGAACAAAGGGAAGCAATGTTGGTTAAGCACAGTGCTTAATTTGCAATGAAAGAGGCTCAAGCAATTTTTTTACATTCGTAACAGACGCAGCAAGCCCAGAGGTGCCGGGGCTCAGCCCAGGCCCAAATGAAACACCGGTTAAGCAACAGGTGTTAGTGTATTCTTGGGATGGTTGGAAGGGACACAAATGTATCGACGACCAGCAAAAGGCCTGTGGCATCACTAAAGTCCCACCCAACTTGCCACTGTGTGTCAGATTAATTCAGTTGCGATGGGATTGAACTGGTACCCGGGCCTCATGATGGGCCTCTTCACAGGGCTGACTTGCACCCTAAAAGTGCAGTTAACTTGTATGAAGATAACTCACAGAGTTTAAAGTCAGAAGGGACCATCATGAGCATCGCTCGACAGGATGTTTAGGATATATAATGTGTTTGATCTGCAGCTCGTGGAAATCAAAGTGAACGGAGCTTCGCCAGTTTGAACCAGCTGAGGTTCTGAGCCACAGTGACTATAGCTTATACAGGGTCCAAAAAGTTCATACTGTCTATAGCAGGGTGCCCGCTGTCTGGAGTGGCTCACAACCGGGAGTGCCAACCTCAGGGCAGACTGTCAGAAAACAGGGCAGACACCCCAAATGGGTGGTGTGTTCTATAATTAGATTTCAGCAAGACAGTGACAAATGTGGACTCCTGGATCACTATGCCAGTCTCACCATGGAGCCCCAGACAGTTCCCTTAGAGTCTCCAATCTATCCTGCCACCCAGACAAACTGGACTTTGTGATAAAATGATCACTTGCACCAAAAATCACATCACATTCAGGTGGCTTCCAGTCCCAAAAGACTTGTCACTTTTCCCAGATCAATAGATGCTGTAGATCTTTCACCAAAGACAAGGCAGGCAGCCCATTCCATAGTAAACTAACTAAAGGTTTATTAGCTAAGAAAAGGCAATGAGAGTTATTGAGAAGTGAAAGCAGGTGAAATATACATATAGGTGAGTCACAGTTTGTAATTCCAAATAGTGGCAGAGATGTAACAAACTGCCAGTTTCCCAAAAGTCTTTTCAGGGTATCCAGATTGTCTCTGGGGATCTCTGCGTTGTATCTGGTTCTCTTCCCTGTAAGAGTCCAAACACTCCAGAGATCCGGGATCTTTCCTCTAATCCATACTTATAGTTTCTTCTCACAGAAAACAAGCTGACAGGGTCACTACCCACATGGACTTTTCCTATGATGACAGAGAGTGAGGAACGCAATGTGAGTCTTTGGCCTCCGCTCATCACACACAATGACCACTCGCTTTGAAATTAGCATTTTCCTGTTAAAATTTTTCAGCTGCATTCCACAAGGCTTCTTTCTTTTTTGATGGGTTATTTAGTTGCAGGGATACACACAATGGCAATGTTTGCTACTACATTATAACAGGATACAGATAAAGTGAAAACAATGCAAGTAACACCCCACTCGTTTTCATGAAATTTAAACACCAAATACACTCATACATTTAACAATCACTTCGATCTAGTCTAATATACAAGTGAATTGGCCTGGAGCTTGGGCATCTGCCAGCATCACTAGTCTGACCTCCTGCACATCGCAGGCCACAGAACTTCACCCACCCACTCCTGTAATAGACCCCTAACCTCTGGATGACTTACTGAAGTCCTCAGATCATGGTTTATAACAATGCAAAGCAGTTGCTGTAATTGGGTGTTCGTTGTTTTGCTCAGCTATTATAAAACACATGGTTTGGTACCGGACTGACAGAGCAACAGTCCCAACTACTAGGAGCCAGGAAGGAAGGTGATCTTAATCTAATCTACCAAACTAGGAAAATCTAATAATGCTGAGCTCTTACGTAGCACTCTTCAGCAGGAAAGGGAGGTGCTATCATTGTCCCCATTTTAAAGAGAGGGAAACTAAGGCACAGAGTGGGTACATGGCACATAAATCACAGATGGATGAGATGTACTAGCAAGCTGGGCTGGAGGAAGAGTTGAGAGAATAATTGATTTTTTTCAGTTCAGGGACTGAACTGAACAATCAGGAAATTGGTTTGGTTCAACCCCAAATTGAATTTCTTTCTCTGAAATGAAAATAACTTCTGGTTGAACACAACATTTTGTTCAACCCAAAATGAAACGCATTCAGGTTTTTAATTTTGCTGCAGGCCGTTTTCAGGTGTTTCCTCCTTTTCCTTGTATATAAAAGCAACGTTTCTACATGAAATGCCATTGCTAAAGGAAGATTTGAAACGCATCCTTTGAAAACGGCTGAAACAAACCATTCTGACTTTTTCAAAAAAGATTTTTTTAAAAACTATTTATCTAATCCATGAATCATTCTGATGCCCCTCCTGCCCCGAAAAAAACTCTACATTTTCAGCAAATTTACTACTTGCTCAAAAAATAGATTCGGTGAGCTCCAGCTGGAGGTAACCACAATAATAAGATACACGCAGTTCTTAGCCAGGCTGCTGCTTTCTCCAGGCAAGGTGCATCCTGAGCAGTGATCTGGGTGACAATTCAAGCCCTTGTTTAAAGGAAACTATTTGCTGCATTCACCCAGCTTTGCTCTTTAGAGAAGCCAAATGAGAGAACAATGTAGTTTTGTTACAATATTTTTTTTTCATGTGACCCTTGCTTTGGGTTTGCTGCTAGCATAACAGCAGGAGACATCTGGGTTTAATATGAGGTGTCTACAAACTCACCCAACATGGAAAAGGTGATTGGAATTAAAGGCTGGCAGAACAAATAAATCAGTCTCAGCCTCTCCAGAAACAGAAATGTGCTTTTGTAACAGTCCCCAGACCAGCTAATTTTGCCATGAGGAAGTAGGAGGGGAAATCATTAAAAGGGAATTGGGAAAATACCTGATAGGTTCAGTTTGTTGGTATTCTAAATGTAAAATCATTGCTCTTCCAAAGCATCTTTATGAGACAGCGAAGCTAGGTGACATTTGGGGCCCAACAGAGGTTCTGAGTAACCACAGCTGCTACAGGCTTGAAATGAATTGTGGATGCTCCTACTCTCTCAAAGCAGGGCCCTGTACGCCATTATGTGCATCTGCAGCAAAGAATTCCAGGGGCAGTAACAGCCCCGTTATTATATTCAGCCCAGTCCGTGCCGTGACCCAGTCTGGGCACACAAACACCTCTCTGATCACACTCAGATATGAGGTTTATAAGTGGGGAAGGGTGCAGTTTTCACCAGCGGGTGAGAACTGACTGTTGCCAATGTGCCCCATGGTAAGGTTAGTGGGTTGAGGGAAGGGTAAAATTCAGGATAAAGGGGTGCTCTCTCCATAGGCACTGACTCCTCCAGCCCTGGAGCACCCACGGGGAAAAAATAGTGGGTGCTCAGCCCCCTCCCCCCCGATCAGCTCCTCTCCCTCCCCCAGTGCCTCCCGCCCACTGCGATCAGCTGTTCAACAGCATGTGGGAGGCGCAGAAAGGGGCAGGAAGAGGCAGGGCAGGGGTGGGGTTTTGGGGGCAGGGGGTTGAGCGGCCCCCAGCAACTCAGAAAGACGGCGTCTCCGACTCTCTCTCTCACCCCCCTCCCCCCCAAAATGCTACCAGAGCCTTGAAGACAAAAGGGATTTCCAAAGCGCTCATTCCATTTCATGCGATTAGCTACCTCTTAACTGCACGGGCAAAGTGATCTGCTAAGTATGTGTCTTTCCTCCCTGAAAGGACATGGCTTTGTCCACCAGAAAACAGAGCCTGTGCCAGGAACTGCTTTCTCATCTTGTTACTGTGCTCTGCCCGTTGCCTGGTTTAATTTGCCCAGACTGTAATCTATTCAGCAAGATGCCCTGAATGCATCATGTCACAGCTGGGTATTTTGCAGGTGCTGCTCTTTGCGATGAGCAGAGATAAATCCATCAACGCCAAGGTTTGGGAGACATCCAGAAGGTTCTGGGACTGAGCCACAGGAGCCGGTGAGAAAATAATAAATATCAATGGCACGTTTTATGAGCAGCTTTCTGCTGTAACAGTCCAAGCACCTTGCAGACAGCAAAGCCACAGAACACATGACACACAGCGAAAGGCCGTGGACCATTCGGGGAGGTCCCGATCCTGAAACCATCTCCCAGCAGGCATTCGGCACCTCACTGCATCAGGCTCTGTCTCTTGCCATCTTCCTCCCACCTGTGGATGGTGAATCCAAGTAAAACTGATGATTCCTCTCCCTGCTGCCTGCCTACAGCAGAGGCTACCTCACTGGATTAGAGAGGTTACATGTCCCATGCCTCTCGGTTTTGGAGAGGGAGAATAGGGGTTGGTGCTTTTATATGGAGCATACTATATTGCTAAATCTTATTATAGGGCAAGTGCGGCTCTTGTCTTCCATTCAGAATAAATATAAAGAAGCCATTGTAATCACGGGGCTGAAACAACGGCAGGGGCACCCAAACTCGCAGGCCCGTGGAAAAGCTGGGCAGATGCTGAATCATGCAGATCCCGAGTTTCAGATGCAGGGGACAGGGCTTTGATTGGTGGAGCTAGTGTGTATGCACGCACACCAGAGAGAGGCAAGACAAAACGGAAGGAAGTCGGGCTGGGAGAGACAGCTTGGACAAGGCCGGTGTAGGACCCTGGAAGAACCTAAAGGAGTGCCTTCTGGGGCTGGAGAGGTTTGGGGTTGCAAGCAGAGAGACTATCCCCTGTTTTGATTCCTCCTGCATTCGCCGAGGCAGGACTTTGTAAGTGAACAAGACAGGATCAAAGAAAATATGAGATTCCATCATCAGTTTCTACTCCTCTCTGGAACATCCCACAAAGCCCCAAGCTTTGATTAGCTGCTCGGGTCAAAAGGGGTAACGATATGAAGAGGTAGACCAAGGGCTCACAGATAGCATATGGGAAAGTGAATCACACCTACTAGATTGTAAGCTCTTTGGAGATGGTACGACACCTTGAGCCATGGGGTGCTGGGCCATGACTGGGACTCCTAGGTGCTACCTCTATACAAATACTAAATACTACTCCCAAGGAGTAAGGGGGGTGCTTCTTTGTATATGTTTTGATGTGGGCCAAAACTGGAACCAGATACCCCACCAAACTTTTAGGGTTCCGATGAAATGGGACCCAGATCCCAACCTGCCCTGCCTTTGGTTTAAGTTCTGCAATGCAAAACTCAGCCTATGAGGTCTGGCCAAATCCATGTTTGCATAGAGGAGCCATCATCATATTTCCTCTCCCCTCCCCCCTCCCGCCCCCGACACACACACCCTCATGTCCCTACCAAACTTTGTGGGTTATACAAATGGGAACTGCCATGTGCATTGCTTTGTAAGACCCACCTGAGTGTTTAGAAAACCGCCTCCAGCACTGGGTTTTGCCAGTCTCCCTGGTCTACACATTTAGTAAAGTAAGCCCCAATAAGGATTTTTTTGGCTTCTACCCCAGTTCTTGCTGTTGCATGTAGAGTCCAAGTCATGGAGAGTGGTGACTGGAGAACTCCATGACCCCCTCCACATCACAGATCCATGCCCTGTAGTAACTATCTTTGCAGGACCAGAGACAGGGACACTGTGAGTGGGCTGTCACTATGGCAGCAGGGCAGCTCAAACATATTAGCATACAAACATAGCAGAGAAGGGACACAGGAGAGGCTTGGCTTACTTCTCCTTACCAAACCCAGCCTTCACTTTTGGGGGAGGGGAGGTTTCCATTTCCTATACCCTGCACCCAGTTCCCTTGTGCAAGGCTCTCGTTCAGGCTTTGCAGAGGATCCCAAGACGTGGCTGGAAGAGTCCCTTTAAATCTGCCTTGCTGCATCATGATCCTTCTGCGGGTGCTGGGCCTTGCGGGGTTAACAGGCCACACCAGGGCATGCATGGTGGGATTGGCAGACAGGGCTTCATGCACAGTGATCATGCGTGAAAGGAACAAGGGAGGATCTGGTTTTAAAAGGCAGCAGGGCAGGAATTAATCACTCATGGGGCTGGCTACCTTGGCCCTGATTCCGAGGTGGGGAAATAGCAAGAATGCTGCTGTTGACACATCTCTCCCAAAATGCCTGGCTGGGTAGATGATTGTTTAATGCTCCTCTTTAAGGTGGGCTGATGCTTCTGCTTCTGAGTGTTGCTAGAACAACTTGATAGCCCCTTACCTGGCCTTAATCAGCTTTAATTTAAGTGCAGGCTTTTATTTGTCAGAGGAAGCAAATGTTGGTACCATAAAACATTGATTCAAACTTTACTGCCTCTGCTCTGTGCAAAGGGATACAAATAATGCCCATGATTGCACCAATTAAGACATCAGGAAAACCCCTAGAGTTTGACTTTTGTTGTCAAGGTACTTCTTAGAGGCCAACCAAAGCAGATTGTTAAAGGCGAGAGGTTATGTCAGATGAGGATCCATTTCAGGTGTGGGGAGGGTGGAAATAATCTGCACCTGGGAAGGAATGGTGTGTTAAATTTTGGGAAAAGTCCCTTGTGAGTGAATTTAATGCTCATGACCAGTGACAGGAGGAAAGGCCTGGAGACTCACGCCATGCAGCCACTGAGGGGGATCAGTTGGGCAACAGGAGCGTAAGGTTCCCAGCCAGGGTCACTCAGACCCGGAGAAATCAGGTAGGGAGGTCTAACACACAGCCCCAGCAAGAGGGCTTCATACCACATTTCTAACCTAGCATTCCTGTGGGATACGTGAGACATGCAGAAGCCAGGATAGGGTGCCATGGCATAACAGATACAACGGGCACTCAGCTGGGATGATCTGTATAAACACATTTGCGGTTCTACCACTTCTGAGTGTTGCCGGCGCCCAGTGCCGAGAGGCTGAACAACAGCTTGAGTTGGTTCGTTACCCGGTGTGCTGCACCCAATAATCACAACGGGGTGGAGAAGCAGAAAAGTTTATTTGAAGCTTCAAAAAGGTACAGGGAGATTTGAATCTCAAATCCTGCACCCAGAGCAGGAAGTTACACAGGCTTTTTATACATCCTTTTTCCCAGCATACTTATCCAATAGCAAGCTGCCCCAAGTATCCATATAGCCAGCCAATCCAGTTCCCAGCTAGTTCCCTGGTTTTCTGTATCATTTGTTAAACTATACCATAAAGCTGCTTTATTCAGCATTGTTCTTCCATATCTCCCCTGTTTGGCCTTGCTTAGTTTCAGGCAGTCTGACTCTGCAACATATTGTTGCAGATTCTCAGTATAACTGCTGTGTGTGCCTCCAGGCGGGGGGGGGGGGGGGGGGGGCAAGGACACTTGGGCGTAGTACACAGAGCTGCTGCGAGTGCCTCCAGGCGGGAGGGGGGCCAAGGACACCGGGGCCTAGTGCAAGGGGGCTTCATTGACACTCGTGGTCTTCCGTCCCCTCGAGTTACCTAGTGGCCATGCCCCAGTGTCCCCAACATGAGCAATGGGACAATGATTATTTACTTTACAGTAATGCCCTGTGCTAGGCACTGTACAGACCGGGCCTGATCTAGCTCCAACTGAAGTCAATGGCGTAACTCGCGCGGACTTCAGAGGAGCAGCCCCACACTTAGTCACAGACAGTCCAGAACAGCTTACTCTGTGAAGGGACAAGGCAGAAAGGAGGTACAGCTATCCCCCTTTTACAGCTGGGAAACTGAGGCAGCAGGAGGCTAAATGATTAGCTCAAGACCATGCACGGACTTTGTGGCAGTCGGCAATTAGACCCAGATCTCCTGAGATCCAGTTCAGGGCCTTAACCACAAGACCTTTCTTCCTTTCTAATCATCCCAAACGCATACTGAAAAAAACTTTTGCCCCACGCTAAACGCATGTGTTCTCTGTTGTGCTCTCCCTCCACACAAACTTACATGTGTTGTGGGTGCCCATATACACACGCTCTCTCTCTCACACACACACACACGCACCCCCCCACATAAACTGACTGCATGTAAACACCCACCCCCACACATACTTTGTATGTGCACAGAGGTTTCCATTTCCATTGTCTTTACAGAAGTCCTTCACTGGAATCTAGTTGTATCTTTTCTTTGTTTCAATAACAATCCAAGCTGTACCAAGTTACTCACACGGGGGGGAGTCTTAGCAGGAGGCAGACAGATGGTATCACTTTCCCACAGGTAGCATGAATGTTTTGCTGTAAGTACTAATTTACTAACACAACATTTTATTAAAGAGCAGCTGAGCTCTCTCTGGAAATTTTGAAGAACTATTTTCTTCCTCTCTTGACCTTGCCTGTATTTCTCCTCCTGCTGCCTTAATTGCAGAGATTGCTTACAAGAAATTCTTCCCAGAACGCCTCCGTTGCTTGTTTCCCCACCTGCAATCCATATCCTCGGTCTGTGACACCATCATCATTTCCCCAGCAACCGCTTCCCCTTTGTGGGGGGAGGGATAGCTCAGTGGTTTGAGCATTGGCCTGCTAAACCCAGGGTTGTGAGTTCAATCCTTGAGGGGGCCATTTGGGATCGGGGCAAAAATTGGGGATTGGTCCTGCTTTGAGCAGGGGGTTAGACTAGATTGACCTCCTGAGGTCCCTTCCAACCCTGATATTCTATGATTCTCTCTGACAGCCACAGCCCGCTTTCTCTCCTCCACATTCTGATTTCACAGATATCCCAGCAGCACGGCCCAAGGAAACATGGCGATGCCGCGTCAAGGGACAGCCACAATTCCAAACAAACGCCCATTCATGGGCATTGCCAAAACCTCAACCCAGGGGTCTTGCTCCATCTCCTGACCCTCTTCTTCCACACCAACACCTGGGCGCCTCATTAATATAGACCAAGTTTCTTTCCTTTCCTTCACATCCCTCCTAAAAATAACTCCTGTTGCACCCTGTCGATGGGTCTGATCCTGACTGCAAGGGAAGCTGAAAGGTGCTCAGCACCTTACAGTATCAGGCCCTGTGTGCAGGGCTTAAATCCTCAGAGTATTTCCCAGAGTCCCCATGGTACCCCCAACATGGTATAAAAGCTCCAGGGCCCAGCAAGAGGGGATCTGGGCTTCAGTCACCGTGCTGGATGGGGTAGAGTTCGGCCTTCTGCCCTGTGGCAGGGTGGTGGAGCTAGGGGCTTCTGCCCTGCAGGGCAGCAGGGGTCTGGACTTCAGCTGAGGGGAAGCGGGGTCTCGGGGCTTTGGCCCCGTGGGGGTGGGGCACACCAAGGCTTGGGGCTTCAGCCCTGTGGTGGGGGCGCCGGAGCTTGGGGCTTCAGCCCCGTGGGTTTGAAAGTATTTACTGGAGCTCTGCTCCAGACAGCTCCAGTAGAATTTAAGCCCTGCCTGTGAGAGCTAACATAGAATCATATCCACCCACAACTCCTCTGTCTCCTACTTCGCAACTATTTGCATCACCTTGGACCAAGATTGTGTTAACTGTGCTACGTAAGTAGTAACCCTTAGCATTACACTTAAAGCATTAGGGAGGCAGTGTGGCCTAGTAGATAAACACCAGACTGGGACTCGGGATACCTGGATTCTATTCATGGATAGGCCACTGGCCTGCTGGGTGACCTTGGGCAAGTCACTGTACCACCCGTGCCTCAGTTTCCCCATCTTTAAAATGAGGATAATGATAGTGACCTTTGTAAAGCGCTCTAAGATCTGCCAGTGAAAGGGCCAGATACCAGCTTGGGATTATATTATTATTAGTGAATGATAATTAAACCAACCATATCACCTCCAACTTCTCAAACCCCTTCACAGCTTTCTGTCTCCTTCCACATCAGGCACCGTCTCTTTGTCTTCATGGTCAGTGCTCTACACAGCAGACACGAAGAGGCTGAATTATTCCTTCGCAGCAATTAAATTCTTTGTTGACAATGGCAGAGAAAGGGAACATGCATTAGCCTTACCTAGAGATTGCGGAGTCTGACTGATGGCCAGTCATGCCCCTGTAGCAGAGACTAGAGTGTAGGTGAATTACCAAGGCCTTGTTTAACCATTAAGCTCAAGGAAGCATCCTGCAGGATTTATGCAGCTTCCTTGGACTGAGATTAAGGTTCAGTGAGCAAATTCCCTTTGGATCCAGTGTACTGTACCGAACAGCCCACCAGACAGGGGGCGCCCAGTGGTGGGGAAGGTATTTTTGGTGTCATTTGCAAGCCCATAAACTAGTGCATTGTCTTCATAAATACAAAAAGAACAGGAGGACGTGGGGCACCTTAGAGACGAACCAATTGATCTGAGCATGAGCTTTGGTGAGCGACAGCTCACTTCCTCGGCTGCATGCCGTGGAAAGTACAGAAGATAAATGGGTTCGTCTCTAAGGTGCCCCACGTCCTCCTGTTCTTTTTGCGAAGACAGACCAACCCGGCTGCTGCTCTGAAACCGTTCATAAATACAGCATCAAGTCATGTCCCTGATAAAGATATAATCATATCAGCCTGCCAGAGCTATTTATACAGATCTGATATTTACACAGTGCCCTTCGCCCTCAGAAGCCCCGAAGCCCCTTTGGATCTGTGTACAAACACCCCCGTGGCCAGGCTCCCTACAGCACCAGAAGCTGGTAACCTCCACACTCCTAGTATTCCACTTCAGCTCAAGTAGCAGGGGCCTGTGTTTCAGGAGCAGAAGGATCTCTGCCCTATCCACTGGTGCCATGAAATTTTAAACGACCAGCCTCAGCACAGTGACAGCCGAGAAGACTCGGGGAGCCACAGATTTGCTACGACAGTCATCCCATGATTGCTCATGCCGTACTGAATAGGGAGCGAAATCTCATGAGCCCTCATTGTCCGAAGCAGAAAAGCAAGGTTGAGGAGAGACGCTTTAGAGACAATAAAAAGAACAGGAGGACTTGTGGCACCTTAGAGACTAACCGATTTATTTGAGCATGAGCTTTCGTGAGCGACAGCTCACTTCATCGGATGCAATGCTTCTGGCAGTCCACTGCAGCTAGAAGCCACACAGACCTGTGCATTATTGCGGCACTGTTCTTTCTGCAAGTAAACAGACCACTTGTGTTGCAAGCCTGTGTGCATTCCCTCCCTTGAGCAGCCGGTCCCTCATAGCCACAGAGAAGGGAAGAGCAGAATTATAGAACAAAGAACCTTGCCCCTGAGAGCTGATGTCTTAATTTAGTTCCATGCCGCAAGGACCTAATGCCTGGAACAAGGAGGAGAGCAGGAAATAGAGTGAATTCTGTGCTTATATCTTGCTGAAGCTTGTGTGGCCAAAGAGTAGAGAGACAGTTCTGGGATCAGGTGGCAAAGAGTTGTAAGGAGATCCTGGCTGGCAGGAACTGGGAAGTCTGGTCAAGCAGCCTGGATAGCACACAGGATGGGAGGGGAATGGGCTTGAGCTAATGCTTGGAGCCATGCTCAGTCCACTGCATCCAAATATCCCCCCAGCACCCCATAAAACAGTACAAGTTCAATACTGATACAACGAACGCCAAAGAGGCATGGAAAGACAGGAAGTGCTGAGAGAGTGTTGCCTGCGGGCTAGAATATGGGATGGACAGCCAGAACTCCAGGGATCTATTCCTGGCTTCACACATTTTGGCGGTGTGGCAAGTCACTTTCCCTCCGGTCCACTATACTGCCTTGTAGCTAACACTAATTGTAACCACCGTTCTTATGACAGTAGTCTCTGGAGATCCCAAATGAAGTCAAGCCCCACTGTGCAAGCCTCCCTACACACACACACTCATACTCTCTGCCCTGAAGAGCTTACAACCTAACTAAAGTAGGTAGACAAAGGAAGCTTTATCATCCCATCTCAAGGTGTTTTTAACAGAAGAGAAACCGAGGCACAGGGAGATTTAATGTCTTGACCAACTTCACAGGGGGAGAGTTTGCAGCAGAATGAAGTACTGAACCCAGGTCTGACCCCAGTCCAGTGTCTTACCCACAAGGCCTTTCTTCCTCTACAATGATCATTCTGAGGTTTATTTAGTGAATGTGCGTGTAGAGTGCTTTGAGATCATTGGTGAATCACACTAGAGAAGAGCAACGTCTTATTCTTCGGATTACTATTTTTAAAAGATGATGATGGGAGATGCTTCCTTGCATTAAAATCCTTGCATGTTGTACTTAACTGCTGGAAACAATGCTCAGAATAGAAACATTTGGAACGCACAGCACAGATGAATTAAACAGAACAGACATTCACATGGTTCTATTTCTTTACCAAAATAAAACAGTTCGAAAACCCGTGGGTTTTTTTTTTTTGTTATTGTGAGCACAAATTTAATTAGTCTCATTAGCTCTAATAATATGTCGCAGCTGTAATGACACACTGGCTTTGAATGAAAATGCTGACTTAAGCGCAAGCTGGGACCTTCCTGCACTTCACGGCTCTTTTAGATTGTACCAGCTCTGATACAAACTTTGTCATCCGTGCTTGATTTCTCATTCAAAGTACAGTGGGGTCCTCTCTCTTTGCTGGAAGACCTGGGCAGGACCTAATTAGTGATGTCACATAAAGCAGCAACCTTCCCCCCCAAGTAAGGAGAGAGAGGATTTTGAATCTCTGAGGGTATGGACCTATTTACGTTAAAAAAAAGAAAAAAGAAAAAGAGGGAGGTCTTGTTACTATACGCTCATCCCCTGGCTTAGCTAAAACGTGTCTCCACCTTGAGGAGTACATAGGATAGAACCATGTAGCAGCAATGTTCCTGAACTATGTTACAGCCTTGAATAACTTGTGGTTCCCGAGGCAGCATGGTCCCATGTCTAGGGCACTACACTGGGATTTAAGAGAACTGGGTTCTGTCACTGATCAGCTGTGTGACTTTAGGCTAGTCACTTCCCCTCTCACCCTTTGTCCATCTTATAAGCTTTTTGAGGCAGGGACTCTCTTGCTACATGTTTGTACTGCACCTAGAACAACCAGGCCCTGATCCCGGCTGGGCACTCCAAGCATTACTAGGATATGAATCACAAGAGCAACACACCAGAACAGTTAAAATTCTTTCTGCCGTGCAAGACAGATCCATATATTAACATATCAGGACACAGCTGCGTTGTAAATGCATCCTACAACGGTTGCTTTTGAAGCCTAAGGTCTGGTCCACAGCAGGATTTTATCCCCTGGTGGATCTGCCAAGCCACAAAGTTGCAAGCCCCATGGCACCAGTCCAAAGCACACTGCACCAGTCGAATCTACACTAATGGCTAAAATCCCAGTGTAGACAGAGAATGAATTTCACCCTCCAACATCCTCAAACAAACAGACAGTGTACAATTCCTAGTGTCAAACCAAGTAGGAAAAAACATTAAATAAAAACCTTTGCGAGGGTCTTTAGATAGCATCATAAAAGCAGTAAAAGAGCATTTTTTGCTTTTCATGTCTTTTTAAGCTCTGAGGTTTCACCTTTAAATTCTTTCACGGGCAATGAAAACATATCATAAAGCAAAGGAGGCACAAAAAACTATGGAAGAAACGAGGGGGTTGGGGCTCGTTCTTTCTCCATAGCAATGACAAAACATCAACCTGTCCAGGGGTTCCTCCCACCATCACCTCTATTTTCCACTCCCACCATCCAGCAGCCCCAAGGACAATCCCTCTCAAAAGGATGCAGAATCCCCGATAATGGCACTTCCTGCCACTATGTTGAGTGCCAGCAGGCAACAAGGTTTGTTGTTAGATATTAGTCATCCAGACAAAGCTCATGGAAGCTTCAGGAGATGGACAAGGCACAAGAGAGGAAACAAACTACAGTAATAATGAGTAATAATCCAGCTAACAAGCTCCAAGGGGGAGTCCTCATCTGGAAGAGAATCAGAGCGTGGAGATACTTGAATGTCTAGGGGCGAGGGGAAAGATTTTAACAATAAGTCCCAGTTGGACATTTTAATTCAAGGTGAGTTAGTATTTTCCTGATTGAGCTAGTTACAGCTTCCAGTGAAAGCAACAGCTAGCATTGTGGAACAGCCTGTTTGACCAAGGCTGAACCATATTACAGGAACTCCTCACTTAAAGTCGTCCTGGTTAATGTTGTTTCGTTGCGGATCCATTAGGGACCAGGCTCGTTTAAAGTTGTGCGATGCTCCCTTAGAACGTGGTTTGGCAGCCGCCTGCTTTGTCCACCACTTGCAGGAAGAGCAGCCCGTTGGTGCTAGCTGGTGGGGGCTTGGAACCAGGGTGGACCGTCGGCCCCCACATCAGCTCCCCGCTCCCCTAAGTCCCCTGTGCGGCAGCTGCCCAGCAGGCTATCAATTGCAGGCAGTTCAGCTGCTCCTCCCCTCACTGCCGTGTGCTGCTCCTGCCCTCTGCCTTGGAGCGGCTCCCAGGAGCCTCCTGCTTGCTGTGCAGGGGAAATGAGGAGGGGGGCCTAATGTCAAGGTGCCCCCTCCCCCTTGCTCCTGCACCCTGCTTGCCCCAACTCTATAGAGCAGGGGGACACACGACAGGGCTCAGGATGGAGGGAGCTTCCTGGCAGCAGCTGCAGTCTCAGCTTGCTGATTAACTTAACAAGGCAGTGTACTTAAGAGTGGATCAGCGTACTTAAAGGGGAAATGCGCATCTCCCTCTCTCTCTCTCACACACACACACACACACACTGTGTGCCTTTGTCTGCCATGCTGTCTCCCCTCCCTCCATTCCTCCTGCCTTGTAGAGCGTGAGGTTACATTAACAACGAGTTAACCCTTGAGGGCTCAGGCAATTGCTAGTTCATCATTTAGCAGTAAGGCATTCCCTGGGAAATATCCCACCCTCTGACTTCACCACCTCAACCAAGCTTACCAATCATCATCGCTGTGTACAGTATTAAATTGTTTGTTTAAAACTTATACTGTGAGTGTGTGTGTGTGTGTGTAAAAATATAGTCTTTTGTCAATCCAAAGAACTTCTCATCAACGGAGCTCGAAATGCTTTACAGAATTGGGCCAGATCTGCAGATGTGTAAACTCAAGTAGCTTCACTGAAGTAATTAATTTAACCACATAACTTTGTGACACAGGTCAGCATTAGAGCTGTACAAACAAAAACAGAAAAATTGAGATTTCCACTCCATGGGAACATTTCAACTTTCCTTTCATCCTGAATTAGGATAAACGTTGTGGAACAAAAAAATTTGATTTGGAAATAGTGAAATGCTTAGCTATCCCCACTGGTATCTGACTCCCATGATGCATCACACAGCTCAGACAGAGTGGAGACTGTTGCATCATGGGACTCGTAATCCAGCCAGCAAGGAGAGAATAGGCACATGAGACACCTGAACTAAAGCTCCCATGAGACAATGCAGGGAAATGCAGTCTAATATTGGACTAAGTAAACCAAATTACTTAGATTTGGGTTGAATCAACCCAAAACAAGATATATTTTTTTGGTTTTCCTGAAGGAAAATAAAAGCATGTCAGCAAAATTGAAATCTTCCAGCTGAAAATTTTCAATTTTAATGGAAGCTTCATTGTCCATCAAAAAATCACTTCAGCAGAAACTTCCCAACCAGCTCTAGTCAGCAGAATTAACGTCACTTTTCCCATTTAAGATGATGAACCCGTGCCTTGTGTAAGGTCACATAGTAAATCTGTGGCAGAGCTGGACACAGAACCCAGTTTTCCAGACTCCCGGGCCTACGTTTTAACAATAAAAACCATGTATCTTTTCAGTCTATGAGCCACGAACCAGTGATCAATGATTGGCCAGGAATCCATTCCCAAAAGGTGTCAGGGATTTATACAGCAAATCAACAGTAATTTGTATCTGGCACCAGAATGAAAGGTGTATTATCCTCTGTTGTATCAAAGATCTCTAACCCTGTCTGCTGGAGCATCTTTGCTTATTCTTAATACACTATTCTCCAAACCTGATAATTAAAACACAAAACTCTAGCAGTCTCACCCCACACATCTCAGCAGAAGAGGTAACAGCAGAGAGATACTGTGAGTAAGAGCTTCTGTTGCTAATGCGTCAGTATTTTGACTAAGAATAACATAGGGCATTTACTCTTATAGTACACGAAGTATTAGCATAAATAATTGAAGCCCGAAGTACAGTTGTCAGAACACATGAACCCAGACAATTTTGTGATACAGCTTCCTTGATAACTTAACGACATTTGTTTGCTTATTCACAGATGCTGATATTGTGGAGTGATTCTGCCACTCATTATTAATAGTTACTTATTATTCCTATTACTGTAGTGCTTAGAAACGCAATGGCATTGGGTACAGTACACACACACACACGGTCCATTTTCATAGATTCAAATGCCAGAAGGGACCACAACATCATCGAGCAGTCTCACCTCTTATATAGCACAGGCTAGTAAATATTACCCATTTGCCCCTTTATTGAACCCAATAATTTGTGTTTGGCTCAAGCATCTCTCCCAGAAAGGGATCCAGTCATGATTTGAAGCCATCAAGAGATGGAGAATCCACCACTTGCCTTGATAGTTTGCTGCAAAGGTTAATCACCCTCACTGTTAAACAATTAGTGCCTCATTTCTAATTTGAATTTGTCTGGCTTCAGCTATAAGCCATTGATTCTTGTTCTGCCCTTTACCGCTAGATTAAAGAGCCCTTTAGTACCTGGTATTTTCTCGCTGAGAAGGTACTCATTACATCATAATCAAGTCACCTCTCAATCTTCTTTATGACAAGCTAAACAGATTGAGTTAAGTCTCTCACTGTAAGGCATTTTCTCCAGCTCTTGAATTGTTTTGGTGGTTCTTTTCTGCCTGCTCTCCAGTCGTTCAACATCTGTTTTTTAATGACAGGTTTCAGAGTAACAGCCGTGTTAGTCTGTATTCGCAAAAAGAAAAGGAGGACTTGTGGCACCTTAGAGACTAACCAATTTATTAGAGCATAAGCTTTCGTGAGCTACAGCTCACTTCATCAGATGCATATCGTGGAAACTGCAGCAGGCTTTATATATACACAGAGAATATGAAACAATACCTCCTCCCACCCCACTGTCCTGCTGGTAATAGCTTATCTAAAGTGATCATCAGGTGGGCCATTTCCAGCACAAATCCAGGTTTTCTCACCCTCCACCCCCGCACACAAATTCACTCTCCTGCTGGTGATAGCAGGAGAGTGAATTTGTGTGAGGGGGTGGAGGGTGAGAAAACCTGGATTTGTGCTGGAAATGGCCCACCTGATGATCACTTTAGATAAGCTATTACCAGCAGGAGAGTGAATTTGTGTGGGGGGGTGGAGGGTGAGAAAACCTGGATTTGTGCTGGAAATGGCCCACCTGATGATCACTTTAGATAAGCTATTACCAGCAGGACAGTGGGGTGGGAGGAGGTATTGTTTCATATTCTCTGTGTATATATAAAGTCTGCTGCAGTTTCCACGATATGCATCTGATGAAGTGAGCTGTAGCTCACGAAAGCTCATGCTCTAATAAATTGGTTAGTCTCTAAGGTGCCACAAGTACTCCTTTTCTGTTTTTTAATGTGCACATCAGAATTTACGCTGTATTCCAGTATTGGTCTCCCCGATGCCATATACCAATGTAGAATTGCCTCCCGATTGCCCTGTCCATGCATCCTAGGATCAGATTAGCCAGTTTTGCCACAGCATCATGCTGGGCTCTCATGTTGAGTTGCTTGGCTACTATGACCCCTAAATCCTTTTCAGAGTCACTGCTGTACAGGATATAGGTCCCTGTTCAGTAGGTATGGCCTGCGTGTCTTGTTCCTTGCCTTGAAGAGCAACAGAGACACAGAATTGAAGAGCAACTTGTCGCAGGACACACATTGGATAATGTCAGAGGCAGGAATAGAACTAAGGTGCCTCCTGACTCCCAATCCAATGCCCTACCCATTAGATCACACTGCCTCTCTAAATTAAGGAAGGCCTGCAGTTTTATTTTCCCCTTCCAGGAAGGGAAGTGACAACACCATGGAAGCATGAGTACCCTCCTGCCACAAAAAACTAACTCCCCTCCGCACTGCACCACTAAGCAACGCTTAGCTCTTACATGGCAGTTTCCATCCCTAGATCTCAAAACCCTCAAGAAGGCAAGTATCATTATCCCCATTTTACAGATGGACAAATTCCAGCTCAGAGAGGTGCCCCAAATCACACAGCAGGTTCAGTGACAGAGCTAGAAAGAAGCCAAATCCCCTGGCTCCCCGTCCCATTCCCTATCTACTCTCACCAAGTACTCCATCTTCCCAGAAGGGAGGAGAGCCCTGTCTCTGTAGAGCTAAGCAGGAAGAGATGAGCAATCAGACCAGGGTCCCTGGCTGTGACTCATCCCTTAAGATACCAAGGCAACTGCATGCCCTACTGTAGACTGAAAGAGAAGCTAAACATACTCTAGGTGCATTATGGCTATGCAGGTGATGGGAAGGGGCATACCTGCTCCTGTATTTTCACTCCACGCATCCGCTGAAGTGAGTTCTAGCCCACGAAAGTTTATGCCCAAATAAATTTGCTAGTTTCTAAGGTGCCACAAGGACTCCTCGTTGTTTTTGCTGATACAGACTAACACGGCTGCCCCTCTGAAATAGGTTTAATGGTTTTGAAAACATTCTATCTGCCTGGGTTGTTAGCACCGCATTCATCACCACGGTATTCCAATGCCTTATAAGTTTTAAAGAACACACTGGCTCTAAGCGTCTCTGTCTCCAGATGAAAAAAAAGGTCAGACTCGATCAGCTCTGTTACAATGTCATTGTCCCATAAGCGATGCCTTTTTAATTAATCTCCCTGTATTTTTTTTTAGTTTAGAAAGCGGGGGTGGGGGGAAGACGTACTGTACTTAAGAGGAGGCAATTTTAACCAAACAAAGCTTCCGCTGCATCTCTGAACCCCCTGTAAATATTAGGAGCCAAGGCGAATGCAGCTGCTCTTTGGGAACAGGGACACGTCCATCACTTGAAGTCACCGGGTTCCCCCCGCACCCTCCCCTCCGGGGTGAATTGCACCCTCGGCGTCCCTAGAATTAAGACTATCAATTGAGATGTGCTCCTTTGCTTCCCTGAGTCCGCGTCGGATGTGAGGCAGGGGTAGCGGTTACCATGGTAACCAATCCAATCTAATTTTAATTTGTGCCGTAGAGTGGGATCCCATAGCTGTCGTCTGAATGAGAGCTGTCTCGCGCCCAAACCCGTCCCCTTTGGTTAAACATACAGAAGTCTTCTTTTTTTTTTTTTTTTTTTAATATATATCGGGAATCTGTAGGTTTGGGTTTTGTTGTTTTTTTTAATTTCATCCAAATGAGCCTGCAGACTCTGGAAGGCAGAGGGACGAGCGAAGCACACACAGAGTGCATCATGCTGCTGAAATCTAAGAGCTATGACAAGGGCTTAGAATGATTGAGGGTTGTGGGGGGATAGAGTAAAACATTCAACCTGCGTTTGGAATGAAAACAGGCATAACCACTTCTTCTCACCTCCAATGTTTAGAGCTTCCCAAGCAGAGCTGGGCAAACCACTGATTTTTCGGTTAGCTGACAATTAAAAATAATCAATCACAATTTGGGGTTGCTCCAATACCAGGTTTTCTTTAAATTTTGGCAAATCGAAAAGCCAAAACAAAAATATTGATTTCAGGTCAAAAGAAACATTTCGTGTGACCCAAAATGAAACCTTGAAGAGAGCTGCTTTTTTCAATGAGCTTTTAAAATAAAGTTGTTGAAAATTTCAAAATGAAAAGTCATTTTGAATATTTAAAAAAAAATCAAACCATTTCATTTCAGAACCATCAAAATGTAACTTTTCCACTTCAGGGAAAATACTTAATAATACTTGGACAAGATACATAATAATACTTGGACAAGATAAGTCCTCCTTCTTCAGGGGAATGTGTCTTTTTAGGGATTTTTTTTCCCCAAACAATACAGTGAATTTGATGCACATTTCACTCAATGTTTCGGTGGACCCGAATCTGCATTTTTCACCAAAACAAGTTTCAGTGGAAAAATGTCATCCAGCTCTATTCCCCAAGTTCCTTCCTCTGCCATCCACAGTAACCTCTTCTGGGGTCCAGCTCCTTTTCATTCAGGGGAGGGCCTGGGAAAGCAAAAAAAAATATTGTCCCAGCTGGAAAGGATAGATATCTGGATAACAGCCGGATGCGTGTGGCATTACAGCCCAAAGGCTTCTCCCATGTGGTACGGAGACAATCAGCTACTCTACATGAAATATCTTCACTGGCTCTGCCCAGGGTTTATCTAGTCTCTCCCCTTTTCCGACCCACCAGGTGGTGAATGATCATTATCCATCTAATTTTAATCATAAGATTCTTGAGGCAGGATTGGTTTTTGTTGTTTTTCCCTTGTTTTTAATTATAGAAAGGCCAAAACTAGGGACTTGAATTTGAACCTCCTTGGTTTCAGAGCAGCGGGGCAGGGTGTGTGTGTGTGTGGGGGGGGGTTGTATTTGGAATCAATCTGAACTGCCCCC
Organism: Lepidochelys kempii; assembly: GCF_965140285.1. NCBI lineage: Eukaryota > Metazoa > Chordata > Testudines > Cheloniidae > Lepidochelys > Lepidochelys kempii. Next base: position 102,380,892 of record NC_136387.1, on the reverse strand, counting down.
GCCTCCCCAGATTTTTCTTCCTGGGGCTCATCTCACAATAAAGAGGCTCTATAATTCATCTTGCTCATAAGAACGTCTGCTCTTGCAAGAGTTCCTTAATGGAAGATGGCAGATCTGAACCACATTCAACCTTATTTGGGTGCCTGGACCGCTGATGCTCAATACCAGCATGAAATTGATACCGATCATCAAGGTCCTCCAGCAAAAAGGAGACAGTCAGGGCTCAAAATTCTGAATATTTTTAGGTTTCAGAGTAGCAGCCATGAATATTTCTAATCTTCTTATGTGGCATCTCCATTATGGGACGTTTGCCAGCATAGTAGCCCATTCTGTACTATCCTCTACTAATCTCTTGGTGGATGAATAGGCCTTTTGAACCACTCAATCTACCACATTGTCCAGCCCAGATCTTTTTCTGCCTTGCGCTATTCTGCCATCAGCTTTCCCTTCCAGTGCCCATAAATATGCATCACCCATTGAACGTCTTAAAATGTGGCCCTGCAAATTGAACCTTTCCTTCCAGTATAACAAACAAAATCAGAATACACGTTTTTAAAAAAATCCTAATTAGGCCATCTTTGTGTAACAGTCACCTTTAGACATCCCTGGCGATTGAGCTGGAGGCTACAGTAGACTCTCATCCTCTATGGACACAGGAAGGGATGATGACAGCAGGCTGAACAATGAGTCACTTGTCTACTTCGCAAAGGGGACAAACTATTATTTTCTTTTGCTTTGCCATTCACGAACTCTGAAAAGCTACGAGCCAGGCGACAGAGCTGCATGGCTAGCAAGGGAAGAAAAGAAACCGTCCTCGTCTCAAAGCTCTGAGACAGTGGGGTGATTATTCATCCCGTGATCGCCTTCCCCAGCTGCTACAAAAATGAAGCACTCATGTGTAGCCCACGCATGGAGGAAGGGCCAGGCAGAATCACAGCAGATAAGAACATTGTTCCTTCAAGGTGAAGCTCTGATTTGAAGCCGCTGCCTTAGTTTAGTTTGATTCTAGAAGAGATGAATGTTAGCACCTGGAGAAGCAGCACCTTGGTGGAGGAGACACCTTTAGACATTGCCGAGTCACGTTACCAAAACCAAGAGCAAGGAACAGGGGCTAGATCCTCAGCTGGTGTAAATCAGTGCAGCTCCATCAAAGGTTGTGAATCATGCTGATTTACACCACCTCATGATCTAGACCATAGTTTCTACTGGCTCATCTTCAGCAAGCTCCAGGAAATCTATTCATTTAGTCCTACAGTTCACAGCAGGCCTACATTCAGACAGGTGCCTGCACTTCAGTCAAATCCCACAAACTCACATCCCTGTAGAAAATAGACAAGGCCAGAGAATACAAAACAAATGTGACTGTCTGCTGTTACTCTTAAGGATACCACCATTGCTCTGACTGCAAGCATGGCATTAAAGGTCTATGGCAGCAGCCATTGATAATACTTGGACAAGATAAGTCCTCCTTCTTAACAGCCAGGTAAAATCCAATCTCATGCAAGCCCAAGGGGCGTATGTCTTCCTTCCACTAATGGCTCAAAGATGAGTCAAGAAGGCAATGAGCTCCATAGGACACCGCCGAGAGGAAGCCTGCAGGCTGATTATAAACAATAAGCCAGGAGTGATGAGGCCAGGTGGCTGAAAGCCTCATGCAACTAGAAGTCAAGCTGCCTTTAAAGCAACAGTTGCAAGCTAGCGTTCCCCTAGGGATGAGCAAAGGGAAGGGTTTCATTGTGGGGAGCATTGCATGAGATTTTACAATTATTTGCTTTGCCAGGTTTTTTGTCCATCTCAAATTCACCTCCCCAGTTTTTGGATATAGCAGATCGATCCAAACAGCAACCCAGATCCTCCGCTGCTGTAGTCCAGTCAGCTCTGCAAATTTACACATCCGCTTTGTGTCTGTTAAGGGTACGTACATTAATACCAGCTATGTGAACAGGACTTTAATTTCAAATTCACAAATGCTTATCTCAAGCTACATCTTGGTCCAGATCTGAATGCAGCTCAATTTTCTACATCTCGATGAATTTGCTTCCAGTAGTAAATCCAGGCCACAAGAAACCAGGAAAGCGGAGTAAAAGCTCTTTGTGGCAGGACCTGCCTTTTTCATCTGTCTTTGAAAAGCACCTAGCGCAAGGGGGTCCTGGTCCATGCCTGAGGCTCCTCGATGCTACTGCACGACCAACACAACATTTTTAAAAGCAAAAAGATTTGAAGTAACAATTTGTAAATCAATATCAATAATTATCGTTAATGGGCTACTCTCAAGTCAAATATCACTGTCTAGATTGCAAGCTGAAGTAAAATCAGCATCATTTCATTGCCTTCAGAGGAGCCCTGCTGATTTACAGGACCCGAGGCTGCAGCCTCAATTCTTCAACAAACAAATGCGTTTTGTTATATTGCAAGCCACACCTCAGAGAGTGTTGCATCTTAAAGAAGCTGTGAAAATTAAATTAGGTTTTTCATGGGTGGTTTCTTTTTGTTTGCGTTATTCTCAATGCCCCCGTGCCTCAGTTTCCCCAGCTGTGAAATGGTGATGATGATGCTGAGCTCCTGTGTAAGGTGCTCTGAGATCTGCAGCTGATGAATGCTAGGTAAGAGCTAGGTATTAATTTGATTTGTAGCCAGCTTCTAGAGGGATTCACTTTCAAATTCTCATGCCCTAGAAATCCTGTTGAATTTCACCATACAGAATTTTTAACAGGCACTTGTGGGGGGGGTGGGGGGGAGGAGCTGTGCTTGCAAGCAAAAGGAAGGTGGGTTTGCTGCAAACCTCAATGTGTCTACCTGTTCCTCTGCCACACAAAGTGTTGTGGGTGTACAAAATGACAATGCTAATCAATAACGGCAACTCCTTGATTTATTGGGGTTTGTGAGTATTCAGCACCCAGAAGACTCTGACCCTGAAACTCAGAGGCCCTGCTTCTCCGTTGCCTTGCCCCCTGTGTAGTCCAGCATGAAGTGAGTCTAACATCACCACTCCCATTCAGCTGGGGGTTTCCCAACTACTTTGCACAGGTGTAAATAACTACACAACATGCAAGTCAGTGGAGACTGAGGCATTCCGGTGGCTGATAGTAAGACAGGACTGGACTGTCTCTTGTCCCCAGATCTCATGGAAATCCATTATTTCTGTGCAGGTCCACGCAAAAGCATGAGGCATGGCTGGAGTGTGTACTTAGAAATGGGGTGCATCTGGTTGCTTGCCAGCATTTAAATGAGGTGAAATCTGGGCAACATGACCCTCTAGCAGTGGAGGTAAACAGACAGGTCAGTCCAGGTATGAAGCAATGCAGCATGGGATAACACTGGGAGGACTGCCAGAGGTGGAAAAGTTGATCCAAAATACAGATGCATCCACATGAACCTCTCTCTGGACTAACTCATCCTAAAATAGCCTTAATACATTTAATCAAAGGAGATTATTCAATTTGCAAGTAGTAGTGAAAGAATCAAAAATTGTCTCACATGGATGCATTCAAGCCAAAGAAAACAGAAGTTAATACAAAAACCCCTCCCTTTGTAGACAATCCTTTTCATGCTCACATAGAGAGAGAGCCGGAGTAGAAACATCCAGCCTTATATTCCTGTGCTCTAAACTAAATTGGCCATCTGTCTTTGGAGAGCCAATGTTCTTCCTTTCAAACATTACAACATTTACAACAGAGAACACTCTTAGGCAAAAGATGAGCCTGCTGCAGGTGCCTCTTTTCACACACATTTCACTTCTGAACATTAGGTCAGGTTTTTCACTCCATTTACTTTCTTCTTGCCCACTTAAAAACAACATTTTGTTTAGTACCTCCAACATTATTCCATGTTGGTTTGCAATCAAATGACTGGAAAGCTGAAAGTTGGCCAATCACTTTCCTCATTAGAAATCACAAGTCTCAAGGACTTGAACTGCAGTGGATAGGATCAATAATTCATTGGCAGGAGAGGCGAATGAAAAGAAAACCTCCCTGAAGTAGGCGGTGGTGGGGAATCATTGACTTTGATGACAAGTATCGGGGGCAGCCGTGTTAGTCTGTATCCACAAAAACAACAAGGAGTCCGGTGGCACCTTAAAGATGAACAGATTTATTTGAGCATAAGCTTTCGTGGGTAAAAACCCACTTCTTCAGAAGCATGGAGTGAAAATTACAAATGCAGCATACAGTGGTTCTCCACTTGTGAGGTAACTCCCTTCTCTTCATGTGTCATTATATTTATGTCTGCATCTGTAATTTTCATCCAAGCCTCTGAAGAAGTGGGGTTTTTACCCACGAAAGCTTATGCCCAAATAAACCTGTTCATCTTTAAGGTGCCACCGGACTCCTCATTGACTTTGATGCTCCTAGAAAAGTCTGACATCATTCCTTGAAGATACACCATGGAGTTAAATGCACAAAACAAAATACATAGAAGGCTAAGTGGCTGCGTGTGAACAGACAGGGCCCGCTGTTAATAATTCAGCCCTGGAAGCATTGCAGTCTTTAGATCTGACATTAATGGGGAGAAAATACTGTGTGTGGGGGGGGAAAATCACTCTTTATTAATTCTTGCAGCCAAGCCAAAGCTACAGTGAAGTTCTTTGTATTTCATCGGTTTAAAAGGCAGTAACCAGCAGACCCTTTGGGTAATTTAGAATAAGGCTTAAAATATAAGCAATGTTTAAAAGAGGGTGCCAAAAAACCCTACATCTGAAGCCCTTTTTTTGGCAGACTACTGGGACTTTTATGCCAGGGAGTGGCCCTTTAAGAGACATGAAAATGAGGCTGCTTCCAGGCTCTGAGGCGCTCCTGCATTGCGTACTCACATAGGTCCCGAGCTAGAAAAGCTCCGACCTTAAAAGATGCCCTTAAGGACTTCACTAGATCAGGACCCTGTAGCTGAGCCAAGTGGCCGCGGGACACGACCAGAAAGAATGTGAATTCTGCACCACCGGGGGCATTTTATGCCCGCGATGCTCAGGGGTATCCAATCACACAAGGTGCAAGGTGGAGTCAATGCCCTTGTCTCCAAGAGGTGCTGATCTGGGCTCTGGTGATAGCCTCTGTTGCACAAGGCGAAATCTCTGAGCCTATAACACAGACTCCTGGGAGAAAATGCCACTAAGATGTAGAGGTGGATGCCTGTCATCAGAGAGCCAACATCCAGTACGCATGGATAACAGGGGCATTTGCCTGGAAAGGCCCTGTGCTTTCATACAACTCCCTGGTATCCATTCTCCATTTGAGGTATTTATATGGTCCCCATTCCTATAATCTCTGAGCACCTCACCATCTTTAATTCTCACAACCCTCCTGTAAAGATGGGCAGTGCTGTTACCCTATTTTACAGATGGGCAGCTGAGGAACAGAGAGACAAAGTAATCAACTTGCTGAAGGTCACACAGGAAGGGTTTGACAGAGCAGGGGATTGAACTTTGGTTTTCCAAGTCCCAAGCTAACACCCTAACCACTGGACCTTCCTCCTCTTTTATATATAATACAGTCTGACAAAGACTAACTAACCAGGATCTAATTGGATGCTCCTGCTAAACTATTCTTTTTCCTTGCTTAGAATTCCATAGGGTACAGATGGCGAGGAAAATTTTGCCTTATTTATATGCAACAGAGGTTTCGTGCTATAAAGGTTATCAAGTGGTTGGTACAGAGCATGATGGAAACATGGGTAGTTTATAGTCCTCTCATCCACTTGCCAGGAAAACGTAAAAGCACAAATCATTGTGCAAATCATTCACTTCATCTAGAAGCAGAAAGGACCCTTAAAAATAATAATTAAATGAGAGAAAATACATAGTGAGATCCAAATGGTTTATAGCTTACTGACTTTTTTCCAACTGCCAAAGAAACGGCAAGAGGAAAAATATGAAGAACTAACAACAAATTAAGTGAGAGTGCCTTGATACTTGGTTGTAGGGAGCTTTCAAATGACCCCGGAATTCTTCTTCCTTTCTTACATTCATGTCCTCTCCTCGGGAGCTGTTCCTTTGCTATGCCGCTTATCTCTTCCCAACTTGCATGCTGTCATTATATGAATAATTAAATTGTTCGTTGGCATAATAACCTGCCAGCCCTGAAATTCTGAGACATAACCAAGGGAATTTGCCTGAGTTTTCCCGACAGGGATTATAAACGTAGGCTGCTCTTCCACTTTTCATTGCTTTTGGCAAGGATTTCCTCAGCCTTCAATCGGGGGGAGAATCAGAACCTTTGACAGAATGCAGCTTACTCTGTATTCTTGTCCAAACCATTAGCAGACTCTGAAATAACTGTCCCATGTTAACTAGGGGTGATTCATTGAAATTAAAAAATATATACATCTGACAACACATTTTCAAAAAACAAATAGGAAAATTTTGGCAAAAAAGTCCCCTTTTTTTTCATACCATTTGTAGATCTGGTTAAAATGTTCCGAGTTTCAAAATGTCAACACAATTTTGAAATTTGGGCAGATAACGGGGAAAAAATACAAACTTTCCTTCCACCTCAAATATTCTATTTGCTAAATTGGGATTAGTATTTAATGCGTACTGCAGTAGCAGCTGGGAACCTGAGTCATGAATAAGGGATCCATAGTGCTAAGCAAACACAGAACCAAAAGACAGTGTCTAGCCCTCAAGAATCTAGGTCTGATTGATTACATAATCAATTGGTGCATTTTTACTTTTCTTTAGCAAAATCCAATTAATAGCTTTGTGTAGCTACTGCATGGTTTCTCCAATGCAGCATCGCCCTTTTAAAGTACATTGGTGAAAGATCAGGTTTTTTAGATAGCTTTGCATTCAATGGTGTTATTTTATTCTTGAAACTTTCCTTTGCTGTGATATCTACCAAAAAATCGACGCCCATTTGGCTGCTGCACCGTTATGACTGCCAATCATGCTGACCGATAGTGTCTCATTGTTTCCTTGTATTCTCCCCAACTGTCTGTCTGTATCCATCTGTGTGTTGACTTATATTGTGAGCTGGTTGGGGCATGCACCATCTTTTTGTTGTGTTTGTACAGCTCCTAGAGCAATGAAGTCCTGATGCGGGACTGGGACTATGGTAATACACAAATAATGTTGCAAGACTCCTCATGCTCTTTATAGATACGCTATTTCAGAGGAGAGATGGGCCTGAACGGGAACGTCAGCTCCAAACAACTGAATTTGGGGACTCTTTGGACCCAGGATGCCACATCTATCATCTGGGCTTCTGTAACCCTGGAAAACATCAGTTATCTGCTTCTGAGCTTCAGCAGTGGACATTACATCACTCTCCCTCCCTTCCCCCACTACCTTCACTCACCCTTGGGCTCTTCTGGGATGGGGGCTTCCATATGCCTTGACCCCCTGACTGTTCAGGTGAATGCGGCTGCTCCCCTTCCACTGCTTCTTTGGGGAGGAAGGGGAGCTTTCCTGACCCAACCCTGGCCCTAATCCCCTGGAAGTCTTCCATGGGGTAGCAGATGGTTAGATACACACAAAGGCCAGCAGTCTGTGGTACTTTCTGCTCCCGGTAGCATCTACTACAGCTATCCCAGAATCCCTTGCATGTTTGGCTAGAAGCCTGAACCCTGAGACCTTGAGCATCACTGCTCCGGCTGCTTTTACTTCTTTTTAAAAAAGGGAAAAAGAGAAGCCTTTTTGCTTACTAAGACTTGAGGCCAGGCACACGTACCAGAGGGAACTCCTTGAGAGCCCTGACTGAATCATAAGGGGGACGTTAATAATTATTCCATCTTATTTATATAGCACTTTTCATTACCAAGGGCTCCAGAGCGCACAGGAAGGAAAGTATGTACTGAGTGAGCAGCTGTTTAAGTTTCTTTTAATCTCTTCGGTATTTCTTTTTGGCCTCATCGTTCAATGTGTGGCCCGTGCATTAGCCACGGCCCATCCTCCTGCACTCAATACGGAATTATTAATTTCCTGAGAAGTTTTTCGATGATGCTCTTAGCGAAGTCTCTCAGTGCCTTAAAAACATGAATGAATTTATGTTCACAACACCCCCGGGAGGCGAGGCGAGATCTTTAGCCACGTTTTGCAAACGGGGAACTGAGGCACAGAGATTAAAGCTCAAAGGGTCAAAAGTATTCACTCATTTGAGGCATCTCGTTTGAGATGCCTAAGCTTTATTTTTCAGAGTGCTTAGATTTTCTGTGGTATTTTGTACGTTCAGAGCCAAGCTCCCCTTCACCACAGTTGCAGTTGTGGGGGGGGGGGGAGAACCTCTAGAACCATGCTTACCCCTCCCCATGGGTCATCAGCAAGGCTGAGTTCTCTGGTGCCACACACAGTCCTCAGACACTTGAGCTAGCTAGCTAAATGGTAGCAGCAGAAAGCTTTCATGTTCTCGGTGGCTCTACCACTAGAGAGGGATGGAGACATTTTACCAGTGGGTTTCACAGCTCTCTGCTGACATTAATGATCTGGATGCATGGGATGGATTGAACCCTCAGCAAGTTCATGGATGACATTAAGCTGTGGGGAGAGGTAGATGCACTGGAGGGTAGAGATAGGGTTCAGAGTGACCTAGACATACTGGAGGAATGGGCTAAAAGAAACTGGATGAGGTTCAACAAGGACAAGTGTGGAGTCCCGCACTTAGGAAGGAAGAATCCCATGCACCGCTCCAGGCTGGGGACCAACTGGCTGAGCAGAAGTTCTGCAGAAAAGGACTTGGGGATTACAGTGGACGAGAAGCTGGATATGAGTCAGCAGTGTGCCCTTGTTGCCAAGAACGCTAACGGCATATTGGGCTGTATTAGTAGGAACATTGTCAACAGATCGAGGGAAGTGATTATTCCCCTCTATTCGACACTGGTGAGGCCACATCTGGAGCATTACATCCAGTTTTGGGTCCCTCACTACATAAGGGATGTGGACAAATTGGAGAGAGTCCAGTGAAGGGCAACGAAAACGATCAGGGGGCTGGGGCACTTGACTTATGAGGAGAGGCTGAGGGAACTGGGCTTATTTAGTCTGCAGAAAAGAAGAGTGAGGGGGGAATTTGAGAGCAGCCTTCAACTACCGGAAGGGGGGTTCCAAAGAGCTCGGCTGTTCTCAGTGGTAGCAGATGACAGAACGAGGAGTAATGGTCTCAAGTTGCAGTGGGGGAGGTCTAGGTTGGATATTAGGAAAAACTGGAATGTGTTACCTAAGGAGGTGGTGGAATCTCCATCCTTAGAGATTTTTAAGGCCCGGCTTGACAAAGCCCTAGCGGGGATGATTTAGTTGGGTGTTGGTCCTGCTTTGAGCAGGGGGTTGGACTAGATGACCTCCTGAGGTCTCTTCTAACCCTAATCTTCTATGATTCTATGATAAGAAGAATGGTGAGAAGCAAGAATAATGAATTCAGCTCCAGGTTCTGGAGGGGAGGATCTTCTAATGGTGATAGACTCTTCTTCCCTAGTGCCCCCCAACCTACCACTGCCCCTTTGCTCTTAACCTTTCTCCCCAGCTGCTGCCCTCCTTCTATAATCCCCCCAGCTCCTGTCCATTTCCCCCCCCCCAAACCCTTCCCCAGCTCCTGCCTCCCTCTCTCCATTTTCTGCCCCCATCGGCTTCTCTCTCTGATTCCTGGTCCTCACCCTGTCCTAAGAAGCCTATCCCCCCCTCTTTCATTCTGTCATTAGAGTCAGGCTGCTCCTCCTCTATTCCACACTGCCTGGGTGTCAGCCGGGGGCGCACCAAGAGACAGAAGAGAGGGTCATCCCTGGTGTTTAGCCTTTCAAGCGCCCAGGAAAAACAATTGCAGGGAAAAATCCTGCTCAGTCCCTGTAGTCCAGGGCTGGTGCAGGTTCCGTTGCTTTGTGGGGATGGCCCTCACTCAGTCTAGTTGGCACATAAAAAGCCATGAGAGGTTGGAGCATGTTCAGTACGTAGATGCTTTTTCAGAAAATTTATGCTGATTTTTAATTTTTTTATTTCTTTTAAAAGATTAAATCTAAGGCAAACACCCTGCATGGAAAATTTCAGCCTGAACCATTTACGTTTGGCAAAGTTATAAGCAACTACAAACAGGGTCTTAGAATAAAAAGTGTTTGGCCACCTTAACTATAGGTACCACTATGCGTCACCGATCAAACAAAATTCTCCCCAAGGTCAGGCCACTACTGAAATGCATGCAATTGTTTAAGAAGGCATGAAACTGCTAACAGTTTAGTACAGACAATGAAGAATATGCTGTCCAGTTGTGACAGGAAGGAGAGCTAAGGTGTTGCCCAAATTGGAATTTGGCCAGAACATGAGAGTTAACACAGCCTGATTTTGCAAAAGTTACCCAAGGAATTCTCTAACAGCTTTACAGTGGTCATCACCATAAAGAACTTGCCAAGTTTGCCATAAATACATACATATACCCAGTATTACCAAAACTGTCCTAGAAGTACTATATAGAATAACAGATACTGCACATATTAATATTAAATGAAGCTATTTCAACTTGATCCAGTACCGTGGTTCTCAATCGGGGTACACAAACCTCCTGGGGCTATGGAGAAGGCTTCCAGGGGGCCCATCAACTCATCTAAGTATTTGCCTAGTTTTACAACAGGCTACATAAAAAGCACTAGCCAAGTCAGTACAAACTAAAATTTCAGACAATGACTTATTCATACTGCTCTATATACTATACACTGAAAGTACAATATTTATATTCCAATTATATGTAAAAATGAGAGTAATTTTTCAGAAATAGTGGGCTGTGACACTATTTTTTTGTCCGATTTTGTAAGCAAGTAGTTTTTAAGTGAGGTGAAACTTGGGGTATGCAAGACAAATCAGACTCCTGAAAGGAGTAGAGTAGTCTGGAAAGGTTGAGAGCCACTGATCTACAAGTCATTGAGCTCGGTCAGTTGAAAGATTCTCAGTGACTTCAATACTTTGGCATTGGATCAATCCATTAGTTCTTAGAATCATAGAATATCAGGGTTGGAAGGGACCCCGGAAGGTCATCTAGTCCAACCCCCTGCTCAAAGCAGGACCAATTCCCAGTTAAATCATCCCAGCCAGGGCTTTGTCAAGCCTGACCTTAAAAACCTCTAAGGAAGGAGATTCTACCACCTCCCTAGGTAACGTATTCCAGTGTTTCACCACCCTCTTAGTGAAAAAGTTTTTCCTAATATCCAATCTAAACCTCCCCCACTGCAACTTGGGACCATTACTCCTCGTTCTGTCATCTGCTACCATTGAGAACAGTCTAGAGCCATCCTCTTTGGAACCCCCTTTCAGGTAGTTGAAAGCAGCTATCAAATCCCCCCTCATTCTTCTCTTCTGCAGTCTAAACAAGCCCAGCTCCCTCAGCCTCTCCTCATAAGTCATGTGTTCCAGTCCCCTAATCATTTTTGTTGCCCTTCGCTGGACTCTCTCCAATTTATCCACATCCTTCTTGAAGTGTGGGGCCCAAAACTGGACACAGTACTCCAGATGAGGCCTCACCAATGTCGAATAGAGGGGAACGATCACGTCCCTCGATCTGCTGGCAATGCCCCTACTTATACATCCCAAAATGCCATTGGCCTTCTTGGCAACAAGGGCACACTGCTGGCTCATATCCAGCTTCTCGTCCACTGTCACCCCTAGGTCCTTTTCCGCAGAACTGCTGCCTAGCCATTCGGTCCCTAGTCTGTAGCTGTGCATTGGGTTCTTCCGTCCTAAGTGCAGGACCCTGCACTTATCCTTATTGAACCTCATCAGATTTCTTTTGGCCCAATCCTCCAATTTGTCTAGGTCCCTCTGTATCCTATCCCTACCCTCCAGCGTATCTACCACTCCTCCCAGTTTAGGATCATCCGCAAATTTGCTGAGCGTGATGGTCCCTATATGGATTCCAGACATGGATGCGCATGCATGCCATGTGCCGGAACTGTTTGTAGCAGTGTCCGCTAACCCACACCTGCGCCGACCACGTCTGAGGTTTTGATGTGAGGCAAGTATTCAAGAGTAAACCAGCTGATTTACATCTCACCTGCAAGACAGCACATCGACTCCTAACTCCATGCAGGAACATAGTTAACAACTTGGAGGGATAAGCGTCTTCTGCTAAATCATGAACATGTCTCTTGAGGTCTCCCCTCCAAGCACCGTCCCGGCCTGATACTGTTAAGTTTCTGAAAGCCAGTAGGATGGCAACACAAAGTGGCAGGTATGGCAGCAATGACAACTCCAGTTTCTTCAATCCACTGCGCCACACTCCTAAGGTGCTACTTGCAAATCAGGTTCCTGCTAACGCAGCTTGGGGGGTCTTCCTTTCCCCATTCACCTCATCTCTCCAGGCGGAACACCTGCCCTGTTTTATCCTCCTATCAGTTGCCACCACAAATAATCCACTCATTTCTGTAACTAAGTTGCCCCCAGAATAGTGAGCTGTGAGCAGATGGATCTCTCTAGAGTGACATAGGAAGGCCAAACAAATGCCAGTCATAATCAAGAGACCTGAATGCAGATATTTAATGTAAGGCCCTGAATGTCCTTCCAAAAATCTCTGAAGACTGTGCTAACTGTAAACAGCTATTTCTGGCTCTAATGAAATGAACATTCTCCAGAGAGGCCCCTCCTAGGGTTTGCCTGATCAATCAGTTCATAGTTAAGTAATGCTCACCACATGGCAAAAATATATTACTGCAGAAAAATGTTTACAAAAACTATAATTCTCAGTTTGTAGGCTTTGGTACTCTTCTACTGCCTCTAAGGCTGGAATTCACCCCCTCTGCTTTTTTATCTGCCATCCACACTCTCCTCTTACATATTCCTCCACCAAACTCCCTTCTTCCATGTCTATTGCAGCAGCTCCTAGAGGCCAAAGTCCGGGTGGTGGTTTATCATGCAAGAATAGAGTCAAGGACACCCCTTGCTCCAAGGGCCATCGCAACACAAATAAATAATGGAGACATGAGTTGACAAAGGGGAATAGGAGATAAACGTTTTCCCCAGAAAGCAGCCTGTAGCTGGGAGTCAGACTCCACCAAGGACTTTGCTATTGCTATTTGAGCTGGTTGATAAATTTTTGATGACTTTTCTGTCAAAACATTTTGCCAGCTCAAAATCTTAGGTCAAAAATGAGAGAGACAGACAGCAACTCACATGAACAGCCAAAAGCCTGGTGGTGAAGGCCCTCACCTGGGACGTGGGAGACCCAAATCCAGATTAGAGTTGGACATTGGGTCTCCCACATCCCAATTCAGACCCCAACCACCAGGCTATGCTCGGGTGTGTTTTCATGACAAGTTTCCAAGGTCTTGTTTTCATACCGTATCAGAAGGGAGCAAAAATTTTGAAGTCTTCAATTTTTTTTTTTTTTTTTTTTTTTTTGCTAAATAGAATTTGTGTTTTCCAGCCCAAACTGCTACTGGTCTTATGCAGAAGTTGTTTAGATATTTCAGTGATGGTCAGTAGCATAAAATTCAGATACATAAGCCAGAAGGGACCAGTCATAGTGCTGGTATTCTGTGCTTCTCTGCTAGGCTGTGTCTACACTTACAAGTGGTGGGTGGAATACATACACTGCACAGACCTCCAGCACGGTATGAAGAGCAGTGTAAACAGAGACTCTGATTAGCCAAAACCTTTGGGTACATACTCTACATATCCAAGCAATGACTCCCCCGAGTACATTGCTATTTTTAGCAGGGTCGCGTCCCATTGCCAGAGCCTCTCACTGCTGCACGTAGCTAGCTACACGCTGCATTGTGGACACAGCCTGCTTTTCGCTGCAGCACGTAGCTACGTGTACTCTCCACACCACCGCCAGTGCACACAAGCCCTTAGATGACAAACCGGCTCTCTTACTCTCAGGGTTCATTACCACCAATTTACATCAATTTGCACAACATCTGATTAATAAAGCAGCCCACTACTACTCCATTAAGCCCACTGGCAAATTGTATCGATGAAGAGTTCACTTTATGAAGTAGTCTCCTCCTATTGTCAGAAGAGAAATGTGCTTACAGAGAACATCTCCCTCTAAACTTGCAATAGCTTTTCACAAAACGAAAACAGAATACTGCTGTTTTCAAAACTATGTCTTCCAAGGAAAGTGCCTTTCTCTACTGCACCCATCACTGTGGCATAAGCAAGTCAAACAAACATATTTCGTGGTGAATGAAATCAAGCAGCAAGGGAAAAGGGAACCATGAGTATGGCTTAGTACAATTATACATTTCCTCAGCATTGTCAGGTCTTTTGGTTGCCATGGCAGTGTGTTTCCATGGAAGTCAAAACTTGAAGCCTGTTTCTGCCACTGGAACGTCCAAAGAAAATCAGCAGCCTTGGAAAGTAACCAAGCTGCTCTTAAGTTGAAAACCAGCCCTCCCACAGCCTCTGCAAAAATAGACTCTCTTTCCATTTCTGACATAGGAGTAAGAGGGAAAAACGTACACCTAGGACCATTAGCACCCTTTTGTGCAATGAACGATATGGAAAGTAAACCCTTCTAAAAAGCTTTGCCAAGATTGAGCATGAATATTTGTATTAAAGGTCACTTGAAGATACATCATGCGCACAGACTGCAAAATCTTGCAAAATGTTCTGTTCCACAAGATTTAAAAGAATGTAATTCAGTACTTTGAGATTAATGCGGGTTGGTTACTGTTCTTTTAACTTCAGTATGGGATTAATTAAATGCTGTCTATGGGGATGCCTTACTTAGGACTAAATATCATTTCCTTAAGGAAACGGTTAGTTAGTGTCCCTAGCTTCTGTATGCCCGAAACTGGGAGTGGATATCATCACTTGAGGATTACCCGATCTCTTCATTACCTCTGAAGTACCTGGCATTGGCCACTGTCAGAAGACAGGATATTGGGCTAGATGGACCATGAGCCGGACCTGGTGTGGCTGATCTTATACTCGTTAGATCTTTGATGCTTGCTAACAGCCTCACTGCATATCCTGACAGTCAGATTTCTCCTGCCAAGGCCCACATGTGGGCAACAGCATAGGACAAACACCCAAAATGAGGGACCAAATTAATGCAGGAAAATTTAAATGATATCTGATTCCTCCTTGTAGAGAAATGACTTTCTATAATCTCACCATCATAATCCTGTGAGGCGAAGGGACACCAAGGTGTGTGCGGAATGTGCGACTAAAATGAGACATTCCTTGAAAGAAGGGACAATTGAGGTAAAAGAAAAATTGGTACTCTGCTCAAAGGCTCAGATAAAAGTCATGGGGATGATTCATCAGGTCCTGAAGGTGGGTGGGGCCAGTGTCACTCTTACTGATCTGTAGAAACACTAATCCTCTTTAGATGGCACCTTGATGTATTGCAACAGGTCAAGGGAGTTCTCTCAAATGCAAACCTGAGTGATTCAGTGGTGATTCAGCCTCTTTTATATTGTCCCACTGGCTCTGATGTGATTCAGCAAGGAAATGGAGACACTTTCCAGTAGGCCACCTTAAAGGCAGGGCTTGTGAAGACAAGGGCAAAACCACTGATACTCCAAGGATGCATCTTAGCCAGTACATAATCTTGTGATTCATTCTCCATCTTCAGGAAGCAAGAAAACTGAAGAATTTAAGTTGCTGGCAAAAGTGTGAAATTTTCCACTTGTATGGAAAAAATGGCAAAGACATTAAATATACCAAACTCCTTAAAAAACACTAGGACCTAACATATTTGAAATCATTAATTCTAATATGAAGACACAGGAAGTAAGAGGAGTAAAAGCATTTAGTAGCAACAGAGCTAAAGCACTGTTACCCCCTGTATGGATATTGTAGTACTTGGAGCATAGCTCCTATCTTATTTATCAAGACAAAAAAAGTGAACCTCCCTCTCCCTTTTGCTGTATTTCCTGCTGGATGCAAGAGAATGTTAAAACAGATGCATCTAACGCATATTTTAATAAAGTACCTGGAACAGGATATGACCAGAGGGCTGACTTTAAAATGAAGGTGATCACCAAGGAGGGATTCAAGAAGGCTGATGAATCAGAGATGCTGGCTGTCTGCCTTTGAATTCCAGCCATGTTCAGAGCTCCTTGAGAAGATTTACTGAACACTACAATATCTTTCATAGGATGAATTATCTGCTTCCTCCAGTTTTTTTTAAGATCGAACACCGCACCCCTCAGTGTTGCAAGCTGTACTCTGCCTAGTGAATTGATGTTCATTTAAAGATAAGACAGCAAATTTGTGATCATCTATCCCTGTAGGATATGAACTAGGTTTGTTCATTCATTTTAAAAATACATTCAAGATGAAGATTTTGGGACAACATTCAAAACTTTAAAGTTCTTAATGGAGTAAAGAAGTTTGCTTAAAGGTCAGTCAAGTTCAGGAGGTTCACTTAGTTTCTAACTTTATACAGAGGGAATCTACAACCAGTTTCACAAGATAATGTTTTTTCCTCTGAACGCCTGAAAAATAAGAATCAGCTGAAGTTAGCCCAGATGACTGCATCCCTCCTCTTAAAACTCGTCGTCTCCAAATCTTAATACGTGCCAACTAGAACTTGAGACCACAGGACATCAGGTGACATTCACAATCTTTTCATAAGCTTTGCTTTGACACCAAATATATATTGTCCACCTGGACTTAAGGGCACAGTCTCAAATTTAAAGGGACTGTTGAGAAATGTCTTCTGGATTCTATGTATCCAAAGGCTCAAATTCTCCTCTATATGTGTAGTAGTCTTTACCCATTAAGGGTGTACAGAAGAGCCATAATAAATGGTCTGCATCGATCGTAAGAGTGCAAACCTTTACATCAACCAATGTGATCACATTTTAAAATCAAAATGACAGTACGACCTGCATTCACAAGAGCCGGATGCTACGCTAAGATATACTGAAGCATCTCTCTCCTCCATCCCTCCCAGCAGGACCTACGGGCAGCAGCAGCTCCATGACTTTCAAACTGGCAATTCCTCATTGTATGTTTGTGTGTAAATACGTGCATGGTATGCTTCATTTCCTACTGTCTTCTACAGAAGGAGCAGGGAGAATGGACCAGTAAGCCAGCAGATCTTCCAAGATCCAAGGCCCCTGCTCAACTGACCTCCCCTCACCTTGACAATGCAGCTTCTTCTACCTCCATTGGACAGTAGCATCTGCAGAGGTATTGGGCTTGATGCAGAAGATCACTAGGTGAAATTTATTACTTGAGTTACACAGGAGGTCAGGCTAGATGATCATAATGGTTCCTTCTGGCCTTAAAAATCTAGAGATTAGTTTTACCATGAAAGACTATTACAACACTGGAGATGGATAAAGACAATATAGAAGGTAAATTAAAGTTTAATTTTCAGTACACAAGTTAAGAGTGTCACAGAGAGCGGTAAGCAAATTGCTTCCTGAGTTTTCAGTCTCCAAAATCAGACCAAAAATACACAGTAAATTATGGAATGTATTAAATCTATAACTTAACTTATTTTAAAAAACAAGGCTAAGTACAATTCATAATCTTTACCACTGGCACAATATATAAAATAGTTTAAATAAAGTACACATTTTCTTATTAGTCACTAATACAGCATGTTGTATAAAAATATTTATATATAAAATACACACACTTCTCAAAAGGCAAATGTGAAACTCTGACAGACTGGGCGATGAAATCTGCTATAGTTCAGACTTCTCCATTTCCAATGGTTTCCTGTGTTCATTCTCTAGCTGTTTAGGATGATTAATCCTGAAATCTGAAGGCATATTTTCCACCTGCCATGACACATTAGTATAAATTTTCAAAAACGACTAGCACTTTTGCATGCCCAGCCTGAGACAACTTAAAAGGGCCAATTTTCAGAGTGTGGATGCTGAGCGCTTTCTGAAAATGAAGTGGTGTTAAGGTACCTCAAGTTGAATACTTAAAATTGCTAAAGACTTTTGAAAATTTGGGCCAATGCACTTCCATGATCGCTCTTGAACCACCTTGGCTCAGTATGCATAATGTAACAATGCGGTAACAAAAACATTCTGATCTGAACCTCAGCCACCTGGTTTGACTGCTGCAAGTGCCTGACCATGCCCCCTCCCTGCCCTCACACAAACTGTATCTTCCCACTAGCTGGAAAAGCTCAGATTTCTCACCAAAATAATACTTGATTGGAACCTGTGCATTCACCCCTCCTACATCAAGAAATAGTCAGGATAACACAGGAAAAAATTAATTAGAGACATGCTCCTCATGAGATAAAGATCCCTACATCACTGTCCTTAGTATAACATACATTCATTTAAAGTTTCTCTGCTAAGACTGCTATATCAGATTCAGATTTAAGAATGTAACTAGAAAGAAAAGGTGGAATTTAATGTATTAAAACAGAGAGCAACAGTTGAAATTGATATAAGTGAGTAAATTCTAGTTATGAGACTATAAAGAGATGTCTGGTATAGAACTAAAACAATGTTCTGGGTCCATGTGCTTGCCCACTGGACCCCCTCCCCAAAAGATGAAAATCTACTTCCTGGCATTTGTGTTTATTGCCAAGGCCCTGATCCTGTTACATGCTTGAGCATCCTCAGCATCTTGCAGGATGTGCTTAACTCCAACTGAAGCCAATGGGAGTGGAGAGGGCTCATCAAGTTGCAGGGTTCAGCCTTAAGCATCCTCTGCACTTTCTGAGTCAGTAAGTGCTAAGGACAAGGGGCACTAACGGCCTTTCGGTGGGTTAAAAGAAATGTACGGAGTAGATCATTAGTAGCAGCTCCAGCTGATTAAAGGAGCAGCACCAAGAGGCCCCAAAGGAGCAGCACCATAGTTTCCTACACAAGGGTAGTTGAGTTGGGGGTAGAAAGTCTTTGTACTCAGACATGCAAAGCAAGAGAACTCTTCCAAATGTCCTCAAGTCTACATTTTAAAGTGTGCTCTTTTAAGAGAAAATAAGGAAAGCTTAGTGATTTATCATCTCTGGAAACATAGCAGCAACCTCGCTTTCTTTAGTTTAAAAAGAATTTCAATTAAGTTGTCTTAATCTACTAAATCCATCAAGCAAAAACATTCCTACAAAATGTATCCATTTAATTTAAAAGGTACAAGTCCCTTTACAAATGAGCTTACTACTAAAAGTCATTAAATCTTGATGTCTATTAGACTTTAAAATTCATGAAGTAAAGTCGACCAATCCCATTAGATCCTACAGCAAGGTCAGCATGTCAAAGGGCTGCATGAGTGACTGGCTGGAAGTCACCATTTTTGGTGGCTTGGGTCATTGCTCTGCGTTTGGCTAAGCGGGATTTGGATGGGGGAGAAAGCTTCATGGAACACATGGCCTGAGCGATGTTCTCTTGCTCTATGTCCAGATCATTCTCGTGCTGCGACAGCTGACGGTTAAGGGCAATGGCCTCTGCTGCAAAAAGCGTCAGGTCTTTCGTGCTGCTGTTCCTTCTGCAGGAAAAGGAAACTCAGATTATACAACGTATGCACAGAAGCCACTAGACCCAGCTATGCACCTGCCAAGTCTTCTTAAGGAAACATTTGTTTAGCAAGCAAGACACTTTGAGGTTTTGTTTTCACACTTGTACTTGTTAGGACGACTAGTGATTCACGTTATAACGTGGATCTGGTCCCATGGTTTGGGCACTAGTCTGGGACTCCGGAAACCTCGGTTCAAGTCCCTTCTCTGCCACTGACTTTGTGATACCTTGGGTGAGTCACAGTCTCTCTGTACTTCGGTTCTCTTCTGTAAAATGTGGATAATAGTTTCCCACCTGACAGGGTGTTGTGCAGATAAATACATTACAAGATTGTGAAGCGAACTGATACTACAGTAATGGGGGCCACAGCAGAGACGGACAGACTTAGAAAGCACTTCAGAAATAAGTTAACCCTGCTGCTATTATTTGTATTATGGTAACAACTAGAGACCCCAGCCTCTCTATAATTAGACCCTGTACATAAACCTGAGTGAGGTAAGTACAATGCTCTTGTTACAGAGGGGAATGAGCCCCAGGAAGTAAAGTGACTTACCCAAGGACACACAGTGATCCAGTGGCAGAGCTAGGAATAGGACCTGGGTGTTCAGACTTGCAAAACCCCTCTGCCACAGGGCCTGTTGCTCAGAATTTTTCACCAAAACTGTCACTGAGGCCTGACCTTACTCCCTCTTGAATTAAGGGCACAATTCTCACTGACTTCAATGGGAGAAGGATCAGACCGTGTGGGTGCAGCAATCATTCACCCATCATTGAAACACAACTCTCTTAGACACCGTGCGCCTACATGTCTTTCCTCCTGTGCCCCACACCTCCCATCCCACCCTTCAAATCCCTCCAAGCACCTCAACACAGAGGAATGCCCTTTATTGCCTCTCCCACAACTAATCCAGATTAGATATAAAAAAAATCCCAAGCATTAGCACAACAAAAAAATTATTGCAACCATATGTGCAAAATAAGCGTGCTTTCCCTAAAGGAGCTCTCCCAAGTTGTTACCCTAACGCTCTCCCCAGAACCCAGGTGGTGAGATTACTTTAATCAGTAAGTGTCGCCTCAACTAAATCTCTCTTGCTCTCATGCCTTTTTTATTCCATGTGGAACATAGGGCCTTCACCACTGCCTTCCATCTTTGGTGGTCTCCTGCTGCTCTTTGAGCTTCTTCCCAGGTCATTTGGACAGCTTTCAGTTCTGCTTCTATTGTGCAGGTCCATGTTATCTTTGTTCTACTTTGTCGCCTCTTGCCCTGAGGGTTCCAGTCCAATGCCTGTCTTGTGATGTTATTCTCAACTAAAGCAACAGATTCTTAACAAGGAAGGTTACCTTTGAAGAACTTGTGGCGTGGGTAATCCCCTTTCAGGAGCCTGCTATAAAATTTTAATTAAAAAGTTAGGTAAATTTCCTTACTGTACTTTTTTGTGCTGCCCAAGATTTTCCAACAGAAATCTATTCTCTGCCCACCCCGCATCGTTACAACCAAAACACTTCATATTTAATGACAGATTTTCTATTTTCCGAAGACTTTAATAGGACTCAACACATTTCTCAGCTTCCTTGTCTTTAAAGGAAATCCCACAGGGATTCAACAATTGTGCAACTTTAAGGCAGTTTAATAATTGGAAAGCTCTAAATATAGTATGCCTAGAACAGCAGAACAAGCTACATTTGTATCCAGTACAAACTGGATGTACATACTTTCCTGAACTGGAAACTAACATACAAGATCATGCAAAATATTAAGGGTCCTCAAAGCCATCACCTAGAATTCACCAGGGTTCTTAATCACTGTATTAGAGATCATATGTCCCCAAAATAATTTCTCCGGTCCAGTGCCTGGAAGCCACAGGGGAAGCTATTTAAATGCACAGGCCAGTAATGCTGGAGAGCAAAAAGAGTGCCTTACATTAGCACCTAGATATATTCCTGCTAATATCACTTATCCATGGTGCAAACAGCAGCTTGAGGAATAAAACCATTGGATTTTATTTACTTGATTAAACAAGGCACACACTGATACAGATATGGGCAGAGTGGCCATGTCTGAAGATGATGGCTTGTAGTATGACTCAGGAGAAGCCAATCTACAATGCTTTAAAAGGATACCTACCCCTTGCAGCCATACATGCTGAAGAACCTGAGCAGCACCAAGTCTTTCTTTGGCATCACGAACTAGCAACTTTGAGATGAGATCTTTGGCATCATTGGATATATGAGACCAGTCCTTGTCTGGAAACTCATACTTGCCTTCCTGGATACTCTCAAAGAGCTTATTCTGCCAAAAGAATATTCATTTATACTAAATATTAACTACAAGTAAGAGAAAAGGTTTTGTTCCTGCCCTTTACAATATTTCAAACCCAAAAACACTATACCCTTTGAAACAGCAGGTCCCAACTTCTCACTTTTAGCTGGAGGGCTTTGGTAGTTTATGTTAAACCCAGCTAGTGACAATGTAACCAGAGGCCCAAACACCAAGATGCAAGTCTCCTAGCCCATGAGAGGAAGAGGGGTTGCCAACTCTCAGACTGCAAATTTAAGAGGCGCACTCAGTATATTAGCATCTGTAACTCACATTTCTACCTCACCCTCCCCACATATCAGTTAAAGTTTATTCTCTCTGAGGATTACTAGTTGGGTTATAGGAAAAACCCAGAATGACTTGCTTTGCAGCCCAATCTTATGTGCCAGCCAGCCCTATAAAGTTCAGAGTTATATCAATCTCTCCCAAACATCCCAGATTATGCAGTCACCTGACAGACTCTGCAGACTTCTCCCCTGTCCCAGCCACAGTCTGTGCCACAGTTCCCCACAAAAGGGGGGTAGCCACTGAGCATGATATACAAAATCACACCCAGACTCCACAGATCACATCGCTTGTCATAGAATGTGGCCTCCTCTGTGAAGACTTCGACCACCTCTGGTGCCATGTATTCCGCAGAACCACACTGGTAAACAGAGAATTCAAATTCGTTTTCAATGGGTGTGGTGGTGAACAATCAATGCAACCAATACAACATGCAAAAAGGGGACCATGAAACTGGATAGGGTTGTCATATTTGAAGAACTATTTAGAGTAATGCTGGGATGATTGAAAGAAGTGGTCTAAAGATGGGACTAGGAGCCAAGGTGTACTGACTATTAATCATGCCTCTGACATGGGCAACGTAGATTTCTTAAGTCAGAACTATTCTGCTTTTGCATCTCTCAAGAATAAAATGGGGCTGCGGAGAGGCTTAACGTTTAGAAAGTTCTCAGACCATGCAAAATGCTAAGTGAGATAGCCAGCTCTAGCTGTCCTAGGTGTGCAGGGATAAGGAGAGCACAGAGCACTTGAAAATTTTTTGAAAAAAGCTTGTTGAATGTTTATGGTTTTTCAAAATGCAATGCATATTTAACTAATTGCCTTTATGACAAAAAAATCTAGCAACGTAAGTGGACGGTCTTCTATACAAAATTTTTAAAATTAATTCCTGCTCCACTCTCAGATTATCCTTTCATTGCACTGCCAAAAATAAACTGTCTGGGTTTATGTAGCAACGTGTGTTACAACTACACAGACAGTGGAAAAGCAGTAATGTAGCTTGAAATTCAGTCTTCTGCCCATAATTTAATTGCTCAGTCCTCCGAGGCTCAGCTACCAATTCCAAATATTATACACTGAATAATATTGTAGAAATACGTACTGAAAATGCATTTTTAACCCAATCTTTACCTATAAAAATAAAAGCTATGCACAAGCCTCCTTATTCAAAAAAAATGAGGAAGGGGAATTTTAGTAATGACAGATTTCACACCACTTAGAAATGACCAACAAAAAAGCAGACAAATAGCTAAATAATCAGTTACTGTACCAGTTGCTGTGCAACAGTCAGAACTAACAGAGAAACAAATACACAAAATTTTAAAAGTTCACTGAGTCTGATCTCTGTCAAGACAGAGTGTTTAATACACATAACACAAACATTTTAGACTACACAATGCAAAAAAAGGGTTGGTTGGCTTAAGAGGATCACTACCTTTTAGTCAGATGTTTTGGAGAACCCCCAAAATTATGATTCAAGTTGTCTTCCTGGCTGTGAATCACAAAGTCTAATAGACTGCACACAAGCACCAACTAATGCACACAGTATGTTACTGCTATCATTTGCTAACTACACCACTGGCTTTTGGATGGCGCAGCAAGATTCGTGACGGCATTTGAGAAGGGTAAATCATGTGAAAAAGCTGCTTGCAGAAACATGTGCAATCAAACAGAATCAAAAGCTGAAACAATTCCTTCAGTCAGTAGCAGATGGACCACAAGGGCACTTTTTCCATCCTTTTATTTTTGTATTGCATCCCCTCAGGACTGAGGAAACAGACAGAAAACCACCTAAGCTGTTTTTGCAGCTGCCCAAGAAATATCCTTTGCATATGCTAATTGTATTTCATCTGTTAAACAATGAAAGACACAGAATGTTCATAGCAGATTAATGGGCGTGATTATTGTCCTTTCCCTGCTCAGATGGAAAATCCGAGGTAGTGGATGAGAGATGGACAGTCCTAGCTACTAAACCCGTGATCAAAGGGTGCATCTTCTACCGTGATGTGTTTCTTTATTCCTTTCCTATTTACAGAAGGATTATTTTTAAAAGAGAAGCAAAGGAGCTATCTTGCGGTGATTTGATTTCCTCCCCAAACAGAGCTTCTCTGCAGTTGGAAGTTCATTATAACTGGAATTGCAATGGGCACATTTTAGTGCTTTGAAACACTTAGTGATTTTTTTCAGAGTAGCAGCTGTGTTAGTCTGTATTCGCAAAAAGAAAAGGAGGACTTGTGGCACCTTAGAGACTAACCAATTTATTTGAGCATAAGCTTTCGTGAGCTACAGCTCACCAATTTATTTGAGCATAAGCTTTCGTGAGCTACAGCTCACTTCATCCGATGAAGTGAGCTGTAGCTCACGAAAGCTTATGCTCAAATAAATTGGTTAGTCTCTAAGGTGCCACAAGTCCTCCTTTTCTTTTAGTGATTTTTTTTCTGCTTTACTATTTATTATTTGTATGGAGAAAGTGCCAAGAGACTTCAGTCAAAATCAGGCATCCGCCATGCAAACTGCTGTACGAACACACACAGGGCTTCTCATCCCCAAAAGTTTACAATTTAAGACAAGACAACTTGCAAATATGACAAATGCCTCTTGTTTGCAAAAGGCTAGCTGTGTGCATAACTGGATGGTTTTCAATCATTTATATGGAGTTCCCTCCCCTATCCCTTAAATAGAGAAAGCCTGCAATCCACAATCTCTGCACCCCTAGACAAGGAATTGGTTTAGTATGATCTCTCCATATTTAGAGTAGTTCCAGTAAGCCCTTTATAACCTCTCCTTTAGCGGTCTCAGTGGTTGCTTTACAGTGTAAGTAATGGGGCAGAAAACAGAGGGTTACATACTGGAGTAGTTAATTCAGGAGTAGTTATTGGAGTACACGCACTGTTCAGTTTCACTCCACTACCAAGGTCAAAGTCACATATTTTCACTGGTGACATCTGAAAATGGGAATTTAAAAAAAAAAAAAAAAAAAAAAAAGGAGTTAAGAGGTTACGGAAGCCAGAAACGAACAAAATAATTACACAGGTGTCAGTCCCCATGGCCTGAAAATTTTCACTTTAACAAGAAAATAAAAGAGCACCTTTTCTGGAGATTCACAAAGTATGTTTTCAGGCTTCAGATCCCTATGTGCAATGCCTAAAACATATGAGATAAAATGTGCATTAGTAAGATTCCCTCAAATTTTTCATCTCATTCTACCTTTCTTCACTGCAAGGCAGCCTCATAGGGCTATTCTGATCATAGGTCTGATATAAAAAAGCTATCTAGCCTGAGGTTCTTTAATGACAATAACTAGATGATGAGCAGTGTACATTTGGATTGCACTGTACATGTCCCGCTGTATTTATTTTATGAAATTACATTTGTATGAAAGTCAGTAAAGTAAAAAGATCATTTGAAACACTTTGGAATTACTCAGTACACACCAAAATAACGATGCACTAAGTGGCTTATTAAAACCAATGAGCTGTAAGAAATATTTACACATACATGTATGCATGACAGTTTAACGGCCAATCAGAGGGGCTGATGGAATGACCAGGCGGGGGCCAGAAGGGCCCTATATAAGACCAGCAGCAGAGCACAGTAGTTCAGTCGCAGCTTGAGAAGTAAAGACTGGGTGACTGGCTGGCTGAAAGGGCAGCAGCAGTACCGTGGACAGCTCACTGCAGACAGGACTGAATCCCAGGGAAGACTGTTGAAGACCGGGTACCTGGCTGGTGGGAAGAGCAGCAGGACCAGTGGAAGGTGAGTGCAGGCAGGCTGCAGTCCAGGGAGACTAAGCACAGAACCTGGCCAGGCCAGCAAGGTACCCAGATGGGCCCCGCTGGTCTTGTTGAAAACTGAGCCCAGGGAGGCCTGCTGAAACACCACCAGCTGCAGGTACTGAGATGGGCCTCGGCTGGGTGGCTGAAGAAGGCACTGCCTCTGGGAAGAAGCCAAAGAGTTACGGCCCCATACCAGGGCCAAAAGAAGAACTTGGGACTGTATACCCCGGAAGGTGGGGGGGGGGAGGGGAGTCAGTGTAGGTGGCTCGGCCGGAGGGCTGAGTTGCTGAAGACCTGTCAAGAGAGGATTCTCTGCTCCTTGAAGTCTTTAAACCACGATTTGAGAACTTCAATAGCTCAGATATAGGTGAGAGGTTTTTCGCAGGAGTGAGTGGGTGAGATTCTGTGGCCTGCGTTGTGTAGGAGGTTGGACTAGATAATCATAATGGTCCCTTCTGACCTTAGTATCTATGAATCTATAAACATCAGCTGGGGGAGTGCTTGTGAGAGGCAGGCGCTGCCCTGATACAAGACCAAAAAATATCTAATCGAGAGAAAAGGGGCCATCCACAAGAGGTGGGTGCCTCCCCCAGAGAAAAGAACGGTGTTTGCTGGCTCTATCAGCCAGAGGGGCACCCACGAGAAGTAGGTGCTGACCCCGTTACACCAAAACACACATAATCGGAAGCATCCAAAAACCCAGAAAAGGGAGTAATTTGGAGGTCTGTTTATTTGATTAAACTGATTTCTCGAGGGCAACACAGAAAAACGTGAGTCTTAAGGCGGCACCTGAAACACACATCCACCCAAACAACATATGGAGGTGGTTTTATAGTACTGAAGCACTACTTCTTCATGCACCTGATCAGCCAGTTACCAAAAATTCTCCATCCAAAATTAAATTTAAGAAGGGCGGTTATAGCAAATGAATCACCAGAAGTAAATTGTTGAACTGCACAACTAACCTGCTTGCAGTTTAATGACCGTCTCAGCAACACAATTTTGCAAAAGTTGCTAAGCTTTGACACACCTGCTATTTACTATTTTGGAGTATGAGAAAGTAAGGGTGCTTTATAAATAACCAGGAAGGAGAAGAGTCAAATCCTATTAGTTTAGGACATTAAGCCATTTCCTGCAGTTAACTAGAAAAATAGTTACATTTCTAACCCAAAGGATTCTTCAAAGCAATAATACTGGTGCAACCCATTTTTGTGCATGGAAGAGTGTTGTGATCAAGATTGTCTTAAGATAACGTATCTGGGATTTCTAGCTAGTCTCCCAATATTTGTCCCTCTATTTGTCCCCAGCTCCTACAATGTATTTCACTGCTGTGGGTTAAGGTTTTGTGGGTTGCAGATTCTTATTTGCATTTTTGGGTCCACTATGTAACAAATTCACTTCATAATTACTCCACAGTGCCTCGGAAGGAAAGCAGCCACCTTTTAAATATTCATGCAATGGTTTGTTAGCTAGCCATGGGGTTTCTTCCCAAGTGTGCCATGTGAGTGTTTGAGGAAACTGTCATTCCCTTAAGTTTTAGAATATCGCTAACTGGAAGATTAGTTGCCTTGCTGTTAAGGAACGTTTGAGTTAAGAAGTCACTTGCAGCATCAGCATCATGACAAAGTGATGTGTGATAACACTGCTTTAATTTCCTGTTTACTTTAGTGTTGTGAGAGCCGCTTACTAATTATTTTAATGCCACACAGTAGAACCATAAAGTAAATGGGAAATCGAAGGAATTATTACTGCAGGTGCTTCTGCAGCCAAATGACAAAATCCAAACCAGGACAAACAACAAGTTGAGTCACTGTTTATGAAGCCATTTTGCAAAAGCTTCCCTTGTCTCCCCTTTCCAAAGGAAAGCTAATGATTGACAGTAATTACCAGAGCAAGAAATGAGCTGAGTGGGGAGGCATCTTGGATTTTACTAGTGACATTTCCCAACACTAAGTGCTTCAATATTAAATGCAAACTTTTTCTTTTTTTTAATGAATTCACCTACTTTTGCTAGACACGCTCACCTCTCCATGTCTGGGAAAACGTGAGAAAACCTCAACATGCCGACACCTGCGGTATGTCTTGAACAGACAGTACCTATATATAGGTTAACATATGATCTTACTATAACTTTAACAATTTCTGTACTTTCCCTAGATACTCTGCCTGAACTTTCTGTTGCTCAATTTACCCATCACTCTAAGCCAGAGGGGGGCAAACTACGGCTCACGGGCCACATCTGGCCCGCAGGACCCTTCCCTCTGGCCCCCGAGCTCTTTAGGAGCGGGGTCAGGAGAGGTTGCAGAGGAGTAAGCCCAACTCCCTGGAAGCGGGGTGAGCGGGGCAGAGACTGGCCCTGGCCCCTCCCCTTCTGCTCCCCTCCCTTCCTGCCTCCCTTGCAGTCACAGTGCCCCCAGCACCTGGGCAGCGTGGCTATCGCGCGGCCAGACCTGGTGCTCCAGGGCAGCGTGGTCAGGGGGAGTTCCTGGGGGGCAGGGAGGTGAGGAGAGGAGCAGGGGTGGGGGGTTGCAGGAGGGTGGTCAAGGGGCCCTGCTGCCGGGGACAGGGGCAGAGCAAACCAGGGCCCCCCTCCACCATGCTTGGCCCCTGTCCCCAGCAGCCAAGCCCAGACAGGGAGTGTGCCCTGCCCGACTGCCAGGGAGAGCAGCCAAACGAGCAGGGGAAACACACAGGGAAAGGACTAAGCCCTCTTTTCCCCCACCCCACAGGGCGGGGAGGGTTGGATAGGGGGCGAAGAGCAGGGGAGATTGGATAGGGGAGGGCGTCCGGGGGGGGATGGTCAGGGGGAAGACAGCAGGGGTGTTTGGATAGGATGCACAAGTCCCAGGGGGCAGTCAGAGGTGGGGAGCAGGGGGGTTCGGATGGGGGTGGGGGCCAGGCCACACCTCGCTGTTTGGGGAGGCATAGCCTCCTCCAGCCTTCCCTACCTAGCCCTCCATACAATTTCTGTACCCAATGTGGCCCTAAGGCCAAAAAGTTTGCCCACCCCTGCTCTAGACCATAACTCTCAAACCACACCACACAAAGGGCAGATCCACAGCTGCTGTAAACTGTCAAAACTCCATTCTCTCCAGCAGCATTTATACTTGTAGATCGTTACCTTGCTTTAGTCATTATATAGCCAAGCTATTAAGATTAGCAATACATCTTTCTCCATAAATCAGTTCATCAGCTGGTTAGCTAGCTTAAGATCTTCTCTGTATTCCACCCCGCAATTTGACTTCTGATATTAAAGTGCTTAGAGATTTACAATATTCCATATACCTTAAGTCTGCCATTTTATTTGTTCCTCAATTGCTTAACATTACATTAGTAGCCGAAAGCCCATACTGTTGTACAGGTACAATTTGTAAAGTCATGTGTGTATAAACAGCTAAAAATGGCTGAGAATTTATGAACTGGACAACAGACTACAAATCCCACTGATTGAACATGATGATATTCTGAACCAAAAGCTTTCAACCATGCTTGTAGCTACTTCAAACCCTTCACGCTGACTCAGACATTTTAGGCTTCAGAGTAACAATCTTGGAATTTTATTATATAGATTCTTTACCTTTTATGGGCTTAATCCAGCAAGGTGTTGAGCACTCTGGCCCCAATCCAACAAAAGATTTAAGCACATGAGTAGTTCTGGGACTTAAAGATAAGCACATGCTTAAGTGCTTTGCTGAACTGGGGCCAAAGTGCTCAATATCTTGACAGATAGAATCCTAAACCTACAGAGCATTTGCAATCCTGATTTGTAGGGTGGAACAAGGGCAGGGAGTAAATAGCTTTATACTGTCCATTGGAGAGAGAGAGATTTAATGTCTGGTTACATGCAATCTAATTCAGACACTCTGATGGTGCAGTAATGAGAGCACATAATGAACAAAGTAACTCAACTCAGATAGGACCACCAAACAGCCAAATGGTAACTCTTTTAATAGTTTAATTGTGCCCATTGAGTTCTGTGTCTATGTATATTAAAGCTGTGCAACATATTTTAATTTAGAGCTTGAGAATCCACCCCAAATTGTATAAAGGATTGGGAACAAATTTTACAGTGAGATTATTTTCCACAAGAAGATGTGCACGTCTTTGCTCCTGCACAAAGTTCTATTGAAATCAGTGTGTCTTCAAGCAGGCATGAGGATTTGCTTGCATGCAGCTACTAGCATGGTTGGAGCCTTTAGGCTGGAGAACATATCTTACTGTAAAACTCAGCTGAATAGAGCTATTCTGGACAAATATTGTGAAAAGAATCCAGGTAAGACTGAAAGGAGACTGCAAAAAGTAAAAGTAGTTCTGTTCCAATAGTCATCACATACTGGTTTAAGCCCCAAACAAAAACAGACCTAACTTTCGATATTAATTCTCCCTGGCTGGTGATTTCCAACAGGAGATACCCACTTAAACACAACTCTAACTAATAAATGTTTGGGAATTTGACATGACTGGAAAGGTTAGCAAAGTTAATGCTTAATTCTGAATATTTATAGATTAATTTTATAATCTGACATGTAGAACCTCAGTTAGGAACACACAGAAGGGTTTGTTGTTATTTTTTACCTTTTGTATGCAGAAAATCCAGAGCAGACGCAATGTCTCTTACCACCCTGCTGGCTTCCCGTTCATTAAAGTGCTTTCGCTTTTGTATGTGGGCTAGGATCGAACCTGTGAAAGTGACAAGCAAACAGAAGAAGAGATTATTTGAAGCAGAGCTACTGAATGTAAATACTGCAAGTATCAAACGTCAAAGGCCCTGTGTATATTGGGATTGGAGTTGTGTTAGCTTCAACCTCTTTGTAACTAGCACAGGTCTGATCCCAGTGTGAACAGTACTAAAATTTAGACGATTATTCATAATTACATTAGAATAGGATTTCACGCTTGCTCAATTAACATGTTACATGGGTTTTGTTTCATTCGGTATTAGTTTATGTTTTTATGGAAAACATGTAAATGTAACTAGTAACAAACATTAAAATCCTCTGTCTTTGATTATTCTTTGGATTAACTTGTTGGTAACTAGCACATTTGGACAAAACTCAATGACAGAAAAAGGATATAAGGCAGCATACTTGATACACAGTTTTGCAAGAGTGAAAATCTAGCATGTTATAATGAACTGAAAGTGCACAGAAGATACCCACTTCCTACCAAATCAGGGTATTACTGCAGATATGCAAATATTCTCTGTGTGTAAAATACCACTGGCCTGGTAGTGAATTTCAAAAACGGATCTAACCATGGCCCAGCACCTGGATTGCTGCTGAACATTTGCTACAGCACAGTGGGACTATACCTGCTGTGGTACAGAATGACATGGGTGTCATCTAACTTTGTGTAACCTATGCTTGACTGATGAATAAGTTGCTGTAGAAGTCAAACACACGCACTTGTTGTCCCTCAGTGCCAAAAACAAACCTCTTATTTTAGATATGCATCAAAACTTCCACTAAAGTCAAGGTGAGATGCTTACATATTTGGGCAGAATGTCCCCCTCTGTGCTTGGAATCCTGAACAAGACCTTTCAGACACAACACTAGGGAACGCAGATCAACTTTCAGACAATATTAGTGTCCCTTTAATACAGGATAAAGGCTTTTCCCCACATAGGTTTACATTTTCCTCCAACATAAAATCTTTCAAGGCTTACAGTTAATGTTGCCCACTAGGCTCCTACCATACTAAGTGGCCCTAAACGCCTTTTCTTCTCCCCCCTCCCCGCCCCACACACACTCAGCATGATTGTTATATTTACCAGAAAGATCAGGCAGTGAGGACGAAGGACAAATTGCCACCTCTTGATATGAAATCCTTGAGGCAGTGGATGTTTATACACTGAGCTACTTCAGCCCTATTATTTTGAATTGGTAGATGCCCAGGAAGGAAACCTCACATACTGTACTATGTGGAGGGTGATGTTCCCCTCCCGCATATTTATCCATTAGGCAGCTGCTGCCACTTTTGCATAGTGGCAACCCATACGAGAAAGGGACATGGCTGATCAATGGTGAACACAGTCAAAACTAAGCCTATGGTAACTAGGCAATATTTACAGAGAAAGCAAGCCTCATTCTAGCTTGATAGAAGGATACAAAGACTCTTGGAGCATTTGAAGTAGGGTTGCAGGGCCTGAGGAAGTCTACTCTCAGTACATATTTCAATCATGCACAAGCTCTACCTTGCTAATGGCAAGGGCTTCTAGTTTGCTAAGCCTTGCCCCTTAATAGTCTACTGTTCAGAGGGTCTTCCCTGTAGAGTTGTTAGATATATCTTTAAAAAAGCAAATCAGCTTTCTTGTCTTTTTCGTCCTTGTGGAAAAGGGCCAATAAGCGAAATGTTCCATGTTATTTCAGGTATAAGTTTCATTCAGCAGAAGACTGAAATATTTTTTTAAAGTTTATTTTAGATACCTTTCTGTATACAGACAGTCTGTTAGCTCTTCTCAAACAGGAATTAGACTGAATAGTGGTGAGAACACAATCAGATAGTTCCTTGATCCAGTCCACACAGAATGTGTGATTGAGGGAAACCCACATGTGGGAACCTGGTCATCCTCCAGATGTTACATGTTCAGATTCATGGATTCCAAGGCCAGCAGGAATCCCTGTGATCATCTACTCTGACCTCCTGTATAGCACAGGCCATAGAACTTCTCCACAATAATTTCTACAGCAGTTCTCTTAGAAAAATTGCCTGTGATGGACAAGCCACCATGGCCCTTGGTAAATTGTTCCAAAGGTTAATTACCCTCAATGTTAAATATTTACACCTTATTTCCAGTCTAAATTTGTATAGCTTCCACTTCCAGATATGGTTAGACCTTTCTCTGCTAGACAGAAGAGCCCATTTTTAAATGTTTTCCATGTAGGTACTTTTAGACTGTAATTAAGTCACCCCTTAATGTTCTCTTTGTTAAGGTAAACAGACTACGCTTCTTGAGTCTATCACAATAAGGCAGGTTTTCCTATCTTTTAATCACTCATGGCTTTATCAACGTTCTTCTTGAATTGTGTACAACAGACCTGGACACAGTATTCCAGTTGCAGTCACACTAGTGCCAAAGACAGACATAAAATAACCTCTCTACTCATATGCAAGATTCCCCTGTTCATTCATCCCAGGATTGCACTAGCTCTTTTGGCCACAGTGTCACGCTGGGAGTTCGTGCTCAGCTGATTACAGTGACCCTGAAAAAGATTTGGGGGTTGTGGTGGATAGAGTCCCCCATCCTATAAGTATGGCCTCCATTTTTTGTTCTTAGATGGATACATTTACATTTTAATGTACTAAAATGCATATTTGTTTGCTTGCACCCGGTTTACCAAGAGATCCAGGTCATTCCGTATCAGTGACCTGTCCTCTTCATTTTTACAATTTCCCCATGTGTGGCATCAGCACTGATAAAATTTGTTATGTATACTGTATCATTTATTCAAAAGGGACTTTTGAGAATGGAGAGAGACGACTTTTAGGATGCTCTGGAATGAATGAATAATATGTACTCAAAATTCAATCTTGTTCCACTTTCAGGTGGGTTAATCATGTAAATTAAGAAGAAAAAAAAGCTACATTTAAACATAAGCAATTTAGACATTTTGTTTAAAAGCTCCAAGGCAAAGACATTAGTGATAGTTGAGAGTCTGTTTAACCAATTACCACAGTCACAGTAAGGCACGACTGCAATAGGAAAGTGCAAGTTACGCAACCCTCTGGCTAACTGCACAGCCACATAGCTTGGACAATGAAGTCCTATACAAATATATTTGTAAAGCGATGTGAGAGCTGAATACAACCTTGCACATAAACCAAATTATAGTCAGAGGGGCCAGACACACTGCTGAGGACAAAACCAATATCTGATGGAGTATATGCAGTGTTGCATGTCAGGCATAGGAAATTAGAGATTCACCCCAACTCACATTATTTCAAGTGCGTTTCAATGGTACTAGTTTAAATACAGATATAAAACTGACACAGAGTTCAGATCCCAACCTCAGCTGGGGATGTGGGCTGAAGGAGAGAGCCCCTCTTGTAAGTCATAAGTCCGGGTAGAATTAGTGGGGGAAGCAAAAGTGGATGGGAATCTGGGAGGCAGTGACCATGAGTTGGTTGAGTTCAGGATCCTGACGCAGGGAACAAAGGTAAGCAGCAGGATACGGACCCTGGACTTCAGGAAAGCAGACTTCGACTCCCTCAGGGAACAGATGGCCAGGATCCCCTGGGGGACTAACTTGAAGGGGAAAGGAGTCCAGGAGAGCTGGCTGTATTTCAAGGAATCCCTGTTGAGGTTACAGGGACAAACCATCCCGATGAGTCGAAAGAATAGTAAATATGGCAGGCGACCAACTTGGCTTAATGGTGAAATCCTAGCGGATCTTAAACATAAAAAAGAAGCTTACAAGAAGTGGAAGGTTGGACATATGACCAGGGAAGAGTATAAAAATATTGCTCGGGCATGTAGGAATGTTATCAGGAGGGCCAAATCGCACCTGGAGCTGCAGCTAGCCAGAGATGTCAAGAGTAACAAGAAGGGTTTCTTCAGGTATGTTGGCAACAAGAAGAAAGCCAAGGAATGTGTGGGCCCCTTACTGAATGAGGGAGGCAACCTAGTGACAGAGGATGTGGAAAAAGCTAATGTACTCAATGCTTTTTTTGCCTCTGTTTTCACTAACAAGGTCAGCTCCCAGACTGCTGCGCTGGGCATCACAAAATGCGGAAGAGATGGCCAGCCCTCTGTGGAGATAGAGGCGGTTAGGGACTATTTAGAAAAGCTGGACGTGCACAAGTCCATGGGGCCAGACGAGTTGCATCCGAGAGTGCTGAAGGAATTGGCGGCTGTGATTGCAGAGCCACTGGCCATTATCTTTGAAAACTCGTGGCGAACCGGGGAAGTCCCGGATGACTGGAAAAAGGCTAATGTAGTGCCAATCTTTAAAAAAGGGAAGAAGGAAGATCCTGGGAACTACAGGCCAGTCAGCCTCACCTCAGTCCCTGGAAAAATCATGGAGCAGGTCCTCAAAGAATCAATCCTGAAGCACTTGCATGAGAGGAAAGTGATCAGGAACAGCCAGCATGGATTCACCAAGGGAAGGTCATGCCTGACTAATCTAATCGCCTTTTATGATGAGATTACTGGTTCTGTGGATGAAGGGAAAGCAGTGGATGTATTGTTTCTTGACTTTAGCAAAGCTTTTGACACGGTCTCCCATAGTATTCTTGTCAGCAAGTTAAGGAAGTATGGGCTGGATGAATGCACTATAAGGTGGGTAGAAAGCTGGCTAAATTGTCGGGCTCAACGGGTAGTGATCAATGGCTCCATGTCTAGTTGGCAGCCGGTATCAAGTGGAGTGCCCCAAGGGTCGGTCCTGGGGCCGGTTTTATTCAATATCTTCATAAATGATCTGGAGGATGGTGTGGATTGCACTCTCAGCAAATTTGCGGATGATACTAAACTGGGAGGAGTGGTAGATACGCTGGAGGGGAGGGATAGGATACAGAAGGACCTAGACCAATTGGAAGATTGGGCCAAAAGGAATCTGATGAGGTTCAATAAGGATAAGTGCAGGGTCCTGCACTTAGGACGGAAGAACCCAATGCACAGCTACAGACTAGGGACCGAATGGCTAGGCAGCAGTTCTGCAGAAAAGGACCTAGGGGTGACAGTGGACGAGAAGCTGGATATGAGTCAGCAGTGTGCCCTTGTTGCCAAGAAGGCCAATGGCATTTTGGGATGTATAAGTAGGGGCATAGCGAGCAGATCGAGGGACGTGATCGTTCCCCTCTATTCGACACTGGTGAGGCCTCATCTGGAGTACTGTGTCCAGTTTTGGGCCCCACACTTCAAGAAGGATGTGGATAAATTGGAGAGAGTCCAGCGAAGGGCAACAAAAATGATTAGGGGACTGGAACACATGAGTTATGAGGAGAGGCTGAGGGAGCTGGGATTGTTTAGCCTGCAGAAGAGAAGAATGAGGGGGGATTTGATAGCTGCTTTCAACTACCTGAAAGGGGGTTCCAAAGAGGATGGCTCTAGACTGTTCTCAATGGTAGCAGATGACAGAACGAGGAGTAATGGTCTCAAGTTGCAGTGGGGGAGGTTTAGATTGGATATTAGGAAAAACTTTTTCACTAAGAGGGTGGTGAAAAACTGGAATGCGTTACCTAAGGAGGTGGTAGAATCTCCTTCCTTAGAGGTTTTTAAGGTCAGGCTTGACAAAGCCCTGGCTGGGATGATTTAACTGGGAATTGGTCCTGCTTTGAGCAGGGGGTTGGACTAGATGACCTTCTGGGGTCCCTTCCAACCCTGATATTCTATGATTCTATGATACACCCACACCCCTACCCAACTGATACAGGAGCTATACACACAGCCCCTTTATTACACTCTGATAAAATGAGTTACAAGTTATTCGGGAAGGGAGACGGAAAGGGGACTCATGCTTTCAAAGCATGCACTTAATGTAAGACCGTTCCCATCTTCTATTTGAGATAAGCCTTATCTAATTAAACTTGTATGGGAAGACTGCAATGCCTACAAAAAAGAATTCAACATCAAAGAGTTTTGGGACATTATCAGGCAGCATCTTAAAAGGACAAGAGAAGCATCTTGCTTTTTGAAATATGTCATAACTACTGATGTTTCAAGGGAAAATTTGTATCTAATGTTTTGCTAAACACATATACCCCAGCACTGTCTCCTGTCAAGCACCACTTTTGCCTGACTAGCAATGGCAGAAAGCACACTCCCTTGTGAGGTGGTTAAGGCATCCTCCTTACTAACCCATCAGTTTCCATGTTATTGAAAACCAGTGCCCAAGCATGCTTAATTGGACAAGTCCTCAAAAGACTCATAAGCAAGCTGTTATAATTCAGTGTTCTAAGCCAGAAACAAAGTATTATTTACAACAGTTCCCCATAGCCTTCCAGAAAAATAATAAGTCACTGAACATCTACATCATATTATTAGGACATAAAATGCTGCCACAGAGAGTGCTGTGTCAATGTGACAGCGTGACATCCGGAGGTGTCTGGATCTGCTAAGATCATGCAAAACATTTCTGAAATTTCATCCTATTTTCCCCCTTTCTCTATGGATACTATTTGACTTGATAATTATACTCCAAATCTTCCAGCCTAAATAAGTTGAACATTTCATTATTTAACTATAAAGCAGATGATCTGTAAACGTATGATCAGCTACATCAATATGCACCTTATCATGCATTTAAAATAAATCCTTCATCCTGTTTTAAAGAGTTCTCTTTAAAACACTGAGACAATGATAGATCAAGCTAACTCTTAATAAAAATGCACAAATATGTACAGTACCTCCTCGCAATTTCTCAAAGACAAGGTAATACCTTGTGTCATCTTCAAAAAATTCTATTAGCTCCAAAATGTTCCTTAAAGAGAAAATAAAAAACAACAAGCAAACAATGGAAAAAGTGTGTTAAATATAGAATCATAGACTTTAAGGTCAGAAGGGACCATTATGATCATCTAGTCTGACCTCCTGCACGACGCAGGCCACAGAATCCCACCCACTCCTCTAACAAACCCCTCACCTGTGTCTGAGCCACTGAAGTCCTCAAATCATGGTTTAAAGACTTCAAGGAGCAGAGAATCCTCCAGCAAGTGACCCGTGCCCCATGCTACAAAGGAAGGTGAAAAACCCGCAGGGGCTCCACCAATCTGCCCTGGGGGAAAATTCCTTCCTGACCCCAAATATGGTGATCAGCTGAACCCTGAGCACGTGGGCAAGACTCACCAGCCAGACACCCAGGAAAGAATTCTCTGTAGTAACTCAGATCCCACCCCATCTAACATCCCATCACAGGCCACCGGGCATATTTACTACTGTGACATTATTAACTTGAACTGGGACCATACAGAAACATTGTTGCAACCAAGGTCCTGTCGTGGCACCAAATCTTGTATAAAGGGGGTCAAATGAGGTGTCTCAGACAAGGTGATGGTTTGCTGGTTAGGATGATGCTGTCTGTGTGTGTGTAATATATTTATATATATGCTAAAAATATGAAGTGCTAGAAGTAACCGAAAAATGAAAGTACTAATTGAGAAATAGATTATATTTGTAGCCTGTGGGATTAAAAAAATTGTATGTTCACTTTACACAGGTCAGATTCCACTACTTAAATTTCACATCACTGAAACATAAAGTAGTCTACTTGGCAGGGTTATAAAAAGAGAACAGCTGAATGGCTACAGAGAAAAATGAGCTGTAATAGTTTGCAGTTAATAATTTGGAACAGTGTGTCTGTCCTGAAGGCAAGAACAAAAATAATTACTCGCCATTCTTCTCCTCTGTAAGTCATAGAGTGGAACTTAACACTGCTTGAAGGAGACAGCAACATCTATCTGGTAGACTTTGGGCTCAGTGTGATAACCAACAGGTCATAGCTAAGAGTTGCTTAGCTAGGCTGTGTTCATTGCAGCAGAAAGTATAAACATCCCTCATTGCCTTAAGAATTACAAACACACAAGATCAGTCTGCGTTTAAGTAAGCATGAAATTCATACTTTGCACGTTGTCATGAAAGTTTCATTTTTTAAATCACTCACATATTGGATGCACATGCATTGTTAGGTGCATACCAGAAATGGAGATACGACACGTCCCTCAAAGAATCTAACAAGTTCTACCAGTTGTTTTAGAAATGGCCTTACAAAAGAAGTTGTAACACCGGGCAGTATGAAAAAGATGCTTAATGAGGTGGTCATTCTTTCAATTGCCTTTGATAATTCAACATTTTCTCCATTTCTACAGTATTTCCATGGTTAAATGTGTTTGTACAGAGCCTGCCACAGTGGAGCTGTAATCCTGCTGCTGAACACAAATAATAAGGAACACTGCAAATATTAAGATAATTGTATCTAAGTAATTTCAGACAAATATGGGACTTTTAAAAAAAAATATTGGAATGAAAGCCATTTAACATTCAAGCATATTACCTCCATGCTGATCTGGCTGCTAATAAGAGTTTTAAAATTTCATTCCCCCCCCCCCAAATATTTTCTTAAACTTTCAGATAAAAATGTAGTAGGCATGTGAGTTACACACTCAAAACACTAAGGCTAAATTATAATTGATATGGGGGAGAAAAATGCACTTCTGTCTCTTCCTATACCATTAGTTCCGAGAGACACCTCCTAAAGACAAAAATAAGCAATACTTACTTGTTACCCTGGCATTGATACAATGTTTCTACTTCACGAAAAACACGACTCCGACTGTGTCCGGTATTTTTCTCAATTATCTGGTAAAAGAATTGGAATCTATATTTAAAAATGGCTCTGTGGCCCACATGTACAGTTCTGGCTTTGGGTTCAGAGGTCCTGGGTTCAAATCCTGTCATGCCCTGTCCCAGGGAAATATCCATGGCTTGTCTAATTTCACATGTGAAGTATGCATCCGATGAAGTGAGCTGTAGCTCACGAAAGCTCATGCTCAAATAAATTGGTTAGTCTCTAAGGTGCCACAAGTACTCCTTTTCTTTTTGCAAATACAGACTAACACAGCTGTTACTCTGAAACATGTGAAGGCGTTAGTCATAGCACTTAATGCAGCACTGGGAGGCATTCAGATACTACAGGAATGAGGGCAATCTAAGAACTGGAAAAGAGGAGAAAAAGGGACATTCAAAACCCAATTACCACATTTTAATTTTATGTGGCCGGAAAAGGAAACCCTTTTGAGTTTTTACAAGAAAGTTTTATGGCATGACTCAAATCTAGCAACCAAAAGAGAAGAATTGGTTATTACAGGCATCTAATGACGCAGTTTTGACTTCATTCCAAGATGAGAGCTGGTTAGTTAATGCAATAACTTAGTCAAGTGTGATGCGTTCACAGGTCTGAGCAAATCTTTGTTAATACCAGGAAGTTGCAATACAATTTTGCACTTCAGGTACTGCTCAGTGGTAAAAACAAAAGGGTGAGGACTGGAAAGGCAAGGATGTTACAAAAAAGTTGCAATTAAATGATAGATGTGTGAGCTGGAAGCTTGTGAAGTAGCTACAGGTTCTATCACTGGCTACACCCAATATTATAGTTTCTCACTTTCACAAGCACAAAATTCACCCATAAAAAAGGAAAGCTCAGAAGCCAGATTCATCGGTGAGGTATGTACCTTAATGTAGTTTATTCATAAAATTGTTAATGCTCTAATCTCAGTTTTTAACTTCAACAAATCAAAAGATAAAGGCTTTCAGTATCTACAAGGCCAGATTTTTAAAGAGGCTTCAAAACCACTTCCATTGTTGTGTTTCCAATATTGTGTCACAAGTGATATAGTGTTTATTCAATCAGGTAGTGAGGTGTCTAGATATTACCATTTTTACTTGCAATTAATCACTGCCTACAGGCACAAAATGTTTCTTTCTAAAAGCTGGTCACAAATACTCTACAATCCCAAGGCTGGTGCCATTAAAGAGTTTGTTGCATCATAGCATTTACCTTTACCAAGGTATTTCCTATACTCAGAAGGGGAAAGAGCAATAAATGTAACTATAGTGGTTGATGGTGCGCTCTGTACACTGAGCTGATATGTCAAAAGCTCACAGCTATTTAATAGGCCACCCTAGACTACCCTCCAATCAGAAAGATTGGAGCACTGTGGCAGATGACAAGCTATTCAAACAAGTTGAAGAAAAATGCTTCCGATGGACCTTTTTGCCTCCACTTTCATAAATTAAAACACCAGCTGTTAGACTCTACTGCCTTTACCTTTCCGTCCTATTTTGAATGGAATTCTAACCATTACATGGTATATTACTGTGTGAACTCTGTCCACTGCTAAAATATTTCAGTTCATTCCAGAGAGGGCATGGTACGGAATGTCTATCAATGCTACTTATCACTAGAACTGACTTTTCTCCCCCCCCCCTTTTTTTTTGGGGGGGGGGGAGCGTGAAATAAACAGAGCTCTATGTATTCCTTACTCAATTATTGAAGGTACACTATCACTGATTCAGCGTGAGGAACAAGATATGCAGACACAAATGAAAACACTGCCTCCTTGAATACTACACTTACTTTTACTGCATATTCTTGCCCATTTTGCAGACTAACAGCACCTTGAACCTTGGCATATGCTCCCTCACCAAGGAGCTCAGCAGTCAGCTTGTACAAGTCTGCCAGAAAAATCAGCACAAAGCAAACATTAGCAGAACTATTTTGGTGAATTGTAAAGACAAGCTACTGTTTTGATGAACACCCCTAATACAACAGCAACTATGAGAACTCCCTTGGTAATAAACTGGGGAAGTTGCACTTATGCAGCATTATCACTTAGATGCATCAGCTTTACTTACGCTTCAATTTTTATCTGTTCTGATCGCCACCCAAACAACATGGAAATGGATTTCCTTGTAGGAGTGAAACTGCAATCCTATTAATATTAGAAAGTGTTTCTAACTCCATGAATGCTGGAATCTCAACCACTTTTCCTATGTTCTCAGTTTCTTACCTAATTAGGGATTCGAAGATTAAAAACAGAGGGCTGATTTTCTAAAGAGGAAAATGTTTCATCATTTCTTAATCAGAAAATGCTCTAGGTTTAGAAATCTATAGAATAAATACTGCCTGAATTTAAATATTAAAGCTAAAACGATATTTAGGGTAACTACCTCAAGTTTTTAGTTTTCACTCAGTGCTATTTTCTGCACAGGTTTTTTTTTTTTATTGATCAGTTCAGTTACACTGAGCTGTTCTAAAATGGTTTATGTATACAGGTACACGTTACTTAACAAACAATTTGTATGCAAATATTCTCAAAAAACAAACACTTGTTTAGATGTTCTGCACCATGCCCATTCTAAAAACAAATTTACAATGGAAATACAAAGGCAAAGAGCTCACTGCAAGGCATAAAGGCACCGAAGACTAAAGGAAACAAGTGATGAAGAAATAAAAGATGAAGCCATGTTAATTTTCACTGCACTGGTGAACAGCAACTGTTTTGCTTAGAAAATTGCAAGGGGCCCAAGAGGATACAGACATTATAAATCAGAGGCATTGCAAATTGACACCAACCTTCAAACTTCCCTGGGAGATGGTCTGTGGCTCTGGTCCTCCTTTTTTTCTTTTTCTTTTTGCCGTTATCTACGATGGTGAGAGGCTGACTGCTGACCATCTCTGTGTGGCAGAATAATGGCAGTGTAAACAAACCTACCCTATGTTAGGAGGAAATCAACATGGGTTGCATATGTGCTCTTAAACTATCCAAAATGTTCACTGCTTTTCTTCATCATTACAGGCGGACATCTCTCCCCCAAAATCAGAAGGAAGCAAAAAAAAAAAAAAAAAGACAAGACAATTTGGATGCGAATTAAACACACACATGAAGTAGTACTGGTTTGATAAGTTGGACAGAAATACAAGCAATTAGCATACAGCTACAGCGAAAGTAGCTCCTATTCCTGCTACCATGGTGTGTACTAAGACAGCCCTGCAAACAGCTCTGCTCAGACTGCTGCAAGAGCCACCTGCATGCCTCCATCACCTAATAAAGATCCCGGGGGTTAGCAGGATTCACAGCAAGTACACAGGTGTTGGCAGAGAGCTACAATGTTTAATACTTTTTCCAGTCCTTTTGTTTAAAAAGAAAAAAGGGGTTCCCATAGCAGCAATTGGGAAGTGGGGGAGACAAGGAACAGGAAGGCACAGAGGGCATGGCTACACTTACAGATGTAGGGTGCTGAGAGTTAAACCCACCTTCGGAGAGTGCAGTAGGGAAAGCGCTGCAGTCTGTCCACACTGACAGGAACAAGCGCACTGGTGTGGCCACATTTGCAGCGGCATTTGGGAGCGATGCATTATGGGCAGCTATCCCAGCATGCAAGTGACCGCAACATGCTTTTCAAATGGAGGCGTGGGGTGGAGTGTATTGTGTGTATGTGGGGGGAGAGAGAGTAGGTTTTTGGGGTGCTGAGTGTGTGTAAGCATGCTGTCTTGTAAATTCAGACCCCCCCCTCCTCCCTCTCACTCAAAGCAAACAGTAAATGTTTGCTTTTTCTCAGAGAGCGCTCTCCCAAACGGAGCTTTCACCCAACCGGCATTTCTGCATTCCTGCCATCAATTTCACAACAATGACAAGAGTGGCCACTTGACTTAAGGAGATTATGGGACGTTTCCGGAGGTCAAGCAGAGCGCAGTAATGCAACACCTCGTCCACACTGGCACTGCGGAGCTCCAGCTGGGGTGCAAACCTTATTCTACTCACCGAGGTAGAATACCAGCAGCGCTGCTCTACGTGCCTTGTCAGTGTGGACGGGTAGTGAGCTAGGGCGCCCAGGGC
Organism: Lepidochelys kempii; assembly: GCF_965140285.1. Taxonomy (NCBI): domain Eukaryota; kingdom Metazoa; phylum Chordata; order Testudines; family Cheloniidae; genus Lepidochelys; species Lepidochelys kempii. The sequence continues at coordinate 102,337,848 of NC_136387.1, read as the reverse complement.
TGCTTTACTGCGCTGTAACTCGCAAGTGTAGCCAAGCCCAGAGAATCTCAGACTTGTGGGAAAAATGGAGGAACATAGACTAGACTTGTAAAGACAATTAAAATACCAAATCAGACTACTATTCCATTTCAGCTCATTCCCCAGCTCTGACAGTGGACATGCTTCACAGAAATGTGCAAGCCATAACAATTATGCAATAACCTGTCCATAGGGGATGTTTGTTTCTAAACGCAGATCAGTGGTTTACTTATGCCCTGAAACACATACCCTTTTTACATTTTGTTCTCATGTATGTAACTGTGGATTTTATCCCTATCAGTGTCTAGTCCTCATTACCTTATTATGCCTTTGTTTGGACTCAATAACCTCACCCACTCTCTGCCATTAATTTGCATTGTGTACAAAAAAAAACAAATCAAACACCACACATCCTCTTGTTCTTGTACTATGAGAATGGGTAACTAGGAGCATCAGATTTCCCTTTTCTATGCCATTCGTTATTTCATATACTCGTATCATGTCCCCTTTTATTAGTCTCTCTAAACAGGCCTAATCTTTTCATTGTCTCTGCACGTGTAAGCTTTTCCATGCCTCTAATCAGGTCTATCCATGATGACAGATACCATGCTAGCTAAAATCAGTGTTCAAACGGATAAGTACTGTTTTGCCATAACCTTGTCAACCATTTTCCAGAATTCTTGTAGGTAGGATTCCTAAAGAATGAAATGCAAATAATTCACTATTTTATTTTACATAAATTTAAAAAAAATTAAAAATTAAAAAAAAAACCCATAACATGCTGCTGTGTTGTGCCACAGAAAACAGAAATTCCTGTAGGAGGCATAATTCTAGCATACTGGCAAAAGGAAGCAGAGTAGAAGTTAAGGAGATATTGTCAACTTAAATCTTTTTTTCTTACTTAACCAATTTTTAAAAAGACTCATTTCTAATGAAGCACCCAATAAATAATACATCTTTTGATTTATTATTGATTTTAAAATAAGGGTTTTTCTGCTCTCCAGTGATGTTTGTAGAGGTCTTTTCAGAATAAGAAGCTATGCAAGTTAAGAGTAAGATAGACTACACAAAGTGCTGTCAAAGGCACAAAATAAGATGAAATACAGAGAAAAGCATTTTTCCTGCCAACACCTTTCAGTGATAGTAATTATGGGAATCACTTATAACTGCCATATGTTGTGTACAAAATTTTCAGACTAGAGTGATTTGGAAATTGGTGAAAAATATGTGTTGCTTTAGTGCCACTCATTGAAATACTTAATGCATCACTCAAAGCCACAATCATCTTTCAGTTTCTCATCTTCAGATCAATGTTACTTTAGATACACCCCAATGAGACTAAAACCTAAGCTTCAAAGAGATGCTTCCTCACACCAGAAAGTAAACTAGTCATTTAAATGTAACTTGAATTAGTGAAAAGTTGTCACTTTCAACTTGCGTTCTGTACTAAATTTGTGCAGAAACAGGGACACAAGATTTGTTAATTAGCTTTTTGTTTGGCCTGTGATCTGATAAGGATACCTCTGTATGAGGACACCTAGTTTCCTTTTCTTAAAGTTGTTTCAACAGAAAGGAGGAAGCTTGGTGCAGTCTTGTTCTCATTAGTCACTCTGTTTTGATAAGCCACCCCTATGCTTAAGCCCAAGTAGCAATTTGAATGACATGAGAAAACTCCTTTATCCCAGCCACTTGTTTTGGGGTCTCACCTCCTTAATGGAGTATACTTTGGAGTAAGTGTTAAGAACAAGCCTTCACACTTGTAAGACTTGACAGTTAATGGGAACATTCAACTATATCACCCATTTAATGGTAATGGTTTCAGAGGTTTAACCTTCTCCCTCAGATATGACTCCCCCATCTTCCCAGCAGTTGATCCTGGGCCTGGTATTGGAGGGTCTAGAACAGGGGTTCTCAAACAGTGGGTCGCAACCCAATTTTAATGGGGTCACCAAAGCAGGCGTTGGCCCTGGGACCTAGCAAGTCTAAAACCCAAGCCCAAGCCCCACCGCCCGGGGCTAAGGTTACATGCCTGCTGTCCAGGGCAGAAGCCCTGGGGCTTCAGCTTTGGCCCCTCCCCGGCCCGGGGAGGTGGGGCTCAGTCTTCAGTCCTCCCTCCTGGGGTACTGTATTAATTTTTCTTGTCAGAAGGGGGTCACAGTACAAGGAAGTTTGAGAACTGCTGGTCTAGAACAGTATAGACTAGCTCCTGCTTCCACTGAAATCAATGGGAATTCTTCCACTGACTTCAGCTGGAGAACTCTCAGGCCTTCTGTCAACAGTGAAAACAAAGACATACTATGCCGACTGACAAGAGATGACAGAATCTGAGGGAAACTAGGATTCAAACTCTCATTTTCCTTCTGTTGGTTCTAGGCATTGCAGCTCTCATTCGAGCCAAAGAGGTGAAGCTCTCCTCTCTAGGTTTAATACGAAAGGACGATGGAACAAGCTATGGGGAGAACACATTTTGTAGCAGCAAGTCTACCTAAGCCTCAAATACTGCTGCTCTTGCAAGTGCTAGGGTCGGCAAGCTGGCCGGCCCGGGGTTAACAGTTGAGGTGTGTTAACCAACAAGACTGGCTAACCTTTTACATCCCTAGTAAGTGCCTACACACAGGTAAACTTGCTTAGTATTAGAGCCAATGTTCAATACATACAATATTTAAAGTCCTCCATGGGATAAGTCCTGGATACACGAGAAAAGCCTTCTTCCACAACTATGGCCTCCTACAACACCTACGTTCCACTGGATCAATGAATCCACTGACAAGAAGAATGGCACTGACATGGGTGCAGAAGACAGAATTTCAGAGAGGAGGGAACAAGACCACAGAACACACTACTAGAAGAGGTAAAAATGACCCTAGTTTTGCATTAAGTTCTGGACGCAGTGAAACCTAACTGTCGACATAGCTTCCCCACAAATAAATACTCCTCTCTCACATATCCAAAAAACCCAAACCAAAAAAAGCCTTGATTCTAATCACCTGGGTTGGAAAGACAGGGATATAAAGTTATCTTTCTTTAAAAGAAATCCTGCGGAGCATTTGGGTACTACAGTGATGGACACCAGCATAAGAACTTGAGAGAGAAAAAGTGGATACCTGGTCTGCGTTGGATTGACTTCACTGCAAGAAGGGAGTTTGAGTAGACAGGCTGATTACCATTTGCTTCAAAAACAGGACTTGCTGAAGTAGGATTATTTTGTAACTAAAAAGAAACGAAAGCATATTTAGATTCACAAATCATTTACCTTTGTTATTTATATTACAATAGTGCCTAAAAGCTCCAGAGATTGGAGTCCTGTTGCTCTAGGTTCTGTACAGACACACAGCAGAAGGAGACCTTGCAATCCAAAAATAAGCATAGAATCATAGACTCACAGAACATTAGGGTTGGAAGGGACCTCAGGAGATCATCTAGTCCAACCCCCTGTTCAAAGCAGGACCAATCCCCAACTAAATCATCCCAGCCAGGGCTTTGTCAAGCCTGACCTTAAAAACCTCTAAGGAAGGAGATTCTACCACCTCCCTAGGTAACCCATTCCAGTGCTTCACCACCCTCCTAGTGAAAAAGTTTATTCCTAATATTCAACCTAAACCTCCCACACTGCGCTTGAGACCATTGCTCCTTGTTCTATCAGCTGGTACCACTGAGAACAGTCTAGATCCATCCTCCTTGGAACCCCTTTCAGGTAGTTGGAAGCAGCTATCAAATCCCCCCTCATTCTTCTCTTCTGCAGACTAAATAATTCCAGTTCCCTCAGCCTCTCCTCATAAGTCATGTGCAAAGCAGAAAGAGACTGTTTTCCCATGGAGAGCTAATGCACAGTGAGCTTAAGTGAACTGCACAAGGTCACACATGAAATCAGTGACAGACCCGGGGAACTGAACACAGATCTCCCAAGTCTTGGGCCAGTCCTCAGGCACAAAGCCAACTTCCCCCAAGGAAATTTACTATCCTGTTTAGATGACTAGTACAACTTCTCACTCTCCACAGAGATGTACAAACGAGAAAGCCAAGAGTCAGAAAGGCAACCTTAGCATACTCTGGGGCAGATCCTCAGCTGACACAAAACTGCCATAGCTCCATTATCTTCAATGGAGCTACAACTATTTATATCAGTTGAGTATCAGCCCCGCACTCTCAGCACATTCCTTACATTATGTTCCAATTGCCATAGCATCGAGGGATAAAGATTAAGGAGAATCTCTCACCCCACCTCCCATCCGAAAATGCCCTGGCTGCAGGCACAAGAGTCTCCAAAATGATCACTTAAAGACATACCTTGCAACCAATCTTGAAGGCTCTGACAAACCATGAGATTGAGCAAGCAATTTCTACAGCTAGGGATTTTCTATCGAAAAGCGGAGCCACCAATGCTCAACAATATATCCCTAGCAACCAACAGTCAAATAGCACCAGATAACTGTCATGGTAGGGCATTGAGAGAAAGAGAGGAATACAAATAGTAATCTGGACCCAGACTCTCTGGAGTTTCATAGATGATAAACAATGTGCTGAGTTGTCACCTGGAAATAAATCAAAAGCCAATGCAGAGAACAAATAGCTGGCATCACACACACTCAGCCCACCGAGGTAAGTAGTTAAATAAGCATGACAATACACTGGACAATAGAATTTCACTACAGTCACAGGTAACGGGTGGAAACAAGTGAGAAGACTCCCTTCCAGAATTGCAACTCACTAAGATCCTTCTTAAGACTTTTTCTAGCCAGGGCTTAAAAATTCATATCCTGTTTCTGCTGGCCGATAAGCACCAAACAGGTGGCCCTCCCTGGTAGAGTAGTCCAGGTAGTCTAAACAGAATAAACACTTTTCTTCCTGGGATTTTGGTTTGTTTACAGAGGGCAAACATTTTCAAGCCAGGTTGCATACAGCTAAACTAAAATCCAAAACTAGGCACCTGAATAGAAGTGGCCAGATTTTCAATAAGATGCTGAACAACCTGCAACTCCCACAGAATTCCACTGCTGTTGTTTGAGCTCAGCACTTTTGAAAGTCAAGCCATATTTTGACACTGAGGAGCCTAACTTGGGGCATCCAGAATTAAATCTCTCAGGAATTTTCAGCCAAGACCCTCCCAGAAAGTTACCTACATAAGTCACAATTGCAAGTGTCAGCCAAAGAGGACTCGCTTAGCAGGTGTTGATCTTAGTGGAACATGCTAACTGGGTGAAGTCACAGAAGAACAATATTACTTTGTTACAAACACTTGTGAAAAGGCTTAAGCACAGTGTATTACAGGCTGCCAAATGTAGAGAAATGAACTGGTTCAGAGTGAAAAAAACAATTAGAAATCATACTATTCATTAGAGCATTGTGTTAAATCATGTCTCTTGCTCCAGTCAAGTCAACTGTTGCAACATAGAGTAGGATTCACAGATACACATGTGACGGGTTCGGTCACAGAGACCCCAATGGGACTGTCACCTGACATGCTGGAATTACCTCTGAAGCTGTTTTCCCTGCCAGCCTGGGACTCCAGAACTCTGTCTTGTTGTGCCAGACATGCTAATCTGCTGCAACACAGAACCAGGTCTGGTCCATGCCCCCAAAACTGCAGATTAACTAAAAACTGCTCAGCAGGTTACTTGTCTTTAGCACCCAGACACCCAGTTGCCAATGAGATCCAAACCCCAAATAAATCGGTTTTACTCTGTATAAAGCTTACACAGGGTAAATTGTCCGCTCTCTATATGGACAGAGAGATATGCACAACTGCTTGCTCCCTGTCATAAATATAAAGGGAAGGGTAAACACCTTTAAAATCCCTCCTGGCCAGAGGAAAAATCCTCTCACCTGTAAAGGGTTAAGAAGCTAGGATAACCTCGCTGGCACATGACCACAATGACCAATGAGGAGACAAGATACTTTCAAAGCTGGAGGGGGGGGAAACAAAAGGTCTGGGTCTGTCTGTGTGATGCTTTTGCAGGGGAAAGAACAGGAATGGAGTCTTAGAACTTAGTAAGTAATCTAGCTAGATATGCGTTAGATTATGATTTCTTAAATGGCTGAGAAAATAAGCTGTGCTGAATGGAATGGATATTCCTGTTTGTGTCTTTTTGTAACTTAAGGTTTTGCCTAGAGGAATTCTCTGTGTTTTTAATCTAATTACCCTGTAAGGTATTTACCATCCTGATTTTACAGAGGTGATTCTTTTTTACTTTTTCTTCTATTAAAATTCTTCTTTTAAGAAACTGAATGCTTTTTTTCATTGTTCCTAAGATCCCAAGGTTTGGGTCTGTGGTCACCTATGCAAATTGGTGAGGAATTTTATCAAACCTTCCCCAGAAAAAAGGGGGTAAGATTTGGGAGGATTTTGGGGGGGAAAGACGTTTCCAAACTAACTCTTTCCTAATAATAATAATACCGGTGTTAGACGTTTGGTGGTGACAGCAAAAGTCCAAGGGCAAAGGGTAAAATAATCTGTGCCTTGGGGAAGTTTTAACCTAAGCTAGTAAAAGTAAGCTTAGGAGGTTTTCATGCAGGTCCCCACATCTGTACCCTAGAGTTCAGAGTGGGGAAGGAACCGTAACACTCCCCCAGGTATTAATCACTTACTCTGGGTTTACTAATGAACAAAAGTAATTTTATTATGTATAAAAAGTAGGATTTAACTGGTTTCAAGTAATAACAGACAGAACAAAGTCAGTCACCAACAAAAATAAAGCAAAAACACACAAGTCTAAGCCTAATACATTAAGAAACTGATTACAGGTAAAATCTCACCCTCAGAGATGTTCCAATAGGCTTCTTTCACAGACTAGACTTCTTCCTAGTCTGGACCAATCCTTGCCCCTGATACAGTCCTTGTTAGTTCCAGAAGACATCTTAGGTGGAAACTAGGGGTTTTCTCATGACTGGCAGCCCTCCTTGTCCTACTCCACCCCCATTTGTAGCTTTGGCATGAGGCGGGAATCTTTTGTCTCTCTGGGTCCCCACCCCTCCTTCTACATGGAAAAGCACCGGGTTTTAGATGGATTCCAGTATCAGGTGACATGGTCACATGTCCTGTGAGATCCCAGCCTCCATTCTTCCAGGCCCACAGGTACTCAGGAAGGTTTGCAAGTAAACAGAGCCGTTTACAGGTCATTGATTCTGAAGCACCCTTAAAACTTAATATGTTTATATCTTATTCTCCTAACTCCAGACATAGAAATAATACATGCAAACAAATGGGATGAAAACACACAGTAGATCATAACCTTTGTAATGATATCTTACAAGAGACCTTTTGCACAAAGCATATTCCAGTTGCATCATATTCACACTCATAAGCATATTTCCATAAAGCATTATGGAGGGCAACATTACAACACAGACGGAAGATACTCGTTTCAAATTCCGTCAAAGAAAAGGCACAGCTATTGGTCACTTATCTATATTAATAATTTGACAAATCACTCTAGTAATTAAGATTGCCTGTGGGTGGTGTAGGGAGTGCCTTAGCTATCATAGTTAGCATTGGACTTTGGTGACCTAAACAGCATGATGAAAAATGAGACAGAAAAATATCCCACACATTCTTGACGAAATGTACGAATTTAATATCTTTTGGGATGAAATTCTGAAAATCTACATAAAGTCTGAGTAATCTGGCTCTGTCAAAAGGTAAATGTGATAAAGTCTACCATGGCCAGCTGCAATCCAGCCCAGCTATAGCCATAATGGAAGTCTAGTGACCTTGGCTGCAGAGGGTTTTGCTGCTTCATCAGCATAAGAATGAGTCCAGTGGCCTGTCCTCTACAGTTCCTCTGCAATGGCCTCCACACTGCTTTTGATCAGCCATCTTCCAAGTGTACACTGAATGGCGAGGCCAACCCTATCGCTGCTCAGCTACCCACCTCTCTTGCAAGGTAACCATGGGGTTTCTGTGGCATGGAGAGTGAAGTCCTCTCACAATGGGTCAATCTCACACTTTTCAGGCTAGCATAGATTGATTTTTAAAACTGATTCCTCTCATCTCAAATCTGTGGTTACATCTTCATTGATACCTGTTGGAACGCTGTTAGAGAACATAGTGGAATTTAGGACAAAATATTTGCTGCTTCTAAAGTTTAAATTTCCTCTTGGGAGAAGGTCATGTACTTTTACCACAGATTTTTCTGCAGTGGAGATATATCTATATTAACATAGACATTTATACATCTTTTTAAAAATGTTCGCAGAATATCAGCCAGGTAGGCAAGAGTAATTATTCCTATTGGCCCGGTGAAGAGGCAAGCAAAGTAAGGTTAAGTGACTTGCACAACATAATACAATAAGTCAGTTAGCAAGGGAAATAAGATTGAAAACTATCCAGTTTATTTATTTTGGGGGGGGGGGGGGGGGGGAAATGGGAAAACCAGTGACCTGGCTGCACTCAACTGCAAATCAATATTAGGGTTGAGAAGGCATAACAGCAGCCAGTGTTTCATTCAGCAGAAAATTAATATGAGAGGGTCAGTCTCATGCAAGGGTTCCCTGGCATATCAATTGCTTAATGCATTGAGGATCACCTGCTTTCCAGTTTCCTTCAGAGAAGTAAATACGTTGGACTAACAGGAAAGGCTGTTTAATGCTACTGATCAAGGGAAATAAGCACTCATTGATAAGCAGTCTTCATCACGTTTCAGTAAGAATTAAGTTACAAAGTTATTTTGGAATTCAAGCGGAGTTACTTTTTAAAAAAAAGATAACAGTAATAGTACTTAATTTGACTTAAGCAAGTCAATTTCTCTGAATCTCAAATCAGAATGTTGTTGAACTGTTTTAAGTTACAGAAAAAATATACAGGGTAAGTCAGTTTTGATGGCCACATATGAAAGACTAGCATTATGTTTTTTTTCTACATTTGATTGCTTAGGGAACTCTTAGTGATCTCAGAATGAATCATCAAACTCTAATTTGGTCAGCTAATTTCCTATTACTCAAATATAACCAGAAATGGACGCTTTCTAGGAAGTGGTCTTTGGATTTTTGGTTTCCTTTTAAAATTTCATGTACCTACAAGAGTAGTTAATTTCCTGCTCTTAAGAGACTCACTCAAATCAGATATGGTATTTCTTACTGGAAGTCAAGCTATAAAACATACTTCCTTCCTTAGGCCATGTCTACACTAGCGAGCTTACAGCGGCACAGCTGTACCAAGGAAGCTGCACCACTGTGAAATCGCTTGTGTAGCTGCTCTATGCCGACAGGAGAAAGCTCTCCCATTGACATAATAAAACCACCTCCACGAGCGGTGGTGGCTATGGGAAAAGCTCTCCAGCCTACATAGCATTGTCTACACTGGCGTTTGTCAGTGTAACTTGTGTCACACAGAGGGGTCTTTTTTTCACAACACCGAGTGACATAAGTTATAGCGACAAAAGTGGTAGCGTAGACAGCCCTATCTATAGTTGCTAATTTACAACCAATAAATATTTTAAGTATAGAAGGTAGAAAGTGATTTTTCCTTGTATTACCTTTCTGTACTTTTAATTCTGATTCGTTAGAAAGAGTGAACCATGTTAAACTCCATCTTGAATGAATCTGAACCATGTTGAACTCCATCCCTCCAACTTTATGGTATACTGCCTCAATCAAGCAGTAATGATCTTTTCTGTGATGTAAAGGAATTCTCCCTTACCATAATTAGATTCCTCTTCTAAAAACAAATTCTATCATTTGTATATTCCAATAGTTTTACATTATGAAAGTTCATTGTTCTTTACAAAAAATGAGAGGTTTAGTTTAGCAGTAAGTAGTGACTAAAATATTCACTGACAGAGTTTAGACTTGCTATAGATGGAATAATTTCAGTTTAGCATAGTGACAAATTACAGAGGTTCCTGAAAGCAACACATTAATAGAATTACCATTATTGTCAGTAGAGCAACTCTGAAACAATATGTAATGTCCCTCTCTGACAATCCTAGAATTTAAATATTGTAGTTTTCAAAATACTGGGTATTTCAGGTAAAAGCCACTACTGGCTTTGTTTTGCTTGTATATAAACTAGTAAAGATAGATGGTATTTCATTTCAATACAAATATTACTAATAGCCAAATATCCATTTACATTTGACAATTTGTAACCAGGCTAACACTACTTTACCTTTGTCATAACTAGTTTTCAACTATGGAGTCACGATGGCTAATCAATAATCAAGTTAATATTTAAAACTGAGTATTAATTTAGTATCCGACCTGAAAATTTTCAGTTTAAGGCCAACCAGCAAGATTTCATGCATTTTGTTCCAATCATTTGCAGTTTAGTCACCAAAGATCTTTTTTTAAAAGCCCCCAAAGCATCTGGAACTGGGAGAAAGTCAAACATGGTACTGAAATATATATTTTTTTAAATTAAATCTAAATTTACTAGAGAGCCCACTCAAACTTTGCCATACTGATACCAAGGATGCTTTTTCTGCAATTTGTATTTTTTAAAGTCTTTACTCAGTTAAAGTTAGAGTTAATCCGAGCTGTAGCCCACATCACGTGTACAAACCGACTTGCTACCTTTGAGCCAGTTCTCATACTACAGCAACTTGTTTTCATTCATAGAATTCTTTCCACAGACAATCAGAACTACAGACATATAAAAGGAGCAATGCCAAAAATATTTTTCCAGTAAGGCACAGGCTCTAGCTAGGTCTACACTTAAACCGCTACAGTGGTGCTGCTGTAGCATTTCGGCATAGCCACTCACTACAGTGACAGGACGGGCTCACCATAGTTAATCCATCTCCCCCAGAGGCGGTAGCTAGGTTGACAAAAGAATTCTTAAGACTGCTTTTAAAGTTAATTTTAAAAGCAATATTTTAGTTAAGAGTTCTTAAACTGTCTGCATACTGGAACAAGTTTTTCCCCAAAACTGAGAATATACAACTTCAGAATGCATGCAAGTGTCAAGGCACATGGATCAAACATAATGTGAAATTTGTCAGCAGTAAGAGTGACGTTAATACTCTATATGCTTTACCTTAGAAGAACAGAGGAAGTTCTTCAGTTCCGCAATTTTATTTTGCCTGACAATATCGGGCATCTAGAAGGAATAAAGAAGAACTTATTTTTGAAGAATGTCAAAGTGCATTCCCTACTTCCTCAGTCATCAGAACATACGCTGAAAAACCCATATGAGCTTCTACATGTAGTTTCTTTATTTGAAAAAAGCTTTTAAGGCCATTTAATTGAGCATAAATATAAAAATATTTTAATCACTATTGTTTTAAATTACATGTACAAGAGCTCCTAGCATCACAGTGGATAGGGCTAAGTTTTGGCTACTGAACAGCCTTTTGAGATAGTAGCATACTTCCATGCAGGAGTTAACAACAGTATACTGTTTCTGTCGTGCATTTGCTGTGATTCATCTTATACTGCTTTAAAAGAACACAAAAGATAGAATTTTTACCAGATACTAAGAGATACCTGCATTGAAACTGGACAGCCTTTCAACGTGTTTCAGAGGGTTTGCAATTCTTATTTTTAAGATAGAAGAAAACTATAGGTTTCAGAGTAACAGCCGTGTTAGTCTGTCTTCGCAAAAAAAAAAGGAGGACTTGTGGCACCTTAGAGACTAACCAATTTATTTGAGCATAAGCTTTCCTGAGTGAGCTGTAGCTCACGAAAGCTTATGCTCAAATAAATTGGTTAGTCTCTAAGGTGCCACAAGTACTCCTTTTCTTTTTAAGAAAAATATAGTAAATACTGAACTCCAAGTAGCAGGGATTAAAATTAGGGTTGTTGATTAACCGCAGTTACCTTGTTTGATTAACTCAAAAAAAAATTAATTGCAATTCATTGCAGTTTTAATCACACTGTTTAGACAATAATAGAATACCAACTGAAATTTATTATAAATGTTTTGGATGTTTTTCTACATTTTCAAATATATTGGATTTCAATTACAACATAGAATATAAAGTATACAGGGTTCATTTTATATTATTTTTATTACAAATATTTGCACTATAAAAACAACAAAAGAGATAGTATTTTTCAATTCACCTCATACAAGTACTGTAGTGCAATCTCTATCATGAAAGTGCTGTTTACAAATGTTGGGGGTTTTTTGTTACATAACTGGAATCAAAAACAAAACAATGTAAAACTTTAGAGCCTGCAAGTCCACTCAGTCCTCCTCTTTGTTCAGCCAACCGCTAAGACAAACCAGTTTGTTTACATATATGGGAGACAATGCTGCCTGCTTCTTATTTAAAATATCATCTGAAAGTGAGAACAGGCATTCGCATGGCACTTCTGTAATCGGCGCGCTGCAAGATGTTTAGGTGCCTGATATGCTAAACATTCATATGCCCCTTCATGCTTCGGCCACCATTCCAGAGGACATACTTCCATGCTGATGACACTCATTAAAAAAATAATACATTAATTAAATTTGTGACTGAACTCCTTGGGGGAGAATTGTATGTCTCCTGCTCTGTGTTTTACCCGCATTCTGCCATATATTTCATGTTATAGCACATGTTCGTTTTAAGAACACTTTCACCGCAGATCTAACAAAACGCAAAGAAGGTACCAACGTGAGATTTCTAAAAATAGCTATAGCACTAGACCCAAGGTTTAAAAATCTGAAGTGCCTTCCGAAATCTGAGAGGGATGAGGTGTGGAGCGTGCTTTCAGAAGTCTTAAAAGAGCAACACTCCGATGCGGAAACTACAGGACCCGAACCACCAAAAAAGAAAATCAGCCTTCTGCTGGTGACATCTGACTCAGATGAAAATGAACATGCATCAGTCCACACTGCTTTGGCTTGTTATCAAGCAGAACCCGTCATCTTCATGGACACACATCCTCTGGAATGGTGGCTGAAGCATAAAGGGACATATGAATCTTTAGCATACCTGACACATAAGTATCTTGCAACGCCAGCTATAACAGTGCCATGTGAAGGCCTGTTCTCAGTTTCAGGTGACATTATAAACAAGAAGGGGGTAGCATTATCTCCCGCAAATGTAAACAAACTTGTTTGTCTGAGGGACTGGCTGAACAAGGAGTAAGACTGAGTGGACTTGTAAAGGCTCTAAAGTTTTACATTGTTTTATTTTTGAATGCAGTTATTTTTTGTACATAATTCTACATTTGTAAGTTCAATTTTCATGATAAACAGATTGCACTACAGTACTGTATTAGGTGAATTGAAAAATACTGTTTCTTTTGTTTTTTTACAGTGCAAATATTTGTAATCAAAAATATAAAGCACTGTACACTTTGTATTCTGTGTTGTAACTGAAATCAATATATTTGAAAATGTAGAAAACATCCAAAATATTTAAATAGTATTGTATTATTGTTTAACAGCGCAATTAATCACAATTATTTTTTTAATTGCTAGACAGCCCTAATTAAAATATCTAAAAAACAGTAAATATTTATTTTAACAGTAAAACATAGGGACAGGTATATTTCCCCATCTCCCTCCCCCATCAAAATATATTCTTAATAGGAAACATCAATTGGATCACAGCATGTCTTGCTATATAAATTACAGAATACCCTGAAAAAAGAAAAGGAGTACTTGTGGCACCTTAGAGACTAACCAATTTATTTGAGCATGAGCTTTAAATTAAATTGGTTAGTCTCTAAGGTGCCACAAGTACTCCTTTTCTTTTTGCGAATACAGACTAACACGGCTGTTCCTCAGAATACCCTGAGTTTGCTGCTCTCAGGGAGTAGTTATACATGAAACAATAAGAGTCTTCCATGTTGTTTTATGTTGCAAACATGGGGCTCCAAGACTTGAAGCTCCTTCACATAGTCCTCAGCTCCCAAACGTTCAGCTATATTGCTGTACAGTTTTATTGTATTGCTTCTCAAGTGATAATACTAGGATGCAGATTTATAGCCGTGGATGCAAAACACACCTTCAAAGAGTTGCTATAGTTCTGGAAACTTTTTTTGTTGCTGTTGTTGTTACAGGGCACACTATACTTTCAGTGAAGCCCTGGATGCTTATCTCAGAACAAAAGCCGAGATTCTCCAAGATCAGAAGAAAAACCAAAACCTTAACTCGGCTGGTAGAGCCCAGTGTTACCCAGAACGGTTGCCAGCTCGGTTCCTCGCCCAGGGCACTGCTGGCCAAGCCCAACACCAGTCGGTGGCGAGGCTGTTGTCACCTCTGCAGCGGCAGCCAAAGCCGAACCCACCCCGTCCTTACTCGGGCAAAACTCCCACTGGAGTTCCACTTACTGCCCCAGGCCCCAAACTGGGGCGCCCCGGGGGGGGGGCGGCATCTCCACTAGGGCACCCCGGGGGAGGAAAAGGGGTGGGGGAGGGGACCCCTGCCTAGGGGGGATAAGGGGTGAGGGAGGGAGCCCCGGCACCTCCACTAGGGCGCCCCGGGGGGGAAAGGGGTGGGGGGAGGGGAGGGGAGGGGGCCCCGGCCTAGGGGGGATAAGGAGTGGGGGCCCCCGGGGCGGATAAGGGGTGGGGGAGGGGGCCCCTGCCTAGGGGGGAAAAGGGGAGGGGGCCCCGGCAGCTCCACTAGGGCGCCGCGGGGGGGGGAAGGGGTGGGGGAGGGGAGGGGAGGGGGCCCCAGCCTAGAGGGGATAAGGAGTGGGGGAGGGGTGGGGGCCCCCGGGGGGGGGGAAAGGGGTGGGGGAGGGGGCCCCGGCAGCTCCACTAGGGCGCCGCGGGGGGGGAAAGGGGTGGGGGAGGGGAGGGGGCCCCAGCCTAGAGGGGATAAGGAGTGGGGGAGGGGTGGGGGCCGCCGGGGCGGATAAGGGGTGGGGGAGGGGGCCCCGGCAGCTCCACTAGGGCGCCCCGGGGGGGGGGAAGGGGTGGGGGAGGGGAGGGGGCCCCAGCCTAGAGGGGATAAGGAGTGGGGGAGGGGTGGGGGCCCCCGGGGGGGAAAGGGGTGGGGGAGGGGGCCCCGGCAGCTCCACTAGGGCGCCCCGGGGGGGGGGGAAGGGGTGGGGGAGGGGAGGGGGCCCCGGCCTAGGGGGGATAAGGAGTGGGGGCCCCCGGGGCGGATAAGGGGTGGGGGAGGGGGCCCCTGCCTAGGGGGGAAAAGGGGAGGGGGCCCCGGCAGCTCCACTAGGGCGCCCCGGGGGGGGGAAAGGGGTGGGGGAGGGGAGGGGGCCCCAGCCTAGAGGGGATAAGGAGTGGGGGAGGGGTGGGGGCCCCCGGGGGGGGAAAGGGGTGGGGGAGGGGGCCCCGGCAGCTCCACTAGGGCGCCCCGGAGGGGGGAAAGGGGAGGGGAGGGGGCCCCGGCCTAGGGGGGATAAGGGGTGGGGGCCGCCGGGGCGGATAAGGGGTGAGGGAGGGAGCCCCGGCACCTCCACTAGGGCGCCCCGGGGGGGAAAGGGGTGGGGGGGGAGGGGGCCCCGGCCTAGGGGGGATAAGGAGTGGGGGCCCCCGGGGCGGATAAGGGGTGGGGGAGGGAGCCCCGGCACCTCCACTAGGGCGCCCCAGGGGGGAAAGGGGTGGGGGAGGGGAGGGGGCCCCGGCCTAGGGGGGATAAGGAGTGGGGGCCCCCGGGGCGGATAAGGGGTGGGGGAGGGGGCCCCTGCCTAGGGGGGAAAAGGGGAGGGGGCCCCGGCAGCTCCACTAGGGCGCCCCGGGGGGGGGAAGGGGTGGGGGAGGGGAGGGGGCCCCAGCCTAGAGGGGATAAGGAGTGGGGGAGGGGTGGGGGCCCCCGGGGGGGGAAAGGGGTGGGGGAGGGGGCCCCGGGGGGGGGAAAGGGGTGGGGGAGGGGAGGGGGCCCCAGCCTAGAGGGGATAAGGAGTGGGGGAGGGGTGGGGGCCCCCGGGGGGGGAAAGGGGTGGGGGAGGGGGCCCCGGCAGCTCCACTAGGGCGCCCCGGAGGGGGGAAAGGGGAGGGGAGGGGGCCCCGGCCTAGGGGGGATAAGGAGTGGGGGCCCCCGGGGCGGATAAGGGGTGGGGGAGGGAGCCCCGGCACCTCCACTAGGGCGCCCCGGGGGGGAAAGGGGTGGGGGAGGGGAGGGGGCCCCGGCCTAGGGGGGATAAGGAGTGGGGGCCCCCGGGGCGGATAAGGGGTGGGGGAGGGGGCCCCTGCCTAGGGGGGAAAAGGGGAGGGGGCCCCGGCAGCTCCACTAGGGCGCCCCGGGGGGGGAAGGGGGTGGGGGAGGGGAGGGGGCCCCAGCCTAGAGGGGATAAGGAGTGGGGGAGGGGTGGGGGCCCCCGGGGGGGGAAAGGGGTGGGGGAGGGGAGGGGGCCCCAGCCTAGAGGGGATAAGGAGTGGGGGAGGGGTGGGGGCCCCCGGGGGGGGAAAGGGGTGGGGGAGGGGAGGGGGCCCCAGCCTAGAGGGGATAAGGAGTGGGGGAGGGGTGGGGGCCCCCGGGGGGGGAAAGGGGTGGGGGAGGGGGCCCCGGCAGCTCCACTAGGGCGCCCCGGAGGGGGGAAAGGGGAGGGGAGGGGGCCCCGGCCTAGGGGGGATAAGGGGTGGGGGCCGCCGGGGCGGATAAGGGGTGGGGGAGGGGGCCCCGGCCTAGGGGGATAAGGGGTGTAGTGGGGGAGGGGACCCCGGCCCGTGGGGGGCTCCGGAGCGCCCCCCCCCCCTTACCTCCATCGCGGCCGGCGCACGTCCCTCTCAGCCACCTCGCCAGGGGCAGGGGGCGGCGCTGGCGACTCGCCCTGAGGCCAGGACACCGCCGCAGAGGAGGCTGGGAGGCAGCAGCTCAGCGCAGGCGCACGGGGGGCCGGAGAGCGGCGCCGCAAGCCGGCTAAGGGGGTGGAGATGTGCGCAAGCGCGCCGCGGACAGGCGGGGAAATCGTGCGCAGATGCAATCGCTGGCGGCGGGGCGGGGCGGGGGGGGGAGTTGCTCAAGTCAAGGCGCTCCGAGGGGAGCGCGGGAGCGGCGCGCAAGCGCAGTGCAGACGGGCGGGGAAAGGGGCGGGGGGAGGAGCCCATCGCAAGCCACGAGGGAGCCACGCCCCCCCCCAGTCTGTGGGGCTCTGGTCCTGGCTGGGGGGTAGCTGGGGGAGGCTGTGGCTAGGAGGCGAGGCGGGGGCTAGTTCTGCTCGGGGGTAGATAGCCGCAGGGGGTCAGGCCAACAGGCCGTCTAGCCCAGGATCCCGGCTGCCTGCGGTGGCCAATGCCAGGTGCCCCAGAGCCGGGGAGGCCGACCTGAGCCTCAGAAGGAGCCAGAATTTACCAATGCTCGGTGGCAGACTGTTCTCAGTGGTGGAAGAGGACAGGACGAGGAGTAATGGTCTCAAGTTGCAGTGGGGGAGGTTTAGGTTGGATATTAGGAAAAACTTTTTCACTAGGAGGGTGGTGAAGCACTGGAATGCGTTACCTAGGGAGGTGGTAGAATCTCCTTCCTTAGAGGTTTTTAAGGTCAGGCTTGACAAAGCCCTGGCTGGGATGATTTAATTGGGGATTGGTCCTGCTTTGAGCAGGGGGTTGGACTAGATGACCTCCTGAGGTCCCTTCCAACCCTGAGATTCTATGTTTCTATGATTCAATGTCCATTGCCAAAGAGCCCCAGTAATACGTCAGCTGCCCCCCATCAGCTCCCCTCCCCTGCTCCCAGCGCGTCCCACCCACCAGCACCCCCGCCGATCAGCGTCTCCCCCTCCCTCCTGATCAGCTGTTTCGTGGCGTGCAGGAGGCTCGGGGTGGAGCGGGAGGAGTGAGGGCACAGCCAGCTCAGGGGAGGGGGCGGGAAGGGGTGCAGTGGGGACAGGGCCCATGGCAGAGCCAGGGGTGGAGCCATGAGCACCCCCTGGCACATTGGAAAGTTGGTGCCTAGACAAGGAGCCGCATATTAACTTCTGAAGAGCCACATGTGGCTCCGGAGCCCCAGGTTGGCCACCCCTGCCCCAGAGGGAATGAACAGAACAGGCAATCATCCAGTGATCCATCCCCTGTCGTCCAGTCCCAGCTTCTGGCAGTTGGAGGTTTAGAGACACCTACAGCATGGACTTGCAGCCCTGACCATCTTGACTAATAGCCATTGAGGGACCTATTCTCCATGACCTTATCTAGTTCTTTTTTGAACACAGTTAGACTTGGCCTTCCAACATTCCCTGGCCCCAATAGGTAGGAAGTGCTGAAGCTCTCTTTTAGGGGCGGGGAAGAACTTCTGGGGCTTCTGGATAGCTCCCGGAGGAGTCTGGAGTGGATGCGGGGGGCAAGGGGCTCTTAGCCTATCATTTTGACTATGTCCCCACCCACCTTTGCATCCCACCATTGGCTCCCTTTTCTGTATCAAACATAAGCTACTTGTCTTCACTCCGCACCTTACGTATACGCTTTCTTACTTAGTATCCACAGGTCAATTTGGCCCATGATGCAAGCCTCCATGGCCCACCTGTTACATTTTGAAAGAAGCACCTTTGTGCTTTCTCCCATACTGCCCTTTGTGCTGGTCAAGAGTGCCCTGTAACCATCCACAAAACCAACTCATTGTTCTCCTTCAAAACCCTACTTAAAACTCTTATTTGCTGTGAAGCCTACAAAAAATTTGTTAATGGAGAGGCTGCTGTCGTGCAAAGACCCATGCCTCTCATCTTGACAATATAGTTTCTTTGTACTCCCTTGTCAGTGTTTGTATCCATCCATTGTCTCTTGTCTTATACTTAGATTGTAAACTCCTTAGGGCAGGGATAATCTCTTGGTTCTATGTTTGTACAGAACCTAGCACAAGGGGGTCCTAGACCGTGAGTGGGGCTTCTAGGTGCTAGGACAGTACAAATAAATAATGAGGCAGCCTCTTACAGCTCAGAAGTGAGGAAACCTGAGACCAGTATTGAACCTGATACCTTGACCCAGATCCTCAAAGGTATTCAGGCTTCTAAATGCCAGCGCTGGTGCTGCTGTCCCCAGATTCTTCTCCAGCCATTGTCACTGACTCTGGGGTTCTGGTTCCTGCCCTGATCCAGCTTTGGGGAGGGAGATGAGGGCTCTGGTCATCTGCAGGGCAGGCACTAATGTGGCTTCTAGTGGCCAAAAGGCTCATCTGCAGACAAATGCCTGCAACCTTCCCATAGTTCAGTTGGATTCATGAGAATCCTGCTGAGTTACTGGGATGTCTGACTAGACTTCCAAATGCATGACCATCATGTGAGATGCATGACATTTGACAACCCTGGATGTGTAGTGAGGGATGAGCCCAATACAGAGCTTTGGCATCAGTGATGCTATTTCCCCTACAAAGGGAAAAATCAACCAGCTAAAAAGATCCTTGTAAACAGCAGAGGATCTGAAAACCTCCTAAATGGGGAGCTGGGAGCCTGGAGACTTCCTGGCTCTGTTAGTGGCCTTCCGTGCGACCGTGATCAAGTCACTTTCCCTTTTGGGGCCTCTGTTTTCTCCTCCCTCTCTTTATTGATCTTTTTTTATTTAGATTGTAAAGTCGCTGGAGCAGTCTCTTTCTGTTTGTACTGCCCCCAGCACGATGGGCCCCAAGCTTGATTGGGGCTTCTGGATGCTAACTGTAATGCAAATAATAGCTGTAAATATTCGTAAATAAATTTAATGAACAAGAAAACAAAATTCAGGATATGCTGCCTAAAGTGTCAGAAAATGTCCAGTCAAGTTCTGAAAATGCAAGCGTCAATTTAACTTTTCATACTATAGTGAATGTTTATTCCGGTTATGCAATAGAGCATAACAAGAATATTTATCTCATGTAAATCTTTTATTCAAGAACATCTATTTGTCTCAAATACTTTCACAGAAAGTTAATACTGTGTTATATTTATGCCTATGGCATCCCCTACACATCACATAGCTGATATTTTGAAACTTATCTCCTTTACCTGTTTTCTTTCATTTCACATACTCCCAGCTGGTGTGCTACATAAACCGCAAGTTTCTTAGTAATCTCCAGATTAGCCTCAGGATCCAGGAAGATGCTTGCATATGTCAAGAGTCTGTCAGACAACACAAAGCACAAGACGTCCACGTCTTTGCCTTCACAGCTGTATGGCTAAAGTCAGTGGGAGTTGTGTTATGTCTCCAGAAATCGTGTAGACCAAATATCCCTCCAAGAACAAGAACGAACAAGAACAAGAAAAATAAAGTAACAATACAAATAAAATTAGCACAGTGTATCTTCATTTGCAAGCTACATCAGTCCTTGGGTTCAGTCTAAAACTATGAGGCCAGCTGCAATTGTGGCCAACTGACAAATCTTTTGTGTTCTGTCACAAGCTCTCCATCTTTTGTGTTCTGCATCTGATTGCTACAGTTGTTAAATCTCCATACACTACATAGTGCATCTAAGTGTCTGAAGGCAGAGTAACTTCTCTGAAGAGAACAAGACCACTCTAGTCCCCCAGTTTCTTGGTGCAATGCCATCTCCGCCAATGGTGACGAGAATGCTTTTGTTCTAGATTTACTGCTAGTAGACCAAACCCTACCCCTTCCTTTGCCTCCTGTCCCTTCCTACGGCATGTAGGACCTTGACTGCAAAGGAACCAGAGTAGAAACACTGCATCGGAATGGAGGCAAGATGTCAACATCTGCACCCTTTGCATGCCACAGAGGTGCACTTTTCTAGGCCTCTCATCTCAGCATGCAGAAGGGATTGATCAAGGGTAGATCTAGGGGAACCAAGACACACAATGATGAGTGAAATCTCATTCTGGGCCAGAATCTCAGAAGGACAGCATGACCTTATGTCAGTGCTGTAGGTTACAAATCTAAAACCTGCACCTTCTGCTGCTTCAAGCCTGAATAGTAGCCAACAACTAATCAGCGACCAAACCTCACCTTCTTAACCTGATGCTAATAAAATCACAGACGTTGTATTAGACAAAGTTTTCCTATATTCTAATTTGCCAAACTTTTTAATTTCCCAAAGATCCCTCCTCATCTCCCCAGAATTGCTATCATCTCCCCCCCCCCATGCCCAACAAGCATCATGGAGCTGGCACAAGGGGGAAGTAAGCTACACCCTGTTCATAGAGGTTGTCAGGGTTCCTTCCCCACTCTGAACTCTAGGGTACAGATGTGGGGACCCGCATGCAAGACCCCCTAAGCTTATTCTTACCAGCTTAGGTTAAAAACTTCCCCAAGGTACAAACTTTGCCTTGTCCTTGAACCGTATGCTGCTACCACCAAGCGTTTTAAACAAAGAACAGGGAAAGAGCCCACTTAGAGTAGGGTGTCTGTTTGTTTGCGACAGGGAAGCCTGGCTGTTTAAAAATAGCCAGAGCTTCGCGAACCAGCTGAGCGGCGGAGAACCAGCTGAGCAGCGGGGACAGCAGAGCAGCTCACAGCAGGAGTTTGCCTGGGAGTTCGCCTGGAGTGAGGCCAGTGAGGCTTACGTCTTGCCAACTGCTCTGAGGAAGCTCCTAGTAGGAAGGTGATATGGAATGGGGGGGTTCAGCTGTTGTGACCTGCACTGGATGTGCCATGTTTGTCTTTCTTCCACAGGACAGAAGTGACTTTGTCTGTACAAAGTGCAAGCTGGTCTCCATATTGGAAGAGAAGATTGAAGGTCTGGAGCAACAGATAACAACCCTGCGTTGCATACGGGAAACTGAGGATTTCCTGGACAAAACTCAGGATAGGCTTCTAGGGGCACAAAGCTCTACAGATATAGAGCAGGTTGCACAGAGGAGCCAAGAGGCCAGTGAAGAAGCTTGGCAACATGTGACCTCCAGAAGAGGTAAGCGGAATGTCCGGGTTCCAGTAACACAGACACAGGTAACTAACGGCTTTCATGTTCTCTCCACAGGTATCGTTGCGGAGAGTGGACCAGATGATATGTCTGGGGCGAGAAAGCAGAAGGAGACTCCGCTGGTTGGAAGGCATGAGATGCGATGTCCTGAGGTTGGGAGTTCCACGACCACCACTCCCAAGAGGAGAAGGCGGGTGGTGGTGGTCGGGGACTCTCTCCTCCAGGGGACTGAGTCATCTATCTGCCGCCCTGACCGGGAAAACCGAGAAGTCTGCTGCTTGCCGGGGGCTAAGATTCACGATGTGACGGAGAGACTGCCGAGACTCATCAAGCCCTCGGATCGCTACCCCTTCCTGCTTCTCCACGTGGGCACCAATGATACTGCCAAGAATGACCTTGAGCGGATCACTGCGGACTATGTGGCTCTAGGAAGAAGGATAAAGGAGTTGGAGGCGCAAGTGGTGTTCTCGTCCATCCTCCCCGTGGAAGGAAAAGGCCTAGGTAGGGAGCGTCGAATCGTGGAAGTCAACGAATGGCTACGCAGGTGGTGTCGGAGAGAAGGCTTTGGTTTCTTTGACCATGGGATGGTGTTCCATGAAGGAGGAGTGCTGGGCAGAGACGGGCTCCATCTTACGAAGAGAGGGAAGAGCATCTTTGCCAGCAGGCTGGCTAACCTAGTGAGGAGGGCTTTAAACTAGGTTCACCGGGGGAAGGAGACCAAAGCCCTGAGGTAAGTGGGAAAGCGGGATACCGGGAGGAAGCACAGGCAGGAATGTCTGTGAGGGGAGGGCTCCTGCCTCATACTGGGAATGAGGGGCGATCAACAGGTTATCTCAAGTGCTTATATATGAATGCACAAAGCCTTGGAAACAAGCAGGGAGAACTGGAGGTCCTGGTGATGTCAAGGAACTATGACGTGATTGGAATAACAGAGACTTGGTGGGATAACTCACATGACTGGAGTACTGTCATGGCTGGTTATAAACTGTTCAGGAAGGACAGGCAGGGCAGAAAAGGTGGGGGAGTAGCACTGTATGTAAGGGAGCAGTATGACTGCTCAGAGCTCCGGTACGAAACTGCCGAAAAACCTGAGTGTCTCTGGATTAAGTTTAGAAGTGTGTGCAACAAGAGTGATGTAGTGGTGGGAGTCTGCTATAGACCACCGGACCAGGGGGATGAGGTAGATGAGGCTTTCTTCCGGCAGCTCACGGAAGCTACTAGATCGCATGCCCTGATTCTCATGGATGACTTTAATCATCCTGATATCTGCTGGGAGAGCAATACAGCGGTGCATAGACAATCCAGGAAGTTTTTGGAAAGCGTAGGGGACAATTTCCTGGCGCAAGTGCTAGAGGAGCCAACTGGGGGGGCGCTTTTCTTGACCTGCTGCTCACAAACCGGGTAGAATTAGTGGGGGAAGTAAAAGTGGATGGGAATCTGGGAGGCAGTGACCATGAGTTGGTTGAGTTCAGGATCCTGACGCAGGGAAGAAAGGTAAGCAGCAGGATACGGACCCTGGACTTCAGGAAAGCAGACTTCGACTCCCTCAGGGAACGGATGGCCAGGATCCCCTGGGGGACTAACTTGAAGGGGAAAGGAGTCCAGGAGAGCTGGCTGTATTTCAAGGAATCCCTGTTGAGGTTACAGGGACAAACCATCCCGATGAGTCGAAAGAATAGTAAATATGGCAGGCGACCAGCTTGGCTTAATGGTGAAATCCTAGCGGATCTTAAACATAAAAAAGAAGCTTACAAGAAGTGGAAGGTTGGACATATGACCAGGGAAGAGTATAAAAATATTGCTCGGGCATGTAGGAATGTTATCAGGAGGGCCAAATCGCACCTGGAGCTGCAGCTAGCCAGAGATGTCAAGAGTAACAAGAAGGGTTTCTTCAGGTATGTTGGCAACAAGAAGAAAGCCAAGGAATGTGTGGGCCCCTTACTGAATGAGGGAGGCAACCTAGTGACAGAGGATGTGGAAAAAGCTAATGTACTCAATGCTTTTTTTGCCTCTGTTTTCACTAACAAGGTCAGCTCCCAGACTGCTGCGCTGGGCATCACAAAATGGGGAAGAGATGGCCAGCCCTCTGTGGAGATAGAGGTGGTTAGGGACTATTTAGAAAAGCTGGACGTGCACAAGTCCATGGGGCCGGACGAGTTGCATCCGAGAGTGCTGAAGGAATTGGCGGCTGTGATTGCAGAGCCATTGACCATTATCTTTGAAAACTCGTGGCGAACCGGGGAAGTCCCGGATGACTGGAAAAAGGCTAATGTAGTGCCAATCTTTAAAAAAGGGAAGAAGGAGGATCCTGGGAACTACAGGCCAGTCAGCCTCACTTCAGTCCCTGGAAAAATCATGGAGCAGGTCCTCAAAGAATCAATCCTGAAGCACTTGCATGAGAGGAAAGTGATCAGGAACAGCCAGCATGGATTCACCAAGGGAAGGTCATGCCTGACTAATCTAATCGCCTTCTATGATGAGATTACTGGTTCTGTGGATGAAGGGAAAGCAGTGGATGTATTGTTTCTTGACTTTAGCAAAGCTTTTGACACGGTCTCCCACAGTATTCTTGTCAGCAAGTTAAGGAAGTATGGGCTGGATGAATGCACTACAAGGTGGGTAGAAAGCTGGCTAGATTGTTGGGCTCAACAGGTAGTGATCAATGGCTCCATATCTAGTTGGCAGCCGGTATCAAGTGGAGTGCCCCAAGGGTCGGTCCTGGGACCGGTTTTGTTCAATATCTTCATAAATGATCTGGAGGATGGTGTGGATTGCACTCTCAGCAAATTTGCGGATGATACTAAACTGGGAGGAGTGGTAGATACGCTGGAGGGGAGGGATAGGATACAGAAGGACCTAGACAAATTGGAGGATTGGGCCAAAAGAAATCTGATGAGGTTCAATAAGGATAAGTGCAGGATCCTGCACTTAGGACGGAAGAACCCAATGCACAGCTACAGACTAGGGACCGAATGGCTAGGCAGCAGTTCTGCGGAAAAGGACCTAGGGGTGACAGTGGACGAGAAGCTGGATATGAGTCAGCAGTGTGCCCTTGTTGCCAAGAAGGCCAATGGCATTTTGGGATGTATAAGTAGGGGCATAGCGAGCAGATCGAGGGACGTGATCGTTCCCCTCTATTCGACATTGGTGAGGCCTCATCTGGAGTACTGTGTCCAGTTTTGGGCCCCACACTTCAAGAAGGATGTGGATAAATTGGAGAGAGTCCAGCGAAGGGCAACAAAAATGATTAGGGGACTGGAACACATGAGTTATGAGGAGAGGCTGAGGGAGCTGGGCTTGTTTAGCCTGCAGAAGAGAAGAATGAGGGGGGATTTGATAGCTGCTTTCAACTACCTGAAAGGGGGTTCCAAAGAGGATGGCTCTAGACTGTTCTCAATTGTAGCAGATGACAGAACGAGGAGTAATGGTCTCAAGTTGCAGTGGGGGAGATTTAGGTTGGATATTAGGAAAAACTGTTTCACTAAGAGGGTGGTGAAACACTGGAATGCGTTACCTAGGGAGGTGGTAGAATCTCCTTCCTTAGAGGTTTTTAAGGTCAGGCTTGACAAAGCCCTGGCTGGGATGATTTAACTGGGAATTGGTCCTGCTTTGAGCAGGGGGTTGGACTAGATGACCTTCTGGGGTCCCTTCCAACCCTGATATTCTATGATTCTAGAGACGTCTTTCCCCCAAAATATCCCCCCAAGCCCAACACCACCTTTCCTAGGGAAGGCTTGATAATAATCCTCACTAATTTGTACAGGTGAACACAGACCCAAACCCTTGGATATTAAGAAGAATGAAAAATCAATCAGGTTCTTAAAAGAAGAATTTTAATTAAAGAAAAGGTAAAAGAATCACCTCTGTAAAATCAGGATGGGAAATACTTTACAGGGTATTCAGATTCAAAACAGAGAGGATCCCCCTCTGGGCAAAACCTTAAAGTTACAGAAAACAGGAATAAGCCTCCCTCTTAACACAGGGAAAATTCACATAAAACAAAAGATAAACTAATCCGCCTTGCCTGGCTTACCCATACTGGTTGCAATATTGGAGACTTGGATTAGGATGGGTTGGAGAAGATGGATTTCTGTCTGGCCTCTCTCAGTCCCAAGAGAGAGCAACCACATAAACAAAGAGCACAAACAAAAGCTTCCCCACCAAGATTTGAAAGTATCTTGTCCCCTTATTGGTCCTTTGGGTCAGGTGTCAGCCAGGTTAGCTGAGCTTCTTAACCCTTTACAGGTAACAGGATGTTGCCTCTGGCCAGGAGGGATTTTATAGCACTGTATACAGAAAGGTGGTTACCCTTCCCTTTATATTTATGACAAAGGTTAAGGCCAGAAGGGACCATTAGATCATCTCATCTGAGCTCCTATATAGATAGCACAGGCCAGAGAATTTCAGCTGATTACTGCTACACTGAGCCCCAAAACGTGGCTCAAACATACTTCCAAAAAGGTATCCAGTCTTGATCGAAAAACCTCAAGAGAATCCACCAGTTCCCTGCGTACTTCGTACATCCCTGTTAAATAGCGGTGCCTTATTTCTCTTTGAATTTGTCTGCCTTTAACTCCCAGCCACGGGTTCTAGTTCTGCCTTTCTCCACTAGATTACAGAGCCTGTTCGTGCCAAGTATTTTCTCCCTGTGAAGGTTCTTAC
Organism: Lepidochelys kempii; assembly: GCF_965140285.1. Lineage (NCBI taxonomy): Eukaryota > Metazoa > Chordata > Testudines > Cheloniidae > Lepidochelys > Lepidochelys kempii. Next base: position 102,311,564 of record NC_136387.1, on the reverse strand, counting down.
ACACTGCAGTCAACATAAAGGGACCCAGGAAGTTACTGCAGCCCACATCTTCAAAGGCAGTTCGGCTCCTAGCTTCCACTGAAGCCAGTAGGACTTAGGAACCAACCTACATTTGCGGAGCTGAGCCTTCCTTTTCCAGAAGCAAGGCGGGGGAGCAGGGAGGGAGTTGTCACTCAGTCACAATTCCTTCCCGGAGCTCCTCCTGGCACGACCCAGCTGCATATCCGCCCAGCACCGGCCCTAGCAATTCTGGGGCCCTACGTGGCCCCCACGTGGGGGGGGGGGCAGGACTCTGCAGGGGGAAAGTCGAGGGGAGGGTTGGCCTCAGGCCTCTGCGGGGCGCGGAGGGGGGCAACCCCCCCCCAGAAGTCACCGGCGGCACAGCTGGAGCCAGTCTCTGCACTTCCCAACACTGGCGAGTGCAGGCCCGGCCCTGCTGCAGAGCTCAGGGGAGTGGGGGGCGCGGCTGGGGCGGAGAGGGGCAGGAAAGGGCGGGGTGGGGCAGAGCAGGGGCGGGGCCCTGGGGAAGAGCCGAAGCGGGGCTGGAGCAGCACGCAGCTGCACAGAGCACCAGGAAATCTGGTGCCCCAAATTTCCTGGTGCCCTATGCAGCTGTGTATGGGTAAGAATGGCTCTGCATCTGCCCCTTACACAAGGCTAAATTAGTCTCAGGCCTGGCCTACACTTAAAATTTAGGTCGACCTAGCCACATTACTCAAGGATGTGAGAAATTCCATGTAGAGGCAGATAGGTCAATGGTAGAATCTGGACCTAGCTACCGCCATGCAGGGAGGTGGATTACCTGCATCGAAAGGAAAAACCCCATCCGTTGCTGTAGGAAGTGTCTACCCTCTGGCACTTCAGCAGCCTAGCTACAAATCTGCAGCACCTGTAATGTAGGCATGGCATCAGTCAAACCCAGCGATTCTCAAACTGTGGGTCGGGATCCCATTTTAATGGGGTCGCCAGGGCTGGCTTAGACTTGCTGGGGCCAAAGCCCAAGTCTGAGGGCTTCAGACCTGGGCAGCAGGGCTCAGGTTACAGGCGTCCTGCCTGGGGCTGAGGCCCTTGGCCCCCCACCCCAGGGTGGTGGGGCTTGGGCGGGACTTGGGTCAGAAGGGGGTTGCGGTGCAATGAAGTTTGAGAACCCCGGTCTATCCCTTTCTAACAAATACAAGAATGAAACTGTTCTTTGGTGTCTTCTTCGGGCTTTATTATTTTTTGTTTTCAGTAGCTTTTCAAAGCACACTGCCTCCTAAAAAGGGGCTTCTGCTTCCAGGAAATCATTATGCTGATATTCCAGGAATTAATCTTATAAAATGGCAGCAGAAAGAACAATTATGGTCATTTGCTAAGGTGCCATCTACCAAGCACACTAAAATAACTAATTTTTCCCAGGGCCATTCGTTTTTTATTTACTCTGTTAATGGCTTTGCAGGTAGCTGTTGGCTTTTAAACTATGCCGTGGGCAGCAGTGAGAAGACATGGCCACTCCATGTGAGGAACTGCTGGCTTCTAAACAAAGATGAGAACATTAGCATTTTGACAGTTCCAAAACAAAATGTTTTGGCATTTCATTTTGAAATGGTGTTTCATTTTGGAATTTACCTAATTAAAAAAGCCACCACACACGGTGAAAAAGACCCAGAAAATCTGAAATTAAAAAAGAAAACAAAAACAAATTTTGGTTTTGACAAGAAAGACTGGAGGGAAAAACAGTTTCTGTTCAAACTGAATCAAATACATTTTCATATTTTTCAGTACAGCCCTCAGTGAACAATCCATGATTTGATCAGCTCTATCACTGCTCATGACTGCAAGGTATAAGAACACCAAGAAGGGAGAAGAATTGTATATGGTTATGGAACGTGGTATAGCGAGGAGCAGTGAGAGGACATGGAAGAACAGAAGTTTTAGGTTGAATCTCAAGAGAACCAAGTTTCCCGATGATGAATTTTATTAAGTTATGTAATAGTCTCCCCCATGGGAACTGGTAGAAGACCTTGCGCTTTGGATATTTAAAACTAGACTGGGCACTAGAAAAGGTATTTCAGGCAATAATCCTGCAATAGCAGCGAGATGGATTAGGTAGTCCAAAAAGCCTTTGGAGACAAGGTGGATGAGGTGATACCATCTCAACCACCTCTTCTCTCTAATGTCCTGGGACTGTCACAGCTACACCACTATGAATACAAGAGGCCTTAATTAATTAGAAGTTTTTAAGGTCAGGCTTGACAAAGCCCTGGCTGGGATGGTTTAGTTGGGGATTGGTCCTGCTTTGAGCAGGGGGTTGGACTAGATGACCTCCTGAGGTCCCTTCCAACCCTGAGATTCTAGGATTCTAATCTAATCATTTCTATGATTTCTAAGGGTGGGGGAGTCACTTATTCATGGATAACAAAAGGGGCTGAGTGCTTAAACATTTAGCTGATTACATTAAAAATACCTACAAATTCAGAGAAATTCACACTCCCTCCCAGAGGAAGAGCTTTGCCAGATGGAACAGGAGGGTACAGAGCCAATGTGTAAGGAAATGATAAATGCACAGTGACTTACTCCCCACTCCACAATAGCATCGTTAGGAGAAGCTAAACACACAGAAAACAAATTGGTTTCCCTTGGTGGCTTCTCCATGCTCAGCAGTGCTGCCTTGAATATCTTAATTCCAAGGACCCTTTCAAGGTTCCTTCCCCACTCCAAACTCTAGAGTACAGATGTGGGGTCCTGCATGAAAACCTCCTAAACTTACTTTCACTAGCTTAGGTTAAAACTTCCCCAAGGTACAAATTAATTTTATCCTTTGCCCCTGGATCCACTGCCACCACCAAACTTTAACTGAGTTTACTGGGAAACGTAGTTTGGACACGTCTTTCCCCCCCAAATCCTCCCAACCCTTGCACCCCACTTCCTGGGGAAGGTTTGGTAAAAATCCTCACCAATTTGCATAGGTGACCACAGACCCAAACCCTTGGATCTTAGAACAATGAAAAAACATTCAGTTTTCTTACAAGAAGACTTTTAATAGAAGTAAAGGAATCACCTGTGTAAAATCAGGATGGTAGATACCTTACAGGGTAATTAGATTCAAAACATAGAGAATCCCTCTAGGTAAAACCTTAAGTTACAAAAAAGACACACAGACAGAAATAGTCATTCTATTCAGCACAGCTATTTTCTCAGCCATTTAAAGAAATCATAATCTAACGCATACCTAGCTAGATTACTTACTAAAGTTCTAAGACTCCATTCCTGTTCTATCCCCGGCAAAAGCAGCAGACAGACACAGATCCTTTGTTTCTCTCCCTCCTCCCAGCTTTTGAAAGTATCTTGTCTCCTCATTGGTCATTTTGGTCAGGTGCCAGCGAGGTTACCTTTAACTTCTTAACCCTTTACAGGTGAGAGGATTTTTCCTCTGGCCAGGAGGGATTTTAAAGGGGTTTTACCCTTCCCTTTATGTTTATGACAGACCCAAACCAGGCTCCGCTGAAGTCAATGAAAAAATCTACATTGACGTCAACAGGGCCAGGATTTCACTCCCACTGCATAACAAGACTGTGTCCCTGGGGGCTGCTGCGGCTCGCCAGCTCCATGCCCAACTTCAGTCAAGGAGATTTATTGTTTTATAATTGTTAATGAACTTAACTCAATACCTGGTCCCCAGGCTTCAGGGCCACCCAGTTCCTTACCTCTGCTGCCCTCCTAGAGCTGCAGCAATGGGCTTGTTTCCTTGAGTGCCCGCTTTACCCATCATGGGAATCAGCTCCACTCCACCACAACTTTTCTCCCTAGGGCTCAGTTAGCTCAGTCCTTCCTCTCAGCTACCTTCGAGCAGCCCTTTATAGGCCGAGGTGTAGCGCAACCCTCTTTAATTAGCTGGATTCGGCTCACCTGCTCCAGTACAGGGTCTCCCAGCCCAGTCTCTCCACAGAGACCAGCTACCCTAGGACAGACTGGCTATGCTTAGGGTCTAATCCTGCTAACCTTACTCCAATGACCAAACTGCAGAGGTGAAAGTAAGCCGGTACGCCCCGGTATGGCATACTGGTAAGAGCTGGTGCGCCGTACCGGGACTGGCTTTCCCAGACGGCAATTTAAAGCCCTGGGGTAGCGGCGGCGGGGATTTAAAGGGCCCCGAAGCACCAGCTGCTGCTACCGTCCTGGCCCTTTAAATGCCCACCTGAGCCCTGCTGCCGAAACCCTGGGGTAGCGGCGGCGGGGCTCTGCCGGGGATTTAAAGGGCCCCGGAGCTCCAGCCCCCGCTACCGCCCCGGGCCTTTAAATCCCCACCGCCACTACCCCAGGGCTCTGGCAGCAGGGCTCAGGTGGGGATTTAAAGGGCCCCGGAGCTCCAGCTGCCGCTATCCCCCGCCCCTGGGGCCCTTTACATCCCTGCCTGAGCCCTGCTGCCCGAGCCTTGGGGTAGCGGCTGCGGGGCTCCAGAGGGGATTTAAAGGGCCAGGGCCGTAGCTGCGGCTGGAGCCCCGGGGCCCTTTAAATCCCCGACGGAGCCCAGCTGCCGCTACCCCAGGGCTGGAGCATCAGGGCTCAGGCGGGGACTTAAAGGGCTCGGGGCTCCGGCAGCCACTACCACAGCAGAGCCCCAGGCCCTTTAAAGCTCTGCCAGAGCCCAGAGCCCCGGGGTAGAGGTGGCAGCCGGGAGCCCCCAGGGCTCCTCAGTGATTTCAAGGGCCCGGGGCTCCGCTGCGGTAGCGGCAACTGGAGCCCTGGGCCCTTTAAATCGCCCCCGAGCCCCAGGGCTCCCAGCCGCCTCTGCAGCTGGTAGCTCAGGGGTGATTTAAAGGGCCCCAGGCTCCCAGCCACCACTACCGCAGCTGGAGCGCTGAGGGCCTGGGGATTTAAGGCCCTGCCTCTTCCGGTTGAGGCCACGCCTCTTCCAGTTGAGGCCACGCCCCCTGCTCAGGACTCCGGCGTACCGGTAAGTCTTCTAACTTACTTTCACCCCTGCCAAACCGTCTTCATATGAATACTGCCTTGGCTTGAATGGGATTATTTGCAAAAATAGAGCGTACTCATATGAGAGCTATGGGATTAAACAATGGATTGGACATTGGTATGGCTAACAAGAATATAGATTCATAAATTCATCCCTACAGCTCAGGGCCAGGACAGACCATAAGATCTTCTGGTCTGATGTCCTGCACATCACAGGTCATTACATTTCATCTGGTTGCCCCTGTATGGAGCCTACTAACTTATGTTTGGCTAAAGCAACTCTTCCAGAAAGGCGCCTGAAGACATCAAGAGACAGAGAGTCCACGACTTGCCTTGGCTCCAGTGGTCAGTTACCCTCACTGATAAGGGATAATATCAGGGGTTTTAGTCGCAAATATTTAACAAAATAAACAAGAGTTTTGGAAGGACTATTAACCCTTCTGCTCCAGGATGAGAGTCGACCTCTAATGAGGGTCAGGAGGAACTTTCCGCACAGCTGTTTGTCTCCTAACTGCCAACTACATGATTTCTTGCATCTTTCTCTGCACCAACCTGTGCTCATCAGCTCGTGACACAATACTGGGCTAGAGGGACCATGGCAATTCCCGTGTTTGTGGTAAAGATTGCAGGGTTGGAACCCGAGACACCAAAGGCAGTTTCTGGGCTTGTCTGCGTGTCATGTTACTACCCGGTGCAGCCGGGTGTGAATCTACTGTGCACCAGCACACAGTAACCCTACTGTTGGTGCGATGGTGATACCAGTGTAACAAACCAAGCTGCACCCTGGGACTTTCAGTGTGTTCTAGCTGGGTCCACACAAGTCGTTACTGCACAGCAAGCTGGTGTGCTGTAGATTCACACCCTGACTTGCTGCTTGGTAACTTGCCGTGTAGACAAGCACCTAGAAACATACTAACTCACATGTCCCTTCGTTTTTCCTCCTTCCCACTCCTCTGGCAGGTCCTTAGACGTTCCCCCCATGAGCTGACGCACAGTTAACACATACCTCCGTGATTCCCTTCACTCTCCACTATCAGTCTCCATGCACTGCATCCTAGGTATTCCACCTGAACAACCTACAGTCCTGATCCGACAATTCTGTATTCCCAGGAATAGTCCATGGCCACTGGCTTCAAAGGGTCTGCTCTACTCCAAGGAGTCACGGCTGTATGAGCAAGGATATGTGTATCACTGCTCATTGTCCCCCTGGTGGCTCCTTTAGAAGTATTTTGTTTGTCTCCACAAGAGGAGTCTCTAGGTCATCGCCTTTTAGTTGCTCGCTAAATATTGAGAGGAAGAGAATGAGACGTAAAATGTGGAGACCTTATCTGCTTGGCATGAATAGTAGAGCTGAGATTGTCAAAGCTGTGGAAGGGATTTGGACACTCCATTCCCAGTCAAATGAATTGGGAACAGGGTGTCCAACTACCTTAGGTTCCCTCTGGCATTTTCCATAAGAGCGGCAGTTTGCCCTAGTATCCTTGGGCAACATTTTTCCACTCTCTCACTTTGTGCACAGTATGTTCCTCCCCAGTGAGCTACCACCTCCACCCGAGAGGTGGCTGCATTTCAGTGGTGCTGGATGTATATATTAGTTTGAAATTCTGGCCCCCTTGACTTGGCAAAACTGCACTTTAGTTCAATAGAGTCTGAAATTCATCAATAGTTTGTGAAATGGATCCTTTGACATGAGAGGTGCTATATACATGTAATATATCATTATTTCTGAGGATATGCAAGAAGCATGCTTCTTTGCATGGTTGGAGTGAAGTGGATTGCTTGTAATGCTCTCATAGACTCCCTTTTGGGTGTCGGAAAGAGACAGCATTACGCTGAGGGTGATGGTTTTAGTGAATTTGGGAGTTCAAGGGACAGGAGGCATATCACAGAAAGACATTTACAGTAATTGCTTAGAACAGAAGTGGGAGGCTAATTTGTAAGTGGTGACACCTTGGAATGCAGAGCCTGGTTACGCTAAGTTCCTTTTTTATTTACTCAATTATTTGTTAAATCTAACACAGTTATAGTGCACATAAATTGAGGAGGTCAAGCAAGAGCTACCTGAGAGAGAAGCTAGAACAGCTGCTACCTGTACAGAACAGTTATCAGCACGTGTTCCAGCAAGAGAAGAAGACTGGGACTGCACTGAAAGTGGGCTTTAAGAAATAAGTACACAACCATTAAGAGGTAAAACGAAAAGTCACAGCATCAGGAGCCCAGGATCTTCTCCAGCCATCCTGAATAGCCATACAACAGGGAAGGTGGTTCTGCACTATGTTTGCCCAATAACCAAGAGAAAAGAAAGTAGGGGACCCATATGACTGGCCACTAGATTGTTGGGACATAGTCCCAAACAGTGTATGTAGGGCCAAATTTGTCTAGTGGACAGAGGATACTGGAGAAGATGGACCATGGATCTGATCCAGTTTGGCATTTTTATGTCCTTATGTAAGCGGATAGAAGTTCATTGAAGTTAATGGCCAGTGGTGAATTTGATCCATCATGTATCATTGTAGCCCCCTCCTCTAATGAGGAGTAGGGGGAGGATACATGAAAAAAAGAAAAAACCTATTAGATCCATCCCTCTGCAAGGGTGGGTATATAGTCCCCTGTGAGAGAAAATATCAGGTAATTCAATTGATACAACAAATAGGCGTAGATGGGTACATAGGAACTGCCATATTGGACCAGACCAGTGGGCATCCAATGACTAGGACCAAGTGTTTCAGAGGAAGGTGAAAGAACCCCCAGAATGAAAAATGATGGAAAAACCTTCCCACAGGGGAAGGTTCTTCCCAATCCCCATGAGTTAGAGGTTAATTTACACTCTGAAGCATGGAATTTCATATCCCTTCCCAACTGTTGAGTTGTGTGGGTTGGGTACCTTTTTCCTTTCTCCCAAATCCCATCTTATATAACCATAGATGTTTCCATTGGCTTGACTCTGTGAGAGGCTAAGGACTCACTGAAGGTAAGGGGAATTAAGGTCTTTCACAGCTTCCTAGAGTCGAAGACCACAAGGGACCATTGTGATCAGCTTGTCTGACCTCCTGTACAACACGGGCCCGAGAACTTCCTAGAGCAGATCTTTTAGAAAAACATCCTATCTCGATTGAAAAATTGTCAGATGATGGAGAATCCACCCTGATCCTTGGTAAATTGTTCCAGTGGTTAATCACTCTCACTGTTAAAAATTTACACCTGATTCCCAGTCTGAATTTGTCTAGCTTCAACTTCCATCCACTGGATCATGTTATATTTCTCTGCTAGAAGGAAGAGCCAGAAATGGAGACGAGATTCCAGCAGCCGTCACACTCATGCCAAATATAGAGGTAAAATAACCTCTCTACTCCTACTCAAGACTCCTCTGTTTATGCATCCCAGGATCTCATTAACTCTTTTGGCCCCAGTGTCATACTGGGAGCTCATGCTCAGCTGGGGCAGGGACTGTCTTTTTGTTCTGTGTTTGTACAGCACCTAACACAATGGGGTTGTGATCCATGACTGGAGCTCCTAGGAGCTACAGCAATACAAATAATAAAATAATAAGAAATAATAAGTATTCAGCACTTTGCAGAATCAGGCTCAGAAAAGTCAGCTTGAAATGGAGAGAATAATTAGTGCACACTCTAATATAGCCTTTAAATATAAACTTTGATAAGAGTTGGAGGAAGGAAACAAAGGAATAATAAAGGTGGGGCCAAATTACTGTCATTTAAATAAAAAAAAAGATCGTTTTCTTCAGCGGTTACAAAAACATCAGAACTTTCCACTTTCTCAAAGCTCATTTCTCACATTAACGTGTCACCTTCTTCAGTGAACCCGCCTACCAAAAAAGCAGCATTACGCTGAGGGTGATGGTTTTAGTGAATTTGGAAGCTCAAGGGACAGGAGCCATGTCACAGAAAGACATTTACAGTCTTTCTGTGACATGTAACAGTTCTGTGATAGATGTTGCAGGTGGAAAATAGGCACAGATCTCTCTACAAGTGAAATTAGCTTGTCAGCTGCAAAAGGTTTAAACTAGTGTAAATGGTGAATTCTCTGTAACCTGAAGTCTTTAAACCATGATTGGAGGACTTCCGTAACTCAGCCAGAGGTTAGGGGTCTATTACAGGAGTGGGTGGGCGAGGTTCTGTGGCCTGCGATGTGCAGAAGATCAGACTAGATGATCATGATGGCCCCTTCTGGCCTGAAAGTCTAGGAGTCAGGTAGCTTAGACGCCTACACTGGTTTTTGCAAGAATGAGTTAGGCGCCTACCTCACACAGCACAAAATGGTGGCAGTAACAGGTGCCCACCGTGTAACTTTTAGCCTTATGGCTAGAGCACTCAGCTGGGCTATGGGAGACCAGATTTAATTCCCCACTGCCTGATGGGGAGAAAGGATTTGAACAGGGGTCTCCCGCCTCTCAGGAGCATTCTCTCACAACTGAGCTGTGGGATATTCTGATGTGGGGAGGGAGCCCTCAGTCTCTCCAGTTGAAGCTGTACCACTCTGGATAAATAATTAAATAGCCATGGGAGCAGGGGGATGCCCGCTCATAGGTGGGAGCTCTAACTACAAGGCTACAGCATCATTCTTGGTCTCTGTCTGGCCTAATGACTCATGATTTACCCACAGTGGAACAGCTTCAATAGGAGAGACAGAGAGCCCCACATTCAGAATGTCCCACAGCTTAGCGGTTGGAGCACCCACCTGAGAGTTGGGAGACCCCTGCTCAAAGTTTTTCTCCCCGCCAGGAAGAGAGAGGAGGAATTGAAGTTGGGTCTCCCAAAGCCCAAGTGAGCGCTCTAACCACTGGGCTAAAAGCACCACCACAACCATGTCCTCCTCCTCCCAGATTCTGAATAGGACCCAATCCCGTCAGCAGCCTCTGAGCACGCCTACCAGATTGGACCCACACACGGTTCGTGGACTGCTCAGGGGCTTAAGTGGGAGACAGGAATCTGGCCTAGAGGTAAGCCGCAATGCCCAGGCCCAGAGGCCAAAACGTAGGCACTGAGGGAATTTTACCCTGAACACTTAGGCACCAAGTGCATTTAGGCACCTCCAGGTTCGATGGGAGTTTTTTGGATCACCGTGTATCCAAAACTGGGATGGAGGCACCTAAACTCCAGCCTTTGGTGCCTAAATCTGGGGTTCAGGTGCCTAAGTACTTTGGTGAATCCTGCTCTAAGTCACATGCCCACGGTGACACAGGAAGCCCAAGACAGAGTCATAAATCAAACCCAGGTCTCCTGAGTCTCCAGTTGCTGTTGAACCCGCTAGACCGTCCTTCCCCTCTTTTCACAGGGTCGCCATCTTGCATTAGCAGCTGGCCTTCTGCAAAGATCTGTACAGCCATGTACCTGCCACCCCCGTGCATCTCCTCACATTAGGAAAGCCAGCTTCCTTTCCTGTTTGCTCTGACTACACAATGGAGCACGCTTTGTGGTTGTGTCTGTGGCCCTGCCTGACCCAAATGTCCATTCAGTCATGGTGACCTTCCTGGAACACAGTGACATTACTGATTAAATCAGTGATATCAGAGCTTCTGCAAACAAACACTAATTAGGCATTTGACATCAGGCCAAATCCCCAGTTTGACAGCAAGAACATAGATGAGTCACCACATCACTGGATCAGCCCTTCCAAAAGCTACTTTATTGTTCTTAGATTGGGACTGGGCATCAAATGATCTTATTTCCCTTATGCAAAATGACATGCATCCTTCACGCCTGAATATTAAGGGTGGGGGAGTAAATCATGTAACAGTTTTGAACCATCTTGGCAAGTCTTCTTCTGCTTGCTGTGCTCTCTGTCTCAGCATACAGGCTGGAAAAGCACGAGCAACAGTTTGCCTAGGGTTTCAGATTTCACACTTTTCCTTCTCGCATGCAGCACACAAGACGTCTGTGTGGAGAAGCCAAGCAGTCTGTTTACAGGGGAGGAAATATTGTCTGGTAATCAGAGCAGAGGAACGAGGTGTCAGGGACAACTAGGTTTTTTTATTCCCAGCTCTGCCACTGACTTGCTGTTTGAGCTAAGGAAGTCTGATAACCTCTCTGCGTCCCATCTGTAAAATGGGGGTAACAATACTTGGCTCCTCAGGACAGGGGGAACTTCACCCTGGTTGGGCCTCCAGGGGATATCACAAGATAAGTAGGTCATGCAGCTCCAGTGAGTTTTGCAATGCGCTTTGTGATCCTCTGGGGGAAGGCACATGGAAGTGAAAAGCAGTTTTCTCAGGTATTGCAAGAACTGTTCTTCACGTGTGACTTTCAACAGTTAAATCTCTCACTCCTGGGAACACAGCCCCTGCATCGGAAGACTGGAGAAAGCTCGTTTTTAGTGCCCAAACCCTCCGGAATGACTCTTAAATAGGAAACAGATTCCAGCGAAGGCGTGGGCAGCCCCATTCTTACCATTTCACCCTCTGCAGCTGGCAGCTGCTTCCATGCAGAGGGAATCAAAACCTGCCACTGAGTCTGAAACTCACACAGCCTCAGCCTGAGTGAGCCAGGAATCTTCAAGATGCTCGAGTCAATGGAAACATGCCAGTGATATACAGACAAACATTTTTCATCCAGCGACCGCACAGCACTCTACCAAAGTGGGTAAACAGCATAATCCCTGTTTTACAGAGGGGAAAAAATTGAGGCCCAGAGGTTATGTGATTTACATAGACCCTAGTCATACAGGGAGTCAGCATATGAGTTAGGAAGAGAACCCAGGCGTCCTGGCTCCAAGTGCTGTGCCCCGTTCATTGAATCATGCTACCTCCTTTACTTGCATTTCTCCTTGAGCACAGCACCCACCCACTCAGGTCTAGCCCCCTTTCCCCTAGCAGCGCAGGCTCTTCGCATCGGTGTGCCTGCTATCTGAGAATTACACCGACAGCTGTTATCAAGGTATCTCCTCGCTCAGAGGGAATGTTGATAAATGCAAGGGGTTCTTTAGAATAGAATTGTGACGGGTCACCGGGGGAAATAGCACCCTGGGCAGACAAGTCTCCTGGGTTGTTTTCGCTCAGGAAAGCAACGCAAATAATGACAACTCCGTATTTCTGGCAGTGCCTGCACCGTGCGAGACGGCGCACAAGCATAAAGTCTATCCAAGGTGTTATATGCTCCCCCAAACTCCCATAGTATCTGAGCACCTCACACTCTTTAACATCTTTACCTTCACAACACCCTTGTGAGGTAGGGCAGGGCTACTCTCCCCATTTTACAGAGCAGGAAGTGAGGCCAGGCAACTAAGGCCTGGTCTACACTAGAAAATGAGGTTGCTTTCGCTACGTTGGCCCCGGGGATAAAAAATCCGCAGCGTGAGGGTGACGGAAGAATTCTTCCAGCAGCTCAGCGACTGCCTCCTGGGGAGGTGGCCGATGGGAGAGTCCCTCCTGTCAGCGTAAGTCGCGTCTACATTGAAGCGCCACAGTGGTGCAGCTGTAGCGTTTTAAATGTAGACAAGCCCTAACCCTCGGTCACACAGGAAGTCTGTAGAAGAGCACGGAATTGAACCTTGGTCTTCCAGGGCCCTGCCCTAACCACTGGACAATCCCTCCTCTCGGAAAAGAAAGCACGGTCCTTGCCCATCTCAGTCCTGCAGTCAGCTCCACTCAAACAGGAAGATCTAGCCCTAAAGCAAGAGAGATCTTTTCACCTCTTTATGCAACAGCTCCTTCTTGTAGAGTCTTAAGTGCCAGGGAAGTTTCATCCATCTCCTCCCTCCTCTGATTAGCCACAGGACTGGCGACAGCTTGCTTTGTTAAGACAACTAGACTGTCCTTAATATGCAGATTTCCATGCGTGCAAACATGGTCAAACTGGTGCCTACAGTTATAAAGCTAGATTCTGTCCTGAGATGCTGATCTTGGTGGGACCCTCTAGATCCCACTGTCATGCAAATAAAATTAAATAATAATAATAGTACACAGGCTTCAGCTGGTGTAGACCCTGCTGACCGGGCGACTGCTGGGAAAGGGAGGAAGAACAAAAGGGCTGCAACCTCCTTTTCACTGGTGGGCCTGCTGGCAGCTAGGGAGCCTTATAAGCAGCCATGTAGAAGGTCTGAGGGAGAGGTGATCATTCAGTGCACCATCTTCGGCAGTGCCTAGTCCTCAGTACACAGAGTTAACTCCACCTTCTCCGTGCCTCTCACTTGAATACCTTTACAACCAGAAGGGTTGTAAGAAGGGCTGCTGAGGAGAGAGAGAACAGAATAGCTTGGGTAGGGCCTTTTCAGCTCAGCTCCCTCTGCAAATTCATAGATTATCAAGCCAGAAGGGACTACTGTGACTACCTGGTCTGACCGCCTATATAACACAGGCCAGGCAACTTCCTGGAAATAATTCCTGTTTTACCAGAGCAGTTCTTTTAGAAAAACGTCCATGCTGGATTTAAAAATTGCCTGTGATGGAGAATCCACCACGACCCTTGGCAAGTTGTCCCAATGGTTAATGACCCTCAATGTTAAAAATGTACACCTTATTTCTGGTCTGAGTTTGTCTAGTTTCCACTTCCAGCCACTGGCTTGTGATAGACCTTTCTCTGCTAGACTGAAGAGACCATTATCAAATATTTGTTCCCCTTTTAGGGGAACAAGCTGTGGTCAAGTCCCCACTTGACCATGTCTTTTGTTAAGCTGAATAGACAGAGCACTTTGTGTCTACCACTATAAAGTGTATTTTCCGGTCCATTCAAGATACCGAAGAATGGTGTGACCTCCAGGCGAAGAAAATTTGCTGTGATAGAACCAAGAAAGGGGACATAAGGAACTATCTATGGCTCTTCTGTGGCCACCACATAGCATCTGAGTACCTGGGAAGTACTATTAACCTGATTGTACAGATGGAGAATGGAGAGACAGACAGGTTCAGGGACCTGCTTGCGGTCACACAGGAAATCTGTGGAAGAGCAAGGAATTGAACCCCGTTATCCCTGAGCCCCACTTCAGTGCCCTCACTACTGGGCCTTCCTTCTTTGTGCTGTGTTTCTAACTAGAGCCGGTCAAAACCTTCCCATCCAAAGGCTGACAGAATTTTCATTTCTGAACACCATGGAAGTTCTCCATCAGAAATGCGCTTCGTCAGAAGTTTTGTTTTTAAAAAAGAAACTTAAAATGAAAAATTTCCAAACACCTTTTGAATTTTTCTACAGATTTTGTCTCAGTGAGAAAACACCTCCTCTTTACCTTCCCCCCCTCTTTTGCCAGTAAAAAAAGTGTATGTACCCCCTCGCCCCTCCGAAATAAACTTTTCATCAAAAAATGTTTTTGAATTAAATGAAAATTTCTCATTTATCTCAAAAATTATGTATAAAATAGACTTATTTTTCCCCAACCCAGCTCTACTGATAAAGATTCTCTCCTGTTGAACAGAACCCAAGAGCTGTTATGTTTTGTGTCTGCTCAGTCATCTGGCCACCTTATAAATATCTATGGACACCAGCGCTGACTATTCCTTTTCCCTGACTATTTCCTTTTCCCTGACTATTTCCTCAACCCCTGCTCTGCCCCAGGCCCCATCCCTACCTCACCCCACCTCTTCCCACTCCCACTCCACCCCAGGCCCTGCCCCCACTCCACCCCTTCTCTCTAGGCCACACCCTGCCCCAATTCTTCCCTCTCCCACTCCACCTCTCCCTGCCTCTTCCCATCCCTGTTCCTCCCCACACCAGTGCCTCCTGAACACCGCAGAACAGCTAATCACGGCAGGCGGGGGAGGATCTGGCTGCCAGTGGGTCCTAAGCACCTGCTAATTTTTCCCATGGGTACTTCAGCCCTGGTGTACCCACAGAGTCATAGAATCATAGAATATCAGGGTTGGAAGGGACCCCAGAAGGTCATCTAGTCCAACCCCCTGCTCAAAGCAGGACCAATTCCCAGTTAAATCATCCCAGCCAGGGCTTTGTCAAGCCTGACCTTAAAAACCTCTAAGGAAGGAGATTCTACCACCTCCCTAGGTAACGAATTCCAGTGTTTCACCACCCTCTTAGTGAAAAAGTTTTTCCTAATATCCAATCTAAACCTCCCCCACTGCAACTTGAGACCATTACTCCTCGTTCTGTCATCTGCTACCATTGAGAACAGTCTAGAGCCATCCTCTTTGGAACCCCCTTTCAGGTAGTTGAAAGCAGCTATCAAATCCCCCCTCATTCTTCTCTTCTGCAGTCTAAACAAGCCCAGCTCCCTCAGCCTCTCCTCATAAGTCATGTGTTCCAGTCCCCTAATCATTTTTGTTGCCCTTCGCTGGACTCTCTCCAATTTATCCACATCCTTCTTGAAGTGTGGGGCCCAAAACTGGACACAGTACTCCAGATGAGGCCTCACCAATGTCGAATAGAGGGGAACGATCACATCCCTCGATCTGCTCGCTATGCCCCTACTTATACATCCCAAAATGCCATTGGCCTTCTTGGCAACAAGGGCACACTGCTGACTCATATCCAGCTTCTCATCCACTGTCACCCCTAGGTCCTTTTCCGCAGAACTGCTGCCTAGCCATTCGGTCCCTAGTCTGTAGCTGTGCATTGGGTTCTTCCGTCCTAAGTGCAGGACCCTGCACTTATCCTTATTGAACCTCATCAGATTTCTTTTGGCCCAATCCTCCAATTTGTCTAGGTCCTTCTGTATCCTATCCCTCCCCTCCAGTGTATCTACCACTCCTCCCAGTTTAGTATCATCCGCAAATTTGCTGAGAGTGCAATCCACACCATCCTCCAGATCATTTATGAAGATATTGAACAAAACCGGCCCCAGGACCGACCCCTGGGGCACTCCACTTGATACCGGCTGCCAACTAGACATGGAGCCATTGATCACTAGCCGTTGAGCCCGACAATCTAGCCAGCTTTCTACCCACCTTGAAGTGCATTCATCCAGCCCATACTTCCTTAACTTGCTGACAAGAATACTGTGGGAGACCGTGTCAAAAGCTTTGCTAAAGTCAAGAAACAATACATCCACTGCTTTCCCTTCATCCACAGAACCAGTAATCTCATCATAAAAGGCGATTAGATTAGTCAGGCATGACCTTCCCTTGGTGAATCCATGCTGGCTGTTCCTGATCACTTTCCTCTCATGCAAGTGCTTCAGGATTGATTCTTTGAGGACCTGCTCCATGATTTTTCCAGGGACTGAAGTGAGGCTGACTGGCCTGTAGTCCCCAGGATCCTCCTTCTTCCCCTTTTTAAAGATTGGCACTACATTAGCCTTTTTCCAGTCATCCGGGACTTCCCTGGTTCGCCACGAGTTTTCAAAGATAATGGCCAATGGCTCTGCAATCACAGCCGCCAATTCCTTCAGCACTCTCGGATGCAACTCGTCCGGCCCCATGGACTTGTGCACGTCCAGCTTTTCTAAATAGTCCCTAACCACCTCTATCTCCACAGAGGGCTGGCCATCTTTTCCCCATACTGTGCTGCCCAGTGCAGTAGTCTGGGAGCTGACCTTGTTAGTGAAAACAGAGGCAAAAAAAGCATTGAGTACATTAGCTTTTTCCACATCCTCTGTCACTAGGTTGCCTCCCTCATTCAGTAAGGGGCCCACACTTTCCTTGGCTTTCTTCTTGTTGCCAACATACCTGAAGAAACCCTTCTTGTTACTCTTGACATCTCTGGCTAGCTGCAGCTCCAGGTGCGATTTGGCCCTCCTGATAACATTCCTACATGCCCGAGCAATATTTTTATACTCTTCCCTGGTCATATGTCCAACCTTCCACTTCTTGTAAGCTTCTTTTTTATGTTTAAGATCCGCTAGGATTTCACCATTAAGCCAAGCTGGTCGCCTGCCATATTTACTATTCTTTCGACTCATCGGGATGGTTTGTCCCTGTAACCTCAACAGGGATTCCTTGAAATACAGCCAGCTCTCCTGGACTCCTTTCCCCTTCAAGTTAGTCCCCCAGGGGATCCTGGCCATCCGTTCCCTGAGGGAGTCGAAGTCTGCTTTCCTGAAGTCCAGGGTCCGTATCCTGCTGCTTACCTTTCTTCCCTGCGTCAGGATCCTGAACTCAACCAACTCATGGTCACTGCCTCCCAGATTCCCATCCACTTTTGCTTCCCCCACTAATTCTACCCGGTTTGTGAGCAGCAGGTCAAGAAAAGTGCCCCCCCTAGTTGGCTCCTCTAGCACTTGCGCCAGGTAATTGTCCCCTACGCTTTCCAAAAACTTCCTGGATTGTCTATGCACCGCTGTATTGCTCTCCCAGCAGATATCAGGAAAATTAAAGTCACCCATGAGAATCAGGGCATGCGATCTAGTAGCTTCCGTGAGCTGCCGGAAGAAAGCCTCATCTACCTCATCCCCCTGGTCCGGTGGTCTATAGCAGACTCCCACCACTACATCACTCTTGTTGCACACACTTCTAAACTTAATCCAGAGACACTCAGGTTTTTCTGCAGTTTCGTACCGGAGCTCTGAGCAGTCATACTGCTCCCTTACATACAGTACATACAGAGTCGGCGCCTTATATCTATGGAACCTCAGACAACTTAAAGCTACTCA
Organism: Lepidochelys kempii; assembly: GCF_965140285.1. Classification (NCBI taxonomy): domain Eukaryota; kingdom Metazoa; phylum Chordata; order Testudines; family Cheloniidae; genus Lepidochelys; species Lepidochelys kempii. Next base: position 102,294,122 of record NC_136387.1, on the reverse strand, counting down.
TGACCATGAGATTAAAAACCCCCAGGCAAGATGGCAGCTTTGCCACCATCCTGCGGCTGTCCCCTACTCTACTTGCGCTACATTGATGACATCTTCATCATCTGGACCCATGGAAAAGAAGCCCTTGAGGAATTCCACCATGATTTCAACAATTTCCATCCCACCATCAACCTCAGCCTAGACCAATCCACACAAGCGGTCCATTTCCTGGACACTACTGTGCTAATAAGTGATGGTCACATAAACACCACAAACCTACTGACCGCTATACTTACCTACATGCCTCCAGCTTCCAACTAGGACACACCACATTATCCATTGTCTATAGCCAAGCTCTACGATACAACCACATTTGCTCCAACCCCTCAGACAGACACAAACACCTACAAGATCTCTATCAAGCATTCTTACAATTACAATACCCACTTGCTGAAGTGAAAAAACAGATTGACAGATCCAGAAGAGTACCCAGAAGTCACCTACTACAGGATAGGCCCAACAAAGAAAATAACAGAACGCCACAAGCCACCACTTTCAGCCCCCAACTAAAACCTCTCCAGCGCATCATCAAAGATTTACAACCTATCCTGAAAAATGATCCCTCACTCTCACAGATCTTGGGAGACAGACCAGTCCTCGCTTGCAGACAGCCCCCCAACCTGAAGCAAATACTTACCAGCAACCACACACCACACAACAAAAACACTAACCCAGGAACCTGTCCTTGCAACAAAGCCCACTGCCAACTCTGTCCACATATTTATTCAAGTGACACCATCATAGGACCTAATCACATTAGCCACGCCATCAGGGGCTCGTTCACCTGCATATCTACCAATGTGATATATGCCATCATTTGCCAACAATGCCCCTCTGCCATGTACATTGGCCAAACCGGACAGTCTCTATGCAAAAGAATAAATGGACACACATCTGACATCAGGAATCATAACATTCAAAAACCGGAAGGAGAACACTTCAACCTCTCTGGTTACTCAGTAACAGACTTAAAGGTGGCAATTTTGCAACAGAAAAGCTTCAAAAACAGATGCCACCGAGAAACTGCTGAGCTTGAATTACTATGCAAACTAGATACCACTAACTTGGGTTGAATAGAGACTAGGAGTGGCTGGGTCATTACACATATTGAATCTATTTCCTTAAGTTAAGTATCCCCACACCTTCTTGTCAACTGTCTAAATGGGCCATCTTGATTATCACAACAAAAGTTTTTTCCGCCTGCTGATAATAGCTCATCTTAACTAATTAGCCGCTCACAGTTTGTATGGTAACTTCCAACTTATCTGTATGTATGTAGATAGATAGATAGATAGATATCTTACTATATGTTCCATTCTATGCATCTGATGAAGTGAGCTGTAGCTCACGAAAGCTTATGCTCTAATAAATTTGTTAGTCTCTAAGGTGCCACAAGTCCTCCTTTTCTTTTTGTGGATACAGACTAACACGGTTGCTACTCTGAAACCTGTCCCCTTAAGGATACTGGGATGTATATGTTAGGATATAGATAGTCAGGTCTGTCTGCAAAGGCCTGTACTCTAAGAATTTAGGTGCATTCTTATCACTTGGCTAGTTCTAGAGGTATAAAAGAAAGAATCAAAATCACTGTCTGCTGGTGTAAGGGCCTTCTCTTACTGTGACAGTCTGAGGCCCTGTGCTTAGGCTCAGGCCTTTGGCTAAGCAGCAGAGGCAGCCATAAGCTGGGAAGCGAACGGTCACATCCTCACATTCCAAACTAGTCACATTGAAAGAAGGTGCTCTTGGGCTGTTAGGATACAATCCTGTCCTGATAGTGCCTGTCACCTCCAGAGAAAGGGAAATACCTAGAAGATGTAAAAGGAAACTTAGTTTGATAGCATCCTGTCTGGCAAGAACTCACTTATCAATAGCTGGGATGTGAAATCCTTGTTTTGTCATTATAGTTCCCACTTTGCTATGGTTTGTCTGTATAATCTCTGTCTGGTTCTGTGATTGTTCCTGTCTGCTGTATAATTAATTTTGCTGGGTGTAAACTAATTAAGGTGGTGGGATATAATTGGTTACATAATCATGTTACAATATGTTAGGATTGGTTAGTTAAATTTCAGGAAAATGGTTGGTTAAGGTATAGCTAAGCAGAACTCAAGTTTTACTATATAGTCTGCAGTCAATCAGGAAGTGAAGGGGTGGGTGTGTGGGTGGGGGAGATGGGAACAGGGAATGAGGGTAAGGAAATTGGAATAATGTTTTGCTAAATGGGGAGATGGGAACAGGGAATGGGGTTAAGGAAATTGGAATCATGTTTTGCAAAAGGGGGAAACAGGAACAGCGAATAGGAGTGGGGAAATTGGAATCATGTTTGGCTAAGGGCAGGAATGGGAACAGGGACACAGGTGTAAGGCTCTGTGGTGTCAGAGCTGGGAAGGAGGATACTAAGGAAGGAAACTGGAATCATGCTTGCTGGAAGTTCACCCCAATAAACATCGAATTGTTTGCACCTTTGGACTTTGGGTATTGTTGCTCTCTGTTCATGCGAGAAGGACCAGGGCAGTAAGTGGGTGAAGGAATAAGCCCCCTAACAGTATAATTTGCCCCTCCATCCTGTGGCAGGGTTGAATCCAGCATAGACTGCCTGGTCCATCTATATGGCTTCTGTTTCTCACAGTTTATTCAGTTCATTTTGCGGGGGTTATTTTTAGCAACTTTTGAGCTCTATGTACTTAGCCCCCAAACCACCTGATTTTTGGACTTCTCTTTGTATATATGTAATGCCAACAGACCCCCAGTGTTGCTGGGTGATATTGAACCTGGAACCTCTGAAATTTAGAGTATGAGCCTCTACTGCATGAGCTAAAAGCCACATGGCTCTTAGCTAAATCTGTAGCAGACTCATCAATCTGTAATCGGCCACTAGAGGGGGACAGAGCACCACACCAAGCAGGCAGGGTTTCCATATGCATGTAGTACTGTTTCAAACAGCACTAATTAAAGCACACTAGGGAATCTTTAGAGCACACCAGCAGGGTCTACATGGCCCAATTAATGCAAAACATATTACTGCATTTTAGAAAGCACACCCCTGTAATCTGTATTATTGCTCCATGTAGACAAACCCTTAGATACAAGTGAAGGAGCAGTGACATTACTTATATAAACAAACTGCACTGCAAAAGGGGTGAAGTTAACATGAATTTAGTAACCATTTCTGCTGTTTGTCTAGTGTTTATTGCATAAACACCAATTATTTTTATTGGGGGTATTTTATCTGGGTTTTTTAGTTAAACCCTAAAATCAGAAGCCTTCTTCATCTACCATAAAAGTAAGAATTAAGTATAATTTTATATACCACAATAAGAAAAATACAAGACAACCATGCAAGTGAAATAACACAGCAATAAAGAGCTTAAAAATTACAGGCAGGAATTTGCATCATAATATCCCCAAGAAGACACAGGCTCTTTATCTTGTAACAGTTTCTCTCTATCTTTAGTGCTAATGTAATTAGCCCTTCATTTCCCTGGAAGCCCTTTCTAAATTCCCACTGACTTCTGGTTTGCTCATCCGCAGACTAAAGGTAATCAACCATCAGACACTCTCCCTTCCCTCCTTGCAGAGCTGAGCAGAAAGCTTGTAATGATTGCAGCAGATGTTATGGCTTTATAAGACTGGTTTTTCTATTCTGCCCTGAAGGGAATGAATGCCACAAACTTCAGGGCTGGAATTTTAACTCTTGGTAACCAAAGGTTAAATAAATAAATGGTCGCCAAGATTATTTTAATAATGGATCTCTACAATTGTCTTAAATCCTGGTCCTAGCAGAGTAACTTGTAGCAGGGTGCTGACCTTTCAAGGCCAGAGGAGGCAACCTGGGAGGCCAGTTACCCTGTTCCAGGTGTCCCAGGAAGGCAAATGAAGGCCAAAGGAACAACTGAAACAGACAATGAGGAAGATGGTCGCAGGGAGCAGTTAGTTTCTGAAAGTGGGAGGAACAGGAAAACCCAGGTCATGGTGCTGTAAAGGACCAGGAGGGGGAGGCAGGCTCCTTCTACTCTCAGACAGGGTTTGGGGTAATTTACCCTCCTGAGGTGAGTTTAAGGTGTGGTCAGGTGACTGGGAGGGTGAATCAAACAGAGTAAGAGGAAGGACTTAGCCAGGTCAGTCCCCAGAAAGAGGCCTGTGAAAACTTTGAACTTAAGAGGAGAGAGTTTGGGGGCTGGGGAGGCCATGGACAGCCCCAAGAAGGACAACTGTTGAGCCCCCAGTGAAAGTGGGGGACAAAACGGGGCTCTTTTTGGGAGCCAGGGATACTTAATAAGCTAGACCCCAGGGGAGAGGCAGTATTCTAAAGTCTCTGGATGTGAGTGCAGTACTCCTGAAACTCATAGGGGAAATGAAGGCAGGGGACGGTAGCGGCATGCCACACCATGAGGGGGGCATGCTCAAAGACTGCCTCTCTCCGAGACTAACATATCGTGGTCTTTCCTAGGATAGTAGTTAGTGAACACAATGCAGCTCAATCCAGATAGCACCCCAGCAGAGGAACAAATGGGTGACTACTTGAACAGCTGCTCTCCCGGTGGGGGTCAGTGGGGTGTGGGCAGTGATGCCTAGTGGTTGGACTAGTCAGGAACCAGGCAGGTTGCCAAGGGTCAGAGCCAGCATCAGGAACTAAGAGGTGAGGAGCAAGGCTGGAGCAGGACTTGGAGGCAAGGCAAGTGCAGGAGCAATCACAACTGCAGGCATAAGCACTGAGCTGCTGTTGAGCTTAAAAGCTGGCTGACAGGATCCAGCTGGCCAATCAGGCAGTCTGGCCAGCAGGGCAGTTCTGGTGTAGCTCAGCTGTGTTCATTAGTCTGCCTGCAGACCGGGCTAACTAGTCCCTGGCTCAGCTGCAGGCCCTCATTCCTGCCACCTGGGCCTAACACTAACCACTAGGGGTGACGTTCATGCCCCACCAACACAAAACCCAAGTCAATGGGGTTTGAGTGTCAGGAGTTCTGCAGTGGTTGCGGGGGGTGGGAGGGATGGACTCCAGTCCCTAATCTGCAGGCAGGGCACAGGGTAACTTTCCAGTCCCCCTGCAGCTTCTCCTGACTTCTGTACACACCCAACACGAGGGCCCAGCATAACTGAAGACCCAGCAGCCACGTCCTCAGCCCACCCTTAACAGCCCTTCCATGCTACGTGACTTCCTTGGACAGCACCCGGCTAACACGGCGTCCTGCCACACAGCCACTCCCCAGCGCACAACTGCTCTCAGATTCCTCTGTCAGTCCCAAGTTCGGGACAGGTTCAGAGAAAGGGTTGCCAAGGTTCACGAACCCTTATCTCAAGCCTGGGCCGTACTCCAAGCTCACCGAGGCCAATTTGTAGCTTTGGGTGGAAGCCATGAAGAACTCAGCCTTTTCACCAGCTTTCCACTCGTGCTGCGTTCCGGGATTCCCGACTCCATGCGAAGCTCAAGGAAGGGCTGCGAAGGAAGCCAACCCGTAAAGACCTGAACCAAACAGGTCCCAGGCTTCACCCAACACCCTGCTGTGGAATCCCGCTTCCCCAGGAGCCAAAACCAAATCAGTTTTATACAACCCTGTGGTGAATTCATCCATCAGAGGAAAAGTCAGATTCCCACAGGAGTGCATGAGAGGCTGAATTCCGTCACAGCGAGGAGCAGGAGGCCCAAAAATAAGCAGGACTTGCCCCACCCATCTTTGTGGCTGCCATTAGCACACCAGTATTCACCAAGCATTACCACACCTCTGGTGTCCGAGATCCCCTAGCCAAGCAGGGCAGTGTGGACCTGATGATAAGCCACTTAGCGAGCTAAGTTCTAGTCATAACCTGTTGTGTGACCTTAAGCCAGTCATGACCTCTTTCTCTGCCTCCCTTTCCCCCATTCTGAAAGGTGGAGATAGCTACTCTTCCTAAAGTTGCTTTATAAGGTAATTTGAACCTTTTTCCAGGCCTTCAGAGAACAAGTTAGGTCTATTTACCAATGTGTAACTCAGCCCCACTTCCATATCACCTGTGAATTTGCCCCAAATAGCCAACTTACCTGAGCAATGGCTGGGCCTTAGGATAATACTAAAGAATATAACAGCGGCACAAACCAAACACCACCAGTTCTCCTTTCCAGCAGGAGAACATGCTAAACTCTTGACAGAAAGGTATCCCTGTGGGCAGGCCCCAGAGGTCGGACAACAAGGGAAACCAAGCTGATGAATCATTCAGAGGGTCAAGACTCACACTCGGAGGCTAGGTTTCAGAGTAACAGCCGTGTTAGTCTGTATTCGCAAAAAGAAAAGGAGGACTTGTGGCACCTTAGAGACTAACCAATTTATTTGAGCATGAGCTTTCGTGAGCTACAGCTCACTTCATCGGATGCAACAAATTAAATTAAATAAATTAAATTAAATAAATTAAATAAATTGGTTAGTCTCTAAGGTGCCACAAGTACTCCTTTTCTTTCTTCACACCATGTTGCAAGTGAAATTGTAGTGACGGGGACCTAATCTAAGACTCGCAAAGCTGTTGTGCTGGGACGGGGATAAACTCTCAGGGCCTGTTTGCTGTCTTGCAAAGGGTAAAAGAAGATACAAATGTCAACAACACTGTCTGTTCCATAAACCACTCCTCTGTCAGAGGGCTTTTTATGGCTAAATGTCTTAAAGAAGGTGAGATGCTCAGATACTCTGGGAATGGGGGACATATAAGTACCTCAGAGAGAAGATATGTATATATATTATATTTATGTAGCCTATAGGACTAACCTGCTTGCTTGTATCTATCTATCTTTTCTTATAGTTTTAAGTATTTATTGTAATAGGTTTATAGATTTGTAAATTCTGTGGAGCCTGATTCGGGACAAGAACTTTCATCTTCTGATCAAACAGATTGGCGAGCCTAGGACCCATACTAATTAATATTCATAATTAATTATTAATACGATTAATTACTGGAATTAAAATCGATAACTTAAATTAATATTATTATTAACACCCTAAATCAGGCTACACAGCGGAGGTACTTCCAGGAAGCGTAGCTGCTTTGCCGGTGGTGATAAAGAGCGGGGCAATTCCAAGCGGCAGTCTGTGAATTCCACGCTGAAGTCACGATCAAATCTGGGAACCTCAGGGGCAAAATGGTAGGTCTCTAGCATCAGCGCTAGAGAAAGCCACCACGAGCTATGTGGTCATGGTAGACTTAGTCACTGGAAGCTGCCACTGGAGCGAGACCATCACAGGCAATCACAGTATATTAAACAACACCCCTGGGAGCAAGTGTGAAGGGGGTCACGCACCGTTGGCGCCACCCGGTGGTCAGGCAGGCCGTGGCAGGCCCTCGTCGTTTCTAGGACCCCTGTTGACAGCCACGGTCTTCCCCTTCCACTACTCAGCCCTCCAGCCAGGTCACGTGTTTTATGTCTGGCCCTTTCCAGGTACATAAAGAGTCCCGCACTGGGGTAACTCTCTGGGTTAGGTGGGTGTCTCCGGACTCCCACTGGGTTGAGGCCTCAGGTCTTGCCCTTTCAGTCCTCAGGACCTTTTCTGCCCTAGGCTCCCCACATTAAGTGTCTGTTCCTACCTTCAGCGCCCCCCAGGAGTTGGCGGGGGAACCCAGGACCACCCTCTCCACCGGGCCCAGTGTAAGCAGCTAAGACCTGTCCCACCAAAATGCTATACTACTGCCTGTCTGGATCGCTTCCTACATCCCCTCTTTCCCCACAGGTAAAGTAAAGCCAAATACCTGGAAATCAAAGAAAAAGTCTCAGACTTTCTGAGAATCCCAAGTCTCTTTCCTTTGGGTTTGGTCCCCCTCACTATAGCCAGGCAGGCAGGAGGACTGCTTGCAAGGCTCCAGTTCACTTCCACTATCTGCTGACCTGTTCTCTTTTTGAATTTCTCCTCCAAGCCATGCTTGCTTTGCAGGTGTGGGGTGCCTGGGACCACCTGCTTAACCCTTTCCTTACTGGTGCAGGGTTGGGTATACCCCATCACAGGGAGGTGCATCAAATCCCTATTTTGGGATGGGGAAAATAAAAAGAGGTTACGACTGGTCCAGTGCCTTTGAGGGAATCCAGGTCGCAGGAGGGATTAGAACTCCAGAATGACTGGTAGATAGCGATAGGTTTATACTACCAGATCTCCCTCGCCTATGTGTTAGGATACAGATATTCAGGCCTGTCTGTAAAGGCCTATACTCTAAGAATTTAGGTGTATTCTGATCACTTGGCTAGTTATAGAGGTATAAAAGAAAGAATCAAAGTCACTGTCTGCCAGTGTAAGAGCCTTCTGTTACTGTAAAAAGAAAAGGAGGACTTGTGGCACCTTAGAGACTAACCAATTTATTTGAGCATGAGCTTCCGTGAGCTACAGCTCACTTCATCGGGTGTGATCACTTTAGATAAGCTATTACCAGCAGGAGAGTGGGGTAGGAGGAGGTATTTTTTCATGCTTTTTGTGTGTATATAATAAGATCTTCTACACTTTCCACAGTATGCATCCGATGAAGTGAGCTGTAGCTCACGAAAGCTCATGCTCAAATAAATTGGTTAGTCTCTAAGGTGCCACAAGTACTCCTTTTCTTTTTGCGAATACAGACTAACACGGCTGTTACTCTGAAACCTGTCAAATAAACTGGTTAGGCTCTAAGGTGCCACAAGTCCTCCTTTTCACTTTGCTATTGTTAGTCTGTGTAAGCTCTGTCTGGTTCTGTGATTGTTCCTATCCGCTGTATAATTAATTTTGCTGGGTGTAAACTAATTAAGGTGGTGGGATATAATTGGTTACATAATCATGTTACAATATGTTAGGATTGGTTAGTTAAATTTCAGGAAAATGATTGATTAAGGTATAGCTAAGCAGAACTCAAGTTTTACTATATAGTCTGCAGTCAATCAGGAAGTGGGTGGGTGAGGGAAATGGGAACAGGGAATGGGGGTGGGGAAATTGAAATCATGTTTGGCTAAGGGCAGGAATGGGAACAGGGACACAGGTAAGGCTCTGTGGTGTCAGAGCTGGGAAGGGGGACACTAAGGAAGGAAACTGAAATCATGCTTGCTGGAAGTTCACCCCAATAAACATCGAATTGTTTGCACCTTTGGACTTCAGGTATTGTTGCTCTCTGTTCATGCGAGGACCAGGAAAGTAAGTGGGTGAAGGAATAAGCCCCCTAACAATGTGTATTTACAGACTCCATAGCTCTTCACTGCGTCCCAACCACGCAGCTTCTCCTGTGTTACTCCAGGGTAAACTGTTCTCTCTTGATGTCAGTGCTCATACTCCAGATTTACACCAGTGTAACTGAGCGGAGAATTTGTCTAACGGGCTTTTGTGGCTAAATAAAATAATAATGCAACTGTTCTCCACACCCAGAAAAATTGCTCCCCAAGATTTGCATAGGGCCCGATTTCCAGAAATTCTGAGCGTCTTCAAAATCCGCTGACGTCAACAGGCAATGCAGGTGCTCAGCGCACCTTTGCAAGTCAGGCTAACACAGCTTTCGCCCCCCGATCCTGCAAAACCTTCTGCACTGTCTTAATGTTACCAACGGAGTCGTCCCACAGAACTCCATGGCACTATGCATGGGCTGCAAAGCTAAGCCCAATCAGGGCCTAAATTTTGTACATTAGAAAAAGTAACACCAATTCTTTTCAGCTTTTTCTTTTAAAAGGACATTTTCCCCAGTGTTTTGATGCATGCATGAGCTCACTGGGACAAGGGGTGCATCCATTGTGAGGCACCTAACACATTCTCCCATCAAGTAGAGCAATCAATGATAAATAATACAGCTAACAAGTAATGTAAAAAAATTCACCACCGGCCATAATCCAAGGGCTAACTTCCGATGGCATGTTAGCTTGACGGGCTCAATATCAAAATTTGCCTCTATTTCCAATTCACATAAGCGAAGTAGAACACAGTACTGGGTACACTATGTTGATTTTAGAAAAAACACAGAGGGCTTCATGCGACCCAGTTACAACGCTGTTGTCTCCTAACCTAGTTCCAACATTGTTAGCATATGCCATCTGAAGGGAACCTAGCTATGCTGTAACTGGGTCACGCCAATGGGCTATATTCGTGGAATTAAATGATACTTAACTCCTTTATTGCCCTTTTCATTCATAGATCTCAAAGTGCTTTACAAAAGATAGGTAAGTAAAAGTCTGGATAATTCCAAGAAACACAAAATAGGCTTGACTCTGCTCTGCTACCCCTATGTAAATGCCTACGAGTTGCTCTGGATTTACACTGAGGTAACAGAAATCCAGATCCAGCCTTGTCTCTTACATTCATTTTAAATAATACATCGGGCCAGAAACCCTTACCCTGGTTAAACTCGCATCAAAATCAAAACAGGTGAGGTTCCCAATCTGCAACTTTGTAAAAGCTTATGCACATGAGTAACTAACCACATGAGTAGTTCCCCTGAGAACAACGGGATTACTCACATGCTTAAAATTGAGCATGTACCTAAGCATTTGCAGGACTGGAGCCTTAATCTTCCCTTTCTCAGACAGTCCCTCATGTGATTTGTTTGCATCGTGCACTAATTTTCCATCAGTTATACTCCAAGCCGATTATCAGCCGTGGTTTGGGAGTCTTTTTTACCATACCGCTTTTCTGACCCAGAGAGTTGCCAGGTTCACTGAAATCAGTGGGAGTCGGGTCCTCTGGATCAGGTCCATTGTTAGAATTATCCCAGTTTCTGATAACCCTACTACTACAAGTTAACCAGTGAAAATTGGAAAACACCAGTTTGTTCGTGTTTCTTTAATTCGTAACAAAATGAGAACATTTAGCATTTTATCAGTTATTTTACGCATAAAATATTGGAGTGGCACTTTCCCCCCTTTGTGCTCCTTTTTTCTTTCTTGTTTCTATGTAAAAAATACACATCTGGTATACAAGATTTAAAAAATAAAGTAAGTGCTTTGAGCACACAAATCTGCCGGTGCACTTGAATACTGGCTTTAACATTTCAGTTTCATAAGCAAAAAACCAGTGCAGCACACGCTATAAATATTGATGCCATGTAATGTATAAAACCTCTACAGAGAAAGGCCGGAAGACACAAACTGAACTATACTGTGGCTCAGATCATTCAATATATAACAAACAAAAAAACCCAAGAAATCACTTCACCTCTTGCCCAAAGGCCAGTGTCACACAGCACTCGTTAGTAGGTATTACAAGCATGATATGGGGAATTTCTAACGTGTGATTTTACCAGCCCATCTGAGTTTAAATGGTAAGATCCTCCAAGGTGCAAGATCTGATTCCGATAAGGAGACCACACCCAGTAGCAGTGTCTGAGGATTTCAAAGCTGAGAGAGCTTGTCCGAAAATATTGATGGTTTTTCCCATTATGATTTCCCACCTTCCCTTTGTATCACGACATGCGCTACTTGTCATGCAACGAGCGTCTCCAAAGCAAAGAACATTCCTCTGATGGAACATTCCCAGAGAGTTAGAAACAACACAGAACCCATATTTCTCTGGTGAAATATCCTCCCCACCCCGCCCGCAACATGGGGAAACCTGCTTGCTGTTAGCCTTCCAGAAGCAGTAACTGGAAGATGACTCATCATTCAGTGCCACACTGCTTTGTTCCTTTCTGTAAATCCTTTGTCCTTCGTTTTTGCCCTAAGTCCTTCACAGAGCATTTCAAAGGAAGGGTTTATTTATATACACAAAGGGAGAAGAAACCATGACAATACCTGCAAAAATGACACTGGCCGGATTGGAATGCATCTGTCACCAAGGACATCTGTACCTGATGCTCCAAGACCCATTTAAAATAGCTCAGACTGATGAAGTTATCTTCACTGAGGGACAAGAGGGGAAATATTGCTCCTTGAAAAAATGGTCCCCGTGGGGAGGCAGCAACTGGTGGGTTGGTTAGTGTGGAAGAAGGGAGCTGCATGACTGTAATGACTATGTTTAAAAGTGCTGCATGGGGTTTTAACCACATGAAGTCCGTGGGAATTGCATGGCCCTGAAAATGTAGGGATGGGGATGGTGGTGCGATATTTTATTGCAACTGTAAACACATTAACGATCCTTTACCCAAAAAGGGCCACGTTCAGCGAGTTCAGTGGAGTTGTCCCCACAGTGAATTTGGCCCTGAAACCAGAAGCTACTGGACTGTAAACTCCTAGATAAGAGCAGTGTGAAATGTCATGCAAATCTTGCCATCACCTGCAGCTGCCTGGTTGTTGGAGTTTTGATAAAGACTTGGAGCCTGAACACGAGGTGGGTCAGCCCTCAATGCTCACAGACGTCACAGATTGGCCTGGGGATGCTCATCTCGCAGCATCAGACCCTTGAAATGCAGCCCTGGCTTACCAGAGATTTGTAAAGCTTTCTGGGGAAAGCAGGCCTGGTTTTGAGGGAGCTGGGGCTTACTTTAGGTGCTGCAGGAGGACTCGCAGCTTCATATGGTTTCACGTCAAAATGGAATGAAAAACTCAGCAGTTTTGAGTGAGTTTTGGGGCTCTGCTCAACCCCCAGACTCACGGATTCTGAACCCCCAAAACAGAGCCAGAACTAGTGGGGACAGTTTTTGTTCCCATGAAAAATCCTGTTTTCATCTCCATTTTCCTTTAAAAGTTTTGGTTTTTTTTTTAAAAAAACAAAAAACAAACCAACAACCCACCCCCCAAATAGAGGTCAGAAGGGACCACTGTGATCAGCTAGTCTGACTTCCTGTATAACACAGACCAGAGAACGTCCCTGAAATAATTCCTGTTTGAACCAGAGCAGATCTTTTAGGAAGACAACCGATCTTGATTTAGAATTGCTAGTGATGTAGAACCAACTGCAACCCTTAGTAAGCCGGTCCAATGGCTAATGATGCTCACCGTTAAAAATATATGCTTTCTTTCCAGTCTGAACATGTCCAACATCAACTTCCAGCCGTTGGATCTTGTTACACCTCTGCTAGATTAAAGAGCCAACAAACTGAAAACTCTTCAATTCAAAACTGAAGATATGGGGGGATTTGGCCAAAGTGTTTCAGTTTTTGGATACTGGGGGAGGAAATGGGGGAGAAATCAATCCCATGGAAATTTCCATTTTGAGGAACAAGCCATTGTTCGGTGCAAAACTGTTTCAACCGTCAGTTTTGACCAGCTCTAGTCAGATTGACTCCGGTTCCCACAATCCCCTTCGCCTTCCCTACTGTTACACAGTTGTATTTGTAGCCAACCTTCCAGGTTTGGAAGGAATAGCTCTCAGTGACCCATCACCGGACAGACCAGGATGAGCGTGGGTGTAATTCATCCCTGGTGAAACTCTACTGACTTCACTGGAATGTCAAACAGAGTCCCGGGAGTTTTCATTAAGCACAAGATCCACAGCCCAACTAAAGGAATCCACGAGAACTGGGATTAGACCCCCAGCTCTGTATTCAGATAATGAGCACCTCCATTGACCTTTGGAGATCACAGAGGAAATCAGTTCTCTTGGTGCTAGTCATTATGTGCGCCCCTGCTCTGCAGCTCCCCTTTGCCTGGCTGAAGCCGGGGGGGCAGTGCAGGGCGAATGTGATTCTTGGTGCTTTTTCCCATGTGCTTCTCTACCTTTTTAGGAACGTTTCTAAAGCGAGCTAGTCAACTCCTTCCCAGTGTCTGTGTCCTGGCTGCTAGTGCACAGGTGTGCAATGGTGCAAGAGGAGCTTTCTTCACATACCTGCACACGGGGCAGCCAGAATCCTGGTATAGTAAACTCCTGGTTATCCAAAACCCTATATTATCTGAACCCCTGCCTTATCCAAACCCCTTCCTTGTCCCCACCCTCAAAATAACTACTTGCTTAGAGGTCTATTGTCATTAAAATAGGGTCACAATCTAGTGAGCAGATGTAATCACTGGAGCATTTAGCTAGGGATTTCACCCTCCAGCCATCAGTGCCATAATTAAAGGAGAACCACATAATTTAGGACACAGCAGGTGTGTAGGGGATGAGATTGAGGGGGAATAAAGAAGCAGGTGATTAGGGCTCACGGGGATGAGAATGAAATCTGTGGGTATGTATTTAAACCACCCCTCACACACACACACACTTGTCCTATCCCCGTTCTGGCCAATGGTTTCTAAAAATAAAGTATCCACGTAACAGAGACTGGGATCATATAAACACTGTTCTCTCCACAGCAAGAGCTCGGAGTCAGATTGTCCAGCATTCTGCATTTCCATCCCATTGCAAGTGGGCTCCAGGGGAGACGGACAGACTTCTCGTCAGACATCACCTCAGTGGCAAATTCTCTCTGTCATTTCTTTCTGTGTGGAAAAAAAAGAACAGACAAAACAATGTGTTTTATCAAGGTGGAATTTCAGCCAGCTTGGCAGTTCCGCAATGACGACGCGCCATGGGGAAACTGACACCATGCTCCCATGCTGTCTCACGGGCATTTTTTCATCAGAGGATCATACTGATCCTGGTCCCTCTGGCTTGCCAATGGGACTATGTTTCAAGGAGACAACAACTAAAGCCAGCTTGCAAAACAAACCCCATTCCGACAAGTTCGTTTGGGCTTCTCCTGGCTCCTATTTCTGATTTATTTATTCACCAAATCACCTTACTCGGTTTTGAAATAAAAGAGTTCTGAGGAGGAAAAAAATCTCAGTCTGCACAGTTCTGGTTGTTTTTGCTGCATTCTCATAACCTTCCTCCCTTTAAATAACGCCTTTCGCCTCACCTTTCTTACCTGTGGATTACAGTGCTTCTCAGCATGAGAAAGGCTGTCAGAATCTGGCCCTAAAAAGAGAACAGTGACCCCTAATTTCTTGTACTCCCTGAGACTTGCACCCATGGCAGTGTACTAAGAATTTCTGATTACCACCTTAACACCTTGAAGCAAAGCACTTCAGTCCCCTAACTAAGCACGGGCCTAGCTAGGGGAAGCTTAATTGCATCACTGAATCACAGCTGTAATGTTTAGGATCTTTCTAGCCTTGCAGTTGTTCATGATGTGCAGAATATGCTGAACAAATATCCAAGCCCCTGCTCCAAACAGCATAAGCCCTGATCTAAAGTCCACCAAAGTCAATGAGAATCTTTTCATGGATGTCAATGGGCTTTGGATCAAGCCCTTTGAGACCAGCTGTACCCAGTGCTGAGTCTGTCTTACAAGGGGGTGGATGCCTTCCAGACCAGCTGGAGTGGAAATGTTTAGACAGGAGCATGCAGTTCACACGGAGAGTCCCTTGGATGATACCTCAAACACTGTCTAGATCAGCAGGCACTGAAGATGCCATAACACTTTTCCATAAGAGAAGGGGTTTGACCTGCTGTCCGTATCCAACACTTTCCTTTCCCTCCACTTTGGTGTAGCTCATGGAGGGCATGATCCAACTCCAGTTGAAGTCAACAAGAGTGTTTCCATTGACTTTAATCAGAACTGGATGGGCCCTGTGCACTGGTTGGCTACTATACTCCACCTCAGAAGCAACTGGACTGTCGTGGTGCTGGAGGTTCTTTTGGGATGGTTAGAAATGTGAACTACTGTTAACCGTGGCTGCTGCTTCCAAAGCATTGTTGCATTGTGATGCATTGTTTTTGTCTAGGTCCTATACACACAGTCGTTTAATCTCAGTTATGGATGGGTGAACTTTTATAAGCAAATGGGCATTGATCTTCTAACCCTTGGAGTGTGGATGACACCTGTGAATGGAGGATTGAGGGCTGGGAGCAGATAGGACAGGGCTGCTCGTTCAGATTTGGTGGGAGTTCTGGTCCCAACTCCCTGGGGGAAGGAAAAGGGTTTGACGGCTGGGACAGAGGACTGGACACAACTAGATACCTAAGGAGGGAATAAGCAGCTTTGTCTCATGACCAAATCCAGTCGTTAAAACGATCATAAAACACATATTTATCAAGCTAATGATTTGCCTTCTTTAAGAAGAAGCCCAAGAGCGTACCACTGCTAAGACAGAACTCTTAGCTGGGCTGCTAATTAGCTCTGCAAAATAAATTACTTGGGGGAAAAGTAAAATCAGTATGCAGAGATGCCTCTTTTAGGAAATAAATGCTGAGCATGGAGAGCTAATTACTTGCTAGAGGTCTATTGTCATTAGAATAGGGTCATTACTAAGCTAGAAGAAGAAAGGTTATTTATATGGTGGGCACACACAAAGACATTAAATTATCATTTAAGAATGGTATTTAATAATCACAGACGTGAACACATTCTCAGAATTAAGGCTCTCAATTCATCCTTAAAGGGGCTGTGTCAACGCAAAAAAAAAAAAAAATATGCCAAATTATAGAGAAAGCCTAAGATTAGTTTCAGAGTAACAGCCGAGTTAGTCTGTATTCGCAAAAAGAAAAGGAGGACTTGTGGCACCTTAGAGACTAACCAATTTATTTGAGCATGAGCTTTCGTGAGCTACAGCTCACTTCATCGGATCCGATGAAGTGAGCTGTAGCTCACGAAAGCTTATGCTCAGATAAACTGGTCAGTCTCTAAGGTGCCACAAGTCCTCCTTTTCTTTTTCCTAACATTAGTATAGCTGAAAGATTAGAGAAAAAGATACTTTATTCCTTCCATTTTACCAATAAATCCGTTTCAGTTTCCCTTGTACAGTCAGATAGGCCAACAACAAAAGAAATTGGCTATCATACAACAAGAGGGGAGGGAAAATACATTAAAAAGGAAAAAGTGTGATTGTAAAAAACACAAGGACTGAGAGAGGGACTGAGGGGCAAGTGTGGAACCCGAGGCTACTTTTTGAAACTCACTCAATTCCACAGGGACAGTGTCACTCCGTGCTGCTAAATATTACGGCAGGAAGATCAGTGTATGATTTATGTACCATCTGTGCTGCAGTGCCTCAGTGTGGCCAACCCCTGTGGTACAAAAGTCATGAGTCAGCCCACCCCTTCTCCTCCCCCCCCCCGCCAAATGATGAGATTGTCTTACAAGTCATGAGATTCTTAAAAAATAATACTGGGGTTTTTATTTGCCTTTTGAGCCTTTAGAAGTTATGTTTTCATTTTTTTCTTCACAACCGTGAGGGCTAGAAACCTAAGCTTATGCCCAAATAAATGTGTTCGTCTCTAAGGTGCCACAAGTCCTCCTGTTCTTTTTGCGGATACAGACTAACACGGCTGCTACTCTGAAACCTCACATAATCACATGATTCCAGGAGCTGGGGCTTTAAGAAAAAATAAAAAGTACCATGACTAGCAAACACATGGTGGAGTGGGGAGGCAGCTGGCTAATCTAGCTATTTATAATTAAATAGCTATTTCCATGGTAGGCTGAATGGGCATCCTGCGGAGAGCTTGGAAATACACCCCACCCCCCACCCCGGGGGAGTTGTTTAAAGAAATAAAAATGTTTAAAAGATCACACGTGTGGGAGAAGGTGCGATCTCCTCGCAGAAAGGGAAGACACACCAGATGGGACAGAGGGACCTAGACAAATTGGAGGATTGGGCCAAAAGAAATCTGATGAGGTTCAATAAGGATAAGTGCAGGGTCCTGAATCAACTGAATCTAACTTAAGATACCCTGAAAGTTTCAGGAATGAAAGAAGGATAGCGCTGAAGCAAGACATGGGGAGCAAAAGAGGAGAGCTTCTCGGTGCCCCTTTAAGAGTTGCCTTGGTGATGTTGCCAAGGAGGTCATAAGAAGCTAGAATCCATAAAGGCTTGAGCTGTAAAATCTAATTTCAGTCTTTTTTTCCCAGTGCTTTTTTTTTTTTTTTTTAAATGTAGCAGAAAAACTATCAGCGGAGAGGATGGAGTTGATATGCAGAAACATATCAGAAATCAGCGAGGTGATTAACATTGTCCATTTTCCACACAAACGGTGCAGGAGGAGGGGGGTAGAAAATCCCAACTTCCCATTTCAACAGAACACAGTCCGGCCATAAATACAGCCTCGGGTTTGATGCCTTGTTTTCGGTACAGAATCATAATGCATTCTGCTCATGCTGTCCCCAAGAGATACTGCCCCAAAGATCTCCCTGGAGACTGAAGACCCTGTCTGCACTGGGAAAGTTTGTCAGCAGGAGGACTCTGGGGCTCTGAAGGGAGAAAGGGCAACAGGGGAATTGCCCACCTTGGATTCTTGGAGTTGAAGTCAGTGGCTCTCTGACTATGCTCCGTGGACTACTAGAGATCTAAGGAGCACTCTATGGTTGTCTGCAGCGAGCTGGATGGGTATGGGTGGCAGGAAGGTGACACTACAGAACTAGCTGGTACAGAGCAACTACGATGTGATGGCCATGGCCTCTAGCCCTCTTGTATGGGCCATGCGGAGTGTCCAGAAGGCCTGTGTAGCCCTTCAAGGATGGGGGCTCCCTTCCAAGACTGGTTTGCAGAGTACGAAGCCTCACAAGTGGTAGGCCAGATGCAAATTACAGCTGTGGGGGGCTACGTGGGCAAAGTTAAGGCCTAGTGTAGGCCAGTGCAACCCCAGTGAAGTCAGAAGTCTCGTTTACAGAACGGCTGGATACAGTCAGTCAATGTCTTTTCACTTAGCTTCAGGAAGAAAGTATCTAGAAACCGGACCCCCTTTCTACTAGGACCCTCCCCACAACTAAATAGCCCACACCTCCTGAGCTCAAGTTACATGCATGCCTCTCTGCATCAATCTGCTCTTTGAGGGTGCTCTGGGATGGAACAGGTTTCGCAATTCTTAGATGGTGACGAGACTTTCCAGAGGTTACCCAGCAACAGAGCCAGGAATGTATTCAGACACCTAGGTTCTCCATCCATTGCTCTGCCTACAAGTCCACACTGCCCGTTATGCCTGTTGTCTCCAGTTTGCCCATGGGAGCCACGTCATGGGGGATGCCAGATATTCTTAGCCTTTAGAAACAAATCCAATTTTTTTATCATCCACAAGGGCTTTGGGGTTTTCAACTTTTGCCTCCCAGATCTCTAAATTGTTCTATCCTTCCCCCCACCCCCCACACACATCCCCACACACTTTTAAAGCTAAGAAACAAGCTTGAGACAAGCCACTAATTTGTTACTTCTCAGCAATAAACACTCACTCCGTTTTCTTAGCAAGACCGAGAGAGGAAAATACTAAAGAACCACAATGGCAACAGACAGAAGCCAAGGAAACAACACAGGTGGGTGATGCTAGTGACCAATTTGCTCCAGGTTTTGTGCTAGTGATTTCACGGCATTAGCTGTAAACAATAAGCCTGATGGTAAGCTCGGTGTCGTATCTCAGCTCTCAACACAAGAATAATGCAAGAAAAAGAGACAGAGTGGGGTTCCAAAGAACTGGGTTTCTTATTTACAAAGACCTAGCTACAGATTTTATATATAATTGCTATGTTAGGATCTGGGGGCTTCTGCAAGAGGAGACAAGGAGGCAGCTCCCAAACTGTTTAAAGGGGTACCCCCCAATTCCTATACACGACGCTCAGAAAGGATGAAATGGCAAGGGATCATTCAGCATGTTGCCAGGACTGACCTGCCCAAGTCTCAATCAATCCGACTTTCCTCATGTCTTCTTGGGCTTTCTTTAAAAAGGAGATGTTATAGATTTTTTTTTTTCAAAAAGTTTGCTTAAACTTTGACTATTTGCAAAAAAACAAAAACAACCTTCCCATAACAACAGTTAAACAAAAAGGTTTTCACAAATTCTTCTGATCATACCCTTGACATACAAACCTTTCTTCCATTGGTCACCAGGATGAATCCCGCCCAGGTCAGCAGTAAGTTAAAGTCATTATCACTTGAAAAATGAAAAGGAGGACTTGTGGCACCTTAGAGACTAACAAATTTATTTGAGCATAAGCTTTTGTGAGCTACAGCTCACTTCATCGGATGCATTCAGTGGAAAATACAGTGGGGAGATTTATATACATAGATTTCAGATTTCAGAGTAACAGCCGTGTTAGTCTGTATTCGCAAAAAGAAAAGGAGGACTTGTGGCACCTTAGAGACTAACCAATTTATTAGAGCATAAGCTTTCGTGAGCTACAGCTCACTTCTTCAGATGCATATCGTGGAAACTGCAGCAGGCTTTATATATACACAGAGAATATGAAACAATACCTATTCCCACCCCACTGTCCTGCTGGTAATAGCTTATCTAAAGTGATTTCCAGCACAAATCCAGGTTTTCTCACCCTCCACCTCTGTACAAGTTTTTTCATGCAGTTGATAGATTTCCACTCCATACGGCTAAATGCAGTGCCTTGCATAATGACAGGTTTCAGAGTAACAGCCGTGTTAGTCTGTATTCGCAAAAAGAAAAGGAGTACTTGTGGCACCTTAGAGACTAACCAATTTATTTGAGCATGAGCTTTCGTGAGCTACAGCTCACTTCATCGAATGCATACCGTGAAAACTGCAGCAGACTTTATATATACACAGAGAATATGAAACAATACCTCCTCCCACCCCACTGTCCTGCTGGTAATAGCTTATCTAAAGTGATCATCAGGTGGGCCATTTCCAGCACAAATCCAGGTTTTCTCACCCTCCACCCCCCCCACACAAATTCACTCTCCTGCTGGTGATAGCCCATCCAAAGTGACAACTCTTTACACAATGTGCATGATAATCAAGTTGGGCTATTTCCTGCACAAATCCAGGTTTTCTCACATCCCCCCCACCCCCATACACACACAAACTCACTCTCCTGCTGGTAATAGCTCATCCAAACTGACCACTCTCCAAGTTTAAACCCAAGTTAAACCAGAACATCTGGGGGGGCGGGGTAGGAAAAAACAAGAGGACACAGGCTACCTTGCATAATGACAGGTTTCAGAGTAACATAATGACTTAGCCCCATAAACATGGGGAAATAGTTAACGACAGACTGCTGAATTGGAATTCCCCATGTTTATCGCCCCCAACCCCCCACTGTTCCTCAGACGGTCTTGTCAACTGCTGGAAATGGCCCACCTTGATTATCATACAGAAGGTCCCCCGCCCCCGCTCTCCTGCTGGTAATAGCTCACCTTCCCTGATCACTCTCCTTACAGTGTGTATGGTAACACCCATTGTTTCATGTTCTCTGTGTATATAAATCTCCCCACTGTATTTTCCACTGCATGAATCCGATGAAGTGAGCTGTAGCTCACAAAAGCTTATGCTCTAATAAATTTGTTCGTCTCTAAGGTGCCACAAGTCCTCCTTTTCTTTTTGCAGATACAGACTAACACGGCTGCTACTCTGAAACCTGTCATTATCACTTGAGAGGCTGTTTGTTAACTTACATGAAACGAGCCTGTAAGATGCAGTCCAGTTCCCAAGTGCCCACAATACCGCAGTCATGATCTACTACCCTAGAAACCACCCGATCCTTCCTACACAATGGTGGCATCTCCTCTGGTGGCATCCATGTCTCTACCAGAAAACAGCAAGTGCAAATGACCGCTGACACAATTTTGCCCCACAGTTTAAGTCACTTTGGTGTCAAAATACCCAGTTAGTTGGACCAATTAAGTGGTTTGACATTAAGTTGCGTCAACTACATCTGCAATTATTTGCATCTGCAAAATTCCACTTGCAAAATTGGAGGTTTGATTAAGACCAGCCTCTCTCTGAATAGTTTACATGACTTTTCATCCATACATCAACAGCCTCTCCGTTCATTCTCTTGTCCTAAATTGCCCAATCTTCCTGTATTTGGTCCCGCGCTTTCCTCTGCCCTCTGAGCTGCATTTTCACTTCAGCTTTGTGTCACTACTTGTAATTCCATCCCTATTGTGATCGCCGCCCCCTTCCCCCTCATGCACAGTGTAACACATCTTGGTGCCAAAAGACATCCATTACACTCAGAATATCCCCACAGCAGTGCCTTGCTAATTAATAATCCAGAGGTTGGCCAATGTCATTTCCCATCCCTACGACCCGACTTCACTTGCCCCAGGAAAACAAATGTTTCTGAAGACCCACATTTCTTGAGCCGGTCTTGGGCCAAGAGACGTAACCAATTAATATTGCTTAGCACTGTGTAAGCATACAGGGATGAATCCGGCTCCTTCTCAAAACCACAGAGTTTGATGGGGCCAGATTTTGGGACTATGCCCCAGGAGGTAGAGAAGTTATTAGACTCATTTTCCCCAAGGCCAAGCAGTGAGTCAGGATTAGAAATCACAAGCTCCTTCTTCCCGAACGCCAGTGATCATTTTTCTAAAGCAGAGGTTCCCGATCTGTTGCCTGCGGGACATTTGCCAGTGGCTCATCCCACGGTGCTGGCTCCTCCCTCTCATTTCCAGCTGCTACATCCCATAACAAGGCAGCTAAATGGTGCTCGGCACTTTCCAAATATCACTCAGCCATGGGCGGCAGGTATCGAAGGCCAGGGGAGGCTAAGCCACCCCTAACCCAGGCCGTGGCCTTGCCCACATTCCGCCCCAAGGCCCTGCCTTCCCTCCTCTGTATGATGAGATAACAACACTTCCTCCCGCACAGTGGTGTGGTGCCGACAGGTTTATGAAGCACTCAGATGCTGCAGTGATGGGGAGCAGATTACCTTAGACTGACAGGTTTTATTTGCCTTACAGTAGCATCTACAGGTCCAGGCCCCAGTATAATACGAATGCCTAGATCTTATATAGTGCTTTTCAACCATGGATCTCGAAGTACGTCACAGTCTTTACCCCATTTATCCTCACGGAACCCCCGGGAGGTAGGGCAGTGCTGTTTTCTCCATTGTACAGAGGCACAGAGAGGCTAGGTGACTTGCCAAAGGCCACACAGGGTGGTGGAAACCCAGATTTCCCAAAACCTAAGCTTGTCCCTAATCACTGGATCATCCTTTCTCTCCTGTTGTGCTAGGCATGGTATAAACTAACATGTATTAGTTTGGGGAAGGTCTCTGGCCTGTGTTTTATAGGGGGCCAGATGAGAAAATCACAATGGTCCCTTCTGGCCTTGGGATCTACGACTATAACAGAGACAGGCCCTTGCCCAGGGACATTATAGGATTGTGAGCAGGGTGGGAGGCAGAGCCCAGAGCAGGGAAGGAGGTGCCCCGGAGACATACTCTATGACAAGTTGGTTCACACTAGGGAAAAGTTGGAGAAGCTCTATGTTAGGCTCCCCTGCCTCTCAGAATTAGCCAAATCCTCTCTGGTGGCTGGGCTTAGTTAATGTGTCCTACAGATCACTGCAGCAATGCTTAGCCAAGGGTCCTGCTGGCCAGCAATAAGATAATACTTGGCACTTCTCGAGTATTTGGGGCTTTCACTGCACTCTATGGAGGTAGGGAAGCATTGAAACCAATCCCTGGTCAACGGTGAATGCCACAGTTTGTCGTTATGTAGCACGCTGGGGCCATTCAAAACTTCAACAGCAGGAACAGAACTTACACCCTCCTACTCTGTCAAAGTACAGGAGTGATCTGCCATATAGGTCAGCTGAGTCATTCTGATTTCATCCACTGGAGGGTATTGGTGCGTGTTACATGCCAATTCACTGCACTACTGCAGAGAAGGATGCTCCGGTGGTGAGGATGCTCACCTGCAACTTCAGAGCTCCAGGTTCAATTCCCTGCTCCTCCAGAGTGCCTGGGTGACTGGGCCTCAGTTCCCCTTCTGTGCAATGGGGATAACACTGCCCTGACTCACAGGAGTGCGGTGACAACAACCACCTTAAGGACCGCCAGGCACTCAGATACTATGACAAGTGGGGGGATGAGATAAGCACTAGAACTAGATAGATCCTCCCCGCTTCCTAGCTACAGAAAGTGAACTCTGGGGAGGTTGTGTGAGTCACACAAGCGAGTGAGCAGCAGAGCCAAGAATAAAGCGCCACTTCTCCAGACTCCCAGGCTCTGTTATAGCCACTACACCATGCTTCCACCCGCTAAGAGGAACAGGTGGCTAAGGAGAGGGCAGTATAGCTCAGTGGTTTGAGCATTGGCTTGCTAAACCCAGGGTTGTGAGTTCAATCCCTGAGAGGGCCATTTAGGGATCTGGGGCAAAAATTGGGGATTGGCCCTGCTTTGAGCAGGGGGTTGGACTAGATGACCTCCTGAGGTCCCTTCCAACCCTGATATTCTATGACAGAAAGGGAGTTTGGCTGAGAGAGCAGGAGGAGAGATAGAAGCTCTCTGATGCAGCTGCTCTCTGCATATCTTACATTCCCCAATTCGCCAATGAAAAGGGCTGACTGAGTCCATGACCTGAAACAAAAGGCACAAGTCAAGGCACAAATCGGCCCATTGCTTTGGAGGAAGTTGTCATAGGTGTATATTCCAAATGAGCAACAACAAATATCTAGATACGAATTTCATGAAAAGGCACATGAAAAAAATCCATATCACCATGGCTAGGGGTAAGAATCTGCCCTCTGTTATAGGAATCAGACCAGACGACTAATGGTCTCCTGTGTGGAGCAGGGGCATTGTAGACTAGTGGGTAGAGTGAGACCCTGAAAGTTCTGTTCCAGGCCCTGCCACTGACTTGCAGTTTAACCTCAAGCAAGTCACTTAGTCTACCTCTGCCTCAGTTTACCCCTTCTGAAAAGCAAGATAAGTTCATTCATCTTGCTAAAGTGCATTAAGTTTCTTTGCTGAAAGGGGCGATTTAGGTGCAAAATATTATTTTCTCATTCTTACAATTCACACCGAGACACAGCCAGCAAAAAAACCCCTATCAAATAAACAAAGACCCGGGACTTATTGAAAGGGTGCAAGGATGTTAGCACTGAAACTTCCACTTATTGTGTCTTAAAGGAAAGCGCATTAGGGAGGGGGAAGTGGTTTATTATAGCAACATTCTTTTCCCTCTCATCCTCTTCAGCTTCCTGGTCTTTAATAGTGTTTGGGGCCAGAGGCGGAAAAGAGCAGCTCCCAGATAAGACAAGCTTAGCACAGCTCCTGCTGTCTCAGCCAGACGGGGGCTGTTTTTTTGGGGGGAGGGGCACTCAGCTACTACCTCCAGCCCATGGGATCCGGTTGGAGTCTTGGCTGCACTAATAAGCCATATTTTTCACATGTATAGCAGAGAAAAGCACTTTACAAAAACTACTAGCTAGATCTTACTGAGTGATTTGGCCTTCTCCACACCACTCTGGCAAAATTCAGCCATCTCTGGGGCAGACTAGAGCGGCGGCCAGCCAGCACATGGTCAAGGGGAGGGCAGTTTTGGAGAAGGAACTCAGAGCAAATCCCCCTGCTCACAGGAGAAGTGCCCTGAGCTATTTATGGACTGCACAAAGCAGATGGGACCTTGATTTTCCATCACTTCTGAAAGTGAACGAATTGTACAGGAGTCCTGGGTGCCTTTCGCAGTCAGCGCCCTCTCGCAGCTGTGCGTGATGCCATGGCAACTGCCTCAGTTTCTCTCCCTCTACCATCAGTCGTTTGGCCCTGTGCAGGGTGGCTTCCTCTTAGGAGTCCAGCTGAGTCGTCTATAGCCTCTCCCCTTGAGGGGCAGTGAACCCTAGCAAAGAAGCAATAATCGCAGCCCCCATAGACTCCAGACTCCTTGTCTCCAGATCCTTTTGCTAGTAGATGGTAGGAGACCCCAGCAAGGCCTGCTCACTCCTCTGGGATCCAAGGGACCCTTCATTAAGCAGCAGGGACTGGCTCCTCGCAATCCCTTGGTGCTTCCTGGTCCACCGCTCCTGTAACCCTCTTCCAGACTCACAGTTTCTGATTCTCTTTCTCTGGAAGTTCGACTTGCGGCTGCTCTTCTGCTGAAGGAGTCTGTGCTTAGCTGAGAGAGCTGGTCTACCTGTTAACCCCTTCGTGGTCATGGCAGCCTGGGGTCTATGCACCCCACGACCCCAGGACTTACTTTCTCCGACTCAGAAGAAGTTACCTTGCTGGGGTTTGAATCACTGAGTCAGAGTATTTGACCTAAGACTTAGCCATTCCCTTAGCCCCCAGGTGGTCACCCACAGAGCAAGCCATCTGCTGAGCACGCAAGCTATCACGAATGGTTGGGTCTGTTAGACGCCAATTTAGAGATGCACCAAGAGCCAAGGAAGATGAAGTTACACCAAGGATGAATGCGGCCTGTTGCCCTTCAGATGACCACTGGCATCATCGCACCAAGCAGCTCAGTTCCTCGTGGCCTCAGTGGAACCCATCAGTCACCCCTTCTGGCAAATAAGCTATCTGCTTTGAAAACCTTTTAGCATCTTCAACCTCCCATTCCAACCATGTGACACTCACGTTTTTGAGTAGCTGGGAATCAATCCAGCAAGAACCACAATGGGACGGAATAGTTATTGAGCCGCAGCTCATTAATACCGAACAAGTTTATCATGATTAGCATCATTAGGAAGAGGAGCTAATCAGGATGAGGTGCTACTTGCCAGGGCTCCAGGCCATTAGATCAGAATTAGTTCATCTTAAACTATTGATAGGTACGTCATATGAACCTGAGTGCTCTTTGGCCAGCTGAGCTATCATAACCTGAGTCAGAATCAAAGTGATGAGGCAGGATAATTAATTAGGCACCTGGATAGGTTTCTTCCCAAACTTCCAGCAGACCCCAAAACTTCTAGATTTTCCGTAACTCCCCTGTGTCAGCCATGTGGCACTACACAGAGTGTACAGTGCTCAAAGGGAGGAGGAACCCTGATCGGGTCAGGAAATAATGTCTCTCGCAGCCGGGCAATGGGGGAGGACAGTGGAGTTAAAGGCATGGATATAGACCCTGCAATCAGATCTGCGAAGGAGGAACTCTGTGCTCATGTAAAGCCCTCTCCATTCAAATGACCCTTCATGTCATCACAATTCTCTGCAGCCACAAAATCATAGACGCGTCAGGCTGGAAGGGACTCCAAGAGGTCATCAAGTCTGGTGCCCTGCACTATGGCAGGACCAAAGAAAGCTAGACCATCCCTGACAGGTGTACTTAAAAATCTCCAGTGATGGGGATTCCACCATCTCCCTTGGAAGCCTGTTCCACAGCTTACCTCCCCTTAGAATTAGAAAGATTTTTCCTAATATCCAACCTAAATCTTTCTTGCTGCAGATTAAGCCCATTACTTCTTGTCCTACCTTCAGTGGACATAGAAAACAATTGACCTCCTTATATCGGCTCTTAACATATCTGAAGACTTTCATCAGGTCCCCCATCAGTCTTCTTTCCACAAGAAGCAACATGCCCAGGTTTTCTAACCTTTCCTCATAGACCTCAGGTTTTCTAACCCGCTGATGATTTCGGTTGCTCTCCTGTGGACTCTCTCCAAGTCGTCCACATCTTTCCTAGAGTGTGGCGCCCAGAATTGGACACAGTCCTGCAGCTGAGGTCTCACCAGTGTTGAGTAGAGCAGGACAATTACCTTCAGTGCCATACATGCAACACGCCCACTAACATACCCTAGAATCATAGAATGTCAGGGATGGAAAGGACCTCAGGAGGTCATCTAGTCCAACCCCCTGCTCAAAGCAGGACCACATCAGAATGATACACATCAGCCATTTTTTGCAACTTCATCACACTGTTGATTCATATTCAATTTCTGATCCACTGTAACCCCCAGATCCTTTCTGACAATACTACTACCTAACCATTTATTCCCCATTTTGTAGCTGCACATTTGATTTTTTTCTTCATAAGTGCTTTGCACTCATCTTTCCGTCACCATGGCTGGAATCCAACCAGGCGGGCTGACCTAAATTATTATTGTGATAGCACGTAAGGACCCCAGCCAGGGATCAGGGCCCTGTTAAATGAGGCATAGTACAATCAGAGACCCTGTCCCAGGAGGGCTCACAAGCTTAGATATAGACAACAGGTGAATAAAGACATGCAAGCGTGGGCGAGGGCAAGGCAACAGTACAGAGAGGTGTGTTTGCACATATTAGGAGCCAGGGTGGTCTCAGTGGCCACGTGGTCACCAGCCCAACCGATACCACGAGGTATTTCTGGGTGCTGTGGCAGAGGCAGAGTTTAAGGAATGACTTAAAAAGAAGATCAGGTGGTGGTTTTGTGAATTTTGATGGGGAGTTCTTCCTAAGCATAAGGGAGAAAGCATGGAGGTGCTCGTGGGAAAGAGTGGAGAAGAGGGTGATCAAGGCAGATACTGCTGACAGTACGTCAATGTGAAAATAACAGAATGGGAACGAAGGGCAGGGTTCAATGGCGAAGGGCCATTAAGATGAGGACGAGGACTTTGGTGGGGAACAGGTCTTGTGTTCTCTCTCTGCAGAGAGGTGAATTTCACCCCCACGTGAAGTAGGCAACTTCTTACCAAAGGCTCCAGCTCCCGGTGGTCAATGAGGCTGAACTCTCTGCTGAAGTAGTAAAAGTGCTTGTAGCAGGTGTTGACATGGGCCTCGGCACCCATGCTGATGATACTATCGAAGTGATGGATGTAGACATGGACGAAGACTCGGAAAAGGCGGGTGAGGATCTTGGTACACACCTGCTGGAAATTCTTGGGGAAGGGGACTCCTGCAAGGCAGAAGCAAAAGCCATTTTCAGCGTTTAAGCATTTGACAATTTCCAAACAAGTAACATTTAAAAGGCTTGGTACATCATCACTGTAACAATATGGAGGATTCCACCTCACTATTTATTACACTGACGATCATCATTTTACTGTTTCCTGGCACTTCTCCCATCTGCTTGTAGTGTCCAACTGTTGTCTCTCATCTTACCATTAAGCACGTTTGTGAGTCTTTACAAGAACAGGTTTCAGAGTAGCAGCCGTGTTAGTCTGTATTCGCAAAGAGAAAAGGAGTACTTGTGGCACTTTAGAGACTAACAAATTTATCTGAGCATAAGCTCACGAGTACTCCTTTTCTCTTTACAAGAACAGGGTCTAGTTTTATGCACTGTGAGTATCTCCACTAAAGTCACTGGAAAGAGCTGCAGTGGGTTTTGGATCTGGATCACAGTTCAGAACTGTTCAAGAAACAGAATATTTCTTTTCTGGGAAGTTTTGAAATGACTGTCCATTCTCATTGAGAATTAAATGTCAAAGAAGCCAAAAATGTTGCTATGTGAAAAAAGACCAAAAAAGTGTTTTTAATTGGAAAGATCAACATGGGAAATTACCACATTTCAGACGCAAACAAAAATTTTACCAAATGTCAACGTGAAATGTTTTGGTTTAGTTTTGAAGCGGCGGCCATTCAAAATGCAGGTTTTTGTTTTGATTCTCCCAACTGGGGAAATTTCATCCAAACAACACCTTTCCGGCAGAAAATTCCAATCTTGGCAAAGCCACGTTTTCCAGTGGGAAAACTTTTCAGTTAAAAAAATTCCGCCAGCTCTACCCATTGGGCATAAAGTTAAGCATGCGCTTAAGTGTTTGCAGGATCGGGGGCTTAGCCTGTAATTTCTTTAGCCCGGTGGCTGTCTTTTCACAGAAGGGGTGCACGATATCTAGCACAATGGAACCTTGAGCCCTGATCGGACCCCACAGGTGCTACAAATAATTATCAGTAACAATAACAACCATCAAAGCTCTTAATAGACATTAGCTAATGAACCCTCCCAAATTCCTGTGACACGGGCATGCATTATTAAAGCTGGTTGAACGCTTTAAAATGACAATATTTTGTTGCACGGCCACCTTATCACCAAAAATTGAAAACACGCCTGTCTTTTGACTATTTACATTATTAGCTCTTTCGGTCAGGGGCTGTGTCTCCCCTGCAGCCGGGAGCACGCTTCGCAGCGCGGGTACACAGACACATGCTAGCACTGCTCAAGCTAGCATAACCAAATTACAGCGTAGTCCGGGGTAGCACAGGAGTGGTTCAGGCTAGCCACCCAAATACGCACGCAGAGGTTCCAGGCAGGTTTGTACTCAGGTGATTAGCTCAAGCCACCACCCACGCTACCCTGGCTACGTGGCTCTTTTTAGCATGCTAGCTTGAGCCGAGCTCGTGCATGTCTGTCTACCTGCGCTGAGCAGCACGCTCCCAGCTGCAGCATAGATGTCCGTGCAGCACAATGGGGCCCTGATCTCAGCTGGGGCCTCTAGGTGCCAGGGGAATACAAATAATAATGCCTCCACGGGCATACAGACACTGTTCTTATGTTTCCTTGATGGAGATATAACACCTGCGAACACCGGCAAGTGCCCTATCCAGCTATTCCTCCCAAATGCACCTTGCCCGGATCGGGTGCTAACTCCAGGAGTCTGGCTGCCCATGCACAGTGGGCTGGGAGAAAGGATCCCACTTCCCCCACCATACAAGCCTGCAGAGACACAGCTAGACTCAAGCTCAGAGAAGATTCATCTAAACTTGTCCGAGCCGAGCCAGCAAGTCAGTGGCCGTCGTGGGTTTATGCCACAGAAGGTCCTGGATTCTGGTGCTACGTTTAGTCTGTCAGATTTTGCCAGGCCTTTGCCAGTTTCAATGGAAGTTACATGGGAACACGGAGAAGAGGATCTGGAGCAGCAGCTGCTTCGCAGAATGGAAATCTCAGGGTGGCAGGTTTGCAGATGGGCGGTACAACTAAAACCATTCCAGTTCCAGCCACAGCCCCCTCTCCTTATTATGTATATTTAGCCATGTCTGAAAACAAGCTCCATACCAAACATTGATCTGTCTAACCAGGCTTTATAAGATATATGCATCAGAGCCCCATTAACGGTGCTCTTTCACCTCCGTTCACTATTAGACACCACTTTCAAAGACTAGCTGAGGAAGCGTCAGCAGCCATGCATTGGTTTTCTGCACCATACTTTCAAGTGGGCTATGCTGGGTCCCCCCCCTTTGAAGTCATGCCTCCCTGGAAACGTAGCAAGAGGCTGTTTAATCACTGAAGCTGCCCAGCCTAATGACGCACAGATTAGCATTTAAAGACATCTCAGAGGAGTTGCATCTGCACAATGCGGCTTCTTCCGATGATTTTCCGATGAACCCCTGGTGCGCCGATAAAGATGAGCGAGCATGTGTTAATTACAGCCATGTTCACCACAGTCCAGCCGCGCTCTGTGTATTAGTGCATAAAGCACTACTATTTAACCATGGGAAAAGTGTCAGGGCTGGATCTCGGTGAGTCCAATGACCACGGTAGGCCCAAGCCATGAAGTTTGGACCTGGATGCAGAGTTCAAGGGGATTTGGTCTGGGTTTCGTTTTGACCGGCTTTCGCAGCCAAAGAGTGCTAGATAGAGGAAATGGGACTAGGCAGTGTTAAATAGGGGCCAGCTGAAAAATTTGGCTCCATCTGAAGATTAGAGGAAGTGTTTTGTAAATCCAGATCTACACTTTCTCTCTGACCCACAACTCAACCTCCTCTCAGAGGCTCAGGGGACCTAGTGAATTTCACCTACAGGATTCCGGGTCAAATCCAGCCTAGCTTGGTAGTTGCTAAATGTTTACCAGGTGGTGGTAAAGCAGGTTGGCTGATCTCAGCCTTGTTCCCACCTGACAAGTGGGCCAATGCCACCACTGGGCTAAATCTGAGATGTACTTAAGAGGAGAGACACAGACTACAGCCTGTTTCCAAAAACATAGTTACCCCTAAGCTCTGAAAACTATCGGAAACATGATGACAAAGCACAACACATCAGGGGTTCCCCTTCGCATACATTGATTTAAAAAGCTGCATAGATTTCATGTTATTTATAGATCCAACGACCAGATTCTGCTTTCACTTATGTGGGAGAGACTCCGCTGGGTTTAATGGAATTACACCTGATTTTCACAGATACCAGGCTAAATTCTGCTCTGTTTTCTTCAACTAAAACACACTCAGCCCTCTGGTTTGTTGTTTGTTTTTTACCCTTTTGCTATGAGACAGGATTTCCACAGCCGATTATCAATAAGAAAAGGTGCGGTTAGGATTTTGCATCAAGTCTTTTATTGCTTTCATGGAAGGTGGGTGAACCATGAATACCTAACTGAGAAAACGAACCTATCGTGTGGACAGTAAAGGGTTAAATTGACTGTAGAGGATAATAGGACTGGCCTGTGGTTAAGGTCCCGGATGGGAACTCCAGAGCTTTGGGTTCTGTTCCTGGCTCGGTCACAGACTGTGTGTAAACAGCAGCAGGTCCCTTCATCTTTCCATTCCCCCAGCTGTAAAACGGGGCTAAGAATCCTGCCTTACTGAGCGTGTAAGATCTTTGGGGCAGGGACTGTCCCTCACTATGTGTTTGTACAGTCCCTAGCACAGTGAGGCCCCGATTTTGCCTGGAGACTGAGGCGCTAATAATGTAGCTGAGATATATGAAATGCTGCCTCTAAGGAAACCAAACCAAACCCCGAGGTCTGCTGGGGGACAAGGCTGTGAGGTGATTCCATGGGATGAGCAATTTTGCCCTCTATAATAGCAAAGCAAGCAAGCAGCTTGTTCAGTTTCCCCGCAGCCTGGAGGGTCTAGGTTAACTGGGGCTCTCTTTGGGCCTGATCCAAAGCCCACTGCAGGCTGCTGGAGTCTTCCACTGACTTCAGCAGGCTTTGGATCAAGCTCTTGATTGGATCGAGTAAAAGCCCTAAATATTTGAGATCAGCAGCTCACCTGGAGATGGAGCTGCTGTTACTGCATAGAGAAGGAAGGCAGAACATCACGGCCCCAGCAGAGTAAGATGAGGCTGGAAAATGATGAAGCATCAGCCAGCAACACTCCCCTTAATAAAGAGGATCCATCACAGTCAGTGACTTTTAATGAGTGTGTGTTTTCAGCATTGCCACTGGGAAACCGCTCTGCTCTCCAGAGGGGCTTCTGAGATGCTGTTCATAACACTACCAGGGACTCAGCAAGGGGCTGTTGTGAAGGAAGCAGCGAATGCCGCAGCTCTGTGTTTGTGACCTAGTGTTGCTTACGCATCCTGCTTCCCTGATCCCTTTTCCGACCAAAACAAAAAGCAAGGAAGAAACTTGATCCAACTTGCCAGTTTTAGTGTATGCTGTAAACAACCCCTGGGGCGGTGCTTATAAAATCAGATCACATGGTAAAACCAGGTCAGGGGGCTGGAGTGGGAAATAAAGTCTGTTTCCCAGAGCTAGTATTGTCAGAGGACTAGATTCTTTGCTCTGGCTGAGTTTACACTTAGGGCGGGACCAAGGGGAGTGGGAAAGGTAGCTTTACACCACTCTGGGTTCCAGGGCTGGCCAGGAACCAGTCCAGACTTCTGAGTGCCTTAGAGCAGCCTCAGGGCTGCTCTAACTTACATCTAGCTGCCAACAGCTCTGAGGGGACATTTCAGCAGCTGGGGACCACTGTGGTGTAAAGACACTCTGGCCACACCCTCTTCTTCATGAGAATAGCCAATGCACTGGGGCAAGGGAGGTGCCACCCAGGGACGTCACTGAAGAATTCTCTTTGGGCAAGGGGCAATTTAGAGAGGGCAGAGTCTCAAGTGTTTTGTGACACCAAACCAGTAATGGGTAGGGAATGGAAGTTCCCTGTTCAGACCAGGAGATGGAGAAGTCCACTACTGAGAACGCAGAGACGATGTCTTCCCAGCCAGAGTCACCTCCTATGTGCACACTCCCAACCTTCTCGTTAAAAGATCAACAATCACAGGTCCAAGAATTTATATTGCTCTGCCATCACCTTCTGCAAGAATGTTCTTCCGCTGATGCCTAGGTCTGTGCTAGTTCTGTGGAGCTCAATGCCCAGCCCTCTGGAGGGATGAACTCCCAACGAGACAAAAACCAGGGAAAAAAATGTTTGCATGAACTCCCATGCACCGAACTCATCAGCTCCAGTTACCACGGCCCAAGACTGATAGGCTAGTCCCCACTTCTGCCACATGGTGCCACAGTGTTATGATTCCCCATGAACACACACACAAGCCCACATATGCCCATGTGGCACTGGAGTTGGTATTGCCTTTGATTTGGAGTGTGCAGGGGATGTTAACAGGCAGCTGTGGGTGAATAAGGCAGAAAGGTTTCCAAGCGATCAGACACGGTGACATCAGGCAGATCGGACAAACTGGATTTGGCAAAGTCACCCCGAGCACGTGCTTGATGTTCAACTGTAACTGAACGTGAATTCTCCACGTCATGCTCTCCTCTGACATGTCAGTACGTTGTCCCTTCTCATCCACCCCTACATCCCATCACATGGCTGCATAAGCTGCCACATCAGCCTTTTATAAGAACTGAAGAACTATGCCCCGTCCTAGGGAAAGGGCTCATCATAATAATACGAAATTTATTATCCCAGCCCATCGAGTCCAGATTCCTGCTGCCACCCTGCTTCGGATGAAACGGGAAAATAAGCACAACACCCCTGTGCATGGGAAGTAGTAATTCCTTCCTGACCCCTGAGATGGCCAGGAAACGACCTGAAGCATGGATATGTCATTCTAGAATCTTAGCTTCTACCGGGCAATTGCAGCAGATACAGGAGAATGTATATCCCCATCATGCTCAGAAGCAAGTCTTAACCCAGACCGTGCCAAAGTATTTAAAAAGGAAGAGGCAAGCTGTCTGTTTGTGGTACACAGGATCCACTCAGCATGGTGGCCTGAAAGATGATTAAAAAGCCTTCCTCTGGGCAGGAAGTGGGGTGGAAATCTGATAAACTTCCACCCCCCTCTATCTATGTGCTGCTGTGAATTTTCAAAGCCCTGAAGGCTTCTTACCATCCTGCTGCTCCTACCCGCAGTTCAGCATCGGAAAGTGGCAAGTTCCAAAGCAACGGGTACCAGCCTTGCCTCTTTTCTCACATCAGCAAGGAGCTAGGGAAACTGAACTTCCCCTTGCCCTGAATCTAAATTCAATGGATGTTCTTTCGGGTACCGAGCCATCGCCCTGGCAGCCACCGCACCCCTGCGAGAACAAAACACCCACACCAGGCATGTTCCACATCTCATCTGTCCCTTATGGAGTGGCATAAATAACTCGCCCTTCTGCTCCTCAAGCCATCCCATCTTGGCTCTTAACCGAGCTGCTCCCTAGAATGATGGAGCATCGTTTGCCACGGGGGCAGGGACATCCGGAGCTAAACGAGCCTCCCTCTCTCTCCAGCCTCATTAGAAGAAAGAGGAGCCTTCCTGGTAGAAGACAAGGGGAAGATTTCTCGAGCCAGAGGCACACAGGGCCATTCAGCTGTAACGGATCTGGTGTCAGGCAGGCTTGCGTGATTCTTAACATGCTTTCCCTTCAGCTGATCTTTGCTGCATCGATAAAATTGCCTCACTGATGGCTCATTAGCCATCGCTGAGAAATTAAACTCCTTCCCCAGCCCCAATCAGACCCTTCTGAAAAAGAGCTAACCTGACTTCCAGAGATTCCCAGCAGCACCGACCCTGCACTTCCAGATGCTCAGCTTTAAATCACGACCGAGGACACTGGGGGGAAATGAGGTTGGTTATCGATGTGGAACAGGGTTACTTATTGGAGAGGCATCACGTTATGGAGCAGAGCGGTAATGGGCCCCCTCTGCTCTAGCCCAGTGAGGCCCCAATCTTGGTTGTGACCTCTAGGTGCTAATGTAAATAATAATAATCCATTATTATAATTCCAGCCACAAAGACAGTGCCTAATTCTAAAATCCAGGCCTGCTGCTTTTATCACTGTGTTAACCAAAGTCCTAATATAGAACAAAACCATATGAAAGGTTTCCCTATCACATGATACATGATGGTGCTGCCATAATCCTACATTATAGGATTGTTTTGACTAGAGTGAGCAACTCAGGGCTAGTCTACCCAGGAAAATGAATCCAAATGAACTTTTAAAAGGGATTTGTTAAACCACAATAAATCCCTGCGTGGACACTGACACAGAATTAAGGTGGCCTTAATTCAGTTGAGTTTAATTCGCTTTGGAGGACAAGCCCTCATACATAGTGACTTTGATTCCAAAACACTTCCCAAACTTCAAAACCTGATTGGACAATCTACACCGAGAAGAATCATTTTCCCCTCTACAGAAATGCAGCCACATCTGAGGTGACACATAGCAACTGCTTAACAGCACTCAGGAACAACAACAACAAGTGAGGCCATCGAGTGAAGAGAACCGTATCCATCTGAAACCCTCGGAAGGATACAAGTACTCAAAATTTAATTACCTTAATTGATATTTGGCCAGGACCCTGGTCTTAGGGGTGACTTGCAGCCGTACAATGGTTTAGCACCTTAATTTTAACTTTACTGGGACGTTTTACTTGAAACCTACCTAGGGTTGTGCTTTAAATGCTCAAGGAGACATGTTTTCCACACACTGCACTGATTGCTTCAAAACACGGAAACCATGTGAGACAATGGGTAGAAAGACATTAAAATGAGAGAAATCCAAAAGTATACACAATTATGGAAACACAATTCTAAGCAGTCTTTGTATCCTCCCTGCCAGGAGTCTGCCTACGTACACTAGTGCCAGCTAATTGCATTCTTTCATTATTAATCAGTCCCATGAAACTGTAGAAAGGAATAATTCAAGTCAGCAGTATTAATACAATGAATTATTAATTATTATTATTCAATCCCATTTTGGCAGCTTATTGTTAACAGAATGGCCCCTTCCTCTTTAAACACCATTTTAAAAACTTTTTTTTAAAACGCCACTTAAAATTAATGGCAGGACAGCAGCTGCAAATTATGCATGGTGTTAATTTCGGAAGGAGATGGGAAAAGACAAAAAAACCCCTCCTTGTTTTCTCAGCTGGCTGGTTTTACAATCGCATCATGCTGCGTCCAAATGTTTCCCCCCTTTATTATTGGGAAAGTATCAGATTGTTTTGTTTTGTTTTGTTAATTGTGTTCTTTGGGAAAGGGCATGGAAGGCCCAGATTGTGTTTAGAAAGAAAGCACTTCACATAGTTGCTTAACTATGAACAAAGCCTGCTAATTTCACGGACAGAATTTAAAAGGGTGCTCAGCGCTCTTTTACAATCTGTAGACCTGATCTACGCAGGTTTTGTACTGGAGTCACTATGTCGGTTAAGGGTCTGATTTTCTGTGGACATAGTTTTATCAGTCCAATCCCTCATATGGTTGCAGTTAGACCAATATAAAAGTCCTTCTACCATTATAGCTTATTCCTCTTCCCATAAAAGAATAAGCCATCCCAGCATGAGGATCTTTATACTGGTATAACCGCATCCACATTAGGGTAGTTGTAGTGCTTTAACAACATTGGCATAGTAAATCAGAACAATGTGGGTGTGTGAAGCTAAGTCTTTAGCCTTTACCCTTATCTTCCATTGTTGACTCATACCACCACTGTCCTTAGTAATCCTACGCCCAAGCTTCTACATGAAATAATTCCGTGGGGCCTACAAACACCTCAACAAGGTGGCATGTGGCTACCCCGGCCCATGCTGTCTCATTGTTCCTGTCCATCTGCTGCCTCTTGTCTTACTCTTGGATTATAAACTCTTTGGGGGTTCTCTTTTTGTTCAGTTTGTACAGCTCCTAGCACACTTAGATCCTGGTCCATGAGCTGGTCCATAGGTGCTACCACAATGCAAATTATAATAATTCCTGTGTGTGCGTGTCCCGTAGCACTGTGTGACAGCAACCATATCTGGGAAAGGAAGCCATCCCATGAGTGGGCACAGCAGCTCAGTCAGGCCTCAGCATAACGGGCTGCCGTGTCTAGCAACACCCCAGCCGTGCTCAGCATTCCCTTCAGGCCCACAGAAAAGCTCCCCCACTGGGATAAGATAGGAGCTGAGCGGGGGGCGGGGGAGGGGGGCGGTAAAGTCCTTCCCAGCTACCAGATGCGCAAGGCCTCCTCGCTGAAGAGAAGGGAACGGTCACATGCCCAATCACCGCCCCATAGCAGCCTCACTCCTTTGACATTGCTGCTGAGGGGCAAACCCTGCCTGTACTTCTGCAGCCCCTGAGGGTACCCCGGCAGCAGAAGGGCTGTGAGGCTCCTGCCCAAGTGGATCTCAGCCACCAACAGCAGTGGGTCCCCCTGGCTTTGCCCCCTGCTTATGTGGATTTTCCGTTCCTCCCCTCTCCAAGCGGCCAGGGGAAATAGCATCTGTGGATCTGCTCCGCTGACCTGGTGAGGGGAGTGGGGGGAAGGCTGTTTCCCTGATTCAGTCTACACATTCACCCCACCCAATCAGAATAGCCCCTGGAGTCTGGGCTCTCCCTGTGTTCCCTCCCCCGCTGCCCCGGGACTCCAATCAGTGTGGTACCTGCATCCCTAATTACAGAGGTCACCTGCCTCCCCCAGGATGGTGGCACCAACCATTCTGCATTCACTTTAGGTGGAAGTGCTGGCCCAGGGCACAGCTGCTGGGCAACCCACGGCTAGGTGTCCCTTGTCCCCCTCATCAAGATCTTGCTCATGGTTGGGAAGCTTGGCCCGATGGGAGCTTTCCCTGGGCGCTCAGCGGGCTGGGCTGGACCTGTACCATCCTGTCCCGAGCACGGGGCAGCGCGGCGATGCAGAGCAGAGAAGGAGTTGGGAGTCCAAGTCACAATTCCTCCCCTGCTCCCCCTTGGAGAGGGAGTAAGTTACTTCCTCCCTTTTAATGGAGCAGCTCATCCCCCCGCCATGCACCCCGGCAGTTAAGCTGGCCAGGGACGAAGGGCAAGCGGTGGAGCTTGGGCCCTTCACAATCCATGCCCGCCATCCCAGTCACTCACAGGGAGCTGTATGAGATACATAACTCCTGCTCCCCACTCTCAAGGCTGGAGTCTCAGCAGGGCCGAGCTGGGGTGGGGAAGGGGAAAAGACCTTAGTTCCCTGCCTGGCCAAGGGAGGGCTGCGACCATCTAACCCAATGTAATTGCACCCGCAAATCCAGGGCCAGGTTCGGCTACCCTCACTGATGCTGAACAGACCCGTTCCTTCATGGGAGCCAGTGGGACGGTTCAAAGTGAGGGCCTAAGGGTATCAAAATCTGGCCCTTTGAAACTCTGGGGCTGCAACAGAGACTCAGAGTCCGAGCTCCCCAACGACCCGTCCTATCTGCTACAGTGCTAACAAACATTAACGGCCAGATCCTGCACTAGGGTATATCCTCCGCGGAAGCCAAAGCAGCTCTGCAGATGTACATCAGCTGAGTACCCAGCCCTAAAAACCAAAGGAGTCAATGATACCGTGAGCCAACCATCCGCGTTAATTTCCATCTGATTTCCCAGAGCCAGGAGGAGCGATTTTCCACCCCCAGCTGCACAAAGCGCGTTGGTTTGTGGAGTAGCAAGTCTCTTTCCCTGCCTGTCAATACAGCTGGCCGACTAGCCCTGCTGAACTGTGCCCCCCCTCTACGTTTGTGATTTTTGGATGACTCAGACGGCCGAGGAGAACTGCAAATAACATAAGGGAGTTCAGGCAACACTTGGCATTTCTCAGCAAAGGTTGGTTTGTCAGCGGTCAGTCAGCCCTTGCCAGAGAGCAGAAGAGATTGCTTGCCCTTGGGGAGTTCCATTGCACATGGCAACATCACGCGACGGGGGAAGCATGTGAGACCCACATGAGAGAGAATGAGACACCAACACCCACCTCCTGCAGGCAGTATCAGATTCAGGTCAGAGTGTTGCCTGAGTGAGTAGAATACAGAAGGACAGGGCCCCGACTATTACGCTGCCATGGGAATCGTACGACATGTCAGATATCCGTGGGACTCCACTGTTCGGCAGCCCTGGGGCGGAGTCCAGAGAGGAATTTCTGGAGCGGGACTTAATTCTCTGTAGCCAGCGATTCATGGGATGAGTTTTGCCCTTC
Source organism: Lepidochelys kempii (assembly GCF_965140285.1). Taxonomy (NCBI): domain Eukaryota; kingdom Metazoa; phylum Chordata; order Testudines; family Cheloniidae; genus Lepidochelys; species Lepidochelys kempii. The sequence continues at coordinate 102,254,623 of NC_136387.1, read as the reverse complement.
TGTCTGCACGTGATTTACCCTCAAACAGACGCTGCTCTACATCTTCCTTGTCCTGAATCACAGGAACGTTTTACAGCCTGGGGGTCATTTGCAAACTATTCACTCTATGTGTTAAGAAGCAAGAAGAAGGGGGGAAGGAGGGGGAAGTGCACCCAGTTCAGGGAAGGTGAGTGGAGAATGGGGGACCCTGGTATTGCAGAATGGGGCATAGCGAACCCCTGCTATGGAGAGAGGGAGGAAGGTAGACACAAACAGCCCCTCTCAGTGGAGGAAAGAGGGTAATAAGGGTTCACGCAGCACCTCTGCTGGGAAAGGGACTGGAGACCATGGTTATGTACACACAGCGGCTGGTATGGAGGGGTGGGGAGAATGGAGGTACTTCCACAGGGAGCGGGAGTCTGATAATAGACAGCTCATTAACACAGCAGAAAAAAAAACACCTGTAACCAGACCCACTGGTGGAGAGCTGATGCTAGATGAATTCAGACTAGGAATCAGGTGCAAATGTTCAAGAGTGAGGGGAATTAACCATTGTAACCACCCACCTTGGGCTGTGAGGGGTTCTCCCTCACTTGAATTCTTTAAATCAAAACTGGATTTCTTTCTGGAAGCTCTGCTATAGCTCTGTCAGGCCCCAGGGGTCTCAACTCCCAACATGGACCCGGATTTCATCACACTCCAGCCCTCCACTGGCAGCTGAGATAGCAGCTGGGACTGGGGCCCATGAAGCCCAAGGGCACAAGCCCCACCCCTCTGCTCTGATTGGGCAAGCTCCTGAGCGGGCTGCAGCCCCTATTTAAGCCAGAGGAGGAAATAGGTAGTCATCTGTACCATAGGGCTTCACTCTGCCATGGACCACTGGTCTGGTGTTCGCCTGGTCTTGCCTTCTGATCAGACCTCCTGGTGTCTGGAGTCTTGGTAACTGACTCATGATCCCTGCCCTCTGGTTCGTCTCTCAGTTCTGATCTCCTGGTGTTCCAACCAGGCCTGATTTCTGGTAATCGGCTCCTGGACCCTCAGCCAGCATCTAATGCTAACCCCGAAGCCAGACTGCCAACCCCCTGGCCCTGATACGCTCCAACAGAAGTGATGGACTTGATGCAGGCATTTTTTCAGATTTTATGGCCTGTGTGATAGAGGAGGCCAGGGTAGACGATCATAATTGTCCCTCCTGACTTTTAACATCTCTGAATTCTGCAGATTTCCCCTGCCCCACGTCTTCCCTTCACATCACCTTGATCCATTCCCAGTGTATCCCTCAGGCTGCCCTACAAGGTCTGGTTCTTTGCAGACCACATTGAGCATCTTCTTTTGTTTATGTGCTTTCATTCCTTCGACTGGCTCCAATGCCCCTGCCTTGTCACTCTCACCCAAACTTGTTCTATTGTTGAGTTCATAAAATGAAAGAGCCCTCATCAGAAACAAATAAATGTGGCATTTCCCTTTTGGCCAGGCAGCTCCATCTTCTGCAATGCCAAAACTACAAAGTAATTAACCTCAGTTTGTCAGAGTCATTAATTGGGGAATTATTGACAATGGCGTGTGACGAAAGGCTCCAGCCTTTCAACGTATGTCTACTCTGCAATTAGACACCTGCTTCTGGCCCATGCCAGCTGACTCAGGCTTGCGGGGCTTGAGCTAAGGGGCTGTTTAATTGCAGTGTAGACAGCACAGATCCCCTCGCAGGGCTCAAAGGATACGGACCCATATTCTCTTACTATCAGCCAGAACGCCCACAAACCGCCATTGTCAGTTCCACGTCGCTGTTTGTGAGACTCAGGAGAGGGGTTCTGAGCATGAGAACATTCTGCTTGTTCCTGGAGGTCCATCAATAATGGCTTTCTCTGAACCCCAGTGGGTTTCTGCAGAATGGCATGTGTTTCTATGGCACTGACTAGGACACAGTGGTGCAGGTGAAAAATAGCTGGCAACTGGACAACTGAAAAAAACCCAGAAACAGCCCAGTACAGAGGGGTTCTGGGATGACTGTCACGGGAAAAGCTTTTGGGAAGCAAAAAAAAAAAAAAAAAAAAAGTGGTCATCGAATATTTCATTAGGGTTTTCTCGACCAGCTATCGTCAGAATTGGCCAATTCACCTAGATCAAACGGTTTTGCGGAGATAGTTTGACAAAGCTGGGGCAGAACGTAGACAGGGCTCCTCCAGAGCCCCATCTGCCAGGCAGGGTTCTGTCAGTTGACCTATCAGGCGGGCTACTGAGGAGCCAGGTGGAACGACAGGGAGCTAAGACCACAGGAGCCTGGCCACTCAGGTTCATTGCTCCCCCTATGTTTCCAGCATCTGTGGCTGTAGGGAAGCAGCCAGGTGGGCTGCCCTAGGATTGGGAACTCCAGGGCTGGGAACCCCAGGGCTTTGCCTTTCCACTGAGAATTTTGACATTTTTGACTTTCATTCTGAATCAGAACAAAACCAAATTTTTAAACTACCAAGATCACCCACAAAACTAAATGACCAGCTGTAACCTGCCTTGCAAGAGACCCCCTCTGGCCCACCCCCTCCTGCACTCCCGAAATAAAAAACAAGAACCTGAAACTACCCTACCGCCCCACAACCAAGCAGAGTTTTGCACATCTCTCTTTCTGGGACTAAGAGACTCCATGTAGTCCATTAGAGACTTCACTGCTGCTACCAATCTCACGTGGAAGGCACTCAGATACTGTGGTGATGACAAACAAAAGCTAGCATGATATTTTGTGATTATTAGAGAGCCCAGCTGAAGGTTTGCAATAATGCAGGCCTAAAGTTAGCCTCCTAAATCCATATTTAGGCATCTAAATAAGCAGCCTGGTTTTTCGAAGGGCCCAGCACATCCCAGGGCTGGAAGGAACTGCTGGCTGATCTACACTTCTGAAAGTCAGGTTACCTGTTTATGCCAGAGACTGGGATGTAAGCAGCCAGGCTCACGGCTGGAGAAGAAGTCAGTAGCCAGGATTAGGAGACCAGTGTCAGAGCCAGTTTACATGGAGTAAGGCAAGGCTGGATCCAGAGCGGGAGCAAGGCTGAGAACAAGCAGACATGGTAGCTACCACCACAGTGGGGGAATGCTTCGAGCAGCCATTAGCCTAATGCTGTTGTTGGGCTTAAGAACACACCTGTTGGCATGTGCGGCAGGTATCAAAGGTATGCTCCGCCCAGAGGCCCTGCCCTCGCTCCCCCCCACCACCCCCCAAGAAGCCTCAGCTCTGGCCAGGAGCCTGGGGCTTGGCTGGTAGCCAGGGGCGGCTCGGGTGAGCCAGTGGCCCAGGCCGCTGCTCCAGCTGGCCAGTTGCTCAGGGGGTCGTGCTGCTGCTCATGCCAGCTGATGGCCTGGCTGGTGGTAGGGTTGCCAACCCTCCTGGTTTTGCCAAGAGTCTCCTGGAATCAGGCCCTATCTCTCAGAGGCTACTGAAGCCAAACTGGGAGATTTTAGGCTGCTAACTGTCCGGACAGTGCAGCGGGGCTAAGACAGGTTCCTTGCCTGCCCTGGCCCCACACCACTTGCAGAACGTCCCTGCAGCGAGGCTAAGAGTCTATGCGCGCTGCCCACACCCCGAGTGCCAACTCCGCTGTTCCCATTGGCTGGAAACTGCGGCCAATGGGAGCTCTGGGGGCAGTGCCTGAAGGCAGGGGCGGCACGCAGAGCTCCATGCCCCCCCGCAGGGGCCACAGGGCCGGGATCAGCGTGTGGAGGGGGCAGTGTGTGGAGCCCCCTGGCCCTGCTTACCTCGGGCAGCTCCCAGGCAGGGGCGCAGTGGGGCTAAGGCAGCTCCTGGCCAATGGGAGCCGTGGAGCCGGCACTCGGGGTGTGGGCAGCACACAAGGCATGGATGTGCCAGCCACTTCTGGGAGCAGCGTGGGGCCAGGGCAGGCAGGGAGCTCAATAATCCTGCACCGGTCTTTTCCATCCCAGATTCCTATGGCTTTCCCACCAAGATAACTAAAATAGGAACCCTCAGCTGCAGTGACTTGATTCAGATTCACGAGCCCATGCCCCTCTGGAAAGCAATAATGTCAAGGAAGACTCGCCAAGGGCTGTGTTTCACTGGAAGGATGATCGCTATGTCTTAAGATTCTTAAAACTTCCTTTGGAGGAGGACAAAAAAAAGTTAAATAAATAAATAAATAAATAAAATCACGCGTTGCTCATTTCATTGGAAAAGGAACCGCTTCCAAGAGCGCCATGTGGGCTTGGCAGCTGGGTTCAGTACAACTGCACCATGAAGAGGACCAACTGCTATCTAGGGAGAAGTTTATTTATGGAATCCGTGTGCTCCATGAAGACACTGAAAACAGCGAGAGCCATCTGTATGGCAACAGGATTGCTGGTATGTGTCTGTCAGACCGAATAACGAATCGCCGACACCAATTGGCAAACCCAGTAGACTCCAATCCCTGATCTCCCCAAAGAAGGCAAATGAACCTGATTAGCATATGTGATATTATCACCATAGTTACCCACAGGGGTAGCGAGGATTAAATCTGCAGGATGGGCAATAAAGAGGGTTAGTTCACAAACTTTTCCCCTCTGGGAACTGGGTTAGGTTATAAGAACAACTGTTTGTGGTGGGCCACATCCTATTCTCCTGGTGGAGATTTGTCCTCACTGAAAAAGCCACATGTCCTTGTAGGCCACAGGTAGGCCTAGGAGTGGAATAGCAGGGCATGCCATAGGTCTGGGGTGGAGTGCATTGCCACAGCTATGTACAGGATGCTTGAGTAGCACCAGTCCACACATCCTGCCTGGCTCTAACGAGTGCTAAGAGTCCCCCACTTCCACAAAGCACCATATGTAGGGGGGAAAGGATTCAACAGACTGGGAGTTCATAGTGTCACTTCATTAAGCTGGTTGCAGGACAAAGCTGGCATATTTTCCTCGCCTTTCCAATGAGTGTTAAAAAGAAAATGCAAAACTTCAATAGAGAAAATAATTATCCATGGAAACATGCTACTGGTGATGTGCTGGATTCTCCATCCCTTGGAGTTTATACAACATCATGGCAGGATGATTGGCTAAAAGATATGCTGCGGTTTAAGACTGAGCTTGATAAGTTTATGGAGGGGATGGTATGATGAGGTTGCCTACAAAACCAGACAGCCTATCTCCAATAGCTGATGAGGGGGAAAATTCTTTCCCAGGTATCTCACTGGTGGGTCTTGCCCACATGCTCAGGGTCTACCTGATCACCAAAGCTGGGACCAGGAAGGAATTTTCTCTCAGGTCTGACTGGCAGAGATGCTGGGGGGGGTTCGCCTTCCTCTGCAGCATGGGGTACGGGTCACTTTCAGGTTTAAACTAGTGTAAATGGTGGATTCTCTGTAGCTTGAAGTCTTTAAATCATGAGTTGAGGAATTCAGTAACTCAGCCAGAGATTAGGGTCTATTACAGGAGTGGGTGGGGGAGGTTCTGTGGCCTGTGATGTGCAGGAGGTCAGACTAGATGATCATGATGGTCCCTTCTGGCCTTAAAATCTATGAGGAACCACAAGCTGTTGGGGGCGGATGTGGGAATCCCTGGGTAAAGTTCTCTGGCCTGTGTTATGCAGAAGGCCAGACGAAATGATCACAGTAGTTGTTGTCTGAATGTAAGAACTACAGTCCACTTACCTATCCTGGTAGGAAAGATGTCCTCATTGTTAATGAGCATCTCGATCCATTCCATCAGCATACACATGTACTGGGGTGCCGAGAGCTTGGTCGGCCTCTTGTACTTGTGATCATCCTGCCACCTGTATTCATATTTGAGCCCACCAGACATGATCGGGCAGCTCTTCTCGGTGCAGAACTCCGACATCGTCCCATAGATAAGGTTTATCCTGTTGAAGAAGTCAACCACGTGCACCGCTATCCAGTCATTGATATTCTCCCCAGGAGGCAGTTGGACCACAGTCTTCAAATCCAGCCCAGATTTGAGAGAGGCCTGGGCTTTCTTGTACAACTCAAACCGCTGGGTGCCGGGCTCGAATTTCTTACGGGGGCGAAAGGTTTTGTCTTTGTTGAAAACTTGGTTGAGGCACAAAGCCATTCTGGGCTGGGGTGGCCAGGTTTAAAAGGGCAGCGGCACGTCCCAAGGCAGACTCCTAGCCTGGAAGCGTCAGGGTGGACATCGTGGGTTTCTGAAAGGAAAATAGATAGAAATATTGAACCCGTTATTTATGACACCAACTGTAACTGGCTCTCCCTTACTAAAGCTGCTCATGATGAATTGGTGGCACGTTCAAGAGACTAGATGGTCTTGTAGCTAAGGTACTGGATATAAACTGAGGGAATCTGGGTTCAATTCCTGGCTCTACCCAGACTCCTTGTGTGACTATGACCTCAGTTTCTCTATCTGTAAAACGGAGATAAAGGAAGGATTATTGTTTTGTCTATTTAGATGGCGAGGTCTTGGAGGCAGGGATGTATTTATAGTGCATAGGGCAACGGGAACCCTGAGGCGTCTCGGTGCTGCCATAATGCAAATGGTAATAAATGTTTTGTTGGTGCTACCATGGCTGGCCGGGTGGGAAGCCTTGCGTGTGAAAGATGGAGGCACCTTCTGTTGAAAGCCTCTTCATAAAGCAATATCCCTTGAGTAACAGCATGATCTTTACAGGGAAAGGCTCTGCTCACACCAGTATCTCAAGGGCAGCTGCTCTAAAGCAAAATAAAAAGCAGTATCAGAAGCGTTCAAGGTAGCTTTCCTCCCTCCCCCCCCCGTCCAGTCATCGCTCAAATGGCTTGGTGTTGATTTCCTTTTTGGGCACATGGGAAGTCGTCCCCCACCCACCAGCCCCTAGAGCTTCCCAGCTCATAAAAGTGCTCCCTGTGACTTGCCCCTGTGGCCAGCCTGGCAATTGCCCCAGGGCGCTGAAGTGAGTACGGGTACCTGGCCAGTCACATTGCTCTATTATTTAGCAGGAGTTTGTGTTCTGTTTCTTTAAAGCCCCTTAGGCCCAAATCCCATGTACAATTGTGTCCTGAGGGAAGTACCGTTTGGGTGTCACACTGTGATAGAAAAGGATCAACTCCCCTACCCATACAGCCCAAAACACAATGCAAACTAGTCACACGCAGTCTACCTCCTCTCGCCACCTTGCTGGATTGCATCAGCCGCCATCGGCACCTTGCTTTAAAATAATAAAGCCGTGTCAGGTGGGACACTAGCTTTGGCAGCTAGTTCTGCACCCTTGCATCAGTGACTCCTGATCTATCCAGGATAACCCCCTGGCCATCCCATCCAGGAGTCATCTGGAGGTCACCCTGAACATTACCGTGAATTGTGGGATTACTGGCCATTCAATAAACTGCTAATTATGCCCTGAGTTGCCTTCCTGAATTTACTACCACAGAAGCAGAGGGTCTGTGTTTCTCCTGGACTCAGACTATGAACTGAAATCTCTGCATTGTTTTCAAAGAGCCAAAGGGCTCGCCAAACATCACCGATCAGCTAAAATACATTTTGCATTGTCCTACAGTTCCCAGCGTTAATGCTTTTAAGCACATGAGATCGGGGCTCCATTGTACTAGATGCTGCATGTCATAGAATAGTAGGGTTGGAAGAGACCTCAGGTCATCTAGTCCAACCCCCTGCTCAAAGCAGGACCAGTCCCCAATTTTTGCCCCCGATCCCTAAATGGCTCCCTCAAGGCTTGAATTCACAACCCAGGGTTTAGCAGGCCAATGCTCAAACCCCTGAGCTATCCCTCCTACCCCCGAAAAAAAATTTTTTTTCTCTTTTTTTTGTGGTCTAATATTTTAATAATTCATGTCCACCAAGTGAGAGACAGTCTTTACCCTGAAAAGCTTGCCAACTACTTTGATAAGTCAGAGCAAGGGTGGGAGAGGAACGAGGGGCAACAAAAAGGGGAAGTAACTTGCCCAAGGTCTCAAGCAGAAGGGACGAGAGCCCAGGCCACCTGAACTCCAATCCAGTACCCTGTTCACCTGTCACAACAACAACAACGGCCACAGACAGACACACAGGTCCTGCCATCCCACAGGGTCCGATACGGTGCTTTGCAGACTCCATTACAAGGTGCACTGGACTCACTTCAGCCGCTAGAGAAGAGCAAATGCCTCTTGGGTGGAGCTCCGCGGGTATTTTAGAGCACACAGCAGCAACAGACAGAGTACAGCTAGACGTCAATAGAGTCGGGGTGGTGAGGGCAAATTATCCAGACACCAGAGTATTAAATTTTGTTCCTCAGGAACAACGGGAGACAAGAGCTGGTTGTTGTGGCTGCTTATCTTTTCTCTGTGGATGCCCTGTGCCTCCCTGTCTGAACAGCTGCCTGCTGTTGCACGAAAGCAAGGGTGAAATTCACCCCACACAGAGGGCAGCGCAAGATCCTCAGTTCCCACTGGGGCACAGGGATTTTCTTGCCCCTCTGGCCAGGGGTGGCTTTTGCTCCAAATGAGAGGGCAAACGCTACTCTCAGCCTAGCGGGGCGTCTTGCACTGATGCCAGCGAGAACTGCACCTGTGGGCCAAGGGTGCTGGAACAAGGGGGGCCAGGAGCCATAGCTCCATCACTTTTTACCAGCTGCGAAGGCAAGCAACGGGGGGAGGGGCAGAGATAAGCGAGCAGGGGGTGGGGTCGTAGGGGAAGAGGTGGTGCGCGGGCGGGGCTTCGGGGGAAAAGGGACGTGGGGGGTGGGGCCACGGTTCAGGTGCCCTCCCCCCCCTTTTAGGGAGCTTTGGTCACTCCTGTTGTGGACTAAAGAGCAGACGTTGCCACTTAGCATGGGAAACAGGGCTCAAGCCCTCTGAGGCTGTATTCAGTGCCACTCTAGGGCAGTGCTGGGGCGGGGGGAAGCGGGGGCATCTGGGAGAGGTAACAGGCCTTCTTGTTGGCTATGGCTCCAAGTCACTCTAGCAGCATCACGGCTTCCTGCCTAGCAGCACAGAAGGGCCTGAGAGGGAGGTTGGTGGTTTGTAACGCAAAGCATCCACCCAGTTACTGAGCCTGGAACTACTGCCAGATAAAGAATGAGCCTTATCTTGTATCTTCCTGCCTGGCTGTCACATTTTCAAGGCCCACCCTGCTGATACCGATAAGCTTTCCATGACTGCAAGTTTTCTGGACATTTAGGATTACATCTACTTCCAAAATAGACTGCCTGGGCCTCCCCCATCCAGCAAAGTGCTGAAGCTCGCACTTAACTTGAAGCATGCAACTTACTGGACTCCTATTGACTTCAACAGAGCTATTCACATGTTTAAAGTGAAGTAGGTCCTTCAATACTTTCACTAGATCAGTGCCTTAAATATAATTACAGGTTTCAGAGGAACAGCCGTGTTAGTCTGTATTCGCAAAAAGAAAAGGAGTACTTAAGGTGCCACAAGTACTCCTTAAATATAATTGGTACACACACACACTACTATTCGGGCATTGGTAGTGACACCGTAGTTAAGGTTGCATCGAGATTTGCACTTAAAATAGGACTCAAAGTCCCTCATGCTACATAACATGCACCAGTGTCTGGAGCTTGGTCACCATTGCATAACACCTTGGACCAGAGCCTCGGCTTGGCTAAATTAGCATCTCTCCACTAAAGTCACATACTCATCAAGTTTAAGGCCAGAAGGGATCCTGAAGATCAGCTAGTCCAGTGGTTTTCAACCTTTTTTTCATTTGCGGACTCCTGAAAAGTTTCAAGCGGAGGTGCAAACCCCTTTGGAAATCTTAGACGCAGGCTGTGGACCCTCATGGGGCTGTGGACCACCGGTTGAAAACCACTGCTCTAGCCTGACTTCTTGTAGGACACAGCCCAGAAAATTTCACCCCCAGACCTATTTTATCTATCTTAGAGTTTTATCCTGCCGCATGTCACCATAGCATTTGAGCAACTTCCATGTAAAATCCAATAGCAATAACAAAGTCCGTAGTGGGCTTCCTGGAGCTTCTGGCACTTCTCCCATGCCAGGTAAAGACTCTGCTTGTGGTAGGGTTTTTTTCCCTGGATGGAGTGAAGGGCTGGGATATCAGGGGTGTTCGACTTGAGAGCGTCCCTTGTGGTGGGAAGGCTTTCCTTCCTCAAGTCCATGAGTAGGTCCGTCTACACGGCGAACAGGAGGGGTAAATTCCAGCTCGAGGAGTCATACCCACGCTAGGTCTGATCGAGCTAACGTGCTAAAAAAATAGAAGTGTAGCTGCAGCAGTGTAAGCAGCCTCGTTGCTCGGAGTACGTCCTTGTGGTCTCAGATCAGCTTGTACTCGGCACGGCCAGCCCCTTCCACCACTCGCCCCACCGTGGCTTTACGCTCCTGTTTTCAGCACGAGCCAGGAAGCGCCGAAGGGGGGCTCGGCAAGAGCGTTTCAGAACCCCTGCCATAAAGCCTGGCACATAAAAAGTGAAAACCTGTGATCCATGAATAGAGGCTTTTAAATCCCTGTTCTGCCAATTGTTAAGGGGTTTATTTGTACATCTATATTCTACGGCTCTTTCCAACTCATTTGTACTCAATGGGAAGTGACTCTTCTCCAATAACCAGCTCCCAGGACATATTTCATCATACAAACTTATTCTACTGTATCACTTTCTTGTTATCATACACACTGATCTCTTCAATCATTAGGCAAATGGAGGCGGATTTCCTTTTTGGATATTTATTGTCTTACTAAACCCAATTAAAATCAATGAAGCTATTAAGCATCTGGTCTGTGTTTTCTTACAGTGTCTCTGTGAAAGATATACATGAACTGGTGCACCGGAATAATCAGATTTCCTGTGCTCAAGTCCTTTAGTTAATCCGCTACAAAGGCAGCACGTACCTGCCTGGTCATTGCATTCCAGTCTACCCCGAATGCAGTCAGCACCTACATGAGCTGTTTGCCATGGTTTTGCTTCGTGAGCCGTTGTCGGCACTGCTGCCAAATTGCACAGGCCTTGTAAATCCTTACAGGAATTTGGAAGAAAACAGATCTTCAGAAAAAGTAGAGGCAGAACGTTCCCCGTCAAAGCCAAGTCAGTCTGTGGAGCCGCAAACCCACAAAAAAGCCAGGTCACTCCTCAATCTCCCTCAAGAGTGGGCAGTTTAGGATCAGCACAAATCTTGGATGGGGAGGGTAAAGCACAAAGCTAAGAGCCCAGGGTGTGAAATCCTGGCCCCACTGAACTGAGGGGAGTTTTGCCCTCCACAGCAATAAGGTCAGGGATTGCTGCCTTGCAGTCTAATCACCACTCTGGTTCTTGCGGTTACGGCACTGAAATGGGACTTTAATTCCTGGCTCTGATACAGACTCCCTGCATGACCTTGGGCAAGTCACTTGGCCCCTCTGTGCCTCATTTTCCCTGATTACAGAATGGAGATGGTGATCCTTTTGGACCTCACAGGGGCGTTAGGAGTGCTTGCAGTGGAAGCTGCTATACAAATACAAAGTATTATTATTCATAGGGGGCTGACACTCTCAGCTATGGTTTCACACAAAGGCCTGGAAATCAATTGCATTACTTCAACAGACTGAGGGGAGGAAACCTGCAGTTAAAAGTGTAGGTCCAAATTTCCCCCCCTCCCGGCAACAGTAGCCTCTGATTTTGGGCAGCCAACCTTATTTATAAAGAGAGAACACACACACCGCGGGGTGGATGATGTTCCAGCCCTGCCCACGTGCTCAGGACTTCTCCATATAAACAGCAGGAAGATGGCCAAGTCTCAGGACATTCTAGGAGGGTTCAGGGAGGAAGAGTCTGGCCTCCAAATATCAGTACATGCTGCAGCGGCTTCTTACGTGGCTAGCAAGAGCTGCAATGCAGTAAGCTCAGACAGCCGCCTCACACCGTTAGACACACTCCCCCGATCTCTCCCACCTCTTCATTTAATGCATCCTGGAGCAACACAGTGGCCTAGAGGGGCACATTTTTGCTTTTAATTTTCACATTACAAAACAACCTCCTTCCCAAAGCAACAAATCCGCAGGGGGAAGAACAAGCAGCAGCTACAGTCTGTTCCATTACAGAAGGTGCCTACAAATCCTATCAAGGATACAGCTGAAATAAATCTCAGCCTCTGGAAGTCTAAAGCCCAGGCCTACAGGAAAGGGGACTTGGGGTCATTCTCTTGCTTTCTAGTCCCGATTTGCTGCTGCATTTGGGCAAGTCACTCTGCCGGCCTTAGTTTAATTCTTCTCTATCTTTCCAGGGTGCTTGGTGAGGCACCACTGATCTGCGATCCTGTATAGGGGCACTCACCTCTTGAGCACCGCAAAGTGGCAGGGTGCAGTACCGCCTTCCTTTTCTCACCCCTGGTGCCACCTGCAGGCTGCTGGCTGCCCTCAAAGCCTTCAGTGGCTTGGCCCTCCAGCTGAATCACAAAGTCTGAATGGCCCTTCTGGGGTATTAAAGAGTCTAGTAAATAAACAGTCTATTTGCCCTCGCTGAGGTCCTCAGCGAGGACCCTTTAAATGTAGTTCTGGGCCCTTTAAATGTAGCCCTTTGTTCAGAGTCCCAAATAAGCCCCATTCCCTTTGTGGGGTTTATGCCAGTGGGTGGTGGCAGAACCTGGCTCATTCACTGCTCTGCGTTCCAGTTCAGGGACCCTATGCACAGTAGCCACATACTGCCCTCTCTAATCTGTCACTGCTGTTTCCTTGGGCTTCTTCCAACCAGGCCCTTTATCTCCAGCCCTAGGTCAGAGCCAGCATCCTCAGATTCCTCTCTGCAATCCCAGCTGGGCAGGTTCAGCCAGCCATGAACTCCATCTATTGTCAGGCTCCTGCGGTCAGAGAGAGACTCCCTCCTTCTCTCCTCCAATCCTAGCCAGTGACTGCTCCACTAACCCACAGGCAGCTCCTTTTATCAGGGTCAGCAGGGCCCTGATTGGCTGTTGCTAGCCCGTCTAGCCCTGGAAGGACCAGGTCTCTGTGGTTTTCCAAAGTGGCTGCTCCGGAGAGTCCTATCTAGGCAAGCCTCGAGGACCCACCTTCGCTGCTCTTTTCTTCTCAGCTCACTGCTTCTTAGGGAATCATGTGGTAGGACCTTGGGGCTCCCAGCAGGGAACCACAAAGGGCTAACACACTCCACCACAGATCTGTAGACAGGCAGGTGAAAAGCACTATACAAGTATTCTTTTCTTTATAAGAATGTACTTAGGTATTTCTCTGGGAGGCCCAGAACTCATCCCTGCTGAGCAACGTCAGCCCTGCCAATTACACATGGTATAAGCTGTGATGCCACCCAGGGGTTGAATCACGGCACGAACGGGGAACTGATCGGAAACCACGGGCTTTCATTAATTTGTCCTAGTGACCAGGAGACCCACTGCAAAACAAAGATGCTGAGTCATGAATCAGTTCTCTCTCAGCTGTTGTTTAATCACTGGTGATACTCCCGGGCATGCAAGGACATGCACTGGATTAGACCAATAACCCTTCAACCTTTGGCCCAGTTATAACCACTGGCAGAGAGGAACCAATGCAACCCATGGTGCAGACGGACAGAGCTGCTGTTTGTCCCAATTGGTCTTTCCCTTGCTTGAAACCGTGGCTTATTACAATGTAGCCAGTCTGCATAGGGATTTGCCCGGTCTAACGTACTTATATGGCCCCTGTTACCACAGTATCGGAGCATCTCATGATCTGCAATGCATTTATCCTCACAACACGCCGGAGCAGTAAGGAAGTGCATTATGCCCATTTTATGGATGGAAAACAGAGGCACAGGGTGTCTAAGTGAGTTGCCCAAGAAGCCTGTGGCCAACCAGGAGACTGAACCCAGGTCTAGCACCCTAACCCCTGCACAGTGCCCCTCCATACATAAGAAGTGTCACACTGTGTCAGACCATGGTCCAGCCAGCCTGGTAGCCTGTCGCTGACAGCAGCCTGTACCAGCACTTGCGGGGGAGTGTACAGAAAGGGCACGTATGCAGTGATCCACTTGTGGCTTCCGGCAGTCAGAAGGTTCGATCGTCTCGACCATTCCTTCCGCTGGTGAGACCTTACTACAGCACTTGCTATTAGTTCCTTGCTGAGGGGTTGGGAGAAACCACCCATTTTGTGTTGCGTGGCTTAGCCAGGTTCCATGGTCCAATGGTTGTTTCATTTCATGGAAATCAGTCCACTAGAGGCACCGAAAGGCCACAGAGCCGCTCAAATCAACCCCGAGAACCTAAACTTCAGGATGGCATCATCCTCCCTCCCGTAGAGACCAGGGACACTTGCACCCCGGATTTTGGGCCCGTTGCTAACTGGATTGCAGTGAATTCAGTGAATTAGAACTAGCATTGCAATAGCATCTAGAGGCCCCATCGTGCCAGGCACTGTACGTACACATAATGAGAGAGTGTCCCTGCCCCCAGAGAGCTTACAATCTATATAGCCAGCAGACAGGAAGGGAAACTGGGGCACGGGGCAGGGACTTGACTTGTCTGAGGTCACCCAGCAGGCCCGTGGTAAAGCCAGGAATAGAACCCAGGTCTCCTGACTCCCAGCCCAGTGCCTGACCAAACAGCCTGTCCTGTAGTCTCCCAGGCATTCATAGCACCAGCTCCGTCCAGTTTCCCAGCCCTCATGAGCAGTGCAGCTGCAGCGTCCTCGCCCCAGCATCAGGATGGACGGAAGCAGGTGTGGGATGCCAACAGGTGGCCGTCCCTGCCGGAGCTCCGGCTGCCTTTCCTGCTGCGCTGCCCCCATTGTGAACGGGGCCCTTCCTGTCCCGGGCGGGCCTGTCCCGGCAGCCGCATCTCACAATCGCCTGCGGAGACAGGAAGTTGGAGAGCGACGGCTCCCTCCCCCTCCCCACAGTGGTCCATTCACCAGCCAGGGTCCCGGATTCATTTGCCAGCGAGCTGCAGGAGAAAGGCTTCGTTATTGGAGACGAAGGAAGCAAGGGGGAGCCCTGTTCCTGTACCTGTTGAGTCGGGCACGAATATAAGCTCCAGCATTGACTTGGCTGCCAATTTCAGCACCAGCTGCACTGTGCTCATTCCTCTGGGCACATGGCCTTGTCTACACTGAGAGGAGGCACCGGATTAGCTTAAACTGGTTTAATTAAACCAGGGAAAATCCAGGTCGGTTTAAAACTGGTTTAATTGGTCTAGTCTGTGCCTGTAAATTTACCACCTAAGCCAATGCTCAAGCCAGGGCTAAGCCAAAATAGCTGTCCACATGCAGAGCTGTAACTCACAGCCTGTCTCCACGAGCAAGTTAAAGAGAGAGTTATACTGAGAGAAAAGTGCTTTACACTGGTATCGCCCTGCCTGTTCGGAAAGGGGAATAAGCCACGCTAGCAGAAGCACCTTTATAGCGGTATAACGGTGTCCACACTAGGGGTTGTACTGGTATAACTATCTTGCTTAAAATAATCATGCCCCTGTCTGATATAGTTATATGCATACAACACTGAAGAAACGTAGGGCTTCTCTTAATAGTTTTCCAAGAACAGGTTCCTTTGTGCCTCAGAAAGACAGGCGTTACTGGTGCGAGGGTTAGCGCTTTTCAGATGCAGACTGCCAGTGCTCCAGGCCAGTCCCGTCAGCGACATTGCACAGATGGGGAAACTGAGGCACGGGTGGGGGTTGCATGAGTTGTCCAAAGTCACACAGCTCCTCAGCAGCAGGGAGTCAGGAGACCTGGACTGGTGTTCCTGGCTGTGTTTCTCTGTGATCCGGGGCAGTCACTGCACCTCTTGATGCCTGTTTCCTCTCCCATTCTTTGTCTGTCTTGTCTATTTAGACTGTAAACTCTTTGACACATGGGCTTTCTCTTACTATGTGTATGTACAGCACCCAACACAATGGGGTCCTGGCTGATTTACCTTGGAATAGAACCCAACTCTCTCCTGACTCCCAGTTCAGCACCTACTCACTAGATCACACTGCCACAGCCAAATACAAAATGAATATTTCTCCAGGGTCAGATGCGGAAGGAAGCCACAACTAAAACGGCACCCACAGCCCATCTGGCTAAGTTTCAGTTCCCCTAGTCATCAGTCTGGCTTCAGAGACCACCCAATATGCACAGAAATCTTTAAACGTGAGAAGTCCAGCCAGCGTATGGTGTAAGGTACAGGGCACAGGGATAATCAAACAATCGAGCGTCACCTCCACTTTGTTACACAGGTACACACAAAAGAGGAAAGGAAAGTAGCACGAATAGGGAAAGTGAGAAACTGAGGGCTGTGGCAAGAGATAGGCTGGGGAGCTACTGAGTTCTCATCCAAGTGCCCAGATACCAAGGTGATGGGCACAGTATGAGAACAGAACAGAATCCCGGCTCCGACTCTAATTTTCTCAGGCACTTGGGCAAGTCACACCCTCCCTGCCTCAGTTTCCCCATTTTTAGAACTAGGGTATATATGGTGCATCCCTCTCCTTGCTCAGTTTTGCTGTGCTTAGACTGAAAGCTCCTCAAGGCAAGGACTGGGCTTCCTTGTCTGTTGAAAAGCGTTTAGGCCCAGATCCTCAAATATACTGTAGTTCTAGAAATGGGGAAACTGAGCCAGGGAGGTTGTGACTTGCCCAGATGCCTGGAAGTTAGCCACATAAATATCTTTTAGGATCTGGGCCTTCATACATTGTGGGTGCTACCAGAAAGAATTAATAAGTAAGTATTATTAATAATCCATGAGAAAGAAAACTCAAGAGCACTGAGTGACCAAAACTAAAAGATCAGCCAGGAAAATGTATCCATGTGCTCATCGGCTGAGAACACAGCGTGGTACTTGATCTACAATTAAATGCAGTGCTGAGAGGCTGTTTGAAACCTTTAATTAATTAAGTCCCCTCTCGCATGCCAGTGGTCAGATGCTCACACAAGCATCTGGCTCCGGTAACCTCAAACAGCCACTGAGCAGCACGATCCAAATTTTAAAGCAGCAGAACAGCTGCTCTCACACTGGGACGGAGCGAGGCATTTAACATCCTAACACCATCCTAATGGATGGCTCTGACATGCTGCCAGCTCCTAAGGAGATGCTCAGCCAGGGGCGGGTCACAGATCGCAGGCCCTCAAATCCATGCACGACTTTTTGGTGGGAGTAAAAATCCATCTTTAGGAAATGCAGGGCCCCAGTTTGAAGCAAGGGGCCCCATGCCCGCTTGCATTTTTGAACCCGGGGGTAGGAAGGCAAGCAACCAACGTTTGCGGGCCTCTCTGCAAAATGTGAGTGTCCCTCCAAACATCAAGGCCTGGATCAACCTGTCTGTTGGAGGCTGCCTGAATCTGCGCAGAGCCTGAGTTTACAACAAACTGGTTTGCATGCCCCTGCAATGCTGCCCTCTAGTGGACAGACTTGGTCCTACCCCCTTCCCAACTCTACACCCCTGCCCTGCTCATGAGTGTACCAGATCTCTCTACCAGCCTTGTGAAGAGTTACCTTTTTAGTTCACTGACGCTTGGGTTTTGGGAGTTGACAGTCACCAATTTCCTCTTTCATGCCACATGCATGTGGTTTGTGGGTGACCTTGGGGCCTGTGTAGCTGCAAAAACACCCAAACATGGCAATGCCTCTCAGAGGCAGAGTCAACTGACTTTGGTTTGCATGGCTTGTCCTACTGGGTTAAAAATAACAGAGCAGACGTTCCCGCTTGAGTTTCAGAGCCCGGGCTCCAGCCATAGGTCCTGACTCCATGGGTGCTCCACAGCTCAAGCATCCATGGAAAAAAAAAACAGGGGGTCCTCAGCACCCACCATCTACAGCTGTTTGGCGGGGCCCCGGGACTGGCTACCCATCAGCGAGCGGCTTGGATGATGGGGAGGGCGGGTGGAGAGGAGCGAGCGGTGGGAGGGCGGGGGAGAGGGTGGAGCGAGGGTGGGGCCTCGGGGCAGAGCAGGGGTGGAGCCCCCACAGAGAAAAAGAAAAGAAAAGTCAGTGCCCTTGACTCCAGCCCAAACAAGAACATCTACGTTGCTATTTTTAGCCCCGTAGCGCGAGACCCACGAGCCTGAGTCCATCGACCGAGGCTCTGAGACTCGCTGGGGTGGGTTTTGTTTTTTCTCCCATGTGGGCATACCCGAAGCGGCCGCACGCTGCAACCTCCAGCTAGGCAGACTCTGTGTGACAAAATAGAGGCCTGCACTACTAGTCCGAGCTGTCTCAGTGGCTGACTGAAGTTTGACTGCAAGAGTCTTGGGTTCAATCTCACGCTTGAGGGAACTCCTCTCTTCCCTCACCAGTAAAAAAGGAAAGTCCCCCTGCTGACACATTACTTCGATAGCAGACAAGCACTGGCGAAGTCAGCGAGGAAGCTGCTACCTGAAGCTTAAAAGGGATAATCGCGAGATATTTCGATGGGATATTAACCTCTCCAGCCAGCTGGCCCGTCAGCCACCTGCACCTGTATTAATGATTATTAGTCGGGCTCTGATCCCGCATGCACGTTTGCACATGCCACTGCAGTCAACGGGACAAGGAGACTTAAAGTTAAGCATGCACATAAGTATTTGCAGGCTGGGAGCCTCGTTACTGGTGTAGTGCAACCCTGATCCAAAGAGCCGTATGTTTGGAAATAGATCGGAAGTCCCCTAGGGCTCAGCAACATCACGCCCAAGTCAGCCATTTGCGCCCTGTCCTTGTACAGCCTTTGAGTTTAACCAAATCTAAGGGGACATGAAAGTATTCTATTTAAAAATGGTCACTTGACCACAATGGTCCCCAAACAGGGCTGGTTTCTCTTCACTTCCTGCTGAAGCCAGACCCCGGCTGCATTGCCTTGGAGGAACGGGGTTATTGGCCGCAGATCCCAGATGCCGTCGCAAATGATGGAAAATTCCAGGAGACGTTCCAAGACAATTGCTGGGAGCGGGAGCTTGCTGCCGGGGCATGAAGGCCAAAGCGAACTAGCCTGGGAGAGGAAGGTCCAAAGAGGAGCCCCAGCTGATACATCCGATGAAGTGAGCTGTAGCTCAAATATGCTCAAATAAATTGGTTAGTCTCTAAGGTGCCACAAGTCCTCCTTTTCTTTTTGCGAATACAGACTAACACGGCTGCTACTCTGAAAGCTGAGAGAAGATGATCTCCAAGAAGCGCAGAGCAACATTTACCTGTTCGATGTCATGGGAATCTGCCTGTGGGTCCCAGGAAGGGAACTTCCCGCACAAACGGGAAGAACGGGGCTGGAACAGACGCAGCCGTTTAGAGGCAGCACCAATCAACATAGCAACTAGGCACCGAAACCCAAGTCGGGAATCACCCTTCTGGCTGCTGCAATCAGGACACACACTGGGAAGTTGCAGCCAGGAGAGCGGTGCCCAGGTTACTCCTGTGGCTGTTCCCCGCTCAGGACTTGGAACCCCCCTTCTGTCCCCTAGTGCACAACCCTACAACCGAGCCAAGCAGATTTCTGCTTCCAGACCGTTGCCCCCTGCCTGGTTTTGTTCACTGCCCTCTTCACCCTGCGCACTGCCAGGCAGTCCCCATCTGCTGCTTCCACGCCCACTGCCTGGTACCACCCAGCCCACCTGCCGCTCCCTCCACTGTCACATCTGCCTGCCCCACAATCCCCCTGCTCCAAGCTGGTGTTACCGGCTGGCCCATCACTCTGCCCAGTGCTAGCCCACTGAGTGCCTGGCATCACGTACCTTGGCTACTGCTACTCCAACACCCTCTTAGAATTCGCCTCTGATCATGCCTCCTTGTAGTGTTTGTTCCCCAAGGAACAAGGAGACAGCTTCAGTCTACCTAGCCCCCCCACCACAGTACAATCCACATCTTTCTCCTCCCCACACTTCTGTGAGGTAGGGTGGCGCTGTTATCCGGGAACAGAGGCACAGAGAGGCTAAGTGACTGGCCCAAGGTCACATGGGGAGTCTGTGGCAGAGGAGGGAACTGAACCAAGGTCAGAGGCCAATGCCTTCACCACCGGGCCAGCCTTCCTCCCACTAGACCGATCCTCTTACTTGGAAAGCAGAAGGGAGGTGTAGCTCCCTGGTTAGTGTGTGTTACACATCCCACTCTGTGTCTGATCCACAGAGGACATAGGTCTTCCAAAGCTGCCAGCTAGGGGATTTGGGGTCTGATCCAACACCTGTGTAAATCAGTAGAGACTCATGCTCCTAGCTTTAGAGGGACCAGGTTCAGTCCTGAGTAACAGTCGCTACAGAGGCACAATCCCAAAAGGCCTGGGCTCAGTGGCTCCTGCTGCCTGTTCGGAGCATGTGAGCCATACAGCTCCCATGTGAGGGTCAGACATGATACCAAAAACACCACACACCAACCCTCTACAACTCATCTTCTGGTCAAACCCAAGCTCCTCCCGAACTCCTCCAACATGTATGGGGACCAGATTCCAGGACATGCAATGGCCTCACTCAAGCCACTAGCTATGGGACATTTAACTGCACAACACGACAGACCATACTCCCAGACCCTTGTCAGTTTCCTCAGCAAAGTCTTACAGTGGCAATTGGCCACCATCCAAACTCTGCTAAGCACAGAATACTGCTTCCAAACTTTGGCTGGTTTGGCTCCTCATCTGCTCCAGGAAGTGACATTTACTCCGCTCATCGGCTCAAAAGCCACATTCATTCCCCCTCTGCTATGGCTCGCCCCTCACGCTCGCCCCGGATGTCGCAAAATATGGGGTCACTAAATATTTACAAAAGCGACAAAGAGTCCTGTGCCACAGATCCAGACTAACACAGCTACCCCTCTGATACTAAACATTTATAAGCGCACCGGCTGAGCCAACCCTAGTTTGCAGCATCCAGCTCCTGAAATGCCCCCTCCCCTGCCCCCTAAAATGTACCATCTGCAACTTCATTGCAGGGGTGTGAAGTTGGGGGAATCAATCCACCTGGCTGCATTTGCTTTTGTTCCCAGTGGGACTGTGACACACAACAGGCTAGCAGGGAAAGCATGAGGTTGGAGTTGGAGGGGGCTTTACTGGGAGACAGTTATTCTCAGAGCAAGCCAGAAACTTCTTAAGGAAAGTTTAAAAACAAAACAAAACCAGACACTCACCTAACTCCAGAACTGATCTGAATTAGAGACCAAATCCCTCTCGAGTGTATGGAAAGGTCAGCTAGCTAGATCCTGCGGCTTCCTTCTGGGCTCCCTCAGTTTAGCTATGAGATCCCAGGGTCAGGGAAAAACTCACACACACACACCAACCCTTGCTGGGGTTTTCATTAAAGAAACTCTGCCTGATCTTTCCTGCCCCCCCCACCCAGTGATGTCATATCCTGAGTGTGTCCAGAAGTACAGCTGCCTTAGCAATAACTGACTCAAAAAGAACCCGTAGCTCGCCCTGCCCCCTACGCCTCAATCTCTCTGTCTCCTGCTTCCACTCTGTGGTATGCAGCATAGCTGTAGCCAAGTTGGTCCCAGGATATTAGACAGACAAATGGATGAGGTAGTAACTTCTTTTGGACCAACTTCTGTTGATGAGAGAGAAGCTTTTGAGTTTACACAGAGCTCTCCTTCAGGTCTGGGAAATCACTCAGTGAGTCACAACTAAATACAAGGTGGAACAGGTTGTTTCACATAAGTAGTTAACATATATTTCAAGGGATCATTCAAGGTGAAGTGGCCAGTTATCATCTCTCCAGTCCTAGGGGGGTAGGAAAGCTGGGGGGGGGGGGAGGGCGGATTTAGTGGTTTACAGATTGTTGTAATAAAACATAAATCCAGTGTCTGTATTCAGTCCTCAGAGTAACAGCCGTGTTAGTCTGTATCCGCAAAAAGAACAGGAGTACTTGTGGCACCTTAGAGACTAACAAATTTATTTGAGCATGAGCTTTCGTGAGCTACAGCATCCGATGAAGTGAGCTGTAGCTCACGAAAGCTTATGCTCAAATAAATTTTTTGTATTCAGTCCATGATTTCTAGCATCTAGCAGAGTTATGAATTTAAGCTCCCAGGCTTGCCTTTTGAAGGTGTTGTGCAGGTTTCCTTTCAGATCTGCTACAATGATCAACACCCCCCACAACACACATTTCATGATCCACTGGTCCTACGCACGTCTATCACAACTTGTGGCATATCTTATCCAGTGCACTAAATGCCCCTATAACAACCATGTAGGTAAAACAGACAGACAATCCCCACGCTCCTGAATGAAGTCACACAGAAAAATGATAAACAAAAAATCCCGTATCGCCTGTGGGTGAGCACTTATCACAAAGCGATCGTTCTATAGCTGACCTCTCAGTCCTCGTCCTCAAAGGAAAACAGCACAATTCCTTCAAAAAAGTGAGACTGGGACCTTCAATTCATTTGTTAGATGCGAAAAATCATGGCCCAAATAGACACACTAGATTTATTGCTTTTTACAACAATCTATAACCCTTTAACCCCCCACCCGCAATGACTGGAGAGGTGTTAACAGGCCTGAATGATCCCTTAGACTATGTGTTGCTCACTACCTGTGCTAAACAATCTGCTCTACCTTGTATTTAGCTGTGATGCTGGGAGTACCTTTCCCAGCCCTGAAGAAGAGCTCTGTGTAGCTCGAAAGCTTGTCTCTGTCACCAGCAGAAGTTGGTCCAATAAAAGAGGTTACCTCATCCGCCTTGTGTCTCCCCTCTTTGTGCCAATACTTTTGCTATGTAGCATGTTCCTCAAGAAAGCGTAAAGCACACATCATGCTTTGATGCTGCAATGTCTTCTTTGGCTGTGGGTTTTTCACTGGGCTTCCCCTAGTTGGCTCCAGTCCACAGATTTACAAAGGAATGTTACATGTGGCAATATAGCTTTCCAAATGAAAAAGTTAATTGAGGGGTGGGAGTGGAGGAGAGAGAAGGGGGAGAGAAAAAATTAGGATTTGCTTTCCCTCTGCCACTGAAAATCAGCTGGTGGATTTAGCCTTCAATGCTGGCACAACTGTCACCAGTGTTCAGAAAAAGAGAGGTCTCTTGAGAAAACTGGCTTTAAAGTTGCTTCCTTTAAATGTCACATTTAAAACACATCTGATCCTGCAGTTTAGTGTAACTGAGCCTGACTCCAGCTATTTCTATGAGCAAGATTGGGTCTTTAAATTTGCATTTGATAAAGTTCCTTAAGGGGACCAAAACTCCTGGTATAATCTGCATTCTTGGTGGCCCCCAAAGCTGCCTCTAAATCCTATGGACATTTTACGGATGTGAGGAGTCTAGAATCAAGCCCCTGTGAGTTCTACACTGCAAGTTTCTGTACTGTGTAATTAACAACACCTTCAATTTCTGTGACAAAGGCTTTTACACATCCATTTCCTTCACTGTTTGCTCTGTAGGTTTGGTTTTTGCCTCTCTCTCTCAACTCAGCAGCTTAGCCTTTGCTTATAATCGGTTTCACCATCAGGTTGCCTTGTATTGATACAAAGCTACAGTGTTTGGGTAGCAAACGTTGCTGGGGAATATTTGCAAAAGGGGTTTTCATTGGGGGAAAAACACCATGGCAACATTTCTGTTGTTCTTAGCTTCTGTAAACCCTTATTCTATACAAGGGAGATTTAGGGCCAAGTTTGTCCACATTGTCCATTAACTATTGGCTACCTAAGCTCTGTAACAATCCTTCCCCCGCCCACCAAGATTGGCTTGTAGCTACTAACAATACCTTGGTTTTCTTAAAGGGGACCATCAACATATATGTAATCAAATCCTGCTGCTACTAGTCGCAGCTTCAGTTACTAAAATTAAAGAATGTGAAAGGTCTCATTTATTTCCCACTATTTATGGGCCTCGTTAAGCACTCAGGAGGACACACGCCTTCCTAGATAGAGTCAATGGGAATTCTGCCAGAGTGCGCTGGATGGCGTCCTAAGTTGTTACTTTACTTTTCTCTCCCTCTGCTTGGGCAATGAAGCTAAACTGGCCAGTTTAACATTTAGGACCACGCAGGCTTAAACCAAAGGTCCACATTGCCAATAACTTTCCTCTGACAGGGATCAGCACCAAAGATGCTGCAGAGTTAGTTGCAAAACTCTAACAGTTTTGCAACAACAGGCTTACATGTGCATCTCCCATGTGGCAGCCCTTTATCTTGCAGGATGATGGTAGGTATAACTCATATGATTTTATCCTGGTTAGTATAAATTCAGTTGCTAGTTATTACCCATATAATTGTCCAGACTTTATTTTAGATCCATCTTTTTCTCTAAAATGATATCATGTAGCAGTGAGTTCCACAGGTTAATTGTTGCCAATGTACTTCCTTTCACCTATTTTAAGTTTTAATTTCATCAGATGCCCCTTGTGAGGAAGATGTTGCCAACTGGCCTTCTCGAGACTGTTCATTATTTTATGTACCTCTGTCAGGTCACCTCCTCACTATCATGGTTTATAGAACCATAGTCGTTCTTAAACAGGAGGCATTTATTCAAGAAACCACAGGTAAAGACACAGACAAACAGGCTTCCATGTAGCTTGAGTCCCAGCTTTGTCTCCCTTGTTTACCAGCGTAGTTGCACCCTGCCTGGAACTCTATACAGCACACAAGGTCACCTACTGGCTGAATAATATACTGCAAGAAAATGTACAGTTACTCTCACTGAAGTCTGGCTCCTCCCCAAAATTCAGGGATGCTCAGATCTGGGTAGGGTCTTGCTTTAAATCCACCTCTAAGGATATTAAAATTTCACACAGCTCTGGAAGTAAAGCAAGACAGGGGAGACTCTGATCTTGCTTCCATGGGTTTACAAAAGCAGTAACTCCACTGAAATCTCTGCAGTGTCACCACTGTGTAAAAATGGAGAGAGATGCGGATCAGCAGCCAAAGATTTCCCTTAGTCAGGGACACTGCTTCCCTCTGCTCCCCATCCTGCCTGCATCACAAGTGTTGACCCTTCTCAGCACTGTGGGCCTGGTCCGATGCCCACTGAAGTTAATAGACCCTCCACTGACATCAATGGGCTGCGGATCAGAGCTTATGGCTAGTAGTTGCCACAGGAGGTACAGCAGTGTCTTTGCCCCTATCCCGGTCACATTCCGTTCTTGGTGCAGAGTGCTTCTCACCTGCCATCTCAGCCACTGGGCTGAGTAAGACAGGAGGAATGGTTAGACTGGAGGACAAGTGCTAGTAATAATAGCAGGGCTCAGATTTTCCTGGATGTGGTAGCTGATGGATTCCTTCCCCAAGTAGTTGCTGAACCAACAAGAGGGGATGCCATTTTAGATTTGGTTTTGGTGAGTAGTGAGGACCTCATAGAAGAAATGGTTGTAGGGGACAACCTGGGTACAAGGGATCATAAGCTAATTCAGTTCAAACTAAATGGAAGGATAAACAAAACTAGATCTGTGACTAGGGTTTTTGATTTCAAAAGGGCTAACTTAAAAAAAAATGAAGGAAATTAGTTAGGGAAGTGGATTGAACTGAAGAACTTGTGGATCTAAAGGTGGAGGAGGCCTGGAATTACTTCAAGTCAAGGTTGCAGAAACTATCAGAAGCCTGCATCTCAAAAAAGGGGGAAAAACTCATAGGCAGGAGTTGTAGACCAAGCTGGATGAGCAAGCATCTCAGAGAGGTGATTAAGAAAAAGCAGAAAGTCTACAAGGAGTGGAAGATGGGAGGGATCAGCAAAGAAAGCTACCTTATTGAGGTCAGAACATGTAGGGATAAAGTGAGAAAGGCCAAAAGCCATGTAGAGTTGGACCTTGCAAAGGGAATTAAAAGCAATAGTAAAAGGTTCTATAGCCATATAAATAAGAAGAAAACAAAGAAAGAAGAAGTGGGACTGCTTAACACTGAGGATGGAGTGGAGGTTAAGGATAATCTAGGCATAGCCCAATATCTAAACAAATACTTTGCCTCAGTCTTTAATGAGGAGCTTAGGGATAATGGTAGGATGAGAAATGGGAATGAGGATATGGAGGTAGATATTACTAAATCCGAGGTAGAAGCCAAACTCGAACAGCTTAATGGGACTAAGTCGGGGGGCCCAGATAATCTTCATCCAAGAATATAAAAGGAACTGGCACATGAAATTGCAAGCCCATTAGTAAGAATTTTTAATGAATCTGTAAACTCAGGGGTTGTACCGTATGATTGGAGAATTGCTAACATAGTTCCTATTTTTAAGAAAAGGAAAAAAAGTGATCCGGGTAACTGCAGGCCTGTTAATTTGACATCTGCAGTATACAAGGTCTCGGAAAAAATTTTGAAGGAGAAAGTAGTTAAGGACATTGAGGTCAATGGTAATTGGGACAAAATACAACACGGTTTTACAAAAGGTAGATTGTGCCAAACCAACCTGATCTCCTTCTTTGAGAAGGTAACAGATGTTTTTAGACAAAGGAAAAGCAGTGGATCTAATTTACCGCAATTTCAGTAAGGCATTTGATACGGTTCCACATGGGGCATTATTAGTTAAATTGGAAAAGATGGGGATCAATATGAAAATTGGAAGATGGATAAGGAACTGGTTAAAGGGGAGACTGGAGACTACAACGGATCATACTGAAAGGTGAACTGTCAGGCTGGAAGGAGGTTAATAGTGGAGTTCCTCGGGGGATTGGTTTTGGGACCAATCTTATTTAGTCTTTTTATTACTGACCTTGGCACAAAAAGTGGGAATGTGCTAATAAAGTTTGCGGATGACACAAAGCTGGGAGGTATTGCCAATACAGAGAGGGACCAGGATATCACACAGGAAGATCTGGATGACCTTGTAAACTGGAGTAATAGGATGAAATTTAATCATGAAAAGTGCAAGGTCATGTATTTAGGGATTAATAACAAGAATTTTTGTTATAAACTGGGGATGCATCACTTGGAAGTAACAGAGGAGGAGAAGGACCTTGGAGTATTGGTTGATCACAGGATGACTATGAGCCGCCAATGTGATATGGTCGTGAAAAAAGCTAATGCAGTCTTGGGATGCATCAGGCGAGGTATTTCCAGTAGAGATAAGGAGGTGTTAGTACCGTTATACAAGGCACTGGTGAGACCTCATCTGGAATACTGTGTGCAGTTCTGGTCTCCCATGTTTAAGGAGGATGAATTCAAACTGGAACAGGTACAGAGAAGGGCTACTAGGATGATCTGAGGAATGGAAAACCTGTCTTATCAAAAAAGAAAAGGAGTACTAGTGGCACCTTAGAGACTAACCAATTTATTTGAGCATAAGCTTTCGATGAAGTGACCTGTAGCTCAATGAAAGCTTATGCTCAAATAAATTGGTTAGTCTCTAAGGTGCCACTAGTACTCCTTTTCTTTTTGCGAATACAGACTAACATGGTTGCTACTCTGAAACCTGTCTTACGAAAGGAGAGTCAAAGAGCTTGGCTTGTTTAGCCTAACCAAAAGAAGGCTGAGGGGAGATACGATTGCTCTCTATAAATATATCAGAGGGATAAATACCAGGGAGGGAGAGGAATTATTTAAGCTCAGTACCAATGTGGACACAAGAACAAATGGATATAAATTGGCCATCAGGAAGTTTAGACTTGAAATTAGACGAAGGTTTCTAACCATCAGAGGACTGAAGTTCTGGAGCAGCCTTCCAAGGGGAGCAGTGGAGGCAAAAGACATATCTGGCTTCAAGACTAAGCTTGATAAGTTTATGGAGGGGACAGTAGGATGGGATAGCCTAATTTTGGCAACTAATTGATCTTTGACTATTAGGGATAAATATGCCCAATGGCCTGTGATGGGACACTAGATAGGGTGGGATCTGAGTTACTACAGAGAATTCTTTCCTGGGTATCTGGCTGGTGAGTCTTGCCCACATGCTCAGGGTTTAGCTGATTGCCATATTTGGGGTCAGGAAGGAATTTTCCTCCAGGGCAGATTGGCAGAGGCCCTAGGGGTTTTTCGCCTTCCTCTGCAGCGTGGGCCATGGGTCACTTGCTGGAGGATTCTCTGCACCTTGAAATCTTTAATCCACGACTTGAGGACTTCAGTAGCTCAGACAGAGGTCAGTGGTTTGTTACAGGAGTGGGTGGGTGAGATTCTGTGGCCTGCGTTGTGCAGGAGGTCAGACTAGACGATCATAATGGTCCCTTCTGACCTTAAAGTCTATGAGATTTGCCTTTCTCTTTTTATCACACTTTAGAATCGAGTTGCGTGAACATGAGTCATCCAGGAGGCAGGAAGCCACAGACCCATCAGCTTGTAAAAATCACAGACCCACCCTCCCTCCGCAATTCTGAATTCTAAACTGTGCCTCACGAAAAGGAAACGAATGGGAAACAAGAAGTCAAGCTCCCCGTGATCTTCTCCCTTTCTGGGCCATCGGCTTCTAGGTCAGATCCTAAAGGGGTGCAAGTCAGCTTAACACCACTGAAATTAACTCAGCCACGTCAATTCCCACTAGCTGAGCATCTGGACCTTCCTCCACAGTCATTTTTGGAGTTGCATTAAATCGTGAGTCTCAGTCTCCAGCCTCTCTGGGATTTCCCTTCTGCTGCTGTCAGCCACAAAGCTGGGTGCGGGGGCGGTTCATTTTTTGCATTAACTGGGAGGCTTGGAGGCTCAGATGTTTTTCACATTTTGCTTTTGTCCTTTGCAGATGGCTTGATGTTTACACGTGGCACCAGGACAGCAAATGTCTGACCTAAGAGGGTCTGATGTACATTTTACCTTCCACACAGAGGGCCCAATCCTGCAGAGCCTTATGCACTAAAGTTCTGCGAGTCACCTCCATAAGTCTTAGCACGACTGGGCCCTAGTCCCCCAAATATGGACTCCACTTCAGATGATGTTGGATCTTGTTCCTTTTGCTACCAGCTACAGGGACAGTCATTGACAACAGTAAAAATACTGTAACCCAGGGGTGGCAAGACTCTTCTAACCAGCTCGGGTATGTTTCACTCACAGCCTCCCAAAGCAAACAGCCAGCAGAAGGACAGATATCCAGAATCCTGGTCTCTTTAACTCTTAAAGGGGCCTGCAACAATTTTGTTTTTTCATTGGGATTGTGCCCTTGTTTCTGATACATGAAGGACTATCCTCCCCAAAATTCAGGGATGCTCAGATCAGTCTGAGATGGGTCTCCACCTCTAACAATACAAAAATTTCACACAGTACTGGTAGCTAAGCAAGGCAGAGGAAAATATTCTGATCCAAACACCCCCGTAACACCAGCAGAGGGTAGGTTTTGTGTGGGAGCTAGAGAGACCTACAGGGTTTGTCTGGATCCAGCAGCCCCAGTAAAAACCTTTCAGAGGAGAAAACAAATGAGAGGAATATAAGAACGACCACACTGGGTCAGACCAAAGGTCCATCTAGCCCAGTATCCTGTCTTCCGACAGTGGCCAATGCCAGATGCCCCAGAAGGAATGAACAGAACAGGTATTAATCAACAAGTGATCCATCCCGTCGCCCATTCCCAGCTTCTGGCAAACAGACACTGGGGACACCATCCCTGCCCATCCTGGCTAATAGCCATTGATGGACCTATCCTCCATGAACTTATCTAGTTCTTTTTTGAACCCTGTTCTAGTCTTGGCCTTCACAATATCCTCTGGCAAAGAGTCCCACAGGCTGGCTGACTGTTGTGTGAAGAAATACTTCCTTTTGTTTGTTTAAAACCTGCTGCCTATTAATTTAATTTGGTGACCCTTAGTTCGTGTGTTATGAGAAGGAGTAAATAACACTTCCTTATTTACTTTCTCCACACCAGTCATGATTTTATAGACCTCTATCATATCCCCCTTAGTCATCTCTTTTCCAAGCTGAAAAGTACCAGTCTTATTAATCTCTTCTCATACAGCAGCCACTCCATACCCCTAATCATTTTTGTTAGAACCTTTTCCAATTCCGATATATCTTTTTTGAGATGGGGCGACCACATCTGCATGCAGTATTCAAGGTGTGGATGTACCATGGATTTATACAGAGGCAACATGATATTTTCTATCTTATTATCTATCCCTTTGTTAAGGATTCCCAACATTCTGTTTGCTTTTTTGACTGCTGCTGCACATTGAGTGGATGATTTCAGAGAACTATCCACAATGACTCCAAGATCTCTTTCTTGAGTGGTAACAGCTAATTTAGACCCCATCATTTTATACGTATAGTTGGGATTATGTTTTCCAATGTGCATTACTTTCCATTTATCAACAAGGAATTTCATCTGCCAATTTGTTGTCCTATCACCCAATTTTGTGAGATCCTTTTGTAGCCCTTTGTAGTCTGCCTGGGACTCTAGTTTTCTTGAGTAGTTTTATACTATCTGCAAATTTTGCCACCTCACTGTTTACCCCTTTTCCCAGATCATTTATGAATATGTTGAATAGGACTGGTCCCAGTACAGACCCCTGGGGGACAGCACTATTTACCTCTCTCCATTCTGAAAACTGACCGTTCATTCCTACCCTTTGTTTCCTATCTTTTAACCAGTTACTGATCCATGAGAGGACCTTCCCTCTTATCCCATGACAGCTTACTTTGCTAAAGAGCCTTTGGTGAGGGACCTTGTCAAAGGCTTTCTGAAAATCTAAGTACATTAGATCTCCTGGATCACTCTTGTCCACATGCTTGTTGACCCCCTCAAAGAATTCTAATAGATTGGTGAGGCATGATTTCCCTTTAGAAAAACCATGTTGACTCTTCCCCAACAAATTATGTTAATCTTTGTATCTGACAATTTTGTTCTTTACTATAGTTTCAACCAGTTTGCCAGGTACTGAAGTCAGGCTTACTGGCCTGTAATTGCTGGGATCACCTCTGGAGCCCTTTTTAAAAATTGGCGTCATATTAGCTGTCCTCCAGTCATTTGGTTCAGAAGCTGACTTAAATGATAGGTTACAGACTACAGTTAGTAGTTCTGCAATTTCACATTCGAGTTCCTTCAGAACTCTAGGGTGAATACCATCTGGTCCTGGTGACTTATTACTGTTTCGTTTGTCTATTTGTTCCAAACCCTCCTCTAGTGACACCTCAATCTGGGACAGTTCCTCAGATTTGTCACCTAAAAAGAATGACTCAAGTTTGGGAATCTCCTTCACATCCTGAGCCATGAAGACTGATGCAAAGAATTAATTTAGTTTCTCTGCAATGGCCTTATCGTTCTTGAGTGCTCCTTTAGCATCTTGATCATCCAGTGGCCTCACTGGTTTTTTAGCAGGCTTCCTGCTTCTGATGTACTTAATTTTTTTTTTGCTATTACTTTTTGAGTAGAAGGATCTGCTCTTCATCCAACAGAGCCCCAAGCCGGGTGCCTTCACCCCACCCAATCAGACCACCCTGAGCAAGCTCCTAGTGATATCACAATTGACAGTAACATCCCAGGATTTCCTGAGCCGGGGGCATGTTAGGTTGGATTTGCTTTCATATGTTCTGTAATCACAGGAAGCCATGTTGGTTCCAAAATGGAGTTTTATGCCCATGTGACCGATGGATTTATTTTCCCGCCCTTTATTTTCTCCTCAGAAGTGGTAAACAACTTCTGGATAGAACTGGTTTTTACTGCCTTTTCCACAGGGTTTCCCAGAAGGGGTTTTCTGCTCTTTCTACCGGGTTTCCCGGGCCAGATTTCATAAGTCTGCCCCAAGCACTGCTCAGCTGCTGTCCATCTGAGTGGCAGTGGGGGATGGTCACGGGCCACAGGTCTGACCTGCAGGCATCTATCTATCCATTTTAGTGATAGAAGGGGTAGGGATTTTCCTCCAAAAGCTTCCTCACCTGCAAGAAAGAGAGAAGGAGAAGCACCATCCGCCGCCGTTCTCCTGGACGCAACATCTGCTCTGCCTGTGGTCTCGAGGAAACCACAAGGGACTCCTTGGAGATCCTCTCCAAAGGCTTACCATTAGCCGGAGGATTGAGATCCCAAGCATCGGCCGTCGTTTTGATCTGGGAAGAAGGTTTTTATATATATGTTTTATAGGGTTGAGTTTTGTGGGTAATCACTGTATTGCATCATTTGCTGTTTATTCTCCTTCTTCTTTGTCCCACTCTTTGTTATAAACCCTTCAATACACTTTATTTGATTTTACCTTTACTGATGGACTCCTCATTATTCAGGGTGGGAGGGGTCCTCTTTGCAAGGGAAGGGATCCTACCAGATGACAGACGCTGGAGAGGGAGTTTGAACCTGGGGAGACAGAAAGCACAGGGGTCTCTTAGAACACACACACTCCTCCTTTGCCTTTCAGTCCTTTTTTCCCCTCCAACAGGCGGTGGGAACAGGTGAAAGGACCCCAAACAGTCTCCTCTTCAGGCACATTTGTGAAGACCGCATCACTCTTGCCACAGCCAGAGAGGATTAAAAACCACCCACCATAGTCATCAAGGGCTGGTGCATGACCGGGAATATGCACACAGACCCCCTTTATATCCAGACAGGACTGGAAACACCGGGGGGAAGGGGAGGCATATGCTCACTACTCCCCCACCCCACTGAGTAGGTGGCTGGGGAATAGGTGGAGCCCCACAGCTGAGCTGGTTCTGAAGGGGGGAAGAGGGGAGAGAGATAAGCCAGCACCCAGTCACTACAGTGGTCTGGGGTTGTGTCCTTGTAAGAGATGGATTCACCCAAAAGGAGAAGGCTCACAGACCACAAGCTCTCTTCGGTTGCAGGTGCTGGGCTGGCTTGGCTGTTCCGGCTCAATCCATTACAGGTTTCAGCACAAGACATTCCGCAGATTGGTGTAAAATGGGACCGCCTCTTTCAGAGGAGATTGGCCCATTTCCACCATGCAGGGAGCCGATTCTGATCCCTGAGACCCATGGGGCACGGAGCTCCACCGATCCCACAGGAGTTATTCCCGATCTAAAGCAGGTCTGCTGGACTCAGAATCTGGCCCCCACTGCTTGTCAGATTTCTCCTCCCACCTACCTACCGCTAACTGTGAAGTTCCTCATTTCTGTGGATTCATGGGAGGGGAAGGTGAAAGCTGAACTGCCCCCTCTCAGCAAACGCTGGCTGGACAAGCTTGGACTCCTTCGCAGTGATGGGTTGCCTAGATCCCCCGGGGTTGTTAAACAGGTTCCTCCAGGAATGGCTCAGTCTGGCTGGGGGCAGGGAGATCAAAGCCCTAGAAAGGTTTAAAAGACACAGACACTTTTGGGAGGAGGTCAGATGGTTAAGAGGGGAATTGAGGCAGAGATTGTTGGGGAGCAGTCTTCTCCCCCGAGGTTGGAGAGTCTGGTGTAGGGTAGCCTTTAGGTAAGACAGGTATGCATATAGACTGTTTTAAGAGAGGGATAGAGGCTGACCTAGGACTCAGGCACTTTGGGTCCTATGCTTGGCTTGGTTACTGGCCTGCTGGGTAACCTTGGGCAAGCCACTTTCCCCCCCTTTCTCTGTGCCTCGGTTTCCCCTCCTGTAAAACCATACTGCCCTCCTTTGTGAAGCACTTTGAGATCTACTGGTGAAAGGTGCCATATAAAGGTTAGGGATTACTGTTTAAAAATACTTTTCTCTTGTCATACTTCGTTCCTATTGTTAAGATTAAACAATGCTTTAAGAAGGCTGGTTTGGGTCACTGTATTCACTTCTTGGTAACAGCTTCTAAAGGGACAAACCTCAGGGGCTGAACTCAGTCAGCACTACTAGGCAATGAGGGTTGGTACACAGAGTATTGTAGCCAGTGCCCTTTCTGGCAGTGAAGGATTGTGAGATCACCCCAGGAAGGTGAAAGCTAAGGGCTTAGCCCCTGGAGGGAGTGCACTCAGAGAGCCAGAGAAGGGTCAGAGGTGCAGCTGGCCCTCTCAAAGTCTAGGGTAAGGGGGGAAGGGAAACTTGGTGTGTGTGTGGGGGGGGGGTCTGTTTTTTTCCAAGGCCTGGTCTGGAAAAATTGGAAATTTGGGGAAAAATTTGAAAAGAACTGTTCTATAAAGTATTTGTCTCTTAGAATGAACAGCGATTGAGGAAGGAAAGAAGTAAAATTGAGGTATGCTGTTTAAGTTATATTATACTCTTAATAGATGGCTAGTTTTGTCTACAGTTATGACACTTACTGTGTGTAGATGTATATCTGATGATAATGCACCGTTGAAGAGTTTGGTGATAATTTTACTATAAAGTTTGGATATATACCCAAATTTACAGTTGATCCTTAATATTGTGCTCTGTTAATACATTACAGGGACATTTGTTTTCCAAGCTTTTTCTTTGGAAACATGATTTTCTTCTGTATCTCCAGGATAATGTCAGGTCAGGTCTATTTACAGATTATTTCTGACCTGAAATTATATAACCTTCTCTTCTGTTTACAATATTGATGTTTTTTCTTTGCAACATGTTATATTTTTATCCTATTTGACAACGGAAAAAAATATACACCTAAGTACCTTAGTGGGCAGCTGCAGCGCTGGCCCTAATACTAGGTATATTTGTCATTATTATTCAAATCAAAACTAAATAATTTCTACATCTGTATTTCATAAATAGACCAAACGGTATTTTTTTATGTGCTAACGAAATCCATCAGACAGTTCTGATTCTTAAAGAAATAAATAATGTTTAGCTTTGATAAATACACAACAACTGTAGACATTTGAGTTTTCCCCAAAATTTCTATTTTTTTCTGGAAAAAAAAAAGGGGGGGGGGAATCTGCCTTTTTTCCCCATGCCTTCAAAATTTCTCTCCATTTTACAAGCCTAGCTCTGACCTGCAATAACTCACTAGATGACAAGAAGCAGCCACCCCTAAGGGGCTAGCAATGTGTTTGACTTCCAGTTTTTCCTTTAGCAGCTCCCATCAGCCTCTGGGGCCCCCATGGCCCTGTCTGCACCACAGCTTCAAGAGTTGGTTGGCTCTAAACGTGTTTGATTTTTAAATCCCAGTGCAACATCATTAGCACTCAGTTGGCATGGCAACTAACCACGTTTCACTGGTGCTTGGGTGTCCCCCTGTTCCCAGGTTGCAACATTGCGCGGAGCGGACCCCTAATCCCATGGGTGCTGACTTTTGTTTTTGCCGGTGGGTGCTCTGCCCCTGCTCCGCCTCTTCCCCTGAGGCCCCGCCCCCCATTCCGTCCCCTCCCCCGAGCGCCTCCCGCCTGCTGCTCACTCCCTCCCCCCCCCCCGCCTTAAGGGCGAGTGACGGGGGAGGGGACGGAGGGGAGTGAGCCGTGGGGGCCTTAGGGGAAGAGGCAGAGTGGGGGCGGGAAGAAGCGCAGCACAAGTAGGGCCCCGGGGGAAGAGACCGAGTCGGGGTGGGGCCTTGGGGTCCGTGGGTGCTGAGCACCCCTGATTTTTTTCCCAGGGGTGCTTGAGCCCTGGAGTCCCCATGGAGTCAACGCCTAACCAGGTGTTCGCACGGATTCGGCCAGTCTGCCTCCTTCCCAGCTCTCTGTGTGATAGGCCGTCCCAGAATGCACCGCACCCCATGCAGCGGCGGCCACCCTTCATGAACATCCGCCAGCCACCCTCTCGCCCGCTGAGAATACCCAGAATGCCTAGGGGCGGGCAAACGAACATGGCCGACACCGGCCTGCGGGGAAGAGGTGCTGGGCAGACACAACGTAACTGTGTCCATTGCA
The DNA here is from genome assembly GCF_965140285.1 of Lepidochelys kempii. Taxonomy (NCBI): domain Eukaryota; kingdom Metazoa; phylum Chordata; order Testudines; family Cheloniidae; genus Lepidochelys; species Lepidochelys kempii. The sequence continues at coordinate 102,219,363 of NC_136387.1, read as the reverse complement.
AGTGGGTCAGACGCGAGTCACCCCAAAGCCCTGTCATGCTTGCGGTGTGGATGGGACCAACAAAGACTCCTAGGCCTGGCCCCTAGACTCATTATCAAGGGCATCGCTCGGCCCTGATCAGCTGAGGGAAGAGGAGATACGTGAGCCGTGCTGGAAGCCTCGGACGAGCTCCTGGGGAGGACAGAGGACAGGGTCCATGGGCTGCCATTTAAGCCATGGGCAGCGCTCTGCTTGGGAATGTGGCCGCAGCACTCACCGGAAGCCGCTCGGAGGAAGCCCCTGCAGCAGGCGTTAAGAGGCGCTGGGTGGTTAGCACTGCAGATGGGGTGCTGCCAGCTGTGGGGAGAAGCATGAACCCCAAGTGATTCCTACCCTCAACAGGGGCGCCCCCCCGGGGAGCTGCCCAAAGAGCCGCTCCCGAGGAAGACGAGGGGTTCAAGCGGGTGGGGCGTCTGATTGCTGCAATGGGTTGAGAGTTGGCTTCCTGACGGGCAGACTGAGGCGCGCTCAGCATTACAGAGCCCCAGCAGCCACTGTGCCGTGCACGGGAGGAGGAGCGCGCCGGCCAGCGTACACCACAGAGGGAATGGTTCCCAGGCAGACTTGGCACCCCCTCTTGAGCCTACTGCAGGGGGAGCCAGCCAAGGACCTGACCCACTACCCACGCTGGAAAACAGAGATTAACTAGTTGAAGATGGTGTCCGATTTCTGACAACACAAACCAGGGCCCTGTTCTTCAGCTTCTCAGGCTGTAGGGAAGAAGGGAGGTGGGGAGAAGCTGGGGTTTATGTCAGGAGGATGCGGGAGGCGGCTGGCAATTTGGGGCTGGCACTGTTTGGGTGGGGGGATGTATCACTAGGGGGGATGTTCTGGGGGGAAGGTGGGAGAGGTCTATATGACTGTAGAGGTAGGAGGGGATGGGGCATTCATAAGGTGGCCCGGGGGTGGGGGTGGGGATGAGATATATGGGAGGAAATGGAAAGGCCCTGTCTGTAGGTGAAAGGAGGAGTTCCTGGTGGCCAAATTCAGGAGGAAAGGAGTACTTGTGGCACCTTAGAGACTAACCAATTTATTTGAGCATGAGCTTTCGTGAGCTACAACTCACTTCATCGGATGTATGCATCCGATGAAGTGAGTTGTAGCTCACGAAAGCTCATGCTCAAATAAATTGGTTAGTCTCTAAGGTGCCACAAGTACTCCTTTTCTTTTTGCGAATACAGACTAACACGGCTGTTACTCTGAAATTCAGGAGGAACTCCCAACTGGAAGGAAGCACCAAAAGCTGCTGGCCATTATCACTGCCGTAGCAGCGCAAGGCCCTGCAGTCAGGCTCCCTGGGCTGAGGGAGAGCCCAGAAACAGGCCAGGGAACAGCGCAGAAGAACTGCCTCGCAAAGGTTAACTGGAGCCTTGAGATGCTCTTTGAAAAAAACCCATCTCTCCTCTGTGCGTGGGTTGGGAGAGACAAGGCCAAACTGAGAGGCCAAGGTGGATGTGCCATCGATGTAACACACGTGACTCAGGGAATCGGGGCAGGGCGCGCAAATGAGTACAGCACACCCACGGAGCACTCCGAGATAGGAAATCGTTCTGGCAAACTGCCCAGGAGGTTACTACCAGCCTGCCCGGGTCCTGCCTTTATTCCCAGGCCAGCCAACCTGCAGCGACAGGAGTGATGCTGGAAAGCTATTCAGTGTGAGCCAAGTGTGTTCGTTTCATATTGAGCTACAATGGCTGAATGTGTGAGTTGCTAAGAATTGCTGCAACAGGTTGCCTGGATTCTGTTTGTGGCTGGAGACGACAGCTCCATGCGTCTCCCCGGACAAGGACAAATTTAAAGGAGGCCCGTGGGTGGAATCTGACAGGTTGGCCTGGATTCTAAGAGCCATTTGACTACAAAGCAGGGGAGAGCAGAGTCTATCTAGCCTCCTCATTGTAGTATTTGAGCGCTTCCCAATCACTGATTATCTATCCTCACACCACCACAGCCAAGAGGGAAACAGTATTACCCCCATCTTACAGATGGGGAAACTGAGGTACTGAGCGTTTAAGTGACAGACTATCCAATTCCCAGATCGGTGCTTTAATGTAACCACTATTTTTCCTCGCTTTATAGAAATACAAAATACCCATCACAGTTGTATCTGGCTCTCAGGAGGGAGTCCAAAATATGACTAAGATTGAGATGAAATAATGAAACTGATACATGTGACATTCATCAGCATAAAGCTGGAGTTAGTCACGGGAAAACCCCACCCTAGTGACCCACCCCCACGCAATGCACAAGCCACTGGGCTGCCATGAAATAGAATAGTCCACTGCAGCCTGTTAATAACCAGAGAGCTCAGGGTTTTCACAGTTATGCTGCAACCCCATGGCTGCTCCAATTACCCATGTAACATCATTGCAGCTAGCTTATGAAGGTGTTCAAAGGTCCATGGCTCAGCCCCAGTGCATGGTCAGTACTGGTAATATAGCAGATGCTAGTCTCTCTAAAGGGTATGACCGGATGAGATGGCAGAGTGCACCAGTATGAATCCCACTGCTAGGACAGTACCAGGGCTGGAGGTTGGGAGGATGGGGAGGGCCAAGCGTGGGCTGGGGCAGTACAGCACTTTCAGGACTGGTATCAGATGCAATAACGCACCCTCCAGCAGGAGACTGTGCCCCTCCCTTGCAGGAAAATGCACCCAAATGCTAAAGAGGTCTTCTCCATCTCTGTTATTATCCCACATGGTGGGGAATAGGATGTCTTTTAGGGATAAAGGCAAATGCTTGTAAAGAGCCAAAAAGGAAGTTAGCCATGCAAAAAAGGAACTCTCAGTCCCAGCCAGGAGAGGAGCTAAACCTATAAGACAGTAATCGCCAGGATCACTTGCCATCCCATTCTTTGAAGATAAGTGCTACATTTGCTTTTCTCCACCTTCATCAGCAACCTGGCTCCTTTTAGCCCTTGTCCCTGAGATGCTAACCCACTGTGTAACTTTGTCACCCTCTTGTGGCTGGACCGTATAAAACACCCAAGGTGCGTTTTACACACACACACACACTCCACCCCCCCCACCCGCTCGGTCTCCACATCCAGCGCAGCACACAGACTCTGTCCTTGCTGGGATTGCTAGTGCGAGCAGGGCAGTTTAGAGAGGACTGCTTGCTAAGAGGGTGATTGGGTGTCTCATGCAATGACTGTTACTGGGATAGGTTTGACAGCTCCGACAGAAAACACCACCTTGATGACTGACAGAATATGATGGCATTGCTGTATAGTCTGTCCATGACTGCAATAGCCGGGCAATTCGTCACATGATTTGGATGGGGAGCCATGAACGTCACCTAAACACAGAGAGCAAAATATACTCCAACTCTGCACCTCCACCCTACCGCAGTGCCCTAGGCATGCACAGTCAGTCCCCGGGCCTCACCTACAAACTCCCATAATCCTCTGGCTCACCATGACCTGACTAAAGAGAATATTTCTTAAAAAAACACTAGCACTTAACAGAGTACCTCAGAACGATATCCAATACCACATGTGCTGGGATGCAGAAATGGGAAAATATGAAGTGAGACCCTTTTTTTTTTTTTTTTTGGTGTGTGGGGGAGGGAATCTATATTTGTAAAGAAAGTGTCAATGTTGCAGATAAATATAAGGAGGGAATGTAGATCTTATTGCAGGCTTAATTAGTAACGTTCCTTTACAAATACCATCATTCTATCCTTTTCCATTCAAATGTTCAGTGGTTTTATCCCAATTTAAGCAAAAATTCAGAGCAATTCCTCATAGACTCAGACTGGAAAAGGTTGACAGGGGTGATTGTTGTTTATAGAGTGGAATATTTTAAAGGTGATTTCCAAGGGGAAATTTTCCCTTATTTATGGTGAATTTCTCCCCTTTATTATGTTAGAAACTCAGATCTTGTCTATTCTTTTTTTCCTGGAAGTCTCTATGGATGATGGGAGACCTAGTGAAATGATGACATCATAAGAGTCCAGAAAACGAAAGTGGAGAAATTGGGAGGAGAAGGTATTTTCAGTCAGTCTGTTTAAAATGCTGTTTCCTATTTGGTTTTGTCCGTGGCTATTTATTGATATGGTAAGTCTAAAGTAAAAAGCTTTTTTAAAGACACATCACAATCTCCCCCCCCCCCCCACACACACACTTTTAAGCTTTTCTGAAACAAACAAGGCTCCAACCCATTTCCCCCATCTCTACACGTCATCTTTAAAATCTTGGTGGTTGGTTTTTAGAGGCTGTTGGGGTTTTTTTTTTGTAAGAGATTTGATTGATCTGGATAGAATTAAACTGCCCAAGTAGCTAGAGAAAGACACCCCCCCCACCCAGTGTTCAGTCAATGAAGACAAGTTAGAATGCCATCGGAACAGGTAATTGCTGGCTGGAGGCCAAAGCATGGTTACCTAGCAACTTCTGAAGCTGTTACACAAAAGCACCCTGTCATACCAGCTTACAGCACAAGAAGCTTTTACTGCACAACCACACATGACTGAAGAAGTCCCCGTAGTGTCTTATTTTTGTCACTCCTCCCCGCAATCAACTCCTGGTTAAAGAAAGCCTGGATTGTCTGGCCCTTGGGAAGAAGATACAGAACAAATCAATGCATGTGTGATGGGTACCATCTTAGCCAACACTGGTGATGGAACTGGCAACCTTCAGAGCTAAAAGCCTGAGTGAGTCCCTACAGCTCATGCTAGAGAGCCAAAGCTTGTAACAGATTCACATCCACATATAACATACTGAGCAGTGGGTTACACGTGGCTCTCCCTTTATTATTTGCGTCCTGGTCTATTGAACTCAGATCTGTATGTGACCCCCTACATCTGAGATCCAGCTACTTGTCCTGGCTTTCCAAGGCCATCCCAGTTGTATTGGGTGGATAATACGTCCAACAAAGCCATGCTTTCAAGACCTAAAATACCTTCCTAGCCCCTCGACATGTTTGTCCATGTGATGTCGCAGTGGGGCAACATCCTGACGTGGCATGAACGTGCTCTGAAGCAACATGGAGACCTCGTTTTCCCTGGGTAACATCCATATGTGGCCACCCTAAATTACATGGGGTACTAAGTCCCAAGGCTTTTGTGGCCTAAGTTTCAGAGGTGCCAAGCGACAACAACTCATTGAAGTCACTCAATTGCATGTTCTCAGATCAGGGCCTTTGACCCAAAATAAAATTGTGATCACAGCAGAAGTGGAGAAGACTGCAACTTGCTAGCACTTCTCTTTGCTCTCTGTGGATAACAGGGACACTGGATGGCTGCACTGTTCACTTGATGCAGATGGAGGGATCTAACCCACGCGCCGTAGCAAAATAAAGGTGATAAAATAGAACCTCCAAAGAATCTTTGATTTGAAGAACTCGAATGGATCACTAAATGACAATGGTTTGAAATACCAGTCGTGTCAGACACCCAACATGCCAGGAGACAAAGGTCAAGCTTTGATCCAGTTTAAATGGGATTGATTGTAGACACTTGCTACCGATTCACCCCACCCCTTGCTGTTGAAAAGGCCATTCGTCCGCCCAGAGTTCAGATCCAAGTCAGGAGGGATTTAATTTAGTCTTTGCATGAGCACAGTGTTCATCTGCTTGAGGTAATTGGATTCTTCTCGGACTAAAGAGGCTGGGAAAGTTCAAAGCAAATGCCTGAAGGGTGGGATCACTAGAGACAGCTGCTGGCATCTCCCCTTTGCTCACTCATGGCATATAATTCATGAAGATTTAGAAAGCAGGCGATAGTAGCGGTCTGTGGCCACACGCAGGCTGAGGGTCCAATCTTGTTAGATGATGAATGGGTCAGGTACTTCCACGGTCCCAGTCTCTCTGAGCATCAGGAGAGAGAATACTATTAGCCCCATTTTACAGATGGGGAAGGGAGATGGTAAGTGCCTTGTCCAAGGTTTCCCAGGAAGTTTGTGCCAGAACCAGATGCAGAAGACAGGTCTGCCGTGTCCCAATCCAGCGCCTTAACCACAGAGCCGAAGAGGTCAATGGAAATCGACTTTGCACGTCCTGCGGTTAGGCCCCGAGCTAACATGCAGCATGACAGATAGAACCCAGGCACGGTAGCTCTGAAGAGAGCAGCCTCCCCCGGTGAGGCTAAAGGAGCGCCGATGGTTTAGGAACTGCCCGTTGGGAACACTCGCTAAACTGCGAGACGGGCTCATGTGCAGAACTGGCGAGTCACATTGTGATGGGGTGTGTAGCCCACGCAGGCCCGGAAGGGGTTAATGTGGGCCTGAGCAGCCAGGTATGGTAGATGGCTGCACCTGAGGGAGATCCAGGCTTAACAGATCATGAAGCCCAGGTCGGCAGGAGCAGGCTGGTTAGTATAACGAGAGGAAGGCTGTAGCAGAAGGGGGCATCAGGGAGGAAATCAGCAGTCACTCTCTGGGAATAGAGAGGTGGGGAAGATGAAGCCCAGCAGGGAGAACAAGGATCCAACCTGGAAGGAAGGTCTACCTAGAGAAATTGCAGAGAAGAAGGTAGCAGAAAAGAACCCAGGGAGACAGCTGCAAAGAATGGAACTGCACAGACCTCAGCTGCGTGTTGTACGGTCCCAGGGCAGGAACCTGGTGTAGTGGGAAGCCTGGGTTCTCCTACCAGCCCCTGGCAAAGCTGCATGAGCCCGGAGTTGTTTGGGACTTTCTGTTATCCCAGAAAGGGAGGACTAAACCGTGACTGGCCTGAGGGCTGAGTTATGGGAAGGGAGCCCACTGCAGCGATGAAATGACTGTCAGCAGCAGGCGCCATATGGGGAGAGAGCCGCTACGCCATGTCTGGCCACAAGGCAGCGCTCCTGCAGTGAATGAACCCCTGAAAAAGTATTTGCTATAGAAAATCACAAACTCCTAGGGCCAGTGGAAAACTCTCTGCCCAAGATTAAAACTCACCAAGATTCTGGGCGTCTAGAATATCCCATAGGCCCAACTTGTCAAGCGATGCATGATAAGTTCCCAAAAGTTCTAACCTGCCTCTTTGAAACGTCTCTGGGCCCCCAAGCGATAGACACCGTTTGTAAGCGCCCCACGGAGCTCGGCGGAGCTTGTAAATTCCATGAGAGCAGAGTGTCAGAGACAGACTGGCCTGGGTCTGCTGCAGAGCTTATATGACACTAAGCGATACCCACTGTGCCAAGTTCATTCCTTGTATGGGTTTGTCTAGCTGGAGAACCAGTGTGTGGCAAGCCAAGGTATGATTTTACAGTGCATTAGCCTGCCATGCACTTACTGGCCGAGTGGACGCGGATACCCACACTAAAAGCTCCACGGTGCGCTTTAATGTACTGCTGATTGAAACACCATGGATCCATCTGGCCCGTTTTGACCCCTAGAGTCACATACAGCCCTTGGTCTAATCTATTACTTATTTGTATTACAGTAGCATGTAAAGGCCCCAGCCAAGGTCAGTGAGCTGTTGCGCAAGGTGCTGTACATACACACAGTCCCTGCCCCAGAAAGCTTGCAGTCTCAACAGATGAGGCAGACAACGACGGTACTATCATCCCCATTGTTTGTACAGAGGGGGAACTGAGTCACAAAGAGGCTAGGTGACTTGCCCAAAGACACACAGGAAGCCTGTGGTGGAGCCAGGCACATGGCCCTTAGCATTTTGGCATGGATGATACCCAATCAGCAGTTCGTGCCAGTGACTCTTGTCCCCAAACACATCCCTAAGTCACGTTGAATTCCACACTGGCAGCTTGCCGCACTACTGGTTAGAGTTCCCTTTCCAGTCCCGCTGTTTGTTCCAGCCCTGGTGTTGGGTAATTCCCATGCAGACCTCAGAACACACATCACAGGCTACGACCTTGAAAACGCTGCTACAAACAGCTGATTAATCAAGCCATCCACTCTCTCGGAGAAATGACATTTCTCTTTTAACACGATGAGCCAATTCCCGAGCCGATTCCCTCCCCTCTCTACCCACGGCCATTCCATCAGAGAAAAAAGCCACGTTGCGTTTGGGAAATGCACAGAGAGCCAGGTCTTTACACAAGGAGAAATACAAATCATTTGGGGAATGCTGCTGAGTAACTTACTCTTTGTGCCAAGCCAGGTTCCCCTTGAAATGAGAGCTGGCTTTGTCGTTATAGCAAGGAAAGGCACTAATGAAGAAAGATGGCTCCACCCCTTAGACCACTGCTATGGAGTGAGAATTTGGAGCTCATCCTCTGACAGCCCCAGGGAAGGTCAAAACTTGATTCTTAAGTTGTGGATGCACAATTCAAAAAGGATGTTGATAAATTGGAGACGATTCAGAGAAGAGCCACAAGAATGATCAAAGGTTTAGAAAATCTGCCTTATAGTGATAGACTCAAAGAGCTCAGTCTATTTAGTTTAACAAGGAGAAGGGGGTGACTTGATCCAGTCTTAGGAGCCTTGAACTCAACCCCACGACACAGTAATCGCAGGTTGTGTGGATGCGAGAGCTGCATGTATCTTTCAATTCCTGAGCATCTGTTAGTCAGCCCCATCTAAGAAACTGGCTGATCACCTCATTTCCCCTTAACGCAGCCCATTGCTGCTGGCTTATACAGAATTAGCTGCACTATTTCTCCTATGTTTTAAGAAGGCCAGTGTTCCCCCACCACCACCCCAGGAAGTCCCATTTTGTAATACCACAGCAATACAGGGAACTCCGCCAAATTAAAACCATCCCCCCTAACTTCATTCCCAACAACAGCACAGCCAAGCTGCGGATCATAAATTCACTGTGCTCCTTCACGCCACGCCTCTGGTTAGGAAACAAACTGTGGTTTTCCCAGTTGACCCTCATCTGTGCAACGACCTAGTGACTCCTGAGCAGGAGGTCTGCCTGCAGCTGTGTGCAACGGACATGGCTCACTTGCAGAAGTCTTGGCCATCTCCCTTTCCCTCTTCCCACGTGCTTTTCCCCTCCCTGGGATGTTGCACCTGTGTTGAAGATTCTCCTGGTAGGGTGTGAACTGAGACTTAGTCTGAATCATAGAAGTTGGGTCTCCAAAGGTCAGATCCAGAAAGCTATTTAGGGTGACCAGATGACCCGATTTTAGGGTCTTTTTCTTATATAGGCTCCTATTACCCTCCCTCCCCCGCCCTGGTCCCGATTTTTCACATTTGCTGTCTGGTCACCCTAAAGCTATTTAGGCTCCAAACTTTCACTGAGCCTAATTACCTTAAAGGATCTGGGCTCATGAGCCATATTAGGTCTCAACCCTTTGGGCAGCAGTAGCAAGCGCTGCGGGAGCCCACAGCACGTTTGATCTCCAGCAGCAAATCTCCTGGCTAAAAGTGGAGAAGTAGACCTGCTGACCTCCTCCCCGAATATGCATTTCGAGTGGCTGAAATGCAACCAAAAATCAATGGATAGCCTTTGGGATGACCTCTGGAAAGGTAAAACTTGAGGCTTTTCTCCTGTACTCAGCACCCCATAATGAAGGAGTACAGGGAATTCCAAGATTTAAGCTCAACAGGAATATTGGAATGAAGACAGTCAGGGCATTGTTACAACCGTCTGCATGGCTTTCATCAGAGACAAAGGCACTGGAGATGAAGAAGACCTTCTCCCTGTCAGGACAAGACTGTTCCTTAGTAGACATTCACTGTGCTAGCATTTTGTCTAGTCTGGTTTTAAATCTATCGCACTTCTGAGGGTTTCTGCTACTTCCATTGGCAGCTGATTCCCCAGCTAAACTTCCTGAGAGTGACATCTGTTCATCTTGATCTTGATCTTCAGTTTTCATTGCCTTAACCTGCTCCTAGTTGTATACCCCTCCTAGGTGTTTTTAAAAATAATTCCTAATTGCTATTACATGTTTCAAATATTTGTAGGTTATTGTCCTTCCCCACTGAAGCACATCTCTTACCCAAGCTATATTTTACTCTTCTTTCTTCGTATCAGTCAATTTCGCGCGCGCACACACCCGCCCCTCCAGTACCATAATCTTTTTTGTTGCTCTTCATAGAATATCAGGGTTGGAAGGGACCTCAGGAGGTCATCTAGTCCAACCCCCTGCTCAAAGCAGGACCAATCCCCAATTAAATCATCCCAGCCAGGGCTTTGTCAAGCCTGACCTTAAAAACTTCTAAGGAAGGAGATTCCACCACCTCCCTAGGTAACGCATTCCAGTGTTTCACCAAGCTCCTAGTGAAAAAGTTTTTCCTAATATCCAACCTAAACCTCCCCCACTGCAACTTAAGACCATTACTCCTTGTCCTGTCCTCTTCTACCACTGAGAATAGTCTAGAACCATCCTCTCTGGAACCACCTCTCAGGTAGTTGAAAGCAGCTATCAAATCCCCCCTCATTCTTCTCTTCTGCAGACTAAACAATCCCAGTTCCCTCAGCCTCTCCTCATAAGTCATGTGTTCCAGACCCCTAATCATTTTTGTTGCCCTTCGCTGGACTCTTTCCAATTTATCCACATCATTCTTGTAGTGTGGGGCCCAAAACTGGACACAGTACTCCAGATGAGGCCTCACCAATGTCGAATAGAGGGGGACGATCACGTCCCTCGATCTGCTCGCTATGCCCCTACTTATATATCCCAAAATGCCATTGGCCTTCTTGGCAACAAGGGCACACTGCTGACTCATATCCAGCTTCTCGTCCACTGTCCACCCCTAGGTCCTTTTCCACAGAACTGCTGCCTAGCCATTCGGTCCCTAGTCTGTAGCTGTGCATTGGGTTCTTCCGTCCTAAGTGCAGGACCCTGTACTTATCCTTATTGAACCTCATCAGATTTCTTTTGGCCCAATCCTCCAATTTGTCTAGGTCCCTCTGTATCCTATCCCTACCCTCCAGCGTATCTACCACTCCTCCCAGTTTAGTATCATCCACAAATTTGCTGAGAGTGTAATCCACACCATCCTCCAGATCATTTATGAAGATATTGAACAAAACCGGCCCCAGGACCGACCCCTGGGGCACTCCACTTGACACCGGCTGCCAACTAGACATGGAGCCATTGATCACTACCCGTTGAGCCCGACAATCTAGCCAACTTTCTACCCACCTTATAGTGCATTCATCCAGCCCGTACTTCCTTAACTTGATGACAAGAATACTGTGGGAGACCGTGTCAAAAGCTTTGCTAAAGTCAAGAAACAACACGTCCACTGCTTTCCCTTCATCCACAGAACCAGTAATCTCATCATAGGAGGCGATTAGATTAGTCAGGCATGACCTTCCCTTGGTGAATCCATGCTGACTGTTCCTGATCACTTTCCTCTCATGTAAGTGCTTCTGGATTGATTCTTTGAGGACCTGCTCCATGATTTTTCCGGGGACTGAGGTGAGGCTGACTGGCCTGTAGTTCCCAGGATCCTCCTTCTTCCCTTTTTTAAAGATTGGCACTACATTAGCCTTTTTCCAGTCCTCCGGGACTTCCCCCGTTCGCCACGAGTTTTCAAAGATAATGGCCAATGGCTCTGCAATCACAGCTGCCAATCCCTTTAGCACTCTCAGATGCAACTCGTCCGGCCCCATGGACTTGTGCACGTCCAGCTTTTCTAAATAGTCCCTAACCACCTCTTTCTCCACAGAGGGCTGGCCATCTACTCCCCATGTTGTGATGCCCAGCGCAGCAGTCTGGGAGCTGACCTTGTTTGTGAAGACAGAGGCAAAAAAAGCATTGATGCATCTTCTCTGCATCATTTCCCTCTAGTTTGTCAGCATTATTCTGGTGATGAGGTACCCTGTTATCTAAGCCACTCAGCCTCAATAGGAGACAATACAAAATTGTTCCATAGATTAGAATTTGTAGGGGTTGCTAGAGTCTAGTTTTATACAATCCATGTGATGCCACTGCTTTCCTTGGACTATTGGGGCATCTTCTCAACTCCACCACCATAAACATTTCCCTGATCAGTCTAAAATCCTATTCGCGTTGGTGATGCCGGGAACTAGACATGGCCTTTGCTCATCAACTCTTTGGATTGTACTCTGAACTCCCATGACCGTTTAACTATAGATTTCTCTTTACGTTTTGGCCTAACTTAACTGATCTTTCCTTTTACATTTGTACGTTCAGTGATTTAAACCATATCCATTTATTTACCTGTCATACATATCAGCAGGCTCCACAGTAGCGTCTCTGATCTGTGGTGTGTGGGCCATGAAGATTCTGATTGTGAAATTCATTTAGTAAGAAACATTCAGTGCCTAAATATGAGGACCAGTCCCTTTCTAACTCTGGGTCCTGTGGTCCTTCCCAAACAGTAGGCGATGCTGCCCTCTGGTGGCTTTATGGTGTGCTACTTTTATTTTGAGTTACAATTTTTTTTCCCAGTTCTCCCTAAGACTGCAAACACACTCTCACCAGCACTCCAGGCTCAGTGTATGTGATACAGAAAAGCCATCTAACGTTCAGAGCAGGACTTTCAGAGACTTTAAGACCAAAAAATGATCCAGTATGATCTCCTGCATTACACAGACCATAGAATTTTGCCCCATGATTCCTGCATTGAGTCTAATAATTTGAGGTTGAACTAGAGTAGATCCTTTGGAAAGGCATCCAGTCTTGATTTAGCTTATTACAAACATGATCAAGAGGGGATTGATTATGGCGTCTAAGTACCTTCACAGTGATACTCATTCATCCTCATTCCTCATTCTAATACTGAAGAATATACTGGCTACTAAACAGCTATTTAATTTAACAGAGCAAGGCAGAACAAGAGCCATTGGCTTGAAGTTAAAGGCAGACATATTTACATTCAAAGTAAGGCACAGATTCGTTAATAGCAACAGTGATTAGCCATTGAAACAAACTCACAAGGGAAGCGGTGGGTTCTCCATGTCTCCAACTCAAGATGGGATGACTTCTGGAAGAAATAACTCATACTTCAAGGCCAGAAGGGACCACTATGGTCATCATGTTGGACATCCTGCACATCACAGGACACAGAACCTCACCCACCCACTCCTGTAATAGACCCCTAACCTCTGGCTGAGTTACTGAAGTCCTTCAATCATGATTTAAAGACTTCAGGTTACAGAGAATCCATCGTTTACATGAGTTCAAACCTGAAAGTGACCCGGGCCCCATGCTTCAGAGAAAGGTGAAAACCCCCCAGGGTCTATGCCAATCTGACCCGGGGAGAAATTCCTTCCCAACCCCAAAAATGGTGATCAGTTAAGACCCTGAGCATGTGGGCAAGACTCACCAGCCAGACAACTGGGAAAGAATTCTCTGTAGTAACTCAGAGCCCTCCCCATCTAGTGTCCCATCTCCAGCTGTTGGAATTATTTGCCGCTAGCAGGCACAAATCAGCTACATGCCTTTGTAGGCGACCTCATCACACCATCCCCTCCATACACTTATCAAGCTCAGTCTTGAAGCCAGTTAGGTTTTTTGCCCCCACTGCTCCCCTTGGAAGGCTGCTCTAGAAGTTCACTCCTCTGATGGTTAGAAACCCCTGTCTAATTTCAACTTGGTATCACAGTTTGTGGCTTTAAATCATACACAAAGGTAGAAAATAAATAGGGTCCTTTAAAGTGGATGAGACTTGATGTTTACAGACTTTAAATAGAAATCCTCTATGTGATTCAGAAGCAGGCTGTTAAGTTACTCCTGCTCCTTCCCAGACCCACAGCTGAGAACCCCACAGCACAAAGGCAGGGTACAGAGATGGCATTAAACCCCACCATTTACTCTGTCAACCTCAAGCTGTGTGCCTGAGTAAGTGGCAGGAAGAATCAGGCCTGGAGTTTCTATTGGGCCTTTCATCTCCTCAAAGCTCTGATGCCAATTTCTACCACCACTCACCATGGCAATTGGCATGGATCACGCAAACCCGAGTCAGTGGAGCGAGCACAGTAAGACCAGGCCGCATTTTCAAAGGAATAAGAGCTACTGATTTTCTATTTAGAATCAGCCGGAGGCATGGTCATGATGCGACAGATGCTGACCCCCAAGAGAGGCCTGTTAATATTGAACTATATGGGTGGTTTGTAACCAGCAAGGGGCTTTAGTTTGATTGTTGGCTGAGATGCTGTACAGAGTCAGGCAACAAGCTGTGGGGTGAGAATGAAACAGCTGTCAGTAGAGACCCAGCTCTCTTGGAGCTCTTGAGACACCCATACACAGCAAGAGCCGTGCTCTGGGAGGCACAGTTAAATCTCGTGACAGGCCAGCACAGCGTCACAGCCATTTGAGAGACGGTTAAGTTCAGGCACACAGGGCCACAGCTACAAAAGCGCCCACGTGCCTGGTCCAAATTCCCAGCGAGTTTGAGGTGGAGCTGGGAATAAAACCCAGGAGTCATGACGCTCTCACCGCTCTAGCCCCTACGTAACGCTGCTCCTGTTGCATGGAGAAAAAAACAAAACTGGTCAGCTCCACTTCTCAGCTTACTGGGGAGAGGCCCTGAATCATCAGGTCCCAGTTCTAGAACAGGTGGTGCATTTATGTAGGGTCAGGCCCTGGAAAGGGGGAGAGAGGAAAGGGGCCCACAATGAAGTGATGGGCAGACAGATGATGTGTAGAGACAGGGGATGAGACAGGCTTCCAAATGGAGAAAATAAAAATGACAAACCCCTCTCGAAGGACCCCCAAAATCGTCTCAATACCCACGTACCTTCTGAAACAGACCCTTCTGCAGGATCCTCGGTGGTGCAAATTTCCCTGTTGCCTTTGTCTGTCGGTGACAGGTTTTCCCATCCAGAGAGTTTCAGGAACACAAACGTTTCACTAGTAAAAAGGCTTCCAAAGCCCCACTGTTCTGTACTGGATCCCTTCAGATTCTGACCTCATTACACAGAACAATGACTCATCCTCCTCCGCATTCACATTTCTAACAAAAAACAAACAAACATCTCTTCTGCTCAAAGCTGGATTGAGCCCTAGACCTGATTTTATTTTAGGAAGGGGAAGGAGAATCTAGTGGCTAAAGCACGGGACTAAGGAGAGCTGGGTTTTATTCTCAGCTGTGTAACAGGACAAAGCAAGCTCTTGGGCAAGTCCTGCAGTTTGTCCCTCAGTTTCCCTATACATATAATGGGGACAGTAGCATTGTCCTACCTCACAGGGGTGTTGTGAAGTTCAGTCCACTGCATTTGTAAAAAGCCTTGAGAAACTCACCAGGAAGGTGCCAGGGAGAAGGGCAAAGTGAAACTCTCTTGACAGACCACCCCATGCAGCAAGAGAAGAATGGCACCTTGTAACAGAAAACGAGAGAGCCGGCCATAAGCACTGCATTCACAAGCAGTGGGTCCAAAAACAGACCTTTCCTTTCGTGGGGAATGTTGACATTTCAAAATTAGTTTCCGGATCGGAACAAAAAACTGAAATGTCAGCATGTCTGGTCAAAACTAAACAAGCCAACGTGGCGAAACCAAAAGTGTTCCTTTGGCATGTCACTTTCAATGAAAAATGTGGCTTCCATTTCTCTCAATCGAAAAATCAAAAACAAATCTAGAAAAAAAATCACCGTTTTTCTGCAAACAAGTCAATTTTGACAAAACGCACACTTTGCAGTGGGAACAAAACTTTTCCCGTGAAAAATATCAACTAACTGCAGTCATTGATGCTTCAGAAGGAAGTCAACTCACATCTGCCACATGGCTTCCCCCCTGCCACGGTGCGCTCACGCATCCATAAAGCAACTCTGTCAGTGGCGGAAAAACTCCCTCTCGACCCTCTGCAAATGATTATACACCTCTTTCCCTGAAACCATAAACACTGATTACCTTATTATCTTAGCATGAACAGCTGCAAATGCTATTATCGGTTGACATTATCAAGCCTTTATTTATTTTAATGCTGTCCCATTGATTGCGATACTGACATCCTACTGAGGTAACTACACACAGCATAAAGAAATGCCTCCTCTCTTGCTTTCTGTTTGCTGCTTTTTAAAGTCCCTTGAACAATTTCTTACCTTGTAACTATTTACAGGGTTGGTTAATGATGGGTAACACACACTTACTCTGGGTGGCTCTCTGTCCCCCTCTAGGGGAGGACTGCAGAAATGGGAACCTGCTACAGCCTTGAGCTAACAGAGCTTAAAGTCTTTTAGCTCAGACAAAGGCTGAGTTTTAAGTCCTGGGTTTGATTCCCCCTGCCAATCACCCAAGCAGGTGTCATGCTACATATGTAGTGAAAATTTTTGCGATAGCTGGAAAATCTTGAAACCAGAAAGTGGTAGACAGATTGAAAACATCCTTATTTCAGCACATGAAGGGAAGCTGATAAATGTAACAGGAGGGCTACAAGAAACCCAGAAGGAGGCAACTGTTTCTATGCTCTGCTTTTTGAAGAGCCGTAGTCTGTTAGGTGTATCATAGCACCAACAGGCAGGCATCAGTCAGGACTGATCCCCCCGCACTGTGCAGGGTGCTGTACACACACACAGGAACTTGAAACCTAATCAAAGCCTAGATGAGGTCACCGACTATCAAAGGCCAAGAGCACCCTCTCCTGCAGAGAAAAACAGGAGGATGAGGCTCTTCTTCCAGAAACACACCGCCACATCATCCCCGTTAGGGAACAAGGTTCACATCCAACCCCTGAAGAAGAGCACATCAGGGCACACCTCAAACCAAACACATGCCCAGGGATCTGTGGGAAGCCAGGACCATCTATGTGAGGGCTCTATGCCTCCATCCTGGCTCCATGATCTATGGTGCCCGTTCCTTTACAGCTGCTCCCACAGGGACTCCCAGGACCCTTACCAAGCCAGCACATCTTCTTTTCTAATTCCTGTTCAGATGACAGAGGAGTGTCACATCCCCAATCCCATCCCCACCCCCTCTTCCACTTGCCCTGACCAGTGTCCACCTTGTCCCCAAGACCATGTGGAGAAGCCTCCAGAGGGTCCAGGGTTAGGGAGAGGGTCAGACAGGTCTCAGGAGATACCTGAGCCTCCTTCCATCAGCAGTAGGGAGAGCTACACGAGCACAGTATGAATCAAGGGAGCAAGCGCTGGCCCAACAGGAGAGAAGCAGCAGTGTGTGTGTGTGTGGGGGGGGAGGATAACAGTAATGAACTATGCACATAAGTGAACAATGTGCACAACTCCATCGTTCAGCCCCATTCACACCTCTGCCTAATTCTAATAATGGGTCAAGCGCAGGTTACAATCCTTGCTCCGATCACTGCTCCCTCTCTGGCTGGGGGCAGGTCTCTTACCCTTCCTCGTTCTATTTCCCACTCTGACAAATAATGCTTACCTACCTCATCGGGTGCTGGAAGGAGTAAAGAACGTTTGCAAGGTGCTCTGGATACTACCAACACGCAGGATGTGCTAAAGATGGTAATTACTGCTCCCAAGGGGGTTGAAATCCATTTGAGAAACGCTGCCGTTTTATTCGCCTGCAGCTACAGCTGCAGAGAAACCCTGGCTGCCTTTCGTTTACTTCTCGAGCTGGGCACTAGCATCATATTATCAATGAGCTGTGCACAGCCTTTGCATCCTCACTGTGCATATCGTTACGGCCCTTGTTCAAGGATTCAGTGGCTGCTTCCCACAGTCATTGCAAACAACAGGACTTCAGGCAATGCTTGAAAGATCCTTGCAGGAAAGACGCTAGTTTCACCAGAGATCACCCAGGTTTATTAAGGCAGACTCACTTTAATGGCTGCTCAGTTATATCATGTGTGATACATTCACTCCAGTGCATATGAGTTATCCCACGGTAATCCTGAACAGAATTACAAAGCTCTCTATTCCCGACCATTTTTAATGTTGTATACAGTGTCTTTCCCAAATGATAAAGGAAAGTTATATTTTACCCCTTTCAAATGGTGACATGTTTAAGAGCTGGCTGTCCAGACGATATCTGAAAATGAACTAGTATGATTTCTAAAACGATTTAATTATCTGCTGGACCACTTTAGAAAGCCCAATATGCAAAAAGAAAACCCCATTTATCACATCCTGTCATCAGTGAAATGATCTCCAATACAGTCCCCTAACAGCTGGGCACCTGAATGAAGTTCATGTCTCAATTAAAAAACTTGACATTCCCAGAGCCAAATCTAAGTCAGCTGAGTGTTTTTTGTCCTCAGCTGCACCAGCATAGAAAGCAAAGCATGCATCTTATGTAGGGAATCCCACACATTAATCAACAAAGAGGAGCCTGTCTTGGATCATCAACTGCATTATCTTTTTACGGCTGGATGAAAGAGGGGAATTTATCATCTTCATACAAGATAAAAATCACTGACCCGTGCAGTTATAGTGGAGGGCAACTTCCAAATAGCTTTTACTGAACACAACCATCCTTTGCTCTCTCTCTCTCCCCCCAGTGGCTGACATATTCCCGCAAGTAACCTCCCTTCTCTCATTTGATTGATCATTTCCAAAGGAATACAGCACTCAGGCATTAGATATTGAAAGAGTTGTTTTGATGAGATTGTGTTAAGGTGCGTTGTTTCCATTCGGCCCTAGTTAGGCTGCCAAATTTCCTTGAACCGATACAAAATAGTCAGGGGTGAATATCACTCCCTGAATCTTTCTTCTGTCCAGCCCAACTCTGGAGCAAACAGGCCCATATAAAAAGTGGAGTTTGCCCCCAATTAAAAAAACTCCTGTGTCAAGGACCCTTTCCAATGAGTAATTTCAGTCGCCTCTGGCCCAGATGCTGTGCAAATCAGACACTATGCTTTATCAGGGTCCCATCGAGGTCTCAGTTCTCTTCCAAGTCCACTCTGCTCAAGCTCTGCTATAACGGCCATGTACTTAAACTCATTAGGTCTGTGGTTGAAGGTCTCCACTAATCCATAGGTCTCTGGACGATCTGTCGCATAGAAAAGCTGCACCTGATTGGCTATGCACTGAGCTTCGGGGACATTCTGTAAGGTTTAAAAAAGAAAAGAAAGAAAAAAAGAACTTATCAAAATAGCGCAAATAGCAATTCTGGCATGAAAGTAAGTTCGCCTTTCAAAAAAGCTCTGCGGTTGCTGAAAAGCTGCAAACAGATCCCTCTTCAGTCTGCTTCTGTTGCCTTAGCAAGCTTCCTACTCAGCTCCTAACTCTATTCAAAGTTCACATTTTTCAAAGTTCTCCACAAGCCTGATCCATCTTGTCATTGACCTACTTACCTCTGTGTTGCTCCTACTAACTTCATCTCCTTATAGCTACGCATTTCAGGAACCACAGCTCCACCACCCCTCTCATGCTCCCCTCCCTCCAAGACTCTGAACGCCTTAACTTTCCCCTCTGCTCCTTGTCAGACTTCCTGCGTAAAAGTTTTCAGTAATACTCTGTATTAAACACAGCTAGGCAAAGAACTCAGAACAAAGTTCTGAACAACACAGTTTTTATAGCAGTATAAAATTCTGTCAGTTAGGGGTGAGATTTTATTTTGTAGACATAGTTATACCAGTACAACTGCTAATGTGGACAGAGTTATACTGGTATAAAGGTGCTTTATACTGGTATGGCTTATTCCTAGGGTGGCCACACTCAGTCAACCAGACATTCAGGTACTTCAGGGAATGGTATAGTCCTGCCTGCCCACCATGACCTCGCATGCATGGTGTGTGGGAGGTCACTCCACACGGTGCATTCAAGGTCACGGCAGAGGGGTGGAGTGGCACGCTCTTAAAGACGGTGCCCTCATCCAATACCAGACACAACTATGTCCGGTTTTGATCCAATATTAGACAGAGGACAAATCAGCCCAAATGAGGACGGTCTGTTTCAAAGCCAGACAAGTGGCCTCCCTACTTATTCCCCTTCCCGTATAGGAGTAAGCGATACTGGTGTAAGGAACCTTTATATCAGCATAACAGCATCCACGCTGAAGTGTCCTACTGCTTTAACTAGACAGATATAAGTTAGAGTGGTTCAATTCTGTGTGCAGACATGGCCCAAAG
The DNA here is from genome assembly GCF_965140285.1 of Lepidochelys kempii. Taxonomy (NCBI): domain Eukaryota; kingdom Metazoa; phylum Chordata; order Testudines; family Cheloniidae; genus Lepidochelys; species Lepidochelys kempii. Next base: position 102,199,543 of record NC_136387.1, on the reverse strand, counting down.
AGAAGGACCAATTTCACCTGTTTGGAAAGTATAAGAGAAAAAGACCAGAATTTTCTCAGTTTTATTAATTATAGAAAATTATTCAAAATGTTCTGCTTGGGAGCAGTTCTTCACACATATCCAATAGCCAAGCTGTGCTGGTTCATTTTGATTGGACTTCTGGGTCACATGCCTCAGTTTCCTGACTGGATGAGTAACTAACAATCAGAACAGGTAATCATCAAGTAATCCATCCCATTGCTCATTCCCAGCTTCTGGCAAACAGAGGCTAGGGACACCATCCCTGTCCAACCTGACTAACAGCCATTGATGGACTTATCCTCCATGAATTTATCTAGTTCTTTTTTGAACCCTGTTATAGTCTTGGCCTTCACAACTTCCTCTGGCAAGGAGTTCCACAGGTTGACTGTGCGTTGTGTGAAAAAATACTTCCTTTTGTTTGTTTTAAACCTGCTGCCTATCAATTTCATTTGGTGACCACCTAGTTCTTGTGTTATGAGAAGGAGTAAATAACACTTTCTCATTTACTTTCTCAGTCGTGACTTTATAAACCTCTATCATATCCCCCATTAGTCATCTCTTTTCCCAGCTGAAAAGTCCCAGTCTCAATCACTCCTGATATGGCAGCCGTTCCATACCCCTATTTATTTTTATTGCCCACAGCATGGTTTCTGAATTAAAAATCCATTTTCCTTGAATATTCTCCAATTTCCACACTAACTATTTCTATGAACATTTGTGACCCAGGAACTTCTTGGTGCCGACAGAGGACACACGGGGCACACAGAGTTTTACAGTGATCCCCTGTGTCAGATGTATGCATAATAATTCACTAAAGGGTGGCATTGGAGGTCTCTACCGAGATCCGGTAGCCCACTAGACATCATAATCACTGTGAAATGTGTGTACAGATAATATTTAAGGAGTTCTATGTCTATACTGAAAATTATTTTCTTAAGGCAGGTAACCAGGATGTGACACGTCCCCAACAGGTTCCTTTCACAGCAAGAGATAACAGACTGTTATCTCTCTGTCTGGTCATATGTGTAGTGGGTACTGTATGTCTTACAACGGTTGCTTGTTTGTATAGTGAGCAAAATGCTAATAAAGAGATTGTGAAATGTTCAAGAGAGGATATTTACAAGAAAAAATAAACAGCAGCAGGGGATCCTGTGCACAAGTAAAGACAGTGGAATGAGGATGTAAAATTAGTTTATAGAAACATTACAGAAAGCAGAGAGATGAAACAAATTTGTTTAAAAATTCATACAAACATTCACTAAAAGGTTTTTATTTTGAGTATTTGCCTCACTCTAGTATTAAGATAGAATATACTTATATATAATATATAATTCACAGACAAAACTTTGGTGATGGAGTTAAAATTGGAAATTATCAACAACAGAACATTGGGGTGATTGAAAATAAACTAACATTGGAGGAAAAGAAAACGTGCATAACAGTAAAATGTCACACTTTGTTTTGCCAATGTGTGGAAATGCAGAATTAAGGTATCTACATTCATAGATTTTAAGACCAGAAGGGACCATTAGATTATTTAGTCTGACACAGCACAGACCATAGAATTTCATCCAGTTACCTCAGCACTGAATCCAATAACTGTGTTTGACTAAAGTACATCTATCAGAAAGGCGTCCAATATTGATCTGACCACTTTATGAGATGGAGAATCCATCACTTCCTTTGGCAGATTGTTCCAAACAACATGAAACGACCTTAAACTCTCACCCTTTAACAGCCCATCCTCTAATAAAACATTCTGCACGCGTGCTAGTCATGTTATTGGCAACATGAGTCCCATAAGCTCATTACATGTCCTATGAGAGCTATCCAAGTGGCAGTACATCCTCACTCAGGGGAGGTACGGGAAGGCACAAAGAAAATCCACTGCAGGCTTAAAAAAAGGGCCTCCTGATTTGTCCATCAGTGATAACTTTAAAAAGTGTGTTTTAACATTGCTGGGGAGTGCCAACTTTTTATTATTATTCTTTAAATCCCCTTCCCTAAAAAAGAGAAACAGAGGCTCCAAAATTCTGCACTTTTCTAAATTATCCTTCTGAATTATGCTACCGTCAAGAATGGGGGGCGGGGGGGAATTAGACGTGGCATAAAATACAATCACTAGACACCCAGTCTGCAGACTTCGGGAATTTTTCTGCTGTTCCCTAGATTAATTATTCAATGGATAGCTGTAGATATCAGATCTTAGAAGAACACTAAGGAAACAATATGAGATTCTCTTACCAGGAAACTGGAGTCCATTTCGGCTGTCATTAGCACTATTCCCTTTTCCTTCTGAAGTTCAGGATAATGGTACAAGATCAACTGGCTAGAGGCAGTTTCACCTCGGGTCTGCAGGAGATAAGAGAGAGACTTAACAGTGCCCTAGATTTATTGCATATTTAATAGTCTGCTAATAAAGAATCTGAATATCAACTGAGTGCATAGACTCACTCATTCAGAGTCTCCCCACTGTCCTCCTAGCAAGGTCAAGGAGACGCCATTTTAATTAAGAGTCAATTATTTGCATTTCTGTGTGTCTGTAGCCAACAGTAAGTCACAGATTAAGGCCAGAAGGGACTATCAGATCATCTAATCTGACTTCCTGTATAGCAGAGACCATTAAATTTCACCCAGTTACCCCTGGATTGAGCCCAATAACTTGTGTTCAGCTACAGCATAACTTCCAGAAGGCCCCCAGTCCTGATTTGAAGACAGCAAGAGATGAAGAATCCACCACTTTCCTTGGTAGTTTGTTTCTACGGTTCATCACTCTCACTGATAAAAATGTGTGCCTCGTTTATCATCTGAATTTGCTGGCTTCAGCTTCTAGCCATTGGTTTGTGTTCTGCCTTCCTCAGCTAGATTAAAGAGCCCGGAGTACCAGGTATTTTCTCCCTGTGAAAGCCTGTATATCTTGTACTCAAGCCATCTCTCAGTTGTCCTTCTGATAAACTAAACAGATTGAGCTCTTTAAATCACCCACGGTGAGACATTTTCTCCAGCCTATGAATCGTTTTCTCTCTCTCTTCTGCCTCCTCTCCAATTTTTCAACATCCTTTTTAAAACGTGGACCCTATTCCTTTAGTCAGGCTTGGTTTCACCAATACCATGTGCAGAGGTAAAATCCTTTCCCTGAACACCTCCTCATTACTCCCGTTTACACATCCAAGGATCTCATTAGCCCTTTTTGCCACAGCATCGCACTGGGAACTCATGGTGAATTGCTTGTCCACTATGACCCCTACATCCTTTTCAGGTCACTGCTTTCCAAGACACAGTCCCCATTCTGTAGATATGGCCTGTATTCACTGTTTCTAGATATATATCTTTGCAAATGGCTGTATTAAAGACATTTGTTTGAATGGGTCCATCTTACCAAATGATCCAAATGCCTCTGTACGACTACCCTGCCCTCCTCATTATTTACCACTCCCCCAATCTGCGTGTCATCTACAAATTTTATCAGTATTTACTTCTAGACCACTGATGAAAATGTCAGGCCTAGAACCGCTGCCTTCAGAGCCCCACTAAAAACATCACCATTTGATGACGATTCCTCACTGAAAACCACTTTTTGACATTTGCAGTCAGCCGGTCTTAATCCATGTAATGTGTGCCTTACTGATGCTGTACGGTGCTAATTTTCAAATCAGACCGTCATGGGGTAGCGAGTCAAATGCCTTACAAAAGTCTATTACGTCTACTAAGTTATCGTTATCAACCACACTTGGAATCGCCTCGAAGAATGAAATCAGGTGCGTTTGACAAGACCTATTTTCCTTTCAACCATGTTGACTGACATTAATTATATTCCCATCCTTTAATTGAAACTGGCACAACATTAGCTCTCACCCAGTCTTCTGAATTTCCCTGGTATTCCAAGTTTTATTAAAATTTAACATCAGAGGACTAGAGATCTCATCAGCCAGCTCTTTCATTACTCTTGGGTGCAAGCTATCTGGGCCTGCTGATTTAAAAATATGCATCCGTAGTAGATGTAACATCCTCAGTCACTAATGGACTAGAAAGTACTTCATCATCCTCATGTGATAGGAGTACATTATCCTGCTTTGTTACAAATACAGACCAGAAATATTTAACGAGCACTTCTGCCTTTTCTGCACCATTAACAGTTTTACCATCTACATCTAGTAATGGGCGTCTCCCATTGCTGTGATTTCTTTTGTTCCCAACATGTTTAAAACCTCCTTCTCATTGTCCTTAGCCCTGTCAGCCATTTTTCTCTGATATTTTTAGCTTCCTTGATCAATTTTCTACCCTTCAGACTTTCTAATGTATATTGACTGCTTTCCCCACCCCCCTTTTCCATTTGTTATATATTGCCTTTTTAATTCTAATTGCCGCCTTCACTTCACCACTGAACCACGATTGGCTTTTGGGCAAAAATGTCCATTTTATTGATTGTGGAATCATGGCTTTTTGGCTATCTAATAAACTCTTCTTACATAACTCTCAATTTTCATATTTTTCTGTCTAAATTTTTCCCCCTCAATCAATTTCTCTGATAATTTGCCTCATCTTTGGAAAATTAGCCCTTTTAAAGCACCACGTTAAATATATTACTGGTTGGGATTTTCCTTTGTTTGCCCAATTTGAATGCAATCAAGTCATGATCACTGGTCCCTAGGCAATGACCAGCTTCCAGTCCACTGATTCATTCATCTTTATAAAAAGAAAAGGAGGACTTGTGGCACCTTAGAGACTAACAAATTTATTTGAGCATAAGCTTTCGTGAGCTACAGCTCACGTCATCGGATCAAGTGAGCTGTAGCTCACAAAAGCTTAATGTTCAAATAAATTTTAGTCTCTAAGGTGCCACAAGTCCTCCTTTTCTTTTTGCAGATACAGACTAACACGGCTGCTACTCTGAAACCATTCATCTTTATGTGTCACAATTAAGTCCAAAACAGAGTTACCTCACGCTTGGGACAACACCTTTTGTGTTAGAAAAGGTTTATTCTAGATGATAATTTAAGTACATAATATATAGGTGTCAAACTAATCATAGAGAGGAGAAATTAGAAAGCCTGTCTAAAACGAACAAGAATAACTATGCTGGTATACAACAAAATTAAATTATAGAGGAGTTAGAAGCCAAGGTCTTTATAGACATTTTATTTATGACTCAAACATTTTCATAAGGCAGTAAATACAGAACCACGGAAATGCTAGAGAACTGCTTAATATCCCTATATTAAATTATAGGACTCCGCTGAAGGGTCCACATATCTATTTCATCAAATTTGTAAACTTCACTATGGAATCATCAGAACTGGCACCATTTCTATTATTTGAGAGTCAGTGGCATAGTGCCAAAATTGAGAAAACAACAACAGTGACAATTTCCATGTCTATGGTACTACTTTAGGTCGGATGTGATGAATTTACGGACTCCAATGCTGCAAATGGTCAAAATATAATCATTCAATTTGATGTTTATATAGCACATTTCATGCTCAAGGATCCCACGATTGTTTAGAAACCAAAACCAGGAAACATTTCATCCACTAAAGAAATGAAGCTTCCTCTGGGGTCAACGACATCAACTGTTTTACAGCACACATCACTCTATTTCAACTGAGAATCAGAAGGGAATACCTTATCCAATTAAAAATGGAGAGGCCATTTATAGTGTCAGCGTCTGAATGACCAATCAGGATTAGCTTCTCTATTCTTGCAAGAGGTACCAAGGAACGTTTAGTGGCTGTAAACCGTCAGCTCTTTGGTTGCAAGTCCGAAAATATGGCACTTCCAGCAGTGCAGTACCACCCTGCAGCATGGGTTGGAGATAATGATTCTGATCTCCTTTGTAAAGTGCTTCCAGATCTCCTGATGAAAAGCACTATCTAAGAGCTAGGGACTATTATAATTATTATTGTCAGAATAAGGAGTAATGGTCTCAAGTTGCAGTGGGGGAGTTCTAGGTTGGATATTAGGAAAAACTTTTTCACAAGGAGGGTGGTGAAGCTCTGGAATGGGTTACCTAGGGAGGTGGTGGAATCTCCATCCTTAGAGGTTTTTAAGGTCAGGTTTGACAAAGCCCTGGCTGGGATGATTTAGCTGGGGACTGGTCCTGCTTTGAACAGGGGGTTGGACTAGATGACCTCCTGAGGTCCCTTTCAACTCTGATATTCCAGGATTATTGCACCACCACCATAAGAGTGCATGGTGCTTTACTCACAAACCCAGTGCTGTCCTCCGTGTTGAGGAGTTTACAATCTAAGCTAGACAAAGGTCAGTGAGTGATGATAAACTGAAAAGGTCACAAGAGAAGCTTACGTTAAGTATATTGTTGGCCCTGTGGTTCTCCCCACACTTTTTTATTTAACTTGTTTATTAATATATTTCAAAGGTTAAAGGGAACAAAATAAGGCAAGATGGCAGAAGTGGTGGAGGGAAAAGCCAAACTGGAAAGCAAATGAAAAAGAAGCAACTCAGAAAAGACTTGAAGGAAGAGTGAGGCGGCTTAGCACACTGGGTCTCAGGGGTGTTTTGCTAATAGATGAACCTAAAGAAAGCTTGTGGGAGGCAATGAACAAGGGATTATCAAGTTCTGATTCAGAGGAATGAATGTCACAAACTGAATCTTGGAGTCTCCCATCCATGTATTGAGCCAGTCCGAGCCTGCCTAGCTTGCCGAATCTGAAGACTGTAACATGTGGACATGTAACTTGCAAATCAGAGAAAAATCCCATGCACGGATTTTTAAAAGGTTGGGATGATTTTCTGGACTCATATGCACCGGCTAAGAGAAGAGCAGTCAAATACTTCATGCATAAACTGATTGCTGGTGGGTGTGTGAAAGGAAACCTTGCTTAATTGAGTAGACAGACTATGAACAGGTAGGGTAAGGCTGCAAAACACTAGAGCAGTTGTTTGATCTAGTATGGCAAATCAAATGGAACAAAAACCGTTAGGGCCTAACAAACATCTGAGACGATTACAACCTCTTTCATTTACAACACCAAGAAGAAATACACTACCACCGAACTAGAATGCCTCATTTGAAATCATGCACCAGTCCTGTACATGCTGCATGACATGGAGCTGGAGGAAACCATGCAAACTATTGCCTGGTTTTGTAGTTTTGTTTAAAGATACCTCTGTGTCTTGACGTCACTCAGAGTTGAATACAGCTGGAGTCTCAAACCTAACCCTGGAGAGTAATACAAGAAAATACACCCACCTGAATGTTTATAAGCGCGGTGAAGTGCAGTTCTGTCCCTGACCACTGCCCCACAAAAAACTCATAGCCTTCTTTCCTTGGCAAAGCACACAGGAACTGCGGAGAAAAAGACAGTCAGCATTATATGTGCTCCCCGCCCACGTCAGCGTAAATGGGCACCCCACTGCACGAAATGGGACCTAACTGGCAACCTTGTTAGGAGTCACAGCGGGGAGTTGGTTACGGAGACAGAGCTTGCGGCTTTTCTGTGCTGGGGCTGGAGTGCAGGGTATGTGTAGCTACAGTGAAAAATAGGCTGTGCCCACGTTGTGGTGTGTAGCTACACACCGCACTGAAAGGGAGCTGATAGAGCGTTTCCCTGCTGCCAGCCTCCTCCCGGAGCCTTTCCCCACCACCAGGAAAGCCTTCCCGATGGGGAGGAAAACACACAAAGGCTTGGGTCGAGCCTTACTAGCAGGGCAGCGTAGGGAAGTCTGCACTGCTGCTTCTTGTTTACTACCTGCTTTGTGGAGAGAGGGGGCATCCATCTTCCAGGCAGACAACACGCCAGCTTCACATTTCCTAGTAGATAGTTTTAGAAGCTCAGATTTAAAAGACTCATGACCCTAAACTTTACTGTGTTCTCAGAATCGCTTGATTCACTGCCACGGGAGGGACTCCTGGAGGATGTTCAGTAACAGTGTTTTGAGACATTTAAAACCGGACAGTGAACAGTATGGTACAGGAACTCTTCACTTAAAGTCGTCCCGGTTAACGTTGTTTCGTTGCTGATCAATTAGAGAACATGCTTGTCTAAAGTTGTGCAATGCTCCCTTATAATGTCCTTTGGCAGCTGCCTGCTTTGTCCACTGCTTGCAGGAAGAGCAGCCCTTTGGAAGTAGCTGGTGGGGGCTTGGAATCAGGGTGGACCAGCAGCCCCCCTATCAGCTCCCCACTCCCTAAGGTCCCTGTGCAGCAGTCGCCCAGCAGGCTATCAATTGCCAGCAGTTCAGCTGTCCCTCCCCTCACTGCCATGTGCTGCTCCTGCCCTCTGCCTTGGAGCTGCTCCCCGAGTCTCCTGCTTGCTGGGGGTGGGGGGTGGGGGAAGACAGGGGAGCTAATGTCAGGGTGTCCCCCTCCCCCCGCCTCCCCGCTTACCCCTTCTCCATAGAGCAGGGGGACACAGGACAGGGCTCAGGACAGAGGGAGCTTCCTGGCAGCAGTTGCTGCAGTCTCAGCTTGCTGATTAACTTAACAAGGCAGTGTACTTAAGAGTGGGGTCAGTGTACTTAAAGGGGAAATGCGCATCTCTCTCTCTCACACACAGGGTGCGTGTCTCTGTCTGCCATGCTGTCTCCCCTCCCTCCATTCGTGCGGCCTTGTAGAGCGTGAGGCTACATTAACAACGAGTTAACCTTTGAGGACTCAGCCAATTGCTAATTCATCATTTAGCAGTAAGGCATTCCCTGGGAAATACCCCACCCTCTGACTCCTCCACCTCAACCAAGCTTACCAATCATCATCGCTGTGTACAGTATTAAATTGTTTGTTTAAAACTTATACTGTGTATATGTGCGTGTATATATAGTCTTTTGTCTGGCAAAAAAAAAATTCCCTGGAACCTAACCCCCACATTTACATTAATTCTTATGGAGAAATTGGATTCGCTTAACATCACTTTGCTTAAAGTCGTATTTTTCAGGAACATAACTACAACGTTAAGTGAGCAGTTACTGTACAATGAGACGGTGGCCTAGCACTCCCGACATTCTTGCCCTTCTCCCCAGATGCTGCAATGAGGGATTAAAGTCACAAAAGGTCAGTCAGGGACGAGGAGAGGCGAACAGCTTTCACATTTGTTTAGTTTTTCTAACTCTGTCCCACAGCAACTTGAAAGCAACTTCTCTCTGGAGATTTCTGGTCTATTTGGCTTTATAGGCTTCAGTGTTGCATCTGTAACACTATCACATACAAAGAGAAAGGATGACATGGGACCTGAAAGAGAAGTGACACACCAGACAATGTGCTGATGCACAGGGTTCTCGCTGTAGCATACAAAGCTCGCTTCTCCACAGAGCCGCATGCAGGCGATTTAACAACATGACACCTAGTACGGTGAATGCGAGGCATGTAGCTAAATCTCCATCATAAAACTAAGCTTGAGAGACTGCTTGGTTGTAGAACTCCTTGCCTGTTATGCCCATACTGAAATGTTTGACAGATATGAGCATCCTGCTGTCTTTAACTGACCGCTAAAACAAATACTTGATCAAATGGCTTTTACAATCAAGTTACGACAATCTGAATAACAAAAGGTCAAAAGTTTATAAACTTCTACTCTAACTTCTATGTAGAAGAAATCCATTAAAGCTGTATATGCATGTAGTATCTATCACACTTACTGATGGACAATTCTGGGCCCGCTTCCATATTACATCGAACGTCTCTGCCTTTGGAGATGAAACAAGATCATTTAATTAACTTTCACAACATGAAAATAATGGATACACAGTTATCACTCTGTCACTCCATTAACCTTTATACGGTTCAACCTGCATATACAGTCGGTCTCAAATATGTAAATATTAACAATTAAGCAAGTCAGGCTGCCTTAATTGGTAAGGTTTGCAGAAATGAGCGAATGGAAAGTTATAGTTAGCTCTTAATTTTCTAAGTATCATCAGCACCCTTTCTAGACAATGCAGTCCCTAGAAGACAGTAACAAACTCTTGGAATTCAAAGCTTTTATCTCTTGAAAAATGTCTACGCTTCAGACTTATACTTTTTTTTCTCCAATATAGTTCCACGGAGTGCATGGTGGTGCTTTATACACAAGCAAACAGGCAGGTTGCTGACCCATAGGAACTTACACTATAGATTCTCTTCTGCTCTTTATTACAGTACAAGCCAGATTATCATTCAAGTGAGTCGTACATCATATTTATCTTATTAAGTTATATTGTTCCCCACAAACATGCGAGTTCCACCATGCTGCACACATGCCTTTCCTGCATAACAATGTAATTTCGTTCAAGTGTTCCCCAATATCCCCTCCCTGCTGTTTTCTTTGCCCCTTTGCTGTATCATATGCTAATACAGATTATAAAATATTCAGGGCAGGAGAAATGTGCTGTTCAACTGTACTATGAATAGAGCTCTGCGCTGATACAAAATTTGTATCTGCACCCGATCCACAAAAATGATCCGTGGATATTAAGCAGATATCCGCAGATTTGCAGGGCTTTAGATATAAAATTTGGATCCACATCCATCCGTGATCCGCAAACATGGTCTGCAGATATAAAGCGGATATCCGCGGATTTGCAGGGCTCGAACGATGAAGCTCCTAGACTCCTTTTGGACACTGTAAAGAGATAATTCAGCATCCAGCCAAGTAAAACTGCAGGCTACTGAAATGCAGCTGCTTCCTTAAACAACATGCACCATGCATTGCTCCCCTACTTATACAAGATCTGGTTTATACTGAAGTTTTAGAACCATCCACAACCTCTCAGATAAATAGGGGGTGCAATATATAACAAAAAGATTGTTTCTCTTCTGAGATCTACTCAGCTTTAATTGGAGACACATCTTATTGCCAATAATAGCAATCTCTTTAAGTATATATATTTTATATTACCCACAAACATTATGTTAAAAGGACATTAAGGTTGCAAAGTCAAGCAGTCAAAAGTTAGGAAATGCCAGAATTCAGGTTGCTTGTGCAACCTTAATTTGACCCTCTTGCACATAGGCATGATCCAGTCTTTCATTACAGGATCATAAACGATTTTTTCCACGGGACCTCTGCCTCATCCAGTGCACAGGATGGACGGTGCTCAAGGAATGAGCAACTATGATTAAGGTTAAGATTTTGTCACAGTTGTTTTTAGTAAAAGTCATGGACAGATCACGGGCAATAAACAAAAATTCATGGGAGCCCGTGACCTGTCCATGACTTTACTAAAAACAACTGTGACAAAATCTAACCCGGCGTGCAGGGCTAGGTAGGGGGGAATGACAGCAGGAGTCCCATGGTGGGGAGAGGGGGGTGGGGGGGGAACACTGACAAACTGAGCCCCCCACCATTGGGGGGGGGCAAAGCCCCGGCTCCAGCACCCATGGAGGGGGGGACGCACAGCCCCTGCTCCAGAGCTGGCTGCAGCTGCGGGGCAGGGGCACACAGTCCCAGCTCCAACCCCAGCCACAAGTGCACAGCCCTGACTGCTGCCGCGGGGAGGGAGTGGTGCATGACCCTGGGAAGCTGTCAGGGGAGCACACGGCCCCTGCTGCAACCATGGCCATGGAGCAGGGGCCCTGGCTGCAGCCCCCACCGCAAGCCACGGGGCAGAGGTGCATGGCCCTGGCTGCAGCCCCCACAGCAAGCCGCTGACAGCTGAAGCTGAAGAAGTCATGGAAGTCACGGAATCCGTGACTGCCATGACCTCCGTGGCTAAATCGCAGCCTTAGCTATGATGAACTGAGAATTATCTATATTATATTTTATGAATATGATACATGCCTCTGTGTTTGTTTATGGTGGGTTACTTGCTATGGAGTAAGATCAAAAGGGGTTGTTAAAAAAACCAAGCAGGAAAGGTAAAACACTGGCCCAGATAAGGAGTCCCCCCCTCCAAAACACAACAGCCAGGTTTATAGCTGTGATGGGAAGAGAGATCAAATCAAACAATAAGCCATTTCCAGACCAAGGGCCTAGAAAAGAAAGACAGGCTGGCTGAATGAATTGGGAGACAGGCAGGCAGGCTGAATGAATTGGGAGAGGCTGCTCATGGGGTGTCACTGAAAAGCTGGGATTGTCTAAGACTGCAGTTAGTTGAGGTGTAAATCTACCCTGCAGCAGCCTGACACACACTAACTGTCCAAATGGATCCAGCTGCCGCACACGAAAAGTTCCACAGTGCGCTTTGATCTGCCCTGCTTCGAAACAAGGATTTTTACCGAATTTGGGCATATTTTCTTGGGGACACACAAAACTCACCCTGGACACAAAAGCCACCTTACTACCAATTTTCAAGTCTTTACTCCAAAGCATGCGGCACTAGAGAAAAGGTCGCCAGAACTGTTTAACATGGGAAAAGCTATATATTTTCCCCTAGGCTCATTCTTGGCAATGGATAAACCATTCTGGCTGAAATTTTTCGGAACTATTCTGGTCTAACAGACCACTGGCTCAACACTGCTATGAGAGAGACCTGGGTGTGATCCCAGTGCTGCAGAAAGGAGATTGACACCACAGGCATTACTGATTCTGAAAGTCAACAATTGGGAAAGTATGAAGACTATGCATTTCATATACACAAGGGGCCTTCTCCAAAGACCACTGAGGTCAACGGAAGCCTAAGAAGCTTGACTTTCAAATTACTGATCTTACATGCAGAATTATGGCTGGTCAGCTTAGGAAGGAGACTGGGGTTGGAAACTTTACTTTCATTAAGTGATTGTTGTTACAAGCAACAGACACCTAGAGGAAAGGAAGCTTGTATTGCAAAGCTTTTTATGCTGACCTCCCTGGTGTACATTTTGTTAAAGTAACTACTTACAGGAATAACCGCATAAACTGTATCTTTTGCAGAAAAATACTGCTTCCAGATCTGTAAGAAAGGAGGGAAGCCATATATGATTAACACCATAAACAAGCATCTAGCATTTAATATTAAACACCTTTAAAAGTATTCATTTATCAACTAATCTTCGTTTGTAAGTACATCAGGGCAGGGGGAATTTTTCCATATATTTTTGAAAGCTGTAATTTCAAGTTCCAATACTATTAGTATCAAATAATACATATTTCAACCAGACAACTGCCATAAACAATGGGGTCAGATTGGGTGGCCCACAGTTTAGTGATGGTGAGAAATGCTTCAGACCATGTGACTTTTCACAAACACAGAATTCAAGCAAAAGATTATTTCTAAGTAAGGAATGTACAAGACCCTTCCCATCAGAAGATAGTACTTATATTTTTAATGATTCTCTGTATTTGCATCGTGTTTTGCTTCTGAGAATTTCAAAACATTTGATTCTTTTCATTATGCATGCAGGGAAAGTGATTTATACGACCAGCTCAAAGTCACTAATAAAGTCAGTGACAGAAATACAACCCACACTCTCAAAACTCTTTTCTAACTGCTAAACACTGCCTCCCTCTAATCCTTGATACTTAATCAGAATCTTCAGAAGGGCCTTTAACAAATGAAATCTTGAAGTGTGGTGCAGCCCTAGAGACATTTGTGCACACAAGGTACCCTATTATATACCATTGCCTCACAATCTGATGACCAAACAGAAAAACTCTGCTTGAGTTTGGCTGCTTCAGATATGTAGAATGGAAGCAGATTTTAAAAAACAAAAAGAGGAAAATAAATCTCAGTGGAATGCCCACAACTGTACCAGGAAAACCACCTTTCATCTTACTGTTGTTAATAAACATTCACTTCCCTCCCCTCCTCCTCAGCGTTGTTAGCGCTAGCCAGGGCTGTCAGCTCTTCTGAAGAACCGCAGAATAGGTGTAGCCCCGGCGACATTAGCTTCCTGCAAGATGTCCTACCAACATGCTTCAACTCTGACTGCAGCTGGTGAACAGACAATTCTGTCGCCACGCTTCTCCAATTGTTGGGACACTGCCAGTTGCACAGACGGCAACTGTTGACTGATCAGGTCGAGATATAAACTGCTGATCTACCCAAAGGCGAAAGGTCCTATGTCACGTTACCTAACCCCGAGACAACTTTCATTTTTGTTTCTATTTAATTTTTTTTTTTAATGTTTGGCTGAAAGAGATGCCTTTATTTTCACAATTCTTCTTAGTACACATTCCAACCTCACACGTAAAATACTAATAAGTGAATTCCAGAATGACAATTAACATTTAATTGTAAAATTTCCATGTAAATGTATCACCTGTTTTATTTCCTCTGGTGTTTTCTCTTTCACCATTTCAACATTAAGTATTGAATCAAGTGTCTGCAACAGAAAGCACAAAGAAGTCACTATGAAGGCAATTCACTGGTACGTTACACAGGACAAATGCAGGCTGCAGAAAGTTCAGAAATGACATCTCATTTAAACCATACCCTGGTACACTTAATTGTCCAAAAAAAAAAAAAGGTAAGTCATAAGATAGACCTACAATGAAAAGAAAAGGAAATATATACTGAGCTAAATAACAGAATCCATAAGGATACAAGTTGGTTCCAGGAATCTAACTGCAACAGGACCCATGTGCTCGTAATATGTTTTGTGACCTTTTCCCTTTCAACTATTACCTGCATGTGCTCTGTTAGTAGCTTTCACAATTTTAAACAAGGAGATTGCTGGCACTGAAATATTAACCACAATACAGTCCCTCTGCAGCATCTCCTCTGATGGAACTAGGAGAGGCATCAATAAGCTCTAAAGGGAGCTTAATTTTTTGTATCAATTTCTGTGTGCACTCAAGTCTGATCCCCAGAATAGCACAGATTTCCAATATTTCACAGAGACAAGGATAGGAATGGAACCCTCTGAACTATTCTGGGATTTTAAGACTATTCCAGTACTAAAAAAACCTCCTAAAATGAGATACAACACAAGGAATTTTGGATTCCTGCATCCCACACAACAACTGGCCTACGGATAATGCAGTGTTTAAAATTAATCTCCATGCACACCACAGCCAGATGTGGAGGTCCATGTTATCTTACCTTATCTTTTGTGAATCCTTCCTTTGATGCTTTTGTGCCCAAGGTTTCTGCCTAAAATTAAAAATAAGCCTTCAAAGTTTGTTTTCATGTTATTTATACTGCCATATCCAGCAAGCATAATAGGCCCATTGACAAAACCTTTCAAGCACGTGCCCTGTGAGTGGAAGTGAAGAAACCAAAGGACATACCTATGTAGTTAGTAACCTTGGTTGTTAAAGGGGCATTGACAAGGTCTAAAATTAGACCTACAGGCTTTCTTTAACATGAGGTCATACCCACGGCATTGTTCCTCTGCTCTGTTCTTGAAGCACATTGGGGTATTACAAATAAACAAGAACAACAGAAATTAGCAAAGGAAATATCAGTTAAGACGACATGCCCACCCTTGTAGCTAATGAAGGATTGCCCATTGCTTCAAAACCTTGTCTCTTTTAAAGAGCCTCAAACAATGGAGATTCCAGCACTTCTCATGGCCCTTGTCTACACACTGTTCACAGCAGATGGCTGCCTGTATTCGTCAGCAACCGTCTCCACCTTAACTGGTACAGAAAATTATTTAACTTCTCGTGTGGACAGGCCAAAACTAGTTTCAATACCTTTAAAGCAAGCAAGTATATTCCAGATCTAGTAAAACAAGATTTCAAATCATGCTCACTGTAACAGTGGTGAAAATGAACCTGGAGAAACTAGTATCAGGGGGCAGCCGTGTTAGTCTGTATCCACAAAAACAACAAGGAGTCCGGTGGCACCTCAAAGACTAACAGATTTATTTGAGCATAAGCTTTCGTGGGTGAAAACCCCACTTCTTCAGATGCATGGAATGAAAATAATTCCTCTCTCTTCTTGGTGTTAACAACTTCAAATACTTATAGGAAGTTAAGTCTTCCTTTAGTCCCTGCCTAGCCAAGCTATAGGTAGTTTTTTTTATGAGCTGACCCAGCAAGGTATGTGAGCATAAATGGTCTCATTTACTTTAACAGGACTATTGACATATATCCTACTTAGGGCCTACATCTTTCCACACAGCTCAGTCCCTCCAGCCTCTTAATCAACCAGTGGAGGATTTCCACAGTTCTCAGACCTGAACTCCTGTACACGTCCATGCAACTCAAGCTCATAAAAATGTGAAGTCCTAATGGGATGCACCCAATGTGTGAATGAGCACAACTTCAGCACCCTACGTGTGATGATGGTGGTGGGTCACCTGGTGGAGCAGTCCTGTAATTGGCAGTGCACTTGAAGGGAATACACTCAATACACCAGTCTAGACTGGGTAGGTGGTGCACTGATACTTCACACAAAGAAAAACACTGTAGAAAAATTAACTCTGCATTAGTCTTCATGCCCACCAAGAGAAGATGGTGTCCCTGCAACATTCTAGCAGTGTCTCTGGAAGGGAATAAGTAGTAAAGATGCTTAAAATGCAATTAACTTAGATAAAATACTGGATCAGGACAAGTAAACATCAACAATAGGAGTACATTAATGTAGATTATTAATTACAAAATCAATATGCAACTGCCTAATCACTCCATTTTATTAATTGTTCAGCATTAAGTTGGGAAACGTCAGAGGCTCTCTAAAGACCCATTCCAGATCCAATACTATTCAATAGTTTGTTTCATTCATAAAAAGAGAATGAAGGTGAGAGAATATGTCAACCAAGTTGGACCTCATGGATCTGGGACTGATCACAAACACTTTGAATAAGATTCAAACACAGCATTTACTAGCAATATCACCATTTGGGGCAAGCACCTGTCTTGCATATCTTCAGTGAGCCTTGTACTTTCAGGCACCATATAAATAGCAAACAGGAACATTTTTAATTCCAGACAGTAATTCCCATTCCAGGATTACAGCTGTAAAAGATGACATTTTGAAGCTAATTTGAACATGATACTGAACGAAGTTAACAACTGGTCTTGCCTTTTCTTCCATATATCTGATAAATTCCATTTGCTTGGAATGTCCCACTGGCTGCTTTTTCACTTCACTTCGTTTCTCCATGCGGGATTCAAAAACACCTGGATTGGATCTGAAACAAAACTGAGACTATTACTACATTTTGGCTACTACCATTCTGGCATTTTAAAGGTTTCAGAGTAACAGCCGTGTTAGTCTGTATTCGCAAAAAGAAAAGGAGGACTTGTGGCACCTTAGAGACTAACCAATTTATTAGAGCATAAGCTTTCGTGAGCTACAGCTCACTTCATCAGATGCATATCGTGGAAACTGCAGCAGACTTTATATATACACAAAGAATATGAACCAATACCTCCTCCCACCCCACTGTCCTGCTGGTAATAGCTTATCTAAAGTGATCATCAGGTGGGCCATTTCCAGCACAAATCCAGGTTTTCTCACCCTCCACCCCCCCACACAAATTCACTCTCCTGCTGGTGATAGCCCATCCAAAGTGACAACTCTTTACACAATGTGCATGACAATCAAGTTGGGCTATTTCCTGCACAAATCCAGGTTTTCTCACATCCCCCCCACCCCCATACACACACAAACGTGTGGGGGGGTGGAGGGTGAGAAAACCTGGATTTGTGCTGGAAATGGCCCACCTGATGATCACTTTAGATAAGCTATTACCAGCAGGACAGTGGGGTGGGAGGAGGTATTGGTTCATATTCTCTGTGTATATATAAAGTCTGCTGCAGTTTCCACGATATGCATCTGATGAAGTGAGCTGTAGCTCACGAAAGCTTATGCTCTAATAAATTGGTTAGTCTCTAAGGTGCCACAAGTACTCCTTTTCTTTTGGCATTTTAAAACTTGACTTTCCGTAGCACAGATTTCTATTCTCAGTGTTTCTAGTTAAAGCCCTGCAAATCTGCAGATATCCAGTTTATATCAGCAGACTGTGTTTGTGGATCCCGGATTGGATGTGTAATATCTAGACCTTTGAGAAAACCATGTCCCAGACTACGTTCTGGAGGGTCCCATCTACCGCACCCCAGAGCTCTCCACAGCTCCCTCCTCGTTCCCCCTGCAGTGCCCCATTCCCGTCAGAGCCCCAAGCCCTCACTGCCCCCCAAACTCTGAAGGCTTTATCTGCTTCCAGGAGACCCAAACTCTGGGCCTCTCCCAGCACCCCTGACCCCCAAGTCCCACCAAGCACCAGCCCCCCCCTTTCCATTCCCCCTGCTCCCAATGCTGTCAGAACCCCAATACCTGAGGACTCCAGCCCCAACTCCCGAGGGTGCTCCCTCCACCCGGGCAGCTCCCCATCCCCCAGGAGTGTCCGCTCCCCTCAATGGCCCGGGGGGAGCCCCCTCCATCCCAGTGACCCCCCCATCCCCCTGGGCAGCCCCCCCTCCATCCCAGTGACCCCCCCATCCCGGTGACCCGCCCCATCCCCCTGGGCTGCCCCCCCTCCATCCCGGTGACCCCCCCCACCCCCCTGGGCTGCCCCCCCTCCATCCCGGTGACCCCCCCATCCCCCTGGGCTGCCCCCCCTCCATCCCGGTGACCCCCCCATCCCCCTGGGCTGCCCCCCCTCCATCCCGGTGACCCCCCCCATCCCCCTGGGCTGCCCCCCCTCCATCCCGGTGACCCCCCCACCCCCCTGGGCTGCCCCCCCTCGGCGGCCCCCTCCATCCCAGTGACCCCCCTCCCCCGCGGCCCCCCCGCGGCCCCGCACCTGCGCAGCGCCTGGATCTTGTCCCGGTACCGCCCGTAGAAGGGGTTCTCCTCCAGGCCGGGCCCGCCCCCCGCGGCCGGGCCCCGCGGCACCGCCAGCAGCCGGGCCGGCGGGGAGAGCAGGCCCAGGGGCCGCAGCACGGCCCGGCTGCGCAGCGCCAGCGCCCCCCGGTACAGGCCGGAGACCTGCTGCAGAGCCCCCGCCATCGGCTCCCCCCCGGCGCCCCACATGCGGCGGCTCCGCCCGCGAACCCCGCCGGCTCCGCCGCGCTGCCCGCGCCAGGGTTCCGGGCACCAAAGGTTCCGGGAGGGGCGGGGGGAGTTGACAAGGGGAGGGGAAGGTGGGGTGAAGTGTGTGTGTGGGGGCGTGGGGGGGGAGGATTAGGGGCTGGAAGGGGGAGAACTGCATTATGCAGCACATGGGAAGCCCAGAGCTTAGGCACCCATTAGCCAGGATGGGCAGGGATGGGGTCCCTAGTCCCTGTTTGCCAGAAGCTGGGAATGGGCGACAGGGGAGGGACCCCTGGATGATCCCTGTTCTGTTCGTTCCCTCTGGGGCACCTGGGCGCTGGCCACTGTCGGAAGACAGGACACTGGGCTGGCTGGGCCCTTGGTCTGACCGAGTAGGGCCGTTCTTATGTCTCTAGGGGTATGTCTACACTACGAAATTAGGTCGAATTTATAGAAGTCGGTTTTTTAGAAATCGGTTTTATATATTCAAGTGTGTGTGTCCCCACAGAAAATGCTCTAAGTGCATTAAGTGCATTAACTCGGCGGAGCGCTTCCACAGTACCGAGGCAAGCATCGACTTCCGGAGCGTTGCACTGTGGGTAGCTATCCCACAGTTCCCGCAGTCTGTGCTGCCCATTGGAATTCTGGGTTGAGATCCCAATGCCTGATGGGGCTAAAACATTGTCGCGGGTGGTTCTGGGTACATATCGTCAGGCCCCCGTTCCCTCCCTCCCCCCGTGAAAGCAAGGGCAGACAATCATTTCGCGCCTTTTTTCCTGAGTTACCTGTGCAGACGCCATACCACGGCAAGCATGGAGCCCGCTCAGGTAACCGTCACCCTATGTCTCCTGGGTGCTGGCAGACGCGGTACGGCATTGCTACACAGTAGCAGCAACCCCTTGCCTTGTGGCAGCAGACGGTACAGTACGACTGGTAGCCGTCATCGTCATGTCTGAGGTGCTCCTGGTCGCCTCTGTGAGGTCGATCAGGAGCGCCTGGGCAGACATGGGCGCAGGGACTAAATTTGGAGTGACTTGAGCAGGTCATTCTCTTTAGTCCTGCAGTCAGTCCTATTGAACCGTCTTATGGTGAGCGGGCAGGCGATACGGACTGCTAGCAGTCGTACTGTATCATCTTCTGCCGAGCAGCCATGAGATGTGGATGGCATGCAGTCCTTCTGCACCGTCTGCTGCCAGCCAAAGATGTAAAAGATAGATGGAGTGGATCAAAACAAGAAATAGACCAGATTTGCTTCCTCCCCTCCCCTGTCTAGGGGACTCATTCTTCTAGATCACACTGCAGTCACTTACAGAGAAGGTGCAGCGAGGTAAATCTAGCCATGTATCAATCAGAGGCCAGGCTAACCTTCTTGTTCCAATAACGACAATAACTTAGGTGCACCATTTCTTATTGGAACCCTCCGTGAAGTCCTGCCTGAAATACTCCTTGATGTAAAGCCACCCCCTTTGTTGATTTTAGCTCCCTGAAGCCAACCCTGTAAGCGCCCCTCCCAGCGTCAGAGCAATGGCAAACAATCGGGCATCTGAGAGTGCTGTCCAGAGCACTCACAATGGAGCACTCTGATGGGGCTAAAACATTGTCGCGGGTGGTTCTGGGTACGTGTCGTCAGGCCCCCGTTCCCTCCCTCCCTCCGTGAAAGCAAGGGCAGACAATCGTTTCGCGCCTTTTTTCATGAGTTACCTGTGCAGACACCATACCACGGCAAGCATGGAGCCAGCTCAGGTAACCGTCACCCTATGTCTCCTGGGTGCTGGCAGACGCGGTACGGCTTTGCTGCACAGTAGCGGCAACCCATTGCCTTCTGGCAGCAGATGGTGCAATACGACTGGTAGTCGTCCTCGTCGTGTCCGAGGAGCTCCTGGCCACGTCGGCTGGGAGCGCCTGGGCAGACATGGGCGCAGGGACTAAATTTGGAGTGACTTGACCAGGTCATTCTCTTTAGTCCTGCAGTCCTATTGAACAGTCTTATGGTGAGCGGGCAGGCGATACGGACTGCTAGCAGTCGTACTGTACCATCTTCTGCCAGGCAGGCAAGAGATGAGGATTGCTAGCAGTCGTATTGTACCATCTTATGCCAGGCAGGCAAGAGATGAAGATGGCTAGCAGTCGTACTGTACCATCTTCTGCCAAGCAGCCATGAGATGTGGATGGCATGCAGTCCTTCTGCACCGTCTGCTGCCAGCCAAAGATGTAAAAGATAGATGGAGTGGGTCAGAACAAGAAATAGACCAGATTTGTTTTGTACTCATTTTCCTCCTCCCCTGTCTAGATCACACTGCAGTCAGTCACAGAGAAGGCGCAACGAGGTTAATCTAGCCATGTATCAATCAGAGGCCAGGCTAACCTCCTTGTTCCAATAACAACGATAACTTAGGTGCACCATTTCTTATTGGAACCCTTCGTGCAGTCCTGCCTGAAATACTCCTTGATGTACAGGCACACCCTTTGTTGATTTTAGCTCCCTGAAGCCAACCCTGTAAGCCGTGTCGTCAGTCGCCCCTCCCTCCGTCAGAGCAACGGCAGACAATCGTTCCGCACCTTTTTTCTGTGCGGACGCCATACCAAGGCAAGCATGGAGGCCGCTGAGCTCATTTTGGCAATTAGGAGCACATCAACCACCACACGCATTATCCAGCAGTATATGCAGCACCAGAACATGGCAATGCGATACCGGGCGAGGAGGCGACGTCAGCGCGGTCCCGTGAGTGATCAGGACATGGACACAGATTTCTCTGAAAGCATGGGCCCTGACAATGCATGCATCATGGTGCTAATGGGGCAGGTTCATGCTGTGGAACGCCGATTCTGGGCTCGGGAAACAAGCACAGACTGGTGGGACCGCATAGTGTTGCAGGTCTGGGACGATTCCCAGTGGCTGCGAAACTTTCGCATGCATAAGGGCACTTTCATGGAACTTTGTGACTTGCTTTCCCCTGCCCTGAAGCGCATGAATACCAGGATGAGAGCAGCCCTCACAGTTGAGAAGCGAGTGGCGATAGCCCTGTGGAAGCTTGCAACGCCAGACAGCTACCGGTCAGTTGGGAATCAATTTGGAGTGGGCAAATCTACTGTGGGGGCTGCTGTTATGCAAGTAGCTCACGCAATCAAAGATCTGCTGATATCAAGGGTAGTGACCCTGGGAAATGTGCAGGTCATAGTGGATGGCTTTGCTGCAATGGGATTCCCTAACTGTGGTGGGGCTATAGACGGAACCCATATCCCTATCTTGGCACCGGAGCACCAAGCCGCCGAGTACATAAACCGCAAGGGGTACTTTTCGATAGTGCTGCAAGCTCCGGTGGATCACAAGGGACGTTTCACCAACATCAACGTGGGATGGCCGGGAAAGGTGCATGATGCTCGCATCTTCAGGAACTCTGGTCTGTTTCAAAAGCTGCAGGAAGGGACTTTATTCCCAGACCAGAAAATAACTGTTGGGGATGTTGAAATGCCTATATGTATCCTTGGGGACCCAGCCTACCCCTTAATGCCATGGCTCATGAAGCCGTACACAGGCAGCCTGGACAGTAGTCAGGAGCTGTTCAACTACAGGCTGAGCAAGTGCAGAATGGTGGTAGAATGTGCATTTGGACGTTTAAAGGCGCGCTGGCGCAGTTTACTGACTCGCTTAGACCTCAGCAAAACCAATATTCCCACTGTTATTACTGCTTGCTGTGTGCTCCACAATATCTGTGAGAGTAAGGGGGAGACGTTTATGGCGGGGTGGGAGGCTGAGGCAAATCGCCTAGCTGCTGGTTACGCGCAGCCAGACACCAGGGCGGTTAGAAGAGCACAGGAGGGCGCGGTACGCATCAGAGAAGCTTTGAAAACCAGTTTCATGACTGGCCAGGCTACGGTGTGAAAGTTCTGTTTGTTTCTCCTTGATGAAACCCCCCGCCCCTTGGTTCACTCTACTTCCCTGTAAGCTAACCACCCTTCCCTCCTCCCTTTAATCACCGCTTGCAGAGGCAATAAAGTCATTGCTGCTTCACAGTCATGCATTCGTTATTCATTCATCACACAAATAGGGAGATGACTACCAAGGTATCCCAGGAGGGGTGGTGGAGGAGGGAAGGAAAATGCCACACAGCACTTTAAGCACAGCACTTTAAAAGTTTACAACTTTAAAATTTATTGAATGACAGCCTTCTTTTTTTTGGGCAATCCTCTGTGGTGGAATGGCTGGTTGGCCGGAGGCCCCCCCACCGCGTTCTTGGGCGTCTGGGTGTGGAGGCTATGGAACTTGGGGAGGAGGGCGGTTGGTTACAGAGGGGCAGCAGTGGCAGTGCTCCAGCTGCCTTTGCTGCCTTTGCTGCAGCTCAACCATACACTGGAGCATTCTGGTTTGGTCCTGCAGCAGCCTCAGCATTGAATCCTGCCTCCTCTCATCACGCTGCCGCCACATTTGAGCTTCAGCCCTGTCTTCAGCCCGCCACTTACTCTCTTCAGCCCGCCACTTACTCTCTTCAGCCCTCCACCTCTCCTCCCGGTCATTTTGTGCTTTCCTGCACTCTGACATTATTTGCCTCCATGCATTCGTCTGTGCTCTGTCAGTGTGGGAGGACAGCATGAGCTCGGAGAACATTTCATCGCGAGTGCGTTTTTTTTTCTTTCTAAGCTTCACTAGCCTCTGGGAAGGAGAAGATCCTGTGATCATTGAAACACATGCAGCTGGTGGAGAAAAAAAAAGGGACAGCAGTATTTAAAAAGACACATTTTATAAAACAGTCGCTACACTCTTTCAGGGTAAACCTTGCTGTTAACATTACATACATAGCACATGTGCTTTCGTTACAAGGTCGCATTTTGCCTCCTCCCACCGCGTGACTACCCCCTCAACCTTCCCCCCTCCCTGTGGCTAACAGCGGGGAACATTTCTGTTCAGCCACAGGCAAACAGCCCAGCAGGAACAGGCACCTCTGAGTGTCCCTGAAGAAAAGCACTCTATTTCAACCAGGTGACCATGAATTATATCTCACTTTCCTGAGGATAACACAGAGAGATAAAGAACGGATTTTGGTTGAATGCCAGCAAACATACACTGCAATGCTTTGTTCTACAGTGATTCCCGAGTACGTGTTACTGGCCTGGAGTGGTAAAGTGTCCTAACATGAAGGACGAAATAAGGCTGCCCTCCCCAGAAACCTTTTGCAAAGGCTTTAGGACTACATCTAGGAGAACCGCAAATGCCAGGGCAAAGTAATCCTTTCACATGCTTGCTTTTAAACCATGTATAGCATTTTAAAAGGTACACTCACCAGAGGTCCCTTCTCCGCCTGCTGGGTCCAGGAGGCAGCCTTGGGTGGGTTCGGGGGGTACTGGCTCCAGGTCTAGGGTGAGAAACAGTTCCTGGCTGTCGGGAAAACCGGTTTCTCCGCTTGCTTGCTGTGAGCTATCTACAACCTCCTCCTCATCATCATCTTCTTCGTCCCCAAAACCTGCTTCCGTATTGCCTCCATCTCCATTGAAGGAGTCAAACAACACGGCTGGGGTAGTGGTGGCTGAACCCCCTAAAATGGCATGCAGCTCATCATAGAAGCGGCATGTTTGGGGCTCTGACCCAGAGCGGCTGTTCGCCTCTCTGGTTTTCTGGTAGGCTTGCCTCAGCTCCTTCAGTTTCACGCGGCACTGCTTCGGGTCCCTCTTATGGCCTCTGTCCTTCATGCCCTGGGAGATTTTCACAAAGGTTTTGGCATTTCGAAAACTGGAACAGAGTTCTGATAGCACGGATTCCTCTCCCCAAACAGCGATCAGATCCCGTACCTCCCATTCGGTCCATGCTGGAGCTCTTTTGCGATTCTGGGACTCCATCATGGTCACCTGTGCTGATGAGCTCTGCATGGTCACCTGCAGCTTGCCACGCTGGCCAAACAGGAAATGAGATTCAAAAGTTTGCGGTTCTTTTCCTGTCTACCTGGCCAGTGCATCTGAGTTGAGAGTGCTGTCCAGAGCGGTCAGAATGGAGCACTCTGGGATAGCTCCCGGAGGCCAATACCATCGAATTGTGTCCACAGTACCCCAAATTCGAGCCGGGAACGTCGATTTAAGCGCTAATCCACTTGTCAGGGGTGGAGTAAGGAAATCGATTTTAAGAGCCCTTTAAGTCGAAATAAACGGCTTCACTGTGTGGACGGGTGCAGGTTTAAATCGATTTAACGTTGCTAAATTCGACCTAAAGTCCTAGTGTAGACCAGGGCTAGGAGGTGGCTATGGGGCCTCACCTGGATGCTGGGTGGGTGCAGGGCACATGGGGCTGTATAAGCCCCTCCTGTCCCCTCATGCTTCATGACTATCCTATAGCCCAGTGATTCTCAACCAGGGGTAAGTGGACCCCTGGGGGTACGCAGAGGTCTCCGGGGGGTACATCACCTCATCTAGATATTTGCCCAGTTTTACAACAGGCTACATAAAAAGCACTAGCGAAGTCGGTACAAACTAAAATTTCATACAGACCATGATGTGTTCATAGGGCTCTATATACTATACACTGACATGTAAGTTCAATATTTATAGTCCAAGGGATCTATTTTATAATTATATGGTAAAAATGAGAAAGTCGGCAATTTTTCAGTAACAGGGTGCTGTGACACTTTTGTATTTTTATGTCTGAACTTGTGAGCAAGCAGTTTTTAAGTGAGGTGAAACTTGCGGGGTGGGGGGCAGGGAAGAAGAGAAGAACATAAGATAAATCAGATTCGGGAAAGGGGTACAGTAGTCTGGGAAAGGTTGAGAACCACTGCTATAGCCCACCAAGTACACATGGTAAATCTGTGATAGAGTGATTTTGGGAGAGGGACTAAAAATCTCCCCCACCCCCGGGCTGAAAACCACAGGGTTAGGCTAGGCTGTAAGATTCAGCTGTAAAGGCTCGTGGCTGTATGATCAGTAAAAAAAACAGACTTCTGCTAGGTTAAATTTGTGTATAGGGTGGGGTGGGATGGGATGGGGGCATGCTGACTAAGTGGACTTGGAAGGTTTAGATTATCATCATCGATAACTGTCCATGAACGTCAGTTTCACCCCAGCACACCCACAAACCCAGAAAAAATATTTCCATGGATAACAATTGAAATGTACAGATAGGCAAAGGAAGCAAAATGCTGCTTTAGAACTTAACAGAGACTGATGTGAGGATATTTACTTCGTATATTTTGATATGCGATGTTGGTAGATTGTGTTTTAACCGTTGTAAAGGTTTAACTTTTAGAATCTCAACATCTGCTGTCATTAAATAATAATCTTCCCCTTCCTTTCCCTCCACTGTGAAAATTTAAATCAATAGAAATAAAAAATGCTTAAAAATAAACATTGATATCCATCAAAATTATTATATATATATATATATATATATATATATATATACACACACACACAAAAATCAAATTCTGCCAAGCCTATGAATATACCACCCCAAATCTCTGCGGTGTCTACAGTGATAGATCAGCCCCTGGCTTTGGTGCTAGCTGGAGGAAGTTCTGGCTTTGTATAGAGTAAGGCTTTGTCTACACTATAGTTTTGTTGATAAAACTTGTTGGTCAGGTGTGAAAAAACACACCCCTGCTCGACACAAGTTACACCGAGAGAAGCACCAGCCCGTGTGGACAGCACTACCTACCGCTGCTCATTGGGGGTGCTTCAATTATGCTAACAGGAGAGCTCTCTCCCATTGGCATGGAGCGGCTACAGAGAGACCTTACAGTGGCACAGCTGCAGGGATACAGCTGTGCTGCTGTAAAGTCTCTAGTGTAGACATAGCTTTAGTCACATTTCTAGTATCTGTTTCACTCCTTTCAAAGGGAAATTTCCAAGACACAACATGGGTTAATTTTATGCCACCAGATATTACTGAGGCCCTCTGCCCCAGGAGGGCCCTGAACACCCTAGGCTGATGGTCTAGCTCTTGCTGATGCAGCTGTAGCAGCCGCCATTGTTTCATTGTGAGACACAGAATGCTCAGCGACTGCAGTTCTGTTACAGCAAAGGCAGCGGCTGTAATCTCAGTGTGTTTGTGCCTTCAAAATCCCTCCTTGTCTCCCCGCTCCAGAGCGGGGATGGGAACCAGCACAGACCTGTGATTACCACCCACACCTCTTCGAAGAGCACGCTGTGGGTGGGTAAACAATGATTATCCCCATCAGTGAGTACCATATTTACCCTCTGAAAACTAGTCATCAGTTCTCTATTACCTCTTTAAGATGTTCTTTTTCTGAAACCTCAAATGATAATATTATGTAAGTGAAATGGACTAGCAAATAAGATCACTCACCCCTCCCACAGACTACTATGTACGGTGAAAGACAATCTCGCTGCTAAGCCTGTACAATTGTTCTCTTGTGGCAAGTTCTAAGAAATGCCCTGGCTCCCCGGAAATTGGGAAGGTCACATTAGCAAGTGATTGTCTGAAGAGGCAATATTTTAATCTAGGTTCTTTAAGCATCTATGGATTTTATTAGCTTTAATTATGGACCGCAGATAGATTTGCTATGTTCAAAAGGCATTTGGTAACAGTACAGCCGTAGGTTTTAAGGCACGAAGGACCCAGTATGCTCATCTAGCCTGAGCTCCTCATAACACGTGCCAGAAGTTCACCCTGTAATTCCTGCATCCAGCTCATAAATGGTCTTTTTTACTTGCCTGGTGATTATCCCATCAACCAGATCCCACTATCTGTGTCTCCTTACTGCTGGCTATGCACTAGTTATGCCCCTCACAGACTGAAAGCAGCTCTTTCAATTAGCCAAAAACAATTGTTTCCCTGGTGCCTAAACTATAAAGCCAGGTGTTGACATTACATTTCTCACTGAAGGATCCCGAAGTACTTTACATCGTAACAACATTGCTATTTTTGCACAACAGGGTAGATTTTTGAGCCAGAGACCAGGCCCTTCCCTTACCCAAAATACCACATGGCCATGGTGTGGATCCCCCATCACTGGAGGTTTTAAAGAACAGGTTAGATAAACACCTGTCAGCAATGGTCTGGGTTTACTTGGTCCTGCCTCATGGGCAGGGCAGGGCAGGGCGGATGGACTGGTGCCTCTTGAGGTCCCTTCCAGGCCTACAATTTCTATAATTATACACAGTAGACAGGTCTTTATTTTTAAAACGATTTCTTAAAAACTTTTATACAAACTGCATGTTCAATCTAAACTGGCACTTCTGGGGTTTGAACCTGGCTTTCCAGATAGCCAGGGGAAAGTCTAAACACAGAGTTAGGTTGGTTTAACTAAAGGTGTTACTTAAAACACTTAGTAAAACCATTGCAAAAAAGGCTGCGTGGACCCTTAGCTTAAGTCAATAAGGAACAGCTTAAGACAAAGAAAGAATGTATAGACAGGGGGCAACACCAGTTTCAACTGGTGCTCATTTGTGCAGGGCAATCACATACATGTTTTAAAGCTGCAGTTTAGGTTCATTCAAATGGACCCTATTCTAAAAATATAATTTGACTTATTAACACTCAGACATTGCTTGAGCCCTAGCCTCGAACACCAAGATCCACACATAGAAAGGGAAAAAGGGGAAAATTTTCTCCTATACTTAATGGAAGTGGGTTTAAAAAAAAAAAAATCAAATGACTGACAGACACTTCATGGCATTTATAGCAGGATAGCTCCAAAAAGGCACTTATCAGACTTAGGTCTCCTATCATGCTGGAGAAATGCATTTATAGATGTGATCCCTGCACCAAAGAGCTTACCATCTGCTCTTGCTTTTCAGGTTGGCTGCCTCTCTACTTTGCGAGCCTAGGGCTATGTTACATCTTGATATTCAGTACCATGTTTTTCTTTCACTGGAAGAAAGCCATCCAGCGGGAGCAAAGTGCAAAAGCGTGGGTTGAGCTGATGAGGAGCGAAACATTCTTCCCCAATGCAGTAGTTCACTGGGCAAACAAGAGAGCTCATTATGGGATTAAAGCAGAGGTATGCACTCCCAAGTCCAGTGCCAGCCCAAAGCAAAATGGCAAAAGCTTGAACAGAGAGACCACCACAGACAGGGATGGAGCTTTCTTCCCTTCCCTTACAGGTGTGGGTTCATACAAACTGGTGTTTCAGGAACTGCCTTGTGCTCGTTCACTCTCCAGCCTCCCACCGCTGCTCCATCATTCAACCTCTTATCCTTTTTCAGCCATTCCATCAAGGACCGTTCCATTCAGCTCTCTTCCTGACTTCGTTACATTAGGAAATGGGAGATGCCACCTCAGTAACGGCAACTCTGCTTGTGAGATCTAATTCATGTCAAACCCAGAGTGGACTGCATCACTTGTGATGAAAACCAAAATAAAACATGGAAAAAATTTTTAAAGTCAAACAAAACAAACTGTCACCAGAATACTTTCAAAGCCAGCTTAAATGTGTTTTCTTTGTTACTCACAAGACACATAGGGGCTGCAGTAGAGATACTTCCCCCTTTGAGTGAATTAAACCTGAACCACCCCAATTTCAACTTCCTATATGTAGGGGGGGGAGGGATAGCTCAGTGGTTTGAGCATTGGCCTGCTAAACCCAGGGTTGTGAGTTCAATCCTTGAGAGGGCCATTTAGGGATCTGGGGCAAAAATTGGGGATTGGCCTTGCTTTGAGCAGGGGGTTGGACTAGATGACCTCCTGAGGTCCCTTCCAACCCTGATATTCTATGATCTCCACTTAGAGTTAAACCAGCTATTTGGTGCCCCAGGAAATCACCACAAAAGCCGTTTGCTCAGCTTGGCACACAGTTTGCTTTTCATCTTCACATCATTCTGACTAGTAGAGAATGCACCTTCTCTTATTTTCATGTCCAGAGCCCTGACCAAAGCACTGTATCAAAATAAGAAACTGAGAGCTTAACCCACCAATTAACTGAGCTGCAGACACCTTCCCCACCCCCCTTTTCTTGAGGTTTAATTAAAAAGTATTCAGCCACACAGGTTTGGTGTTTTTCATCCTTTCACCCCAAATCACGTCCCCACCCAGCCATAGCTGGGGTTAAGCGCGGCAATCCATGCTAGAGCCTTGTTTTGTGTTGCTAATTTAATTATGGAGAAAATTTCTTCATAATTAAGGTTATAACCATGGTTCCATTATAAACCAGGGGTGAAATCCTGGCTCCAGTGAAGTCACAGGGAGTTTTGACATTGACTTTTAATACAGCCAGGAGTTCAATCCTTGATATTCAAACTCCCTCAACCTTCAACTTAGGCTAGGACATTAGTTTGCCCATCAAAATATGCATGGTTAATGTTAGATTGGAGCAGAATTTTCCCCACATACATTTTGGGTAATTTCCTGAATGTTTTAGAAGTTTGAGATGCCCCTTTAAAAAACAAAAGCACACTTTTTTCCAGCCCCCTCTAGTTTAAAAGCTGAAAGGACAATGCTTAATTTCATCCAGAGAAACTTGTCCATATTTTTTTAACTCCTTTTTATCCCAATCATGGAAGACACCGATGAAAGAATTGCCTCAAACATCATCACTTTCCAAGTATAAAGCATTTCTTTGTTCTTGCCTTCAATAGCACACACAGCAGATACAAACTAATTAAAATCAAAATTTTCCCCCCAGAGGAAAAATGGAGGAAAAAATTACACATAATAAATGTGTGTCACATTGCTTAATGCACTTCTGGAAGGTTCTATGATACTCTGATACTATGGCAACAAGGGTGGGATAAGAACCCTGAATGAAATAAAAAGGTTTCATCAGTACCCACGTGCTGAAGTTGAACATTTGAAACATCAGGGAAAGTGAAGCTAATCTCAATTTGCAATGTCTTCTCACTGGTTTTATTTAAATTTTATCTTCTTATCACTAGTATTGTTTATTCCACAAATGATTTACTCAAGTACACACTACAAAAATGAAATATTTTATTTAGATAAATTAAACAGTTATGTTACATGATGACATGTGCAGAACTATAACTAAAATCAGCTTTAATTTACTCCATATACAGCTCTAAAAAGCTTCTGTACATTTCCAAAATAGGTCCAACTTTATTGAAATAAAATCCAACATTTCACTTATTGTACAGGAAAGGTCAGGTAAACTAAAATTAACAAAATGGTCCTTATACACTGTTGAGTCTAAAAATCTGAGTTTAGTAAATCTAAGTTTAAAAACAAGTTAGCAGGCAAGAACATAACATATATGGAAACAAAACTTCAAAAAAAATCACTGCAAAACAACTTGGTAATTATTTACAATTCTAGGATAGGTTATAAAATGGGTGTGTAAGAATCCTGGACAGCAGTTGGCTACACCAGTGCCATGCTTTAGTACTAGTTTAACAGGAGCATCCAGAGGTTTCTCTCATGTAGGTATTCTCAAACAGGAGTCTACATCACTAAGTTAAGAGCATTGAAAGTCAATGATTTTAAAAGCCCATTTAATAAAGTGACGTACCTTCTCTCCTGTCCCTTTCCCAATGCTTAGAAGCAACCTTTTTCAAACTTCCACTGCTGCCAAGACCTCTGTCAAGTCCTCTTCTCCATCCGCTCTCCCAAAGTAAACCCACCTCTGCTTCTCAGACTTAACCCTTTCCTGCTTGGGTTTCCAATAGCCAATGTCTAAGAAAGTTTCACTGGTACTTCTGTGGCAGCATCTCCCTTTAAGTACCGCATCCTAGTGACCATGGTTGAGCCTTTCTAGGGTAAGTAAAGAGTAACTACACTGGAATCCATGGAGTTAACCACAGTGAAAGACTAGAATTTAGGATCCATGTATCTTCCATGAACTATCCCACTGTTTCATTTTGGAAGAGCTGTTCTGGTTGTGGAGGGAAGCATTAAGTCCCATGGCTGACAGAACAGGATTAAAAAAGTCTCACCAATTGTGGCTCTATTTCCCACTAGTGCCAGGTGGTGCAAATGTAGACCAGCCACCAGTCATCTCACCCTGCTGAGAGCAAATCTAGGCAAGTATTTAACAGACCTGCCGCTACCACTGACCAGTCAACAATAGTGTAGATAAGGGCTTTGGACGATCAGCAAAAGCCTGCTGGTGCCTTACCTAACAATCTAGGCCAGCACATGGATTGATAACATCAGTGGCAACTGAGAAGCAGTACAAGTCTTGAGCATTTGAATGCTGAGCAATACTTTGAAATTAGGATGGCTGCCTGCGGGCCAAAATTAAATAGAAAAAGAACTAGTCAGCAACAAACAATAATTCACTGTACTTTTAAATGACCCTAGTTTGTTATATTTCTTGTACATGTCCACTCCACAATCATAGTAAGGCTGCAGACCTTGTGGCAAGGCCAATTAATGACCTTAGAGATGGCAATATGTATCCAAGATGCACAATAACCAAGGTTAACCAGCACTACAAAATGGTCTCATGTCTTAGTACCTCAATAATTGATCAATTCAGTGCTACTGCCATATACAGGACATAAAAATACTAGAGATCAGAGATGCATGCACTCTTTCCAGAGTTTTGTTTGAGTAAGATTTCTCATTACCATAGAAGAACCCTGCAAAATTAAAACAGACTGCAACAAGGGAAAACATTCAAAGTTGCGATTATAGACAATTCTAAGTTTTACCTTTTACCGAAGTTTTGTTTCATACAAATAAACCTTGCAAAAATACCGTGCAAATTCTGGCATACAGCTATGATACACAATGTACAAATAAAATACCAGAATGGTTATTTTTTATTGCTAGAAATTTTATTTGGTTAAGGGATTTATACAGAAGTGTATAAAAGGGGTGTGGAAACTGGTCAGAACAAGCGAGTGTTGACTTCTACTTGCCTTAGAAGCCAGGTTATACTGCGTTTCAAAACTTCACATCAATGAAAGCATCTCCCTGTTGAGCAAAGCAAACATGCCCAAAACAGGACAGAAGAGTGATGGTGAAACAGACTAGATAACCTAGGAAAGGGTTCCATTTTGCTAAACCTTTCACTGATTTGAATACTTCCAGAGAATATTTCCTTGTAAAAATTATAAACATCCCATTCAAAGTCACATAAAATTAACTATGAACAGACTTCCAGATAGCCCATATCGATAGACCATCAGTGTATTTCACAGTCCACTAAATCAATATTCAAATGACCACAAAAAATGAGCTATGAATTTTGCTTGTGGCCAATGAAACGATTTGTATAAAGTCTAATTTGTCCCTGATCTGGCCTGCGGGATACTACATTTTGCAAAAGCCTTTCTGTATGGTCCAGAGAAAGTTTCTGGATATTGCAGTCTTCAAGTTTAGATTTATAGTATGAACATATTAGTATGTTCCTCTCTGAGTGTGGATATTGGTTTCAAGGTCAAAGCAATACCTATAGTGAAGAAAATTTATATTGCACTCATCAATAAAAAAATTATATGTAGTACAATCTTACCCTGCACCTGCCTTTTGTCCCCGTTTGAATGAGAAGAATATACAGTCGTCTAAGATCCTAAGAACTGTGAACATTCATGCAGCAAGGAAACTGCATCCAAGTTCTCTTTATTGTAGGCTTTCCCATCCTGTTGGAGACACTGCAGCACAAAGAGGCTTGTTTAGAAACAAACTGCTTGTGGTCATGGATAGACTAACAACATGAAACAATATCAGAAGCCCTGTTAAAAATAAACACCCATGATCAGTCAGGGAGACCATTATCGCACTTGTAAGCTTGCCAAGTATATGGAGGGTAGGGTTGCAAGTTATCTTGTCATGATGGCAGCTGGCAGCAGCTTCAGGGGACAAGGTTGCTTTAAACTCTAAGAGTCCATTAAAATGTCCCAATAGTTTTCCCTCCCTTACAGCCATCCTCCTCCCACAAATTATAACCCCGGACGCAACAAAGTTAAAAGGAAACACTGAACTGGGTCATAAGCTGCTAGCTTACCTAGTCCCAATCATGTCATTATTCGGATGGGCTCATGATGTAAAAAGAAACAATAAGTTTCTCACTCCTTGCCTCTTAAAGTGAAAGCCCTCTGTAGGATGGCATGAAAAATCATGCCTTGCATCTGCCTCAGTCTGAACTCAAACACCATCCCTGGATGCACTGGCAATTTAAAATCCAAGTGGAAACTGAAATACCCTCTGCCTCCAGACTATCCTGCATTTTTATGTTTTACAAACCAGCGTGGTTATCAATGCAGCCCTGAAAACACCCCCTCTCCCCAAAATATGCATAATTTATTCAATTTCAAATATTTACACGAAGAAAAGGCCTACCTTTAAAAGACAGATTTCTTCTGGCTCTATATAAAGTGCAGCTCTCTAATTTAAGGCAAATTTATGTGAAATATAAAACATGGGTTTGTCTATATGTACACATGTTCCAATTTAAACACAAGAATGCCCCTTAAAGGGAAAGAAAATGTTGGCTGACTATTCCTAATGTAGTTTGAGTTTATGATCTTCCTGGAATTTTGAAGGAACTTCCTAACATTATGCCATACATAAAACCCTTTAAAAATCTTTAAATATATCCAAAGAATGCAAATTAAAAAGGTGGCACCATGTACATAAAGTTAGCTCCAAAGATTTGAAGAATGCTGGGCAAAGTGCAGACGTAGCTTTTGCAGTTTTCAGTAGCTACAGTAAAGTTCATCAATACTGCATTGCTAAATATGTATGCTATACACCTAAAGCTAATCTCAGTTCTGGTAATGAGTATTTTTCATCCCCGTCTGTATCAAATTCCTTAAAGCTCTGTGGCTCTTGTATTGCCAAGCCAACCAGAGTTTGGAGATCTTCATAGGATAGCTTTCCATCAATGCCTTGATCTGTCTTTTCAAACAAATCCTGAAGATCTGCAAAAAGGACAAAGTTTTAAGGAGCAAGCACTTTAATTACACGATGTTATAGTACAAGTTATGCTCCTTTTTTACTACATTATATGGTCCCTTACAAGCCTGGAAAGCTACATGAGGCTTTATAAGATGTTCTTTGTATACATATAGTAGGTCAAACACAAAGCATAAGCCAGTAACCATGAGAATTCAGAAAGCAAGTGTAAGCTCTGCTGAAGGTGTGTAGATTTAGTTGGAATCCACTTAGTGAATGTGAACACAAAAGCATTTAATCGCTATTTCTAATGACATCTAAAAACCCACTCCCCCAACCAAATATTGATAAAAATATACAGACTTAGTTGACCTTCCATGACAGAAGCCTTTCAACTAAAAAGTTTCTATACTTGTTATGTAGATCATATGGAGGGACAAGCATTTCTATTATTCTCTGCACATTTTTTGAAGCTAAAACATTATATTTTTGCCAACTTAAGAGTTGAAATAGTTCTATCCAGATACCAGTTTGCTCTATCTTACAGCTATATCCTGCGCCCTTGACACCTTCCCACTCCTTTTATCCCTTCTCTCCCACCCTATTTTATGTATCTTTCATGATACACCTTACACTCAAAACAGTCTCCCATTTCATGCAAATGGCCCTTCTCCAAATCACTAAAGCCCATTTTCTTCCATCCATCCTTCCTTCTGTTGGACTTGTCAACATACTTTCTATATGTTCCATTTCCAGAACTACCGTCCCATATTCTGCCTCAGCTATGTTATACCACAACTATTCATGGTCTGTTAGTCTGCACTTATAGGAAGTGTTTATGAAAATCAAAGGTAAACCGAGATGTACCTTTTATGGTGGCAATTCCTGGTAACGACAAGCGTCTTGGGTGTCCATTTCTCTCCATGTTGCCTCCAACTGTTCTCGATAAAAGTTTTGGAAGATTTGTAGGCTTTGACGTAGCAGTCTGCATTTTTCCACCTGTTAAAACAAATGTAAAATAACTTCTATCAATTTTAACACAATTAAAATCAACAGGGACAAGACAGACCTGTGGTACAAAGACTTTTTGCCTTACAAAAACTAGGTTCAAGCGTACTATGGGGTGGTTTGCTACTTTCAACATGTAGCAAGATTTTGCTATATCTCACTAGTAGTAGGGAGACCCACTAGAGATCTAACTTGGAGAAACAGGAAGTAAGCAAATAAGCCATCTTATAGGACATATCACCGAAGTATATTCTGTAAGACAGTTATGTGGTTTTAATATTCCATGCTATACTAGGAAATGTACATTAGTACATTTTGTGAAAAGAACACACACTTGCAGTATGAGTGCACTTCAGGGCATATGCCGCTCTCTAGCTGAGGGGGTTAAAGAACAAAATTTCCTAATGGCTAGATACTGTAATTGTCCACTCCAGGGTTTCTTGCACCTTCCTCTAGATCACCTGGTGCTAAATTTTTTGGAGAACGGCCACTGGTCTGATTTGGCATGGCAATTCCTAAACAGGTCTCACTATTGCTCTTACCTCTTTCCCAGTAAGTGAGGCGAGAGCCTTTTTTTGGAAGGAACTGTCAAGTTTAGCAATTAGCCAGATGCGAATTAGCAAGTTTCTACTACAGTAAAGTGTGGCCATTTGATGCACATGTTTGGTATTACTTAGGACTGGAATAGCAGAGATACTGAAGTTCGGGACTGAGGTGCAGTAGTAGAGCTGTAACTCTTGCTGGCATTATGCTAAATTTTTAGAAGCACTAATATTTATTGAAAAAGCAGTACTTAATTTGGCTACTGAGCACCAATTAGTATTAAAATGATAAAGTGACAATGTGATAGTTTAACAGACCCTGATGACAAACAACATTTCATTCCATGCCTGTATTGCTTCTACATAAATGGAAATGCTACACAGCATAAGTTAAGGGGTCCTTCTAAGCACCATGGGAAACCTCACTTAATTTCTACATGTTATATTTTGAACTCTAAGCAAGAGTTCTCCATTTTAGTACCATCAATTTCTTTCTATTTTAAAGACTACTCATGTTCCCTGACCAAGATCTTAATATTAATTATTGACCTGTGTTACTTATTCTCGGAATTATAGAATGATCCTTCAAATTTATGTGACATTACTACATAATACTCCCACCTTTTTTTGATGCCTCAGATCTTTCATTTTCTGGCTTGCTTGTGAGAGCATTGATCAGTTGAAGCTTCTCTCTTAGTTTTGATACCTGATGATCTACATTTTCTATTTTCTGTACAAAGCAACAGGAAAATATTTCTTAAAAACCACCTTTTTTTTTTTTAAACCAGGTATAGCACAGCACAGCAGGTAAAGAGAATTCACTTTACAACTGTTGGTCTACATACTTCAGTTGGTTAAGAAGGTAAAAAAAATCTTCAGGGAACTATATCCCATCAGAGTTCACTCCTATGCAATGCATTAGTCTCTAATACCAGAACCTGAATCTAAAACAGGCAAAAATACTTTTTTTTTTTGCATTATTTGTTTCTAAACAAAAAATTCCCATGCTTTATTTACCACTATTTTGTATCTAAAAGTAAGGTGTCCAGTATGTTGACTAAAGCCTTCATTTACTATATTTTCCCAACGTAACGTGGGGTAAGCTTCTGACATCTTAGTAGAGCTGCACAGCATTGTTTCAACTGCTTATTTTTTAAGTCTTTGTGCAACAATGATGGCCGTGGTGGGATGCAGGAGTTATAAGTTACTAAATCCCTGACAAATGAACTGAAAATATCCAGACCTTTATACAGAGCTTGTTTGTCACACATGGGATCTATTTTGCTAATTCTCATAGTGAACATAGGATTTAAGCCATGTACTAAAACCCAGCCACCACATGCAGTTGAACTTGGGGTCTTGTTTATAAGTTATGGCAACTCACTGACTCTTAGGACATCTTAGGAATTATTTCATCCATCTGAATTCCTTTTAAGAGTATTTCCCCTTGTTTATTCCTTTCCCCCTCCCCCCCACTGTTCCTCAGACGATCTTGTTAAACCGTGGATTTGTGCTGGAAATGGCCCACCTTGATTATCATACACATTGTAAGGAGAGAGATCACTTTAGATAAGCTATTACCAGCAGGAGAGTGGGGTGGGGGGAGAGAAAACCTTTTAAGTGATAAACCATTTTTTCATGGTCTGTGTGTATAAAAACATCCTCACTGTATTTTCCACTTTATGCATCCGACGAAGTGAGCTGTAGCTCACGAAAGCTTATGCTCAAATAAATTGGTTAGTCTCTAAGGTGCCAAAAGTACTCCTTTTCTTTTTGCGAATACAGACCTAACATGGCTGTTAGATACTCTTAAAAGGTATCAGAGTATCTAAGTTAAGTTTTATCACACTGTCCCTTTCAAACTTTTTGCTCAATCTATCCATTCTCTGGCCCTTACTTCACAGACTGAACATGTAAATCAAGATTACATAAGAGTTACAAAAACAGGGTTACTGAAGGTATTTGATCTTCAGCAAGTATCACTCGGATGATCACAGGTTGTTTTTTTAAACCTGTGCACAAGCATTTCTTATGCATCCAACTACCACTCCAACACTATTTATATACTGAATATAAAGGAATAAACTGTTTTCCAGAAATAACTCCCACCCACAACAATTCAGCTGCTGTTATTTAATCAGGGTGGTCTTTTGTTTGTCTATTAGAGATGCTCTCAGTTAGTCTTTACAGTTTGTTACTTGAGGGGGAAGGCTTTCACTGAACCACAAAACATGCCATGAGTGTCCTGATCTCTCTTAGTAAGCAGTTGATGTGCCAAGGGCTGTCTGCCAAGACGACCCAGCCCCTGGCCCCTCAGAGTCTCCCTCAATGCTCCTTCAGTTGCAATATTGCTGTTGAATGCAGCTATCTTGGCAAGTTACAGAGGGAGATGTAGTTACTGGGAGCCTGGATCCTGCAGCTTTTACTCATGTGCATGCTGCTTCTACAGATTTCAAGATGGCAGGATCTTACCCTATTATTAGTTTTACTTTCATCTTAACTCATTTCCCACACACACAGTGTTGTGGGAAAGTTACTTTGCTACCTCACTGTCTTTGAAAATATGTATTAGTATCAGACTGATCTAAATAAATGTGACTTAAAATGACTAATGGCATGATCTACTAATCAACACTGATTTTACTTTCCTCTGCTTACCTTTGCATTCTGTGCTTTTTCTGCACCAGTTTCATTCTCTAGTTGATCTTGACTTTCCACTTTTGGGGAGGTAGTTGTATTACCCACCTGAAGAAAAAGGTGAGAATATTAGAACTTAGACATTTGCTTAAAGTTTTCTGAAATTAAGTTTGCTTCCTTCAAACTGGGCAAGCATGTAGCAGTAAAACAGAATCAAACTTACAACAAATATACACCAGAACCACATTAATATTAAGAGGTTAATTCTGGTTACCACACTACGTGAAACATATTTCTGCAGGATCTCATGCATGGACTTGGCCACACTTTCTACTTTCCAACAACCAACCGAGACCCTGCAGAACAAGATGGGATTAAGTAGTGTATTTAAATGCAAATTTCAAATATGGCATTGGGAATCTTACCTTATGTAGTCCTAGAATTTAATTTCAGCCCGGAAATTTATCTGCATGACTCAATGTTAATGAGACTTATACAGTAAATTCCTACACACTGTAGCATCAGCATACCCTTACTGTATAGCATACACTTCGAAAACCCTATCCCAGAGGCAGTACTAGGTAGGAGCATTCAGGGATTGGCCTAGATTCTTGATGGGCTGGTGGAAGAACTGTGTCGGTTTCAGCACACAAACATTCTTAAGGTTGCCACTTAGGATACCTGAACAGCAGCCGACACTTCCAACTTCCTTTAAAATCAAATATTAAGCCTCTCAGAACATCAGCTTGACACCTTTCCTTTAGGTTAGCCAGTGGTTCTCAAACTTCATTGCACCGCGACCCCTTCTGACAACAAAAATTACGACAGGATCCCGGAAAGGGGGACTAACGCCTGACCCTGAACCCCACCACCCAGGGGGAGGAGGGGGCCCGAAGCCAGAGGTCTTCAGCTCCAGGCAGGGGGGCTGTAATCCAAGCCCCACCACCCAGGGGATTCGGCTTCAGCCACGAGCCCCAGCAATTCTAGCACCAACCCTGGCAACCCCATTAAAATGGGGTTGTGACCCACTTTGGGGACCCAATCCACACTTTGAGCACCGCTGGGTTAGTCCATCCCCAGTGTAGTGAAAGGCCTCCCTAGTCTCTTGCAGACTGGGACTGCTGCACAGGAAGCACCCTCAGCCACTCAAGTACCCTACAAGGCAAGCAGGCACCCATGGTCACTGAGCACTTACCACAGTAGTGGACAAATTCTCTCTGTTTTCCAACGTATTCACAGCAACCACAGAGTTTTCTAACCATGTAACCCTTCGAGTTATATTACTGATTGTTGTATCCATACTTAGAAGCTTTAGATCATTGAGCTTTTGGTACGCCACTAAGGAAGCATTTATCTCTTCTACCGTGGCATGCAGGAACTGGTTATCCTGAAATAAAAAGACAGCAAGTTGTGTTATCCTACTACGGTTGTTTGGAAACACTGCCACAGCATTATTTTAGTTAACGAAACAGCGAATGGGCCCAGCTCAACCAAGTATCCTTCTCCAAAGGGCCTCAGAGCCCCACAAATTACTGTGTATTTGGAACTGCCTGACAGTGAGAGAGAGAACAGAGTGAGTCACTTTAGCTTTTGCTGTTTGAAAATGGGGTTTCCTAGTGCTAAAACTCACTGCTGCCAATGAATACTCTGATTACAACAGGTGCCATGCAGTTAACTGAAGTGTGCATTAACCTAATTTCAATGCAAATTACCTTAAGCACAATACCAATTACTGTATTAGACAAAAAGCTTAAGCACTAGGCATTGTTCATACAAGGTTTACTTCTGAAGTGGGCACGGTTTGTATTGAAAACACAAACACTGGTTTCACTCCCATCCCAAGGTTATTTCCGTCTAGTCATATGTCCCATTCACTCATTTTTCTGAAGCTGTACTTTACCACCTTCAGAATGACTCATCACCTGCCACTCCTTCTCTTGCTCAAGCTGACAGGCAAGTACCTGACACTAAAGCCAGGTTCTATTTCAAGTCCTTAACTCATTAGTCGCACTTCTACTACAAGATACACCCTTAACTTGTTCAACCACCAGTTACTAAGCCTTTGCAGTGCACTCACTTACACTGTACTCCTAGTAAAGCTATGAAAAATGTCACTTAAGGAGGCACTGTAAAGATCCATCTAGAGTTACATGCAGAAACATTACTATGGGAAAACATTACAGGAATATCATTACAATATTGTATTTGGCTTATGTGGACTCTATTCAAGTTCAGCCTTGACACAAACATACTTCATAGTATACTACAATATTGAAGGGCCTAAGGGAAATATTAATTGTACTTTTACCCATTGCAATACTGCTGGTATTTAATGGAAAAGCAAGAAATACCTGTTTAAAATTCTCAGTCTGATTTCCATTGCTAATTCTTGGACTGACAGTTGCGGAAAGTGAAGATATCTGTTTTTCTCCATTTTCTTTAATGTATTCATTCTAACAAAAGAAGCAGAAGTTACATTAATAAATATTTTGTTACATCTATGAAACAAGACTGTAGACATAACTTCACATATTTTAGTAAAATATCTGCAAGAATTACACATTTTGAACCATAGGTTGGTTGTGCATGGAATATTTTAAGTATGCGAGTAGAAGGCACATTGTACGATTTCTGTTCTATTAAATAGGTAGGGTCCAGACATTCGTTTCACCAAAATAGCGGCCACACATTAGCCATTTTCCCCATCACATGCAGCATTCAAAGTACACATGCACGTAATACACATTTCAGTTAAGAAAAGTTAAGAATGAACTGCATAGTTTCTTAGAATAAGCACCAACGATTTTCCAATACATAGCACAAAGAATCCCTGGTTGTCAGTGACCCTGCTATAAAGGAAAAATCGGATTAGTGGAAGTGAACAAATCGATTAGCATTATGGTGTTCTTGAAGTGTTTCCTGCTGCAGCAGCAGAAGTTAGTTTACAAACGTCCATTCCCAGTCTGGCAGGAAGACTGAAGGTTTAAAAGTAAAAAGGTTCAGTTATTTGAGAGTTTCAGCTGGTATTAGTGAACCTATATTTCCTATGTATGCACCTTGATTTGGGCCAGAGACTTGTTCACCCCAGCCTACTCCTAGCACCACCACAATCCCAACTGCTCTCAAGTTGTTGTGCCGAGAGCTACAGTAAGTTGTACTTTGCAGCACGTAGGTGGTGTAAAGCCCTCCGGAGATGCCACACCTACACAGTGGGCAACCAGTATTTCTGGTCTTGAAAACCTATGGAGAGAACCAGAGATTCTGGCCTCAAGAAAATATGCTCTCATTACTGTACAATGGATGCCACATGAAGACTATTAGCTATTATATTATTATACTAGCCAGCATCTTGCAGAGATCTTTAATTATTATTTTTCAAGTTACACAGCACTTGGCAGAGTTCACATTAAGCTTTACACAGATTATGCAGCTAATATTTAACTCTGTTAAATTAGTACTGTCCTTACCAAATCATTTTGGAGTCTTTCTGTGGTTTTCTTGTGTTCTTCAATCGCCGCCTGCATAGCCTCAACATCATGAGCAACACTGGTTAGAGTGCTACCTATAGTAGCTACGCTCTGAAAACAGAAATAGCAACTTAATAAATTTCAGCTGTGCTCAGCTGCAGAGCCTGAAAGACCAACTCGCAAAACAATGTTTTGTTAATGAAATGCCAGGCAGCTAGATTGTGAGAAACCTATGTGATGAACTGGAGGATTCAGATTTGCATTTACAGAATATAATAGCCATTTTATCCTTAGTCTTTGCTCAAAATGTTTTGATGCAAACAAGGAAGATTAATATAACCTCCATCCACATGTATTCTTCCATTTTTCATGTGGGTGACTTAAGGGGATCTATAGGGGCATGCTCCTCCTGCAGCAATCTAAGTATTTCTGGGCTGTTAAGCCGTACTTAGATGAACTTGACCATTTTCTCCTCTTGTAAATCCCAACACAAGCACACAGCATACACCCTCTCCACTCTTCCATAAGAGTGTCCTACTGCAGCAACAGTGCTCTCACCACTTACCCTCAACCAGTTGCCCTTCTGCAGGGGGAACTCTGATACAGTAAAGGAATTCTTCGGGCTTGTTTAACAGTATAAAAAAAGCCTCCCCATTGCTTTCAGAGACATTAAACTGCAATGGAAGAGGAGGCTTAAAAATATTCTTAAATACAATTCAGGGGGTAGCAGCAGTTTCCCTAGCAAACAAGGCAACACCCAAATACAAAAATTAAGAAGCTCCACATATGCTTCTTTTCCACAAGAGTATTCAAAAAAACCATGCTACCACCTACGCACTGCAGCAATCTCTTGAGTGATCTAATGTGCTGCAATGTACACACAGTGAGGAGTGAAGGACACCAAGCTTAAAGGTTAGAATTTCACCACTTTTTTAGTTGTCAAACCTAAAAACTAGTTAAACAATTTTATTTAACTCCCTATAGTGTTTTTCAAGCACTTTTTTTTAAATGAAGTTAAGGCATAATGTACTTCCTGGCAGGCTTCCAACTTTACACTGTACTTACCAAATGTAAGACTGCAAGCAAGAGGATATCTGGGAGAAGAGTGAAAATGGATGCCACTATTTCTAATACCTTAGCTTAGGGTTGGAAATAGTGCCCTTCATGAACCTAGTTCAGCTCCCAAAGTTCCGTCATACTGTCAGCTGGGCCTTCAACTTTAGTGAGATGTGGCCAAGCATGACTTGTTCCAGCAGGAAACGCAGCCTTATCATTCAGCTCAAAATGGAGCATTGCATGCTGAAACCTGAAGCCCTAGAGACCACAGTTCTATATTAAAGTCGGTGGTGGCAGCGATGGGGAATCTGGGGACACTGCAATCTTCTGTTTTGTGCAAACTAGGTGCAGCCCTTGGGCTCCTGGAAAATTACTTTAAGACTTACCACTGATATAATGCCTACAAAATGGAGTCTCCTGATCATGTCAAAACAGGTGACTAGCTATAAATACTCTCCTCTTCCCCTTCTTTCCCAAACCCTACACCCATCTCTAGCTTCAAATAAAAAACAAAACCCCTACAATGTAACCAACCACACTGTGCCAATTCTT
The DNA here is from genome assembly GCF_965140285.1 of Lepidochelys kempii. Classification (NCBI taxonomy): domain Eukaryota; kingdom Metazoa; phylum Chordata; order Testudines; family Cheloniidae; genus Lepidochelys; species Lepidochelys kempii. Next base: position 102,155,750 of record NC_136387.1, on the reverse strand, counting down.
CATTATATTGATTTGTTTGTTATATCCCCATCTCCAACCCTTTACTCTGTGTCTGTAGACTGTAAGACTTCCACTTAGATACTGTCATCATGATGGGTATCCAGCCCATCTGTAGCCTTCAGGTATTCCCTTAATATAAATATTTGCTTTAACAAAACTGCTAACGTGGACCTTAGGAAAGTTTAGGCAATCACTTAACCCAGGGAACAAGCCAGCTCCTCTTTTTGAAAGAAAGTTCAGCTAAGGCGTGAGCCACAGAAACCACCCCTATAACAGTTAACAGAAGTCCAAGTACAGTTACACTTGTTTCCATCTAGCTAGTCTTTCAAGAGGTTATCAATTGCCTGGAAATATTCTCCACATGTGGAGCCCTGCTCTACAAGAACTCTGACCACAAGAGGGGTGTGTATTTGTTACTTTTAAAAAAAGAGTTTAAAACAGTGCAAATTTAAAATAAAAAGTAGCTGAGATACAGAAGGCAAAACTAATTTCAAAGACACTTTTACTAATCAATTTAAATTTTGTCAGCTATTAACATAAAATGGCAGATATGTAACTTGGAAATTCTGGTTAGTATGTGTACACTGACCACTTCATAATGAATTTCACTATGCATATACTGAAAACACAATACCCTGAGGGCTTTCCTACTGTCACTTCAGTCTATTGGATAAATGACACAGTTTCTGCACGTCTACATGTTAATATAAAAATAAACCATACAGAGAATTACATTACTGTTGAAATTTAAGAAGGTTTTCCAAAAAATGATATGTTTCCACTTCCAACCAAAGAAAGCTAAATAAATATTGATTTAGGGTTGTAAGGGTTATAAAACAAAGCCAAGCCCTTCATGTACATGTGAATGGAGGAAGATTACCAATGCAAATGGTAATATACGTATAAAACCAACATAAAGGCGTACCCATTTCATGAGAGATTTCTCATTTTACCAATTAAAATGTGTCTAGAGAATTCTCTATCATATTCTAGCTTGCCTTAAGTAAGGATCACTGAGCATGACAGTAAAGGTGCTCCACTGAAATAAACACAAGCTAACAGTGTTTCATAGAGGCATATGATCTTTGAGACACTCTGGTAGTTACTGCTGTTTGACGAGTTTCCAAATGTTTCTGCAATCAGCTATAGTTTAGAGTTAGTGTGATGTTCACCAAAAGCCATATTTAGAATACTTACCTTCTGAAGTTCCTCTACAGTAACAGGAAGAGTAATCAAATCAGAAGCAGACTTGATGTTGGCTTTGAGGTGATTTACTGCTGATGTCAAAAACAATATCTAAAAACAGAGAAGAGTATTTAGAATTAGTAAACACATCAAAGTTCTTTATTTCAATCTTCCCCCACCCCTAATGACTGTTACTTTAATTTATAACTGACATTCAACACAAGCAACTACTCAAGGCCATGTGTTTTTCTTGGAAGTGCACAGAATCCATAGCCCAACCAGTCTTCACCACCACAAAGATGTGGGATGGCTGATGTTTCTAACACTATTAATGCCTTCTCATAAAACAAAAAGCAAGAATTTAATCAGCTTGGGCCCTGCAAGTCACAGGAAAACCCTGACCACAAACTTTAGAATTTGCAAAAAAGAATTTGTGGTGTACATATCAGGTTAATTTCACTCTTTAGACTGCTTTTGTTTGGACAGATTGCTACCCTCCTTTACTATTCATGTTAAATCTTGTGTATAAGACAGACACCGAAAATCATTTTTGTGGTACTAACATCTGGTTAAGTTATAATAATCAGGATTGAGAACTAGCATAAGAGACTGATCGTCTGGATGAGATACAAGTGCCTGAAAATAGGACCTATAGAGTAATATCTTCTCTACTGTGTTATTTTATTCATATCACTGCCACCTGAAAAAGGAAAGAATCTTAATGCCTTTTTATTAATAGAAACTTTTTAAATGCAAAGCCTTAACAGAAATGTCCAAACTGGATATTTTTGCACTTTCACTATTCAGTGAACTCTCAAATATGACACTGTACCTTGATAATATTGTAAGTACTTTATTGAACTTCGCAGTCACCTGAAAAAGAGCTAGAAAAGGATGGCCCAGTGGTTGGCATGCCAGCCTGGATTTGGGAATCCCAGGTTCAATTCCAGCTCTGTCACAGACTTTCTGTGTGACCTTGGGCTTGTCACTCAGTCTGTGCCTCAGTTCACCATCTGTAAAACGGGGACAACAGCCCTACCCTACTTCACAGGGGTGGTGAGAGGACAAGCACCTTCACTATTGTGAGGAGCTTTGTTTATAGTGTAATGAGGTCAAATAATTAAGAAAATAGAATATTACACTGAACAACTGACATACAACTAATACTGTAAATTGGCCTATGTAAGAGCTCTATTACATGAAACATCAGTACTACTCCTTACATTGTTTAAAATTTTATTGTATTTGTAAGAATCATAGGAACTAAAGCCTACATATTTGTTTGCAACAAATTTTTTCAATTTGTATTTGCCCATTGCTATAGAATTAGTTTCCTGTAAGAGAACAAAATGACGAGCAATAATCTTTTAAAAGCAGGAAATGCACTATCATCTAGTTCCTTATTGGTTAGCGTGCTTATTCACAGTATCTGATACAACAAAATGCTCAACTTTCCTGTCTGTCCCTCCCTTAATATGCTTCAAACAGCTACATAAAATGGGAGCTACATATATAACGCACTGAAAAACTAAGTTATGAAAGTAGAAGAATTTCTGCAAAATAGTTTAGCTCAAAAATTAGTTACAAATAATGCACCAGAAGTTGAGTCATTAAAAAGATTAAGTCATTCAAATGGACTTATACATATGATCTATGCAAGTTAGAAAATTGCCAATTAGCAAGTAAAACTATCAGCAATTTGTGGTCATTTGCTAAACACATCACTTTAAAAGCAGTTTACACTTCTCTGCAGTTGAAGTGAACAAAGTACAAAGTTCTTCCATTTGACAATCCAGTTGTTAAACATATAAATTCAGCCTGCTCCTGTAAAAATATATGCAGTTTCCCAAGCGGCAGAAAGGCATAGATACTGGTTTAGCAGTAGGCTGGCCATGACAGAAATTAGTAAACCCCTTGTATGTCAGGCTATCAGATTGGCCTGAAGTGGCCAGCTATAAAATAATTGAAAACTTGGAAGGGATTAGTGCCAAAGGGCCAAATTTAAAGGTATTTAGGTGTCTAAGGATGCAGAGAGGTGCCTAGGTGGATATTTAAAATTTAAAGATCCCAGTAAGCACCTATTTGCATTTTTAGGCACCTAAATATCTTTAAAAATCTGACTCAAAGAGATGACTTTATCCAACATGAAATTGTTTTTGAAAACAATTTCACAGACTGAATCTAAATCTCCATCTTCCCAGCAAAAGGTATCTTTATCTTCACTAAGATTCTTATCTGTCAGTTTTAATTAATAAATTATTATTAAAATTAGATAACACTCAAAAAGGTTCAGATCCTCAGCTAATCTAACCTAGTTTAGTGCCATTAACTTCAATGGAGCTACATTTTATACCTGCTGAGAACCTGACTCATCTTTTTTAGCATGTTACATACTAATAGAGGTATTGAGTTATTTGCCTTTACAATACCATAAACGGGAGACAGATTGTGGTTTAGGCATCTTTCATCCCCCTCAGCTTCTGCTGTAATTAGGTATGCTAATTCCCACTTCCAACAGCCCCCTCACACTTGGGGCTGCCCTCATGTTAGGAGGGACAAATGGCATAATTATCTCTGTCACAAAGATGAAGCAATCTCAACCTGAGGCTGTCTCCTTTAAACTTTTCCTCCCAGATGAATGGCAGTCAGTCACTATTTTTGATCCACTGTAATGTGCTCTGGTTGCGATTTTCAAAGCTGACTAACTAGGGCATTTTGCCATATATGTGCCATGAAAACTATAGGGAGTTGTGTCTGAATCCCTTAGTCAGCTTTGAAAATTTCAACCTACATCTACATAACTTCTCATATTAAGTCTTTAGAGAACTGATTACTAGCATGCTTGTAAATATAGGACAGTTCATTTTCATTCTTACTTTCATACAAAGTGTAAACACACAGTAAAGTCAAGACGACAGAGTAAATTTAAAACATTGAAAATATCCCATGAAATATTTTTCAATATTAAACATTTGTTCCTATTACCTGTTTATTGATCTCAGTGATATTTATCCAAATTTTATTTAGTCCCATGTCTCCAGTCTCTATTTTCTCAAGGTGCTTTTGCTTGTCAAGCAGATCTTCATTTAATTTGGGGATCTCTTGGAATGATGTTTTTTGATTAGATTCCACTAAAAAAAGAAATGAAAAACTGAATAATCCTGCAAAACAGACTAAGATGTGAAAATTATACAAGCTAAAACACAAGTCGTAGCCAGTGACATCTACAGTAGTCGGGGAACATTGCAAGTAACATTCTCCATTGTATAATCCTCATATATTCAGAATCAACCCAGAAATAGAGTGTTGATTTAAATTGATAGCTCCTGCCCAACAGTATCTAACACATGATGCCAAAAATTAGAGAGAGTCTACTATGTTTGGCACTTTACAGTACCTTCGTATTATGGTTATTTCTGACAATCTTTAGAATCTCTTCAGGTAATCCAATCATTTTGCACTATTTTCTTATTACATCATAGTTGGGAGCATATACAATAACTGATGTAATAAAGAAACTGTGCAAAATGACAACAAGAGTCCGGTGGCACCTGAAAGACGAACAGATTTATTTGAGCATAAGCTTTCGTGGGTAAAAACCCCAGTTCTTCAGATGTAAAATGAGTAAGTGATGAGAACTACCAAGAACTGTACTCTCACAGAAAAAACATATGAAATTAACCCCAATCCCCAATTCAAACACTGACTGCTGACTATGAAGAATATTCCAAAGAGATTAGAGTGATTTCATATCACTTGAAGGAACTTGGAGTACTGAACAGAGTAAGCAAGATGAGGCTCTGAGACAAACTCTTGATATCAGAGGCCTAAACTAAAGTAATGGTCAAGACTTTGCTAATATAAAGCAAAGTTAGGCTATGAGCCAGAGGCGAGCCCTGCTCAAAGAAGTTGGCAAGAAGGCGGCTACTAACTGCACGTAAACACATATCTAAAGGGTATGAAGTACTAATAGGATGAACATGTGCCAGGATGGCACCAGAACATCCCGGTACGAACACATTCCACAGAGATAATGAGGAACAGGCTGACCCATCCTAAAGACAGGGTCAAAAGGATAATATGATGAGAGAGTTGTTTGTTCGAACCTACATGTACCAGGAGAGAGGTAGCACGCTAACATGTAGAGGGGTTGTACCTCAATGTGTCAGGAGCGATGTGCAACTTGTTTGTATCTGTGTATAAGAATGCATCCCTGAGTGGATGTCTTCGTTCAGCCTAGAAGGCAGTGGAGAGTCCTGCCACTGATTGAGCCAGTCCATTGTGAGGGGGCACATATTCGTCGTATGTCCTTTAGAGTCTGCTGGAAATTATTACTGTGCTTCATTTGACAATAAACCTGGCCAGGTGCCTTCGCACCTTATTGGAGTCTGTGGTCACTGGGGGTTCTCTCGGGGTCTGCTGTGTCAGCAGAGGGAACACACGCATGCAGCCGATTGTTATCATTGAACAGAGCGGAGCACCACACCGGTGGCGTCTGACAACAAACTCCGTTTACAAAAAAAATGCATGTACTTACACACTAAAAGTCTGCTTGTAAAACAAGTTGGCGAACAGAAAATTCTTTGACTAAAGAGAAATTTGTAAATAAAGAGTAAACAGCACACCTTTAAAGAAAGTGCAGTGAATTCTGTGGATTTATGATCTACAGGAAAGCGACATTTTTATTTAGAATTTAAGATGGGGATTTTTAAAAGGGCCCAAAGGAAATGAAGAACAGTAGCAACTCCCACTGACTTTATATGGTTCTCCAAGGAAAATAAATGTACTTGATTGCTGTATGCCAGGGGTGGCCAACCTGAGCCCGAGAAGGAGCCAGAATTTACCAATGAACATTGCCAAAGAGCCACAGTAATATGTCAGCAGCCCTCCATCTGCTACCCCCCTCCAGCCCCAAGTGCCTCCTGCCCACCGGCAGCACCCACACAATCAGCTGTTTTGCAGTGTGCAAGAGGCTCTGGTGGGGAGGGGGGAGGAGTGAGGGCACGGCAGGCTTGGGGGAAGGGACAGAGTGGGGGCAAGACCTGGGGCACAGGAGGGGGTTGAGCAGTGAGCACCCCACAGCACATTGGAAAGTCAGCATCTGTAGCTCCAGCCTCAGAGTAATCGCCTATGTAAGAAGCCGCATATTAACCTCTGAAGAGCCGCATGCGACTCCGGAGCCACAGGTTGGCCACCCCCGCTATATGCTGTGCTGGGCTTCCTTAAAGCCCTAAAGGGTGGCAGCCCCACGACACTTCTGTTTTCTAGTCCCACACTTTCCTCATCCTGAAAGGCTGCTTCCCCTCATTTAACTGCCTACCTCTTTGGGCTCAAAAATATACCAATATTTAAGAAGCTTTTATTTAAAAAAAAAAAAACATTACTTTTTATAACTTGTTTAAAGAAAAAACAATTTTGGGTCCTGATCAAGGATTATAATAGATCTGTATGGACTCCTCAGGATCCAAACAGTGTTTTATTCAGAAGCTCCTATAGGTAAATCAGGTATTTATAAAATAGCTTTAGAAAGTAAGTAAATGTTTTTACCTAAACAAACTGACAGAGTCCTTTGCATTTCTATGCTTTTCACTTTAAGAGCTCACATTGAAATACGATGGCTTGTCCTCCCACTCCTACTTATAATTCCAGGAAACCCTGCAAAAGTTTTTCACATTAATGAATGCGACTGATTTCCCCACTTTCATGTGTTCATTATTATGCGTTTAAGTGACCTATTTAAAGCTGGTACGACGCTTTGAAGATTAAATACTATATAAATTCTAAGCATCACTATTGACAACTGACCTGAAACTGTCTTAGTGAAAGGCATAGTGTTAGTCCCAGGATATTAGAGACAAGGTGGGTGAGAGGTAATATATTTTATTGAACCAACTTGAGTTGATGTGAGAGAAGCTTTCAAGCTACACAGAGGTATTCTTCGGGTCGAGGAAAGGCATTCCAGGCATCACAGCTAAATACAAGGTGGAACAGGTTCCTTGTATTTAGCAGTGATGCTCAGAGTACCTTTCCCCGACCTGAAGACGAGTTCTGTGTAGCTTGAAAGCTTGTCTCTCGCATCAACACAAGTTGGTTCAATAAAATATATTACCTCACTGACCATGTTTCTTTGGTGAAAAATTGTCAGATTTTTTTTTAAAAAAAAGCCTATTTGAAGTTAAGAGATTTTCCATTTGAATTTTCTTAGTATCATACTGAAAAAAATCATAAGTGTGAAATCCTCTCTCTTACACAAAGCTGCTTCAGACATCAATGGCAGAAGCTACCATGTCCACTTTGCATACAAGCTCATAATTATAAAAAATACATCACCTACCATTTAAATCAAAAGGAAAACACTAATTAAGGGATATGTTCATGTTATAAGAACATGTCCATAAAATCTGGTTTCTCTGTAATTATAACAAAAGTAAAGCAGAGGTGTTTTGGGTTATCAGAAGCAGTTTACTGAGCGTATTCCCAGTGCAACATCAGGAACATACAATAGGAATAACAATGAGAAACTGTTAAAATAAAAATAAACCCCAACAGAACAAAAAGGAAAACTGGTCTTGTAATTACAGCCCTTCACTGAGACTCAGGAGATTTGGGTTCAATTCCAAACCCTGCCAGGGAGCCTCTGTGCCATCTGCAAATGGGGATAATAATGTTTCCTCTCTCCGAATCTTCATCTGTCTTGTCTATTTAGATTGTTAGCTCTTTGAGGAAGGGACAGTCTTCTCTGTTTTTGTACATTATGCTTAGTACAATATGGCCCAGAACTTGGCTGAGAACTTGAGGCACTACTGTAATACAAATAAACAGTAACAAGATAGTTCTGTATTTCTTTTCATGTGAGGGTTCATACTCTGATTTTGCAGCATTGTCCCTTTGGGGGGACAAGCTTAATTGTTTGAGGGAAGTCTATGCACAGGGATGTGATTTGATCGTGCTGCAACTGTGTCAACCTTGTATGAGTGAACAAAGCAACACTCATACTAATAAGCAGAATGTTTCATGTAAACCTAAATTCCTCTAAGTTCAGAATTATCAGCTATCAGTTTTAAACAAGAGATGAAGATAAATAATGAGAAAAATGGGTCCTGGAGTGAGCAATTTCAAATGAAAGTAAAGATACACAGAAATAGCCAAAGTTGTACTAAAGCAGGACATAACTGGCAGCATTCAAAGACATGAAAAGAAGTTGAGTTTTTTTAAAGCAGCCAAAGGAATTTTCACAGCTTCCATTAATTTTAATGAAAGATGTGTTAAAATCCCTTAAGACTACTTGCCATCCCCCGCCTCCCCCCCCCCTTTTTTTTTAAAAAACAGTGCTGCAATCATGTTAATCTTTAACAGTCCACAGACCATACACCTCTGGTATTTTTGAGAACCATTTTCACAGTTTGTTTTTAAGAAAGATATATACAAATCTCCATAAAAACACATGGACAGCTGAGGCTCTGACCCCGTCTATCTAGACCTTGTCTTGTGACAATCTGAAGCACAGGACAGCATGTTACATTACGCACAGCCTACCTTCTCCCAACAGCAAGGGTAAAACACAGCTAAATTATTCAGTTTAATATATAGGTTGATATACTTACTAGTTCGAAATTTTTCCTTTAGTGCATCCAGATCTTCCTTGAGGGCAACCTGCATCCATACTAAGCCAACGCAAGCTACCACACAAGCAGCCAGAATAACAAAAGCACATAGTGGATAACAGAGCTTGCAGCATCGCAGGTATTCTCCCCTGAATAAAAGATCAAAAATTGACCATGAATCTGCAATGGGACATGTACAGCTATATTCTAAGAGTAAGAAGACCTACAGTCAAGTTCACTTAACTGACACACTAACAAAACAGCAAGTTTGCTTCACTGGGGAGAAGAATCTATGCAATGCATTTCCAGGAATAAACAGTTGATTAGTGGGATACCGTGAAAATCTGATTTCAACAGTATTCATAGTAAAATGTATCCCTATGAGACTGAAAACATGCTTCCTCCTCCATGCCTGTTGTCAATTGTCATGCTTCTGTTTCCAGAATTTCCTGCTTTATTACAATAGAGTTACAATGCAAAATTAAAGTTTGTTTGGAAAGTAATGTAGACTTAAAGGGTAGGACTAGACCAATTATGATATGACAAAAGATATTTTAAAAGTATTGTAATCCTGAGATGTAAAGCCTTTTATTTTAAGTCATTGTTGGAGGATCTTCAATATTTAACGGCAGAATTTATTTACCAGCAAAAGTATTTCCTCTATACCTAGTATAACAACAACACTATGCATCAATTCATCTGTAAATTTAATAGTATAATTAAAGCATATGTGCATATACTGGTAACCATTCAACCTGTCTAATTACTATTCTTTACCTCTGTGGATATTTAACATGCAACATATGCCACATACATGTTACAAAATACAGAAGCTATTTCAGATCTATTTCTACTCATTGTATGAAGATAAATTCTTTCATACGGGACAACACACACTTTAAGAAAAATCTTTCTGAAGATCGTTTTGCCCTTACTGACTTTTATAAAAGGAAAGATTCTAAGAACACATTAAATGAGTTACTTTAGAAGAGTTAAGGATCCATTTGCAACCAAGAGACTATCATCAGACTACCTGGTAAATAATCCTGTAAGGTTAGCTACTGGGGTCATGCAGTGATGTTGAGATGGAAGACAACCAAGGAAGGATGGAGGAACTTTTTTCCTCAGAAGGAGAAACTGAAGCTAATTTCCTGAGCATCAACAAAATAAAAGTGGTGCCTACAACTACAGTGGTTGGTGCATTAGAAACACGGAAGACAGAAACCCCTTCTGACAGAAGGGGATTTATTCATCCAGAAACCAGATAGCTAGGTGTGTGACTAATCTGCCCAGTGGGTGCAGAAGTGTCAGATTCCAGGAAGAAGATAAGCAATTTTTTAAAAATAGGGAGAAGCCAGTGGCAGGCTTACATAACACCACCAGTAACTTAGAAAACTGAAGAGCTCAGTCTTGGAAGTAAATTTAAATTAGAAAGACCAGTCAGTGCCTGTGTGAGAGCTTTATATGAAATGTCACCAGCCAGATAATGTCAGCTAGACATGGGTAATGTGTTATGCATGGATACAAAAACAGTATAATATGGACACATGAAAGCAAGGATGGGATGAAGGCTATTAGAGGCAGCCTAACCTTTTGGAAACAGAAATTATGCAGGAAGAATGGTCTCCATCTTAACCACGAGGGAACCACGCTGCTGACAATTAAGACTTATTTTGTGTTTGAGAAGAGAGAATTGAAGAAGGGGTTGAAACTAGGAGTCAAGGAGCACTCAGGTTTACTAAGGATAGAAAGTGAGCAACTGAAATAACTGATGGTAAGTAGAACAAAGATGGAAGTAACTAGGATCAAGTAAGGGGTAAGACAGATGGGAAACAGGGAACAACAAACTCAATAGGGCAACAACACTGTGCTATCAAAAGAGCGCACAAACCCCTTTTTATCTTCAAGGGTTATTCCTCATATGTCAGAGCCTGATGAAACTAGGTGCTAAGGCCAAGTTACCCTCACAGCCCAGAACCATCTCCCAGCTCCCATGTCCTATAACCTCCAGCTCCCCGATACGCCTATCCTACACTGTAGCCCAGTGATTCTCAAACTTTTGTTCTGGTGACCCCCTTTCACATAGCAAGCGTCCGAGTGCGACCTCCCCATATAAATTAAAAACACTTTTTAATATATTTAACACCATTACAAATGCTGGAGGCAAAGCGGGCTTTGGGGTGGAGGCTGACAGCTCAAGACCCCCCGCATAATAACCTCACAGTCCCCTGAGGGATCCCGACCCCCAGTTTGAGAACCCCCACTGTAGCTCATAACCTTGATCCCCTCCCAAATTGTACCTCCGGTTCCTCTCACCTATTACATCCATTCTATGCCCCCAGCTCTTAGCCCCCTTAAGCTCCCTCCACACCCAATACGCAACATCCAAAATAACCTTCAGCCCCCCTTTATCACACCAACTAATCCCCTAATCCAACCACCTTCCAACTCACCCCCTGCTTCCTTCCAACATACAACCAGCCCCCCCCGCCCCAGTTTCCCCCCCTACCCCCACCCCGTCCCAGTTTCCCCCCCTACCCCCCCCCCGCACCCCGTCCCAGTTTCCCCCCCTACCCCCCCCCGCACCCCGTCCCAGTTTCCCCCCTACCCCCCCCCGCACCCCGTCCCAGTTTCCCCCCCTACCCCCACCCCACCCCTCTCGTCCCAGCTCGCCCCAGACCCCCCCCCACTTCCCTCACCCCAGCTCCCCCCGGGCCCCCACTCCCCACGTCCCCTACATTTAACCCAGCTTCCGCCGCCCAGACCCCGCCCCTTCCCCCCCAACCCAGCCTCCCCGCTCCCCGGGCTCACTTGGCGAAGCGGGAGCGGGTGCCCGGCGGCCCGAACTCGTCCTCGTCGCCGTCGGAGCTGGACTCGGAGTCGGAGGCGGGCGGCTCGGTGCGGAGCAGCCGGTGGCCCGACCCCTTCTTGGGCAGCTTCTTCCGGCGGCCGTCCCCGGCCAGGCCGATCAGCGCGTTGAGCTCCTTGCGCTTCTTCATCCTCTTGTGCGGGGTCAGCGGGGCCCCGGCGGCGGGGGGCGCCGGGGGCTGGTACCCGACTCCCAGCACCGCCGCCGGGCCCCGGCTCTCCAGCTTGGGGCGGCTCCGCGCCCGCAGGAGGCGCCCCCCGCGCGGGGGCGTCGGGCGGGTCTCAGCGGGGGTCGGCCGGTCCCCGGGCGGGTCGGGGTCCGGGTCTCCGGGCCCCGCCCTCAGCAGGGCCTCGCGCCTCGGCGCCGCCGCCGCTGCTGCCTCCGCCTCCTCCCCGCCGCCGCCTGGGCCATGGCTGCGCCCTCGGCCGCCGCTCCGCTCCCCTCAGCCCCAGCGCGGCCCCACCTGCCAGTAAGGGCCGCTCCCATTGGCCAGCGGCGCCCGCCTCGCCCCGCCCGGCCGGGAGGGGGCGGGATCATTAAAGGGCCAGCCGCCCCGTCTGGCGCGTTCGCGAGCGCGTGCGGGTGGAAGGGGCCGGTTCCACTCCGGCTCCCGGCAGGCCCGAGTGGTATCGCCCATCAGCTGTTGGGAGGGGTCCCCGGGCCGTATCCAGTGGCAACGGCGGGGGCGGGGTAGCTGAGTGGTTTGCGCATTGGCCTGCTAACCGCAGGGTTGTGAGTTCAATCCTCGAGGGGGCCATTTAGGGATCTGGGGCAAAAATGGGGGATGGGTCCTGCCTTGAGCAGGGGGTTGGACTAGGGGACCTATCCTGATATTCTGTGAACGCACGGCAGCGCGGGGCTGTATCAGACTTCCAGGGCGAGGACATCGGGGTGTTCTGATGTGGCTGCATTGTGTGATGCAACGGTGACATCACAGCACCACGTGCGTCCCGAGGGACTTCCGCCCCGACCCATGACAAATTCTGCGCACGCTCTTTTAAAATTCTGCAAATTGTATTTGTCAATAAATGAATGTGGGGGCTCCAGCATGGCGTGCACGGGCCACTGGCTGCATGGAGGCGGGAGATCACCCTGCGTTCCCCCATGGGACAGGGACTTGGCAGTGAGGTGGCACCCACCCCTGACACAGTGTGAGGTCCAGGTCTGCCCCACAAACACCCCAGGGCCCTGCCCCTCTGCGCCTGGCACAGCGGGTGTGGGCAGGCAGGCTCAGCCCATCAGGATGCAGTGGCAGAGGGCTTAGTGCGGGGGGGGGGATCCATCATCCAGGTGTGGAGAGAGAGGGCTGTGTGTAGGGCAATCTGGGTGTGGCTGGCTCAATGCGGGATCTGGATGCATTGGGGCTCATTGGGGGATTCCACATGCAGGGGCAATGGGACTCTGCAGAGGGGTCCAGATGAAGGTGGTTGGCACTCTGCAGGGGAGGTCTGGGTGTGGGGGGCTCAGCGGGGAGTCCAGGTGCTGGGGGAGTGGGGCTTGGTAGGGTGGGGGCAGTGGTGAATTCCTCATAATTTTCTGCAGGGAAGCAAAGAAATCTGCGTGGGGGACATGAATTCTGCTTGCATGCAGTGGGGACACAGAATCCCCCCAGGAGTAATCACAGGTGTTCTCGTGTGGCTATATAATCCAATACCATGATGACATCACAGCATCACGTGTTTCCTCATGTATCTGAACAGATATCATACAGGAACACGCAGGCTCCCACTGAAGCCTTGGCAGGACACCTGAACCTTTTTTAGATCTGTTTTTTAACCTCTGTCTTCCTCAAACTATTTGCCACCTTTATTGATAGCGGCTCTCCATTCAGATCTGTCTGTGGCCATGGCTTTGAACTTATCAATATCTATGCCGCGTGCGGTGAGATTCTGCTTGAGGGTGCATTTCCACTGACCACCCTTCCAGGGTTTCCGGGCTTCAGCTCACCATCAAAAACTATTTTGGGGAGCCTATCGTTGCCCAGTCCAATAACACCACTTCTCCATCTAAGCTGACCATTGCTGGGTGTTTTTGCTTTTTTCAAGGATGTTAACGTTTGAGACTGTGTCTTGCTAGTGGACCTTCACAACAGAGCAGAGACAGCACATGTGAAATGTGGGAAGATGGGGCTCAGTCCACCTCCTGTCACAAAATCTCTCGCTAGAGCTAGGGGCCCATGGACTAGACTTAGTGGTATAGTTTGGCTGAATTGCTCACCGAATTGCTCTCAGTGCCGTACGTGCTCTGTGGATCAGTGGAGGGTTTCCGTCTCAGCCTGTGTGGCTTTGCTTGCCTGTGCTCAACTCACAAGAGCAATGCATGGTTTCTAAAGTGAATTAGATTTAAAGCCTTTCAGAGCAGCAGCTAGATACAAGACAGAGTTAGTTATTGGGTTACATTTCACTTGCACTAGAGTAGCTGTTTCTAATAAGGAGTACATAACTACGTGAGTTTTTAATCTTTTCTCTTAGCTATCCTCAGAGACGGCCCAGGCCTGCCAATAGTGGGGGGTGGAGCGGCAGAGTGAGGGCAGCCGGGTTCAGCAATCTGTGTGAGCATGCTCCGTGCAAGCCAAGAAGCAAATCGGAGAGGTGGGAGGGGGAACACATGACCCCGGATGCCCCCCTCCCCACACAGGTCACCTCTGTTACCCCTATAAATAATTACAAGATAAGGGCTCAATCTAGGAATTTACTTAGCAAATGTAAAGCAAACAAGAAGAGACCTTTCTTATGCAGTGTCTAGTTATTGCAGTAGGATGTCAGTATAGCAAACACCAGGGCTGGATTTAAATAAACAAGAGCTTGACAAGGTCTTAACTGATCATATAGTTTCAGCTGTTCACGCTAGATTATAAAGTAATCAAACTTTATGGCTTCAGGGAGAAAGGTGAATAACCAGCTGCAGGAGACAAGAAGTTTTTTCCCCCTCTTTGTGTGTAACTTTAAGGGTATGTCTGCACACACACATGCAGGAGGTGGGCAGGTGTGTGCCGTATGGGACTGTGCCTTCTTCTGAAGCATCAGGTACGAGCCCTTGCTGATGTACACAAGCCAATAATCTATTCTGATATGGAAGGAGGCAGAAAAGCAGACCAGATGGAGCTGGGCTCTATCCTGTGTGACAAACCCTGTGTTCTTTGTAGATATTTGGGAATGAAAATAGAAGGCATCACCCTGACAAAGAGATTCTGTATATCGCACACATGAAGTATCTGCAGTCCAATGGCATATATGTCTTTAACACATGGTTAGCTGGCTCCATTCTCAGATAATTCACCTCAAGCATCCCTGACACCACCCCACTGAGGTCAACTCTCTTTGTAACTCATTATTCTACCATCATGATGAAAGGTTGGGCTGGAACAAGCTGGCCCTGGTAAAGCTGTGAGACTGTCTGTGCCAGCTTTCCTATCAGAGATGAATTTGCTAGGGCCCGTCACCCACAACCAATGACCTTCTCTGAACAAGTGTGAAGCAGTGGAGACACAATGAGGATCTAGTTTTTAACCACTCTATTTATTCGTGTTACATCAGCAACACAAAGGTAGATTGCTGTGGATAGGGTCTTGAATCAGCAAGGGTTACACGGTAATACAATGGGATAATTCCCACATATATAATCTGGACACAAATAAAATCAAAACTAAATAAAGCACTACTCACATTCTTCTTACTGCTAGTGGACGCATAGGACTGTATTGTGGCTCTAATTATATTTAACAAGGGAAACTCCTTTTCCTCCCCTCCCCCTGCACTTCCCTGAGCCATCCACTCTTCCCACCCTGTGATTGGATTGGAGATGTAGGAGTGTAAAAGCAACAAAAGGCTATATACCTCACGGTCAGTCCCCCTCATCCATCCATCTTCATATCTTTCTTTCTCTCTTCCCTCTCTGCATTGCCACACACCTGATCTGTAGGGTTGCCAGACTTCCCCGATTGTCCTGGAGTTTCCAGGAATTAAAGATTAGTCTTTCATTAAAGATTATGTCATGTGATGAAACCTCCAATTGTATTCTCTTAGCCCTTTATAATATCCCCCTGACCCCTTCCCATCTGCATCTGATTATCGAACAGGGCTTGCCGGCTCCAGGCCTCCTGGCTCTTCAAGGGGCAGAGCAGCTTGTTATAACATCCAAAGCATGCAGACACCCTGTATAACCCCCTATTGTAACATGGTGTCATGAAATTATTGCAGTGGGCAATTATTACACAGTGACAAAGAGCATTGTTTCCCAGGCTGTTGTAGTCTGTAGCACAGATAGCTTGTTGAAAGTAGGTAGAGCCAGATGATCACTGCAAGAAGCATCCAGCAAAGCAAATCATTTGCCTGTGGTTGTGATTGTTTTCCCCATGACAGGGCAGGAATTTGAGGTGTTGTCAGGGTGAATAAGCAGAGGCATGTGCAGAAGTGAGTCAGGATTGTCCATGGAGGGTGTATGCCACGGCGCTAATCACCTGTGACAACTGAACTTGATAAATAGATTTCTATTGCTTATTTATTCAGATTTATAACACTATGGATAAAAGCACCTGGCCTAGGCCTTTGCCAACAGTTAAAAAACCAATCAATCCAAAGTAAAGTCAGCAGCTATGCTCCATGCCCCTATGCCAAGGCTAACAGTGCACAGGAGAAGCCACACCCAACAATTCTCACACTCTGCCACATAAATGATAGTTTCTAGGGTGTCCCTCCCTCCACAAAGGCCTGGCTGAATAAATGGACTTTGCAGCCTGCCCACATCTGAGCCATTTCAGACTAAGGGCTCATCGACACTTGAAAGTTGGACCACGATAACCATGTTGGTTAAGGGTCTGGTTTTTTTACTGATATAGTTCTACTGGTACAAGCCCAAATGAAGACACAGTTATATCAGTATAAAAGTGTCTGATACTAATATAGTTATTCCTCTTCCCTTACAGAAATAGCTATAACTAAGCACCTTTAGGGCTTGCCTACACTTACGTTTTATAGCGCTCTAACTTGCTGGCTCAGGGGTATGAAAAATCACCCCCCTGAGTGCAGCAAGTCTGAGCGCTTTAAAGAGCTAGTGTAGACAGGCTCTGAGCGCTGGGAGCCATGCTCCCAGAGCTCGGAGCTAATCCCCTCGTGGAGGTGGATTACCAGGAGCGCTGGGAGAGCACACTCGCACTCCAAAGCGCTGCCGTGGGAGCATTCCCGCTGCAGCGCTTTGAAGTTTCCAGTGTAGACATACCTCTACTCATGCCCATATACTCATATAACGCCCGTACCACTTCAGCTATACTGGAATCATTAAAGTAGCACAACTTTCTAGTGTAGACATGGCCCACATGGAGAGTAAGTTCCAGACAGGGCAGCTTGGAGATTTTCCATCAAAAGAGGCTTTGTAACTAAATTAAATTTTCCACAAAAAGTATCCGCTTTCTGTGGAAAATGTCAGCTTTTCATTGAAAAGCTCAGAATCCCAATACGGGAAATTTTTGGACTGGAAACTAAAGCTTTTCAGGTTTTTTGGCAAAAAGTTGAACTTTTCATTAGAAACCAGACCCATCCCCCAACATTTTCCTACTAGTTGTAATACCCCTGGAGGACCTCACAGAGGATGGTCTGCTGGTTACTTGCCACCAGTGATGAAGTGGGAATGTTCTGTAATATTTTTAGTAATCCTATGTGTGCCTTAGTTTCCCTCTGTGATTTCCATTGCTCCACAGCGGGCTAAAAACGGTTAAAGATGCTCTTGGAGTGGAGCAATAGGCATGAGGTGTTTGTGTCACCTAGCTGTCTGGGATGGAATGAATGGGCTATTAAAGGAGTGGCTGAAACCGACCCAAATCTATGGTGAATCTGAGACGACAATGGGAACCCCACTGGCCAGAACATTCACACCTTACAGCAGCCAACCAAGAGGAAGGAATTTCCCCCCTCCTCCCAACAGTGAAGGAGAGCACAGGTCCCCACTTAAAAGCAAAGGGAAAAGGTGGCTGGTGGCTGGGTTAAGCTCAAACCTTGAACTGACAAAGGGCTTGGCTACACTAGCAAGTTACAGTGCATTAAAGGAGCCCCGGGCGCAGTAGCTCACTACGCGTCCACACTGGCAAGGCACGTAGAGCGTTCTGACTCCGCCGCTGGTCCGCTCCTGGTACTCCACCTCGGCTAGTGGAATAACATTTGGTGTGCCCCCGCTGGAGCGCCACGGCGCCAGTGTGGATGCCCTGGTCCTATAATGTGCTCTGATCGGCCTCCAGAAGTTCCCACAATGCCTGTGCTAGCCACTCTGGGCATCACTTTGAACTCTACTGCCTTGCCCTCAGGTGACCAACCGTCAGACCCGCCCTTTAAATTGTCTGGGAATTTTGAAAAATCCCTTCCTGTTTGCTCAGCCAGGCGTGGAGTGCTCTCAGCGAATCTTTCCAGGTGACCATGCCTCCACGCGCCAGGTGAGCCTCAGTATGGAGCAATGGCGAGGTGCTGGACCTCATAATTTTGGAGGGAGGAAGCTGTCCAGTCCCAGCTGCGCTCCAGCCATAGGAATTACGATACCTTCGGGCAGATATCAAGGGACATGATGGAAAGGGGCCATGATCGGGACACACTGCAGTGCAGGGTTAAAGTGAAGGAGCTGCGGAACGCCTACCGCAAAGCCCGCGAGGCAAACAGCCGCTCTGGTGCTGCCCCTGCGACCTGCCGTTTCTACAAAGAGCTGGACACGATACTTGTGGACGACCCCACCTCCACTCCGAGGACCACCATGGACACTTCAGAGCCCAGTTCAACAAGGTGGGAGGAGGAGGAGGAGCAAAGCAGGAGTGAGGGTGCTGAGGCTGGGGGAGACACCCCGGCATCCCTAGATGCATGCAGCCAGGAGCTGTTCTCATGCCAGCAGGAAGGTAGCCAGTTGTGGCGGCCGGTGCTTGGGGAAGGACATCACCAGAGGAGGTTCCCAGTCAGCGGTTTTTATTTTGGGAAGGAAGTTATTCGGTGCAGGCTCTTGGGGTGAGGAGGGTATGGGCTGCATGCATGCCTAGATGCGGAACACGGCACTGATGTGCTCTCTCACATCGCGGTAATCGGCCTCAGTGATCTCTTCAAAGGTCTCATCCAGAACTTGGGCAATGCGCTTGTGCAGGTTTCTCGGGAGAGCAACTGTGGTCCTTGTCCCATTAAGGCTAACTTGTTTGCGCCACTGTGCCGTGAGGGGCGGGGGGACCATTGCTGCACACAGGCAAGCTGCATATGGGCAGGGACGCAATCCGCATTGCCGTTGAAGACCCTCTCTTGCTTCCCAGGTCACCCTCAGCAGCGAGATATCTTCCAGGACGAACGCCTGTGGAAAATGTGGGGTCCGTGTTCACTGTAGGGGCCCCCTGCTGTTGTTGGCTCTCCCCAAGGCACAGAACCCCAGAGGACAGTACAGCCGTGAAACAATCAGTCATGCTTGACCCTGTGCTTACTCACCATTTTGGGGCTTCCATGGGTTATGTGCGCTTGCTTTTGGATGGGCAAATTATGCTATTGGGTAGACTGTGCTTGCCCTTAAGTAGGGGGGAATCATTGCTCTGTCTGGCGTGAACAATGCTGCCTCTGTCAAGTGTTGCAGTTTGCCTTTACAGATGCAACCTTGAGATCTCAGCTGTCCGTGTTATCACTGGCTGAAAGACCCCAAAGAATCAGAAAGAGAAGAAGCAAGGAAGCAAGGACGACATGTTGCATGAAGTAATGCAGCATTCAAGTAATGAAAATCGAAAAGGGCAGGAGTGGCGGGACAGTGAAAGGAGGATCCGCCAGCAGAATGAGGAGCGCCGGCACAAAAGCGCGGTGCTCCGGCAGCAAAGCACGGATCGGCTGATAAGCCTAATGGAGCGCCAAGCGGACTCGATCCAGGCACTCGTCGCCATGCAGGCGGAGCACTACTGTCCCCCTGCAGCCCTTGTCCCAAAACTCTTTTCCTTGTGCCCCCATGTCACCTCCAACCCACTTTCCCCAACATCCGGGTTCTTACCGCCACCAGCTGCCGCCAACACCAGTAGCTTCACCACCCAGCCCTGAAAACTACGACCCCGACCCTCTGCACTCAACCCCCACCACCATGCAGTAGAGCCATCCTGAAGTGCAGCACTCATTGCACAGCACTCCAGACAGGACATACGCAAATCTGTGATTGTACCGTTCCCCACCCCAGCCCCTTGCCCTTTCTGTTTCCCAAGCAGTTGTGACAGGTTTCAGAGTAACAGCCGTGTTAGTCTGTATTCGCAAAAAGAAAAGGAGGACTTGTGGCATCTTAGAGACTAACCAATTTATTTGAGCATGAGCTTTCGTGAGCTACAGCTCACTTCATCGGATGCATACTGTGGAAAGTATAGAAGATCTTTTTATATACACACAAAGCATGAATAAAATACCTCCTCCCACCCCACTCTCCTGCTGGTAATAGCTTATCCAAAGTGACCACTCTCCCTACAATGTGCACGATAATCAAGGTGGGCCATTTCCAGCACAAATCCAGGTCTTCTCACCCCCCACCCCCCCCCACACACAAACTCACTCTCCTGCTGGTAATAGCTCATCCAAACTGACCACTCTCCCTACAATGTGTATGATAATCAAGGTGGGCCATTTCCAGCACAAATCCAGGTCTTCTCACCCCCCACCCCCCCACACACACAAACTCACTCTCCTGCTGGTAATAGCTCATCCAAACTGACCACTCTCCCTACAATGTGTATGATAATCACGGTTGACAGACAGCCCCCCAACCTGAAGCAAATACTCACCAACAACCACATACCGCACAACAGAACCACTAACCCAGGAACCTATCCTTGCAACAAAGCCCGTTGCCAACTGTGCCCACATATCTATTCAGGGGACACCATCATAGGGCCTAATCACATCAGCCACACTATCAGAGGCTCGTTCACCTGCACATCCACCAATGTGATATATGCCATCATGTGCCAGCAATGCCCCTCTGCCATGTACTTTGGTCAAACTGGACAGTCTCTACATAAAAGAATAAATGGACACAAATCAGATGTCAAGAATTATAACATTCATAAACCAGTCGGAGAACACTTCAATCTCTCTGGTCACGCAATTACAGACATGAAGGTCACTATCTTACAACAAAAAAACTTCAAATCCAGACTCCAGCGAGAAACTGCTGAATTGGAATTCATTTGCAAATTGGATACTATTAATTTAGGCTTAAATAGAGACTGGGAGTGGCTAAGTCATTATGCAAGGTAGCCTATTTCCCCTTGTTTTTTCCTCCCCCCTCCCCCCTCAGACGTTCTGGTTAAACTTGGATTTATGCTGGAAATGGCCCACCTTGATTATCATACACATTGTAAGGAGAGTGGTCAGTTTGGATGAGCTATTACCAGCAGGAGAGTGAGTTTGTGTGTGTGTGTTTTGGGGGGGGGGGGAGGGTGAGAAAACCTGGATTTGTGCTGGAAATGGCCCACCTTGATTATCATGCACATTGTAGGGAGAGTGGTTACTTTGGATAAGCTATTACCAGCAGGAGAGTGAGTTTATGTGTGTGGTTTTTGGAAAGGGGGGTGGTGAGAAAACCTGGATTTGTGCTGGAAATGGCCCACCTGGATTATCATACACATTGTAAGGAGAGTGATCACTTTAGATAAGCTATTACCAGCAGAAGAGTGGGGTGGGAGGAGGTATTGTTTCATGGTCTCTGTGTTTATAATGTCTTCTGCAGTTTCCACCGTATGCATCCGATGAAGTGAGCTGTAGCTCACAAAAGCTTATGCTCAAATAAATTGGTTAGTCTCTAAAGTGCCACAAGTACTCCTTCTCCAAGCAGTTGTGTTTCTTTTCAATAAATGGAGTTTTTGGCTTTGAAAACATTCTTTATTATTGCATAAAGTAAAAGATACCTTAGCCCAGGAAAGAAACAGGCACTGCAAGTCAGCGTAGCGAACACAGATTCCTATTAACATTGGAACCACTGCACTTCACTCCCGTGCAGGGCACCAGACATTACTGGTGGCTTTCAGCCTCAAATTGCTCCCTCAAAGCATCCCTAATCCTTGCAGCCCTGTGCTGGGCCCCTCTAATAGCCCTGCACTCTGGCTGTTCAAATTCAGCCTTCAAGTGATGATCCTCCGAGTTCCATGCCTGAGTGAATGGTTCACACTTCCCTTCACAAATGTTATGGAGGGTACAGCACGTGGATATAACCGCGGGGATGCTGTCATCGGCCAGGTCCAGCTTCCCATACAGAGAGCGCCAGCAGCCCTTTAAATGACCAAAAGCACATGCCACAGTCATTCTGCACCCTGTTGTTGAACCGCTCCTTGCTGCTGTCAAGGCTCCCTGTGTAGGGTTTCATGAGCCATGGCATTAAAGGGTAAGTGGGGTCTCCAAGGATCACAGTGGGCATTTCGACTTCCCCTACGGTGATCTTCTGGTCTGGGAAACAAGTCCCAGCTTGCAGCTTCCTGAACAGGCCAGTGTTCCAAAAGATGCGTGGATCATGCACCTTTCCAGGCCAGCCTGTGTTAATGTCAGTGAGATGCCCATGGTGATCCACAAGCACCTGGAGAACCATAGAGAAATACCCCTTCTGATTAACATACTCAGAGGCTAGGTGGGCTGGTGCCAGAATTGGAATATGTGTGCCATCTATCGCCCCTCCGCAGTTAGGGAAACCCATTTGTGCAAAGCCAGCCACAATATCATGCACGTTACCCAGACTCACGGTTCTTCTGAGCAGGATGCGATTAACGGCCCTGCAAACTTGCATCAACACGATTCCAACGGTCGACTTCCCCACTTCAAACTGGTTAGCAACCGATCGGTAGCTGTCTGGAGTTGCAAGCTTCCAGATTGTAATAGCCACCCACTTCTCCACCGGCGGGGCATCTCTCAGTCTCGTGTCCTTGCGCCGCAGGGTGGGGGCGAGCTCCTCACACAGTCCCATGAAAGTGGCTTTTCTCATCCGAAAGTTCTGCAGCCACTGCTCGTCATCCCAGATGTGCATGACAATGTGATCCCACCACTCAGTGCTTGTTTCCCGAGCCCAAAAGCAGCATGCCATGGTGGTGAGCATGTCCGTGAATGCCACAAGCAAACTTGTGTCATATACGTTACTCGAGTTTATATCGTCGGAGCCCTCATTGTCACTTTGGATCATAAGGAATAACTTGACTGCCAAACGTGATGTGCCGGCGAGACTCGTCAGCAGACTCCTTAGCAGTTCTGGCTCCATTCCCGCAGACCGAAAGGGAAGACAGAGCGCGCAGTACAAAAACCGTTGAAAGATGGCGCCAAATGTGGACGGAAGCAGAGGGATTACTGGGATGCGAACCGATGCATCACGGGGCGTTGAGACAGGACCCAGAATGCCCCGCCCCCATCCCCAAAGCCACAGCACCAGAATGGGAAGAGGTGCTCTGTGGGATAGCTGCCCATAATGCACCACTCCCAATGCTGCTGCAAGTGCGGCAAATGTGGCCACAGCAGTGCGCTTGTTCCTGTCAGTGTGGACAGACTGTAGTGCTTTCCCAACTGTGCTTCCGAAGGCGAGTTTAATTCAAAGTGCTCTACATCTGCAAGTGTAGCCATGCCCAAAGAGCCGGAACCAGAGAGAGATTCCATGCCATCTTCGCTGGGTGGAGTGCTGACTTGGCCAGAATGGATAGTTCTCTGTGCTAACGTAAGGATTTCCGCATACTGTGTTCCAGTTGACTCAAAACCCTACTCTGTTCTGAAAAGGCTGCC
This sequence comes from Lepidochelys kempii, assembly GCF_965140285.1. NCBI lineage: Eukaryota > Metazoa > Chordata > Testudines > Cheloniidae > Lepidochelys > Lepidochelys kempii. The sequence goes on along the minus strand of NC_136387.1, from coordinate 102,132,366 downwards.
TGGAGTCACTGCAAATCCTTGCTGAGCTGCATTGGTCCCTGAAGAGTGTAAAAGCCTCTGATCAGGTGTCTACCTCAGTGGACCTACCCAGGCAGAGCTCATGGCGTGAAGCAGGAGTGCTGGAGCCCAGAGGCTCAGTCTTGGAGGTATTGAGGCTGTGTGGACTATCCTTGAGGAAGAGTAGGACCCCGTGGGGGCTGCCACACAGAAGGGGTTTCTCCAAGGGACTGTTTAAAAGCTGGGGAATAGCACAGAGCCTGTGGATCCATGACATCATCCCACCAATGGGATTCCCAGTGTTTTTTGTTTGTCTGTTTTTGTTTTGTTTGTTTCCTAAGAGCTCGTCTACACACACAAGTTTCACTGGTTTACCTTAAATTAGTTTATTGAAACCAGTGCAACTGATGTGTGTGGACTCTCCTATATCAGTTTAGAGCTGGTTATAGCCATTTAGCTTAGTATCATAGAATCATAGAATATCAGGGTTGGAAGGGACCTCAGTAGGTCATCTAGTCCAACTCCCTGCTCAAAGCAGGACCAACCCAAACTAAATCATCCCAGCCAAGGCTTTGTCAAGCCTGACCTTAAAAATATCTAAGGAAGGAGATTCCACCACCTCCCTAGGTAACGCATTCCAGTGTTTCACCACCCTCCTAGTGAAACAGTGTTTCCTAATATCCAACCTCAACCTCTCCCCTGCAACTTGAGACCATTGCTCCTCGTTCTGTCATCTGCCACCACTGAGAACAGTCTAGATCCATCCTCTCTGGAACCTCCTTTCAGGTAGTTGAAAGCAGCTATCAAATCCCCCCTCATTCTTCTCTTCCGCAGACTAAACAATCCCAGTTCCCTCAGCCTCTCCTCTTAAGTCATGTGTTCCAGTCCCCTAATCATTTTTGTTGCCCTTCGCTGGACTCTTTCCAATTTCTCCACATCCTTCTTGTAGCGGGGGGCCCAGAACTGGACCCAGGACTCCAGATGAGGCCTCACCAGTGTCGAATAGAGGGGGACGATCACGGCCCTCGATCTGCTCGCACTTGTAAATTTGCCAGCGCAAGTTAAACTGCTACATGTGAAGCTTAAACTGATACAGGAACGTTCACACAGAAAGTTGCACCTATTCAACTAAATTGGTGCAAAATCACACCTTTCATTAAATCCGCTCCACTTTGTGTGTTGGTCCAATAAAAGATATTACCTCACACCCCTTGTCTATCATTGTCACTTGCATTTGAGGAAATCTATTCAAGCGGAAAATACACTAGATCAGCAGTTCTCAAACTGTGGGTCGGGCCCCAAAGTGGGTCGCAACCCCCTTTGAATGGGTTGCCAGGGCTGGCTTAAACTTGCTGGGATCCGGGGCTGAAGCCTGAGCCCCACTGCCCAGGGCTGAAGCCAAAGGCCGAGGACTTCAGCCCTGGGCAGCAGGGCTCAGGTTGCAGGCCCCCTGACTGGATCTGAAGCCCTTGAGTTTCAGCTTTTGCCCCCCTGCCCAGAGCGGTGGGGTTTAGGCTTTGATCCCCCCTCCCCCACCGGGGCAGTGGGGCTTAGATGGGTTCAGACTTCGGCCCCCACTCCTGGGGTTGTGAAGTAATTTTTGTTGTCAAAGAGGGCTGCGGTGCCACGAAGAACCCCTGCCCTACATGCGGCAAATCCAAGCCAGTCTTGGTTTGTGATTTAGCCAGCTTCTCAGTGGAAAGATTCAGTTTCACCTAGCAGGCAAATAGTGCCTATGCTATGATTGGAACAGGTTAAAGAAATAGATTTGTATTCCTAGCATGGACAGCTGTTTCAGACAGGCCATCAAGTTGGGATTGGTCCTGCTGTTGGGATTGGTCCTGCTCTGGGCAGGGGATTGGACTAGATGGCCTCCAGAGGTCCCCCTTCCAACTCTGTTATTCTATGATTCTATGAAAGGCACTAATGACCATGGGTTGATTTCTTCTGTGACTCTTTTTTCTTTTTGTCAGCTTGGTGAATGTTGCCTTGCACACCAAGTACCTGGACCAATATGCCTGCCAGTGCTGGCTCATATTCTTTATTGCAGCATAGATGTTTAAAAGCTAAAGAGAAGCAGCAGTCAGGGGTTAATTTCTGGTGTCTGGCTAGTTAATCAAATCTGCATTTACTTCAAAACACCTCAATTTGGCACCTGTCCATGGGGATAATAATAATATTACTGTTACATCCTTTGACCTGAGCAGTTAGCCAATTTTGGAGGTCTTGCGGGTTATTCCCATTAGGAGGAGAAATTGATGATGGAATCAGGTATTTCTTTGGTGCAAATCTGCTTATTTACAAAGAATGTTCATAAAGCCCTTTTCCCCTGATCACAATAGGAATCAAACAGCAGAAGACAGTTTCTTAGTTCAAAGATCCAGGCCTCTTTCCGGTCAGCACTTCACCCAAAAGCTCTCTCTCTCTCTCAGCTTTTCTCAGAGTCACACCACCAATGCTTCTGTGGCTGTGCCTGGTGCTTTCTTGCTGCCTGCTTTGTCTCCGGTGGTGTTTCCAGTTCGTATCTGCGCACACGAACCCACACAGAGCTCCAGCAAACAATACTCAGCAAAACTCCTCTGCCCACATAGCTCAGTTTCCGACTGGCCCAGCATGGCCTGTATTTTGGATGGCAGCTCCTATGGTACCTCACGCTGAGCACCCAAAAATAGCAGTCATTTTTGAAAATGTTGGCTACAGTGCTTGATCCTGCCAGTGCAACCTTAATTTGGCTCCCTTATGTGGATGGGTTGTGATACACTCTTTAATTACACGATGCCATACTAATTTTTCCGCCAGTGCCCTGACGCATTCAGTGTACAGCATAGATGTGGCACAGTTAATGCATTCCTCTTTGAACTATGTAGGTCACTCTGTGGGGCTGATTTTCCACTACCTTACACCTTGTGCAATTATTGACACCCATCCAATGTGAGTGTCATGTGCTTCACAGCCTAGTCTGCAGCTATAGGGTACAGGAAAGACCTGCCAGGTTGTTGCTCTGTCTGAGCTCTTCCCTGCATAAATAATGTTTCCCCAAGGCTGTGCCAGTTGGGCTCTTCCCTCCAACAAAGGCTCTCATGATTTGACAGCAAACCAGCCTTTGAGATTCTGCCTCTTTGCACAGCATTGGCTGAGGCTGCTGACTATATCTGTAGGAAAGGAAGGGTGACACAGGACAATGAGTGCAGGTTGGGGGAGTCAGACAGAAGCAGCAGGGACATGACATCAGTGCTAGAAAGAGGGTTAAAGCCCCCCTGGTCCTGGCTGGGGGTGGATATCTATCGGATTTTTCACCTGGCTGCTGTGTTCTGCTTGACCTGCGTGCTGTTGAAAGTGATTCAGCTGTATCACAGGAGACAGGAATTGATCAAAGCTTTCAGCAGATTCCCAGGTCATCCGACCCACTGGCTATACGGCCATGTCCATGAGGTAGGAAAAGGGCTGAGTTTGCACTTTGGGGGGTGGGGCAGAAGGAGGTGGTATTTAAAAATGAAATAGACACAATGCAGTGAACAGAGGAAGCAGCTTCCCTGAATCTGGGGGCAGGGGGGCGGGAAGTGGGAAAAATCGCACTGATATGGAATGTCCCTGGGATCTGTGAGAGAATCCTCCTCGTGCCCCTTTGGCTAATATAAATCATTGGTAAGTCATGCATCCCGCTATACAAAGCTTGCTCTGAAGTCATTATCTAAGGAATGTTGTGTAAGGAACAAAAGACACAGGTCAATACAAAAAGCACAACAAAGAGGTAATGATTACCTGAGGGCAAAGGAGAAGGTAACACCTTATGACACCTTATGGGTCAGCTCTTCACCTGGCGTAAATCAGGGTAGTTTCATTAAAACTACACCAATTTCCACCTGCTGATCCCAGGGCTCTTCTGGTTTGACTGGGAAGCAAACTGAGAGTGAAACCGCTGCAATACTCTCCATGTTGTCATTCCTTTGGAGAAGGACAGAATGCACATTAGAATCAGGCTTCCATACATGGCAGATAATGAGGTTCAGGGACATATTGTTACCAATTTGTAGGGTTTCGTTAATTCCACTGCCAAATGAGATGTACGGAGTAGTGAAGATCAGTTTGTGATGTAACAGCACCTGCTACAAATCCCACACTCAGCAGTCAGCACTGATTGTCATGGACTGGGGTATGAGCAGCCATGCCTAGTGATTGGAGCAGCAATGGTCAGACCTAGTGGTCATAGCAGGAATCAGAGGACAGGAACAGTGCTGAGGGTCAGACCCAGAGTCAGAGACAGAGGTAAGAGTATTTTGACAGCTGCAAAGCAACAGAAGAAGATTCTTTCTTACAGGAATAGGAATTCATAGGATCCATAATTGTAAATGTAGCTATTATTGATTTTTATAATAATAAATCAATTAAAAGTTAACACAAGCACAGATAATAATATAGTAATACAATAAATATATACTTGGTTGTTAATCTAGCAGGTCTGAAGGTAGTTTGGGGAATCCAGGATAAGGTCCTATCTCCCATTGACTTTAGCTGGAGATTAGAATGAGCAATGTATGCAAGAACATTTAATTATAGACCATTGGTTTGTGGTGGTGAGTGACTGTTGACTTGAGGGCTACTCATATGAGTAAATTTGTGCATCATCTGTTCCAATGCCATCTATCCTGCACTGAGAGCCAGGAACACTAGGGTCACCCAGACTATCCTTCTAAAATTTAGGGTATTCCTTAATTAAATCTTTATAACCTGTAGAGAAAATCCATAACCACTCTAGTGTATGGCTGTAAATGTTTCCATTTCTCCTGGAAACATAACCAGTTTAAGGTTACTAGGCTGAATTCAGTGCTTGTAATTGTTAGATGCTGTATAAGACCTGGGACTGAAGTTTAGGTGTGAAAGGTGAAGGGCATGGTCTTGCACCCATGGAAATTAGTGGACTGCAAAGACTGCGGAACCTCATGAATTTTCAGTGGATCAGGGCTAGGAAGAGGGATTGCTAAATATTTTCCCTGTTACCTGTTGATCTGGCTCCATGTCTTATGAGTACTGTCACAAACCTGGCTTTGTATCTTGTCCAGCGCAGGGGAGGTGAAGGAGCTGCCCTGCCTTTCCCCTTCCTCCCCAAGTCTTGGTAGTTCCCCTCCTTCCCCCCTCCTATCCCTCCGACCCCCACTCTCCCATTCACAGGGAACTTCTGCCTGGCCCCTCCCCAGTAATGTCACAAAGCAGACAGGCCTTTGTTATAAAATGGGTCTGATTCAGCTCCCATTGACTTCAAAGGCAGCAGGTTTGAGGCCATTTAGGCAGATGTCTAATGGGCAGGCTCAAATCGCTTGTAACTGAGGATCAGATTGTGATCCAGTTACTCATATTGAGTAGGACCCTACTCCAGGCGTAGCTCCAGCTGTAGAGTAAGATCCTATTCAGTGTGAGTTAAGGTATCAGAATCTGGCCTTTAATTTTTCTCCAGTGAAATGCTGTTCTGGACCTGCTCCAAAAGGCGAACTATTTACAGCTTGTGTTTGAGTTCCAAAGTTCAATTGTTTCCAGGTTAATGAGAAAACAAGGGCCCCACAAAAGCGTCAGAACAAGAGTAAACCTGAAATAGGATCAAAAGACAGTCCCTGTTCTAACATACAGTCCTTGCACCTTAACACAGCCTTGGGCTTAGTTATTGTACCATGTCATTTCATGTCAAATGGATGGCTTGGCTGTAACTCTGACTTCCCCAGTGTTCGCAAGTACAGATCAGAACCTACTTGTCTGTGAGTCTGCTTAGAAATGGAATACGAAACAGCGCCCTGTGCGAGCTGACTACTGTGGCATCGTCTTGGCATAAAGACAGCTTATAAAAGCCTGGTATCTACCTTTGCTCCATACGGTACAAAATCCCTATTTATTCACTGTTCAAAAACATGTTTATTGACAGCAGGGAATTTTAAAGCAGATTTTTGAGTTGCCCGACCGGCTTTGTGACACGCTTACCTGAATGGTTCCATCTTTCTTCAGCATCCAACTTCGGGGTAGAGAGTTAGGGCTCCATTCTGACCTCGGAAGCCTGGGCTCGAGCCTTCTGTTAAAGCAGTTCCATTGCGTGCAGATGCAGTACCAGCTTTGAATGGCGTACAGCCCCCCCAAGATGCGCACCCCCATCCCGGCCTGGAAACCTGCAGTGTTCAAACAGGAGCAACACTGTGGTGGGACTTTGTCTTGCAAGCTCCCACTGGTTGAGTTTTAATATGAATAATTATACCTGAATCGGTTTCAGAGCAGCAGCCATGTTAGTCTGTATCCGCAAAAAGAACAGGAGGACTTGGGGCACCATAGAGACGAACCCATTTATTTGAGCATGAGCTTTCGTGAGCTACAGCTCACTATAGCGTATAGCATTTACTGCTGACTGCACCCAACGCCCCAGTGCAGTAGGCCACTATTATTCTTCTCACTTTACTTAGAATGAAAATGGAAGCATAGAGGTTTAGGCCTAAATTTTTAAAAGGTATTTAGGCGCCTATGAAATCAAGCTAGGCACCTAAATACCTGTTTAAAATCTGGCCCTTTGTGACTTGCCCAAGGATATGCTGCAAGTCAGTGGTGGGATTAGAACTGAGGAATTTGTGGCTCTTACCTTTTTATTCAGTCTACTAGACCATACTGTGCATCTCCCCTTGTAAAAACCCAAACCAGAGGTTGGTGGAAGGGATGGGTGAATGCTTCTGTGACAGATATGGCAATTTCCTTCACTATCCTGGACAAACCTCATTGCATTAAGCCAAACCTTGTTGGATTAAGTTGAGTATTTTAAGAGTTATTGTATTAACGATGCAAATGTTTATGTATTGTGGGATTGTACGTAACGGCTCTAGGGGGAAGATGTGACTAATGCAAACCCTGGGAAGTGTTCTGAGCTTCAAAGGACTCTTTTAAACAGTGTGCCGGACAACAATGAACTTTTGGCTAAGTGGGTTTCCTAGGAAATCTCTAGGGGGAGATGATTGCAAATGGACCCCATCCCCCTTCTAGATATGCAAAAACCCAGCCTTTTGATGGTATGCCTTGAGGAGAGGTCCATTGTCTGTTTACCTGCTCCTGGAATCTGTAAATCAGAGACCCCAGATGTATAACACACAGGCAGATTTATTCATGTGGGGTCTTCTGAGCAAAAGATGTATGAACTTGTAACAAAAAAAAACACCCTGTGTGTGGTTTGAAGGACTGACTCCTACTAGAGCCCTTGCTGAAGTTTGGGGTGGGGGTTATGATCTCTGATAAGCTAATTAGCATGTGTGTAGGTCCTTTTATTGTTTTTAATATGTTTCCTCTGCACTGTTTTCACCTTTATAACAAATGTGTTTGCTTAAAAGAGCAGGGTGCTGATTTTTAGCCAGGGGCAATTATGCTCTTCACAGCCTCTGAGGAGAAAGCCAAGCAGGCTTGCTTGGGCAGTCTGACTTGCTGGGGAACTTCCCAGTCTGGAAAAGCCCTGGCCAGTAGGGAGAGAGACACAGGTCTCCGCCCCAGAGAGGTGACTGCTGAGGAGTTGGGAGCATAGAGTGGGTGCCCTTGTGAGACCACAAAGGGAACTGCAGTTGCCTTGATCTGTGACAGCTTCTGGCCCATCTTTATCTGGCCTCTTTATCGGTTAGTTAGATTCCTCCTGCTCCTTTACAAAGTCCATTATATATTGTACCACTGTGGCAAGGATTGAACCAGGGACCTCCTAGAGCTGAAAACTGAAGTGTCCATCTATGAGCTAAAAAGCCAGACTGTCCTGCTAGGAGCTGTAACAGATTCACATCCTCTGTGGATTGGTTTCCAGGGTAGGGACACGTAACATACACTGACCAGTCCATTACAGCATTCCATGTAAAGGTATTTTTCTTAGTGAGAATCCCTGGATGAACAGTTATTTCATATAACGTTTAAAAATGACACCCCTCTCTGCAGTACATCAGGCCAATTCAGAGGGACCATAGACTGTTTATAACTGTCACGTCCTATGAACATTCCCCATTCTTCTGGCTGTGGCAAGATTATCGTTGAGCTCTTCTGGACAGAGAGTTTTCCAACCACCCTATTTTCTTCTCTCTTTTCTCCTCTGCTGTTGCAGCTTCTTCATGAAGGGGAGGTTTTAAACAAACTAGAGCAATGGAGCCAGAAGTACCCGTATGCCTTCCCGTTCTGGTTTGGGACTTTCTCAGCATTCTTAAACATCACCCACCCTGATTATGCCAAGGTCTTATTTGCCAGAGGAGGTAAGGCCTGCTGCAGCTGAGTTCTGAATGATTGCAACATGACTGCAAATTGCAAATGCCATGCATAATTTCCCTGGTGTTCACTATTCACAGCAAAGCAGAATTCCACACCTATGCTGTCACTAGGAATCTCTACTGCTTGATGCCTCATCATGTGTGCAACTGTCTGACCATGGATCTGTGCCCAGCCAGGGACTGCTATCCGCTCTGAAGGACTGCTAGGGTCTTTTACTACCTTGGAACAGTCTGTGTACTTTCAGACTGGATAGCAGTTACTCTTTCCAACCTCATATTTCCTGCTCCTTGGTTGCAAATCAAACTTTCTAAAGTAGTACATAAAAACTGCACACTTGGGGACTGATCAAAGGCACACTGAAGTCTGGTGGGAGTCTTTGATAGTTTCCTAGAACTTGAGGCCAGAAGGGGCTGTTAGATCATTTAGTCCAGGGCTCGGCAACCTTTGGCACACAGCCCATCAGGGTAATCCAGCAAACCGCGGCTACTGGGAGCTGCCGGGGGCTATGCCTGCGGACAGTCAATGTCTTGCAGCCCGCCAGCGGATTACCCTGATGAGCTGCATGCCAAAGGTTGCCGACCCCTGATCTAGTCTAACCTCCTGTCTATCACAGGCCATTAAATATCACCTGATACCCCTATAGAGACCAACAACTTTAGTTAGACTAAAGCATTTCAGTCCTTAGGAGACGAAACTGTTTGATGCAGGCAGAGAACAGGAGATACCAAGGTGTCCCCAATACCGAAATCTCCTGCAATGGCAAGTAATAGATTAGGTGGGATATGCCCAGATGATCCCAGCAAGTGAACTATGTTCCACGTTGCAGTGAAAGGTGAAATCCCGTCCAAGGTCCTTGCCAAGGGAAAATTCCTTCCTGACCCCAAATCTGACAATCATGCATCCCTGACCATGAGCAAGTCACGCCAGCCCAGCATCGAGAACAACAATTCTCTGTACCCTCTCAGAGAGCTGGTCCACCCCATTCAGTGTTCCATATCTAGCTGTGTCCAGCGACTTCAATGAGTTTTGGGTCATGCCCTAATTTATGATAGCTACAAAGTAATATACTGAGCACGTCCAGACAGATTGTGCTGAAAAATGATGTAGATGAGCGGTGAACTCTTACAGAAATATCTTTCCGTGTTCCCATTCAGCTCTAGACTCGCAGTATCCTTGGTTAATCCTAGTCTTGCATCTCTCCTTCATTCAGCCCCCTCACAATTATGCTGAACTGGGGGTAGCTTTGTTGTGTAATATTGATTCATTATGAACTGATGCCACCCATTTTGTTTCATTGACAACTGAAGGTTGGTGCGTACTCCACAGAAATGTACAATACAGTGAATCATTACTAATAAAGTATTGTCTTCTTCTCTCTCTCTCAATTGACTTTTCCAGATCCCAAGGATAACGTTAGCTATAGGCATATAGTTCCATGGATTGGTACGTATATTCGTGGCCTCCTCCATATTCCCGACCAGAAATGATGCCGAGGTCAGTCAAGAACAAGCCATCAATCGATGGCATTTCGCGTTCCTTGACGCGGTGAGGGCCGGAAGCTTTCTGAAATCATCATGTACGCATTGTGTATCAAAAAAAGGTGAAACTCGAAGAAGATTTTGGATAAAGGTGGTTACATGCCGCAGAAGAAGGTTCAGATTGTAGGGTTGAAAGGGCTAGTTTTAAATTGGTGGTTACAAAGTCATTTTCTTTTAAAAATGACTAAAAATATTGAGTTTAGAGAAACAAGAAAGAGTAGGCCAGCTTTTATGGATTGCTTCTCTTACTGCCAACTCAGTGGTGTGGCTTCCATTATTTAATCACCAGGGCTCTTTGACATACCATGGGGAACACCTTGATCACGACCAAGCCAAATAACCCCCATGATTAAGTCAGGCCATTTTATTATGAAAGAGAGAAAAAGAAAACATGAAACAAAATACCACAAATGACAGCGTGATAAACTGGTTAGTGTCAGTGATGGGGAGGTGGGCAGTCATGTCTAGTGGTCAGAGCAGGAGTGAGGCCTAGTGGTCGGACAGAAGTCGGTAGCCAGGCATCAGAGCCAACGGTCCTAGCTGGAGTCAGCAGCCAGGGTCAGAGCTGGGTTACCTGAAGTGAAGCAAGGCAGGAGCAGGGCTAGGACCAAGGCAGGAGTATAAGCTATTGCAGCCATGGGCTAATACTTTAAGCGTCTGCTGAACTGCTGCTGCTGCTGGATTTAAGAGCCAGTCTGCTGCCTCTTCCAAGCAATAAGCAGTGGAGCCAATCAGGCAGCCCACTAAAGGCCAGCTTTGAGCGTTAGTTTGCCCAGAGACTGGCTTCGCTGCAGGCCCTGATTCTGGACTGTAACTTCCGTTAGTCTCTTTTGCAAGCCTTTCTGTGGTGAAATTTTAACAGAGATTATACCCTTGGGAGTGAACCTGCCTTTGGGGAGGAGGTGTCACTTTTCCCTCAGTAAGTAAAGATCAAAGTATATTGTTTTCAAAATTCTTGTGAATTTGGTTTTAGTAGCTTATTAGATACTTAAGTGTTTAATGTCTGGCAAAATAATTTGTTTAAGCCTATCTAGTTGTTAAAAATAACCCAAACAGTTTATAGCTGGGCAAAGTAAGCAATCTTAACTAAATCCTATGAATTCAAAGACAATATTTACATTAGTTCCTTAAAAGAAGCCATTTAACAAGCTGTCTTAAAACAGGCCAGGTACAAATATTAAGAATCCTAAATCCAATTAAATCCCACTGTTTCTCCATTTACCAATGTTTAGCCCGTGTCTCCTCTCCAGGAATACACGATCTAATCATTTGGTGATTAACAGGAGAAATGATAAGTAAATTTAAGTTACAACGCCATTTCAATGTTCCAGTAAAATCATTACAAGAGTTTTAAATGTAATCCCTTGCAAGTGAGTTAACTTCCTCTCACCGATCCATGTTGAAGTCATGGAGAGGTTGCTTTGGGTTGTTTCTTCTTGAGTCTTTTCTGTTTTTCTTATCTGTCTGTGGCAGCTTGCTTGTGGAGATGGACAGGATGAGTTAGGGCGTGCTTTCTCTATGAGTACTGGGAGTGTGTGAGCATGAGGTGTTTATTTCAGTCTTTTATCCCTTCTTATTTTTGTGAAATTATAGGAAAACAAACCTTTTATAGTTGTTTTAGATTCTGGTTAATTTTTTGACTCCATGATTTTGGGATTGGCTTATGTGACATTTTCAACTCCTGAACATGCAGTCTGTCTAATGAATATGCAACATTCCTTTATCATGGAATCATAGAATATTAGGGTTGGAAGACCTCAGGAGGTATCTAGTCCAACCCCCTGCTCAAAGCAGGACCAACCCCAACTAAATCATCCCAGCCAGGGCTTTGTCAAGCCGGGCCTTAAAAACCTCAAAGGATGGAGATTCCACCACCTCCCTAGGTAACCCGTTCCAGTGCTTCACCACCCTCCTAGTGAAATAGTGTCTCCTAATGTCCAACCTAAACCTCCCCACTGCAACTTGAGACCATTGCTTCTTGTTCTGTCATCTGCCAATACTGAGAACAGCCGTGCTCCATCCCCTTCTAACCCCCCCTTCAGGCAATTGAAGGATGCTATCAAATCCTTCCCTCTACCCCCACATTCTTCTCTTCTGCAGACTAAATAAACCCAGTTCCCTCAGCCTCTCCTCGTAAGTCATGTGCCCCAGCCCTCTAATCATTTTTGTTGCCCTCTGCTGGACACTTTCCAATTTGTCCACATCCCTTCTGTAGCGGGGGGGACCAAAACTGGACCCAGGACTCCAGATGAGGCCTCACTAGTGCCGAATAGAGGGGAATAATCACTTCCCTCGATCTGCTGGCAATGCTCCTACTAATGCAGCCCAATATGCCATTAGCCTTCTTGGCAACAAGGGCACACTGCTGACTCCTATCCAGCTTCTCATCCACTGTAATCCACAGGTCTTTTTCTGCAGAACTGCCACTTAGTCAGTCGGCTAATTACCCTTTTTCTTGTGGCAGGGTATATCCAGATAACTTTTAAAGTTAAAACTAACTCTTTTCAGTCAGTCCATTTTCTGATAAAATGTTTTTACCTTAGTTTGACAGGAAGTGAAAATCTGTTTTCAAAAAGTCCAAGCATTCCTGTTCATTATATAAGAGTTTTTAGTCCTCAAAACAGTCTTTTAAAATTAAATAACTCTTTGTAAGACCTTAGCTCAAGTTGTTGATTCTAGATGGAAATTTTGGGAATGATGATTTTATGTTCCTCCTGTGTTGGATGAGGGTTTGCTTTGATTAATTAATTCCCCATTAATATAACTATTCTATACTTAAATGGCTTCTTATATTAGTCATTAGTCTAGCATCAAATGACTTTGCTATATTTGTACATAAAACATCTTACTATTCATACAGCAATGATATCAAGCAATTATTATAGGAAGGCTTGACAGCCCTAGTAAAAACATTTACCACCATGAATATTCTGCAGGTATATAGAATGAAGACTTTAGTGTATTTTCAGGATAAATCAGTTTCAATGAGGATATTCCTAGCATTGCTTGTGTGAGTTTAAACTTGGGTTTCTCTTTGTAAAGAAAAGGGGAAGGGATTTGTTATAGGCCCAATTTACCTCTTGATTTATTGCTCTGATAACACAACTTTGCATTTCTTTCACAATCAGTTTTCTTCCTATCAGGGTTTAAATGGTTATTCTACTTGATGATTGCTTGTCCTTGGCTATTAGAAACAGAAACCTTCTGAAATCTCTTTGATTAGCTTTAACATTTTGTAACATAATTAACTAAACTCATGTCTGTTATATTTTCAAGCATCCTGGCTAAAACATTATTATGGCTTTATCTTAATTTTCAGTAAAGGTGCAGACAAGTTTGTAACAACTTAAAAAAAAGTTAATATTTTTATTATCATTTTTGTATCAACACTGAGGTCTCTCCCCCACATGATGCTACTTATGTAAGGTTACCAACCCTCCATGATTGTCCTGGAGTCTCCAGGAATTAAAAATTAATCTTTAATTAAAGATTATGTCATGTGATGACATCTCCGGGAATTTGTCAAAGTTGGCAACCATATACTTATGTGATATATACAAATGAAATTCCATTAACATACCTTGAATCCAGCAAGGACTAGTGATGGGCGAAGATCCAAAGGTTCAGTCTGAAGAAGCATCCCAAAGTTTAGCTGTTCACTGAACTTCCTGGCTCTAGAAATCTGGCTGTGGATTTCATAAGAACTGGCATTCTCTTGTGATTTAGACTATTCTTTGCTTCTGGTCCAATCAGGAATCTTGGGAACACAGCCATTCTACAGGCATTTCTGTACATCCACTTCTGGTCCGGTCTGAAACTGGTAAATGCAGAGAAGCATGAAAATGAATATGCAACCAAAGCTAATTTTACTAGAGACTGGTAAAAGACTAGTTATGGGTGGAAGATTCAAATAGGTTCTTATTTCATCTAAACCTGGTCACCTATCCACAATAAAATCATCACCTGGAGAATGATCCTGAGCAATCATGGTGAAATTTGAAGATGAAAGATCAATATCCTCTCCACATTCCTATCAGTTGTTTGTTTTCATAGCACTAGAAAATATATTATCCTAGCAAATAGGAGATGGATTAGATGTGACCAAATAGTTTCCATCTCTGATGGAAGTTCTGGTTACTGTAGGCTCAGACTTTACCTGTATACATCAAAATATCTGCTTATGGTCTTTAAAATCTGAAATGATCTGAACTCCATTATTTGTGTTCCCCCAGGGAAAGGATTATTGGTCTTACATGGGCCAAAGTGGTACCAGCATCGTAAACTGCTGACTCCAGGGTTTCATTATGACGTTTTGAAACCTTATGTGCCATTGATGGCAGATTCTACCAAAGTGATGCTGGTAGGAATGATTACTGCTATTGCCATATTTATTATATTAGTTTCTTATCCTTGATGGGTTGAAGGCAAAGTGATGGATCAAGAGTTTCCTTGCTGTTACCTTGCTGTTATCAGCCTGTACAGTCTATAATTCTATGAAAATTCTCTCTTCTGGTGGTTAGCTTTTTGAATGAATCCCAATTCTTTTCTGAGATATCGCAACTAATTGGTCCAGAAGCTGTACAGACTCTGTGGCCGAGCCTATAATATCATTTAAAAAAAAAACCAAAACAAGATAAGGGACCAGGGCTGATCAGAGAATGGTGTTTTGAGTAAATGAAAATCTGGCTGTGACCGGTCTGCTGTCCTTGAAAATTTCTGTTTTTTTTCCTCATCAAAACTGAAAAACAATTTTTTAAAAAACTTTTCGGCAGTTTACAGCCAAATATTTTTGGGGGGCTGAGTTTTGTTTTCTCATGAAAAGTTGACCTTTTCTATGGAAGATGCCCCGGTGTTCTGAGCAGCTCTGCGAGGGACACATTTTTCAATGAAACGGTTTGTGAGGGATGGGTCCCAACCAGCTTGACTCGAGTTAATTAATGCATTTTGCTTGTTAGAAATGTAAGGAAATGGGCAGTCTGGGCCTTTCTGAAGTGGATTCCAGCTGCAGTATTTCCTTGCTTTTCAATAGCTAACAATTCTAGAACAATTCTAGAATCCAGGGATTTGGGGTTCCATTTTACCATGATCCAAAAATCACATCTAATCATCAATAGTGATTACTACTATAATCAGTATAGTAAAGGCAGTAAATAGGTTCTTGGTGGCACTCTTTGAAGGTACTTATATGAAAGGCAGGATTAAATAAGGGATCTCATGCATTCCTAAACCCTAGGATTGGGGACACTTCAACCCTGTGATCTGGGGATTAGAAAATACCCCGAGATGCCAATATTCACAATGTTTAGACTGCAAGCTCTGCTTTGCATAGTACACAGTGCAACTACAGTTTCAATTCTTGGTGGGCTCTATGCAGGAAAAATAATAGAGTTACCAGATTTGTGCACGGGACCATCATTAATTTCTGCAGCTACATTGTCAGGGAGTCTGGGTACAAGAGCAACTAAACAGGCAATGCATTGTCCCTGAAAGAACTCTGATTCCATGTGGACAACACTGCCTTCTAGTGTGAGAATTAAAGACAGTCCTGCAGCTTAGATTCACTGCTGAGGGAACTGAACATGTGCACGGAGAGAAGCAATAACACTGACAGACTGGCATGAAGTTTGAATCACACGGGGCTATCGTTACAGAAAAATAAAACAGCCCTATCTTCTGTATGTGTCAGCCAATATAACTGGGATTGAACGGGGGATTTCCACTGCTGAAAACATGAGCCTGTACATCTTGTATGGAGCTAAAGAGCCTCCGGGTGTAGTGGGGAGCTGTAACAGACCCAGACCCTCTTTGGAATGGGTCTGGAAGGGGCACACATTCACTAGCAGGTCACACCTCCTTAAGACTGACCAGTATTGCTGCCTTTTTTGCTGCTTTCTTTAATAGGGCAGCAAAAAAGCTAATACATTCCAGTTTTAAATATGATGGGCAAGATTCTCCCTTGCCTTCTTGTGGTGGTGCGGGGCGCATAATGCCCCATTGACCCAGCTTTTCTATTTAGCCTGCAGCTTCAGGTGGGCGGGAAGAGGGAAGGTGAGATCCCACGTTGCAGTGTTACTACTTCTGATCCCCAGCAAGTTGGGCAGGGAATAGGATAGGAGGGGAGCAGAGTGGCCACAGAGTTGTGGCTTCTCCCCCCAACATGCCAGTAATAACCCAGTGCAAGCTTCGAGGTGTTAACAGCTGGAAGCCATTTACAGAGTATAACACCTTTACTGAACCTATAAACTTACAAACCATATAACAGATGCTGTTATTCTGATATGTGCCATGAGAGGGTGATCTCTCTCTCCATGGGCTTGGTAGAATTTATTGATTCATTTTTATATCTTGGACAGCTAATATTGATTATTTTTAAGCATTTTTTTTCAATTTTTGATTTAAATTTTGACAGTTTCGCAAAATTATGGGTTAAGCTTTTTTTGTATCGTCAGTTTAAATTTTTCACAGTTTCAGGAAATGATTGGGGCGGGTGGGGGGGGGGTGTCAGACAATAATTATTACAGAGAGATTGAGATTCAAAAAGGTAACGCTTTCTAACCATTAAAATACAGTTTGTCAACATCATGTTGACAAAGTTAAAAGCCTTAAATCAAACTTTAAGTTTTCCTATCTGTATATTTTGATTTATTATCTATGGAAATATTTCCCCCCTCTGTTTGTGTATGTATTTGAAATTAACATTCACTGATATTTATCAATGCATCTAATCCTTCCAAGCCTATATAGATACGCTACCCCCCCCCCCCCACACACACACACAAGGAAGCAAGCTGCATCCTACAAATGATTGAATCAACTTACACCCCTACTGATGCAAAGGAGAACCCAGGCTGGAGTTGCAAGTCTTTTAGTCAATTTCCTTCCCAGGGCTGCTTCTGGGCTAATCTAGCTATGGCCACCCCTATGCAGGAGTAAGGAGCAATACAAATCATATACCAACGCCAAAGCATCTGACATCCTCAGCCACCAGTAGCCTTTAGATCAGTCAGTACTGGTACCTGAAATCATTGATCAATGAACAAATTATTTTTAGATTGACTTTTATTATAACACCTAAGAGCCTCACAGTGACACAGGAAACTAAACATTAAGAGCCCATTGTGGGACCACTCAGCTGTCCTTGTGGCTTCTGCTGTACTCAAACACTTCCCCTTGTGGCCGTTATTTCTGACCTCATCATGATGTGAGCCTGAGGCTTCTTCCAAGGAGGCCTTTGGCAATGACATTTGACACGTCAGGATGGGCTGTGGGCCAGCATTAGTGTGTCCCCTGTCTGAATTGACACTGGCAATGTTGGCATGGGACAGATATCTGTCTGGTAGCGAATGTGCCTCATAAGGAAGAGGAAGGTACTGCTCAGGCTGGGGGCAGAGTGTCTGGCATCCTATACATGGGGACTACAGTGAAAGCTCACCCCTGTGCAGGGGGCTAGCCCAAGACCTTTGCATCAGGGTTTGGCTAAAGAGGGACCATTTGTACACAGTAATTTTGGGGACTAATTTACCATACCCTAAGATACCCTGCAGTGTAACGATCAAAGCAACTGATTCTGGACAAAGGCAAGAGAGAGAAAAATAACTTGGGTCTATACCACAAGTGCCAAGTCGATTCCTAGCTTCCTCTTGCTTCAAGGTAGCATCTCTAAAAGAGAATTAAGGGAACATCTCCCTTTCCCATTTTTTGTCCCCAGAATACACAACTGGTTCAAGGTGTCCCTCGTTTATTTTTAAGGTGGAAGGTAAATGCTGACAGTGCAGGGCAAGGCATTTCTGGGCCTTCTCACCTGTTTCCTTCCTGCACTAGGATAAGTGGGAACAACTGATCGCACAGGAGAAGTCGGTGGAGCTCTTTGGACATGTCAGCTTGATGACTCTCGACAGCATCATGAAATGTGCCTTCAGTTACCAGAGCAACTGCCAGACGGACAGGTCAGTACCGGGTGCTCTCGGGTCCTCATGGAAGGCTGCTATTCATTGGCCGTGAATAAACTGTGCAAGTTGCTTATGCCTGGTAAATTTATCCCATCTTCATTTTAAAAGTTCTCCAACAGTCCATAAGTTTAATGGGCGGAATGCACAGGAATCCTGCCTCTGGCTGCCAGTCACCCTGTGCCAGAGGTGACTTTTACATTTCCCAGAGTTTTATACAGTCTCAGCATGTACATTTTCTTCTCAGCAGATAACCCACAGCAAAGATTCTGTCTCTGCCAGAGTGTCTCTGGGGCTCCCAGGAGCGGATGCATTATTGAGACCACTGCTGCCTTTTCAAAGGTTGCAATATTTGCTTCCCTCCCTCCTTAGGCAGAGAGGAAGGATGGTCTTGCAGTTCAGGCATTGGACGGGGATGCGGGACCTCTGGCTTCAATTTCCAGCTCTGCTACAGAGTCGTTTTGTGCCACTTAATCTCTGTGCCTCAGTTTCCCATCCGTAAAAGGGGAATAATAATTCTCCCTTTCTCCTACCCTTTGACTGTCTTGTTTATTCAGACTGTGTATTTCCCTGCAGCATGGTCCAGTGTACTGTGTCTTATCATATATGCAGACAGGACCTAGACCAAAAGATCTCTGGTCTTGCATAAGGCCTTCCGTTGCTACTGTATTATAACTAATAGTGATAGCCCACTCCTTCCTGGGTGGTATTTGGTTGAATATATGGAGTCCTGATGTATTTGCCCCTCCCTTCTATGCTTGGTCACCATCTTCCGCTTTAAAATCCCGTTCAGCTGCTCCCCCATGTTACATTACGGTACTAACATTGCTCATACTTCGGAGAGAGATAACTGTTCCCTCTGAGACGACAGTGCTGCTTTGTAGCCTGTGACCAGGAGGTGCTGGGAAGTCATGGTGTCCATGGGTGAAAGTGAGCAGGGCCCACGTGCACCGCGGCATACAATATTTGATTTCCTGAAAGCAAATCCCTTCTGTTTGTCCCTCCCCTCCAACCCCAGGGAGAATTCCTACATCCGAGCCGTCTTTGATCTCAGCTACTTGGTGCACCAGAGGCTGCGCATCTTCCCGTATCACAATGATTTCATTTATTGGCTCAGCCCTCATGGTTTCCAATTCGCGAAGGCCTGCCAGCTCGCACACCGCCACACAGGTACTTCCCAACACCCTGGCCTTTGGTTTCCTGAATCCTTTGTGCGTTTCGGGTGTTTAACAGCAGCCATCCCAGCACCTGACCAACGTGCTCCAACCTTCTTCTAAAAGGCTAGAGCTGAGAGAGTCGTGCAGACTACCTGGCCCATACACTCTCTGGCCTCAGTGCCGAATCTTCAGCCAGGGGTCCAGTTACTTGTCAGCTGTACCAGTTGTTTCTCATGATGTGAGCACAGGGCAGCTAGGAACCAGGCTGAGACCCAGCAACTCGTTTCACATTGGCTAATGAATAGCCATCCTGGGGTAACAGCTTTGGCTGCTGACTCATGCCCGGTCTGGACTGGAATTGATCAATGACCTTTCTCTGAATCCTAATTGTGCCCTATTGTTCCTGAAGTGTAGTAAATGGGGTTGGTGGAGGTGCTAAGGTAAATGGGGTCAGGATAGGAGGAAATCTCCACTCCTGAAGTCCTCCTTCTAACAGATCTTTGCTGACGCACAAGGGCCCATCTCTTCAAAGGTATTTAGACGCCTAACATCCATTGATTTCAATGAACACCAGGAGTCTAAATCTGAGGGATCAGATCTACATACTATGGTAACAGAGTGAGTGCTACCATGTTCCCATAGGTCAGACGAGGGTCGGTGCAGTTGAATGGCCACCCCACTTTGTGTTTGGAGAGCACGTAGGCAGCCTCCAGGACTACAGTACGCTACCTGCTGTAGCTGAAAGGTGTGCGTCAACCGTTTTCTAATGCAGGCAAGGTGATCAGGGAGCGGAAGGAGTCTCTCAAGGACGAGCGAGAACGTGAGAAGGTCCAGAAGAAGAAGCACTTGGACTTTCTGGATATTCTTCTCCACGCCAAAGTGAGTTATGGAGGAATGCGTGTGCACTAAATACCACCAAGCAGGGGGTATGTTCCACTGGGCTTCACCACCAGAGGCCTGGGTGAGACTAAGCGAACCGCACCCCTGTGCTGAGAGCCAGCACAGGCCCTACGCACCACTTAGGCCCTCAAATGGGGGCTGAAGTGATGCGTAAGCCTCATGGCTGGCCTATTGAATAGAGTGAATTTCACCTGGTGACTAAATAAAATATTCCCTCTTCTCATCCTACTGAAAGTTGGGTAGGCCTCCCAGACTTTAGCTGCAGGGTCCCCCAGACTTTAGCTGCAGGGTCCCCTGTAGAGAAAGTGAAAAGAGAAGTTAGTCCCCGTGCTCAGTGAGTCACCAATCAAGCATCCAGATGTAAACCTCACTTCTTGTCTATAACCTCCTTTTCCAATCCGCAATAATTGATTCAGTCCACTAGGGAGCCCCCTTGCTTCAATTTACCCCTCTCTAGCATAGGCAGGCCTTGCTCTCAAGTCTTTCCATGGCGCTGGAGAGTGAAAATATTCTCTTCTCCCTTCCTCATGGTTGCTTGCTGGAAGCTCCTGGAGTGGCGTGTATCTACACAGAAGAGTGGAGAGGGCAGATGTGGTGTTTAGACGTTGCTTGTAATTATTAGAATTGGGAGCACTGGCTGTTGGGTGTCTGGAAGGACAGGAAACAGGAAGGAGGGGGGAGGAGTTGAAGAGGCTGAGGGAGAGCTACTGAGGGTGCAGCAGCAGCTTGGAAAAGAGGTTTCCACTTTAAAAAATAAAGTCCTGTTGACGTTTGTTAGTACCTTGCCTGGCTACTACAACAGCAGATAAATTTTTACAGGGGACATAACTCCTTTCCCCGGACAGGTGGCATAACTTGGACTAAAAGGGCAATATTAAGAAAAGGAAATGTAGATGTAACCCACACACCTCCTGGGTGTAGTGTTCTCTCCCATCTAGTGGCACCGTGCCCACTTAGAGAAAGATATTAATGAGTCTGCTCTACAGCCTTAGCTAACAGCCAGTTGGCTTTTAGCTCATGCTGTACACGCTCATGCACTAAGTTCCGGAGGTCCCAGGTTTGATCCCGCTCACCAACGACCAGGGTCTGTCAGCGTTAGATAGATACAACTGGTCAAAAGTTGGTCTAACTTCATGGCAGTCAATTGGCTAAGGCCAGAATGAATTTGGCCCTTTGGGCCTCCAGAACAGTCTCTGCAGGAAAGTGGGAGAGCATGTTTCCTGGAGAAAACCAGAGAAGTGTGCTGTAAGGAGCGATTCTCCACTGCTCCTCCACAAGAGGAGCCAACCTGCCTCTTCCCATTTCTGAGCCAAGGCGAGGTAGCAGTTGTTGTCCATGGGCACTGTAACAAAGAGATTTTGGATTCCTGCCTGAACTGGTTGGCCTAGCCATAGCCAGCATGATGAGTGAATGTAATTCCTACTGCTGGATTCATTTGTGCCGCTGACAGTGTCCATGTGTCGTTAGGATGAAAACGGAGCTGGATTATCCGATGAAGACCTACGTGCCGAGGTGGACACGTTTATGTTTGAGGGTCACGATACCACAGCCAGTGGGATCTCCTGGCTCTTGTACTGCATGGCCCTGCACCCAGAGCACCAGCAGAGATGCAGGGAAGAGATCAAGGAGATTCTGGGAGACCAGACTACTATCCAGTGGTGAATCTCATATTTTTGTATTTATTTGATTCCACCCTGTCAATATCGTTACTAGGTGATAACATATTAATAAATGTTGCTTAGAAAGCCAAGGTGCTCAGGGCCTAGTTTTCAGAGGCACTGAATACACAGTAGTTATAACTTCATTTGATGTAGTGGATGCTACGCCCTTCTTAAAACTGGGCCTGCAATATCTATATCAGTGGTTCTCAACTTATTTATCATTGTGGGCTGCAGCCCGGACCCTGATCCTGGACCCCCACCTTGCGGGGCCAGCTGGCTGCCCGCCCCAGACCTTGGACTCTCGTTGCACGGGGCTGGCCAGCTGCCCTGGAGCTTGCGGGGCTGAGCGGCAGCGTTGGACCCTGGAGCTTGTGTGGCTGGGTGGCGACCCTGGATCCCCGACCGCGCGGGGCCGGCTGGGAGTCCCAGACTCCCGACCCCGCAGGGCCAGCTGGGAGCCTCAACCCAAGACCCCCACCACACAGGGCGGGCCGGCAGTCCTGACCCCACCGCGCCGGGCAGAAGGACAGCCTGGACCCCGCCTCGCTGGCCAGCCTGTAGCACATTGCTGAGCTGGGCTGCAGCTGTGTGGTAATTGGGTCACATGCGGCCCAAGAACCTCTGATCTATATTTAATCTAGTCCGTGTAACTGCATTTCAGGGCATCGGGCAGTGCAATATGTTACCCACAAATTAAGTCTGAGCAGATGTAGGGAAAATTATAATTCCAAATCACAACCAAAGGTGTGCCGGATGCAAACTCTGTGTATGCTCTGTGTACAGCTGTTGCTTGCTAAAATAGCTCTACTGGGAATATCTGTATCACTCACTCACACCCTTGCCTTTGGGTCATTTCAGGGATGACCTTGGCAAGATGACTTACAGCACCATGTGCATTAAGGAGAGCCTTCGTCTTTACCCTCCGGTACCTGGAGTATCCCGACAGCTCAGCAAACCCATCACGTTCCACGATGGACGTACTTTACCAGAAGGTCTGTACATTTGGCTTCCTCTTTTCCATTAATTTTTAATGGTCAGATTCTGCTCTCAGCTATAAAGATACAACTCCCATTGACAGCCAGGAGAGTTAGAATCATAGAATCATAGAATATCAGGGTTGGAAGAGACCTTAGGAGGTCATCTAGTCCAACCCCGGGCTCAAAGCAGGACCAACACCAAATAAATCATCCCAACCAAGGTTTTTTCAAGCCGGGCTTTAAAAACCTAAGAAACGGAGAGAAGGATATGGCCCACCCCTAAATAAGTTATATGCCATTAGAAGAGCAAGCATTTATATAAAAAGAAAAGGAGTACTTGTGGCACCTCAGAGACTAACCAATTTATTTGAGCATAAGCTTTCGTGAGCTACAGCTCACTTCATCTGATGAAGTGAGCTGTAGCTCACGAAAGCTCATGCTCAAATAAATTGGTTAGTCTCTGAGGTGCCACAAGTACTCCTTTTCTTTTTGCGAATACAGACTAACACGGCTGTTACTCTGAAACCTGTCATTTATATAAAAAGCTGCAGACATCACCCTCTGGTTGTCAGGAGATGAAATGCAGTAAGAAGAAGGTGATTAGAATCAAACTGTTGGAAATCAATTGAATGAATTCCGACGCAAAAATCTTCAGTCAAATTTTTGACCGCACTAATATTGTTAAGAGCGGAGACTTAAGTCCTTTAGAAAGGGATACTCGATTGCTCTAGGGACTAGTGTTGGGTAATGGAATTGCACGTTTAGCCAGCTGAAAAACAACATATGACATTAGTGAGCAAGAATGATTTGTGACCACTGGTCATGTGCCTATATGAAATGAATCAGTGATCTAAGTTCAGTTAATAGATGCTACGGCCAGAAAGGACCATTGTGATCTCCTCGTCCGACCTTCTGTATAGCAAAGACCAGAGAACTTCCCTACTCCCCAAATAATTCCTAGAGTAGATCTTTTAGAAAACATCCAATTTTGATTTTAAAATGGTCAGTGATGGAGAATCCACCACAACCGTTCGTAAATTGTTCCATAATTACTCACTGTTAATTAATGCTGTTTCACTGTGGATGGGTATCATATCATACAGAAACCCACCACAACTGAAACATAACTGAAGAGAGTAGAGACGGAATGAGATCTTGGAGATTAAACTCCCTCCAGGCCAGTACTGTGAAACCTTGGCCTGGCTCAGGGGGCAATTTACACTGCTGCTGCTCCCTGGGAAATTTCTTATTGGTGGACAAACAGATTTCTTTCTGCAGGATTATCCGGCCAACACCCTGCCCTAGTTCTGAACTTTGCACAATATTTGCTTTAAAAATGAATGAGGAAAGTTGGACTTTGCTCTCCTGTATCCATTGCATTTAATTTGTTCCTCTCTATTCATGCCAGAGTCTCGATTATTCACGTCAAAGTGTGTAGTGTGAAATTTACCCCAGGCCATGTGCCAGAACAAGGTGTACGCCTCATTTAAATCCTAAAAAATAAGGATTAATTGGGATGTGAGTGGTTCATGAGCCCTTCTGCACAGAGATGAACTTCACCCCCTACTGTTTAAATACATTCATTTCTTGGTTTATCTTATACTAGATGATGGTTTTATAGTTTAATGCCTGACAATTTTCATGCTCACGGGGGTTCCAGTAACCTAAACAAATTGGAATGGGATGCTACTCTACAGTCACAATAGGGATATCATGGGCTCGCCAGAGCTGGGGTGTCCTGTGGAGCAGGCTTACCTTAATTTAGTTTTCTGTAAAATAATTTTCAACTCAAAATGGCCACCTGGGTGTTAAAGACCATAACATAACAGTCTTTCACAGATCTAACCAAACTATCAGTGTTAGGCCTATGACCAGCCCAGGTTTTAGTCTTAAATCAGGGAGACGGAGCCTTCTCTGTCACAGCCACACCCAGAACTGGCCTTTGAAAACAGCAGCCAACCCTTTTTATCTGTCTTCCTGGCCCCTGATTGGCCTCTGCCTGCTCCCAGCCCTTCTAGCCTCACTTTTATTCATCCAGCAGTTGATCCCGGGAGGCCTCTCTAGGCAACTCCTGGAGGTCTGAACTCGCTACCCTTCTCTTCCGAAAGGACTGCTTCATAGGGCAGGATTGCCATGCCAGCAGGGCCTCCAGCAGGGGGCAGCAAACACCTAGTACCCCCCTGTCAGAAGGAATCAGCAGATTTTCACCCTGTTGACTTGTTCTTCTCCTAAACGGATACTGAACAAGTGACATTTAATTTGGAAAACAAATCAAATAGAAATCCTCTGACAGGGCCTGATCTAAAACCCATTGATTTTACTGGGTGTTATATCAGGCCCCTCAAGCCCAAGATAATATGTGATTGGCCCCTTGTGAAAAGCAGTCATTGAAGTCCAATGTCTCCTCAAGCTGGAATTTACACTCCTGCTCAAAGTGTAGACATACCCCAAGAAAAAACTATTCAAAACTGCCCTTTTTTCTTCCAAGCCCGCTGTCATGCTTTTAAACACATGTGAACTGAGTTCTACCACATCTGAGTGAAATGATCCCATCTTGACCTACAGACGGAGAGACAAGACACACAGATTATTTTGTACTGAAGCTCCACTCTTCTGATCAGCAAGTGGGCTGCTAAATCAGGGGCTGGGAAAGATGTAGGTGCAGCAGAAACTTGTTGCTAATTTCCACCTTCTGGCCACTTAAGCAAGTGTCAAATGTAGACAGATGGAATAAAATGGATTAAGAACAAAGAAATTATTATTTCATTCAGAGGGTGGTGAAGTACTGGAATGGGTTACCTAGGGAGGTGGTGGAATCTCCATCCATAGAGGTTTTTAAGGCCCGACTTGACAAAGCCCTGGCTGGGATGATTTAGTTGGTGTTGGTCCTGCTTTGAGCAGGGGATTAGATGAGATGACCTCCTGAGGTCTCTTCCAACCCTAATCTTCTATGATTCTATGAAATAGTAGGTCCTTACATCCCAATTCCTGTTCAAAGATTCATAGGAGAAATGGCAAAACTTCTATGGGCTTCAGTGGGGCCAAGATTTCATCCACAGACTAAGGCCAGAAGAGACCACTGATCACCTAAGCAGGTTTTCTGTGTAACACAGGCCATAGAATTTCCCTCTGTAATTGCTGCATCAGTAAACATTTTCTCCCCTTTGTTTGCTTTACAGGCTCTTTGGCTGCAGTAAGCATCTATCTCATTCACAGAAACCCCAGCATATGGAAAGATCCGCTGGTATGTTTTCTTTTGTCGTTACGAGACCCTTTCCGCTGCAAGAAGTGCATTCAATGTATGTATTTTAGTAGGTGAGCCAGCACCTTTAGTAGCTAAACACCTTGGCACACAGGCCCCTGTGATTGAAGATTGTAGGCTGCACACATTTCATACACACTGTGTTGTGACTTTCCTGGCTTTGTCTCCCCAGATGGGTGGGTGGCATTGATGAGCTATTTCTACTTCACAAAAACACGCCCTGCCCTGCCCCCCACAAACCCCACTCCCTCCCCCCCCCCCCAAAAAAAAAAAAAGTCCACAAGAAAATCCATGTGCGTGGGCACACAACCCATGGAGTCCGGTCGCCTCGGTTTAATCCTGGCTCGAACAATGTCTGACTCCGTGGTCTTGGAGACATCCTTGAGTCAGAGACCTTTGTCAGCAATTAAAGACACAGTTAGGGGAGAGCAGCAAAGGGATTTCACAAGTCCACCTGCCTCCTCTGTGTTGATTAGGCATTTCAGGAAGCCTCTTCTGATCGGTAGATCTCTTAAAGCACTTACACAATAGTTATTTGCACATCTGTACCATCTTTTTATCTGAAGATCTCCCAGAGAATCTAGACATATTAATTAAACCTTCCCACCCCTTGAAGAAGGGGCACCCAGAGTGAGCATCCACTTTTCAAAATGTGGGCCCAGACCTTTCTGTGGGTGTCAGTTTAGCCAAACAGAAATTGGCTTTGGTAACAATCTGTACTGGTACCTCACAAGGGCACTGGAAGGCTTAATTAATTGTTTGCATTGCAATCCTCAGTTAATGTCCCATAGCTGTGCAAATTGTTGATTATTATTAAGTGTTTTTGGAGCCACTCCACGCCCAACTGAGAGATTAAGTCCTTACTCAGATTAATAAAATAATAATCCATCTCAGTGTGTCACAACCTTGTTTTGAGCTGCAAATCGGGTTGAGCTTTCAGACAGGCAAAAGCCCGCAGGGAAACTTTCTCCCTGATTCTTACATCTAGTGAGTGGCTTTACAATGCTAGAATCCCCATTATACAACCGAAGGGCTGTAATTTATGAAAACAGAGACAACTAGAGCCAGGTGGCTAACTAAATAATAGCCATGATCCTCAAAAATGAGTAGTGATTTTTGGGTGCTCAACTGGAGATACCTAAAGAACATAGGACTGGAAGGGACCTCCTAGGACAGAGTCCAGTCCTCTGCTTTTGCAGGCAACTCTGTGATATAATCCCATCCATAAACATATCAAGCTCCAGCCTGTAAATTAGGGCGTCTGCCCCACTGCTCCTGTTGGGAGGCTGTCCCAGAACCTAAAACAGGGTGGGCAAACTTTTTGGCCCAAGGGCCACGTCGGGATTCAGAATTGTGTGGAGGGCTGGGTAGGGAAGGCTGTGCCTCCCCAAACAGCCCGGCCCCGCCCCCATCCGACCCCCACCCACTTCCCACCCCCTGACTGCCCCCCTCAGAACCCCCGACCCATCCAACTCCCCCAGCTCCTTGTCCCCTGACTGCCCCCTCCGGAGACCCCCCCCACCCTAACTGCCCCCCAGGACCGCACTCCCGATCTAAGCCCCCCTGCTCCTTGTCCCCTGACAGCCCCCTCCAGAGCCCCCCTGCCCTCACCCCCCAGGATCCCACCCCCTATCCAACCCCCTGCTCCCTGTCCCCTTTCTGCCCCAACCCCTATCCGTACTCCCACACCCTATCCAACGCCCCCGTTCCCCATCCCCTGACCGCCCCCCGAGACCCTCTGCCCCTTATCCAACCCCCCTGCCCCGCCCCGGCCCAGCCAGGCCCCCTTAGCACGCTGCCAGACATGCTGCCGCGCTGATCCGTCGGCGTATGCAGCCCCCCCCCCCAGAGCGCTGCTCGCATGGCGCGCTGAGGCTGCGGGAGAGGGGGAGCAGCGGGGGAGGGGCCGGAGCAGCCTCCCCAGCCGGAGCTCAGGGGCTGGTTAGGAGGAGCTCGCGGGCCGGGCTGGTTAGTTTGCCCACCCCTGACCTAAATCCTCTGATGTCTGGACACCTTCTTCTCATTTCCAGCCTGAATTTGTTTGTGGGAGTAGATCCCCAATTGTTCTTGTGCCAAGATTGTGCTTTATTTTCAATAGCTCTTTCTCCCGCTCTAATTTACCTCCTCCCCCATTTTAATCCAATGTATTTAGAGAACAATCAGATCCCCTTCCCAGTCTTCATTTTGCTAGGCTTTTAATCTCCCCTGGTTAAACAGGCCCTCCATTCCCCCGATCACCCTAGCAACCCTTCTCTCCACCTGTTCCAATTTGAATTCATCTTTCTCAAACATGCATGACCTGAGCTGTCCACTATTCCAGATGAGGTTTTATCAGTGCCTACTACTGGCATTAATACTTCTCTCTCTCTACTGGAAGGACCTTGCCTGATACATCCTAGGACTGCCTTTACCTTTTTTCCCCAGTCACATCAGTGGTGGCTTATAGCTGACAGGTTTCAGAGCAGCAGCCATGTTAGTTTGTATCCGCCAAAAGAAAAGGAGGACTTGTGGCACCTTAGAGACTTACAAATTTATTTGAGCATAAGCTTTCGTGAGCTACAGCTCACTTCATCGGATGCATTCCACTGATGAAGTGAGCTGTAGCTCACGAAAGCTTATGCTCATAATAAATTTGTTAGTCTCTAAGGTGACACAAGTCCTCCTTTTCTTTTTATAGTCTTACTGTGATTGACTAAGGCAGCCTGGTCTTTCTCCTCCTGTTTCCAACTGATGGATAGCAGAAATACTTATTAGTCTAAGTGCATAACCTTGCACTTTATACTATTAAATTTCATCCCATTTCTATTACTTCAGTTCTCCAGTTCTACCTGTATTGTTGATGGCTCCCAATTTGGGTCATCAGCAAGTTTAATTAGGACACTTCCCTTAAAGGGACCTGACTTTCAGAGGGCAGGTACTTGACCCTTCCTGGGGTTGAAGTGGGGAAGAGAGACACAGATTCTAAGGCCAGAAGGGACCATTAGATCATCTAGTCTGATCTTCTGCACACCAGGACCTAGTAATTCCAATATCAAGCCCTCCATTTCTATCGGAGCTAGAGAAAGCTGTTTAAATCAAGATTGGATACCTATGTAAAGACTTCAAGTGATGGAGAATCCACTGTGTCCTTTGTTCAGTGGTTCCATGGATAAGCAGTGGCTGATTAGCCACTGGGCCAACGGGGCCTGTACCCAGAGGCCCTGGCTAATTGGAGGCTCCTGGAAAAATGGGTGCCCCCCGCACTCCAACCCACTGCATCTGTCTGGCACTCCAGCCGGGGAGCGGGGTCAGGGTACGAGGGTTTGTCCTGCTTAGCCTGCCTGGCACTCCTGAGGAGTGGGCAAGGCCCCCACGCTCCGACCCCGCTCCCCAGCAACAGTGTAGGGGGGACTGCAGGTGGAAGGGGTTGGGAGGGGCCCCCACTTGCTCTGACCCAGGGCCCCACAAAATCATAATCCACCCCTATGGATAAGCACCCTCACTGTGAAAGATAAGTTGTGCCTTGTTTCTTGTCTGAATTTGTCCAGTTTTATCCTATAAAGGAGTCTCAAATTGGGCATCGAGAACACAGACACCAAGGCCACTAGTCGCTTCTGAAAGAATTGGCCAGTAGTTTTGAAACTGAAATGATCATTGTTGTTTGTTTTTTAAATGAACTCTTTCATTCCAGGTGTTTGATCCGTGGAGATTTTCTCCAGAGAACATCTCTGACAGACATTCTCATGCCTTCCTGCCTTTTGCTGCTGGGTCAAGGTGAAGTATATTTTAATTTAAAAAGGCAAAGGGAAGAAAAGAACCCACCATTGTTAAATGTGATTTAGCAGATGTTCCTATTTGTATTGCAGAAGCACTTAGAGACCCCAGCCAAGAACTAAGGTTGGGCCCCATTGTGCAAGCACAAAGGAACAGATGAGCCCTGCCCCAAAGACAGACAATCTTAATATTTTCTATCAAGTTGACATCAGTTTTTATCTATATTCCGGTAGCACCCAGAGGCCCCAGCTAAGATCCTGTCCCACCTTGCTAGGCAGTCATGTACCATCACCCGAAGAGCTTATAATCTAAATACACAAAATAGGAAAGTAGCATTATCCTTATTTTAGATACCAGGAACCGAGGCACAAAGAGATTAAATGACTTGGCTGGGATCATGCAAGGAGTCTACCCCATCTCAGACAAAGAAATTCTCATCTGCTCTTCTCCTCTGATATCTCCACTTGCCCAAGTGACCCCATCCCATCTCCTGATCTCTCTCGTGCCCACTCTCATCCCCTCCCTTACTCTCCTTCTTAACCTCTCATGGTCCTAGGGCTTTTAGAGTCATAGGGCTTGGCTACACTTGCAAGTTACAGCGCAGTAAAGGAGCCCCGGGCGCCCTAGCTCACTCCCTGTCCACACTGGCAAGGCACGTAGAGCGCTCTGACTCCGCGGCTACAGCGCTGCTGGTACTCCACCTTGGCAAGAGGAATAACGCTTGTTGCGACTTGGCTACAACGCCTGGGCGTCAGTGTGAACGAGGTGTTGCATGACTGCGCTCTGATCAGCCTCCAGAAATGGCTCATAATCCCCTTAAGTCAAGTGGCCACTCTTGTCATTGTTTTTGAATCGCTGCAGGAATGCGGATATGCCTTTTGAAAGCTCCGTTTCTGACAGCCAGCTGCTTCTCTGCTCCGAGACAAAGCAACCATTAGTGTGGAATGCTGTGTGAGAAAGAGAGAGGTGGGGGGGAAGGGGGAGTGTCTGCTGCTATCTGAACTTACAAGACAGCATGCTGACATGCTCTCAGCCCCCCCAAAAACCCACTCTCTCTCCCCCCACATACACACAACACACCCCCTGTCACACTCTACCGCCGCCCCCCCCCACCCATTTGAAAAGCACGTTGCAGACACTTGCATGCTGGAATAGCTGCCCACAATGCACTGCTCCCAATGCCGCTGCAAGGGCTGCAAATGTGGCCACGCCAGTGCGCTTGTAGCTGTCAGTGTGGACACGCTGCAGCGCTTTCCCTACTGCGCTCTATGAAGGCTGGTTTAACTCAAAGCGCTCTACATCTGCAAGTGTAGCCATGCCCATAGAGTTTAAGGCTAGAAGGGGCCACCAGATCTTCTATTTTGACCTTCAGTACATCACAGGCCACCATCATTACACAGCACTAACAACCGAAATGAGACCAAAATATTACAGTCGACAGGAGACTAGATGTGGGAAGAGAGAGGTCATACAGAAACTGAGAACAGAAAGGGAGAGGGAGAGAGACAAGAAATCCAAGCAGGAGCCTGTAAGCACACTATGACCCTGGAAAAGGCTAGTGAGAAAGATTTGGGGTCTGGTGTTAGCTAGAGAGACTTTGGGCTTCTAAGATAAGAAACTTCTCCTTTTATTTTTGGTTCTTTCTGTGTTCAGAGACACGGACTTTGTACATTCCTTGTAAATAAACAAGATAGATACCAGACTCCATTAATTTCTGCTTCCAACTGGAACATTCCCAAGGCCCCAAACTTTGATTGCATCAAGAAGGGGCAACATAAGAACAGCCATACTGGGTCAAACCAAAGGTCCATCTAGCCCAGTATCCTTTCTTCTGACAGTGGGCAATGCTGTTGCCCCAGAGGGAATGAACAGAACAGTTAATCATCAAGTGATCCATCCCCTGTCACCCGTTCCCAGCTTCTGGCAAACAGAGGCTAGGGACACCATCCTGCCCATCTTGGCTAATACAAACATAAATATGAACACCGTGTTTGAAGGAGACCGTTGGTTACTAGCATTGGCTACAGGTACCCAAGCGAGGAAACAGGTGCCTGAAACCCAGTCAAGCCTTCAAGATCATAAATCATTGATACATGGGGGAGCGTACCTTATTCCTGATCTGGTGGGGGAAACACTGCAAGATTTCACCATAAGGCAGGGCAAAGGCAAGAGGCCTGTCCCCTGAGGGGCTGCACACAGAGACCAGAAACAGGACAGATGGGCAAGAGTCTTACGGGACACTCTGGAACTTTATGGAGGGTTTTAGTAGAACATGTGTGAAAGACGAGTGGTTGGTTAAGTCTGAGAATAGGCTGGATACATCAGGCAGGTAGTATGTGAGTCTCAGCTACTGGAATTGCTAAATGGCCATCTGTACTATAACTGTGTCTGTCTGGCAGAGTAAGAGAACTAAAGAAAACCATAAGTAATGGCTGTTCTTGGGCGAAAGAGATATAAAAGAGAGGGTGAGCTATGGAGAGAGGTTCATGCTTTTTGCTGATACAGGCCCAGTTTCTCTGAATTTCCTTTGGGTCTCTTTTCTCAGGAACTGCATCGGGCAGCAGTTCGCCATGAATGAGTTGAAAGTGGCTCTCGCCCTGACTCTGCTCCGCTTCGAACTCTCACCGGATCTGGCCAACCCCCCCATCAAAATACCTCAGCTCATCTTACGCTCCAAGAACGGGATTCACCTGCACTTGAAGAAAGTCCTCTGATGCCGATATTGCACGGTGCTAAGTGCGGGAAAGGGACCAAGTAGATAACATGGTACCATGTGAATCAGATCAAGGAGTTAGTTAGAATAGACAAACTTTTGGGCCCAAAGATCTTCATCCCCCTTCTTCTGCCACCATCAGCCAAAGTGCCCAAATTGGCCTGAACTGATGTGTCATAGGTAGTTGGTTCAATAAAAGGCATGGATCTTATTGCACAGTAGGATTTTGTCTAGCAAGTGATCCCCTTGGAACATCTGCCCCTGCTCTGACCTTGCCTCTTCACATCTCTTCACTGGCTTCCTCTCGTCTTTCGCACAGGGGTCCAGTCCAGCACCCAGTGAAGCCTTTCCCTTGACTGCAATGGGCATTGGATCAGGCCCCAAAGTTCTAGCTTCTTTCTTGCAGCTCTGACTGCTCCCTACTATCCATCTAGCCTAAATTTCCCTCCTAGTTACCTTTTTGGGTCCTTCTTCCACTGTCCATACCTTCTACAATGCCTGCATATGAACCCCTCCATCCTCATTCAAAACCCTCCTTATGTTGCACTTGCAGGAATAGGCCAAGTATTACTGAGCTTTAATCAATGCTTATTAAAAAACTTAAAGTTTGGACTGTCGACCTCTGGGCAAACTGCATTATCTGCATCTGATTAAGACTGGAAAGCTGCTCGGGACAGTGTCTGTCTTCTGTGTTAATAAATAACTAGTTATTAACATAACAACAGCTGTATGGAGTTATTAGTGACATTTATAGCTAAACCGATCAAATAGGAGTACCCCAGAAAACACCTTAGCAATGGGGAAGGAAAAAGCATGGACCAGAAGGAATAAGACCAGATCCTCAGCTAATGTAAATTGGTATAGCGCCATTGACTTCAACAGAGCTATGGTGATTTACCGGGTCTAAGAATCTGGCCCACTGTACAAGAGAAATGATTGCAATGCTGGGTGTCAAATCCCATGAACCCCCCTTGCAGAACACCCGTGCCCCTAGCTGAGTAATATTGGCATGTCTATAAATACGACTTACAATGCCTGTGAAAGTAAGAAGTCACCAGGCTGCTGTACCAGCTAAGCCCATTGGAACATCTCACATGGCGTTTTGCCTTCTGTTATAAAAGATCACACTATCTTTCCATCATACCCTGTCTCCGGCAGTTGTCTATCTGACACTTCAGAGGAATATGAACACCCCCCACAACTTATAATTCTCGTCAGGGCAATTTGGTTTCTGAGGGTGCAGATTCATTCCTGAGCATTGCAGATAGCCAGTTCATACTCTGAAGCAGGAAGTTTTATGATTACCCTTGTAATTATGGCCAGATCCAGTCTAACGCCCCCTGAAGTCAGTGGAAGACTTTTGTTTGCATAGCCATGAATGTTATCAGGAGTCAAAGTTACCCAGCTACTGAACCACAAAAAAAAAAAAAAATTTCTTTGTATTTGTTCTAAATCTCCTGCCTCATCACTGTCCTCAAGCCCCATTCTGTACGACACATGGGACATGGTGCAAGAGATCCTCAGATGAATAGATCCTGCCTCTTACTTCTCCATGCACTTATGATGTGCCTCCCACATTTCAGCCAAGGAGTCTCCTGTCGTCTCACTAGGACGTTCAAGCTGAATAACAGGACAAAAACTGATTCAAATGCCTGAAAATGTAATTAAATTTAAAAAAGCAAACCACCATCATATAATTCAAAGTGGTAAAGCAAACAGAGTGTGTGTGTGGGGGGGACAATACACAAAAAGCGAAGTTACAGACGATAATGAAGATGGAACTGACAGGTGCTACCCTGAAACACATTTGGTGGGGTGGGGGGAAGGTTTCAGTGTTTCTTAAAGGCTGGATCTAATTCCTATTGACCTCAGTGGGAGCTTTTCCATTGACTTCAGTGAAAATTGGATCAGGCTCTAAAATGGGAAGAGATGAATGAGGATGATTGTCAAGGCGATCGTGTTTCATAGTTGAAGGCCCACCACAACAAAGGCAGGAGAGCTCACCAATCTCAACTGTGATTTTGGGACCCCCCAGTAGTCTGTGGATTGTAAGCGCACCTATCCCTCGGGTACGAGGACTCAGCCATGGCTAGAACCCACCTTGTGTCATCTTCGTCAATCCACCAGTGTAACTGATGCAGAGTTGTGGGGAAACAAGAAATCCCCTTGGTGCCCATACCTCTCCTTAGGCCTCATTTAAAACAGCCTCGTCAGGTTTCCTGCAGGGTGGGGTAGGCTTTTCAAATACACTCAGCACTGGGCTAACTAAGCTCTCACTCGAGTTTGATCATTCATGTCAATGGGGACAGAATGAGGCAAATACTGAGAGCTTTTAAAACTCCCACATGGAGTGTTGAACCTTGATTGGTCCCAGCTTGCAAGCACTAGTTAAGTCAGTCTGTATTTAGCACTATACAGCCGGCTTTTTCTCCGTTGTCCAAAGTGTAGTTTGCTCCTTTTAACTCTTTTGCTATTTGATATGATAAGTTAATTTGAAAGTAAAGAGCCCCAGATCATGCCCAGCAATATCACGAACAGTCCAGACACCAAATGAGTAACCAGAGTTCAGAACCCAGCATTTGCTGCCCAAATGCAAAAAAAGAAAACATGGGTGTGACAACATAAAGCAATTCCCCTGCTCCCCAGTGTAGAGTGCAGGTCCCCTCTGGCATTCTAGTAACCAAGGTCTTCCCTCTGCCCAGGGATTTCCCCAGGGCTTCCTGCCCCTTGCAGCTCTCTACGTCAAGGTCTATAATTTGGTCTTTTGTTTGAGGAGGGCATTTTCATAGCCCTCTCCTGGGCCCCAGGCTCCTTTAACAGAGCTGGGTCCCTTCTCTCTATTCCCTTGCTGGTAATCATTAGACTCAGTCACCTGCCTCCACTCAAGTGGGTCTGATGACTCCCAGAACCTGCGAGGACCCTCCCCAGAACAGGCTGACCCTTCCCCACCACTCCCAGCCCTTAATGGGGCAGCCCTCCTTGTTACCCTTACCCACTCATCCCCCCTCACAGCGGCATGTGTTTTGTATTTTGCAATGCATTTTCCCCAGATTAACACTGAGGAATATCAACCTTTTCAGCGCAATGTGTTTTAATCGGGAGGAATATACTGAATTTTTTCTTTCCCAGGCAAGATTTAGCAGCTTCAGGAGTACACTTCCAATCTTGATTGTGATCTGTTGCTTTAGCGAGTGAAATGCTCTTTAACGTGGACTACGTCATTTTTTTCCCCTGTAACTATGGCATCTGATTGTAGGACACGGTGTTCTCAGGGATTGTGGCTCTTTTCCAACTGTTCTGATTTACAGGCTGTAACTGTGCCAATAAAATTACACGCGAAGCCAGGACAGTGCCTGGAACTGCTGAGTAGTAACACAGAAGTCTTTGTTGTGCAAGCATCTGTGTTGCACAAGCATCTGTGTTGCATGCACCTTGCATAAGAAGCTCTCACAGTAGTGTTCTTCCACCTACTGTAGGGTGTCCCTCTCTCAAAATAGGACCGTCAGGACTAAATATCCAAAGATGGGCCTGAGCCATAGACGTGGATCAAAATATGAACTGCCCCAAGGATAAGAGGCATTCAGGTCTGGTGTTCTAATTCAAACCCATGAACAGATAAAGGACATTTGCTACAAGTTGCAGCGCTTCAGGAGAACATCTCCCAAATTCAAGAGACTGAAGGGGAGGGGATCAGATCTGGCATTGCTCTTAATTACAGCTTCATTCAAACACCAAAAGACAATAGCATCAAACTTATTAGAGACAGGTCTGCACTAGACCATCCCAGAATCCAAATCCATTAATGACTTGTGCAGCTGATGTCACTCTCTCTGCTTGGACAACCGAACACCCTGGGCAAAAGCCCTCATGAATTTAGGGGTTCAGAAATCCAGACCCACATCTGTATTTTGCTCATCTTACTGCATCAATTGTGCATTCATTTCACTGCCCCACCAGGTTCGGAGTGAAAAAATGACTAGATCATTCAGTGAAGGTCTACTCAGGAAGGCTCTACCCAGTGTCATGTTCCATCCCATGAATAAGTTTTTGATATGTCCTGAAACTGCCAAGTCGGAGTCACGCTGAGGCTGGGGCCGGGGCCAGGGCCAGGGAGGGGCTGGGTGGCACTGTCTCCCCGCCCACCCGTGGGGGCTGGCCCAGGCCCCCCCACCCTCAGACATTCCCCTCTAGGGGAACGTGCCCCGCAGTTTGGGGACCTCTGTACTATGCAGGGGAACATAAGTGACATTTCATCCTGCCAGTCCAATTCAACCTTCTACCTCTAAAATGGCTCTACTCCTGTATAAACCTGTGCTCTGCTTTCTTCCCACTCCCTTCGAGCCAACACAACCGATTTCCTTACCACTCCCTGTGCACCCTGCTCCCAATTCTCCGCCCTTGTTCCAGGCTGCTGCTCATGCCTAGAACACTCTCTTGCTTCTTTGTGGTCTTGTTAGTCACTTCCTCTCCATAACCTCAATTACATCTAGAAAGGAGCAAGCAGTTAAACTCAAAGGTGTTGTCACATTTCCCCACAGGATAATTTTTACCACCTATATTTGCCAAAGGAGAATTGTGCATTGTCCATTTGATTGCAAATGCCCGCTCGAATGAGTTGCAGAACAAACAGTGTACTTACTGGATGAAGAAATCTGAAACAACAGATATTCAAACCAAACAGCAGATAACCAACAGTGAAAAAAGTGAGTCCACAGGCAATTCACAAACTGAGATAAGGCAGCACTGGTCAAATCCATTGTCTGTTTCAAATGATTCCTTGTAAAGGCCTCGTCTCTCAAGAAGCCTTTCAGAGCTTTCCACGAAACATGATGTAACAAGGTGCATCACCTCCCAAGCCCCCAGTCGTGTCTTCAGAATGGCTCTGCAGCAGCCTGTCTCAGTTTCCCCTTCGCTGAGGGCTCCTTAATAAAACTCCAGACAGGCTCTCTTGTGGCCCGCTTAATAACAAACAGTTGAAAACAATCATCGGTGTTCCAAACTAAAGTCCATCCCGCCGACACAAAATCCTCATACTCAGCTCTGGTGTCTTCAGCTAGTCCTGCATTTCTTCCGTTCCAGTCTGCTCCACCAAGCAGCCAGGCCCAGCGCTTCCCAGTTAGAGCTCAGCCTTCCTCAACTCTGCCTCAGAGAGGTCAGCAGGCAAACCCCCTCTGCTGCTCTTCTGGTTACTCAGAGCTCCTGCACTATACCACAATTTTCTCTAGCAACATTCTTAGCTCCATGCCTGGAGAGAGGTCAGTGGGCAGCCAGTCATCCCATGCTGCCATCTTCTCCTTTTTAAGGCCCAGGTGTCTTCCCTTAAACCCATTTGGCTGCAGGTAATCAGTTACAGGTGCACTGGCCCCTGCTCCCTCCTAAAATGGGCCAGTGACCCTGTGACACATGGCAACATAGAAACAGAGGTCTCTTCCAACCCTAATATTCTATGATTCTATGAACTGCCAGGCTGAATCAGACCATTACTCCAGTATCCTCTCTCAAACCGTGGCCAGCTGTGTCGGAAGAAGGTGCATGAAGCCCTGCAGTGGCCGTTATGGGATAATCTGCTTCCTGGAAAAATTCTGACCCCCTTAGTTATGCCTGGAAGCACCAGGGTTTATATACATGCCCAAACTCTTCTTTCTGCCCTAACAGAACTCTAGATACTCTTGTTACCCATATATATGTCCAATTTATTTATTTTTTCAATCCTGAAAAGCCCTTGGCCTCTAGGGTAAAGGGTTTTACACTGACTTCTAAAACAGGGAAAAGAACAAACTTGAACCTAAAACTGATCTGCAGAACACAACTCTTCTGTGAAAATAATTTCTTTTACTGAGCTATTTCATGACACTGTCTTCCAGCCTCGCTTGGAAAGGTTTCTGCTGCAATCACTATTTCATGATCTGAGAGATCTGTTGCCTCCTCCAGAAGTAGAGATTAATTAGCACTCCATGTGACAAGCATTCTGTCTTTCCCATGCTCCTACAGGTATTCCTCACCTCGGGCAGCTCCCCGCAAGTGGCGACATGTCCCTGCAAATCTTCAATACGGTTGCCAGTTGTCTGATTGGCGCAGGGCCAGCAGGCTCCCTACCTGGCTTTGTGTGGGTCCCCAGAAGTGGCAACATATCCCTGCTGCTCCTAAGCAGAGGCATGGCCAGGCAGTTCTGCGCACTACCTCCACCCACAGGTGCTGCCCCCACAGCTCCCATTGGCCGTGGTTCCCGGCCAATGGGAGCTGCAGAGCCAGTGCTCAGGGCAGGGTGGGGACAGTGTACAGAGCCCCCATGGCTGTTCCTCCATCCAGGAGCATCAGGGACATGTTGCCACTTCCAGGGAGCCACACAGAACCAGGTAGGGAGCCTGCCGGCCCTACGTCAACCGGACACCTGTCAACCCTATTGAAGATTTGTACTGGGAGATATCAGACATGCCGGTTTCTAAGGCTTTAAGTGCCGGATAACACAGCTTTTACTGTAATGCTTACTCGCAGCAGTTAGAAGGACTCCGATTGACTTGAGGGGCTGGATCAGGCTCTCAGATTCAGACAGTGCAAGATACATACAACGTACTTTCATGAATGCTGGGGGAAAACAAAGCAGCTTTAGTAATTAAAACAACAGTAGAGAGCCCCGGTGAAATCGACCCCTGGTATTAGTTAGAGCTGAGTATGACCACAGTGTGCCAGGCGTGGTCCCTGACCCGAAGAACTCACAACGTAAAAGATGCTCTGAAACAGCGAAGGGGAAATACTAGTATAAAGGCCCCAGTGGTAACTGGCTGTGGTAACATAGTGTATGACCAGCACACTGAATCAGGCTGCTGGGCTCTGGACTGGCTACCAAGAGAAATGTAAAGTTGTACTGGGTGCAGTGTGGCTCGAGGGGCTGTTCTGGCAGCTGGGGATCACCAGGGCACAAGTGTACTCCTGGCCACACCCCTTTTCATGCCCTCCCCCACACACACATGGAAGGCTGGGAAGGGTCCAGAGTGGTGCTGGGCCATGGTTCATTGTGTGCACCGTGGTGCATTGGACTGCGCCTCCCCAAAAGCCAGATGGCCGACAATACTCCATATGTGGTGTCCCTTCAGTTCCCCAACACTGCCCACGCTACCCCCAACTACCATACCCATGGTGCCCATCGACATCTTGGCTGCACCATCTCCTTCCCAGGGTGTGGGGGCTCACCCAGAAGCAAAGGCCCCTTTGTTCTTCACCCCATCTTCCTGCTTCTGTGGCAGGGAGGGTGCGACGCTGTATGGAATTTGGAGGACACTTTAGGATATTATGAACACCAATATTGTGAAATTGCAATGAGTTGTGTCAGGTATGCCATGTAAGGTATCTGCAGAAATGTTATAATTTTCCAAGTATGATGATCTTGTTTATATGTTCGTGTCACCTTTGCATTATGCGTTATAGATGTATGTATGTATGTCTGTGTTTCAAACTTGTGCCATGCTTCTGAATGACACCCCCAGACAGTTTGGCATCAGAGCTGCCTAGACTGCTTGATGGCTCATCACTTGTACAATGAACCCATTGAAAGGGTCAGGGATATACCTTATGACTCAGCAAGGCATGCCAGGACATGC
The DNA here is from genome assembly GCF_965140285.1 of Lepidochelys kempii. Taxonomy (NCBI): domain Eukaryota; kingdom Metazoa; phylum Chordata; order Testudines; family Cheloniidae; genus Lepidochelys; species Lepidochelys kempii. The sequence goes on along the minus strand of NC_136387.1, from coordinate 102,092,611 downwards.
TTATGGAGAGAACTCTAAGGCTTTCAGGCCATTTGCTGGGCAGCTTGTGTTTGGAACAAAGGAAATCAAGCTGCCTGGCAAAAGACTAGAAAAGGCAGCTGATCTTCTGCTTCTTGTCTTCATTCCTGTTTGTTACCTCTGGAGTAACCGTTCTACAAACAAAGTTCTGAACAAAGGACTGAATGACCCATCCAAGTTGTGGATGTGTTCCAGAGGGACTTTCAAGCCAGCAAACTCACCAATACTGCTAGGAACCTGATATATGGACTTTGAAATCTTTGTTTGTATGTAACAGTTTACCATTTAACAACTCTCTTCTTCTTCTGTCTTTTTTCTTTATAATAAACCTTTAGTTTTAGACACTAAAGAATTGGCTGGCAGAGTGGGATTTTGGTTAAGATCCAAACCTTATACTGATCTGGTAACGTGGCTGACCCTTTGGGGGTCAGAGGAATATTTTGCATGTGTGAGCAGAGATTTTTAAATAACTTCTCACTATACTGGACCTAGGTCCTGATTAGGAGGCAGAGAACTGGAATGCAATAAAAGGGGCTGTGTGATTCCTTTGGTTGCTTCTTGATAACCAGAGTGGGGGATCAGAAGCACAGTTTATGACTGGTTGGGGAGTTTAACTTCAGTGTTACCCACCGGTCTTGGAAGTATCTGGTCTCTCTTTTGCAGCTTGCCCTGACTGTGGCATTTCCAGTGAGGGATACCCCAGGTCACAGAGGGGCACTGGGCTCTTCTCTTTACCCTTCTGGCTGTGGAGGGGGGCACTGGGGACTAGGCTGCTCTTCTGGATGGCTGCAGCAATGGCTGCAGCAATGAGAGCTCAGAGATGGTGGGTAGGAGATTGTCCTAGGCACAAGCAGCACGGGGAAGAAGTTGTGACGGCGAGAGTGGGATCAGGCTACAACGGGGAGCGGTTAGGAGACAGACTTAGGTGGAGTGCTGGCTGGGGGAATAAGATATAGGAACTGGCATTTCAGCAGCAGAGCAGCTGTGCAGAGCCTTGAAGATCAAGCTGAGAAGCCTGGATGTGATGCAAAGGGTGAGATCACCGCTTGTTTGCTGCCAAGGGCTTTGAGCTACCGGGAGCTCAGCTGTGTCAGAGCCGCTCCACACAAGGTGTCTCATGAGGTGGAGGCTGATCCTGGGCTCTGCTGCAGCAGAGAGTTCTTTGGAAGGCAGTTAATGCCTGACTAATCTAATTGCCTTCTATGACGAGATAACTTGCTCTGTGGATGAGGGGAAAGCAGTGGACGTGTTGTTCCTTGACTTTAGAAAGCTTTTGACACGGTCTCCCACAGTATTCTTGCCAGCAAATTAAAGAAGTATGGGCTGGATGAATGGACTATAAGGTGGATAGAAAGTTGGCTAGATTGTCGGGCTCAATGGGTAGTGATCAATGGCTCCATGTCTAGTTGGCAGCCGGTATCAAGTGGAGTGCCCCAAGGGTCGGTCCTGGGGCCGGTTTTGTTCAATATCTTCATAAATGATCTGGAGGATGGTGTGGATTGCACCCTCAGCAAGTTTGCAGATTACACTAAACTGGGAGGAGAGGTAGATACGCTGGAGGGTAGGGATAGGATACAGAGGTCCCTAGACAAATTAGAGGATTGGGCCAAAAGAAATCTGATGAGGTTCAACAAGAACAAGTGCAGAGTCCTGCATTTAGGACGGAAGAATCCCATGCACCACTACAGACTAAGGACCGAATGGCTCTGCAGCAGTTCAGCAGAAAAGGACCTAGGGGTTACACTGGATGAGAAGCTGGATATGAGTCAACAGTGTGCTGTTGTTGCAAAGAAGGCCAATGGCATTTTGGGATGTATAAGTAGGGGCATTGCCAGCAGATCGAGGGACTGTGATCGTTCCCCTCTATTCAACATTGGTGAGGCCTCATCTGGTGTACGGTGTCCAGTTTTGGGCCTCCCACTACAAGAAGGATGCAGAAAAATTGGAAAATGTCCAGGGCAACAAAAATGATTCGGGGACTGGAGCACATGACGTATGAGGAGAGGCTGAGGGAACTGGGATTGTTTAGTCTATGGAAGAGAAGAATGAGGGGGGATTTGATAGCTGCTTTTAACTACCTGAAAGGGGGTTCCAAAGAGGATGGATCTAGACTGTTCTCAGTGGTAGCAGATGACAGAATGAGGAGTAATGGTCTCAAGTTGCAGTGGGGGAGGTTTAGGTTGGATATTAGGAAAAACTTTTTCACTAGGAGGGTGGTGAAACACCGGAATGTGTTACCTAGGGAGGTGGTGGAATCTCCTTCCTTAGAAGTTTTTAAGGTCAGGTTTGACAAAGCCCTGGCTGGGATGATTTAGTTGGGGATTGGTCCTGCTTTGAGCAGGAGGTTGGAGTAGATGACCTCCTGAGGTCCCTCCAACCCTGATATTCTATGATTCTATGATGTTGCAATATTTTCAAATGCAGATTACCAAGGGACTGACTTTTACTAGTAGTTGTCAATGAAGGCTGATCCAGTGTGCAATGAGACAATATCTGGAATATTCCTTGGTCCATCTAAAGGAGACTTTTAACAAAGTTGAGGTACTGGTTCTGTATTAGAGGAAAGCCCAACCCTGAGTTTCTGTGGCATCCTTAACCGCCTTGTGCTGAGCCAGACTCTCAGAGAGATATCCTCTCACCTCCCGTCTCCAAATAAACATGAAGGTTAGACACAACAGTATATATACAAATACAACCCCCTACTAACTCACTAACAATTTTCAGTTAGTCTTTGAGGTGTGCTGCTCAGTCTCTTGCATCTGTTTGTTATCCCTTCAGTCTCTGCATGGTGGAGTTCAGTACCATCCATGCGCACCCGCTCTGTGGACTCCTCCATGGCCCTTCCTGGTTCCATCTCTGCAGATCTGGGCTCAGCTAGCTTTAATCCCCTCTGTTTCCCCCTGGCACTTCCTTCCTGCCTTTTTGTCAGCCTTGGCTTCTGATCCCACCAAGCCGACCAACCTGATTGTCTAATTACCACTGCCAGCTTTCTCAAGGGGAGCTAACTAACGTCTGAGTGCTCAGAGCACAGACTCACCTGTTCGCTCTCCACACTTTGTCCCACCATGCTTTAAGGGTGCAGCAATTTTAAGTAAGAGTTAGACTCCTCTTCCTTTTTAAACAGCTTCTTGATTATTTTTATGCCATTTTCCACTAGACCATTACACTGCAAATCTCGGACTATATGTAATGTTTTTACACTAGGGCTGTCAAATGATTACAAAAAATAATTGCAGTTAATCACGAGATTAAAAATATAGTTGCAATTAATCACAGTTTTAATCTCACTGTTAAACAATAACAGAACACCAATTTAAATGTATCATGCATAGTTTTGGATGTTTTTCTACATTTTCAAATATATTGATTTCAATTACAATGCAGAATATAAAGTGTACAGCGCTCACTTCATATATTTTTGATTACAAATATTTGCACTATAAAAAAGATAAACAAAAGGAACAGCATATTTAAATTCACCTTGTACAAGTACTGTAGTGAAATCTCTTTATCATGAAAGTGCAACTTACAAATGGAGAATTATTCTTATTATTTGCACAACTGCACTCAAAACCAAAATAATGTAAAACTTTAGAGCCTATAGGTCGAAGCAAGAAAGGGTATATGAATCTTTAGCACATCTGTCATATATATACCTTGTAACGCTGCTACAACCGTGCCATGCGAACGCTTGTTCTCACTTTCAGGTGACATTGTAAATAAGAAGCAGGCAGCATTATCTCCCGTAAATGTAAACAAACTTGTTTGTTTTAGCAGTTGACTGAATACGAAGTAGGACTGAGTGGACTTCTATGAGGTGAATTGAAAAATACTATTTCTTTTGTTTATTTTTTTCAGAGCAAATATTTTTAATCAAAAATAATCATATAAAGTGAGCACTGTACATTTCGTAGTCTCTGTTGTAATTGAAATCAATATATTTGAAAATGTAGAAAAACATCCAAAAATATTTATAATACCTTTAAATAAGTATTCTATTATTGTTTAACAGTGCAATTAAAACTACGATTCATCACAACTATTTGTTTAATCCAGTCAATTTGTTTTACGTTAATCACGTGCATTAACTGTGATTAATTGATAGCTCTAGTTTACACCCTTATTTGTTAGCAAATTGTCTAAACTCACATCCATCAAACTGTGGACCATTATTTGACATGACCACTTCCGGTATACGATATCTAACAAAAAAGAACTTTATGTGCATAATAACATGTTTTGCAGTAGTGTTTTCTAGCAATGCTATTTTTGGAAACTGCAGTAAATAATCCCAAACCAGTATACAGTTTCTTCTCGCATATGTGAACAAATCAATGCCCACTTTATACCATGGAACTAAACTCTCCTGAGTAAATATTATGGGCAGTGATGAGCTGCCAAAATCTTAACAACCGGTTCCCTATAAAACGTTCAGATTTAAGGGATGTGCCCCAGTATGTATTTTTTGTACCAACAGGGTTACCATACGTCCGTATTTTCCCGGGAGGAATTTTTAAAATTTAAAAATTCCTCCCAGATGGCAATTTAAGAACCAAAAAGCCTGACCTGTCCGGGAAAATATGGGTGTGTGTTAACCCTCCCTAAAGTTCTTTTTTAAAAAGATGGGCCTGAACTAGAAATGAGGTCTGTTTCACATGTGTGGGTCCCCGCCACTCCCTGGGGGTGTGCTAGGGTGACCAGATGTCCCGATTTTATAGGGACAGTCCCAATTTTGGGGTCTTTTTCTTATATAGGCTCCTATTACCCCGCACCCCCTGTCCTGATTTTTCACACTTGCTGTCTGGTCACCCTAGGGCGTGCACATGTGTGGGTCCCAGCTGCTCCCTGCCCCCCTCATTGAAGCAGGTATGCAGGGTTACTGTCCTGGGACCTGCAGGGCACCAGTGGACATGGGGCCAGCTGCAGACAGGGGCATGGGGCAGGGCTGGCTGTGGGCAGGGGGTGCAGGGCTGGCTGTGGGCAGGGCAGGGGGTGCGTGCGGCAGGGGCTGCAGGGGCTGGCTGCAGGCAGGGGCTGGCTGCGGGCAGGGTGGTGGGTGCTCACGGGGAGAGCAGCAGGACGCACAGGCCCAGCAGAGGAGCCAGGGACCCACCAAGCAGCAGCGGCCCCAGGGCTCGCACCCAGGGCCAGGCGGCAGCCCACATGGCTCCCGCAGCACAGCACCCCTGGCGGCCGGAGGAGGAATTACATCACTTCCCAGCCGGACCCCATTAAAGCCTCAGCGCCCCCTGAAGGGAAGCGGGTTAACAACCGGTTCTAAAACGGCTTCAAAATTTAACAACCGGTTCGCATGAACTGGTGCGAACTGGCTCCAGCTCACCACTGATTATGGGCCCCTTTACTTGATTGGGTCTGTATTTCTGTCATGTTTCACAAACTCTAATGGTTTCTTCTATGTACTCATCTATGTACCAGATGACTGGAGGATAACTAATATAATGCCAATTTTTTTAAAAGACTCCGGAGGTGATCCTGGCAATTACAGGCGGTAAGCCTGACTTTAGTACTTGGTAAATTCGTTGAAACTATAGTAAAGAACAGAATTATCAGACACATAGATGAACACAATTGTTGGGGAAGAGTCAACATGGTTTTTCTAAAGGGAAATCATGCCTCACCAATCTATTAGAATTCTTTGAGGGGGTCAACAAGCATGTGGACAAGAGTGATCCAGGAGATCTAATGTACTTAGATTTTCAGAAAGCCTTTGACAAGGTCCCTCATCAAAGGCTCTTAAGCAAAGTAAGCTGTCATGGGATAAGAAGGAAGGTCCTCTCCTGGATCAGAACCTGGTTAAAAGATGGGAAGCAAAGGGTAGGAATAAATGGTCAGTTTTCAGAACAGACAGAGGTAAATAGTGGTGTCCCCCAGGGGTCTGTACTGGGACCAGCACTATTCAACATATTCAAAAATGATCTGGAAAAAGAGGTAAACAGTCAGGTGGCAACATTTGCAGATGATACAACACTATTCAAGATGGTTAAATCCAAAGCAGACTGAAGAATTACAAAGGGATCTCACAAAACTGGGTGACTGGGCAACAAAATGAGAGATGAAATTCAATGTTGATAAATGCAGTCAGACACACTGGAAAACATAGTCCAAACTATACATATAAAATAATGGAGTCTAAATTAGCTGTTACCACTCAAGAAAGAGATCTTGGCGTCATTGTGGATAGTTCTCTGAAAACAGCCACTCAGTGTACCATGGCAGTTAAAAAAGCAAACAGAATGTTGGGAATCATTAGGAAAGGGATAGATAATAAGACAGAAAATATCATATTGCCTCTATATAAATCCATGGTAAGCCCACACCTTGAATACTGTGTGCAGATCTGGTCGCTTCATCTCAAAAACTTATATTGGAATTGGAAAAGGTTCAGAAAAGGGCAACAAATACGATTAGGGGCATGGAACAGCTTCCATATGAGGAGAGATTAATAAGACTGGGACTTTTCATCTTGGAAAAGAGACGACTAAGGGGGGATATGATAGAGGTCTATAAAATCAAGACGGGAATGGAGAAAGTAAATAAGGAAGTCTTATTTATTCCTTCTCATAACACAAGAACTAGGGGCCACCAAATGAAATTATTAGGCAGCAGATTTAAAATAAACAAAAGGAACTATTTCTTCACACAACGGACAGTCAACCTCTGGAACTCGTTTCCAGGGGATATTGTGAAGACAAGATTATAACAGGATTAAAAAAAGAACTAGATAAGTTCATGGAGCATAGGTCCAGCAATAGCTATTAGCCAGGATGGACAGGGATGCAAAACCATGCTCTGAAGTGTCCCTAGCCTCTGTTTGCCAACAGCTGGGAATGGGCAACAGGGGATGGATCACCTGATGATTCCCTGTTCTGTTCATTCCCTCTGGAGCAGCTGGCATTGGCCACTGTGTTACCCGGGGTTCTTTCAACCAAAAGCTCTTGGTAACTTTTACTCTGTGCAAGGTGGTGTCAGGAAATAAATCTGGGGAGACACGGCCATCCGACCGATCAATGGCTGGCACAAACAGGACAACACAAGAGTCCTTTCACTTAAAGCTAAACTTTACTTAGTCTCAAGCATTTACACACGTCCGCAACAGGTTAGTAAAACAGCCCCAACCCTCGATGATTACCGAAGCTGAGTGTGGCTCTCGAGTGGCACAGTGGCAGCCCATCTGCCAGTGGGGAACACAAGATGCATCCAGAGGGAGAGTCCAGTCCCGAAGAGTCCCACCACCTCAAACTTTCCCCCCTTATTTTACACATTAGTAACACAATGACATGTCCCTTAAAGAAAACTTGTTAAGTAAGCAGTTTCAATGGTCAAGCAAGAGGTTCCTTCTGATTATTGATTAACCAGGTGTGGGTTTTTCCAGAGTTTGCAGCCTTGAGGCCCCAATAGACATTCCTGGGGCACATCCTGCTCTTCTAAAATGCATGTGTCAGCAACTTCAACACAATTCTCATCAAGAAGGACGCGGGGTTAAGCTGCCCTTTCTGTGGCACCCAAAACCCTCTCCCCTCCTTCCTTGGTTAAGCTAAGACTGCTGACTTGGCTGCTTTTAGCAATAAGCCATAGTTGTTTCAGTCATTTTACGGTTTGCTGACATCTCCCCGTACAACTGTGCTAGATGGACGATTGGTTTGACCTAGTATGGCTGTTCTTACATTCACATTCATTTGAGGCCAGCATAAAATATCTCTAACCCTCCATTTACATTTTCCCATTCCCAATTGTCCTTTGTGTATTCAATTTTGCATGTCTTTCCGTAATGCTTTTGGAACAATTAGCTAGAGTAGGCCAGCCTGCGGCCTGGGACTCAGGGCAGCTGGGGCCAGTGCTGGAGCTGCCTGGCGCTCTGGGGCTGAGGACATTGACACCACAGCACCCAGCGCTCCTGGGCTGGGGGTGCTGGGGCCATGGCATCCCGGTGCTGGTGGCACTGGGTCGCTGGGGCCATGGCGCCCGGCACTCCGGGGCTGTGAGCACTCAGGCAGGCTGGCCAGGACTGGGGCTGGCGGCCGCAGTTAGGGGCTCAGGTCTCCGGTGGTGGAGGGGGGCAGAAGAGGTGGAGATGGGGTGAGGCCTCCAGCAGAAGGGACGGAGTCAGGTGCTAGCCTCCCCGAACAAGTGGCTCACGCCCTGTCCCCAACCACTAGGTCTTTTCCAAGCTTGCATACTATTTACAACTGCATATGAAAGAATAATCTCTGGATCCTAGGGGGAGTGTCTGCTAACCCTTTGTTTGCAATAGCTACTCGTGGCGTGTGGACTATTTATGGTCTCGCATAATAAAAACCTGCCCCATTTTACATCCATGAACTAGGGCATAGGCCTCCTTTTCTATCGGAACATATTGACACTCTGTTTTGGTTAGTGCCCTGGAAGCATACGCCACAGGTCTCCAGTGTTCACCATACTTTTGCACGAGTGCTGTGCCAATGCCTTTTTTGGAAACATCTGTAGCCACCATCATTGGGCAGTTACTGTCATAATATCTAAGGAATGGAGGCTCTTTTATGAACTTTTTCAGGTTTTCAAGTGCCTTATTATGATTGGCATCTCATGTCCATTGAGCATTTTTACACAGAAGAGCTTGCATGTTGCTGGTTTTATCGGCCAAGTTAGGTAGGTCTTGCCCAAAGGCTCAGGCTCTAACAGATCACCTTATTTGGGGTTAGAAAGGAATTTTGCCCTGAGTCAGATCGGCAGAGAACCTGGGGGTTATTTCACCTTCCTCTGCAGCATGGGGCATGGGTCACCTGCTAGCTTGAACTAGAGGTGGAGTCTCTGTAACTGGAAGTCTTTAAATCATGATTTGAGGACTTCAATAACTCAGACAGAGGTTAGGGGTCGATTACAGGAGTGGGTGGGTGAGGTTCTGTAGCCTGCAGTGTGCAGGTCTAGATGATCATGACAGTCCCTTCTGACCTTAAAGTCTATGAATCTAGGTACAAACTGCCCTACAAACTTATCATTCCTAGGAATTTTTGTACCTCACCTTTGTCTGTTAGGCCAGCATATTGGTAATTGCCTGTATCCTGCTCAGATCTACTTGTATCTCCTGTTCCATCAGCCTTTCTCCCAGGTATGCTTCTCTGACCCTAAATTTACATTTTTGTTGATTTAGCTTTTTCCCTCCTCAACAAGCCCTTTCTATTGATCTTTTGAGCCTCTGGTCATGGTTCCTCTGGCATATGTCCCCAAATTAAAACATCATCCATCCATGCTTTGGTACCTTCAGGACCACCAAATATTTGTTGTGCTTTTCTGTGGAACACTTCAGGTGCAGGATATAACCCAAAGGTAGTCCGCAAAAGCAGTATCTCCCAAAGGCCAGTGTACAAATGTGTGCTACTTTTGTTCTAAGGGAACCTGCCGAAATCTAACTGATACATCTAGTGTGGAGAAATATTTGGCATCAACCATTTCTCCAAAGATTTCTTCCCTTGTAGATATAGGGAAAAGTTCCCTTTTTAAACATATTATTAAGTTGCTTGGGGTCTAGACATAGGTGAAGAGGTCCATCTTTCTTTTCAACCATTACTAAAGAATGGACCCACTCTGTTAGTTCTACTTTGTCTATGGTGCCTAGTGCCACGAACTTGTCCAGTTCCTCTTTGAGCTTCTGCCTGAGAAAAAGGTGCACTCCTAAGGGGGGGTGTATTATGGGACTATTGGCCTCAGTCCACTCTATCTTATATTCTGTTGAGAGCTTTCCAGTCCCCTTAAAGACATCTTGGTACTGGTCCTCAATATGTGTGATCCCCTCCCCCTCTAAAGAACACACTCTGTATAAGGCTCAGGGTCTGACACGTTTGCAACCCTAGGATTGGTGCTTTTCGCTCTTGTACAATTACAAACCCTATCCTTTCCACATTGTCTTTTCCCTTTACTTCACGCGCACGTACACCGATAGTTGGAGTCAGCTCCCCCCTGTAAGCACTGAGCTTTACCTGTTTCTTTTCAGTGTGTCTTTGTTTTTCCTTTAAGACCCACACAATAGAGGCTGGTACCACAATTGCCAGTGCACCATTGTCCAACTTACCAGTCGCAAGGTTTCTGTTTGTTTCTATCATAATAGTTCAGTCACTAGGTGCTGGAGTTTCATGTGCAGTTCCAATGAAGAATTCTTCCCTGGTGCTTGCGCTGTTCCCTTCTTGGGACAGGGCGTGCACACATTGTTTCTGTTTGAGCCTATGGTTTTCCTGCTTGCAAACTCTCGCAAAGTGGTTACACTTTTCGCAGGTGTTGCTGCGTTTTCCAGACGCAGGCTATTGCTGTGGGCCACGCCTGCCATAACACGGTATACAGACCTTTGTACAGCCTTCTGCAAGCTCATTCCGATTTGTTTTTTTTATTCAGATTTATCTCTAGATCTCTCAAATCTGTTTTGCCTCTGCACTTCTTTGTAGGTTAGAGGAATTGTAATCTCGTCCACTGCTTCAGTGTGTTCTTTTCCCTCCCACAGTTTTCATGTGGCTCGAATAACTTCAGAGGCCGGGCAAACTCGGATTGCCTTTTCTAAATTCAAGCCTGGATCTTCCAGCAGTCTCTTTCTGAGCTCTATTCCTCTGCTGGCCATAACAATCTGTTTTCTAATTACGGAACCTGTGAGTTCTCCACCATCGGCTCAGCAGTCTGAGATCAGGCACAAATTCTTCAAAAGTTTCTCCCTCTTTTTGAGCTCTCCTATGAAAGTTGTATCTTTCAAAAGTCTCCTTGCTTCCAGGAGCACAGTACGTCGCAGATTTCTGCAGCACTGCCTCATAACTAGCCTGCTCTTCTTGGCTTACCTGCAGACTGTTATGTACATCTAGCGCTTCTGACCCAGCTATAATAAGGAAAATCTTTTGTTTATCTGCCTTCCCAGTGGCTCCACTGGTCTGCTGCATTGGTGCAGAGTTTGAACTTTGTTGGGGCTCTGAGCTGCTCCATTTCCAGTCCATGTTCTCATCACCCCACTCCGGACACCAGGTGATATTACTGGGTTCTTATGACAGAGACTAAGACAACATTGAGGGAGTTCATTCTTTATTAGAAGCAGAGGTGGATTAAGTTTTTGTGGGGCCCTGAGACAGAGGAAGTGGGGCACCTCCCCATCCCTTCCACCTGCAGTCCCCCCCACCCCGCCCTCCTCCCCATGCTCCTGCTGGGGAAATGGGGTTGGGGCACAGGGGCTTGCCCTACTCCACCTGCCCACAGCTCCTGCTGGGGAGCGGGGTCAGGGCGCGGGGGCTTCCCCTGCTGTCTTGCAGGAGCACCGGGCGGGCAGAGTGCGGCAAGCTCCCATGCCCCACTCCCCGCAGGAGTGCCAGGCAGGAGGAGCAGGTTGGAGTGTTGGGGCGCCCACTTTTCCAGGGCCTCCCAAGTGGCTGGGGCCCCTGGGCATGAGTCCCGTTGGCCCAGTGGCTAATCCACCAGTGATTAGAAGAAAGTCCAAGAGTGTAATGATCTTGGGGTTCATTAAATAACAAACCAGTGAATGAGAAAGGAATAAAACTTTAACAAAACAAACTGGAGAGCGTCTGTACTGAGCTGCTGCACACAGCCATGTGGTGTTCCCAAACCCTGCCTCCAGAGCACTGCTCCAAATTCCTATGGTTATAATACTGTCCTTTATGAAGGAGTGTCTCTAAATTATAATCTTCTACAAACATATCTCTACATCTTCCCTCTTAAAGAAAAACAAATTAACTCTTATACACATATATAAACAGCTAACAACTATCTAATAACTCATTATTAAATTCTCAACCCATGTAGTACATTTCCATAAACACAATGTAAGAGGAGTGGTTACCTGCACGTCATTCTCGAGTGAGTCTTTACCACTCACTTTCCTCAAATACCCCTTCTCCAGGTAGGTTAGCAAGTCTCTATGAGTCTTTCAGGATGTTTAATCTTCTGCTCTGATCTTCTCTGAGTTGTTCTCTTGTTCCTTGACAGTTTCTCCTTTGTGCATTAATAAAGGATCAGTCAGATGGGAAATGTCAGAGTCCACATCTACTGTCAACATGTTGGAACTTTCTGGGATTACTTGTAAATCCCTCCGATTATGTCGAAATGTGTCCCCCTGCTCTGTCTGGACTACATAAGATGCAGCTGTTCTTTAATGGTACTACTTTGGCCCCAAGTGTTAGAGGTATGATCCCTCAGGCACACTCTATCACCTGGGTTAAGAGATGGGCGATCACGGGCTCTTTTGTCAAAATAATATTTCTGGTTCCACTTCTGATTTTCTTTCATCTTCCGCATGGTTTCATTGTTGTGCGATTTCAGCAGGTTATCAGTAATTAGTAAGTTAGATCTGATCCTTCTTCCCATTAACATCTGACCTGGAGAAAAGCCATTCTCCCAGGGTGTACTTCAGTAAACCAGTAACGCTTTATACAAATCACCCCCACTGTCAAAAGTCTTTTTCATAAGGTTCTTTACTGTCCGTATAGACCTTTCCGCAAGTCCATTTGATTGGGGATAATATGGGTTGGATGTTTTGGGATGAAAATCCAAATCTATGGCAAATTGCCTAAAATCTGCACTGGAAAATTGTGGCCCATTATTGATAAAGATTTCACCTGGAATTCCATGTCTGGAGAAGATTCCCTTCATGCCGGCTATCACTGATTTACTATTAGTACTGGGCAGTGTGCAAATTTCTGGATACAGAGAATAATAATCCTTTGATTACCAGGTAAATAAGTTAGTGCCGATCTTCTCATAAGGCCTTTGTGGAGCTGGCTGAGGTCTCAGCGGCTCTGCCTGCTGGCGTGGCTTGTATTCCAAGCATGAAAAGCAGTTTCCTACCACATTAGCGATGTCGTGATTGATCCGTGGCCAATACAGCACCATTCATGCTCATTGTTTGCACTTCTCAATTCCTAAATGACTCTAATGGATCTTCTGCAGTATTTCTTTTTGAAGGCTCATTGGAATGACAACCTTACTGCCCTGGAAAATCACCCCCTTCTATCAAAGTCAGTTCATGTCTGCAGTGCCAATAGTTTTGTATACTTGGACAGCAACTGCTTATTTCTTCAGGCCATCCTTTAATTATCACTTCTTTCAGGATTCCCAACGATTACTGAGGATGTGCCTAAGAGCTCTATGACCTCACCGTGTTAGATGCTGTCCAAGCACAGAACAAGACAACGTGCCCTGTCCCAAATAAAAATAAACATTAAGAACAGCACTGCTCTCCTATGACAATTATCCCCAGTGTCCGTTCCATTATCAGAATCATCCCAGCCGCTTGATCCAAACTGCCGGAATTTAGAAACCTTTCTTGCTGTGCCGGTTCCCTCCCCAGTCTTTGCATTTATGTGCAGGGAGTTTAATACATTAACCCACTGTGTAACCTCTACCTCTTATTTTAGAACAACTCCATCTCTCCTGCCTTATGCTGCCCATTGGAAGTATTAGCCAAATTGTTGGATCATATTAAAGAAGTTCTGTATTAAAATCACAAATGAGTTTGATTCCCCATAGTTTAAATTCCAGGGTATTACTAATTAAGAGGTCTCTTGGTTTTTGGTACTGTTTCTCTCCCTCTATGTGTGAAACTTGCAAGCTGCTAATTGTGTTAGTACATTCTAAGACTGAGTCTGTTCTCAAAGCAATTCACACAGAGAGAGACTCAAAGCAATACTCTGTAACAACAGAAACAGCACCCAGAGACTCCCCACCCTTTTGTTGTATTCATCTCGCTTTGTTAACAATTGTGATTAAAATAGAGATAGAGGATGTATGTGGATGGATGCTTGGTGTGAATAATAATTGAATGATCAGGGAGGTGGCAGCCTAAGAATCCAGTGTCCATCAACTGAAGAAGGTGTCAAGTGGAAATAACCAGAGGACCCCCCGGAGGGCAGACTGGAATCCACCCAACAGCCTCAAGAATGGGAGAATCAAAGAACAAGATAACATCTGGCAGCACGGAGCCGTCAGGAATGTGCCATCTCCTGATTGATTCAGCAACAGCATGATGAAGCAATTCCCATAGACTGGCATAGGAAGAAATTCCTATAAAAATGGACTCTAGCAAGTGAGAACTTTGGGGTCTGATTCTGCAAACCAACTTCCAGGAGCATCAGATGAGCATCTAACAAGGCCCTGCTCCCTCCTCATGTCCAGGCCATCTGGCCAGTGGCTTGGCATGAGCAACTCTAAGGCTGGTAACTATGATAACAACCTTGCAGAACCTGTGTGTGTGTGTATGAATGAATGTGTGAATAAATATGAAATTGAATGGAATGTTACAGCTATAACTAACTGCTTACTGAAAAGGAGGACTTGTGGCATCTTAGAGACTAACAAATTTATTTGAGCATAAGCTTTCGTGAGCTACAGCTCACTTCATCGGATTCATTCTGTGGAAAATATAGTGAGGAGATTTAGATACACACAGAACATGAAAAAATGGGTGTTTATCATGCACACTGTGCATCCTTACAGTCTCTAAGGTGCCACAAGTACTCCTTTTCTTTTTGCGAATACAGACTAACACGGCTGCTACTCTGAAACCTAACTGCTCACTAGGATTCTTTCTGTATTTACAGTAAATGTGGCATTTTGCCTTTTCTCCTTTAATAAGATCCTGCTGGTTTTTATTTTATTGGTATAACAAAATCAACTGAGTTAGGTGAAAAGCACTTCTTCTAAAGCCCACAGGACAAGCCTTGCGAAGTCTCAGTCTAGCAGGTGGGCATCTGTTTTACTTGTGTGGAGATGATGCAATCCAAACAGGCTCTGACTGCAGGAGTTACTCCAATGATCTTTGATTCCAAAATTATGCCTGTTACAGTGAATTCTCAGACTAAGGTCATGTCTACACTAGCAAGCTTACAGTGGCACAGCTGTACTGATGAGAAACTGTACTGTGTAAGAAATCCAGGAGCAGGCAGATGTAGGATAACATGCTCCCTGCATTAATCTTGTCTTTTCACCCATGTTTTAAGTGATTCCTGATTATAGCAAATTCCAGGTGTCTGGTGACACATATTCCTGTGTGGGCTATAATTGGAGAGGTAGGATGTCTCGTATCCTTGCTATAACAACATTTACTTTGGCATCTGGGAGGCAGCAAAACAAAAAACATCAGCCCCAAGTGTCCCAGCCCAGGCTTCTTATTGTGGAGTCATAAATTAAAGAACCTAAATCAGTTAAGCATTGCAATTTTGAGCAGAGCAATACCTAAGGTGTTGCAATTCTAAGTGGGGCAACACCTAAACACATTCCTTCTGGTCCTTCCCCCCCACAAGTAAAGTTGGCAGCAGATCAGCTGCTGGGTATTTGTGTGACTCTACCTCTTTGGATATCATTGGATCAGTCTGCCAACTGGAACACCTATAAAGAGTAATTGGATGGTGCATTTGCTGGTCGGGAGAGGACATACACAGCAGGAAAATGACATCTGTGGTGGTAAGACTGATAACAGCTATTTGGTGCTGGCTGCATAAGGATGTTTCTCGAATCTTTTACCTGCCCGCTGTGCTTTGTCTGACCTACACGGTGCTGAAAGCAATCAAGCTGTATCAGTGGAGAAGGGAGCTGAACAAAGCATTGAAGAGTTTTCCAGGCCCTCCAGTCCACTGGCTTTTTGGCAATGTCCATGAGGTAAGGAAAGAGGTGGGAGTGCAGAACACTTCAGTGGTGGTGGTGAAGACTTAAAGCTCAAATCAAAAAACCAAAAGCAGCTTCCTTCTATAGAGAGACAGCCTGCCTAGTGGTTAGAACACAAGTCTGGGAGCCAGGACCTCCTGAGGTTTTCTCCAAGCTCTGATATAAAGTTGCTATCTAGAATGGAGGGGTGGGGAAGTCATTTAACCTCCTGCCTACTCGTAGTGAAGGAGGAATAATAATGTTTACATTGGTCACTGGTTGTTGAGAGGATAAATTGATAATTATACAATGCTCTGAAGACATTTATGCTCTATAAATGCTGAAGTGTTAGGATTATAATTATATAGATTTTTATAAAGTTACTGCAGGAATTTGGAAGGGTTATAAATTCTCATGTTTCAAGAGATAAGGCAACCAGTAGCTAAGGAAGGCTTGAAAAAAACTATTTGTGTGGGAAAGTTCTTACAGAACTGTTTTTGGCTGGGTATCTTGTAGCATCTTCTGAATCTGATAGTACTGGCCGCTGTTGGAGACAAGATACTGGACTAGATGGACCCACTGGTCTGATCAAGTATGGCAATGACCATGCTCATATGAAGTAAAAGAGAAAAATAGTTAGAGCCACAACTCCACCTTCCTGGCCTCTAGGCTAATATCATTCAGATCTATGTTTCATGCATAATATTGTATAGCATACATTATACAGTGTGTGCTTTCCATTTAAGTAGCCACAGAAGAAACAATCAGATGGGGGCAAGAGGGATTTGAGACAGAAAAACTCTGGTTAAACTTTCAGTAGAAAATAATCTATGAGCAAGTTTATTTATTTACTTATTTTGCATGCTTCCCATTCAGTAATTTCTTTGCAGACATATAAGGTCCAAATTTATGGTTGTGTTCTTAGCTTATAGACACTGAAGGTCAGATATTTACTGAAGTCAACAGGGTTATTCATGTGAGTAAGTGTGAGCCTACTAATGTGAGTAAGGAATGCATAATTTAATCCCCAAGAGATTGGCCACATTGGGGGTTGGATTATCAGTGGCACTGAGCTGGGACAAAGGTGGCATCACATCACCTTTCTGCGTCTCTCCGTCCCCAGTCCTGGGGACAGCAGGGGATTGTTTCAGACTCTGGTGTAATTTAGAGCAGTCTTGGGGCTGCTCTGTAATATGCCTAACTGTCTAGGGCCATCTAAGAGCCATCCACCAGCCAAGGATTCCTGAAGCACAGTGTACGCCAGTCACCCCCTTCTTGACCCCAGCAGACCCTCTATCCCAGGGGTCAGAAGCATGTAGCATAAAGGTGTCTATGCCAGCCTCTGAGACTTGGAGATCCCCAGCTGCCTTCTTATGTCAGCTTTCTACCCCTCTTACCACCAGAGCGGAGCACGGGGGATAAGGTAAGGGTTAGGGGACTTGCCTTGTGTGAAGCCTCCTGCAGAAATGAAATGGTAAACATAGTATTTTGTCCTTCTTCCCACAAATCTCTGGCCTGGCAATCCTGATCAAGCAGCATGGGCTGTGTTGCAATAGTCTGAAAATGCTAAAGCTAGATCCCTAGAATCCGTCAGGGCTTATAAAAAGCAAACCCAGCAAATTCTTTGCCATTTTGCACTGCTTCTTCTGCTAACTCATTTGACTGCGCGTAGGAAGGACTTGACATGGGATGCTTGAACTGATACAAAGAGAACTGCCAAAATGACTCACTCCTGAATTGTGAGCCATTATTTCAGCTGGAATATTGTGTTATGCATGTGAGTTAGTTACACTGAATGGCAACCGAGTAGCTAGTTTCCTTGCTAGTGTGTTGTACAACAGCTCAAATAACAGAAATTGAGCGTCTGTCCTTCAGTAAGAGATCCTGCTTAGCTCAAGTAGATCGACACCACCCTGTGGTGTCAGTCGTTGCTTTACATTTTGTTTCTTCTCTTTATTTCACACTAGGATAGTTTATCTTCATTGGCACATAGAATAGAATATCAGGGTTGGAAGGGACCTCAGGAGGTCATCTAGTCCAACCCCCTGCTCAAAGCAGGGCCAATCCCCAGTTTTTGCCCCAGATCCCTAAATGGCCCCCTCAAGGATTGAACTCACAACCCTGGGTTTAGCAGGCCAATGCTCAAACCACTGAGCTATCCCTCCCCCCAAAGTTTCAGTTTCAGGTATCTCCACCTCTGACCCCTGTATGCTCTAGGGCTGCCCCCTTAGGTCTCAGGGCTCCCGCTGTCACCTCTCTATAAGCAGAGTCTTGCAACTCTGTCCCTCCAGACCATGGTTTCAGGCATGCAGTCCCCCTGCAGTTCACTGCCATTATCCTATAGCACCTGCAGTCTGGAGCTCTCTCTTTCAAGGGCTAGGACAGTGGTTTACCAGAGACCAGGAAGCCATCACAGATATTTAAGGACAAAAGCCTTCCAGAGAAAACATGCAAAACAATTGACACTCTATACGCTTGCTTCAGCTTACCAAGTGTGCCTAGCACCTGGAGACTTTGGCAGGTTCTAGTCCTTCATACCCTGGAGCAGGGGTTGCCATCTTGGTTAAAGGTTCCTGGCAATTGGTTGGATCCAAATGAGCGCCCTCTCAGTCAGTTTAAGCTGACACTTCTCTACAGTTTGTGGGGCCTTTGTTTCCCAGGTGTTCTGAAACAGGCAAAACCAGTTACTTTACCTTTCGGGGCGGGGGGGGGGAGGCGAAACTTCAAAGGCCAGGTAGCTGCATAACCAGAACTAGGATTTAGCATTAATCACCCCTTAGTGTGTCCGTATTCCACAAGAATCTCAGCCAGCAAACCAGGAACACACAAACATGTATAAAATGTATTGATACAAAGGCCTATGAATGTTCGATAGACCCATACCCATCTCACACATCTCAATATAAGTCTTCTGAAGTTTCCATGTGTCCAAGGATGGACCCAACCCCCTCACTGTTTAAGTTTCTGCTTCTTGGCATTTCCACAACACCTCACACAAGGCGTTATGATGCCTATCTCGTGCCTAAGCCCCAGTCTGAAACTCAAAGCTGGTGCAGAGAGGTGTTGCCCTGCCTGTCTCAGCTGCAGGGCCTGAGTGGGTAGATGTGCTCTCAGAATGACTAACTCCACACAGTGAAGCTGGGAGAGGGGAGGAAAAGGCAGCCTCTCTTATAACCATTAGCCCAGAGATTGGGGAATTCATCCAGGATATGGGACACCCTGATTCAATCCCCTTCTGCATTCAATCCCTGCCCATGTTCTGCCCCCCTCCTTCCCCCTACCCTGAAGCCGGCGGGAGTTCAGCTCCAGCTGGCAGGCTCCCTGCTAGCCTCCGCACCACATGGTGCCCAGGAAGCAGCCGGTAGGTCCCTCCTCCAGCTCCTATGCGTAGGGGCAGCCAGGGGGCTCTGCACGCTGCCCCTGACCCAAGCGCTGCCCCACAGCTCCTATTGGCTGGGAACCGTGGCCAATGGGAGCTGCGAGGGTGGCACCTGTGCACAGGGCAGCACGCAGAACCGCCTGGCAGTGGCCTCCACGTAGGAGCCGGAGGGGGGACATGTCACTGCTTCCGGTGTGTGTGTGTGTGTGGGGGGTCAGGCACTTGGGACCAGCCTGGGGAGAGTCGGGCCAGTGGCCCGGTGCAGCACTGGGGCCGGCCTGAGGCTGGGGGAGCCAGTAGCTTGGCCTGACGCTGGAGCGGGGGGGCAGCGGCTGGGGCAGGCAGCCTGGCCCGGGGGGGGGCGGGGTGCAGCTAGTGAGGTTAGAACAGGTGAGCTGGGGCTCCTCTGGCTGTGGGGAGGGGGGGCCTTGGGAGGAAGGGGCAAGGCCTGCGGGCTAGCCTCCCTGAAGGGGAGGTTCGCCAGCCGCCCATGCACTTCTGCCTCATGAGGAGAAGGGATCTGAGCATGGATTGTCCATTTTTCACATGAGTGCCCTAATGTCTAGGTTACAGAGTCAGTCTCACTAACTCTCTGGCCCAACGCATATTTAATTCTATATCCACACAGAGGAACAGCTTCAATGGGAGAGAATGAGAGACCCCACATCAGAACATCCTAGAATCTAGTGCTTAGGGCCCTCAGCTGGGTGGAGGGAAACCCTTGTTGAAATGCCTTCTCCTCATCTGACAGAGCGGGGAATTGAACCACAGTCCCCCACATCATGAAGGAGTTTCCTAACCACTGGGTTACAGGTTATAAGGGAAGCCTCCTCCTCTCTCCCACTGCCAAGGGGCATTTTGTGTAGAATTAAGTATGGAACATCACTATTCTTGGAAGAAGTAGCTTAGGCCTGTAACTCTAGGAGAGGTTCACAGAGATACGTGCCTCCCTCCAGCTCAGATTGAGGGGCCTAACTCCCCGAGAGATGTGGGGCTTAGAATACACCCCTCTCCTTCACATCTGCTATTGGCTGATTAAGGTGGTTCCGTGCCTAGCATGTTGGCTTTTGTGGATCCCATTCTTAGGGGCTGTCTCTCCCTACGCATCATAGGGAGCCTGGCCACCTAACTCAGCTTTTGTGGATTCCACGGGGTGCCTATTAAGAGTTAGGCATTGCACCACTCAACCTTGCAATGCCTAAGTTTTGTTTGTGGATGTGGACCTTAGTGTTTCTCTGGCTAGAGCTGATCAGGATTTTGAAATGTTGACACAGACACATGAGATAACCACAGCAACATTTTACATTTTAAAAAAAAATTGTGTCCATCTTCCAATCATTGCTATAGCTGCTTGGGAAATTTTGAAAAATTCAATGACAAAACAGGGGGAATAATGTCAAAGCTTTTTACCTGTCCCCTCTCTATCTTACTTTCCTGCCACCTCTAAATCTAAGGTGAGGTCCACACTAAAACATTAGGTCAACCCAGTTACATCATTTAGGGCTGTGAAAAATTCACACCCCTGAGTGACATAGTTAAGACAACCTAATCCCTGGTATAGAGAGTGCTAAGCCAATGGAAGAATTCTTTTGTCAACCGAGCTACCGCCTCTCAGGGAAATGGATTAACTATAGTGACAGGGTTTTTGTAGTCTGGAATTGGGACAGCAATTTAGCACATACTTAAGTCTCAGTAATCTGAAAGTTTTCCGGATTCAGGGCCCTAGACATGATGAAGTTTAAATTCTTTTCCTTATTTTTCTGTGTTTCTGACAAAACCAAAATATATGCCTATGGACAAGAAACCTTCCACTTTTGAGAGATTTGTTTCAGTTTGTCAAACAGGGCAGTATGGATTATCTCCAGTGATTTGTTTAGAGATCAGGTGCTCTCAGAGGTCTGCCTCAAACCATCACAAAGCAAAACAAAATAAGCAGTTTTGATTGCCCCAAGGCTTCAGTAGAGACCCAGCAAGACAAGCTGGCTCCTTCCGGGTCTCATCTTATCTGAAGAAAGGGCAAAGTTTATAAACTCCTTTATCTCCCAGAATGCCATGCCCCAGCTCAGAAATGCAATTGGGCTGCTAGGGAACTCTGTCTCCTAGCAACCTTGCTCCTCTGAATCCGAGAGGACTATCCCAAGTCAGCCTTGTCCCTCACCTCTGAGGGGAGCTCCAACCCGCTCAGCCTGGGGAACCTCAGCCTCACATTCACCAGTATGTTTTAAGAGGTAAAGCCTGGACCAGGGTAGTGCCACATTTTAAGGGCCAGTGCGCTTCATTCCATCCAGGGCACTCTGTGTCACCCTCTAATTAATTCAACAGTATCATGTATAAATAATTAAAATTGGGATTGAAGCATCACTAGTGGGGGACTGGTGCTTACTGAATGTCCCAGGAGATGAGTGAATCCCTACCCTGATGGGAGGGTGGGGAAAACAGGGTTAACTGGTCCAGAGGTACCCATTGCCAAACAAAACAGAAGCTAGGGAGGGGCTGCAGCCTACGGCCGTAGGAGTCCCACAGATGGCAGGTTGGGGTCCCTGTTTGCACAAAGTGAACCCTCGGACATTTGGAGTGCTGGACTATGGTGACCTGCTGTTACAACAACTAATCATAAATCTATATTGGGGTAGCACCTAGGAGCCCCAGTCATGGACCAGAATCCCATTGTCCTAGGCATTGTTCAAACATATAACAAAAAGACAGCCCCTGCCCCAAAGAGCTTACAACAGGTGGAGATAGACAAACAAGGGGAGCAATAGTTATAATTCATTTCACTATTATGACACCAATGATCAACAGTGTAGGGGCCTGTGACAAAGCTCTGTCCTTGCCTCTGTGGGTCCCACGTTTCCTGGTGGATTTCGCTAGCCTCAGAGGCTCACTGTGACCCTCCACGTAACCCTTCTTTCTCTAGAGACAAGGGCCACAGTCTACTGAGCCATTTTCATCATAAGTCAGCAAGGGAAATGAGGAGAAGTTATCCTTCCTTGCACAGTCTCTGTTGTCTCCCAGTCTCAGTGATTAATCAGGGGCAAAGGTGGGAGTGGGGGGGAGTCCGGGCCCACCTTCTACTCCAGGCTCCAGCCCAGGGACCCTAATAGTATCAGCTATGGTAGCTGACCTTTTAGAAACACGACATGTACAATTTCCTAGGCTACTTCCCCCACAGCAGCCTTCACTTCCTCAAGCTCCACTTCACCCTTACCTCAGGGCCTCCTTCCTTGTGCCTGATATGGTGTATACTACTCAGCCTCTCCAACAGCACTACTTCCTCCCACAGCTCCTGACATGCACACCCTCCTGACTGACTGGGAGGCTTTTAACTTGTTTCAGCCAGCCCCTGATTGGCTTCAGGTGTCCCAATCAACCTAACATTCTCCCTGCCTTCTGGAAAGTTCTTAATTGGCCCCAGGTGTCTTAATTGACCTGGAGCAGCTTCCATTTCACTTAACCTGGTACCAGGGATTTGATTAGCCTGGAGCTAATATATCTATCTCCCACTACTTTTCTATAGCCATCTGGCCTTCCCCTGTCACAGGGCCTCAGAAATCACAGTAGCTGTCCAAGTTAAAAGTCAGCTGAAAAGTCCAATGAGTAAAAAGGGGTGGGAAAAGGGGGGGCTTGGCAAAGGCACATATCAGACACCTAACTTTTGTCTTCTCCTTTGTCATTAACAAAGCTGGCTGAAAATTTGCAGATGGAACATGATTCTGTCACAAAATCTGATTAATCGAAACCTAAACATTCCATAGACATATCAATTTTGACTTAATTTTGTCTAGGGAAAAAAATCAAAATGAAGCCTTTGTTTCAAAACAGTTTTTTTGTTTTGAATTTTTAAAAATATTTTATTTGTATATATTTACATTTTATTTTATATTCTTTTATAAAATAATGTAAACATGCAAAAATAAAATGCAAAATAGAACAATATAAAACATAAACATCAACTACAATGTAAAAAAAAATAAAAAAAATCAAAACAGAAACATACCATTTCGATTTTATTGAAATGGAAACTTTTAATGGACCCGCAAATGATTTTTCCCCCAAATATTCCATTTCACAGGAGACTTTGAAAATCAGTGTTTCAGTCTGATTCTGAACAAAGATGAATTTTGAATTCACAGATTTTCCCATAAAACAGAATTTTAGGTTCCCAACCAGAACAGGTCATTCATTACTAGTATTTAGTAATCTAGATATTCACTAATTCTTATAGTACCGTAAAAGCACACGGTGCTGTAGAATAATAATCCCTGTCCTTATCGGCGCCATGAAAACGAATGATTTTCCTCACTGACTTTTAAGGAAGCATGATCAAATCCTATGGCACAAGCTAATGCAACAGAGACCAAGCAGAGCTGAGTTTGACCCTTGTCGCAGTAACACCTCCTGGAGTAGGTGGCACTTCAGAAGTTTTAAGAAAAAGGAGGATGGTACATAAGGAACATTAGCTGGGTGCTTGTGCCAACAATGTAGGCAGACAGAAGAGAAGGCACAGAATCAGGAGTGGGTGGTGGAGCCTGAAGGAGCTATCAGGGTAGAAGTGTGGATGAAGTGTAAGAAGCACAAGACAGTGTGGGAGGAGATGAAATTTTAAATGGATGATCCTAACTATGTGTACTTGCAAGGCCAGATTCCCTAGCTGGTGTAAATCAACACTGCTCCACGAAGACAATTTGGACATCACATATGTTTTCGGATCAATGGGCGAGAACAACAACAAAGTCAAAACTCTTGGCATGGATTTTGATTTTGATATTGACTTGAAGGAAACAGATCAAATGTTGAAAGTGTTGTTAATATTCAGCTGTATAATAAATTAGGGGACAATGGATAGAAATTTTTAAAAAGAGTAAATGGGATTGTCGCAGTTCAAGGAAACTGCAATTGTATGCCCCATCTATGGTCCTCCAGGGCACCAACTCTAGGGTCCCAGCTTCTCCGCAGTCACCTCTCTTGGGCAAAAAGAACAGGAGGACTTGTGGCACCTTAGAGACTAACACATTTATTAGAGCACAAGGTTTCAGAGGCACACATCTCTCTGCCTTCTGACGAGAGTATTTTCAGGCTTCACAGCTCCCTGCCTGCACTATGAATTCCCCAGCAAAGGCAGACTGCCTGTGGAGGTCTGCTTTACTTTTCTCCTCAGAGCCGGTAAACAGTGTAATTGCCACAGTTATAAAAAGTTACCACACAGCTCTTTCTAAGCAAGCACATTTATTCTTAAGGTATAAGCACTACAGAGAAAACATATTAAAAACAAACAATAAAAGAACTTACATGTGTGGTTTACCAGAGGTCACCTCCAGCTCCAACAAGATTTCTGGCTGGTGAACAGTCCTTCAAACCTCACCAAGGGTCACAAGCTTATAACAGTTGTTATCTCAGAACGAGCACACTCATGAATCTACGGTCCCCTCCTTTGTTGAGTTTGGATCTTTGAAGAAACCATGAATGGGTAATCAGTCATACCGGGGGGTTCCCCCTCAGGGAGAAGCTTGCATAACCAGAGTAGATGCATTGCACACACCCATCCTAGAGATTTCCTGGGAAAACTGTTGATCTTTAAAAGTTCATTCTTTTCTTGGCCCACTGTTTTAAGAGTTCTTTGAAGCACAAAACCCTTTCCAAAGTTTACATTAGACCTGTCTCCCCCTAGAAGTTCGATACCATCCCATAATAATGCATATACATTTGTATTTTCATACAATGAACTCCTAGGATACTTAATTCAATAAGGTTTGCCCAGGATATTGCAGGAAATTGCTATACCTTTCACAGGGATGACTAGGGTAATTATAGGCCAGTCAGTCTGACATCGATCCCAACCAAGATAATGGAGTGACTGATACAGGACTGGATGAATAAAGAATTAAAGCAAAGTAATATAATTAATACCAATCAACATGGGATTATTTAAAATATATCGAGTTAGTTTGACGGGATCTCTTTTTCTGATGAAATTAAAAGGTTGATTGATAAAGGTAACAGTGTTGATGTAATATACATAGACTTCTGTTAGGCACCTCTGATCTAGACCATACATCATCAAAGGAGCCACACTGATTTGCACCTGCTGAAGGTGCATCCCTGTAGGCCCGTCTACACTGCAAAACAAAACAAACAAACAAACAAAAACACGAAACAGACCACGGCATTGCATTGCAGAATCCGGGTCTACAGGCTGGGGCTCATGCTACTGGGCTAAATATAGCACTGTAGACATTTCTGCTCAGGCTGGAGCTTGGGCTGTGAGACCCAACCCCTTGCCAGGTTTAAGAATCCATGCTGGAATGTCTACACTTCTATTTTAAGCCCTGTAGCATGAACCCCACAAGCCTGAGTCAGTTGACCTGGGCTCTGAGACTTGCTGTTGTGGGGTGCTTTTTTTAAGTGTAGATGTACCCTAAAAGTCTTCATTGTGAGAAGAGACAAAAGAAGGCACATGATTAGGGCTGGCCGTAGATTTTTAATGTGCTTACTATTGTAGGCACCATAGTTTCAAGTGCTGCATTATCCAGCCCATGGCTGAGATTGGTTGCTTTTGCTAAACCCTTACAGTAAGGCACAATTCTTTTATTAAGCTACTAACCACTGCTATCAAATGACATTGTAAATCTGACAAAAACAAAGGCCTTCAAGCCTAGTTCTACCCCCACAGAGGGGTATATGAAGGGAGGTAAATTTTGAAGTGAGACTTTGTGGGTGGAAGATGGAACATTTTAATACTGGAGTGCACTAGGGAAAGAAGTTGTGTGTACTTTGCTTGCTTAAATGTTTGTTCATCTCACTTTCACGGCAATGAATTATTAAATAATAGTTCTTCTATACCAGATAGATCACATACTTTAGATTTTGCACTGTCCGGTGATAGTTATCCATTCTTCTGACATTGGAAATGTTGTCTTGAACTCTACAGGAGAGAGATTTTGGCAAATGCCTGACCTATTGCTTCTGTTCTCTTTTTCCTCCATCATTGTTGCAGTTCACCGGAAGAGGGAAGGATCTGGACAAGGCTTTGGAATGGAGTAAAAAGTACACACGTGCTTTCCCCGTGTGGTTTGGAAAATTTGTAGTGTTTGTGAGCCTCAACGATGCTGATTATGCTAAGGCTGTATGTGCCAGGGGAGGTAAGAGGTGGTGCATTTTGCCTCTGAATGAGAACAACACACTTGTTATCGAAGTCCTCCAAGGTGTGATTCTGCTGTGAGGCCTGCCAGGAATTGAGTAAGCAAGTGTAAGCTCAGCCCTGATGTATGGCTGTAGCCTTCTGCCTTTTCTCCTTGGGGTTATGGGCTAAGTTCCCTTCAAACTGCTCGGCCGCACAGCAGCCTGTCAAGGGCCGCGCAGGCGCTCAGGGCTGTGGCAGAGAGAGACGCCTCTCCCGCAGCCCCAGAGCTGCTGTGGTGGGGAGAGGCGCCTCTCCCCCCAAGCCCAGGTGCTGCTGCAGGGAGAGAGAGCTGAGGGGAGTCCTCTCTCCCGACTGCAGCCCCAGGGCAGCCTTCACCCCAAACCCCTCATCTCTGGCCTCACCCCAGAGCCCACACCCCTGGGTGGAGCCCTCACACCCCACCCCAACCCTCTGCCCCAGCCCTGAATCCCCTCCCGCACCCTGAATCCCTCATCCCTGGCCCCACCCTGGAGCCCACACCAACAGCTGGAGCCCTCACTTCTCACACCCCAACCCTCTGCCCCAGCCCTGTATTCCCTCCCATACCCTGAACCCCTTATTCCTGGCCCCAGCCCTGAGCCTCCTCCCATACACTGAACCCCCTCATTCCTGGTCACAACTGAGAGTCCACACCCTGAGCCAGAGCCCTCACTCCCCACCCACCCACCAACTCTCTGCCCCAGCCCTGAGCCACCTCCCACACTCTGAACCTCTCGGCCCTACCCCCACTACACATCACCTCCATATTGGGGCACATAACAAAATTCATTCCGCACATGCATGGAAAGATTAGAGGGAACATTTGTTATGGGTCTTGAGTTCACCTTTCAGGGCACCTGGTATTTCCACCCAAGGAAACCCCTACTAGTGCAGAGAACATAGGGGGCTTGTCCCTTCAGAAAATATTTCACACACAATATCATAAAGAGGAATATCAGTCAGAGCACACACAAATAAAATAGCTATCACAATTCCCAGGTAATAAAACAGTAACTATTGATTAGGTATGGGGAACTGAGACTAAGGGGCAAAGGAAAAAGGGATCAGGATAACAAAAGACAAAACCAACAATACATAAAATCCACCCCTTCCAACATATACAGCCACTAAAAGCCACCCTTTGGGCCCAGCACCTGCCTAGGTAAATAGTGAGTTAAGAATCATCCTTTGATTGGTGTTGCAGCACTGAAGTTGGTGGCTGGCTTAAAACAAAACAGCAGAATAAATAAATAAGGATGTTCTTATGAAGTATCCACCCCAAGGATGGCCAGATCATCCTTGTTGCTCTCTGGTCCAGATTCCAATGTGCAGATAGTTTGGCTCTTGGTAGCCCGACCATGACTCTCCACATTACTGAGTGTCCCAAAAATCCCATAAAATCCTCCCTTGGATAGGAATGTGGAGGGCTGAAAGGTCCTCCCTGGCTGTGACGTTTCTCTCCCTGCTACAGTCCAAACACAGCCAAAAAACTGAAAGTAAAACCAAACACCCTGTCTCGTGGTGCTGCCTCATTATGGCTGGTTCTGGTTGTGTGGCTAGCCAGTCTGTCTCCTCTGCCACCAATTGCTGCTGCGATTCAGGGGCAAGTCCGGTAGATGCTCAGTATAGCATTTCAGAAGCAACCTCTCCAAAGGAGTTACATGAGGAGAGTTAGGGGAGGTAACAGGTGAGGATGGATGATTTTATGTATGTGTTTATAGAGGGTTGAGCAGTGAGGCAGCAAAAATTGCAAATGACACAGTTATTTAAGTTAGTCAAAACTAAATCAGGCTGTGAGACACTTCACGTGAATCCAACCAAGCTAACTGAATGGGCAACACAATAGCAGATGCAATGCATTGTTGTTAAATGCAAAGTAATGCATATTGGACAGAAAAAAAATTAACTACTCATCCACCTTCCAGGGCTCTAACTTAAGTGTATTACAGAGCAGTCTACACTATGGGCTCCATTTTATTTCCTCTCTCTCCACTGCTGAAGTCCCTTCTTTGGCTGCTTCTGCCTCTGTCGGCTGGAGTCTCTGGCTGGCTTCTCTGCAGTTTTGCAGTAACAATAATAGCAACTTTAGCTTTCCAGGGAGCTCCATCCATTCTGAGTTCTCCAAACACAATGTCTCAGAGAGATCCCTAGCCCAGACAGAAAATGTGAAACTGTCCAATGACCATGGGTCTGTATACAACCACATATTGCTACCTAGCTCTGAAGCAATTCCCTAGGGTATTTCTCTACCATAGAAATACCACAGTAGCTAGGGTGCATCACCTTTAGCATATCCAGAGACAATAAACCGTTCTGAACTGTGATGGGGGAGAAGGTTGCGGGGGACGAGGGTTCACAGTGTTAGTACAAATGGTCCTTTTATTTTAACGATATAGGCTGGCCCTGTACAATGTTCCTATTCAGCTCTAGACCTACAGTATCCTTGGTCATTGCAGTCTTGTGTCTCTTCTTCACGTAGAGACTTTCACATTGTGCTGAGTTATTTATTATATGCCGTCCCCCCATTATTTTAATATCCCAGAGACAAAGCACAGAGGGGGAGCAACATTCCTTTCTATATGTACGGTACAACAGGGGGTTACAGTTCAGGGCTAGTTGCACCTCTGTCTCCTCTTCTGAATGTACCCTCTTCCAGGTGGCTTCAAGCATTCACCTCTAGGGCAGAATCCTGTGATTCTCCCACTCTTAGACCAGGGTACTAGACTGTAGCACCCTGTGTACAAACTGTGCTTATCCCAACAGATCCTACTGGACTTGGTACCTACAGTTCTTCCCTCTGGGATCTAGTGGCCAGCAGGGGATAGAAGATCCAAACCAGCCTTCTTAAACAAAGTATTGTTTAGTTCTAACAGTAGGAACACAGTATGACAAGGGAAAAGGTTTCTAAAACAAAAAAAGGCCTATATGTATGTTCATCTTACCCTCCTTGCCTTGGTAGGCACTCTAGACAGCCTAAGGTCTGGTGGGCAGTTTCTCCCCCTTAACCATCAGCTAAACCCATCTCCCCCTTCCTAGGCTGATTCAACCTGGGGGAATGGAGATAACATATCACCATTACGAGTCCTAGGTGAAGTGAGCTGTAGCTCACGAAAGCTGATGCTCAGATAAATTGGTTAGTCTCTCAGGTGCCACAAGTCCTCCTTTTCTTTTGCGAATACAGACGAACACGGCTGCTACTCTGAAAGGTGTGTGTTAGTGAGCTCGTATCTGGACTACTGTCTGTCTTCCTGGGTGGTTTCTCTGAACAAAGCTCAGGCAAACATATGGAGCCCACAGTATTCTAAGGGCTTGTCTAGATGGTGAGTTAGTGCTTGGCAAACTGGGCTGTAAATCTACAGCGCGTTAGTGTGTTGCACATTAACTAAACTAAAAACAGTTCTTACTGGAGAGCAGGTCAATATGTGCTAGGGAACTTTTAGCACATGGTTGCACCATCCAGATGGACTGTTAGTGCACGGCATGCTAGGAATGCGTCAGCCGACTGCACACTAGCGCGCCACCTAGACAAACCCATAGATTAGAGGCAACTCCACACCCATCACTACAGGTCTGCAGCCAAGCTGTCTCGGGATATGAATGACCAATGTAATCAATCAATGTGGATCGAACCACTAACCCAAAGCTTTTTTTCTCTCCCAATCACGATTTTGCAGATCCCAAGGATAATATTTTCTATCGCTACGTACTCCCATGGATTGGTATGTATAGTCTCGCTTTTAGCCATGAATAATGATACGGAGAAGCTACTCCACCGGCTGAGTCCCTGTGTTTCCGTGATTGCAAAGCAAGGCTCTTTCAGGTTGTTTCAATGCACAAAACCTCCCGGGGCAACTTCATCCCTTATTCTGACTATTCATGTTTATTACAGCAGTGCCTAAGGCAGGGCCAACCGAGTGAGGGGCCCCATTGTGCTGGCACTATTCAGAGTGTGAGATGGGATGGAGCTGTTCAAAGGAGTAGAATTACAACATGTCTCCCCGCTTTTGGGTCTCCCTGCTTTTGGGTCTCCCTGCTTTTGCTCTCCTGCCTTAACGGTTTGTTTAGCAGCTGTCTGAAGTGTTTATGTTGTCTGGGATTTTTAAGACCTGCATTCTTTAATTCATTTCCATTTTAAAAGCTATCCAGTGTATTAAACATTAAAAGTAGCTTGCAGAGGAGCTGATTCACTGCAGCAATTGCCTCTCTAGTGACGGTCACTCTGACCCAGAGGCGATCTGCCTCTTCCTGCCACTCAGCCTGCTAGCCAGGTCATGGTTTGGTCACACCCCTTCTGGGGTGACAGAAAGTCCAACGAATTGAAGTCCGGTGTCCTTACGTCTGGTCCTCAGTCCCAAATCTCAGCCTCAGTGTCCACTCCTTATACCCTTTCCCCAGGGCTTTAAATCAGCCTGATCCCCGTATGTCAGGGGTTCAAGCCACCTTCCCTGTGGCTAGTAGGGAAACCCAGATCCACCATCTACACTGGGCTCCAGGCCAGGAACCCTGGGATAAGCAGCCAAGGTCTGCTCCCTCAGACACCTTGCTGCTGCCTCCCTGGACTCCTTCCTGCCTTTTTCTCAGTCCCTTCTTCGGTTCTTTGTACCAATCAGCTCCTCCCATGGTTTCTCCCCAAGAGGCCCAGTTCCTGCCAGTGCGTCAGGGTCAACCATAGGAGCTTGCTCCAATCACGTGTCTTACCCCCACCCTCCACCCACAGGCTTTGTCCTCACCCTGAAGGAATCTTCTTGCTCCCCTCAGGTCTCTCTGCTCTCTACTAGGAAGAGGGTGACTGCAGTCTTACAATAGGCTAATGGTACCAGGGGAAAGCCTATAATAGGGTAGTGATGGGAAAACCCACCTTGGAGATAAATATTCACATGAAATGAGATTTTGTAAGACATTTACCTTGAAACTAGCAAACAGGATAAACCGTAGTGATTGGTGAGGGTGCGAGGGAGACGCTGAGGTTTGGTTTGGAGACACATTCAGAAGCTGCTTATCTGAACCTCTTTCACTTAGAAGAAAGACAGGCTGGAGATTTTGCAAGAAGAAACGACCTCATTAGAGTCTGGTCCTTTCTTCCAGCTGAGCCAGAAATACCAGGTGCGCAGCATTCCCCAAACTTGAACTGCGTAGCTCCTAATACTGTTGATCGTGGACACAAATTACTTGAGGCTTAGGCATTGGTACAGAAATAATCAGATTGCGTTGACTAATAGGCTGAATTTTTTCATTTGGAACTTTTTTCAATGAGAAAAAGGCCTTTCTTAAATGAAAATTTTTGTGGCTATATATGTTTTCTTGAAATTTTCTGAATTTTTGACAAAGCCCACAAACCAAAAACATTTCGTTTTTCAAAACTGGAAACCTACCCCTTTTTTAATTGTAGGGGTTTTGGTTGTCCCCCACCCTTTTCTTTCAGTTTTTCTCTGCCTCCCCTCCTTTTCACTGGGAAAAAAGAGGGGAAATGGGGAAAAACACTAAATCTCCAAAAACCAAAAAAAATGGTTTTGGAAAAGCAAACATTTTCCTGTTATCAGTTTCCATTTTTTCTTCAAAATAAATCAAAAGATTTTGAATATTTTTTGCAAGGAACGTAGAAAAAACTAAATTATCCCCCCATCTCCTCCCCTCTCCAGCCCCCCACCAAATACCACTTTTCTGAGCAGCTCCCTTCTCTAGTGACGTAAATCATCTGATCTTTGTTGCCTGTGTTTCTCTAGGGAAAGGATTACTGACCTTACAAGGGCGAAAGTGGTTCCAGCATCGTAAACTGCTGACTCCTGGATTTCACTATGGGGTTCTGAAACCTTATGTGTCATTGATCACCAAATCTACTCAAGTGATGCTGGTAGGAACTGCTGTTGCTATTGTCATCACCTGTACTTTGTTCTTTTCCAACTTTTATGCTAAAGGCAAAGCCTTTCTTGCCATTTCTTCGCTGTTTTCTTGGCTTCTCTGCCTGCATGATGTACTATTTGAAGGACATATCGGGCGATTCACTTCTGTCTTGAATGCTACGACATAGTTTACACTTGCGTAACATGTTTCCAGATCAGAATTCTCCACTCACTCACAATGGTGGTAGCATTTTACATCTTCTCTGCACTCACTTTGAACAAACATAAATCACTAGAGAGCTTGTACAGCAAGCCCTACATCATCCTCCCAACACACGCACTTGAAGCCCCAACATGGAGGTGGGGTGACCAGAGAGGGTTTTCCAGAGAGCATCTGTGCTCCAGCAGTCCCCTGCTGCTCGTATAGTTCCTTGGGATATGTTCCAGTTGAAAGCAAGTTAGAGCAGCCCTGAGTCTATAGGTCAAACCAGACCCAGGACCAGGGGAGTGCACTGGCTCCATGCTGCAGACGAATGCGAACCCCGCCTCACAGGCCCCTTCCAATCTACTCTGGGGGGAAATTCCCTCCCAACCCCAACCCTGGCAATCAGTATGACTCTGAATGCATGAGAGAGTCAAACCAGCCAGGCATCTAAAAAGAGGATTCTCTGTACCACCTCAGAGCACTGGTCCACCCTGTCCAATGCCCTGTCCCAAGCGGTGGCCAGTCTCTGACGTTTCAGAGAAAAGTGGGAAAACCCCTCAGTATTCATCTGGCCAATTGTGCACCAGGAAAATTATTCCTTCCTGACCCCAGTAGGTAAATGACTGAAGCCCTGAAGCATCCGATTTGATTATAGTCATTCTCTTAATACAGAGATGCAAGTGTTATGAGCATGTTGAGGGCAATGCAGGCAATCCTGTTCTCCCCATGGCCAGTGAAGAAAGGAGATGAACAGGGGGACCCAGAGATTCACAGATCCTGAAGCCAGAAGGGACTGCTACGAACATCCATTTTACCCCATTGCACACACAGGTTCCAAGTGATGGCAAATCCACCCCCAACACTGATAAGCTGTTCCAGTGTTTAGGAAATCACCTAACTTCAATTTTCAGCTCCCAGGTCTTGTTATGCCTTCCTCAGCAAAGCTGAAGAGCCCCACGCCATCAGATATCTTTCCCACGCATAAGTACCAATTCACAGCGTTAAGTCGCCTCTCAGCCTTCTCTCTGATAAGCTGAGTGGGCTGAGCTCCTTAGGTCTCACATTGGAAAGCTTGTTTTCCAGCTGCCAGGTCATTTTTGTGGCCTTTATTTTGAACTGTTTGACTAACACCTGAGTTTTTTGTTCTCACTCTTCCCTTTCTGTCTGCTTGCCTTTGCCTTAGTTTTCCCGTTTCCCCTTATGAATAACTTTTTCCTGCCTTCTTCCATATAAATCTGCCCTCTGCCCTCCTCCATTTCTTCCTCTTCCCCCTTCCTTTCTCCCCCAATTCACTTCCATTGGGCCCTACATTCTCCTCTTGTCAGGGGACCAGCGGGGGTCCAAGGTGCCGCTTGGCTTCAGGGCAGCAGTGCCTGGGCAGTGGGAATCTAAGAGGGCGCCTTTTCTAGTAGTAGTAAGTAGTGAGAGTCTCAGGAGTCTCCCTCTTTCTGGAGGTAGCCGTGCCTAGTGACAGGAGTCCAGAGGGCTGCCTTCTCTGGCACTGGTAGTGCCTAGCGGCAATAGACCAAGGAGCTGCCCTCTCTGGCAGTGGTATGGCCCAGTGGCAAGTGCAGGGAGAGGAGGGGAACCCGGTCCCACCCTACTACACCATGTTCTGAAGCAGGCCCTTCAAAACCCATTACCCCATTGCAGGGTTCAGGTCTCCATATCCCCAAGCACGTCCCCCGGGGTCGCTTCCTACCCTTCATCCTTACTCTGGTATCTCTTCCGCTGGTTGCAGTGCATCATCCCCTTCAGTGCCTATGGTGAACTGCGCTTCCGTGGTGTAGTCAGGATTCTCAGCCTTGGCGGTCTGTAGTCCTGTTTGCTTCTCAGCAGAAGCCTGCAGTGTATGTCCGCTTTCCTCCTCAGCCAGCCCAGACTGGGCTGAGCTGCTTCCTTTTATATGCTCCCTCCACTGGAAGTGTGCCCAGCAAGGGCGAGGGGGAGTGGCCTCTTGGGCCCAAAGCAGTTTGTTAATCCCTGTGTCACCAGTGCGGGGTTGCTACACCCAATCACACCTCCTCTGCTAAATTCCCCCCCTGCCTCACCCTCCGGAGTAATCAGGAGAGGGGAAAGGAGTTCACAGGGCCATTTTGTATCCTGGTACTATTAACCCCCACTATTCAAAAATCGTAATCAGGTCAGTCAAAATCATAAGATTGGATTCACACTCATGAGATTAAAACAATAATAAATAATAGTAATAAACGCTGTGAATCTTTGAATGAATCCAAGGCCAGAAGTCACCTTTAGATCATTTAATCTGATCTCCTGTAGAAAATAGGCCATAGAATTTCATCCCATTCCTCTGGTATTGAGCCCCGTAACTTCTGTTTGGCGAAAGCATCTCTTCCAGAAAGACACTCAGTCTGGATCTGAAGACATCAAGAGATGGAGAAGACACCATTTCCCTTGGTAGTTTGTTCCCAGAGTTAATCACTATCACAGTTAAAAATGTGTGCCTTAGTTCTGATCTGAATTTGTTTGGCTTTAGCTTCCAGCCATTGATAAACTGGGTTCTTTTTATTTGCCCTCTGGTCTCTGAACTCTTTTGAGTGCGCTTGGGCCACATTTTCAAGCCTTTCTCTGTAATCATGAGAACTATGAAAATGAAAAGCTGCAATTTTCATGCACTCACATGACTCCAGGAGCTGGCGCTTTAAGAGAAACACCAAATATCATGATACGCATAATAAAATCATGAGTGCTGGCAATACTAGTTCTCTTGATCCTTTAACTGGGAAGTGGAGGGAAAGGTGGTGGTGGTTCAGGAACTCTCTTCTGTCTTCCTCTTGGAGCTGGTAGGTGGTAAGGTTAAGAACGTAAGAAGAATATCAAGTGATCCATCCTGTGTCACCCATTCCCAGCTTCTGGCAAACAGAGGCTAGGGACACCATCCCTGTCCATCCTGGTTAACAGCCACTGGTGGACCGAGCCTCCAGGAATTTATCTAGCTCTTTTTTGAATCCTGTTATAATCTTGGCCTTCACACCATCCCCTGGAAACAAGTTCCACAGGTTGACTGTGCAGTTTGCTTGTTTTAAACTGCCCCCTCTTAATTTCATTTGGTGACCCCTAGTTCTTGTGTTATGAGAAGGAGTAAATAACACTTCCTTATTTACTTTCTCCACACCAGTCATGATTTTATAGACCTCCATCGTATCCCATCTTAGTTGTTTCTTTTCCAAGCTGAAAAGTCCCAGTCTGATTAATCTCTCCTCATATGGCAGCCATTCCATACCCCTAATCATTTTTGTTGCCCTTTTCTGAACCTTTTCCAATTCCAGTATATCTTTTTTGAGATGGGGCGACCACATCTGCATGCAGTATTCAAGATGTGGGCACACCATGGATTTATACAGAGGCAATATGATATTTTCTGTCTTATTATCTATCCTTTTGCTAATGATTCCCAACATTCTGTTTGCTTTTTTGACTGCCACTGCACATTGAATGAATGTTTTCAGAGAACTTTAAAATCCAATCTTTAAAAAAGGGAAGAAGGAGGATCCTGGGAACTACAGGCCAGTCAGCCTCACCTCAGTCCCCGGAAAAATCATGGAGCAGGTCCTCAAAGAATCAATCCTGAAGCACTTACATGAGACGAAAGTGATCAGGAACAGTCAGCATGGATTCACCAAGGGAAGGTCATGCCTGACTAATCTAATCGCCTTCTATGATGAGATTACTGGTTCTGTGGATGAAGGGAAAGCAGTGGATGTATTGTTTCTTGACTTTAGCAAAGCTTTTGACACGGTCTCCCACAGTATTCTTGTCAGCAAGTTAAAGAAGTATGGGCTGGATGAATGCACTATAAGGGGGGTAGAAAGTTGGCTAGATTGTCAGGCTCAACGGGTAGTGATCAATGGCTCCATGTCTAGTTGGCAGCCGGTGTCAAGTGGAGTGCCCCAGAGGTCGGTCCTGGGGCCGGTTTTGTTTAATATCTTCATAAATGATCTGGAGGATGGTGTGGATTGCACTCTCAGCAAATTTGCGGATGATACTAAACTGGGAGGAGTGGTAGATACGCTGGAGGGCAGGAATAGGATACAGAGGGACCTAGACAAATTGGAGGATTGGGCCAAAAGAAATCTGATGAGGTTCAATAAGGATAAGTGCAGGGTCCTGCACTTAGGACGGAAGAACCCAATGCACAGCTACAGACTAGGGACTGAATGGCTAGGCAGCAGTTCTGCGGAAAAGGACCTAGGGGTGACAGTGGACAAGAAGCTGGATATGAGTCAGCAGTGTGCCCTTGTTGCCAAGAAGGCCAATGGCATTTTGGGATGTATAAGTAGGGGCATAGCCAGCAGATCGAGGGAGGTGATCGTCCCCCTCTATTCGACATTGGTGAGGCCTCATCTGGAGTACTGTGTCCAGTTTTGGGCCCCACACTACAAGAAGGATGTGGAGAAATTGGAGAGAGTCCAGCGAAGGGCAACAAAAATGATTAGGGGTCTGGAACACATGACTTATGAGGAGAGGCTGAGGGAACTGGGATTGTTTAGTCTGCAGAAGAAAAGAATGAGGGGGGATTTGATAGCTGCTTTCAACTACCTGAGAGGTGGTTCCAGAGAGGATGGTTCTAGACTATTCTCAGTGGTAGAAGAGGACAGGACAAGGAGTAATGGTCTCAAGTTGCAGTGGGGGAGGTTTAGGTTGGATATTAGGAAAAACTTTTTCACTAGGAGGGTGGTGAAACACTGGAATGCGTTACTTAGGGAGGTGGTAGAATCTCCTTCCTTAGAAGTTTTTAAGGTCAGGCTTGACAAAAGCCCTGGCTGGGATGATTTAATTGGGGATTGGTCCTGCTTTGAGCAGGGGGTTGGACTAGATGACCTCCTGAGGTCCCTTCCAACCCTGATATTCTATGATTCTATGAACTACCCACAGTGACTCCAAGATCTCTTTCTTGAGTGATAACAGCTAATTTAGACGCCTCATTTTGTATGTATAGTTGGGATTATGTTTTCCCATGTGTCTGATTTTATATTTATCAACATTGAATTTCATCTATCATTTTGTTGCCCAGTCACCCAGTTTTGTGAGATCCCTTTGTAATTCTTCACAGTCTGCTTTGGACTTAACCATCTTGAATACTTTTGTATCATCTGCAAATGTTGCCACCTCACCATTTACCTCTTTTTCCAGATCATTTTTGAATATGTTGAATAGGAATGGTCCCAGTACAGACCCCTGGGGGAAGCCACTATTTACCTCTGTCCGTTCTGAAAACTGACCATTTATTCCTACCCTTTGCTTCCCGTCTTTTAACCAGGTTCTGATCCAGGAGAGGACCTTCCTTCTTATCCCATGACAGCTTACTTTGCTTAAGAGCCTTTGATGAGGGACCTTGTCAAAGGCTTTCTGAAAATCTAAGTACATTAGATCTCCTCGATCACTCTTGTCCACATGCTTGTTGACCCCCCTCAAAGAATTCTAGTAGATTGGTGAGGCATGATTTCCCTTTACAAAAACCATGTTGACTTTTCTCCAACAAATTATGTTAATCTTTGTGTCTGACAATTTTGTTCTTTACTATAGTTTCAACCAGTTTGCCCGGTATTGAAGTCAGGCTTACCGGCCTGTAATTGCCTGGATCACCTCTGCAGCCCTTTCTAAAAATTGGCATCATATTAGCTATCCTCCAGTCATTTGGTACAGAAGCTGATTTAAATGATAGGTGACATGTCACAGTTAGTAGTTCTGCAATTTCACATTTGAGTTCCTTCAGAACTCTTGGGTGAACACCATCTGGTCTTGGTGACTTATTACTGTTTAGTTTATCAATTTGCTCCTCTAATGACACCTCAATCTGGGACGGTTCCTCAGATTTGTTACCTAAAGAGATTGGCTCAGGTTTGGGACTCTCCCTCACATCCTCAGCCGAGAAGACCGATGCAAACATTTCATTTAGTTTCTCCGCAATGGCTTTACTGTCCTTGAGTGCTCCATGGTTTCCATGTAAAGTGCTGCATGGAGGAAACCATTTGCAGCACACTACAACTTTTATTCATTCTACAAAACTCAGGAACTCTGCTACATATTCTTGAGCAGCATCTATTGGCACTTCATCTATTTACTTGCTACTTACATTTCTACAGACATCTCTCTTTTATAGAGCACTCCTGTAACAGTAAGGGGGAGAACTCATGGAGAAGAGGCTGTAGAGGGTGCCTTTCCTCCCATCGGGAGTTACTACTGCTGCATCTAGTGTCCAGAAGGCTGGGAGCGCAACAAACTCCCCTGCCAGGCATTCTGCTACTCCCACTTCAGATTCCCCTGACTGGTGAGTCCTTACCTCATCAGTTAAGG
Organism: Lepidochelys kempii; assembly: GCF_965140285.1. NCBI lineage: Eukaryota > Metazoa > Chordata > Testudines > Cheloniidae > Lepidochelys > Lepidochelys kempii. The sequence goes on along the minus strand of NC_136387.1, from coordinate 102,054,074 downwards.
ACAAGGGGGAGCACTGGTGAGCAGTCTCCCCATGCTGAGGAGAGAAGAAGGGGATCTCTTTTGCTGCTTTCACCAGAAAAATGAGAGACAAAGCTGGAAGTGTAGGCTGGGAGAAGCTGTGAAAGAACTTGAAATCTAAATACGCTGTCGTAGTATAATCAAGACATTTGACTTACATTGGAGACAGGGGATAGAGAGAAATAATTCTGGCCTCTCCACTATATATCAGGTACAAATACAGATCTCATTTATATTTTGACTTTAAACCCTTCCACTCCCTGCTCCTCCAAAACTAGCTTTGCTAATATTTGATTAACAGAACACTGTGTAGTCCTCCCTTTCCCATATTTCACAAGTAGATTTTAAATTTTAACCACCCAGAAGGTAAATGCAAACGTGACTGATCCCCTTGGGCCAACAGGGGGGGTTGAACTGGGAACCTTCAGAGTCAAAAGCATGTACTGTAAACAGTCAAGATAAAGGATTAACCCACAAAGTTAGAAGATGTAGCACAGTCATTGTACCAATCAGCCACCTGAGGGGGTCAACAACCTACTCTCCCGTGGTGTTAGGTATATCGACTGCTCTGTGTAAGCTTGAAAACTCATCTCTCTCACTGTGGAAGTTGGTCCAATGAAAGTTATTACCTCATCCACCTTGTTGCTTTAGCATCTAGCAAGGCATTTCTGTCCCATCTCATTTCCCGTCTCCTTCCTGCATTAGGATAAATGGGAACATCTGATCACTCAGGAGAAGTCGGTGGAGCTCTTTGGACATGTCAGCTTGATGACTCTAGACAGCATCTTGAAATGTGCCTTTAGTCACGAGAGCAACTGCCAGATCGACAAGTCAGTACACGGGGAAGACCTGGGCAAAAATTTTTGGATAAATAATTTGTTTGCCAAAGACAGCAGTTTTGGTCGACTCAAAACTATTTGCGAATATGACACAAATAGTCACAAAACTGCTGGAGGGGGTGGTGTGGTGCTGTTGCGATAACCCTCCTCCCACACCCTTTATAACCTTTAGCCCAGCAGTTCAGATATTCTGAGACTCTGGTTTGAATCCGCCTCTAGAAAATTGACTTTTTTGATTCACTGGAAAGTTTTGGATTCAGTTCAACCGAAACTGAATATTTTATTTTATTTTTTAGAACTGCCTTCAAACCAAAAAGTCAGTTCTTCTCCCAGCTCTAACTGGGAGCTTTATGCAATGTTATCCGGATAGACCGCTGCCACGAACTCACTGTTTAGGGATAGGATATTGCAACTTAAGGATTCATGGTGACTATGTTACATCTCTACCACAGGCAGAAAAGTTATATACTTTGCTAAATGCCATTTAAATCCTTCTACATACTTTTCTTTCAGGGAGAATTCCTACATCAAATCTGTCTGTGAAATCACCTTTCAGATAAATTACAGGATCTGGTACCTCCCATATCAGATTGATTTCATCTATTGGCTCAGTCGTGATGGACGTCGATTCCAGAAGGCCTGTGACATGGTGCATCTCCAAACAGGTATTTCTCAATGTTCTTGTCACTGTCTTTCTCTGAAACTTGCGGAGAAGGGCAAAAAGCTCTTTAGAGAAAATCTAACTCCCGCTGAAACCAATGAGAAGCGATCAGTTGACTTCAACAGGCGCCAGATTGGTGCTTTGGTCTCCATGACTCTCAGTATAGCAACAAAGTCTTCTGTTGATCTATAGACATTGTATAGATGTGCAAGCTTCCCACATATTGCACTGCCAAGGTGCCTCACTCCTCTTCTGGGGAGTCCACCTTTAGAGGTGTGAGGGAGGTGCACTCTTCATGGACCCTTGGCTTCTTTGATAAGTCTGCCATCAAAGGTGTTATGTGAGTTGGACACCTGATTGCACCTTCCAGTCATTACCTATCGGGGCTGGATTTGAGCTGACCTTCCCCTAAATTTGAATTATGCAAACTCAAATTTAGTGAGAAATAACTGTGGAGCCAACTGGGTAATGGAATGAGAGCGATCCCATTCCCTCCCACATAGATATAAGAAAGCACCGAGTAGAGTCCTTCTAACAGGCCTCTGCTTCTGCCCTGCATCCTATGGCACCCATACAGAGTGAATCCTATCATCATCAACATGGAGGATGATGGGGCCAGAAAACCTCACATGTTGAGATGGCCCTTCACTCTGTTGGTAGAATTAGCAAAGCAATCCAGAGTCTTGAAATATATATTTTTATTGTCCTTTTTCTGAAACAGATAAAGTGATAAAGGAGAGGAAGAAATCCCTCAAGGATGAGCGAGAACTTGAAAAGATCCAGAAGAAGAGACACCTGGACTTCCTGGATATTCTTCTGTGTGCCAAGGTAGGTACAGAAGAACCTTGGTTATTTCTCATATCTTGTGAATAAGTGTGTGTAAGTCTGTTAGACAAAAAAATTCTCACATTGATTTTTCCACTTTGTAGCAACCTAGCTGGGTTGGGCTAAAAGTGAATCTTCTCCAGCATCAGTTAATTTCTGGAGCAAGTTCTTTAAGGACTCCACATCCTTCAACTTCCTTTGTTTATAGGTATTGTGACAAAGTTCCTCCTCTGCCTTGTCCTGCGCTTATTCTCACCTCAGAGGTTCACGGCAGCCCTCAGTTTGGCCACTTTCATGGCTCAAATCTGCCGTTCACTCAGTTAGCCTCATCACTGGCCAGCATGGGGAAAGGAAGAAGAACAATCCCCACAGTCTTTGCTGATCCACCGAGTGGATCGGGGAACAGGACAGAGACCTTCCCTTCTGGTGGAATCCACAGTCCAGTTCAACTCCTCCGGTATCAAGTAGGGAGTTGGGGGGATGGAGGGATGGGGGGAACCCGGGCCCACCCTCTACTTCGGGTTCCAGCCCAGGGCCCTGTGGAATGCAGCTATCTACACTGACTCCTGTAACAGCTGTGTGACAGCTACAACTCCCTGGGCTACTTCCCCATGGCCTCCTCCCAACACCTTCTTTATTCTCACCACAGGACCTTCCTCCTGATGTCTGATAATGCTTGTACTTCTCAGTCTTCCAGTAGTACGCCTTCTCACTCTCAGCTTCTTGCACCTCTTGCTCCCAGCTCCTCGCATGCACCACAAACTGAAGTGAGCTCCTTTTTAAACCCAGGTGCCCTGATTAGCCTGCCTTAATTGATTCTAGCAGCTTCTTGATTGGCTGCAGGTGTTCTAATCAGCCTGTCTGCCTTAATTGTTTCCAGAAAGTTCCTGATTGTTCTGGAACCTTTCCTGTTACCTTACCCAGGGAAAAGGGACCTACTTAACCTGGGGCTAATATATCTGCCTTCTATCACTCTCCTGTAGCCATCTGGCCCGACTCTGTCACAGTATCTACAGCTTCAAATTCACATATTTTAGCATAGTCCAAGAATTCCCTATTCTTCAATGGTGGTCCCTTGTCCTATTCCTGATGATAAACTGCATGATGCTTGTATCACATTGTCATATACTTTCTGCTTTTGCCAGATCATCCAGTTGTATGTCATCAACAAGAACATGCATAATTGACACCTTTCCTTGATTACCAGGTGATATCTGGGCATGAATTATTTCAAAAGTGACTCTGCTCCAACTTCTTTCTTGTATATGGCATTTTGGGGTGTATAAGTAGGGGCATTGCCAGCAGATCGAGGGACGTGATCGTTCCCCTCTATCTGACATTGGTGAGGCCTCATCTGGAGTACTGTGTCCAGTTTTGGGCCCCACACTACAAGAAGGATGTGGAGAAATTGGAGAGAGTCCAGTGAAGGGCAACAAAAATGATAAGGGGACTGGAACACATGACTTATGAGGAGAGGCTGAGGGAACTGGGATTGTTTAGTCTACGGAAGAGAAGAATGAGGGGGGATTTGATAGCTGCTTTTAACTACCTGAAAGGTGGATCCAAAGAGGATGGATCTAGACTATTCTCAGTGATAGCAGATGACAGGACAAGGAGTAATGGTCTCAAGTTGCAGTGGGGAAGGTTTAGGTTGGATATTAGGAAAAGCTTTTTCACTAGGAGGGTGGTGAAACACTGGAATGCGTTACCTAGGGAGGTGGTGGAATCCCCTTCCTTAGAAGTTTTTAAGGTCAGGCTTGACAAAGCCCTGGCTGGGATGATTTAGTTGGGATTGGTCCTGCTCTGGGCAAGGGGTTGGACTAGATGGCCTCCAGAGGTCCCTTCCAACTCTGTTATTCTATGATTCTATTCTATGAAATATGCCCTCTTGCTCAAGGTTGCCTTGGACAGTGCAACCTCATTAGTAAGTTTGCCACTTCTTCATAGGAAAGTAGACATGCACTGGCCTTTGGAATCTGAGCAGAGATTCCCCCAAGCACTTCAACCCAAACTGTTTTAGATAAAATATAATAAAACAGGTTTATTAACTACAGAAAGATCGATTTAAAGTGATTAGAAGTAGCAGGCACAGAGATCAAAGTTGTTTGCTAAAATCCAGATTGATCTATTCCTGCCAACTTTCATTGCCACAGAATAGCCATTTGACAGGCCAGTCAGCGTTGATGACACCCGACTAGAGGCGTTAGCTTATTCTTGTCTTTGAGAACCAGTTTACCCACTCCCCAGAGGTGCCTGGTAAACGCACTGTAGTCATAATTTCAGTTTGTGTTCATAACTCTTAATCCGCATTTTGTACATACATTAAACAAGAAGATTGATCAGTGTGTTAGTTTTTAAATAATACCTCACAAGGCATACTTTGCACAAAGATTATTTCAATAACGTGGAGAGTGTGAATACAGTGGTGCTTCTGGTAACACGGATCTCACTGCACTTTAGAGCAGTCATTGAGACCTATGTCTCGATAGTGATGTAGCTCCCAATCCTTCCTTAGAAGCATCTTCAGCTTTTTCAGTGGGTAAAAGAATTACATCCACAGTGCTGATATCAACGTTACAAATCCTTGATCTCTCATGCTTTGGCGTCCATGCTCATTTTGTATCTTACTGAAGAAATTCTCTCAGGTGAATAGCTCAAGCTGCAAGTTGTGTATGAACCCACATTGCTTCCCTTCACAAAAAGAGGAGACCAGGATGCACTGTGGGAGTTGTCTTTCTGACGATTTGTCAAGGGGTCAGCGGGGTACAAGGTGTCACTTTGCTTAAAGGGCAGTAGAGGTCACTGGTGGGATCCTAAGAGGTGCTTCCTCTGGTGGGAATAAGTAGTGAGAGTCCAATGAGTCGCTCTCTCTAGCAATGGCTTTGTCTAGGGGCAAGCGTCCACAAAGCTGCTTTAGCTAGGGGCAGTACCGCCCGGTGGCTAGAGTACGAGTAGCTTCTTTACTAGTGACAATGCCACCCAATGGTGAGAGTCCAAGTCGGCCTCTTTTCCTAGTACACAATGGCTAGAGTCCCAGTGCTCAGCTTCAGTGGTTTGCAGTCCTGGCAGCTTCTTGGCAGGAGCCTGCTGCACACATCTGCTCTCCTCCTTAGCCAGCCCTGACTGAGCTGAGCCGTTCCCTTTTATATGCTCCCTCCATGAAAGCATGCCCAGCAAGGGTGAAGGGATGTGGCTTGTTTGGCCCAAAGCAGTTTGTTAACCCTTGCATCACCAGTCTTGTGTTGATACACCCCATCACAGGATCCTGGCCCACAGAGGAGAATGGGGACAAGAGGAGCCAATTACAACTCCCATGAGGCACGCAATGCCTATTCTCAGCCAAAATCTTTTAGTTTAGAGTTTGATGAAAACTCCTAATTTCCCATAATTTTTCTGGATGAAAACAAATAGACAATTTCCAACAGAAAAAGAAAAAAAAAAAAAACCAGACCAGCTCTACTGGCCACCCCAGTCTGTGCACTAGTCTCGGAGTGAACCACATTGCATGCCCAATGGGGGAGAGACCTGAGATAACAGAGAGACTTCTGGAGCTCAGGGGTCGAAAGGAAGAGAGAAGAGACCATTTTTAACCCCACTGTTACTCTGCATTTGGCATCGCCATTGGTGGGGGGAGTGGTATGTCTGCTTAATGTTTGCCAAGGGCAGCATTAGGTGCCATGTGGTACAGCAGAAGCAAAGTATATCTGGGCTAATACATTCCCTTGACCAATATCCCTGTCTAATTAGGATGAAAAGGGAGCAGGATTATCTGACGAAGACATACGTGCTGAGGTGGACACTTTCATGTTTGGGGGTCATGATACCACAGCCAGTGGGATCTCTTGGACCTTATACTGCCTGGCCATGTACCCAGAGCACCAGCAGAAATGCAGAGAAGAGATACGGGAGCTTCTGGGAGACCGGGAGACCATTCAGTGGTGAGCGTTCACATCTTATTCCATGATATTTCCTCTCAAGATTATGTCTGGTGAACTAAGATATTCTTGAGTGTTGGAAACCAAGAAATCCCTGAAACTCAGGGCATCAGGCAGTGTGGTATGTTGCGCTGATATTTAGTTGGAGTCTGATCCAAAGCCCAGTGGTAGTCAGAGGGAGTCTTTACAATGATTCCAATGGTCTTTGGGTCAGAGTTTTGAACAGGATTTTCATTGTCTTTAACATGGATGCTTGCAAGAACATTTCATGTTTTGCATGGTAACTGGAGACTGTCAAATAGTTGAGGGGTCAGCTAGCTCTGACTTACTTATATATTTAAACATCCAACTCCCCACATTAAACATAAATAGACACTAACTTTGTGGGACCCACAGGTTTAAAAATGGTTCCCGCTCTTGTTCTCCACTGTCTGGCTCTTCAGGGGCATTCAGTTCACCAGTGCTAATCTCCAGCTGGGCCTGACATTACTGATGAGACTGACATAAACAACTGAGATAATGGTGCCATATGTGACTTTCAGATCCTTTGAAAATAAGCGGACGCTACCCCGGATATCTGTGTTGCAAAGTTGTCAGGAAAATCTACCAGCATGCGTGCAAAATTTTACCTCCTGCCATCCAGCCCTCTAATCTACATAATTAAGTAGCCCTCGTCACTGTAATATGTATGAGAACCTTGGATGATAATGAGAAAATTAAACAATATTTTACTTGTCCATCAAAAACTGTTGTGGTCAAAGGCAAGCTGAATTTTGTAACGCTGTTTTAATTAGGGTCACTCTCAGATTAAACCACTTGGACTGAGCTGGGAGTAGATTTCAATCATGTTCTGTGATTATTCAAATGGTTTAATGAGTTCTCATGGGCCTCCTTGCATTCTGTCCCTTTGGCTCGCTGAAAATGTTGAAGTGATTAGGTATTATTGGCATGGATTTTTGTGGGAAGCAAATTTCAAATCCACGTGCATGAATATTTGTAGGAACCAAATTGAAATGTTCCAAGACAAAGGTTGCTGATGGTAATGCTTGTACCCTCATTCATCCAGGCAACTTTGTATAACCTATCTGACTAATCACAACTAAGCCACATGACTTAAATTTCGAGTAGAAAATGCCAGAACCTTTCAGCAAACTGTCTGCAACCAGGCAGGACCCACAGAGTAAAAACATAATATTCCATGAGCAGAAAAATAGGAGGCTGAATATTTTCCGCTGAATGCATCCGATGAAGTGAGCTGTAGCTCACAAAAGCTTATGCTCAAATAAATTGGTTAGTCTTTAAGGTGCCACAAGTCCTCCTTTTCTTTTTGCGAATACAGACTAACACGACTGCTACTCTGAAACCTGAATACACTGGGTCATTTTTCACTGTGGCTTCTTTACTCACCCCAAATGCTTATCTATACAGCTTTGTACACTCTTTAAGGCAGTGGTCGCCAAACTTTCTACACACTTTTTGAATTTAAGTGCAACCCAGGATCTACCCCGCCCCTTCCCCAAAGCCTTGCTCACTCCATCCCTCACCACCACCATGCTATCGCTCTCCCTCACCCTCACTCACTTTAACTGGGCTGCAGCAGGGGTTTGGGGTTTGGGAGGGGGTGCAGGCTCTGGGCTGGGGCTGAGGGGTTCAGAGTGTGGGAGGGAGCTCTGGGCTGAGCCAGGGGCATAGGGTTGGGGTGTAGGGGTGGTGAGGAGTGCAAGCTCTGGGAGGGAGTTTGGGAGCAGGAGGGGGCTCCAGTCTGGGGCAGAAGGAGGTATAGGGTGCTGGCTCTTGGAGAGGGCTCAGGGCTGGGGAAGGGGCTTGGGATGCAGGATGGGGTTTGGGGTGCAGGAGGGGGTATGGGGTGCTGGCTCCAAGAGGGGACTCAGGGCTGGGGGTTGGGGTGCAGCCTCCCACCGGGGGGCACTTACCTCGGGCGGCTCCCAGTCAGCAGCTCAGCGGGGCTAAGGCAAGCTCCCTGCCTGCCCTGGCCCCACACCACTCCCAGAAGGGGCCAACGTGCTGCTGCAGCCCCTGGGGGGTGGGCACATGGCTCCGCGCGCTGCCCCTCTCTGCAGGCACTGCCCCCACAGCTCCCATTGGCCAGAGTTCCCCATTCCCGGCCAATGGGAGCTGCAGGGGCGGTGCTTGCAGGGAGGAGACCACTGCCTCCCCCGCCACTCGGGGCCACGGGGGGGGGCTGGCCACTTCCAGTAGTGGCGTCGAGCCGGGGCAGGCAGGAAGCCTGCCTTAGCGGCAGTCCCTCTGCACCTCCGGACTTTTAGCAGCCAGAGATGGCGATCGACTGGGAGAGTCTCCAGGATTGACCAGTTGATCGCAATCGACCAGTTAGTGACTACTGCTTTAGGGAAAGGTCCTTATCTCACTACTCATTTGCAAAGCACTTGACTTGACACATGCTCGGAGCTGCGTAAATAATCATAAAAATGAATGACAGCTTTTGTTGGCTGTGTAGCCACTGAGCCTTTCCCACCCAAACCCTCTGGCCTTTCAGAAACTGGGGAGGGTGCCAAGGAAGGCAGGTAGAGAGCATGCAGAGAGGCCCGGATTTTAAATGTAGGTCAACTGCTTTATGCTTCAGGAGGAAACTATGTGCCCAATCCTGAAAACCCTTGTGACTAAGCCAGCAGAGCAAGCAGGCTGGCATGCTCCGGTACACCGTACCAGCAAGCTATTTATAGCCAGTATGGAGTACCGGAAAGACACAGCAGCAGCCCGGATGGAGGAGAGGGCTGGGGGGCAGGGCTGGGGGTTCTGCTCCTTTCCCTGTGGCCCTTCCAAGCAGGGAAAGTAGCAGAACTCCCAGCCCCGCCCCCTGCCCTTCCACGGATCAGACACACTGGACTCATTGGAAAAGCAGACGAGTTACAGATCTAACAAACAAACCAAACAAGCTCAGGGGATATGACCCCATGAGCCGAATAGCTGAGCAACTGCCATTCTTATATACTGAGGTGGCCAAACTTACTGACCCTCCAAGCCGCACACCATAGTCTGCAGAAGTTCAAGAGCTTCACGACATCCTCCCTTTTTGCTGATTTTCATCACATGGGAGAAAATTTAACTGTATTTTACAGGCTTAAAAAATAGAATCAAAGGAGCGAAGTTGTCAGTGTAAAATCCAGCCCAGCAGGTCTAGTGAAGATGATCATTTTAGGCAGAACGATAGGGTCAGCAGCTCAGCCTGGACACTGGGTGCAGGTTTTGTATGCAACCTGCAGCGTGGATTCTCAGCACAGAGATGGTCTGTCAGTATTATTGCATCGAGAAGGAGGGTGTCACTCAATTTCTCTTGCTTGCAGGGATGACCTTGGTAAGATGCCTTACACCACAATGTGCATCAAGGAGAGTATGCGTATTCTCCCTCCAGTGCCTCTTGTGAGCCGCCAGCTCAGCAAACCCATCACGTTCCATGACGGACGTTATTTACCAGAAGGTCGGTTTCCTCCATTTCCCCTTTTCCATTAAACCTTATGTGAGGTGTACTAGCCAGTTAAAAGGACAAACACCTCTTGAAGCAAAGTTTCTGGAGTCTGTTTTGCTGGTTGTCGAGAGCTACAAATTTCTTCCACAGCTACTCCATTAAGCTTTACCAAATCCGGGCTCACTAAACGGGCCATGTAGAAACCTGAAGTTATTTGGTCTCGAAATGGCCTCTGTTGGGTCACATAGTCTATCTGCCTTCATTATCGCTGCATCTGAGCCTATTATCCCTAGTAGATGGGACTAAGGACTAGCCTTAGCCTTGAATGCCTTCTCCAGTTATGGTGATCTCAGCACATTCATTGCAAGACTTTCTAGGCTTCCCCTCTCTTCTCCCTCCCCATAACACTGTGATTGGGACCTGTTGAGCAGCTGAAAGGAGAATATGTCCATGAACTTCCCATGCTGCCAATCTCTACAGATCCTGCCCCTTTCTCTCCTTCACACATAGACTACGGCAGCTGTGGGGCTGCAGTCGTCCTCCTACAGGGGACGAGGGGGACAAAAATGTTCCTCTGGTGGTCAGCAGGACTGGAGACGATCATGGTGGTGGTGTCCAATCTTCCCAGTTCCCAACTGCCCCAGGGGAAAATCTCTGTGCCCAACAGATCTGTCCACCCCCAATGGCTGATGTAAAATGGAGCTTCTGCAGTTGACTCTCAGCTGTGGAGTCCCACCTGCCCCCTCACTTCTCTTTCTGTGGAGATGGGGAGACTTAACAGGGGTGCAGGGGCTCCCTGGTGTTGTCCCTAATAGTCCTGAGGGATGTCTAGACTCTGCAGCCTGGACACTGGGTGGAGCGGGGCTGATATGTTGCCCGTTCCAAGCCTCCCACGTGATTCCAGTTGAGCTCCAGAGCCATACAGTCAGGCTGAGCGGTGGAGCTCCAGCTGGTTTCATGTCACAGAACCCAACTAGGGAAGAGCTAGATATTATTCTTGCTCTTATCACAGAAGTTCAGAGGGAGAGCTGTCAAACCTTCCCACTGAGCAATTGCACTGGGATGGGTGGCCTGAAAATGGGGGTCATAAAAATGCAAGCTACTGTGGTTGTAAGAACGCTTAGCCCCTCAGAGAACATAGCTTAAGCAGAGAAGCTATGTCCAAGACCTGTCTTTTTCTTGAGCTTTTTATCCCTCCTGTTGCTTTGCAGGCACTTTGGTTGGAATAAACATCTATCTTATACACAGGGATCCCAAATTATGGAAAGATCCTGAGGTACAGTACTCTTTTGTCTTTATAACAACAACCTGCTTCCTGCAGCTACTGTACTGGGGTAGCGTCCGGGGACGGAGGGGGCCCATCCTGGATCAGGTCCCTGTTGTGTTAGGTGCTGTACAAACACAGAGCAAGATCCTGGCCCTTGTCCCACAGAGATTACAGCCTAAGTAGATCAGACAGAGAAAAGATGAAAGGGGAAGTGACTTGCCAAAGGTCACACAGCATTTCAGGACATAGAATCCAGGTGGCCTGACTGCCAGGGCAGCATCCTTATCCACTGTATCATGGTTCTGCCTACTCAAAGGATGCAATAAAGCTCCCTGCCACACCTGGCTCTGTTTTGGCCCTCTGGCTAATTCACAATGCTATAATTTCACTTATGCAACAATGACACAGTGAGGCTATCATTCAGCAAGCAACAGGAATACGAGAAATCAGCTGCCAATCTAAACAAGAGTGCTACAGTGATGTTATCTCTTCTGAGTTATCAAACACTCTCATTACAGGTATTTGATCCCATGAGGTTTTCGCCGGAGAACTCCTCCCAGAGACACTCCCATGCTTTTATGCCTTTTTCAGCTGGAGCAAGGTGGGGTATAGCATTAGTATTCATGTCTATTTAGTGCTACAAACCTACGCAGCATTTAATAAGGGAGTCAATGCTGCCAAGAGCTCAAGCCCTGATCCAGATGGGAATTTTGCCACTGACTCCAACGGGAACAGGATGGGGCCCTTCGGCAGACAAGAAAAAGGGAGAGAAGGTACTGTCAGGCAACAGAAGGGACATGGTGCAGAGAGATCATTGGCCAGGAAGCAAGGCAGAGCGGATTCCTGGGGAAGTGGGTTTTAAGGAGGCATTTGAAAGGGGAGAGGGTGCACTAGGTAGACAGGAAATGGGAGATTGTTCCATGTACAGAGAGCAGTGTGAAGTGACTCCAAGAATGGGAGACAAAGAAGGGGTTGGAAGCCTCCAGCCCCTTCTTCTCAGGCTGCCAGCTCCTGGTTTGATCCCTAGAGTAATTTAGAGCAGCCTCAGAGCTGCTTTACATTACCTTGGATGCCATGGGTCCATTCCAACAGCCAGAGATTGGTATTTCAGCACAGAGATAACCCCTTTCCCAAGACACACCCCCTACACTGGGGACCAGGAAGTGGACTGGCACAGGGGTCACTATGACAGCTTTATGCCCCCCAAAGTTTTCTCCCAACAAGGGCTTCATGGAAGTTAATGGGTCAGATTCCCAGCTCGTGTAAGTCTGTGTAGCTCCACTGAAAAAATCTTTTAAATCTTCTATTAAAGATACAGAAAAGAAGGGAAAACAATTCAAGCATTTGAAATGTAAGGTATTAAGTAAGACTTTCATTTTAACAGCATGCCTTGATTCCTTTCCTTTTAGCCGGAGAGAGTTTTTAGAAGGAAAACCCTCCTATTTTACAGTCTCTTCGCTGGTATTAAAGATGGTAATAACAGTCTTTTTGGGGAGAAAGAGAAGAAGTTAGCTGAGGTGGCTTGGTGCTGTGGTTGTGAAAATCCAGTCCCCTTTCCTAAAAGACACAACAAGACAAATCCACACCCTAGGGGAGAAAAGAACAGCAAGGATAGGGAATGCAGCTTCTGTCTCTGGTGTTGACTTTTACTTGTAACCTCCGCGCTGGAGAAACAAGCGTGGCACACATTTTTATTAGCCGCTCCGAGACTTGACAAACTCGTACTAGCCGGGGACTGTTTAGAGCATTGCTTTTAAACTGCCTCTGTGATCACAGGCTTACAGCAGCACAGCAAAATAGACAGTCTCGGCCGGCTAAGCCACTCTTATTAGACAGAAGGAAAAAGGAAAGGAATAGGAAAGAGAAGAAACAAGGTGGAAAAGGACAAAATCTCACATCCCTGGTGGTGGTTGGGATCTAGCCTGAGCCAGTGGAGCTGGCGATGTCAGCTGAGTCTGAGTCTTCTCGGGATGAGGATGACAAAGGCCAACAATGTCCCAGTATCTCCCAGAGCCCCAGGAGATGGTGGTGATGACTGCCCTCATAGCAAAGCTTGCTCCTTTCAGTTTACCTGTCCCCAACCAGCAGCTGTCAGACAGCTTCTTCTTGAAAAGAAAAAGGAGTTTGGAGCAGAACATTTTGCCCTCATTACTGCATTCACCAGTTAGGCCTAATTTCCAACACACCAGGTTTGGTCCTTTGATTTCCAGTCCCGCACTTCTCTTGTTTTCCAGACATGGTCTAAATGCATTCCCCGAGTTAGATCAGGAGGTCCTTTTGTTTGGATTAATTCAGTTTGTTGCCCCTTTGCACCTTTCCCCATCGACATTGGTTGTTATAGATTATTGTGACACTTTATGGACTTCCACTCACTTTTCACCGCTGGGCTTACAATGAGGATATATCCGCAGACCCAATTATCACACCTCCTTTCCCAAGATCCACCCGCTACACCTGGGGATTGCAAGTAGCGTGGCATAGGGGTCACTAGGACAGCTTTATGCCCCCACAGAGATTTCTCCCGTGGTGGGCTCCATAGACGTTCATGGGCCAAAGCCCCCAGCTGGCGTAAATCAGTCAGTGTAGGGCCTTTGAATTCCCTTGACTTAATCATACTGTAAATAACCGTAGTTACAAGAAAGGCACGAAATCTGCCTCACCCGGACGCTGACTAACACAAGTTAGAGGGTTTTCTTCTCACACCTGACATAATATTAAACCACACACCTTAAAATTACAGATGTAGCGGGACACAATGGTATTTTATCATTTGAAGCTTGGTAAACAAACTCTAAGTAAAGCCATTTGATTCTTCCCTGATTTAGCTTCTGAAAGGAATCTCCAGCAGGGGACAAGTGACTCCACCTTCCAAACACAGTAGGGAGAAATCCAACCAGGGGAAATCTATTGTGCTTTCCCGTATCATTTACACATTATTACACAGTTATGCTGCCCTTCCTGACTCTGCTGAGAATATTAGGAATTATATACCCAGACATGGAACATGATCCTACCTATTCATTACAATCTGATTTAGGATGCCAGAAGCATAATTTGCCCCTGGGCTACTGCTATTTTATTCCAGCATCAGTTGTTGAAATCAAGAGCATTTCATCAGCACAAAGTAGGAGTGACGGAGAAGTGAATTAGGTTCAAATTATTCAAGATCACATTCTGATTGGTCATATCGGGCCTTTTTCATGAGGTTACTATAAGCTGGAAGAATGGCTGGGGGGAAAAAAGACACAATTACAGTCGGCAAGGTCTTCCTCGAGGCATAATATTAATAGCAAAAAGGCAAATTAAAGTAATTTAAGTGAAGAAAGGAAATAGCGAGCTCCCCAGCTCAGGAATCAACCCAGTCCTGTGACCCTGAGCCTGGAACCTGTTCCTGCCAAAACCATTCTCTCTCCTCTCTATCTCCCAAGCAATAATTTATAACCCTGTCCTTAAGCACCTGTGGAGGGACAGGGGGAAGCTGAGCTGAGGTTGACCCCTTATTTGCTGAGGATCAGATTCAGCCCTGTACACACTGTCACAATCACCAACTCCCAAGGATGTCTGGCTGCAAGCTCATCACCCACACAGAAAGGAAAGCCCACATACCCGTGACATACAGAGGATGGGGAAATACGGAAAGGGGGTGGGCGGAAAAGGGGTGGGAAGGTCTGTCTAGTGAGTCAGCTTCTTTTCAAATCAGCCCAGCTGCCTGGAGAGATTTGCTGGCTGTGAGGGAGGAGGAGGAGGGGACCTGGGTGGGATTGGCCATTACAATTTCTCCACTGGCTTCAATTTAAAGAGACATGCCACATTTTCTCCTCCAGCCTATGGCGCTTAGCAATATTTGAAAGGCAGCAGGGCTACTTCAGAGTTTTCCTTCAAGTGAGAAGGTGAATTGAGAGCTGTGAAGTACATGTTTATGTTTTAAAGGTGATAAGTGGGATGTGGGGTCGAGAGAAAGGGGGAAAACAAGAGTATAGAAAATGCCAAACATGAGGCCAGCTGCTCCTTCCAGCAGCATGCAAGAAACATTAAAATAATCATTTAGAATTGCATGGATTGGACCCAGCCCTCATCGACTCATAGACTTCAAGGGCAGAAGGGACCTTCATGATCATCTAATCTGGCCTCCTGAACATTGCAGGCATAGAACCTCACCCACCCACTCCTGCAGTAAATCCCAAACCTCTGGCTGAGTTACTGAAGTCCTTAAATCTTGATTTAAAGTCTTAAGTTACAGAAACTCCAACCTTTACTCTAGTTCAAGCCAGCAAATGGCCCATTCCTTACACTGCAGAGGAATGTGAAACCCTCTGAGGGTCTTTGCCAATCTGACCTGGGAGAAAATACCTTTCCTGACCCCAAATACGGAGATCAGTTAGACCCTGGGCATGTGGGTGAGACCAACGAGCCAGACACCTGGGAAAGAATTCTCTGCAGTAACTCAGAGCCCTCCCCATCTAGTGTCCCATCTCCGGCCACTGGAGATATTTGCTTATAGCAGTTGTGGTTGGGCCATATGCATTGTAAGCAATCTCATCATAACATTCCCTCCATAAACTTATCAAGCTCAGTCTTTAAACAAATTAGGTTTCTTGCCCCCACAATTTCCCTTGGAAGGCTGTTCCAGAACTTCAGTTCTCTGATGTTTAGACACCTTCATCTAATTTCAAGCCTAAACTTGTTAATGGCCAGTTTATATCCATTTTTCTGCCAATATTGGCCCTTACCTTAACTCCTCTCCCTCGATGATGTTTATCCCTCTTATGTATTTATACAGAGCAATATCTCCCCTCACCCTTCCTTTTTTTAGGCTAAATAAGCCAAGCTCCTTAAGTCTCCTCTTATAAGTTCTCCATTCCTCTCATCAATGTAGTAGCCCTGCTCTGTATGTGTCCAAGTTTGAATTAATCTTTCTTAAACTTGGGAGACAAGAATTGCGCACAGTATTCCAAATGAGGTCTCACCAGTGCCTTGTATAATGGTTCTAACACTTCCCTATCTCTATTGAAAATACCTTGCTGAATGCACGCTAGGATTGCACTAGCTTTTTTCACACCAAATCATATTGGTGGCTTTTGGTCATCCTGTGATCAACCAATATGCTCAGATCTTTCTCCTCCTCTGCTGCTTTCAACTGGTAAATCTGCAGCTTATAGCAAAAAATCTTTTTGGTAGTCCCTAAGTGCACGACCATGCACTTTGCCCTATTAAAGTTCATCCCATTTCTATTACTCCAGTTTTCAAGATCCTCCAAAACTTCTTGTATGATATTCTGGTCCTCCTCCATATTGGCAATGCCTCCCACCTTTGTGTCACCAGCAAATTTTATTAGCCACTTTTTGTGCCAAGGTCATTCATGAAAATGTTAAGGAAGATTGGTCCCAAGATTTATCCTTGAGGGACTACATTAGTAACCTTGCTCCAGCCTCACAGTTCACCTTTCAGTGTGGCCCATTGCAATCTCCCCTTTAATTGGTCCCTATCCACCTTTCAGTTCTTGTATTAATCTCCATCTGCTCCAATTTTACTAATAATTTCCCATGTGGAACTGTATCAAACGCTCTACTGAAAGGCAAGTAGATTAGATCTACTGCATTTCCTTTGTCTACAAAATCGGTTATCTTCCCAAAGAAAGAGATCAGGTTAGTCTGGCACAATCTATCTTTTTAAAAACCATCTTGTATTTTATCCCAATTGCCATTTATCTTGATGTCTTTAATTACTTGCTATTTCAAAATTTGTTCGAAGACCTTGCATACAATTGAGGCCAAAATAATGGGCCTGTAGTTTCCTGAATCACTACTTCCTCCCGCCCCCGCCCCCTCCACTTCTTGAGTATAGCCACTATATACGCAATTCTCCAGTCACAGGGTATGACTCCCGAGTTTATGGATTCACTAAAAATCCTTGCTATGGGGCTTTCAATTGCGTGTGTGAATTTTCTTTAATATTCTTGGGTGGAGATTATCCAGCCCCCAATTTGATCCCATTAAACTGTTTGAATTTGGATTCCACCTCAAATGTGGTAATTTCTACTTCATAGCCTTCTTCCCATTAGCCACCTTGCCACTGTCCCCAAGTGCCTCATTATCCTTACTAAAAACTGAGGCTAAATGTTCATTTCTGTGTTTGACCATACCTAGATTATCTCTTTAATCTCCACCCCATCCTCAGTCCTTAGTGGTCCCAGTTCTTCTTTCCTTGTTTTCTTTTTTATTTACCTGGCTAAAGTACCTTTTACCACTGGATATTTTTTCCTCTACAAGGTCCAGCTCAGCTTGGCTTTTGGCAGTACTCACTTTAGCTTTCTTTTTCTGAACTCCGAGAGGCAGCTGTCCTTGCTGATCCATTCTGAGTCCTTTATTCTGTTCTTGCACAGATAAACTGTGATAGAAATCAATGGGAGTGAGTAAAAAGAAAGGCAAAGAGCTCAGTATTTGACCCTTTCATTAGGGAAAGGAAGAGTTTTCTATTTCTTTCCCTGTTATTTTCTTGTGTCTGTCTCTATGCACCGCTTTCCACAATGGAAGAGTTTTTGCTTAAGATCCCTGTGATCTCTCCCCATGCCATACAGCCTCAGTTGAGATTGGCAGAGGTGCTCAAGTGGGCTCCCCGTCGACTAGAAAGAGGCTGGGCTGGTGGGAACTCCTTGTCTGTGAGGGTCCCTGAGCTCTGGGACAGACTTGCAACCCTGGTCCAAGAAAGCTCAAATCTACTGATCTTCAGAGCATACTGCAAGACACATGTATTTATGTGGGCTCCTGTGAGGTGTTTATGTATGTCTTTCTCTTTGAGAGAGGAGAGGGAAGTCAAGTGTTCTGGGGGCAATCTCATTGGTCTTATGGCAGAGGTGCCTAGAACCTTGGATTGTTGGCAATTTTTATTTTTTGTATAAATGTAATAATAATTGAACACAACTTGGTTTTTACAAAATTTAAAAAGTGAATATATGCAAATATTAAAGAGTCATAGAATAATAAAATTGGAGAAAGGCCAGAACCATTTATCTTACTGCCCTCAGCTTCTTTATATACACATAAAAGGATGGGGTCTAAATCAGCTGTTACCACTCAAGAAAGAGATCTTGGAGTCACTGTGGATAGTTCTCTGAAAACATCCACTCAATGTGCAGCGGCAGCCAAAAAAGTGAATAGAATGTTGCGAATCATTAGGAAAGGGATAGATGATAAGACAGAAAATATCAGATTGCCTCTGTATAAATCCATGGTATGCCCACATCTTGAATACTGCATGTAGATCTGGTCGCCCCATCTCAAAAAAGATATATTGGAATTGGAAAAGGTACAGAGAAGGGCAACAAAAATTATCAAGGGTATGGAATGGCTTCCATATGAGGAGAGATTAATAAGACTGGGACTTTTCAGCTTGGAAAAGAGACGACTAAGCGGGGATATGATAGAGGTCTATAAAATCATGACTGGCGTGTAGAAAGCAAATAAGGAAGTGTACACAAGAACATAACACAAGAACTAGGGGTCACCAAATGAAAGTAATAGGCAGCAGGTTTAAAACAAACAAAAGGAAGTATTTCTTCACACAATGCAGTCAACCTGAGTAACTCTTTGCCAGAGGATGTTGTGAAGGCCAAGACTATAACAGGGTTCAAAAAAGAACTGGATACGTTCATGGAGGATAGGTCTATCATTGGCTACAAGTGAGGATTAGCAGGGATCGTGTCCCTAGTTCTGTTTGCCAGAAGCTAGGAATGAGCGACAGGGGATGGATCACTTGATGATTTCCTGTTCTGTTCATTCCCTCTGAAGCCCCTGGCATTGCACACTGTCAAAAGACAGGATACTGGGCTAGATGGACCTTTGGTCTGACCCAGTATGGCCATTCTTATGTTCCTATGAACTTATGAACAACAATGGTCCTGCTATGCAGGGTGCTGTAGCTGAACTGTCCTTGGTTTTGCAAAAAGACCACCCTAACCAACAAGGTGCTGCAAAACCAAACCTGCACCTGAGTTTGCCCATCCCCGTTACGTTAACAATCAGCCATGCCATCAGGTGTCAAGATATTGGTCATTTCTTGAGTGACGCATTTTCCTGTCCTTCAGTCCCTCCTTTCAGAATTATAGTGCTTGAAGGGCTGCATTAGTGGCCAAACAATGCACTCCAGAAGCTAGATCCTCCATTGGTATAAGTCAGCATTTCTCCTTTTAAGT
The DNA here is from genome assembly GCF_965140285.1 of Lepidochelys kempii. NCBI lineage: Eukaryota > Metazoa > Chordata > Testudines > Cheloniidae > Lepidochelys > Lepidochelys kempii. The sequence continues at coordinate 102,034,890 of NC_136387.1, read as the reverse complement.
CAATAGAGCGATGTCAATTTGCACCTGCGTTGGCAACATATTGCTTAACAAACATGCGATGGGTAACAATTCTCGAGGTTACTTTATAGTCAAGACATGTATGTTGACATCACCTACATATTAAGGGCAGTACCATCTCCTGGTATTAAAGCTCCACTAAGGAGATAGTAAAACCTGATCTAATCTTCTGTTCGTGCTAAGAGTTGCATGTTGTTTCTTCCTTGTAGCTGTAGAATTCTATATATTCAATGAACATCAATGCTGGAGTCTATGGAAGGTTTGGACTGATCCTAAAATATAAACTAATGAGTTTGATGGCTTAAACCAGTTTGATTCCTTTAGGCATGAACCACATGGAGCATAGGGAATTGTTGAGCAGCAATTAGCCCAGTCAAAGAATTGGCAAACAGTGAACAATAAACTAAGTCTTTTAAAGCGCTCTCTTTTTGTTGGATTAATGGGACATGAAAGAATCTTAATACGCCTGATACAAGAGCACTTGAAGTCAAGTGGTGGAATGCCCCACAAACTTTGGAGCAAGCACCAGGATCCTCAGGTTCGGGAATCTCACTGGTTTCATCTCTCTCTTCTCAGGAACTGTATTGGGCAGCAATTTGCCATGATTGAGATGAAAGTGGCCATTGCTTTGTCCCTGCTACGTTTTGAGTTTTCACCCAATCCAGAGAAGACTCCCAGGAAAATACCCCAGTTGGTCTTACGATCCAAGAATGGGATACATGTGCACTTGAAGAAAATCCACTGGCATTGACATTGTGAAATGAGTGGGCAAAATACATAAGAGATTTGTAAGCTATTTGATGATCAAATGCATTAAAAATCCCATCTTTGGGGAAAAAAAGATCCCCACTCCCTTTGAGCCTGAAAGGTTGCTTGTTGGACCAGTCAAAGACATATATATATATTTATTCTAAGCCATATGATGTCTTCCATTAAAACTGTATTCCCAAACACTTTCTGGTTACTTTAATGACAGAGGGACAGAAAAATTAGATTGATAAGCAAGGGAGAAAAATGTGAATCAGATCTTCAGCCAGTGTAAATCAACCTAGCTCCACTGATTTCATCGGAGTTTAGTTGATTGATACAAGCGGGAGATTTAGGTCTATGTTATCAGATGAGATTTGAAAATTTGATCCAGTAGTCACAATTTAAAGACAATTTCTCCAAATAGGAGCTTCGTTGTGACCTTAAAGCTTTTATTTCCTTTGCTAGGTACAGGGGGAAACTATGGTATCTCAGATTCCTCTATGTGGCAACTCTTGGCAAATGATCACTCTTTAATAGGGTAGGAGAGTGGACTCACTGCTGGCATGCCCCCTCATGGCTAGAGGTAGCGTTGCAGTCACTCCTTCTCCAGTCAGGTCAAGTTCTGTCCCACCCATTCTGGGGTAAACATAGAGCCAATAAAATAAACTTAGAGAAACATAACTCTTTGCTCCTAACCAGACTCACTCCTCCGCAGACTCTTCGCCCTCCCTGGGCTCTGCAGGGTTGTGCTCCGGCTCTTGTGTGGAATGACTCCCCAGGCTTTCTCCTAGTTGTGTTTATTGGATGCACACAGAGAAGTTAGATAAGAACTTAAATACTCATGTTGGAAGGTTGCAATATAACTTTATTTTCTTAGAATTCAGAACCATAATGCAAAACAACCAATAAACAGAGAGACCCCCCCACCCTGAGAATTTAAAGTGATAGATCACAATTTGAACACACTTTTCAATCCACCACACTCCTCCCTTGTAAATTCCTCAAACACAATTTTAAAAAAAATCACAAATTTAACCTTAGAGGAGGTCTGTGATTTTGCGGAGGCCAGTGGTGCCTGCCATGGAGAGAAAGTGACACCTGACCTTTGACCTGATTGGGTCGCCCCCAATAGAAGCACTATCCCTCTCTCTCTTGGCCATTATCTCCAATGCTTTCTCCTCCTCCTCCTCTGGCCAACAAAAGCTACACACGTCCTCACTGATGTCAAGGGCCGCATTCTGTAACCGTACTGAGGTTCTGTCTGGTAACAGTTGATCCATGGGCCTCTTCGTTATTTCCCATTTTACCTCTACCAAATATGTCTCTAGTCCCAATATCTGCTTTACAGCTTTCCCCCCACTTCATCCCTCCAATGTGATTTTGCACCAACACTGTCTGCCTTCAGCAGAAAAACCTGGCAGGTTTATGGGATTGGTTTTTTCACTCTTTCACATCTTTTGTCGAGTGCTCTCCATAGGTCAGGTCAAATTTAGTACATAACTAGCATTTTAAAAACAAAGCAGCTGGAGTCTTCTGAGTGGCAGGCTGTGGGATAGACCTATATGAGAGTAGGGAATTTGCAATGCAATGTGGCAGGGGACTCCATTCATTTTTGTCTAGTGCTTGTTTTAATGTCATCACAACACCCTCTGCCAGTCCATGAGATGCTGACTTAATATGTTTCACTGAATTTTGCTGTGGGAATGTTTGAAAATCCCAGAACTAAACTGTGGACTGTTATGTGGAAAGACGTCCTCGGGTAACCCATAAGTGGCAAATATTGCAAAGCACTTCAGTTGTTTATTACAGAAGAGGTTTTAAATCATGTGCTCCACCTCTGGCCACCAAGAATAATCATTAACCACTACTAAATATATTTGCTTTTTCTGCAAAGCCAATGCACAGCTGCTGCCAGGGGGACAGTGTCTCTTCTGGCATGTTCCTGTGGCTATAACGGGAGTCACACTGGCTACTTTCCATTTCTAAATCTTAATCTAAAGCCGGCCACCAAAAACAATTTCTGGCCATCCCTTCCATATGTATTAACCCTCAGTGCTGCTCGTGTAATTCCACCAGCATCCTTTTCTGTTCACATATTGGTGTTATCACTTGTATTCCCCATAGCAAACAACCCTTCTGCATGGCTATCTCCAGTTTCCTGAAATAGTAACAGCTAAGTTGCTCTTTGGTTATGTGATTTGGGCAGTCTCAAGTGTGGTGCATCATCTTTAGCTAAATCACATTTTTGTCTTGTTAAGAGAGCAACTTCCTTAGCTGTAATAGGGAGGTCATCTAGGAAAGAGACTCTGTCCACGGAATTTTCCTCTCTCCGATTCCCTGTGTGCAAGGGCAAACAGGACAATGCAGCTGCATTAGCATGGTTTTCAGATGGCCTATAATATATCCCATCTTAGTAGGTAGCTAAGATCAAAACCCCCTCTTTGAAGTCTAGCTGCCGCTAGTGGTGGAAAGCCTTCATCTGGGTCCATTATTTTTACCGTTGGTTTATGATTGGTAACAAGGGCAAATTTTTTTACAAACAGGTACTCATGGAAATTAATAACCCAAGTCTCTTTTTCTATCTGTGAGTATTTTTTCTTGGCCTTTGGCAACGTTCTGGGAGCAGATGTTATGGGTTTTTCACTCCCGTCTTTACAAAGGTGAGAAACAAAAACCTCAATTCCTACAGGAGACACATCACAGGCTAGCATTGTGGGAAGCTCCAGATTAAAATGCACCAATAGGCTGGCATGACTTAATTTCTTTTTTGTTTTCTCCAAAGCCTTATTTTTTTTTTCTGTCCAAACCCACTTCATATGTCTCCATAACCAGGCAGACATCAGACTGGTTACTGCTGATAAGTTTTGAATGACTCTTCCATAATAGTTTTAACATAGCCTGAAACAATCTAAGCTCCGAGACATTATATAGCCCAAGGGCATTCTGAATGGCTTTTGTCATCACTTTTAACAGGTGTACTCCTGCATCTAGAAAATGGCTGGATGAAGTAACCCGATTTTGAAGAAAAGCACACTTATCTTTAAAGCCATGTTTTTACAAGCTCTTTAGAACCCCCTCTATGATTTTTAAATGTTCTTCTGACATAGCAGACAAAGGTAACACTATCCAAAGGTTGGCAGTGGAAGTTAGACAAATTCAGACTGGAAATCAGGTGTATCTTTTTAACAGTGAGGGTAATTAACCATCGGAACAATTTACCCAGACTTGTGGTGTGTTCTCCAGCAGCCAACTTTAAAATCAAGATTAGATTTTTAAAAACAAGATCTGCTGTAGAAATTATTTGGGGGAAATTCCCGTGTTATCCAGGAGGTCAGACTAGATGATCAGAGCGGTTCCTTCTGGCCTTGGAATCTATGAATGAATGTGTCATCCAAATAAAAGGCAACACCATTTACCACCAGCACTAACTGCTCCATTATTCTTTGAAACATAACACACGCACTAGCTACCCCATACGATAATATTTCATATCTAAATAGCACCTTATATGTGTTCATTGCCCACATTTTTTTGAATCTAGCTCCAATGCCATCTGCAGGTCAGCTTGAGACAAGTCTACTTTAGTAAACTTCACTCCCACTGTCAGCTTTGCAAATAAATCTTGTGGTTTAGGAACTGGATATTGGTCCAATTTCAGCCAGGGGGATATGGCACATTTATAGCCCTGCAAACTCTTATGCTGCCATTACCCTTTGGGCTACCTACAAGTGGTGCATCCCATTCGCTGAACTCCACAGGTAAAATTATGTCCTGCTTTTGCAATTATGCCAGTTGGAGTTAGATAACGTAAAATACTCTTGCTGGAAGGTTGCAATGTAACACTATTTTGTTTCTTAGGATGCAGAATGGTACCCCAAAAGAGAGAGTGACAAAACAGGCACAACTCAAGTCAACTCACCTCACTCTAGGATGGCTCTCTGCAAGTTGCTTACTAAAAGACCCAGATCATATGCTTCCTATAGAGCCCCCAAGCCTGCAAACAAGACCAGGAAAACCCCATAGAATTTAAAGTGATAGATCACAATTTTAACCCAGCTATAGAGGCCCAGCTACAGCCTCAATAATAAGGTTACAATCTAGCTAGGCCATAACATAATGAAGATATATCAAATATGGGTCTGATCCAAAGCATATTGACATCAATGGGAAGTCTTGCTAATGACTTTAGTGGCCTTTGGATCAGTTCCTATGTACATAGACCTCCGTGGACTAAGCAACCAGTCACAGGCTCTTCTCACTATTGTGTTTTGAATGTGCTAAATCCGTTAGCCCCTGTGAGGAAACCAAGTACCAAATAAATGTCCGTTGTCTTCCCTGTGGACTATTTGAATGTTAATTTCCTCGGAGGGTTCTTCCTTCAGGTGAAGGTCACGCCTTTAGTCAGGCAGAAGGAAAGTGAAGATTATGCCAAGAGCCTGTCTGATCTGAATGACAAGCACCGATGATCTTTTTAGCTCTTCAGAGGAAGGACTATCTCTAATGATGTGTTTGTGCAGCACCTCACACAATGGTGCAGCGGCCTTGCATGGGAAATAAATAATAAGAACAACAGCAATGGTGGAGCATTCCTCCATGACCCTTGTAAATTACACACGTGAGTTAAAGTGGCACAGACTTACTCTTTCAAAAGATGACCAGCTTCAAGACTGTGGACACAGAGCACTTTGTATCCTTTTAATTCAGAACACCACTAGCCATCACCTTCAGCCCCCAACTAAAACCTCTCCAACGCATCATCAAGGATCTACAACCTATCCTGAAGGATGAACCTTCACTCTCATGGATCTTGGGAGACAGGCCAGTCCCTGCTTACAGACAGCCCCCCAACCTGAAGCAAATACTCGCCAGCAACCACACACCACACAACAGAACCATTAACCCAGGAACCTATCCTTGCAACAAAGCCCGTTGCCAACTGTGTCCACATATCTATTCAGGGGACACCATCATAGGGCCTAATCATAGAATCAAAGAATATCAGAGTTGGAAGGGACCTCTGGAGGTCATCTAGTCCAACCCCCTGCCCAGAGCAGGACCAATCCCCAACTAAATCATCCCAGCCAGGGCTTTGTCAAGCCTGACCTTAAAAACTTCTAAGGAAGGGGATTCCACCACCTCCCTAGGTAATGCATTCCAGTGTTTCACCACCCTCCTAGTGAAAGAGTTTTTCCTAATATCCAACCTAAACCTCCCCCACTGCAACTTGAGACCATTACTCCTTGTCCTGTCATCTGCTATCACTGAGAATAGTCTAGATCCATCCTCTTTGGATCCACCTTTCAGGTAGTTGAAAGCAGCTATCAAATCCCCCCTCATTCTTCTCTTCCGCAGACTAAACAATCCCAGTTCCCTCAGCCTCTCCTCATAAGTCATATGTTCCAGTCTCTACGTAAAAGAATAAATGGACACAAATCAGACGTCAAGAATTATAACATTCAAAAACCAGTCGGAGAACACTTCAATCTCTTTGGTCACTCGATTACAGACCTAAAAGTGGCAATTCTTCAGCAAAAAAACCTTCAAAAACAGACTCCAATGAGAGACTGCTGAATTGGAATTAATTTGCAAACTGGATACAATTAACTTAGGCTTGAATAAAGACTGGGAGTGGATGTGTCATTACACAAAGTAAAACTATTTCCCCATGTTTATTCCCCTCCCCCCACCACTGTTCCTCAGAAGTTCTTGTCAACTGCTGGAAATGGCCCACCTTGATTATCATTACAAAAGGATCCCCCCACCCCACCCCCCCATTCTCCTGCTGACAATAGCTCACCTTACCTGATCACTCTCATTACAGTGTGTATGGTAACACCCATTGTTTCATGTTCTCTGTGTATATAAATCTCCCCACTGTATTTTCCACTGCATGCATCCGATGAAGTGAGCTGTAGCTTGCGAAAGCTTATGCTCAAATAAATTTGTTAGTCTCTAAGGTGCCACAAGTCCTCCTGTTCTTTTTGCGGATACAGACTAACACTGAAACCTTTTAATTCTGTTACTCCTCCCACTTTCTTTAAGTGGGAGGAGTAACAGAGGGAAATAGGGAGTTCCAATAAGGAACTCCCTCATCAAATACATTTTACTCAGGTCAGGCAAATTCCTAGTAAAAGCATCCAGGTTTCCCCTTGCAATGTGAGATTAAACCCTCTCCCCATCTATACCTGCAAGAGGACTACTTGGAAGCTTATTTGGCAAGGAGAGATGTCCTTAAAATAATAATAATAAAAAAAGGTCTTGGGCTAAATGGCGACTATCACAAAATGTAATGTGCAAGATGTCACACCAATGTCAGCAAATGGGACACCTGTATCACTTGACGGTGCTGTATACAGAAGAGTTTTAAGAATAAGTGTGACCTAGGAGCTAAATATTATTATATATTGAAGAATTCAGTTTGTTGTGTATTTGTTAACAGATTGTTTCTAACTTCTCATTGAAGTATTACTGCTCTCTTTCATTGTATTGCTGAAGCACATTTGCTCAACAGAGGCTTGGGCTGGGCTTCTCAAAGGAACCCAAGTGAGTTAGGCATTGAAATGTCACTGTGTTTCAGTGGGAGTTGGGCGCAAAGACCCCACTCTCAGTAGTGCAACATGCTGTGTTCATCCCCTAAGAAAAAACCCCATCTCTTGTGACTTCACACCAGCTTTCCAGGTTGGGCCTTTGGTTTGCATATCACATTCCCTCCACAGCTTTATAATCTGCTAATAAGGAACACAGCATTGTAAGGAATTAACATGAACAAGGTGGGAGCTACTCTTCTCTGGTGAAGATACACCACTTTATTTAAACATACTGTTACCCGATTGAAGTCAAGTATGTGTCGGGGTGGTGTGGGGGAGATGTAGTGGCCATGCAGACATGCCCTGAGACTATTCTTTCAAGCAGATCAGGAGACCAATTTCATAGCTAGGCTCATAAAAGAAGTATGCCCTTCCTTGAAAACTAATGCTACCATGCCCAAACTGATGGTTTAGGACTGTAGAAAGATTTAACCATATCCTTAAAAATATGCCCAAGAAGTGTACATCCCATGAACCCCACCAGTGGGATCAACTATTCCTGGTTCCTATTCTTTGCTGCACGTTGGATACCTCAACAGGATTACCCAACTGAAGTTACTCTATGGCAGTCAACCTCAGGGTATTCTTGATTTGCCGAAAGGGCATGTGGGAAGAATAGGTCCCCAGATGGGAAAGTGTTCAAAATGGCTTAATCCATTGAAATAATTTCATTAAATTCTATGGATGCTGAATCAGGTCCCATGTCTTTACACTGTATGAGAAGTTAAAAGCTCTAGGGACTTATATAACAGACCTTATAGATTGCTTTGCAGGTCCAGGAACAACATCACAGCTAAACAGATGCTAATACCGCTGACCCAAAACCGGAATTTGAGATTTTGAAATGTCACATATCCCAGACCTGGGCAAAAAGTAAAAAATCTCAGAATTTTTCATGAAATGAAATATTCTGAAACATTTTGTTTTAACCTTATCATTTTTGACATATCATATATTACAAAAGTCAAAACATTTGCACTTTTGTATTATAAATAATAACATAACAAAAGTCACAACAAAACATTTCAATACACATGTATTGAAAATTTAGACAGAATTGATACATTCCTCTGAACCACTTCCATTTAACTGCACAGCAGACTTCCACTGATGTGCAGCCTATTGCTTTGGAGCATCAGACTCCTTCCCTTCTTATTGATGTTCCTGTTTCTACTCTTTCAACCCAGGAAAAGTTTGTACAATTCAGCAGCAGAGTAGCACTTGGGTCTATATGCAACTGCCTCTTTGCACAACGTGTGAAGATGCCAACTGAACTCAAATGGAAGGTTGCAGGATGCTTAATTAATTATATGTGGGAACATGCAGTGCTGCAGGAACATGAAATCTGTGGTAGAGAGGGTGGAAAAACATCTCTTAGTCATGAGTGTAGGAGGATGTCTCTTGGATTGATCACCTTCCTGCTGCTGAAAGTGATCCAGCTGTGTCACAGGAGACAGGAGATGATCAAAAACTTAGTTTCCCAGGTCCTCCGACCTACTTGTTTTATGGCAACCGCCACAAGGTAGGAAGGAGTTGGACTGATGCTACATGCCCTGAAAGAATGAGCACTGACACAGCAATAGACATATTGCAACTGAAACTTAACTCCAAAGCACTGGACCTTGTGGCAGATAAGGGATGGGTTCCTAGTGCTGGCTGCCCTGTCAACGGCTCTTTGTGCTGGAGTGTGGAGACAACTGCCTGTTCCAGTAGGGATAAGAATAGTTATATACGTTACTGGAGGTTGTGGGGAGTCCGTTACCCATGATCAGAGAAATAATTCCCTTTCCAGGCTTAATGCTAAGGTAATTTCTTTAATGCTACATGAACTATGGGGCCTGATCTCTCTTAAACTGGTGTAAGTCAGGAGTAACTGTGTTTAAATCTGTGGAGTTACACTGGTGTACATGAGAAGCAAATATAGCCTGCTGGTTTAGATCGGGCTGGTAGTCTGTAGGACGTCTGCCTCATTTGTTGCAGAAGTTGGAAGGTGTGTAGTAATAAGGGCATTGCAGAACGAGAAAGGACAGTTTCACGGGTAAGGCAGTTTAATGCCACCCACGCATCTTCCAGGGGTATAAATTAGTTAATGTTTGTGAAGCAGTCAGATACCTTAGCAACAGGAGTTAATAATTCTTAATAATTCTGTCTTTAGAGGAATGTTTGAATAACCTGCCATGAATAAGGCATGGGGCCACACATTGAAAGCAGAGGAGCAAACAAAATATAGAATAGCTGCTCATTCACTGAACACTGTCCATCCTGTGCTCTGAATGAGGCAGGGGTTTCTGGGCCTGTGCTTAGCTACTGCAGTGATGGAGGCCATGTAAGTATCTCTGTATCTAGCTATTGCTAAAAAGGAAAGGCTCAAGATAGTGATCTGCTCACACCATATGAGCACATCTCACAAATCCCGCTCTAAGCAGGTCACATGGGTTTCCCTTATTAACAGGTCATTATCTATTTGTTAAAAAGTTAAATATGCTTTGCTTATATAGATGCCTTAATATATATTACTAATTGAGGACCAAATTCTGCTTTCAATTATACCAGTATAATTCTGAAATAAACTCACATCACTGGAATTATTCTGGATTTACACTGGTTTAGCCAATAGCAGAATTTGAGCCTGACTGTCAAACTGGTGTCCTCGGGCCTGATTCTGATCTCACTTACAATGGCGTAAATCAAAGTTAATTCTACTGAAGCCAATAGAGTTACATCCTATATCTGAGGTGCAGTTCTTCTCAATGAAAATAGCAGTGTGGAGTTCCATGTTAATTATCTCTCAGTGACATCGAGAGCAAAACATGTTTGTTCAGTTACAAGAGAAGAGTGGTTGGGGTTTTTTTGGTCAGCTCTGCAAACTCAGCTTGGGATCTGAGAAGCAAGCTGGGTTCTTTCTGGCTCATGGAACATCACTACTAATAAAGCTTTAAGATCAGCCAGAGTGCTTATGCTCAGAGTCCATAGAAGCATTTCTCTAGAGGATTGCAGAAGGGCATCCTCAAGGCGGGATTCCTGATTTTGGAATTCATCTTTCTAATTAATCCAGCAAAGCCCAAATCTCAGGACCTCCATGGGACACTTACTACTTACTTAGACTTTCCCTGAGTACAGCAAGTTGCATAAGAAGGCTTGGCCTTAGATCCCTAGCTAAGCTGATTCTTATCCAGTGGGCTGTTTTTAATTATGTTTTAAGATGTTTTTAATTATGAAAATATGCCCAAAGCATATAAAGGCGTGTATCTTACATGTCTAATAATTGCTACATGCAGCAGTGTTTGTGTTGCCTCTTATTCTTTCTCATGTTTTCTTCTAGCTACTATTGTGAGTCATTGCTATTAATGTTTATAGAGAAACAACTAAAAGTACAGAAAGGTAAATGGTTTACAGCTCGTATATGATCCCAAATACAGCACACTTCACAAGATCACCGATGGAATGGGACTGTTACTCAGTTTTACAACTCATCAAAATGACACAATCAAACAATGCTGCATAGACACAACTCATTTGGGTGGGGATTACTGAAATAAAATAGGAGAAGATGTATATGAAAGGGAAAGGAGGGGACTGGGAGGAGGGAAAAGGATGAAAGATTGGGGGTGGGAGCCATAGGTGGAATGGAAGTCTGGCACTCTTTGAGCTATCTTAATGGTCTTTATTCAAACGTATCTAGAAATAAGTTGTAAATTTCTTTAAATTCATGTCACTGATCTCTGCGGTGATAAGTGATTTTTTCTTTGGCTGCTAACTAGAACATGTCTGAATACCACTGCTGTATTGTGGGCATGGGCAGATGGTACCATAGGCTGAGGAAGACTGCCTCCCAGAACAGCCTGGTGTGGCCCCACCGTCAGGCCCCTTCCTGCAATTCCCGGCGTTCTGCCCTGGCCCTGGCTGGCTGGGGCTCAAGGGTGGGCTGCCAGGCGCTGGGGACTGTGGTGTGGGTGCTCTGGGCTCCTGCGGGGATGGGGTTGGGGGGGTGGGAGATGAAGGGAGGGCCTCAGGCACAAGGGGAGGTGTCAGGGGCTAGCTTCTCCCAATGGCCGGGTCATAAGTATACTCTCCCACATTTGTAACCACATGGGCTTGGTGATCATTACAGCCCTCAAGAAACAAGTCTTTGAGGCAGAGTGAAACCCAGCCCAGCCAGCACATGTCCTAGGATATAAGTTCCAGGAGAGGTCTGGCTGCTGAAGTTGAGTAGCATTTGAACTCTCATATCCACCTCTTTCTGTAGCTCCCTGGTGGTTGGACAGTCCCATAGCATATGCACCAGGGTCCCTTTTTCCTTATTAAGCACCACAGACATCAGAAGACAAGGGCTTACGTTGTGTGACCTCAGTGGCATCCAGTCGTGGTATCAAGTATAGCCTGAGATCCACAGAGGCATTTTTAACATTATGTGACATGCACCATGGCAGGGGGTTAGACTAGATGACCTGTGTGGTCCCTTTTATGATTCTACCATTGGGGTTCTTTCACATACAACTGAAGACTAATGAAGTTCCTCTTAATTCATAAATCATAGAGTGGGCATGAGCCTGGGGAGTTTATGAAGCATTTCTAAGGTTCTTGGTAGTTCTGGGGCCTTGGGCAGTGTCCAGATCAAATTGATCTGTCACCATTTGTTTTAGCTGTAAGTACTGCAACTCTGCTGAGGGTAGCAGGTCATAGTTTTGCTTCAGCAAATCCCTCATCATTCACTAATCCATATGATGGCCCTACTCAGTCAATTCTTCCAAATTATAGACTCCCCTCCCCGCAATTTGTAAGGCTGGGTTTTCCCATATAGGTGCTTTTGGAGGAAGGTTAGGCTGAAATTGGTACCTCTTAGCTAGGATAGATCAAATTCTTCTAAAGGCAGCTACCACTTCAGGCTCTTAAGTGAATTTTTGAAAAATATAGCAAAAGAGATAGCCCATTCTTTGATATCTACCAGTCCTCATGTTCTTTCTTCTCAGTAATACCCCTGGTAGATTGTTTTCTTGTCTTTTGTCTCATGGATCACATATGACAATTTTGGATCCTTTTCAATACTGCACGAGCTGCTGCTTGAGTATGAAGAAGCTGAATATGAATGTCTGAAGGTGAGTTCACGCCCATGACCCCAGCCTCCATTTCCCACTTGTTGCACTTTCGAAAAAGCACCTTCATGCTTGTCTCTCATCCTGGCCCTCATGGTTGGGAGGAGTTCCCCATTAACACCAACCCATTATCCTGCTCCAAACTCTCCTTTGCTGTGATGCCTTCAAAAAACTTGACTGACGGTATACTGAAATCACAACCTATCATGCTGATCAATATTGTCTCATTGTTTCCTTGTACACCCCCATTTATCTGCATACATCCGTTGTCGCTTGTCTGATACTTAGACGGTAAGACCTTTGGTGCAGGGACCGTTGTTTTGTTCTGTGTCCATACAGCACCTAGCATGATGGGGTCCTGGCCCGTGACTGGGGTGCCTAGGTGCTCCACAAACACAAATAATAACTAATGATCATTAAAAAGACTCTTGGAGTTGATTAAAAATGCCAAGTGGCACTGCAATACTCTCATGCCAGCTGGCATTTCAGCACTGACACGGAGACATATTTGGATAGATCATAAACACATAACGCCCCGTATATATTTATTATTAAACCATTCCAAAACAAAACACCCCACCACAAACAATTCTGCCCCTGAAGAGCCAATGAGAACAAACACAAGACCAGGAGTTAGTCATGCTGCTTAATGCACTACAGAATAGTCATTCTATTCTATTTAGGTTTTTTACACTTCACCCATCAATTTGGTCTCTGAATGGCTAATGAGCCATTGCCGGTTTGTAATAGCCTCTGGTGATCATTTTTTGACTCTGGAAAGACTCTTGCACTCTGTAGGAAGGAGGTTTTGTCAACAATCTTATTTTCCTCTGCTGTCCCCACCGACCCCCTTATTGCCGCCATTTCAGCAAGATGAAAATGATGTAGGCAAGGTGGTGATTTGGAGCCACAAATACTTCTATGACTTTCCTGTTGAGTGGAGAGTTTCTCGGTGTATTTAAGGATCAGCTGCCCTGATTACATTCAGGCCATATCTGCCAGAGAAGGGAAGAGTTATTGCATTTTATTTCTGAATGGTCACAAAAATGCCAAGTGCAGCGCAGATCCATCCCTTCATAGGACAGCCTGGTTCTCCAAATCTATTACAAAGAGCTCACCGTTCCCTATAGCCAGCTGTGTAAAGTTGTCTGATAACAACCACTGACTGTTATAAGCTCAGTACTGTTAGCATATTATCTGTCATGGAAGAGCCCATTGTCTTTCAAGGAAAGACACCAGTCACCCCTTCCATTGCAGTAGCAGCCATAGCTTTGTTGCAAACCTCATTTTCTAGAATGCTACGTACAGATATGTCCCTAAACAGGAATCTTCGCTCCAGACCATTGAACTTTGTCTGTTTGGGTAAAATGGAACCCAGAACCAAACCAGCCCCCATTTGGGGTTTATTAAACCAACTGATGACGTTTTCAAAAACATAAAGCAAATCCACACTCAGTTTGCCCATGATGATCTTTCATCCTCCACCCTCAAACTTCACTGAGTCAATTAAAAAGAAACCCAGCTCTGAATCAACTCTGGTTTGCGCTCTGAGGGTGCAAAACCTAAGCCCAGTTTCCCAAGACAACTAGGAACGTTGGAACTGCCAAAGAGGGTCAGACCGCAGGTCCATGTAGGCCAGCGTCCTGTCTGACAGTGACCAGCACCAGATGAAGGTGCAAAAATCCTCACATCGGGCCGATGTGGGATAATTTGTCTTCCATTTTAGGTCTCAGCCACTGTGATGATTAGAGCTTGTTGCTCCTAGTGCCTTCAGAGAGGGATTGGTTTAAACCCTGAAGTGATTGGTTTAATTCTAATTTGGACTTAGCCACTATCTAAATCATTGATGAAGATATTGAGCAGAACCAGACCCAGAACTGATCCCTGCAGGACCCCACTCGATATGCCCTTCCAGTTTGACTGTGAACCACTGATAACCACCCTCTTGGAATGGTTTTCCAACCAGTTACGCACCCACCTTAGAATAGCTCCATCTGGGTTGTATTTCCCTAGTTTGTTTATGAGAAGGTCATGCGAGACAGTATCAAAAGCCTTACTAAAGTCAAGATAAACTATATCTACCACTTTCCCCTTACCCACAAGACTTGTTACCCTGTCAAAGAAAACTATTAGGTTGGTTTAACATGATTTGTTCCTGATAAATCCATGGTGACTGTTACTTACCACCTTATTATCTTCTAGGTGTTCACAAACTGATTGCTTAATTATTTGCTCCATTATCTTTCTGGGTGCTGAAGTGAAGCTGACTAGTCTGTAATTCCTCGGGTTGTCCTTATTTCCTTTTTTATAGATTGGCACTATATTTGCCCTTTTCCAGTCCTCTGGAATCTCTCAATAGGTAGCTTTGTACTTCTAGACCCTCTTGGTGGCTACATCACAAATTTGCTCAAATTGAAAGATTATTTTTGTAACTGGCTAGTGATGTGGGAATTGAAAAAAAATAATCCCTCACCAGTAATAGGGATTATGCAAGCAGACCTCAGCTAGTAATTTTATTGCCGATGGATGAGGTAGAATGGGATTCAACTCTTTCTTCCACAGCTGCATGGACGCTACAGGGATAAGGGAAGGTAAAAATTATTTCAGTCATAAAGGGTCAAATTTCCAAAAGCGCTTAAATAACTTAGGATCATAGGTGCCTATGGGATTTTTGAAACTGGGACTTATGTGCTTTTGAAAATGCTGCCCAAAGTCATTAAGTAAATGGCTGTGACCCTAAGGCTCCATCTATATTATGAGCTAGGGGTGTGATTGCCCTGCTTGCATCAGCATTCTTGCACTAGCTCTCATCATGCTAGCTCGACTATAAATAGCAGTGTAGCCAAGGTGGCACATTGAATGACAGAGGAAGCGCGACCTAGCTGTGCTGAGTACACGCCCACTGGTTTCGGGGGGGGTTGTACGCGGCATGGCTAAGTGATGTCTCTGCTGATTCTACCTGTGCTACCTTGGCTACACTGCTACTTATACCCATGGTAGTTTGATGAGAGCTAGCGCGGGTATGTATACACGAGCAGGGGAATCGCCCCTCGAACTCATAGTGTAAATGTAGCCTTAGACACACAAGATCTATAAAGTAAGAAGGAGTCACTTTTCTGCTCATAACTACACTTTAAAGACTACTCTAATCTAACTATTAAAGTAGCTGGAATTTAACTCAGGCAGAGAAAGAAAAATTACTTTGGGCCTCTACCATAAATGAAAGGTGCAATCATACATCTTGTTCTTATTTTAAAGATGGCATCTCTAAAATGTAAATAACCAGGCATCATTCTCCTTTCTGCCCAATTTTGTTGCATAAACGTTGAAGGTACCTTGGGTGTATTTTAAAAATGAAAGGACAATGGCATCTCACCAAATCATCTTGTTCCCTCTTATCCCTGTCTCCTTTTTTAGGTTAAATGGGAAAAACTGATCACAGAGGAGAAACTGGAGGAAATCTCTGAGCCAGTTACCAGGAGGCAGTATTCCAGGGCATGTCTAGGTGGGTGAGGGGGCATGTCTGGGGGCAATGCTGCATGTTGGCATAGTGAAACAGTCCCCACCTCCATGCAGTTCCAGGAAGTCATCTCACCCCATCCCAGCCCTAGGATGAACTTGGCCCTAGGTCATAGAATCATAGAATACCATGGTTGGAAGAGACCTCAGACGGTCATCTAGTCCAAACCCCTGCTCAAAGCAGGACGAATCCCCAATTTTTGCCCCAAATCCCAAATGGCCCCCTCAAGGATTGAACTCACAACCCTGGGTTTAGCAGGCCAAAGCTCAAACCACTGAGCTATCCCTCCCCCCTCCAGAATTTAAGGCCAGAAGGGACTGTTACGACTATGTAGTCAGGAGAATTTAGGTTTGAGTCAAATCTGAAGTGAAATTCTTGGCTGTTTCTTACTTTAGTCAGCCCTTGTCACCCTCATGACTGGTGCAGTGAGATCCAGCAAGATCTGTGAACATAATGTCCAATGGCTGGCTGATTTGCACCCCTGAGTAGTATCCTTGCTTTACCAGGAGAAAAATGGAGCTGGATTATCCTGTGAAGATCTACGTGCTGAGGTGGACAATTTCATGTGTGAGGGGCCCGATACCATGGCCAGTTGGATCTCCTGGCTTGTACATTGCCTGGTCCTGCACCCAGAGCACCAGCAGAGGTGCAGGGAAGAGATCAAGCAGATTCTGGGAGACCGGGATACAGTTCAGTGGTGAGATGTCACATTGTACTTGATGACTTTCCCCCTCAAGATCATTTTCAGGAGACTGATCTACTCTTGAGAGCATTATTCACCAAACCAAGAAGCTCAGCATCTCTTCGGACACCTTATGTCATTGTGTGACTTGAAGGGCTGTATGTTGTCATCAGTTGCATAGGACTTTCACCTTCCTAATTATGAGTGCTACTAGAATCATTTCAGGAACAAATGGCTTACGTCAAATAGCGGAGGCCCAGAGTTTATCCTACATTAAAAATACCAATCAAAGAGGTGCATTCCCTGGATTTTGTGTATCTGTCTTTAAAATCCCACCAATGAGAAATTAAACAAAACACAGCTACTAAGTCAATGAAACTCATACCCCATTATTTGTGTGCTCTATGTACCCTCCGCTGGACCTGTAGAAGCATTTACCAAGCACTGTTCCCCAAACAGTGCTCATACCATCAGCAGCACTGGGATACAAATTGGGGAGCAAATGGTAAATCTGTTTAAAACATAGTCGGCAGGTGGAGAGGGGGAAACATTTTCCAGACAGAAAACGACAATCTCGCTGGCACTGAAATTAATGGCAGTATTCCTCTTGCTTCCGAGATCAGGATAGGACTCAGAATGGATAAAGGGAAAGAAATTGTACTGTGGGGCTTCTACATAACAGCCATAATAATAGAACCTCCCCTGAGAACGAAGCACATAGGAATTGTCACACTGGCTAGATCAGCTGCTTGCACGAGTAGACACACCGACATCAGTGGGCTGCGCTCACCAATGTGAGTAAGACTGTGGTTCCCAAACTTTTGGGCCTTGAGTCTCCTTCAGGAGAACAGAACCAACCATGCCCCCCTGCAAACCCGCCATAGGGTGACCCCTCCTGGGGCACCCTCCAGCCTCAAGCCACAGAACGAGAGGTCTGTCCGGCCTCACTTTCCCTTTTTTGTCCGACCATGAAAGGAACATGATCTCTCCGACCCAGGGTTTTAAAGGTATTTAGGTGAGGCTGCACAGCTTTGCAACACCTAAGTCATTTAAGAGCCTACCTCTTATCTGAAAATGATTTAGGCACGTAGCAACCTAAATCCTACTGAGGCCTGGTCTATACTACAGAGTTAGATCGATGCAAAGCAGCTTATGTCGAAATAACTCTGCAAGTGTCTACATTCAAATTTTGCTCCTCCACTACACCGATTTACTAACTTCACCTCCACGAGCAGCATAGAGACAAGGTCAATGTAATTTGGTTGTCCGTGTCCGTGTAGAGACCGTGTTGCTTTCGTTCGCTGTTGCTGCAGTTCAGAAGCTGTCCCACAATGCCCTGCACTGACAGTTCAATTGGTGCAAGTGCTCCTGGTGAGGACGCGCATCGCTGACACAGGGAGCAAAGTGTAGACATGCACAAGCGATGTGATTACTGCAGCGGCTGTGTGCCGACGTAAGCTAGGATGACTTAGTTGTGTTGTAGAGACGTGGGCGATCCGCACCGTCAATGGGATTCTGGCTCCAAGGTGACTAAATCCCTGGTGAAAATGAAACGTCGAATCCTACGTCAGTTAGGTGCTGCAACGCTGAATCCAGCGACGCCTTCACCTCTTCAAAAATCTCGGCCCCAGTGTCCAGCACACAGCTCACCGCTGGGCACAATGCATTCCCACGGGCCAGCACAGCAGCTCCCCAAAAGCCTTCCCGTAAAAGCATTCTGCAGTTCCCACCATCAACATCTAATGGGACAGCTTTCTCCAGCCCCCTCTCCGGGGCCATCCTCGAGCTCACCCACCCAAGAGTCAATAGCACCATATTGTTCACAGTTCCTGAGTCAGGGCCCCGCTCTCCAGGCCATTCACCTCTCCAGCCTTTTGACTCTTTTACCACCGCCCTCAAGTCAGGTCTCTCACGAGAGGCCCCTCCCCACTCCTGCTTGCCTAGGACTCCGACCCCTGCTCTGGGAACGGCCCTCCAGGCCCAACCCCTCATACCTTGGCTCTTCCTGGAGCCATTCACCCTGGGAGATCCCATAGCGTTTCTCTCCCTGCGCCTCCCTGCTTGTGAGTCCCATCCCTGCTCAGGGGAGCCAACCCTTTTGCCTTTGGGTTCAGCTTCCCCGCACCAGCCTGGATCTTCCCCTCTGCCTGAGCCGGCCACTCACGGTGCCCAGGTTTGGTCAAGTTCTCACCAGCAGTTGTGTTCCAGCTCCCATCAGAACTCAGCTCGCTCTCTTCCAGGTCTCCTGTGGCTCTTTCCCAGTAGCTCTTGCCAGAGCTCCCCTGCAGCCCTTACCTGTCATGTCTGACTCCTCTCCGGCGCCGACTGTCCGAATGTCCTCCCTTGTAGGGCCCCGGTGCCCTTTCTTAAGCCCAATTGGGGTCAGATGACCAGTCACAGGTAGACTGGCCTCTTTTCTCTTAAAGGGTCCATGTTAGCCCCAGACAGTTATTAACAGCTTGCACATTGAAATTATATATCTCCCATGTGCCTCTCTCCTCCTTCCATACAATTTGAGCAACAGAGCTTTATGCTATGACCCTTCCTCTCCTTTTTTACATGCTTCGATGAGCAGTGAAATAGTTAACTGCGCTGACATTTAAAGTATCACCTTCCGCATCAGCAAGACACATGGAGCAGTTCACACCTCTCAGAGCTGCTCTTTCCCTCTCTGCTCCATCAGTCACTCTCACTTCACATTTTGAAGGTTCCCTCCTCTATAATAGCTAGAGGCTTACCTAAGAAATGGAACCGGATGGGACCTGCTGGGTCATGGAGTCCAGTCCCCTGCTCTCACAGGCTACCCCATCATGCAATTCCTTCGCTTTTAAACAGAAACTGAGACTCTGGAGGCAACTGAGGGTTAAGCCACACCCTTCCTTCTCCCCCAGCTAGTCCCTACTGCCCCCATCCTCTACAAAACGCTGGAGAAAGCGGGGCACAATCTTGCCCTATCCAAGTTTAACTATGTAAAATCCTATATAAAATATTGAATATGTAAAATCCTATATTTCCAGATTCCCATACTCCCTGCATTCATCATATTGATCTCCTCTCTCACCTCTCCACACAGTACCATGATACTTTCACTAACTGTTGTTCAATATTAGAGCTTTTTACAGGCTTCCAGCCCACCCTGGATCATGTGACAAAAAGGTTGGCATGTGATCAAGCAGCAATTTCAGGGTCTTTTAATCCAAATTCTTTCCCTAAAAAATGAGATTAGGCAGGTTCTTAGTTTGTAATGTGGGTTGCTCCTTGGGCAGGTTGTTGGCACATAAATCAGCAAATGACAGGACTCCATAACAAAGGAGCACATTGGTTTTCCCGCACACCGTTCACTTAAAAACCATGAGCCGGATCCTCAGCTGGTGTATATCGACGTCGCTCTGTTGGCATCAGTGAAGCGCCACCCATCTAGATGAGCTGTGGATTTGGCCAAAGTGATTTCCAGAAGCTGAGAAGGGAGCTACTAAAAAATGAATTCAAAAGAATTTAAAAAAATATATTTTAAAAGCCCGTGTGAAGAAGTTGAGTGCCACACTTTCAGAGCGCCAGCAGCTCTGCTTCTAAATTTGCACACCCCAAAATGTGTGTGATGCAGGCTCCAAATTTGGACTGCGGTCACAAATGCCGTTTGGCCATGTGCCCTGGAGAGTTAGATGTCTCATCATCATTGTTCTCTCTGTGGACTTTTTATCTGAATCTGAGTTCAGATACTGAATAACCCCAAGGTTTGGTGGGATTTGGAGATGGGGTTTTAATTAGGGGCCCATCCTCAGATGTAAAGAAGAGACAGAAGTGCAGTATTGTTTTTTATCCTCTTTAAAATTGTTTGGGGGAAAAATAAATTATTGTGGTGTACCAGAGAGACAAAGTGGGTGAGGCAACATCTTTCATTGGACCAGCTTCTGGTGCTGAAAGACGCAAGTTTCTGAGCTTAGACAGAGCTCTTCATCAGGTGTGCCAGTCGTTTGAACAGATCCCATATCAATATAGAGATTTGCAACTTGCAAATGGCATTGCACTCTGTGTACCAGCGTTGGGCATGGGTTGCCTACTCGACTTTCTGTACCAAGAGGCAGGTGCCACTCATTCACAGTCTCTGTCTTTGGTTCGTTTTAAGAGTGACTGTGTCAAGATGCCCTACACCGGTATGTGCATTAAGAAGAACCTTCACCTTCATCCTCCAGTACCTTTTGTGTCCCGACAGCTCAGCAAACCCGACACATTGCATGATGGACACTCATTACCAAAAGTTCTGCTTATTCCATTGCCCCCTTTCCATTAAACCTTGGAAGATGGAACCTGTGATGATTGAAATGGGGACATATGGAATGACTCAGACTAATAATCATCAGGTAGTCCCTGGGTGGGGCCTCTGCACCCCAACCGCCACCTTATGATGAGAGCCAGCAATTTCTGGCAAATCCTAAATTGAAACCTAGAATAGTACCTGTTGCAATGGGAAAAGTGAGTGCACAGGAGGAAGAAGTAGCAAACAATACTGTCACTGGCTTGGTAAGTCAGATGGAGGAGGATATGGAACAGTTAGCCGTGCACATTAGATGGCAGAGGCTGTGACTTGATTGCAGGAGAGTGGATAGAAAAGAATTTGAAAGTGAAAAACCAAGAGTGAGTGAGTTAGCACCTAGAATTGAGGCAGTGCGGTGCCCAGAAATGGTTAACTGCAGCAGGGACGGGCACTTCAGCAATCCATTTGGCAGGCAGACAAAAGCAACAGACGCTGAGGGGGAAACAAATGCAGGTTTTTCAGGAGCAGGTAGCAACCCCCACTCTCCTCCGAGAGTCAGGATAAAAACTAGGAGTCCGGATTTCCAGCCCCCTGCTCTAACCCATGGAGGCCCCCTCAGAGGTAATAATATAACCATTTTTCTCAGACAGTTTTGCACACCCCTTAAGCTTTCCTTCATATCCTCGGTGAGTTTGCTAAAATTCACTGCTACACTGGCTCAGGTCTCTCGCCCTTCCTAGGTTGCTCTCCACCCCCTCTCCTCACTTCTGCCCTCTCTTTGTTTTAAATATTAAAAGTCATAGTTATTACAGAAACCCGCATCACAGAAAGAAATGGAGCTGCTGAAAAAACCCATAAGAAATAATCAGAATGCTGAAGACGGTAACATTACTTTAAATAAGTCCAGTAAAGTCATTATTTTAAGAGTATTTCCAGCTGTTGCACTCCTGAAGTGTTGACTTTCTTGACCATATGGTTGCCAAGCAACAGAAATGTTAACTGCTTCCAATTAACTAATATTTGAAACATGGGTTTCCTTATTTCCACATAGTAGCGTTTTTACAATAAAAGTCACATGAAGCAATGGAAACTGCCATGAGATAATGAAATTAATACAACAAAGTGGGCAAATAACTTTATAGGAATTTGGTACCGATTCTTATGAAAAGTTTTAAATAAAAAAGGGAATAACTTGCCTGTTTAAAGATTTAACTCTTTTGTTTACCTATCTGCTTTCTAAAATGCATTGCCTTAATAACTTTAAGCTCGTAATGCCTTGTCTTGTACAGCTATAAATTCAATTCTGGCACCGTTCATCTTTAATTGTAAGTTTGTGTTGTATGTTGTCCTCTCTCGTCATATGTTATGTGTGTTACATGACTAATTTTTTGTTTGTTTTTATTTTGTAGCAACAAAAGCCAATTTGATACTCATTTTTAATATAAGTGGTATCACACTATTTTAATATTATGGTTGGATTATAACCATCATAATGGTTTTTAGATGCATTGGTGGAATAATGGTGAGCGTAGCTGCCTTCCAAGCAGTTGACCGGGGTTCGATTCCTGGCCAATGCAGGGATAAGAGATTTGGGGGGAAGGATAGCTCAGGGGTTTGAGCATTGGCCTGCTAAACCTGAGATTGTGAGTTCAATCCTTGAGGGGGCCATTTAGGCATCTGGGGCCAAAAATGGGGATTGGTCCTGCTTTGAGCAGGGGGTTGGACTAAGATGACCTTCTGAGGTCCCTTCCAACTCTAATATTCTATGATAATACCAATTAATTTTTGCAACGCCCAAAAAGGCCTCAGTTATTGATATATGTACATAGAATTGTGCCTCAGTTACTATTGCAATTACAAACATAAAGGGTTCTCTTTTATTGATCAAACGCTTTTTGTTCAAATTAAAAACCTCAACATTAATGCAAAGGTCATATTAACAAAATGTCAGTTCCTTTTGGGGGTTTTGATAAACTTGTTTGTGCCTTTATTGAATATTCAAATATAATTATAGGAATGCTATAGCAAAAATGTCAAAAAATGTAATAATATTTACTAGGACTGGTTATCTTGCAAAATGTTAAAGTGAACCAAACAATTTCAACAGGTTTCCACATTTGTCTCCCAGACACAACCAAGTGTCATGAAAATTTAATACCCTCAAGGAGTTTGCATTTAAAATTAATTTGGGTTTAATTTTTATGTTATGTTAAAAAGAAGTAGTGGTTGTTAAAGTTTGTGCTTTCAAGCAGTTAACAAAAGGGGATTGCTATCATAAACAAATAACTCTTTCACTAAAACAGAAAGCTCAACAGGGGAAAGCAATACACCCTCTCACAGAAGATAGTGAGCATCTATTTTAGCAGCCAAGCACTTTATTTATTATGAAAAAATTAATAGTGCACATGTTAAGTGAAAATGACTGCCTATGCAACAACTGTAAGAGCATCGAAAACAGGTATATTTAAGCTAAAGAATTGGGAAAATCAGAACAAAAGCACAGCTTGCGCTATAGAAGATTTGATTCCTATTATATGGTAAACAAGCTAAGTTAATGTATTAAATTCGGGTTATTGAAAACAAGAGAAATGTAAAACGAAAAGACTTGATTGTGTTAACCAAGTTAAGCTGTTTAAGGGTGCATCCGAAATACTGAAGACACCAAAAGATATCAGTGCACAGTGAAGAAACCCCGAGGTGTCAGAAGAAGAAAAGATAAAGTGCTTTATAAACAACAGACTAGTCAACCACATTTCAACCTACCATATATGGGCAATTAACTGCGAACAACTATAAACCACAAGCTGGACCAGTCTGTTAGTTAAACAATATGCTACTAAGCAAAGTGAGTTCATGTGCTGGTGATTTTAAATCTTTCTTCCTGAAATATGGCTGAATTTGGTTAACGTGTAAAAGCAAATCTATTATTACCATATACTTCTTCGTTAATTAACACACTAGCATCTTATCAGGAATATGCACAAGGCTCAAGGGCTGGGTAAGAGACTATTCCACAGTCTGGTATCTTTCAAAATAGGAGACTCCAAATCAAACACAAGTAAAAATGAACAAGCTAATTGCAGCAAACAATATGAAGGCAAGGAAAAATTGGATTGGTAAAGAAATTATTTGTACTGCTTATGAGAGTTGCATAGTAACTTCCATAACTAACTCATCAGAGAATATTTAAAAAAGGAAAGTCACCTGACCTTATTAGTAATAAATAGTTAACTGGGATTGCCCTCAGGGTATAACAAAAACAGTGGTAAATTGGCAATGTGTCAAACTGTGTAGACAGAAAATTCCCTGTTACTACCAGTTGTAATTGAGGATCAGTGACACTGCATCTGAACTGAGGTACATGCTATTCAAAACAATCTTGTTCAGTGTCTGGTTACCAATATTGAATCCTGACACAGCAATATTTGTAAAGTAGTTACTCTCCATTCAGTAGGGTATCTGGAAGACAGCATCCATAAGAAACAAGTGCATCTGCGTCAGCTGCTGGTGTATCACGCAGCAATGCAAAGCTGAAGAATTCTGCACACGTCTTGCAATGCCAGGAATGCTGTTGACATCGCAACTCGAGTGTGTGGCCACAGTGGTTCAGGCCAATCTAACAGAACAGAGAAGCTAGTCGCTCCTGGGTCCTGCCCGGCAAAGTGCTGTGTAGAAACAAATGACAAGAAATGTATATATGAAGCCCTCATTTGTGATGTCATTGCTTTCTATTATATTCCTCATGTACGTCGCATCGTGGGACACACTGTAATAGTGCCTAGACCAGGTTTTCAAAGTGAATGGAGGGGCTTGTCGTCACTACTGAGGTAAGTCGACCTAAGTTACGCTACTCCAGCTATGTTATTCACGTAGCTGGAGTTGACGTACCTGAGGCTGACTTACCGCGGTGTCTTTGCTGAGCTGCGTCAATGAGAGACGCTCTCCAGTTGACTTTCTTTACTCTTCTCGGAGAGCTGGAGTGCCGGGATCCACCGGAGAGCGCTCTGCCATTGATTTAGCGGGTCTTCACTAGACCTGATTGCAGCAACGTTGATCTCCCCATAGTGGAGACCAGCCCTAAGACTACGCCTCTTAATGTCTCAGACCTAACATTCCCAGGTCCACTATATGGGACTAAGAACAAATGGAAATGGAAAAAGTCCACAGGTCGTACAAGGGAATGTACGGACCATTGGACACATGGGGCACGAATGTATGGTGGGCAAAGCACAATGGCCAAAACACTGTTTAGCCCACTGGGTCATTTTCAGTTCATATGTTATGCGTTTCCGGGATGATGGATAAACATCCTCCCCATAAAAAGACAAAAAGAGGGGAACATAAGCCTTGCTGGAGCCCTAAGCATAAGTAACAGTAGGAACCAAAGCCTGTGAATGAGAGTAGGCCTGGACTTGGCAAAACAGAAGTGTACCAGGTGTCAGCTCACCAAATAAGCACATTCCTGACCAGAAAGGATGGTATAAAAACACACAGATCTCTCAAGTACCTATGTAAACACATTCCTAAGAGATGGTAGAGGAACACACTGACCCCTCATAAGATAAGGATGGGGTGACAGGATAATGGATGAGGATGTTTTGTTCAGACTAGCAGGTACAAGGTGTAGGGTGGTAACTAGCAACTTCTGGGGTGTAATACGGAACTTGTTTGTATCAAGGTGTAACAGGAGATGTCACAGGAGATGCAGCGTTGTTCTTGCCGATGGGCCAACATCCTGCTGTGCCGGTTGAGCTGTACCATTGGTGCTAGGACTGTGCTTTGTTGACCATAAACCTGACTGAGCTCCTTCACCGCCGAACTGAGCCCGTGGTCCTTCTTTGTGAACGACATCGAGGTCTGCCGAATCAGCCAGCTGTGCTCCCTGCTAGCGCAGCTGACATCGGAGCTCTGGAAACAGCAGCACCTAGTGGTCTTAACAACCCTCTGCAACACTAAGAACAGGAGTAACTGAGTGCCCAGGGAGTGATGTTTCCAGGGGTACAGCTAGCTACATTTATAATTTCCTTAACCTGTATTTTACGATTTTCCTCTCCTTTCCAATAATTTGAAATAAAACCTGAAAATCTTCTTTGATGTGCATGGAACTGACTTGGGCCTTGGGTACTGTTAAGTGGGTCAGTCACTCTTCAGAGAGAGATTTGAATTCTGATCTCCAGGAGGCAGGGCCAGGATAAGGTGAGCCCTTGAATAAAAGTCCATGGCACTGAAGAAAACGTTATCTCCCTCATAGAATATTAGGGATAGAAGAGACCTCAGGAGGTCATCTAGTCCAATTCCCTGCTGAAAGCAGAACCAACTAAATCATCCCAGCCAGGGCTTTGTCAAGCCAGGCCTTAAAAACCTCTAAGGATGGAGATTCCATCACATCCCTAGGTAACCCATTCCAGTGCTTCACCACCCTCCTAGTGAAATAGTGTTTCCTAATATCCAACCTAGACCTCCCCCACTGCAACTTGAGACCATTGCTCCTTGTTCTGTCATCTGCCACCACTGAGAACAGCCTAGCTCCATCCTCTGTACTGGGCCCAGTCCTATTTAACATATTCATAAACGATCTGGAAAAGGGGTAAACAGTGAGGTGGCGAAATTTGAAGATGATACAAAACTACTCAAGATAGTTAAGTCCCAGGCAGACTGCAAAGAGCTACAAAGGGATCTCACAAAACTGGGTGACTGGGCAAATAAAATGGTAGATGAAATTTAATGTTGATAAATGCAAAGTAATGCACATTGGAAAACGTAATCCCAACTATACATATACAATGATGGGGTCTAAATTAGCTGTTACCACTCAACAAAGAGATCTTGGAGTCATTGTGGATAGTTCTCTGAAACCATCCACTCAATTTGCAGCGGCAGTCAAAAATGCGAACAGAATGTCGGGAATCATCAAGAAAGGGATATTGCCTCTATATAAATCCATGGTACCCCCACACCTTGAATATTGCGTGCAGATGTGGTCACCCCATTTCAAAGAGGATATATTGGAATTAAAAAGGTTCAGAAAAGGGCAACAAAAATTATTAGGGGTTTAGAACGGGAGAGATTAATAAGGCTGGGACTTTTCAGCTTGGAAAAGAGGCAACTAAGGGGGGATACAATAGAGGTCTACAAAATCATGAGTGGTATAGAGAAAGTAAATAAGGAAGTGTTATTTACTCCTTCTCACAATACAAGAACAAGAGGCCATGAAATGAAATTAATAGGTGGCAGGTTTAAAACAAACACAAGAAAGTATTTTTTCACGCAATGCACTGTCAACCTCTGGAACTCCTTGCCAGAGGGTGTTGTGAAGGCCAATACTATAACGGGGTTCAAAAGGGAGCTAGATAGATTCATGGAAAATAGGTCCATAATGGCTATTAGCCAGGATGAGGAGGAATGGTGTCCCTAGCCTCTGTTTGCCAGAAGCTGGGATTGGGTGACAGAGCATGGATCACTTGATAATAACCTGTCTGTTCATTCCCTTTGGGGCACCTGCCATTGGCCATTGTCAGAGGACAAGAAACTGGGCTTGATGGACCTTTGGTCTGACCCCGTATGGCCATTCTTATGTTCTCTTTGGAACCCCAGTTCAGGTAGTTGAAGCCTGCTATCAAATCCCCCCTCACTCTTCTCTTTTGCAGACTAAATAACCCCAGTTCCCTCAGCCTCTCCTCGTAAGTCATGTGCCCCAGCTCCCTAATCATTTTCGTTGCCCTCCGCAGGACTCTCTCCGATTTGTCCACATCCCTTCTGTAGTGTGGGGGGGGACCAAAACTGGACACAGTATTCCAGGTGTGGCCTCCCCAGTGCTGAATAGAGGGGAATAATCACTTCCCTCAATCTGCTGGCAATACTCCTACTAAAACAGCCCAATATGCCGTTGGCCTTCTTGGCAACAAGGGCACACTGTTGACTCATATCCAACTTCTCACTCACTGTAATCCCCAGGTTCTTTTCTGCAGAACTGCTGCTTAGCAGTCGGTCTCCAGCCTGTATTGGTGCATGGGATTCTTCTGTCCTAAGTGCAGGACTCTGCACTTGTCCTTGTTGAAGCTAATCAGATTTCTTTTGGCCCAATCCTCTAATTTGTCTAGGTCACTCTGGACCCTATCCCTACCCTCCAGCGTATCTGCCTCTCCCCCTCATCTTAGTGTCATCTGCGAACTTGTTGAGGGTGCAATTAATCCCATCGTCCAGATCATTAATAAAGATGTTGAACAAAACCGGCCCCAGGACCAACCCCTAGAGCACTCCACTTGATACCAGCTGCCAACTAAACACGGAGCCATTGATCACTACCCGTTGAGCCCGACAATCTAGCCAGCTTTCTACCCACCTTATAGTCCAGGAGTGGCACATAAAGGCTGTCCAAGGCCTCATCGGTGAAAGGATCCATGGAACTTGCACCTAGGGGTGAGGAGCCTGGGACAGCTGATAGTCCCACATCACCACCAGGAAGCCATACAGTGCTACCTCCAAGAAGCACTGTGGAGATAAGGCGCCGCAGGAAGTACTCCCCAAAGGGGCCAGAGCAACAGCACTCTGTGGCCTTCTGATCAGTCCATGCTCAATATTTGATCCTGCAGATTGGCCCAGGAAGTTGTCTGGGCCCACTACACAGACTTCTGACCTGCTTGACTCCAGACCTCACTGTGCTTTCTGTTCTCCAGTTTCTGACCCCAGCCTGACCCTGACTGTTGCCTCCTGATTCCAGCCTGGTTACTATCTCTGGTCTCCAACCCCAACCTGGCTTTGACCCTGACTCTTGCCCATTGATCTAGGCTCTAGTAATTATGCTGATCCCTGCTTGCTGGTTACTGTCTTGTGGCCATCCTTGACTTGTGGACACCACCCAGCTGTGACCACTAGGCCAGACTAGTGCCCTAGTTCCTTACAGTGTGTGTGAGAGTCAATCAACCTGGAAGGAACTGGGTGCAATGACAATCCATGACAGATACCTATATCCTGTGTTTTCACTAGCATTTTATTCCTTCTCTTGCTTTTCAAGCTCCTTAGCTGCAATAAGTATTTATTCTCTTCATAAGAACTGCAGTGAGTGGCAAGACCCAGAGGTATGGTACTTCTTTAGTCCTTCTGATAAGCTGCTTAACATAAACTAGGTTATTAAACAGCTGAAAAAAGCTCCCCATTACAGATCGGCCATCCCCTTGGAAAATGGTGGATTCCATAAATTTCAAAGATACTATTCTATGATTCTGCTGACTTTTGATTTTCTCCGCTGTTTAAAAACATGTCTGTGGAGCAGTGCTATTCAGTTCCCTCTCCATAGAGAAGGGGCATCAAGATGTCTGGGTTGTATTCCTAGATCAGCCATTGATTCACTGGGCAACTCCTGGGTGAGTCACTAGAGACCTCTCTTCTTTAGTTTGCCCCAGTTCAAAATTGGTCCAATGACACCATAGCAAAGGTGGCAGAAGAGGGAAGGGTGGGGAAAGAATGATTGAAAATAGAGAGCAGGAGAGAGAGATGGGTGGGGTAATGAAAGAAATAGAGTGAGATAAGGTGCTGTCTGGAATTAATAAGAGTGCAACTGTATCTCTCTACAAATTCATGACTAATACCAATATTTAGATCAAACCCCTTTTCGTCCCAGTGCCGTTTTACAAAACATCATCCTGGGGAACTGGAAGGAGAAATAGAATTGCCCCTGGAGTGCATCATCACACAGTGAGACTGTCAGTAGCTTCCTAGACCTTAAGGCAGAACAGACCATTCTAAACACCTAGTCTGACTTCAGTCATGCCAGGTCACCTGTCCAATCAGAACTTTCCTTATTAAGGAAAGTAGCAGGGTCCAGAAGCTTAGTCCCGCTCAAAGCCAGCACACAGAAAGTAAGAAGTGTGGTCTTCTGAGGAAGCCACTGGCCTGAGATTCAGGAAACCTGGGTGTAATTCCCAGCTCTTCCCCTTGGTTTCTTATGAAACCTTCAGGAAATCACTTCATCTCTCAGTGTCTCAGTTTCCTCTCAGTGAGCTGGATGTAATAGGACTACCTTCCCCAGTCTTTGTTTCTCTTCTCTGCTTAGACGGGAAGCTTTTCGGGACAGGGACTGTCACTTACTATGTGTACATCAGCTAACACAATGAGGTCTTGATCTCAGATGGGTTGTTGCAGTTGCTATCAGAATACAAAGAAGAAATAGTAAGAAAAATCTTCGGGAAAACTCTCTCCTTTAGGCCCTGCTCTCACTGCAGCATCTGATTGGTGGCTTTACAATGCTATAATCCCAGTTATACAGCCAGTGGGCAGCAGTTTACTTAACCACAAGAAGACTAGAGTGAGTTGTGAAACCAAACGATCACTTTAGAGTGAAATGCTCCTTTTAGTTTACAATGGAACTGACTATTTCTGTTTCAGGCGTTTGACCCATTGAGGATTTTCTCCACAGAGCCCACCCCTCAGACATTCTCATGCCTTCCGACCTTTGGCATCTGTGACTTAAAAAGAGAGGAAAGAATCCCTATAGAATCAGTCTTCCCTGCACTTTGATGAATAGGATTTGGAATGATTCTTTCCCATTTGATGTGGCTTAGTGGGAACTGGGTGCAGTGAACGTATTTTGGTGTTTTGTGAACATGGGTATATAATTCTGGGACAGAGTGCTGGGCAACAGCAGCTCTCCCAGCTCTCTGATCACTGGATCACCAAGTAAATCACCCCACAGTTAATCTGAGGGGCAAAACTGAGCCTAATTGATAGATTAGGGATGGGTGGGAGAGAGCTACAAGGCTAATCAAGTCGAAAGTAGAAAAGCACTGGAAGGAAGTTCTCAGAGGGAAAGAGAAACCGGCAAGTTTTTCAGAGTCAGAGCCAGGACCAGGAGAGCTCTCTTGGGTGGACGATACCTTCTCTCTCCCCACTCCTTGGCTGAGTGAGCTAAGGAGCATACACTATTGTAAACACAGAGCTGCATGAGATTTTAAGGCTGTAGGAAGAACTCTGTAAAGACATTAAACAAGCTGTTTGACCAGAAGAAGATCTCCGAGAGGTTTGTGGCTCAACGAGGAACAGGAATGGGGTGATACTCTTTCTTTCCTTCCCGACTCGCAGTGGAAGAGTGTGTTGGTTGATAGATCATTGACTGAGGAGGCTTTGCGGAACCATAAGCAGCCCTGGTTATGCCCACCACTATTTATTATTGTGATGGATTGTGCCAGGAGTGATAGAAGACACTCACTTGACCTTTGGCCTCATGGCTAAGTGTGCGATGGTAACTAATAACACACACCTTTGTAGGGGTTTATCATGGCAGTTAACAAAGAAGAGGAGGGAAACCTCAGCTCTCCTGCTGCCTTTATACCCAAGCCATGCACGGTATATTATTACTATTACGTTCCTACTGGGCCCAAACTTGAGGTCTTTATGAATGAAAATTACCTGTAACCTGAGTTCTTTGTGATATTGTTGCATGTCATGGTTATGGGTAATGCACCAATCTTCCAAGCAGTGCTCATCAGAGCATCCATGCACCCCTTGCCCCCCCCCCCCCCGCCTTTCCCCTCAGGGTCTTAGACTGTTCTGAGTGTGAGGGTATACCAGGGAGTCCTGCACCCTCTATCCTTCCACTGCAAACCCAGAGAAACCACTGCAGGATACTGAGAAAGAGAAGAAGGTGGATGGGAAGTAGGAATATGCAGAGTCATCTCAAAGAACTCCATTTACAAGCAATTAACCCTCATTTATTCTTCAAGTGGCTCAGCATATTCCCACTTATGGGTAGTTTGCCAAGCAGTGCTGAAGATGCAGGAGGAGGGAAGCGGAATCCCTGATTAAATAATGTTTGGAGCACTGCTCTACCAAGTCTAGCATCCACTCTCGAAGGCAGAACCAAAGCACAAAGTTTAGGAAAGGTGTGAGCAACCTTAACAGATTTTCTCTGATAGGAACATGTTTAAGGCAAGCAAAACATGCCACAACTGGCCTAGCAAAATGAGACCTTAAAAAAGTAGGCGCAGAGACTGCTGTTAAGTTGTACCATTCAATGGTATGTTGTTTAACCCATCTGGAAATAGTCTGAGAAGAAAGACACATGTGATTATGGGTAAGGTTAAGATTTTGTCACTGTTATTTTTAGTAATAGTCAGGGACAGGTCTTGTGACTTGTCCCTGTGACTTGCCCCTGACTTTTTCTAAAAGTAACAGTGACAAAATGGGGCTGATGGGGGGTGGGTGTGTTAGACCTCAAGACCTGCTGTGGTAGTGGAGAGTGGGGGGTCCAGCACCAACCACCATGGTGGCTGACAGCTCCGGGGTCCCCCCCATCGCCCGTGGCTACTGACAGCTGCAGGCGCCCCCTGCCACACACAATGGCTGAGAGCTCTAGGGACCCTGCCAGCTGACAGCTGCAGTCCCACCACCATGGGGCTGAAGTGGAAAATGTCATAGAGGTCTCTGTGACTTCCGTAACCTCTATGACATAATCTTAGCCTTAATTATCAGCATAAGAAACAACCTAGATGACTTTCTAAAACCCTTTGTTCTATTTAAATAATATGCTAAAACCTTTCTAACATCTGAGGTATGTGACACAGATTCCCTTTTATTAGTATGCAATTTGGGGAAAAATACCAGTAAATTTAGTCTGACCTGAACTCAGATACTATTTTTGGTTAAAAATCCAGGACCAGGCCTAAGATCCACTTTGACTTTGTGAAGGCTTATCGGCCATCACAGCAAGCAATTCACTCACCCTTCTGGCTGATGGTTATAGCAATAATAAACAGTTCTGAGAGATAAATAAAACAAAGAACACTGTGCTAAGGGTTCAAATAGTGGCTTCATAAGCACCGATAAGATTAGTTTAAGGTCCCTTTGTGGAACCAGATCCCTCAAAGGGGGACACATATTATACAACTCCTTCATAAACCTTTAACTGTATTCTGCACAAACAATGATCTACCATCAATCAAAGCATGCTAAGCTGAGAAAGCTGCCCAGTGAACTCTTAGGAGAGGAAATAAATAACCCTTCAAACTTTCAGTACACTAAATTCTCTAAAACACAAGGAATAGAAGCTCTAACTGCTGAATGAGATCTTCCCACATTCAAGAGGCAAATCTAGTCCATTTCAAACAATGAGGTTGGGTCAGCTCATCCTGTTCCAAGTAGGCATAGACAACCTGTTGGTTATAAACAATGGGGTGGCCATGCCTACACAAGTGCTCCCACTATTCCTGCCCCCACTGGAGCTGTACTAGGAGTATCTACAATAGGAAATTTCTAAGAGGAAAATGAGACTGTATCAGAGGCCTAAGAGATCTTAACCCTAGATCTGTGGAGGATGTAGAGCATCTTCCCACTGAGTTCAGGGCAAGGTCCCTGCGTCTAGATGAACTGCACTTAAAGAACCCAGGGCAGGGGAAGAAATGCTATCTACGTGAAATTTCCACTGCCTTGAGCAGCCTAAGGGCTGCTTTAAATTACTCTGGCAAGAGCAGTCCCATAGGGATTTCCCTACGGACTGGGAATCACTGGAAGACAGAGTACAAAGAAGTAATAGTAAAAAATACTTCAGTTCTGCCCCTCATGCTTCTGGCCCTCCCAGAAAAGTCCCATCCAGCTTTGGGTGAGCAGGTGGCATAGAAGAGTTTATGCCAGGTTTGCTGTACCCAGCGACTCATCATGTGTCAGAGCCGACACGTTGGGAGAGATGTCTGTGCCCTTTGTACCACCAGGCAAACACAAAGTGACCAGGAATTGGTTCTGAGGATGCCCGGTCATTTACAAGAGGCCCACTGACTCTCACAGGATCTAGCCTTTTGTAAAACAGGAGCACACACTGTGTCTAGGCTTCAATGAATTCGAACACAAACACTCACCTCTTCTTTAAGGTTAAGTAAGTAACAGCTGTAAATTCCTGCAGTTCCATTAGCCTTAAAAGACAGCAAATAACAGATGGATGGGACAGCTCCCCAGCTGATACAGCTGCATTGAATTCAATGGAGCCACTCTGATTTACGTCAGTTGAGGGTCTGGCCTTGGGCCTCAGAAGGACAAAGAATTTTAACTCAACTTTTAATTGCTGGTTTGTTCTAAGCTGAGGAATGCGCAGGGGCCTAGAGACCTTTCAGCTACTGGACTGGGTACATGACCATGGGAAAGTCAGTAGGTCAAGTTTTTGAAACTGGGGGCTTGATTCTGATCTCACTTACAACAATGTAAGTCTGGTGTAAACTCCACTGAAGCCAATAGGGTCACACTGCTATACGCCTGGTGAAAGAGACTGGAGAATCTGGCCCTTGGCATCTAAGATTAGGCACTGGATTACAGTCTTAGTCTCCTTGCCCAGCCAGTCCCAGTGGTCTCATGACCACTCATAGTCCTGTGACTTTATTAATAATAACCTGTGACCGTATAGATCATTGGTGCAACCACTGCTATATATTTGCAGCAAATATTGTACAAAGGTTGTTGTGTAAGGTGTCTATGGAAAGGTTATGATTTGCTAATTATGATTATGCTATCTGTGTGTGTATCATTTTTGTAGCTGAAGTTATGAATATTGGCTATGTACTTGTATATCAATGTGTTTTGATTCTGAAGTAACCTTAGTGAAGCATTTGGTCAGCTTCTTGAGAAAGGAATTTGCAAGTTAAGGGCCCAATCAAGAAACACTTAACTGACAAAAGACCTTGGAAGACTCCAGTCCACATAAGTCCTCCTGGGGACGTTCAAGGTAGCATGTGAGCAACGGCTGCCACCTGTAAAGAACTGTGTCATGCATGGACATGTGGCTTGCCCAGGTGACTCCAGGCTCCATCTTGCTGCTGTGGTCTTTCACAGGGCAGAGGATATAAAAGGCCCTGGAAACCCCTCCATTTTGTCTTCAGTCCTGCTTCTTGCCTCCGGAGGGACTGTGCTACAAACTGATGTTCTGAACAAAGGACTGAATGACTCATCCCAGCTGTGGGTGGTCTCCAGAGACTTGATTTGAACCTGCAGTTTTTTCCATCACTGATACAAGCCTGAACCAAGACCTCTGCCATGACTGTATGTCATTGATTCCATTTAACCATTTCTAGCTCTCCTCTGTATCTTTTTCCTTTTATGAATAAACCTTAGATTTTAGATTCTAAAGGATTGGCAACAGCATGATTTGTGGGTAGGATCTGATTTGTATATTGACCTGGGTCTGGGGGACCTTTGGAATCGAGAAAACCTTTTTTATTTATGGGGTATTGGTTTTCATAACCATTTGTCCCCATAACGCGTGGCACTGGTGGTGATACTGGAAAACTGGAGTGTCCAAGGGAATTGCTTCTGTGACTTATGGTTAGCCAGTGGGGTAAAACCAAAGTCTTCTCTGTTTGGCTGGTTTGGTTTGCCTTGTTGTTCAAAGGAACCCCAGCCTTGGGCTGTAACTACCCTGCTTTAAGCAGTTTGCCCTGAATGGGCACTCTTAGTTGGGGCCCACCAGAACCAGCATCGCTACAAGTCCATGTTTCTCTTCCCCCTCCTCTTGGTTCCTTGTTCCAAACTGCTCCCCTCTCCCTAGGATCTGAGTCTTGTTCCCTGATTCTAAACAGGGAGGTCACTCCCCCACAGAGCCTGCAACCAGCGGGCAGACACCGGCATGGCGAATGTCAGCCCAAACAGTTTAAGTAAAGCAACTGAAAATGGTCTGATAATGGGAAGTGTTGGATAGCACCGCCAATGACTGAGGTTATCAGCCCCCCCAATATTATATATGTAAGCAGTGTCAGGATGAGCTCCACCCTGACATCTGGTGGTGAGGTGTGGCAAGTTGTGGAAAAGAACTTCAGGGGCCGATCTCATTTGCATAGACACACCCACCATGCCTAGAATGAGACCATAGCTGCCCAAATGGTCACTTTGGCTGCTGTGGGATCCCCAGTGTCTCTGTTACTGGGGCAGGAAGAATAAATTGTTATTACCCTGACTATGGGAACTGTGCTTGGAACTGTACGTGGCCTTTTGTTATGATGGAGGGATTCACCATCAACTAAGTAGCACTCGCTAGGCAGGGGTCATGGGTTCCAAAACTGTGTGAATGGAGAGAGGTTGGGGACAAGTATTAATACTTGGTGGCATGGGCCCCTTGGTGAGGGCCTTACATGCTAATTGCACTTCCTCCTCTCTCCACTGTGGAATATCAGAGCTAATTTTGATTTCATTAGAAGTCTAGTTATAGGCTGCTGAGCTCACTTTGGGCTGACAGTGCACCAGCACTGGGGCTCCCCTACTACAAGCTGAATTCACCTAAGAGCTGAAATCACTGAGAGTTGTGTTAAGTAGTGGGGGAGCCTGAAGATAGATTGTGGAGCAGTTTGTGGGACGGCTGGACTGCCTTGCGGACTGGCTGGTGAAGCAGTTCGACGCGGAGCAGTTTGTGGATGGCAGGAGCTGCTTGTGGGCTGTGGAGCTGAGCGAAGGAGTTCGTGGGGCGGCTGACGGAGCGGAGCGCAGCTGAGCGAAGGAGTTCGTGGGGCGGCTGGCGGAGCGCCGCTATGGAGCTATGGGGCGGTCAGCTTCAGATCATGTAAGGTGCCTCTTACCCCCGTCCCATTTCCACCCAGGTTGGGAGGTAAAGCTCCGCAGATAAACTTGTGAACTCTGGGGCTGCCCTGACCAGGGACAGAGACTTTTGGGGCATTGGACTTTTGGGACTTTGGGTGATTTGGGGTTGCTGGACTCAAGAACCAAAGGGAAAAGGGCATGCCCCAATTTGCTTGGGGTGGGTTTTTTTTGCTCATGGGTTGTGTTATGAATCCTGTGGGTGGTGTTTCCCCAACATAATGCCACATTGTTTCTCTCTGTTATTAAAAGGCTTTTGCTACACTCAGACTATGTGCTTGCGAGAAGGGAAGTATTGCCTCTTGGAGGCGCCCAGCGGGGGTGGTATATATTTGTCCCAGGTCACTGGGTGGGGGCTCGAGCCGGTTTGCATTGTGTTATTGGAATGGATCCCCTAGATATTGAACCCGGCCCTTGTTGCTGCCAACTCTGATGGGCAGAAGGGTTACATATATATACATGTCTGTATGTGTGTGTGTATAAATACATACAAAGGTTTCTGTCTATATATGTAAAAAGAACTTCCCCTGCTGGTTTAACAGGGTACGAATGTACTGATCTTCAGACCATGCTGCAAAGTCCGTCTGTTTACTTGTGTGTTGTGGGGAGGGGCTCAGCACTGGACTGGTATCAGTTTACCTCTGGCCACTGAGCATTTCTCCTCATCCCTGTGTGATCGCTGATAGGTTGCTCCAGTTTCCATCTGGGTGGTTTAGCTCTGTAACAGGATATCTCAGGGCCAGTCCAGCTCTGGCTCTTCACTCCAGCTTCCACCACAGAGGGATAGGTGTGCGTGTGTGTAGATTGTGAAGTCTGTGTATATGCAAGAGAGACAAAGGCTGACAGCACCATGACATCTGTGCTGGACAGCATGGGGCCCTCCTGGGCCTGGCCGCATGTGAACATCTATCAGATTTTTTTCCTGGCTGCTGTGTTTTGCCTGATCTATGTGCTGCTGAAAGTGATCCAGTTGTGTCAGAGGAGACAGCAACTGCTCAAAGCCCTCGATTGTTTCCCAGGCCCACCAAGGCACTGGCTGTATGGCCATGCCCATGAGGTACAGTCTACTTATGATACTACTTGATAATGTATTAGGGAGCGTGTCGGAGTGTGTGTTACAAACGAATGAAGTCTTGGTAATCTCAGCACACTTCCTTGCTGTCCTGTACTTGCAGAGAATTGGGGAGATGTCATTGGTTTTATGTGTGAATGGCAAAGGACACCGTCACCATTGGAGGGGGGCTGCATTTTTCAGTGCCCAACCTTCAATACCTAGGGCTCGATTTCTTCAGAGGTGCTGAGCATCCTCAACTCCAATTCAACCAGGCTCAAGGTACCTTACTTAGGCACCCAAAAATGGAAGTACCCCCAAAATAGAGGCCACTTTTGAAAACTTGGGCCAAAATATTGCAAGGCTGTGCTGTAACAAGGATCAGTGCCAATTCTCACAGACACATCAGCAGCTGCCAGTGGCTTCCTGAGGGGTCTTACATCAGAGGGGAGCTATCCCAGCTGGAATTTTACCTAACGGGTTTTGGAATTCATACCCCTCTCTATTTTACTGTTCATGCTGATCTCGCTGTATTTAATGCTTTGAATATTTTGTACTCGTGAGTGTGAATGTTTGTGTGTGTGTGGACTGGACTTGGTAACACTTGTATTTGCCATCCTAAGCACCAGGAGGCTGCCTTAGACTCTACAGATGTGAACAGGATTGTGAGGTGTCCGGTTTTTGACCAGAACAACTGGTTGACAGGGGACCTTGGTAGCTCCTGGAAGCATTGCTGACTGGGCCGTTAAAAGTCTGGTCGGTGGCACAGTGGGGCTAAGGCAGGCTCCCTGCCTGCTGTGGGTCCGTGTGGCTCCTGGAAGCAGCGGCATGTCCCTCCCTCTGGCTCCTACGCATAGGGGCAGCCAGGAGGCTCCATGCACTGCCTCCTGGCACCAGCTCTGCAGCTCCCATTGGCCAGGAACTACAGC
Source organism: Lepidochelys kempii (assembly GCF_965140285.1). Classification (NCBI taxonomy): domain Eukaryota; kingdom Metazoa; phylum Chordata; order Testudines; family Cheloniidae; genus Lepidochelys; species Lepidochelys kempii. Next base: position 101,996,444 of record NC_136387.1, on the reverse strand, counting down.
CAATAGAGCTGTGGGGGCGGTGCTTGCAGATGAGGCAGTGCACAGAGCTACCTGGCCATGCCTCCATGTAGGAGCTGGAGGGGGGACATGCAGCTGCTTCCGGGAGCTGCATGAGGTAAGCACTGCCTGGAGCCTGCCCCCCTCACCACCTCCCATGCCCCAACCTCCTGCCCCAGTCCTGATCCCCCTCCCACCCTCCAAATCCCTCAACCCCAGCCCAGAGCACCCTCCTGCACCCCAAATCCCTCATCCCCAGCCCCATACCAGAGCCTGCACCCCCAGCTGGAGCCCTCACCCCCCCCCGTACCCCAACCCCCTGCTCCAGCCCAGAGCTCCCTCCCACACCATGAACCCCCAATTTCTGGCCCCAATCTGGAACCTGCAACCCCAGCCCAGAGCCCATACTCCTCCACACCCCAACCCCCTGCCTCAGCCAGAGACCCCTCCCATACTCTGACCCCTCAGCTCCACCCCGCAGCCCCCTCCTTCACCCCAAACCTCTCATCCCCAGCCCTATCCCCAGAGCCTGCACCCCCAGCCAGAGCCCTCTCCCACCCCATCCCAACCCACTGCCTCAGCCTGGAGTCCCCTCCCACACCCTGAACTCCTCACTTCTGGCCCCACCCACAAGGGCCCGCACCCTCACCCAGAGCCTTCAACCCCTCCCGCAGCCCAGCCCACTGCCTCAGCCCAGTGAAAGTGAGCAAGCAAATGAGGGTGGGGGAGAGCAAATGATTGGAGGGGGGATGGAGTGAGCAGGGGGTGGGGCCTTGAAGAAGGGGCTGGGCCTCAGAGGAGGGGCGGGGCACGGATGGAGCAAGGGTGTTTTGTTTTGTGCGAGTTGAAAGTTGGCAACCCTAGATGTGAATCATACTAATTAATACTTGGTATTTATTGTTTCTCTTATAGGGGCACCCACAGACCTCTCTTTAGTTCAGGGTTCCATTGTGCTAGGCACTGCCAAGAGTTTACAATCTAAGTAGATGAGACAGGCAAACAGTAGGAGAAAGAAAATCATATTATCCCCCTTTGAGATACAGAGGTCCAGACTGGAATGATCTTTCCTATGTAGGCTACTAACTTTGTCACAAGTACAGCAACTGAAATCAATGGGACTATTTGGTGGGCTGGGGAAAGGTGCTACTCAGACTATCAAAAACTGACCCAGGGGAGTTAACTGATTTGTCCAAGGTCACACAGGGAGTCAGTAGCAGAACTGTGAATTGAACCTAAATCTGCATCCTAGTTCAATCCCTAAGCTCTTCAGGGCAGGGATTGCCTTTTTTTCTGGGTTTGTACAGCTCCCAGCACAATGCGGCCCCAGTCCTGATATATTTGGGTGCTACCATAATATAAACCTTTATTAATACTTAACCACAAGACCATCCCTTCCTGTACCTTTATTTTCTCCATAAACAGTATTTTTTTTTCTTTGTAAAAAATCATTACAGCTTCAAGATCAAGAACTCAACAAGATCATATCTTGGGTAGAGAAATACCCAGGTGCTCACTCTGTATGGTTTGGAGGTTTCTTAGGATTCCTGAATATCTACCACCCCGAATACGCCAAGGCTGTATATAGCAGAGGAGGTGAGAATATGCAACTTTATTTCTGAGTTATACAGAAAAATCGTTTTAGGATTACCGTTGCTAAGTGCTCATGCCACCAAAGTCCAGTTTTAGTGGAGCACTGATATCTTTAAATCTGTAGCCTTGTTATAGAACTATTTGCTCCTACCTATTAACATCCCTTGCCCCAGACACACCCCAACTTGTATCCTTATAGAAAATTCCTCTCCTGTTTGGTGGGTTTACTCTCTATACATATTTGGACACCATTCTGCCCTGGCAGGCTGGTGCTTAGCTAAGTCACACATATTCAGCTGTTTTGATCTTTCTTTGTGACTTAGCTAAGCACCAGAAATAAAGAAGTGAAGCAGCGAGACCTGCTTTCCATGTGTAACACACTGGGCAGTTAGTGTTGATGGACGGTCCCCCTCTGGGTCTGATGCACAGAGGATGCAAGTACAGACACTGCTAAGGAGGCAGGCTCTTCATCTTTTGCTTTAGCGGCTCATTCATTTCGCTCTGGAATTTCCCAGTTCAATCTCTGGTATGTCAGCCAAGGTGGCGACCATCACACAGGCAATCTGCTGACAGATGTTTTGTGTTCTTAGAAGACTATGCAAATAATTGCACAGGGTAAAATTCACTCCCATACAGAGGGTTTGCATCTAGCCTATGCACAACTTAACTTCCATTTTAGCCTGTTTGGAGGGCCTCATAACCCTTGGCCTGCCCTCCGCACATGAATTAATTTTATTGTTCTGAGTTCACTTTGGTTTTTAATTGAATCTTGCATAAGCTGAAGAGCCTGACTTGTGGTTTTGTGGTTTATACTGTTCACTTATTTGGAGACCATTCAGCCCCTGCAGGCTGTTGCTTAGCTAAGCAACATGTATCCAGCTGTTTTGAGCTTCCTTAATGACCCCCATACATCATTTCTGTTGCTCTTCTCTGAACTCCCGCCCAGTTTCTGAATAGTTTTCTGACAACAAAGGGACCCAACTGGACACGGTCGCCTCAGTTCAGCCTTGGATTGACTAGGCACAGGGTTTGGATTTCCCTTTTCTCCTCTAGAGGTTGTCCCTCTAGCCAATGGCTCTGAGGCACAGCACTGTGGAAGCTTGCATGGCACATTGAGTTAATTTGTGTGAACATATTGGCCTCTAGCAGCTAGCTGCTGTGAGGATATGACTCTCCTTCATCACAGCCAAAGAAGGTGCTTCTTTAATTCAAGTGGTGTTGTTGCTGAAGGTCTCAGGGGTGAACATTTGTGCTGTTTGTGTGTCGGCAGCCGCAGGTTTATTGGACCTGTGCACTCACTACCCGATCAGTAACTCTAAAGAGGACTGTCAACCTAGTGCCTTTCACGCACCTTGAGCTGGTGGACTTCACTTCTGAAGGAAGGCGAGAGGCAGAAGAGAGTACTCTCAAGTGAGGCTGCCAGGTGTTCCCGGCCTTCTGAGCTCTGCGATAAAATCACCTGTCATCCCTCCCTATCACATGTGGACTTTGCTCCAAGATTAGGGAAAGCACTTCTGTCCCAATCCGACCTCAAGTTCAATGACCTTTCCCTATACATCGATCTAAACATAGGGCTTGTTTCTGCTCCCGTCCCCCCGCCCGTCTTGTCGGATTGCTCGCCTCCTCCCCAGCCCAGCCAGCAGCCCTGGGAGAGACTGGCTGAGATTCTGGGCCACCTGCTCAGGGACGAGGGAGGCAAAGTGGGCTTGAACTGACATTTCTGCCCTCCTGACTATGGGCTGCTCCAGCAACCAAGACTGCCTCTGGTGTAAATGCTGCAGTCATCCCCAGGACTTCCTATGGCTGGTGGTGCAAGCCACAATGGGTGCGTTGGTGCCAGCTTAAGCCCCCCCCCAGGGCACACCCCATGCACGGGGGCTTGCGGGAGAGGGACAGGGATAATGCCCAGTGGATTCCCTTCATGGAGGTAATACACCCCCACCTCTGTGCAGGCTGTTATCAGAGCATGCAGGCTATTGGAGCACCACGGAGAATCCTGACCACTGTACCTGTCTATGGCACAACCTCCTGTTGGGGCATGGCAGATCTACAATACCTCCACCCACTGGAGTTTAAAAGCCCTTAAGGGGTTCCATGTAAATGCTTTACTTTTCCCTACTGAAGTATAGGATGTCAGGGGAGGGCGAGAACTTACCACCCTGCATGACCCCTTGATTTAACTGACTTGGCTTGCGTTAGAAGGCAAAGTTGTCTCCATTAAAACACACATCTCTGGTGCATTTTTCAGATCCTAAGGCTGGTGACTTCTATGATTTCTTTGTCCCATGGACTGGTATGTATACTTTTTGGCTCTCACATTACATTACATAACTCGTTTCTGTAGGGACTGTTGGGATAACTGGGTGTGCAAATTTACCCTACTTGTGAGCCCAACTGTGAAAAGTGAGTGTCACAACAACCTATAACAATAAACGTTGATGGAGAGAGACTGAACTAGTCCACACAAAAAGGCCTCTGGATATAACTCAAGGGCTGTGTTCAGATCATGCCTGGTAAACAAGAGAAGTGGGGGACTAGACATCAAAGGACCAAAATCGTTGTGTCAGAGACTAGGCCTAATTGGTGAATGAAATAATGAAGGGCTGGGCTCTTCAGCCCCTCGTTCCCTTCTGAAGTCCTTAAAAAGAAAGAGACATTTTGGGGAAAAAGCCACCCAGTGTGATGATGACTGATGGAAAGAAGGGGAAAGGGTGAGCTTAACCATCATGGCTGCCATCCCCTCTTTCTCCTGCCTCTCCAGTGTGGCACCCTTGTGTCAGAAGGGGTCGTAGTGCAATGAAGTTTGAAAACCCGGGGATTAGATGAACACAGGGGTCCCTTCTAGCCTTGGAATCTATGAATCTATGGCTTAGTCGGCCAATCATGGGTACTTTGAAACACTGCTGTGAGCTTATGACCAAAAAGGCAGCTAACGGCAATGTCCAATGTTATACCAACAAAATGAAAACCAGCAGAAGCTTATTAAAGGGGATAAGACAAAATGTCACATTTATTGTGAATACAAACAGAATCATAGTAGGCAGTCAGTTATAGCTATAACATTTCATTCAGTTTCACATTCATTCACACGTTCATTCATACACACACACAGAGGTTCTGCAAATTTGTTATAGTTACCAGCCTAGAGGTTGCTCATGCTAAGTTAGTGGCCAGGTAACTTGGGCATGAGGATGGAGCCGAGTCTTTGTCAGATGCACATCCGATGCTCCTGGAGCGTGGTAGCAAAACCAGACTCAAAGTTCTCAGTTTCTAGAGTCCATTTTTATAGGAATTTCTTCCTATGCCAGTCTGTGGGAATTGCTTCATCATGCTGTTGCTGAATCAGTCAGAAGATGGCACATTCCTGATGGCTCCATGCTGCCAGATGTTATCTTGTTCTTCGGTTCTCCCATTCTTGAGGCTGTTGGGTGGATTCCAGTCTGCCCTCCGGAGGTCATCTGGTTGTCTCCACTCTGCCCATTCTTTGGCCGATCGATACTGAACTCCTAGGCTGGCACCTCCCTGATCATTCATTTATTATCTACACCAAGCATCCATCCACATACATCCTTTATCTCTATTTTAATCACAATTGTTAACAAAGCGAGATAAATACAACAAAAGGATGGGGAGTCTCTGTGTGCTGTCTCTGTTGTTACAAAGTATCGCTTTGAGTCTCTCTTTGTCTTAGGATCTACTAACACAATTAGCAGCTTGAAAGCTTCACACAGAGAGGGAGAGAAACACTAACAAAAAACAAAACAAAACAAAAAACCCCAAGAGACCTCTTAATTAGCAATGCCCTAGAATTTAAACTGTGGGGAATCAAACTTACTTGTGATTTTAATACAGAACTTCTTTAATATGATTCAACACCGAAACAGCCCAAAGCTAGTACGTGTTTGCCACATCTCTGAGAGGCACAGCTTACAATCTTATCAGCTAGTGTTTTTCCAGCACTGAGGTTGCAAGTAAAAGTCAACACCAGAGACAGAAGCTGCAATGTCTATCTTTGCTGTTCTTAACTCCCCTTTGGGGTTTGTCTTGTTTTGTCTCTTAGGAAATGGGATTGGACTTTAACAACTACAACAACAATGACAGCTCCAGGCCATTTCAACTAACTTCTCTCTCCCCCCTAAGGACAGTTATTACCGTCTTTGGTACCATGTAACAGACTGTCTCACAAGGGTGTTTTTCCTTCTTAAAAGCCTCTCTCCAGCTAAAGGGAAAGGGAACAAGGGACGTGGTTACAATGAAAGCCTTTGTCAAGGTTCCTCCCCCACTCTGAACTCTAGGGTACAGATGTGGGGACCTGCATGAAAAACCTCCTAAGCTTATCTTTACCAGCTTAGGTCAAAACTTCCCCAAGGTACAAAATATTCCACCCTTTGTCCTTGGATTGGCCACTACCACCACCAAACAGATACTGGTTACTGGGGAAGAGCTGTTTGGAAACGTCTTTCCCCCAAAAATACTTCCCAAAACCTTGCACCCCACTTTCTGGACAAGGTTTGGTAAAAAGCCTCACCAATTTGCCTAGGTGACTACAGACCCAGACCCTTGGATCTTAAGAACAATGAACAATCCTCCCAGCACTTGCACCCCCCCGTTCCAGGGAAATGTTGGATAAAATGCCTCACCAATTTGCATAGGTGACCACAGACCCAAACCCTTGGATCTGAGAACAATGAAAAAACATTCAATTTTCTTACAAGAAGACTTTTAATAGAAATAGAAGTAAATAGAAATAAAGAAATCCCCCCTGTAAAATCAGGATGGTAGATACCTTACAGGGTAATTAGATTCAAAACATAGAGAACCCCTCTAGGCAAAACCTTAAGTTACAAAAAAGATACACAGACAGAAATAGTTATTCTATTCAGCACAATTCTTTTCTCAGCCATTTAAAGAAATCATAATCTAACACATACCTAGCTAGATTACTTACTAAAAGTTCTAAGACTCCATTCCTGGTCTATCCCCGACAAAGACAGACTATAGACAGACACACAGACCCTTTGTTTCTCTCCCTCCTCCCAGCTTTTGAAAGTATCTTGTCTCCTCATTGGTCATTTTGGTCAGGTGCCAGTGAGGTTACCTTTAGCTTCTTAACCCTTTACAGGTGAGAGGAGCTTTTCCCTGGCCAGGAGGGATTTTAAAGGGGTTTACCCTTCCCTTTATATTTATGACAGCCTTACTTGAGACTTTACATTTCAAATGCTTAAACTGTTTTTTCTTCTTTTCCAGCATCATTAATAAGGGTTTAAAAGGGTTTGTAATGGTGTGTTTGCCCTGGTACTAAGCAGGCTGAGGTTTCTGCACACCAAACCCTGAACCTTGTTTGAAACTGGTTAACGTTGGACAGTGACTGGGTTATGTTAACACGCTTGGCTCTTGGGCACATTTATTCTATCTAAATTAATAAAAGAGGAAGAGATCTTATGGGGTGAAACTCACTCCACCTGCTCAAAGACCCAGTACTGAAGATTCATCCATCCCCTCCCCTGCAGATGAGTCTGTGTGGGTGGGGAGAGCAGGAAGCAGCTGCCTCAGGACCTGGTGAGGGCCAGAGAAGGGATGGGATGAGAGCATCAGGAGGACAGAGTGAGGGAGCAAGCTGCCCCTTCCTAACCTCCCAGGGATCCCATAGGAACCATGAGATTTTGCTGCTTTCCACCACCCCACTATGGTCCACCCTAGTTTGTATCTCATTGACTGAGAAGTCCTGGTGTACGGCAATGACCAAAAGGCTGGGAATCAGAAGCTCTAATCCTGCCTCCCTGTAGCTGTTAAAGCCCAGTGCAAGTTAAAGTAGTGAGCACAAGGGCTCTCCGTGTAAGGCCCCCAGCTTCAGGCCAAAGCAAAAGGGAACCTTCAGCCATCCTTGCACACCATCTCCCTGACGTATGCTCTGTACATTACAGCCATGCCAAAAATGGCCGGGGACTCCTGCCACCTCCTCCATGAGAAATGGGAGCACAAAGGTGGCCCAGGATAGGATGTGGCTTTGTAGAGCGTATACACCCCCCTGTCACCACACACACAATTTAGTTGCTTAGCATTTAGATGCTTTGTGAGCACCACTGTATACCTACGTGAACTAAATAAAACTGGATATATGCACAAGAACAGACCCAAATAGTAGAGATGGCTGCACAAGGGTGATTGACTGATGCAATTAAAGTCCCTGTTCTTGTTGAGCTAGAATCCTAAAAGCTCATAGGGAGATAGAACATAGGACTGGAAAGGACTGCTTGGGTCACCAAGTACAGTCCCCAGACACGGCAGGCAACCCCACCATATAATCCTGTTCTTAAATGTATCAAGCTACATCTTCAAACCAGTTAGGTTGTTTGTCCCCACAACTCCTATGGGGACATTGTTCCAGAACCTCACTTCTCTGATGGTTATAAACCACCTTCCAACTTCCTGCCTAAGGCCAGCTCTACACTAGGGAATTACTTCGTTATAACTACATCACCGGGGGAGTGAAAAATAAACCATTATGAATACAAAGATCCTTTTTTTGATTAACAACTGTCTTTCAAGGGCATAACACTGTCTCTTTGGGCTAGTCGACACTAGAAATGCTACAACGGCTCATCTGCACGGATGCAGCTATAGTGCGTCTGGTGAAGACACTCTATGACGATGGGACAGAGCTCTCCCATCAGCATAATAAATCCACCACGGCGACATAGTGCTGTCCACACCAATGTTTAGGTTGGTGTAATGTACATCACTCATGGAGTGGCTTATTCACACCCCATGTGCGACATAAATTATGCTGATACAACCTATAGTGTAGACAAGCCCTCAGATTCCACCTTTCACAGCCCAGATTGTCTGGGTTTAATCTTGTTTCAGAGAGGCCTTTTGTTAAGCCCATATAAGCAGTCTAATTTCCTTTGTCATGAGCTGTAAGTTATGGACAGAAGTCCAAACTCTCTGCCACAATCCAGAAGGCTTAAAACTGTGTGTTTCCCTCCTCAGGGAAAGGATTAATCGTTTTACATGGACCAAAGTGGCTCCAGCACCGTAGATTGCTGACTCCTGCATTTCATAATGATATTTTGAAAATTTATGTGTCATTGATGGCGGATTCCACCAAGGTGATGTTGGTAGGTAACCCTCTGCTCCTGTCGTCATCCTTAACCTACCCATTTCCACTTTGAAAAGTAAGGCCTGTCAAGCTGCACTTTATGTTCGTTCGATACAGTGAGACAAGCTGGCGTGAGATGTTCCTCACCATTTCCATCCTAGAAATAAATCACATCTGGGTACGGATGTGGGCCAGTCTCAGGGACGGCCTTAGACTCCATCCAGCAATGGCCTAGTAGAGTACGTTCCCAACACTGTCTTCTTACCCCTGAGACAGTAGCATCAAGAGGAGCAGGGGTGGGCCCCTGTTAACATTACTGCTTCATAGTGAATTGTGATTCGAATTAGAGTCCTCAGCCCATTCTATAGCCTGTGCGTAACAAAGGCCCAGATTTTCTTCTCCTCTATCCCAGTAAAAATCAGTAGTAAGCTCAATGACATCAGTGAAATTACAGTGGTGTATGCAAAAGGAGAATCAGGCCTAATATGTCTTTAGTCATCGCCTCTGCTTTCAGTTCTAATCACCGCTGGCATTTTATTTTAATTAACTCACCTAAACAGCACTGTTATAAAGTGTGAAGCTAGTCCCCACTAGATGAAAGGGATCCACCTAACACATGATCTGCTAAGAAAATAAATGTAAATTCAATATGGCAATCCCCCTCCCCCTCTGGACACTGATTCACCATCTTCCAGATGTTCCTTCTGCTTCATGTGGCCAAAGGACTTGGGATTGCATAGCAATATGCTGGGCTCTATACCTATTGATAAAATTTGTATTGCCAATGTGTTTGAAATGCCAACAAGAAGTTAGTCCTATAAAAGATATTCCTCACTTACCATGTCTCTGGCCATGTCTACACTTACAAGCTTAAAGTGGCACAATTATACTGATACAGCTATGCCGCTGTAAGATCGCTCGGGTAGCCACGTCATACCAATAGGATAGAGCTCTTCTGTCAACTTAATAAAACCAGCTCAACAAGGACAGTAGCTATGTCATCGGGAGAGCGTCCTCCACAGATATAGCGCTTTGCACACAACTGCTTATGCTGGAAACGCTGATACCTCTCAAGGGGGTGTTTTTTCACATCACTGAGCGGCAAAAGTTTTGCAGACATAATGCTAGTGTAGACATGGCCTCTCTCAACAAGAATAAAGTATTATGAATAACATATGGAATGGAATTTGTTTAATGCTGTCACTCCACAAGTTGAGTGTAAATATCCAAAACAGTTGACTCAGGATATTAAAATCAGCTATGCCGTATCCGAGGGTTGGGTAATTGAAGAATTACCATAAAAGAGTGAGACAAAGTGGGTGAGGTAATATCTTTGGTTGGACCAACAAGCTCTCTCACCAACACAAGTTGGTCCAATCAAAGATATTACCTCACCTTGTCTAACTCTTTCATGATAATTCCTTAACTACCCAACCTCATCCATCTTGTCTCTTTAATATCCTCGAACTGACATGGCTACAACTACACTACATACATAGAAGAGTGAGTCATAATCAACTATTGGAACAGATTAGTGAGGAAATTTTTAATTCATCCTTGTTTGGAATCTTTAAATCAAGATTGGATGTCTTTCTAAAAGATATGCTCAAATTCAACCACAAATCCTCCGTTTCTTCACTTCCACACCATATCCCTAATGCTGTACAGATTGCAAATGAATCTTGGATCCTACAGACAAAGAAATTATTCAAAGGATGATGGCTGGGATTTTAGTGATCTAGAAATTCCATTTGCTTTATGAATGCTGACCTCTCTTTTTTACATTAGGATAAATGGGAAAAGCGGGTAGCAAAGGACAAGTCGCTGGATATCTTCGAGGACGTTGGCTTGATGGCTTTAGATAGCATGCTGAAATGCACCTTCAGTTATCAAAGCAACTGCCAGAACAGGTCTGTATGAGAAGAACTGTGGTTTTGCCTTTAAGGTATTGGACTCAAACTCAGGAGCTCTGAGTTTAATTTCTGGCTAAACCAGAGACTTCTTGTGTGACTTTGGGAAAGCAATTTAGACTGGGATTTTCAATAAAAGCAAAGAAAATGCACAAATTCCTGTGGCGGGTGGTGGTAGGAAAGTATGAAGTTGCACTGAGGTAGCATAAATGTCCCTCTTTAATTAACGCTAGGGCTGTCGATTAATTGCAGTTAACTCATGCGATTAATTTTAAAAAAATTAATCTTGATTAATCACAGTTTTAATCACACTGTTAAACAATAGAATACCAATTGAAATGTATTAAATATTTTGGATTTTTTTGATATTTTCAGACATATTGATTTCAATTACAACACAGAATACAAAGCGTACAGTGCTCACTTTATATTATTTTTATTACAAATACTTGCACTGTAAAAATCATAAACAAAAGAAATAGTATTTTTTCAATTAACCTCATACAAGTACAATAGTGCAATCTCTTTATCGTGAAAACCCAACTTACAAATGTAGAATTTTTTTGTTACATAACTGAACTCAAAAACAAAACAATGTAAAACTTTAGAGCCTACAAGTCCACTCAGTACTACTTCTTGTTCAGCCAATCACTAAGAGAAACAAGTTTGTTTACATTTACGGGAGCTAATGCTGCCCGCTTCTTATTTACTATGTCATCTGAAAGTGAGAACAGGCTTTCACGTGGCTTAGTAGCCGGCATTGCAAGGTATTTACATGCCAGATCTGCTAAATATTCATATGCCCCTTCATGCTTTGGCCATCATTCCAGAGGACATGCTTCCATGCTGATAACACTCGTTAAAAAAGAATGCATTCATTAAATTTGTGACTAAACGCCTTGGAGGAGAATTGTACATCTCCTGCTCCATGTTTTACCCACATTCTGCCATATATTTCATGTTATAGAAGGCTCAGATGATGACCCAGCCCATATTGTTTGTTTTAAGAACACTTTCACTGCAGATTTGACAAAACCAAAGAAGGTACCAATGTGAGATTTCTAAAGATAGCTACAGCACTTGACCCAAGATTTAAGAATCTGAAGTGCCTTCCAAAATCTGGGGTGTGGGGCAACTTTCAGAAGTCTTAAAAGAGCAACACTCCAATACGGAAACTACAGAACCCGAACCACCAAAAAAGAAAATCAACCTTCTGCTGGTGGCATCTGACTCAGATAATGAAAATGAACATATTTCGGTCTGCACTGCTTTGGATTGTTATTGAGCAGAACCAATCATCATCATGGATGCATGTTTTCTGGAATGGTGGTTGAAGCATGAAGCGACATGTGAATCTTTAGCACATCTGGCACGTAAATATCTTGCGATGTTGGGTACAACAGTGCCATGAGAATGCCTGTTCTCACTTTCAGGTGACGTTGTAAACAAGAAGCGGGCAGCATTATCTCCTGCAAATGTAAACAAACTTATTTGGGGTGGGAGGGATAGCTCAGTGGTTTGAGCACTGGCCTGCTAAACCCAGGGTTGTGAGTTCAATCCTTGAGGGGGCCATTTAGGGATCTGGGGCAAAAATTGGGGATTGGTCCTGCTTTGAGCAGGGGGTTGGACTAGATGACCTCTTGAGGTCCCTTCCAACCCTGATATTCTATGATTCAGTTTATTTGTCTGAGCGATTGGCTGAACAAGAAGTAGGACTGAGTGGACTTGCAGGCACTAAAATTTTACATTGTTTTATTTTTGAATGCAAGTTCTTTGTATATAATTCTACATTTGTAAGTTCAACTTTCATGATAAAGAGATTGCACTACAGTACTCATATTAGATGAACTGAAAAATACTGTTTCTTTTGTTTTTTTACAGTGCAAATACTTGTAATCAAAAATAAATATTAAGTGAGCACTGTACACTTTATATTCTGTGTTGTAATTGAAATCAGTATATTTGAAAATGTAGAAGATAACCAAGAATATTTATATAAATAGTATTCTATTATTGTTTAACAGTGCAATTAATCGTGATTAATTTTTTTAATTGCTTGACAGCCCTAATTAACACACATTAAACTCCCCTTTTTTGTCTTCCCTTTAGCGAGAACACATTTCTCACAGCTATACGTCAGCTCACAGCCATGGTACAAGAGAGAACGAGGACGTTTCTGTACCACAATGACCTCATCTACTGGTTCAGTCCCCCTGGGCGTCGCTTCCGGAATGCCTGCAGAATAGTCCATTGCCATACAGGTATTTCTTTCCTCCTTGACTCAAGATTTTCGTCTGTATGACTGAGACATTAACCCTGCTCAAGATACTGGGTCTGTTAAGAGGGATGGCCTTCTGGGCAGTGTAGGGGACACACTGGAGGATATTAGATTAAAAAAGGGGGGGCTATGTGGTGGTAAGAGACCTTGAATGTTCCTCAGATTACCTGGATCCTGAAATTTATGCTTTAGGGAAACTCCACTGCCTAGGAGAACCTCAGATTCTGGTCCATTAATTGAATCATACAGTGGAATCAGAGAAGAAAGAAATCTAGACTACTAGGTCATTTAATCCAGTGGTTCTCAAACTGTGCTCGTGGAGTACAAGCAGTGCACAGAGACCCGCCTGGCAATCTGCAGAATGAAATATACTGAGAATCAGGCAGTGGTGGAATTGGAATGTTGCAATGGGATGGGAATATGACCTATGAGAAAATCCTTCTCTTACTAAGTGGTCCTGGAACAAAAAGGTAGGAGAATCTATGGATCTATTTCATGAGATGGTTTTGTGATTATAACAGGACTGGGAGTCAGGAGATCTGAGATATATTCTTGCATTTGCTACAGACGTCTCATGTGACCTTGAAACAAAATCACGTAATACTTCTGTGGCCTAAATTTCCTTACCCAGGAAAAGGGGGAAATACCACATAATGTACATACGTCAAAGAGTTCTGAGAATACTGAATGTAAAGAACTTGGAGATTCTCTGTTGAAAGGTGCAAAGTATTCTGTTTTCTAGTGATTTGACCGGTCCATTTTTAAATGTATCTAGAGATGCGGCTTCCACCATTTGCCTTCCAAGGTGATTGAATTACTAGTGAATCACGGTGACATTTTAACTAAATAATATGTTGATCATTCTTTCCCTAGAGAAGGTGATAAGGGAGAGAAAGGAGTGGCTCAAGGATGAGCGAGAGCTCGAAAAGATCCAGAAGAAGAGGCGCCTGGACTTTCTGGATATTCTTCTATGTGCCAAGGTGAGTCCTGAAGAACACACATGAACAAACTGCTCTATACCATGTGCACATTTCACTAATTATCACTGGCAGATACCTGAGCATTGCTGACTGCAGTTTCCTCACCAAATACTCCCTTTTCTAATCTTATTGGCTGTTGGGTGTGGTTGGAATGTCTGGATGCAATAGGTCAAATTCAAACATGCTATAAATGGGCACAAGTCCTATTGAGTCTCATACCAGGGGTGAATTTGTTTGGATGTGTTTGTTTTTTAATAAAGTCAATCAAAATATTTTAAAACAGTTGAAATCTAAATGAAATATTTTAAGTTTGTTGAAAAAATGTTTCATTCAACTGAACATTTCAATTCACCAAAAATTTTCAAAAAAAAATTGGTTTTGGTTCATCATGAAATCATTTTTCAAAACTTTTTTCAGAAGTGCAAGAGAACTGAATAATCCGTTATTCACCCAGCTCTAGCTAAAAGGGCTATGTTTGTCTGGCTCAGACCTGCACTACCTGAGGTCACACCAAAATTGGTTCTTCCTGAAACCTGACCCTCTTTCTTAAGTTCCACCTATGTGAATTCATTACACAGCAGTGTGGCCACAGGGTGTCTAAGTGGTTGGATTTAATTAATTCCCAGCTCCTTCAAGTGAAGTTGTAAGAACGCTGCAATAGCAGGTGTGGGATAATCTGCCCACCACATCAGGTCTTATCCTCATCTCTAATAATTAGAGATTGTCTTAAACCCTGAAGCATGGGGTTTAATTGCAAAATTTTTCTATTCCAAAATTAGGATGAAAATGGAGAAGGACTACCTGATGAAGATCTACGTGCTGAGGCTGACACTTTCATGTTTGGAGGTCATGACACCACAGCCACTGGGATCTCCTGGCTCTTATACTGCATGGCCCTGCACCCAGAGCACCAGCAGAGATGCAGGGAGGAGATCAAGGAGATTCTGGGAGACAGAGAGACCATTCACTGGTGAGACACCTCATTTATTGCACATTGCTTCCTCTTGAAGATTGGGTCAGCTAATGCTGAGACTTAAGAATGTTCCAGACTCTGCTTTTAATCATTACACATTAACACTTGGGATGGGAGTTTGAAATTTTGTGAACATCTCAAGTTAAATTTTAGGCATGTGCAGAGTCTGAGAATATAAATCTGGAGTAACTCTTCAGACTTCAGTGGAGTTACTCCAGACTTACACTGGTGCTACTGAGAACAGAATTTGGCTCTAAGAAATAATGTGCCAGACCCTCAATCAACCCCACTGAAGACACTTAGTGCTCCAGGGCATTCCTGCTGACATGCATTAACTGAGCATCTGGCTTAACATGCCTGTTCTGTCTCATCTCAGACACCTTAGATGTTTATTGATGAACTGCATCTTAAGGTTTCGTGGTAGGCCTGTCATCCCCTACTCATGATAATTGTTGGTTTGGGGCATTAACTGCCATAGGTTTTACAATTGACAAACAACTACAAATGAAATGCACTAAGTGCCAAGAATTATCAATGAGATGAAAGCAGTCTATGGCAGAGTTAGTGCCCAAGTCATCAATGAAAATAAATAGGGAAGCACAGATCTGTCACAGTTTTCTAAAGTTTACAGCTGGCAAAAATTTGGGATTTCCAGTTTGAGAAATTTTGGCACTTTGAATTTTGACTGTGTTCCGAATCAGAACAAAACCAAATTGTTCAAAATTTCTTGTGAACTGGAAATCCCCCAAACCATTGTTTTGAAAACACTGACATATAGTCGGGGACCCCAGGGCTTCCAGTACCCTGGGTCAGCTGGCTTCCTGGGCTGCTGGGAGTCTGGAGTCCCTGGGATCCCTGGCCCTGTGGCAGTCTGCATGGAAAGGCTTTCCCACAACATCCAAGAAAATAAGAACGTAAGAACAGCCCTACTGGGTTAGACCAAAGGTCCATCTAGCCCAGTATCCTGTCTTTTGACAGTGGCCAGTGCCAGGTGCCCCAAAGGGAATGAACAGAACAGGTAATCATCAAGTGATCCATCCCTAGTCACTCATTCCCAGCTTCTGGCAAACAGAGGCTAGGGACACCATGCCTGCCCATCCTGGCTAATAGCCATTGATGGACGAATCCTCCATGAATTTAACTAGTTCTTTTTTGAACCCTGTTATGGCCTTGGCCTTCACAACATCCTCTGGCAAAGAGTTCCACAGGTTGACTGTGCATTGTGTGAAGAAATACTTCCTTTTGTTTGTTTTAAAACTGTTGCCTATTAATTTCATTTGGTGACCCCTAGTTTTTGTATTATGAGAAGTAGTAAACAACACTTCCATATCTACTTTCTCTACACCAGTCATGATTTTATAGATCTCAATCATATCTCCCCTTAGTCTTCTCTTTTCCACACTGAAAAGTCCCAGTCTTAATAATCTCTTCTCATACGGAAACCATTCCATATCCCTAATCATTTTTGTTGCCTTTTTCTGAACCTTTTCCAAGTCCAATATATCTTTTTTGAGATGGGGCAACCACATCTGCATGCAGTATTCAAGCTGTGGGTGTACCATGGATTTATATAGAAGCAACATGATATTTTCTGTCCTATTATCTATCCCTTTCTTAATTATTCCCAGCATTCTGTTCCCTTTTTTGACTGCCACTACACGTTGTTTTCAGAGAACTATCCACAATGACTCCAAGATCTCTTTCTTGAGTGGTAACAGCTAATTTAGACCCCATCATTGTATATGTATAGTTGGGATTATGTTTTCCAATGTGCATTACTTGGCATTTATCAACATTAAATTTCATCTGCCATTTTGTTGCCCAGTCACCCAGTTTTGAGAGACCCTTTTTTAGCTCTTAGCAATCTGCCTGAGTCTTACCTATCTTTAGTAATTTTGTATCATCTTCAAATTTCGCCACTTCACTGTTTACCCCTTTTTCCAGATCATTTATGAATATGTTGAATAGGACTGGTCCCAGTACAGACCCCGAGGGACACCACTATTTACCTCTCTCCATTCTGAAAACTGACCGTTTATACCTACCCTTTGTTTCCTATCTTTTAACCAATCCATGAGAGTACCTTCCCTTTTATCCCATGGCAGCTTACTTTGCATAAGAGCCTTTGGTGAGGGACTTTAGCAAAGGCTTTCTGAAAATCTAAGTACACTATATCCACTATATGGTCACTATTACCAAGAGGTCCAGCTATATTCACCTCCTGGACAAGATCCTGTGCTCCACTTAGGACTAAATCAAGAATTGCCTCTCCTCTGGTGGGTTCCAGGACCAGTTGCTCCCTAGCGCTATATTCTTATTATTAGAGTATGGAATTTCTATCCATAGAGATTCTATGGTACAGTTTGATTCATTAACGATTTTTACTTCATTTGATTCTAAGCTAAGAATCTGAGAGCCCGATCCGGGTCTCCCAAGGCTTCCAGACTCCTAGCTCCCCAACAGAGAGCCTAGAAGTCCTGGTATGGCAGGGCTGCTCCAGAGCTTCAGACTACAAAAGCTTGAGTTCCCTAGCTCCAGGACTGTCTCCAAGGGCAGTCCCACCTGGCAGGGACCCCGGTAGTTTTCCAATATAACTGCCTGAGATTCAGCAAATGGTCTTTGAACTCAAATCACATTTGTGAAAAATTGTAGGTTTGATGAACTGGCATTTTCCAGTTAAACTCGGTTTCATCAGAAATTTTCCCACTGGCTCCATGAAGGATGCATTTTATCAAAAAAAATCTAAGATGTCCAATAACGTTAGAGGGACAAGGTGACCATATTTTAAAAATTAACATAAAAGTTGGACCCTTTTGTGGTGACGTTTTTTGGAATTGTGAAATACTCATCGAAATTACATATTTTTTTAATATGTGTACTGATCTCACCTATTTCTAACTTCTAACTCCACAGCTACATAGACATATGTCTCAGAGTGGAGGACTTTCCCTCCCAGTAACTTAGTGCCCTGAATGAGTTTCTTGTGTAACCTTGAAGGAATGTTGTTAAACATGCACTTTGAGCAAAAGAACAGCTTTGATTGTACCTGCGGTTTTTAACTTTTCCTTTCACTGCAAACAGCATTCATTACATTGAATGCTTGTTCCACTGGGCTGGGGCTTCTGGGAAAAAACAGAACAAATGGTACCTGATGTAGCAATAAGTCTTGGACAAAGCATTGTAAGTTATTAAAAATGTCTGATATGGATGAAATGAAAACAGAGGACATTGTGGGTGTCCCAAACAGAGTTCCTGAGACAAGAGAACGGGAGCTGGCTGAAATATGCAAATAATTTTTCATGGAAAATTTAAGAACATTACTTTCAAAATTTCCCATATTTTGTTTTGATTTTTGAAGACAAAACAAAAACAAATCTTGAAGAAATGTCCGAAAAAGATTTTTCTTTTCACGAGCTAAAACCCAAGCATGTGTACCAAAACCTGAAAAAAACTTTTGAACATTTTTCAGTTTTTAGTTTCTGCTTTTGAAAAACCAGAAAATTTCAACAACAAAATAGATTTTCATCAACACTTTTTGGTTTGGTCAACCCATACAAAATTTTCCTCAAAAACTTTCATTTTGATCAAAAAGGCATTTTTCATTAAAAATATTGTAATGAAATAATTTTGAGCTGTTGTATCCATGGTATCAGATAAGTAACTGATCCTGTTTTTGGAAATCGGGTACTCAGTTACAGATTGAGAACCCCACTGAAGTTGGTAGCATTGCTCCAGCTGAACACACTGCTGGTGAGAGCAGAATTTAGGCCTTACCGCTCTTTGGATATGGAAAAACATAACAGCATTTCCCAGTTTTAGTCAGCACTCAAGAGCCTTCCATTTGAAGAGGACAAGAGGGAACTTCTTTTAGACTGTAGATTGCCTTGAGGGTTTGCAATCTTAAAAGATTCACCTAGAGAAACAAGAGGTTGTGCAGGCAGCCTTCTACTTCTGCATTGGGGAGGAGGTTCCCACATTCAGGCATATCTTTGGTTTCTTTTCAGGAATGACCTTAGTAACATGCCCTACACCACCATGTGCATTAAAGAGAGCCTCCGCCTTTACCCTCCAGTACCTCAAGTGTATCGACAACTCAACCAACCAGTCACGTTTTTCGATGGAAGGACTTTGCCAGAAGGTCTGATTCTATCCCTTTCTCTGTGTTCTTTATAAGTTTAAGGGGTGCAACTTTATATATAGTAGCTAATGGGCATTGTATGTGCATATATCAGCTAATTATGGACCCAAGTCATGGCATTTGGATCAGGATTAAGAACCCATTTCTAAAGTTAAAAGGGTTTTAATTCCAGAGTTTTAGTTTACTCCAGTTAGGAAGGTAAGCAGAGAAATAAGAGTCTGAATCTTGGTTTAGTTTCTGAACCCTGCAACATTTGCGGTGGTCAAGGGAGGTGTCTGACCCAGGTTCTGATTTGGCCCTTTGTACAGAGAAGAGCAAGCCATGAAATTCGGATCAGGCTAAAGGTTCTGATTCCAGCCACTTCCGTGCCCCTGACTCAGGGTACTTCTAGACTACAGCCAGTGGTGTGATTTGCACCTCATGTAGACATCCTCAAGAAGGATGTGGATAAATTGGAGAGAGTCCAGCGAAGGGCAACAAAAATGATTAGGGGTCTGGAACACATGAGTTATGAGGAGAGGCTGAGGGAGCTGGGATTGTTTAGCCTGCAGAAGAGAAGAATGAGGTGGGATTTGATAGCTGCTTTCAACTACCTGAAAGGGGGTTCCAAAGAGGATGGCTCTAGACTGTTCTCAATGGTAGCAGATGACAGAACGAGGAGTAATGGTCTCAAGTTGCAGTGGGGGAGGTTTAGATTGGATATTAGGAAAAACTTTTTCACTAAGAGGGTGGTGAAACACTGGAATGCGTTACCTAGGGAGGTGGTAGAATCTCCTTCCTTAGAGGTTTTTAAGGTCAGGCTTGACAAAGCACTGGCTGGGATGATTTAACTGGGAATTGGTCCTGCTTCGAGCAGGGGGTTGGACTAGATGACCTTCTGGGGTCCCTTCCAACCCTGATATTCTATGATTCTATGATTCTATGATCCCTGTGCTAGCTGTAACCTAGCTAGCCTGCTAAAATTAGCCGTGAGGATGCTGCAGTACAGGCTGTACAAGTGAGTACGTACCCGTGGCATCAGCCTATGCTGAAGATCGCACTGCCATGTCCTCTCTACTATTTTTTTAAAAAAGAAAAGGAGTACTTGTGGCACCTCAGAGACTAACAGGTGCCACAAGTCCTCCTTTTCTTTTTGCGAATACAGACTAACACGGCTGCTACTCTGAAACCTACTATTTTTAGTGAGCTAGATTAAAGCTGGCCTGGGTATGTCAACACAGGCCACAAATCACACTCCCATCTGCAGTGGAGTTGTACCCTCAAAGTCAGGGAGTTTGGACCTGAGATTTTTATTCATACCCAACTTCACTATCAGCAGGAGAAGGTTCCCAAAGTGGGCACCAATGCCCAAAATGGATTAGGACAAATATTCTGCAATCACACAAAACAGAGACAGTCTAATAATGCCAGCTGAACCAAAAATCCAGGAAGCTTTTCCTTGAATTCATATCCATCTCAGTCATTAATTAATCACCAGCCAGGTGTCTCAGCCATATTTCACATATCCCTCTGACCACAGCAATCTACTGCAAGGAAACAATGGCACTTTGATCATAAAGAGACTGGGGAAAAAGAGAAGTCATGGACTGGGAAGGACATTAATTCCAGAGGATGTGGGGAATGATCTGGTCCACTCATAGGAGGAGGATGAGTTTGCTTTGCCAGCTGACAAAATCTATGTGCTCCATTGAGAGGCGTAAGAAGTGGGGTGTGGCTCTCTGATCAGAGGGAACTAACTGCAGAGACATGGCGGGACACACTCTGAACAGCTGGGCTTAGGGGAAATGCGTAGCTTTATGTCACTTCATTGTTATGGGTGTTACCATTAAGCCAAACCCCATAAAGATGTGATATATGCCATCATGTGCCAGCAATGCCCCTCTGCCATGTACATTGGTCAAACTGGACAGTCTCTAGGTAAAAGAATAAATGGACACAAATCAGATGTCAAGAATTATAACATTCATAAACCAGTCAGAGAACACTTCAATCTCTCTGGTCATGCGATTACAGACATGAAAGTTGAGATATTACAACAAAAAAACTTCAAATCCAGACTCCAGTGAGAGACTGTTGAATTGGAATTCATTTGCAAATTGGATACAGTTAACTTAGGCTTGAATAGAGACTTGGAGTGGCTAAGTCATTATGCAAGGTAACCTATTTCCCCTTGTTTTTTCCTACCCCTCCCTCCTCAGACGTTCTTGTTAAACCCTGGATTTGGGCTGGAAATGGCCCACCTTGTTTATCATACACGTTGTAAGGAGAGTGATCACTTTAGATAAGCTATTACCAGCAGGAGAGTGGGTTTGTGTGTGGGGGGGAGAAAACCTGGATTTGTGCTGGAAATGGCCCAACTTGATTATCATACACATTGTAAGGAGAGTGATCACCTTAGATAAGCTATTACCAGCAGGAGAGTGGGGTGGGGGGAGGTATTTTTTCATGCTTTGTGTGTATAAAAAGATCTTCTACACTTTCCACAGTATGCATCCGATGAAGTGAGCTGTAGCTCACGAAAGCTTATGCTCAAATAAATTGGTTAGTCTCTAAGGTGCCACAAGTACTCCTTTTCTTTTTCCCATAAAGAGGGTGAGCTTAACCTGATACAGTATGTGTGGACTTTATCCAGAACTGTCTAGGAATAGCACCTGTGAAAGAGCAGGGGGTTGTACTAGATGACCTCCTGAGGTCTCTTCCAACTCTAATCTTCTATGATTCTCTGATTGTGACCATGTTATCTCTTAACCCTCTCTTCAATAAACTAAGTAGATTGAACTTAGTAAATCTCTCACTATAAGGCATGTTTTTCAAACTTCAGGTCATTCTTGTAGCTGTCTTCTGTGTTTCCATTTATCTTTTTATTAATTATATTATATTATATTCCATTTATACAGCGACCGGTAAGTCGCTCAGACAAGGCGGTGCTGAGCGTGACTTACGTGCTAGAGAGATGAATAAATAGATGTTCGCATACCATTAAAAATAAAGCAGCAACCCCATATACTTTGGGTGGATGGACTGGACATACTTGGCAGGGCTTGACAAAATTCACTCCAGGGACTTAAAGAGTCGATGCAATCTTGGAACCATTAGCAATTATATTTGAGAACTCATGGAGGATGGGTGAGGTCCCAGAGGACTGGAGAAGGCTAAGCATAGCACCTATCTTTAAAAAAGGAAACAACAGACCAGAGTAGTTTCATTACTTGGAAAGATTCTGAAACAAATTATTAAACTATGATGCCAAACCAGCTTAATTTCTTTCTTTGACAAGGTTATTGGCCAAGTGGATAGAGTGGATCCAGTAGATTTGATATATCTTGATTTTAGTAGGCTTTTAACCCAGTCCCACATGACATTCTCACAAACAAGTGTGGTCTAGATTAAACTATTACATGATGGGTGCACAACTGATTGAAAGACAGTTCTCAAAGAGTAGTTATTAATGGCTCACTGTCCAACTGGGAGGACGTATTTCATGGGGTCCTACAGGGGTCTATACCAGGTCCCCTACTATTCAATGTTTCATTAACAACTTGGATACTGGAGGGGAGAGTACGCATAAAATTTGCAGCTGACACAAAGGCAGAGGGGTTGCAAGCACTTGGAGGACAGGAGTAGAATTTTAAAGGATTTTGATAAATTGGAGAATTGGTCTGAAATCAACAAGATGAAATTCAATGCAGACAAGTACTGTACTT
Organism: Lepidochelys kempii; assembly: GCF_965140285.1. NCBI lineage: Eukaryota > Metazoa > Chordata > Testudines > Cheloniidae > Lepidochelys > Lepidochelys kempii. Next base: position 101,973,772 of record NC_136387.1, on the reverse strand, counting down.
AGGAAGGAAAAATCAACAACACATTGGGGAATAACTCGCTAGGCCAGGGGTTATCACAACAATTTTTATGGTTGCCTCAGAGTGCGTCCACCAACTCTTGCTGGTAGCCGCTCTGATGATTTTTCTTAAGATACTTAATAACTGTAGGAAAAACAAATAAATCTGCCATATGATGGGATTACAAAGACTCAGTCAACCAATCAATAATGGCTAACTTCTGAGCGTCAGTAATTGTGTGGTGGGGCAAAAAATATAAATGGAAAGAAAATATTTTAGCAGGTGATTTTCTTCTCATGAGATCTTTTCTCTCATTCTTACCAGGTAGCTTAGTGTCTCTGCACATTTACGCTCTTCACAGAAACCCCACAGTATGGAAAGATCCAGAGGTACGTTACTTTGCTTCTTGTGATATTTAGTTTCCTTTTGCCTGGGCACAATGGAAGGAACTTGCTACACCATCCCTCCTTACCCTCCATTGGGGTAGCGTGACTATATACCACCAGCATCTTGGGCCAGGCCTTAAAAGTACAGTCTGGCCTTCTATATATGCGGAAGTTCTTTATTGGATTGTTTGTTTCGGATGTAGGCTTAGGGCTAGTTTCTTCTCTCAGTCAGACCAATGTAAAACCAGAATACATTTATGGACCCCAATGGAGCTATTCAGGATTTACACCAATGCAACTGAGATCAGAATCTCTTGCCCTTTATCTGCACTACAGACTTCTATTCATTTAGAAAGGTGTAATTGCTCTGAACCTTTTAAATCCCATTATCCCCATTAGGTTACTCAATGAAGGTTCTCCTTAGCAACATGAGGCCTCATTCTCCATCATACAGCTTTGTACATCAGGCAGTCATTTTTATCCCAGTCAGGTAGTTTTGGCACATTGCACGTATGATTGAATATATGAGATGCAAGCATGGGTCGGCACTGTGTCCGTGGTAAAAATTTTGAGGTCCATGGGCACGGACTTCAAAATTTTTTACTAGGAAGACACCTCCCCGCCCCCCAGAGGCAGCCCCCCCTGCCCCCCGCAAACGGCTTCCCTGCATCCCTCTGAGCTGGGGAGTGTCTGTCTCAGCCGCTCTGCAGCATGCTGCCTCCGGAGCTGAGCTTCATTCCACCCCCCGCAGCGCTGACCCAGATCCCAGCCCATTGGCTGCCCTCCACTGCACAGCCCCCCTCAGCCTAGCTCCAGCCCTTCAGTTCCAACCCCGGATGCACAGCCCCCCTCAGCCTAGCTCCCCAGCAAGAGCAGGAATGAGGGACAACAGAGGTGAGCCCCTCCCTCAAGAATTTGTTCCACCCTGGCCCCTGCTCACAACAGATCCCTGCCCACAACTGGGGCCTGCCCTTGGAGGGGATGCCCTGGTCAGGAGGCAGAGGAGATGCTCACCCACCCCGGGATAACCCCTGCCCAGAGGGGGGTGCCCTAGTTACAGTGAGGGGAAGGGAAACCCTGCTCCACTGAGAGACTCCCCCGACCTCTGCTTCCTAAATCCTGTGACATGATGGGGGAACTCCCGTGTAAGGGACACAAACAGGGGAGAGGGACCCCTTGGTCTCAGACACGGGGTCAATGGTGTACCCTGGTCAGTGGGAGGTGCTCATCCTCCTCCTGCTCACACACACACACATCCTCCCATAAAACATACTATTTAAACAAGAACAATAAAAAAGTAAAAACAACGAGGCGTCCTTGTGGCACCTTAGAGACTAACATTTATTTGGGCATAAGCTTTCTTGGTCTAGAACCCACTTCATCAGATGCATGGAGTGGAAAATACAGGAGCAGATATAAATACATGAAAAGATGGGAGTTGCCTCACCAAGTGTGAGGTCAGTCTAACAAGACAATTCAATTAACAGTAAAATTCAATTAACAGTGTAAAATATTGACTGCGGTGGTGAGGTACATTCAAAAACATTAAAGTGAGTTGAATTTATTATTATTAACTAGCTAGCTACATTACTGTTTTTTTTCAGGGTGGAAAATTGTGCATTATTTTACAGATTGAATAATGACTGAATGACATAACCCCCCACCAATGTCCGTCACTAAGTCTGGTAATTTTGTCAAGTGTCCAGGTGGTGCCTACCCCTAGACGCAAGTCAGTGCAGAATAGGGCCCAATTGTACCCTCAGTTACAGAGGAGATGGGGGATAATTTAAATAGCTGAGGGAAGAAATGGGACCCTTGCTGTGTGAACACAGTTGCCAAACTCAGCAGTAGCTTTGTAATTAAAGGTCTTTAGAGTACAAATGATCTTTTCTTCCAGGTGTTTGACCCCCTGAGATTTTCACAAGACAACTTGTCTGATCAGCATCCCTTCGCCTTCATGCCCTTTGCTGCTGGACCACGGTGAAGTATTAATTAATTACTTGTGTGAAAACTACAAACAGAAAACCAAAAACCACAATGAGGGGAGAGAAAATTACCTCGTGTACCTCTAATTGTTCTCAGAAGTGATCATTATGATAGATTGTCCTTTAGTGCTTGATCCCAAGTCCATTGACTATAAATTTATTATTTTTATTACAGTAGTACCTAGAGGCACTAACCAATATTACAGGGCCCCATTGTGCTAGGACCTGTATATACACATAGTAAAAAGAAAAGGAGTACTTGTGGCACCGTAGAGACTAACCAATTTATTTGAGCATAAGCTTTCGTGAGCTACAGCTCACTTCAAATAAATTGGTTAGTCTCTAAGGTGCCACAAGTACTCCTTTTCTTTTTGCGAATACAGACTAACACGGCTGTTACTCTGAATACACATAGTAAGAGACAGGGTAACCACTGATGAGAGTATGTTAGACGTTCCCCTCTCTGCCCAATCTGCAGAAGATACTAGTCTGTTACAATCCCACTTAGAGAGCCCAGGTATTTATCTCAAGATGTATCAGCTCATGCTTTTAGCTCTGGAGGTCCCTGAGTCAATTCCCGATGTGTCAGTCAAGGTGGTGGCCATCACAGTAGACCCTGCCTGGAAGAGTTTAAATCAAAATAGTCAAAGGGTTGGAGGGCAAACTGGGGTACAGAACAGGGACGTGACTTGCCCAGGGTCACATGGCAAGTCAGTGGCAGAGTCAGTAATGGAACCCAGGTCCCCTTCACTCCCTGTGTACTAGAGCAACTTCCTTTCTTTACACTCTGGTGGGTTTGGGTCAGACCATTAATAACTTAGCCCATAAATCTCCCTTACAGCCTGAGTGTTTTTCCTTCTCTTCTCAGGAACTGCATCGGGCAGCAGTTTGCCATGACTGAGTTGAAAGTGGCTGTTGCCCTAACCCTCCTCCGCTTCAAACTCACACCTGACCTGACTACACCTCCTAATGAAGTAACTCAGCTTATCCTGCGCTCCACGACTGGAATACACTTGCAGTTAAAGAAACTTTCCTAATATCTTTGATATTTCATGCTGAAACTATCTTTGATACTTTTTTCAGCAAAGCTTGCAAGTCACAAGACTTTCTTAGTAGATTTGCTCATCTTAAATCTGAGAAACAGCAAGTTACCATACTAGTGTGCGGGCGGGGTAGAGACATTCTTTAAGGGTGAGGCTAGGTGGAGACTCAGCCACTGTAAAGTGACATAGCTTCATTGACTTGGAGCTATGCCGATATACACCAGGTGAGAATTTGGTCTATGATGTTTTTAGATATGCCATAGACAGTGACACGAGCGAAACTACAATAGGAAATCACTGGTTTTGAAATCCAGTAGATGGAGGGGATAATTATATTCTGTACAGAGAAACTTTTCTCTCTTTTGTCTTTTCCAATGCCCTTTGTCTATTCCTTCCGACCCATCTTACAAAGCAATGAGGATCTTAATGTTATGTCTGCCAGTGTAGAGAGGGGGGAGTATTTTCTTCTTTGCACTAGGAGGTGAGCTTCCCATTAATCTTTGGGCCAAGATGGAAAAATTGGTGGGAGCAAAATTTTCCTGTTATATGCAATCTGAGTTAGTCAATGGTAAAAGCCAGATTTTGATCTCACTTACCCAGTTGTAAATCCACTGTATAATTCCATTGATGTCAGTGGCGTTGCTCTGGATTTGCAAACAGAGAACAGGGTTTGTGTGTTATAAAAGTTGCTTGTGGAGATCCATATTTACTAAATCGGGTGCAGTTTTATCAGGAATGGGTCTGACAATCCCTTCTAGAGTTGAATCCCTTAATAAAGAGTTGTGGTGTTTTTTGAATCCTCAATTACTTGTCCAGGTTTTGCTGAGAGCATTTCAATAAATACATTAATAATCTTCAACCACTAGGTGACATATTCTGGATGTAAAATGCTGAGATGTTTGCTGTTCCCAGGGGTGACAACCTGATTCAGGTCAGTAGACTTTTCTGGAAGCAAAACCCTGCATTGTTAGGGGAGCAGGACAACAAAGTAACATCAATGATCAAAACCTAAGTTTGGAAACAACATTATTAACATCTAGGCTGAAGACTGTGTCAGGTATGGCCAGCTGTGGGGGTTGAGCCAGAAATGACCAATGAATGTCTTAATAAGCAATAAATAATTAAGGAATAAATGAATTTAATGATGGGTGAGTTTTACATCCAAGGCCTTGTTGGCGGGGATGCTGAAGTCTCCCTGAAGAATGAGTTTGGAGAATTTCAACACCAGTATAGAGTGTTTCATTTTGTTTGCACGATTATGGAGAAAGCTACCTGAGTGGCTGGGTCATTACACAAATTGAATCTATTTCCCCATGTTATGTATCCTCATACCTTCTTGTCAGCTGTCTGAAATGGGCCATCTTGATTATCACTACAAAAGTTTTTTTTTTCTCCTGCTGATAATAGCTCATCTGAATTAATTAGCCTCTTAGAGTTGGTATAACAACTTCCACCTTTTCATGTTCTCGGTAGGTATATATATCTTCTTACTATATGTTCCATTCGATGCATCTGATGAAGTGGGCTGTAGCCCACGAAAGCTTATGCTCAAATAAATTCGTTAGTCTCTAAGATGCCACAAGTACTCCTGTTCTTTTTACCTGAGTCCCTGACGCATGCCTGATCCACTGAACCAGGGTGCCTAAGTCAAACAGAATGGGACTTTTCAAAAGTACCTAGGTTATTTACAAGCACAAGTCCTATAGAAATCAGTGCCACTTGTCCTCTTAAGTTATTTGGACACTTTGGAAAACCTCATCCACAGTCTCTCTCTGTCTCATTTTTCCTATCTTTAAAGTGGGCTAATAATAATTGTGAACTATTCCATGGCTCTTTTGATTACCTCTGCAAGACTCTCCTACAATAATGTCTAATACACCTGTTCAATTTTAAGGACTGAGACTTTCTTCCAGCATTTCTTTACTTCATGGTCTAATTTCAGTTCATTGTGCAGACCTAGTAGCCTCTCCAGGGTTAAGATTGCAACCAGGATCCTATTACACATTTTGCCAATGGTCCAGCTAGTCCAGTGTTTGGACTTCCACACCAGCGAGTACCTGCTTCTATGTAGAAACCCTACAGTAGGCAGCTATGGAATAACATTCTTACAGGGAAAGTTTCTCCCTCACTCCCATCAGCCATAGTTTGGTTTATGATCTGCAGAAGAAGTCTTTCTAGTGCTTCCAGACTTTTCTTTAAAAAGAAAAGGAGTACTTGTGGCACCTTAGAGACTAACCAATTTATTTGAGCATGAGCTTTCGTGAGCTACAGCTCACTTCATCGGATGCATACCGTGGAAACTGCAGCAGACTTTATATATACACAGAGAATATGAAACAATACCTCCTCCCACCCCACTGTCCTGCTGGTAATAGCTTATCTAAAGTGATCATCAGGTGGGCCATTTCCAGCACAAATCCAGGTTTTCTCACCCTCCACCCCCCCACACAAATTCACTCTCCTGCTGGTGATAGCCCATCCAAAGTGACAACTCTTTACACAATGTGCATGATAATCAAGTTGGGCTATTTCCTGCACAAATCCAGGTTTTCTCACATCCCTCCCACCCCCATACACACACAAACTCACTCTCCTGCTGGTAATAGCTCATCCAAACTGACCACTCTCCAAGTTTAAATCCAAGTTAAACCAGAACATCTGGGGGGGGGGGGGTAGGAAAAAACAAGAGGAAACAGGCTACCTTGCATAATGACTTAGCCACTCCCAGTCTCCATTTAAGCCTAAATTAATAGTATCCAATTTGCAAATGAATTCCAATTCAGCAGTTTCTCGCTGGAGTCTGGATTTGAAGTTTTTTTGTTTTAAGATAGCGACCTTCATGTCTGTGATTGCGTGACCAGAGAGATTGAAGTGTTCTCCGACTGGTTTATGAATGTTATAATTCTTGACATCTGATTTGTGTCCATTTATTCTTTTACGTAGAGACTGTCCAGTTTGACCAATGTACATGGCAGAGGGGCATTGCTGGCACATGATGGCATATATCACATTGGTGGATGTGCAGGTGAACGAGCCTCTGATAGTGTGGCTGATGTTATTAGGCCCTGTGATGGTGTCCCCTGAATAGATATGTGGGCACAATTGGCAACGGGCTTTGTTGCAAGGATAAGTTCCTGGGTTAGTGGTTCTGTTGTGTGGTATGTGGTTGTTGGTGAGTATTTGCTTCAGGTTGGGGGGCTGTCTGTAGGCAAGGACTGGCCTGTCTCCCAAGACTTGTGAGAGTGTTGGGTCATCCTTTAGGATAGGTTGTAGATCCTTAATAATGCGTTGGAGGGGTTTTAGTTGGGGGCTGAAGGTGACGGCTAGTGGCGTTCTGTTATTTTCTTTGTTAGGCCTGTCCTGTAGTAGGTAACTTCTGGGAACTCTTCTGGCTCTATCAATCTGTTTCTTTACTTCTGCAGGTGGGTATTGTAGTTGTAAGAAAGCTTGACAGAGATCTTGTAGGTGTTTGTCTCTGTCTGAGGGGTTGGAGCAAATGCGGTTGTATCGCAGAGCTTGGCTGTAGACGATGGATCGTGTGGTGTGGTCAGGGTGAAAGCTGGAGGCAATAACAGAACGCCACTAGCCGTCACCTTCAGCCCCCAACTAAAACCCCTCCAACGCATTATTAAGGATCTATTAAGGGGACTATTTTGCTTGTTTTGCTCAGGTTGGGAGAGGACTGAGGGGGTCTACAAAGATTGTTCCAAGGAATCTTGGCCCAAGAGTGGTGTGGGGAGCTGCCTTAATAAACGCTGTGGCTTCTTGCACCCTACTTGATCCTGCTCCATGATTTCTCAGGGACCCTGAAGAGTTTGCGGCCACACTGTACCTCAGCCCCCTCTGCGGTCTGCTCAGGGTCACCCTTTTAGGTATTGGACTTCTTAGCAAGAAAGGGTCACCTTTCTTGGGGAGGGGACTATCCCCTCCAGACCAGGGATTTAGACTTGAGGTCCCTGTGACTATAGGCCTGCCGTTAATCCAGCACCTGTGATTTGCACTCTCTCAAGGGCCATAGATGGTGTTACCAGAGACCAGACAACTTTCACAAAGCGCAGTGCATTCATTTTAGGACAAAAGGAACACAGAGAAAACATATAATAAAATAGTCTACGTGCATGCTAAGCTCACTAGACAGGGTCTCGTGTCTGTCAGAATTAAGAACCAGGAGAAGGCAGGGGAAGGGCAAAGTGCTCCCTCTTCTGCTTTTCTCCTGCTGCCCACCCCCCAAACTCAATCACAACACAGCCTTCCCCACTCCTGACTGTCCCAACAGCCAGCTCTCTAGGGCAAGGCTGCTTCAAGAGGCAGGAATGGCAAGGACCCCTCTTTGACAGCTCTTCCAGACACCTAATATGATCAACATTCATGCCAATGCCAGTAAGGCCTCTCTGCCTTTGGACCACAGTCAGTTAGGCTGGGCATCGTAGCATCCAGCTAGAATATTGAAGTCCTCTTGTGATGGGGTGCGTTTGGCCTCTTTGACTCTCTTCTGGAGCAGCCATTTTGGAAAACCTCAGAGATCTGGTCCTCCAAGGGCTAGATGGGCTAGCAACAGGCAGTCAGGGTCCTGATGCCGTAGATAAAAGTTGCTGCCTGTCCTTGGTGGGGCAGTCCCTGACTGGGACCAGAGAAGAGAAGTCAGGTGCCCTTCTCTGGCCACAGAGGCCTGACAATAGATGAAGTTCATGGCTATCTGAACCTGCACAGCTGGGATTGCAGAGAGAGGAATCTGGGGATGCTGGCTCTGACCTAGTGCTGGAGATAAAGGGCCTGTTTGGAAGAAGCCCAGGGAAATATCAGCAATGGATTGGAGCAGGCAGTATGTGGCTGCTGTACATAGGGGCCCCGGCCTGGAACCTGGAGAAGTGGGTGAGCCAGGTTCCCTTACTGGCCACAAGTAAAATGGTTTAAACCACAGAAAGGGGTGGGATTTGTATGGGAGCCCAAACAAAGGGCTGAATTTAAAGGGCCCAGAGCTGGGACTGAAGCCCCCAATGAGGGCAAACAGACTGTTTATTTACTAGATTCTTTAATACCCCGGAAGGGTCATTCAGAGTTTGTGGCTTGGCTGGAGTGCCAAGCCATAGAAGACCTGCCAAGGTTGTCGGGCAGCCTGCAGAGGGTGCCAGGGATGAGAAAAGACTGGTGGTACCACACATAGCCACTAGGAGGTAGTCAAGAGGTGAGTGCCCCTTTTCACATTGCCAGTTACACAAAGAAGGGAAGTAACACGTATTTCAAACTCACTCCATGTTGCACAGAATCCTTTCCTCATTCTTATTTATAAGAACATAAGAATGGACATACTAGATCAAACCGATGGTCCATCTAGCCCGGTATCTTGTTTCACACAGAGGCCAGTGCCAGATGCTTCAGAGGGAGTGGACAGAACAGGGCAATTTTTGAGTGACCCATCCCCTGTCATCCAGCACCAGCTTCTGCAGTTAGAGGTTTAGGGACACCCAGAGCATGGGGTTGCATCCCTGGCCGTACTGGCTAATAGCCATTGATGGACCTATCCTTCATGAACTTATCTAAATTATGTTTTAAATGCAGTTATACTTTTGGCCTCAAAACCTCCCTGGCAACAAGTTCCACAGGTTGACTGTGTGTTTTGTGTACAAGGACTGTCTTATGTTTGTTTTAAACCTGCTGCGTATTGATTTCATCAGGTGACCCCTGGTTCATGTGTTATGTGAAGGGGTAAATAACACTTCCCTCTTCACTTTCTGCACACCAGTCATGATTTTATAAACTTCTATCATGTCACTCCTTAGTCACCTCTTTTCTAATCTGAACAGTCCCAGTCTTTATAATCTCTCCTCCTATGCAAGCTGTTCCATGCCACTAATTATTTTTGTTGCCCTTCTCTGCACCTTTTCCCATTCTAAAATATCTTTTTTTGAGATGGGGTCACCAGAACCTTATGCAGTATTCAAGGTGACTTTATATAGTAGCATTATGAGATTTTCTGTTTTATTCTCTATCCCTTTTCTAATGGTTCCTCTAATTCTGTTACAATAAACGAGGTGAAGGTGGCTCTTGCTCTCACCCTCCTCTGCTTCGAACTCTCACCTGATCCAGTTAACTCCCCCCCCCCCCTCCAAGGAAAACACGTCTGCTCCAAGAACGAGAGTCACCTACACCTGAAGAAACTTCATGGACACTAATATCCCCAGGACAGGGGTGTGAAATACAATAGGCTTAATTTTGATTGAATAATGCTGTCAAAATAGTCAGTGCATTAGCTCTGCAGACACAGCTCTGATAATTCTTCTGTGTGATTAACCCAAAATATGAAAATGGGAAGTGGGCCTGGGGATAAGTCTATTAATTTTTATTTATCATCTTTGTAGTTATTCCCCTTCCCGTATGGGAGTAGCTAGGCTAGTATAGAGTACCCTTATACGGATATAACTCTACCTGACACGGGGGAAAGGGGCGATTTCACTCTGTGTGGTTTTCAAATAACATACCCCTTTTTCCAAATAATGTTATCTACTGCATACCCTCATCTGAGATATGGTCATAATATACCTATGATTAGATTACCAGGTTTTACCAATTAAAATGTGTGGTCTGACATTACAGGATTTTTCTTCCCTACCCCCTGATGAGAGCTTGTGTACCCCTACGGGTACGTATACCCCAGGTTGAAAAACACTGCTTACCAGCATAGTCAAAGCAGTACAACTTTCTCGTGTACGCAAGTCCCACTGTAGGGCAGAAATGTGTGTGGCAGAACCTGGATCTCAAATGTTCAGCAAGCAATTTCATCAACATGAGAGATCTGCCCTGTTCATCCAGATTCAATTCAAGGGTGAAACTTATTATCAACTTGTATCCATCTCAGTTATCTTGGGATTTCACAGCCGTGTCACTGATGCACACATTCAATAGTGAGTATTCAACAAATTCTAATGTACTCCTGCTAGTACTTTAGGTTTCCAAATACAACTTGAGCAGGATTCAGGCTCTCAGATCTACTCTTTGGCTCTCATAAGAAATCGATGCTCCTGCTGTATCCTTATGTGATGTCCTCACCCCCTCTAGTACCTGGAAGGCTGCAATATTATCATTTGTACTACAGTAGTGCCTAGAGGCCCCGGCTGAGACTGGGGCACAGGTGTTGTAGAAACACAGTGTTAAGGTAAATAACTTCCCAACAGGAGGTGCTACACTATGATTATGTATTGGAAATTAGACTCCTGCTTGAAAATCCAGGAAACTCTAGATATGTCTGTAACCCACACACCTCCAGGTGTGGTGCTCAGTCCCATGTACTGGCGCTTAGACCACTTAGAGCGAGATTAATGAGTCTGCTCTACAGCCTTAGCTAGAAGCTATATGGTTTTTAACCCATGCAGCAGAGGCTCATGCATTTAGCTCCAGAGGTCCCAGGTTCGATCCCGACGACCGGGGATCTGTTGGCATTACAAGTGGCAAAAGCCCCGCAGCATGGCTGCGGCTGGCCTGGGTCAGCTGACTCAGGCTGGGGCATGTCGTGATATAAAATTGTCGTGCAGATGTTTAGGGTCAGGCTGGAGCCCGGGCTTTGAGACCTCATGAAGGGGAAGGGTCTCAGAGCTCAAGTTGCAGCCTGACACCAAACGTCTTTACTTCAATTTTTAGTGCCATAACAAAAGCCCACATCACCTGACCCAGGCTCTGAAATGTGGGGTGTTTTTTTTATTGCAGTATAAATAAACTCTCAATATGGAGGAAGGAATACAGCCAGAATGTTGCACAGTCCTGGCTCTCTCTCTTTATGTTCACACACCAACCATGGTGTCAGGTGTGTGTTGGCTCCTGCAGGTCCATGAAATTAGAAGCCAAGAATAGTGAGGGGAGGAGAGGATGCTCCAGAGAAAACAATAAAACATGGCTGCATATCAGATTCCTGTCCCTGAGCAGATGGACATGAAAGCGGATGTGTTTAGGACATTATTGGACATTATTTGGACGAGAAGCCTACAAAATTGCAAGGGACTGGATGAAAAGGAAAAGATAGTAAGAACTGTCACATCATTAGATGTAATGGAGGAAAGCTGCCCCAAGCTCCAGCAGCATCTGAATATGTCAGCAGCAGACCAGGAGGACCCCTGTAAAATCCTAGAACAGTGGTTCTCAAACTTTATTTTTCGTGGACCACTTGAAAAATTGCTGAGGGTCTTGGTGGACCACTTAATGATCTTTCCACATGTTGTTTGTACCATTAGCTAACTATTGCAAAGCACTTTGGATAAAAGCACTATATAAAAAAACTGACTAACAATTAACATTTTTGGTTCTACAAATAAAGGCATTTTAATATCAGTAGTCTTACCTTTCTAATGCAATGAATGTGCCCTCTCTCCCCCGCTGTAGCAGCCCACAAGCTGGGGCTGGGAAGGAGGGGTGTCTCCGCCACTGCGGCAGCCCCCAAGCTGGGGCTGGGAAAGAAGGTGGTCTCTTCCCCGCCACAGCAGCCACAGAGCTGGGGCTGGGAAGGGGGGCCATCTCTCCCTGGCAGCCGCAGCCCTGGAGCTGGGGAAAGTTGCCTCTTTCTCTTGCCACCACAGCCCTGCACCTCCCAAATTCCCCCCACCCCCTCTTCCCACCCCACTACCCCCTCCCACCTACCCTCTATTCCCTCCAAAGCCACCACCTCACCTTACATATGTATCTTCTCCAGGTACCTAATTAGTTATGCCCGCTCAGCTCCACTAATTAGGTGGGTGGCCCTTCAATCTCTTGTGTGCGGCAGCCCAGGTGCGCACATTAGAGGGAACTATCCGCGGACCACCTGAATGGAGCTCGCAGACCACGGGTGGTCCACGGACCACAGTTTGAGAACCTCTGTCCTAGAACACTCATGTTTCAAGACTAGTTACACCTTTGACCTCGGTTGCTCTGTGGGCACCTGTTCAAGTGATTGGATCTGCGCCTTCACTTCTCTCAGAGTGGATTCCCATGAGTGACCCCACTTTTAGCCTGGGTCTTGAGGCTGCGGAACTCATGCACCAACTGTAATTACTTCATTGTCCTGATTGTGTTTGGCCACCTGCATGGATTCCCTTCAGCATCTCTGACCAGTAGGTGATACAGTGACTGCAAACAGCTTCTTCAAAGCAAAAATATATTTATCCATAGGAACATAGAAATCAGCAGAAAGGATTAAAACAACAACAGGCCTACATAAATATTGTCTTAGCACTTCCCTCAAGAGTTGGGTAGGCCCAACTCTTCATAGGCACACACCCTGTTTCCAGGGACCTGAGTTCTGTCTGCTTTCCTGCAAGCCCTGCCTCTTCCCCTCTGCTCAGCAGATATGTGCTTTTTAACAACTTAACAGTTCTGAAGTTCTTTGTTTGAGGCCAGCCCGCATCTCTGAGCCAGCCCCTGGTTGAGGTCTGGCTCCCTCTGTCCAGTCCCCAGGCCAAGCAGAGCTCTGGATCTGCTGGGGCAGCACAATGCCCCGGCCAAAAGACAGGTGATTTGTGCCTCCCTTGGCACACGCTCGTTCCTCCCCAGGGAAGTGCAACCCATAGTGAGGACCTCTGCTCCAGACCCATGGTGCATACACTGCTGCTTAATTACATGACATTTTCACTTATAGCCAAGACTGTTGTAAAGTAAAGACCATGTAAAGTAAAAGCAGGTCACCAAAAGGTGACATGCCTTAGACTGGCTCCTCCAGACAGGAGGTAAAACCGTGCATCTCTCTGCTGGGATGTAAATTCAGCACTTTAAGGGGACACAATGGCTGTGCATTTACAAGTGAAGTCACATGTTAATGAAGAGAGGTGAACTCAACAAAAAATGAGCACGCAGGAAAAAAACCATCCCTGGAGGGTTGTCATGTCTAGGAGTAAAGACAAAGAACTTTGGGTGTATTTCTAAAAGGCAAAGAAGGCATCATGGTATCCTATGGTTAGGAAGTAAATGAGCAGGGACCCTCATTGGAGTGCCTCAGCTGACCTGCCTCAATAACGTATCTGTATTCATGAAAATGGGATCTCTTCCTGCCTTGACTAAAAATGTTGCAGAGGACTTGGAGTGCAATAAACGGCTTTAGACATGCGGGTAAACTGTTAGTTAAGTTTAGTCTCCAGAAAACGTGTTATGATTTCGTTTTATATGTAACCACCTGTTTCTGATATTCTTACTAAATATTCCTGAATCTCTATACTTTAATCCTAAATTTATTCTTGTTTTCACTATAAACATATCTCAGTGCTGTAATATTAAGCAGAATGCTGGTCCTGAGCAGAATCTTACAAGCTGGTCTGAACTGTTCCTTTGGTCACAGCAGGCCTGCTAGTTTTGTGAGTATTCAGTGGAGAAGAGGCTTGACACTGAAGGGAATGCTCAGAGAGTGCTTGGACATTGGTGTGTGCCATTCGCTAACCTGCACAAAGGGAATGAAGCCTGTGGGGCTGCAAGGCTGTGCTTGTGCTACCAGAGGCTGTTGGTTTCAGGGAGCTGAAGCATGGACAAGACTGCATCATTCTAAGGGCATGTAGCAGTGAGGTGCTTTCCAACCCTGGGTACCCCTGCAGAGAATCACAAATACATAATATGCTCGATTTGCGGGCTGCATCCAGAGCCCACTGAAGTCAGTGGAAAAACTCCCATTGAGTTCAGTGAGGGCTGCATTAGCCCCTAAATGCAGATTTATTTTAAATCCATGTAGAGGTTGTAAAAGGTTACACTGCACTTTCACCTTTTACTGGGCTCAAGGCAGGGGTAACTGTAAAATTCTATGGCCTATGTTACACATGTAACCACTTCCTGGGGCATCCCTGCCCCACCGGTGGTGGAGTCCTTTGTTCCATGCTCCTCAGGATGTCTCTGACCTCCACCCCCACCCAATGGGCCCTGGGTTCCCAGCAATTAGTGATTCCACCTAGTGGCCAGGTATACAAAGGACTAACAACCCCTTGTCTGCTAGGACATTCATTAACTAGTACATTGAATCAAAGTCCACATAAAAACAAACTGTTTAATCCCTGGATAGGAACAAGGTAAGCTAAAACAAGGGGACGAGAACAGGGAAAGGACTCAGGGATGTAAATAAATAAGGACCTAACCCATCTTGCAATAACTCCTGAAAACCAACAACAAAAATCAGTGTGAACCTTATACCAGAGGTTATAGGCAATAAAAAGGGCTGGTTCAAATGTCTAAGGTTCCTTTTGAAAATGTAGCAAACACTGGCTCACGCCCCAGCCCAGAAACCTAGGAAAACTACATACCCCCGAGGTGCCCCTGACAGGCAATACTTCTCCTCCCAAGCACCGAGTCCACTGTACAAAACAACAAACTGTGAGTAAAGTTTTCTTTGTCACGGGTTGGCAGAATTCAGGCAGGTCTATGTCCAGCCCCAAAGGAAAGCGCTGCCTGATCTGCTCCAGGAGCTACACCACTTTGCCCAGCTGAACTGATTATTCCTCTCATTCTTGGGTAGCTGGGACCCTCATTGGAGTATCTCAGTTGACCTACCTCAATAACACCTCTGTGTATGCCACTGTCTGCAAAACCATCTCTTCTTCGTGAAAGCTACCTCTCCACCACCTCTTCAGATACAGATCAGTGACATAGCACCTGGACACAGGTCTTGCCACCACAGATGGCATTGCCCCCATAAGATAGCAGCCCCTTCTCCTTCTCTCATATTGTCGGGGCTCCAGTACCCAACCTTGCCGGACTGCAGTGATGGTTAGGGTGACCCATAATTGCAGGCACAGTTGGTTCAGTTCTCCTGCTCTTTTGTTACTCACAGAGATAACAGTGTTTTATTACCCCTAAATTTACAAATTAACTGAATTTTGACCACAGTTCCCCAAACTGCCACATATGGGAAATGTAAACGAAGCCTGGCCCATCCTGTCATTTCCCTTGGCTGACCAAGAAATGCCAGCAGACAGCTCCCTCCCCGGTGAAGCTTCTGTTATTTGGAGCTCTCAGCAGCTCTGGAGCACCGTGATGGGATACACTCACCAGAGCGGCACCTCCTGCTGGCCGTCTCGGGGATTAGCTCTCTCAGCCCTCTTCTGGCAATGCCTCTCCCACCGCCTTCTCTGCCTGCCGATATGCCTGATTCCAGGAACCAGAAAAAGAAAAGGGTGCCCTGGCAAAGAGCCGAGTGGGTGTGGGCACGGCTCAGCAGAATCACAGCTCGGAGGTGAAGGTCATCAGTGAGCATGTGCGGTAAGGGGTGACAGAGGGGTGAGTCAGTTAAGCCTCTAGCTGGTTTTCAAGGGCAGAGCTGTCAATCAGAATGCTGAGCTAACGGTCAATTCTGAGCTGTCAGTCAGAATTCTGAGCTAACGGTCAATTCTGAGCTGTCAGTCAGAATTGTTTCAGAGCTGTCAATCAGAATGCTGAGCTAATGGTCAATTCTGGGCTGCCAATCAGAATTGTTTCAGAGCTGTCAATCAGAATTCTGAGCTAACGGTCAATTCTGAGCTGTCAGTCAGAATTGTTTCACAGCTGTCAATCACAATTCTGAGGTAACCGAGCATGTGCGAGCGAGGAAACTGTCGCTAGGAATAGGGAGCTATATAAAGGAAGAGCTGGATGGGATCTCAGGCAGGATCGAGTCCCGGCGGCCAGTGCAGTGGGGTCTCTGTGGGTTTTCCACTTCCACAGTTGCTGCATCTTCTGGGGACTCGGCCTCTCTTGTGGATCGGGGGGCTCTGGGTCGTCTTCAGACCCTGTGACCAAGAGAGTAAAAATGGCTGGCAATCCCCCCCGAGCCCTGTTGGTCACCAAGCATTGTCAAGCAGGTTTGTCTTCCTGCCACAGATCCGGGTGTCTTCCTCCAGGACAGCCAAACCAGGCAGGCTCAGAGACAGTCCCAGTTTATATCTCTGTGCTACTTTCTGTAGGAGCAGCATCTATAATGCTCCCAAAATGGCAGAGGCTACATACAGGAGGGGAGACTTAGGGTGACCAGACAGTAAGTGTAAAAAATCAGGACAAGGGATAGGGGGCTTTAGGTGCCTATATAAGAAAAAGCCCCCCAAATCAGGACTGTCCCTATAAAATTGGGACATCTGATCACCCTAGGCAGACTAGATGATCTAATGGTCCCTGCTGACTTTAGAATCTCCTAATCTACCCTGTCTGTCAGCAGATTTTTCAGAGCTGAACTCACCAGGGCTGCTAATGGTTCTATCATTTTCTAAATCTGCTCCACTTGTGAATCAGCGTAGCTGCAGCGGAGGATCTAGTTCACAGGTTTTACTATAGAGACAAAGTGAGTGAGGTAATCTCTTTTATTGGACCAACTTCTGTTGGTGAGAGAAAGAGAGGGAAGCTTTCGAGCTTACACAGAGCTCTCCTTCAGGTGTGGGAAACACAGAGTGTCACAGCTAAATACAAGGTAGAACAGATGGTTTAGCATAAGGAGTTACCACTATTTCAAGGGAGCATTCAAGGTGATGTGGCCCTTTAACATCTCTCCCGTTATAGGGGCAAAAAAGATGGGGCGGCGGGGGCTTAATGGGTTATAGATTGTTATAATAAGCCATAAATCCAGTGTCTCTATTCAGTCCATACTTCTCTAACTTTGCTAAACACTAAAAATCCTGCTCCCAACACAGCTACAACTCTGCATGCAGGATTTACGCTGCCATGAAGAGCTGTGTGAGGTGCATTTTCTGATCTGTTTATGTTCTGAGGCAGAGAAAAATGATTACTCCTACCTCAGCTACATAGCTACCCAGAGCTTTATCAGTTATACAATTATCCAGCCTCTTTTGCATGAATTAGAGTCAGAGACAAGCTTCCCACAAAATGCTCATTGCCTTCTAGAGGCTATTATTTCAGCAAACTTCACCCCTGGTTGTTCCGATTTGGGCGGTGCTTATAATCCATTTGAAAAGCACCTGAGAGTCTAATCTTTGCAGTCAGATGTGATAAGAGTGTGTCTGACTCTGTGCATACAGTCAGTACAGAGTGTAACAGAAGCTGACAGGGTTCGGGCTTTATTATACAGTGCCTGCCAATGAGGGCAGCAGCATGAAATCTGTACTGGAGACAGTAATGAACCCTTCTGGGGTTTGGCTGCATGGAGCTGTCGCCCAGATTTTTCACCTGACGGCCGTGGTGTGCCTCGTCTGTGTAGTTCTGAAAGCAATCCAGCTGTATTGGAGGAAGCAGAAACTGCTCAAAATCTTTAAAAGTTTCCCAGGACCTCCCACCCACTGGCTGTATGGCCACCTTAAAATGGTAAAGTAACAACTGGGACTGTAGTGTGTGTGTGTGTCCCCACCTTAAAATGGTAAAGTAGCAACTGGGACTGTAGTGTATGTGTCCACCTTAAAATGGTAAAGTAGCAACTGGGACTGTAGTGTATGTGTCCACCTTAAAATGGTAAAGTAGCAACTGGGACTGTAGTGTATGTGTCCACCTTAAAATGGTAAAGTAACAACTGGGACTGTAGTGTGTGTGTCCACCTTAAAATGGTAAAGTAGCAACTGGGACTGTAGTGAGTGTGTGTGTGCAAACGCGCACATGTGTCTTCCTTGTTTCCATAAGCAAGAAGTTTCTTTACTTTCCTCTACCCTCCCACGAATAGGAGTTGATTGCATTATGGTCATGTTTGCTAAGGAGAGGTCACAGGCTCTCTGTGGTTAAGGCAGAGGGTTGTTTTCTCCTATTAAACCTTCCAGAAAAGGCCAGTTCAGATTCTGCATGCATGCTCTGCAGCCTATAGAGAGATTTTTCACTCTCTTTTGAGTTACCAGCACACGGCTCAGAACAAAGAGAGGTGTCTGGCAATGTTTTGAAAATTCTCCCAAGCCACTTGTCCTGGGCCACTTCAGATGAGGTTGATCTGAAAGACCTCAGTGAGTTCTGGGTCCTGTAAGGTAGGAAAAAGGCGCATCTATGAAGTTTTTCATGGGTGCATTCGGAACATCAGCATATCCCATCAAGCTCTTTGGGAAACAGACAGGAAGGCAAAACAATGACTGGAGATATGACACCTCCCAGCAGTGCTTAATTTGTAACGAAAGAGCTGCCAGGGCTCAAGCAATTTTTTTAACGTTCATAACCGATGCAGCAGGCCCAGAGGTGCCAGGACTATGAACTGCTAAGCCTAGAGTTGCTGGGGCTTAGCCCTGGCACAAATTAAGCACTGCCATCCAGTACACACTTCTGGGTGGCTGAGAGACAATGTCTGAGCTGGGGGTGTCTTGAGGAAGTTAAGGCTTCCATCACAGGATGGCAAGCCTTTAGGTAGGATAGACATGCACATAGTTGGTGTTGGTCCTGCTTTGAGCAGGGGGTGGGACTAGATGACCTCCTGAGGTCCCTCCCAACCCTGATATTCTATGATTCTATAGACTATTGTTTTAAAATCCTGTCTGAGTTATGCTATGCTTCATTCCTGCTGTTAACATTAAACTATACTTTGGTTTAAGCAGGCTGTCTGGTCACTAGCTCTCAAAGGGAAGAACTTGCGGTTGCCAAAACCAATGGGGTCTGCATGGCTGATCCACAGGGTGCTGTAACCTAGAATCCTATTTAAGAGTGGGAGGACTGTTGGAATTCAGAGTTCTCCTTTTGGGAGCGAGGAGACCGGTTGAAGGAGGGATTCCTTAAGCAACGCTTAACTGTGTGGGCTGGTTCTTATGGTTCCCCCTGGCCTTGTCCTTATTCATCCACCTCTACCGGCCTTTCTAATGCACAGGGGGGACCTCTGCACTTGGAGTGACTTGCAAAGCTTGTACAATGGCATCTTTACAAAAATACATACATGCAGTCCTGCCAAGGCCCGCTAGCTATTGTCTCATCTGACTAATCCAGTCCCCTGACTGTAGCACGGCTCTTTCCCATTCTGAGTGTGCTGCTAAAGATCTGTCTTGAACTACATCTCCCTTTAACTAACAATGCAGCTTCAACAAGAGGAAAACCTAGACAACCCCCACGCAAGTTGTCAGTCACAACTAGGTCTGTGCTTAAATCCCAGGTGCTGGTGTAAATGGGCATCGCTTCAGTGCCTTCAATAGGGCTTTTCCCATGTCCTTCAGCTGAGGATCTGCCCTGAATGCTCATTTGAGCTAGATTCTAGATGTGCTACATGGGAGAACTCAGGCGGAAAGCTCAAAGGTCCAGGACAGACTCGGCCAGGTGTTCTGTGGGGATGGGATGAGGAAACACAATGGGAGGGGGAGGTAAGGTCCAGATGGAGATCTGAAGGCAGAACAGGGAGAAAGGGGATGGGTTGAAAGAGGAATTACTTAAATAAGAACTCTCTGGGCTAATTCTTATGGTTCCCCCTGGCCTTAGCCATATTCATCCACCTTGATCTGCCTTTCTAATGAACAGAGGACCTCTGCACTTTGAGTGACGTTAAAAGCCTAGTCAGTAGCATTATTAAAATGTAGATGTGTATGTGTTCTTGGCCTATTAACTATTGTCTTATCTAACTAATCAACTCCCTGGACTGTTCCCCATTCAGATAGTGCTGCTAAATATCTGTCATGAACTACACCTACCTTTAATTTACAACACAGCTTCAACAAGAGGATGAACTAGACAACACAGCGTCCTGGGCAGAACAATACCCACAATGTCACCACATGTGGTTTGGCGGTTTCCTAGCATTCTTGTGCATCAACCACCCTGAATATGCTAAGGCGGTATACAGCAGAGGAGGTAAAGACACTACGTCTTGTGATGTCCTGTCCCTCTAAATGTTTGAGCAGTCCCCTCTTCCCAGCGCTATGCCTCACTTTCTTGTTAGTTTCAGTTATTCAGCCAGAACAATAAAGCAAGCGCAGCACAAAGCTGTTGTTTTTGTGGATACAGACTAACACGGCTACCCCCGAAACACAGCAAAAAGCAATGTTTCTAGCATCTCCCTGTGTGTCTCTCTCTTTCTCTGCTGGATCCAAAAATATAACACATCTTATATCTGAGTGATCGTGATATCATTCCACACTGCAAATGCCACTGAATACTGTTATCTGTAAAGCAGAAGTCTCAGAAATGGATATTTACTTAAGGGTGAAGTGAAAAGCATCTATTCAAAGAAAATTCCATTGTTTTAAGACGGAAACTGGTATATAATGAAATCAGAGTATTTTGTGAGCATTTTGATCAACTGTTTTCAATACTCACACAGAAAATGATCACTCTCCATCTGAAGAGCAATTAATAAGTGCTGAAGTCCAAACAATGAGTGTAATTTACACCAGCTAAGCAGGTTCTGGTTCCTAATATACAGGACCTGCAAATATTTATGCCTGAAAATTTGTGGGTGGCAGAAGGTAGACTTATTTAGACCAGTCTGAAAATGCAGCCCTTAATGTCCATTTCAATCTGTATTGCCCACACTCCAGAAAGGTTGGCTCATTGGAAAATACCTGGAAAATGACAGCTTGTGTTCACTAGAGCTGTAGCCTCTTCCTCAGTGGGCCAAGCCTATTCTGCCTTTTTCTGATGTGGCTATAACCCCCCTATAACACCACATATTACTCTGTTACATGCTTACAAAGTCTGTCAGACATTTATTAACCCTTTAGAATCTATGAATGGAACCTTAATATAAAATGTAACAGTTTTCCTGTATGGAGATTGACCTTCCCAATACACATTTTGCTACTAACGAGAGCATGATTAAAGCTTAGAAGTAATTCTAATAATTGTTTGACTAACGTAGGATCAGATTTTGATGCCTTATTCACCGTGAGTAGCGCCTTATTCACCTTCTATATCATTTTAACCTAATATTATATTTATCTTCTCTATTGAATTCTACAGACCCTAAGCCTCTTGTGACATACAGTTTCCTGGTTCCCTGGATTGGTTTGTACTGTCATATTTCATTCTCATTTACTTCATGTAACAATATTGCTGGTGATATTCGTGAGGGAAGCAGCACCACATAGATACAGAGCGATAGCATTTAATTGCTAACTCACAAAAAAGACAGTGACAGTAACTGGAAAGGTGTGAATGAAATGCAGGAAAGTGGGGAAATCAGAGTTCAGATTGAGAAATGAGGCGTAAGCTCCATCCCTTTACTCATGTCATCATTGTAACTAGCTATTTCAGAGGTTTAATTCCAAGCACATTAGATACAATATTTTTCACATGATATTATGTGGTAAAACGTGACAAACGTAAACAAGTATCAGATCAGCTTTGAGCCTTAACCTTGAATTTCCTTGTCTGGATTGAAATTAGACCTGGTTACACTTTTTTGTACATAAAGTTTTCTCCTCAAAAAATATGGCTTTGTTGAAACTGAAATTTGTGTGGAAAAATATCGATTCTGACACAAATGTTCAGCTTTCAGCAGGAAATTTCTCAGTGAAAAATGTTCTGTTCTATCTTAAAATACCATTTTGTTTTGGTTGTTTGAGTTGAAACAAAACAACATTTTAAGTTTAAAAAAATTGAAAGCTTACATTTAATTTCAGAAAAGTTGATTCAAAATGAATTTTGGTTTGGTTCCCATAGGAAAACTGAAAATTGTTGATTAAAAATTTTCAAACAAAGATTTTTCATTTGAAATTTCTCACAGGGGAAAAATATGGTTTTCCAAAAAGCTCTAAGTGAAATCAAGGATGTTTAATGATGTCACTCAGCAAAAGAAGTACTTTTTCACATAACACAGTATCAACCTGTGGAACTCATTGCCAGGATAAGTTGTGAAGGCTAAAAATCTAACTGGGTTCAAAAAAGAAATAGATAAGTTCATGGAGGATAGGTCCATCAATGGCTAATAGCAAAGATGTTCAGGGATGCAACCCCATGCTCTGGGTGTCCCTCACTTCTGACTTTCAGAAGGTGGAAGTAGACAACTTTATCATTGGATAATTGCTCTGTTCTGTTCATAGCCTCTGAAACACCTGGCATTGACCACTGTTGGAAGATAGGATACTGGGCTAGATCAGTGGCTCTCAACCTTTCCAGACTACTTACCTCTTTCAGGAGTCTGATTTGTTCTGCATACCCCCAAGTTTCACCTGACTTAAAAACTACTTGCTTACAAAATCAGACATAAAAATACAAATGTCACAGCACTTACTGAAAAATTGCTGACTTTCTCATTTTTACCATATAATTATAAAATACATCAATTGGAATATAAATATTGTCCTTACATTTCAGTGTATAGTGTATAAAGCAGTATAAACAAGTCATTGTATGACATTTTAGTTTGTACTAATTCCATTCATGCTTTTTATGTAGCCTGTTGTAAAACTTGGCAAATATCTAGATGAGTTGATGTGCCCCCGGAAGACCTCTGCATGCCCCGGTTGAGAACCACTGGGCTAGATGGACCAGTGGTCTGACCCAGTATGGATGTTCTTATGTTCTAAAGAAAAATTCTCATCCTTCTCATGAATACACCGGATAGAACTGAAGAGATATTCATTCATATTATGGCTGGATTGTAATCATGCCACCTGAAATGATCAATTGCTTAGTAGGAAGTGATCTAACCAGCTCTTATGCACTGTGCTCCTCCACAGGGCAAGGATTGTTGATCTTAAATGGGCCAAAGTGGTTCCAGCATCGGAGGCTGCTGACGCCAGGGTTTCACTATGATATTTTGAAACCTTACGTGACCATGATGGCAGATTCTGTCCGAGTGATGTTGGTAGGTACTGTCATGATTTCCTAGTGCTCCTTCCTGATTTAAGAACCTTTACCTAGTAGATGAGAAGGATGTAAAAATATTTAGAATGTTCTCCCTGGTGCATGCTGGGTCGGCTCCCAAAGCTGCAGCACTGTAGGACAGTGAGCAGAAGAGAGCCCATGCTAACCCACTGCACATCTCCACACAGTGACCTGTGATGACTTGGCAGACATTGAGCTCTGTTAAAGGTGCTCCTGCCATCTCCCAGCCTCCCGTGCAGCCCAGGGTTTAATCTCAAGACTGTCAGTGAAACTGCCTCGACCATTAAAGATCACAGCCACCTGCCCACAGGCCCAAGGTCCCCTGATGTAGGAGGTGGCCCAGACCCAACTGAATGGCTGTAACCAGGATTCTGTACTCCTAGGAAAATTTCTCCCTTCTCGTTACTCTCTTCCAATAGGATAAATGGGAACAGCTGATCACACAGGATAAGTCAGTGGAGCTCTTTGAACATGTCAGCTTGATGACTCTCGACAGCATCATGAAATCTGCCTTCAGTTACCAGAGCAACTGCCAGATGGACAGGTCAGTACCGGGTGATGTCAAATCCTGATGAAATTTTCTTGTTGACCTTAAGTGACTTTAAATTCAGTGCAGTGCAATTGTGTCCGAACTGGGAACTACACAGATGTGATAGAAGTAGTGGATGCATTAGCCTATTGATCTTCATGTCTCTAACACAGGGGAATATTGGGATCAGGGGTGCTGGGACCGATTCAGCACCTCTTACAGCCTGCCTCAGGATCGAGAAGTGCTGGTGTCTTTTAAATGCAGAAGCTACTAGACTATTGATGCCACCAGCTGATCTTTATGAGAATTAGGCGTTGTTTGGTGGAGGTGGTAACAAAAGTGAGACAGTTGTTGTTTAACTGAGACAAGGGGCATTCTTTCAAGGCAAACCAAGAAAGCTGTTTCACGTACAGTCAATCATATTATACAGCTATTTAGATCTAAGAGTAGGTAAAATCATAATGAGTCTGATCTGGAGGTGGTGGAACTAGGGTGCTGGAGGTGCTCCTGCACCCGCTGGCTTGAAGTGGTTTCCATTATATACAGGATTTACAGTTTGGTTCAAGGGCTCTCAACACCCCCACTATACAAACTGTTCCAGCACCCTTGGTCTGATTTTGCTTTGTTGAAGTTAGTGGGGGGTTGCTATGGAATTCAATGGGATCAAGATCAGCCCTAAGTTTTCACGTGACTAGTGACTTTTGGTTCCGCAATCTCACAACCCAAAAGCCTGAACTGGGAAGGCACCGAGCGCCCGCCACTCCTATTCCAATAAAGGAGAGCTGAGGGCACTTGGCACCTCATAGAACTGGGCACATAGTTATCAGATGTTTAGACTGCGGGTGCAAGGCCAGGCAAAAGTATTGCAAGCTCAAGACATTCAACTAGAAACACTCAAGTTATCCCCTGGGAACACTGCTTTGCCTTGTGCAGGCTGGTCTGAATGCTTTGGAAGGAAAAGTCCATTCTCTGAGGCAGTCTACTACATTACCGCCTGTTCACATTGCTGTCATGCTAGCTGAGCCTGGTCTTGCGCTAACCACACACTTACCATTAAAATCACCAATTTTGAAATCTTTGCAATCTCTCCCCCAGCACGCTCAAACTCACTGCCCAGTCTTTATCCATCTCTCCCTTGACTCTCTCTGTGTAGTGACAATTCATATATCCAGACGGTCATGGACCTCAGCTTGATGGTGCATCTGAGATTGCAGTCGCCCCCGTATCACAACCATCTCGTTTACTGGCTCAGTTCTCAAGGGCGTCAATTCCACAAGGCCTGCAGATTAGCACATCACCATACAGGTATTTCCCAGTATCCTCTTCTCACCTCTCATTAAGGATTTGTGCCAGGCTCCAAGATAAACCCTAGTCTATGCTACAGACTTATGTTGGTATAAGTACGTCACTCAGGGATGTGGAAAATCCACACCCCTGAGCAAGGTAGTTATACTGACCTAACTTGTGGTGTAGACAGCCCTAAGTCAACTTCTCCCATTGATATAGCTACCATCTTTCAGGGAGGTGGAGTACCTACACCAACAGGAGATGCTCTCATCAGTGTAGGGAGTTCAGGCAGCTCTGCTGTGGCCCAGATTCTTTACATCCCTCAGAAGCCACGCAGAGTGACCATCTCATTTCAGAAATAATGAGAATCAAAGAATTCTGGCTCCTTGGTATTTTGGGATCCATTGGGGTTCTGGGGAATCACAGTGCACACATTGCTCCAAATGGGATATAATTATTTTAATGTTTTCTTGATGCAGATAAAGTGATCAGAGAAAGAAAGGAGTCCCTTAAAGATGAGCGAGAGCTTGAAAAGATCCAGAGGAGGCGCCACCTGGACTTTCTGGACATCCTTCTGAGTGCTAAAGTGAGTGTTGCAAGACCTGATCGGAGCCAAGTATGCGAGCATTTCGAGTAGCAGCACTGAGAGAGGCCTGGGCATTGTGGACAGCAGCTTCCAAACAATATGTTTCCTTCAGGGAAAAGGTTACAATTGATTAGCCGGCTTCATCAATGTTCAGAAGCATAGTTTTGATGCAAGGGATGGATTCTGCCCTGACTCTGTGGCTGCAGAGCGTGGCAATATACAGAGTCCTGTGTGCATAGTTCAAGCCACAGAAACACTGGAGCCTTGTTCATGTGCAGTCTGGGTTATAAACCACACCTAGTTCCATTAACATAAAGTGGAGTCACTGGCAAGACATAAGCAGACTCCTGTAGATCAAAAGAGTGATCGTTTTATAGAAAAGATCATTTTAACGCAGCGATGATTGGATGGCAGTGTAATTACGCAGGACTGTGCATACCATTTAAGCATAGCTTTGTGTTAGTCTGGGGAAGCTCCAGGAGTAGAGAGAAATTTCCGCCCGCTGCTGCACTGTTCATGGGGTACTAGTAAGTCCACTGCTACATCCCTTCTAAGGGATGCAAGGAATCTCCGGTGTTTCCCTTGGTGCATCATGCCCTTTCCATGGGCTAGTGAAGGGGGAGGGGACAGGTATGTCCCAGCTTCCTCCTTACTACTCACCATCCTCCCAGAGGTTTCTTGTCCTCCAGAATGAGCAAGCAGGAAGCAGTATCTGCATTCGAGGAACAGCAAGGACTGCAGTTTTACCTGTCTGCATCACAGGAGTTCATGCAGGGTTCCTTACATTTCTCCCCAACCTAACGGGAAGATCTGACCCACTGGGATTAATGCTCCAGGGTTTCCTTTCTAACGTGTTTGTCACTTAAGCTCTGAGCAGCAGGAAACCTCATGTCTGTTTCCTGGGAAAGCCCATGAAACCCTGATAGAAGCCATGTGTTCTTAGGATGAAAATGGAGCTGGATTATCTGATGAAGACCTACGTGCCGAGGTGGACACGTTTATGTTTGAGGGTCACGATACCACGGCCAGTGGGATCTCCTGGCTCTTGTACTGCATGGCCCTGCACCCAGAGCACCAGCAGAGATGCAGGAAAGAGATCAAAGAGATTCTGGGAGACAGAAATACTGTTCAATGGTGAGAACTTATTTTCCTTTTAATCTACCTCCCAAATAACTTTGAAACCCCTATCAGGTGATCAGTTTATTAACCCCAGTTGTCTCTCCCCTTACCCCTCAGTTCCCAACTGGGAAAGCTAGTTCTCCTGGACTGCAGGCAACCTTTTGTTCTGGGGTGAACCCACTAGAATGGAGGACCATCAAGTTTCATGATTCTTGATTTCTCCCAACACCTCCTGGGTGGCCCAGCCCAAGACGGAGGCCACAGTACAAATCAGAGGGCACGTGGCAGTTTATAGTCAAAATGGCATTCACAAAACAGAATGGCGTTTGCAGCTTGACGTGAGACATTTGTCCCATCTCTGCATAGAATATTGGTGAGACTGATTCTGGAATACTGCATCCAGTTCCGGTGTCCACATTTTAAAAAGGTCATTGAAAAGTCGGAAAGAGTGCTAAAAAGAGACACTGAAATGCTTCAAAGGCTGGTGAAAATGCCTTACAATGAGAGACTTAAAGAGCTCAATCTGTTTAGCTTATCAGAAAGAGGACTGAAAGGTCACTTGATTACAGTGTCTTTCATGGGGAGAAAATGCCAGGTCCTAAAGAGCTCTTTAATCTAGTGAGGAAAGACATAACAAAAGGCAGTGGCTAGAAGCTGAAGCCAGACATACTGCAATTAGAAAATGGACACATTTTTTAAAGTGAGGGTGATTGACCATTGGAACAAAGAATGAGAGGAAGTGGTGGAGTCTCTATCTCTTGATGTCTTCATGTCAAGGTTGGATGTGTTTTTGAAGATATGCTGCAGTCAAATATAAGCTATTGGGAACAACTGGGCTCAGTTCAGAGGGATCTGGGTGAAATTTAATGGTCTGTGATATATAGGAGGTCAGACTCGATGATCTAATGGTCCCTTCTTGCCTTAAGACCTAAGAACTCTATATATTATAGATGGAGAGGTAGAGAAGGTTGCCTAAGTGTGTCCATTGTAACCACCCTTCCCCTTTCAGCTCCTTTTAAAGTAAGGGAGCCAGGCAGAGTACAGCTCCCCCTTCTCTTATAAAACCAGAGGGAGAACTCTCCCTCCTCTACTTGGCTTGCATAAACACTGCCTCCCCACAGCTCTCCCTCCTCCTTGGATGTCACAGTGAGAACTCCCATCTGCTTGTAATCTACTAGACTTACTGGTTATAACATTCACCTTTCAGTTTTCTATTTTCCAGGTCACAGCTCTGCCTGCAGGTAAATCTCTGTAGAAAATATGAACAATATCTTTTTGGCCATTGTCAGTTGTCCCCAGTCTCTGCTTCTGGTTCCTTTCAGGGATGACTTTGGGAAGATGATTTACACCACCATGTGCATCAAAGAGACTCTTCGTCTTTACCCTCCGGTACCTGGTGTAGCACGAGAACTCAGTGCACCTGTAACATTTGTTGATGGACGTACCTTACCAAAAGGTCTGCTTAGTCTATCTCCTCTTTAAATGCTAATTAAGCTGCTGTATGCCTGTACATCGATGGCAGTGATGTTCATGTCTCTCACTTGTATATTGCCTCTCATTCCAAAAGCATTCTATATACTTATATAAACTGAAAGGAGGAAAGGGAATTGTTCAGGGAGACATGGGGACTATTATTAGGAGTAATAGTGTGATACTTGATTTAGGCTAAATATCAAGAACATCTGTTAACGCAAATTCAACTACCATCTCCGTGTGGATGATTCACAGATCTACCTCTCTACTCCAGACCTGTTTCCTTCTGTCCAAACAAAAAATCTCAGCCTGTCTCTGATTTCCCCTTGTGGATGTCTAGCCATCAGCTCAAGCTCAATATGGACAAAACAGAGCTCTTATTCTTCCCTCCAAACCCATCTTTGCTACCTCCTTTCTTGACCACCCTGTTACCCATCACTGAGGCCCGCAACTTGGGCATCATCTTTGACTCAGACTCGATGTGAGAATCTAGAGAGGTCCATGTCTAAGTCTCGCAGATTGTTTCTGTATAATGGCTCTAAAATCTGGAGTATCCTACCCAGCCACACAGCTAAAACTGTAGCCAATGCTCTCATTATCTTGCATGTCATGAACAAGACAATCTTGCCTCACTGATATGTATTCAGAATGCTGCTGCAAAGGTTATTTTCCTAACCTGTCACTCTGACCTTGTCATCCCTCTTTGCGTCCCTCCACTGGCTCCCTCTTCTCTATTGTATCAAACATAAGCTACTTGTCTTTACTTCATGAACTATCGCATTCCTCACCCCTACCTATCATCCCTTGTACAGTATCGAAAGGTCAACTCCCACCTCCAGCCCGCCCATGATATCAGCCTCCATCAACCACTTGTTAAATTTTACAACAAGCATCTTCAGGTTTTCTCCCATGATGCCCCTCACACTTGGGGCATCATTAAAATCACATCACATCATTAAAATTCTCCCTTTGCCATAAACCCTACAAAAAATTCACAACTGGCTGCTAATGTGCTGAGACCACTTCTGATGAACGTTACTTCTGTGAACTCCCCCAGCAGTCTGTCTGATTCCATCTGTTGTCTCTTGTCTTATACTTAGATTGTAAGTTCACTGGGGCAAGGCCTGTCTTTTTGTTCTGTGTTTGTACAGCACCTAGCACAGTGGGGTCCTGGGCCATGGTTGGGGCTCCTCAACACTACAGATATACAGATAAATACCAAGAGTAAATTCCTAGTGGTGTGGTGTCAAGGTTCCTTCCCCACTCTGAACTCTAGGTATAGATGTGGGGACCTGCATGAAAACCTCCTAAGCTTAGAATCATAGAATCATAGAATATCAGGGTTGGAAGGGACCCCAGAAGGTCATCTAGTCCAACCCCCTGCTCAAAGCAGGACCAATTCCCAGTTAAATCATCCCAGCCAGGGCTTTGTCAAGCCTGACCTTAAAAACCTCTAAGGAAGGAGATTCTACCACCTCCCTAGGTAACGCATTCCAGTGTTTCACCACCCTCTTAGTGAAAAAGTTTTTCCTAATATCCAATCTAAACCTCCCCCACTGCAACTTGAGACCATTACTCCTCGTTCTGTCATCTGCTACCATTGAGAACAGTCTAGAGCCATCCTCTTTGGAACCCCCTTTCAGGTAGTTGAAAGCAGCTATCAGATCCCCCCTCATTCTTCTCTTCTGCAGGCTAAACAAGCCCAGCTCCCTCAGCCTCTCCTCATAACTCATGTGTTCCAGTCCCCTAATCATTTTTGTTGCCCTTCGCTGGACTCTCTCCAATTTATCCACATCCTTCTTGAAGTGTGGGGCCCAAAACTGGACACAGTACTCCAGATGAGGCCTCACCAATGTCGAATAGAGGGGAACGATCACGTCCCTCGATCTGCTCGCTATGCCCCTACTTATACATCCCAAAATGCCATTGGCCTTCTTGGCAACAAGGGCACACTGCTGACTCATATCCAGCTTCTCGTCCACTGTCACCCCTAGGTCCTTTTCCGCAGAACTGCTGCCTAGCCATTCGGTCCCTAGTCTGTAGCTGTGCATTGGGTTCTTCCGTCCTAAGTGCAGGACCCTGCACTTATCCTTATTGAACCTCATCAGATTCCTTTTGGCCAAATCTTCCAATTGGTCTAGGTCCTTCTGTATCCTATCCCTCCCCTCCAGCGTATCTACCACTCCTCCCAGTTTAGTATCATCCGCAAATTTGCTGAGAGTGCAATCCACACCATCCTCCAGATCATTTATGAAGATATTGAATAAAATCGGCCCCAGGACCGACCCTTGGGGCACTCCACTTGATACCGGCTGCCAACTAGACATGGAGCCATTGATCACTACCCGTTGAGCCTGACAATTTAGCCAGCTTTCTACCCACCTTATAGTGCATTCATCCAGCCCATACTTCCTTAACTTGCTGACAAGAATACTATGGGAGACCGTGTCAAAAGCTTTGCTAAAGTCAAGAAACAATACATCCACTGCTTTCCCTTCATCCACAGAACCAGTAATCTCATCATAAAAGGCGATTAGATTAGTCAGGCATGACCTTCCCTTGGTGAATCCATGCTGGCTGTTCCTGATCACTTCCCTCTCATGCAAGTGCTTCAGGATTGATTCTTTGACCAGCTTACTTTTACCAGCTTAGGTTAAAACTTCCCCAAGGTACAAATTAATTTTACCCTTTGCCCTTGGATTTCCACTGCCACCACCAAACTTTATCTGGGTTTACTGGGAAACGTAGTTGGGACACGTCTTTCCCCCCAGAATCCTCCCAACCCTTGCATCCCACTTCCTGGGGAAGGTTTGGTAAAAATCCTCACCAATTTGCATAGGTGACCACAGACCCAAACCCTTGGATCTTAGAACAATGAAAAAGCATTCAGTTTTCTTACAAGAAGACTTTTAATAGAAGTAAAGGAATCACCTCTGTAAAATCAGGATGGTAGATACCTTACAGGGTAATTAGATTCAAAACATAGAGAATCCCTCTAGGCAAAACCTTAAGTTACAAAAAAGACACACAGACAGAAATAGTCATTCTATTCAGCACAGTTCTTTTTTCATCCATTTAAAGAAATCATAATCTAACACATACCTAGCTAGATTACTTACTAAAAGTTCTAAGACTCCATTCCTGTTCTGTCCCCGGCAAAAGCAGCATACAGACAGACACGGACCCTTTGTTTTTCTCCCTCCTCCCAGTTTTTGAAAGTATCTCGTCTCCTCATTGGTCATTTTGGTCAGGTGCCAGCGAGTTTACCTTTAGCTTCTTAACCCTTTACAGGTAAGAGGATTTTTCCTCTGGCCAGGAGAGATTTTAAAGGGGTTTACCCTTCCCTTTATATTTATGACATGTGGTCTATAAGTTGTTCCACAATCTTCAAAGGTAAAAGGTGGAGGCCCGACATTGGACTCATTTAGAAGCAGATAAGACAAAGACCAGGAGAACAAACCACAAGAAACAACCTTGCATTGATAAGGACATGGAGCACATCCACCTCTAACATCTTTTGGGACTTCCTCCCCCACTCAACATTTCCCCTTCTCCTGACACTTACCTGAAGTGACTTTTTTCACCTTCTGTAAAAATTCTTTGACATTTTTGGCCAATTTTTGTTTTATTAGTCAGTAAAGGATGAGGTGGTCCCCTGATGAAACTCTGTTACTCAGTAAACACATGGGTGGCAAATGAAAACAAAAGGATTTCAAAAGGAGATTTGTTACTAGTCTAGTTTTACAGTGTAGATGGACAGAACACCATAGTCTAGGACACATTTTTCCCGTCTTATGTTGATTTATTTCTCTCATTCTTAACAGGCTCCCTGGTTTCACTGAATATTTATGGTCTTCACAGAAACCCCACAGTCTGGCATGATCCAGAGGTACTTCTTTTTTTACAGTACTTGAGACTGATAAGATATTTTTGGATATGAGATATCTATTCCTTGTGCATACTCACTTGTCAGATCAACGAGAAGTTCCTATGTGCACAGGAAGCAGCAAGCAGGCCTTTTTCTTGGGTAGATGACCATTTTTCACTAGAAGTATGTAGATAACATAGTATTCATGCTGTACGAGGACTCCAGTTAACTATAGATTGTAGAGGATATGTGAAGACCTTTGGATAATGGGAGATCCAGACAAAACTAAATTTTGTTTCTATGTGAATTTTTAATTAAAGGTGAAGAGAGAACCAGTTTCACCCATGCATTGGGCCAAACCCTAAAGCTGACATAATACATTTCATTGCCCTGATTCCTCCCATATTTGTTTGGGCCCACACCCACCGATCTTCATTTTGGGAAGTTTGTAGGTCTCTCAAGGATCTTCTGGATGGGGCCATTTCTCTGCTGTAAGCTGGGAGCCATATACTAATACAAGGTATTAGCTATGTAGAGAGATTGTGATGGAAATTGTGTCCCTTTTCCCCTCCCAAACCATTGGTACACATTGCCCTGTCATTAAGATAAGGCCATTTACTTGACTTTAGTGGGCTTGTGCAGGGGTAACTGAGAGTGGAATCCGGCCCATACTAGCTAAGCTCGGTTGCCACACTAAGCAATAGTTCCATAACTGCGTGTCTTTACTATTCTTTGCAGGTCTTCGACCCTTTGAGATTCTCACCAGAGAACTCAACTAGACGCCATTCCTATGCTTTTCTGCCTTTTGCAGCTGGACCCAGGTGGAGTATATTTAATTGTATACGTCGCTTTAGTTAAATAAAATCCTCTTCCCTGGACACTGATGAATCACTCCCTCTTTGGGATGACATTCCAGTTCTCATGGAGTCAGTGGGAGTTTTGCCATTGATTTCAAGGGGAATAGAATTTCACCTTTTGTCTTTGCCATGTGCCATGTCAGAGTGCCCTTGTCTTACACATGCTCTCCAAGTATTCAATAGTGTGTGCTTAAAATGAAAGTTGGGACTGAAGCAAAACTCCAAATCCAAACATCCCCAACCTCTGGAAACTCTTGGACCTGGATCCAAATGCTACAGTTCAGGCTTATGTCTGTTTAAATCCACAGCATGTCAGAACAATACTTCCATACCACCTTCAGTGTGGTTCCCTATACATGGTTTGACCTTGAACTCATCTGCAAGGCCCCTGCTTCTCTCTACTGTTATGTCCCTCTTAAAATCCCACTTTTGCTGTGCTACCTATAGGGAACCTTGTTGATTGTTATAGAAAATTGTTTTATTATTTTCCTGCCCTGGCCTCTGTCTGCTTGTTTGTCCCTATACTGTCAACTCTTTGGAGGAAGGGACTGTCCTTTGTTGTCTATCTTACCAAGTGTCTAGCACATTGTAGGCTCTATTGCACAATAATATTAGTGGACAGGGGCACTGGACTGTAAGTCTGGAGACTTGGGATCTATGCCCGGCTTACCCACGGATGTGCTGTGGGACCTTGGGCAAGCCAGTCTACTCTGGTCCCGGTCTATAAAATACACATATTGTGAGGATAAATTCCATTAAAGATTGCAAGTTGCTCAGATATTACTACTAAGGACAAAACAGGTAAGAAAATATTGCAATATAATGTTCCTACTTGATTCAGATTGATCTAGATTGCTTACTAATCTGGGTGCAAGCAAATTATATAATTTTAATATGGCTAAATGTAAATGTCTGCATCTGGGAACAGAGAATGTAGGCCATGCTTACAGAGTGGTGGACTCCATGCTGGGAAGCTGTGACTCTGAAAAAGATTTAGGGGCCGGGTGGATAATCAGCTGAACATAAGCTTCCAGTGTGATGCTCTGGCCTAAAAGGGGTGCATAAACTGGGGGATCTTGAGTAGGTGTAGAGAAATTATTTGACCTCTCTGTGTGGCACGGTTGCAACCACCACTGTAACACTGTGTCCAGTTCTGATGCCCACCATTCAAGAAGGATGTTTATAAATTGGAGAGAGTTCAGAGAAGAGCTACAAGATAGATTAAAGGATTAGAAAAACTGTCTTACAGTGATAGACTCAAGGAACTCAATGTATTTAGCTTAATAAAGAGAAAATTAAATGGTGATTTGATTACAGTTTTTAAATACCTACATGGGTAACAAATATTTAATAATGGGCTCTTTAATCTAGCAAAGAAAATTTCACATGCACCAATGGCTGAAAGTTGAAGCTAGACAAATCCAGACTGAAAATAGGTCGTACTTTTTTAATGGTGAGAGCAAGTGGCCATTGGAACAATTTACCAAGGATCGTGGTGGATTCTCCAGCACCAACAATTTTTCAGTCAAGATTAGATGTTTTTTTAAAAGTTCTGCTCTAGGAATTGTTTTGAGGAAGTTATATGACTTGTGTTAGATAAGAGGTCAGACTAGATGATTGCAATGGTCCCTTCTGGCCTTAGAATGTATGAAACAAAAGGGTTAGTGCTACTGTGTCATCCTGTCCGAATGGAGAAAATCCCAGCAAGAGAAAACCCACCCTGCTTGCTCTCAAATCAACATCCCGTTTCTAAGGACAGCACTACCGTTTCCCACATTTCAGTAGTACCCAAGACAGTATCAGCTCATACTCCGTTCTTGAAATGCATCAGCATAAGGGATACTGTTAGAAATACCAGCAGTATTTCCAACCCCAAAGATTCAGAAATCATGAATCAGACTCATACCACTACGAGATGGGCTCAAAAATCATGAGGGTTTTTTTTTTCAGATTATAGTGTGGTTTTTGGTCTGTCTTTTGATGTGTGAACCCCACTGTTTGTATGACAATTAGTGAGGCCAACACTCCCAGGTTTATTTAGGAGATATTGGCTTCTGCTGCAGTTGTTCCTACTTAGACATCTACCCATCCCCCTGCCAAGCAATCAATTCTTCCCCCCACTCCACTGCCTTCTTAAATCTTGCCTCCACATCAATTCTGTCCGTTCCCAGCCTCCCTTCTGCTCCTCCTGCAGCTTCCTCAACCTCCTCTCCCAGGCCTGGAAGGACTACAGCAAGGTCCCCTTTCCCTTGTCAGGGCTGGGAGTTGCAGGCAGGGAGAGAGGATGGGAGGAGCCATCCCTGTTGTTCGCAGGCAGGAAACGAGGGATCAGCCCTGAGCTGCCGGGCTTTTTCTGCTCATCCAGTGAAAACAATGTCAGCTACTAAGAAGAGAGCTCTGCCTTCTTCCTGAAGCTGATCTGATTGGCTGCTCTTCCCCAAGAAGTGGGGCAGTGGGGAGAGCAGCCAATCAGAGGCTTCTCCCCACCCCCCAGGGGGAGCTGAAATTCACTAGAGGGCTTAAGATTCTGGCATTACCGGACTCTAGTCCAAGCCAAAGTCGTGTGACTTGTGAAGAACTACCAACCCTGTAGCTATTCTTCACTATGGAGAAAGGAGGTGGCAGCTTTCCTGCTGTATTCACAGCAGAACTGTACGTGTAATTGTCACCTGTGTCTAGAATCCTCTTCCCTGACTAATGCCCACAACGAAAGAACAAACCTTTTGTTTAATTACAAATCAGCCAAGAGAAACACCGTTAGGTGCTGCGAATTGCGCTCTCCAGTTCCACCACAGGGACCAAATTCTCAGCCAGTATAGATGGCATAGTTTCATCAACTTCACTATATCTATGCTGATTCCCATCAGCCCTCTGCCTGTGTTTGTTTCTGATAAACTACCCAGTAGAGCTGGTGAGGAATTTTCCATTAGAATAATTTCCTGACGATAGAGGCAATTTCTTCAAAATTGAAATTTTCCTTTGGAACGTCTAAACAAATGCTCCCCAGTCTCTTCACACGGCCTGCTTGGCTTACAGGAGCTTTCATTTAGATTTTCCTCAAAATTTTCCAACAAAAATTGGAAAATTTCTTGAGGAAAATTTCATTGTTGCGAAGACTGCATTTTCGGTTGGAAAATCATTCCAGTGGAAAAATCCCAACCAGCTTCACTGCTTAGTTTATCCAAAACAAATACAGGTAGAGAGCTGATGCTTAGCCAGTCTAAATCCACATAGGAAAGTTGATGGCTCTTTGCCACTTTAAACTGGCTTAGCACCTGGTCTTTATACTGTGACCGGAGAGAGCAAAGTGCAGCATTTAGTATTTTTCTTGCCTGACATAAGTAATAAAACAGGCATGTTCTTGGGCTGCAGGCATGAGCTGGGGAAGATGTTTAACACCAGATGACAATTATGTTTACAGCTCTGCTGCCATCTCTTTTCTACTTGGTGAAGAAAGGGCAGCCGCTAGTCGCTTCTCTGCTCCACAGTCTACTCAGGGAACTGGGGGTTGGAGGCTGGTCGGCTCCCCAGGCTGTCACATCCCCAGGCTTATTTGAGACGAAAAAAATTACCAAAAGGTGACATTTTCTTGTGGGAAGGAATTTCCATTTTCCAGCCATTTCTACTAACCCATCAAGTGGGCTCAGTTTGATGCTCAATAGAAGTGAATCTTCTGTGGCCGCCTCTTGTGCTCTGCTTACTACGTTAACTGGCTTTGGTCAGTTTGGTCAGAACTTTTAGCGATGAAATATTTGCCGCTTCTCTCTGCTCAGGAACTGCATCGGGCAGCAGTTCGCCATGAACGAGATGAAGGTGGCTCTTGCACTAACTCTGCTGCGCTTTGAGCTCTCCCCTGACCCAGCCAAGCCTCCCATCAAAATACCTCAGATCGTCCTGCGCTCCAAGAACGGGATTCACCTGCACCTGAAGAAACTTCAGTGACACTTAAATGACTGGGACATGTGTGTGATACATGACAGAGTTGAATCTACATTTGGTTGAATAACTAGAGCTGGGTGGGAACTGAAATTTCCCTTTCGCGGGAAATTCTGTGATTTCAAAAGGTTTTCGTTCAGAATTGCAATGGAAACAACAGAATTTCAAAATTTCCCACAAAATGAATTTTTAAAAAAAGGTCATTTCAATAAAATTTTAAAAATTGTTCTGCGATTATCAAAACTTTTTGTTCTGCTTTTGACTTTTAAATAAAACGCAAAATGAAAAGCCGTTCTGAAATAAACAAATCTAATCCTGTACCGGTGTAAAAAAACATTGATCGATTTTTTTTTTCAAAACAAATTCTGTCAAATGCAACAATTTCTGTCAAAAT
The DNA here is from genome assembly GCF_965140285.1 of Lepidochelys kempii. Classification (NCBI taxonomy): domain Eukaryota; kingdom Metazoa; phylum Chordata; order Testudines; family Cheloniidae; genus Lepidochelys; species Lepidochelys kempii. Next base: position 101,936,683 of record NC_136387.1, on the reverse strand, counting down.
TTTCACAGTTGGTTCTAGTCAAAACAAAGGCTGTGTTTTATCTCTGCAGACGTAGCCCTGCTAACTCTCCTTTGTGATTAACTAAAAAAATATTTGGGGATGGGGAGGGCCGTGGAGATGCAGCTGGGTATTTTTATTGATCATAATAGTTTAGCAAGGGCTCAGCGTTGTATAGAAGAGAGCAAGGACAGCATCCCAGCTCTGAGAGACTTGCAGTGGGGCCAGACTCTGACACAAGGGGTGAAGGAGGGACAGGAGAGAATAAGGAGACTTCCTCTCCCTCTCTCCTTATTTTTGACAGATTTCCAGCCCTTGTGCAGGGACCACTTCCTCTGAGGGAGCGAGACTAGTAGGTAGGGAGTTGTACTGGTGTACTCCAGAAAGGGTATTGCAGTAAGTCCACCAAAGGACGAGAGTGCTCTGCAACTCCTGCTGGAGTAGTGTGCTTCCACACTACCCCCCAGGGGGATGCTATGCTTAATAGGAAGAAGCCCTACCTAGTGGTAATGATAATTATTGTTTATTTACATGAGTGCCTAGAAGCCCCAATCATGGAGGTGAGGGATGTGATTTTCACTGCTGGTGTTATACCAGTAAAGGCCTCTAATGTGGATGCATTGACACCTTTATTAAAGTGACTTATACCCGTATAGTTATTCCCTTCCCATACAAAAATAGCAACATGGGTATAGAGCACATTTATACCCATATAGCTGCATCCACACAAGGGAAGGGAGTTGTCCCACTTTAACTGTAGTGGCATAGTCAAAGTGGTACAAGTTTCGACTGTACACTGTAGAACAAAATTGTGTGTGGCAAAACAGGCATCCCAATGACCTAGCAAGCAATTTAATCAGTGTTTGTAAGGATTAAATTCAAGTGTAACCCCTTTTCTCAACTTGTTTGTAACTAAATTATCTTGAGATTTCACAGCTGTGTCAGTGATGCATAAATTAAATAGTGAGCATTAAAAAATATCTTCATGCCAACTTACTAGCACATTCGGCTTCCAAATATAAATGTATCGGGATTCATGCTCTCAGATCCCCTTCTCTCATCCTGTGGCGGATTGTGTCTCTTGCTGTGGCCTTATGCAATGTCCTCATCCCTCTAATGCCTGGAGAGCCAAATAGAGATTGGAGCCCCATTGTGCCAGGCACCGTGGAAACACATGGTGAGAGACAGTCCCTGTCCGGATGAATCTAAATAGACAAGACGGACAAAGGATGGGGTGAGAAACGAGGGGAAGTGACTTGCCCAAGGTCATGCAGTCAGTCAGTAGCAGAGCTGGGAGTAGAACCCAAGTCTCCCAATGTAGTGTCCTAGCCACTAGACAACACTGCCACCCCAACAAGGAACTCTGCTGATTGTCAGGGTATGACTCTTTGGGAAATCTGTATGATTTGTGGATTCAATGTGAGATTATGAACTCTGTGCATATCTTTAGCAAGCAGAAAACTCCATTTTGAATGTGAGGGCTTTAAGTGCTGTCTTCTCTGTTCCCTCTTTACCTCCAGGTTGAACTGAAATTCTGACAGGGCTGACAATAGGGGGTCATTAATTCAGGATGGTCCTCTAGTCAAATACAAACATATTAAACAATAGTCTAGATCTCAACCAGGAAAACTGGTTTGTCAGAACAGAGGATGTGTGGCAATGAAGTTGCCTAGTAGAGGTCTATCATTTGTTAAGGCTGTTCTAGGAGTCACTTGACCAAGGGCCTGAAAGGTTATAAAAGGACTCACAGGGGGATGACTGAGAGCCCAGAGGAGTTTGGGGCAGGAGAGAGGATGGAGTGGCCAAGGGCAGAATAGGAGATCTGTGTGGAGAAGGCTCCATGTTTCAGAACACAAGGAGGACTCCAGACCCTAAGATGAGGACAGTGCCTGGACTCTGTTCAGACTCTGGAGGCTTAGGACACCCAGGGGATTCCACGTCTGGATCCCCTCACAGCAGTCTGGTGAGTAACCAAGAGGAGGTGCTCAGCTGGAGCTGTGACAAAGGTTGCCTCTTACAAAAGAACACTAAAAGGAAGGAGAGATGGCTCTATCATCCAAGGAGTGCACACTCTACATCTAGCCATCAAGTTACACCTACCTTCCAAATACACTCATTGTAAACCATTACTGTCTCACGCACACAATTGTCTGCTGACGCTCAAGTGCGTTGGAACCGGTTGGATTCTTTGGGACTCTGTAAAGTGTTGGTGGGTGAGATTCCATGGCCCGTGTTGTGCAGGAGGTCAGACTAGATGATCATAATGGTCCCTTCTGACCTTAAAGTCTATGATTCTATGGAGTGCCTTAATTCATCCAAGAAATGTGACTACTGGTCACATGCCAGTGCATCTGTGGTTATGTTAAGGGGCTGTGATTCTTTAATCGTTTAAACTCGAGTGTATGGTATTATTTAACTAGAACATACAGCATAAGCTACCAATTAGTTGGCAGATACAAAATGAGTAACAAACCATAGAGATACCTAGCAAATATTTAGCTCCCAATAAAACTTTCTGGAACAGACTGGCTGCAGTCTGCGTCATTCCTTCTACTTCTTGAAAAGACCATTTAAATCACCCTTGGACTTTAATACAAATTATCTCTATTTGGCTTAGGTTCTACATAAACTATCACTAGTTACACAACAAACAGAGAAGCCAACTAGGTGGAAAGCTGCTATGTTCAGTAACTGATGGATCAGTTTTCCTGGTCACTCCAAGGCTCTGGTTTTAGTGTGGATTTTTCTGTATGCTTTGAAAAACATGTAATCTTCCAATTAGAAGTACATTTCTGGCCCTTATGGGGGTAAAGAGCTGTAAATGCAGGCACATTTTGAGTCTATCTTCAGTTTTTGGCCCTTTATGTCTGCAAGGCTATAGAAATATTCATGCTAATAACCTCACAGTTTATATTGAAACAAGAATAGGACGCAAAGAACCGCTAAAAATTTCATTGCTCTTTGTACTCTAGACCCAATTCAGCCCTGGTGCAACCAGGGTGTTTACATCAAATTTGGCTCTGTATGTTTATAGAATTTCAGTATACCTCCCTGGGGCTTTACTGCAAGAGGTCAGAGAAATATAGAATCATAGAATCATAGAATATCAGGGTTGGAAGGGACCTCAGGAGGTCATCTAGTCCAACCCCCTGCTCAAAGCAGGACCAGTCCCCAATTAAATCATCCCAGCCAGGGCTTTGTCAAGCCTGACCTTAAAAATTTCAAAGGAAGGAGATTCTACCACCTCCCTAGGTAACGCATTCCAGTGTTTCACCACCCTCCTAGTGAAAAAGTTTTTCCTAATATCCAACCTAAACCTCCCCCACTGCAACTTGAGACCATTACTCCTTGTCCTGTCCTCTTCTACCACTGAGAATAGTCTAGAACCATCCTCTCTGGAACCACCTCTCAGGTAGTTGAAAGCAGCTATCAAATCCCCCCTCATTCTTCTCTTCTGCAGACTAAACAATCCCAGTTCCCTCAGCCTCTCCTCATAAGTCATGTGTTCCAGACCCCTAATCATTTTTGTTGCCCTTCGCTGGACTCTCTCCAATTTATCCACATCCTTCTTGTAGTGTGGGGCCCAAAACTGGACACAGTACTCCAGTTGAGGCCTCACCAATGTCGAATAGAGGGGTACGATCACGTCCCTCGATCTGCTCACTATGCCCCTACTTATACATCCCAAAATGCCATTGGCCTTCTTGGCAACAAGGGCACACTGCTGACTCATATCCAGCTTCTCGTCCACTGTCACCCATAGGTCCTTTTCCGCAGAACTGCTGCCAAGCCAGTCGGTCCCTAGTCTGTACCTGTGCATTGGGTTCTTCCGTCCTAAGTGCAGGACCCTGCACTTATCCTTATTGAACCTCATCAGATTACTTTTGGCCCAATCCTCCAATTTGTCTAGGTCCCTCTGTATCCTATCCCTGCCCTCCAGCGTATCTACCACTCCTCCCAGTTTAGTATCATCCGCAAATTTGCTGAGAGTGTAATCCACACCATCCTCCAGATCATTTATGAAGATATTGAACAAAACCGACCCCTGGGGCACTCCACTTGACACCGGCTGCCAACTAGACATGGAGCCATTGATCACTACCCGTTGAGCCCGACAATCTAGCCAACTTTCTACCCACCTTATAGTGTATTCATCCAGCCCGTACTTCTTTAACTTGCTGACAAGAATACTCTGGGAGACTGTGTCAAAAGCTTTGCTAAAGTCAAGAAACAATACATCCACTGCTTTCCCTTCATCCACAGAACCAGTAATCTCATCATAGAAGGCGATTAGATTAGTCAGGCATGACCTTCCCTTGGTGAATCCATGCTGACTGTTCCTGATCACTTTCCTCTCATGTAAGTGCTTCAGGATTGATTCTTTGAGGACCTGCTCCATGATTTTTCCGGGGACTGAGGTGAGGCTGACTGGCCTGTAGTTCCCAGGATCCTCCTTCTTCCCTTTTTTAAAGATTGGCACTACATTAGCCTTTTTCCAGTCATCCGGGACTTCCCCCGTTCGCCACGAGTTTTCAAAGATAATGGCCAATGACTCTGCAATCACAGCTGCCAATTCCTTTAGCACTCTCGGATGCAACTCGTCCGGCCCCATGGACTTGTGCACGTCCAGCTTTTCTAAATAGTGCCTAACCACCTCTTTCTCCACAGGGGGCTGGCCATCTATTCCCCATGTTGTGATGCCCAATGCAGCAGTCTGGGAGCTGACCTTGTTCGTGAAGACAGAGGCAAAAAAAGTATTGAGTACATTAACTTTTTCCACATCCTCTGTCACTAGGTTGCCTCCCTCATTCATTAAGGGTCCCACGCTTTCCTTGGCTTTCTTCTTGTTGCCAACATACCTGAAGAAACCCTTCTTGTTACTCTTGACATCTCTCACTAGCTGCAGCTCCAGGTGTGATTTGGCCCTCCTGATTTCATTTCTACATGCCCGAGCAATATTTTTATACTCTTCCCTGGTCATATGTCAACCTTCCACTTCTTGTAAGCTTCTTTTTTATGTTTAAGATCCACTAGGAATTCACCGTTAAGCCAAGCTGGTCGCCTGCCATATTTACTATTCTTTCGACTCATCGGGATGGTTTGTCCCTGTAACATCAACAGGGATTCCTTGAAATACAGCCAGCTCTCCTGGACTCCTTTCCCCTTCATGTTAGTCCCCCAGGGGATCCTACCCATCCGTTCCCTGAGGGAGTCGAAGTCTGCTTTCCTGAAGTCCAGGGTCTGTATCCTGCTGCTTACCTTTCTTCCCTGTGTCTGGATCCTGAACTCAACCAACTCATGGTCACTGCCTCCCAGATTCCCATCCACTTTTGCTTCCCCTACTAATTCTTCCCGGTTTGTGAGCAGCAGGTCAAGAAAAGCTCTCCCCCTAGTTGGCTCCTCTAGCACTTGCACCAGGAAATTGTCCCCTACGCTTTCCAAAAACTTCCTGGATTGTCTATGCACCTCTGTATTGCTCTCCCAGCAGATATCAGGATGATTAAAATCACCCATGAGAACCAGGGCGTGCGATCTAGTAGCTTCTGCGAGCTGCCGGAAGAAAGCCTCATCTACCTCATCCCCCTGGTCCGGTGGTCTATAGCAGACTCCCACCACTACATCACTCTTGTTGCTCACACTTCTAAACTTAATCCAGAGACACTCAGGTTTTTCTGCAGTTTCGTACCGGACCTCTGAGCAGTCAGACTGCTCCCTTACATACAGTGCTACTCCCCTGTACTCCCAATAGCTGATTTGGTAAAACACACTCTTTGAGGAATGTGACTGATTTGCTTCAATAAGCCGTCAGAGCACTGGAGGTACTAGAGGGCAAGATCAGAGATCTTTTTTCCACTGTGGAAGCAATCTTATGAAGGTCACCCCTGTTCAACCGCAAGTCTATCATCCTCACTAGTATCTATGTACATAGCTGGGAAGGATGATTCCTTCCCCTGTAGGAATCCCTGGGTAAAATGCTTTGGCCTGTGTTATACAGGAGATCAGAGCAAATGATCCGATACCCCTTCTGGCCTTAATATAGATTAATCCAGTGTATGAGTGCCTCCGGTTACCCATTAGTAAAACAGACAAACCACAGATCTGTAACTTGATCAGGGTCCACCAATGGACCTCATTTTTATAGAGGGCCAAAACCAAAACCCCTGTTCCAAACACCCCCCAAACCCAGGAATTTACGCTTAAGCCTCACCATGGGTGTGAGGGTTAATTAATGTTGTTTTAGTGTGCGTCTACACTGCCATGTAAGCCCAGGGTTCGAACTCAGGCTCAAGCCTAACCCTCCTTCCATCTATACACAAATCATGCTCAGACTCAGGACATGAGCACCCCAGGGGGTGGAGGGCCAGAGCCTAAGTCAAGATGGGACCCAGGTTTCAGGCCACATTGCTTTGCAGTGTAGACACGGCCCCACTGGACTCGTGCTCTGGGAGTGCCCCAGAAGTATCCCATGGACTGACTTTCTTTGTCCTCTGGGCAGTCAGGTTTGATGGACGGCCAAGTTTTCCCACAGTGCACCATGACCAAAGGGCTAGAACAGCCACATTTTGGGAGGACACTAGGAAGTCTGGGTATGAGTGGTTGGACTCGAGCCTGAATAATTCAGTGCAGACACTGGAGCCCCAGTTTGGGGTTCTATAATTCCTAACCTAGGGTTACAAATGCGTGTGGACGCTCAAACCCTGGGTTAACAAACCAAAGGTGGTAACTTGGAAGTCATACGATATGTCTTCAGTAGTCCATATATTGAATAAGAACTCATGAAGTCTCCTCAGCTGGCTCTCACCTCCATATTCCAATATTTCTGAAGCCATGCCATCAGATCCGGGAGCCCTGCAGTTCTACATGGCACCGGTTGAAGTGCGGACTTCGTCAAGGGATGGGGCTGTGTCCATGTTGTCATTACACATTGGATGTTCTACTACTCTTATTAGTGCCTTGTCTGTAATGTTGGACAGCATGTTCAAAAGATCACTGGCATGCTGTTGCCATCTCTGAAAAATTTCTCCTTTGTCAGTGATCAGTGTTAGGCCATCCACGCTCTTCAAAGGGACTGTAATAGTATGCATCGGACCATACATGTCTTTAAAAGCAGCAGAGAAATCTTTGGTCTCCTGGTGGTTGGCGTAGCCTTGGACTTCATCTGCCATAGTGCTCCACCATTGTTCCTGCATGTCTCTAATCTTAGATTGGATGTCATGACACAGATTCCTGTATGTTATAACTGTGCTTACAAGGATAAAGCATACAAGAATTTGATGATGCATCTCATGTTTTTAGTGAGTAACTGTAGAATTTCTAGATCATTCTCATCAAACCAATCTTGATGATATTGTTTTGCTGTACTCAAGATAGAAAGAGTAACTTGATATACCATCTCGAGAAGAGTTGCCCACTCACTGTTTACATTAACACTGGTAGTCAATCCAGCAGGGTCTGACAGAATGCTGTAATGTTATTACAGAGCTCCACTTCATCTTGTAATCACTTTATGCTGAGCCATCTGATTGGTTTAGATGATGACTCTGGTTGAATTACTAATAACAGTTTGGAGCGATCATGTGATGGTCTTTCCAGAAGTCTGACCTCGCATGGTTGCAGTGATTTGTACATCCTGTAGATCTTGCCACTGGACAATGATGTAGAGGATAAGAGGCCATTGTTTGGATCTTGGGTGCACCAATGATATTTTCTTTTTGTCTGGTAGGCGGGAAAAGGTACACAGGATTGCAAATTGACACTTAATGCAATCACAAAGTAGCAGTGTTCCATTGCTATTCTCTTTCCCAGTCTCATGCTGTCCAATGGCAGGCCATCAGATATTACTGCCAACCCTCGCATTAAAGTCCCCCCAGGATAATCAGTGTATCTGATGCCGATATAGACATGATGAGTTTGTCCAAGTCGCCATAGAACTTTTCTTTCTCATTGTCAGCATTCATCATGGTAGGAGCATAAGTGCTGATGATGGTAACAAGCCGGTCAGAGACTTGGCTGAAGTGACTTACTCCGTGAAGCTAAAGGGGTAGGAAGGGGAAGCGGCTTGATGCCCCAAGGTGTCCAGTGTAGCTGCTCACCATTTGGCCCTGATCCAGAGGAGAGCACAGGCCTGGGCTCTCCTATCCACTCCCAGAGGACATTACAGCACCAGGGACCTTCACTTACGGCAATGGTCCCCCAAACTTTTTTTGTCAGCCCCACCCCTTTCCTGGTCTATGCCTCCCACAGAAGTCAAGGTCAGGAGCTGGGCTGGGATCTGAGGGCTCCAGCTGGGAGCAGGGCCGGTGCTGCAGCTGGGGCCAGAAGCAGGGCTGCAGCTGGGGCTGGCGCTGCATCAGGGGGTAGGGCCAGAGTGGAGCCGGGGGCATAGCGGTGCGGGGGGGCGTTCCCTCCCCACCTCCAGTGGGGGCCGGCCCAGACCCCACCATGCCCCCTGGAATGTTCCTCCAAGCCCCCCTATGGGGGGTGTGCCCCACTGTTTGGGGACCACTGACCTAAGGTGATAGCCCTTCTGGAGTAGACCTTGACTGCCCAAGGGTCCATTCCACAGATCCCTGTGCTGAAGGAGAGGATGGGTAATCCTGGGGGCAGGGTGCTGAAAGGCAGCACCATGTTTTCAATGGGAAGACAACCTGCTGACACCCTCCTGACCACTAGGCAGCACTGTGGGAGTTTGTGACATACAAACTACCATACAACCGAGGACTGGATGGAATATGGACTGGATCAGGCCGGAGGTCTATTTAGTTCGGCATCCTCCTCTCTGACAATCCTGGCTAGCACCAGCGACTTCAGAGGAAAGGTGCAAGAAATCCTGCCGTGATAGGATAACCTGTCCACATGGGAAGTTTCTTCTCAATCCTCTGTAATTAGCAGTGCCCTAAGGAAACCTCTAAGTTCCTGAAGTAGGGGGAAAGGGCAGATGAACTCGCAGGACAGTTGGGTCTTCTCCTGCCAAGCAAAGTCTGGGCAATTGCTGGTGAGAACTTCAGAACTTTCTCCTGTACATTCTCAGTAGGTTACTTGGCATACAGCGTTCCACACAAGCTTGTGTGGGAAAGGGGAGGGAGTTATATTGCTTTGACTATTGGCTAACCCAGACACAAAAGGAACGTGAGCACGGTGAGAGATTCGGAGCCTGTCACTGCCACAGAAGCTGCAGGACCATGGCATTTGTGCTGGAGAAAATAGCAAACCCTTCCTCTCTGCTTTTGTACCTGACTGCTGGGTTTTGTCTCATCTACGTCCTGCTGAAAGCGATCCAGCTGTATCGGAAGAAACAACAGCTCCTCAAAGCTTTTGCAAGTTTTCCAGGTCCCCCCAGCCACTGGCTGTATGGACACAACTCTCAGGTAGGGAAAGACGTGGGGTTATGCAGCTATATACACCATCCAGGTTAGTTTCAACAGAGAATAGATAGAGGGAAGGTAAATATAGTGAGTGGGGTATGTGAAAACTGTTTGTTAGGAAAGGATCCTGGCAGGAGGCAGTTTTCTTGTCCTACCCGCTAACAGACACCACGGTCACATGTTAGTGTCATGTTTGTGTGGGACAAATAAAAATGCAGCCACAGTAAGAATTGTGTCTAATTTTCAGCTCCAGTCCTTCAAGCAAACAGTCCCTTTGACTTGACACTTATAGTTAAACATGCTTTCCAAGATAAGGACTTTGGTGATCAAATTTAATAGGAGCCACATAAAAAAAGTTTCTTGCCTCCACTTAAGGGTCACCCACTCTCTAGGAAGTTGGTTCTGTTTGTTTTCACAGCTACTGAGCCCTGCTGTCTGTGTGAACATGAGGAATTTTTATTTCAAACATTTTCAGCGTTTCATGATACAGACATTTGGGGGTTTATGCATTTTTGCATCCAGTTGCAATCATAATAATAGATAAATGGATAGATATAAACTAAATATTCCCCTGTCATACTATTTAAAGATGAATATATAGTACTGTAGTAAATGAAGCAATGAATTCTCACGACTGTGACTCTTTTGGGTAATGCTGATTGCTAATTTGGCTCCTGAACCACTGAGGTCTGAGTATCACTGGTTTAAAATGTTGAGCCTTATTCTGCAGTGCTTTGCCACTTGCAATGTCAATATTTTTTCATCCGCATGCAATTTTGACCAGAAAAATGGCTTTTTGTCTAAAGCAAAAATTTTGCTGGGAAAATTTCATTTTTGACAGTGTTCCTTTGTTCATGCAAAACCAGAAACTGTTTTTCTTAAGCTGAAACTTTTTTAAACCTAAGAATTGTAACTTAAAACCGCTTTCAAGCACCCCCAACATTTTCAGGTTTTGGGTTCCAGTTTTTTATTTAAAAAATTCAGAGGAAAAGTTTGACAAAAATTTTAATTTTTGAAATTTCTCTGAAAAAATAGCAAATTTTCCAACCAGCTGCATCATTTCTCCAGTGCAAGGGGAGTGTTAAGCTTTACCATTGTGATTTGCAAAGGAGACAGGACTGCAATGCAGTTCCCTCTGGAACTGTGTAGCCACTGGTTTCAGAGTAGCAACCGTGTTAGTCTGTATCCGCAAAAAGAAAAGGAGGACTTGTGGCACCTTAGAGACTAACCAATTTATTTGAGCATAAGGTTTTGTGAGCTACAGCTCATCCAATGAAGTGAGCTGTAGCTCACGAAAGCTTATGCTCAAATAAATTGGTTAGTCTCTAAGGTGCCACAAGTCCTCCATTTCTTTTTGTGTAGCCACTGTGTGTAGATTTTGGTCCTCTCTACCCCAGGCAGTTTGGGGCCAGCATAGCATCTTCCCTCCATCTCGAGGTGTAGAGCCCATCATTGCAAATCCACTCCACCTGCTCCCCATCTCCCACGGAGAGGCCTTGAGCAGCCCAGATGGCCTTGTGCAGACTTTCCACACTCAAGTGATTTCACCCCTTTCTCCCTAAGCACTCTCTCTCTCTCTCTTCGCTATCATTGCAGATTTCTCAAGGTGAAGAATTAAAGAAGTTGCTGTCTTGGGCAAAAAAGTACCCCTATGCTTACCCCAGATGGATTGGAGGTTTCATGGCTACCTTAGTAGTCAACCACCCTGATTATGCCAAAACTGTGTTTGGCCATGGAGGTACGGTCATTGGATCTTATTTCAGAAAGCTTCACACTTGATGCCCTCTCCCACTGCAAAGGCCACGTGTTATTTCCACAGAGAACCATTCAGACTCTTCTTCCTGCTTGTCTCTTCTGTCGACTATTGTAATTCCCCCCTTTATACCCTTCCCAAATGCTTAGCTCTTCACCGTTAAATTGGGGCACTTTATATACGCACCCACAACGGGAAATGAGAACCAAACACCTGCACTCTCAGAAATGTGTCTGTCTTAGGGTTTCCTAGAGCACCCACCACCATAGTATCTAAGTTGTTCCTAGGAAAAGCAGCATAGAACATCTCTTAGGAGACCTCCCAGAGTCTTCAGTTGTTCTCCCTTTCTAGTGTAGGAAGCTCTAATTATTATTATTACTGTTGTGGTAGTAACTAGGGATTTTGACTAAATCGGGGCCACTTTGTTCTAGGACTAGATGCTATACAAACACAGAACAAATGACAGACCCTGTCCTGAAAAGATTACTATCTAGAGGTATTTCTCAATATTATTCCAATGAGAATGGGAAAGCTTTTTGCAAAAAGGAGGTTCTTGCCGCACATCCTAAATGCGGTCAGAGTCTGGATGAGGGTCATCTCTCAGATTGGATTCAACAGTTGCATCATGATCCCAGAAGAGCACAGCTGCCCTGGTGGATCGTTGATGTCAATGTGATCCCTGATGTGGCTTGGACCTGGCACATTAATACCTTTCAAGATCAGGCCCAAAGCCTTGATCGGGCAATAGCATCTCCATTCACTTTCTTGTTCGGCCAGCACAAAATGTCCTTCCTCAACTTTAAAAGCTTCCATGGCCTTCCCTTCCCTTTCCTCACCCATATCTCTAATCTCATCTTCCCATCATCCTCCCCAGTCCCGTGTGCATCTAATTAATGAGATGTATATAAAAGACCGTCTTTAAAATGTAGTAATAGTATGAAAAGAAACATTATTTAAATATTTAATATACTAAATAACACTAAAAGATTTAGCTGTCTAACTTCTATACCACTCATTTCCTAATTAATTGAGCTCCTTCGCCGTGACTAGAAGAGTGAATTCATACCAGAACTGCATCTAGATTTTTTTTTATGGTGTATCAACTCTTAACATTGTACTTGTCTTCTCTGTTGAATTTTACAGATCCCAAGGGTCTTGCAACCTACAAATTCTTAATTCCCTGGATTGGTATGTAGAATCATGCTTCGTCCATCCTTTTGAACAGTTTCATGAATGAATCAAGGGCATGTTATGCCCTGGAGTGTTAGCCCAGAGTTTCAGCCCTCATCCCCAGTTTCCTTGCCTCATCAGTTCATGGTGGGCCACACACTTCTCTTGTAATTTGATTTACTTTATTCCTTGCTATTATAAAACCAGAGAAGATGACCATTCTGCTATGAGAAAAGGAGTACTTGTGGCACCTTAGAGACTAACCAATTTATTTGAGCATAAGCTTTCGTGAGCTACAGCTCACTTCATCAGATGCATACTGTGGAAAGTGTAGAAGATCTTTTTATGCACTCAAAGCATGAAAAAATACCTCCCCCCACCCCACTCTCCTGCTTGTAATAGCTTATCTAAAGTGATCACTCTCCTTACAATGTGTATGATAATCAAGTTGGGCCATTTCCAGCACAAATCCAGGTTTTCTCTCCCCCCCCCCTAGCCCCCCACACAAACCCACTCTCCTGTTGGTAATAGCTTATCTAAAGGAGAGTGGTCACTAACACGGCTGTTACTCTGAAACCTGTCATTCTGCTATGGAAATCTACTAGGGATGACATGACAAACACAGGAGATACCATATTAGACTAGACCATTTCTCTATTTAATCCAGAATCCTGCTCCACAGTGACTAGTAGCTGATATTTCAGATGGCGGTGATTATCTTCCCCCACAACCAATGCACAATAGAGATTGTGCAGAGCAAATGATGCCCTCAATTACACATGTTCAACTTCATGGTCTTCAGAGTATGCCCTCAGTGCCACCATTGCAACCTCACTGAAGTCTAATGGGGTTTGCAGGTGTCACTGAGGATGCCTAAGAAGGAAAAAACCCAGCTTGACTCTCAGAAGCAAAGCTGAGTTTACAGGGCTGGTAAACTGAGCAAACTGTGTGTAGACTCAGCAAGGTGCATATGCACTGAGTTCCATAACACTGATTTTACTGAGTAGAACCAAACTCTGTGCATCAGGGTTGTTGTGGAAAACGAGTCACACCATCTGTTTGGCTCAAACAGTCTGAGGTCCTTTTATTTTTGAATACAATCATGCAGGGAGAAGGAGACAGATGGTCACACCCAGGTGCCACCCTGGTCTCCCTCTGTCCTGCCCCTATAATGCCAGTCTTATATAGTTTTTACATTTCAGTCAAATTATATATTTCCTTAATTTTTTTTATCACTCAAGCATTGTTAACAAAGCCTTATAAGGAGCCAAGGCAAACAGCTTTATAATTAGCATTGTGCTGATGCCCTTTTTTATCAAGATCTGCGGTTTGCTTGTGGCAGCGTTTTGTCTAGGGGCTTTTGCAGGTGGGGGGGGGGGGGCATGTGTACATAATAGACAGCTAGGGACTTGAGCTAGGTGAAAGGTTGGCCTAGTTTGTTATCTGTGCCAAAATACCACAGCCCAGCATATGCTCTTAGCTTAAGCTAAGTCTTACAGGATGCAGGCCTGTAGGTCTCTTGTGTTACTGCTCTTGCCAATGCTGCGTATAGTGCCTAGGTCTTGTCACAAAGTGGGAGAGGGTCAGGTCAACAATACTGTCCCCCACAGGGTAATTCTGGACATTAGTGTTGTTGTTCCTAGCTCCTGATGTTTATTGCACCGTGTCATTCCATGGCACAGGGTATTAACATTGCTAATACCTATGTCATCTGTAAAAAGAGAAGGAGGACTTGTGGCACCTTAGAGACTAAATAAATTTGTTAGTCTCTCAGGTGCCACAAGTCCTCCTTTTCTTTTTGCGGATACAGACTAACATGGCTGCTACTCTGAAATGTGTCATTTGTAGAGCTGCTGGCAAAATTTTTCTCTCCCATGCAAAACATTCCTGCTTTTAGTCAAAAACCTGGGGAAAAAATGCAGATAACTAAAATGTTGGGTTTCCAACCAAAAAAAATGGTTGCCATCAAATAAAACCCATAAAGTTCTCAGTGTACAACCCAAATTTCCCATTTTGGAAAACCAAAATATTTTCAGTTTCAGTTTTCAGTTTTTTTACCCTTTTCATTGAAAATTGGTTTTGCCCAGCTCTACTTGGTGTGGCAGAGATTTCATTCTTGCTGGGGCATAACTAATTTCAGCCTTATTAAGGGCCCTGTGTGGCTGCTATCAAAATACCAATATGGTACCACATCAAATATGGATCCCCTGTGCCCCTGCCCTCTTTCAGTAAGTGCCATTCCCGAATGGTGTGTTCTTTCTAATCCCTCATCAAGTTCTTAAGACTCCCTCTCCTTCCTCATGGTACCATCCCTCAGAAGGCAATCCACTGAGGACTTGCTTAGGTATGGAATTAAGTATTCCTGTTTAAAATGTTCCCTCTCTTCAAAGCACCGAGACTACTCTGAGTGATAGAGTAATTCATTGTGCTGTGAAGGGATCTGACTGGCTCTTTGCTATTTATATTCCCCCAGGCAAAGGATTACTGATCTTACATGGGCCACAGTGGTTCCAGCATCGAAGGCTGCTGACCCCAGGGTTTCACTATGACGTGCTGAAACCTTATGTCTCATTGATGGCAGAGTCTACCAAAGTGATGCTGGTAGGAATGATCAGCTGCAGAGCCAGGAAAATAACTGGGTCTGATGTTGAACAATTAGAAGAAAGTGGAACGAGATGTTCTAACCAGTTTGTTTCCCACACACTCTACAACCCTTTAGTAAAGGGGCCAGACCCTCAGCTGCTGTAATTCAGGGGAGCTACCTCAGCAAACATCAGTTTAGAATGTGGCCCAAGGTATTTTTCTGTCACCAGGTTTCCAATAAAGTGATACGGTAACTTTTCTCAGCCCGGGGATGGTGAACATAGAAGATAAATGAGGAGAACAGGCTGTCTGCCAGATAAGAAACTAAACTTGGGCTTGTATAAAAGAGAGCCCAAAACAAACACAGAAACTGGGAAAGAAGAGTAGATGAAGAGGAGGGCAGGAAGGAATCTAATGAAGTTCATATACTATCATGCACCATCCATGAGCTGCCCACTTCTACTAGACCAGCTTGTTGGAAGGGTCCTTTTATCTCAAAATACTCTCTTTAGCTAGAAACCGTGAATTCACAAGGATCATATGTCCCTAATAATAATTAAAGTCTCTGAGCCAAATTGATCTCTGGGGTAACTCCCCTGACTATAGTGGAGATACATCAAGAGTTGGACTTGGCCCCAAATGTCTTCAGCTTTTCAACCAGCATGTGAGGTGTACTCTAACCACCTAGAAATAACCATTATGTCTCGCCTTTTAATAAGGGTGGTTGCTAAACTTACATTAGTTTGTGTACAATGCTGGCAGATAAAACAGTTTGCTAGAGACAGTCACTCAGTTGCAGAGATCAAAGAAATTTTAGACACATCCTTTAACCCAGCTGGATTGGACTCAGATAACCAAATCCTTCTGGCGTGGCATATCTGTTCAATTGTCAATGAACTTTTGCTCAGAGGACATTAATATATGTGGAGAGACTTGTTGCTGAGTCACATCGATTATGAAACCAGTAAAAATCAACTCAAGTCTTAATTTACCTTGATTTCCAGTTATATCTGCTGTGCATTAGATATGCCAGTGGTGAAAGACGTTATAGAAAATACGTTAGGTCAACAATGCACCACTGTATGTGGATTCTCCCTTCCCCCCTCAAATTTGGATCTAGTTCCTGCCAAAAATAATGGCCTAAAAACCTATTACACAGATCAGTTTCTTTTTCACTTTGCTGAAAATAATCTCAGGATATCATGAAAACAATTTGTCTATAGAGATGGCTGTGAGTCACCCCAGGTCTGGTTCCAAACATGCTTTAGAAGTGTTTGGATTTTGGTTTCTAGTTCAGGCCCAGGACAACAAAATCCAGATTTTACCAATCCAAAAGAATGGGAAAGAAGAATTCAGATTTAGTTTTTCACTTTGGCCTGATCTCCAGCCATAAATAAATAATCCTGTAATCTGGTTCCGAAAGGGAATGCCAATCCCAGCTAACATTGTACCTTTTAGATCAGAGTCCTTGTTTACAGACCAGGGTCTAACATGCAACAGGGGTTTGGCAGGATGCAGATATGGAAAGCAGCAAAAATAAATAAAGGGCACTGAATGGGATCTCTATAGTCAGCAAAACCCTTTTCTGGAATCCCATCCCTCCTCATCTCACTCTCCTCCGTTAGGATAAATGGGAACGGCTGATCACAGTGGATAAGTCGGTGGAGCTCTTTGAACATGTCAGCTTGATGACCCTGGACAGCATCATGAAATGTGCCTTCAGTTGTCATAGCAACTGCCAGACTGACAGGTCAGTGCCAGGTGCTTTCAAATCCTAACAAAAATGTTCTTGTCAACCAGACCCATAGTAGCCTTATTTAACTGTTCTTTTCCTTCAGTGACTCAGACTACTACGTCAAAGCAGTCTATGACCTGACCTACCTGGTGTTTCATAGAATCCGCTTTTTCCCATTTCATAATGATTTCATCTATCGAATCAGTCCTCAAGGACGTCGCTTTCAGGAGGCCTGCCGACTAGCACACCAGCATACAGGTATTTCCCAGTGTCCTCCTTTTCTTTTCCTATTGTCTGTAGAATGTTGCCTAGTTTGGTGGGATTAACCTACTGTTAGTTGGTCTGTCTATGAATGGAAACCCTGGAGAAACTTATTCTCCAGGGAAGAAGAATGGTTTTAAAATTGAGGCACAAGGCTGGTAGTCAGTAGATCTAGGGCCATATCCAATGCTGGTGGAATTCCATGAACTTCAGTGAAATTCCACTGAGGATGGATTTCTATTCCTAGCTCAGTCATTCATTTACTGTGGGACTTCAGGCAAGTTACTTCGTCTCTCCACAGGTCAGTTTGATCACCTGCAAAATAGAGATGATGAATCCATTGTTTGTAATGTTCTGAGAGATCCTTCAGTGGAAGGGACATTAGAACATAAAAACAGCCATACTGATCAGACTAAAGGTCCATCTAGCCCAGTATCCTGTCTTCCAACAGTGGCCAATGCCAGGTGCCCCAGAGGGAACGAACAGAACAGATAATCATCAAGTGATCCATCCCCTGTCACCCATTCCCAGTGTCTGGCAAACAGAGGCTAGGGACACTATCCCTGACCATCCTGGCTAATAGCCATTGATGGACCTATCCATCAATGATAGTACTTTAGAAATACAAAGTCTTACTGGTTCTAAGAGACCTCATCTCCTGCACTGGTCTACTATATGTCCAGTTCATCATTTGCATTAAGCAGAAGAGCCTCAGACTCTGATCCTTTGACTTCTCTGCAGCATGACCTTTCCAGACAGACAGGTCACAGTGATGTTGAGGTGTAGCTAATATATTTGCCACTCTTGTATGCAGATAAAGTAATAAAAGAGAGAAAGACATTCCTCCAAGATCAGCAAGAACTTGAAAAGATCCAGAAGAAGAAGTACTTGGATTTTCTGGACATTCTTCTGTGTGCCAAGGTGAGTGATGGAAATAATAATGTAAACAGCCAAGCAAGTGTCATCAGCAGACACACCTGGCTATTGTTGATAATAGCTTCCCCATCCTATATATCCTCATGTCTAATTCTGTCAGCTGATAGCGGGGCTGGAAGTGAAGGGAAGAAATGTCAAGCAAGGGTGTGCAAAGGACAGTGCTCAGTGAATGAATAACTACAGCTAGTAACCATGCTGTGAGGGTAAAATTAACTCTTTCCTCTCAGTGAGTTGATTTTCACTCAGCATGTTAATCTGTACAGGAACAGAGGCATGACAGCATGTAAGTGTGAATGAGACGGTTGGCATATTCTAGGGAGGATTCCAGGCAGGTGGTGGTGTCTATACTGTGTGTAACAAGGTAAATGTTCCCTTTTTGGTTTCCTATGTACGACATCTTTAAATTTCTACGTGCCTGCTGGTCTGCCGGAGACAGCTGCCATTTGGAGTTCAGTTGAGTGCAGACTCTTCCGGATGGGAGGAGACACACACTGTGCTCTCGCTCTCCCTCCCCTTCCCCCAAGGGATTTTACTTTTATTCTTCCTTGTATTGTTTGTTTGTCTTGTAATCTTAAAAAAATATATATCCTGGCTGAAAGTACATAACTGCTCTTTGTGTAGATAAAAAAAAATAAACAGAATAAGAATTCTTGCGAGGAGCGTGGGCAGCGCATGATAGTTGCCACAAAAGCACAGAAATGCAGGGCTGGAAGAGCCCTCGGGTGGCTCAACCTTTTCAGAGACACAGGCAATACGGGCAGTTGTGTGGCACCTGTGCGGGCCAGGTACAGAAACAAAATGGCCTCCTCCACGTAGCGTGACCTCACGCACCGTGCTTACAAGGCCATGCTGCACAGAGGATGCCATTTTGTACAGATAGTCTCTGGTACATGCAGCATGTCACTGCAATGCTCTCTGCATGCTGGGCAGCTGCTGCTGGGGGAGTGGACGCCTCGGGGCCAGATGGAATTGGCCCGTGGGCCCGCTCTGGCCCCTGGGCCACCCGTTGGGCTGATCTCTGCATTGAGGCAGGACTAAGTATACCTGGGGTGTCTGTGATGGGGTTATTGGAGGGGCGTGAGGACCTGGGGGGACATGCGAAGGGCCAGGGTCAGGAGGGGGCTCTGTCTGGCAGGGAAGAAGGTGGGGCTCTGTGCAGGTGGTCTGGGCTGCTGAGACCAGGCTTCGTATCCAACTCGCTCCCCCACTGCCGTACCTGCAGCAGCCACCAACCAGCAGTTACCCTCCTCCGCCAGGGAGGGCTCAGAGAGCCGGGGACAGAAGGATGCACCCCAGGAGTACTGTCCCCCCCCCGCCTTGCCAGACAAACCCCCTCCTGACCTTGGCCCTTCAGTGGGGCCCCAGGGCACAGAGCCCCATCCACGTCACCTGCTGGACAAAAGCCGCACAGGGAGAGCGGATGGGGCCATGCTGAATGCCCAGGGACTGTCCAGCAAGGGTGGGGTTTTACTTCCCTATGCTGAATACAGGATACCTGGTAAAATTACTCGTATTTAAGCGACTTCACCGACAATCAATCAGAACTATGCAGTACAAACATTCAAATTAACATCACGTTGACCGAGCCCCTGTTAAAAAGAAATATTGTGTAGTTGGATTCTTTTTATTTACCTTCTTGTCTTTAATGCTTTAGGGTTCACACAGGGAGAGTTGACACACAAACACACTCCCATACACCTCTCTCCCATGGGGAGGGGGGTGGCCAGCTGACCCTCCCCTCCCTGCCCTGCGCTCTGTGTCCTCCATGCCTGGCTGGGCCCCCGGAACAGACCCGCTTCTCCTGGTACCTGGCGCCATGTCTTTGCGAGGCAACACGTGGGGGGGCACGCTGGGTCGCATGCCCCCCTCCCCAGATTTCTGCCAAGGTTCACACCAGAATGTGGTGTTCACACCAGAAGGGACGGGAGCTGCTTCCAGCTGCAGGGGAGGAGGAGTGGGAGAAGGGATGATTTGGCTCGTGTCTTTGCAGAGCTCATCTCTTCCCCCCACCCTGATCCCCTGTGGCTGGAAGCAGCTTGTCCGGCAGCTAACACCTCCAGGCTGCTGGTGGCCACAGAGATAACCCAGCCACCTCCTGTTCCCCAGCTACGGTGCAGCCAGAAAGGGGTTAAGCCCTAAGGATGCATTGTGCACCAGGGCCCAGGGAACCTGACTGCAGGGGCTTCAGTGAACCCGGCCGGGGAGGTGGCTCAGCAGGGGAGGGTGCCTAGGGGACGGAGCAGCCCCGCGCTCCCTGGGGGCAGGACCCAGGGTGGGGAGTGGGGGCAGGTGAAGAGGGTGCTAAGCCCCTGCCTGGGGGGCTGCTGAGAAGCCTGCAGGGTCGGGGCGCAAACGGGCGGGAAATAGCTTCCCCTCGCCCACCCCGCGCCAGGCCAGAGTTTAGCTGAGGGGCAGAGAGAGGCTTCCCCATGCCAGTGTTGTTCGGCTCCTCCTGGCCAGCGCCCCAGGCCAGAGCATCTTGAGCTTTCCCGGGGCACTGGTGCAGCCAGAGGCAGGGGGGGAAGGAAGGAGCCTGCTGGCCAGGTTGCTGGTGAGCTGAGCGCTCCGACCCGGAGCTGGTTCTCTGCACAGCACTGGGAACGGGACACACCCCACTGGCGGGATATGGAGGAGCAGCAGGGCTGGGTGGGGGGGAAGGGGCAAAGAAGGGAGAGGACAGCAAGAGGGGGAGCACGTCAAGAGCCGATGGGTGGGCAGCAGAGGTGACACGTAACCGGCCGCTGCCTAGCCCCTGCCCGCACGCACCAGCCACCGCAGCTCACAGCCATTGCTGGCCGGAAACGAGACGGGGCCCC
The DNA here is from genome assembly GCF_965140285.1 of Lepidochelys kempii. Classification (NCBI taxonomy): domain Eukaryota; kingdom Metazoa; phylum Chordata; order Testudines; family Cheloniidae; genus Lepidochelys; species Lepidochelys kempii. The sequence goes on along the minus strand of NC_136387.1, from coordinate 101,916,067 downwards.
ACTGGCCGAGAGCCGGCACACAGTGGGGGCTCAGCTGGCGGACCAGCAGGGGGAGCATCCGGACCTGCTCGCTGCAGCTTTACCACACTACCAGCCTTGCACACCCACCCCCATCATTGGCCACTGGACCCCCCCACTCAGCACTGGTGGGCGGGCGGCTGGTGAGCAGGGATGCGGCCAGCAGCAGGACCCGCCAGTACTGATGGGGCGGAGACAGAAAATATGGGACAATTTGCCCATTTTTTAAGAAAAAGTTGGGACACCTGCAGAGACTGTCCCTTTAAAAACAGGATGTCAGGCCACCCTAACAAGGGGACCAGTACTCACAGGGTGCAGCTTTCTGCTCCCCTCCTTACTCTGGCCCTTCAGCGTGGCCCAGTTTGCCACCCCTGAGAGATTGCCTGACCATGGCAGGGAGCAGAAGGCTTCCTCAACTGTTACGTGGTGAGGACCGTCGCTGGCCCCTGTGAGTACCGGGCATACCACCCCCTACAAAAATACTGTTTCTTAGAAAGAGGGGGCTCGTATGAGACAAATCTCCAAAGTGGGGTCACAGCAAAAACAAGTTGGGAACCTCTGACCTAGCCCATCCCTGACAGGTGTGTGTCCAACCTACTCTTAAAAACCTCCAATGATGGGGACTCTACAACCTCCCTTGGAAGCCTGTTCCTGAGTTTAGCTATCCTTAAAGTTAGAATGTATTTCCTAATATCTAACTGCGGATTAAGCCTGTTACTACTTGTCCTACCCCCGGGGCACAGGGAGAACAACTCGTCCCCGTCCTCTTTGTAACAGCCCTTAACATATTTGAAGACTGTTACCAGGTCCCGCCTCAGTCTTCTGTTCTCAAGACTAAACAAGCCCAGGTTTTTTAACCTTTCTTCACAGAGCCCCCAGGTTTTCTGAACTTTTTATCATTTTCGTTGCTCTCCTTCCAATTTGTCCACATCTTTCCTAAAATGTGGTGCCCAGAACTGGACACAATACTCCAGGGGAGGCCTCACCAATGCTGAGTAGAGTGGAACAATGACCTCCCATGGCTTACATACAACACTCCTGCTAATGCACCCCAGAATGGTTTTAGCTCTGTGTAGGTGGTCTGGGCTGCTGAGACAAACACCTGTCAAGGATGGGCTAGGTCAGAGGTTCACATTGTTGGCTCATATTCAGTTTGTAAGCACTGAAGGTTGGTACCTGATACCCTGTTGCTGAGTAACTTGGATCTTAGCCCATCTCTGCTGCCTTCCTAATCCTAAAAGGGGAACGCCTGCCTTTGTACTCAATGGACCTGAGTCTGATCTCACTTACACTAAGTAGATACTGCATAATTCCATTGCTTTCAGTGGACTGACACCTGATTTCCACTGATGTAAACAAGACAAATCAAGCCTGGGAACTTCACCAGTAATCAAGGCGTATTTTTTCACTCCAAAAATTGCTCATGAAATGAACACTTGTTTGGGGATTATTTACCTCCCTGCTTTCCTAGGATGAAAACGGAGCTGGATTATCCGATGAAGACCTACGTGCCGAGGTGGACACGTTTATGTTTGAGGGTCACGATACCACAGCCAGTGGGATCTCCTGGCTCTTGTACTGCATGGCCCTGTACCCAGAGCACCAGCAGAGATGCAGGGAAGAGATCAAGGAGATTCTGGAAGACAGAGAGACTATCCAATGGTGAGATGTTACCTCACTGGTTTAATATCCTTTGGCTTTGGATTATTTTCTTATGTATCCAATCTGAGGAATTAAAAAAAAAATGTATCCAAGCTCTGCAATGAAGGATCAACACTTAGTATAGCAATGCTACGAAGAACAGATCCAAGGCCAAATCCAAATTTTCCTTGTGTTAAGGGCTGTTCAATTCTAGATCTTTGGTTTAGATCTCTCTCTACATTAATAAAATGCAGCAGTTTGATTGGGATAGGAACTTTAAACTATTGAAGTTGAGGAAGTTCCCCTAAGTTACGCTAGGACTGCATTCGGCCCTTGGAGTTTGAAATTGAATTAAGAATAAAACAAATCTGACAGCAGCTGTTTATTGAAATGCAAACTCTTAATATTTGGGATTAAATTTAGCATGAAAACACATCAAAGTACCTTGTAATTAATATATTACACCTTACAACAATCCTGTGAAGCAGATAGTTATTTCATGGCCCAGGACCCCATTGCGCTAGGTGCTGTACAAATATGGAGCAAAAAGACAGTTCCTGCCCCAAAAAGTTTACAGGAGCATTGACAGATCAAGAGTCTTACTCAGTGTTGCAGGAAGTCTGTGGCAGAGGGAATAGAGCCTAGGTCACCTCTATGCTTTAGGCACAAGATCACTTTCCTGTCTTCAAACAGAAATAGGCGTGTGGCATGTTTGTTTCACCCACTGATGTTGATGCTGCTGGCTAGTATTTTCAGAGTGGTAGGAGCCATTATTCATTCATACTCTCCACCTATGGTTGCTTTCAGGGATGACCTTGGCAAAATGACTTACAGCACCATGTGTATCAAGGAGAGCCTTCGCCTTTACCCTCCGGTACCTGGAGTGTCCCGACTGCTCAGCAAACCCATCACGTTCCATGATGGACGTACCTTACCAGAAGGTCTGTTTAGTCTCTTCCTTCTTAAGGGCCCGGTTCTGCCTTCAGCCGCACGCACGCCACTCCCATTGAAGTCCCTGAATGTGGTTCACGCCAACAAGAGGGGAAGAAATTCTCCTGTGACACCCAAGTGAAGATCTAGGATTTGTTGCGCAGTTTGTGGTGCTCCCATGGCCTATTCTGTCTCCATTGTAAATTGTAACATGACTCTTTGATTGTCCATTACAAATTGCACTTTCCCGTACCAACCTGTCTGCCTGAGCCATGGGCCGATTCACCCCAGGGAGGGCAGCTGGGACTGCTGCCTGCCCTACCTCAGAGACTTTGCTAGAAAGTAGCTGTGTCAGTCTCCTCCTGAGACTCCATGAGAGTCCTGCCAACTAAGTCCGTCTAGGGGATGCTTTGAATCGATGCAACCTTTGCTGCACACGTGCATGCCTTAGTGATCTCCCATCTCGACACCAGCCAGAGCTGGCTGAATGTTGTTAGTGTTGGCTGAGAGCTTCAAATGAGCCCGTGGGAATTAAGCACCCAAATCTCACTGGAGTTGAATGGAATTTGGGTGCCTAATTCCCTTAAACTCATTTGAAAATCCCAGATATTGTTTCTATTGTTTATTATTTGTACATTGGAGGTATCCAGAAGCACCAACCAAGAAGGAAGTCCCATTTGCTAGGCACTATTGCATACACATGAGACATTATACATATGATTTGAGAGAGTCTGTGCCCAGAAGAGCTTACAATCTAATGGAAACCTTTATTACTAATAATCATTCAATGGGGGGAGGGCGAGAAAGAGAGAGAGCACACCCTAATATACAACTAATATTTGCATTGAACAATTCTACTACCTCTAGACTGAGCTGTCTTAGCTTGTGAGATCAGACAAGATCACACCACAAGACTGCTTGGCCGTACATTGTAGGACTGAGCTGGAATTGCTCAGGTCACGGTCTCGTTGACTCAATAAAAGCAGAGAGCTTCATGGGAACAACAGTTATAGAACTGGATCCAAAGCCTTTCAAAGCCAGTGGAAAGACCCCCCGCATTGACTCAACCCACTTTGGGTAGGCCCAGGAGATTTACAAACTGAGTACCCCTATCATTGCTATCTTCTGTTATGTTGGGAATGATGGAGGACTATAGGGGCTGTATTGCCTAAGCAAACCTCGGCTGAATAAAATGGACCATTTAGGACATCATGGTAAATTTCACCCAGTACTTCCTGGCATAGTGTTCTACCCACCTTGTCTTGATCTTACCAAATTCTCTAGCTGCCACTCCTCTCTTCACTCAATGAGGTGGGTATGATTCTGCCAATTGAAAAATGCTACATGAATGGAAAACATTCAAAACGATCAGAAAGCAAACAAACAGAGCATGGCCTTTAATTCCAGCCTGCAGTGCCCATGGCCAGCGCGTGCTGTCCTGTCCCAGGCATACGCCTTGCAGCGTCAGTTCTAGTGGCACCCACAAAAGAGCAGGGAACTTGCAGAAAAATATGTTGCAGGTAGGGGATTGTTGGCTTTATGCTCTCCACTTGCCAGTTGGGTAGCACTACGTCAGGGACTGCTGCCCTAGCGGGGAGAGGGAGAAACAGGGCCCGGCTCAGAATCCCCCAGACCCAGAACTGTGCAAGGAAACCCCCCTACACACATGCTATCACTAGAATCCAGGCAGTGCCTCCCCTTCCCCCATCACGTGGCCTTGGGGGAGAACTGCAGAGCAGCCAGCCAGAGATGCAAGCCAGTAGGAGCAGAAGCAGCCAAAACAAGGACCTTTGGACATTCCAGTCAAAGCTGGAGAATGTTCTCTGCCTTTTCCTGCACTGTGCTGATCATCCGTTTGCTCCAACCCTCCCTCTTCCTCCTCTCAGTCTCCTTACCGTTTCACACCCCATCTGCCCCTCCTGCTCACTTCTCCTCTGCCCTGCCCCCTTCACTACTCTTCCTTCCATTTAACTGGTCCCCTCCTAACTAACCCCTCCCCACAAAATCAGTCAATCAATACAATCATGGAACTAATGTGTTTGTTTGCCGCCATCACATTGTTTCCTCTCCTTGTGTGTTCTGCCTCTTCCCCCATCCCTGTCTCTCTTGTCTGTTTTTTCGGGTTGTAGGCTGTAGGGGTCATGTGGCTGTCTCCTTCTGGTTTTCCTAATTCGTGCAATAAACACACCGCAGGAGGTGAGAGGGGAGACGTTCCCCAGCCCCAATAACTATGCTAGTGAAATATTCACCTGAGGCAGCCAGTTACTTGGCTTTAACTGCAGTCTGTTCTTCTAGGTTCAAAGTACAGCCGGCATGTCAGTCATTCTTCCCTAATCATTAGGTGCTCTTGCCCAATCTTCTAACCATTCCCTGCTTCTGACACAAACTCTATTGACTCTGTTGATAACCTGCACGTGCACGCCTGTTGAGTGTAAATTTTTTTTAAAAAGAGAGTTAGTTATTGCATAAGATTAATAAAAAAGATGAAATTCACTAAGGGCCAGATTATCCCGCCCTCCACTTTCACAAACCAAACATGTAAGTGTGCAGCCATGCGAGCTGTGAAAATCTCACCCTGAACGTAGAATGATTGTCACGCAAGTGATCGTAAAAATAGCGTTGTGGCATTCCAAGTTCTTTCTCTCCACGAATGCTGAAGATTAATATATTACAACGCCGCTTACTATTGCCATTACATCGTTGCTAATAATAGAAGGTCTGCACTCAGCACTCACCTGACACGGTCCCAGATACCTGCAGGACCACTGTGATCATGTAGTCTGACCTCTTATATTACACAGGCCAGAGAACTTCCCCAAAATAACTCCTAGAGCTTATCTGTTAGAAGAACATCCAATCTTGATTTCAAAAGTATCAGTGATGGAGAAGCCACCATGACCCTTGGTAAATTGCTCCAGTGGTTAATTAGCCTATCTGTTAAAAATTTACATCTTATTTCCAGTCTGAATTTGTCTAGCTTCAACTTCCAGCCACAGGATTGTGTTTTACCTTTCTCTGCCAGATTGAAGAGCACATTATTAAATATTTGTTCCTCATGTAGGTTCTTATAGAGTCTAGACTGTACTCACATCACCCCTTACCCTTCTCATTCTTAAGCTAAATAGATTGAGCTCTTTTGAGTTTATCACTATAAGACATGTTTTCCAATCCTTTCATCATTTTTATGGCTGTTCCCTGAACCCTCTCCAATTTATCAACAACCTTCTTGAATTGTGGACCCCAGAAATAGACACAGTATTCCAGCAGTGGTCTCCTGCTGCCAAATACAGAGGTAAAAATAACCTCTTTACTCCTACTCAAGAATCCCCTGTTTATGCATCTTAGGATCGTATTAGCTCTTTTGGCCACAGCATCACACTGGGAACTCTTGTTCAGCTGATTATCAACATACAATGACCCCCAAATCTTTTTCAGAGGCACCACTTCCCAGGATAGAGTCCCCCATCCTGTGAGTGCGGCCCATATTCTTTGTACCCACATGTATACTTTTACATTTAGCTGTATTACAAAGCATATTGATTGCTTGTGTCCAGTTTACTAAGCGATCCAGATTACGCTGAATCAGTGACCTGTCCTCTTCATTATTTACCCCTCCTGCAATCTTTGTGTCCTCTGCAAACTTTATCAGTGATGATTTTATCTTTTCTTCCAGGTCATTGATAAAAAATGGCCTAGGGCCTGCGGGACCCCACTAGAAACACACAGTTCAATGACTATTCCCCACTTACAATTACATTTTGAGACCTATCGCTTTTGCTGGCGATACGTGAGTCAGAATGGAACCCAGCTCATTCTCCCATAGTTTAATGTTGCCTCTGCAGGGCTAAAGGGAGTGAAAACATGTATGTAGAAATGACTCAAGACATTTCTCAGACAGCAGGTGTGTTGGTGAAGAAGATTAAGGGCCTTTAACAGAATAGCGTGTTTTGCTGAATAGATGTTTGCCCTGTGAGGTCACCAAGATTTTTCTTATTTTTCTTACAGGTTCTCTGGCTGCAGTGAATATTTATTCTCTTCATAGGAACCCAGCTGTATGGCAAGATCCAGAGGTACTTTTAACTTTACAGAAAGAAGAGGTGGTCACGTAGTTAAAACAAAGGACCGGGTACCAAGAGAGATGGGTGCTATCCCTGCCTCTGCCCCATACTTCGTTGAGCGAGGGATTTCTTACTTCTCCCTTCCTGCATTTCCCCAGCTGTAAAGCAGGGATAATATTGACCTTACCGAGGTGTTTTGCAATCTTATTCATGTAGCATCTGTCCAGATGAAAGGTGCAATAGATCTGCAAAAAGGAGGTTGCCCTACAGATTCTGAGTATCGTAGAGCAACAGAGGAGGGTGTGGAACGGTCTGTTTTTACACATAGTCACGTACATCCGGTGGAATAAGGATTCAAAGCGTTTTGGGGCAAATGTAGCAGATGATGCTCTTGGCTGTACCAGCAACTCCACCCAGTCACCTGGCAGCTGTGGTGAGGGGCAGTAGTACTCTGGGCCCAGCACAAGGGCTCACTCTTTAGCTAGGGGGCTGCACAGGGGATGTGTTGCAACAGCACCTCCCCAGCTTACAGGGTGATGGCATTTCCCTGCTTCGCACAGCTCACATTTGGGACAGTGCTGGCCCCTTCTGGGAGGGGAGATCACCGCCCCTTCGCAGTGCTGGCGTCAAACCAAGCAACGCTGCAGTTTGGGAACAAAAAGCCTTTGCCACAGACCTTTGAACTCTCTTCCCGCAGGTATATGATCCCATGAGGTTTTCACCAGAGAACTTGTCCAAGATGCATTCCCATGCTTTCGTGCCCTTCGCAGCCGGAGCACGGTGGGGAATATTTCGTTCACTCTCTGGGGGGTCGTGTCAGCTTCACTTTCTCAGCCGCCCCCTATTCAGTTTCACCAAATATATTCGCACAGTAAACATCCCAATAATCCAGGGGGGTTTCAAACTGGGTGTCGGGACCCCTCAGCGGGTTGCAAGGTTATTACATGGGGGGTTGCGAGCTGCCAGCTGCCACCCCAAATCCCACTTTGCCTCCAGCATTTATAATGGTGTTAAATCTATTAAAAAGTGTTTTTAATGTATAAGGGGGGGTCACACTCAGAGGCTTGCTGTGTAAAAGGGGTCACCGGTACAAAAATCTGAGAACCCCTGCAACAATCCGATCAGCACACCATCACCCTAAATTATTACAGAGCAACTCCAGAGCCATCACTCATGGGACTGAATTCTGGATCACTTGTAGGGGGAGGTATTCCATGCACAGGTGTGTGGCAGTTAAGCACATTAAAAGCCAATGGGAGCTAGGTGCCTAATTTCTATATGTGGCTTGGAAAAATCTCCCCTGTGGTCAGCAAAGATCTCTTGGCACTTTTCATTAGAGTGGGGGAGTAACTGTATCAATCTCCTTGCAGGTTCAATGGGAAAGAGCTTTTTCCACACCTGTCCCAAAACTGCCTGATAGTGGTTGCTGTGCACTATTAAACAGCTGCCATGTCTTAACCCAGAAGTGGCAGCACTACAGTGATGGGTAAAGGGATTCGTCTAGGCTATATTACAGTAGCAGCCAAAAGCCCCAATTGAGATGAGGATCCCATGGTGCTAGCTACTGTGCATACACATGAGAAATGGTCACTGACCCAAAGAGCTGGGTTGGTCCACTCAGCTAGCAAAGCGCTTTGGGATACAATTGTGAATGAAAGTTGATTGCTAAGTTCTTATAGGCTTCCCCTCCCTCTTCCAGGAACTGCATCGGGAAGCAGTTTGCCATGTACGAGCTGAAAGTGGCTCTCGCCCTGACTCTGCTCCGCTTTGAGCTGTCTCCTGATCCAGCCAAACCACCCAAGGAAATACCTCAGGTTATCCTCAAGTCCAGCAATGGGATCCACCTGCTCTTACGGAAACTTCCCTGACACCGCAGAAACCATGGAGCTCCGCACTGGAAGTCTGTAGGATCGACTCATTTTCAAGGGAGTGCAATCCATGGGTGTTTCCCGGGATAGCCCCACTTCAGCCAACCCGTTCCACAACCTTTCCTGAATTCTCAGCACCAGCTGGTTTCTCTGGGGCCTTCCCCATCCCCAGAGTTGGAGGGATGTTGTTGGGAGGAGACCTGGATATGGGAGTAAAGCATCCCAAGCGCCCCCTCCCTGGCTAAGGAGCACTCTTGCCTGTCAGCGCCATGCTCTGGGACCCGAGCTATGCAGGCTCGAGGGCAGCGCTTCTCCCCTTTCCACAGCCCCTCACGCGGTACTGAGGGTACAAACAGAGCTCTGAGTGCAATTTCACGTCCGTTCCCTAATGCAAACTGTAGAGGGCAGCACTGCGACGGAGCTAGCTCTCCTTCCCCGACAGGAGTCCAGGTGTCTCTGCAGCTCTCATCGGAAGAGAGCCAGTGATCTAGCTGGGATTTAAGGCCTCCTTACACTGGGATTTTAGGCACCCCTAGTGTAGACACAATTTACACCGGTGCACTGCAATGTGCCCTAATGCCTAAGCTCAGAGGGTAGACTGAGCCCAACCCTTATCCTCACACAGAAGCACATTGGTCTGTTTTGCACTGATCTCCTATCCATCCAGCCTTGCAGGGAGGTGTGAATTCCACCACCAAGGCCACTCTCATCCCTTATGAGGGATTATCATCAACGCTTGGTTGGGAAGATTGAAGTGTGAGCTGGGCCAAGTCTCCCAGTCGAGAGGTGGGTGGACACTGCTCCCCACTGAGAAGCTCTGGAGTTTTGGTTTGGCCCACTACAGCAATAGAGGCCAGTGAGAATTTTTGCTCCAACTCTGAACTTTCTTCCAGTGGAGGCTGCTCAGATCTTGGCTCGGAGCTCTCTGTAATTTAAACACCGACACGATGCAACATGGAGAATCAAAGATCCATGCAGGCTGCCTTCAGACTACACACACGGCTCTGATTGGCCCTAAAAAGTCACTCAGCTGGCGCCAAGATACCTCTAATTCCCCCTCTAATCCAGGATGGATACTTACATGATCCCCAGAGTAGAGCTTCCTTGTCACATTGTTTATGCTAGACAGATATTGAGGGTTCTCCCTGTGCATTCATCCTTGGAAACTGCCCCTCCCATGTAGCAATTACATCAAGATACCTTCCAGCCCAGAGAAAGGTGCAGCAATTCCCTCCTCACTTGGAGCCTGATCCCCAGTCTGTCAGTAGGAGTCTTCTTCCCATTGACTTCAACGGCCTTTGGGTCCTTCGTTTGGAGAACGTGACAGCTAACTCTGCCAGTTTGCTGATTAGCAACATTCTATGCATTCTTATGCCCATGCTATCTCGGACGCTGTGCCTTTGAATGAAAAATCTGGAGCAACCTGGAGCCGGAAAGGCCTGCCAGGGTGAGACTCAGATACCCCCTTCCAGATGAGACACCAGTTTGCATTCAGAAGGAAGGAGGAAGGAAGGTTAGCTTGTCAAATGCCCTGAATACAGCCATGCCCTGTAGAATGCAGCTGAAAGATTATGAATTGGTCAAGATGTCTTTACATATCCTTTTCAGGCTGTGAGCTGTAGACCGAGCAAACCCTAATATGCAGTATACCCTAATAGCTACCCATCTGCGAACTTTGTCACTCACCTTCCCTAGCTTATGCCTAAAGGAAAACCAGTTCAACAACTTGCCATTGGCTTTATGTTTCTCCTCTCTAGTTCTGTAACGAGCAGGATGTTGTTCAACTCCCGCTCTGGTTTGGATGTGGCCATTATTGCAGGGATGTCGGTGTTGCCCAAATGTCCCAAGATCTGAAAGAATCTCTTACCCTAAGAAAGGAAAGAGCAGATGGGGTCACTGCTCCAGGTATCCCCAAAGTGGGCATGAGAAGGACTATGCCCATAAAGGCATCACAGACAACAAAGGGGGATCCATGCGGGCATAGAATGAATTCTCATACCTTAGGGGCACTGGCTGTTACAGTGGAACTGACCCTTTAAGTAGCTGTGCACCTCTTCAGCCATTCTCCCTGCTGGGTGAATGCATGGGAGACACAACAGCTCCTGGTTGGATGTGGGAAAGAGAGCGAGATGATGACCGAGGTTCTCTCTCTCTCTGGCTGGCTGTGGTGCCTTGTGAATAGGAATACGTTTGTCCATTTTTTTTCCATTGTAAAGGCTCTCGCCTCTGCAGAGTCATGCTTGGATCTAAATCAAACCCTTTACAGATTAGACACATAGGCTCAAAACTGGGGAAATGAGAGCTGAATAGGCTTGCTGCTGAAATGGGCCTGGCTTTAGTATGAACCCATTTTCACAAGGCAAGGAGTCTGAGTTTGTCCTGCACTGAACCAAGGAGTGTACTGAACAGGATGTTCCTAGATAAAGCAAGGCCATTTGCTCCTTTCCCACAACAAACTAAAGGGGTCTTTGTTCAAAATCCTTTTCTGCACTGAACCGTGTTTTCTGGCCAAGTGGGTAAAGAGAAGAGGTGCTTTGGGGGCAGTCGGCAAAGGCTTTTAGAAGAAGTCAGAGAGAAAATTCCTAGAAGACAACAGACCAATAGAATAAGAGGTTCAATATAACAGAGCTAAATCCAGCCACTAGACAAGGCAGTATGTAGCTGACAAAACAGACTCAGGGTGAAGGCCCAGGCTGAAAGTTCAATGCTCATCTCAGACCTTGTTCAGCAGAAGCCAAGGACTGACAGCTCAATAGTAAGAGGCAGAATATAATAACATACATAAGAGCAGCCATACTGGGTCAGAGCAATGGTCCATCTAGCCCAGTAGCCTGTCTTCCGACCATGGCCAATGCCAGGTGCCCCAGAGGGAATCAACAGAACAGGGAATCATCAAGTGATCCATCCCCTTTCGCCCATTCCCAGCTTCCGGCAAACAGAATCACCCCCTACGTCAGAGAAAGGCATCTCTACACCTTTAGAGGTTTATTTAGGCCATTGGCTACAGCTGAGTCCAGGGACTGAAACCAGATGGGGAAAGCTGTGTGTCTCGTGCCTGGGACTAACCTGTGGGAAAAGCACCAAGTCAAGACAGACTTAAGAAGTAGAGAATCAATTCCTGCTCTGTGACTCCAGTTACGTGTCTCAAACCTGGACAGAGACTAAAACATTATTCCACACTCCTTAAGTATTAGAAGCCTGGTTGGAGAAATAGCTAAGAAGTCTCACCATGCTATCCAGCTAAAAATCCTTTAATTTACTCCAATTCTAAAGCTGTAATCTGAAAGCCCCCTTCAGGAGATGAGCTACTGAAAATAATGACTTCCAGAATAACTGAAGTTTTAACATCCTGCTTAACCAATGCACTAAGAACCTTTGGCCTAAGCTGCACCTGTGATTTCTGTAACCGACAGTGGATACTGCTAACGGAATAAAGTGGGAAATGCTCCAGAACTTGCATCTTGCTTGGGTTTGCAGGTCAAAGTGTAAGCTACAGAAGTGCCGGGTGTTGTGACAGGACCTGCTTTGCCTCCCATCGGAGACAATCACCGGTGAATTTAATTTATTTCATGGGTAGGGTCTGAGTCTTCTGTCTTGAACTAATTCATTTGCGGGGGAAGAGTTTCAAAGGCAAACGAGACACTTAGGTGTCTAACTCTTTTTTGAAAAATCAATGGGAAATCTCTCCCTGTCCCCAAATCAGACTCTTGGTAAAACTTTTCAAATGTTAGCTTTGTTTAAATTGGGTCCTAAGTCACTAATAGAGCCCCGACCACGAACGTGGGATGTGTCTTTACCCTTCATGACGCTGAACTGAGAGAAATAGAGACATCATGAGTCCGGCCAGTTTCGGACACCAGGTACAAAGGTCCCTCAACTCCTGTGCAGTATTTCCCTGCTGCACGAACTGGGGGTGCCGAGAGCGTCTAGTGTTTTATAGGTTTCAGAGTAGCAGCCGTGTTAGTCTGTATCCGCAAAAAGAACAGGAGGACTTGTGGCACCTGAGAGACTAAAACATTTATCTGAGCATCAGCTTTCGTGAGCATCATGAAGGGCGTTTTATAAACATCTACTTGTGCCCCAGAGAAGGGGTATCCCAAAAAATAATGGGTGGGCATAAGAGATGGAGTTCGAAGTGTCCAAGGGGAGACTGGAGGAGGACAGCTAATTGAATGCAGTGGGGCTCTTTAAACAGAGATCTGCTTACATGTGACTTTTGGATCCAGGCTGGCTTCCGAATCTGATCTTCTCCAAAAAGATGGGTGGAGGGGTGTTCATGTTTGATTCTTCACGTTAGCCCACCCTACATACTTAGAGAGAAGCCATAGCTGTGAAATCCAGAGCCGGGTCTGGATCCAGATCAGAATCTCTGCAGAGTTCAGGACTGGGATTCCGTCTGATGCCCTGGTTCAAGCTGAGGGATCTGGAGCAGGAGAGCTGCTTGGAATAGGGAGGAAGGATGGCCTACTGGATAAGGCACTCAGGATACCAGGGCTCAATTCCTGGCACTGCCTCTCACATCCTGTGTGACTTCGGGCAACTGACTTCAGCTGCCCTGTGCCTCAGCTTCCCCTCTGTAAAACAGGAATGATATTTCCCTCCCTCAGAGGAGTGCTAGAGATTATGAGGTGCTCTTGTATGATAGTGATGAGGGCTATATAATCACCGAGACAGGGGAGGCCATTCCAGGCACAAAATGCAGCATGAATATACACAAAGACCAGTCTAGTTAAAACAATACAACTTGTGTGCAGACCATTTCTGAGAGCCGAATTCTGCCTTGACCTACATTTCTCTCAAGCCTCCCTCAAATGAAGGGCATAAACTGCTGTGGAATTTGGCACCTTTACAACAGTCTACTAGAAGAGCAACCATACTGTCTGTGATGTGTCCCAGCATCATGAGTAACCATGGAAATATTACTGAGCTATCTCTCCCCCTTGTTCTGAAAACGAAAGCAAAATTCACCCTTGCTGTCATCCCCCTGGAAATTTTTCTTTATCTTCAGTAATTCTGCAAATGCAGTCACAAGTCAGCACCCAGAGTCCAGATGAACTTGAAGAAAAAGTTCACACCCAGATTTGAATTTCATGGTTACAGGCCCATCCTGGGATGCATAAACAGGGGAATTTTGAACAGGCTTAGAAAGATTTATTGATCTCATGTATGGCAATGGTGCGACCGCTGCTGGGATCTTGTATCCAGTTCTGGTGCCCACACTTTAAGGAGGATGGAGGTAAATTGGAGAGGGACCAGAGAAGAGCCATGAGAATGATTAAAGGATTAGAAAACCTGCCTTACAGTCAATGAGCTCAATCTATTTGGCTTAACAAAGAGAAGGTTAAGGGGTAACGTGATTACAGTCTACAAATACCTACCTGGGGAATAAATATTTAACAATGGGCTCTTCAGTCTAGCAGAAAAAGGCGTCCAATGGCTGGAAGTTGAAGCTAGACAACTTCAGGCTGAAAATAAGGCCTAATTATTTAACAGTGAGAGTAATTACCCACTGGAACCATTTATCAAGGATCGTGGTGGATTCTCCGTCACGGACAATTTTTTAACTCGAGAGTGGATATTTTTCTAAGAGATCTGCTCTAGGAATTAATTGGGCGAGGCTCTGCTGCCTCCAAAATGCAGGAGGTCAGAATAGCTGATCACAATTGTCCCTTCTGGCCTTGGCATCCATGAATCTCTACTTAAAACAGCCCAGGGTTTGAAACTCTCTCGATACATCAGGCCCTGTTGGTGACTGTAAGCGGTGAAAATGTACAAGGACACAGCCAGCTTTTAGAAACCAGTAATTAGCGTAGATGAGCATCTAGTCTGACCTCCTGCACAGCCCTTAGGACTTCCCTGTCTTAATCCTGCTTCAGCTTCAGAGCTGGGCTTGAAATAGAAAAATATCTGCTCTAGATTTAAACATTCCAGTACTGGAGGATCCATCACAACCCTTGGTAAGTTGCTTCAGTTATTATTATTTATTGGTATTCCTGTAGCACCTAGAACAAAAAGACAGTCCCTGCCCCAATGAGCTTACAATGTAAGTAGGAAATAAGAGACAACAGATGGATACAGACAGAGGAGGGGAAACAAGGCAAAAATTAAATGATATTGGTCAGCATGACAGGCAGCTGTCTTAGCACATCAGTGACCTTACAGTTGTCAAGTTTTTTGTAGGCATCACAGCAAAGGTGAATTTTAGGGAGGGATTTGAAGGAGTAGGAGGACTTAGTTTTGCAGATGTTTACAGGGAGCTCCTCCCAAGCACGAGAAGCAGGTTGCGAGAAAGCACAAAGGGAAGGAAGGGTTTGGAAATGTAACAAGCAGGGGGATTGGAGATGGGATATTACCTCTTGTCACTGAATCAGAGATGAAAGGAAGGGTGGGGGTAAGCCCAGAAGGGCCTTGAAAGTGAAGACAAATAGCTTATGTCTGATGTGGTAGAGAACCAGGGGAGGGATGCAGAGGAGTAACACGATCAACCCTAGGGAAATTATGTTTGCAGATAGCCAACGGTTAATCACCTTCACTGTGAAAAATGTACATCTTCTTTCAGGTCTGAATTTCTCTAGTTTCAACATCCAGCCATTAGTTGTTAGATGTTTGTCTGCTGGGTTCAATTTCTGTTCTCCTTGTAGGTCCTTCTAGACAGCTTGAGTCACCCCTTAACCTTCCTCTTTGCCAAGTAGATTGAGTGACTTGAGTCTTTCATCATAAGGCCTGGTTTCCAATCCTTTAATCAGTCTTGTGTCTTTTCTCTGAACTATCTCCAGTTTTTCCAACCCCCTTCTTGAAACGTGGACACCAGAATTCAGCACAGTCTTGCAGTCACGGTCACACCAGCACCAAATACAGAGGTAGGAGAACCTGTCGACGCCTACTTAATATGTCCCTGTTTATGCATCCCAGGATCACATTAGCCCTTTTGGCCACAGTGTCACATTAGAGGCAGCTCATGTTCACAGCTGACGATCCACTGTGGCCCCCAGGTCTTTTTCAGAGTCACTGTGTCCAGGATAAAGCCCCTGGCTTGTAAGTAAGCCCTGCATTTTTTTTTCCTAGGTGTATGTCTTACATTTGGTTCTTGTTGATTTGATTTGCTATATTGTTTGATCTGCTAATAAAATTACAACATGGGCCAGAATAGTCCTTATAAAAAACCACAGTGAAATCATTTCAACCTGCTATTACCTGCCACCCCCTCTGGGGTGGAGCACATCGGTGGTTTAACAGCACACAACTCAACAGTCTAACTAAAGATGTGAAAGAATATGTATCTCATCACAACATGCAGAGGAAATTTTCGATAGGCAAATGTGATTTGCCAAACTGGAACTGATCGAAGACACTCAGATTAATCCCTGACTCCTGAGAAAAAATGCCATAA
Source organism: Lepidochelys kempii (assembly GCF_965140285.1). Taxonomy (NCBI): domain Eukaryota; kingdom Metazoa; phylum Chordata; order Testudines; family Cheloniidae; genus Lepidochelys; species Lepidochelys kempii. The sequence continues at coordinate 101,900,162 of NC_136387.1, read as the reverse complement.
AAGGACAAATTGGTCAGGATCTGTTTGACTCAGCAAATTAGTGAGTACAGGGTCCCTGACATTATTGATGGGGCACAAATTCAGCTCTGACTCAGATAGGAGGAGGGAAAGTACCCAGTCCACCACCAGGATTGTAACTGGAGGTTTAAAATAGGTTTAAATATATTTGCCTGAAAATATTCCAATGTTTTGTGTTGTTATCTACAACGTAACACTAGGTGGCAGCAGAGAGATTCAGATATACTGCAAAGCCCTCCTCTTGTCACTGAATTCAAAGTGATTGGGCTAATATTGCATAGTTCTATAATCATTCATTTGAATTGTTAAATCAATTCATTGTGGCCTTCTTCATACTCTTCTTGTGCTTGCTTATGTTGTCGGAGTATTTGTGTGACTGCATTTCAATAGCAGAAATCCTCTTGCAAATCAAAATGTCAACTCAGCTATCCTAATGTTCCCGGAGCATGCATTTAAAACTCACTCTTTCTCTCTGAACAGTCATATGAAAAACCCCATTAAAGAGTTAACCCATGTCCAGTCCAGGGAGAGAAACAATGCGTGCGGTTGATGCGCTGATCTAGGACTACAGTAGATCACAGCTCAAACACAAGCAATAAAAGTGTGGTGGGAAAATGTGGTATAATTCTGAACAGCGAATCGATCTGAGAAATTTGTGATCTGTTTGTGGCCATGAAGAGCAACGTTTGTTCCTCTGTGATGAGCCAGCGCAATGCCTTCTGTAACTTATTTCTTATTTGCATTTCAGTCTACCCGAAGAGCCCTGGGCATGGATCAGAACCCCATTGTGCTAGGTGCTGTACAAACACAGAACTAAAAGACAGGCCCTGCCCCAGAGATCTTACAATCTAAGTATAAGACAAGAGAGAACGGACGGAGGCAGACAGACAGGGCAGCAAAAGGAAACAATGAGACAATATTTATTAGCTTGGTAAGTGGTGATCGCAGTCGACACTTAAGGCCCATTTAAGCCCTCTGCACAGAGGTAAAGTTCACCCTCTGGGAAGAGAACGAGAGGTGAAATTCATGAGATAAATTATTCATTACAAATCATTCGCTCAGCTCAACTATTGACTCACCTCCCCTAGGGTGACCAGAGCTGATTGACCAAATGTTAAATTGCCACGAAAACCTTTGGATCCTCTTGGATTGTTTTTGAAAGCCAATTTTCTGGGTTTCAGAGTATCAGCCGTGTTAGTCTGTATCCGCAAAAAGAAAAGGAGGACTTGTGGCACCTTAGAGACTAACAAATTTATTTGAGCATAACCTTTCGTGAGCTACAGCTCACTTCATCGGATGTATTCAGTGGGTGAATTCAGTTACTCGAGAATGGGAAGCCCTGGAGACGGTTGCCCTTGGCTCAGCCACAGGACAGGTCAGGGGGAAGAGTAAAGCTTCCTCAGCTCAGACTCAGAAAATAAACCCTCCAAGGGCTTGTCCTCACCACAAAGTTACCATGAAGCTCTGGTGTTCCCATCATCTTGACCCTTGTCCAGACACAAAACTTCCCTCCCTTATGTGCAAGGGGGCCAACGCGAGGTGGCCGGGACGACCAACGGTACAAGGCACACCTCAGTTGGACTCACCTCATCAGCTGCTAACATAACTTCTCTGTAGTGTGGCCACAGGCTTGTGCCATGACCAGCAGTTGAAGGCTGCCAGTGTCTTCCCACAATTCTCCCAGGGCCTCTTCCCCAGGTCTTGTCTTGCTATCTACACCTATTCCCTGCTTCCAGACCAGAAATCACCTACCATTGGCTTATTTTACCTGCAAACCACACACACCCTCACCCCCCCACCCACACACATACATTCAGATGTAGCCTTCACTCCCATCACTTGATGGCATAGCAAGCTGCCCTTTAGGAAATCAAAGGAGACCACTAACTCATTACTCATATGCCATCAGGCAGCCATGGGATTTGTTACTCCCGTGTGCCAGCTCATTCAGTCTGGAGGTGAGATGTGCTGTATCTCACGCCAATTCCCTGACCGGCTCTCACGATATCTGGTGTTTTTCCTGGAAGGCCCAACTCCTGGAGTCAGGTGCTTAACTGAGAACCTCAACTAAGCTTCTAGGCTTCATGGTTGTGGAGAAAGCCTTGAAAACACAACCCCGAAAGGGCCAGAAAACAGAAGGCGAATAAAGGGAGCCCTCAACGGAATAGTTCTGAAAAAAATCTCATGCATTTTAAGGCTCTCATGATTTTAGAACTTGAGGAGTTGGGATACTGGCCATGATCCTGAGCCCATTGAAGTCAATAACAAAATTCCCATCTACCGTGCACTCTAGCAAGGATCTTAGTGTGCTTTGCAGTGACTGATTCATTAAGCCTTAGAGCATCCCAAGGAGAGATAGGTACTAGAAGTATAATAGCCATTGCACGTCCAGGGAAACTGAGGCACAGAGAGGTCAATGATTTGACAAGGGTACACAGCTAGTGTTGCAGAGGGAGAGCTGGGAAGGAAACCCAAGAGGCCATATTTCCACTCCTTTGTTTTGACAGCACTACTACGTAGCACTTACCATGTTCAAATTGATGCTAAGCCATTGTCACCTTCACTACACTCTGGTGTAGCTAAGGAAAGTATTATCTGTTATCTTCATTGTACAAGTGAGGGAAACTGAGGCATGGAGCTGGGCAATGACTTGCTCAACGCCACACTGTGCAGAGCTGGGGATTTACTCCTCAGAAGTGCCTGACTCTCAGCCCACTGCTCCTTCCACTAGGTCACAAAGCCAATACATTGTTCTTATTCCAAGTATAAAGTTCTAACTGCAAAACGACAACTGGGTCTCTTTCCTTCAATCTATTTAGAGTGTCTTGGCCATTTCTGAGCTACCTATGCTTTAGTATGTCAGCGGCACACATGCAATGTATGTCTTTTTAAATTATTTTTTTGGTAGGGGATGGGGGGGCAGAATCTGCCTTTTAAGAGTCAAGCGTGGATTCTGATCTCTCTGACCCCAGCGTAAATCTGGAGTAGCTCCCCTAAAGTCCTGGAGGTTACGCTGGATCTCAGAGATTAGAATCTGGTCCTTCCCCCCCCCCCCCCCCGTCTGCAGCCTGCAAAGCAAAGGAAGGTGTTTCCATGAGACCTTTTGCAATTTATTACCTATTCGTCCCCTTTGGCTTGAGACTCTTTTCTGTCTCCTCCACCCCTTTGCACCACCCAAGAGGCCGCCTCAGAGTGAGTCAGCTGTGCTGATAACATGGAAACGGTTTCCCTGATGGACTGCAAGACTCCTGTCTCAGTGGCTACGGCAGGCCCTCCCTCTCATCCTGGTTTCTTTTCATTTTACCCAACTCTCACAGCAGGGTGGATGGAATTAGATAAGGAGGGGTAGATTTTCAAAGGGCTCAATGATGAGCAGCAGGGGTGGCTGAACCAGCTACTGGAGGCCTTTGAAAATACATTACTGGGTCGCTGCTTTGAAAAGATTTTCCCCTAAGGCATCTGGTCTGCTGTCCCCTATGGGACATGCAGCTGGGACTGTTGGGTAATTGGCATGAAGCAGAGTTTCTTCACACAGTAAATGGCAGAGCTTGTTGGATCCTGCAGAAACAGCATTCTGCCACCAGTTGGCTGTTTGATTTAACCATTTCACTGCTTGTTCTGCTTTGCTCTTGGGGAGCGTTCACACCCCCGGGTGTGTGATCACATGACTGTCTGGGAGAAAGGCCAGTCTTCACATTCACATCTACATTCACCCCAAACCAAGGGTGTTCATTCATGATCAACAGAATTCATCCTTCTGCAATCCTTGTTCCCAGAAATAAGGAGTTCCAGTCACCCAGTCAGGGCGCAGAAATAATATCATGCGACATAGATGACCAATCACACATCGCGAACAGCAGAGGATCAAAGTTATCAGCGTGAGAGCAGTTTACTGGCTCGGTCCAAATGGTTTGGTGAATAGTCACGAAGAAAAAACATTCACCCAAGTTGGGCTCAGTTTGTGATTGATTCACAAGCAGGCTGTCCTACACGGTTCACATCCAGGCGTAGGAATTGACGGGTGCAATTCCCTAGCCTGTGTCCTGCAGAAGGTGAGAGTAGATGGCCTAATGGTCCCTTCTGGCCTTTAACTTTCTGTATCTGGATCTGAGTGCCTCAGCAATCGTCTCACTCCATCTCTGATTCCTACAAAAGGCATGAAACACACATCTCGCTGCAACAGCTGGCTACCTAATAGTGAGGAGCTAACTTCCAACAGCACAGTGATGCCCTGGGTTGATTTTAATGGCAAGAATCAGGAAGAATCTCCATTCTATATCCTCACCTAGAAGTACCACCTGGGACTACAGTGCCCCAACATCACCCTAGGTTTCTCTTCGAGGCTGCCCAGCCAAATACTGACCCAGTCTGAGCTGGAGGGTGTGTTTATATTTCACAATGACTCAGTGGCCTATCATGATCATTTGCAGTGTTTATTCAGAAAGGACCCAGGCTGAGGGATCTCTGGAGATGGGACAGACACCTTCCCTAACAGGTAGGTTAAAGAAATTGACAGTGAGCCTTTGTCCGGAAAGGAAGCGAAGTACAAATATGCAGCTCTGCTTGGGGATGGGGCATCTAGACTCCAGTCAGTAGTTAGCAGAGAGGAGGTTACCACTCTTTCTGAGCACAATAACTTAAACAGAGGCCTGCTGTCACTCGCAGAGATTACCATCTGTGTCCAGTGGAACAAGGGAAGAATAATGGGCCAGATCCTCAGCTGAAAATCTGGCTCCATAAAAGGACTCTTGTGGTTTGGGTTGATCTGGGTACCTACAGATATGGGGAAATGCTTGCTGTGACAGGCCCCTCTGCCATCATTTATTTAGGGTTGTTTTCCCTTCACTCAGCCATCAGCTTCTAACCCAGCCAGCCCCTTTAATATTCAGGAGCAACAGCTTGGTTTCAAATGTGAAAACTAAGATTAAAAGAGAGAACTAAGAACTTCCTCGCGGTTCTTTCAATGTGGGGATGAGCGTGCAGGGAGGGCATTGCTGTCTGGAGCGTAGAACAGGCGACTAGGAGTCACGGCTCTTGAGTTCTGTTCTTGACTCACTGTGTGAACGTGGGTTCTTCTTGGTGTGTCCGTATTATCTGGAAAACGGCCAGCACTTCGCTACCTCACAGCCATGCTATGGGGCTGAGTGGATGCCTGGTCGTGAAGCGCTTGGAGATCCTCGGATGACATGCGCTGTGCGCCAAGATTACCGTGTTAACTTTTGTTGTTGATTGTTATTTTCAATGCTGCCATTGCATCTCTCTGGCACTCTCCCCCAGCCTTTGGATTAAAGGCGTTATATATAGAAATAACAGGTAATAAGGAAAGCCGGTCAGAGAATATTTTGTTGCACAACAATTTCCATTTGTGATCAACATCTTGAAAGTTTCCAGCCCACTCTGGTAAGCAGTGCCAGGTGTTGTCATTACTGCGGAAGAGGCATGAGGTGAATACCTTTTTAAAAGCCGATTTACGGCCTTTTCCTGCAGCCAACGTGGACCAAACTTGCCTTGACTTGTAGATTTGCCTGCAGCAAGATCAGTGCTTCTGGCATGACCTCGAAAAACGCTAATGTCTGGTTCATTGATGGGCTCAATGGAGGGGCAACTGGATGAAATTCTCTGGCCTGGGCCATACAGGAGGTCTGATTAGATGAGCCTTTTTCTAGCCTTAAAGCTGTGGGCGTCTGGATGCCTGCATGTTCACATGACATTAAACAGCTCTTCATCTCTTTCTGAAACCAACGTTCAACGGCTTCTAGAGGAGAAGAAAACCAGGGTGAGAAGCGGTCAGCGTGGCGAGATAAAGATCTAATCGCTCAAGTGTTCACCCCAAATGACTCCCTCTAATATGATGACATTTCTGTACTTTCCCGGCACTCCCTCTGCATTGCCATGACTACGACGACTGCACAATCAAATGGCAATTTATTAATGGGGGTTACGGGGGGGGGGGGGGCTTGGTGCCATAAATCCAGTTAAAGACACAGATAGCGCCAGCTCTGATGGCATTAATGAGATGGTAACGCGGCACTTAGGGAAACCGGGCTGTGTGTTTAGTACCGAATATTCCCCTCTCTTTTTTTGTTTTGTTTTTGAACCGCAACCAGTGGAGCTAAAAGGTTAGGTATCAGCCCGATAATCGCAAAAGACGTGTCATTATTACGTGCCACACATTTATTATCTCCTCCTCCAGCCGTGTCACAGGCGGCTGGAGGAGGGCAGATAACTGGTTCCTCCATGCAGATGGTTTATTATCAGCGTGCTCCAGGAGGAGGTTTAAGACAGTTAGTGATGCTGTTTGCCGGTTAAAGATTAGAGACCCCAGAGAATAATTAACAATCCCAATACGCAGTTTTCTGCAGGATTCTTATGGTTTCTCTCCCCTCTTCCCCACCCCCTTTAATCTCTCCGTTCTAGCAGGTGTAATAAAGTGATAAGGAACGGCTCAGGGGATGTTTGTTTGACTGCTGTGGGTATACAAACCAACACTAGATGGGGTTTTACTGCTGGCTTTTCATTGGTTTGAACCGAGACCAAAAACTTTTTGAGCCACTTTGCCACACACACTCCTGCGCTGGCCCCAGATACCATCCGGCCATGGAGGACGTGCCCACCGTCAGGACATGGGGAACATATACCTCTTCCAAACAAGCTGCAATGCTCACCTCAGGTTGGTCCGGCCATCTGCCAGAATTGCAGCCATGCATGGAAGCCAGGGGCAGTGTGTGGGTTAAAAAACATGCGGCTCCATTTCTCTTCTCTTCCGCCCGTGGTTTGGATCCTCTGATTTTTTTCCCCCTTGGGGAATTCTTGCATGCGCATTGTTATGACAAAACAAACTTTCCCCCATCTTTATGTGCATTTGACTCCCAAATAGCCTCTTGAGATACAAACCTCATATCCACCAAGGCCTCAAGGCACCGCGATTGTATGATCATCCCCCAAGCAACTTCCACACAATGCAAAGACTATAATGCAGGATACTCCACCCTAGCAGCAGTGAAAACCCATCTTCATTTTTACAATGACAGGACTGCGGAACAAAAAGTTGCTTACAGAGATCATCGATCTATTTCTTGCAATGATCATTGAAATACAAGGAAATGTTCTGGTCTGATTCTGTAATCTTTGAAAAGCCACATTCCAAATTTCTTTGGGGGCCGGATCCTCAGCTGGTATGGACCGGGGTTGTTTCACTGAAGGCCGCAGAGCTACACCAATTTGCATCGGTTGCTAATGCATTAGAGTCAATGGGGCATCACCAGTTTATACCAGCCAAGTACCCAGTCCTTAGTACCAAGCAACATTTAAGCTCTTTGGGGCGAGAACCATTTTTCTGGTCTGTTTGTGCAGCGCCTCGCACAGCGAGGTCCTGATCAACTACTGGGGTTCCTACCTGCAGGGTAAGACCAATAATAATAAAACCAGTGTCACTCCTGTGATTTCACTGGGGTCACACCTTATGTATGCAGCAGTCAGAATCAATCCCCATTGGAAATCTTGCCACAGACTCCACTAGCAGGCCCTTAATGGCAGTCTCAAGAGGAGAGCAGACTCTTAGTGACTGTGGCTAGGATATGAATATTGCCAACTTCCATACAACCCAAAGGCAAACGGATTGCCGTGTCCATGGGCAGCATGCCAGGCAATCCTCTCATCCAAAAAGGGTAGGATGGAGGTAGGACCATGCAAAGGGACATGAGCGGAAAGGCAGGAATGGAGCGTGACATTGTTAGAGGTCACTGAGTGGTGACCAATTTCACATTTCAAATTAGAGCAGCCTGCTCAAGTTTACACCATCCACTTACGGGAGTTCTCGCCCATCAGCCAGCCAGAGACTAAGGGCGGTAGAGATTTATGCGAGACTCATCCCTTTTAAATCAGCCTCCTGGAACATCCACTTCAGGTCACGCCACCAGGCAGTGTGTGTGTAACTGCGACTATGCTGCTCAAGGGGACAAGCAGCTCATATTCAAACTGGGATAAGGCTTCACACCCACTCTGCACTGATCCTGCCTCTGCTCTGATGCCCCAAAATCACGACCCTCTGGCATTGGTGGCCTCCTGCAAGGACTAAAGCTGCTGATTTATGAAAACATACCTGCCGTTCCTGTTACCTCGTCCTCTATCCCATCCCATTTGTCTGCCCATTGTGTCACATCATCATCGTAGACGGTGAGCAATCCGGGGCAGGCACTGCCTTTGTCCAGACAGTGCCTAGCACACTGGGGTCCTGATTGGGTTCTCTTGGTTGTTGTTATTGTTTTACGCAGGTACAGCTGCTGAAGCATGCAGGTGTTTACTACATGCCTGTCTACAGATGCTGTCCCACACACAGTGCAGGTGATGGTCAAATGGCCATTAGCCAAGACATACAGTAATCGGAACTGTTAGGGATAGAAAAGATGGGCTAGGTCACCTAGAGGATTGACCCCCCACCCCCGAGCCCTCACTTAGCCAGTGTAGAATTATACCATCCAATACACTCTCCAGTGTCCTGACAGCATTGAAATGAGCTTCCTGCTGCAGACAGCAATGCTGTGGTTTTCACACCACAACCTGCGCATTGCAGGAGGAAGAGATGTGCTAAGAATCGCCCGTGTTTCACCCCTGAGGTGGCTGCATTTCAGTGGCACTTGGCAGTGGTTCCAGTACATGTCTTCTGCAGAGTAACTTTCGCATCCTTCCGATGACAGGCGCCGGCCAGCTGTAGGACATCATGATCGTTCAGCTACTTTGAATAGAAATGGTGACCACAGTTAGAGCAGGAGGTGGGATGCCAGGTCCATAGGGGTTCTCTTGAAGGATCTGTCATTGCCAGGTCATCCTAACCTCTCTTCATTTCCATTTTCCCATCTGTAAGGTGGCAATTACAGCTGACATCCAAGGCCTGGGAGGGGGGCATGCTGAATTTCTAGTTGTTTAACCTTTATAGAGTGCTTTGGGATCCTCCCACAAGCCTCGCTATAAACTGTACAGACCATTAGTCCTGGAGCTGTGACTGTCTGGTCAGGGGTACAGCACCTGTACTGTGAGTGCCCCTTGGTCTGTAACTTCAAGCCATCGGGACACTGGCTTGATTCTCTACCAGTCCTGTGTCTTGTCATTGCGGTTACAGCTGTTCCAGTTAAACCTCTTACCTCTAGGGGGCAGCACTGACACTGCTTAAGGGACCTGTATGTCAGGGAGTAGTAGACACAAATATACCACTGTTATAGCCGCGCTGGTCGGATATTACAGACAGAAGGTGAGGTGGGTGAGGTAATCGCCTTGATTGGACCAAGTTCTGCTGGTGAGAGAGACAAGCTTTCGGGCTTGCACAAAGCTCTTCTGTAGACTGCAGTTTAGTGACTTTCTCCCCCCTCGCCTGTGGTCCTTAAATAAGTATAATTGTATTTTAAAATGAGTGCTTGGGAAAGGGCTCTGAGGCCTCTCTCTCGTCATTACCGCCCTCATTGGCCCTTCTCCCACCGTACACAAAGTCCTCCATGCTCATCCCACGGTGAAGATTTCACTGGGCCCATGGATCAAATTGTAACCTGGCTGAAACAGTTCTGATTCCTTCACCCCTTACATTTTGGTTCCCTGATGCTGCTAAAGCACAACTCTAGTACAGAGTCTGCTACCCCCCGCCCATTGTTATGTCAGTGTTACCCCACTGAGTTCACACTGGTGTAGAACTGGAGTGATGCAATGCTGAATTAGGTCCTAAAAGTGTGGTATCTGGACCTCAGCTCTTCTTCACCATCATGGGACCAGGCATTTACTTTTCATCATAGTAGGGAATTATCTGACTGGTTGAGGGTTAAAGACGTGCCCTGATACTGCGGTGATGGGCACCTTACAATCATGGGTAATAATAACAACAAACAATAACCCGCTCCCCTAATATCTTTGTCCAAAGGACAATCAGGAATGACAAGATGTCGACCAGTTCTGTTAACCTCCCCTTCCTGTGTGTGTGTGTGTGTTAGACCCAGACTGGGAGAAGAAGGGTGGATGTCACCTACAAGTGCCGTGCTGGTTGGGCCAATGTGATTGGGATTGGTAGCACCTATGGGCCACACCTCCTTGTTACAGAGGAGGGTGAGAGAGTGGGCTACTTTGTGGAACCTGTGTGGGAAGTAGAAGCCCATCCTCTGCAGAAGTATAACACAGCCACTTCTGATTTGTTGCCAGATGTTACTCTCAACTTACCCGCCATTGATTTCCCTGTTCAAGCCCGTGCGGTTACAGTGAGCATGGGCTGTGGCTCGTGGTTTGTTTCCGTGTAATTGATGTGGCCTTTGCTAACTCAGCCAAGAAGTAAGTATAGAACCAGAGGGCTGGAGATAATGTGTTAAAGGCCCAGCTCTGCTCAGGGGAAGCAGGGCGTGGTAGTTTGATCACCCTGCAGCAGAAGCGCTAGGAGGGAGCCAGCTCGAATTCCTCCGGACTGCGGCCAGGCCTCTGACACCCTCTAACAAGAGAGAGCCAGGCTCATGGGTCTGGATGACCCTGCAGAGAATTCTCCATGGGACAACCTCCCCTCAGCCTGTATGGTCACTCCAACATGGCCAGCCTTGGCCTACAGCATAAGGAGAAGCCAGCTCCCCCTTTGCATAGCCAGATTGCAATGATGCTGCCAACTCATTACCTCAGGATGGACATGAGGACCTTCACAGAGCCTGCTTATCACCCACTGTCAGAGCAAGGGGTCACCTCAATGTTATCAGGATCTCTGAGCCGTGGGCCACAGTTCACTGGGTGCTCGGCTTTGGATGGCATTAGTGCCTGGGCACAGTGAGAAGTCGCCATCCTGTTCAGAGTTGTCAGCACGGCATTTAAACAGCTTGCTGGCCCTATCAGCCAGAGATCAGATATCCTCATTATGGCAATACAGCCGAGAACCCATTCCCTATCAGCCAGCATAGCAAGGTAAACAAGAAATATAACAATGAACCCTTAACACGCATTAGCTGTGTCAGATAATACCTCACTTTTCTCTCTTTGGGGCTTAAAATCCAATTAAGATTTTCCAGCAATAGATTCCCTTTGTTCTTTGTAGGACTGTGCTCAGAAATGTCGGTGAGCCATCTGATCAGTTGCTAATGTGGATGGGTGACTTTCTGTCTCTATCTGTATCACCACAGCACCTCGGTTGAGATCAGGGCTCACTGCCCGCGACTGTGCCAGGTGCTGTACAGACATCCAGTGAGAGACAGACTCTGCACAGAAAAACTTTACAGTCTCAATAGACAAAGAGAAAATGGACACACAGAGAGGTGAAGTGACTTGCCCAGGGTCATACAGCAATTCGGTGGCAAAGCCAGGATTAACCTATGGCCACACTACCTCCCAAGCAAGCAGCTAGAAAGCAACCTCACAAGCATTAAGTCAGGCCATTTTCACTGGGCCACTGCAACAAGTGACTCAGGCAGGCAAAGTTTCACAAAGGAGTGTGGGAAGAGAAGAGGAGCTTCAAGTAAGATTCCCCGTGTTCTCCAGGCGAAATGTGCTTATGATTACTATCCTACAGAACAGATCTGAAAGCAATTTCACACACAGGCTGCACCAGGGTCATTCTCCTTTTGTGTGCGGTGGGCTCTCATCATTCATTCCAGATTACACCAGTTTCTGCTTCATTCTGCATCAAAACCATATACTAATGAATGGAGCAATCACTGTTCCACGCCCCCTTAGCAGCCCAGCATTTGAAGAGCTCTGCAGAAGCTCAAAAGCTGGGGTTTTTTCACCGACAGAAGCGGGTCCAATCGAAGCTACGACTCACCCCCTCTTTGCCTTTCTAATATCCTCAGACCAACAGGGCTACAACACTGCAGACAGCATGTGACTGGTGCTTGGCCCATGTGTGCAAAGATGAACCAGTGTTATGGTTACTCATTACAGACGTGGTGTTTATAAGTTATTTTGAAACCAAGAAGTAAAAGGAAGAGGACCCCTCCTTCCCCACAACCCCTCCTCCCCGCGGCCCATTAACGTGAGCTAAAATGCCTACGCAGTGTAAATGCTAACCTGATTTGGGCAATTAATTGATCTTTGACTATTAGTGGTAAATAGGCCTAATGGCCTGTGATGGGATGTTCAATGGGATGGGATCTGAGTTACTACAGAGAATTCTTTCCTGGGTGTCTGGCTGGTGAGTCTTGCCCATGTGCTCAGGGTTTAACTGATCCCCGTATTTGGGGTTGGGAAGGAATTTTCCTCCAGGGCAGATTGGCAGAGGCCCTGGGGATTTTTCACCTTCCCCTGCAACGTGGGGCACAGGTCACTTGCTGGAGGATTCTCTGCACCTTGAAGTCTTTAAACCATGATTTGAGGACTTCAATAGCTCAGACATAGGTGAGAGGTTTATTGCAGGAATGGGTGGGTGAGATTCCGTGGCCTGCGTTGTGCAGGAGGTCAGACTAGACGATCATAATGGTCCCTTAAAGTCTATGAGTCTAAATGACTAATCTGAGGTACAGTCCATTGAGCAAGGAGTTGTCAATAAATCTGTATAATAATGGCGTAAATGAGACTACTGCTTGTCCCTTAGTAATTCATTCTGTCAACACCCCCCTAAAGAAGGTATGATCCCTGTTTTACAGATAGGCAAATGGAAGCACAAAGAGATAAAGTGACTGGCCCAAGTCAGCATCGGAGCCGGGAGTAGAACCTCAGTGTGCTCCCGTCCTAGTCCTTTGCCCTAGCCAGAAAACTCTGCTGTCTAGAAAAGGAGGTGTGATCTAGAAACAACATGCTTTGTTCCTTTTCTGACTCAGCCTCCAGGTAGATTGAATCGGCTGCTCACCGAACAAAAACTTCAAATCGCTCTTGAAATAATGGCGTGGGGCCATGTAGCTGTTTTTGTTCTTCTGAGAACTGCTCTGATGCTGTGGGAAGTGGGCCCCAGCCAAAATTTCAGAATCACAGAGCCCTAGACTGCAGAGCAATTTGGATCTGGCTCTGAACACCACAGATCTAGAGCCCTTCTTCACTTAAATAGACACAGCCAAAAGGCAAGAGAATTTTACACACCCATCCAGCTTCCCCCCATAGCTACATGTGCATTAGTGCTCCTATACTTGAAATTTGATCCAATACAAATGTTTCAAAGCTTGGCAAATCTGCGCAGCCAGCGGAACACCCATGAAGTTCTTCCAGGAAAGCCCTGCCTTTTCACACATGTGTATACAGCTCCTAGCGCCAAGAGGCTGCGATCTTGACTGAAGCTTTTGGGAACATCTCAGTGATTCAACAACAGAGGGGGCACGGGTGAGGAAGTCCGTTTGATTTACAAGCACTCCAGAGGTTTCCCCTCTTAAACCAGAGCAAGGAATATCACAATTGGTCTGAGGTGGGAAAGAAATATTTTGAGGGTGGCAGGAGAGACCGTGTAAGCAGAGGCAAAGAGCCCTGGGCAGTTTAAAAAACTTCTCCAAGCCTAAGCTCAGTGCATTAAGGGAGAGGATTTCATGAAGCTGGAGCAGAATGAGCATAAACTAAACTAGATGAGGCTAACCTGGCTGTAGGCTCTTGTCTTATCATTAGATTAACAGAAGTTTGAGGTAGGGACTCTCCTTGTTCTGTTTGTGCAGCACGGTAGGATCCTGGCTAGGTACCACTATTACTGAACGATCGGTTACTCCAAACCAAATCACCTTTCCCTCCTATCCCCAACCCCAGAGCTAGTCAAACCCAGAGCCCCCCAAAATCCCCTCTTATAGTCCTTCCTTAATGGCATAATTCCCTGCAGCTGAGTCCAGCCCCATTCCCCACCTGAACTGAAAGCATTCTTCTCCAGCAGAGAGAGGTAACCAGGCAGTGGTGAAGGCTATAAAGGCTTTGTCCCTAAAGGATTTTAAGTGTTAATGGCCCAGCCCTGCAAACACTTGCAACCCTGAGAGGGGCTACTCCTGGGCTAGATGTTTGTGTGCTCAGGTTCTTAAGTGGGTGGGGCTGGCATATTGTATTAGCCAAGCATGCTTGGCAGAGGGTGTTCGGAGCCTCTCATCTGCAGCTAATCTCCCCAGAGAGTATCTCAGCTTCAGCAAAACAACCCACGTCTCTCACGTAGGAATGAGAAGCGTTCTGGTTAATTAACAGCCCAGCAGGAAGAAATCATTCTAACCTGCAGCTAACAAGGAAAGTGCCAACACCAGGCACTCTCAGGGACCTGATCCAACTCCCGCTGGAGTCGATGGGAGTCTTTCCGGTCACCTGGAGGGGACCTGGGTCCAGCCTTAGGAATATTCACATTAGCAATAAGGGAACCAGTTTGATGTGGGGCAGAGGATAGGGCACTAGACTGGGGCTGAGGAGACCCCATGGATCTGCCACTGGCTGGCCTTGCCACAAGCCATTTGCATGCGGTGCCTCAGTTTCCCCATCTGTAAAACGAGGGTAATGCTATTTAACTCTTTTCTGAAGCACTTTAAGATCTATAGCTTTTTCATCTAAGTATTATTGCTCCATAAAAAGCCATCTCCCTTCCCCATTTCAGAACCGTCTCTCCGCCAGGTTTCCAACCAAACAGGCCCTGACATCTCTTGTTTTGTTACCTTACTTTATTATTCTCTTTCCCTCATCTCTGCACAAGCAATTTCTGGCCCATTCTAGAGAGCAGCGACCATCAGAACAGAAATAACAGTGAGGCCCATGGTCCTTAAATGCTGGAAAACCCACCGAACTGATATGCATCAATAGATTATTTCAATATTTCCCCTGTGGAGGGTGGTTCAGGCTGATGCACATTGAACCTCCTCCAGTTTAGTTCTTGCTTTAAACCACAATCTGGGTGACCTCATCCAGAAATCCTCCAGAAATCCTCCAGAGCTGAAATCCTCCAGAAAAGGCTAGGGCATGTGATTCCCTTTGCAGCCCATTATTATCAACAGTATACCAGCAGCCCCTAGAGGCTCCAACGGAGATCAGGGCCACATGATGCTCAGTGCTGTCCACACACATAGCAAGATGCAGTCCCTGCCCCACAGAGCATACAGTCTGAACAGACAAGACAGACAAACAGTGGGAGAAAGAACGACGTGTTATCCCCATTTTACCGATGGGGAATGGAGGCCCAGATCCCCCAAAGGCATTTTGGCTCCTAACTTACATTGAACTCAATGGACGTCAGGAGCCTAAAATATCTTGGCCAGAGAAACTAAGACCCAGATTCTCAAAGGTACGTTGAGGGGTTGCAAGCCTGAGGGGGGACATGATTTTCAACAGTTTTCAAGTACATAGAAGGTTGTTACAAGGAGGAGGGAGAAAAAATGTTCTCCTTAACCTCTGAGGATAGGACAAGACGCAATGGGCTTAAATTGCAGCAAGGGCAGTTTAGGTTGGACATTAGGAAAAACTTCCTAACTGTCGGGGCGGTAAAGCACTGGAATAAATTGCCCAGGGAGGTTGTGGAATCTCCATCATTGGAGATTTTTAAGAGCAGGTTAGACAAGCACCTGTCAGGGATGGTCTAAGTAATACTTAGTCCTGCCATGAGTGCAGGGGACTGGACTAGATGACCTCTCGAGGTCCCATCCAGTCCTATGGTTTTATGATTTCGGTGCCTAACTACCACTGAGGATCTGGGCCTAGTGACTTGACCAAGGTCACACAAGGATTCTGGGGCAGAGCCAGGAACTGCACCTCGATTTCCTGTGTCTCAATCCAGCGCCTCAGCCACAAAAACCATCCTTCTCTCTCTCTTCCATCAATGCTCTGCCTTAGATAGATCCCAATCCTATATTCCTCGCTCGCTCAAAACTCCCACTGAGGCTGAGCCTGTAGGCTAGCCAGGAATGTGTGAGAGACACCAGGACTGAAGGTCTGATCCTAGCCTTCCTGTGGCAATCTCAGGCTGGCCCTGCCTTCTGCATGTTGCCAGGAATGTCATTTTTCACCCCGCATGAAGTTCTTTCCTGTTTACGAAATTCTTTTGGGCATCTATGAAGATGCTTTGTGCCTTGTAACTCATTGGGTGCCACCGTGACATTAAAGAATAATTCTCTTTATTGCTACCAGGAAAAGATGTTCACAAGAGGAGATTTTGGATCCGGCAAATTCAACCAATTGGCTTTTGTTCACAAAGAGGAATAAAAAGGAAAAGGGGATACCTCACCCTCAAAAGGATGCCCAGCTTTGGCGATCAATAAATAACTAGCTCTTGAGGGAACGTGTGTAGAATATTTGAGCTTCTTTGGCTATAAAGAAAGGCTGTTACACTGCACAGGTGATTAACAGAAATGCTATTACACCGGGCTAGGACTAAGAAGAAGAGATGTCATAGGTGACATTATTTTAGGCAAAGAGAAGGAAGGGGCTTCTGTACAAACAGGGCAGCATTGCAATCTTACAGCCTAGCCTGGAACGGCTTGTGATTCTGGGAGTAACAGGCTGGTTCCTGCTTCTCTCTTGCTTCAGTTGGCGGGGGGGAGGGAATGGAGGGAAATCTGAACCAGACCTTTATTCTCCCTCTGCATTGTATCTGGTTCTGAGCCATTAGAGGGGATGGCCTCTCCCATTCCCTGCACACCAACAGGGAATGGGGAGTAAGAGGCAGCCGTGGCTGTTGTCCTTCCCACCCTGCCCAGGTTTGGGTGATGCTGGGAGCAAACTTCATCTTCCGGGGCGTGGGTGAATCCAGGTGCAATGACTCCAGGCTATCGAGCTGACCACCGCACAGGGATGCCAAGTTAGAATTGGAGAGGAGCGAAAAAGGATGGCACGAAATGAGCGATCCTTGAAGGCGGCTCTTACATCAGAGTAGTGATGACTTTCCCCTCGTACTCAATGATATTTTCGTAGGCATGCTGGGTTTCTTTGGACCTGAAATGTTACAGGAAAGCCATCAGTTACTGTTACATTCACAGCATACACACAGAGAAGTAAATAAAAACATAAATACTCTTGCTGGAAGGTTGCAATGTAACATGACTTCATTGCTTAGAATTCCAAACAATAACACACAAGAACCCAAAACCAGAGAGAGAGAAAACAGGCTGCTCCTAAAACAGACCAGAACAACTCACCCCACCTTACTCGAGGCTGGATGGCTGCAGACTGACTGCTGCTAGACTCAGAATGCATGCTTCCCTATACAGCGCCCTAACCCACAAGAAACCCCCCTGAAATTTAAAGTGACAGCCTACAATTTTAACCAAGTTTTCAGTACACCACACTTACCATGACAGTAAAGGAAGGATTTATGGTTAGGCTTTTAATTCAATATTACTTAGTTTGAATGGAGCTAGAGGAATGGCCCGTGTGGTATTGTTGTGAACTGGTTTGTGTATATGTGAACCATTGTCCTCTACTGGATGAAGTCAAAACTGCTCGAACGTGTGTAACTTTTGCTTTCATGGAAATCATGAGATAAATCCATGCTGCAATTTTTCCAGCAGCGGGAGGTGGTGGCTACTCATAGAGGATTAGCAGGCCCATCCCAGAGGGGGGCGGGGAGGAGGCAGCAGGTCCTATCACAGGAAATGTGGGGAGTAGGGTGGCGTGGGCTAGTGGGCAGTGTCTCATTCATGGCCAGAGATTCTGGCCACTGCTGCTTATTCCTGTCCAGCCACCAGGGAGAGGGAGGCAGCACTGACAATGCACTGATTAGGAGCCTTGGCTTAGCCCTGGAGAAGCACCCCTAGGACCAGGGGAGACACCCCAGCACTGGCTGGCAAGGAGCAGAGGCATTATTAGCGCTGACCCCCCACCTCGCCCCATCAGCCAGACCGGAAGCAGCAGTGGCATCCTGGGATCCTGTCCGTTGGGGAGACACTGCCTTCCCGCCAGCCTGCCCCTAACCCCACTGTCTGGGACAGGGCTGACAGCTTCCACCTCCTCGCTGTTGGAAGAATCACAGCAGTTTGGGGAGAGGGACGGGGGAGACTCGGCAGCCGTGCAGACGCCATGAAATTCAAACATTTCCCTGGGACGTTACCGTACATTAACTATGTGTCATAGGGCCTGTAATGCTAACAGCTAATGCTCAAGTAGCAGCTTCTGGAATTCTGGATGGTGGAACCAGGGCTTTCAGACTAACCAGGGCAAATCCATAAGAGAATTTTACGATCTAGTGAAAATGCCTCAGCTCGGCCTGCACTAATGTCTACGCTGCTGCTGCCATCAATTATGGTTTGTCAGAGGTGGGAATTGCCAAAATGAGTGTACGGGAGGCCCCGATCCTGCAAAGACGTATGCCCCTGCTTAACTTTACGCTTCCTTGGGACTCCTCATAGCACATAAAGTTATGCAGGTGCATGAGCCCTGCAGGATCAGGCCCTATCTTTGCTAACCTGTAAGCCAGCCCTAGAAAGCCTAGCCTGGCCAGAAACAAAAGTGAAACTGACCGGTTTGCTGATCCAAGTGGGCTGAAGAACCTGGCAGCATTAAGGGTGAACACATCCGTTTGATTTTAAAAATCCACTTTTGTTTTCATAAACTGTTATTAGGGGAAAAGGGGAGACTTGTTCTGACCTTGTAATGTTTGTCACCTGGCAATCTCCCTGTTTTATGAAGGCAGATGTGGGCCCCTACACACATGTAGAGAGGAAAAGGACCAGAGGAAAAATTCTTCCAGTGCAAGCGTACAGTACAGCCAAAACTGACAAGAGCAGGGAGGAAAAGGGGGGACAATTGTACTGTGGCCCTGAGCTCAGGCCCCCCCTCTAATCGTTTGTAACTGGGCTGTAATAGGGGTGGGGCCCCAGCAAACATGATGTACCAGGGCCCTAAATTTTAATCTCAGTAGGCCTGCGCAGAGCCACCATAAGCAGCCCTGTGCTGTCCGCTCCTCCCAAGACTCGGCATAGGAGGTGTCCTGGGGGCAGAGGTAGGACTAGGGGCAGGTCTGGGCATGAGAGGAGGAGCTGCCCTACTTTACACTGGAGATTATTTTGGTGACCCGAACCCAGATGCTGAATGGCCCAAGTGTGACATCAAACCATTTCTGCCCCGCTCCTGGCATAGCACAGAAGGGATCCACTTCGGATGAACTCGAAAGTTCTTGAACGCCTGGCTCACCTAAAATCAGCCGCGGTGATCGAATACCTCCCCTCAGTCCCGTTGGATACGACATCCTCTTCCTTCTTGTCTCCTATGGTGACCACCGACTCCATATTTTCCCTAACAAAAGAAGCACATTTGAAAGAATTTAAGATAGAACCATGGAAGGACCATTGGCTGCATTGTATTTCTGCCTCTTTGGCTGACACACAAGTGAGCAACAGAGTTTCAGCTCAAATGATTTCACACTCTGTAAAGCTCAGGTATCATTTGAACAGTAACCCGAAGCTTTCATACCACTTATCAAGCCGTTGAGAGAGAGAAAAGGGGGGTGTGGCAATATCTTTGGAACATGCTTTTGAGCTGCACAGAGCTCTTCCTCAGGTCTGGAGAAGGTAACCAGAGCATCCAAACTAAATACAAGGTAGGACCGATTGTTAAGCATAAGGAGATCACAAGTTGTTGGAGAACTCTCACACTGGACGGTCACAATGTGCGCCTTCTGGCCTTAACAATCTGTGCATGAAATCTATCTATAAGGTGATCAGTGAAGTTCTTTTTCTTATGGTTCCTCCCTTGCTTTTTGTCTCAAGTGTGCGTCCTCCTGTAATGGAGTCCCACCAAGCTGTTTTTTTGATTTTCACAGTGTTGCCAACTCTCATGAGTCGCATGATAATTATTGGCTTTCTTAAAGCCCCAGCTCCTGGAGTCACATGACTCTGTGATGACTTCAGCCTTCATTCTTAAAGAAAAACTGAGAGTCTATCCCTCATGGCTGTGGAGAAAGCTTCCATATGCGACCCCATAGTGCACCCTAAAGGTCCAAAAAGCAGAAGGCCAATAGAAAGACCACCACATCTATGTTTACATCACCTCCTGATTAAGCCAATCTCATGATTTTTGGGGAGCCTGACTCCTGGTGTTTGAACATGTGGGGTTGGCAATGTTGTTTTCAACCAATGAATCCTTTCGTGCTCCCCTCACAAGCAAACGAGTGAACCTCAAACGGACCTGAGATGCGGTTCGCTTAATATCCACACACCAGACTATGAATGCTTGTCCAAGCTCCTGATAATCATCATCATTTTTCACCACAGATCTCAAAGCACTTTACAAAGGAGGTCAGGATTATTCTCTCCGTCATAGACAGGGGGGACAACTGTGGCAGAAAAAGAGACAATATGAGGACTAGAACCCTGAGCTCCATGCTAGGGAGCTAGCCACCGGACCACACTGCCTCCTTGCCACCATCGGGCAACATGACCCAGGGACAGTGTTGCAGACCAGGAGTCAGGCACATCAGCTGGTGTAAACTGATAGCCCCCTGAAGTCAGCGGAGGTCTGATCAGGTACACCAGCTGAGATGCCGCCCCAGGGCTCTATTCCCAACCCTGAAAGCACTTCACAAACAGTAACTTCTCAGCACCCCCGGGTCCTCATCCTTCTTTTCCAGAGGGGGAAACTGAGGTACCGAGCATAATTAAGGCCCAGCTCCTCAGAGGTATTTCAGCATCTAACTCATGACCTTGGCCTAAGTAATTTTCCCAAAAGCACAGAGTCTGTGATACAGCCAGGAACTGGTCAGCTAAACCAGGGTGAAGATTTCAGGATGAGAGGTTTTCTCACAAGTTGTTTAGTACTATGTGTTTCTCGTCAGGCTGGGACAACAACACCAACTCATGGCATTTCACTTCTTCCTCTGCCAGCTGCACCCCAGAATTGCAAAGATGCCGGAGAATAAAGTGGTTTGATGATCCCAGATGGCTGCTGGGGATCTTGACAGAGGTAAGTAGAGAGTTATTTCTCCAGGCTTCAAAACTAGTCCACAGCAGCTACTCTAGGCAGGGGTGTGGAACAGGGGAGGCCAGGGGTCCCTGGCCTTCCCACTTTTTACCGGCCATAAGGGCAAGCGATGGGGGGAAGAGGGCAGAGAAAAATGAGCGGGGGGAGGTCTTGGGGGAAGGCGGCACGAGGGCGGGGCTTTAGGGGGAAGGGGTGGTGCTTGGGGCGGGGCCACAGTTTGGGCACCAGTGGCCCTCCACTTTTAGGAAGCTTCTGCTACCCCTGACTCGAGTTACCCTGCGTGACCCTCAAATCCTTCCTAGGACTAGATGGTTCTCCACCAGCCTCTCGCCTCATGCCCCAGTCCCCTTGCCAATCACCCGGGCTGTATCCAGCTCAGTTCCTTGAATCTTACACATTCAGCTCTCCACTGCAGATCACAGTGCTGACCACTCTCTGGTCATCGATCCTCCAGGACCTGCTGCAGCAGCTGCCACTAGCGAGCATTGTGGGACAAGTGATCTTACTCTTGAGGGCACCAGGCTACTTGCTGCAGAGGTGGAGGTGGGACAGTTGGAACGAAGGGCTCCTCCTAACGAGGGAGATGAGAGGGCTCAGGAGGTGGTTTCATGGCCTATCTTTACAAAGGGGAACAAGGAAGACCTGGGAAATTAAAGGACAATCAGCCTCACTTCAATACCTGGTTTGTAAGCACCTGGAGGATAATAGGGTTATAAGAACTAGTCACCACGGATTTGTCAAGAACAAATCATGCCATACCAGCTTAATTTCCTTCTTCGATAGGGTTACTGACCTAATGGATGGGGGGAAGCAGTAGATGTGATATATCTTGATTTTAGTATGGCTTTTGACACAGTGCGGCAAGACATTCTCATAAGTAAACTAGGGAAATGCGATCTAGATGAAATTACTGTAAGGTGGATGCACAACTGGTTGAAAGACCTTACTCAGAGAGTAGTTATCAATGGTTTGCTGTCAAATTGGGAGGGCGGATTCAGTGGGGCCTGCGGGGGTCCAGTGCTATTCAGTATTTGCATTCATGACGTGGATAATGGAGTGGAGAGAATGCTTTCTAAAATGTGCAGATGACGCCAGGCTGGAAGAGGTGGGAAGCACTTTGGAGGACAGATTTAAAATTCAAAACGACCTTGACAAATTGGAGAATCAGTCTGAATTCAACAAGTTGAAATTCAGTAGAGACAAGTGCAAAGGGCGTCACCGAGGAAGGAAAAATCACGGGCACAATTACAAAATGGGGAATAACTCGCTGGTGGTAGCACTGCGGAAAAAGATCTGGGGGTTACAGTGGGTCACAAATTCAACACGGTCCAGCAATGGGATGCAGCTGCAAAGCAGGCGAATATGATTCGGGGGTGTGCTAACAGGAGTGTCGTACATAAGACACACGAGGTCATTGTCCCACTCTCCTCAGCACCGGTGAGGCCCCAGCTGGAGGACTGTGTCCAATTCTGGGCACCGCGCTTGAGGAAGGAAAGATGTGGACGACTTGGAGAGAGTCCACAGGAGAGCCACAAAAATGATAAACGGTTTAGATAACCTGACCTATGTGGAAAGCTTCAAAACCCTGGGCCTGTTTAGTCTTGAGAAAAGATTTGGAGGGATGGGGGACCTGATAACAGGCTTGTGATATGTTAAGGGCTGTTATAAAGAGGCCGTGTGATCCATTGTTCTCCATGTCCACTGAAGGCAGGGCAAGAAGTAATGGGCTTAATCAGCAGCCAGGGAGATTTAGGTTAGATCTTGGGGAAAACTCTCTCAGAGGAGTTAAGCTCGGGAACGGGCTTCCAAGGGAGGTTGTGGAGTCCCCATCACTGGAAGTTTTTAAAAAGATATTGGCCAAACACCTGCCACAGAGGGTCTGGGTTTACACGGTCCTGCCAGAGCTCAGGGGGCTGGACTTGCTGACTTCTCAAGGTCCCTTCCAGCCCTACATGTCTATGATTCTATGGCTGATAGACCAGCGATTGACCCAGCGACCTCCAGAGCCAAAAAGCTCCCACAGCTTGACCTTACTAGGGTGATAACAGACTCATTGCCTCTGCGGACTGGGTACAAAGAAGGATCTGTAACATACACACTTACCAGTAGGTTATACATGTACTGAATTGTTCACGAGCTTTGTCTACTTTCTGCAGCCAGAATGTTAATAACTACAGCTCAAAAAGTCCCTGCTCAGGGACTTTGCCTGAACATAATCACTAAGGGTTGCAGGATTTTGCCCTCTGGGATTTCTGGTGGGTCAGTCATTCTTTAACTGCTCCTTCTGCCTAGATAGCAAATCCTACATCCCTGCAGTTGGCCCTTCCTGCTGCACAGTAACATCAGTGCCAGGTCTGCAGCATTGGGTGAGACTAATTTGTCAGACCTTTGAATTGTTTTCTGCTGCTAACTGGTTTTTCCAGTCAGTCTCTGAATGGGCTGTTGCAAAATACTTTGCAATGTTCTTTTTATTTCAACAGTAGAAGAGACTCTGCCTCAAATGGTGTCTTGGAGTCTGCCTCTGAGAAGGTGTGTTTGTGTGTGTCCGTGTCCCAAGCTGATGGTGCCAATTGGACAGGCTGTTCTGGGTCAGCCTATCATACAGCTAGACGTGAGCCAAAGAAGTTTAGACCTGGAGCCAGATCCAGCACTGTGCCCTCCCCTGAGGGAGGTTTGGATCTACTGCTCTGACTCCGCTCCGTTGAAGGTGCATGTCTCCAATTCCCTTCCGTCCTTGCTGGCGGGTGAGGTCTGGGGCTTGCACAAGAAATGTAAAGGCAGAAACAGGCAGGGATTAAGCTGCTAACTGCAGCCACAGTGACAGAACCAGGGCTGGAAATGCTGCCAGGTTGCTACGCCTCCACAGCGTCTTTCCTGGTTGAGAGGCAAAATGGGCTTCTAGCCTTCCCAGCCCTAGCCGGCAGATTCTAACACGAGACAGGACACCGAGGAGCAATGTTTGAGCCAGAGACAAAACTAGGCTCCTGGGGAGAGGGGGTCAGATGTGACACGAGTAGTGCTGGCTCCATCACCAAACAGCTGTGCAACGGGGCCTCTTTCCTGACTCTTACTAGACACCATTAGGGAGCATCCAATTTGATGTAAAAATCAAAGCATGTACTTTAGCCCAAGGGTAGCCTGTGCTCTGTGTTAAGGAGAGAAGGGCATGCCCAGAAGCTAGGAGGGTATGGGACCTGATCCTCAGCTATCCTAAGACCCATTTATGCCACTCTGGCAGTGTAAAGGGGATGTAAAGTGCCAGAAATGGACCCTTGAAAATGCCCCTGCACTAGGGGCTTCCTACTTTGTGTAGGTCTGCCCTACTGAGGAGTAGGGAGTGGATCAGGGATGTGGCCAGGTCACACTGTGCTACAGCTATTTTCTGCCTCTCAGGGCCCACGGGGGCACAGGAAAGCAGCATTGAAGTTAGAGCAGCCCTGAGGCAGCTCTAGCTTACACTGGAGCCAGACAGACCCCTGCAGGATCCCAACGGCGGTTTAAAGCCAGAGACCTTAATCCCCTCTTTCACAGACTCAGACTTCAAGGTCAGAAGGGACCATCGTGATCATCTAGTCTGACCTCCTGCACATCACAGGCCACAAAACCACACCCACCTACTCCTGTAATAGACCCTCTGGTTGAGTTAGTGAACTCCGCAACTCATGATTTAAAGACCACAAGTTACAGAGAATTCACCATGTATTCTAGTTCAACCAGCAAGTAACCCATGCTTCAGAGGATGGTGAAACCTCCCAGGGTATCTTTCAACTCTTCCCCAAATACAGAAACAGAGTAACTGAGAACCAGGCCCATATTGTCTACTGTATTTCTCTCTTCATTCAGCTTTTCTCGTTCTTCTTCTCTAACCCTTTTCTACCCCTTTCTGTTTAGCTTTCACTTAGCCTGCTCTCTCTCCTTGCTCCCCATTTCACCATAGTTTTTCATTAGAATTTTTCTCTCTGCTTCATTTCTCCCCTCCCCCCAGCCTCACGAGCCCAGAATGGTCCTGGCTTGAGTCAAACTTTCAACCCTGGAATGCTTGGGTTTGACATGAAACCAAGCAAGTCAACCCATCTCGAGGGTGGTGACCTCAGCAGCATCGCACAACCTGTCTATCTGTGGTCTGTGTTTAGCAAGTTAAATCTTAATATATTAAACCATTCATCAGAAGTACACATATGGCCTCCATCAACGTATTATCTGAGCAACCACTGGTCTTTAATATCTTCATCCTCACAACACCCCTGGGAGGTAGGGAATGGCAAATCTCCCTACTGCACTGATGGGTTCATGAGCAGCTAGAATCCACATTAGCCTGCCACACTCTGTCTGTGTGGACCCTGCTGACCTGCACTAACAGTCCATTAATGTGCTTTGATCTACTCCTCTTTGAAACTGGACTAGATCAAAGCGCACTAAGGAACTCTTAGTGTGCATCAGCAGGGTCCACATGGATGAGGTTGGCTAGTGCAGGGGAGATTTACACCCCTGCCGCAAAGTAAACGTCCAGGGAAACAAACCCTGAGGCCCAGATCTCAAAGGTAGTTGGGTATTTAACTCCCATTGAAATCACTGGGAGTTAGGCGTGTAAATACTTTGAGAATCTGGGCTTAACTAACTTGCCCAGGGCCATACAGGAAGTCTGTAGCAGAGCAGAGACTTCAACCCAGACCTCCCAAGTCTTACTGACCATCCTTCCTCTCTGGCCAGATCCCCAAAATATGTCAATGAACATAACATCACTGATCTCCATAGGCCAGATTTTCAGCAGCTATAATTTTTGGTACCACTCTTTAAGTCAATCAAACATGGCCCTCTGAGACTGGCTAGTCAGTCGTCCTTTGAACTGCCCCGTATCCCTTGGTGGCACCATGTAAGTGGTGAAACATGCATCATTTCAGCTGGCCTTCCCTGATACCGAGTAACAGCTGGGCCAAGGAGCAGTGTCTATTCTAAATGCCACCCGACTGAAGGGACTGGAGCGATGAACATTTCGATGAGCTCAGGGTCTGGAACTTCAGCCCTTTCGCTTCCTGAGTTTGGAACTTGTACATTTGCCACTTTAATGTCTCGGTAACAAGGCTTTGGCATTTTAAGCACCATTTCTGGATCCTGTCAGGGACAGGAAGTGAAAGTGCCACCACAAGGCTGTGGAGTTACACAGTACGACCATCGCCTTGTGCGGTGTTGTCCACGGTCCCTGTAAACCGATACCATTAAGAGGATCAGAAAAGATTCCCTGTTTTTATCCGCTTTGTGCAGTGATCACATTGTGCCCCACGCAGATAAAACTCGAAACGCCCTGCTTTTGGAGTTGCTCTGGCAACAATGAAGCCCAAATCAAATGGAACGAGGAAAACTCGCACTTACTCTTTTTCCTGACACCAAAACTTATTGACCACAAAAGCAATTGCCACCAGGACTAGGAAAACAGCCACTGCAATAACCCCTTGCATCCATGGCTGGAGATTTCCCCGGGCTGCAGAGAAAGGGTGGAGACAAACGTTAGAGATATTTTTAGCTTCACCTGTTCTGTTTAGGTTCTTCAACTGCCTCTATTAATATAGTGTCAAGTATCAGGGGGTAGCCGTGTTAGTCTGTATCCACAAAAACAACAAGGAGTCCGATGGCACCTTAAACACTAAAAGCTTGTGCCCAGTTAAATCTGTTAGCCTTTAAGGTGCCACTGGATTCCTTGTTGCTTTTCCATTAATATAGGATCTCAGGGCTCAATCATGCTGAGCTTTCTGGTCCCAAGCCAGCCAAGCACTAAACCCATGCTTGAATTTAAGCACCTGGAAAACCCATTGAAGTCCATGTAAGCACAAGTTTAAGGACCTTGCAGGATTGAGTCAAAAGTGCCTTGTGAGGCTGAGTCAGCGATTGTGATTGACAGCATGGGGTAGCGCTGGGAAAGTGAACCCAGAGTTCTTCAGCCATAAGCTGGGTCTTGACCTCAAGACCACTCTGCTTTAGTAAGGATCCGGGGAGCTGGTTGCTCTGTGGTCTGAGCCTTGCAGACCCAAACAGGCAAAGAAACAGGATTGTCATTAAAAATCCGCATGCCATCACCACCAACAGCCCGTCCATCCCCCACCACATCAATACCATCCCATGCCTCATGCAGACTAATGGGGACAGGACTTTAGCCTTGCACTGTGGGATGGACTTTGGCACTGAGCACAGTGTGCCAAAGTAGCAGCCCCTCCTTTTGTACTTGAGAGTTGTACCAGGGCCCCATCAGATGAGTCAACCCTTTCCTCTCCCCCTGTCCCTCATTTCCATTGGAGAGGGGCCCAAACCAAAGCCTTGAGTCCAAAGGCTCTCCCAGTGATGAGTGGTTAAAAATCTGGATCTAAATTTTGCATCTCAGACCCATCTCTAATGTTATATTTCCCCTTGTAGAACTAAAATAAGCCCCATGTATTTGGGGAAAGGACAGTCTTTTCATTATCCATTTGTACAGCACCCAGCGCAGAGGTCCCATTCCTAGGTTGGGGCCTTTCGACATAACCACAGTATAAATAAGTAATAGTAGCAATATAGCCCTCATTCAAAATGCCATTTGTTTCAGAGAGAGAAAAACAAGAAAAAAATGAATATAAAGTCTCCCTGAGAAACAGAGAGAGAGAGAGAGAGAGCGCATAATGTGACTAACTAGGCAATGTTCTGCATCTGACAGGAAAAACAAATTGGCACCTGAGAGAAAGGGTGAGCCAGTGACTAGGTGCTAACCTAAGACTTGTCAAGTCGTGTGTTTAAGCCTTTGTTCTGCTGTTGGCTTGGGAAAGTCCCTTACAGTTGGGTTTTTGGAGGTGCCTAAATGCTTTTAAAAATCAGCCCTTTTTTGTTCTGTGCCTGAGTTCCCCATCTGTAAAGTGGGGATAACATCACAACCCTGCCTCAGAGTGGTGCTGTGTCAATAAACACATTAAAGAGTTTGAGGTGCTCAGAAGCTGTTATAATGGGAACCATCTAAGACCCTTTGATAGATGGCTTACCTGATGTAGGCTACAATGATCTCCATTTTACAGATAGAGAAAAGAATCATAGAGAGTCTAAGTGATTTGCCCAAGGCCACAGAGGAAGTCTGTACCAGTTGTATACAGAGCAGGGTACTGAACCCATGTCTCCAGAGTAGCGCCTTAACTAGTGGACCCTTCTGCCTCTCAGAACTCAAGATAACACACAAGAACCCAAAACCAGAGAGAGAAAAAACAGGCTGCTTCCTAAGGCAGCCAGGTACAGCTCACCCTACTTTGCTTTAAGATGGCTTTTTCCAGATTGGCTCTGAGAACACACTTCCCTACAGAGCCCTCTAGCTTGCGAACAGGCAATGGTGTCCCTAGCCTTTGTTTGCCAGAAGCTGGGAATGGGCAACAGGGGATGGATCACTTGATGATTCCCTGTTCTGTTCATTCCTTCTGGGGCACCTGGCACTGGCCACTGTCGGACGACAGGATAGTGGGCTAGATGGCCCATTCTTATGTTCTTATGAACATGAGCAGAACCCCTTTCCCCCTTAAGGTGACAACTTGAAAGTCCAACACAGTCCTCAATTTACTATATCTATGGGGCTTTTTCAGAATCTCTGTGTAGTCGGCAGGATGGTCTCTCTGGCTATTATGTGGATGTGCAGGGAACGGGCTGCAGAGAGCACTCTGTGCAGGGACTAGGGATAATCCAAGTCCCTGGATTTGCGGGAATGCAGGGACTGTTCCCTCCATATGCTCCCAAGGATGTACATCGCCCTGATAGGATGGTGCGGTCTGTGCACCATTTCTATGCACTGGGGTGCGCCTTGATGACCAATCGCTCGCTGAGCTGCCCTGGGGGGAAATGTGACTCCATGTTGCCCACAAACCAAGGCTGTGATTAAATGCCTCAACCCAGTTCTGTACCTGCACCTTTATCTTCGCAAGCACACGCTGCTCCACCCAACCCCTCTTTCCCGAACCGAAAGCCTCCATCCATCCGCTCACACTGAGGAGTGCCATGTTTTCCTGAGCCTGTAATCCGTCACTAATTATTATGATGTTGCAAAGCGGATTATGGTGGGTCCATTAGCATAACAAACCTGGCAAAGGAGGTACCAGCATGTTCGGTGTGACACCCCGCTGGCTGGCGGCTGCTCGTTTGGAGTGTGATCACCTTCCAAGTTTTGGGGGAGGGACAGGGCTGGAGGGGGGCCAGTCAGCAGCAGAGGGAACCAGTTGCAAGCTGGGGTGATGCATTCAGGAGAATGCAGGGAAACAACGCCCATGACAACTCGATAAGTCAGAACAAAAGCGCATGCGGTTCTAATTCCCCCGACTCCTTTGCCAAGCCACACAGAGGTTTCCCAACTCTGCTAAGCCGTAGAGCTACTCACTAGCTGGCTCTGTGGTGGGAAGCGGGGGAAGAGAGCATTAAAGGCTTCCATGTTAATAGCAAGGATGAACTTGGGGTTAAGTCTTGGGACTCAGGAGATCTGGCTTTAGTTCCTAGCTCTGCAACAGACTTCATGTGTGTCACTTAAGCCCAGATGCTCCAAGTATTCCGGTGCCTAACTCCTATTGAAATCAATGGGAGTTAGGTAGTCAGAACACCTTTGCGGATCTGGGCTTCAGCTCCCCATCTGCACAAGGGGGATAATAATCCTTTACTTTGCCTGGCTTGTCTATTTAGATTGCAAACTCTTTCGGGTCAGAACCGAGACTTGCTATACAAATGGGCCCTCACGGTATTCCTTGAATACAATAATAATAATAATGGGACTTTCTGCTTCCGAGCTAATCTTTGAGCTGTCTGCCCCTTCCCAGGAAGGTCTCTGGAATTTCTGCCTCTGACTTGGACAGAATGGGTTTCAAACATCTGAAAGGTCAACAGGAAGGGAACTAGTCTGGCTGTGTTAATGCTGCATTAGGGTGAATGAAGTGGAGAGAATCAAATCTTGTTGTGTCCCCTGCCATATCACCCATCCCAAAAACATCCCTACATCTCTGGACCTTCTCTCTAGCAAAGAAACCCTGGTTACTGTGGCAACCTACTTGGAAGGAGAAACTGTACCCTGGTCCATGCATGACTCATTATAGACTCATAGACATTAGGGCCAGAAGGGACCATCATGATCATATACTCTGACCTCCTGCACATCGCAGACCACAGAACCTCACCCGCCCACTCCCTTATTCAATCTGGGGCAATTATGATTCATTATTTTTAAGTAAAAGAGAGACAAGGTGGGTGAGGTAAGCCCTTTTATTGGGGCAACTTCTGTGGGTGAGAGAGACAGGCTTTCGAGCTCCACAGAGCATTTCTTCAGGTCCTGAAGAAGAGCCCTAACGGAGAGCTGCGTGGAGCTCAAAAGCTTGTCTCTTTCACCAACAGAATTTGGTTCCAAATAAATACTTCACCCACCTTGTCTCTCGCTTATCCTGGGACCAACATGGCTACTGCAACACTGCAAACAACTTATGAAAAATGGCATTTTGAAGGGCTGCCCCCACCCCACTCTTTTCACCCCAAAGGATCCCAGCATGCCAACCAGGGGTCAGATTCACTGGCGGGTCACACAGATATCAACCCTGCTGCAGATTCCTGCGCATGGCAGCTTTGCCCCAGGAGTGTGTTATGTCAGGACAAAGCAGATGCAGCTCTGCTTAAGGGGAAGGGGCCAAAATGTGAGCATCGCTCGCTGAAAACGAGTCATGGCCAGAGCAACCAAAGAGTCAGTCCCCCCACTCAAAGGCTGTTCCAAGTGGCGGAGCTCTGATAGATCTCTGGCAGTTTGAAAGCAGCTTTCCCCAGCCCTTATCGAAGCCACAAGCCTTGAATCTCCCCTTGGATGGCCAGGGCATTGCTGCACCAGCTGGGTTGGATCTAGCCCTGTGTGTATTTAAGGATCACATCACCCCTTGGAGCAATGCAGCCATCTTCTTGATAGAACCAGGGCACAGGACCAGTGCTGAACAGCAGCGAGGGCGGTTTAGGTTGGACATTAGAAAAAACTTCCTAACTGTCAGAGTGGTTAAGCACTGGAATAAATTGCCTAGGGAGGTTGTGGAATCTCTATCATTGGGGATTTTTAAGAGCAGGTTAGACAAGCACCTGTCAGGGATGGTCTAGGTAATACTTAGTCCTGCCATGAGTGCAGGGGACTGGACTAGATGACCTCTCGAGGTCCCTTCCAGTCCTACGATTCTATGATTCTATGAAGGAAAGTGACTGCTTTTAAGCATTGGGAAGGAAACTAAAAATGGCTTCACTCCCAGGAGGAAAGAAGTTTATGTAAAAGGGAAAGACACAAAGAATGCTGCCGGATGGGTCCTGGCCCAGATGAACTTTAACAATGTTTTTCAAGAACGGGGCTGGCTGGTAAAATGTTTACCTTAGATTAGCAGCACAGCCGAAGTTTCAACAATGGTCCCTAAAGGGCTCGCTCAGACAATGGTCTCTCTGTTTATTTGCTAATCCATTTCAATAATCAGTGCCTAGGTAGGGACACCGTAGAGTGAGGTCAGCATTTGCATTAATAACTCCTGTTGACATGTATTTGGGCAAGGAGGCTGGGAATATCCTCTGGGGGGCAAGGAAGGGGGCACTCAGAAGCTAACCAAGATCCCAGATGATCAGGACTTTGTCTTTCAACAGGAAATTGAAAGGCAAGCTGGTTAGAACAACAGTAAAATCCTACCCTACCTAGCATATAGGCAATGGGCCAAATTCAGGAGTGAGGTGCCTGGTGGTGGTAAGTTACACATCAGGTGTAAATGGGTATTTACTGGCATCCAATATGTGCATATAATGAGTGTAACTCATGCCAAATAGATCAGAGGTCCCAAACTGTGTGGCGTGCCACACAACTACCATCAAACAACTACCATTTCCTGGTAGCACTCAGCCAAGGGCCGCAGCTGCAAAGCATCCAATCCTACACTGGATGGTGTTTGGATCCAGGGATCTAGATATCTCTCAACTATTTACATGCCCCCCCATTACCATTATATCTGGGCACTTCACAGTCTTCAGGGTCCTTATCTTCACAGTGCCCTGTGGGGTAGGTCAGTGCTGTTATCCGCATTGTGCAGAGGGAAACCGAGGCACAGAGAGACTAAGTGACACAGGGGAATTGAACCCAGGCCTCCCAAATCCCTAACTATCCTCCCTCCATGGCTCAGGGCCTGGTTCTTTTTGTGGTTTTACTCCTTGCTCGAGTACCTGCTCCCCGAAATGGCCCTGTATGTAGGACCCAGCTCAGTGTTTTCTTAGTCTGGTTTCATTGTTTTGTCCCCCTTCTTTACAGACTTTGATCACTTGAGAGGGTTGCTGCTCAGAGGAACTTGACTGCCTGGTGGTGGGTAAGTGGAAGTCCAGGCTCATCCTTTCCAGGCCTGCTGCCTGTTCCCACCCTGCTTGTTCTCCCTCACCCCAAAAGCCTTTCCTGGCAGCCCAACGCCCCTCCCCAAACCAAAAGTCTCCTTCACACACCCCTGATGTCCCACCAAAGTCATCCTTCTGCTGAGACAGACCCTGCTAAGGCTGTCTTGTCTTTTCCACTTTGCAAACCTAGTGGAAATGCTTCCGTGGGCTTCCGCCCAGCACTTGACTCTGCCGGAAGCCCAGCCAGTGGGCCAATTTCTCTTGCCAGCAGATAAGTTTTCCCTCCTGGGCATCTCATTTATTCTGAAGGCTGGGCTAGCCACAGCCCCGCCGAGAAACGAGGTGGTGTAGCACGGGCTGCCAGATCGAGATGGGATTCCCTCCAGCGTCACTGGAAGGAATATGCCAACACAAGCCTGCAATAAGGGCAAAAATGCAAAGCCATAGACAGCAGAAATCCAGAGACAATCAAGTACGTGTCACGACTGAGCATTCAGTTGTTGCTGTTTCCGACAGCATCTGATGCACGCATCTGATGCATGTTATTTAGGAGGCATGGCTCCTAAGACAGCTTCTAAATTTGCAGCCGAGAGTCCCCAGCGGGGGCCGAACCCAGCACCCTCAACTCAGACCACTACTACTTCAAGTACCACTCTTAGATCTGTCCTTTTTTTATCTTCTATACAGACCCCTCCTCAGCAGGAGGGAAAAACACACTGTAGGAGCAGGGTCTGTGGGCCCCCAGAATTTGGAAGCATGCAAAATCCCCCACCGTTGCTTGTTGAAGCCCTGCGATTACACATCTCATCATCTGATCAGCACCCACAGCTGCAATGTGTACATGCAAAAGCAGGGATTCGCGTGGGCAACATTGCAGGCACAACTGAAAAGACTCGGTTGAAAAACTTGGCTCCTTGAGTCTGCATTTGAACTGCACCAAGGCAGAATTACAACCCCTTGGGAGCTATTTATTTCTTTGCTGATCTTCTTGACAGAAAAAAAAATAAATGCACATCTCAAGCCTAACAAAGCCCTGTCCAACAGCCCTTCCAGTTGTTTGAAAGGGCTTTCCATAGGAAGAGACATAAGATCAGGCCAAAACTCCAGCCCTGAAACTATCCCACAATCTCTGGGAAAGTTTGGATTCAGACTGAAATCTGGATCCGCCTTTCACAGCTCCATGTGTAAAGGCAGCAAATGAGCAAGGCCTGTGTGTCAGCTGCGGTGATTCACGGTTTGTCATCTGCTTATGTGCCCAGGTGTAAAATCCCCTCCTTAGCAGGAGGGACACAGTGTCATTAGCGATATTGCACAAGCACAAATAGGTTTCCCAGGTTACAAGATCACTGAGTGCATTAATCACCCCTGGCTCCTTAAGGCTTTTAATAACGCACATGATTTGCATATGGGTATGTGGCAGGGCTGGGAGAAGAAGGAAAGGACACTGCCTGCCTCTGGAGTTGAAACACCTGTGTCCCTGCGCATTTGCTATAAAACCGGGAGGTGAATATTTCCGCGAGTTCCCATGGCCCACGGTGGTGCTGGGGAACTCTTACAAAGAAAGAGCTGTAAACAAAACACAGAGATGGAACTACACACATATACCCCAGCTCAGGATCTGGCCCAGGAAGTGTGAGCAAAGATGCCATGGTCTAGGTCCTCAGCTGGTGTAAATATATGTAGCTCCTTAGACTCCAGTAGGACTCTGACAATTTACTCCAGCCAAGCATCTGGCCCACATAATGACAAAACTAATGTCTATTTTTTAGTGGCTGTAAACGTGCTTTGCATACACCCATATTTATAAAGCAGAGTCATCTGCAGTTGGCTATGAACTAGACTCAGTGTTGTCAATTCTCTTGATTGTACCATGAGTCTTGTCATATTTGGTGTGTTCTTTAAGCCCCAGCTCCTGGAATCGTGTGATTATAGGAGACTCTCTGTTCTTGTTTTAAAAATAGTAAGTTTCTAGACCTCATGTCTGTGGAGAAAATTATGAGGCAAGTGCAACCCTAAATGTTCAGTAAATAGAAGGCAAATATAAAGACCCTCAAATGTATGATTCTTTTTAAAATCTCATGTTTTTTTTAGCCAAGCTCATGATTATGGGAGGATCTGATTTAGGATTTTTGAATGCCCAGGACTGGCAGTACTGTAAACTTAGCAACGAAACAGAACAATCCCAGCAGTACAAGAGGCAAAAGCGTCCAGCCCTAACTTAGCACAAGGCTGTAGGTTGAGGACAGTTTGTTCTGTATGCTAAAAGATTGATGCCCAAAATCACCTCTAAGGAAAGTAAACACTTGCCTAACTTTCAACAGAAGACTGGTCCCACTGATGCAATGGGATTACTCATGTGTTCAAAGATTTGCCGAAGCCGGGATCCAGAAACACAAGAGCAGCCTCGCTGACTTTCACAGAGGTGTGTAAATAGAGTAGGATTTGGCCCCACTGCTGGCATTTCCCCATAGGTCATAAACAAGAGGGCTTAACTCCTTGCTCCCAGTGCCACCCATGGGGTTGGGCAGGTCTAGCTGTGGACAGAGTTTAGTCCTAGGAATGTGTCATCATCCCAAATAATCCTGAAGCCTGGACTGCTTCATTTCCTTCTCTGATTCATCCCTCTGCTGTTGGATTCTTTTTATTACTGTGTTGGTTTTTTCCTGGTCGGTGGGTGAGCATTAGCGGTGCTGGACGTGACCCAGGGAAGTGATGTTCACATCCAGATCCAGATGAGGCTTGGGCCCGTGTTAGCAGCTCAAGGGCGAACTTGGGTTCAGGCAAGTTGTTTTCATGACATTTCAGCCCCAAAGACTGAAATTTCATCCGTTCATCTCTTCCCAAGAGGTTTCCACCATCTTGGGCCAAGATCTTGCTCCAAGAGCTGTTTTCACAAGATTTCAGCAGCATCCAAACCTGATCAGGAAAATGGGCCCTCTATGGTTTTGAATCAGCACTGACCAGCATTGACTAGGATGAGATGTGCCCCTTACCCTATCCAAATTCACACACTACTCCCCTCTCCCCACAAGGGCACCATGTCCCCTTTCTGTGTCAGTTCAGAAAGTTTTCCATGTTTCTGCTTTGACTTCTGTAATGGGCACCTTTAGTTCCCTACATGCCCCAGCATCCTTTGCATCAAAGGAGATGGCGCAAAGGTCAGTGCAGGGCCATGAAGGTACCAGCAGCACATGGACAAGGCAGAGACTGGAGAGTAAGTGGAGACAAGAGGGAAGGGGTGACTGGTGGTTGGTGAGTGGCCATTCTCAGTGCCGGGTTTACAATGGCTCCAGAGGCTCCATGGAGCTGGGCCCATGCTCAGAAGGGGCCCCGGCCTGCTCCGGTTGCCCTGTGTCCCAAGACCCCACTGACTCCCCCGCCCACCACTTGCTCCTCTCGGCCTGCCTGCCAGCTGGCTGAGGGCTCCTCTCCACCCCTTGGCCGCACCCGCCGGCTCCTCTCAGCCCCCTGGCTGGACCCCTCCGGCTCTGGGCAGTGTCTGCTTCCCACCACCTGTGGGGCCCCACCTGTCTCCCCAGAGCGGAGCTGCCTGGGACTGGTGCAGAAGCCTGGCCAGTCTCAGCCGGCGGGGGAACAGTGTGGAGGGCTTGGCTGGGCCCCTCCAGGCAAGTGCGTCTTGAGGGACCCCGGCCGGGGCAGGTCTTGGCCTGGCTGATTGCGCCATTCCCGAGGGGATGGAGCGATTCTCGGCCCTGAAGGTGCGGGGGGGCTGCCAATGCACATAGCCCTTGCACATGCTGTTACCTGCTTTGCACAAATCAGCCTATATGGGCACATACACCTTGGATGGATTCTGGGGAAAGGGTGCATCTTTCTGGGGTGCTTTGAAAATGTGGCTGTTTGTGAGCTTTGGCCATATCTGAAACGTCATATAGGTCCCTAAATCCAGAAAAGCGTCATTAAAAGGACCAGTCCTGCTTCCATTTAAGTCAATGGCAACACTCACTTTGACTGAGTGGTGCAGGATTGGACCCTAATAACTGGGAGATCCATGGCAGTTAAATTCTGAGAACAAGCAAGTAAACAAACAAAACAATAAAGGATGGAGCAACACAAAGTGCGGGGGGGTGTGGTGCAGGGCAGGGGTTCAAGAACATTGAAAAGACAAGATTAGCTTTAATTATTCATCAGAACACTTTATAATACTATTAAATGTCCTGTTGTATTTAATAAAACCAAATGATGTCACAGTAGCAGGAGGCCTCTGTGACATTAAGTCTTCTGAAAAGTGGGTGAAGCCATCGATTTGGGGGAGATTTTTTGGCAAGCATGATCAAAATTGCAGATTCACAACATGAGAATTAGGGAGATCTCATTGCATGAGCAATGGTTTTCAATCAGGGGTACACATACCCCTGAGGGTATACAGAGGTCTTCCAGGGGGCACACCAACTCATCTAGATATTTGTAAAAAGAACAGGAGGACTTGTGGCACCTTAGAGACTAACAAATTTATTAGAGCATAAGCTTTCGTGGGCTACAGCCCACTTCATTGGATGAATAGAATGAAATATATAGTAAGAAGATATATATATATATATACACATACAGAGAAGGTGGAAGTTGCCATACAAAGTGTAAGAGGCTAATTAAGATGAGCTATTATCAGCAGGCGAAAAAAACTTTTGTATAATAGCTCATCTTAATTAATTAGCCTCTTACTCCACTTTTTCATGTTCTCTCTCTCTATATATATATATGTAGAGAGAGAGAGAGAGATCTTCTTACTATATGTTCCATTCTACATATCTGATGAAGTGGGCTAAGCTTATGCTCAAATAAATGGATTAGTCTGTAAGGTGCCACAAATACTCCTGTTCTTTTTACAGATACCTAGATGAGTTGAGGTGCCCCCTGGAAGACCCCTTTGTACCCTGAGGGGTATGTGTACCCCTGGTTGAGAACCATTGCTCATGCAATGAGATCTCCCTAATTCTCATGTTGTGAATCTGCAATTTTGATCACGCTTGCCAAAAAATCTCCCCCAAGTTTTACAACAGGCTACATATAAAGCATTAGCAAAGCCAGTACAAACTAAAATCTCATACAGATACTGACTTGTTTACACTGCTCTATATACACTATACATTGAAATGTAAGTACAATATTTATCTTCCAGTGGATTTATTTTATAATTATATAGTAAAAATGAGAAAGTCAGCAATGTTTCAGTAACAGTGTGCTGGGACACTTTGTATGTTTATGTCTGATTTTGTAAGCAAGCAGTTTTTAAGTGAGGTGAAACTTGAGGGTACACAAGACAAATCAGACTCCGGAAAGGGGTACAGTCATCTGGAAAGGTCGAGAGCCACTGTCCTAGAGTAACTAAAAACCTAGCACTATGTCTTCACTGCAAAAAAACCCTGGGTCTTTATATCAAAAGAGCAATCTCTGTGTCAGATCTTAGTGGAGGTAAGGCACAGGTCGATTACCTCAATGGAGTTAAACACCGGATTGGAGGTGTATAATATTGTGCTCAGTGAGCTACACAGGGTAAAACACTACCTGTGTCTTTCTTGTCTCCACTAGATTTCACAGCAAGACAGCGAACATGCCTTGTTTTTTTTGTTTTGTTTTGTTTTGTTGTTGTTGTTTTTTTGCAGTGAAGACAAAGCTTCAGATGAAATGCTTTGTTTTCAAACTCTCAGCAATTCATTTGTGACGCAGACGGAGCATCTCCTAAAGGGCACTGCAGTCCCATCTCCTTCACCTGGCTAAAAAGAAAGTTCTCTGTCGTTGCTCCTTAGCTGACTTAAAGACTAACCCCTTCATGGATCAGCTGTTTCACTCAGAACCAGAAACTTTCAAGACTCAACCAGTTCCACTCCGAAAAGTAGGAAATCACACTCACCTTGCTGGCAATTCACTGGCTCCAGAGCCATTAAAAGGCACAGGGCAGCAACCTGGAGAGCCTGCATGACTGGAGAGCAGTTGTTTTGTTGCTCAGTGTGGAGGGTTCTTTGCTTTGTGAGAGGAACAATGAGCCCTGCTCCCTCTCAGAAGCTTTTGAGAGAGCCGAATGTGAAATCTGAAGACCCAGAGCACACTTAAACACTGCTGACTCCGATGGAAATGAGCCTGGTAAATTGTCAGTGACATTAATCAGTGGCTTTTAAATGGAGGAGGTACAGATGGATTTGCATACCTGCTTCCTCTTTGAGCCAGGTGAATAAGTAACGTCTAAGATTGTTTGGGAGTTGGCAGACATGCGGTTTGAATAATTGGCAGTTATTGTAGAGCCTAAAGGAATTTCAGGGGAGACAATGACCCGTGTTTGTTTATTTACTTACAATGGGGATTGTGGGGAACCGATACTAAGATCAACACATTCTTTCTTGAAAGGAGCACCCTGGTGCAGCACGTTTGCATGATACCAGAAAATGCAACAGCACCAAAACCAGAGAACCAAATCAAATGAAAGCCCCCAAAATCTAGCATTTGTAAAACTAAGCCTTCAAACTCTGACTGGTAGAAACAGTTGCACAGAAAATAATATACTCTACTGGCTAGTGGGCTATGCCGTTGCCCTAGGGAGGATGGAATCAGAACAGTAGGTCATAGAACCTGTACAGCTTTGGGTGACTCTTTTTTAGCTGGAGTGGTAGGAGCTTGTGGTAATGTAGGATCTGAGTTCTATCTCAGTTCCAAGTGACCATGGTGTGCAACATAGTGATAACCATGGGGAAATAGTTTTATTTTGTGTAATGACACATCCACTCCCAGTCTCTATTCAAGCCTAAGTGAATTGTATCCAGTTTGCAAATGAATTCCAATTCAGCAGTCTCTCCTGGGAGTCTGTTTTTGAACTTTTTTTGTTGAAGAATTGCCACGTTTAGGTCTGTAATCAAATGACCAAAGAGATTGAAGTGTTCTCTGACTGGTTTTTGAATGTTATAATTCTTGACGTCTGATTTGTGTCCATTTATTCTTTTAGGTAGAGACTGTCCAGTTTGACCAATGTACATGGCAGAGGGGCATTGCTGGCACATGATGGCATAGATCACATTGGTAGATGTGCAGGTGAACGAGCCTCTGATAGTGTGGCTGATGTGATTAGGCCCTAGGATGGTGTCCCCTGTATAGATATGTGGACACAGTTGGCAACGGGCTTTGTTGCAAGGATAGGTTCCTGGGTTAGTGGTTCTGTTGTGTGGTGTGTGGTTGCTGGCAAGTATTTGCTTCAGGTTGGGGGGCTGTCTGTAAGCAAGGACTGGCCTGTCTCCCAAGATCTGTGAGAGTGATGGGTCGTCCTTCAGGATAGGTTGTGGATCCTTGATGATGCGTTGGAGAGGTTTTAGTTGGGGGCTGAAGGTGACGGCTAGTGGCGTTCTGTTATTTTCTTCGTTGGGCCTGTCCTGTAGTAGGTGACTTCTGGGTACTCTTCTGGCTCTGTCAGTCTGTTTCTTCACTTCAGCAGGTGGTATTGTAGTTGTAGTGATAACCATGGAAGCTTTAGACCTGCAAAAATATACTTACACAGATTGAAGTTCCAATGAACTCTACTTAAAAAACAAAAACAAATAAACATTCTCCTATTGTGCCTGTGATCCAGACATCTCAGCACTGATCTGCTGCTTAAATTGCAAGCTCTTTGGGGCAGGGACTATCTTACAGGCACAGAAGCACATTCTGGGTGCTGCTGGAAGATAAACAATATGTAATAACAAGGTGAAACTGACTATAAACAAAACTGAAATTGTCCTGTCTGGTGTCATTGTCTTGGCTGAGAAAAAGGAAAATAATAAACCCAAAGTAAACAAGCAGTACAAAGTAAATTAGATTCTTTAATTTTCCGTTATCTAAGATGTTATTAATAACATAGGAAAAGAAATTTGTGATTTAAAAATAGTTGTCTATGAGCCAGATGCATTATTGACGACCCTAATCATTCAAAACTCATGTCACCCCCTCCCCCAATCATGAGATTGTCCGAAAACTTGTAAGATTCTAAAAATAATAAATATGTGTTTTTTTACTTGAGCTCTGACATTTTCAACTTTTATGCCCCCATAAGGACTAGAAACTTTCCTTTTTAAAAGTAAAAGCTGAGATTTCCCTAGAACCATCTGACTCCAGGAACTGGGGCTTTAAGGAAAACACCAACTATCATGTTTCAGAGTAACAGCCGTGTTAGTCTGTATTCGCAAAAAGAAAAGGAGGACTTGTGGCACCTTAGAGACTAACCAATTTATTTGAGCATGAGCTTTCGTACAGCTCACGAAAGCTCATGCTCAAATAAATTGGTTAGTCTCTAAGGTGCCACAAGTCCTCCTTTTCTTTTCACCAACTATCATGAGGCTCATGATAAAATCACGAGATGTGGCAACACAGCAGATAGTGTCCCCTCAAAACCCAGCCTTCCGAAAGTTTTGTCTGAGTTTACCACACACTCGGAAGAGCTAACCTCAATTCCTGACTCTGCCACAGCCACCCTGGGTGACCTTGGGTGAGTCCCTTCATCTCTTTGTGCCTCAGGTCCCCATCTGCAAAATGGGAATACCAATATTTTGTTTCTCCCAGCCTTTATCCATCTTGTCCATTTAAATTTCAAACTCTTAAGACTCACTGTGTGTCTGCAGAGTACCTAGCAGTGCATAGTGGGGCTTAGCCAGTCAGCCCTTCTAGTGCTACTGTAAGAGAAATAATAAATAATGGGCAAGTACTTGGGTTGTGAAGACGTAAAAATGAAAGTTAGTTTTGACTCCTTTATGAGCTTTACCTCAGTTACATTCAAAACATATTGCTGGTCTCGGTTTGTTATTTTTAGGCTTGTCAGAATTCCAGTTTTTTTAATATATAATTTTGATGGATATCAATATCTATTTTTAAGCATTTTTTTAGGTTTTTTTAGTGACGTAAATTTTCCCAGTTGTGCAAAATTATGGGGGTGTGGGGGGAGGAAGGCACTTATTTAATGACCATAGATGATGAGGTTCAAAAAGTTAACTCTTTATAAACCGTGACAACAGAAATTGTCAGCAGTGCTTGGCAAAATACACAAAGTGAATATCCTTAAATCAACAAGTCGTACCTGTTTTTGCTGTTCATTCCCTAGTCTATCTGTAACAGGGCTCCTTCTAAAGTCTACTCACTGGATTTTGACTCTGCGTTCCCGAGCAGCATTTTTATTACTTTGCCTATCTATAAATTTTGATGATCATTGATGGAACTATTTTTCACCTGTTCATGTGTGTTCGGTGAAATCAACATGTACCAACATTTACTGATAAAAATCGAATCCTTCCAAGCCTAGTTGTTTTCCAGTTTCACTCACCAGTTCACCTCTAAGTAGAATTCACTGTAATAAATGTCCAAAGTGGAGGCATTTATCACAAGACCAAAGGCCCTGGAAGAACCAGCAGTAAGATATCCCATCCTACTGGCTCCATGTAGAAGTCTAGGAGTACTTGTGGCACCTTAGAGACTAACC
This sequence comes from Lepidochelys kempii, assembly GCF_965140285.1. NCBI lineage: Eukaryota > Metazoa > Chordata > Testudines > Cheloniidae > Lepidochelys > Lepidochelys kempii. Next base: position 101,858,542 of record NC_136387.1, on the reverse strand, counting down.
AATTTATTTGAGCATGAGCTTTCGTGAGCTACAGCTCACTGTAGCTCACGAAAGCTCATGCTCAAATAAATTGGTTAGTCTCTAAGGCGCCACAAGTACTCCTTTTCTTTTTGCGAATACAGACTAACATGGCTGTTACTCTGAAACATGTAGAAGTCTGTATCTCTGCGGTGGCTGGCGTCCGCTTAAGCCACAGGCTATCAAAATATTGATTTGTGAACGTCCTATCTCAGTGCTCATGAAAAAGGTCCGATTTGCCCCAAGCAATTTTATCCACTTGCATAGAAAAATGGAAATAGAATTCTATTTGCTTCTTAAGACCAAACAGCACTTTATCACCACTGGTTCCTCCGTTTACAAGTGTTTTAGGTAAACATTTGTATGCTTTCCTTGCTTCAGAGTCTACCGAACAAATTATCTGCTTATTTTGATGTTTTAATGCATCTGCTCTGTTCTCTGATAGCCATTGGAAAGGTTTTAGCTATTGCCGAGCTTCGGATATTACAGGTTTGTCAATATATTGACTCTTAGGCACATCAGATTTCTCATTTTTACCATGTGCTTTGTTTTTTTAGCATTGCCTTCCCACTGACTTGTAACTGCAGCTTTGTCTGACAACAGATGCGTTTTATAGCTCTGCTTCCCCGAGCATGTAAAAGAACTGCCTAGCCCATTAGATTTTTTGTCTGTGTTTTGTGACATTTTGCATAGTTTGCTGTGAAGATTACACAACTCAGGGGCCTGGTGAACAAGCATGCACCGTTTTGCCTCTAGATTACTGGCGCTGATCCAGCCCAGGGCCCAAACCCTGCAATCAGATCCACGCGGACAGACTCTTGTATCACCTGGAGTTGCACTGACTTCAGAGGGATTCTACATGCACATCAGGCTCTACTCATGAGGATCAGATGACAGGCCAGAGGCCCAGATTGGTAGCGAGCAAAATCTACAGCTCATGACTCTCCAATGGCAGTTCCCAGCTCATGACTCTCCAATGGCCTGTGGGAAATGGATTGATGCTGGGCTCAGTCGGTCCCCTGTGAACAGGAATCCATATTTCAGAAATATCCACTGACACTGATATTAACCGGCCCCCCCCTTGGTGAGCGTTCTGCTAAGGAAGCGAAGGGATGAATAGCGATATAGACTGAACTCCCCTTTCACCTTTAGAGGGCCTCTCTCCAGGTCAGGACTGAGGCTCATTGGCAGGACATGCCCTACTGCCCCTCACGCTGTAGCAGTTCAGCAGATAAAGGGCTTATTCCAGAGCCCACTGAAATCAGTGGAAAGGTTCCCCTTGACTTCAATGGGCTTTGGATCAGACCCAGAGAGATTTCAGAGTAACAGCCGTGTTAGTCTGTATTCGCAAAAAGAAAAGGAGGACTTGTGGCACCTTAGAGACTAACCAATTTATTTGAGCATAAGCTTTCGTGAGCTACAGCTCACTTCATCGGATGCATTCTGTCTCCCTGGCTGTCAGTCTGGCCTCTTTCCCAAGCACCAAGTGTAGTTTAAAAAGAATTATAGAGCACTTTAAGCATCTACATGTATTTGATTCCTTAGCTACAGAGTGTCAGCATGCAGAGATCAGGTGGGGCCCAGCCAACATCCATTAAAGTCAGTAGAAAGATTCCCACTGACTTCAGCAGGAGATGGATCAAACCCGTTTTCCCAGCAATCCTCTGCCTGGCTTATGTAGCCACTGACAGCATAGTATCTGAGCACCTACCCGTCATTAATGTATTCATCCATGCAACACCCCTGTAAGAAAGGGCAGCGCTGTTATCCCCATTGTAGATATGGGAAACTGAGGCACAGAGAAACTAAGTGACTTGGCCGAGGTCACATGGAAAGTCAATAGCAGAGCAGGGAATTGAATCCAGGTCTTCCAAGTCTTTTGCTAGTGCCCTAACCACTGGGACATCCTTTCCCCTCAGCTTTTAGCTGGAGAGTTATGGAAAAGCTGGGTATTCTCTGTACAGTTTAGTTTATGTTACATTGGACATTTTAAAAACCATTTTGTTTCATGGCTCTACAAAGGTGACTTGCAATTTTGCAGCACCCGAGCAGTGTCGCAAGTAAGACCAAGCTCCCTGTCAAGTCAACCAGTACAAGGGCCATTGTAAATCCTCCATCATTCACAGTCTTTAAAATAAAACGGGCCTTGATTTCTAAAAGGCGCATGGTAGTTCAACCACAAGCCATTGGACTCAATGCAAGAATTGCTGGGTGAAATTCTACGGCCTGCATTTGACTGGGTAATGAGAACTACCAGAGTTACAATGGTTCTGGAAGGGATATAAAACCTCCTGCTTCAGGGCATAAGCCAACCATTGTCAGGTGATATGAGGAAACTTTCCCTGAGGGCAGGTTATCCCCTCACTGTCCCTTGTACCTTTCTCTGAAGCAGCCCATGCTGGCCACTGTCAGAGACAGGATCTGGGATGAGGATCCTGGTTTAATCTAGTCCAGCAACTCTTATGCTCTGGTGCAGCACATCGGACCAGCTGCTCAGCAAGTTTCCTTCAGGCTTTACAACCTATGGTTCTGTGAGGAAGGGCTTGTGGAGATTTTATTTAAGGTAAGGATGTCAGAGATGTGACGTATAGCATGTCTTTGTTCAATCACAACAAGGAGTCCGGTGGCACCTTAAAGACTAACAGATTTATTTGAGCATAAGCTTTCGTGGGTAAAAACCCCACTTCTTCAGATGCATGGAGTGAAAGTTACAGATGCAGACATAAATATACTGACATGTGAAGAGAAGGGAGTTACCTCACAAGTGGAGAACCAGTGCTGACAGGGCCAATTGGACAAGGATGGATGTAGTCCACTCCCAACAATAGATGAAGAGGTGTCAATTCCAGGAGAGGCAAAACTGCTTCTGTAATGAGCCAGCCACTCCCAGATCAAGCCCAAATTAATGGTGTTAAATTTGCAAATGAATTTGAGCTCTGCTGTTTCTCTTTGAAGTCTGGGAAAGCTTATGCTCAAATAAATCTGTCAGTCTTTAAGGTGCCACCGGACTCCTTGTTGTTTTTGTGGATACAGACTAACACAGCTACCCCCGATACTATTTTCAATCAGTCCGTCTGTGGACAGGAAGTGGAAAATGGCTAAAATAGCAGGAAACGTACCAGAGAAGATGTAATAAATTTCAACAGATTAAATCTTGCTTTGCAGTTTGATTTATGATTTCATAATTCTTTCCACGGCAACCCATGGCCTCTGATCCAGCAGATAAGAGAAACTGCCAGTTTTCACTGAATACAGTTCAGAGATTTGGGGAAATCTTATTTTCTCTGGTTTCAGAGTAACAGCCGTGTTAGTCTGTATTCGCAAAAAGAAAAGGAGTACTTGTGGCACCTTAGAGACTAACCAATTTATTTGAGCATGAGCTTTCGTGAGCTACAGCTCACTTCATCGGATGCATACCGTGGAAACTGCAGCAGACATTATATACACACAGAGATCATGAAACAATACCTCCTCCCACCCCACTGTCCTGCTGGGAATAGCATATTAAATGTCACAACAGCTGAGAGTGAAGTTTTGGTATGCCCACTTTACAGGTGGGAAACTGAGGCACAGATAGGGGATGTGACTTCACACAGTGAGTCAGTGGTAGACTGGTTCCAGAATCCAGGCCTCTCAGGTCCCAAACCAGAGCTTGTGAGTCCATTTTGCAACCTCCCAGTGAATTTAGATTATTCATTGTCCCTTTGTCAAGTATTGTGAACAATCAGCTGCTGGCATTTTAGAATTTCCACTAATCTGCATGAACATTTTTCATCAGACTTACTTTGACGAAAAATGGCTTTTTAACCAAAATTAAATTTTTCACAGTGAATTTTCATTTCGGTTAAAAAAAGAGAACTATTTCCAATTAAAAGTTTCAAAAGGAAAATCATTTAATTTTGGGGGGCATTTTTAAGGTTTTCATTTTATGGGTTCTCCCACCCCTTATTCTCCCAATTTTACTTTTTCAACCCCGGAAGAGAGGGAAGAGAGGAATAAAACTAAAAGGGATAAACATGGCGGGAGGGACACAAAAACCTTTAAATGTGTGGGTGTGTGGGGGGGTTCCCCCTAAAAGAAATGTACATTTTGTTTCATTTCAAATTTTGTTGAAAAATGTTACAAAAAACTTGCAAACAAAACAAAACTTGTTCATTTATTTTGCAGTGTTTCATGACATTAAATATTCTGACCCCGCCCCCAGCCCTACCACCAAATTTCTTGACCGCTTTCTCTTTAGATGATTTAGTTGGGGATTGGTCCTGCTTTGAGCAGGGGGTTGGACTAGATGACCTCTTGAGGTCCCTTCCAACCCCGATATTCTATTATTCTATGATTCTACAGCACTGACTCTCAAGTGTTTAAAAATCCCATGGTTCCTCTTCAGAGACAGCCTAGAACTGTATCCTTGATGAGACAAAAGCCTCTGTTTTGTGCAGTGTACCCATCTGCGCAGAGCAGTGGTTCTCAATCAGGGGTACATGTACCCCCTGGGGGTGTGCAGAGGTCTTCCAGGGGGTACATTAACTCATCTAGCTATTTGCCTAGTTTTACAACAGGCTACATAAAAAGCACTAGTGAAGTCAATACAAACTAAAATTTCTTACAGACAATGACTTGTTTATACTGTTTTATAAACTATACACTGAAATGTAAGGACAATATTTATATTCCAATTGATTTGTTTTATAATTATATGCTAAAAATGAGAAAGTCAGCAATTTTTCAGTAATTATATGCTGTGACATTTCTGTATTTTTGTCCGATTTTATAAGCAAATAGTTATTAAGTGAGGTGAAACTTGAAGGTGCACAAGACAAATCAGACTCCTGAAAGGGGCGCAGTCGTCTGGAAAGGTTGAGAACCAGAGGCATAGAGCACTAGTGAAACCTGGATTTTATTCCCCACTCTGCCGCAGTCTAATGATCACCCAGCAATCAAGTTACGTCCCCTTTTATGACTCAGTTTCCCCCTGTGTAAAATGGGGATAATGACACTGACGTCCTTTATAAAAGGCTTTGAGATCTACGGATGAAAACTGCTATATAAGAGCTAGGCATTATTATTGTGGGACTGCCTGGATCTGACAGCGTCTCCAATTTTCGAGGTATTCTGTTTACACAGGGAATAAAAGTGGATGTTTGAAAGAAAATTCTGTTTCTGCCCAGCTGAAATCCTGCCTCCTTGTGCAGTTAGACAAGCAGCCTCTCACTGGGAGAGATTCGCTTCCCCACAGCACACACACACACAAAAGAGAGGGAAGAAAGAGGCTCCTCTTGCATTTTGCTTCTCACTTCATGAGCCGCCTGAGGGCTGGTGCTAATTAGACACATTTCTACACAAGAGGCCTTTCTTTTGGAAGCAGGCCTGGAGTCATCCAAGCAGAGGAAAGCTTTGAAAAGAGGGCATGGCTACAGATTGCCTGGATAAACAGCGGCGGGTGGGGGGTGAAGACTATTTGCTAACACACACTAGATGTCAGGACAGGGCAAGTGTTTGTGTTTGTTTGTTCATTCCCCTGCAGTTGGAGGCCTGCAGATACCTCCTCTGGGCTACTCAGAACTGACCCGGCCAGACCGACATGTGACTGAGGCTGCTACTCGTCCACTTGGGATGGTGATAGAATCATAGAAGCATACAATATCAGGGTTGGAAGGGACCTCAGGAGGTCATCTAGTCCAACCCCCTGCTCAAAGCAGGACTAATCCCCCATAGTTGCCCCAGATCCCTAAATGGCCTCCTCAAGGATTGAACTCACAACTCTGGGTTTAGCAGGCCAATGCTCAAACCACTGAGCTATCCCTCCCACCCCGATGGCCGGTGAGTGTCGGTGTTTAGCATGGTGATGGCTAAAGGCCAACGTTGGAATGATGACGCCTGTCACTTATCCCAGTGCCTAGCCCGAGGGATTGCAATGCGTAGCAGAGGAGTGGCTACAGCGGGCCAGCCCCCCCCCCCCTCCCCGCAGATCCATAGGGTGGCTATGCCCAGCTTGGTGCTGCTCGGGAATGGAGTGATGGTGCCAATCAATCACAACGATGCCTTGCCCCAAGATATTGCACTGCCTAGCAAAGCAGGGCCCAGAGGGAGCCAGTACCCACCACAGCAGATCCACAGGGTGCCCAGCCCCGGCAGAGCACAATGCCCAGCGTAGCACTTTCTAGGGGATGCTAACGCCATGTTACCCACAGCAATTCACTAGAAGTGGCAATGTACATCATGGCAATGCTCAGAGGATAACGAGATGAGGGCACAACGGCACTCATGGAGTGCCAGGCCTCTGTAGGGCAGAAAACAGCCCAAATCAATGTTGTGACCTATAAACCCCATGGCTGAAGGGGTGCCCCACCTGCAACCCAGCCCAGGGCTCTGTGTGCACGGGACTCAGAGCTGCCTGGGATGGGGGGGACTCAGTGTGCTCCTCCCTGGGCAAAGGGCCAGCTAATTGGGCCTTCCCTCTCCTTCTAAAGGTGACATAGTAGCTTTCGTCTCTGCCCCAGTTCCACTCCTCCCATCCCAGCCACAGTGGGGCCAGCTGAGAAAAGCGTGAGGGGGGACAGAGGTGGAAGGATCGGCTGGAGAAGAACCTGCTGCATTCCACCCCCCTGCTACCGCTACCCTCCTTCTGCAACCACACCCCCTCAGGAACTGGCCTGTCCCAAACAATTGAAGCCCCGTAGGCTCAGCCAGTGTCCCAAGCAGCTCACCCTGTTATTTTTCTGATGCCTTCTGCAGTAAGATGAGGTCCTGAAACATAAGTCTTCGTATCCGAGGCCTGGTATGACGCCTAAGGCCTGAACTAAAGTAACGGTCAAGACTTTGCTAACATAAAGCAAAGTTAAGCTGTGAGCCAGAGGCAGGCCCTGCTCACAGAAGCTGGCAAGAAGAAGGCTGATGTTGCAAATGTACATATACCTAAAAGGTACTAAGCACTAGTAATATAAACACGTGCCAGGATGGTACCAGAACAGTTCGGTACGAGCACATTTCACAGAGAAAACAAGGAACAGGCTGACCCATCCTAAAGACGGGGGCAGGAGGGTAATACTACAGAAGGGATGTGGACAAATTGGAGAGAGTCCAGCGGAGGGCAATGAAAATGATTAGAGGGCTGGGGCACATGACTTTTACGAGGAGAGGCTGAGGGAACTGGAGTGATTTAGTCTGCAGAAGAGAAGAATGAGTGGGGATTTGATGGCAGTCTTCAACTACCTAAAAGGGGGTTCCAAAGAGGATGGATCTCGACTGTTCTCAGTGGTGGCAGATGTCAGAACAAGGATCAATGGTGTCAAGTTGCAGTGGGGGAGGTCTAGGTTGGATATTAGGAAAAACTATTTCACTAGGAGGGTGGTGAGGCACTGGAACGGGTTACCTAGGGAGGTGGTGGAATCTCCATCCTTAGAGGTTTTTAAGGCCCGGCTTGACAAAGCTTGGCTGGGATGATTTAGTTGGGCTTGGTCCTGGTTTGAGCAGGGGGTTGGACTAGATGACCTCCTGACGTCTCTTCCAACCCTGATGTTCTATGATTCTGTGGTGGAGAGAGTTGTTTTGTTTGAACCAACATGTGCAAGATGAGAGGCAGCACCCTAACACGTAGAGGGGTTGCACCTCTGTACATCGGAGTCATGTGTAACCTGTTTGTACCTGTGTAGAACGGATCAATGAAATTGTTTTTAATTGTTCACTTTATTAATATAACTTCATAAGCAAAGTTTTATGAATGAAACAACATTCATTCATAAAACCGGTTACCCCAATAACTGGCTAATTGAGTTTCATTTCAATCCAATTGCTGCTTAAATCGCTGAAACGTACACTGTTTCAACACTGTAACTTCTGCTCACTGTTTGTCATTCATTATACTTGTCTATATTGTAACTTCTGTTCACTGTTTGCCATTCCTTACCCTTGTCCATATTGTAACTCAAACTCCATTTTAACTTGTCCCCAACTCAATTTTAAAATGCTCACTCCATTTTGTAAAAGCTTGCTGCAACCTTCATTTTTGCAAAACCCTGCTGTAATCTTATTAGTTTGGTTTAGATGTGTGAATGAGGTAAGTATGAATGGTAGAATCAACCTCCAGCCCCAGCCTGTCCTGATGAAATAAAGTGTAAACACCAACGGCAGCAGATGCAGACAACAGCCCTGACAAAGCAAGAAGAGGCCACCCTAAAAAGAAAAGAACAAAAGTACAACTGAAGAAACATTAAAGCCAGGTCCTAGGCTGAAAGTCATGTCTGCAATTGATGGGTGACCAATCACACCAAATCCAGAGGCAGCCTGACACAGCAAGACCTATAGACTCTGAATTCAAACTAAAGCCTACAAAAAAGGATGGATGAGATGGAAGATTTTGGAGGGTAACATTCTGCTGCCAACATGGAAGGGCATCGGTGCGTGCCCGACAGAGACCCAGCCCTTCCTTGTGCCCGGCTTTCCTGGCCAGTTAGCCGCCACAAGTTACAAACCCAAGCCATGAACTCAAGCTACATTCAGGACTGGTAACTATCCAGCAGCTACAGAACATTTGACGTGCATGCGTGTGTGTGTATACATAGGTCATAGATATTAGTTACTGGTCATAAATCAAATTGTGTCACAATAAATGTGGCATTTTGCCTTATCCCCTTTAATAAGATCCTGCTGGTTTTTATTTTATTGGTATAACACCTGTGTATAAAAGTGTACCCCTGGGGCGGTGTCTTTGTCTGTCCTAGAGGGCAGTGGAGAATCCCGCCACGGACTGAGCTGGTCCATTGTCAGGGGGCACATATTCGTCGTATGTCCTGTAGCGTCTGCAGGAAACTAGTACTGTGCTTCGTTTGACAATAAACCTGGCTGGGTGCCTTCGTACCTTATCAGAGTCTGTGGTCATTGGGGATTCTCTCGGGGCCTGCTGTGCCAGCGATCTGCACAGAGCTGGGGCAGCACACAGAGGGAACACACGGACATAGCCAACTGTTATCAACATTGAACAGAGCAGAGCACCACACCGGTGACATCTGACAACATCGGTGACCCCGACCGCTGATCTGGTGAGTAAGTGAGCTGTCCGCTGTAGGAATCACAATCTAACATGACAGAAAGCCACGAGCTACGGAACCCCCTTATCCCCTTCCTTTCACTCCCCACAGAGTTTGATAACTCGTGGACCCCCTGCGTTGCTAGCAAAAGAGGTCCATATGAATTTAAAAAATATAGTGGAGAAGAAACATGGAATGAAATTTGTAAGGCTAGGGCAGAAACTGCAGCCTTGCAATGTAGAATATTGCAAACTATAACCATGGCTGTTAAATGGTTAAGACCAACATGCCACAAAATTGGCGGGGCAAGTAACAGAAACAAAGAAAGTATTAAAAGAATCCAGAGGATGCTACAAAGCCCTGGCCTGCTCTCACTCTCCTTGTGGGGTGGCAAGTAGCCCACAGACAGCAAGCACAGGAACAGAATAAAACCAGCTGTAAGAAACCTACTGTTAGGGGGCTTATTCCTTCACCCACTTATTGCCCTGGTCCTTCTCGCAGGAACACAGAGCAACAATACCCGAAGTCCAAAGGTGCAAACAATTCGATGTTTATTGGGGTGAACTTCCAGCAAGCTTGATTCCAGTTTCCTTCCTTAGTGTCCTCCTTCCCAGCTCTGACACCACAGAGCCTTACACCTGTGTCCCTGTTCCCATTCCTACCCTTAGCAAAACATGATTCCAACTTCCTTACTCCCGTTCCCTGTTCCCATTTCCCCCTTTAGCAAAACATGATTCCAATTTTCTTACCCCCATTCCCTGTTCCCATTTCCCCCTTTAGCAAAACATGATTCCAATTTTCTTACCCCCATTCCCTGCTCCCATTTCCCACGCCCACATGCCCATGCCCACCCCCACCCACCCCCAGTCACTTCCTCACTGACTACAGATTATATAGTAAAACTTGAGTTCTGCTTAGCTATACCTTAACCAATCATTTTCCTGAAATTTAACTAACCAATCCTAACATATTATAACATGATTATGTAACCAATTATATCCCACCACCTTAATTAGTTTACACCCAGCAAAATTAATTATACAGCAGACAGGAACAATCACAGAACCAGACAGAGATTATACAGACAAACAATAGCAAAGTGGGAACTACAATGACAAGACAACACAGAAGTGAGGATTTCACATCCCAGCTATTGATAAGTGAGTTCTTGCCAGACAGGATGCCAGCCGAATAGCACCTTCTTTCAATGTGACTAGTTTGGAATGTGAGGAGGGGACCGGTCGCTTCCCAGCTTATGGCTGCCTCTGCTGCTTAGCCAAAGGCCTGAGCCTAAGCACAGGGCCACAAACCGTCACAGTAAGAGAAGGCCCTTACACTGGCAGACAGTGGTTTTGATTCTTTCTTTTATACCTCTATCACTAGCCAAGTGATAAGAATACACCTAAATTCTTAGAGTATAGGCCTTTACAGACAGGCCTGAATATCTATATCCTAACACCTACAAAAAAGAGATGGGCCGTCCCCTGTTATAGAGATCTGTGATCAACAGTAGGCTTCAGGTAGCTCCCCTGTGCCTGAAGAATGGGGACAGAAATGGAAAAAGGCAGCCCTACCAAAATTAAAAGAGGAAACGGAGTCCACTGCATTGCACCCACCACCTTATAATAAAAGCCAAGTTCCGGTTAAACTTAAACTGAGACCTAGACTGGTGCCTGTCAGAATGGGAGAAGTAAGTGCACAGAAGGAAAGAGTAGCACACAATACTGTCACTGAATTGGTAAATCCGATGAAGGAAAAAATGGAACAGTTCACAGAGCACATTAGGAGACAGGAGTGCGACTCGATTGCAGGGGAATGAATAAAAAAGAATTTCAAAGAAAAAAACCGAAATGAAGCAGGTTAACATCTAGAATTGATGCGTTAACGCATGGAGTTGCCCAAAAACAGTCACCTGCAGCAAAAAAGGGCACTCCCACCATCCATTTGGTACCACACTATTTTAATATTATGGTTGGAGTATAACCATCGTAATATTATTAATACCGGGTTTTTTTCAAAGTTCAACAAGGTCTCAGTTATAAATATAAGTACATATATTTCTGTCTCAACAAATAATGCTATCGCAAACCAAAAGAATACTCTTTTATTAATCACAGTTTTGTTTTTTTCTTTTTATTCAAAGAAATAAAAAGGTGGGAAAATCTCAACTTTAAGATTAAGGTAATATTAACAAAATGTCAATTTCTTGTTTGGGCTTTTTATAAACTTGTTTGCACTTTTGAATATAGTTATAAGACTGTCATAACAAAAATGTTTTAAAATAACAATTTATGCACACAGCTAACCAAATAATTTCAACAGGTTTCCACCTTTTCAACAGGTTTCCACCATTGTCTCTCAAGCATCCTAAAAGTACAGTACCCTCAAAGTATTTGCATAGACCTGTATTTAAAATTTATTTTGGTTTAATTTTTATTTTCTTTTATAGTATGTTAAAGGGAAGTAGTGGTTGTTAAAGTTTGTGCTTCTAAACAGTTAACAAAAGTGGAATTGGTATCACAAGTAAATTAAATCTAAAAAGCTTGGTAAAAAATCTGTTATTAACTCTTTTGCTAAAACAGAGTGCTCAGCAAGGGAAAGCAATACACCTTCTCACAGAAGACTGTGAGCATCTATTTTAGTGGTTAAGCATTTTATTTAGTATAAAATATTAGTAATGCACTGCAAATGAAAATCAATGTCTATACAACAATTGCAAAAGTATAGCTTGTGTTATAAAAGACTTGGTCCCCATCACATCGTAAACAAACTACGTTCATCAGTGTATTAAATTTGGATGACTGAAAACAAGAAGAGATGTCAAACAAACAAAAAACTTCATTATGTTAACTAACTAGCTGCTTAAGGTTACATCCCACAGACCAAAGACACCAGAACATACCACACCAAAGACACCAGAAGATATCACACCACAAAAACACCAGCTTATATCAGTATACAGTGAAGAAACCCCCCAAGTATCAAGAAAAGAAAAATGAAGTGCTTTATAAATAAGAGACTGGTCAAATACACTTCAATCTACCATATATGAACAAGCAAGTTGGCCATCAGCTGGAAATCAGTCAGTTCATTTGAATTTGGCTACTGTGTAAAAGCCGCTATTATTGCTTTATTACTCAGGGGCCCCCAGAGGATTCTGGGAGCCTGGGGTCTTCGGCGGCGGGAGTCCTTCCGCTCCGGGTCTTCGGGGCACTTCTCCAAAGACACGGAACGGAAGGACCCCCGCTGCCGAATTGCTGCCGAAGACCCCGAGCAGAAGAAGCAGCAGCGGGTCCTTCACTCCAGGTGTGTTCAGCGGCACTGAAGGACCCGCCGCCAAAACACCGCCGAAAATTCTCCCGAGGACCCCTGAGAACTCTCCTGGGGGCCCCTGTGGGGCCCGGGGCCTGGGGCAAATTGCCCCCATCCCCGGGCGGCCCTGGTATTACTGTATTATTGTTGTAGTGTTGTGTTATTGTTGCATTTCTGTATTATTGCTCTATATCATTTATAATGTGCATAACATTACTAAACTGTTTAACCAACACACAGGTAAAAATCAACAAAGAAATGGCAGAAAACAACATGAAGGCAAGGAAAAAACAAACTGGTTAAGAAATTAAGTTACACAGTAACTACAAATTGGGTAAACAGTCATAATTTGGGTTACTGACACTGCATCCTAACTAAGGCACGTTATTCAAAACAATCTTGTTCAGTGTCTGGTTGCCAATATTGAATCCTGACACAGCAATATTTGATAAATTGGTTACTGTCCATTCAGTAGGTTATCTGGAAGACAGCAGCCATAAGAAACAACTGGATCTAGGTCAACTAAATCACAGAGCAGTTCAACCAATGGAACAGAGAAGCTCGCCACGTCTGTTTCCTGCCCAGTGAAGCTTACCAGAGGGTGACAACCAGCAGTAAGGGTAATCTATAACATGGATGGACAGTACTGGGTAGTAACTATTTGCAATATATTTACAATACAACTATTTACAATATATATATAGGCCTCAGTGGTGGTTTCGCTGCTCCAAATTTCTGTTTTACTTCTCATATACATAGCACTGCGGGACACCTTATCACAATCCCTAGCCCAGTATTTCAAAACACTCCGCCTACTGCTAATAATGATACAGATGGTAACTGTAACTGCCCTCATAAAAGTGGGTTGCTATCTGCAGTACCACAAGGGCCAAACTGCACCACCAGATTGGAAAAGGATTGTTATGCTTGGATATAAAGTGCTGTTATATGTAGACATACATACTATACATATATGCCCATTTACACTACAAATATATATCCCATATCCATATTACTTACATATATTAATTATCTGGGAGGGCCCCTAAGACTCAATTATAAAACTACCTTCCTCAGGCGAGGTCTCGGGCCTAACATTTCCAGGCCCACCATAAGGGACTAAATATAATTGGATAATAAAAACCGTCTCAGTCGTACGAGGGAATGTGCAGACTAAGGGACAGACGGGGCATGAATGTACGGATGGTAAAATAAGGTAACCACATAACATTGTTTAGCCCACTGGGTTATCTTTAGTCCAGGCATTATGTGTTTCCAGGACGATGGGTAAACAGCCTCCCCATAAAAAGACAAAAAGTATGGGAATGTGGTAAGATGAGGCCCTGCAACATAAACCCTTGTATCAGAGGCCCGGTATGAGACCTAAAACCTGAACTAAAGTCGTGGTCAGGACTTTGCTAACATAAAGCAAAGTTAAGCTGTGAGCCAGAGGCAGGCCCTGCTCACAGAAGCTGCCTGATGCTGAAAGTATACACATACCTAAAGGGTACTAAGCCCTAGTAATATAAGCATGGGCCAGGATGGTACCAGAACAGTCCAGTACGAGCACATTCCACAGAGATAACAAGGAACAGGCTGACCCACCCTAAAGACAGGGGCAGGAGGGTAATATGATGGATAGCAGTGTTTTGTTCGAACCAACATGGACAAGATGAGAGGCGGCACCCTAGCACGTAGCGGGGTGGACCTCAGTGCGTCAGGAGTAATGTGTAACTTGTTTGTACCTGTGTATAAAAGTGTCCCCCCTGAAGCGTTGTCTTTGTCTGGCTTAGAGGACAGTGGAGAATCCCGCCACGGACTGAGCCGGTCCACTGTCAGGGAGCACATATTCGTCGTATGTCCTGTAGGGTCTGCGGGAAACTCTTACTGTGCTTCATTTGACAATAAACCTGGCCGGGTCATTGGGGGTTCTCTCAGGGTCTGCTGTGTCAGCGATCTGCGCAGAGACTGGGCAGCACACAGAGGGAACCCACGCACGCAGCCAACTGTTATCAACACTGAACAGAGCAGAGCACCACACCGGTGACGTCTGACGACACCTTCGCTTTCTGGCCTGAGTTGTGCCTTGACTCTGTTAAGTTCTTGTGCCTTGACTCTGTTAAGTTCTCGTGCCTAGAACGCATGCCTAGAGACCAAGTCCCAGGGTCTTCTCTCACAACCCTTTCACACCAGCCTTACTCCATCGACTTCAGCAGCGTCACTCCAGATTCACGCCAGTGCGAGCAAGAGGAAAACCAGACCCCTCCCCTGCCTCCTGCCAACTCAGTACGTAATCAAAGGCACTAGCTGATAAACCAATACAGTGAGCCCCCATCCTGCTTCACAGCTTCCAGTGAGGCAGAGAGCAGTTCCCATACAAAGTGAAATTCAAAATACTAGGCTAGATCTCCAGCTGGTGTAAATCAGCATTGCTCCACGGATTGATTTACACCAGCTGAGGATATGGATTATTAATTACTGTCCCCATTGCCCTAATATTTCATGCATCCTCCTTGGACAACCAGTGCCTCAGGGGTTGCCTAATTTGTAGCTAAAACATTGATGATATTATTGCAGCACCTTTCATTCCCAGGGAACCCAGAGCACTTTGCAAGGTCAGGACTAAAGCCTAGAGTTCTTATTCAGTCCTTAGCAGACGAAACTCCCACCCATTGCAACGGGCCAGGCCTGAATAGAGATGGAACAAAACTACTCTGGATTCAGCACAATAATCATCCATAGCCGCAGACTTATACAACCCTGGGGCAGTACTTACAAGAATTCTCCAGTGGGGCTACTCCCAAGCGTAATGGCTATACAGACAGAGTGGATGAGGTAATATCTTTTAGTGGACCAACTTGTGTTGATGAGAGAGGCAAACTTTCAAGCTAAAAAGCAAGCTCCCGACAGACCAGGACACACCTACTCAAGAGTGGCACTTGACCCTGCCAGAACAACAGATGCAAAACCTGCAGAGATATCATAGACTATCAGGGTTGGAAGGGACCTCAGGAGGTCATCTAGTCCAACCCCCTGCTCAAAACAGGACCAATAACCAATTTTTGCCCCAGATCCCCTAAATGGCACCCTCAAGGATTGAACTCACAGCCCTGGGTTTAGCAGGCCAATGCTCAAACCACTGAGCTATCCCTCCCCCCAGATCGCTACTGCTACAATGATCAACTTCCACCCCAACACACCTTTCAAGAGCCAGGGGTCCTACACATGACTATCCCAACATGGGGGGTACCTCCTCCAGTGCACTAAATGCCCCAATAACAATACATGGGTGAAACCAGACAACCGCTAGGCTCGCCAGTGAACTCACACTGAAAAATGATAAAAGACAAAGACACCCTGTCACCTGTGGGTGAGCACTTGTCACAAAGCGATCGCTCTATAGCTGACCTCTCAGTCCTCGTCCTCAAAGGAAACCTGCACAATTCCTTCAAAAAGGTGAGACTGGGAGCTTAAATTCATAGGTCTGCAAGACACTAAACATCATGGACTGAACAGAGACCCTGGATTTATGGCTTATTACAACAATCTGTAACTCACTAACCCCCCCTCCCCTTATTTGTCCTGTGACTGCAGAGGTGTTAACAGGCCTGAATGGTTCCTTGGAATATGTGCTGCTCACTACCTGTGCTAAATAATCTGTTCCACTTGTATTTAGCTGTGATGCTGGGAGTACCTTTCCCAGACCAGAAGGAGAGCTCTATGTAGCTTGAAAGTTTGTATCTGTCACCAGCAGAAGTTGGTCCAATCGAATAAAAGATATCACCCACCTTGTCTCTCTAATATTCGGGGACCAACACAACCACAACACTGCAGACAGACAGACTCGTCCATCAGAAATGCATCTAGCTCTTGAGCAGCGCTGCCTGGGGGAAACCTGCAACCACTTCTTGAATAAATCTTAGGAAGTCACCCCCTGCTGACTGATCCTTCACAAGCCGCAGGAGCGTCCTGCATTCATTGACTGCGTGAC
Organism: Lepidochelys kempii; assembly: GCF_965140285.1. Taxonomy (NCBI): domain Eukaryota; kingdom Metazoa; phylum Chordata; order Testudines; family Cheloniidae; genus Lepidochelys; species Lepidochelys kempii. The sequence continues at coordinate 101,842,195 of NC_136387.1, read as the reverse complement.
TCAAGGCAAATGATTTGTTCTGTCCCACTCTTGAGATGAATACAACAGCGGCCTGGCAGCACACAGCAACCCTGTACAGCAGATTTGGAGTGGAAGCGAAGAACACCGAGTCCAGTAGAAGCTGCAGAGGGAATTTCAGCCAGGCAAAATGTGATCAGCCAAACGGCAACTTGGCCAGGACAAGGAAGTGAAAACTTCATCTCTCACAAAAGAGCCAGCCTATCCTATTCTGCCCCATCCTGGGTGAAATTCTCTGGCCGATGTGATGGAGACGCTCAGACTACCAGTGGTCCCGTCTTGCCTTAATCTATGAAACTCTGAATAATTCCAGGGATTCTAGTCATGTAACATCAGTCCTGCCTGCGTGCAGTCGTTGAGACCTTTCATTCATTATTTTCCTTCTGCTCTCTGTTCAGCGCACAGAAGGATGTTACATGACTAGGAATTCAAGGAAAAGTGTTACTGTAATACTGTGGTGGGAGATAGTGAGTATTCCAATATGTGATACTTAAAAAGAGGGGAAAGATTAATTTTATCTAGATATTCCCTATTGCCCACCGGTATCAAATGGAATGTATAATTTACTATCCGATCACCATCTCTAATCTTTGCCCCATAAAATCAGCAGCAAGCTGGGAGGGTGTTTGAAGCCTCCAGCTGCATCCACTGATAAGCCAGGAAGCTGGAAGGACTGGAAACCCCATAACAATGATCATCTCAGCTGACAGCATTGGTGGCAGAAGAGTTTTCTTCCTTCTTTTCACTAGGCATGACCCTAAATGGATTTCATGATCATCCTGAAATAATAACTGGCCTTTGTCACGGTGAGTCTCCAGACATGAATGCTGATTGCACAGTTGCCAAGGAATAGCTGACCCGACTGAGCAGAGAAAGCAATTGGGCTACAAGTTAGGCCCATGGACTGAGCCCCGTTGGAGTGCCGATAATCTGCTTTGGCCTTCGTTGTGTAGTTTGAAATTGGCAGATTTGAGGGCAAGTGCGATCACATTTGCCTGATGTGAAATTAAGCACTCGTCTTATGTAGAGGCCAATGACGCTCAACACAAAGCTAGTTTTGTTGTATGTGGCTGACTTAGCCTTGATGTAGAAGCTATTCACAGGCTGAGACGAAATTACACCTCCAAAAATATGGTGATCTTATTATTAATCACTTTTAATTATTATAGTTTTAGTATTACGGTAGTGCCTAGAGGCCTGAGATCAGGCTCCCATTGTGCTAAGCACTGGATCTCCACATAATCAGAGACAGGCTAGTCTCAATGATCTTACCATCTGCCGAGAAGGAAGCACTGTCTTCAGCCCCGTTTTTCAGATGAGGAACAGAGAAATGGAGTGACTTCCACAAGGTCCCCCAGGGAGTCTCTGGACGACCCAGGAATTGAACCTAGACCCATGTCCAGTGGCTTAAGAACAAGAGCAGCTTCCTGTCTAAATAAATAAGAATAAAGCAACTAGTTCATAGTTCAGTGCCCCTTTATGAACAACAGCATCATAGCTACTATCACCCGCACAAACGACAGGTCAGGTCAGCCCAGAGAAGATAGAGTTGGAGAGGAACCAACTTTCCCCCCTAAATTGTGAAGTTATGGCTATCACGTGGGAGGAAACTCGGAAGAATGAAAACACCCCATCTCATCTTGTGTACTTTAAGAGGGCTGCAAGGCAGTGGCAGCGGAGAGAAATGTCCTATGAAAATAATTATCCTAGGTGCCTGAATAGAAGAAAATTAAAAGCATAAACTATAACCAAACATTAAGTTGCTTTTCTTCTACTAATTGAAATAATGTTCTGCCCCCCCCCACCCCCCGCACACACACTATCCCTTTCAGATGCTAATCCCTATCAAACATGGACTTACAATTACAAATTCATAGACATCTTTCCCAGAAGCAGAAATGATTTTGCCCCGTAACCTCTAAGATGAGGTCTTAATAGAAATTCACTAGCAGTAGCTGGTAAAGCTTCATTAGCCAGAGAGAATAGGCAAGGGCAAGCAGCAGTGGTCCCTAACCACTCTAGGGAAAAATTAATTTAAATTACTTTGTAAAGTGACAAGGCCAGATAATGTGTTTCCTTCTTGGATGATTGTTTTCCCACATCCTAATGCGCTTGTAGATTAGGTTGCCTCAGTGGTGGGCCATATTGACATGCCTGTGATTTATTAACAACTGCATCCTCCTGGAAAACTCCGTAACCCATGAGTTGGGAGGAGGTGAGCTGGATGTGTTTGCTTGCATATTTATTATTATTGTCAATTTTGGAGCAATATGCAAGCTGGTGCCCATCTGATGTTATTAAGGGAAGCATTCAGACTGACACAGGTAGCAAACCTCTTGGGGGAAATCCACCTTCAACAGAACCCAGCAGAAGTGACTTTCTCAACTAGGGCTCCCAATCCAGAAGGGCATTTGAGTGTTTTCCTGAACCAGTATTTATAGACCTGAACCAAAGAAGACTGAAGTCAATCGTAAGAGCCCCATTGACTTCAATCAGCTTTGGATCAGGTTTTTTGAAGCCAAATCCTGAGCCATCCCAACTCTTGCTGACTTTGCCGAAGTGCCTAGCCTGGATCTGCTCCTGCTCCCATTCACACCGATGGGAGTTTTGCTGTGGATTTCACTGGGAACCCTTCCATTCCAGTGCATTGTGTGTGTATAAACCACATCGTTTTAAATGGGACACTCAGTGACTGAGATCTACAAATGAAACCACTGAGGACAATGGAGGTTTGGCAAAGGGAAATTGACAGTTGTAATTATTTACAGTGCTTTGCTTTTTCAGGGTTTCAGCTTTTTTGTTTGTTTTTTTTTAAAGCTCTCAACTGTAGCCAGCACTGCATATTATTAACCTGAGAACTGTAGTGCAGAATAGGCTGGCTGGTTAAATCATCAATGGCAACACACAGATAATTCATTAAAGAGACAAAGGTTTCAAAGGGCCTTTCTGCAACTTGGGAGGGACGAATGGGACTGATCATATGGGCTGATTAAATAGGGTGGCTACTGACCCTGGAGTCCTAGGAGACCCCAATGAAGCCTGGAGAGCTACCTGAATTGGAGAAGGAATATATTTATGTATCTGAATCTTTTGTTGGCAGAATTACTTAAACTGCTGGAGTGATTGTTTAACCCTTGGCTTACAGAAAGGATCACGATGGCTGATTAGATAGATAGATAGATAGATAGATTGTCACCAGGACTAGATGCTTCAGAGGAAGGTCTAAGCACCCCCCAGCAGTCAATGACATCACACACACATCTGGGGTGACTTTGAACCGGCATGTTCAGGCTCAGATTGGGCTGATTGCCTTTCATTGCTCATTAGCAACACCCTGTGGACGAGTGAAGGAAAAGCATGGATGAAAATAACACAGCACCGTTCATAAGCGAATGCAACTCCACCACGGCTGAGCGATGGATTTTGACCATGCAGCATTGTTCATCTTCTAAGCATTTTGTAAAACTAATTGGTTAATCCTTCCTACCGCCCAGAGACATGGGCAGGCAACTAAGTATTCTTCTCCTCCTTGTACAGCTAGAGGAACGGAAACACACATGGGTTAAGTGACTTGCTGAAGTCCACAGAGGGTGTGGGTGTCAGAGCCAGGATTAGATCTCAGGAGAGCCATGCTCCCGCGAGACCAGGTCTTTGGCTCCGGGCTGAGACAGGAGTCCCAGCCTATACCCTTCATTCAGAAGGTGACCAAACAAAACGGTTTGCTTGAATCCCCTTGCTCTGATTCTTTGGTATTCTGTCCCTTGGGCTTTAAGTCACTTTTACACGCCCCATATTCTGGGGCTGGGCAGGGCCCTGCTTGGCCACTGGCCTCAGTTGGAGCAGCCTCTTCTCTTGGTCCCCACCAAGCCCTGGAAGCAGAGAATAGCTGCAGCGCAATGTGATCTGACCACACTCCCTCCCCATCCCTGGCCTGCCCTCTGTGTCCCTCTCCCTGTGAATCAGAAGCACCCATTCACTTTGGAGGGGATTTGAAATCCACACCCCCGCTCGCAGTGTCACCAACACTCTCTCCATTTGTAACAGGTTGGACCAAACCCCAGCTCCTAACAGCCCCAGAGCTTCTGAGCTCCATCAAGGATTCAGCTGCAGGAGCCAGACTCCCCAGCAGGGGACCTACTTCCAACCTGCACCATCAGTAATATTAAAAGACTGCCTTGCTTTTCTCAGCCCCCGCCCCCCCCCCCCCCCCACACACACACACACCAGGCCCTTCCTGAAAGGCAAACACCCACTGTGGGACAGGAGCCGTTATTCCCACCAATTGCTACAGCCAAGGCACTTCCCTAATTCAGCAGCAGGGAAAACAAAACCCACCCCCTAGCCCCCAAAAAACAGACCCATCGGACACAAGCGAAACCCATCTGATAACCTGCACTTCTATTCAACAAGCTCCAGTTGTTTCCTTACAAGTGTCCTCCAACCCCGGCAAGTGCCTCACAAAAGAGTCACTCTCCTCCTCTGTGGCTGTTAAACAGTCTTATTATTAACCAGTCTACATCTGCTTCGTGGAGACAGCAACCATGCAATTACCATAACAGAGGCCCAGGATTTTGGCCTAGCCGCTTGGCTGTAGCTTTGCAAGAGGCAGGAGGGTTTGCTTGGTTAAAAAAAAAAAAATCTAACAAAAACACAAGAACTTAAGTCACTTTTTTGGCCATAGACCAAGCAAGCAGATGCAGGTACTAAAGGGCGGGGGGGGGGGATGAATCTGAGCACATACATCTCTGCTTCACATAATCACTATGGGCCTCCCATTGTAATGAGGCAGTGAGGAGGAAGCCAGAAATGCTGAATGGATTTCAGATTAACCCAGGGGGAAGTGATTTTTAAAGGTATGCTGGTACAGAAGGAACCATTATCAGGAAGCAGCGGCTGCGTGCCTCTGAAATGTCGAAGGTTCTTGCTCGCTGAGTGGGACTGTCACACGTAGTGAGCCGTGAGAGTGTTGTAGGGCCGGGGGGGCTAACAGCCGGGCACCCCCAGGGGAGGCAGGAAGAGAAAGAGCTGAATAAAGCCGAGAAATGTCATTGTGTCATATGGTCTCTGGGAACAGCCATGCCCTTTACACGGGCGGTGTGAATAGATTTCAAGGACAGAAGTCTGAGACCCCTGAGAGACGCTTTTGCCTGGGATCGAAGAGAAGAGCAGGTCTCCAGGATGGAGAGATCTGCTAATTAAAAAATACACAACAATTGAACACCACCGCCAAGAACAAGGCACTGCCCTATGCCCATTCTTTCCAATTGGAAAATACCAGGTTCTCATACTGGGGTTCGCAAATGATGCGATATTAATGAAATCCCTCTGACAATTGACAGACAAGTCCCCCAGGCCATGTGGAAGAGTCAACTGATTCAGGGTCTCACGGAGCAACGGTGTGGAACGAAATGGAGTGTCAGTGCCAAACCGGGCTCTACTTCTTCAAGGCACAACGTCCATCATAAAGGGCACCATTGCTACCGACAGGTCCTAACTGTAAAGCAATATCAAGGCTCCCGGGATTTCTTTTCCTTAGATTTCTGTGTTCAGATCAACATGTGATTGATCGTAAAGGGCTGAAATCCAGATGTTCAAAACGAAGACAGGCCTTTCTGGGCACAAGCGTAATTAGAGCTGGTGGAAAAATTCTCGTCACTCACACAGCGATTTTTGGTTTCAGAGTAGCAGCCGTGTTAGTCTGTAACCGCAAAAAGAAAAGGAGGACTTGTGGCACCTTAGAGACTGACAAATTTATTAGAGCATAAGCTTTCGTGAGCTACAGCCCACTTCACTGGATGCATAGAATGGAATATGTAGTAAGACGATATATAGATACACATACAGAGAAGGTGGAAGTTGCCATACAAACTGTAAGAGGCTAATTAATTCAGATGAGCTATTATCAGCAGGAGAAAAAAACTTTTGTGGTGATAATCAAGATGGCCCATTTAGACGGTTGACAAGAAGGTGTGAGGATACTTAACCTGGGGAAATAGATTCAATTTGTGTAATGACAACAATTTTTGTTCATCAACATTTTTTTCAAATGAAGCTAAAACTGAAAAATTTAGACTACCAAAAACCTGGGGGCAGGGGGTGGTGTGTGTTTTGGGGGTTATTTTTCTTCTTTTTTTCTTTATTATCTTCCCCTCAGGGGAGGGCGGAATGTTAAAAGAGCAGGAGAAAGGGAAAGGGGGGCACAAAGAAAAAAATTCATTTAATGTTATTGAAAAACCAAAAAAAATGCCATGAACAACGCTGAACAAAATGAAAATGTTTTCTTTCTTTTCAAATTTTTTGCAAAAAATACTTCCTGTTTATTGACCAACCCTCGTTATGAGGCATGAGAACAAACAGCACATGGCTCTAAACGCAATTATTTCCAGAGGAAATGTTTGGCGTGGAGGCTATATAGCTGCTGATTACAGAAATAACGCCCACTAGATCTGTGCACTGGGCTAATTATTGTAAAGCACTATCTAGTGGAAAGACACAGAACTCCATCGATAAAAGAACAGGAGGACTTGTGGCACCTTAGAGACTAACCAATTTATTTGAGCATAAGCTTTCGTGAGCTACAGCTCACTTCATCGGACGCATAAAGTGGAAAATGCAGTGAGGGTGTTTTATACACACAGACCATGAAAAAATGGGTGTTTATCACTTTAAAAGGTTTTCTCTCCCCTCACCCCACTCTCCTGCTGGTAATAGCTTATCTAAAGTGATCACTCTCCTTATAATGTGTATGATAATCAAGGTGGGCCATTTCCAGCACAAATCCAGGGTTTAACAAGAAAGTCTGAGGAACAGTGGAACACCCATTTTTTCATGGTCTGTGTGTATAAAACACCCTCACTGCATTTTCCACTTTATGCGTCCGATGAAGTGAGCTGTAGCTCACGGAAGCTCATGCTCAAATAAATTGGTTAGTCTCTAAGGTGCCACAAGTACTCCTGTTCTTTTGGCGGATACAGACTAACACGGCTGCTGCTCTGAACCTCCATACACGTTTGTCATAAGCCCCAGCTCACGAAAGCTCATGCTCAAATAAATTGGTTAGTCTCTAAGGTGCCACAAGTACTCCTTTTCTTTTTGCGAATACAGACTAACACGGCTGTTACTCTGAAACCTGTCATAAGGCTCCTTTAAGTGACGGGGCCTGCGCTGTCAGAGCAGACGTCTGAGTTCTATTCCCACCATTGCCAGGAATTTCAAAACTGCCCCATTGTGCAGCCCAGCAATAACCTTGAAGCTCTAGGTGGCCACGGATTTATCACAGAATCACAGATGGAAAAGGCCTCTTCGAGTCACTCTAGCCCACTGCCTACCGTATATCTGTGAGTCCTGTGTCCAATCTGGTTTGAAAAGTTCCAAGCAATGAGGCCTCCATCATTTCTCCCTGGGAGACTAGTCCTCTGCCAAATGCATCTCACAGTCAGGTTGTTTTTCTTCATCTTTGGCCTTACGTTTCCCTTTCTCAATTTCCCCCCGCTATTCCTGACTTAGACGTCTCTGACATAGGTGTTACACAGTCACTGTCAATTGGCCAAGTATTTCCAGGTAAAAGAAGTGTTCTCTAAAACCTAAAAGCAAGAGGCACGTTTTCAGATTTGTTAAGTCAGTATAGAAAAATAGCTGTGTTGTGAAATCAAAAGCTGGAGCACTGTGTGTGAGACAAACCTGAGTCCTCTTATTGTCGAAGGCGAATGATACACACAAAGTAAACAAACAATCCACTAGACTGAAGAGCCCGTTATCAAATAATTGTTCCCCGTCTAGGTACTTAAAGACTGTGACTTGATTGCAGTCTTGGGGAACAAATATATAATAACGGGCTCTTCAGTCTAGCAGAGAAAGATATAAATAATATGATCCAACAGCTGGAAGTCGCGATACTTTCACTCACGTTGAACCCCACCCCATTCCACACTAGTCTCGTGGACATCACTGGGATTAGTCCAGGTGCCAAATGCAATTCGCAGTCATAGAGTCTAAGGCCAGAAGGGATTATTGTGATCATCTAGCCTGGCCTCCTGTGTAACACAATCTAACAATTGGGTTAGGGTTAGGGTTACCAGTTAGGGTTGCAGAACTCATGGGCAGAGGGCAGAATAGGCCTGGGGAGGCAGCCACCACTGATCTGGCCACCAGACGCCTGGGCCGTGGTGGCCTCTCCTTTTCCCCTCCCTGCTGGGAGTGAGCCTCTGCCAGAAGTTTTTGCTTATTTATCATGCACCATGCAGGTTGCCGGGTGGCTGAGGAGGACTCCCCAGGGAGATTACTGATGAAGCTGGGAAGCTGCCTGGCGCATATAAAAGCTCAGCGATCTCCGCCCGCCGCTGCCTGGCTGCGCCTCTCCAGCACTCCACCCCCCTCTCCAGAGGTCCCTGCCGCTGCTCACTGGTTCGTCCTCTCCTTCCCGCTCAGCCCCCACCCACTGCTCACCACATCCCTCCCCTTCTCCCCACCACCACTCGAGAGGGGAGGAGGGATGCAGACAGCAAGTGGCTGTGTGGGGTGGAGAGCCCGAGCAGGGAGGAGGGGGGAGAAGCGGAGGGCCACACCCGGCGAGTGGCGGTGGAGGGACCGAGCAGGGAGGAGGGGGTGGAGGAAAGGAGGAACACATACAGCAAGTGGCGGGGAGGGGGGAGAAGAGGAGGGATGCACGTGGCGAGTTGGGAGGGGGCAGAGTGGGGCAGGAGCCAGGGAATTTAGCTGCCAAACTCTAACAGACCTCTACTGAGCATGTGCCAATTGAGATTTGGCCAGAAGCTTAGAAATGGGCCACATGTGGGTTGATTTCCACAGAGACAGCAAAAAGCACATCCCTGACTCCTCTCTACCCCCTGTTGCTAAGCGCTGAGGTATGTGGTTGCTGCTCCAGCATTGTTACAGTTCTTGGCCCGCCAAGGTCAGCGACACCAGCCGACAGGGCGAGCGTTTGCATTCAGCAGACCCCGAAGTTATTCACAAGACAGACCTCTGGCTCGGTTCAGGGGCGAAGGTGCTCGGCCAGGTTAACTGTCGATAAAGCAGGCTGCTAGCGCTCTCTAGGTGCACAAACACACGTGTGCCCGCGACAATGGTACCCGCTCAGTCCACGCACCAGGACACTGCCCCCTCGGCTGGCCAAAGCTGCCTCTCCTATGACTTCTCCTTTTATACATGGATACAAACAAGTTCGGTACTACGCTCCGGACGTGATTAGTTACCACCCTACACCTTGTACCTGCTAGTTTGAACAAAACGTCCTCCTCCATTGTCCTGTCACCCCATCCTTATCTTCCAAGGGGGCGGTGTGTTTCTCTACCATCTCTTAGGAATGTGTTTATGGAGTTACTTGAGAACTCTGGGTGTTCTTGTACCATCCTCTCCGGTCGGGAATGTGCTTACTTGGCTAGCCAATACCTAGTGTGGTGTTACTTTGCCAAGGCCAGGCCTCCTCTGGTTCACAGCCTTTGGTTCCCACTGTTAGTTATGCCTAGGGCTCCAGCAAGGCCTACACCCCTCTCCTTCCCTACCCAAGTTAAGTTCCCGCTCCAAAGAATGAAGGTACTAGAGTTTCTCAAGGAAATGGTTCTAAAACATTTTTTTACATGGGCAAAACAATTTATATTTTGCCCTAATCTCATTCTCAGAAATGGCAGAACCAATTCAGCTGAAACTTCAAACATCATTTAAAAAGTCATCCTGAGGCACATAGGCGCCAACTCCTTGGGGTACTCCAGCCCTGGAGCTAAGTGGGTGCTTAGCACCCACCAAGCTCTCCCCTCTCCCCCCAAGCGCCCGTGCTTCCAACCTGCCGGCAGCCCCACTGATCAACTCCTCCCCCTCCCTCCCACCGCCTCCTGCAAACTGCTGTTTCGTGGGGCGCAGGAGGTGCTGGGAGGGAGGGGGAGGAGCGGGGATGGGGGGCACTCAGGGGAGGGGGCGGGAAGAGGCGGCGCAGGGGTGGAGTGGGGGCAGAGGCTTGGGGGGAGGAGTGGCGTGGTGGTGGGGCGGGAAGTGGCGAGGCGGGGCAGGGGCTTGGGGGAAGGGGTGGAGTGGGGGCAGGGCCTGGGGCGGACGGGGGGAGGGTCGAGCACCCCCCCACCCCCCAGCTAGAGGGGAAGTTGACACCTATGCTGAGGCAGACACCTTGCATGGGAAACCTGAGCCCAAACAATTAAAGTTTGGCCAAGTTATAAGCTACTGAAAACTGCATCTCATCATGGGACGTGTCAGGCCACCTTAGCCAATGGCAGTGCGGCTCTATTCTGGGCACTGCTGTAATGTAGTCAGACACTGAAAACAATGGTAGCTCCCAAGCAAATTGCCACTTCCCAATGCTATTCCTATTGCAGCCGTCAGAATCCAATTAAAACCAGCAGTCATACCAGGTTCCTATCCCCAGCGGTTTGACATAGTCTGACCTATAAAGACAATAACAGCTCAGACGTCTTAGGGCATGAAGATCAAGACCAGAGAATGAGCGTTTTCCTGTATGTGCACACACAAAATCAGGAGTGAAACTGCCAGCTGGGATCATTTATAGCTGGTAAAACAATAGCCCAGGCTCTGTGCCAGGTTACTAGAGTTGCTATTTTTGTGCATGTTCAATTTGTTTTACGAAAACCTCAATAGTGGTTCCAAGTTCTTTTGAATTTCTTTAGTGTGAGAGACATGACTGGAGGCCCGACAGCACATAGATAAGGGGCGATAACACGGTGGCTATTATACAGTACACTCTGTTGTTAGTTACCATGCATTGGGTTAGTATTTTCTATTATTAGTATTTTCAGTCTTTGGCTCCCTTTCTTATGCACCGTTGGTATGCGTGTAGAATCATAGAAGATCAGGGTTGGCAGGGACCTCAGGAGATCATCTTGTCCCAACCCCCTGCTCAAAGCAGGACCAGTCCCCAACTAAATCATCCCAGCCAGGGCTTTGTCAAGCCTGACCTTGCAATAGTACTGGGCCATATCGCGTCGGTTTATAAGCAGAAGTCCACACTGACTGCATGGCTTAAAAGTTTCTGCTTAAAACTGAAAACCCTAAAGGTTGTGTTTACATTTGGAAGGATTCGATTTTTATCAGTAAACATCGATTTCACTGTGCACCCCAAAAAGTAACCCCCCAAAATTATTTCTAGCGATAAGAACTGAAATGTACAGAGAGGCAAAGAAAGAAAAATGCTACTTGAGAACTTATTACAGTTTGATTTAAGGACATTTACTGTGTATATTTGACCTGCAATGTTGACAATTTGTGGTTGAACGGCTGAAAAACTTTAACTTTGTAACTCTCAATGCCTACCGGCATTAAATAATTATTGTCCAACACCTCCCACCCCCACCATAATCTCACGCAACTGTGAATAAAAATCTAAAAAAACCGCTTAAAAATAAACATCAATGTTTCCCGCTGAAATTATAAAAAAACTAAAAATCTAGTCAGCCACATTGTATTATGCGCCTCACGTAATATTTGCAGCACAAATCTAGCCAGTCTCCTCTCTTTATCAGGAAGGCAGTGTTGTCTAGTGGATAGGACAGCGGAGAGCGAGTCAGGAGTCCTGTTTCTACTCCTGGCTGTGGCAATGAGCTGCACTGGGCTAGTCATTTCCCTTCCCCCTGCTATTTCCCCTCTCACCCATTGTGTGTCTTTTCTATTAGACGCTTTTCAGGGCAGGGGCTGTTTCTTACCATGTGTTTGTACAGAACCTAGCACAACAGAGCCTGTTGGAGTCTCTCGGTGCTAGCAAAATAATGTAATTAACAATAGGGACTTATGTGGCTCTCCTCCCTATAGTACGTCCATGCCAGTGATAGCATGGTGTCTGGTCGCATACGAAGAGCAGTGGGAAGCCGTGTTTCTCTCCACAAGCCTGCGGTTTTGCTTTGGAGGGCAGGTATGAAATCGGAAATGCAGACCGCTGATTTGCAAACCAGAGGTACAGCAAAGGGGAGTCATTTCAAGTCTCCATGTACGTTTCCTGATCCCAGGCGGGGCTTGCCCATCGCTGCCCAGAACCTCTGCGATAGCAAGTCACTAACAAGATACAGTGTGGCCCCAAAGGCAACTTCATACAACGTTTCTCTGTATTTCCAGATCCCCTTTCCCGCTTCCTTGAGGAGAACGCAGATTTGGCACGCTGAAGAGAGTTGACACTACCTTGTGTGCTAGTCGTTATAACATAACCGCTGGTTTTGGGTGTTAACGGTTTTCATTTCTGCTCCAGTGCCCTGCATTTGAACGTATTTCTAGAAGCATTAAATTCCTATGCTCCAGAATGGTCATACTGGCTCTCAAAGACTCCTACATTCATAGCACCAGATGCTATCAACTACCCTGTCTGAGGAGGCAGGACAGCATGTGAAAAGTGGCTTGCTCTGAAGCCCACTGAAGCTAATGGGAATCTTTCCACTGATTTCAACGGGCTTTAGATCAGTCCCAAAGCCCGCCATGTGTCACAGCAGATAATTGAAGGCTTTGATTAGATTGTGGGTCATGACGGAGGCTGAAAGGTGCATAAGAGCTGCAAATATCATGCCGGAATCTGCTCGCATTTGTACCAGTCATTTAGTCCCAGTGACTTTAGTTGAGCTGTACCTGATTTACATCTTGGTTATTTCATAGCGGGTACATACGCTGTCTGTTTGGAGAGCCAGCTGTTACTGCTTAAGGGAAGTGTATATAAAATTGACTGGCAAGATCCGAATTCTAACTAACTAGTGGCAGGACTAGTTACATACAACCTGGGCCCTTTGAGTGGGAGGAGAGGGTAGGGTATCTAACCGGTCAGTTTGTGCACTGATTTGAAGCAGAAACAACCACCCTTGGGCCCAGGATTAAAATATCAGGATCAAGGTGCATTGGCAGAGCTGAGTGGCTGAGCCCAGAACTGAAAGATCAGAGGTCGTGCAGATTCAGATCGTCCTCCGCCGGCAGGGCTGTAGAAGACATAGCAGGTTTGTAGCGCTGGCATAGTAAGGCTGTTGTAGGTCAGGAATGGGTTGGATTGACAGAGCTATAGGGCAGAGAGGGGCTCAGTATGCAGAAAACCTTCTTGCTTCATGCCAGCAGTACCTAAGGATTTTACTGCTTATACTTTCCAGAGCACCCAGGTCAGAAGCTAAAAAAGAAATCATGTTAGAAAGGTGAGGGCAGTGTACAAAGTAACTTAAATAGTCATATATTGTTCCTCTGTATATTAATGAGGAAGTGCTGTCCAGCAGGAGGTGCCCAGGATGCCTGGGTTCTGTTTCCCAGCGCTGCCATGTAACTTCACTGCGACGCAAGTTAGCCACCTTTAAATCAAGCATGACAAATAACACCACCAAAAGAAGGTCAACATGTGGCCATGCTGAGATGCATCTTGAGAAGGGGAGTTCATAAGCAACTAAACAGAAAAGCTGGTTAGAGAAGCTGTTTTAAAGAGAAAAGTTAGCCCTGTGGTTAAAGTACTGGACTGAGACTAAAGGCATATAGGTCTAATTCCTGGCTCTACCACAAAACGTCCTTTATGACCGTAGGCCAGTCACTTAATCCATCAGTGGCTCATTTTCTCCATCTGTAAAATGGGGTTAATAATCCCTGCTTTGTCTTGTCTCTAGATTGTAAGATCTTTAAGGCAAACTCTGTCTCATGCTGTGTGCCTGGCCTCTAGTCACTGCTGTAATACAAGTAATAACAAAGCATCTTCAGTAAGCGTGGCCTGGGAAAACTTTAATGACATGAGTAGTGTCATGATGTCAATGGGACAACCCACGAGCATGCCTCATCAGTGGGAGTGAGGGTTTTCAGGAGGCTCCCTTTTGTGTGCTGGGAGTGACAATTCCTGGCACGAGGAATCAGCAGACCTCGCCACTGCAAGCCCAGCAATTGCACTGGAGCTTCATCTAGACAAATCTCCGGCAAACAGATCATAGTTCCCAGACACTTCTAACAGAGCTGCAGCCACTCCCTCCTCTTAACTGCTAGATTCCCAAGGGATTCCCTTTCCCCCTATCAGCAAAACAGAGTGTAAAAATAGAGCCAAGTCTGCACAAAAACAATGGCAAATTGTTGCCACCGGAAAGGTCACGGTGGCTTCTTGGAACAACTCTCCATCACTAGGTCTGCAAGGAGCTAAAAAAACGAACAAACAAAACAGCGACAAACTTGAAAACGCCTCTCAAGGCCTCTGTAGCTGTATTTCCCTTCCCTAAGTCAAAGGGAGCATTATGAGCCTTTGGTTACATTTGATAATAAGGTTCCATTTCTAAGTGGCTTACAGAGACTTCACAGGCGTGAGTAGCCTGTGTCCGTTACTCTGTGGTCGTTCTATGCCTAGCACAATGGGGCCACGGTCTGGGCTGGTCGCTAGGCACTACCATAATAAATACGATTAAGTGTTACCAATGGTTATAAGCATATCAGTATGAGGTGTTAAGGATCGTTATAGTCCACGCTTGTAAGCAACCTATTGCCCTGTTAGACTCCATAACTACCAGTAGCAATTGCTGAACCATTTATATTATATATTGCGGGGGCGGAGGAATAAGGAAATGAAGGACACAGAGGAGAACCGGTGAAGATCCAGGGAGACGGCCCAATCCTGCATTCCAAGTGCAGTTTTGGGGTGCTCGAGGATCGTAGAGCTTTGGAACACGTATCATGAAAACAGACCAGTCCTGCATCCCTAATTCATGCAACAAGGCCCGTTGAGGTCAGGGGGACACTCATGGGAGCCAGAACAAATGAGGTAAGTGAAGGTTGCAGGATTGGCCCCAGGGTTTCGGCACCCTCTGTTAGCGTTTTGCAGTAGCGTCTACATTAAATCAGTGGTTTTCAATCAAGGGTCCAGGGTCCCCTGGGGGGCCACAGGCAGGTTTCAGGGTGTCCACCAAGCAGGGCCAGCATTAGACTCACTGGGGCCCAGGGCAGAAAGCTGAATCCCCACTGCACGGGGCTGAGCCCTGAGCCCCACCACCCAGGGCTGAAGCCAAACCCTGAGCAGCTTAGCTTCATGGGGGGCCCTGTGGCGTGGGGCCCCAGGCAATTGCCCTGCTTGCTATACCCTAACACCGGCCCTGGCTTTTATATGCAGAAAAACCGTTATTGTGTCACAGGTGGGCCGTGAAGTCTTTATAGCATGTTGGGGGAGCCTCAGAAAGGGAAAGGTTGAGAACCCCTGACTTATATCATGGGCTTGATTCTCGGTTTGGGGATGTCCACACAGCAAGGGAAAGGTGCGACTGTAGCACAGAGAGGCATATCCAGGCCCGCTTTAATCTAGCTAGCGCCGATCACAATAGTGGTGACGACATGGCCAGAAGCCCATGCTGCCACAGCTTCACTGCTATTGTTACCTGGGGTAGCTAGATTCAAGCTGGTACATTTCAATCAGCCCATACGGCAATCACACCTTGTGATGGGGTGTACAAACCCCACACTGGGCAACGAGGGGTGAAGGGAGTGGTCTGGGCTCAGCCAGCCCCACCCCGTCACACCTGCAGCAAATGCTCCATCTGCGGGAGGAATTAAAAGACAGGGGATTAGCTCACTGGGTGGCAGAGCTGGAGGTGAGCAGATCTGCAGCCCACAGCTCCAGCAGACCAGGGCAGAGGGGAGCCTAAGACTCCCACACAGCTGCCCAAAGGGGCCCTCCCTGAGGGAAGGGAGGACCCACCCTGGAGACAACCAGAGAGGGAAGTATCCTCCGGACCTTAGACACTGGTAACCCCCTCTTACTTATTGTGGTTTGGGTTTCCCCACCAGGGAAAGGGAGTGGAAGGGCCCGGGCTCCCCACCCCACAACCCTCCCACTGGCAGTAAGGTGTTGTAGCTGTGACCACTAGGCCATGCTCCTCAAGTGAGGACTGTTACACACTTTCACTTGCAGGGCAGAGATACCCTCAGATGCACTCACTTTAAAGCCCCTTTACACATGCAATTATAACCATTTTAAGGCCTTAGTTTAACTGAGATTCAATGAGGAAAAGGCTCAAAACATTTTTTTCTTTTTTTTTTTAAACTTGCATTTCCCTCACTGGCCGCCACCACCTTTATTAGCCATGCCCCAGTTCTTGAATGAGAGCTGATAGGATACTGATCTCTGCTTACTTCGGGGTCATCTAGTAAATACATCTGATATGGCCACTTCTTCTCCCCTGGGTCCAGTTAGTTTGATGCAGCTTTTGTCCTGCACTAGGAATATTGAGGCAAGGCAGATAACTAGCTGAGCTCTGTCAAGTGCATGGGAAAAGGGACATACTGAGTCGTTTCAGAGAGCAATAAATTACTCGGTCCCATTGCTGATTCTGTATAATAATGAGGAGGTAAAGCTTTCTCATCACTCTCGGGTCTGGGAGTGTAGGGATCCTGGGTTTCAGCATATTTTAATTTATGACTGTGGGAATCCCATTAACAATACAGGTACATGAAAAAAGCACTGAATGGCAGCTTAGACTGAATTGTAACATGATCATTCCAGAAAGCCTGTCTTTTTTTTCCCTAATTGTATGCAGATAATCAAGCTTAAAGATGAAATCTTCAAAAGTCAGAGTGACCTTATTGTGGTTTTGCTTTTCTTTTGTCTGAACTAAGTATATTTACCAACTTCTCCTTTGTATTTATTTATTTTCTTAATCTAACCCCAATCCCAGTTACTTTGACGGTTGCAAGTATTAAATAAGAACATGGCACTGGGGATTAAATTGACAAAACCAATGGATTGTGAGGAAGGGCTTGAATATTTCTGGTTGGTTACACTGTATATTCTGGTGCAACGCAAGACCTTTCTGAAAACGCCCAGCTGGCGTTCTATCACTGAGCTTTTTAGGGCATTACATGGTAGACACTTGAATGAACAAACAAAAACAGAATGCATTTTTCATGCCTTTGAATTTTTGGGCTTAGAGTTTATGAAACAAGAGGAGAACCACTGTTTGCCAAGACATTTCCCATGGTAAGAGCATGCCAAAATGCTGATCACCTTTGGAAAGGATGCACGTAGCCAATTAATTTGTCCTGACACTGTTATTTGTGAAGGTTCATCTCACAGCCTCTTCAGAGAAGTCCCTCCCTCCCCATTGGAAACATTTACTCTACAAGTTGAAACTCAATATGTTTCCACACTGCTGTGTGGTTTATTCCCTTGTAGGGGAGACTGATGCCCTAAGATTCTATCTACAGGTCTCTAATCTGTTTCACGTAAGTAAGCATCAAAGAGAACAGTGATGCACATTGGGCCTGTGAATACATGTCAGTTCTCCAAGCCCTGTAGTTCAAAAACCAAACAAATACAGCTGGTCAAAAGCTGAATTATTTTCAGTGGGAAATTTTGAAGTATTTGGGTGAGGTTTTTTCAGAATCCCCTGTGAAAAAGTTTTGCAAAAAACCCCAAAAACAAACGGAAAAAAACCATGCACACTTTTTGATGTTCTAAATACCAAAACAAAAATAGTAAAAAAAAAAAAAAATTGGGGATTTTATTTTTCATCAAAATGCAGAAAATTTTGGCCACTATGACCATCTTCCATGAAGGTTTTCATTGAGCTGTTTTGAGTTAAAAATGTCTCCGCTCTCCAACACTAGACAAAGGTTTGTCAATAGCCAATGGCTGGAAGTTGAAGCTAGACAAATTCAAGCTGGAAATAAGGCATACATTTCTAGCAGTGAGGGCGATTGATCATTGGAGCAATTTACCAAGGGTTATGGGCAATTTTTATATCAAGATTGGATGTTTTTTCTGAAAGATCTGCTGTCGTTCCAACAGGAAATAGGTCAGGGAAGTTTCGATAGCCTGTGTTATACGGGAAGTCAGGTAATATGGAAATAATATGGAACTCATGGGCCAAGCACACATCTTAGGGGCCATGGTGATCAAGCTGGACAGTTGACAGCAAGCACCTGCACTCACCACAAGCCCCACCTCTGTATTAAAGATGTGGACAGCTGCAATCTGTTCTTCTTTATACAAATAATGGGATTGAGCCTGTGTTCTCTGTGCATCCAAATTTCACATGGATTCCCACTGGGGGATTTGGGTGTGTACGGAATTTCAGTCTGGACAGTTTGGAGCATTTGGTAAGCAGCCAACGCAGCCTCGATAGGAGCCTAACCCTTGATTTCAGTGGGCTTTGGATCAGGACCTATGGAAACATTTGGAGGGCATTCTGTAGGGGCTCACTCATTTTCCACATGGGTTATTTCCAGCAGAGTGGGCTCTTCAGGCATTAGAGAATGTGGCACAATCAGCCAAGGCCCAGTAAAGTACTCCTGCCCCAGGGCACACCTTGCCACCCACGCTGACAATACACATTGGTTCTATAAGGCTGAATTCTTCCACTTTTGAGTAAACAGCTGCTGCAGACGTTTTGGGCTACCTCTACGTTGCAGGTGATTGAATTAAAGTAAAATCTGAATGATTCCCCAGTGTCCTGTTTTTAAACATGGCTTTACTCAGCAATGCCACTCTGAACAGCAGCTAGGAAACCATCGCAAATAAGAACATATTTGATTCTTTTTATAATGTCGCTCATTTACGAGGAAGATGGATCCAATGGAGATGGGCCTGAACCAGTACCCAGAACTGAAAACTACCCCTTTCTTTGGGAAAATTCTGTTACAAGCATGGAGCTGAATGTTGCTTCTCTGTCTTTCTCTAGATATGCAGGGAGGATTTGGACTGGCCCATTATAAACATCATCATACTTCTGGATCTGATTTTGCAGCTAGCCTCCTGGAGCCAGATCATCCTATAGCCTGGCTTTGATCCTGTTATTCTAGATTCATAGGTTTTAAGGCCAGAAGGAAGCACTAGGCTCATTTAGACAGGTTTCAGAGTAACAGCCGTGTTAGTCTGTATTCGCAAAAAGAAAAGGAGGACTTGTGGCACCTTAGAGACTAACCAATTTATTTGAGCATGAGCTTTTCGCTTTTTACGAAAGCTCATGCTCAAATAAATTGGTTAGTCTCTAAGGTGCCACAAGTCCTCCTTTTCTTTTTAGGCTCATTTAGTATCTCATACTAAGCCTCCTGCATCACACAGGCCACAGAATTTCACTCAGTTCTAAAGTGCAGGGAATTATTCTCCCCTAGTATTTCTTCATTTCTAGTCACACTCCAGTTATGGGCTACCAGTGGGTTGAATTCTTCTCCTGGATGCATTCAGTATAAGATTCTGCAGAAGGGCGACACAGGGTCTATGCAGGCACTACCTAAGCAGACAAGCTCCCATTAAAGTCCATGAGAGCCTCATATGCAGGATTTCTTCCCATCTATTTATATTTTTCTTTATGCACTCATTTTATGCACCTATCCTGGCCCTCTCTTATTTTCACATGTTCACCTGAGGTAGATACTCCTTCTCTTTAATGCAGTATTGCATCTGTAACCTGGATGTATATGATTTAAGATCTACTGCACTGGAATTTGTAGATTTGATCAAATCCTTTTTAAGGTCCCAGTCCGGCAAAGCACTGAAGCACACACTTAGCTTTAAGCGTGTGAGTAGCTGCTTTGAAAAATATGGAACTAGTCACATGCTTAAAGTGAAACATGTATTCAGGAGCTTTTCTGGATTGGGCTCTGTCCTGGACTGACTATCCCAGAGCACCCTCTCATGGCATGACACAGCATTTCATGTTGCTAATCATACCAGGAGATCAACACATCTGTGTCCCCTGGCCTTCTGATGACATTCGTTGTGTTAGTCAATAACATGCCAAGGGAGCACCATCTGAATGCTGTTGTCTTGTCCCCATGTCTGAAGTCTGGCAAGCCTTTTGCGGGTTGGGCTAGTGCTCTGAACATGTGCTCGTGAAATCCTGACTCACCCTGGAAAGAATTCTGGGATAAGGTGAAAGTCCCAGACAAGCACCTGATTGCTGACCCCACAAAATAACGTACAGGCTTCACCCGTCCCCGGAAACAACAGTCCACATTGAGCCATTTTAGAACATTGCAAGGCAGCCGCTGTCACCTCCCTTTCACCTTTGGAAGACGAGAGACAAGGCACAATGCGACTTTGGCCACCAGTTGCAAACTATGGACCCCACTGTAAATCAGTGCCCACTTCGATCATTTGTCACAGTTCCAACAAGCCACGCCCAAAGCTACCCACCAACTCACTGCTCTGGACTTCTCTTGCCATACAAAAAAGGACAGCACTTCGAGCCTCTGCCTCTCTTTCCCCGGGACTTCAGTGGTGGTGACTCGGCCTGCCAGCCAGGTCACCCTTTAGTTCCATCCCTTCCAGGGTGTCAATGTCCCAAACAAATAATGGCCCACAAAACAATGGCAAACACCACTTCTTCAATGCCTCCTTTTCAGCCTCACTCTTCTTCCAGAGCAGCAGCCCCCTGGAGTCCCTCAGCAACTCTCAGAACACAGACACGAATACAAGCTATGCAACTTCCATTTAGCCTGGGCTTGAGTTTTGAGGCCATCTTAGGTTCTCCCTCCACCCAGCTTCTGTCAAGCCCTTCTCACAGAGCAAGAACTCCAGCGTCCCTCACTCCTGGATCTCCTTCCCCTCACTGCACTGATCTCCTTCCTTTGCACTCCTCCCTAAGCCTGCAGATGTAAGGAGGTGAGGCTAATTAGAGCTCTAGGGATCTAGTTAATCCCTTCGTGGTTGGTGTGGGATTTATACATCCCACCATGGCATGTTAAATTCAGATCCTCACAGGGATTTAGGTGCCTAACTCTCATTGATTCAATGGGAAATGGGTACCTAAACAACTCAGAGGATCTGGACCTTAGTCTGTTCATGGACTATTTTGTATGGGTTGAACTTAAACTGCTTTGCTAAGGTCCTGATCCCAACCCCACTGAAATCAGTGGGAGTCTTTCCATTGGCATTAGTGGGTTTGGGGTCAGGCCCGTTGTCCCAATGTTCTAATGGTATCTTGCTCGTGCTTTTAATTCCTCGGTCTGATTATTTGCAAAACCAACAGCCCGTTCTCAAGCGCACGCAAAACAAAATGAGCAAAGGAGAACAGGATCCTGAAGGCAGTTAAGTTTAACAGAAATACACCGGGGAGGGTGAAGTTTTCCTGGCGATGAAGAGGGATGGGGTGAGGTGTCAGTGAGAGAGAGATAAAGTACATGCAAACTATCAGCTCTTTTTCCTGCTGGTGTGGGATGACAGCATAGGAAAGGGCAGGGTGATAAGCAGCTGTGAGGCAGCGATCAACCATGCTACCGATAAACACGCAATGGGTGTTTGCGCCATGTTGCTCACAGGCCAACGTCTCCTCTGCAGGCCAGTGAGCTCTCATACCAAAAAAAACCAACTTGGACAACTGTTTAAAGTGAAGAGTAGAACATGAACATCGCCTAGCCCAGCTCCTCAGGGTGTTGCCAGCTGATCTCAGAAGGTGAAGATCAGCGTATTCAGAGTGCTGTGCTCTGTTTCAGTCCCAGCTGTGCCCTATTTTGAATGCTTAAGGGGTGCATAGACCTCTTGCTGCTAAATGGTGAATTTCACCTAGAAAAACTAAAATGAGGTGTCTTTTTTTAAAATGAGCTTTCTGGAAACTATACAAATCCAAGGAGCCTGTTTAGATAATTTGCTGCAAATGGCTAATAGAAGAATGCTATTTTTTATCAAACAAATTATTATAGGATCATAGAAAGTGGAAGTGGAAAAGACTTATCGCTAGTCCAGTCCATGTCACTGCAAGATTACACCACAGAATGCATGTGATGCTAGCCATTATAAAATGAGCTGTGCTGTAAATGCAAGAAAAATTATTAGGGGTATGGAACGACTTCAATACGAGGAAAGACTGGGACTGTTCAAGTTAGGAAAGAGACGCATAAGGAGAATATGACTGAGGTCTACAAAAGTGTGAATGGTGTGGAGAATGTGTATAAGGAAATCTTATTGATCCCTTCATATAACACAAGAACCAAGGATCACCCCATGAAATTAATAGGCAGCAGGTTTAAAACAAACAAAAGGAAGCATTTCTTCATACAACAGACAGTCAACCTGTGGAACTCCTCGCCAGGGGGTGGTGTGAAGGCCAAAAGAATTAGATAAGTCCATGGAGGATAGGTCCATTAGCGGATATTCCAAGATGGTCAGGAACATAACTCTGTGCTCTGGATGTCCTTAAATTTCCACCTGCCAGAAGCTGGGACTGGATGACAGAGGTGGATAACTATAAATTGCCCTGTTCTGTTAATTCTCTACAAAGCCTCTGGCACTGTCCACGCTTAGATGACAGGATACTGGGCTAGATGGATTATTGATCTGACCCAGTATGGCTGTTTTTATACACACACACACACACACACACACACACACACACTCATAGAGTTAATAATTGTATGTAGCTTAGTTTGTAAGTGCTTTATATCAAGTGCTGTAGGCTCACCCATTTAAAAAGTATTTATTTCTACACATCGCTTGATAATGATATATTTTAAAAAACAATTACCCTCCTCATGTATTAAAGCATTTCTAAAGGTTGACTTTGTTTAAATGGAAGCTCAGTTCATTATGCAAAGTAATGCACTTTGGAAAACATAATCCCAATAATACATATAAAATGATGGGGTCTAAATTAGCTGTTACTACTCAAGAAAGAGATTTTGGAGTCATTGTGGATGGTTCTCTGAAAACATCCACCCAATGTGTAGCAGCAGCCAAAAAAGCAAACAGAATGTTGGGAATCATTAAGAAAGGGATAGATACTAAGACAGAAAATATCATATTGCCCTTATATAAATCCATGGTAAATCCACATCTTGAATATTGTGTGCAGATGTGGTCGCCCATCTCAAAAAATATATATTAGACTTGGAAAAGGTAGAGAGAAGGGCAACAAAAATGATTAGGGGTATGAAATGGCTGCCATATGAGGAGAGATTAATCAGACTAGGACTTTTCAGCGTGGAAAAGAGACGACACCAAGGGGGATATGATCGAGGTCTATAAAATCATGACTGGTGAGGAGAAAGTAGATAAGGAAGTGTTATTTACTCCTTCTCATAACACAAGAATTAGGGGGTCACCAAATGAAATTAATAGGCAGCAGGTTTAAAATAAACAAAAGGAAGTATTTTTTCACACAACGCACCATCAGGCTGTGGGACTTTTTCCCAGAGGATGTTGTGAAGGCCAAGACCATAACAGGGTTCAAAAAAGAACTAGATACGTTCATGGGGAATAGGTCCATCAATGGCTATTAGCCAGGATGGGCAGGTATGGTGTCCCTAGCTTCTGTTTGCCAGAAGCTGGGAATGAGCAACAGGGGATGGATCACTTGATGATTACCTGTTCTGTTTGTTCCCTCTGGGGCACCTGGCATTGGCCACTGTCGGAAGACAGGATACTGGGCTAGATGGACCTTTGGTCTGACCCAGTATGGCCGTTCTTATGTTCTCTCCACTGAGCCCTCATCACAGAGACTCAAGAATAGGATGGCAACGCCATTTTCTCCATTGTTAAAATAATGTCAGTTTGTTTCATAAATAAGAGGTGAGGACACATGTGAAGGGGGAGTTTTTTTCTCCAATGGGAACTTTTAGCAGTCAAGCAACGCAGCTAATTTGCTCTCGATCACAATGGACACGTTCAAAATGAGCACATTAAAACAGGAGGGGTCCCTTAACACCTTTCCCCCTTCCTATTATCCTTCTTTCTTTTGCTTTTAATTTAATTCTTTCTCTATGTGTAGGATTTCTCCCCTTCTCTGCTCATGCTAAGAGACACAAAATATTTATCATCGGAGTTGGCTGAATCATGGAAGTTGGAAATAGAACAATAATAACTACAACTTATATAGCACTTTTCATCTTCAGATATCAAATCACAGTACAAAGAAAGTCAGTATTGTTAGTTCCTGATGGGGAAACTGAGGCACGGGAGGCACATGACAGAGCTGGGATTTGAACCCAAATCTCCTCAAGTCCAGGTCAGTGTCAGAGCCACTAGTGTCCAACATGTTGCACTTAAATGTAGCATGATGACCACCACAACTAATAGCATGAGTCTCCATGTTGCCAACTTTTGTGTGTCTCATGCTGTTCGGTGTTTTTCTTAAATCCCCAGCTCTTGGAATCAAGAGGTGGCAAGAGAATCTCAGCTTTTATTTTTGAAAATAAGTGAAATTTCTAGCCCTCCTGGTTGCAGAGAAGAGCTGGAAAAGGCAGAGAAAAGGAACAGGTTTTATTATTGTTAAAAGGATCTCATGATTTTTAAGTCAATCTTGCCTTTTATTTTTTTAAAGCTACACTCATGCTTGAGGTTGGCAGTACTGGGCTCCCTACAGCTTGAGCTAAAGAGACTGCAGTTGACTCCCATCATCAGTTATAACACCCACTGACATCAGGTTGCAGTTACAGCTCATGAAAATGGAGGGGAAAAAATACTGAATGACAAGCATTAAGAAAAAAGAGCAGAGGCTGATTTGTAAAACTTTATTTAGAAATATTCTCGATATATTCATTATATTATATATATTTATATATACACACACATTACAACAAATGTGTTTTCTAAATAGCACATCCACAGTGGGTTGCCTAATCGGCTTTACAAAGATAATAAGGGTACCAGGTCTGGTTACTTAACTTCTGCAGAAAAATGCAGAAACCAAAGGAATTTTAAAAAAAGAAAAGAATTCATCACAGAGTACAACACTGACCGAAAGTGCTGATTCCAAACATAAATGGGATGATGTTATATACACCAAGACATAGAGCAGGCAGAAGAAGAACCGGAGAAATAGGAGATGTACCATTCAAATCACAATTAAAGTACAACTATACATACCTCAGCTATACTGAAGTTGTATTCTGCTAAGAGGCTACAAATATATGTGTTTTGTAAAAGGGTTATAAATTGTACCATTTTGTCTTCTTTTCAGAAAAAAAAAAGGGGGGGATTTCTAACATTTTAAATGACTTGTCTTGGAATATCTGTCCAAAAGGGGGTAAAATATCATTATTATTTCAATCCCTTTAAAAATGTAATAACACTTTATCTTCGTAACAAAATTTCTCTCCCTCCTCCCCCAGAAACTACTGATCCCCGGATCTTGCAAAGTGATGGGCGCCCCCTGCAGGAGCTGAGAGTCCTCAGCATCTCTCAGGCTCAAGTTCCAATTTCTTACTCCCCTATGTATTCCCCCCATCACAGAACGCGTCCCCTACCAGTGTCTGAGTTTTGAGGTCTAGCCCCTACTCCCATTGAAGTCAGTGACAACTCCCTTTGGAGCAAGATCTGTCCTTTAGATAATACCAGACGGTGAAACTGACCCTGTAATGCCCCACAAAATGTAAGTCTCACCTGAGCCCCATTTGAGGACTTTATAGGTGCAATGTACTGGCCCTCTGCATAGGGGTGAATTCTCAGACCATTTACCTAAAATATCAATGGGGAACTCACAGCAAGGTGGTACACCCTCTTAATATTCCCACACACAACACTGAGAGAACCCAGCCTCACTCATATTACTTCCAAGATAGTATCGACCCATTCTCATAAACAGGCATAAAAAAAAGAAGTGACGGTACCCTACAATAAAAATAGGGTCAACCTGGCTTTCCAACAGGCAAACTAATGGCTCTAAATGCTCACACACGGACGTCTCTGCATTGCCTTGTACCTCAACACCTATAATAAATAAGAGACAGGGTTGTATAAAGTGTACTCATTCTAATTATTTTCCCTTACAAGGAATGGGGCTTTCTCGCATCATGTGGATTTTTCGGAATCTCTGCCGAGCAAGTGGATAATGAGATAGTTTGTTCTGGTGCGATTGCTCTGTCAATCATTAGCAAGTGGGAAAAAGAGAAAGTCCTATGTAGGTTCTGCTGTTCATGGGATATGCAGGGCCTAGCTCCTCAGTCTGTGTAAACAGGCATAGTATGGGAGTCAATGGAATGACCCTGATTTACACCAGCTGAGAATCTGACCCACGTTTTTTAAGTACTCTGCTTTTTTTAAAGTGTCCTTCAGAGGACATCTCCAGATGGAGGATAATTTCTGTTTCAAAGTGATCTGGTTGTATGTGGCCACCAACCTGCAATACGTCTGCATGCCTGGGAATTGCTGTATGTGTCACAAATAGCACTGAATCTCAGTGTAAATCTACACAGCAAGAACAAAACCGCGGCTGTGAGTCTCAGAGCCCAGGCTGACTGCTTTGCTTCTGGGAACTCTAGAGATATCCACATCCTTGTGCAGACAAGGCTCCGGCGGAAGTCTTAAGTAGACAAAGAGGCAAGATCAAATCGGGGGGCTAATGAATAGACGGGGAGCGGGGGGGAGGTTAAATAACCATCCTTTCCAGATGGGTAAAACCCAACAATCCAAAGCACATAATTAAATCTCTTTTATATCCCTTCTACACACACACACACACACAATTTGTTATTCCATCACTGCCTTTGTTTTTAACTAAAATACCAGGATGACAATTGCAAGGAAAATTCCCACTCACCCATACTGAAATGTGTAATCCTTGGGTGATGTCATGTCCCCACTGAAGCCAATGACAAGATTCCCATAGACTTCAACGGGGCCACGATTTCAGCCATTGCACAGTAGTTGGGAGGGAAGAGAGAAGAAAACATCTATGTACCTTTTCATTCAGTGGATACTGCATGACAGTTATTAAACAGAAGTAATTCCACATCATAAATACAACACCTCAAACAATCCAAAGTTAGGCTACGGTTTTGGGCTTTTTTGAAAAAAAAAAGTCTCGTTCCTTGTAACAGTTCTTTAGCGGGAGGCATTTTTCAGCTTTTTAAAAAGGTACAGTCAAAAGCTCTTGGACAACAAGAAGGCATTGCCCTAGCTTCCACACTGACAAGTTGCATATATGTCATCAGAATGGTTTGGAGAGATGCTGCAGAACTGTTTGAGATTTTGGTCGCTTCCAAGTGCCACACGTAAAAGGAAGGGACATGTAGCTTCCATTGGCAGTGAAAGAGGGAGTCACTGCCTGTTTCTGATCCATGATTATTCTGCTTCAAGAGATCATCATCAAATCATTTGATATTGAAGAGGTGTCAGCAATGTTCCCTCCCCCCACCCAGCGTTACATCCATGAACAATATGTACAATAAGATGACTTTCATCTCCGTCCGATCAAGTACCTAAATGTTGAATGTCCACTTGATTTGGTTTTGTTCTCCATCAACTCACTGTCATTTTAGTTCAGGGATTGTGACCTTTAGAAATATTGGCTTGAGAACTTGATGAGCTCAAGTTCCTGTTTTCTTTTTGGAGATGTAGAGTTGGGAAAATAGGGTGTAATTCCAAGACCCAGGGACTGAGGGTTTACTTTCCCCTCTGTGTTTTAGGAGGGATCTGTAAGGTCATCATCGCTGGGCATTGCCTTCTACAGGAAGAATGGAGTGATGGAGACTCCTTGTATGCTTTGTATCTAATGTTTCATGTTCTTCTGTGAAGCTGTCCGGGCTCCCTGCTCCATCTAAAGAGCTTCCACAGCTAGAGTTTGGAGACAACATGTCCTGCAGGAGATCCTCTTGGACTATCCCAGTGTCTTTGTTCACTTTGCCCCTTTGGTTTCCCTCTTCTTCCTGGTCATTAAGCAGTTTGGCCAGGAAGTTGATGTATTTCATAGCCAGGCGTAAAATTTCATTCTTGCTCAGTTTTTTGTCAGGTGGGTGGGTCGGAATGAGTTTACGAAGCTCTGCGAATGCACCATTGACATTCTGTTGTCTCCACCTTTCCCGGCTATTGGTAAAAATGCGGCGGACCACTTTTGTATGGGGACCTGAAATTACAATAGTGCATGATTAGGGGTAACATTAAACAGATTATTTATCATTTCACTTAATGGTCAAAATTTCCCAATGTGACTGACTAACTTTAGGCACCTACTTCCCTAGGTAGGTATCTCAACAGAAGTGGTCTGGTTTTTAGAACTGCCACAACTTCCGTTCAAGCCAATGGGAGCTGAAAATCAGGTCATTTCTATTTAGGCGTCTAACTTTAAGTCAACTAAGTTTGAAAGCTTAGGCCATATATGTGATTAGCAGGCTGTATATTTTCATCATATCCCAGTGATAAAGGACTTGTACAAGCTTAGCTCATGAACTGCCTTATATTTTATACTCTATTAACTTCTCTTAACATTGGCCAAAACAGATATGACAAGAGATGACGTGAGAGAGCAGAGGTTTTAGTGGTTCTATGGTCAGGATGCAGATACTCATCTAAATCATTTATTTGATACAAACCCAAAGCTGGTAGGGAGCTTAAAGCTGTTACGTGACCATTGGATGGCCTATGTGAAATGAGTTGCTGGTACTCAGCCCAATTCCTTGGGAACAGGTAGCCACATTACAAAACCAGCCCTCCTCCCCCCAAAAAAGAAACCCAACACCAAAACCAACCAAACAAAAATGAGTGCCTTTGTTGGAATTCTGAATGGAGACCAGGAGTCAAATCATCCCAGAACTGCCCTATCAGTTTTAGAAGCTGTCTCTTCAGGTCAGCATTGTGGAACGTTGGCAGAGCAGCTGGAGAGCCTGACAATGACGCTGTGATTGACCATGCTTTTCCTGTCCTGTAGATACCCTCAACCTGATTCTATTTTGATTTATTTTTGTAGGAGGGGAAATGACAACAAAATACTGATGTTAATTTAGCCGGGCAAGCAGTGAAGTCCATTTAAAATTGCTAGAGTTTTACCCCATGGCCAGTTTTAGAATGAATGTGTTGACGTAAAACAGCTAACGTCCCGGAAGACCAGATAGATACCAACATTGACTGTGTCTTCTCCTTTCCATGGGTGATCATAACACCTACTGGTGTGGGGTTGTACGCATGGAGAGGAAGGATTTATGAGCAGGTCCTGCCAGGCATAAGATCCAGGTCAGAGTGCAATCTCAGAATCCCATTTCTCTGGATCAGTGGAAGTATGTACAAGCGGGTACTCATTCCAGCTATTGGACAGTGCAATCTCTATCCAAATAGGACTCACAGAGTATATTATTATTACTATATATTTTGCTTTGCATAAATTGTTATTGAAGGGACCTAGCAGGAGACCTCACGAGCCTCTGGAAGGGTTGCCATGGCAAAAACCACTATAAAGATGAGAGACATTGTGCATGCCTGGAAAAGCACAACACCAAGTACCAATGTAGGTATAATATCTATGGGGGTGACACTGAATGACAGATCACATGGCCTTGTACAGCACATGTCCACACGCTATACTCTTACATTCTGAAACCCCTTGTCTGATTACTGCATCATGGTGGGAATAAGTCACTGACCAACAATAGTCCTGTGGTCAGTTGTTTAGATTGCCCAGTGTTCCATCATCACCCAATGCTTGTGCCCACCAGTGGGATGCTTTGGCTCTAGCCATGTGCCCACTTAATCATAGAATCATAGAATATCAGGGTTGGAAGGGACCTCAGGTCATCTAGTCCAACCCCGTGCTCAAAGCAGGACCAAGCCCCAATTTTTGCCCCAGATCCCAAATGGCCCCCTCAAGGATTGAGCTCACAACCCTGGGTTTAGCAGGCCAATGTTCAAACCACTGAGCTAACCCTGCCCCCCAACCAAACCACTGGGCGTGTTTTGGTTGTTAACATACACTTGGACTCCTTGGGTGGGGAGTTCAGCTATAGCAAATGGATAATAGACCACGTGCTCTGAAGCTCGCTTATAATATTGTTGCAACATACTAGTACAACGCGGCTGCCTCCTGATAAATCCACCCTCAAGATCAGAGAAGACAGAAATCCCAAACACTAGGAAATGAAATGCTGGCTGGTGAAAAGAAAACACTGACACATGATGTGTTGCGAGAAAAATCCGTTCCATGGGCTTTGCAACTGGAAACACTTCTAAGCAACCACAGTTATTGCTGCGACAGATTCAAGCTACTGGCCCCTCCAAACCAAATCAGCCACGTATAAGCAACAGACACATCTAACTCACATTACCAGGAGCTGCACAGTTCCAATGCACAATAGTCCCTTTCCCCTCTCCACCGTTAAAAATAAATCCACCCAAAATAACAACAACAACCACAGAAAATGGGAAGGACTGAGGTCCACCACTGCCCACCCCAGATTCCCCCCTCAACTGCATATGCAGGAAATTGATCGTGTGGGATACGCCCACCTGATCCTAACAGATGATCCCTGCTCAATGCTCCAGAGGAAGGCGAAAAAGCCAAGGTGTCTGCCAATGCGCCGTGGGGGGAAAATGTCCTTCCCGACCCCAAATCTGGTGATCAGTTCAACCCTGTGCATGAGAGCAAGAATCACCATGATTAAGTAAAAATTTAATTCTGCAACTTTCAGTTTCCTTTGGGGATCTAGCTATCTGGGGAGTTATTGGAGCCCCATTCCTGCAGCATCTAAGCACGAATGAATGAATTTACTCTCATGATTGCCCTATAAGGTCAGAAGCACTCTCCTTCCCATTTTATAGATGGGAACAAGAGGCTCAGAGAGATGAAAGTGATCTGCCCAAGGTCAAAGGGGAGTTGCTGGCAGAGCCAGGACTAGAACCCCCATCTTCACAATCCCAGTCAAGTCCCTAAGCCATGAGGCCATTCTTCCACTCCCAAAGAGCACCATAACTGAGCATTCAAATGCAGTTGTAAGATCTTAAAGCCAGGGACTGTTTCTTACACTGGATTTGTACAGCACCCTGAACTCAGGGTCCCCAGTGCTAAGTGGGGCATCCAGGCAATTCCACAACACGAGTAATGACAACAGTAGAGCTATTTGCACTGCTAGCCTATCATTAAAGATCTCTCCGGGTATGTTTACTCTCCACATTAAGCCCAGGCTCTGACTCAGGTTTGAGCCCACGCCCCTTTTCCATCCACATGCAAATGAGTCTGACTCGGGTCAGCAAGCCCTCAGAAGCTGGGTCCTAGGACCCTGCTAGGGGGGTGGGTCAGAGCCCGAGTCCTGCTTGGACTCAGGTCCAAGCCTTATCATTTTGCAGTGTGGACGCAGCTCAAGCTGCAGACCTTGCAGAATGTGTGCCCTAGCACAGCTGTGAGACCCAGGTCCAGTAATTGCAAACCCAGGATTACAATGCAGTGTGGACACTCCAGCATGGGCTTGGAAACACCAAGTGCACAAGAGCAGGTCCCACAGACCTAGGTTTACAATGCAGTGTAGACATAACCTCTGTGCTCCTGTTATAAAACCCAATTCCAAGACTCAAACATGCTCCTCTAAGCTTAAAAAATATATATCAAGAAACATGGAAATCAGATTCTCATGCAGAGAGGGTTTTGTTTAATTTTACAAAATCTCTTTTGCTGCTTTTGAATTTGAGTGGGAAAATATTAGAGATCACTAGCCTAAAAAAAATTTAAAATACCAACGGTGCAATCTTGCATGCACAGAATACCCATTGAGTTCGCTGGGGGGCTGGTGCCCCTAAGGAATCCATTCATAAATTTTTTAAAATGCTGTGATCATCTAAGATGACATCAAGCATAACTCAGACCATAGAATTTCACCCCGATTCCTGCATTGACATCAGACACAATGCAGGTGTAGAATTTCATCTCCTGATTCCTGCATCAAACCCAGTAACTATGGTTGAACTGAAGAAAGGTATCTTTTAGAAAAACAGTCATCCTCTCTTGATTTAAAGATTTGAAGTGATGGATAACACAGGATGCTTTGTGGATAGGTCATGAAAAACTGAGGTATTCTTCTAAATGACATTTGTCGAGTAATTAAACCAGAAGATTGAATCGGGTTTTCTACATAATTTGTTAAATATAATACAAATCAAAAGGAGAACTGGTAGAAATTTTTCAAAATCCCGACAGAATTTTTTTGCAATCAGTTTTCAAAACTTTTTGTGACCGTTATGTATGTATTTATTATGCAGCTGGCTTGGAGAGCGGTCAAAAATTTTGTAACACTTTGACAAAACATTTTCATGAAAAGGGGTTTTGATTGGAGTCACTTTGGGGGCTTTACAACTGTTCCTCTCTGAAGCAGCTCAGCTTGTGCAGTTCAGAGCTGAGCCCTGAAGTTGGGAGAAAGCCATCAAGCCAGGTGGTTTGTTATTCATGATCCAATAAGCTGAGAGGAGCGGGCGCTGCAGGCGGGGGAGACAGTGAAGAATCTGCCCAGATGACATCAGGAGCTACTGAGACTCTGGTTGCAATATATATTGTTTTCTTAGAATCTTCAGACATATTTCTGGGTCAGTGACTAGCCCTTCTGCTATCAGTTTCTTCTAAGTGCAGGTTTTAAACATGCTAGATTAAGCCACTATTGTCGTTGGCAGAGGAAGCAACTGAAAGGCCTAAAAATGGCCACCATACTGGTCACTTCTGTATCTTACTAATGCGCTGTCCAGTCCCCTGCCCCTGTGAATGCCAATTCTCCGCCTGCTCATTCTGGTTTGATCATAAATCGAACTGACGGGCAAGGCTTAAGAGCTGCCATTGATCCAAAAACTGAAATTTGCATACCTACACTGCCCCTATTTAGGAGAACTAGTCCAGGCCTATTTTGCCATTCTATCTCCCAAAGAGCTCTCCTAGTTTAATGTCTCTGTTTTTTTCCCCAAATGCCCCATGTTGCAAATCTTGTCAGATATGAAATACTCCTTGACAGACAAACCATAACCGTCTGAAGACATTACACTTTCTTGTATCAGCGGCAGTCCGGATTAGTAAAATCCCTAATAATGATCCAAATATGTTCACACAGGAACCATTGACAGCAGTGGAAGTTGCCTGTTCACGTCTAGGGGCACACTTTTGCCCTATTTACCTGGTTTGCTAAATATAAATTTTATCCAAAACCCCTTGGAATCTTTCCACTGACTTCAGTGGGCTTTGGAGCAGGCCCTCTAGGCCTGCAAACACTCTCCCATGTACTTTAAGGTTATTCACACGCATAAGTGTTTGCAGGCTCAGGGTCCTAGTCTGCTCCCTGAGATACACGCCCACAAAACTATCCTAGTTCAAAGGCCTGATCCTGCAAATACTTAATCAACTACTTTGGGATATGCAGGATCAGGCCCAGTGAATATACCTAATACATTATCTAGTAAATACATATTCAGTTTTCTTTCAAATACATTTATATATGTCCTGCTCATCTAAACAGTTATTGTGTGTATTATATATAAGTAAAATTTAACATCTAAGCTAAAAACAAGTAAACTCAGCGGGAAGGTTAAAACTCTTGCTCAGACTCTATGACACTGATACACACTTGTGTTTTTATTTTTCAGCCTTATTATTTATATTATGGTAGAACCTAAAGGCCCCAACCAAGATAAGGACCCCATTGTGCTAGGTGCTGTGCAGATACATGGGGAGAGAAAGTCCCTGCCCCAATCAGCTCACAATAGAAATGGACAAACAGACAGAGGATGGAGGGAAAGAGTAACACATAAATGCAGTGAAACTGGAGTGATGTTTTGCAAGCATTATGTTAGCTTCACAATTTTCTTTTGAAGTGTGGAGGACTGGGGTTTTATCTGGACAGATTAGATAGATAGGTTAGCTAAAAAGAAAGACAAATGAAGGGAACTGAATTTTCTGGCTTTTGTGGATTTCAATGTTTTATCATTTAAAATGTATTTTCTTTTTATCATTTCATCTCATTTATATAGCCATCTGTCACTGTGGAGAGCTTTAGGCTTTGATTTAAAAACTAAGGACCTTTGACTGGAAACATATACTCCTATGGAGTGTTTACTCATACAGGCATTCCCACTGAAACCAATAGGACTGCACAGGGGTAGGTAGTGAGATAATATCCTAGGCTGTTTAATTTCTTCCGTACTTTGAAAGATTTTTAAAAATATGTTATAAACTCTGGGCCATCAGTCTGGAAGCAGAACTGGTCAATTTCAAAGGGCAACTCTGCTTCAGGGCTTCTGGCAGAAGGCAAACCTCTATCTGGTGACTTTCTGAACTGTCTTTGCAATTTCAGCACATCAGAAGAGTGGCCCCAGTTCAGCAAAGCACTCAAGCATGCATATAAGTCTCTCTCACTACAATGGGACTTAGGCCTGGTCTACACTTAATGCTTATACTGGCATAGCTATGTCAGTCAGGGCATGAAAAAACCACATTCCCTAGTCAATGTAGCCATGTTGATAAAACCCCCAGTGTGGGTGCAGCTATGCTGACAGAGGACCACTTCTGTCAGCATAGCTAACGTTGTTCAGGGAGGTGGCGTTCCTACACTGGCAGAAAAACTCCTTCTGTCTTGTACACTGTATCTACACTAGGGGGCTATGCCAGCATGGGCTCTGTAGACATAGCCTTAAACAAGTGCTAAGTGGTTTGCAGAATAGGGATAGAATTAAACACCTGCTAGAGTGCATTGCTGAACTGGGGTAATATTATTAAGTCGTTCATCATCAGACTGGTTACCAGATGGAGTAGGAGATATTGGCTCCACTATCCAGGAGTCAAGACCAGGACAGAAGCAAGCTATCAGCCAGTAGGAGTGATGTAACCTCATCCTTTTATTGCTTTGTATTTTACCCCAACACATGTTGGTCTAAGCAACCTTCCCATGTCACCAAGGAGCGGCGGGGGCGGTGGGGGGGGAATGGGATGGGACATTAAGCACCGGCTAAATCCCTTTGCACTTGATATACACCATCAGGGGAAGAAGAAAAGATTCTCACCGTCACTGATCTCCACTTCATAAGGAGACGATCTTCTTTTCATTCTATTGTTGTTGTAGATTGACAAGGTGTCTGGCTCTCCAAAAAACCCACTGCAAACAAGATGCAAAGGGAAGGTCAGAAAAAAACGAGGAGGAAAACACACAGACACACTTCATGAAGGGTACTCACTTGTCGCCGGGGTTCTTCGAGATGAACGCTGCACATTCCCACTCGTGGGGAGCACCTTGGGCACCCGTGCAGCGGCCACCTGAAGAAGAACTATTAGATATTATAGGCCAGATCCTCAGCTGGTGTAAATCAGCGTCGCTCCACTGACGTCAAAGGGACTTTGAAATCTATCGAGCTATATCAGCTGATACCAGTTGAGGATATAAGTAG
The DNA here is from genome assembly GCF_965140285.1 of Lepidochelys kempii. Lineage (NCBI taxonomy): Eukaryota > Metazoa > Chordata > Testudines > Cheloniidae > Lepidochelys > Lepidochelys kempii. The sequence goes on along the minus strand of NC_136387.1, from coordinate 101,807,178 downwards.
GCATGTGTGAGAGTACATAAATAAAACACACACACACAAGCATGTATACACAAATTATACATACATTTACATATACAGCATAACAGACATCTGTCTTAAGTGACCAGGATAAAAATTTGTAGGTCCTCCAATCAATGTGATATAATTCTAATACAGGTATGTGTACTTTCTAGCAAGTCTTTTAAGACAGAAGGCTACCTGATCTCTAGATGATATATAACACACATATGCTGAACTACTATTAATTTGTATTGAATGAGAGAAAATGGAATTGAATTGTATGATATAAGTACATTGTAGGGTGTAGGCATATTTATTTATACACACTACATACAATGCATATTCTGAAGCAATTCCTTACCACTGTCATGATTATTTGTAGGGTCACACACATCTCACCCAGTGCATACATCTGAGAGATTTCTTCAAGGAAACAAAAAACTTGCCCACTAGATAAATGTTGCATTGGCTACATTTACACCTTTGCATTTAAAATATTACATTTTAATATGATTTTAATGTATGCAATATATATATATAATATGGCATACATTAAAATCATATTAAAATGTAATATTATATCTATCTATCTATATATATAATTACCCTTGTTCCAAGGGCTACAATAGATGTTTTGCTTTGCAAAATTACATGCATCCAAACTCTCCCACAATTATCCAGGCACAAGAATTACATCCCCAGACAGAGAAAGGTTCCTTTGCCAGACAACCTCCTGTCCTTATGAACTTCGGATAGATAGATAGATAGATAGATAGATAGATAGATAGATAGATAGATAGATAGATAGATAGATAGATAGATAGACACGTGCAGGACAGGAAGACAGAGAGAGGTCGGAGAGACACAAGAAGAGAAACAATCCAGCAGTTTTCTGCAGAAACGGTACTAAAGGCTTCATCTCAGGATAGGACAGGGCGAGGGAGCTGCTGTAGGGCGCTGAGTGGGGAGACAGACAGACAGAAGAAGACGGACAGCCTCCCGGAGGCAGCCCGACAGACAGACAGCCGGAGCGAGGGGCAGACGGGCGGGCGGGGAGATCGGGCAGGAGGCGGCGGGCAGGGCACGGACCTGTTGATGGTGCCCAGCGGCTGGCCGATGTTGTAGAGCATGGCTCGGCCGGCCGCCGGCAGGGGAAGCGCCGTGGGGCTCAGCTGCACCATGCGGGCGTCGCAGGCGGCCTCGGCCGGGGCTCTGCACGGCTCGGCGCCCGGAGCTCTCTGCATCGCCTCGCCGGGCGCCTCGCGGCCTTTTATGTCCCTGCGCACCAGCTCGATCACCGGCACGGCGGCGGCGGGGGGCCCGGGGGAGGGCCGGCCGGTCTCCTTGGAAACCCCATTGAGCAGCAGCTGGGGCTCTCCTGGGACCTCCATCCCCCCGCGGCTGCTCTCCGGCTCGGTCGTGCCTTCCGCTCCCGGATCGTGCGGCTGCGGGGGCCGGGCATCCCGCGGGTCACTGCGGGGCAGCTCCGCCGGCGGCCTCTCCATCGTCCTGGGGGAGAGAGGAGAGGAGGTGAGCGGGGTGGGGGGAGCCGAGGGCACCCCTGCGAGACAGACTGACTGTCCAGCGGGGGGGGAAAGAAAGAAAGAAAGAAAGAAAGAAAGAAAGAAAGATTGCGGGAAGGATGGAAAGAAAGAAGAAAGAAAGAAAGAAAGAAAGAAAGAAAGAAAGAAAGAAAGAAAGAAAGAAAGAAAGAAAGAAAGAGAAAGATTGCGGGAAGGATGGAAAGAAAGAAGAAGAAAAGTGGGGGAGGGAAAGAAAGAAAGAAAGAAAGAAAGAAAGAAAGAAAGAAAGAAAGAAAGAAAGAAAGAAAGAAAGAAAGAAAGAAAGAAAGAAAGAAAGATTGCGGGAAGGATGGAAAGAAAGAAGAAGAAAAGTGGGGGAGGGAAAGAAAGAAAGAAAGAAAGAAAGAAAGAAAGAAAGAAAGAAAGAAAGAAAGAAAGAAAGAAAGAAAGAAAGAAAGAAAGAAAGAAAGATTGCGGGAAGGATGGAAAGAAAGAAAGAAAGAAAGAAAGAAAGAAAGAAAGAAAGAAAGAAAGAAAGAAAGAAAGAAAGAAAGAAAGAAAGAAAGAAAGAAAAGGGGGAAGGGGGAAAAGAGAGGGGTGAAGGAAAAGGGGGTGAAGGAAAAAAGGAACAGAGAAGAGGTGACGGTGACAGATGTTGCTAGTTTGACAGCAGCGTCCAGGCACACACACCTCCGCAGCGAAGGAGCCCATTGTCCCGGCCTGGGAGCCAGAATCCCGCTGCAATGATTTATTAGCAGGAGAATTAGCCAAACGATGCTTTGTACCAGAAGAGGGGCGAGCTTAGCTATTTGTACTGAAGCGCCGGGGCACAATCCTGCCTTGGTGGCTTCTCTGCCAGTGCAGGACGAGAGATGAAATCCTGGCCCCCTTACAGTCAATGGCAAAAGTCCCCTGGATCTCCGTGGGGCCAGGATTTCACCCAATATTTAAAAAGATGAGGGTTCACCGGAGCCAGGTGTGGCCGAGAGATGGGCTTGGTGCAATCCCCCGAAGCCCAGGGATCCCTATTTGTTTCACCATTCGCCTTAGCTTAATATCTCTGTGTTGCCTATTTAAGCCTCACATTTAATCTTCTCCTTGATCCAGCATTTGCTGTTCCACCGACAGGTGACTTAGCCACGGCTGGAATCAGTTTCTTTTCCATTAATTTTTTTGCAGCCCAGATAGAGGAACAGAATAAACTCCAGGGTCTGAAGACGTGGGCGTGATGGTGTTTAAAGAATAGAACATTTTTATCGAAGGGTAAACCAAGAGCTTCGGATTTTTCTTTTTATTACGACTAATGTTAACAAAAGGACAGGGCTAAACGGGTGTTTATGGGCGAGATTTCCAACGGAAACACCGTTTTGCTGCTACCCCAGGTTACACTTTTGAACTCAACCACCCTTCGTGGAAACTATTGATTTGAAGATGAATTTATCATGGCTACCAGCTATAAAGAGGGTGCAATAGGGAGTCTATGTTTTAACATTCCAATTCGAGAACTGTTCAAAGGGGCATTATATTTCTCTCTGGACACATACACACACTGGATAGTAAAAAGAAAAGGAGGACTAGTGGCACCTTAGAGACTAACCAGTTTAGTCCTCCTTTTCTTTTTGCGAATACAGACTAACACGGCTGCTCCTCAGAAACACTGGATAGTAGTGTTTGCATATATGTGTGTATACTATATATATATATAATGCTATATATTTGTATATAAAATTATTGTAATGCAATATAATCGCCACAGTGGCCCTGCATTTGATAGGGTAATCATTTTATGGTTACACTATAAATCAGGTTACTCCCACTGGCAAAGGAGCGGTCACTTACCCCAGGCCAACTGCACTTCAGATCTTACAAGACAACGCTAATAGGCAATCCTATAATAAATTAACTAATCAAAGAATGGTTTCAGAGTAAAAAGAAAAGGAGGACTTGTGGCACCTTAGAGACTAACCAATTTATGTGAGCATGAGCTTTCCTGAGTGAGCATAAGCTTCCTTCCTTTTCACTTTCCGATGAAGTGAGCTGTAGCTCACGAAAGCTTAATGCTCAAATAAATTGGTTAGTCTCTAAGGTGCCACAAGTCCTCCTGTTCTTAATCAAAGAATGATTAACTAAGAAGAAGAAATATATAAAAATGATTACACTATAAAATGCAGGGCCAGTGTGGTGATTCTATTGCTTTACAATAATTTTATATACAAATATACAGCATTATACTATAGTACTTTGCTATAAACATTGTATGACATTTTATTGCTTTAACACGGAACCCTGGCATTCTGATATACACACACATCACGTGTATATTTCTCAGCAAAGTCATGGTGGTAATTATGTTGTTATACAGGGAGATGTAGTCGAAGTATTAAATTCTACTCATGCAACATAGTGATCACCATGACTTTGCTGAGAAATATAGACCGGGTGTGTATATTTTTATACACACACACACATTATATATATAACGTTGCATGAGGAGAATGTAATTCTTAATCTATATACAATGATTGCAATGTTTTGCTGAGAAATATAAGAGTGTAGTGTTTCTGTATTAAGGTAGTAGAAGATAGATAGATAGATAGATAGATAGATAGATAGATAGATAGATAGATAGATAGATAGATAGATAGATAGATAGATTTCCTATTCATTTCAAACGACTAGCTTTGTCTGTAACCAAGATGTGGAGTCTGATCAAGTGTGACTAGCAATGGGAAGTAATTATATTATTGCAAAACAAATGTCTAGTCCGGGGCCCAGTCTTGAGTAAGGAGAGCAGCATCGGGTTACTTTGATGTTTCCTATTTTGGGGACATATTACACCGTAGATTTTTGTTTTAAGCAGAATGGCCCGTGGCTTTGGGCCGAAAGACCCACGTCCTGCAGCTGTACTATCTGGTCGTATCCAAAATGTGTTCGGTACATTTGAAGTCACTTGTTTAAAAAGCAATCTGTAGGCGCCTTCTCTATCCATTAGCCCAGGCAGGCAGGCTACAGGAGCCGTCCGCTGGGCAAGGAGCGGGTTAGTGTCTCCTCTGCCATCAAACACATGGATGTATCGTTACAGGAAACGCATTTCACGCTGAGGAATGATTATTTCCATTTTGTTTCCTCCCGAAGTTTGGGGTTTGTTCATTTCATGGCTGGTGTAAATAAAGGAGGCCCGGTGCTTTGCGAAAGCAGATCTGATCCCAGACTCAGCCTTTCTAACCTTAATTTCCTTGACTCCTGCGGGGCTCAGTTAAGCAGATCGTTTGTAGGGAAGACCTGAAAAAGTCCCAGGGCGCCGGCCTTTTCCCAGCCACCTCTCCGGGAAGGATTCTAACGGTCTGTCGGGATATTGCATCGTGAGCGACCATTCACATCTGTCTCCTCGAGTGTCCTGTTCCAGCAAAAGATCTCTCCGGCTCAGGGCTGCCTTCTCGCCTCCCACCTCTAGGATACTTAGGACTTGACAAGGAGAAAGGAAACCCATATCGAGATAATAATTCCTGGGGGCGGGGGGAGATCTCTTGCCCCAGTTTCTTTAGATCAACTGCACATTGGAGCCGGAGAGATCGACATCAAGATAGCAAACGCTGATAGAGAGGCGTGTGGCTAGGGATGCCCGCCGTACACCCCCCCGCCCCAGCCAATCACAACTAACGGACGGGGTGACTGGACCCAAATATAACCCTCCTCATGCGTAAATTGGGCTTGGAATTTGGATAGCACATTAAAAATCTATATTGTTTAGTTTCAATGTATATAGGGGTGTTTATATTATTAATAGGGTATATAGACAGAAACACACCCTATCTATGTACACTGTATTTATTCCCTTTAATTAAATTATATATACATATCTACATATATATTACATATATTATAACTTTGTTATATATACATAATTAAAACAAATAAAGTATTTATAAACGTTTACAATTATATATACACACACACATATAATATATAGATATATAATTATAAACTTATTTAAAAACGTTAAATATATACTATATGTGTGTGTGTGTATATATAATTGTAAACGTTTATAAATACTTTATTTGTTTTAATTATGTATATATAACAAATTTATAATATATGTAAATATCTTGTTCTTCATATTCATATATTTCTATTAATAAAGGGGTTTAACATGGATGCAAACCCCTTACTAATATAGATATATAACGTAAAGATTTCTCTCTCCATATATCCCATCACACATATAGGTCGAAATAAAACAAACGATTTATTTGTATTACCGGACTAGAGCTGAAAACAGGGTGTTTGTTTTCAGCTGGCATTTCTCAAACTGATGCCTGCAGGTTTGCAGACATGCTATTAAAAGTGCAGGGCCTAAAAATTAAACCTAAAAGCCAGTCGGAGATGAATACACAGGTTGAAGCTTGTATCTAGTACAGTCTTTGTCCGAATTTCTCACTGAAAGTTTAAGATGGAACCCCATCCTCAACATCTGTTATTTCCAGTCCGACCCACACAATAGAAATGTTTCCCTCCTTTAGCATAACGTTCGTTATGAATCAGTATGATTTTTTTAAAATCCCGGTATTTGTGGCTGCTTAAGGGATGTAACCCTAAAGGAGATATAAACTACCTGTGTCGATATCTCTGCCTAATACGTCTGTCCATTCCACATCTCTCTCTCTCTCTCTCTCTCTAAAATTGCGGAGTGGAAATATTTCCTTTTGGGATCGCTTTCAACGAGTTAAGCCATAATACAATGAAACAAGAAAGAATCGGAAATTTTAAACACATCCTTCCTTTCCCCTTCACAGACACACAAGGCAAAGTAACAGATAAACACAGAGAAAATTATCAACAAGCCATTAGCCAAAGCGCTCTCTTTTCTGATCATTTCACAGAGCATTTCTCTGCAACCCCCCCCCCCACACACACACACATTTCCCGAGCCTGTTCAAATGCAATCGCAGAAAAATAATAATCCTTTCATTTTCCAATAAATAAGTAACCCTCCCCAACCAATTTCCCTCTTTGCCTTCATAATATTTCACACTTTTAAAACAGCAACAGAGAATCGGATTGAATTTGCTTCTTTCGGATCGAATTTGTTACTAGAATAACATGGGAGGTGTGTGTGTGTGAATCCTATAATTTTAATGTCTTAAATTCCACTCTTCCTAGGTAATTTGTGCTGGTCCTAACCCCTGTCCTAGATTCTTTGTTTAAAACTGTGGATCTGACCGGAAATTTGTACCCATTAATCCAAGTATTAGTTCATTTCCCTCCAGAAACAGCTACAACAAGAAAAATAGAATGAAATAAAACGTTATTTTGGAGTTGCTTCTGGCCAGCTAGATTCAAACAGGGCCTTTCCGATAAACTGGCTCCATAGCGCAACCAGATCCCGATTAAAAGGAACAAAACCAATCCTACCCAGACCTATACACCCATATTTATACTTCGCTTCTGCATCTGCCCCGAAGAAAGGGTTGTTAATCCTGCCTTCTCTCTGCAGCATCAAATATCCGGCTGCTTTTGGGATCAGTTTGCTCAACGAAATTTCCCCAAAAGAAAAAGAGCCGCCCCCCCCCCCCCGCCGCCTCCCCCCATTGAACAACGGAGAATTGGTTTTAATTTTTGTTGCGCGTTTTCCCATATTGCGCCACACACGGGAAAATGCTCGCGCTCTCTCCAGAAGGAAGCCCTGTAAACAATGAGCGAAATACAACGCTTTCCCCTTTACGTATACATAGATCTCTATACTCACCATTTGCTTTTCATTGGTAAAAGTGAGTGGAGCCATTTTGTGGCCTATTCATTGCTGCTATGTATATTTTTTTTCCTTCCTCTCTCTCTCTTACTGGAGCAGGATCTAATTCCACATCACGTCCAGTTTCCTATTTAGTATGGAGAACGGAACACTAGAGCAATGTGGCCAACAGAGATAAAGCCCCAGCAATGGCCCGCCTGCCCTGATAAGCTTCTAAACCCATTATTTATGAAATGATTCATTATTATTTGGCAATTTTATCGAAGGAAAGCGGGAACTTATTGCAGGGATATGCATAGGAATAACTTTGGAATGCATGCCTTATAGCTTTTGCTGTGTGTGTGCTTAGATGCTCTTAAAAAGACACTGTAGAAAAGAGTAATAAAAAATGCACCATGACTGCCCACATTTGAATAGCAATTCTTTATTTTAGTCCTCTTGGAGGTTATTATGCCCCTGCATTTTTTTGATTAAATATGGAACACCTACTCAGTTCTTAATTAAATTTAATGAGCCCAAATAAATTGCTGGAGATATTGAGAGAGGAGGGGGGCTGTCTAGGACAATAGGGTAAATAAAGCAAATTGACAGGGAACATTTAAGCAAGATTCCCCCTCGGCCCCCCCCCCCCATATTTCTTCACTGCAGGCATAAATGGGGGGGGGGAATCTCTAGTTTTAATTTAATCTGATCAGGTTTAGGAGGGGGTGGTAAAAAAACTCTGCAATCCATGTGGGGCTCGGGGATTTATCGTGGGGAAGGGGTGTGTCGGAGAAATAAAAGGTAAGTCCTCGAAAATAATCAGCTTGAAACTGGGAAAACACAAAAGCATGACGGATCGTGCTAGGTCAATATAGCTGGGCTGTGAAACGTGTGGTGTAAGGGACTGGGGGAGGAAGACAATCTTATTATTTAAAACTATAAGACATGACTGACAGAGAATGATCTGCCAAGATAGCAAGTTAGTGCAATTTACAAAATCGAAGATCTGGTGAAAAATGATCCCTGTCCTTGGAAGCTGGAGTGCAGCAGGGATTTGGGGGGTATTTTCCCCTAGCATTGAGAAATACGTTGGCTTTTTAAATTCTAAACCATCCAATGTGCGCTGTACCAAGGGGATTAACACAGGGCAAAGAATAAATCTGGATCCGTCGTGTGGGGGAAGGGTCCACACTAACTTTTACAAACGTGCTAAATACCTCGATTGAAATGCCGATCTATCCACTTTCAGTATTAAAATGTAGCGAAGATAAGCCCACAGGCATAGGTCCCACACAAACGCTAATGAGCCAGACTAATAAAACAATCACCATTACAATACTGAGCATGACGCACAAACACACACACAAAACCAAGAAATAACTAGGTGAATAACTCAATCAAATACACTCTGTGATGCCACCCTGGTTGGTTCATTATTATATCGTGCTTTGGTTGCACACGTGGTATCTCTCACAATTGCGGAATGGCCAAGCAACCTTCAGGGAAATGACTGCGAAACAGACCGTGTAGTGTTGGGAGACTAAAACCCCAACGTTGATTCCTTTCTTTTCTCCCCGTTGGAACAATGTTGATGGCCGCGTGTATCTCAGGGGTTTTCTGGTTGATCAGCAAAGGCACGAGGGAGGGGGATAGTTGGTGATTAAGGTCTCTGTGCTGGATCACCCTAGGTAGAGGCTGCCTGGGTTTCGCCGGCAGTTGTGGGGGGAAAAAAAAATCAGCTTTCATTTTCTCTCTCTTACCCATATGCGGCTACCTGGCTACTTTCCGCTGCCCAGCCCTGGCTCTTTGCGAGGGACCCCATCGTCCCCCTCCTGCCGCCAGCCCCGCCAACGGCGCCAGGCAGAGCGGGCCTTACGCTGCGCCCACGGTGCACGGGGCTTTCAGAAGAAAGGCTTCCGAGGACACGGGGCCACGTAAAGCCCCCGGAATCCTGGTCCTTTCACCCCCCCGGTCAGGTGAGGAACGAGGGAGAGAAAAGATCGGGCTTGGCGGGCGTTTCACGGGCACCCTTGGGGCCAGTTCTCCTTCCACCCGAAGGCCGGGGGCTCCAGTTCTGATCCTTACGCGCTGGGGGGGGGGGGGGGCGCAGAGAGCCCCCAAAACACGCGCACCAGAAAGAGGGGGGACGCCAGGCCGCGCAGTTTAGCGGACCCTGGCAAGCCCCCAAGTAAGGGACAGCGATTCATTGGTTGCTAGCATTAGACCCCCACGGTAGGGAAAGGAAGGGGCGTGAGGGAGAATATGAATGTGATCCTCTCTAAGGGGAGCCAGGAAACCTGCCAAGAAGCAGGTTCCGTCCCCAAGCTTTTTATTTGGCCTCCTGAGAGCGGGGGGGGGGGGGGGGGGGCTCACCCCTCCGGGGCCCGATCCCGCTAGGCACGACGCCCCCAGGCTCAACCACAAATTGGGTCTCATCTCCCCTCCCCCCTTTCCCTTCGGGGGCCCCCCGCTCGGGAGCTCGGTCTCCGGGCCCCGCATTGCGCTCCAGCTGTGGTCTCATAGGAACGGCCCCACCTCGGGGTGGCAATGTTTCACCCACGTGCCCCCCCCCCAGTCCAAACTGCTGAGAGGGGAAGGGGAAAGGGCCCTCGAGCTCCCTTCGTTTCCACTTCCCCGCAGCGGCTTTCCGAGCCCCCCCGCCCGGGGGAGCGACGGCCCGGGACTGGCTGGATCGATGGGTTTCCTGCCCTGCGTTTGATGTGGGGCGTGCAGCGGGGGGAGCGTGCATGGGGCGGTCACGACGAGCGGAGTCTTTGCCGTGCCGTGTTTCCAGCTCCAGCCAGGAAGCACGATCCGTTTCAGCTGGGCTCCTCTCAGCAACAGGAAGCGTTAAAGATAGAACAGACGGGGCTGGGGAGGGGAGATTAGGAAGTCAAGCCTCTTGTGTACCTCCAGATCCACATCGCCACGGCTAGGGGCCCAGCAGAATCCATTTTACATCATTTCTGTACCATACACTACATAGACCGACAGGGTATATACACCGCCTTACCCCAGCTTCACAATCCCCGGGCAGTGTGAATGGGACCCGACACGTACCAACGCTGCCTTTAGTTAGAATTAGGGAATTTATTCTCTGCAGGGATGGACACCGACGGTGAAAGCACGGTGGGCTAAGGGGTAAGGTAAAGGACCCGCATTTAAGAGACCTGGGCTGTAATCTGCCACTGAGCCAAAGCCCACTGGAATCAATGGGAGTGTTTCCACTGACTTATAATTGCCCGTGTTCTAGGAACCTAGGGCAATTATTTCATCTATTTGTGAGTATCTCCCCCCTTCCCCTTTTAATACGCTGTCCTAGTTAGAAAATAATCTAGCTAGGGCAAGGACTGTCCGTGTGTTTGTCTAGTTAACTTCAGAACACCAGCGTGCTGATCTCAGGGGAGATGCCAAGTGGCTCTTGCATCAGAGAGAAATATTAACACCTCCCCCTCCTTAGCACCAGAGCCTGGATGGATACAAGGGTTACTCACCTTCTCCTAACTGTTGTTCTGTGAGATGTGTTGATCATGTCCATTCCAATCAGGCCTGTGGGCGCTGCCTGCAGGGTAGCCAGAAGATTTTTCCCCTAACAGTATCCGTAGGGTGCGCCTGGGCACCCCCTGGAGTTGCACCCTCATGGTACTCAATGTAGGGCCCTGCCAGCCTGAGCCAACCCTCCTTCAATTCCTTCTTACTGGCTACTCAGACAAAGGAGTAGGAGGGTGGATATTGGAATGGACATGAACGCCACAGCTTGAAGAACAAGTTATGAGAAGGTGAGTAACCCTTTTCTCTTCCTCTTCGAGTGATTGAAAATGACATGAACCATCAGGTGCCTCCCAAGCCTAAATTACAGAGGCAGGGTCAGAGTTGTCCACAGATTGGAGCACACTCTACCAAAGGCTGCATCAGCTCTGGCCTGCTGGGTAATCACATAATGTTGAATTCAATGTTGATAAATGCAAAGTAATGCACACTGGAAAACATAATCCCAGCTGTACAGATAAAATGATGGGGTCTAAATCAGCTGTTACCATTTCAAGCACGAAATGTGCGGGTCACTTCTCGGCATAAACCTGCCGCCATCAGAGCATGGCTATAAGCCTCGGGATTGAGGGATACCGTGGAGTTGGGGAAACATGTGCCAGTGTGTGGGGGAACCCCCAAAAGAAATTAGATAGATTTGATTTCTCCCATAATACTAACTAAACTACTACTGATCTAACTACACACACATACAAGTGCAAAGCACGTGCTTGCTGAGGCATTAGGAACAGGGATTTCCGGCCATCACAGGCAGTAAGAAGGAACTGAAGGGGGGGGCAGGTTGGCAGGGCACTATATTGAGCACCATGAGGGCATGACTCCAGGGGGTGCCCAGGCTGATCCTACAGCTACTGCTAGGGGGGAAATCTTCCAGCAAACATGCACATGACATGTGCACACCTGATTGGAATGGACATGAAGAAGCACTCAAAGAAGAACTTATTTGACTCAGATAAAATAACTGAGAAATCCTTCTCTTCTTCACACTTTCACAACCACTGGTAGAGCTTGCTTGCCCTCCATCTATAACAGAGTCTCAAACTGGGGGTTGCAAGTTTATTACATGGGGGGTCATGAGCTGTCAGCCTCCACCCCAAACCCCGCTTTGCCTCCAGCATTTGTAATGGTGTTAAATATATTAAAATGTTTTTAATTTATAAGGAGGGGGTCACACTCAGAGCCTTGCTCTGTGAAAGCATTCACCAGTAAAAAAGTTTGAGAGCCACTGATCTATACAATCTTACTGAATTATGAGTGATAGGGAACTCAGACAAAGACACACATATACACAGATGTAAGCGATTCTCAGAGTCATCGTAAACAATTTGAACAGTCTAAAAAAAAAGCCAGGGTTGCAAACATTTCCCATTCACTAGGACTAAAACATGAAAATTAGAAGCAACCGGAAAATGTATGCAATATTAGCTCCAGCTACCATTCCAAGTACAGCACAATTCCTACGATTTGGGAGTAAAATCTAACTGGTCAGTTGAGTTTGATGGCCCTTGTTACAACCGTCTGTTCAAATTCTAGCCTAAATCTAAGAAGAGCTAATCCTATTTCCTCCCCCCCCCCCAATCCTTGATCTGTTTTATTAAGTCTGCACCAACATTGTCACTGTAATTCTAGGTGCTCTAGTAACATAAGGAACACAAGAATTGCCATATGGCCTCATTGGGACAAACAAAGGATGTATCTTATTTCCAAGCTGAACTATAGACTAGTGGTTCTCAACCAGGGGTCGGGCGTAGATAGGTTTCAGGGCAGGGGGTCCATCAAGCAGGGCCAGCATCAGACTCATAGAATCATAGAATATCAGGGTTGGAAGGGACCCCAGAAGGTCATCTAGTCCAACCCCCTGCTCAAAGCAGGACCAATTCCCAGTTAAATCATCCCAGCCAGGGCTTTGTCAAGCCTGACCTTAAAAACCTCTAAGGAAGGAGATTCTACCACCTCCCTAGGTAACGCATTCCAGTGTTTCACCACCCTCTTAGTGAAAAAGTTTTTCCTAATATCCAATCTAAACCTCCCCCACTGCAACTTGAGACCATTACTCCTCGTTCTGTCATCTGCTACCATTGAGAACAGTCTAGAGCCATCCTCTTTGGAACCCCCTTTCAGGTAGTTGAAAGCAGCTATCAAATCCCCCCTCATTCTTCTCTTCTGCAGGCTAAACAATCCCAGCTCCCTCAGCCTCTCCTCATAACTCATGTGTTCCAGTCCCCTAATCATTTTTGTTGCCCTTCGCTGGACTCTCTCCAATTTATCCACATCCTTCTTGAAGTGTGGGGCCCAAAACTGGACACAGTACTCCAGATGAGGCCTCACCAATGTCAAATAGAGGGGAACGATCATGTCCCTCACTCACTAGGGCCCAGGGCAGAAGGCTGAAGCCCCATTGCATGGGGCCGAAGTCTGGGCCCTGAGCCCCGTCACCCGGAGCTGAAGCCAAAGCCTGAGCAACTGATCTTTGTGGCGGCCCCTGTGATGTAGGGCCCCAAGTAAGTGCCTTGCTTGCTACCCCCTAACGCCAGCCCTGGCTTTTATATGCAGAAAACCAGTTATGACACATGTGGGCTGTGGAGTTTTTATAGTGTGAGTGGGGGGGCCTCAGAAAGAAAAAGGTTAAGAACCCCTGCTATATACCTCAGAGGAAAGCGAATCCTCTTCAAATTATGCACTGCTGTACTATGCAAGGAGAGATGGTTTTAATGGGATATTTCCTCTAAACTAATTAATGTTCCACTTATTCAGGGTCCTGTCTATCCCCTAGATTCTACAGTTTGTGGGACTTGCCATAGAGCCCAACTCCTGCTTCAAGATTGTGCTCTAGCAGTTGAGCTTTTGTTTTAAAATTATCTTTCTAGATATAAAAAAAGTCTTCAGCATGTTGACAAAGTCTAAACCAATGCAGCTGGCATCTTCTTGAGTTTTCAGTGGGAAATACTGAACAAAAAAAAAATAGCTTAAAGAGGTATGAATGGCCTCATCGATGTTAACTCTGCAACCTAGCAAAGACAGCTTAAGAACATTAACCATGTTTTTATTTGAGCAAAAACATCCAGATAGCTAGTGAGATTTACCTGGTTGTAAAGGTTTGTACAATCAAAAAGGTTCTGAAGTGGTTTCAAAATATGTAGGCAATGGGGAAAAAGGTCTTAAGAGCCAGCAAATATTCTTGTTGATCATTAAACTATCCACTTTGACAAGACAACTGCTCATAACATGAACAGAAATATATACACCTCAAAGACCACTGGAGTCTAGCTGATGCAATTAAATTTTTTGCTTTAAAATAGCTAACCCATATTCTTATTCTTCCCATTAGCCCCACTTATTGGAGTATAATGGAGGACAAGACTGTAGCTTTATTATAACAAATTGCACACAAAAAACCCCCCTGCTAGCTCTAAAAAATACCAACCACATCCAGCAGGGCCAAAGGTCATGAGAGAGGTGCTTACCTCTAGAGGGCAGAGGCAGAAGGCTACAGCTGGAAAGTGTATCTGATCTCTTGGGTTTTATATCTCAATTTCTTCTTCTGTGCAACCACGAGGCCATCTATTCATTGCCCTAGGGCACAATGCAGGACTCAGAGCATAGTCTCAGTACTTTCTCCAGTTCTAATTATCACAGGGTCCCAGAGCTTGGGCTCCAGCCAGAGCCCAGAAGCCCACACAGCAATGAAACAGTTCGAGCCAGCTGGCACAGGCCAGATGCAGCTGTCTAGTTGTTGTGTAGACACACCCTCCATGGACAGCTTGATGTTAACAAGCAGACATACTAACCTGTTGAAAGACAGCCCGCTCCCAGCTACCACCCCAATCCCCCCTCCTTCGCCCAGCTCTTAGGTTGAGGAAAGTTGGACTCTGCTGAGAAAGGTTCTGATTTCTCTGCAATACCAGTATATTCCACTACAGATAAATACTTCAATTGTAATCATGGCGAGGTGTCCAATTCCCTCATTCCAATCACTCTTTCGCTGTTTATGCACAGTGGAACAGCTTCAACAGGAGAGATCCACATCAGAATATCCCTTAACTCAGTGGTTAGAGCATGCTCCTGAGAGGTGGGAAACCCCTGTCAAATCCTGCCCCCCCTTCTGCCAGAGGGGGCAATTTGAAGCTAGGTCTCCCACATCCCAGCTGAGTGCTCTAACCATTGGGCTAAAAGTTGAGGTGTGCACCTCCTCTAGCTGTTTTGTGTAGAGCAAGACAGACACCTAATTTATTACAGCAAGAAACTGTAGGCTCCTAAGACGTCCGACTCCGGGGAGCTGGTTCCTGTTCATGGACTGCTAGCAGCAATAGGTGCCTATCTGTGAGTGGGGAGGCCTTAGCACACAGCCCTCTAATCAGTATCTCTCATTGGCTAGCTTCAGCAGCTACCCACCTAGCAAGCTGGCATTTGTGGATCTCATTCTTAGGCATCTCCCTTGATTCCTACTGAACATGACAATTAATAGCTTCTGCTCAGGGGACTCAAAAACAGCAATGCTGCAGGTCAGAATTAACAGAGCTCAGGAGGAACTGTTTTTACATGGCTGGACAGCACCTGATAAAAAGTAGGTAGAGAGGTTACCATTAAAGTCAGTACACAAAATGCCATTTTCTGTTATATTTAAGATTGTAAGTAATTTAGTAAGTGATGCTAGTGACAACAGCAAAAATACTGAACCAACCTCCCCCACCCACCAAAAAAACCCCCAACAACTAAAACCTCATTACAGAAATGGACCAAGTGAGAATGAATAATTTATTACAGATTCATGAACTCAACGAATGTATAAATCTTATAGGATTATAAAAAAAGGTTATTTCAGTAATGCACTCCAGAGCATTGATGACAGGTTAATTTACAAATTAACACAGAAGAACAAAAAGTAAACAAGTTAGTTTGCTTGTCTTTATTGAACTCAGAGTTGTTAAAAAGTTTGAACCATGTGAAACAGGATACTTGCAATGTTACTCAAGGTTAGTCACTCGTTTAACAGTTAACTGTGATTGCTAGATTGTAAGTGTTTTAACAAGGATTAACCACCACATCAAACATAAATAAGCAACAGATCAATAGGCCCGTTTTGTATCTTATGGATTTGCTTAGCCTTTTATGATTAACATGTACTTTTCAAATAAATAGAAGACACTCATTGAGAAGAAAAAAATCATTAAGTGCTAATTTTACTGATGTCCTTGTTAGGTTTTCATGATACATTTAATATCTATTATATGTGCAATTGTGGCTGAATTTTAAATAATTTTATACTAATTAAAATCAAGGTTATGCTTTTCCACATACAGTAACCTGCCACATGCTTGGGTAGACTTTAAAGTCATTAAGTTCATTCTATTTGAGTTTAAACTCCCACCCACACATTATACCCTACAGCTCAGTGTTGGCATAAATGTATAAAAATGTCAATGATGCTTAAAAAAATGCAATTGAAAAGTTAAGAAACAGGCATAGTTAAAAATATATTGGAGCACAGCTTACATCCAGACTATTCTGAATTGATTGACCTTTTGGATATTAAAGATGTATCCAAATTGTAAACAAAAAAGTACATATGTACTTTAAAAATCTGTCAGACAAATCCTGGTCAGCTGAGCACCTGGCGGACCAGAACTGTATCACATACTCAGTTTTGTTAGTCATTTGTTGCCAAGAAAGCTAAGTGACCTATAAAGGCAACATAATCATTGGCTTCTTCTAATCTTGTTCAACCTTGAGAAGGCTTCAAATCCAAGAAATGCTGGTTGCCAGCCCCCCCCCCCCCCCAAAAAAAAAAAAAAAAAGGTTCAGAACAACTTTGGCAACTGTCTGAGGTGTTTTACATCAAGAAAGGTACCAACTGAACTCATGCTGTCTGTCTGATTTAATGTCTCCAGGGTGGGAGTTTGTAGATTTTCAGGGAAGAGACGAACATTTCTTAGGTTCTCCCTGTCCGGTTGCTGAGTGAACTCTACTTTCCCAGCTACAAGTTTGGGTTTTGGCTTTAAATCCTTCAGAATCTGCTGTGAGTTCTCATGAGGTTGATGTAGTATTTTTGGAGGAAAGACCTCATTTGTAATATTTCTCAACACAGGACCATCGGATTCTGACAAAGAATAACTTCCAGTTGACTCCTTGTAAGGTTTCTGGTTAATGGATAATTTTTCACAAACTCCTTCAGAAGATTCTTTCCCGAAGTTAAAGCCCTCTGACATTGGCTTAAAGTTAGTCTCTAACACATCTTCACACTTGCCAATACTAGAGATGCTGCAGTTCTGAGTTTGCAGCTCCTCTTCATCTTCACTATTGTCACTACTTTGTAGGAGCCCATATCTTTTCATATACTTCTTGGTTGCAAAGGACATATTGTTTGGTGAAATTAAGCTAAGACCCATCATGCTCTTGTCCATGTTTGTATGCAAGAGGTTTTGGAAAGATGAATCTTCAGGGGTTTTTTCACTTGCGTGACTGAGAGAAAGCTGCGTCAGTTGACTTTCACTTAGATATTTGAGTGCTATTGCATTTGCTTCCATACTCAGATCAACTCCATTGGGAGTTAACCCACTCATGCCGACATTAACAAATGACATGTAGTTTAGTCCAGGGACCACTGCTTCAGGATTTATGCAGGCCAATACGCTAAAACACAAAGCACCGAAAATTAAGTTAATTTAGCTTTATACCGTGTGAATGTTCCATGGTCATTTCAGAATACCAACACAGTGAAGCGTATTCCCCACCTCTTAACCCACCCCAAATATCTGGCTTTTAAGCAGGCTATTTGTTCACATAATTAACACACACCTCACATAGGAAGATTGTGCGTCTTACCTAATAGTATCTGCATTACAGAAAAAGATCCACGAGTGGATTGAGAATAATCATCCCTGATCCAATGCTGATCACAACTTCGGTAGTGTCACATGGCGACAGGAAGCCTCAGGGAGGCTTTAGGGCTTTGTAAGTTAAGACCAACAGTTCAATATACCACCCAGAAACTAATTATTAATAGTTAGTTGATCTCTGCCCAGAGATGCAATGTGTCCTAGTGGTTAGAGCACTGGCCTAGGACTCAGAAGACCTCGGTTCTATTCCTAGCTTGGTCACTGACCTGCTGGGTGACCTAGGACAAGTTATAGCACTTCTGTGCCTCAGTTTCCCCACCTATAAAATGGGGATCACATTGGACTCTTTAGTGATTGCTTTGAGATCTACTGGTGAAAAGTGCTATGTGAGAGCTGGCTATTATTTATATACGGCTATGTTGCCCAATATTTTTATCCAGATGGAAGACAGCCTCTCTTGTGAGCCCAATAACTGGTTAAGGATTGCTTTTTTGTCTTCATGTCAAAATAATATCAGGCCATCTAGAGATTTTTCCAACATCCCTTTTCAGGCTTTTGGAAATGGGTAAGTTTTAAGAGACTTTTATTGTTATTCGGAAGGATATAGTTTTCAAGACCTCTTTCAGTCTGTGAAGGAAATTCACTCTTTCCTGTCCTTGTTCCCCTAAACTCTTGTAATGTCTAATTATAAAAATACACACAGTCAAGACAAGCTCCAAGATACTGGTGCTCATTACTTCATCTATTACAGGCTACATGCGTCCGATTAAGAAATCCAGTTTCCCCAATATCAAGAGACTAAAAGGCATCTACCCACGTACTCCAGCGAAAGACGGACTTGAGGAAAATTTTTGGCTCAAAAAAAAAAAAAAAAATAGACCACCAAAAAACAAGCAAGAGGGACTTTGTTCTTAGCTTGTTCCCTACTGTGTTGCAGACAATTGTGAAAGAAGGTCTCTTTGGTCAGCCACAAAGATGACAGAAGGAGGGGAGGATTTTTTTTAAGAGGTATATCAAGAAAGGAGACCTCTAGTTTGTTTTATAGTTTCACCCCTATTAGCATGTTAACAGAACATATTAATAGAACACAAGCTTGAGAGTGATGGTGGGGAAAGTTTGATACAGCCAGTAATACAGGCTGTCTTAAATTTTGGTAAAAAGCACCTGCTGCAACGCAAGTTAGAACAATTCTCAAACTTTTTCCTACTGGGGATAAGTTCTTGAGACAGACATCTCCCCCCTGCCTGCCTGATGCTATACCTCCTTTGCAGCAGCCAGAACTCTTCGTTTACATGAATCAAGAAACACGGTCTCACTAAAGATGCATCAAGATGAAAACAAAGCTTGCTTTAAGTGCAGCTGGGTTGGCTCCTTGGTAACCTTTATTTTCCCACCCTCCATTTTTAATCTATGCCCTCTCCATGGGTTCAGGCCTGGACCTCTTCTCATTGCCTCCAGTTCCCCACTGCTCTAAGCTCTCCACGTCTCTTTATTGATTGGTTCTGTCCTCATCTCATGTGTTTGCTGTCCCTCCAGTTTTGGTCTCATGCACAAGTCTGATGACAACTAAACTTACACCAGTGAAACACAAGACAAAGAAGGGCTCGAAACAGCCAGACAGCATACAGAGATGCTTGATTTTATTTTAAAAGTTTCATTGGTTAAGAAAGCCTCTAGCAGTCCTCAGAGTTTTGCACTGGGATACACCTAGCAGCAAACACCACTCCTTAAAGAACAATATGGCTGTTTAACCTGTGAGAGCAGGAACTCCATGGTTTAGCTAGATGCACTCCCCAACGCAAGTTTGAGAACTGCCTTTAATTTTTCTTATTTTTAAAAATAAAGAAAAGAAAAAGGACTATCCTGTATCTAGTGCCTGTGTACATATCTGGATGGAGTCCAGCCTTTCCCATCATTCTCTTCTAACAGCCTTAGTAGTGCCTAGCATGAACTAGACTGAAAAGATCAGACTAAGCGTGTGTTCCCTGTGGACAAGTATCAAAAACGTGGTCCTGGAGGTGATGCATTAGGCCCTTTCTGCATCACTTCTTGCCCACTTTTGGTCCCTATTAGTCTTTCTATCTGAAAGAGAACGAGCAGTGAAGGCTAACACTTTACCTGGCATTCTCTACTTTGTGTGCATTTTTCTTCATTTTGTCAGGAGATTCAATTTTCACTCCAAGGTTCCTTAATTGCTTAAGGGTTGCACTAATCACGCAATCTTTATCTGTCAGGCCTGGGTCAGATACTGAACTCCTTTCTTTTGGGTTATTTATATTCCGACATGTGGTACCATCATTGCCGACCATTGTTTGTTTTGTAGATGGATAACCACTTTCTTCAGAGGGTGACTTTAAGAAGTGATTTACTTGACCCTACATAGGGAAAAAAGCATAAGCACATGTGGACCAACTAGTCAAAGTCACAGGAACTTAACACAAAACAGGATTCTGTAGTAAACTCCTTTGTCATCTATGGCATATTTACTCCAAATCAAACTATCTTACAGCTAGATATGAAAAACTTATTCTGACAAACAAACCAAGTTAACTCTTGGTATCACTAAACGTTGTGTATTACTTGTTGTGCAAAAATAAAATACAACATTTATGCATAGAAGGGAGTGAATGGCAGAATGAGTATTTAAACCTCCACGAAAAGGAAGTCACAAGCTTGCCTCTCTTTTGCACCACAGAAAACATGGAGAAGAGCTGAGATGCATGTGACAACCATACACAGTTTCAGCCATGTGAAAGCCAAAGTAGTGTATTGCACGGAGCCTATTCTGGTTATGAGAAATACTATGA
Source organism: Lepidochelys kempii (assembly GCF_965140285.1). Taxonomy (NCBI): domain Eukaryota; kingdom Metazoa; phylum Chordata; order Testudines; family Cheloniidae; genus Lepidochelys; species Lepidochelys kempii. The sequence continues at coordinate 101,786,729 of NC_136387.1, read as the reverse complement.
AGGACAACGAGGAGTCCTTGTGGCACCTTAGAGGCTAACAAATTTATTTGGGCATAAGCTTTCATGGGCTAGAACCCACTTCATCAGATGTATGGAGTGCTATTTTCCACTCCATGCATCTGATGAAGTGGGTTCTAGCCCATGAAAGCTTATGCCCAAATAAATTTGTTAGCCTCTAAGGTGCCACAAGGACTCCTCGTTGTTTTTGCTGATACAGACTAACACAGCTACCACTCTGAAACCTGTCACTCTGAATGACAAGTGGCAAATAATTGTAAGATATGAAAGACTGCCAGATATTAAAGTGTTTGTTTTAAAATGCTGTTACCAATATGTCCTGGTAAAACTTTTGATCATCGGATGGGTGGCTAGGCAGTGATGGACCAGCATGCTCAGTTTTTGGTTCATTTGGTGCCACCATGTGGTTGTTAGCCCCTTCTGTGGGTCCTGTCTGTAAATACATGCTAGCGCTTTCTTCCAACAGTGAATTCGGAACACATGTTGGGGAAACTGGCTCATTTCTGAAGGAGACAGAACAATGAGTTAATACACCATTTATTTTTTACCTTGTTTGAAAGTAATTTATGAATCTAAATCTTGGAAAATTGTATCTCTCAATTTCTCTTAATGTTCTCCAAGATGTTGAAAGATTGGAGTAGGTGCAGTAAAGAGCTACAAAAATGATTCAGAGAGGCTGCAGGAGCTCAGTTTAGCTGGTCAAAAAGAACATCAAGAGCTGACTTGATTACAGTATACAAGTACCTTCATAAGGAGGGATATACTGGTTACTAATCTACCAAAAAGAAGAAGAGCACAAGAACCAACAGATAGAAAGTAAAGCAAGACAACTTAAAACTGAAAATGAAGGCACAATTTCTTTAAACAGCGAAGGTGATTAACAATTTGAACAAGACACCAAGGGAAGTGGTGGTTTCTTTGTCTCTTGAAGTCTTTACTCCTGGGGGAATTCTGCCCCCCAAATTAAAAATTCTGCACATATTTTAAAATTCTGCAAAATTCCACATATTTTATTTGTCAAAACACCACAATATAAATCATGCTGGTTTCAATTATTTTGGTAATTTATTTAAACTACAATACAATAGATGGAGAATGGGAGCTGGCCTAACAGTAACGTAGCTAGGTTTGACACTTTATTTCTAGTTATTAATCAACAAATATATGCAGCCATATGCTCTGTGTTACATCATAAGCAACTAAAGAGCAAGTGAAGGCTGGGGAATGAAACTCACAATTTATATTGGCTACTGAGCCGCTCCAGAAAGGTCAGTAGCAAAGAGTTCATGGAGCACATTTTGATAGGAATGTTCAGTACAAAAATTTAGACCAGGTCTAATCACAAAAGCACCATAAGCATTTATAAGGCCACTGTCCTTTACATTGCCAGAGTGATGTAAAGGAGCCTTAAAACTTTTACACCTGTTTTATACTCCCGTGGGGAATTCACAAAGAAAATGGGAACAATTCACTAAGCAGGCAGGCTGCTACATTCTGTTCTGCCTGACGGGACAGAGCCTGCCCCACTCCTCAGAAACACCCCAAAGCCCTGCCTCTCCACACCAAATACGCTTCAATAATGAGCAAGAGGGACAGAGTCTCTCTCTCACGACTTCCCAGCCTTCCTCTCCCCGGCAGTGATTTATGTCTCTACCGGCTGCTCCAGGCACCTGAACTGACCTGCCTGCAATGCCAGGGAGGGGAACGTGGCCTACTCTTGCGGCTTCCCTTTGCTTCCCTGTCAGAAGCCATTTTTCTCCGGAGAAGCAAAGATAGCTGCGGGGGACACGAATTCTGTGCACGCGCAGTGATGAAGGATTCCCTCAGGAGTAAGTCTTCAAAACAAGACTGAATGCTTGTCTGATATACTTTCATTAGGACGACATTGTGTTGCCTGTGTTACACAGGAGGTCAGACTAGATGAACGAATGATGTCCCCTCTGGCCTTAATCTGTTTCACCTGCTGCATCAGCGTTTTCAAACCATCAGCAATTTTTTGCTTCTTCAAAGCCCTTGGGACTTTTTTGTTTTGCTTTTTAGTTCAACATGAAGTCATTTTAACACTAATATTAGTAATAAGAATTGTTACTATGTTTTACTGTAAACACATACCGATATTTTCACATACTATAGTTTTAAAGAAAATATCAACCTGGGCTGAATGGATGTCATGTTCACAGTGCTATGCACTCAGCTGGTTTCTACCATAAGATAAGTGAAGTCCAGACTGAAAAATTTCACTGTTACTGACATGAATAGGAGCTTCAGGAAAGAATCTGATTCCAAGTCTTCACACATCAGAAAGGCAGATATGCCAGAGTGAACTATCACAGGGCATGGGGAAACTACTGTATCTGGGTGTTATCTACAAACGTGTAACAGTTGAGGCTAGAAGGAACGATAATGCTGGGGTTCCAGATAGATCTCTGTGTGACCCCCAGAAACAAACATGAACGATAGCGAAAATATCGGAACCCAAACCAATCAACAGTGCATGTTGAAAGAGATAAGATTTAAATCATGTGCTGTGCCAGATAGTCAATGCAGGTTATCAATTACTGCAAGGAGAAGCAATTCATTATCCCCAGCAAAAACAAACAGGTAAAACCCAGTGCTACTGTGCATTCTTCCTATGAAGAATTCATCAAAGTACTTCACGTGTATAAAGCCAAGTTAGAGTTCTCTCTAAAACAAGCCATGTTAGAAAAGGACTGATTGAACCAATGCTCACATTTAACTAAAACTACATGCATATACTACTTCCCTAATTCTAATTCAGAGCCCCAAGTTAGTTTTAAATGTAAAGAAATCCATAGTTTATCAATTTAATGACTACTCTTTTTCTAGTATGACTATTTTTAGTCATCTAATTTAATCTGACCTGAATGGTCTCTCTTCACTTAGCTTTTTACATCTGTGAAATGTACTGGATCAGAATTTTATATTTATGTAGCTATCTGAAAATGAAAACACTTGATTCTTTATCAAGGGAAAAGACTGAGAATATCTATGCATGGAAAACTAATCTCATTCTAATACAAGAAGCGCTTTGAGTTAAATTTTCTTAACATCATTGTAAAATTGTGAATGGAGGTTTAAAAGTAATCAAAATGGCTTATTCTGGTGCCACATTAATAGATTCTATATTTTGACTTAGTACAGTGAGAACACAAGGGAAAAAAAGAAAGTCAGTAATTAGGTGTGAAACATAGAAGAATCCAGGGAGATACTCAGGTCATATGACCTTCAACCCTTTAGTCCTGGGGATAAATCAGCCCCAGAGAACCATAAGCAATTTTAACGCTGGCAGCGCAGAGCTCATGTAGGAAAATGATAAGCAAGTATAGCAGTGTTTCCCCTGGTGATTTAAGGGGAGGATCTTGGAAGATCTCTGCAATTTTTAAAAAAAAGTTACCTAAAGGGATTTTGCTGCCACCAGCGGTGCCTGACTGCCAAGGGCAACTATATTTGGTACGCCTGCACAAATGATTTTGTAGACAGGGGATTAAAGGCAAAAGGAGGAAGGAATTATACACAACATTTAATTAAGTCAGATGCCAACTGACGAAGTTCTGTAAGAAAGTCAGTCGCTTCTACATGACGTTACTTTAAACAGTAAACAAGTACTATCAACCCACAAACAAGATTTTTCAAATCAAATATTTACCTGAGTCCAGTCTGGTTAGTTCCTTCTTCTACAAGATGGCTACTTTCTACAAAGCTGGGTATGTCAACAGCCTTTAATGAGGAGGCAATACTTGTATCTTGCTCAGTGTTCATAGAAATGCTTATATCTTCTTTAGATATTTCAGTGTCCTCTTGTTTAACTGGACACACAGAGTCGTCTTGCTTTTCACGTGGTGCGTTCCAAAATAAGCTAGCACCTAGCAGAAGAAAATTAATGCAGATTGTGATTTTAACAGTTTTGAAAAGGTCATTTGGTTTTCAAATACATTTATTCTCTACAGTTACAGAAATTAAAGCCATTGCTGTGTTTGGTTTTATTTTCTCTAGTTTTATTTTGCTTTTGGTTTTAAAATGACAAGTTCTAAAACACTGTTCGGAAAAAAAAATCTGAGAAACTTGCCTTTAGTTAATGAAATAACTGCCAAAATTAACATTGTTACTTTATGTACAATAGCAAATAATGCTGTGTTTTATTTAACAAACAAAATGACTAGATAGAGGTATACAAGACTAATTATATTCCTAAATTCATTTTGAAGAAAGGGATGTGCCCATCTCCCCCTCCAAACCAGCCACAACCTTGTAATAAAGGTTAATAGGACCAGATACATTAGTTTATGGCCTACTGGCTTCAGTTGTGTGACTCTGACATTAAAGGGAGTTAATTTTCCCCCAAAGATAGATATGACATCAGTACTTAGCATATAGTATTGGAGAAAAATGGAGAACCTTAAAGTTGTCCTGGATAAATATTTGATAGTACGCCATACAGCATTCAAACTATTACACCTAAAGCAAGAGTAGGTACATGTATAGAAAAAGGGACCAAAGTTTTTGTGACCGAGTCACGGGTTGAACGCATAGCCTTCATTCCCTTGTCAAGGACAACTCCTGTCTGACCTTGCATGACAATTCCCAAAGGACAGGCCTGATTTTCTGAGGTGCTTAGCCTCTAACAACGGATTGACTATGACTAGATGGGTGGGTGCTCAGCACTTCTGAAAATCAGGCCCAAGAGAGAAGTCTAAGCAATATTAAGAACAGGTTTATATCATTGTCATTCTGAAGAGGAATTTAAAAAAAAAAAGGGGGTTACCTGTGCTTACAGCAATGCTCACACTTTTTCTCATGTGTAAACCTTGGGAAGACTGTGTTTCCATGGCAACAAATTCCAACTGCTTCTCAGACGGTAGGGCATTGTTACCTATAGTCGTTTTCGTAGAACAAGGCTGAAGAGTTTGTGCTTCCAACAAACGCTGGATCTGGAACAGTTATCAGGAGAGTATCACTTGCATGGCAAGTATAATAAACTCAGGACACTAGCTGACAGTGAGTTACCATACTAGACTTTCATTTTTGAAGATCTGGATTCAAATTCTGATTATGTTGCAATACAAGACAAATTTAATGGTATTTTAATTACCATCAGAGAGTTTGGCATGATTTAAAGAGTCTGTTTTCAGCTTGGAATAGCAGGCAAATGAAGGTCATGCTGGAAGAACTACACCAAAAAGCTTTCATGCACCTATTTCCACTATCCCTTTGGTGCACCTCCCCCCTTTCCTGGAGAAAAACATTGTTTAGGTTGCAAAGCTAAGTACATGAAAGCTTGGAAAGGCCAGATTTACCCCCTTCTGCATCCATCCTGTTCACTGAAGGAGGCCGGGGTACTGTGGAAAAACAGTACATGATCATGTAATTAAATACGGTGTCATAATGCATATGCATAATGGGGCAGACTTAAGGTTTCACGGGCAACCAAAAATCTAGCATCAACCTTGGAGGGCTTACCTTTGCAACCTAAATAATATTATTTCAATGTCATTTCCTAGTTTTTTCTTAAAACAGACAAAAAACAGATAAGTTCTGTTATTGCTACAGTCCTTCCACTTTCCTCTTGCATCATCTATTGGGTTTGAACCCTGAAGCTTCAATTTGACACTTGAACTACACTAGCTCGCAGAAGGAGAAGGCTATCATCCTGGAGGCCAGGCTGAGGGAGAGAATGGGCCATTGGTCCCTCATGCTGAGTCCATGGTGGGGGAAAGGGGTGTAATCAGGAGGTGGAGGAGGAAGGGAACCTGGCTTGGCTCCACCTTCTATTACTACAACTGCTCCGGAAGCAGCCTGGCTCTTTAGAATGATCTTGTTCAGCTACCATTTTGGGAGGCTGACAATTTTCCAGAGGAATGCAAGTGACAGAAGGGAAATGACCACTTAATTTATCCTGAATGGAATTCCATAGGACAACCAAAAGAAAAGCACAAGTCCAACCACAGTGCTTTGACCCTGCTGAATTTCAATGGCATGTTGCAAACAATGGAGATATTCATGCTTCTCAAAAAAAGGTCACACAAGTCTGTTGTAAGCTATTAAGTTATGGTAGATGAAAACACATTAGATTGCACTGTGCTTTCACCATATATTTATATTAATTCCAAACTAGTTCATGGCTCATTAAACTGTGCAGTTAGCTGTCTCTACCCACCCAGAAAGTAATATCCTAGGAATACTAAACAGATTGCTGAAAGCAGAGCAAATATTTACCTGCGTTACTTGACTGTAATTCCAAAATAATTGAATGAGAAAAATCAAATCACTTTCAATTTTCTTTAACGGAGACCAATCATCAGCAGAGCTGCCTACTTAGAGAATTGGGTCCCAATTTGACAGGATCCCTTCTTCCAACCAAAAAGATAGCTATAACCAAGTTATTTCATTAGGGTTATTTTTAGAAAATATTTACCAGAGAGTGTATTTATCAGTAAGAGGGCAGAGGAGAAAACCTCCCAAACAAACCTGAGCTTGAAGTAATTTCAGTTGCCTGTCCTGTTCTGTAAGAATCCTGTAAGCATCTGGAGATAATCCCATCATTCCATTATCTGATCCCATTTTGGGGGCAGGTGCATATGTGCATGCTGAATGTGCTGCACCAGACTGAAGATGGCAAGGGCTTGGATGTGAAGCAAGTCTTGATCCAGGTGATAAGCTGCTACCAAGGGGAGAACAATTCCCCATTTTCCCATTGTACCCATGAGTTACAGAACTAGTTGGGGTATGTATTGGACTACAGCAAATATTTGGACAAGTGACATTTTGATGGAAAACTGAATATGTGCTCTCTTGAGGAACATCAGATTGGATTTCCGCATGATTGGTGCCCATTTTAACCAGTCCTTGCCAACCATTTGTTGAACTGTATTGGATATGTCCATGAAGCTGACAACTACAGACACTAGCAGGACAGCAAGATGGCACTTGAGGGACAGGCACCTGCAGTTCTGTTGGTCTTCTTGAGTTCTGGGGTGAAAAAGCAAAGTTGTACTGGAGAGGCTGTGTGGCACCAGGAGGCTGCTTGGAATTAGATGTTGAGGGTCTCCTTGCTGGAGGTTCCCCTTTTCTTTGTGTGGCTCCATCAGGACTAGATACAAGTCTTTCAGATGACATCCTGGGTTGATGCACAGACGTATCAGGAGAGGGCCCACTGCGAGGTGTTGAAGGGGAAGGGGATGATGAAGAGGAAGAAGATCCAGAACTCTTTCTTGTTTGAAGGCCAACTCTCCTACAATTAGACTGTTGCTGTAGTGGCAGCTGCTTTCCTCTGCTAGGTTTTAAAGTTGGAATGATCTGGTTTAATTGGCTCGGTAACCTTCTCAATGAAGAATGTCTAGTGTGGGTGCTGAAGCTTTGTTTATGGCTATCAGAGCATTGATTTTGGTATAATGGTCCTGTTGAATAGGTCTTTTTTTTATTAGGCTGAGGTACCAGCAGTGGTTGATTTTTGTTATTCATGGTCTCCATAGGCTGAGACATTGGTTTCGGTTCTATGAAACTGCCATCAAAGACAAGGGAGAGTTCAGGAACTGAAGGATGGATCTTAGTAACCTGGATAGGAGACAGTTATAAGAGCGAAGTCAAGCTAGCTTAGGAACCATCATGTCACCTTATCTGATCTACATGAAGCACAACTTCTCTGCCACTCCTAGCCAAAATAAATATGGAACAGATAAAAATGTTGCTTTTGGTCAATAAGACTTCTTCCCCACCCGCTCAAGGTATTATTAACATACGCAATAGGGAGCCAAGAGTGGGAAGATAGGAATCATGTAAAAGCCCTGTTTTGAGGCAAAATTTCAGCCATTATGGAGGCCCGGATGTTGTGTCTAACAGAGTCAGTGTGTTACTCCGGGGGCTGGGTGTTTGGGAGAGAAACAGCTGCAAGACTGCTCAAGTAGCGCGGTCCTTCCCTTTCAGGATGGAGTGTGCCCTTCACAGTATTCCCAGCCCAGGCAGCTAAAAAATCCCTAGAGTGGGGAATTTAAGTAAGTGTACTTAAGTCTAGAATGACTAGGTATTTCCTGATTTCTGGGTATTTCTTTAAGTTTATAAAATGCACCTATTCAAAAGCTTTAGGAACACAGAATAGAATTCAGAACAAACAAACAATCCTGTTAACAGGGGATGACTAAGGGGAGCGTTATATCTTCCCACCCAGAAATGTACTGTTTAGTCAGTTTTTCTGCTGCCTCTCCCCTTGCCAAAGAGGAGAAGATACTGCTGTTCCCTAACAACTCTAGGGCAAATATGGTTCAGCTGGCTTTATCCTGTAGGTTATAAGACTGCAGGTTCAAGCCTAACACTAGAGTTTCTAGTTTCTATTCACGAGTGCTAATGCATTTTACAGTTTTTCATCAGAAGGAACTTTATTACCAGCAATAAGGATTAGACTGAATTTGGAGTCAAGATTCTTGGGTCCTCCAGTTCTGCTACCAAGTAGAAAGCTTAGAAAAAAAACCTCATGTCTACCTCCCCAAAAGGTGTGGTGAAACTTTGTTTATCAAAGCATTTTGAGATCAGATACCAAGGCCAGAAGGTAACATTGCGATCATCTAGTCTGACGTGTATAACAGGCCATAGAACTTCCCCAAAATAATTCCTAGAGCACATCTGTTTACCCTTTTAAAAAAATTGTACAACATTAGCTTTCCTCCAGAACTTCCCCCAGTGCTCCAAGACTTATTGAAAATCAACATTAATGGTCCAGCGAGCTCCTCAGTTTGCCTCCAACAGTTTTAAAAGAGCTGGTTATCTGGACTTGCCGATTTAAAATATCTAACTTTAGCTTCTTTAACCTCCAGAGCTACTAGTGGAATGGAAAGTGCATTACCACAATAGGATGAGATGATATCATCTGTTTTCCCTCCCAAACACAGAACAGAAACATTTATTGAACACGTCTGCCTTTTTTGCATTGTTATAGAGAATTCTACCATTTCTATCTAGTAATGGTACAATACCATTGTCGGGATTCTTTTGTATATTTAAAAAAAACAAAAAAACCACACACAAAAACCCCTCTTTACTATTCTTAACTCTGCTGGCCATAAATTTCTCCTGGTCTCCCTTTGTTTCCCTTATTTTCTCCAATTCCTAACTTTGGATTTATATTCATAACTATCAACTTCCCCTTTCTTCAATTATTTTTCAGTTATCTTCATTCTCCTTTAAATCAGGTTGGTTTTTGAAACAGAGTGGTCTTCTTCCTCATTTGTGTGATCGTGACTTTTGGGGCATCTTGTAAGATGTTCTTACATGATTCTCAATTACTATTCACATTTTTCTGATTAAGTTTTTTCTCCAGCTGATCTGGCTCATAATTGTTTTCAGCTTTGTGAAACTGTCGCTAGTAACAGGTTTCAGAGTAACAGCCGTGTTAGTCTGTATTCGCAAAAAGAAAAGGAGGACTTGTGGCACCTTAGAGACTAACCAATTTATTTGAGCATGAGCTTTCGTGAGCTACAGCTCACTTCATCGGATGCATACCGTGGAAACTGCATATATATACACAGAGAATATGAAACAATACCTCCTCCCACCCCACTGTCCTGCTGGTAATAGCTTATCTAAAGTGATCATCAGGTGGGCCATTTCCAGCACAAATCCAGGTTCTCTCACCCTCCACCCCCCCACACAAATTCACTCTCCTGCTGGTGATAGCCCATCCAAAGTGACAACTCTTTACACAATGTGCATGATAATCAAGTTGGGCTATTTCCTGCACAAATCCAGGTTCTCTCACATCCCCCCAACCCCCATACACACACACACTCACTCTCCTGCTGGTAATAGCTCATCCAAACTGACCACTCTCCAAGTTTAAATCCAAGTTAAACCAGAACATCTGGGGGAGGGAGGTAGGAAAAAACAAGAGGAAACAGGCTACCTTGCATAATGGCTTAGCCACTCCCAGTCTCTATTTAAGCCTAAATTAATAGTATCCAATTTGCAAATGAATTCCAATTCAGCAGTTTCTCGCTGGAGTCTGGATTTGAAGTTTTTTTGTTTAAGATAGCGACCTTCATGTCTGTGATTGCGTGACCAGAGAGATTGAAGTGTTCTCCGACTGGTTTATGAATGTTATAATTCTTGACATCTGATTTGTGTCCATTTATTCTTTTACGTAGAGAAATAAAATAATAAAATAAAAGAATAAATAAAATAAAAGAAATAAAAGAATAAATGGACACAAATCAGATGTCAAGAATTATAACATTCATAAACCAGTCGGAGAACACTTCAATCTCTCTGGTCACGCAATCACAGACATGAAGGTCGCTATCTTAAACAAAAAAACTTCAAATCCAGACTCCAGCGAGAAACTGCTGAATTGGAATTCATTTGCAAATTGGATACTATTAATTTAGGCTTAAATAGAGACTGGGAGTGGCTAAGCCATTATGCAAGGTAGCCTGTTTCCTCTTGTTTTTTCCTACCTCCCTCCCCCAGATGTTCTGGTTTAACTTGGATTTAAACTTGGAGAGTGGTCAGTTTGGATGAGCTATTACCAGCAGGAGAGTGAGTGTGTGTGTGTATGGGGGTTGGGGGGATGTGAGAGAACCTGGATTTGTGCAGGAAATAGCCCAACTTGATTATCATGCACATTGTGTAAAGAGTTGTCACTTTGGATGGGCTATCACCAGCAGGAGAGTGAATTTGTGTGGGGGGGTGGAGGGTGAGAGAACCTGGATTTGTGCTGGAAATGGCCCACCTGATGATCACTTTAGATAAGCTATTACCAGCAGGACAGTGGGGTGGGAGGAGGTATTGTTTCATATTCTCTGTGTATATATAAAGTCTGCTGCAGTTTCCACGGTATGCATCCGATGAAGTGAGCTGTAGCTCACGAAAGCTCATGCTCAAATAAATTGGTTAGTCTCTAAGGTGCCACAAGTACTCCTTTTCTTTTTGTCCCTAGTAAAGTACCAAGTTTATATATCACTGGTCTGGACGTGATCGCATTTGTATGGTACAAGTAGAATAAAGTCATGATCACTTAAACCAAATCTATCATTAATTTTTAGTTCTCTGATCACTTCCTCTTTATCTGTTAGAAGTATAATACATCTGTCAAATACAGAATTCCCCTACCACACTTTTTGAGTTAGGAAATAGTCATCTATAGTGTTTATAAATTCCCAGGATGAGAGGCAGTATAGAAAAACTGAAGTTACCTGTTGACTCACTGGATGAGGACTTGGAATTGGTCTTGGAGATAAATCTTCATCTTCCACACCTGAGTCATGATCACTTACTGACAATTTGCTGGGGGAGGAGCCTTGAGGAGAACTAAAAAAAAACCAGACCTTTTAGTAACTTTTCTATTTTAGAATGATACGCTTGACAGAGTGCATTAATCCTAACAACATTATCTATTTCTCACTTGTGGTCCATACCAGGAGATCTACAGAGCAGTACTGTTACCAGTTTGGAAGAACCACTGATAAACATCTCTCTCCTGACTGGCTAGGAAGTGTCAGATGGTAAAAAGATCTACGGATCACAAAAAAATGTGGAAAAAATAATTATCCCTTTCTGGATTATCATCCAGTTTTTAGTCAAAGAATCTTTGACAGATACAAGTATTTCACATGACATTTTAAGCTAAGCCACTGATTTATCAGGCCCACTGTAAGATACTGACAGGGAAGGAAGAGTTGAGGAAAAAATACATATACATAATATAGCTTTAAGCAGAATAAAGGCCATCTTATTGTTAGAGACTAGCTTTGATGACAAGGTAGAGTTATAAAATCCAAGATTCCTGCTATGCACATCTCCCAGCTTTGACAAATAAGGAAAAAGGCATTTTACTAATACAGGTAGTTTTCTGTTACAGATTTCCTCCTTGGACAACTGGAACTCACCAACACTAAGCGTCATACAGCACACAAGAGGAGATACATATTTTAGGAAACATCCACTTAAGTGTGTAAAAAAGCCTTTAATGCCAATAATTTATCTAGTGTAAGTACATGCAAGAGAGTTTCTCTAGAAACATATGGTCAACTTGTAGACCTTACTACATGAAAAGCCATTAAGTTAGGTAAGGTGCAAGTGATCCATAATTAATAGACTTTATGGCCAGATGAGACCATTTTATGGCCCTCTAGCCTGACCTGCATAACATAGGTTAAAGAACTTCACCCAACAGATGTTGGAAATAGACTGTGTATAAACATGACACTTGAGAGATTTTCACCTTCTAACGGAAAGGTTCATAGAAACTTTGCTGAAGAACTCAGTTTCTGCATTTTGTTTTTCCGCATTCAGCTCAAATTGAATAGGGTGCTTGTCTGAAGGTTCAACATTCTGAAATTAAATAATGGGTTGCATTAATGAAATTTGAAGAAAGTCAGTGGCATCCAACCTGCTACCCCAATGTACTATATAATGGCTATCAAAAACGTAAGAACATTTGTATTTGGTTACCAACTGAAAGATAAGTTCTTTGTACAATGCCCTGCAAATCTGTCACTCAAGTGCATGACGCCGGATCATCACTACAGGGAGTCAGTAATGATGCCCCCCACCTGTCTCCCATTGCTTCCCCTGCAGCCCTAGAGGCAGATCTGGTGAGCCATGAATAGTGACAGGTTTCAGAGTAGTAGCCATGTTAGTCTGTATCCACAAAAAGAAAAGCGCTTTGTGGCACCTTGGAGGCTAAGAGATATCACACAGGAGGATCTGGATGACCTTGTAAACTGGAGTAATAGGATGAAATTTAATAGTGAGAAGTGTAGGGTCAATGCATTTAGGGATTAACAACAAGAATTTTAGTTATAATCTGGGGACGCATCAATTAGAAGTAACAGAGGAGGAGAAGGACCTTGGAGTATTGGTTGATCGGATGACTATGAACCGCCAATGTGATATGCGTGTGAAAAAAGCTAATGTGGACTTGGGATGCATCAGGAGAGGTATTTCCAGTAGGGATAAGGAGGTTTTAGTACTGTTATACAAGGCACTGGTGAGACCTCATCTGGAATACTGTGTGCAGTTCTGGTCTCCCATGTTTAAGGAGGATGAATTCAAACTGGAACAGGTACAGAGAAGGGCTACTAGGATGATCCGAGGAATGGAAAACTTGTCTTATGAAAGGAGACTCAAGGAGCTTGGCTTGTTTAGCCTAACTAAAAGAAGATTAAGGGGAGATAGGATTGCTCTCTATAAATATATTAGAGGGGTAAATACCAGAGAGGGAGAGGAATTATAAGCTCAGTACCAATGTGGACACAAGAACAAATGGATATAAACTGGCCACCAGGAAGTTTATACTTGAAATTAGATGACTGTGTCTAACCATCAGAGGAGTGAAATTTTGGAATAGCCTTCCAAGGGAAGCAGTGGGGGCAAAAGATCTATCTGGCTTTAAGATTAAACTCAATAAGTTTATGGAGCAGATGGCATGATGGGATAACATGATTTTGGTAATTAAATATTAATGGTAAATAGGCCTAATGGCCTGTGATGGGATGTTAGATGGGGTGGGATCTGAGTTACCCAGGAAAGAATTTTCTGTAGTATCTGGCTGGTGAATCTTGCTCATATGCTCAGGGTTTAGCTGATTGCCATATTTGGGGTCGGGAAGGAATTTTCCTCCAGGGCAGATTGGAAGAGGTCCTGCAGGTTTCTCGCCTTCCTCTGAAGCATGAGGCACGGGTCACTTGCTGGAGGATTCTCTGCTCCTTGAAGTCTTCAAACCACGATCTGAGGACTTCAATAGCTCAGACATAGGCAAGAGGTTTTTCGCAGGAGTGGGTGGGTGAAATTCTGTGGCCTGCGTTGTGCAGGAGGTCAGACTAGATGATCATAATGGTCCTTTCTGACCTTAGTATCTATGAAATCTATTTGAGCATAAGCTTTCGTGAGCTGCTGTCCCTTCTTTGTTGTAGCTGCTCAGCAATTCCCCTCCTGGCAGCCTTCAGCATTGCAGGAGACAGTAACTCAGGCTGTCCCTCTACCTACTTCCCTGCCAGGATGTAGGAGCCCTACTTGGAGCAGGCCAGGAGCTTGACTAGCCCAGCCTGAGCCCAAGGAAGAGTTAAGGTATTGATTGTGGCCCCTTACCCTTTCTTGACCTCAGGCTGAAAAGCCTGGATACTACTGATGCAATTTAAATTTCTTTGAAAATATTACAATGAAGATATACTTATATTGTTGTATGCAGTGTAGTTGTAGCTGTGTTGGTCCCAGGATATTAGAGAGACAAGGTGGGTAAGGTAGAATCTTATTGGATCAGCTTCTGGACTGACCTCAAAAGCTTGTCTCTCTCACTAACAGAAGTTGTCCAATAGAAGATATTACTTCACCCACCTTGTCTCTCATGTACTTACATAGATAGCAGTTGTACTTTTAAAACAGCAAGAAATCCACAAACCAGTCACTATTCCTGACATTTTCCTATTTTTGCTCAGTTCCTAGAAAATGGAATGGGGTGGGACAACACAATTTACTACTCCTTCCAGAACTATCATGCAGCAGCCAGGATTGTTCTTCCACCATGTACATGGGACACACAAACTAGTGTCATAACATTACTCATATTCCTTCTAAACCTGTTACATCCCAGAGTTTTGTTGACCAGACATAAGGATGGGTTGTGCCATGACAAGTTAACTTCTTGGTGTTTGTCCATAAGCAGAGGGCTTTTAAGCACTAACTATGATTAGACAGTTCCAAAGTCAGCAATTGTTTGTAAGACATCTTGGGTTTTAAGTCTCTTATAAGTTAGGAAATTAAATTACTGTAATTAACCTAGATTTAGAGTTGCACAAATATAGTGCTCGTGGAAGTCACATTAGTAATTTCTAACTTTATGCTACAATGTAGCTTTTAATTATCAAAATACAACAACATAATCTTGAAGATGTATTAGTCAACCAAGCCACTTACTTTGAAGAGATGTAATGTTTCTTTACTTGTTAGTAGCTGAAATCCTAGTTCAGTTTGACCACTGCAAGGAAGACACTCATAAAACTCTGGTGCCTTGTGGGTCAGTGAATAGAGAACAATAAGGAAACTCCCAGACTCTGAAAGAACCCTACATAAAAGAATAATTTTAAAAAAATTAAGATTTATGTATTTTAGAAACAGAAAATATCCAGTTGGCCAACTAAACTGCCTATATGGTTCACTGACAAATGAGGAACCACTGGCTAATCAAGATGATACATGTCAATACTCATTTTTAGCTGAGTTCTGTATGGAACTGTATACAAAAACAATTAGACCTTTCATGGACGCTGTATATGGAGAGGAGAACAGTAAGGAGACTGAGTTTTTTAATAAACAAACCATTTTAGATTACTTAGCATCCTAAACGGAGGAACTCATTCACAGAACAGATGTCAAGACAGAACTGCTGCGCTTTAGGGTCCAGTGTTGTAGCATCTTAGCTGATTGCTAGGTTGCTTCTAAAATTCAAGCAGTGAACCTCCATTTTAAAGCATTTCAATTGTTTCTACATATTCAGTAGAGCTCTTCTATTGAAAATACTGAAATGAAGGTTTGGGGAGGAGGATAATTTAATCCTATAATATACTAACATTTTCTACAGCTGAGAAACACTGGATGTTTTAGTCCAATTCAGCATTTGAAACAAATAAACCCAAGATCAAGAACAATGAAAAGAGTTATGTAGATTTGGAAGGTAACAGTACAGTTTACTCTCACAATATTTGAAAACTATTTCATTTGAAGGTTGGCTTTTTTTTTAAAAAACGTTTGTGAGAAGTGAGCAAAGACAATCAAGAGGGAAAGTCAAAATTTTGACGTGGCTAATGTCAAAATTCCATTAAGTGATATAGCACCCTTAAATCAGGGCATCCTGATTTAAAAAAAAAAAAAAATAATAATAAAGTTAATTTTCTCCCCCATTGAATGTCTAAAGGTCTTTTTGGTTAGACAGTTTACCCCCTTGCTAACTTGACTATACAGAGAAAGAGTGCACTATATGAAGTGCAGTCAAATACAAAGAGTAAGCAAAATGGATAGCAAAATCTTCCTCTAAATTTTCAGTTTAAGTAATTATAGATGTTACCGTTACAAAATTTCAGACAGTTCATATTTACGACAAGTGTTACTTGTATCTATTTGTAAGTTGACTGTGTTCCTTCAAGGTAGGGTGACCAGATGTCCCGATTTTACAGGGACAGTAGGGATTTTTGGGTCTTTTTCTTATATAGGCTCTCTATTACCATCCACCCTGTCCCAATTTTTCACATTTGCTGTCTGGTCACCATACTTCAGGGGCAGATAATGACAAACTGTGTTTTTCAAGTTTAATTTCAGGGCAATAATAAATTCTAATTTTAATGACTGGTACAAACAGGTCACAGAACTATATTCTTGGCATTTAATCATGTAGTGCAATTTTTAACCCACTGGAACACAGTGGCACTCGATCCCACAAGGATTAGGAAAAAACACTACCCATGACAAATAGCTAACAGGTGTGTATTGCTAATGTTAAGACCCCCAGCACTAGAAGTCAATGCTTGCTTTGAAGTTCTTGGAAGAATATGGGACAGGAAAGGACAACAGGAGTTAAAAAAAGGCAGACAACAGGAGAAGATCAACCAAAAATTGGTACACAAGAAAAAAGTACTAGGAACTGTTAAAATAATGTCTGTTTTGAAGAGGGGAGTAGAAAGGAGAAGAAGAGAAGAGATCAGCTGCCCTAAGAGTCAGGAAAAAAACAACAACAAAAGAAACCAAAATACAACAACCTGGGAGGCATATTCCTCCATTTTAAAAACTAACACCTATTCTCCCCCTCCCAAAAGTCATTAGACAGATACTGACCCAATTTGCCAATTTTCTGAAATTTATATTAGGAACATTAGTGATTTATTTTTATATTAATAGATGTTAAGGTCAAAAGAGACCATTACATCATCTAGTCAAACTTCCTAACTAGCACAGGCCTCACAATGTCACCCAGTTACACTTATATAGAGCCAACAGTCCATGAAGGGGTGCACATGATCAAACCAAAAGCAAGTTTTCCACAGCATCCCATGTTAAGTAGCTCAGACAAGACGTTTATCAAATAAAGTTTAAGTCATTTACCTTTCTTGAATTGAAGAACTGAACAAATAACGCAGGCAGCAGGCCCAGACCTGTGGATTGTATATATGAGTGATGCCACTCAACCAACTAAAGGGAAGAGGAAAAAACATACCATTAGAAATGGATTTGTTATATCCTTCACTAAACACTCACCCAAGTACATGACAAAACTATAGAAACATCAGGAAAAGGCATTATACAAAACTAACCAAATACTTACATTCCAACCAACGGCAAAGCATAAGCCTTGGGATCAGATTCCAGCACCAGAAGTAGTTTTCGGGTTTGGTCCATTGTAAGGTATCTGGAACATAATAGGTTAAGTGTTTGTTCTAGGACTGAGGAAGTCCAGAACAACATTTAAGGTAAGAAGAAAATCCTGTGCTGAAAGTGTGTTTTCAGAAGATGCTCTGTGAAGGCTTCAGGTGGCAGAAGTACTCATGTCTTGGGAAAGAATGGATATTCCCAAGCTTATTTCCTAGCTATCAACAACCCACCAAGCTGTTACTGAAGCCACTACAGTCAGCTTAATATATTGGTTGCTCTGATGAACCCAGAAAAGTAGTAAGATGTGTCAAATTTTAAGTCATAAAAGAAGGAGGTTAGGAGAAAATAAAATAAAAATATACATTTTAAATGGTCAAAGATCCAGGACAAAAATCCTGACAGCACTGAAGGCTTAAACTACTTTATTTTCTGATGTAGATCATAAATGAAGTTCCCAGTGCATCCAATTAACAATATAACAATCAGACAAAATGAAGAGTTTCTAATGTTATCTTATTGTGAGTACTTACAAATACTTTTAAGATCGGTGAGCTTGGAATGAAACGGCCTGATTGTCACTTCTGGGTCTAGCACTGATATTATTTATACGATAATCTAAAAAACTGCAGACTGTTTTTAAAGCTAATAAAACTATCTATAAATTGTTTTTCTTTTTCCTCCTGTAGACTGATCTGTCCCCTACTAAAGTCAAAACCAAGAGCTCTAGTTGAATAGAATGGTGCAGAATGTCCCCAGATTCCTGTTCCAGGAGGACCAGCTCCCCGTGTAAACTCCTTCTAATTCAAGATACTGAAAGCTAAATCAGAAATAATATTCTTTATACTTCAGCTGTCTTTATGAGGAAGCAGGAAGCCTGAGACACTGACACTAATGGAAGATAATTTCCTTGTACCACCTAACTGATCCTAGGACATTCAACTGACCAGCACTTCATGCCTGAAAGTTTTAACTTACCCACATTTATAAGTCCCCTGAACCTGTGCAATATTCATATGACCACTCAAGTTTCTTGCTAGGGCTGTAGGAATAATTGGGACAGATTTCACAGGCGTGTATTCTAAAGCATTTGTTATAGTAACAGCTGCCCAGTGAAAATCAAAGTTTAGGTTGTCCATGTTCTCTGCTGAAGTAATGTGAACTCTTATGGTGAGCAGTCTGGAAAGATCCAAAGAGTCTCTACTGCATAAACTGTGTTGAAGTCCCTAGGATATGCAAAAAAATTGCTGAAATTAGTCTTTATACACCTAATTTATACATGACAATAGGTATATTACAGTAATGCCTAGGTGCCTGTGTCATGAATCAGGGCCAACATTGTGCCAGGCATTGTTTAAACACAAAGAATCGGCCCCTTCTTCAAACAGCTCATGACTATATTGAACATAGTGAATAGTAATAGGAAATGCATCCATTATATATCTCTCTATATATAGCTCTCTCTCTCATATTATATAGATATATGAAAATGCGTAGTTAGTTATGTTAAATTGGAACACAAAAATCTACAAGGGCAAACGGAGGGTCCAAGAATTAGTTCATTAAAAATCCGAGCAACAGGACAACTGCTTGCATCCAAGAAATCTGCATAACACAAAAGGATGTGTCACCACAAGGAGATTATTCAATGGAACATAAATTGCTTTTTCTAGATATGAAAAACCACCCTATAAATACAGTCACAGGGCAAGAGTAGCAGGAAAAAAATGTTTAGCTGCCCCAGATCCTCTGCTTCCTTGAACAGCAGCTATACTTACTGAAGCATCCCCTTTGGAGAAAACAAATATCCCTTCTCTCCCAGAAGAGTTTGGCAAGGAAGGTTTAACTTAAGCTAGGCTTAAAATATTTAAAGATGTACAGCTCCCATTTATACAGTTTGTAGAAAAGGAAATTGGTTCAGCTGTAAAGCCTACTAGATTTACATTTGTTTACAAGTAATAGCCTATTTACACACATACTCTTGTGAGTTTACCACATTACTTCACAAGTTATCTATGTAACTTAATTTTTTGTTTACTTACCATCTCTGTAGTTACTGGTATACGGTTTCTACACAACAACATTTTAATGTTGTTCATAGTCCAGATAACTCTCTCAATACTTTGTGTATTAAAAGCTGCACAAACCATACAAGGTGCAACTTGCCCTACCAAAGAATTCCTAACATTTTTGTTTTAAATTAACTGGGTCCTAAACCAATCATACAAACCTGTCTTGGGGTCTGATCTTATAAAGACTTAAGCATGTGTTCAGCTTCAAGCAAAGGAACATTATTTCTTTAAAGATGAACGGCAGAGAAACTTATTGCTTATGCCTATTACTATGCCTTTTGATGCAAAAAAGAATGAGGTATTTTTCTGCTTTATTTTTTAAACCATGGGGAAAAAAACCAACATCATCATGGCTTGCCTTACTCATTTTGCTTGAAGGACCAACTGGAGAACTAGAGAAGGATAAAAAAAAATCCTAACAGACTGAAATTTAAGATTAGCTCTCAGACTTCAGTTGAAATCAGTTTGAAATACAGTTTGAAATACAATTCTCAAAACCGGAAAACTAATCAGTGTAACTAGATATCCTGTCCTATCATAACTGAAGGTTTGGAAAGCTGCAGCTTATCTTGCGGTCTCTTGCGATGTAATTATTTCAGGTTTCTCCAGCAACAAAGGGTATGCCTACATTGCAATGAAAAACCCACGGCTGGCCAGTGCCAGCTGACTCAGCTTCACGGGGCTGTTGCATTACAGTGTAGTCTTGAGGGCTCGGGCTGCAGCCCGGGCTCTAGGGCCCTGCAAGGTAGGAGAATACCGGAACTCAGAAGTCTACACTACAATGAAACAGCCCGAGTTGGCTGGCAAGGGCCAACCACAGGTGTCTAGTTGCTGTTTAGACATACCCAAAGAGGGTTCTTTACTTCCCTTTGGCTTTTTGTAGGCGGGGCTAAAAGAACTGATGTTCCTGATTTATATATAAACAAAAAATCCACCCAAATTATGCATGACTGTCTTTATATGCTGTAAATCAACCGATAAAGAGGGTGTAGGGTCTGGATGGTTTTGGTTTTTTGGGGGGCACTTTGCGGATCTTTTGATTTCAAGAGAATTTACTGTTGAATATTGCCTTGCAAACTGAAATAATTATTCACAAGAATGATTTGGCATCATCAACAGAGCAAGCTCTCCCCATATTATCCCACCATTCTGGGAGAGAGTTTCAGCTAGGAGCAAAAAGGAGTTTTGTCTTCATGCTTATTTTGTCTTTGGAATTTCTACTGAGACTGCCAATAAAGGAGCTTATTGGTGACAATCATGATGTGGACTGAGAACAGCTCACTTCACATAGGCCATTAAATGGTAGCCTTCTGGTCTTTCCTCTTCTGGTCTGGATTTAGATACTGAAAGCCATCTAGTCTCCTCTCTGTGTCACTGTTTTAAGAGATAAGAAAGTTGCTAGGAGTGGCTTACCTTAAAAGCGGAGTTGAAGTCTTCAGAATTGTGCACTACAACATCTCCGGAGGAAGATCCCCAAGCATTAATTGTACATGGAATCAAAAAGTCTCCAGGAAGAGGTGCTGTGGGGACTTTCTCTGAACCATCAGTTACTTCTCGACCAGGATCAAATCTGTCTATTGTCAGTGATACACCTTCATCGTCTGGGGGGAGGAAAAAATAAGAGTGGATGTGGAGAAGTATACTGTATCTTTCACACCAAAACCACCAAGTTCAGTTCATTGACCGAGGCTTGCTCAATCACCAGAAATGCAGAAAGAAGAAAGCCAGTGACAAATGATTTAATAAAACATTCATGTAGGTTAAAAAAAAAAAAAAAGTTACCTTCATCCACTGCAAGAGTCCCGAGCAAAAAACAGGAAAAGAACTTTCTTTCACTCTGCTTAGCATGGCGATAGGCAAGACGAAGAGCCTTCTCCATCATCAATAGTTTGGGATTTCTGGGCCGGGGGGTGGGGGGGGAAAGAGGAGAAAAGACAATGAATGTGTTTAATAACTACATTAACAATGATTTCTAGGTATATTATATAAACAAGAATATTTTAGGTATACTTAGGAAGTTTTAATATATATAATCTTTTGTCCTGAATAAACTACTTCAAAGAATAAACCAATATTTTACTACAATGAAACAATCCCATGCCCTAAACAGGAAGAGATTTGGATATTATAGTAAAGGAAGAATAGTAGAATCTAGGTGCAATAAGCCCCTTAGAAATTTTTTTAGCTTGAAGCTGCATGTCTAGTTTGACCGTGAGCTGTCTGTAAAGAACATAAGGATGAGAGATGACGGTAGACTGAAGTGGTCTGTGAGAATGTTATAATGCGTGTCCCAAATCCTACCTGGTCATGGTTAGGGAAGACTTAAAATGTAAGTCTTTAACATACATTTTTAACCAATGAATGTCTATTTTAGAACTACCCTGTAAAGGGTTCAGGAATACTGTGAGAAAAATCCATAAAGGGTAAAGGTGTAACAAAAGTACAGCCTAGCCAACTGAAAAGGATCAGGTCTATCAACTACTGCAATGCCCCTTGTACACTATGCGTCACTTTGTTCAATGCTTAACTTCACAGAAGGTTTTGTACAAATCTGATTAATCCTCCATTAAAAGAACATTTTTCCATCACTGACAGGCATTTATCTACATTTAATCTTCTTGTTGAAGCTCCCATAGCATCTCTAGGCTGCCCAGAAGTCTGACATGTTGTCTTCAACTAGTACTCACCCCTGGCTAGTAAAAGGGTATTCGCTCTGCTGTTGCACTGTTGAGTTGCAGGATTTTTCCCTCTCCTAATGTTAATGGACTTTGTTTGAATAATCAAACTTTTTCACACCCTGTTTACCATCTGACCCTCTTAAATCATGAGGGTCGCAGGTTTTATTCTGAAGGGCACGCCAGTGCAAACATGCCCCAATGCCAGGTCTGACACACAAGGCCCGAGGAACTGAGGAGGGCCAGGATTTGCCTTTTGACTTATTTTGAAGAGAACATTTGTCAAAAAACTTTTGACATGTTAACAGGATTGTAAACATTTTACTTAATTAGGATTTCCAGGTTGAGTTTTGAACTTAGTTCAGCATTTTGGCATTTGCAGGAAAGAGTGATCCTGACAAAGCAGACATGTGCCGGCAGAGGACAACTAGCCCATAGAAACAAGAGATTTGCCATCATCTTTGTACCTTATAGTTTTCTTCCACCTTCTCCCTTGAGGGGCAGATATTTTTCATAGGGGCCTCTCAATCCTGTTGATTGTGCTGATCCACAAGGAAGGGACTCCCCAATCCTTCAGAGGGAAGAAACCCTCTAGCTAGATATTTATACTGCTCTCACTGTGATTTCCTCCCCATTGTTTCTCTGCCTCTCTGGGAGGACAGTTCCTACTAAAAACATGGAAGTGATGCAGCGTTAAGCAAACCCCTTTTCTGTCCCCACGAGGGCAGGCAGAGAAGACAAGTACTTAGTGCTTCTGACTAAAACAAACAAACATGGATATTTGCATTGGAGAAACAGATGCTGTCGACAGCCCTTCCTTGCAGCCCCACCCTGAGATGCTGTAGAGTTCCAGCACAGAGTTGCTTTTGCAGGGGTGGGGTTAGGGAAATCAAAATCCTCTCTGTCTGTGGACACGTAAAGGATGAACAGATCCTTACAATGGTTAATCTTCCTCAGCACAATAAAACTCAAAGCTTTATACAGTCCACACATGATTAACTGATCTTGGAACAGTCTAACAGGGTTGAAAGAGTAGTATGCCATACCAGGACGTAACTTGTGGAATATTGTTCTGCACATACTCATAAGAGCCCCTTCTACTTTAAATATTTGTATCTCGAAGAGAAACTAGTCTTACTCATACCTGTAATAACTGATGTGTGTGCCAATAACATCTCCCACAGGTGTTGGATCCCAAAGTGCACATTTTGATAGAGGAAAACTGAATGGTACCATCCTGCTTGAAGCAATTCTGCAAAATAAAAAATAATCAGAAATATATTAAGCCTTATCTTTTTAGCTGCACTTTATTCAGTTTGGGTTGGGGGCCAGAAGATGAAGAAAAACAAAAAAAACCCAACATTTCTTTTAAGAATGTCAAAATAGTGAAGCAGAAACTTTTCCTATGAAACGGAAAAGATGAGATTTTCATTTATTTTGCCATTTTAAAGGGCTAATTGCTACAGTTCCTTCATACAGTGTTAGGTGTTAATGCGAAGGCACTAATTATTTTTAGATAAAGCTTGGGAAATGAAGCTGTTCTAGATAAAACATTGGAAAGAATAAGACATACCAGGAAATAAGTGATTTTCAGCTCACTTTAAATTCAGATTAAGAAAAAACTTGCCAAAAGGTCGTATTTCCAGTTTTCTTGATAGTTTTACATAGGGATTTGCTCCATTAAAAAGCAGCATGTTTTGAAGAATATTTAAAGAAACGTAATTATATCTGAAGTCAAACAGCATATCACACAGAAAGAGTATTGCTGTGAGTGTTGTGACCAGAGAAATCCAAGTTCACAGCCACAAACAGGACTCAAAAGATGCTAAGAAACTGTAGCCATTCAAATTTCTTAACGAAGCCTTACAAATTTTATTTTAAGATTTCTCCAAGTTGACAGAAATAATCTTTTAGTAATCCATATAATACAGTTCATAACCCACTGCTGATATTTGACTAAAGACCAACTCAGGACTTCCTTAAAATATTTTACGTTAATCAAAAATATACATTTAAATCTGCCTCACACAGCACTGCCTAAACTCTGTCAAGTTACTTTTTCTTATTTCCTTTTACTTTACGGACTTCTTTTTCTGAACACTTAGTTGCCATGGGAAAGAGATTTCTCTATTCTCATGCCCTACCTCAGTCCACTCACTTGTCTCACATGCTGGTTATGATGGAGGATTGGTTCTCATTAAAAGAATGCTGTCAGTCAATTTAAATTTTTTTTTTAAAGTTGCAACGCCCAACAAGCTCACAGAAATTGTTTTTTAAAAATTTAATAAACAGTCTTGTTGAATTAAGGACTAATATTTCCCTGTATTGTTTACAACCCAAACACTGCACTTCAGAAAGTGAATTAGACACAAAAGCACCCAGTTATGAGTGTTGCAGACCACATAAGTACCTAGATAGGTAAAATGTAAAAGTAAAACTGATTTGTCCATTGGTTACATTTTACTTGAGAGGACAAACAACATAAATAGTGAAAAGTAGATTAATATCCTGTCAGTGTTAAAAATAAGCTAAGATAAGGAAATGCTAGATTAAAAAATTAACCGGTAGGTATTCCTTTAAAAATTAAGGGCCCAATCCCACAAAAACTTATAAAGATGCTTAATAACAAACATGTGAGCAGTCCAATTTAGTTTGATTTAAATCAAAAGAAGATTTTAAACATTTGAATTAGAAAGCAGGAAACCTTGATTTAAAACCATCAGTTTTAATTTGTGTTTTACATTTGTACTTTTTAGTTATTTTTCCTAAAGAAAGGTTGATTCTTATTGGTTGGTAACCATTAAAACATGTTGATATGCAACTAAATATAGTCTTTACATTAAATGTAATGCTTCTTTTTGCTAACCGTCAGGATACGCTATATCTATGCACATTTATTTAAAAAATTATACATGTTAACTTATCTTTATTAAGATTTTTAATTGTTATATTTTGTATTATATTAGAAAATGGTGAAGGATGCATCTCTTATTGCTAGATGGTAAATTCTTACTTGTGATTATGTCTAGCTTTATTTGAATGGAAATTCAGAACAATTAAAAATGCACACAAACAACGTCTTAAATGTTCTGATTACATAAAATGGACTTAAGCGCGCTGGACAAAAGAAAAATTTGTCAGCAATGCTTTGCATTGAAAGCTGATTAAACAAAGGCAGTATTAGCTGTAGTTAGTGAACTGAACTGATTGTTTCTGGTCCCCAGTTCCTTCAAGATTTTAGAGCTAGATCTTCTCCCCTCACATCTAGTTTTTATTCCTAGACTGGAAGAAGAGACATACTTTCCTGCTTTATCTAACTCCCAATTGGTTTCTTAATTTTTAAATGAACTAGGCATGGAACAGAACAAACTAAAATGAAGAAATATTCTCTCTGTACTTGCAGAAGAGCCAACTGCTGTCAGAAGCTGGTACTCCAGTACCAGGAGTTTAGCTAGTGACTTCCAACAGTTCAGTGGTTTGACTCTTTAAAACTTGGCAGCAAACATGTACTGCTTAATATTATTTTGCATATTTAAATTTAAATTATTTTAATAGAAAAAAGTTTAACAACTTCTGTTAAAGCCTAATTTTAAGATTAATTTTAAATTGGTTTTTAAATAAAAAGAATTAAAAAAAATCATAAATTTTTATTACGGCTGTCAAGTGATTAAAAAAATTGCAATTAATCGTGCAATTAATTGCACTGTTAATAAGAGAATGCCATTTATTTAAATATTTTTGGATGTTTTCTACATTTCTAAATATATTGATTTCAACTGCAGTGCAGAATACATAGTGTACAGCGTTTACTTTATATTTATTTCTGATTACAAATAGTTGCATTGTAAAAAACAAAAGAAACAGTATTTTTCAAGTACTGTAGTACAATCTCTTTATCATGAAAGCTGAACTCGCAAATGTAGAATTATGTACAAAAAATAATGGTCATTAAAAATAAAACAATGTAAAACTTTAGAGCCTTCAAATCCACTCAGTCCTATTTCTTGTTCAGCCAAACAAGTTTGTTTACATTTGCAGGAGATAATGTTGCCTGCTTCTTGTTCACAATGTCACCTGAAAGCGAGAACAAGCATTCACATGGCACTTTTGTAGATGGTGTCGCAAGATATTTACATGCCAGATGCGTTACAGATTCACATGTTCCTTCATGCTTCAACCGCCATTCCAGAAGACATATGTCCATGCTGATGACGCATTCTGCTCGATAACAATCCAATTCAGCGTGAACCGATGCATGTTCAGTTTCATCCTTTGAGTCAGACGCTGCCGACAGAAGGTTGATTTTCTTTTTTGGTGGTTTGGGTTCTGTAGTTTACACATCAGAGTTTTTCTCTTAAGACTTCTGAAAGCTTGCGCCACAGCTCATCCCTCTTAAATTTTGGAAGTACTTCAGATTCTTAAATCTTGGGTCGAGTGCTGTAGCTATCTTTAGAAATCTCACATTGGTACCTTTTTCGCGTTTTGTCAGATCTGCAGTGAAAGTGTTCTTAAAATGAACATGTGCTGAGTCATCATTGGAGACTACTATAACTTGAAATATATGGCAGAATGCAGGTAAAACAGAGACTGAGACATACAATTCTTCCCCAAGGAGTTCAGTCACAAATTTAATTAATGCTTTTTTTTTTTTTTTTTAAAAAAAAGCGTCATCATGGAAACATGTCCTCTGGAATGGTGTCCGAAGCGTGAACGGGCATACGAAATGTTTAGCATATATGGCATGTAAATATCTTGCAATGCCAGATACAAAAGTCCCATGTGAATGCCTGTTCTCACTTTCTGGTGACATTGTAAATAAGAAGTGGGCAGCACTATAGGCACTGCAGAGATTAACTTCTTCCATAACAGTCTGGAACAACATGATGGTGGATTGCTCAACCAATATAGGGAGAATATTCCATACATAGCAAGGGATGGAAAAAGAGACAGGAATTCAACAGTGGCCACACTGGTGAAAGGCAATAGCTTGAGACCTCTGGAGATTGAGGTCCTACGTTCACCAAAGAAGTAGCACACCACTGCAAAACTTCCTCACCATTGTTTCCCACTATTTATTTAGAGGTGCTACTTCTAAGGGAGGCCACTAACAGCAACTTTAAAATCTTAATGTTTTTTTCTTAAGAAGCCCTCTGTAGTACTGAATTCTGTTTGTCCAAGTAGTGTCATTTGTCATCTTATCTCTATGCCTTCTCTCCTGTTCTACCCCTTACCTGTCACTATGCATGAAAAGTTCTCCCCATCTTGCTTTGTCAAGCTCCCAGTCTCTCCACATTCAAGTCTCACTACCTTCCATAGCAATCAGAAATAAGCAAAACTTTATAACTAACAACAACAAAAATCAGTTTCAACCTTTATTGAATCTTTGCCTCACTGCTTAGATGCATACTAGGATTTGAGTCGTGATGGTTTCTGTAACATCACACCTGTGTACTAGAAAATGGACTCCATACACAGCTTTCAATGGGTATTTAATAATGATGGAGCCCAATTCTCAACTAAGTTTTTTTTTTTTATATAAACAAAAAGTTATGGTTAGCGGACCAAGCAGTCAAAAAAAACGTACACTACCTGGATCATCCTACACTTGCAGGTGAATGGACTGGATATAACTATAGAAGTTGTATCCCTCTCCTATGCACAAATGTTGTGCAAGTATGGACTGAACTTCTCCAACATGTAAAAATTCCACCAGCTAAAATGAGAAAAAATAAGCTGGGAACAAATAAATATGACACAGACACACCCTTCCCCACTCCTTCTATACACTGTTACTAACAAGTCCTGGTCTTTAAGGGCAAAGCTAAATGGGTCACCAAACTCGGGGCTTGTCTACACTTACATTTTATAGCGCTCTAACTTGCTGGCTCAGGGGTGTGAAAAATCACCCCCCTGAGCGCGGCAAGTCTGAGTGCTCTAAAGAGCTAGTGTGGACAGGCTCCGAGCTAATCCCCTCATGGACGTGGATTACCAGGAGCACTGGGAGAGCTCTCTTCTAGCGCTCAGAAGCAACCACACTTGCGCTTCAAAACGCTCCCGCAGGAGTGCTCCTGCAGCAGCGCTTTGAAGTTTCCAGTGTAGCCATGCCCTTAGTCATTTTAAACATAAGAACTCTCACTAACTACAATATTTAGGGCCCAAAGGTGAAAGCTGACCTGTAAGGATTAGGCTCTGTGGAGGCACAGGGACCCACCTGCACGGATCAAACAGCAGAACAGGGCCTTAAATTGTAACATCTTCAGAGAAGAGGCTGCCATTTAAAGTCTATTTGTGCATCAACCTGGACAAGGGGGCTCCCAATCGTAATTAGGGTCTCCGGGCACTACTGTAATGCATATAATACATGAGGGCATATCATTCATTGCAGACGTAATAAAGTTGTGTTATTTGTAGTCCCAAGAATCGAGAGATTAGTGCTTTCTTTGAGTGCTTTTCCTGGTAAGGAAAAATATTAAAATCAAGAGCTTTCCATAAAGTAATTTCTCTACAGAGGCGCAGATACCTAGGATCTATTTGGTGATCTGAAACAGCAGAAATAGCCTCCATGACTGCAGATTTCGACCCCCTGCCAGGAAAACAGAAGAAAGAAAATTAAAGAAAGGAGCCCTAGTCATGGGTCAGGGCCCCAAGGCACTACAGTAACACAAATAACAAACAAACCGCACACATCACATCTTCACATCAAGAACTGATTTACATCAGAGCGGATAACCAGCCGAAGGATGGTACCAGGTCATTGACAGGGCTACTAAGACTGACATGTGAATCCACCACAGCCTAGACGTGACCCCCCCCCCCACGCGCGAATAAAGTCAGCCCAACTTGTACACCCGCACCCCGCGTGCGGGCACCCGCGCAGGACCAGGCCGGGGGAGAGGGCCCCGGACCGGGAGCTAGCTGTAGCTGGGGGGTTGGCATCCCCTCATCCTAGCCCCCCCGGGAGGCCAGCAGATCCGCGGGCCAAGACCCCAGCGCCCGCAGCTCCCACGGTCCCCAGCCACCCCACACCGGGCTGGGGAGCGCCCGCCGAGCCCCCGGACGGGGCCCTCCCCCCGCCGCAAGCAGAGGCAATGCCGCGGGTCCAGGTGGGGAGCTCGGTAACGGACTCACCTGGGCCGGGCCCTTCAGCCTGTGGCGGCTCCAACGGCGGCACCGCCAGCCTCCCGCCCCTCCAACGCCCTGCAAACAATGAGCGCCGCGCCCCGCCCCGCCCGGCCCGGCCCTCTAGCCCAATCAGAAGGCGCAGCTTGCACTCCGCCCACTTCTTTTTGCGGTCGCTCAATCAGCACGCCGTTTCCACTCCCCCCCTCGGCCAATCAGTTGACACCCCGGGCAATCAACCGCCCGGCGCGCGCAAGCGAAGGGGGATTTAAAAACGCTACCGCTTTAAACGGTCACCCGAGAGAGAGAGAGAGCGAGCGAGCGCTACTGCGCAGGCGCACTGGTTGGGGACGGGGATGGAGGCGTGGTTTGGATGCCACAGCAACCGGCGAGTTGGCCGAGGTTAGAGTTTTAAAGAGACACACACCCCCTAAAAAGAAAAGGAGTACTTGTGGCACCTTAGAGACTAACCAATTTATTTGAGCATGAGCTTAAGAAACCCAAACACTCCCACAGCGTTTACACGGGACCCCTCTCACCCTAGGAAGCCTCGAATGTGAGGATATTGAGTAGGCGTGAGGGGCAGGATGGGGGGGAAGGTACCACTCTGGAACCCTTACTGCACAAAGGGGTTGATTGGTTTGCTCGCTGAGAGGGAAAGGCACATTGGAGATGGGAGTTTCATTTGCACAATTGTCCCCAGCACGTTTTTTGTCTGGGGTTTTGTTAAACCCATATTCTGGCCTGGGTGGATCTTTTCAACCTTCCAGCAACCGGAAACATAATTTATTCCTGCAACAAAGAAGGGGGGGGCTAACTCATATTGTGAGTTTTGAAATGCTTTGATTATTGACAGGTCCATTGGTAAACCAGAGAATGGAGTAGTTTTCCTTACAGTCCCGGGTCCCCCATAATCGCCCTGGATGGTTTCCACTTTGTTTTGAATTTTATTTTGAGATTAAAGGGCTGTGTTTTAAAATGTTCTCTTCTTTAGCAAACTGATAATGTTTCGTTCTACTCCAGAACAAGTGCAAGAAAATAATACTGTGATTATTGATTATTATCATAGAATACTGGGGTTGGAAGAGACCTCAGGAGGTCATCTAGTCCAATTTCCTACTCAAAGCAGGATCAACACCAACTAAATCATCCCAGCCAAGGCATTGTCAAGCTGGGCCTTAAAAACATTTAAGGTTATCCTTCTACTGGTCTCTTTGGCCTTTTAAGAGAAAAGGAGAGAGAGAGAAGACCTTACTTTTCACAGCACAAGAGGAAGGAAGGAGAAAGGCAAATAGAGAGAAAAAGACCGAACTACTTGATATTACCAATTTGCAGTGAAAGTTACAGGCAACTCTGGTATGAAGCCCCAAATCATGCATCATGTCCTGTGTGGAGCTCAGCATAGGCATGTACTCACCTGGAATAAACTGCAAGACTGGGACCTCAGATTGCACTGATTTGCCTCAAAAGGAAAAATATGAGATATATACTGTGTGCAGCATTTTGCCAAGTTACTGTATTAAATGGTCAAATGAAAAGGAGCTGACTATTAATAACCTCTCTAGAATACCAAAACCTAACAAGTTGAATCTACCATTACACTTCCAGCACTTATTTACACAATTTTACAAATCTGGATTATTTACACAGTTTGAATTTTTTTCCCTCCCCCCAAAAAGTAAATTTGTCATATTCAAAGTAAAGAATTGTATGCAAGTCATATCTAAAGAGTGTAATAGTAAAATAACATAGTTCTTCCATCATCCATAATAATATCCACACTGACATTTTGCACACTACAAAGAGCTGTCTGACACCAATGCTAAAACCTAAAAAAGAGAAACAGTTAAGAATTATTTTAAATATTTAACTTACAATACAAGTAGGACCTTATGGAATTAAATCTAAAAAAAAAAGTGATTTTTTTCTATTATTTATACTCTATTTTTTGCATTTCTCTTAGCAATGAAAACAAACTACTCAGTAAAAAGAAAAGGAGGACTTGTGGCACCTTAGAGACTAACCAATTTATCTGAGCATAAGCTTTCGTGAGCTACAGCTCACTTCATCAGATGCAGCTTATGCTCAAATAAACTGGTTAGTCTCTAAGGTGCCACATGTACTCCTTTTCTTTTTGTGAATACAGACTAACTGGGCTGCTACTCTGAAAACTACTCAGTTTCACTTTTGGTTGTAATCAGCTTTTAGTCAATTTCATGTTCTCATGCACTAGCACAATGTAGGGAGATAGATATCTTAACTATTTACACTGGACTTTTAAAAAAAAGTTAGGGAAACCATTATATTGGCATTAAGGAATTATTGAACAACAAAAACATAACAGCTCTTACCAAATCTAAAGTATAAGTCAAAATGTAACACTAGATAATTGCTCTATTTTTATTACTAATAATTTAGGACCCAATACTGCCCACACAAATGCATGTTTAAGTTTGATGACATGAACGCTCCAATCAAAGCTTCCAGCTAAAATGATATTAACCACTCTTACACAAATATAAGAGTGTCCATATAAGGGTACCAATTTAACTAATTAGATTTAGAAACCAATGTAGTTAAACAAGTGGAACTGGTGTGTATAGACCAGCCCTTGCACACATGCTTTACTTTACACATGCATTGTGTGGAATGGACAAAAGCACCAGATCAGAGCCTTATATAAGTTTCCAAATGTTAACTAGTCTTTACAATATCCTTACGAAATAGGTGTTATGTCTACTTTACATATGGAAAAATTGAAATTGAGGGGTTAAGGTCCGGATCCTGCAGACACTTAACGTAAGTGCTTAACTTTACAAATGTAAATAGTCCTATTATTAAGTGGAACTATTCATGTGTATAAAGTTAAGCACACATAGGCTGGATAAGGGCCCAAGTGACTTACTCAAGTCCACATAGTAAATTACGGACAAAGCCAGGTTTAAAACCAAGTACCTCTTGGCTCCCAGCACTCAGCTTTAACCACCAGACCAGATTAGCTCTCTATGGGATATCAAATGCCATCTAAATTGAGTATGTAAACAGGATTAAAAATATTTGTATAACAAAAATGAAATGCCAGAAATCAACTAAAACATGGTCACCTCACATGCAGGAAATATTGATGACTTTGCTATGCTGGTGATTAAGAACCAAACCGAATCAGTACTCACAACCAATCTAGTGAAATTAAGTTAATAAGCAAACCATAAGGAAGGCTTCTAAAATTAAAACGTAAGTTGTTAATCAAAAAAATCAACAGCATAATTATATAGTCTGTCTTATATCTTAGATATATCCTTGAACAACCTAACAATAGCACAGCTGTTGTCCCAAAAGACCATAACATTCACTTGAGTATTGATAGTTACCTTTTACACAGAACTGGTAACTTTCTGTATTATTTGCTTTATACTACAATGAACTTTGCATTATACTGACTTTTGCTGTCTCCAAACAGTAGCCTATCACCACAGGTATGTTTTAAGTAGTTATTTCCAAATAACTACAGACTTGTTTTTTTGCCAGGGGATTTTAATTGTTTTTTTTAAGGAGAACTATATTTTACTGGCTACATGTTCTGGAGATGGGGAGTTAGTACAGGCGGACCATCGGTGCAAATGATGCAGATCTATATTAAGACAAGCCTGAAATCGGAGGTATGTAGAAACCCCAGCATTTCTGAATCAAAGCTCTTGTATGCATACTGCATACCCATCTTCAGAAAAATAAAAGTCACCGAAAGGCCGTAAGGTCAAGCCCTGAATCTGCCCTTATATCATTCCTCCTGAAGATTCCCTGGCACTTATACAGGTCTCAAGTGTACGGTATTGCTTTTATGCAACACTGCTCAGACTTGAAATTCCTGTTAGTTGCATGCTCCCGAACAGGTGCTCACTGAGGATCAGGACCATCTTGGATGTCCTGGCGTTGTGAACCCATAACACTGAACAGCTGGCATGCAGTGCCTATTGGGCACTTTTACTGATTTCCCAAGGCAGCTAGAGTAGTGTAAGCGGGGGAATAGTCCCGCTCTTGTGAGGAACTTTCCTGGCTTCTGCACTACCCCGGTGAAGTGGGCTAGCGAAAGGATCCAAATCCTCGCTCCCACTTCCTTTACCCAGTGGCCTCCCTGCCCTTGAGGACTCCCCTTCCACTCTCCTGTCTGGCAGAGTCCTCCTAACCCCAACAAGGCTGGGCCCAAGATTCCTGGGGGGCTCGACCCCCAACCCGGCTGTGGTCACCTAGGACAGGGGCTAGGGTGTCCCCAGTCCAGGGTACTCTCTCTGCACTGGGCACTTCTCTGACCCACTGACCATTACATACAAATTAAAGCAAATGCAAGTTATTTAATCAACAATTAATTTAAAAAAGAATAAGGAAAAATGGGAAAGGTTAAAGGAAACACATCAACCCGCTCTGTGGCAGGGAACATCACAACTGGTGTCTCTGGAATGTCCGGGCAGTTCACAGTCTGTTCCTTGTAAGTCCCAGGCCTCCTTCTCAGGCCCTAGCTTTGCTGCAGGGATGCTGTGGGTTGGACACTTGCTCTGGTGGTGGCCACACGCTCTCAGGCCCTAAGTGGTAGGATCCTTCTTCCCAGTGTCGCCCCCAATCCAAGCCTGGCCTGCAGAGCCTCTTGGCTGTGCTGGGCTCGCTGCCGAGGGTCCCCCTCGCTCTGCCCAGCTGCTCACCGCACCCAGCTCCAGACTGCTCCAGCCCCAGCTGCACCACTCGGTCTCTGCGCTTCTGTTGCTGCTCTGCCTCCAGCTCCCTGGGCTGCTTCTTTGGCCCCTCTGCCTCTGGTTGCTGCAGCTCTGCTCCCAGGACAGGTCTGCTCTGCAGGCTGCTTCTGTGACTGCTCCCAGCACTGACCTGCTTCCTGGCCTGCTTTTCTGGCCCCTCTGGCTCTGGTTGCTGCAGCTCTGCTCCCAGGACAGGGTCTGCTCTCTCTGGGCTGCTTTTCTGGTCCCTTTGGACCTGGCACAGCTCTGCTCCCCAGCCTAGCTTGGGCGCCTGCTTTCTCCTTAGCTCCGCCCCACTCTGTCTGACCCAGGCAAATCCAGCTCACACAGAGGACAGGACGGGACCTCCTTGGCCTGCTGACTCTCTGATTAGCCTGCCCACCCTCTCATTCAGGCTGACCTGGAGCACCGGCCTCTCCCCATTGTTCCTGGGGACTGTCAGTCTCAGAGTCCTGATTCCCCATCGACCCTTCCCCCTTTTAGTACTGGGAGCTAGCCAACCAAAACACCCCCACTGATTGTTAGTAAGGGGGGCAACAGTCCCCCTACAGTAGCTACCTCAAAAAAGGGACAATGCTGGCTGGGAACACGTGGGCGGCGTGGGGGGTGGGGGGGAGGAACCCCGTGTCTGAGCAGATCCGCAGACATCTGCCCAGGGGGGCAGACTAGGTCTTGTGGTGCAAACGGGAGTGAAACCCACTACACCTTGGGCTTTCGCAGGGGTACCGCGAGCAGCGGGCCGAGAGCAGTGAAGGGAGCTCAGCAGCGGGCTGTGTCGCTGCTCCCCCAGGGATCGTGTCTGAACACCCGCCAGGATTGGCCTTGGGCCCCCCCGCGCCGCCGCCTCTGCACGGGCCGCGCTCTCCGCAGGCTCCCGCTGCCCCGGTGCCGCCCGCGCGCCCGCCAGGTGTCACGTCACCCCGCCCCCGCCGCGGACAGCGCCCCGCGCGCCCCCGCACCCGGAAGCACTTTCCCTCCCACGTCAGCAGCCGGCGTGTGGCAGCCGGTGGCGGTTGGGCGGCCTGGCCTCCCTCCCAGTCCCGCTCCCCCCGCCCCCGCGGGCCGTGCATGTTCTGTCGCTGCCCGCTGGTGGTAGCGGCTCGCCTCAGCCCTCGCGCTCGCTGCCTCCGAACCGCCGCCGCTCCGCGCCGCCTCCTCCTCCTCATGAAGCCGCTGGTTGTGTTCGTCCTGGGCGGGCCCGGGGCTGGCAAGGGGACCCAATGCGCCCGCATCGTGGAGGTGAGAAGCGCAGCGGGGAGGGTCTCAGTGTCCGCAAACTCCCCCTCCCCCCTTGCCGCCGCCGCCGCCTCCTCAGAGAGCGAGCGGACTACACCCCCCAGCATGCAACGCGGCGCGGGGCTCTTGGCATCTTCCCTGCGAAGCGGCGCGGGGCATGGCGGGACGGGCAGTCTTGTGGCTCAGCCCGCGCGGGGGTCTCGTTTCCGCGGCCCTGCGGGGGTGAGCGGGGGCTTGGACATGGGGCCCCAGGGAGGCGGCCCGTTATAATGGTCTCCCTGGGGTTCGGCTTCTATTTCTAGGCGGTTAGGGAAGTTCTAGCTCTTAGTCTGGGTTAAAGGTGCAAAAGGCTATTTTTGGTGTATTTGAAAAGAAACCCACCTGTTTCTCCCAGTGCACATTGGAGCCCCCACATTCCCCTTCTGGGCACCCAGACTGAACTCCCAGCCTCTAGGGCCCTAGCTCCCCCAGTGCAAAGCTGGGGAAATGGGCATCTCTGCAAGGGGGAAGGGGGTGTGTGGTAAAGGCACAGACGTACCTACTAGACTCTTGTGTATGTAGGTCGAGTTCTGTGTCTGCATGTTCTCCACAGTACCGTGGGCAGAGTTAAGACTGGGGGTGCGGGTGGTATTGTGCAGGAAGATGTTCACGATTAGCAATAATCACAGACCTAGCTAGAGCTGATGGGTGTGCTTGCCAGAGTCCAGGGACCTGTGTGTCCCATTTCCCCTTACCTTTCTGCCAGGGCCTCTTTGGATACATCCACACTGCAATAAAAAACCCTGGGCTCTGAGTCTCAGAGCCCGGGTCATTTGAGGTCTGGTCTACACTAGGAAATTATGCCAATATAACTACATGGCTCAAGGATGTGAAAAATACACACCCCTGAGCGATGCAATTAAACCAACCCCCCTGAGCATAGACAGTGCTAAATCAATGGGAGAATTCTTCTTTTGCCCCAGCTACTGCCTCTCAGGGAGGTGGAGTACCTACTTCAATCAGAAAACCCCTCCCACTGGAGTAGGTGTCTCCACTGAAGCACTACAGTGGTGGAGTTGCAGTTTTTTCAGCATAGACAAGCCCTGATTTGAGCTGCAGGGTTAAAATTGCAGTCTGTAGACATTTGGGTCCAGGCTCTGAGACCCATCCCCCTTGTAGGGTTTCAGAGCCCAGGCTTCAGCCCAAGCCCAAATATCTACACTGCAATTTTTAGTCCCATGAGCCTGAGTCAGCTAATTCAAGCCAGCTGTGGCCATGCTGCAGTCTCTTTTATTGTAGTGTTGGCATACCTTCCGTGTCCCCTGTTTCTTACTCCTTTCCCCAAGGTATCTCTTGTATTTGTATAGCACCTAACACAACTGTGGTCCCCTCCATGGTCCACTCAATGACTTGACTTAATTACCTCCTACTGTTTGTAGTTCCTGGAAAAGCTGTTGGTAAGCCTCCCTCATGGAGTGGAACACAATCATACATAAACCATTAATAAATTTAAGAGAATGTCCCTCAAAGATACTGTGGGGGGTTGCAATATCAGGTACAACGGGTTTATTATTCCAGAGGTATATGGTGCTTTCATCATCATCATGTTCCTATTAAGCCTCTGGCATTTAGGGCAGTGATGAAGCTCCTACATTCCTGTCTGTTTCTGGCAAGTCTTTCAATGGTTCCCTAGCTGTGCCCCAATTTTTTCAGCTTGGCTTCCTTCGCCATGTTGTTTTCGGGCAGCCTCGTTTTCGCTTGCCTTCAGGTGTCCATCTTATTGCTGCTCTCCTGATAGAATCAGTTTCTATCCGAAGCACATGGCCGATCCATCTCCAACGCCTCCTGGCAATGATGGTGCTCTAGATCTTGGTTTGAGATTATCAGAGTTGTGTACTTTCAACACTACTTTATAGTGCAGAATGCTGGGGAATGAGAAAGTATGACATGTCCAAACTGTCTTCATTCCATACAACCTGCCTCAGAAAAATCCTCCATATCTATTGGCCCAGAACAATCTCAAATCAAATATGGTGCTTTACAGTAGTATACGCTGTAAATTGTGAAAATCAGATTATATTATAAGCAAAAACAGAAGTGAAACTTTGCTCAGCAGCTGAATGTGATGGAGGTCACAAGTTGTGCAGAGTGAGTCTTTATGTGTGTCCTGTGATAAATTAATCATTGTCTTTTCTGCCATCAAAGATTTTCAAACTGGCATTAAGAGATTAATTACATGATTTAATTATAGAATTTCACACAACATTTCTAAATATTTCAAATTCTTTTTAGTTTAACAGTACTTTAAGATGGAAAAGATGTTTAGAAGAGGGGGGGGAATAGCTGATGGTTAATAGCTGACAATTCTTTACATACAGAAGCAGACCCCTTTAAAAATCAGGATGATGAAAATCTGTTCTGTTGGGTAGTTATGGTGTATTTAAGGCTAAATGCCTCCAAATAAAGCCTTTTAGGAGTAGACTTGGATATTTCATGCATGATAAGTGCCATAAATGATGGAGGTTTGTCCACACCCACATGAAAGCAATGACTAAGAACCATAACAATGCCCACATTGCTTAAACTTCAGAAGGAAAAACCGCAAGTCCTGGCACTAGCATTTTTGTTTCTGTTTTCTAGTGATGCGTGGTGGAGAAACTATAATGGTACTCTACTGTTACATTATAGCCTAGGTTTCCGTACTGTATAACTTCGTTATAAAAATTTAGTCCAGACTGAAAACTGACATTTAAGATTGCATAAAGTGTTGTTGGAGCTGTGTTGGTCCCAGGATATTAGAGAGAGAAAAGGATACTGTCTCTCTAATTTAATATTTAAGCCACAATAGGGTTTTCACCATAAATTATGAACTCTAACTCAAACAGGTTTTTGTTTTTGTTTTTTTTTAAATTAAGTTGTGGGATATAAGGCTAGTAACTTTCAAAAAGCCTTTGTGTTACTTTGGGTCAAATCCTGCCCTTGGTACACAACAAACAAGCTTCAACCATAGGGAAGTTTTGTAGTGCTGGAGGGAATATAATTGCAAGCTATTAATGCAGCCTCTGGGCTGAAGGAGCTTCTGTGGCTGCTGCCCCATACTTAGAAATGTAAATCATTTTGGTTTGGTATCCTAAAGTAATTGGATAAAGACCACTTGAGGAAGAGGGAGTCAAATGAGTCACTGCTGCTTGAATTGTATCTACTACCAGAAAAGTATTACATGTTAACTTTGCTAGTATTAAACCTAGGAAGGGGAAATCCTTAGGAGTAGGCAGAGATGAAAGTAAGCCAGTACGGGCCAGTACGGCATACTGGTAAGAAAGTGGCCACCGGTATGGGCTGGTACATAGCTGATGTTAAATCATTGCCGCGGCAGCACTTTAAGGGCCATACCGGCAGGGTTGCTGATGGGCGGGGGTGGAGGGGGCAAAAGGGGCAGCTGCTCTGGGGCCCGGTGATTTAAAAGGGCCCAGGGCTCCCGGCAGCGGCTGGAGCTCTGGGCCCTTTAAATCACTGCCGGAGCCCCAGGTGGCGCAGGCCAGGCAGTGCTGAAGGGTTGGCTAGGGGAGTCTGGCCCCAGCCCTGCCCCTTCTGCCTGAGGCCCTGCCCCTTCCGGGTCCTCAGAGCCACTGCCTCTCCTCCCGCCCGGCCGCCCTGCGTACAGGTAAGTCCTTTAAATTACTTTCACCCGTGGAAGAAGAGACATAACAAAAAGAACTAAGGCTAAGTCTACACTGGCAATTGAATGCCAAAAGACTCCTACCCCCAACAAACAGGGTTAGCTTTATTGGCAGGAGAGCCTAACTTTTGTCTTTCAGAGGTGTTAAAAAAACACACACACGCACACCCCGAAAGACAAAAGTTTTGCCGATGACATTTCCTTTCCTGGCTTCTGGGAGAGAGAATAAATCTCTTTAGCTCCAGTTCATTTTCTAAATGCTTGCCTTGTATGAGACAAGAGGGAGCACTCCTCTGAGAGCCATAAAGAGATAACCGGTTGCTGCCTGTCTTCATGAAGCTGAGTATCATTTCTCAGCAATCTTCTATTTAAAGATTGGAAATCCAGATTCTTTGTCACATTTATTTACAAGATTTAAAACTAAGTGTTTCCTTTGGATTTTGATCTCATCAAAGTCAACAAATGGAAGTTTTGCCATTGAGTTACTATAATTTATTATTTGCGTTACCAAAGCACCTACGTGCCTCAATCATGGATCAGGACCCCATGGATGTGCTAGGTGCTGTACAAATAGAACAACAAGATGGTCCCTGCTCCAAATAGATTACAATCTAAGTATAAGACAATAGACAACAGATGGAAACAGTGAAACGGAGATACAATGAAACAATGAGACAGCATCATAGGCAGTTGTGTTAGCAGACTTATAAGTTTTCCATAGACATCTCAGTGAAGGAGAGTTAGAAGAAGGATAATGAGGTAGCTTTATGGATGTTTGCAGGGAGCTGCTCCCAAGCATGAGAGGCAGCATGGGAGAAAGCTGGAAGGTGTTTGAAAATTTAACAAATTCTGGAGGAGCAGGCTGTCTGTTATGTAGCTCAACTAATCCATTCTGAAAAGCATTCCAAATTAGAATTTAATGTAATTAGAAACATCCCTATTTAACAAGTTCACTTTAAAATACTTCTGTCTCTCTCTTTCCTGTTCATCTATTTAAAACTATTTTAGTTTGCTGTTGTAAAGAGAATTCCAAAGATTGAGTCAGTATTTCTTCTTGCATGAAAAGAAAAAATGCTGAGGAAAATTAAATGGTGCTGTAATCCCATGAAACCAAGGGGATTATTTTGTCTTCCTCTTTTCTCCTTAATGTTTAACTTAATGTTAAAAATATCATAATTCTTTAATTGTAGCAAGAAGAGCTACATGTTAATTTTGGGTTCTGGAGAGTAAAACTTCTTGCTTATAAAAAGCTTTACTCTGGTTTATGGCTTCTGCAGTTCATAGTTAATATGTAGATTTACAATTAAATAAGCATATCTAAATGCACTGCCCATTTGAACAAAAATACAGTAAGGTAATAGAGAATGTAGCTAGAGTTTCTCTCCATGGTCATTTAGGGCAAAATCTTGCATGCTTTATTTTTTTCTCCAGCTGTCTGCAGTTTTTTGGGGATTTAAGTAATTATATCGTCTCTTAAATTGTGATTATAGCAAAACTGCCTTTTCAGGCTTCTGTGGGTAGAGCTGGAAAGCAACTAAATATTTTTAAGCTTGCTTGGTGAGTTGTATAATATGTCTACTGTATTTATTTAGTAGCCAAGGTTTTAAATCCCAAGATCACAGCCATAAAAGGGAAGTATGCACATTACTATTCTGCCCAGACTCCTTTGTTGAAATTTGCTGTGGCTATCACTGCAGCCAAGCGGATAACCCTAAACTCTGTTTTGTTTTGGTGTTTTTTCCGGACTAAAGCTTAGAGTAAAGATATACATACATACTCTATTTTGTATTCTTAGAATTGTAATTTAATTTTGGTATGTTCCTAGGTTATGTGTCTCATACCTGTTTTATAGAACTAGCTGTGTGTAATCTTGTTAAAGTTTTATGTAATATTAAAAACTTACTTTTAAAAAAGACCTTATGTACTTGACATTTCTGTAGTTAACTGACACTAGTACAACTAAAAAATTCTCCTTTTCTAACTTTTTCCTGCTGAGATTTCATTCTGAACTCTGAAATCTGTTCTCTGTACAGTATGAGCACATATGTATTTTACTTCTGGTGTCTAGATTCTATGGTGATGGGTGCCTTAGAAAAGCATAGGTCTAACACGTGCTTTTCGGTGAGGGTTTATGTTAGAGTATTTTAATGTTTTTAAAATGCTTTAATTGACCACAAAATACAAGAGTGATAGATGTTTAGACTAAATACTGCTATCTGTATGATACGTTTGCATATAGATTCCCTGCTGTATTTCTTTCTATAGAAAGAATACAGTATATTGAGAGATTTCTAATAGCATCAGTCTAGCTGCTTAGCCTGGACTGCCACATCAGCACTAGGGGAATACACTAGCTTCTCTCATGGATTACCCGTGTCACATCCTGACACTCTCCGTGGAGACTGCCACCCGGCTCAACATATGTGCTCAGTTTCCTGGTTTCAATGTATGCATATAACTGAAATGCATACAAAACAGGGATTTTTTTCTTTTTTTTTGAAAAATAAGAATAAAGAAACCAGGACAACTTCATCAAAACTACCTAATATACATATAGTTCCTACTATTTAGTATGTTACATCCCTAAAGCAATTGGCGAACATTAACTCCTTCTCACAACACTGTTAGGCATTTGGTTAGTAATGTTATCCCCATTTAGCAAATAGGGAAACTGTGGAGTACAGCTGGGTGAAATTTTTTGACCAAAACATTTTTTGGTAAATATGCAGATTGGATCACACCAAAACATTTTGCCAATTCATGTTGATTTTGCCAGATTGTTTTGGTCAACAACAAAAAGAACACCCCTAAGAAAAAATCAAAACATTTTGTTATGACATTTTGTAAATGAAATGTTTCCAGTTTTTTTAATCAGTGGGGTAGCCATGTTAGTCTGGATCCACAAAAACAATGAGGAGTCCAGTGGCACCTTAAAGACTAACAGATTTATTTGGGCATAAGCTTTGGTAGGTAAAAAAACACTTCTTCAGATGCATGGAGTGAAAATTACAGACACAAGCATATACCACCGACTTCCTGAAGAAACTACGGTGATTGGTGATCTTCCTAAAAACACAATCCTAGCCACCTTGGACATAGAAGCTCTTTACACCAATATTCCACACAAGGATGGACTACAAGTATCCCTGATGAGGCCACAGCACACCTGGTGGCTGAGCTTTGTAACTTTGTCCTCACCCACAGCCATTTCAGATTTGGGAACAACTTATACCTTCAACTCAGCGGCACTGCTATGGGTACCCACATGGCCCCACAGTATGCCAACATTTTTATGGCTGACTTAGAACAACGCTTCCTCAGCTCTCATCCCCTAGCACCCCTCCTCTACTTGTGCTACATTGATTATATCTTCATCATATGGACCCACAGGAAGGAGACCCTTGAAGAATTCCACCTGGATTTCAACAATTTCCACGCCACCATCAACCTCAGCCTGGACCCTCCACACAAGAGATCCACTTCCTGGACACCACAATGCAAATAAGTGATAGTCACATAAACACCACCCTATACCGGAAACCTGCTGACCGCTATTTTTACCTACATGCCTCCAGCTTCCATCCAGGACACATCACACGATTCATTGTCTACAGCCAAGCCCTAAAATACAACCACATTTTCTCCAATCCCTCAGACAGAGACAAACACCTACAAGATCTTTATTAAGCATTCTTAAAATTACAATACCCACCTGGGGAAATGAGGAAACAGATTGACAGAGCAAGGCAGGTACCCAGAAGTCTCCTACTACAGGAGAGGACCAACAAGGAGAATAACAGAACACCACTGGCCATCACATACAGCCCCCAGCTGAAACCTCTCCAGCACATCATCAACGATCTACAACCTATCCTGGAAAACAATCCCTCACTCTCACAGACCTTGGGAGGCAGGCCAGTCCTCACTTACAGACAGCCCCCCAACCTGAAGCAAATACTCACCAGCAACTACACACCACACCACAGAAACACTAACCCAGGAACCAATCCCTGTAACAAACCCTATTGCCTACTCTGTCCCCATCATAGGACCCAATCACATGAGCCACACCATCCGGGTCTCATTCACCTGCACATCTACTAATGTAATATGTGCCAGCAATGCCCTTCTGCCATGTACATTGGCCAAACCAGACAGTCTCTATGTAAAAGAATAAATGGACACAAATCGGACATCAGGAATGGTAACATACAAAGCCAGTAGGAGAACACTTCAGTCTCCCTGGACATTCAATAACAGATTTAAAAGTAGCCATCCTTCAACAAAAAAACTTCAAAAACAGACTTCAAAGAGAAACTGCAGAGCTACAATTCATTTGCAAACTGAACACCATTAATTTGGGCTTGAATAGAGACTGTTACTGACTCATTACAAAAGCAATTTTCCCTCTCTTGGTATTGACACCTCCTCATCAATTACTGGGAGTGGACCACATCCACCCTGATTGAATTGGCCTTGTCATCACTGATTCTCCATTTGTAAGGTAACTCCCTTTTCTTTATGTGCCAGTATATTTATGCATGTATCTGTAATTTTCACTCCATGCATCTGAAGAAGTGGTTTTTTTACCCACGGAAGCTTATGCCCAGATAAACCTGTTAGTCTTTAAGGTGCCACCGGACTCCTCCAATTTTTTATTTGACATAAAGGAAATTTCACAATTTAAAAGTTTTTTTTATTTTAAAAAGAACTAAAAATGTAAAAAAGTGCTCAAATGAAATGAACCATTTTGTTTGGCTCACAGCTATTTTTAGCAGTTTCTTGGAATTGCCAACAGACCAAAAAAATCCATTATTCACACAGCTTTTACAGCTGAGTATAAGTGATTTGTCCAAGGCCACAGAAGATGTCAGAGTCAGAAGTAGAAAGCAGGTATTTCTAGCTTCTAGCACTGTGCTTGGAGCATGCTCCCTCTCTAAATAAAGAACTTTTAGTCTAAACATATAGTAGTCCCATATCTGCAGTAAAGGTACGTAATTATTTTAAAATACAAACCTGCCTTCAAGCTTACCAAGTAAAGCAGCTGTTTTGACTCCTTTTCATTTTCTAAATTAAAATTTGATCTACTGGCTAAAATTGCCAGTGAATTTCTAAATAGCCATGTATTTTGGGTGGGACTGTAACATGTATCTTTTAGTCTTTTGGTTTACTTTAAACATCTAATTCATTACAAGGGGTAACATTTTCAAAGGTATCTAAGTGACTATGGGCTTGTCTACACTTAAAGCGCTACAGCAGCACAGTGTAGACATGACCTACACCCATGGGATGGGTTCTCCCGTTGGGAAAGATAATCCACCCCCCTGTGAAGCTTGAGCTTCAATCTAGTGCTGTCTACATGGGCTGTCTACAGTTTAACTAAGCCACTTGAGGTATGT
Organism: Lepidochelys kempii; assembly: GCF_965140285.1. Taxonomy (NCBI): domain Eukaryota; kingdom Metazoa; phylum Chordata; order Testudines; family Cheloniidae; genus Lepidochelys; species Lepidochelys kempii. Next base: position 101,742,446 of record NC_136387.1, on the reverse strand, counting down.
GGATTTTTCTCACACTTGACCAATGTAGTTAAACCAACCGAAGTTTTTAGTGTTGACCAGACCTAAGGAGCCTATATCTCATTTTCAAAAGTCACGTAGGCATTTTTGAAAATTTTTACCCAAGGTGCAGCAGTCTGCCAGGCTTCCTGCACATATTGGGTATACTGTGAAATCATGACAGAGGCTGAAAATAGAATGCTTTTTATCCAAACTGACTATTTTTGGCTGTAAATTTGCCTTTTTATTAATAGGATAATGTAATTAATTTTAACAGCTAAGTTAATTTAGGATATGTACTTACTCAAAGGAGTCTTCATCTGCTTAACACTTGTTATACGTATTTCAGAAATATGGGTACACCCACCTTTCTGCAGGCGATCTCCTTCGAGATGAACGAAAAAGACCAGGCTCTCAGTATGGAGAACTAATTGAAAAATATATTAAAGAGGGAGCAATCGTACCAGTTGAGATTACTATCAGCTTGTTGAAGAGGGTAAGAAAAGTGAATGTTGTCTTGATGGTTCACCTTTCCAAGCAAATAAGGTAGTGGGTGTAGCCTGAGAAAACATTTCCCTCCGTTTGAAGTCAGCAAGAGGAAGATGATAGGCAATGGGTGCATGTTGTAAACTTGCTTTTCATTAAAATCACATATGGCTATGTTATGGTCCTTACAGTAGGCAAGAGGCAATGCCTTTCATTACATAAAGCACAAAGAGGGCACTTGGTACATTTTATTATGTTTTCTCTGAAGCTTTTAACTGAACCTAATTCAAAACCAAGTACATTCAGGGCACATTGTATTTTGTGAGAGGTCTCTGTCCTCCTGTTGCCCCGGCTCCCCCTGGCATATGGAGCTACTTCCAGATGCTGCCTGGTGCAGCGCAGCAGCTGTCTGGGAGCGTGCAGCTGCCTGGGACTGTGCAGCTGCTGTGCTGCACGGGGCAGCGTCCCAGGCATCATGGCCCAAAGAGGAGAGGCTCTGGCCCCGCCCCTTCATCTTCCTGGCTGCTGGTTCCTTCCCCCCGCCCCCGTGTGACCCTTTGGGGCCCTTTCTAATCCTTGCCTCTTTTTTGTCCTATGACTGCAGAGGTGTTAACTGGCTACTTCATCTTGAATGGTCTCTTACAATGTGTTAACTCCTTATGCGAAACAATCTGTTCCACTTTGTGTTCAGCTCTGAAAGTCTGAGTACCTTACTTTATAGAATCATAGAATATCAGGTTTGGAAGGGACCTCAGGAGGTCATCTAGTCCAACCCCCTGCTCAAAGCAGGACCAATCCCCAATTTTTGCCCCAGATCCCTAAATGGCCCTCTCAAGGATTGAACTCACAACCCTGGGCTTAGCAGGCCAATGCTCAAACCACTGAGTTATCCCTCCCCTCAGTGGTTTTTCCCATACTTTTTCCATACCTGAAGAGCTCTGTGTCAGCGCCAAAGCTTTTCTCTTTCGCTAACAGACATTGGTCCAATAAAACTCTCATGTTAAAAGTTTGTAAATCATGTCAACATCTGACCAACACTTAATAGACAAATATATTATTTTGTGTGTAAGAAGTTATTGAACTGAACTGTGCTATCTATTAGGTTATGGATCAAACAATGGCTGCCAATGTCCAAAAGTACAAATTCTTGATTGATGGATTCCCCAGGAATGAAGACAATCTTCAAGGCTGGAATAAGACTATGGATGGAAAGGCAGACGTGTCTTTTGTTCTGTTTTTCGACTGTGACAATGAGGTATTGAAATATCATTGCTGTGTACTGTTATCCCATGTTGTATGATGAGAGGCAGATAGCGAGAACAGTAAAACTGTGTTGAAGGTACTGAATTTTCCAATATTCATGAGCATTAGCAACATAAGGAAGTCCTGGGGCTATGACTACTGAGGATTTTTGGTAGTTCACTTGGTAGCTATAAAACTTCTTGTGCAAAATGGGGTTAATAATCTAACCTTTGTAAATTGGTTTTAGATCTAGGTATTGCTATTACTGTGTTCTTCAGAATAGCAAATGTCCAGTTGCGTTAAGAAATTATATTGAACAACAATTCTGAACAATTTAGTTTTTCCTTAAGAACCCTTTGAAATCAAAAGGATTGTGTCACATATCTTGTGACAAAGTTCCTCCTCTGTCTTGGTGGATTATTGGTGGATTTGCTCGCCTTGGAGCTTCACGGCAGCCCTCAGTTTGGCCATTTTCGTGAACCCACAGTCTAGGTCAACTCCTCCTGTGTCTGACCAGGAGTTGGGAGGTTTTGGAGGAGCCCGGGTCCGCCCTCTGCTCCGGGTTCCAGCCCAGGGCACTGTGGAATGCAGCTGTCTAAAGTGCTTCCTGGAACAGCTGTGCGACAGCTACAACTCCCCGGGCTACTTCCCCATGGCCTCCTCCCAACCCCTTCTTTATTCTCACCATAGGACCTTCCTCCTGGTGTCTGATAGTGCTTGTACTCCTCAGTCCTCCAACAGTCCGCGTTCTCACTCTCAGCTCCTAGTACCTTTTGCTCCCAGCTCCTCACATGCACACCACAAACTGAAGTGAGATGTAACCGTTAGAGCTAGTCAGAAACTGAAACATTTAAAATGGTAGGTAGATTGACCTTCTGGGGAACTTTTTTTTAATTAAAAAATCTACTTTTTCCTTTTTTTTTTTCTTTTTTTTCAAATTTTAAAATTGCACATGTTCAATTTTGGAAAAAAATCTCATAGTTAAACTGATCAGTCAAACTTGGGAATTCAAAAGATGACCAGCTGAAAAAAACATGATAAAGAACAAACAAGCTAAATTGTTTCATCAGAAATTTCTATCAGAAAAATTGGGGGGGGGAAACTAAATGAAAACTTTCATTTTTGAAAAAAAGATAATTTCTTCCCCTCCCCAAAAGTTCTTGATCAAATTTGTCTGACTAGTTCTAATAATCTACAATAATATCTGAATGACCTTTTACTTTATTTAAATTAAATCAGCGATGTATTCCATATGAAAAATTGTTTTAAAAGATCCCTCTCTTGCACCTTGACATATATAAAAAATTTGCCATGTATTATCAAGATTATTCATTTAACATTAGAATGTAACCATAACTTTATATGTATTTAGTAACTATTAACCAGTTATACTTTGTGAACAATATATATATATTACAGATCAGAATAATTTAATAAATACAGTGATACTGACTGAGCAAAAATTAAGACGCTTGTCATTCAGACCTAGTAAGTTAACATTTAGTATGTGTACCTTAAATGTTATAGGCTTGTATTTTCAAAAGAGACTAATGGATTTTTTTTTTAATATATTCACTTTTAGTGGCTAAACTTGACAATTAAAGAGTCTGATTTTCAAACAGCGCTGAGCATCTGCTCTCTGAAAGTTTAGGTATTCAATCTTAGTGTCTCAGATTGGGCACCCAAAATCATTAGTCACTCTTGAAACTGTAAGCCATCACCTCCCGCCCCTCCTCCCCCCATTTCCCAAGCCACAATTAAAAAGGCAAGTGAATCAAAAACTAATTCATAATACTGTCTAGATCTAGCTAATCTTTTGTAAAATATATGCACTGAACTATGTGCGCGCAGGTTCACTCGCCCTCAAATCGGTTTTCACATTAATGAACTAGGCCTATTGAACAAAGGACAAAGGTTTGTTATTGAGTCTTTCTTCAGATATAGAAAGATAATGGTCACATGCTTTTAAGAGTTCATTCTGTGTTTGTTGGTAGATATGTATTGGCCGCTGCCTTGAAAGAGGAAAGAGCAGTGGTAGGAGTGATGACAACCGAGAGAGTCTAGAAAAGAGGTACTGTACCCAGAAGTTTTCATAGTTATGTTTCTTGTTTTCTTTGTATGATGTGAGACATCTTTTTCTGTCTTACAGACTTCACACATACCTGCAGTCAACTAAGCCCATAATAGACCAATATGAGAAAATGGGAAAAGTCAGGAAAGTGGATGCCTCTAAATCTGTTGATGAAGTAAGTTTCAAGGACAAATAAATTGTTGGGCTTACAATAACATGGTATATATTTTTGGATCCCTTCTTCTGAGATGTAGAGTCAGTGATATCCCTTCTCTCCATCCCTTACATATAGTCTTCGTCTTTTTGGTCTGCCTATGAAATGTCAAATACAATAATTTTTTCTTTTTAGTGGTAGGGCTCTTACAAGAGCTCCCCATTTATCACCTTTAATCACCTCCTTTTCCTGCTTCTCAAAAGCTGCCTTATCACAGGAAGATAGGAGGGCTAGAGAGGGCTCCATGTAGGAAGTCAACTGGGGTTATGATGTGCTTCCTATTCACCCTGGGGCTGAATGCATTGCATCACAATGCTATTAACCTTTGCGCGTTCAGGACCAAGGAACCAAGCTCTAGTTCTTAACACTGAGACCCAGTGAAACAAGCTATTGTGCAATCCCAGACCAGTCACCAGACTGGATCATAATGTAGATTTTTCCATCTACTCTTCCAAGAGAGTTCTGGGGAGCAAGGGTGGATCATGATTCACTTACCTAAAGTTGAAGGATGGTTGAAAGCTGGGTGTATGTTTGGCTACATCTCTAATTGAAATGGACTATGTCTCGTCAAATTTTGCCCAGAATTTAGAATTTGTAAAAATATATTTTTTATGAAACCTAAAACCAAATAAAATGTGTTAAGAACTGATGTAAATAGCATGTGAAGGAAGACATTTGCAGTGCACACAACCGGAAGTTTTATTTCTTCTACAAAACCCAGGAACTATGCTTCATATACATTAAACTCTGTCTACTGCCACCTTGACTATTAACTAATTGTTTACATATATACAGATAGAGCACTCCTTTAACAAAATGTTTCCATAAATTGAATTTTTTTCCTCCTCAACTGGGAACCAGTTTTGCTTCAAACAAATATTCCCGTACAATCCAAACACTGCAGTTTTTATGCCAGTGCATGGAAATACAAAACCAAAGTAAAATAGAAACTAACTAAAAACGAAAATTAAATGTATTAGTCTCTTTTCATTGTTGAAGCTGAATGAAATGCAAAAACTAAACATTATAAGTAGAAAAAAGTTCTGTTTTTACTAATTATTGGTGTTACCCTCACATCATAAAGGTTGGGAAATTGGCCCTCCATTTTGCAATTAGTTCAGTACATACAGACCACTTGTAGTCAAGCCACAAGGGCTCACCTATCTGGATCTGCTTGTGACAGGGGCCTGTTTTTTTTAACTGTGTTTTTGTTTAGATTTTTTAAAATGTAGTAATCCCTTTTGAAGAGTTTTCTGCTATAGATGGCTTGCTCTCATGCTGCCACACAAAAAGAAAATGTAATAATGTTGATAACCTAAACAAAAATAGATGGAGATGAGAGACTGAATAGGATTTGGTGCCAGATTCCCTCACCTCTATTCTGATATGCACATGTCTTTTAAAAAAATGAACTACGTCTTGTACATTTTAAAAAAATACTGATTTACCATCAATACCTGTGTGTGGTCGTCTAACTGAAAATGGCTGAATATTTAATGTTCCATAATTTTAATTAAATGTTTCTCTTTCAGGTTTTTGGCAAGGTTGTGAACATTTTTGACAAAGAAGGCTAGTTCCATTCTTGAAAGTTCTCTTGAAATTGTGCTTGAATCTTGCTTTAATAGCTGCTACTAAATTCAACACTTTTGTAATCATTTTAAAGGTTTTTTTAAATGTTTCTTGTATTCACAGATAGTTGGAAAAGCAATTAATTGAAAATTAAATTGTTTTTAAATAGGAATGGATTCATTTATTGTGGCTATAGTAGACAATAAATTTCAGGATTCTTTTCTAACTTAGTTCAGTTACTTACAAAATAAAGATAGTAGTCAAAATCGATCTGGAGAGACTATCAATCCTTTTACAATTTGTGCCATTCATGGGCAGCCTTTCTTATCCCTTATTGCCATAAATCTGTTTTTAAGAGTCCATAAATAGCAATGCTCAGTGGCAGAGCCTACATATCTTTTTTTTTTTTTTTTAAAAAAAAAAAAACCTCTCAGCCTGTTTTTGGACCAAACTTAGGAAACTTTTTCCAAGTAAAATTTTATGCAGTTGATAGTCCTTTTATCCCACAGCTAAATTCTGTAAGCAGAACTGTAAAATTAGCATGTGCATTTGTTTTAGAACTTTTCGTCTAACTAATTTAATACAGTGTGAAGCTGTTAAGCAATAGATGTACAAAGTGCTTTGGTAAAGTGGTACTCTCTTAGGACTCTGAGTGCATAGCATGTGTTGTAATTTATTGAGTACTTAGAGAAAATGTACCCCCTTTTGCACAGGAGGACTACGCAGGGGTTAAGAATAGAATTGCAGAGTTAGTTTAGTGTCTAAGCACTCACTTTGTGATGGTAATTATGCTCTTAAGTACAATGAAGTAATTAGACAGTGACAAACCTCCAAACAGATGTGTAGTAAAACTATTCTTTTAACAGTTTCTGTTTTTGTAACAAATGAAAGGGCATTTCTGTATTGTTGATTATTGATTGTATTGTTGAATACTTTAAGGTTTGTTATATAGGGAAAGAGATTTTTATGGTTAAACTTGTAGTTTCTCTAAAATTGTATAATTTTAATAGTTTGTTTTAAAAAGTTTTTTTAATTATTGCACTTCGTTTGACCAGTTTGAATTTTTTTAAATGTTTCATTCCCTTAAACAAATTAGTTCATGCTTTATGGCATTATCTTGCATTAGTGCAGTGCAGTTGTCAGCAGTAATAGTTGGAATTAACAAGTGACTGGTTGAAACAAGCCATCCTGTATTTAAGTACTGTGCAGTTGTAATATAGTTATGACTTTCTTTTGTTAAATACCATTTTTTCCACAAGCTTTAATGCTCCTAGACCTATAGGGGTTCAATCCTGCATTCCTCAAGTCCCAAAACTTTCATTAAAGGACATCCAGAAACCTGAGGATGAGTATTTTAACTTTTTCTTTTTTTTTTTTTTTTTTGGCGTTATCCATTATTATTTTTGCTACATCAGCTGCTGCTATAATTAGATGTGATACTCTAACATGTTGTGATGTATAGGGAAAAATGGTCTTGAATTTTTGGGCTTCAGCTCATCTTGAAATCCTACTTGGGAAAGTCACAAGTGAGTTAATAATAGTTTTGATTTAATTACGACTACTTTAGTCCTGATCCTGCATTCGGATCTGCTCAGGCCAACTCTTGCATGAAACTCTGTTTACTTTACTGAAGCTTATAAGACTGCGAGTTCAGAGTTTTTAATATGCAATGGAACATAGCCACTGCTAAAAGAGATTTTTTTCCCAACACATCGGATGTTTAAAGTCAGACTATTGAGCACAAATAATATAAAGCTTAGTAACACAGAAAATATGGACCATGCCTTGTTCCTGAGAATTTGGAAGATTTTCACAAAATCCTTTAAATGCTTTCACCTGATTAATTCCTCCCCTTTTCAAAACTACTGAAACTGTTTTCCATGTCTAAATGTGCTGACCTAAGACAGGATGAAATGGAACTACAGTTCTGATATAAAAGCTGAAATCAAGACTCAAACACTTTTGTAGGCAGATTGAAGAAATCTGTCTGAAGATGCAAATATTTATTTTGGTGGTGGTCTAATAATACTGGCTTTTAAGAGTTCTGATAAGAATAGATTCTGTTTCCTCTCATTATATACCTTACTATGTATTTAAGAGCTGAAGCCAAATAAGTAACAGTTACTTAGGAATAAGTTTTAAAAAACACTGTTTTAAAAACAAAAAATGTTGGCAGTATTGAATTTGGAGTAAATTGTGCATTGTCTGTACAATTTGAGTAATCTTGTCCTTCTGTTTATTGAAGATGCCATTAATGGTTTTATTCAAGATGAGACATAATTAAAATTAAATTCAATAAAAAAATAGAAAGTAATATATCAATGTGTCTTTTCCATGTAGCGGCATTCTGTATAAAGAATTTGAGTAGTTCCTCCAATACATTTTGCTGTGTGGCTTCATCCAAGTTCCTGGCTTACATTTATGATCTGCCATGAAAAATGACAAATTAAGGATATATTCCTATATAACACACAGGTTCCAAGGTCAGAAAACGAGGCCCCAGAGACCCTACTCAACCCAGGTTAAGATTGGGGAGCATATAGTATTTGAAAACATGGCTTTTCTCCTTCTCTCTGATATGTATATAATGTTATCTGATCATGCAGTGATAATTCATCTGATCCGTCTGTAAAAGAAAAAGGACCCATCAGTGTTGGCACATGGATCAGAAAAGCTGTTTCTGGTCTACAACTGCTATAAAAGGGCTCGTATTTCTTTCCCTTCTCCCCCCGCCCCCAGCTTTATTCAGCCATCAGCTGCTCTCTTTGGTGCCAAGGCACTGCAAGCTCCTGTAGCATCTCTGTGCTCTCAAGAAACTTTTCACCATTGAACAGGTATGGATGTCCTTTCACTGTCTGAGTTCCCCCATAATTCTTTTCAATGGCACTTGGTCTTCTCAAAGTGTGTCGGCCCCCTGCGCAGCCTGTTGAGTCTTAGATGCCTCATAAATCTGGCTTCCTCAATAGAACGCCATTATTGGCTGTAGGTGAGACATTTGTGATTCATTTTTCCACTTAAGAGTTGTATTTTTCTCCTTAGAGCTTTAAAGGCACTATTTCAGATACAGCAAAGTTGAACTTGCTTTTAGGTTTAGTCCCCGACCCTGCTCCAGTGGACATGAATGGTAAAACCTCATTGATGTCAGCGGGAGTAAGATTGGTTCGTTGGGCCCCGAACTTTTTCCCCCCTCAAATGAGATCTGCTTGGAGGTCTTAATTTTTGATGTCAGGAACTGCTATAGCTCTGGTTTAGGTGTTCAACTGCTGAAACCCCTTCTTGAGTTGAGATTCAGTGCAAAAAGTTGCCAGCTTTAAAGTGAAAAAATATTTCATCATAGAATAAGGTATACAGATAGTTAGTTGGTTATTGGTTACTTTACCGCATATTCCCAACGGGAGTGTTTGTCATGAACCTAAAAAGAGAGTTCATGAGTGTAACACTGAGTTACTCTGCAGTGTACTCTGATTTATGCTGCTATGTAAACTTGTTTACAGCTAACCAGGAGGAACTGAGTTGAGTGAGGAGAGTTTTAATTATTTGCATGGAAAACCTTAGCTCAAACTGCAGTAGTCATCCATGATTATTTTATTCAGCTGGAAAGGTGGCATTTTAGGAGACTAGATTTCTACTTCAGACGTGACTTGAAGTCCTTGCTGAAATGAATTTTATACCAGTGCTGTCTCATATTATACCAAGAGGTTCAAAAGGACTGCCTATAACAGAGTTGGCAGTCTGCGCTCAGAGGAAGCCAGTACCTGGTCCCTCACCTAGACGAGGTCGTTTCTCCAGAACACAGATTTATAGTGCTTTAGCACTTAGGGGCCAACCAGGTTGGGGCCATATTGTGCTAGGTGCTGTACAACACACAGTAAATCACAGTCCCTGCCCCTAAGAGTTTATATCCTAAAACACAAGATATACAGGTAGATATGATAACCAGACAAGTAAGAGTGAAGGGTACAGGAGACAGAGCAACAAAAATAATAGAATGTGTACATTCTCTTAGCCAATCAGTGACTATAGATTACACTAACCAAGAAGCTATGGGGATTCACTCAGTTTCCATGCAGTACTTTGTATATCAATTTTAACAGGGCTCAGGACTTCACTTGCGGCTGCCTGATGTCCCCCAACCCTTAACCTTCACAATTTACAATTCTTTGGTGGTGGGAAGGATATACCTGGGGAAAGAGGAAAGGAGAGGTATTCAATTAATTCTAATACTGTCCATCAGTCTCTTCAGAGCACACTCCCTTTCACTGACACAAGTGAGGGAGATCTACTGTCCCATATCAAGCTGTTAACTAAATACCAATATAATAAACTTGATACTTTTAATTATATAATATATAGTTTGTTTATAAATGAGTTACTCTGTGTTTTCTCCTGTGCAAATGAGATCAGAAATGCTCCTGTGAGCCTGTTGAAGCTTCAAATTGGCACATAGCAGACATTGCATGGGTGTACGTCCATGTTCCTTGTATGTTTAGCAAACCACAATCTATTGTGCTTGGACTGAAGTGAATGAGAGCGAGAGAACCAAAAGGCAGCTCAAGATCTGTGCATTAAAACGGAAAGCCTCCTAGAGTCATAAATCCTACATCATAAATAGGATTTAAGCCTTCCTGGAAGCTTAGTTTTCAGATGTTTACCTGTTAGTCTAAAGGCAAATAGACAGTGTCTGTCATATCTTTTCCGGTATATACCGTGCCAGAGAACCTTCTAAATGAAGCATCAGGAGGCACACAATTCACTGGGTGTCTTCACTCATCATCCAAGTCCCTTTAGATTCCAACAAGCTGCCATGGCAAATTCAACTTCGGGCTGAGGCTGTAGTACTGAATGAGATAAAGACAGACAGAGGCACTCCTGAAGAAGGAATAGCTCCTGTGGATTTATTAACCAGGAGTAGCAATTCCAGCCCATTTTGTAATTAGGTTTATTATTGTAGTTATTGGCAATAGCAGAATTTTTCTCTTTCCCTTGGACACATGATAGAGGGATGTGCTCAAAGGTTTGCTTTTGTCCGAAACCTTCTTTACACACGATTAACCATTTAACCCTAAAGCAAATACTGATTTGGGCCGCTCATACCGTACAAACTCCTGTGTGTGTGGTTTTTGTTTTTTGTAATAGCTACTGAAGGAAGACAGCTCTTGGAAAATAAGGTGGAGCCAGCACAAATGATTTGTGCCCTTATCTTGAGTGGCTATTTTGAAGAATGAAAGTGTTTGCTCTTTTTCAGAAAATGGAAAAGACAGTGGGTTTCTCTGCAAGTAGTAAAGGAAATGTGACACTCCAATAGTGTGTCAAAAAAAATCTTCCGCTGAATGGTTCAATGAAGTCCACTTAATCCATAAGTATGAAAAAGCAGCATGACAGTATACCGCTAAGTCCGTTGGGCTCGACGCTACAATCTGTGTTAGACTCCATAAGTGGTGGCTTCAGCCATCTCCTTGTGCTGGGAACCATGGCCGATCTCAGATGTGAAGCTGTATCTGTCTAAGGCCTTGGCTACACTGAAAAGGTTTGCCAATATAGTTATACTGACCAGCTTTCCCAGAGTAGATGCAGTTTATACTGGCAAAAAAGTCCTTTTGCTGGTATAGCTTCTGCGTGTTTCCCCAAGCAAAATAAGCTATATTGGAAAAAGGACTTTTTTTGCCATTATAATTCGAGATTACACATTAGCCATGTTGGCAAATAACCACATCCATAAAAGCCATAGCTATGCCGGCAAACCTGAATGTATAGCAGACCTCAGACTCCCTCAGGGAACACATGAGTACTGCAGGAAGGGGGTACTGGTGGTTCATTAGGCGATGATCTGCTTGTCTTATTCAATGCAGAATCAACACCTCAAATTGGTAGGAGGGGTGCTGCAGGCGTGGTCTTCTAGAGACACAGTTGAGGTCATGACTACTCCTGAAATAGTGCGTAATATTTATCTCACACTCATACAGGTGCCAATGCTGAGGCCCATTCTCATTTCCAACACAGGTAATTACATCCTTCCAACCTAAATTTCCTCTCTAATTTCATTTAGATATGATTGTATTCTATGATGCCTTCCTAAGGTATGGTGTATTGATTCCATACACAGTTAAACAGTTGCAGTCTTCCTCACTTTACGTAAAGAGACTCCCTAGTAGTGGCACGATACTTATTTTCATCACAAATTTAAGCAGTCGTTGCTTGTAAAGTGATTTGGAAGTTAAATCCATGGCACATATTTACAATTTTTGGTAAAATGCTACATTATTTCAGGCCTAGTCCCTCTTCTGGCCATTCATTGTAGTCAGTGTTAAAATTCTACTAGGCTTTCATTTAGATTGTAGGCTGTTTTGGGCTCAGATTGTCTTTCTCCTGTGTGCAGCTCTGAGCACAGTCATTACTGTTTAAATAATAGTAACAAAAAGTCTCAAAACTCTTTCTGTGCTAATCTAGGCTATATCTGGAATAACTCTGTTGAATTCTGTCAAGTCAGTGTTCAATGAAGGTGAAATTTATATCTGTGTGGAGAACTAAGTGAAGCCCTCTGTATTACATAAGATTCTAAAATAAGATTTGAAGAGATATCTAAGACTTGTGTTGGCACTTTGCATGGGGTGAATTTCACTCTGGTTGAAGAAGTTGAGATAGTTAAGTCCAAAGCTGCTTCAGAAGAGGGATCTCACAAAACTCAATGGCTGGACAACCAAATGGCAGACCAAATTAAATGTTGAGAAGTGCCAAGCCATGAACACTGGAAAACGTAATCCCAGATATATATACAAAATGTTGGGGTCTAAATTATCTGTTACCACTCAAGAAAGATCTTGGAGTCATCATGGAGAGTTCTCTGAAAACATCTCAATGAGCAGCAGCAGTCAAACGAGCCAACAATGTTAGGAACCAGTAGGAAAGGGATAGCTAATAAGATTGAAAATATCATAATACTACTATCTAAATCTGAAACACCCACACCTTGAATACTGTGTGCGGTTCTGGTTGCTCCATCTCAAAAAAGATGTACTAAAATTGGAAAAGGTACAGAGAAGGGCAACAAAAATGATTAAGGGTTATGGAACAGCTTCTCCATGAGACGAGATTAAAAAGATGGACTGTTCATCTTGGAAAAGAAATGACTAAGGTGGGATATGCAAGAGGTCTATAAAATCATGACTGGTGTGGAGAAAGTTAATAAGGAAGTGCTATTTGCCTCTTCACATAACACAAGAACAAGGGGTTACCCAATAAAGTTAATAGCTGGTTAAAACAAACCTAAGGAAGTACTTCAAGCAATACACAGTCAACCTGTGGAACATGTTGGCAGGGGATGTTGTGAAGGCCAAAAGTATAACTGGGTTCAAAAAAGAATTAGATACATTCATGGAGGATAGGTCCATCAATGAGCTATTAGCCAAGATGGTCTGGGTTGCAATTTCATGCTCTGGGTGTCTGTAAACCTCCAACTGCCAGAAGCTGGGACTGGACAAGGGATGGATCACTCATTAATTGCCTGGTCCTGTTCATTCCCTCGGAAGGATCTGGCACTGGCTATTGTTGGAAGACAGGACACTGGGCTAGATGGACCATTGGTCTGACCCAGTCTGGCTGATCTAATGAGTCATTGCCAAAGCTGGGATGAGACACTTGTTTGCTCCTGATTTTCTACACCATGTTCAGATCTAACCTTTCAATCACAGGAGCACATAAAGCATAGCTCAGTTGAGCATGCATTAGCCTGAAGATATAAAGGTCTCTGGTTCAATGCTGGGCTTTGGTAGCTCCCAAACCTCCTTTAGGTCATACTAGATGATCTTGTGGTCCCTTCTGGCCTTAAACTGTATGCTAAAACTGGAATAAACAGAAGCCTTAATTGTATTATGCTGGTCTAACCAAGCAGAACTTGTATTTTGCAGTATTCTTCATATAGCAGTTTTCCTGCACTGTTTGTTTTTTGTTCACCTCTGGTTCCCGCATCCCATATTTTTCTCTGTTGGATAAGTCCCTTTTGTTTAAGCAAAACAAGCAACTTTTATAGAAGCTAGGCCAAAATTTATGACCTGGGATTCTTGATGTTAGGCACCTAAACCAAAGGAGCCTGGTTTTCAGAGGCATTGAGCATCTACAGCTCCCTGGGGTGTCGTCTGAATCTGTGAGTGCTGGGAAATCCCTGAGAATCAGACCATTACATTTGCAGGTGCCTAAATTTACTTTGTAAACTGCTGCTTTCATGCTGTACATTCACCCACTTTTCTACAGGACATCTTTCCCACTCCATGTACTGCTGTAGCATTTCCTTACTTATGATTAGGAGGACAGAAGGTGGTCCTCCTTTAGCCTCATTGGGTTGCACTCAATGGATCATGTGGAGAGGTTTACCAGGTTACCACTTGGCCAACATCCTTCCCAAAGACCAAGCCACCTTACTTCTTTAGGATGGCTACACGTCTCTAATACGGGCATTAGAATCCCGTGAACTCCCACCTGTTCTCTGGCCATCCTAGTTTGCTTTCCTTATACTAGGTTGGAATTTTCCATTGAAATGGCTTTGCAACAACAACAAAAAAAACAAAAAACGGGTTTTCAGCTGAAGGTAAAATTTTGATTTTTTTCATTGAAATCAGCTGACTGCCCCACACCGAAAAAGTTCTGTTTGGAAATGCTGCCGTGGTGCATCATGAGAGATGTCGTGCCGGTGCCTCGTATTTCCCCAGTCTCCTCATAGAACAGGCTGGACTACACCTGCCATGATACGCCATGACCAGGGTCTCCCATGATGCACCACCCTCACCCATAGGGGGACAACCAAACGAAGGAGGCCAGACCATAGGAGGCAATGAGACCATGAGGCACTGTGGGAGCATTTTCAAATCAAAACTTCCTGAATTTTGGCTGAAATGTTTTGACATTTGAATTTCTGTTGAAGAAAGCAACAACTTCCCTGCAAGACAGAGAGAAACTCCCTGCCCCCCCCCCCCGCCCCCCGGCCCTGTTTTCACCTAAATTTTCCATGGTAAGAAAGAAACCAATTTTGACTAACTCCCCATAATGCTGATGTCAGGGCTTCAAATGTTCTTCAGCAAGAAGGCCACCCATCTTGCCTATAGTATGTGACTTGTAAAAGGTCCATGAATCTGGGATGCTGCTTTTGCCAGGGGTAGGAGGCAGCTCCCAGCAATAAACATCCCACAAAATTATGTATGTTCTTCAAGAAATGTACCAGGACTGTCTGCTAATTGCAAAAATACATAATGGATGCCTACAGCATCTGTTATATATTCTAGCACAAAGTTTCATCCATAAGTAAACTCTGAACAAACAGTAAGATTATTTTTCAGAGTGGCAGCCATGTTAGTCTGTATCCGCAAAACGAACAGGAGGACTTGTGGCACCTTAGAGACTAACAAATTTTTTAGAGCATAAGCTTTCGTGGACCACCGCCCACTTCATCGGATGCATAAAATGGAACATATAGTAAGAAGAGATATATATATATATGTATATATATACACATACAGAGAAGGTGGAAGTTGCCATACAAACTGTAAGAGGCTAATTAATTAAGATGAGCTATTATCAGCAGGAGAAAAAACTTAAAGTAAGATTATGTAATTTTAAGTGTTCCAATGTGTCTGTCACCCATGCACCCTACAGTTTAATTTTATTTTAAAAATACACCTATATTTGACTTGCAGTTGGGGAGAGAGTTGTTTATCGTGCTAGCTTGTGGAAATCCACTACCTGGAAAAGTCTTGACCTAAAAGCTTTGCTAGATTTTTAGCTGCGTTCCTCTGGAAGCAAGGACCATATGGTCTCTGAAGGGATCAGTTATCTCATTGCAATTGTTCAAATTCACCACAAGAGGGGGTGCTGGGTTCATAAAGAAGGGACACTGGAGGTGGTAATGTGTAATTCATAGTGCACACTAAAAATGTGTGTAACACTATGTCCTGGGATATAAGAAGTGTATGATTTTTGTGTTCGAGCACACGTGAAAATATTTGTACCCAATAAACAGGACCGACAAGTGTTGTATTTTCAATGCTGAGAGAAATCTGCTGTATTTAAAATGGCAATAGTTAGGATTTGAATGTATTTTTGTCAATTTATTACTTTTAATAGCAGCGATTAATGAAAGCCAATTTCTTTCTAGAGGGCCACTACCACCATGATGCAGCTTCTGTGGTATATCTGCTAGCCACCTGGCCTTGATTAATAAACTAGGGTGAAATCTACCCCTTGGTGAAGGACACCCCACAAAATCTTCCTGCATTGTGCAAATGCCATGATAAGGCTGCATGGAACAACGGGGTCAATGAAGCCGATGGGGCCTGGGAGGTGGGCTCTGTGTTGGATGTGAATAGGTTGCTAAAGAGGGAAGTACTGGATGAGATTGATCAGGAAATGGTGGGGGGGGGTCCCCTCCCCCATGAAATTTTTTTTAGAAAAATGAAATAAATTGACAAATCAAAAACTTGTTTTGCCTTTCAGCTACTGAAAATTGATTTTTTTTTCACAATCCCATCCTCCTCCCCACCAATGGGCAGTGTCCATTTTGATGAAAAAGCCATTTTGATGGAAAATTTACAAATAGTTCTACTCCCAGACCATGCCTGCCTGTGTCCAGTGATTGGGAATCCCCACATGAGTGCGTCCCCCCACCCCCCACGCCAGCTGGAATAGAGATGCTGCTGCAACCTCCCATAGCTACAGTCCCCTCCCGTTCTAGAAATGAACAGAACCCCTTGCTTTTTTTTTAAAGGCCAAAATGCGTTGCATTATTGCAACATCAGCGTGTCTGCTAGGTAGTTAGTATATCCCCATTTTACAGATGGGGAAACGGAGACCTGTGGAGGTGAAGTGACTTGCCCACAGTCATGTTTACTGCTGTTTCACGCATTGCAGAGTCTCCGTAGACTTCCCAGTGCTACACTTCGTGAGGCGCTGCACAGAGATAGCCCCTCGTCCAGTCCCTGTGCAGCTGGGCCAAGACAACTGCCCTGGCTGTCTCCCTCCCTAAGGAGTGATCCTGCTCAGACAGCTGCTAGTGTTCACTTGGTGCAACAATTCAGTTATTCCTTTACTCAAGCAGCTGCTGCTAATCCAGAGCCCTGCCTTCCACAGTGGAAATGACCTTTGGTCTCTGCAGCCACACCCTGTGAAGAGCTGATGTGTAGACCTCTACAACAGAAGCCATTTGCGGTGCACAACGCCACTGTATTGCCAACCCTAACCATTCAAAAATCATGAGTTGTTGGGTTTTTTTTTTGAAATGATACATTTGGGGTTCTTCCTGAGCCTTTAAGATGTGGTCAGGCCACGTTTTCTAGTTTTTCTCCACAACCAGGGCTACGAACTTACTTTTTATAAAAGAAAGCTGAGAATCTCCGGTAATCACCTGACTCCAGGAGCTTGGGATTTAAGCAAAATACCAAATATTGCAAGTTTCACAATAAAATTGCAAGAGGTGGCAAGAATGCAGTTAAGTTTTATTGGTTGGACAAAACCCAGGAATTATACTACATTTTCTTGAGCACCAGCTTCTGGTAGCTTGTCTATTAGCTAATTGTACATCTATACAGCTAGAACACTCTTGCAGTGCGTCCCAACTCCTTACAAAAACAACAGTGCTCCATGCAATACCTATCCTCATATTTCACAGCTCAAACTTTCCACATGTATCCTTATCGTTTGCCACAAATTAAGCCACCTGTAGCTAATATCAGAGACCAGGACTTGAAAATAACCAAATCTACAAATAGGGACTGTAATAGCTTAGGGCTTTATCATAAGTATTTTACTGGATACAGAATTAGCAACTGCCCCAGTCCACCTTCTCAGAACCCCTATGCTTTTTAATTTTCTCAGCCTTGTTTCAGTACAACTCCTGCAGTGGTCTGCATGCGGATATTTATCCCCTCTGTGGAAGAACATTAAATATAAGGTAAAGGGCTGGGGCTAGCCATCTGGCTTGAGGATATTGCTTAGTTCACATTGAGTGAGGGGAATTTGAAACATAAAATCCGGACCGAAATACAGAGTAAGAATTGGAGCTATCTGGAAAATGGAAATCCCTTCCTTCAAAAACTTCTGCATTTTTGAAAAAAAAACCCCAAAAAACTCATCCCAAATCAGGAGGAAAAGTACAAAAACAAAACCCCACAATTTTTGGCAGGAAGGGATTTCCAGGAAAAGAATCCATTTTGGAAGACCTGAAATAGTATTTGTCAGCTTCCCAGCTGCCTGCTTGGAAGATTCTCTCCAATTTCTCTCAATTTCTCTCTTTTTCCCTGCAGGCAGAAAGTATAATTGATTAAGGGCTTTCCCCACTTCCAGGCAGTTGCCTGAAATTGACAAGTGCTTGCCAGGCGGGGAGCCTTCATTTAATTTTTCCCCATGGAAAAGCAATTTTTATTTGTATAATTGAAATTTTCCCACAGAAAATTTTGATTTTTGCAAAAAGGGCATTTTTCACTGAAAAACCATCCTGATGGAAAATTCCCAACCCGCTCTAGTAAGAACAATGTTCTACACTTACATAACCCCTTCTGTTCAATTATTTATTATTGTGCCAACATTTAATGACTTCAGCCAGGAATCAGGGCCCCACTGTACTGTGCAGTGTACAAACAAATAACACATAAATAGTCCCTGGCCTGGGAGCTCCCAACCTAGGATTTTAACACCATGCAACAAGTGAATAAACTTGCATCTGGGATGTGTGTGGGAGGTAAGTAACAGTAGAGTCAAGTGCGTTCGCCTAAATCTAAGCAATGTAGAGTGCTTAACCAAGGTATGGTGCATTATCCCCCATTACAGATGGGAAAACCGAGGCACAGAATGATTCAGAAACTTGGCCTCGGTCACAGCCTGAGCCAGTGGTGAAGTGAGAAATAAGTCCAGTCTACACACAGAAATGGCACTGAACTGGTTTCTAAATCAATGTAGTTAAATGGATGACGCTCCACTGAACATATTTACATCGTCTTAAGAGAGCCTTATATTGCTGTAGCTTAATTCATTCAAAATGGTTTAAGAGTTAGTTACAGCAGTTTAACAACAGCGATGCAGGAAACAGATATTGGTAAATTGCTGCAATTCCTGTGTCGACAAGACCATGGATTAGATTAGATTAGCAAAGTGTGAACCACCAAAGGTTTGGTTTGTGCTGAATAAACATCCAGAGGCTCTAATTTTTGTCCAAAGTGCTTGGTGGAGACATTTAGCTGGGAAACTCACCAAAGCAGGCTCTCTGGTGAGACTGCCTGTGTCAGGAGAGACATACCCTGAGAACAGATTAATGGGAGTTATATTCATAGGCTGTGAACAGAAGTAAGACCCCCCCCCCCCCAAAAAAAACCCTCTTCTTATCTCCTCACCTTGCCTGACCCACCCCAACCACCGAGGAATGAAAGACTAGATAATTACACTTCAGATGACGTGTATTTTAAAGTGAGTAAGGACATCATTTAATTAAACCGATAAGGCCCAAGTGACCTTAATAAAAAATTGGGAGATAACCTCAGTCTTCAAAATTAGGTAAAAAGTGACTGAGCGAGGACTACAGCTGACCTTCTGATAGAGATTATTACAGGCGATAGTGAATGCCTGCAGGTTGGGACAATAGGTTAATTTCTGCCACATGATTATGTGTAGGGGGTCACCATTGCTGTTAACAGTAGTAGACAGGAGGCATATTAAGATGTACAATTAACTTGGTTGTCATTCTTCCATCAAGAGTGATTAATTAACTGGTGTCTTATCTTGCCTGCAGTTCTCTTCTGGACTGGCCAGCTCTGCAATAAGGTGGGATATGAAAAAAAAATAAAATAAAATAAAGCCTAGGTGGGGAGGGAAGGGGACTCTATCAAGGAACCTGATCCTGGCAACTTTATGTAACTTACCAGTGGCTGTATTGTGTGTCCCTCTCTGTGCTTTCTCCGCAGAGGATAAGAGTTTGTTGCTAAGCAAACTTTGGTCTTTAGCTCAAGATATAGCCCTTTGTGCTTTCAGCTTGGAAGGGCCCTGGATCAATTCCTGATGTGTTAGCCAAGATGATGATGATGCAGGCAAGCCTATTGTGTAATGAGCTACGCATAAGGGGCTAGATTCACAAAATGACTTAGGTGCCTAAATCCCAGAATCCAATGGGATTCACAAAACCACTGCTCAACTGCCTCCAAAGCTTTGCTTGGGGCTTAAATTTTTGCAGTAAAAATGCCCTAGTTACCTGTGTTTCTGCCTCTGAGCATGAGCACGGCAGCCCCATGCCAGGCATCCGAATGCCTAAGCCCTCATGCAATGCAGGGAGCGGAGGGAAGATAGCTGTTCCTTCACCTAACTTGCCTGTGGGCATGGGCGGTGAATGAGCTGCCTGTCTGGGGAGGCTAGCCCCCGGCCCTGCCCCTTCTGCTCGAGGCCCTGCCCCTCCCCTGCTGGAGTCCTGAGCCCCCCACAACTGGCCTCTCCATCCCAGCTGCAGGCACCCAGAGTGCCCCCCCCCCCCAGTCCCAGAGCACCAGATGGCATGTTCCCAACACCCCCCAGTTCCAATGCTTCAGAGCACTGGGTGGACAGCCCCAGTGCTGGGTGACCCAAGCACCGTCCCCAGCCACCCCAGCTCCTGGGCCGCAGACCAGCCCACCTTAGCCTCAGCCCCAGCCTGGGCCATAGGGGAAGAACGGGAAGCAGCCTTGGGACAGAGCATGGGTGAGGCCACGCCTGGCTGTTTGGGGAGGCTCAGCCTCTCCTGGCCTGCGATACCTGCCGCCCATGCCTTCGGGACCTGTTCTGGTAAGTGTACTCAAACTTTGTCTACTGGATCGGGTCCTTGCTGGGGGTTGGTGGGAGAAGAACCTCCTGTATTAATGCAGATGGAGTACATGGGCCCGAAGAGTCAAAAAGTGTTTGACCTGACTCTGAAACCGTCCAACATGAAACAAGGTTCAGGATGTGGTGTTCAAAGATCTCAGCCTGCAAACTAGGGCAAACGGACCATTAAAAATCTTTTCAACCTTTTATTAAAGATACAAGAGAGAAGAAAAAAGAGCTGACGCATTTGAAATGTAAAGTATTAAGTAAGGCTTTCAGTGTAACAACATAACCTGTTTCCTCTCCCTTTAGCTGGAGAGCTTTTAGATTAGGGTTAAAGAGGTGATCATGGCAAATACAGGCCAGTGAGCCTACCTTCAGAACCGGGCAAATTGGTGGAAATGATCATAAAGAACAGAATTATCGGGTACATAGAGAAACATGATATGTTGGTGAAGAATCAACATGGTTTTTGTAAAGAGAAATCATGCCTCACCTGTCTATTAGAATTCTTTGAGGGTGCCATCAAGCATGTGGAAAAGGATGATTCCTTTGGTATAGTGTAATTGGATTTTCAGAAAACCCCTGACAAGGTCCCTCAGCAAAGACTATTATGGAAACAAAGCAGTAAAGGGATAAGAGGGAAGGCCCTCTCATGGATCAGTAACTAGTTAAAGGATAGGAAACAAAAGGAAAGAATAAATGGTCAATTTGCACAATGGAGAGAGGTAAATAGCAGGGTCCCCCAAAAGATCAGTACTGGGACCTGTGCTGTTCATTAATGATCTGGAAGAGGGAGTGAACAGTGAAGTGGCAAAGTTTACAGATGTTACAAAACTATTCAAAATAGTTAAGGCCAAAGGTGACTGGAAGAGCTACAAAGGGACCTCACAAAACTGGGCAACAAAATGGCAGATGAGATTTGACACTCATAAGTGCAAAATAATACACATTGGAAACATAATCCCAACTACACATATATAACGATGGGTTCTAAATTAGTTGTTACCAAACAGGAAACAGATCTTGGAGTCACTGTGGATAGTTCTCTGCAAACTTCTGCTCAGTGTGCAGCAGCAGCCAAAAAGGCCAACAGAATGTTAGGAACGATTAGGAACAGGATAGAAAATAAGAGAAAAAATTATAATGACACTTTATAAATCCCTGGTGCCCCAACACCTTGAATATTGTGTCCAGTGCTGATCACCCCATCTCAAAAAGGAGATAGTGGAACTGAAAAGGTTCAGAGAAGGGCAACAAAGATGACCAAGGATCTGGAGTGGCTTCCATACGAGGTAAGACTAAAAAGATTAGGGCAGTTCAGAGTAGACAAGATATGACAGCGAGAGGGGGTATGAAGGAGATTTATAAAATCATGAATGATGTCGAAAAAGTGAATCAGAAAGTGTTACGTACTCATACCCACAATACAAAAGCCAGGGTCACCTGCACTGTCCCCTCCAAGCTGTGTGCATGCACACGGATCCTAAACCCCGCGCACACGGCAAAACACCGTGCGTACAAACATCTGCACAGAAGCACAACAATTTGCACAGAAGAAATTTTTTGCGCACACGGCCTGTCAAAAATTAGAGGGAACATTGGTCACCTGGTGAAATTAACAGACAGCAAGTTTAATACAAACAAGAGGAAGTTCGTTTTCACGCAGCACACAACTAATGTGTAACTTATTGCCATGGGATGTTGTGATAACCAAAAGTATAGCTCATAACTTCATGGAGGAGAGATCTATCTGTGGCTATTAGCCAAGATGGTCAGAGATGCAACCCCATGCTCAGGGCAAGCCTAATCCTCTGACTACCAGAAGCTAGGAGATAGATCACTCTGTAATTGCCCGGTGGTGTATTCTCCCCTGAAGCTCTGGTAAGGGTCACTGTCAGAGACAAAAAGAAAAGGAGGACTTGTGGCACCTTAGAGACTAACCAATTTATAGTCTCTAAGGTGCCACAAGTCCTCCTTTTCTTTTTGCGAATACAGACAAACACGGCTGTTACTCTGAAACCTGTCAGAGACAGGAGACTGTGCATGGGGAGCACATGACTCCTCCATTTGGGGAGGCTGGGTGTGCCCGGACTGTGGCCCCGCTCTGAGGCCCCCCCGCTTGGCCTCCTCCCCCTGAAGCCCCACCCAGGCGCCACCTCCAGCCTTGCTCAGCCCCCTCCCCTGCCGCTCATGCCTCTTTGCTCCCTTCTGAGAGGCCCCCATGTGGGCAGAGCAGAGATGAGAAGAGGCGAAGGGAGGGCAGGGCCTCTGGGGGAAGAGGCCAAGTGTGGGCAGGGCCACAGCCGGGGCCCTCACCCTTTCGGTGGGCCGGCTGTTTGGGGAGGTTTAGCCTCCTCTGGCCTCTTATGCCCACTATCCATGATACTGGGCTAGATGGACCATGGTCTGACCCAGGGTGGCAGTTCTTATGTTCAAACATGTGAACAGTCCTACTGAAGTCAGTGTGACTACTCACCTGCTTAAAGCGGAGGTGTTTGCAGGATTGGGACCTAAACAGTCAAGAGAAAGACAATATTATCCCTGTTCTACAGGTGTGGGAGGGGTGCTGTGTAAACACGGAATAGGCCCTAAAATGAAACCCAAGTGACGTCTCTGGGAGTGGAAGATGCCACCAATAAACAGTGGAAATAACTTTTGTTTTTTTGAAGGCTAATAAAGCCAAAAGCTTTTTATTATTTTAAGGGAGCCTCTCCAGGCCTCTGACCTTTAAGTACATATTGAAGACTAGCTGCCATGACGATTTAGTCTGGATCCAAATCCCGTCACCTCTTGCTTTTCTTCCCTAGAATAGGAGCTGTCATCAGGCTGCTGAAGCTTTTAAGTCGGCTTGAATGCTCGTTGTCTCTCTTGCTTAATAAAAAAAAAAAAGACCAGAGACGGCGCATGAGGTCATCGTTCTATTTTAAGGTGGCTTTTCATATTTACCTGGTCTCCACCTCCTTCTGATTCAGGTGAACAAAAGTTCCTGATGAAAGGCTCATCTGACTGAAAGGCAAAAGCAAGGCTTGTATCTCCCTGAATAGAGCCGTTGTTCCTGACATTGAGGCCTCCCGAAGCCAATGTCGTTTGGGGGAGCAGGGCGGGAATGGTTTGTTGTAAACTCTTTGGCTCATCTGTGAGCCCCCTCGGTCCGGGTCTGGCTTCAGAAGGAGCTATTGACCAATGCCTGCCTCGTGGAGGAATAGATTGCAGAGCCGTGGCAAGTAGCCAATGCGTTCCTCTCTCCTGCAATTGACACAGGTCCTGCAGTCAATGGTGCACTGGCCAGAAATCCTTCATTCGCAGCTCCGGGATGAAAACCATTCCCACGGAAACTGTTGGAAAATATTATTTAACACATCCTAGATAATAAAAAGCAGTCACCAGTGAGTAAGAAATTCTCACTGACAAAGCAGCTGATGATTTGGCCTTGATCTCTTCATCGCCAGACACTACCAGGAGAGCAACTGGTCTGGCTGAAGCTATAACAGGATGCAAAACATGTAGCCCCTGGCTACAGCAACAGCTATTGCAGCATGCACATCTGGTAATAATCCCGCTGTCCAGCCACCAGACCGTCTCTTTCGATAGCCATAATCTGAAGCTATCAGTTGAATAGACAGAGAGGAATTAAAGCACTGGGCTGGCACTTGGGAGAACTGGCTTCCAGTCTCGCTCTGCCACGAGCTGCCTGTGTGACCATGGGCAAGTCACTTTGTCTCTCTGTGCTTCGTTTGCCCTGCTGCAAAAAAAGAGGTGATAATACCGACCTTGTCTGTTTAGACTGCAAGCTCATTGGGGCAGGGACTTTCTCATCCTACGCATATGTGCAGCGCCCAGCACAATGGGGTCCTGACCTCTCCTGGGGCCTCTAGGCCCTACTCATAGACAAATAACGAGGAACAATATTATTCCTGAATACAAGGAAAACCCATTCAATAAATGACCGCTCTGCATTTCTGATCCTTCTTGCGAAAGATCTCAAAGCATTTTGCAAACATGCTAATTAATTTATCATGGGGGGGGGGAATTCTCCTCTTTGCCAATGGTAAACTGAGGCACAAAACAGAATTATTTTTACTCATTATCCCTTGGGGCAGAGTCAGGCATAGAACCCAGTCCTTTTGATTCCCATTCCTGATCCTTAGTCACAAGACCATTTACTTAGATTGTAAGCCTCTTGGGGCAGGGATCTAGCTTTTTGTTCAGTGTTTGTACAGCCCTTAGCACAATGGCATCCTGGTAAGGCTCCTAGGTGCTACGGTAGTTCAAATAATAAATCATCATAATCCTCCCTTTTCAAATACCTCTTGCTGTTGCATCCCTTTGCCGACATTATAGGCATGGCAATGCCAGGTATAGAATCTTTTATAAAATTCATGATGCCTGATCAGCCAGATCTATTATTGATGGTGGAGGCCTGATCATCTGGAATCAGATTTAGATCACTACGCCATTTCATATAGGCCATTGAACCAAGGGCTACAGATCAGTTCTGGCTACTTACTTTGCTGACATGGGCTGAATCCTAATCTGGACCCAGAGGTGAAAAGTTGTGTGCAGATGGACATGGCAAAAGAACAAAGTCGGGTTAAAACAGGAATCAACCAAACATGCACTATATATTAGCAAAAGAAAATATTGATGGCTTAGTAGGTGTACTTTTCTTGTAAATTACCAAAGCAGCTGATTAAAGCATTGGTGATGCAGCCCTAGTGGGCTCTGGCATATACGCAGCTGTCCAGTGAAATCATTCACAGGTAAAGAGACAGCATGGTCCAGTTTAAATGGGCACTTGGAAAACCTGGCTTCTGTTCCCAACCCTGCTACTGCCCTACTGGGTAACCTTGGTCAAATCCCTTTCCCTCTCTGTGACTCTAATCTCTCTTCTACGCTTCGTCAGCCTTGTCTGTTTAGTCCTTACCCCAAAGAACCGATGATTGATCTCTTAATGTGTTTGTACTTTGGCTAGCATGTTGGGAGCTCTGTAATATCAATACATACCTGTAGCTCTGTAACAGGAGGACCCAAACCCTAGGCTCTAAGCGTCCCTGAAATTTGCAGGGAGAAAGAGGTCGAAATTTGAGGGAAAAAGGTTTCCATTTGGAGCAAGTCTGAGTTTTGCAGCTTGGTATGATCTCTATCATAAACCCACTTTTAGACTTCTGTTTCTTCAAAATCATTTAACAAATCCACTGGATGACAACACAAATAGTGAAATGCAAACAGGAAATGTTAACAGTTGGCTAAGTTTCCAAGTGCCCTTGTGCCAAAAGAGTAAGAAATAAGTGGCCAAAGAGTCCATTAAATGAATGGCTTGACAGTGAAATGGGGATTGCTTAACTGAAAACGAAAATAAAAGGTCATCTGAGCTCTGAACAGGACCTGGCAGCTTGGACAAAAGGAGAGATCTTGCTGCCTTTGGTGTGTCAGACTAATGAGAGGTGATCTCGCCAGGTCATTCAGAAAATCGGGTTTGCTGGTACAGGAAGAACAGAACAACATTGAACTGATGTTATTGTGGTGTCTGTGTGTGCAGGGGAGGAGGTAATTTATCAAGGGACAGAGGGGTAGCTGTGTTAGTCTGGATCTGTAAAAGCGGCAAAGAGGCCTGTGACATGCATCGGACGAAGTGGGGATTCACCCACGAAAGCTTACGCTCCACTACGTCTGTTAGTCTATAAGATGCCACAGGACTCTTTGCCGCTCTGATCAAGAGAGAAATCAGATGCTGGATTCTAGGGATTGGGAGCCTGTCCTGAAACACCAAGAAACTGCATCCTTTAGTCACTTTTTGGGGAGTGGGGAAGTACAAAATGCAGCTGCCATGCACCAGAGGTTATTGTGAATCCGTCGCTCCAGGGCCAGATCTGTGTCCTGTATATGCTTAAGTCTCTTGCTGGACTGGGGCCAGCAAGCTCAGTATCATGTAGGATAGAACCCTGTGGGAAAGGAAGAGCAATAATGGGCCTCAACGCTATAGGGACTATTTAGATCTACACCTTGTTTTCAGATATATGTGAATAATAAAACATCTATTCATGTTAGGTTTTGTACCCCACCAGCCCCCCTTCTTTTAAAAGAAGAGCTAATTTTTTTTGCATGAAGTACTGTATAATGAGCTTGATCCATGACCCTTGAAGTCTTTAAACCCTGATTTGAGGACTTCAATAGCTCAGACATAGGTGAGAGGTTTATTGCAGGAGTGGGTGGGTGAGATTCTGTGGCCTGCGTTGTGCAGGAGGTCAGACTAGATGATCATAATGGTCCCTTCTGACCTTAATATCTGAGTCTATGAGTCTATGGGAATTTTCCTGTTGACTTCTATGGACTTAGAGCAAGGCTAGTGTTCCTTTAAAGTTCTAAACCATATGGGCCTGATTCCACTGAAACATGCTCAGATTTAATCTAGTTTGAGAATCAGGAGTAACTGCCCTGCAGTATCGTAGGCATCCCATGGCCCTCATTACCGTGGCAGCTGAGCATCTCACACTCTGTAATGTATTTACTGGAGCTGGGCGGAGAATGCACATTCCACTTCATGGAGGATTTCAAGATTTTTGAGGTTTGTTTTCATTCTGATTAGCAATGAAATCCCCACATTTTGAAATCTCCCTGAAATAAAAGGTTTTTGTGTTGGGTTGATCAAAATGTTTTGTTTCGACAAAATGAAATGCTTCGTGTCAGCATTTCCTTTTTCGAATGCATCGTATAAAACCACATAGAAAAATCCCTGAAACAAACGTGATTTTTGAAAGGAAAAATGGAACCATTTCATTATCGTGAGACTTCTTTTTTCTCCCTCCAAAACAAAATTTCAGCCAAATTGATGTAAGATGTCAACAAAACTGACTGTCCAAGATTTTCCAACCAGCCTGTACCTTCACAACTGCTTTGTGAGGAAGGGAAGTGCTGTTAACCCATTTTACAGATGGGGAACTGAGAGACAGCGTCAAAATGACTTGCCCAAGTTTTCACAGAGAGCCTGTTTGAGAGCAGAGAATTGTAGGTAGGTCTATCCAAGTTCCAGATAAGTGCTCTCACCACTGGATCGTTCTTACACTTATGTAGATCGGAGGAAGTGTCAAGAAAACGTGACCCACTATAAGTAGGAATGAATGAAAAATTGATGATCAGTATGTGTCTGGTGGATTTAACACTGCAAATGACATTTCCCTGTAGCAGTAACTATAATGTATTGGTTTGTTATTAAATGATATATGGATATTTTTTCTAAAAAGAAGAAATTGCATGAGTAGAATGAACATTCTGAACTTGCTTGCCTTTTGTTAAGCAGCCGTTTGCTATGCTTGCAGAAATATGGCATTGTGTTGTACAGCAGAGTGTGTTGTACAAAGCGGAGGGTGGGGGGTGGGGGGCGGAGAGAAACCCTGAACAGTAAAAAGCAGCCTGATTAATATGCTGCCTTTTTATAAAGTAATCTGGAAATAAAATATGATTTGGTATTCTGTGTTCAGTTTAATTATTTCACCTGAATTTGCTCTCTGTTTCTATGCATCCCCATCAATTCCACATGTTTCCACTCCACTTCTCACCAATAAAACTGTTTGAGTCATCAACTAGATAAATAATTGGCATCTTACAAGAGCAGCCCTCCTAAATCTTCCTAAGCTCCAGTTGCTGGTAGTCCTGGCATAGCTTGGCTGCTGATGGCTGTTTATAAACCGTAATTTTTAAACCCTAGTAATTTGCACCAACCTCATGGGACAAACAAAAGTTGGACTCTGTCTCATTGAAACCATGTCTTGGCTCATCTAGCATTGCTCTGGAATACAATATTAATATTTACCAGGCTTTATAGCATCGTAGCACTTCACATATATTTAGCTTCACAACACACCATTGCGGTTGGGAAGTACAACCATCCGTATTGTACAGATGGGGAACTGAGGCACAGAGATGCTAAGTGGCTTGCCCAGGTCATGCAGGAAGTTTGTAGTGGAACAGGCTGATGAACCCCTGGCTAATGCTCTAACCACTGATAGAAGCCTTCCTCCCCGAAATTATTATATGGCCTAGTGGCCCTAACCAAGAGCAGGACCCCACTGTAAACACCAAGGCTGTGTCTACACTATAAGAACGACAGGAGCCCAGTTGTAGCACTGTATTGTAGACACTTACTCCGGCGCCTCTCTACCACTTCAGTGTGGACACTACCTCTGGCGGTGGGAGGGGTTCTCCCTTGATGTAGCTACCGAGAGGCGGTAGCTAGGTTTTTGAAAGAATTCATCCATCAACCGAATGCTGCCTAGGCTGGGGGTTAGGTCGGTGTGGATTTCCTCTGAGAGACATAGGTATGCCAATGTACATTCCCAATGTAGACCAGCCTAAATCTACCCCCTCAAGCAGCAAAAGCTCGGTTGACAGAAGAATTCTTTCATTGACCTAGCGGTGTCTACGCCATGGCTTAGGTTGTGTTAACTACATCTGTCAGGTGTATTAAGTCAACCTAAGTTTTAGGTATAGAGACTGTCCCTGGCCCATAGAGCTCACGGTATAAATAGAAGAGACAGGCAGAGGAAGGATCCTTCTTTCTCTTTTACAGACAGGGCTCTCAGTCACAGAGAGGTTAAGCAACTTGTCGCACAAGAAGCCTATACCAGATCAAGGCCTTGACCATAGATTTCATGAGTCCTAGGCCACATGTCTATCCACAAGACTTGCTCTCCCTCCATGGAAATGGCTTATAAACATGGATCATAGACACTATGGAAAATCCTAAGTCAGACAGTTCAATGACATTAAAATGGGAAACAGATTCAACCATATTTTGCAAAGCTTCCAAAGTTCTGGTTCAAATGTCAAGTGACAGTTGTGGGGAGGGAGGCTCTGTTTTATTCAGCTCGCTCACCCCTCACCTCTCTCCTGCCTGAACCCTTCAGTCGCATTCTGCCCTCTTCACCACCACATTCAGCACTGACAATCGCCAAACCTTCGGTGGCCTGCCCAGTTTTCCTCGCCTTTCTTATAAGGGGCTGGGAACCAGCCATCACCTGTGAACTGGAAGTACATCTGAGCTGTTGGAATGATGAATGTGTAATTTTAATTACATATACACATACTATAAATTGGATGAGATGAAACATTAAACTATGGTGGCTTGGCTGGTTTGTATTGTAATTACTTCTGCTTCTCCAGAGACGCTCTTCTATTTGGTGTGAGATAACCTGATGGCAAGAAGTTGCACATGGACCTATAACCAAGGGGAAAGGCAGGAAGGTCCAGTGGTTGGTTAGAGCACTAGCCTGAGCCACAGGGATCGTAGGTTCAATGGACTGCTGTGCTACAGACTTTCTGTGTGACCTTGAGCAAGTCACTTAGCCTTGCTGTGCCTCAGTTCCTGCATCTGTAAGCTGGGGATAATAGTGCTTCCCTCTGCCTCACAGTGGTGTGAGGATAAATACATTTAAAGATTGTGAGGTGCTCAGAGACTACAGTGACAGGAGCCATATAAGACCCTAAGAGAGAGAGGGCAATCCTTATATCACATGCTTATTGTATTCTATTTAGGTTCTTCTATCTCCCACATCACCACCGTATCTGGGTGCCTTTCTGCTGTGCATTAAGCAGTGTGACTAACAGTTGTCCTGTGTGGTTTGTGCTTTCTCTCCTCTTCTCCCCAGGGGGAGAATTTTGTGTGTGGGTTCTGTTTTATTAGGGTATACAGTATATATATCTATATATCTATACGTGTTGCTGTGTAATATATGGGCCAGCTCTTGAGCACTGGTGATTTACAGCTGGCTGAGAAGCTGGCCTGTTTTTCAGAAATCTTCCATGTTATAGCTTTCTCCAAAGTCTCGCTGGCCAATTTCACGCCCCCTAAATGTGTGCTCTCTTGCCAGCCTCCCAGCTCCTGCATGTGATCAGCCCGTGAAAAGATGAATGGAAAAATGGAATGACTAGGCGCAAGTAGCGGTAGGAAGAGCGAGGCATAGAAGCAGCGTTGTGTGTACCCAGGTATTAGGAAAAAAGGAGGACTTGTGGCACCTTAGAGACTAACAAATTTATCTGAGCATAAGGTTTCGCGAGCTACAGCTCACTTTATTGGATGCATGCAGTGGAAAATACAGTGGGGAGATTTTATATACACAGAGAACATGAAACAATGGGTGTTACCATACACATACACTGTAATGAGAGTGATCAGGTAAGGTGAGCTATTACCAGCAGGAGAGCGGGGCGGGGGATACCTTTTGTAGTGATAATCAAGGTGGGCCATTTCCAGCAGTTGACAAGAACGTCTGAGGAACAGTGGGGGGTGGGGGGCGATAAACATGGGGAAATAGTTTTACTTTGTGTAATGACCCATCCACTCCCAGTCTTTATTCAAGCCTATGTTAATTGTATCCAGTTTGCAAATTAATTCCAATTCAGCAGTCTCTCGTTGGAGTCTGTTTTTGAAGATTTTTTGTTGAAGTATTGCCACTTTTAGGTCTGTAATCGAATGACCAGAGAGATTGAAGTGTCCTCCAACTGGTTTTTGAATGTCATCCAGACCACTCCACACGATCCATCATCTACAGCCAAGCTCTACGATACAACCGCATTTGCTCCAACCCCTCAGACAGAGACAAACACCTACAAGATCTCGATCAAGCATTCTTACAATTACAATACCCACCTGCTGAAGTGAAGAAACAGACTGACAGATCCAGAAGAGTTCCAGGAAGTCACCTACTACAGGACAGGCCCAACAAAGATAACAGAACGCCACTAGCCGTCACCTTCAGCCCCCAACTAAAACCTCTCCGACTCATCATCAAGGATCTACAACCTATCCTGAAGGACAACCCATCACTCTCACAGATCTTGGGAGACAGGCCAGTCCCTGCTTACAGACAGCCCCCCCAACCTGAAGCAAATACTCACCAGCAACCACTCACCACACAACAGAACCACTAACCCAGGAACCTATCCTTGCAACAAAGCCCGTTGCCAACTGTGTCCACATATCTATTCAGGGGACACCCTCACAGGGCCTAATAACATCAGCCACACTATCAGAGGCTCGTTCACCTGCACATCTACCAATGTGATATATGCCATCATGTGCCAGCAATGCCCCTCTGCCATGTACATTGGTCAAACTGGACAGTCTCTACGTAAAAGAATAAATGGACACAAATCAGATGTCAAGAATTATAACATTCAAAAACCATGTTTATCCCCACCCCCACTGCCCACTGTTCCTCAGATGTTCTTGTCAACTTCTGGAAATGGCCCACCTTGATTATCACTACAAAAGGTTTTTTTCCTCCCCGCTCTCCTGCTGGTAATAGCTCACCTTAAGTGATCACGCTGGTTACAGTGTGTATGGTAACACCCATTGTTTCATGTTCTCTATGTATATAAATTTCCCCACTGTATTTTCCACTGAATGCATCCGATGAAGTGAGCTGTAGCTCACGAAAGCTTATGCTCAAATAAATTTGTTAGTCTCTAAGGTGCCACAAGTCCTCCTTTTCTTTTTGCAAATACAGACTAACATGGCTGCTACTCTGAAACCTGGGATACAGCAGCTTCCTACCCAGCTGGCCAGCTCCACTGGCCAGTGCACTGAGAGAGAGAGACTTGCCCTGGCTGGTCCTGCGACCCCTCCCCCTTTGGAGTGAGAAGCTCCTTTACTTCCTCTCACTGCACTGTGTGGCCACAACAGAGCCTGAAATGTGCATCTGGATTTTGAAAGCCGCCCTGCAGTTTGCAGGTGCATGGAGCAGGAGTTCCAGTTTGGTACCAGCTCTGCTTCACTCTTTTGTATTCCTCGACTACAAGGCCAGAAGGGGCTGTCATGGTCCCCTAGTCCAATCTCCTGCATCATCCAGACCATAGAACTCCAGTCAGTTACTATCAAAAAGGGTTTTTTGGAGAAGGCTGAGGAGATGATGGCTGGAAAGCAGCTTTTTAGTAGCTAATTCAGCTGGTTGGTTGTGTTGAGTTAATTTGTTCCTATTTGACTGTTTGTTTGTAATGCTTCTGGGTGTACTGTGCTGGTTTAAGATTGTCCAAAGGGCTGTGTATAGCAGTCTAAGCTTAATATTACTTAAGTCTAAGTAAATTCAATATACAGATCATTAGTTATGCCTTCCTTTAAATTAAAAAGTGAAGCAAGCATCCAAAATCATCCTTATTCTTCTGGAAGCAACATCTATAAAGCCTTAAAGTTTGAGGGTACGGGGGAAAGGAGATGTATAACCCCCACTGAAATATTGAAGCAATTTTATTTCTCAGCAACGTAGCTGTGCTTAAAACATTTTTGTTTCCCTATTTAAATCACTCCACTAACATTTTCACTGCCATGTTTCATAAATTTTGTCCTTCTCTGAATGCAGGAGCGGAAGATGCTTTCTTAAGAGTAAAAAACCTGCATTTGTGTAGCATGATTTCTTTCTGGCAAATCTAGAAGAAACCAGGAGTAAACAGCTCCATGGGCCCGAGCCTAGGCTCAATGCCAGCTGTCCACAGGAAAATATCATGTACAAGAGACAGATCTCGCAGACCTTGGACAAGTTTGCTGTTTGACACCAGGGTAAATCAGCAGTAACTCCATTGCCTCCAGGACAGAATGAATCTTTAAGCTGTGGAGCCATCTGAACGAAGAGGAAGAGTGAAATATACATAGCTTGGCTAAGGAATGACTCAGGAAGGGGGTTGGGTGGAGGACACCTATAACAGCTTTCATATAATTGAAGGGTAGAAATACAAAGGAGAGAATGGAATTATTTAGGATAGTAAGAGCGTGGTAGAACTAGAAGTCGTGGGATGACATAATGAAACAGATGTAGGCTGAATATCAGGAGCTACTTCCCAATTTGTGGAACAATCTCCGTAGGGATATGGTGAAAGCCCCATGCCTGCTCACACTTAAAATTAGACTGGAAACTACAGTACAGTAAAAGTACTGTAGGGGGCAGTCCTGCACTGCCAGCTGTAAGAAGCATCAGGGGCCCACAGCTGAACCCAGCCCCAGTTCATTGCCCTGAGCTAACAAACCTGGCCTCCTGATTGGCTGAAGACTGCAGAAAGCCTGGCATCCTGGCTGGTCAATAGTGCTCTATGCCCACAACTGTGGTTCTCATCCTGCTTCCTGATCCTGCTCTCATCTCCCTTCTTGTTCCTGGTTCCAAGCCTTGTTTTCTGCTCCTGGTTCCAGCTCACGCCTGGCTCCTGCCCCTGCTCCCTGGACTTGGTATTTGTATTTTGACCATGGTTCTGACCCTTGCCTCCTGGTTTCTGGTTCTTGGCTATGGCTTTCTCTCTGGACTTGGTATTTGTGTTCTGACCACGGCTCTGGCCCTTGGGTCCTGGTCTCTGGCTCTCAGCTCCAGCTCAACTCCCACTTGATAATTCAGCTCCTGATCTGGTCAATAAGCCTGGCTACCTCTCTTCCAACCATTAAGCCAGCCTCCCCCCCCCCGACCATTAGGCCAGGCTGCCCACAACCTAGTTGTTACACTAAGCCCTTTCCACTTCTAGATTCAATGACTATGGGGAGCAAGCTGTAAACCCAGTCCACTGTGTTACACCTCAAGCACTTGAAATACCAAATTTGTGGTTTGGATGAAGTCCCAACCCAACCTTTCCCCTCTATACATGCTGCCCTGCCTAGGCAGAAAGAGTATATAACCCTATCTTCACTGAAGTCACAGCTATAATGCCATTGACTTCTCTGGTGCAGGACTGGGCTGGTTGTGAATTGAAACTGACGCCATGGTCTCACTTATATCCCTGGACCATTGCTCCATGTTTATAGTGCATTTCCTTCCTCATTGTGAACGAACGATAAACTGTTATCATAGAATCATAGAATATCAGGGTTGGAAGGGACCTCAGGAGGTCATCTAGTCCAACCCCCTGCTCAAAGCAGGACCAATCCCCAATTTTTGGCCCATACCCCTAAATGGCCCCCTCAAGGATTGAACTCACAACCCTGGGTTTAGCAGGCCAAAGCTCAAACCACTGAGCTATCCCTCCCCCAATGTGGAAATAAGAAAAAACAAAAGATGAAAATAGCTTGCGGGGAAGGTAGGTATGGTGGAAATCTTGTGAATTTGTGGTTCTCAGTCCAGTTCCTAGAGCCTAAGAGGCAGATCCTCAGCTGATAGACGTCAGAGGTGCCACACTGATTTACAGCAGATGAGGATCTGGCACTACGTAAAGCACATTGGATGCTGTACGTGAATGAGGATCTGCCCAACAGTCAGGCTTAGATCAAAACCTTAGCTCAAAATTCTAACTTTGATGGCATCAGGAACTAGTTCTGAACAACAGTGGGGCACCTGATCCAAATTTTCTAGCTGCCTTCCTAAACTGCGTCAGGGAGATCTTGGGGACCAGCGCTAGTCCATGGACCGGTCTTTGAGAAGCACTGCTGTACAAGGCCTTGCAGCTGAGAGAATCACTGTTTATGTGTGTGTTATGTCTGTATTCATAAGAGTAAAACAAAACAACCACTCACCAGCAAAAACTATCATGTTGTTTGTATGAATTATGTGCCAGTGAAAATGCTGCATTGATAGCCCTGGAGACTAAGGGTATGTCTACATTAGTCCAGTAAGAACTGAACTTCGGACCATTAATTTCAGGCAGGCATTTGATGTGAGCAACTTTTGGTCACTACAGTTCCTGGCTGGCTTTGAAATGGTGATTTAGAGCAAATGCGATGATTTTAAAAGGTGTTTTATCGGGATAAAAGGTTAAATAGATTTATTATTCCTCGTGATTTGCACAGCGCTGAAAGTGGACCAGGTGCTCACCAGACAAACATGCAGACACAGAGCCTGATTCCCCTGTCTCTTGCAAAGGTTTTACACCACGTAACACCAGTGACTGTAGCAGGTTTATTCCTGATTTACTGGAGTCCTTATCCCAAAGACCGTAATATCTGAGAAGAAAGCTGGCCTTGGGGTAAAGGCTTTGGACTCAGGAGATCTCTGCTGTAATAATACGCCAGGGCATCAGCAAAACTCAGGCGTCCCTTTCCCTCAGGCTCAACACCTTGATGGATGGCATGTTTCAGGGAAATGCTGTCAGCAGTAATACATGGGTATAGTTTTAAATGTTGCCACAGTAGCCAGAGAGCGGGAATTGTTATGTCATTAGTGACTAACTCTGTTCTGTTTGAACTAGTTTACAATGCTGCACCCCTCACCGTGATACCCAAACACCGACATACGCCCATAGCATCCTTTCCCACGGCTCTTTCTGTACGCTCAGCCTCTGTAGGTTTCCTTTATGCACAGAGCACTCCCCATCATGCCCCTACCCCATTACTGATCATGTATCACTTACGTTACAGTAGCACCTAGAGGCACCAACAGGGTGTTATTCTGTTCTGTATAGGTTCTTCACCCCTTTCATCGATGTAATATCTGAGCACCTTCCGGCCATGCCTTAAGTGACCTGACTAACATCTGTCACATGTGGTTTGTTCGTTCTCTTATTCCCTAGGGGATAATTGAGTGTGCAGTATAGTAGTTTTTTTAATACATACTGGCAATTTTAGTGTTCTAGATTCTGTACGAACACATAGGAAGAGACAGTTCCTGCCCCAAAGCAGTTACAATCTAAATAGACAAAACAAAGAGTGGGAGGGGAAACAGAGGTACAGAAAGATGAAGTGACTTGCCCAAGGTCAGACAGTGGGTCAGTGGCCAAGCTAGAAGTAGGATCCAGGTCTTCTGCATCCCACCTATTGCCTTATCTCATAGGCCATGCTGCTTCTTCATGTGACTCAATCAACGTGACTTAGCCTTGACCTGGAGAAATCACCTCTGAGTCTCCGCTGGCCATTCATCCTTTGCTTTGGACAGTAGGAATTAGAGGGCGACCACCGTCATTTTCCCCCCTCTGCATATGCCACCAAAGAGTCATCCAGTGCTAACAGCTTTTGGTCACTGCGGACCCAGGAGCGCTTCAAACCAGCAATCTAGGGGTGAAGGGCAACGTGTGTCCCTGGCATCAGACGTTTTCATGGACGTCTGTCCTCCTATCTGCTCCCAATCCAGGGGTAAACGGTTTGACTGAAAGATGTTACTAAATGCCTTCAGGTTCTTTTGTGCTGGGAAATGCGACATGGAGTGTGGGAAGGTCAGAGGCTCGTTCACCTGCACATCCACCAATGTGATCTATGCCATCATGTGCCAGCAATGCCCCTCTGCCATGTACATTGGTCAAACTGGACAGTCTCTACGTAAAAGAATAAATGGACACAAATCAGATGTCAAGAATTATAACATTCATAAACCAGTCGGAGAACACTTCAATCTCTCTGGTCACGCAATCACAGACATGAAGGTCGCTATCTTAAAACAAAAAAACTTCAAATCCAGACTCCAGCGAGAAACTGCTGAATTGGAATTCATTTGCAAATTGGATACTATTAATTTAGGCTTAAATAGAGACTGGGAGTGGCTAAGTCATTATGCAAGGTAGCCTGTTTCCTCTTGTTTTTTCCAACCCCCCCCCCCCCAGATGTTCTGGTTTAACTTGGATTTAAACCTGGAGAATGGTCAGTTTAGATGAGCTATTACCAGCAGGAGAGTGAGTTTGTGTGTGTATGGGGGTGGGGGGGATGTGAGAAAACCTTGATCTATGCAGGAAATAGCCCGACTTGATTATGTAAAGAGTTGTCACTTTGGATGGGCTAGCACCAACAGGAGAGTAAATTTGTGGGGGGGGGTGGAGGGTGAGAAAACCTGGATTTGTGCTGGAAATGGCCCACCTGTTGATCACTTTAGATAAGCTATTACCAGCAGGACAGTGGGGTGGGAGGAGGTATTGTTTCATGATTTCTGTGTGTATATAAAGTCTGCTGCAGTTTCCACGGTAAACATCTGATGAAGTGAGCTGTAGCTCACGAAAGCTCATGCTCAAATAAATTGGTTAGTCTCTAAGGTGCCACAAGTACTCCTTTTCTTTTTGCGAATACAGACTAACACGGCTGTTCCTCTGAAAAGGTCAGTTCTGTTTTCTTTGCAACTGTCAGCTGCAGTTTGGCTGTACGAGGCGCTTGGTATTCGATGGGGCATTACATAATCCTATGCAGTGGGGGGAATTCTTTGTGTTTATTATTATTGTTATTATTATTTTAAGAATAATATTGAGGTAGCTGACAGTTAATCTGAAATTGTGGATATCTGACATTGAAATGAGAAAACAAAACCAGCACTTAAAATGCCAAGCTCAGCCTTCAGGACTCATTTGACCTTGTAACCAGACCTCCTAGACTGACTGACAGCCTTTTATGGCCAAATTAGAGCTTAGCTGACCTTGTTTATCCTGGGATCCACCTGAGAGAGCGCAGACATTCCCAGGTATGTTAAGTCGCAAACTGAAAATGTTTGCTCAGGTATTACGGACAGAGTTAATTTAGACCTCAGATCCGCACTGTGGCACCGGCTACTGTTCTAAGGAACAATGTGCGGAGGGGCCAATGTCAGTTGTTTTGGACTCTCTTTAGAAATTGGTGTCATTTTAAAGGAGAGTTGGACAAAGTCTGGATTCAGTTCTGAACTTTTTCAAAGTTCAGTGGCTGTGTGGGCCCCTGGCTTTTGTTAGCGATGATTCTGCGCTAGGGATAGGCTCTGAACAGGCTGGCCTCTGTGCCCCTTCTGTCATTAAAGCCAGGAGAGCATGTGTTCAACAGTTATGATGCTTTTATTCTTGCTGTATAAAACATCTAACACACGCAAGCTAGACCCTGCCTGCCGCTGCATCCCGCAGCAATTTGTTCTGC
The DNA here is from genome assembly GCF_965140285.1 of Lepidochelys kempii. Taxonomy (NCBI): domain Eukaryota; kingdom Metazoa; phylum Chordata; order Testudines; family Cheloniidae; genus Lepidochelys; species Lepidochelys kempii. The sequence goes on along the minus strand of NC_136387.1, from coordinate 101,704,307 downwards.
TCCACAGCCACTGAGCCCTTCCTGCCAACTTACAGGGTGGCCTTTTAGCTCATCAGCTACTTCCCACTTCCTTACACAGTGACACCAGCTACTCCCTCTTTGGGTGAGGGGCAAGAGTGCGGGGAAAAATGCCACCCCCCTGTGCCCTGGCCCTGGTGCTAACTCATTGGTAGGTCTCTTCCCTGCTAGTACCCTATAGCGCTAGATGCCTGGAAAGCGACAGGGTGGGGTAGGGTGAAGGCAAGGCCCCGACACTGTATGCCGGAGGATGTAAGCATGGTGCAAGTGTGTGCTACCAGAGATCCCCGGCAGGAATTCTCGCAGAGTCAGCCTGGATTTCTCCGAGGAGCCTGGCTGCTGTGAAGCACCATTTGTCCCATCAGTGCCATCTTTGTGTTAATGTAACCCTAAAAGCCTAACTCCACCTACGACAGAGCCCCTGCTTATAGCAAATTCATATCCCCCCCATGCCCACAGAGCAAGCTACCTCAAGACCATATGATCCTCTCGTTTCCTTGCCGTGCATCTAGAATTTGATATTCGCTGCCTGCGGGAGTCCTGCATGGACAGGGAGAAGCAGGGCATCAAGATCTGCCATGTGGATCCAAGAGCAGCATTTTGTCCTGTAACTCAGCTGCCAACGTTCACACCAGAACTGCTGCCTGAGCCCAGCAATTGGGAAGCGATTAGGGGCTTTCACCTTGATTCACGGTGGGTGGAGTTGAATTCTATCCCAGTGTGTCAAAAGCAGCTGCCTCTCTCTGTATAGAGATCACTTGTGTTTTCGGCTCCAGATGCCTCAGCCAACTTGGCTTGCAGAATTTCTGAATATTTTGTTTTGGGGGAAGCAGCAAGCGATGAGAAGGAGCCTTTCCTGAGACCCCTGGACACAGACACATTTTGGGCCCTAACCATTTACACAGGTGTGATGTTCCCCTCTGGTGTTATCCGGACCAGTGATCTTCTAGATCACTCCAATCCTTGACTCTGGGAGCCAGCTTACCCTGCTGGGCTATTCACGCACAACCTCTGGCATGTAAGCTGCTCCTTGGATTGTGCAACCGAATGACACTAGCCGATATCTCCAGTCCCGAATACAACCCTAGGATACAACCTCTGTCTTGCAGTGTCCAGTTATGCCTGCTGGACGCTGCAAGCTTATATGAGTTTGTCAATTTAACAAAGAAATTGATATGTACCAGGCTTGTTATCCCAAGGGGAGTCTCTGACACGCTTCAAAGCAAACGCACTTCTTCAGGTAGAATAAACAGATTTATTAACTACAAAGATAGATTTTAAGTGATTATAAGTCAGAGCACAAGAAGTCAGATTCGGTCAAATGAAATAAAAGCAAAACACATTCTTAGCTGATCTTAAGACTTTCAATGCCTTACAAACTTAGATACTTCTCACCACAGGCTGGCTGGTTTCCCTTCAGCCAGGTGATCGGTGCTTCAGTCGCTTGGAGGTGATGGTGTCTGTAGATGTAGGTGGAAGAGAGAGGAGGAGCATGGCAAATGTCTCTCCCTTTTATCATGTCCTTTCTTCCCCCTTGGCTTTGCCCACCTCTCCTTCAGAGTCAGATGAGCATTACCTCATTGCAGTCCCAAACTGACCAAAGGAAGGCAGGTGACTCACTCGAGAGTCCAACAGATGCTTTGTTGCTGCCTAGGCCAGTGTCCTTTGTTCCTGTGAGACTGGGCTGGGTTTGTCCCATACATGCCCTGATGAGGTGTGAACTGTCCCTCTGCTCTTGGAGAGTTTTTGCCTGGGCTTGTTTAAAGCCATGAGGATGCATTTTCAGCCTCATAACTATATACATGAAATTACAACCTGTAACGTTACTATAACATTGCTCAGTGCATCATGAGCCTTCCGAAGACACCTGACATGACAAACTTTGCGTTGGATACCACACAATCATTTGACAAGGATGAACATGGGGGTGCTAGGTGTTCCCCCGAGGTACAGAGCATCATAACAGGGTCTGATTCTGTCATGTGCAGTTAGCGCTGAACACCACTGGGTGTCTATCAGCAACTGACTCCGCTTCCATAATGTGCCTCTCCTACTTTAATGGACTCCACTGCCTGTTAATTCAAAACAATTTTGGCATCCCAGGGATCTCTTGTAAACGGCTTTGTGCTAAACCCACCCGGTAGAGGTCACATCTGAAGATGGTTATTGCCATAAAACCCACAAGGAAGTGATTATTACACTTCTGGCTTCGAGGAGAGAACAATCAACCGATACAGAACAAGAAGGGAGGGTGGGAAATGTAGCCACAGCTGTTATAGTCAAAACACTGCAAACCACATACGCGGCTTTTCCCTCAGTTCCTTAAAGCTCTGACTATGGACCATCCCCTTCTTAATTTGTTTTTAACTGTTTGCAATCATCTGACTATCGCCCCCTCCCCTTTCTTTAGAAAAGCCCAGTTTCCATCTCGGAAGCCCTAACCACTGTTCCTGCTCTCCCAGCATGATGGTTTCTGTAAAGGGAAGGAAGGGCCGTATTAGGTATTTTTGTCAGCAGAGTCTCGGTGACCTTGATCCGGCATTGGGAAGGATCTGACACAAGGGCGCTTCTTGCTGCATTGCTTTGAATTGGGCTTCTGCGAGCTGGAACAACAATGAGAGAGAAGGATGAGTTTGCAATTAAGATACAGGACTAGAGCGCTGGGTTCTCTGAATATTTTAGTTTGGGGGGAAGCAGTTTTGGAGTGGAAGGGAAGAGAAGGAGCCTTTACTGAGACCCTTGGACACAAACAGATCCTGTGGTTCCCTCTGGCTCCCTAGCTAGCTGCCACCTCACTGGGCCTCTCCAAGTTCTGGCCTGGATTTATCACTCGTGGGAGAGGCTGAGTAGCTGCTTAGCATCTTCAGGAAGAGTGTTGGCCAACATTTTGGGCCCTAACCATTTCCACTGGGTTTTATTCTGGCATGTGCAGTTAGCGCTGAACACCACTGGGTGTCTATCAGCAACTGACTCCACTTCCACAATGCTGCCTCTCCTACTTAAATGGATTCCACTGCCTTTTAATTCAAAACAATTTTGGCATCCCAGAGATACTGGTTTCAGCAGAGGCTGCCGTAGTGTGACAGCCCTCACAGGAAGAACACGTTTCCTGATATCAAACCTAAAGTTTCCTTTTGTTAATTTCATCTGGCTTTTCCTTCTACTTCTATTGCCCCAAACATTTCCTCTTCCAGATTCCACCTTACAGAGACTGTGTACATTGTTTGAAAGGGCTCGGATAACTGTGTTCTCCCTTTATCTTTCATTTGCACCCTGCATCTGCACAGAGCCAGGATAGAAGGCCAAAATGCCCAGATGCTGCAAAAGAGTTATGGGTCTATTATGGGATCCCCTGCAGAAGCAGGAAGTGCCAGGAATCTCCTGAAGAAGCATCTCCTTGGAGTTCTCTAAGTCTGGAGAATCATCTTCATCTGGAGCTTTGCCAGTTCACCTGAAACGTGAGAGCCCCACTAGGTTTCTTCACCTTGCTAGTTGAGTTCTCAGCCCATTCATAAGTCCAACTATTTGTTGTCCGTGAGTCCTCTAGCTTTTGGGAGCTCAAAACATCTCTTTGAAGAGATCCGTACCGAGCTCTGAATGTACACTATGCTCCGGTAAATAAAGAGACTTCAACAGGAGGCAGTTTGTCCTGGATCCCAAAATTCAAGAGCATCCCAATGTTAGGAGCTGTATGATATGGCAAATAAGGACTGGAGAACTGGACCGTTGATGAACAGTAAGAACATAAAAATGGCCATACTGGGTCAGACCAATGGTCCATCTATCCTGTCTTGTGACAGTGGCCAGTTCCAGATACTACAGAGGAAATGAACAGAACAGAGAAATTTTGAGTGATCCATCCCCTATTATCCAGTCCCAAATCCTGGTAGTTGGAGGTTGAGGGGTACACCAGAGCATGAAGCTCCATCTCTACCCATCTTGGCTAATAGCCATTGATGGACCTTTCCTCCATGCAATTATCTAATTCTTTTTTTAACCCAGGTGAACTTTGGCCTTCACAACATCCCCTGGCAACAAGTTCCAGAGGTTGATTGTGGGTTGTGTGAAGAAGTACTTCTGTTTTTAACCTGCTGTCTATTAATTTCATGGGGTGATCCCTAGGTCTTGTGTTATAACAAGGAGTAAATAACACTTTTTCTCCATACTATTCATAATTGTATAAGCTTCTGTTGTATCCCCCCTTACACTGATTTCTGTCCTTCTACTTGGGGGGCTTCAACACACCAGGGATTGAACTGTGAACCTCCAGAGCTCAGAGTATGAGCTGAAGCTCTCTGTAGCTAGGGTTGTAATTGACTCAGCTCCTCTGTGGACTGGATACAGGAGGTAACCAATAACTTTCCCTCACCAGTGCGTTTTATACCTCCTCTGATCAAAGGAATAAGTAGATAAAGAGTGGGAGAAAGGTAGTATTATCATCCCCTGGAAATTAATTGAAGGCCCATTGTTATGGTTGTTTAATATTGCACTGGACAAAGTCTATGGGACTAGACTATGAGGAACAATTTTTCTTTAGCTGGGTGGCAGAGAAGACCAACCTACCAGATGTTTTTCTTCTCTAATGTCTATGAACTTCCAGTGCCCGAAATGAGACAATACAATGGGAAAACTACCCTTAAAAAAAGGACTAGGGTTTGGGTTTTCCAATGGACCTATGTGGGTGAGATGCTCAGCTCCCACTGGCTCTTCACCCTAACTCTGCTAAAACCTCGTCCAAAAAACCCAGCCTAGAGCTGTTAAATGACTAACTCCATTCTCTCTCTTTGCATTTCAGGAAGTGGCAGAGCCCTCTCAAGGGCTACCCTGTGAAACCTTCACTCGCACTGAGTAGCAAAACCAGTGGGATAACTTGCAGAGTAAGGTAAATCTGCTAAAGAATACTGTGAATCTGGTCTCAATTTAGGCCCCAGTTCTGCACGGGAGCCACATGTGCGAAACCCCACCGGCTTCTACCAAATGGAATCAGAAGTTTTATTGGTTGGAAAAAGAGCTCAGGAGATATGGTGGCCTGTCCTGTCCATTCATAACTAGATCATCAGGATTTCCCACCTTTTTCCAAGCAGGCTTTTAAGCAAGGCAGATAGGGTCTGCTCCTATGGAAGTCAATGGGAATTTTGCCATTAACTAGAGCTAGTCAGCAAATGGTGTGTATGTGGGGGAGGGTTTGGAAAATTGAGTTTTCATTGGAAAATTGAAATCTGAAACATTTAGATTTTGAAATGCTGCCTCAGGGGAGCTGTAGTTTGGATGCCTCATGCTCCCATTCTCCTCTTCAGGCCGGCACCCTGGTTAGGCTTCTCCCACAATGCATCACAAGTCTCACCTCCTGGTGAGGGAAGGCAGTGCATCATGGTAGATGAAGTCCAGCTCATGGAGGAGAAAGAGAGTATGAGGCACCTGACCTGTAATTCCCATGAGGCACTGCAGCAGCATTTCAGAATCCAAACGGCTCTGTTTTCTGGCGTTGAGGTTTTTTTAATAAAAAATTGAAATTTTCTGTGAAAAACAGATAGGGTTTGTTTGTTTGTTTGTTTGTTTTTTGTATGAAAAACTTTGAACTGTTTTAATGGAAAATTTTCAGCCAGCCCTACCGCTGACTTCAGAATCAGGCTTCAAAATAGCTGGTGCCTCCATTTTCCTACCCATACAATGGTTCTAGTATCCTAGGGGTGGGGTGTTGGATGTAATTAATTTATGTTTGCAAAGCACTATGAGATCTTGGTTCACAGGCGCTTTATATGTGTAAACTATTATTATTCGTGATGGTTAGTGGTGCACAGGCCACTGGCAGGGTGTGAGCCAGGTTCTGGTGCCTGGCGTGGTGGTCGGTAGCAGGAGAGGAAAGGCATGGATCTTGTACTTTAACTAGTTCAAACTGGGAGGAGTTTATGATGAAGAATAGTGCTGAAAGTCCGTGTGGCCTAGTGGCTAGGAAACTGCACTGTAAGGCAGGACATTTGGCTTCTATTCCTGGCTCTACTTCATGACTTTGGGAAAGTTGCTTCACCTTTCCCTGTCTGTTTCCTCTGCCACACTTTGTTTGCTTTGCCTATTTAGATGGTTAGCTCTTTGGGGGCAGGGACTGTCTCCCATTATGTGACCGCATACCCCCTAACACAACAGGGTCTTGATCTTGCCTGAGGTTACCGTATTGCCAATGACAAGTAGTAAGGAAACGGAGCGAGGGGCATACAGTGTTTTCTCTTTTCGGGCTGGAAATTGGTTGTCCCAGCCTGAAACCCATTTCTGGCTCTCAAAGTGCCAGTGGGGAGGTTAGCCACCTGCCGTTGCACTATTGATTTAAGAAAATAAATATGATCATTTCAGGCGTTGGCGACATTGGGAGAATACTCCAGTGTGGCAGAGATGTCTTCTCAACACACTGCCCTCCACTTAAATGTTGTTTGCCTTCACCGTCAGGCAATTACATTTTAAGAAAACTCTGGTCCCCCGGATTTGTCATCACTCAGGTGAGCAATAACTCTCCGTGCACAATTCCAAACAGGGAGCAAACTCTGGGGGCTGTCACTTCAGGGCATTGCAGTGACAGACTGAGTGCAGTGCTCAGATCTGCATGGTCTGTCCTCTTATTTGCTTCCGAAGCAAAGGAAGCCGGGGAAAAAACTCACTGAGGTTCCTTTCAGACTTGCGTTTGTGGAGGCAGGAGTCAGAAGGATGCTATTATAGGCAAGCTAAAGGTTTATGATGCCTACTGATTCTGACATGTGCTATCAGCAGATCCTCCAATTAGTTACAGGTTCTGTTAATCTGTTAAGGCTCCAAGTCATAACCGGAAGCACTGATCTACCCAAATGGGTCCCAAACCTGCTTCTGTAGGAGTCAAAGGAAAAAATCCCTTAAATCTGAAAGCCCTAATTCTGCCCTCACTTTTAGCCTATCCCCAGCACCACCACTGTGTTCAGAGACTGGATCTGGCCCTTGATAGCTAGTTACTTAAATCAGCCATTCTGATGCTGATCATTTGCAAACCTTAAGAAGCAGCTGAGCGTGACGGAGCATCTCCCAGGGCTGGGTTTAATGTCACCACCATCTGGGAGGAAGGAAACTCAAATGTAATTTGCGCACTGGGTGTCTGAGCGACCCCTAGAGCTGTGAAGTAGCAGTGCAGCCAACATTGGGTCTAATACAGAGCCTATTGAAGCTAGTGGACAGATTCTCATTGACTTCAATGGGCTTTGGCGTCAGGTGTATGTAGGGTGACCAGACAGCAAGTGTGAAAAATCGAGATGGGGAGGGGGGTAATAGGTGCCTATGTAAGAAAAAGCTCCAAAAATCAGGACTGTCCCTATAAAATCGGGACTTCTGGTCACCCTAGGTGTACTGTCCCTATAAGAAAATATGAAGATGAGGTTACCTAGCATCTAGATTTGTACCCAGAGCTGTGCATGTTTCATCTGATGCTGTCAGGGGGCAGGAACATTGTGGGGCAATTCTGAAGTCTTTAGCAGCAATGGGAACAAAGGTATCCAAAGATTTCAGTGTGTCCAAACTGACCGGAAGAGGCTGAGAGCCTCAGTTACAAACCAGTAGCTAGTAAAAATATCACATCAGCAGCTGCCTTTGCCCCAGGGCCATCTGGAAAATTACAGTAAAGGTAGGGGACAAATCTGTTTCAAAGGATAGATCTCTGTCCTTTGAGCACTCTGTTCTGTGCCAACCGTATAGGGATTGTGACACACATTTGAGCAGTTCTGGTTCCATCCAGTAGAGGGCAGTGATTCATATGCACACCAGCTTGCTGGTTACACTGTATTACAAAACAGTTAACATAATTGCCGCAGGTAGCCTCACTTTGATATTTGCAGAGCGTTATGTCCTGCATGGTGGTACGTCTTGCAGATGCTTAGGCCCCAATCTGGGAGGACGGGGGTATGGGCAGTGAGGCCTAGTGGTTGGAGTCAGGAGACAGAAACCGGAGCTGGTGGTCAGAGTGGGAGCCAGAGTCAGAATTCAAAGCAACCGTCAAAGTCGGAGTTGGAGTCAGGGGACAAGCCAGAGTTGCAGTCAGGAGTAGTGTAGAGGAGCAGGAATCTGGAGCAAGGCAGGAAATCAGGAACTGGGAGCAGAGGAGAATCTGGGATAAGGAGGGCAGGGACAGGCACAAAGACAGGGCTCACAAGTCAGGCAAGCAGGCAGGGTCCAAAGTGCTGGCAGCCAGCCAGGGATTCACCTAGTTAATCAGACAATTTTCTGTGTCTCCTTCTGGCTGAAATAGTGCATCCGAGCCAATTGGTGAGGCTGGACAGCTCCGCCAACCAGGAACTTTGTGGGCAGACCCGTTGGGGAGCTAGACCTGTGTTAGCCCCCTTTTCCAGTGATTGCAGTGAGGTAGCACTGGTCTAAGTACTGCGTGGGGCTTCACAGGCCTGGGTTCAAGACCCCTGACTTCATGCAATCCTGCAGACACTTAAGCATGTACTTAACTTTGTGTATGTGAGGGTCCTATTGAAGTTAAGCAGATGTGATACTCTCATCATATGAAGATAACACTCTTTCCATTCAGCTAATGTTTCTGGAGGACACTAAAGAGACGCTACTGAAGCTCTTAAATCTGCAGGTCCAGATAACTTGCATCCAAGAGTTTTAGAAGAGCTAGCTGAGGAGCTTACTGGACTGTTTATGTTGATTTTCAATAAGTCTTGGAGCACTGGGGAAGTTCCAGAAGACTTGAAGAAAGCCAATGTTGTGCCAATTTTTAAAAAGGGTAAATGGGATGACCCGGGTAATTATAGGTCTGCTAGTCTGACACTGATCCCAGGCAAGATAATGGAGTGACTGATATGGGACTCAATGAATAAAGAATTAAAGGAAGGTAATGTAATGTAATTAATGCAGATCAACCTGGGTTAAGGTAAAATAGATCCTGTCAAACTAACTTGATTCCTTTTTATGAGATTACAGGTTTGGTTGATAATGGTAAATAGTGTTGACATAATATACTTAGACTTCTGTAAGGTGTTTGACGTGGTACTGCACAACATTTTAATTAAATAACTAGAATGATATAAACTTAACACGCTACACATTAAATGGATTAAAAAACTGGCTAACTGATAGGTCTCAAAATGTAATTGTAAATGGTAAATCATTATCAAACAAGTGTGTTTCCACTGGGGTCCTGCAGGGATCAGTTCTTGGCCTTATGCTATTTAACATTTTCATCAATGACCTGGAAGAAAACATGAAATCATCACTGATAAACTTTGCAGATGACCCGAAAATTGGAGAAGTAGTAAATAATGAAGAGGACAGCTCATTGATTCAGAGCAATCTGGATTGCTTGGTAAACTGGTGCAAACAAAGAATATGCATTTTAATATGGCTAAATGTTAATGTGTACATCTAGGAACAACAAATGTAGGCCATGCTTACATGATGGGGGACTCTATCCTGGGAATTAGTGACTCTGAAAAAGGTTTTGGGGCTGAACATGAGCTCCTAGTATGACACTGTGGTCCATGCATAAACAGGGGAATCTTGAGTAAAAGTAGAGAGGCTTTTTGACCTCTGTATTTGGCACTGGTGCAATCACCGCTGGAATCCTGTGTCTAGTTCTGGTGTTCACAATTCAAGAAGAATGTTGATTACATTTGAGAGGGTTCAGAGAAGAGCCACGAGAATGATCAAAGGATTAGAGAACATGCCGTATAGTGAGAGACTGAGCTCTTTATATCTATTTTGCTTAACAAAGAGAAGGATAAGGGTGACGTAAGTCCCTATGTGGGGAACAAATATTTAATAATGAGCTCTTCAATCTAGCAGAGAAAGGTACAACATGATCCAATGGCTGGAAGTTGAAGCTAGACAAATTCAGACTGGAAATAAGGTGTAAATTTGTAACAGTAAGAGAAATTAACCAGTGAACAATGTACCAAGCATTGTGGTGGATTCTCCATTGCTGACAATTTTTCAATCAAGGTTGGATTTTTTTTCTTAGAGATCTGCTCTAGGAATTTTTTTGGGGAAGTTCTATAGTCTGTTATACAGGAAGTTGGACTAGATGATCACAATGGACCTTGGATCTATGAATAACCCATTCACAAATGTTTGCAGAATCAGGCCTTGGCTAGTAAGCATCAGAACACAGACCAAAAGCCCTTGCCTTCCAGGAGACAGTATGTCAGCTTTGTAGGGCTCACTGCATTCTCTCAATCAGCTGCAGAGTCCTGGATGTCTGAGAAGTTGGAGAGGGAGAAGGACTCACTGCAGAAATGACTAGCCAATGGTGCTGGAATACTTTTTATAGTGGGGGTACGGTGCCCCCCCTTACTCCATCCATGCCCCTGCCACTCCCTAGAGCTGGGGCTGGGATCGGAGCTGTGGCTCCGGGAGTGGGGGACACAGACAGAGGTAAGGAAGCCAAGGCTGGGGCCACATTTGGGGGTGAGGGCAGAGCCCCTGGCACAGGGCCAGGAGCAGAGTCCCACGTAAAACTTGGGGGGTGCTGCAGCACCACCCACATCCCTAGTTCCTGCACCTATGTGACTAGCAGGTGACAGAGACTCTGATTCTACATTGTTTGCACTTCCCAAACTTCTATTTACTGAAGTAATAAAGCTTTTATGCAGATGTCACTAAACTGCATGCTGGGTAGAAATGACAGCTGGCTTTAGGGTTCTGTTGAAGACCAGTTTCAGCCACTGGTGTCACCACTAACAGCTTTGGCAAAAGAGCTGGTACTTTAAAAGAAGATACTATGAAAAATAAAAGCAGCTTCTAGTGTAAAAATGAAATCTGCTCCAGGTTAGTAGCACTGTAATTTAGTGGGTTTTTTAATATGCCCCAAAGTTTTTGATTAGTTATCCATCAGTGCCAACTTAGGGGGCTTATTCCTTCACCCACTTACTTCCCTGATCCTTCTTGCATGAACAGAGAGCAACAATACCCGAAGTCCAAAGGTGCAAACAATTCGATGTTTATTGGGGTGAACTTCCAGCAAGCATGATTCCAGTTTGCTTCCTTAGTATCCTCCTTGCCAGCTCTGACACCAAAGAGCCTTACACCTGTGTCCCTGTTCCCATTCCCCTCCTTAGCAAAACATGATTCCAATTTCCCACCCCCATTCCCTGTTCCCATTTCCCCCTTTAGCATAATATGATTCCAATTTCCCCACCCCCATTCCCTGTTCCCATTTTCCCCCCACCCCCTCGCTCTCCTGCTGGTAATTGCTCATCTTAAGTGATCACTCTCCTTACAGTGTGTATGATAAACACCCATTTTTCATGTTCTGTGTGTATGTAAATCTCCTCACTGTATTTTCCACTGAATACATCCGATGAAGTGAGCTGTAGCTCACGAAAGCTTATGTTCAAATAAATTGGTTAGTCTCTAAGGTGCCACAAGTACTCCTTTTCTTGTGAATACAGACTAACACGGCTGCTACTCTGAAACCTTAGGTTAGTTTGGGTGTTTGTATTCATTCTAGAACAGGGTGAATGCTGCAAAACAAAGTGAACACTTGTTTGAATTTTCAAATGGGTTTGCTCCGATTGTGTTGGTGAAGCTTCACAGTGCACTTACCATGAATGTTCTAATGAATGATCTTTACTAGAGTGAGTACTTGTGAAAGAGGGGTTTTAAGCTTGTGTATGCAACGATTCAGCAAAAGTGAGTTTCAAGCAACAAAGCTACTCAACAGCTAGGAGAACTGTAAATTTTACACTCAAATTTGCACTGTTGTGGTTGAGTGAACTAAGACAACCAGTGGGGGAACAGAGCAGTTTTGTGTTTGATTCTGATCTCACATGGTTTTACACCAGTGTGGAAGGAAAACAGAATCAGACTCCATGCGACTGATGTAACAAACTCATGGCAGATTTCAGGTATTCTGGATTAACTGTTCATGAGCAATGTGCTAGACCAAGATTTAGCTCTTGAGAATTTTGCCAGTAATTGAAAAATGCTGGGGGCACTTGAGAATTTTGCAGCATGTGGACAGAAACAGAGGAGAAATGTGTTGAATAAATTGTTTGTTATGAATTATTCACCCACCTTTAATTCAACGGGCAGATTGATTACAGTTATTTGAAAGAGAAAAGTCCTCAGTGGATCTACATCCATCTTTCCAGTATTTATTCAGTTTGTCTAATTATTTGACCCTAATCTTTAAAGGTTTCTAACTTTCTATTAAATATACCCAAGAGTAAATGTTTTACTCTTGGGTATATTTTAGAAATCTGGTTTATTTTAGAAATGTAGGGCTGGATGGGACCACATCTTTAAAAAAAAAAAAGCACATTTCCACAGAAAACCACTACTATTCTTCCACTAAAGAGTCCTGTTTAAATGGAAAGTTTTTTTCAGATGAGACAGAAAACCCAAAGTCCTTACCACTTCTGGTTATGAAAGTTCCCATGGTACTTTTTATTGCAGGAGTGTTTCATCCAAGGATCCTAGCACAAAGTAGGCAATAGAGAAAGGAGGGAGAAGTAGTTAGGGTGCTGATTTGGGACTTGAAGGGAGTTGGTTTAATTCCCTTCCCTGCCACAGGCTTCCTGTGTGACCAGGGGCAAGTAACTTAATCGGTCTGTGCCTCAGTTTCTCATCTGTAAAATGAGGATTACAATTCTGCCTCACAGGGGTGTTGTGAGGATCAATACATTAAAGATCACGAAGTGTAATGGGGACCATATAAGTGCCTTAGATAGATAGATAGAATTACATGCTTCCTACCTAAAATTCTCCCTGCTTTTACAGATGGACACAGTGTTCACCACTTTGTCCTAAACTGTTGTACAGTGTTGCTGTGTACTGTTAAACAACTTCTACCTCTCATCCCAGAAATGGCTGTACTGCAGGAATGGATGAAGTGATGTATATTGTAATAAAGTTTTATATATATATACACATACATATATGTGTCACATAGCTGAGCAATTCTGATTCCAGCCATATATATATATATATAGTGACAGGGTCAGGCCAGATGGTTACAGGAGAGTGACAGAAGGTAGATACATTAGCCCTAGATTAAGCAGGTCCTTTTTCCCTGAGTAAGATAATGGGCTGTTCCAGAACAATCAGGAAGTTGCTGGAACCAATTATGGCAGGCAGGCTAATTAGGACACCTGGACCCAATTAAGAAGCTACTAGAATCAATTACGACAGGCAGGCTAATCAGGGCATCTGGTGTAAAAAGGACCTCACCTCAGGTAGTGAGGCATGTGCGAGGAGCTGGGAGCAAGGTGTGCTGCTGGAGGACTGAGGACTACAAACACTATCTGGCATCAGGAAAAAGGTCTTGTGGTGAGGATACAGAAGGTGTTGGGAGGAGGCCATGGGGAAGTAGCCCGGGGAGTTGTAGTGGTCACACAGCTGTTACAGGAGCCACTGTAGATAGTTGTGATCCACAGGGCCCTGGGCTGGAACCCGGAGTAGAGGGCGGGCCCGGGTTCCCTCCATCCCCCCAACTCCCTATTAGATACAGGAGGAGTTGACCTGGACTGTGGGTGGCACCAGAAGGGAAGGTCCCTGGCCTGTCCCCCGACTCACTAGGTGGGCCAGCAGAGAGTGATGAGGTTAGCTGAGTGGATGGCAGGTTTGAGCCACTAGCAAAAGTGGCCAAACTGAGGGCTGCCATGAATCTCTGAGGTGAGCAAATCCGCCAATAAGCGCAGGACCCACTAAGGCAGAGGAGGAACTTTGTCACAATATATAAATACTATATTAAACTGACTACTATATATGTATGTTAGTTTATTACTGTTTATTACAGTATTTATATATATGTGGCTGGAATCAGAATTGCTCAGCTGTGTGCCAAAAGCCCTATACTGCTAACAGCCAATGGAGATTTTCTAGTGGTGCTAGTGGCGGGGGGAGACGGGCTGTACCTTTGGAACAGGAGGATCAAAGTTCTATATCGATTGCCATCATGAAGCTCTGAGTATCCAGGAGAGGTTCCCTGACTTGTTACAATGTAATGGCAAGGGTGCTTTGCATTTCTGTGCTTCCTTGGAGCCAGAATGACCCATCCGTACATGATATTGTTTGTAAAGTGCGTTGGAATTTTTCTGGCATGGGCTCCATAACTCTAAAATCATTGGGTTAACTTTTCATGAGTGCCTGAGTACCCCTGAAGGTCAGTGTGCCTTAGGCTCCTAAGGTGCTTGGGTGCTTTTGAAAACGTTGCCCATTATCAGGCACACTAGTCATCTGCAAACGTCCCGTCGGCAAGTAAACACTTGCTGAAAAATTCCAAACAAGCTTTGATACAACGAGTTGCAGTAACAAAAGAAACTGCCACACTTGTTAAACAAATGTGCACGTTTTTTTATCACAGTTTCTCTTGGCAATTAAAAGCAATTTGGCCTCCGCCTGCTAACATCTCTGTCTCCAAAGACAGAGAAGATGTTCGCTTCTTGCACCATTTTGACCTCAGTGATTTGCATCAATGTGAGTGAGTAGAGAATTGGGTCTTTTATATACTAGCTGCAAACAGAACAAGAGACACAAGACAAAGTTGCTACACGGGCTGGCTTTTAGAGATGATCAGCAACATCCCATTGACTTCAGGGACTCAGCACCTCTTCAGATGAGGCCTTTTGGTAACCATTGTTTAACACGTAAATAATAATCTGATCGTTGCGTGGCCCATACTTATGAGAAAGCTCTTTATAACGATTAAGGAGGGCCACATGCCAGGAACAAAATATTTTCCCACTAGGGAAAGGTCATCTGTGAAATTTCATGAACAATTGCCATGTTCTCTAAATGGCCCTCTTTTTTGTAATTGCGTGTCAGACCAAGTGCACTCAAACTGTAAGCAGTGTTTGATACAAGGAGAGTGAAATGAGATAATCCATGTTTTCATCATTCATAGGCCGCTCTTTTCACAGGCCGTGGGCCGTACTTTATTAGGTTGAGCAGCTCTGGGCGGGCAAGAAAGACCCGGGCCTTTCTCATCAGTATGAGAATAGCCCAGTGAATGGTTTCCAAGTGTTTACTCAGCATTTGTCTCGTGGTTCATCAGAGGAATGGGGAGGTGGGGTGCCGACAGATCTTTTGTCCGACTGAACTGCCTGATGTGTTATGACAATGTTCCATGAATATGCAGAATGGCAGAAGGGATTAGACCCAGCACAATTCCCCTCTGGCACTTTTTTTTTTCTTTCTTTCTTTTTTTGCCTGGGATGTTCAGAGCTTTAAGGGTGACCTGTTCACAGTCAGGGCACCAAACATCAGATTTTCCTGTAGATAGGGGTGTAAAAATCCCACACTTGTCCAAAGTTGTTAACATCTGACTGGAAGGTTGGCCCATCTTATCTCACGGCCTTCTCTTTATAATGTTTCAACGGGCACTAATGACCTAATCAAAGGCATTGTTTTGTAGGAGACGTGTAAATATTGGGGCATAATTAACGCCTGAGTCAATCAATCATACATGGAGTCCAGGCCAGTGATAGCTCTATTGCCTTCTGCTGAACAGATAGTTTCTGCTACTTCCTGGTAAATCTTTTCTTCTTGCTTACCATAGTCCTGGAGATGTTAAGACACAGGCTGGCCATGTCTACACTATGGTGACTATAGGGGCGTAGCTATGCTGACATAACCCTGTAGTGTAGAGGCAGCCTACGGTGATGGAAGGGGTTCTTCCAATTGACATAGGTACAGCCCTCCCCAAGCAGCAGTAGCTAGGTCAATGGAAGCATTCTTCAAGGGAAGTAACTTAATCTCTCTGTACCTCAGTTTCCCTATTTGTACAATTAACAAAATTCTGGCTTTCCTCAGAGTGGTGTTGTGAGGGTATATGTAGGAGAATATCACCCTAAGGATGCCACAGGCCATTCTTTCTCATATGAAAACTCACTGATAGTTTTCCTGAAAATCCCCTTTGGTTCTGACTTTTATATCGCTTCCTCTTTACCTGCAAGTTTCCAGCCACTTGCCAAGACTCCATCCAGCCACCAGTACTAGCGATTGTGGTTGTACAAGGGCAGAGTCATTAAAATCAACCTGTTTGCATTTGAGCTAATTCTGTTGTTGAAACTACTTAACTCCTCAATAGCTGGCATGGTTTTGCTGCCTGTTTGTCATCTTTTCTCTTAGCCCCACGTCCCCACTGTTATGTAAAGGCCTTAACACTGGTTTGCTGTAGGTCTGGATATATCCATTCACTGTCATTGCTGTTTCAGTGGTGCCCACGCACCTCCATTTCTCACCTTGGGCAAGTCATTTCATTGCTCTCTGCCCTCAGTTTCCCCTCTGTAAAGTGAGGGGCAAGTTGCCTGTTTATGATGATCATTTTAAGAATAATTTGTTTGAGGTTTTTCCATGTCTATACACAGAAAGGCCTTAAGCAAGAAAACATACCACCGAGGAATAAAATCCATTACAATCTGAAAGTTCATTTGAAAGTAAAAAAAGAATAGCTTTAACCTGCTTCAATCATTGCAACAGAATTAAACACATTTAATTCCGACACCCTATAATCTCACACAGACATCAGGTAGAAATAAGAAGCCAAGTCGTTTGGAAAGGAAAGCGAAAAGAGAGAAGAGAAAGTAAAGGGAACACAGAGAGAGAATGAATCATTGGACATAAGTCAACAACTAACTAACGAGAGTTAAGAAGAAAGTTCCTCTATTGGGAGGTTATACCACTTTTGTCCACTACAGTATAAAGTTTCTTGCAACTTCCTCTGAAGAATCTGATACTGACCAATTTTGGAGACGTGATACTTGACTAGATAGGCCATTGATCTGATCCATTCTGGCAATTCCTCTGTTCCAGTGACCGAGATCCTTCTCTCATTCAACCATAGTCACCGATTTAATGGGCATCCTCATTTGTTGCACAGAAATGGAAAAGTGTACTTATTAGTACTTGTAAAAGTGCCAAGCAATAGAGCTCCCACACCTTGGGAGACTGACCAAACAGATCTCACTGTCTTGAGCATCAGAGGTTTTCCCCCTTTTTCAACTTAATCCCACTCTTCCTAGGTGCACCCCCACGTCGTCACCTTTTTCTCCAGTGCTTGCAAACTCCAAATTCAGCATTCATACTTTATTGTGCCAACACCGCTGCTTAGTTCCTTCAATCTTTCTTCCTAATTCAGCTCCCCTGCCCGCAACAAACCACTTGCTCATATTTGTTGTTTTTCCTCTTAATTTAATTTCCCAGGATCTTTCTGGTGTTGAGTTGCCTAGCACTGCAAATAGTATTCTGGCGATGGTCTTATTAGTAATATACAGAGAGAGACTATCATTATATCCTGTGTGTGCAGCCCAACATTGAACAGGCTATTTTTGCTGCCACACGGCTCCTATTTAACATGCTGTCCACTGTCAACTCTAGCTCTCTCCTGGTATCATCTATCTGTCTAGGTGATCACACCAGGTCCATCACCATAACGTTCTTACTGATTCTCTGGCGTCTCCCCGCCTCCCATCTGCTGTTGCCTACCCTGACCTGTTAGTGTCCCTAACCGCAGCATATTATAAGAAGAAAAGAATTTGCAATAAATCAAAGCACACTTAAAATAACCCATGTAGTTAAACCACCACCTAAAACAGTCAGAACAATGTTTTAATTTTATTTCATGCAAAGGAAACCAATTGTGTTATACACACACACACACACACCCCCTAATGTATAGTGGGGGAAACCTTTCAAATAGAGATATTGACTAGATGCCTCTGTAAGGACACTATTATGTCTAATGGTTAAATCATGGGACATCTGTGGTCTGCTCCTGGCTATGCTACTGGCTTGCTGTTCTTCCTTAGACAAGGCACTTTGTGCTTTGCTGTCTTTCCCATTTATAAACTGAGTAAAATTCACAATTCCTAATCTATCTCAAAGAGCATGGTGAGGTTTAATTTGTCCAATGCTTAGCACAAAGGGGCCCTGGTCCATCACTAGGACTCCTGGGTGCTACTGTAATACAAATCATGTGTTATGCAGAAGGTCAGACTAGGTGATCATAATTGTCCCTTCTGGCCTTGAAATCCATGTCCCCATTTAAATTGTAAGTTTCTGTGGTCCCTAGCACATGGAACCCTGGTTCTCAAACTCAGTGTCCTTAAGGTTTACCCACCCTTGTTGATGGAAGAAATGAACATGTATGCCCATCATTTTGGCATCAGTATATTTCACTGTACTAATGCGCTGGAAAGCATGAGTATCTGCTATCAAGTGGGTTTTTGGTCTACAGGCAATCAGAGACCTTGATAAAGATGATGGGTGTGTTAAGGCTAAACAGAAGGAGCAATTAAGCCCCTTTATGTAGTTATAGCAGGAAACATTAGGACACTATCACCCAAGTCTTTAGGCTGTGTGGCAAAGCCTGAGCAGAGTTAAGCAGCATGGGCTAGCATGTTTCCTTGGGAGGAGTTTCTAGGGGCTAGAGATTGCTCAGCAAACTGTGTTTTAGAGGTAGAAAGCCAGCAGATGGTGAGACGCAATCGTGAATGTGGTCCTGAGAGAGAGAGAGCAGAGAGAAAACTCCTTGGGACATGGGACTGATTGGAGAGGCAGGCTTGGAAACTGTGAGCAAGGAAACTACCTTGTATTGATTGTTTCCAGTGTGTTCAGGGAAACGGTACTTTGTGTACATTCTTTGTAAATAAAGAGGCTTGCACCAAAGAGATACAAGACTGTTTCCTCCTAATTTCTCCTCCTAATGAAAACAACCTGTCAAGCCCCCAGGTCTGAGTGGCAGCAGTACAAACATCCATGCTCCTTAGATAAAGTCATTGATGAATGGCTGTTGCTGAGGTCCTGCAGGTATAGGTACTTTGAGATGCACCCTGCAGGGCATGACTGGCTATTCTGGAGTGACTAATGATGGGTGAGCTATGAAAATCCTCCAGGGCTGGTTCAACTAGGATAATGACACCCAAGGATTTGGATACTCCTCCAAACCACTTGAGCCTGCCTAATTATGGTGGAAATCACAGTGTTCTGATGATCTCTGTTCCAGCTAGAAGACACAAGGAAAGAGGTCAGAACCTTTAAAAATGGAGTGTGTGTTGGGGGGAGTTAACCAAATTCCCAGGAGCCTGAGGAAATGCCTGGCTTGGTTCTCCCATCTCTCAATAAGTTTATCCTTGGAGCAGAGAGACCATCTCAGATCAGATGAATACAAGACAAATAGTGTGAATCATGTTTGTCCAGTCTGTGGTGGCCAAGCTTACCCCTGCATCATCATCTGTCTTGCTTTACCGTGGTGGAGGATGTGATTAACACAGGCTTGTCTGGGGCATATGTGCTTTGCCCTCTACTTTGCCTACAATGCAGGTAGGTGAAATAGGATTGTTTTAGCTACCAAAGTTCATCGCTGACCCCCTTGCCATAGTTGTGCCAGATCCCTGTACAAGAGGTAGCTGAGTTTGCAGGGACTTGGCTTTCCATATATATTCAATATATTAACAGAGGGTTTGCACCAGGCTTTGTTCCCATCTGGCCTGGAAGTAACCCACCTTTCTCCGAATGCATCTATGTGGAGGAGGTGATGCCAGGGTGCACACACCTCTCAGGAAGTCAAGGAGCAGGCCGACGCATCAAGAGAGCTCTCCCCCTCGGCAATGCGCACTCTGTGAGTGGAAGTCGATTTCCTGTCACTCGTTCGCTGTTCAACCTGTTTTTTCTCTTTGATGAGTCCTCGGGAGTCTTAGCTGAGGCTCTGTGTTTGATCCTGGACTGTTAGTGTATAAGGAACACCTTGCCTTCCCCAGTGAGGCCATGCCTCAGTTTTCCCTCCTGTACTTTGCAGGATTCACATACCACACAGCTGATGGTCCAACTAGTATCTCCCTCCTGAGATCTGGATTCTTGGTACTGAATGCTAAAGTGCTCACCCTTTGGCCGTCTATCCAAGCACCCCAAGTCCTTCCTGGCCTTTCCCCACAGCTCTCACAACCACCGTTGGATCAGGACTTCACAGCTCCCTGGCACAACTCCACTGGTCCCACTCTGGAGCTTTCATCACTGCACTTCTCCAGGCAGCTGTCCTTCCCTGTTAGTCTCCGGGGAGAGCCTCCTCCCAGCTCTTTCCTGGTCTCTGCTCTCTCCAGCCTCAGGGAAAGGCATCCCCCTTTTTATAACAGGTGCCGTACCCAGCCTGCAATCACCTGATGCTCCTCCTGTGACTCTTCCCGTTCAGATGCTCCCTCCAATCGGGGTCATCAGCTGGGAGACCCTCAAGCCCCCCGATTCAGGGGGAAACCTGGAACAGAAGTAGCTGGGCCCAAACTCCCTTAAAGAACAAGCCTCCCGATGACAGTTTGATACGACCCTGAGTCAGTACAATTGCTTTAGAATTCCTGGGGGTTTTAATGCAGAGATCAAGGACAGAGTATACGCCATGGTGGTCATGGGGGAAATTCATCTCTGTGCAAAGGACCAATATGTCCTGGGGACTTAAGTGGCGCATAAGTCTCATATTGGTCCCTGCATGGGGGTAAACTCTACCCATGATAACTGTTGGGTATATTCTGTTTTTTAATTCATTGACTTAGGACTTAAGTGGAGCACAGGGCCCACGCTGTCTGGGGGGGAGTCTCACCTGATGTGAGTATTGCAGCCGTCATTGTGAATGTCCTGGTGTGTCACATTAAAAGCAAAGCAAACCCCAGAGCCTTGCTGAGACTCTTTTTATTCCAGTGGACGGGGCACGAACGGCTTGTGCTCCCAGGCCACGGGGAGGGGGGAGGGGGCTCATTAGAGACGCCTAGGTAGGTAGGTAGGTGGATTAGCGGACCTTTGTTTCAGGATCGTGTAGCAGTCTGGCAAAAGCCTGGAAGTATGGCTGCAGGCAGATAGGATTTAGGATGTGAGACAGGGAAGGAAATTCTCCATGACAGAGGTTCGCTCAAAGCCTACAGGGCAGGAATGGGCCCTCTTGTTACAAATGAGCTACATTGCCCCTGACAGGAGCATTACACAAAGAGACAAGACAAGTGGAAGCAAGACGACAATGGGAGAGGGACCGTGACTGCCAGCCCTGAAAGTATTAGCACTAGTGGGCCAGGCTGTTAGAGGAGAGCACCAATAGGCCATGTTAGGAAAAACTTTTATTAGGAAAAACTTTTTCACTAAGAGGGTGGTGAAACACTGGAATGCGTTACCTAGGGAGGTGGTAGAATCTCCTTCCTTAGAGGTTTTTAAGGTCAGGCTTGACAAAGCCCTGGCTGGGATGATTTAACTGGGAATTGGTCCTGCTTTGAGCAGGGGGTTGGACTAGATGACCTTCTGGGGTCCCTTCCAACCCTGATATTCTATGATTCTATGATTCTATGTAGACAGGGAAAGCTGCACACTGACAGCCAGATTTCCAAGGACTCAGAACCCACAACTCGAGCCATATTTTCAAAAGACCTCTGCTCCCATTAACATTAATGGCCTTCACAGATATTCATTAGTGACTCATAGTGCTTAGATACTATGCTGGACCTTAGACCTACAATAGATAGATTAGAATAGATCCTGGCTCCCCTTTATAACAGATGTTTAGACAAGCAAAGCAAAACAACTGTATGGTGTGTATCTCCCATATAAATTGTCCCAAAAGGATGCTCATTAACCTATAGGAGTCTGGACGCAGTGGGTGACTGGTCCTGGAAAAAATGAGACAGCCCAGATCCAGAGGACGAGATTGATAGCACTAGAGCCCGAAGTACTAAACACCAGGAGAGGTATGGCACATGAAAAGGTATAGATCGTGAAACCCAGTTATTCCTCATCACCCTGTTTGGGAGGGACCCCTTCTAAGTGTTGGAGGTAGAACCAGTCAGAAAAAGGGAGGGTGAAGTTTCCATGGAAAATTTCAATTGAAAAGGAAGTTTGTTTCCATGGAAAATGTATAGGTTTTGCTAGTGAAACCTCAAAAACTGAAATATTTCCGCTGATAACCAAAATATTTAAATTCTGCACTGCCACGGCAGTGTCTCATGAGTGTTGTTTGGGTGCCTTATACTCCCTCCAGTGAGGAGCCATGAAGAAGACTAAGTAAATGTGGTACTTTACATGGGGTGTTTTGTCCCACAGACCTGTATTCTCTCACTCGTCGTCCATATACACTCCGCTGCCCTTCCCCATATAGGGCAGGGATTACTCTGTAATATGAGGACAGGGTCATCTGCCCCCCAAGGGATCATGGGCCCCTCACGTCTGTGTCGAGGGATGTGGGTTGGGCAAGTAGAGTTGCTGGCTGAAACCCCCAAAATTTAAACTGAAAACCAAAATTGTGGGAGGTTTTGGTAAAAATAAATAAATTGGGTTGTTGGGTTTTTTTTGGAGGTAAGCCTGACAAATTGAATCAAATGGGTATTTCCTGCAGAAATGTTGGGGTTGATTTTTTTTTAAAGCCATTTTTTTTCCATCAAAAAATGGTTCAAACCAGCTCTCGTGATGGCCTTCTTACAAAGATCCAGACTGCTTTTGCCAATTGCTTTCTATATGAATTTTTCCCCTCAGTATAGTACATGTTGGCTTACCAATATTTGCATTGAGTCCCAATGATGGCCAGGGAAAATGAATTGTTCATGTCATTATTTAAAAAAAAAATGTAATTAATTAATTTATAGGCAGTGAACCTACAACGCAGCCCCTCATGACCCTCCAGACTCGCCATGCTGAAAGTTTGTGGTGACTCCTGGATATTGACAGGTTTCAGAGTCGCAGCCGTGTTAGTCTGTATCCGCAAAAAGAAAAGGAGGACTTGTGGCACCTTAGAGACTAACAAATTTATTTGAGCATATGCACAGCTCACTTCATCGGATCAAGTGAGCTGTAGCTTACGAAAGCTTATGCTCAAATAAATTTGTTACTCTAAGGTGCCACAAGTCCTCCTTTTCTTTTTACTGAATATTGGTTCATCATGACCCCCTTGGCTTGCACCACTGCTGCTCTTCAACTCCCCCAGCTGCTGCTTTTGAGTGTGAACATCTTCACCAGCCTCCTCTTGCAGGCACATCAGTCTAGGCAACGAAGTCTCTGAGCCAGCCCTTCGAGTCTGAGTCATTGCAATGCCCCCCTTCCCGCAAGCCCCATCGCTGTCTCACACTCTCCCTTTGGAAGATGGGAGTGGGTGGTTGAACATTTCCTGGTTGCACTCATAGAATCATAGAATATCAGGGTTGGAAGGGACCTCAAGAGGTCATCTAGTCCAACTCCCTGCTCAAAGCAGGACCAATCCCCAATTTTTGCCCCAGATCCCTAAATGGCCCCCTCAAGGATCACAACCCTGGGTTTAGCAGGCCAATGCTCAAACCACTCAGCTATCCCTCCCCCCAGTGCGTGCCCTGAGAAAGTGTGACCTCCTTCTCATACCACCTAGACAAAGACACGTCCATGTTCGTGTCTGAGACACTAAGTCCCCAAGTCTTCTCCCATCAGAAGCCATGTCTTGATGGGGTCCCCTGTCCTGATGCATATATTGGATGGCATGGAACTTCCCTGGTGGTGGAATCTTCACTTCCGTGTTGGGTGCAGGTCCTCAGAGAGCTCCTCTGGAGGCAGAACTGGGGCAAAGGGAAAGAGAGGACTTGTGACTTCCATCAGCACCAGGATGAACTTTACTTCCCTATCCATTGCACAGGGCAGGGATAGAGAGTGCAGTGCCCTGTGAATGCCTGAAGTGGTGGGGGAGTTGAGGGGGGGTGGGATAGACACATCACTGTGCCCAAGAGAGACAGCTGGGCCCTCATTTCATTAAAGGGAGCGGGCATGAGCACTGGATTTCTTGGGATGTTTTCAGGGCCGGATTAAGGCCCGGGTGCTAATGGCCAGTGCCTCCAGCTCCTGTGTTATGGGACTAAGCAGAATCTCAGCTTTCATTAAAAAAACAAAACAAAAAGAATCCAGTAACTTTCTAACCTTCATGCGGGTGAAGAAAAGCTTGAACACATGACCTGAGTGTAAATAATGCAATGGTGTCTTCCTGAGTCTGAAAAGAGCCTGAAACAACCGGTCTGAGGGGTGTAAGCTGCCCCCTTCTATCTCAATGGGATATTAATTCCAAGCCCCACTGCTCTGGGTGGCTCTGTCAACACCATCCCAGCAAGGAACTGGGTGTGTGGCAGAAGGGGAGGAGTTCACTGGGCCTGGCCCCCCTCATCTACTCTAGCTGCTGGAGTACATATTGAGGGACCCACCTGTGGCTCCTGGGGCGGGGGGGCAGAAGGGGATTCCATGGTGCTATCCCTGGCTGTCTGGGATGGGAAGGGGAGCCCTCTCATCGCCACACCAAGTGGGAGGTAGGGACAGAGACACCAGGGCCTGAGGTTACTTTAATCTGGGCCTGGGTGTTTGACTCCATCGCCCCACTCTGCTCCCAGAGAGGCTGGGCTTTGTGCACAGAGCTAGAGAGATTTGCTTGTATAGGGAGGCTGGAATGTGCAGGCAAGGTAGCCCCTCTTCATCCCATCCTGGTGTGAACAGGTGGAGAGAAGGCACTTCCCTCCTTCTCCAGCAGGTGTAACCCTTTCTATGCTAGACGGCATTTACATCTTGCTCATTTGGCTTGAGTCAGGACTGCAGGATGGGGTCCTGTGACGCACACACCCACGAACAGGTGGTGGAAACCCCGTCATGCAAGTCATTTAAAACGGAGCTAGAAAATGCTGGAGAACTTAATGTGAAGAACTATATCTGGTGTCAGAGGCTGGACTGGATGATACGAGATCTTTATTCATCTCAAATATTGGTAATAAGTTGATCAGTGCATGCACTTCCACCCTCTATATAGTTCTATATTATTATGGAACCAGGGGTCTTCTCATGAAATTAATAGGCAGCAGGTTTAAAACAAACAAAAGGAAATATTTCTTCACACAACACACTCATTGGAGCTCGTTGCCAGAGGATGTTGTGAAGGCCAAAACTATAACATGGTTCAAAAAAGAACTAGATAAGTTCATGGAGGATAGGTCCATAAGTGGCTCATGCTCTGAGTGTCTCTGGTCTCTGTTTGCCAGACGCTGGGAGTAGAAGAGAGGGTTGGATCACTCAATGTTCGGTTCATTCCTTTGGAAGCACCTGGCATTGGCCACTGTCAGAAGACAGGATACTGGGCTAGTTGGACCCATTATGGCCATTCTTATACAGTACATTAGGACCTTTCATATGTTTTGACTGGTATATATAGAAAACAGCAGAGAATGTTCAAAGGTTGGACGTATACTATGGAGACGTGCTGTTTAGTCTATGTCCCCCTTCTCATTTTAAAAACAAATACATAAACATCCGTGGTGATCTGACCTGGGGTTTTCTTCATTCTTTTGCTTTTTCTTTCCTGTAGAGGGCTTTTGACAGCTTACAATGCGTTGCTGGGATAGCGTCCACAGGGACTGGTTTCCGTTGTGGTTGGCCTTCGTAATTTATGAACATAAAAAGTTATTGTACGGGGATGGACATCATGGGGGAAATTCTCATCAACATTTGTAAAGCCACCATCTCATAGTGTTCTCAAGCTCTCCCTAAAAACCCACCCCTGCCATGATTCCTGCAAATCACGCCCCTCTAGCTTTGGTCATAGCACTATGCTAGAACTTCTATTTTTCTGCTAAACTCTGTTTTGTTTTGTTACACCATCCTCCTCCAACCTGTTGCTTTGGCTTGCCCCATCCATTGAGACTGGTCTGACATCTAGGCCTTGACCCTGCAAAGAATGACCCCATGCACTTATCTTTATGCAAGGTGAGTGGTCCCGCTGACTTCAAAGGGCCTACTCTCATCATTCCTTTGAAGCCCATGACAAAACTTTCACCAGCTTCAGTGGTGCTGGGATAACATCCATTGCATATAAAGTTAAGTATGTTTTTCCAAGATCGGGGCCTTAGACTGTAAGCTCTTCAAGGCAGCATCTGCTTTTCATGTTGTACAGCACCTAGCCCAACGGGGCCCTGATCCTGGTTTGGGGTTCCCAGACACTAATGTAAACACAATAAATAGCGAGGCCAATATCACAAGCATTACAGAGTCAGCTATACAATCAGATGTTCTCTCTTGACTCTCAATCTCTTTGAGGTTTAGACAAGTAAAAGGACCAAGGAAATGATGAGAGAGAGAGAGAAAAAAAATAAAGGACAAGTTACCTGCATAGAGAATCAGTTACCTTCCTCCCTTCTCACCCCCACAGCAAACCCCTTGCCTCCAGACTCTCTAATTAATAGCTAATAATGCTCTAAATCAGTAGGCATATTAGGCATTGTAGTTTGAGCCAGCTACATTTTAGACAAATAATCTGGGATGAACTTTTTAAAACGTGGGTCTAGTTACAATCTGTAGTAGGTGCTGGGGGAAATAGGGCATACAAGAAAATACATCAGTTTAAAATAAACACTGAACCACATAAAAACCTCCTATACAGGGTATTTTCTGTGTGTTTTACATTATGATTTCTAGTGGTGTTTCAACCTACTTTCTGGACCTTATTGTGGGATTTCTCCCTAGCTGACTGAAAGCAACAGTGTAAACAGAGCAAAATCTCTGACTGAAACAAATTTGCTAACATTTAAATATTGGCTGATATCAAATAAATAATAAGATAAGAAACACAGTGATCTCCAGCCCTCATCCACCTCTGAGGTGAACATTATAAGGGAAAGTGTTGCAGGTCAGATCCTACTTTTAGATCGTTAACACCCATTTTTACCTCTGTTTTAGCTAAACAAAAATAACCTACACAAATACTCTTTAAACTAAAAAACTGTTATTCTGCCATTGTAGAGGGGCTCACTGTATCTGCTTATAGGGAGGTCATCACCCTAGCATCTTTGCTTCTCACAGTCATTCATGGATTTTATGCTCACAACACCCCTGCCAATTAGGGAGATATAATCCCCATTTCCAGATGGGAAACTGAGGCAGAGGGTAGACAAAGTCTATGACCGAGCCTGGAACGGAGCCCACCTCTCTCCAGTCCCAATTAGTACCTTGTCTACTAGACCATCTTTCCTACCCTTGCTCAGTGCTTTGGTTCATTGCTAGATTGTACATTGCAATCTACTCTCAAGATTACAGACAAGCTCATAGCACTTGAATGATCTGCCACTCAAATTATTTGAGTTCCATTTCTACCTGCCATGTTCTATGTCGATATAAAATCAGGAACTATAATGCATAATGTCCACCATCCTTTCTTAATTTAATGGTCCCTCTGCCTATTGTATTACATATGAGATTTACATACAAAGTTTGTACATGTTTTATTTAAATGCAATAGATACAGTTGAAAAGTATTTTTTCCCGTGAGGACAGACACTGTTATTTATTGATCGTTCATTAAGACACTGAAAATCAACAGGGATACGTCTCTCTTCTTTCAGTATGCGGGGTCCTTTCATGTACACAGCATTGCCATGTATGACAGTCTACACTGCTAGACGCCCGCTCCTGCGCTCCTTATTCAGGCATTGTGGAGACCGGAGTAACGAGCCCAGGGTCGGGCGCTAGGTGTTCAAATAAGCAGAGGCTTCTCTTTAATTTGTAAATATTTTGGGATCCGCGTGGAGCTATTTACCTCGCGTCGTACAATCCCACTCGGTGCGGTCAATTCCACCTTTGGAAATGCCAATTCCCCCCCCCCCCCCCTTTGAACAACCCCTTGCAATTAATACAAGCGACAGAGACTTCGAATTACTTGTTTACATCTAAACGCACAATCGTTAACACTCCCCCCCGCCCCCCAGCAAGGTGAGGGACACGAATTATAAACTCCGTCGCTCTGAAACCTGCTCAATCCACTCCGTTGTCCACACTTCTCTCAGCAGCCCTCGCACGAGGCTGCACAAAAGAAATAACTCAAACGTTGGAGACGGGTTTTGTTTTTCTTACTTTGATTTTTACCCTTCCCCCGCTTGACGTGTGCCCCTTCCCATGTCTCCTATGTTAAATCGTTTAAAGACCGAGGAACGTGTATCATTCATGTAACAAGAGATCGCTCGCTAGATCCTTCCCGTTGTTGTGCGCCGCGGTAAAGTTAAATGTGTTTTTTTTTTTTTTTTTTTTGCCGAGCTGGTTTTCTGCCGGAGAAAATCATTACAAAATCCACATGAACTGAAAACCATTCATACTTATATGCGAACGGATTGTCTAGTTCCGTCCGGCACCACCAAGAAGCCCCCGCAGCAGTCAGCCGGTGTACAGATTTCCCTAAAAGGGAGCAGATCCATTGCTGTCCAATGTCTGTATTCGTTTAGAAGACAGCGTGCGCGTAGATATTTGCACAGCCTTCCTGTGTTGCTTCCACACCTGCTGGGTAAAACAGCCGAACACCGAGGAAACGTTTGGGAAAAAAAAAAAAATTAAAGCGATCGAATAGCACAGCGCGACAGCTCGCGAAAGCTTTTTACAAACTGAAATGTACAAACGATTCAAGTAACTACCCCGCCAGGTCCATTTATTCGCGCGTTCACCAAAAGCTGCTACCGCGTGTTTTCACTCGGCCGATGTTTTTGTTTTTTTCTCGGCAACGCTTTACGAAACGAAATGTAAACCGAAGGAAACGATTCTCGGGCTACCGAGGCAAAGCGGGACATTTCCCTCCAGCTTCCAATGTTTGGAGGCACAACACTGTCCCCCCCCCCAAACCCCCGCCCAGGGGCCAGGTTTTAAATACGGTTTAAAGCCACCTGTCCCCGGCGCTGGCTGTGAAGACAGACTCGATGATGGTCACCATCCTATTCTTATCTCCTTTATCTGGTTTAATGGTCTCTTTCTGAAATCAGGGTCCCTGCTTCGAGCCCAATTCCCCCGGCCGGCCATGCCCGGGCGCGTAATTGACAAAGTGCCGGCGGAGGGGGGCGGGGGGGCCGGTTTCCTCCCCCTAGAGAGGCACATTAGTCGCTGGCTGTATTTCGGGGGGTCTCCCCCCGCCCCAGCCCGGCCGCTGCCAATCCGCGGTCCCCATCCGCCCGGCCGGGGGCTGCCGGAGAAGCCCCACCCCGCGCACACGGCACCTGGGGCAGGTCGGGCACCTCCGCCCCGGGGAGCCTCCCGCGGCTCTGCCGGCGGCGGGGGCCGGGCTCCGGGGTGGGTGGGCCCCGGTCCCAGGCGGCGGGGGGCCGGCAGGGTGGCGCCAGCCGGCGGGGATATAAGGCCGGCGGGCTGAGCCCCCCGGGGGAGCTCCCCCGCCGGCCCCTTATGAACCCGGCCGGCTTCTCCTACTTCCCGGCCATGGGCACCCCGCCGCCCGGCTCCCCCCTCGCCGCCCAGCCGGAGCCCGGGAGCCCGGAGGCGCCGCCGCCGCCCGCCCCGGAGGCCGGCTCGTCGGGGGGCGGCGGGCGGCGGCGCAAGCGGCCGGTGCCGCGGGGCAAGCCGCCCTACAGCTACATCGCGCTGATCGCCATGGCCCTGGCCCACGCGGCCGAGCGGCGCCTGACGCTGGGCGGCATCTACCGCTTCATCACCGAGCGCTTCCCCTTCTACCGCGAGAACCCCAAGAAGTGGCAGAACAGCATCCGCCACAACCTCACCCTCAACGACTGCTTCGTCAAGGTGCCGCGCGAGCCGGGCCGCCCGGGCAAGGGCAACTACTGGGCGCTGGACCCGGCGGCCGAGGACATGTTCGACAACGGCAGCTTCCTCCGCCGCAGGAAGCGCTTCAAGCGGGCCGACCTGGCCGCCTACCCGGCCTACCTGCCGGCCGCCGCCGCCTCGGCCTTCAGCCCGGCCAGCGCCGCCGCGCCGCCGCCGCCGCCCGCCCTCTACGCGCCCGCCGGCTACAGCCCGCCGCTGCCCGCCGGCGCCCCCTACCCGCGGGGCTTCACCATCGACAGCCTCATGGGCGGCGCCGAGCTGGCCCCGCCGCCGGGCGTGGAGCTGGGCCCCGGCCCCGAGCCGCCCCCCGCCGCCTTCCCGCCCGCCGGCCTGCTGGGCCGGGCCTACCCCTACCCCGCCTCGCCGCCGCCGCCGCCGCCGCACCTGCCCGGGCCCCCCGGCGGCTACTCCCCGCCCAGCGGCGCCCCGCTCTACGGCGCCGCCGGCCGGCTGGGCCTGCAGCCCGGGCGCTCCTGCGCCGAGCCCCCCGAGCCGCTGCTGGCGCTGGCCGGGCCGCAGTTCGGCCCCGGCCCCGCCTACGGGCGGCAGCCCGGCTTCGCCTCGGGCCTGGAGCGGTACATGTGACTCCGGCGCGCCCTCCCCGGGCCTGCGCTGCGCGCCGGAGCAAGAGCCACGTGCAAACCTTTCCCGGGCTGATGGGGGACGCACACGCTGTACTTGGATGGCCTCTCTCTGTCTCTCGCTCGCGCTCTCTTTTTGTGTGTGTGTTTTGTTTTACTGTACATACGTAGACGATTTCATCCTAACACTGTACGGGCCGCATAACGCGTGGTGCTGCGTGGCGCATTGTTGCACGGCACACGAGCTACAAAACACCGTCGTGTACTGTGCGTACGCACTGTACTGTCCCCTGTGCGCCATGGATTGCGTACCGCACCGGGGTGCGCTGTGTCATGCAGCCTGGTGCCTCGCACACGCACTCTTGTCCTGCAACCCTAAACTGTGTTATGCACGATTCATGGCATATGCATTGTATATACCACGTTGGAGTGCATGGTGCAGGAACTATGATTCAGGGGACCATGCGTTTAGCCGTGCACTGTGTAAAGCATTGTGTAAGGCGCGGTTACCTTGCAGATTTGTAAACATTCCAGGATGTCCCATATTTTTCTCTCCTTGTTGGGTTCTTAACCTGTAACCAGACAGAGAGTTAGCAAAACTATTAGTTGTGGGATATTTTATTACTATTTAAGACTTTACCTTTTTCTTCCCCTGTGGGAAAAAAAAAATCTTTTTACTGTTTTTTTTTTTAAATAACTTTTATTGTTAGAAAGGATTTTTAAAAATAAATCTTTCCTTTCAACTGTTTAACTGCTCTTTTTTTAGAAATGGTTTTGATGTGGTTTAAAAATAGAATATATCACATTTTTTCAACAAGCTGAAGAGAACTCAGCTGATTCATATGCAAATCATAACACTGTTTTAATTATGCCAAGTGCCTTGTGCTTTCATTTTTTACGGACTCTTTTTCAGGTCTACACTCTTACTGTTTCAAATCTGAAGCCTGTTTTTAAATACTGGTGGTAATTCGCCGTTGAACAGCTTCCTAAAGGATGTGATACATTAAGGACATAAGAACGGCCAGACTGGGTCAGACCAAAGGTCAATCTAGCCCAGGATCCTGTCTTCCGACAGTGGCCAATGCCAGGTGCCCCAGAGGGAATGAACAGAACAGGGAATCATCAAGGGATCCCTCCCCGGTCGCCCATTCCCAGCTTCTGGCAAACAGAGGCTAAGGACACCATCCCTGCCCATCCTGGCTAATAACCATTGATGGACCTATCCTCCATGAATTTATCTAGTTCTTATTTGAACCCTGTTATAGGCCATTCCCTGGAATCTTGAAAATGAGATTGGATTCCTTTCTGTAAGGTGTGCTCTATTTAGCTACAATTGACTTACGTAGTAGAGAGATTTCAGAGAAGCAGCCGTGTTAGTCTGTGTCCGCAAAAAGAAAAGGATTTCTTGTGGCACCTTAGAGACTAACAAATTTATATGAGCATAAGGTTTCGCAAGCTACAGCTCACTTTATTGGATGCATGCAGTGGAAAATACAGTGGGGAGATTTTATATACACAGAGAACATGAAACAATGGGTGTTACCATACACACTGTAACAAGTGTGATCAGGTAAGGTGAGCTATTACCAGTAGGAGAGAAAAAAAACTTTTGTAGTGATAATCAAGGTGGGCCATTTCCAGCAGCTGACAAGAGTTTATATAGTAGAGAGAATAATTCTTGCCACTGCAGGAGGTCTTGCAGTTGAAATTGTATGGCCTGTGTTATACAGGAGGATAGACTCACTAGATGATCACGATGGTCCCTTTTGACCTTTAAATATTGAATCTGCGCACTGGCCGGTCCTTTGCCCTTTATTTATTGGGCTATATCCTGGCATGGATTTTTGAGGCGAATTCCCCACTGCTATTCCCCCTTTGTTTTTTACCCTAAATTTTCCTACATGTAAATGGGTAAGAATGGGATTTTTCTCCTTGTTTTAAAAGACAGGATTTATCTGCCACCCTGATTTACGGGAGCATTTGCACTGGAGCTGATTCGGTGAGTTAGTGTTCTGGGATGGGGCTCTTGACTTCTTTGAATTCCCTGCCTAAGGGAGTTATATGCCCAAATCCCAATTGACTTTCAGTGGAAATTTGCACACCTAATTCCCATAGGCCCTTTTTGAAAATCCCATTCCTTATCTTTAGTTTAACCCTGTACAAACCTGTACTTGCCTGGATACACCAGTGTTTTAATGAATGATAATCTGTGAGGGTCTCTCTTCTGGGGTGTTTGATTAGCGTGTTCTGCATGCCATTTAGAAATTGACCTTCATGTAACCCAGTCCACCTTCAGTGGGTGCACCTAGCAATTTAGGAACCTGATCACTGGTTAGTTAGGTGGCTTTATCTGCCTGTTTAGGTCAGGCTCTCCGATTATCTGTTCTCTCTCATCACTAGTCCCTCCTCACTCAGATTCAGCTCTTCAGACTCTTAGGTATTTATACTGCTGCCCATCATTATAGTATCTATGTGTCTTCCTCATAAAATCAATTAGCAGTAGCCAAATCTGTAGAGGACTTGGTGGAACAGAGCAACTTTCTAATTCTTGGATCATACTTACTCTTTTTTTTTTTTTTTTTTACTGATTGGGAGGAAAAAACAAAATCCGGAGGGGTATTTAGACTATTTGTAAAATAAATCCATAAAGCTAACAACAAAAAGATATTTTATACGCAACAGAAGTTTGAAAAGGTTCAGTCTCATGTAAGCAATATTATCTCCATATCATTCCAAAGTTTATTTTTTCTGTTTTTTAAATTTTTGAATGGGCTAGAGAAAGGTAAAATGATCTTTCGGAAGAAAAATAATTAAAGGACTCTTGTAAATATGGCATTGTGGGATGTAGGACCTGAGCCTACAATCTTTGTACAGGCAAAACTGCTTTGAAGTCTGTGGAAGTTTTGCCTTCGTAAGCAGTGGGGGATCAGAACCATACGCTTTCCTGATTCTTTAGCAATTATAGAGCCTACCTGCTTCCATTGAAGTGAATGGGACTTTAATGGGAACAGGATCAGGACCTTCTGAAGTTGTGGAAATGAAAGGTGGGTTTGCATGGCAGATGGAAGCATTTCTTGGAGGATTTGATAAAAAGGACCTGGCTTGAAAAGAAGTCAGGGTGGAGGGATGGGGTAGGTACACATATGTACAGCTCTCTGGGAACAATTTGATGAAACTCTGGACCAAACATGTTCCTCGCTGTTATACTAGCCTGAAATGGTGCTATCAGAATCAAGGGATAATCTGTGAGATTTCTGCACAGGGAGCCAAGTGGCAAATGCTGCCCTAGGTGGGAAGTGATGGGGAAAGGGTGGATGATAAGTCGATTCATTTCCAGTCATCCAGAAGCAGCAGGAAGGAATCTTGCAGGAGTCGTTTGTTGGGATCCGCGGGGAAACTTCTGAAAGGGCTATTCAAGTTCTTTGCAGCTTTGGATTTCAGCTCAAGTGCCTTTGGAGCCAGCTGGGCTCAGGGTGTCTGAGGAGGTGAGCTATCTCTCCCTCCTATCTTTCAGCTGTCTCCTTCCTCACACCATTGAAGTTGCATTTGGGGACACTTAACTTCTAAAAAATCAAACTGGGATATGAGCTGGAGTTTGCAGTAGGCCTGTTCCAACCCTGTACATGTACAAGCCATGATATTTGATTCCCTTAACGGGATACACTTACTGAAGGCTTAGCAGGAGTCTTTCCAGGCTTAGAATCTAGCCACTGACTTTCCATCAGACCAATAAGCATCAGAGCTGTTTGAATTCCAAAAAGTGTGGCTTGTGGAATAAACAGCTGACTGAGAAAACAAACCAGTGACATTTGTCAGATAATAAAGCCGACAAATATTTATTCAACCACCTCTCTTAATAATAATCTGTTCGGGAGATTCAAACCTCACCAAAGGCATGATCCAAAGTCCATTGTAGTCAGTAGAAAGATTCTCCACTGATTTCAAATGGCTCAGTCCTTATATTTACAAATAAAATGAAAATCATAATGGGTGAAGCTCTTTTTTAAAATTCTTCTTATTATTATTTATTATTAATCATAGGGTGAGGGAGACTGTAGCCACTTGTATTTTGGACTGTTGTTAAACTAATGTGTTCAGAGTATTTTCTTGATTAAGTTAATGTATCACAACTAGGCTTTTAAGCTTTCATTTCAAAGGCTTGTTTACAGTTAGGATGAATCTAGCAAATGAGTTGGATTAAAATGTCATGCAGGGCATAAGCCTTGCAGGGCCATGGTGGATTTGAGCTTTGCGAAGTTTACATGTGGCCCACCAGACCTCATTTGCTTTAGTGGCTTATTTTGAATCCTCCTCTGTATGACTTCAATGAAACAGGAGCAATTATCACCGGTTGTGAAACCAAGTCTCTGATAAAATCCTCCCCTCTTTAGTTAGCACTATCCACGGAATTCGGGCTGTCTTAAGTAATGACACTCCGAAATCATCTGATCCTTCTGCCATTGAAGTGATTGGCAAAACCCCTCATTGATTTCAGTGGGAGCGGGACGGAACCCACCGAAGAATGAAAAATGCATAGACTCCTAGGACCACTGAAAGTAGCCAGGGGCCAGATTTTTAAAAATATTGAAGCACCAAACATCCTTAAATTCAGTGAGAGTTAGGTGCCCAAATGCCTTTGAGGATATAGGCACTAGTGGGATTTTCAAAAGGTCCCGATTGAAATTGATGGGAGTTAGGTGCCTAGGTTACTTTTGAAAATCACACTAGGCACCTAAATACCTTTAAAAAATCTGTCCCTAAGACGAGGCATTGTAAAGTCCTTTTAGTATTGTATCAAATACAGGATCTGATCCTGCTCCCACTGGAGTCAATGAGAATTTTGCCACTTGTAATCAGAGCAGAAGCAGGTCTTAAATGTTTGACCTTCATTTCAAAAGTGACTAGTGATTTGGGGGTGACCCCTTTTGGGGGTACTCAGCTTGAGACACCTTAAAGCAGTTACCTATGGGTCAAAACACATAACTGGAAATCTTCAGTGGCTTATATTTCGAGCCTGTAAATGCTGTTTTCAAAGGGTGAGGCAGTTGTCTTCATAACGCCTTTTGCACCTGGAAATAGTCTACTCCTAACTAATAAAAAAAGGGGAAGGTTTGAAAAATTCCCTCCTGACACTGTGTGAAGTACAATAAAAATATATTGCCCAGAGGATTTCTCTGGATCACCCTAGAAATGTTAGGCCTTGTGTATATATGAAATTTGCACCGATTTTAACGAAAATGGCAAACTCATTTAGTTAAATCCTTGCAAATGTTATGCATAGGCAAGGTCTTACACTAGATTGTTCTTATCTTTGCTCAGTAAACCTGAGGATTTGTCTTTTAAAAATTGCATCACGTTTTTTTTTCATAGCGAGAAAGAAACTAAGATAAATATTCTAGATCTGCTAATGAAACTCAAATAATAGAGGGGTTGGCATGGAACCAGCTGAAGGTGGGTGTATAAATTGATAACTAATCTGAAACCGGGTCGGTAGTTCGGCAGGCTCAGTGAATAAAGCACTGGACTAGGAACAATCAGGGGGTCTGCGTTATCTTCTTGGTTCTGCTACAGGTGAGACTTTACTTAATCTCTGTGCCTCTGTTTCCCCTCCCACCCTTTGTCTGTTGTATCTGTCCAGATTGAAAGCTCTCCTGGGCAGGGGTTGTCACTCGCTATGTGTCTGTGTAGGTCCTGGTACAAGCTGGGACCTCCTCTAGGCGTTAAGGTAATTACAGTGTGTGTGTTTTCACTCCCCAGGCCTGAATGTATGTCATCTGCTGATATAGCCATTATGCGGCTGTTTATAGTAAATCAGTTTCTGCATTTCATAGACATAGTTCAGATTCTATATGGTTTTGCTTTCACTGGAAATTTATCTACTTTATTCCTTGGACCAATGAGTTTGTCTTGCCATTGAAACCTAGATCCAGAAAAACTGTCAGGTACAATATTAACCCAAGCAAATTTTAACCCTGATCGCCCCACTCACCAAAGTCTAGAGTATATTAAGGTTGAAAATGACCAAGTTAACCTTTGATTCATCAGGTTTCAGAGTAGCAGCCGTGTTAGTCTGGATTCGCAAAAAGAAAAGGAGGACTTGTGCCACCTTAGAGACGAACCAATTTATTTGAGCATAAGCTTTCGTGAGCTACAGCTCACTTCATCGGATGCATGTAGTGGGGAAAAAAGCTTATGCTCAAATAAATTGTCCTCCTGTTCTTTTTGATTCATCAGTTATCAGCCACCTTGTGGGGACATTGAGACAGCTGAAGGCAACAGCGACCCCTAGTGGCAAACACAGGAATGACACGGTTGTCCTAGCTTCTGCTGTGAAGTATGAGGAAAGAATTGTATTGTAGCCAGAGCAATAGTCTTCATGTCTCTGTTGTTCAGTTAACAATCGCTGTGTCATGCCACTGTGTAGAACCATGGAGATGCTACAGATGTAATACACATGCCCCAATCAGGTTCATTTGTGATTCCATCAAGATCTGAACCACAGCCTGAAAAGAGAGAGATTGCCATGAATAGCTGAGGACAAGGCTAATGTAAATGCAATGTCCGTTTAATCAAAGCTAGTACACTTGTCTTTATAACGGTAGAGCATAGATTAATTAGGGGGCTGTCTTTTATCAGCTGATGATAGATGTTGCTGTACAACAGATGTGGCTCTTCACAGGATGAAGGTCTAATGCACGCTATTTAAACTGCATTTATCACCTAACAAGAACACTACACAAAATAGCAAGGACCCACACGTGCGATGCTCACAGAAGCGCTGAGCAATGTTAGCAAAAGTTCCCTGGCTCCTAAAACACACTGACAGGTTTATACCATGTGTCCAAAATTCAAATCTCGAGTTAGTCACTTAAATCCATAGAGGAACCTGAACAATGGTCCTGTTTTCCAAAGTGCTTGAACACTTGCCTCTCCCTTTGATGGTAACACGAGCTGTGGGTGCATAGCAACTTTGAAAACCAGGCCCCCTATGCGGGTTGTAAAGGGTAAAATTTTCGTAAGGGCCAGATTTGTATTTAGGCGCCTAAAGATGAGGGCAGGTGCCTAGCAAGATTTTTCAAAAGCACCTAGGTGTTGATGGGAGTTAGGTACCAAGCACTAGTGACAATCCCACTAGGTGCCTATCTGCATCTTTAGGCACCTAAATACCTTGACAAATCTGGCCCTAAGTGCCTAAGTCGCATTTGAAAATGGGGCATAGGTTTTTAAATCACGTAGTTGCTTTTGACAATTTTACCCTAAAGATGGATTTAGGGGCCTAATTTAAGGTACCCAACGGTGAAAATACTGTCCTATCTGAAAAGTACAATGTACCAAGCTTAATGAAGACACATTCAATCAGGATGCCGTTTATTGGCACATCCCCCCCGACCCGTGAGGAAATCATTTAATTTAATAACAGAGAAGGCTAATGGTTACTTAATCAGGGTACTAGGGAACACTGACTTTAGTAGGAGTTTTGGCTGCAGCATCTGGCATACAGTTGCCTAATGGGAACACTGGCAAAAAGATAAATCAGAAGTTAACAATCTTTTTTGTTGGAACCTCACCCTGGTCCCAGTTGGAACGAATATTATTGGCTCCTCCTCCCACAGCAGGAACAGTGGTGTTATGGCCAGGTTTCTGCAGCTGATAGTGCCAACCTCAACCTCAAATCATGAGGCAATGCCCCAAAACCATGAGATGGGCTTAAAAATCATAAATATTTAAAAATAGGTTTGGGGTTCTTTTAATTTGTCTTCTGGCTTTTGAGTCTTCAGGGGTCACGTTTTCAACCTTTAGGGGTTGGACATGTCCTTTTTGTTTTAATGAAAACTGAGATTCTCACATAATCCTATGACTCCAGAAGTTGGGGCTTTAAGAAAAAAAAACAGAAATCACTGAGAGCTCACAGTTGTGTGCATCTCACCTGCTTTTCATCCATTCTTTCTGGTTTTCCCCCCTTCTCATCTCCTGTTGTCTCACACAACTTACCAAAATACATGGGAATTTCATTTTCCATTTTGATCATTGTTCTTGGTTCCCCCCCTCCCTTGCTCACTTCCTCTCCCCCCTACTCTTCTTTTCCTCCCTCCATTCTAGGCCTTTGATGATTGGTGCTCGGTTCCTCTATCTGAATGTCTATTAGATAAAAAAAGAATAAAAAATAAATTTTTACAAGGGTTTGTGGCAATGAAAAATAAGTGTTGAAATGGAATAAAATACATGTCCCATGTAACCTTAATTATAGGATCGGTACTGTGACTCAATATAATAGCATCTGCAGATACACTCCCTAGGATTAAATGACCAAGGCTAACATCCTCATGCTTCAGTTCATAAACAGATCACCAGCCAGTTAGATGCATTATGAGGGTTTAATTCCTTCCTCTGAAACATCTGGGATTGGCCACTGTCAGAGACAGAATACTGGGCTAAAAGGATCATTGGTCTGTCCTTGGTATGGCAATTCCTATGTGAACGGTACAGTGTAAAAACCGTCCTCTCACCCCCATTTCTTAGTTCTGTCACTGGCTTGTTCTGAGACCTTGGGAAAGTCACTTATCCTCTCTGTGCCTCAGTCTCTCCTCTCCATGCAGTTAGGCGCATAACACCATTCACCGACCTCACAGAAGTATTGTGAAAGCGTATCAGTGATTGCAAGGTGTTTTGAGCCTCTTGAAGGGCGGTTGTTATAGAAATGCAAAATATTGCCCTGAGCTGGCTTGTGTCTGTGCGTCACTGCCCTCTGCTGAAAAAAATCAGAACTGCTCACCTGTGTGCCATAGACCCTCCACGGTTAACAGAGATGGGCGATTTAGCTGGAGCACAAGCAACTGGGAGCTGTGCTTGTGAAACAGAGTGAAGCGATCACGGTGACAAAGTAGGTCCATGGAGACTTTGATGACCACGCTGTGCCCTTGAGGGTACTGATATTTCTTACTGTCTGCTATACAATGCCCAGTTGACCTACCTTAGGGCCATCATGATCTTTAATGTAATTATCCTTACAACATCCTTGTGAGGTGAAGTACATTTTTATATAGGCGGGGAACTAAGGCCTAGACTAAACTTCAGATCCTCAAAGGTATTCAGGCTCCTAATTTCCATTGAAATCAATGGATCAGTGAACACCATTGAAAAGCTTGAGGGAGTTTGGGTGAAACTCCCTTTTTTCCCCCTGTGGTCTCAAAGGAAAGCTAACAATGAGATTGGGCCTGTGGACTGGGAAAGTGCATTGCATGTGCGTCCAAAGGGAATTCCACCCAGTGCATAGTTGATAGGTAACAGGACTGTTGTTGTCAGGGTTGTCAACTTGTGATTTTATCACGAGTCTGGTGATATTTGGTGTTTTCTTGAAGCCCCAGCTCCTGGAGTCATGTGAGTACATGAGACTCTCCACTTTCATTCAAGTTTCTAACCGTTATGGTTGCAGAGAAATGCTTGAAACCCTGACCCCTAAAAAGCACACAGATCAGAAGGCAAATTGAAAGAACCCAACATTAATTGTCTTAAAAAATCAGAGATTTTTTTACAATCCTCTCATTTTTGGGGGGCCCAACTCATGATTTTTGAATGCCTGGGGTTGCTAGCACTGTGAAGATGGTGTTATTCGTTGGGTGTTCCGTTCTCAGTAGCCCCTTTGAACCTCCAGAAAAAAAATATTATATACCTATATTAAAATTATATATGAGGCAGTGTGGCCTATTAGCTAGAGTACTGGGACTCAGGTGTCCTAGGTTCTATTCTTGGGTCTGCTACTGGCCTGCTGGATGACCTTGGCCAAGTCACTTTCCCTCCCTATGCCTCAGTTTCTCCATCTGTAAAATGGGGGTAATGACTCTGGCATCCTTTGTAAAGTGCTTCGAGATTAATGGATGAAAAGTCGTATCTATGTAAGAGACAATCATGTTATTAAAACAACATTTACAATAAAGACGCAGACTTTTAGCTGGAGCCAAAGACAGACATTTGATGGATCCATTGGCTGCCCTGGCATAGCAACTACTTGGTAAAACAAGAAAAACATTTCAGCTTCTCATCAAAGTTCTCAAAATGTTGCACGAGCTTTTTGTTTTCTTTTTAAGACTCTGTAGAGGCTGGTAACTGAGAACATGTAAAGTCTGCAGTGGCAGTGGTCAGAGCCCCCAAGAACATTTGAGAAGCACAGAGCCAAAGTTATCTTTGGGAGCACTCCAGAGGAATTACACCAGGAATGTACTGGGCTCTCTCTGTTCCTGAGTAGCCTCTTTGGTGGGAATTGTCAGGCATGAAGCCCTGCAGCTGGGCCTGGGAGCAGCTAGCTAACCGCAGCTGAAACCCGCAGCCAGATCATCCGATCGGCCAAGCAAAGGTGCCAGGACTGCTCTTAAGCCCAGCAGTAGCACTTGGCTGGAGGCTGCTCAGTGCTTATGCCTGCGGCTGTGGTCGCTCCTATGCCTGCTTTGTTCCCGGCCTGACTCTGGCTCTTGCTCTGACCGCTCGGCTGGGCCGCCCAGGCTCCGTGAAAGGAATTCTAACTCCACAGCGAAGGGCACACAGCTATTCCTTATGTTTTGTGTTTGTGCAACCCAATCCCCATCAGGTGGCATTAGTGGGGATTGAACCCTTGACTTTCAGCATGGGCTTCTGCCACTTGAGCTGAAGGGCTGATGTCATTATTTGATGGCAGTCGTAGGTTCTTTTACTCCTGCCTGGATCTGCCACATCTTACCCCCTGAACCAGTGGCTTCATTTGCACTGCTCAGGATGCCATATAGTGGATTGATACAAGCCAGGCTTTTATTTACATGATTTTTTAAAAAATGTGTGAACATGCCAGTGCATATGAATGGGCCTAGAGTGACAACATGGTCCTCCGACTGTTTGTTTGTTTACCTGCCGCGTCTGCAGGTTCGGCTGCACGGCCCGCCAGGGGCTTTCCCCGCACAAGCGGCGGAACGAGTTTGGGAACCACTGGTCTAGACACAGTTTTAGGCAGTGTGCAGTGGCCTGGTCTGTTTTTACTACACCTGTTTCAGAAGGGCAGAGTAATGCAGATCCGATTGTCACTCGTGGCTTTTTGTTTTGACCGAGTCACTCATTTCTACAGAGAAATTGATTCACTAAGACAGGCCAGGCCACCCTAGACTGCCTACAGCTGGGTCTTACACTGTGGATGTAACTGGTTTTAAAATTGATTTGGCTGAATTGGTTTTAAGACTGGTTAGGAGTTTTCCCAGTGTAGACCCTTTAATGTTATAATTTCCCCATGTATCATTTTGTTTCTTAGACTGAGTGACTCCACCGACTTCTCTGCTGCACAATGACTGTAATTATAAAACAACTGCTCTGCACTGGGCAATATGCCATGAAGTAGAATATTGTCTTGTATTCAACTCTATCGTATAAATGCAGTTTTTGGTGAGATAACATGTGATCCTCCCCAATACTGCACCCTCCAAGAGAGACAGTGTGGTTCAGTGGCTAGCGTGCGGGACTGGGAATTGCGCTGTCACTGATTTACTGCGTGACCTTGACCAAATCAATTCACTTTCCTCTCTCTGTGCCTCAGTTTCCCCATCTGTAACGTGGGAGCAATGGTACTGCTCCAACTTTGTCAGTTGCTTTGAGATCTGTGGATGACAAGTGCTAGTTTAATAGTGGGCACTCTTCAGGACAGTGGTCCTGTTGACTTCAGTGGTACTACTCAAGTGAGTAAGGACTTCTTGCATGAGCAAAAGTTGCTGACTTAACCTTCTTGTTGGCTTTTGCAATATCCATGACAAGCCAAACACACATCTTCTGGTCAGTCAGCCATCTTTACTCAGCTGCACCTTATCTCCCTCCCCACTAGATGGGAGCCTAGTAACATACATTATAACTTTCATAACAAACTAAGAGTGGCTAATTCTGTTGTTAGCACAAGGCAAATCACACTGCAGATACCTGGTAAATCTACTCTACACTTGACCGAGGCCAGCTCCGGTTGAGACAGAAACAATGTTTTACTGCAGAGGAGTTACGTATTGTTTTATTTTCTTCAGTGTTATTCTAAGAACATATCCATTTTCCCCGGGCCTAAAAATCTTCCTTTTACATAGAGTCTCTTCCATCGGATGCTTACCCCCTAAGTATCATTGCAGCACAAAGAGGTCTCAGAATAGCATGTGCTGGTGGCTAATTATTTGGAACAATTATACAAAACAACGACAGAGCCAGACAGCAGGAGGTCTTTATTGTCTAGCCAAGCATGAACTGGCTCAGCCTGCCACGGGATTATCACTAAAAGTGGAAAATGGAGAGGGGAAAAAAAGGAGAATTATCCCATGGAACAGCCAAGAATTCAGAATTTCTATTAAGGCAAACTTTACAGAAGATCTTGAAAACTCCCCTGGAAAAATTTTCTGAAACGCCACAGAAGACACACAGGGCAATGACTTGGCATATGAATTTAACGCTCATCCCTATGCTGACAGGCCCCCATCCTGCAAACACTTACGTGATTAAACTTCAGCGTACGCTTATCTCTACTGACTGCTCCTTAGTGAAGCCAAGGCATGAGCACTGGTAGGCTCAAGCCCTAGATTTTTATGATAACTAAGTCCCAACATCAGTAACTGGAGCGTAACAAAGGCTCCAGTACTGGACTGTGAACATTTAACACAGGCCCCTGCATCTGCTTGGAGTGCTCTTGACGTCCGTGCAGACATTGTAGCAAGCTCCTGAGTTTTCAGCAGGGTTGCTGCCCCAGAGAGCACATTTTGAGTGGCTCTGTAGAGAATTACCTGATAACTTTTGGCAGGTTGTAAGGAGCGTTTCAGAGTTGCAGACGCACCAGCCCAGTCACAAATTATAAATTAAGTCCCAACCGCTTGCAAGCTAACCTGTGTCAGGGAGACGGGGTGTGGAGGGAAGCTCAGAAAAGGGAACAGTAGGGGTATTACTTTAAGTGTTATTGATAACTCACTTCTCATAGGCATAGCAAAGAGCGTCTTTAGAAGGAATTTGTAGGGGTAATGGAGCAGAGCCTAGAAAATAGCATTGCACAATAAAAATGAATGGGTGTAACGGAACGGCGATAGAA
This sequence comes from Lepidochelys kempii, assembly GCF_965140285.1. Taxonomy (NCBI): domain Eukaryota; kingdom Metazoa; phylum Chordata; order Testudines; family Cheloniidae; genus Lepidochelys; species Lepidochelys kempii. The sequence continues at coordinate 101,661,122 of NC_136387.1, read as the reverse complement.
GACTACAACCATGTCAGCACAAGTCCTTTTATAATTAGCCACTTCCCAGGGCAGGGTTGTCCTTCGAGAGGAACTTTTTCCCAGCATGCTTTGGTGTGCGGAGGCGGGGGGTGGCCCTTTAAATTTGGCAAAGAGCTAACGTTCCAAGCTTAAAGTAGCCGTATTAGAACTAAGTGCTGGTGTACCTTCCTGTCTTTTAGCTGGTAGATATTTCTGATGCCTGTTTGTTTATTTATTTATCTTCTTGAGAAGAGGCGCATTCTCACAGTCAGCTAGAACTCAGACCTTGCTAAGTACCCTGCTGAGCTGCACAGGGGAGGTTCCCGGGGGAGGCTGGAGACTTCCAAACAAGCCAGGTGCTTACCGCAGAGCTACTTCATGATCTCCACTGGCCCTTGCTACCCAACCCCCCTGCTGAGTAGAGCTTCCTGGTTTTCTTAGACTCTGCCCCTTTTCTCCAGGAGAACCACAGTGATTTCATTGGGTTAGGTGGGTCCCTCTGTAGCTGGAGGGGTATGCCAGGATCTCCCCCTGTATGAGGACCTCCCCCTCAGGGAAGTGTCGGGGGGTGTCTGGGGGGACCCTACAACCTCATGAGTTTGCTGTCGGCTCACAGCAGACACTAACGGTTTAGCCCCATGGGGGAGGAACTCTTAAAGCTAGTGCAACCATTTCCCATGGTGCTAAGCCTTTAAATAAATCTGGTTGAGGCTAGCCATATTGTCTACTCAGATAGCTGGGGTTCTGGGGAAGGAATGAGGGGCTATGGGAGTAAAGAATACAATTTTAAGAGACACGGACAGGACTCCTGGTTTGGGGAGGTTATGCACTCCACCCGGTCAGAAAATCGCTCCCTTTGAAGGTTTTGCAAGTTGAGCCCCGCCCCAAATCATGTTACTTTTGAAAATCTTGGCCATTTTCTTGACTTTTGCAAACCTCTTTTCTCATTGACATCACCTGTTCCTTTTATTTAACTCCCCTGCTTTCATTGGGTACCTTTTTATCTCCTCTAGCATGCCTCTTGTCATAATTCACTGTCTATTTTAGTGAGCATCACTTTGCTGGAGTGTCTTGCTTGCAGACCACTGCTATGAAAACGTCCTCCTTCATATTTAAACAAGGGTGCTCTCTGCTGGGCGAGAACAATTATTTCCTGTATTAGGTTCCTTAGCAGAGTTTTTAGACCATTCTTTAGGGTTGCAAGTGTTACAGTTTTCTTAACTGAATGAGCAGCTAGGACTGCTGACATTTCAATAATAGTCTTAGTGATGGGAGAGGGAAACACCCCCTAGATCTAGTCCAGGGTATTTCCCAGCGTTTCAGGTCAAGAGGGAAAACTCGAAGCCACTGCCCTGAGATCTCACACTTGGGAATGGGGACTCTTCTGAGCGTAGGTAGGCTCCTGATCCTACCTCGCTGAAGTCAATAGCAGCCGTATTAATGACTTCAGTAGTTGCAGGATTAAGCTCGAATGCTGAAGGTCATGGTAAAGGACCCTGAAGCAGCTGGGGCTAATATTGTAAGAATTATTGTTGTGTGTATGTGCCAACCAGCCCCTGGGACCTCCAGAGCTGAAAGCAATGAGAGACTGTGATGGGGTGTCCGTCCTACCCATGGCCTGAAAGGGTTAAGGTGGTTAGGTAGGCCAATTAGCACCCTAAGATGCACCTGGAGGAGGAGCCAGTCTGCCAGGAGGATTAATTAGAGATGGAGCTCAGCTGGAGAGGAACAGGAAGGGCATGTATAAGGCCCAGTAGCAGAGCATAGAAAGGGAGGGGTTGCAGTCACATTCAGGGTGAGCAAAGGTATGGGAGGAAATAGCCCAGGGAGACCGCAGTAAGCTGTAGGTATGTGGCTAGAGTTCTGGACTGGTAGACCCTGCTTTTTGTAGGGTCCCTGGTCTGGGGCCCCTGGGGGGGACAGGCTTGGGTTCCCCCACCAGGCCCTGGGGAAGTGGCACCATTATGGGGCAGCTACTGGGAAGACCACCTAGGACAGTACCTCTGGAGAGACTTTGATACATGCACCACCCTTCTTCTCCAACAGGGGACAGTGATGGTGACCTGGCCAGAGGGCCAAGCCCTGAAGTGGGGGCAGCTGAGTCTGGAAAGAGCATCGCTGAGAGACAGGGAGTGAGCAACCCCAGGAAGTGGTGTCAGGCCAGCAGCGTGGATCCCCAGATGGAACCAGGAGGAGGCTTTCCAGTGGTGAGTAGAGAACCTCGTGATGGTCTCCTACAGCTTGAGCTAGACAACCAGACTCTGGTGCTGGAGGCTGGAACAGATTCTCCTCCTCTGTGGATCAGGCACTGGGGGGGGGGGGATGCATTGCCTGCCTGTTAACTAGTGACTGACACCTGATCTTTTTTTATGCAATTAATCCCACCAGCTATGGATCGGATTGGCACTTTGCAGTCTGCCCCGAGTAAGGGCCAGCACATGGTCTACAGGAGCAGAGGAAATACCAAATTCTGACTCAGCTATAACTAGGTCTCGGCTTCCCCCTTTCTCCTTGGATAACAAGAATATCCAGTGTGACAAAAGATTTTAAAAAAAAAGATTTTTTTGGAAGGGATATTAAGCTTCAGGGCATAACCCAACCTCTTACTGCTGGGGGTCAGGAAGAAACTTTCCTGGTGGCTAGCTTATCCCATGCTGCAGGTTTTCTTGCTCCTTCCTCCGCAATAGCTCGTGTTAGTCACTGTCAGAGACCAGACCTGGATCTAGATGGCTCATCCCATCTAACAAATCTTATGTTCCTATTTTTTTTTTAAAGATATCTATCTGGTATGAGGAATATTCTAAAATTTGCCTTTACAAGTGGCAAGGTAGCTAATGTCTACTTCAAAAGACTCTGATTTAACATACTCCTGAGAATTGGAGCAAGCTGCCGGTCTCCCCAAATTGCCTTTGAATGGCAAATTCATATAATCCCTGTAGCAACCTGAGATTTGAGTAATCACTTGGTTGAGCTGATTCTCTTTTGGCGAACTATAGTCGGGAGGGTGAGGCTGAGTTGCTGGCTTTGTCTGATGGGGTTGATGTGGTGAGTGCAGAGGGAGCGCTTGTTAAGGCTTTGTGTGTGACTAACTGCTAACAAAACACTGGACAGGTGCCGAATGGAAAACGGTAAATAACTAGCCCTTGTAAAAATTTAACATTTTGCCATTCGCTTGCTCCCAGCCCAAGGGCTAGACCGCCACCGAGGGAGGTGAATTCCTGCCATGTTCTGCTGTGCTCCTGAGCTGAGCTACAAGTATACTTAATGGGACACGGAAGACATGGCTGGCTGAACTAAGGAGGATAAAAATCTCTTGGGAACTAAACGAACCCATATTTTGATAAGGCACCGACAAAGGGGTGGCACTAGACTGCATCTTCGTTGCTCTGTCCTCGAGGCAGTCCCAATAGTGCGCTGCAAGGGGGTGTATTTGCTCAGGGCTGACTTTCTCGTGCTCTCATTGTGTGGACCAGGCTTGATGGACTTTTTTCATGCACCCAAGTCAACGCTCCACTGCTTTGGTTCTTGGAACATGTCTGCTGGTTGCCAAGGACAGCTCCACGGAGCCCTAATGACCATGGACCATCACTTGAAAACCACTGGCTTTGGGGATGTTCATGGTCCATGCTGAAATCTAACCAGTGGAAGAATGTCAGGTATGGCTTCTGCTGGCATCTTTCTTTCCAGTGCCCTTTGTCATGTGTACGTTTGGCCAAGAATAGTTAATGTTGCACAGATATTCCTTTAAAAAAATAATCAAAGGGTTAGATTTCTCCCCTGTGCTTTCATGATTACAGTTGCTGAGAGTGGTCACCCTCAGGAGGTTTCCTGGGGTTGTGCTCGGCAAATGGATTCTGTGGGCGAATCACCGCCACCTGCAAAGTCCTAAATCAAGGCTTGGTTCAGGTGGCCTTTACAGGGCCCATGGGGGAAGACCCTTTCCCCAACCCTGCAGAGCATTAATGCAGCAGCTGTGGTCATGGTGTGTTTTACTTCCCCTGTGGCGGAAGCAGCATGGCCTAGTGGCTAGAGTCCTGGACTGGTGGACCCAGGTTCTATTACTGGCTCTGCCACTGACCTGCTGGGTGACCTTTGGCAAATCGCTTCACCTCAGTAACTCAGTTTCCCCATCTGTAAAATTGGGAGAATGACGCAGACCTCCTTTGTAAAGGGCTGTGATGTGCATTGAGGAGAAGCGCCGAACAAGAGCTGGGTATTGTGGAACCACTGGTAGTATTTCTTCCCCTTCTGGTATTTGCACTCCCTCATGCATTTAGAACCAGAGGGCCCAGCTTTAATCCCTGTTGCTAATGACCCACTTTGGGGGCCTCACATTACATATACACCGCCCCATATTCCTTGTGTTATAATGGGGGAAAGCAGCCATGATGCACAGTGGCAGAGTAACCATCCCAGTTCTGCTATGGCTAACCCTTGTGCACCCAAACAGTGGGAGGAGGATTCCAGCTTGATTATACTTTATTGGGTCTCCAGCCTGAACGCTTAGCAGCTTCTTAAGCAGTGGATCAGCAATAAACCTGACATCCTCTAGATGGCATGCTTATCTCTGAGCTGCAAGAGTGCCCGAAAATCCCCCAGCTGAGACCCACATTCCAGACTCCTTATGATGCGTATGGGATGTGTGCATCAGGGGGACCTGTTTGATTGACTTCAGTGGGAGTTTTTCTTGTGACTGAAACTGGGCCAGTGCAGTGATGTAGTCAGATCTTAAGGATAATGGGTGGCTGCCGTGAATCCAACAGTCTGAATCTCTGTCTCATCAGAACGGGCGTGTGAGTATTTATCTAGGCTGAATCATCAGTGGGGGCAAAAAGCATATTTCTCCTGATCAACACCAGAGAAGTACCATTACTGGAATCAAATGAATTACACCAATGCAGCAGGCTTTTACTAACCCAGGTGTAAGGTACAGCAAACGAATCAGGAAATGCAAAAGTCAAGTCAAGCAGCAGGCCAAGATTTTTCAGAAGTGACTTGTGACTTTGGAGGCCGAAATAGAGAGCTGTAAAAGGGGCCAACGAGACACAGGGAAAGGGATTGTTCAGCACTTTCTGAACAATCTTCCCTCTGATGAGCTGGCCCTTTTTAGGTGACTGAATTTGATCAGACCTGGGCTGGTATGTCTCCTATAACTGCCCATGTACTTCAAGGAGTACACACACATACTAGTGAATGGCTCACAACAGTCATACTGATGTCTCCATGAAGTCATCTAGGAGCGGAATGGGGATCTGCTCCCCAATAGCACAAACTGGAGATTAGTTTTCGGGGTCGCAATCCAAGCAGAGAGGAAAGATCCCAGTCCCTGTAGCAGTTTGGCAACCCATTTCCAAGTCATTCACTTGAATATTGTGGGGCATGGAGGCCCTGAAACCTGGAAAATGTGCATTGAATCAGTGATCTAATGGCCACACACCAGAGAGGGACATTGCATGCTGTTAGGGGATAATAAGGGCTCTAGATGGCTGATGGAAGTGTTTTAACTTTCTATTTTATAGGCTGAAATTCACCCCGTGCAGAGCACCAGCAGGGAAATTATAGGTCAGTCAACCTAACTTTGACAGGTTAATAATTTGTTCCAATGTGTCAGCACCTAGAGGATAATAGCATTATGAGGAATAGCCAGCATGGATTTGTCAAGAACAAATCATGCCAAACGAATCTAAATTCCTTCTTCGACAGGATTAATTGCGTAGTGTGCGTGGGGGGGGGGGGCAATAGATGGGATATATCCTGTCAGGGATGGTCTAGAATAATCCTTAGTTCTGCCATGAGTGCAGGGGGCTGGACTAGATGACCTCTCGAGGTCCTTTCCCGTCCTATGGTTTTTAGTAACCCTTTTGACAGAGTGCCACATGGCTTTCTCCTACACAAACTGGGGAATGCAGTCTCCATGAAATTACTGTCAAGTAGGTGCACCACTAGTTGAAAGCCTGTACTGTGAGAGTAGTTATCAATGGCATGCGGTCAAACTGGGAGTGCATATCAAGTGGGGTCACAGGTCACTTCTGGAACTGGTCCTCGCTAATGATTTGAATAATGGAGTGGAGGGTGTGCTTATAAAATTTGCAGCTGACGCTAAGCTGGGAGGGGTTGCAAGCACTTCGGAGGAAATGACCGTGACAAAGTGGAGAATAGGTCTGCATTCAACAAGATCAAATCCAATAACGCTCAGTGCAAAGTATTTCACTCAGGAAGGAAAAATCAAATGCACGGCTACAAAATGCGGACGAACTGGCTAGGTGGTAGCGTTGCTGAAAGGGATCTGGAGGTTGTAATGGGTCACAAATGGACTGAGAGTCAACAAAGTGATGCAGTTGCAAAAAAGGTTAATACCGTTCTGGAGGGTATTCACAGGAGCGTTGTATGTAATACTGGAGATCTCAGCTGATGTACTGTATCCAATTCTGGACACCTCGCTTTGGAGAGAGAAAGTCTAGAGGAAAGCAACAACAATGATAAAAGGTTTAGAAAACCTGACTAGGAGAGTCTGGTTTTTTTTAAAGGGCATGTTTAGTCTTGAGAAAAGAAGATTGGGGACCTGAAAAACAGGCTTCAAATAAATTAAGGGGTGTTAGAGGACTCTTTTCAATTGTTCTCTACGTCCACTGAAGGTGGGAGAAGAAATAATAGGCTTACTCTGCACCAAGGGGGATTTTAGGTTAGATAGCAGGAAAAACTTTCTAACTCTCAGGGTAGTTAAGTTTTGAAATAGGCTTCCAGGGGAGGTTGTGGTATCCTCCTCGTTGAAGTTTTTTAAGAACAGGTTGGACAAACGTCTGTCAGGGATGGTTTGACGGGGTATATCAGCCCCACACTGGTGCAGCAGGGGTTAACCCTCCTCTCTTGGATTAGGAGGCCACGCCCCTTCGGCTCTGCTGGACATGTTCCAGCTGGAGACAGGATATAAAGGGCAGCAGAGCAGCTCAGTCTTGGCTGACTGCAGGCGAGGAAGGAGGTGTGCTACTGAGTCCTGGAGGAGAAACACCTTCACTCCAGGATGTGGAGGCCAGCTAGATGGAGACAGACCCCGAAACACTGGCTTGGGACACTGCAGAGCGGGGAGAGACCATGGAGACCCAGAGGCAGTGAATTGCAGAAAATTGGGTAGGAAGTGACCCAGGGAAACTTTGGGAGTAAGTGGTGGTAGAACTGGAGACAGGCTCAGTGTATTTTTGGTAGGATCACCACTGAACTGGTGGTGGAAAACCCTGCCACTGACAGGGCCCTGAGTTGGGACCCAGAGGAGAGGGTGGGCCCAGGTCCCCTTATCCTGGCCACCGCCCAACTGGGGTGGTGGTCCAGCTCACATACACTATTGACTCTGGCCGCTGGGCCGCCCTGCCCTGCCCTGCCCTGCCCTGCCCTGCCCTGCCCTGCCCTGAGAGCAAGGGCCAAGCTACAGATTAAGGCCATATAGCCACGCAGCCCCAAGACCGGGGCAGCCTTACAGACTCAATTGCAGGGCCGTAACACACCTCTCTCCTGCCCCCAAAGGGTGATGGGGTGTATCAGCCCTTCAACAACTGGTCTAAGTTTACTTGGTCCTGCCTTGGTAAGGGGGCTGGACTTGATGACTTCTCAAGGCTTGTTCCTGCCCTACATTTCTATGATGCTAAGGGCTAGGCACTTTGCAAATCCCACTTTGGCCCTCAAAAGAGGCTTTGTGCTGACTTTCAGCACAGGGTGAATTTCACCTTTGGTGCCTAATTCAAAGTCTAGGCAGTTAATGAAATTAAAACTAATGATATTTCTATAGCAATGTTAAAAACCATCCACAGAATAACAAAGCTCATCAGGCCTCTTTGTTTAATAGAGGGTGGGTTACGTTGTTAAACAACCTACCTTGATAAATTGCAGCCTCCATGGCATACGTCATTTTATTCATTCTGCTTTGGATTCTGTCCCATTTCTTGAGGTCTGACTGGTGTGGAGGAAAGTTCCCCAAGCAATATACAGGATTCCAAAGATGTCCTTTATCCAGGTTGTATAGGGAAGAGTTAGAACCTCTTTAGCCTTACCTGTGACAATGCCATATGGATATCAATAGCCCTCTTTTTCTGTATCCTCACTTTTTTTCTAGCTTATATCTCAAGTGCTCTGCTGATTTCTATACACTATTTCATGATCTTATGTTTATCATCTTCATTTTTCTAATTTCTCTCCTTCCAGTAATATTTCCTCTCCTTCTCCCCACTTGTATCCACCCACATCCCACTCCCTTCAGTGTGTTCAGTCCACCTGCAAACTTGATCAAGCTACAACTCAGTTCTTCCTCCAGATCATTTATCAAGCTGTGAAATAACATCTGGCTCAACCCTGTGCCCTTTCTCCAGTGGAATCTTACTCAATGCATCTTTCCAAAGATGAGCTCAACCATGGAAGACCTGCTATTGGAACAGGAGAGTCTGAATTAGTGTGGTGTTCTCCAGATCAAGTCTCTCCAGGACTGTATTATACTCCCATAAGGGCCAGAAAGCTTTTCTTTTTAAATTCCAGCTTAAACTGTGCAGAAAATAAGGCCTTGATCCTGCAATTGGATCTTGGCCATACCTCACCACCTGTGCCAGGAATCCATTGCCTTTCATATGGGCCCACCCACGCTGATCTAATTCCAGCATTGCAAGAAATGCCTTGGCTACTGGAGACTGTGTACCACTGAGCTAGGGGCTGGTCCAGAGCCCACTATTATTAAAGCACATCCGAGAGGCGAAGGTCACCTGCTGGCTTCACAGGGGTAAGTGGCAAAGTGGTTGTTACAATTTACTAAGTTCTATGAAATTGCTGCCTGACACCAATAGCCACTTTTCTTTCATATTGTGGGGTGTTTACAATTGCCGCAGGCACATTTATGTAGCTTTAGAGACCCCCCCCCTTCTCCTCCTCAAAAATAGAGAGAACCAAGGTCACAAGGTGGATGAATGGATTTAAAGACTCAAATGCTAAAGCAATCCTCGAAGGTGAGCAGCAGGGGGGAGTGTGCAGGAGAAGCAGTGCTCTGTGGACAGTGGCTAGGACACTAGAACATGACTCCAGAAATCTGCGTGCTATGCCCAGCTTTGCCACAAAGCTACTGTATGCCCTTGGGCCAGTCACTTAACCACTTTGTACCTCTGTTTCCTCTCCCACCCTCCGTCTTGCTTATTTAGACTGGAAGCTCTTCAGGGCAAAGACACTTGTCTCCGTTCATGTCTGTACAATGTCTAGCGCTGTGGGATTTTGCTTTCAGCTAGGCATCTGGTACCATGATAGCATCTAATCTTCTTGTCGGGTCCTCCGACTGCTTCTCGCCATATCTGTGCATACGCGATGGCTGGATCCTCCTTAACGGTGGTGAGAGAACTTAGCCATGACTTCAGCTGACTCAGCGTTGGTGGTCTGTCGTGCAGTGGATGTCTTGGATCTGTGTGTTGCCTTGGGCACTCAACAGTACTAGCAACTTCCAGGAATATTCCAGGAGGAGCAACGCTGGTGAGGATGGAGAGGCTGTTGACACAGGGGGGCTCACAACACCCTGTAATGTAGTGTCAGGCGGTGTTCAGTACAGGGTCTTGCTTCTTTGCCTGGGGGGATCACGCCCATGCTGTACAGGCAGAGGAGTAACAAGGTACCGGTGTGGCTGCTCACAGAGTCAACGGGTCTGTACCCCACTCTGATGTAACCAGCTTGCTGAGAATGTGGTGGCATATGCTAACCTTGGCTTTCGTTTTCTCAATGTGGGCTGTAAAGGAGAGTGTGTGGGAGAGAGTAACACCGAGGTAGAAGGGATTATGATGCAAATGAGAACAATATAATATTACGGTATCATGTAATTTGAACTCTGGTGCTGTTGGGTCATTATTATGACTGCTTATTATACAAATAAATGGTATTAATCCTAAATCAACAGTACCAGAGTTCAAATTTTACCTACCTCTAATTTTCTCTTCTTTAAAATAAGGTTTCTACTTCCCTTTTATGTAAAGTGGGGAGAGTTTTTAAATTTACTTCCAGCCATATTATTTGGAATTAATGGGTCAAATATACTGTATATTATCATCTGCATGTAAAAGCCAGATTTACACCATTCAATGTGTTAAAGTGCATTCACACACTCCCAACTCTGCCACTGGTCTACTGGGTGACCTTGGGCAAGTCACTTAACTTCTTTTCATCTTCACCCCTAAAATGGGGAAACTAATTTATGGTACTGACCTCCATTGTAAAGCACTTTGGGATCTGCTGATGCAAAGTACTATAGAAGACCTAGGATATTATTTTTATGGGCACATGCCTATTATGCACACACATAGCCAGTGTTAAAACCAGGCATCTTTGCACATATGAGGCCAGATGGGCTCCTATCTTGCCATACACGTTCACAAATAGCTCGTGTACCTGCATGCAACTGGAATGTCTGGGCATAAGCTAGGCATGAACAAATACAGACTTTGAACATCTGGCCCTTGAAAATCTTGGTTTAAAATTTTCAATAGAGGCTGTTTTGCTCAGTATCTGTGTGAATCAAGCCTTTTATTCAGATGTGTTATGGCAGACACCCACAGTTGGAAAATATTATCCCTTATACAATTCCTTGCGATTTTTCTAACTTTGTTTTTGGGATTTAAAATAATAGTGATTAACAGATCTGTTTTCTTAAGGATATTTTTCTTTGTGTGGATGGCATGCTGGCTTTTCTAAATGTGTGTGGCTGCATGTGCCAAAGCACAATTAACTTCAACGCACTTGTGCAATTTGGTGTGTTTTTTTTATGGCGAAGAGGAGAACCAGATTTGGTGTGTTTTCAAAAATGCATGTGGTCCTCTGAGTTGAGAACTCCAAGTTCCACTAAGTCACTTGTGCGTATATCCGTCTTTTCATATGAGAGTCAGGAGGAACTATACAAAAAGCTTGTATCAAAGCTGGGTTAAACAGCTGAGTATTAAGACTTCATCCAAGGTTTAGTGTTGGGTCATGCTTTAATATGCAATGGAAATAAGCTCTAGAAGAGAGGGACATGAATAAATATTTTCAAACCTGGGTGCCTAAAGCTAATCCCCTAATTTTTTTTCCCCCAGAGGTCTTAAGGACCCAATGGGAAACTCCACTGGACTTGTGCTCTTAAAATCACAAAGGCATTCTTAAAAACCAACCAAAGCTCCCACTGAAATCAATGAAAATTGTTGGTGCTCAACATTTTGGAAAATCAGGCCATTCTTTAAGTACCTAATTTTAGACACCTAAATTAGATCTTAATTGCTTTGGCCAAAGCAATTTTTAAAACCCCCTCAACACAGTAGTGACTATTCCAGTGGTAGAATTCTCTGCAGGCTGCAACTTGATGGAAGTATCTGGGATGTGAATCTAGGCTGTGATAAAAGCACTTTGAGATCCAGCATCTAGAGGATGCTGCAGCATGGCCCACAGACTGGAAACAGGCCTAAATCATAGTAAATCAGCTTCTGCAATCTGGGTAATATGTGGCTGAAAAGGAGGTTCAGAGTCACTGAGGGATCAGAAATTCTGAACCTTGGAAACTGAAAGAAGAGAACTAGCATCAAAGGAAATCGCATAAGTGGAAAAAGAGACCCTCGGGATATCCCAGGGAGCAACAGATCCGTCTTTTTAGTGTTTTCAAAAAAAGTTAGAGGACAGCCAAAGCTTGATAGCAAAAAGGCAATGCAGCAAAATCTATCAGCTAGCCTTTGGGGACCTGGAGATGAGTCTCATCAGAATAAGTGAATATAAATGGTACTCAACCAAGGAAGCATAAAAAATTTTTTTGCAAAATGCAGTAGATCATCTGAAAAGAACCCAGGAGCAAATCTGTCTGCAATGGAAATCTGAAAGCTCCAAAATAATAACCGACATGTCTAGACAAACCAAGCAAGTACTGTATCAGGCTGACCAATGTAAGCAGAGGGCACAATACTGCACCCTCTATACAGCCAAAACTAACGCTGGAAGTTTATTCCTGTAAGGAGTACAGGATCAGGCCCTTGGCTAAGAAAGACTTATCTGGCCAATATCCATTCACTGCAGACCTGTGCATGGACAATCTCAATGCAAGGAGCTAGACATAAGAAATCGAGTCCTTACCTCTACAGAGGGTGCTCCTGGAACTGTTCTCCTTTTACTCTGAATAACCTTTGGCAAATGGAAAAAGCCCAGGATTTCAGACAGGCTGACTTAAGGTTTTCACAGGGAAAACATGCTCTCACCACTGCTTCAGCCTTAAAACTTGACTGGGCCCAAGCCTGTTCCTACTGACACCAGCCCGAGGGGATTTTACTTGCTGAAATCAGTGGGATCAGCCAGGCCCCCACCTATTTCCACCAATTTCATGAAGACTGAAGTAGCAATTAATGGTTTTATTTAAAGGCAAACCAGTGATTAGGCAGTGATTAAACCAGTGATTAGGCAGTCTGTCTTAAACTTTAAGGGAAATTTTAAAATGTGGAGCTCTGGGGAGAAATCTTGTATCCCCTCACTAAGGAGAAATGCACAACAAATAAACACTAGCCTAAAAAGTTTCCACGCAGTTGGGGTAATAAAGAACATAACAGAGGTTTAGAATGAAAAGAAGAAGGGTTAGTAAAGTTGATCTGCTGACTTATTTTTGCTGTTTAACTTTTTTGTAACGTGTAGGCGTCACATCCGGGAACAATAACACAGGAAATAAACTTGATTATGGATTTATAATGTAGCCACTTTTGACGGTAGACCTCCCCCCTAAAATATTTTATAAATCCATATAAAAGGGGGGAGAGACGATAGACCCGGGGGGGGGGGGGATTGAGGATGGGAACTGAATAGAAATCCTGCCTAGAGCCAGCGCCTGGGGAGAGGGTTGTTGTTTTTTCTTTTTTTCCCTTAAACCTGAAAGTATTTGGAAAATTAAAAGAAAGCCTTGTCTATACATAAGTCTCATCCCTTTTCGGATAGACTAGTGCCTCAACAATTTGACTGGCCTATTGTCAGTCTCATTTTGAAGCCCAATATGCCAACTAACCATTTTAAAAAAAAAAACTTGGAAAAAATTCTATGATGTGACCATCTGTCATAATGTCAGTGGAAGCTCTTTCTCCCACCCTCCTTTCAGAAGGGCTAGGTGCAGAGTACCTTGTGTGTGTGTGTGTGTGTCCATAATAAGCCACCACAAACATGAGTAGCCAATCTGGTGGGATAAAACTGAGCACTGAGCCTATGAACTTCAAATCAATTGGACCTACCGAAGTGCTTTTAGAGTTAAAGGGGAAAGTGCCCTTCAGACTGTGTTTCCTCTCAGGCCATTGCTGATCTGAAATGGAGTTTTGTTTTTCCTTAGAAATGTCAGTCATCGCCCCTCTAGGCATGTGATATTTAGAACTAAAGGCTGTTCTCCCCCCCCACCCCCCCCCATGTGCTTTACTTTAGTTCAGTGTGCTCTAAGCTAAAGAAGAGAGGAATTTGAGGTATACACTTTGAGAGATTTGACAAACGCGAGCTGATTGCATCTCTCTACAGTAAACCAGCTGAACTGAGCCTTCCTGCCTCCCTAGAAACAAAAATCTCCTGTATTTATGATTTCTTTTAAATCTTTCTGGTCGCCTAGCCCCTAGGGGGTTTCAAATCTAAGGGTTTCTAGGGAATAAATACAATAAATTGAACCCACGGGAGTCTGTAATATCAGTGAAGTGTCTCCGTCGCCCTGGCCTCTGGGTTGATGATTATTGAGTTAAGCTATGGGTGGTTTATCTAGGAGCCTGTTCGGCATTACAGGCGGTTGGCATTTATGAATTGTATTTGGTGTTTCGACAGGGCAGCAGCTGTTGGAGGGGAGGGCACGAAAACCAGTCAGTTTACCCGCATGGGTACTGCCCTGTTTGCCCCATTGATGGGAATTCTAGGACATTAAACCCACATCTGGTTCATTTCCACTGGTGATTTCTGAGGGGACCTGAGCGTGCCAACGTAAAGGAAAGGAAATTTTGAGGCCGATCGAACTGGTTTCGGACGTGACTCAGCCAGGCAGGAGTTCAGGCTTCTCTATATAGCGAGGACTGGAGATTTTCAACTCTAAAGGATCCTTTTGTCAGTTTCGTCTTTGCCTCCTCTCGGATGGTTCTCACCCTGGCTGCTCTCGATTCGGCTGCAAAATCTAGGAGGGGGGAGGGTTTAACAGCTGCCTTCTTTACCTTTACTTAATGATTTTAAAATCAAAGTTTTTTCCACGCCCATAAAGACACCAGCTCCCGGCAGTTACTTTGAGTCATGAAATAGACAAAGCGGAAATTCAATAGCACGTTTTGTGTGTGTGGTCGGAATCGCTAGCAGCTGCTTCGGATTTATTTATTTTTTAACACTTTCGTTTGTGCAGGGGAGGCAGAATTATTACTTTTACTTAAGAAAGGTAGGAAAAGTCGCCCCGGCACTTACATTTGTCCTTCCTTATCGGATTTCCAAGGCTCTGATTATTCAATAGCTAATTTAAACAAAGCGGATAGAAAAGATGTCAAGTATCCGGAGCATTTAGTCCTTAATTTAGAATTTAAAAAAATATATTCCCAGTGCACATTATTGGGATTAAAGGAGTGTAAAACTGAGGGAGCGCAGCTGTTGTGTTTACCCATGTGGGGTTTTCCCCAAATCAGTAAGTGGTTGCCTTTTTGCAAAAAAAAAAAAAAAAGTAAATAAAACCCCTCTTTGATTCCAGTGCTACAAAAAGGAACTAAGTTTGTTTATGGGATGCGGGCTATTGCATATCGATTTAAACTTGAGAAGTCCAGGACAATGCCTGGCATGCACTGCTGAAATTTTATTAAGGAGCCCTCTAATTGTAGCGAGCCTGTGCCCGAGTCGTTAGGAATTGAATAATTGTGAGCGGTATTTGGAAGCGGGGAGGATGCAGCTGCTTGGCCCAGTTCAGCGGTATTAGTGCTGGAGATTTGACCACCAAATGGTCGCACCTGTTCCTCAGCCGCAGCGAGCTGCAATTCATCACGGCAGTTTCTCACACTGCTAAATATGGGGCTCTTTTTAAAATCCCACTTGTTGAAATTCCAGTTGTTTGGTATCCGACGGGAGCTTCTCCTCCCCACCCAGGACTCTGCCAACCGAAGCGTTCTCACACCTGGGTGAAGCGAAGCACGCGCCCCCCCCCCCCCGGGCCCTGGACTGCATTCGAATTATTCTCAGCAGTGGCCCGATCTTGCCAACCTTCATGCGATTAATCCTTTCTCACACGCTTAGCCTGGTCGATTTCAGGGATGACTCATACGCCCCCTAATTCTGCAAGGGAAAACGTCTCCATTCGTTTTGCGGGGAGGGCAAGGAGTAAAAGTGGTGGTAATCGGGGGGAGTTGAAGAAGGCGCTGCAAACTCTTCCCTATATAAAACTCCCCTATTACAAACTATTTGGATTAGAGGGACGGTACCCTATTGCTTGTTCACTTCCCCCTTTAATTCGCCACAAGAAAAATTGGTAAATCTCGTGAATTAACCAGGCTTCCTTTATGAGAGCACCTACAGGAAAGTGATACTGAAGAAAGTGGATGAGCCGTGTGTGCGGACATTACCCACGGGCCTCATTAGCCCGATTGAAATAAAGTCTTTCCAATCTGGCGAGGTTCATTTGACCACAGCTTTCTCCTCCATCCCTTGCTTCATTTAGCGTCGCGATAGCTCGAGAGAGGGACCCTGCGGGTTGGTGCATTGCAGTCGGTTGTAACCCCCTGTTTTCAGCCATAAGACGGGAATTTCTGGAGGACGCTAGAAATAGAAAATAGCTTGGCCTCCTAAGGGACAGAAAACTCGGGCTGACGCCAGCATCAAGGTGCTAAAAAGGGCGTGTATGGGTTGGAAGCAAGGCGTCTCTCATTTAACAGAGAGCTAGCTCTCTCCCTTCTGTTTTAAAGACACTTGCTAGCGGCGTTGCTTGGGGTTCATCGCAGGTACAACTGGGGGTCGCTGCCTGGACGATCTTCGTCACAGAAGCCGCTTTTGATCTGCTCTCGGCTATTTCGGTTTTTGCCAAGTGGCGGTGATCTGGGGGGACTTTCAGCCGTGCGGGGCAGGAAAGCCTGCGCCGAATACGTGGCCCCCGCTGAATATGTTGTGCCATCGATATTACATTCCTGGATAAGCCCCCAGATGGGCTGGGGGTAGGGACGGGAAGAAGGATCGGGCCCGAAAGCTGGGCTGTCCTATGGGGAAAGGCGAGGGCTGGGGAACTTATTCTTACCTCCGACAGCCTCTTTCTGGGAGCTGCTTTGCCTTGAGCTTGAAGATGCATTTTCCCCTCTCTGTCCAACACCTGTCCGGTAGCAGCTTTCTTTAAATCAGCAGGGAGCTGAGCATCTCCCTGGGAAAGCGTGCGCTCCCGTCCCAAGGGGCAGTGCAAATAACCTGGCTCCTTGGGAACGGTCTGTCTACGTAGGGAACCATAAAACCTGCATGTGGCAAACTTAAGACCTGTTAGGGGTCTGCAAGGCGCGCTGGTGCTAACCAAGCGTCGTGTTAACCCCATGTGGAAAGCGTCCCCTGACCTCCCCCCCCCCGACCCTCTGCTCTTTATACACGTATCCGGAGCTGCATCAGGAAAGCCTTCTGCCCTAGCTCTCTAGTTGAGTGCAGTTTTAGTGGGTGGGGGGTGGATTTTATTCGCAATCCGTATTTTAGCATCCGCGTGTTTTCAGTTCCACCCTCTTGCTCCCCCTTCCCCAGGAGAGTCAGGTCTGCCAGTATTTTGAGCTGTGATTCCCCCCCCCCCTCATTCCCCCCATTCCCCATTCAGTGAATTCTTGAGACCAAGGGACGGGATCAGGGCATTAGGATGCACTTAAATATCACAGTCACTCTTGGTGCCTAAAAAAAAGCTGCCTGGAGCGATGTTTCAGGTAGGGAGCAAAGCGATAGGCGTGGGGCGTCTCCTTCGGTTGGGTGGCATGGGTGTGCTGCGAAATCTCCGGCTAACGCTCCTTTTCGGTCTGCTGGGAAGGGCTGAGTTTAGCCCGGCATAGCTGGGGTAGAGAAACGCGTGCACCCGCAAATCCAGGCTCAGAGAGGGAGACTGTGAAGTCCAGGGGAGGGGGCTTTGCCCAGGGACGAGCGTGGGGGTTTTTGCAAAGGCAAAGCGGCGGGCGCAGGGTGGGATTCGAGTGGAGGGATGGATGCAGAAGCCCGGGGGGAAGAGCTACGGCCGGTGGAAATTCCCTCCCCCGGCTGCACTCGCGGCTCGGGTGTGAGGGAAGGGAAGGGAAGGGAAGGGGCTCGCTTGGCCCGGGTTGCCCCCAGGGGTAAGTGGCAGAGAGGGGCGGCCGGCGGATGTCGGCGGTGGCTGCGGCACGTGATGCGCTGTCTGCGGTATAAAGGCCTCTGGAACAGTTGCAGGCTTCTCAGTGTGTGAGAAGTTCCGCTGGGTCTGAGCTCGGGGGGGAGGGCGCCTTCCCACAGCCCCCCCTCCTCCACCCCCATCCCCTTTTCCACCCCTCCCCGGGCCCCTCCCTCCCCCAGACTCTGCCAAGGAGCGATCGCAAGCCCCCAGCCCCTCTGTGTCCTTCCCTCCTACTCCCATTCCCCCCCCCCAGCCCCCTCCAGCCGCCACCCGGATCCTGCCTTGACTGTCTCCCGCCCGGAGAGCGGCGGGAAGCTGGGGAAGGAGCCGGAGCCTGCTGCCGGCAGTGCCCCGTTGGAGAGAGAAGGGAGGACCGCGCAGCCCCAGCCGCCGCCGCCGCCGCCGCCTCGGGACCCTTCCGGGGGCCGCCGCTAGGTGGGGGGAGCCCGGGCCCGGCTGCCCGAGAATGACTCTGGGCAGGAGCAGCGGCTGCGGGATCATGTCCGAGAACTCCCCGGAGGAGGAGCCGCTCTCCGAGGTGGAGGACGTGGATATCGATGTGGTGGGCCCCCCCCAGGACGGGGGCAAGTTCAGCGAGGAGGAGGAGGAAGAGGAGGAAGACGAAGACGGCGACCCTCTGGGGCTGCCCAGGTCCGGGGCCAGCAGCAAGGCGCGCCTGGGGGGCTCCCCGGAGAGGCGGTCCCCTTCGGGGGCGCCGCAGCCGGCGTGCGCCCGGGGCGCAGCGCCCGGGGAGAAGCCCCCGGCGGCCGGGAAGAACCCGCTGGTGAAGCCGCCCTACTCCTACATCGCGCTCATCACCATGGCCATCCTGCAGAGCCCCAAGAAGCGCCTGACGCTGAGCGAGATCTGCGAGTTCATCAGCGGCCGCTTCCCCTACTACCGGGAGAAGTTCCCGGCCTGGCAGAACAGCATCCGCCACAACCTCTCGCTCAACGACTGCTTCGTCAAGATCCCCCGCGAGCCGGGCAACCCGGGCAAGGGCAACTACTGGACCCTGGACCCGGAGTCGGCCGACATGTTCGACAACGGCAGCTTCCTGCGCCGGAGGAAGCGCTTCAAGCGGCAGCAGCCGCCGCTGCACCCCCCGCACCCCGAGCTCCTGCTGCGCGCCGGGGGGGACCCCGGCCCCTTCCTGCCCGGTTTCCCTTACGGACCCTACGGCTACAACTACGGCCTCCAGCTGCAGACCTACCAGCCCCCCCATCCGCCCCACCCCGGGGCGGGGGGCACCTTTCCCTTCCAGCCCCCGCACTGCCCGCCCCTGCCCGGACCTCCGCCCCCGGCCGCCTCGGTCTTCTCCGGCGCCCCCAGCTTCCCCTCCTTCCTGGGCGGCGAGCTGAGCTGCAGGAAACCTTTCTACCACCCGCAGCTGAGCCCCACCGCCCTGCCCGCCGCCGCCGCCCTCCTGCAGACGCTCAAGGCGGACAACAGCCACGGCGGCGGCCACAGCACCCCCCGGAGGCCTTCGTTTTCCATAGACAACATTATCGGGGGCGCGGCCCCGCAGCCCCACAGCAGCCCCCCCACCTCCTCACCTTACGCCGCGGGCCAAGTTGGGAGCCAGGCTCAAGTCCTGGCCATGCTGACTCCTGCTTTGGCAGCGGCACAGAACCCCTTAAACTTGGCCCACGAGGCTCTCCTGCAGCCCGGACAGAACTTTCCCAGCAAAATCACAACTCTGAGTAGCTGTCCCTTTTAAAAGAGAACGAACAAACAAACAAACAAAGCCCCCCCTTCAAAAATACCTTTCCCCCCCCCTCCCAAATTCTCCTCCTGTTGTGTTTTAAGGTAGGAAATCTTTCTTTTTTGTGTTTTTGTCTCGTTCGCATCCAGATCTCTGTATCTCTTCCCTCTGCTCGAAAAAGAATTATAAACCACCTCCCTCCCGACTCCAAAAGTACATTTATAAAGTGTCCATACTGTACGATGGGAAATTCAGCTGGTTAAAATGTAACATTTTATAGCTGTTAATATTTTTTTTTAAATCGATCTCGGGTCTTGGAAACATTTTCTTTGCGGGTTGCAAACGTCCTGGCGAGAGAGCTGGGCTTGAAACTTACAAGGGGAGTTTACAATGTCTGGGTATTTTTAAAAAGCGTTCCTTCAAAGCTCTGATTTTAAGGGTTTCCTCAAACGTATGCATATTTTTCTCCTCTCGAGGAAAATGTTTAATGATCCGATATTTTTTTTTAATCTTGGTTTGATTGGTTTTACTTCTAAGGCACCATCCAGTATATTTAAAAAAAAAAAATCCGTGAAACTCAGGACCTTTTGAATGAGACGTATTCAAATACACATTTAAAAGATCGGAGATATCAGGAAGCTTTATAATTTTCATTTTTTTTAATCCCAGTTTTTCCACCCCTTAAATGTGCGGGTGGGCGTTTTTTTTTAATGTATCTGTAATTATTTGTATATAGATTATTGGGGAGATAATGTGCAGATTCCACTCCACTCTCTTCACTGGTTGTGCATCCCGTCCTATCTATTTTATTGGGGGAATCTGTGAATACTTTGTGGAAAAGGCCAACGCAGTTTTGTCCACCATGGTGTAAATTAATAAATGTCTGTGAACTGTTTAAAACAAAACCCCAAACGATGATGGTTCGTTCTTATGTATTTTCTTAATGTAAGAACTGATCACCCCCCACGCTAACTCCGGGCCTCAGAACGGAGTGATGTAGCTATCCAATTGACAAAAGTTAGAAACTGAGTAACTATTAAAAATAAAACCACTTAGATCTCTGTGGAGGGGGAGGCTTCTGGTTACTTGAAAACGAAAGCTCCGGCTAAACTGAAGCACCAAACTCGTTAGGTTTTAGCTGGCCTAAATTGGAACCGAATTCTTCAATAGACATTGAGGAAAGCGGACTAGAAGGACAGACGGTCATCAATATATTGATTTTGGTTTTATTTCCCAGGGTAAATGTTTTAGTTCCTCTTCTTACCCGGTCAGAATTTAAAAGTTTAAATTTGGCTTTTGCTCTTTTTGTAAACATGCCCCCCCTTTTAAAAAAATCATAATTCAAGGTTTATAAAATCTCCTTTCTATGATTAGACTTTTAGTTTTGGATCTACATGGGGCAACCACTTGAACTGCTGTTTTCGCTGTTGCCAGGCTGTTCCTAAGGAAAGAGGGGAGAGAATACGGTGTATGTGTGTGTGTGGGGGTGTTTTTCTCCCCCTTTTTATTTTGTTTGGAAACGTTGACCCATGGGAAAATAGCTGAAAGGATTTTGTTTTTCCTGGGGCCCGAGGAGTTCGGCTGGCCCAATGAAACTCGAGCGCTCTGCCTACATTTTGCAACAACTTACGAAAGTAAATAAACATCTTGCAACGCTCCCTGCCCCCCCCCCTTTTTTTTTTGTATTGTCACGCAGGAACTTGAAAGCAATCGGGTTACTTTAAAGAAGCATCCTGGTCTCTTGTGCAGCAAGCAGGGAAGTTGTGTTCAAAGAGCCTTGCCCTTTCAGTGAATTACACCAGACTGATTCAATCCACCCCCCCCCCCCCCCATATTCATTTACCAGCTTCGCATTGTGCCAGTGGACTCCGGCCCCATAGAGATCAATATATTAACAGGCAGGAGCAGTCGCGGGTGAGTGTGTGTGTGCGGGGGGGGGGGGGGTATTCGTGTAGCATTTTACATCTCTCTTAATCCGCCTCGAGCCTCAGCTGAGTTTGTTGATGTTGTTGCTTAAGGGGCTGTTTCCCCTGAATAGGCGCCCAGCGAGCGGTCTCACATCTCGCTCTCACGCACATTTGCTTTTGAAAAGCGATCTTCTGTCGGACACTTGGTTGTCCCCTTTCATGTCCAGCTCCTACAAAAGGGGCTACAAGGCTCGACGTGGGAGAAAAGAGGAGGCCAATGAATCTATTTTGCAGATTGCCAAGCACATGGTGGAAACACTGAAGAGCTTCTGCAGCTCTTTTCTTCTTCCGGCCTCCCCTTGTCTTTGGCTAGAACTTGCGTGCAAGTAGTTAAATGGCTAGGTTGGGGGTGTTTCTGACAAGCTCATTACTAGAGGGGTGGTCTCCCCCCCCGCCCTTTCTCTCTCCCCGGAGCCTTTGATGGAGTTAGAATTAAATACTGAAGATAGTGAAGAGACACTAACTTTGTTCCGATCCTCTTTCATGAATGAGGTTGGTTTCAATAATGTGGGATCCATAGGGAGAAAGGAGAGAATTTATACATCAGGGTTTTTATTTTAAAAGTAGCGAGCGATTTTTAAAAAGAGACGGGGGGGCATGAAGGGGGGTGGGAAACTGTGTGGCAGGGAACTAAATAAATATAGAATTTAGTGGCTGGTAAAAAATAGTTTGAGAAGCACTTCGGATGAAATCCGGTCCATCGGGCATGTAAAATGTAAAGCCAGTGTGTCTGGTTTGCAGAGTTAATCAACAGGACATTGCATTTAAAACCCCGTTGGGCAGATCTTGCTTAGGACAGCGGTGTTGTTCTGCACCAGGTATTTGGGATTTCCCCTAAGAGGGCAAATCTCTTCCTAGAAGAGAGGTAGCAGATTGCAAACCAGTCGTTACCCAAACCCAACTGATAGTTGTTCTGAGGCTTCCACCCTTTGCTCATTGACTAGAACAATGATGGCTTCAAACATACCAGTCGTCCCCCCCCCCCCCCCACTTAAAAAAATTCTTCTGTTAGGTTGAAATCCCCTTTTGTGGCTGGCATTTTGTCTTGTTCACCCATTCCTCCCCGCTCCGGTCCGGTCAAGGGAGAATATTTGTTGTTGTTGGAATCTCCTTCCCTCGAAGTTTTTAAGGTCAGGCTTGACAAAGCCCTGGCTGGGATGATTTAGTCGGGGATCGGTCCTGCTTTGAGCAGGGGATTGGACTAGATGACTTCCTGAGGTCTCTTCCAACCCTGAGATTCTATGATTCTATGTTACTCTGTGGCCATGAATGAAATTTACCAGGGAAAGCTAACCAATTTTGATCCGAGCCAAAACGAGATCAAACCTTCCTCGTTGACTTGTCTCGTTTGCACTGCAGCCTGACTCTGTGTCGTGGTGGGTTGATTTTTTTGCTCTGGGTTTCTCTAGGCCTCGCTGTGAATGTGGTATTTAGAAACGAATATTGTACGACGCGTGGGGTGGTTAATCCGTAAAAACGACTGTCTGCAGACCCTATGGCCCCCCCTCACTTTCCTGTGTGGCGGGGGCAGGGGGCTCGGACCCCGCTGCACCCCAGGGTTTGCCGGATCTGAGAGCCCTCGATTCACTGCCAAGCCTTGCCACGGCGGCGGGGTTAACAGCGAAATAGGGAATAACGTTAACTCTAGAGGGGGTGGCCACTGCGGATAATGGCCTCTGATTCCGGGGCTGGCTGACTCTGTCGGTTTGATCTTCACGGGGCATTATTTTTAAGCGGTCGTTGAGGATCGCTTTTCACGCCGAGCTGGCTAAAGGAGGGGGGTTGTTTGTTTGTTGGGGGGAGGGAGGGGGGCATTGGCAATAACCGATCACTGAACGATGTTAGAATTCAAGCAGAATCTGTTGCCAAAATCCGGGTATGAATTTGTTCTGTTCTGTTCGAAAACTGCAGTTTTAAAAAAAAGGAGGGGGGCAAAAAAAAAACCCAACCCCCCCTTATAAACCTAGAAAGATTGAAGGCGGAAGACCTGAATGTTAACAGTATAGCGCCCGGTCCTGGAGCCCTTCCTCGCTAGGAGTTTTTTGCCTGAATAACGACTGGCAGAATCGGTCCAAAATAGATCCCTGCCCGGTTCCTGTCTATACATAAAATGCCAGCCGAATTCTCCCGTTTGCAAACGTTTCTTTAGTGGACTGTTTGGGGGTGAGGAGGTAAATACCTTTCTGGGGTGTCAGTTGAAGGGACTTTAACAGCCGCCGGGAAGATACTAAATAGTATGGAGGTTTCGATTCGAAGTGGGTTTCATTCAACCGCTTCTATCATTCAAGGGCACAAAAAATGTGACCCGCGAGATGGTTTTTAGAGCGCGTCACCCTCCTTTTTTGTAACTCCCCCCCCCTTTTGATATGGCTAGGGAAAACAATCCTTCTCATCAACATTTCTGTTTGTAAAGGAGGAGGCCTCCGAGAACAACAAATGTTGTAACACGTTTCAGAACACATCTGGTGTGGAGGGAAACCCCCTTTCCATTGTTAGGTCTCGTGTCCCCCCTCAGTCATTGGCCTAAATTGGGTGATCACGATTCTTGGGATAGAGGGAAGAGCGCGTCAATTTCGATCTGGCTTTTAAATCCCCACCGCGCATCCCAACAGAAACTTCAGGCTCCTGGAATCACATTAAAACTCTCTCCTAAGATCTCCTCCTTTGGCAGGTTCTGGTATCCATTATTGCGCTCAGAAACCCGCAGGAGCGTTTTAAACTGATTTGGGGAATTAGGAAGGTCAGAAGCCCCTTTCCCGTCTCCAATATATTTGTCTTTGTGTTTAAACGGAGCGCTGAAAAATTATCTGGATTATGGAAAACACCTTTTCTAAACAACACCGATTTCCAGTGGTTAAACCCTCTCCTGATGGCCAGGCCTCTTTGGTTTCCTATTTCTGAGACGAACCCCCCATGTTCTCGCTTGCTTTAAATCTTAATTAGAATAGTCATCTCACCCTTGCTTGAGACACTTTCTCTTGACTTGTGAATTAAGACAAATATTTGCAAGGGCGTGGACTATTTCCCCCCCTCCTAATCCACAACGTTTCTCATCCCTCCTCTGCTTTGGGAACGAAACTGTTACCTCTTAAATTTTCCCTACGTTTTAAAATCTTTAATGCCTATTGCTTTTGGAACACAAGCGGCAGTTATTGGATGGAAAACGTGATCGTGCAGTGTTTTTAGATATTTCACACAAAGATATGAGCCGCTGAGGCTGACAAGGGGGGGACTTTCTGTAACAGGGTCTTTCCAATCTTGCCAGGCCATATCTGCCTTTGGATATTGCAAGGGGTTTATTAACCACGTTAATTTGTGTCTCGTCTTGTTAGTTCTCTGAAGCTTTTTTGTTCTTTGTTTTTTTTTTTTTTTTTTTTTTTGCATGGGCGACCACCCAGGGGCTGTAGTTCTTGGGAAATACAGACATGCAAAAAACATAGCAAACTTGTTTATTTCTCTAAAGTTTGACGGCAGCAGAGCCTAGTCCTCTGGGGTGGGGGTGGGGGCGGGGGCGGAATCTTTTATTTAGGGCTCAAACCTGGCATATTTTAAATTTAGACCCAAAGGGTCATTTTAGTGGCCACTTGATGAAGTTTAAAACTTTGTCCAGTTTCAGAGGCTTTGAAAGCCCATTTGTGACAGTGATGGGGAAGGATTGTTGGTAGCGACGAGAGAATAATAGACGTTGTCAGTTTTACTCAGTTTGCAAGGCGGTGGGGAGGGGAACCCCTTGGAAATGTTGAAATGAAATAAAGATTTATTGTGCAGCGCTAAAGGTCCGGAGCTAAACTTTTTCAGAGTGGTATTTAAAGATCTCAGACAGCACCTCTGCCCCCTGGAGCCTATTGGAGTGCGAATATTTAGATATTTGTTACTTAATACGCTCGAATGGATTGAGACACGGGAGACTTCTCATATAGCCTCAATTCCACGCTTAAATACAGGCTTTGGTGGCTCTTTAGAGAACAAATCAGCCAAGCTGCAAACTTTGCTCCCTCTTTTAGTTTAGCTTTCATGCTTCCTTGTCCAATGCAGGCTAGGTAAGAAAATACTGCAGGTCCCAAACACACACACTTCATATCCACCAATGCACTTTATATTTTGTGTCACAGGACCATTCCCTGCTTGAAATCCGAAGCAAAAGTTACAGGGAAACAAAATGTGACTGTTTGCAGGGAAGACCCTAGCTGGTTTTGCACTTTTTGTTTTATTAAGAAAAATCGCCTTTCAAAGCGTTTCAGAATGTAATGATTTTCGTGGCGGTTTTTAAAATCCATTTTAGCCTCACTGCTGGAAGCACTCACTGACATTTTGCCCTCGGAGCTAATTAAGCGTCACATAAAAAAAGGAGAGAGAAACAAATATAGTTCCTATAATTACTCCCCATCCAAAGGGTCTGTTACATCTCTAGAATAAAGATAAATGGCTCGTACATACGCTTCGCATCGGAAACCTGCAATCCGCGTGGATTTGGTTGTGAAAGGGTTTGGTAGCTGAGGGAAGGAATCAAAGGACATTTTAAACCAGGCTTCTCTCCAGTTTCCCTTCAGTTCGTTCTGCCTCCTTTCTTTCTGTGCCCTCAGCTTTTTGTCTTTTATTAATCTCGTCCCTCCTTGGTCTGAAACTGATTGCTTATCACAGTTGCCAGGTGGTCTCGCCGTGCGGCTTGTATGCTGCATCGACCCGGTTCGGCTGTTTTCCGTTCGCAGCGCGGTGACTGGGAAACAAACTTGTGGGCTTTAACTTTGAACGCCTGATCCTCGGTTAGGTTCGACGAACACCCGGCCGGCGAGGATCCTTCTTCGGTCGCGCAGCATTCCAAGTTTAGAAAGCGGGGAGAGGCTGGGTTTGAGACACGCAGCTGGCAAAGTTCAAATGGTTGCAAGAACTTTGCATCGAAATTAGCAAAGCCATGAAGGCAGACAGGGATTTTTTCGCACGGTCTTCGCAATGCAGCTGCAGTGCAATCATTCAATTTAGCAACCGCGCCGCGACCTTTTTTTTTAATTATTATTATTTTTATGGGGTTTTTTTGGTCAGGATAAACCAATTTTTATCTTTTTGCTTCATTGCTGTGGAAGGAATTAAGCGGCTAGCGTTGCCGCTTGACAGAAACAAGATCAACAACAAAGTATGCCTTGTATAGATTCCAGGTAGGCGAAAGACTAAAGGGATCTCTGTGATTCGCATTCAGCTTTAAGGCTGGAGAGACAACCAAGGTATTAATGAATGTTTTTTTTTTAAAAAAAATTGGAAACTCAATAGTTGATTGTTTAACAGAGTTTAGAATTTACCGGAGCATGGAAATTAGAAACGGCTGTACACCGAGCTATCCTAATGTGAGTTCTGCTTGAAAACATCACAGTGATATTAAATCCTTACTACTCCATACTACAGCCTGAAAACACCTTATGCCTCTAATAGAAGCCCCCTTTTTCCATTTATCTCCTGCTAGCATTTCTTGAGCATTTGTGCTGTTTTTTTAAATAAAAATAAAATTAACCTTTGAGTCTATGTAGTTCATAGCAACAGGTGTCAGGATGGCACATAACAAGCACCGAAGGCTTTGATCTCGAGTTTCCATCTCCATCTTAATTCAAATGCTAATTTTAATGGCTCTTGATACTCCTTTGATGATACCCAGGGATAAAATGTTGATAAACTAAATCAGGGTATTGGCCGTCTGATTATTTTAAACGGCCCATATGGAACAGTGAAATAGATTTATGTGCCAATCGGAGGCGCCTGGTTAATATTCAATACCGTTTCATTCCAAAATTGGATTGAGGAAAAACATCTCATTTTCCCCGAATTAAAACCCATGGATATTTTGCCTTATTTTATAAATGGCTCGTGTTTATTTTGGCAAGGCATGCTGTGTCACTTGAGTGCCCAAATATATACATATATATTTTAAATCGCAAGTTATTAGCATTCTTTTCCAACGAAAGTTCATATTCTCCACCTGCCAAAGATAGCCTTGTAAAACATAATGAAAATCTGCACGGAAGATTATATATTGGAAAAGGAATGGAGATGCCATTTCTTCTGGGTCCAGTCCTGCAAAGGCTAACTTGACTCTCTGCAATGTTTCAGATTCTTGTTAATTACATCCCCCCCTCCCCAGTATTTCCTGTTTAATTAGGATCAGATTTTTCAAGTCAGACTGTGCAACAGGAATTATACCAACCACTTGATTTGATCAAAAAGGAAATGATATGCACACGCACCTTCTAAAAGTTGGGCTAAAATTCCATCGACTCCCAGTTGTAACCTCATTTTCAAGGAAAATGAGATTCTTACCAGTTATTTCATTTTGCTGCGCTTTGGTGTGGGGAATTTACGCTGTGAAACGAACAGGGCCGGTTCCTGCAGTCCTTACTCAAGCAAAACTCCCACTACTCGCCTCCCCATTCTTCCTGGCTCAGCTTCCCTGCACTCAAAAGATGAGCCGGAGTGCCCTGAAATTTGCGTTCAGGAAGTGAAAAGGCTCCCCTGCCGCTGAATTAAAAGGATCATAGAAAACTTCGGTGGGAAGTAGGTGACTTTGCCGTGTCAAAAGTGTTTTTGGGTGTAGCTGAAGTAGCAGGCAAAGCTCCCCTGGAAAGTCAATGGGAGTTTTGCTCTAGCTGGTAAATTACACCGGTTCTTTAGCATACTCAAGAAGCAGGGCATGAACCAGTTTTATTCGGATCCAACAAGGTCTTTCAGTCTGGTTCCAATCTGGTGAACAGATCCCCACACGGATTTTTTCCCCATAACCCCCGGGTAAGTTTCTCTTCTGTTTCTCACTCCCCCCCCCCCACATTTCAGACATGAATATGATAAAATACTTCTAGGTTCACCGGGTAACACAAGTATATACAAGTTAAACTTGTTCTTTAGAAGCAATGATTCAAAAAAGGGCTTTTAATTCATTCCTTGGAAAACTTTTATTTTTGTAACCAGGAAAAAAAAACCCCAGCCCTCACTTCATTGCTAGTAGGACTGTATGATTAATTGACAGTGAATTTTATTCAGTGCATTTCTCTCTTCTTTTCTGGTTCAGAAAAATGAAAGAAAATATCGACCAAATTATTTGTTTAGTGGATGTCTGTGTGAACAAATGCCCCCAACAGGTCTTACAATCAAGAGCTGGTGGGCACCAGGGTTAGCTGAGTGCAGTCTAGCGCCTGATTGGAAGACCGGGGCCTTCCCTAAAACTGCTTCTGAGGAGGTAAATTTTGTTTTGGCCACAAAAATGAATGTCGTGTGACGATTGGAGTGAATTTCGCAATGGGCTCTCAACTTGCAACCTAGGCCAGCAGATTAAAATGAGCCCAGCACGGCAGAAACAAAAGTCGTTTTAGACCCCCCCCCCCGCCTCCCCCTCTTCCCCCAGCGAAATGATCCTGAATATTATACTGAGTTGTCTGAGGGCTGACGTTTGCCGGTCGCTCTGCTGTTGTGTGCCTTGGTGTTTGGTTTTACAGACAAAACCTCCCACTTTTAATGTAGGATTTTGTCTGGTTGGAGTTGGTAGAGCGAAGCCGCTAAAGAGCCTCCTAAGTATACAGCCAGGGGCGGGAATAGACCTCTACACTTTCTCTTCAAACATAAACTAAAACTTTGCGGAAAGGCGCTGTCCCTACAAACGCAATCTGGTCACATTTCAGACTCGTCGGCTCATGTCAGCTCCAGCTTTGGACTAAATTATAGTCACTGCTCTTTTTAACTAAAATTTGTTTCACATCCTCAACCATATCAAAGAGATTCCGTGCATGGTCTCTTCTTTCTTTCTTCACAGTTGAAGGAAAAGTTACATTTCCTACATTATAATATTTCCCTCCCACATCTTATGTGGACTCTCTGGCTACAGCTTTCCTGTCGGATTTGCCTCTCCTCCGCCATCTGTTGTGTGGTTTAGCTCTGGGATCCCTTCTGCCCTGTCAGTGGCTGTTAAATACATAAAAACACAACAAACCAAAAATGCAAACCAGTTTTTGGAGGAAGGGCCGGATCCTGTTCCCAGTCAAGCCAGTGGCAAACAGTCCTATGGATTTCCAGGGCAGCAAGAATCCGATTCGAAATCGATAGACACAGAACCCACAGCACTGATGTCTTCTCAAAGTCTATCGGATTTGGGGGGGCATATCCTCAGGTTGGTGGCACTTGTCCATTGCCCTCGATGGCAATCTGCGCCACGGGGCACTGAGGTCCTTGGAAACATATTCCTTAAATGCCTAGCCGCAATCAGGTTCTCTAGGTCAGCTGAGCGATCTATGAACGATCACATTATTAGCAGAGATTTAATTTCCCATTTCTGTCGGCCATTTAAGCATGTTGTATTCGGGGCAAATAACTTGCGGCCTAAAATTCTACTTTTGATCCACCGATCTGCGCCTTCGCGGGGCGTTTTCGGGCGTCTCTCTGCCAACTGAACGGAGTTCGAGTCAAGGGCAGAATAATGCGGTACCCGGAGTGGAAATCCATGTCTCTGTGATTTATAAAGTAAATCTCAGTCTCATGACCTTCTCCCTTCCCCGGTCATGTGGGACACCAGTAAATTTATCCACCCTGATGGAAATCCCCATGTCAGCAGCACGAGCAGAGAACCTGGCACATTTCACAGGGGAAATTATTTTTAACCTCATTTGATTGCCCCCTCTCTGAGAATAGAGATTAAATCTCCTGCTGGACAGGTTGGTGGTTGTAGCCACCTAAATAAACCTTGGCTAAGAAAACCACTTCCGAATAAGCGTTCTTGGGGGTTTTGTTTTTTGCTCAATTGCAAGTCAAAGATGCAGGGTGGGCTGGCTCAAGCTTTGGTAAACTTAGCCAAGGGTAGGTGCAGCATCTCTTTGTACACAAAGCAAGGGGCGGGCTGGGGGGGGGGGAAATAGATACGATTTTGATATTTAAACGCTGGTGCACTGGAAAAAGCTTCAGCCATGCCGTCAATAACTCCATTTAAAAAAAAAAACCAAACCCCTAAAATTTGTAGAAAGTTTCCAAATACACATTGGGGCTGGTCATAAAACAATCACGAAACATCTCTGGGTTAAAACGCAGAGTTTCCCCTCGTGATTTCACTATAATCGGTGCTCCCCAAAAGGCAAAGGATGACTTGGTTTTCTTTATTCGAGTCACAGCGGCCGCCAGTTTCTTTGCAAACTGTGTCTCTCGCAGACGTCGCTCGCCTTGCGCGGGTTGCTTTGTTCTGGTTCTTGGGAGGGAGGCGGGACAGAAAGCGACTGCAGAAGTGATTTGCACCATCTCACACCTGGAAGCCGTTGTGATGACAGGCAAGACCAGAAACGGTTCTTACCCGCGGAAGAAATGGCTAATGCAATGAACTGCACAGGAAAAGCTTTTGGCTTGTGGCTGGGGCTTGGACCCAAACAGAGCGCTGGGGAGATGATTACAAGATGTGGAAGCAAACGCTGCATTTGCCGTTCAGTTTGTGGCTCCCCTCCCTGCCTGCTTGCCCCCGCCCTTCACTGCCCATCGGCCGGGACTTCTCCTGGATCTGCTTGATCTTGGAAGTCCAAAAAAAAAAAAAAAAATCTCAATCCCTTTCAATGGCAGACGGATCCGGCCCCTCCAGAAGGGTTAGGAACGGGGCGAGTGCCTTGGGCCCGATCCTGCAGCCTTTATTGCCACGAGAACTACAGGATCGGGCCCTAGATGGGGGGGGGGGGGATAGGCCATACGCCCAGCAGAGCCACTTAATGGGTGTCAATCCAGCCAGGTGACTAAGTGGCCTCTGGTAATTCAAGCCAAACAAGGGGGCGGGACTCAGCTGGCTGCTTGTCACCGCTGGGGTCTTTTACCTGCGTCTGCTGTGAATAAGACAAGGTGGGTGAGACTATCTTTTATGGGGCCAACTTCGGCCGGTGCAGGAGCAGCTTTCCAGGGACACGGAGCTCTCTGCGTGGCTCCCCGGCTTGTCTCAGTCACCATCAGCAACTGGTCCAACACACTAGCCCCTCGCCCCCGCACCCCCCCAGTCCCGCTAGCGTCCGGGGCCCAACACTGCAAACATGGGACAGGAGAGAGGGGGGAGCTCTTTCCGCTTGCCCATTTGGCCAGGAGCCGGTCTGAATGGAGGCTGCTAGGCGTCCCTCTTGTTACTTTATTCACTGCAGCGACAGTAAGTTTTATTGCTTCCCCCCCCCCCACCCCCGCCCCCGCCCCCGGTTGTAAAAGGGGCAGACCACCTGGGCACAAATTCCCAGCTAACCTCCTGGCCCGACCTATCAGACAAGAGACCTGCCGCTCTCGTCTTTCCCAAGAGGCTTCCCTTGTTCATGCTGGCATGCATCCTTCTCCTGATGGGGCAGGCGGCAGGAAATATGGCTAAGAGAAAAGGCCAGGCCCTAGTTCTGCAGGGGAGCCTTGTTCGGTGGGGCTGAATTCCCGAGCTTGGAGTAGTAATAACAAGCACCATCATCAGCACCCCCATGATCGAAATCGTTCCAGCATCCCTGGCCATAGGTACTGGAACTCGGGGTGCAGCAGCACCCCCTGGTTGGAACCGATGCTCCAACCTTGTTCTTTGAGCCCACAGGTGCTGGGAGCTTATCACAAGACTCCCTTCACCTTCCACCCTAAACAAAACAACCCCGAGAAAGGGCCTGATCGTACTAGGCACTGGACAGCTAGGAAGCAAAACCCAGTCTCCCCCCCCCCCCCGTCTCCCAGAGCTGTGAGAGAGCGAGGGCTGCAGGATCCAGTGTTATGTTACCGCTGGGCCTGCACCGTCCGAAGTAGATGGTGAGTCCTTAAGCACAGTGGCTCAGCTGTGAATGCCTCGGGAGGGAAGGATGGCAAACCACGCCGAGGCCTGGAGGGGTCCAGGCAAATAGCTCTGCTGGGCGAACCCGTCCAGCAAACGCTCCTCCAAGCCCCAGAACACGTCTGCAGGAGGGGGCTAAACCCTTCCCGGCTGGCGTGTCCTGAGAGTTACAAAGGCAGGAAAAGGAGAGTTCAAGGGAGGGAGGCTCCCCCGCCCCAACCCTTTGCAGCCTTGTCTCCTGAGCTCAGCCTGCCAGAGAACCAAATCGCAGCTGAAGGATCCCTCCTGTGAAAGTGGACCCCTCCACCCCCCTGCACCTTGCTATGTACTCTTAAAGCGCGACAAACACCGGCTCTCCAAGCCCCCACCAGCCCCGACTATCTGGCAGGAGAGCCAGCTTTTCAGAGCTGCGGCCCAGCGAGTTTGGCGGGGCAGGCGACCCCCCCTTCCCCTCCCCAGCTTGCACCTCCAGCACTCACTAGTCGTGCTCAGGAGCGCACCCGGAGTCAACAGGACACTAGCAATAGTGAACACGGAGTGTAAGGGTGCTCTGGGGAGCGGTGTGCTCGTCAAAAGCAGCAGCCGCAGCCAGCTGCTATTTGCCATAAACCTTAAGATAAAAGCCCAAGGCCAAGTCTGAGACCGAAATATTTAAGCCATCACCTTTCGCCGGGCGGGGCGGAGGGGGGGGGGCGGTGGATGGACGGACACAACCTCGCGTCAAATGGCTACAAAGAAAGAGCACGTTGATCCCACTTGGTAACGGGGTGGGGACCATTGTCGGGCCAGATCTTGCCCCCCCCCCCCCACTTCTGTTGATAGAAAAGCTCCCGTCGCGTTGATTTCTGGGCAGGATCGGACCCAGCATCTTGGGTTTTGCAGTAATCCTTAGTTCATAAAATAAGTCGACCCCCCCCCGCCGTCATCTGCAAACGAACCTGTGTCGATACAGAGCAGATACAGAGGCGAAGGGCTTTGGAGTGGGAGCAGGGGGCATGGCAGAACGTGCATTTAACTTGTAAATAATAATACAAAAATTCCTTCCCATTTCTTGACGTTCCCCATGTAATTTAAAGCAGACTCGCCCAGCGGTCTCCTCCCATTCGCGTATGACTTGCAAGTGAAAACATTTTCCTTGGGAAACATCCCCTTTGCCCGGTATGGACCCGATCCTGAAAAGCTCTTCCCAGAATCATTTGGATTAACGTCAAGGGGACTAGAGAGGGCTGAGTAAGAACCACTCGCCTGAGGAAAATGCCGAACAGTTGGATGTGAAGACACATTCATTTATTTCACATAGTGTGAATGCGAGTGTATACAGTATGCATCTGTGCAACACACCCAGTTGGGGGCCGGATCCTGCACCACTGAAGAACAAACCAGAAGAGACCGGAGGGGAAGTGGGCAGAATGCTCACCTTTATTGAGGAAACAACCCCTCACAGCCAAAGTAATAAGCCGATGTCTGGTTTCCAATTGCACCAGTGGGGAGAGGTTAGATGACAAAATATTCGCCGCAGAAATTGCTCGCTCGTGTAAACCCGATGCACAGAACTGGTATTGACACCAAATCGAACGCAATTGGGAAACAGTCCCCCCCCGGCCCTCCAAGATATGAAATTAAGAATCGTAGTTGATCTGCCGATGCCCCTCACTCAAGGGTATTTCTAAATTCATTTCCTTAAGTAGCGTCCAGGGGGTCTCGGAGGATGTTTCTAGTTAGGAGTTAGAGTTTGAAATCTAGTTTAGAAACAAACATATTTCTGTGGAAATTCCTATCTAATCAACTCAGACCAGTATCCATTTCATATCTAGTTATGGGGGGACCCCCCCCATCACCGTTGTATGACAACCTAAATTTTAAATGTAGTTACCAAATATCAAATAAATAAACAAACAAACAATTTATTCTAGTGGGGTCTAGTCTATAGTCACTTTAAAGCTACACTGCCCAGAGTTTCTGTATTACGGTCAACCAGCGTCCTTTGATCATCTGATAAAGTTTTACCTTTATGGCAACTGTGTAGCTGGAAGGAATCTAACTGTAGATGGGGTATTCACAGCGGAAGTTTCCTTGTGACATTAAACACTTCTTTTAACCCATCCAATTTTTAAGCAAACACCTCTGGAAATTACCCTGCAAAGGGATTATTGGAAATCAACTCGGATATAAAAAGAGAAGTTCTCTTGACAGTAAAGTGACAACGCGCTGATTTTCATCGCAAAGGTAACACACCTCTTCTTCAATTGAACCCCAAAAGGATCCTGGCTCCCCACTGCTTAAAAAACGAGGCTTCTCTTTCTGGTCAGATCTCCAGGCATAGTCTGGCTCTTAATATTTTTTAAATAATCGGATTTCATAACAATATTTACCCAATTTCATGCGGATAGATTTGCGGATGCAATGCAAGAGCCAGACAGCTTCTCCCCCTCATTAGGCGAGGGGACCCCATTTTGCAAACCACCCCCGCCATTTCTTTTCCTGGTTTTCAGCGCCGAGTTCGGTGTTTTGCTGGTTTCACCTCCTAAAAAGTGAACTGGGGGGGGGGGGGGGGAGCACAACACCTGTGTCTCCCTCCCTCCCCTTTAGTCTTCTGGCTTTGCAACCAGTGTTGTCATTTTTCCTAAAGACCATGAAATACTATGCACAAGCCACCGTGCCTGGCCGTGCTTGGACATCTGTCATTGCCCACCACCCCTTTGGGGGCGTTGTCTTACAAAGAGTCAGTTCGAAAGGGGGCGATGATATCGCGTTATTAGTTAGCGTTAATTATTATTTTTTATGAGCGTTCAACTTTCTCCTCCGCCTGAGTCTATTGGTGAGCTCCAAAAGGAAATCACTTGCTTGTAAGGGGGTGGATGTTGCTGGACGTGGGCTGGCGTCACTCCACGGGGGGGTGTTGAACAGCTGGCTGGGGGCCGCGGCCGGATCTCTTCAGCACTGATCTGCCCTCGTCCTCCTGCTCTCTCCCCGCGGCTGAGAAACCCTCGCACGCCGCCCGTGCTCTCACGGATCGCAACGCTTTGCACGGGTCTCCTCCTGGCCTGGCTGCGGGGGGGGGGGGGGCATTTTAATGCCATTACAGTTGCCGTGGCAACCTATTGGCTCGCTGCTCCGGGAGGGGTGGTGGGGGGGGGGAACCGTGTGACAAGGGCTGGCTCAAGAGAAATCCGTCCAGGTGCAGCGGAGGGACGCCGCGGTATTAGCGGGAACCGTAAGGTGCGGCCCTCCCGGCTCCACGGGCGGCGCCTGGGCACGGCTGCCCTCGCAGCCCCGGCTCTGGGAGGGGAAGCCCGGCGCCCGCTTGGCAGATCCCGCCAGCTTTGGCTGGGCGAGGCAACCAGACGCACCATGAGCCGCGGGCGTGCCGTGAACATCCCCGCAGACCCGGCCGAGGGGCTCGTGGCTCTGCCCTTCCAGTCCCCTCCCCGCCACCCAGCGTCTGAGAAGCGGGGCAGGAAAGACAGTGAGGCTCGGCCCAGGTAAAGGGAGACACTGAGCCGGGCTGCCCCAGGTTCACGGTTGCAGGAGCAGCGGAAGGCAACGTGCATCCCTCCGCAGTTAGCCCTGAGTTCCTCTTCGCCTGGGATAACGTGGGGTCGAGTTGCTCTCTCTCTGTGTAACCCATTTCCCCAAATCCCTGAGATACAAACAGTGAAATGACCAAGAAATGGTGTTATGACCCCCCCTTTTTTTTTCTTTGTTTAGGATCCCCCCATAATTTGGCCTGGGCCATGCTTCGTTTCCACGGAAAACCAGCAGAGGATTCGAGGTCCTCGTCCGCTTGTGTTTTTTGTAAAGTGAAATGCCCTGGGGGGGTGGGGAGGATCCAGTCTAAAAGGAAGAAAACGTTGCACTCGATCATGCAATTTTTGCTGTACCGTGTGCGTGGGCAGACGCGGTGCGCCCAGATTTGTTTGATCCGATTTGAAAAGCGAGAGCTGCGCAGCGTGAAAACAGCTCCCTTCAATGGCGGTGCATCATGAACCGCGCCCCCCTCCAGCCCCCCAAAATAACGGAAAACACTGAAGTAAGTGTGTGTGTGTGTGAGAGACACATATGTACCGAGAGGAGGCTCCCTCTAATTCCCCCCCCCCCCCCAAAAAAAAAGAAAAAAAAAGTCCTAGGTCTTAAAATATGGTTCAGAGAATTACACGTAATCAGATCTGTGGGGGGTCAATAGTGCAAACTGTTTAAGACTAATGTTTATTTAGAAAAGTGAGTGGTGTTTGTGTTGCTTTTCTTGTGCCCCGGTGCCAAAGTCCTAATGGCTTTAACAGACTTCCCATCACAAACTCCTGCTCTCAGCATAGGGACCACCGGAGGGAAAAAAAAATCGCGACTTTACTCAGAAACGATCCGTGTTAAGGGAGGGGAGGGTCTGAGAGAGCGGGGGCTAGATGTAGTTATCACCCCCCCCCCCAATAAATTAGTCCCAAGCTTTGCCTGGTTTTGCGTTTGTTTAGGAGCAAGTATCATGTAACCCGACCCCATAAATAATAATCAAGAAACGACTCGCTTCTTGTGTAGGCGAAATAACACGGCTCGGGGACGGGGGGGGGGGGGGGAGAATCCGGTGTCGGAACGTAAGAAGACTCCGGATCTTTCAGTTTTCCAATGAAATCTCGAAGCAAAGCAGTCTCGGAAAACCTTCCTTGCACTGAGACACGAGTGGGGAGCAGTCTGTGAGCCCCATTTACTTTACCCCATGAAAACATTCGCAGGGCAGCAAAGCTGGCTTTCTCAAAGCTCGCTTTTCTGGTTATAATATTTGCTTGCTATAATCGTCTTCTGTACAAAAAAAAAAAAAAACAACATCAATCCGACTGCTGGTAATTAAGCACCCGTTTGACTGTGTGTATCCGAAACGAGGATTTTTCGGTGTGTTTTTCTAACTGAAAACCTCATCGGAACCGGGAGGAGGTTTTGGTCAGTATCTTCCAAGGAAGATCCAACTGGCAAATCGATTTCCAATCCTTGTTTCTGGAGGGATCTCCCGCTCCCTCTTGCTTTATGGAGCCACGCATGCGAGGTGACCTACATCGCAGGGTTGGCTCTGCGATCCCGCTATGGATGCCCGCTGAGAAGATGCGGCGTCCCGCTCGGATAAGCTGGGACGAGAGCAACGAGAGGAAAAAGCCTCGAGTTTTTGTTTGAACCCCACGCGTCAAGCGGGAGTTTTACCGACCTGCGGTTTCCAACACACCGGGCTGCTCGCACGTGTAAGCCCAGGGTGGGCGAGCCCCTGCGTGCCCCGGGGGCTTTGAAAAACTCCCACTGATTTGCCTTGCCGTGAGCCCGCTGACTGTGGCATTTCCCTCCCGGTTTCTTCACCCCCAGCCTCGCACAAGCGCGGCGCGGTGCAGTAGCCGGTGCCGGCTTTGGTTGACCGAAGCCAGACCAGCGGGGTGGCCACAGCTTTGGCCTTTCTTTTCTGCGGACGCTTATTGACTCCTGCTAGAAGGGTTCGTTTTTCGCAGCAACCCGCGTTCCCGGTGTGACAGACACCTGCATCCTTCCAAAGGGTTTGGGGCGTGTTTTTATCAGGGGCGCGGGGAGATATGTTCTCCACAAGCCATTGCTTGCTGCATTAAAGCCACTCCTTTGACCGACGGGGCAGAGCAGAGAGATTGATCTACCTGGCTCTGGTTTGTAGCCCCGCTCCCCAACGCACGTGGTGTGCTCCCCGGGTACGGGGGAATGACTCGCTCCTCCGTAGAACCGGTAGGACCCCTGCTCCGATTGAGATCCATGCCATTTTGCAGTTGATTCCAATGGGAGCAAGATGGTGACATCGATTCACTACTCCCAGGATAGTGAAACTGAGTATTCAACTCCCACTAAGGGGCCTGATCCTGCCAACTCTGACCCGGGTGGGTCATTCTTGCCAGTCAAGGCTTTCAGGAGGGGGCCCAGCTTGTGAAGTCAGTGGGAAAGTTTTGGCCTGGCCTCTTCATACGTCTTCTTGCACGGCCTTATGGACAAGCAACTAATGTATGGGGGAACCTGTGTTTATGGGACATCTTCAGCCAAGTGACTCTGATCACGGGACAGGCCCTTAAAGGAACAAAGTGTGTGTGTGTGTGTAACCTAGGTGTTAAACAATTGCCTTACGCTTTCTCCCAGCTAAAAGACAAGATATTTGGAGTATGGATAACATTGACATCGACAGCTATAAAACCATCCCAAACATGAAACGATTACCAGTACAAGGGTGGCACAATGACTCTCGGGGGAGATGGAGTCAGAGAGCACTTTCTCTGCCTGTTCCGCCAATCAACCTGTTTTCAAGGCAAAATTAGTTTGCTCGCTGCACAGAGAGGCTCGTGTTTTGCTCCAGCCCAAGGAGTGTGCCAGCATGTATATGAGACATGCATATGATAATATATAACGTGTGCGTTGGAGGGGATGAGGAGGCTGGAGGCGGGGGCTAAGGGGAGTGCAGGAAAGGGGAGAAAAGGAAAGATCTGACCTCTGGAACAGCAGCAACCTGGGACCTGGATTAATAACGTGCTTGCTTGAAGTACTGGCAAAAGACGAGTTCTTAGTTCCGTTTTACCCAGGGCAGGTTTGAAGGGGGTGCTGTGAGAGATCCCAGGCTCTTACAATAAAGCTTTTTGCTTGGCTGATGACCCAGACTCTTGAAATTCACTACATGTGCACCTTCCATCTCTCTCTTGAAATGCAAGTGCCTTTTCATTTTGGTAACAAGGGTGAGCTAACTGAAAACAAAGGAAGGGATAGGCTACGACAGGCATTATGTAGGTTTGCTTCCTGTACAGACCCTGCAGAGTGGCAATAAAGACGCCCAAACTACACATCACACACATTTTTAAAACAGGTTTCAGAGTAGCAGCCGTGTTAGTCTGTATCCGCAAAAAGAACAGGAGTCCTTGTGGCACCTTAGCGACTAACACAAATATTTGAGCATGAGCTTTCGTGGGCTACAGCCCACTTCATCGGATGCATGAAACTGACTTGCGCTAGGTTCCTCTTTGCCCAGCAGATCTGCCGTGTGATGTTTTAAAGTAGGGACTGAAAAGGCGTGAGAAGTCTGGCTCATTTCCAAGCGAGGGGGAAATAATGACACGGAGCTATGTGAGGGGAAA
The DNA here is from genome assembly GCF_965140285.1 of Lepidochelys kempii. Classification (NCBI taxonomy): domain Eukaryota; kingdom Metazoa; phylum Chordata; order Testudines; family Cheloniidae; genus Lepidochelys; species Lepidochelys kempii. Next base: position 101,622,250 of record NC_136387.1, on the reverse strand, counting down.
TCTCTAAACTCCAGCCTTGGAAATAGTTAAAAAAAAAACAAACCCAACCCTTCAGTGTTCCGACAGTGAGACCTTCAGCTAATATGGACCTGACTGGACACAAAATGCAAGTGTCCAGTAATGGAAGGTACATACCAACTTTTTTGTTTATTACAATGTTGTTTTACCTTTTTTTTCGGGCGGGGGGAGGGTTATTCAGCGATTTTTTTACCCTGCACACGTTTAACGTGTCAACTATAACCTCCCCCCATATATTCAGGTATTATCAATTTTTCCAGTATTATAGTATAAACCCTCCTTAAACCCCTATTTATATAAATCCTATTTATTGTTTTAAATAACATTTTATTTTTATCTGTTCCAAATTAAACAATATACACGTTATTAATATAAAACGCTGATGATTGTGTACCCACACACAATCATCAGCGTTTTATCGGGTGTGTATAAGCACAATCATCATATATATGTGTATGATATAGCAAAATACACTATGCACAATCATCAGCGTTTTATAGGGTGTGTCTATCTATCTCTCTCTCTCTTTCTTCTCTCTAAATCTATAGACACATATTCCCAAAACCAAATGCAATTTTAAAAATGCAATTAAAAAAAGTGCGGAATAATGCTAATGGTTTGTGACTGCGTTTTGATACGTATGCCAAACTATTTAGAGGTTTAATTTCTTTCCCAAGCCCAAAAACCCAAACAAAACAAAACAAAAAAAAACCCAAACCCCAAACAAAACATATTGACAGTGAATATTGTGGCTGTAGAAATGCCTAAAAGACACTTTCAGAACAGAAGAATTTGATGCTAATGTATTCGCTCTTTCAAGGTAAATAAGAGCAATGCACATTATTGTTAGGGGCATACAAGATCTATTTGGAAATGTAGAGCCCTGGCGTATTTCAAACAGATTTCAGTTGTAAATCTTTCATTGCAAAAATCCGGCTCAATTTTGACAGCTCTTCATACTATCCCGTTTGGAAACAGTAAACTCCAAATTTAGTCCCAGGGAGGTGTAACCCAGCCAAGGCTGCTTGATATTCCCTGGTTTATTCCCTTGGTTAGAATTGTCCATCCTTTTGCAAGGCTTTTCTGCAGCCGGCCTTTAGCCACTGGGGAATGCAGTGCAGCTCGCCAGCCCAGATGAAGCTGCATCTTTAGTTGTTTTTGTTGTTTGTTTTTTGGTAACTGTACTTTTAAAGCTTTTTCCCTCCTGCCCCAAGAAACGTGTGTGCAAATAACCCTGAAGAGGTTTATATTTACTCCGTCTATAAACACATGCCATTTTACTAGACTCCCACACAGCAGGGGCAAGGTGGTGTCATGGCAAAGCCTGCTGTTTCCTTATCATAATTATAACTACTCCAGCCTCCCCTTTCACTCAGTATATTATCTGCCACCCGCTTGTAACCCTTTTATGACTGTTGGACGCTTTGCCTATTTATATACACAGATAATATCCCTCTTTGCCCCTCTGCCCCATACACACACGTTCATGTTCTCTTAACGATTTGCAACTGCATGCTGTCTGATCGCATCTCCCCTTCCCCTCCTGAAGTGAAAATACAGAGAGAAAATGCCCAGGGTCAAAAGAATCTCTGCCTCCCCCCCGTGCTTTATTATATAAAGACTTCTGTTCTTAGCTGTGTAGCATGCATGGCTCGACTGTAATGCTTTGCATCTGCTGGCAACCAAACAGTGCTGGGCTAAATCCTAGAACACCCCCAATAGACCTGAAAATAAATAGATAGCGGCTGAATTAAATGCACATTTCCCCCGTTTCCCCAAGTGCTCTTTGGAGACGACTGCCTCTTCTGGCCACCTCCCTCTGTAGATCTGCACCCTCCTTTCCCCCCAGAGCATAGCTGAGGTTAGGGGAGGTATGTACAGTGGATATAGGATCTGGAAAACCATGGGATTACAGAGATCTTGGCATTAATACATTCCGTGGTGTGCAGAGTTCACAATCTATTCTCAGGCTCAGGACTTTCAATCGAAATGCTGCACAGTGAACTAAACAAAAATACCACTGATTTGGAAGGGATCACAAACAAAAGTTACAAACCTTAACCCAGCCCTTCAGGGAGTTCATTTTCCTGGTAACATTTGCCCTGATATTTATATGCAGATAGCCAATCTTCAAACCCCAGCCTCCAAAGGCCCCCAGAGGAAGGTTAGTCAATATGAAGCATTGGCACTAAACCGTGATGAATTTTAGGTACACAGTCATACAGCTCCTGGATTAAAAAACAAACAAACAAACATCCTGTAATTAGGGCTTGCAATTAGGCCAATGCAACTCATCAGTCAACAAATCTTGAATGCAGCATCTGAAGTATGTGCTCCGGTTAGGAGCCTTTAAAATATCCAGAATTATAGAGGGGAGATGCTGGGTTAAGGAGGTTATTGAAACACAAATACTCCAAAATCAAATGAAAATCACCATTACACCCTGCCCGCAAGTGAGCCAGAATAATTAGTCTTTGTGTATGTTAAGGATTTTGTGTGTGTGTGTAGGGGGGGTGGGGGTGGGGGTGGGCATAAGGCACAGCAGTGCTTTGGAAATCCTCATCACTCTCTACACACTGCATAGCAATCTAGAACTGAATTCTGCCAGACAGTGGGAGAGTTGTTTGGGTCAGAGCAGTGGACTGGGACCCAGGGTAAGAACAGCCACTTATGACTCTTAATGAAGGAGATCTAATGTTTTTCTTTCCCTGGAATGTCCTCCAACAACCCTCAAATAAGTGATATGAATAAGGAGGGCAAGGGAACTGGATTCTGTTCCCGTTGAAGTCAAATGGGCATTTTCCTACTGAGCCAGTGGGACAGCAGGATGAACCCACCCCAGGGTGTGTAAATCGGGGCAGAACTTGACCTCAGCTATGTCCAGACCTAAAGGGAGAGGACAGAATCAGCTGTAAAAAGCTGCGGTACAAAGCAGGCTTTGAAAGCAAGCGCACTCTGTTTAAAGGCTCCCAGCCTGATAGTGTCTGGTGCTGAGCACTCAAGGGCAAGTCAATTGGAAGTGCTCAGTATTGGGCAGGTTTGGGCCCCCCGGTTTGGCAATAAGTGGGATTGATGTTTCAAAAGGCAAAATACTGTTAAGGACATTCACTTCTATTATTTAGGCAGGGCTATGAATGTGCATGGGGCTTCCCAGAGAGTAAAGATGCTTTCCTTGGGATGGGAGGGCACCCAGCAAGGACAGGATATCACCTCACAGAGTTTGGCCTTGTGTTTAACAGGTGATAGACCATAACCACCCTGTGGGGTGGTGGTTGGATAAATGGAGAATTGGAAGGGAAATGTTTACAAAAATGATAACCCAAGAGTGGTTATATGGCTGGAAGATTCTGTAAAATATAGGTAGGAGATGTATAGCTACAACTTAGGCAGCACAAAGGGGCCAGATTCTGACCCGAAATAGATAATGGAGAACTGTCCATGGTTGTGGCTCTATCAGACGTGGTTCCTGAAGGAGCCAGCCCGAACCCCAGTGCAGGGGGTCTGTTGGAGGGGAGAGGAGGGGAGGGGAGGGTAGGCTAGAGACAGGGATGTGGTGTAATAAAACTCCTAATAAATTGCCCGGGGCGGTTGTGGAATCTCTGTCACTGAAGATTTTTAAGAGCAGGTTGGACAGACACCTGTCAGGAGTGGTCTAGATAATGCTTGGTCCTTCCTGGAGTGCAGGAGACTGGACTTCGAAGACCCATTGAGGTCCCTTCCAGTCCTATGATTCTATCCTCTGAGCAGGCCAGCCTCATGCTGGAGCAGGGATCTGTAACCAGGATGCCAGCAGAGCTCAAATGCAGGGAGAAGTTGTCCATTACGTCCCTAAACATGTTATGCATCACCAAGATTTTTTTTGTTGGTATGCTGAGGGGGAGGCTGGTGGGCGGAGATATGGTTTTTGGGTGACGAATTTGGATAGGCCTTTCTTTTTATAAGTGTCTTCTCCAGCTATTCTTCTAAGTGTCTTGTCTGTCTATTCTATTGTCCTTGTAAGGAGTAAAACCTAGCTCCTCTGATTTTGAGGTGCTTTCTTTGTATTACATCATGTAAACATTAATGAAGAAGTAACTTTAAAGGAAAAACGAACCCCTTGAGATCCCCCAGCTTTGGGTCTGATTGTTACACTTGGACTGGCTGTTCACATTCTGATCTCAGATTGGCTGGCTTGTAGCAACAGGTTTCTAGATTCCACAGCTCTCTCCAGCTGAGGGAAAAACATTACATTTATTGAAATGTTCAGATTACTGGGGAAATACATATTTCTGCCTCCTTTCAAAACCCCAGCAACTAAGCTATCCACATATGGCAGCATCAGGATACGCATGTGGGGCACCATCCCACATTCCTTTCGTACCCAAGAGCACCACTCATCTCCGTGCGAATTTTGAGTGTGCAAGCTAGGGGTGTTCCTAAACAAAGATGTACCTCACAGATAACCAACTACCATAAATATGTATTTATATGTGATTAAGGCATGTTTACGTTAGTCTTTCAAATAAACATGTAATGTAGTAGGGCTTGTGGGTCTCTGCATAGTGTATTGATTTTGCTGTGAGCCCAGACTTGCCAGATGTGGCACATTCTTAATTCCCAGTTGATTTCACTGGGAGTTGAGGGTACTCGGCACCGCACAGGATCGGGCCCAGTGCACATATAGGTACTGACAAACACTGTGTGCTGATTTTTAAAGGACGGGAGTTTGATTATTTCAACTGTTTATGCTAACGGGCCTGATTCTCTGCTGTTCAATGGAAGGGCACCTGTTCAATGAAAGGGCAAATGGGGTGTAAAATGCTACCCTTTTGATTGCATAAGGCCCCTCCAAGTCTAGCACACCCATCAAAGGCCTACCTCACTTCCCCTGGCAAGTCAGAGTCATAAGGGGGGGAAAGGGCATCGGAAGCATACATGAAGAGCAGGTTGGAGCTTTTTTGACGCTTTTCCTTTGGTCGGAAAATGCTGATCTGCCATCACTGAAGCTTTCTGCAGAAACATGTTGGTTCTGGCAATGCTGTCTTTGGGAAGGTCTCTCAGGGATAGGCTGGGGGAGTGGGAGGAAGAGACAGCGAGAAAGCAAGCACACCTAACCCCAGAACAGCCAGTGGTCAGGGTGCTCACTTAGCACATGTGACATCCAGATTCCAGTTCCTGCTTGGAATCACGTATCATTACTGGCATAGTCACCTCTCTTCCAGAAAAGCCCCCCAAAGACTTTTACAAGCGATGAGCCCAAGCCTGGTTTCAGTGGAGTCACTGACAAAACTCCATTGACGTCAATGGGAGCAATATCAGGCCCCATACATCTGGCATCTCTGCAAGGCAGGATCAGCCTCCTCTGGGGAGGAGGGTGACAGTAGTCAGTACAGGAGCAATGGAAGTTGCTGGATGCTGAGCACCTTTCAGCATTTTAAGATCTTCAGGGAGGCATCCATTTATTTGTCTGTAAAGATCCATGCACACTTCCGGCACTGTATAAAATGGCACTGGCCTGTGCAACTGAAGCCATAGGATACAAATAGTTATGCCACTAAATGGACTGTGTGATATACTGTCGGTTCCTAGTTCTCCTAAGCTAATCCTGACAGTTCACCATTCCAAAGTGCCCTCAGGACAGCACACGTGGCGGCTGGTGGTTGCATTATTCGGCTCAAGCACATTCTCGTCTGCTGAATTCTCTCAGACACATGGTGTTTTGAAACCATAAAGTGCTGTGAAAAAATATAGATGGAAGATTCAATCTGATCCAGATGAAAATGCTTTTTCTTTTTCTTTTTGGTAATCCCTGCATTGCTTTATGGCCCTGAGGTGTTCCAGGAAGTTTCACAAATCTATAGATGACCCTGAGCATGGAGTTTTGCATTTGGATCTCTGAATTAGCTGAAAGATGTGAAAAAACACATGCCTGCAGAAAGCTCCCAACTGGCCCCACAGATGGAGAACTCTCAAGTGTGTCAGTTATTTTGACAGAGGTCAGCTGTAACTTGCACTCACTTAAGGCGACTGGAGATCTGACCCTTTCAGATTGGGGCATCCAAAGAAATGAAGGACTAAATTCTGCCTGGGGAGGCTCCTGGAAGTCACATGTACATATCCAGGGCACACTGAGGCCTGAAGTAGTTTGCTAAAGCCACCCACCTCTTGATCAAGCCACGTGTGTGTTAGGGGGAACCTAACATGATGTGTTCACATCATCTTCATTGTAAGGAGTGGTTGTGATCCTTAGAAAATAATATCGAGGTCAGAGGTTCTCAAACTTTTTTTTTGCTGGGACCCCCTTTGAAAACATTTCAGACTGTGACGGCCCCCCACCACCTCCCCAGTACCATGCCATCCAGCTCTGAAGGCAGCACCACCATCAGCAAGGGCGCGGAAGTAAGGGTGACAATACCAAGACCTGCGTACAATAAGCTTGTGACCCCCTTTTGGGTCAGGACCCTCTGTTTGAGAAACACTGCTCTAGATGGTCAGGGCATTAGCCTTGCACTTGAGATATCGGGGTTCAATTCCCTGCTCTGTTACAGACGTCCTGTATGACCTTGGGCTAATCTTTTAGCCTCCCTGTGCCTCAGTTCCACATCTGTACAATGGGGATAACAGCACCCCCCTACCTCACAGGGCTGTTGTGAGGATAAATCCGTTTAAGGGTGTGAGGCGCTCAGATACTGTGGTGATGGAGGCCACATAAGCACCTTAAACAGATATTCTCCCCTACCCTAGCTCCTCATTTTCCCTCTGCCAGAATGATAGCGAAACATAGTACTTCATTTGAATTACGCACCAAATTTGGAGGTAGGTCTTACAGCAAGTCGCTACACTTGTCAGTGCTTAAGTCTTGAAGCACATGGCCCTACACTATTATCCACGTGTGAGCAGTTGGCATTCCTTCCCTGATCTGAATAGAGTCCACACACATGCCGTAGGTTTCTGTGTAGGGCTTTGGTGGACAAATATTGAGCTCTAAGGGACCTGGGAAACTTACAGCCATAAGGGGAATGGTGGAAAAGAGAGGAGTGGGCCACATATAACGAATTAAAGCGGATGACTTCATTAACACACTTTTAAAGTTGTGTGCCTGATTCTGGTCACGTACCAGGCACCGGCTCTTGAACTGCAATTGTCCTTGCAGGCAAGGAGCTCTCATGTGGCTTCACTGAGAAGACTGTGTTGTGTGAAGATTGTGTGTTGCATTTCTGTGGCACTTTCCACCTCGGGATCACGCAGTGAGTTACGAACAAGGATCAACTGCATCATAGAATCATAGACTATCAGGATTGGAAGGGACCGCAGGAGGTCATCTAGTCCAACCCCCTGCTCAAAGCAGGACCAAGCCCCAATTTTTGCCCCAGATCCCTAAATGGCCTCCTCAAAGATTGAACTCACAACCCTGCATTTAGCAAGCCAATGCTCAAACCACTGAGCTATCCCTCCCCCTGAAACCGAGGCATAGGAAAAGTTAAGACTTGGCCAAAGTCACACACAGTCAGTCATCAAGCCTGGAAGGCTCCATTTTACCTCAGTCTCACCAGCATGCAGCATTGTCTCCCTAACCAGTGAAAGCAGCAAAGATGTGGGGATGAAAGTGAGTGTGTAGCTCCATCCATTTTGGTTTTGTGACAGGACAGCCCATGTATCCCCGTGCAGTTCGGCCGCCGTGAATTGTCTAAGATGGAACGGTGAGATGATTAGCTAGGCTTAAAAAAAAAATCGAAATGGTTATTGCTGTGCATCATCTCATGCCTTTAGAAAATGATGCTCTGGATATGTCTGAGTAAGTGCAGCAATAACTGGGAAAGCAGAAGTAATAAAACAAGGCTCTGTTCGGACCAAAATTCGACATGCATGGTTAAGACTTGTTGATCCTCCACTAGGCTTTCTTCGCTTGGGTGCTGTGGAGCTTAAGCCTCATTCAACAGCCAAGACGTTTTTCCAGACCGCTCAGCATAAATCAGGCTTTCAGAATGCCTCCCTGACTGGTATGGAGCAAGAAATCATGCTTGCTCTCCTGTTTGGGATAGTGGAAAACTGGCCTTTGCGAAACCAGCACCCTGTTCTCTGACATAGACTGCGTGTGTATCCAAACGGCTTTGCCTCATAGCTTCGCTTTCCAAGAATGTTAGAGGAAATGAGCTCCAAGATGGGACGCCAAGGAGGTCTCTGACTCTGGAGGAGCAGGGAGACAAGAATGGGTTTCCATTGCTGTTGTACAAATCCTCTGATTGCTGGTGATTTACAGAGGACAACACTGTGGGCCAGAGCCAGAGTGGTGTAAATCTGTGCAACTCCAGCAGTTTCAAGGTGCTGATTTACACCAGGTGAGGCTCTGGCTTAATTAGGGTGACCAGACAGCAAGTGTGAAAAATTGGGACGGGGATGGGGGGTGGGTGGGGTAATAGAAGCCCATATAAGAAAAAGACCCAAAAAGCAGGACTGTCCCTATAAATCTGGACATCTAGTCACCCTAGCCTCAATCATCTAAAATACAGTTCTAATATCTAGCTGTACCCAGCGTGAGATACTATTAACAGACTCTCTTTTAACTCTTAAGGCCAGATTCTGTCCTCAGTTACCTTTGACTCCAGTGGAGTTACTGTGTCATGGGGCAGGCCTAGAGCGCCCTCCTGCAGCAGACTACAGCATGACAGGCACTCCTGCCTTGGTTCTGTCTCTCAGGTAACCCCATAATGCCATGCGAGGCTTATCCTTTAGTCCAGCAATATGGGTTAGTACCGGAACGTAGTTCAAGACAGTCCAGAATAAAAGTCCCAACTATATAACACTTTCCTCACTCCAGTCCTTAAATTTCAAAGCATCTTGCCTCTCAATGCCTTACACCCCACACACCGGTATCTTCAGCCACATCCCGACCCTCTGTCAGCTCTCTCCCATCTCTGTACCAGGAGAGCCACCCCAGTCCTTCCAGATGGAGTGCAATCCCTCTCTTCCCAGCAGGAACACCCACCATATCTCTGCTGGGCAGCTGCTTGCACTCCGGCCTGCCCCTCTCACAGTTCCTCTGGGTCCAGTCCTCAAGCTCTGGGGAGATCAGCAGGTAAACCCCTTCGCTGCTCCCCTGCCTTCTGCCTTCTCTGGCCCTTCACTCCAGCTCTCTGGCTTAGATCCAGCAGGAAACTCCCTTTACTGCTCTTCCGGCCTTCAGCCCTCACCAGGTGCTGCCCCACTCTCTTACCTGGCCAAAATGGGAACACCTGCTCTGGCATTGGGGTGCTGGACCTACGTCATTTAGAGAGGCCAGCCAGAACCTGGTTGCTTTAGGCCACTGCTTCCCAGCTAATACATGTATTTTAGCCTTTTATAACTGGTACTCTGCATTTCTCTTGAGGATAAACCTCTGGGCTGAGTTCTTGGTGAGAGTTCTTCCCAACTCAGTAATAGGGACCCTACACATCAGCTTGTGCGTCTCTAAACTCCAGCCTCACTACAGGGCTGGAGCACTGAAGGTTAGAGCATCAGCCCTTTTCCCGTCAGAACTGAGATCTGGTTAATTGGGCTCTGTTGCCCCCTGAAAGTCAGGAACCGTTGCTTTGCATAGGGACAGCAGCAGTATCCAAAGGGTTAAAACCATGCTGGAGACATTCCCTCGCATTCTACTAAGATCTATATAGTACATTAAAGTTATGAGTCTTATTATTGGCCATATAAAAAGTAAAAAGGAAATTAGAACCTTATGAGAGGTTCTTTTGTGTACACATGGCAAGGGCATCCGAGTCCAAGAAAGCCTGCCAAATGTGCCTATATTTTTTCCAGACAAAGCCTCCTGCTTTCTCCGAGAGTCGGTTTGTTTCTTTTCTGTTTGTAACACTATAGATTTATCTTTTCACCCACTACATGGTTGCTCTTCAGCACAAATGCAGCTTTCTCGGGTCAGCAAGAGCACACGCTGGCTTGTCTGTCCCTACAGGATGGATTCTTGGTGACTGGTTAATGATGGGCTGATCTGGGCAGTGTTCGACCCACAGAGGAGGAAGCACCGTGATCTCAGAGCTAAGGCACTGGGCGAGGAGTCAGGGGGCTTCGGTTCAACGCCTAATTCTGTCACTTCGCTGCTTGGGCAAGTCACTTCTAAATGTCCACACCCATAACATGGTGCTAGCTGTGTTTTCACCAAGTGCCCGGAGGTCCACGAATGAAAGCATTGTATCAGAGCAACACGTAACGAGACACCCATTGGAAAGGTCATGGAGCGTGAGAAGGACATGAATGCAGGACCTCTGGATTTAAGACTGTGAGCGTCACACTGCCAGAGCTAAAAGATTCAGGTGTGTTAGCTCAGAGGCTATAGGGACTCTGGAGCCTCTACGTAGTCCAGGTGCTAGAGGGAGACAGAGTGCCACCCTGAGTCGGCGTGGGTTTATAGGAGCACTGGCACGAGATCTGAAGCCTCATTCTGCAAGGTGTGGAATGCCTGCAACTCCCATTGACGTCAGGGGGATGAGGCCCAGGACAGGTCCAGCCAGGGCGGCGGAAAAATTGCTGGTAGCAGAGTGGCTTTGTGGATAAAGCACTGGACTGTGACTCAGGAGACCTGGGTTGGCTACAGCCTTGTTGAGAGACCTTGGGCAAGTCCCGTCCCTCCCCATGCCTCAGTTTCCACATATGTAAAATGGGAAAAATGATACCGATCTCCTTTGTAAAGTGCTTTGAGATCTACTGCTAAAACCCTATGCCAGCTAGGGTTGTTTTTATTGCATACACTGTTCCTGCCTTTGACCCTTAACACCCCACTCACCAAAATCAGTAATATAATAAAATATTCATCGATTTCGAGGCCAGAAGGGGCCATTCTGATCATCTAGTCTGACCTCCTGTATAGCAAGGCCATAAAACTACCCTAAAATACTCCTAGAGCAGATCTTTTAGGAAAACATTGGATCTTGATTTAAAAATGGTCAGGGATGGAGAATCCACCACAACCCGTGGCAAATTGTTTCATGACTCTCACTCTTCTATTGTACACTTACATCACATCTCTCTTTCTCAGAACTATTTCAGAACCATTGATTAAGTGTCAGTAACATCAGCGTGAGACAGATATCATTATTCTTCATTTTACCAATAGGTAAACTGATACTCGCATGGTTGAAATGACTTGCCCCACAAGTTAGTGGCAGCTTTAGACACAGATCTCGGGAATTCTGAGCTTATGATTTATATTACAGTAGCTTTTGAAGGCTCTACCTGAGCTCTGGGCTGCATTGTGCTAGGCCCTATGCACATAGTAAGAGACAGGCCCTGCCCCAAAGAGTTTACAATCGAAATAGGACAAGACAAGCAAAGGGCTGGAGGGGAAGCAGGCAGAGGATGGTTGCCCAAGGTCACCCAGCAGGGCTGAGAACAGAACCCAGGTGTCCTGATTCCCAGTCCAGTGCTGCATCCGCTAGCCTACACTCTCCCCAAACCCAAAGGCACTGCTGTGAACAGTGAAGTAACCCAAAGCTGCTCTGATAACACTCGGGCATAAAAAGGCATGACCCCATTTTCAGGGGCATGTGCCATCACTCATGGTTTTACAACAGAAGGCTTCCTGCAGATTTGATGGGACAGGGAGCTTTGAAGCGTATGTTTGTCTAGTGGCTAGGCCTTAAGGAAGGCTTCTCGCAATCTGCAAGTGAGTGCCTTGCCATCCAGACACAAACAGTTGAGAGTAAACATGATTTCTCTGCACACCCAATTCAAAGTCCATGACCACACGTGTTCATGTTCAGTCATGCATTTATTGCAAGCACTGCAAGTGTGAGACGGCCATAATTTTCCTTTGCTCCATTGCACCTTTATCACATGATCCAAAATGCTTTATAATTAATTAACTAAGCTTTATACCACTCCTGGGAGGTACGTAAATAATTTTAGCCCCATTTTACAGAGGAAATGCAAGTCTAGAAAGGCTCCTGGGAATTGCCTGAAGCAGGCATTGCATCATTAGCAGAGCCAGGCAGAAAACCCCGGATTCCTGCGCCCTACTGGCTTGCCCTAACCACTAGGTGACGCTTCCTCTAGTGGGGATTTCCCAAATTATTACCAGACAGCATTACTGACACGGAAGTTGTATAAGAGCCTCCATGTTAGAGGCACCCGTTGTGACACCCAGCTCCTCTGACATTTAATTTTTCATCTTCCTGAAGGATACGAACCAATAACAGGGAGACCCAGAGAACAGCAGAACTGTAAAATGCAGGAATCCAGTCGGAATCATCTAGGGCCAGATCTTACTTCCCTGAGGGCTGGGCCAGGCTGTGCAGAGCTAAGTACAGCTCAAAGGATTGTGCCAAAGGGTTGCATTCTCACCCCTTGAGCACACGGGATTTGCAGGCTGTGTCATAGTAGGGCTTGTCCTCTTCTTCCCCCTCAGCTGGTGTGCAGTGATGTAGCATCATCCATGGTATCTATGTGGCCATCATTGAAGTATCTGAGCACTTCACAGTGTCTATCCTTACACACCCCTGGGGAATAGAGAAGTACAAAGATCCCCATTTTACAGATGGGGGAACTGTGACATGGACAAGTTAAATAGCTTGACTGCGGTTGCATAGGAAGTCTGTGGTGGAGAAGTGAGTTGAACCTGGGGTCTGCTGAGTTCCACATGTGTGCCGTCGGTGTCCTTCCTTATCAGATCTATACTGTTACATGCTCGCTAGTGATCTGGCCCATGCTCTCTCTGAGGCTTGCTTATACAGCTTGTTCCCTTACTTTATTTTTCAGACTCTTTAAAGAAAACTTGTAAAGCTTCTAGCTAATAATCTCAGGCTTAATTTTCACTAATAAATCCCCGTTTTCACATTCAGCTGCAGTGCCTTTTCAAACGTTAGCTCGGGCTCAGATTACCCTCCTGATAAAAGCATACATGGCAATATTAGTTTTCATGGAAAAAGTAACGCCATGCAGCCTGTATTATCCATTTAGACGTCGATGCAAATGAAGTTTAAAAGGAAAAAAAAACCAAAAATACACCAAACAAACCCCAAACCCTAGGTGAAGCGGGGCTTTGTATTTCCATTACTTAAAACCGTGTATTGTACAATCTGCACATCTACAAAATCATTTCTGACTGTATTAACTTTTGCTGGTTAATGATATTGGGGAATTTAACTCCTGCTTTGGAAGCCCAGTATTGCTATCAAAATTACACAAGACCAAGTTTAGTGTGTCTGGCAACAAATAAGGGAGTCAGATTCTCTAGTGCCCATTGATTGCGTTGCATCATGAAGTGGGGCTGTAACAATGATGTACATGGCCCTGTATAGTGGTAGTGGTTCTATTCCACCTTCTTCAGCCCCTGATGTAGGGGGTATGGCAAGTGAAAAGGGGGTGTGACCTAACTAATCCCAGGCCCACGTGAGCTAGAGGCAGCTGGTGTAAATCAGAGCAACCTTGAGGCTGCTTTAAACTGTGCCAATGGACTGGGTTGGTGCCTTTTGCCCCCTGGATCAGGGAGCCACACAGGTGGCTTAAAACAATTTTTGCCACCCCTTCTGGGCTCGTACCAAGCACAACTTGGTCATTCCAGTGAATCTGGGCTAGTGAATGGTCAATAAACTCCTTTCTAAAGACACTACAGTATTCTGTATTCAGAGCAGAAGTAAAAAGACCTTTGAAGTGAATTCCATGAGGATTTCAAACTGCACGAGCACTGATCCTTGCAAGACCTACCTCTCTGCAGCAGAGCAAATAGCATGGATTAAATTCAGATCTGTTGAAAGCTGAGGAAACATTTGACTAAGTGTCATTGTCCCTGTTCTACCGATGGTTAAACCGAGGCATAGATGGGTTAATGTGATTTGCCCAAGGTTCTACAGTGTGTCTGTGGGGCCCTTTTCAAAGCCCATGTATGTCCATGGTAGACTTTCCATTGACTTTTTTGGGGAAAGGACAGTATAGAACTCAGGAGTTCTCACCTTTAGACAACATTCCAAAGGCTCCTCGAAGTAGAGTTGGGTGACATTTTCTGTGCAAATTACAATTGTTTTTTAAATTTTTTTCTTTTTTTTGCTAAAAAATTCAGATTTGGGTTAACTGAAAAAATGCCAAGTTGGTTTGATTTTGATGAATTATTTTTGTTGAATAAAAACCAACTTTTGGAAGTGCTGATGTGATTCATTTTGACATTCTTGAAACAATATTTTGACTTTTCCCTTTGGAGAGAATTTTATTTAAAAAAAAAAGATTTAACCCCCCCCATGCCAATGAAAGGAAATGTTTAGTTTGGGGCTGAACAACACATTTCATTCAAATCCCCCCTACCCCACCAATTTCTTTTTCATATTGCTGGAAACACTGAAAAATGTTTGTTTTCAGGTTTACCCAAAGGGATTTTTTGTTGTGGGGTCAGCCACTGAATTAAAAAATCAAGTATTTGCACAAAGAACAGGAGGACTTGTGGCACCTTAGAGACTAACCAATTTATTTGAGCATAAGCTTTCATGAGCTACAGCTTACTTCATCGGATGCATTCAGTGGAAAATGCATCCAATGAAGTGAGCTGTAGCTCACGAAAGCTTGTGCTCAGATAAATTGGTTAGTGTCTAAGGTGCCACAAGTCCTCCTTTTCTTTTGGCGGATACAGACTAACACGGCTGCTACTCTGAAACCAAGTATTTGCACAGTTCTATAGCTTAGCTTCTTGGAGACGCAGAGAGACCAGAGTCTAAGCATGTATTAGAATTCTAAGCTTGGGGAATGTTTGGGGACTGGGAGCACGCTGAAAGCTCCATGTAAAATGGTCTCTATATTAAAAAAACCCCAATGCTACAAAATTACCATTGCTTTCAGGCTGTGGGACAAAGAAAGCAACATGGCCATTCTGTTGCTCTTCAGTTCTACTACCCAGTGTTGGTATTAATACCAGCATGTGTGTCAAAATAAATTTCCTCCCCTGCAAAAATGCTGACTACTCTGTCATTCCCAATAAAAACACAAACAGCTGGTGGAGAGATTCATGACTCGCCAACGCATGCGAGCGGCTCCATAACTCTATGATACAAAATGGGAGGCTATCGCTGCTGAGTGCAGAGCAGCGGTGGGAGACTGGCAGGTGACAGAAAAGCAGTCATTAGTGCAACAGATGGGCTAGGCATGACATTACATGTTAGAGCTATTATTTACTAAGCTCTCATGTTTGTCATGCCTGAAGATGATATCTTATTAAAAAGTCGTGACACTGCTGGATTTTGTTTAAGTCCGAGGGCCAAGAAGGCTAATGAATAATGATAGCTCTGGGAATAGAAGGGAGGGGTTCTTTTCCAGTTCACAAATAGAGCTGACTAATGTTTCAGAAACTGAATTAAATAATAACTTACGAGAAAGAAACTGCTAAAGCTAAAAGACTTCGGAGTGACGGCTAGAACTCATACCGTACCTCATTCTCTCTCTCATGCCTACGAGCGGTGGGGATGCTGTGGCATGTATTATCTGATAATCACCTGCCTCCCTGGTAGTCCAGTAGACCCTCAGAGTTATGAACACTTCGGGATTGGGGGATTGTTTGTAACTCTGAAAGGTTTGTAACTCTGAACAAACCGTTATGGGTGTTCTTTCAAAAGTTTACAGCTGAACATTGACTTAATACAGCTTTGCAACTTGATTATGCAGAAGAAAAATGCAGCTTTTAACCATCTTAATTTAAACGAAACAAGCACAGAAACAGTTCCCTTACCTTGTCAAATCTTTTTTTAAACTTTCCCTTTATGTTTTTAGTAGTTTGATGTTTAATACAGCACTATACTGTCTTTGCTTTTTTTTTTTTTTTGGTCTCTGCTGCTGTCTGATTGCGTACTTCTGGTTCCAGATGAAGTGTGCAGTTGACTGGTCAGTTTGTAACTCTGAGGTTCTACTGTACTATTGCTGTGATATTTGGTTGTAAGTTTTCCCACTTGTTTTTCTTTAGTATTAGGGGGGGAAACAAGAACTAAATGCTAAAAGCCACAGGAAGGAACAGCCTCATGCCACACGTGTAGCAACATTTGAAAGTACATATGACCATGCATGCACAGACATGATGGAACCTGGTTCTCTGGATGGAATTTTTTGGGGCTCAAGAGGACTGAATTGGCTCTGGAATGCTCTCCTACAAGAATCCTATCTGAACACCCCCCCTTACAGCTGTTAGAGGCAAATCCTGCCCCGTCTCTCTGGAGGGCCCTCGGGCAGTGGCACCAATGTACATAAGGGAAAACATTATATGGCAGGTCCTGCAATGGATGTGTATACTCCTTGCATGGCCTGGAGGGACAGGGGTTGCAGCAGAGACAGGTCAGAAAAGGAAGAGGGGAAGGCAAGAAGTTTTACCACTCTATGGCACCTTCAGTCTTCCCAGGCACACCACAGAGGGGATCAAGGAAGCACATGGAGCAGCTCCCCTGCTACTCCGAGGGGCAGGTTAGGGGCTTCCTTTTTCCCTTTCCCCTCTGGTGTTCCTCAGTACCTACTTGATCTCCTCAGGATGGGCAGGAGGGGATGTATTTGGGGTGTATTCCCAGATTCTTCTCTTAATATGAACCTCCTCTTACCAGAGCTGTGGATTCACCTCCCCCCGAATGTAAACAAGCCCTTTACAGGCCTGAGCCCTCACAGAGGCCGTTGGGCTGATTTCTGGCCTCCTCCCTCTGTTTTCAGCAAGGGCTCCACCAAAGCCAACTCTCCCTCCCAGGACTATTCCTTAGGTTTCTCCAGAGCAGGCCCAGCGCCTGTGACCTGCGATCGGTGCAAGTTCTTGAATAACATCTCCCCTGTTAAAGAAAAGCACTAGGCACATTCCAGCCGCTGACCTCTGACTCGCTTCAACACTGGGACGAGGTTGGCTTGGAACCTGCATCTGCCAAAGCACCGAGCCAGCCTTCGTCACACACCTGATGCTGCCACAGTGATCGCCTGCCCCACTGCGCGACCCATGTCTGTTTAGGACTGGGCTTCCAATCCTCACGTGCCCCTGTGCATCTGCCCCAGTTCTTTCCCCATGCCATCCACAATACGTGTGGCCCATGGGCACAGCAAGCGGCAATCTAGTATCTTGGAATAGCTGGCAGATGAAATAATTATTATCCCAGCACTGTGCCTGCCTCCCTCACATTCCTCTGTGCTAGGGGCTCAGCTTATTTTGTTTTCATGCATAAATATTGACTCTCTTGATTCTTTTCGTCTCAGGCCCGTTAAAAAGACATCACTCCCATTGTCATTATTTTCTTTGTTCTGCAGCTTCCAGAAGCGTCGGACAGGGGGCCTGCTTCAATGCACTCCAGTGCTCTGATGAGCAGGCCAAATAGGTTCCCTCTGCATGAGGAGGTTTGCCTGGATCAGCACATTGTTCCTCGAATGTTCTCTCCTCCGATTTGCCCATTGGCTTGGCTTGTCTTCTGCTTGATATACTCGTAGGGTATGTCCAGCTCAGCGGCAAGTATGTTGTCGATGCTTAATAACAATGACAGGGCAGTATGGCCCAGTGGGTAGGGAGCTGGCCTAGAGTGATGGGTTTTATTCCTCTCTCTGCTACTGATGTGGCCTGTGACCTTGGGCAACTCACCTCACCTCTCCGTGCCTGTTTCCACATATGTACAGTGACACCAACCTTCTTTCGTAGTGTTCCGCAGTCTAAGGATGAAATGCGCTATTTAAACAAGAAATATTATTTATGACTGCCCCATAATACGAACAGTTATTCCACTGGTACAGTCCAGTCCAGTTTCAAAATCAGAAAAAAGCAGGATTTTTAAGGATAACACAAATAGCATCCTGCAGCCAAGGTTGCCTGACTCTATGACCAAAACGCACTGCTCCATTCACATGGAGGCCCAGTGCCCCAGCAAATCCAGCAGAATCTCTTTAGCAGGGTCTCTACCTGGGGGACACCCTCAAAGGCAGATTCCCACTCTGGACTGGCTCCCCGTGACATCTCAGACAGCCCCCATGTAAACTAAACTAGGCCAGAGGGATGGGGAACCATGGGCATCCCCCCAAGACCTACCCTCCCCGTATGTGATGCTGCTCCCTAGCCTGACCACTTCCCACATCTGCTTCCTTTGGAGGTCCTGGGACCAGCTGGGAGGCCTCCAGCAGGTCCTGGTGGTGGTGCCATGCAGCTAACTGAACCCCACTTCTGTGCTGGAGAGGGGACCTCCATCCAAGGACGGCTCCAGTGCACAGGTGTCAGGGGAGAGGCCCAATCCCTCATCCAGGAGCCGAGATGTTCCCTTCTCTTCTCTTCCCATGGGAGTCCGAGGTTTTGCAACTTCCTAATTTCTGGAAACTGGACACCCCCACTCCATCGCCTCCCCAGAAGGCTCCGCCCCCTGCTTTACCCCTCCCTCAAGGTCCCACCCTCTGCTCACTCCTCTCCCTCGCCCCGCCCTGTGCCCAGCCTGGGGACCGCCACACACTCCCCACCCCACCAATTACCTGCAGGTGCGGGGGTGTCTCCTCCTGCTGGACCTGCCCCCGGCACATTCGCCCCCCTGTTTCCAGCAGCCGGGCCTGGGCGTGGGGCAGCCTGCCACCACCGCATACCACAGCCAGGCTCTCTCTCTGGCAGCCCAGCTGCCGTGCTGGGGGGGGCTGGGCTCTGACGCCAACCCAAAGTGGAGCGGACGGTGGGAGAAGTGGATGGTCCCACTCCTTCCACTCTGATCCTGGCAGCCGGGCCCAGGCGGGGAGTGGAAGGGGCGGGACCACCTTCTTCTCTTGCCAGCTGTTCTGCTCTGGGTCGGCAGGAGAGAGCCTGGTTCCTGTCCCCACCCCGGCAGACCAATCTGGCTGGCATTTGCCCCCGCATGTCCCTCTTACGCGTTGCCCTGCTCCTACAGGCGGCAACAGGATTTTTTATGTCCAGTCAGCATTTCTGACCGGACACTGTCAGGTGCCATTTTCGACCGGATTTTCTGATAAAAAAACGGACACCTGGCAACCATAGAGACTCCCTGTTTGTCAGCTGTTTGGGGCAGGGATCGGCTTTTTGTTCTGTGTTCATGCAGCGCCTTGCGCGACAGGATCCTGGCCCATGACTAGGGCTCCTCATTGCTGCTGAAGTGGAAATAATACATCGTCATAGTACCAGGCGTCTGGACTCACATGGACACTAGTGCCTGAGTAAAGTCTGAGTGAAAACGTAGCAACAGAGACTTCAGGATCTGGCCCTTAGTACAGACGTATCCTTCGCATGGAGCCTCAGTGCTCAGGGGTAGTGAGTTCCCTGTAGCCTGGGATGATACAATAAAGCCGAGAGCTGCATTGTACAAACGGCTGGATCTTTGCTATAGAAATCCCACACAATTGGTTGCCCCAGTCTGGCGCTGAGAGCGGGAGGTCTGTAAACACAGCCTGTCAAGTGACTCGCTGTCTGTTTGGATCCGCAAGCGCCAGGGGAGGAGGGGAGACCCTCAGCTGCTGTATGTTGGCATCGCTCTGTTGAAGCCAGGGGAGCTGCACCCCCTCTACCCCAGCTGAGGATCTGGGCCCTGGATAGGCTCGTGACGAGTTTCAGTGCGACAACAAGGAAAGCGCAGCTGACTTGATGAGTGTACTTCTGTACTGGGAAGTCCTCTGAGCAGCTCGAGTGGCAAGAATGACAGTACAGAGAAAAACGTAGGGAATTTTGTACTGTATCAGACGTGATCAGCTCACATGCCGTGCGGGGCTCACCCAGAGCCTTCCACCAAGGAAGGTGGGATCCTTCTGCCTTCCAGACTGCTACCAGCAAGCAAGAAGTGGGGCAAAATCACTTGCGGATTTCTGCCTTGTGCAAACCTATGGAATTCATTGGGCCAAATTCTGTTCACTTTCACCGCTGCCACCTCAGCATTGCCTGAGGTAAATGAGAGCGGAATTAGGCCCAGGGGGCTTGCATGAGAGGTAGGTAAGGGCAAAATCTGGCCCTTTGCAGTCATGACTGACCTGAGAATATATGAGGCAGGACAGACTGCAGCTCCCTCTCCCACAGCTGCAGGGTCTGGGCAGGGTTAACAGAAGTAAACACTTGCTTTGGTCAGTGAAGGGAGCATGTATATGACTGGAAAATACACAGGCGAAAGGTGGAGCCTGGGTAGGTGGTGAGCAGATGCCCCCGGAAGAGGAATCCTTCCCTATGGGTGACAGAACATAAGAACGGCCAGACTGGGTCAGACCAAGGGTCCATCTAGCCCAGTATCCTGTCTTCTGACATGGCCAATGCCAGGTGCCCCAGAGGGAATGAACAGAACAGGTAATCATCAAGTGATCCATCCCCTGTCGCCCATTCCCAGCTTCTGGCAAACAGAGGCTAAGGACACCATCCCTGCCCATCCTGGCCGATAGCCATTGATGGACAACTGCACAGCTGCTCTGGGGAGTCTGTTCCAGCCCAATGGCTGTCGCTGGCTTCACGGGGCAGAGAATGGGAGAGTCTGTGTAGCAGCATATCCATCCCACCTACGCCTTCTTCTTCCCGGCCCCTGGTGTACTGTCACAGAGAGGCCACACAGAGCTAAGCTCCGCACTCCGGCCTCCTGCCCCTTTGCTCTGTGGAACTGCACTGGTTCTGCTGTCTGGGGAGCCCCATGGCCATGGAGGCTGGGGCTGGATTTTAGCCTCGGGGAGCAGGTATTTGGAGTAAGAAGGGGCCATTTTTACACTGCTACTTCTGTGATCGTATCTGCCCATTATGCAGGAATATTTGAACAAGCCCCAGCTCTCTGTGTGGGACTGGGACGAGCCCGTGAGCAGTGAGGACTCCGAGTAACAACAGCAGATCCCCACCCTGGCTTCTTGGAAGGTCACAGAAGCAGCGGGGAATAGAACCCAGAGGCTTCTGCTTCGAAAGAACACCAGCCCAGCTCATTCCCCTGTGTTGTCATTGCTCTGGGAATAACGACACGACTGATGTTTCCTGCAGCGGACATTCGTGGATAGCAAATGTTAAAGTCACAGGCAGAAGCATCGACTTCGGCAACTGTTACAAGCCTAGCCAATCAGAGAACAGAAACAATACTAGGTGAATTATCTGACCAATCAAACTCTGTCAGGCAGCTCACACTGGATCTGATTCAGAGTCCACTGATATCAATGGGAATCATTGATTTCCATGGCTTTTGGGTCAGGCCCATAGTAAATATTAAATACCTGCAGAAAACTCTTCATGCTCAATCCATAGAGCAAAACTGGGGGACACCTTAATTGACTAACTCTGAGGAAAGCGTGATCACCCGCGGTTATCATGCGAACAGACAAAGAGGCTAAATTTGCTGGATAAACTTAGTTGCTACTAATTATTCACGTAGGCCAAGGTGCCAAAATTTTATTCCACATGTGGAGGCGAATTGTTTCTGCAAGCAGAGTGGGGGTGATGAAGCCTGAGAGCAGAATCCTGTACTCCTGACCTTTGCTCTCAAGGTATTTAGGATCACATAGCATGCGGTAATAGACCTTGGCCAGTTTCACTGGGATGCCATTTGCCTCTCATCTCAGCTGTCACTAGTAATTCATCTCTGGCTTACTGAGTCTCAGACGGAGAGCATGCTCCCACGCCACAGCGTGGATCCAGAAAGCAGACAGTCGGGAGATCCTGTCGTGTTCCATCTGTTAAGATTTCTTATTGATTTGCATCCTGGTTTTCATTTCATTTGTGTGTGTGTGTGCGTGTGCTCAATGAATGTAACACTTAAGATGCTTTAGGTTAGGGTAAGTGCTCATCGACGGGGCTTTATGTGCAAAGAAAGAGGTGCGGCAGCTCAAAATGGCATCCTCCCCATCGCGTGTCCTCCCATTCACCGTACGTGTGTGGTTTGGTAGGACACAGTGGGGTCTTCTGCACGGCATGACCTGTGCACACCAGACGTCCCAGGTCACACTTTGAGCCGCTGACAGACGAGGGGTCAGGGCTGTGCCCTGGCATGAAAAGAGGGGCTGTGGCTGTGGCCTGGCACAAAGGAAGCTCTGCTCATCGCTAAAAAGCTGAAAGACAAATGTGCAAAGAAGAAAGAGAGTCCCTGGCTGGCAAGCACTTGTGTCCACATCAGAAGGGCTTTATTTAAGCTGGGAGCTGAGCTCCCAACCTAACAGCATCTTAAAAATACAGTGGCGCTGGTCAGCTGAGCGCATTCGTTTGGGGCAGATTCTATGAGGCAGTTTGTACCTGTGCCTAGATGAGAGAGGCCACTGGGCCGAGCAGGAGGAGAAAAGTGGGGTGGAATCCCGAACCAAGCGTATAGACAACACTCTGGAGGCTTCCCCTAACTGAAGCTGTAGCCTGTAGCTCCATAGCAAGGGCCAAAGGTTGCTGTCCATGTGACTTTGTGCTTGATCCAAGCAATTCACATGACACAATTCCCAGCCCAGGAAACTAACCCCTGCTTCTGGCAATACTAATCTCTGTGGACGTCCGCTCAGTTACACTGGTAGAAATGAGGTGTAACACCAGGATCTTCAATGAATTAGCTGCCAGATTTGCAGAAGTATAAAATTCGTCTCCCAGGACACACGGATACCATGATGCCTATAAGAGATCAGCCAACCAGCAATGGCTAGGCTGAGGCACACAGCTGACATTTACTTGACTTTTTTATGTTAAGAAAAAAATAGCAAAGATAAACACACCTACAAAAATAATATATACCTGATTGTTTTTATCACTCGCTACCTTTCAAATGACACTTGTCTTCTTAGATTGTAATTGGCAGGAACTATGTCTGCTTATGTGTTCGTATAACACCTAGCACAATGGGCCCCTGATCCTGACTGGGACCTCTGGGCACTACTTTTTTTACAACTATTAAATAAAATAATAATGACTCAACAGAATCAGGACCTGAACCTGGGAGCTGTGATCAGCCAGGCGACAGGTGTCTATTGTTGCCGGAGCGGCACCGTTGTGGGGTTCTTTCTTTAGGAGATATTCAATGTAGGGCCAGAATTTGGCCAAGTGTCAGCAAGAGCAGAATGTTGGCCCATCATCCTGAACTCAGGACCCTGCCAGCTAAAAGACGTGTACGTGAACTGGATCATTTAGCGCCCTTTCTGGGTCTGGCTCGAGCTGTGCTCCCCTCAGTTTTCCCCGTATGGCACATCACACCTTGGAATACATCAGGTGCAAGCAGCTGCCCACACGTACCATCCCAACCAGGGAGGTAACAGCTGGTTTGGAATTTCCCACTTCTCTCTGCTCCGACAATTGAAGGCCACTAATGACTTTGCAAGGCTGCCGAGGGGGTTAGGGGGTACTAGCTGTCTCTGACACCTGCTCCATGGATGCCGAGGGTAGTAGCATGCTGGGACCTTTTGAGGAGACCACACAAGTAGCCTGGGCGATGAGGATTCTGGTCTGGGTAAGATCATGCCTCTCATTCAAGGAAAGAAACTGTCCAGGAGAGAGCTTTTTGAAGTGAGCTGCACTGAAGCTGTAGTGCTCTTAGCAGAGAGAATGTGCAGTGGAAGAGAGTCTTGTGCAAAGTATATTAAGACGGTGGAGTGACGTTTTACAAGGGCCATTGTCAAAACTCCTAGGCTGATTGTCCTCTCACTCTGGATTTACTCCGGTGTACACCCAGGGACTTCAACCTCATCAATCCTGATTTACACTTGAGTAAGTGAAAAGAGAATCAGACCCTCGTTGAGTAGAAAATTTGCTCCAGCCTGCATTACTGATAATTCCAACTGGATTGGATTCGGCATTTTCAATTCATAGGGGATTGGGCAAAATGTGTCTGTAGAAGTGGTTGAGATATTTTACATGTAAAATTAATTCCCCCTTTCTTTCCCCAAAATGAAACATTAAAAAAAACCCTCCATTTTCCACCAAATTTTCCATGATTTTTTACTGTCATTTTTAAAATCTTTCTACAAAGCTTTCATCAAGGAAAAAAACACATTTTCTTACCAAAAACACGTTGCCAGTAAATGACATGTTTCAAAAAACAAACACCCAGAAAATACTTTTATGAAAATGTTGGTAACCAAAAAATATCACAGACCATTTGTCAGAAAACGGGGCCATGTGGCAGCTTGTGAAATGGAAAGAACCTTGACATTTCAATCCATTCCTTTATTTATTGCCAGATCATTTTTGCCATTTTCCAATCAGCTCGGCTTGTAAAACAATGAATCCTTTTTTTGGGGGGGGGAAACAACGGTACGGTGCAATGAGGGCTAGATCCTCAGCCGATGTAAACCAGCACAGCTCCATTGACTTCACTGGAGTGACACCAATTCAGGTGCAGCAGAAGCTTCATAAAAGTGTGTGTGTGGGGGGGGCCACTGATGCCAGAGCCATGGCCCTGCCCCTTCCCCCAGAGCGCCTGCCCTCAGACTGCCTCTTTGCCCGAGGCCCTGCCCCCTGCTCGCTGCTCTCCGCCCCCTTCCCCCCTGTTGCTCCCCCTTATGGCTGGTAAGAAATGATAGCGCCATGGTCCTCTGGCCTCCCTGTTGTAGAGCCCCTGCACCAATTTCCACCAGCTGAGGATCTGGGCCTTATATGGGCCTCGGGGCTGCTTTAAATTGAATTGGCTGGGAACATGATGTCTTCCAGGGATTACTCATGGCCCCTACTAGACCAGGGGCTGTGAGAGTAACGGGATTACATAGAGCAGGCTGTGATGGTTCGGCTAGCCCTACGCCACATGGCTATTCCCCCAGCAAATTATAGCTATATAATCTATATATACTCTTTTGTGGCACCTCTACAGTGAGGCAGGATCCAGCCTTAGTTGTGTAATAGCGACTCAGCCATAGAACCGGTTGGTATCGTTTCCTTGAAATTGTGTAGTTGTTTTGTCCCCACATTTCTGAGGCTTAAACACATCCTTTGTCTTTTTGTTTAAAAATAGTTATCTATGCCATTAATAGCCCATTACTGGCAGAATACTTTAGTACGTACGGCAGGATGAATTTTCTAGGATGTACACGAAGGCTTCAACTGTAATTGCGATACCTCTAGCTGCCTAAACACAACTGATTGGGGTACCTATGATAACAGCAAGTTTTCTCAGGCTGCTACTGTAAAGTTGAACGTGGGGGAATTTATAGACATTAGAGACCTTGGTCACCTCCAAGTCTGAGATTGTCCTTGTAGCATCTCTCAGGACAGAGAAGAGATGGGACATGGGTGTAATGAGCACCAAGGGGATTCGTCATTCAAGATATTGGGTACCCCCTGACACTAATGCCTTGGCTCTCGGGAGCCTGATGTACACTTAAAAATTAGATCGACCTAGCTAAATTGCTCAGGGCTGTGAAAAATGTCATGCCCTGAGAGCCATAGTTAAGTCGACTCTAACCCCAAGTGTAGACACAGCTACAGAGGCGCCGACTTCCTAATGAGCCGGACGCTGCTCGACCCAGGCCCTGCCCCCACTCCACCGTTTCCCACAAGGGCCCACCCCTGCCTTGCCTCTTCCCGCGCCCACCCCACTCCCAGCCTCACTCCGCCCCTGCCCCGCCTCTTCCTGTCCTGTGCTGCTCCCTCCCCTGAGCATGCCCTGCCCTCACTCCTCCCCCAGTGCCTCATAGAATAGCTGCTCTGTGGCGGGCAGGAGGCACTGAGGGGTGGGGGAGGAGCTGATGGGGGGCTGCCGGTGGGTGCTTAGCACCCACCATTTTTCCCCATGAGTGCTCCAACCCCAGAGCACCCATGGAGTCGGCACCTCTGCACAGCTAGATCAATGGAAGGCCTCTTCTGTTGACTTAGCTACAGCCTCTCAAAGAAGTGAACTAACTACATCCATGGAACAACCCCTTCACTTCCCTGATACAGGGGAGAGAGAAAGGAGAAAACAAAACAAAAAAATAAAACACAAAGACTTGGTTGGTTGGCGGAGCTCAAATAAAGAAAAACACATGGACTAGGGAGACGTTATGTGAGGGTTTGTCTTCGCTGCAGTGTTAATTCAAGGTGTAATTTGAGCCTCTCCTCTAACCTGACTCCCATCCACACACAAAAACATTTCTAGCTCTCCTGGGGACTGGACAATAGGGGATGGATCGCTCATTCCTTCTGAAGCAGCTAGCACCAGCCACTGTTGGAAGACAGAATAGTGGGCTCGATAGACTATTGGACTGACCCAGTATGGCTATTCTCATGTTCTTAAGTTAAGCAGTGCTTTAAATTCAAGCTAGCTGGCATGGGTGGGTTGAAGCTTGAGTGTTGCTGATGTTTGAGCCATCAATAGTGGGGGGAATGTAGGCTACTGCTCAAGTTAGCACAACTCATCAGTTACTAATCCAATCACTCTGCATAGCCTAAGTGGTGTTTTACAGTGTGGCTGTTCTCACTTGAGCTAGCCTAGCTCAAGTGATGTAACTTGAGTGTACTAACTTGAGCTAACTGTTGCAGTGAAGACAAGCACTAAACTGCTGAACGAACAAGCCAGCATGCATTTTTTGTTTTGAATAGAGCAGAGAGCACAGGTGATTAATTTACACAACGTGCTTGCAGAGCACATGGAAGACAATAACATACAAAAAAAAATTCTGACAATATTTCCCTAAAGAAAACTTGGTAGCTTAGAGCTAGCCTGTTATTCCCTCTTCTCTAGACTTCACCTAACCTGCCTGCTATTTGGCTCAGGGCTCTACTTATATAGGGGTGAGCTCCGCCCACTAACTGACATAATTCCTCCTGTGGGTGAGGCTTATTCTACACATGGATTGTTCTCCATTTTGATTCTCTCTCCTCTTCCTCCAAACATAGTTCCTGGCATGGCATGTAGAAGCAGGTAAGTTTTTAAACAAAAGAGAAGTAAAGGTGCACAAGGCAGGATAAACAAGAGGGGATTGAGAGGTGGCAAATGCTGGGAGGGTGTCTGACTTGCTCTCTCTCAAGGGAGACAGAGGGAGAAGCAAGATAAAACCTTTACTTCTTGGAGCTCTCTGAGGGAGGGACTGCTCTACCATGCCCTATTACTAAGCAGGTCATGTGGTGTTAAAAGCAATCAGAAGCTGGATGGATTCATAGTTTTTAAGGCCAGAAGGAGCCACTAGATCATGTATTCTGACTTCAGATTAGCTGTGTATTGGTTGAGAATCAAACCCAGTTCATTCACATGGGATGCAAGAATTCTGCTTCGTACCTTTTAGTGTTCTTAGTGTTGGTTTGGGCTGCACTTTTGGAGAAGTTCTGAATCTGGATCCTAATGTTAGGGAAAGAGGTACCTAGCTCTGGCTGATGCTTTTCAAAGGCTACATTTTTTTAAATGAAAAATGGCCCTTTTTCCCCCCCAAATCTGGAAATTTTTGCAAAAAAAAAGGTGGTGGTTTTTCCAATTTGTTGTTTTTTAATAGAATTAGAAAAGAAAAAAAATCCTTTTTTAGTTTGTAAGTTTTTCCCCTTTGTGACCTCCCCACACCCATTTTTCAGTGGCAAAATTGCAAAGGGAAAAAAAGAAAAGAAAAGAAAAGGGTGAGAGGGTAAAGAAAAGAAAGGAGGAAAAGGGCAAAATGGGAAAACAAAAAAGCCCCAGAATTCAACACTGAACCAAAGTCGTCATTTCTCTAAACCTGGAGAACAAAAACAACTGACATTGGGGGGGGGGGGGGGGGATACTTTCCATTTTCAAACCAGCTTTAGTGTTAACAGTAAAACATCTAGAGTTGGAGCACAGGTTCTGAAAGCTCATTTATTTTGGATGCCCAGAAGTATCTTAACATCTTTCTAAAACTATGCCATCTATTTTATATGCAGAGTGGCAAATAATCACGTATAAACTTTGATGGGGAGATTAAACCAATTACACTTCAGATGAGTTCTCAAGCTCTGCTGGACTGTAAGTAACAACATATAGAAATGACTATAGTTTGGGTAAAGGCTTTAGTACTGAACACGAAAGAACTACATGATGGAAATGGGGCTGTAATCAGGGGCACCCCATGGAGTCTCAAGACAGGGGTGCGTGCAGTCTAAAAAATTTATGGAACGTTGACAGAATTTTTACTGAATAATATTAGTTGTGAAGGGAGCAGATTGTAGTAGACACTGTGGGGGATTAGGGGCTGGAGTTTGGGGATGGAGACTCAGATTTGATCCTGAGTCCACAAAGTTTAATTGCTAGGCGGGCTTGATGCTTTTCCATGCCATGCCATCCCATCCCCCCCGCACTAATGGCCCCTGGTGTGTGGGCTGGGCCCTTTGCTCCAGCCAGCTGCCTGCCACTTGAGGTGTTAGGAGATGATGGTGAAGTTCGGGTGCTTGGGTGGGGCCAGCCTAGCTGTGAAGGGAAAAGGTAGGGCTGGTGGCAGCAATGTTATTCTCCAGGCCTCTGCTGCCCCCTCCTTGAAAGCAGCACTCCCAGAGCCAGCTTGGCCCCTCTCCGCCACCCTCTTGTGGTGCCCCTGGCCACAAGTCCTTCCTTGGCTCAGAGAAGAAGATAATTTCATGGCATAGTTGTCATATACTGTGAGTCAGACTGGTCCCCAAATGAGTGGCTTCTTATTTTAGCCTACATGTGTTGGCTGAGACGTGAGTTCATCCAGTGATTTTTCTTTCTCAGAGTTTGTCTGTTTTATTGCTCAGGGCCCTGGTTAGGTGCAAGCGATATCTGACAGCACAGGGTGAGCAGAGCCAGCAAATCCATTTTGGGCTTAAGTTATGGTATCCCAGGTGAAAAGCGTTAGCTAACAAAGTCTGCCCCAGCTGTCAGCCCAGATCTGCGGTAGGCGTCTCCATCTGGTAAGTCACTTGAGATAAGGAGGGAAAACCTGACCCGCGTTCCTTTGCCCATTGGAAATGGGGATTTGGCTGCCACGAGGGTCACATGACCAAAGAAGGGTGCTTACAGGGATTTTACAAGCCAATATGCTACTCTGTCCAGTTCCCCAGACCCTGCTGTGCTCCCAACTGGGGGATCAGCAGCAAGGGTGGATGCGATCCAGCAGTCCGATTGCAAGACTGTGTGTGAACAGTTAGTAAGGGCAATGCCAAGGCCATTATTTTTAGTAGGGAACAGGAAAAACATCCTCAATTTGAAGGGGGACAGATCACCCTCATTTCCTCCAGTGACTGCCTCAGTGATGGACGGCATCATCGGTAGCTCTCATAAATTCTGGGGATCATGTGGCCCCCTTGGCACCAGGGCTAGGATGAAATGCTAGTGCGATGTTCCCGGCTCACATGCCCCATGTGTGGGGGATTAAGAGCTATTTTGTACTAAGTGAGAGCTCTAGGGGTGATGATGATGTGAACTCAGTGTGGAATTAGGGCAGCTTCCTCCTGGATCAGAACCCTGTTGGGTCTCCTCATCACCTCTCCTGTTTTTAACAAGAAAGCGCCATCCCAGTTCCCCAACCTCCTTCCACAAATGCACCCACTCATTCCTCCCCCATGATGACCCTGTCTGGCACTGAATTCCTTCCTAGCTTGTCTGGGGCCTGTGCGGTGGAGAAGGTCACTCACTGTATCTTGGGCCTTCCAGTAGAGATGCTCAAATGAATGACTTGTTAGGGGATCGAGCTTGTTAGGGGTAGTTCGTGTAAGCAACAAAAATTACCAAAACTTTGGTAAACTATCCCAAGCCTTTTGGGTCTGCAAAACTGGGATCAAAGTGCCCACCTTCCTCCTAGAAAAGATGGCATCCAAAGGATCAGTAGCTTGCTTCCTCATGGATTTCTGGTAATTACATTTGCAGGTTGGGTTAGATTAACAGATTTTAAATCCAAGATGAGTCCTCGTGATCATCTAATCTGCTTCTTGCACAATACAGGCCATAGATTTCATCCAGTGATCCAGCATTGAGCCCAAGAACTTGTGGCTAAACAAGATCTTATTGTTTAGAAAGAGGCCTACTCTTGATTTAAAGACTTCAAGAGATGGGGATTCTGCCACATCCTCTGGTAATTTGGTTACCCTCACCATTAAAAACTGCCCAGTACTGCTGTATTCTGGTATGTTCTTGTCCAGCTGAGGCTCAGAAATATAAAGGATATCAGGGTGATGAGTGCAGGATACGTACTTAGTTTGGAAAGGAATGGAAAAATGTTCTCTCACCTAATGCAGACTTGACAGATATTTTGGGTTTGAGTTTTGGATGAAAGGTTTTTATCCTCTACCAATTGGTTTGTCTGTTCTTAAGAAATATGCGTGAGCCCAAAAAATCTGGATCCAAATCCAGACCTGAGTTTTCCCCACAATTTAAAGGCATTTTAATTCAGGGTTTTGGTTTGGTCCGTTATAGGATGGAGGACACAGCTCTCCCCTGCATCCCAACTCCACTTGGCATGAGGTGTGGGGGGATCAAGAAGCTGGTTATAACTTCTTAGTTCTGTATCGACCATGCTCTACCATCAGTTAAAGCAGCTGAGGGGCTACTCTAACCTTTGCCACTGGCATAAGGTCCCACATCACTGGACAATTGGTGTAGTAAAGATCTGTTCTGACACTTCCCCGCCCTCTCCCCAACATGCCCCCTGTGCCAGGGTGGGCAGCTGGGATTGAGCCACCAGAGCATTCTTCTCTGCCAGGGAAATTCTCTGCTAGCCATTTATGCCCAGAATCTGACCCACATCTACTGCCTGAGTGGCCCAAAGGGGCCAGCACATCCCAGAGAGTCTGGCCCAAAGTTCAGCTCTGGATCCAAGCTCCCCCAAAGTTCAAAATTGCTTGGATTAGGGGTTTAATTTGGGCCCATCTCTAATTTTTTGTCCTCTTTTTGCATGCAAGCTCGAATAATAACACTGGGAAAAAACAGCAGAACCCCTCCAATCCCCGCAGGTTACTCCTGTTGAAATGTGGATGAAAAATCCAAGCAGACGTACATGAAAGATTTTCCACTGATTTCCCTTGACCGTGCTCCTTGCCCTGGTATCTGTTACATGTCTCTGGCACACATCGAAGTGAGGCAGACCAGCATTGGAAACAAGATGCTTTATAAACTGTACAATTGGTATGTTTGACCTAGTGTTAATTATACATGTCAGTGATATTGAAGTGGCATACAGTAGATTGCTGTGCAAGAGTTTTAATGAGCCAGGGTTTTCTAGCAAAACTGGACACGGTTTTCACAAAATTAGTACAGTTCTTTGGCAATTTTGGCTTTGCAGCCTAGACATCAGAGTCCACAAAAAGGGGCAGACAGCACTGAAAATCAAGATAAAGAATCTGTTCATTATTGTTGTGCAGGACTTAAGAGCAATTAAAGCGGTGGGAGATGGGGGGGACTGGGAAGGTAGCAGCTAATGCCCGAGACATCAATTTCAGAATGGGTGTGTGAAATGCTTCATGTCATAGGGTCGATTTTATCAGAATTTAGCTTCGGAAGAAAACCAGAAAATGAAGCACCGACAACGCTGAAACACCCCTTTGGGGCATGTTCAGAATGAAAACTTTTGATTTTTTTGTTCTGAAAGTTTTATAATATCTTATAGATTAAAGTCAAAAGAGAAATGAAGCCTTTCAATCAACCCCAAACAAAATTGTATTCAGACTTTTCCTTCATGGAGAACTTTGTAATTTTCATTGTTTCTTCTGATTCGGAATGAGGCCAAATTTTGAAACCTTAAAATCCTTCACCAAATGCAAGGTCTGTTTTCTGCACAGCTCTAATCGGGGATCTGTTGTGCTGGGCGTTGTACAAACGCAGATTCATTCATAGCTTCCTAGATTCCAAGGCCAGAAGGGACCATTGTGGTCATCTTTCTGAACAACACAGGCCAGAGAACTTCTCTACAGTGGATCCTAGAGCAAGTTCCTTGTCCTGAAGAGCTTACTGTCTAAATAGACAAGACCAAAGATGGGAGAAGAACAGTTTTATTAACCTCCTTTTACCCTTAAGATTAAGTAACTGACCCAAGATAACACAGGGACACCTGTTGCAAAGGGGAGAATTGAACCGAGATCTCATGAGGTGTACAGTACACTGCCTTACTCTTAAAATCATCCTTCCTCTTTTGGCTAGGATTATATCTCAAGTCATTTTAGACAAGCTAAACCCACACTGGATAAGGGTATTCACCAGTTGTTAAATGCTGATGGTTTGGCTTAAAGATCAAAGCTGCATTCAACAAAAAATGGAGGGGGAAGAGAAGTTTGCACTTTTCTCAGGGCTTTTGTTTGGACCTGTTTGTTTGCAGAACCAATGAACATGGTGCCTTGCTTTGAACGCAACCAGAAGAGTTAGACGCTTGATTGAACTTTTCAAATCAAAGCACTGATGTTGGAGAATACTCAAATCTTTGGAAAATATTCAGGAACAGTCTCCAAATTATGGATTTCTGGTGTCCTGGGTTATAGCACTCGGGATGTTATTACCCGCTGTTCACGTCAATGTGGCATGAAGCTTTGAGCGGGGAACTTGCGAGGTAGTATCCGGAGCAGAGGCAATTTGCTGCACCAATGCAATGTAACGTAGTAGTGAATTAATTTCCTGACAGTGAGATGATCAAGGAGGCAACGGAATTTGTCTCTGTACTAAAACAAGCCTGGACAAAACACTGGCATATTAATACCCTAGAGAAGTCATCGGAGCTGAATTTGGCTGTGCGTGTATGTGTAATGTGTTGTATGCACATTCTATATGACTCCTGCTTAATTGATACAAAAACACGCACCTTTCTGCCTTGAGCTTGCAAACTAATTCATGATTCCTTTGTGTTAGCACTTGCCCATATAGAGTCATAGGGCCTGATTCTCCTCTGACTTTGGTTTTACACCGAGCTCAGCGCTTCAGTTGAGCTATTCCTGGTTAAGCTGAGAAGAGAATCAGGCCCATATTGTTTTAGACCTGGGTCCTGCAGCAGCCCGGGCAGATCCCCTCGGAAGTGACTGGGGCTCCACGTAGAGGCAGGTGTCTGTCTGCATGGATCCGATTCTGGGATCAGAGCCTTCGAGTGCCCTCTGTCAGTAGTGAAGTATTTGGGAGGGGCCAGTTCGAACCTTAAACCTACTGTCTCTCCAGCTCTTTTGCTATCGCAATGCAGTGCTGCGTCCATGCTAGCAAACTCACCTGGATCCTAGTTCTTCTAGGTCATTTTTTTTGTGTCTCTGGAAGCCTTGATAACAGGGGTGGGCAAACTTTTTGGCCTGAGGGCCGCATCTGGGTATGGAAATTGTGTGACGGGCCATGAATGCCCGGTGTGGTGGGAAGGGGGACTCTATGGGGTGTAGCATGGGGGGGCTCTATAAGGGATGCTACCAGGGTGTAGGGGGGGACTTACGGGTGTGTGTGTGGGGGGGGGGCGGGGGGGCTCTATAGGGGCGGTACTGGGGACTCCTAGGGGCCCTGCCGGCAGTTACACCAAGGCGGCGGTACCAGGCACCACCACGGGCGGAGTTACCCTACCTGGGATGGGTGCGGTCCCTGGGTGGTTTCGAGGCTCTCGAGGGTGGGGCCATAGGAGACCAGGAGGGGATTGGGCGCGCTGCTGTGCAGGGTGGGGCTGCCGCATAGGGACGGGGTTCTGATCCCGGAAACAGTGCGGTGAAGTCGCACCTGTGCAGTGTGGCTCTGCGTGCTGGAAGATGGTGCTCATCAAGGGAATTGTGGGTCTGGTGGGAGCACCAGGCGGGCGGAGCAGGGCAAGCCCCCAACTCCGCTCCCCGGCAGCAGCTTGAGGGGCAGATAAAAATGTCTGATGGGCTGGAAGCAGCCCGCGGGTTGTAATTTGCCCACCCCTGCTCTATAGCATTGACAAGCAGAGGGTTTACTACTAACTAGAAAGAAATAAAAGAAGATTCTTTGTTTTAGCTGAGATAGCTAAAACAGCTACAGTAGCTGATGAGAGGGGGTGATTGATTCTCTGGCAGTATTTTAAACACAAAAGCAACCCCCTTACTCTCAGGGACAAAGAAAAGACCAACCACTTATGGACCCACTAATACAAAAAGCAAGGTAAGTCAAGATAAAATTTCACTGAAATCAGCTATAGTATAAATAACCACCTACTGGTCTAGTGGACAGGTCACTGGAGTAGGACACAAGACAGCTGCGGACTATTGCTGGCTCTGCCACTGGCCCGCTGTATGGCCTTGAGCAAGTCACTTAACCTCTCTTTCCTTTCCCGCCATTGTCTGCTTAGATTGTCAGCTTTACAGTGCCGGTGTCTGTACGCACAACGGGGTCTCCATTTCACTACGTGCTGCATTAATACAAATAGTTATTAATCATACTGTGGCTACATTGGTTCTTCCTATTTACCCTCCACAAACTCAAGAGGAAAACAAGCATCTCCAGCCACCCACCAGCACAAGTATCCAGTGTTTGCAGCTGGAACTAATCATCGCATTAAACAAACAGCAAGGGTTCATTAAGACCAAAGGTGACTTTAATTTAATTGAAATATATTTGGCAACAAGAGAGGAGATCCAGTTTACAACACCTAATGGGAGGTCTGTGTGTGTGTGTGTGTGTGTATATATGTGTATATATATATATAATATGGAAAAGTTAATGGCTGTAAAAATATCCAAACAACATATTTGTGCACGTGTGACAGTAAAAACCTGGGCCAGCTACTTTTAATTTTAATTTAACACTTTGGTTCTCAGCTAAATATATATAAAAATGTTCTTAAAACAAGAAGATATATGAACTCATGTAACGTATAAACCTATAGATGACATTTCCCTCCTCCCAGGGTGGTGGGTGAGGACATGGGGTGAGGGGAATGTCATCGAGTGGTTAGAGCACCAAGCAGCTGTCGGGATGTGAGTCATGTTCCTGCTTTAAGCCACTGATTCACTTTGTGATTTCAGGCAAGTCATTTACGCTCCATGCCTCAGTTTACCCATCTGTCTAAATGGATTTTTACAATAGTTATTTACCCCTCCTCGTGAGATTGGGAGGATTAGTTTCTAAAATTATATTGATGCATGTATGAAGTGCAAAGGGCTATATACTTGCAGAGCGGGGGCCTTTATTTTATTTGTTTAGATTTAATTAGCAATGAAAAATGCCCATGAAATGAGCTTGAATTAGAGCCCCCACCATTAATTTGATATACAATCACAAAGGAGGACCATCCACTACCAAAAAGTGCTCCTCTTTAAACAGTGAATTAAATCAGCCAACTAATAAATCAAGGCAACAAAACAGCACCTTTAACATCTCCTCTCCCCTGCAAAACATACCCTCAAACTTCCCCCAAAATGCCATCCAGTAAATGGCTTCTATATAAACTAGTATTTATATTTAAATAGTATGGTAAACATATGACAGTATGCACTTATCAGTGGGCAGTGACATCATGGTACCAGTGAAGTATGAAGTGTGTGTATATTTATACCCATTTTTCCCCTGGGTTGTGTTTTATATAGCACAGGACCCAAGCTACACCATTTGTGGGGAGAGGGGTGGATCTGGCCTTGAAGGAGGCCCTTGGAAATGAATCTAAAAACTTACCCACTACGTGATTCTTCCCAGAGGGTTTTTGGAGCATGCTATGGCAGGGTCTATAATTTTATACTGAATCCATAGGATGGCCCATAAAACCTTGTTTTCGGTTGAATTGTCGAGGAAGGGCCAGCTGGGATGTCTACAGCTGAGTGTCAGCAGAGTTCAGAGGTGCCTGGATGCGGGGGACTAAATCTGAGGGGAGAGGATGAGGGGGGGAAAAAAACAAACGGCATGTGACAGATGTTAGTCACATCGCTTAATGCATCGCTGGCAAACACTCTGATGTAGATGGATGAGGGTGGTGCAAGAACGAGACTGGAATGGGGGAGGGAGGATGGGACTCAGAAGACCACGGTTCGATTCCTCGCTCGGCTGCAGGTTTCCTGTGTGACCTTACACGAGCCATTTGAAATCAAGAGGGGGTGGGCACCTAAATACCTTTGAGAGTCTGGGTCTTAAGGCTTGCCTACAAAGGGAAGTCAGTGCACAGTAAGCAAGGGCGTGGATTTAAAGTGCACTAGGGTCTCTGTCAGGTGGACACCCAGACTGCACTCTGAGACCATGTCCGCACTCAGGGCAGTGTGTAAAACACAGCCGCTACCCGCTGCAGTGAAAGGCTCCGGCAGTGGGGAACACTACATATAAATTGCAGTGTAGATGTGTGAGGCATTGCTTGAGTGTGCAGAGAGCCTTTGCAGGGTATTTACCCCGGGGGCTCAAGCACGTAGGGCACTCTACTCACCTCGGCCCAGAGGTGAAAGTAAGCCAGTATGGTCCGGTACGGAGTACTGGTAAGTGCTGGTACACAGCCAACTGTACTGGCGGGGGCAGTTTCCTCAGGCCAGCGATTTAAAGGGCCCGGGGCTCCTGGCAGTGGCTGGATCCCCAGACCCTTTAAATTGCTGCCCCAGGGCTCCCGGCCGCTACCACAGCTACCCCTACCATGGGGCTCCATCAGTGATTGAAAGGGCTCAGGGCTCCCAGCCACCGCTACCGCAGCCGGAGTCCTGGGCCCTTTAAATCTCAATGTAAAGGGCCGGGGGATTTAAAGGCCCCGCCTCTTCCGGTTGAGGCCCCGCCCCCTGTGCAGGACTCCAGCGTACTTGTAAGTCCTTTAAGTAACTTTCACTCCTGCCTGAGGTGGACCTCACTGTCTACACTGTCTATTGTTTCTTGACTTTAGCAAAGCTTTTGACACGGTCTCCCACAGTATTCTTGTCAGCAAGTTAAGGAAGTATTGGCTGGATGAATGCACTATAAGGTGGGTAGAAAGCTGGCTAGAGTGTCGGGCTCAACGAGTAGTGATCAATGGCTCCATGTCTAGTTGGCAGCCGGTATCAAGTGGAGTGCCCCAGGGGTCGGTCCTGGGGCCGGTTTTGTTCAATATCTTCATAAATGATCTGGAGGATGGTGTGGATTGCACTCTCAGCAAATTTGCGGATGATACTAAACTGGGAGGAGTGGTAGATACACTGGAGGGGAGGGATAGGATACAGAAGGACCTAGACAAATTGGAGGATGGGGAAAGAAAGAAATCTGATGAGGTTCAATAAGGATAAGTGCAGGGTCCTGCACTTAGGACGGAAGAATCCAATGCACCGCTACAGACTAGGGACCGAATGGCTAGGCAGCAGTTCTGCGGAAAAGGACCTAGGAGTGACAGTGGACGAGAAGCTGGATATAAGTCAGCAGTGTGCCCTTGTTGCCAAGAAGGCCAATGGCATTTTGGGATGTATAAGTAGGGGCATAGCGAGCAGATCGAGGGACGTGATCGTTCCCCTCTATTCGACATTGGTGAGGCCTCATCTGGAGTACTGTGTCCAGTTTTGGGCCCCACACTACAAGAAGGATATGGATAAATTGGAGAGAGTCCAGCGAAGGGCAACAAAAATGATTAGGGGACTGGAACACATGAGTTATGAGGAGAGGCTGAGGGAGCTGGGATTGTTTAGCCTGCAGAAGAGAAGAATGAGGGGGGATTTGATAGCTGCTTTCAACTACCTGAAAGGGGGTTTCAAAGAGGATGGCTCTAGACTGTTCTCAATGGTAGCAGATGACAGAACGAGGAGTAATGGTCTCAAGTTGCAGTGGGGGAGGTTTAGGTTGGATATTAGGAAAAACTTTTTCACTAAGAGGGTGGTGAAACACTGGAATGCGTTCCCTAGGGAGGTGGTAGAATCTCCTTCCTTAGAGGTTTTTAAGGTCAGGCTTGACAAAGCCCTGGCTGGGATGATTTAACTGGGAATTGGTCCTGCTTCGAGCAGGGGGTTGGACTAGATGACCTTCAGGGGTCCCTTCCGACCCTGATATTCTATGATTCTATGATTCTACACTGCTATTTATATCAGTGTAAGGGGGGCGTGCGGAATCTATACTCTCCACACTGCTGCTCGTGTAGGCGTGCCCTGAGAATGCCCTTGGGCAGTTTACCTTGATGCACTTTCAAAGTGCGTTCAGCGGCTGCATATTAGGGTGCTTAGAGTGTGCACGTGGGGTGTTAATGCAGAGCAGCTAGAGCGCATTAGCTACTATGGTTTTTTCCCCTGTGCAGATAAGCTCTTAGTCGCTCTGTGCCTCAGTTCCCCATCTGTAAAATGGGCACGATAGCACTGCCCTGCCTCACTGGGATGCTTTGAGGATAGACAGACACCTTAAAAAACAACCTAAGGATAGCACAGTAATGGGGCCAAATAGAACACAATCTCATCTCTTGATGGCTCACCCAAGATTTTACAGAGACCCTCTGTTTCAATGCCCTCCTCCCATTCAGTTTTTCTTCTTTCCCGTTCCAGCAGCTACAGGTTCCTCTTCCCCCTTCCAAGAACCAGCCCTCCAGGAACACTAACTTTCCACCCTCTGACAGCCGCCTTCCGTGGCGCTTACCTGGTGGCCGTGTGGGCTTGCATCATTTCCCTCTTTGGGAAAGAAGCTGAGTCAGGAGCTTTTCACAACCCACAATTTACCTGTTGAAAAGAAATAAAATCAAATAACTGTATGCTGGTGCACCGGGCAGAAGGCAGTGAACTTTGGAACCCCAGGAGAAAGTGAGAGTGGGTAGTGTGATTGCCTGCTAATAGTGAAAGCCTTTCATTAGCTCCACAGACCAGATGGGAGATAAGGGCAGAAATGACTGCTAATCTCTGTTTCAGCATGGAAACGTGCCTTCCGGATAGAGATTTCTCCTGTCTGAGCACCACATTGGCGCTGTCTCCAGTGGACCCTTCCCCCCCCTCCCCAAAAGGGGGAGCCTTTTGCCCAGTGCACCACTAGGTACAAGCCCTGTTGAAGCAGAGAACATGCTGGGCAGAAAATACATTCCACCTTTGGTCTGCAGACATCAAGCTGATGATCACATGTCCTGGCTTGGCTGGGCCAGTCATGGTTTTTCATAGCATAATTATTATGTATGCAAGAGCTCTTTTCACCCATATAGGGTGACCAGATAGCAAGAATGAAAAATCAGGACAGAGGTGGGAGGTAATAGGCGCCTATAGAAGAAAAAGCCCTGAATATCAGGACTGTCCCTATAAATTTGGGACATCCGGTCACTCTACACCCATAGATCTCAAAGCACTTTACAAAGGAGATCAGGATCTTTGTCACTGTTACAAATGGGGAAACTGAGGCACAGGGAAGCAGAGCAACTTTCCCAAGGTCACCCGGCAAAGGAGCTGGCACTAGATCCCAGGTCTCCTGCCTCCCAGGCCTGTGGACTATCCACTAGACCAGCAATTCTCAACCAGGGGTTCTGCCCCCACCCCGGGAGCCACGAGCAGGTTTCGGGGGGCCGGCGTTAGACTCGCTGGGACTCAGGGCAGAAAGGCAAAGCCCCACTTTGCGGGCTGAAGCCCAGGGCCCCGCGCCCCGGCACCTGAGGCTGATTCCACAACTTCGCTTCACAGGGCCTCCTGTGGCATGGGCCCCAGGCAATAGCCCTGC
Organism: Lepidochelys kempii; assembly: GCF_965140285.1. Lineage (NCBI taxonomy): Eukaryota > Metazoa > Chordata > Testudines > Cheloniidae > Lepidochelys > Lepidochelys kempii. Next base: position 101,583,002 of record NC_136387.1, on the reverse strand, counting down.
TTTCTACCCCCCTAATGGTGGCCCTGGCTTTTATAGGCAGAAACAGTTGTGGCACAGGTGGGTCTTAGCATGTTGTGGGGGCCTCAGAATGAAAAAGGTTGAGAACCCCTGCACAAGACAACACAGCTAGTGTTTTACTCTCGCTGTTCTCTCCGTCAGTGGAGAGCCCCCTGAGTCTTATTCTTCTAAACAGGACTGAAGATAAAAATGTTTTTTAATCAGTAATGATGCCATGCACTCACCTAGCACAGCCCAGACATGAGTCTGAATGCAGGGTTAGAATACCATGTAGACATTCAAGCCCAGGGTTCCCTAACACGGCTCGAGTCCCCCGTAACCCTGGGCTTGCACTGCAGTATAGACATCCCCACAGTAAGTCTTTGCCGAAGAACCCAGATCTTCTGATTCTCAGACATGGCCTGAAACCACTGTCCTCCCTGGCAATGGGATCACCCAGGGACAAGATTGTCACAACCATTTCTTTGCCGCATGGGGGAGGTGAGGAGAAACCTACCCCTTTCTGCTCCGGATTTTGTGTCCAGCTACAAACAAGTGGTGAAATGAGGGGCGGGCAGTGGGAGGAGTGGGACCCGATAGCAGGCTGGGTACACAGAATGGGGGGAGTCACTCCATGAGAAGGGGGGAAGTAACTTACTCCAGCTACGCCCAGAGCTGGGGCAAAATATAGGTTGAATCCCCGTTCATTTTCTGCTCCTGGGGAAGTGCAGATTGAAAAGTTGCAACCAAGCCCCAGTGAATTATCTTGAATTGGGATTTATTGTCTCTTCGTTACTTCCACACACGCAGTCTTGGTAATAACAACCCACACTTCCCTTTCACTTACTAAAAGGCCATAAAAGCCATTTGTTATACAGTATTTTACTGGATCTGATTGGGGTAGCAAGGGGGGGGGGAGAACAAATCCAGGCATAAACGTTCATGGAAAATTGATAGCTTTATGCCAGAAAGAGACAGTTCCATCAGAGCCACTTCTTGGGCTGTCTGAAAATATTTGAAACCTTGCGATATTTAATGTTTTTCAGATGGCGATAAATCTGCAATAGCGCGGGATCGCTCGGGCTTTGTGAGAGATGAAGTGAGATAGGAGAAAACACATAGGTCTATATGGGAGACGTTTGTAGGTCACACGTCCACAAGTACCAGGACAGGCCGTCTGAGCACTGCTTCTCTCCTCCACTTCGCTGGGCCAGAAGGAAATATGCAAAATGGGCTTTCAGGTCATTTTATGCACAGTTGTGATCTGAATTGAGGAGGTGGTTTTGTATTTGTTTTTTTGCAACTTGACATCATACAAAATATGAATGCAGCTAGGGAAGGGGAAATGGTGCTGGCTGAGAGCTTTGTGCATCTGGCAAGCCCAATGCATCACTCAGGATTTGTTTATTTAACCTTTTGTTTGCTGGGAGGTTGCAGCACTGACTTGAACTACAGGTAAACTGGAAAACATCTGCTCCTCTCATGGCCTGATGGTCATTCACTCTGTTAAGCCGCTGCACATCTTGTCCCTGATATCCTGCTGCACCTGGTCTGCCCTGAAGCTAGCCCTGAAAGCAGGTGTATGGACCAGGAAGGAAGTCTCACTTAGAACATAGGTATTACCCAGATGGAGACAAGTGCTGACTGCCAAGCAAGCACAAACACCATGCAAGAGGTGGGAGGGGTTTCTGGATGGATTTCAAAACACAAGGGACATGGAGGATTGTGCACGTCTAGTGAACAGACAGAGCAGGAAAGAAGCAACCTGGAAAAACAAGGCAAAGTTAGGGTGAACTAGGAATCGGGGGCCAGATCCTTAGCTGGTGTCTGTCCACATAGCCCTATGGAAGCCTGGCTAGTTCTGGTATGTATGGGCTGGCGGCTAGCAGGGAAGTTGCACACATGGGCTGGCTCACCTATTTCTGAGTTACTGAGGGCCTGGCTGCATCAGATGATCTCTCTTCAAAACAGTCTTTGGCACGACAGCCTCATAACGCTAAAGATGCAAGGCATGAGCCTCTTCCACCTGCGCCTTTTGTAATGATTTTCGCTGGTGCAAAGTGGCTGTAAAATGTGCCTACTCTGATTCGGCAGTGTTTGGTACTGGTGTGAATGGCTGCAGAAGGAGTGCGGGGGGCAGTGGGGAAAGAGTCAGGGCCTTAGTCCGTATCTAAGCTGGGGTTTTCCGCTTGCAGCCTGCCAGAGCTAACATGAATCCCCCAGATGCAGCTGTGATTAGCTGATGGGTTTTTTTTCCGTCCAACTGTCTGTTTATGGAATTTGAAAGAGAGACAGAAACACCTCAGCAATTTGATTTTGGCAAACAGCTGTGAGCCAAGTGTGGAACTAAAAAATCCCTGTAGAAATCAGGGAAAATGCCTGCAAATTTCCACACATTTCACAGAGGCAGTGTGGTCTCCAAGCCAGCCGGGTGGTCTGGATGACAGCAGGAACTCCTGAGTTCTATCCCACCTCCGCCACTGATTTGTTATGCGGCCGCGGGTAAGTCACTTGACCTGTCTCTGTCTCAGTTCCCTCCCGCCTCCCAACCCCCCTGGTCTAAAATGAGACTAGCGGCCTCAGTTCTGGGCTTCTAGCCAACCTGAGCTTGGCACAACCTGGGAAGGTGGGGCAAAGGTTGGCTGTACTCCCAGATTCTGGAAGCTGCCAGGGACTGGAGAAATTCCAGGAGTAAAGAGACTCTTTTAACTGTCTGTTGACCCCAGTCCCGCATGAGGATCGGCTGGTGCTGCCCCCATTAAAGTCAACGGACTTTTGCATGGGCACAGGGGTCTGCACTAGCATGATTATGATACTAAAGCAGGTGCAGCCTAGTTCTGGCCAAACATATTCAGTTGCAACCCCTTACTTTCACATGGACACGCGTTGGCAAAACCCCACTCTTCCGGGCGGGACTTTCTGTTGCTTGGTCTCTAATCTGGGGGGAATGCTTGAGCAAAATCCCTTTCCGAGGGGATGAACTGACGAAGAGATTTAAAATATTTTAAGGTTTCAGAGTAGCAGCCGTGTTAGTCTGTATCCGCAAAAAGAACAGGAGGACTTGTGGCACCTTGGAGACGAACAAATTTATCTGAGCGTAAGCTTTCGTGAGCTACAGCTCACTTCATCGGATGCTTGCAGTGGAAAATACAGGGGGGAAGTTTATATACACAGAGAACATGAAACAATGGGTGTTACCATGCAGACTGTATCGAGAGTGATCAGGAAAGGTGAGCTATTACCAGGGTGGTGCAGTGGGGGAGGTTTAGGTTGGATATTAGGAAAAACTTTTTCACTAAGAGGGTGGTGAAACACTGGAATGCGTTACCTAGGGAGGTGGTAGAATCTCCTTCCTTAGAGGTTTTTAAGGTCAGGCTTGACAAAGCCCTGGCTGGGATGATTTAACTGGGAATTGGTCCTGCTTTGAGCAGGGGGTTGGACTAGATGACCTTCTGGGGTCCCTTCCAACCCTGATATTCTATGATTCTATGATTCTATGGTGGGGGGAACCTTTTTATAGTGATAATCAAGGTGGGCCATTTCCAGCAGTTTACAAGAACAGTAGGAGGGGAAATAGTTTTTCCACTGAATGCATCCAATGAAGTGAGCTGTAGCTCATGAAAGCTTATGCTCAAATAAATTTGTTAGCCTCTAAGGTGCCACAAGTCCTCCTTTTCTTTTTGCAGTTTCACTTTCTGTAATGATACAAACTAACTGCATGTTGGACAGGGCTGCAGCAGTGATGGAACTGAAACTGAAATTGGGGGGGGTAGGAGGGGAAGGGGAAATAATCACAGAGAAGTGAAGTGAATTGCCTAAGGTCACGCAGCAGCTCAGGGGCAGAAGTCTCCTAATTCAGTGCTGTATCCACTAGGCCATATGACCTCCTGCTTCAGGATAGCTAAACTGAACATACCTGATTCAACCCTTACTGGAATGAATGGAAAGACTCAGGCCCTACGTTTAAGTGTTCAAAGTACGTCTAAGTTTTGCGGGCAAGGGCAGTAGAGTTTCTAAACTGCAGATCAGTCACCTTCAGATTTTATTTTCATTGGTTTCCTTTGATCTTCATTTCTGGTTGTAGGAAAAAGAGGAGACACCTAAGTGAAACATCCCATGAACCCCCTGAATTATTGCAAGCTCAAGTGCCCAAAAGTCAGAAAAGTCCAAAATTTAAATGTGCTCCACTGACTTTGTTTGCTCTTCTGCTTTCCCTTGTTCACTGAGGACCTTAACACAGTGCTTTTTGTGGCCTTCCACTTATAGGGGCCATGCAGGAGAGGGGAGAGCTCCCTTGGTAGAGGAGCTGCCTAGCACAAACTTAAGCGACCACAAGTTGCTCCCGCCCCTTTGCAAGTTTCAGCGGAGGAGGGGACGAGGGTGCTGAGTGGTGTGAGGGATTCTGGCCTGCTGTGATCCAGAGGCAGCCCTGCCTGCTGAGACCGCTGGAAGTTAGAGCGGCCCTGGAGCTACTCTAACGTGTCCCGGGGGCCATTTCAGCCCCTTCAGCAGCCCAGAGGACACGAAGGAGGCACGAAGTCACCTTTGCCCCTTCTCTTCGTGCGCTTGCCCTTGTGAATGGTTATCATACAATACCCAGGATGTCCATGTGGCTGAGCTAAAGCTGCTGAACCCACCATACCTTTTGGGAATCTCCCGATGGGCTTGATGCTGTAACTTGAACACCACACGAAAGCTGTGTTTGGTTTTTATTCTAATGCCCTTAAGCCTATTTCTGAGACGAATTTCCCCTCCCCACCAAAGTTTGGGTAGGGGGGACAACTCACACAACAACCAGTGCTTGCCTCAGTGCAAACTCACGCCAACTTTGTATTATAAACTAAATACCATGATCTTCACCTAACAGGCTGTCCCGTTGTTATTGTGGATAGCTGTTTTGAAAACACACATTCCGTACCCATTGACTCCATACAAATGGTTTTGCTGCATAATTGGTTGAAAATTAATTACTCGAAATGTTTTCCTAAATATCGTGGTCAGTTTCTCACCCTCACCATAGACGTCTCATGCCTTTCTTATGAATTCATCTCGTGACCTGCATTTCCTGAGTCTAAATAGTCATCCTCGCAATGTGAAAAAGGCACGTTCCTTTCTGACTTTTGACTATCCCAGAACTGTTTGTATCCAACTTAATGCACTTCAAATGTGACTAGCAATTCACAGCTTCTTGTAACTAGATATAATAATACAGTCGAGCCTTGCCCTGTAGTTTTCACACAGCAATGGTTGCGTCTTGCAGTTTGTTAGCGAAGATGTAAGATCAGAGAACTGGAGTGAAGTCTCATTAGTAAGACTACATTATTCTTACAAATACCAGCGCATTTACTGGTATGGTATGAAATATGATCATAAACCATTAGAACTAAAATACCTTTGCCAAATGACCAAACTGAACAGTGCATTGCCCTTGCTTTTCCCCATGCATGAATTCATTTACACCTGGATCCAGCAGCACACTGAAGTAAATGCTTACCTTGAAGCACACAAATTGAAGTAAGGCTTGATCCAGCGAAGCACTTGAGCATGTGCTTAACTTTAAGCAGTCAGTGGTGTAACCACAATGCTCATATGGTTAAAACTCAACATGTGCTTCAGTACAGATCAGGGCCAGACTCAGTAATTGGCAGAGTTCCCACGACCTGTTGTAGCTGGGTCCAGCAACATCATAGCTTTTGATCATCTAGAGCTGGACTTGGGGCCAGATTTGTAAAGGTATTTAGGCACGTAAATCTCATTGGTTTCAATGGGTGCTCAGCAGCTAAGTTCCTTTAAACATCTGTCCCTCAGGACCTGTCCTTGGTGCTTTGGAAAGTGTGCTGGCAGTGACCGTGTTTATGCTGTTCATATATCCTGTGTATACATGACCCACTGGTCCCAGCTAAGGGTTTTGAGAGGTTCTGCTGTTCCGAATACATAGCCCAGGCTTTCCGTTGGCCAGAAAACCTTTGTGAATCGACCTTGGGGAAACAAGGCCTGGATTTAATTTCATGAACTCAAACTGATTTTGTGATTATGATGAGGCATTTGGTAGTCCCGTGGAGTTGCAATCAAGAATCTGGACCCTGTTACGCTAGGTGCTGGGGACGCAAAAATAGAAAGAAGACGGTCTCTGCCCCAGGTTCCCCACATCTCTATGATACCCCCTCCCTCTGTGCAGATATTCACGGGGGTTGCAAAACTTCAATGAGCTTCAGGGTTATAAATTCATCTGCCAACATATATTTTGACAGTTTGCAATGATCATACTGTAATTTCTCAGTGCTATGGCAATGTACTGAAGTCATTAATTTTGGAGGAGATATTTTTTCCCCTCTTAATGCTTACTCTGATCCCTGGTCTAAATTCAAGCTGGAGTCAACCCAAAGGTGGATTTGACCCAACACATTCAGAGCTGCAATAGGCTGTTCATAGGAGAGTCTGGGAATTGGGTTCGTCCAGACTCGCTTGTGAAATGAGCTCAAAACTCTGCCCATTCGGTCTCGGATGAAAGATGAGCCTCGAAGGTGTCAGTGGTTCAGATTGGATATGTGCAGATCCACTTCTATTATTTAAGATTGAGGTGAGTTGCGGAGAGAGAGGGGGACCAAGTTTGTGAGTCAGAACAAAAGCAGCGGTTCCCTCCAGCTCAGACATGATCATTTGTTGCCGTTGGCATTAATGCCATCCTTGCAAGGGTAGAATCGTAAAATAAGCCACTGATGGTTGTATTCAACTGACCTCTTAATAATTCTTTTGACAGCGCTGATTTTTAGCAGATTTTTGGGTGATGTTCCCACCCCCCCCTACATTTATTACCTTGACCTCCTCTGCTTGCGAGACCCCTCCCCCCCGCCATTTTTACTCTAAGAACACATTTATTGCATGTTCTAGCCCACATACATCACACAAAGATCAGATTACTGCCAGGTGCTCTACATGGGGCTTCAAACCACTCAGAAGTTGTATCTCGTGCTGAAGGAGGCGGCTCACCTTTAATGCGGGTTATCCCATAGCTCTGCTCCACCAGGTGTGCTGGCTACTGGCAGGAGCTGAGAGGAGGTGACCATTCCCTCTCATGGCAGCCATGGAGGTTTCAAAATTTGCTGTCGTTCCTCTTGGGTACATATCATTGGAGGGGCGCTCAGGCACTTGGAAGCGGGGCAAGGCCAGGTAGGCATCCGGGGCAGAGGAGACCTGAGCAGGAGCCAGCTCCATGGCAGCGGCAAGAAGGAGCAGTGCTGGCAACCCCACTGCCCGTTCAGGTTTGGCCCTCTGGCCCCTCCGTCATGGGCAAACCTGAGTGGTACTGAGATACCCATGCGCCCTGTGGCCCCTCCATCACGAAGGAGCTGTGGTGAGTGCGTGCACAGGGGAACTGGCTGGGAGAGGTGTGGCAAGGTGCCCTGAGGGGAGAAGGGGGCAGCCATGAGGGGTTTAGTCATGTGTACCATGTGAAAAATTTCTGGGTCTGCCAGGACTTCGTCCAAAGCCCTTTGAGGTCAATGGGAGTCTTTCTATTGATTTAAACCGATTTTAGATCAGACCATATTTGAGAAGCTACCTCCTGGTATAAACCGGAAGCAGGCTGGCTGTAGCGTGTGTCCTTTGGCTTAGGAGATCACTTCCTTTCTCCATCTGCATGAGCCTGAATTCAGTGGTCTCCAGGACAAGCTAGAAACCCCGCCTCTTTTCCTGGGAAGATGCAGAGATTAGGGGTTTGGTCTGGCATGGGAAGATGGTTTTGAGCTCGATGGCCAAGACCTTCAATAGCGACTAGTGAGTGTGGCTGTCCAACATTGGAGACCTAAAAGGGGGCTGATTTTCAGAAACTGCTTGGCATCTGACCCCTAATAATCAGACCCCTCTAAGGCATATCTTGTTGGCAGTGAGTTTGAATGCCCAGTTTTGATGTTTTATTGGGTCTCCATTGCTTGGCATTGCAGTGGCATTTACACTTGTGTAAAGTAGATGTAAAATTATTAATTTGTTATTTGTACTGTCGTAGCACCTAAGAGCCCTAGTCATGGACCACGACCCCATTGTGTTAAGTGCTGTACAAACAACTAAAAGATAGTCCCCCTCCCAAAGAGTTTTGTATAAGCCTAGCTGACTACACAAGTAGTCAAGGCAATAGTGAATCAGGCCTATGTATTATGTAGATTTGTACAATGTGCCTAAAGTTTGTTACAGCTGCATATAATAAATTTTAAATCCCCCATTAAAAATCTACTTATTCTATTTGTGATAATATATTATTTCTGCATTTTTTCTGTCTTTTTTTTTTGTTTTTTCTATAAAATAAACATGTCTAGTGAAGATACTCGTGGACCATGCACACATTCACTTACAAAGACTCTGCGGATAACAGGAAAACCCTCTGTCAGGTCTGGTTTACAACATGACTACATTTTATGGCTGGTCAAAATATTTCTGTTAAAGAAAGTTTCAGGAGCAAATGAAGTTTCCCACAAAATTAATGTTTTCATGGAAAGTGTCACATTTTGGTTGAAAATTTGAATACCGAAAATTTTGAATTCAGAAATGCCACCGTAGTATCTCTTGGGAGTTGGAGTTGTAATCTGGAGCGTCTCATGCCCCAATTCTCCTCCTTGGGTTGGGCTGCCCAACTGGACTACTTCTCCAAGCAGCAGCCATGTGACCCCCATAGGGTGACCAGACAGCAAATGTGAAAAATCGGGACGGGGCAGGGGGTAATAGGAGCCTATATAAGAAAGACCCAAAAATCGTGACTGTCCCTATAAAATCGGGACATCTGGTCACCCTAGACCCCCCATCATGCTCAGCGGTGTCTCAGCAAAAGGGGAGACGGTGGAGCTACCTCTGTCTTTGGTTCAGGTATTATGATCTCAGGCAATGTTTACGCTGTGATAAAAAATCTGCAGCATAGTCCAATCACCCATCCTGGATATGAGTCAGCAGTGTGCCCTTGTTGCCAAGAAGGCCAATGGCATTTTGGGATGTATACGTAGGGTCATTGCCAGCAGATCGAGGGACGTGATCGTTCCCCTCTATTCAACATTGGTGAGGCCTCATCTGGAGTACTGTGTCCAGTTTTGGGCTCCACGCTACAAGGAGGATGTGGAGAAATTGGAAAATGTCCAGCGGAGGGCAACAAAAATGATTAGGGGACTGGAACACATGACTTATGAGGAGAGGCTGAGGGAACTGGGATTGTTTAGTCTGCGGAAGAGAAGAATGAGGGGGGATTTGATAGCTGCTTCCAACTACCTGAAAGGGGGTTCCAAAGAGGATGGATCTAGACTGTTCTCAGTGGTAGCAGATGACAGAATGAGGAGTAATGGTCTCAAGTTGCAGTGGGGGAGATTTAGGTTGGATATTAGAAAAAGCTTTTTCACTAAGAGGGTGGTGAAACACTGGAATGCGTTCCCTAGGGAGGTGGTGGAATCTCCTTCCTTAGAGGTTTTTAAGGTCAGGCTTGAGAAAGCCCTGGCTGGGATGATTTAGTTGGGGATTGGTCCTGCTTTGAGCAGGGGGTTGGACTAGATGACCTCCTGAGGTCCCTTCCAACCCTGATCTTCTATGATTCTCTCTACAGCACAGCCACTGCTGGGACATCGGGTTTATCTCAGGGTAAGGAGAGAAAGGTTTGTGAGATCTTTGTTGAAATATTGGCAGTATGACACTGGTGCAACTGCTCTGATATTACAGTGATTAAGAATGTGGGTAGACACATGCTAGTGGAATTGTGAAGTTTGGCTCCAGAACTGGATCAGAACTTCCCCAAAGTCTGAAGATAAGCAGATTTGATGTTCTGGCTAGCTACAGAGCTGCAAAGTTCAGATTTGGATCTCTGAGGGGGGATCTGAACTTCCCTAAAGCTTGAGATGGTCTCTCTTAATTTTTACCTTTATCAGAGATTTTTAAGGCCAGAAGGAACTTCTACAGTCATCTCTAGTCTGACCTCCTGCATAACATGGGTTGTAGAAGTTCATCAGTCACTTCATTGTCTTCCTATTTATTAGAGCTGGTCAAACAATGAGAGGGAAATATATATATGTATATTTAAATCAAAATGATCTGTTTTCATAAAAAAAAAAAGGGAATTTAGAATTTTTTTGACCAGCTCTGTCTCTGTTTGTCCATCTGTGGGTTTTATAATGCATCCATGCTCCATAGCATCTGAACTCCTGGGGTCAGATCTGATGTCCCACCCTGGTACAGGCTCATTTCCATACTAAGTACCCATTAGTGTTTGGAAGTGGTGAGTAATAATATGTAGTCTATTCTATGGGCTCACAAAAGAGGCAACATCAGGGCATTGGGGTGAAGAACTAGTCAGATTACTAGACATGTTCAACAATCCTAACCTTGCAACTATGCTCAAAATTTTTGTCTCCTGCTATGCCAATTTTGTGTTCCATTGTGCCTTTCAATCTGCCCCGGTTAAGGCTAAAGTGAGGGAGATAAAGTGTTCTTAATTTTAATTAGAACAAACTTTACGGTGTTATTTCATTAGCTTGTTTATTTCAGGGCTTGACAGTAAAGTTATACTGTACCCTGTGGGTACCTCTACTTGTGTTGTGGGCTTTCTTATTCACAGTTTGTCATGGACACTTACACTTGATTGAACGTCGCAGTTCTGTAGCCCGGAACCAGAATAGTAAATGAAAAATGCTATAATTGGGAAGGGTACTATTAATACTACTAGGCTAATATACTGAGGCTTTAAGAGACTAGTACCAAAGGTACTGATAGAGACTAATAATTGGGGAGGTAAGTTAAAAAGATAAAACTTAACTGGAGGACACAGGAAATACTCTCCATCAGAAAATGTAAGTGTATAGGAATCGCCAGAATGGATCAGACCCAAGGTCTCTAGCCTAGTATCCTGTTTCTGATAGTGGGCAGCACCAGATGCTTCGGAGGGAGGTGTAAGATCCCCAAAGTGGGCAGTGAGGGGATAAACTGGCCGTGCGCCCCCTCCCCCACCCCCATGCTGCGTCTCATCCTGACCTCTAAGAGTTAGGTATTGACTGGTGCATGAGGCTTGCTGTCCTGGGAAAAGTGAGTACACAGGACATGTAAACTGCTATTCCTGGGGTAAGTGTCACCACCATATTCAGCCTGGGTGTAACGCCACTAATTTCAGTCAAATTACATCAGGGAAAGCTGTGGTACAAGGAGACGATCCGCTGGTGGGGCACTCTCCCAATTCTTTAGTCTCAAATCCATGTTCATACTGAATGTTCAGAACCAAAAGTTTCAAACTTGGGGGCCTACAATTAGGCACCTAACTCCATATTCTGGACTGTGAAGACGAAAAGGATGGTCCAGTGGTTCGGGTAGTAGTCTGGGCTCTGTAAGGCTCTGCTCTGCTGTAGACTTCCTGTGTGACTATAGGCAAATCGCATTAATTTCCATACAAATGAGGTGCCTAAATACCTTTGAGTATCTGTGCCTTAGTTTCTCTGCCTCAGTTCTATCTCTATTATCTAACAGGAATAATAACACTTCCCTGCCTCATAGGGTGTTGTGTGGCTAAATGCGTTAAAGATTATGAGATGATCTGGTGAGAGGGACCGTGTAGGTACTCGTGATAGCTAGACAGATTGAAATATCAGGCCATTTGTTTGGAGGGGCTGCCCCCTTCGAAGTCAACAGGGAGATGCAAGTGCTCATCTGGTGATTAACTTTAGGCACCTGAGTCTGAAAATTTTGGCCAGGATTCTTACCTGACTTTTGAGAATAAGGGTCTTAGAAATGGCGAGATTGGGTTTTTATACCACAGGACAAAAAAAATGTAACTTTTTTTTTCATCATGGCCTTTTTTTAATGTAGCCTGGCTAACGTTCTTCTCAGATTCTGTTGCTAGGTTAATGTTATTGTTCACATCACTTAATAGGTATGTACAAATCTGAACTTCTTTTATGTTGTTTTATCCAGTGCTTGGATTTTCACCAGGACTACACTGTACTTAACCTTCAATATGTTATTGTTTGAGTAGTTATGTCCGGTATGAATAACACCTTACAACATAACATTCCTAGTCGGTATACAAAGATCTTCCAGAATGAATTTAAAAGGGCTCCAGGAAAGTCTAGTTACATCGCTTGTTTCATTTTCTGCTTAGTCTATAAAAGTAGCAGAAGGGAAGGAGCGGAATAAAAACATTACAAATGATACATTGCTGGATAAAAAATATTCCATTACAAAACCTGTCCATGTTCATAACTCATATCTATTATACAGCTCATTGAGTTGTCAATAAGAAACAGGAATGAACCAAGATAAAAACAATCTGTCAGAAAGCAGATTGTACTAGGAAGATAAGAGTCAAATTAATTTATGATGCGGAGCTTTCACAACAGACAACGAAGCAGCACTGAAAACCACAGTCCGATGTAATCCCTTTGAAAAAACGTTGTACTTATTACAGATGTGATGGTTACAAATGTTTGGTTTAAAAGGCTGTTTTGCAGCCTGGAAAAAAATGGTCTATTTATGGTCTCCAGATTTTGAAGGTGGGAGTTTAAAAAAAAAAAAAAAAAAAAGTCTGTAGACATTTAATGCAAGACTTAATATTTCCATTGTCCACTGAAGTAGAGCTGCTTAGAAAATGGAATTTTAATCCTGCAGGAAATTCTGATGTTTCAACATTTAATTTTGTCCCAGAACAGGATGAAAAATTCAAACAATTGTAAATTTTTGTGAAAAGTTCCCAAGAATTTTGATTTGGAAATGTCATATTTTAGGTTTGATGTCTTCTAAATGTTCTGACGTGTTCTAAATGAAAATTTCCATGCGGAAGTTGACTTAAAATGACATGCAGATGAGTCATTTTAAATCAAAATGTCAGTTTGAGATGAAATCTTTCATTTCAGTTTTACTTTTGAAACAAAAAAGGTCTTGTTTCATATTGAGATGTTTTGAATTTCCCCATAGAAAATCAAAATATTTAACCAAAATTGACATTTTCCCCTGGAAAATTTTCATTGTGATTAAACCACATATTTTTGTGATAAAATTTTTGTGCAAAAAATATTGGCCAGCTCTACAATAAAGTTTGTATTAACTGACTACACTGACCTGGTAGCTCATGCACTGCGAATGGGTGAAATATCTGAGATACGATAAATGATCTGAACCTCCGTGCCATACTTGAAATGAACCTGAACCAAACCTCTTGCAGGTTCGAAATATTTGGGCAACTCTTTCATTCCTCAGTGTCTCTCATCTTTTGTGTGTGTTTGGTGCTTCTTTGTTCTGGCAAAGACCAGGAGTGAAAAAGTAACACGCTGTTTTGTGTCTGATCCATAGGGGATAGCAGTCTTCTATAGCTACCAGGTAGGAGACTTAAGTGCCAGATTTTTAAAGGCAGATAGGTGCCTAAAGGGCTGGGTGCCTACTTGCAATAGGAGAGGAGTTAGATTCTTTGTGAGACTTTCAAATGGACCTATCTGCATCTGTAGGGATCTAATGTAGACTTTTGTGGCTCGTGGTGGATAATCAGCTGAACATGAGCTCCCAGTGTTAGATGCTGTGGCCAAAAGAGCTAATACAATCCTGGGATGAATAAACAAGGGAATCTTGAATAGGAGTAGAGAGGTTTGTAGAATAGAATAGGGGTAGAGACCTTTATATTATTTGGCACTGGTGTGACTGCGGCTGGAATACTGTGTGCAATTCTGGTGCCCGCTATTCATGAAGGATGCTGAGAGGGTTCAGAGAAGAGCCAAGAGAATGATTAGAAAACCTGCTTTATAGTGATAGAGTCCGAGTGCTCACTCTATTTATCTTAAGAAAGTTAATGATTGACTTGTTTGCAGTCTATAAGTATCTAGATGGGGAACAAATATTTAATAATGGGCTCTTCACTCTAGCAGAGAAAGATATAACAGGATACAACGGCTGGAAACTGAAGCAAGACAAATTCAGACTGGAAATACAGTGTACATTTTTAACGGAGAGCATAATTAACTATTGGAACAATTTGCCAAAGGTCATGGTGGATACTCCATCTCTGACAATTTTAAAATCAAGACTTGATGTTTTTCTCAAAGATCTGCTCTAGGAATTATTTTGGGGATGTTCTCTGTCCTGGATTCAGGAGCTCAGACTAGATGATCACCATGGTCCCTTTTGGCCTTAGAATCTATGAACTCCCTTTAAAAATCTGGCCCTTAATTCTTTGGCTTCGTTCTCTGAGGTCTGGAGTGCCCTATGTTCAGTCCCCAGTGATAGCCATCATCATAGCCATTGTGAAAATACTGGAAATTTGGCATAGAGGACTGTTCCCACAGGATTTCTAGCCCAGCTTTGTAGACACATGGAGGTTTACGTGGTCATCAGAAATGCTCCTCCCCATTTTGATGTAGAACCCTGGGATGCTCCCAGTTTTGAGTGTGAGCTCTCATTTCCCCATTATGTAAAGAGCTGGCAACACTGAATGGAGTCCTACATTTTGTCAGCCATGACTCTTCCATCTGTGCCACCATTCTGTTCTATTTTAAATTATCAGTCCTCTGAGCTTTGGCAGCAGTTGTAGCCTTCTTGATTATTGCAATTACAAGATTATTATTGGGTTGCAACATGTACTTGTCAGAGATAACAGGTTGTTTTTCAGGAGGCTACTTATAGTCAATTAAAAAGATAAAAATGGAACACAGAAATGTATGGGCTTTAGTTAATATGGACAAATATAATTGAAATCTGAGAAAAATTAATTTGCATAAGTATAAGAATAAGAAGTAAAATGGTGTCCAGCATTTTTTATACTTACAGTTTTACTTTGTACATACTTACAGTCTTACATTGCGCAGACCACTAGAAACATAGATGGAAGGAAAAGGAAGTGGAGCAAATCAGAGAGTTGGTCCTGATTCACTTTACACTATCTTGGGAACTCGAGGAATCCCAAAATTAGGGAACTAGACTGGCTCTGTTATGCCTTTTCTCTAAGTAACTAAATATACAACCATATCTTCCATGACCATAATAAGATTAGTACCTACCCATTATCCATATCTGGCATTCCTGATATCTCTAATTAAGCTTCTAATCATGGATATTAATAACTTGGATCAATCATTTCTTGACTCCCATACATCACTGTGGTCTGACTGCCTAGTTACAATATTGCAAAAAGCCTCCAAGCCCTCTCTAGTTGGTGCTACTTGCAGTCACTTGCTTACTTGTACAGGCATAGGTATCAGTTCTGGGTCTGGTTCTGTTCAATATCTTCATCAATGATTTAGATAATGGCTCAGAGAGAGTACACATAAAGTTTGTGGACGATACCAAGTTGGGAGTGTTTTCAAGTGCTTTGGAGAATAGGATTAGAATTCAAAATGATCTGGACAAACTGGAGAAATGGTCTGAAGTAAATAAGATGAAATTCTATAAGGACAAATGCAAAGTACTCCACTTAGGAAGGAACAATCAGTTGCACACGTACAAAATGGGAAATGACTGCCTACGAAGGAGTACTGCGGAAAGGGATATGGGGGTCATAGTGGATCACAAGCTAAATACGAGCCAACTCTGTAACACTGTTGCAAAAAAAGTAAACATCATTCTGGGATGTATTAGGACTATCGTAAGCAAGACACAAGAATTAATTCTTCTGCTCTACTCCGCGCTGATTAGGCCTAAATGGGAGTACTGTGTACACTTCTGGGCACCACATTTCAGGAAAGAGTGGACAAACTGGAGAAAGGCCAGCAAAGAGCAACAAAAATGATTAAAGGTCCAGAAAACATGACCTATGAGGGAAGATTGAAAAAACTGGGTTTGTTTAGTCTGGAGAAGAGAAGACTGAGAGGGGATATGGTAACAGTTTTCAGGTACATGAAAGGTTGTTACAAGGAGGATACTGCAAACTACGGCCACTGGGGACTGCGGGGGGCGGTGCCTGCGGATGGCCAATGTCAGCAAAATGTCTTGCGGCCCGCAATCAGATTATTCTGATGAGCCGCATGCTGCCCACCACTCTGCTCTAATCTTAACTAACCGAGATTCCAGTGCACTTTGGAGGTACTGACCTGCCGGGTGGTGTATAGTCACATTGCCCATCTGGGAGCTCTGGGTTTGTGCTTCAGGGAAAGACAATGCCTCTGAGAGCTTCCTGATGCAGACAGTCCCTGACTTCTCCCTATCCCCTTCAGAATGGCCAGCATCATTAGTGCCACTTGCCTCATGCAGTCTTGGGTAAGCATACAGCCTGTGACTGGCACCAGTCCTGAATGGAGGAGACAAGTGGGTAGAGTCTGGCGAAGTATCTTGATGGGCATTGTCCCACCCTTGTGCTCCTGAGCAATGATCTGATGCAATCTGGCTCCAAATATTGCTTAGGGCTGTGTTTTCCAGACTTTTGAAAGCTGAGCCCCATAGCCTTCCCCTTGGATGATAGTGTTAAATCAAAATTAACATGGCATTGAAGGGACCTTGTAGCTGGACCAGAATGGTACAACCCAGTTGAATCCAGTTCTGACTCATGCTTTTTGCTACACCCTAAAATGGTCCTTTCCACTGGGGAAAGTCCACTCCTTGAGCAGTAAAGGTGAACTTGGACGTCTGTTCAGGCTACAATATATAATAACCCTGATTCCTATTTGCACTTTGCTCTAGCAATGTAAAGGGGCCTTAAAATGAGGGTAAATTGTGAGACTCAGTCCCTATAGTTTATCATCATGTGCATTGCTATGGCACTCATCCCTGTAGTATCTGACCCTTAAGTGGACTGGAAATCTATCAGGGTCCCACCAAGAGAACAACCTATTCTCCTTGCTAGGTCACAGACACAGGGCAAAGTTCAACCCAGGTTTGCGTAGACGCTGGTGGAGCATCGCCCAAGGTGGAAAAGCCTTTGGGGGAAAAAGTGGAGTTGGCAAAAAGTGGGTTATACCTCCCCACTACCTCATTTGGGGATGAAGTTGGAGGGAACCCGGACCGCACAGAAAGTAGGTAGTGCTGGCTGGGTAGGCAACATGACCAAGGTGGTCAGGCTTTATGTGTGCCATCTGTCTTAGATACTTCTATGACTTCCACTACCAACGTCACTGAGCACCTCAAAATCTTGAATGTATTTATCCTTACAACTCTTCTGTGAGTTAGGGAAGAGCTCTTCTCCCCATTTTACAGATGGGGACTGAGGTATAAGAGAAACTGACTTGTCCAAGGTCACACAGGAAGTCTGTGGTACAGCAGGAAATTGAACGCTAGTCTCCCAGGTTACCAGCCTCATCACTGGACCATGTTGCCACTTCTTGCTAGCCTAAATTACTCTTTTATATGGCTCCCATAGCTCATTCTTCCAGTAAGTCTGCCTGTCACAATCAATATTCCCTCTAATTTTTGACAGGCCGTGTATGCAAAAAAATTCTTCTGTGCAAATTGTTGTGCTTTTGTGCGAATTTTTGTGCGCGCGGTGTTCCTCTGTGTGCGCAGGTTTTAGGATCTGTGTGCGCACGCACACAGCTTAGAGGAGACAGTGGTCATAATGTTACTGCAAAATACTGTACCCAACTTCTGCTTATGCACAGGGCATCATGGAAAGTGTCACTAAAAGCAAAATCCACAACAGTATCTCAGTTAATCACAAGTTTCCACTTCATTTTTGTTTTGTTTTTCTTCTGGCCTAACTAATATTTAATTAGGTTTCAGAGTAGCAGCAATGTTAGTCCGTATTCACAAAAAGAAAAGGAGGACTTGTGGCACCTTAGAGACTAACCAATTTATTTGAGCATGAGCTTTCGTGAGCTACAGCTCACTTCATTGGATGTTTAATTCTGCCTCATCCAGTTAAATATAATCCCTGAACCTGAGGGTCAGAAAATGCAGCTCTGTGTCAGTTGGTTTTATTGTGCGCCATTCGAATAAGATGTCAACTGTCGTCCTCTGGAGATAACATGCCAGAAAATCGTCCCATGATTTAATAAAAAGAAGGAAAAAACCCTTGTGGAGATTTTCAATTCCTGTAAGGTTTGCCAGTGTTTCCCAGATGCTGCAGTTAATTTGCTTCATTGAGCAAGGGGTCACCTAACCCAGCTGCCACCACCTCTGAGAAATGGGGATCAGTCTCCTTCCCAGCCATCTCTGCCTGCCTCTCCCCTGTACTTCAGGGACTGTGCTTTTAGCCACCCTAAATTTCTTTGGTCCAGTTTCCAGTCTGGATTTTTCCCTTCCACATGTGCCTGGCCAGGGTGTTGAACTCCCCAGGGTCAGAGGTGAACTACAAGGGCAAATGACACCTACACTGCTGTCCATTAAGTATCTGTGAACGGGGTTACCTGAGATGCTGGCCTGCCTTCAGGCCTATGTGCGGTTAGCTCCCGTTGGAATTAACCCCTTGTGCTCCTGTGGCAAACACAACACCAATCTAGCAAATGGACGATATTATAGGCAACTCCCAATTCCTTCCCAGTTGGAAGTTTGGATTATCCATATGCCAGTCTCAGGTTAATGATGGTGAATTCTATAACTTTGTTTAATCTGGCACTTCTTATTTATTTGTGTTATCGTAGTGCCTAGGAGCTCCTGTCATGGACCAGGACCCTGTTACGCCAGGTGCTGTACAAACACAGAACAAATAGCGCATGGGACCACATATTCCTTTATAACACCTGCTATCTGTATGATTTCCCTTTAATCTCTTGTGCTCATCACAGTGGTGCAACATACAAGGAAGTCAATGGATAGATACCGGTGGAGCCAGTCATGCTGTGGGGGCCTAAGAATTACAAAAAGACGTGCCATGTGGTGCCCACAGGTGAATCGGGGTATGGGATGTAAAATAACTGCTTTCGTAGGGTATGTCTACACTGCAGTAAAACAACTGTGGCTGGCCTGTGCTAGCTGATTAGGGCTTGGGCTGCGGGGGGGGGGGGGGGTATAAAATTGCATCATGGATATCTGCCTCCAGCCCAAGCCCAGGTGTCTACACTACAATTTTATAGCCCCACAGACCAAGCCCGAGTCAGCTGACATGGGCCAGCCATAGGTGTTCTAGTCCAGTGGAGCTAAACCCTAAGGGCTGTGCAGCAGGCCAGATCCTGTCCTCATTTTTATCCATGCAACCATATACTGGCACACAGCTTTGAGCTCATTGGTTTTAGACACAACAAATCCTACATCTTGGCAGGGAGTTAGACTAGATGATCCTTTCGGTCCCTTCTAACCCTGTGATTCTATGATTAAATACACAGTGAGACATCAGGAGAGATAGCTTCTAACAAGATCGGGTCAGAATGTTTCCCCACCAGAAAATGCTGATCTATCCAAAGAAAAATGCATGGCAGAAATGTTTTCTGTTTCGCAATGGAAGTAAAATTTCAAAATCACGGCATTGCCTGCAAAAAAGGAAAACACTGTTCCTGCCCGGCTCCAGTTCCAACTCTGATGCTCTCATTAGCTTGCCGCTTGGCTTTGGGCAAGTCATCTAATCTCTTTTGACCTGATTTTCTATGTGTGTAGTCATTTACATCTGTCCAAAGGGCATGCCAAGTGCTGTCACTTATGTGAGTGGAGGATCCAGATTGGATAGCATTTTACAGCCACTTTGCATGAGTGGGAATGATGACACCAGGTGCAGGGCCAGAGAGAATGAGAGCTGCTGCCAGTGCCTGCCTTCCTGCAGGGGGATTGTTCTTGCTTGGTAAAGCACTTGGATAACTATTCACATGCTATTTTACTGCAAAGTATTGTTATGGTAGTGAGGTTGCCGGATTACAGCTGAGGGCAGAAATTGGCCCATCGTGTGTCCCCTGTAGGGTGCTCATACTCATATATATTTTATATCTGGACATTTCATTCTATTTTCAAAATATTTCTAGCCATGATTTACATATAAAAAGTTCCCCAAACTCTTTTCCCTATTAGTATTGAGAGATGCTCCTTTCCCTGTGCCCCATGGATTTTAGCTGCTCCTAAAGCACTGCACACTTCCCTCATGTGTCTCAGAGGCTGGATGATGTCCATATCACATCGATACTGAATTTCATTATATACAAACATCAACCTGGCTCCGTGCTGCCTTTTCAAACAGTCATTCAGTCGCGGCGGTGTTCAGTTTCTGTTTAGCTCTGACCGTGAAAAAGCATCGGTTCAAAGCTTGTTCCCCATAAAATTCAGATCAAAACAGTTCCTCTCTGTGTTTATAATAAAAATATATTTTCATCAGCTCTTGGGAGCATTGATGTTTACATCAAGGCAATTTTCTATGGCCCCAATCAATCTCAAAATCTAAACACGTGAGTAGTCCCATTGACTCCAGAGTTAAGCATGTGTTAAAGTCCTGTGCTGTATTGGGGCCTGGAAGTGGGTGTGGGGATTGCTGATGAAAAGGTACATTAGTTCCTGCTTTGGGGTTTGATGGTGAAGCAGGGACGTTAAAGGCTTCAAAGATTAAAATATGTATGTTTGGAGAAAATATGTTTGTACTTTTTTCTTTTTTTGCTATAAAGAGGCCCTATTGTAAACAAAGTCTATGCAAACATGTGCCATGGGGTCACTTAAGACGAAATTCTGCCCATTAATGGGGGTTGCACTGACTGTAAACTGAAGGTAGACTTTGTCTCCAGGAGATCTAAATAGCTATTTTCATGCTTATGAACTTAACATGCTTTCAACTCCATCTTCATGAAAGACACGCTCAGTTCTCTGTTAAAAGAGGCACTTAAAAGGTATTAGAGGCATAAGTCCAGCTGTTACAAACTCCAATAAATTTGGATTAGGTCTCCACTGTTTGAATTGTGTGTGTGGGTACCTGACCTCAAAGAAAGTTGTTGGTTTTTTTAACTTATTGATATATTACATTACATCAGGTTAATTACACGTTGCTGTATTTCATGTCGTCTAGGCATAAGCCTGCATGCATCACAGAACAGGATTCAATAGAACAAGAACGTTGAAAGTTTCAGAAGTTTTGAGTTTTGGCTGACCTCCCACCACCATGCCCTCCCCAGAGATAAATGTTACAAGTAATTATGGGTTGTTGCCTAGTTTTGTATCCTATTCCACCCACCTTCCATATTTTCCAGTGTAACTTCCTGTCTCTCACCCCCATCCCCACCCCGGTAGCTTTGCAATAATAGTTCTGTGTTTTAGCTTTTTTTGGACTGGAGAAAACCTACAAACCCATTTAACCGGGGACAGAATCAAAACCCAACCGGAGCTGAGTTCAGAGCAAACTTTGTCCCATAAACTCAGGTGGTGTTCGGATGTGAATTCCTGACCATCTGATAGAGACAAACACATACAGGTCGGGCAAATTTTAATCTATCAAGGCCTGAGTGTGTGTACGTGGGGATCTAGATAGTGGAAATCTTTGCTCCAAAAAGGCCCGTTAAGGTATTTCAGCTGCAACCCACAGAAATCACCTAAAATCATATTTCCATTTGAAGCAACACCAAATGCTACTTAACCTCCGGCCATGTGAAGTATATATAAGCCTCTCAGAGAGCAAAGGAGGGCAGGGGAAAAAAAAAAATTCTGGGTAGCAAGTAACTTAAAATAGATGAAGTGGAACAGTTTGGAATATCAGCTTGAGTGACAAGGTGGAAAGGAGAGATCCAAAGTCCAGGAGCCAATGACTTCAGTCTCACATCCCATCTTCTCCCTGGCTCTGTTTCCAAACCGCTCCCTCCACCCGGCTGCTTTCCCAGCTAAAGGAAAGAAAAAAACAGAACGTCTTTTCCAGATTGGGGGCTGGTGGCCTCACATGTTGACACAGCAATAATTTTTAATGAGAAATTTTTAGTATTTGTGGGGGAGGCGTGAGCATTGTGTACACAGATGCTTCACCGGCCACCATGCTGAGGGCTGGGGGCCCACCCTCACCTCCCTCCAGCCTGGTGCACTGGGTCCCAAGACAGATTCCTTTCAGGCTAAGGGAAACATTTAGGCTCGCTCACCTTTGAACTGAATGCGATGATGTTTACCTTGGCAAGGCAAAGTGGCAGTTTTACAGATATTAAATACAGTCCTAAGGGGAATCTGGAGGCCTTCCTATATTTTAATCACCCAATTTAGCCAGCCTGAGGAGTCAGCTGAAGGGAAAACCTGTGGCGGGGTGGGAGGGAGGAGAAATTATCAGAAAATAAACCAGAGCTGAAACAAGGGCCGAGGAAAAAAAGGAAAAATGGAAAAAGCTATTTTTGATTTTCTATGTTTAAAAAAAAAAAAACAAACAAACCCTAAGAAGTGAAATTGCGCAAATTAATCTCTAGCACCTCCATGCCACATATGGTTTCTTTTCAGGTATTTCCTGCTTCTCTATATTTCACCTCAGCTCCTCTTCTCTCTCTCTGCAGGCTCCATTAATCTTTTAATTCGATTTGCCCTGTCAAGGAATATTGTTGCAAACAAGTTTTGCACATCTTGCATCAAGATTCCACCTCCCCTTCGCTCCCCCTCCCCATGCGTGTGTATGTGTATTTAAAAAGAAGAGAGATACAAAGAGGTTGTGAATGATGCCTGAAGTTATGCCAGGGTCAAGGCCTTGTTTATTGATTTTTCTAACATAGCAGAACAGCGTACAAAAGGAAAAGAGACAAAAAAACAAAACAAAACAAAACCCTTCGGCAGCCTGGTAAATCTGGCTGTAAGCAGTTAGGCTTCAGCTAGGCTGTCAGAAGACTCCCTGCAGGAACACAATCCATGTTGATTTTACAGAGAAGGTTGTTATCCACGTTTCACTGCTGATTTATTGTTTTTTAACCAGCTCCTTATGCTAGACTTAAGAAAAGAGTGATCTTGTGCTTTGCAAGGAGGAGACTTGCTGACTGCTGGTAAAATGACAATGCTGATTACCACCCCAGGAAAGAAAGGGACCCGCAATGGAGTTCCAAGAGCCAGAGCTGTGCGGGGTTATGAGCTGCCATCTGCCGGACCCAGTTGTTGACCACCTGCAATGTTAGTTTAGGATTTGTCAGAATGTATGAAGGCCGCAGCTAATGTGAAAGAACATCATCGTATACGTGTCCCTCATGAGGGCTGAGTAAGTCAGTGCAGCTACATGCTTGCTGCCGATCCGGGGGAAGCCAGACTCGGAGTAAGATGGGTACACTGAAGACAAGTTTGATAAAGCCCAGCAGAATTGAAACAGCCGAATGAGGCCCGCAGCCTACATCTGCAGAATTCATTAGTCCGGCTTGATTGGCCTCTGTTAAACAAATATGGGATAAGGTTTCATACTTTTTCTGGGGGAGTGGAGCTAGAGTTTCAGGCTGATGATTTAGTCAGGTGTAAGCATGAAGTTTCCAATTTAGAGAAATAAATCTAAAGTGATTTTATTATCCTCTGTTTTACCCTGACACCCTGCTTCACCCCGACTCCTTGTCAGAATTCACATGATGTGTTTATATAGGCCACACTGTAATTGATTGGCATGCAATATAACATGACACATAAAATGCATCTTCCCCAGACTACAGAGTTCAGTAGCTTCCATATTTCATCATGCGCTCTTTTCATTCCTCATCAGTCAACTTTTCCTCTTTCTAAATTCTTTGAATTCTGTGTTGTAAAGACCATGTGCTCTAAATACAGCTGGTGAGCCAGGCAGGCTGCAGAATAAGCCTCTACGATGAAATGGAGCATCTTGATTTGCTATTTAATGTGCAACTTAATTTTGCTTTACTCCATTCATTTACCAAGAAGATCCTTGTCCCTGGTTAGAGAAAGACACTTTGTCACCTTCATATTAGATTTGGTTGAATTTGTGGAAGAAAAACTGTTTTAATTGAAAAATCCTTTTGTTTACATTGATTTTTTTCATAAAAATGTTTTTTTTAAAAAAGTTGATAAAGTTTTTATCAATATTTATTTAAAAAATCAGTGTCTTCTCTTTATCGTTTAGTCTTGCTGTCTGTGGGATAAACATTCGTGGAGAAATGTAAGTTTTAAATTCTGAAATAATGATTTTCAGGGGGAAAGATCCCTTCATGTGACTAAACTGACCAAAAATTAATTTTAAAGGGTTTTATTTTTGCATACAGAAAACAATAACAAATTAGATGATTAAAAAAAATTACATAAAATGTTGAAAATAATTTCAACGTTTTTTGGATTTTTTTTTTCTGACCGGCTCTGAAGACTAAATGTTTGTTTTTAATTAAAGCAGCTATCAATAAGAACACAGAGACACACAATCCATTAGGACAAATTCATCTCTTTCTTCCCTAGCATAACCCCATTAATCCATTAGTGACGAATTTGTCCTGCTGACTCAAAGATAAAAAGAGAAATTATTTTTGTTTAATATTTCAACAAGGCAAAGAAGTTAGCAAGGGAATTAAGTTTGCACAAGTTGTGTTCTTCCCTGACGTTTACCAAGGGTAGCCACCACATTCCCAGCTACATTGTATATTTGTCGTTTCAAAGGCTGAGTGCTTTCTGTACAGACTCTCCCAAACTATGGCAAGCCACTTTTGGATGGACGCAACCCACAAAGTCAATTCCTAATAGCAGAAGGCCAGGGAAGAGATGCATCCTTTTCTCTATCTATCTATCTATCTATCTATCTATCTATCTATCTATCTATCTATCTATCTATCTATCTATCTATCTATCTATCTATCTATCTATCTATCTATCTATCCCTACACACACACACAGCTCTGTATTTGTTTGAGAAGGCAGGTCAGAGAAGTGCTTCATGCACTCAGAGCATGAGTTGTGGAGGTCTGGGATGGTCCGTAGTTCCTGGCGGAATTCATTCCACAGTTTCAAACCAGCTCCCAAGAAAGCTCCCTCTCCTGGCTCAACTGAGAGGTAGGGCTCTCCATTGTGTTGGGGGAGCAGAGTTGTTGACCATGTCTTTATCCTGGGGCTGCAGGCAGTCTTTTAGATATGCTAAGAGTAAATCTTTCACAGACTGTTATTGCATTTTAATCTTGAAAACCAGAATATCTATGTCAAGAGTGAGGAAAAATAACCCATTTCTACTCCTTCTGTCAATATCTAATATGAAACTGTCTTAAAGTGTGTTGTGTATGATTCTTCAGTTAATCAGAGGAGTAGTAATAGCTAGCTCTTATCTGTTTATCTCAGAGTGCTTTACAGAGAAAATTCTCATTTTTACAGATGGGGAAACTAAGGAACAGATAAGTGTAGTGACTTGCCCACCATCACCCACCTGGTTGGAGGCAGACTCAGGAATAAAATCCTGTTCTCTCAAAGGAAGCTTAAAAGCCAATGCTTAATAGAGTTTCAGCATGGATTTTTTCCCTTAATTAAAGGATACCCTTAAGAAAATATTTTATTCACTATTACAGCTGTTTTCATTCCCCTTTTTCACTACCTTACATGCCAGGCTGTGAAAAGGGTCACTGAATTCAGGTCAAGGTGTCAACATGGGCGGCGAGGGTGTTATCAATGCACAACACCAGTGCTGTTATAGCCCTGTAAGCACCAGTTACTCTGCGAGGGAAAGCAAGGGAGGCAGCGTGAGAGGAAACTGAAATTGGAAATCAGATGAAACAATACAGTTCATAGATTCGAAGGCCAGAAGGGACCACTGTGGTCGTCTAGCATCTGATCTCCTGCCTAACACAGGCCACAGAACTACTCTGGATTAATTCCTGTTTGAACCAGAGCATGACTCTAAGGAAATCATCTAATCTTGATTGAAAAATTGCCAGGACAGCCCTTGCTAAACTGTTGTAATGGTTAAAGATCTTTCACTGTTAAAAATGTGCACCTTATTTCCAGTCTGGGTTTTTCTAGTTTCAGCTTCTGGCCATAATTCAGATCAGGGGGCAAACAAGCCAGTTATACATACAGTAGAGGCTCTGTCTGGTGTTCATTGTGCTTCATGTCTCCGTTACGTTTTTCGAGGGACCCACCAAGTGTGTGGGCTCTTTTGCAAATCCATGCATATACATAAAGGCATTGGGGCCCAGATTCAGCAAGGCACTTCGGCACATGCCTACCATTAAGCACATGAGAAGTCCCATTGAAATCAATGGCACTGTTCATATGCTTGAAGTTAGCCATGTGCTTTGGAACGTTGCTGAATCTGGACCTGGGTGAGGTCGTGATGGGCAGGCCGCAGAAAAGCGGGGCTGTTCAGTTCAGACGAGCACCCAAAATTCGCATGCAAATACAGATGTCTTAGTCAGCAAAACGGAGACGTCGGTCCTACTAAGCCATGCGTTCTCACTAGAGCCCTGCAACTTCCAGCTAGGCCGGGAACCTCCCCATAGCGGCCTTTCATGTGATGTTGTTGACCTGTCTCGTTCTGACGCATCCAGAAGCTGGAAAGGCCAGGGGGATCCCCAAGATGGCAAATAAGAAAATAAGTAACCCCACTTTTTTTCCAACTTTGCAAAAGATTCCATTTGTATGTGGGATGAAGCTTCAGGTTGTTATGTTGATCTCCTTTGCAGAGTGCTTTGCGATCTGTTGATGAAAAGTCCAAGATAAAGAGCTACGGATTATGATTAGTAGGAGGCGTGATATTAATGTTTTATTTATTTGTGCTAATGCAGTAGCACCAAGAGGTCCAGGCATGGTAGCAGAGGCGACATGGCGGGGTGGGGGGCCTTGGGTCCATGTGCCATCACATTTTTGCCAGGGTTTGCTGGCCCTGCTCGGTCACATGGTGCAGCCAGGCACTCTCCCTGCACGGCAGCGGCTGGAGCCGGCAAGCTGGGAGTTGCAGGAGTGGGGAGAGGCAGCAGCAAACAGCTGGGAACTGCAGGGAGGTGCCACTGAGGGTATGGGGGGGTGACCCTATAAATTGTGCCCCCCCACTATCAGCAGGCACCAGTTGTCTCTGCATGGCAGAGGTCCATTGGTCCAGGTGCTGTACAAAAATAAAGGTAGACGTGATCCTTAGAGTTTATAAAGACAGGTTTCAGAGTAACAGCCGTGTTAGTCTGTATTCGCAAAAAGAAAAGGAGTACTTGTGGCACCTTAGAGACTAACCAATTTATTTGAGCATGAGCTTTCGTGAGTATGCATCCGATGAGGTGAGCTGTAGCCACAAGTTCTCCTTCTCTTTTTAGAGTTTATAATATTCGTCTATGGTCCTGCATCCCTGTGTTTACCTTTGATTTCAGTGGGACTGTTTATATGTGCAGCATTCTCAACTTGCAACAGGAGATCGGCCAAACAATTCGAGGACGGAAGTGGGCAATAAAAATAAGTCAATTTATCTATTTACCGCCAAGCAATAATATTTCCTTTAGAGCAGAAATCTAACCACTTTTTGTTATTGATTACTGTACTTCTGTGACCGCTAAAACATTTGGTGCATTTTTAATATACATTGGGAGCCTTTTCTGCTGCTTCTATCTTGCCCTTTTCCTTTTTCCCAATAAAACCAAGTCAATCAAACAAGCACCTTTGTGCTTCCTACCAAGCTGCACCTCACGCTGGGGAGGAGCTACGTGTGAACATCCACAAAATCAATGCCTTATCCTTCCTCAGATTCCTCCTTAAAACTCTCCTTTGCCCTGATGCCAACAAAAACTTGACAACGGTTAGGCTGCTGGTGTGATGAGGCCACAACCTATCATGCTGACTAAGTGTCTTGGTGGATATGATGGGATTTGGATTAAACCCTTTAGGTTTATATGCCAAACCTTAGAAAATTGCTGATCATGAATCAGAACTCAGTCTCTTGACAGCACCTGCCACCAGGAATCCTTAGGAACATTAGTTACCCAAACACACTCGGTGTTTGATTTTTAACTCAACATTTGATCAGCAATAAAACTACTAATATATAAATAAAGGTTAGTTCTGTCTCATTTGTTTTTCTCCATGATGTCCCCTTTCTCTTAGGGATTATAAACAAATCAGCAGAGTGCATCACAAGAAACAGAAAATCATCTTTAGCGGCATAAAAAGAAAATGAAGGCATTTGGGATATTGCAAAAGGATCTTTCCGAGCATCCTTTTGTTGTGGGTTCTCCCAGTTTTTATAAAATACACTGACGGGGACAGCTGATGATGCTATCCTACAAAATGCAATTATTAAAAGTTAAATGTTTGATGGGCAATTATGTGGTTAGGTCATTTCCTGGACATCTGAAACTGTTTTAATTATTACAAACTATACATAGTCATTTAGAAGACCCACTAAAATAATAATCTCCCATACTTTTGTTGCCTCAAGGTAAGGAAGACATGCCATTTTCACAAATGCTTGGCTTCATTTAAAATTCTTATAATTTGATGGAATGCCTCACCCATTCTTAACATCTAGGAGCACAGGGTGGTGTTTTGAAAGCCCTCTAGGTGACATGAATGGCAGCATCCAAATCTTTTAGGTAGCTTTAAAAATCTCTGTGCCAGTATAAAAGCGTGCACACTCTTTTGCATGGGCACGAATTGCACACACAAAACACTGACTTCAGTAAGGCCAGCATTTCACCCTCAATGTGCGTATGCAAGAAATCAATTTGCAGGCAAGGATGCCTTTGCAGCCTCAATTTGTACCCATACGTCTAGTGTTTTTTGTATGCCACTTGTGTACATGCAGAAGTACATGTGCCCTTTTAGTACGTGGACTTTTAAAAATATGGGTCTTGCCTCTTAAGGCCATGACTCCGTAGCAAAAGAATTTTAAAAATCTATGATAGCCACAGTGTCTTGGGTTCTGAGATTCTAGAGCCAGGGGACAAATAAAACATAATTTGTCACCTAGAACTCTACTGCTGTTATGTTACTATTGATGCTACAGGGAAAGCAAGTAAATCGAACAGGGCAATGGTACCACATAACTTATGGACCATAAGAAACATAAGGGGGGAAAATCAGCTGTTGTCAGTGGTTGCCAGTTCCACTGAAATCCATGAAGCTTTGCCAGCTTGCCAGTTTAGGTTCTGACCCTGAATGCTTTGCAGATGGAAGAAGATCAAAATAAGTCGGATAAGACAATGGGGGCCAGGATCGCTGCTGGTATAAGAACATTGAATTCAGTGGAATTATGGCAGCAGATACATTTAAGAATAGTGCTTATGTCGAGTTTCAACTCGCTTGTGGTCAAATGACCCTCTAGTATGGTTTGGTCAACTACTACGCATAGGGTTAACCTGTCTTAGAACACCAGTGCAATGTAGGAACTGAAGATACAGCACTGGGTTTGAATACCATCCTAACATGCTGTGGGCCAGCCATGCCGATTGGCCAACCCATGTTAGAGCCCTGTTGAATCACAACTGACTTTCAACTGTTCTCAAGCAAAGTTTTTAAACATGGTTGTTCCAGCACTTGGGGACAGAGCCTCAAGTCACATCTAGCATGCCAGGGGATAATGTTATAACATAGCAGTGTCCCAAGCATCTTATACCCTGTTCAGACCAGAACTGTAACCCTATAAATGTCATGTCACAGAACCTGGTTACAACACAATTGTTCTCTTACCTGGTTACAGACCTGAAGAAGAGCTCCATGCGGTTCAAAAGCTTGTCTCTTGGACCAACTGCTGTTGGTGAGATAGAACATATTGCCTCCCCGACATTGTCTCTCTAAATGGCAGAGTAATTTCAGATGATTACTTACAAAACATGGTCAAGGTCTAGTCTACCATACCGTTGGAACTCTGCTTGTAAGCAGAGTAGGGGAAAGCCAAGTTATAGCCAGTCTCCTGTGATATGTTTGTATCTATAGGGCCAGACCGCATCTTTTGTAAACTGTTTGACTCCAGTTGAAGACCTAGCCCATAGTGTAGACACACCCCGTGTTTCAATATAGTCCTCGGCCATCATAAATCTACCTGTGCAGATGGGGCCCTAGGGGGGATATTAAAAATAAAAGGGAAAATTGTAAGGGATTCTAAATCTTTATGCAACCTTCGTTAGCACAAGCAGCTTTGCTATTACCTTTAATAATCTAGCTAACTGCAACAGAGAAAGCTTTCAACTTTCAACCCTTTTCGGGGGAAAGTCTTTAAAATGTTTATTATTATGGTAAATTGCATAATTTAAGGTCAAAACAGAAGCATATTTTATAGACTCAAGCAGGATTCAAGGTTGTTTTGTTACCTGCCGAGGCTGAGTCCTCTTGGAAAGGTCTGTGTTTCTAATTTCCCCATGCTGGTTTGTTACTATGAGATGATGGGAACACCGCTATGCTGTTATAGTTTCTATTTTTTTCTGAATTGGTTGTTCATACACAGGACTGGCTGGAGTTGAAAATCTCAGCAAAAAGCCATTAACACCTGCACGTTTGACCTGCAGTTCATAAATCAGAACATATGTTTTCATATTTCAAATTAAACAAATGAAC
Source organism: Lepidochelys kempii (assembly GCF_965140285.1). Classification (NCBI taxonomy): domain Eukaryota; kingdom Metazoa; phylum Chordata; order Testudines; family Cheloniidae; genus Lepidochelys; species Lepidochelys kempii. The sequence goes on along the minus strand of NC_136387.1, from coordinate 101,552,789 downwards.
GTTACCAGAACTTGACAGCAAAGTATTGTCTTTTCACAATCAAGGGGCCAGACTCTCCACTGGGGTAAATCTGCATTGCTACACAGACTTCCCCGACTTTTGTTCCCAAACGTGGCATCCTTTATTTTCTGAAGCAACTTTTATACAAGGAATTATGGAGGTGCAGAGAGCATGTGTACAAGTTTCCATCTGTTCACTTGAGAGTGGAAGCTGCCTTCTTTTTGTAATGTGGAATCAGAGTTCCACAATGGATTTCTTCCTGTCATGTATGTATAATTATATTTATGTATATAAGCTTTGATTCAGCAAAACACTTACGCTTGAAATCAATGTGACTTAAGCACATGCTTGCAATTAAATACAATTTAACTGAATAGAGCCATTAACAAAGTGTGTGGGAGGCCGATTATATTGGTACATCTGTGCATAAGTAGAGAGGAAAATGGTGCCAAATCTTTCACTGACCCCCAGACCAAAGCTATCTATCTATCCAATGATCCATCCGTCCGCTGATCCTCCCACTGGTTATTTATGCTGTATTTATCACCATAGCATCTGGGCATCAAACCTCTGACTGCCAGAAGCTGGGACTGGATGACAGAGGATGGATCACTCAATAATTTGCCCCATTCTGTTCATTCCTTCTGACCCAACTGGTACTGGCCACTGTCAGAAGACAGGATACTGGGCTAGATTGACCATTGGTCTGACCCAGTATAACTGTTCTTATGCCCTTTTATATTTCTTCCAATTTTTTTTTCAGATACAGAGATTCTGACCTCAGTTACACTGAGGTCAGTTTCTATTATTTTTATTCATATTGCAGCAGTGCCGAAAATGTGCAAGGTGCTGTACAGACATATTCATTAAGAAGACTCCTTCCTCATTCTGTGTCCCCTGATCCTTCAAACATTTACATGCTTAACTCTATGCACTTGCAAAAAGTTAAGAACATGAGTAATTGTCTGCAGTTATCAGTAGCCTAAAAAGCCAGTGGAGTTACTCTAGATGTGCACCATTGCAACTGAAGTCAGAATCTGGTCAAATGGGTTGAATCAGACTTGTACTAAAGTCAGTGCCAAAGCTCTCATTGACTTTGACAAGAGCAGGATTGAGCCCAATTCTATTTCTCTCTTGCAAACTTTTGTTCAAGAGAAAACAATAATCAGTATTGTGCAAAACTGTGCAGACGTTTATTTGTATTTAAGCCACACATCTAAAAAACACCTGGATTAACTCAGCTGTGTAAAGCTGATGAGCATGGAAAAATGTATACGAAGGAAAAAACAATCAACGTCTCTCATTTGGAGTGTTCATTATTTAAAAATCTCCTCTCCCCATATCTCCTTTAGGTAAGGAAGATGTATTTGCTTTTTGAGTCACAATGTAGAATAAAAGAAAAAGGAGACTTTTTTTTTTCCTTTCTCAGAGTAACACTATTTAATTAGAAGCTGTTTTAATGGTTACCTTACCCTCTAAGGCTGAAAGATCTAACTCGCCTCAATGTACTTAGCTCAAAATCCCTGTAGAGGTTCAGATTTCTAGATGCAGTTGCCAGGAGCAGTGAATTCAGGCCTTTATAGCGTCCGTTTGATTGTCAGCTAGGAGAGCATTAACAGTGTATTACAAAAATGAAGAGTTCCCTCACCTCGTTTTGGCTGGTTGTTTCTACATGGTGGGAAGGAAAACATTTTCCCAGTCAGCCCTTTACTGTGCAACTGGGAGAAACTGTCACTTCGCTATGAGCAAGCCCTGCAAGATAAGTCAAAATGATTTACCCTGTAAATAAAGCGGGCTGTTTTCTTTAACTGGAAGAATTGCCCATGTGGTGAGACTTCCTATGGGAGGGGATGTGGCTGGCCCTCTACATTTATCCGCTGTGTTTGTCTTTTTTTGAAAAAGCAACATTGGAAAGATTAACAAGTCTGTCACTGAAGGAACTGATCTATCAAAGCTGTGGATACAAAGCAGACCATTCATTCCTTGCGTTTCTGAAATCTCACTTCCAGTGCAACCCGGGTCTTCCCATTTAGGTTCTGATTAAAGGAGGGATTTCCCGCCCTCCCCTCTGGGCATATAATCCCTTTTCAGATAAAGGATTTCTATATATATTCTGGACGTTGTAATTTGACCCCTTCCAGCACAGGCTGACTGGTTTGCCAAAAGGAATTTGGAGAGGAGTTTTGTTTGTGTGTATAATGGGGAAGGGGTGCTGCAAACAAGACAAGTGTGAGCTAATGACCTGAGCACAGAACTGGGCTCCAGGAATTCCTGAGTTCTAATACCTACTCTGACATTGGTTCCTTCTGAGGTTTTGGAAAAATCGCTTACCCTCTCTGCCTCCGTTTTTCCATCTGTAACGGGGGACAGTAATACTGCCCTACCTCACAGTGGTATTATGGAGATTATTTCATGGTTCTAAACTGTTTTGCAAATAATATAATACTATTTTAAAAGGTTTATTTTAAAAGCCTCTCTCTCTAGCTAGCTACTTGGATGGCTTCCATCCCCACAGTATCTGATCCACCTGTATACTCATATGATTTTTTCTGTCGGAAAGAAAGACCTAGCCGTTTGCTGCTCACAGTCCACCATGCTTTGCTTTCCATTCTCCTGGACAGACACAGCCGGTTTCTAATTAAGGATCCTGGGTAATGTAGCCCAATGGATATTTCTAAGGAAGTACTCTAATCAGAGCCACCACTAGAGGGCATTCCAGCGGACATTCCTCCCCTGAAGTAAGTAGAATGGCACCCAAGGATGTATTTGGACCTATAGGCATATATGGCTACAATGGTATGCAAATTTTGCCGCCCTCCCTTCCCTGAAGGCTCTCCCACCCTAACTAGTAAATGAAAGGCCTCACCATGTACTGCTCCCAGAGCAGTCCGCTTTACTGAATGTTAAGCGATGGCCATTTTGGGGGGTTCTGAAGGCTGCTCAGTCAGCTACCACCTCTCTCTGTGGAGACTTAGTGGTGCAGTGGCTTTTTCCATCCAGGTTGTATCCTTGTGTATATCGTGGAAGGAGGTCAGCGACAGCATATGCCAAAGTGAACCAGCTGCCAGGTGCAATTTAAGAACAACCTGCCTCCTGCAAACCTTGTGCTTTGATCTCGTCTGCCCAAAAGCAACCTCTCACCTTGGTGTCTCAGGCATGGGGCTTGCACAAGGGAACCAGACAGCTCCTAGCCTTGGGCCTGCCTCTGTCAAAAGAAGGCATGACTCCAAGAAGCCTCAGAGCTAGAATAGAGCCAATCTGTCCCCTCAGACCCAAACAAACCAAAGGGAAATCTGTCCCTTTGCCTAGGAAACCCATCTGATTCCCCGGGGGATGCCAAATGTTCCTCTGAGTTGAAACATATAAGGATGACAGTAGCTTATGCCACTATCGTCTTGCTACATTTAAGACCCCTGCCTCTTCAATCCATAACATATTTCCTCTTAATATACTTCAGTGAGTTGCATTAGAAAATGAAATAGCTCTGGAATGTTATCTGCAGATAAAGGGGTAAGTCTAACCTGCTGGCCATCTTGGGAGTATCTACACTGCACCTAATGGAGTTCTCCCCATGGGTAATGAATTTGGCTCTTATGTTCCCTGATTTCTGGGATGCCACACACTTAAAAATGATGCTTATTAAGGGCCCGATCCCTGCAAGATGCTAAAAACCCTCCACTCCCATGAACTGGCCCAGTGGCGAAAGGTGATCAATGCCTCCAAGCCCCATTGACTTCACCCAGAGTTGAAAGTGTTTAACAGCTCTCAGGATCGGGACCTGTTTTACTCTACTCCATTTTCAAATCAGTCTGCAGAGATTTAGCAGCTCAACTCCCATTAATCTCAATGGATGAGGGCCAGCTAAAGCCAGCTCATTCATCACTATTCATCATACATAATGATTCAAATAGCGTAAGGCCATGAGATCTGTGCTGCTTTATTGTAGACACTCCACATCTGAGAGTAAATAAAGACACGTGTAAACCTTATTAGCAGTTAAGAAATGAATTATGACATTGACATATGACACATTTGGAAATAATTGACCCATGTGTAAGTTATCCTTGTAATTGAAAAGCATCAGACAAAAGCTTTCAAAATACATTTCCAACACTCTTTGGACACTGCTGGCTGGTATGTAAGTAAATATATTGACTTCCCCATTTTACTCCTGGGGAAACGGAGGAAGAAAACCAACTTGCGCAAGTCTTCATGGCAAATCAGTGTCAGAGCTTGGATTAGAATTCAAGAGCTTTTGGCTTTCCTGTCCTAAGCTCAGATCAATTTTAATCCCTGTATCTTTGACTTTCTTTAAATACCGTTTAGGGATGGTGAGCATATTTGACACTAATAGCTTTTCCCTCTTGCATCTTCTACCCCCATCCACTCCCCACCTTAAACTTTTAAATCTTTAAAAGAAGATGAGGGTTGACTAGCGATTAACCAGGATTAATCTCAGCAGGATATTTCCATTTTGCTAACCACTGATACTATTGAGAAGAGAAGGCTGCTGCTCGGGATTTCCTTCACTTCAGGTCTCTGCCAACCTGGGATGCCATGCCAAGATAGAACTAATGTCATTTATGCAAATTATTTACTTCCAGCCCTGGTGGGAATCTATCTAATGTACTTACCTGGCTCCATCACCACAGTATCTAAGCCTGACCGTCTTAAATGTATCCAACCCCCCTGTGAAGTAGGGAAGTGCAATTTATTCCCATTTTACAGGAGGGGACCATGTCCACATTGCGGTCACATGGTATTAGTGCAGCCTGGGTAGACATACCCGAGCCAGCTTTAATTTAGTCAGCTTGGGTACTGCTAGCAGCGAAGCCATGGCAGAGCGCATCAGTTCTCAGCCTGCCAGGAACGCTGGGTAATTACTTGCGAAGGCCACGCGGCTGCAGCTTCATTCTTCCTGCACCTGAGCTGGCTAAATTGTCCACACCAGCTGCTGTTCCATCCTGTGACCTACCCTAAGTGACTCCCCGCCGAGGTGGCCCAGGGAGTTTGTGGCACAACAGGGGACTGAGGCCGGGTCTCAAGTCCAAAGCATGTGCTCTAACCACTGGACGCGCTATCTTTGAGGATGGTGTTTCCGAACACACTAGTTCTAGTCAACAGCCTATCGCTGCTCAGATTCCTGAGTGGGGCCCAAGCTTTTCTGTGCCAGGGCCACCGATAACCTCTCCAGTGGGAGCTGAGACAGTTCAGCACCTTGAGAGAAAAAGTCGATTATCTATGCTTGCAGAATCAGGGCCCAAATGATGCCGCGAAAGCCAAATTCACCCGCTGCTGCAGGTGAGAGTCGAAGGCACTCGGTAGCTCATCAGCCTGGTCCTTTTAGTTTGAGCCACTGTGCAAACTTCAGAGAGATTATTTTATATGACCTTGGGATCTATGCAAAGCTGAATAAAGTGTTTTTCTTCTGAAGACCCAGGTTGTATTTTGTGTAGGATATGTACATTCTGGAGGAAACAGTAAACATGTCCGTGACCTGCTGAGCTCAGATTTCTTCATCAAATATCCACCATTCCCCAAGGTAAAATTCCCCGAAAGTGTTGAAGCTTCATTGCACCAATGACAATAAAATATGTTTGCTAGCCACCATTCGGTCAGGTTTTACAACAATTGCTTTTGAGCTGTTAAGTATGCTGTTCTTTAGTCAAGGATCACTGCTTTTGTGCACACACTTCCTGTTGGGTGACATTGAACCATTACCTGCAGATACTGATTATTCAAAAAACACACACAACCATACAGATAGGTGCCCCCCCATAAAGCCATTTTACATTTATATGGTGGATTGTTCCCTTTTAATCTGTTGTCAAAACTAAGTCTCTCTCTGCTTTTGCTGCAGCCCTCCTCAGGGGAGGGAGGGTTAGTAGCGACAGCCCAATGATAAGGCCTTTTGGGGTAATGTTGGCCACTGGGTAGCAAAAATGGGAGCTGCTTGAGGTGCTGACAAAGAAATGGAAGACTCCAGCAGGGGAGAGAGTGGTCCGTCTATTGGAGAGTGATAAGAAGCATTGCTAGCTGAATGGTGTTACAATCACATGAGTTCAATTACAATCACTTCAGCTCAGTAGACTCACTGAGGCCCTGATCCTGCATGGGTGTAAGCTTACACAGCTGGGTAGTTCCACTAAAGTTAAAGTCCCTAGTTTAATCAATTCATTTTCCAGCAGGAACAAAACACTGGCAGTGCGAGCTGGGTGACTATTTTGTTACACACAGCACATGCCAGTGTTGCACGTTCTCCTCAGCAATCTCTGAATGACGCAGGTTTTGCTTGCAAGCATCTATTCTTTTTAATCTTGGATTTCTTCCCCTAGGATCTTTTCTCTCCTTTCTGCGTTTGGCATTTGGGCCTCCCATACTCGCTTTCTAAGACCAGGAATAGAGTTGTCCAGTTGTGACAGCCGCTGTCTTCACCAGCATACCTTCCTACACAGTGTAATCAATCAGAAGGGAGGAAATGTGTGCTATTTTTGATAAATGGGCTCCAAAATTTGCTGATCATGTTACAGGGAGGACCAGATTAATTTGGGTCTGAATGAAGTGCAAAGGCATGGCATTCCATTGTTTTTAAAGGGCAGAGCTGTGCCCTCCAGCCAGGCCGGAGAGTAATGGGGTGTGAGGCTTCCTCTTACACCCAGGCACAGAAATTGGCCATGTCCTAGGGTGCAGTGTAGGAAGGAGGGCAGCCTCTCCCATGCAAGGGGGCGGAGAGAGGGCAGAATCTTGTTTCTTCCCTCCCCCCCACTGGTCAGTGCAGCTGAGCAGGTGTAGGTGGGGAAGTAATCTGTGCCAGATATAGGGCTGGCCAAGATCACATCCTCTCTGGAGCAAGTGGGGCTCAAAAGACTGTACTGCAGTATGCCAATGCCCTGCATTCAGCCCCTGCAAAAACACACCACCACAAACACCATGTCAGCCCCCCACTCCCCAAATCATGAGATTGTCTTAAAAATCATGACATTTAAATGAAAAGACCCCCCCCCAATTTTTTGTCCTGGTTTCCAAGCCTTCAAGGTGCACTCGGGTCCCATTTTCAAGTTTGGGGATGGGGCAGAGTTGAGATACTCATGTAATCAGCTGGCCTTAGGAGCTAGGGCTTTAAAGGAAAGCTTCAGCTTTCAAAAGACTTGTGATAAAATGATGAGCGTGTGCCCCACTGATACTGTGGCTCTCTGAGACCAGGTTCTGGCCTTGATCCCCTCTGGGGCAGCATGCCTGCTTGCTGCTCCTTGCCCAGGCTTTGTGGCAAAGCTGCAATCTAGCCTGAAACTTTCCAAAAAGAGCATTTTAATGAGCATGACTAAATGAACAACTTAGCAAAGAATTAGCAGACATGGGAAACTGATTTTTTTTAAAATTTCTTTGTCCTTAAGCTTTTAAAGGTCACTTTTTCTCTGATGTGGGCTTCATAGCTTATATTTGCCATTATTTAAATTCCATGATGCACTAGTCTAAATTACACAAAAGCTGCTGGCTGCTTCAAATAACTCAGTCCCCCATCGCTTCCCAGCGAAGAGGGTTGCATGATACAGCGGAGGCTGTCAGTGATTACAGAGGAATAGCAATTTGATGCAGAAAAAAGAAAAAAGACACAAGCAAGGTTTGATATGTTCTTCTTCCTTAAAATTTGAGAGAGATAATTAAAATATCAACATGGGTTTATGGGATAAACTCATGAGAAGGTTCTAGGGCTTGTCTACATCGGGGAAATTGACCACCATAGATAGAGTGGAGTAATGAAGCTTTGGAAACAGAGTAATTATTGCAGAATAAAAATTCACTTTTATTCTCAAATAGTGTCTCCATGCTGGGGAGTTATACCGGAATAGCTAAATTATACCAGGGTAGCTATAGCGGAATAGTTATTCTTCTCTGACATGTCTCCCCATGTAGAAAAGGCGGAACTCATGACCTAGGTCCAAGTCCTGCAAATACATGCTTATCTTTGGAGAAGTCCTTTTGATGTCAGTGGGTCTATTCATTGAGTGTAAAGTTAACCACATTCTTATGCCTCTGGAGGATAAGGGCCTGGGTTTTCCTCATGGAATTTCTGTCCTTCCTGCTCAGAAAGGACACATTGTCAGAACAGTCTGTCTCATGGCATTGGAGGATTTCCACTTCTGATCCCAGCTAGCACCCAGACGCATGACAGAAAGGGGAAAAGAACAATGTTAAGCTAATGTTTCCAAATCTAGAAATGGTTGGGTTTGGTTCTGGTTCTGGGCACATGTTTGGATCAGTTCTTCTTGTATCTGGATACGTTTGTTGACCCCTAAAAGATGTGCTTAAAACCTAATTAAAAAGCATTTCCAATCTTCCTCTTCCGTAACCCCCATAATTAATATACACACACATATGCACACACACATCAGGGCAAATTGAAATCAATTGAGTGACATCAATTTACAGCAGTTAAGAACCTGGCCCATCTAATCTAATATTGATGAACTCTATTCTGAAGTATGTCTTTGCTGTTACCTTGTCATCCACCCTTGTTTATCAGTTTTTGCCATTTATCCTTTCATTCTCTGGGGCCGGGACTGTCTTTGTATGATTTGTCTATACAACAGCTAGCATATTGGGACCTTGATTCCTGGGTGGGGCCTTAGGAGCTACCCCAAGGTAAATAAAATATTTCTATCTATTAACAGATAGGCCTGAGCATGAAGTTTGAATCCAGGGGTTTGGCTTGGCCCACTACAGAGCTAGGAAGAAGCTTCAAAGTTCAAATCCAGCTCTACATGTCATTGACGAATGGTGCAGTTCTAGTTTATGGAGAGTGGTGTACTGCAAGGAAGGGTTAAAATAATCTTGGCAAAAATCAGCTGTTTTTTAACCTTGTTGCAAAATCTAGACAACCCAAGGATGTTTGCTTTTCTCTCTGAAGGTTAAGTTGTCCTAACAGGTGCTAATTTTGTGTTTTCTTATGGAGATCTGTCCATATTAGAAACAACTGTGTGCAAACAAAAAAGCCAATTAGAGTGCAAGGGTATTTTCTATCCTTCCTATTTCCATGTAGTCCCCAGCTATCTCTATCAGTCATGTTAAGCCATAGACTTATCCTTTCTTGAGAATTGGTAGACTTGTGCCCTCTTTGGGGAAAATTGCTATTCTAATGTCATGGGAAAAATATTGTCATGGGGAAGTGGATGATCCATGCTAACTGGGATTTGTCATCAGCTTTGGCAATCTTTGTAGCTGGGGTTGAGATTAATGGAGCCAAAGACTTTAAGCAAATATTGTTGGCATGCTGTTAAACTGTCAAGAGAGCAAGAAAAAAAGCTCGCTCCGCAGCCCCCAAATAAAGATTTGTATTCACTGAGCACTGCAAACCTTATATTAGGAATTATATGCAGATAACTACTTTCCAAAAAGGAAACGACTTGGTGTAACTTATTGTCCAAGGTTTATTTGCTGTATTTTTGTTAGATTTAAATTTAGATGGTTGAATCTTAGCAGGAATTGGGTCTGCCAAATCCACTCGTAAATACACTATGCTGAACCCTCAATTGCTGGAAATCAGCATTGATCGTTGACCACGATGGTTCTACACGGATTGACACCTGTTGAGACTCTGGTCCAGGATTTTTACATTTTTGTATGGACCATAAATAAAAACCAGTGACATTCCCAAACTCCAAATAGTCGGTGTTTAGTTATTGCAACAGTGCTGGCATAAGACCCAACGTATTCTCTATCCATGTGCTCAGCTATCTAGCTTGCAAGCTGTAATAAACCAAAGCAGTGCATCAATTACAATATTTTATGATTATTTTATACTCTTGGCAAAATACTGTTATCTTGAACTCTATTAAGGCTCAGCTGATTAAAGGTTGAAGTTTTTCATAAGTTATTGATGGTATTTCTTTTATTCAAACATTTTCATAACAAACTAGTTATGATAATATTTTTCTTGGCCAGAGACTTAAGACCCAAGACTTATGTTGTAGGTAACAATATACAACTGTTTGTTTGGTTCAAGGACACTGAATAAATATGTATATGCATCTTTGAAATAATTCTACAATGAGTCACATTTTGATTTGCCTCTGTTTAAGGTTAAAGTGGAACTGATTTTCATTTGCAGTATGGTTATGCTCACAAAATGGGCTATGTAAAAATAACCCATATCTATGCCCTGTGACTGATTTTGTCATCTGATAGTAACAAAAATAAATCATGTCTGGTCATCTGTCTGTCTGTCCATCCATCCGTCCCTCTGAGCTTCTGATATATCCACCACCATAGTATCCAGGGATCCTGTTCTTTCCCTAAAAGATTAGGATAACTCTCATTAATCTCACTGGAAATTATTCATACCCAGATGGGATGAATGCTGATGTGTTAGCCCAAGGCCCTGATTCAACAAAGCATTTATGCATGTGTTTAAGCCCCATTGAAGTCAATGGGATTTGAATATATACTTAGATCCTATACTGAATTGGGGATTAAAGATTATGCCTTCACTGCAGAGTCAACCCTAGTGATCTGCATGTGAATTATTTATCTGATGTTAGCCTAGTTCAAGTGAGAGCAGTCACACTACAAATTAATACTCAGCTTGTTGCATCTTCACTGGTGATGTAATTGTGGGTGGTGCAAAGACTTCTGGGGGCATATCCCATGGTTCTTAGTGCTGCAGTGTGCTGGTTATCTCTATGCATTCTTTCAGTGTGTTGTGAGAGAACTTGTCTGTCCCCAGAGGAATTGAGAGTCTTTGGAGGACTAGCGGCAATCGTGTGGCATTGTAGAGTGACTGTAGCAGCTGATTGGATGAGCTCAAACAAGCTTTAGCCATCTCAAGTTCATAACACCAGCACATTCAAATGAGGGATTTTTCTGTGTGGTTGGGATTTGGGTTAAGGGAATCCGCAAGCTATACCACGAGTTAGGTTTGTAGTGAACAGAAGTCTGTAGGGAGTATGTTTGGATGCAAAGTTTTGCATTATAGAGTTTGTTGACCAGCTTCCATCTGGGCAGGAACCTCCCCAAAGCTTGTAAGGGATGTTTTGATTCTGGTCCATCACAAGCTGAAGCCATCAAGCTTCATGCTGCTTTGAAGTGAAACCCTTTGTTAGGTCATGTTTGTTTGAAACTGGATCCAGATTCACAAAGCATTTGGCAAACTTGGATGGAGTTTCAAATTGGTAATGAGCCCCTCCCTGGTTTCAGGTTTTATGGCTAACCATGTGCACATTTGGATCCATTAGAAATATCTGGGGACAATAAAACATTAATTTGTCAAGTTTTGAAGATGTTTAATCAAAGTAAAGAATATGAATTGGAAGAAGTGTTGACTGATGGAATTATTTTTTACCTTAGTGCTTGAGAAGGATACCGAATTGTATCATAAGAATAAAGGTAACCAAAAGTACTTTGCAATTCTATAGCACCAAGGATCTCAGAAGGTTTTACAGACATTAATGGATAAAGTCTCACCACACTGTATGGTACCATTAGTGCATGGATCTCCCCATCCAACTCCCTTGCCAGGGACGAGTTAAGCGAGCAACTAACTTGTGCACCTGTTGCAGAGACCAGTATGGGCCATTACTGGGATGAAGACTTGCTAGGGCAGTGTTTCTCAACCGTTTTGATACCAGGGACTGGCTTGCTGCCTTCCTGAACTGTGTTAGGGAGATCTCAAGGATGGGCACCGGTCCAGGGACCAGTCATTGAGACACACTGATTTAGGGTGTAAGAAGTCCCTGGCAACACCAACCTCCCACCTGCAATCTACATCCTCCTTCTGTACCCCCCAGCTTGCCCTGGAGTGCCCCCAATAGTGGGTGGATAAATGTTTTGCCTTGACAAGTGAACTTTTTAAGTGAAACAGGCTAATTTTATAGCAGAACTGGTTGAAAAAGCAGTAAAACATTCACAAGACTATTTGCCACTGATTTTTTTTTTTAACTATTTCGCTTTTCAAAATGTTGGTGAAATTTTCAAAAAAAAAAAAAAAATCCTCCCCCACCCTAAATTACATGGAAAATATTCTTTGACTTTTGTTTTTGGTCAACGTTTGAGTTTTTGGCCCAAGGAAAATCAAACACTGAAAATGTTCGTCATCTCCATTCATTCATTAAAATGGGCGCGCTTTTCAACACAAGAGTGGGTTTATTTCCGGGCACACCTGAGGCTAGTTTTGCGTAAAGACGGCTGTGCCTCACTAACATCAGAATGTGTGCGTTTGTTACCGTTCTGAGGCTGCGGATGGGTGCCTGCTACTGGCAAGGCACTGAAAAGTCCCACCTGCCTGTGTAGGAGTCCCTGTCACACACATTGTGTTAGACGGTCTTTTTAGGATGATGTGGGGGGCTGGGATATAGCTTTTGGCTCCCCCCTGCCCTAGTCCCTTTGGTCTTCTCAGGTCTCTAACCCTCAAATGAGTAGAGGATGGCAGCACCGATCACCTTGGCTTGCCTTGGGGATTACAAAACCCCTATTTTACTGGCCAGAATACTAGGGCCCATTGTCTCTTTGTGGGCCTGGAGGGGGCTAATAAATACCCTTCCTGAGGGCAGCTCCTCTGAAGGCTTTCAGAAGTCTCCTTTGGGAGCTGTAGAGCCACTATCTGCTCTCTCCCAGAGCTACCCAGCAACTGCTGGGAACTTCCTGTTTTTAAGCCCTTATTCCACCCTTCATGTGACTGACAGCAGCGCACACTCCTGAATGTATTTATCCTCACAACGCCCCTGGGAGGCAGCTAGTATCCCTGTTTCATAGATGGGCACCTGAGGCACAGAGGCCTGTGTCAGCTGACTCAGGCGTTGGCTACAGGCCTGTTTAATTGTGGCATAGAGCTTGGGCTGGAGCCCAGGCACTGGGACTTAGGGCGGGGGGAGGGTCCCAGAACCCAGGATCCAGCACAAGATGAAATGTCTACCCTGCAGTTCAACATCCCCATAGCCTGAGACCCACAAACTTGAGTCAGCTGACACTGGCCAGCCACGAGCGCCTAATTGCAGTGTAGACATTTCCAGAGAGGCGAAGGACCAGATTTTTAAAGGCATTTACACAGCAAAAGATGTAGACCAGTGCCTAACTCACATTAGGTGCTGTTGAAAATGCCACCAGGCACCTAAATACCTGGCCCTAAGTGACATGTGCAAGGTCCTGTAGGAAGTTTGGTGCAGAGCAGGGAACTGAACCTTGGTCTCCCCAATACCCAGCCAGCACCTTCACTGCAGGACCTTTCACTAATGCATACCTGGGCTTTGTTCCTAGAATTGATAATGCAAAGATATACTGGTACCCCCCTGGAGTGCCCCATTGCCTTTAATATGCCCATACTATCCATCTCAAGATCAGAGAGCCAGGGCTTCACAAAGACAGAAAGTACTTCCCCTGGGTCAAATCTTGACGTCCTTCCACCAGAAGAAACACCCATTGGAGTTGCACGGCTTGAGGATTTGGGTCCATGTGTGTGTGATCCTTTGTATTACATTTTTGAATGTTCCTTGCACCCTCCAGGGAGGAAATCTGCCGACCGTTTATGACAAAAATGCTACTTATTTCCCTCAGCTCTTTTGACACAGGAAATGCACATCTGATGGAGGTTATTTGTTTTCTTATGCCATGTGCTAAGAAAGTTTATGCATGGCAAGTATTACCAATCTAAACAACACTGCTTAATTGGAGGCCTTGTAAAAATAAAACAACATGGTTGTTTGAAGGATTGTCATGTGCTCTAGTTATAAAAATGTGTTTAAATGTCAAAAATACTCAGCATCCGGGATCTAGCTTTTTGATCCACATTAAAGCTTTAAAAGGACCCATGGATGGTTCAGCCTCAAGACTGGCCCCGATGGAAGAGCTTGTTCTGTCCTGAATCACGGATCCTGCAGATTTAAACCACATAATTAAACACACAAAGGGTCCTTGTGTAATGGCTGCGTCAGGTTAATGGCCCCACTTGCAGAAGTATTGATGTGTACAAGGGAACAAGCGTGTGACAAATGGGAGGATATTTGAGGAGTGTTTCTCGACTTTCCAAGGGGAAGTACAGCAACACAAGCTATCGAGAAGGTTCTGGAAATTCAAAGGGTTCGATGTAACTGGTTCAATGGTACGTACGGCACTGGTGCATGTCCTCATAATCTTGCCAGGTGTTTAACACTCAAGGGCTAAGTTCTCAGGGGTGTCTTCTGCTCTTGGCATCATAGCAAGGCACTGATGGATTGCACTGGAGCCTGCAGGCTTATCTACATAGTTTTAATTATACCAGTGTATTTAAACGTCAACTAGTTAACTTGGTCCCCGATCTGGCAAACACCTTCACATGTGCCTAACTTTAGTCTAAACGTAAGTATATAGGAACTGCAACACTGGGTCAGACCAATGGTCCGTCTAGCCCAGTATTCTGTCTCCAACAGTGGCCAGTGCCAGATTTGCAGGACAGGGCAATTTTGGGAGACCCACCCCATCTTTGCTTCCCGGTTTCTGGCAGTCAGAGGTTTACGGTCTTCCTGAGCATCTTGGCTAATCAACATTGATGTACCTGTGGACTTATCAGGTTCTTTTTTGAACCTAGTAATACTTTTGGCCTTCACAACATCCCCTGGCAATGAGTTCCACTGGTTAATTGTGCATAAATGCTTCCAAGATCAGAGCCTGGGCAACATGAGATCTTTTCTGCCATCTTCAGTAATGCTGGATAGGAACTGGAATTTTTGTTCCACAGAACAAAAAGCTGAAATTCTGAAATTGCTTCTGAAACACAATTTTTGAAAAAAAAAACCCTCATTTTTCATCAGTCAAAATGTATTTTTTCAATACATCAAAGCACTTTATTTTGTAATTTTTATAACATAAAATAAAATAACAAAATGGCATTTTCCAACAGAAAAATGATCCACTGGAAAATTTGGAACCAGCTCTAATATTCAGCAGAGCCAGTCAAAAAATGAGAACCCATTTTCATGAAAAATAATAGAAATTTCAAAGTTGCTTTCACTTCAGTGTATGAAATGGACTCATTTATGGGCATTTAAAAAAAAAGTTTTCTTTAAAATCATTATCGACATGTTTATCGAGATCGTGGCAGTTGGGTAAATGAAAAAAATTCTGTAGCCATTTTGATAACTTTTTGTTTCCATTTTCAGTAAAAATACAGAAGAAAAGATGTTTGTGAAAAACAATAAAATTTCATTTGCAGGAAGATGTCCATTTTTGGCTTGAAAAAAAAAGTTTTTTGTTGTAAAAATTCCAGCTTTTTTCATCTGCAGATTTTATAGTTTTCCTCCCTCAATAGTCTTCAGTGGGGTGAAGGCTGCTGTTGCTATTATTTATATGCATTTCAAAAGTGCCTCAAAACCCCAATTACAGAGCAGGACCCTGTTGTGCTAGGTTCTGTACAAACAGAACAGAAGGGCAGTTCCTGCCCCCAAAGAGTTTACAGTCGACTACAATACAAATAAGTTATTTGTTTGTATTATAGTAGCGCTTATGGGATCTGTCAAGGTTCCTTCCCCACTCTGAACTCTAGGGTACAGATGTGGGGACCTGCATGAAAACCCCCCAAGCTTACTTTTACCAGCTTAGGTTAAAACTTCCCCAAGGTACAAACTATTTTACCCTTTGCCCTTGGACTTCCACTGCCACCACCAAACGTTTATCTGGGTTACTGGGAAAACGTTGTTTGGAAACGTCTTTCCCCCCAAAATCCTCCCAACCCTTGCACCCCACTTCCTGGGGAAGGTTTGGTTAAAAAAACAACACCTCACCAATTTGCATAGGTGACCACAGACAGACCCAAACCCTTGGATCTTAAGAACAATGAAAAAGCATTCAGTTTTCTTACAAGAAGACTTTTAATAGAAGTAAAAAAGAATCACCTCTGTAAAATCAGGATGGTAAATACCTTACAGGATAATTAGATTCAAAACATAGAGAATCCCTCTAGGCAAACCCTTAGGTTACAAAAAGACACACAGGAATATTCATTCTATTCAGCACAATTTATTTTCTCAGCCATTTAAAGAAATCATAATCTAATGCATATCTAGCTAGATTACTTACTAAGTTCTAAGACTCCATTCCTGTTCTGTCCCCGGCAAAAGCATCATACAGACAGACAGAGTCAGACCCTTTGGTGTTCTCCCTCTTCCCAGCTTTTGAAAGTACCTTGTCTCCTCATTGGTCATTTTGGTCAGGTGCCAGTGAGGTTATCCTAGCTTCTTAACCCTTTACAGGTGAAAGGGTTTTTTCCTCTGGCCAGGAGGGATTTAAAGATGTTTACCCTTCCCTTTATATTTATGACAGGCTGCTACTGAGACCGGGGCCCAGTTGTGCTGGGCACTATATAAACAAACATATGGTAAGTCTACACTGCAACTAGATGGGTAATTTCCAGCCTAGACATGCTAGGTTTAATAGACAGTGCGCTAAAAATAGCAGGGTAGCCCTAGTGGTACAGATGAAGTCCCAGACTTTCTACCCCAAGTACTAATCTAGGGCCTTGGATGGGATTGTCCTGGGGTGGCTAGCCCAGGCTATTGCAGCTATTTTTACCAAGCTACCTTGATCAAACCTAGCATGTCTAAACTGGAAATTACGCCTTCCACTGGATTGTTGATGCCCAGGGAGTAAAAGCATGGCTGGGCAAGGAATAGCCGTGACATGGAGCACTGATCCCCCATTCTGCATGATGCATATCATTTCCTCCACTCGCTGAAGTGGAGGGTAGGAGCTGGGCCCAGGGTAATACAGGGTTCTGCTTGCAGAATACTGATCGCCTATTGCAAGTGAGGGCGGAAGAATTGTCGCATTTGTGAATCAGAGCTCTCCCACTCTTCCATGGTGCGCTGTTCTGAGTCACATCTCTGGTGTTATTTGACAGCAAGTGCACTTCATTCATATCAGCAATGATCTAAATTTAATAACCTGCTCACGGCTTTTCGCCTTGTATCGAATGTGGAGCAAAGCAGAAAATAATGATGCTCCTGGGGAGAGGCCGGGGTTGAAACCTCTCATCTTGTTGTTTTATTTCTGTCTGTCTAGCATCTTTCTAGCCTTGATAGCTGTTTGTTTTAACAATTTGAATAATAGCTTGTTGGAGAAAGAAGGAAAGGGAAGACCATTGATCCAAATGGTATTTTTTCCTGCTGGGCATTGAAAATGTACCTTGGCTTGTGGGATGATATAGGTGGCATTACCCACTGTTTGGAAAAAAATATACACTTTATTTTAAGCATGTTCGACGGCTCTTTCCATGAGCTTAAACAAATATAATGATTGTTGGATGGAAACCACTGGGAAGGCTGTGTCATTCAAAAGCTTCCCCATTCCTCCTGACGTGGGTGCTTGTATTTATTTGTGGGTTGGTGTAGAAACATCAGTGTGTTAATTGGGAGACATGCCACGGCCATGAGGTGGAAATGAAACAAGCAAGGCAATCAGAAAAATAAACAGAGCACTCCTGCAGTGTGGAATCCAAGGGTTCAAAGTGCATCTTCCACTCGGGCATTAGAACAGGGGTTTTCAAGCTTTTTTCATTTATGGACCCCAACAAAATTTTGAAGGAGGTGCGGACCCCTTTGGAAATCTTAGACATAGTCTGCGGGCCCCAGGCGGAAAATCGCTGTTCTATGGTAATGACAACCTTTCATGGACCCCTTAGACATATTCTGTGGACCCCCAGGGGTCCGCGGATATCAGGTTGAAAACCACTGCACTAGAATAGCCCCCTCCCCTTCCGCCCAGGGCTCCTTCCCACCTCTCCCCTTCTGCCCCGTCCCTCTCTGGAACCTGGAGCCCCACCACAGCTGCTGGCCTCCCCACCCCAGGCAAGCGCCTCCCCCAACCCCAGCCCCAGAGCACCAGGTGCCACCAACCCTAACCCTGGAGTGAGGGGTCCCTGACCTCAGCCCCAGAGCACCAGGTGGGGCAGCACCGCAGTAGAACCCCCAGTCCCAGCCCCAGAGTGTGGGGCGGGCAGTGCCAGGTAGGCACCAGCCCTAGCCTCCCCAGATCCCGGAGGCAGGCTGCCCAGCCCCAGCCTGGGCCATAAAAGAGCGGGAACTCATAGGCACTCTACTGGGGGCGGAGCGTGGGCAGGGCCATGCCAGGTTGTTTGGGGAGGCTCAGCCTCCCCCAGCCTATGATACCCGCTGCCCATGACAGAAGCCAAGAATCAGCCCATAAACACAAACAAGCTTTGTTTCTTGCTCATTATTTTTAGAAGCAACGTAACACCGACAAAGGCCAGTATAATAACAGACGATTGCCAAACACACCTCTTTCTTGTTTTGCTTTTGCTGAATGGTTTTATAGGAGGTGGACTTAGTAATGTTGTGGCAAAGTGTCATTTCCTTTTTTATTGGGATTACTCAAGTATATAAATAGATGGTGGAGGTCAATCCTTTTATGAAGTTTGCACCGTGGTTAATCAGTAGGAGCTGAGATCTTCTTGGAAGTGTTAAAGAGTTTGCTGCGGTTTTATTCATGGCTGTTGAAAAACCTTCAGATAACAAAGTACTTGTCTGGAGCATGTTGCTGTGGAAGACCCCAGTCCTGCAATGAGGTCCATGTAGTCAGACCCCTGAGCATCCATCCAGCCGCATTAAAGTCAATGGGGCTCTGCATGGATGGGGAGTCTGTTTGCATGGCACTTATTGAAGGTTTGGGGCCTTGGCTGGCAATGTGCTGCAGCTGGAGGCAGTGTGGTTCAATGGATATCGCCGTGGGCAGCAGGCATAAGATGCCAGGGGAGGCTAAGCCTCCCCAAACAGCCGGCCCGCCGCCTTTGGAGCATGCCACCACCAAAAGGGTGGGGGCCCCGGCTGTGGCCCTGCCCGCGCTCTGCCCCCATGTCCCACTCCAGCTTGTCCTCTTCCCCCTGAAGCCTCACCTTCCCTCCGCCTCTTCCCATCCTTGCTCTGCCCACATGGGGACTGAGGGAGGAGGCGAAGAGGCGCGAGTGGTGGGTGGGGAGGGGGCATGAGGAGTGGGTGAGCGGGGCTTCAGGGAAGGGGGCTGTACAGGGCCGGGAGTAGAGCATAGGCGGAGCTTCAGGGAGAAGGAGGCCAAGTGGGGATGAGGCCATGGTCTGGACACGCCCAGTCTCCCCAAATGGAAGAGTCATGTGCTGCCCCTGGACAGTGCATTGCACTAGCGGTCAGAAAACCTGGGTTCTGTTCCCCCACTCTGCCAACCACGTTCTGGGACTAGGCAAGTAATTGCCTCTGTTTGTCCTCCCACCCTTTCTCTGTCTTGTCTATTTATATTGTGAGCCCTGCAGAGCAGGGACTGTCTTTCCCACTGTTTGTGCAGTGCCTGATCTCAGTGGGGACTGTTAGAAGATGGAGAATTTAAGAAAATACAGACACTTAAAAGAACAGAGCGAGTGGGAAGGGAAAACAGGTTTTTTAACTGACAATAGGGCAGTAAAATAAATAAAACTTATAAAACACAAGCCGCTTCTAAATTTAGGACATTGTTTAAATAAAACCTTTATATTTTGATACTAATTTAATTGAAGGCCAGTCTTGGGACCAGCATTTGACCTATATTTTATGGCCTTCATCCTGCAAATGGAACTGTGTAGGTGGACTCCTGGACTGTGCAGAGCACCATTGAATTCAGTAGGGCTGTAGGTGGGTGGGGGGTGGAGGTGGGGAAGAGTTTGCTCATGCAGATACGATTGCAGGATCAAGTCTATGTCTGAAGGCTGCTTGTAATTTTTTTTAATGCATCAGTTATATTTGGCTAGAATGACACCAATGTCATCCACCTAGTGCTCATCACAAGCAGCTCTATAGTAGGAAACAGCAATCATGTGGGATCCAATAGTAGCAAATCAGCCCAGCAGTTATTAGTGGTCTGATGATAACAAACCAATTAATATATGTGCAGGAAGAAAAAAGCTTGGCCGTGAAACAGATTTGAGTGTCAGGCACCTGGAAAGTTAGTAGACATGCCTAGATACTATGGGGATGGGCAGTATACAATATCCCAAGACACAGCAAAATCCAGAATTATTGAAAAGCTATTATGATGATGCCTTTTAAATTAATGTTGTTCATGTTACAGAACAATGGCATTCAGGGCATCCTGTGTGCAGCGGAAGCAGTTCAGAGACGGGGGAACCTACAGAGGAGAATGCACACCATGGATTTGTGCTCTGTAGTGCTCCTTTGAACCCGGCACACAGAGGTTTGAAGAGAAAGAGTCTGTCAGAAGGCAAGATATTCTGATCCCATCTGACCTGGCTTGGAATCATATGAAATTCTGACAGCGTTTGAATGACACAAAGCTAATATTTGCACAAGCACTGCCTGTCTCATTCAAAGACTTCTGCAGCCTTGTTGGCCAAATTCAGCTCTTGGTTATGCTAGTGGAAAATCTAGAGTGTGGCCCTAAATCTGGTTAATCTCCATCAAAACAAAAGTAGTTAAAATATTTACTCTTTCTAATGAAACATGCAAGGTAGTAACTTTTATAGTCAAGACATATTCAGTGTTGAACCTGGCTAAATATATGGTGAAAGAATTTATAGGCCTGGCATAAGGTAGTAAAATGTGTACTCTAAGGACTCTGGTTAATCTTTAATTTCAGGCCACTGTTGTTATGCCTGCAGTGTCAGACAAAAAGGGGGCATAGGCCCTGTTTTAAGGTAGTATTCTTGCCTTATTTACAGGGCAACACTGCACATTCTGAGGGACAACTGAAAAGACGGACTGGATGTGCAGCGTGGCCCACAAACTAAGATGTTTTGGACTTTCAACTCCGACTAAGCAAGCAGAGGATGGGCCTATCAGTATGTGGCTCCAGTCCGCTAGGTTGATCAGAGAGCAGGGTATCATGTGGCAGTAATAAAGAATTATGGGAAGAGTTTTTTCTTTACACGTGGAATCCCCGCCTGCTTGGTGTGGCACTCTGTCCCCATCTACTGGTGGCTAGACCATCTAGAGATCAGGCCTTAGAGGGTCATGACTTAAGCTCAAGAGGCCCCAGGTGTGATCCCCATGGCCGATGATGTACACAGGGGGTATTAGTGTTACACACGGATCAAAGAACTTTATTAGAGTAAGGAAAACAGCGTTAATCTAGAGCTGGTTGGAAAACGAAAATGTTCATGAAAAATGTTAGTTGTTTCTGTTTCCCACGGTTCAAACCAGACCCATTGTTTGTTTTCCACAAATGTTTTCTTACATTGAAAATGGTCTCGAAATAAGTCCAGAAAAACGTTCATCTTCTGAAAACCATAAACCAAAAATGTCCAGGCTCATTTCAACAAAGTTTGGCACTCAAATTTCAGGTAAAACATTGATCAAAGACGTTGCAAAAAATGTGGAGGGTTTTTTAAAATTTCACAAGGTTCTCCCAAACCTTTTTCAAGGAAAAGCAGTTTCTGTTGACATACCCCATTGTGTTCTAAAAATTGCAAGCAGCTCTAGTATTATCCACTGAACTCTCTTTCCATTTCTTTCCATTTTCCTGTAGAGTTTCTACTTAGAATCTTGCCTACTCCTCCCTGCTTAGCTTCCTGTTACAGATTTAAAGAAATAGTACCTGTACCCTCACAAGACCTACCCCTATAACTCTGCAAAGGAGACTGTTTTGTAAACCCATCTTAGTTCATCTCTCCATACCACAGCAAATCTGCGGTATTATTGATGCCCTGAAGATGCCTCCACAATCACAATACAAGGAAAGCTGGGTAGCAGGAGCACCCGTCTGGTTGACACTGAACTTCATGCCTTTAGAAACATCACAGCAGTGGTGGACCTTCATGGGGGACTTGAATAAGTCCAGGGGAGTAGCTTTTTAGAAGGGTGATTCTTACATGGGAGTTAGCCTGGGAAAAAAGCACAGACGTTTGCCTGAGAAACAAATCAACAGAACTGACATTGGCTCGACTATATTAAGGCTCCCTCTTCATGATAAACTGTTGGTAGAGCAGAGATGTCAGCATTTGGCTGCGGTCACCCTGAAGTTTTTCTCATCCTTTAATGCCATTTTTGATTTATAGAGGCACTTAGTGGCCAGATGTGAGGGAACAACCCACAGTCAAGAAGGATGTTAACAGAGTGTCGTCTTGATCTGTTTCCAATGAACGCCTGGCTATTTAGTCTCACTTTCTTGGCCATATATTTTGAGCCTGGGTTAAATAAATCACTGATTGGTCAATGATGATTCATAACACATGAAACCCCCCCCCCCCCATGTTCCAGTCATGTTAAGATTGTGATGCAACCATCAAAAGGAAGGAAATTAAAAGTGAAAGCAAACACCTTCCCAACTTAACTCATTCAGTTAGAGAAGGGGAATACCTGGAACCACAATGCATCTGAAAGAGACCTTGACATGATAGTGAACAGGAAATTGGATTTTAGCTTGTAAAATAGTACCAGAGGGGAAACAAATTAGCCATTGTGATGGAGAATTAGAAGCATCACATCACGAAGCAGGGAGGCAATAGTACTCTGTATGTCACTGTTGTGATTAGAAATATGTCTGCACTGTAGGTGTAATTTCCAACTCAGGCAGACATACCTGGGTTAGCTCTGGTTGGGCTAGTGCGGAAAAAATACCAGTGTAGATGCAAAAAGAAAAGGAGTACTTGTGGCACCTTAGAGACTAACCAATTTATTAGAGCATAAGCTTTCGTGAGCTACAGCTCACTTCATCAGATGCATATGCATCTGATGAAGTGAGCTGTAGCTCACGAAAGCTTATGCTCTAATAAATTGGTTAGTCTCTAAGGTGCCACAAGTACTCCTTTTCTTTTTGCGAATACAGACTAACACGGCTGTTACTCTGAAACCAGTGTAGATGCAGTGTGTGTGGGGAGTGGCTTCTGCATAGGATGACATTATGCAGAAGTAAATTAAAACTGCATTGCAGTACAGAGAGAAATCTGTGGGCGTATGGAATAGTCCAAGTGGAGATGAACCTGAATTGGGAAACGGTGTTAAAACCGTCACCAGCTACCTGAACTTTGGAAAAGTTTGCCTCAAGATTCTGATATGAGCATTACACCTTGGGGCTTTCTGCATACTGGAAACACAATGCCAAACCTGAACTTCGGGGAAGTTCAGAATTGTTTCTGAACCTGGCTATGAGGTCTGCATCTCTGGCCCATCTCTGTTAAAAACAACAAGTGGACAAAAACATTTGAAGATGAGAACATATAGCAGGGGAAGACAGGAACAGAGAGAAATTCTATAAACTGTACGTAGGACACTCACATGTGCCAGCCAGTGGTTCCTTTCTTCTCTCCCTCAGACATACCATGGGCTTTCTTTTTTGCTAGAAAAATGCTTGTCCCTTTAATAACGGAATCACCCTTGGTGGTCACTGTGGGAGAACATGCCTTTTGAATTACAGGAAAAAGTGCTTCACAAAAATTGTCCCAGTTTTGCAAACCCAACAAAGAGTCTGAGAGCCTTGAAGAGCCTCCAACACCAGGAGGTTTGCCTATCCCAACTTCTTTTCATTATTGTCATTTTCTTGCACCTCTCTGCGTCTGGACCCCAGCTGAGAATAGAACGAACAGTGCCAAAGTAATGTGAGAAAGACTGTTTGTGTGGTCAGCCCAACCCAGTCAGAAGCAGAAAGTACCAGATTTATTATGGGAAAGCCTGTTGTTGTTACTGATTTCTAGCCTATGTTAGCTCTGCAGGCTTAAGGTATCTACATAGGCTTCCTCTATACATCTAAACACTGACTCGGCAAGGTACCTAACTTTAAGCACATGAAGTTAATTAGTACCTTACTGAGAATCTTGGCTGCCAATCCAAACTAGCAACATTTTGAGGTTTGCCCATGTCTCCTGTGCCATCCTAACATCGTTTTGGAGAAAATGTTAGAATCAGGAAGGAGATGCTATTTTCTTCACTCTCTCTCTGGTCCCTGTCACGATAGTATCTAAGTGCCTCACAGTCTTTAATGTTTCATTCTGACAATGCCTATGAGAAGTAGTGAATTACTATTCATAGAATCAGAGAATATCAGGGTTGGAAGGGATCTCAGGAGGTCTTCTAGTCCAACCCCCTGCTCAAAGCAGGACCAATCCCCAATTTTTGCCCCAGATCCCAAATGGCCCCCTCAAGGATTGAACTCACAACCCTGGGTTTAGCAGGCCAATGCTCAAACCCCTGACCAATCCTAGGATGCATCAGGTGAGGTATTTCCAGTACAGATAGAGAAGTGTTATTACTGTTATACAAGTCACTGGTGATACCTTTTCTCGAATACTGTGTGCAATTCTCATCTCCCACGTTTAAGAAAGATGAATTCAAACTGGAACAGGTACAGAGAAGGGCTACTAGGATGATCAAAGGAATGGAGAACCTACCTTATGAGAGGAGACCTAAGGAGTTTGGCTTATTTAGCATAACCAAACAAAAGCTGAGGGGAGATATAATTGCTCTCTATTAATACATCAGAGCAATAAACACCAGGGAGGGAAAGGAGTTATTTAAATTAAGGGCTAATATTAGTGCAATAACAAATGTTTGTAAACTGGCCATCAATAAGTTTACGCTAGAAACTAGATGAAAAGTTTTTCACCATCAGAGGAATAAAGTTCTGGAACAGCCTTCCAAGCAGAATAGGGCATGCAAAAAAACTAACCTGTTTCAAGAGAGAGCTTGAGAAGTTTATGGAAGGGATGGTATGATGAGGTTGTCTACAATGGCATATGGCCCACCCATGACTGCTCGTAGCAAATATCTCCAACAGTCGGAAATGGAAAAAGAACGAGGAGTACTTGTGGCACCTTAGAGACTAACAAATTTATTTGAGAATAAGCTTTAGTGAGCTAAAACCCACTTCACCGGATGCATGCAGTGGAAAATACAGTAGGAAGAGATATATATACACAGAGAATATGAAACAATGGGTGTTGCCATACTCACTATAACGAGAGTAATCAGGTACGGTGAGCTATTATCAGCAGGAGAAAAAAAACCTTTTGTAGTGATAATCAGGATGGCCCATTTCCAACAGTTGACAAGAAGGTGTGAGTAACCGTAGGGGGACACTAGATGTGGAGGGCTCTGAGTTACTACAGAGAATTCTTTTCTAGATGTCTGGCTGCTGGGTCTTTCCCACATGCCCAGGGTCTAACTGATCTCCATATTTGGGATTTGGAAGGGATTTCCTCCCAGGTCACATTGGCAGAGACCCTGGGTTTTTTTCACTTTCCTCTGCAGTGTGGGGCTCGGGTCACTTTCTGGTTTGAACTAGAGTAAATGGTGGATTCTCTGTAACTTGAAGTCTTTAAATCAAAATATGAGGACTTCAGTAACTCAACCAGAGGTTATGAGTTTATTACAGGAGAGCATGGCTCAGGTGCTGTGATCTGCAATGCTCCCTTCTGGCCTTAAAGTCTATGAGTATTAGTCCCATTTTACAGATGGGGAATTTAGGCACAGAGAAGCTAAGTGATTTTCCCAAGTCACACAGAAAGTTTGTGGCAGGGCAGGGAATTAAATCCTGATCTTCCAAGTCCTAGGCTTGTGCTCTAACCACTGGATAGTCCTTCCCCTCAGAAGCTCCTGCCCCTTTCCCGCGTCTCATGAGGCTCCCGCCACATTCACTTCTTCCATCCTCTTTCTATTTCAGAGCAAAACAAAATATCTTAACCCATAGGGAGTGCCATGAATACAGGAGCACCATACAAAACAGCACAAATCACACCTACATTTTTCCCATTTCTCCCCCACCCAACCCCCTATTTCAAAAAGTTGCCAAATTAAAAGAACACTCCCAGTAAGTTGCACAGAGCCTGATCCAGCACCCTTTCAGTAAGCTGGTCATGGCACATCTGCCAAGATCTGATAGACAACCCTCTTGATGGTTGAGCTCAACAATAGATGTTGTGTGTGTGTCACCTTTACCAGGCTGCTGATGAGACACACTTCCAACCTCCTCAACTCTGGCTGCTGCAGAATTACAGGTCTTCCCCAGATCCCCTGTGGGGTCTGGAACAGTGTTTGCCCATGGCTAACTGTTAGGCATGCAGGTCTACAGAAATTAGTATGATGAGTCCGAGCACAGATATGTCATAAAGTTGCTACATGAATTATTTATAATTATTTCCTTCCGCAGCCACTTGACAGTTGACATTGCTAGAAGGCTGTGTTTGCTGTGCATGAATCAGGCATAAAGCCTCCTCCGGTTTAAAGTAACAGAGGAAGCAAAATTGTATGTGCTATCAATCAATGGTTGTAATAAAATTTCATTGATTGAGAGTGTTTTAAGTAAATACTGGATTTCAAGCCTGGACATAAAGGTGTCTCATTGCACAGTAATCTCACTCGATGGCCAAAAGAACTCGGTAATGTCTCCTAATTTATGGACAATGTCCACATCAAGTAATTAGGGGCTTGTCACAATGGGATGGTGTGTTGGAGGGTATGAATGAGTGGGAGGATATAACAGAGGCCCAGGCAGAAAAACATCGCAGTCCAGTCGTCGTTGCTTTGTGCTTGGCAAATATTTCACTTGCGTGTCCGAATCAAGGATGGTGGCTAGAGGCCAAAGGGGAAGTTGTAGTGTTGGTCCTGAGCCATCTAGCTTGGATGTGGGTCTGTAGGTAAGTTTCTCCAAAGTTGACGGGTATTTGGAGATAGTGCTTTTTGGTCAAGCTATTCCCAGTAGTTTCCAGGCTTGGAAACTGTGGTCTGTGGATCATTTGCTGGTAGTTTGCAAAGAACTGGTTGGTCCCACGGTGCTGACTCCTCCTGCTTGTTTCCTTTTACATCACATTCAAAGAAGCCTAAAATCCATTCTGTCCTCTCCTGACATTACACTTCCATATAAGCAATTGCTGGAGTTTTCACTGGGACGTAATGGGATTGTGCATGGAATGGGAGGCAGTCAAGGTGGCCCTGAATAGGAAAGGAAGTGTCCACAAGACAGTCTCGATATTAAGACATGGTCCACACTATGAAAAAATTTGGGAACTCTCAACCCGGGAGAGGTTGGAGAGAATAATAATAATACTGTCATGCATTTACATACTGTCATCTTGTGTTTAGGTATTATGTTGTTGGGTGCTATAGAAAATCCTGAAGTAGATAGTACAGAATGTATATAAATCATTCTGGGCATTTTGATAAATCAACATGGGCTGAGATCGTCCTCAGTTTTATTCCATCGACTTCAGTGGAGTTCCACTGGAAATGAATTTGAATCCCATAAATCCAGGAAAGAATATCAATTTGTCATCACAATTTTAGGCCTAATCTACATATAAAGTTAGGTCAATATAAGTCACTTTGCGTTGACTTATCTGTGCATGTATCTAAACTCAGATTATTCTCTGGCTGAAGTAAGCTTCCTGTTACAGTGACGCAGTAAACCAACCCCTTGAAAAGTGTCGAACCATGGTCAACCTACTTAAGTCAACGTGGTGTGAGTGAAGACACTGCATGACCCAGGGCTGACCATTAAAGTGCTCGTTCAAAGCCTCCCTCAACAGCACAGCTCCACATTGGGCTCTTGTAATAGCCCTTCTGTCTGGCTGTTCAAAATCAGCGGACAGCTGCTACACCTGCGTCCTGGCAGCAGCTATTATCTCACATATATTATGCAGGACAAAACAGGCAGCTATGACCACTGTGATATATTTCTCACTGAGATCCAATCTATGGAGTAAACACCACCAGTGTCCCTTCAGTCTTTTTGCGCATGGTAAGCTGGTAGCTGAATCTTTCTTTGGTGTTGTCGAGGTGGCAAGGGGAGCAAAGGATAGGCTGGGTCCCCAAGAATCACTGTCGGTGTTTCAATATAGTCAATGGTAATCCACCACTTGGGAAAGAATGTCCCTGCTTGCAGCTTTCTGAACAGTCCTGTATTCTTATTGATATTGCGGAAGCATCCCTGGTGAACCCCCAATACTTGCATAACCATAGAGGTAGCCCTTTCTATTGATGTACTCTGTGGCAAGATGGGCTGCTGCCAAAATAGATATCTACATGCGGTCACCCTACTGCAGTTCGGGAACCCCATTGCTGCAAATCTATCCACTATGTCCTGCACCATGCTGAGAGTCACAGTTCTGCATAGCAGGAGATGAAGAACTACCCTACACCCTTGCATGACAACAGCCCGCACTGTGGATTTTCCAACTCCAAAATGGTTTCTCACTGACTAGTAGCAATCTAGTGTTACAAGCTTCCAGAGCGTGATCGCCACTGGCTTTTCCACTGACGGTATAGCTCTCATTCTGGTGCCTCTGCACTGGAGGGCTAGGGTGAGCTCAACACACAGATCCAGGAACGTGTCCTTTTGCATCTGAAAGTTCTGCAGTCACAGCTAGTCCTCCCAAACCTTCATTATGATGCAATCTTAACAGTCAGGTCTTGTTTCTCAGCACTCCCTCTGCAGCTGCTCCATAAACACCTTCAACAACCTTGAATTGGTTTTTGCTATGTCCCTCAGAAAACTCTTCCTGGAAGAAATCATCATGTCCCTTGTTGCAGTATTTTCCGTGGGTCAGAAAATACAGGAGGGTCATGCGTCCCGTATTTACTGCAACTTTCATGAGAACAGTGCAGAGCTTCTGAGGGTTCCATGCATGGAACCCACATGGGTTTGTTGGATTTTTAAAAAATCCCATGAAAACTATGGGATATGGGATGGAGAAAGCTGCATGCTGGGATCTAGCTCCCAGAGATCCCTGGGCAAGTCATGATTATTCCACAAAATATTGCAAAAATGTCCCAAAAGGCCTTGTGCTGGACAGTGGCACATGACACATAGGATTCCCAATCTGTGGTGCACTGCACTTTACATTGACACAAGCATTCCTGGTGAGTCTGCGCAGCACTGACAAAAACAGCCGAGCCCTATACAAACCCTATAGACAGGCAGCAGAGCCCTATACAAACTTTGGAGGCTATTTGCCAATTGACTTGCTTCAGCCAAAATGGCCTTAGGAGCACTCGTCTCATCTTCTGATTTGGCTTTTATGTTGTTTTGGGCTGAATTTGACTAGTCAAAGTGAAGGCCTTGTATAAGCAAAATACTATAGTTGTGTGAGTAGGGTGACCAGATAGCAAGTGTGAAAAATCAGGATGGGGGACAGAGGGTGAGTGTAATAGGCAGCTATATAAGACAAAGCCCCGAATATCGGGACTGTCCCTATAAAATCAGGACATCTGGTTACCCTATGTGTGAATGATCCTATGTTCCCACTGGATATGTTTTGTACAGTTCTGTGCTGATACGGGTCAACAAGACTGTACTAAGAAACTGTTTTTAAAAACCAATGTGAACAGTGCAGTGAGTAAAGGAAATTGACCAGAATAGCTATTTGGAATAACTAGTTTACTTAGAGCGGGATGACATTTTTTTAAGACAAATAGTTTTTTCATTAAGGGATTGACTGACATCATTTACAAATTTGGCAAATAGTTTCAGCCCAAAAATGTTTTTGAAAAGTCAAAACATTTTGTTGTGGCATTTTCTAAATGAAACATTTCGACTTTTCATTCAGAAGCAATGTTTGGTTTTGAAATTTAGTTAGGTTTATTTCAAAAACCCAACCAACCAAAGATACAAGTGTAACAAACACCCCCAAATGAAACAAACTATTTCACAAAATGTTTTGTTTGACCCAAAATGAAATTGGGCAGGGAAGGGTTGTTTCAGCAACAACAAACAGACATTTTCTATTTCAGATTGACCCAAAATGAATAAATATATATTTTTTTAGATTAGTCAGGTCAGCCAATTCTTTGCTCAACTCTAATTTTGCTATAGCTGTCCTGGAATAACTGCCCACGTGGACACTTATCCCAGAATGACTTCCCCATGTAGACAAGTCCTTAATCTCAAATGGATTTTGTAAACTATTATAAAGAAGTCTGTCCTATCCACAGGGGCAAAACCATGCTGATTATTGTTAGTAGTATCGAACATTTCTGTTATAATATTGCCCAAAGGCCTTGGCTGAGATTTGGGTTCCACTGTACTGGGAGTTGCACAAACATTAATAAGAGACAATCCCTGCCCCGAAGGTCTTAAAACCAAAAAGAAAGTCTGTTAACAACAATTTCCTAACATAGCCTTTTAGAGTAGATGGGACTTAATTTTTTTTAAAAAAGCAATTGCTTTGATTAATTTTGGAATAAATATCTCAAAAGCAGTGATTTTTTTAAAAAAAATCTCTAGATAATACATTTTGTTGAAGCAATGAATGTGTTTCTTTCTCATACCGATGGCTAATTTGTACGTGTGTGAGAGACGTGCTTGAATTGTACAAGCTAAAGATTCTAAATAACAACAAAACGATAGACTAGAAGTGGTGGAAATATTTGGAATAAAGAGGTCTTTTTTTCCCCAAAAATTTACTAATCAAAACATTACAAAAATTGTTAAACTTTTTTTTTTTTAAATGGGTTTATTGAAAGCATTATCAAAATGGTTGTAGACATTTTAATCAAACTTTTTTTTTAACTGAAAACATGATTAAAATAATTATTGAAATTTTAAAATTGAGTGAAAACTGGGTTCTGGTAAATGAAAAAAATCCGGAACTATTTGTGACCTTAGATTAAAATTTCGATTAAGAATTTTTCATGCACCTTTTTTTTAAAAGAAGTGGTCCATTTCAAACCCTGTGAAGTGAAAACCATTTTAAAATTTCAAAAATATTCACAAAATTGTGTTTATTTTTCATCCAGCTCTGGATAGAATTAAGCATGTATTAGCTAATCCAGTCTGTCTCACACAGGGTTGACTGCTCTCATGGTTTGATCATGAGTCTTGCAATAATTGGTGGTTTCCATAAAGTCCGTAAAACTTGTGGAGTCAGAAGATTGCATGAAAATCTCAGATTTCATTTTTTAAATTAAGGAAGTTCCTCACACTTGTGGTTTCAGAGAAGTTTGAAAATATGACCAGATTGTGACCAAGCGGCTCAGAAACCAGTAGTCAAATAAAAAGCACCCAAATGTATTTTTTTAAACTCATGATTAAGCCAATCTCTTGATTTTTTTGTGACCTAACTGATGCTTTTTTGGACACTTCGGGTTGGTGATACTGTGTGTGTGCATACAGATCCATGCACACATTCTTGAGAGAGCCTCTGGATTTCTGAGTAGGGGAGATTCTCAAAATGATCTGCAATCCAAGCCCTGAGCTCTGAGACTTACATGTGCTACCAACCCGTGCCCCAGGAGTTTGTGGTGGGGAGATGCTCTGTTTGATTGGGGTTGCTGATGCAGATAGATGGCATTTGCATACATATAGGCCAGCTTTTTCGTACCTGCAGGCTGGCGCTGAGTTTTCACTGCTGTAGGATGGTAGCAAAAGAAACTGATGTCCTGGCTTTTTAGCCTCACCATCTGCAGGCGAATTTCTCTCCATACTACGCACCCTCTTATAAGGAGGAGGAGGAGGAGGTACACTGATGGAATTTGTCTCACCCTCTGATCAGGGACCCACATTATTCATCATTCCAGGCCAACATGGGTCTTAATCCATTCTTGATAACCATACGTTTGCTATGATTTACTAAAACTCCATAGCTTTCTCCTCTGCATTTCCCATTCATTTTGCTGGGACAGTGGAAAGCCAGTCAAATCAGACCTGCTTAGGACTTCTGTTTCATACAGTCACTTGTGTTTTTGGAAGGCTTTCTGTCTGCCTGCCCAGAAATTTGAGGAGGCATTTTAAGCTTGGAATGCTGGGATCTGAAAGTGTCCATCAACTCCCCTCATCTGTGGTCTGTGCCCTAAGGGCAAAGCATGGTATGGTAAAGCATGATCGATTACGAGCGCTTAATCGCTGTTGTAAGTTATCATGGTATTTTCGCCACGATTGTGGAATGTGTTTCTGATTCCACTTGTAGCTAGAGCTTGAACTAGGGGAGGGCAGAGAGAAAGTTGATTCCTGACACCCCGTTCTCATTGTTGCGTGTTCAAAAAAAAGGGGAGGGGGAAATGAATTGGGGGAAAGAAAAGACAAAAGGGAAAGAAAGTTTTTGCTTATCGCTAGTGTCTCGGGGGAGGGGGACACCACAGTATCGAGGGTGTAACATCACTTCGGGAGGTCACGCTGTTGCATTTGGGGTTCTGTGCTGTCACTTTTTTGGGCATGCGGGTATCCCTTCCCTTTTCTTTTTCCTTTTTGGGACGTTGGAACGATCTATTTGGATAATGCTGGTCGGTCCATTTGTGCTGTTAATTTTAAGATCTTCTAAAAGGACTGACCTCTTTCTGAGCTTACAATCATTGCTAGCTCCAAGCCACACAATCTGTATTAAGGGCTACTTCAAAGAGACAGGTCCAACCAGCCCTGAACTATGGGGAGCTTGAAATCTGCATCCAGATCTGAATTGTGGAGCTGGGTTCTCTTTGACTTATCCTAATCATTTTACAGATTTCATGTTCCTTATTCTCTGCTGTTATATCTCAGACTGGGTCAGATTCTCCGCTGGTATAAATTGCTATGATTCCACTGAAGTGAATAGAGTTATGTCAATATACATCATCTGAGGACCTGGCTCATTATTTTCAGAGGCTGCCATGCACCAGTTAAGCGGTGGACACCGTGCCCTGTAGAGGCCCTCTGTAGCTCTGCTGAATTTCATCTTCTTCACAAGCTAGGCCCACGTTTTCCACCCTCTCACTGTGTAACTGCATTGACTACAGTGGCTTTACTCCTGACTTAGAGGAGTAAATGAGTGGAGAACCAGGACCCCATTGCCGAAGTCACACTAGTGAAGTCTCCCTGTTCTCATCCATTTGTTTGTTCGTACTAGTTCAACGCTGTTCTTACAGCAGTGCAGAGAACAAATAAAAAAAATTAGCAAATCTTGCATGCTTAGCTCTTCATTTGCAAACATTGTTTACAAAGAAACCATATACACTTCCTTAAACAGGACCCAAAATAGATTTTTCTGAAGGCTGATTGAGGGGGGAAAAGTATGCACTCCAAAGATGGAACTTTATATAGTCCAGAGGTGCCGAGTAGGGGGGCGGGATGCAGGGTCATGTGCCCCTCCAGAGTTCCTGCTTGGCTTGTACTGAGCATGCTCACATGGACTGAACATGCTCAGTAACGTCTGCTGTAGCCACTGCCCTTCCCCACTACCGGCAGTTATGAATCGTGCCTGAGCCAGACCCTCAGCTGGTGGAAAAAGTTTAGCTCATTCGATAAAGTGACACCTATTTCCACCAGCTGAGGATCTGTCCCCAAGTTTCAGCCTTAACTGAAACTTTGCAGTAGTTTGATACTCGACTGGGGGGAGGGGGGGGAGGGGAGGAGAGTGGATGTGGATTGCAATGGAAGTATTCACACAGCCTCGAATTGTTTCCGTAGTTTCACTGTAGCTATAATTCTAACCCTAATGATAAAAGCTATAGTGTTACTAGGGTATTTTTTTTGGTCTTGGGTGGTCCAGAATGTACAGTCATTCATGTTCTCAGCTGGGTTTCCACCACATTTCTGATTGACCTGATTACTTTCCCAGTGACAGAATCCAAAATTGAAACCACATCAGAACTCCCTGTAGCTGGTTCTGTTTTTGATGTTCCTCTGGCAGCTCAGCAGGATGTGTGTCTTCATGGGGTTTTTCCCCCCCATGGTGGGCCTGCATTGTGGGGCATAAGTGACAGGCCCTGGAGCTTCACCTCTGCAGCATGCGCTGGTTAATGATGCTAATGGGGAAGTTCTGGAGGAGGGGGGTAGAAAATTTAAATACGGATGAGAGAAGAATTTAGGTCCAAATCCTGGACATCAGAAGACAGCTTGGGCAGGCCAGACTGGGAGCTGGGTCTGTCTGCAGGGGAGTGCAGTTCAGAGGTGTCCCGCAGGTGACAGTGCCCAGGGATCTCCAGTGGAGCCGTCCTACGTGCCATGCTTGAGCTCCATGTCCCCAGTGCGGCCTCCTCAAATCCCACCCCACAGTCACAGTAGCAACAAACCCCTTCTGCTGTGTCTGAGGAGCTCCACACTTGCACAGGGTGAGTCGCGAAATGTCCCCCTCTGCCCCCATTCTGCAATTGACTTGTCGACAGACCCGTCGGGTTGCGGCATAGAGGCAGAAAAGGCAGCTGGTTTGTTACCTGCTGGCTGCATGGTCCCATGGAGAGGACACTGGACTTCAAAGCAGGAGACCAAGATGTCAATCCTCACTCAGCCAGTGAGCTGCTATGTGACCTTGGGAAAGTCATTTCCCCTCTGTTTTGTCTATTTATTGTTTACGCTCTTTGGGACAGGGCCTGTCTCTCTGTAGGTACAGGGCTTCCCTAGAACAATGGTGCTTTGATATCAGCCGGGGCCTCTGGGTGCTACCGTAACACAGATAACAACAATAACTTTTGATGGGCAAATCAGAACAGCTGGCCTCCGACTTCAGCCAAAGTTGATACTGGACCCAAGCTTTTTTCTGGGACTCAAAACAGTTTGTTAACCGCTTTTCCTTCATTATTTATCCATTTTTGCCTGTCGTGCATTTCTGACTGGGACTAGGAGCAGAAGTGCCGAGATACCATCACGACTGTGAAACCACCATCGTCTCATTGCAGATCCCGGGGTGTTTCATGGGTGCAGCTAAGTGTCTGGATGCGGGGGAGCTTCTCCAAAATGAACTCAACCCATGCTCTGAAACTGGGGATGGCGGGGTTCCCTCATGACCACAGCACTTGGGACAGTACTGAGAGGTGAACTGCAAAACTTGAAAAAGTGCATGCTTTTTCCCAGCACCAAATGTCTCCCAGAATATAGGTGGTGATTATTCTGATTTGCTATGTGCCGACTGGTGTGCATGGTGCAGTATGAGAAAAATGAAGACATGGGATGTGATTTAAGGCAGAATTCAACCATATATTAGTACTATTTGTTATTTGCTTATGGCCCTATTTATGCTAGGCACAGTAGAAACGCATGGAAGAACCCCTGCCCCCAAGGAGCTCTTAATCCACATAGATAAAACAGAGGAAGGAAGTATTATTATCCCCATTTTACAGATGGGGAACTGAGGCTGAGAGAGTGACTGACTTGCCAAAGGTCACACAGGGGTACATCTCCACCTGCGCCCGTGTGTAGAGTACAAACACTGCATACCCAGTTCGCATGGGTACCAGTAGCAATGTAGATGGGGTGGGACAGCTTAGGTGAGTAGAGTGCTTTGCATGCCAGAACCTTTACATGGCTCTCTACGTGCCCAAGCAGGGCCTTCCACATTATTAGCAATGGGGAAAGGCTCCGGCAGTGCGGAGTTAGTGGGAGCCTTTTCATACTGCTGGAGCCTTTCACTACCATAGGTATCTACCAGCTGCAGTGTGGCCTCAGCCTGCTTTTCACTGCTGCATGTAGGTACGTATACCCTACACGCTGCTGCCAGTGTAGACAGAGGGAGTCTGCTGCAGAGCTTGGAACTGAACCCAGATCTCCCGTGTCCCAGCACAATGTCCTAACCACAGGACCAGCCTTCTGCTCTACACTATTTTAACTGGTTACAACAGGAGTGGCACTAAGCGTTTTACTGGCCAGGGTGCAAAATGTTTTCGGTGACACCTCACTGGAGCAGCTGAGCACACACAACATAGCAACATTCCCCCTGCCCCTCCCTCTCCGGGCTGGCCAATCTGCCAAGCAAAAAAACCCTCCAACCAACCAAACGAAAAAGCCAAATGCAGGGCCCCCTGAAAGTTGGCACCATGGGTGACCGCCGTGCATGCCTAGCCCTAGAAACGGCACTGGGTTACAATAGTATCACTGTATGTATCCTCAGACACCCTGGGATGCAAAACATAACCATAGCCTCAGCTGATGTAAATCGGCCTAACTCCATTGACTTCATTGGAGACTGACTAATTTATAGCAGCTAAGAATCCCGTAATTTCCAGTGGTTTTTCTCATTGTTGAAAAACTTGACATAAATACCTACATTCGCATAATACAAGGTCTTGTATTTGTTGGAGGTCAGGAGAGCAAAGTCAAAATTACTATATTTATGTATATTGGCTCTTCCTAGCAGATAATCTTATCTTTCATACGGGAGTATATCGAGGACTGTATTGGAATTGAAAGCTATAACCTTAACAGTGGGCGGGTGGGTGGGTGGGGCGGGCGAGAAGTGGAGGGGATCCTGATCCTGCTTGCAGGAAGCATGTGATCAGAAAGAACCTTCTTAGAATAAGGTGGGGCAAATTATGCTTCTATCCCTTAAGGAGCAGCCTGTTTTGTCTCCTCTGTTTTTGGTTTTGGTGTGCTATTGTTCTGGATTATCAGAATAAAAGTAGTGTTATGTTGCAACCTTCCAGCATGAGTATTTGATGTTTTTAATTTAACATTATATTTGTGTGCTAGAAACATGACATGTGTTTAAAAAAAAGCTGAAAAAGCATTTTGCAAAAGAATACTCCGTACCATACTCCAGTGGATCTTTCGCCACAGCAATAGAAAGCCTAAACATCTTGTCCAACTCTACATGCCTTTTGAAATGCACATCATGATTATTGTTGTAGGTCTAATAACACTGTACAATCCTTTTCATAATGTTTGTAATTCCACTAGGGACCTCATTACAGTAATCAGCTGCTCTGAGAGCCATGATGGCCGAAGGATCCTCTGATGAAAACTTTGTTTCTGAATAGAATAATTAAAGCTTCATATTCAATTGTAAAATAGCTATATCTTCTCTGAGTGTGTGTATATGAGTAGCCACAGCAAACTGTTCTCCAAATTAAACACACAATTACATACAGTGTAAAAATGATTAATTAGGCAATGAGCCCTCTTGAAGGATTACAACAAAATCATGAATAATGTTTAAGTGACATTTTTATGGGGACGTTATGGGCATTGCAGGTTGTGCTAAAGCACTGTTGATGAGTTACAAATGCATTAGGTTGCCTTTTTTTTCCCCCATAGAAAAACCTTAGGCTGAAAAAAGTAGATTTGTTATTTACATGGGGAGGCAAAGAAATCTTCATTTGGATGTTACTAAAGTGGTTGGGAATTTTTTTATAAATACTTTTTGAAAGAAAATTTGTTTTTTTTCAGCCAAAACAAAAATGTAATTGAAAATCTTCATTTTGCTAAAAAATTTCCCTGTTTTTCTACAAAAAAAACCCCAACAACCCTTGTTTTTTGTATTTTTGAATTTCCCCCCATTTTTACTCCTTTTCCAGTGGAGGGGAGGGTGGGAAGAAAAAAAAGGGGAGAAAATAGGGGGCGGGGGAAGAATAAACTTTAAAAAAAATCACTTTTCATATTGTTAAAAAATTTCACACAAAAGTTTTCTTTTAAATTTTGTTCAAAAATTTTCTTGGACGTTTTTGACCAGTTCTAGTTTTTACAGCATCATCTCTCTAGCTGAACTCCCAGTGAAGTCAGTGGACCTGTTTTCCTCTACCTCTGCTAGCTGCACACAATGGATTTCAATGAAGTCCTGATTTACTCGGATGTAAGAGGCAAATCAGGCCCACTGACTTAATCGGAATTTTAACTGAGTAAAATCCTACAGAGGAAAAAATCATCCTCTATTAATGTCTATAACAGGGGAGGCCAACCTGAGCCCGAGAAGGAGCCAGAATTTACCAATGTCCATTGCCAAAGAGCCACAGTAATAAATCAGTAGCCCCCACATCAGCTCCCCCTCCCCTCCTCCCAGTGCCTCCCACCCACCGGCAGCCCCGCCGATCAGCGCCTCCCACTCCCTTCCCTCACCTCCTGATCAGCTGTTCCATGGTGTGCAGGAGGCTCGGGGGGGGGGGGTGAGTGAGGGCACGGCGGCTCAGGGGAGGAGGCAGAAAGGGGTGGAGTGGGGGCAGAGCCAGGGGTTGAGCAGTGAGCACCCCCTGGCACACTGGAAAGTTGGCACCTGCAGCTCCAGCCCCGGCGTCGGTGCTTGTACCAGGAGCCGCATATTAACTTCTGAAGAGCCGCATGTGGCTCCGGAGCCCCAGGTTGGCCCCCCCTCGTCTATAGGATTATTTTTTATTAATCAGCGTAGAAACCTGTTGGTTTCCTCTTTGCTAAATTCTGTACAAGTTTTCCATGCTGGCAGTCTTTGTGTGTCTTTGTCCCCCTCTGGTGGCTGTTCCACATAAGAGGATAAGACTCTACTATTGCTACTCTCAGAAGGAGTTACTCCTTTGACTCTAAAGGTAGGGACTTTTATGCTGTTGGCAACAAGGGTCTTGAGTGTATGCCCTACTCATAGCTCAACCAAGGGATCATTATTCAGGCAAAACGCATACTTAAAACCGATTACGGAATGTATTACCAAGATCACACTAGCTCTTTGCTAAAGGGCTTAGAATTCACCTGAATTTTCTCTGTATAAATATGGGTAAACTTGTACTGTATCCACTTTTAACACAAATTTTCCCTGTTACATTCTTTGGTTAAAAAAAAAAAAACCAAAAAGCTGCACTTTCATCATTTACTGATTGTTGATTAAAAAAAAATAGCAGTCAGATGGAAAAGATTTTTCCAGAAGTCTTCTGCTGCATAATCTGTTTCAAATAAAGATAATAAAATAAACAATTGTTTATAAAGGGAATGCAAAATGAGCAGTGATCTGCTGTCTCTCGTAAGCACAGTTTGAACAATTGCTGTCAATGAGAATTCCTGATCTCTTGTATGAGTTGCTGGTCTGAAGCTTGAAAACCCACACACTGTGATCCTCTGGGACCAAGCTTTAGAAACCATATGCAAGCTTGAGCACCCCAGGAAAATCTGCTCAAAAACTCGAGCTGGAGGAGAGAGGGCTAAGAGCCAGAACTCCTGGGTTCTAATCCTGGCTCCATCAGTAACTCTCTGTGTGGCCTGGGGTGAGATACTCAACCTCTCTGTGCCTGGTTCTCCAGCTCTTAAGTGGGAATAATAACGACTGTGTTGCCCAGGTGTGGAGGGGACTGATCAGTTAGTATGTGTGCCATGCTCTGCAAAGGCTAAGTGTTGTTCTAATAAAGACAGCTTCCGCAGTCAAGATGCTGCCTCAGCTAAATTTACTGGATGCTTATCCCCAGCTGTTTGAACCTTGAAACTCTGCAGAAGTGAGATGGAAAGCTCACAAGAATCAGCTCCCTTATGAGTTCCAGGTCTTCTTGCATTCAGCCAGGCCAGGAATATGTGAAAGGGCGTTCTTCACACAGCAGTGTCTTTCAGCAAATCTGCCTCTCGTCCTGGCTGCATGCCTGAAAAGCAGAAGAACTGCATGTGAAAAGAACAGGGTAGTGGGAGGTGGAAGGAAGTGTGACCCAAAGACTTGGTGTCCAGCATGAACATGCCAAACATTCAGGGTTGCTACGACCTGGGATTTTGGTCTAGCCCATTGAAAGGAATAGGGACCTTTGGTGAAGTTTGGATCCCAGTCTAGTCTTATAATTAGGATTATTTATTAGTTGTGTCGCTGTAGTGCCTAAAAGTGCCAGCCGAGATTAGCTCCCTATTGCCCTTGATGCTGTACAACCATAGAATGAGACATT
The DNA here is from genome assembly GCF_965140285.1 of Lepidochelys kempii. NCBI lineage: Eukaryota > Metazoa > Chordata > Testudines > Cheloniidae > Lepidochelys > Lepidochelys kempii. Next base: position 101,513,364 of record NC_136387.1, on the reverse strand, counting down.
CTCTGCCTCAAACCGCCTACAATCTCAATAGCCAAGACTGGGAGGGTAAAGAGACACAGAGAGAGGGTCACACGCTGAAGTCTGGGGGTGTTTGGGTTGGCATGTTTGACTCAGGCCTATCCCAGGAAAGAATATGTCTGGATCTAACTTTAGACCTTTCCTGACCTCTTACTGAAATGCACATTACCCCCTCTCGTTGGACTTGCTCTATCCAAACCAATATTCCAACTCCTGCCCTGAGCAAAAACCTCTCTTCTTCCTTCGTGCTGGTGGTTCTTGCAATCACAGCTTGCTGTGATCAGGAGTGGTATTGTTCTTAACCACCATTGCCAGAGGGGGGCTCGGAGCAGCAATGGAGTCAACTCTCTTTCCCCCTGGAAACTGAGAGCATGGGCCCCTGTCTGGATCAAGGCCCAAAAATCTGAGTCTCTTCATAAACCTTGGTTATCCAGTTTATAGTACAGTTCCCTGGCAATGTGTCCTTCAGCTGGGCTTTTTTTTTTTTTTTCCTGTTTATCAGTCTTTTCATTACTCACTGTATAGCTTTCTGTTTTACTAGTGTAAGTTTACATGTTATGGGCAGTGTAGGGTTGGATGAAGCATATAAAAAGAGTTCATGTTAGTTTAGAGTAATTCAAAAATTACTGCCTGAACACACTGGTCTGGTTAGATCCACATTTGCAGCTCTGGTTTATTACTGGAGTTCTTTAAATTGTTAATTTCAGCATTACGGTCGGATTTGTCCTTTCGTGGCTTTCCGTGTGTGTTCAAAAAACAGAAACGTATTTATTTGTCCAGCAGATCAGCAAATGATTTCCCGCGTTGTCTGTCTGCTTTAATTGCAGACAGGCTATTTTGGGGGTGGGAGGGATGGGAGTGAAGCAGCTCGTCTTTTCCTTTTTCTGATCCAGCCATCTCTGGGCTTTATTTAATGTTCAGCTGTTTTATTTAAACATTCATAAACTTGAGCCCTAAGCCAGGCTTAAAAACGCATCGGGAAAGCATTAAAAATCCATGTCTCGAACGATGCTGAGAAGAAAAGGCCCATGTCAGGGCTACGTGTGTTCGATAAACATATGGATTTAAAGAAAGATAGGAGTAAGGAGTCACTTCTGGGGCCTATGGCTTTATTATTTATGGATGTCTATTCTGTGCAGCAAGAACCGGGTTCTGTTTAGCTCGCTCTTTGGGTGGTCCGGGAGAGATTCTGAGTAGCCTTCGGTAGCCTGCAGGCATAATTGGCATGCATGCAGTTGTATCTAAGATAGCTTAATAAAGCATTACATATCTCACTGCTTCTATATTTTATTACCTAACCCAGCACATGTGGTCAGTGGGTAATTAAATTCAGCTGTGTTTTTACTTTCCGTTTTAAGGTCGAAGTATGAATTTCTCTGTGAATTCTTTGAAATGCACTAATACGATGCATGCAGTGATAAAGGCGGGGGGTGGGGGGCAGAGCTAATCAGAGCCAGACTGTTAGTGCAATGTAAGATTGCCCCAGGTGTAATTTATTTTCATATTACTGGTGGTTTTGCTGCATAACATATTAGCAGAAGAAGAAATAATAATTCTTTTCCACGTATGGCAAGAAAGCTGCAGATTAATATTAGGCTCTGGGTTTTCTTTTCATTTTTATTTCATGCCACTTTGGGCACTCCATCTCCTTCCTGGCATTGAAGTCTATTTGAATTAGCCCCTTCCTTCATTAACTTACTCTGTACGTGCACGAGGGTATTGCTAGATTGGCCTCTGCCTTTATTGAAAGGATTGTGTTGCAGCCTTTATTAAAAGAAACTTCTGCAATAAAGTTCACATTGGCAAAGGCTTAAACAAATCTGTTTCTCTTGGATTTGACCACCTGGGTTTTGAGCATCAGTGTGGGCTGAAGGAAGGAGCATTGTCTAATGTCAGAGCAGGGGGCAGGGAGTCAGAACGCCTGTGTTCTTTGGGCACTGACTTATGCGACCTTGGGGAACTCGCTCCGTTTTAAAGAACATCTCGTAGCACAAGAACAAGGGGACAGTCAATGAAACTGAAAGGTGGCAAATTCGAAATGGATTAAAGGAAATATTTCCCCCCACAGTGAGTAACTAGTCTGTGGAACTCATTGCCACAGGCGGTTGACACTCAGGCCAAGAACACAGCAAGATTCAAAGAAGGATCGGGCAGTTATATAGCTATCAAGAACATCCAGAGTTATAATAGTTGTTGCTAAAAAAGAGGTTTGGAAGGGGTATGAAAGCTCTCACTTTTAGGGTTTAAACCCATCTTTATTACAGAGGAGGATGAGACCTTCATGGTGGGCACATGATCCCATATCTGCATATTGTGCGGTTTTGAGCACCTCCCTCTGAAACATCCGGCTCTGGTCACTATTGGAGATGGGATACTGGTCAAGCTGGACCACTTGTCTGATCCAGTTCTGATGTCCTTAACAGGCATGTGCAATCGCACACAAAAGTGTATTCAACTGTATGTCTAATTTGGACATAGTTATCAGGACTGCACACTTTGGGCCAGATTCTCGGCTGGGGTAAATCAGCATAGCTCAGCTGAAGTCAATGCTAGGAGTCTGGGTAACAAACAAGAGGGATTGTAATTGCTCATTTATTAGCGTAAATTTTGTCTAGTTGGCATTAGTGAAATCTGGTGGGATGAATTCCCATGACTGGAATGTTAAAATCTATGGTGATAACCTATTTAAGGAAGGATCAAGTGGGCACAAGTGGAGAGGAGCAACTCTCTATGTCAAAAATAGCATCACCAGTTTCTGAGTCTCTGGTCACTCAGAAGAAAATGATTTTGAATGCATATGGTTCAGCATCTTAACAGATAAAGCACAAGATCAGGTATTAGTAGATGTCTGTTACAGGCATTCCAAATCACACTAGTGAACAGGATGTTCAGTTCCTTACACACCTATCTGCAATGTGTAGGAAAAAGAACTGTTTGATCATGGTGGACTTCAATTTGCATGATATATGTTGGAGGTCTCATGCTACCAGTGCTAAAAACATCTTTGGAATTTCTAAATATTATAGATGACAATTTCCTAACTCAAAGTGTTGCATCCAATACCGACAAATTCTATATTGACAGATAAAGAGGAACTGATCACAGAATTAAAAATTAATATAGCTTAGGGACAAGTGATCATGACCTGAAACATTCCTGAAACATTAATGTTAATTTTCAATAAGTCTTGGAACACCAGGGAAGTTCTAGAAGATTGGAAGAAAGTTAATCTTATGCCAATATTTAAAAAGGGTAATTGAAATGACCTGGGTAATCATACATCTATAAGTCTGACATTGATACTGGAGAAGATCATGAAGCAGCTGATATGAGACTTGATTAATAAAGCATTAAAGGAAGATAATCTAGTTAATGCAAATGAACATGGGTTTATGGAAACTAGATTCTGTCAAACTAACTTGATATCTTTTTGTGATGAGATTACAGGTTTGGTTGATAAAGGTAATGGTGTTGATTTAAAATACTTAGACTTCTCTAGGCATTTGGCTTGGTAACCCATGACATTTTGATTAAAAAACTAGAATGATATAAAATTTACATGGCAAACATTAAATGGATTAAAAACTGGATAACTGATAGGTCTCAAAATGCAATTGTAAACAGGGAATCTTCATTGTGAGGGTTGTTTCCAGTGGGATGAGTTCTTGGCCCTACACTATTCAATGTTTTTATCAATGACCTAGAAGAAAACATAAAAGCATGACTAATAAAATTTGCAGATGACACAAAAAATTGGGGGACTGATAAATAACGAAGAGGACAGGTCATTGATAAAGAGCAACATAGATTGTTTGGTAAGCACAAGCCAGCAATATACATTTTTAATATGGCTAAATGCATACATCTGCAAAGAAAGAATGTAGGCCATACTTACAGGATGGGGAGTCTATTCTGAGAGGCAGTGACTCTAAAAAAAGATTTGGGGGTCATGATGGATAATCAGCTGAACATAAATTCCTGGTGCTATGCTGCAGACAAAAGAGCTAATGTGATCCCTGGATATGTAAACAGGGGACTCTTGAGTAGGAGGAGAGAAGTTATTTTACTTCTTTATTTGGAACTAGTGTTACTTCTGCTAGAATACTCTGTCCATTTCTGGTGTCCACACTTCAAGAAGGATGTTGATACATTAGAGCGGGTTCAGAGAAGAGCCACGAGAATGATTAAAGGGTTAGAAAACCTGCCTTAAAGTGATAGAATCAAGGAGCTGTTTAGCTTAACAAAGAGAAGGTTGAGGGGTGACTTGATTACAGTCTGTAAGAACCTTCATGGAGAACAAATATTTGGCAACGGGGTCTTCAATGTAGCAGAGGGCGGTGTAACATGATCCAGTGGCTGGAAGTTGAAGCTAGACAAATTCAGATTGGAAATAAGACATGCATTTTTAATAATCAGAGTGATTAGCCCCTGGAGAAATTCACCAAGGGTTGTGGTGGATTCACCGTCACTGACATTTTTTAACTGGAGATTGGGTGATTTTCTAAAAGATCTGCTTTAGGAATTATTTGGGGAAGTTCTCTGGCTTGTGCTCCACAGGAGGTCAGACGAGGTGATCACAATGGTCCCTTCTAGCCTTGGAATCAATGATGCTATACCGACTTACAGCACCATTTTTGAAAATCTGGCCCATACTCACTCTGTGCCTCAGTTTATCAGTGTATAAAAATGGTATATAAATTCACCTCCCTCTCATGTGACTTCTGCGCCTTAATCAAGGTTTGCTCAGCACCCTGAACTCCCCGGGTGAAAGATACTAAGACACACTCCTTGACTAAACTGCTGCCAATAGGAGTTTGCCGTGTGAGGATCAGGATTTGGTGCCCCAGACGTAGCATTGCTTTAGGAAGCAGTATCGTGCTGTGTGTCAGCTGATTTGCAGCACTCATTGAGCCTTACAGGAAATCTTGCCTCTCCTCCACCACCTCTCCTGAACATCCACAATCAGAATTTAGCCCTCTCCGTTTTTATGTTTTCATACTGAACTAATGAACTTGGATCAAATGTCAAGACAATGAGAACCCGACAATTAAGGTCTGCCAGTGAGAAAGTGCTTCACAACAAAGAAGAGCTGTCTTTTCTAGCAGACTCCCCTTCCCCTCCCCAAAAGAAAAAAAAATCCCCAGCTGGTAAACCTAGGAGAGAAATTGCCAAAGTGCTGTTTGAGATCCAGGAAAACTTGATAGTGTGCAGATGCTGCTCTGTCTCTCGGCAATATTTACTATTCTTACGGGTCTTAAATGCGTGTGAAGAAGGGAGATGTTAGAACATTCCTAAAAACCATGTTAAAAATATAACCGTACTTTAGCTCGAGATGGGACTGAGACACAGTTTGGATTCAAATTCAGATCGTAACTTTCCCAAACTTCGAGCTAGATGGTGGCTCAGACTATGCACCCACACAGGTGACTAAGAATTCCCTTGATATCTTCCTTGGGACACCCAACCTTTAGGAAGAGCTGGAGGCAGGGAGCCAGAACTCCTAAGTTCTTTGGTCACTGACTCTGTGTGATCTTGGTAAGGCACACAATTTGCAGAGGAAGAAGAGGAGCTTGCTTATCCCTTCCCCTGAGCAAATGGGCAGAAGATGGGCTGAGTTTTAGCTCCACTCCTTCTATTCTCTGGCTAGAGTAGCCAAGCCAGCATTGGTGGCATGGTAGTCATTTGCTTCTGGTATAGGCAAGCAGTAAATTACTTCCTCCTGCCCCGGGAGCAAGAAGAATGCATGGGTGGGATTGCGACTCACAGGGGTGTCTCTTGCCTCTCAAGGTTACTCCTGGGGGGGTGCATCTCATGCACTTACCGTTGCTCAGAGCTGGGCCTAAAAAAACAGCCCTTGGGGATTTGGGATTTCTGCTGGGCCCGTCTCTGAGGTTAACATTCGGGCTCTAACACATGCTGCAAGCTAATCGTGTGCATCTGTGTCTTTTCAAATGTGGTCGCCTGCTGATTGTATTTAATCCTTTATCTTATTCCTGCTAATCCATTTTCCAATCTGTTTCCCATTTGGAGACAAATTCTCAAATCCTGGCCACCTAACTAAATGTACATGTGCCCTGCGGGGGTGTGGTGGTGGTGGGGACTTTCACAGGGGCAATTTTGGTGCCCACATTTAAAAATGTAGACTCTCTCTGAGGTCTGTGACTCATGCAGAGTGAGGAATCCAGCCCTGACTTACTCCACATTTATTTATTTAGCGTTTGCACGTTCACAGAGCATGCAATAACCTTTTTAGTGGCCAAATGGAGCACTCGGAGCCCACCGCTGAATTTGGTTAGCGGACGGTGCTCGACAATACATATCATGGTTTGATCTGCACTGCCGATGCAGCTTGGTTTGTCCTGAAGACCCCAATGGTGCTGTTTGGCTGCACAGAGGCCTGGTCCAGTCCGGAATCGGTTAAGAGGGGCCCATTGACAACATGGCAGGTTGAAGCCGAGGATCTGTGACAAGGAACTGATTGGTGGTTGATGTTAATCAGCAGTCTTCCTGTCACAGGGACGCCACAGTCATGGCCTGGCATGGCAGCCTCGATCACAGTGGGTGTCGTGATGAAAGACATTTAACCCCCTCACTCCACAGAGAGAGAACGCTTGCCATTTGGGATCCCACCTCCCGCAGACTGACAACAGAAATGCACCAGGCAGCCAAAGAATATGGATCCAGAGTTTTACTGGCTGGCATGATACTGTTACAAACACAACCTTGAGCTTCACTGCTGGTAGCGAAGTCACACGGGTTTCTTGGTGCTTTGGAGCCAGCCTGAGCTGCAACAGTGCCGAGGGAGTGTGTTTTGCCTGAGGGTTGGTGAATTGGTGACTCGCTAGCAATCTATCAGGCCAGCTTGGCTATGACAGATTCCAGAGGGAGCAGCATCCAGCCAGCACTTCTCAGCTAGAAGGGGACTCTTCCTGATGCATAGCTGAAGCTTCTTTCTCTTCTTTGTTTCTTTCTTCTATGGCCCACGGGTTTTAGCTCACACTAACGTCCAGGGAATGGCTGCTCTTTGCATAAACAGCCGTATTTTCAAAATCCATTGGGAGCTGTCTCTTTGTCCTGGGTTTGTAGCACCTAACAAAGTGGCCCCCAGGGCTACCGCAATACAAATTATTATTATTACAACAATTAATAAAGAAACTCCACAATTCTTTATCTATGTCTTCACTGCTCGTCATTAGCCAAGTCTCTTATTTTATTTTTAAAAGTGTCAGCCATCCAGTCAGGGAATGGAAATGACACCATGTGACCTTCTCCAGTAGGTGACCAGTCCTGGGCCATGGACAGTGGATATTTGTATACTCAAAGTGAACAGTTCATGAACAGCCCATTGCCTGAAATTTCATAGATTCTTGGATTTCAAGGCCAGAAGGGACCACTGTGATCATCTAGTCTGACCTCCTGTATAACACAGGCCAGAGAATTTCCCCACAATAGTTCCAAGAGCAGATCTCTTCATTTGAATGTTCAAAGTATCTGGCAAATAGTTACAAATAATAAATACATTTGTAGGCATCAGTAGGGTTGCCAGGTGACTGGTTTTTGACCAGAACGCCTGGTCAAAAAGGGACCTTAGTGGCACCGGCTCCGCACTCCCATTGACTGAGCCCTCATCCCCCTGCACCCCAACCCCCTGCCCCAGCCCAGAGCCCCCTCCCACACTCTGAACCCCTCATCCCTGCCCACACCTCCTCCCACACCCCAGCCCCCTGCCTCAACCTGCAGCCCCCTCCCACATTATGAATCCCTCGGTCCCCCCCCCCAGCCTAGAGCCCCCTCCTGCATCATAAACCCCTCATCCCCGGCCCCACCCTAGAGCCTGCACCCGCAGATGGAGCCCTCACCCCCTCCGGCACCACAACTCCCTGCCCCAGCCTGGAGCCCTCCCCCGGAACTCTGAACCCCTCATTTCTGGCCCCACCCCAAAGCCTGCACCCCCAGTTAGAGCCCTCACCCTCTCCCACACTCCAACCCCCTGCTCCAGCCCAGTGAAAGTGAGTGAGGATGGGGAAGAGTGAGCCACCGAGGGAGGGTGACTGTAGTGAGTGGGGGCGGGGCCTTGGGGAGGGGGAGGTGCTAAGGCGTTCGGTTTTGTGCGATTAGAAAGTTGGCAACCGTAGGCATCAGGAGCTCTTTGAGAAGGGTGTGAGGGTGAAATTGAGTGGTGCAGAGGCCTTATGCTAACCCTCTATACAGAGGGCAGTTTTCTGCACATAGATAAAAGGTTACTTAGATTACAAACCCTTTGAGATAGGAACCATTTTTTTTTGTTCTATTAGGACAGTACCTGGCACAACGGGTTCCTAGTCCAGGACTTGGGCTACCAGGCATGACTGCAGTTACAGTCCATAAATAATTATAATGCCTGAATGTGCTGGATTATTTATTCGCAGCGAGTAATTCAACTATCTCTAGTCCTTTTTTAATATGTCTCTTTTTTTATAGAGGTGCCAGGTGCTGTGATTGGGATGAGAATCTTTCCAATTTCTGCTTAGGTAACAGCCTTCGATCTAGGCCAAGACTTGGGTAACCACATGCAGCTATCTAAGGCGAATGACAAATCTTTTAGTGTGGTTGCTGGAATTCCAAGCAGGAGGTCTAGTCTGCGGATGGGCCGAGAGATGGTGACTCATGGGCGGAGCAGGAGGAAAACTGGCCGAAAGTGTGATTTTCCTAGCAGTGTGTCACCTTGTTGCCAGCTCTAAAAGCAATAAAAGGAAAGGGCAGGGCCAGTGATTTACAGTCTTGTCTCCTATCGAGGAAACGTGTGCACATTAAACCACTGCAAAACTAACCGATGTGTTTTGATTCAGCAATAACGTTTATTACCTTACTGTGAAAGTCCCCGCCTTTCCCATGCAATCAAAGGCTGACCTGTAGTGTTTGTATCCCACGTGATGGGCTGGCCTGCGGTTTGACTGCCCCACCACCGAGCTGATAACGGGGGAGCAGGCAGGTTACTATCTTTCTCCCCTTGTGACTGGCAAGCTGCACTGGCTGGTTCATAGGGAATGGGGAGACATGGCCTTGCCTCCCCACTACCCTCTTGGAGGTGGCTTGTGCATTGATCCCTTGGGAAGGAATCTGTCATCTCACCGGAGGCACTGCGAGTCTGCCTGCCCCCTCCTCTGGCCATGTTGTGGGAAGTCCCTCTTGGGCTTTCTCCTCCCTAGTGAGGTTTGTGGCCTGCAGTTTCAAACTCAAGAAATAAAAAAAATCTCTGCTCCGCCCCTTAAAAGTGCTCAGACTGCAGACTGAATGAGAGCTCTGCTGGATCTTTTGTTCTTTTCCCATCGAAACAATAGGAAGCAACCACTCAGGTACAAACATGCCAGGCCTAGTGAGGTACACGCTGTGGCTCCTACTGAGATCTGGAGACTTCTAAAACACAGAACACAGTGAGCGCCATGAGAGGGCTCAACAATGGTTTAAAGGGATACTACACCATTACTATATGCTACAGGCTGTTAGAAAGCAGAGCTGGTTAGGGGGAAGAAGTGACACAATATTTCACTGTCTTCACTTTTGAGTGGAAATTTTCCTCATGGCTCTGTTAAAAAGAGAGAGGTGGTCTGAGCACAAGTTGTGAGCCAGAGACTCCTGTGTGCTAATCTCACCAACTTCCTCCATGGCTTTTGGGAAATCACTAACCTCGTGGCCTGAGTTTCCCCACCTGCAAGGTCACATCCCTGCTGGGAAACTGCAGCACCTCTTAATTAACATTATATTAAACACAACTTAGCACCTAGTGCAGATGGGGTCCTCCCTGCCCCATCCCCATGGATTAACCAGGACTAGCTATCATGTTTTTCAACATGACTGTTCTTGTCCACACACAATCATGTGGATTAAAATTAGGACGGATGAAAAAATTTCCAATGAAACATTTTCCGATCGGAAAATGTGGTTCCGTCGAATTTGAAATGTTTTGAGGGAAAAGATTGATTTTGGTAGAATTTTTCATTTTGGTTGCAATTAATCTGTGGCCACCAGAGCGGCAGCAGAGCCTCATGGGAGTTGTAGTTCCAGGTCCCTCCTACCGCTTCTCCTCTACAGGCCATGTTCCCTGGCCGGACTACTTCTCTTATGATTTACCGTCATCTCTCCTTTTCTCTCTCTCTTTCCTTATTAACAGGGGACAATGATGACGATAAGGATGAATCAGTAGTGCTAATACAAATTCCATTAGAGATCATACTTTGTTTTCATCTTGTATTCTTGACACCTGACAGCACATGAGGTAATAAAATATATCAGTCGGCAAGGCAATAAATTCAACCTTTACAGACAGTGTTAATTAAGTATGATGATTCTTGCCCTACTGTCCAAAAGGAAGAGCTGGATTAAAAGAAATGGGCAAGACCTAATGTAAATTGTTGTACCTTAGCTGAAATCAATGGAGCTATGACAATTTACACCAGATGCAGATCTGCCCCACAGGTCTTAAGTGATCAAAGGTTTTTAATTGCATTGCAAGAGCACTACAATTATGTATCATTTCCTTTATAACGTGCCTGATCCCTGGCAAAACTCCCATTGAAGTCACAGATTCATAGGTTCCCAGGTCAGAAGGGATCATTGTGATCGTCTTGTTTGACCTCAAAACTTCCCCAAAATAATTCTTAGAGAAAAGGACCTGGCCCAACCTGTAGTCTTGTTTTAGTGTTTAAAGACAATCTCCCGACCTGTAAAGGAAAACACAAGTGCTCTTGGTTTTGCTTCTTCACACTGGATAAAGGCAGCTTGAAAGGTTTCTTCCCCCACCCCCCACCCCCAAAATATAAAAATCAATTCTGCTTGGTCTACACAATGGAAATACAGGTTCTGTCTAGCCTGGTAGACTCTATGGTGACTGGAGAGCCGGTGCAGTGGCAACATCCCATTTGCTAAGGGCTGGCCTACCTGTAGTTTTTGTATGGATTTCACTATTTTGGTTAGGGGTGTGAGTTTCCCAGCAAAATAGGAAGATTGAGACAACCCCGGGCATGTAAGCAGTGTTATCGGCACAAAGGTGTCATACGGCAGGAATAAGCTATAGTGGTATAAGCACTTTGTACCAGTTTACCTGCATTCATGCTAAAAGAGTAAAAGTTGAACAATTCAGAGGAGAAGGGATTTTTAGTCAGACTGTTTAAAATGCTTTGGGTTTTGTTGCTCTTACGTGTCCGACTAACATTTTGAATAAATGGTGTCTTTGCTAAAGATCCCCAAGTCCCTGTTGAAGCAGTATGCATCCCGGAGGCCTCCCAGGTCTTGTCTTCACTAGGAAAAGATAAAGTGTGTTCTTAACTCAAGTTTACTAACCCAAAGCAAAATCCTAGTGAAGCCAGAGCCACTTGTTAGCAGGTCTAGACTCCTCCATAGACATTGATTCATGCTGCCAACTCCTGTGAAAACTGCAAACCACCTTGCCTTGCCTTCCCTTCCCTAGGATTTTACTCCTTGTTAACTGATGTCCTAGTACAAATGCACAGACTCTAAGGCCATCACATTCATTTAATCTGACCTCCTGCACATCACAGGCCACAGAACCTCACCCATGCACTGCTGCAGTAGGCCCAGAACCATTGGCTGAGTTACTGATGTCCTTAAATGTTGATGTAAAGACGTCAAGTTACAGAGAACCCACCATTTACTCTAGTTCAAACCAGAAAGTGACCCAGCCTTCATGCTGCAGAGGAAGGCAAAATCCTGCCAGGGTCTCTGCCAATGTAACTTGGAGAAAAATTCCATCCTCACCCCAAATATGGCAATGAGTTAGACCCTGAGCATGTGGGCAAGACCCACCAGCCAGACACGTGGGAAAGAATTCTCTGTAGTAACTCAGCACCCTCCCCGTCTAGTGTCCCAACTCTAGTTACTGGCGACAGCTGATAATAGTCGTGGATGGGCCATATGCCATTGTAGGCAACCTCATCATACCATCCCCTCCATAAACTTATCAAGCTCGGTCTTGAAGCAAGTTAAGGTTTTTTGCCCCATTGTGTGTGCGCGGGTGTATAAATAATCTTTCAGGCTCTCTGTGTACATTGTAAAGAAGACAATGAGAGATGGCAGTTTGGCTTAGTGGATAGAGCACTGAGCTCAGAGTCACAGATTCTAGGCTCTGTTCTCAACTGTGCCACCGTTTTGGCTGGGACAGTCCCTTTGTCAAGCCTCATCCTGGCTGTTCCAAATTTTTTGGCAAAACTGTGCATTTGTCCTGTTGGCTCATGGCAACTCTGTGAACTTACCAAAAAAGGGGGGTACGACCCCTAGTGGGGCACAGAGGAACATGCGGGGCAGGTGAGCAGCAACGCTAGCCCCACGCGGGAGGGAGGGCTTAGGAGAGTGGCTCGGGCCAAGGCGGGCAGGTGGCAGGGGGGCTTGGGCTGCCCCATGTGCAGAGCGGGGAGACAGAGGAGCCTCAGGCTGGTCCTGTGCAGGCAGCAGGGGGGCTCGGGCCTGTCCCGTGCTTGCGGGAGGCAGGGAGGGCTCAGGCCAGTCCCATGCAGGGAGGGGAGGGGGGCCATGAGCCAGCCCCTGGGGTGTCCCATTTTCCCTTTGGGAAAATATGGTCTCTCTAGTCTCTGTTCCCACTCCCACCCTTTGTCAGTCTTGTTTATTTCGTTTGCAAGCTCTTTGGAGTCTGGATTCTCTCTTACCAGTTGTTTGAACAGCGCCTGCCACACTGTGGCTCTGAACTCCACTGGGGCCTCTAAATGCGACCTTAATACAAATAATAAATAACGATGATAAAGGCAAAAGCATAACTTGCGAATCACCGAAGAACAAGTTTGCCAGTCTTTTTTAAATAACGAGGAAGTACATGATCATTTGCAAGACCTAAAAAAGGCAAAGAACTGGGGAGGTGAAGAGGAAGCAAAAAAACAAACAAAAAATCCCCCAGGCCTATGCTTTGTTGGCCCTGGAAGAACGGTGTGTATTTTAATCCATATGAAATATGTATGTGGGGAAGTATGTCTGTAAAGCACGCACACATGCGCATTTAATATACAGATTAAAATACGAACGAATGATTCCTCCAAATGCTTCAGCAGCACAGAGAACCCATCACCCAACTCAGGAAAAATTATTACTACAGGCTTAACCATCTTTTATCGTTTCCATCTCTTTGTTGAATGACATGTATTTTCTTCCTTCTCTGACCCAGAACACCAGGACTTGAGACTACTGAAATGTTTGCACAATCTTGAAGCATTTATTTAAAAGTTGCTTTTCCCTGAAGGGTAGCACTACAGCCAGATTCAAAGTCAGATCAAAAAAACAAACAAACGCTATCTTTACAAGCCCTTCAGATCGGTATGAACTAAAGGACCTATCGGCCTCCTTTTCTCTTGGCATTGTGACAGCAGGCCAATGCCTGGAGCAGGGAGCTGGAATACGTGTTTACAACCCTTTCAAATTCACAGGCCAAACAGGAAAAGAAGGAAAATGTCAAAAATTGCAAATAAAACAGTTGATCCTCAAAGGCAACGAGGCCTGCAAATGAATAATTTTTCGGCACGCCGTATCGGATTTCTTAAATATTTGTCACAGCTGTAAAGCTGCACAGCATATTGTTGTTAACCTTAGGACTTGTCTTAAGTGCTCTCATGAATACATTTATTTATACTGAAAATCCGAGCATCCTAATAGCTAAAGCGATTTTGGTTGCGGAAAATTCCTCCCTGTGTGCTGGATGCATCGCAGCTTCCCTTTCGCACAGAGCAGCAGCGGCTATGGAAGATTAACCTGAACCCTAGGAAGCAGGGAAGTGCTGACTCTGATTCTATCTAGCCCGCTTATACGGTCAATGTTACTGTAGTATCTAAGCACTTCATACTCTCTAATGTATTTACCCTCACACTACCAACAGAGCCCTGCAAATCTGCGGCACTCTGTGGACCGTGTTTGCGGATCGCGGATGGATGCGGACCCACATTTTATATCTAGAGCCCTGCAAATTTGCAGATATCTGCAGACCAAGTATGTGGATCATGGACTGGATGTGGATACACATTTTGGATCTGCGCAGGGGTCTAAATACCAAGCCTCTGGGAAGTAGGAAGTTGCTATTTATGCCTATTTTAGAGATGAGTAGGTGAGGCACAGAGGGGCTAAATAACTTGCCTAGGGTGATGTGAAAAAGTTCTTGCCAGAGCAGGGAATTAAACCAAGGTCTCCAAAATCCTAGATTAGCACCCTAACCACTGGACCATCCTGCCTCTAGATTGAGAATGAGGCTGCTGAAGTCAGTGATGATGATTCTTGATACAAATGGGTGTCCCTGAGCTCAGAATTTGACCCACAAAAGACTAGGTTGTCTCTTTATGCTCTGTCTTCAGCACAGTGTTGCACTGTCCCAAGGACAGCCTAAGAAGAAGATCATGCTCAGAGTTACAGTCTATCTCCGGGTCTTGCCCCTAACAAAGAGCAAACGACGCTAGCCATTGATCTGGAGCAGCATCCGTTGCTGGGGCTACTGCCACAACTACAATGGCGAGTGCGTCGAGGGGGGGGAGCTAAGGCTCCACCCACTTTCTGCTCCATCCCACCCACTTGCATTGGAACTTGCTTTCCTTCCTGAATTATAACCTTTAGTATGGGTAGCACATGCAAGACGATACGGAGTTTACCTTATGCCCCCCTTTGCACTGCTGCACTGTGCCTAGTGATGGGCTAGCCCAAATTCGGTAGTATGAATAAGTTTCATTACCAATGTGGTATTGATTAAGATTTCAGGAAGTGAAATGTCCCCACTCCACTGCACAAAACAAAAAGAGATGTATTTTAAACCACTTTTTTGGCAGTGCTCGTTCACTTTTTTTGAGAAAACCAATTCAATGTGAGCAGTCTTTTCCTGGAAGTGCTTAGAAATCCTTTAATCAAATACAAATTAGCTCTAGACATGAAAAATAAATGTTTGATGAAAATATATCTTAGTCATGGCATATACACAGCCCTTCACAGTCAATATATAATCTTGCATCATTATGAAAGGAAGTGATCATTAAAAACAGAATTTGGAGAGCAATATTTTACTTTTCTAGTGGTCGGAGACCCCCATCACTGCTAACAGAGCCAGTACAGGTCTAATTCTCAACTGATTTACACTGGTGCAAATCAGGAGTAACCCTACAGACGTCAATGGAGCAACATTGATATAAATCATAGAAAAATTAAGCTTGGCTGCCTGAGAAATACCAAAATATTATAGGAAAATATAAGTGCCTTGGCACAGCATGCCGAAAAATAAAATGAAATACTTTAAACATCTAAAGCATTTAAACATTTCTTTTCAGCTTCACCTGTGCTTTTAGTCCCTTAAATCAGTAAGTAGCTATAAAAGAAAATTACGTGTTGCAATATACTGATGAATTGTGTAGTGAGATTTTTGCATTAGTAACCCTGAGTATTTACACTTTTCTAAGATTAAAGGCAGTTTTCCAAAGCTGTGGCTGCTTATTAATTAGTGTCCGTTATAAAGACAGATTGCAGACAGAAAGAGTGGCATGAAAATGGAGCTCACCTTTAAGACCAAATTAATCTCAAGTTCAATGTGCTTTCCTCTGATTTAAGGGTTTTCGTACATTTCCTGGTAAGTTTCCAGTAGAAATGAAAGTGGGTATAAGCACAAAAGAGAGAGCTGAATAAACACTGTGAGTGCTGCTCTTTAAAAACACCATCTCTACCATAATTTGCTTGAAGGTGCTTGTAAATCTCTGCAAATGTGCAATGAGACAAGAGCCCAGACTTGTGGGGGCCAGACAGCTGGCTGGTGTCAATGGGAGTAGCTTCTCTGCAGTCCGTGGAACTGTTCCAATTTACACAAGCAAGGATCTGGTCCTAGGGGCACAAGTGAAGCAGGATCAGGCCTCGGGTTTCACCACATTGTTTTCAGAGATGTCCCAGCAACCTGAATTGAATCCCTTTAGCCTTAATCCTGCAAGTTCGTGCGTGATAGGAACATAGGAATTGCTATACCAGATCAGACCTATCTAATCCTGGATCTTGTCTGATGGTGGCCCGTCAGGGAAATATCTTCCTAACCTTGTTATTTAGAGATTGGTTTATGCCCTGAAGTATGAGGGTTTGTATCCCATTTTATTTTTCAGTCTCGTCTAGAGTGTCTGGATTGTCTCGTTACCCATGTAATTTAGCCTCAACAATAGCACATGATGGCAGGGTGTGATGCGAAACTAGTGTAAATGTGGCTATGGGTAAAATCGTCACCCTCTTGAAATCAATGGGAGTTTCACGGACAGAAATTCCCCCCCTGCATGTGGGTAGAAACAAGCTGACGAGCTAGACTTGTTCTTCTTCCCAGAGAGGAATTTAGTCTCCACTACAGACCATACATGCTGGAACTAGCTGTACTGGGGGTGCAACCATACCCGCTGCCTTGAAGTAGTAACAATAACCCAAATACATGGTTTCTGATGGCAGCCCCCGCCCCCATAAAAACCGTTCCAGCACCACTGACTACAGCGGCTTGAAATTTGTCACCTGAAAATATTTTTGATGACGAAGTGGCCTTTTTACCTAAATCAAAACGTTTGTGGAAAATCTAAGTGAAGTTTGAAATGGATTTTTTTTTTCAGTTATTTGTTCTCTTCTCTCCACACCACGCCCAGCCGTTTACTTTCCTGCCCCTCCATTTTGCCTCCAGAAAAGAGAGAGGGCAAACAAACAAACAAATAAAAAATCCTTTGCAAAATTGTTGGCGAAAAAATGTAAAGCCTTTTTGTCCTTCGACAAGAAATAAGGGCCGTTTTTTTGGCCAGCCCTAGCCCCTTGGTACCTGCTTTCTCACACTTGAGAACAGAGTGGAAAAAAAGGCAGGATTTGTGTGGAGAATGGGTGTGTCTGGCAGCACAGGGCTCTGAGTGCAGTCCTAAACCATGAGAATTACACAGCTGGGTGCTCCTCTCTGTGTCCGAACAGGAATAAATGGGTGGCTATGCAGCCACACTGAATTGTATTATTATTTGTATTGTGGTATGGCATAAAAGCTCCACGCAGGGATCAGGGCCCCGTTGTGCTAGGTGCTGTATATAATAAAAAGATGATCTCTGCCCCAAAGAACTTATAGCTCAAGTTGTTTAGTAGAGGATCATTTTCTCCTGAACCCCTGACCTCTTCTTTATTTTTTACCCTTCATAGACTCATAGACTTTAAGGTCAGAAGGGACTATTTTGACCATCTAGTCTGACCTCTTGCACATCACAAGACGCAGAACCTCACCCACTCCTGTAATAGGCCCCTAACCTGTGGCTGAGTTACTAAAGTCCTCAAATCATGGTTTAAAGACTTCAAGTAACAGAGAATCTACCATTTACACTAATTTAAACGTGCAAGTGACCCGGGCCCCATGCTGCAGAGGAAGGCGAAAACCCCCCAGGGTCTGTGCCAATTTGACCTGGGGGGAAAATGCCTTCCCAACCCCAAATATGGCATTCTGACGTTAATAGCAAAAATGACAGAGATGTGGTTTTAGTGAAAACAAAATCCTGTCTGGCCATTTAACATGTGTTTCCATAAACCTGCTAATCTACTTCAGTTTGCTTTGAAAATAATCTAGACCCAGTAAAATATGGTAAACTGTACATCCATTTTAATGGTAAACCAAGCTCCAGAATGCTTATATTGTTACGTAAGTGCTTATAATTTGCCTATTTATATCATATTTCCTTGACACTTCATTTGAGTTTACATATATCTGAGGTCATAAGTGGAATGAAGGTTCTGGTTTTGGTTAAGTCTTGCTCATAGATCAAACGTCGTAAATTTAACGAAAATGTTGTCATTTTAGTGGCTTATTAAAACAGCACACAAGAGTAATCATAGAATCGTAGAACTGGAAGCGACCTTGAGAGGCCATCTAGTCCAGCTCCCTGCATTCATGGCAGGACTAAGTATTATCTAGACCATCCCTGACAGGTGTTTGTCTAGACTGCTCTTAAAAATCCCCAATGATGGAGATTCCACAACCTCCCCAAGCAATTTATTCCAGTGCTTAATTACTGTGACAGTTAGGAAGTTTTTCCTAATGTCCAACCTAAACCACCCTTGCTGCAATTTAAGCCCATTGTTTCTTGTCCTATCCTCAGAAGTTGAGGAGAACATTTTTTCTCCCTCCTTGTAACAACCTTTTATGTACTTGAAGACTGTTATCATGACCACTCTGTCTTCTCTTCTCCAGACTAAACAAACTCAATTTTTTCAATCTTCCCTCATAGGTCATGTTTTCTAGACCTTTAATCATTTTTATTTTATGATTATTCTCCAATTTGTCCACATTTTTCCTGAAATGTGGCCCCCAAAACTGGACACAATACTCCAGTTTAGGTCTAATAAGCACAGAGTAGAGCGGAAGACTTACTTCTTGTGTCTTGCTTACAACACTTCTGCTAATACATCCCAGACTGATGTTTGCTTTTTTTGCGACAGTGTTACACTGTTGACTCATATTTATCTTGTGATTCACTATGACCCCCAGGTCCCTTTCTGCAGTACTGCTTCCTAGTCAGTCATTTCCCATTTTGTTTGTGTGCAACTGATTGTTCCTTCCTAAGTGGAGTACTTTGCATTTGTCCTTATTGAATTTCATCCTGTTTACTTCAGACCATTTCTCCAGTTTGTCCAGATCATTTTGAATGTTAATCCTTTCCTCCAAAGCACTTGCAACCCCTCCCAGTTTGGTATCATCCTCAAACTTTATAAGTGTACTCTGTATGCCATTATCTAAATCATTGAACAGAACCAGACCCAGAACCAATCCCTGCGGGACCCCACTCAATATGCACTTCCAGCTTGATTGTGAACCACTGATAACTACTCTCTGGGAACAGTTTTCCAACCAGTTTTGCACCCACCTCATAGTAGCTCCATTTAGCTTGTATTTCCCTAGTTCGTTTATGAGAAGGTCATGCGAGACCATATCAAAAACCTTACTAAACTCAAGATATACCACATCTACCACTTCCCCCTTATCCACAAAGCTTGTTACCCTGTCAAAGAAAGCTATTAGGTTGGTTTGACATGATTTCTTCTTGACAAATCCAATTGGACTGTTCCTTATCACCTTACTATCTTCTAGGTATTTGCAAATTGATTTCTTAATTATTTTCTCCATTATCTTTCCAGATAGTGAAGTTGAGATGACTGGTCTGTAATTCCCCAGGTTGTCCTTGTTTCCTTTTTTATCCTTTTAAATCAGTGTGGAATTGGTTTGCTGCACCATTCTCCAGAGTAGTCACCATCAGGAATAAGCATTCGAGGAGGGGTAAATCAGTGCAGTTCTGTTGAAGTCAATGATGCTATTCTGATTTATAGCACCCGAGGATCTGGCCTGCAGGAGACAAGAGTCTTTATTTGTTTTGAAAGTTGAAAAAAATATCACAGCACAATTAGGGATGAAATTGAAAATGAGCAGGAATCAAAATGCCAAAATTGGTTCCAAGCTTCATGGGTCTAATTACACAAGAGTTTTATAGTGGTCTAAGCCCATTGACTTTGATTATTCCTGATTTACACTTGGGTAAATGAGATCAAATCAGGCCCCGTATCTCTACGAGGGACAGAACCAAACCCAAATTTTCTCTAAGGAGAGGATACAAAATCTGAATTTGAATCCATACTTTCCCAAAGGCTGGCTTGTTTGGATTCACCCTATTATACAGACAAACGGAACTGCAAACTGTGTCTAATTCCAATATTGAAAATGTACTGAAAGAAAAAAAAAAACAACCTTCTCCCTTTTCTTTCACGTTGATTGATATGATGCCACTTCAAAAGTGAAAAGGCCACTTTTCATGTATTAAAATAAAATCTCCTATTAAGTTATTTTACATTTCTGTAATAACAAACAGCAAGACAAAGAACATGGTTGAAGACTTTTATACCATCACAATCGTTAGTCATTGTCATTGGGGTTTATATAAATAAATGATCAATGCACCTAAAAACAAGCACCTCAAAGGTGTTTTTATAAGGCCACAAATGTGTCAAGCAGAATTATTAGATGTGAAGGGAATGATTATTTGTACAAAGTGAAATGAACATGTGCAATAATATTGTAAAAGGTTTATTAGTTTAGCGTGTGCTGAATTTTCCTAAAATATATCAGGTTCTCGGTTTGCATTTAATGTAGTGTTAGGTATGACGTTATATCCTTCCTAGCCTATTTTCAGCTAACGTTATACTTTTTGCGCGGTAGATCATGTTTTCGCTTCCTTTATAACAAGGGCATTATCAAGGCACTGCTACCTGTCTAGAAATCCGATATGAAAAAAACCCGGCTCTGATTTTTTGTTTTCAGTATTGTTGGATTGTCTTTTGTCCACAATAGCTTTGCAAAGCAAGGAGAGAGTGAAGCCTTTAGAAGAATACCTTGAGCATCATTTCTTTCCCCTCAACTGTTAATACATCTTAGCTCTAGGCTAAGAATTTTCTTGGTGTTAATGCAGGTCAAGTATTTCTTAAAATAGGAAGTTAGATTTTCCAGTTTCAGGATTGAATTCTGTCTTGAGAAATGCAATGCAAACCTCGGCAAACTAGACAGGCCCTTCCACTCCTGATGGCACAGCAGAGAGAAAAGCAGAGCAAAAAGTTGTGTAAATTACCCTTCTCTCTTCCCGGGGCTCCTACTAGCTTAACGTTTCGTGGCTTAAAAGCTCTGTTTGTTTCAAGTGGGGTTAGAGCTGTAAAGCTGGTGAGCTGTACTGATATACTCCCAACAGATTTACACCTATGCCTGGCCGGAAAACACAAATTCCTTATCATGAAAAAAAGTTGGCATTTGGTTTCATATCATCACAACAGAGAGAGAGACTCAATCCAGAATGGCCCAGATAGGTGGTCATGAGGCACTCATTCAGGGTCTGTGAGAGATATAGGTTCAACTCTTTGTTCCTGATCAGGAAAAGTAGGGACTTGAACTTGTATCTCATACATCACAAGAGAGTGTCCTTAACTACTGGACTATAAGCTGTTCTGAAGTTGATTGATGGGTGTGTGCATGTGTCCGTCTGTCTCTCTCTATCTGTCTCTCTCTCATTTTGACCAGAAATTTCATCCTGGACTTCACATGAAACAAAAGTTCATTAGAAACTGATATGTTTGTGTGCAAAGTTTTGGTTTTGATTCATTGGTATTTTCTGATGAAAAACGTTTTGTGGAAAGATTCCCAACCAGCTTTAAGCACAACTCCTTTACCTCACTGATAGAACTAATGGCAGCATGGCCATGTATTGTTTGGGGGAAAAGGGGTAGAATTTAGATGATTGACATAATGGAGACGTTGCAATTTTCTTGGGCCTGATTCTGCTCTTGCACCAGCTTTACATAGATGTAACTCCGTCAACTTCAGCTGAGCTACTTCTGATTTACACCAGGACAACCAAGATCACAGTCCCTCCCGGTCTTGCGTTGAAAATCTTTGTAATGTCTGGTACACATCTCTTGCGATTATAGCTTTATAGGACCAATATGGTTCTGTACATTGGGGGAGACTTTCAAAGGCCCAAATAACCATTAGATGCCTAACTCTCATCATAAGTCAATGGGAATTAGGTACTTCACTGCCACTGAAGTCTTCTTGAAAATGTGTCTCATTAACTATTAATAGCTGCGTGTCGTCTTAGGATACAATGTGATTGATATACACTGACATCTATGTATTTAAAGATTTTGGGGGCCGGGGGGAGGTGCACATGAGGGGTTAATTCAGGTGATGCCTGAATAATTTTGTTTTCTGATCCTAGATGCTGTGTTTTGACATGAATATATTTCATAGACATCCACTGGGCAGGACTTTTAGATCCCACACTGGAACATATTTGTATCCACTGTTTGTAAGCATATGTTATGAGAGAGGGCTGCAGGATTTAATGGCACACTGTATGTCCCACTTCAGCTGGGGTTTTCCTGTGGCTTGCCACCCAAGCTGTGCCTTACCACAAGCTAGCATAGGCATGGCAGAACTTCACTGGTATGTCATGATATAGTCAAGAGACAGCCACTAAATGCTGAGTTATCTACTGCTTTGCTAGGGATATAACCTTTTGGTGGCATTATTCATGAAGTATGGAAAGTTCTGCACTAGAGTTACATGTAGTTTTCATTTCTGTGATATGGGACAGATTTGGAATGGGTTGCCTGGGGCAGTTCTCCACTAAATATCTGTTTTTACTTCTTGCCTCGATTTTCCTACATGGTTATTAATGTGCTTCAGTTAGCATTTGTAAGGGTGGTCTTCTAGCTACAGGCTGGAACAGGGGTGCAACCATAATAAAGAATTGAGGGAGGATATATCTAGGGAATAAAGCTTTGTGGGAAAGGTTTACAATGAAAGCCCAAACCTGGGGAAAATCACTTGGTTTCAGGTTTCACTACAAATTCGAAAACTGTCTCTTAGGTTCATTGAAAGGTTTGCTAAGAGTCATGCTTCTGGGCCTACTTTGGAATGAACCTGGGCTGATTTACGGTTTGCATCAAAATCATGTATAGCAGATGGTTTTGACCCAAGTCAGGGGATCGGCTCAATCCAGCTCTCCATGTACGCAGCACTTCTGCTGAAGTCAGTGGAAGTTCCCTGCACAGAGGTCTTATGGGATCAGATTCTGGATGAAACACAGAAGTTGCGGCTTACTTTTGCTTTAGATTTTGGGTTTATTTAAACTCCAAAACTCTGGAGACCAGATCCTCAGCTGGTGTAAATCACCATGGAACTAATTAAATGAATGGACCTATGCTAATTTACACCAGATGAGGATTCGGCCCATGGCGTGATAACCCATGATGACAGAAACCAAAGGAGAGGTTTGCGCAAATCCCTGTGAGCTGAAACTATTGATTTCTGCACAGTCTCCAATGAACCGCCATCTGTTTGACAGGCAGAAGACACCTTGAGACAAAGCCACAGGTACAAAGCTAGAACAACATATAGGGCTAGCTACTGGTTTCACATCAACCATATCTTTGACTAATGAGCATCTGATTTCCCCTCTCATCATTAGATCCACCAGTGCAGGTGTTGGTTTCACTAATGGAAGAATGTAGAAGAAGATTCATTCAACTCATCCATGGCAGGGACTTGCTTAGATTTGGCATTTGTACCTAGGTATCTCAAAATGTAGCCATATAAGGATGGCTCACCTGAAACCACTAACCCTGTGTTCTCCATACTCTTCTTAAAATCCATATCCTGGAAAGCAAAGCAAATGAGAATAGGTAAATTTAATATTCTAGTAAAAATTCCAGTGCCCCAGGAACATCTCCGGCAGGATCACCAAATGTAACCTCCTCCTCCTGCTTCTTCCTATGTCGTTAATCTTTCACAGATGTTGAGACATGGTGACAGCAGCATTCCTGTGGGGTGTATTGGCATCACTAGTTTTCTACCAGAATGCCATCAGATCACAAAAGAAATGGCACTTCAAAAGCAAGAACATTTGCATACATAAGGCTGAAAATCTGGTCTGAGGTTATGTCCTCAACAAGTTGCGAGAGTTGCGTGAAATGTTCATAATGAATCCAGGAAGCAGGTTCATTGCAGACTCAGTACTCGAACTGAGTTCCACAAACAATTTGCTGAGGTTCAAAGATCTTTTGGCAAACTTGAGATAAACATTGAGCAAGCTTTGAACTAATCTGGGCTGAGATGGAAAGAAACCTGGACTAATGATTCAGCTGGAAACCTTAATTGTTTCAGCTGAGTTTTGCTTTAAGGTTGGTTTTTTCGGTTAAATCCAAACTCCCCCAACTAGAGGTGGGTCCAAGACACCAGAGGCCAGAACCTTAACTGGTGTAAATCAGCATAGCTGTATGGACCACCATTTGGGATATGACCCAAAGATTAGTTTCTGAAATGAATGTCTTCAGATTCGGGAGATATTTGAATCCATGGGATTGGTTTAGTTCATTATAGAGATCAGACCAACCGCAAAGTATGGATTTCACATCTAAATTTCTGCAGACTTAATTTGGATCAGGGTTTTTTTGTTCTATTCAAAACTCTGTCAAGGAGGGGTCAACCCCCCAAAAGATTAGTAGAAGGCCCAGGCAAGTTGTTTGTTTCACACAGCTGTTCTCAACATCCAGTCATGCCTCTACTGCAGTATATTCCGTATCAGGGATAATCCCTTGTTTGCAGACCATTTGTAATACGGTTGCTAGGCAGAGTAAAGGATAGAATGGCAGAATGGGTTTTTAAAAGCTTGCCACAAAACTAGTGTAGGAAGCTGAGATGCTTTTTTGGCTAAACCTATGGGGTAGGCCAAGGAAGATGCTCTTAAGAATAACCATCATAGTATGAATTTATACCATGTGATTTAAACCATCGAGGAGTAACCTGATTCCCAGACTCTGTGTGGCCTTACTGCTTTACATGCTTTGGACAAGTTCATGACTGTTTTAACAGTTGACTTCCTGTGAAAAAGGGAGGCTGGATTTTATTGATCTTACGCTATTTCAAATGCACCTACTCTCAGCTGCAAAGCGTTCAGTTGGAATGAGTTTGGCTTGATGTTGTTGGACAAACCTCACTGCATGGAGCATTACAATGCCTCTTTGTCTGACTTCTCCTCACCGTGGCCTGGTGGGCCAATTGAATGAACTTCCAATGTTTTGATTTGTTCTTTAGTGGAAGCTTAGATGACTTAAGATGCCTCTTTTTTTTCCCTACTCCCCTCCCAGCTTCAGATTTCATCTCAAGAACAAAGCAAATGGAATTAAATCACTTTGTATTGGGACAGAAAACTTTAATGAAACCGTTTTAAGGTGTGAGCGAGCGCATTTTGGGTCCAAAGTGGCAAAGAACCGACATTATTATTTCCAAATGAGAAAAGTCAATGCGGTTTTCCTTTTAATTAATCTGCACTTTAAAAGATTCATTTGTTTCAATATCCTTTTTATTATGGAATTAAAAATTAAATTGCTAAAAGAATAACTAACACAAGGCATCTCGATTATATTGCAAGAGAGCTATAATGTGCTGCATATAATACGAAATATTAGACTAAGGATCATTAAAAACCAGCTTGATGCCTACAGTTTTTTCTGATCTGTAACTATGAAAACTGGAAGGCTGTTTATTTTACTTAGGTCAGAGGCCAAATCCTTTGCAGTGAAACCCCATCAGCTTCAATGGGATTACACCAGGAGAATGGAGTTTGGCATGTTAAATGTAAGATGTTAATTTAAATAATTGGACACAGTACTTTTCCCATTGAAATCGATGGACGCTGGTTCAGGCGGTCTGGAAAGGCCAGGGGAGTTGTTTGTAATCAGAGTATTTCAGAAGGATTTCTCTGGCAACACGCAGTACCTTCAAAAGATATTTATACAAGAAGCCATTGAGTGGCATCAGTGCTAATGGTTGAGTACGATGACATCACTTTATTATTAATAAAATCTCCCCAGTGCTAGTCTCATTGAGAACAGTTTCTATAGGTACCAGTGAAACCTCTTGGGAGCCAGGAGAAAGGAAAACAATCTAATGCATCTGGGCTGAGTGGGAGGTTACTTCAGTTAACTTCCCCCGTCCTTTCTTTGAGTTCTTATTAGGATAAATAATGGCCGGCTACGAAGTGGAGCAGTGATTGAAGTGTATGTGCAAAGCAATGACATCATTCAAGGTATGGCCTCCGGGACTCTGTGTGTGTCTTGGCTTGGATTCGAGCTTGCTTGGGGAAGCTTTTCTGGGGACATTGTGAGAGCTCTCCATCTCCGGCATTGTTCCTTTTCTCCCTTTCCCCCCCGGCTGGGTTTTGTGAGGCATTCTGTGTCACAAAGGTTTTTGTGATGGGATCAACTCTTATGGCAGGTGTCTCAAGCTAAGGACCCGATCCTGTAAATTCCCAACTGAGTCCACTGAAAAAAGGATAGAAGGGGAAGATAAGAAAACTAGCATGGTGTGAGAGACACTAAATGCTGCTTAGATTACTTTGAGGAGGGAGTGTTGGCTGAAGGGTCGGGTCCTAAAATGAAAATACTAAATCTCTCTTCCACAGCCAACACCAATGCAGATATTCTGCATTAGAGGGAGAGGCAAGATTTAGGGACATATGAAATTGTCATACCAGAGCAGATCAATGATCCATTTCGTCCAGTATTGATTTTCTGACTAGACCCAATACCAGATTCTTCAGCGAAAGATGTGAAAAATCCACAATGGATAATTTTTTGTGTTAATATTCCAGCAGGGGAATTTTTTCTCCAACCCCCAGTCAGTTAGCAGTTGGCTTATATCCTGAAGCATGAAGGCTTATGTCTCTTACACAGTTTTACTCTCTCAAGGTTATTGGGGATAGTTATATTATTCACATAAGTGTGTCATCCTTTCTCAAATCCTACTGAGTTCTTGGCCTTGATTATATCAAGTGGGAGGGAGTTCTACAAGTTAAAAATGTTGAGTTAAAATCCTTTTATCCATTTGAAATTTGCTGCCGTTCAATTCCACTGACTGACCCTATTCCCTGGTACTAAGAGAGAGGGCCAAAACCCCCCCGCAATTTACTTTTTCTGTCTCACCCCGTATTCTGTATATCTCTGTCACATCTCCTCTTAAAAATAGACAGTCCTATGTTTTCAATACCAATTCCTAAGGAAGTCAGTCCAGGCCTCTAATAATGTTCATGCCTTTCTAGTTCTGCTGTCTCAAGGGAAGATGGGTTCCTAACTCCCTGCCTTAATGTATTCTTAGATTCCTTTAATGCACTGTATTGAAATGAGATCCATTCTATTCTGAATGTGGGGAAAACCACGAGCTACAAAATACTGGCTCTGGGTCAGACTGAGGCCCAGCGAGCATCTAGGTGCAGAGTCAGTCACGCACCTGTGATGGCAACCCTCATTCTTGGGTAGCAGTGTGGCAAGGGGAATAGGGTCCACAGAGGTGCTGTGTCCCCTCCCCACACAGGTGGGCAGAAGGGTTGGGGATTGGGCACAACCTTGGCTCTGCCCCCTCCAATGCACCCAGCATATGCGGCACCAGGTGTAGACCCCACACAATTAACTAGGGAGACTGGGAGCGTGACATGAGGAGCAATCGTCTCCCTCCTGGGCTGGTCCAGGGGTAGCACAGCTGGGCACATCGTAATGGCGTAATTAGGGCCCTACCAAATTCCCAGCCATAAGAAATGCATCACAAGCTGTGAAATCTGGTCCCCCTGTGAAATCTGGTCTGTTGTGTGCTTTTACCCTATACTATACAGATTTCATGGGGGAGGCCACTATTTCTCAAATTGGGGGTCCTGACCCAAAAGAGAGTTGAAGGGGGGTTGCAAGGTTATTTTAGGGGGGTCATAGTATTGCCCCCTCACTTCTGCTCTGCCTTCAAAGCTGGGTGGCCAGAGAACGGCGGCTGTTCCTAGCGCTGAAGGCCAGGCCACCCTTTACTTCTGTGCTGCCGCCTTCAGAGCTGGGCGGCCGGAGTGTGACGGCTGCTGACGGAGAGCCTAGCCTGGCCATCCTGACTTCTGCGCTGCTGCTGGCATTGGCTCTGCCTTCAGAGCCGGGCTCCCGGCCGGCAGCCACCGAATTACAGCTGCCCAGCTCTGAAGGCAGCGCCGCTGCCAGCAGCAGCACAGAAGGAAGGGTAGCAGAACCGCAGCCCCCCCCCCTGCAATAACCTTGCAAACCTCCCACACCTCCCATGTGGGTCAGGGCCCCTACGATTACAACACTGCGCCATTTCAGATTTAAATAGCAGAAATCATGAAATTTACGATTTTTAAAATCCTATGACTGTGAAGTTAACCAAAATGGACCGTGAATGTGGTAGGGTCCTAGGTATAATCCAGGGCTACGTGGAGATATGAGCATATGTAGATAGCAAACCAATATGTTTATAGTGGCTGATAAACCCTGTTATCAGCAGTATAAATCATTTTGAAGAGATTACACTTTAAACTGTAAAAAGAAAAGGAGGACTTGTGGCACCTTAGAGACTAACCAATTTATTTGAGCGTGAGCTTTCGTGAGCTACAGCTCACTTCATTGGATGCATCCGATGAAGTGAGCTGTAGCTCACGAAAGCTCACGCTCAAATAAATTGGTTAGTCTCTAAGGTGCCACAAGTCCTCCTTTTCTTTTTGCGAATACAGACTAACACGGCTGTTACTCTGAAACTTTAAACTGTGTACATGAATGGAGATTTTCAATGGTGGCATGACCCATAATGACCTAATAATCCTTGCTCCAACTGCCCAAATGCTCCTTTTGACTTAACGTTTCATGCAACAAGCAAAAGTCAGTTGATGTCCTGCAGAGACTAAAAAATTAAACACATGCATCATGAAATGCTTTCATTTCAAACAGCAGTGTACAGGAACCCTTGCCAAGTAGCTACAGGTCTGGTTTTCCTCTCCCTTTACATCTGTGTAACTCCTGAGATTTCAGTGGGGGTACTTCTGATTTACATCAGTGGTACTGTGAAGAGACTCTGCCACACGACGGGATTCTGGTTATCCGGTTATAAAACTGGATTCCTGCTCTGATGTAGCCTCAGTGCTTGGGAAGAGAAATCAGGGCACTGTAATTCATTTGAAATCCGCATGGAAGTGTAAAACATATTAGAGGGGGAAGCAAGATATTGTGTCTTTTGTCACTGCTTTGGAGTGGTTTTGAGTGTTAGTAGAGAGAGCATAAGTCAATTAAAGCTTCATGGATCTTGATTTATAGACCTGGTTCTCAATGATGAGAATACGCATACACACACAGATATATAGATAGATCTATCTTTGGTCCAAAAGACGATATTACCTCACCCACCTGATCTCTCTAATACACGCTATCTCACAGCCAAGACTGTATGTATGGTTGTCATTTAGTATTTCAGTTCCACTTCTAAAGAGTTTTTAAAAGGTTAATAAATGATTAATAGATGTTTTAATAAATGGTAAATCAATAGTTATAGATTTTTATAGAGTCCAACAGATTGCTTATAACCATGGTTTATAACCATCTATAAGACCTTCTACTGATGTTCTTGCAATGATCTAGCACACATACGACTCAGGCTTATAACAGATGTACAGCATCTGTTAATAATATATTAACCCCTTATAAATGATTTATAAATGTACTCAGCATAAAAGATGTGATTGTGTGTGTTTTATAGCATATATCAACGTAGCAACACTGCAGCTCAGATTGAATAGGATCTTTCATTTCAAGTCACTCCTGTCTTTCTTTAACATTGACCTGTCGGGTTCAAACTTCATCCTCTTTCAGCTCAGAGGTGATTGTTATTTGTCCGTACAGTGCTTTGAACATGTGAAGTGCTATATAAACTCCAAGTGTTATTGTTGCAGCCTATGAGGACAATCCAGTCAGCTACTTTTGAATCTGGAAGCGTGGAAAAATACAGTTTTTAAAAAAACATACCGCTTATTGCCTTCCATTTAACTCACAAACAGCTAACTTTCAGACTTTCTTGCTAAGTGACGACGACTTTAATAAGTATGGAAATGTTCGTGCATGGATGTATTATAGGTAGCACGGCTGCCAGTTATTAAGGTCACCCAACAGTTCTCACTACAAGACCCTGCTGCTTATAACTTTGACAAACGTAAACTGTCTCCGCTGAAATTTTTGATACTGAGTGTCTGCCTAAGGTTGAATTTTGGGGGGAAAGTTTCAGCTAAAATGGTCCAACTGTTTCTGAGAAAGAGATGAGGGAAAATTTGCCCACATTTTTTAAAAAAAATCTGATAACTGTTTAGTTGAGAAAATCTGGCACCTCCATTTTTTGGCACAGGGACTTGAAATTTGACGGGGGTGTGCGGGAGGGAGGGGAGAAGAGGAATGAGCCTGTTGGTGTCCTTAAGAAAATCCACCCAAATTTGGCCAAGTCATAAGCCTCTGAAAAATCTCATGTTGCACGCACTCAGTACCTACTCGTTCGAATTTGGCAGATAAATTCTCTCCAGATGCCACGTGCATCGAGCATGCTCCGTTTCTGCATAATCCCCATGTGCCGATCAGGTGCACATGGGCCGTTCCCTCAGCAGTCTAAATCATAGAATCATAGGGGGATGCAGGGCCTGATCAGGATTGTTCCTGAAATTGCTCTTTCTGGGTGCAGGGAGCCTGTCTCTCCTGTGAGATCAGTGCTCCCCCTTCTGGTGCCCAGGCACAGGAAAAGGAGAAGGCAGCCAGATTCAAATACGGAGCAGGCAGAGGGGAAAGAGATGGAGGGGGGCGGGGATAGGAATGGGGTGGGATGGGGTTAGGAGCAGGGGAAAGGGGCACGGCAGGAGGTGGCAGAAGATGAGGGGAGGGGCAATGGCTGGAGATGAGAGAGGAGTGGCGATGGGGACATGGGTAGGAGTTGGGGATGGGGTAGGAGTGGATGAAGAGGGATGGGAAGTAGAAGGGGACAGGGGAAAGAATTGGGTGTGGGGCAAACAGGCTGGGGTCAGAGTCCATAGTAGCAGGGGAAGGAGCAGGGCAAATGTTGGGGAGGGAGAAATGGGACAGAAGGGAGAGGCTGGTGGGGACAAGGGCAGAAGGGTCTAGAACCACTAGAGCACCCTCCCCTCTGGAGTCCCTGGGTGGTGCTCAGAAAGTCACATAAACCAAACTTTTCACTCTGTGAGCACTCACAACTGCAATGGAAGGCCATGGGGCTGTGCTTTGGATAGATAAAGTGCAATGAAAATGCTAAGTATTCTGAAAATCAAGCTCTTGGGCTTCTCAAACTCGGTACCACAAATAAATGGATACTTCTGACAATATTGGCTTTCATGTCTGTGTCTCAGTTCCCCATCTGTCAAATGGGAATAATACCAACCCCTGATCTCACAGGTGTGTTGTGAAGATACAGTCATTAATGCTGTAAGCAAAGATACATCAAGGGAAAGCTCATAACAAAATTAATAATTCTATATTCAGCACTGGGTTTGGATGGTGAGCAGTAAATGCTGCATGTGGGCCGCCCATTGAACGATGAGGATTAAAAGATATCGAATAGCTGCTACCCATTCTGTGAGGGCCATCCATCATGTACACTGAATGAGCCAGGGGGCCTATGGAAAAACAAGTCATGAGATCATGTAATTCATGGCTGTATCACAATGAAGCTCCTTTATTTTCAGTATTTAGTGATTTTCTTCCACAAGTTCCCAAGTTTTGGAAAAGCCACTCTTTGGGCATTACCAATTTTCACCTGGATTTTTTGCAGGGGAAGCAGTCACGTCTGGGGTCAGGAGGGCGCTCGTGGGGGGTGCAGCTGTATGCACAGAGGAAATGGATGGGGCTGTGCTGAAGGGCCGGGGTCAGATGGGCAGTGGAAGACTGCACCTTGTGTGTACTTGCCCCACTTCTGGACGGAGCTTCTGGCAGGAATGAGATGGGGAGGGAACCAGGTCCCAATAGCCAAGACCACCCAACAGCCAAGGTCACTCCATCCTGTGAGTGCCTGGTGTCTCTCCCCCAACTTGCCCACTGCCCTTTATTTTCAGTTTTTACCAATTTTCCCTTGTTTTCTTAATTTTTGCAAAAACACTGATAAATTCCTGAGGAGCTGATCCTGAAAACAAAGGGCCTTAATGATAATGAAGATACACAAAGGAACCAATTTAAAGTTGCAAGGGCAACCTTAACCCTGGCATTTCCGAGCCTTTGAGTGCTTGACTTTGGACCCTTAATGTTTATTAAACACAGATTTCCTTTCACATGTAATATACAGACACACACATAATGTAGAGACATTAATGCAAATGCATATATAAACATACAGACCTGTGTAAATGTGCACACTGATATCTGTATATAGCGCCTATAGCTGTGGTTATGTATGTGTGTGTCCTGAAAATGTTCCACTTTCCTTTTCCTATTTTAAGTTCTGATCAAGGCTCACTCATGTGAAATAAATACCTTGCTTTAATTTAGGTTTTATGTTTGCTGTTAAACTTGTAAAGAAAACATTAAACATTTCACAGTAGAAACACAAAAATTTTATATCACCAACCAAGTCAACTTTGGCTTTTTTCCTTTAAGTAAGTTTGTTTTTCTAATATAAAACTAATATGACATAATGTATAATCTAATTTGGAAATTACAATTTACTTGGAAGGATTATGCTGCCAGCCAATACCAACAAAGAAAGACATTATTTGGGAATGTTTCTTTTCCTTCATAACGTGGTTGATAATTTATTTTTCCTTCAGAAGATTACTTTTCTCTTTACGACATTTCCTGTCCGTGTGATTTGCATTAGGATTAAATAATATGTTCCATGCTTAACATATGCACCAAAGAAAGTAAAGTTTTCCTTGAATTAAAATAAAGGTGCAAATTACAATCTTATTATGGAGTACAGTCTACTTACTTTGCAATGAAGTGTGTTGATCAGTTTCAGATGGCTTGATGATAATGACTTTAGTTGTACTGATGGTATTTACATAAAGGGGAAAATTGAAATTGGTAGATTTTAGATCTTGTATGAATCAAGGCTACTGTAAGGCTTAGAACAGGAGAAGCTGAAAAGCAGATAATCCAGCTGTGATAATTTCTACTAACACCAAACTATCATGTTGACTTTCTTAACCGCACACCTTTAAACACCCCCACAATGTGTTGCATTGCATCACAGGGAGAGAGCATTGCTAAGGAACTTTCCATTGTTAGTGCCGAGTGGGGGCGTGTTTGTCAGTACATTGCATTGTAACTTTCCATATCTTCTGCAGATGTGGGGAGAAAGCGATGTTCGGCTAGCATGGAGCTATGCAGAGAAGGGTTTGGAACAAGAGGTGTACTTAGTAACTGGAACATGTTTGCATTTGGCAGAACACCTAAAAAATGCAACCTCTAGGTCAAGTGGATAAAATTAGGCACAAAGGACCCATTTTGTGAAGAATTTACCATCTTGTACTAAACACGGCATGTACTACATAAGAGAGCTCTTTACAGAACTGCTGCATCTCTTTTGACCACCAAGGGTTCATTTAATAAAGCCTTTCCTGATTTCTTCTATTAGAATAGCAGATTTTACACTGAGAACTGACCTCAGTGCTGTTACAGATAATACAACGAATGGTCTTGTGGTTAAGGCACAGAGATCTGGGAGCAGGAGATCTGGGAGCAGCTCCCAGCTGTGCCACAGACTTCCTGCGTGACCTTGGGCTAGTCACTTAGTGTCTCTGGGCCTCAGTTTTCCATCTATAAAACGGGGATAATAAAGTTTCATTTTGCCCATCTTTTGTCTGTCTTGTCTATTTAGATTGTAAGTTATTTGGGGCAGGGACTGTCTCTTATTAAGTGTGTATACAGTGCCTGGTGCAATGGGCCTAGACCACAGTTGGGAACCGTGGGTATTACCTGTAATATAAATAGAAGTATTGTAAGTGGCTGTTGTTGTATGTGTGAAATGTAGTGGTATGAGTAAGCGTAGAATCAAATAAAGTAAAAAGCTTAAATGAACCAAACTGTACCAGAGAATTTCTCTGGACAGTAATTCCATATTCTAATAATAAGAATATAGCAGTACGGGCATATTACTGACCACCTGACCAGGATGGTGATAGTGACCGTGAAATGCTCAGGGAGATTAGAGTGACTATACAAATAAAAAACTCAATAGTAATGCAGGATTTCAACCATCCCCATATTGACTGGGTACATGTCACTTCAGGACAGGAGGAAGAGATAAAGTTTCTTGACACCTTAAATGACTGCTTCTTGGAGAAGCTCATCCTGGAACCCACAAGAGGAGAGACTATTCTTGATTTAGTCCTAAGTGGAGCACAGGATCTGGTCCAAGAGGGTGAATATAGCTGGATCGCTTGGTAATAGTGGGGAAAACACCACAGAGGCCCAACACTGTAGCATTTAATTTCAGAAAGGGGGACAACACAAAAATGAGGAAGTTAAAGAGAAATTAAAAGGTACAGTGCCAAAAGTGAAATCCCTGCAAGCTGCATGGAAACTCTT
Source organism: Lepidochelys kempii (assembly GCF_965140285.1). Lineage (NCBI taxonomy): Eukaryota > Metazoa > Chordata > Testudines > Cheloniidae > Lepidochelys > Lepidochelys kempii. The sequence goes on along the minus strand of NC_136387.1, from coordinate 101,479,413 downwards.
AAAAGACACCGTAATAGAGGCTCAACTTAAATATATACCCCAAATTAAAAAAACATAGTAAGAGAACCAAAAAAGAGCCACTGTGGCTAAACAACAAAATAAAAGAAACAGTGAGAGTCAAAAAGGCATCCTTTTTAAAAGTGGAAGTTAAATCCTTGTGAGGAAAATAGAAAGGGGCATAAACTCTGGCAAATGAAGTGTAAAAATATAATTAGAAAGGCTAGAAAAGAATTTGAAGAACATCTAGACAAAGACTCAAAAAGTAATAGCAAATTATTTTTTAAGTACATCAGAGGCAGGACATCTGCTAAACAACCAGTGGGGCCACCGAAGATCGAGATGCTAAAGAAGCCCTCAAGGACGATAAAGCCATTGCAGAGAAACTAAATGAATTCTTTGTATTGGTCTTCATGGCTGAGGATGTGAGGGAGATTCCTAGACCTAAGCCATTCTTTTTAGGTGACAAATCTGAGGAACTGTCCCAGATTGAGGTGTCATTAGAAGCGGTTTTGGAACAAATTGGTAAACTAAACAGTAATAGGTCACCAGGACCAGATGGTGTTCACCCAAGAGTTCTGAAGGAACTCAAATGTGAAATTGCAGAACTACTAGCTATAGTCTGTAACCTATCTTTTAAATCAGCTTCTGTACCAAATGACTGGAGGATAGCTAATGTGACACCAACTTTTAAAAAGGGCTCCAGAGGTGATCCCAGCAATTACAGGCTGGTCAGCCTGACTTCAGTACCGGGCAAATTGGTTGAAACTATAGTAAAGAACAAAATTGTCAAACACATAGATGAACATAATGTGTTGGGGAAGAGTCAACATGGTTTTTGTAAAGGGAAATCATGTCTCACCATTCTACTAGAATTCTTTGAGGGGGGCAACAAGCATGTGGACAAGGAGGGTTCCACGGCAAATGGTGTATTTAGATTTTCAGAAAGCCTTTGACAGGGCCTCTCAACAAAGGCTCTTAAGCAAAGAAAGCCGTCATGGGATAAGAGGGAAGGTCCTAGGAAACAAAGGGTAGGATTAAATGGTCAGTTTTCAGAACAGAGAGAGGTAAATAGTGGTGTCCCCCAGGGGTCTGTACTGGGCCCAGTCCTAATCAACATTTTGATAAATGATCTGGAAAAAGGGGTAAATGGGGAGGTGGCAAAATTTGCAGATGATGCAAAACTGCTCAAGATAGTCAAGTCCCAGGCAGACTGAGAAGAGCTACAACAGGATCTCACAAAACTGGGTGACTGGGCAACAAAATGGCAGATGAAATTCAATGTTCACAAATGCAAAGTAATGCACATTGGAAAACATCATCCCGACTATACGTATAAAATGATGGGTCTAAATTAGCTGTTACCACTCAAGAAAGAGATCTTGGAGTCATTGTGGATAGCTCTCTGAAAACATCCACGCAATGTGCGGCGGCAGTCAAAAAAGCGAACAGAATGTTGGGAATCATTAGGAAAGGGATAGATAATAAGATAGAAAATATCATGTTGACGCTACATAAATTCCTGGTACGCCCACATCTTGGATACTGCGGGCAGATGTGGTCGCCCCATGTCAAGAAAGATCTATTGGACTTGGAAAAGATTCAGAAAAGGGCAACAAAAATGATTAGGGGTATGGAACGGCTGCTGTATGAGGAGAGATTAATAAGGCTGGGACTTTTCAGCTTGGAAAAGAGGTGACTAAGGGGGGATATGATAGAGATCTATAAAATCATGACTGGTGTGGAAAAAGTAAATAAGGAAGTGTTATTTACTCCTTCTCATAACACATGAACTAGGGGTCACCAAATGAAATTAATAGGCAGCAGGTTTAAAACAAACAAAAGGAAGTATTTTTTCACACAATGCACAGTCAATCTTTGCCAGAGGATGTTGTGAAGGCCAAGACTATAACAGTGTTCAAAAAGAACTAGATAAATTAATGGAGGATAGGTCCATCAATGAGTATTAGCCAGGATGGGCAGGGATGGTGTCCCTAGCCTCTTTTGCCAGAAGCTGGGAATGAGCTTGATGATTACCTGTTCTGTTCATTCCCTTTGGGGCACTTGGCATTGGCCACTGTCGGAAGACAGGATACTGGGCTGGATGGACCTTTGATCTGATCCAGTATGGCCGTTCTTATGTTCTTATAAAGCTCCTCATCCTGGTATTTGCAAATTACAGAATGGTTTTGTTTACTGCTCTTATTGGTTCTGTAATAAAATTAGTTCAAAGCTGATGCTCTATGTGGCTGATCCAGTACTCATGGAAGTTGGCTGGTGTTCCCACTGATTAAACTGGGAACTAGATCATTCTGTAAGTATGTACTTCACATTGTACTTTCTTATCTTGGAACCTGGCAGATACCTCAATATCATAGTAAACCACCTACAAGAAAAGTTTAAGGTAACACCTTAAAGGATGTTTTCTGGATATTTTTCTGAAATATAGCTTCTCACCCACCCAACACATTCTACCCCTTAAAAGCTGAAAAATGGACTCTCTGTATCTACTAATATTTTTCTCTCCCCTTTTTCCTTTGCACAGTGATTTCTTATTGTAGAGTTGCTTGTCAGGGCCATAATGGGTGCTGCCTTTTCTTTATAAAAAACACAAACGCTGAGCTCTGACAATGATGCCCTCTGTGACTTTAGTAAGTTATTTAACCTTCTCTGTGGCCCAGTTTCCCTCATTGTTGTTGGTTTTTTTGTATTGTATTAGCTCCTAGAGGCTTCCGCTGATCTTAGGGCCCGTTTGTGCTAGGAGCTGTATATATAGTAAGAGACAGTCCCTGCTTCAAAGACTTTACAATCCAAATAGACAAGACCAATTATGGGAGAAAGGAAGCATTGTTAGCTCCATTTTTCAGATGGGCTTCAGGGCACAGAGAGGTTAAGTGACTTGCATAAGGTCACATATGAAGTTTGGAACTGAACCAAGAATGCTTGAGTCCCAGTCCAATGACTTCACCAGAAAGCCATCCTTTATCTCAGCCTGATCATATCTACGCCCCATAAGCTCACTAGCTAATACTGGTATTTTGAAAATAGCTGTTTAGTACTAACTTGAAAACCGCCACTAAATGCAGAAGGGAGCTTTTGTTTCAATACAAAGAATTCCCCTCTGGATCCATTGTGGCTGAGGTCTTGTGTTAGCTGAGTTCTCATATCCGCAGTATACCAACAGAGGCGGCGTGCATGGTGGCAGACCGTGAAGATCGGTGCATTTGCAGTTTGTCATTTCCAGTCTTTATGGCTGGAATCAAAAAGAAAAATATGATGTGGAGAAAAGCCGAAGGGTATGTCTTCTATTGACTGAATGTGGCTTTGTGTGGGGTATGCGCTGAGGCTTAATCTAAACGCCTATCTCGGCAGCACCCAGGGATTTAGGTAGGATTCATGAGGCTGTGCTGTGTATTTGGAAAATGAATCTGGACACGGTGAAACACCCTACAGTATCGCCCACCATAAAAGATCCGTGTCGGGTTCCCTGTGTGGCATTTGAAGACTATAAACATGTTGCCATGATTTGCTATGTTTCCTGAGAGTTTACAGGGAAAGCGGCTTTTTTAGGAGAGTGCCATATTGAGATTGACAATTTGATGTAAACCACGGCCGGGTATCCAATGTGCTGTTTAATGCAATTCCCTGTTCGTCAGCTGTAACCAATTAAACTTTTCATTGTGTTAAATGACACCAACATGATTCCCTTCGACGGAGCTGTTGCTCATATTACTTTACACAGGCTTCCCCATGTGAGAGCTAGCGTGAGCAATGTCGTCTGTACAAGATTCAAAGGGCCTGAGTCTCCTCTCACTACCGTTGGTGTTAAATAGGAGTCAAATTAGTGCAAAACTTATCATGCCAAGATCAGGCTCAGGGTTAGCACTAAACTGTGTTATATGGTAAAGCATTTAGCTGTGATTTGGATCAGGGATGTTTAATGTAAAGCTCTTACTTAAAGAAGGAAAGGCTCTGTCTCAGCAGGGGACAAATGCTCTCACCACCCTGAAAATGTAATTGTAGGGTTGTACTCATTGCTGTGATCTGGTGTGTACTTTGTCAATCCTCTAGGGAATGGTGGCTCTAGTTACATGTGTTAGATAAGACAAGCTAGTTCACCTTAGCCACATGGGTACGGTACTTGAAAAGGATCTGCTCCTGCCATGCTTATGTAACACCAACAGATCCTGGTCATTGGCAGGCAGTATCGAACCTGGGACTTCTGGAGCTAAATGCATGAGTCTCTACTGCATGAGCGAAAAGCCACAGGACTCTTAGCTAAGGCTGAAGCAGACTCCTTAATCTCTAAGTGGTCTCGGTGACACTGGAGGGGGACAAAGTACCACACTCAGGAGGTGTGTGGGTAACACATGAGTATTTCTTACTCACACAGTTACACTGAAGTCAGTGGCAGTACCTACATGGCTAAGGACAACTCAGGAAGGGGATAAAGGATCGGAAACTTGGAAGCATCCCTAAGCTCTCTTTCCAGTGTCTTTTACCAGTGGGATTTCTGAGTCAGGTTCATGTTTGCTAGCGATACTGCTAGTGACTGATCATAGAGAGACAGTGGACCATGCTGTGCCATGCAACCCAAACCAGGGCCTTCAGTGAATTTCAATCCAGGATTTTCACACGTGGTATAACTCACATCACCCACAGAGAGCCTGAGCAATGGAATGTTACACAGGAGGAAATGCAAGCCGCAATGCATCTGCCCTCTCACAGCCCCTACTGCTGCCAGGTAGCATCTATCTCCACATCACTTGCCTGAGGCTTTAGGGCCATCAAATCCATGTAATTGACATGCTCCTTAAGCAGCCCTCCACACTGGTCTATGCAAGGAAGGCACAGAAACCCCCTCTGTGGCATGCAAGTAGTATAGAGGCACCCATGCATGGTCTTCCTACTGGTGCCTCCCTGCTGCACATTCCCAGGTCAGGGATCAGTAGTGCCTGGGGTTTGTACAGAGAAGCAGGATGCATCTCCTCCTACATGGAAGGTGGAAACGTCTCAGAATGATCCCTCCCTCTCTTTTGAGAGTTGGGCTTAATATGCCTCTGGGAGATTGTTTCGACTTTGTTTGTTCTTAGCTGTTTTAAAGGTTTGTAAGCACGTTGATTTGTGGATGAGGACCCAGGGATTTGATGTATGGGAAACTCTACAATTTGTCAAATGTTTCTCATTTTTGAACTTTCTCCAGCTAGGCTCCACCTCCCTAACATGTATTTCTCCCCTGTACATTTTTCTTTAGGTGGGTACTTTAATTTCGTGACTTTGCTCTGCCGTCATTTCACGGCAAAGTTGTTGCATTTACAAAGTGAGATTCTGGCTTATTCTGGATAGTCCTTTGGAGGGTTTGGGAGAAATCTGGCTACCTTTGCTCTGCAGTCGATGACCTCGCTCTTGATAAGAATAAATGAAAGTACTTCAGTCCTTGGTGTCACAAAGAAACCATTAAAGCCCAGATCCAATGGAGGAGTGGCCTCGTTTCCTCTGAGATTGTCTCTCAGGCAGCTTCCCAACCTAGATTTAAATGCATCTTCTACACTGTGCATTGACAAAGCTGGACCTCACAAAGGTGAAATAAACTTCAGAACAATTCAAAGATCTATATTCCTGTGAATGAGATTTATGTCCGAGCAGACCCATGTAGTTCCTTTGATATCAATGTCAATGCTCATGTAAGTAATGACTGGAGCTGGCTGAAAATTTTCAGACAAAACATTTTTCAACTGAAATTGACTTTTTGACAAAATGGATATTTTCAATAAAAATAAATGCCCTTTCTGTCAAACATGTTCAGGTTCCCATCAAAAGCCAGAAACAGATTATGCTTAGGTTTTTGGCAACTGAAAAGGTTCATTTGCCAGAAGTGGAGCAGGGGTTGGATTTCTGGTTGCTGAAAACCAAAAAAAAAAAAAAAAAATTCCTTTTCAGTTTTTCTGTGGAAACCTCAATGTTTTCAACAAAAGACAAATAAATCCATTTTTGTCAAAAATTTTAATGCGGGGCGGGGGGGGGGGAATGAATCATTTTCTAGCCAATTCTAATAACGACTAGGACTGTTAGGATTATTCATTCTGAATAATTTATTAGAAAATGGTGGGGCCAAATTCTGATCTGATGTCGGGGCAAAATTTCTGTTGAGTTCAATGAGAGTTCAGTGGGACCAGTATTTGCTCCCTTTAGTGGTTCTTTTGGTTGCAGAAGGGGGGTTTCTTGTCCATAGTATGAGGTCTATGCACCGCTCACGTCTCCTGAGTGTGGTCAGTTTCACCATTTGAATTATTGTTCTGTTTGTACAGCACCTAGCACAATGGGGCCTGGCCATTGACTGATGCTTCTAGATAGATAAATAAATCTGCAAACAGATTGTGACTCTTCACAAGAGCCTCGTTCGATAAAAGTGCAATGGTAAAATCCCCTTTAGCCCTGCCTATGCCAGAATTCCATGTAGGGAGGAGCCTGAATCAGAATCTAATAGCCAAATACACCCACATTTTGGATCTGGATAGATCTGAACATAGACACCGAGGTCCTCTCTATCCAAGGGGTGCTCAAAGCCCCCTCTGCCCCAGACCCACCCCCACTCCACTTCTTCCTCCAAGCATGTCAGAATTTTGCAGCTTGGATCCATCTCAGAATTGGCAAGCGTTTTCAGAATTGTTTTTGTGTGCAGTACAGATGTGTGAGCTAAGACATTTAAAGCACATTGTTTCTAATCATATTTACATACTGCTACCACAGACTACATGACTGTGTGGAGTGGCAGGTCGCTTTTCCTTGGGCAGCTGTCGTAGGATTTCTAAATGATCTCTTACAGGAAAAAAAAAAAAACAAAGGCAGTTTTACCAAGTGTGACTGTAATAAAGCCCATTTTCTGGATAATGGACATTGTTTTAAAGGTTAACATCGGAAGCTGAGTTTTCCACACAAAAGAATAAAGATCACATTTTCTGAAGGGACAATTCACGTAGCTGGAGTTGCGTGGCGTAGGTCGACTTACCACAGTAGTGTAGACATAGACTATCTGAGCACTCTCACTCTGGGAACAAGTGTAGCAAGACCTTAGTATTGCAGAGGAATCTTGGGCTGAATCGCAATACACTTCCCCATGCTGAAATCAACGGGCCCTACTTCTGGAGTATGCTTCTACTCAATGCAAGTAAGGATACCTAAATCTGGCCCTTGATAATTTGAGTAGGAGAGACCCATTATGAAAGACTGAAATTTATGATATAGCAAAAATGTGCTTTTTTTTTTTTTTTAAGCCAGGCTCCTGCATCACAGAACATGGTTTTGTTCATTTATTTGGCAAGAATTGTTTAGTTTTTAATTATTTTTAAGTCTTCACAGTGTATTAGAAAATGTTCAGCAGTGCGTTTTGTAAAACCGAATGATGTCATAGTCGTATGACACTTTGCGATAGCTCTCTGCTATGAAACTTTTGCAGAGAAGCGGGGAGACACTGCAGTTTTTGTGTGTGCAAATCATAGGAGATACAGAATAGAAAACTGTGTGTTCGCTACATTCTGCTGTATTTTGGATTTGGCATGAGTTTGCGTTAGCCTGGATTTTCTTTAATCTTCTTGTACTGAGGGCTGTGTGTTCAGAAGGGTGCTTTCTTTTTTCTGGGTGCCCTTTGTACCCCCAGTATAGCTGCGGCCAAAAATCCAAGTCAGGCATTGGAGGTGTAACTCCTCTGATTTGTGGGTGCCATTCATTTTGTGACTGCAAATAAGGAGCTTAGGTCTGACACCACCTGAAAATAATTCCCCTAAATGAGGCACTGAAATAAGATGATTTTGCAAACTACACGGTTATCTTGGACACCTGTGATCCATATAGTGAATAGAAAATTCTTTGTTAGTCCGTTAAAACAGAGGTCTTATTTCAGAGAGACGCTTCTTTGTTTTTAGCAAGCGAGATAAACGCTTTTCTTGCTCAGACACATGGTAGAAATGTTTCTTAGCAATCTTTATTCTAAAAATAAGCTGAATCTCTCAAATCATCTGCCCCCAATTTACTCCTGGTTGACCCCAGGACCCTGATCCGTCAGATCAGTCCACATCTGTGCCCACCAGTGAAGAATGTGGCAGATTCAACACAACATATGGCTGGAGCTGTGCATATGATATTCATGGGAAATGGAAGAAGCACCACTGTTTCCTTCATTCCAAACACCTCCTTGAGCTATATTTGTACCCAGTGCTTACAGAGATTCCAGCATTTCACTCTGCCGTGAATTATGTTCACCAGTCATTGAAAATGAAGCCAGATCTGCTTTGATGCAACTCTTTTCAGATGCTCTTTTTTTCTTTTAGTTATTTATTTGTTTTTACGTAGAATTTCCCCTGAGTCTTACTAACAAATATATCTTTGGGGATTGGAAAATGCTGATAGTTTTCAAGACGTGACTCTGTGCTCATCACAGGACAAGCCCCCCTGAGTTAGAGAATTCATTTTGCACAATTCTAGGTTTATCCCATTTCCTTTTAAATCCTGACTTTCTCTTATGCTGTTACAACAAGGGAAGGGAAATCTTACTGAATTATTCTCTTGCAAGCCCACTGTACACTGTAGCAAAGGCCAAGATTTTCACAAGTAACTACTGATTTTGCATGCCTCAGTTTTGGGGTGTCCAACTTGAGAGACCCGATCTAATCTTCTAGACCCCTTTCAAGTGACACCCAAAATCTCTAGTCACTTTTGAAAATCTAGGCCTAAGGATTTGTCTACTCCCGAAAGTTGTACAGATTTAATTATATCAGTATAGTTAAAACAATATTGCCCTCCCTAGTGTGAATACAGTTATATTGATGTAAAGGTGCTTTATAATGGTGTAGACATTCTCTGTATGGGAAGGGGAATGAGATATACTGGTATATGCGCCTTTTTACTGGGATAAATGTGTCCACACTTGGGGGTCTACTGATACAATTATATCAATAAAAAGACACCCCTTACTGACATAGTTATACTGACACAAAAATTGTGTGTAGGCCAGGCCTAAATACCTACAAAGTGGAGATTTAGGTTTTGATATCGTGTAATCCCGATGGGTTTAGAGAACTCTTCCTTGAGCTAACGGATTGCTACAGAAAGTTTGGTGTGATTCTCAGCTGCTCTCCGTGGGGTAAAAAACCTGTATAGTAAATAAAGCTTTAAAATGGGGGAGGGGGGGAGGGAAGCAAGGGGAGGGAAGAGAAAAAGAGGAGGAGGAGGAGAAAGGTTGTATCATTTTGGGAGGTGGCATGTGAAGAAATATCAGAGTTTACCCTTGTGTGGTATCTCTTCACCAGCAAGAATGCAAATTGTTGCTTAAATGTTAGTGAAACAAATTATTTTGTGGCCATCAGGAAAAAAACTGTAGATGTAACTTGTGGTTCATTTTTTTGTTTTTTTGGCTTGATAGGAAGCCTGTTAAAGGGAACTGCATGTGCTCAGATATGGATAGGTTTTGGGCAGTTTGGAGGCAACCAGAAGTATGGTGTTGTTTTGTGTTAAAGCTAGATTCAGCCCATTGTATAGATTAGGCCCTTGGCAAACCTCTGATCCAGATCTGGATTTGCATCGAGAACATTTCCAATGCGTCCCAAAAGGCCTAGCACAATGGGCCCCTGATCCTTATTATTATTTGTATTAAGTAGCACTTAGGAGCCCTAGTCATTGACCAGGACCTCATGGTGCTAGGCGCTGTACAAACACAGAACAAAGATGGGGCCTGGCCCAAGGAGTTTACAACCTAAATACAAGACAAGAAATAACCGATGGATACAGACAGAGTGACAGGGAACTAAAAGGCGTCAGCATGGTAGACGGTGGTCTCAGCACAACAGCAGCCAGCCCATTGTCCAGGTTTTTGAAGGCACCACGACAAAGGAGAGTTTGAAGGAGAACAATGAGATGGCTTTGTTTATGGGGAGCCCCTTCCCAGGGTGTGGGACAGCATGGAAGAAAGCGCAAAGGTGCTGTGGTTAAAAATGTAACCAGTGGGCGATGGAAGCTGGCATTCTGGGCCGATTGGAGGTGAGAGCCGACATCTTGACAGTAAATGAGAGCTGGTAGGTAGAGTGGGGATAGACTGTGAAAGGCCTTGAAAGTGAAGACAAGCAAATTATGGTTGGTGTGGCAAAGATGGGAGAGCCAGTGGAAGGAGGACTGGATAATCTGCAATCTCAGTAAAACTGTATTTAGGAAAACAGAGTGACAAACTTGATCATTTCAAATTTTCAAGGTTCTCTCCCCCAGAAGAGGGCTTCAGACTTACTTTAAAAAAATAAAAAGGAATGGAGGCTGACATTAACGTTGATGGTTTTAGGTCTCCCCACATCAGGCAGGCCTATGGTCACAGGCTTACCATGCCCCAGTGGCTGGTTCTGTCTAGTGTATCGTTTGGTTTGTGTGCCTCTAGCTGAACAAAGATAATGGCCCTGATCTGAAGCCAGTTTCGAGTCAACTGAGAGTCATTCCATTGTTTTCAGTGGGTTTGGGTTCAGGCCCAATGTACATGTGTAGTTTTCCGCTGTCAGTTCCCAGCATTTATGTCAGACACTGGCAAAAATGAAGGGGATAAATGCAGTGCTGACCATTTCAGATGCCAGCTGCATTCTGTGTGAGTGTGAGCATGCTTGTGTATGTAGCCGTGGTAGATACCCAGAAATTCCTTCTTGTCTTCTCCTGATTTATATGAGCCTGCAAAGGGAAGACATAGCATTCTGCTTCTGATCTCAGAAGACATTTTTTCTGAAAGGAGCTGTGAGGATTTCCCCAATGTGCGAAAAGCCTTTCCAGGAACAATCCTCTTAGCCCGATAAAGGAAAAGAGTTAGGGTGTCTTTCATTTATTTCCTGCTTGAAACATCAAGTCAAGCATTTCATCAGCATCTGAGAGTCTTGGCGGAGCCTCTAGTCAGGAGGAAAGGTGAGTCCCAAGAGAGGTGTTCCTAATCTCTCAATGCTAAATTCACACTCTTTAATGCTGAATTACTTATGTTGTCTACAAGGGATTGAAACAACTTTTGTTCCTAGGAAGGGCAGTCAGTGGGAGTCTATTGACTACAGTGGATTTTGGATTGGGTCCTCTGTGCTTTTAGAATGGACATTCATTTAAAGCCAGCATTAGCTAGTTCCAGTAGGGGGGAGACATAGCATTTTGGGAATCTGGATTAGGAAAGGATTAGACAGACATATAGGACCCAGTATAGCCCTATATATGCTGCCAGTTTCTTGGGGGCTTCTTTAGTCCTAGAGGAACTGTGTGTCATAGAATGCAGGTGCTGAATAGCGCCTTTAATTGTTTTTTTCACGATTCATTGCTCTAACTCCTGTCTTCTCGCTCAGAGAGTGGAGCCCCTGTCCCACTGGATTGTACTCTGAGTGAAGTGCTGGCTTCTCCTTCACCTGCAGTGTGGTTCTGTGAATAAGGTGCTGGGAGTTGGGATTTCCTGATGCAAAATGCATTAGCCCACAGCTGCAGGAAAGCTGGGTTTCCATTGCCAAGAAATGAATGACACTGTTAGGGCGGAATTTTAGTTTCCACATCAGTGAGAGAAGAACTAGATACCTGAGGCAAAAGACCAAAGTCAAGCTATAAAGTAATTAAATTTCTCCTTGTGTTTCATGTGTTTATTTAATTTTAGTGTTTAAAGGGAAAGGTTTCCTCAGCACACCATGCCAGCAACTCTAAAAAATAATTTTCTTTCTTTACATATATTCTGGCAGGAAAGTTACGCTTATTGTTCTGGCAGGTTTTTTGCTTTAGCTGTTGTCTTTATAGTATGGTTTTAAAACTTGAGGGGAGGCTGGTGGAGAGAAAGGAAACTTCAAAGAACGTGCCACATCTACCCAGTCACTTTCCATTGAGGACATCTACCGTCAGATCATTAGGAAAGTCCACAGTCTTGGTGTTTCCATGGGTCTGTATCCTCATTGCTTCGGGATACCCCAATAGTCATGACCATAAAAGACACCATTTCCCCATCTATGGTTGGCAAGATGACTGAAACTCCTGTCAGTCAGCGGACCGCGCATTACTCACCTCCACGTTGGATTATGGCAAAAATGTACTTGGGTATGAAACCGCAGTCCCTTCAAAAATTTGCAATGGCTTCATAACACAGCAGCCTGTTTGGTCAGGAATTCAGGCCCCAGTGCTCTCCTCTGGGTTGGATTCAAAATTTTGGTCTTCATCTTCAAAGCCCTGCCCAGGTCCAGCCCGTGTTACCTGTGGGACCACCTTTCTGCCTACGCCATGACCTCCCCTGGCAGCTGGAACATGGAACCATCAACCTCAAGAGGGAAGCTCCTTTCTGCACGGTCACTTGTTGTTGGATTAAACAGCAGCAGGGCTGGTCACTTACACTATAAATGCCCAAAGCTCGATTGTGCCATTAGGTGCAGCCCAGAGCACAGGCCGTGATATGTAAGCTACACCACCCTAAGAGTCGCTCGATAAAGAATTGTGCCTCAAAGACACCCTCTGGGTCCTCATCCCACCCATACATACTTCTTGCTCCAGGAGGCAAGCGGAGGGTAGCAGTTTGCTGCTGGCTTACACATTACAGCACTCCCATCTCATTCTCCATTCGATTTAACTGTGCTAACCAGCACATGGGGAGGGGGAAAGAGTGGAGTTAAGGCTTCACTCTTTTCCCGCCCCCTCTTGCTCCGGGTGAAGAGAGGGGGGAGGAAGCAGGTGCACAGCCCCCAAGATCTGGATAATCTGTACAGCTCACTGGTGAGTGTGTGTTGCAGGTCCCCCTTGGTGCCAATCCACAGAGGATGAGAGTTGTTACAGCCTGCCTGTATCGCAGCTCATGCTTTTAGCTCTGGAGATCAGTTCAATCCCTGGTGGATCGGCCAAGAGCGTGACCGTCACACTTGCCACAGACGTGTGAGGAGGGTTCTTATGCTCCTGCACGGGCGTGCAGTCCAAATCAAAACCCAGCCCTAAAGAAGTACCCCGGCTGCAGGCCTCCTCTTCAGGCATTTACCGTGGCAGATAAATCTGGCATTTCCAAGTTCTAATTTTACATGAGTGATTCAAAAATACAAGGTGGGTCCTAATTGCACAGCACTATTTTCTTAAAGGTGCACTGGCCCATTTCCTACCAGCCCATTCCACGCCTGAGAGCCTGGTGTTTTCAAGGTGGCTCCGGCAGCAGTCAAAGAGCTCTCATCAGCTCCCAGGACATGCTCAGCACCATGCAGGCCTGGGCCCCGTCTAATTAAAAACACCTCCCAGCAAAACACTAGCTCTTTCCATTGCTATGGCGTAGCAGAGCAGCCATACTGCTGCTTTTATTGCATCTGACGGTTATTTACTCTTGTGCTAAATATTTTATTAATGCTGTCAGCCTGCCTTTTGGCAGGTCCCGTTGGCATTGCCTCTTCAGAGGGTGGCTGCCGCCGCCTCCCGTTACTTGTACTTAAAGGCTGAGGTCAGAAATATCCGTTCAAACCGCTAGAAATTTCCATCGATGCACTCTAAAAAGAAACCTCAGCCCTTGCCGGAGAAGTGCATCATAAACAACCCAGACCCAGAACTGGTGTAGGTTGTCTCTCACGCTGGAATAATTAGAAGCATATCGATTGCCTAGCTTAGAGGGCGAAGAGCCCCGACTCCCATATGCAAAAGCGTGCATAAAGCCAAACACATTGCAAATATGCCTACATGCTGGGCATGTTAACTTGACGTTGACGGACTTGCATTTCACAGGAAGGAAAAAAAAAGCAAAGATAGACAAAAGGCTGCGATCACATCTTTTAATGCACCGGTCATTCCTAATCAAGCTCACCAGCGTATGTAGTTTGTATGCTGTCGAACAAAAAGAAGCAGAAATATTCAGGGATTTAGTGAAACTGTACAATTACAAATTCGCTTGGCTGGGTGGAACAACACTGAAAGTAGCACTGCTTTCATCGCGTACACTGAAAGAAGGTTTTGGCTTGCACTCAATACTTGTAAAGTACTTGGGTGCTGCACAGATATAGCTATATCCCACTTCTTATCTACACTAGTCAAAATCTTAGGATCTCTTAAAGGAACGAGTGAGTTCTTTTATATCAAAGTGAATTCATTGCCGGTGAAAGGATGTTGCATCAGCATCTCTGTACATAAAAATCCTTTATCCACAGAACTGCATGGTCAAGAGCACTGCGAGCTTCTGCACTCCATCCCATCAATGCGCCTTCCCCCTGATCCGCAGAACAGACTGTTCCAGTGAGTTTTGTTATTGAATTGTGACGGTAGCTTTTTAGATTAATTCTTACTGAAATTACAATGCCTATGAGGCTGTTTTGGGCTGTAGGAAACCTGCATAATCCATGTGATTGAATTCATTTGATGAGATTTGAAGCCAGTCACTTATCATGGCTAAAGTCACATTTATATGGTTCTGTAAGATTTATATATGGTACAAAATGCACGTACAAATCCCTTCAAGAATGATTTGGTTATGGTAAGGTTGCATTTATAATAGGAAGTGTATTATATAGTCTTGAAACCACCACCTTTCCATAGAAGTGAAAATCACTTATATAAATTACTGAGATAGTGGGATATTTCACACCAAGGTATGCTGACGGAAACTTTAGAATGAAGTATCTGCGTAAATTATTATAAAGCAGACTCTGAAAACAAGTACCTGTTCCAAAGCCCATTGAAATCAGTGGGAGTCTTTCTCTTGTCTTCAGTGGGCGTTAAATCTGCCCTCCAGTGGACTAGTGATCCTGAAGTCTACCAACGGAAATGGAGATGGGGTTGTCCTAAGCAAATTATCTTGTTGCTGGACATTGATTGCAATGGGATTGCATCAGCCAAAATTGTGACCCCTTATTCTTTGTCTAATGCTGTGTGAAAAGGGGGGTGCTACATGGGCAGGAGTGTTCTGTAGACATGCATTGCTTGAAAGATTTCAATATGGTCTTCATCTGAAAATTTAAGTGAAATCCTTGTGTATCTGCTGGCCACTTGCTTTGTCTTTCAGCTCCTTTTTTCGCATGTTGCCCTTACAGCCCAGTGATAGAACTTTGGGAAGAGAGATAGGACAGGATGGCAAAGAAAAGGAGATCTGCATAATACTAACATGGCATCAATGCATGGGCCCTATTGAAATCAAATTGGAGGTTGCAGAGGATTTGCAGGTGATCAGGCCCAAAGATTTTAAGCCTGGCCTAAGTTTAGTTGGTTCTGCCTTAGCGCAGGGGCTGGACTAGATCCGTGTTTCTCAGTGACCAGTCCGGAGACCAGCGCTGGTACCTGAGATTTTCCTGACACCATTTAGGAAGGCAGCAAGACAGTCCTTGGTATCAAAATGGTTGAGGAACACTGGGCTAGATGACCTCCTGAGGTCCCTTCCAGCCCTGTGTTTCTATGGTTCTATACGAAGTGATGATGGTTTATTGTTATGGGATCTTTTTTTTTTTTTCCCCATGTTTGGAGTTAAAACTCCTCATGCCATCGACAACATTTGGGTGCCACAGATGTACCCTGCACATCCAACAACTGGCTGCTCATGCAGAGTCAGTCATCAGATGACTCCTTCCTGTGCAAAGCCCATGGCACAACTGGTTTTGGGTGACCGTGTCTGTGAGTAAAGGCTAGCCCACTGTCCATATGCGCTTGCACGATAGTGATAGCTTAAGGAGTAGAGACCTGTGTGGAAGGGTCCTGGGTTGGATACCTGCTGCTGACTCTGGGTGTACTGGAACAGAAGACCAAATGCATTAGTCCTACAGTCACGGACAGGACAGTGCAAATCTGGTGCCGGGGAAACCTACTCTTTTAATTCCGCCAAGCGGTTACACCTTGGGGAAAATTCAGCAGAGTCCACAGGCCCAGCACGGATGTGGAGTGCTCAGTGTCCTAAAAGGCCAGAGGGTTGAGGGGATCCCAGCACCATGGCGAACGCCCTGATTGCGTGGATGAATTTCTCCTCCAGGCTCCTCGGCGGACGGCTCCCCAATCACAACAGCATTTCTGCTGTGCTGCCATTTGCTCACTGCCCCCATGCAGGAGAAGAGTCGCAGCAAACACCAGGAGAAGCATTAACTCTCGGCTGAGCTCAGCTGCGGTTTGGAGCTGGGGAGGATGCCACTAAGGGTAGTTCTTCTCCACTGCACCTTGCTGCCTTCTCCTATATTTCCACACAGCCCAGCGGCCACGTGGTATTTGGCAGAAGTTGAAAGAAGGCTTAGTGAGTTGGGGCGGGACTTGGATTAGCTACTTGCTCCTCTGTGGAACCCCACTGTGATTTTCCTTGCAATGCACAGTGGGAAAGGAGAATATGGACCACAGGAATTAGCAAAAGCAAGAACCTAGTAGATCATCTAGACAGTGGATTATTCCCTACAGTCTATTACCTAGTGATTTGTCCAGTCCAAGTTTAAATGAGCCAAATAACTATACAGGAAATTTCACATTATGATCATTCTTTGCTTTCTTCTTGTAAGCAGATTAGAAACACAGTGACAGCAGTTGTTGTTGTTATTATTATCACCTCTGAGAATGTTTCATGAAACTGAATTTGAGTTTTTGGTTTGAGTAGGATTTTGTGTATGTGTGTGCTTGAAACTGATAAGGTACAAGACCATTTTAATGACTGGCGCATTTAGAGGGGAAGCATGGTTCCCTGAAATCACATGTTTAGGCACCGCTAATACAAATAAACGCAAAGCAGGTGTCGCAGACAGGAAGCATATAGTTTACAGAAACACTGTTTTCTTTGGAAATGTGACTGTTAGAAATTTGTGTGGTAAAATGTGTTTAATTCCCATGATAGGAAAGTACAGAACTAGCAAGAAAACCAGAATTCTGCTAGTATGTGTCTTTAGTAGTCATGTAAAAACTAAATATTATGATAAGTTTGCCTCTTGTTGACATCATATACTTAAAGGAAAATTTACTCTAAGTTAATATACTCTATATCCTATTCCCCTTTCATCTCCAGTTACTTATCACTGTTGACCATTAAAATATTTTTTATCTTGTTCCCAGACAGTGGGGTTAATTCCTTTTTATTTACTACCTGTACTGAAGACATTCTGACCTATCCGTGTAACGTTTTGTCTGTAATTAACAATTCTGCTTTATTACTAAGAAGGGTATTCTGAATCCACAGAGCTATATCTTCTGCTGGTATACGTTGTCACCTCAGTGAGTTCAATCCTGCTGTCCCGGTTTACGCCACTCGAAAATTTGGCCTACAGAATTTGGTTTACCTAAGCTTGGAAGGATTAGATTTTTATTGGTAAATGTCTATTTCACCGTAGAGACCAGGTGGGTAAGGTAGTATCTTTTATTGGGCCAACTTCCATTGGTGAGAGAGAGAGAGAAGCTTTTGAAAATTATCTCACCCTCCTTGTCTCTTTAATATCCTGGGACCGACATGGCTACAGCTACACTGCATATTTCACTGTACACATGCAAACCAATGAAAAATATTTCCATTGATAATCTCAAATTTTACTGATAGGCAAAATAGGCAAAATGCTGGTTAGGAACTTACGTGACTTGGATATATTTACTGTGTATGTTTTGACATGTGATGTTGACAAGTTGTGTTTTAATGGTTATAAAACTTTAGTGTTTCGAATCTGAGTGTCTACTGTCATTAAATAATTATTGACTGAGCTCTGCCCTGGTACTTTGCCACCACTGTGAAAACTGCAATAGCTAAAAAGAGAAAACAGATGCTTAAAACTCGTAATTTTGCACAACTGTGAATATGGAAATAGATAAAAACAAGAAGCGATAAAATAAACATTGATGTGATCTGTTGACATGATAAAAAGATAAAAATTGGATTCTGCCAAACCTAACTATGCCCCAAATCTTCTCCCAAGAGCATGCTCTGGAGCATCTGCGCGGAGCCCTGGGAACCAGCTCAGGGATTGTGGGGAAGAGAATCCTGCCTCACCACATTGGCGAGTTCACCTTCAGAGTAAGTTTCTAGCCGCCATGGTTGCAGAGAGAAGATTGAAAACCTGGTTCCTAAATGCTTCAGCACCCGAAGGCAAGTAAAAAGAACCCCAAATATATTCTTTTTAAAAAATCTCCTATGTTTTAAGCCAATCTTGTGATTTTTTTGAAGGGCCTAGCTCATAATTTTTGAATGCTTGGGGTTGATACTGTAGCAATGATCTAACAATTTTACTAAGCAAGATGGGCGGTGAGTTACAATTACTGCTACTGTTTGGTTACAAAATGTGCACACAGCCAGTCTACCCTAAAACATCCTATTACCTTTCTGAGCCCTCCTACCTCCGCCTGCCCGCCTTTTTTCATTTACCTACCATGTCTGATCGTTTAGGCTGTAAGTTATTTGGGGCAGCGATTCTCCTTTCTTGTGAGTGTGTGTGTGTACAGCATACCGGGCGTCTGACCTGTTTGAGGACTGTAGACACTACTGTGGTATAAATGATAAATTACACACAAACAAAACTACTTTAAAAGAACATTAAGGTTGCAAAGTTGAGCACTCAGAATATAGGTAATGCCAGTATTAAGGCAGCCTGTGTCACCGTAATTCAGCCCCCTTATGCATTTGCACAATGATGCAGTCTTTAATTACATGGTCACATACCATTTGTTTCTTCAAGACCCTTGCCTCATTTACTGCCCACTCCTGCCCCATTTTGTTCCCTCCTCCCACCCAGGCTCCCTGCCCCAGTCTCCTTGCACAGTTAGTTCCCATCCCTTGGCTCAATGTCCAATCTCAATCTCCCCCTTGCTGCCACCCAGTTCTAGTCTCCCTGCTGTTCCAATTTGTCCCCTGCTCCCAGTCTCCTTATATAGTCAGTCCCAGTCTCACCCCACCCCTGTGGTCCTTGTTTCAGTCTACCATCCCCATATCCCCCATGTCCAACTCTTGTCCCCTCTGTGTTTCATTCAAGCTGTTTCCTCTTCCATGCTGACTGAGCAGCAAAGAGTTGCAAAGTGCCCAGGGGAGAGCATTGAGAGCACAGGACAGAGAATCTCTCTATTCTCAGTACCTATGTCTGGTGCCACAGTGGCCCCAGAAGCCAGGAGGAACAATTGCAGGATAAATCCTGCACAGGCCCTGCAGCCTCATGATGGAGCGTGCTCACTGAAGACAGAATCATGAGAGAATTGATCTGCCAAACTCTAACAAGTCTCTTAATTAGCATGTGCAAATTCACATTTTTCAAAGGCTTATAACTTGGCCAAATTTGGGTGGTTTTTCATGGGGACAGCAAAAGGCACATTCCTATCATCCAGGCAACCATTCTGCCAAATTTCAAGTCCCTGCTTCAAAGCCCAAAGGTTCTAGACTTTCTCAAACAATTGGTTGTAAGAATTTATTGTAACATGTGCACAACAAAATACTTTCCCTTAGCCTTGTGCTCAGAAGTAGCTGAACCATTTTTATTGAAACTTACCCAGAAAAATTCAGCTTGAAGCAGATAACCAGCATGGGAAATTTCAGCCCAAATGGTTAAAGCTTGCCAAAGTTATAAGCAATTAAAAACAGGGTCTCATAATGGGAAGTGTTGGACAACCTTCATGATAGACAGTGCCTGCACCATCCATGATAACAATTTTCTGCGTAGCACCTTCCATCCAGATGGAACCCAAGTCACTGTACCATACAGTCCAGATTAGCTCTTTGTAATGGAACAAATGCAAGATGAGATGCATAAAAACACCTTTGTGATGTTCGGTTAGAGTGGACTGTGTGCACAAAATGAAGAACACTGCAAGGCCAGAGTCTTTAGCCTTTAAAGGCATCCCTGCCAAAGTGGGTCTTGTTCCTGAAAATGACATACAATATCTGTACGCTACACTGGAGAAAGCTGGCCTAAGAAACAAAAACAAAAACGAATGAGTGCTGATGTTTTGAAAGGTGTCCAAGAGTAACAAAACATGACTCTCCAGGGCTGAGTTTTGCCCCTTGTGTGTCTCAACTAGCATGGTTGAATGTGTTAGACCTATCTGAAAATTTTGCTTCAAATGCATAAGAATTAATCTACAGCCATTTCCTTTGCTTTCTTAAACATGAATGAGCATTTTTGTCTCCTCCTCCCCCTATAAATTGCTCCTGGTCAGAGGGGGCATGTTCCGTGTCAAAATCTTGACCGCCAGGATCAAACAAAAAAACCCTTGTGAACTCAAAGTGGAGACAAATAAATGGCTATTACTTTTTTTTTCTTTTTTTGCCTGGAGTTAAATCTTTTCTCTGTCAACAATATTGACTTTGTTCACTTGGAAGGAAACATAGAGTGAGATTTCTCTAGATGCTGCACAGAAAAAAAAAACATTTTGGAAGAAGGAATGAAAAAAGACAGAGGTTACAGGAAATGGTAGACATTTTTTGTTGAATTAAACCATTAGGAGTGACCCAAAAACCAAAGAGAAAGAAAGGAAACAACTGGATACATTTAGGTCACAAGAACCAGCCAAACGGGGAGCTGAAACCAATTATCATAAATGAATGTTTCTCTTTTATTCATGACCACCGTGCATGCTCCCATGATGCTCTCTGTCTTATTACAAAAACAGATGAAACTAGTTCGTTTTGTTCTCCTACTTATTAGCTAATGCAACTGTTGGGCCATTTATCAAACACTAACACATGTTGTGATTAATAAGCACAGAGAATTAATCAGTCCTAAAACCCCTTCAAAAACTGAGGATGACGGTGTCTTTCCTATATGTTTGTACAGGATTATGTGATTTAGCCAACAAGCTCCGGTTAGGATGCTGTTCATGCATTTTACGCATTAAAAGAGTCTCTGAATCAAATATTTAGGCAAGCTGTAATTACAGTAACTTACATTTCTATAGTGTTTTGCCAAATACTGCTTACCACATGCATGAGTGTGCTGGGGGGAAATCGGTAAGTAGAGCCCTTCCCCAACGAGCAATACGCTGCAGGGACAGCAATCATTTGGGTGCAGGGGAATATGCAGTTGCTGGAGGTAGGTAAGCTAACAATGGTGGCGGTGGTATTGACCTCAGAGAGACATGATGTGGGTGAGGCCAGAGGCCAGAGCCTCACCCACTGTGCACCAGCGGAGCCATGCGGGGGAAGAATTCTGGCCACTTTTTTGCAAAGTTCTTTAGCAATTTTCACACCACCCCCTGCACCTAGGTGGCATTTGTCTCTGAGAAGCAAAATGCCGCTAGGCACAGCCATTCAGGCCGTGGGCCTCTCCCCATTCGATCCCCGCACCACAGCTCAGGCTCTAATGAGCCATTGCTGAGTCTGGAGTGTTCCGAAGCACTTTACCAAGGTTATAATAAACTCACTTGTTAAGTGGAAGAGTGGATGCAAATACAGCCGTTATGCACGGCAGCGTCCTGCAGAGAATCAGTGCCTGCTTTCCAGTGTGTGAAGAGACAAGGATCATTAGCTAGCCCGATAAAAAGGGCCTTGTTCCTGAAAGAGGGAGCCCTAGGTTTTGAACTCTAATGGAGCTGGTGGAAAATTTTCCAGTGGAACAGTTTATTGTTGGACAATGCTGATTCAATGAAATTGAAATGTGGCATGGAACGTATCGAATTAGTCGGAATTTTCTATGAGAAATAATTAAAATGTTTGAATGTTCACAGTGAAATATTTTAGAATTTTTTTATTTTTTTTTTTAATTTCAAGCTTTTCCTCTGGAGAAAACCAAATTTCAAAATCTCAGAATTTCCCATGGGATGGAAATTCCTTTTTGCGATCTGCTCCAGAGCAGGGGTTCTCACCGTAAATGTTTTGGTGGCCTCCGAGAGCAGCCACCAACTCTTCCTGGTGACCGCTCTGACAATTTTTCTTTAAATACTTAATTAACTTTAGGAAAAACAAATAAATAGGCACATATCCAGGTCCAAATCATAATTTATTTATGTTGGATTGTTTTGTAGACTCAATAATTCTTCTGTCCTAAGTGCAGGACTCTGCACTTGTCCTTGTTGAACCTCATCAGATTTCTTTTGGCCCAATCCTCCAATTTGTCTAGATCCCTCTGTATCCTATCCCTACCCTCCAGCGTATCTACCTCTCCTCCCAGTGATGGACCACCTTAAAAATCTCCCTAATTACCTATTGTTCCCCAAGGGACTCCGACTTGTCAAAGAAGGCTTGAAATTGTATAAAAGATCCTTGGGTCCCAATGCCTTTTATCTCAGATCTGGTTAAGCTTCTTCAGGGGAAGTTTGAGTCGCAAGATTGAGGTCCCAATTCAGCTGGAAACACCCTGCATATGAGCTTGGACATTGGACTATAACCTGTGGACTAAATTCTAAAAGAACTCTTTGCACCTACAAAGCTCACCACCTCTGCTATGTATCTGAACCTCAAGAATTGAACTCATGCCTGTATGTATATTGATCTTTTAACCATACTCTTTCTCTTTTCTTTTCTAGTACATTTTAGTTTAGTTAATTAGTTAGCTGTAAGCGTGTATCTGGGTAAGACCTGGAATATTCATTAACTTGGGAGGTCGTGTGTCCAATCCTTTGGGATTGGTAGAACCTTTTCTTTTATAGGATGAAATAAGATTTTCAGAAATCTTCATCATATTTGACTTGGAGGCCTAAGGCTGGGTTACTTTAAGGGAACTCCGTTGTTTGCCTTCTGGGCAACCAGTGAGGTAATAAAGAAGCTGGTTTATGCTGCCTTGGTGAATCTAAGTATTGAAAAATCCACCAGTTTTGGGGATTGTCTGCCCCTTTCTTTTCACTTCACCCTAATTGAGTGACTTCAGCTGGCCCCACTGGGATCCCAGTCACACTTGGTAAAAGTAACAGCCCAGTGTGTGTTTGTGACCATGGAACCACATGAAATGGCCAGGTTCACCGGGTAGTGACAGAGACCCCCTGTGACACGTGGGGGCTTGTTCAGGAGTAGTAACTCGCTCACCAAGAAGGGTACGTGAGGAGGGGGGAACTGTACGAAGGCGGGAGGTCTGGGCAGCATGGACGAGACGCTGTGCCATCTAGTGGAACAGCAAAAGGAGATGCAGCAAACCCGGCAGGCGGAGAGGCGAGCACTTCTGCGTTGGCAGGCAAAGCAGCAGTGTACGTTGCAAGAATACATCAAGGAGCATGTCCAGGTACAGCAACAGCTCCTGATGATTGCCAGTGAGGGGACTGGAAATCGAACAGTGGGTCTGGGACTATGTGAGGTGGCCCCAGGGGATGGCCCTGATTCCTGTTTACTAACCTCTTGGGATGGTGGCTACTAGTGCCAGATGGGACAAGGGTGCGTGTGCATTGCAGCTAGCCCCTTAAATTGTCTGGTGAAGCTCAGACAGCCTATACGGCCCTGAGCGAACACCAGGCCAAAAGACTATGATACACTGAAGGCTCCTATTTTGGACCGGGGTTGGCCTGTCAGCTGAGAAATACCACCACAAATTCAGACAGCGAGATGGAACAGCGAGATACATCCCAGGGCCTTTGCGCAGCAGTTGTAGGACTGGGCCACTTGATCGTTGTGGCTGGAATAGACCAGACATTGAGGACCTAATGGCCTCCATTATTCTGGAGCAGTTTATACAGAGCATCCCTGAGATTACAAGGGTCGGGGTTTGGAGGCACCAGCCAGAATCATTAGAGGTAGTGTAAAATGAACAGAGGGGGTATGTGGAAGAAGACTTGCTATGGAAAGAGCTCTGTACCCCTATACCAAGGGTGGGGGGAAGAAGGTTGAAGAACCACATGCAGCAAAGTCCAGGAAGGGGATGCCTGAGTAAAATGATGGTGCCCTAGAGGCCCGCGCAGAAGTCTGCTCCCAGGGCAGGAGCAAAGGACTCATACAGAGAGACTGCCCCTACATGGACTGTGGGTTCGTGGCGTTCTGGGGGTGGACAGGTGTGACATACCAGGGTACAATCCAGGCTGATGAGTAGCCGTGTCACCTGCCCTCTTCTCTGAGGTGCCCTTTACACTGCTTTGCTGCTGTAGCCTCTAATCTGGACAGCTCACAAACAGCCTCCAGCATGCAAGTCATTCCCAGCTGTGTCTGTGGGTGAGCTGCAGCCAGCCAGCCACACCTTGGCTCCTACCAGCCTTTGTTATATGGCCAATCCAACTCACTCGAGTCTTAAATTTCCCCCCAGAAAGGTATGTCCCCTACTGCCCAGCCCTCTCCCGGACAATACTAGTTTATATAAAGTCTGTCATTTCATCAATAGAAATAATGTGTGGACATCTTGTTACACCATATGGAGTTTCCCAGACACTTCAATTTAAACACACCGGAATAGATCAAACAATAAAACAAGTTTATTAACTCCAGAGAGCGAGATTTTGAGCTCGTACAAGCAATGAGGCATAAAAGTCAGAAACGTTTACAAGCAAAATAAAGATAAAACACCACTTGTGCCTAATTTAACAAATTATGTTAAATTCAAGGCAAAGTTGTCTTGCCACATGTTCTCAGTATTCTTACTGACCAAACTTCTTCCGTCAGGATCCCATTTCCAGTTCAATGGCTGCTTCCTTTGTCACTTCTGGTGCAGTGAATCGATGGACAGAGAGAGAGAGGAGGGGGTGCCTTGATGCGTTTGTCCCTGCTTTTTATAGCGTCAGTCCCCCCTCTTGGAAAACATTTCCAGCTGAGATTCAGGAGACAGAGAAGGAAGGGAAGGGATATTCCTTGCTGCTTTTCCTTACCTGGTGGAGGTTTTGTTTCCCTTCCTGCTTGTTGGCTCTGTTTACTGCTTCAATGCAAATTAAGCAGAGCACACATTCCTTTGTTTGAGACAGGCCTATTTGGCTATTTCTCTGTTTGGAACATGTGTTCAGACCACCATACAGGAATCTTATGTAGCCACACACATTTTATCAGGACAATAATGACCAGAAAATTATGTACAAAGATTATTACAATAGTGTCTAAGGTGTGGGCACAGGGGTACATTCTGTCACAACAGCGTAAAAGGGGAATCGGGGATAAGGATGATTACTGTCAAAGAATGTGAAGAGAGACAAGGAGCATTGTGGATTCAGCAGCAGCGTGTTCCCTTGTTAGGCCTGGTTACACTGTAGTGGTGACAGGAAAGGGGCAATGATAACAATCTATGGTACACATGGGGAAAAGAGCACTTATCCCTCGGTGGTTATCCTCTTGGGAGCAGAAGGAAAGTTTAGATGGCAGTGAGTAGGGATAGTAAAGTCTTTGCCTTACTCAGTAATGTTACTCAGACTGGACCCCATTCCCCTGGAGTAAAAAGGGTAGATGATGGGGGAAGGGACTCCAACTGGTGGGTCAGTGCAAAAAGCTCATGTGTAGACCCTCCAGGGTGTTCTCCAGGTCCCATATGCAATATCCCTAGATATAAAGTAACAAGCTCGGAAAGATGCAACACACTGAAGCACTTCCGGGGAGGAGGAAAAGGTGAGACGGGGGCAGTGAAGCCGGGAGTGCTAGGTCAGGGACACCTAGAGGAGAAGGAAGGCAAGCCCTGGGTAAGGCCCCGGATGGAGAACGAGCTGAAGAGAGAGAGAAGGGTCCTGACAAAGGAGCCTTGGTGGGCGAACCTAACCCTATAGTCTCAAACGAGGGGCTAGATAAGCCAGGGGGAGAGAAGGCTTCTGAAATTGTGGATCTAGAGGGCCAGTTCACATGGGTAGATATAAGCCCAGAGTCAATTAAACTGAAGGAAAGACCTGTAGGATATGATTGGTGTGATGACCTTTGGTCCAAGCTGGTGGTGTGGGGAAAACCTCCACCCTCAAAGTGTACTTTTTGTGGGTGGAAGGTAGTAGACACTCCCTGACGGTCCACGGAAGGCCATCCCCAAAGGGCCCAGGAGCCCCCAGTAGCATCCCAACCCCATTAAGAGGGTAGGGCAGCAAAGAAGACCTCTTCCGGAGACAAGAAAAGGCCTCAGGTGAAATAATGGGGGAGTTGTGTGACAGGGCGCAATCGGCAGCACCCTGATCTGGTGTGACTGTGAAACTACACAAACTGGCCAGGCAGTGCGGTCCACCGGGGAGTGACAGAGACGCCCTGTGACAGGGACCTAGGCACGTAGGCGTAGTTTGACTGCTATACTGGGGGGAGGCAAAGCGCGGGAGCACACGCATGCCCGTGTACGCTGAAGCCAGTTCCCTTGGTTCACTGGCTCTCTCTCCCTGCCTGAAGGGCTACCCGGGCTGCTGGTGCGGGGTGGGGGGATGGGATGGGCTGGCTGAATGGGGGAGCCCCAGCTGCTGCTGCTCTGCTGTGGCGACCCGAGCACGGGAGCTGTGGTCACTCTGGCACCAACGGGGCAACGATGTGGCTGCTCTGGTACCTCCCTGTCCTTCTGCGGCCGCCTCCCTGCTGGGGCCGCTGCTGCTGCTGAGGGGACCCCACATGCTGGGATCCGGCTGCCCCCACCCCATTCCCGTAGCCCCTTCTCGTCCCCATCCCATCCCCCTTCCCTACTGCCCCGCCCCATCCCTCACTCCCCCATCCCCTTTTCTTCCCCCTGCCCTATCCCCTCCTCCCCCAGCCCCAGCCCACCCCCCTTGCTCTGCCCCCTATGGGTACTCACCATTGTACAGGAAACAAGTGGGCACTAGGACCTAGGAGGCAGCATCCAGCTGCCCAGGGAGCAACCCAGAGCAGCTGCTCTGTCCTGCTCCCTGCCCTGGTCCGGCTGCAGGGCTTGCTATGCTTTCGGCGGGGGCGTGGGGTGGGGGTTGTACAGTGGGGCAAGGACAGACCCCCAGAAATCGGGGGAGGAGGGAGTGGCATGTGACGCCACGTGCCCCTCCACGCCTTACCTCTGTTTGGGAGGGAAATACCTCCCTGCACTCCCCCCCACCCCAAACTATGCCCATGCCTAAGCATGGTCTCAAATGTAAGTGCTTTTATTGGATATTTTGAATAGAGATGGATTTAAGCACATGTCTAAATGCTTTGCTGAACTGAGGGCTGAAGGGCTTGATCCTGAAAGCCCACGAAAATCAAGGGGCGATGCTTTAGTCCAACACAAGTGATAGGGCTTGATACATGGGTAGCTGGATGAAATTCTGTGTTACGCAGGAGCTCAGACTAGATTATCGTAACGGTCCCTTCTGGCCCTAAAATCTATGCCTCTTTCCACAGATTTCAATGAGCTTTCACGCAGGCTGTCAAGTGGAACGTCCTCTCTCTTGTCCAAGTGTCTGTGTAACATGTTGCTTGCTTATGAATGACTTGGGTTGAAAAAAATCTTGTGAGTTTATGCTGCTTCTTTGTCAGACGTGAAACAAAATGTCCAAAAGGATGCTGCCAAGATTGAGTGTGTGGAAATACTCTGGAATTTATTTATTCTTGTTTTTTAAAGGTATCTGTGGCCAACACCTGCTGGGACATTGCACAAGGAGAAGATATTTTCTTATGCGTCTCACGTGTCTGAGAATTACATTTTTTTTCTCCCGAGCTAATGCCAGGGAAATGCATTTATTTTTAAAAGTGGGCACAAACCAGCAATTTTATGGGAACGCTCTAAATACAAGTTGGCCTACGAGCTACATTTCTTTCGGGCTACACTGTGCCAGGAACATAGACCCCCGTCTTTTATTTCCAGTTTCCAACTGAGATAGCCAGGAAAAGAAAATTAAAAATCGAGCTTTTCTTTTTTTGTATTTCGGCGACCCCTGATGTGGTGGCTGAGACATTGCTTAGAAACACAAACGGTGCCGCACGTATGGAAGTCTACTGACCAGGGGAACCTAAAGCAACATGTTAACTTGGAAAAATTTATGTTCATGCTCAAGCAGCAATGTAGTAATCAGTTTCAGTGGAAGGGAAAGGAATGCACTGGAGATGGAAATGACTTTCTCCCCGGTCTGTGAGTACCGGAGCTCAGATAGACGCTTTCGCAAGGAGTTGCAAAAAGGCAGCTGCCTTTATTTGAAGGTGCAAGTGGGGCTTCCAAAACTTGCACCTGCATGTGCAGGTGCCCATAATGCTGGCAGATGGGTGGCTACTTACCTGATCATTAGGCATAAATCATGTTGTTAGCTGTTTAGCGATTAGGGTGCTGGCGTGGGACCTGGAAGATTTGGATTCAGTTCTTTGCTCTGCCACAGATGTCCTGCTAGACCTAAAGCAAGGGACTTAGGCTCTCTTCGCTTGAGTTCCCCATTTTACAAATGGGGATAATAGCACTTTCCTGCTTTTACTGGGGTGCTGTGAGGTTAAAGACATCAAAGATTAGGAGATGCTCAGATACTATGGTAACAGGTGCCATATAAGCACCAACAGTAGATAGCTACTAATATTAACAGGAAGAAAAACTGATTGCTTGATTTTTGTTCACATCTGGGCCTGTGTATAGATGTCTAATATAAGAGTACATTGGTTAAAAGGCTGAAGTCCAGTTTCCTTTTTTGCAAATACTGCAAAATTTGCATCTGTATTATTTTGCTCATGAAGCAAGTTGCCACTTGCACCTCTGCCTTTTGGATTTACAAATGTGGAGTTGGAGGTGGAAGCTGTCAGCTGTGTGTCTGCAATCAACTATGGGTGCAGAAATTTAATTTCAAGTATGAGGATGCCATAAGAAGGAACCTGCCCTTTGCACATTTGGCCCCATATACACCCGTATACGGGCTGCCATTAAAATGTCAGCCCTTGCCAACTGATCTGAGACACCACCATTTTTATGCATGTTTGAAAATAAAAGAAATAATTAGAACTAATCAAGAAAGGTTAACAATTATTTCCTGCTCATTTTAAAAGGTGATGATTATTTTAAGTACCCAATGAATCCCATTGGAAAGTCATTTCTGCAGTTTCTAACTTGGGCCCTGATCTGCCATTAAGAACCACCTCAGTGCAGGATTGCTGTCTCAGAAACGATGATTTTCAACTAAGAAATATCACTGGTCCTGGAGCTTATTGTATTTGTTTTATACATATGACTATTTACATGTCTTTTTCAATGCATAATTTGTTGATTTCACCACATTTAAAGAGACACCTATTTATTTTTTAAAATATTTTGGGAAGCCTGATGGTAACCATGTCAATCCCATGGCTAGAGATTTTTATATAGAACTTTGTTGTTGCCATAGATCAATGGGCAATGTACAGAATATGTTACAATGGGGCCTGTGTTAAGGATTTGTCAAGATTTCCATTATAAACTTCTATTTTCAAGGGTTTATAACTCAGTCATAAAAATTCGTTCCAGGCTGAAACTTGGCAAACAAAGTATCAACCCAGGAGAGATTTTCTTTTACCAGATTTGCTTTAAGCTTTAAACTGATTTGTCCATTTTAAAATTATACGAGTGCTTTAGTTTATAGACTTTCCGTGTATACATGGTGTGTGCGCATGTGTTAACACAAAATCCATCCCTAGTGCTTAATTTGAAAGGAAAGAGGTGCTGGAGCTCAAGCAATTTTTTCCCCTTTCATAACTGACACAGCAAGCCAAGAGCTGCCAGGGCCATGAACTGCCAACCCTAGAGGTGCCCGGGCTCAGTCCCGACAAGGCCTGGCACAAATTAAGCACTGTCCATGCCATACAAAACACAATGCTAAAAGAACATTCAGTGTGCCAAGTGAAGCACTGAACAAGCCACAAATGGCTAAAGTTGGGGTTATACAGTCAGCCTTTACTCTGTCCCTTTGAGCATAAGCATTACAATGCCACCCTGGGGCCCGCTCTTCTGCGGGTATGAGCAGCTGACTTCACTGGGGCTGCAGTAGAGCCTCAGAGTTACGAACCCCCTGGGAATGGGGGTTGTTCGTAACTCTGAAAGGTTTGTAACTCTGGACAAACCCTTATGATGGTTCTTTCAGAATGTTTACAACTGAACATGGGCTTAACACAGCTTTGAAACTTTACTGTGCTGAAGAAAAATGCTGCTTTTAACCATCGTAACTTAAAGGAAACAAGCACAGAAACTGTTTCCTTACCATCTCAAAGCTTTTTTTAAAACTTTCCCTTTTTTTTTCAGTCGTTTATGTTTAACACAGTACTATACTGTATTTGCTTTTTGTGTTTGTCTGTGTGTCTCTGCTACTGCCTGATTGCACACTTCCGGTTACACATGAGGCGTGTGATTGACCGGTCGGTTCTTAACGCTGGTGTTTGTAACTCCGAGGTTCTATTGTATGTTGATTTACACCAGCGGAGGATCTGGCCTATTAATTAATTTGATCGTGCGCTATTCTTTCCCTTATGAAGCCTGAGTTATTTGGGAGTTGGATCCAGCTGCCCAGTGGGAGGCTTTCCATTAACTCCAGGGGGAGTTAGACTGGATCCCCAGAGTACAGGCAATGAAAGAAACATTGGTATGTAGCAGGCAAGTCAGAGGACTTCTGGATCACTCCACATGCTCTGAATTCTTGTTGTGTCTAAAAACATTGAAGTCAGTGGGAATTGTAGGTAGTCAGCACCTCTTAGAAGCACTCAGTTCTTTGCAGGAGGGAACGTATGCTGGATCCCATAGATACCATAAATCCAGCATACGCACAAACGCATTTAGGAAGGCTCTACTCTGCGTATCTTGAACCTAAGAGAAAAGCAATAAAAAGCCTACCTTATACACATGTGCGCTCCGAAAGCTGTGGTTAACTCCCATCAGATACATTTCAACCAGGGCTCCTTCATAACGGCCCCCAAAAGACCACTGAAATGTTGACATCCATAGTTTTAAATAGGTTCATTTAAAATATAAATCGTATTAGGCAGATTTGTCCAAAACCAAATACACAAGTGGCATAAATAAAATAAATCAGAGCAGGCTGTGGCTAACCATAAATAGCCAACCTTTGCTGGCATCCATGTGAAACTGGTGATGCTGCAGCCAGTTCGTTACAAGTTAGCCGCGTGGTCAGGGGACTGCAATTTGGATCACCCCGACAGTCAGCTGAAGTCTCAGTAAGGGATCCAAGCGTGTTCTGGTGAGGAAGGATTGCTCTGTGGTTAAGGCACTGGATCTGGACTGAGGAGATCTGCGTTCAGTTCCTGACTCCCTGTGTGACCTTGGACAAGACAATTATTCAATCGCTGCCTCAGGGCTTTTCTACATGGCGTCACAATATGCACTTGAGGGGTGTGCTTGCAAATTCGCACCCATGTGTTGTGCACTAACTAGCCATCTGGACCTTGCTGGTGTGAACTAAAATTTGCCTTGTGCATATTAATATAGTGGTATTTCATACATAGGATAGATCAAAGCATGCTAGGAATTTTTAGTTGCATTGTCAACCTGGACACTTTGTGAGTGGTAGGCTAGTGCGAGGTAGATTTATTCCCCGTCTCACCAAAAATGAAGTGTTTATATAGACAGCCTCCAAATTAGGTTAATCCCATCATGGATTAATCGAATTTGGAATAAGATATTTTTATTCTGGAATCAGAACATGTACACATGGAGTTAATCAGGAATAGCTACTCTGCTTTAAATTCACACCTATCCTGTTCCAGATTTTCATGTGTAGACAAGTGCCTACCACAATGTGTCTCTGGTCACTGCTGGGGCCTCTACGTGACTGTAATACTAAGAGAAATGAAAACTTTATTTTTATTTATTACTTGCTAAGTACCGACACTGAACTCAGCTCTGCACAGACAGCAAGTTAAGAAAGTCATTAATAAGAGGCAGGTTCAGAATGAAAAATAGAGCGGGTCAACAGGTTTTCACCAAAATGTTTTTGGGGGTTGGAAAAATGACTTTCTGACTACATGGAATTTTGCACAAGAAAATTTTCTCTTTTTGTTGAGTTTTTTCAGAGTTTTGTAAAAATGAACAAACAAAAATCTGAAAAAATGTCACTTGTCTAAACCGGAAACACTGTCAGAGTTTGGTTGTAATACTTACAGAGAGATAAAAAATCAAATCAGGTTTGGTCTTTCTGTTTTTTCTCAACCCCGCCCCCCCCCCCACGGCCAACTCAATGACCACTTTTTTTTGTTTCGTTTTCAGAGTTTTGTAAAAACGAACAAACAAAAATCTGAAAAAAATGTCACTTGTCTAAACCGGAAACACTGTCAGAGTTTGGTTGTAATACCTACAGAGAGATAAAAAATCAAATCAGGTTTGGTCTTTCCGTTTTTTCTCAACCCCACCTCTCCCCACGGCCAACTCAATGACCACTTTTTTTTGTTTCATTTTCATCTAAATTTTTCATGGAAAACAAAATCAATTTTGGATCAGTTCTAAAAGAGAAACCAGAAATGGCTCTGCTATGTATTGTAACATTAAGAGTTTTATGCTTCTTCCTTTGCGGTTGGTGGGAGCATTGACTTTAAATACCTGAAATATGGTGGTGTCTTTGAATATCAGGGTTGGAAGGGACCTCAGGAGGTTATATAGTCCAACCCCCTGCTCAAAGCAGGACCAATCCCCAATTTTTGCCCCAGATCCCTAAATGGCCCCCTCAAGGATTGAACTCACAACCCTGAGTTTATTGTACTTGAGGCCAAAGATTTAACACGAGGGGGGGAAATTGAATCGTTACAGAAGATGTTTTGTTTTCCTATTTAACCCAAATTAAATTGGAAACAAAATAGCATCGCTGCAGCTTTTTCAAAGAACAATGTGACTCAAGTGGTATAAGCCGGGTCGCCTCTTGGCGAATGTGAGTGAGGTCTTATTGAAACTGAAATAAAATTTGCACACATTCCTCTGCATTAAAGAAGGGTCAAATTTGCACACATTCCTCTGCATCAAGGTGCACAAGATAGCTGAGTCTAGCCTCATGAAAGACACAAAGGGAATTCCTAAGTTGCCAACAGAAGTGTCTTTGCAGTCTGCCAGGAGCCAAATGCTGCTGCTGGAAAAATAAGAAGCAAGGTTTGATGTCTGGATCCAATGAATGGCCATCCAAAGAAGAGCACAGGGCAAGGGTATACAATGAGGAAAGATAAACAGCATTCCTCTGAGTGATACATTCTGGCTTATTAGGCAAACCTAGTGCTGAAGATAGGTTTGGGAGTGGGGGTGGGGGCGTTAGGTTGCTGCTTTTGAGGAAAATGGCTACAAAAGTGTTAACAATTCAAATTAAACAACGTGAGGAGAGAAATGCCAGTGCTTAGGACACCAGGCTAGGACTTGGGAGCCCTGGCCTTACTTCTCTGTTCCACCACAAACTTCCTATGTGACCGTGGGCAAGCCATTTGGGTTTCTGTGCTTCAGTTTCTTCTCTGTGAAACATGGATAGTAGCACTGCCTGACCTCACAAGGGTGCCGTGAGGCAGGAGCGCCAGAACGGGGGGTCCAGGGGGCCATGTCCCCAACACTTTTTACTGGCCGTAAGGGTGAGTGATGCCGAGGAAGGGGACGGAGAAGAGCGAGCGGGGGCGGGGTCTTGGGAGGAAGAGGCAGTGCAGGGGGAGGAGCAGGTTGGGGGCGGGGTTTCAGGGGAAGGGTGGTGAAGGGGGCAAGGTCACTGTTCGGGTACCGGTGGCCCCCTCACTTTTAGGTTGGCCACCCCTCTGCTCCAGTTGTGCGGATTAAAGATTGAAAGAAACTCAGATGCTATGAAAATGAGGCCATTTAAATACCTAATCAGGTGACTATTTTGCTCATTAGAATTGTCATCCTTAACATGCTGAGAGCATTTATGTTCTAACCCCGAAGTGTGAGGGCTTGATTGTGTATATTAACCCCGGCAATATTCACCACACCGCGTCTGACAGTTATATAGAGCCTTTGGTCCAGAAGATTCCCAAAATGCTCCTCACTCCTGCAATCTTTTACTCACGGGCTTAACTCTACTCATGTGAGTAGTTCCACTGAAGACCAAGGGACTACTCATGTCTGGAGAGTTACTCCCTCAGCACCTGTCTGTGAGGGCAATTGGCTCACTGCCGGCACTGATAGGACTAAGCGATTCGGCATAAACATTTTATCCTGGCCCATTGCCAGAAGGCCATAGAGATAATTGTTTTCTCCATTATATACCTAGATCGGTAGGGATTCCGTCAGGCTGGGTGATACAAAGGTTGCTGACACTGGCCCCACAATGCTTTTAGACATCTCGGAGAGAGGCTGAATTCTGAACTAGGGTAAGGCAGAGCCAGGGTTGGGCCTCGCACATGCCAGAGACTTCAGAGTCATTCTTCAAAGTAAAGGTCTAGTGAGGGTCATTGTCCAGGAAGAGCCAAATCACATAAAAGGTCACAGGTAACTCAAGGGAAACATAAATAAACAATGGGACTACTCAAGGAGTAATATGCTTCTCATTCAGTGACAGCAAAATCCGTCCCTACTTCACTCCACGCCTACAACGGCAATGGAGTAACGCACAGAAACACTAATTCAGTTGCATCCAGCAAAACAGGGCCAAAGGCCTTTCCTCTGTGCCTAGTTAAGCGCCTTTTGGGTCAGGTCTTCAGCTGATGTAATTCGGCCTGGCTCCACTGAAGCCAAAAGAGCGGTGCCGATTTACATTCAGGTCAGGATTTGGTCCCTTTTGTCTTTAACACAACGCACAAAGGAAGGGGGCAGGGAGACACAAGGAAAATGTTTGTATAAGAAAGCTGCACTTGAAAAGGCAGCTTTAAACTGGGAATAATAAGTCCACTTTTATGGAAGCCTTTCTACATGTCGTAAAACATTTTTGAAAACATTGTAAAAGAGTACAGAGTCGCATACTAACTTTGGCTGATTTTCTTTATGGAGCAGCCCGGCTTCCCAGAGGTGGGGTATACTCGCCATGTGACGCAGAGGTTGCTCGGGTAAAGTAGTGGTTTTGCATCAATTACTGTAGTAAATAATAACACAAAAACTTGGGTCAACAGTGTGGTCCATACAGAGCTGCTCCTTAGGGCTGGCTGTTTGCATATGGCCCATTTTGCGTCCGTTTCTGTATGCTTGATTAATTTTTTATCAATGTATTTATTTTTAGTAACATGCTGGTAGGATTTTCTGTCATCCAAGGAACATCTCTTTGGTAGGTTGTCGTACTGGGGCAAAAACTGGTTAATGCTGTAGGGGCTTAATCCCTCTTCTCCCTCTGTTGCCAAACTCAGGAAGAGAAGTATCTTAAAGTTCATGGACTAAGGGAACTTTCTATTATTTGCGCAAGCTGTTCATTCTACTGATGCACTAGATGGGGCTCCCGTCACAGTACTTCCTTCAACCTGTGATTAACCCCCTGTTCCGTGCATGCTTATGACTGGGGAATATGTTCATTTACTTTCCCATCTCAACACAAATGCTTTCAAAGAACCAGAAACCAAGAGGGATGAAATAGAGAGGAGAAGGGATCACCACCAGGACTTGGGCAGGAAGACCAAGTGGTCAAAGCAGGAGTCAAGCTGAAGGTCAGAGCTGGGGTCAGCTTCAGGCCAAGGATCAGAGTTGGAGTCAGGCGGAGGTTCAGAACCAGAGTCAGGGACCGGGGCAGGAATCAGGAATGAGGCAGGAAAACAGGAACCAGGCTGGGAAGGGAGGCTCGTGGACAAGTCAGGAGAGCCGGGCTCAGGAGTCAGCCGAGAAGGCGAGGTCCAATGTAGCAGTCAGCCACGAATTTACCCAGTTCCACAAACAACTTACTGTCCTTCTGTCTGGCTTAAACAGTGGTGGGACCAGTGTTCCCTTAGCCCTTCTGCCCACTAGTTACTCATGAGCTGCTGGATGATGGCTTGTGTCTGATGGCTGCCTGGGGACCTATAGATGTGGGTTCAAGACCAGTGGATCCTCACAGGAGGATAGTTTTGTTGTTAAAGTGCTGGCTTGTGACTCAGGAGAAGTGGGGCCCATTCCCGGCTCTTTCTGGGTAACCTGGGAAAAGTCATTGAATCTCTTAGTACTTCAATTTCCCATCTGTAAAATGGGAGTAATAATACTTTGGGTTTCTCTTCTGTGTTGAGACAGTGGCTGGGACTCACTCTCACTAGTGTTTGTACAGTGCCTAGCACAATGAGGCCCTCATCTTTAGATGCCATTGTCAAACTAATGATAAGAGTAGCTCTGGGCAAACTGATGTGTATCAACCACACTCTGATGAAAGTGTGAACACTCAGTTCCTGAAATATACACTGGGTACACTGTCAATATAAGAGAGGACTTGGGGTGTATCGCTGGAGGGAGGTTGGGATGGGGGATGATGATCTAATAATATCTTCCCTTGTGAAAATACTTGCCACCTCTTGGCATAGCCTGGCCCCTTCCAAAATGACTCTTTGGGGGAATCCTTCTGAACCCCTCTAATAATAATAATTAATAATACAAATTATATTATTATTATTTGTCTTATTCTGGTAGGAGCCCTAGTCATGAGCAGGACCCCATGGTGCTAGGTGCTGTACAAACAGAACAAAAAGATAGTCCCTAGCCCAAAGAGCTTTCACTCTACATATGTCTCTAGAGCAGTGGTGGGCAACCTGCGGCCCACGCTGCTTCCCGCAGCTCCCATTGGCTGGGAATGGTGAACCGTGGCCACTGGGAGCTGCAGGCGGCCGTGCCTGCAGACGGTCAATGTAAACAATGTAAACAAACTGTCTCGTGGCCTGCCAGTGGATTAACCTAGATGCTTACATTTAGGCACCTAAGGTCACAAATGATAAATAATTGCTAGCTCTTATATATAGCTTTTCATTGGGAGATCTCAAAGCACTATACAAAGGAGGTCAGTATCATATCTCTATTTTACAGAGGAGGAAACTGAGGCACAGAGAGGGGAAGTGACTTGACTAGGGTCAGCTAGGAAACCAGAGGTAAAACTGGGACTAGAACCCATATCTTCTGAGTCTGAGTCCCACTCCCAGCTTGCGGCCACTAGGCCACACTGCCTCCCAAGTTACATGGGCTGGTCTACTGTGGGACTCAAGATCACATCTTCTCTCTCTCTGTTTCAGCTTCTTTCTGTCTGCTGCCTAAACCCACAAGTCTTGTGTTTGTGAGCTGGCTCTCCCTGGGGTAGGTTTCAGGATTACTATACAATTCTAAAGGATTATTTTTAAGGCATCGTCATTAAATATACTTTGTGCAGAACAATTATCTCGTATTTTTCATTAGCAATAAAAAAGTCAGCCTTTATCAGCCCTTTAAGGGTGTCGTGCAGCCCAGACACCAACGGTACATGTAATAAATAACACACTGCACCATTTCCATATACACCAAAAAAGAAAAAAGGATGTTTTTTTCGAGATTCCAATGGGCTGCGATTTTTAACTAACTAAATTAAAAACAGATATGGTATTCCAATGGGGAGCTGCCAGGAACTCCCCCACCCCCAAACTTTTCTATTTGAAATGCATAGGAGAAGTGTATGCAGTCATCCAAAGGAACAAATGACATCCCAGCATATGCTGGGGGTTTTGGGGGCAGGAGAGGAAAACGGAACATACAGAATTACTTTCTAGCGACACATGAATAAACAGCCTTAGTTAATAAACCAGAGACTGGAGAGAACTATTTGGAGAGTGTGGAAGGAAGTTAGGGATTAGAGAGTAAATAGGAGAGCAGCACTGGGAAATACATGGCAGCATTGAGGAGTGGTAGGGATTAGAAGACAGAGAGAAATCTGCCTGTTTGGAGCAACACTGTGGGAGAACGAGGGAAAGGGGATTTCGAGTCTAAACTGGAGCTCCGGTGAAACAAAGTCACTTCTTATTTATCAAAGTTTGTCTCCAAACCCGAATCCCCCCCTAAAACGATGTGACCTATTTCAGGAACGGATTTACCATTGCAAACTCTCAGCTG
This sequence comes from Lepidochelys kempii, assembly GCF_965140285.1. NCBI lineage: Eukaryota > Metazoa > Chordata > Testudines > Cheloniidae > Lepidochelys > Lepidochelys kempii. The sequence goes on along the minus strand of NC_136387.1, from coordinate 101,441,815 downwards.
GTTTCTTTACTCTGAAGCCTGGTTAAAAAGGAGGATGCATCTCTGAGGCGCGAAGACGGTGGGCGAGCAGTAAAATAATGGAGTGCTTTTGAACAGAAGGAGCAGCTTCCCTGAATGTAATGGTCACGCGTAGTTCCCAGGCAAGCCAACACAGCTCTAGGCAGCAGGCTTGATTGACAGCCCCGTAGCTGGATGCAGGATAGTGACTTGATGACTTTTTGCAACTGTCTGGAAAGTGGAGATAAGCGCACCACCGTTTTTATTATTCCAAGAGGCAGAAGCCTCGCCTTAGCAAGCAGTAACAAATACGGACATTCACGACTGGGATTAGGAACAAACTGCATTGGTGGGCGAGGGCCAGAGGCAGAGCCGAACTGGAGTAACTCAAAACCTCCACAGCTGTTTTCATTTTCCTCCCTTCAACACAGTCCCTGTGTGGCACTTCAGGGAGAATTATGAAAGTGGCGTGTAATTCAGAGAAGTAATGTCTTCCCCCCCCCCCCGCCCCGCAGTAATGAAAACTGCTGTGGTAGATCATTTTTGATTCAAGGGAAATATTAGATTCTATTTACTGCATGTTAGATAACAATAGATTTTAGCAAGTGCCTTGTTTTAAAGGCCTGCTGCCTTCAGCCCTCTCTCCCTCCCATCCAATCTGCTGCACGGTCAAACTGGGCCGCTTTTCATCCTGGTTTAAATCCCTAGGTTAAAAATCGTGCAAAGGGCTTGAAAACCCCTAATGATTTGTATGGTGTTTGACTAGGCAGCGCACAACATTTTGATTAAAAAAGAGAGCAATATACAATTAACATGGCACCCATTACGTGGCTTAAACGCTGGCTAGCTGATGGGTCTCAAAATGTAATTCTAAATGGGGAATCATCATTGAGCTCGGGTGTGTCTAGCGGGTTCCCGCAGGCATCAGTTCTTGGTAACCATTTGATGAATTACACGGAAGAAAACATAAAACCATCACTGACAAATATTACAGCTGACACAAAATTTCAGGGAGTGGTAAATAATGAAGAGGACAGGTCACTGATACAGAGCATTCTGGATCATTTAGAGAGCTGGGTGCAATAGGTTTTAATATGGCTAAATGTAGATGTATACATCTGGGAACAGAACATAGGTCATACGTACAGGATAGTGGACTGTATCCTGGGAAAAAGCAACTCTGAAAAAACCTTGGGGGTCATGGTGGATAATCAGCTGAACATGAACTCCTGGCACAACTCTATGGTCATGGGGCTAATGCGATCCTGGGATGCATAAACAAGGGAATTTTGAGTAGGAGGAGAGAGGTTATTTGACCTCTGTATTCAGGACTGGTGTGACCACTGCGGGAATACTGCATCCAGTTCTGGTGTCCACAGTTCAAGAAGGATGTTGATAAATTGGAGAGTGTTCAGAGAAGAGCCACAAGAAGGATTAAAGGGTTAGAAAACCTGCTTTATAATGATAGCCGCAAGGAGCAAAATAAAGAGAAGGTTAAATGGGGACTTGATACAGTCTATAGGTATCAATATGGGGAACAAATATTTGAGAATGGGCTCTTTTCACTTTAGCAGAGAAAGGCATAAGAGGATCCACTGGCTGGAAGATGAAGCTAGACAAATTCAGACTGAAATTCACCTCCTTCACACGAGGTTTTTCAAAAGAAGGATCGATAGCCATCTGTCTTGGATGGTTTAGACACAACAAATCCTGCATCTTGGCAGGAGGTTAGACTAGATGACCCTTGAGGTCCCTTCTAACCCTATGATTTTTTTAACAATGATAGTAATTACCCATTAGAACAACTTACCAAGTGTCTTGATAGGTTCTCCATCACTGGCAATTTTAAAATCCAGATTATATGTTGTTTTTTTCTGAAAGATCTGTTATACAGGAGATCAAATAAAGATGATCACAACCGTCCTTCTGGCCTTCTTGAAATACCTTAATAGAATTTAATAGGGGTGAAAACAGTATGGGTCTATAAGCTTTTAATATGTTTCCATGGAAATTACTCCAGAAACAGTAGGGCCAGATCCTCTGATTTATGCAACTGATTTACCCCACCTGAGGATCTGTTCCACAAAAATGAATGAGAGAATTATGTCCTTTCTGTAGGCCAAATTCTCTGCCAGTATAACTCCTTTCACGGTATTCATTCCAGTATAGTTTTGGCCTTATGTATGCTTTGAAGAGAGCTATGAAAGAAACTTTTCCCATTCCCATGCAAATATTTGAGACATCGAAAAATGTTCCCATTCTGATTTGGGATGAAAAGTTGAAAGCTTAAAAATTTTCTCAGGCCGAAAGTCTGAAAAAAAATATTTGGTTTGGATGAATCAAAACATTTAGTTTCGATAATTTCAAAATGCTTCATTTTGATTTTGACCGTTTTAATTTTTGAACACAATAATTAGTTCACTTTTCAAAACAAACAGTCGTAGTGAACTGGAAAAACTGGACTTTTCCATTTGGAAAAAAGTCAAAACAGAATATGTTGAGAATATTTAGACTTTTTCATCACCATTTTTTTTTTAGTCGAAAAATTCATCAAAACTGATTCTTTCCCATACAGAGTTTTAGTTTTGACGACTTGTCATTTTCTGGTGACAAAAGGTTTTGCTGAAAAAATCCTGACCGGCTCTAGTTTTGAACTATCTTGTAGCACTCTATGGCAAGGATGTAATTCTCCATTTAAACAAAAAACCATATAGAATCATACTAAACCATTACTAAATTGTAGAGTAATTTCCTCTAACAATTTCATGTTACTTTTATTTAACAAAAGATAATTAATTGAATGATTGGAAACAGCTACACCTGTATATTGATGCATGTGTATCTGCCATCATAGACACATGAATTTAATGTTAAGTAGGTTAAAATGTTTTCTTTTATTGTCGAGCATTTATCGAGATTGCTACATGGAAGGTGTCTCCTGGTAGCTATGTGGTATGTATGTAGGGCAAGTTTCTAACATGATCAGCCTAGTGATGTCGTGTTTGTGGACATGTAAATGTATTTCTTCTGTTGTGATAACCATTACAAAAATCACCACACCTGTGAGCGTAAAACAAGAGTCCTTGGGGTTTGATTCAGCTCTGCTGCAGCTAGGGAAGCAGAAATGGTTAAAGGTCGATCAGACTGTGGCTGCATGTCCCAGCTTTGTGCTGCTGATCAGCCTGCTGAACTTTGAGTTGTATATAAAGTAGCTACCTTTACTATATACAAACCAGTAATTAGTTTTAAAGGCTGTCCGTTTGCTTGTATAACTCTGGGGAGCTACTGCAGCTAAACAGAAAAGCATTATAAAACAAACTGTTATGAGCCGCACACAAATATAATATAGTAAAGATAAATAGCTAGGCAGCTGGTGTGCTGGGACTAGTGCTTGTCATTCTGACCAATATTGTCTCCTTGTTTCCTTGTACACCCTCATGTGTCTGCATCCACCCGCTGTCTCTTGTCTTAGATTGCAAACTCTTTGGAGGCAGGGATCATTTTTTGTTCTGTATTTATACAGCGCCGAGCACAGTGGGATCCTGGACCGTGACTGGATAACTAATAAACATCAACTGTAATCCCCAATGGGAACTTGTCAAAGAGGCTGTCCCAGGAGGTCTGACACAGACAACAATGTCATGGCATTCCTTCTGAAGTCAGGTAGGGTTTTCCCTCAGTAAGGCTGCAAATTTGGTTTCCTAGCCTAGTGTATATGGCCTGATCCAAAGACCGTTCAGGTCAATAGGAGTCTTTCCAGTGACTGGAATGAACTTTGGATCAGGCTGTAAATTGTTAAAATGTACAGGTAGTTATCATGAAAAAATTGTGTGTGTGTTGCACCTAAGTTAAATGTGCATTTCTCGGGCATGCAAGGGTAATTTTGACCAAAAGAATGAACAATGTTGATGTTTTCTGTTTAGCATTAACATTTCATAGAATATCAGGGTTGGAAGGGACCTCAGGAGGTCATCTAGTCCAACCCCCTGCTCAAAGCAGGGCTAATCCCCAATTTTTGCCCCAGATCCCTAAATAGCCCCTTCAAGGATTGAGCTCACAACCCTGGGTTTAGCAGGCCAATGCTCAACCACTGAGCTATCCCTCCCCCTGCATTTCTCTCGCAGTGTAGGCAGGACCTTTGGAATAAAGCATCCATTGTAAACTAAGGCCCTGAGCTTGTGAATAATTACACATGTGCTTAACCTTAAGGATGTGAGTAGCCTAACTGACTTCAAGATAAGCAGGTACTTAAGTGTTTTATGGAATTAGGGCCTATAGTACAACAATGGCCCAAACCACTAGAGCTTACAATATGGTGCTTATGCAGCATTTTGGATCAATTCTGTAGCATATTTCATAAGGGACACTTTAATAATTGGAGAATTTCCTCCCATATCTTAAGACAATAAAGAAGGGATTTTTGTGTGGTGGCCTGTTCCTCCTCCTCTTGCCCATTTTTTATGACTGAGGAATCCTTTATTGTATGTGTAATAAAAGCTTGATGTGGGCTGCCATTTTTGAACATATTGTGTTGTTAAATACCAAATGTATCCATTTACACAAGCTGGACTGGGGTTGGAGTTGATCCTGAACCTGGCAAAAACAGCAAAATTGGGCAAAAGAAAGAGATTCTCAAGGGTTTTAATAGAAAAATTACTGGGAACAAATTTAGGCCCCAATCCTACAAGAGATAGATGTCAAAGGGGTACCATGGAGCTGCAGGCATCCACCCATACATAAATAGCCTCTTGCAGGACTGGTGCCTTCATTTTTCAGTTTAAACATTGTCCTGCCATGTTGTGAAATTAAATACAGCACCACTGTGTTGATGTATGGAAATGTTAAACTGAGTATAAACAGAAAGTGAAACTGACAAGTCTTGTTTCTTTGTCCACATTGAATGAAGTGCAAAAAGTAAACAAACAGCACAAGTGATGAAAAGTAAATTATATACATATAATACATTTACAGTTTTAATTGTTAATGAGCTAATAGGTTGTGCCTTAGAGATGGAAAGGATGGTCAAGTGATTAGGGTACTAGTTCGGGACTCTGGAGACCCAGGTTTGATTCCTTGCTCCTCTATAGACTTCATGTGTGTCCTTGGGTAAATCACACAGTCTTTATGTGCCTCAGTTTCCCATCAGTAAAATGGGGATACTAGCCCTTTCCTAACTCATAGAGGTGTTTTGAGGGTACATTCATTCAAGATTTTGAGGCACTCAGTTATTATGGTAATAGGATTACATTAAGTACCAAAGATACTCAAGCAAGGAAATTAAATTTAAAACAATGCTGACAGTGTCCCTTTAATATAATATACATAGCACTTGCATAATGTTTGATAGGCCCGATCCTCAGTATTGACTTCAGTGGCCTTTGGATCAGGTCTTTGAATGAGATGGAAAAAATGAAGATACAGCCCCACTAGAAATCTCTACTTTGTGCCCACGGAATGTGATCAAAAACTTTCACTGAGAACAATAAGACACCAGGATAAATAGAGACTGCTGTGGCTCCCTCATTTCTGCAGAAATACTTGGAAGCAACAATCAGATAAAGGAGATCAAGAACTGACGGGAAATAATGAGAAGCTGTAAAGGAGGGCTATTTACCTGGGCCAAGGGGTGGTGCCCTGCACGTGCTATTTCTGTTTGGAGAACGAGGATGATCAGCATAACTGCAATTCAATCTCATCTGCCATTAGGCACATAACAAATTCTGCAGGTTTCACGGTGGAAAAAGGATCCTTTGGGCATTTTTCTTGAGACTGCCCTACCAACAGCCCTTTTTACAGCAGCACCTCAGAGGTCATTGCTCTTGCTGCCAGCCATTCTACAGTTAGAGAGAGAGAGAGAGAAAAAGAAAGGGCCTGATTCTCCTCTCGCATGCAGCAATGTAAATTGGGACTGCCGAAGCTGATGGAGTTACACTGGGGTCAATGAGACCAGAATAGAGCCCAGTATGGTGGAACTATAGAAATGGTCTAATTTTAAATGGGGCAAATGAGAAGCACTCTGGTCTAGTGGATACGGCACGAGACTGGGAGTCGGGAGGCCTGGAATATGTTCCTGACTCGCTGTGGGATTGCACATCGGTGTCTCTGTTTGTCCTCCTACCCTTTATCTGTCTCGTCTATTTAGAGTCAGACTGTGAGCTTTCGGAAGCAGGGACTGTCTCGTACTGTGTGTCTGTACTAGGTGGGACTGCTAGGTGTTACCATACCACAAATCATACTGACATATAGGCTACATGCTCCATTCTTTACCCCATTGATCCCTATTTAAGCTACCAGTACGCTGTATATAGAGGGTCTGTGCCTGTTCCCTTTGGTGTCAGGGGGAGTTTTACAGCTGTTGTAAGTGGAAGCAGGGCCAGGTCCACAGAATAACATTGGATTCCAGAGAGTGAGTTAAGGACACAGAGGCAACCTCTCTGACAATATACCTATTGTTGTATCATGTTACTCACATCACATCACAGGCAAACGTTATAAAGAGTACAGTGCGTGTGCAGGAGATCCTTCAGAGAACATAAATATTGTGGTCACTTAGTGAGGGGTTTCTTTTTTTGTTGTCGTTTAAAGACAGTCCACATTATGTGCTGAATGTTTTTAAAATTAAACCAGTATTTATCCAGAGGTGGCCAAAAATGTATCTGAAAAAACCACCTCCGATTACTTTTGACCTCTCTAACGCTAATAATCTGCTTAAACTTCTTTAAACCATCTTAAAGAAACCAGACTCACCACTGCTGACAACTCACATACCTAGTTTTTAATGTGGTGTTATTTTAAACGGCTGAGTTTATAAACCTCTGAAGATTGAGGTTTGTAATAGAAATGCTGACAGATCCTTAACACTCCATCCCATAATAACAAAGTTTCAAAACGAGTGGGGGCTGGGGACATAGCTGCTCATATTCTTGTGTTGAATTTTTTTCCTCTTTATTGACTTAACTGATGTAGCCAGATAAATGGTTTTCCTGTGAATTCATCTTGAGTGCCAAATCAAGATGGCAGATCCGAGACATTTAGTAAGAGAAAGTATGTTATGCATCAGGTGTGGATTGATTCCACAAGTCTCCTTTGAACATCTCCCTCCTTAACGACTATGTACCACTTACTTAACCTCCTTTCTTCTAATTGGGGAGGGCACTTAAAGGCTAGAATTGGCCAAATACAGATGCGAGTCTGTCTCCAGTTCATACTAAGTCTGTTCAGAGAGGAAGAACCATGCAGATATATATATTTTTAACAAATATCTTGCAAAACCAAGCTCCAGGAATGAGCCTCAATGACAATAGGATGGATTCTGATGGATTCCGGTGTACGAAGCAATGGGTCTAATCCTTTGTGGCTATAAATTAACTTCAATGGATCTATGTTGACTTGCACCAGCTGAGGGTCTGGGCCAAAGTGTGTAAAATAGGGTATCATAAAAATATGCCTGAATATTGTGGTAATAGTCATGAAAAACTGCATATCGGGGTGGACTGGCTTTTTGTGTTCACTGTCCACGTAAAACATTCCTTATGTAATTCCTGGTTGATGGTTTTTCCTCCTCCTATCTGGATAGTAAAACTCCATGGGGGGATAATGCCGAGTAAGATTTACGTCCTCAGAAGTCAATGTGTTAATTTGTGCTGTGCAGTAGAGAGGCGATGTTGCCATATCATCATTAAATTAAGATGTTCAGGCCAGATGAGGAATCTTGATAACAAGCTTTATTGCACAAAGGGTTTCAGTTTTTGATTAGCCTCATAGACATAGCAAATGGAGCTCGGTGGGCTACCGTCAAGATAAAATGTTTCTGTAGCCTCGAGTTTTTCTCTCTTTCTGATTGTTGATGTGTTTGATCTTCGCACTGTGTTATCTACCCTTACTGTTTGAGTTCTCAAGTTAAGGACACCCAATTTTCCTAGAAAAGTTCAGACTATATAGAAACAATTCTGTCTGCATGGTATATTTGTTATGTCTATTCCTTCCTCCTTTGTTCTCTTTTCTAGAGCACTCATGAAAGAAGGGAAATTGTGTGTGGTATTTTTTAAGAGTTCATCTGGTTTTGCCTCTTTCCCCCCCCATTTGAATTAATATTATCTTCTTTTATCCCGTGTGTACCCCAAATTTCCATTGACTTCAGTGTGGGAAACTTGAGAAGGAGCATGCTGGTACTGCATCCTTAACTTGGAATGATTTTCTTCACATCCTACCTTCTATCTCATACTCAGCACTGAAGTCAATGGAAGATTGGTCTAAATGAAGAGGAAAGGATCTGACCCTCTGATATCCCAGAAAGTTATGACTCTCTGGGCCAAATCATGATTTGATATCAGTGTAACTCAAAAGTGATTCCCTTACCTCAGTGGCGTTACTCTGGATTTACATTGGTGTAACAGTGATCATAATCGGGCCCTGTGAGGTAGGAATAAGCATGGATAGTAGAATTACCTTTCAGCAACAAGAACCTTTGCTCTAGTACAAAAATCCATAGTAATGAAAGAAGAGAAAGATTTGAAAAAGTAAGAAGCATTGCTTCTAAATAGGGGGCCAGAACCTTAAATGGGGTAAATCACCAGGACTTCATTGACTTCAATGGAACTAGGCAGTTTTACAGCAGCAGAGAATCTGGCCTGGAATATTTGCAATGGTTTCCGTGAGGCATCAGACACTCTTTAGCATAGGGATTTTTTTGTTTGTTTGCTTGCTTTGGATATTATGGTGGAGGGAGTGAACTAAGAGAAAGAAGACATTGAGGACAGTAACAACAACAAAGAAGGTTAATTTAGATCATCCTCCTACCCACAAGGAAAAACACAGCAGTTATCAGGCAAGATTATTAAAACCATAACACTGGCCAAAAGGGCTATAAAACTATAAATCAAAGCCAGTTAAATGTAAGTGTTTCCTTTAAAACAAGCATCTAGACATGAACGAGCACGGAACTTGTTTTCCCGCAAAATTCTGTTATCATCATGACTGCTGGGGTCTGATGCCAAGTTCATAATTTTAAGCATCCTGTTCGTAATTTTGCTGAGTTTTCAACATTAGTACTGGTATTTTGGATTATGTCTCTGGCTTCAGTTGCTACATTCAACCAGCTGGGGTTACTGTGTATGTGTGTGTGGTCAAATTTACTGTGAACCGATTAGGATATTAAACAAAATGAAATAAACATGTAAAACTAAAAACCTTCCAGGAGTTGAGGTTTACTTCTATCGAAAGATTACAGCTGGAAAATATAAAGTAAAATTAAATTCATTCCTAATAGCAGGATTTTTTTTTATCACCACTATTTTATTTTCAAAGAAAATAAGTAGAAATCTGCTTTATGTGTAAGTTCTATAATGAAAATATTCCACAATGGAAATATTTATTTTTAGGAATTATATCACCACATAGATTTGGGTTTTCTGACATTTTGTTAAACATTCCAAGAGATGCAGAGAAAAAGAGAAAGAGAAGGATTTTCTTGCTTTTTCTTCTGTTTTGTACCCAAAAAAAAAAAAGAAAAGGAAAAAAAGTTTCAAATGGTCTAAATCAACAGAGATCTGAGGATGACCTGAGCTAGTCGATCTAATCTGTTCTGTTCTGTCTCATTTCTTAGAGATGTCAGGAAATTATTTTCTTTTTCCCGCAATATTTTTTACAAAAATAAAATACTTCAATTTTTATTGAAAATTTTGAGGTTTTTGTAAAAACAACAACAACAAAACCCAAAGAAACCCCCAAACTTGAACCTTCAAAAAATATTTTTGCTTTGCGTTACTGAAAACAAAGTTTTTCACTTCCTAAAAACTGAAAACATTTTGTTTTTCACTGACCAGAAACTGATTTTGTTTCTTTTCAGTGTTTGGAATTTCCGTTTTCAACAAAACCTCAACATTTTTCAAGAAAAATTGAATTTTTGGGGGAAAATTTCAATTTGGTTGAAAAGTCAGTTTCCACTGGATTTTTTTTATCAGCTCATGCATCCACCCATTCGTCCGTCTATGCATCTACATATGTGTCCCTCATCACTGTCTCTGAGCACCTCCACAAATTAAAAATGAAGAATGGATAAAATTGTCTAAAAAATCCTGGGTCCCGATTCTCTTGCCATACGGTGAGTAACTTCCACTGAAAACTATTCTAGTGGAAGATACTGCATCTCATGGTAAGAGAATTTTTCTATTTTATGAGCCAAATCCTGGTCTCCCACTGGTGTAAGTCAGGAATAATTTCATTGAGCTGAATGGATTTACATCAGGGTAAATTATATTGGAATCTGACTCTATATCTTTATTTTGATCTTACAGTGAATACACTATGTACAAAATCATAAAAACTGGAACAAGTTAAACCAGATTGCTCCTCAACAGAGGCCTAAATTACAAGATAATCAGATCTCTAGTAAGAAAACAAATTGGCACACAGAGTACAAAAATACTGGGTAATATTGACAATAAAAAAACTGGGCTGGGTAAAGGAAATAAACTAAGAAAGGTCTCCATAGGATTGGAAGGTTCTAATGTGACACACTGTGAAATAGCAATGGTACAAGTTTCTCCGTGTGAAGCAACTAGCAAGTGCATGTTGATTAGCTGTTTTTCAGCCCCGTCCTGTATGTGGTATATCTTGTTACAGGTTTAAAAAATTGCAAATATTAAACTTTGCTATAATGACGTGATGCAAAATTGGGATCTGGTTTCGGTGATGTAGACGCAGGTGAGCAGAGGCCCGGTGTAGGAATAGTCAAAACAGTTAGGTGTCCCCTCACAGAAGACTTGCCAGACTTTTGTGTTCTGAGACCATTATCTTAATTCCAAGAGATTCTGCACATCTGCTTTCCAGATTCAGGATATAGGCACTGGATCGGGACTCAGGACACCTGGATTATTTCTTGCCACTGAACGGCTCTGTGACCTTGGGCAAGTCATGTCACTTCACTTCTTTGTACCTCTGCTCACAGATGCCGATTTTCTTCTTTCGGGGTGGGTGCTCCCCTCCTGCTCTGCCCCAAGGTCCTGCCCCCACTCCGTCCCTTCCCCCAAGGCCCCACCCTTGCTCCTCCTCTTCCCACCCCTGCTCCACCTCCGCTCTGCCCCCTCCCCGCAGCTCCTCCCACCCACCGCTGAACAGCTGTTCGGCGGGTGGTTGGTGGGGGCTGAGCACTCAATATTTTTTTTCTGTGGGTGCTCCAGCCCCGGAGCATCCATAAAGTCAGCACCTACGCCTCTGCTTCCCTTCCTATCTTGTTTATTTAGATTTCAAGCTCTGTAGTCTCTCTCTGTGATAATATACAGCACCTAGCACAATGGTACTCTCACCTACTTGGGGCTTCAAAATTCTACTGTAATACAAGCAATAAATAAGTAACAATCAAACTTTGGGTGTAGCAATTAATAGTTGTATAGTATAAACCAGTTCACACACCACCCCTGCATGTGTTCACAAGGGAGCAGTGAAAACGTCTTAGAAATATTGTTATACTTATCAAGCCTAGTCTTCCTTGGCTTTGCTGAATGACATGTTCAATGTGTTGAATCTTTAACAAATTGTCCATTATCCAGAATGTTAATTAGGCATTAAAGTTAAAGTTGTGCACTGGATGGACGTTCTGTTTCACGAAGGATTTTGAAATTTGGCTTCATTTGAGATCAGACGTGAGGTGAAGTGAAAACTGGAAAATTCCACCCAGAATTTCATGCTGGGTTGCTCAAAATATTTCAGTTTGGCCCAAATCTTTTCATTTTGACTTTTGTCTTTTAGAATTTGTATATTATATTGTAAGATATAGTATAGTACAAAACAAAAACCCTTGGAAACAAAAAGTCGTTTGAAACAAAAAATGGAAACATTTTCTGAAAATATTGAAACAGAACATTTTGACATTGTTGGGCCTTTTTTCTTAGATTTCTTCTGAAATGAAATTCCAGAAAAATCAACCCAATTTAGTGAAGCATTGGAACCACATATTCTGATGGAATTTGGCTTTGTCACATTTCTCTGATCAGCTCTAATTGCGCACAAATAATTAAAACATTCTGGCTAAAAATTCCTTAGTAGTCTTCTTGCAAATGTCTTTTCATGGTTGTGAACTACCTCTATTTTAGCAGGATAAAAGGTGTCTGGAGTTGCTTTTACTAACTTCGTACTTGATATGAGTGTTCTTCTTTTGCTTGGCATGGATGATCCCATTACAGTTAATGGTGCTTGTATCTTTTGGTTTTCAAATATAATTTCCATTTTGCTGCTTTAAAAATCTTCAGCCTGTTCCCCAGCCCGTATAAAATGGCATAGCTCCATTGATTTTCAAGGATCATAGCCAATTTGCACTAGCTAAGGATCTGGCCCAAGTGTTTTGACCTGGAAGATCAGAGACTGTTACAGCAGTCATGGAGATGATTTCCTAGGGCATCTCAAAACAAGGTTCAGTACCTGGCAGGTGGTCTTCAACATTTATGTCTATATATACATGGAGTAAGTTAGTTAGAAAATCAGTACAGACTAGACCTACCCACCACTGGAATCTTGCAGCACATGGATAGTTTTAATTATTTAATGGCTTCTTTCAAGGGCTACAGCATTTTCAGCCTCTGGTACAAACAGTATTTTCAGTTCTCCAATAGCTGCTTCCTAGGACTGGTGGTTTTCCAAAGATATGCACCCATCTGTTCAGTCCCTGATGTTTTGTCCCGAATCTCCCACTTTAATCACACCTGTATGAAGGGTTACCTGCATTAATTTTGGGGGGAAGAAGCAGTTTTTCCAGCACTTATAAATGAGCCATCTTGGCCTCGAGTTGCCACCAAATGGGTGGGGAGAATGCCTTTGGTTCTGATCTTCTGGTTTCTGTTTTTATCAACGAGGAGTTCCTCCTTTATTCTCACACCTAAACTGAGATTAGGATAAAATTAGCCAGTTTTAATCCTGACTCAATCTCTCTCTCTCTCTCTATCACACACACGCACACACACACAGGTTGTTGGGTTTTTTTAATAGATTAATAGATTTTAAAACCAGAAGGGACCATTAGATCATTTAGTCTGACCACCTGTATAGCACAAACCATACAATTTCAGCCAGTTACTTGTGTATTGACGGCAATTACATATGTCTTCCAGAAAAGCATCCAGTCTTGATTTGAAGACATCAAGGGATGGAGACTCCATTGGTCATTTGTTCCCATGGTGAATCACTCTCACTGTTTAAACTGTGTGCCTTATTTCTTTGGATTTATCTGGTTTTAACTTCTAGCCTTTGGTTTTTGTTCTGCCTTTCTCCTCTAGCCTAAAGAGCCCTTTATTACCTGATATTTTTTCCTCATGAAGGTACTTATTACACTGTAATCAAGTCCTCTTCATCCTCTTTTTGATATGCTTAGCAGATTGAGCTCCTTAAATCTCTCTCTGCAAGGCATTTTCACTAGCTCTTGCATCATTTTAGGTACACTATTTTCTGCCCATCCCCACAGGAATTAATACCTCAGTATAAGAATTTGGGGCTGGTAAAAGCAGGGCCGGCTCTAGCTTTTTTCCTGCCCCAAGCTCTCAGAGCACAACTGTCCAAGCAACAACGAAAACCAAAAACAAGTTTTTTTTGCCGCCTCTGGAATTGGGCCGCCCCAAGCATGTGCTTGCTATGCTGGTGCCTAGAGCCGGTCCTGGGTAAAAGAAGAGGGCGAGGATAAAGTTGCACCCAAAACTACTGAGCCTTGAATTGGGGAACTTAATGTCTTTGTAGAGGGCCCCCTATTCTATCCTGCTTTGCCTACCTCACCCTATCTCTGTGACAGGATGCGTTAGGTTTCCCTGTCAGATATACTCTCACATGAAGAGTGGGGAGTATTTCTGGTTCATTTATGGATGCTCTTGAGATAAAAATATTCATCAATGAAATTCACAAATGGAAAAATAAATGAGTAAAGTAAAGTTTTACCATGTTTTAAGGGATGAGCCAACTTATTTGGAGAAAAGTGAAATCTGATCCAGTCCTTCGATCCCAAACCTGAATTCAACCTACGCATGAGCATTTCTCAGGTTGAATTGAAACATGCTTAATTAGTTTTTATTTTCAGTGTTGTCACACTTCTCTGCTGCTTGGTATTAGCCATGGCCAGAAATGGAAATACTGTAATAAAAGCCAGTTTTATTCTTTGCAGTATTTCCAGCACAGATGGACCCAGGGATGTTTTGGAAATTAGAGCTAGTTGAAAAACTGAATTTTTTCATTAAAATTTTTTCAAATATTTTAGTGAACAAATTTCCATCAACAAATTTTGACCAACTCTATTGAAAGTCTCTCAAGAAAGCTTGATGTCATGAAATTTCCAGACTAAAGAGGGCTGGATAAATTTGGATAGGCTGGATGCTTAGCCAACCCTCTAAATCATAAAAGGTTCACAACTCATTATGAAGTTAGAGTACTGACAGCGTGACTCTGAAATGTTTGCAACCAAACCTGAAACCCGATGAAGCTGGGTTGTGATTTCAGTGTAAACTCAGACCAGGTGCACAGGAAGGTCAGCAGATGTTGGCAAAATGTTTGAACTAACCTGAGTCGATTTATGGTTTCACACTGAAACACTGCAAGTGTAACTCTAATGGCCGTACATGGACTGAAAGCAAAAGCAGAGGAAGTTTGCTTTAAGCGTTTGGTCTTGGTCAAAGCTGAAGCGAACAGTGAAACTCAGGGTGGTTCAAAGCATTTAAATCAAAGCTGAAGAAGAAATTTGATTTTGCTCAGCTGTCATATTGATTCCTTTTATATCACACATTCACCAATCCTGTAAAGGTCCTTGGCTTTATAGAGAGGATTAAGGAGTGAAAACTCTGTTATAAGTCCCAAATGTTCCTTTTTGTTTTAATATACCAACTGTTATTTTCTATCTGGATATGTCTATTGATAGCATATTTAGATTTCCCCATTACATATGCAGTGTTCAGTAGGTCAGCTGGTTCTAGTGGGACCAGGAGTTGGAATTAGGTGCTCTAACCTTCCCATTGGAATACATTATCTGTATAAGTGATAATGCAATAATATTAATGTCATGCAGAGATGGGTCCACACCAATAATTTCAGATCCAGATATATAAACTTATGTTTTGATTTTTTTTCCTACCTCAGGTTCTAGACTTTCTGACAAAACACTGTCCCGTAGCAGTAAGTGAAAGGTCTCCACCAACATAACCCTCCCGCCCAGCTTTTCACCAAAAAAATATAACAAAACATCTCCAGCCCCAATTAAACCTCTGTCCAACAGCCCTTCCCAGTTATCCATTCAGATAGGCAGGCTTGGAAGCAGAGCTGGGCGGGAAAATGTTTTTTCCCATTCTGTGAGATTTTTTTGAAAAAATTTCCTCTCCCAAATTGGGAAGAAAAGTCAAAAACTTGAAAAATGGTGTGAACTGGGAGAAAAAAATGGATTGGGTCAATCAAAACATTTCATTTTGATAATTTTTAAATGGTTTGTTATAATTTTGACCTTTGTTTCCATTTTTGCATTTATTTTACTATACATTATTTTAAATTTCAAAATGAAGTCGATTTAAACCAGCCAACAAGACTTTGCTGTTTAGAAAATATTGAAACATCCTGTTTCAATAATTCCGGAAATATTTTTTTTTCAAAATAAGAAACTTGTTGAAACTGACCCTTTCTTCGGAATAATTTTGGTCCCAATGAGTTGGCATTTTTCATTAAAAAAAACCAATGGTTAGTTGAAAAATTGCTGACCAGCTCTATTTGGAAACATACCTGAATGATAAACAGATGGGGGTTCAGCCCATGAAAAAGACATCAGCCCAACATTCAGATCAGAAGCTAGATACATATCTCAGCTCTACCTCAATACGAGGGTGCCCGAATCCAAGGTTCTGATTAGGGCCCATCTTTAGTTTCATATTTTTAATATTCACTTTAAATGCAGTGGGTTTGATCCTCTGTTCTGGTTGAGTTGTGCTTTATGCCGCTCCTATGCTGATTGAAGATGAACCCAAGGTATTGTTCTGGCAGCAAAGAATTGCTGGGCATAAGGACTCCCTAGCCATGTGCTCTTTGTTCCAAGCATGCCCCTTGCTTTCGGGGCTAATGGGGGTGGTGTGAGAGGGGCTACAGCCACTTTACACCAGCTAGGATTGTGGGGCACAGCAACAAGGGTTAGCTATGAACTGTTCCACTTAATTGCTAATTTTTCTTCATCCAGTTTAATGTCATTCTCTATTTTCAAATCATTTGAATGCCACGCCACTCAAAAAATGAAGAGACTGAGTTATTCTTTTTCACAAAAAGCGTTTTTTAATTTTTTTTTTATTTATTCAATTGAAATTTGCTGCAGGGAAAGAAACCCATTTTTCAACCAGTTATGGCGAGATCTAAGCTTTTAAAAGTTTTTATTTTCAAGGAAGCTGGAAATGCAAGGGATGGATTGTATCTCTGTCCTTCATCATTGTCCCTTCTCCACAAGGACAGCTGTAGTACCTGTTCATCTTCTTGTCTGAAGAACACACTCCTAAAAAAGATGATGGGTACAATTCAGCTCAGACATTGGAATAAAGTATTGTGACAGGGTTGGGCCAGATGGCTACAGGAGTGTGATAGAAGGCAGATATATTAGCCCCAGGTTAAGTAGGTCCCTTTTCCCAGGGTAAGGTAACAGGGAAGGTGCCAGAACAATCAGGAACTTTCTGGAAACAATTAAGGCAGACAGGCTGATTAGAACACCTGCAACCAATCAAGAAGCTGCTAGAATCAATTAAGGCAGGCTAATCAGGGCGCCTGGGTTTAAAAAGGCTCTCACTCCAGTTAGTGAGATGTGTGTAAGGAGCTGGGAGTGAGAGGATGTGCTGCTGGAGGACTGAGGAGTACAAGCGTTAACAAACAACAGGAGGAATGTCCTGTGGTGAGAACAAAGAAGGTGCTGGGAGAAGGCCATGGGGAAGTAGCCCAGGGAATTGTAACTGTTGCACAACTGTTCCAGAAGGCACTCTACACAGCTGCAGTCCACAGGGCCCTGGGCTGAAACCCGGGGTAGAGGGTGGGCCCAGGTTCCTCCCAAACCTCCCAACTCCTGATCCAACACAGGAGGCTCCACTGGAGGGGAAGGTCTCTAGGTTGTTCCCCGACCCACATGGTGGATCAGCAGAGACTGCGGGAATTGTTCTTACTCTTTTTTCCCAATGCTGGCGAGTGATGAGGTTATCTGAGTGAACAGCAGATATGAGCCACGAAAGTGGTCAAACTGAGGGCTACTGTGAATCTCTGAGGCGAGCAAAATCCGCCAATAAGCTCAGGACCCACCAAGGTAGAGGAGGAACTTTATCACAGTATATAGCCCTTTTCACGGCTGAATATTAAAAGGATAGTGGAATCAAGGACCTTGAAAATCAATTCAGTGTTTACATTAGACAAAATAGTCTTCAACTGGGCAATGATTCCAACACTAGTTATTGTTACCTAGCATTAGTTCAGATGAGATTCATTCCTTGCCTTTCATATTGCTGTGTTTATCAATGCACAAACACCAAATATCTGATTCTCAGTTGTGCCAAGGCCCCCTTTCTACTGCTCTTGCAGTGTCAGAGGGGGATGGGAATGACGCCTAAGAAAACTGCCTGCACAGAGGGACTCCTGGGCTAGAGTAGACCTGATGTAAGGGAAGCTCATGTGTTTTATGGGTCTGGAACACATGACTTATGAGGAGAGGCTGAGGGAGCTGGGATTGTTTAGCCTGCAGAAGAGAAGAATGAGGGGGGATTTGATAGCTGCTTTCAACTACCTGAAAGGGGGTTTCAAAGAGGATGGCTCTAGACTGTTCTCAATGGTAGCAGATGACAGAACGAGGAGTAATGGTCTCAAGTTGCAGTGGGGGAGGTTTAGATTGGATATTAGGAAAAACTTTTTCACTAAGAGGGTGGTGAAACACTGGAATGCGTTCCCTAGGGAGGTGGTAGAATCTTCTTCCTTAGAGGTTTTTAAGGTCAGGCTTGACAAAGCCCTGGCTGGGATGATTTAACTGGGAACTGGTCCTGCTTCGAGCAGGGGGTTGGACTAGATGACCTTCTGGGGTCCCTTCCAACCCTGATATTCTATGATTCTAAGTTCTTGCCCCCAGCCACCATGCTAAGGGGCATGTCAGCTGGAGTGGATGTTCTTTGACTCCCAGGGCTCATAAGCGGCCATGGGAAACAGAGTACACATTAAGGTAACAATGAGATTGCTCTAAAGGGGGACGTCTACACTGCAGCTGCGAGAGAGCCTCCCCTGAGTAGATAGACTCACACTAGTGGGGTTTGAACTAGCATGCTAAAAATAGCAATGTGGATGGTCCATCTTGGGCAGAAGCTCAGACTCTCAAGCCCACCCGACCCCCTAAGCTTCAGAGCCCAAGCTGGAACATCCACATTGCTGCGTTATGCACGCTAGCTTGAGCTACGCTAGAGCTAGCTTGAGCCGGATAGTGCCGCTCTGTTTAGCTGGGCTGGGAGGTTCTCTCCCAGCTGCAGGGCAGACCTGCCCATTTATGTTTCTAAGGGCAGGCGAAGCTGTGAAGAACCTCAATGTATGAGGAATGCACAGGTATCTTAAAATCAGCTTTGCTCCTACTAAAAGGTATTTGTGGTTCCATGTCCCCAAGGACTGATTGGGATTTGGGAATTTTCGGCCAGAGTGATTTTCTGACAGCAAATGTAGTTTCCACAAAATCAAAAATATTCCAAGAGAACATTTTAATTTGGCTGAACACTTTCAATTTTCTGTCAGGAAAAGTGAAACAACATATTTTATTTCAGGTTGGTTCGACTCCAGTCGAAACATTGTGGAGTGTTGACCTGACCCAACATGTATTTTTGAGTCAGTTCAACATGGTGCATTGCCTCCTGGGAGCTGTAGTTCAAGCAGCCATTCTCTCTTATGGACTGGGCGCTCTGGCAGGGCTACATCTCCTGCGATGCAGTGCAGTCTATCCTCTAACTGGGTGTATCATGGGAGTCACATCATCAGCAACTTAGTCTGGCCAGGGAGCCTGGCCCATGGAGGAGAATGCATCAAGCAACCTAAACTACAGCTTCCAGGAGGCAATGTGCCACCATAGGGAAATCTGGTTTCATGTTGAACTGACTCAAAAAGCTTCAAAACATTTCAATTTGGGAAAATCTAAATGTCTTGCTTCAGCTGAAAATTGAGTTGAAACCAAATGCTCTGGCGTTTCTGAATTGAACATTTTTCGAAGCGTTTCATTCTCTGACAAAAATATTGATGTTTAAACTTTTCTTCCCAATTCAGGATGAAAACAAATGTTGAAATATCAGCATTTCCTGGGGGCTGGTAATTCCTATTTTTGGCTCAGCTCTGCTTCTGTGTGTTTGTGCGTGGGGAAGAGCCACTGGCAAAGAGCTCCAGGGAGGTTTTATTTTAATTTTCCAGAGCCAGAAGTAGGATTGTGGTTCTGGATGGAGGGCCATAGGTTTTTTTATCTGAGAAATATCAGGGGATAGCTGTGTTAGTCTGTATCCACAAAAACAACAAGGAGTCTGGTGGCACTTAAAGACTAACAGATTTATTTGAGCATAAGCTTTCGTGGGTAAAAACCCCACTTCTTCAGATGCATGGAGTGAAAGTTACAGATGCAGACATAAATATACTGACACATGAAGAGAAGGGAGTTACCTCACAAGTGGAGAACCAGTGCTGACAGGGCCAACTGGATTAGGATGGATGTAGTCCACTCCCAACAATAGATGAGGAAGTGTCAATTTCAGGAGAGGCAAAACTGCTTTTGTAATGAGCCAGCCACTCCCAGGCCCTATTTAAGCCCAAATGAATGGTGTTAAATTTGCAAATTAATTTTAGTTCTGCTGTTTCTCTTTGAAGTCTTTGTTAGTCTCTAAGGTGCCATAAGTAAGCCTCGTTCTTTTTGCTGATGCAGAGTAACACGGGTACCACTCTGAAACCTGTGATCTTTGAAGTCTGTTTCTGAAGTTTTTTTTGTTGAAGTATGGCTACTTTCAAATCTGTTATAGAATGTCCAGGAAGACTGAAGTGTTCTCCTGCTGGCTTTTGTATGTTTCCGTTCCTGACGTCTGATTTGTGTCCATTTATTCTTTTACATAGGGACTGTCTGGTTTGGCCAATGTACATGGCAGAGGGGCACTGCTGGCACATGATGGCATATCTCACATTGGTAGACGTGCAGGTGAATGAGTCTCTGATGGTGTGGCTGATGTGGTTGGGTCCTCTGATGGTGTCACTAGAGTAGATATGGGGACAGAATAGGCAACGAGGTTTGCTACAGGGATTGGTTCCTGGGTTAGTGTTTCTGTGCTGTGGTGTGTAGTCGCTGGTGAAAACGTCTCCGAAATGGATTGAGGCCCACCTCTGTTGTCATCAGCACCCGTCCAGAAGGGTTACATATGTACAGTATAAATAAACAAGTTACACTAACAAAATACCCAAAGTCCACCTTGCTGATTTCTCCTCCAATGGGAAGCTGACCTACAAGGCCCCCAAATTGGGAGCTTCTTGGTTGAGGGGTGACACCATTCTTCCTTCTGATCAGAGGGTTAATCACCAGTATTGGGGAAATCTTACTGGTTTTGAAAGCAGCATATGAAAGAGATGGAGACTTTCCTTAAATAATAAGTATGTATACATTTACATTTAGCCATATTACAATGAATATTGTTGACTTGTGCCCACCAAACAATCCAGATTGATCTGTATCAATGATCTGTCCTCTTCATTATTTATCACTCCCCCAATTTTTGTGCCATGTGCAAACTTTATCAATAATGATTTTATGTTTTCTTTGTGGTCATTGATAAAAATGTTAAATAACATAGGGTCAAGAACTGATCCCTGTAGTACCCCACTGGAAACACACCCACTCAATGCTAATTCCCTGGTTACATTTGCATTTTGAGATCTACCAGTTAGCCAGTTTTTAATCCATTTAATGTGTGCCATGTTAATTTTATATCATTCTAGTCTTCTAAACAAAATATCCTGCAGTACTAAGTCAAATGCCTTAGAGAAATCCTACCTTTATCAGCCACACTTGTACTATCATCAATAAAAGATATCAAGTCCTTGGCTTCCAATCTCTTCTTGCAACAATGCCCAGTATCAGATGTATGGCTAGCTCAATTTTTATGCTCCTAATTTCTTCACTCCATCCTCCAATCATTTACTTGTGAGTTCAGGAGGAGTACAGTATATATTAATAATATGCACAGTATGATGCTATACAGATTTTTCCAGCATCAATTACACCAGGTGGAAAAGGAATTGCTCCTCAGCACCTCATGCCTCAGCTCTCATTGTAAAACACTCCTTAGTGGCTTCATGCAGCCATGTCCACCGTAGCATAAATAAATTTGTTAGTCTCTAAGGTGCCACAAGTACTCCTCATTCTTTTTGCTGATACAGACTGACACGGCTGCCCCTCTGAAACGTAGCATTTGTGGCATCAAGCCATCTTGTGGACACTGCATATATTACCAGGAAGCACTGAGGAAGGAGGAAGTAGGCTAGAGAGCTCTAGGTCAAGTCTAAAAAACATTCAGAAGCCCCAGTATTCTCCTTATCTTCCTTCTTTTAATGGAGCAGTTTTTCCAAGGAATTACCACGCTTTTCCCTTTGATTTCAAGAGATGGACATTTGCTTATGTTACTGCTTGGCCTCGCTGCTGTAATAAACCCAAGCTTGTTCTTGCCACTTGCTGAATTTATTTGGCAGCGCTCACACCTCTTAATTTCACTAGTAGATTGGGATGGAACGTTTATAAAAGGGCAATAAAAGCGAATAGATTATTGCTCCCAGACAAAATTCTTTAAGTCATTTAAGTGAGAAGGGATCCAGAAACTGGCTGAAGCGCGGCGGGCATCTGCTAAAATCATTATCACTGAGTAAAAATGATCTGTAAATTTCCATTTTTGCATCAGTAGCTGCCGTGTAACATGGGCTGCGATGCCATTTTTCCACTGATTAGGAAGTCTAACAGCTGTTCCATCTCGTCCCACACTCTGCTTATCCCTCCCTGTAGCTTTTTCTGCTGACTCGTGCAATAGATGCTGAAACATGTATGGTACATCCCAAGCCTGGTGATTTTTTTTGTGCGTGGCTATGAACCCATGACGGCTCTGCCCAAGGATGAATTACCTTAAATCAGCATGATCTTTTATCATGCTTGATTTGTTTCTTAGCTGTATTTGTTTTTTTTTTAACCCGTAGTCTAGGTTTTCAGAAATAGGCCCAGTGCTAGACACTTTGGCAACTTGTACCACTGCTGTGCGGTGTGGGGCTGATACCTTTAAAAGGACAGCCTCCCCCCGGAACTATCCCAGCTGGTGGGGAAGTGGTAAGTGTTTTATAAATATATAAAAACAAATTACTCCCATATTTTGTGAAAAAAAATCTGATTTTTTTACAAAAAAAATCTTAAAACATCAAAAGTATTGTTTTCCTTTTTCTCTGCTGTTTGCCTGTCTCCCACCCCCCGCCCTGTCTGAAAAAGGGCAGGGGAGGGAAAGGGAGAAAAAATTGTTCCCATAAAAAAATAATTTGGGGGGGGGGGGGAGAAAGAAAATTTTTTTCACATAAATTTTCATTAAAAACGGGGTGGGGGGGGAATAAAAAAGTTCTGAATGAAAAAAATTGACCAGTTCTGTAATCAGCACTGGTATAGTGGCTATTGAACCCTGCTGCTTCTAGCTCGGTAGGGGTGCAGGGGGAACACCCATAAGGGGGCAGAGCACCACAAAGCTGTCCCAGCTGGACAGTTAGGCAGGCGTCATCCTTAACAAATAAGATGCCTTAGGTGGTTGATTATCATGTGGACCAGATCCTGATGTCAACAGCGTTGATGTAACTCCAGGGTAAATCCACTGCAGTCAGTGGAGTCACACGGGCAGAAGTGAGAGCAGAGCCAGGCCCACTGACACATTCCTGATTTGCCTTTAAAGTAACCTGTGGTTCCTGGCTTCTGGGTGAGTCTGAAGTGTTTTGACCAATAGCAAGACTGCAGGAGCCAGATGTCCCCAGGGAGATAAAATGCAGAACAGCTGATCTTCACAGGTCATATGACTCTCAGAATGTTTAGAAGTGCAGGGAATGTTAGTACTGGAAAACGATTTTGATCAAATGAGCAGTAGGGTTGGCCGTAATTAATACACTGGCTTAAAAGACTATCATGCCTTTCAGCTTTCTAGTGGAGTCTTATACTTGATTTCTGCATCCCTGGTAGTAGAAAATTATACATAAATGCCATTCATCTTGTGGGCCACACCTGATGATCACTTTAGATAAGCTATTACCAGCAGGACAGTGGGGTGGGAGGAGGTATTTTTTCATATTCTCTGTGTATAAATAAAGCCTGCTGCAGTTTCCACGGCATGCATCCGATGAAGTGAGCTGTAGCTCACGAAAGCTCATGCTCAAATAAATTGGTTAGTCTCTAAGGTGCCACAAGTCCTCCTTTTCTTGATTTTAATGACGATTTTAATTATCTGAGCAACAATCTGTTTAAAAAGTAAAGAAAGAAACAGTTTATAACCTATCATTATCCCTAATGAAGATAAGCAATCAGACTGCAAGGGGCTATGATTCATGTTAAGGATGAATGTGTTATTTATTCTCTTCCAGATTGTTGCCGGGATATAGTAATATGAGGACATTAAAAAAGAAAAAAAGAAAGGAAAAAAAGGTGATTTATCTAAAAGCACAGTAATGCCAGATGTACTGTACCACAGTTTGTGTCTTAAACTACTACTTTAGGAGTTACTAAAATTAGAGAACTTTTATTTTTCATTTACCAATGCTGTATTTCATTGAACAGAAGCTTTCTGTTAAACCAAACCAGATGATGTTTTAAACTAATACTAATTGATTCCATTCCGAAAGTTCCTATTGGTAGCAAGTAAAACAGCTCCCTGACCCAGCCGGTAAATGTAGATTTTAGGAGTGTCAATGTATTTTAACTTCTCCTTTGCATTTGCAGTAACCGCACATTCACACGTTGGCCCCGATCATCCCTTCCTACAGAAAAACAGGGGAGGAAGGATGGTCTAGTGGAAGGGACCCTGGGCTATGGCTAGTTTCAGTGCCTCACCCATCCAGAGCCTGCCTGCCTGGGAGCTTAGGCAAGTCACTCAGCCTACCCTCCTCAGTTCCCATCTGTGAAATGAAGATGACAACTTCCCTCCCTCCCAGGGATGGTGTGAAGGTAAAATCCATTAATGACCCGAGGTGCTCTGTTACTGTAGTGATGAGGGTCATATAAATAGGTCTCTTGCCATCCTGTCAAAGGGATAGGTTAGCCCCTCCCATGTGAAAAGGCTGCAGGGACTGCCCCCCAAAACTGAACAGCTCCCCCGGGCTTCATCGTAACAGGACTCGTTGGTTGGGCCTACCTTCCAGAAAAAACCTGTAATCAACATGAGGTCAGTGGATAATTACCTTGGAACTTCGGGGCAAGGCCTAAAATTCATGGAGCCAGCCATGCTTTAAAAGAACCAAACAACAAAACCCCAGTGCATATTGGGACTAGGGTAACCAGATACGAAGTGTGAAAAATCAGGACACTTTTTTAAATCCGGGGGTGGGGAGAGGTGTAGTTGCATATATAAGATAAAGCCCCTGGTATCGGGATGGTCCCAACAATATCGGGATAGCTGGTCGCCCTAATTGGGACTTTTGCTTAAGCTTTGTTTTAAAAACTGGGAACCTTTCTTAGTTTGCTTTGAATTTACTCAGGGCTCCCTTGTCTTCATGGTAAGATAGGTTGGGTTAGAAGAGCTACTGGCAAACTCTGAAATGCCTGCGGCATATGGTAATATTCCATGGGTTGTCAATGCAATGCACAGGTGCCCACTTTCTTCTTTCCAGATGGGTGTTCCAGCCCCCCTCCACCACTTCTTCCCGCCCCACTTTGCCCCTCCTCCCAGCACCTCCTGCCCACCGCTGAACAGCTGATCAGTGGGTGGCTGGTGGGTCTTGAGCATCCCTGGAGTCGGTGCCTATGATGTAACTAGAATAACTCCAACTCCTGTCTTTGCTTTTGTCACTCATTAGGGGCTGTCTGTATTTGTCATGATGGGAAGTTAGCATCATCAGGATTAAAGATGGAAAAGACCTAAACTTTGGGTCATTTTATTCATCCTTCTTTCTGTGCAGGATTGTCCCCACTGTATATTATTTAGTGCTAAATCCAGTCCAGTTTTGGCTGTTTTTGAAAGGGGAAATGACTTATTCCAAGACAGAATGGCTTTTCTCAGTGGCTAAACACTTCAGGACACTAGAGAAAGAAGAGCATTCTTTGTGTGAGTGGGATGAACATTTCTCATTTCAGATCATGCATCATTCACAATGATCCTTCAAATGTTACAGCAGGGATCGGCAACCTTTGGCACACAGCCTGTCAGGGAAATGTGCTGGCAGGCCGGGCTGGTTTGTTTACTACAGCGTCTGCAGGTTCGGCCGATCACAGCTCCCACTGGCCGCACTTCGCTGTTCCAGGCCAATGGGGGCTGCGGTAAGTGGCAGCCAGCACATCCCTCAGTCCGCACCGCTTCTTGCATACATTCCTCTAGGGAATCACATACAAAAAATGACATTGAATGAATGTTTTTCAGATTGCCAAGTCAAGCACTCAAAACTAACTCAAAAAGTTAGTACAACCTTAGCTCTGCTCCTTTGTGCATATGAGATGGTCTTTAAATCCATCCTTCTGAAAGGTTATGAAAATGCAACATGGACATTTACTCCCTCTGGGAATCCCATTGATTTAAAAAGATCAGGACCATCTGCCCTTCTCCAGCCTTCTACAGCTATTCGCCTCCAATGGCCACGCAGAGCCCCATTGACCTCAGTGGAACCATCTGCACGTTCAGGGCCTCAGTTTGTTGTTAGCCTATTCAGTTTTGCATAGGTATTGAATAGTGCTGAGGTAACCCCTCCACCTCCATGTCCTAGTCTCACTGCCACTGCCTGCTGCACGCTCACTGTCTATTAGCCCCCTAGGCTGGTCCTCAGGGAATTTGTGAAACCAAACGGTCCTATTTTTCCAAACCAAAAGTGATGGTGAATCTTGACGGAAGTGACCCTAAATCCTTGAGCAGATCTCTCAGATCCCCCACGAGCTCCTTGTAATGAGCAGTCATACAGCTTTAGACAAGGAAGAAGGCTTGCTCAGCACTCATGATGAAGTTGGTCCAATCCTCCAGCTCTCCTGGGAGACCTCAGAACACAGGCTTACATGCCATATTGTTGCAATACTGAACTGGAGTGCTGT
The DNA here is from genome assembly GCF_965140285.1 of Lepidochelys kempii. Lineage (NCBI taxonomy): Eukaryota > Metazoa > Chordata > Testudines > Cheloniidae > Lepidochelys > Lepidochelys kempii. The sequence goes on along the minus strand of NC_136387.1, from coordinate 101,415,555 downwards.
TTGAAACTTGCAAGATACAAAACCATGAAAACAGGAGCAACCATGGGCCTTTACGTGTCCATATTTGTTATGGAACTAATGAACTTCAACATGGTGCTGCTACATAGCAAATAAGTTCTGAGAAACAGCTACTAAACATGCTCGGTTGCTATTTTTCAAACAAATATCTGAATTGCATCAAGACCTTTATATTTCAGTGGACAAGTTCACTTTAAGAACAAAATTGCCTTTAACACTTTCAAAATTGTCATGCATAATCCAAAGGTTGGTGGGCAGGAAAGGTTGCATCCGATGAAGTGAGCTGTAGCTCACGAAAGCTCATGCTCAAATAAATTGGTTAGTCTCTAAGGTGCCACAAGTACTCCTTTTCTTTTTGCGAATACAGACGAACACGGCTGTTACTCTGAAACCTATGTATTTACAGACTGACATAGCTGAAGAGTGGAATAAAACTCAATTAACTACTTATGACAGAGATGAAACAGACATGAGACAAGAAGATCTTTCCAAATTGTCTTTCCAAATAAGCCTGTAAAAATGTTTTCCATTCAAAAAGAGACGAAATAACATTTATTTCCTTCATGTCTACCCATCCTCTCCTCTTCCGCACACATATCTGTGCCACAACCTCAAGCCATGCTTGGTTGACTTTTATATTTGAGAGTAAAGGTTTCAATTATAAAATGTTCCGCAAACGAAGAAGAAGAAAAAAAAATCTAGGCCATTAAATAAGGCAGGTTTGAAGAACAGACATGAAAACTTAGCAGGGAAAGTGTCTGTTTATGCACATCATGTGTCTTTCATGATTTCGTTTAACATAGAAGCATTGGGGGAAAGGAGAGCTGTTGCCCTTTACAACCTAAATTTGATTCATTCTTAACAATGGATTGTGGCAAACCAGAAGGAAGGATTTGTTTTCTTTGTCTGACCCGCACAGTAAACACAAAGCCAGAAAGCATTTCCGTTTCCTATTTCTTCATTCTTTTCCTCCCATTTGCTTGGTTATGAGATATTACAGCAGTGGTGAGCAGTGCCACTAAAGTTAAAGGGCTTGTTGGCTTTCTTCCTTCCATCCATCCTGTCCCCGGGGGGAGAATTGTGTGTGCAGTCTACTGTTTGTTTTGATAGGATTTCTTATATGTCATGCAATCATAGAAGATTAGGGTTGGAAGAGACCTCAGATCTAGTGCAACCCCCAGCTCAAAGCAGGACCAACACCAACTAAATCATCCCAGCCAGGGCTTTGTCAAACTGGGCCTTAAAAACCTCTAAGGATGGAGATTCCACCACCTCCCTCGGTAACCCATTCCAGGGCTTCGCCACCTTCCTAGTGAAATAGTTTTTCCTAATATGCAACTTAAACCTCTTCCACTGTAACTTGAGACCATTGCTCCTTGTTCTGTCATCTGCTACCGCTGAGAACAGCCGAGCTCCATCCTCTTTGGAACCCCCCTTCAGGTAGTTGAAGGGTGCTATCAAATCCCCCCTCACTCTTCTCTTCTGCAGTCTAAACAAGCCCAGTTCCCTCAGCCTCTCCTCATAAGTCATGTGCTCCAGCCCCCAATCATTTTTGTTGCCCTCCGCTGGACTCTCTCTAATTTGTCCACATCCTTTCTGCAGTGGGAGCCCCAAACTGGATGCAGTACTCCAGATGTGGCCCCACCAGTGCTGAATAGAGGGGAATAATCACTTCCCTCGATCTGCTGGCAATGCCCCTGCTTATACACCCCAAAATGCCATTGGCCTTCTTAGCAACAAGGGCACACTGTTCACTCATATCCAGCTTCTCGTCCACTGTAATCCCCAGGTCCTTTTCTGCAGAATTGCTGCTTAGCCAGTTGGTCCCTGTCCAGATTCTTCTGTCCTAAGTGCAGGACTCTGCACTTGTCTTTGTTGAACGTCATCAGATTTATTTTGGCCCAATCCTCCAATTTGTCTAAGTCACTCTGGACCCTATCCCTACCCTCCAGAGTATCTACCACTCCTCCCAGTTTAGTGTCATCCAGGAACTTGCTGAGGGTGCAATCCATCCCGTCCTCCAGATCATTAATGAAGATGTTGAACAAAACCAGCATCAGGACTGACGCCTGGGGCACTCCGCTTGATACTGGCTGCCAACTAGACATGGAGCCATTGATCACTGCCCGTTGAGCCCGACAGTCTACTGTCCACCTTGTAGTCCATTCATTGAATCCATACTTCTTTAACTTGCTGGCAAAAATACTGTGAGAGACTGTGTCCCTCCTGCTCTGGGTTTATCTGAGAGAAGGCAGGTTGAAGTAGTACAGATGGCATTTGAAATGGAGTGTGGGGAGGTTTGGGATGATCTTTAGTTCCTGTGGGAGTTTGTTCCTCAGTCCGGAGGAACCCCCAAGAAAGCTCTGTCTTCTGCTTTACCCATTCGATTGTGACAGAGAAGCAGAGCTGTCAGCTGTGATCCTCATCCCAGATTTTTAGGTGATGCTTTAGGTCTTTTGGGCCCAGACCATTGCATGCCTTGAGGATAAGGACTGAGATCTTGAACTTGATATGCTATGGGCAGCTAGTGTACAGAGTGGAGGACAGAGATAGGACTCCATCTGAAAAGTAAGGCTGTCAATTAATCACAGTTAATGCATGCAATTAATGCAAAACAAATTAACTAGATTAAAAAAAATAGTTGCGATTAATCACAGTTTTAATTGCACTGTTCAACAATAACAGAATACCAATTTAAATTTATTATAAATGGTTTTGGATGTTTTTCTACATTTTCAAATATATTGATTTCAATTACAACGCAGAATACAAAGTGTACAGTGCTTACTTTATATGATTATTTTTATTGCAAATATTTGCTCTGTAAAAAAAGATAAACAAAAGAAATAGTATTTTTCAATTCACCACAGACAAGTCCACTTAGTCCTACTTTTTATTCAGTCAATTGCTAAGACAAACAAGTTGGTTTACATTTATGGGAGATAATACTACCTGAAAGTCAGAACAGGCATTCGCATGGCACTGTTGTATCTGGCATTACAAGGTATTTACTTGCCTGGTAGGCTAAACATTTGTATGCCCCTTTATGCTTTGACTTGTAGTCCCTAAAAATGTGCATTGTTTTGTTTTTGAGTGCAGTTACGTAAAAAAAAAAAATCTGCATTTGTAAGTTGCACTTTCATGATAAAGAGATTGCCCGGCAGGATGTGTATGAAGGTGAATTGAAAACTACTATTTCACAATGTACCCTCAAGGTCTGGGCAAGGGTGAACCTACTCAGACTTCACATTGAACTTGAGCATTATTGGCTTTGTGTATCACTTTGGAGAGAACCTGAAAAAAGCTACTGAGAGGGAGAGAAGAAATCCTCTCTGTATACATCTATGGGCTATATCAGAATGTCGGTTCCCTAAGCCTCCACCTCCACAAATTTCTCCCATGCACGGTGGTTCATCTCAAGGATTTTAAACTGTCACAGTCGGGGAAAAAATTGTGGTGGGTGCTCCTTTCTCGTGACAGTATAGTTTCTGCATTCCTTTTGATCTGAATAATAGCTAGGTATTATTATTTATTTATTTGTATTGTATTCTGGTGCTTGGCACTTTACCAACATATACCAAGATGTCTCTGCCCCAGAAAGCTAACAAACCAAGGCTTGGTCTACATGCAATTTTTGTAGCAGTGTAACTATGCCAGTTATGGACGTGGTATAATTAAACAGGTACAATCTCTACTGTAGATGCAGTTATTTTGGTGCCTTTTACTGGTATAACTTATTTCCTTTCCATTATAAGAATATACTGGTGTAAGGTGCAGTTACACTGATATAATTGCATCCACATATTGGAGGAAAAAAGAAAAGGAGTACTTGTGGCACCTTAGAGACTAACCAATCTATTTGAGCATATTATTTGGGGGAGTAGTATCACTTTAACTATACTGATGCAGGGATATAGCTTTTGTGTATAGATAGACTTGGAAGGATTTGATTTTTACTGGCAAATGTTGATAAACACTGATTTTGCCATAGACAATACAAACAGACAAAAAATATTTCCATCGATGATCATCAAAATTTACAGACAAGCAAAATAAGAGGAATGCTCTTGAGAGCTTCTTAGAATTTGATTGAAAGATATTTATTTGGTATATTTTGACATGTGATGTTGACAACTTGTGTTTCAACTGTTATAAAGCTTTAAATTTTTGAATCTCCGCCTCTATTGTCATTAAGTAATTACTGACTGACCATGCCATCATTTTTCGTAACTGTGAAAATTGAAATGAATAAAAATAGAAAACAACACTTAAAGCTCATATTGTTATGCCACTGTGAACATTTCAATCAATAAAATAAAAAGTGAACATTAATGTCTGTCCATATTATTTAAAAAATTGAATTCTGCCAAGCCTAGGTATAGACACTGCCTTAGTGTAAGAGGAGATAACAGGTGCACATGGCAATCATATGGGAAAGCACAAGGTAATTTATTATGATCAGTACAATAAGCAGTGGGCTCAGCACACCAGCTACCTGAACCATATTTTGATTTTGAAGACAATGAACCCAAAAGAAAGCAGACATTCCACTCGTAGATCATTTCCATTTCTTCATCATCTCTCTTAGGTCTTCATCTTGTGCCCAATCAAGTCAATGGGACCAGGATTGGGCCCATCTATAGTAAATAGGTTTGTCCAGGAACCTCCAAAATGCTTCTAAACAGCCTTGATCTTTGGAAGGCTTTGGACATGAAGTCGGGTCTCAGCTCCATGGCACAGATATGTGTCTAAAACATTTCTTCTGTAGACTGGTTGGAACAGAGAGTTTCATTTTAAGATCATAAAAATCAGGGTAATTTAATAGGGCCCTTGGTTGGGTAACTGCTAAAAAAGGAAAAGCAGACAATCCATGCAGGGTGTGTGCTTTTTCTTTGCTAGTGTTAAATATTGTTTGGATTATTCACTGTATAAACATTAAATAATGTAATTTTGAATCCAGGTCCCAGTAGGGATTTAAATGTCATTGGTAAAGGATTAAGATATTAGTCTAATGTAGTATCAAAAATCTGCAAATTCCTTCTGTGTTACTTAAGTGTTTTCTGATCAAACCCATTGAAGTGGGTTTTTTTAAATGGCTGTTTTATGCAGTAATAAAACACTGGAGGAATATAGCAAAGTATTTCTGTTTGTAAAGTGGGCAAGGCAGAGACTGTGGGTTTAATCCAATGTACTTTGACCTCAAGGGAAGTCAATGGGCCCTGAATTTTCATTTTCATTTAGAAAGAACCTAGCACACTATAAGTACTATAACAATCTCTCTCTCTCTCTTTCTTTCTGTGATGCTTTGTAGTCCTTTGGCACATACAATATATTTACATCTACTGTGTCTTCAGATGAGAAGCCTGTATAAAATACAAACAATAAATAACATCTGTGGATTTTCAAAGAAGCTAAAGAGCACTCCAACTTACTTCTTTTATACTACATTAAGATAGAAGTGTATTTGGTATGTTTAACATGGGATGCATATATAGCTATGCATAGGAGGTAAATATAGCTATAGAGGGCCTGCATTTCAGAGATGCCAAGCACCCACAACGCTCATTGCTTGCAAATACGAGTTTTGATTGCCCAGAACTTCTGGAAACCAGGTGTCTGAACTTGGGCAACCAAAAATCAGCAGGGATCGATTTAGCGGGTCTAGTGAGGACCCAATAAATTGATGGCAGAGCGCTCTCCGGTCAACCCCAGTACTCCAGCTCCCCGAGAAGAATAAAGGAAGTCAACCAGATAGCGTCTCCTGTCGATACAATGCAGTGAAGACACCATGGTAAGTCAACCTAAGCTACGTCAGCTCCAGCTATGTTATTCACATAGCTGGAATAGCTTAACTTATGTCGACTTACCCCTGAAGTGAAGACAAGCCTGGAGGCACCTAGAATGAACACCTAGAATGTCCTGATTTCTTCTACTTTCCTTTCATTAGGATCAACAAAAGTTACCCTTGTGGTTTGCTAATAAAGCTACGTCTACACTGTAAGACGTACAGTGTAGACATACCCGAGCTAACTTTGATCTAGATGCTCAAAAAACAAGAGCCGTGAAGGTGCGGCAGCATGGGCTAGCCATTCGAGTGCATACCTAGGGTCCTAAAAAACAAGAGCAAAGATTTCTTTTTAGAAAAGGCCGGAGACAAGAGTAGGTCAGTTCCTTCCTTCTTAAATAATCTCTTCATGATCTGAACAAGATAAAATCAGACTCCCACTGCAGTTAGAGGCAAATAACGGTACACACATGTAGCCCACTGATGTCAAAGGGGCTCTTTGTGGATGAAAGGATTAGCCTGCATTTTGTTGCAGGATCAGGGCCACAGTTTGCTGGGCATTACTGGGCATGTGTAGACCAGTATGTCCTTAGATAAGAGGCTCCATCATCATGATATGGAGAATCATAATAGAAAAAGGGTCTAGATAATGGCAGCACTATAGACACATTAAGAAAAGTATAATGGTGACATATTAAGAAGACCTTGAGAGAAAGAGTGCAAAGAATTTTAAGCGATGACTCTTAATAAGATAATTCAGGAGTGGATGTCAATTGTTTACTTCCATTTGCAGAACTACTTACTCATGAATGGAATGCATAAAGGTCCCTTTTTGTTAAAAATTGCCCCAGTCCTATTGGTTTAAGTAGAAATTCAAGGCTTAAAATGCAGTGTGTGTTTGTTTAAGTTGGGTCAATGGTGCATCTAATTCAGCGAGTTCACCCAAGACTAAATGTGTTCTCTGATTCTCTAGACAATAGGGTGTTTTATTTGTGATAACTAGTCACTGTCCATTATATTATGCTGTAATGGTTTAAGAGGGACACAAGAGTACCTAGTAGCTGGGTCAGTTCCAAGCACTGCATTTCAGAAAATGAAGCAGGAACTCAAGTTGATGAAATTTGCAAATAAATCTCTCGGGAATCCTAGCCATTAAAAATTAGCACAGAATTAGATATCGTTGTAAACAGAGCTGAGGGGAGTCTCCACAGCTATTGTCTCAAAAGTCCTTGGCATAAAAAAAAAGTCACATTTTCTGTAGATGAGGGAAAAAACAGAGTTGCCAGAAAACACTTGAGTTCACCTAATTGGAAAATAGAATTCAGGTATTCATTGTGATTCCTGTTAAAAACTGACAAAAAATGTCAGTTTTTAATGTTGTTTTGGAACTGAGCCAAAATATGCACTTCTCGTGACCATGCTGTTACTATGGTAATAAGCAAAAAATACCCATGCTTGAAAGCCGCTTGCCATAAATATGTATGAATTGTTTTTATGATCATAAAACCCTGGCAGAAACCAATTTGCAGTGTCTAAGTGATCTCATTGAGGGCAATCATTGTTAGAGGGAACCAAAAATATAGTAGGCCTCTATTTTCATATTAAAATGCCATGCCTTGGTTTAACATTTCCAAGTGGTTATTTTAGTCCTTTTTTAAAAACACAAAAGCCTGTTGAAGATAGGCTAACTCTGTTGACCAGTATATTATTGAACTTGTTTATCTCAGGGAATTGGGACTACCTGATCTCAATAGGTTTTTTGTTGGGAGTTTTTTTTGTTTGTTGGGTTTTTTTCTTTTTACTAGTTGCTTGAAATATTTCACAATTAAAGCAGAAGAGGCTTGTTCTGTAGTTCTCACCTTTTGTGGTCACAGCCCTGAATAGCCTTGAAACAGAGGGACACTTTCCCCAGTTGAAGTCTGGTGTAATTTCCCCTTGAATGGGCTCTCATGATAAGAACAAGGGTTACTGGTTGGGATGGTATGCAATAAAGCTTGTGATTGCGTGGTCCTTGGCCACCACAAAACAACCCCCAATGCTCTGCTTTATGATAGCACAATTGGTCAGCACAATGGGTTGGGGAGAAAGCTAGAGAAACAGAGAGAAGGGTGGAGATATTAAGGTGGAGATATTAGTCAAGTGTTTGTCCCTCTTGGTGCATTTCAAGTGCTGAAATGTACAAGTGGCTGAGAACAGGGTCCCCAAACATTACACTGAAAAGCAGTGAATGAGTAAAAAGGGATGCTCGTAATGGATCAATCTTGCCTATAGAATGCACCTTTGTGGGCAAATGTATAAGATAATATATAGCAGCTGTGTTATAAGCCAGCAAAGGGAAATGAATTTACAAAGCACAGTCTCTCAATAGATTTCCTTGTGGGAACACCAGAAGTTTAAGTGCTAAAGGAGAGCTTACCGCTGACTAACACCCATGCTTAATAATAATTGTTTTGTATACAGTGGAACCTGGCAGTTGGGTCCTTATTCACTCCCCCTAAATGGGAGCTTTGCCTGAGTGAGGACTGAATAAAAACTGAACAAGGCTTTTGGATTAGTGGATTTAGGTAAAGCAAACTCTGTTTGTAAATCCAGATTCTGAGACTTGCTAAGCACTTGCAATTTCGTGGATTTACAAGGAGGGTGCAAATGCGCAGTACTAGCGAGGTGGTTGAGACATTTTCAGTGGACTTTTTTTGATAAAAAAAATGGCATTTCCACAAAAGGGAAATGTTTGCAAAACAATGATTTTTTGTATTATCCCTTCCCCCCCCCACCATGTTTTCATCAACCCTCTCCCACAAATTTTGGTTTGGGATTTTTTTAGTTTTTCAATTACCATCCCTCCCACCAATTTTTTTAAAAAATCCCATTTCTAACTGTCTATTCAGTACTGCTTGAGAACTGGCGCCAGAATCCCTCAGGAATAGCCCCATCGTAAAGTAGAATGGACGTCTCCAATTGTTTCATTGCAAAGCCATGTGCAAATTTCCATTGCAGTTCTAGTGAAGTTCCTCTGAGGTGGAAAAAGAAATGACTCTGTTACAAGAGGTCTCTACTGAGGCGAGATGTTACCCTTTGCTTCGGTGTCCTATATAGAGTCATAAAAATCATTGTCATATACGAAGAAAAACGAAAAGTAAAAGCAAATAATTGAGCTCATGACTTAACTTTGTAGCCATTAGCAAAAAGGGCTTTTAACCAAAATATGCTATTTTGCTCTTTGCCCTCAAACAATTTTAGTGGAGATTCCTCCTGCAGATGTCTACTGAAGGTTATCTTCAATTTGACAAGCAGACACATTAAAAGGTTTGTCCCTGGTCAATCTCAAACAGAAGGCCTTGTGGATATGAACAGATATTTTGAAATTGATACCTTGTGTGATCAGCTACCAATAAAACTGTCTCAAAGCTGTTCAAAGATCAGTCTATTTATCGATCCCTCGCCCCATCCCTTCCTCCCTCAGCACTGTCCTATCTGTGCTCCTCACACGTATTTGAAAATAGAAAGAAGAATCTGCCTCTTTTCCTCTCTCCTCTTTCCCAGTTTTCAGGAGAAATACCTTGATTGGTTTATAAGTTTTGGGTTTGGGGGGGGGTGCGTGTGTGTGCAGGCATGATTGCAGGACAGCTAAAGTGGAGAAACAAGTTTTGCATTTAGTTCTGCAAGCACAGAGGCAAGTGGTCCCCCTTAGCTCTTGCAGGAGTGTAGGTCCAACTCCGATCCTAGTTCTGTCTCTTGCACTCATTAGCATCCCTATGTAGGTTGACTGTTTCCTTGTTCTGTCTGATCTTAGTTATTGTGAGAGGTCATGGTTGTGGAAGGAGAATGTCTCAGGGAGATGAGATCAGTCCTGATGAGAGCTTTATCAGTAGGTTAATAGAGAGCTTGAACTGGCCTCTATCCCATAGGAAGCCAGTGCAGAGAGCACAGTATGAGGTGGATACATTCACATTGCCTGTGTTGTTAAAGTTAATTCAGCAACAGTTTCCTATGTCTGCTAGAGTCTTAGGAATACAGATAATAAAGGGCTAAATCTGCTCCCTCATCCACTGCCATAGCAGGCTCTGCCTACAGTGGTACTGAAATGTTTCCATTGTGCAGCGGGGAAGCAGGATTTACAGAGCCCCTGGGAGGAGCCAAAACTTTTTATTCCACACTGAACCTATCTCCATAGGAGACCTCTCCATGTCTTTGTACAAGGGGGGCATGAAGGGTGAACTGGGTAAGGAGAGATGGGCTAATGGATTGGCCACTGTGCTGAAGCTAAATATGGGAGAGAGTATCTTCCAAGATTCCATTGCTGCAGAGAATATCTAATTAATGGAGTGGGTCGAAATTTGGAATATGCTAACAAGGGGACACATTCTCTCCTTGATGCATGCGTGAAATTTCTGGGAGACTTGCATGTGGAATAAGGGGAGGTCATAATATTCTAATTTTTGTTTCCCCTGTGGGAGTCAAGAGCCAGAGGACTTCACAATGATTTTTCTAAACTAGATGGTTGAAGACCTGCTCATATAAAAGGAAACCTAATATGAATCTTCACCCAGAATTCAAACTCAATCTCTTTGTGGTTCAAAAATATTCCATTAGCCTTTTTTTCCCCATTTTGTGTGGTTCTCAATGTCCAGATTCAAGATGGAAACACCAAAGCATCCTGGGAGAGGCTGATTTTGCAGGCAATCAGGCTAGAAGAAGGAAACCCTGTATATCGTGAAAAAGAGTAAGAGGAGAGATGTGGATAAATTGGAGAGAGTCCAGCGAAGGGCAACAAAAATGATTAGGGGTCTGGAACACATGAGTTATGAGGAGAGGCTGAGGGAGCTGGGATTGTTTAGCCTGCAGAAGAGAAGAATGAGGGGGGATTTGATAGCTGCTTTCAACTACCTGAAAGGGGGTTCCAAAGAGGATGGCTCTAGACTGTTCTCAATGGTAGCAGATGACAGAACGAGGAGTAATGGTCTCAAGTTGCAGTGGGGGAGGTTTAGATTGGATATTAGGAAAAACTTTTTCACTAAGAGGGTGGTGAAACACTGGAATGCGTTACCTAGGGAGGTGGTAGAATCTCCTTCCTTAGAGGTTTTTAAGGTCAGGCTTGACAAAGCCCTGGCTGGGATGATTTAACTGGGAATTGGTCCTGCTTCGAGCAGGGGGTTGGACTAGATGACCTTCTGGGGTCCCTTCCAACCCTGATATTCTATGAGAGGGATTTTCTTGGGAGATCTCCAACCACGTTCTGAAGTTCCAAGAGATTCAGACATTGCATTTCCGAGAAGATTCAGCTAAGAGAACTAGGTATGGGCTAGTTAGCTGAGCATGTGCAAGTGAGGGGGACTGAGATGAAATCCTGAAGTAGGTATGGTGAATACTGGTGTCATGAGTTCTAGTCCCAGCTCTGAAACACACGTCCATTGTATCTTTATTCAAACCACTTATTATCTCTGGGCCTGAGCCATAGAAGCAAATGGAAAGTTGACTTCAAAGGGGCTTGAGTAATGTACTCTGTGTCTTGTAAAGTGAGAACAAATTGCACCTATCTATGTACCTCACGGAGATGTTGTCAGGATTAATTGCTATCTGGTCTGTGTTCTGAAAATGAACAACACTAAGAATGCTATTTTCCAAACCATCTGAGGTTGATCAAAACCCCTGAGTCAGTGTTCCTTTTTAATAGGAGAGGTTTCCCCTCTTTCCTTGAATTATGAAGGACTTTGGGCCAGTTTCTGAAACTGTTACTCACCCTGGGTAGCTCTTACGCACATGAGAAATCAGTGGAACTACTCAATGCAGTATTTGCTGCTCAAAATGAATGAAGATTGCCCTTCAGTAATCTTTACCAGAGGTGGGGCAGAATTGCAAAAATCTGATTCAGATTTCAAACTTTCCGAAGTTGGAGGCTGTCTAGATCTGGAGTTTGAATTTAGGCCTGTCTCAGATAATTGCCTGCTCACCTTCCTGTTCTTTATCTTTGTGGTGATGTATCAGGCTAATGTGGCCCTAATTCTGAAATGTAGTGAACATGGGCTTATCCATGTACCACAGAGATACCCCATTGACTTCAAGGGGGCACCATGCCGGTTCATGGGACTGCCCGTGGACAGGATTTGTTGCAGGATCAAGGCCCCTCATTAATAAATGCTGCAAAACAATTATACCCTGCACAGAAATATTTCAAATTAATGCAAATAAAAAGTCCCTCAAAAGTCTGATTGAGCCACGTGTCCAAAGATATTAGGACAAGAAAAGAAAGAAAGAACTTGACCTCCGTTGACTGAATGCAGAAGCACCGGTAGAGAATATCCAATTGAGTGGAAGATTTTGTGGATGATATAAAATAAGAGCAGGGGAAGAAAACACAGGGCAACCCAAATAAAAACGTCCGTTTGGGAGAGCAGAACACTGCTAGCCAGACCACACCGCTGGCCAGACATCATTGAAAATAGATTATTCAAACAAATATTAATTTAAGTTGCTAGCATGGAAAATCTGGTTGAACAGTTAAAAACACTGTGTGAACATGCAAGTGGACGATTAATAACAAATGTGCTTACATAGAACAGAACGTGAAGGGAAGGAACATTGTAAGAGACACTGTTATGGAGTTAGATGTGCTTAAGTCTGCTCGGTGCCTCCGGCTTCGGAGCCAACCCAACGTTCGTGCAGGCTGTGTGGTCGCACGCAGTTCTTCTGAGCCGTGGCCTATCCTTAGTGCGGGGGCTGGGAGCACCGTCAAAGGGAAAGAGTCTGTCTGCCTATCTTATCACAGGCCCATCACCCTGGTATCTGAGATCCCATGGCAAAAGTGGGAGGGACACAAGCCTCATTATGGAATGGGGACTGGCATTGGGAAAACCACTAGTCTCTCCAGGCAGTTCTTGGCTTTTGGATTTTGAGCGTGGATTTACGGTCCCATCCAGCACACCCCTTGCTGCAGTTAAGGTATGGGGGCTGATTAACAATGAGGCTAAGGCCCTTTTCCACCACTCGGTAAGCATAAAGGGGCTTTAAAGTGGACAGAAACAGCCATTTGAGGATATCCCTGCACAGGGGGCTCATGAGGTGCTGTAGAGCTGGTGTAAAGATTTTGCACTCGCTCTGCTCCCAGCACCAGCACGGGGACAACATCAGGGCGTGGCCAGGGTGCACGACACTATGCCAATTCTCTGTTCCCCGGGGCCACGGGAAGCAATGCATTAGGCAGAGCAGCAGGCTGCTCTAATTTACGCTGAAGGCTCCCGGGATATGCAGAGCACAAAGGCCACCTTTGCACCTCCACTCTGTCCCAAGGACAGGAATGGAGGCTCAAACCTCATAGAGGAGATTCCCAGCAGTCCAGCAACATCATGCCGTTCACCCAGCCTCTCAAACTGAAGCCTTTCCACCTCCTCTAGATCTGATGTGTCCCATGTATATTAAGCCGACTGTGCTTTGAAATTGAACTTTGCCACAGAGAGAGAGATTCATGGCAGTGAGTCTAAAGAAAGCAAATTATCACCCAATTTGCTGGATTTTGTGTGTGTGTGTGTGCAACGAAAACTCTGTTTCCAGAGACAGGGCCCTGTTCAAAGTGAAATTTCCTCATTGCGGGCTCTCGGTGAGAAAAGAGCACTCTTGGTAAAGACAAAGATTCTTTAAAGGGGAACGTCCTCTGGTTTCAAATAGAATAGCCTCCTGGAGTGGTTAAATTCTTGCAATTTTTCTCTACTTCCCGCAACACCAGATATGAACAACTTCACAGATGGCTCTCAGGACAGGGAGCTGATGGAATACATGTCATTTTTTCCACATGATGTTTTCTCTGCAGCGTCTAAAAACATGTCCATTTATTTAGGAAACCTGAAAAGAAACCAGCACTGCATTTAAAGTGCTTTATTCATTTGGTCTAGCAATTAGATCAAAGGGCTGAGCATCAATAGCCTTGGTTGGGTCAAAATGTTCCAACGTGAATGCTTCAAATTAGTCAACTAATGCCATATTTAGCTATCTAAGTTAATGGTCTGATATTCAGAAGTGTTTAACACCCACAGCTTCCATTAAGGTCATTTTACACTGCTCTGAGATTGTCAGATGACATGTGCTCCATAAATACCAATTATTATTGGCTTCATTTTTTAGTTCTGGATAATATTGTGCTTTTCCTGTAAAGAATCAAAGGATCATTTTTCTTCTTCTAGTTCCAACTATAAATGCCCCCACATTTTGACTTTAGACTGCCGCAATAGCAAAGACCATAGATTTTGTGTTATATATAATAATAATTAAGAACTAATAATGCTTTGCACATCTATCGATCTCTTGTGGGCCAGTTATTATAGTTCCTTGGTGGAAAGTACAGTATTGCAATAATCAGAGTAATTATTCAAAATGGAAGCTGCTTTTATCATTCTCTTTTTGGGCTGCTTCACATTGTTGTATTTTTCTTTTCGGTCGCACTTTCCATCTTATTATTTCTAAGCACTTTACAAGCATTGATAAAAGGAACCTCAAAACTAACCTTGGTAAAAAGGGGAGTAATATCGCCCCCAGGTGAGCAATGAGGAAACTGAGTCACGGAGAATTAAAGCCATAATTCCCAACCGTGAGGAGTGGGCCTAGAAGTCAATGGGAGTTGCTGTTGCTAATGAAAATTGGGCAGGTCAATATGGATTTGTGTGCATAATCGGAGGCCCCCAAATTTGAAAATCTGGGCCTAAGTGACTTGCATAAATTTATTCAGGAAATCTATAGCCCAGCCAGAAGCAAAGAATCCAGGTCATTTGACTCCCAGTCCTGTAAATCAAACACCAAAGCCCCAAACGTTAATCACAAAAAGCTGATCTCTCCAGTTGCACAGGCTATAAGAACATCAGTGTTATGACGAAAATGAAGGCATTGAGCTCCTCCTACTTTGTATCCATTATTCCCATCTCCTCCAGCTGCTCTGTGTGTTTCCCATTTCTCCAATGCTTTTGTGACCACTACTGGCTTCTTTCATTTCGATTTCATATCTGTCTCTCACCAATCACCTTCAGAACTCGGAGGCCAGACCTGTTGGTTCACTACATACTTGATGTTAAACTCCTTCTGGAGATCATATTTATTTCATGATACTTACATATCAGCATTCAGTGTTGTAATAAAATGAATCCCTTAGAGCGCTTCCTTCTCTTAGTCTCCTTCCACCAATAAATCATACTCTTCCTAGAATTTAAGACCTAATTTAAAGGTCAGGGGGTCTCCTCTGGCATACAGGGATTTACTTTGGTAACTCCCATTAAGGCAAATGGGAGTTTCATTCTAATTCTTTGTGCATTTGTGGAACGCTAAATGATGGGCACAATTCTGATCTCATTTAACTTAAATTACCCCAGTGAAATTCAATGTGGCAGAGTGAGAGTAAAATCAGTTTCCATGTCTCATCTGCAGAGATTTAAATGGCTTTCCTCAATGTCAGAACAGGCATAAGAAGAAACAAAACCATTGCTACATATAGTGTAAATCAAGCTTTATTAAAAGTAAAGGAAACTCAGCATCTGAAGTGGTGTGGGATGATCTTACGGTTACCGCACTGGGCTGGGATCCAGGTGATTTAGATGCAATTCCCAGCTTTCCCACAGATGTCTTGTGTGACCTCGGGTGAGCCAATGAGACTAATCATGTGTTTAAAGTTAGCCACATGCCTAAGAACTTTGCTGGATCGGTGCCAGAATCTCTTGGTGCTTTGGTTGCCTATTTGTGAAATGGACATAATACATTTTCTCCCACACGTTTTCTTTCTTGTCTGTTTAGACTGTAAGCTCTTCAAGGCAGGGACTGTCTTTTGCTATGGGCACAATGGAACCCTGATCTTCTTTAGGGCATTTAGGGTATGTCTAAACTGCCATAAAACATCCGTGGCTGGCCCTCGTCAGCTGACTCAGGTTCATGGGGATAAAAGTGCAGTGTAGATGTTCAGTCTCTGGGATCCCGCAAGGTGGGAGGGTCCCAGATCCAGGGTTCCAGCACAAGCCTGAATGTCTACACTGCAATTTTTTAGATAGGCAGCCAGATCCCTGAGAGCCCGAGTCAGCTGCTATGGGCCAGCTGCCAGTGTTTCATTGCAGTGTAGACATACCCAGTGTAGCCACACCTGTAAAGCTGCTGCTAATAATGGCCCAGATTCTGACCTCAGTTGCAGCAGTGTAAATCTGCAGTAAACCCATTGATGTATCTATCAATCCTTCCCTTTTTGTGTTGCCTTTTTACTTCCACTTTCCCCTGCTTGCATCAACAAATGTAATCTCATTGATGACAGTGACTGTCTTTTAATAAGCATTTATGCCGTGCCTACCAGACAGGCCCTTGATTGTGGACAGGTGTCCTTAAGCTGTCGTGTGATTCATATATATTATTAATTATAACAATTAGTGATAGCAGCCTCATCCCAACACAAAAGTTGTCACTGAGAAGACTGCCTCATTCTGCCTGTGACTGAGAAAAAGGAACTGGTGAGTAAAAATTATTTCAGAATTTTTTTTTTCAAAATGCAAATGTATCTAAATTTTGAGGTTTGAAGTTTGAAAACGTAAAAGATTGTGCCCAGATCTATAGTTTGATGTTACCCAAAAAAGTGATTTTTTTTTAACTTTCAAAATTGGAAATATCATTGAAACTTGAAGAAAAAAAGTCTCAGCTCTGATCTGTAGTTAAACCGCTCCCTACCTAAATATGAAACTCTGAGCTTGGTGCTAGATCGATCTGCCTAGTTTCTTGATGACCCTTCATTACTGTAGTATAGAGATTCTTAGTCCTTTCCTTACCAGAACCCTCTCCAGCATCCTCTCCAGCATCCTCCTCCCATCAGCCAAGATCCCCTTATAGGGGAGCCACATGGGTCATGCCTCTGCATTCCTGCTTGTGACCACCCTGCTTGAAAACCTGAGCAACCCGTCATCTCTCCACTCTTTTCCCAAAATTGAGATCTTTCTCTCTGAGGGGGTTAGCCCCTGCCTTTCTGATGTCCCAGAGTACTGTATGGGGAGTCATTCCCAAATTTCCCAGGAGGCGTTGGGTTATGTTACTCTTTGTTATGAGTTTGTACAGTACTCAGCACAATGAGGCCCTGCTCCATGACTGGGGTCCCTAAGGGCCACCATAATACATATAAATAATAATAATAATTGTGTCTCTGGCTCTTTGCACAACAAACATAATATGAAGAAACCACATGGGCAGGATGGGATCCAATTAATCATGTGTTCTGAATATAACCAACATGCAAGGCCTGGCTACATAGACACGCTGCTGCTCTGGTTAGGTACAGACAACTTCTGAAACGTATGACACACTGAGCATCACTGAAGGGCTCACAAACTATTTAAAGGATACCACCCTATTCCTTTACACTACATTAACAACACGACCTGAGCTACGACGCTGATCTAGAACAGCAGTTCTCAAACTGTGGGTTGTGACCCCAAAGTGGGTTGCCACCTTGTTTTAATGGGGTCGCCAGGGCTGGCATTAGACTTGCTGGGGTCCGGGGCTGAAGCCCGAGGGCTTCAGCCCTGGGTGGTGGGAATCAGATTACAGGCCCTCCCCCACTCCAACACCAGGGGCTGAAGCCCTTGAGCTTTGGCTTTGGACCCCCCGCCAGGGCACTGGGGCTCGGCTGGGCATAGGCTTCAATCCTTGCTCTTGGGGTCATGTAGTAATTTTTGTTGTCAGAAGGGGGTCGCAGTGCAATGAAGTTTGAGAACCCCTGGTCTAGAACGTTGTCTTTTGTAATCCGACCCACTATTTTTGAACCATAGGAACCCTGCTACTTCATGCTAATGGTTTTTAAATGATATCATTGTAATGTTTTCAGTGAGACTTTTATTCCAGTCTATCCTATTCTGGAGACAGCCTTTCTGATCTTATCTTTTCTCCTTCATCTGATTGCTGTATTATTATTGTTTAAATAAATCATTTGTTCCAAATACAGAAATGCCTGTCAAAGCCCAGGGCTGTGATTTCGTCATTTGCAGGGGCAATAGGGTTACACATGACTTGCTCTGAGTGAGGGCACTACTGGTTCACGTTAAGGACTCTACACATTCATTTTCCTTTTGCACCCGTCATCCAGCGTTGTTGAAATTACTTGTGCCAAACAGATTTCATGTCAGTGAAATATGAAGGGGAAATATGTATTAGTTTATTAAAACCCTGAAAATGTCAGAGTATTAGCAGCCATAATTAATATGTGTTTAAATTTCTCTACCCACAGCCAGACAGTCTTTTATTTGTTTAAACTTAAGCTTGACGTTTTCAGTCAGCACGTTATTGTTTAACAGGAGGAGAGAGTGAACACTATACCACTTTCCTTAAGCAGACCAGGCCTTGGAATTCCATCTAACATACAATCCTGGTCTATTTGTTAGATATAGGAGGTGAAATTTTGATCCTGCACCCACGAGATCAGTTGCCTGAAGAGAAAAAAAGAAATCACTATAAGGCCAAATCCCAGACCCTTCTCATAGTCCCAGTCAGTGTCTACTGTTCTTTGGGGGGTTTTCAGGAGGAGTAGAGACTCTCCACATCTTCCAGAGCTGGCCGGAAAGTGATATTTTTTCCCCCTGTGAAAAATTTCAGTGACAACAAAAAAAATATTTGTTTTCATCAAAATGTTTGCGTTTTTGTCAAAAACCCAGAAAAAAGTTTTTAAAAGTTGAAAATTTTGGGGTTTTGGTTGCCAAAAACAAACTTTTGACAAACAGGGGCCGTTTCCACCAAAATTTCCATTTTTTTTTTTTGTTGAAAAAGCCATTTTCTGTCCAAAAAATGCTAATGTACAAATTTTGACCAGCTCTAAAGTCATTCCCACCTCATTGCTCTGGAGGCTCTGTGCACTCTCTGTATGACCAATGCCCTTCTGCCTTTTCCTTCCCTTCATGGCTTTCAGCTCTCCCCCAATACCCAGATGGATGTCTCCATTCCATTCTTGACTCCTCCCGAAGCAGGGATGTAACATTACCTCCTTTCCAGTTCTCTGTGTACCTCTCCTGTTGTCAGTGGAGAATTAAATATCCCCACCATCCTTCCTTTCAGTTTGTAGCTGCCGTGTCTAGAGCAATTCTGGGAGGTGGTCTTGACTTGCAGAGGTCTCTGGTTTTAGTTAGACTCAGATCTGCATGGAGAAGGGGATCTTGCCTACCACAAGTACAAGAGCCTTAATCAGTGACAATGTTTAGAGAGACAACTTCCCCAGGCCACACGTACAGGATATCCTCCTTTTCCATCTGAACTGGTCACTGTCCAGTCCTGCCTTTCCTACCCCCAGACATCAGCCGAGAGAGCAGGGAGAGAATAAACCACCCTCAGCGTGACCCTGAGCAAGAACCCCTGAGGGACGGTATTTGGGTTGAGCAGGGAGGTAGTAAGAAAGGAGCAAGAGGGCAGAGTAACTTCTACTTGGATGGGAACGGGGAGAGGGTGGTAAATATTAAGAGAGCTCAGAGGGCTCTGAATGGAAGGGGAATTTTAAAGCCTACAGCTGGGAATTTCCAAGGAGCCTCTGGGAGTTAGGTACCCCAATTCCACTGAAATCTGGTAGGAGTTGGACATGCCATTCAACTCCTTTGAAAATCCGAGCCTCATTGGAATGATTGGGAACTATCCCATGGTGCCCACAGGAGCTGGTGTAACTGTGCGTTCCTGTTACTGTTCTCCTCACGCACCCTCCTCTTCCCTCCTGTTTCTCGCCAGGCCCACTTGCTGCCTCTTGTTTCCAGTTAGACTGTAAGCGCCTCAGGGCAGACACTGTGTCTTGCTTTGCATTGGCACAAGCACGTGACTCAGTGACAGGGCCTTTGATTCTGAGCGGAGCCTTTGGGCATTACCACAATAGAAATGCTAAATAGGACTGTGGGTAAAAGGGTGACATTTTCAAAAGCACCGAAGTCCCATTTTCAAAAGCGACTTCGGAGCCTAAGCCCCATGGACTTTCAGCGGCACTAAGTCTCCTAAGTGCTTCAGTAACTTTTGAAAATGGGACGTAGTCTCTTAAATCCGGCTGGTGCTTTCAAAAAAATGTTACCCTTGTTACTCCTCCGCTGTACTTTGTACCTGTTCTGGTGGCCAGTTTTACATTCTTCATCTCCTCATGAGACACCACAGCGTAGACTCTGGAATGTTTTCATTGCCCTCCCTGGTAAATATTAAGGCTTCCCTCAGAAATACCTGCCGCTGCCTCCTCTGACACTCATCCCCTAACTCAGTTCCTCAAGAGCCCTCCAGTGTCTCCTCCCTTGACCTCCTCCTCTCCCTTATGTATTTGTAACATATTGTATTGTTTGTCTTGCAGGCTTGCTCAATCTTTACTCCCACCTGGAATGAGATTTCTGACAACTTTCTTAAATTCCTTTTCATTCGTCTCACGCAGCTCCCCCCGGAGCACACTGACACTGCTGATGTATAGGTCTGTTGTGTTCCATTATTTCCTCTGCGATCCACGTTGTTCGAATACCACATATCGCGGGCACAGACTACTTCCACACAGGTCAGACGCGTGCTTTAGCACCGTTAATCATTAGTATGAATTAGAAATTAGAATTAGAAATCCACCCACCAGGCCATCTCACCTCAGTTTTGTCTGAAGCCACAAAGGCCTTCTTTTCAGACTCCCAAGGATTTCTTGACTCCAGCATGGTTGTTGGCCGACCCATAGGGTTATATTGGACCTATATAGGCTTGGCACTCTCAATCTTGCATAGTTTTTTTTCCCCATTCACCTGTCTCTCCTTGTGATGGGGTATACCAGAACCTCTGAGGCCCCCAAAAAGGGCAGAGGAGAGGGTCCTCCAAGCTGCCTAGAGTGGCTGTGGGGTCACAGCCAATCAGGACCCAGCAGCCTAGTATAAGAAGAGCTGCAGGGCCAGAGGGAGTTCAATTCCTTGCTGGAGCTGTAGGAGTGTGGTTGGCTGACGGAGATGCAGAACCCTGGACAGGGCAGCGCTGACAGAAGCCAGGGAGAGTGAGAAGGAGCCCTGAGCTGCTTGCTGGGACTCCATTAGGACAAGGCCGTGATGTAAGGGTGAAGATGGTGTGGGGTCATGGGAAAGTGGCCTAGGGAATTAGATAAGCTGTGCAACATAGTTAAAGGGACCCAGCAGATGGCTGCTACCTACAGGGTCCCTGAAGCCCAGAGTCATGGGTGGGCCTGGGTCCCCCTACCCCACATTAGTCACTGGGACGAAGTGGCCTGGACATTGGGGCATCCCAGAGGGAGAACTGAACTATAGTGGCCCAGAAGCCCAAGAGGGCAAAGACATTGTCTCCGGGGAGGGAGCCCTGGGGCACTGCTCTATCCTGGATCAGGGACAAACGGGGAGAGAGAGAATGCATGCAGGCACACGCACTCAGCCAAGGGGGCACTCATGAGAGGTCAGTGCACCCCGTGACACTCCTGTTCAACTCTTGGCATCAAACAGTGTCTGATAGGTGCACATCTGTACTGGAAGTGGTGCGTCATAGAATATCAGGGTTGGAAGGGACCTCAGGAGGTCATCTAGTCCAACCCCCAATGCTTCACTACCGAGCTCTGAGAGGGATCATCCCAATTTCTGCTGAAGTCAGGGGGATTCTGTGCTGTCTGGGCATCCTGTATATAGCTGAGATTGAGGAAAAAACAATTCCAGGAACCTATTCCCTACCTCATGACACCCACTTCAACCCCAAGACACTAAAAGCGTAGCAGTGAGGAGGAGCACGTGGACAGGAGATGGGACAAGAAATGGAGCTAGCGTTTATAGTAAAGCCTGGCCTGTATTCCCTGTGTGTATGAGGCTCAGCAACGCAAGTTCCCCATCAATACAACTGCTGCCAGTGCTACCCTGGCACCACTGCTGGTTTTAGCATTCAACTTGTCTGTCTACTTGAGCCGGAAGCACGCTGCCAGCTGCAGGCTAGAGACACCATAAAATACCTTGGTTTGTTTAGCCCAGCAAAACAAGGACTGAGGGGGGATACGAGTGATCTCTGTAAATATCTCCAGGGGGTAGATAGGACAGGTCGCTTCCCCTGTCTCTGAATAATAGTACGTCACTATCTCCTGTAGGAGGGAAAGTAATCAACGGCTGTGAGCATCTCAGAGACTCTGGTGATGGGTGCTATAGAATGTTATGTAAGAATCACAGAATATCAGGGTTGGAAGGGACCTCAGGAGGTCATCTACTCCAACCCCCTGCTCAAAGCAGGACCAATCCCCAAATAAATCAATGAAAGGCTGCATTCTGTGTGGATAGTCCTCAAGAACTTCAGAGATGATATCTGAAGTTTATCTGCACTGAAAACTGAGTTGCAAATTTTGCAACCACACACCTTCTCCTGAGATCCACATGGTATTTTGGGGGAATCCACCAAGATGCAGATCTCATGCTCATCCTGGGTTAATTTGATATTTTAGCTTCCTCTCCTGGCCAAATCACTAAGTGTGGTGGAGCACAAAATGATTTAAAAATATTCAAATACAAATCAGCTGGAAAGACTCCAGTTGGGTTTAAAGAATGGATGACAGGTTGGGACTGTTCTTCATTGCATCCCAGGGCTGGCCTTACCGTGAGGCAAACTAAGGCGGCCGCCTCAGGTGCCAGACTGGGGGTGGGGGGAGGGGGAGCACCACTAGGACCCAGAGTTTTGAACCAAGTGAGGGGGCATGGGGGCATCATTTGAGCTCCCCGCCTCAGGTGCCAAAATGTTGTGGGCTGGCCCTGTTGCATCCATACTGGCTTGCCCATCCCTGATTTTTGTACAAAGCCTTTTCATGTGCCTGTTGCATTCCTGGTCACTTCTAGATGGTTTGTTTATGCTCTGTGGTGTCTGGAGGCTACACACACCATTATCTTTCCCCAGCAAGCTAGGGCATTTAGAGGTTGTCTCACATCAAATGCACAGATTCCAGAAAGCCCTGGGTTTCCAGCTTGAGCTCATCTCTATAGACAAACCACAATCGCTAAAATTATCTTCCATGCCAGCCTCAAGCCCTCCACCAGCTCTCTGTTGCAAGGTCTTTCTTAGATTGTAAGATCTTTGGGGTGGCGATCATGTGTTTGCACAGCACCCAGGACACCAGGGTTCCAGTCCTGATCATAGCCCCTGGGCACAACTGGGCTATGAAAATATAACATGTTTAATGTTCTCCTCCTCCCTTTCCAGGCCCAATTCAACTCCACCCTCCACCTCTTGCACTGTGACTCTCATCTCAATGCTGTCGTGTGCGCCCTGGCTACCTTTGCACAGTTAACAAAACCCACCTTGCCAGCCCATTTGTTTCCTCTTCCGACTCCCATCTTCAGGTCTCCTTCTATGTTTGCCCCTTTGCATGGAATGCCATCCTTAATCCCCATACAGATGATCCCCTAGCTCTCACCTCTCTGATCTCTCCCAAAGATTCACATCTTCCAGATGGCCCACAAACCCTAACCCACCTCGTCAGTCAAGTGCTTTCTTCACAACTGCCTTGCTAGGGAGCACAAAAGAGAGGACAAGATTCTATTTAACGGTACCACCTCCTCAGACTTTCCTGCTGCATGTGTTGGTCTGCTGAATAGAAGTTCCCTGTGGCAGGGACTGTCCTTATGTATGTCTCATGCACCACTAGGTTGACCAGATGTCCCAGTTTTATAGGGACAGTCCTGATATTCGGGGTTTTGTTTTCTATAGGCACCTGTTACTCGCTGCCCCCGTCCCGATTTTTCACATTTGCGATCTGGTCAGCCTGTGCAGCACCAAGCAAATAATCAAGACTTAACAAATAACCAATGGATTTGCTTATCCAGGAAAAACCTGCTGACAAGTGTACTATGCATTTGTTTAACATGGTAGAAAGAAGCAGGCTCTGGCCTAGTCAAGAGAAGGCAGTCCTTTCATGCACTCTCTGGGATGGGCTGAGAATTTGCTTAGTCTGCATATCCCCAAACCTTGGCTTCTGCCCTGAGACAAGTCACAGGAGCATTCAGATAGCAACCAACCAAGTGGCTTTCCTGACAGTTGAGTGGCTTAGGTTGTAGAGATTTTAATTCTGATGAGTGGATGTGTTTCTCTTTGACCCCTTTATGGCATTTGAAGAGGTGACTCTAGAATGCTGTGCAAAGGTCTGGTCATATATCAGGGGATGGATGCAGGATTTATGGAGAGATAGCAACTTACTTATTTAAGTTAACCAGGGTTTTCAGACACATACTCCCTCTATGCTATCATTGGTCCCCCTCCAGCTCCATCTGGTTCTCCAGGAAGCCCATTTATAGTCTATGGCATATAAATCTGAATGGCATGTGGGAACAGGCTACAATCCAGGCAGTTACCATTTATTTTCAGTGAGACATAAGAACGGCCACCCTGGGTCAGAGCAAGGGTCCATCTAGCCTAGTGTCCTGTCTTCTGACAGTGGCCAGTGCCAGGTGCCCCAGAGGGAATGAACAGAATAGGGAATCATCAAGTGATCCCTCCCCTGTCGCTCATTCCCAGCTGCTGGCAAACTTCTTATGCATCTAATTATGCACTTGCCTGGCATAATTATTAATATTCAAATGAGCATTTATCTGCAAGAAATCTAGTAGCATGGGGTCATCTTCTTACTAAAGTGTGTGTGAGGGGGGTATTGATGCAATACAGAGAATGGGTGGGATCTTTATTAGGATCTAAGTGAGTTAGGAGCACAAGCCCCATAGACTTGTGCTCATAAGTCACTTAGGAGGTTTTGACAACTCTATGCAATATAGCACCATGCCGAGGCTCCCCAGGGTTGGGTAGACACCACCGTGATAGTGAGTTCAGCCTTGGCCTCCCGTTCCCAAATAAGCATGGAGCCCCAACCTCCCCACCTGACGAATCTAGTGGCTTTCATCTCCCCGTTTCTAGTCCTGGTGCTTTGTCATAGCCTTAGAGGTTTAAGGCCAGAAGAGATCACCAGATCATCTAGTCTGATCTCCTGCATATCACAGGCCATCAGCACCCAGCACTGACACATTAAACCCAACCACCGAAATGAGACCCAAGTGTTACAGCTCACAGGAGACTAAACTATGGTGCGCCACTTGCAGCAAATAGGAGGGATGATGTGCACCAGTGCCCATGGCCTCTGTAATGGCAGGGAATCGATTAAGAGGGCTATCCAGATGATCTCGGCAAGGGACCTGTAACAATGCTTCATAGGAAAGTGAAAACCCCCTCAGGTCACTGCCGATCTGGGAGAAAACTTCTTCCTGACCCTGTAACTGGGGATCAGTTAGACCCTAAGCATAAGCGTAGATAAGCATGCATGAGGCATGGATCAGGAATGGGTGGTGAGAGTTGCCAAGTCAGTTTATGACCTTGACCCCAACAAAAGCACAGCAAGTTGAGCAATCGCTTGCATGATTTGCAATCACAACTAGTCCTTATTAATTAATATCTCTTGCCTGTGAATTAGACCCTGATCCCGCAATGAGCTCCACATGGGTAGACCCTTGTGCCCTTTAAGGATCAAGGCCCTGGTGAAAACCTTCCCACTGAAGCAGTTCTCATTGAGCTGGATATCTGACTAATACATTGCTATCTTTTGCTGGAGACAGGCCTACATTATGGTAGATCCACAGTCCAGCAACATACGCTGCCAGGGTTGTTTTGAGCGGTGGAGCAGCGAATCTAATGCAAGACAGAAGACTTAACAAGCAAGTGGAAATTTTTACATAAAAGAAAATGTCTGAGGCTGCAACCCATATTAATGAACTGAGAAAACAGACAGATGCACATTGGGGATTTGACTGATACCTGGGAGCATAATTTTATTGTATTTTTTCATACTTTTACATCTGGCGCTTTCACCATATTAATGATTTAAGGAATAATTATTGTAAGGTTGAGTTTCCTTTTAAAAACTTTCAGTGTTCTATCCCAGAATTCATTCCAGATGCTGGTAACTAAAACTGAAGAAACATGCTTCAGAATGATCATCCTTTCTGAGTCAGGATGACAGCAAAAAATGTGAGCTGACCAATGGGTCTTCTAGCTGCTTCGTTCTTTATGGGCTATCTGATTCCTTTCCAGTTTGTTTAAAATTTTTACCATGCAGATGTTCCTTCGGGTGACCAATTTTTATAGTTTTGAGAAGATTATATCGGTTTTCCGTGGTATTGTGTTACTGTATTTCTTGGATTTTTTTATAGCACTTGAAAGGCTAATTTCTTAATCAGACATTACTAGTGGAATGTAGAAAGAGAGGTTAAAAAGCCAAACTGGCCCTGAGAATTAAACACAGGTTCGTAATAATGTGAAAGGAAAACAAAAAGCATCAACTCTAGGATGTTGTTATTGCAGGAAAGTTGAGAAAACTGCTATGAACATGCATTTTTTATTATCAAAGGTGTTAAAATAGATACATAGCATATGTTTGGCACTGACTTATTGTTACACAGTTCTGCAGTATTCAGCTGTCTTGGATAAAAACTATCACTTTGATACTGGAAAATTATTATGAAAATGTTAGTTTTGGGCCTAGCAGTAAAAAGCCAAGATTCTCTTGCGTGCCAGTAGGGTTTCAGTTTAGAGTTTGCACTGTTTCCAAAAACAGTCTTTGGCAACCATTAAGTTTTAGTTCCATCAACAAGTCTGCCTAACATTTTGTCCTCCTTTATCATAGTCTAAGGCGAGCTGACAGGAACCAAAGGGTATGTCTATACTGCAATAAAACACCCATGCCTGGCCTGGGCCAGCAGTCTTGCACTTGTGCTGTGGGGCTATAAAATTGGAGCAGAGATGTTTGGGCTCAGGATGGAGCCCGGGCTCTGAGACCCTCTCCACTCATGGGATCTCACAGCCCAGCCTCCAGCCTGAGCCCGCACGTATACCCTACGTAGCCCTGCAGCCCCAGCCCAAGTCAGGTGACCTGGGCCAGCTGTGGGTGTTTTATTGCTGTGTAGACATACCCAAGATAGCTTCGCGCCACCAAACTCAGGGCTTGTCTACACAGGGCATTAATCTACACCAGAGAGGTGTAAACTCTAGTGCACACTAGTGGTGTGTGGACCCTGCTTGTGTGCACTAGAAGAGCCCTACTACTTGTTAATGTAATACTTGCAGGGTAAGCGCAAGCCAGTTAGTGCGCAACATGCTAGTATGCACTAGAATTTACAGCCTTCTACTGCAGACTAATGCATCAGGTAGACAACCCCTCAGAGGCAGATTTAAAATGCCGCTTTAGGGCTGATGGGAAGTCGGGGATTGGATCAGCCCTCTGCAAAGATACTGTGGGTGCAAAGTGCAAAATTCAGATCCAGGTTTGCATTTCAGCTGCCCCCCAGACTTTGTGTGTGTTCAGCTCTAGGGTTGTGAGTTGGGCTCCCTCCCACAACAGGCAAGTTGCATCCAATTTCTGAAACCATGACATTCCCCTTTTTGCTCTCCTGCATTTTCTGCGGGGTTGATTCCATTGAGTAACGCTGATTTCCTGGGAACAAAATAACAAACCTCCCTTCCAGCGGGAGAGGTGGAGATGTTAAGGATGCAGAGTCGTACTAGTTTATTATACTTTCAAAACATTACATATTTGTAATATGCAGCAGTGAACATCACAAGAAAAAGGCTGCTTTGTGAGTCAGAATTAAAGGTCATAATGTGTTTACAACATCGTAGTATTGATCTCTGGAAACTTGGGATCTCAAAGCCTGCTGGGAAGAATGGAGTGGCTGCCATACTTGCTGTGTTTGAAGGGAAGTAAACAATCAGCCACAAGGAACAAACCAGATTCTTTAATCAAGGAGGGAATAGCTTAAGCAACTTGTTCATCTACTCAGCTCCTCTGAACAGCCCTTAGTATTCACCATTATCTATTGCATCTTTATTAGCTGCTAGAAGACATCTGTCTCCAGGCCAAACCGTCCTCTCTGCTCAAGGTAGGCTAAGCAATGGAATCAGAGCCCAGGGCAATGTTAAGAATGAGAAGTGTGGAGAGTTGTGTGTGGCAAACTTGCACTGGGTTTGTCTGGCACTAGTTAATGTTACTAAGTTCCTCATTTTCCCAGGAACAAAATTCATGCACCCAAAACAATTAAAGCAAAACCGCATGTTGGCAATTAGATTTCCCCCTTAAACGTCTACAGATTCCTAAACCATTTTACCGACTCTTTTTAAACTCCCAGTGCAGCGGCTTCCTCAAATTCAGCCAGCTGAAACTGAGAGCCAGGAATGCCATCTTTGGAGTAGATAGCTTCTTCTTTTCGATTCTCTGAGGCCTGTGACTAAGGACGAAAATCCAAAACATGCAGGGCGAAATCCTAAACTCTAGTGTTGGAAGGAGATGGTTTTAAATATGAAGAACAAGAGAATGAAGTATCGAATGTGAAAAAACAGATGAGATACAACCTGAACCTTTTAGCCACCAAACCCATGAACAAACCCTTGAACTTTCAAGAGCTCAGGTGACCTGAACTTGGATCTGAAACATTTCTCCCCACAACTGCTTTTGCCAATGCACCCACCCCAAACCTGTCATTACTCCCCACCTCTGTCATTCCAGCACCTGGTCTCTTGTTAGCTTTAGCTGGGACTTGCTGACCTGGTTTGGGTGGTTACTTATGTCCAGGTACACATATGCATACATACACACCACACACAAATTCTCTTATCAGGGATCAAAAATCCAGGCCTGGGGAATCTCTTCCCCCAGTGACAGCAAGTGCGTCGCCAGCTGGCTACAGGTACACACCACATGATCAGGTGAAAATGCAGTAGGAGGGCATGATGACAGGCCTGTGCCCGTGGCACATTTGTCCATCTGTTGTAAACTTAGAGGGTTTTTTTTTTTAAACTACTTATTTTAGAGCTATGTAAACCTTTAACAAAGCTCATGTTATAGAGGCCCTGTGGGCAGCCAGGAATGCCATGAACAATTTGGGATGTACAGGAATCAGGGACAGGTCCCCTACCGTAAACCCAGATATGGACGCCCCTAGATAACTGACTGCCCCTAGATAGAGACTGCAAAGCTCCGGCTGGGGTTGCCAATTTGGTCGGACGTATTCCTGGAGGTTTCATCCTATGACATAATCTTTAATGAAAGATTAATCTTTAATTCCTGGAGACTCCAGGACAATCCTGGCGGTCTGGCAACCCTATCTGAAGCCCATCTCTTATGTAAACAGACTAGCGGTCTTGTTACAGGTCATGAAATCTGCCTGTCCCTTTTAAAAGGAGTTTGGCAGGTGGTGGCTCCTCCTCTCGAAGAGAGGATGTGTGTTAGGAAAGCTGGGGTGAGACACAATAGATCTTCACGCCTAGCCTTGGGTATGTGTGCTAGCACTCGAGGGGGAAGAACAAGATAGAGGAGATGTCTCCTAGACCTCTCCCACCTCAGTGTATCCACTTCGGAACTGACCATGCTACAGACCTAGCATTTACTTGAGCGCTGGGTGGCTCAGCTAATGCTGCCAGAGAAGCACTCCAGGGCTGCAATGCAGCACAGTCATTTGGCCTGCGGAGAATATTTTGCTTCACCATGGCAGGCATCTAGGCTCATAAGTGGATCCAAAGCAGAAATGCCAACCCAGGAGAGTGATGATCTTTGTCACCCTCTAGTGGTGAGTCAGCATAGCAGGATTATTGAATCTACTACCCTTTCCACCTAAAGGCCTTATCCCAGGGTTAGGAAAACTACGGCCCACGGGCCAGATCCTGCCCGTGAGTCGTTGGGGAGCGGGGTCTGGGGCTTGCCCTGCTTCGTCATTCCAGATGGGGCGCAGGGTCAGGGACTGCTCCGAGTGGCTCCCAGAAGCCACGGCATGGGCCTGCTCCAGCTCCTACGTGCTCCAATGGCCCCCTCCTGTGCTCCAATGGAAGGGTGCTACCTATGGATGGGGCAGCATGCAGAGCCACCTAGCTGTGCCTCCTCATAGGAGCCGGAGAAGGGACATGCCGCTGCTTCCGGAAGCCACTTGTGGTAAGCGCTGCTCGGAGCCTGCACCTCTGAGCCTCTCCCCACACCCCAACCCTCTGCCCCAGCCCTGATCCTCCTCCCA
Source organism: Lepidochelys kempii (assembly GCF_965140285.1). Classification (NCBI taxonomy): domain Eukaryota; kingdom Metazoa; phylum Chordata; order Testudines; family Cheloniidae; genus Lepidochelys; species Lepidochelys kempii. Next base: position 101,385,765 of record NC_136387.1, on the reverse strand, counting down.
CCCTCCAAACCCCTCGATCCCAGCCTGGAGCACCTTCCTGCACCCCAAACCTCTCATCCCCAACCCACCCCAGAGCCTGCTCCCCAACCCCAATTTTGTGAGCATTCATGGCCTGCCATACAATTTCTATTCCCAGATGTGGCCCTTGGGCCAAAAAGTTTGCCCACCCCGACTTATCCCTTTAACTCATGCAGTAGAGTCTCAAGATTTTAGCACGGAAGGTCTCAGGTTTAAATTCCTCTGTTGGCCCAAGTGGGGAACATTAAAATAAAACACCTGTGAATGTTGTGTGTTAGATGTCCAAGATCCAACAGTGTGTAAATTATTCATATAGTTGGTAGTATGGATGGAGTATGCTAAGTAAAGCAGTAGTCTACAGGCCAGAGTTTTGTCTCCTAAATTAAGATAATAATTGGTATCTGTTTTCAGTACAAGTCAAAAGAAGGCAAGATAATTTAGAGACAGATGACGTGGTCATTAAAGTACAATGCAGAAACACTCTCTCTAGTACATTAGAAGGCTGGGGAGGGAACCATATTTTCCATTTTGTTGGATATTCAGCAATTTTGATTTTTTCCCCATTCCAAAATGAAACAAAAGCAAAAGATTGTTGAGATTTCCCCCAAAATTTCATTTTTTTTTGTTTCAGCTCAATTGAACAGTTTCATTTTTATGAAATCAGAACATTGCATTCCGATTTTGAGCTTTTAAAACGTTATATATAAAAAAAAAACCCAGTGAATTTTAGTTTTGGGGAAAAATAATTTCTAAGCACAAAATTGAAATGTTCTATTCCAACTTTGACTTTGCTGAAATGCTGCTTTTTTTTTTTAAGCACGTTTTGTCACAACCAAAAATGTTCGAAACCTTTGATTTTGACAAATGGCATTTTTCATTGGAAAAAAAAAGTGTCAATGAAAAATGTCCAACATGCTCCTACACAAATACTGTGTTTGAGGGCATCTATTTCAGTCTGTCCTCCCCACATACTCCAATAGCTACTCCGTGGGAAATGTGGCCTCTACTGGACACCATCCTAACAGTCTTTATTTAAAAAAAGAACTGGATAAGTTCATGGAGGCTAGGTCCATCAATGGCTATTAGCCAGGATGGGCAGGGATGGTGTCCCTAGCCTCTGTTTGCCAGAAGCTGGGAATGGGCGACAAGGGATGGATCACTTGATGATTCCCTGTTCTGTTCATTCCCTCTGGGGCACCTGGCATTGGCCACTGTCGGAAGACAGGATACTGGGCTAGATGGACCTTTGGTCTGACCCAGTGTGGCCATTCTTATGTTCTTCTTCTGGTAGCGAGTGGTATCTAAAACTAGTGCGAGATTCAATTCTCTGATGCCACGCCAGTTAGAAGTGAGAATTCCCAAAGTGTCATAGGGATAGAGCAGAATCAGTTCCAAACTTTTACAACCACTGCACTCAGGCAAATGTCCAGATTATGAACAAACCCAGAGGGGAGAACATTTAACATCAGCGCCCGTGTACGCCATGCACATCAGCGGTGTACCTTTAATTTCTACAATATGGGATACCAGCTCCAGCACCTTGCCTTGAGAAGATCATACTAAAGGAAATGACAGGGTTCCTGGTAAGGGTGGTCTTACGTGGTTCCCCATGTAAAGTGTCTACTTCAGGCCACCCGTCATTGTGTACCAGTGTACCGCAGCACACTAACTTAAAGTTTCCTCCCTTCCCACAGGCCAAGAACACAGCAGTTCGAGCCGGGCAGGCACGGAAATTGGCCAGGTGATCTGTACTACCACAGCGGAAACTCTGAGGCGCTGGCAACTTTCTCTGCCAAGGCTGTGGAAGGGAGGAAGCAGTGTCGGAGGACTCTGGGCGATAGAAGCAGGAGCAGGGATGCTGGAACAGTTTGTAGAGCGGGGGAGCTGAGAGCCATTGAACCAAACTGTAAACCCTGTATGTGATGGAAACCCCTTCAAGCCAGGGGGTGCTGCAGCACCCCTAGTTCCAGCACCTATGAGCAGGAGGAGCAGCTGATGGTTTAAGTGTAGACACACAAGTAGACGCAGTTTGAGACTCTTTTAACCTGAGTCCTCTCAAATGCCTCACCCTTAGCAGCTGTAGCATCTGACATTAAAATTATAATATCTTCAGCCAGTAATGTTCGCCCAGATGGTTATTGGCTATGCCACTCACAAAAATATCGCAGAACACGAGCATCATAACATCGCCACATTCAGAGTCCTGGGCCAGCCGCCGCAAATGGCACACAGGCTCATGCATGGCTTCATCGGGCAGCTGGCAAGCTTCAGAAAACATTTTCCTCTTTAGCAAAAGAGATTCTCCAGTCCCAAAATGCGGCTCGAGGCACTGCACAGCCCGCCTCAAAGGAGCAGCGCGGGCTCTGGGAGTCCATCCTAAATATCAAAGCCATCACAGCCTCGGCCGTTCTGCAGCAAGGGTCACCTCGCGGCGTCGGAGAGTTGCAGGATCGGCACATCGTTCCGAGAATTCCCAATAAAGCGTCACCAGCCAACAGCGGAAGGCAGCGCGGGTTTCGGAACAGAAGCCCTTGTCGCTGTAATGTTCCGCTCTGCGGCGCCCCAGAACAGCAATACCAAAACTCAAGGAGACTGAAGCAAGGCACGCAAGTAGGTGGTTAATCAAAACATGCAATAATCAGGAACCAGTTAAGTCAGCAACATCTGAACCAAACAAAACAGTCCAAGGGGCAGGGACATAGCAGCAGGCCCTGAATAACTAAAACCCCCCTCCCCCAATACTCTGAATCCACTGACACAGCGAGAAAGGAACTGGAACACTGAGTTCAAGGAGCAGGAACTGGGAAGCAAGCAGGAAGAGGGAGCAGGAAGCAGTAAGCAGGAAGGACGTGCACACTCACACCTCATTGCAAGGTGGCAGCTGGACTGGCTTATTATTTTGCTATGCATAGACCAGTGCGCTGAGTGCTTACAACTCCGACAGACCTCAATGGGCGTTCCAGGCACTGAGCAGTATCATCTGGCCTCGGATTTGCAAAGAAATAGCAAATGGCAGTTATTACATTTGTTGCTGGGATTAGAATTTAGACTTGCAGCTTCTGTTCAATTTTCTGACTTCTGTCCACCGCTCTGCCATGAAGATTCCTCTGCATTTACACTGGGGCATGTAATGATCTCCTGCTGTGGTCATTTGCATTCAGAGATTTCTATTCACTGGAACAACAGAAACCTAGCCTTTTAAGCTTACATTTTATTTACAGTACAACAGCCATTTAAACAAGAAGTCAAGGAGCTGACTTAAGAAATCACTGCAGTATCGAGAACTGACTTTTGTTTAAATGTGAAATAACTTGCAATAAAAATTAATTGGGAATTAATGTAATTTCTTAAAATTCCAAAGTAATTGCTACTGAAAGGATTATTAAGGTTGAGAAAATGAACATTTCCTGTTATGGTTTCTGTAATGTAGCTGCAATGGCAGCTGGATATTACCTTAGAGACATACGTAATTTGTGTCCTCAAGGGAAGTGTTTCTATATGTACATTTAAGGCTGGAATTTATGCTAGGTGCATCTCTTCTGGATCAATACACCATGGAAACCTTTATCTTCTTTATCTATAGATCCCACCATTAAAATACTCTACAGAAGAAGTTTAAAGTGTCAAGCACATCAAGGAAAATGTAGTGGGAAATAGGTCTGAGAAAATGTCTGTCCTATTGTTGTTTATATGACTAATATTGGACATCAAAGAGAACATTTTCTGGGGAGAATTTATCTTATAAATGAAACCGTTTGAAAACCAGGTCTATATTTTAAACCCAGGCTTCACACGGGTTTAATTAATGATCTATTAGTCAAACTAATTCCCAACATGACATAGGTTTGTATTATGCAGACATATCCGACTTTCCAAACATACTCTGAAGACTTGGCACTTCACTGAGAGACATCAGTTGATGTGGATAATTGGGAGAAGTTGCTGAAAATAAATGTTGGGTTGCACTGTAGTTATAAATTACACACAGTGCTAGTTGTATTATGAAAAAGGCGACTCTAATATACTCATACCATAAAATCATTTATCAGTCTAAGACACAATCAAAATATTTGAGATGCACTACCTGTATACTTAAATAGAACTGTCATTCACCTTTGTAACTTCCCTACTAAGTTCCCACCCACAGAGCAATAGAAAATATAAAGAACCAGCTTTTAAAAGGTCCAAAATATTTAAAGTACAATTTTGATCGGAAGGCATCCTTTTGATCCAGGATATGGATGGGGACTCAGGAGATCTGAGTTCAGTTCCTGGATTTGCCACACATTCCCCATGTGACCTTGTGCATGTCCTTTTGTGACTTTGTGCTTCAGTTCCCCATCTGTAAAGTCGAGATGCCAATATTTCCTTTCTGCTCCTCTTAGTCTGTTGGGTCTGTTTAGATAGTCAGGGCCCAAAGAATTTACAATCTCTAACTGTGTGTATGTACAGCACCCAACACAATGGGGTCATGATTTCAGGTAGGGCCTCTAGGCACAACTCATATACAAATAGGAACAATAATATGCAGTAAAATTTGAACCGGACAAAAGTAACCTGTTTGTGAGTGAACCTTGAACTGGAAGTTCAACAAGACAGAAAGTTAATCTACTCACAGTTTTCCTCCATCCAGTCACAGGGCAGATTTCTGAATTTGAGTAACATAAGAAATTGCCAGTTGCCAAACAAACAGCTGTTGCTTAGTCAATAATATATTGCGATGTGGCAATTTTGTACTTTTGTAGTAATTTTCCCTCTCTTGGTATTGACACCTCCTCATCAATTATTGGGAGTGGTCCACATCCACCCTGACTGGATTGGCCTTGTTAACGCTGGTTCTCCACTTGTAAGGTAACTCCCTTCTCTTCGTGTGTCAGTATATTTATGCCTGTATCTGTAATTTTCACTCCATGCATCTGAAAAAGTGAGTTTTTTACCCATGAAAGCTTATGCCCAAATAAATCCGTTAGTCTTTAAGGTGCCTCCAGACTCCTCGTTGTTTTTTTAAGCACATGCTGTTTCCACATCCCTGGGCCCAGATCCTGCAAATGTTTATGTATGCAGTTAACTACTCATGTAAGCAGTCCCATTGATCTGAATGAAACTACTCAAGTGAGTAAATATAAGCACATCCATCAGTGTTTGCAGAATCTGGGCCCTATTCAGCATAGCACTTATGCACATGCTTACACCCCATTGGACTCGGTAAGACCTAAACACATGTCCAATGCTAAGCATGTGGTTGAGTATTTTGCTGAATTGGAGCCTAAAACCCTTTAAAGAGATTCATAGAAGACAGAGAAAGAAAAGGCTTATTAGAGCTCCAGACCAACTCCCTAAAGAAGCAGATTGTTCCCTAAAGCCCATTTTCAAGTGATCTTGTCCAGTCCACTTTTAAAAGTCCCAAATGAAGAAGACTTCTGATGGTTGCTAAAAGAGATCTTGGATTTGAGTAAGACATCATGTTAGGTGCCATCCCATTCTAAATTGTTGAATGCAGTCTGGTCTCGGAGATTCAAATATTCCTTCCTTACCTGCATTTTTAAAGAGCAACTGACAAATGGTTTGTTTGTTGACAAATGGTCTCCAATTCTCTTCCCTAGTTCTTTATCCTCAAGGATACTTGTGTGACAAGAGCTCCTTCAGAGTTTATCTGTTCCTGATGCTTATTCCTCAGTCTCAAATCCTCTGTACCTTCCACAGCAATCAATTATGAAGTCACAAATAGGGGTGGGTTTTTACTTAAAGGTGGGGAATAATGAACAAGAGAGGATGAGAAAATAAATCCAAAGATTCTGCTTTCCTGCCAATGTTCTTTATAAAATCAAAAGAAATGTACAAAGTCTATGAGATAGATGCAAAAGAATTGTCTCTCTATAGAGTTTAAAATTTTGAACAAAGGAGTCAGTTGCCCAAGATCTAGAGATTGCCAGGAAAAAATAGTGAAAGGATCAAGGCATTTTGTCTACAAACCATCAAGACAAATTTCTGCTTTTTTAAGCACATTTAAGGCCTGCTCCCATTCCCATTGTAGTCAACTGGAAAGATGGTCAAAATTTCTCAAGATATTTTTTCAATTAAAAATGGCTTTTTGATCACAATAAATATTTGCATAGAAAATTATAATTTTTGAAATTCATTTTTTCTGTGAAATGGTGGGTCTTATGGAGATGGAAGAAAAGGTGCAGATAATAGAAAATAATATGCTAAAAAGAATGGCAGGCAAGTGGAGGGTAGACACCGTACACATGGACAAAATAAGGGGAAAGATGAAGTTGGGAGTCTCAGTGATAATCTGGAGAGTGCATATTTGAGGTTGGCTGACCACGTACTAAGAATGGGAGAAGAACAACCAGCAAAGAAAACATGGGAGGAAGATGACAGTAAGAAAGGACATGGAAGACTGAGGATTCGATGGAGAAACTCAAGAGAAGTTTGAAGAGAAAAGGACCAGAACTCCAAGATCTATGAACCCGTGCCATAGTCCAGAAGGAGTGGCAAACAATTGTGGATACATACGGCACCATATAAGTGGGAAAAGGAGCTGAGAAGTGAAGTGTCATCATCATCATCATTTCTTTTTACTGCTGAAGGCAAATCACCAAGTTGTTGGAGGGGAAAAAAGAGTACAGAGGGCCATCAAGCCAAGCTCTAAGAAAACGGAAGACATTTTGAACTTGAGCTAACAGCAAACAGATTTAACTGGCTGTGAAATTGCTAGGATCATTCTCTCTTTGTCAAGTTTCCAACATCCAGTAGCACAGAAGACTTGAGGTGAGATGAGCAGTTATTTCATATGCTGAAATGGAGAAACAAGTTCTCTGATGGGTTAAGTAGGTGAAACTCCATTGACAGTGGAGTGTTGACAGTTTACAATATCAAAGAATTTGGCCCTAAATCTTATGCTAATTCTTGTGTTGGATCTTAGTCTTTCTCTGCAATCTGGAAAAAAAATTTCCTCCAACCAGTTCAGTAGGATTTCAGGAGAATTAAGCGAGATATTTCACATGACATTATCAAGTTGGACATCACACTATATGACCTCATCTGAGTTTGACGTAAGCTTGACCTTGATGTTTGCTGAAGAGAAAACCATACCACCTTAATGCTAAAACTGACCACAGGTATCTCCCGCCCCTTCATTTACCTCTGATTCAATTTCTGACAGCAGAATTCTCTCATGGTTAATGGCTGCAAATTCATTATATTAAGTCATTGAATGGGCTATAATATATTTTATTAGCGAGATGTAAGAAAATGGGCTATGTACATCACATAGATGTGCTAGTGGACTATTGACAATATTTTGAAGTGACAAGTTGATATTAGAAGTTATTAAAACTCTATGGTGTTCATGTGGCTCAAGTACTTAGTTACCAACATTTCTTATTGCCTCAGTTTCCCCATCTGTGGATTGTGTCATCTTTGTAAAGTGCTTTGAGATCCATTAATGAAAAATGCAATAGAACAGTTAAGTATTATTATTATTTATTTCCTGCTTTGATAGTAAGAGTCAAAACTATTTTTTATGTGAGATTTCTTGTGTCAAGGGGTAATCATTCATTGCAAGGTGAGATGAACCCTCAGCTGGTATAAGTCAGTATGACTCCCTTGATTTCAGTGGATCTACATTGATTCACACCGGTTGAGGGTATGGCCCTGTGTCTATATAGATAATATCTATATATAACTTATAGGAAAATCAACTGAAAAACAGGTTAATCACCAAAGCAGATAAAACACATCACCAATGAGGTGAAACAGTGATGCAGATAAGCATTCTATTCTAATGGACTTAGCACATTAAAGGGAAATATACCAAACCAAGGCTCAGATCCTCAAGGGTATGTAGATGCCGGTCACAGGGTGTTCTACTCACTACTGGAGGCCTCTTCTTGACCGCTGTGGGCATTAGTTCTGCCAGTCTGACACCTCTTCTTGGAGATGCTCTCTCTCTCTCTCTCTCTCTCTCAGGACTCAATGGCTCCTTCTTTGTGGCTTTGCTCTCTGGACAGGTCACTGTAGTTTCTCCCATTTTTTAGTCGGGGGAAGGGTGCATATCAAAGTCTCTCTGTACTCACATATGTAGTCTTCCAATTCACTGCCCTTCAAAGGTGCCACTTGCCCAGTGACTAGTAGGGGAACCCAGGCCCATCTTCTTCTCTGGGTACCAGACCCAGGGTCCTACAACCAGCAGCTAAGGTCTGCCCTGCCCCCACCTTGCTGCTGTTTCCCTGGACTCTTACCTATGCTGCCTCTCTCAGGTTCCTTCTCAGCCCTCCTCTCGGTACGTCCTTCCCTCCAGACCAAGCTCCCTGCTTTCCCTAGCCTCAGAGAGAAAGACTGCTGACCTCTGCCCTGCCACACTCCTCTGCCCTCAGCTACCTAGCTTTCTACAAGCCCTGCCTGTTCCTGTCCAGGTGAGCTTCATCCTTTACATAATGCTCATTTCTCCCTGGCTCCTCCTCCAGGTGCAGCCTAAGAGGTTAATTGTCTCACCTAGCCACCTTAACCCCTTTAGGGGGGGGGGGGGATAAACACCCCATCACAGTGCCTAACTCCCATTGATTAGGCACCTAAATACCTTCAAGAATCTGGGCCCCAGTGCTTAAGTCATTAGGTGGGAACAGCATGTAGCATATGGTTATTACTCTTTAGTAAAAATCATTTAGCTATGTTAATACAATGGGACCACTAACATGAGGCCAGTGTTGATGTTCCCTCTTCAGACTTGAGATTCCTGATTAAGTACCAGCCGGTGAGCACCCTGTTAAGTCAACACAACAATGTCCATGTATTTCTTTGCAACTTTTTCAGTCAATGTTGCAATATTCTTGGAGCCACCATTTAAGCATTAATCAAATCACCCCAGCATGGATCTGTTTAATGTCCTTTACGCCAAGGTATACCTGCTTCTAACTGATGATAATAATGGACCATCTCGTGGCAAGGATTTTACATCAAATTCTGCCTCGAAACTGATAGCATGTTGAAATAAAATGGCGCTATGATGGGGAGTACAAACCCCACCCTGGAGAGGAAGGGGTTAGCAAGCTACTCTGGGCCCCACCCCATTGCACCTCCCCATTGCACCTCCAAAGCTGCACAGGCTGGAGAAGGAGCTTAAAAAGGGGAACAGCGTTGCTCACTGTCAGGCAGACCGTGGGGGTGAGCTAACTTGCATAGGAAGGTGAACCATCGGCGCGCTTGCTGACTGACGTCTGGCTATAAGGATGTGACCAAACCAACAAAGGAAGGCTTGGGACTTTCTGAAGGTAGAGACAGTAAATTTGTGTTTTAGTTATTTACTCTACTCTGTGAGAAGAGAAGGGACTGATAGGAAATGATCAAGGCAGGCAGCCAGGTAGCAGGACTTAGTTGCTTACCATTGGGTGCTGGATTGGAGCCTGGTAGGAAGGGTGGGCCCAGGCTCCCCTACCCATCCCTAAAGTGGGACAATGATGGATATCCCTTGTTGGGGAACCTACCTGGGGAAGACCCTGTAGGTACAAGGGTCTGGACCGTAAACCCCTGACTTCAGGGGGAAGCTCTGAATCTCTCGTTTCATCCTGAAGACTTCCCCATTATTGGACTCTTTATATATACCCTGAAAGGGGTGGACTTGAAAGTGTGACCGGGCTATAGGGCTAAGTCACTGAAATGACAGACCATTGCAGGGCACAGCTGTAGTAAAAAAGGGGGTGCCCTGAAAGAAGGCAACCTGCTACACCCCTGCCTGACCACAAGGCGGCACTAGTGGTGAGTGTCCCTCATCACAGAGCAACATGGATCTTCTATCTCTTGGCCACTCCCCCTGCTCATCTAAGGTCTGATCCAAATCCCATTAAAGTCAAGAATCTTTTCTTTGACTTCAGTGAACTTTGGATCAGGCCCCTTGTGCCTGCCTTCTCTCTGTCCTGTCCAGTATTTTGGCCACCTTTGGTATGAGAGCCTTCTTCTCTGCAGCGCTTGTCATCTGGAATAACATTTCCATATCTCGCCCCCTCACTGGCTCCTGGATGGAAAGCCACCTGGCCCTGGTGCATGTGAGACCTGCACCAGGCCAGCCCTAACCTACACCACTGAGGTAAGGTCCTTCTTAGACCTTACATCAATGGTGGGTCAGGCACATCAGAGCTCTACTCAGCCACGCCACCTTCCCTCTCCTCCTGCCCCCAACCCACTCTCTCCTTACTCTTGTGTTGGCAGAGCATTATGCCAGCAGGAAGCTAAACTCCAAGCCCGTGTGTCTGTATTAACCATGCAAAGCACTTTGGAGCTGCACTTTTTATTAAAGATACTCTACAAAATGTACCCTCAGGTGCCTGAATATGGATTCTGAAACATCTTTGTATTATCTTTTAAGACTGAGAAATCAAATGACGTTTCTTTTGTGTAATGTAGATTCAAAAAGTAGAGATCACAGGTGTGCAAAAGTCATCCAGCCCAGAAATCTGGTTTCTATTTCACAGCTGAAGCCCTGTCCCAAACTTGCTGTATCCTGCAAGCTCCCTGAGATAATAACTTCCAGAGCTGTGCACTACAGGTAGACATTTAGTTTGCCAAAGTTCACGTGGCTTGAGGATAATAACTTGGGTGGATGGTGGCTGAGAATGAATACTGCAAAATTCAGTGGGAGCAGTCCTTGTGAAAGTTAATTGATTTTTAGAATAGAGCATGTCCCAGAAGATCTTGACAATAAGACCACATGAGGAAATGGGGAACCATCAATTCTGTAACCTCTACAGCATTTGTCAGTCGGTGAGCCAGGTTCCTTATTCCGTGGGGTAGCTATAAATTATATGCAGGAGCCTGTGTGGACACATATGGAGACATATGGATACCTTGTGTTCTTTGGACTGAATTCTCCATTACTCCTTGTAATTTAAAGTAATACCCGTGTCCCTAACCCAGCTGGCCACTAAGTTACCCGTGTATTCCCTAGACTCATCTATTGTAAAAATTGGATAATAGCTTATCAGGAGCAATTTTGTTGGGAGAATGAGCTCAGAGTGAGAGAGTGGATGAAAGGATGAATCTAAAGGCAACAGCATATTTTTGGATTGCAAACTCTCTAAGGCAGTGGTTGTCTCTTTAGCTGTGTTTGTACAGTCTCCAGTACAATGGGGCAACCCTGACTGGGGTCTTTGGGCGCTACCTAAATATTTGCATTATTATTAATAATTAGTAATATTGTTGGTGGCCACAGGTGTACGCTCAGATACCGTATTGATACACCACACTGTTATATAGGGCATGTCATCTGTAGATCTCAAAGCCCGTTACAAAGGAGGGTAAATAACATGATTTCCATTTGAAAGATGTGGAAACTGAGGCATGGGGAGATGAAGCAACTTGGCCACACACCAGGCCAATTAAAGAGCCAGGAATAGAACACAGGTCTTTTAAAATCCCAGTCCACTACCTTAGCCATAGATAGTTGGGTATGGTGAAGTTAGTTGAACATAACTTTAGTAACTGGAGACTGGTTGTTGAACGAAGACAAGCAAATTATTAAAAGTCCGGATGACATTTTTTGCCATTAAAGCACTGTCTGATATATATAATAATTAGCCAAAAACTTAATTAGGGGAAAATTAAGGTTGCACATGGGTATCTCATGCTGATCCAGAATGTTAAGTTCAGTTACACTGAGACCAAGCAATTTTCTCTGAGACCCTTCCTGTCCATGAGCAAAAGACAGAAGACAGAAAATTCGGGAAGTGAACTACTGGCTAGGTGGGGTGGAGGGTTTTGGTTCTGTTGAACATTGGTTCAACTTCTGTGGGGAGAAGGAACTGTATAGTTTGATGCCCTTCACCTCAGTAGAAGGGGAACCAAACTTCTTGGGGCCAGGCTGGCTAGAATAGCCACAATGGTGTTAAGCAAAATACAAAGGAGGAGGGGTAAAAAGAGGGACAATCTGAGCACTCAGCACAAAACTGAGGTGATAAGAAGAAAATTAACCAAGGAACCCAAGAACATGAAGCAAAGAAATTCTTTAATTGCCTGTACACCAATGCTAGACGCCTGGGTAAGAAACGAGGAATTGGAATTGCTCATTTATTAGCATAAATGTTATCTAGCTGATATTACAGAAACCTGGTGGGATGATTCCCAAGACTGGAATGTTAAAATCAGTGGTGATAACCTATTTAGGAGGGACCAAGTGGGCAGAAGGAGAAGGGGAGCAGCACTCTATGTCAAAAATGAAATTACCAATTTCTCAGTCACTGATAACAAGGAATAAAATTATCTTGAATGTGTATGGATCAATGTCCTAACAGATAATGCTCAAGATGACGGGGTATTAGTTGATGTCTGTTACAGACCACCAAATCACACTAGGGGAACAGGATGATCAGCTCCTTACACACCTATCTATAATGTGTATGGGATAAAAAGCTATTTGATCATGGGGGACTTCAATTTGAATGACATATGCTGTAGGTCTCATGCTGCCAGTACTAAACCAGCTTTGGGATTTCTATATATTATAGATGACTATTTCCTAACCCCAAAAGTTAGCACTGGCAAATTCTATATTGGATTATGTCTTGACAGATAAAGAGGAACTGGTCACAGAACTAAAACATAATGATAACTTAGGTAAAAGTGATCATGACTTGATCACAGTTATAATGTGCAAACAGAATAAACTCCAGACCAGTGATATAGATCCTTGGTGCTTTAAGAGGGCCAGTTTTGCAAAGGTGAGAAAAAGATGAGCCAAATCAGTGAGGAGGCAGTATTTAATCAGAAAAATATGAATAATTAAGAATTATTTAAGAAAACTTTACTAGATGCTCAAAAAGCCCCAGTCCACAATCAAAAAATAAGGCTATGTTTGTTAAAAAAACACAAAAAACCCCAAAACAACAACAACAAACCTAACCTGGTTTAGAGGGGAAGTGAAGGCAGCTGTAAAAATGTATTTATTTTTATACTTCTAAACAAATGGAAGAAAGGGAAAGCAGATAATAATGAATATAAGTTAGACATTGGGACTTGTAGAAAATTGAAAAGGGAAGCAAAGAGACACCTAGAGAAATCTATGTCCATCAGAGTTAAGGACAATATGAAGGAGTTTTTTAAATATAGTAGGAATAAAAAGAATCCTAACAATGGTATTGGTCCTATTACTAGCTGGAAATGGTAGAATTATCAATAATAATGCAGAAAATGCAGAAGTGTTCAATAACTATTCTGTTCTGCACTTGGGGGTGGGAGGAAAACAGATGGTGTAGTCATATCTTATGATGACTCTTTCCATTCCACTAGAATCTCAGGAGAATGTTAAACAGCAGATACTGAGGTTAGACATTTTTAAATGAGCAGGTCTGGCTAACTTGCATCTAAAAGAGCTGGCTGAGGAGTTTGCTGAATAGTTACTGTTGATTTTTCAACCAGGGAAGTTCCAGGAGACTGGAAAAAAGCTAATATTGTACCAATATTTGAAAAGGATAAATAGGATGTCCTGAGTAATTGTAGGTCTGTCAGTCTGATGTTGATCCTGGACAAGATAATGGAGTGGCTATTGTGGGACTCGATTAATCAAGAATTAAAGGAGGGTAATATACTTGATCCCAATCAAAATAAAAGGGAAAATAGATCCTGTCAAAGTAACCTATTCTTTTTTTATGAGATTACACGATTGGTTGATAAAGCTAATCATGTTGACATAATATACTTAGAGGTCTGTGAGGCATTTGACTTGGTATTGCATGACATTTTGTTTAAAAAACTAGAAAGATATAAAATTAACATGGCACAAATTAAATGGATTAAAATGGGGCTAACTGATATGTCTGAAAGTATAATTGTAAACGGGGAATCATCACCAAAAAGGTGTGTTTCTAGTGGGTCCCACAGGGATCGGTTCTTGGCCCTATACTATTTAACATTTTTATCCATGACCTGGAAGAAAACATAAAATTGTCATTGATAAAGTTTGCAGGTGACCCAAAATTGGGAGAGTAGTAAATAATGACGAGGATAGGTGACTGACACGGAACTATTTGGATCACTTGGTAAGCTGGGTGCAAGCAAATAGTTTGCATTTTAATATAGCTAAATGTAAACATATACATCTAGGAACAAAAGAATGTAGGCCATACTTACAGGGTGGGGAAGCAGTGGGAATGCTGGGAAGCAGTAACTGAAAGATTTGGGGACATATTGGATAATCAGCTGAACATGAGCTATCAGTGTGATGCTTTGGCCAAAAGGGATTAAGCAATCCTGGGATACATAAACAGGGGAATCTTAAGTAAGAGTGGAGAGGTTATTTTACTCCCGTATTTGCACTGCTGCTGGAATACTGTGTCCAGTTCTGGTGCCCGCAATTTAAGAAGCATGTTAATAAATTTGAGGGTTCAAAGAAGAGCCACAAGAATGATTAAAGGATTAGAAAACATGTCTTACAGTGATAGTCTTAAGGAGCTCAATCTATTTAGGTTAACAGAGAGAAGCTAAAGGGGTGATTTGATTACAGTCTACAAATACCTACGTGGAGAATATTATTAAATATTTGGGCTCCTCAATCTAGCAGAGAAAAAAGTATCAGATGATCCAGTGGCTGGAAGTTGAAACTAGACAAATGCAGACTGGAAATAAGGCATAATTTTTTTACAGTGACAGTAATTAAGCATTGGCACAACTTTTCAAGAGTCATAGTGGATTCTCCGTCACTGACCATTTTAAAATCAAGATTGAATCTTTTTCTAAAAGTCATGGTCCAGGAATTATTTTGAGGGAGTTTTCTGGCCTGTGTTATGCAGGAGGTCAGACTAAATGATCACAAAGGTGCCTTCTGCCCTTCAAATCTAAGAATCTGTGTGTGCAACAAATGCTAGAACACCCAGCTGATTTTTAGGGGGCCTACATCTTGGGAAATGCTGACTCAAATGCCCTCAAATTTCTAACCTTACCCTGTATCACCATGTTTTTTAGATTTTAGAGCACAAAGAATGGTTGACTTTAAACAGAAAGTGACGCGCAACCTTAACTACAGCGGAGCTGGTGTTCTGCTATAATGTATTACATTTAGTCCAAAGGAGTGTGGAAAGTGTGTCTTTCATTTCCAGCCACGAAGTCTTTGGTTTCGGGTTCTACCTTGATTTCAGCATTTATTTTCAAAACACATTTTTCTGTACTGCTCACCTTTAGCCTATCGATTGGCTGTAAAAACAAGCCCTTTTATAAAGGGATGGTAAAAGGAAATGAGGGAAAACATAAACGCATTTCAAAAAGTAAGGATTTCCAGAATGAACCCACATATAACACAAATATATGATGTAGCTTCTTTTACTAGCATTGTAAAAAAGATGGGGGGGAGGGAGTGAAAATACATTGGGGATTTTAAAGCCAAGAAAATCAATTAGTCATTACTGACATAAATTTCCCTTTCTTGGGGACGTTCAACCTTCTCATATCCCATGGATGAACTCTAAAGCACCTGTAGCAGATTTGTTTTCAGTAAAGAGATTTAAACTACTGTAGGTGTTTTTCCAAGGAAAATACAATGTTGACAGAGTAATGTGTGGAAGAAGGGGCTACTTATGCAGCTGCTATAAATTGCTAGCATTGTAATCCTGCTTGCAGAACTTCCAACATTACAGAATGTGCATTTGTTGATGCTCTACATATGGCTCTGAGTAAAAGTAATTTCCTCCGAACATGATGAAAACTAAGCATGCAAAGTGATAGACGAGGGTCATATTTTTTTCTCTTTTCCCCTCAATGAATGCTGAACTGGTGATGTTAATTTTGAAAAGAGGTCATTGATAACATGACTAAGTGACTTACGTGTCTTCATCCTATTTTCAAAAGTGACTTTGACACTGAGGAGCCTAAGTCTCAGTGGAAGTCAATGGGATTTAGGTGCTAGATTTTATAAGGTATTTAGGTGCATGAAGATGCAGATAGGGCTGGATTTTAAAAGGTGCTTAGACCTATGTCACTTTTGAAAATGGATCCTAAATACCTTAGGCACTTTTGACAAATTTACTCAGTGTCTTTTTAAAGTACATTATCGTCCTTTGAGCAAATTACTCTGTGTTTTACTATCTCCAACAATTTTGAATATTTGTAGTATTACAGCCATGGGACACCCCAGCTGAGATTGGGACCCCATTGTGCTCAGGGCTGTACAAACAACTAGGGAGACAGTCCCTGCCTTGAAAAGCTTACAATCCAAACAGACAAGAAAAGCCATGAGTCGGGGAAATTAAGTAAATTGTCCAGATAAGGAATTTGATGCCCTGAGGGCCCAATAAATTCAGTGAGAGACTTTGGATTGACTTCAGTGGTCCTCGGAACAGTCTCATAGACTCTGTAAGTGATTTGCCCCAAGGTTACAGGGGAAGAGTTACAGTGAAAGAGCAAGCAGCTGCACTCCGATCTCTAGAGTCCCAGTCCAAAGCTTTGACCACAAGACAGGCCCATGCAATGCGTCGAATACCCTCCACTCCCAGGGGCTCCGGCTGGAGTTGTGGATGTTGAGCACCTCGTAAGAGGTACTCAGCCTCCTGTAGGATCAGACCGTACTGCAACAGTCTCTGGCAATGGTTCCTATGAAGTCTAGGCACATCTGAAACGGACTTGGTGCAACTGGAGCCATTTTACAGGAGCAGATAGCCAAGATCAAAATGGATTTGCTTCAGAAACAGGTCTGGCAGTGACCAGCCTTGCCTTCAGTGAGGCGTCTGCACTGCAGGAGCCGAATTCACAGCAACTTCCCTTAGTGTCACAAATGCAGTTGCAGGTAGGTACTATAGAATGGTGCAGTTCTTAGTAAGGGACTGTTTAACAATTAGGGTGAGCATGTTAGCAAGAGTATGAGAGCAAATCTCCCCATCAAGCGTGTGCATATCTTGACTACTCACATGCTTAAATTTAACACGTACTTTAGTGATTTGTTGAATTGGGCTTGAGATTGGTGGAAAATGTTGTGGTTTTTTCCACTGAAAATTTGGCATTTTGGTTAAAAAAAAATCAAACACCAAAATATTTTCTTCTAAAAACAAAATAGTTCGATTCACAAATGCCACCATGGTGCTTTATGGGACTGGTAGTTAAGGTCCTCCATGCTCCCACTCTCTGTAGGTCACACTCCCTGCTCAGACTACATCTCCCATGAGGCACCATGTATCATGGAGGCTGTGCATCATGGGAGTCCCAAGGGGCACAGTGCATCGGGGGAAATGAAGTCCTGCTGGAGAGCCTGGTCCATGGAGGAGAAAAAGGGCATGAGCAACCAAAGCACAACTCCCATGAGGCACCATGGAATGTATCAGAATCGAAATATTTCTGTTTTCAGCAGAAAACCAAAAGTTTGTTTCTAAGGTATTCATTTTTTTTAATGAAAAATCAAAATTTTCCTCAGAAAAGCAGATATTTTTCATTAAAAATTTCGTTTAATTGAAAATCCAATTTTCTGTCAAAAAATAGAGAGGATGGTACATTTTTTTGACCAGCCCTAATCATGGCCTTAGACATGTAGGGCCTGATCAAGCCCTAAAGAAGAAGCCATTCTCCCCCCCACCTCCCCCCGCCCCCGAGATGTCAAGTTCCCTTTAGGTGTCTAAATGTGGATTTAGGTGCCTAACTTTAGAAAGTAGAAAACAAGGGCTTCCATTGAAGCCAATGACAATATTATATATACATATATATCAGACTCACTGATGTTGGGATTCAAGGTAGAGAATTCCTTTTGGAAAAATCCTGCTTTTTAGTTACACAAAAGAAAGAGTTGCCATGTTGTGTACAGCCACAAGATTTTCACCAAACGTTTTCTGGCCTCAGATTTGATATTTACTGGTTAACACTTGCTGTATGGGTCTGTGACCTTTTTTTGAAACTTTTTCTTTACGAGTTTATTTTGGCTTGTCTCAGGCATTCATAAAATTCCTAGGGAACTGGAGGTTTTAAGTATGGCTTGTAAAAGGAGGAGAGGGAAGGTGGGAGAACGGATTGAGGAGGAGAGTTTTCCATTACACCTTGTCACAGCCTCCCTAATGTGAGTCTTACGCCTTTGAGATCCTTTCTAAAACTGCAAGCTTCTGAAAAGAAGACTGGGGCAGGCGAAGGGGCAGGAGGGAAGACCCTTGCAATGGCCTCTGTTTCTCACTTGGTGGGACAGGATCAGCCCCTAAGCAGATAAGGGTTTCTCTCTGAGTTTCCCTTGTCAGTCATCCTTCTGCAGCTTTTGGTCTTCACAGCAGGTCAGCAGAGTTGGTGAATAGCTCAGAAAGCATGAGGCATCTGAAACAAATTAGATCTCTTATAGCCACCCAGAGACTGATGATGGATGGAGGTCTGTATTTACAGCAAAACTAATTGGCAACATACACAGACATCCCAAAAAGTATATTATTTTGCCAGACTTTGGAGTCACTGGGCCTTTTTTTATTGAAGAACATTACAGTGCTAGAGATAAAAAAGAACAGTGAAAGTTTTAAATCTAATAAAAGAGTTTGACTGCAGAGTAAAAATAACATACACAGAGAAGTTTGATTTGGAATCGAGTTTTATTAATGGTTTTCTCTGCAAAATGTTTCCAATTAAAAAACAATTCTGAATGTGGTGCATTAATAAACTGTTTCCCCCTGCACCCCACCTTAAAGAGACTAAGACTTTTAAAGGTTGAGGTGGATTAAAAAAAAAGCCAGTGGATGTTATTAAAACATAATTTAATATAACCTAAATATAGTGCTTGCATACCACAGAGAGTCTGCCTCATAATTGAATTCGAAACAATGATCGAATGTTGACTTTTCAAAGAGAAATATTATCAGATTCTGATCTGCTGTTCAAAAGAAGGGTCTTTAAACACAGTAGCAGATGACATGCAATAAAGAGCAAAATCAAACAGGTTCCTCTGGATTACATGTGGCAGATTTAGACTTTCTGAAAGGCAAAAATAGACGTGGAACTGGGAACATGCAATAAATCGACAATCTAAAATCTTACAGGTTGATTTGATTTTTTCAGACTAACAGAAACTTTGCAGACACAAAACTAGAAAGCAGGTGATAGATAAGTTAAATTTGCAACATGAATGTTGTTATACACCCCCCAAGTTGTGTGTGTTTGTGGATTTTTTGTTTTTGTTTCTTTGTTGTGTTTTTTTTTTAAAAGAAACTATGTCTATTCTGAGTTTGTAGATCTCATATGCAGGCAGGAACAGGGTATAGAGGGATGTAAGCATGTGAAAAGCAGACAGCTTTGTGTCTTGCCGGGGGATAGTTGCATTACAATTAAATGTGTCCTGGAATGGTAACCTCAATTAGAAAATTAATCTGGCTTTTCAGATCAGGGATTGTTCATTTTCACACGGGCACCACATTAATACATTTCCGGTGCTTTTGTTTATTTTTGGTTTTGAAGTGCAACTAATCAGAGAACATCTCGGCAATAGATATTATCTTTCCTTGTAAAAGGCCCATTTTCTCTTCTTGGCATCCTATGTCCTCCAAGAGGTTCTGTATCTAAGCCCAACCACTAATCTAGCTGAAGTTTCTTATAACAAGGAACTATTTCCAGACAAAACTGAATGGGCATTGTATACACTAATGTATCTGGAAAACAGCTAAATGGTTTATTCATGTTCTTTGATTCATACAAGATAGATTAGAGGCCTGATTCTTATTTACATTCCAGCCCATTTACACCTCTCTGGCAGTGTGGAAGTGCATGTTGTTGGCATCCACTCCAAGGCCTTTTTATACTGTCAGAGAGATTTAAAGGGATCTTAGTGTACATGAGAATTAGCCCCTAGTTTTTTCTCCTAAGGATAACCTGTGATCATCCATTATTTTGATTATTATTATGTTTGCTGGGATGTGTTTCCTTATTCCAAGCCCTTTTGGGCTGCATCTGGGAAGCCGTCTTTTGTGTAAACAGCTATCAGAGACCGCCGAGGTATGTGATCAATTAGCTCTGCTGAAAACACAATCATTGTGTTATTCCAAGCTGATGAAAACGCCTCTGCAGTTTTCCCTCGCAGCCTCCGCATGCCAATCAGCGTTTGTCAGTGATATAATTTTCTCGCATAAACACAACCTTTGTGCAACTTCCACTCTGGGTAAATAGATGTAATTCCAAAACCAAATAACACACTTTGAGGGGAAATGGAGATTATACACACGAGAGGGGAAAGATGCAAGAAGAGATCTGCCTTAATTGCAAAGGGGGAAAAAGAAAGTTCTTGGGAACAGGCACTGCTGGCTGGTTTATTTCTTCACACTACAAAAAAGCCCAGAAAGGCAAATGTTTGGAGTAAATGCTTTAATACACATTTGTGATCTAAGACCACCATGAATTGCTGAAAGAGGGTCTTTTGCTGCTCATAAGACTGGGAGAACATTTGTGTTTTGTGCTATCTTGAAGGTAATGGACAACATGGATAATTAGGGTGATGCTGTTTCTCCTTTTCACTAAAGGCCTGCTTTGGCATTCAGATTTTTGTTCTTCTTCTTCTTGAAAGCATCCATATCCTGAGGGTAATAGTACCTTTGGGAACAAGATTAGGAGACTTATTTAAATGAACTGTATATTTCCTACACCGTACAGATCCTGTCTCTGTGTGTATCTGTATGAGCCTGTGTATACTCTGATAGATGCAGTGTGTACACACTAACACATGTTACACTATACGTGTGAATTGGCAAAAAAACAAAGAGCACTTAACTGTATCTGTGTATATTTGCCTGCATGTGTGTATATATATATATATACACACACACACAATGTATGCATACTTATAAATTAATATATAGATACACACTTCACTTAAATTATTGTTCTATACTTGATCCCAACGACCTAATTATGCCACAAGAGATGTACATTCTGAAGAAGAAAGTTGAGTGCATATAGCATAACATAGCATTCCTGTTAATGGTGGTACTAGACTCCAAATAAATTGATTAAGACTTTCAAATGCTAGCTCACAAATGATGAAATAACCTAGTGTTAAAGTAGTTAACTGTCAAGTGCCCTGATGAGTGTGAATGGCTTCATCTCATGTCCGGGTAGCAGTCTGCCATGCACTGCACATAAATGCCTATGCTAAGCTTCAGAGTAGCAGCCGTGTTAGTCTGTATTCACAAAAAGAAAAGGAGGACTTGTGGCAACTTAGAGACTAACCAATTTATTTGAGCATAAGCTTTCGTAAGCTACAGCTACATCCGATGAAGCGAGCTGTAGCTCACGGAAGCTCATGCTCAAATAAATTGGTTAGTCTCTAAGGTGCCACAAGTCCTCCTTTTCTTTATGCTAGGCTGTTTACACATGCAATCAATACATTCCCAGGTGTCCATGTGACCAGTCACTGATATTTCTCATGTGTGAACTGCCTTAAAAATAAACCCAGGTTAAATATAGCATCTTTCCTGCATTTGTTGTAACCATGGGAGCTGAGATAGTTATTATCTGTTGACTATTATCTGTATGACTAACAGATAGTCATTATCTGTTGGTCCTAGGCCATGATCACTTTACAGTCTGCTACTATAATTGATCCTTCTCATCAAAATAATATAATAAGAGAATACAACTGGAAAGAGGATGGAACTGATTATAGGACCCCTCCTCCCCCAATAACCTCCAAATTCAAAGTTCCGTTGTATTCCTACCCAATTCTATTTGACAGGCGTAATTTCCCATTAAAAAATACACTAGGGCCTTGCTCTTGAATCTCTACCCATTTCCTATTTGCAGCTCATGTTATTTCGATAAAATAGGATGGAATTTTTCATTAAAAACGAAGAGACATTTCCAATAGCAAATCACCGTCAAATCTTCCCAGAATGGAATGCTCCATTTGACCTTTTTATTTGGTGATTTTATATACTTAAAAAAACAAAAACAAACCTACAACAGTCTTTACTTCAAGGTTTTTCCATCATTCCTGTCTATTTATTAACGGTGGTGGCCATGAAATATTATGCGACAAATTAAATTCTGCCCTTTTCAAGGCCCAAAAGCTATTGGAAAGCAATTACCATGTGAATTCTGAGGCGAGATCCTGGTTTTTGTCCTTCCTATCTGCAGCTTTTAAGTTTCAGGACATTTCTCCCGCCATTCCCTAAAATGCTAACCATTAAACTGAGTTTTAAGTCTCTGCGTGCCCATCTGAAAGCCATTAGCCAGCCAAAATGACGGCCATGTGATCCCGTGATAGAAAGTGCTGCTAGGCTCCTTCAGGGACAGCAATCAGGGCACAAAAGATGTGACAGATGTTTGAAAACTGTAATAAATTCATAACTCAGCGCTCAGTCTGTGATCGGAGCTGAGAGCCTCTATTCTGCATGAACTAGCCCAGGGAGAGCATATTTATTTCCCAATGCTTCTGCACACGTAAAAAAAAAGGACTCTATCCTGAACGAGTCAGCTTAGATTTTATCCCCATTGATTTAAATGGGACTCCTGCCTAGGGACAGGAATAGAGGTAGCACACGGCTCCGATATAACTGGCAGCTCCTTTATCTCCATCC
The DNA here is from genome assembly GCF_965140285.1 of Lepidochelys kempii. Taxonomy (NCBI): domain Eukaryota; kingdom Metazoa; phylum Chordata; order Testudines; family Cheloniidae; genus Lepidochelys; species Lepidochelys kempii. The sequence goes on along the minus strand of NC_136387.1, from coordinate 101,363,248 downwards.
GAGGGGTCTTCAGCAAGACATCTCCGGGCTGCTGGTCTTCTACCAGGACCTCCTCCAGACCTGGAACCTGGTCTCAGTGACCAGGTCCATAGTGGCCACTGAGGGGGTGGATCTCCTCACAGAGCCCCTGCTACACAACCCCCAGCTCCATGTGCAGGTGGCGGAGTTCCCCTTGGTGCAACAGAGATTGGTCCTGGCAGAAGTCACCAGACTCGGAGACCTCCTGGATTACGACCGGAGAGTCTGGCTGGATCCCCTGATGCTGGCTGAGTGCATAGGACTCTCTGGCCCTTGTACTCCCCGGTGCATATTTCAGGAGGTAAGGGCTGCTTTACCACCCACTGCTTGGGCCTACCTTGACCGAGTCCTGTGGGAGGGAGCCCCCCCCCACCCTACACCCCAGGACCTCCGGACCTTCTCGTCGGGCCCCTGCCCCGTGGCCCCACCTGGCCATCCCAGCCCTTCACCGTGAGCCAGCTGCATGAATTGCAGCCAGTTCATTTCCGGACTGTGCCTAGGAAACATCTGTACATGCTCATGCTCCACACCCTTCACATCGTCACCCTCACGTCCCACCCCGACACGAAGTGGCGGGACCTTCTACCACTTCTGTAGGGTGAGGAACCCCGGTGGGCCAGCCAATATTCCAGCCTGGTCCCGAAGCCTGCCAGGAATATCAGTTGGCAGCTCCTTCACAGAGCTGTGAGCACAGGTGTGTTCTTGGCATGGTTCACCCCCGTCCTGGACACTTGCCCCTTCTGCGGTGTGAGGGAGACCCTGGTGCACGTGTATCTGGAGTGGGCCAGGTTGCAGCCCCTATTCTGGCTCCTCTTAGATCTCCTGTTACATTTTTGGCTGTACTTTCCCCCTCACCTCCTTATCTACACACTCCTTATCTGTGGCCCCACCAAGTCGCGGGACCTCCTTGTCAGCCTCCTCCTAGCACTGGCCAAACTAGCCATGTGCAAGACCAGGGAGATACGTTGGTTGGCTGATGGGGTTTCCTGCGACTGCGGGGCCTATTTCCGATCCTCCGTCTGCTCATGCGTCCAGGCGGAGTTCCTCTGGGCGGTGTCCGCTGGCTCCCTTGACACCTTTGAGGAACAGTGGGCGCTGTCTGGGGTTCTCTGCTCGGTGTCCCCATCCAGGGCCGTCCCTAGCCATTCTGAGGCCCTACGCACCACCCCTAGGGGGGGATGTGTGGGGCCCCAGGCCTCCACAGGACCCGAAAGGGGGCTGGCCCCAGGCCTCTGTGGGGCGGTGGGGGGCTGGCAGGGGGAAACCGCCCCACAGCACTCACCGGTGGTGCGACTGGGGCCAGGTCGCTGCACTTCCCCCCACCGGTGAGTGCAGGCCCGGCCCCTGCTGAAGTGCTCAGGGGAGTGGGGGGCGGGGTGGGAGCGGAGTAGGGGTGGGAAGAGGCGGGGCCGGGGCGGAGCAGGGGTGGGAAGAGGTGGGGCTGGGGCGGAGCAGGGGCGGGGGCCATGAGGAAGAGGCAGAGCAAGGGCTGGAGCAGCACGCAGCAGCCCAGGGCACCAGGAAACTTGGTGCCCCAAATTTCCTGGTGCCCTTCTCAGCTGCGAACTTTGCGTATGGGTAGGGACAGCGTGTCCCCGTCCGGTTCCCTTCGTTTACCCCTGTGACCTCACCCCATCCCTGTTATATCTTTAGTTGTCCCTTGTAATTAATTGAGATCCCGGACCTTGTGGATTCTCCCCTTAGGCTGGGGGAGGTCCTTTAGCCTTGGGCACTTCTGCCCCCCCAACTTCCAGGATCCCCACAGGACAGGGATGCAGTACCAGAATCAGCCAGGCTTCTAGGAACCAACCCATCCTTCCCACTAAGAGGCTGCAACACAAATAAATAACAATACTTCTAAATTATTAGTATTTAAAGTAAACACATGAGTGCGTCCTCCCCTCCCGTGGGGCAGAACGGGCCCCCAAGTGATGGGGGTGGGGGGGGAAACCTTCCTTGTTGAGGCGTGGGTGGCCACCTCTCTGCTCTGCCCTGATTTGAGTGTGGTGTGGCGCTTTTAAAGTGCCTTGACACCCATTTCCCCTCTGGGCAGATTTATTTCAAAGGCAAGAGGGGGGATCATGCAGTGTTATGCTGCCATGTTTGCTGTGGAGGGGGTGTTTTTTCCTTTGAAACCTCACCGGTGACCACCCCGTTAGGAGCTCCGTTTCCACGTGGGCGATTCGAAGTGTAGCAAGGTTCGATCCCGATTCCGACGCCTGGCTCTAGCTGGGTTCCACTGGTCAGCAGCGTGGTTTAAAAGGGAGAATTGCCCAGCCCCAGTGCAAATATTAACATATTCATCCAGATGACGCTCCTCTCCCTCGGGGCAGATGTGTCTGTGTGCGGGCTTTCTGTCAGGATGACTGGCTGAAAAGCGATCCGGTTGCTAACACGTGGTCCGGATTACCTCTATTTACATTTCCTCCCCCCCTTCCCCGCCTTCTCTTTGGGAAGATGGGCAGTTCGCTGAGGGTCCCGGGTTAGGTGAGACGAGATCTGAAACTTTAAACCGTTTCATGGTTGTTTGTTTTATGATCCTGTTGGGCCACGTGTTTACCCAGATCGTGCCACCATCTGGATTAGATAATTTGTTGGAAATTAACCGCGTTCGATGGTTATCTACCATCGGTTGATTAAAACTCGTTGGGAATTTATGACTGGACACTGGGGTGGGGGCGGGGGAATAACACACCCACCCAGGAGTGGGTGGACTTGAGTCATGTTCTGATCGGTGGGGAGGGGGCGGATGTGGAATCAGTGTGTAACCCCATCCATTCAGGATCACAAGGAGCACTCAGTCAGAACCGATGCAAAAAGCCAGTGATGTTGCTCCAAACAGTTTATGACTTTGCAACAGCCACTTCCTACCTTGGCTAGCCCCTTTGGTCGGCTGCCAGCTGCCCACCGGTTTGCTGAAGAGTTTCACCTGCAAGTAGGCTTAACTTCTGCAAAAGGGCTCATGGGCAGGTCTGCCAGGGGATCTAACAGCTGACAGAAGGCTGCAGGGGCAGACGTTATTGTGGGAGGCTGAGCTGGGAACAGGTCAGACTAGCTTTAAATGGTGCCACTTCTATTAGGAATCAGGAGACGAACCTTTTCCCCCCTCCACCCTGTTTTCCATTATTTCCAAAATCCTGATGACTTGGGAGATCTTGTGCTTCACCAATACCCAGTGAAGTAGTGACAGTTCCACCCACCCACTTCCAGGATCCCCACGGGACAGGGATGCAGATTGCAGTGCTAGAATCAGCCAGGCCTCTGGGAACCAACCCATCCTTCCCACTAAGAGGCTGCAACACAAATAAATAACAATACTTCTAAATTATTAGTATTTAAAGTAAATCCAGGAGTGCGTCCTCCCCTCCCATGGGGCAGAATGGGCCCCTCGCCCACCTCCTGGATCCCAATAAGACGAATACCCAGTGATCATGGGAAATCAATGTTTGTTGGAGTCAAATAACCAGCTGTCTCTTGCAAAGTCACTCGCCTGGGGATAAAAATTACCGAATTGAGTGATTACCAACAGGCAGTGAGTTTTACTCGATCTAAACGTAAAGATCTGGATTAATTAATCACAAATTATCCCTCCTCCCCAGCAAAAATCTGATGCATTTTAAAAATGAAGGCATATTTGTTTACAAGTCACTGATCTATCCTGGAGAAAGAAATTGCAACTCACCCTTCGAGCTGTAATGGATCAGTAAATCAATCGCTGTAGTCTCAGATGTTGGGTGTGATGTTTTCGAAGATGTTTTCCATGTGTTGCTTTCTAACTTTATTTCTTCTTTTTTTTTTTAAGTAAATGTTTAGAGGAAAAAGGTGGGGGGGGGAATCCTCAATTGTTATGGGCACACTATTATAATAGTAATAAACGTGGGTGTATTTATCGGTTCGTTTGGCGAAGGAAAAAGTTGACTTCAACCCCAGCAGCACGCAGGCTGTACCAGGGAAAGCAAGTATCAGAGGGGTAGCCATGTTAGTCTGTATCCCCAGAATCAGCAAGGAGTCTGGTGGCACCTTAAAGACTAGCAGATTTATTTGGGCATAAGCTTTTGTGGGTAAAAAACCCACTTCTTCAGATGCAAGTTCATAGATGGATTAGACCCTCAATCCTCAAATGGTATGAAAGGATTCAAAAAATCAAGCACAAACAGGAGGGTAGAGAAATCCGTTGCTTTGTGTGGGTGTGGTTGCTCAGGTGTATTAGCTGAATAATTTGTTAGACAAGCTCCATGATATTTATATAAATTATATACACTGCTTGACAACCCCCACCCCCTTAGCTCAGTTTACAGAGTAGGGTGAATAGCTTCATGAGTAGATTCATGTTTTGTTTAGTTTTTCAAACAGGCTATTCACCTTCATCCCCCCCCATCATCCTCATTCTGCACAATTTAAATCAATGGGACTTTTAACACTGATTTAAATAGGAACAGGCTCAGACCCTATTTGCCCAGCTCTAAGTAAGGGTCCTACATTTTGCATAACTTTATTATCGGGGTTAATTTTGATGTTCTGCTGGATTCACTTAGCAGTCAGATTAAATGCTTCCAAAGTCCCATTCTGCTTCAAAGACTTAGGCACCAACTTAATTTTGAGCATGTGAGTAGCCCCAGCAAAGTCAATGGGATAATTCCTGTGCATAGAATTAAGCATATATGCAAATCTTTACAGTAGTGGGCATGTCTGTGTGTAAACTGCATAGCATCAAGGTACACAGTATTGTGTGTGTGTGAACTACCTAGCCTCACAGCACCCAATATAGTATGTGCATAGCCTGAGTTAAGATGGTTTCAAAACAGGAAATAAGAGGTTTTCTTTTTCTCCCCTTTTTGTCTCTCTCTCTCTCCTCTCCACTCCCTGCCCTTTTCCTTTCCCTCCCTTTTTTTCCATTTTGCCACTGAAAAAAGGAAGGAGCAAAAGTGAGAGGGGGAGAAGTAAACAAAAGAAAATTGTTGTTTTTCCTTTTTCCTCCAGAACAGGACATTTTTTATAAAAAAAATTGCCTTGAACATTTTTGAGGGGAAAAAATAGTTTCTGAAATTTTCCCTGGACACACACCGTTATTCCTCCCTCCCCTCCACCCCCGCTGGGTGCAGCTACAAAGCCACTGTAATCAGCTTCATGGCTCCTGCTGTTTTGTTGAGGAGCCAAGCCCCACGGAGTTTCATGGGATTGAGAGCCAGTGGACCATTCCTGGTGACCCCTACAAAGAGCAGCCACCTGCTTTCCCAAAGACCCTGTGGAGGTGCAGAGAAGGGAACATGGCTCTGGCAGGGAATGGAAGGGGGAGACAGGCCCCCCAAAGCTCAGGGGGCTAGGCCCCTAGCCCACCACAACATGGGGGTCGCTCGTGGCTCCTTCCCTGCAGCTCGCCTCTTCACCATGGCCCTGTCAGTCACAAACTGAGATGTGAGGGAGGCTAAGCCCCATGGAGTCTGTTCCCGTTATTAGTCGGAGGAGTGTTCCAAACCTTGACATGCAATGGGCAGCCTGAGCTGCTAGTTCTCCTGTGAGGCTTATACGTTGGCTCTGAGAGGCACAAGATCAGCTCTGGGCTCGTGGATTGGCCGGAGCCTCGCACAGGAATGGCTCCTCACCATATACAGCTTAATCAGGCTCTAGTTCAGGGATGACTCATCGCCTCCCGCTGCCCCCACTTGGACTGGTGATGGCGGGGGTGGCTGCATGGGGCCCCTTCTCCTTAATGACAGTAGCAGAAGTTTTTTCTCCCCCGCCTTGCCAATGCAGAAATGAAAGTGTGGATGGGATGGGCTAGCACTTACCCCAGCAGCCAGGGTATATCTGTATCAGTGGGTCGGCTGGCTCCATGGCACTCTTTCTTTCCTGCCACACACACAGTCCTCGGAGGTGGTGGTGGTGCGGGCAGCTCCCCCTGGAGCAGTGGCTTTTGGAGTTAACACCCCGCTGAGTTGCATGGGGCAGTCAACCCCTTTCAGAGCAATTGTTTCAGTCTCTCGGCAGACTCAGGCAGATATCACTGCGTCAGTTATATTTGGTTCACGTTGCTGAGTTTTTCTTTGCAACCAAGAAGGATGAAATCTTACTCTTATGTAGAAATGAAAGTGTAGGTTCTGATCTAACTATGTGGCTCTGGGAGCTGAGGCCCTAGGAACAGACCTGAAATGCCTATGCCTTAATCAGACTCTACTGAACGCAACAAAGAGTGTGTGTGTGCACACATGCATATGTTCTGATTTCTGGGTTGTTGTCGGTGGTGGGTCACCCAGGATGTGTGGAATCATTATCCGTTCAGAGTCAGCAAATATTCATGGACCTTGCCCAAATTTGTAACACCACCCGGGATCCATCCTGATTTCTGGGGGATCCATCCAAGCCCCTCTGCAAACTGTGGAGCATTCAGCTGGCTAAAGACTTTTCATATCTGCCTTTCTTTAACTTGAACCAAAACAAAACTCACATCAACAATCTGCCCCGTGGCTACTTGCACTCGTTCCACATGCAGGGCTCCCGTTGATGTGGGAGTTGAGCTGTATATAGCAGGAATCCTGAAATATGGATCAGGAATAACAGTTTTCCCCTTTAGCCTGCAGCGCATATTCGGAGTACATGATCATGAAAAAGAGAGTGATTTCCTGTGCCATAGAAGTTATTTTTATGAATGGAGCCATCTAAAACTTTAAAAACTCCATAACGGAAATGAGAGAGGGCAAACAAGCGGTACTATTTTGCTGAATGGAAAACAAAGCTGAATGTTGTGGTTTGGGCTGCTTGTTCAAGATTTCATTTTTCCTTGATCCTAACTCTCCCATTATGACTTTCAGAAGCAAATAAGGGATAATCCCTTTATGGTGTTTACTTAGTGTATAGGACAATAGATGGAAAAGCACCAGTTTTACTGTAATTGTGACGCTGACAGCAAAATAAACCTAGCCTCACCCACAAGAAATATAGTTCCTTGTGATCAGCAACCACCTTGTGAATTGGTGTTAACTGGCTGTTGCCTCCCAAGTCCTCATCACAATCATAGATCTTTGGGCTGTAAGCCTCTCATGTCTGAACAGAGCTCCCCATGGGCTTTGATGGGGCAACAATGGCAGCACACCCCTTGTTGTCTTTATTTAGATGAAATAAAGATCACCTCAAAGGCCTCTGAGCATAAAACTTTATGGGAAGCTTCACAGTAGCTGCTGACATGGGAAAGCTGTAGAGAGGCCCCAGACCAAAATCTTGGATGCAAACATCTAGGAGTTTGGGGCTGTTCAGAATGTGAGTCCAGATCCGTGTCTTGCAAGTGTCCCTTGTCTTTATTATGGGTCACACCAAACCCCTGGATTTGAGCACACCCATATTTGATTTATTCTGATCAAAATCCGGATCCACCTTTTGAGTCTTGAAGCCATCTTTGGGATACCCAACTGTTAAGAAGGGCCTGATCCAAAGCCCACTGAAGTCCAGGGGATATATACATGGGTGATAATTAATATATGTAACCATAAATGGTTACAGTAAAGAGGCCAAGAACTTTTGCACACACTGACTAAGCCTGTCTTTCCAGGATATAGGAAAGTTTATTATTGTACTTAAGTTTAAAAAATAATGCTAATAAAATAACCATCAAAGTTTTCATTAAGAGCAAGTACTTACATTAACTCTGCCCAGCAGAGCAGCATTACACTCGGTCAATATATATATATATATTCTGTAGGAACTTTGTGAGCATTGACATTGTTCTTACATTTCTCCCCATTAGCCTGTTTCTGTTTGGAGTGCACTTGAGCCAGAGTTCAGAAACATGCCACGTTATTTACTGAGCGGCAGTAACCCTGGAAAGAAATATAGTATTTCACAGGCTGTAAAGTTGCATGGAAAAAAGAAGCCCACTTCTGACACATAGTATCTACTTGGTGAAAGTAAATATTTTTCTGGATTTAATTAGGAGATGTGGTATTAATATTTGTGCAGATAAATCTAGGGTGGGGGAAGGGAAGGCCCCTGTGGTGTAGTTTGTATTACTGAAACAAATTGACCTCGTCATTCGTTATGAATGACAGTGCGAATGAAACTGGATCATCTCTCTCAGCCTCTCAGGTTGTTGCATAGACAGATTGTTTAACTTTTTCCTTGAAAAGGAAGGCTGGGAGTTTCTAAAGGATTAAGGGGGTTAGGTACCTAAAGCCAACTGACTCTCACAAATCTCAGCCAAAAGGTGAGTTTTGCTTGAGGTCGCCCTAGCGTTTTCCACCGAAGGGCCGATCTTGTATCCAGAACCAAGTCTGACTATGTGGAGTTGGCCCATGGGTTCCGTGGGGGGCATGGAAGAGGTAATTCCAGACCACAGAGCAGCTGTAGAGTGCTGTTCTATTCTATCCTGTTCAGAGCTGGGCAATAAATGGTTTTCCCATCCAAATTTCAAAAATGTTTCCCATACTGAGGAAAAGTAAAAAATTTCCTGAAACCAATAATCTCATTTTTTTTTCTTTCCGGATCATGTCAACTGAAATGTGTTATTTCCATTAATTTTGAAAAGTTCATATGGATCTTTTTAAAATTTTAAATTAAATATCTTCTTAGTCTCAATTAATTAAAGTTTTGAAATAGTCATTTTGCACTGAAAAACAAAACTAAAAAAAAAACCTTCGATCTGGGAAATTGATCAAAACTGACCTTTTCCTGTGAACAGGTTGGGTTTTGACAAATAGGCATTTGACAAATAGGCATTCATCGAAAAAACACTTCACTGAAAAATTCCAGACAAACTCTCCTTCTGTTCTATTCTTCTACTACATCTGTCACTATGCCATCTGAGCATATTTCAGGAGTGACTTAAGAAATGTGATTGGCCTCTGTAAAATTGTGTGTAGAATTTTTGGGTGATTTTTATTTTATTCAGTCCACAGTGTGGGTTTTATTAGTGAAGGCAGGTTAAAGGAGTGCACCTTGCACTTAGAATGGAAGATGGTGAGGTTATTGGTGTCTCTTAGGTCACTGAGTTGCAATATGGCTGCTTCTACAAGCTCAGGCTATCATAGCTCTCTCATGGAGTGTGCCACCGTAGGGGTGAAAGGTCACTAGATCTATGTAATCATCTATCCACTGGCCCTGACTCAGACCACCTCTTGCCTATGTCCAGCACACCATCAAGCTTCCCCTATGTGCTAGGACACAACAAATAGCAGCTATTCACCCCATATACCATTATGAAGGGCTACCCGGCTACTGGATCCAAGTACATAGAGATCTAGTGGTCCAAGTGCTTCATCCCACACTAACCCATGTGGAGCCACCTGTAAGCACAGAAGAAAGCGCAATAATAACATGATGATCCCATGATAGAGTAACTGAATGGTGTTATCGAGATAATCAACAGGTTAGTCAACATCATATTAGCCTCAAAAGAGATTAGATTCAGTTCTGGGTACAGAGTCTGAGGTCCTACTATTCCATCATGTCCAAATCATACCATGTGTTGAAAATAAAGAAGAAAACCTGCTGGAAGTGGAGTTAGAGAAGAAGAGACTGGAAAGGATCCAGTAATCAGAAGAAATATTTTTATTTGTTATTTTAATTGGAGGCCAGGAGCCAAACTCTACCCTCAGTTTTCAGTGGAGTGGCTGAGAGCAGAATTTGGTCCCAGTTTTTTTTTTGAGTACCGAGTGAGCTCTGTCCCTGTTATATAAAAGTGACACGTAGCATTTTGTTTCTGTGGGCACTCAGAGCCAGAAAAGGGAGTCGCTAGACAAAGCCATGTGCCCTGAATCACACAGGAAATTAGAGGAACAATAGAACAGAAAATGTAGAATAGAAGTCAGCCTCACAAAGTTCCTTTCATACTCAATGCAACCTAAATTAATCCCAGAAGGCTACATACTTGGAGTAATGTGTGCAGATGGAGGTGAGACCCTTGCATAACAGCAGTGCAGTGACTGTGAAGGCAAAGAGGGCAGCCATTTTGTGCTCAGCAACAATGGAGGTGAGACCTTTTTGGTGACATAAGGGGTTGGGTCACTGGTCTGCTGCACCCCCAGAGCAAAGGGGAAGCAGGTCTAGCGCTTCCTTGCCTGCAGGGGCTGAAATTCTGCCTGAGTGCTAAGTTGGTTGGGATGGAGGAGAGAGAGTCGTTATGGCTTTCCTTCCTTCCCCACTCCATGCCCATGCGAAGGTCCATCAGAATGTGGCCCTTAATTTTCAACAGGCACCATAACAGTTGCTCCCTTTAACCACTATTATGTACTATACCAGGACAACGTTTCAGACTGAAGAAGGAGAAGGAGAGGCAACAGGATAGCCATGGTTTCTTCCTGTGGAATGACCTTGACTACAGAAGCGATACTCTGGGTCCAATTCTTAACTCGCTCCCACCGACCTCAGTCAAGAGTAACTCTACTGAGAACAGTGAAGGTGCACTGCGTGAGCTCAGAATCAGGCCCTCTAAATCTAATATCAGTAGAGTGGCATAATTATTAGTCTAATCACTACTCTGAGCAGTTCAAAGAGAGAACCTCTACATTTTCATATAATATGCTATGGAGCTTCCAGGAGCAGGAGAGGTTAGAGAACTTTAGAAAACAAAGGCATGCCTGGGAAATAGTGCACTTAACCTTCTGGCTTGAGGAGCAATTCATCTCTTTGTTCTTGCCTTTGTACACAAACTGCACCTGAGGCTCTTTGATTTTTAATGATCAGGTAGGCTTGTGAGGAAGAGCCAGGCAGTTAGGGCCTAACTGTGTTAGAAACCATCACCTTACATTAGGAAATGGATTCACCTCTTTGTTCTTCTCTTGTATGGTAATTGGATTCTAATGAATCAACTCATGGGTTTGATTCAGAATATTTTAAGAAGTGTTTGTTGGCTGAAAAATAATGATAGAATCAGTACTGGTTTCCTTGCTTGGTTTGACTATATTCTTTTCCTCCCTAATTCATTTTGCTAAGGGCAGATTTCACCATCTTTACTCCTGCTGAGTAGCATTTATGCACACAAGTAGTTCTGTTGCCTTCCATAAGTACTACTCAATGGGCCAAATTCTTCCCTCACTTATCTCTTTGCAAATCAGGAGTAACCCCCTTGAAATCAGTGGAGTTACACCGTTTTCACACAGTGACTTCAATGGGGTTATTCCTGATTTACACCACTATGAATGGAGAATCAGGTCCAGTATTACCAAGGGAAGTGGTGGATTCTTCATCTCCTGAAGTAATCAAATCAAGACTGGATCCCTTTCTGGGAGAGATCTTTAGCTAGACACAGGTTATTGGGATCAATACAGAAGTAACTATATGAAATTTTATTACCTGATAGGAGATCAGACTGCATGACCTAACAGACCCTTCTGGCCTTAAAATCTATGAATCTATAAGGATTCAGGCAATCAGTAAACAGTGAGCACAGTATAGGACCCAGGTAGAAACACATAGCAACAGTGTTCAAAATCATTGTAGTTTTACAAAGCAACACTCATTTGTGTTGGACAGTTTTAGATCCAATTATACCATACTGACCTGTTTGCTTCTTCAGCCATAACTACTAATTTATATTGTACATGTATAGTACTTTTCATTTAAGGATCTCAAAGCACTTTACAAATTATTAATGAACTCTCATGGTACCTCTGACCTGAAAACAACATGATGAGTCACTTTTCCCTGAGTGAGAACGAAGATTTATAGGGTTATAAGTGAATCATCTTCATTTATTGTCTTTCATATTTGTAGCCATATTCCTAGGAATAAAAGATTGGCTCGAGGAATGAACGTTACTGTACAAAATGTGGTTGTGTTTAAAACTTGTTTATTTTCATTGTTTTTCTTTAGCTTTGTTCTTGGAATTTGTGTAATAAACGTTAATATTTTAAGGGACACAGAGGGTTTGAATCTAATTTTGTACAGTGTGTGGTATGCTGAAAAAAAACAAAACACTGCCAAGTTAATGGACCACATTCAGAGTTTCAGAGGTGAGTCTTAGTATTAAAAAATCTGAAGGAATCCAAGTTGGTAAAACATTCACCATCCCCCGCCCTTCTCAGCTTGTATATTAAACCATTTTATACTCTCACTCACGTACTAACATCTAACCTACACCTCCTTATCCATCAACAATGAAACTGGCCTACTTAATCAAAGTTGGAGACACTCCTGTTCTGAGATGTGCAGCAGGAAAAACAATTAACAGGAGACGTGGACATGAGAAAGTCCATCCAGACCACTCCCGACCCCTTGTTATAATTCCTTCCATCCCCTTAGTATGTTTGTTACATGTGTTTCTTTACAATAAGTGATGTGAAAGGTAGGCAGAGGTGAAGGAAAGAGATCTTGATTTAATCTGATGTGGGGCCAGTGTTACAAGTTAACGCTCTAGAATATGTTGCATTAAGAACTTGCAATCCTAAAACACTTGTGTTGCACCAGCTGGTCCCTCCTGAAACTTGACCCTCTTTCTTCAGTTCCACTCATCACACTGCTTAGAGTCACATAGACTCTTTACATTCACTTCGGCGTTGTCTACACTACAGAGTTGTGTTGACGCAAGTTAGGACGATGTACAGCCACCAGTGTAATTAAACTGCTGTTGCATGTTCACACTCCCTGTGTTGGTGGAGCACAACCACAATAGCAGCTCTTGCAGCGACACAGAGAGCAGTGCATTGTGGGTAGCCATGCCACTGTGCAACTGGCCGCAGGGTGTTCAGAGAAGGGTTTGCAATGCCTTCTGGGGGCAGGTACAGTGTCACATGATAAAGGATTCTTGTTCCCATCATTCCATGGGCATCCTACTGGATTGTCAGCCACTTTTCACCTGCCCTGGTAACCTGCGACCCAGCCATCTCCGTCAGAAAGCCTGGATCCTGCACTGCTCTTCAGTATTGTGCTGTGTGTTATGAACACAAAGCTATAAAAAGAGTCCAATGGGGGGCTATTCGGCTGGCATTTTGCCAATCTAACTTTGTCACAAAAAGGTCTACACCTCTTGTTGATGTGGTTTTATTTTGTCGGCAAAGCAGGAGAGTTTTGTCCGCAGGAGGAGCATTGTAGTGTGTACTCCTCCCCTGTTTTGTCAACAAAACTGTGTAGTGCAGGCAAGGCTCCCCTGGATTTCTTTAACTTCCTTCCACCCATTTACTGACATGTAATTTACACCACTTCACACATCACCCTTGAATTTGGCCCAACCTCCGTCTATCCCAAGAGCTCAGGAGAGAAGTGTATGTGAGAGACACTGTCAGACAGAAATGAAGAGTATTCATTTATTGGATAAAATGGGAAACCCTTGACTTCTGCAGGATTTTAAATTGGAGCAGAATGTAGCCTTGATGCCTAATCTATGTAAAAAATTGCATCACACCTATGTGGCCCAATTTCTCTATAATACTTTCCTGCCTAAGCTGGGCTACAAATTTTATGCAAGATTCATAAAGCAAAACAACCTGTTCCACCATTCCATACTGTCTGCGGCTGTTATTAAGAAATCGTGTGTGTAATTAAGAAATGCCCTGTGCTGCTTTTAATATAAACCCTTGCCATAGTATCAGGATCTGGAAACCATGGGAGACCTTTTGTTTAGAGTATGCTGGAAGCAATGGATTTGTTGCTTTCTTCATGGGTGATGCCAAAATACTGCATAGAGATACTTGGTTGTACGTTAAATTGAGTTGTCTCTTGCACGCCATGATTTTCTTGATTACTACCGTCAGGTCTTCCTGTGCACACAAGAAAAAGAATTGTTTGATTTTTAAAGAGCAAAAATGAAAAAAGAAACACATGCGCTTCAAAATGAATGCCTTATTTCTCTAGAAAGATGCTCTGCATCTCACAACCAGTCTAAGCATGGTTTTATGGACACTGTTGATTATGGTTCCTAAGAAGGTGATTGCAAACATTTAGTGTGTTAGTATTAACAGCAGCTAAAATCATTGCCCCCCTGCTGCTATGCACTGTCTATACACATAGTAAGAGGTGGTCCATGTCCCACAGAGCTTACAGACTAAGGCTATGTCTACACTACAGCCGGGATCGACGCTCCAAGCTCGATCCACCAGCAGTTGATTTAGCGGATGTAGTGAAGACCCACCAAATCGACAGCAGATCGCTCTCCAGTCGACCCCTGTACTCTACCCCCAATGAGAAAAGTAAGGTAAGTCGATGGGAGAGTTTTTGTTTACCTAAGGTACGCCGACTCCAGCTATGTTATTCACGTAGCTGGAGTTGCGTAGCGTAGGTCGACTTACCATGGTAGTGTAGACATAGCCTAAATAATCAAAGGGTGGGAAGTGAAAGGGTAGCACAGAGAGGTGAAGTGACTTGCTCAAGGTCACTCAGCAGGTCAATGGTAGAGCCAGGAATGGAACCCAAGTTTCCCGAGGTCCAGACTAATTCCTTTCCTACTGGCCTGGGCTGCCTAATAAAGAGCCTATTGAAACATGCATATTATGACACATCTTAGGCCAAGTGTTGCCGTCAGTCACACCCATGCCGCCCCTGGTTGCACAAGAATAAGATGAGGGCAATGATCTGGCCCATCAGTTGGACATAGGCAGTGAACTTGAAAACACATGGTGCCCTATCCAGCCGCCTTTGAAATTCAAAAATCATTCTCAAGTCAATAAGAATCTTGAGTATGTAACAAGTGCAGGCTCAGGCCTAGAATACTTCGTTTGCAGTCCTCTAAGAACAATTCATTGAAGCCAGACTTACAAGGCTGTATTATCTTTTCACCCTTCCCTGACCACATCTCCAGCCTGCCCAGGCCTTCCCTTGGCCTGCCCCATCTCATCCCTCTCCCACTGAACCCCAGGAGCACCTTCTGTGGCATTCAGAACAGGGAGGTTGGACAGTGCTATTCCTTCCATTCCACATGGAACAGTTGGAGCCCCATACCCTGAGAGTACCCTTCATACACAGACCTCGGGAAGGGTTGCTGTGGGACAGTGTTGTGTTCCTTCAGGGCGCTGTTCTGAAACCCTCATTCATGCGCTAACCCCCCGCTGACTTTAACGGGGCCAATCAGGTGAGCATCTCCTTGCTGCTGTTGCTGCTTTGCATTCAAGACCAGTTACTGGGTCAGTCGGGACTGTGTGTCTGGGGACTGTTCGAGCCTTTGTTCCCTGGATCATCCTTGATCATCTTCGATCAGCCTCAGTCAGTCTTGTGATCATCCTCTCCCTGTGTGAGTAACAAGGGGCTAGGGCTGACCTAGGAGAGAAGGTCTTAAAAGCCAGTGGCTAAGCGACCAAGGGACAGCAAACAGGGGAGTTTGAGAGGGAGTTGTAATATAGTCACTATAGTTAGGAAGAGCCACATCAGCAGTCCCAATGCTGCTCCTCTCTCCTCCACCTGTGCCTGTATCCAGACAGACAATCGGATCATAGATGCCTCTACCCAGATCCTGGTGTAGATTTGCAGAGACTGTGGCCGGCATTTCCCACTCACAGAAAGCCAGGTGAGCGGGACCATCCCGGGTGAAAGGTGCCTGCTGGTGGAATCTCTCAGGAAGCAGGTGGGAGAGCTACAGGAGGAGGTGGCTAGGCTGAGGAGCAGCCGTGCCCGGGAGGAATTCCTTGAGAGTATTCACATGGAGACATTCAAGACTGAGGAAGCTATCCAGCTACAGAGGATTGCTGTCACACCACTGGGGGAGGCGTATATGGCTCTGTCCCAGGGAGGACACTGGCAGCTAGTTACTTCCGGCAGCAGGCAGTGTTCAACCACTACTCCCAACCCACCCACCATGGTGATGGAAAACCAATAAGCTGCCCTTGCAACGAGCGATGAGGAATCACCCCCAGAGGGGGTGGAGAAGCCGTGTATCCCCAAGGCTGAGTGGATCGCAGCCATCGCTCCCAGGAGGAAACGTAGAGTAGTGGTAGTTGGTGACTCACTTCTGAGAGGGATGGAGGCACCCATCTGTCGACCTGACATGACATCCCGGATTCCCAGGAGGTATGCTGGCTGCCAGGGGCCAGTATCTGAGATGTTACAGAGGGATTGTGGAGGATCATCCAGCCCTCTGATTACTACCCCATACTACTCATCCATGTGGGCACTAATGAGACTGCGAGGTATGATCAGAAGTGACTACAGGGCTCTGGGAGTAAGGGTGAGGGAGTTGGGAGTGCAAATGGTGTTCTCTTTGATTCTTTCGTCAAGGGTAGGGGCCCAGGCACAGATGCATCCTGGAGGTGAATGCCTGGCTGTGAGGATGGTGTCACCAGGAGGGCTTCGGCTTCCTTGACCATAGGATGCTGTTCCAGGAAGAAGGACTACTAAGCAGAGATGGGGTCCACCTATCAAGGAATGGGAAGAGCATATCTGGATACAGACTGGCTAACCTAGTGAGGAGGGCTTTAAACTGGGTTCAAAGGAGGAAGGTGACCAAAGCCCACAGGTAAGTCAAGAACATGGAGCCCTGGGAGAATGTTTGGAATTTGGGGGAGCATGGGCTGTTATAGCAGGGATAAAGGAGAGCCAAGAACAGTGTGTGTGTGTGGGGGGGGGAATCAAATCAGTACCTTAGATGTCTGTATACGAATGCAAGAAGTATGGGGAATAAGCAGGAAAAACTCGAAATGCTAGTAAATAAACATAGCTATGGCATCACAGAGACCTGGTGGGATAATACACATGGCTGGAATATTGGTATAGAAGGGTACAGCTTGCTCAGGAAGGACCAGCAGGGAAAAAAGGGAGGAGGTGTTGCCTTCTATATTAAAAATGTACACACTTGGACTGAGGTTGAGATGGAAATAGGAGACAGACTTGTTGAAAGTCTCTGGGTAAGGATAAAAGAGATAAAAAAACAAGGGTGATGTCATGGTAGGGGTCTTCTACAGACCACCTAACCAGGAAGAAGAGGTAACAAAATCATCCAAAGCCCAGGACCTGGTGGTGATGGGGGACTTCAGCTACCCAGATATCTGTTGGGAAAATAACACCGCAGGGCACAGATTATCCAATAAGTTCTTGGAATGTATTGGAGACAATTTTTTATTTCAGAAGGTGGAGACAGCTACCAGGGGAGAGGCTGTTCTAGATTTGATTTTGACAAATAGGGAGGAACTGGTTGAGAATTTGAAAGTGGAAGGCAGTTTGGGCAAAAGTGATCACGAAATGAAAGAGTTCATGATTCTAAAGAATGGGAGGAGGGAGAACAGCAAATTAAAGACAATGGATTTCAAGAAGGCAGACTTTAGCAAACTCAGGGAGTTGGTAGGTAAGATCCCATGGGAAGCAAGTCTAAGGGGAAACACAATAGAAGACAGTTGGCATTTTTTAAAGAGACATTATTAACGGCACAAGAGGAAATTTTCCCACTGCATAGGAAAAAGAGGACGTATGGCAAGAGACCACCCTGGCTTAACCAGGAGATATTCAGTGATCTAAAAATCAAAAAAGAGTCCTACAAAAAGTGGAAACAAGGTCAAATTACAAAGGATGAATATAAACAAATAACACAAGTATGTAGGGACAAAATTAGAAAGACCAAGACACAAAACAAGATCAAACTAACTAGAGACATAAAGGGCAACACGAAAACATTCTACAAATACACTAGAAGCAAGAGGAAGACCAAGGACAGGGTAGGCCTGTTACTCAATAAGAGGGAGGGGGAAATAATAACAGAAAATGTAGAAATGGCAGAGGTGCTTAATGACCTCTTTGTTTCGGTTTTCACCAAGAGGGTTGGTGGTGATTGGACGTCTAACGTAGCAAATGCCAGTGAAAATGAGGTAGGATCAGAAGAGGCTAAAATAGGGAAAGAACACGTTAAAAATTACTTGGACAAATTAGATGTCTTCAAGTCACCAGGACCTAATCAAATGCATCCTAGAATGCTCAAGGAACTGACTGAGGAGACATCTGAGCCCTTAGCGATTATCTTTGAGAAGTCATGGAAAATGGGAGAGATTCCAGAAGACTGGCAAAGGGCAAATACGGTGCCCATCTATAAAAAGGGAAATGTGGGCAACACAGGGAATTACAGGCCAGTCAGCTTAACTTCTGTACCCAGAGCAAATAATTAAGCAATCAATTTGCAAACATCTAGAAGATAATAAGGTGATAAGTAATAGTCAGCATGGATTTGTCAAAAACAAATTGTGTCAAACCAACCTGATAGCTTTCTTTGACAGGGTAACAAGCCTTGTGGATGGGGGGAAGCGGTAGATGTGGTGTATCTTGACTTTAGTAAAGCTTTTGATACTGTCCCTCATGACTTTCTCATAAATAAACTCGGGAAATGCAACCTAGATGGAGCTACTATAAAGTGGGTGCAAAACTGGTTGGAAAACCATTCCCAGAGAGTAGTTATCAGTGGTTCATAGTCATACTGGAGGGGCATAACGAGTGGGGTCCCACAGGGATCAGTTCTGGATCTGGTTCTGTTCAATATCTTCATCAGTGATTTAGATAATGGCATAGAGAGTACACTTATAAAGTTTGCGGACGATACCAAGCTGGGAGGGATTGCAAGTGCTCTGGAGGATAGGATTAAAATTCAAAATGATCTGGACAAACTAGAGAAACGGTCTGAAGTAAATAGGATTAAATTCAATAAGGACAAATGCAAAATACTCCACTTAGGGAGGAACAATCAGTTGCACACATACAAAATGGGAAGTGACTGCCTAGGAAAGAGTACTGCGGAAAGGGATCTGGGGGTCATAGTGGACTACAAGCTAAATATGAGTCAACAGTGTAACACTGTTGCAAAAAAAAGTCAACATCATTCTGGGATGTATTAGCAAGAGTTGTATTAGCAGGAGTGTTGTAAGCAAGACACAAGAAGTAATTCTTCTGCTCTATGCTGCACTGATTAGGCCTCAACTGGAGTATTGTGTCCAGTTCTGGGTGCCACATTTCAGGAAAGATGTGGACAAACTGGAGAGAGTTCAGCGAAGCGCAACAAAAATGATTAAAGGTCTAGAAAACATGACCTATGAGGGAAGATTGAAAAAATTGGGTTTGTTTAGTCAGGAAAAGAGAAAACTGAGAGGGGACATAATAACAGTTTTCAAGTATGTAAAAGGTTGTTACAAGGAGGAGGAAGAAAAATGGTTTTTCTTAACCTCTGAGGATAGGACAAGAAGCAATGGGCTTAAATTGCAGCAAGGGAAGTTTAGGTTGGACATTAGGAAAAACTTCCTAACTGTCAGGGTGGTTAAGCACTGGAATAAATTTCCTAGGGAGGTGGTGGAATCTCCATCACTGGGGATTTTTAAGAGCAGGTCAGACAGACACCTGTCGGGGATGGGCTAGATATTTAGTCCTGCCACGAGTGCCGGGGACTAGACTAGATGACCTCTCGAGGTCCCTTCCAGTTCTATGATTCTATGACCAACGCAATTTCCAATGCCCACTGAACTGTCTAAGCAAACACAGCAGCTGACATCCCTTCCTCCAGAAGAAAGTTCTAATACATTCTTGTTTAACTTGCTGATGAGTGCAAAAACACTGCAGGGGAGGCCTGTCCTCCAGGAAGCCTCTACAGCCATCAGTGCTCTTGGCAAGGAAATTTTGGTGTGTCACATTCAGTATAGCCCAGAAACATTATGACCCTTCAACTCTCCATCTCCATAGAAAGAAAACCCAAGCAATGGCGCATGGCACTGTATGGAGAGACAGATCAGGTGTATCATTCAGATAAAGTAGATACTTGGGAACTGCGGGAATACTGATCCAAAGGTCACGGAAGCTAATGGGATTCTTTCTATTGAATTTATGAGTCCAGAAAGGACTATTGTGATCATCTAATCTGACCTCTTGCAATAACACAGGCCATATAGAATTTCACCCAGTGATTGCTGCATCAAGTCCACTAACTTCTGGCTGACCTAAATCAGATCTTTTAGAAAGGCCCTGAATCTTGACTTAAAGACCCCAAGGGATGGAGCATGCACCATACTCTTTGGGAAGCTGTTCGGTGGTGACTTAACCTCCCTGTTAAAAATGTGCATCTTGTTTCTGGCTTGAAGTTTAGTTTTAACTTCCAGCCTTGGGACCTCATTATGCCTTTGACTGACAAAGTAAAGAACCTTCCACTCTCAGAAATCGTTGTCAGTGTAGATACATATAGATCAACTCACCTTTATGCAGAGTAGATACATATAAATCAAAGGACCATATAGATCTAGTCACCTTTTATTGAACAGCTTGCAATGAACTTGGATCAGGTTGTACAGTGAGTATCGATATCTGAACCAATTTGGACGAGACATTTTCCTTTTGCCACCAAAAATGTCATTTAAAAAACAGCACTGATTGGCACTCTTATTCGTAGTCTTATCAGAGAGGCCCAGGAGGCTGAACGAGCCTGGGGACCTACTAGCATGGGATATGGGGTGGAGTACTTTTTAAGGCAAGGTAGGGAAAGCTGCCCAGCCAGTATCTGTTCTGTGGACAAGACAGGAGTTCAGTCTCCAGGTCTCTCACCCTGGCTGCTTTCAGGAGCACTGATTTAACTCCATCCCCACACAAATGCAATGTCCCATCTTCAGCCGGTGATATAACTAATCAAAATCATTGCAAATAATACATTAATCACCCTCTTTTCTTTCCTCTGCACCCATCTCTCCCAAACAGCTACCCCGGTTGGAATATGTCTTCATAAATCGTACCGTATGCTCTTCTTTTATTCTGAAATATATATGCCCCTAGAGATAACATACATAGGAGAGACAAGAGAGTGATTAATGGAAGTAGGTTCAAAAATTGTTGATTGTGAGTTCTGCTGTAGGATCAATCAGTTGGGTTGATTGAGATCAAGCTGATCATGGAGGTACCCGTAGATAAAAGATGAAATAATATAAGATAGGTCATCATGTCAGGTGTCTATCTGCTAAAGCACAGGATTGCTATGGAACACCTGATGTACCCATTAGTTTTCCTCCAAGAAACAATTTTGCTGAATGAGACCAATTGTTATGACTGTATTTTAACTGAACAAGTGGGGGGTTGCCCTTGTTATATGTCAGCCTAGGTCTGGTATGTATTTTTTTCCAAGTTTTAACCTGGGCATATGTTACTCAATCACATCATTAGGTAGCCGGAATTCTAATTCCCCCGTCATGATTTTTGACCTAAAATCTAATGCCAATCCAGTCGGGGCATGCAAAGGATGAGTGGTCGGTGTGTTGTTAGGACCTTACAATGCTTCTGCACTTCCACCAGCTATCTGTCTTCTCACATCCATATTCAGCTCATCCATGAGCATGGCAAAGGCACAGAAACATAATAGAGACCGGGGAGCCTTTTTATGCGAATGCAGGCCACACTTCCCATCCTGGATAACGGCTCCCTACAGTCTTTAATGAAAAATGCGATAAGAAATAGCTGCAAGACAGATGGACAAGGGTGGATGGACATTCCGCTGATTTCTTTAATTTTACACTAATTTGAAAAGCCAATTCATTCTCTTTTCTGCTCTTATATTCCACCCCAGGCCCTCTTTTTATTAATGAGTAAAGTAGGTTGGAGTGCAGTTTGTATAAAATACATCTGCCTACCATTCACTTGTGTGTCTGCCTGCATGTTATATCTTCTGATTTGCAGTGGAGTTGTGACCATTTTGGTCCCAGGATATCAGAGACACAAAGTGGCTGATGTCATATCTTTCATTGGACCACCTTCTGCTGGTGAAAGAGACACTCTTTCCCGGCCCAGCGAGCTCAGCTCCCCAGACCCCCAGAGCTTGTCTCTTTCATCCACAAGAGTTGGTCCAATAAAAGATACTACCTCACCCACCTTGGTTGTGTGTGTGTGTACTGTAGCTACAGGAATATATATATGAGCCTGGGGACCTACCAGCATGGGATATTTGTATTGTATGTCTGTGTGAGTGTAATACAGGCATGGGTGATAGGAATATATGTGTATGGGGTGTTGTGTTTTCAAGGTGTGAGTGTCCATGTGTGTATGGAATGTGTGTGTTGTACTTAGCACACACAGAGAGATTTATTCCCTTTTATTGCTATGGCTACTGTATGTGTGACCTGTCAGTGTATTATAATCAGCGCCACGAGGTTGGCCTTGGGCTTTCCCTGGTAGGTTTTCGGAGCTCATTATGGCCTACACTTGAGTTTGCTCAGCTGCTTTACCAACAGCCCAACTTTTGATCTCGGCTTGGGAACCGGTTGCCCACCCTGGCTCTATAGGTACCCTGCCCTCTGTCTTCACCGAATCTCCCCCCCTTTCCCTTTCGCCCCTTCTATTATGTGTCCCCTTTGCTGACACACAAAAGCTTTGTGCGGTGCTTGTGTGTGGTCCCCAAGGGGCGCTGGAGCGGCGACAAGCTGATTTTCGGCGAAGGCGCTGCGGGACCTGTGTGTGAACCGGGTCAACGAGCAGCTTTCGCTCCACGACCCCCCGCGTTGGCTAAGGTGGGGACAGGCCTCCCCCCCGGGGGCGAGCGCACCCTACCCCAGGCAGAAGGGCCTAGTCGCAGGGCAGACTCCCCAGTCTCAGGAAACCCCAGCCCTGCAATCTGGAGATTGGTTGATTGCCTCCCCCCTTGCGGAACACATGGGGTTTAAAGGGATCATTTGGAAAGCCTTTGCAAGCATATGGATCGTTTTTAAGCTAATGATTTTTAATTCACTGTGTTTCCCGGTTTCTTTTTTAATTGAGGTTTTTTAGGTGGGGGGGGGGGAGGTTGTTCTGTGCTGCAGAAAGCACCGCTGCAAAGGGGGGGGGGGATTGGTGTGTCAAACCTTTCCCAAGCCCTCTTGTGCCCAGCTCATGTCCCTCCCATCGAAAGGACAGGAACAGCGGCTTGCCCGATCTTCTTCATCGTGATATTACCAAGTACAGGCCAGGGTCACTGCAGCCAGATCCAGTCGGAGACCCGCGGCCAGGTTTGTCTTTCAAACAAAGATACCTAGAGGCTCCGGTGGTCCTAGTCCTGATCTGGAGGAAATAATAATAATAACAATAAATAGAATAAATTAGGACAAATAATAACGAATGAAGACTTGCTCATCGGAGGAAATCGGTCAAACAAAATACACAAGGGGACACTTGGACTCACACCCCGACGGGGTGCGGTACAGCTGGCTGGCGAGAAAGTCGCTGCGATTTGGGGATGTGGCTGGACTGTCACTGTGCCTTTTGGGGGTGGGGGGGGGGAGAAACCTGATGGGGAATCGGACCGCTTTGTGAATGCAGAATTGCCTGGCAAGGGCGTGTTGATTTCCTACAGCCACGTCCATCTTTCACCTCGCCCCGCACTTCTCCTTAGGGTGCTTTAAATCCGCGATTGCTAGATAAACGGTTTCAAGCAGGTGGGTTTGCGATTTGTAATGGCAGAGGGCACAGGGCCGGTTTTGTTGCAGAAGCAGAGACGGGTGCGAGCCTGACCCCACTGAAGTCGATGGAAGTTGGACCATTGAAGTGGGGCCAGGAATTCACCCTAGATAGCCACAGCACGTGTGTGTGTGTGTCTACACTTGGGTGTGTTACATCTGTACCAGGTGATTTTTTTTCTTTCTTTCTTTTTTTTTTTTTTTTTTTTTAGCGTCTCCTTTTCGAAAAAGCTTCCACACACAACCCGCCCCTCATCGCGGAGTCGGGCCTGCAGCAGGGGACGCCTCGGCCCGCTGCCAGTGCAGCGTCATGGTTTCCTGACGGGTGGTGGGGAAGCCGAGGGAGGCTTTGCGGCTCCGCTTCCTTCCCAGCCGAAAACCATTTCACCTCCCCGGATAGACATCCAGCTCCGACCTCCTTCCCCTCCCCTCTGCGCCTTATTTGTACAACCGGGGCTGTGCCTTCAGAAATCAGCCCAGCCCGTCTTGCGTCTTAAACCTTCCGGGAGATTTTGTTTCTCTCAACTTGGAAGAGCCGAGCGAGCCAGAGACCTGGGGGGAGAGGAGCCGGGGGGAGGGAGAGGTTGCTGGGGGGACGGAGAGGTTGCCGGGGGGAGAAGGGGGGAAGAAGCCAGGTGGGACGGAGAGGTGGCGGGGAGGGGGGGAGAGGTTGCTTGTGGTGGGGGGGGGAAGAGGCCTGGGGGGAGGGAGAGATTGCCGGGGGGAGAAGGGGGGAAGAAGCCGGGTAGGACGGAGAGGTGGGGGGGGGGAGGGAAAGGTTGCTTGGGGTAGGGGGGAAGAGGCCAGGGGAGAGGGAGAGGTTGCTGGGAGAGGGAAGAGACCAGGGGGGAGGGAGAGGTTGCTGGGGGGACGAAGAGATTGCCGGGGGGAGAAGGGGGGTGGGACGGAGAGGTGGCGGGGGGGAGAGGGGAGGAGAGGTTGCTTGGGGTAGGGGGGGAAGAGGCCAGGGGAGAGGGAGAGGTTGTTGGGGGGACGAAGAGATTGCCGCGGGGAGAAGGGGGGAAGAAGCCGGGTAGGACGGAGAGGTGGGGGGGGGGGGAGAGGTTGCTTGGGGTAGGGGGGAAGAGGCCAGGGGAGAGGGAGAGGTTGCTGGGGGAGGGAAGAGACCAGGGGGGAGGGAGAGGTTGCTGGGGGGACGAAGAGATTGCCGGGGGGAGAAGGGGGATGGGACGGAGAGGTGGCGGGGGGGGAGAGGGGAGGAGAGGTTGCTTGGGGTAGGGGGGGAAGAGGCCAGGGGAGAGGGAGAGGTTGTTGGGGGGACGAAGAGATTGCCGCGGGGAGAAGGGGGGAAGAAGCCGGGTAGGACGGAGAGGTGGGGGGGGGAGAGGTTGCTTGGGGTAAGGGGGAAGAGGCCAGGGGAGAGGGAGAGGTTGCTGGGGGAAGGGAAGAGGCCAGGGGGGAGGGAGAGGTTGCTTAGAGAAGTGCGTTATTCACTCCACTCTTTAAAGCTTCTTTTCAAGGCTCTCTCGAGTTGGGCAAACTGAAAAGCAAAACAATCATTAGAGATAATTGCTTGTGGCCAAACACAGGCATCAAAGCCCCCGGGCTCATTTGTGCCGGGCCTTGGTGTGCGATCCGAAAAAGTGACCCTTGTTTTCTCGCTGGAGTGGGGGAGCACATAGAAAGTGCCAGATGGAGGGACCCCCTTTGCCCTCTCCAGCGGCTCAGCCGTGTCCGCCCAGGCGAATAGGCGCAGAGGCCGGGATAAAAGGGACAGAAAGAAGGGTCAGAAGAGGTTGCATAATTACCAGGGGGTGGGAGGAAAGAGAGAGGACGGAGGATACTCACCACCGTCATGGAGTTCTATGCATGAGCGACCTCATCTGGGGATGGGGTGTGGGGGTCCTGTTTAACCCGGAGGGGGGGGGCGGGGATCATGGACGCTAATGATGGGAAAGCATCTCGGACCTGATTGAAAGCCAGTGGGAACTGAAGTCAATGGGAATCTTTCCACTCATTTCCGTGGGAGTTGGGTCAACTTCTCCCCACCCCCCAAAATATGTTGCTCTTGTGTGAATTTAGGATAACCTGAGACGCCCCGATACTCGCCCCAATCTTGTCGAGTTACTCTGAACACCCCAAGAGAGGCTCATTGGCAGTGTCCTGGGTACCATCCCCTCCCCCTTGGGGACCTTGGGTCACAAATTCTAATCACTCGGGAGAGGGGGGTTCCGGGGAGGAAAGGAAAAATAAAGTACAATCCAATAAAACCCACCCACGGTGTTTTCAGCCCCCCTCCCAATTCGAAATATTAACTGGCGTCAAGAGAGACGTTGGGTTCGTCCACACTGGGCCTGCTGATTTTCCGACGTGTTGGCTTAAAACGTGTCAGTCGGTGGCATGACAAGAAAAGGTGTAACAAAGGCTCCCTCTAACAATTGAGTCTCCAGAGAGGCACGTTATGAGCCCATCACACTGCCAGAATCCATGGGGCTGGGGGCAAGTCACAGCCCCCCACTCGCGGGAGCTCAGCAGCAGCTGGGAAGGATGGGGGAGAAGCTGTCTTTGAAGGCACTCTGCTCGGCAAGGCTGAAGGCACAGCGCCAGGGGGCCGTGTTCGCCGTGTTTAGAGCTCACTGGGTCCTATGATAAGATAGAGTCAGGGTTTCTGCGAGCCCAGCCTGTCTCTCAGTAATGGGCTTGTAATGACCTAAACGATCTGTTGATGAGGGACAATAAATCTGTCTTTTCGTCCTGTCATTTCATCGGGCCCTGGGTAAGGCTGTTTGCTTAAAATAATCTCAGCTGCTTGCAAAGGAAAATGAAAGCCACTGGAGGAGGAGAATGCGAGGAAATACTAGAAAAGCTTGAGTTAAATATATGGCTTAGGTTAATCGTATATTAATCCTCATTTGCCATTTTTATTAAAGCGAATGTTAAAAAATGTATAGAGTCCACAGGTTAAGAAAAGAGTCTGTACATCTGGGTATAGTGCTTAGATTATCCACAATACAAAGTTTGTTTTAAAAAGTCATAAAATACATATAGTGCGTACTCCATATCTTCGATCAATGCAAATATGAGTCTACAGCTTATGGGTAAAAAGAAAAGGAGGACTTGTGGCGCCTTAGAGACGAATCAATTTATTTGATCATAAGCTTTCTTGTGAGTTACAGCTCACTTCATCGGATGCACACTGTATGCATCCCATGAAGTGAGCTGTAGCTCAGGAAAGCTTATGCTCAAATAAACTGGTTCGTCTCCAAGGCGCCACAAGTCCTCCTTTTCTTTTTGCAATTAGGGATGTGATCCAAGGAATTTTTTTTTCCCAAGGGCAAAACATTCCCTGCAGCTGAATCCGTATTTATCTATTTGTAGTTTTGCGACCGGGTTGGAGACATTTATCAAACCTCTGAGGCACTTCTGTCCACCACAGGTGTTCAGTCAGCTGTCCGATCAGTTCGAAAAGTAAAAGGAATGATCCTTTTCCTGCAAAAACAAGGAGGAGTCCGGTGGCACCTTAAAGACTAACCGATTTATTTGAGCATAGGCTCCATGCATCTGAAGAAGTGGGGCTTTTTACCCAGGAAAGCTTATGCCCAAATAAATCGGTTAGTCTTTAAAGTGCCACCGGACTCCTCCTTGTTTCTGTGGCTACAGACTAACAGGGCTACTCTTCTGATTCTTTTCCTGCCGTTTTTCTTAAGAGGACATTTGTATAGCGGGTGTGGGGTGCTTGCTTTTGTTTTTTTTTAAATCTGGGCTCTGCAGATAGAATTACAAAACCCCACCCCGACTTCGCTTTTACCTTTTCAAAGCGAAGGCTCTTCCCTGAAAGATCACTTCACCCAACAACCCTGTTTGGGAACTGGTTGTATTTTTGCATTCCAATACTTCCAGATCTCCACTGTATCATCCCCAGCCTCCAAACGTGTGTAACACTCAGACCGGACAGAACAGAATTCAACCGCAGACGCAATCCCACTGCGCCCCCTGTGCTCTGAAGAGGAAAGAGCGTGTTACTCGGTCCTTTTAAAAGGGGGTTACTTTCCAATGCTGTTATTGATCGTGTTTTATCACAACAACGCTCTCCACCGAGATATGTTGATTCTCCAAGGCAGCGCGGGTTGCAAGAATGGAAGAGCGATTGTTAAAACTCGAGTTAAAGGCAGCGAGGGTCTAATTTTTCTTACTATTTTGCTTTAATTTTGCAGAAACTCTGCTCAGTCCTTTGCAGAAATTGTAACGTGTCCAAGTGGAGCCCAAGAAGTTGTCGTTAAATATTGGGGTGTGTGTGTGGGGGGGGGGGGGTTAAAAGAAAAGTGATCGAGTGACAGAAAAGCAAGACAAGAAATCATTTCAGTCACTCAAAAGGACCGATTGTACTCATGCAAACCCCGCAAGTAATTGGAGTTTTGGGCTGACTGAGGACTCCAGGATCATCCCTCGAAATAGGCTTCAAAATGTGGTTGCTTTTGATATTTTAGTCGCATGGCTTCTTGCCTTGTTGGAAAACGAGGCTAGGTTCTTAGTTGATTAACCCCTGAACACAAGCGACCCACTAAATAATCTAATATAGCACATGGAAAGAAAGGGGGAAGCCTCATGGATTACCAGCCACTAGCCAAAGCATTAGGAAACGGGCTGGCGTCACAGACCTGGGAATCTGGCGACTTTTAATTGTGTCGGTTTTGTGCGCAAAAATCCAGCGGTGTTGGATGAGATGTCCGTGAGGAATAAACAGCTGCCTTTACTGCCGTGCCAGAATTTAGGGTCTAAGTCAGATACCACTTGCTACAGCAAAATCCATAAGCTTCAGTGACTTCTGGTATTCACAGCCTGGATCACGACGAGCTTTGTTGTGTGCCGCGCTGCGAGGGTGGGGAGCGACTTTACCGGCTGCTCACTAACTTTCTCTCGGGGCCACCTCCCTTTATCCAGACGGTCTCCCCAACAAAGCCCTGAAATTGACCCGAATAGTTGAACGAGGCATCTTTAGAAGACTCGATCAGACGCCTGCAATTCTAGCCCCGATCGGGGAAACACACCTTACTCACCTGAGTAGAAGACTTTGCCGCTGCTTGCATGAGTAACGCTGAATCAGCGGGGTCGGGGGGTAATTTTGATGGGCTACATTGTCTATTCAGTTCGCCTCCGGGTAACTAGGGGAGATTTTTTTTGGAGAGGGGGGAAATTCTCATGTTCGTGTTCACAACCCCCTGTAGAAAAGGAGGACTTGTGGCACCTTAGAGACTAACCAATTTATTTGAGCATAAGCTTTCGTGAGCTACAGCTCACTTCATCGGATGCATGCCCTGGAAACTGCAGCAGACTTTATTTATACACAGAGAATATGAAACAATACCTCCTCCCACCCCACTGTCCTGCTGGTAATAGCTTATCTAAAGTGATCATCAGGTGGGCCATTTCCAGCACAAATCCAGGTTCTCTCACCCTCCACCCCCCCACACAAATTCACTCTCCTGCTGGTGATAGCCCATCCAAAGTGACAACTCTTTACACAATGTGCATGATAATCAAGTTGGGCTATTTCCTGCACAAATCCAGGTTCTCTCACCCCCTCACCCCCCTCCCAAAAACCACACACACAAACTCACTCTCCTGCTGGTAATAGCTCATCCAAAGTGACCATTCTCCCTACAATGTGCCTAATTCAGGTGGGCCATTTCCAGCACAAATCCAGGTTTTCTCACATCCCCCCCACCCCCATACACACACAAACTCACACCCCGTGTAGGTGCTCCCAAGTGCCACTTTTGGAAGCCGCAGGGTAGAGCTTTGGCCACTGGAAAGGTATTCAGTGGATGGAGGTTTTTCCTACTCTAAATCCAGGGACAAATAAACAGGGAAACCCAGCGCGATTCCGGCTTAGGCGTGAAGGAAAATGGGAACCCTGGTTTTAGTTACGCAGCGGTACGGTTTGGGAACAGGTAGCCAGTGGCTTGCGAGCCCACGCATCCGAGGGGTTAGGAAGGGATGTGGCAGCTGGCGGGCAATTTTCTGCTCAGGCTTTTCAACGACCACAGAAACGCCCAACCCCATACTGGCGATCGTTACCCCTGCCAGAGGTGCGATACGGCTGTCTGCGGCCTTGGCGTGGGCTTCAGGTGTGAAAAAACCCGGTCCTGGGCAAAGCAAACGATCGGCCTCTTTTAATCCCCAGCCAAAAACTACGAGCTTCAGGCCCGAGCGCTCTGGGGTGCGCACCCCTAACTGCGCCCCGCTTCCCAGCTGGTGGGAAACAGGCGACGGGGGAAGAAAATGGCCTCGTCTAAATGTCTTTTCACCTGGGACTTTTCCAGCCCGTTGACAGGCGAGGTTTACACCCACTGTGGATCTACCTGTGAGGCGTGTCTCCTTTCGGGTACTTGGGAGAGGGGTGTTTGGTTTTGAATAGCGGTGAAGGAGGGAGTGAATGAATCCGCGTGCAGGGTGATTTCTTATCTGTCTGCCTGGTGTTCAGATACCACGGGGATGGGCGCGGTATAAACGCCAGGTAGCCAGAGAGCTAGAGATGTATTTGGGGCCTGATCCCCGCGGCACAGAAACCAGGGGGAGTCTCTTCGTGGACTCCCGTGGGCAGGGGCGAGGCTCTGCGCAATCTGGGACGGTTCCCACCCACACCCCTCCAGCCTCTCCGGGGGTCCTTACGTGCCTTTCCAAACCGCTCTCTAAACACAGGAGCTGCTTTCTGCGGCCCCGAGAAAGGGGAGAGCTGCTCCCTTTGAATGGTGAGCGGGCGGGCCATTAGCAGGTGCCCCCCTCCACCACGGTGATCAGATGTCCCGATTTTATAGGGACAGTTCCGATTTTGGGGTCTTTTTCTTATATAGGCTCCCCTGATTTTTCACATTTGCTGTCTGGTCACAATGTGAGGCTCAATGTTAGCACCTGCCCTTCCCTTATTACCATTTGAGCAGCCTGGGGAGGGGGGCGGAGGGCACTGGCTGATGGGTGCTCCTACCCCCCCCCCCCATTAGTTAACCTTAAAGGGAAGCCCCCGAGGCCAGGCAGGGCTTGGACATTTGCTGTCTCTGCTCTGGGTTCCTGATTCCCTGTGATCCGGGGGCTTACCATCTAGGCGAGTTGTCTGAAAACATACCAGCTTCCTGCCACCGGGCGCAAACAACCTGTTCAAAGAAAGCCTTTTTTATAGCCCCACACCTACCTCTTCCTCCACTGTGGCATTTTAATAGCCCAGGCTGACCTTGACCTTGCCTAGCCGCACCTGAACCGGGCCATAAACCGCAAGCACGAAGGGATCTGCACCCCCACCCACTAAAACATGGAATGGGGCCATGAACCAAAGTGGGGACACAAGTGGTGGATTGTGTTTTCTGTCAGAGCTGGGGGGCACCTGTTATCCTTAACCAGAGGCCAGAATAAAATACTTAGGCAAGAGAGACCTGAAGCATAGACTCCCAGGGCTGGACTTGAGAAGTCATGTCCAGCCCCCTGCTCTGAGGCAGAGCCAGATGACCAGAAACCATCCCAGACAAGGTCTTCCAACCTGTTCCTAAAATCTTCCAATGATGGGGATTTCACAGCTTCCCTGGGCAGCCTGTTCCAGTGCTTAATTGTCCTTAGAGTTAGGAAATGTTTCCTAATATCTTTCCTTGCTGTAGATTAAGCCCATCACTTCTTGTCCTACCATGGAGAACAATTAATCACCATCCTCTTTAAAACAGCCTTTAACCTATTTGAAGGGCGATGCTGTTTTGTTAGGAATCTTTATGGAGCATTTTTCTCCTTCTATTGATTAAAATTTACATTTTTTTTTAAAAGCTTGCATCATCTGGTTCCCTGCCTGTGGTTTTCTTTTTGACAGCTTGTTTTCCAGTCCCGACAATGAAAAAGAAAAAAGGCATTCAATCATAGCAATCATGTAAAGATTTCAAATGCTAGCAACAAACGTGACAATCCTTTGCCTCCCAAGACTGGCCAGAGGTTCTGGCACTGGGCGAGGTTCTGATGTGCCTGACAAGGTTACATTTGAACCCCCTGGCCATGATTTTTACACTGTTATCAAGATACCCCGGGGGGGGGGGGTTACAATCAAAGCACAATAACACCCGGGTGTGCTGGCAGAGAAATTTGGCTCAGCAAACGCCCCTGTAATAGGGGAAGGGACAGAAACATCACACACAGCCAGCCCCCTTTTTGCCACCTTCTTCCCCTGTTCCCAAAACAACCGGCATCTTTCCCCCAAAGTTCCCAGCTGCGTATGAAATTCCAGAAAACCAGCTATGTTCGAGTTCAGCTCAGGGGCATTTTATTTTTGCCTGGAGAGAGAACCATCCAAGGCTTGGCGTGCAGTGCCTTACATAATAGATCCTGTGTGGAAGAGGAATTTGGAAGATCAGCAGAGATCTATAAGCCAGGGGGCTTAAAGGAGGCTCTTGAGAAGAAAGACAATGACATTTCTGAACCCTGTGTGCTAAAGCTTGTCAATTTCTTTCTCATACCGATTGTGTGGCCACCGCTAGCTGAGACAGTGGATGATATTATTTTCACGGAGATGCACTAGAATAAACCGGGGTGCCCATTTGGTATCAAGACGTTTACAAACATGCTCTCCTTAGAAACCATTTACTCAGGCAGTTGAAAGCCTGTGACCAATTTAAAAGTCTTTAAATGAGTCAATGGTAGCCTTACAGTTTTGTTTTTCAATTGCATTGCTGAATGTATTGTTGATACGTATATTCTGGTTAAATAAAAAATAAAACCAATCGCTCTTCCTTTTGGCTATGAACTTTTAAACAAAGAATATTCACAGTTTGCCCCTTAGGTGGTCCTCTGCAAAACTGAAATATGCACCATTTAAAACAATTGCCATTGCAAAAAAATGAATGCATGCATTTGGACTTTGAGATAACATTGTAATTTACATCCGGAAGGGAAAAATGACTTTTTTGCATTTCTTTAAAAAAAATTTTAAAAAAAGTTGGATGAAGACAAATAAAGGATGATTGCAATGTTTAATCCAGTTCTAAATAAAGAACAATTTGAATCATGCCTTTAAAGATATATTCAAATGATCATAATTTTCTTCCCCTCTGAATATTGCATTGATATTACAGTAGCTGCAATAAAATTAGGAAAAACAAACAAACAAACAAACAAACATTTTTTAAAGATTTTTAAGAACATAAGAATGGCCATACTGAGTTAGACCAAAGGTCCATCCAGCTCAGTATCCTGTCTCTGACAGTGGCCAATGCTGGGTGCCCCAGAGGGAGTGAGCCTAACAGGTAATGATCAGTGATCTCTCTCCTGCCATCCATCTCCACCCTCTGACAAACAGAGGCTAGAGACACCATTCCTTACCCATCCGGGCTAACAGCCATTAATGGACTTAGCCTCCATGAATTTATCCAGTTCTCTTTTAAACTCTGTTATAGTCCCTAGCCTTCACAACCTCCTCCGGCAAGGAGTTCCACAGGTTGACTGTGCACTGTGAGAAGAACAACTTCCTTTTATTTGTTTTATACCTGCTGCACATTAATTTCACTTGGTGGCCCCTAGTTCTTATATTATGGGAACAAGTAAATAACTTTTCCTTATTCACTTATTCACTTTCTCCACACCACTCATGATTTTATATACCTTTATCGTATCCCCCCTTAGTCTCCTCTTTTCCAAGCTGAAAAGTCCAAGCCTCTTTAATATCTCCTCATATGGGACCCGTTCCAAACCTCTAATCATTTTAATTGCCCTTTTCTGAACCTTTTCTAATGCCAGTATGTCTTTTTTGAGATGAGGGGACCACATCTGTATGCAGTGTTCAAGATGTGAGCATACCATGGATTTATATAAGGGCAATACGATATTCTCTGTCTTATTTTCTATCCTTTTTTAATTATTCCTAACATCCCATTTGCTTTTTTGACTGCCACTGCACACTGCGTGGACATCTTCAGAGAACTATCCACGATGACTCGAAGATCTTTTTCCTAATTTGTTGTAGCTAAATTAGCCCCCATCATATTGTACGTTTAGTTAGGCTTATTTTTTCCAATGTGCATTACTTTACATTTATCCACATTAAATTTCATTTGCCATTTTGTTGCCCAATCACTTACTTTGGTGAGATCTTTTTGAAGTTCTTCACAGTCTGCTTTGGTCTTAACTATCTTGAGCAGTTTAGTATCATCTGCAAACTTTGCCACCTCACTGTTTACCCCTTTCTCCAGATCATTTATAAATAAATTGAATAGGATTGGCCCAAGGACTGACCCTTGGGGAACACCACTAGTTACCTCTCTCCATTCTGAACATTTACCATTTATTTCTACCCTTTGTTCCCTGTCTTTTAACCAGTTCTCAATCCATGAAAGGATCTTCCCCTCTTATCCCATGACAACTTAATTTACATAAGAGCCTTTGGTGAGGGACCTTGTCAAAGGCTTCCTGGAAATCTAAGTACACTACGTCCACTGGATCCCCCTTGTCCACATGTTTGTTGACCCCTTCAAAGAACTCTAATAGATTAGTAAGACATGATTTCCCTTCAAAGAAACCATGCTGACATTTGCTCAACAATTTATATTCTTCTATGTGTCTGACAATTTTATTCTTTACTATTGTTTCAACTAATTTGCCCGGTACTGACGTTAGACTTACCGGTCTGTAATTGCCAGGATCACCTCTAGAGCCCTTTTTAAATATTGCCATTACATTAGTTATCTTCCAGTCATTGGGTACAGAAGCTG
This sequence comes from Lepidochelys kempii, assembly GCF_965140285.1. Lineage (NCBI taxonomy): Eukaryota > Metazoa > Chordata > Testudines > Cheloniidae > Lepidochelys > Lepidochelys kempii. Next base: position 101,329,260 of record NC_136387.1, on the reverse strand, counting down.
ATTTAAAGGACAAGTTACAAACCATAGTTAATAGTTCTGCAATTTCACATTTGAGTTCTTTCAGAACTCTTGGGTGAATGCCATCTGGTCCCAGTGACTTGTTACTGTTAAGTTTCTCAATTAATTCCAAAACCTCCTCTAGTGACACTTCAATCTGTGACAATTCCTCAGATTTGTCACCTACAAAAGATGGCTCAGGTTTGGGAATCTCCCTAACGTCCTCAGCCGTGAAGACTGAAGCAAAGAATTCATTTAGTTTCGTCTTTAAGGGCTCCTTTTGTATCTCGATTGTCCAGGGGCCCCACTGGTTGTTTAGCAGACTTCCTGCTTCTGATGTACTTAAAAAACATTTTGTTATTACCTTTTCTGTGATTTGCCTATTTAGCTCAATTTGGAGATTCATTTCTGTTAACAAAACAGCACTTTATAAAATAACTGCATCAAAGGAAACTTATGCTTTCTATTTGGTTTGTGGCAGATGGCTTTATATAGAATGCCAAAGCTTGCAGAGCCTTCACAATGAATACTATTTTAAGATTGGGGACAGGCAGTAAACACAGAGACGCAATTCTTCAATGTGTTTACTACATAGCTATAGAAACACACATTAATGGGTGTGTTTGGTGGCCCACTCTTGTATCTGAAGTTCTACAGTCTATATGTATCCTGAAGAGAACTTCCACACATGTTAAAATGAAATGGGAATCAGGTGCCTATGTGCTTTTGAAAATCAAGTTTTTGTATCTTCAGACACATATGTTCTTTTAAAAAATCTGGCCCATGGCCCCTAATGCAGGAAAACATCCCTGTTTAGAAAAGCACTTAAATGAGTGCTTAACTTTCAGCAAGCACTTAAGTCCCACTAATTGCAGTCGCATTTTACCATGTGCTTAAGTGCTTTACAACGTTGGAATGATTTTAGAACCAGGGCCAGAGTAAAGATTGCAGGGTGGGGCCCATCCTTTATGGTTTATCTTGGAGTAAAATATAAGTATTGTTATTAAACTCTGGCCCCACTGATTTTAATGAACATTTTCTAATTGACTTTAATAAGGTTTAAAATGTGGCCCTATATGTCCATAATGTATGCATACAGGAATAAGCAAGATGTCTTGTGTGTGTACAAAAGGCAGGCTTGGTATTACGGAGGTTGTCATGCTCTCCCCATTCTGAGACCCCATTTTCATTACTTATAAATTTGCCAAACTTCAACGCCCTCCCACTGGACCTACAGAAGCGAACGGACAAAACCTGCACACACCCTCTGAAAAATCGGTGTGGGTTTGTGTGTGTTTTATATGTATATCTACCGATGAGAGAAATACAGACAAATAGATGGTAGATACACATGCACAGAAATATATGAACAAGTTGGAGAACTTTGAAGAAAAGAAGAATTTTGCAAGACAATAGTGGAGATCTTTAGTAATGCCTTGATCCTGTTCCCATTCCAGTCAATAGAAAAACCCTCATTAGCTTTAAAGAAGGATGATCAAGCCATAAAAGCACATTCAGAGTGTATTCTCTGCATAAGTTTTACAATAAAATCTTTTGATTTCACACTCTCCAGTTACCGGTGACTAATCTCTTAGGATTCATTTTACAACTTCAGTGTGAAAAGCTCATGATTTTGCTTTTGATCACTGATAATATTATCTTAGACCTTAGTCCATCCCTTACTTTGCTGCACATTGGGCTACCCACATTTGCCATCCTTGCCTGTCAACTGCCCTTCTCTCCAAATCTTCCCATTTCATGTTGAGGTGTTTGATGTCATTCAGAAGTGTTCATTTCCATGTTATTCATGGTCTTCCTCTCTTTCTTCTTGCGTTTTCTGCTTTCCATTCAAGGGCGGTATTTGGTAAACGTTCTTTTTCCATTCTCAGCACATGTCCCAGCCACTGTTGTCTTCTTTTGTATGTTATTTGTGAGAGGGCACCTTGTCCGGTAATTTTTTTCTGACTTCTTATATTACACACCTTAAAAACAAATCCATGGATTATTTTATAGTCTTCTCTTCCCTGCCTTCTGTCCTGAACTTAAAGCCAGACTCCCAGCCTTTGTGGTTAGTTTGTACCGAAAATGACTCATACTCATCTGGCTGGGCCTATTAATCGAGTTGACTTTTTATTTTTTAAAAGAAAAGAAAACATTTCATGCTACGCCCTGTCCAGCCCTTTCACAGAGCAGACCTTGTCAATTGCGTTCTGACATTTAGCCGTCCCCCAAGGAGCCAAGGCTGATAGTCTAGCTACAGAATATGGGATACTGTGCAGTTACCTATTTGGCAGGCATGTATTTTCGTGCAGTGAAGGAAGGGATTATAAAAGGCATCTTGTACTTATTATATGCCCATCACATGGGCTAGCTGGGCACATGTGCACAGTTCTAGGCTAAAGAGGAGGACCATGACGTCTGGACTGCTCCCCCATCCCTTGCACTCACCAAGAAATTGAGATGCTGCTTCAGCCTTATGGGGGCTCCCTCTCATCAAGAGACAAGTGAATTGTGAATACTAATACCCCCTTGCTCGGTCCATCAGTAGATCTCAAAGTGCTTCACAAAGGAGTATCATTATCTCCCTTTTACAGAGTCACAGGGAGAAGTGACTTGCTCAGCATGGACCAGGAGCAGAGCCAGGAATAGAACCCACTGTTTTTACTGAGTTTAAGTCCAGTGCTCTACCCCCTAGGGGTGCTGTCTTCTGGTTGTGTTCTCCTGCCATATGATGTGGAATCAACATTGCTTCGTGCTGACTCAGAGCTCTTTGGGGCTAACAGTTTTGAGGTTTCTGTGGAAAAATGTGGGCACCCATAGGTCCACCTCACCAATGGTGCTTCTCTGGTGGACCTATGGGTGCCCACATTTTTTCAACTGGTTGTACAGCTGATCAACTTTTTTTTTTTCAAATTTTGAATTTTTACATAGACTTTTCAAATTTCAGCAACAAAAACAGGGGCGGGGGGGGGGGAAGTCAATCCTGTTTTCATGGTTTCGTTCCCCTCGTGTTTTTGACCAGCTCTACTTGGGAATAACAAAGTACCTGAAGAAAGTCAAAGATTCAAGAACGAAGCAAATTAGTGGCCTAATTTAATTTGAGTTAATGAATAACTCAGCCAGCTCAGAGACCCGCCATGCTCTTTCACAAACATTGGGCCATTTTTGCAGGATGAATTTTGGATTCTTAACTGGTGGAACACCATATCTTCCATCTTCACCTACACACTTGTCAATACAATCAGGTGAGAAACAAGACCAGAGTTTGGTCCATAAACTGAATGGGATGCCATGATTGAAACAATCTGGCTTGCCACAACAGAGAATTAAGCTTCCAGTCCCATTCCCAATGAAGCCAATGGCAAAGTCCTCATAAATTTCAAATGGAGCAGGATCAGGCTACCATTCATAATGTGGCTGAGCATGGCGATGCAGTGGAATGGATGCACTGACAAAAGGAGCAGGCATGGAATCCTTCCCCCGGACAGACCGAGTGCAAGGGCTGTGTTTAACACTATTCAGCAATACTCTACAGTGGCACAGGGCAGTAAGTGAAGGAAAATGCCATGTCCATTTGGAACTGCAGGGGAATTTTAATGGGGGGGAAAGCACTTAACCAGCTGGGAATTTAGCTACGCATGCAATAACATACTTGGCATGGAGCATTTCCTGAGGATTATGTACCTTGGGGCAATCTCTTAACCAGTTGCTAATCCCTAGGAAATGCCCTGCACCTCACGCGTAACTGCTTAACCCTAGCCCCGATGGATTTATTTTAAGTCCTGTTTTCCTGTGGTGCTGTGAGGCAGAATAAAACAATAACTACTTTAAACAGTGCAGCCACTTGAGCAGCACCACTGAAGAAGCCAGGAGTGATGCTTGTGTGAGTATGGCTTTATGAGTCTCGCTGCTTTCAAAGAACAGTCCATTTCTCTGGCAAGAGGGGTTCATTTATTTTGTTTAGAGCCTGATCCAATGCCTATCAATGTCAATGGAAAGCATCCTATTGATTTTAATGGAAAGTGGGCTGGGTCTTTGGCAACCAGAACATTTAGGGCTGCTTTATAGAAATGCAGAATGTGAACCACTGGCTGAAACATGGACATCTCTGTACCTTATCTCTCGAGCTAGCATGTTCCACTCTACCCCTGGTTTTCTTCTTTCTGACTTGATTCAACAATCCAAGAGTTCTGAATCCAAGAGTTCTGAATCCAAGCTCTGCTGTTTGTGAACCTGTCAGAGGCATCTTCTCCAGAATGTGCCATGCAAACAGAACTTGAAAACCCAAAGAAGTCCATCTGTCTTTGACTTGGAAGAAACGATAGGCATGACAACGCAAAGATGATGACATCGCAGCTTGAGGCATGCATCGCTGCTATGGAACAGATGGTGCAAAGACATTTTTTTCATTTGATTTTATTAAGATTTTGTTAATGAACTTGGCACCTGGGAACCTCTGGGGGAAATGTTCGAATTTGGAGTAATCAGAACATTCATCATTTCGGATACACTGAAAATCAACAGCTCTGCTTAAGAGAAATGTAGTTTTAGAAAAACACAAAGATACAAAACATGATTTATTATTCAAATTAGCTTCTGCATAATAAACAACACTGCTCCTTTCAGATTTCAAGACCTGATTCTCCTCTTCCTTATGTTAGAATAAGTTGGGAGTAATTCAGTCAAAATCAGTGGATTTTCATCAGTTCCTCCACCAGTACAGTATAGAATTGATGTTACTGAGAGGAAAGGAGGACACTATCAGCCAAACTTTTAAATGGACTGATAGATTTTAAGTCTGAAAGGGACATTAGATCTTCTAGTCTGACCTCCTGTATAACACAGGATATAGAATGTCAACCAGTTACTCTTGTATTGAGCTCTGCTGACTTGTGTTTGACTAAAGCATCTCTCTCAGACAGCCATCCAGTCTGGATCTGAAGACTTCAGGAGCGGGAGAATCCATCGCTTCCCTTGGTGGTCGGTTAACGGATAATCACCCCCAGCGTTAAAAATGTGTCCCTTATTTCTAATTTGCATTTGTCTGGCTTTTTGACTTCTAGCCATTGGTTCTTGTTATGCCATTAAAACAAAAACCCTTTAGTTCTCTGTATTTTCTCACCAGAAAGATACTTATTCACTGTACACTGTAATCAAGTCACCTCTTGATCTTCTTTTTGATAAACTAAACAGACTGAACTCTTTAAGTCTCTCAGTAGAAGGCATTGTTCTGGCCCTCGAATCATATTGATTTCCATATGGCTTGACTTCGCTGGAGTTATGCCAGCTGAGAATTTGACTGTATATTTCAATTCTCGCTAATATTTTATGGTTTCAGTTAGAAGCCTTCCATAGAGACGATAAGCTATTTGTAATGAATCTCTCTCTTGAACTGGGTTAAGCGATTAAATGGGGAAGAATTCACCTCTCTGTGGAGGACCAGCACAAGGTCTTTGACCCACTTAAACCCCCATTTTGAGGGCTTAAATATGACTTAAGTGGGGCAAAAGCCTTGCAGGGGTAAATTTAGACAGGGGTAAATTTCATTCATGAAGACTGATCCTCCGTTGATGTAAATCTACACTGATTTGCACCAGCTGAGGATCTGGCCCATGGTAAGCAACATTAACTCAATGAAGAGCCAGATCATCAACTAATGTAAATTGGCCTAGCCCCATTCAAATCAACAATGTTATGCTAATTTATCCCAGCAGCGGCTCTGGCCCTACATAATTAGTGACTGAATCACCTCTGTGATGCTCCATATTTATGCTGATGTGGCTCTCCTGGCTTCAAGAGAGTGTCACTGATGTAAAGCTGTAGTAACTCAGGTCCATTCCTCTTTGCGATCATTAGATGAAATAAAGAGTCTCGCCTACATTGCAACATAGTCCCTTGAATTTGATTATTTAGGGATTAATCCTGCAAGGCGCTGAGTGTCAGCAGGACTTGGTGACACTCAGAATCTTCCAGGATCAGCCACACATCCATTTTGTCCCAATTTTCCACTGCTTTGCACCTTGTGATGAATCCCTGTGCAAAGTGGGGAGAAAGAACCCACGGGTGATAGCATTATACAAGTGTCTGGGCTAGATCCTCTGGTGTCCCTGAACTCCACCAGCCCAGGATGGCTGGAGTGCTCTGCACTCCATTCAGATCCAGGTCAACCCTTGGTGTGCATCTGGCATGTCTGCTACTCCAAAGAGTGGTGTAACGCCAGCAAGGCTGGCTTTATGCCACCTACCACCGAAACCTCAGCTTGCCTGCTAAGGCAGTTCTCCGTCCTCCTTGTGCCACAAGAGTCCATGTGGGATGGAGGAACTAGCCCATTTTGAACAGATCAAAATGATGACCTAAAATACAAAGCTATTTTTTTGTGTATGAAAATTTTCAAGCCACTAAATCGCTGTTTTTTTTTTCTTTTTTAAAGTCAAAACTTAAGTCCCTCATCATTTTACTTGGAAAGGTAACTATTTCCCATAAACATTTCCTAAACAATTTTCACAAATAAAATGAAAAAGTAATTAATAATCGATAATGTTAATCACACTTACTACATACTTCCTCCGCGTGCGAGAAACTGAAGCTGAGGGTAAGAATGGCCCTGGGACGATCTTGTGGCTGTGAAAGAGGCCCAGTGCAGTTTGTTGTGTTGGTGAGCTATGAAGGGCAGTATTTGCTGACATCCTGCACTGTTCAGCTCTGCTAGTTTTTCATGGCCAGAACTTGTGGATTGACAAGCTCTTCTGACTGCATCAGAAGAACTGGACTGAGTCTACGACAGATTTGAAAGGGGGTTTCAAAACCAGGATTTTACTTTTTCTTCTCTCGCTTTTGTTTTAGGCCACCAGAAGAAAAGAAAAACTAAACACACATAAACCCTACTGAACCATCCAAGGTGTGACTAGAGCCGTAAATGTCTGAATTTCAGAGGTAAGATCATGTCATCCATTCGAGTGGTTTATAACCATGCCAGCAGTATGAAGCCAAAGTAAACCCAATAGATCTGCCTTTCTGAAGGTTCCCCAATGCGAAGAACGCCTTGACTAGCATAGAGCTGCCAAAGCTGTTCCTACACCCTCTCCCCGCAACACCCTCATTGTTCAGTGGGCCTATCAGGGGAAAAAGGACACCCTGGTTATCTATAGATTTTGGAATAGCCCTCTGGGGCTGTGGGCAACAGGACCCAATTGAGAGCAGCTCTAAAGTATATCAGGGCTCAACCTGTTCCCGCTTGGGGCTTGGAATGGAGGTGGTGGGAGGCATGGGTAAAGGTCACTTTAAAACTACCTTCCCCTCCAATCCTGCATCAAGTGCCGCTTATCTGGGCCAGAGGTTCAGCAAACCCAAAGCAGCTCATTTACTGAGAGTCGGGTGGGGTCTTGTATACAATCCCCTGAAATGAGCATGAGTAAAGCATACAGCGTCATAGGTGAGTGCTAAGGGGCTAAAACTTAACTCTCAAATGGCCTGACCTTAGGGCATTTATACACGACCCTTATACAATGTATTTGTGTGTCTCTGTAGTTACAGATGTATGTGTCTCTCTCACATGCCACCCATACCCCTTTGTCTATATTGCATATATGCCTGCAGTTTCATACATGCAAACACACATCCCTGTACTTCTACCTTATATATGGACACAACTCTACCTGTAGAGTATATAGAGTGGTATAGAGGCTATGAATATAGATAAGAAGGTATGGGAATGTGTGTGAGCATGTGTGGCGGATAAAGAGAATGCAAAACCAGTATTTACATTGCAGGCGAATGTTAGGATCCCAGAGGTTAAGGGATAGGCACTAGTCATAAAAATAAACCTACCATTCTGGTTTGCCATTGATACATAGGTATACTCATGGAGGAGGAGTAAAGTTTTAGTTCTCACCTTCTTCTGATGGTGAGCTATTTACTTCTCTCCCTGGCTTTCCTGACAGTTCAAAGGAAAATGACATTTGAAATGGAAGGTTAAAGTGCAAGGGAAAACAGTGAGGTGTTCAGCTCACCAGGGGAGATTTGATAAACCAATGTTCCAGAGGTGTTAGCAATTTGAAAAGGCTCCCTTTCATTTGAATAAGATTTAAGGAGTGTGATTCAGAGCCGGATCTATTAGACTGAGCTCTTAGCTGATTAAAAAGTCAGACAGTCTATTGTGTTAAACCTATTGCAAACGCTGCCACCATCGTATCTACCTCAGTGCTTTAAAACTCCACTTTGATCCCCAACTAGAAATTGTGCTGATTTTGGAATGATGCAACCAAAAATACACGCCCACACCCACTCAGGGCACATCTACACAGCAGCTGGGAGTGTGCTTCCCAGCACAGGTAGACAGACACATGCTAGTTCTGTTTGAGCTAGCATGCTAAAAATAGCAGTGTAGCTGGGGGGTAACATGGGTGGTGGCTGGGCTTGACACCCGAGTACATACCACGGGGATCTGGGTGGGTTTGTACTCAGGAAGCTAGCCCAAGCTGCTGCCTATGCCACCTCTGGCTACATAGAGATCGTTAGCACGCTAGCATGAACAAAATTAGCATGTGTCAGTCTAATCAGGTGGGGACACACGCTCCCCGCTGCAGCATGGATATATCCTCAGGGCAGTGGCTCTCAATCTTTCCAGCCTATCTGAACCCCTGTCAGGAGTCTGATTTGTCGTGTGTACTCTCACGTTTCATCTCACTTAAAAACGACTTGCTTACAAAATCAGAAATAAAAATACAAAAGTGTCACAGCACACTGTTACTGACCAATTGCCGACTTTCTCCTTTTTACCATATCATTATAAAATAAATCCATCGGAATATAAGTATTGTCCTTACATTTCAGTGTATCATATAGAGCAGTATAAACACATCATGGTCTGTATGAAATTTTAGTTTGTACTGACTTCTCTAGTGCTTTTTGAGTAGCCTGTTGTAAAACTAGGCAAATATCTAGATGAGTTGATGTACCCCCCTTGGAAGACCTCTGTGTACCCCCAGGGGCTCACGTATCCCTGTTTGAGGACCACTGCCCTAGGATATGTCTATATGGCAACTGGAGGTGTGAGGGCAAGGCAGACCCACACTAACTTTAAACTAGTTCACACAGCTAAAACTAGCAGTGAAGATGAAGTGGTGCAAGTCCTTGCAGGACCCTGACTATGTACTCACATTGCTAGACAACACCAGGGTCCATGCTGCTATGTCTTCACTGCTGTTTTTATGCATGCTAGCTAGATTAATGCTAGCATGGGTATGCCTCCCCAAGCTGCTATCATACCTCTTGTCTAAATATAGAGGGGTGAAATCCTGACTCTATTAAAGACACTAGGAGATTTGCCATTGACTTCAGTGAGGTCAGAACTTCACCCAAGGAAGTTGGTCACAATTTATATTAAGGTTTCATTAATAAAGTATTTATAAATGCTCAATAGATTTTATAAGCATGTTACAGACATGAGTCACATGTTTCATTGATGGTTGTAACCACATCAATAGAGGGTCCACTGAATCAGACCCTTACCAAAGTTTGATTTGTCCTCGATTTTGACAAGAGTTTATATCTCAGGAAAAAATGAGGCCTTTTAATTGTTACCATTGTTTCGTTAAAGATTGATTGAGGAGAATGGATGTATCAGGAAACGTTTTACCTCTAGGCTGCCCAAATGAATGCAATGGCCCAACATTCAGCAGGCAGGAGTGAGTGGAAGTTGTTGCCACCCGACAGCTGTTTATTGACCTTTGAAAGAGGACAGTATTATCACAGAACAGTTAGTACCGGGCAAGCATCCGGGTTGTAAAGGTCAGCCTTCTTGGCAATCTTAGCAAAGGACTGGATAGGTAGGAATCAGCCCTGGCTGACCTACAGTCTGCCTCCTACGGGTGGCCTCTGCCTCTAGAAAAAGTGAAGTCAATGGATGTTTTATCTGAAGAAGGACTGCAAGACCAGGCCAAGTTTTGCTGACTCAAGAGGTCCAGAGCTTTTGGACTCTTTCATCCTCTGAGTCTTTGAAGGTCACTCTTTCCATAAAAGGAAAGGGAACTGCAGTTTAAATTACCGTATGCTTTTATGTATTTTCCCCTGGGAACAGAGAGCAGTGAGGGAGTTGTCAGAAGTGCCGTAAATTGCTTTGGGTGACAGGGCGAGTGATTTTCGCAACAAGACTATAGACTACAGGATCCTATAATCTGTCACACTCTAACAGGGAGAAGCACAATTGCCATTTTGTGATGGTGCTATTTGTTTCTTGCCCTTTCATAGGCAGCATGATTTGAGGGAGGTTAATAAAGCAACACGACACCAGATTAGGATCCTAGCCAGCCATTGGATGCCTTCTTTCAAAACGAGCACATATATGACAAAACATCAGTAAAGCAGCAGCAGATGGCTCCAGATAAGGAGATGAATTATGGCCTTATCTTAAGGTAAAGGGCTAGGAGCCAGGAAATCGAGGCTCTATTCCCAGTTCTGCCACAGACTTCCTGTGTGACCTTGAGAAAGCCCCTTCAACTCCCTCTGACTCAGATTCCCCATTTATTAAAACAGGATTAATAAACACAGGGGAACTTCCCAGGGTTTAACGCACTGCTATTTGCAAGATGCGTCAATATTCTTGGATGGAAGGTGCTATAGCAGTGCAGTATTATGTGGAACTGAGAGAGCCTTTCAAATGCATCAAGATGCATAGATATCTCAGTGAAAACAGTGGGCTAAATCTGTGGCTGGTTTGAACTAGCATAGCTCTCATGATGTCAATAGACCTATACCGAGTTATGTTAGCTGAGGTTCTGGGCCCCTGTTTTTAAACAGATAAATAAATAGCTGTGTATATGTAAATTTATATATATATCCATGCAAATTATGTTATATAGATAGATTAGCTTAGATATGTATGTCTGTGGAAATATATGTATAAAATTGCACGGACATATATATGCTATACATTGATTTATAACATATATATGATATAAATAAATGTGTGTATCTACCTATCTAGGTATGTGTGTGTGTGTGTGTGTGTATATATACACACACACAGCTAGATAGATAGATATAGATATATATGATAGATAGATATAGATATATACACACACGCATAGCTAGATAGAATTATTTATACACACATATATAGCTAGATCAAATTTATAGCATCTTTCAGTGGCAGACAGTATCTAATGAGATGCTTCTAAAATCCCTTTCATGGGTGTAATTTATTTCAAACCCCAGATTTCCATTCTGGTTTTAGCAATCACTGCTATCTTAACTCCAAGCCTGTTAAGTCAACCGCGCCTGGACAATGATATGATGTTTCAAAACAGATCTGCTGGCTCCCCAATGGGAAACTAACTTGGACTCAGGAGCTACCATTTAACCTTGGAGTCTCTAAATCAACAAGGCCGTTTCTGGAGAGGTGCCCAGAAGTGTGCACATTTTATGCTTTAACATGGCTGGTAAATCCTGGGTGGTTAAGTAAACTTAACCTTCATTTATGAAACTTGTGAACCAAAGGGTAAAATGTGACTGGTGCAAAGTAATTACACCAGGGTCTTAGCAAGTGGAGTTATCACTTAAAGAAGCAAAGCATTGCTAATGAGTTGACTGAGAATTGATCCCTTTGTAATTTAGTTATTTATATGCAGCTCCTCTTTTCCATGCTCAGCTATAGGTCAAGCCCACTTTGAACTGCTCCGAGACCCCCAAGTTTGTCAAGCAAGGTCCCAAAGCCATGGCAAAATGATATTTTAGAAAAGTAAATATTGTCCTGTGGGGCTTTAAAAAGGAGGAAAAGCTGTTTGCTTTATAGCTTGTTCTTTAAACTAGACAACTGTTTCCTGTTACTAAGGAGTCTCTCAGCAACAACACTCAGCTGCAGTTAAACAGAAAAGAGCTCCAAGAAAAAATGTCACCAGCACATTCCAGGTATTTTTACATTACAGGGAATGAGGTAGGAATATGCTAAGGGCCAGATTTTAAAAAGTATTTAGGCATATAACTCCTCCTGATTTCAGTGAGAGTAGGTCCCTGAATACCTTTAAAAATCTGGCCCAAAGGTCTGTGAGCGGAAGAGAAAATATTTGCACTAGTGAAAAGAGTGGGCCTGATCCTGCCAAAAAAACCCCAAACCCTGTATTACTGGGCATAAAGGTTACTCCACTGAGCACCACTCCTGATACTAAGTGTTTGCAGGCTCTGGCACTGAAGTTTTCAGTTCTTGTCATCTTCGTCAGCGCCATATTAAGTGGCAGGACCTGAGGATATTTGTAGCCAAACTCAGCAACCGCCTCCATCACAACTGGTTTGGTTTCAGCAGCTCTCGTAGGCAAATTATTGAGACAGAAGACCAAGGAATTATTGTTTACCAAGGAATGCCACTACATGGCTGGCAGTCATGTGGGTGCCAAGCATTTTGGTGGTGCAACAAGATCGCCCATGACAGATCTAGACTGAAAAGCCTGCCAGACTGCCTTAAGGATCTAGCTAGAGATGGATCCACGTAGTGCTAGATCCCGCGGGGATATGCCGTGGTGATGCACTGAAGTCCCAATCCTATAAACAGATTCTAGAGTTGGAGCTTCCAAGACCAGCAGGGACCACTGTGACCATCTAGTCTGACCTCCTGTATAATGCAGGCTCTAAAACTTCCCCCAAATAATTCCTAGAGCAGACCTGTTAGAAGAAAACCACATGCAATCTTGTTTTAAAAACTCTCAGTGATAGAGAATCTACCGCCACCCTTGGTAAATTATTCCAGCAGTTACCTATTCTCACCATTAAAAATTGACACCTTATTTCCAGTCTGAATTTGTCAAGATCCAGATTCCAGCCCCTGGATCATGTTATATCTTTCTCTGCTAGATTGCAGAGCCCATTATTAAATATCTGTTCTACCATGTAGGTACCTCTAGATGGTAATCAAGTCTTCCTTAACCTTCTCTTTGTTTAGCTCAATAGATAGAGCTCTTCGAGTCTATCACTATAAGACAGGTTTTCTAATCCTTTATTCATTCTTGTGACTCTTCTCTGAACCCCCTCTGATTTATCAACACCCCTGTATTGTGGGCACCAGAACTGGACACAGAATTCTAGCAGCAGTCCTACCAGCCAGTTTTTAATCCATTTAATGGGTGCCATGTACTTTTCTATCATTAGTCATAGGCGGATTAAGACTTAATCATTTGTGTGCCCCTCCGGCCATGGGGCTTCGCCCCCTGCTCCCCCACTTCCCCCAAGGCCATGCCCCCGGCCTGGTCAGAAGCCAGGCTTTGGTAAGGGCTGCCCAGGGAACCCAGGCTGCTGTGGGGAGCCCTGAACCCTCCACCTGCCCTGGGTGGTGCTCCCTTGGGGGCACAGACACAGGCCAGGGGCTGCTTTCAGGCACCCTGCCCCCCCACCCCAGGGTCTGGGGCTCCCCACAACTGCCCGGGCTTCCTGGGTGGCTCTTATCACAGTGTAGGGCAGTGGTCCCTAAACTGTGGGGCACACCACCATAGGGGGCATGGAGGTATGTGGCAGGGCCTGGGTCAGCAAGGCTTGGGGCACCAACCCATGGGGGGTGGGCAGGGAGCGCCACCCAGCCCTGCTGTGGCCCCAGCTCTGTTCTGGCCCCGCCACAGCCATGCCCCCGACCCCAGCTGCGGCTCTGCTCCCAGCCATGGCTCCACTCCCGGCCGCAGGCCCAGCCACACCTCTGGCCTAGCTCCTGACCACGGCTCCCGGCCCCACAACAGCTCCTGACTCCTGCTCCCTTCTCTGTCCCTGGCTCCCAAGGCAGGTGTGGACTGGGTAAGGCGAGGGCACAACTGAAAAAGTTTGAGGACCCCGGCCTAGGGTGACCATACATCCCGTTTTGGCCCCAGACATCCTGAGTTTTTTGGTGGAACTGGGCATTTGTCCCATTTGCTCTTGCCAACTGATCACCACTTGGCAAGAGTAAATGGGACAAATGCCCAGTTCTGCCCAAAAGGGGCTGGGGGCGGGAGGGGGTGGGTGATGGGGTTCTGGCCAGCCCTGCACGAGGGAAGAGCCCTGGGTGAGTGGCTTGGGCCAGCTCCGTGCAGCTCTGAACTCCAGCCTTGCTGCCACCGCCCTGGGTTTTTCTTGAGCAGCGGCTGCCAATGACACGGGAGTGTCCCATGGACAAACGGAGACCTGAGAATCAGTCCCTGGTGGCCTAAAGGAGCGCGGCATCCTTCTCAAGTGAAAAGAAAAGGAGTACTTGTGGCACCTTAGAGACTAACCAATTTATTTGAGCATAAGCTTTCGTGAGCTACAGCTCACTTCATCGGATGCATCCTGTGGAAAGTGTAGAAGATCTTTTATACACACAAAGCATGAAAAAATATACCTCCCCCCACCCCACTCTCCTGCTGGCAATAGCTTATCTAAAGTGATCACTCTCCTTACAATGTGCATGATAATCAAGGTGGGCCATTTCCAGCACAAATCCAGGTTTTCTCACCCCCCCCCACCCCCCACACACAATGAGAAAACCTGGATTTGTGCTGGAAATGGCCCACCTTGATCTAAAGAGGCAGTTAGGCACCTTGTGACTCTAGCCCTTAGCCTCTCTGTGCCTCAGTTTCCCATCTGTACAGTGGGGATAACTGCCTTGCCCTGCCTCATAGGGTTATGAGAATAAATGCGTTAAAGACTGTGAGATGCTCAAGGACTGTAGGGGTGGGGGTGGTTTCACATAGGTACTAAATATAGACTAGTCACTTTTCTTCTGCTGCTGCCATCCTCAGCAATACTAAAGGCCAACAAGGTCATTGCTGCTCCCTTTGCCCTTTTAGGGCCTGATCCAAAGGCAGTGGAAAGAATCCCATTGACTCCAGTGGGTTTTGAATCAGGGCCTGGATGAGAACAACACCTTGTAATAGGTGCGTGTTCAGGGCCTGTGTTTAGGTTCTTCTCAGCATATGTGCAGCATGCCTCATGTGGCACCTAACCAGGATTCATCACCGAATTTGATCCACTGGTTGGATCATTAGGTTCCCTGGCCCAGGCCGGGTACTGACGGGGAGCGTGACGTGAATGCTGATCCGTGCCCCGTTGTGTTCAGGTTGCCAGAGGTGGCGTGTTCCCACACCTTGATCCCTGACTCAGATGGACCCCCAGACCTGCAGAGCGATCGCCATAAGTCTAGGGGCAGGCGGGAAGGGTGCTATGAAAGTGGCACAGACTCAGTTGGGCAGGATTCAGCCCACAGCTGGGTGGTAGCAACCCATCGAGATGTGCCATGACTGATGCAGTGTTGTGCCTCTGGACCATCTGTACTGGATTATTATTATTTTTTGACGCAGAGTGTTCCCCCCTTGGGAAGCCTTGTGGTGCTCAAGGTGGGAAGATAATAGAGCCTGTGTCTAGACTATCTCCTGCCCCCTCATGTCCATAGATGGGGTTATCTGGGGAAACCATCAGCTGTCATACCTCAACACGGCTTGAATGGCAGGCAACGGCTGTGAAAACCTGGAGGTGGAATGGCAGCACGAGGGAATCTGTACATAAGAATGGCCCTACTGGGTCAGACCAATGGTCCACCTAGCCCAGTATCCTGCCTCTGACAGTGGCCAATGCCAGATGCTTCCGAGGGAATGAACAGAACAGGGCGATTCTGAGTGCTGTATCGTCCAGTCCCAGTTTCTGGCAGTTAGAGGTTTAGGGACACCTGGAGCATGGGGTTACATCCCTGACCATCTTGGCTAATAGCCACTTTAAATTCTAAATTCCTTTATGGACCTAGTTATACCTTTAAAACCTGTATTTTAAAAATCCGTACAAGTGGCACATGGGAGGTGACAGGAGCCTTGCGACTCGCACTGGGTGGGGCATCAACCTCATTGTGATGTGAAGAGGGCAGCCCCAGCTGCCCCATTGAATGACTGAGGAAGTACCTTTGAGATCTCCACCCCCTCCAATTCCCCTACCAGATTTTCAGCCCCAGCCTGCTTCCCACACACAAAATCTTTCCTCTCTAGCCGGAAAGAACCTCTGTTCAACCCGCAGCTGTATCTCTGTTCTGGAAATCCCAGCTTTCCTTCTTCAAGGGTTTACAATGGGACCTGTGAGAAGACAACGTGATTTCGCCATCTAGTGCTCAAAGTAATTATTACAGGCAGCTGGAATTTTACTAAAGGAGTGAATCAACAAGTTGCCAGGTTCAAAGCCGTCATTATATAGACAACCTCTTTGCTGTGCTCTGCATTCACCTGCAGAAATATCAAGTAATACCATTGGACTTACAGTTTCACAAACTTCTTGCTGCCAAAGTTTTTCAGGCTCCAAATTTAACCTATTTGGAAGTCACCCCCATCATCACCAAATGCACATAGTCTACAGAGGAGCGTTGCACCAGCTGGAGTGACCATAGTTGATGGCATCACACCAGGCACCGTAGAGTGAAGTTCCCAGATTTGGCTCCATCCTGAGAATCCACTAACCTTGGGGGCGGCCCTGCGGGCAACGCCAGGTAGGGTCAAGGCTTGCACCCCTTTGTGCGTTGATGGACAGTTTAAGAGCACGGTGAGCTGGGGTATTTTTGTTCTTCCTGGTGACGGCTAAAGAACATGAAATACCACTTTCAAATGTAGCAGGTGAGTGGGAGAAGGCCAGATCGGTGCAAGATTATTATGGCATTTTGCCCATAGCCGAACCACTTTATGCTCAGGTTTTGGCACTGACGGACAGTGCATATGGATTACCTCTAGCTGCTCCAAGACTGCCCTAAGAGGGTCCAGGTTTCTGACCCATGTAGCAATATAGGTAGTATAGCAGTTTGATAGATCCTGAATTTTGTCCCAGCTCAGAGACATTTTTTGCATCGATAGGTGAGACATGAACTTCATTAAGGAGCCTGTCAGACCTAATAATTGGAGGATGTCTGGTTTGCTGTGACTATTTCAACTCAGTTTGCCATTTACATTTTGATTAGACATATTCCTGGAAGTTTCATCCCATGACGTAATCTTTAATTAAAGATTCATCTTTAATTCCTGGAGATTCCACAACAATCCTGGAGGGTTGGCAACACTAGTCTAGATAGATGAACTCATCAGTGCTTTCCACAGTGCTCTGTCCCACCTGCACTGGAGGTTCTGATGGCCCAGTTCCAAGGTTCTGGGCCTTGGTCTTCTGCCATGAGACATTCAATCCCATAGTGTGAGTGATGTCTTGGGAACCCAGGGCTGAAATTCTCTGGCATCTTCACGAGCAAGGCCAAGTCGTCAGTGACCACTTCCTGACCAACCTTGATCCCCATGTGTGGAGTGACAAATCCTAATATCCAGTCGATGGTGCGACAGAATGGGGGGCAAGAAAACACCCCACACACCTGAGGATCTGTAGAAACACAGCAAAAGCACATCCACTTTTGCACACATGCCAGCGTGAAGCTCATGCGCTAGATTTAGCAGAACATCTGGAACACGGACGCCTTGCAATGCAAGCCAAAGTTCTGCCCTGGTGACTGCATAAAAAGCTTGGAAGGTTAATTGCAAAAAGCCTCTCGTCTCCCAGCAAACAAGGTGGTGTTAAAACATTTTTTTTAACTCGGTCAGAAAGGTATTTAAATCAGAAACAATGGCAGCACCCGTTAAGCTAACAATAAACAATGCACTGTGCACAGCTAGGTATAAAGGGAGTGGGGAGCAGAAACACAAAGTGACGGTGGATCAAGCTTCCTGTTTTACCCAATAAAGGCTGAATATGAAAAAATAAACCAGGCAGTAAACATGTGTGAGGGGGCCATTTAAGAGCAGAAGCCAAGCCCCAAAAAGTGATCTTTGCATATATTATATACACGAGAGAGAGAAAGAGAGATGGGATCTAACCAGGAACTGGCACTCCCCCCAAATACATGGCATCCCAGTTTGCTCTAAGAGAAGGTAATAGCTGGGAAAGAAACACTTATTTGAGAGGGTTTCTAAGATCGTTCAAAATTTGGCAACATGATGCCATGACTCAGAAACCGGTGGCCCGTATTCTATTGTTAGCAACTTCCCTGATTTCCTGCAAGACATTGGAGTGCATGTACTGCATTTTTATTAATTATTATTATTATTTGCATTGTGGTAGCAGCACCTAGGTGCTCCAGTCATGGACCAGGACCCTGCTGCGCTAGGTGCTGTACAAACACAGACCATAAAGACAGTCCCTGCCCCAAAGAGCTGACAGTCTACGTGATCGTATGATGAAACCTATTTTTAAAGAGTGGGGTCCTGCTGTCCTTCTGTAAAAGGTTTTGTGATTCTCCAGTAAAAGGCTCTGGAGACTATGAGTGTCAAGTGGTGTTTTTAATCCCCAGCTATTGTAAGACCCCTTTTAAACAGGTCACCATGGCACTTTCCCATATTTATCAGGTGCACTGGTGATCTCAGAGGGCAGAGGTTATCTCCAAGGTGATGTGACATGCCCACAGACATAAGGCATTCCTGAGTCTTGTAAACATTTACTCTTACATGCAGAAGGGAGGACAGAGCGATAAGGGTCTCTGAGACCCGTTCCACTGACATTGTGCTATGCACCAATACCCCATTCAGCTGCTACAGTGCTAATAACATTATATTCTGTGTAACGTGAGCAACTTTTATCATACGCTATTTTACAAACGGATACTTTGTGTTACAGGAGCACTTTTCATCCACAGATCACCGCGTGATCCAAACTGGATCAGCATTGTTACCCTGCAAAGAAGGGGTAGAAGAAGCACAGAGAGGATGAGTGAGTTGGCCAAGGTCAACGAGTGAGTCCGGTGCAGCACCGAGGGTGCCTGACCTGCAGCCCCCATGCTCAGTCCACTAGCCCGGCCACAGCTTACAAACAAGGAATCAATCCATTCAGCACTTTAAGGCGACTCCCTCTGGGGCTGAGCTTGGCAGCTGTCTAATAGCACTCAGCAACCATATACAAGAGCGCAGGACGTTGTGGGAACGTCTGTGCAGCCCAGGCAGCGAGCCACCCAGCCTGGGTGGCCAGATCTGAGTTTGCGGGGCTCTTGTTAGTGTTTGAAAACTCACTATATAGACTATGGTAGAATTTGGCCAGGACATTAGAGGCAGCATCGGGCCAGATTGCACTGGGACATCTAGGGCAGTGTTTCTCAATGACCGGTCGGTGGACGGGTGCCGGTCCCTGAGATCTCCCTGACATGGTTTAGGGAGGCAGCAAGCCAGTCCCTGGCATGAAAAAGATTGAGAAACACTGCCCTCGGGAAACCCAGAGTGCTGTAAGAAACGGAGCTGGTAATGCCACAAAGAGCATCCTTCCTCTTGCTTCAGTAATGGCCAGGTATCTCTATACTGTCCTCTTTCAAATGAGCCACAGATCTGGAGGCACGAAAGACACTATGGTATCCTTGGCCAGATGCAGGACGATAGCCGTGGGGTGAAATCCTGGCCTGATTGAAGCCTCCGGTGAAACTCCCATTGACTTTATACATCCATGAGTTCTCCCCTTGCGTGTGAGCCAGAGCCCGATTAAGAGTAATTGCGGTTTGCCTTCGGCAAGGCCCTCTTTAGCTCCCATGAGATTATTGGATTCGTCACACCCTCAAACCGTTCCGTCGTGTTACAGAGAGTGGTGACGGAGACGCTTTGCTCAGCCATAGAGCTGGCTGCAGGCGATTTCCAAACACCCACTGTTTGCTAATGACTCCGGAGTTATTTCAGGGTACTTGGTTTACTAAATTCATTCGGGGCTTTACGCAGCACAGAGCCTATCCGAGCCAAAGTTCAATGTAATGGAAAGCTTACTAAATTCCATCCACAGAGGAATTCAGTCCTTGCCTAATTTGGCTGCATTTCAAGGGGTACTTGTGTGCAGAAGGGAAGGGCCTAATCGCTGAGCAAAGAAACAAGCAAGTTGTAAGGCCCCTTTTACAGTCCAAACGGATGTTTCCCTAGACTCATAAAATACGCAGTTGAAGTAGTAGCTATGTTTCTAAGGCTGGTCTCACACCTGCAATGACCTTGTAAATGGAATTGGACTATAGAGTACTAAGTCACCTTGTTAAAAAGAAAGATCACCATGAGATTTACACAGTTTTATTGAACGGTTTTATAAGCTATTTGGACAATGAAACCTGCCATCAAATTCACCTAAGGTGCTAATCACAGATGGAACATTCAGCAACACCCAGCAAAGCCAATTGCAAGCGGTTTGTCAAGGAGCTGTGGGCCTGATTCGGTTACTGCTGAAATCAAAGGCAAAACAGCTCTGTCATAGAATCATAGAATATCAGGGTTGGAATGGACCTCAGAAGGTCATCTACTCCAACCCCCTGCTCAAATCAGGACCAATCCCCAGCTAAATCATCCCAGCCAGGGCTTTGTCAAGCCTGATCTTAAAAACTTCTAAGGAAGGAGATTCCACCACCTCCCTAGATAACGCATTCCAGTGTTTCCCCACCCTCCTAGTGAAGAGGTTTTTCCCAATATCCAACCTAAACCTCCCCCACTGCAACTTGAGACCATTACTCCTTGTCCTGTCATCCGTTACCACTGAGAATAGTCTAGATCGATCCTCTTTGGAACCACCTTTCAGGTAGTGGAAACAGCTATCAAATCCCCCCTCATTCTTCTCTTCCGTAGACTAAACAATCCCAGTTCCCTCAGCTTCTCCTCATAAGTCATGTGTTCCAGACCCCTAATCATTTTTGTTGCTGGACGTTTTCCAATTTTTCCACATCCTTCTCATAGTGTGAGGCCCAAAACTGGACACAGTACTCCAGATGAGGCCTCACCAATGTCGAATAGAGGGGAACAATCACGTCCCTCGATTTGCTGGCAATGCCCCTACTTATACATCCCAAAATGCCATTGGCCTTCTTGGCAACAACGACACACTGTTGACTCATATCCAGCTTCTCGTCCACTGTAACCCCTAGGTCCTTTTCTGTAGAACTGCTGCCGAGCCATTTGGTCCCTTGTCTGTAGCGGTCCATGGGATTCTTCCATCCTAAGTGCAGGACTCTGCACTTGTCCTTATTGAACCTCATCAGATTTCTTTTGGCCCAATTCTCTAATTTGTCTAGGTCCCTCTGTATCCTATCCCTACCCTCCAGCATATCTACCTCTCCTCCCAGTTTAGTGCCATCTGCAAGCTTGCTGAGGGTGCAATCCACACCATCCTCCAGATCATTTATGAATATATTGAACAAAACCGGCCTGAGGACCGACCCTTGGGGTACTCCACTTGATACCGGCTGCCAACTAGACATGGAGCCATTGATCACTACCCGTTGAGCCCGACAATCTAGCCAGCTTTCTATCCACCTTATAGTCCATTCATCCAGCCCATACTTCTTTAACTTGCTGGCAAGAATACTGTGGGAGACCATGTCAAAAGTTTTCTAAAGTCAAGGAACAACACATCCACTGCTTTTCCCTCATCCACAGAGCCAGTTATCTCGTCATAGAAGGCAATTAGATTAGTCAGGCATGACTTGCCCTTGGTGAATCCATGCTGACTGTTCCTGATCACTTTCCTCTCCTCTAAGTCCTTCAGAATTGATTCCTTGAGTACCTGCTCCATGATTTTTCCAGGGACTGAGGTGAGGCTGACTGGCCTGTAGTTCCCAGGATCCTCCTTCTTCCCTTTTTTAAAGATGGGCACTACATTAGCCTTTTTCCAGTCGTCCAGGACTTCCCCCGATCGCCATGAGTTTTCAAAGATAATGGCCAATGGCTCTGCAATCACATCCGCCAACTCCTTTAGCACTCTCTAATGCAGCGCAACTGGCCCCATGGACTTGTGCTCGTCCAGCTTTTCTAAGCTGGGAACAAGACCCTGGAATGTCTCAAACAGGGGCAGAGCCAGGTTATAACAACCAGGGAGGTGATGGGTCCTTGGTGGTACCTCCCTGTTCAGCGGGTGCACTCTTCCCCCTCCTCATCCCACCAAGGGGCATCCATTGCCTGCAGCAGCACCATCCACCCTGCCCTTGCAGCCCTAATCTTGGCCCCAAGGCAAAGGGGATGTCCTGGCTGAAGGGGCTGTAGAGTGAGCCTCCCCCACACCCATCAAGCACCGGTGGCTCCTTCCCGTGAGGCTGGGCCCAGCTCCCCTCTCTGGATGTCATGACCTGGAGCACAAGATGACAGCGCCATTCAGGTTTGGCCCTGCCGCCCCCTCCGTCACGGCAGAGGGGCCGAATCTGAGTGAGGAGCGGCGCCATCCGGTGCAGGAGATTGTGGTGCCATGTGACTCCTTGTGCTATGTCACAATGCCCAGAGCAGGGAGCTGGCACTGTGGGACAGGAGCCACCACTGCTGGGTAAGGGAGGGGCAGGCTTGTTCTCTAGCAGAGAGGTTCTCAAACTGTGGTCCGTGGACCACCGCTGGTCCGCGAGCTCCATTCAGGTGGTCCACGGATAGTTCTCTCTAAGGTGTGCACCTGGGCGACCGCACACGAGAGAATGAAGGGCCACCCACCTAATTAGTGGAGTCGCGCGGGCGTGGCTCCAGTAATGAGGTGTCTGGACCCTGGAGAGGACGCACCATGTACAGTGAGGTGGTGGCCTTGGGAGGAATCGGGGGAAGGTGGGAGGGAGCAGTGGGGTGAGAAGAGGGGGTCGGGGGAATTTGGGATGTGCAGGGCTGCGGCAGCCAGAGAAAGAGGTGACTTTCCCCCGCTCCAGGGCTGCGGCTATGGGAGGGGGATGGCCTTCCTTCCCAGCCCCATCTCAGGGGCTGCTGCGGTGGGGGAGAGAGGGAGAGACCCCCCCCTCCTTCCCAGCCTCAGCTCGGGGGTTCCCGCGGCAGGGGAGAGAGGGCACGTCCATCGCATTAGAAAGGTCAGACTACTGGTATTAAAATACGAATTGTGGGCTTTTATTTGTAGAACAAAAATAAGTTAATTATTATTAAGGGTTTTTGTTTTCTATATATCCAAAGCACTTTACAATAGTTAGCTAACGGTACGAACAACATTTGGAAAGATCATTAAGTGGGCCGCCGAGACCCTCAGCAATTTTCAAGGGGTCCTTGAAATAAAGTTTGAGAACCACTGTTTTAGCACCATGTGAAAAGGCACCGTACACACAGCTAAAGGCCACTGGGGGGCAGTCACCCCCCTTACCCTTCTATTCGCTCCACTGCTGAGCTGGAATCTATGAGGCTGAAATGTGCTTAGAGAAAGGCAGATGGGCCAAAGATACTTTAGAGATATTTATACTGCTATAAATCAGGTGTATTTCCCCTTCTACGCTTCCACTTTCTCTCTGCCCCTCCTGCCCTGCCCCTAAGGGGACAGGTTGCCAGAGCAGGGAATGCAATTCTGCCTGGCACGTCCTTTGCTCACACCTGCCGAAAGGCTTGCCACAATCTGTCCCGTCCGTCACAATGATTCTATCATTTATATTGTAGTAGCAGTTATAGCCTTGATGAGGTCAGGGTGCTATAGTGCTAAGTGAAGAAGGTCCAAATTTTTGCATCAATTTTTAAAAATAATTTTTCATCAAAAATAGCCTTTCCATGGAACAGATATTTGGGCAAGAAAAACGTCCATTTTTTGTCAAAATGATTTTTTTTTTTTTGGTAAACAAGTTTAAAGATTTGAAACAAAACAAAAAACCAACTCCCCATCTGAAAAACCAACCCACTTCACTTACCTCCCTTCCGCTTTTTCCTCCCGTGACTGGAATAAAGTAGGAAAAAGTGGGATTTATTTTTCCCCTCCAACAAAATCTTTCAGCACTGTTGTTTGAAAATTTTCACTGAAAAATTTTGAAATGAGGGGAAAAAAATTTCTTTCTAATACTTTTTTGAAATGGACTTACCTTGTTTCGCCCAGTTCTAGAGCTAAACATTGTACAAGCAAATTGTAGTTGACAGTCCCCTGTTCTCAGAGAGGTTATGATCTAAACGACAAGACATTGCAGATGGAGTGGACAGCAGGCAGGCACAGGGCTGGGGGGATTTTGTCACTGTCTAGCTGCACTGCACTGTTCATAGCCAAACACGAGCAGTTCTCAACTAGACACCTGCTTAGTCCTCAGATGGTAGTTTCCTGCATGTGCGAGGGCAGAGGTGAGGTTTGAGTTGGGACTTACGGAAGGATAAAGTGTGTTTATGACTTCTGATTCTGAGCTTTTAAAGATGGGCATGGGTGAGAGCACAGAGAGAGGTGGGTGATGGAGGTTGCCATCGCTGGTCTAACAAGTGGAAGTCAATTTCTCAACAAGTGTATGTCTACACTTAGAGCTGGAATGTGCAATTTCTAGCTCGAGGAGACATACCTGTGATTGAGCTATAAAAATCGCAGCACTGCGAGCAGCAGGGAGCAGCCTCACCCAGAGGACGATCCTGTCTGAGACCCTAGGAATGTAGTCAGGGCAGCTAGCCTCTTGCACAGCCATGCCTACACTTCTATTTTTAGCATGCTCGCTTGATCAGAGCTAGCACCGGTATGTTGACCCAAGCTGGAAATTACTCCTTCCAGTGGAGACATGTCCTAAGAATGAAGGACAGATAGGTAGGTCAGGGCTTTGAAGGTAGGATGGGATGTTTGTGCACCTAAGGACGTGTCTACTTGGGGAAACTGATGAGAAAAGCTACTGCGGAATGGCTGTCCAGATGGACACTATTCCAGAATAATTAGTGCATTTACAGAGCACAGGGAACTATTCCAAATAAATTGGTTAGTCTCTAAGGTGCCACAAGTACTCCTTTTCTTTTTGCGAATACAGACTAACACGGCTGTTACTCTGAAACCTATTCCAGAAAAGATATTCTGGTCAATTTCCTCCATTCAGACGAGCCCTAATTCGCCATTGGCCTGCCCCTTGTGTTGTCACTTCCTCCAATGCAACGTGGGTGTAAAATGCTTCCACATCGCACCGGAGAATGGAGAAGCAGGCCCTGTGTTTGTGTTGCTTCCGTTTGAAATGAGTCGTTTGCCTGGCTTTCTCCATTGCAGCCTCCTGGCTGTTTGCTCCTATGAACGGAATCATTGGGGTCACAGAGGAACTGCTAATGCATGTTACAGAATAAGCCTTTTGTTCCAACCCGCCCACCTGCAAAGTTCCTGTATTAATTCATCAGAATGGTGTAAATGATACATGCCCCCACATTCATGAGCCATGCTGGCTTTGGGAAGAAAGATGGAAATAGCAATCCTGCCTAGACGGAAGGGCTTCTTCCGTTCATCATTACACGGTATACGTCTTTTGGGGGCTCCTTCTTCTCAACTGGCAGCCAGGCTGGACTACGTGCTGTCCGTGGGGAAGTTGTGAGATCCATTCAGAGGGAAGGCAGGCACTCAGCACTTCTTACGCTTCATGAGGACGCGTGGGTCTGACCCAAGGCCACTGGGAAGCAGAAATGTGCACTCCACGCTCCGTGTTAAATGTGTCGTTTTCAACCAAAGCATCTCCATTTCCAACACATCCTTTTTCCAACACATCTCCATTTCCAATAAATGCATCCTTTCTTGGCACAGCAAACGTGGACTAATTCCCATGCTCAGTAATAGTTTTATCTATGCCCAGGCTTACCCATACCCGAAGTGGAGCAGATGAATACATGTCCATAGTCAACTTCTATTTTTAGCATGCTTGCTTGATCAGAGCTAGCACGGGTATGTTGACCCAAGCTGGAAATTACTCCTTCCAGTGCAGATATGTCCATATTCAACTTCAGGGGCCTGGAAGTTAGCAGAGAGCAGAATTCATGTCTGACCATCAGTGAGGACGTGTGTCCTGATCACTAAAACGCAGGGCTCCTGGGTTCTAATCCTGACACTGATTTGTCGTGTGGCCTTCAAGCCACTTAACACCCCTGTGCCTCGGGTTGCTCATATGGAAACTGGATATTATAATACAAACCTTCCTCCCAGGGGCTGATGGGGAGGAGTTAATTGTGGCAAAGACCCTCATTTGAAATGTTGCTATGTATGTACAAAATATTACTGCCACCACTCTGGGAAGCTGAAGGATGATCAGTGACTGAGCTGAAATCTGTTGGGGGGACCATGCCATGGAGGTAGTTCTGCTGAGGAGGCTGGCTGGATGTCTCCTGGATCCAGGTAACTCTGCTGAACGATGTCAACTCATGGACACCCTTCCTCCTGGCGGCCTAGCCTTGGTTGCATGACTATAATGAGGGATAAACTAAAGCACAGGAAGGGACCAACTGCCGGATTGGATCAGACCTGAGATCCATCTCGTCCAGTAACCTGTCTCCGACAGTGGGCAGAACCAGATGCTTCAGGAGGAGGTGAAGAATTCCAGCGTAGGCAGATGTGGAGTAATCTGCTCCTCACATTACCTCTCATCCTGGTCTCTGAGGAGACGGCTACACTGCGGTAAAAGATCCGGGGCATGGCCACAGCTGGCCGGGCTCAGGGGGCTCAGGCTGTGGGGTTATAAAATTGCATTGTTGATATTCAGGCTTGGACTGGAGCCCAGGCTCTGCTACCCCTGCGAGGCGGGAGGAGCGCAGAGCTGGGGCGCCAGCCTGAGTGTCTACACTGCAATTTTATAGCCCCGCAGCCCAGGCCACACAAGTCCGAGTCAGCTGAACTGGGTTCTGGGACACAGTGCTTGGGCTTTTTACTGCAGTGTAGATGCACCCTAAGTGTTCATAGGTAGTTTAATAGAACTGCCAGTGCCTTGAGGGAAATGATTCTATGCAAAGAAAGAACCGGTAATAGATTGGAAACAGAGAAGGTGGCAAACGAAGCCCCAGGAAGAGTTTCTTCCTTGTCTGAGTGCAAAACCCTGCGGACGCAGAAACTGCCACATAAGAACATAAGAACAGCCATAATGGGTCAGATCAAAGGTCCATCAAGCCCAGTGTCCTGTCTGCTGACATGGTGCCCCAAAGGGTGCCCCAAAGGGAATGAACAGACAGGTTATCATCAAGTGATCCATGCATTGTCACCCAATCCCATCTTCTGGCAAACAGAGACTAGGGACACCTTACCTACCCCTCCTGGCTAATAGCCATTGATGGACCTATCTTCCATGAATCTATCTCCCTTTTGAACCCCGTTACAGTATTGGCCTTCACAACACCCTCTGGCAAGGAGTTTCAGAGGTTGACAGTGCGTTGCGTGAAAAAATACTTTCTTGTGTTTGTTCTAAACCTGCTAATTAAATTTGGTGGCCCCTTGTTCTTGTATTTTGAGGAGTAAATAACACTTCCTTATTTACTTTCTCTATAGCACTCATGATTTTATAGACCTCTTTCATATCCCCCCTTAGTCGTCTCTTTTCCAAGCTGAAAAGTCCCAGCCTTATTAATCTCTCCTCATACGGAAGCCGTTCTAAACCCCTAATCATTTTTGTTGCCCTTTTCTGAATCTTTTCCAATTCTAATATATCTTTTTTGAGATGGGGCAACCACATCTGCACACAGTATTCAAGATATGGGCGTATCATGGATTTATATAGAGGCAATATATTTTCTATCTTATTATCTATCCCTTTCTTGATGATTCCCAACATTTTGTTAGCTTTTTTGACTGCCGCTGCACACTGAGTGGATGATTTTAGAGCACTATCCGCAATGACTCCAAGATCTCTTTCTTGAGTGGTAACAGCTAATTTAGACCTCATCATTGTATATGTATAGTTAGGATTATGTTTTCCAATGTACATGACTTTGCATTTATCAACATTAAATTTCATCTGCCATTTTGTTGCCCAGTCACCCAGTTTTGTGAGATCCTTTTGTAGCTCTTCGCAGTCTGCCTGGGACTTAACTATCTTGGGCCCATTATCTATCAGGGCCACCTCCCTGAT
This sequence comes from Lepidochelys kempii, assembly GCF_965140285.1. Lineage (NCBI taxonomy): Eukaryota > Metazoa > Chordata > Testudines > Cheloniidae > Lepidochelys > Lepidochelys kempii. Next base: position 101,301,536 of record NC_136387.1, on the reverse strand, counting down.
CTCATTGCTAGATCTGGTCCAGAGGAAGCAAATTGTTTGCTGCAGCCCCACCAGTGGCCCTCCAAAGCCACTGTACAAGGTGGCTTTTCAAACATGTCACTGCGAAGAGCAAACTCCAACGGCATCAAGAGCAGGTGCCAACAGAATAGCTAATGACAGGACTAAGATGCAGGTGAACAGTGCTGTCAAAGATAACCATTCATAGCTTATCTCACCAGAGATCTCAAAGCAGCTCCCAAAGGAGGTCAGGATCTGGATCTTTTACAGCTGTCACCCAGCAGACCAGTTGAGCGAGGCCTACCACCTGTGTCTTTTGAGTGCAAGGCCAGTGCTCTATCCATTAGCCAACACTGTAACACCTAAAATCAAGGAAGGAAAGTGGAAGAACATTGACCTAAGGCTCAAGGAGGCTGTTTTAAAGTCCTGTTTTATAGGACAGCCCATAGGCCGAGAGCCCTTGGGGAAATTAATATACAAATTTAATATCCCTTCTATAGGAGAGCAGAGAAAACCCTATAGAAAGTATACAATCCTCTAGTACATTCTGTAGATGTCTAAGATGATTTCTGTTGCTTCACTGGTACCTCATAGAATCATAGAATCATAGAATATCAGGGTTGGAAGGGACCCCAGAAGGTCATCTAGTCCAACCCCCTGCTCGAAGCAGGACCAATTCCCAGTTAAATCATCCCAGCCAGGGCTTTGTCAAGCCTGACCTTAAAAACTTCTAAGGAAGGAGATTCTACCACCTCCCTAGGTAACGCATTCCAGTGTTTCACCACCCTCTTAGTGAAAAAGTTTTTCCTAATATCCAATCTAAACCTCCCCCACTGCAACTTGAGACCATTACTCCTCGTTCTGTCATCTGCTACCATTGAGAACAGTCTAGAGCCATCCTCTTTGGAACCCCCTTTCAGGTAGTTGAAAGCAGCTATCAAATCCCCCCTCATTCTTCTCTTCTGCAGGCTAAACAATCCCAGCTCCCTCAGCCTCTCCTCATAACTCATGTGTTCCAGTCCCCTAATCATTTTTGTTGCCCTTCGCTGGACTCTCTCCAATTTATCCACATCCTTCTTGTAGTGTGGGGCCCAAAACTGGACACAGTACTCCAGATGAGGCCTCACCAATGTCAAATAGAGGGGAACGATCACGTCCCTCGATCTGCTCGCTATGCCCCTACTTATACATCCCAAAATGCCATTGGCCTTTTTGGCAACAAGGGCACACTGCTGACTCATATCCAGCTTCTCATCCACTGTCACCCCTAGGTACTTTTCCGCAGAACTGCTGCCTAGCCATTCAGTCCCTAGTCTGTAGCTGTGCATTGGGTTCTTCCGTCCTAAGTGCAGGACCCTGCACTTATCCTTATTGAACCTCATCAGATTTCTTTTGGCCCAATCCTCCAATTTGTCTAGGTCCTTCTGTATCCTATCCCTCCCCTCCAGCGTATCTACCACTCCTCCCAGTTTAGTATCATCCGCAAATTTGCTGAGAGTGCAATCCACACCATCCTCCAGATCATTTATGAAGATATTGAACAAAACCGGCCCCAGGACCGACCCTTGGGGCACTCCACTTGATACTGGCTGCCAACTAGACATGGAGCCATTGATCACTACCCGTTGAGCCCGACAATCTAGCCAGCTTTCTACCCACCTTATAGCGCATTCATCCAGCCCATACTTCCTTAACTTTCTGACAAGAATACTGTGGGAGACCGTGTCAAAAGCTTTGCTAAAGTCAAGAAACAATACATCCACTGCTTTCCCTTCATCCACAGAACCAGTAATCTCATCATAAAAGGCGATTAGATTACCTCATCCTCTCAGGCTCTCAACCCTCTACTTTTAGCTAGTTTTTCCACTCCTGTGTCTTGATGTTAGCTGGGATTGTGAGTGTGCTGGGGCAGGGAATATCTTCTCACTGGTTTATGCAACACCTAGTTCTATTAGTATTCATATACAATCACGCCCACTATGTGCTGGGCAGTTTTGAAGCACAGAAGGAAGCTCCTCCTTGCTCCAATAAGACCCAATGAGACAGACGTGAGAAGAAAGTGGAATGGGAATGACAAGAGGCAATTTATGGACAGGTTCTATACTCCAGTTGTTCTCAAACAGGGGTACACATACCCCTAGGGGTACACAAAGGTCTTCCAGGGGGTATGTCAGCTCATCTAGATCAGTGTTTCTCAACCTGTGGGGTTGCAATGTCCAGGGGGCATTGCCGTCAGAGGATGGGTTTTTTGTGGGGAGGGTCACAAGTGCAGGGCTGGCAGTGCAACTGGTTTCTATTGCATTCAGGTTCTCACATGGCCCTTGTCATGATTGCATGCCTTCCATGAAAGAACTAAGCACCGACATCTTTCACGTGCGGTTTGCAGTATTGCCAATCCCCAGTGTCTAAAACTCATGCATCAGGCCCCCAGCGTCATGAGATTGGCTTAAAAAACCATGTGATTTCAAAAAAGAAATACATTTGGATTCCCTGTCTTTGCCTTCTGGTGGCTGAGCCTTTAGGCTGTGCTCACGTCACAACTGCAAGCTAGAAACTTATTAACAAAATGAAAGTTGAGAGGCTCACGTAGTAACATGACTGCAGGAGCTGGGCCTTTAAGAAATAAAACAAGTATTGTGAGCGACATGATAAAAATGGTGAAAGTTGGCAACACTCGGTTCATTCTTTCTCTCATCCTCTCCCCAGAGGAGAAATGTATGTGCAGTAGAGAGTTTTGTTTTGGTAGGGCTTTATTTTTGTCCACGTTCATGCTCCTTTGCATTTATATTAGAGAAGGCAGGTTGGAGAAATGCCCCTTGCACTTGGAATGGAAAGTGATGAGGCTTGGGATGGTCTTGAGTTCCTGGGAGCGTTCACAGTCTGGGACCAGCCCTTAGAAAGCTCTGTCTCCTGAATAGACAATATTACCAGTGATTCTCCCTTTGCTTAGTAACCGTGTGGCGGTGGCTAGGAAAAAATGATTTTTTAATGGCTTCTTAACTACATCTGAATTTGAGCCATGTTACTGAATGATCATTTGCATGGATTCCTATTTCAAATCAAAATCGCTCCGTTTCCCAAATCCTGTGGGATATAATGAGGATGACACAAATACAATATTCGAGTGGTGTAGTATATGATTCTGTATTTATTATAGCATCAGGAAAAAGACTAAGAGGACTTTGGTGCAACTCAACTGACTTTCTCTAGTTCTACCAATGCCCAGGAAAAAAATCATGATTGTATCTTTTTTAAAGAAAAAAGCTGTTTGGGGCTTCATTGATGTTTTCACTCACAATTGTTCTAAAGGTTTCAGAGGGGCAGCCGGGCTAGTCTGCATCTGCAAAAAGAACGAGGAGTCCTTGTGGCACCTTCGAGACCAACACTTTTATTTGGGCATAAGCTTTCATGGCTACACCCCACTTCATCGGATGCATGCAGTGGAAAATACAGTAGGAAGAGATATAAACACAGAGAACATGAGACAATGGGTGTTGCCATACCCACTATAACGAGCGTGATCAGTTAAGGTGAGCTATTATCTTTCTACTGCATTTTCCACTGCATGCATCCGATGAAGTGGGGTTTAGCCCACAAATTGTTGTGAAGTTATTTACACATAAAAGACATCCCCAACTGTGCACGAATGCTAATTATCCTCATCAACTTGTGATCTAGATTAAACCAATCATAGTGAAGGATTTAAGAAAAACGCATGTGTTCAAAATATTCCCCCAGGCATCATTCACCTAATAGTAAATTGCAGAGGTGAATAACAGCCGTGTAAAACTCCCAGCAGTCGAAAATAACATGGACCTTGCACTATGACACACGTATCCAAGACACTAAGATTATGTCTATATTGCACACTGAGCCGAGGTGTGATCCAGCGACTCTTTGATGCCAACTGGCAGAGGGCACAGGCAGTACATCGGGTTTTGCATGGATACCCTCGGTCAGATATCTGCATAATAGTTCATCAAAGGGTGGCATGGGAGTTCTCTATCAAGAGCCAGTAGCCCACAGGTCATCATAATCACTGTGAAATGTATGTACCAATAACATTCAAGGAGTTTTGTATCTATGCTAAAAATTATGTTCTTAAGGTCTTGCAGTTAAAGCTGGTTACCAGGACGTAAACAACACTTAACTCCCTGTCTTGCTATTTGTGTATTGTATGCCTCACACTGTAGGCCAGTTTGCATACTGAGCCTGTTGTAAATTAAACAATTGTGAAATCTACAAGAGAAAAAAATGTACAGGAAGAACCACCCAGCTGGCGGGAGGAGGAAGGAGGGTGTTCTGTTTATGAATAAAGAGCAAGGATTGACCTATCTTGGAGTGCAAAGGAACACTCCGAATCCTTCACTAAGGAGGCAAACGGCCAGGGGGCGTGTTTCACGAAAGGAGGGTTACAGCCAGCCTTGGCTGTAATGCACTGCAAAGATTTTCAGTGAGCATACTCAACAAGACATGAGAGAGTCGTGTTAATTAAGTCCAGGCTCAAGGATGCATGTTATGATTACATATGTAACCATTTCTTCCCAATATTTCTACTTGCTACTCTGAATCTCTATGCTTGGTTAAGTACATTTATACTTGATTTCACTATAAACACACCTGAGTGCTGTGTGTTAAATGGCTCAGTGGTCTGAGGGGGAGCTGCAAAGCTGGGGTGCACTGGGGTGCAAATCTGTGCATAGGGCAAGGGATGTCCAGTGGATCGGAGCTGGATACTCCAGGGAAACACTTGGAGAGCTCAAGGGTTAGAGTGTGCCAGTTGCTGACCTGTAAAGTGACAGTGGGGCATTCAAGGCCTAGAGGGGAGTGTTTATATGTTCTTGGGGCTGGTGGACGTGGGGCTCTGAGCCCCGGCAGTCACAGAAATGGCTTCCTCATGCTAAGGGCCGATGGTAACTAAGTGCCTCATAATCCTACATACCTCCAGGAAGCAGTACACTGGGGATATCTGGGCTTGTGGACTCGATCTTTCCAGGGTTGCCAGTTCGTTTATTTGTTTGTTTGTGCATAGAAGCTGTAAGTTCTTTAATAAGGTGAATTGTAAGTCTGGGTAACATGAAAATAATAACGATCAAATTTCCTGTGGTACAGTTAGCGATAGCTTCACAGAATATAACGCAAGGAACAATCTGATCAGAAACTCATTTAATACTCTTTTCATCAATGACCCTTTATAGAATAAAAGTGATAACTGAAAAACTCTCCACAGTAGCCATCCCAGCTTGGGACTTGAACGCTTCCTGGAAATAACCGGCAAAATGTTTGCTTGATCTGATGGCTGGATCCTGTTGCTGAAAGCTAACAATATAGGGGAGGTTGGGGGGAGAAAACTCACTGTAACGTAGCCTGAATGATCACATTGCATGACTATCATTTGGGGCAGATTATAGCTCACCTGCTGTGAACTAATCTGTCAGGGTTCAGGTGTTTGGATAGCACAGCTAATGTAAGGCAGCACCTTTCCTAAGTCTGCCTCATTCAGGGCTGTCTGTTTAGAAGATGAGTCAGAACTGGGCTATTTATTAGCTTAGGAGCTACTCAGCCAAGTTCACAAGTACCTTTAAAGCACTTTACAATTACAAGAAATTATACTTGGATGCTGATGTTACAGCAGAGCCCTCTTCCTGCCCCTTGGGCCCGAGAGGGCGGAACGACAGGTTCACGCACCACATTATTTCATTCTGAGTGGTGGAGTACGTGGGTGGAATGGATTCCCCACCTGTACATTTGTCTTTGCCGATCTGAATGCCCATGGAAAAACCACATCTGAACAAATAGTCGCAGTGGGACTGAAGGGATCCAATTCCAGTGGCAGTCACGGAAAGACCTTCCATTGACTTCACTGTGAGTTGCTTGGCATCTCTGAAAATCAAGCTGGTGCCTAAGCATGGCTTTGAAGCCTAACTCTAATAATAATACTTAGTTCTTTTCAGTAGTAGACCTCAAATCGCTTTACAAAGGAGGTCAGTATCATCCCAATTTACACGCAGGGAAACTGAAGCACAAGGCAGGGCAGTGACTTGCCCAGGATCACCCAGCAGGAGTAGAAGAACCCAGGTCTCCCAGCCCAGTGCTCTATCCACTAGACTGGACAGTCATTATTTCCATTGTGCCACTTTTAAAACTTCAGCAATTCCACGTGGCTTCTGACAGAGTACATATTTGATTGAAGATTGTGCAGACTTGCTGAGGCAGTATGAGCAGTCAGGTGATCCAGAGATTGCAGACCATCTTATAGAATCATTGGATGCCGCGCACCGGGCTTGATGGGAAGAAGCGACAGTGGCATTTGACTTTGCATGGTCAAGCCGGAAGAGCTGGAGTTTAACTTGTTGACTAGGGGTGGCTCAGCATTCACGTGCACAAAGCAGACCAGCAGTTACTCCAAATCAGATTGCCAGTCATCTGTTGAAGGTTGCCAAACCTCCTGTTGACAGAGTTGTCAAACGACAGGCCCATGACAAGTGGTGGCGTTTCGCACAGAGTGATCCAGCTGATAGCAAGATGGAGCCATTCACTAGTCTGGAATTGGATAAAGTGCTGAAGGATTTAAAAACTGGCACAGCTCCCGGATATGACAGAATTGCGTCTGAATTCATGAAATGTCTTGGTCCTTGCGCTCGGGAATGGCTTGTTTGCTTTTCAAACAGAGTTCTGCGGGAATCCAGCTTGCCTAGAATCTGATGCCAAGGGAAGGTCATTGTCTTGCTGAAACCCGGGAAAGATCCACACTTGTCTTTGAGCTATGGACCAAATTCACTAAGCATCTGCTTTAAGGTGCTTACGCATCTGATTTTGCAAAGAATTTCGCCGTCTGTGGGAGGCAGGCTGGCAGCAGAGCAAGCTGGGTTTTGCTGCAATCGTCGTACCTGTAATCAAGTGCTGGCACTTACAACTTTCATCGAAAATGGATTCCAACCTAAGCTGAAGACTAGTTCAGTTTCTCTCGACCTGACCGCAGAATACAATACAGTGTGACACACAGGCCTTTTGGTGAAATTGTGTAGAACTATGCCAAGTTGGTTTGTGTGCGCAATGGCTCTGTTTTTGAGAAATCCCCATTTCCGTGTGCATATTGGGGATAGAACAAGTGCTTGGGGGCACCAGAAGAACAGCCTCTCTCAAGGATCAGTATTATCTCCAACATTATTCAACTTATATTCAAATGACCTACCATACACTAGGTCTTGCAAGTTAGTTTATGCAGATAACATATGCCCGGCGCTCAGTCCACTCTGTTGATATATTTGAGTGTGTTCTGAATGCAGATATGGTGACTGTGGCTGATTATTGTTGTCGGTAGTGCCTGATACCAAGGGGAAGTAAGGGGTGTCTTCCACTTACGTCATGCACAAGCAGGCAGAGAGCTGAATATAGTTCTCAATGGTCAGCGAATAAAGCACGATTCACACCTGGTCTATCTAGGCGTCATGTTGGATAGAACTCTCACATATGGTGACCATCTTACAAAGACAACAACTAAGGTCAAAACACGCAACGACCTGCTCAGAAAACTGGCTGGAATGACAGGGGGTGCCAATACCCAAACGTTACGCACTTCAGCCTTGGCACTCTGTTATTCAGCACTGCAGTAGGGGCTCACTCATCTCATGCAAGGATGATCGACATACAACTTAATTCCACCATGCGTATCATTTCAGGCACACCCAGATCTACTCCTCCACCACAGTTACCGGTTCTCTGCAATACTGCTCCACCCAGTGTTTCCAGGAAAGCGTAACGAAGTTTGTGATGAAATTGTGTGATCTGCCACATCTACCATTAACTGAAGACTTGTTTAATCCACCATATGGTCCTCTGCCCTCACGGCACCCATTGTGGCTAAGTTTACCTGGTGAGGAATTTACGGTAGAGGATGCGTAGCGAGTTTCATGGTCCGTAGAGAAAGTGACAAATAATTATCTTGTCTCACACCCGCTTAACATCAACCGGGGTTTGATTTACCTTAAAGGCAATGGAATCCTTTCAACTGATTTCGTACTGGACATAGAATTTAGGCTGCAGCAGAATTTCGGTAGAGGTTTAGAGACTGTCAACCATGTCAGTGTGGGTAGCCACAAACCACGACACACCTTGTTGAGGACGGCAAAATGACACAACTTCCTGGAGGTCTTCGTGCCTTGAACATTGTTGATGAGAATGCTGTGGTTTGGCTTGACCAGATTGCATATGCCAAATAAGAAATAATGACTCTGGACCCTAGGTTTGAAAATCTTAGCCAGACTTTACTTGTTGCCCTTCATATTATTTGTTGAGTGTTTTGTGCATCACTCAGCTTGGACATGGGAACTACTAGATCGGTCAATTTCTTATTTTGTCATCGTTTACTATGGAAAGTTCAAAAAGCCAGTAAATACACAATAGAATGTTAGTGATTCCCTTTATGGACAGGTTACTTCTGTCCTAGAAAAGATGGTTACATAACTAGAACAGGAGTACTTGTGGCACCTTAGAGACTAACAAATTTATTTGCGACCCCCGAGCGGTCGGCGTCCAACTTCTTAGAGGGACAAGTGGCGTTCAGCCACCCGAGATTGAGCAATAACATGTCTGTAATGCCCTTAGATGTCCGGGGCTGCATGTATGCTACACTGACTGGCTCAGTGTGTGTCTACCCTACGCCGACAGGTGCGGGTAACCCACTGAACCCCATTCGTGATGGGGATCGGAGATTGCAATTATTCCCCATGAACGAGGAATTCCCAGTAAGTGCGGGTCATAAGCTCGCATTGATTAAGTCCCTGCCCTTTGTACACATGCTCAAATAAATTGGTTAGTCTCTAAGGTGCCACAAGTCCTCCTTTTCTTTTTGCAAATACAAACTAACACGGCTGCTACTCTGAAACAGGTCACACAACTGTTGTTCTTTGAGGTGTGTTGCACATGCCCATTCTATTCTTGGTGTTTATACACCCCTTGCACACTTGCTGGAAATTTCCCCTTCAGAAGCGAGGGAAATTTCCCCCTCGAGTGCCCTCTGATGCCAAATGCAGTATAAAATGCACACCAGTATGAAATGCTCTGCTGACCCCATGTCCCTTTAGTTCCTTCTTACCACCCATGACCATCGCTGGAACTGCTCTTTGTGTGTTCACAAGTTCTCAGTGGACTTTTCTCTGTATAATGTAGATAGTTAATTTTATTGAAGCTATTAGTTTATCAGTTTTTTCAGCCAATCCAGTTTATGTGATGACTTTAGCCCAGTTTATACATCATGAGCTATCTGTAACTAAATCATGATTTACACTCACCTCTTTGTTATTTGTAATTTTACCATATGCACAATACTTGCTATGAGTATTTGCTCATTATTACTTGCAGGGGTTGTTTTAAAAAGAGTGGGGGAAAGCCAATGAAAATTCCCCCTGCTTTTTTTTTTAAATGCAAAATTTTGAAACATCCATGAAATTATTTGTTCTAAGTTTTGAAAAATTTCAACCAACTCTATTTGCACTGTCAGATTGGTCACATGACACCACATGGGATTGTTTCCATTCTCTGAATTGGCTACCCAAACTTTATTTGTAGGAAAAGTCCTCTTTTATTTTTGAGTTCACCAAGCAGATATACTATTCATAAATATGTGACAGGTTTCAGAGTAGCAGCCGTGTTAGTCTGTATCCGCAAAAAGAACAGGAGTACTTGTGGCACCTTAGAGACTAACAAATTTATTTGAGCATCAGCTTTCGTGAGCTACAGCTCACTTCATTGGATGCATGCAGTGGAAAATACAGTGGGGAGATTTTATATACACAGAGAACATGAAACAATGGGTGTTACCATACACACTGTAACGAGCGTGATCAGGTAAAGTGAGCTATTACTGGCAGGAGAGGAAAAAAAACCTTTTGTAGTGATAATCAAGGTGGGCCATTTCCAGCAGTTGACAAGAACGTATGAGGAACAGTGTGTGTGTGTGGGGGGGGGGAATAAACATGGGGAAATAGTTTTATTTTGTGTAATGACACATCCACTCCCAGTCTTTATTCAAGCCTAATTTAATGGTGTCTAGTTTGCAAATTAATTCCAATTCAGCAGTCTCTGGTTGGAGTCTGTTTCTGAAGTTTTTTTGTTGAAGAATTGCCACTTTTAGGTCTGTAATTAAGTGACCAGAGAGATTGAAGCGTTCAATCTTTTGGTGACAACAACAGACGGACTCTTCAGAATGGCCATAGAGATTCATATTTGGTAATTGCAGCATTTACTTATTTAAGAATAATGAATCTGAATATATTGTCACTTACCTAGATGAACATGTACACTGTATATTTAAGAGGATTCTTCCTCCCCACAAATGTATTTATTTTTTATTTTGTCAAAAAGACTGGAATGTTTTCAACAAAACCAAAAATTTTATTTTCAAAAATTTTAATTTCGTTGAAAAGTCATTTTCTGTGCAAAATATGTTTAAGGAGAAAATTTGTGACCTAGTCTAATTGTTCGTGTAGGCGCTGCATGTGTGCAAAATATTAGCATTCTGTTGTCACACATCTGTAGATCTATTTAATTCCTCTTGTTGCTTGGGACACGTGCCCATATTTAACCCTAGTTACTCTGTCATTCCATCCACTGTCATTTATTGGCCTTCTAGTTAAACAGAGGGAGCCCTTTACTGGAAAGATAAATCACACTCCATATTTTATCCCATGTGATTCATCATAATTTAACTTTACAGTATGTTTCCATAATATGCTTAGCCTTTTGCATTAGTGGCTCAGCTGTGTCTATAAACCGGTTCTCCTAGGAGCATAATAAATGTCTTCTACATATCACTGTTTTCTAGTTTGGGGGTGAAGGGTAGCTGTTGGCTCAATCTTTTATCATTCCTTTTTTTTCTTTCAGTACTAACTGAGATCAGGGCCCCATTGTGTTAGGTGCTGTACAGAGACACAGTAAAAGGCACTCCAGGCCTTGAAGCACTTACAGTATAAATAGACAAGACAAAGGGCAAGACAGGAAGGATGATCATCCTCATTTGAGGTCAACTGAGGTACTGAGAAATTAAATGGCTTATCCAAGGTCATAGAGAGCTGGGAACCAAACCCACAGAGCCAGAGTGCCAGCCCAATGATTTAAAACAGGATCATACTTCCTTCCCTTTTTCCTCATGACTGTACTTTTAATACAGGGTGACTTTAGAGAACCCTTTTCTGTATATTTTAAATCGAAATCCAGTTGTCCTGGCATTTGCTACTCACAGGCAGGGGTGTGCACAAGAGGGGGACAAGCAGGGGCACAGCCCCCCAGTAATCATCTCTGCCACCACGCCCAGCTTCTGCCCCAGCCCTGGGATTCCCTCCCTCAAGCCTGTCCTCACCCCTTACTGCCAGGGTGGGAGTCAGGCTGACCGCCGCTGAAGGGAAAGGCACTACAGCGAGCACTTCTGATGAGCTCCACTAGGTGGTGCCCAGAACAGGGAAGCCAGGCTGGCAGCACAGCTCTGCCAGAGGGGGCGCCGGGAAGCCTGCGGAATCCCATCCCTTCCTCGCCCGCAGGCTCGAGAAAGTGTTAGGGACCCGCCTGGAGTGCGCAGAAGAGAGCTCGGGACAATGTGGGCAGTGTGTGAGGCAATGGGGTCTGGGGGCGTGCTAATCGCCTTCTATGATGAGATTACTGGTTCTGTGGATGAAGGGAAAGCAGTGGATGTATTGTTTCTTGACTTTAGCAAAGCTTTTGACACGGTCTCCCACAGTATTCTTGTCAGCAAGTTAAAGAAGGATGGGCTGGATGAATGCACTATAAGGTGGGTAGAAAGTTGGCTAGATTGTCGGGCTCAACGGGTAGTGATCAATGGCTCCATGTCTAGTTGGCAGCCGGTGTCAAGTGGAGTGCCCCAGGGGTCGGTCCTGGGGCCGGTTTTGTTCAATATCTTCAAAAATGATCTGGAGGATGGTGTGGATTGCACTCTCAGCAAATTTGTGGATGATACTAAACTGGGAGGAGTGGTAGATACGCTGGAGGGCAGGGATAGGATACAGAGGGACCTAGACAAATTGGGGGATTGGGCCAAAAGAAATCTGATGAGGTTCAATAAGGATAAGTGCAGGGTCCTGCACTTAGGACGGAAGAACCCAATGCACAGCTACAGACTGAATGGCTCAGCAGCAGTTCTGCGGAAAAGTACCTAGGGGTGACAGTGGACAAGAAGCTGGATATGAGTCAGCAGTGTGCCCTTGTTGCCAAGAAGGCCAATGGCATTTTGGGATGTATAAGTAGGGGCATAACGAGCAGATCTAGGGACGTGATTGTTCCCCTCTATTCGACATTGGTGAGGCCTCATCTGGAGTACTGTGTCCAGTTTTGGCCCCCACACTACAAGGAGGATGGGGATAAATTGGAGAGAGTTCAGCGAAGGGCAACAAAAATGATTAGGGGTCTGGAACACATGACTTATGAGGAGAGGCTGAGGGAACTGGGATTGTTTATTTTGCAGAAGAGAAGAATGAGGGGGGATTTGATAGCTGCTTTCAACTACCTGAGAGGTGGTTCCAGAGAGGATGGTTCTAGACTATTCTCAGTGGTAGAAGAGGACAGGACAAGGAGTAATGGTCTCAAGTTGCAGTGGGGGAGGTTTAGGTTGGATATTAGGAAAAACTTTTTCACTAGGAGGGTGGTGAAACACTGGAATGCGTTACCTAGGGAGGTGGTAGAATCTCCTTCCTTAGAAGTTTTTAAGGTCAGGCTTGACAAAGCCCTGGCTGGGATGATTTAATTGGGGATTGGTCCTGCTTTGAGCAGGGGGTTGGACTAGATGACCTCCTGAGGTCCCTTCCAACCCTGATATTCTATGATTCTATGGGGATGGGTGGGGAGCCTGGAGAGAAAGCAGGGGCCTGGTGGGTAGGGGAGGCAGCAAGAGACAGAGGGATGGGGGAGGCAGTGGGCCCCAGGGGTGGGGAGCTGGTGTTTAAAATGCCCCTCCAAAAACAGTCACATTTAAATCCCTGAGCACGCCCCTGCTCACAAGGTTGATACTGTGACGGGATGGTATTTAAAGCACCTATGTATGTAGTCCATCAGAAATGCAAAGAAAGCAGCATAACCCACAACAGGCAAAAAGTACCAGGGAGTTGTACTGGATTTCTTCAGGTGAAAGGGTTTTATCACTCTGTGACAGAGAAATGCAAAGCATGGTCACATGGAACACAAATCACTCAGAATCCTTTAGAAACTACTTGCGAAGGCTTACCATCCATCAGCCTATTAATACACTGAGGAGTTTCACCTAGATATGTTTTCCATGGCTTTAAAAATACACAGGAAAAAAATGGATTCTTGTGAAATGTTATTTTCACTGCTTTACAGGGATCAGCAGTAGCAGAACGGTTTGCACTGTGATAAGATTAAGAAGACCTGACATCATTTCATTGTATTCATTGGACCCGATTCAAAAGTCAATCCCTATTGAGCAAAGCACTGAAACACATGCTTGAATGTCTTTCTGAAGTGAGGCCTTTATCTGTACCTTTACAATCATGAGTTAATAATGATCATAATGATTTATAATGCTCACCACAGCAAAGCACACAGGGTCTGATCCAAACCCCATTGAACTCCATGGATGTCTTTCCACTGACATCAGTCGGCTTTAGATTCAACCTTTGGAGTGTTACAGGCATATTAAAAACAATCATACTAGTCAACAATACCATTAAAGGTGGTCTATGCAATATACAAACCCAAACACTTTTCTAAAAATCCATCATTCAATGAAGTGGCTTTAATTTCTTTAACTGCCTGTAGATGGCACTATGGCAATAAAAGTTTTAGGTTTAGACATTTTGCAAAGCCGCCTTGAAAGCCCTTATGTCACAGAGATATGTTGCTTGCACACTGTTCGGCGTTCTTGGGGAGATGCTAACTGGAAGATAAGAAAGGTTATTTTTTGGAGGTAGGGAAGAGATCAATCCAACCAGTGTAAGGACTCCTTTCTCAATACTTAATGATACTTTTTGATCAGAAAGAGTGAGTTGCTATTAAACAGGAAGTTTTTAACTTTGGTTTATAGTGTTTTTAATAGGGCTAAGTTTGGTTTGAATATGCAGGCTTGTCACACAGCTCCTGATCAATTTCACATAATGTCACTGTTCGGCGTTCTTGGGGAGATGCTAACTGGAAGATAAGAAAGGTTATTTTTTGGAGGTAGGGAAGAGATCAATCCAACCAGTGTAAGGACTCCTTTCTCAATACTTAATGATACTTTTTGATCAGAAAGAGTGAGTTGCTATTAAACAGGAAGTTTTTAACTTTGGTTTATAGTGTTTTTAATAGGGCTAAGTTTGGTTTGAATATGCAGGCTTGTCACACAGCTCCTGATCAATTTCACATAATGTTGGTACAGTACTATGATCTTGTATTGATTTTCTGGTCACTCGCCCCTCCTCCCCCACGATGGATTAATTTATTTTTGCTTCCTATATCATATAGTGTTTGATGTTTTCTTTTGCAAAAGCATACTCTGTGAGCAGTATACTTAAATCAGCTGGGTATAACAGATATCATCTAAGCCTGATCCTTCTATTGCTCATGGTTGATTGCATTGGGACTACTTGTGGAATAAAATTCTTAATGCAAGAAAGGGTGGCAGAATCAGGTCCATCGAGTATTTAGAAGAGTCAGAGGGGTTATACTATAAAGACAGAACGTCAGCGTATGCATATGTAACAGGATACAAGCAACAGCTGAGGAATGGTATTAGCTTTTCAGATTATATACTGTCTTATGTAATTACAACACTGTTATTGCCTATGTCACATGAACTGGTGGTATGCTACAGTAGTGGTAACACAGTGTTGAATGCCATGTTGAAACCATACTGTCAACTATAAATAGCATGATGTTTCATTGGCTCACTTCACAAATCCGATTTGATTTTCCATAGTTAGGCTGAAAGTATATTTTGTCAGATATTTTTCTTTCCTTCCTTATTATAAGTTGCAGTGGGGGTGGTTTAGGTTGGATATTAGGAAAAACTTTTTCACTAGGAGGGTGGTGAAGCACTGGAATGGGTTACTCAGGGAGGTGGTGGAATCTCCTTCCTTAGAGGTTTTTAAGGTCAGGCTTGATAAAGCCCTGGCTGGGATGATTTAGTTAGGGATTAGGTTTGAGCAGGGGATTGGACTAGATGACCTGCTGAGGTCCCTTCCAACCTTGATATTCTATGATAGTCTATAAAAAAAAATAAGTAATTTTTGTTGTGTGAATTTTAGTGCTCAATCCAGCAAAGCGCGGATGCCCGGGCCTAATTTTAATCACATAAAAAGTCCGATTATAGTCAGTCAATTTGCTGGAGCAGGACCTTTCTATGCACAACAGCTGTTGGCTTAACAACGGTAGCAACTCAAGTTCCCTCAGACCTCCAACACATGGAGGTTTTTTGCCTTCCTCTGTAGCATGGGGCATGGGTCACTTGGTGGAGGATTCTCTGCTCCTTGAAGTCTTTAAACCACAATTTGAGGACTTCAATAGCTCAGACATAGGTGAGAGGTTTTTCGCAGGAGTGGGTGGGTGAAATTCTGTGGCCTGCATTGTGCAAGAGGTCAGACTAGATGATCACAATGGTCCCTTCTGACCTACATATCTGTGAATCTATGAATCTATGGAGAAAGTCTAGTAGAGGTGAGATCAGTCTCCGTGGTCCATTCAGTTCTTAGCTTCTCTTCAGAGTCTTCCAACTGGGTTGCCAGTCACACCAATGTGGTGGACATTGACATGTAGACACTTGGCCATCAGGGGTTTGTCTACGCAGCATTATAAAAAGAACCTCCCAGCTTGGGTCGACACACTCAGGGTAGCGGGACTCGCATTAGTTCTCTAAAAATAGCTGTATATTTAGAGCAACAGTGCAATCCAGGCTCGGAGGCTTATTCCAAAATGCTGTGCAAACATATGCTAGGAGGTGGGCTATGACTACTGTGATAATTTCACAGAGGCCACCAAGCACTTGTCAGATGTCAACAACTTCCAGTCACTACCCACCTTGGTTGGATTGAAACCAACACCTAGGGGAGCACAGAAACAAGCATTTTTCACTGAACGTTCATGAATTCGACATTGGTGAGGCCTCATCTGGAGTACTGTGTCCAGTTTTGGGCCCCACACTACAAGAAGGATGTGGATAAATTGGAGAGAGTCCAGCGAAGGGCAACAAAAATGATTAGGGGACTGGAACACATGAGTTATGAGGAGAGGCTGAGGGAGCTGGGATTGTTTAGCCTGCAGAAGAGAAGAATGAGGGGGGATTTGATAGCTGCTTTCAACTACCTGAAAGGGGGTTCCAAAGAGGATGGCTCTAGACTGTTCTCAATGGTAGCAGATGACAGAACGAGGAGTAATGGTCTCAAGTTGCAGTGGGGGAGGTTTAGATTGGATATTAGGAAGAACTTTTTCACTAAGAGGGTGGTGAAACACTGGAATGCGTTACCTAGGGAGGTGGTAGAATCTCCTTCCTTAGAGGTTTTTAAGGTCAGGCTTGACAAAGCCCTGGCTGGGATGATTTAACTGGGAATTGGTCCTGCTTTTGAGCAGGGGGTTGGACTAGATGACCTTCTGGGGTCCCTTCCAACCCTGATATTCTATGATTCTATGATTCTATGAATGGTCACAATTCAGTTCTGGGCAATTTCTCAACCCAAAGATCTTGCTTTTCAATGAAAAAAAGGACAATTTTTGCAGTGAAGCATCTGCAGTTTCAGGTGTATTGATGTGGAACTTAATTTTTCATTGAAAAGAAGTGTGTTTCAACATTTCAGAAGTGCTGAACTTTTGACATTTATTTTTACTCAAAAATAGTCGAAGCTTTGAATGGAAAACTGAAAAAATGTCTCAGAAACTCGGCCAATTTCACAAAATTAAAATGAAATGTGAAAAACTTCAGCTTTTGAGGTTATTGAATTTCACGGAGAGTATTTCACTGAAAGTCAAGAAGTGAAAGTCTCCGTGCCCCATTACCATTTCCTGGTGACATCCAGATATTAGTCTTAAATTCCATTCAGGGGCGCCCCAATCCTTTTAAACTTTATACATGCAGATAGTTTCATTGGCGTCAGCCGGCCCACTCAGGTGTCTTTGCAGAATCAGCCCCTTCATCTGTATGCCCTGATACTTCCAGTGAATGCTTTAATCCTTTGTCATTTTTGTATTTCAGGGGCCATCAACTGTGTCTCAGGCTGTGCAAATGCCTTATGCAAGAAGAAAATGCAAGTCTCCTAAAGGGCTTTCATGCAGAGCAATCTAAGGATACAGCTCAAATGCATCAATGCTTTTGAAATTGCAATAGACTTTCAGTTCTTTAACTAATCTCTGGAGAAAAATGAAGCCATGCCTTCCTTTTATCAAAATACAAAGATTCGTGAATGGAATATTGTGCAAAAGTTAATGGCACCTTCACTGCCTCGGCCCTTTTGAAGTTAATAACGTGCTGTGAGAATTCAATGGCTCTGGGCAGCAGGCTACAAAAGAACTCTTTTATTATTATTATTATTAGATAACTGTAGCTTTATAAGACAATTTGCTCTTCACTTACATTGAGAAAAGCTACTATTTGAGGCCAAGGAAGAATGTTATGGTGAGCAAGACATTAGGAGTCATTTTCATTAAGTGATGATTGAAAGCAAAGTAGAAAATTATACTTTGTAGTAAAGATCCATTTAGCCATTATACCACACTATAGAGTACATAGCAAGGAGGGTTATTTCAGCTTTCAGCCAGGCAGAAAATGCCAATGGAAAGACAACGGGAGGCTCTCGTTTACATCTGAATGACCTCTTTTCCTAGGATCAAGCAAGCTTGTCTGATCACGGCCATGTGCTGATTTTGCATCTGCATTTATTTTTGTTACCCTTCTCAAAAAAAAACTACTAAAAAGTGAAAAGCAAATATGAGTAACTGTTGCATTAATAAAGCATTGTAGCATCAGGTTGCACCCAAACATGATTCATCTAACATTACTTTGGAGAGTCCAATATCGTTCACTTTTGCTGTTACGTAGACCTATTTCACCCATCAAATGTTCATTTAGTCTCAGCATAGTCCAGTGGGGAATGTAAGTATTATACTCAGCACACAAGCTAATAAGCCAAGAGGTTAAGTGATTTGTCAAAGGCCACACTGCAAATCAGTGGCGGTCCTGATTCCAAGTCCCCTCCTCTAACCCCTATACCAATTATGTTGTCATGCAGGATCCAGCTTACTACTTTGCGGAAAAGCCTGTGGATGGGAGGATGCCAGAATGCAGTCACACCTTTGCATTCTCCATCACCAGTATGGTAGACTCTGTACCTGCACAGAGTGGACAGTTGAAGATGAGGCAACTGGCTCTGGACTTATAAATAAGAATACGCACAGCTTCCAGGCCATTTTGTTCGTATAATACAACAGCGTGTTGGGACCTCCACTGAGATTGGGGCACCTTTGTGCAAGGTGCTGTACATACACATAGTGAGAGGCAGTCCCTGCCCCAAAGAGATTACAATCTAAATAGCCAAGAGTCACAGTTCATGGCTTGTTGCACCTCTGACCCCTTCTGTGGTCTGAGTGCACTCTCTCCTGGTCTTATGCCTCATCCTTTAACCTCCCTGCAATTCCTCCACTCTCAAACCACAACCCTGGCTACAGCGCCCTGCATATCAACCGTAATCACCCAGCAGGTCCAACTGAGTTCAGCACCTGTGGTTCTTCCCTTCAGGAGCTGTGACCAGTGGTGAATACAGCAACCCAAACCAGCCTTCTTAAAACAAAGTATTGTTTAATCTGAATAACAGGACCAAGGTAAAGCATATAAGAGCAGCTTAGGTAGGCCTATCTTACCCAAACTTCCTGACCTGAGAATCCCCACCAGTCTCTGTCTTAGTCTCCCCTTTAACCCTGTCTTTAAACCCCTTGAGGCTTTTGATCCTTTTTGCCCCCTCACAGGGGCTGAGTCCCTCCTGGTGAAAATGTGGCTGTCAGGCCCAGCAGGGTGGTAGACCCAGGGCAGCAAGTGAATAGTTCTGCATTGTTTCTTATCCCATGAAGTGTCTTCCAGGAGATCTGAATGTCAGGAACCACCCTCTAATCCTGGGTGCATTTCCTGACAAGCATACTGATCAATTAACACAATATCTACAGGCAGTCAATGCCACAATGACCTGGTATTAATCATTACAGGCAGCTCCAAACCCACCACACCAAGGCAGACAAAAGGTTACCTCGCTTTACAGTTTGGGCATAGAGTGACGCACTTCAGGTCACACAGGTAGTTTGTGGGAAAGTCAGCTCCCTGGAATATCAAGGCCTAACCACAACACCCGCATTCCATCTTCTGAGATTAGAGGATATCGTCCCTGCAGAGGTTCCACCCCAGGTGCTGCAGCTGGAGGGGGTGGGGGAAATGCAGGCACTCTCATACCTTTACTCAAGAAAGAGGGGGGTGGATTTGGAACAGAACCTGGCAGTGGAATTGGAATCGTGTGGGTCCCACAGCATCTGCTGCCACAATAGTAGGATGGGTAAAATGTACTTTGTTGCGGGCAGGATTGGGTGGGTGTCAAGGTTCCTTCCCCACTCTGAACTCTAGGGTACAGATGTGGGGACCTGCATGAAAAACCCCCTAAGCTTATTTTTACCAGCTTAGGTTAAAACTTCCCCAAGGCACAAACTATTTTACCTTTTGTCCCTGGACTTTATTGCTGCCACCACCAACCGTCTAACAAATATAACAGGGAAAGAGCCCGCTTGGAAACGTCTTTCCCCCCAAAATCCCCCCAAGCCCTACACCCCCTTTCCTGGGAAAGGCTTGATAAAAATCCTCACCAATTTGCATAGATGAACACAGACTCAAACCCTTGGATCTTAAGAACAATGAAAAAGCAATCAGGTTCTTAAAAGAAGAATTTTAATTAAAGAAAAAGTAAAAGAATCACCTCTGTAAAATCAGGATGGTAAATACCTTACAGGGTAATCAGATTCAAAACATGGAGAATCCCTCTAGGCAAAACCTTAAGTTACAAAAAGGCACAAAACAGGAATATCCATTCCATTCAGCACAACTTATTTTATCAGCCATTTAAACAAAACAGAATCTAATGCATATCTAACTAGATTGTTTACTGACTTTTTACAGGAGTTCTGACCTGCATTCCTGCTCTGGTCCCGGCAAAGGCAACACACAGACAGAGAGAACCCTTTGTTTCCCCCCTCCAGCTTTGAAAGTATCTTGTCTCCTCATTGGTCATTTTGGTCAGGTGCCAGCGAGGTTGTCTTAGCTTCTTAACCCTTTACAGGTGAAAGGGTTTTTCCTCTGGCCAGGAGGGATTTAAAGGTGGTTACCCTTCCCTTTATATTTATGACAGTGGGCAAAAATCCCCAACTGCAGCAATTGGTGGAAAAACACTTTAAAATTGTTCATACTTAAATTGACGTGAGGGATAACAAGAGATTTGATTTCTATTATAACAGGAGTTAAGGTATTTTTAAATGGTTTAAGTGGGATTGGTTTTATCCTGCTTAGTGGTAAAAATTGTGTCGGAATTCCATATTATAGATTAAAAAAAGCAGTTGGTTAAAGAAGTGGTATGAGGGAATCTGTCTCTCCTGCAGGAGCTATGGTTTTTGTGGATGGGAGCGGGATAAAAATGCGAGAAATAATGCGGGGGTTGGGGTGGGAATTGCACAGTGGGATTAAAAAAACAGTCCCACACAGGGCTCCAATTTGGAACCCAAGCCCTTTGTATGGAACACTCTCATCAAGCCTGATGAACCTCTTGGGAGGTTGCCTGCATTTCACTTACAAAGTTCCACATAATTCACTGCAAAAAAAATACACCCCCCACCATCCCTCTGTTTTCTTTACAGGAGGAGGATTTATTTCATTTGCTTAAAAAGCATCCTGGGAACCCCACATACAGTTCAATTTCAGATCATTTAGGGCTCATCCAAAGATCCACATCTACAGTTCTGGGGGCACCATGTGGACTTCATAATGAAATGCACAGTGTTAAGTGCCCCTCTGGAATCATGGCTTTTAAATTCAATCCTTGCTTAAAGAAAAGAAGTACTTGTGGCACCTTAGAGACTAACCAATTTATTTGAGCATGAGCTTTCGTGAGCTACAGCTCACTTCATCGGATGCATAAAGTGGAAAAATGCAGTGAGGATGTTTTATACACACAGACCATGAAAAATGGGTGTTTATCACTTCAGAAGGTTTTCTCTCCCCCCATCCCACTCTCCTGCTGGTAATAGCTTATCTATGCATCCGATGAAGTGAGCTGTAGCTCACGAAAGCTTATGCTCAGATAAATTGGTTCGTCTCTAAGGTGCCACAAGTCCTCCTCTTCTTTTTGCGAATACAGACTAAGACGGCTGCTACTCTGAAACCAATCCTTGCTTAGAAGCACTGTCAGCTTCAGCTCCTCATGCAAACGAAAGAGAGGCTCCCACTTGAATCCTTCCCTTCCCCTGCTCCCTCTCAGGATACAAACCCCTTTTCAAAAATCAGACCTGACTTTTCATAGCACAACGTTGTCCCACAGAACGAAAAATGATACCTGCCACGGGCCTGATCCAATACTCACTGAAGTCAATAGAAAGATTCTCATTGACTTGATCAAGCTCCAAATGCTGGGGGGGGTTTTGTGTACCCGCCCCCCCATGTTATGCATCATTCATTGTACGAACAGTAAGGTTAGCTTGAAGATACTGGGCCTGATTCACCATTTAACTGCAGCTTGCATAGTCATTTGCACCAGTACAAAGTCAATGCAAAATGCTATGAAAATCAGTTGGTAAAAGGCTACACAAGGTAAGGCCCAATGGCGATTCAGGCTCATTGATATAAATGAATGGGGCTCGATCGCTCCATTGCAGTACAGTGGAGCTAGGTTGGCATAAAACTGATATAATAGGGTAGAGAACCAGGCCCTTAATATTTATTATTAAAGTGGGACAGTCCTTCATACTCAGCCTTCTGCTTTGGATTTTATATGCGTTCCTGTTAAAGCCACTCAACACAGATCTTGAATGCCAAAAAGGAATTACTAAAGCTCACTAATTCTACAGGCGAGAGTATCCAATTTTAAACCAAGAACTAATCAGATTTTAAAATACATTGATCGTGGGGTGTGCAAGGCTTTAAAGCTATTTTAGCCAAGTGATAAGTCTCCCTTGTAAATGCTTTTCAGCATGTTTGGGTATCATATGTCTTGGTGCACATTTGAAATCACATTGGGTTGGGGTTGTTGCATTTGTTTTCTTCATTTATCCATCTCTAGCTACTAAAGCACATGATTCCTGGGTCATGAATCTTGACCTGCGAGCTTGTCAGTGCTGTTATGCAAACTTCCATAGAAGCTTGGATTAGAGCCGTGTGGTAAATGGCTCTGTAATCCTGGGAAAATTTGACAGTTCAAAATGTTTTCTTGTCCCAAATCAAACTGAACTGTCAAAAATCTCAAAAGTTTTCACAAGCCAAAATAAATAAAACTTGAAGTCAAATGAAACAGTTTATTTTTATTTTCACCTTTTTATTTTTTAATTAATTAATCCTTCACTATAAACTAAATTAAATTTTGAAACAAAAAGTCATTTCAAACCACAACACATAACTTTTTTATGTAGAAAAAAATCAAAACTTTTTTCCAACATAGGAAATTTGTTGAAATTGACCCTGTTCTGTGAAAAGATTTGGTTTTGACACCTCAACACTTTTCAAAGGAAAAATGTTTTGTCAAGAAAGATTTCCAACCAGTGCTCGTTTGGATAATCACCTCACTGTCTTTTCTATTATCACATTCTCCATCATAAGTGTATTTCATCTTCGCTTGAAACTACACTAAACATATCAAACAACAAAAACAACTTTTTTCATAAGAGTAATAATTTATATTTAGAGGCCTGACTCTCCACTCACACCATTTACACACTGGTGTAACACAATGTGCCCTTGTTGAGTCAACAGTGTGCCCTTGTTGCCAAGAAGGCCAATGGCATTTTGGGATGTATAAGAAGGGGCACTGCCAGCAGATCAAGGGACGTGATCGTTCCCCTCTATTCGACATTGGTGAGGCCTCATCTGGAGTACTGTGTCCAGTTTTGGGCCCCACACTACAAGAAGGATGTGGACAAATTGGAAAGAGTCCAGCGAAGGGCAACAAAAATGATTAGGGGTCTGGAACACATGACTTATGAGGAGAGGCTGAGGGAACTGGGATTGTTTAGACTGCGGAAGAGAAGAATGAGGGGGGATTTGATAGCTGCTTTCAACTACCTGAGAGGCGGTTCCAGAGTGGACGGTTCTAGACTATTCTCAGTGGTGGAAGAGGACAGGACAAGGAGTAATGGTCTCAAGTTGCAGTGGGGGAGATTTAGGTTGGATATTAGGAAAAACTTTTTCACTAGGAGGGTGGTGAAACACTGGAATGCGTTATCTAGGGAGGTGGTGGAATCTCCTTCCTTAGAAGTTTTTAAGGTCAAGCTTGACAAAGCCCTGGCTGGGATGATTTCGTCGGGGATCGGTCCTGCTTTGAGCAGGAGGTTGGACTAGAAGATCTCCTGAGGTCCCTTCCAACCCTGATATTCTATGATTCTATTGACAAATATATATTTGCATTTGTCTTTATTCTTTTGTATAGAATCCTATTCTCTTTGGTGGCAGGGGAATGGGTTGGGAAAGAACACTTTGTACATAAAGTCATCATTTATTATACAGTGACTTTTATTCAAGGTCACCCAACAAGCCAGGAGCAGAATCTAGAGGTGAAATTCTGGCTCAGGACTTGTCTTCAATACCGGGATAAGTCGACCTAGGCTTTGTCGACTCCAGCTATGTTATCTGGAGTTGACGTAGCCTAGGTTGACTTACCCCAGTGTCTTCACTGCGCTGCATTGATGGGAGATGCTCTCCTGTCGAATTACCATACTCTTCTTGGAGAGGTGGGGTATCGGGGTCAACTGGAGAGCGCTCTGCAGTTGATTTAGCGGGTCTTCACTAGACCCGCTAAATCGACCCTGCTGCATCCATTGCAGCAGCTTTGATCTCCCCGTAGTGAAGACCAGCCCTCAGTTGAAGTCATTGTCCTGACTACTCATCTCATACTGGCCATTAGCCCATACTCCCTTGATAACACTCTGAGGCCAAGATTTCCAAAGAGTGGTTAGTAAATTTGGGTGCTTCAGTTTGTGGCACACCTTGACTTTCCTGTATGGGCTACCTTCATCATGGACTATAATGCAGGAGTCAGTGAGGTGAGGTTCTTCAGTTTTTGGGATGCCCATCTAGAGACATTTTAAAGGGACCAGATTTTCAGAGTGTAGGTATTCACAATGTTCTGAATATTAGGCATCTCAAATTCAGCTCTCAAAGAATAAGGCACCCAAAAATAGAGGAGGGCTAAAGAAGCTCAATTGCCTGCAATAGAGCCACCCCCATTTAAACTAGGGTAGGATCTGGCCCTCAATGGAAACATGAGTTTGCAAGTCAGCCTGCCTCTTACACACCAATCTCCAAGCACCTGAGATCTCTTCAGTGATTATCAGTTAAATGTTTCCAGCCTGACATTTTATTTAGTCATGTCGCGGGCTCAACCTATCTATAGAGCAGGCAAGAGGGATCCTCTGGGATTGCAACATCACCAAGTCTAATGGGATAATGATGCTGCTGGGGTGTGTGTTCCTTCCTGGAATATGCTTAAGTAGTCATTGGACTCTATTTCCGTAGTCTAAAACCACTGCCACATCCCTCCACTAACTGTGGTTTGGGAGGGTTCTTATTTGTTGTGAGGCTGGGCCTGTTGTTACTCTTTCATTTTTGCATGCCAGCTACCAGCATAACAGAGCTCCCTTCGGAGCTGTCTAATTCAGAGAGGACTGTTTTGAAAAGAAGCCTCCTTTCCTTATTCATATGAAGGGCAAATGTTGCCATGTAAGTCAAGCACAAGTTTGGAGAAACTTTTGTTTCCACACACATGGGATAATTTGGCCTAAACAGGAATTTGTTACTGTAAAAATCCCCTCAGAAAACGTTGACAAGACACTAACCAGATTTTTCAGCAAAGCCTTCCCATTCGGATGAATTATTCAGAGTTTCGGTTACAGATCCAATAGTGTGGATGGTTATCCAAACCTCAGGTCCAAAAGACTATGGAAATCTCAAAAGAACAGACATCCTTATGAGATTTCCAGAATTTCCTGATTCAGTCAGGCCCCAAGAACAGCTCCATGTTTTTGGCATTTCTGTATCCTGTCCCATTTGGAACCAGAAAGCAACAAGGGTACATAAGTTCATGGCTTGGGCAGTAGTGCTGGAACAATTTTTATAGTGAGGGTGCCAAAGGCGGAAATCAAGTATTTGGGTTGTTATTCCTACTTCAAGCCAAGTGGTGCGGCAGCACCCCCAGCACCCCTTGTTCCAGCACATATGGGCTTGGGTTTCATTTGAGTTTGAGAAAACTTCAGGACAGTTCTTTAATTCCAAAACAAAGGCCTCTATCACTTCATTTCTCTACATGGGTCCATGATCCACTCTGGGTCAGCCACTAGAGGGCATAATCCCTAGAGCTGATAAAAAACTCAGAATTTCCATTTTGTGGGAAATTCTGAAATTTGATTTTGTTCCAAACAGGAATGAAAAGAAATAGCTTCAAAATTTCCCATGTGTTGGGATTCCCTCTGAGACCTTTTCCATTCGGCTGATCCAGAACACCTTGTCCAGTTCTGGGAGAACACTTCATCCAGTTCTCTGGGATCCAAAATACTCAGGTCAGCTCTGGATTTCGTCACTCAGTTTCCTTTATTTGGCATACAGCAGAGCTATGCTGACTTGGGCACACCACACATTCAAAGTTACACAGCCAACCTCTTCCTTTATAGACATTTACACATTACATTGCATTTGCTATACATTACACCACACATTTTTGGATTGGATTGGTTACTTTGCAGGAACCAATCACTGTACAGCATGCTCTGTCCATGTGGAACCTGATCTTTACACTCCAAGTTTCTCTCTTCCATAGTCCTGGGCCTAGCATCAAGGTGTTGCTGCTTATCTTAGCTAGCACAGACATCCTGACTCCATCATATTGTTTGTCAAGCCCCTACTTACACCTTAACCTTCCATTCACTTTCCCAATTATGCCCACTAAGAAATGAGGCAACTTACTTATGTCAAGTCATGCCTATGCCATGAAATGGAAATTCCAAATTGTAGCCTGTTCTATTGATTATCGATTGTTTACTTACGAAATCCCAATTATTACTGAGGATTGACAGGTTCTTGTCCCAAGATCAGGCCCAGTATTATTCACGTTATTATATCGTTGGGATCCCCGATGTGCACAGCTGTAACCCTTGCACTAAAGGAACACTTCTATATTTACAAATAATTTATTAATACATTTAGTACAGTCACAGACATCCCAACTCAGTAAGGTAGATAAAAATACTACAGAATGTACATCTGCACATCCATATACTCACACCATCCCTTGCAGAACAACCTGAAATGTTAGCCATCATCTTTTTTATCACCATCACCTTCACCCTCATCACCAGTGGCCATCATTCAGGCACCTCCCCAAGGACTACATCTCTTTCTCCCACTGCCTCTGGGCTGGGATGCAACTTATTATAATATGGTATGTTAACGCCGCTATGATGCATATTCGTAGGGGGTTTCCCCCCTCTTCCTTATTTATATTTCCTCACCTTCCCAATATTGGAGTGTCCTTCTTCTATAGGTTTCAGAGTAACAGCCGTGTTAGTCTGTATTCGCAAAAAGAAAAGGAGTACTTGTGGCACCTTAGAGACTAACCAATTTATTTGAGCATTTCTTCTATAGGGTATATCAATGATCTCATTTTATTATCATATACCTCAATTTGTTGCTATGGCCCTCTTGTGGTTAGGTATCTGCAGCTGTGACCCATGTACCTGTTAGGTATGTCAATTCGTTGCCATGACACTCTTGTGGTTGGACTCATGTTTCCATTGTCAGAAATTCCCCTTAAACACACTTTTTTCAGCTCCCCAATACTTGGGGTTTTCCATTGGGCCATTCATCCATTCAAAGTTCATAGGCCTCAAGCCTTATGCTAACTATGTTAACGTCTTACAGGATACAGGCCTGTAGGTTCCTTGCATTGCTGTTGAATACAAAAAGAATACGAAAAGAATAAATAAAAAATAAAAAGAAGTTGGGTTTTAGGAAATGTTGGTTTCAGAATTCCAAAAAATTTAAATTTTGTTTCATTTTATGTTTACATTATTTCATAACATGTCCATATTCATAATATCTAAAACCACCATCATCATGGTATAAAATGACATAAAATAATAGTTGAAAATTTATTTTCAAAATCATTAAGGGCTGCTGTTACTTAGTACAAAGCACTAAATTGTTTCACTGCAACACAGACACAGCTCTAGAGAAGATAAGATGTTTCAATCAGTACTAACTAGCAACTGTCATTAATGGTTTAAAAAAATAAAATTGAATATTTCAACTATATACCATATCATATCATGCACTATTACTGACATGGTATGAAATTTTAAAAAATGCATTCCAAACCAAAAATTTTAAAATTCAAAAATGAAAATTTCAGAATTCCAAAACAAAATTTCTTAATTTCCCAAACAAAAAGAATTCCTAAATGAAATTTTTCTCCATTTTCAATTTTTTCCTGCAGAAATGTTTGTCAAAATTGACATTTTCTAAATGTTTTCATTTCAACAAAACCAGCATTTTTCATCAAAAAAAGGTAGACACATTTTCTGACTAGCTCTAATAGTCACACACAAAGCAGCTACATTACCAGGGAAGCTGTCTGGTAGAACCATATGGTGTTTGTAGTGTTGTTGTGGATGGCATGGACTTAGGATACTAGAGAGACAAGGTTGGTGAGATAATCTCTTTCATTGGACCAACTTCTGTTGGTGAAAGAGACAAGCTTCTGAGCTAGTCTTCAGGTACTTAAAATGTGACTCTAAGTACTTAAATTTAACCATTAAATACCTATTACACTAAATACCTAAATAAGTATTTAGCTGTGACATTTTGAGTACTTTTTGCAGACCTGAAGAAGAGCTTTCATAACCTTGACAGCTTGTCTCATTCACCAGCCAGAATATGGTCCAGCAAAAGTTATTACCTCACCCACCTTGTCTCTGAAATTAATGGGTCTGCTTGCATGAGCACAAGCTGCAGGATTGGTCCCTGAATCATGTATGCAATGAAATCTGAGCTGAAGAATGAGCTGATAGTAAATCTACCCTGCTTCCTACCTGTTATATGGCCAAGTCACTCCTAACTTTTTTTTTATTATTACACCATCCAGCTGTTTGCAGCTGGGACTTTAGGTTTCTTTTGAAGTTTAAAAGCTGAAGGGGAACAGTTATGTCATAGTGGAAACAGCTGGTCAAGAGCTAAGAAAGGCAGTAACAGGTTTATGCACAGTATGTTCAAGACATTGCTGTCATCAACGTGTGACATGCACCTAAAGACTAGGAAATAATGGCTGTGATGTGCAGAAGGGATGCCAAGCATCCCTGTGCAAATGACAAGCACTAAGCCTTCCAACTACAGAAGTCCTGCTTAAGCCTGGTCTGCAGTGTACTAGGTTTGTGTAGTTATGCCCTCAGGTGGCTGATGCACAGGGTCATTAATGGACCTGTTATTACGATCAGCTGGGGAGCTGAGAAGGATGTAAGTCATGCATCAGGCCTTCTGTGCTGAGGTGAATTTCACACAAGATGCTTAAGAGTAACTAGTGAAAGTGCTGGCCCAGGGGCCTCTTTAATTCACTAATGTATATGGTCTTTGATTCCTGAACAAGGGTAACATTTTGTGGAAAGAGGCTTTAGTCTGGCTTCAAACGAATTCTGCACTATTCTCATAGGCCCAAGTTTTTAACAGTATTTAGGTGTTTCTTCAGTCAGTGTTGCAATGCCTAACTGATTTAGAATCCTAAGACTCACCTGCCACATGGATTTAGGCACGTAGGAGCCAAAATTCCTTTTGAAAATGAGATGTAGGATCCTAAATCAGTTTGGCTTTGCAACACTGAGGCCAGAGTTAACTCAAAAGTTAAGATGACCCAGCTACATTGCTCAGGGGCGTGCAAAATCCATACCCCTGAGCGATGTAGTGAAGCTGAGCTAAACCCTGGTATAGATAATGCTAGGTTGATAGAAGTGTTCTTCTGTTAACCTAGCTACTGCTTCTCCAGGAGGTGGATTAACTACCGCAGTCGGAGAACCCTTCCTGCAACTGTACTGAGTGGCTACACTGAAGCGCTACAGAGCAAGAGAATACTAGGCCTGAGTGCAACAATATCTAAATACTAGGGCTGTCAAGTGATTAAAAAAATAATCAGTCATGATTAGTTGCTCTGTTAAACAATAGCATACCGTTTATTTAAATATTTGTGGATGTTTTCTACATTTTCAAATATATTGATTTCAATTACAACACAGAATACAAAGTGCGCAGTGCTCACTTCATATTTATTTCGGATTATAAATATTTGCACTGTAAAAAAGAAAAAAAGTGTATTTTTCAATTCACCTTAAACAAGTACTGTAGTGCGATCTCTTTATCGTGAAAGTTGAACTTACAAATGTAGAATTATGTACAAAAAATAACTGCATTCAAAAATAAAACAA
Organism: Lepidochelys kempii; assembly: GCF_965140285.1. Taxonomy (NCBI): domain Eukaryota; kingdom Metazoa; phylum Chordata; order Testudines; family Cheloniidae; genus Lepidochelys; species Lepidochelys kempii. The sequence goes on along the minus strand of NC_136387.1, from coordinate 101,271,857 downwards.
TGTAAAACTTTAAAGCCTACAAGTCCACTCAGTCCTACTTCTTGTTCAGCCAAACAAGACAAGCAAGTTTGTTTACATTTGCAGGAGATACTGCTGCCCACTTCTTGTTTACAATGTCACCTGAAAGTGAGAACAGGCGTTCGCAAGGCACTGTTGCAGCCGGCGTTTGCAAGACATTTACATGCCAGATGTGCTAAACATTCGTATTTCCCTCCATGCTTTGTTCACCATTTCAGAGACTTTTGCTGCTCTGGTCTTGCAGAGGTGACCCAGCTGTCCGAGAATACTCTCCTTTAGGAAAAATTGCTGATGCATCCTGAGTTGAAGGTGCTCAGCATCACATACACATGTGACCTGTCCACCAGGTGCCAATGCCAGCACCATGATCTGGGCTAAATCTGTCTAGGAGCCTTTCTTTAAAATAATTAATACTCCAGCCCCAACACACACAACCCACCAAGCCACTGGGAAAGTCAATTAAAACCTCCCTGTGTAGGCCTTGCTGGATTAACAGTGCAAACCAAAGGCTGTGAACCAGAGTAAGCCTGGTCTTGGTAGAACACCACACTAGGTATTGGCTAACCAAGTAAGCATATTCCTGACTGGAGAGGATGGTACAAGAACACTGGGAGGTCTCAAGTAACTATGTAAACACATTCCTAAGAGATGATACAGGAACACACTCACCCCTCCTAAGATAAGATGGTTTGATCGAATAATGAATAGGGACATTTTGTCTTAGACATCCGGAGCAATGTACAAGGGGAGGTAACAAACAGATGTCATGAAACATGTAAGGTGGCATGTAAATGGTTTATCCCAGTCTAAAAATGGCAGGGTACCTTGCCTTAACTCTTTGTGTGGCCAAGGGAACAGCAGAGATTCCTAGTGCTGACTGAGCCGCTCCTTCGCTCTCTTGTGTAAGTTGTGCAAGTCATTAGGACTATGCCTTGAGGGTGATAAACCTAGCCAAGTGCCTTTGTCACTGAACTATGCCTGTGGTCATTCTTTATGAGTAAGATAGAGGTCTGCTGAAATAGCAGGCTGCGCTCTCTGCTCGTGCAACTAACGCTGGAGTTCCAAGAACAGAAGCCCTAAGCAGCTGTAACAGCTTATCAGCCTTGACAGCATTGTCACAGCAACAATATTCCTCAGCACTTAACACCCCAGTCACCTTTGCAGGTGTTTCCCCCCACAAAACTTGTACATACCCAGAGACCTTTGGGAACATTGAACCACAAGGAACTTTTTATTTGGGGGGAGAAAAGGGAGGAAACAGACAAAAGAAACATGAAAACCCAGTATAAATATTGGCATATGAGAAACCAAGCAACCCAAATCAACACATCGGGGATCTGGCCAATCCCTTAGCCCCAGGCAGTAAGTGACTGCATTGGGGATGCCCAGAACTCTGTTTCTCCACAAACCTGACACACCTAGAACCCCACTCACAGGTCAAGTTAGTTTCACTAACAGTGAAGGGGAGTCCAAAGGTGGCTGTCTGCCATTGGTCTTCTCTGTTGGTCTCACCTTGAAGTACAGCTACTTGTTCAGTACTGTGATTTCACCTCTATTTTCACTGAATCAGGCATATGGAAATCTCTGTATCACCATCACCAGTTCAATCAGGCCTTGCTGGGGAGTCAGCTCAGCTGTGCTTCTGCTTCCATTGATCTGTCCGGTCAAGACCCAGAGATTCCTTTGCATAGAACACAAACACTAGACAGACAGAGATCTACAGATCCCTTAGATAGAGCCTCTGCTCCCTGGAATAAACCTTCTCCTCGCCAGATAGCAGCTTCTCCCCACCCCCTCTACTGAGCCTAAGCTTTTTATCCAAAGACCATTACTTACGAAGTTAGGGTGACCCCTTCCGGCAGGGCATATCCTGCACAATTCCTATGACCTGTTGTGAACAAAGTAACGACAGTAACCTACCCTCACATTTACGCACCAAAATATAAACAATTTCCAACCAAAAAAAACCCAAAACTCAGTAGGCGGAATTGTGGGTAATTCATGCAAATGAAGCTAGGCAGAACTGGGTTTTCCCCTTCTTTCCAATAGAGCAAGCACACAGGCTTTGTAACTCACAAGATCAAGCACTGAGATTGTTAAAACAAGTATAGCTCAGTGACCAGCATTTTCCTCTGGCATATGGTGCTTGCACCACAAGTTGTGAGCAACACCATAGATAAATTCCAGTTAACCTCCTTACAGCCAATTCTCGTAATAGCTTGGAACAATACAGCAGGCCACATGGCATGTGAAGTTCCCGCAATTAACTAATGGCTTCCAATTCTGTCATTATGGTTTAGCCGAAGATTAGTGCTTGTGCACCAGGGCACTTCTGCATCATCATCAAATTATCACGTTGCAATGACACATTGCTCTGCACGGTGATTACAGCCAAAGAAAGCACCAGTTGAAGGGAAAGAAATGGATTGAAAGCTTCAAAAAGAATCTCAAACAAATGTTGTTCAGAACTGCTGTTACCATCCTACGATTTCTTTTCACAGAGCTGGTATGTGCAGTATTAACAATGACAGGTTTCAGAGTAACAGCCGTGTTCGTCTGTATTCGCAAAAAGAAAAGGAGTACTTGTGGCACCTTAGAGACTAACCAATTTATTTGAGCATGAGCTTTCGTGAGCTACAGCTCACTTCATCGGATGCATACCGTGGAAACTGCAGCAGACTTTATTTATACACAGAGAATATGAAACAATACCTCCTCCCACCCCACTGTCCTGCTGGTAATAGCTTATCTAAAGTGATCATCAGGTGGGCCATTTCCAGCACAAATCCAGGTTTTCTCACCCTCCACCCCCCCCCACAAATTCACTCTCCTGCTGGTGATAGCCCATCCAAAGTGACAACTCTTTACACAATGTGCATGATAATAAAGTTGGGCCATTTCCTGCACAAATCCAGGTTCTCTCACATCCCCCCCACCCCCATACACACACAATTAACAATGATTATTAACAGTATTGAGACACTTGCCTAGGGTGCCCAATTATAGATCATAGAATCATAGAATCATAGAATATCAGGGTTGGAAGGGACCCCAGAAGGTCATCTAGTCCAACCCCCTGCTCAAAGCAGGACCAATTCCCAGTTAAATCATCCCAGCCAGGGCTTTGTCAAGCCTGACCTTAAAAACCTCTAAGGAAGGAGATTCTACCACCTCCCTAGGTAACGCATTCCAGTGTTTCACCACCCTCTTAGTGAAAAAGTTTTTCCTAATATCCAATCTAAACCTCCCCCACTGCAACTTGAGACCATTACTCCTCGTTCTGTCATCTGCTACCATTGAGAACAGTCTAGAGCCATCCTCTTTGGAACCCCCTTTCAGGTAGTTGAAAGCAGCTATCAAATCCCCCCTCATTCTTCTCTTCTGCAGGCTAAACAATCCCAGCTCCCTCAGCCTCTCCTCATAACTCATGTGTTCCAGTCCCCTAATCATTTTTGTTGCCCTTCGCTGGACTCTCTCCAATTTATCCACATCCTTCTTGAAGTGTGGGGCCCAAAACTGGACACAGTACTCCAGATGAGGCCTCACCAATGTCGAATAGAGGGGAACGATCACGTCCCTCGATCTGCTCGCTATGCCCCTACTTATACATCCCAAAATGCCATTGGCCTTCTTGGCAACAAGGGCACACTGCTGACTCATATCCAGCTTCTCGTCCACTGTCACCCCTAGGTCCTTTTCCGCAGAACTGCTGCCTAGCCATTCGGTCCCTAGTCTGTAGCTGTGCATTGGGTTCTTCCGTCCTAAGTGCAGGACCCTGCACTTATCCTTATTGAACCTCATCAGATTCCTTTTGGCCCAATCTTCCAATTGGTCTAGGTCCTTCTGTATCCTATCCCTCCCCTCCAGCGTATCTACCACTCCTCCCAGTTTAGTATCATCCGCAAATTTGCTGAGAGTGCAATCCACACCATCCTCCAGATCATTTATGAAGATATTGAATAAAACCGGCCCCAGGACCGACCCTTGGGGCACTCCACTTGATACCGGCTGCCAACTAGACATGGAGCCATTGATCACTACCCGTTGAGCCCGACAATCTAGCCAGCTTTCTACCCACCTTATAGTGCATTCATCCAGCCCATACTTCCTTAACTTGGTGACAAGAATACTATGGGAGACCGTGTCAAAAGCTTTGCTAAAGTCAAGAAACAATACATCCACTGCTTTCCCTTCATCCACAGAACCAGTAATCTCATCATAAAAGGTGATTAGATTAGTCAGGCATGACCTTCCCTTGGTGAATCCATGCTGGCTGTTCCTGATCACTTTCCTCTCATGCAAGTGCTTCAGGATTGATTCTTTGAGGACCTGCTCCATGATTTTTCCAGGAACTGAGGATCCCATTGTGATCATGATCCCATTGTGATAGGGGCTGTACAAACACAGAAGAAAAGACAGTTCCTGCCCCTAAGTGTAAGACAAGAGACAGATGGATACTACAAATTGACAGAGGAGATACAAGGTGACAATGAGGAGGTCTACACTACAATCAACCACTCACAGCTGGCCTGCGTCAGCTGACTTGTGCTCGGGATGTGGGGCTGCAAAATTGCAGTGTAGATGTTCGGGTGCAGGCTCGAGCCCAGGTTCTGGGACCTTCCCCCCTCATGGGATCACAGAGCCCAGGCTCTTGAATGTCTACAATGCTATTTTACAGCCCCACAGCCAGAGTAGCCTGACATGGGCCAGCCATGGGTGTCTTATTGCAGTGTAGACATACCCAATAAGACAGACCTGGTCAGCTTGATCCGCAGTGGTTTCAGCGTACCAGGTGCTGAATACTTATTGAGTTTCTTGTAGGCATCACAGCAGAGAAGATGTTTAAGGAGGGATTTGAAAGATGACGATCAAGTAGCTTTACAGATATTTACAGGGAGTTTATGCCAAGTGCGAGGAGCAGCATGGGAGAAGGTACAATGGTGCTTGTTTAAAAATGTAACAAGTGAACAACAGAGACCAGCACCCTGCGCCGATTTGAGGTGGGGGTGTCAACAGCTTGATAACATATGAGAGATGATAGGTTGGGTGGGGACAGGACATGAAGGGTCTTAAGTGCAGATGAGTAGTTTGTGTTTGAAGTGGTGGAAATGGGGGAACCAGGGAGGGGAATGGTTTTGCATCATACTTTTCAAAGCACTTTATAAACTTATTAATCCCATTCCGTAGCTGAGAAAATTGAGACAGAGCGGTCAAGTGAATTGCATAAGATCACATAGCATATCAACGATAGTCAGGAAAAGAATAATCATCTCTTCCTTCCCAGGTCCCTCCTTGAACCTCCAGGACTATTATTACTGAGAAAGACTGAGCCAGATCAGAACTGTGAGGCTGGTTCTCTAATGAATGAGCCAAATCCAAATTCTGGATCCAAGCAGCCCTGAAGTTTGGGGGAGTTTTGTCTCTGTTCATTTGGACCATTTATAATTTATCTGCCATTTTTGCTAAATTCCACACATCCTGCTTCCATTGGAACTTGTTCCTTCAGTCCCATCAGGGAAAATACACTTACTTTCAAATTACGTCTATGTAGGACTTCCAATACTTAACAATGTAGACCCCAATCCTGCAAACACATGCTTAACCTTTAATCATTTGAGTAGTCCCAGTGAAATCAATGGAGCTGCTTATCTCCAGAACTGAGGCCTTGTTTATTAATAGTCTCTTTTCCCCACCATTCCTCCTCACCTTTATCCTCTTCCTGAAGGATAAACACAGAATCTGTCTCACCATGTCTATTTTATATATGGGGAAACTGAGGCAACCAGGTTAAGTGAGTTGACCAAAGTCACATAGAGAGGCACAGACATAATTATGAAGAGATCTCAGGTCTCCTGACATCCTGAGCCCTGCTCTAAACACTGTAAAAACAGCAACCTCCATGCTTTCACTCATTGTCTTAGCAATGATTGGTACCATCCCAAAAGCTCATGAAAGCCAGTGAAAAAACAGGCAGGGGAGTCCTTAAGTGGCTATAGGAATGTAAGCAAGCCAGGCTTGATTCTGAAGCCTATATACCATGGATCTGAGGACTATAAACCAGGAACCAGATCCACGCCCACCAGTACCACAGACTTCCTCTGTGACTTAAGGCAAGTCACTGAAAGCATCTGCGCCCCACTTCCCCCCCCCCCCAGTAATATGATACAACACCATTTCCTCACCTAGCACCCCTCAACGTCATGGAAATTAAGTCAATGTTTGTAAATGACTTGGGCAAGTGCAGTATTATTGTTAAAGCTGTAGCAAGCTACAGCATTCTCAGGGACTGTCGTTTATGAGCACATTTTCATTAGACCATTACCTTTTCGCCATTTATTAGGAACCTGAAAAAATATGATGGAAAAAAAATCACTCTGCAGAACCTCTGGGAAAAATCAAACTTCTCCCAGAGCACGAGCCATGGGAGATGCTGGAACTATGAAGTCACTTTCCAAATTATGGGGCCTGGCCCAGAGACCCATTGGATGCAATTGAAAGACTTCCACTGGCTTTGGATCACTCTCTATGTCATAATTTTAGACCGGTCTTCCCATCCCTTTCGTTTGGGTGTCTGAGCTCAGAGTGACCGAGAAAAACAGATGGGGAAGTCTGGGGCAGACCCATTAAAGAGTTTTTCCATTCGCCTTCCTCTTCTTCCTGGGTATTTTAGAATTCATTTCTGTGACTAATCTCAGGACAGGAAGGAAAGTAATTTTGGGAGGCCAGGACAAACCTAAACCAGCACATTTACGAGTGTTTCTCCCTCTTCCCCTGAAAATGACTTGATTTTATTGTACCTCTTGACTGCATGCTGGGCAAGGTGCTTTCTTTTCATCACAGCTCATTGCTGGCTGCTTGCTACAGGAATTCCAAACCTCATAAATTTTATCCTAATGTGTAAATCTCTCATTTACACAAATTATTGCTTATTTTTCCAAAAGCGGTTTGAGTTTTGGAAAGTCATGGCCTAGGAAGTTTGAGACGTTAAAGGAGGCCCTTCACATAGGGATGTGCACATTTTGGAAGGGCACAGAGCAGGTCTTGGACTTCTTTCTCATGCACAATCATGAACTTGTTGCTCCTCCCTTATTATTAGTATTAATTATTGGCCAAGCACCACCCGTGTGTCCAGCACTTTATGCCACAGAAAGTTAGAGTTCCTACCTCATGGCCATTACCTTCTAAGAGTATGGCTAGCCTGCAATCAGTGGTGTGTGATTGCAGCATGTGTAGACATACCTGAGCTAGCTTTAATGTAGCTAGATCAAAGTTACCTTGAGTAACAACAGCAGGGACGCCGTGGCAGCATGGGCAGTGGCCAGGGTCGGAAGGGTTAGCCCATGCTGTCGCTGCTTCACTGTTGTTGTTACTCAAGCTAGCTTTGAGCTACATCAAAATTAGCTCAGGTATGTCCACACGTGCTGCACTCACACCTCCCAGTTGCAGTGTGGACCTACTCTAAGACTCTGCCACCCGTACTCAGGTACTTGAGGAGTCCCTTGGAAATCCAGGGTACTGCTAACGGAGGGCTACACTGTGACTTTGCCGCAAACATCACGAACGAAGTAGCACGTAGTTGCTTCGGTTACTGAAAGGACAGACACATCATGGGCGATAGCAGCTTGTTCCATGCCCTACCACTATGTTTCAACCTTGTCCTGAAGAGACCACCTCTAGCCACCTCTACACTCACTATGCCTTCCCTGCTGTGGTTTCTGGCAAAAATTAGAGACAAACAATTGTCCGCAGTTTCTGTGATGTAGACACCTTCTGGGACCTGGATTAAGACTGCTAATTTACTGTCAGGTTCGCAACAAAGGCAGTTAGGACAAAGGGTCAAAGCAGGGGCAAACCTGAAGCTAGCAGTAGCCACGGAGTTCATAGTCAGTTCCAGGGCAGAATCAGAGTCCGAGTCAAGTTTCCGGGTTCAAGTCAGGAGACAAAGTCCAAAACAAGGAGAGGTTGAGCCAGGAGTTCAAAAGCCTAGAACAGGAACAGCCATGGCAACTACAGAGAATCCACACTGTTACCCAAACACTTCCTGGAATGCCCCTTGGCTTTATATAGGGCAGGGAGCCAATCAGGCCTGCTGTCTGTCAAACTCTTGGGGAGGAACTTCCCACGGTCTGTGTCCACAGTGGGTCATGGGAAGTGGAGTGCGGGGTGGGCGCGCGGGGGTGGGGGTGGGGGTTAATAGCAGCTGCTAGGTGGCAGCCTGGAGCGGTTAACTGTCTGGTAGCTCTACGGGCTTGGGTTCTAGAACCGTAGGGCCTCCTACTGAGAGGAAAGAGGCCTTGCCTGTGGCAAGTCATTTACACCAGCGCAGAGTGGAGATAATACGGCATTATCACTGCAAATGAGTAGCGAGTTCTTTAGCGGTCACTCAGCACTCTCTTTGAAGGGGTGAAATTGACTCCACAAAGGTGTGGTAGTAGAGAATCACTTTATTAACCAGTGGCAAGAAGAACAATCCCAGGGCAACTGTATAACCTTTGGGTGGGCTGCACTTTACTTTACTGCCCCTCCCCTAGTGCATCACAACAATTCCCAGCGAAAAGCACACAGGGACCCAGAATTCAGTCATGTGAGGGTTTTCAGCAAGGATTGCACAGGGCAGCCTCCCCACAATCAAGTCTAAACAAAATGCACTTAATTCTTAAGTACCAGCTTTATATAGTTTTATAATGATGAAGAAACATAATTACAAGAGCTTAATTTCTACTACAAAACAAGGCTACTGCATAATCCACATATATTATCTTCACAGTTATACTTAAATCTAAACCAAAATTAAATTTAAACAGGTCAGTCCCTACAGAAACACACAGTGAGAAGTAGCTCAGAGTTCCAAACCCTGAGGTTGAATTCAGCCGATCCTCAGCTAGTGTCTTTGTTCTTCAACTCCGTGCAGCCTGCTGAGTCAGAAGTACGGCAATAATTTCATCCCTCTGCTTGCCTGCAGAAATCTCCATTTGGAACCCGGGCAGACTCTGTCCCCTCCTCTGAGGGACTGTGGAATCACTCCACTGGCTAGCCAGCTAACTGATTCACCAACCAATCAGTATTAAGTATATACATGAAAAACCCTATTTCCTGGAAGATGCAAAACTGAGAACAGCAAAATATTGATAAGAACATAAGAACAGACATACTGGGTCAGATCGAAGATCCATCTAGCCCAGTGTCCTGTTTTCCGACAGTGGCCAATGCCAGGTGCCCCAGAGGGAATGAACAGAACAGGTAATCATCAAGTGATCCATCCCTTGTCACCCATTCCCAGCTTCTGGCAAACAAGAGGCTAGGGACACCATTCCTGCCCATCCTGGCTAATAGCCATTGATGAACCTATCCTCCATGAACGTATCTAGTTCTTTTTTGAATCCTGTTATAGTGTTGGCCTTCACAATATCTCCTGGCAAGAAGTTCCACAGGTTGACTGTGCATTGTGTGAAAAAATACTTCCTTTAGTTTGTTTTAAATCTGCTGCCTATTAATTTCATTATGTGACCCCTAGTTCTTGTGTTATGAGAAGGAGTAAATAACACTTCCTAATTTACTTTCTCCACACCAGTCATGATTTTATAGACCTCTATCATATCCCCCCTTAGTCGTCTCTTTTCCAAGCTGAAAAGTCTTATTAATTATGAATTAAGTCTTATTAATTAAGTCTTCCCAGTCTTATTAATCTCGCCTCATCTGGAGCCAACGCATTCTAAAACTGATGTCATAATTCTCAAGAATAATACGGCCATTGCACTTCATTGAGCTTCTCTGTAAAACAGAGCAGGAATCTCCCATTTTCCACCTCCATCTGTCTTTCATTTGATTCACCTCTGTCTGCTGGCTGTTGATGTTTTCTCACATTATACTGGTCATTTTCTTCCCACTGTGCTTCACTGGAAGAACCAAGGGACCCCGGGTGTGAATGATCTTTATTAGCATTCATACATTGTGTCTGGCTGTTATTATCATTCCTCTATTCCTCTGAAAATCAACACGATGCCGTTTTGACTTCATGTAATTTGTTGATATTTTAATCTCGTCTCGCTCTCAATGGAATAAAGTGAATGGCTTTAGAAATCTGCTTGCACACAAACACACCCATCCAGTGAAGTCCATGGGGCTACTTATGTGCTCAACGGAAAGCATGATCTCAAGTTTTTGCAAGATTGGGGCCTACTATCTAAAACAGTGGCTCTCAACCTTTCCAGACTACTGTACCCCCTTCAAGAGTCTGATTTGTCTTGTGTACCCCTAAGTTTCACCTCATTTAAAAGCTACTTGCTGAAACAATCAGACATAAACATACAAAAATGTCATAGCATGCTGTTACTGAAGAATTGCTAACTTTCTCATTTTTACCATATAATTAACAATATTAATCAATTGGAATATAAATAGTATACTTACATTTCAATGTACAGTATATAGAGCAGTATAAACAAGTCATTGTCCATATGAAATTTTAGTTTGTACTGTAGTGTTTTTATGCAGCCTGTTGTAAAACTAGGAAAATATCTAGATGAGTTGATGGACCCCCTAGAAGACTGTATATGTACCCCTGGTTGAGAACCACTGGTCTAGAAAAGCCAATCATCCAGAACCCAATCCAAAGTTTTTTCCCATTGCCTCCATTCCATTTCCATTGATTCCATTGAGGTTTGCATCAAATCATTAGCCAGTCCTCTATTTAGCATATCGAGCACAGGACTGTTCCCTACAGTATATTCTTGGGTAATCTGTCCAGTCCAACTTTAAACTTTAAAATGTCGGAGCTCGTTACATTTCCATCACATTTGCATGCCACCCATCAAAGAGCCAGGAGCTGACACTCACCCAAGAGCTGCACAAGTAAATCATCTGAGCCCTTCATTCACAGCAAAGGAAATCATCAGTCAAAGAAAGCAGCATGAAATTTGTAACTTTCAGTAAAACTTTTTGGTGTTTTTCATCTACCCTATTGAAATTAGATAATTACATTCTCACCATCCAAATGTTTAGTAAACTGTGTACATACTCATTTTCCTATTACTGCAGTTATTACTGGCAGCAGAACTATGGGTCTCTGGTTATTTTTGTTGGTTGGGTGTCCTCCTCTGATGGCTGGAGTTCCTCTGGTTTTACTTTCACTTCCAGTTGGACACACGGATTTAAAGGGATACATTTTAAAACAGCAGCACCAAAGCTGTTTCTGTAAAATATGCATATGTATGCACAAAACTGGACATGCTGTTGAGTATTTGTACATCAAGTACTTATTCATGTGTGTGACAGCCACTTTCTTAGCTGGTACCTCGGACTTTGAACCATGGACCTCCAGAGCTAAAAGCTACTGGAGGCTGAGCTGAGGTTCTCCACCTAGGCCTGTAATGTTCATATCCTCTGTGGCCAGAGGGGGACCCAGGCTGTAAAATACACTGAGCAGTAGGGTACATGTGCAAACAAAGGCATGTTTTTCATAAGTCTGCAACATCTAAAACCCTTGTCCTAGGAGACTTTTTTAACCAGTTTGTTGTGGCAATCGAGAAAGAACAGATATGAACACCAGGTCTTCAGCAGACAGAGAAAGGATGAGCTCTTAACTGGAAGTACCTTACTTTAGTGAATACTGCCTGCCCCATGCAGCATGTCCTGGTCCTAAGAAATGGAGCCCTAAGAACTCTATGAGTTTAACTTAAGTCCACACAATCAAAGAGCGACCAAGTGGGTGAGGTAATATCTTTTATTGGACCAATTTCTGTCAGTGAGAGAGACAAGCTTTCAAGCTTACACAGAGCTGTTCTTCGGGTGTAGGAAAGATACTCAGAGTGTCACAGCTAAATATAAGGTGGAACAGATTGTTGAGCGTAAGTATATCTTATATCATATGTGCTATAACAGCAGATGCAAAACCTGCAGACATTTCTCCACTGCTACGATGATCAACACCTCCCACCTTCCAGGATCCATGGGTCCTACACATGCCTATCACAACATGTCCAGTGCACTAAACGCCCCAATAAGTATGTGGGTGAAACCAGACAATCACTACGCTCTCAAATGAACTCACACAGAAAAATAATAAAAGGCAAAGACTGTACCACCCCAGGTTAACAATTTTCACAAACCAATCACTCCATAGTAGACTTCTTAGTACTCAGCCTCAAAGGACACCTGCACAACACCTTCCTAAGATGAGCCTGGGAGCTTAAGTTCATGACTTTGCTAGACACTAAAATTCATGGTCTTAATAAAGACACAGAATGTACGGCTTACAGTCTGAAACCCACTAATCCCCCTTTTTTTGCCTCTTTCACCAACAGAAATTGGTCCAATAAAAGATATTACATCACCCACCTTGTGTCTCTAATATCCTGGAACCAACATGGCAAAAACAGCACTGCACGGAACAATTAAAGAGTATCGGTCAGTAAGAAAATTGTGTCTCTGGTTTCAAGAGAGCAGAAAATGGCTAGAGACATGGGCACTCATCTCTCAGCTTCTGATCTGTGGAAGCTGATCTTATACTATACTGGGCCACAACGCTTGTATGATTGTGTGTAAGCATCCTAGATCTCAAATGGCATTTAATACAAATTACACAGCCATCTGCAATTCTGCCTGGGTGGAAAAATATAGAGAAGGGCATCGTTAGGCTTAATCTAGCTAAACATTGCTCACAAAGTAATTAGGATGGGTAAAATTTTCAAAAGCAGCTAAGTGACTTAGGAGCCTAAGAGCCATTTTTCAAAAGGGATGTGGGTAGGAGGCTAAGTCTCATTTAAAGGCAACGGGATTTAGGCTCCTAAGTGCTTAAGACATTTCTGAAAGTTGACCATAGGCTTTTAAGTCATGTGGGTGCTTTTGAAAATCTAAAAACCCTTCACCAGTTTCAGAGGGAATGGGTAATGTAGTATAAGTTAAACGCCTTTAGACTCAGCTGGAGTACCTAGACTGATTTACACCCATGGTCTGGTGTGTAAGGGAATCTAAGGGCACAGCTACACTACAGAGTTTACAGCCATGCAGTTGCACTGATGTAGCTGCTCCACTGTGAGTTCTCTAGTGTAGCTACTCTAAGTCAACGGGAGCGAACTCTCCCATCAGCTTTACTCCAGCCCCCATGAGCAGCAGTAGCTGTGACGGCGGGAAAAGCTCTCCCATTAACATAGCGCTGGCCACACCGGCTCTTCTGTTGGTGTAGCTTATGTCGCTCAGGGAGGTGGTTTATTCACATAAGGGGAAGTGTAGACATAGCCTCAAATGGTTTAGATTACATGCTGAACAGCTGGAAGAAGGTGGAAAATGTGTCCATTAAAGTAAGGCAGGGTGATATTTAACTGAGCCCTTTCCACACCTGCCTTTTATTCACTTTGCTGCCTCACCTCTTTGCTTCTGGTCCCTCAGCATGTAAATGACACCATGATGTCTGCAGTCTCAGTTGGTCTGTCTCTGGCCTGCCTCTTGCGGTCCTTTAGCGTGACCTTGTTCTCTGCTAGTGGCTGGCATGGTTTTGATCCTTTCCCTGGACTGTACAACTGCCCTTGCAACTTGGAGCGAAAGGTGCATGAGGTAATAGCTTAATGGATCAACTTCTGTTGGTGAGGGAGACAAGCTTTCAAGCAACACAGAGCTCTTCTTCAGATGACCTGTGAAATGGCTTCAAGTACGCGGTGTTGTAGCCGAGTTGGTCCCAGGTTATTAGAGAGACAAGGTGGGTGAGGTAATAGCTTTTATTGGACCAACTAAAGAAGCTCTTCTGAAGAAGACCCCTGTGTAAGAAGTTGGTCCCATAAAATATATTACCTCACCCACCTTGTCTCTCTAATAACCTGGGACCAACTCGGCTACAACAACACTGCCTACTTGCTACTTGGAGGCATTTCTCTACAGCTAGAGCTCTTTCTCTCAATCTCTCCTGGAAGCTGGACTCATGTGTCCCACAAACAATCCTCTTTCTAGCTGGTAAATCTTTTATATCTCCAAAGCTACATGTGGATGCCAGATTTCTCAGCTAAGTATCTCCTCTCTCTTCTGTTTCTTGATTTTGAGTGAAAAAAGCAGGATCTCTCTACAGTCCCATTCTGTCTGGGGTCACATCTCTCATCAAACACAGTTATCAGCTGTTCCAGTGTTTTGGGCATTATTCTTGGTTGCAGTGTCTTAGGGTATGTCTACACTGCAATCAACAGGCATGATTGGAGCCCATGTTGGTTTATCTAAACTAGCTTGGATCAGGGCTAGCTGGAGTAACAATGGCAGTGTAGGGGTGGCACAGGCAAACCTCCTGAGCACAACCTCCTCCAGCTCCCTGGGTTAGGGGCACCAGTTCCGAAAAATTCTGGGTGGGGGCAGGGGACACAGCACACAGAACATTATATTATATGTGATTATATTATATCCTGTGATGTCAGGGAGGCAGGGAGTGGAGCGTATAGCCCTATGATAAGTCCGGGGAGGAGTCACAGCAACGCTGGGGGGCAACTCACACCTTTGCCCCATAGAAAATGACTCCCCTACGCTGGGTACACACTTGAGTGGCTAACACATGCCATTGCCCATGCTGCCATGGCTACACTGCTACTGTTACTTGAGTTAGTAACTGGGGTTTGCAATCACAGCTCTTGATCAACGTGTAGACACATCCTTACTCACTTCTTGTCCTCCCTCCCTCCCCCAAGAGATAGTTTAAAAAAAAGCGTTACCTGCATTTGTCATCTTTATCCCCCATGATCAGCTTTGTCTACAGATGAAATTGTTGCTTCCGTTACTTCCATTCTTGTGCAAGGTTTTTTTAATCTGAAATTCCTGCATTCCCAGTGCTCTGAGTCCCGCAATGTTTGAGCTGTTTCTAAGTTCTGCTTTCTTTTCCTGCTAATCACATTCTTTTCCTTACTGTGGGTCTCATTAAACTGACCACTGCCACCATGATCCATGTGCTGGGTGATAACATGGAAGGACTCCATGCTTGTAAAACTAAACCGGCTCTTTATTAAGAGAACAACTTACACAGCTGCTGCAACGGCAGCTAGCAGTCTAGCCATGTGCACACAGACTGACTCCTTGGGGCCTCCTCCAAACTCTTCCCCCTGCAACCAGTACTCCTCCTTCCAGGTTCCATGCAGGATGCTACAATGGGTGAGGGCCAGATTCAAAGATGAGCTGAAGTAAGTGCAGAGGAAGTCTATTTGGGGCAACTTACACCCTCTTCTGGTGCCATCAATGTGTATATTACACAAGTCCAATTTAGACATTAGATTTACTTATTTAAACTCACACTTCCTTACCAACATATCATTTATTACATACAAAAACCAACTACACTTAAAGAATGTTATCAATATTGCAAGAGATCGGAAATGCCAGAATTAAGGTTGACCAGGTAACCCTTAATTCTATCCCCTTATGAATATGCATGATGATAAGGCTTTAATTATATGATGCCTAACCATTTTTCCCCCACAGGACCTCAGCATCATTGAGTGCACAGTAATTTGTGTTGGGGGAGGGGTGGGTGGAGGGAATTTTTTTTTCAAAAATTTCCAGCCAGCTCTGCTTAAATGGCAACCCATCTGATTGAAGCCACCTGATTTCATTAGGTTTGGATGGAAAAGCTTAAGGGGCAGCACTCAAAAGTCTGAAAGATGATCAGAAGCTGGGCCAACCCCATTGAGCATGAAACGTTGACATTAGAGTGGTCTGAAAATATTCAGATTTTCAAAATGTGAATGAAAATTTGCTGTGAACATTTCCCAAGAATATCTATTGCTGGTTTCTGACCTGTTCGAGTGCTGAACATATTTTAAATTCGAAGTACTGATGAAAACTATTCTCCAAAAATGTTGAACATTTTCCTGCATGTTTTGACCAGTTCTCAATGGGATGATGGGAAATCTACAACTTCTCAGCAGCAATAACTATTAGGCTGTGATGTTATGCTCTTGGATGGGTCATTGGCATTAGGGGTTGAACCTGGATCTTAAATCCCCAGTGTTTAGGCTCAGATCCTCAAAGCTATTATGGTGTCTGATTCCTACTGAAATCAGTGGCTAAATACCTTTGAGAATCTGCACCTTAACGTCTGGGCTAGAAAATCACACTCTATTAGCTGTGGTGGTAGCAAACCCAATGACCACTAGAGGGGGACAGAGCGCCACACTGAATGGCTGTCTGTCAAAGAAACATCTATGACCCAGACACCTCGAAATATTGCTTTAAATTGCAAAGGCTTTCACACCTAATTAAGGTGCGATTAAGGGCAACGTATTCAGGGAAAGGTATGCGCTAGCGGTTATAATGCATATGATTTGCTGCAGGCTTTCATTGTAACAATGTGGAATGTGCCAAAAAATGAGCAAATTCCCAAAGCCCTCTTTATCTTCATGCACGCAGCTAACCTCCGCTTTATCTCCAAGGGATACACAATTCAAAGATTACAGCCAGCTGCAAAAGGGTGTGCTCAAGGCTCAAAAGACACCAACTGTTTTCATTCAAATAAAACACCTTCTTTTCCCACCGGGACTGAGCGCAGGCCCTCTGTCTTGTCCATTTACACAAGGTTTTTACTGGGATATACAGACGTGTGAGTTATCGCTGTAGCAGCCCTCACATCATGGAGTTAAGTAATAAATCCTGCCTCCAGACCTACACAGAACCCGATTCTAGGCTCACAATGGTGTAAATCAAGAGTAACACCATTGAAGTTAAAGGGGCAGCTCCTTAGCTGGTGTAAAGTGCTAGAGCTCCATTGACTTCAGAGAAGCCACTCCTTCCAACAGCTGAGGATCTGGCCCAATGACGTTAGATCACTAGTGCAAAAGGAGAATTAGGGCTACCGACATGGTTCCTGCAATACACAAGAGCTTGATTCGAATCTCACTGACATTGAGGTAACTCCATTGGCTCCCGGGGCCAGATCTTCGCCTGGTGCAATGTGGCATAGCTTTATTGGAGCTATTCCCACTGTTCACGATGACCTCTAAGGAGGGCTCCATTTTACTGCAAAGATTGCCCCATCTCAGGCATTTCCCACTCTGAAATGGCCCTCATTTCCAGGGAAAATGAGCCCATCCTGTGCAAAAGGCAGCTTTCAAATTCTGCACTTCAAAGTTGAGATTTGAATTGTCACGTGTTTTCAATGAACACCTAGTTCATGGGGGGAAGAACCTAGACATACAAGACTGGTGTGCTGTGGATTTATAATAACTTTTATTCATATATTATGCTACAAAATATTTTGAAAAAAATAACATTAGAAAGCATCTTTTTAATTACACTCTTAAAGAACTCTTCAAAACAGGTCACAAAAGTGGGAGGAGGAAGAGGAACAAAGAAATCCTAGAAATATTTGACACACATTTGAAGTGGACGCTGACCAATATGCATCTTGAACTTCAAATGAAGACTCATCACCCCTCCACAAGAAGCAGCAGAGTTAACAGTTGGGAAGTTCTCATGGAGTTTCCCTAGCTTAAGGCACCAGTTTAAAAGCTAGCCACGAGGGGTATGTCTACACAGCAGCTGGGCCGGTACTTCCCAGCATGGGTAGACAGTCCTGAGCTATCTCTGCTTCATAGATTCCAAGGCTAGCTCGGACCACTGTGATCATTTAGTCTGACCTTCTGCGTAACTTCCTCAAAATAATTCCTAGAACAGATCTTTTAGAAAAACATCCACTATTGATTTAAAAATTGCCGGTCTTGGAGAACCCTCCATGACCCTTGTTAAAATGTTCCAATGGTTAATTACTCTCACTGTTAAAAAAATTTACATCTTATTTCCAGTCTGAATTTGTCTAGCTTCAACTTTCAGTTACTGTGTTGTGTTAGACCTTTCTCTGCTAGATTGAGGTGCACATTACCAAATATTTGTTCCCCATGTAGATACTTACAGACTATAATCAAGTCACCCCTTACTCTTCTTTTTTGCACCCGTGTAATCTGGATTATATTTACTGAATCATGCTGGTGCAAAAAGTGGTGAACTGAGATCAAAATCAGGCAGCTGGAGTTTTCTTCTGCTCAGGTAGAGCAGGTTCAAAATTGAAGTTGAAATCCAGAGCACTCTATGTAATATAGATCACTTAAGAGAGGTGGCTCAAGGTTATTTTGGCCAAATGACGTGTAGAAATACCTTAGGTTACTTAATGACAATTTGGAACAATGACATTTATGCTGGGCTGATTGATTTTAAAAAGCTAAACCTTAGCACTGCGGTTTCTCTGACATAACTGTAACATGCTGTGGAAAACTGACGTCCTAAATAGATGATGCTTTGTAATGAAATACCTCTTCATACCAATAGACTGAGCACTGCCTTAAGGATGGCTTGGATTACTGCCTCTCTTGCCAGCTCAATAGCAAAGAGGTTAGATAAACACACAGCACTGCATACTGAGTGTTCCTAAACTACAACTGAGTTTGCAGAACTGAGCAGGGAGGTTCAAGGAAGGGGGGAGTTTGACACCTGTGCAGAGCATAATTATCATTAATCATGCTCAGCAGTCATTGCCAATAGAGTTCTAGGAAGACGATAGCATTATTCAACGGCGCGAGTGCTTGAACCAAAAATATGCCATTCACAAAATGCAATGTATCTTCTCTCCCACTCTCCCCATACATGCTCTTCAAATGGCAATGCATTTTGGCAAGGGAAACGATGAAAGAAGTAAAATAGAGTCCCTTTGCTCTTTCGATTGTGGTACTGTACATTCCTTTCGGCAGGGATAGCAGCTGGATCGTTAACTGGCATTAGTTGCAGTATCACAGTCGGACATAGGGCAGGATGTATTACGATTGATTGCTGTGACACCGAGAGCAGGTCTACACTACGGGGTTAAATCAACTTAAGTTAACCAACTCCTGCTACGTGAAAAACATAGCTAGAGTCGACGTAGCTTAGATCTATTTATTGCGGTGTCTACACTGTGCTGGGTCAACGGGAGAAACTCTCTCGTTGACTTACCTTATGCTTCTGGTTCCGGTGGAGTACCAGAGTCTATGGGAGAGCAATCTGTGGTTGATTTAGCGGGTCTTCACTAGACCTGCTAAATTGACCCCTAGTTGATCAAGCACCGCAGCATTGATCCATGGTAAGTGTAGACATACCCTGAATCAGATGAGTGTTCAGGTTCAGATTCAATAATGCCAAAATCTTGGCCCTGAGTAGCAGAAATCTCATGAAATCTGTTGATTACGTGTAAGTCCCACAACAATGATGCCAAACTCTCACAATTGTATTGTGAGTTTTGTGGTATTTGGTGTTTTTCTAAAATCCCCAGCTCCTGGATTCAGGTGATGATCCATGAGGATCTCGGTTTTCATCAGGGAAAAAATCAGCTTCTATCCCTCTTGGTTGCTGAAAAAAGCTGGAAAATATGAAACCTAAAGGCTCAAAAAAGAGAAGGAAAATAAAATCCCAATGAAGCTAGTAGTGTGTGGTTATTACTATTATGTACACAACATGTTTCCCCTCTGAATTATATAGACACTCTCCAAACTCATGTGGAAAACAGTCATGACATTAACATGGCCCATTTGAATAAAGGCTCTTTCAGAAACATAGCTCTGTGCTATCTAGCATTAGCGTATTTTTATTAGTACTGGGTTAGCATAATTAATTACTAAATATTCCATTTTGTCTATGCTATACTCATTTTGCAGTCCCTTACATATTTACTGGTATGATTTAAAAACAGTTGATTGGAACCAGTTAACTGGACAGATATCTGTACACTAAAGCACACAGGGAATATTATCAAATTAGTTAGGGAACCTCTATGATAATGACTTCAACACAGTTCTCTAAAGTCTGTGGAAAGCTAGATCATCCAGTACAGGTCCTTCTCCTTAGCTCCAGCTTCAAAATAGCCTTCAAAACAGCTAACTATCAATTCAATACTTAGCTGATATTACTTTTCCACATGAGGAAGTTGCTACAGAGATGTTCTAGGATTTTGAATTGGAAGGAAAGTGGCCTAATATTGAATGCAAGGGGAGGTCTCCAGGAGGAAGTCTCTATATAAAACATGGACCACACTATGAAGTTTGAACATCCGTGTACAGAGTCATTCAAATAAATGGTGGCAATGCCTGTTTCCCCTGAAATACAGATGCAATCTTGGGACGTGACAGCTATAACTAGAATACATGTAGAATAAGTATCGTAGTATATTGGGCTAAAGGGTATGTGTACCATTCTCCTATATGAGAGAGACTCAGGACTACTCAGCCGCATGTCATAGGTCTTATCATGCTAACGGAGATTCTCCTTTAGCTCAGGCGGTAGGAACCCATGCTTTTGGAGCAGGAGGGTCTGAGTTCTATCCCTGCTGCTAGGGTGAAGTTCTGACTGACTATGGTGTGCAGCCTAATAACAACCCTGAAATTCCTAGATGTCCATAGACTTAAAACGATGCAACCCCTCCGTCCCCCACAAAAAATCAGTCTGGTCTAATGGATAGGACAGAGGCCTGAGAGTCACAAGACTTGGGTGTCACTCCTAGCTCTGCCGCCGACATTCCCAGTGACCTGGGGCACTCACTTCAGCGCTGTGGATCTCTTGTTCCCCTCCCACCTTTTCTCTGTCTTGCCTATTTAGATCAATGGTGGGCAAACTTTTTGACTCGAGGGCCACATCTGGGTATGGAAATCATATGGCGGGCCATGAATGCTCACGAAATTGGGGGTTGGGAGGGGGTGAGGGCTCCGGCTGGGAGTGTGGGTTCTGGGGTGGGGGCCAGAAATGAGGAGTTCAGGGTGGGGGAGGAGGCTCTGGGCTGGGGCAGGAGGTTGGGGTTCGGGTGGGGGGGCGGCTCCGGTTGGGAGTGTGGACTCTGGGTGAGGCTGGTGATGAGGAGTCCGGGGTGTAGAAGGGTGCTCTGGGCTGCGACCGAGGGGTTTGGAGAGTGGGAAGGGGATCAGGGCTGGGACAGGGGGTTGGGGCGCTGGAGTGGGTCAGGGGTGCAAGCTCCAGGTTGCGCTTATGGACCCTGCTCCCCAGCAGGAGCTCGACGGCCGGAATAAAACATCTGAAGGGCTGGATGAGGCCCCCGGGCCATAGTTTGCCCACCCCTGATTTAGACTGTACATTTTTGGGGGCAGGAATTGTCACTCACTGTGTGTTTGTACAGCGCCTAGAATAATGGGGCCACCATCTCATCTGGAGTCTCTGGATGCTATGCTAGCATATTCAAGTAATAATAATCTTCCTCTGTACTGTAGCATCACACCAAGAAAACCTGCATTACCTACAGGTCCATTTACTGTGGGATAGTTTATTCTTAAATGAGTTCACAATTCTCAGTTCAGATGGTCCGTTCATTGTCTAGAATACAGCCATACAGCATCCCTGGTTTAGGTGCATTAAAGTTGAATTTGAAGGCCTTTTAAGACATTATATTCAAATGAAGTCCTCAACAGTGCAACCGCTCAAATAAAGCTGTAACGGAAGTTCCTAAAACATGCTTGCAATACATGGCCCAGTGCAATAAATATCATGGAAGGGGAATGGCTTCCTTCCAAAACCAACATCTCTAATCGTCCACACACCAAAATATACAATGGAATAGTATGCATGAGATGTCCTTGTAGCTGTCACTGGGGGCAAAGCTTGATGGCTTCCATTTCACTTGAAGCCTTATGTGCGTGCCCCTGGAAAAACAGGGCTAGTTCCGCAAACAGCGGACCTACCTAGGTTTGCACCATTCTTCTAAAACATAATCTAATTTTCTGCAAACGCATTTCATTTTGGTCATTTTGTTTTTTCATTAAAAACTGTTTTGATGAAAACATTTCGACCAGGTCTATTAACCCAGCTATCTTCTGGCAAGACTCGTTCTCTTTGAGGACGAAGCCTGGGCAAAGTTTCATATGTTTCATCTCTTTTTTTCTCTAGCGCTGTCTTTCAAAGTGTGATTGGAATTATGAACAAGAGATGTACTTTTTCCACCACTGCCAAGCTCAAAACTAGCTACATAGATAATGATCCAAAATTACAACTGGTGTGAATGGGCACAGCTCTGTTTAAGTCAGTGGAGCTGCCATGATCTAGACTAGCTGTGAATCTGGCCCTTTGTCTTCATGCTCTTCTAAGAACCTAATCCAAAACCCATTGAAAGGACCAAATCCAAGACGCACTGAGATCAGGGGGGGTCTTTTCATTGATTTGAATAGGTTTTGGATCAGGCCAGAACGTTACAGAGAAAGCAGCCACGCATATCACAGCAGCAGGATCGTGGCTACAAAAGCAAACTTTACGATGCTTCTGCATCCCCAACTTACTCAAGGTGAAGCGTGGCCACAGCTGAGAAGCTTTATAGACTAGCATGCTATTAAACATTTAAATCCTGTAAGTAGGGCAAATTCTGCTCTCATTAGCACTTGTGTAAATCTGAGTAAATCCAGTGAGGAGTCACACTCATGCAAAAAGGGTGTGAGAGGAAAAACCAACTCCGCAGAATTACTCCAGACTGATGCCATGCATTTTCACTAGGAAAAAGGTGAGTTCTTGACTGAAGTTAGCTATCATAATGTATTAGTTTGTTAATCCTAGAGAAGACAACACAGTCTCCACTTTTCTTACAGGTTGAGTTGAAGGCAGTGGGGGAAGCTCAGGGTTTATCTTGACTTGCCAACTCATATGAAAACCACAAATGGTCTTTTCTTCAAGAGGATTTTACCTTGGGTTCCCTAACTTGAGTTAAGAACATGCCTTTTTCCCTAGTGACACCAAGGCCACAGACAGCATGAATTGTCTAAAATATGTCTAAATTATGCTAAACGGATATACCCCCCCACTCCCCCCCACTAATCTCAGCCATCAGCATAGATTTGCCTATGGGAGGGTTAGTGTAACATTTTAATGACCAAAACAGCATCTTTGGGTGTCATTTCAGATTCATTGGTTAAAAAAAACAAATCTAGAAAATATTAATTTATCTGTTTCATCGTCACTACTGTTTAATGGGGATGTTATTAACATATCCAATACCAAGAAAAATAAGTTTACCAGTTGAATAAATACACTTTTTCTTTTTTTTATATATATATATGAACACATATATTTTACAAAGCCCCATAGCACTATGGGAAATAAAGATCCTTCTACAAAAAAGAAGATGTAAGTCAGTGTTACAATAAAGCTTTAGAGTTTCAAAATATATCTGGGCTAAGAGACAAAACCAGCTAGAGACACTACGATTTCTCCTTGGTGAGAAGGTCCAGGTTGAAACCGTCATGGAGAAAACCACACACTCATTCATAAATTATCTCTGTTCTCCATTTTAGGTATTGCACGTAATCCTAGGTTGGTCAGGAAGACCTCAATAGACTCAGGACAAAAGACACTATTGACACATAGAAAGAAGCAGTTATGGATGGCGCCAATACCCGGCCAGCAGCTGAGCTCTTTGGCTGACGGTGGAACGGGAGAGCTGAACGTGGTCTCTGATCCAGTTGGTTTGAAAACCAAACGGGAGGATTGACTGTGATGTAGCCATTGGTTATCCTGATGTGGGAAGGTAGCGTGGTCGTGCTAGGAGAAAAGACAAGAGGACAAAATTAAACAGGATTATTTTTTCAGTATGCAAGTGGTTGCTGAGTCTACATCTTCCTAATCAGTAATAAGAACAATAGTTTGAACAGATAGAGTTCCTTTCCATGGAAGAGTTCACTGTGCTAATTATTTCACCACATCCCTGCATGAGAGGTGTTATTCATCTGTTTTACTGGGGGCGGGTGTGTGCGTGTATGAAACTGAAGCACAGGGAAGTGACTTACCTAACGTAACCTAGTGAAAAAATCAATAATAGAACCCCAGAGTCCTGACTCTAGTCACGTGGCCACGCCTATGTGTGCAAACTTAGAGATGTGAGCTTCAGTTCTTCCCTGGCTACAAGGAATTGTCTGTCAAAACAACACACTTGAAATGGACTCAGTGGAGCTATGTCTGTTTATACCAGATGAGGGTCTGGTCTAATAACTACATGACTGATGATTCACTGAGTTTTTGAAATAAACAAAAAACCCAAGCTTCTTCCCACTGGACTGGCATTTAGTGTGGCTATGCATGCTGTTAGGATGGTCACAGTTCAGGGCAACTCCACCTTTTCCCCCCTCTATGGTCCACCAAAGGCTCTGACATGTAGGCCTCTTGGCTCCCCAGCCATCACCTCTCTTGGGCAGAGACATGCATCTCACTCCCCCTTGACTGGGGTATTTTCAGGCCCAGTTCCCTGCCTACACTCTGAATTCCCCCAGCAAGTCAGACTGCCTAGATAGGCCTGCTTTGCTTTTCATCTCAGATGCTATCATTAGCATAATTGCTCACGGTTTTAAGTTACCACGCATCTCTGTTTAAGCAAGCATGTTTATTTGTAAGGTAAAAGCGTTACAGAAAAAACATATTAAAACAATAAAAGAATCTACCCGTTTGCTGATAAGTTTACCAAAGACCAGCCCCACAACTCCACAAGAACTCCGGTCAGTGTTAGTCCTTCCAACCCTTCCCTAAGGACTGGGGTGTCCCTTGGACAGTAGGTCCTGTCTGTTGACTGGACCAGAAAGATGGCCTTACATCAGGTTAAACTCAGACTAAGTATTGAAAAGTCCTTTTTGTGTCTGTTGGCCTCTGGAGAATCCAGTCTGAACTAGTATAGGCAAGCCTCCCTAAAGTGAATTTGCCTAATCACCACTTCACTGTTCTTAGTTCCTGGAGGGGCTGTGGTTACCATCCCCCATGGAATTACATATGGTCCCTGGGTGGTCTACAATGATACATAAACTTAATACAGTCAGATCTCCCAAAGATATTGCAGGAAATTACCCTATATGTCACAAGGACCAAATTCTGGTCCCAGTGAAATCCAAAGTAAAAAGTCCCATCTATGCCCATGCTTTTGCTCTTAAACTGCAAGCCCCATGTCAGACAGAGTCTGCTTCTATGTAATGAACAGCATCAAACTCACTACCAGCATTCAGTAATTAATAAGCAATCATGTGCACCAGTGTGACAGCATTAGTCGAGTATAGCAAATCTTGGAGCACCTCTAGTAGATTATCCTCAAAGAAGCAGTGCATTCTCCTGGCAAACAAGGTGAAAAATGATAGAAACGCCTGTGACAATCTAATGTGCATGCTGGTATCCACAGATTCTCTCTGCAGTTTTCTTAATCACCAGTGAAACAGGACTTCGAGGCAGTAAACAGCCCATGTAGCCACATTTCTCATGGGACAGTCTGAAAGTATATAGAAGATTAGGGTTGGAAGAGACCTCAGGAGGTCACCTAGTCCAACCCCCTGCTCAAAGCAGGACTAGCCCCAACTAAATCATCCCAGCCAGGGCTTTGTCAAACTGGACCTTGAAAACCTCTAAGGATGGAGATTCTACCACCTCCCTAGGTAACCCATTCCAATGCTTCACCATCTTCCTAGAGAAATAGTGTTTCCTAATATCCAACCTAGACCTCCCCCACTGCAACTTGAGACCATTGCTCCTTGTTCTGTCATCTGCCACCACTGAGAACAGCCGAACTCCATTCTCTTTGGAACCTCCCTTCAGGTAGTTGAAAGCTGTTATCAAATCCCCCCTCACTCTTCTCTTCTGCAGACTAAATAAACCAAGTTCCCTCGGCCTTTCCTCATAAGTCATCTGCCCCAGCCCCCTAATCATTTTCATTGCCCTCCGCTGGACTCTTGCCAATTGTCCACATCGTTTCTATAGTGGGGGGCCCAAAACTGGACACAAAACTCCCGGTGTGGTCTCGCCAGTGCCGAATACAGGGGAACAATCACTTCCCTTGATCTGCTGGCAATGCTCCTATTAATGCAGCCCAATATGCCATTGGCCTTCTTGGCAACGAGGGCACACTGCTGACTCAGATCCAACTTCTCGTCCACTGTAATCCCCGGGTCCTTTTCTGCAGAACTGCTGCTTAGCCAGTCAGTCCCCAGCCAGTAGCAGGGCATGGAGTTCTTCCGTCCTAAGTGCAGGACTCTGCACTTGTCCTTGTTGAACCTCATCAGAGTTCTTTTGGCCCAATCCTCCAATTTGTCTAGGTCTCTCTGGACCCTATCCCTACCCTCTAGCATATCTACCTCTCCCCCCAGCTTAGTGTCACCCGCAAACTTGCTGCGGGTGCAATTCATCCCATCATCCAGATCATTAATGAAGATGTTGAACAAAAATAGGGATGTAAAAGAAAAACATTTTAATAAATTCTAATAAAAAATATCCCCCCCCCCCACCAAGCACAGTCAACGTAACAATCTGTGGCCAGAGTCACCGCTGGTATAAATTGGTGTGAGAGCTATAATGATTTGCACTGGCTGTGTCTGCATAAAATCACAGACAAAAGGGTCAGCAGCTAACCAGGAACATAAGACTGGAAGGGATCTCTTGGGTCAACAAATCCAGTTGTCTGCTATTTCAACCAACCATGTTATATAGTCCCATTAATTAATTTAACAATATATAATAAACCACAGATATTAGAGCCGGAAAATACCTCTTAGAGCACCTAGTCCATCCTCTGACCAATGCAGAATTGTTGCATATTGGAGTTTTTTGGCTGTGATAAAATGTCTTCAGTAAAATGTACAGCAAAGCATGTAATAAATGGGCAACTTGGTTCAGCAGTGATTGACCTTCTGTTTCCCCCTTCCATTTACAGAATCATTATATGAATCTGGAAAGCTCCCAGTCTCCCTGAGCCAAATAACCTGCTATGGTATCACATTTGCAAGCTCGTACTTTTGATCAGATGATGCAGCAGACGATACAGCAGCCATTCATTGCCCTCCCAGCATTAACACTGGTAACCCTTTCTCAAAAAGCAGCAAACCCAGGCCCTGATTCAGCAGGTTCCTTATGCACATGCCTGACTTCAAATATGTAAACAGGCCCATTGACTTCACGTGCTTAAAACAAGGCATATGTTTAAGTACTTGCTGAATTGGGAGTACACCAAAATGAAAATAAACACACACACACAACGCTATTATACATTGGTTTGGGGATCGATTCTGGTTTAGCACTTGAGGAGTAGTAAAACTGCAATTTTATTTTTTGTGGTTCAGCTTGTCCTTACAAATCTAGTCACATATTTGGCAATAGGTATTGGTATTGCAACAGTAGAATCCATAGAAGTAACAAGTTGTAAGCAAAACCTTTGTTCTTAGCACAGCTAGTGAATTTCAAATATCCTCTACACCAAGCGGGAGCTCTTTCCTGGAGGTATTGTCTTTCAGATGGTGTATACAGTTGAAAGCCTGTTGATAATACCTTCTCTTATTCAGTGCTTTTCATCCCTAGATCTCCAAGTGCTTCACAAAGGAGGTCAGTATCATTATTCCCATTTTACAGAAGGAGAAACTGAGGCATGGAATGCCAACACTGCCTAAGGTACTTTTGAAAATCTTGCTAGGCATAAATCTACATTTTTAGGTGCCTATATACTTTGAAAACCTTGGGCTTAAATGACTTTTTAGCAGACCAGAGGCAGACCCTGGAACAGAACCAGGTGTCCTGAGTCCCAGTCCAGTTCTTTGTCACTGCCTAACCTTTTTAGCAAATAGAAGGGCGTGAAAAGATCTCACTCCAAATTGAACAAATGTACCTGCCTACCTCGGTTACCTCTGCAGTTTCAGATGGCAATGGTATTATCACTTCCTGCCCGAGATTTCCATCCAGCAAGCTTTCCAGTCATAGGGCCCCCTTTGAGATCCATGGGAATTCCATGCATGGAATGGTTGTGGGAGGGGGTGCCCAATGCTTCTATGCAGGGGTTGCTGTGCCCTGTTAAACAGCTGCCATGTTTCCCCTCAAAGATGGCTGAAGTTCAGTGGTGGGTGAGTGATTCTTTTAGACACAGTTTACAAAATACTTTGGGACCTGTCTGGATGAAAGGGGCTATGTAAATACATGATGATATTGTTAATCACCCTAAACAATAATGTGTACAAGCCCAGCATTTGGTTTTCTTTATAATATTGGGTGAAAAGAGGTCATACGGATGACATGTCAACAGAGACTCAGACTTAAAAAAATGGAGTTTGCAACTAAAAGACCAAATCGCTGGTAAGTTGCAATGCTGTTTCTGTCAAAATTCTCCATAAAATAATGCCTGGTTCAAATTTGTGATTTGAGGTTGGTTTTGTTTTTTTTTAAATTGAAATGATTTTCAGCATGTGCTTCCTATTTATTTTCAAAACAAATTTAACCATTATTGAGCTTTTGTTTTGTTTTTTTTAATCCACAGATGTGGGAAGAGTCAATCAGATTATTTTCCTGGTGGCTTTTTCAGATCTGAGATCAGTAATAACGTCCTCCCTTTTTTAAAAAAGGCTGTTTCTGTGGAATCTAATCAGACCATTATGCATGTCACTACAGATTAGTAAATAAGATTCACAGGTCCCTAGGACCAGCCACATGCAGTATGATGACTGTTAGGCTTGTTAGAAGTTTTATAACTTCACGGGGAGAATATATTGGGTACTAAAGGGCTGTTTAATCTAGTGGAAAAAGGCATAATGAGAAGCAATGGCTGGAAGTTAAAGCCAGACAAATTCAAATTAGAAATAAGGCACAATTTCTTTAACAGTGAAGGTGATTAGCCATTGGAAAAAAGTACCGAGAGCAGTGATGGATTCTCTGTCTCTTGAAGTCAAGACTTGGATGCCTTTCTGGGAGATAGGCTTTCATCAAACACAAGTTATTGGGCTCAAGGGAGGAGTAGCTGGGTGAAGATCCATGGCCTGTGTTATACAGGGAGTCAGACAATCTAATGTTCCCTTTTGGCCTTAAAATCGATGAATCTATAACTCACAAAGACACACAAATGTGTTTAAGCTAAAGAATGTGTATTAGTCTTTGAAGGATTGAGTTCTGGAAAAAATAGAATAGGTCAAAATATAACGAGATTTTTTTATTTTGCTTGGTGGGGAGCAGTAGGCCACCTTTGTTGGAGACCAAAGATCTACCCCACTGTTTTCCGTACTTTACGTGTCTTCTCTTGAGACGCTGAATTGCAGTCTCCTTACTGTCAGCCCAAAGGTCCAATCCTTCAAGGTGCTGAGCACTCTAAATATGTCCTTAATTTTAAGTACATGAGTAGGTCCCTTGAAGCCAATATTTACACACTTAAAATTAAGCACTTTTCCTCTAGTTTGTGCTGCTTTTGCACTTCCAGGTTCCAGCCAGGACCAGACGTGAAAATACCACCAGAAAGGCTGGCCTTGGGGTACTCCTGCCCCAAACAGATGTCGGAAGTAGTGAAAGGTTTCCAGTCCAACTTTGCAGACCCGAGCGGTTTGGATAAACATTTGGAGCCCCCTTCTTCTGTTGTGGAAAATTTAAAGTTGGCGCAAGAGACTTCTCCTTTGCAAATCCTGCCACCTTTCCTTTCTACACCCTTTCCTTTCTGCCTTGTTTTTAACCTCTTCATTTCCTTCTCCTTTCGCTTTTTAACTTGAGCTTTGTGCTGCAGCATATCAAGGGTTCGGGGGAATAATGTTGGTATGAAAGATCCTCTACAAGATAAAGAATTGTACTAAATTTATGACAACAAATGTTTATTCCTGGAAGAAGCATTATTCAGACTGCATTTATTGGGGATCAGAAATAACTATAATGATAATTATTAACAACAAAGGAGATTGCCCAGGTCTGACAAAAACTATTGCTATGTGAACTTCTAGGAGTTTAGGCTTGATCCTCTTCACACATGTGGCTGTGTCATCTGATGTGTGAATCCCTACTGGCTGAGACTTGAGTCTCCTCTCCCCGGTGGCTGAGTAAGCAGGAGTCATTCCAAAGAAGTGATGCTGGTGTGCAGCTGGTGGACAGACCAATCAGATGTCAACATTTCAAATGCTTAACTCAGCCCCTTATAGTTCAGCGGCTAGGGAAAAGGACTGGGAGTGAGGAGACCTGGGTCTATGATTGCCTCTGCCACTGATTTACAGTGACCTTGGCCAAATCATTTTGCTTCTGTTTCCACTTTTCTTAATGAGATTGTTAACTTTTTAGGGCAGGGATTATCTATATGTGTACAATCCCTAGCACAATCTGATCTTCATTGCGATCTTAATAATAATAATAATATTCTAGCACAAACATTTCACCATCTCTCTCAGATTTGGACTATCCAGCTGCCAAGGTTATATGGAAAATTCCTTCTGAACAGTCTTTCTTGATGTATTTTGTTACTTCTGTGGCCACATTTAGTTCTGGAGCAAATCACAGAAGAAAGCAGAGTTGCACTCACTCGAACGAGGGTGGAATTATGCCCTTTGTTTCAGGTAATTCCCAAAGGGCGGAACTGGCCCATCCTCCAAGCCTGAGAAGGGGTTCGATTTTGTCTTTATTGTTTTTTTGGGTGAAAGTTCAGGAGTGGGAGCACTCTTATTTCTTGCTAACATGTATTTCCATCCCTAACTAATACCATACAGGTTCCTATTTAACTTCAAGTGCCAAAATCCTTCAGGAAAATCCTTCAATTAGTTTGCAAACAAATACTGTTCCCACTGTACCATGAATGGAGCAGAGGCAGAATTGGTACCTAGGTTATTTTTCAGACAACTGCAGAATAGTGAACATACTGTAAAAACTAATAACCTTTGAAGCTCACCCTCTGAGTGATTACCCCATTCCCATCTAATGACTTAAAGATGTTCTATTCCTCTTGGATTTGGCAACAACAAAGATTTCAACCTTATTAAAACCAGCCTGTCAGGAAACGACATGTCATCCCTAGGGAAAAAAAAAACTAAGAAAGAAATGAAATGAAATTCTTTAAAATCCCTGTGAACAATAAGTCAAGATACCATAGCTGAAAAATACCATGATTTGTTGGCTAGTGTTTGGGTGGTCCAGATACAGGAGATGACAACTTTAGTTCTTCCCTTTGCCCTCCTTAGAAATGCTTGGATGGTTCTCTAAGATCCTCAGAAGATCCCTTGTGATTTCATATTAGGACTCTGCCAGATCCTCAAAAATAGTTCGGCTCCTAATTTCCATTGAAATCGGTGAAGAGCAGGGCCTTCGTGGCCACAGAACCTAGAAAATCTATCCCAGTTTTTACATGACACCCAGCTCTTGCTGAGATCGAATACTTTGGAACTGTTTGTTTGGCCAGGTCTATGGAGACAGCCAAGCCAAAATGTGCTCAGTAAAGTTGCTGGTTGATAATATTGGCTCATAAGGGTCCATAGGCTCATTCTGTGCACACATGTGGATGTACAAAAATGCTTCTCTGAATTGTACATGCAGTTTCTGCAGCTGCATGCATAATCATGGTAACTGTGCATGCAAATGACCACATGCTTGTCTAACTGGTCAACCTTGCCCACACTTCCTGTGATAATCAGCACAATCGTGGGAAGTCAGCACACAAGCTATGCAGGCAAAGATGCCCAGAAAATTAGGAAAAATCTGGTCCGTATTGTGCTCATTCAAGGCTACCAGCAATTGGATGGTCCGCAACATGTGACCATTAAAAGAAACAGGTTTTCATGTGATGAAGCTGTAAATCAGGTCGTGTCAAACCCTCCTCCCCAAATGTTGTGTTGCTTGAAATCTGAATCCATCTCTTTTATCCACTTTCTGCACATGGCCCCCATTGTTAAAATGGTCCGAGCCAGAACGCCCACATCCAAACACCCCAATCTTGCGGTGATCCATGTTGGGATCCAGATTTGTGTCTCTTGGGCTCAGCTTATTGTTAAATCAGAAACAGAATGGCTAGCCCTACGCTCTCCTGTGCTTATTCATGTGTTTGTTTGGAATATTCTATTCTATTCTATTCTTTGCAGATGCACAGGATTAACCATGCATGTTTAGATATGCGTGAGGAAAAGACATATATATTTGTCTCTAGTGTTAAACACTTCGCAAGGTTTTTTCTTCTTTTTTTCCCTCCTCTCTGCACCTTATTCCATCTCTGTGTAGCTTTTTTTTTCTGCTTGGTCTCAGCCCCATCTTGCTCTCTGTTATTCGTTGGACTCTGTCCTCTGTCTCTCTTCCCATCGCTGTTCTCAAACAGAACATTAGGCGAATAACTTCAAGTTCAGGTCAGATCCTTGAACCTACTATGTCTGAGCAGTGCTGAATTTAGGCAAATTATAAGCGGGGAAAAAAGTGCAAGCTCTTTTGTCTTTCCCTGAATTCGAGGGTCTGAGGTGTGGGGGAAAAAGTTTCAGGTTGTATATTTGCCAATTTAAAATGTGAAGGTCATTACGCCTTTGGTTGCCCACAAGACACGAGCTACTTCCTATGTCTTACAAGGCAAGAGTGGAACCAGGCACCACACATAGTGCCCATCTCAAAACATTTCCAGAGCAAAGTAAAGTCCCCTCGGAAGTCCTGGAGATGCCAGTAATTACTTGTACAAAAATCTTTGACCGCCTGCAATGCTTAAAATCCTGCTAGCTAATCAGGGTTTCCCTGTGATACACATTAATTAGGACCCTATCTGGAAATGACTTAAGAGTCTCCATGGAACCATATCTAAGCTTTCTGTGAACCCATTCAGACAGTTTGCACACGTTTGCAACACTTCCCAGTGGCAGCACTGGACTTGGCCTCATAGATATTGAGCTGCTCCCAGAGAAACAGTCTTTGCTCCCAGTTTTCTAAAATTGCCCATTTCATGGGTGAACATCATGGGTATAATTCTCTGTGGTCCATGTTCTGCCCTTTGCTACCCTGGACAGTGAAAATGTTCCCAAGTGCATAACCCACAGAGAGATCTCTAATGTTTGGAGAAGGGGGAATTCTATGGTGGAGGTGACAAAACTTTTTTTTACATGGGGACTTGGAGTTTGGGATGCTTGAATTCCAAGCTGATTCCGGTCCTATTATCCATTTCATATTTAATTGATAAATATTGGGTTGAATTCATCCCTGGTTTAACGCCATTTACCGCTATTTATCTTAATAAATGCACCTGAAAATAATAAAGCACGTGCTCAATCTAAATGAAATGCAAACTTAAATCAGCCTTGTAAAGTTAGCATCCCCATCAGGGTGAAAACACTATTGTTTACTTGTATTTTAATAGCCTGTCAAAAAAAAATGCCCAGGTGAGTGTATTTATCTGAGATGCACCTAAATCTGAAATGCACTTTTATTCATCTTTGCAGGATCCACAGAATTTTACAAAGCTGTATAAAAGTGCATCTCAGATTCAGGATATGAAAAGCCACTTTAGTGTAAAGAGTGGATTTCTCTCCCCCCCCACCTTTTTGATAGGAGATAGCAATCTGATTTCTTTTCTTTTCTATGAAATAGATGATATGCCACGCATCCTCATAGTTAAAGACTTCAAGGACCCAGCCGTGGGATCATCTGGCAAGTGAAAGCTCTGGATATGGAAAACAGAAATGTAGAGGCTCATATTTATAAATTGGAAGGGCCATCAGGACATCTGCTAACAAGCTTTCCTCCAGAGTCTGTTTGCTGCGCACGGTTGTTCACCGGCAACAATAAACATGAGCATGGATCATGTGCATGGCCTGCCGTTCCTTTGAGTAGCTGAAGGAACATATGCTCTGGTTAAACATAAATGCTCTGCTCTCACAACACAGAAACACAAGTGTTCGCAAACCTCACAGCAAAGTTCGTGTATACCAGACCTCATAGGGATCTGTTCCTGGAATGGGCTAAAAGTAGCCTGCAAAAAATCCTTGCATTTACACAAAGAGAGTCAAGCCCACTTAGTAGCAACCTGTACAATGGAAAATCCCACATTTTTCTCCAGACTTTTTTTGTGCAAGGGTCCAGTCCTGAGCCCCAAACTCCTATGACCTCCAATGGAGTTTGGGGTGTGTATTCCGTGTCTGGAACAGATCCCCAGTTAGCACAATTGTGACCAACAGATCAAACATTAAAAAGTATGTACGTAAAATCAAATTTCTTTTCCATTTATAGTGCAGGCATCTTTCCTCCAACAGGTGCCAGCAAGAAGTACCTTACAAGCCCCTGAAAAAAAGTAACACAACAGATAGCAATCATAATAATAATCATAATAGTGACAGAGGATTTTGCTAATTGGTCCTCTGATCTAGGTGCCTGTAGGATCCTGTTCCCAGACATCAAGGCCCAGATCCTTAGAGTATCTCTACACTGCAGGCTGGAGGCATGATTGGGAGGGGTCATAGGCAGGAAGCTAGACTGTCCCACTGCCTCTGTTGCTGCAATTATACAGCTATTGTTATTCAAGATGGCTTTGACCTGTCTAGATCAAAGTTAGCTCAGGTAGGAGAACACATGCTGCAATCACGCCTCCAGCCTGTGGTGTAGAGATACACTCAGATCTATTTATGCATCTCACTCCCATTAAAATACCTTTGAGGAGCTGGGCCCAACAGCCTAATCAGTTAGCATTAATACTGGCTCCACATATAAAAAGTAGTCAACGAAAGGGGGGAAAAAAGAAGAAATAAGACGGAGGAAAGTGGTGCTCTCTATTCAAAAAGAAAGTTGTTGCATACCTGATGCCAGTATAATTATTGTTTGTATTACAGTAATGCCAAGAGGCCACTGCGGGGCCCCACTGTGTTAGGCGCTGTACATACACATAGTCAGAAATAGTCCCTTCCCCAAACAGTTCGCTGTCCCAAAGCCCTGATCCTTCAAAAGCTTATACAAGTGCTTACCCTTTTTGTACTGAAGTCAACGGGACTTGGATAAAGTTAAGCCCCTGTGTAAGTCTTTGCAGGATCAGGGCCGGAACAGGCAAGACAGAAAAAGGGTGGGAGAAAGCGATACAAAATACAAACAAAAGTTGGGGAACGGAGGCACAGAGAAATTAAACGTTTTGCTCAAGGACACGGAATAAATCCAGCAGAGTCAGGACCTGAGCCCAGCTGTCAGTCCAATGCCCAAAGCAGGGTTATACTTTTTCAAGCAAAGTAACCCCCAACATTATGTATACGTATCATGCATCTTCTTAAACGCTAGATGCCATGCAGTACTAGAAAACAGAAATGAAAGAGATATTCCTGTATAGGATCCATACCAAATCTTCCGTCTGCATTTACATTCCTATTAGCAGACTGAGAAGAAAGGAAGGGAAAATGTTCTTGGATTCCTGAATAGAGAGTAACTATATGTACAAAAATCTTTGCAGATCTGGCCTCTAGTTTGGTTAGTTTCACTCATCCACCCAATTGGAAATATTTAACCAGTAACAAATGCAGAATTTAGATTCAAAGACTGCTTAAAATCCTCTACCAGCAAGATACAAATGTTCTATTCTACATGTTTATTTGCCTCATTTTGCAGGAAAAAAGCTTTGCTTAAGGTAGTTTATTGCTGAAAGTAGCGAAGAGAATACAAAACGTGTTGCCTGTTTCTTCATGCTCCTGAAAGCAGACAGTTGTATAGGCTAATTTCTGCTCTCAGAGAGACATGCAGAAAGGCCAGTCAAGTCAGTGACAGTTCTGTAGACAGATCTGAAAGCACAATTTGTGTGCACTTGGCCAATATCAAATACAAAGTTGCAGTGTTTTAGAGTGTGAACATGAATAGCAAAATCATCCCTGGACTTTTGGAGAATTACTTTTTTACTTCTCTAGCCTGCCCTATTTCCTTCTGGAGAACCATAAAATGCCCTTTTTGACTGAAGGTAGGGTGACCAGACAGCAACTGTGAAAAAACGGGATGGGGATGAAGGGTATTAGGCACCTATATAAGAAAAAGTCCCAAAAAACGGGACTCTCCCTTTAAAAATGGGACATCTGGTCACCCTAATTGAAGGTACATTTTATAAAATCTGTTTGGTATTGTCTCTTATAAGAGCCCACTGTACACAGAAGTGATGTCTAGTGGTTAGAATGGGAGACTGGGAGTTGGAACTTCTGGGTTCTATTCCTGCCTCTGATTCATGCACCTTTTAACCTTGGGCAAGTTACTTAGGACCATATTGTGCCTTCAAGGAACAGCTCTGCCTGAGGGCGGTACAGCCTGTCCCTCCCTCACCCGCAACACTCAGCTGGTTGATGTGGGGTGGGGGACATGAGGTCATGCCCCTGATTCTTTGGGCAGATGTGCGCAATATCAGAAAGAAAGAAAGAAAGAAAGAAAGAAAGAAAGAAAGAAAGAAAGAAAGAAAGAAAGAAAGAAAGAAAGAAACTTTGTCTCTAAGTATAGACACTGCACATTATACTCAATGATTACCAAAGTGGTGTAAATCTCTTAAATGATGGCAATAAAAAACAATGAGACTTTTCTTTAGATTTTTTTGGAAAATAAAAAGTTGATAGCTTGGCGTATTCCTTTGATCACATTTCAGCAATGCAAGTTTCTCAAGAACATTAGGAAACTTAAGCCTAGTGAAACTAACAGAATGAACAAAAAGTAGCTTTGGACCCATAGTCTGTTTATCATATGAAATCATGGCTGTGCATCTCTTTAGATAGGTCTGGAGAATAGCAAATGAACCTTGTAGTTTTATAAGGTGAAAGACGTTATCACCCCTAGCAGGCTGCCAAATTTGGAGTATTAGCGTGATCATACTAGAGTTTAAGACACGTGTCAGAGTTTTCCATTTCTTGTTGTGATGCATGACAAAATTCTAAACTGAACACATATCACCATCTTAATTAATACATTGTGTGCACTTTGACCAACCTGCTAATCCAAGAAGCACTAATAAAAACCAGAAAAGAAACTATATCAAAGCCGTATCACAGGCTACAGTAAAAAGATTGGCCTCTTATTCATATTGTGCTGAGTTATCCTTTGCCATTATTCAACTTTTGCAAAGATTTTATACACCCATCACTTTTACCAGGATACAGTAAATATCAAGCACAGATATTGGGCCCAGTCCTGCTTTCAATTATTCCCATGCAACTTCATTGACTTGTCTCATTTTATACTTAAATGGTACTCTCCCTGTGGCATAGATTGTCTTTTTGTTCTCTGTTTGTACAGCATTTAGCACATTGGGGGTCTAGATCCATGACTAGGGCTCCTAGGCACTCTGATGATAATAATAAAATAATAATAATAATAATAATAGTGAGATTGAATCCTGGTAATTGAGACAAGAATGTGCTCCTCTGACAACAGTCTACATGATGAAATGCAGTAAAGACAAGTGCAAAGTACTTAAGGAAAACTCAAATGCACAGCTACACAAAGGGGAATAACTGGCTAGGTGACAGTACTGCTGAAAAGGATTCGGGGTTATAGTGGATCACAGACTGAATATGATCAATAATGTGATGCAGCTGAGAAAAAGACTAATATCAATCTGGGGTGTATTAACAGAAGCATTGTATGCAAGACGTGGGAGGTCGTTGTCCTGCTCTACTCGGCACTGCGGTGGCCTCAGCTGGAGTGTTGTGTCCAATTCTGGGCACCACACTTTAGGAAAGATGAGGACAAATTGGAGAGAAAAAAACAACAACAGATAAAATGTTTAGAAAACCTAACCTCTGAGGAATGGTTAATAAAACGGGGCATGTTTAGTCTTGAGAAAAGAAGACTGAGGAGGGAACTGATAACAGTCTTCAAATGTGCTGTTACAAAGTGGACTGTGATAATTTCTTCTCTTTGTCTACCGAAGGAAGGACAAGAAGTAACAGGCTTAATCTGGAGCAAGGGAGATTTAGGTTAAATATTAGGAAAA
This sequence comes from Lepidochelys kempii, assembly GCF_965140285.1. NCBI lineage: Eukaryota > Metazoa > Chordata > Testudines > Cheloniidae > Lepidochelys > Lepidochelys kempii. The sequence goes on along the minus strand of NC_136387.1, from coordinate 101,234,227 downwards.
ACGTTTTAACGCTAAGGGGAGTCAAGCTGTGGAACAGGCTTCCAAGGGAGGTTGGGATCACCATCGCTGGAGGTTTTTAGGAACAAGTTGGACAAACACCCGTCAGAGATGGTTTAGGTTTACTTAGTTCTGCCTCATCACAAGAGGCTGGATTTAATGACTTCTTGAAGCCCCTTCCACCCCTACATTTCTATTCATCTGTGTTAAAAGGCTCTTGCATGCAGGTCGCCAACTCTCAGGATTTTAGGGCGAGTCTCCTGATATTTGATGTAAAGCCTCAGTGCCTAGAAGTCCGGTGATCACATGAGAATTTATCTATCCGAAGCACTTGCATCACAGTGCGTTCACTATTGTCGCTTGGTACCTCATGGTCTTTAATGCATTTATCCACCCAACACCCCTGTGAGGCGGGGCAGTGGTCGTCTCATGTTTGGCAGCTAGGGAACTGGGAAACAGAGGCTAAGTGACACCTGCAAGTCACGCAGGAAGTCTGCAGCTGAGCAGGGAACTGAACCCAGGTCTGCTCAAGTCCTAGGCTACTGCCATGACCAATGGACCATATTTTCTCTCAGATTACATTTAAATACAGTAAGTTTCCATAGCTGCCGAGACCAGCTTGAAAACATGGCCGAAATGCACTCTGATGGCTCAGAAACCAGAAGGGCAATAAAAAGAATCCCACATTAACTATTAAAAAAAAAAGAACTTAAGCAAATTTCACAACTCTTTGAACATTCGGGGAATGGCCATAAGCACAGAATGTGGAATACAGGAGGGATTTTCAAACACACTCATTGTTGGCCTAACAGTGCTGCCACTGAAGTAAAGGAGTTTTACCACCAACTTCAGTGGAAGGAGTTGTCAGGCCAATGCTTTGGAAAATCCCCCCAGACACTTTCAAAGTACAAATATTTTGATATTATCAGGTATAATTATGAATTACTGTATCTACAAAGGAACTTGGTACACATGACTAATTAGTTTCTCAGAAAAAAGAATAGATGATTGATTCCGGGTCCTGATTGGGGATTGATAAATAAAATATTATAATAACTAATAAAAATTAATGCTTTTACATAACACCTTTCACTTGAAAAACCTCAAATGACTAACAAACATTAAAGGGCCATTAAAGGGCTTGATGTCTGCTGTGCAGCTCAGAAGCAGCAGGATAATGTCACTCCGGTGAGTAGAGCAAGGTGGGAAATGGTTTTCCTGTTCCACCAATATTTTGGAGAGTTCAAAATCGTTTTCCCTTCTTGACTCAGGACAAAAAGTCAAAAGCTGAAAATGATTCATGAATAAGGCTGTGAGTCTGTCATGGAGGTCATGGATTCTGGGACTTTCCGGGACCTCCATGACTTCTGCAGCGGCAGGTTCGACAGATCCCAGGGCCACCTAACCATCTCAGGTAGCCTCCGGGCCAGCCACACAGGCTGCTGCTAGGGCAGTCTCGGGTCACCACGTGCCACCCCTCCCTCAGCAGCAGTGATGGTCCTGGGCCACATTCTGCCACTTCCCCACCTCCTGGAGCACCAGCGGTGGTCCCGGGACATGCGCCGCTTCCCCCCTCAGCAGCAGCAACGGTCCTAGGCTGCGCATGGCCACCCCTGCCCCCTGGAGCACTAGTGGTAGTCCTGGGATGTGTGCCACTGCCCCCCCAGCACCAGCAGTGATCCCAGGCTGCCCCCTCCAGAGCATCTGCGGTGCCCCCGGAGCCCCCCCTCCAGAGCACCCATGGCGCCCCAAAGCCCCCACTCCAGAGCACCCAAGATTTAGTCAGAGGTATATACTATAAGTCATGGACAGGTCACTGGCTATGAACTTTTGTTTACTGCCTGTGACCTGTCCATTACTTTTACTAAAAATACCCGTGACTGAATCTTAGCCTTATTCATGAACTGAAAAACTGATTTATTTTTTTAGTTTGGATCAACTGTAATGTTTTGTTTAGATCATTTCAAAATGTTTTGTTTCTGTTTTTTTCCTTTATCCAATACAAGTTGTGGGGGCAAACAAGTTAGTTAGTTTTTAGAGAGAGCTGGACAAATTTATGAGTGGTATTGTATGGTGGGGTTGTTTGTGATGGGAGGAGGCAGCCCCGGGGGTCCCTTCTAGTTTATGTCTTATGTACCTAAAAATCTCATGCTTCAGGGCTTCACCCAGTTTCCTGTAAGGGTCAGGAAGGGATCCCCCCAAGTTGTCTTCTTCTTCTCTCTCTCTCTCTCTCTCTCTCTCTCTCTCTCTCTCTCTTTTTGGTCTCTTACATGAGTAGCTTCAGGAATGGCCATGGGGGGAGATGGGACATTGGAGGGGGATGGCCAGTGTTCTGAGGTGGCACAGAGTATTCTCTCTCTCGGGTGCTTGACTGGCCACTTCTTGTTCACATGCTCAGGGTCTAACTGATCACCATATGTGGAGTTGGGAAAGAATTTTCCCCCAGGTCAGACTGGCAGTTTTTTTTGGTTTGGTTTTTTTTTTGGGTTTTTTTTTTTGTTTACCTTTTTCTGCAGTGTGGGGTATGGCTCACTTGCCAGGATCATCTGGGTATATCTCACTCAATCAATTAGGTCACAGTGGGGCCTTGGGCACTGGTGTTTATCAGTCTCTCCTATTCTCTGCTTGTGACACTTGATAGTTTAGTCTCCTCTGGGACTGTAATACTTTGGTCCAATTTTGGTTGTTGGGTTTAGTGTGAGGGTGCTGGAGGTTAGACTACATGCTCTGGTGGTCCCTTCTGGCCTTTAACACTATGACTCTCTGACTATTAATTTCTTTCTTTTTGTTTCTTTTGTTTTAACCCTTTTCAGTCTAATTTGCTTAAATTTCTAATCCAAAAGTCACTTTGAACTGGGAAAGGAACACTTTTCATTTTAAAAGTTCTGAAACAGTTTTCCCTGACGTTGGGTTTTCCCCTTGACTTGGGCATTTCATCAAACCTGATTCTGTTTCGTGAATTTCAGTTTAGACCAATCAGCATTTTTCAACAATAAAACAATTCACTGGAAAATTCCCGACCAGATCTAATTGCAAGTCCTCCTGATGAAGTCAATGGGACTACTCAGAGTAAAAATGATTCCTAGCAGGCTGTGTTTTGCACAGTTAAATCAGGGCCCGATCCAGTAAAGCACATGGACAGCTTTAAGCACATGTGCGCTTGGAACTATGCACAATGGAGGTATGCACATGCTTAAAGTCTCACTTCCTTACTTTTAAAATCACGAAAGCAACACCATCCGATCATAATGCCACATAGCTTTTTCAATGGGACTACTCACAAGAGAACAGCGAGCAAGATTTGGCCAGGAACTTCATATTTCATTTCATAAAAAAAAGTACTCCTTAAGAACGAGCGTAAGAATCTCCAAGTCACTCAGAAGACATTTGGAAGCTGATGTTTACACTGAACTGGTTAATAACCGGCTGCATTTTGTAGTCACTTGAATATTTGTTGAAGAGCAATAATTGGAGCATGTTATCTAACAAGTCAGAAGGAAATCAAGCCAATATCCCTTCTTGTTTGAGGGCACTCATGGAGGCATCACGGTGATATCAAAGATTGCTGAGAAGAAGGAAGAAGGAAATGGTGGATGGGGTAGTATTTAATAATTAATCAGGAAGTGGACACAAGTTGCAGTAACTTACTTAGGTTACATACTGCAGTGAGATATAGGATCAGATAGCTTTGTTGCCCCTTTATGATGCTCTGGAGGTGCAAAGGGGATATCAACTAGGTGGACATGGCCACCAGAGAATTCCCTCAGTAGAGAGGGAATTTCCAGGTGGTGTAGGGTCAGGGCAGCAGCTCTATATCCCCACCTTGCAGTTCCTTAGTGTAGGGGGCCTGAAGGAGGCATGGACCGGAAAGGCAGGCATTATAGGGCCCTGTGGGTCTAGCACCTGGAAGCGGCCATCTCCAGGCTATAACCAGCTTGTACTCCACTGCCCATGACCCTCTGTGGACACAGATCCTGGGAAGTCCCGCCTCAGGGGCTCTGGTTGGCTCCCCACCCTATATAAACCTAAGGGGTATTCCAGGAAGTGTCTCGGCAACGGTGTGGATTCCCTGTAGCTGCCACAGCCATTCCTTGCTCCTGAACTCCTGGCTTTGACTTCGGCTTGATTTGGACTTCACCTTGTGACTCAGATCCTGAAATCTGACCCTTGGTATCAGTCCTGGCTGGAACCTGATTATGCACTCCTCTGCTACTCCCTGCCTCAGGTTGGTCCCTGTTCTGACCCTTGTCCTGACTGCCTGTGTGGGGTTCCCAACAGGCCTGGCTTAAGCCTCTCTGTTCCTGACTGCTGGAACAGCTCGTTGGAGTCATAGGTAACTGGTCACAAGTTAGAGAAGCCCCAAGGCTACTCTCTAACTAATGCTGGGGTCTAGACAGGGCTCCAGCCAATCTGACAACAGGGGAAACACAAACCACAGAGCCACCATTACCCCTTCCCCATTTCCTATATTGAGCATAGATTGGCTGGAACAGAGAATGGAGCCCATAGTGTCCATCAGTGGCTATGTATCCCTTTAGCATCTACTACACTAAACAGAGAGACTGATGGAATATTTTAAACAAACACAACCCCACTGATGGAAATTTCAATCTCAAAGCCACCATATGAAAGAAAGTCATCTGACCACAATTTACCTGTTAGACTTCAAAAGTGTCTTGGTCTCCTAAAAAGAAAAGCAGCCTTCTCTTTAATGAAACTAAGTACTATATTTCAGCACTGTGTGTTGTGAAAGGGAAACAATTTGGATTCATTTACTGAAATTTACCTTTCAGGTGCAATTAAGCAGAATTAAAAATTTGTACAAATTGACAGCATTCTGTTTTCCATCACTACATTGTCTTCAAGGAAAGGATAACAGACTAACTGTCTTAAATTCCAGCCCAACTGATAAGGTTCACTATATATGGGCATGATTAGGGGAGTTTATTGCACATTGTCACTCTTCATTCATCACTGGCTTAAAGTTTTTAGTCTGAAATAGCTGTCACTTTGAAAAGAAATGGATGTTTGTAATGTTACTGCATTCATCTGGGGTTGAACATTCACCAATGGGCTATCAAGGAAATGCCATTCCCATTCACAGTGGGATTTTATTTCATTTTCAGGCAATAACAGACCTGCAGTTCCATGGCTACATTAGACACTCTTAGTCCTTTCCTTTCTCTGACCAAGTCTCCTCCCCGCTCCTTGAAATTTTCTACATTTGCTCCCATTTTTCATTCTGCATGAATCTGAACCTTCTACTCACCTTCAATGCACTCCATAACTCCACCCCATTAACAGCTCTTGCTCAAGGCTCAGCAAGGCTGTTAATCCCTGATTTGCCCCTCACTCTCATTCTGCTCTACCCAGTCCTTCCTTCTCACCATTTCATTTGTCCCTTTCACTTCCTCCAGACTCTCTGCCTTATTCCAAATTATCTCAGCTCCTGAAATAGTCCTCCATTCACCAACCTCCCGGCCTCTCTACCTGTAAGGAACTTTTCTAAAGACCCTTCTATTCTATGAAGTGCTCAAATGACTATGTCAACAACCGATGGTGTATATATTCTCTAGGTCTTGTAGTATTTTTTGCTTATGGTTTTAAAGTCTAAACCCTTAAGGGCAAGGACCTTGTCTGTTTGCATTCAAATGCCTACGGTATTTTAATTGCCCCAAGCATATAATCAGTAATTAACTATTCATATTAGAAGAGGAAACTGAGTTGATGGTTTCAATGGAAACAGTAAAACTTTCCCCATCCAATTGAAGCAGTGACCCTCTCATAGGGTGACCGGATGTCCGAATTTCTAGGGACAGTCCTGATTATTGAGTCTTTTTCTTATATAGGCTCCTATTACTCCCCCCCACCCCTGCACCTCATCCCGATTTTTCACACTTGCTGTCAGGTCACCCTACCCTCTCAGTGCAATCCATCCATGCCCCCCATCCCCCGACTCTCCCACCTTCCCCCCAAAATCCCAGCTAAGCTAGCTGAACTGCTCAACATTTAGTTTTGTGGAAATCAAAATGTTTCGTGCAAAGAAACAAATTTGAAACAAAATGAAGATTTCTGAAAATGGAAATGAAATCATTTGGTTTCATTTCTAATTACAATTCTCATTTCATTTTTGACAACCAACATTGCCATGAGAAAGGGACATTTTAATATTGTTTAAGTTTTTTTTTTTTTGTTTAAAAAAATAATCAAAATTGGCCATGGCACATTTTTGAATGAAATTGTTACATTTGAAAAAAAAATTGTTGAAATAAAATTGTATTTTTCAACCCCCACATATGACATAGTTCAGCTTTGTAACGAATCTTGGCTTTGTCAGAGCAACAGGGGGAGGTGAATTCCAGATCTAGAAACCTTCTACCGGAGGTGAAAGTAAGCCGGTACGGTCAGGTACGGCGTACCGGCAAGAGCCAGTATGCCGTGCCAGACTGGACCGGTTTCCCCGGGGATGATTTAAAGGGCCCAGGGCTCCAACCGCTGCGGGGAGCCCCTGGCCCTTTAAATCACCCCTGGAGCTCCAGCTGCGGGGCTTGGGCAGTGCTTTAAAGGGCCTGAGGCTTTAAAGTGCTTTAAAGACTCCCCGCCGGAGCTCCGGCAGCCGGGCTTGGGCAGAGATTTAAAGGGCCCGGAGTGCCAGCTGCTGCGGGGAGTCTCAGGCCCTTTAAAGTGCCGTCCAAGCCCTGAAATGCCACCGGAGCTCCGGCAGCAGGGCTCGGGTGCAGCGGCCGGAGCTCCGGGCCCTTTACATCACCACCAGAGCCCTGCCGCCCCGGGGTAGCAGCGGCAGGGCATCTGCGGTGATTTGAAGAGCCTGGAGCTCTGCGGCGGCTGGAGCCCTGTGCCCTTTCACAGAATCACAGAATATCAGGGTTGGAGGGGACCTCAGGAGGTCATCTAGTCCAACCCCCTGCTCAAAGCAGGACCAATCCCCAATTTTTGCCCCAGATCCCAAATGGCCCCCTCAAGGATTGAACTCACAACCCTGGGTTTAGCAGGCCAATGCTCAGACCACTGAGCTATCCCTCCCCCCTTTAATTTGCCCCTGCACCCGGGGGCTCCCAGCCACCTCTGCAGCTGGTAGCTCTGGGGTGATTTAAAAGCCCTGGGGCTCCCAGCTGGAGCCTTTAAATCTTGAAAGGCTTCGCCTCCTCTGGTTCAGGCAATGCCTCTTGCGGTTGAGGCCACCCCCTGCTCAGGACTCCAGAGTACCGGTAAGTCCTTTCAGTTACTTTCACCCCTGCCTTCTACCAGAACACCCTGATGTTATACAAATCTAGAGAATATCAGTTTGTGTGTGACAGCTAGTCCCAGCTCTCAGGATAGAATAAAAGGAGAGAGACAATGTCTAAAATAAAATAATAATAATGTATGATGTTAAATGATGACTCGTCTTTGTTAGACTATTTCAGATGGTGGCTATAACCCCAGAGCAGACTAGAAATACTGTATGAGTTAAGGCCTGAGTGGAACCATTAATTATGGATTTCCTGGCTTTTATAGGTTGAATTCAGACCTTTGATGTTCCTTTAACATTGTTCTCATTTGTTCATTTCCTTTGTTTCTGTATTGGAAGCTTAAAAAAACACCCTAAAATTTCCAAGGATGTGTAGGAGATGGACTTTTAATCCACAGTCCATAAAAGCCCTGCAATTCATGGCTCATAAAGTCCTCTAATCCATGGTCAATAAAGCTTTGGAAAAGAGCTCTGAAACAGTGATTTCATAGTTCAGTGGGGTTCAGACAAGAACCTTTAATCTGGTTTAAATTTGCATGTGTGCTCCGCCACTCACACATTTGGCTTTGAAACTCAACTGAAAATATTGAAGTTTGAAGGCTTTGGATGGAAGCCGACTGAGTTTTACATGGTTTTCACCTGAAATAAAAATGACACAGGTTCCCCTCCTTCCCCAACTTACCCCAGGTTTGTGCACCTTTCCCTCTTACCAAGTTTCCAGTGTATAATTTAACCCAATAATAGTGAAGCTAGGAAACAACCATGAACTGGGAGAACATTCTTGGTATACTGGGCCAGAGCCCAAGATGGTGTAAAATCAGCATAGCTCAGCTGTGGATCTAACCCATTGAATTTATCTTCTCTTAAGAAATGCCCAGGAGCCAAGCTGGCCGCAGAATTATTCTATCGCACCCGTTCAGGGAATAATCAGACTACAAACTCTAATAACTTACACAGTCTTATGTTCTACTATGGCCAATGGGAATGGAACTATTTAAAAAATAACACCCTGTGCAATGCATCGCACTAGGCCCAGCGTGCAGTTGATGCCGATGAAACAGAACTGCCAAAAGCACAATATGCAGCAGCTGGTTTGTAAAGTTCAATACCACATCCATTTTATTGGGAAACCAAAGCTTCCCATGAGCCTCTGATTTTGGATTAACAGTTTGTAATTTTTTTTTAAAATGGAAGTTGCTTTAGAATTGTAACAGCACCAAAAAAACAAACAAACCCCCAGACAAAAAATCATTTGAAAGCACTAAAGCAGATTTATTTTCCCCCTTCTTCATTTTAGATCTTTGGTCTCCCACCCAACCCCCCATATGCCTCCTTAGAAACACTGCTGCAAAGCAAATGTCATGCAAAGTCTTGCTCATCATAGCCTCTGTGAGCCAGAAAACGGACATTTTATCATCTCCTCAGTTCTCATCGAAGGGAAAGGAATAAAAGGTTCAGATTCAGATGAGATCCTGCAGGGGTAGTAAAAGTATCAGTGCAACACTAAGCTGGGGAACCATCCTTTTCAAAATCATTTTTGGAAGCAATGGTAGTTATAAATAAAAAAAAAAAAGAATAGCCAATTCCATCCAGCTGTTTGAACTCATAGCTACATAGCATAGTAGGTATCCTGTCCGTTAGCCTGAATTTATAGATAATTCAGGGAGTGTGGCTAACACCCATACCCCAACCAGATCTGAGCCTTTAACACACCCTTTTGTCCCACATGATGTTGAGCTGGGACAGGCGGTCCTATGGAATCCTGGGACACTGGAGGACTTGGAACCCTTCAAATGGAAAACAAGGAGGTTGCCCTTCTCTGGGATAACTCAGATCACAAAAGCCAGGACTGAGTGCATGAGAGCTGGGGACAAAGCGGCTCCATCTGTGGAACAAACTTCCAGATAAGACCAGGAGAATCCAGACTCTGACCATCTTTAAGAGACACTGCAAAACCTCCCTCTTCCAAAGAGCCTTTCCACCACAGCATAGGTCACACTCAGAACAGTGACACCCTCACCTGTCCATACACCCACCCAAAATAGGAAATAAAACATGTAACATGGATAAATCAACCAATCACAACATAAAATAGTTCGAAAAAAACCTACAAAATACACAAATGAAAAGCACAGTTTTCACCCCAACATGGGAGAAGTACCAGAGACTCCATGCTTTTGCTATCAATTTTAGATGGAAGGCGGTCAGATACTTCTGTGATGGGCACCAGTATGTAACCCTAAGATGAACAGCTATATTGATAGATAGGTAGCCACTTCCAAATAATGTTTGTTTCATTTCCTTTGGTTTGTTAGCTGGCCTTTATATACCTGTATTTTAAACCTCATCATGCCGACCTCTCTCTTTTCCTTTCCAGTTTGGATCCAATGTATCTATAACAGCTTAGCCTTCATCCCAACTCCCATATTCCCCCCTCTATGCCTGAAATATATCCTCACACATTCCAGCCCCAACTCCTTACCCCCAGAGTCCCCTCATGACTCATGACTTTGTTACATCAGCCAATCAGTGGGGGTCAACAGTCAAGTCTTGAGACAATGAGAAGGAAAAAGTTGCTGGGGTAATAGCAATGACTCACCTGTCTTCTATTCGAACCCACAGGTCATTGAACTGCCTTTGGCGATGGTGTTTGTGCTGCTTCTTATGCCATTTCTTCTGACGGCCAAACTCTTCCAGCTGGCTGATGCTATCTGGTAGCAGGAGGTGAGGTGGAAGGCTGTCTTCTTCATCTGACTGAAGAGGAATCGAAGAGGGAGAAGACACTGGTACAGGCTCAAAAATATGGACAGCAGATGCAGCTGTTCCTGAGGACCCTCCCGAAGAAGGGCTTGTGTTCTTTGTCCTTGAGCTGCAAAACACATATAAATGTAATATGTTAATGGGTGACCATCCTAACAAAAGCCTGATAGAAAGAACTATACCAGCCACTGTGAAGGCACATGAGGATGCGAAGGGCTTTTCCTACAGCGGGTTGGGAATTTTTTGATTAAACGTTTTTTTCCCCCTCAGACAACATCAATTTGTCAAAACAAAAACTTTCCATGGGAAAGTGTCCGTTTCAACACAGTTTTCAACTTGAAGAATTTTTGGAAAGAAGTTTTGAAATCGTCTAAGCATTTCATTTCAATATTTTAGAAAGGAAAAGATTTCTGGCTCAAAACATCTTTTTGGTTAAAAACCTTAAAGACGATTGGAGTACAAAATTAAATTAAAAAGGTCAAAATCAAAACAAAAGATTTTGAAATCATCTAAATGAAATAGTTCAACTGACCTGCAAACTTTCCCTCCACCTCTCAGGTTTTCATTTTACAGAAAAAGTCAAGACTTTGACTTTTCATTCCTGTTTGGGACAGGAAAAAAATTGAAATCTCAAAAATGTTCAAGGGATGGAAAAACCTTTTTCCTCACAGGTCTAACTTTTACCTCTATGCAGTGGCCAGGCACAAGTGTGGTACTTCCCATACCTGATGATATAAGATACCTTTAATAATAAGCTCTTCAATCTAGCAGAAAAAGGTATAACATGATCCAATGACTGGAAGTTGAAGCTAGACATAAGACCATAAAAATGGCCAAACTGGCTCAGACGAAAGGTCCATCTAGCCCAATATCCTGTCTTCTGACAGTGGCCAATGCCAGGTTCCCCAGAGGGAATGAACAGAATAGGTAATCATCAAGTGATCCATCCCCTGTCACCCATTCCCAGCTTCTGGTAAACCGGGGCTAGGGACACCATTCCTGCCCATTGTCAATAGCCATTGACGGACCTGTCCTCTATGAATTTATCTAGTTCTTTTTTGAACCCTAAATTCAGACTGGAAATAATGTGCAAATTTTTAACAGTGCGAGTAATTAACCATTGGAACAGCTTACCAAAGGCTGTGGCGGATTCTCCGTCACTGTGGGAAATCACACTATTGTTAACAAGCGGTTACCTTTGTTGAGGTCAAGGTGCATACAGGGTGGAAAGATATTTCCCTTCTTTCTTTCACTTTTAGAAGAAAATGCATTTTGTAGCAAACAACCATTTTCTTGACTCTTACAGTAATTATATTTGGGCAGCCAAATTTGGACTAGCAATGGGAGAACCTTATTATGTTTGAGGAAGGATGATCCAGTAGTTAGGACTGCAGGCTGGGATGTGGAAGACCCAGGTTCAAGTATTATTAATTATTATTATCCCCATTTTATGCATAGGGCATAGAGAGGTTAGGTGACTTGCCCAAGGTCATATAAGAAGTCTATCCTAGTGCTGGGATTTGAACCCAGGTCAACTGAGTCCCTTCACCATGGCCATCTGAACTACTTCCACCTCTTGCAGCTGTACACTTTGGCTGGAACAGCTATGAGAAATGTCAGTTGTTGTTGTGTGTGTTTTTGTTTTGTGTTTTGCTAGAGTTTTAATAATTCTTGCTTATGGTCAGGTTAGAAACACAATACAACAGCCTCTCTCTCATGGAAATGCTAAGGTACCCAAAACAAAGGCACACAAATAATACAAAACCAAAGGGAAACTTTTCCTAACTTAAAGAAAAGTTCACGTTAGATTTGAGATTTGAGTGAAGGTTCAATTGGGGCGAGATCGAATCTTCATCTATCCCAAGAGTGGTCCAAAGGGTACAGCGAGAAAAAAGTGGCATGAAACGCATAGTCAATGTGGCCTGCAAAACTATTTGTATTACACTGAAGCTGTGCCTTTTCTGACAGAAACAGTTAAAGCCCAGTTAAAAGTTTTGCCTCCTGAGTGAAACCAGTGAGTAACAAAAAATTCTTAACTTCACTGGTGACAATTTACAAAATGTGCTTCAAAGTGAAACCACATGTTTCATTATGGAACATTTTGTTCTAGTCCAAAAAAAGATTCATATCTACTACTATTAGTAGCTAATTTGTTCTTAAATCCATTAAGACAGCACTCTGAACAGTCAAAGTCACTTTCCACTATCTCACATTGCCCCTAAAAGTCTTTCCAATGTCACTCATCTGGATCCTCACTGCTACTAGGCATTCATTGTTGCTTACAGAAGACTTATTAATAAAGACACAGTAACTTTGACATTCAAAGGCAACAATAATGAGACTCTTCAAAGCTCAATAATGCTCTTACACCTAACCAAGAGGCTTCTCACTAAATTCTCTAGGCTTGTTATGAATTCTAAAAACAGCTGATATTTCTTGACATTTCAAAATGTCAATGAGCCAAATTCTGACACCTTTACTCATGCCGAGTAGCACTTTACTCCACGGAGTGAACTATTACTCAGTATATGGGCATCAGAACTTGTCCCAATGAGATTCTGCTTCATGACTCATGTTGAGAACATTAATAAAAACATTTTGCACCTCTGTGGGGTCTTTCATTGAAGAATCTCAAAATCTTCAAAAACATTTATTACGTTCCCCAAACCCATGCAAGATTGTAAGAGATAGATAGGGATCCCTGTACTCACTGTTAAAGCAAAGCTACCCCCAGAAGGGTAGGAGGTATTGTAAGTGTCTAACAACATTTCAAATATGAAATGGCAGAACTATTAAATACGGTACCGGATGACGGGAGGATAGCTAATATAACTCCAATTTTTAGAAAAGATTCCAGAGGTGATCCTGGCAATTACAGGACGATAAGCCTAAATTCATTATTAGGAAAACTGGTTGAAACTGTAGTAAAGAACAGAATTGTCAGACACATAGATGAACACAATATGTTAGGGAAGAGTCAACACAGCTATTGTAAAGGGAAATCATGCCTAACTAATATATAAGAATTCTTTGAGGATGTCTACAAGCATGTGGACAAGGGTGATCCAGTTGATTCAGTGTACTTGGAAGTTCAGACAGCCTTCATCAAGCACCCTCGACAAAGGCTCTTAAGCAAAGTAAGCAGTCATGGGATAAGAGGGAAGGTCCTCTCATGGATCAGTAACTGGTCAAAAGATAGGAAACCAAGGGGAGGAATAAATGGTCAGTCTTCACAATGGATAGAGGTAAATAGTGGTATCCCCCAAGGATCTGTACTGGGACCAGTTAGGGTGACCAGATGTCCCGATTTTATAGGGATAGTCCCACTATTTGGGTCTTTTTCTTATACAGATGCCTATTACGCCCCACTCCCTGTCCCGATTTTTCACACTTGCTATCTGGTCACCCTAGGACCAGTGCTATTTAACATATTCATAAATGATCTGGAAAAAGGGAGCTGACAAAGCTTGCAAAAGATACAAAAATGCTCCAAAGTAGACTGAGAAGAGTTACAAAGTTGGTCCAATAAAAGATATGACCACACCAGCCTTTTCTCTCTAATGGGCTATGGATCAGTCCCAAAATCCTCAGTGTGCTACTCTGAGTATTTATGAAAAAAGAAAAGGAGTGCTTGTGGCACCTTAGAGACTAACCAATTTATTTGAGCATAAGCTTTCGTGAGCTACAGCTCACTTCATCGGATGCATACAGTGGAAACTGCAGCAGACTTTATATACACACAGAGAATATGAAACAATACCTCCTCCCACCCCACTGTCCTGCTGGTAATAGCTTAGCTAAAGTGATCATCAAGTTGGGCCATTTCCAGCACAAATCCAGGTTTTCTCACCCTCCACCCCCCTACACAAATTCACTCTCCTGCTGGTGAGTGGAGGGTGAGAAAACCTGGATTTGTGCTGGAAATGGCCCAACTTGATGATCACTTTAGATAAGCTATTACCAGCAGGACAGTGGGGTGGGAGGAGGTATTGTTTCATATTCTCTGTGTGTATATAAAGTCTGCTGCAGTTTCCACGGTATGCATCCGATGAAGTGAGCTGTAGCTCACGAAAGCTTATGCTCAAATAAATTGGTTAGTCTCTAAGGTGCCACAAGTCCTCCTTTTCTTTTTGCGAATACAGACTAACACGGCTGTTACTCTGAAACCTGAGTATTTATGCTCATCTTACTGTGATAGTAACAGGGATAAAAATAGTAACATACCAGTTTGTTTATATAGCCACTAAGCATGGTAAGCACAGTTATATTAAGAGATACCACAGAGATAAGTATGATGCAAAGGTCTAGACAGAGAAGATGGACTCAAGCAGGGTGAAGGCAGGATGCCAAGAAGTGACACAAATGTACCTAATGAGGCATGAAGTTATTAAATACAGTGGTGAGGACACTAGCCTAAGACTAGAGAGAGACCTGGATTCAGTTTCCTGCTGCACCACAGACTTCCTGTGGAATCTTGGGCAAGTCACTTAGTCCCTCTTGTGCCTCAGGTCCCCATCTGTGAAATGGGGATAATAGCATTGCTCTACCTCCCAGGGCTGTTGTGAGGATGAATACATTAAACGTTGTGAGGAGCTCACTTACTATAAGACAGTGTACCATGCAACTAAGTACCTAAGAGAGATAGCATATGCATATACATTAAAACTGAGCATTGCCCTATAGCAGAGTTACATGACATTTCTGTGGAACTTTTCTATTGATGGTTATTTCCACATCTCCCAAAATGTTTCCAGTATTCTGAACAATCTGCAAAAAGGTCACCACAATAATCTCTTCATCTGATGCCTGACCTGTACACACCAAACAAACTACCATATATGTTCATTTCTACAAGGAGAAGATCTGAAAGTGCAGATCATGCATGGGGAAGTTCTCTGGCCTGTGTTATGCAGGAGGTCAAACTAGATGATCATAATGGTCCCTTTTCACCTTGAAATCTATGAATGGTTTCTTGAAGGTGCATTGAAGCATCAGAACCCAGCATTTCCAGATTGTGTCACCTTCTCCCTTGTTTCTAGAGCTCATAATGTTCTGAATTCCTAGAAGATTGGAGCTGGTAGAGAGGAAACTTTGTAGGCTGAAATTCTGGAAACGCTTTTCAGAGAGTTGGATGACCTATCCCTATTAAAATTAATGGGGCAACCAAATCCCTTTGGTAGTTTTGAAACTCTCAATCGTAATTCCTTCCACCACTGTTACACAACCCATGGGTTGTAAACTCGATATTCTGGAACATTCTTCAACAAGAGGATAAATAAATAGTGGAGCAATTACAAAATTTTGTAACCTAAAGAGGGTCATAAACCTAACCACTCTCATTTTTAGTGTCTGGTGTACTGGGACCAGCTGAGTTGTGAGAGCTGTATATTACATTTGGTTAATATTTGTTCCATTACTGTTGTATCAGTAATCGTCTCACTAAGACCTAGTAGATCAGTGTGTGCTTTGCAGAGTTAGATCTGTGACATGTGCCCCTTCAAAGACCAGTGGAAAATGGCTCCAGGAATGACAAAGCTAGAAAATAAAATACTGGGAATCTGAGGTGGAAATACATCTCGTGGAAAAATGGCCATAAACTCAAGTATTTGTCACGGCTCTCACTTAGAAGTGGAAATATAATCAGGAGACCATTCAAGCAAAAAAAAAAATCCTTAAAAATTGGATACAACAACAACAAGCTAGTTCAGCATGTTTTAATAGCATAAGAATGAAACTATTTTGAAATTGATGTAATAAATTCTAGAGATCATGGGTTTTTTTTTTCCAGATCTGGTTACTATCCCAAACATATTTAACCAGAAATGTAAACAAAAAATGTAGTCTAACAGAATACGGAAAATTAATCCAACTATATTATATGAACATTTGTAAGCTATTTTGTCAAACCATGGTAACACTCATGTCAATCAATGGGAGTCGTCCTGCTGATTTCAATAGGCTTTGGCCCTGCATGAAGGGTTTGCACATTTCTTTATTTTCTGATTTTATAAACAATTTATTTTTAAAAAGAACTGGGCTGCAATTAGATTACAAGTGGAGTGAGTCTACCATTAGATTCACTGACTGTTGGATGGGTTCTTTTCCTATTATTCTGCTTTCTCTCAGTTCTTAGCTTCCTTCACTAGCATTAGCAGAGCCATCTATGTAATAAGTAACCCCCCCTTGTAGATTTTTTTCTTTCTTTCACCATTATTAACCAGGCAATTTTTCAAGGTTATTTTTAGAGACAGAGAAGAAAACAAGGATAAGTTTTCATTTTCTGAGACCATGAGGTATTTTCCCTAAGAACAGTCAAAAAATTCCACACCTACACACAAATGTTCCGCACATGTCTCATGGGATTTCCATGAGGCTCTTGACACACCTCCAGGTTGGAAGCGCCCACCTTTCCCAAACCTGCTTCTCCCTGTGGGATGATCTGCAGGAATTTCTGAAAATTGAAACTCATGGATTTTCTTGGACCATGGATGAGTTTTCCACACCAAGAGCATGACCTGACCTTATACAATGATTCTGTAAACCAAGGCCTGAGGAATCATGAAATCAAGGTGATAGAAGGTGGAAACATATGATTACATTCTCTTTGTAGTTTAGCTCCCAGGATATGAGAAAGATTGATTCTTCTGTGCTTGATTCTTCTGGGAAGAATTAGTCTTTTTCGTTCTGTAAAACTAGGCAAAGACAGAGGTCCCAGTGTCACACTTTGTTCCTGGTAGCTTTACTGCTCTCAATTTTGTACAAGGGTTGATCAAAAATTGCCATGCTGATATTTCGGGTGAGATTAATCTGCTTCATTGCTGTGCTTCTGCAGTTCTCACTCCTATTCTCTGGGCTCTTTGCTTGTTGCTATTCACCTTTGATTTTTAAATCATTATCAGGCCGTACTAAACACCTAGCACAGCTGTAGACAGAAAAGTGGGTCTGTACAAGTAACATCCTGGTGTTCCACATACAACCGTTCTCAATGATTCCAGATCTGATTTGTTTGCTTTGCTTCTTTTCTAACTGATGGTGCTACTAACTCAACCCGAGGCCTGAAAATCCAGTTGGTTTCTTTCTGCCTGCCACATTGCCAGCACCAGAAAAGATTCTGCAGTTAGAAATCAGCCAACAATTGTGTTAAGGAAGTATCAAGGCAGAGTAGACTACCCTCACTGTCCCAGCGCTGCTTTGAATTCCTCAGTGTTAACAGTAATAGAAACCACAGGTGACATCCTAGCCCTGTTAAAGACAATGGCAAAACCTCCATTGATTTCAATGGAGCCAGGAGTTTTGTGCTGGTTTTGCTTGTAAGTCAGAAAATAGGACTCAGAGACGCAGACAGGAAAATTCATCCTGGCCTATGCAATTGCTATTGATTTAAGAATGGAAGCAGGTATGTTCAGCCAGATGACACTTTTACACATTGTTCTGGACACAAACACACTTTAAGCTTCAACACAACCAAAATCTAAGGCCAGTTTTCCCTTATTTTACTGAAGTATTTATATTCCCGAAGATGCACAGAGAACCTTTTAAAACACAGCTTGCCAATTTGCTATATGCATCTCTTCTTTTTAGCTTGGGTGAAGGAAACTCCTGATTTGCAAAGCTGTCATATGCTCCCTAGTCTTTCCAAATCTAGTGATTTTCTCTCAGTTTCTTTATATTACAGATTAACCAACAAGATGAAAGATTTCATTTCCTCCATAGGGAAGCTGTGGTAAAAACAAGGAATGTGTGATGTGGCAGCTTTGTCTCCATGCCATCATTCCACTGCTGCGCAGAGTACAGCCAAATTCTAGCTAATATCATTTTATTGTATCTGGATTCTCATAAATTCCAGTTTGGGAATGTTTGTCAAGTCAAGAATTCTTTGCTCACTTACACGTGTCCTTCATCTTCTGCCTGCATGCGACAGAGGCATTGGGATTTTCCCAGTTTTTCCTCCTGCTCTACTCTGTGGCCACCATAAAGATTCTGCGATTAAAAATTAGCTGACAATTGTGTTAAAGAAACATCAGGACAAGTAGATGGGCACAAGAATGTCAAATCAAAACATTCTGAGATTGTTGGATTTCCTCTCCCCCCCCAACAAAAACAAACACTCTGGCAAAAACCAACATGAACTTGTGAATTACTCAAATTGCATTTTTTGCTGAAAAAAGTTTTGGTCATAAAATTTCCCCCCACCTCTAGTTGTGGTGTAAATGAGAATAAGGCCTACACAGTATTTAGTGATTTCCTAGGACTTTTGTACTGCTAGGTCTGAATTTTCACATAAGGACCCTTTACACTGCTCTGGAAGTTGTTATTGAAATACACACCTCTCTTAAGGCCCTCTTACACTGTCAGAGCTGCATACTCCATGGGTGACTCCGGGGATGGAGCACCTATGGAAAAAAAAAAGTGGGTGCTCAGCACCCACCATCCACCTGCCAATCAGCCGCTTGGCCGACCCAGCCAATCAGCTGCTCAGCGGGCTCCACCTACCAGCTGTTTGGCGGCAGGCAGGAGGTGCTGGGGGGAAGAGGCGGAGAGGGGGGGTTCGGGACGGAGCGAGGGTGGAGCACCCACCCTGAAAAGGGAAGGTCCGTGCCTGTGCAGAGCTGTGACCTCAGTGCAAATGAAGATCTGGCTCCTAGTATAATTTTGAATTGTAGTGGAGACTGAGCACGCCCGATACTACTGCCTCAGGATATCAGCTCTGTGTGATAAGTGATGGAGGTGTTGGAGCCACATGGTTGTCCTGCTTTTCCAATGTCCTGTTCCCACCCCCAAAACCTTGTTGAGAACAAGAGGCCATACCAGAGCATTCAAAGGGGGTACGGAACCCCGTCGCAGGCTCTCCAAATCCTACCCCCAACATCCATGCAGGACAAGCACACCGCTTTGACTGTTACAGCTGTCCTGGAGTTCTCCCACCTGTGTCACTCTGACAGAAAATGCAAGTTTCCACAACATCAAGATTTTCTGCCAGAAAATACCAACTTTGCGAAATTGTTTTCATTTTCTGGGGGGAAAACCAACAAGAAATATTTCTCCAATCTGACCTGAATTGAAATATTTTGGTTTGTTGAACTGACTTGAACTGTTTGGTTTCAAGTCAGTTCTTGAACATTAAACTGCATCCCCCTGTAGTGTCATATCGCCTCATGGGAGTTATAGTTCAAAGGTCTGATGCCCCCATTCTCTTCTCTGGGCTGGGTTCCCTGGCTAGAGAACATCGACAATGCCACAAAGTTTCTCTGAGTGGTGTGATGGATCATTGGAGTCACACGACTGCATGTGCATTTTGGGAGATATAATCCGGCCAGGGAGCCTAGTCCATAGTGGGAGCTTGGCAGCATCGGACCCAAACTACAGCTCCCATGAGGCAATGCACCACCATATGGGAAAACAGTTCAAAGTTGAGCTGACAAACTGAAATATTTCATCATTTCTAAAACAATTTCAGAACATTTTATTCCATGAACAATGGTGATATTCCAGGTTTTTGTCCTGATTTAATACAAAACCAAATGCTGAAATATCAGAATTTCCCATGGGATGGAAATTTATTTCACTCAGAGCTCTCTATGAATGTGGAGGATTGGAGAACATTGTTGTTTAAAGTTGAAGATTCTAGTTTTACATTTTATTAAACAAGAACATTCCTCTCAAACTTTATCCCATCCATTTTGCTCTGCTATGGCTTGAAAAAGATTAGTAGCAACAGAGAATATACAACTTCTTTCCTTTTAACATGAGTTTTGAATACTCACATGTATTACTTTAATAAAGAAGAATGGTGAATTTATTGTCGGGTTAAGCAATCACTACTTCCTCCCCCTATGAGCTCTCGGAGCACTAACTTTCAGTATTAGTGAGGATGATGTCATATTAGATAGCAGAATTTTTCTGATGCTGGACAATACCATTCATAGCACATAGTTCACTATGTTTTAAAAGTCATATAACTCACACTCACAGTGGCCCAATCTGCCAAACTGAGGTCCCCCAGATCCAGAGTTAAAGTTCTGGGTTGTGAGTTTGGTTCTGTTCCATCTCTAATTTCATGGCATTTTGATACTAGGTTAGTATTTCGTTAGCTCACGAAAGCTTATGCTCAAATAAAATGGTTAGTCTCTAAGGTGTCACTAGTACTCCTTTTCTCTATACCTAAATATTTCCCCGTCATACTGTTTAATTCACACTCCTGAGGCTCTTCTGGGTTATGTTGAGCACTAATTTGGCTCCTGAACCATTGAGATCTGAGTATCACTGTGCTAGATGGATCGCAAATCTGATCCAATGTAGCAATTTCCGTTTAAGTACCTTGCTGAACCCAGCTCTTCAAACACATGGGATGAAAGATGAGCAGCTTTCGGTTCCGGAAGAAGAGAGACAGGGACCACTAAGATTACATGGTAGGCAGCAGGGTGGAATCAGATCCCTGTCAGAAGATCCTGACATCTGAGTTACGCTAAATCCACTTTTCCAGCCCATAGGGGGAAAGACTTACACAGTGAAACAGCCTATCTGCTGAGCTAAAAATAGGGATTAAGTGACTCCCTTCAGAAATGTTGCTGAAACCCATCTACATCTTTTTATCGCTGGACCTGAGAGACTCAGAAAAGAACAAGACAGTTATCAAACATCCTAGACAAGTGTAAGAAGATGACCCTTCAAACCGTCCGCAGGCAACTCCACTTTAAATCACAGCGCGCAGCCCAGCAGTACGTTGTCTAAGCCAGCAGCTGTCAAACGCCATTCGTTCACCTATCACCATCTTTAAAAACTGTTGCAGGTGAACAGGTGAACTTCAAGCTCATGGACCAACAGTAGCGCAGATATCACAGGTTGGGAACCCCTGCTCTAAACTCCCTTGGCCTTAAGGGCCAAGGCTATTTTATCAAACCTAAAGCTTACTGATTTTAAATACTATATACTGTACAGGCTCCCTTTCTGTGTCAACACAAACTCCCTAAATTGCACAGTGCAGTCAGACAACACACAAACATCTTTCTGAAAGAAAATAATCCATTCTTCATTAAAATTCCTGGAAGAGAAAGCATATTCATTTTTGCCAGGTCCTTGAGAAAAAAAAATACCTGCTTTATTCTCCTCTTTAATTAGAAATACAAATCTACCTGAATAGAGCTTAATACACAACTTGAGTGGCTGGCAAACATTTTAGGTCATGGTCAGAGCTATTGGCAATGGAAGACTAATTTTTAACCGTCGTGATTAAATCAGATTTTATAACTTTGCTGCGAAGCAGAGGCTCCCAAACTTGTGGGGGGGGGGTCGCCATCCCAAATGGAGTCATACCATCAACGGAGGGGACTGAGGCGATCCCTTGTGTATGGAGGATTTTACTCTGCACAGTGTGACCTCGCATGTAATGTGCCTGTGAGGTCACAATGCACGGCGGACGCCCTTTTGCTCTACAAAATGACCTCCTCCACAGAGCATGACCTCGCATGCACTGTACATCTAAGGTCACACTGTGGAGAGGAGGCCATTTTGTAGAGCAAATGCACCATGCAGCATGACATTGCACACACAGTGCATGTACGGTCACGCTGTGCGGAGGATGCAATTTTGCTCTTTATTGTCTGGGGTCCTGGCAGGAAATACTTCATTCAAATTGGGTAGTGCCAGCAAAAAGTTTGGGAACCCCTTCTGTAAAGTCATGTGGCGTCCCCATGTGCCCCTTTGCAACCTGGTGTGGTCCTCCTTTAATTTCCCAGAATTGGGGTAGTTTTGGGTTTGCTTTAACAGCCTGGGACAAGGAGGAGCCAACACACACTAACAAAATAGCACATCCTCTTCTAATAAGGTTTCAGGACAGAAGCAATTACAATAAGCAGCTAATTAGGACCCTGGTGCAGAATTCCCAAACTTCAGCTCCACTAAACAAAGTCGCAAAGTCAGGTCACACTAGTCTCCTGGAGCCAAAGAGAAAAAACACCACCCTCTGAAGCCTTCACAGCTTCTATGCCCCGCTCCTCCTACTCAGCTGCCTGTTCCTGTTTAAATAGCCCAGTCCCAGGGCAGGGCAGGTCTTCCTTGATTATCCCCGGGTTGCCAACCACCGCCTGGCCCTTAAAGGGGTAGTACACTGCTTCACACTTGCTTACAACATACACCATTAACCAAGCTCTGGTAACATGGCCCTGATCTTGCTTCCATTGATGTTAATGGCAAAGCTCTATCTTGACTAAGATTGGTAGAGGATAGCACTCTGTCATGGTGCTTTTGACTGAAGGCCTGATGCTGTAAGGTCCTAAGGTGGCTTTCAGGAGCTCTCTCAACTCCCATTGACTTCAGTGACCTGACTGGGAGTTGAGAGTGCCCAGCACCTTGCCAGAGGGACTTAGAACCTAAAAGGATTAGTCCCTTACATATGCTGTTTGGCTTTTCACCAGAAGCAGGTCAGACGCTTTCAAGAAGCGGGTATTTTTGAGACACCTCTGAGGTGCTGGTTAACATCGGTGCTCGTAGCTTAGTGTTGCACCATATTTTAGCAACTCACCGGGCTCTGCTTCACTTTTTTGCAAGCAAAAAATGCTTTTCCTCGTCATTGGCACGGATCCTCTTCTCACTCCAACCAGTTTTACATCCACATCACTCCTGCCAAGGGGCGCCAAGAACAGCTCAGAGCCAGGTGAAGGGAGGCAGTGCAAAGGTGGCTCTAAGCCAATCCCCTGATTCTAGGACCAGCTGAGCGTCAGGCTGACCACCACAGAGCTGCTGTAACTCGAGCTGGTCAGCAACAGCAGCCAGGGATCACTGGAGTCCTATCCTATTTCCCCTGCTCACACCCTCAGCTGCAGACTGCTGGGTGGAAGAGGGTGGTTGGAGCCCTATGATGGCTGCGTCATGAGATAATATTCTTGTACTGGATGGGCCTGCCATGGGGCAGCTTTGTGCTGGTAAAGCAGCGCAAAGCTGCCAAGATTCAGGGGAGGATCAGGAGCAGTCACTGTTGCCACTCTGGGTTAGGGTGACCAGATGTCCTGATTTTATAGGGACAGTCCTGATATTTGGGGCTTTTTCTTATATGGGTGCCTATTACCCCCCCACCTCTGTCCCAATTTTTCACACTTGCTATCTGGTCATCCTACTCTGGGTTCACACCATCATCATTGAGGGACCTGTGTGCACTCTGAAGCTTGCATTCGCTGAGGAAAAAAATGTAATCAGACAGGAGATGAGAGGGGACGGTGGAAACTTCACCGAAGCTGTTTGACGAGAACGAAAGACACGTGGCTCGTGATGTGTTTTTGAACCAAAACAACATCTCATTATCTCTGCTCGGAGATGGAAGCAAGCAAGTTCAGCTTTCTTCCCCATACCGCAATAAACGAAACATTGGGCAAATGAAAACCACTTGTGGTGTCCTTCCCCGGAGCCGATGATGTCATTTCGGAAGCATCCTCCTTGTAGTGCGTGTGTTTTTTAGCAGACGTTTGGTTGAAAATGCTTTATCCAAGCGCCAGTTGTGTGAGCAGGTGTCTTGGCATCTCATTCATGGCACTACTTAGCTGCTGAAAATCTGTATGACGTCACTCCCGAATACCACGGCTGAGCGCTGAAAGTATGGCTGGCGTTCGGCTTAGTTTCTAGCAGTCACCCTGCTGAGCTGTCGTACTGTAGTACAAAGCCAGGACAGTCTGGAAGCCTCTTAGCTCAGATTTCCCTTTCAACAGTGCACAGCATTGCCTCTGCTAATCTGTTTACGTAACCCCGAAAACAACGTTTGTTTGGTGGTGAAGGGCTTTTCAGGTGAAATTTTCTCTCTGATTTCCAGTCAGACCTCTATGTTTCACAGGGTTCTCTTAAAGTAAATTGTTGCAATAAACTGGCATCACTGTCACGGTTGGACGGAATTAACTCAGTGTCCCAGGCCCTATACTGTTACCCAATGAGGGAGATTCTCTTGTAGCTCAAGCGATAGTAGCATGCGGGATCTGAACTCAACATTTACCACTGTTTAATGGTTGCTACACTTTCTCAGTCCACACAGGACATGATTCGGCAACATCTGTCAGCTCGGGGACTTAAGTCCCGATTTTTAAAGGCACTTAGATGTCTAACTCCCAGAGCCTAAATAATTTTAAAAATCTGGCCCTTAGTCCTTTAACTCAAGATGTAGAAGCCAACAATGGGCCCCTTCCCTCTACTTGAGCCGCTCCTTCCATCCTGGGTGTTGACCCCATTGGGCTGAGAGGGGACACTAGGACCCCAAGGTTTCTCCAGTTCCTCCACTGCTGTCCAGGAGGTAGAGGCAAGACCACTCAGGTTTCAGATACACAAAGCTCCAGCCCCTAACTCTTGACAGAGCTGTCAGCTAAAATCAATTCCACAGTGCTAGTGGAAGTGTGCTTCGTATAACAACTGCCATCTTGACAGGCAGCTGGTATATTTGATAGGCAACGCTGAGAACTCAAACAAGAGAGCAGCCAGAAATCTCCCACCTTTGCTAGAAGAGCTTCCTTATATGAATCATGGAATCTAACTTAAGAATCTTGTTTTCGAAAATCTTGCCCTTGCAACAAAGCCCGTTGCCAACTGTGTCCGCATATCTATTCAGAGGACACCATCACAGGGCCTAATCACATCAGCCACACTATCAGAGGCTTGTTCACCTGCACATCTACCAATGTGATATATGCCATCATGTGCCAGCAATGCCCCTCTGCCATGTACATTGGTCAAACTGGACAGTCTCTACGTAAAAGAATAAATGGACACAAATCAGACGTCAAGAATTATAACATTCATAAACCAGTCGGAGAACACTTCAATCTCTCTGGTCACTCGATTACAGACCTAAAGGTCGCAATATTACAACAAAAAGACTTCAGAAACAGACTCCAGCGAGAAACTGCTGAATTGGAATTAATTTGCAAACTGGATACAAAAAGAAAAGGAGTACTTGTGGCACCTTAGAGACTAACCAATTTATTTGACTTTTCTTTTTGCGAATACAGACTAACACGGCTGTTACTCTGAAAACTGGATACAATTAATTTAGGCTTGAATAGAGACTGGGAGTGGATGTGTCATTACACAAAGTAAAACTATTTCCCCATGTTTATTCTCCCCCCCGCCCACCGCTCCTTAGACGTTCCTGTTAACTGCTGGCAATGGCCCACCTTGATTATCACTACAAAAGGTTTTCTTCCCCCAGCCCCGCCCCTGCTCTCCTGCTGGTAATAGCTCATCTTAAGTGATCACTCTCCTTACAATGTGTATGATAACACTCATTTTTTCATGTTCTCTGTGTATATAAATCTCCTCACTGTATTTTCCACTGAATGCATCTGATGAAGTGAGCTGTAGCTCACAAAAGCTTATGCTCAAATAAATTGGTTAGTCTCTAAGGTGCCACTCGTACTCCTTTTCTTTTTGCGAATACAGACTAACAGGGCTGCTAATCTGAAACCTTTCCACACAAGGAGATTTTCAAGATACTTAGGGATTTAGGAGCCCAAATCTCACTAAAAGGCAATGGGACTTATGCTCTTAAATCTCTGAGGTGATTTTGAAAACTCTCCTCCAGAAAAAGCTTTTGCGAACCTGTAAACGAATCCACTCTCCACTAGGTGTCCCCTTGTGGCCAGGCCTGGCATAGCAGATCGCTTGCTCCCCTGCCAATGGTTGCTCAGGTTTCTCTTTCAGTGACTCAGCCCTCTGGCCAGGTTACCATTTTAAGTCCACCCCTTCTGGGGTCACAACCATCCAAACTGAAAGTCCCCAAATGACCCTAACTCAGACAAAATCCTTCCACCATCTCTGGAGCTATTCCTCAGCTTGTCTTAGGGCTTAGCCTGGAGCCCCCTGCTGGGCTTGATAAGCTTTGCAGCGGGCTTGTACTCCCCCTTCTTTGGGGCCAGTCGGGGAACGGAACCCAGTCCCACTCTGGGTTCTGGCCCAGGGCCCCGAATTGAACAGTTAGCTCTACTCCTTTAGCTGTCTTGGAGTTTTCCCTTCCTACCCAGCCTCTTAAGTTCCCCTCTGGGTCTCTCTCGGTCTCTTCCCTGCTTAATCAGGGTCTCTCCCAGAGCTTTCCCCTACCTCCTCTGAGCGTCCTCCCTGGCACTTACTCCAGCTCTTTCCCTAGCTGGGCATTGTCACCACTTTAACCTGGCCCTCCCTCTTTGTACAGCAGCTCTTTATGGGACATTAGACTCAGAGGCTTTAAGGCCAGAAGGGACCATCATGATCCTCTAGTGTCTGACCTCCTGCACATTGCAGGCAACAGAACCTTGCCCGACCACTCCTGAAATAGACCCCTAACCTCTGGCTGAGCTACTGAACTCCTCAACTCATGATTTAAAGACTTCAAGTTACAAAGAATCCAGCACTTACTCTAATTTAAACCAGCAAGTGACCCGGGCCCCATGCTGCAGAGGAAGGCGAAAGCCCCCAGGGTCTCTGCCAATCTGACCTGGGGGAAAATTCCTTCCCAACCACAAGTGCAGCAATCAGGTGGACCCTGAGCATGTGGACAAGACCCACCAGCCAGGCGCCTGAATCCCTGATTCCCCCCAGGTGGAGCTCTTTTTATAATCAGGTTGGCTTAGCCCCAGGGTCTCCAGCCCACCGGGCGAGCCACCTCAGTTACAGAACCATAGAACTATAGTTGAGAAAACTGCACTAAGATTTGTGTCATTGAGCTTTTCCCCAGCTTTCCCAGGATAAGAAGAGCAAAGTAAACACTAGGCGATTTTCTGACTCTTCTAACTGCATTTATTCCAAACAATACATGTCACTGTCACCTTATGCTGAATCCTTTCCTAAATACCTGGACATGCACATGGTTTGTAAAATCATTGTGCCCTAGCACAGAATTATAATCATCCCTTGATGCACATGTAAAATTCTTATTTAACATTTATGAAAAGTATCATGCATTGGTGGAGAGGAGACTGTAGGTCTCACTACCCAATTCGGATGTGTAGGTGTTGGGACAGGAATAAGCAAAGGGTTGTGTGGGCAAAAATGGCCTATGGAAATGTAAAGGGCTAGACTGACCACATGGCCTTCTTCCTTTGATATATGTAAATGAGCAGAGTTTGACCATCAGATCAGAGGTGAGTTCCCCATCACGGGAGGTACTAGATGCCCTCAACTCTCATCAGTGTTGAACTCAGGCGGGCAGAGCGGGTTAGGGTGCGGGGGGTGCCCATTCTTCCGGAAGCCCCCAATTGGCTGGGGTCCCTGGGCATGGGCCTCTGGCCCAGTGGCTAATCCACCACTATGCTGCAGGCTTCTGCTTCACAGAAGAGAGTGACCATATCTCAAGTAGGGATGAAGCCAGTCAGTGATGCTTTCTGCCTCCAGAACTCAGGCAGGAGGACAATACTCAGCCAGCTGGATTGTGCATTATATTCCAAGTGTGTAATAAAAACAGAGGCACAAAGATGTGGATATAGAAAATGATTACACTTTAGAAAGATATTTCAGTTTCACTGAATAAAACTAACTCATTCTGAATGCTGTTGGCACACACACATACTCTAGGGTTAAATATATCCCAATGCCCACAGAAACCAGCATCTTCATGGAGGCTAAGTGGCAGCCCCACTTAGTCCCTTGTGATTACAATCCTGAATATACAGAAGTATCATTTTTCCTCGGTGAAAGGGGAGACTGTTTATCTGGGAAGCATTTCACGGCAAGCACAATAGGAAACTATTTAGATTTCCACAACTAGGCTAGTGCATGACTTCCAAGCTGTCCGTCAGGAATACTTCAGAACATAAACATGTCTTTGCAGTGGGGTTCCATGGAAAGTAGTCAATACCCTGAATCTTTCAGCCTGATTTGATTCACTGTTCATCTTCGTTTCAAAGTACTGCACTCACTTCAAATGCAACAGGGCCCATCGCTGGGAATATGCTCTCTGAGGACAACGGATTCCAGACTTGTATCAGCAGTTCCAAATTAAATGGAGATGGGTTGTCTCTACAAAGGTATTTTTGTGACTGGCTTTATCTTTGCATAAATAATTCTGAAATATAATTCTGAAACCGATGAGAAATGTCATATAGTTGTTAGAACAGGCCAGTGCCTGCAGGACTCCTGGGCCCTACCTGTAACTTTGTCACTGAGCAACTGCATGATCACATGCAAGTCATAATGCTTCTGTGGTTCTATAAACTTCACAGGGGCCAATAGGGAGAGAATTCAGGATTTTCTGCTCCAGAAAACAATAGCTTTCAATGAACTAGAGCTATATTCCTTAGTGGCCTCTAGAAGGTGACGAGTACACACCCACTTGAGCAGGCCTGAAATTCCATACAGCAGAGGGCAAGGCTGATCCATATGCTCTAGCAGTACATTAATGCTCAGATTTGCAAAGCCTCCTTAAGTGACTAAATATCTCAGGCTAAAAAGCCACATAGATGCTCAGTTTTCCCACCTGTAAAGTGGGGATAATACTACTTGTTTGCCTACTCTGGGGGCGGGAGGGGATGTAGTGAGGCATTGTTAATGAATAATTGTAAAGCTCTTTCAGATTCTAGGACAAAGTGCCCTAGAAGTGCCAAGAGTTACCTATTACTATTTAAACTAATGAAGAATGGTTTGGAAATACAGAGTGAAAACAATGCAGTCCTGGGATTGCAAATACATGCAAAAATGAGGAGCCTAAATGTAGCAAGACTGTTAAGCAACTTCAGTACTTTCCAACACGTGTGTCAACTGCAGGATTTCCTAATATTTTTTCTTTAATTTGGCACGGGCGAGGGAACATAGATATCACTGTAGACTATGGCCCAGTAGGTCAGCATGGAGGTGAGGCTGTAAAACAGTTGATACATAATTATGTGTAAATATGCTAGTTTGGGACCTTCAAAAGGATCCAGCATTAACTTAACTCTTTTCCCACTAAAGTCAATGGAAGTTTTACTTTTGACTCCAATGGGAGTAAAGTTGGGCCACTGCTTTAGAAAATGACACCCTACAGAGATGGGGTGCTTTACAAATGATGGACAGAGGAAGTCAAAGAAGCTGTGACAATTTACAGCAGCTGAGGATCTGCTTTACAGTGTCCGTCATACAGGCTAAGGGTCTTACTCTTGGGGGAATTCTGTGTCACTGCACACATGCAGAATTCATGTCCCCCACAGATTTCTTTGCTTCCCCACAGAAAAATGACTTTCTCACGGGGAAGCAAAGGGAAGCTGAAAAAGAGGTTACCTGCCCCTCCCAGCAGCATGGGTGTATTGTTTCAGGTGCCCGGAGCAGCCGGTGGAGAGGTAAATCACCACCGGGGGGGTGTGGGGGTGTGGGGAAGGAAACTGGGGATGCCTCAGCGTGTGGCTCCTACCCTGCGTTGGGCTCAGCTGCTAGTCCTGGCTGGGTTGGGGGCGGGAAAGGATGGGACATCCTCTTTCCCTGCAAGGAGCAGATGGGGGCAGGGACAGGAACAGGTAAGACCCACCCCCAGAAACCTCCCCCAGCTGCAGGAAGCTCCGCCCCCCACCTCTCCCGTTTCCTGACCCTATCGCTCCTCAGCCGCGGGTGCAGGGGTTCTGGAGGATCTGCTACCCTGTCTGCCCAACCCCTGTGCATCTGGACCCACCATACTCAGACAGACCCCTCTGCCGAGCCTCACCCCACCACACCCAGAACCCCCACACCAAGCCCCCCACATCCGAATGCCCACCCTGCTGAGCCTCACCCCCATGCATCTGGATAACCCCTCATACCCTGCTACCAAGTCCTACCCCCCTGCATCCTCACCCCTACCGAGCCGCACCCCCCACACCCAGAACCCCCCAATCCTGAGCTCCCCACACCTGAACCTCCACTCACCGAGCCTCACTCCCTGCATCCAGACCCTCTGCACCCAGACTCGCCTGCTGAGCCCCAATCACCTTTACCTGGACCCCCCTGCAGAATCCTGTTGCCCCTGCACCTGGAACCCTCCCAATGAGCCCTTGTGCATCCAGATCCCCCATGCACCTGAATCCCCCACTGAGCTGCCTGCACCCAGATTTCCCCACATGGAGTCCTCTCAACCCACACCTGGATCTCCCCACACTTGGATCCTGCAGGGCTGAGCCTGCCTGCACACACCTGCTGCTCCTGATGTGGAGGGGCAGGGCACCAGGGTGTTTCTGGGGCAGGCCCAGCCCTTGCACTGCGTAAAGGTCAGGTGCAGCTTCACTGCCGAACCCATGTCCTGGGGGAGTACGGGCTTCAGGGTGATCTCTCACCTCTGTGCAGCCAGTGGCCTGTGCTTCCCCCTCCCATGCTGGAGCCTCCACATTTATTTATTGACAAATAAAATTTGCAGAATTGTACAGAACTTTAAAATATTGTGCACAGAATTTTTAGTTTTTTGGTGCAGAATTTTTAATTTTTTGGTGCAGAACTCCCTCAGGAGTAGTCCATCTCTCACAAGCGGAGCAACTGAAGTCAGTGGGATTATGAACAATGAGCATTCCAGGACAAGGCCTAAACTGAACAATTCAGTTTTCATCAGGATTTCCTGATCTGTTGCTCTGTCCCTTCCCTGAAAATGTGCACGTGCCAATCCTAAAGTTGGATTTTTGTACTGGGACACTGCACTGGAAAATCTCTCTCTTGGAAAGAACCTCTCCATATTGGATCCATCGATGGCTGTTAGTCATGTGTTTCGCAGACATATCTACCTGATTGCTTTTGCCAACTTTTTTCTTATAGACATCCTCATTCCTCATTCTCCTTGCAACGTAGCACATCAGGGAGTGCAAGGGGAAAAAGTCAGTGTCTTTCAAAATGGATTAATGTTAATTAAGTTTGCAGGGGGAAAGAAAAGACCTGAACTTGTGCTCTCTGTAGTTCAGCAAACATGAAGTATTGCCATGTGCATCGATACACAGGAGGCTGCCCTGACACACAGAAAGTGGAGGAGTTGTTTTCCTGGGAAGCTCTGACTAAGCTAAAATGATGTCAAACACAGGAATTTAATCTCCAGGAAATGGAAAACAGATTGGTGTGATCCTCACTTGTAAGTAGCATGAACTGTAGTGAAGGGTGAACCACGAAGCTTAGTTTGGCTTACAGAGGGATGAACAAGTCTGGATGCTTCTCTAACACAGATCAGGAGTGGAGCTGGGTAACCTAGTTGCAGCAAACCATTTACTGGATGAATTTAGCTCTTCTCAGATGATCAGGAATGAACATTGTTAATCAAAATCATTCAATGGGTACTATATGCAAACATATTGTAAATTACTTGCTGACTGGTTCCTCAAGTAGTTGCTATTCGTCATTTGTTAGTTCTGCTACAGGCAAGTTTGAGGAGTGCTTACTTGTACCGGTGAGCACTTACTCCCAAAAGTAGATCCACTGAAGTGAATGTACTCAACAACATAAGTACTTCACAATCTAGCCCTGTGCAACTGGTCACCTAAATCACATGGTTTGGTTTCTGGATGACTTCCAAATCACCTGGGACTTTCAAGATGGCCATGTGAACACCTCAGCACTACTATAGGTGTGAAAATGTGTTTGTAAGTGTAGTCAGGTGTGGAAACGTGAATATTCTCAGCATTTTCCTTTTCAGCAACTATTCTTGTGAACCGAATTTTACTTGCAGAAATGTTGGCCAAAAGGATAATATGGAGAAAAGACCTTGGAACTTATTTCTTACACCTTGTTTGAAGGAAATCATCCATATTAAATACTTGCTTCTTCATATCATGCAGAATTACCTACAGTTCTGCTGACAACCAAGCGAGTCATTCTAATGATTACAACACATCCCACAAACTCCACTGTTAAAAGAGATGGCTCTGGAAGTAGAAAAGCTATCAGGTCAAATGTGTGAGGCCTCTTTGCACGACAGTGTGATAACGAAGGTAGGGAAAATTGACACTGGGTAGACTGAGTGACTGCAGACAGACTGCAGGCTTCCCTAGATAAATGGACAGTCCTTCAAGCCACATGATGCCACTTTATACCGTTGTACCACTTGAGCTGGTACAAAGTGGAGCATCACTTTAGTCCAGATTGATATCACCGGGGAATGAATCAGTCCAAAGGACAAGTGCAACATGATCACTGACAGGGCAATCTTCTTTCTAATCCTGTTTGAGTGAGAATGGGCCAATTTCTCTGCTGGTGTAAACTGGCACAGCTACATCATCTAAATTTGGTCCAATATCTCCAGGGCTAGAGGGTCATTCTGTCTCCTTTCTGATCCATTCTGTAGCCTCTCTGATGAGGACGTCAACAAAAAGCTACCATATTATTGCCAGTTCTGGCACTGGTTCCTGTCCTGTTGAGACTGGTCCCATGGGAGATATGCCAGGAAAAGCAACCCATTTCCTGTAGGTCACCAAACAACCATAATGGGCCAGATCCAAAGAACATGGAAGTTCAGCAGAGTCTTTCTACTGCCTTCAATGGACTTTGAATCTGTGGCTCTGTGGAACTGAGCCGTGGCTCCCTTGGCCAAGGAACTAGGAGCCTGGAAGCTCTAGGAGCCCCTGCTCTGAGGCAGTCCATGCAACAGACAGCCTAGGAGTGGGGGAGCCTGGTAGCTCGGGCTCCGCAGCAGAGGTAGCTGCAGAACTGGGAATAATTTCAATTTTTTTCTGGCAAAACTAATATTTTCTTTCAGAAGGTGCCCGATACCTGACAGGTGGCATAAACAACATACATAGACACTGGCCATAACTAAAGCCTTGCTATGAAGTGAAAGGGTCTTTAAGTTTTCATTGACAAGTTAACTCTGCTTCCCTACCCCTGATTTTGAAACCTTTCCCTATTTCACCCTCCTCCCCCCAAATATTTACCTTGAGTGACTCTGCCCCCCGAGATAATTGTGGAAACAGGGGAGTTAAAATCACGAAGGATGATATTTTAGGGCCATGTAGGAATTCCTCCATATTTCCATGACTGCATTTCAGAAGCATTGAACAATCCTATTCCCCAACTTTAGGTTAGGCAATACATTCACATACACATGGACATGATCCCTATTTAATCCCCATCCCCTCCTCTTTGGAACCATTGCAAATTATATTGTCATGTGAAAAACAATGAATTATGGCTTTGATTCCCTTCTGTCCAGGCTGTGATGGAGCTAGTGAAGGGAGGATGATCTAGAGGCTTGGATTAAATCCCAAAAGTTCACAGTAGAAATCAGGGACTGTTCCAGGGCTGCCACCTGGAAACCATTCAGGGTGGGGGAAAGATATCCAATTTTTTTCCCATCTCAGAAGAGATTTGGTTCAGGGTAGGTTAAAGTTTCAGGTGAAGATTCATGCCAGTTCTTACTTGATCTGAACCAGTTCACCCATCTCCAGACAAAGGTGTCATTTTACATTACATGCTATTTCTCTATCCTTCTCTTTTCTAGCAAAACTTTACCTCATTTGACTTCAACCATTCCACTCTGAGAGTGAAATCCTGGCCCCAACTGAAGTCAAGATTTCACTCTATAGATCTCCCTTTCCCCCCTTTCTCTCAATCTACTTTCACAATGTTCTTTGTCTTACCCTATCTTCTTTAAACATCGACCTCTGCATAATTTGCCTTCTTTGTTGATAGACCATCCCTTCCAACTCATCCTGTTCTTTTCCACCTGCCAAAAGAAGCCATTTCAAAGTTCATTTCAGAGACAGGTCAGAGATGCAAAGTTGACATCTGGATGTGGATCCAAGCTTCGCCAACATTTGCAGCTGTTCAGATCCAGAAGGACTGAAGCTCGCTGCAAAGCTGATAGCCACATTCAGACCTGAACGGCTCCAATTTGTGGGTGGGTTCATTTCTGGAATTTTGGTTTGGGATCATGGCCAGTTAATTGGCAGTTTGCTGTTCTGGGAAGTGTGATAAGAACTTTGAATGATGGGTGTGATGGATCCGTATAGCTCAGAGCACAGGGAAGAATGATGGCTATTGGCATGTGAGAAGGGAGATTTCCAACCAGTGGGAAGGTGTCCAGCATTATTCATCTTTTTGAAGCTGATCCTTCTCATCTGTAATACCAGACTGTGGTATAGTACAAACACAGCTTTATTTCTGCAATTAATTAAACATATTGTTTCTTCTAAGACTTAGACCCAGATCCTCAATGGGAGATAGGCATCTAAATCCCTTTGAGGATCTGGGCCTTAAGCCTACTGTTGATTAGAGAGAATTAAGCTATGTGAAAAGTGCTATCCATACCAACTCTGGGCCTGATCTTTGACACCCAGGGCCAGTTTTAGGAGCTGGGGCACAGAGTGGTTGTCTTAGGTGTCAACTTCCAGGGTGCACTGTACTGCTTAGCCAATTTTTTTTTCTTCACTGATTGGCTGGCTCCATTTTTCTTTGTTCATTTCTTTTTGGCTTAGTTCTCAGGAGATGGGGGAGGGGGTGGCACGGAAAACATTTTCCACCCTGGGCAGCAGAATGCTTAGCAACGTTCCTGCTCACACCCACGCAGATACCTAGAAATAAGAGCAATGCCTATATTCTATGCAGCTTCAGGGTCATAGATTTTTTTCTCTCATGCCCAGCATCTATTCTTCTTGTTGACACAGCAATTCTTAGATGCAGCAGATCCCATGCTCACAGCTAAAACAGCAGCATATAAAAATAACCATCGAGCTAATTTGTTTGCTGCTGCACCTCCAGGTTACCTTCTCTGTAGTCAGTGCACCATTCATATTTCTTTAAAATCAATTGGATTTGGGACATTCAGATGCATCCCAGGTGTGGACTGCTTGCTCTACCCTGTACATTCAGCAGCTCAGCCTGCAGCAGGTATATTCAGGGGCAAACTGTGTTTGCCTGCATTATGCCTATTACTCTTATATGCCAATCACATGCATTCTGGAACATACCTGGGACATACCACAGCAGTGAAGGGGATTTTTAATAAGGTAAATTGACAGCAGGAATCCCATGGGTTTCATCATGATTGATATAATACAACCCTTAAGGAAGTAATAAAGTGGAGGCCATTGCATTTTGGTTTAGGGTGTCATACCCAAAAGTGCTTAAGGGCCAGATTTACGAAGGTATTTGGGCAGCTAACAATGCAGATATGTGTCTAGTGAATATACAAAAGTGATGAAGCAGGTTAGATGCCTCGCCTGCCAAGGGATTTTGCAAATTCCATGAGGTACCTATCTATATCTTTATGTGCCTAATTACCTTGGTCAAGCTGAGAGTTAGGCACATTTGAAAACATTCCCCTTAAGTACTAGTCCTCTCCATCAACAAGATCAAAATGTGCTTTGAGTGGATTGTGATGAAAAAAATATTTTTGAAATTGGATCCATTTTTTTCAACCTGAAAAAATGTCCTCATATGTCCTCAAAATATATTTGCTGGGTGAGCTGGAACAATGTTTGGATTTTGTTTTTCTCTTGTGGATCTCATCATGGCCCCTAAATAGAGGTTTCAGACAATGAATGGCTAAACATAGGTCTCATAGCCTTGCCCCAAGATAACAGCAAACATTCTTGTCTTGTGCCTCTTTCATTGAGGAAGGGAGCACATTCCACAGCAAATCAATCTTCCCTCTCTCTCTCTACTCCTTTAGAAAGCAGGGAGGGGGGAAATTTTGCCTCATACAGATTCCAATGGCTTGAGCAGATCTGTTGCCGCAGCTGCTGCAAATTTAATTTGAAACAGCAGAACTAAAAGATCAATTCAGGAAGCACCTGCGGCCAATGATGATTCTCTATTGTTCAAGAATTCTCAGACTCTACCCCATCCTTCAGCCGCGCGCCAAAGCTTTATGTACTGGATACAGTCTCATAGGCCAACAAAATGCACGGTAGTACTCCTTTCCATCAAACCACTCTGTTGGGTGCTATATTTAATGATATGTTCTTGCTGAATGGAAGAATATAAGCTGTGCTTTTATTTCCGTCCTTAACCTCGTGGGACTATACAGCAGAAATTAATCACCATCTTTCTATATAGGCTTCTCATCCCAGTGGAAGCAGCAAGAGGCAAGCCACAGCTGATACCTGGATACTGTGCCAAACCAAAGAAAGGTACAGCATTCTCTCTCCTCCATGACTTGCCAGCAGGTGAGGAGCATGGCCTTTGGGATGGCTTGTCCTACAGTCCTTATGCACAGGAGAGCTTGGGTACCACAGTTGTCCCTATCACAAGAGCACACAAAGTCAGAAGTCTACTCAGGTCCTCCTCCATGGATCCATGCAAAAGCCTGGCCCTTCACTTTCATGGATTCAGGAAGGTGATCATCTCTGCTCTTCTTAGCTAGGTTTTATTTTTGGTCCAATGTATAGAATTAAGCTTTCAAGGTAGAACACTTCAGATTTTATTCTTTGGATTCTGCTTTTGTGCTGTTTGAGTCTCGCACTTCTTCTAACACACATGATGAAATCCTGTAGGTATTTCTGGAGAGAATCTGAATATATTCTTATGCTTTCTGAAACTCAAATAGATAGACAAACGTGGCCTATTGGTCCATCTCCCTGCCAAGGTAGGATTGTTCCCTATACCATGGAACAGCATCCAGTGTTTTGTCAAAGCTAGTTCCAAATGATGGGTCTTCTGACTTTTGTCTAAAAAGACTGTCCTGCAGCCTAATATATCCCACTGTCAGGAAACTTCTCTTAATGTCTAGCCTAACCTTCCTTTCCTTAATTTCAACCCTTTACACCTACGTAAGCCCCCATGTTCTACCCTAAATTATGCCTCTCCATCAGTGTTCCCACCATTCAAATATTATGCCCCCTCACAGTTAGCAGATCTATAAGATCTATAAGACCACAGTTGGTCAAGCTATAAACA
The DNA here is from genome assembly GCF_965140285.1 of Lepidochelys kempii. Classification (NCBI taxonomy): domain Eukaryota; kingdom Metazoa; phylum Chordata; order Testudines; family Cheloniidae; genus Lepidochelys; species Lepidochelys kempii. The sequence goes on along the minus strand of NC_136387.1, from coordinate 101,197,467 downwards.
TTTAGCCTTTTTAATTTTTTCTTGCAAATCAATACATCCATTCTGCCCATGCCCACAACCAAACAATCCAGTCAATCTTCTCTGAGCTTCTTTCAGTTTCTCAACTGCCTTTTGCCAATGTGGTGACCCAGAGTAGAACACAGTGGACTTGGTTCCCTTCTCTTTTATGCCCCTGTAATGCCATTAACCTCAGCAAGTTACTTCGGGTCTACGCTGGCATAAGTGAGAGGAGACTCAGACCCATTATTTCATGCGCAGTCCTACAAAGATCATGAAGAAAGCTCCAGAAAGTGATGTCTCCCTGCATGAGACTCAAAACTGTATGGACCTTTTTATTCTAGCCAAACTCATGTTTAATTTGCTGTCCCTTACCACTGCAAGGTACCTCTTTCATCAGCAGGGCTTTCCAGGTCTTCCCCTCCCTTTCTGTGTATTGGTACTTATTTTGATTTAAATGGTTAAAAAATATAAAGACATCTATACTAGGCTCTAGATCGCCTATCACTCTATTAATATTACAACATAAACTCAGCACCATTAAACAGTCGATCAGACAGGAACTCAGCCTCTTGGTTGTCTCCAAAAATAAGTCCTTTCTGCTCCTTCATCATTCTGGGAGCATACCCTCAACCCTCTCCAAAACCCCTGTCTTTTGCAGCGTGCCCAGAGGTAGCCAAATACAGACTATTCCAGACCCAGGGGGGAAGCACCCTCCGTGGTCCCCACTTGTCAGCAGCGTCCTTGCTTTTACAAAGGGGAACCAGTGGGAGTATGGCAGGGGGAGAGAGGCAATCCTGTAGGTAGACAGTACATGTGGTTTCAATTATTTTCCTTTCAGTGTATTAGGTTCCATGTCTCCAAACCCAATCTCACTTTGCTGTTTTCTGTCTGTCTCTGAACTTGCTAAGTTGTTTTTTTAACATTTCCTCTGTTCTGAGTGATGTTTGCAAATTAGTATCATCTGTAAATTTCATTAACATGCCATTTACGCCCTCTTTTAAACCATGAGTGAAGACATGGAGTAAGATCTCTCCCATGGCTGACTGATCTGTCCATCTAGGCATTTATGCCATGTTCCTCAATGTAGTATACTACTAGACCCCTCCTCCCAACTCGATCCATCTCACATAGAATCATAGAAATGGAGGGCTGGAAGGGATCTCAATATGTCATGCAATCCATCTGCCCATGCAGAGGCAAGATTAAGTATGCTTCCTGACAGGTGTTTGTGTAATGTACATATAAATATCTAGCACTGAACTCCCATCTCTCCCTTCACATGCTTGCTACACTATAGAATGCAAGTTTTCTACAACTCTTTTTTATGGGAACAGAGAAACACAGGCATCATGATTCTAGGAGACAGAATATAACATTTTACTCAGTCTCCCATAAAAAACTCAACCTGGACCTGGAGGACCAAGAACGTTATGGTTTTAACTAGAGCTGCTCAAAAATCTTCAACCGAAACATTTTTCAACAGAAAAGTTGGTTTTCGAATAAATGACTTCTTCTTTTTTTTTGGCAGAAAAGGTCTTTGATTTTTTTGTTGGCAAACAGAAAGCCCCAAACCTGAAAATGTTGGGCCTTTTTGTTTTAATTTTGTTTTTATGAACTGTCAGAATTATCCATTAACATTTTGATGAAAACCAACTCTTTTAGTGGTTTGAGTTTTCATCAACATTTTCTGACTAGCTCTATTTTCAGCTTAACTCCACAAGCTCTTCTCATTTACAAGTGATTCCTATCTTTCTACCCCAATGAATTTCCAAATTATATCTGAACATATGCCCTTCCTTCCCTCTTGTACCTTTTCATTTCTTTCTCCGTCTGATATTATTTAACTCTGGAGTTTTATGGCTGAATAAACTCTGTGAAGCATTTAGGATAAACTTTGTGTCAGAGATACTTATGCACCATTAAGCTTTATCATATTCTATATGAAGGACTGCAGGAGTTTTGCAAACAAGATTCAATCAGCTAAACATTAAGACTATATCAATCTAGATAGTGTCTTTGTACAGAGAACACAACCAGACAAGATTCATTAGTCCTGCAATTAATCCTGTTACTGAAACTCACCTCATATTTGCATTGGGCACTGTTAGTTCCACCAGGGACAGGAAAATGTGGCAGATCTGGCAATTTCCTGCAATATCCTTGGGAGACCTTATTAAATTATGTTTAAGTATCTTTGGAGCCCATTGTATTAAATTAATTGTTTATGTATTCTTGTGGGCTGGGATTGTATGTAACCTCTGGGGTGTGGGGGGCGGATGTGATAAGTGCGAGAGCTGGGAGCTCAAGGGACTATATAGAACTATGTGCCAGGCAAGAATGGGCTTTTGGAACAAAAGATATTAAGTTGTTTTCCTGGGAATTTCTCCAGAGAAGTGAATGCAAATTCCGCACCTCTGGGTATGCAAAAATCCAAAATTGAAACTATGCCCTGAGGAGCAGGCCATTTTCTGCTGGTCACCTCTTACAAGAGGCCAAGATCAAAGGGCCAAGCTGTATAAAGTAAAGACTGAACTATCCCTGGTGGTGCTGGTTCTGAGACAGTTATGAACTTGTAACCCATGGGGAAAACCCAGCAGTGGATTTTGAAGGACTGACACCTACCAGAGCCTGAGGTTGGAGTTGGGGTGATTTCGGGTAAGCCTTTTAGCATGCACATAGGTTCTTTTATTGTTTTTAATATGTTTTCCCTCTGATTATTTTTTACCTTAACAATAAATGTTCTTGCTTATACAGAGTGGTGTACAAACTTATAGATGTGGGCCAAGATGTTGTTCACAGCCTCTGGAGAGCAGGGGTGGTGGAACAATCTGTATAGTAGGGATGCTGAGGGACATTGAATCAAACTGTAAACCCTGTATATGATGGAAACCACTTCAAGCCAGGGGATGCTGCAGCACCCCCCCACCCCCACATCCCTAGTTCCAGCACCTACGCTTAGGGTGACCAGACAGCAAATGTGAAAAATCGGGACAGGGGGTGGGGGGTAATAGGAGCCTATATAAGAAAAAGACCCCAAAACTGGGACTGTCCCTATAAAATGGGGACATGTGGTCACCCTGCCTATGCTGGAGAGAAAGCAAAACACAGACTCTGGCCAGTTTAGGCCATCTAGCTTGCTGGGAATAGCACGGTGTAAGCAGAGAACTGCGCTGCCAGGAAAAACCCTAGTCAGAAGGGAGTGAGATGTGGGTCTCTGTCCAAGAGAGGTGATGGCTGAGGAGCCAGGAGCCTAGCGTGGGTGCCATAGAGGGGAACACACGTGCGATTGCTCAGAACTGTGGTACTAGCAGTTATTCCGAGCACAGGATTGCTAACAATCTTAGGAAGAAACAATGTCAGCCAATGTTATCTCCAGGGTGCACAGGGGAGGATGGCAGTGCAAAGATAATGCATTTCCTTGGATACTACCAGAGAGGAGAAGATTGCTCCAAAGCACTCCTCTCAGGATGTGTGCTTTGTCTGGGACACAGATGCACGAAAGGGCAGATCGATATCCCTGTGGAGGAAAAAGGGGCCTGGCACAAAGAAGCATCAACAGGAGCTAAAGTGGCAGCTCCTTTTCCAACAATGCACCATAGCCCTGCAGTGTTGAGGTGACTACTGCCCCCAGGGAGAGGGGAAGAGGCAGCGGGAAAGCTGCCGGGGAGAAGCTGACAAGGACAATGGCGTTTCTTAATGAGTAAAATAACTCAGCAGAATGGTACCACCTCTCAGAACATTGACTTGCTCTGGTCTTCACCATGGTGCATCTGATCTGGTCTGAATCATTAGGTGCTGGAACCAGGGTTGCTGGTGATGCTGCCGCACCCCCTGGTTTGAAGTCGTTTTCAGGGTACACAGAGTTTACAGGTTAGTTCAATGGCTCTCAGCACCCCCACTTTGCAAACTGTTCTAGCATCTCTGTTGTGAATAAGCAGTATCTATATCATCTACCCCGACAGGGAGCTACCTGCTGCCACTGTATCACACCTTTGATGTCCCTTAGCTGACGCTTCAGATGCCTTCCTTTGAAACGGGTAGCTGTAACTTATAGGGAACTTATAACTCACCCTCTTCGCTCACCAAAATAATCTTGCTCACTCGCAGAAAGAGAGAGAGAGAGATAGAGGTTAAAGGATCTGCAGGCAGCTGCTTACTTTCCAATTGGTTGTCCAGCAGGTGTATGCTCCACTTCAAAGCCTGCTTGTCTCAGCACATCAATCACAGTATTGTTACCCAGGAAGTGACCTAAAACATGGACAGAAAAATAGCCACGTCACTCAAACTGCTCCTTGAGGGTACTCCCTCCGTTCGACCCAAGCTTGGAGGAGTAGGTTACCAAAGACTGGGCTGGCTCCAAGGACAACAAGTCATGGCAAGCAACTGGTTGGGGCCCCAGAATCCTGAACGAGACTCAGCTGCTCACAGCCTGGTCCACTACTCCACTTTGGGCAGTAGCAAGGAGACGAGCCAACTCACAGCCTGACACGCTGCCCCCTGCGGGCCAGGGATTGATCAAATGGGTCGGCAACTCAAGGGCCAATTCTTCCACGGCAACTTGGAGCCTGCAGCTTGTTGTGTTAGCTCTGTACAGCTGCCGTTTTAAACACGGGTTCATGCACGCACGCTAAATCATCCCCTCACCCGGGTTTTACAATTGTTCCTGCAAACGGTGAGAGAAGTATTATTAGTCATCCTAACTGTATTCAGACTAAGCATCTATTCAGGAGTAAGACTGGGAGGAATGCAGGACTAGATGACCTCCTCAGGTCTCTTCCAACCCTAATCTTCTATGATGCTATGACACAAATACTCTGCTAAATACCACAGTGCAGTCAGGCCACGTTTATATCCCTTGTTACCTAGTGTTCCTAACGTCTGTGCGAATAGGTTAGGCTTGTGTGATTGTTTAGGGCATAGTATTTTCTCTAGGAGAATTGGCTGAAGTGGGACTCAGAGTGGATAGATGGATCTTATGCTGGTTCTCTGCACATCGGTGAATTTCAGCATTGGTTGCTAACCTCAAGTATTTAAAAAAAACATGAGATCAGCTAAAAATCAAGAGATTCATGAGAATGAAATTTGGATTCTTTTCATTGGTCCGTGGGGTTTCGAGCCTTTGGGATTTGTCATAAGGTGCCTTTACCCCATACTGCCCCATTGGCTGAGTGTACTATGGCTGGCAACCCCAGCCTTAGTTTCCCTTTCTGAGGTTGGTCTTCTCAGCTTCCCAGATACAGGTCTGTGTGGGAGATGTGGCTTAGCTCTCCAGCCAAGTCACAACCCATGTAATCCCTTTTGGGGTACCAAGAGTCCAAACTGAAAAGTTCCAAGCAAACAAAAATGTTCTTCTACCCTTCAGGCCTTCTCTTCAGCCCACTCGCGGGGCCTTGTTCGCAGCCCCTTTCTGAAGCCCCACCCCCTCCCTGGCTTCAGAGCCTGAGCTGCTGCCTAATCTATTTTTAGTACCATAATGCAAGCCCCAGTCTGTCAAAGAGGCTGAGGGAACTTGGGTTATTTAGTCTGCAGAAGAGACGAAGGAGGGAGGATTTGATAGCAGCCTTCAACTACCTGGAGGGGGGTTCCAAAGAGGATGGAGTTAGGCTGTTCTCAGTGGTGGCAAATGACAGAACAAGAAGCAATGGTCTCCAGTTGCAGTGGGGGAGGTCTAGGTTGGATATTAGGAAAACACTATTTCACTAGGAGGGTGGTGAAGCACTGGAATGGGTTACCTAGGGAGGTGGTAGAATCTCCATCCTTAGAGGATTTTAAGGCCAGGCCTGACAAAGCCTTGGCTGGGATGATTTAGTTGGGGTTGGGCCTGCTTTGAGCAGGGGGTTGGACTAGATGACCTCCTGAGGTCTCGTCCAACCCTAATCTTCTGTGATTCTAACCCAGGCTCTGAGACTTGCTGCTGCGGGCAACCACTTGCGTGTAGACGCACCCTAAGGATTCAAGGGTAATTCAGTCTCCAGTCTCTTTTAAGCCTCGGTCTCCCTGCCTAAACTGCCGACAAGGATGCTAATTAGTATCAGTTGTGAGTGTGATGTGGTTATAGGGCTTTAGTGCAACCCGCAAGCATCATAAACAGTTTTTAGCCAAAAGACTTTTCTTTAAAAGATTCAAATCACATTTGCAGGCCCTAACTTGTTCCAGGATTCCACTGCCTCCTTTTCAGAAACATAAAAAATTGATTTTCCCCCTGACTAACTTGCTTATAACTAAAGCCAAAGAAGCAGTCCCAAAAATGTGTTCCACGCCCTCAGAGAGGAGAGCAATGTGACATTTGTGAGCGATTGATTTGATTTGATCATAACTGGATTTTTTTAAAACAATGCCAGAGCAAACAAAGGCCCGATCCTGCAACTGGTTGAACAGAGGGCTGAAAGTGGAATCGGGAACAAAGACGTCTCTGTGTCCATACTCCAATGTCCTAGTTTTTCTCGACATGGAATACAAGTTGCCAACAATTGTATTTGTAGGAACAAGTGTCCTGAATCTTATTAACCTTTGACCTTTATATCATAATACCAAAAGAAACCCAATTATAATTCTTCAAAGCTCTTAATTAATTTAGTCCTGGCAAAAAATAGCATAATAACAACCCTAAATCCACATCTATCCTCATCATGACCAGGCAGCAGCGTTACCAGCTTCCCAACAACGCCCTGTCAATACATTCAGGGGTGAGAGATATTTTGGCCTTCTGATCCTTTGGCTTCTCTGTTAAGACTGCCAACAAAGATGCCACCTGTGGATCTGGTTGGCTTTTGTTGAGTACTTACGTTATTTAGATTGAGGAAAGTATGGGATGGTGGCAGTTTTGGTCTCACTGCATTCCAAATTTGGACACATTTGTTTTCTGCCTTCCGGCATTTGTCGTGGACTGAAATACTACAGTGTTGGGGATAACTTGTATTAATTAACAATTTTTGTCATGCAGACACCTGTCGACCAGGATGTGGACAGAGACCATTAATCATTTCACCCAACAGTTTTTGGATTCTATTCATTATTTGTCTGGAAGGAGTCAAACCAGACATGTAAATGTGAAAAGATCTGCAATCCATCACTGTGCCTTGAGCCCTCCAGTCTTCTGCCTTAATTATTCATTAGGAAAACATCCCAATGGTATCGGAGGGGTGCTTAAGATTTGCCCAGAAATTGGAGGGGATAAGAGAAGTTCCTGCTTAGTGTCAGAGCCAAAGATTGTTCTTGAGATCAATATTTTTCAAAGCAGATAGTTTGCACTAGACAAGAGTTGGTGCCCACTTACTCCAATGTCCAACAGTCTATCTCTTGAAGGAACTAATCCTTCCCTGAAAGATCACTGTGGAAACAGCAGAGCTGGTTTTGAAGTGAGAAACTGGCCAGACAGCATAAGAATCTAACTACAAACACCCTATTAACGCAGACTGTGTAGGGTCAGAAGTTTGTCTCTCTTGGGGTACCCAGGTATTTTCAAAAAGTACCTGCCTGGATGAGCAAAGTCTAGAGAGATTCAATCAATAATACCAGCATATACAGACAAGCAATAGGCCAGACATCTCATCTCTTCGGTCATAGCCCTAAGCCCACTAAAATCAGTTGGAGTCTTTACATTGACATCAGTGTGTTTTTGGACCATGCCCTAATTTATAACTAAACTGAATCTTTTATCAGTGAAACACTGTAATAAGCAACATAGTGAGGAGTCTAGTATACAAGTCCTCTTCAATCTAACCTTAAATATTTGCGTATTTGATTTAGCCTAAATGGCAGAATCTGAAACCCCTTAACTTCTCCCATGAATGCATCCTTCCCACTTTGCTGTGTCTTGTTTGCAATGATACTTGAATGTTGACCAGTTTTGCCTTGCTGCTCACTTTACTTCTCCTCTTCGCAATATTCATTCATTCCTCCCCCCCTTTTTGGAATACAAGCTGCTGTGCCCAATTTATTATCTCTCCATGAATAAATCAGAGGATCTGAAGACATGTTCTAGCTCAACCTGAATTCATAGGGTTGATTCAGGAAGCACTGAATGAAATTCTATGGCCTGTGTTAGGCAGGTCAGACTAGATGATCACAATGGTTCCTCCTGGCCTTAAAATCTATGAAAATTGCACACACACTGTGACCTTCCTTGGTGGCACATCTTTGTTAACACCTTAGTGTTCTCTTTGTTAACTATTTACAGCAGTGTATGATTTTCAATGGATCAGTCGGCCAAATGAATGCCAATTTTACCAGCACACTCAAAGGCATTTCAGTGCATTGTGAACTAATTCCCTGTACTTCCTGCCACTTTATCACTACAACTGTTTAAAAAGAAAAGAATAAAGATTTTGTAAAATTATTTTCATTTTTATAATGGCTTGGGTATATTTCATTCTCTCTCCACCTACTGAAAAATAGCAATACCATTTTTGCTAACGCTTTCCAAATTAATTCCCTTTGTGTTAGAGAAGAAGCCTGGAAAATATCTCCCTAAAAGGTAAAAACTTTAGGAAGTTATAATTATTGAAAACTTTGTGCATGTGGAAATAGATAGATAGATTTGATAGATAGATAGTTTAGATAGATAGATTCGATAGATGGATGGATGGATGTCAGGTCTTCTGACCTGCTACTCACTATTTATCCTGAACCTGGATGAAAAATCCCTTTAGTATTATCCTGATTTATTGTGACAGTTGATGAGTGCTAGGGCTAAAAAGGTCAGAATATCTACTGCCCTGGGAATGCCTAGTAAATATGCAGAGAAAAGCAGGTAAAAGGAGAAATAAAAGACCTGGTACATAGAGGTTTATGCAGTAATCCCAATATCAGGCACAAAGATGAATACTGCAAAATCTCCACTAACAATTTAAGTTAAAATAAGTTTCATTGTTGCAAATAAACCATGGTCATAAAACACTGGGTATTATATTTCTAGGTTTGGAAGGATTTGATTTTTATCAATAAATGTTAGTAACTGTTAATTTCACCGTATACACACAGACTGACAGAAATATTTCCCTCTATAATAATCAAAATCTACAGACAGGGAAAGTAAGAAAAATACAGCCTAAGAGTTTATCAGAGTTTGATATAAGGATATTTACTTTGCATATTTTGACATGCAATGTTGACAACTTGTGTTTTAATGGTTATAAAGCTTTAACATTTTTTAATCTCAACGCCTACTGTCATTAAATAATTATTATCTGACACTCCCATAATTTCCTGAAACTGTAAAAATTTAAAATAGATAAATATTCAAAAAATACTTAAAGCCCATAATTTTGCACAACTGTGAAGTTTTAAGTAAATAAAAAATACAAAAAAACCCCAATATTCTGTCAAAATTACAAACAGAAAAAAAAAAGAAAAGAAAATTCTCCCAAGCCTATAAATATATCTGTATGTATGGTGCTCATGACAATACAGGGCAAGACTGTTCAAATGATAAATGGGTACTGTCACAGGTATTGTATAAAATTAAAATTTGAGCCATCTCTTAAAAAACTCTGCCACTCTACATTTCTAACAGGTCCTGGATTGATGCATATTTAGAGTCACCTTCTGCCCTTTTTTACTGAACTCGATTCACCAGTAGAAGATTAGGACAAGATCCAGGACAGGAATGGGGAGTAAAGGCAGTCCATCTGCTTCCTAAAGAAGACTTGATACCAATGACTTCTGCTAGAGGTTAATTTTTAATGCTAAACATACAGTGAACTCAAAGTTTGGCCACAGTTTACTTTAATAAACTCACTACTTTGTAAGAAGGATCTCTTTGTGTAACTCCCAAATGAAGTCAATAGGAGTTTTAACATTGACTTCATTGGGGCCAGAATTTCACCCCTTTAGCTCAAGTGGTATGAGCCTGTGTTTTGGGGTTGGACGATCTGAATTTCTCAGTGAATGTGTTTTCACAGTGCCTAGGGCTGGTCAAAATCCTCCCACTTCACCTTGTTTTTCTGATAGAAAACTGCTGTTTTGACTAAATGGCAATTTTCAGGGCACATGTGTGCTTTCCTAACAAAAAAATTGGGATTTTTCTTTGACTGAAAATTGACTCATTGACTCAAAACTGAAAATCAGTGCAGGGATTGGGGGGGGGGGCGCGGGGAGGGGAGGGGGAGTGTATGTGGCAGGGTAGAGAGGAATTGGCAGTTTTTAAACTAAAAGACAAAATAACCTTTGTTCTTAATTTTTTGCCAGAAGTCCAATTTTTCCACTGAAAATGACAATGAAAATTATTTTCGTTTTCATTTGGGGCAAAATATTCTGGGTGGGACTTGAAGGGATGTTTTTCAAACACCTCTGAGAGGGAGAACCATGTAGTCCTAGATATTAAAAATCTACCTTGCCATCTTAGACATGAAATACCATCAACATTGTTTCTAAGCATCAGAATCAAGCCACAGCCCTAAGAAGTTAAATAAGCCCACGGGTTCTTACAGGCAAAAATATTATCTTGTTTTGGTGACAGGAGCAAGAAGAATGCTTCTAAGCAAATGTTATGTGCTTTATCTGGATTTGAAGATCTACTACAAATTACTTTGTCTGTTCGCTTCAGGATTCGTTGTTCTGGGGCTTAGAGGGATAAAGTGGTACAAAGGAGCAAGAGATAATTCCCGCACAAAAGGCCTCCATGGCAGACCCTTTGAAGTCACGCTAAGAAAGGCTTGCTAGGCCATTAGCTGACACACAGCAGAAACCTGAACTGTTTCCATGCGCACAACAAGCCGAGCTATTTTCCGCACAATTAGTCATAAAAAGGGCCAGTGTAAACTGTGTCGGGAGGTCTCAATTCTTTACATTCTCCATGCCATGAATCAGATGTTATGTATAATGTTAGGTTGCCCTCAGGCTGCTTTGCAAAGAGCAGCCAGCAGTCTCTATTCCTCGCTTTCTCTGACGCTGATTTTCAATGCATTTGGCACGACCCCGAGTGTTTATTGTAGTTAAACTTCACAAGAATTAAGCAATCAGCTGAGATACAAAATCAAGTGCTGTATATTCACCGTTGCAGCAAATATTTACTGGCTTCTTCACTGCTTCTCCAAACTGTGTATTTTTTCAGACAGCTCTAACTTAACATTTGCAAGGCTGAGTGATTCGTGCATTAGAAAGATACCATGCTATTTTAGTAAGCAGTCAACACGTATTGCCCTCTGGATTTTTTAACCTCTCCATTGTGTCAATCCACTCTCCCTCAGTGACCTCATGCACACTCTTCTGCCAGCAAACTCCATTCCTTAACATGTTGTGTCCTATCATTTCATCATTATGGAGCATAATTGGAAGAATGGAAATTGGAAGAATGGCTCTATCTATCAGAGTGAGGTTCTAGAACAGCCTTCTAATAGGAGTAGCAGCAGCAGCAAACAACCTACTTACTTTGAAGGTGGAGTTCGGTAAGTTTATGAATGGGTTTATATGATGGAATTGTCACAATAGCAGGAGATTGGACTTGAGGGCTCAAGATGTCCCTTCCAGTCCCAAGTCCTATATCCTAGGTTCTTATGGATTTATGGTTTAATGTCAAAACCTTGCAATGTTTGTGATTCCATATGGTTCCAATGTGAAATGCTGCATCTCTCCTTTTGCTCTGGGATTCTGCATTTCAAATTCAGGGAGTATGAACCACCTCAAAACCTGTTCCCTGAAGCAGAAGTCTCATGACAGCACTACCCCGAGCAGACATTCCTTTTTCTAATACAGCTGCCTCTTACATTCAGTTGTGTTAAGTCCAATCCAACACAAATAGAGAGGGTGGGAAAAGGCAGAAACATTTTGGTAATACATTTTCAAAATTTTGCACAATCACTTCTTTGTTCAAAATGTCAAATGTTGGGAAAAATAGTGAAAAAACATTAAAAATAAATTCTCAAAAGTGTTTGCAAGACCAGCTCCCCCCGAAACATTGAAAATTCTAAAAATTTCGACACGCTCCAAATAATCGTAAGCGATGTTCATCACGTTTTCTTTTCTTTTCTCTTTTCATTCATATTGTGAGTTAATTCAGTGTTTGTGACAATAATAGTGTCCATGACAATATTGTCGTGAACACTGAATTAACTCACACTATGCTTCTCCAAACGGTCACCTTCTGTGGTGGGCATTGATCCTGACTGGGGGCTACTGGGCACGATCATAATAGGAACATTTAAGAAGAAAGACATCAAGTAGCAACAAGATTAATAGGGGCAAATGCAGTATGAGTTTCTTTACCACAGTACCTTACTGCTGATTTTCAGCACCTCTGCCATTCCAGTCTTCCTTTTTCTCCATGGGCACATTCATCCACCCCAAGACAGACACATCTACTTAATACACCCAATCTTGACCTTCACCATCCCTTGCTGGTCTAGCCCTGCCTCTTTCCCAGATGGAGCCTGCATCCACACATGCACCCTTCCCCCATGAATCTGTTTAATGAACCTCAGTCCTAAATTCTCTTTTGCTCCTTTATGGTAGGTAACAGGGCTGGAGTGGCATAAATTGGCCCTAAAAGGCTCAGTTCACACCAGGGGAAGACTCTCCCAACACACACACTGTGGAAGACAATCTGAAGGCTGCCTTCTGCACCTCCCGCCCCCCCCCCCCCAATAAACCATAGCATGTGGCTAGGGCCCTACCAAATTCACGGCCATGAAAAACACGTCACGGACTATGAAGTCTGGTCTCCCCCAGTGAAATCTGGTCTTTTGTGTGCTTTTACCCTACACTATCCAGACTTCATGGGAGAGACCAGTGTTTCTCAAATTGGGGGTCCTGACCCAAAAGGGAGTTGCAAGGGCATCCCAAGGTTGTTTTTGGGGAGGGTCACTGTACTGTCACTCTTACTTCTGCGCCGGCTTTGGAGCTGGGCGGCCGGAGAGTGGTGGCTGTTAGCCGGGTGCCCAGTTCTGAAGGCAGCACCATACCAGGCCATCCTGACTTCTGCGCTGCTGCTGGCGGCGGCTTTGCCTTCAGAGTCGGGCTCCCGGCCAGCAGCCGCCACTCTGCAGCCACCCAGCTCTGAAGGCAGCGCCGCCGGCAGCAGCAGCGCAGAAGTAAGGGTCGCAGAACCACAACCCCGCCTACAATAACCTCGTGACCCCCTCGCAACTCCTCTGCGGGTCAGGAGCCCTACCATGACAACGCCGCGTCATTTCAGATTTAAATAGCTGAAATCATGAAACTGATGATTTTTAAAATCCAAAGACCGTGAAATGGACCAAAATGGACCATGAATTTGGCAGGGCCCTACACATGGCACAGAGGGCTTGACGGAGGCAGGTCGGGGGTGGGAAGGAGCACTGCGGAGGTACCAGGCAGCCTGAAGAGGCTGCTGCAATTTAGAGAGGCCCCTACATGGATACCTTAGCTATGCTGGAGGCTGCCCCAGCCCCTGGAAGAGGCCAAGATCAGGAGGGAGCAAACTTCATGTAAAGCCACAATAGCCCTCTTAAACGGGCAACACAAAATTGCACCCGCGGTGCCTGCCCTTTTCAGAAAAGCTGATCGTAGGGGTAGGGGAATGAGAGTCACAACAATATTTTGCACTTAAAAGTATTATATGAATGGGTGGGTGGGGTGGGGGTTTCTGATTCCTTATCTTGGGTGGGGGGAATTGAGACCAAAGTGCGCGTTATAGCACTTCTGTGCAAAAGACGTGCAATGCTTTTGCAGCCTTATTTTAGACACAGCTGAAGAAATCTTTTTCCCATCCTATTTGATGTGGTTCTTCTCGACCGTGCAAAGCACTGACTCACAGCTGCTTTCGGACACCGTCATTGGAATTAAGAAATAAAACATAAAAGGGCAAAAAGGGCAGCACTTTGAACCCCACGTGGGCCCCACCTGCCACTCCATTCCTTCCTGACGTGTAATCACCTCTCCCGCTACAATTGTTCAGTTCTTGCAAAATACATTTTGGACCAGGGCCATCCTGTAGATTATTGGAGAGCGACTTAAAGCCCAAAGTCAATGAGGTTACTCCAGGCGGATGCCCGTGTAACTTTGAGCAGCTTTTGGTCCCCCATATCTCATTTAGAGCTGCAGTGTTGTGCTGTTCATAGAGAATCAAACCCCCAAAAGCTGCACAGACCACAGAGACTCCGTCCAAGATACTGTTTCTTGCTGTCCCTAGAGGTAGTGAAAACTCATTCTTTCAGCACATCTCTGCTCTCATGTCTTTCCTTCACAGCTCTTTCATTGCGCTTAGTTCTCTTGACTATGCGTCTGTGTCTTTCTCCCATTGGGTCATCTTCGTCTCTTCTTCCATGCTGTCACCTCTGTGTTTTGCTAACTGTTTTTCTACAGAAAATGGGTTTTCGAGAAAAACTATTTTTGGCAGAAAGTGTCTGATATCTGAGGAAAAAAATGATTTTTCAACAAAAAAAGAAAATTCAACACTAAAAAGCTTTCATTTTTGGCCAATCAGCTCCCCCTGCAATTCAATTAAAAATGCCATCACAGTTCCTCATGTGAATTATAATTTGGCTGTGTTATACCCCCATTCTCCTCTATGGGCTGGGTTCCCCAGCTGGACGACATTTCCCATTATGCACCATGGTCAAGGACTCCCAGAATGCATCACAGCAACTCAGCAAGAGGGTGCAGAAAACAAAGGTATCCCAGTTTCATGCACATATATCACACAGTGGAATTTTCCCACTGAGAGCAAGCACATAAGAATGGCCCTACTGGGTCAGACCAAAGGTCCATCTAGCCCAGTATCCTGCCTTATGACAGTGGCCAGTGCCAGGCGCCCAGAGGGAATGAACAGAACAGGTAATCATGTGATCCATCCCCTGTCGTCCATTCCCAGCTTCTGGCAAACAGAGGCTAGAGACACGATTCCTGCCCATCCTAGCTAATAGCCATTGATCGACCTATCCTCCATGAATTTATCTAGTTCATTTTTGAATCCTGTTATGGTCTTGGCCTTCACAACATCCTCTGGCAAGGAGTTCCACAGGTTGACTGTGTTTTATGTGAAGAAATACTTTGTTTTATTTTGTCAAAGGATGACCACTGTACATTTTACTGTAAATATATTAAATACGTTCACTATTGATTGGGCATTGGGGTTTGATTCTAAAGAGAAGAGGAAGACAATATAGGAAGATGTCCACCTTTTACATAAGTACCATTCATATTATCATAGTCCTGTTTCTTTGGGATCTCAGCTTACTCCTCGTTCTGATGCTAGATGAACCTGCAAAGAATGCATTTAAAATGCGAACAAGGTCTTTTTGCAGGGGAACTTAAAGAGACATGATTTTTTAATATGTATTTTTTTGCTTGTGATTTTTTGCTTGTGTGGGAACTGGCATTTCCATTTTGTGAGAAATTCTGTGATTTCAAAATTTGTTCCACACTGTAATGAAAACAAAGACTATAGAAATTCCCCACAAAACAAAATAAAAAAAAATCATTTCGGGTTAGATGAAAAAAGCTCCTTTTTTGCCTTTTCCCATGTTTATAATATGAAATAAAATTAATGTTGAAACGAAAAATCATTTCCAAATGGGAAATTGATACCTTCTGTTCTGGAAGTGTCAAAACAGAACGTTTCACCCTGCTCAGATATTTTTAATATTTATTCCCAAACAAAAGTTAGTTGCAATTGACGTTTCCATGGAAAGGTTCGATTGAAACAAAGCAGCATTTTCTGATGAAAACACGTTTTGTTGGAAAACATTCAATCAGCTTTACTTGTGATAGGAGCTGGAATGATATCACCAGGAAATGAAACCCATGGGGAAAGTACAGTGCGGGCAGCAGTGTCACACTGCCCTGCCTTTTCCAGGGGTGTGAGAGCAGCTCACTGTCTGTGACCCATTCTGTCTTGAGCCTCAGCGGAGACTAGGGGAATCAGTGTTTATCCCTTTTACAAAAGACGGTTGTAACATGAAAGAAAGGAAAGGTTTTGTCCTTTTGATGGAAACAGATGCTTTTCACCACTATTTATAGGCTGCTCAGATAGCACGGTAAGAAATGCAATCACCATGATTCACGTTAGTATTTACTGAGTGCCATCAACAGGTTGGGCAGTGTTCACAGTCTGGAAGAGGATGCAACCTCTCTCCCAGGGGTGTCAATGACTGGGATTGTGGCTTTGGTAAAGTAGGCAGTCTCTTACTATGTGACTCAGATCACCAACTCATTTCACATACACTACTGACGAGGAACTATGCTTCAGTCACGACAGCTGGATTCAGACAGGTAACCTATGAGTGAAGTGTTTCATATCCCATTGCAAATCCTCCAAGCCATTTTGGAATGTATAAGGTCTTGCTTGCCAAAAGCAGGGGGTGGGAACTGTTTCCAGAGCTCACAACTCTGGCTCCATTTTCTGCGAAGGAGATAACTAAAGCGATGTGAACAGATTACTAAAACAAACACAACGATAAACCCGAGCCTGACCTCAGCAGAGTGCAAGGCTGAGGAAAGCTCCTGACAGTCAGGGAAAACTGTTCTTGCTCTCTGAACATTTCAGCCAGTTTTCTAAAATATTTTTGTCTCTCCCTCAGCTAGGACCCAATCCTACAGGATGGGGATCTGATTCTGGGTATGGCCCATGCTGAAAAGCACAATGTGTATGGCCTTATCATAGAATCATAGAATCATAGAATATCAGGGTTGGAAGGGACCCCAGAAGGTCATCTAGTCCAACCCCCTGCTCGAAGCAGGACCAATTCCCAGTTAAATCATCCCAGCCAGGGCTTTGTCAAGCCTGACCTTAAAAACCTCTAAGGAAGGAGATTCTACCACCTCCCTAGGTAACGCATTCCAGTGTTTCACCACCCTCTTAGTGAAAAAGTTTTTCCTAATATCCAATCTAAACCTCCCCCACTGCAACTTGAGACCATTACTCCTCGTTCTGTCATCTGCTACCATTGAGAACAGTCTAGAGCCATCCTCTTTGGAACCCCCTTTCAGGTAGTTGAAAGCAGCAATCAAATCCCCCCTCATTCTTCTCTTCTGCAGGCTAAACAATCCCAGCTCCCTCAGCCTCTCCTCATAACTCATGTGTTCCAGTCCCCTAATCATTTTTGTTGCCCTTCGCTGGACTCTCTCCAATTTATCCACATCCTTCTTGTAGTGTGGGGCCCAAAACTGGACACGGTACTCCAGATGAGGCCTCACCAATGTCGAATAGAGGGGAACGATCACGTCCCTCGATCTGCTCGCTATGCCCCTACTTATACATCCCAAAATGCCATTGGCCTTCTTGGCAACAAGGGCACACTGCTGACTCATATCCAGCTTCTCGTCCACTGTCACCCCTAGGTCCTTTTCCGCAGAACTGCTGCCTAGCCATTCGGTCCCTAGTCTGAAGCGGTGCATTGGGTTCTTCCGGACCCTGCACTTATCCTTATTGAACCTCATCAGATTTCTTTTGGCCCAATCCTCCAATTTGTCTAGGTCCTTCTGTATCCTATCCCTCCCCTCCAGCGTATCTACCACTCCTCCCAGTTTAGTATCATCCGCAAATTTGCTGAGAGTGCAATCCACACCATCCTCCAGATCATTTATGAAGATATTGAACAAAACCGGCCCCAGGACTGACCCTTGGGGCACTCCACTTGATACCGGCTGCCAACTAGACATGGAGCCATTGATCACTACCCGTTGAGCCCGACAATCTAGCCAGCTTTCTACCCACCTTATAGTGCATTCATCCAGCCTATACTTCCTTAACTTGCTGACAAGAATACTGTGGGAGACCGTGTCAAAAGCTTTGCTAAAGTCAAGAAACAATACATCCACTGCTTTCCCTTCATCCACAGAACCAGTAATCTCATCATAAAAGGCGATTAGATTAGTCAGGCATGACCTTCCCTTGGTGAATCCATGCTGACTGTTCCTGATCACTTTCCTTACAGAAAAGCCTTTTGGAATTTAATAAGGATGCAATCAATAGGCTTTTACAGAAAATCAATAGGGTTGTATAGATATTACTCTAAAGATCTAACGAATTGAATATAAAAATGATAATCTTTCTATAAGGGGTTTTGAATCATCCAGTAGAATGCTCTGGTGTAGCTATAATTCTCTATTAAATTCTACAGGATAGTTTAAAAAAAACCGATAGAAAGGTTAGAGAGACAAGGTGGATGAGGTAATATCTTTTATTAGACCAACAATAAATCAAGAACTGACAGAGTTACCACCACTCTGCATATAGAAAGGTTATCATTTTCTATTAAATTCTAAATTTTTCTAAAAGTCTGGACTGAAAACCATAAATGAAACCTTGCAATGCACAGGATAGGTCTCCCAGATTCTGATTTGTATTTTTCAGCTGATCTTGAGTGGTGAAATTGATGCCCTTCACCTCTTTGAGGAATCAGTTTCTATGGGTTCATTTGGATTGTGACGGCAAAACTTTAAACTGAAACAGGGTGTTTCATAAGAGACAAAATGTGTGTTTAAACAACAACACGGGCACCCATTCACTCAGATGTTGACCAATTTGTAGTTTTGGAGATACAGGACATACCTCCACATTGACATGGAACATGTTGAATTCTTTCTAGGTCAGCATTCTTCATGTGGACATCAGCTGGTAGGAAGTAAACCTCCATTAAAATTCCTTTTAAAAAGAACAGTGCCATGTTCCATTTTACCAGGCTCTTTTGAAAAAAAGAACACTCTGGTTATTAAAACACTGCAGTCCCTAGTTACTGACACTTCAGTAACCATGGGTTCCATCACCTAGGCTACAGATGCTTCGTGCTTTTTCCTTGAATAACTTAGCTGGCCGCTGGGTGTCATTGTTGCAGAAGACTACAGAAGGAAGTTCACAAACCAGGCTGCAAATAAGGAGAGGTGATGTCACCCACGTCTGAAAATGACCATTTATCTTAGGTTGCCAATACCACTTATTTCTGCCTATGACTGGGGTCATTTGGTGTCAGAGCATAAATGTACAGAATCTGGTGGCAACGTACAACGAGTATCATTCAGCATTCCACCAGACTCTGCAAGCAAATGCATAGGACTTTCTGCACAGTGTATGCACCACCAAATCACCCTGTCTGTTTGGATGAATGGTTCTCTCCTTTCTCCTTCTGCCCCTCCAGTTAAATCTCAGTGAGATGTAGCCTTCAGAGCCTACAGGGACCATTGACATGGGAATGTTAGAAACCATCAGCAAATATTTTTACTCTTTATTTTCTTTTTCTTTCAATGGAAAACAAAAGAAGGAAATTAGATTGGAGGGAAGGAGGGTCATGTGATTAAGGGTCGTACTTGAGAGTCAACAAAGTTAGGTTCTCATCCCACCTGTGGTACAGATTTCCTCTCTGATCTTGGCCAGTTAACCTCTCAGAATGTCTGTCTTCCTGTCTGTAAAATGGGGATAGTAATATAGTACCTCGCAGGAAGGGTGTGTAGTGTTCCTAAGATGATTTGAGATCCCTGGATAGAGGGCCCAATATAATCACAAATCCTTATAATTATTAAGTGCAAAAACTATATACATGTCCTACTCATTCTAAATATAATATAAAAGCTATGAGCATGATCCTGCATTCACTTACTTGCATGCATTCATTTACACCTGTAAACAGTCTTGTTGAGAACTCAGTGGGAATATTGTGTGTAAAATTAACTCATGCGCATACATATTTGCAGGATTGGGCCTATATTAATTTACTTTTTGGGTTACAAATGTAAATGTAGAAAAGTCAGGCAATGGAAAGTTATGTTTCTCAGAGTACTATTAATTTACACAAATTGGGCCTTTGTATTTTTTACTACTCATTTATTGCTAATTAGACCATCAAATGTCTACCTACATTTTATTCTGTTCATGTTCTTATAGTGTACCCCTGGAACAAATTCTGTTCTCAGTTATATGACTATAAATCTAGAGGAATTCCACTGCAGTCCCAGTGTTTTTTGTGTATAAATGTATAGATATACTGGTTTTCCATACATGTATAAATTGAGGGAGGGGAGAAACTTGACCTGATTCACCAGTGTATTATGCTGCTTTCCACTGGCATAAACTCGGTTGGTTTTCACAATTACCTTTTGTTGCCAAGGCATGAAAGTAGAAAAATTAATAACGAAGAATGGCACCATTTATTTGAAAACTCAAATACGTATATTTCCTCATTACCCCTTTTATGAATTTGCCCCACTAGGTAGCCAGTGAACCAAGAGATTCACCTAGAGATTTTGTCATTTTCCCAAGAAATGGCTGTCCGCTATGATACTTGGTCAGTTGCAATAGTTTAGTGGTTTGGGTAAGTTATTACAGAAGTTTGGAAACCTCAAAATATACACAACATGTTTCAAAAAGTCTTGTGGTTGTGTGGACCCAAGGGTACTTGAGTCATATGTTAAAATTCAAACAAGCAAGCAAAATCTTGTTGCTCAGTCCCCTTTAAATCACACAACTAAGTCTGCATTCCAGTTTTGAGCTCTACTTATTCATACTATTCATTACAGAATAACAGCCCCTGTTTAAATATCACTGAACAAATATCACTGAGCAAAATTGTTCACACATGAGGACCAAAGAGATACAGCACCGCTGCAGCCTTATGGTTTCTGAGTGACAGCATTAAAAAGATTATGCTTGATATTTCTTTTAGCAAAGCTGGACAACATTCAAGCAAAGCCTGGATTTTGTTTTAACAGTATGTTAACAGAACCCTGAGTCTGGCACAGCTGGAAACCCACACTGCTGAACAAAACTCGGCCCTGCCAGCATTTCTGCTTGTCCCAGCCTCCCAGGACAGATATAATGAATGTTTATGTATATATCATTTTAAATATCTATTATTAGCTTGGTCAAGGTTAGAACTGGAGGGAATGTGAAGAATGATTTTCTTAAAAATGAATTGCACAAATTGAGCAAGCCACAGTTTATATGGTGTCTGGTGGTATGGACTGTATTTAAAACACACATACCAAAAGAAAGGAAAATGAATCCAAGAGATAAGAAAACCAAAGGAGTTGTCATCGCCATAGTGTTTAATGCCCCAATTCAGCAAAGCACTTAAGCACGTGCTTAACTTTAAAAGCACACGAGCTGTCTCATTGACTTCTCTTTCATTTAAAATTAATTACGTGCTTTACAGAATCATGGCCTAACAGCAGACAGCCACAACTGATGTAAATCAAGCTATATCAGCATACACCATCTAGAGAACAGGCCCAGGGACTTTCAAGATAAAGAAAGGAAGAAATAACCAAGGACACAGGGGAAGATTTAATGTTTAATTTTTCCTCTGAAAAATTGAAAACTTGCCATGTGCACAAACACACACACACACACACACACACACGAGAAAAGTTTCTTAAGGATAAATGGGGTCCCTCCAAATGCCCTTTGACTGTTCTCTGTGTTTCATATTTGTAAAGGTACAACAATGTTTTCTCTCTCTCTCACACACACACACATATTCACTTGCCATCTTCAAAATATTTCATTTCAATTCAAAGGAACCCCCCCTTATTTCAGCAGAAGTTTGTTTCTCTATGCCCAGCACTGACATTTCTGATTCTACTCCCTCACGAGCTCCAGAAAATGTCATGTTGGGTGTTTGATTTGGGGGATCATCCCTCCAGAATATCTGTGAGTGTAGAAGACCCTCCAATCCCTGATCTTCAGTTTCCACTAAGCTGTCTCCATGACATTGTGGAAGGGGGACGGCAAGAACATGTTGGGGATGGGACCAGTAATGAGGGATTGCTCCTCCACCCTGAAAAACACAGGCACCTCTGGATTGCCATACCAGATCACCCAGGATCCATCTAGTCTAGTATCCTGTGTCTGACACTGGTTAGTACCAGATCCACAGGAAGGTCCAAGTAACCCCATCCCACCCCCAAAGCTGACAATTATGGAATAACCTGCCCATGGAGGAAACTTCTGGCTCACCCCTATCAGCTCATGATGCTTATTCCATGCTGGCCTTCCAAGCTTGCCCACTCGCCTCGAAGATATCACTTCATGTCAAGCCCAACTCTTACTTGACATCCAGAAACTCTTTCGTCCCTCCTAAATTGATGACCTAGTGGGATCCCATCCCACAACCCTCCACAAACCAACCAACCAACCAGCCAGCCAGCCAACAAAACCCCTTGAAATGGGAATTTGCATAGGCAGGAGAGACAGTCACAGCACCCCAGGTCACAACACCTCCAGGGTCCTACATTGCTACATGGTGTTTGCAGCAGAGATGGGACAGACTCAGCAGAGGTTGAATACCCTTTAGACAAACCCCCCAAAGTCTAGAATTCTTGCTGGAAATCTTCAAGGTCAGGCTTCCTTATTGTTATTATTTGTTTGCATTGCAGTAGTGTCTAGGGGACTCTACCAGGGATCAAGGCCCCATTGTGATAGGCTAAGTGCATGTACATTTAATCAGGCCTGTCAGATTGGCTTTTCTCAGAGGATTTCTGTATTCATGCTATTGGATCATACTGAGGAATGCCGTAGTAGGCAAAAGTGAATACATAAATGCCAGCCAAGCTTTTAGAACCTCAGAATGGGTTCTGTTTAGCTTGAGTTTTGGAGGCTTGAGTACCAAGTCAGAACTTTTCTAGTCCTAAATCACCATCAAAATGTCCATCCATCCCATAGAATACCCCCACAATAACGGATCAGCGGCCAACCCTGATCTGTTCAGCCTTAAACAACTTGCTTTAAACACTGGTTTGGGTCTCCAGGCTTGCAAGGCCGTACTCAGGCAGTAAGGAACTTTGAAGCATTGGACAGGAATCTGAAGAACTCAGGCTGGATCCCAGCAAGTGTCAGAACACCACTCCGGAGGGAGGTGCCAAACATACAGCCTGCAGGATGGCCCTCAAGATATATTTATGTAGCCTATGTGACATATTCAGTTTATGCAGAACTGAAGCTTTCATTTTTTGTAAAAAATAGATAAGTTTCTAGCCTTCTTGTTGGGCAGAGATAATCTTCCAAAAGTGAACTGAAGGTAAACTGATGCCGTCTGCCTGAGTCTGCAGATAGCCTGAATTAGGGACTCAGAGGTGCAAGCTCCCTTGTCCCCTATTAATCTGATTCAAGAGTCAACTCTAAAGCCCTATGAGGACATTTCATTGTCAGTGTTAACTATTCCATTGCTGATCAATTTAGCAGGTGGAAGATGGGTACAGGGTGGCCATGAAGCTCCTGGGGTTGCTACTGGGAAAGAAAAGCAGATGCTATACAAAGGCAGAGAAGACAGAAAGACACAGCTTATGGGAGGTGGGGAAGGAAGAAAAGCAAAGAGCAGAAACAGCTTTGATCTAAAGGGGAGCAGATTTTCCAGTGCAGAGATGAAATGCGACAATAAGGTGCTGAATAAATAACGAATGCAAGTTTAATTATTGCCCAGAAGCTGTGTTCTCCCCTTGATCTCTGTGCAAACCTCCTACTGGCACCGGGGATAGGCTGGAATACCAAGTCTGGAATTTATATCCCAGCCCACACAGCAACATTTAACATGGAGTCCAGCCCCCTGCTCCCAGTGGGTTTGACACCCCTTCTGTACAAGCAGCCTCCACTCCAAATGGAAGTTCCAGCAGAGCATTAAATACATATTTATTGCAGAAGAAGGGGAGTCGGGTCTTGCAAAATCTACAACAGATTGGACTGCTGGTCCTTGTCTTCATGTGATTTCCCAGCACTGATAGGGGGCGATTTGTGGGCAAAACAATCCCTTTGATCAAATTTGGATTTATTAATATGAAAAAGCTGGAAACAAACACTCTCCTCCCCCCCAATAAAGCCCTGTTTTCCATTTTATTATGTCACAGTTGGGGTGGGGGGGGCTTTGCAAAATATTGAAGGACATGCATATAAAGAGGGGTGTGAGTAGAGGGAAAAGAGAACCTACAGACCCTCTCTCCAGCGCCCCACCCCAAGCTTCATAATGCTCACACAAGAAATTGAAACTGGTTTCTTGTCTCATACAGTTGACTTAAGGATTGAAAGTCTACTTTTTGCTAAATATTAACTATTAATTCCTGCCATAAATAACTCATCTGGCATTTATGCATTTACAGTAATATCCTAATGGAATTAGAGCGCAGACTAGGGGTTTTTTTTCCTCCCCATCTAGCCATGAAACACAATCCACAGCTATTCATCATGTGGCTATAGTAGATCTTTACCCTTAAAATTGTACTCGTGGCGAGAACAGTTTCAGCACGGGAAGAAATCAGAAGCCACCTCAGCAATATTAGGGGTGGGTTGCAAAGTTTCTGTGACATTGTAATTTAGATTGATCTTGAGAGTTTTCTCCCATTCGGCTTAGAAGCTGATAGCCATATGGGCATTTAAATAATTATCCAGGCCTTTCAGATGCATGCACAACATTTGTAACCGGAAATATCGTCTGCCAATAAAAAAAAGATAGATTTGAAAAGTATTAATGGACATCGCACATTAATAGGGAGGCAGCAAAGAATTTCACTGGAAAATAAGTTTAATTCAGAAGTTCGAAAACCCTGAGGGTGCCTTGTGGTTTATGTCTTATGTTCCTAAGAGCTAATGCTTCGGGTCATCTGCAGGGGTCAGGAAGGGATTCCCTTTCCCTCCTCCCCCGCCCCAGTATATTCTAGATTTGTGGCGCGGGTTAGTTTTTGCTTTTGTCTCCTACCTCTGAAGCATCAGAGATGGCCACAGCTGGAGATGGGACACTGGACAGGGAGGGACAATGCTCTGAGGTAGCACTGAGCATTCTCTCTCTCTCTCAGGGACTTGACTGGCTGCTTCTTGCTCAGAATCTAACTGATCACTTGTGTGGGGTCAGGAAGAAATTGCCCCATCCCTGTCAAGTTGGCATTGACTGCAGGGGGTTCTCACCTTCCACTTGCCTGGATTACCTGGGTATATCTCAATCAATTCCTTGCCACTGCAGGGGCCTCCAGCATTGGTGCACCTCAGTCCCTTCTAGCCTTTGGCACATACATGGTTAGTCTCCTGAGGGCTATAATGCCCTTGGTTTAATTTCATCTGTTGGGTTTAGTGTGAAGGCGCTGGGTGGTGTCCGTGGCCTGTGATATATAGGTGGGACTAGATCATCTGCTAGGCCCTTCCGGCCTTAAATTCTCTACTTCAGTCTCCTATGAATAAACAATAACAGCAATCAAGTACAAAGTACTACACCTGTACCATCCCTATGAAGTTATGGATCCTCCCATTCTAGCAAATGGATGGCACCACATTAAAGAAGAGTGGCCCACATATACAGGTGTGTTTATTATTTAGCCGGATTTAACAATACAAAAGACACCAAAAGCTAGAGCCAGTGGGGAATTTTTGGACAAAACATTTTTTCATTGAAAAGCGCCAATTCGTCAGAACCAAACTGGTTTGCAGTGAAGGGTCAGTTTCAACCAAATTCCGGTTTACACGACGTCAGGAAAAAAATGTTTGGAAATTGTCAAAATAACCAATTTCACCATTTTCTAAATGACCATGTTCATTTTTCAGGTTGAAATGACTTTTCCTTTCAAACTTTAAGTTCATTGATAGTTTAAAAAAAACAAACAAACAAAAAACAACAACAACAAAACACGTAGAAGGTCAAAATCAGAATGAAACATTGCAATTGACCCATTCTGAGTTTTTTCCTGTATTTTCAGCTCGTGACCATTTTCAGGATTCTGACTTTTTATCCCATTTGGGAAAAATTGTGAAATTTCAAAAATTCTTGCAGGATGGGAAACCATTTCCTGCCCAGCTCTAGTCAACACCCAAGTTCAAGCT
Source organism: Lepidochelys kempii (assembly GCF_965140285.1). Lineage (NCBI taxonomy): Eukaryota > Metazoa > Chordata > Testudines > Cheloniidae > Lepidochelys > Lepidochelys kempii. The sequence goes on along the minus strand of NC_136387.1, from coordinate 101,171,762 downwards.
GAGCCGACAACAAAATTCATATTCAGATGCAGAGGTGGAAGTAAGCCGGTACGCCCCGATACGGCGTACCGGTAAGAGCTGGTGCACCGTACCGGGACTGGCTTTCCCAGACGGCAATTTAAAGCCCTGGGGTAGCGGCGGTGGGGCTGCAGTGGGCATTTAAAGGGCCGCGGTGCTCCAGCTGCCGCTACCCTGCCTGGACCCTTTAAATCCCCACCTGAGCCCTGCTGCCCAAGCCCTGGGGTAGCGGAAGTGGGGCTCTGGCGGGGATTTAAAGGGCCCCTGAGCTCCAGCTGCCGCTACCGCCCCAGACCTTTAAATCTCTGCTGGAGCCCTGCTGCCGAAGCCCTGCGGTAGCTGCGGCTGGAGACCCAGGGCCCTTTAACTCCCCGACAGAGCCCGGCCACTGCTACCCCAGGGCTTGAGCATCAGGGCTCAGGCGGGGATTTCACTCAAATAAATTGGTTAGTCTCTAAGGTGCCACAAGTACTCCTTTTCTTTTACCGTTAAGAGCGACCTTTAAGGGTGACCTTTTTCATTCCTCGGGCCCATTCAGTCCTTGGCCACTGTCGAGATGACCTGCAGACATGGGAAATGGAACCAAAATCCTTATAAAGTCCTTCTGGCTTCAAAGGAACAAATCCAGGGAATAATCTACAGCTAAGTATTTAAGAAAATAACATTTCCTTCCAGGCTGGATTCAAACTGCTCCTCTTCATTTTCAGTAAGCCACACAGTTCTGGCCTGGCCCTCTATTCAAAGGCCCCAGATCCCTGTCTGATGGTACTCAGGGTACCCAGGACTCTGACTCATCTTGTTATCCACAGCCACTAGTGAGAAGTAGCCTTGCCCACAGTGGATCAGTGTTAGTGCCCGAACACCACCAGCCTGTCAGCCACTCAAACAGTCTCCTCTGGGCTATACCAGCCCTGACTTTGCCTTGCAGGATAACAGTAGGTACACAGAATCATAAAACCATAGAATATTAGGGTTGGAAGAGACCTCAGGAGGTCATCTAGTCCAACCCTCTGCTCAAAGCAGGACCAACACAAACTAAATCATCATCATCATCATCCCAGTCCCTGAGTCTCTTTGAAGGAGTCTCATCTGATATCCAGCCCCTGACACTGGCTACTCACAGAAATCCCAGATCCTCTGCCTCCGAAGGAGCAGCATGCCCCAGTTTTACCTTAATCCTTCCACTCCGGTCTAGCGCACAGCTCTTGTAATAAACAAAAGAAGGTTTATTTAAGAAAGGACAGAGATTCTACAAGAAACAAGTGAGCGTGATGGACACAAATGATTACAGTACAAAACAGAACCATAAAATGTGAATCTGGGACTACAAGTATTTATTGTTACCTTTTCCGTCTAATAAAGCAGATCCTTCCCCCACCCTCAAGCTTCAGTCTGGTACAGAGCTAGCTGGCTTCATAGGAACTAGTATCCTGTTTTTCATCAGAATACCCACCCTCCCTAAGATGTCTCCTTAGTGAATGGATACAGAGTGCCTTTCTCACTCTGCGTTATACTGAAACAGTCTTTTGTCTTTAGTCATAGGCAAGATGATTTCCCATCTGTTACAATGTTCCTTTTTACCTCCAAGTGGTTTTGATTGTTTGCAGTTGCCACAGATGGTTTTCTATTGGGATGGAACAAGGCTGGACAACTGAGACCTGCATTACGTCACCAGCTGATCAGGGCGGGATGACATCTCCCTCCTGATTGAATGGGCCACCACCAAGACACATTATCCCCTGGTGACTAACTTTTACTCCAAGTTCATAAAGGATGCTTTCAATATAGTTGCATTGTTCATTAAATATTACCCGAACTTACATCTCATAGTGATTGTGAGCCTTGGTAAGTTATGAGCTTCCTATAGATACCTTAACATGTTACTCTTTATGAAGAGATATCCTGCAACATGTGTTTGGTGTAATGAGTTTGTCAAATCCAAGGTGAGAGTTGTTTGCAAAGAACAGGGGACCCTTTGCCAAGGAGCCTCTCGTGTCACACTCTGAACATGGGGTCAGATCCAAAGTCCACTAGTGTCAGAAGAAAAATTTCCGTTAACTTCAATGGCATGAGACAGTCACTGTGCAGCATATGTGCTTAGTCTTCACTGGGCGTAAATTGGACTGTGTACTGGAGCCTTTGAGCCTGCATGCAGCTTTGGGGGAGCAGATTCTGTATCCTCACTGGTTTGCGTGGTTTTCATGCATTAAGACCCCAACTGAGGAAAGCAGGATGTCTGAACAGATGGTCCGAATGCTCCCATCTGTCCCTAAAAATCTATGAATGAAGGCAACGGTTTCCACTGCCCTTAATGGTGCAAGACCACAAGACCGGAGCCTCAGGGCATGCTTACAGTTGACAAGGAGGATTTCCTGCACTGGGGCCCAAAAGTAAAATGGGGATACATGTTTCTACAGTCATTTGGATGAACAGTTTCTTTTGTCCTTTGAAAAAGCTTGCTGCCTTCAGTGATGAAACTCAGATCACCCTGGATTGAAGAAAAACAATTCACTGCCCACCTTACACCAGTTTCTATGCCCTATCCCCAAAGCAGATTCTTTCCCCACCCAGCCCCCAACTCTACATGCACTATATTTCGGCTGGCCATTTTTTTCTATTATATAAGCCCTTTGGCAGCAGCCTGGTAGATTTCTCCCAGCCTCCATGCTTTTTCCCTCACATCCAAGTTTCTGCAGGAAACAAAACGCTTTTCATTGTGGCCAATTAACTCAAGAATGTCAACAACAAAAAATCATGAAAGCTTTGGGTTAGTGACAAGAGCAATACAGAGCCCACAAAAATGAAAAGAGCTTGTTCTGAAAATGTTTTTTTCCATGCCAGAGCCGATGCCTTAGGGAGTGAGACAAGAAAAACGTTCCTGGAGGGATTCAAGATTCCCTGTGACTTTCCAAGACCAATCAAGAAGTCACATCTACTCTCTCTTTCTGTCTCATTCTACCTACCCTCCGAAGAGTCTTTTCAGGTCTGTTCCTGGGGTGTCTACATGAGGATGATGAACTGAGGGAGCAAGAGAGTGTTACAACAGACTTGTTTCAAAGTAGCAGCCGTGTTAGTCTGTATTCACAAAAAGAAAAGGAGTACTAGTCACACCTTAGAGACTAACCAATTTATTTGAGCATAAGCTTTCATGAACTACAGCTCACTTCATCGGACGCATTCAGTGGAATATTTTTTCCACTGAATGTGTCCGATGAAGTGAGCTGTAGCTCACAAAAGCTTATGCTCAAATAAATTGGTTAGTCTGTAAGGTGCCACTAGTACTCCTTTTCTCCTTACAACAGACTTGGCCATTCAAAATGTCGCTGGACAAACTGGTTTGGAAAACATACTGCACTTCCCTACACACAATGCTCAGAACTATCCCGCATTGCCCCAGGGGACTGCTTCTCAGGAGAGCTGGTTTTAAGCCCCCGCACTGCAGAAGAGTTCCCATATGACTGGGCAAATCACTTAAATTTCTGTGTGCCTTGGTTGCCTGTCTGTTAAATGGGGATAATGATTCTTCCTTTCTTCCGCCTTCTCTCTGTCTTGTCTCTTTAGTTTGTAAGCTCTTTGGAGGAGGGACTGTATCTCACTATGTGTCTGTATAGCACCTCGCACAACAGGTTCCTGATCTAAATTGGGCCATCAAGATGCTAATGTAAAAACAAACAAATAATGGGGTTTATTCCCCCATTTTTGCACATTTGCACTTTCAGGTTCCAGCAACCAAAGAATAAACCTCTGGTGAGAGCCCTATTCTCTCCTAATTTTGTGGACTTCAAAACACTTTGGCTGTTTGTCCGAACCCAGTCTCACATTCCAAACCTTCCGCAACATGAATTCCACGGATTACAAATGTCATCTTAAAAAGACCCCAGGCAGCTATGGAACCATCCCACAAAGCAGCAGCAGAGATCTGTTTAATGAGGGACTCTACAGTTTCCAATCTCTCTGGAAAATAATTGCCACACGGCATCATAACATACTGAACAGGAACAGTCAAGCTCCAAGCTAATAACTCATAGTGACATTATATGTATTAACTTTTATGACAGTCTTAGTTGGACAACACCATACGTCGATCTTGAACATTTCACTGTGAAAGTTAAATATTCTTTCTGACATATAGCTCTGTATTTGTGGGTTCGTTTTTCCTGATGATTAATTGTGAGTTCATGTAGAGTGTGCTCAAGATTACAGGGATTCATATGCAGTTGACCATATCTGAGTGGATTAATTTTTTGTGTGCCCTGGTTTATGGCCCATGAAACATGATCCCATCCTCCCTCTCTTACTGCCTTCAGCACTGTATTAACAAGCAATACCCACAGCATTAGCACAGTGCAGGAGAGTACTTATCTTTCTCCAAGGAATATAGCCCTCTCTTCACTTTCTGTTCTCACTCTAACCAGTAGACAAATGAGTACAGGTGGTCAAAGATTTTCAGTCAAAATATTTTTCGAAAAAATTAGCAAATTGAAATTTGTGAGAAATTTCCCTTTTTTTTGGGTTCAGAATTAATTTTTGTTTTTGACAACTGAAAAGACTTTGGTTTTGGGTTGTCTGTGGTCAGTTAGGGTTGATGAAAACCCAAACACCAAAGAAAAATATTTGATGAAAACCACAAAAATGTGGAAGAAAATTGTGACAAAAACAGAAAAAAAACATTTTTACTGAAAATTTTCACAGGAAAAAATACTTCTTTCTGTACAGGGGTATATATGAATTTGGTCTTTGTCCCACGATTTTGTACCAGCGAGCTGCCATTTTTGTCCCACAGAATACAAACCATAAATAAACCGAGTCCTAAGACTTAGGCTGGATATTAGAGAAAAAAATTCTCTAACTATAAAGCTAGTTAAACACTGGAATAGGTTACTTAGAGAGGTTGTGGAATCCCCCTTATTGGAGGTGTTTAAGAATTAGATAAAACTGTCAGGGATAGTCCAGGTATAATTAATCCTGCCTTAGCATGGGGGATGGATTAGATGACCTCTTGAGGTCCCTCCTAGCCCACCCATCTTTTCTGTCTCTTACTTCAGCCTTGTGCTCTCACTCCATTTTAATTACTACTGGTGACTGTGTGATGAGATAAAACCATAAGAATCATCATTAATCATATATTTCAGTCTGTACCCAAAATGCAATCTTTGTGCTCGACTGCTAGGATTGCATGTTAGACTGACAAAGGGGATTGGGCAGTTTCAAACACTCTTACGTAAGGGGAGACACAGCCATCAATCAGGCCAGCAATTATGACCCACTGAGATTGAATGGGGGGTGGGGGGGTCTTCACTAGGAGGAGAAAAGGTGCTTTCTTAAATTGTGTCAGAGAGCTAACAAGATGCTCCTGAGGTCGCTTCCAACCCTAATCTTCTTTGATTCTATGCTGAAGACCTGAGCTGTGTGCACTTAGAGACATCTGAAAGGAGACAGCTAGCCCTGTAACTGTGACAGATGGAATTTAGGCCGATATTGTCAAACCTAAAGGATTTTTATGAATAGTTCCCATTACAATTAATGGGACCGGGGCGTCTAAATCCTTTAAGCGACTTTCAAAATCTGAGAATTACTGCTTAGGAGAATATTTGACCCAAAGCACAGTCCTGACCCTGGCATCCAGCAAACCTTCAGGCATCTCTTCACAGCTTTGCCAATATACTGCGGTTACACCTCTCCTGGAGCTATCTTGAGCCAGCTCTCAGATGCATTGAACCATGCTTGATTTATGATGTGCAGAGATTGAGATTTAAGGTGAGAGCACCATGCTAACTTTAATGAGCAATAAACAACCGTCAATACTAAAAATTAGCACTAATAATAACAATGCTTTACACTTCCTACCTCTCATCTGAGGATCTCTAAGCACTTTACAATCACTAATTAGGGCCTAATCCTGTAATTTGCATGTACAATGAGTAATAGTTATTTATGCAAGGAGCCCCATTGAAATTAATAGGGCTACTTGTGGAAATGCTATTCATCATGAGCATAACAACATGAGCACGCGTCTAATTGCAGAATCAATATTATTTATTTACGGTTTATATTATGGTAGCAACTAGAGGCACCAATCAGAGGTTCGGGCCTCATTGCATTAGGTGTCATACAAACACGGAAAAGTCCCTACCCCATTGGATTGATGGCTTATTACAAGAATCTATACGCCACTAACCTCCCGCCCCCAAGTGTTTCCCTCCTTTCCTTTCCTCCCTATGACAGGAGGGGTGTGAACATGCCACTTCACCTTGAATGGTCCCTTGAAATTTGTGTAAAATAATTATGCTAAACAATCTGTTCCACCTTGTATTTAGCTGTGACATTCTGAGCATGTTTCCCAGCTCTGAAGAAAACTCTGTTTAAGCTCAAAAGCTTGTCCCTCTCACCAACAGAAGTTGGTCCAATAGAAGATATTACCTCATACATCTTGTGCCCCGACCCCAGAGAACTCACAGTCTCAGACTGGTAATTCAGCTACCTTGGAGGAACCAGGACGTAACTGTTGTGCCCACTTTATAGAAAACAAAACAGAGACATATTCTTAGAGAGGTAAAGTGACTGACAAATTCACACAGCTCACTTCTGCCGAGCTCTGTGTAGCTCAAAAGCTCATCTCTCTCACCAACAGAAGTTGGTCCAAAAAAGAGATATTACCTCACCCACCTCATCTCTCTAATATCCTGAGACCAGCACAGCTATAGCCCTGCATACAACATCTGTGTTAAAGACAGCTGAGGTCCCCTTGGAGAATTCATGGCAGGAAATTGTCCTGAAGGTAATGTCAAAGGATGAACAGGGTTCCCAGTGAATTATGTATAATCATTTATCATTACTATTATTTCTTGAAAGAAAAAACTTCTCTGCAATTACCCCATTCAAGGAGGGTCTACTGGATCACATGCCTTTCATTTACCAGGAAGAGCTGGGATGTGTCTTCTGCAGCATGCCTTTCTGTAGATGTATAGTGAGAAGAGATGGATTTGGGATTATCCCCCAGGTTACTAAAAAAAGCTGAGTTTTTTGCATATCCAAGAGATACCTGGATCACTGAACAAACAGCCACTATGCAATGAAAGCCAGTTTCCTTTTCCGCCTCAATTTTAAAAAATCATACCTATTAATAATATCATATCTGGGGAATCGCTTCACCTACCATTGAAAACCACAGCAAAGCAAGGCTATGTGACAGGTTAAGGGGGGGAAGCAAAGGGGCATACTGCATTCATTTGAAACTGCAGGGGGAATTTATGCAGAAACAGAATGAACTTTTCTTCAATGGATTTGGCCAGGACATCATAGCAAAAAAATCCAGTTTTGTGAAATATGCCACGGAATCTTTACTGACCACAAGTGGTGCCTGAGTTTGACATGTCAAACATTGCCTCAGTTTCCCCTGACACCAGGCTGTGGTATTCATCAGCACTGACTCAGAAGGAAGATTGTGTTCTATAGAATCACTAATGCAACTTCTTCCAGTACATGTTTCTTTTTTCTTTATTATGGACAGTGTTATTATTCTGACACTGATCAGCTGGTAGATCAGACACGAGATCACAGCTTATGGTAGCATGGCTGCATTCAGTGAACAGATATGAACTCTGAGGACAGATCGGCACCAGTAGAGCTCATGCTTGCTTACATCAGTTAATCACTTTTCTACACTTGGTGAGGCAACTCCCATCTTTTCATGTATTTATACCTGCTCCTGTATTTTCCACTGCATGCATCTGATGAAGTGGGTTCTAGCCCATGAAAGCTTATGCCCAAATAAATTTGTTAGTCTCTAAGGTGCCACAAGGACTCCTCGTTGTTTTTACTTTTCTACAGTGTCACCTTGCTGCTATGCAAGTGTCCACATCTTCCCAGCATCCTCCAGCACTGTCTATGATGCTTCCTAAGTGTCTGACAGTTGCCACTTGCGTGATAGCCCATCCGGGCAAGTCATCAGGTGGTCACCAAAAGCTTCAGTGGCACAATAAGATTGCCAATCATGGACATAAACTGAATATCCAATCAGACAGTCTGAAGGACCTAGTGAGAGGTCAACATGGGTAGTGACCACTTTGCAAGGAGACTATGTTCCTTTGGGATTTGCCATGATGATGATGAACTTGCAATATCCAATGTCTGGTTACTGAAAGTTCACTGATGTACATACATATTATATATATCTGCATATGTATGTATGCATTTAGCTGTAAAGGAAAAATGAGATTTTTACTTCACAAGATGAGCAAGGAGAATGGCAAGCCAAGAAGTCTGGGCCACCACCCAAACCCCATGGCTTTGAAATCAGCAGTGTGCTTACATTTTTTAAAAAAATCCATGCTTCCTTCCAAGAAAAGAGTGTCTAAGTTTTCTCATCTGTTTACAACTGATGTCTACCCACAAGAGACTAGATTCTGGGCTGGACAAGACCCGTGGTGTGCAAGACAGGGGGTGAACAATAGGGTAAAGTGTCTGTACATGGAGGCAGATTCATAGTTACTCAACTTGTTCCCCCGCAACCCCCGAAATGTCAGAATCTGCTTCTAATTATTGAGGAATCAAGGAACTCGTCTGCTGGCTGCTGCTCATCCCCCTCCTACTCTTTTTGCTTTGGGAGCTCAGATATCTTTTCAAAACACCTGCTCCCTGATGCATATGAAATACGGTTTGAAAGTATTCAAGCACTGTTTCTTCTGTGTGAGCCAGCGCGCTGCCTCTGATCAAGTAGCTTTATCTGTGCTTATGGAAACAGGTGAGCAGGAAAAACAGGAGAACCAAAGCATTCCTGAGCAGTCTATAGCTACCTAAGAGGGGAGGGTAGATTCCACAATAACCAGTGGAGGGTGGTGATATCTGAAAAAAGATATATGGACATATATGCTTGGAGGCAATGTAGAGATCATACAATTGCAAGAATAATAAACCTATATCTAACCCAAATCATGTTAGAAAACACCTAAGTCGAGGAACCTCCACAGGTGTTAGCATCACTATTGTAAAAGGTTCACTTTGCTGTTCTCCTTCATGAAAATATTCCTGAATACCAGCCAGGCATTAACAAAGCCCCCTTTTTGGCACCTGTGCTCATGAAGAATTGAGAGGATTGTTGATGTCTGACTTTGCTCCCAGTCAAATTGGGTACTTGGAAATGGACATAAATTGCAACTGCAGTTATTTCTCCCTGCAAACTGCGTGCATGAAACAGATGCCAAGGTTTGCAAAATTTATTATTAGCATTAGGGGTGCACCAAGGGCCTCACTGAGATCAGGACCCCCCAGTGCTGGTGTTCTACAGATGCCTAGTATGAGACAGTCCCCACATCAAAGAGCTGAGAACCTAAATAGACAAGACAGATGAAGGGTTAGAGGGCAAACAGAGGCAGAGAGAGTATTTGAGTCTCGCAGTGCTTCATGGCTTTTACAACCCCAGGTGCTGCAATCAAGAGGCTGAATGAGAATCTTAGCTTGCATTTTTTTTTAAAGTAAGTTTCTAGCCCTCATGGTTGCAGAGAAAAGCTTTAAAATATCACTGACTCAGAGTCAGAAGACCTGAATGGAAACCAGCCAGATGTCTCTCGGTACATGCTCATTTTGCTAGCCCACAAGGTAGCTACTGGAGCTGCAATCAGACCTGAAGGGTAGATATACCTTGAGTCCAGTGACCTAATCACTGGACCATACTGCAGCTTTAGTTTTCTCTATTAACCAAATCCAAAGGTCATTTCTAGCCCAGTGTATTTCTTTTTCTTTCTTTTCCCTTTTTTATGATTTCAGGTTCCTGGAGCTGTGTGGAGCAGAGTGTTCCTGGATGCACTAGCCTTTCACCGGCAGAGACTTTAAAACCTTCATATCCCATATGTAACAATTGAAAACGGTTTGTTGATCTCATCCTTATCTCTAAACACTGTGATAAAACTGCCCCACATTGCACCGGAAGACGTAAAGCTAAGTTGAGGCTGCCTGTCCTATTATGCTTGATCCATGACACTCCTTTAAATGATGCTTCACTTAGCACCACTTTCAATTCACCAAAATCCTGACGTGTAACGTTTGCCAGCCCTGGACTCTTTAGGCCTGAATAACCGTCCTATGAAGACAATGGATAGACTCCCGGAGCAGGTCCCATGGGTGCAGACAGCTACAACTAACTTAACTTCACGGGGGATTTTATCATATTCATATAGGAGAAAATCTTAGCTTAGCTCATTTTGACTTGTGGCAGGATTTGAACTTGGGTCTTGAGCAAAGAATTGCTGGGTGAACTAACTCTGCATCACCACCCATCATTTGCATGCTTCTGTAGGAAGGCAGTGTTGTCTTTTGGTGAGAGCATGGCAGGAGACCTTGGTTCTAGCTCTGACTCCACCACTGGTTTGATGTGAGACCCTGGGGAAGCCATTTAACTTTTCTGTGCCTCATTTTCCCCAGTGGGAACACTAGTTATTTGATATTTGTCTATAGTGCCACGGTTGGAGATGGTTATCTATAGACAGACTAGGGACAAGGGACCAGCCCTGAAGAACGTACAGTCTGGGTAGTTAAGGATGACATTACCTATTTACCTTTCTATCTGTATGAGGTACATAATATGGTCCCCAGTACCATAGAGTCTGACATCACAACACCCCTGTAAGGTCGGGCACTGATGCGATTCCCATTTTAGATATGGGAAACTGAGGCACAGAAAGGCACGATGACTTGCCCAAAGTCACACAGGAAGTCTGTGGCAGAGCATGGACTTGACCCTACATCTCCCAGGTGAGCGCTCCCACCACCTTTGTACAGCATGTTGTGGCCTTCAGGTGAAAAGTGATATGATTGCATTACCTATTACATATTATTATTTGCCGAGTAACATTGGTGTTTTACATCCAGGGAGGCCTCACGGTTCTCACTGTCTGGTATTTAACCTTGGACTGGGCAGATAATTTATTACCGGAGTGATTAAAAAAAAAAAAGGCTGAAGTGTTCTATTTAAAGTGGCGCTTGGTGAGACGTCTCGTGTTCTCTCCACAACTGCTTTGTGGTGAAGCTCAAAACCGTTTCCCAAGATATAGCACATTTGGCACGATTCCCTGCCATGCACAAAATTGTCAGATTTAACTGAATTTGACACATTCTCACACCCTGCTTTCCCAGCAAGGCTTCAGAGCTTCACCACAGCGTGCAGCCATAGCTCCAGCCCTTCCAACAGCAGGGGGAGCAAGAGGCCAAGTTCGAGACCACAGCTGGTGACCTTGATCGGAAAGAGTCTGACACAAAGGTCAAGTCAAAGGGATCCTTTCTACTGGCTGCAATGGGGGATCAGGCTCCAAGTCCCAGCTGAAATGTCTCCTGTGCTCTTTTTTTTTTTTTTTGGTCATAATTAAGGTTCGGTGGGCTCTCTCTACAGATGCCCCTGAGCACCAGTGCTCAGAACCAGACCAATATCCAACATTCACAACGTTCTGGGATGTTTGGATCTGGGGTGCTGACTCAGTCCATTAGAGATGAGAAAGCTACACAGTCCAACCCCTAATTCGAATTTACCCCAATTCATGGGGTGATCAGGATTGGTGGCATTGCTCCCGTGTGGTTTGTTCCGTGTTTGTAGTTGGTGCATAGTATTAAGTGTCGGTCCCAGGATATTAAAAGATATTACCTCACCCACCTTGTCTCTAAGAGTATTAATGTCACGTGTGCTTGCCCAAATCTCTGTTTAGAAAAGAGGCGAGCTGGTCGGACTAAGTGTATACAAACATTTCATTGCAACTTTAGCACTTTCTTTGCAAAGCCAGTTTGTGAACTGATCTGCAGATGTGTCTGTAACACGCACATTTTCACTGAGTTGTTTGAAACCATTCACTTTACTCTCAAATTGATTTCTTTGACCACTCATAAATAATGTTGTGCAACTGGTCAGTTTAGTCACATGATGATATTGTTTACGTTCCCCGATTGAAGGCTGAAACCTTCCAAACAGGATAACAACTGCACTTGCATAATGAGTTTTCAGACAAATACTCATTCATGCTAAAATTCATGAAACATTTACACAAAGTCTGGACAGCCATCTGAATACTCATAAATAGCAAATGATATGATTCTGGGAATCACAGTGACCAGAACTTGAGCTTTCATTCATGATCATAGTCTGTTCCTGGGGGCATTCTGCACCAAAAAATTAAAAATTCTACACCAAAAAAATAGAAAATCCTACACACTATATTTTAAAATTCTGCAAAATTTTATTTGTCAAAATAACACTACATAATCATGCCAGTTTCAATTATTTTGGCAATTTATTTCTAAATACCTGTCACAAGTATGTCTGTAACAATACAGATACACATAAAAATTCCCCTGGGAGTAAAGAGTTAAAGAAACCCCTATGACAACCCAGTTCCTATTTCTCTATCACCTTCCCCTGCCACCCCAGAGCCTAGCTGGGGGGCCAGACACCCACAACACCCTCCCCAAAGCCCCAGGCCCCCCCAACCCAGATACCCACACCCCATTCCCCTCCCCCACCCAGAGCCCAGTGGCGGGGCCACCCGGCCCAGATACCTGAACCCCCTTCCCCCGCCTCCCCACCCCAGAGACCAGGGATCCAGAGGGAGAAACAGCCTGATGCTTGGTCCCAGGCTTGCAAAGAGTTTCCTGCCTGCCACCCTCTCCTTCCCTCAGGGCACGCTGGGAACTGCAGCTGCCAGGAACCCTCTACCTCAGAGGTTCTCAAGCTTTTTCTTTCGGAGGCCTTCCCAACATGCTATAAAAACTCCACGGCCCACCTGTGACACAATAACTGGTTTTCTGCCTATAAAACCCAGGTCTGGCATTAGGGGGTAGCAAGCAGGGCAATTGCCTGGGGCTCTATTCCACAGGGGCCCCCACGAAGCTACATTGCTCAGACTTCAACTTCAGCCCCAGGTGATGGGGCTCAGGGATCTGGGCTTCAGCCCCATGCGGTGTGGCTTCGGCTTTCTGCCCTGGGCCCCAGCAAGCCAAATGCTGTCCCTGCTTAGAGGCCCCCCTCAAACATGCTCGAGGCCCCCTAGGGGGCCCCGGACCTCTGATTGAGAGCCACTGCTCTAGCTCCCTCTCCTTCCCCCAAGCAATGTCTTCTATGTGCAAGCTGGGCTCTGCTGAGTCCAGTGGCCCCTAGTGGTGGCTAGCAGCACTACAGCCCATTTCTGTGGGCTGAAAGGAAATTCTCCATGCACAACATTAATTTCTACAAAATTCTGCACTGCGCAGTGGCGCAGAATTCCCCCAGGAGTAATATTCATGAATCGGGCTTTGTTTTTGTTTTTATATTACTACTTCCAGCGCAGTGATATAACAATTCTCACACAAAGCAGAAGAGCTGCTGATATTCAGGTGCAGTGTTACTGAGTCGCAACCTTCCCCAATAATGAACAGGATAGTTTATGCCATTAAGCCAAAGATAGAGGCCCATATAGTTGGGTTGCCATAGTCCCTTCTAGTCTATCCACCATACCCTTGAGTTTCAAAACAAGCCCTTTCCCCATGTCTTACACTAGCAGTTCAACATCCTTACTTGCTCTTGTCTATATAGATAGAGGTTTTCTCTGTTTATATATATATATATATATATATATATATATATATATATATATATATATTCATCTGTCTCCAGCACTCTTATAGAAAAAGAATGACTTCTCAAAAATCCATTAACATGCTTTGGCTACAATCCAACATTTCAGCTACCAAGAATGTTAAATCCTCCATCTGTTTGCTAGTTAGATAATGTTACCTTTGAGCTTTCCTTTGGCTGCTAAAGACACTTTATCTGCCTTAAATGTGCAGAAAATTACACTTTAGGTCAAAGCCTGCATGCCATTAAATAAGGGGGGGAAAACTCCTGTTGCCATAAATTCCCATTTTAGCTCTTCCATGCTGTTGGTATGTTGAGACACAGCAATGACCATAGTTGAGTGCATAAGCACATTAATAACCCAGGTAATTGATGGCAAAAGATGGAGAATACCAAGCAAGACTCTAATGCCCTATTAAATATGAGCCCGACTTTTTAAAATCAAGGGAATATAGTAAAGGGTAAAAGTTAGACTTCAGAGCAATGCAGCTCTGGTGTACTTTGCCACCTCATCCTATTCCCTACCTGAGACAGAGTTTATTCTGTGTCTCAGGTAGAGAATAGAATGATCACCAAAGCCAGTTGCCTTATTTATTACTAGACTGTGTTACTATTGTGAGATCCATCAGGTATGCCACGTGAGAGGTGATTCAAATGCTTGTAATGGGATAATTCAGGTGGTGTAGGTCAGATAGGTGAATTTGCAGAGTCCCTCCCAGATTATGCCTCATTTCCTACTCTTCTGCTGAAACGGACTGGACACCCAAACGGCTGTCTTCAACCAAGGGAAAAATATCTGACGAGGCCTGCACAGCTGAAGTCATCGGGAGCTTTCCCAATGAATTCAAATAAATTTCCAAGAGTTCATCATGATCAAGAGGGAGGGCCTGCTCTCTGTGCCTCATAGACGACTCATAACCCTGGATGTGGGGTGGGGGGGGCACAATTTAAAAGTTCAGGGGAGGGGGACGTAACCGCCCCATGCGTCGCCTTTGGCCCCCTTCCCGTTCCCCCCGCCCCACTCATACCTGCTCCAAACTGACACACCTTGCCCCCACTCTTCTCACAGCTCCTTCCCCACTTACTTCTCCCATCACCTCCCCGCTGCAGGCGTGGGCTGGAGCGGGATCTGGACACCTACTGCCGGGCAGGTAACTGTGGCTGCAGGTGAGGAAGGGACAGGATGCAGAGGGCTTCCCCACGCCCCCTCTGGCGGAGCTGTGCTGCCAGCCCCATCTCTCTTTCCTGCTCCGGGAGCTTCCTAGTGGGGCTCAGCAGTAGTGCTCAGTGGTGGTGCCTTTCCCTGGCATGTCCCCCTTAGCCGCACTCAGCCCGACTCCCACCCTGGCAGAAACCTGGGGTGGGAGGGAATCTGACCCCGTGTGCCCCTCTCACTACGCATCACCTCTGCTGTCACTTACTGTCATCCACACACCCCATCATGTTGTTGCCTCCTCCAGGATTTTCCCCATCCCAGCAGAATGGCAGGGTGGGGATGATGCCAGCAGATGGCACAGCAGGGTCTGCATCCCCAGTGTGCCGAGCAGTCCAGCCCCACAGGGACTTTCAGCACAACCTCGGCAGGTGGAATGTGGGACTCATGGGCTTGAGTAGCAGCTCTGTTCTCACTCCACAAAGTTGGAAGAGGAGACTTTCCATCCAGCCCTGTTATGGCAGAGTTTCACACCACCCACCCACGTTTCTCTGGCTGGGGCCCGGGGAGAGGATTTTAGGGCTGGTGTCCTAAAAAGGGCTTAACCAGCCACAGAAGTGCAGGTAATCAATGCTGCAATGAAAACACCCTGAACCTAACAGCAACTGCGGGGAGGTCAAGAGAAAAAAATCTTAGACTTGCCACTGCATCTAGGAACAGAGAATACATTGAACATAAGGATGAAAGGAATTGGGGCAGGGGGAAAGGGATGGGATGGGATAGATACTATACTAAGAGATGAAGGCTTTCACCTCTAAGTCACAGGTTCAAATCTGGCCTAGTGCAGCATGGCCAAAAGAGCTCTGCATGGCCTAAAGGGACCATCTAGTCTGACCTTGTGCACATCGCAGGCCACAGAACCTCACCCACTCACTCCAGTAATAGACCCATAACCTCTGGCTGAGTTACTGAAGTCCTCAACCCTTGATCTGAAGACTTCAAGTTACAGAAAATCCACCACTTACTGTAGCTCAGATCAACAAGTGACCCATGTCCCACGCTGCAGAGGAAGGTGAAAGCCCTGCAGGATTTCTGTCAACGTGACCTGGGGAAAAATTCCTTCCTAATTCCAGATGTGGTGACCAGTTAGACCCTGAGCATGTGGGCAAGACCCACCAGACCAATTCCTAATGGATAAGGTCCCACATTGGCATGGGACTTTGAAGGTGCTGACACTGCTCAGCACTCCCTGAGTATACAGAGGGGCATCCATTTCCATACCAGCACATACCCAGAGCATTAAAAGAAGAGGGATGCAAAGAACACATACCATGTGTGTCTCCCTACACACGTTGATACCATTGTCAGACTAATGCCAATCTCTTTTTATCAAGCAGCCCAGCTCCAGGGAAAAGGCTTGCTATCAGTCTTGCTCAATCCACAGAGAAACAAGGCATCCTTGCGCCCACTGACCTAGCATGTGAGAATGAATCATTTGTTTGGACACAGATGAAAGGAAGCATGCAACTGAAGCTCTTCTCTGTCACCACAACAGATTCACTTCTTCAAGTGGCCTCAAGTAGCTTTGGAAAGGAAGTCTGGAATGTAGCACGTCTGTAAATATTTGAATGTTCTGGCTTACCTCGAACACAGGCAGAAACCCGTTGAGAAAGAAGGCACTACCAAATCCAACAGTAATTTCGCTAAGAGGCCACAAACTGGGGAGCTTGGCTTTTGGAGGGTGGGGGGGCCTTAGGTATACAGTAAATTGCAGTGATGGGCCTACACCAAACCCTTGCGGGCTTCAAAAGCAGAACCAGATCCAGCACTGAAGATTGCAAATAAGTCAGTCACAACCTCACCTGCACCCTTAACTTTACAATGGGCTGAACGCATCATTTCTCTCGCTGTTGGCTCCCCCACACTGATAAAGATTATGTTGCATATGATTATTATTTGCACTTCAGCAGCTCTACTCCTAACTGTTCTCTCCATCTCTATAGGAAAACACAGTCTATGCCTGAAGTAGGTTACAATCTAAAGACAAGCAACATGTAAAGAATGAGGGATAAAACATATGATCTAAAAGTGCTGTCCCATAGTTAATATCAGCATTATCAGCTATCCAATCCAGAGCCATTATTAGCTGGCTAATTCAACAGCAGCTAAAGGAGTTATTACTTCATCTCAAGTGGCAAGTGCTTGTCATTTGGGTTCAAAACATTTTGGCTTTGACACTCATCAACTTGATGCCTGCGTAAGTACACTAACTTGGTTTATTAAAAACAGAATCCCAGATGGGCCTTGAAAACCTATGGATCTCAGACACATGGGACTAGCTTGCCCAGGACAGAGTATGTAATAGATTGGCTAAGTGTTTGTGACCATGTTGCCTTCTAGAAGCTCATTCAAATGTATGTAAGAGTGTGCTACTTACTAACAGAGTTACTCCTTTAGCTCAAGTGGTAGAGCTTGTGATTTGGTCCGGAAGGTCCAGCATTCAGTCACCAGTGAAGACTGTGGTGTGCACATGTATCTGGCCATGGTTCATTACATTAAACCCCCCTGAACGTTGAAGCATTCAAAATACCAATCCAAATCTTGTGCCTTCAACCCTATCTCAAATAAGATGTCAAACATCTTCACCACCTTTCTGACAGCTTTCTTTATGGATATACGACAGGCTGAGCTAGCCCCGATAAGAATATAAGAATGACCACACTTAATCAGACCAATGGTCCATCTAGCTCACTAACCTGTCTTCCAACAGTGGCTGGTGTCAAATGCTTCAGAGGGAATGAACAGAACAGGGAAACTATTGAGTGATTCCTCCCCTGTCATCCAGTCCCAGCTTCTGGCAGTCAGAGGGTTAGGGATACCTAGAGCATGGGTATCTTCTTGTCAACTGCTGGAAATGGGCGACGTCCACCTTGATTGCATTGGCCACTTTAGCACCACAAAAGTAATTTTCCCTCTCTTGATATTCACCCCTTCCTGTCAACTGTTGAGAATAGGCCACTTCTACCTTCATTGAATTGGCCTTGTTAGCACTGACCCCTCACTTGGTAAGGCAACTCCCATCTTTTCATGTGCTGTGATATATATATATATATATATATATATATATATATATATATATATTGCTTACTGTATTTTTCACTCCAGGCTTCTGATGAAGTGGGTTTTAGCCCACGAAAGCTTATGCCCAAATAAATTTGTTAGTCTCTAAGGTGCCACAAGGACTCCTCATTGTTTTTGCTGATACAGACTAACACGGTTACCACTCTGAAACCAGAGCATGGGGGTTGCATCCCTGACTATCTTGGCCTAATAGCCATTGATGGACCTAACCTCCAGGAACCGATTCTTTTTTCAACCCAGTTATACTTTTGGCCTTCACAAAATCTCCCGGCAATGAGTTCCACAGGTTGACTGCATTGTGTGAAGTAGTTTCTTGTGTTTGTTTTAAACCTGCTGCCTGTTAATTTTTTTGGGTGACCCCTGGTTCTTGTGTCATGTGAAGGGGTAAATAACTTTTCCTTATTCACTTTCTCCACCTCAGTTGTGATTTTATAGACCTCCATCATATCCCCCCTTACTTGGCTCTTTTCAAAGCTGAATAGTCCCACTCTTTTTAATCTCCCTTTATATGATTATGGTCCATACTCCTAATCATTTTTGTCGCTCTTCTCTGTCCTTTTTCCAATTCTAATATATCTTCTTCTTTTTTTCTGAAATAGGGTGACCAGAACTGCACGCTGCATTCCAGGTGTGGGCGTCCCATGGATTTAGACAGGGGCATTATGATATTTTCTGCCTGATTTTCTACCCCTTTCTGAATGGCTCCCAATGTCATTAGCTTTTTGGAGCAGATGTTTTCAGAGAACCATCCACAGTGACTCCAAGATCTCTTTCTTGAGCGGTAACAGCTAATTTAGACCCCATCCTTTTGTATGTATCGTTGGGATTATGTCCTCTAATGTGCATTACTTTGCATTTTTCAATACTGAATTTCATCGGCCATTTTGTTGCCCAGTCACCCAGTTTGGTGAGATCTCTTTTTAACTCGTCACTCTTCACAGTCAGCTTTAGACTTAACTATCCTGGGTTATTCTGTATCATCTGCAAATTTTGCCACCTCGTTGTTCATCCTGTTCTCCAGGTCATTGATTAATATGTTAAAACAGCACTGGTCCCAATACACACCCTTGTGGGACCCCACTATTTACTTCTCTCCATTGTACAAACTGATTATTTATTCCTACTCTTTGTTTCCAATCTTTTAACCAGCTACTGATCCATGAGAGGACTTCCCCTTTTATCCCACAACTGCTTACTTTGCTTAAAAGCCTTTTGTGAGGAACCTTGTCAAAGGCTTTCTGAAAGTTCAAGTACACTCTCTCACCTCGATCACCTTTGTCCACATGCTTTTTGACACCCTCTAAGAATTTTAATAGGTTGGTGAGTCATGATTTCCCTTTACAAAAGCTGTGTTGACTCTTCCCCAACATATTGTGTTCATCGATGTGTCTGATAATTCTGTTCTTTACTATAGTTTCAACCAATTTGCTTGGAACTGAAGTTAGATTTACTGGCCTGTAATTGACAGGATCATCTCTGAAGCCTGTTTAAAAAAATTGGCATTACATTAGCTACCCTCCAGTCATCTGGTACAGAGACTGATTTAAGTGATAGGTTGCATTCCACAGTTGTTAGTTCTGCTATTTCACATCTGAGTTCCTTCAGAACTCTTGGGTGAATACCATCTGGTCCTGGTGACTTATTACTGTTTAATTTATCAATTTGTTCCAAAACCTCCTCTACTGACACCTCAATCTGTACAGTTCTTCAGATTTGCCACCTAAACAGAACAGCTCAGGTATGGGAATCTCCCTCACATCCTCTGCAGTGAAGATGGATTTGGCTTCTCTGCAATGGCCTCGTCTTCCTGGTGTGCTCCCTCAGCACCTCGATTGTCCAGTGACCCCACTGATTGCTTGACCGGCTTCCTGCTTCTGATGTACTTAAATTTTTTTTTGCTGTTAGTTTGTGTGTCTTTTGCTAGTTGCTCTTTAAATTCTCTTTTGGCCTAATTATACTTTATACTTGACTTGCTAGAGCTTATGCTCCTTTCTATTTTCCTCAGAAGGATTGAACTTCTAATTTTTAAAAGATGTCTTTTTGTCTCTAAATATCTCTTTTACTCTGTTGTTTAACCACTGTGGAATTTTTTTGGTCCTCTTGCTGTTTTTTGTTTTTTTTTTTCAATTTCTTTTTATTTAATTTGAGCCTCTATTATGGTATTTTTTTAAAGTTTCCATGCTGCTCTCAGGCATTTCACTCTTGTGACTGTTCCTTTTAATTTCTGTTTAACTAGCTTCCTTATGTTTGTATAGATTATACAGTTGTCACAGATTTCTACCAGTTATTCAGACTTTCCATCCAGAGAGCAATGGCATTCAGGAGGAGACAGAGAAAAAGGAATGGCATTTTAAAATTTATAATGCAATCTGAAGACTTCCTGTTTGCTTCTAAAAAACTACTTAGCTCCTAGCTGTGCTGATATCCCAAACTCAGGTTATAAATAGAATAAAGGATTTTGTTTTTCTGGACCATGGCATCCAAAAATGCACGCACAATATGAAATGCTTCCACATTTTGCAGTCCTTAAATTAATCTGAAACTAATAAGACATACATCACTCAGTTGATGAAAGGTCCTAACTCTCATTTCTCAATTGACAAGGAATTCAGTTTGAATCCATTGGAGAATTCTCACATCAGTTGATCTCCATGCTGTGGTACTTTCTCCTCCAGGCATCATCAGAATGCTGTAACCTAAACCACTGTTTTCAGTCCTATGATTCTAATGTCACCCTAGGTGATAAACATTCATTAAAATTCCATTACTCCAGCATTTGGATCAAGAGGTATGTACAAATATCAGCAAATCCTAAATTGCCTTCCACATACCTATAGAACAATTCATGAATAAATTTCTGAAATATATGGTCAAACCTTCCAAAAATTCTTTCGGACTATATCTTACTATGTGAATCTACAGTGCCTAGCATAACAGGGTCTTGATCTTGGCTGGGACCTCTAGTCTCTACCCTGGTAATAATAACTAAAACCAACAACAATAAATGAAAACCACCCCCTGAGTTTGTATTATTGCTGTCTACCCAATTTCTGTCTGGGGATAGATCCAGACAACCTATATTCATAGATTCATAGATATTTAGGTCAGAAGGGACCATTACAATCATCTAGTCTGACCTCCTGCACAACGCAGGCCACAGAATTTCACCCACCACTCCTGCAAAAAACCTCTCACCTATGTCTGTGCTATTGAAGTCCTCAAATCGTGGTTTAAAGACTTTATATCCCTGATAGAACTGGTCAGGAATTTTTGCCATATCGTTTTTTCACCAAAAAAATGCCAGTTCATTGAAACAAAAAATGTTTGTGAAACAGGGTCAGTTTAATTGACTCTCTCGACTCAAATTTTTTTTGAAACAAAAAGTTTCATATTTTCATTTTGAAAAGACTTTTCATTTTCAAAATTTAACCTTTGTTAGTGTAAAAAGAAAAGGCAGGGGGTTCCAAAATCAGAACAAGATATTTCAAATTATCGAAATGAACCATTTCAATTGACCCAAATTAAAACTGTGTTCACATTTTTGATTACCTCAGAAATCACCTTTTTGTCCCAGTTCAGGATGGGGAGATGTTTTGAGATCTTGAAAATTTTCACGGGATGGGAAAACCATTTCCTGTCTAGTTGTATCCCTAGTATCTTTCCAGTAAAGTCACTGGAAAGAGTTTAAGTGACTCTTTTAAGTTTAAGAACATCAACAGTACAAGTTGCTTAATATACCCGAATCAAGAGTATAGTACTGTTCTTCAGAGCTACTTTGGAATGTTAATGATTGGAAGACAATGCTTGGAAAAATATGTGATTCCACGACAAGCCACAAAAGTCTTCTTATGCTGAAAATTTGGGGGTTAGGTTTTGCTCATTTGGGAGTCAGGCACTGTATTTGCATTCAGTCTGAGATTAATGCAGCAAAGACTTTCAAATGCTAATGTTTTTGCAAAGAAGCAACATGTGCAGGAAGTATGAACTGCACGTTTGTTTGCTTTGGGAATATTGATAAAGGCAAAAAAATAGAGGGACAGTCAATTGTTATGGTTTACACTTGGTTTTTTATGTGGTGCAGTCTTGGGCTTTTTGTTTTTTTGGTCCATCAGGATGTGAACAGTGCAGATTTGAATTCTAACATCCTTCAAGCAGCTGTTTTTCAAATACCTTCAATTCCTGAGGAAGTTTACATTGAGGGAATGGACACCCTAAATCATCTCCCTTGTGTTTCTTCACTTCCTACACAACCAGGCATCAGAGGGAGAAGGGCAGGAAGTTGGAGAAGGAACGAGAAAAGTAGACACTAGTGGTGAATGAAAGGTCACGGAATCATGCACAGGGGCCTGTGTGTGAACAGTAAAACCTTTCTGACAATAACCCATCACTATATGAGAATTCATAATATAATACATTTGCTGTCAAACAACTTTCCGAATTAACGGTCCATGAGGACATGATTGTTGATGCCTGGGATTTGCAGGATAAGAAGGGAACTATCCAGTTCACTGAAACTATAGTATCTCTTTCCTCTTGGCCTGAAAAGGATCACGGAATTAGCCTTCCAAGGCATTTCATTCAGAGGTGGGTCAAGATCTGGTAAAGGATCAAAGTGTAGTGGAAATTCCAGCAGATTTCATCAGGATCTTTCATCTGGTCTCCGTTGCTTTCTACTGGTCACTGTCAGTAGCTCCAGGAATCAGTACAGCAACTGACCCATTGATCTGTTCCAAATCTGCCTGTCAAATGGAACCAGACGAAAATAGTTCAAACGGAATTTCCCCTGGAGTTCTTTGAGCACAAAGATCACATCTGGCGAGTTGTGCAACTTGCCCACCGCCTCTTCCACCAGCATCCCTGTTGGCAGCACAGAACTGCCTCCTGCCATGTTCCTGCTGGCAGGCACCAATGAAGCTCGAGCTCTTGGCCGGGCAGTGCAGATGCAAGTGCTGACAACATGTCCGTAGTTCATCTGGATCCCCTGGACCACCTGTCTGCCCACCTTCTACACTTGTGCATTGTCACCTCTTCTTCCAGTGCACCAGAACACTCTCTCTCTCTCTCTCACACACCCTTCTCCTAGCTGTCACTGTTTATTTCCCTGTCCCTCTTTATGCCTAAAAATCTCAGTCCAGGAAAGCAGAGATTACAGTAGATTTTTCACACCATTTTATTTCTGTTGCCAACACAGGGAGATTATTAATGGTTTTATTTGAACTATGTTTTAACTTTTCCAGTTCTTAGGGCATGTTTACAGGGTGTTTTAACACCCATGGCAGCAAATCTCACAGCCTGGGACTACAGACTTCAGCTTGCAGGGCTCACACTACAGTGCTGAAAACAGCTGTGCAGATGTTTGGGCTAGGGCTCTGAAGCCCGGGGAGAGGATAGGCTTCAGAGCCTGAGTTGCTGCCTGAGCCGCAACATCTGCCCAGCTGTTTTCAGCGCTGCAATGAAAGCCCGAGTCTATAGGCTGGGGTTTGAAACTCGCTGCCACAGGTTTTAAAAACCAGTGTAGATGTACCCTGTGTCTTTTCATTTGTATCATTGCAAAGTGCAGAGGATGCTTTTGTAAGTGGGCATGTGCAAATAAAATGCGTTATTATTTTCATCAGAACAGAAGACGTTCAGCCATGTGATACTGGTTTACAGATACACGTCTGCAGAAGGAAATCTTTCCAAGGATACAAGCTTCTTTTAGAACTAGAAAAACAAACCCATCACAGGTTTCAGAGGAACAGCCGTGTTAGTCTGTATTCGCAAAAAGAAAAGGAGTACTTGTGGCACCTTAGAGACTAACCAATTTATTTGAGCATGAGCTTTCGTGAGCTCTGCGATACAACCGCATTTGCTCCAACCCCTCAGACAGAGACAAACACCTACAAGATCTCTGTCAAGCTTTCTTACAACTACAATACCCACCTGCAGAAGTAAAGAAACAGATTGATAGAGCCAGAAGAGTTCCCAGAAGTTACCTACTACAGGACAGGCCTAACAAAGAAAATAACAGAACGCCACTAGCCGTCACCTTCAGCCCCCAACTAAAACCCCTCCAACGCATTATTAAGGATCTAAAACCTATCCTAAAGGATGACCCAACACTCTCACAAGTCTTGGGAGACAGGCCAGTCCTTGCCTACAGACAGCCCCGCAACCTGAAGCAAATACTCACCAACAACCACATACCACACAACAGAACCACTAACCCAGGAACTTATCCTTGCAACAAAGCCCGTTGCCAATTGTGCCCACATATCTATTCAGGGGACACCATCACAGGGCCTAATAACATCAGCCACACTATCAGAGGCTCGTTCACCTGCACATCCACCAATGTGATCTATGCCATCATGTGCCAGCAATGCCCCTCTGCCATGTACATTGGTCAAACTGGACAGTCTCTACGTAAAAGAATAAATGGACACAAATCAGATGTCAAGAATTATAACATTCATAAACCAGTCGGAGAACACTTCAATCTCTCTGGTCACGCAATCACAGACATGAAGGTCGCTATCTTAAAACAAAAAAACTTCAAATCCAGACTCCAGCGAGAAACTGCTGAATTGGAATTCATTTGCAAATTGGATACTATTAATTTAGGCTTAAATAGAGACTGGGAGTGGCTAAGTCATTATGCAAGGTAGCCTGTGTCCTCTTGTTTTTTCCTACCCCCCCCCCCCCCAGATGTTCTGGTTTAACTTGGATTTAAACCTGGAGAATGGTCAGTTTAGATGAGCTATTACCAGCAGGAGAGTGAGTTTGTGTGTGTATGGGGGTGGGGGGGATGTGAGAAAACCTTGATCTATGCAGGAAATAGCCCGACTTGATTATGTAAAGAGTTGTCACTTTGGATGGGCTAGCACCAGCAGGAGAGTGAATTTGTGTGGGGGGGTGGAGGGTGAGAAAACCTGGATTTGTGCTGGAAATGGCCCACCTGTTGATCACTTTAGATAAGCTATTACCAGCAGGACAGTGGGGTGGGAGGAGGTATTGTTTCATGATTTCTGTGTGTATATAAAGTCTGCTGCAGTTTCCACGGTAAACATCTGATGAAGTGAGCTGTAGCTCACGAAAGCTCATGCTCAAATAAATTGGTTAGTCTCTAAGGTGCCACAAGTACTCCTTTTCTTTTTGCAAACCCATCACAAAAATCCATGCTCTCCATGTTCACTAGCCAAAACGAATCCCAATTTACTTTCCTAAGGGTCTGAGATGAACAGTGAGAATGGCTCTAAGTCCTTCTGCTTCTCTACCTTCAGCCATTTATAACTTGCTACATTATCATTTTGGGCCTTATCCTCAGCTGATACAAATCATTATCCCTCCACTGACTTGACAAAGCCCTGGCTGGGATGATTTAGTTGGGGATTGGTCCTGCTTTGAGCAGGGGGTTGGACTAGATGACCTCCTGAGGTCCCTTCCAACCCTGATATTCTATGATTCTATGACTCCCGGAGAGTTTGACCGGCCCACAGCAGCTGAAGACTTGATACTTTGTTTCTTAACTGAAGAAGAGAAGGCACTGAAGATTTATAAATAATGAGGTAGCTTACGAAAGCTTATGCTCTAATAAATTGGTTAGTCTCTAAGGTGCCACAAGTACTCCTTTTCTTTTATCAGAACATATAGTAAATTTCACATGAGATTAAAGAAAGTTGGCTCATTAACTAGATTTGGGGGGAAACCTGAATGACTAATCAATTGAAAATAAAAGGGAAATCAGCATATAGCTCTGGAACATGTAAGTAGCCTGAAAGCATATGTTCTCTCGCTTAAGTGAATCTACCAAACACTTGCACTTTAATTGAATGGAAGAGAGATTCTGCAGTAATTCAGGCTCAGGATCTGAGATGGAGATTAAACCCTGATCTGAAATGAGGAAATGCATTACGTATCTGTTTTCCTGCTCTGTATAAGTATTTGGTGTCAAAAAATCCTCTCATTTTCAATGGCATCTGCTGCATTACACAGTGCAGACAAGCAGATAGGATACGATGACAAGGGAAACTAAAAACCCAGCACAACCAATTGTAACAATTCAGCTACGTTTGCATTCTGAACCAGTTTAGCTGGTAAGCCTGACACCAGTTCCAGGCAAAATAATGGAAAAAAGATTATATGGGATTCAATTAATAAGGCCTCAAAGGATAGGAATAGAATTAATGCCAGTCAGGATGGTTTTATGGAAATTAAGTCTTGTCAGACAAACGTGATTTAATTATTTTGATGAAATTGCAAGTTTGGTTGACAAAGGTAACTGTGTGCATATATGGTATACTGAGACCTAATCTACACGACAGAGCTAGGTCGACATAAAGCAGCATATTTTGACCTACTTATGTCAGTGTACTCACTACAGCCTTGCTCCCTGATGTGAGCAAGGTCCTACTACACCGACATAATAACTCCACCTTCACAAGAGGCCTAGGGCTTATGTCCGTGTAGTTAGGGTGACGCAAAGTCTGTTTAGACACCCTGTTGCTTATATTGGCTGTCATTCTTGTGAATTTCAAAGCACTGGGCAGGAGCTGTGAAATTGACAAGAAAGGCTGGTAGGTTCCCTGCTGTGAACCCCCTACTGGGCTCATGGCTGGGGCCGTCACCCCAGAGTGGGTGGGAGACTCTAGCCCTGGGCTCTCAGCTCCCCACTCCCCATGGAGCTAACCAGCTGGAGGTAGTGCCCAGGGTTCCTGAAGGGAGCTCCACACCCAGAGCCTGGGCTGCTGCCGGGCTCCCGCGAGGGAGCGGGGAGTCGAGAGCCCAGCGGGGTTCCCAGCAGGGAGCTTCACATGGGGCTAAGAACCCTGGCAGTAGCCAGGCTTAACTCAGTGGAAGCACTCCTGGTGAGGACATGCACCACCGACAGAAGGAGGGCAGTGTGGACATGAAAAGCCCCAGTAATTACTGCGGTGGCCGTAAGTCAGCCTAACATTGGTCGACTTAATTTTGTAGTGTGGATAAGCCCTTAGACTTTTGTAGGGCATTTGATTTAGTACTGCGCAAAATGCTGACATTTTTAAAAATTCACCACTGTCCAATAAAGCACGTTAAATGGATTAACAACTGGCTAACCAACAGATCTCCAACAGCAATTGCCGCCGGTGAGTCATCCTTAAATGGGGGTGTTTCTAGTGGGGTTCCACATGGACTGGTACTAAGCCTGATGCGATTCAACATTTTCATCAGTGATCTGGAAGTAAATATAAAATCACTGCTCATAAAATTGGTGCACGATACAAAAATTGGCAGAGTGGTAAAGGACAATGAAGAGAGGGGCGTTACACAGAGTGACCTGGATTGCTTGGTAAGCTGGAAAATGTGTTTTAATACAGCCAAATGCCAAGTTATATATCTCGGAACAAGTAATACAGGCCCACCTACTGGATGGGGAATTAATCCTGGAAAGCAGAGACTCTGGATTTAGGGGTCACAGTGGACATGCAACTCAACAATGATCTCCCAGTGTGATTCTCTGGCAAAAAAGTGCTAATGCAACCCGTGGGTGTATAAACCCCGTGGGTGTATAAACCCATCCCATAAACCCGTGGGTGTATAAACAGGGGGCTAACGAGTAGCAGCGGGGAGGTGTTTTTACCTCTGCATATGGCATAGTGAGACTGATACTGGAATACTGGAGAGACAAGGTGGGTGAGGTAATATCTTTTATTGGACCAACTTTTGGCCAATAAACAGAAGTTGGTCCAATAAAAGAGGTTACGTTACCCACCTTGTCTCTAATATCCTGGGACCAATAAAGCTACAACAACACTGCCTACTGGAATAGTGGGTCCAGCTCTGGTGTCCACATTTTAAAAAGGCTACTGAAAATTTGGAGAGGTGACAGAAAAGAGCTATAAAAATTATTTGAGGGGTGGAGACAATGCCCTACGGTGAGAGATTTAAAGACCTCAATCTGTTTAGCTTATCAATGGGAGGTGACTTGATTACAATGTATAAGTACTTTCATGCAGAGAAAGAGAAAATACCCGGTACTAAAAAGTTCTTTAATCGCGTGGAGAAAGGCATAACAAGAACCAATAGCTGGAAGCTGAAGGCAGACAAATTCAAATTAGAAACAGGCACATATTTTTAACAGTGACAGTGATTAACCAACAGAACAAACTACCAAGGGAAGTGGTTGATTCTCCATCTCTTGATGTCTTCAGAGCAAGACTAGATGCCTTTCTGCATTAGCCAAATGCAAGTTATTGGGCTCAGTACAGGGGAAACAGGGGGCAATTTAATGGCCTGTGATATACAGGTCAGACTAAATGATCTAATGGTCCCTCTGGCCTTGATTCTATGAATCAGTGGATCATGTTTTGACTCACCTTGGATACAAGTCCACATGGGCCTCTCCTCGACTTCAGTTTGAGTTCCACACATGTGCTGGGAGTGGAATTTGGCTTTGAACATTGAAAAGAGAGCTAAGCCGTGTTATTTCTCTCTGAACAGAGAATCTGGTTTGGTGAGGCGCTGAGCACCCTCAGTTCCCGCTGGCTTCCAAAGGACTTGAGGATACACACCACCATTCAGGAGAGGGCCTGAGCACCATGCAGGGTCAGGCCCCTGAGGTCCCCTGAGAACTCAGTAAGGGAAGTGGCAGGACAGAATTGGGCGCCATTCCCATATGCCATCTGAATTGGTAAACTGCCACTGATACCAGTCAGTTTACCAATGACATCAGTGATCAGACCCTTAAAGCTCTCACAGAGTAGCACTGTTTCACTAAAGAATGGCTTTGATTTGTCAGAAGAGGCATTTCTCTGATCTATAACATGAATATTTATGTTTGATTTGCCTTGTGGTGGGCAAGGGCAGGTGTTTTCTACTCCAAAAGCCTTCAGCAAATTTGTTCTACAGTCAGCTAATTTTATTACTGTACATAAATGTCCTTTACCCTATGGCTCTTGTGGTATTTTCATGATTCTACCCTGGGAATTACAAATCAACTTTCCTTTTGATAAAGGAACGTGCAGTATTTTATTTAGTTATTTTATGTTTATGTTCCGAACAGCTGAAAAAGTATGACATCCCATAAAATGTCTGGGTTAAGCCTTTATGCCTTTGCATATGTGTCTTTTAAAAAGTGTTTTAGCATCTGAACAGAGAAACACAATCCTACGGTTGGAGTCTATTAAGTAAAAAGGGGGAAGGGAAACCCTGAAAACCAATACTTAACGTGTCTTTAAAGTTGCCTCTTTGCATTCCATAGGGACCCACCTTCCATTTAATTAATTTTTTTTCTTTAAGTCGGGAACCTGAATTAATTTTATTTATTTCTATATTTTTTGCAGATGCTTACAATGAACTATATAGGTGAACTATCCCCAAAGGGAACGCATACTTAAGTAATGAAGTATTTTACTACAGAAACTGAAAACTGGCCTCAGAGACCTAATCACAACTTCATTCACAGGGCAACAGCTGAATCAAGAGGAAAGAGTCCCAAACACACAAGTAAATCAGATTTATCAGACCCCCAAATGTGTGGGCCGGTCCCCAGAGCTGCTCCCCAAATCAGTTACATGAGCATTCTGAAAGTTTTCTGGGGTGCATTTGCCATGGGAACTTGGCTGACTTTTATGAGGCTAGTTTTAAAACTGGCACTCCTAGCAGACCGGGGTGTGGTTTTGATCAGCTGTAGAGAGGACTGCAAAAAACTGAATGAAAGCAGTGGGAAACCTATCTGTCTGAGGACATGGGGAGCTACAATATAGAAACATAGTGACAGCTGGACTTTACATAGGATGTGGCAAGTAGCTGCTATTTTATTACATTTCCAGAATACGAACAAAAGTCACATTAAAACCTTATTAGATCTACTAAGCCATTTTCTCCCCTGACTCAGCTAATTAATAATAATTTAAACAACAGGAAGTGTAGCACCCAGAGGCCTCGACTAAGAATAGGACTCAATTGTGCTCAGGACCCCATTGTGGTAAATGCTGTACAAACTCAGGGAAAGAGTCAATCCCTGCCCTGGAGAACTTGCAGTTGAAATAGGCCAGAAAGACAAGAAGCGGAAGGAGAACCAAGAGGGGAAGGGACTTGTTCAAGATCACACAGCATAACAGTGAACAGAACGCAAGTCTCCCAAGTCCCAATCCAGTGCCTTGCCCACTAGATCATGCTGCCATCCCAATGGGGTTTTGTTTTCCAACTGTATGTTTCAGTGCTTTGTGAAGTCCTGCTTAAGGTGATCTCATGGGATGGCCCTTCCACCACTTTCCTTGGGAGATTACTCCACAGATGAAGCTCTTGGTGCTTTAGGATGCTCAGAACCGCACAGGATCCGGCCTAGCAGGCCACACTGTGATGAACAGCTTCATGACATTCAGGCTAAGTTTCTGATATTTTAAATTTAATTTCATTACTCCTAGTCCCTCAGTTAGCACCCCAAGCAAGCACTATAAATGCACGCTCCTGAGCAGGACCCATTAACCCAAGTGAGATCATTTCAAACCCATTTTAAATGCCTGGGCCCCCAATTTAATCATGGGGACCCACCTTTAGGAAAGGCTTTGTATTCGGCAAGACTGGATCTGCTAACGCGGACCAAGTCTTCAATAAAAAGTACGGTGTCAAATACCATTCCATTGAAGTCAATGGGATTACTCATATGCTTAGAGTTTGGCATGTGATTAAGTGTTTTGCTGATGGCTAATGGCTAGTGGAAAGCACAGAAGAAATAGAAATAAAGGAATATAGGAAAAGCTCTCATCATTTTTACTGGATTTCCAGCAGCACCTTGTGATATTATATTGCTGATCGTTGCACTGTTTATATATAAAACACTAGCACTCTATGAAATGCACTATTATGGCTTTTTCAACCATGGATCTATTCAGAAAAGTGACTCTCAAAGAGCTCCATATCTAGGAGCTCCACGTTCAGACCCTGCTTGCGACTACCTGCATTGCAAACCCCTAAATATGCAGTTTCAGTGTCACACGAGCATGCCAGGGCGTTAGACTCAGCACCTCCAAAAGGCACCGGGCACAAATTCTAATAGTTGAATTGTTTGCAGCTGAAAATTTTGGACCGGGCTCTTTTGAAAATTTACCGCTTAGAATTTTTTTTCCTGCTTTGATTCCACTTCACACCCGCTCAGATTAACAGTCGAATGATGGCATGCCAACTGCAAACTCCAGCTGGTAATCAAGCGATTTTCTTCATGTTTCCTCCCTCATCCCCAGCAATAAAGATGCTGCAATTACAACATGGCTGTCAATTTTCTTGATATTAAATGAAGCAGAACAGAATTCCCCTTGCCCTCCAACAGCTTCCTGGGCACTATGAAAAGGAGACAAGCTTCTTTATTTCAGTAAAATGAGCCAACATGTTGAGTAAACAGAGAGCATCCCACCATTTAACGGATTCAAAAACATGACTTATAGTGAATACGCTCCTTGAATTTGTCTCTTTAGCTTACCAAAGAGAAAGTTACGGAGTTGATCACAGTCTAGAATGTCCTACATGGGGAACAAATATTTAATAATGGGCTCTTCAATCTAGCAGAGAAAGGTAAAAGACGGTCTAATGGAAATTGAATCTAGACAAATTCAGACTGGAAATAAGACGTACATTTTTAACTGGGAGAGTTTTTAACCATTGGAACAGCTTACCAAGGTTGTGGTGGATTCTCCATCACTGACAAATTTAAATCAAGACTGCAGGCTTTTCCAAAAGATCTGCTCTAGGAATTATTTGGGGGAAGTCCCATGGCCTGTGTTAAGCAGGAGGTCAGACTAGATGATCACAGTGGACTCTTCTGACCTTGGAATCTAAGAACCAAGTGAGTCTTTGGATTTTCAGAATCAATAGAAAGAAAAAATAAGCTTCCTTGAGTATTAGAGACAGTTACAGACAACAGAGACACTGCCCAAGGCACAGGGCAGGTTAACGCTAAAGTGTGTGGGCTGAAGTTTTTCCCTGACTGTAAAAACAGGGGTTAAGATAGTTCTTTTGTAGCCTGTATTAATTACATACTGGAAGCCAGAGGGGAAGTTGTGATCAGTGACCCTGAGAGGAATTAGAGAGATAGAGCTTTTGGGCACAGAGCTTGCTGGAGTGACGGACGTGGGGATTTAGAGCAAAGAACTGCCTGGTGTTGTTTGTTTCTACTTTGTGTGTGTGTGTGTGTGTGTGTGTGTATTTGTCAATAAAAAAAACCTGATCTCCTCTGAGGTGCAAGATTGCTCCAAAGAATATACCTGACTCCTATCATCCATTTCCCAACTTAACAAAAACAACCGTGCAAGTTCCCAGTTATTGGACCAAAGGGGCAACAATGTTTACTGAGCAATTTTTCTGGCCCTACCCACATTTTGTGTCCCACTCCTGCAATGTACCTCAATGGGAATGGAGGACCCTCGGTATGTTGCCAGAGTGGACACTGTAAGGGCTAACCTAACCCTACACTGGGGTGACTGACTCTCTCAGAGATTCCATTCAGGACTTGCTAAAGCTTCATTGTATTATATCATTTTAAAGAATCTAATTCTTTTCTTTAAACGTTTTTTTAGATTTATGAGGCTCTGCTGCTTGGGAATTTGAAATAGATATAGTGCCCTCCTCTGAGGTGCAAGAATGATTTATGTTGCCAGGCATCCCACTGGCAATAAGCCAGAACTGATCTAGCAGGTACAATTAGCAAACCCTGTAAATCCGCCCAGAAACAGAATGGAACAGGCATATCAATTCTGGGTATGCAGTTGCCCTGATGGTCAGCAACAGGTGCATAAGATATCTGTGCATGTGCACACAAACACACAGAGTTGTGAATCATCTACATAGCAGCAGATTGAACATCAGAATTGGAAGCAGCCGTAATTCCCCAGGGGCCATCTCTCCATAATTATTATTTATTCCCTGCAAATGGGAATTGTAATCTGCTGATTTTGTGGTTGCATTTTTGTGACTTAAAATTCCACATATCACAAGAAACATCAGCCTCACCACCCACATGCCTGGCTAAATCTAGCACATGTGTGGCAGATGAGGGCCACACAATAGCATCTCTCCTTCCCTGTTTAGTGTTAAAATAATGACAATGATCATAACAACATCATCTTAATGCCTGCAGAGCATCTTTCTTCCTGGAGGCACCCCAGGTACTGGTTGGAATCACATTTTTCTCACCACTGAAATGCAGTCGCTGTTGTGGAGGAGCTCAGCAGCTCTTTAGCAAAACCCTGCTGCATCCAGATAAAAGGATGGGGGGATTCAGACGCAGAATGTACTCACCCTAACTAGAATCAGGGCAGATGACAGGACCCAAAACCCCATGTCCTGTGAAAAATGCAATGGGTTTGAGGATGATGACCAACGTTAGTCATCATGAGCTCAGCTTCAACCAAACCAACCACAGAGTGTCGTTTAAAACCACCTGGGGGCATTTATTCAGTACTAACTCAAGGTCCACCAACACTGCTTGCTGCAGTGCCTTGGATTTTGCACAGAGGATTCTCACGCCTGGACTGACCAGGGGCTTGACCTTAAGACTAAATTTTGTCCTGGTCAGTGCTAGCAATGACACTAACAGATAAGTCCTCTGTAGTGTTAGGGCGTCTGGGCCTTTAAGGGCCCAGCTTCCCAGACAGAGAGTCTGCCAGGAGCACAGGGAAGCTCTTGTTATGCACCGTGTAAAAGAGGAGGCACCCCGGAGGCAGCTGCCCATGGCGGGATAAACAGCTCTTTGCAGGGTTAATTTGTTACAAAAGCCCCACAGCCCTAATCCAGAATTCGTAGCACAGTCCGAACACTTCCTTCTCTCTTTGAAGTCCCAATCGTCCATCAACACACCCAGTACAGCTCTGACATCTCTCACCACTCATCACTGCAGCCTCTCTAGCTGGGGGTGCTTCTCCACACTCTTTCATGCTCAGGTTTTGTTCTCAGCTCTCACCTGCTCAGGTCTCCGTCACTCCCAGCCTTCAGCCCTCGCTGGCCTTCTGGCTACAGATCTCCAGCTCAGAGAACCAGCAGGCACCTCCCTCTGCTGCTCTTGGCCTTCAGTCCCATCCAGCCCTCTCTGGCCATGGCTCCCTGGCCTGGGAAAGTTTGTCGGGGAGCCCTTCTGAATGCCTTCTGCTTTCACCAGCCTGATCTGTCTCCCCTGCTCAACTAGGGAGCTTTCACCATTCTCTCCTTCAGGGGCATCCCTTCCCTGAAATTCTCTGCCCAGCTCTGCTGTTCTTCTGATCAGTCTTTGCTTCTCTGAACACCTTCAGCTCTTCTCTCCCACTCTGGATTCTCCCTTCCCTTTGTGCTCTCTCTCATGTATAACTCCCAGGGGCAGTCCCACCCTTCTCATCGCACCACCAAGCTAGAATGCACCTGGACTAGTACAGGAGAGCTGGGCCCAACTGATTTTAAAGGGGCCAGCATGCCCTGTTACACACAGCCCGTTGGAATAGAACTCAGAATAAAGCAGAGTCCTTGGCAAGCCCCTGTTACCCTAAGCACTGTGTGATCACTGAATAACATATTCCTTTTTTCTAGGGAACCCTGCTTGGCAGGCAAAGGGTTTCCACAAGGGTCTGGAGGATGCACAGCTATGGTATGCTTTGATGCACCCTGACTGAGAGCAGCTAGCACCCCAGCTGCTGCCAAGAAAAAGACTTGCTACCAGGGTAGACATGTCCTCTTGGGGATGAGGTATGGAATGACCCAGTAGCCTGGCCCACTTCCAAGAACTCCCTGGAGCACTGAGGAACAATTTGGTGCATACAGCACTAGCAAACCAGCACCACAACACTTAGAATATCCAGGTTGGGCGGGACCTCAGGGGGTATCTAGTCCAACCCCCTGCTCAAAGCAGGACCGATCCCCAATTTTTGCCCCAGATCCCTAAATGGCCCCCTCAGGGATTGAACTCACAACCCTGGGTTTAGCAGGCCAATGCTCAAACCACTGAGCTATCCCTCCCCCTCAGTGGAGCTATGCCATTTTACACCAGACGAGAACTGGCCTCTTGGCTTGCAAGCGCCGATGGTGAGATTACTGTCTAATGAGGTGATGCTGCAGAAGGCACTGCCAGTAAAGACTATTAATAATGATATTTCACATAACGATGGCAGGGCTGTGCCAAACGTCTATCTGCAGCCTTCATTTAAAATAATGAGATGTAGTGAAGCTAAATTAGAAGCCACATATTGGATTAAATAATAGACGATCGCCATATGTATTAAATTTGATCTTTTACTGCAGCAGGATGTTAGTAATAAAAACAAGGCCAATAGCTAGTCAACATCATAAATCCAGAGCATATTCATGAGATGTTTCTTTTCCTAGCAGCTAGAGGGAGGCCTGTAGCAGGAGTCCATGTGATGAAGATGAGCGTGAAGATGAAGGTGGGTG
The DNA here is from genome assembly GCF_965140285.1 of Lepidochelys kempii. Taxonomy (NCBI): domain Eukaryota; kingdom Metazoa; phylum Chordata; order Testudines; family Cheloniidae; genus Lepidochelys; species Lepidochelys kempii. Next base: position 101,136,492 of record NC_136387.1, on the reverse strand, counting down.
CAAAGAGGGTATAAATGCTACCAGATCAGAATTCTCCATTCCCACAGATGAATGGGAACATTTTATACCCAGCTTGCACTCAATTACTGGACAAAGTGGAAGCCCCTGGAGGGAATTAGGCCCATAATCATTGCTTGGTTAAAGGATGAACATCATTAAAACATCCTGCTACTAAATTATAAATTACTTCACTCTTATAAATGAATACATGAATTAAAACAACTTGATTGATGGCCTTATGTGCCATGGCGCTGGTCAAAAATTTTTGCCACAGAACTGTTTTCCATCAGAACACGCAGCTGCATTGAAACTGAAATGTTTCATGTGAACACGTTGATTTTTTTGGAAAAGGAAATGTCCGAATGAATTGTTTCCACTTTCTCTCTTCATCCTGATCATGAAAAAACATTTAATTTCAATAACATCCATTCAATTCATTTTGTTTCAACTTTTAGGTTATACTGAAAGATGATTTTTAGTATATTGTGTTTAATATTATGTACTCATTACATACAGCATTTTCTATTATAATGCATTGGTGTGTTCAAAATGAAATATTTCAGTGTTTCCAAATGGAGAATTTTATTTACTGATTTTTGGAAATCCTGTTCCACGAGAGATTTTGAAGCGTGGGCTTTTCACTCCAATTTGGAATGAAAACAAGGTTCAAAACGTTGGTGTTTCCCCAGAGTGTAAATGTCTACAGCACCTTCTTGGAAAATGTTTGGAAGTACTTTAGGAGAGACCTTCCCAGCCTTGGCAGCTGCCAGACTCGTCCAGGGTGGAGGCAATGGTGGAGAAGAACAGTGCAGCTGGAGAAAGTTACCTGATTCCAGATCTCCCCTCCTTCTCCAAAGCAAATGGACTCCTGAGGCTCGGATTTAAGCCACGCCAGCTAATGAAGCTGGCTCAGAAGAGCAGCTCATATTTACAGGTCTGCAGGCCATAGCCCAGTCACATGCAGGGCAAGGACACTGCAGCCTTTTAAGGGTTATTACTAATCATGTGTATTACAGTTGTGTCTGGAAGCCCAAACTGATATCCGGGCACCATGATGTGCAGTGCTGCACAAACACATCCTGAGAGACTGTCCCTGCCCCAAAGGGCTTACAATCTACATAGACAAGGCAGAATGGAAACATTGTTATCCCAGTTTAACAGAGAGGAAATCAAGACACAGAAACATTAAATGACTTGCCCAAGGTCTATGGCAGAGGCAGGAATTGAACCCGTATCTCTTGAGTTCTAATCTGGTATCACCTACTTCTGGGCACGCTCCCAGAGCTATTATGCCTTCCTCGGACTTCCACATACACCAAGCAACCGCCACTGGTGTGCTACACCTCTGCACCTCCACACTGTGTCTCTCCCTCTCAGAGACAAACTCCCTCGATACGTCATTGAGAGCAAAGCATAATATTTCCTCTATGAGCTACACACATGGTGTAACTGAGTAGAATGCTTCAAGGCTGAGGAAATTATAGTGCTTGTCTGATTTAGTTGGGGATTGGTTCTGCTTTGAGCAGGGGGTTGGACTAGATGACCTCCTGAGATCCCTGCCAACCCTGATCTGCTATGATTCTATGAAAACTAAGAGTATATTTCTTGCCTATCATATGTCTTGGATGCAGTGCTAGGATCCCTAGCAGAGAATGAAAGCTGGTACTAGCAGAGTCTGCCAATCAGCAACCTGCGGAAGCAGTTGTGATCTGTGTGTCCTGTCACTGTTTTCACGTCAGCCGTTGCTTTCACACACTTTGGGTGCTGTACAATAATAAGCAACAACAACGTTTCTGCATGTGACTTTCACTCTACAGCTCTGGTTGTTATATCACTTATTTTCCCATTAGATCTAGCAAAAAGAACAGGAGTACTTGTGGCATGTTAGAGACTAACACATTTATTAGAGCATAAGCTTTCGTGGGCTAAAACCCACTTCATCAGATGCATAGACTGGAACATAGAGTAAGAAGATATAGATATATATATATACATACAGAGAAGGTGGAAGTTGCCATACAAACTGTAAGAGGCTAATTAATTAAGATGAGCTATTAGCAGGAGAAAAAAACTTTTGTAGTGATAATCAAGATGGCCCATTTAGACAGTTGACAAGAAGGTGTGAGGATACTTAACATGGGGAAATAGATCCAATTGCCAACTATCTAAATGGGCCATCTTGATTATCACTACAAAAGTTTTTTTCTCCTGCTGATAATAGCTCATCTTAATTAACTAGCCTCTTACAGTTGGTATGGCTACTTCCACCTTTTCATGTTCTCTGTATGTATGTATATATATCTTCTTACTATATGTTCCATTCTATGCATCCGATGAAGTGGGCTGTAGCCCACGAAAGCTTATGATCTAATAAATTTGTTAGTCTCTAAGGTGGCACAAGAACTCCTGTTCTTTTTGCGGATACAGACTAACATGGCTGCTACTCTGAAACCTGTCATTAGATCTAGATCATCTGTAAACCACAGCCCTCCTAACCCACTTTAAAATATACTTAATGAAAATACAGAAGGGAAACACCCCAACGAACAAACCAGTGTAGGGAAAATGCTCAGACGGGAGGTAAAGCACTGGCAAGGTTTATTACCAGCCACGTCATCACCAGGAATCCTAGAAATCCGTTTGCCATGGGAAAACGTGGGAATCTTTCATTTTTACACTTTGTGAAAACATAAAAACATACATTATCTTTTAACTAATTTTTTCTGAAAGTACCAGTGTCACTTCTTCAATGCACACAACCTCCCCCTCTTGTGGTTGAAATTTGAATGCACTTTAAATTTACATAGCTAAACACACTCCAATAAACTGCTTCCGGTGTATAGAGATTACCCAGTGGTGTATAAGAACACAAGAACGGCTATACTGGGTCAGACCAAAGGTCCAGCTAGCCCAGTATCCTGTCCTCCGACAGTGGCCAATGCCAGGTGCCCCATAGGGAATGAACAGAACAGGTAATCATCAAGTGATCCATCCCCCTGTCGCTCATTCCCAGCTTCTGGCAAACAGAGGCTAGAGACACCATCCCTGTCCATCCTGGCTAATAGCCACTGATGGACCTACACTCTGTGAACTTATCTAGTTCTTTTTTGAACCCTGTTATAGTGTTGGCCTTCACAACATCCTCTGGCAAAGAGTTCCACAGGTTGACTGTGCATTGTGTGAAGAAATATTTCCTTTTGTTTGTTTTAAACCTGCTGCCTATTAATTTCATTTGCTGACCCCTAGTTCTTGTGTTATGAGAAGGAGTAAATAACTCTTCCTTATTTACTTTCTCCACACCAGTCATGATTTTATAGACCTCTATCATATCCCCCCTTAGTCGTCTCTTTTTCAAGCTGAAAAGTCCCCATTTTATTAATCTCTCCTCATACAGAAGCTGGATTTTTATGGGTTCTTTTTTATCAGAGAATTTATTTTTTTTATCATGGTCTAGACCCTGAATGTATGGATCACCACTGAAAATGGCACATCCAGCACTGACCGTGGGAAACAGGGCCAACACACCCCAACAACTGGTGGATTATTCTATAATTAGATTCACCTAACCAGTAAGAAAATGAGCTTCTGTAGCACTGGTTAACAAGAAGCCAAAACAGAGTCCCCTTAGGCAATCCAGCCCTTATCACCACCCAGACATCTGGTCTTTATGATGAGAGGTTACTGAAAACCAGATTCAGCATATATAAAGTTCTTCCAGTCCCAAAGGATCAGCTACTTTCCCAGGTCAATATATAATTCAGATAAAAAACCATGCTATCAGCCAATCCTTAGTAAACCAAAGGTTTTATTAATAGTAAAAAAGACACAAAGATGGACTACAAGCCGTCAGGAACAGTATCCCCGATAATGTCACGGCAAACCTGGTGGCTGAACTTTGTGACTTTGTCCTCACCCATAACTATTTTACATTTGGGGACAATGTATACCTTCAGATCAGCGGCACTGCTATGGGTACCCGCATGGCCCCACAGTATGCCAACATTTTTATGGCTGACTTAGAACAACGCTTCCTCAGCTCTTGTCCCCTAATGCCCCTACTCTACTTGCGCTATATTGATGACATCTTCATCATCTGAATCCATGGAAAAGAAGCCCTTGAGGAATTCCACCATGATTTCAACAATTTCCATCCCACCATCAACCTCAGCCTGGACCAGTCCACACAAGAGATCCACTTCCTGGACACTACAGTGCTAATAAGCGATGGTCACATAAACACCACCCTATTCCGGAAACATACTGACCACTATTCCTACCCACATGCCTCCAGCTTTCATCCAGACCACACCACACAATCCATTGTCTACAACCAAGCTCTACGATACAACCGCATTTGCTCCAACCCCTCAGACAAAGACAAACACCTACAAGATCTCTATCAAGCATTCTTACAACTACAATACCCACCTGCTGAAGTGAAGAAACAGACTGACAGAGCCAGAAGAGTACCCAGAAGTCACCTACTACAGGACAGGCCCAACAAAGAAAATAACAGAACGCCACTAGCCATCACCTTCAGCCCCCAACTAAAACCTCTCCAACGCATCATCAAGGATCTACAATCTATCCTGAAGGACGATGCATCACTCTCACAAATCTTGGGAGACAGGCCAGTCGTTGCTTACAGACAGCCCCCCAACCTGAAGCAAATACTCACCAGCAACCACACACTACACAACGAAAACACTAACCCAGGACCCTATCCTTGCAACAAAGCCCGTTGCCAACTGTGTCCACATATCTATTCGGGGGACACCATCATAGGCCTAATCACATCAGCCACACTATCAGAGGCTTGTTCACCTGCACATCTACCAATGTGATATATGCCACCATGTGCCAGCAATGCCCCTCTGCCATGTACATTGGTCAAACTGGACAGTCTCTACGTAAAAGAATAAATGGACACAAATCAGACGTCAAGAATTACAACATTCAAAAACCAGTTGGAGAACACTTCAATCTCTCTGGTCACTCGATTACAGACCTAAAAGTGGCAATACTTCAACAAAAAAACTTCAAAAACAGACTCCAACGAGAGACTGCTGAATTGGAATTAATTTTCAAACTGGATACAATTCACTTAGGCTTGAATAGAGACTGGGAGTGGATGGGTCATTACACAAAGTAAAACTATTTCCCCATGTTTATTCCACCCCCTACTGTTCCTCAGACGTTCTTGTCAACTGCTGGAAATGGCCCACTTTGATTATCACTACAAAAGCTCCCCCCCTCCCACCACTGGTAATATCTCACCTTAAGTGATCACTCTCATTACAGTGTGTATGGTAACACCCATTGTTTCATGTTCTCTATGTATATAAATCTCCCCACTGTATTTTCCACTGAATGCATCTGATGAAGTGAGCTGTAGCTCAAAAGCTTATGCTCAAATAAATTGGTTAGTCTCTAAGGTGCCAAAAGTCCTCCTTTTCTTTTTGCGGACACAGACTAACACGGCTGCTACTCTGAAACCTGTAAATAGTTAAGGAGTCATAGGACTGGAAGGGACTTCAAGAGGTCATCTAGTGAGTCCCCTGCACTCGTGGCAGGACTAAATATTATCTAGACCATCCCTGACAGGTGTTTGTCTAACCTGCTCTTAAAAATCCCCAGTGATGGAGATTCCACAACCTCCCTAGGCAATTTATTCCAGTGCTTAAACACCCTGACAGTTAGGAATTTTTTCCTAATGTCCAACCTAAACCTCCCTTGCTGCAATTTAAGTCCATTGTTTTTTGTCTTATCCTCAGAGGTTATGTATTATAAGTATATATTACTCTTGATTTTCACAGTTTGCAGGTCAGGATAACAGTGATGTTATCTTTTAGCTTGTAATTAGTCTCTCTAGTTCACCCAAGCAGATTGGGAGTCATTCAGTCCTATGTTCAAAGCTTTCTTAGAAAATCACAGCCCAGAGATGAGAAGCAGGAATGAAGACAAAGCAGTGATGTCACAGTTTGCAATTTATAGCTCAGCTCACAGGCATGCAAAGTCACTGGCAAAAGATGGAGTCTTAGATCACATGTCCTAATCACCTGTTCTTACATGCTTTCTTGAATCACAGGGATAGCCATTTGCTCCACACTGTCTGAGGTATGCTGTCATAAATATAAAGGGAAGGGTAACCACCTTTCTGTATACAGTGCTATAAAATCCCTTCTGGCCAGGGGCAACATCCTGTTACCTGTAAAGAGTTAAGAAGCTCAGCTAACCTGGCTGGCACCTGACCCAAAGGACCAATAAGGAGACAAGATACCTTCCAATCTTGGGGCGGGGGGGGGGGGGAGGGTTTTGTTTGTGCTCTTTGTTTACCTGGTTGTTCTCTCTTGGGACTGAGAGAGGCCAGAGAGAAATCCATCTTCTCCAACCCATCCTAATCCAAGTCTCCAATATTGCAACCAGTAGAGGTAAACCAGGCAAGGCGGATTAGTTTATCTTTTGTTTTATGTGAATTTTCCCTGTGTTAAGAGGAAGGTTTATTCCTGTTTTCTGTAACTTTAAGGTTTTGCCCAGAGGGGGATCCTCTGTGTTTTGAATCTGAATACCCTGTAAAGTATTTTCCATCCTGATTTTACAGAGGTGATTCTTTTACCTTTTCTTTAATTAAAATTCTTCTTTTAAGAACCTGATTGATTTTTCATTGTTCTTAAGATCCAAGGGTTTGGGTCTGTGTTCACCTGTACAAATTGGTGAGGATTATTATCAAGCCTTCCCCAGGAAAGGGGCTGTAGGGCTTGGGGGGATATTTTGGGGGAAGACATCTCCAAGTGGGCTCTTTCCCTGTTCTTGGTGGTGGCAGCATACTGTTCAAGGACAAGGCAAAGTTTGTACCTTGGGGAAGTTTTTAACCTAAGCTGGTAAGAATAAGCTTAGGGGGTCTTTCATGAGGGTCCCCACATCTGTACCCTAGAGTTCAGAGTGGGGAAGGAACCCTGACATATGCTTAAGAAGGGCTCACTTAAGAGCGGATTCCCCTTAATGGCCCATCATCACATGGATGGTGGGTCCATCAAGGAATGGATGGCCCAAACACAGGGATGGCTAGTCTGGATGTAAAATTTCCATATGGGTGTCACCCAAGGAACAAAACATGTCTGAGATACAGACACGTAGCAAAGTTTCATAACTTCATGTGCAAAGAGGATACATGCATATAAACATGATAATCACTGTTAGCAGAGTAGAAGTCTCAAATGATACCTTACATGACATACATTGTACAAGATTTGTTGCAATTGTATAATAGGAGTAACAACAAGGATATACATGGTCATCTTCCTTTTCATACAGCACCAGGCACGGAAAGCTAGGGCCCTTGGTCATCACAAGATAAAGCTTTGTAAGAGGTCTTGCCTTCAAAATGGGAATGGCAGGGCAAACTGGATGCAGAGTCAGTAGGGAGCAAATTAGGGGGTGAGTTAGAAATGAAGACCAGGGAGTGTTGTAGTGGGTAATTTAATGGAGCTGATTTGAGCTAGTTGTCAGAGATTCAAATTCCAGAAAACAAGGTACCCTCGGGTTCTTCGTTGTAGTTGTTTTTGGTTGTTGTTGTTGTTTTTTTTTTACCCAGATCTTTCTGTTCACCCATTCAGACCCCAGTAGCCACAAAAGAGGCTTAGGCTAAAGAATCCCCCCGAAGTCACAGACCAGTGCAGCAGGCTCACCGAACCAATACAAAGAAGAAAGGAAAACTCCTGGCTTCTTGTACAATTGCTGGAGAGAACTGCAAGGAGGCAAAGAGTGCGGTAGGGATTGTTCATCACGTCGTCACTCAGGCAAAATTCCCACTGACTTAGGCCAGGCCTATTCTAGGAGAGCTTGACTGGTACCAGCATACAGGTATATCACCCTGGCAACGTGCTCCTGGCGTGGATACAGCTTGTACTGGCAAAGCTGAGTTTTTACTAGTATAGCCTATTCCACACCCCCTGAGTGGAACATGGGCTCGTCTGCACAACAAAGTCAGGTCGACCTAGCAATGGTGCTCAGTGGTGTGAAAAATTCATATCCCTGAGAGACGTAGTGCTGTTCTACACCCTTCTTAAGTTGATGTAACTTACGTCGCTCATGGGCATCTCTTCACCATCTCCCTGAAGGCCCCCACGTGGGTGGAGCAGGGAGGGGGAGAGGCGGAGGGACGGCGGAGCCTCAGGGCAGGACAGTGGCGCACTCCAGAGGGGGTGGGACGTCTGTTTGGGGAGGCTTAGCCTCCCGTGGCCTATTATACCCGCCACCCATGCTGGACATCCTGGCTAAATGAGGCTTGAGGTTGTGAACAAACTATCTTCTATTATTTTGGTTTCAGCTGGGAAACAGGACTTTGTACCTTTCTTGCAAATAAAGAAGACTGCATTAAAGGTACCAGATTCCATCACCAATTTCTCCTCCCAGGTGGAAAAACCTACAAGACCCAAATTGTGGCTCGCCACTTAGATCAAAAGGGGTAACATCAGCCAAAGTGTAGGTTTGCCAACTGTGTCGACACTAGGTGCTTCGGCTGGTGCAGCTATTGATCACAAAACACACCCCTTCATATACGTGACCAATATAATGATGCCAGCAGAAGTGTGTAATGTAGACATGGCCCCAAATGAGAGTGTTGGCTGAATAAAGACTATGGGAATGCAGGATACTGGTTAGGGTGGTAAGGCATCAGAGAATGAGGCAGAGGCAACTAGACAGAATCAAACAATTCTATGGCAAACATCAAAGCAGTGCAAAGACAGCATTTATTTTCAAAATTATCTTAACATTAATTTTCCAGGTTTTCATTAAAAAATGAAAGAAAAATTAATTTTAGGCAACCAAAAAGAGAGGGGGTAAAAATACAAAAAAAGTTTTGGGGAATTTTTTGTGTGGAAAACATTGACAAAAACCTACATTTTTTTTTTCCAAATTTTCCATGAAAATGACAAGTTTTGTCAGCTGTTGTCTCAGGCACAATGCTGGAGGATAGGATGAAAATTCAAAATGATCTGGACAAACTAGAGAAGTAAATAGGATGAAATTCAATAAGGACACATGCAAAGTACTCCATTTAGGAAGGAAAAACCAGTTGCACACATACAAAATGGGAAATGACTGCCCAGGAAAGAGTACTGCGGAAAGGGATCTGTGGGTCATAGCGGATCACAAGCTAAATATGAGTCAACAATGTAACACTGTTTCCAAAAAAAGTGAACATCATTCTTGGTGTATTAGCAGGAGTGTTGTAAGCAAGACATGAGAAGTAATTCTTCTGCTCTACTCAGCATTGATTAGGCCTCAGCTGGAGTATTGTGTCCTGTTCTGGGTGCCAAATATCGGGAAAGAGGTGGACAAACTGAAGAAAGTCCAGAGAAGAGCAACAAAAATGATTAAAGGTTGAGAAAACATGACCTATGAGGAAAGATTGAAAAAAAAATTGGGTTTGTTCAGTCTGGAGAAGAGAAGACTGAGAGGAGACATGATAACAGTTTTCAAGTACATAAAAGGTTGTTACAAGGAGGAGGGAGAAAAATTGTTCTCGTTAACCTCTGAGGATAGGACAAGAAGCAATGGGCTTAAATTGCAGCAAAGGAGGTTTAGGTTGGACTTTAGGAAAAACTTCCTGTCAGTGTGATTAAGCCCTTGAATAAATTGCCTAGGGAGGTTGTGGAATCTCTGTAATTGGAGGTTTTTAAGAATAGATCAGACAAACACCTGTCAGGAATGGTCTAGTTATTACATAGTCCTGCCTTGCGTGCAGGGGACTGGACTAGATGACCTCTTAGGGTCCATTCCAGTCTTATGATTCTGTGATTTTGTGAGTAAGTGGAGTACTTTGAATCATGGCTAAGACCTGTGCATTCCATGAGGATTTGTAGAGCCACATATGGTTCTCTACCCATGGACAGAGAATCCAAAGGATAGAGGAATGGAGGAACACAGAACAAGTGTACACAGAACACGAGAAGATGTAGAAATTCCCATAATGCACTGACTGGCAGACGAGTTGTTTGTTGGATAACAATGTATGCAAAGACACCTGTTGCTGAAATCTCTGTAAGCAGATGTTCCATAGGCTAAGAAAAATCACAAGATCCCATAATACCCAAGACCTGTTTTCCCTTCTCTCCTCCTCCCTACCCCCAAATTTCCCAGCTCTTTTCTACTTGACAGTTGACATAAGATGGTGGAGGGTCAAAGTCATCCAGTGAAGGCAATCAAGACAGACCAGTGATGAATTTGGACTAGAGGCTGAAAAAGGCCTAAGATCTTGTGGTTAGACAGTATGATTGAGACATACAGTAAAAGATGTTCGACAGAAGGGAACAGGGAACAACTCCGTGATCATTTGTACTAACGCTGGAGACACCATGGACAGTGCTGTTTAGTGGTTAGTTCAGGGCCTGGGCTCCTGGGTCCCATTCCAAACTCTGTCACTGACTTTCCATAAGACTTTGTGCAAATTAACCTTGAGCATGGAGCTTGTATGAATTCCATGTACCACTGAAACCCCACCTTGTGTATGCTTGCTGAGCTAGGGTGAAGTTCACCTTTAGTCTCTGTGCCTCAGTTTACTCATTTGCAAGCTGTACAGAGAACATCTGCCTGTCTCAAAGGGACCTCGTGTGACTTCTTTAATGTTTGTAAAATCCATTGGAGTCTCTGGTGAAAGTGTCTATGGAAATAGGAGGTTTTATTATATTTTTTAAAATCAATTAGGGATCAACTGTGAGCTGGACACTGCTCCCCTGCACAGAATATCTGCATCTGGATCTCAAAACAGATAAATCATCAACAGATTGCTGGTCTCCCTCCTTCGTGGGTGGGCAGGCAGACAGGAGGAGTTGGGGGACCCTTGACTCTGCCCGGGCAAAAGCAGCAGCTAGCACAAAGGGAGAAATAATTTGTGCCCAGAAAAGGGCTAGTGAACCCTACATCCCCTATGAAACAGCTACTCTTTGAATCACAATTTAGTGCTTGCTCTGCTCCTGGCACTGCATAACTACGTGCTGTCCCTTGTTAGAGACAGATTGCAAGACACCAGCCTCATCTTTAATGTTTATAAAGTGCAGATCACTGAGCTCTCTGTGCGTAAAGTATTACTGTAAAGCCTACTTTTCTACAGAGGTGTGTCCGAAACTGCACAGGGTTCAAAGTCACACATACAGAAGCTGTGCAAAGAGCCACGCCTTTCTCGTTCGCCAAGGAGGCAGAACAGAGCACTAGGCTTTTTGGCCATCACATCCCACTGCAGCAGGATGGAAAGTATGTTCCCGTATCACGGTGGCCATAGATATTTGTACTTGCCCATTTTTTCCCTGTGCCTTAGTTCCCCATCTGTTAAATGAGGATAAAACTTCTGTGTTATGCAGGAGGTTAGATTGCGTGATTGCAGTGGTTCCTTCAAGCCTTGTGATCTATGAATCTATATATTAGCTAGATAGTCATCATCCTTTTGAGAAAAACAGCTTGACATTTACGGGGGTGGGAAAAAGAGCACGACAAATTCAAAAATACTTTAGCAACCCCTAAATGTAGCTTGCGAGGTTTTCAAATCCTTCAACTCCTCAAGTTTTGCCCACTCCTGTTCCATAAAGTGAAGAATGGTAAAAAATAATCAAGAATTTTATTAACATGCAAATGTCTGTAAGCTAATTACATTCCAAAACTACCTCTCTCCCAGACAGAAATTACCCAAATCAGATCAATGTGAATATTAATGAGATTGACATTTCCTATATTGGAGGCCAGATCCAAAGGGCAGGCTGCCCCCAAAGCCCTCTTGGCTGAATGACCATATCAACCTAATAAAGTTCTGTTGCATCAATATTGTTCCTGTTTCAGCACTTAGCATAATTAATGCAGATGCAATCAGCGTGAAGAGGAAAACACTCTTTGAAAGTGTTCCCAGTGCTGCGGCTCCAATGGTATTTTAAAAGTGGACTAATCAAATGCTAATCAGCTGAGAGAGTTCAGGCGGGTGGAGAGACAAACAATCTAACACGCTTAGGATGCCCGCAGCGGCTGATTATCTCGTAGCCCTGGAAATGCACAGCCTGATAAGGGTGGCAGTTTGTTTCCATCTGGTCTTTTAACAAGAGTCATTTTAATTGTCTGAATATTTGTTTTTCCAATTGGGAGCACTTGAAACCTTTTGCAGCCCGCAATCCGTCACTTCTCTTCACTCCCAAGTGGAAGTGACACGGTCAAATAGTTTGGATACAAAAGTTACTTTTTTATTATTTATTTCCCACTTCCCAGAGGAAAAAAAGCCCCCACACCTATTGTTATTTGAGTTACAGTAACATCAAGAGGCTCCAACCAAGATGAAGGCCCTGCTGTATTCGGAAATGTAGTAAAAGACCATCACCACTCTGAACAGTTTGCAATCTCAGTAGATGAGAAGACAAACGGGAATAGAGGCAAAATGACATGCTTGAGATCCCCCAGCAGCAGGGAATAGATCCCAGGGCTTCTAACCCCCCAGCCACTAGCCTAGCTACTGGTGCACACTGTCTCTCTAAGGCGGTGGTGTAGTGGAGCTGGAAGATGCTGGAAAAGCATTCTGGCTCCATGATACCACTGTGCCCACTTGCTACAGCATGCATGTGGGGGAGGCTAGGGCAGGGTTGGGGACCAGGTTAGAACAGCGTGGGTGCATAGGTGCTGGAACAAGGGGTGCTGGGGCTGCATCCCTGGCTTGAAGTGGTTTCTATCATATCCAGGGTTTACAGTTTGGTTCAATGGCTCTCAGCACCCACACTATAAAGACTGTTCCAGCTCCCCTGCCTGGGTGTGCGGGGGTGGGAGGGTTAAGAGCAGTGTTGGGGCAACCTTTAAAAAAGGGAAGAAGGAAGATCCTGGGAACTACAGGCCAGTCAGCCTCACCTCAGTCCCTGGAAAAATCATGGAGCAGGTCCTCAAAGAATCAATCCTGAAGCACTTGCATGAGAGGAAAGTGATCAGGAACAGCCAGCATGGATTCACCAAGGGAAGGTCATGCCTGACTAATCTAATCGCCTTTTATGATGAGATTACTGGTTCTGTGGATGAAGGGAAAGCAGTGGATGTATTGTTTCTTGACTTTAGCAAAGCTTTTGACACGGTCTCCCATAGTATTCTTGTCAGCAAGTTAAGGAAGTATGGGCTGGATGAATGCACTATAAGGTAGGTAGAAAGCTGGCTAGATTGTCGGGCTCAACGGGTGGTGATCAATGGCTCCATGTCTAGTTGGCAGCCGGTATCAAGTGGAGTGCCCCAAGGGTCGGTCCTGGGGCCGGTTTTATTCAATATCTTCATAAATGATCTGGAGGATGGTGTGGATTGCACTCTCAGCAAATTTGCGGATGATACTAAACTGGGAGGAGTGGTAGATACACTGGAGGGGAGGGATAGGATACAGAAGGACCTAGACCAATTGGAAGATTGGGCCAAAAGGAATCTGATGAGGTTCAATAAGGATAAGTGCAGGGTCCTGCACTTAGGACGGAAGAACCCAATGCACAGCTACAGACTAGGGACCGAATGGCTAGGCAGCAGTTCTGCGGAAAAGGACCTAGGGGTGACAGTGGACGAGAAGCTGGATATGAGTCAGCAGTGTGCCCTTGTTGCCAAGAAGGCCAATGGCATTTTGGGATGTATAAGTAGGGGCATAGCGAGCAGATCGAGGGACGTGATCGTTCCCCTCTATTCGACATTGGTGAGGCCTCATCTGGAGTACTGTGTCCAGTTTTGGGCCCCACACTTCAAGAAGGATGTGGATAAATTGGAGAGAGTCCAGCGAAGGGCAACAAAAATGATTAGGGGACTGGAACACATGAGTTATGAGGAGAGGCTGAGGGAGCTGGGATTGTTTAGCCTGCAGAAGAGAAGAATGAGGGGGGATTTGATAGCTGCTTTCAACTACCTGAAAGGGGGTTCCAAAGAGGATGGCTCTAGACTGTTCTCAATGGTAGCAGATGACAGAACGAGGAGTAATGGTCTCAAGTTGCAGTGGGGGAGGTTTAGATTGGATATTAGGAAGAACTTTTTCACTAAGAGGGTGGTGAAACACTGGAATGCGTTACCTAGGGAGGTGGTAGAATCTCCTTCCTTAGAGGTTTTTAAGGTCAGGCTTGACAAAGCCCTGGCTGGGATGATTTAACTGGGAATTGGTCCTGCTTCGAGCAGGGGGTTGGACTAGATGACCTTCTGGGGTCCCTTCCAACCCTGATATTCTATGATTCTATGATTCTATGCTTAGAAATCAACATCAGGGTGGGGTGAGAAGTCCCAGGTGGTGCGGAGATGCTGCAGTTGAGTAGATCTCTGCTCTAAGGCTACATCTACACTACGAGCTAGGCATGTAATTCCCTACCTTGTGCAGACATCCCTGGGTGAGCTCTCCTCCAGTATCTCATTACGAGGAGGCACAAACCCACCTGGAACTGGTGGGTTCGTACTCGGCCTGGCTCATTCTTTGGCAATGTTGGCAACCCCAACAAAGCAACACTGTGCTGGAGCATGAAAATCAGCAGGCAAAGTTAATTTTAAAGAGAGAGTGAAACTGACCAAACTAGTTGCCCTATCTAAAAACCAGCGAAGTGCAAAAAAGTAAACAAAGACTATAAAGGACAAAAAGTATGTTAGATCCTTTACATTGTTTCAGCCCCAATAATCTAAAGCAATAACACAGGGAAGGGAAAAATTAGCTTTCATGTTATGTCTACCTTCCTTGCTTTTTTCCAGCTGGATGGCACCACGTGAAAATCTTTGGAGGAAGAAAAAATACAAAACCAAACTCATCCTGTGTTCTGCAGGTGGTCGGATTAGACCAGGGGTGGCCAACCTGTGCTCCGGAGCCCCATGCGGCTCTTCACAAGTTAAGATGCGGCTCCTTGTCTAGGCACCGACTCTGGGGCTGGAGTTACAGGCGCCAACTTTCCAATGGGCCGGGGGGCGCTCACTGCTCAACCCCTGGCTCTGCCACAGGCCCTGCCCCCATTCCACCCCTTCCTGCCCTCTCTCCTGAGCCTGCCATGCCCTTGCTCCTCCCCCCTCCCTCCAGAGTCTCCTGCATGCCACGAAACAGCTGATGGGGAGGTGCGGGGAGGGAGGGGGAGGTGCTGATTGGTGGGGCTGCCGGTGGGTGGGAGGCGCTGGGAGCAGGGTGGGAGAGCAGATGGGGGGCTGCTGACATATTACTGTGGCTCTTTGGCAATGGACATTGGCAAATTCTGGCTCCTTCTCAGGCTCAGGTTGGCCACCCCTGGATTAGACGGTCATCATGGTCTCTTCTGGGCTTAAAATCTATGAATCTCTGATGGTTGACAGCTAGTCTACACTTAAAAACCTTTACTGGTATCACTATGTTGCTTAAGGGTGTGATTTTGTTTGTTGTAGTGGTAAAACACTCTAGATGCAGATGCAGTTATAAAGTTGTGTGTGTGTTTGTGGGCATGCGTGTGCATGCGTGGAGCTATACAGATACCTTATATGGTACAGCTTATTTCAGTTCCCAACGCAGAAAAAGTTATACCGGTATAAGGAATTTTATATCAGTACAACTGTGCCTACACTGGAGGGTGGGGAAAGCAATTTAACTATACTGGTAACTTTTAAATATAGACAAGCTCTGAGCTTCCTAGGAGAACAGCAGTTAGTGCAGGACAGAGACTGTCATTCTGGCATGGGGGCTGAGGGTGGATTCCCACTCAGAAGATTAAACTGCTGTGTGAACCGGAGCGCAGGGACTTTTTAGCTTTGCAGCATTCTTAGGACCTGCCTATGTCACCAGCTTTACAGCCTATTCATTTAACTTATTATCGGTCAAAGAGGGAATGGCCACTGGAATGCCTCCCAGTAAGAAAAGCTCATTTAGCAAAAGCTTGGGGGTGGGGAAGCGCTCAGACAAGTGTTTCCATTCAGATGCCAAAACCCTTGTGAACAGACAATTTATTTACATTAACCACTTTTTGGAAGAAGAAGAAGAAATGGGGGTGGGGGTGGGGAGCTGCGTCCAGTGGGGATTGTCATGTTCTGTCTCAGCAGATGTGATTCTTTGGGTCCTAGACAATCTGTCATTGGCACGATGCCACGCATAGGCGCCGACTCCGTGGGTGCTCCGGGGCTGGAGCAACCACAGGGAAAAATTGGTGGGTGCTCTGCACCCACGAGCAGCTCCTTGCCCCACCCCCCAATCCCAGCTCACCCCCGCCTCCTCCCCTGAGCATGCCATGTCCCCGCTTGCTGCCGCAAAATAGCTGTTTTGCGGCATAACAAGCTGTGGGAGGGATGGGGGAGGAACAGGAATGCAGCGCGCTCAGGGGAGGAGGCGGGGCCAGGGCAGGGATTTGGGGAAGGGGTCCAATAGGGGCAGGGAGGGGGCGGAGTTGGGGCGGGGACTTTGGGGAAGGGGTTGGAATAGGGGCGGGGCAGGGACGGGAGGGGCGGGGCAGGGGTGGAGTCGGAGCGGGCCAGGGGCAGGGGTCGGGCACCCACTGGTGCCAGGAGAAGTTGGTTCCTGTGATGCCACAGGTTGCTGGCTCGGACCCAGTGGATGTAACAAGCAATCTTAGAACCATACTGTCATTCCATGGCTGCCTGTCTGTCCGTCCATTGACATTTGTCTCCTTCTGCTCTGTATCCCATCACCTGTACCTTTATGGAAGGTCTATTCTAGGGCCTATTGACTACCTCTAACACAGGTCAGGTTGGTTTACTGGATCTAGTCTATGTTGCAGAGGTTACAGATACATTGCTACCTGCCTTCTTACCTTAGCTCTACATGGAAGGGATTTTAAATGCTCTTTGCGCCCCTCTCCAGCAAAGCACATGCTGGGTAGCCACGTGGAGTGAGCTGTGTGATCAGAGACTACAGTATGTTTCCTGGAGTGAGAAAGCAAACAAGTAATAGGCCTCTGAAGTCAACAACAGCCACTTATATCACACAGAAAGCACAAGGGCTAGTATGTCCAGTCAGGCCTGAGTCCCAAAATTCACACCTCCGTCTCGATTTCAGACATCACCATTGAAAATAAAATTGATGGTGTTTAGACCTGGAGTTCTGGTTTGGCCCAAAATGGAGATAGAGTTCAACTGCCAAGTTAAGTTCTGGCTCCAGATTGTGATTCTAAACATCTCCCAGTTTGCGGGGGGGGGGGGGGGAGGGCACAGATTTGGGGTGGTGGTTTGGGGCTATCTGTGACAAAGAAACCCAAAGCTAAATATCCACCCCATCCCACCCCCAACCACACATGAAAACAAGACCCTGGAAGTGGGATGTAGAAGATTCCACCAAAAGGCCAGGTTGCACCTAGTCTTTATGAGAAGCTGGGGTGAAAGGAGGATACATAAAGACCATTGCAGTGTCCTTTCAGTTTTGCAAGGGCTTCTTCCAGGGGTGTCTAGCTCCCCCAAATGGCTTGGGGCGGGGCAAGGCCATGACTCCACCTCCCAAGCACAGTGGAGGAGCAAGCCACATCTAAAAAATATAATCATAGAAACGGAGGGTTGGCAGGGAACTCAAGAGGTCACCTAGTCCAGCCTCCTGCACTAAGGCAGGACTAAGTAAACTTAGACCATCCTTGAGAGGTGTTTGTCCAACCTGTTCTTAAAAATCTCCAGTGACGGGCATTCCACAACCTTCCTCTGAAGGCTGTTTCACAGCTTAACTACCCTTATCATTAGAAAGTTTGTCTTAATATCGAACCTCAATCTCCCTTGCTGCAAATGAAGCCTGTTACTTCTTGTCCTACTTTTGGTTGACTTGGGAGAACAATTGATCACTGTTCTCTTTATAACAGCCCTTAATACATTTGAAAACGGCTCTTGGTCCCCACTCAGGCTATGTCTACACTACCACTTATGTTGGTATAATTTATAAAAAGAAAAGGAGTACTTGTGGCACCTTAGAGACTAACCAATTTATTTGAGCATGAGCTTTCGTGAGCTACAGCTCACTTCATCGGATGCATGCCGTGGAAACTGCAGCAGACTTTATTTATATCATTTATAAATAAAGTCTGCTGCAGTTTCCACGGCATGCATCCGATGAAGTGAGCTGTAGCTCACGAAAGCTCATGCTCAGATAAATTGGTTAGTTATTTATAAATAAAGTCTGCTGCAGTTTCCACGGCATGCATCCGATGAAGTGAGCTGTAGCTCACGAAAGCTCATGCTCAAATAAATTGGTTAGTCTCTAAGGTGCCACAAGTACTCCTTTTCTTTTTGCGAATACAGACTAACACGGCTGTTACTCTGAAACCTGGTATAATTTATGTTGCTCAGGGACATGAACAAGCCACCCCCCTGAGCGACATAAATTACACCAACCTAAGTGCTGGTGTGCACAGCCCTATGTCGTGGCAGAGTTTCTTACATACGACACTCTTGTTAACACACTCCAGAATATTAGACTTTTTTTTCAGCTGCATCACCTTGTTGACACTTGCAGGGGAAAAGTTTCAGTTTGAATGAAAATGGCATTTTCGGATAGAAAACGTTCCAGCAGAAATTTTTAACCAGCTCTTGGTTTGGAGGGTTTTGGTTTTCCAGTGAAAAGTGCGGAGATGAAGGAAGAAGGAGGCACGCCTCGAGGCCCTAATTCACCCCAGGGTGATCGCTAGTTCCCACCACCCAAACACAGATATAACGAGGTTAAGTGGTGTTCATATAAAATAAGTAAGAGCTACTAATTATTCCTCAAGAAAGGCTTTTAATGATTTTTGAACAGCATAAACAAAACAGAAAAAGGAAAACCAAAGACCAACCCTGAATAAGAATTAATACAAAAGGCAGATTATATTGAAGACCAGCGCAAGTACAAGTAATATTGTGGACCATTTGTGAGTTCCTGAACAGGGACTCTACATATGCTGGTCCTGGCAGGTTATAACAAAAGCCCCGAAGACAAGCATAGGTAAAACTATTGTTCACCAGCCCTATATTCCTGGTGTTTTTAAAGGCAACATAAAGCTGATGAACGACCACACCACATGCATCCGCTCGGACTACTTAAAAGACAAGCACAAATACATGCAAAGCTATTATGCATCAGCCATCTACTATTGATTTTGTACTATGGTATCGATACGACTATGATCAATTCGGCTCGAGCGACCAGACTTCTTTAATCCATAGACTTACCCTGCATTCGTCCGGAAAATACGTTACCCTTCAGTCGGCCGCTTTCTGCACTGGCCAGGTACAGACAGTCGAGAAGTGCATGTCCCTTCGGTTCAGGGGGTGTGGGTCAGGTATGATGGAAAACACACATGCACACACACAGAGTCCCGTGCCTTTGTCCTTTTTATCTGGTCTGACAGCCGTGTTTTAGAACAGACCAACCAATCAGGGTGGGCCACATTGTTTATGTGACAGGTTACAGAGTAACAGCTGTGTTAGTCTGTATTCACAAAAAGAAAAGGAAAAGGAAATGGCCCAACTTGATTATCATACACATTGTAAGGAGAGTGATCACTTTAGATAAGCTATTACCAGCAGGAGAGTGGGGTGGGGGGAGGTATTTTTTCATGCTTTGTGTGTATAAAAAGATCTTCTACACTTTCCACAGTATGCATCCGATGAAGTGAGCTGTAGCTCGCGAAAGCTTATGCTCAAATAAATTGGTTAGGCTCTAAAGGTGCCAGAAGTACTCCTTTTCTTTTTATTGTTTATGTGGTTGCCCTAATTGTATAATTGATGCGTATTTAATTTTTATGTCCAATTGTTCGTTGTTCGTATAATTGAGGGCCTATTTATTTTCTGTAGCCAATTAGACCTTGATTGTGGGTAATTTGGGGTTGATAAGTACACAGGAGTCCGCAGATATTGCTATCTGGTAGCAGTGTGTCCTGACCACAAGTCACAACCGTAAGCTTTATTTTTGCAAGGCTTGCGTAATACGGAAGTTTGAGGCCTAACAATTGCAATTTTTTAATTTCGTTCAAGCTTGACAAGACAGTTGTTCAATTTATTCACAAAAAGGAAAACATTTTTTGTGAGAAAAAAGTCACCATTTCCAAACCAGTTCTAATTTTGATTCCTGAAATTAATTGCAGAGTAATCGTCCTGCAAGATGCTCTTGCAAGAATCAGGACATAGCCATATGGAAATCAGGAATATCTCAGAACAACTAGGAATGGGTGACTTGGTTTGGATCAAATCAGGACCTCCTTAAACTTTCTCCCAAAGCTGAAATTGAACCTTTCTTGATGTCTGAAAGTTCAACAAACTTCTAAGTTTTTCTTTCTCTTTTCTTCCCCCTTCCCCCCCCCCCGGGACTGGAATAAAAGCACCAACATATCACCAGGAAAGGCTTTTCTTGTGGCATTTCAGACCCAGTCTGAAGCAGGAAGGGTCAAGAAGAGCACCTGTTCTCTAGAGATTGCCTTCTGAATTCTGCAGACCCAGCAGAGATTTGGATCATTGTTTGGCTAAATAACCAAACCTCTGGGTGTTTCTCCAAATGTAACCCAAACTCCAAACCCTTTGACTCACCCCTCCCTAGTGACTATCCTGACCTGACTATTGAGGGCCCTCCAACAGCTTCAGGTGTTGTGGGTGCTTATAGTCATCCATGCCCACAAGGTCTTACCACATAATGAAACCTGCTCAGGTAAAAAGTGAGAATCCACAACCACTAGCTAAGAAACTGGATCCCTGGAATTAGTTGTCACACGTGTAAAATATTCAATATGGACACAATCTTATGAGGTGTTTAGTGTCCTTAATTCCCATAACATGTGCCAAGGACTCTCAACACACACCAGGAGTCACTCAGACCATAAGATCAGGCCCTTATGCAGCCTGAACTAGTTCCAGGACTAAGTACTTTATCACATGTTTAACTTTAAGCACATTTAAGGTCATAGGTCTCATTAATGGGACTCAAGCCCAGGCCTCAAGGCCTCAAATTAAGCAGGTGCTTAGGTGTTATGCTGAATAGGGGTTGTCTGCTGTCTCAGAGTCTGGAGAAATACGTTTAGTCTTTGAGAATCCCAGCGAAGGCCCATATTGGAGGTTCTAGCCTTTGATAGATGGATTTTTACTTAGTCCTCTGCTACAGTTCATAAATGAATAACTACTCATAAAATAAAACTGTTTAAAAGAGTTTGTTTTCCAACAGCTGCATCTATTACCCAAATATACAAATGCTGCATTACCCGGACTGTCTGACACTCATAACTGTTTTTTATTCACAAGAAATGTGTTACAAGGCTGTAATCAGAACCGGGCAGCAGCGTATGATTTGTGGGGCTCTGATGGCTTCCTACTAAAAATAACGTAGACTTTTAATTTTAACAGCATAACAGTATCCAGGAGGTTGCAAACAGGGGGACATTTCAGCTGCATTCATAGTGCCTCGGTCATTCAAAGGTTGAAACAAAGACTAGTTTTAGTGCCACACCTTTCTAGTTGCACTGGAAGTTTGTCTGCAATTTTCTTTCTGTTTTTTAAAGCTTCAGTGTTAATGTACCCCTGGAAAAAGATCGCTCGACAGCCCTGCTCTGTCCACAAACCAAATACAACACAGGCAGCTATTGTGCAAGATACCCCCAAACTGTCCTATCAACATCTCTGAACCATTATCTGCCAGGGCCACATGTAGAGGTGAATTCATTCTCCATTGCCAACTCAAGGCTTAATCTTGTGCCGCTGATGTCAATGGGAGTTTTGCCATTTACTTCAATGGCTCCCGGCCCCAGCTCTCACCCATTGGTTGCTCTGCAGATTCCCAACAAGGGTGCCATGTAGACCCAATTGCTTGTTTGGGATGCAGACAGCTGTCTCCTGGGTCCTGGCTTGAGACCACCAAACAATACCTATTTGCAGACACTACCAACCTACGTTGGATTTAAATTTGGGGGCCTACAGATTTAAAGCTCTATAACCCAATAAAATACACTCCTGTTGACCCAAATGGCCTGGGGCACATCCAAAACGTTCAGGTAACCAGGCTTTGGGGTAAATGGAAGTCATGTTTTGAGCTGGGTTCTCGTCGTGGGCTATGAGTCAATGAATGGTGGTGCTTCGCATGTCAGCCCCTCCCCTGTGTTCCCTGTCTGACTTATGGCTGTCCTAGCACCCAAGCTGTGACTCGACACAGCCCCACAATGACAACTGTGATGTTGGTGAGATGCCTGCCCGCTGGGCGCTTAGAGGGGCTCTGTCCTGGACAGTGGGGCTCCATCCTGGGAGAAGAGTTTGAATTGGACACAATGTTGCAGCCATGTAGTCACATTGAGAGTGGATACATTGTGGCACCGGTGTTCCATGAATTAGAACTAAGCTAATTTACTGCTATGTGTCTAAGAGGCTAACTGAGAAGTTACTAGCAGGTGATTAAGTAGTGCTAGGAGGGGGACACATTGTGGATCTGGATACTGAATTGCCAGCACCACTGGTACCTAGGTATCAAGGTGATGGGTACATAGTCTGTCTAAACTAAATGGGCTGTTTGTTTGATTCTTTGTTTTAATAATCAAATGCAATATTTGTCTTTCAGGTGCAATTATCCACTCTCTCATGAGAAGAAGGATGGTCTTATGGTTAAAGTCTGGGCTGGGATCCAGGAGATTTGGGCTCAATCCCTAACTTTGCTCCAGCTGTCCCTGCACGACCTTGTGCACTCTCAAGGGTCATCCAAAAAGGGTTGGTTCAGCAGTTAGGGCACAAGCCTAAGACGTGGGAGCTATGGGTTCAATTCTCTGCTCCACCGCAAACTTCCTGCGTGACCTTGGGCAAGCCACTTAGCCTCTGTATGCCTCAGTTCCCCATCTGCCCAACGGGGGTAATAGCCTTGCCCTACCTCAGAAGGGTGCTGGGAGTGTGAAAGCATTAAAGATATGAGGTTCTCAGGAACTGTGTGAATTGGTACGCTACAAATACCACACATAACACAATGAGTCAAATGCATCCTTAGTGTACATATACTGACCCCTAAAGTTAAATTAACGACCTATTTAACCACTTTGTCTTTTTGCATTGATGTTTATGTCCAGTTTTCACTCCTTAAGCTATAGCTGCTGATGCAGCTGGGCTGCTGTAAGCTCTCTAGGGGAGCTGCTCTAAGCCTACAGGAGAGAGCTCTCCCATTGACTTAATTAATCCACCCTCAACAAGTGGTGGTAGCCATGTCATTGGGAGAAGTTCTCCTGCCAGCATAGCACTGTCCACAGTGGTGCTTAGGTCGGTGTAACTTATGTCGCTCAGGGAGTGGCTTATTTACACCCCTGAGCAACGTAAGTTATACCAACATAAGGGCTAGTGAGGACATAACCTTGTATATTTGGCCCAAAGAATATAACTTTAAAAGTAACATCATCCATTTTATTTGATCTAAGCTTTTAAAAATTTCATCAGTTTTCTATTACTTATTGTTATAAACTTTGGCATAGCTTTGATTCCTTTCATCTTACATACACAGTAATTTACCATACTTATGCGTTTGACGTTTCTTTTATTTCCAACCATTTAAATCGAACTTTGGGGACCCTTGTGTGTGTGAGAGAGAGTTTGATAGGGCCCATTGGCTATTTATTTTAACATCCTCCATGAAATGTAATAGATCATTAGTAGGATTGAAATCAGATTTCCTCTTCAGCAAAAAATAATCCAAATCCAAAATTCTGCCTTGACAACATTTCTTTTCCAATCCAGGTCACAGTGGCAACACCACACTATAACAGATACTGGGCCAACTCACTGGGACTTGGTTCATGCCACAGAGTGGAATTTGGCCCACTGCCTTTGGCTAAAACTCAGACAGTGTAGGATGTCTGTCAGAGTAGAGTGGTCACTTGCACAGATAGGATAACTGTCTAGTTGGACCGTCAGTCTCTTCCAGTCTAGTTTGTTTCATCCTATCTCTTGGCCCACCCCCACACCTCCCCTAACAGCAGATTTGTATGTACACACAAATTTGTATGTATTTATAACATTAACAAATCTCTCTCTTGCCCTTGTCGTACCTTCCCAGGCTGATGGAGAAATAGTTTGATCAGTTGTTAGTGTTCACATGTGTGTCTGAAAAGCTCATTGTGGGAAAGTCAAGTCAGAGAGTTAAGTATTTGCATTTAGTTCTGAATGCAGGAGGGGCCTATGAGATTCTTATTTCTTGTGAGGAACAGGTTCCATAGTTGTGGAAGTGTAGCCATGGAGTTAGCTAGGTTGATTTAGATACACTGGTCCAAATCCCTAGTGCACATGTGCTCTACTAGTGTAAACCTTACAGTAGCGAAGCACTTTCCCCAGGTCCGAAAAAGTGAAACTCCCCTACACTATGGGTTTGCACTTGTGTAGCTACCTGAATGGCTACCAACCGCAGTGCAAGACCTAGGGTCTGATCCTGTGAGCATACTGTCTCCTATACTCACCAGCCTCCCTCAATGGTCAGCAGTGACCATTCAGAAGGTAGCTGGTGTGGCAGGTCATGATGATAACAGGAGAGGTCAGTCGTCAGGTATCTCAGGCCAGTCCCATGGAAGGCTTTGTCTATCAGGACAGAAGCCTTGAACTGGATTCTAGAACTGCATGGGGATCCCGTCCAGCGGAGCCTTGAGGCTGTGTGTACACAGAAATCTTGGTTGCTAAGCAGAAGGACAGCCATGTTTTTGTGCCAACTGGTACTTTGTTGGTGGTATGTGGGTTTCATTCCTGGATATGGATGAGTTGCAGTATAAGTGGGGATTTAAAAAAAAATATTTAACGTCCACTTTATATTTTCAAGATCTTTCCTTTTGGTTCTTTGTCCACAGTGCCCACTTGCTGAATGTCACTGTGTAAATGTGAATCATTTGTTTTGAAACCAAGAGAGGCAAAAGTGTATGTGTGCCCATGTGTATGTGCAGGATGGGGTCGGGGGGAGAGGAATGGGTCCACAGTTACAATACCAATTGAAATTTGCTTTGGCAAATATTAATGGATCTAGCGCTACAGTTGTCACCCTTACATGGGATATAATATATACGAAACATGCGATCTAAAGACAATCTGTCCACGATAGAGAAGTGATAGTTTCTAGCAATAGCTTTATCCTCAGAAACAGAATCTTGTCCAAACGATCTTTACACTGTTGTGGATTTATTCGGAGGGTTAGGCGCGAAAGAACAGCATTTTGAGCCATTCAGGGTTAGCTCAATCCACAGTGAGAATTGGGATTGATTATGACCAAGTCGCTTTCACTACTGCTTTGAACGGCAACCTTGTCGGTGGAATTCTGCCATGCCGGCTGTAAGTGGGGTATTGTATGCGGCTGGCAGCTGCTCCACAGGTCAGCCTGGCAAATCTCACACTGTATTAGGAACCCTCCGGGTCTGATTCCGATCTCAAACGGGGTAATCAGGAGTAACTTCGCTAAATTGCACCGGAAAAGATTAGGTGGCAAAGATCAGAATCAGGCCTTCCACCTCTTTTAGTAGGAGGCGGAAAATAGACAATTATTCCAGCCATCAGAATTGTGCTGCCCAGTTGCTTTTCACAAAGACGATAACTAAACCAACAAATCTGCTTCCCTGTTTCTGCTCTGTTGCTCACCTCTAGCTTAAATTGACTTACTCCAAACAGACGCTTTACTTAAGCCATAAGTCACTGACTCCATCGACACCCAACCCAGGAGATGCTTAGATTGGGAGGCATGGCAAACAGCAGCCCTCTGGCGCTGGTCCCAGTGCTATTCTGGCTGAGCAGCTTTGCTCTTTGGTGGCCACTTACACTTGCGTGTACTTTATTTATTTAGTGATGCTAACCCTCATCTTTATTTGCTCATGCAAATTGTCTGAGTGACCCTTTCATTGGAAAGGAAACACATTTTTCTTTCCTAACAAAGAAACAGATGATCTCATTGGCAAATTAGATACATACCGTCTTGTGTTTACTTTAGTGAAAGTTCACTTATAAATCAAGCCACTTGACTCATCAAGTGGGTTTTTGTTCTATTATGGAGAGCCCCCTAATAATGAAGATGCTCCCATGGCACCCTGCCTCATGGTTCGTCATTTTACTACTACGGCTTTTGAATCCTCGCCACAGTGATGATTTAAGCCTGGTGCTAACAGGACACACAGTCAGAGGCCTGACCCCATGACAGCTCCTGCTGAAGTCTGGGAGTCAGTGCCTCTCGGCATGAGGTCCTTTGAAGACTTGTGCACATAAGACAGTCTGTCCTGTTGTGCTAAATGACCATAAAAAGGGTTACAAAGCATTTGTAACTCTACATTAACTGAGGGCCAGGTTTTGCTCCCATTTATGCACCAAAATAAGGGGTCATATTTTCAGAGCTGGGCAAATTGGGTGCTTAATTCTTTTGGAAATCCAGTAATGTCACAGTGGGTTCTGAGCATTTTGGAAAATCTGGTTCTTAATTAGGTGCTGAATGGAGTTGAGCATTTTAGAGAATAAGGCCCCAGTTGTTGAGATTGAGCCCCTGAAAATCTGGCTCTGGGATCACAGTATGAGGGGACCGAGCAGGGGCAAAATAGCATAATATCTGCTTGTCTACACTGGGGAAATATACCAAAAAGCCATGCTGGTCAAAGTTATTCCACCGTAACTACCCTGGAATAGCTCCCTGCGTGAACATTATTCAAGAATAAAAGTGACTTTGTTAGAGAAAAAAGAAAAGGAGTACTTGTGGCACCTTAGAGACTAACCAATTTATTTGAGCATGAGCTTTCGTGAGCTACAGCTCACTTCATCGGATGCATACTGTGGAAACTGCAGAAGACATTATATACACAGAGACCATGAAACAATACCTCGTCCCACCCCACTCTCCTGCTGGTAATAGCTTATCTAAAGTGATCACTCTCCTTACAATGTGTATGATAATCAAGTTGGGCCATTTCCAGCACAAATCCAGGTTTTCTCACCCTCCGCCCCCCCTCACACAAACTCACTCTCCTGCTGGTAATAGCCCATCCAAAGTGACCACTCTCTTTACAATGTGTATGATAATCAAGATGGGCCATTTCCAGCACAAATCCAGGTTTTCTCACACACACACCCCTTTCCAAAAACCACACACACAAACTCACTCTCCTGCTGGTAATAGCTTATCCAAAGCGACCACTCTCCCTACAATGTGCATCATAATCAAGGTGGGCCATTTCCAGCACAAATCCAGGTTTTCTCACCCCCCCACCCCCATACACACACAATCACTTTTATTCCAGATCGAATCACTTTTAATCAAATCTTTATTTGATTTAATCAAATCACTTTTATTCCAGAATAGAATGTGTGTGGGGGGGCTATTTAGACTAGCTATTGTGGAATAGTTTATCTCACAATAGCTATTCTGGTCAATTTCCCCGTGTAGACAAGGTCTAAGGAAGGGTAGCGTGTGCACCCAACATCCCCTCTTGATGCCTAACATCTGTTCAGATTACAAGATCTTCATGGCCAAGTCATCTGTCTTGTATGGTTTAGACACGAATCTTGCATCTTGGTGGGGTGGGTGGGTGGGGGTTAGACTAGATGACCCTTGCAGTCCCTTCTAACTCTATGGTTGTATGAAAGGGCCCTGCTTTATTATACATTTGAGAGTCACCTAGCCTACTTTTGGGCACTAGATGAGAAACCAGTCGCAGTCCCGTGGGACTTTTGTCCCACTAGACCCCTTGAGCCCACAAAGCATAAAGCCGTCTTCCAAATCCCTCCTTGCAAGACCTTCTCACTGTTGGGCCCCATGTTCCTCTTCCCTACAGCAGTGTCATTCAGGAGTAACCCAGTTTAAATCAATGGATCCATGCATCATAAAAAAAAAATCAACTGTTGACTGAACAAAATAGTCCGTATTCTCCCCCTACTTGCACTACTGTAACTCCATTGATTTAAACTGAGTTCAATCAATCTTGTCTTAGACTTAGACTGTAAACTCTTTCAGGCCAGGGACTGTCTTTTTGTTCTGTGTTTATACAGCGCCTAGCACAATGGAGTCCACGGCGAGGGCTCCTAGGCGCTATGGTAATACAAACAATAAATGATTATAATAATTGCTGTTTGCTTTAATAGCTCACAAGCCTAGGTTAAGATTAATAAAGTCAGATCAAGAATTCTCCCCACATCCCCTCAGACACACACCAGCCAACTCCCTACACAAAACAGCAACAACCAGAAAAACGCTTGATTGTGCTATTTCTCTTCTGGGTTTCTAAATTCTTCTCCTGTTCCTGACTGATCTCATACTCAAGGGAAAAAGAAAACAACAACAAAACCCCAACAACATCTGAATCAAATATAGAGCCATTGGCCGCTTTCAGTTTTGCATTTCACCATGATCTTTAACTGGCAGGAGGGAGCGAATTCACAAGTAGAGTCCCGGCGGGGGAGGGAGTCCAACTAACAAAGTCATATCCCTGGTGAGGAGCAGCTTTCTGCAATGCTAATAATCACTTTCACTGAAGATGCTGCATCGTGGCTCATAATTTGCTCCTTTTGTGCAATAAACACAGGACAATTAAATCCAGGTCTTTTAGATATTACCAGTAAAACCCAGGGACAATCCATCATTGTCTGTTTAAGCACGACTGAGCAGAATTAACACAGAAAAAGCAGATGTGCTTGGTTACACTGTCTCATCGTATTCCCCCATAGTTAAAATGATGCAAGCCTAGACCTAGATAGCACTTAAAATGCCTCACCCCCCTCACACCCATTTTTAAGCCCCAAGTTTCACTTTCCTGGTTTTCACTTGCCTTTGTCACCTGCTAGGAAGAGATGGTAAAACAGAGTTTAAATTTTCAGTGATGTAAGATCCACCAACACTAAAATAGTTTCTCTCGCCAGAGGTCGTTTCTCCCAACCCGCCATCATCACATCTGTCTTATCCAGGTGAGTTTCATCCAATTAATTCTTCTCCAAGCGCCAGGCTTGGCTAGACTCTGGCAAAAGCCACAAGTGATCAAACACATGGGTCTGCTGGGGTGCAACAGCAGAGCTGAATGTTTGCAGTGGACTGATGGCCAAAGCTGGTGACATGATGTTTTTTTTAAAAAAAATCATGAAAATTTACATTACATTTCATTCCCCTCCCGCCCACCCCCAAAATTTCAGACTTTTCACCTAGCTCCACTGATTGTCGCTGTGTTCTCCAGATGGCTCATCATCTCCTCTATCTGCCTCACGTTAGACAGGTGGAGGGACAGATCAGAACACTCTGGTACCCCATGTAAGAGAACTCTTGCTGCTGAAGAGCAATCACACACAGGGCTCCTTGCTGAGAGAAGTGACTTAAGACAATCCAAAGCAGCGATCTTTATCCCTGCTGATGTCTGTAGCTGTATCAGCAGCACCTCTTGGTTAACATTATCAAAGGCAGCTGAAGAATCTAAAAGAATCAGCATTGACACTCGATCTTTGCCCATCCCCAGCAGGAGAACATCAATGAACCAGGTCAGAATAGTCTCTACGCCACACACAGATCTAAAACCAGACGGACGGTGGTCAACTCTGAAGATTTTGGACATTGGTAGAAATGATCCTGATTCATTGTTTGAAATCATTTGCCAAATAATTTATGCAAGCAAATTTCAGCCTACGGGTTTTCTGCAAGTGCTTCACACCAACTTTATGCTATTTGTTATTCTTGATGTGTGATTGATGATCTGTCACATGGTATTGTTTCGGGTTCCTGATTGGAAGATGGAAACTTTTTTTTTTCAATAGGAGAACAGTAACTGGTGAGTGAAAACTCTTGCTCATACACTAGAATCTTTGTTCACATGAGAATATGCATGGCCATTCCTCTAAGTCTGTGCACAAATATTCACAAAGAGCAAGTAATAAGGAATTTTGCCCATGTGATTCTTATGCATGGACCATCCTCCCAGAATTAATCTGTCACCCACTGTCTCCTTCTCAAGATCTTTTTACAGGATTCATTTCCATCCATCACTTACAGAAAACCAGCGAAACAATGAAGCGGGTTCAGCCTGGAATAACAATTTATTTAAAATTAAAAAATAAAACAAATAATCCCAGGCACTTGGAACCTTCCATCTTGGCATTAGCTGAACTACAGAACCACGTAATCTTGGTTTTGGTGCCCTGTTCCTCTCTCTCCTGCCCCAGCTACTGTATATCACACTGTCTTCCTGTGTCTTGTCTCAAATTAGCACCCAATCGTAAACTGAAGGGTCTGTTTGCATGTGAATACAATGATGGCTGAACCTGGTGATATTCTGAAAAAAAGGGAGCTCTCAGCCATGCTTGTAGCTTCATCCTGACTCAGCAGTCATTCCAGACTTCAGAGTGAAACACAGAGCGACAATCCCGAAGTCTGATCCTCTAGCTAACTAGAGCCATGCAAGGTATTTTCAGTAAATAATAAATTCAATTAAAAATGCATTTTTCGGGGCATGTGACAGAGTGCTGGGCAACAGCAGCTGAGCCAGGACTCTGGTCACTGCAGTTCCAATTCAACACTGCAGCACAGACCTAGTTAAGAAGAGCTCTACCTAATTGGTGGGTGGAGGAGAGCTGGAATGCTAGTTAAGCCATTAGACAGAAGATACAAAAAGGCACAGGAAGGAAGTAGAAGAGGGAAGCAGACAGAGAGATTTCTCTTCCCTGTTTGCCCGAGGAGCTGAAGAATCCCTAAGACTGAATGAGTAAGATTTACTGTACGATATACAAGGGTGATGGGAATCACCCTTGTAAATATACCACGCCAGGTGAAAAGGTTTCTGAGCTGTTGGTGGACTTGAGCAGAGGCAGGATCGAGTGGGCCCTGCCATAGGGCACCAATACCATTTGTGAATTTGAGTCAAATTCAGCAAATAGTTTCCGTTGGGAAAAAAAAAGTTGAAATGGTTATTTCCAAAAACATTTGTTTCAACTTTTTGTTCCAAAATGTTGCATTTTGAGCCTTTTGAAAAATAAACGCTTTGACTTTTCATTTCAAAATGGTATTTTGTTTAGAAATTTAGCTATTAAAAAAAATCAAACAAAAAAATGGGTAACACACTCAAAAATAACCCAAAATAAATTGGAAAAATAATTGTTTTGGGTCCAACACAATATTTCATTCAAACCAAATCAATTCCTCCCCTCCCCCAGATTCTTCGGTTTAGCCCCAAATGAAAAACTCAATTCTTTGCTCAGCTCTAATGATGACAGAATGCAAATACGGCTGAACTGAACAGAATTCCTACAAACATTCACCATCATGTTTTTGCAGAATTCAGCAAGACGTCCCTGAAAAGTGAGCTCCGGATGAAATCTTCAGATTAAGACTTAATGCCTTTGTGGAAGATGTGCATTAGCTAAACAAGTCCTTTCGCTCAATACAGTACTTGTATGAAATTCTATGGCCTGTGATATACAGCAGGTCATTCTAGATGATCTAATGATCCCTTCTGGCCTTAAAAACTATGAATCTATGAAATGGGCTCCTGCTTTTTAACGGATTGAAAGAATCTTTTGTCAAATGTTTATAACCATCTGAAGTATTATTAATGATTATTACTATGACATATAGCTAGAATCCAGTAAGCATAAAAGTGCAAAAGTAAGGGAAATTGATCCTGGAATCTGTTTAGATATAAAGGGGAAATTGACGAAACGCCCTTCTCCGTAAGCGAAGTGTATTTGTTTAAGACATTTTGGTTAGCAGCAGAGGGAGGGGGCAATGTTCAGGCTCGAAGTTTTACAAATATTTTAAGTAGACTTTTAATTGACCCAGTTTGACATTAAAAGCACTTTTTAAGCTCTTGATATTGTAGCCATTTAAGATAAGTGGTAATAAATACAGATTAATTGGAACCCATGAAATGAAATATTCGAGCTCTGGTGGGCTTCTGAAAAGCCCCTTTGTGCTCTGGTGAGGTGCCAGCTCACATGTTAGGGTTAGGTTAACAGAATCTCCTGTCAAGCTCAGTGAGCTCTTTGGTAGCTCATGCTGTGACCAACTGCAAAGACAACAAACTCTGGGCGAAGGCGAACAGCATGATTGGCAGGTTTAAAGAAAAACAAAACTGTTCCAAGGAAGGGCTCCCATTTGACATGCAAGCTGTAGGAATAAAATGCAGGGCAATACTCAGTCTTTTCTTGTGCAGGCTGAAAGGCCTCTGAAAACGTACGTTCAGGAAGATGTTGTGTAAGATGCACAGAAATGCTACAGGCTTAGCATGGTCTGTGAAGTGGGATC
Source organism: Lepidochelys kempii (assembly GCF_965140285.1). Taxonomy (NCBI): domain Eukaryota; kingdom Metazoa; phylum Chordata; order Testudines; family Cheloniidae; genus Lepidochelys; species Lepidochelys kempii. The sequence continues at coordinate 101,104,373 of NC_136387.1, read as the reverse complement.
CTGTCGAGTGGTTCCATTAGGAGCGCCTTTTCTCTGCGACTGTTTTTAACCCTATTCCCCCTTCTCCCCCCCAAGCCTTATGTACAATAAAACAAGTTGCCTCCAAAAACTGCAAAGAAACTGTGGGCCTGATTCTCTTCTCACTTACACTGCTGGATCCAATGGAGTCACTCCTGATTTACACCAACGTACGTTGGAGAGAATTGAGTATTCCAGGCGCCAAGAAATTTTTGTTTTCGACCTCTTCCTCCCTGCTCCCAGATGAACTAAACACATAACCATCCGCAGTGAAAAGAAACACGATACCACTCTCACTTCAGTGTGAAAGGAGTCTATTTTACTTATACAGTTTGGAAGACCAGGCTTGGGACTGAGTCACTGCCCACACTCCAAAGGTAGTTCTCCCACCCTGCAGATGACAAGTGAGGAAAAATAGAAAAGCTTTACACTTCTGCAACTCCATGTCCATCTCTTCTGAGCGGTCGTAAAGATGGAAAGAATTTAACTCCTTGCGCTGTTACTCTTTACATTTTGATTATCACAACTCTTCCATCTCAAAATAAATACAGGCCAAAAAATCATGAATGGTCTGAGACAGATCATGGCACAGCAGTTCAGATCAGCTGGAAAGATTTTATCCAGAGAGCTCAGACTGAACTTTCCAGGACTGGTGGCAGGGTGCTATTGTAACCCACACACCTTCTGCATTTGGTGTTCTGTCCTATCTAGGGGCATCGAGACCACTTAGAGAGAGATTAATGAGTCTGCTCTTCAGCCTTAGCTAACAGCCAGTTGGCTTTTAGTTCATGCGGTAAAGGCTCATGCACTAAGCTCCAGAGCCACCAGGCTCGATCCTGCCCGCCGACAACCGGGGTCGGTCAGTGTTACACTATACTGGAGGAAGGTCCTTGCCTTTGGATCTCGGTCTCTTCCAATGGCCAAGTTTGCTGTTCTCCAAGGCCCAATAAAGGAATGGTCTTTGATCTTGCTTTTGCCTAATATCTTTCTCACAACCTACTAATATGAAGGCAGCATAGCTGTGGAGGCTTTCCCAGGGGCAGCATGGTTTGAGTAGCTCTTGGTATGCTAAACAACGGGTCCATGGTATCACAGTGGCAAGGATGAGACCAGAACCCTGGATTCTTGATTCCCAATCATCTCCTCTCTCTGACCAGTTACCATGGTCTCTAGATGTCAGATACACTGTTTCAGGAAATTTTATGGGGTGGAAATAAATTCCAAAAAGGACTCAGGTGCCTTTGAAAATCCAAGCCAGAGGAATTAGGTGCCTTATTCCCATTGAGATGCCAGGAGGTTTGAGCACCTAGAGCACCTATTGACTACAATGGGCTGTGAGTACAAAACTCCTTTCAAAATCAGGACCCTGGACTGTAGCTTTAAGGTTCTGGGTGGACTAGTGCCAGGCTTGCTTTATTCTTCAAAATAAGGAAGGGAGTGAAGGGAAGAAAAAGAGCTCAGTCACAACAGCTAATCAATGAGAGACAGAATGGAGAACACACAACAGATGCAAGTCACATTGCCTAATGCACTACGAGAAGGAGCTCAGATAATGCAATGATGAGGGTGGTGTATGAACCTCTACAGAATAGAATACAATAGGATCTGAGTAGCAGCAAAAGGAGGTTGAAATTCAATGGGAATTAGGCACCTAATTCCTCTATGAAATGGAATAACCTGTCTCCATCCAGCTCTAGTTCTAGTTTTGCAGTAGGTCCATCATATCCAGAGGAGGCAGAGCTGAGAGTCAGAGGTGGACCTGAACTTCTCCCAAGTTTGGATAGGGGATTTGCATCTTTAGCTTTCACCACGAGGATTTCATACAACATGCCTTAGCACTTTTGCACAGGCCTCAGCATAACTGGTGAACAGTGGCAGAAGTTCACTTTTTTAATATCTACAGGAGATTAGGAGCTAGTGTTTCTGACATGTCTTCTTGCTACAGCTGGCTGATGTTCTAATTATTTCCCTGCTGACTCTTCAAGTAATTCTACCCTTGCTTTATATTTCTGACATTTAAATATTTACGAGGAGGGGGGCAGTGGTGTATTATATACACATTTTCTTTTCCTTCTTTTTAAAAATTCGTGACAATTCTCTTCTCATTTCATAGAGGAAATAATACCGGAGGGCAGATTCAACAGACTTATAAAGAGAAGGAGGGTGGTGTTGCTTTCCAGCAATGTCAGAGAAATGATCTAGATCAGGGAATCTTATCCACAAGTCAGAATTGAAGTTAATAGTAAAACTACCCTTGATTTCAATGGGAAGAAGATTTGGTCCCATATCTATAAGCACTTTTCAACAAGGTTTCTCTCATGTTATTTCTGGCCCAGTCATAGCCAGGAAATACTGGAACTCTCACAAGAATTCCAGTTTTAATGAGATTTACAGCTGAAATTTATGGACCAACAATGTTTCCCTAAGAATCCATCCAACTTACAAGCAAACTTCTTGAGGTTCTCCTACTGCTACCCAGGTTCACACATCACCCCTCTCCAATAACCAATGTGTCCCAACTAAGTGATCAAGGAGGCCTTTAGTGCATCTCCATGGCTCATACAGCAAAGCTAGGGCTTGATTCTGAACCAGATGGAGCCTTAAAGTCACACAGCAACAGTACACAACAATTTAGGACTGGAAATGAAGAATGCTGCATCCAGTTGAAATTAAAAGGGGGAATTTCATTGTGTAGAACAATAGGTTTCAGAGTAGCAGCTGTGTTAGTCTGTATCCGCAAACAGAAAAGGAGGACTTGTGGCACCTTAGAGACTAACAAATTTATTTGAGCATAAGCTTTTATGAGCTACAGCTCACTTCATCGGATGCATTCAGTATTTTCCACTGATAAATTTGTTAGTCTCTAAGGTGCCACAAGTCCTCCCTTTCTCATTGTGTAGAATGTATTCAGGAGACTGGGGCTAACCCCTTCTCTTGTGAAATGTCCCAGTGGCTGTTTATTGCCCACAACTTCTCTGGCCCTTGGCTTAACATCTCAGGAAGCCAAGCTTAGTCGTGTAGATTGTCAAATATAAATATTGGAGATGGATGAAAATAATATTCATGAATAATTTTCCTGTTGAAGTGGGGAAAAGTTATTTATTGTTGCAGTGTGGCCCAGTGGATCACACACACTAGACGACAGATAAGGAGCCCTCAGTTGTATTCCCAGCTTTGGCCAGCTCTGTGACTTTGAGCAAGTCACTTCACCTCTCTGTGCTCAATTTCCCCATCGTAAAATGGGGCTAATGACATTGACCTCCTTTTTAAAGCATTCTCCGATCTAATGATGAAAAATGCTATGTGGCCCCCTGTGTTACGACAGACTGGTGACCATCCATGGGGGGACTGGCCCAGGTTTTAAGTGGACCCAACCACTGAGTCCAACATGCTTTAAGCCAACTGGGTCTGTGCTGAGTCTAGTCACTGTTTCTAGACTGGGCCTCTAGGGTGAACTCCAAGGCTCAGTCCTGTTGTTTGAGCCCTTCCTTAGAGTATGGGTCTCCACAGTGCAGCTACCATAGTCCCCCAAACCAGTGCCTCACGTAGGCACTGACTTTTACTTTTGCCGGTGGGTGCTTTTGAAGAGATGTGTGTGCGTTTGGGGAGGCTATTTTCAGCATATTTATACATTTCTTTCACATTCTAGTTACTGAATGTGTCTATCATTGGAATCTTTACTATTTTAATAATGATTAAATGGTTATGAACTACATAATTACATTATCATGAATTACAGTCTATTAAAACCATTGCAATCACCGAATCCAAGATCTCTTTCTTGATGGGTAACAGCTAATTTAGGCACCATCCTTTTTATGTATAATTGGGATTATATTTTTCCATGTGCACTACTTTGCATTTAACATTGAATTTCATCTGCCATTTTGTTGCCAAGTCACGGAGTTTTGTGAGATCCCTTTGTAGCTCTTTGCAGTCTGTTTTGCACTTAACTATCCCAAGTAATTTTGTATCATCTGCAAACTTTGCCACCTCACTTTCACCCCTTTTTGCAGAGCACCGATGGATATGCTGAACAGCACTGGTTCCAGTACTACCCCTCAGGACACCACTATTTACTTCTCTCCATTCTGAAAACGGGCCATTTACTCCTTCCCTTTGTTTCCTAGCTTTTAACTGGAGTGCATGGGAATGCTTTCAGGATCATGGATCCTTAATTTAATTTAATGACAAGCCTTTTGTTCTCTGAATCACCCCGCCTCTGTTTACAAAAAAACTCCCTGCCCCAAGGGCAGAAGTTATGTGATGAGCACAGAACTCATCACATTCCACACTCAAGCTCTGACTCCTGGGTGCTGAGCACCCACAATTTCTTGATGCTTGAGTCCCGGAGCACCCATGGAGTCAGCACCTATGGTGCCTCAAACCTCCCAAGCCCCCTAGTTGCTGTCACACACTCCTCCCCAATTCCACATAGTTGTGGACAACATGGCTTCTAGCAAAGGAAGTTCTTAACCACAGTCACTTTACTCAGACAGCACTAGTCAGCTACAGATCTTTGTAAAACAACAAGAGTCCTGAGACACACACCCTCCCCTAGTCTGATCTCACTTCTTCTGTGATTCAGAGATCTGTTAGCATTGCAGCTTCTCAAATAAGGGAAAAAGATCGTTGATCATGAAGAATTTATTCAAAAATTACTGGAAAAATGTTGCAAACCAACTACTTATCTGTATTATTAAACCCACTAAAATGAATACATTATACATGCCTTGAAGACTAATATTGAAAAGAACCTATGGGAGTGAGTATAAATCTTATGAGATTTTCTGAAAGGAGACCATAGGCTCTGCTATAGGTAGGCACAAAGAGGTAAAGTTAAAGGGATAATAGGTGTTTCAAGTCAGAACGGCTTCCTGCTGAAGACAGAGCCTCAACATTTTCTATCTCACGGGACATTTTTCTATTTCATATATTTGAGAATTATCAACCCTCGTTTCTATATCCATAGAATCATAGAAGATTAAGGTTGGAAGAGACCTCAGGAGGTCATCTAGTCCAACCCCCTGCTCAAAGCAGGGCCAACCCCAACTAAATCATCCCAGCCAGGGCTTTGTCAAGCCAGGCCTTAAAAACCTCTAAGGATGGAGATTCCACCACCTCCCTAGGTAACCCATTCCAGTGCTTCATCACCCTTCTGGTGAAAAAGCTTTTCCTAATATCCAACCTAAACCTCCCCCACTGCAACTTGAAACTGTCGCTCCCTGTTCTGTCATCTGTCACCACTGAGAACAGCCGAGCACCATCCTCTTTGGACCCCCGCTTCGGGTAGTTGGAGGCTGCTGTCAAATCCCCCCTCACTTTTCTCTTCTGCAGACTAAATATGCCCCATTTCCTCAGCCTCCCCTCATAAGTCATGTGCCCCAGCCCCCTAATCATTTTTGTTGCCTCCACTGGACTCTCTCCAATTTGTCCACATCAAAGTGGGGGGCCGCCAAAACTGGACGCAGTACTCCAGATGTGGCCTCGCTAGTGCTGAATAGAGGGGAATAATCACGTCCCTCGATCTGCTGGCAATGCTCCTACTAATGTAGCCCAATATGCAATTAGCCTTCTTGGCAACAAGGGCACACTGTTCGCTCATATCCAGCTTCTCATCCACTGTAATCCCCAGGTCCTTTACTGCAGAACTGCCATTTAGCCAGTCGGTCCCCAGCTTGTACAGTGCATGGGATTCTTCCATCCTAAGTGCACTTGTCCTTGTTGAACCTCAGATTTCTTTTGGCCCAATCCTCCAATTTTTCTAGGTCCCTCTGGACCCTATCCCTACCCTCCAGCATATCTACCTCTCCTCCCAGCTTAGTGCCATTTGCAAACTTGCTGAGGGTGCAATCCATCCCATCGTCCAGATCATTAATGAGGATGTTGAATAAAAATATGGCAGGCGATCAACTTGGCTTAACAGAGAAATCTTCGGTGAGCTTAAACACAAAAAGGAAGTTTACAAGAAGTGGAAACATGGACAGATGACTAGGGAGGAGTATCAGAATATTGCTCGAGCATGCAGGGGTGTAATCAGGAAGGCCAAAACACAGCTGGAGTTGCAGCTAGCAAGGGAAGTGAAGGGTAACAAGAAGGGTTTCTACAGGTATGTTAGCAACAAGAAGGTGGTCAGAGAAAGTGTGGGACCTTTACTGAACAGGGGAGGCCACCTAGTGACAGAGGATGTGGAAAAAGCTGAAGTACTCAATGCTTTTTTTGCCTCAGTCTTCACAGACAAGGTCAATTCCCAGACTGCTGAGCTGGGCAGCACAGTACGGGAAGGAGGTGAGCAGCCCAACTACAGACGTCAAACTACGCCTATGGTCCTGAACGACGACATCTGCTGCTGAAGTAAATGAGTTGCCTTCTGCCACTCTCACTCACGTAAGGTGTGGTTCTGCCCTGCACATCTTAGCGGTGCCGCACAAACCTCACAGTCCAGAGGAGGGCAGCAAGTCTCCATTGCAGACTTCGGATTCTCAGCTGCTGTGGGAGCTTGGTGAGGTGTCCAGCATAACTGACACTTCGGGCAGGCTGCCTAACTTCCAGCAGCCCGTCACTAGCTGCCTCTGGGCAGCGGCACCACCCAAAATGCCCGCAGCCATGCCCCCTACCCTGGAGCTTGCAGCATTGCTCTCAACACCTCAGCTCTGGAGCCGCTACTGGCCTTTTATGACACCTCAAAAGCCCGTAAGGACCACAGTGGAGGGCAGAATCCAGCCTCCAACCAGCAGTACCTTAATATTGGTCAAGTCAATAAGGCCGCCGATATAGACCCCCTCCTTCTTTACACCAGTGAGCACCCATTCGCCCAAGTGTACGTCCACTGACTCCAATGGAACTCTCATAGGAGCCAATAAAGGGGCCACAATCTATCCCTTAACATCTCTGTGCCACAATTTTCCCGTCTGTGAGTCAATGGGTCTAATAGTATTACCTATTTTACAGGTCTGTGAGACTCTTCATTTAACACTCGTAAAGTGCTTTGAGATCCCTACAGCCAAAGTCTGTATATTGTACGACAGGGCCGGATAATGTAGATTTTGCTTCCTTCAGAACAGGTAGTAGTCAGAATTAGGGTCGTGCAATAGAACTCAGCACAGATGTAATAATAAATTTGATGCAAGATGATTTTGTCAGGGATCTCAAGGAGCTGACATTAACATATGAGTTTTTAAAACCAAAGATTCTCTTGAAAACAGACAGACTCTCTCATTCATCATGCAGAACATTAAACTGTGTCGTGCAAAGTATGTGCGGTGTGGTTTGTAAGGGATTTCTTAAAGCAAAACTGCAATGCAACGTAGAAGTTATTCAGGTCAATACTTCTAATTCCAAGGAATCTAGGAATGTGACTAACAAGGCTGCTTAGGTAGCACAAAGGAGCCAGCATCTGGCCATAGTTGGCCAGCAAAGAATTCTCTGGATGGACAGAAATTCTCAACTGGCATAAAACCGGCAAACCCAATTCTTGTGCCAGTTTTTTCCCAACCAATCCCGGTGTAAGTGGCACGTTGTAGGGAAGGAGCACTGCAGGAAACATCCTAGATGTAATTAATCATTTCAGTTTTCCTTTAACAAATGAGGTACTGTAGCTGGGTTTCTTCTACTATTTAGCCTCTCTGGCTCAGGCTTGCTCTTTGTGCAGATGCAGCTTCAGGGGAATATATATATTTTTTCAGAGGCTTCCAAATGTCCCTATGATATAAGATCAATGTATAATAAAAGTTCCTTGTATTTTTAAAAGGCTGGATTTACACATAAGATGAGTTATATCTGATTTGCAGCAGAATATCTGAGACACGAATCAGACCCTGCATTTTTAATGAAGACCTTTAAATGTAACTTACAAGATTTCAGTCAAAATTAGCATTTGTTTTTTTAAAGGTAAATGACATTTTGCCTTTAAAAAAACAACAGCTCAACTTTACTACAAGCATCTGCATGCCCAAATAAACACACACACAGGGGATTCCAGCATCTGCAAACCGTTAATTCACCCTTTTCTTCTCTTTTGTAGGTTTGCCAAGCTCAGACCCATGGTCGCCAATTTCTTGCTCTGTAGAGACAACTCTGCAATGAGCTGACTTGGTGATGTCAGTAGTACCACTAATCAGCATTGGAGCAGGAAGCTGTACTCCAGGGATAGAGTCTCTTTATTTCCTGGTATTTGGTGGTTTTCTCTATATATTTTTCTTACTACTTCTTCTTCTTCTTCATTTTTTTTTTTAAATATTCTGCAGTGGATAAAAACAGGATAATGAAAACTGGAAAGAAGCGTGGAGCTCTAGAGGAAAAGGCCTAGATTTCCAGCAAGTCTGATTCCTCCTGCACACAAATGTGAATGCAATGTTATTCCTAATTTGCATACACACTTACATCAGTTGTGACTGCCAATCACCCGTCTGGTTATTTGCATGTACAATGGTTGTAAACCCACAATATTGCATGTATATTTGGATGTGCCCCTTTTGCAAAATCAGTCCCAAAATAAACCTATTTTTAACTCCATTGCCAGATTCCATATGGGTGCCAGGTGCTAATAACTTCCTAAAATTCTCCCTTTTTTTGTTTTTTTTTCAGTTGGGTACATCATCCTTCATTTCTTTCCCAAACTATTGACTATTGCCACCGTTTGCTGAAAAATAGCTGCCATGTTTGACCTCAGAGATGACTGTTTCTTTAGCAGTGGGGGAAATGCTTTCTATATGAGGTTTGTAAGGCACTCTGAGATCCTGTGAACTGAAGGAGGCAGGGTGAACTAGTGGGTAGAGCACTGGACTCGGACTCAGGGGACTGGATTCTATTCCTTGCTCTGTCTCTGGATGGCTAGCTGAATTTAAGTAAATCACTTCTCCACTCTGTACAATGGGGTTAATGATATTGACCTCCTTGTAAAGTAATTAGAGATCTACTTATGAAAAGCACCGAAGTGCCAGGTGCTATCATTATGATGAAAGGGTATGTCAGAGATGTGCAGGATGAGTATAGGACGAGGAATAAGAATGTTCCACATTCTAATCCCAACTCTGATATTGATTTCTCCTCCTAGACAAGCTTTTAAAATCTAGGTCTCACTCTCCCCATCAGTAAAACAGAGACGATCATATTTATCTACCTTTTACGGCTGCCGTAAGGATGAATCAGCTACTGTTTGCAAATGACTTTGAAAATGACAACCGATAAATTTTATTAAAGCGATTGTAAAAGTTATGATGACCATTGTTATTAATGACGAAATTCATGCTGGAACAATTTCAGTAGAGTGGGTGGATGATGATAGTAGGATTTCAATTTTGTGGACCTATAGAAAGTACAAAATATATTAACAATACCCTTACCATGTGCTGAAACTCCCTGCAATCATTTGGGCACACATATCTAGAGTAAAGCTGGGCTCTTTTGTCTTATTTAACAGACATGCAGGCCAAAGTCTCAAACTCAGGTGCCTATGGTTAGCCACCTAAACCTATAGTGAAGCAGCTAATTCAAAGTGGCCTGATTTTCGGCACTTGCACCATCCACATACTTCAGGAGGAGTTGTGGTTGCTCAGTCTGAAAAACAAGCCACTTACATAGCTGCCTAGTTGTGGATGCTTCCCTCTGACTTGAGGTCAGCCACTGGCTTCAGCAGAACATCCTTCTTGTAGGCAGCAAAATCCTGTCTTGTACTCTGAGGATACGGCTGTTATTAAACACTGTGAACTGGAACTGCATCGGAACGTCAGAGGTGATAAATACAGCTCTCAACCCCCCAAAACCGACACAGCTCCATTTAAATAAAGAGAGACAGAAATGAACATGAGAAAGTAAAACATCCTAAGGAAAATATCATTCAAGTTAACTGCAGACATAAATTTATCCATGTGTTATCATAAGTGTTACTTGAAAATTACTTGTCCATAAAAATGAAATAAACCAGAAGTGATTTTTTCTTAAACATTGATTTTATGTGTATATTTCTAGTTGCCAAAATATTAACTCTTTTTAACAGCCCATGTGCTCTTGGCTGCTTCTCTGTTTCTTGGCTGTAAAAGGCCCTTCAAAAATTCCCTATGTATTTTAGCTCTTAGGTGCTTTGCGTTGCACTACATCAGTCATCTCGGGCTCCTGAGGATGGGCCTTTCAAGCAATGACCAGCTTGGCTTCAGCGTTCTTCCTTTAATCCCATTGATTTCACCACAAAAGCAAGTGATTAAAGCTGTGACCTGGAACAATGAATACTGTATCATATGCTGGAGCACACTTACAATGAACGTAGATACAGCAAGACTCATTGGGGAGATTAAGCCCTGGAAGGACGGGTTTCGATTTTGCAGAATTTAGCCTATTTCAAAACCGGGTCCCATTTTCTCCAAATCCATAGGACTATCTTTCTCTTGGGGAGGGCAAGGAATAGAAATAAGAAGGGGAGGGTTGCATAAATGTTCAGTTGCAGCAGGTGTGTTTTATAAAGATGGAGAATGAAACTCCTGACCTGTTCCAGGGTATTGCAAACGTGAGAACTGCATACAGAGTAGGTTGGAAATTTTATTTTTTCCAGGGAAAATAGTCAATTCCCACTCCACCCCCCAAATACGTTGGCAACTTACCGAAAATGTCAATTCAGACAAGCCAAAACATGTCATTTCAACATTTCTTATCGACACACAATGTTTGCACAGCATTGTCGGACAAATTGAGACCGCTTCTGCAAACTCAAGGTCATGCCTCAAGTCAGTGGCAAAGTTGGGAAGAAACCCCAGCAGGATTCCTAATTCTCAGTCATCCGTGCTTGTCAAGTTCTATTCACCAGAGATTTTCCTGCTTTCACCACTGTGTGTCTGGGCACTTTCATCACCCCAACCTGAGTCTTTATCAGGGAGTCTGAATTTAGAACATTTTCCCCCAATGGATTTTTGTTCGAGCTGCCCTCAACAGAATTTTACTTTTAGGCTGTGGAGCATCATGGGAAAATGCAGTGCATTCTATTGTGGGGAAGGTTATCAGCCGGCGGATGGGTTGAGAATGAATGAAATCATATAAAGGCTAAAAGGAGGTTGTAACAGTGCAACTCCATAATCATAGAATACCAGGGTTGGAAGGGACCTCAGGAGGTCAATCTAGTCTAACCCCCTGCTCAAAACAGGACAAATCCCCAATTTTTGCCCCAGATCCCTAAACGGCCCCCTCAAGGATTGAACTCACAACCTTGGGTTTAGCGGGCCAATGCTCAAACCACTGAGCTACCCTCCCCACAAAGAGTGGTTGACATATGCATGTAGGGCCAGGTCGAAGTAGTTAATTACTGTTCTGTATTGACAGTAACACACAGCTACAATTCCTCTCACATGAGCTAACCAAGTTGTAGGGGTGCTACACCACCCTTTAGGAAGGGGTAGTGTACACATCTCACTATGGCTGGCCAGCTGTACCTGCCATTTCATGGGCTAATGAGGACAGTGGCCGTCTCAACCTCATGTGGGATGGTTTGCACCTCAAGCAGTGCTAAGTGTACTCTGGAGCTGGGGTGTAATTTCCAGCTCTGATAGACAGCCCAGCGCTAGCTTGGATTGAACCAGAGTGCTAAAAATAGCAGCATAGGAAGAATTGCATGGACGAGCCAGATGGGCTAACTGCCCAGAGTTCAGTCCCACCTGAAACCCTCGGTATGTACTTGGGATGGTTAACTCGTGCCCCCACCCGCACCTCTGGGGCTATACCGCTATTGTTAACACTGGTAATTACACCTTCCAGCTCCAATGTAGACACAACCCAATAGTAGTCAGCAACCCCTGCACGAAGGAGGGAGTAGGGAATGAAACGGGGCTGAGCCCGTGCACAAGGGATGAAAGGTTGATGGAGAGAAAGGCTTCTTTGTGCCTTCCCGCACCTGCACACCCAAGCAAGTACTAGTCACAATCTGGCCGATAGTAACTTTATGCCACAGTTTGTGGACTATGTTTTTTTAGTGATCAGGGAAATTCCATATTAAGAAGATTGGGCCCTACACTGCCATGAGGTTTTATCCCAGTAGGAATTTCAGCCAGTTCAAACCCACAACATTCACTAATCAAACCCTTTGCTGCCAGCAGTTGGGATTTTCCAGCACTAACCGCTAGCTCAGTCATGCTGGGATTCTGCATTAGTGGTTAGCCAGCATAATGTCTCCTAGTGTGATAGCTACAGTCAACATGGCCCTCAGCCTGTCAACTCCACATTTATGGTCACCATGACCCTTCCCCCATCATATTTTTTTCTAAACAAGGATATCTTTGCTTACAGGGGTCTACAAAAATCCTGCTGCCATAATCACAGAAAGGGGTACATAGAACTCAACCAGATTGTAGTTTATGAGGACATTTGCATACTATGCTGGTATAGTCATGCACATTATGCAAATCTACTGCTCTGCAAGAGAAACTATCCTTCCACTCAATCAAGACCCTAAATTAGGCTCAGGAATGGGCATGCAACTGACAGGCTGCTGGAACTTCAGTAACTACATTTAGCAAAACTCACTGGGTCCCTAAGCAAAAAGGCATCAGTTAACTTTGTGCAACATTGCTAAAACAAACCAAATGCAGTCCTCACAATTTTATCATGCTTCTCAAGTTATACGGCATGTTTCTTTAAGCCTGAGCTCCTGGAGTCATGGGAAAATGTGAGAAATTCAACTCTCTTTTTTTTTAAAAGATACATTTCTAGCTTTCATGGTTGGAGAGAAAAGATTGAAAACATGACCTGTATGCACCCTAAAGCTCAGGAATCAGAAGGCAAATAAAAAGAACTCAAGATGTATTTAGGAAAACAAACCATGATTTTTAAGCCAAGCTCATGATTTCTGGGGAGTTGGCAATATTGCAAACACAACTGTACTTGAATCATAAAGGAAAATGAACATACACGTGTCAAAACCACAGCAATATTCTGACATGGAAGAATCAATCATCTCCTGACCACTTACAGCATAAAGATGGAATAGACCCGGCAATAGTGGAAGACTCTGGGCTATCTTTAAAAACAGAGATCTCAGGAACATCAGAGAATATTTAATATTCAGTTTGGCACTGAAATTTTTAAGTGCAAGAGGGTGAAAATGATCAAAAGAAAAATGCAGGCTGAATATAAGAGAAAAAACGTTCACAGTGATGCCTACTGGATTGCAAAATAGTCTCTCTGAGGGAAACAGCAGAAGCTTGAATCACTGAAAACTAGACTGGACAGAAGATGAAGGGATGACAAGCTGCAGTGGCTTACCAAGGACGGAAGGACAAAACAGCTGAATAAAGTAGGTCTCTTACAATTTTGTTTTCTACAATTCAATGGTATACGAGTAGAAGCTGGGATGGGGTGCACCATAGCCACCTGGGAACCCATTCTGAGATTATCAGACTTTTGAACTGGCCACATGGCATCACCACTCCGCCACAAAAGTAAGAGCTGACTATGCATTTTTCGGGCAGGTAAATAGTGGTTGGGAAATAATCTGGTGCCAGAAAAGTTTGAGTGTCCTGATAATCCATTCAGATTCCCTCCATGCCTACCTTCAACTAGACATGAAGAAAGTAAATTCATTTCATGGGCAAGAAATTCAGAAAGACACGTAGGCTGGGCACCACAATGTTGCCCAATGTGTGCAGGATATGGTCAGTGTTTGTTTCATTTTAAAAACTCAAGATCAGCCAAAAACAGAACCTTAAATACAGCCCTCCAGGAATTTCAGGAAGGACGCGTGATGATTTAGACCCAACTCATGGATCTGAACTCACCTGTAGTGTTTTATTTCCAGATGGTATCCAAAACTGAAAGGGGACTGCTTACCCATTTGGGTGCAGAAATGGATGAAATCTCACGAGAAGAATTCTAGAATAATTTGGTGGAAGTCTCCTGAGAAGATCTGATCTCATGAGTTTTCCATCATTTGGGGCCAAAAGCTCAAGAGAACAGTTCTCAAGATGTCACTACCACTGAATCTGAATCTCAGTTACGGACTCTTGTCTGTGTTCTACCCCATGTCTGATATGATCATATCTAATTAATATAATCTAATTGCATAACATAATGAATAATGAATAATCTAATTCACTTAATCTGGTTCCAGATTCCAATCTAAGACCCACCCCAAGGGCTGTCTCTATTTAAAATGTTTGTCCTCACAACTGCTCATTTCGTCTTTACAGGATAATTAAACTTTAGCAATCTCACAAGTAGGATGGTGGCATTTCCATGTATTATTGGCCTAATGATGATGAGCAGGAAGTGACATCTCTTTGCCATTAACCACTGAATGCCTCCATACCACTTCTACCATATTTGAGTCGTCTTCGCTGCCAGGCCTGCAACATCTTTGTAACAAGAGACAATAGTAATGTCTTTTATCTTCTCTTTGCCATATCTTAGATTATCTACAACAAACTCCTTGGAGGCCAGTTCATTGGTCACACTATTGAAAAGATGCTGTTCAAGAAACATTTTGTCAATTTTGGATGTTAAACAAAAGCCCTGAACTTCCACAGTTCAGCCATGACTGTTAGGAAGAGATGTGTGGCAAGTACCTGTTTGTGTAGTTTTACTTCTTCCACTTTCGCTCTGTTAAACATCTAACACATCCCTTTTTTTTCTCTCGCTCTCTCCCTAAAAAATGCATTTTCCTTCTGCAAGAAGAGCTAGGCAAAACTCCTGATTTCTAAAGACATGGAAATATCAAGGAATGAGAGAGTAAAAATGCCAGAGAAAATCCAGTCTAGAGCAGTGGTTCTCAAAGCCGGTCTGCTGCTTGTTCAGGGAAAGCCTCTGGCGGGCCAGGCCAGTTTGTTTACCTGCCGCATCCGCAGGTTCGGCTGGTCGCGGCTCCCACTGGCCGCGGTTCGCCACTGCAGGCCAGTGAGGGCTGAGGGAAGCAGCGGAGGCCGAGGGATGTGCTGGCCTCCCTTCCCACAGCCCCCATTGGCCTGGAGCAGCGAACCACAGCCAGTGGGAGCCACAACCAGCTGAACCTGTGGACGCGGCAGGTAAACAAACCAGCCCAGCCCGCCAGGGGCTTTCGCTGAACAAGCAGCGGACCGGCTTTGAGAACCACTGCTCTAGATGCACTGAGAAAAGAAATCAAAACGTGTCCATGCGTTAACAAGATATAATGGAAGGTCTGGACCAAATCTTGATGCCTTTCTCAAGCAAAATTTCCATTGATGTTAATGGAAGCTTTGCCTGAGGAAGGATTGCAAGAGTGGCCTTTGCCAGCATCCTTTGCAAGAGTCATGGGGTGGAAGGCCAAGTTCTGTCATGGATTACAAATTGACTAAGGGTAAGAAAACAAAGAGTAGGAATCAATTATTGGTTTTCAATATGGCAATTGCTAACTGCCTTGAAATCAATGGATTTAAGCACTGGCTTAACTTTAAATACATGCTTATTTGGGGCCTCAGAAGCTAGAAAGATAAATGCCTTCACCTTAGAAAATTTTCTATTATGTTCAGAAAAGAAAGGGGGCAGTGGTGTATATTGTATTGATCTATTGGAGGCATCTTTACTGCATAGAGTCCCTTTCGGGAGCAAACCGGAGCACTCTAAGGAACACTGAAGATATTCTGTGATGATATGAAAGGCTGCTAAGTAGCCTGGCATGTATCAAATCTACTAGTAAAGTCCAGGAATGTCCTGACTTAGTCTCTAAGAAATGAGCAGATTTACAATAAGGGGGGAAAAATAAGTGAACATATGTTGGCATTTAAAATAAATTGTGTAAGTGCAAAGAGTTTATGTTTCAATCCACATCACTGCCAGGTCCTGAAATAGGTCAGGGAGCAAGGACCTTCTGCCTCAAAGGAGATTCCCAAGAGGAAGATTTCCATACTGAAGGCCAAGTTTTACAGTGACGAACTGCACCCACACCCCATTGATTTCAATTACATTGTCCACATAAGTAAACAAACAAGGGTATTTTGTTCCATACCTGCTCCAAAGGCAAAGAAGAAGCTCTTGTCTGTGTTCTGCTTTAAAAGGGCCATCACTCTTTTCCCCATCCTCTCATTCCTCTTGTAAATGAGCTCCTGTCGGAAGTAGCTGTCTATCTCCTGAGCCGTCACTTGCTCATGTGGAGGGAGCGTTGTGTTGATGAAGTTAGGGAGCTGCAATGGAAAGAAATTCTGCAGTTCAGATACAAAGGCAGACAGAGAGAAACCAGTGGGCTTGGGGAAGGAGAACATGAAATAAAGGTTGGGTTCATTCAGCCAAGCATCCAACACCCTACGTTATTCGAGATTAACTGGAATTAACATTAACCCAAGTTTATCTAAGACACCCAAACTTCCTGGCACTGTAAACAAGGTGTGCAAATCATGTCAAATTGCAGGAAATTCCACAAGAGCATGATTTTATTTTTTTTTAATATTGGCATTTTTACTTGTCTGGGACTGAACCGGGAAGTGCCAAGGAGAACATGAAACCGGAAAATAACGAGAAGGACAAGAAAAATGAACAGAAGTCCACTGGATTTCAAAACCATGTTGTGTTTCATGTTGTGTTTGTTTTGAGTAACTATCTGAGGATGTTGGAGAGGCAAAAAAAAAAGTTACTGGCTACAAGAGCGAAAGGCACAGCAGCTTCAGATCTCAAGGAAGGGGCAAGGCAGTCAAAGTTTCCTATCCCCTGGACTGGGTTTGAGTAAATAATGGCCATTCCACACTTGGCTCTTTGTGCAATATCCGCTGTAAAGAAAAGCCATAAATCAATTGGTTCTACATAAATACTACAAGCCTTTCTATTTCCTTGTATACCAAGATTCCATATTTAATGGGTATCAGAACAATGGATCTTAGCCAGCGGTGCGGGAGCTTTTAGAAGTTGAATTGGACGATGAAATTATAACTCAGCAATTCTAAGACTGTCTAAAGGCACAGTACCTAGAAGTGGAAAAATCTCTCTTCTCCACCCATTGCCCAAAGGAAATGAAGGCCATATATAAGCATACAGATCCTGATCTGGAATTAGCTAAAATGCCTCCAGAGCAGGACCATCAGTGCCATATGCAAAATACCGATGCGAGATTGGCTATGTCGGATGGTGGACCTGCCTCACTCCACCCCATTAGCAAGCCTAGCATTGATGCTGAAGCTAACCTTCCCCACCTGTCCAGGAAATACAAGGACTTAGGGTTAGGGTTATACGTGATTATATGAAGCTCTGGCCCAAGCAGAAAGTTAGGTGCATCATATTCCCACCCCACCTGCATAGACTGAGCTATAATCCAGCAAAGTATAATCAAGATACACATTGCCTTGTTAATTGTATTTAATTTTTTGCTCTTGGCTTGTCATTAAACTATCCTTTGCTCATCTCACCCAAGATGCCCACTCGGCATAACAATGAACAGATCAAACAGCGTATTCCAAAAGGACCCAGATTTTCTCCTCCTACACTGGAAGCCAGAGCAGTCCTTTAAAATCAGGCATTGGGTTTCCTATTCCTTTTCCATTCTCCTCCCAAAGAACAAGAGGAAGGGACATATTTAAGCCTCATCACTGGCAACACCATGCCAGCTCTGTAAACACATTGTAAATTATTCTATTTTTAATGGCCACCACACTTAACATGACTGCCCCCTCGCTTGGGAAAGAGAAGGGGGAGGGCGAGGAGAGAAGATAAATGATTGAAGTACGCATAGCTATACACAGTAGTGCAAGCACTCGCCGAGCCTCAACGTCTGCTCCATTAATCATCTCCACTTCTTCCAATATCTCAGGGCCTTTCTACAGTTTGTGACATACGCCATGCCTGGCTCGAAGGAGGCAGCTGCTCCTGCTGATTTATGGAGCCTTTTGCCTCCTTAACCACCAGACAGGGATCAGCAACTCAAGAAACAGTTGCATGCAATTAGCAAGCTGTTAACCGTTGTCGGGAGTTAATTTTTTTTCAAATTGTTATTGTAAAAGCTCAACCTCAAGAATTCAGCAAGGGAATTGGATGCCCCCCTGTTAAGTGTTCCCTGGAAGGCCCCATGTTTTTATTCTCTCTCCCCACCCCATGGAGACTTTTTGTTTGGATTCAAGATAAAGTATATATAGCTCCCCCTAGTGGTGCATACATGTGTACTATGCTGCTAACCCCTCAACTGGCTGAGCTGCTAAAAGGGAACAGCCTACTAATGCTACTAGCTGAGCAAGTTGCTTCTGTAGCTTTAAACAGTAGTGACTGCTGTTGAGAGTCCTGGGTTCGAATCCTGCTGTTGATCTACACAAGCAGAATTTAGATATTCAGGAAACCCATTGCCAAGCAATATGTGGAGAGAGCGCTCCTTGCAGGAGACAGGTGGGAACTGAGTGTGAAGTCTTTGAAAAGCATTCAGCCTCCTGGCAGTCTCCACGCACAAGCTTACAGAGGCATTATGGCTGGGCTGCTGTATGAGAGCTCATGTAGCAGCGTTATGCTGATGGGAGAGCGTCTCTCACCAGCGTAGCACTATGCACATGAGCGATTATGCCAGCAGAATTTGTGTCACTCTGGGGGGGGGGTGTGTATTTCCCCCCCTCCCCCTTAGACGACCTGCGCTCAAGTTCCTGCTCCACCACAGACTTCCTGTGTGATTTTGGACAAGTCACTTGGTCTCTCTGTGCCTCAGTTACCCATCTGTATAATGGGAACAACAGAGCTGGCCTGCCTCCCAGAGGTGTTGTGAGAATAAATGTTATGCAGCAAGATTTAGCCAGAGCCTGGATGTGAGGAACTAGAGAGAGGTCAGAGTCAAAGAAGATGCCCAGGTTACAGGCCCGAGCGACAATAAATATTATCTGGAAATGGTGCTGGGTTCTACCACAGCGGTCAGCATAAAAGCCTTCGTGTAAAGCTTCAGAATGCCACAGCTTAGCAAATCATGCCAGCTTGGTCTCCACAGTTGTACTGTGCAATCAGCTCTGTCTACGGAGAGAGAGAAAATATGTTACCTTAGCACAACGTCCTGCAGTATCGTTAACGGGAAGCAAAACACAGAGAGAAACAATGGCCTAGCTCGTGCCCTGATGGAACGGAGATGTTATAAACACTAAAGTACATTTTTTCCACAGGGGTGTTTTGTTTTTATTTTTTTTTAATGCTCAGAGGAGTTTGGGGACTGACGCAAAGAATCAGAGATTTACCAAATCTGCCTGAAAACAATTACCTCAGACACGTGTAAGTGCAGACACTTCAAGCTAAATTCATTGGTGAATAAAATAAAGCAGGCCCAACCTATACTGATAGACCTTTTACAGTCTCCAGTTGCTTTTTCCTGCCGCAATAGAAATAACTGCTCCTGATCCCATCTACCCCTGTAGAACACCACTGACCCCAATGGAGCATTTCTTGAATCAGGCCCAGCAAACACCAGCATGGTGCAATTTTCACTCCTGAGACAAGCTACGCATAGCTTTATTTCCCAGACTACTTACTCTATGTGGACTAACTCCATTCAGGTCAGTAGCCTTGCAGCAGTACGAATGAAATCAGAATCAGGCCTTTTTAAATTCACAGATGACTTTGGCCCAAAGGCTTTCACGGGAATTGGGCCTCCGTATATCAGTCAAGTGCAAAGAGTGCAGGCTCCCGTTAGATGTTAAAGCAGGAATATCTCTGACCTGGGTTGATCTGTGGGTGAGACTGGTGGGGTGAAGATGAAGAGTGAGTCAGTGTTATTGCCCTTCAAGCTTTATTCCATCTGTGACTCAAGAGGATGAGCCCCAGATATGAAAATGGGACAGGGACAGAAAAATTCTTCTCAGTTACCCCCACGTCAAAACAGAGAAACCCTACTGAAGACATCCCAGTGTCTACGCAAGTGTCATTGCTGCCAATGTATGCACCGTAGAGACCATACATTCCCTTTCCTGAGGTGGGCATTATCGGTACAACCGTCAAACACAGACCTCAGACTAAGCATTTTCCCCAGGCCAGGTAGTCCTTAGGGTTTCACTGAAGATCTGTCCCAGACTTTAGTTCCCTCTCTCTGTCTCAGAAAGGTTCCTCCAACCCCCTTTATCTCTTGGTTGAAAGCTAACTGAATTCACCTATACTATGGCTCAGCAGTAATTCCACTTCACCTGTATGTGGGGTTCAAACTCCTGATTCCTACCGTTTGGGCACCACGCACGCACACACAGAGTAAGGTACAGTACCTGCCCCAAACGTTTCACAATTGAAACAGAGAACTCATGTGGTATCCCCATTTTACAGTCCGATGAAGTGAGCTGTAGCTCACGAAAGCTCATGATCAAATAAATTTGTTAGTCTCTAGGGTGCCACAAGTACTCCTTTTCTTTTTGCGGATATAGACTAACATGGCTGCTACTCTGAAACCAGTCATAGAACTGAGGCAGAGAGAGAGATTAGGTGACATGCCCAAAGTCAGAGGCAGAACACGGAATAGATCATGGATCTCCTGACTCCCAGTCCACAGTCTAAACCACAGGATCATCTTTCCTCAATTAACAGGACATGTCAGAGGAGCCCTGCGTCCATAAGCAGTATTGCCAAGCCAGCAAGATAAAAAATTATGGATCAAGCTCTCCAAAATCATATAGATTGGCTTAAAGAGCATGAGTTTTTTATTTTTATTTATTTATTTTAAAGATCATCACTTTTTATTGGCCTTCTAGGTTTTGAGCCTTTAGACTTCACATTTTCTAGTTTTTCTCTGCATCCATAAGGCTAGAACCTTGCTATATTGAAATCCAGGGCCTTAAGCAAAACACTGAGGCTTTCGATTAAAATCACAAGAATTGACAACGCTGCTCAAACAGGATTCTAAAGACCCTAAGGAGAGTTCTAAAGGCTGCCAACCTGTCATAGTATGTAAGATTCAAATTGAGCCCAGCTGAGCTGCTCTCAATTTATACCAGTGTTTTTCAGCAAGAGGCGGACATTTAAGTAACGGTTATCATGGCCTATACAGAGAAGGGACTCCACTGCTAACAAAGGTCAACGGGGTATTGCATTTTTATTCCAGTGTTACAAAATGTACTACTTGGACTTGGAAGACACCTGTTCTCCTCTGATTTATGGACATTTCTAACATCTGGCCGAACAATCTATGGTTACTTTAGCCTGTAATGTGAAGAATTCCAATAGCGCATGCAGAATGGACTGTGAGCCGAAGAGTAGCCAAGAGAAGGATAAAGCCGACATGGGATTGTGGTTGCTGAAATGACGACTGCTGCTGACTCAACCGTTTCTGCTCCAGGAGCCATGAGTTTCCTTCCGAAAGGGCCATCAATAGCCAAGAAAAGAGGCAGCTAATTAATTTGGTATGGCCCAAAGTTGGCAGCTTCCAAACAGATCAACTCCTGGGTCATTATGCAAAATGGAGAAAAAGGAAAGCGTAAAGGAGCTACGCACGGTGGTGTGCTGCCCAGGGCACTGATGCAGATTAACACCCTACCACCAGCCAAATAAATCCTCCATTTATTAGTAAAAAGAAAAGGAGGACTTGTGGCACCTTAGAGACTAACCAATTTATTTGAGCATGAGCTTTCGTGAGCTACAACTCACTTCATCGGATGCATATTGTGGAAAATACAGAAGATGTTTTTATACACACAAACCATGAAAAAATGGGTGTTTATCACTACAAAAGGTTTTCTCTCCCCCACCCTACTCTCCTGCTGGTAATTGATCACTTTAGATAAGCTATTACCAGCAGGAGAGTAGAGTGGGGGGAGAGAAAACCTTTTGTAGTGATAAACACCCATTTTTTCATGGTTTGTGTATAAAAACATCTTCTGTATTTTCCACAGTATGCATCCGATGAAGTGAGCTGTAGCTCACGAAAGCTCATGCTCAAATAAATTGGTTAGTCTCTAAGGTGCCACAAGTACTCCTTTTATTTTTGCGAATACAGACTAACATGGCTGTTACTCTGAAACCATTTATTAGTGACTTTTAACAGGAAAAATAAAATACCAGAAGCCTAATGGGGGTGTGAATGGATTTTCTATGCAAAGTGAGAGAAATCAACTCCGTTACCCCTTCATCTCATTCAGGGCAAAATCTGCTCTCCCTTAAGCAGGATGGGGACATTATCCCACATCTGTCTGGCATAGGGTTCTTACCTCTCATGCATCTGGTACTGGCTACCATTTAGATACTGGACTAGGTACCATCCTATGCATCTATTTCCATTGGAGGTGGCTTTTCACACCCACTTTGCACAGCTGTAAGTGGGTAAGGCAGGTGCAAGGCTGTGTAGGACTGGGGAAAGGCCTGAGGAAGCAGCGGGTGAGGTGTCTAGGGCATATTCAGGACATGCTGGATGTGGAAGAGGGCATAGCCAGAACAGGTAGAGCAGCTTGATCCCACCAGGGGGATCTTCTGACATACAGGTTGCTAGAGAGGTTTATAGGAGCCTTAACATGACACATACATCTAGCCCGGTACTTGCATTGACCAGAAATCTCAACACATTTATGATTCTGCTAATCAGCTTTCATTCCCACACACCCACCCGGCACAGAACAATGTCTGAGGGCAGACCCTTCATTCCGTTCAGTCAGAAAGCTGCAACTTTCAGCTGGAGACGTGTCAATAAAACCAGTACAATCTCTCCCTGGCACACCTACCCTGGGGTGTCTACCCACTCCCCAGCCAAGCTGCCGTGCGGCCCCTTGCCTCGCTCCAGGAAGCACAGAGGGAAGCGGCATTACAGTTTTGACTAAGTCACTGTTTCCAGCCCCGCGATGGCTTTTCCATTCTGCCCTTTGCGGAAGCTCAGTAAGAGTCTGCCCTTCGAGGGCAGGAAGCGACACGGCAGTACTGCAAAATGGCCTAGTCAGTCGGGAAGAGCAGGGGGAGTCATACAGACTGGGTTCCGTTCCTAGTTCTGCTCCTGGGACCTTGGGCAGCTCCCATCTCTCAGTGCCGCTACTGAGACCAGGTGTTTCATAGAATCATAGAATATCAGGGTTGGAAGGGACCCCTGAAGGTCATCTAGTCCAACCCCCTGCTCGAAGCAGGACCAATTCCCAGTTAAATCATCCCAGCCAGGGCTTTGTCAAGCCTGACCTTAAAAACCTCTAAGGAAGGAGATTCTACCACCTCCTGAGGTAACGCATTCCAGTGTTTCCCCACCCTCCTAGTGAAAAAGTTTTTCCCAATATCCAATCTAAACCTCCCCCACTGCAACTTGAAATCCATTGTGCGGTGCAGGCCGACATCCATTTTCATGGGGCTGGGGGAAGAAATTCCACTAGCAAGAGGCATATTTTCAGTCTTCTCTGCCTCTTCGGCAAAGTCAGCTCATCTTCCCCCACCCCTGCGGCGGAAAAGCAGCCAGAGGCCAAGCTGGCTGGTAGTGGGACCGATGGCAGCCGTAGTAAGTCTGTGTCCCTTTATCCTGGAGACAGCAATAGCAGGAAAAACACAAGGGAGGAGGAGGAGGAGGAAGAGGAGGAGAAGGCCCTGCCCGATGACCCTGGTGTTGCAGGGCTCAGCAGCAGCACCAGGAACCCTATGGGCGGGAGGATACAGAGGTGGAAGGAGGGAGAGAGAAAGACAAGAGAAAGCGGGGAAAGGAATGAGAGAGGAAGGGAGCAGCAGCTGCTGTGGGGAAAGAGGAACCCTAGGACTACAGTAATCTGTGTCCATGGGAGGCTCGGAGCTCAGGAGTGACTCCCAGGCCTGTATGCCAGCCACTAGCCCAGACCTCTCTCATCTCATTTGGCCTCTTAGTGGCACTGAAACATCTAGATGTATAAATCTCTAATATATTTCAGAATGCTGATAGCAGCAAAAGTTGGGGAGGGAACTCAAGGCTCAATTGCTCCTTCTCCAGGACCAGAATGTGACAGATCTCACAGACCAATTTGCCCCTCTGACGGTGGGTCCAGGGAGAAGAAGGGCAGTTCTTGGCCTGATCCCACGTCCCCAGCAGGCTCTGGTCCTAGGAGGAGCCCTGTATGGATAGAGCCCAAGCACCCTCCACCAAGCACCAGAGACATCAATGGTTCTCCATCCCAGCAGAAGTACCCAGAGTGGAGCAGTTGGCTTGTTCTGTGTTGGAGTTGTGACCTTATAGGGACTGCAGAAAGTCTAATGCCATTTCTGCTCATACTGGGCACTGGAACCAACCTCCTTCTCCCCCACTGTCATGAATTTAAACTCAACGGGGGGGAAAAATGGCTGCAAACACTGGCCATCCATCTCATAAACACCTTGAGGGGGGAGATGTTTACCCCTGTTAAAAGACTTTCAATGAATCCCGGAGAAGTCATGACCTCCGTGTATGTTTTCTATTTATTTTTCCACACCAGTTAAATAGTCACTTTCCAAGCACTTAAAGGAAAAAGAAATCAAGATCAGCCCCCGCCCCCTTTTGGTAGCGATGCCAAAATATGCAGCCGGGCCTCCCTATCTGAATGAGTGTTTTGATTAAAGAAGTCTTAACAAAACACAGTCAGAACAACGAGCGTAGCCCCTTTCTGCAAGCTTCACCCAAGTATGCAGTGTATACTTAGGGCTGGATTACTGGGATTCGTGTATTAATTGAATAAGGATGACAAGCCTCCAGCATATGCAAATAGAGGGTTAGGTTTCAGTTTTGAGGGTAACCCCCAATGCTTACTAATATCCCCTCAGAACCCCCAAAGCTGGGACTCTTGAGGCAAACCCTCGCAAGCTGCAAACATATGGAAAAGTTCATGTTTTTCTATTTTTCTTCTAAACCTTTTGTTTCCTTTGACAAAAAGTTTCTGCTATTCCGACACTAAAACCATCGCCTCTGAGCTGCCAAGACTCCCAAGTGAGGATCCTGATCAAAGGAAAGAGTGTGGCAATAAAGCAAGGAACCTGTGGCCAGGATTTTTTGTGTGTGTGGTGTATTAAAACATTTCATTCTTTTTTCCAAAGGTATTTTTCATATCACCCTCTGCTACAAACTGGGAGAACAGCTGGTTGATAGAGGATACAGGCAAAGGCTCAGGCGATGATGGTTTTTCATGAGTAGGTGTTGTCTAGGCTCGAGGGAAAATGGCCGTGTGGTTTTTTTCATATCTGTTTTGTACAGGCAGCCAGTTTATAAACAAAAGGAAATATTTCTTCACACAATGCTCAGTCAACCTGTGGAACTCATTGCCTGGTGATGTTGTGAAGGCCAAAAGTATAATGGTTCAAAAAAGGATTAGGTAAATTAATGAAGATTGGTCCATCAACAGCGTTTAGCCAAGATGGTCAGGGACACAGCCCCATGCTCTGGATGTCCCTAAATCTCCAGCTGCTGGAAGCTGGGATTGGATGACAGGATAACACTTGAAATTGCCCTGTTCTGTTCATTCCTTCTGAAGCATTTGGATTTGGCCAGAGATAGGATACTGGCTCCATGGGCCATTAGTCTGACCCAGTATGGCCATTCTTATATTACAATGTTTGTGGCCAGACTGGATGTTTATATAAAGTTTGCAACATGGTTTTAAACAAAAAAAAAACAAAAAAGTGTAATCCAAAAGATCCAGTTTGTAAGAGGCCTGTCAAATTCCACAAAAAGCAAAGATCAAAATGCAGTCTAGGAGGAATTATAGATTAGGGCAATGGCAGAGCTGAAAACACACACGCATGGACATCACCCAGCGAAAATGAGATTATTCAGATCTGGTACATTGGTTTGATCCATTATGAAAGTTACAGGCCTTTTGCAAATTTCAGTTACTGATCTGGGTTTTTGTTCCAAACTCCGACAAAGCTGGAGGATTTATGGACTTGAAGTTTTGATTCAGGTCCAGGAAGAGTAGAATTTATGACCCCACCAGAGCATGGGATCTGAATTGACTCTGCAATAGGATGGCAGCTGCCCAGAAGTGTCCGGTCCTAGAGTACAGCAAGGACAAGATAACTCACCTCTTTTGCTCACTTCCAGGAGCCTCTGCAGCTTGATAAAGTTTTGAGAGTTTTGGTATCCTGAATTGTTCTAAAGAAACCCAGGACTTTGCACCAATTCAACTAGAATCAGCCAGACAGCCAAGCAAACATCTGCCACAACCTGGAGGATACCTCTTGGAAGATATAAGACTGGCAAATACTCTTTCAGGCCAGGATTTTGCCCTAGAATTTCAGGATGGGGAATGAAGGAAGGAAAGAGTCACAAAAATTTTCCCCAAAGAGAAATGCTCGAAATGGTCCCCCAAAAGCCAAAACGGCCTGATCCTCCTCCAATTCTACAGGTGGAAATCAGAAGAAACAACTGAAATCAATGGTATTACTCCAGGGTAGATCAAAGTGACCAGTTTCTGGCCAGACAGAGTTGCATAGGGTATAAATCAACGCAGGATTTGACCTTAGTCTAGAAACAACTGTCCCCAAGGTGATTAAAATCTAGGCACCAGATTCTCAGATGATGTAAGTCAGCATAGCTTCATTGAATACAACAGAGCTACAATGATTTACACCAGCTGAGAATCTGGCCTGCGGTGTTCAAGGAACATGTGGAATTGTGGTCATTCTTGTGGAATGCTTGAATTCTAATCCTGCCAAGTCAGGGCAGTGAAATGCTTTTTTTTTTTTTTTATAATGAGGTGACAAAAATGTCCTCTGGCTACAATACAAAAGAGAAACAGCATCTCCCATAGTCAAGCCACAATATAGTTAAAAAACAAATAAGTCCTTCCCACTTCACTTGAACAAGTAGGATTAAATAAGTCCTTCCAAGGCCAACTTCATAAAACCAGCTCCTTAAAAACAAGGAACTGTTCAAATGCTTTACAGCAATTTATAGAGGGCTGACAGATACTTTTGGACTCCAAAGACTTCTTACACTAAATCTCGGTCTACTCTAAAAAGTTTTGCCAGCATGGCTGTGTTGGCTTGGAGTGTGGAAAAACAACAACAACACATGCCCCCCACATACCACACATGTGCCCCAACCAAGAGAGTTACGCTGGCAAAAACCCCATGTGGATGCAGCTTTTACTGGCAAAAGACTCATTTTGCTGCGATAGCTCGTCATTCGAGGAGATGGTGTAACTGTACCAGCAGAAGAACTCCACTAGTTATGTATCAGAGGGTTAGCCATGTTAGTCTGGATCTGTAAAAGCAGCAAAGAATCCTGTGGCACCTTACAGACTAAGGTTAGTCTAAGGTTAGTCTATAAGGTGACACAGGATTCTTTGCCACTTCCACTAGTTATGTCAGTATAGATATATTGACAAACCCATTGCAGTATAGGCAAGCCCTCTCTCTCTCTCTTTAGAGACCTCTTTAAAGTTTGGTCCCATATTACTAAGTAGACCTGGTCAAAATGTCTCAAACCAAATAAATACTGAATGAACACATACATTCTGAACTTTGAAAAGCTTAAAATAAACAAAAGAATTGATTTTTCAAAAGTTGTGGGATGAAAATTTTGACATCTTATTTTTTTCCCCATGAAAAATCGTGACTTATTATTTAGTTATTTATTTTTGACCAGTGCTATTAAAAAGAAATGGACCCCAAGCTGCAAATTTTGGATATGGATCCATATGTCCAAAAAACACATGCATGGTCCTGCCCCAGAGCTTGAGATTGTTCAGATCTGGTATTTTGGTTTGACCCATTGCAAAAAATAGAGGCCTTTTGCACATTTTGGCTCTGGATCTGGGTTCTTGGTCCAAAAGCCTACAAAGCTGGAGGATCTAAGGATCCAAAGTTTTGATTCAGGAACGAAGTGGAGCAGAACTTATGATCTCACAAGAGCACGGGTGCTTCCGAACTGGCTCTGCAACAGTGTATTTGCCCAGAAATGTCCTGCCCCAGAGAGAAGCAGATAGCTGGCCTCAGGAGCATGAGCTGCCCTGGACAATCATGTCACAATTTGGTTCAGCTTTTCTGGTCACCAGACATAATGGCCCAATCATGGGAGATCTACTGGCTTTAATAGGAGCGAATGCGTATGCAAGGAATGCAAGACTGATTCTTTGTCTAGAACCTGAACCAGAGCTCCTTTGGGTCAACGCTCGCGACCCCCAGTGCTCTGTACAGAGCTTCATTGGAAAGAGTAATCTCTTTCGAAGGAAAGACAAGATGCTGTGCCAGCTCATTTAAGCTGCTTATGTCTGAAGGTGATAAGATGTTTCCAAACGGTCCCGTTTCAATGGCTGCACATTTGGTGTGCAGGTTTATTTTCTTTTACCTTGATAAAACTCCATTCCTCGGACAAATCAGGGGCCTGCTTATCAGTCAACACTCCACCTAATGGTTTCAGCTGTACCGTTTGTATTTATTGTAACCGGGGCATTCCGCAGATAGTTTTCATTGACTAGCTTTGGAAGCGAGCCAGATACTCAGTTGTATTTATCCAGCACTAGAAGGGAGGCAAATTAATGATGTGATTCGAATGATCAGGACCTTGACATCTTCAAGGACAGGTCTAAGCACAGGATGCGCTGATAACATTTTCCAAGGCATATGTAACACAGCCAAGTGATTTATAGACCACAAAGCGTGTTGTAAGCGTGTGACACACAGCAACTTCTCTTTGCAGGGAGCGAGGGTAGGCTCCTTTGATGTGACATACATTTATACTTCTTAAATTTCATATGATCAGAAGCATGGTGCGTATTGCATGCTGCCCCAGCACTTAGTGCCAGATGCACAATTTGCTGGGCCAGATTGGAGGGAAATCTAATGGGAGGGCTGTGTGACTTAGTGGATACAGCTCGGGGCTCAGGACATCTATTCCTGTCACTGGCCTGCGGGGCAACACTGGGCAAGTCACGTCATGTCTCCGTGTTTCAGTCTCCCCATCTGTGAAATGGGAATAATGATACCAACCTCTTTCGTAAAGCACTTGGAGATCTGCTGATGAAAGCGCTGTATACAATGTGAATTATTATTGTTCAAGAGAGTGCAGAGACTGAAATTGTGCCCAGTCACTACACAAGGGGGAGACTTCTCCCACTGAATGGCTGCACAATGCAGGCCGAATCCTAAACCCACTCAAGTCAATGGAAAGACGCCCCACTGAGTTCAATGGGCTTTGGACGAAGCCCAATAAGGCTTGCTGTTTGTAAAGGCACATCTGCGGGAAAGGTGCTACATAAACATAAAATTATGATCATTGCATTGCCATCATAATAAAAACAGCCCAGGCAGTTTATTCAGTGGGATCTAGTTCAACCGAAATTGGCTCCAAAATGCAGTGTAGAAGTGGGGATTTACAAAGGTGCCAGACCAGCACTGCGCTCCACAGGGGACGACACAAGAGAAGGCTGAGAATGGAGGAAGATAGCAGGACAGCAGATGTGTGAGGAGAGACTATGTGGTGTTGAAATGGAGTCGGGGCAAATAGGAAGCCAGTAATGACGGGGGTAGGATGGAAAGGCAGACAGAAAGAAAAGTAGACCCTCCTATTTAGCCTCTCTCAATACAAGAGCAAAGAGAAATCCAATTACACTGAGAGGCAATACATTTCAAACAGACAAAAGGAATCCTTTGATACACAAATTCATATATAATAAGTCAACACATTGGCCATTAACACATAATTAAATTGATACATAATTCACTGGTGGAATTCCCTGCCACAAGATACCACGGTTGCCAAAGAGTTTATTGGTATTTTAAAAACCTGTGTTATTCCATTTATATGAACAAGGAGAAAATCCACACTTACATCAGTTTGGGAGGAAAATAACAAAGGATAAAACCCCAGAGGCTTCAGATCTTAAAGGTTGGGAATAAATGTCCTCTAGAGGCTGATCTCAATTTTACACTAGAAGTTTTCTTGTACCTTCTTTTCGTTGATCCAGCCTGGTAGGACTACCCCCCTTAAATCCTACAGTACTCTTCCATAAAGGGACAGGGAACCTTTCTTCTTTTTTTTTTTTTTAAGTCTAGCATAGAAGCAGAACATTCCTACCCCATCTCTGTTTTTATAGTATTTTCATGTCAGTATCATTTTGACTCTCTGCCCAGAAAGTCCAGCATAAATCTTTTAACTGAAAGAGCCACAGAAGGATCAAGTGTCAGAAGAAGGGGGTACAAGCAGGAGATACGTTTCCTTCTCCACTTCTGTGACATAGCCTGAGTAAGCTTGGTCCCGTTACGTTTTATCTAGTTTAACTAAGGATTGATGAACTTGGAGAAATGGTGCTCGCCCATACAGAGAGCAGCGTCAAGGAGGGCTGGCTTTGGGGTTCTCCCCTTTTGTAAAATAGTTTAAAAAAAATTATGGTGGATTTATTTAGGGCTTGGGAATGCAAGGATCTCATCTGAATTCGCTGGGATATGGCATAGCAATGAGGAGTATTTGATATATGTTCTCTCACCCAGCTCTGTCAAAGCAACCTGACCCCCAACTGCAGCTTGATCTAACATTCTAGCATAGCAGGTCTCATACCGCCTGGCCAGTGCACCTCAATATCAACATGGAGTACCCTCTGCTCTTTCCATTCCTGAGCGCAGCAGTATCCATCAGCACCGACAAGCCGCAGGATGCTTTTGTGATGTAGATACCTCATTTTATTCCAGACCCTGCACAGTAATTCACATTTGAAGCCAGGGTTCCAAAGGAGACAGGTTGTTTGTCTATCATCTACTTATGCTTCAATAATTGCCAGAATATTAGAACACTATATGGTTTCTAGCAAATGTTTCCGATGTCAGATGTTACAGAAGAATAGTACCGTATTCCAAAAATGCTGACAATTCTACCACCAGGATTAGCAAATATTGCATTTACCCAGAAATTTAAGTAATGATATTTGTGCTTTTGGAATGTATAGTTTTTGGGTTTTTTTTCTATTTGCAGGCCTAACATCTTCTGTACATAACATCCTGGGGAGGGTTGCAAACTTATCAGGCCATCAGAAACCACACTGCTTAAATTCAAGCCAAGAATCCTGTGTTCTCCAGTAAAAGGATATGTTTTATACATACTTCACAAAGGCTAATCTAATTAAGTATCCAAATCACATGGCATCTCCATGCATGCATACTTGAAAAAAGCACCCAACTAGAACATAAGCTTTGGAGCTACCCTGAGTAGTTCAAAGTGCATCCTTTTGTCATTTATGAAACACTTGAAATCTAAAGACAGGTTTCAGAGTAACAGCCGTGTTAGTCTGTATTCGCAAAAAAGAAATTGCTCAAATAAATTGGTTAGTCTCTAAGGTGCCACAAGTACTCCTTTTCTTTTTTGAAATCTAAAGCTGCCTTAAAAAAAAAAAACCCACACAAGAAAGTAGTATTGGGCCCAATTCTGTCCCCAGTTAAGCCAACAAGACTTTTGCCACTGACAACATTTTGCTACGTGGCCCGGAGTATTCTATGGTATTTTAATTTTCCCTGGCTTGTAAGTGGTCTAATCTGTTCTAACTGTCTGCTCTGTGGGACTCTGGCTAGAGATGTTGCCTGGAACTTTTTTTATTTCCCCTGAATGGCATGTTTTTAATGCAGTATTTGCTCCTAGAATTTGCAAGGAGAAGAGCTTTTAAAAAAACAAACATTCTCTTCCTCGCTAGTCTAAAATGCAGGTCTTTTACAGGCATCTGTGATTTATTGACACAGAGTTCCTATGTGTCACTGCAATCAGTGGGAACAGCTGCAAATTGTTCTAGGGAACATGGATATATTGCTGGAGAGACTGTATTGTTTTACAGTGGTTAAAAGATAAGACGGGACAGCCGGACACCTAGGTTCAATGCCTGATTCTGCCACTTGCTTTTTGACCTTGACCAACTTATCTCTGAGCCTCTAAGGTCCCCATCTGTAAAATGGTTATGTATTTACCTCAAATACCTTTGAGAGCCTCTCTTTGCAACTCTCCACTGGTACCCTTTTCTCTAACACAGCAACACACAAAGGGACCCTTGTGGTCCCTTCTAACCCGACAGTTCTACACATAAGCTACTTGTCTTCTCTTTCAAGGCCCTTCATGGCCTATCATCTCTCATTCAGTATCAAAGGGTCGACTCCCACCTCTGATTGAAAATGTATCAAGTGGGTGATGGAAGGCTAAACACGACCTTCACGCTTTCTTCTGTGTTGTCCCTCATGCTTTGGAGGAGCTCCCCATTAACATGTGGAAAGTCACTTCATTGTACTCCTTCAAATCCCTTTGCCATGATGCCTCCAGAAACACTAGATAACTAGGCAGCCAGTGTGCTGGTACCTCATCCTACCATGCTCACTTAAATTGCCTCATTGTTTCTTTTAACTCCCCCATATAGCTGTCTGTATCCTCCATCATCTCTTGTCTTCTGTTTAGATTGCCAGCTCTTTGGGGCAGGGACCATCTTTGTTCTGTGTTTGTACAGAGCCTCGCACAGAGGTATCCTGGTCCTGGACTGAGACCCCTAGGCGCTATGATAATACAAACAAACAACAATAACTAGTTATGGCTGTCTTCATAGGCGCCAACTCTGTGGGTGCTCTGGGGCTGGAGGAAGGGGTGGAGTGGGGGCGGGGTCTGGTGCCGAGTGGGGGTTGAGCACCTCACAGCAACTTAGAAAGACGGCACCTCTGGTTGTCTTCTCAATGGTACACATCCTCTTTGGTTCTCCAGCTCCTTCATTCCGCATACCACATCATTAGAGAAATGTTCCCATCTGGACCACTTCTTTTCCAACCTCCCACTGCATGGCTCTCCACTAGGGGCTCCTGGTAGTCCACAGAACACAGTCTTAGAACTGCTGCATTAATGCCCCAATTCTGCCACATTTCTGCATGCTGAGTAGCACCTTCCAGTGCCCAGAGTTCCACTGAGAAACAGTGACTCCTCACACAGTATGGCGCTACTCACGAGGAGTAAAGGTGTCAGAATCAGGCCCTGAAATGATGACAGGTTCCCTGATGCCTCTACTTAGACTGACAAAAGGATCTGTGTTTCTTAGTTCATTTTACCAATGTATGGTCCTCCCTTGAAGGCATGCTGACTTTGACATCATATATGGTTGCCATGGAGATGACTGAATTGCATCACCGTGGGACTCAAACGGCATGATAAGCTATACAAGTGTTGCCAAGGTGTAAGAAACAGACAGACCCTTCAGCTATCTCCCAGGTGCAGGTAAGACCCAGCCAAGATATGGGGGTCACACACTGTTGGAGTTACAATGATAATACATAGCTCTTATACGGTGCTTTTATCCATAGATCTCAAAACACGTCACCAAGGAAGGCCGTCTCATTATCCCCATTGTGCAGATGGGGAAACTGAGGCACAAAGAGGGGCAGTGACTTGCCCAAGTTCACCCAGCCAGTGGCAGAGCCAGGACTAAAAGGTCCTCTTCAGTCCCAGTCCAGTGCCCGATTTTCTAAGTCGCCCTGCATCAGAGCAGCAGTAGATGATGTCCTAAGAAATATCCTGTCTCCACACAGTTAACAGAGAGAAAGAAATTAACATACACATATAAAACCAGCACACTCTCTCAGAGTTTGCCACCAGCCATCAGCTGGTCTGCAAAGGAGGATCCAGCTACACTGAAAGTCTTTATTAGCACCAGATAACTAAGATCAGCAGAGACTGGAGGGCTGCAACAGACACATATAATATGTTTGGATTATGGCATGTTTGAGAAGTTATTTAGCCTTGTAGCCTATTTACATAAGGTTCACTCCATCTTTTGTTTGGACACATTCCTAGCAAAGCTTTTCAGTTGTCATCCCCGCCTCCGCCAAGCATGCATAAAGCAACTCAAAGGTAAAACCCATTCTCTCCCCGGACAAATGAGAGACATGTGGAGAACTAAAAAGGAGCAAAAGGAACAGGAAAAACGAGAAGGGTGGGGTGAGGAAAGATGAAGGTTATGGTCAAGGGGCTGGAGCGGGACTCACAAAATCAGGATTATTTTCCTTGCTCTGCTACAGGCTCCCTATGTGGCCTTGGGCAAGTACTGCTGGGTCCCTCTGTTTTCCTCTCTGTACAATGGAATCCAGTCTCTACCTTACAGGGGGGTGGTGAGGATGGGCCCATAACTACCCTGATAGGGTGCAAAGCCCTTTCCTGAACACAGCTGGCATACTTTAACCCTTCGATTTTGCAGAGGATGCGAGGTTGAAAACTAGATACAGATTTTTAAGTCCCGGGAATGTTCAACCTGTCCCGTTATAGAGACAGGGACGATTTCAGAAATTAGATACTAATCTGGGATTTGATTTCAAACACGCCACAGTATAGGGAGTGTTTGGACCAAGGGTTCTCGTAGGGTAGCACCTCTACTTAAAATCTTAAGGCCGGGCATTCTATGACACAGGCATCGACATCATCGTCGTTACTGATACCTCTTAGCCAGTTTGCCCATTCAGGGGCAGCTGTGAAATGGCCTTACCTGGGAAGTATCATGATTGAATATGACAGCATTCAGGTCTCCACAGTTATAATGCTTGATGAGATCTTCAGTAGTGTATGGGGCCTGCAAGCTGCCTGCTCGTAGACTTTCATGTTGTAGCAAGGTTTGGTTCAAAGCAAACAGCACCTGCACAAACACACACAATAGATATATATTGGTTGACTGAGGTCACAAGAGCATGAATGATCAGCAGAATGCAGGAGCACGGCAGAGGAACCTTTATGAGCCCCAGATGAGGCTTGTGCTTCTTGCTTCTCTTTGTCGACCCCCTCTGGCCAACCAAGGGAGTGGCTCAGGAAGGAGCTACGTTTATCCCTCCCCAAACCGAAGGAGAGTCACATGGATGCAGAGCTTAGACTAGAAAAGGAAACTGGGAAGGGTTTGGGATATGCCACCCTCCTCATCAAGGTAATAAAATATAGGCCTGCCTACAGACACGATTTCAGTGGGGCTGTGGGGCACGTGAAAAATCAAGGTGAGCCAGAGAGTTTTAGACTGCATGTGGAGTTCACTTTACTGCAAAAGTGACAGCCTGAAAATAAGGGCAGTTCCATCATCTCTGCCAACGAACCAGCCTGAGCTGGGAGGAGCTACATCTTCCCCACCAGCTGTTTAAAATCCAAAGCCCAAATGAAATGGGAAACTTCTTGGTAGATGCAGTTCAGAAGCTTCTCAACATCTTTAGCAGTAAAACACTGGTGTATTCAGGCACCTCTGCCTGTCATTTAATAAGTAACCTGCAAGGACCTTGAGCATCCCTCGGGAACTGGCACTTGTGAAACAGGCAGAATATACACAAAAAGAAAAGGAGTACTTGTGGCACCTTAGAGACTAACCAATTTATTTGAGCATAAGCTTTCGTGAGCTACAGCTCACTTCATCGGATGCATCACGAAAGCTTATGCTCAAATAAATTGGTTAGTCTCTAAGGTGCCACAAGTCCTCCTTTTCTTTTTGCGAATACAGACTAACACGGCTGCTACTCTGAAACCTGGCAGAATATACAATCGTGCTCTCTCTCCCCGTCCCCCGCCACCTTTCAGCTTCTCCCTCTGGCAAAATAAATGGTCGTGTCAAATTGTTACACTGTCCCAGAGGGCTAATTGAGCTTTCTCATCCCAGATCTGGAAATCCAACAGGAATGCATTAGCAGAGAAATCTAAGCAACCAGGAGCATTCATTGCTTTTGATCTTTAAATGCACAAGTATCCAAGCTGCCATGAAATAAAACACTTCCTTAAAAAAAAAAAGTAATTGTATACTTTTCTATCTCTCATAAAAGGCAGTCAAGTTGAAATGAGTGATCATGTACCTATGCTCGTTAGTGATAGTCTTGGTGGTGATTTATGCTGATTACAGAACCACTGAGCATAAGCTCAGTTTTCAAAGATCCTTACAGGGAAGCCTGTTTTTTAGAAGGTCTATGAATGGTTGGAAGAATGACAACATTTGAGTAGGTGGGACTAATAGAACCTTTATTATTTATTTGCATTATCATAGTTCTTAGGCATCCCCGTCATGGATCAAGACCCTAATCTAGGGTGATTTTATAGGAGGAATTCCCATTCCTAGGAATAATTTGGCTTTATAACCCTGGTGGTTATTTTATTAAAAGTCACAGACCCTTCAGCCCTGTGTTTTCCTGCAGTTTCATCTTCTCTCATTTTTAGCATCAAGAGTATTCTTAATGGTACACACCACCACTTAGGTTGGTTCACTGGGATCTTCTCCCTGTTTTTCTTTGATTACCAGGACATCGTTTTTATCAAGTCATAAGCAGCATCACATTTTCAGATTATGCTTTGATAATTTATGCTACATAATTCAACAAGGTGGCTGATGAAGGATAGTTCTGAGCCCAAAAATGGGCCACCTAGTTCACAGTCAGATTGTTCTATAGCCAATAGAGAGGAAATCCCTTTAATTTTTTGCAGCCAGCTTGGAACTTTCCTATCTTGAGAAATTTTATAGAGTCTGCAAACTTTGCCACCTCACTGTTTATCCCTTTTTCTAGATCATTTATGAATATGTTGAACAGCACTGGCCCCAGTACAGATCCCTGGGGGACACCACTATTTACCTCTCTCCACTGTGAAAACTGACCATTTATTCCTACCCTTTGTTTCCTGTCTTTTAACCAGTTACCAATCCATGAGAGGACCTTCCCCTCTTATCCCATGACCCTTTACTTTGCTAAAGAGCCTTTGGTGAAGGACCTTGTTAAAGGCTTTCTGAAAGTCCAAGTACACTATATCCACTGACTGGATCACCCTGCTCCACATGTTTCTTGACCCTCCCAAAGAATTCTAGTAGATTGAGGAGGCATGATTTCCCTTTACAAAAGCCGTGTTGACTCTTCCCCAACAAATTGTGTTCATGTGTGTGTCTGATAATTCTGTTCCTTACTACAGTTTCAACCAATTCACCTGGAACTGAAGTTAGGCTTACCAGCCTGTAATTGCCAGGATCACCTCTGGAATCTTATTTTCAAAAACCGGCATTACATTGTACCAGATGACTGGAGGGTAGCTAGAGTCTGATTTAAGTGGTAGGTTACATTCCACAGTTAGTTCTGCCATTTCAAGCCTGAGTGCCTTCAGAACTGTTGAGTGAATATCATCTAGTCCTGGTGATTTATTACTCTTTAATTTATCAATTTGCTCCAAAACCACCTCATTGTGGGTCAGTTCTCCAGGTTTGCCACCGAAATAGAACAGGTTTGGTGTGGGAATCTCCCTCACATTCTCTTCAGTGAAAACTGATGCAAATAATTCATTTAGCTTCTCTGCACTGGCCTTGTCTTCCTTGAGTGCTTCTTTAGCACCTCGATGGCCCAGTGGCCGCGCTGATTGTTTGGTCGGCTTCCTTCTTCTCATGCACTTTTACAGCAATTTTTGTTTGTTTGTATCTTTTGCTAGTTGCCCTTCAAATTATTTTTGGCCTACCTAACTATACTTTTACATTTGGCTTGACAGAGTTTATGCTCCTTTCTATTTTCCTCAGAAGGATTGGACTTCCAATTCTTAAAAGATGTATTTTTGTCTCTAAGTGCCTCTTTTACTCTTTTGTTTAGCCATGGTGGGATTTTTTTGGGTCTCTGTTTTTTTTTTTTAATCATTATTTTATTTGGAGGTATACATGTAGTTTAAACCTTTCTGGTGTTTTTAAAAACTATTTCCATGCAACTTGCAGGCATTTCCCTCTTATGACTGTTCCTTTTAATTTCCATTGAACTTGCCACCTCATTTTGGGGTAGTTCTCTTTTTTGAAGTTAAATGTTACTGCGGTGGGCTTCTTTAGTATACTCTCCCTACTCCCCCTCCTTACTCCCCCCCCGCAAAAGGATGTTAAGTTTAGTTCCATTATGGTCGCTATTACGGATAGGTACAGCTATATTCCCTGCTTGGACCAGATCCGGTGAACCACTTAGAACTAAATGAAGCATTGCTTCTCCCCTTGTAGGTTCCAGGCCTAGCTGCTCCAAGAAGCAGTCATTAATGGTGGCTAGAAATTTTCATCTCTGCATCCCGTCCTGAGGTGACATGTACCCAGTCATTATGGGAATAGTTGAAATCCCCCATTATTACTGCATTTTCTGGTTTTGTAGCTTCTCCAATCCCTAAGCATTTCACAGTCACGATCACCATCCTGGTCTGGTGGTTGGTAGCATATTCCTATGCTTATACTCTTACTATTAAAGTATGAAATTTCTATCCTTAGTTATTCTATAGTACAGTTTGAGTCATTTAAGATTTTTCCTATATTTGACTCTTTCACAGAGTGTCACTTCCTCACCAGCATGACCTACTCTGTCATTCTTATATATTTTATACCCTGGTATTACCATGTCCCTTTGATTATCATCATTTCCTCAAGTTTCTGTGTTGTGTATTATATCAATATCCTCCTTCAATATCTGGCACTCAAGTTCACACATCTTAGTATTTAGACTTCGAACATTTGTATACAAGGACTTACAAAATTTGTCAAGGTTTTAGCTGTCTGCCTTCAAGTGATGTAATTGAATGGGACTTTTTTTTTTTGTTTGACAGTTTCTCTTCAGTTCCTACCTGTACTTTATCAACTTCTATCCTCTCTATTTTACTAGGAGATAGAATATCCCCTTTAATAAATCATCCCCTAACGGATGTCTCTGTCCAAGCCATGTGCTCCTCCTCACCTGTTCAGCTTTCCTCCAGTACTTAGTTTAAGAACTCCTCTATGACCTTTCTGGTTCCATTTTGATTTAGGTGGAGCCCATCTTTCCTGTATAGAACGGGCAATGGGTATAATAGGGCATGTGGCCCTCCCCTTCCCCCCTTCCCGGTTGGCTCCCCTGGCCCACCACCACTCACCACATGCATCCCGCAATGGCAGCTCGTGGTGCCAGCTATGGGCCTGGAGAACATGACGGTGACAGGTCTTGCCCAAAGCTGTTCAGGAACTGCATTTCTGAGTGATGGGGCTCTGGGACAGGAGGTTCCCTGTGCTGGCCAGCCAGGGAGATGCCCTGGTAGCGCATCAGAGGGCATTCGGGAAGTCACAGCTCTGGTGGATCTGGAGTGAATCCTGCCAGTTTTAACCTCAACCCAGACTCACAGCAGGGCTCAGCAGCTCCACTTTCTCCACCACTGGGTCCAAACGTTAGGTATAAGCCAGGCTCCTGCTCCCAGAGAGAGGCACCAGCCAATGGCCCTGGCTTGCAGAGCTGGGCAACAAGCCCCCCGCCCCAACGCCCAGGACCTCAGAAATCCAGCCTCAGTGCCCAGACCCCGACTGCCCAGTTGGAAAGTGAGACCCTTGCTGTCACCAGAACAAGAAGAGAGGCGGGACGCACACAGCGAGGGGGCTGAAGGAGAGGAGGGACGCACGCAGTGAGTAGCAGTGGGGGGCTGAGCGTGGGCAGGGCCGTGGGTGGAAGAGGCGGGATGGGGAGCTAGCATACCCCAGAAGAAGCTTCACATGCCACCTAGGCTATATAGGTTCATCCTTTTTCAAAAGGTTCCCCAGTTCCTAATAAACCTGAATCCCTCCTCCGAACACCATCATCTCAGCCATGCACTCAGACCCTGCAGTGCTGCCTGTCTAACTGGACCTGCGTGTGGGCCTGGAAGCACTTTAGAGAGTGCAACCATGTAAATCCTGGACTTCAATCTCTTGCCTAGCAGCCTAAATTTGGCCTCCAGGACCTCTCTCCTACCGTACTCTATGTCACTGGCACCTATACATGCCATAGAATATCAGGGTTGGAAGGGACCTCAGGAGGTCATCTAGTCCAACCCCTTGCTCAAAAGCAGGACCTATCCCCAATTAAATCATCCCAGCCAGGGCTTTGTCAAGCCTGACCTTAAAAACTTCCAAGGAAGGAGATTCCACCACCTCCCTAGGTAACGCATTCCAGTGTTTCACCACCCCCCT
This sequence comes from Lepidochelys kempii, assembly GCF_965140285.1. Taxonomy (NCBI): domain Eukaryota; kingdom Metazoa; phylum Chordata; order Testudines; family Cheloniidae; genus Lepidochelys; species Lepidochelys kempii. The sequence goes on along the minus strand of NC_136387.1, from coordinate 101,064,672 downwards.
AGTGAAAAAGTTTTTCCTAATATCCAACCTAAACCTCCCCCACTGCAACTTGAGACCATTACTTCTTGTCCTGTCCTCTTCCACCACTGAGAATAGTCTAGAACCATCCTCTCTGGAACTACCTCTCAGGTAGTTGAAAGCAGCTATCAAATCCCCCCTCATTCTTCTCTTCCGCAGACTAAACAATCCCAGTTCCCTCAGCCTCTTCTCATAAGTCATGTGTTCCAGACCACTAATCATTTTTGTTGCCCTTCGCTGGACTCTCTCCAATTTTTCCACATCCTTCTTGTAGTGTGGGGCCCAAAACTGGACACAGTACTCCAGATGAGGCCTCACCAATGTCGAATAGAGGGGGACGATCACGTCCCTCGATCTGCTCGCTATGCCCCTACTTATACATCCCAAAATGCCATTGGCCTTCTTGGCAACAAGGGCACACTGCTGACTCATATCCAGCTTCTCGTCCACTGTCACCCCTAGGTCCTTTTCCGCAGAACTGCTGTCTAGCCATTCGGTCCTTAGTCTGTAACTGTGCATTGGGTTCTTCCATCCTATGTGCAGGACCCTGCACTTATCCTTATTGAACCTCATCAGATTTCTTTTGGCCCAATCCTCCAATTTGTCTAGGGTCCTCTGTATCCTATCCCTGCCCTCCAGCGTATCTACCACTCCTCCTAGTTTAGTATCATCCGCAAATTTGCTGAGAGTGCAATCCACACCATCCTCCAGATCATTTATGAAGATATTGAACAAAATCGGCCCCAGGACCGACCCCTGGGACACTCCACTTGACACCGGCTGCCAACTAGACATGGAGCCATTGATCACTACCCGTTGAGCCCGACAATCTAGCCAACTTTCTACCCACCTTATAGTGCATTCATCCAGCCCACACTTCTTTAACTTGCTGATAAGAATACTGTGGGAGACCGTGTCAAAAGCTTTGCTAAAGTCAAGATACAATACATCCACTGCTTTCCCTTCATCCACAGAACCAGTAATCTCATCATAGAAGGCGATTAGATTAGTCAGGCATGACCTTCCCTTGGTGAATCCATGCTGACTGTTCCTGATCACTTTCCTCTCATGTAAGTGCTTCAGGATTGATTCTTTGAGGACCTGCTCCATGATTTTTCCGGGGACTGAAGTGAGGCTCACTGGCCTGTAGTTCCCAGGGTCCTCCTTCTTCCCTTTTTTAAAGATTGGCACTACATTAGCCTTTTTCCAGTCATCCGGGACTTCCCCCGTTCGCCACGAGTTTTCAAAGATAATGGCCAATGGCTCTGCAATCACAGCCGCCAGTTCCTTTAGCAACCATGAGTACCAACTCCTCTCCAGCACTGCCCAAAAGTCTATCTACATGTCTTGAGAAGTCTGAAACCTTTGCAGCTGGCAGACGATTCACCATGAAGTTCTCCTGATCATCACACATCCACTATTTCTAATAATTGAATCCCTCTGTCTCTACCTAATAACAGGGTTCCCTTCCCCAGGAGTCGTATCCTGAGTGCAAGAGGACACCATGACATTATTTAGAAGGAGGGTCCAAACTATGGGATCATTTCCCTCCACTCCAACTTGATATTCTCCTTCCCCGAGACTTTCATCCTCATCAACAGCGCACAGGCTGTTAGATGAGACTTTCCAGGACAGAGCAGAGCAGTCCCACCCCCAGACTATACACCTCTCTCTTTTTGCTCCTCCAGTTCAGCCACTCTGGTCTCAAGAACCCGTACTCTGTCTCTGAGGATCATGAGTTGCCGGCGCTAAATGCACACATATGCCACTTGTCCACAAGGCAGGCAATCATACACGCTGCATGCAGTGCAATAAACTGAATAACCTCCGCTGCCAGGCTTCTGCCTGCATTACTTTTACTCTTGCAGGATTTTTGTGTGTGTTCTTTCTGGGGTGGGGGTAGGATTACTGGGCTAAGTTTAGAATATGTTTATTAGGTGTATCTGGCTCTCACACTCCCTTTCTATACTGCCTTGCCAAACTCCTCTGGTTGCTAGCTCTTCTAGTCGCTTAGGGGCTGGTTTTTAAACCCCTGTTCTCCCAGAGTTAGCCCTGCCCCCTGCTCAAGGAATCTTAAAGGGATGAGGGATCAAAGGATGGCAGGCTGCAGCCTTGTTCGGAAGCACTCAGCCTTGCCTAACAGACCCTAGGCTCAGCCCCCAGCCCGCCAAGCACACCATCAATTTCAGGTCAGCTTCATTTTCTGGTTCTCCTGAACTCGCCGAGAAACTGCAGAAGGGTGTTTGGACCTGACCCTACAAATCCTGACCCACTCCCCCAAATAAACCCATTGATTTGAAAGGAATTACTCAAGCATGAGTAGGCCTAAGGGTTGCAGGGTTGCGTTTATTGACCCAGCTTTATTCACATGTTTAAGACATGGAAGTCCATCCCAGGGAACACAACAGGTGTGCTCACCTGCTTAAAACCAAATGTGTGTAAACATTGACACAACTGAGTTTTTTATTTGTTTAAAAACCTGTTGCCAGTGGGTGGGTGCTTTAATTAATGGAAACATTCTTTTATCTCTCTACACAATATAAGTTGGGTATAAAATGTGATCCTTTTAAATAATAAAAAAATACAACTTATATGTAGCCTTAGCAGAATGTGGGTTTTTAAATATAAAATTGACAGATATCAATGCTTATTTTTAAGCTTTTTCAATGTAAATAGTTGGCAAAATTAGGGGGTTTGAGCATTTTTTTTAATTTTTATCCATTTAAATTTCCACAGTTGTGATAGGTTACCGGTGGTTCAGACAACGGGAAGGGAGGTCAGGCAAATATTTCATGATAGTAGATGCTGAGATTCCATATGCTAATGCTTTATATGACTGTTAAAAACCAAATTGTCATCACATGTCAAAATATACAAAGCAGATATCCTTAAATCAAACTCTAAGGAGTTTTCAAGGAACATTTGTCTTACTCGTGCCAATCTGTAAATTTCTATCATCATCAGTAGAAACATTCTGTTTGCGTGTTCGGTGAAATAGAAGTTTACACACCTTTACCAATAAAAATCTAATCCTGCCAAGCCTAAATATAATAACATATGAAAATAAAGTTAGAGGACTAGGGTACCCATCCCCATGTGGGAAACACTCTAGTCCACACCTGAGCAGCGTTGTTAAAAATCATCAGCCTGCAGGAAGGTTTTCAGCGAAAGCATGTGGGGAAACCCTCTGCTCTCACTTCCCCATTAACATTTTTCTAAAGCTTTCATTTTTATTAGTCAAATGTTTAGAATCCACAGGAAATCCTAGGATGAGCCATTTCCTCCTTTGGCTATAGCCCTTGGGGGAAAGCGCAGAGCCTTTCAAAGGTTAAAAATCCTTTAAACCATGCTTTTCACAGCTTTTTCAAATTACGAATATGCTCAGCTTGGATTTTATGGGGCATGAAAGATGGTGACATTTAGACTGCGGGTGGGGGAAGGATTGGACTTTTTGTAGAAAAGCCGGCAGAGCAGTCGAAAGCTGTGTGGGAAGCTATAATGGGATATTAGGCCCTGGTTCTGCAAGAGGACCGACAACAGGATACAGCCCCAGCAGCTTCACTAGATACATATACAGTTGCAAAATAAAAACAAATATAAGCAAGTAAAAAGCTCCAAAATTCTTACATTTTTCTGATGCATTGGCTATTTTGTGTTAGGATGTCGTTAACATCTAAGGAGGCTTAGAACAGTGGTCCCCAAACTTTTGAGTGTTGCGTTCCCCCTTGCCCCTGTCCACCCCACCTGGAGCAGGGCTGCAACTCTGGAGGGGGACGGGGACGGGGTAAGGGGGCCGAGGGTGGGGTGGAGATGCAGCCGTACTGCGGTGAAGGCCGGGACCTGGGCCTATGGCTGGGAGCAGAGCCATGGCCAGTGGCTGGTGCGGGGCTGCGAGAGGAGACATGCTCAGAGTCAGGATGGGGACAGGCCAGGCACGGGGCTGGAAGCTGGGGACATGTCTGGGGGTGGGACTGGAGCAGAGCTGGGGGAAGGGAGGATGCGTGGGTGGTCCCCCCAGCACCCCAGATGTTCCTCCACACCCCGCTAGTAGGGTTGTCAACTTTCTAATTGCACAAAACCAAACACCCTTGCCCTGCCCCTACCTCAGCCCTGCCCATTCTCTGAGGCCCTGTCCCCACTCACTCCAGCCCTCCTCCCTCAGTCGCTCGCTCTCCCCGACCCTCACTCACTTTCACTGGGCTGGGGTAGGGGGTTGGAGTGTGGGAGGGGGTGAGGGCTCCAGCTGGGGGTGTGGGCTCCAGAGTGGGGCCAGAAATGAGGGGTTCAGGGTGCGGGAGGGGACTCTGGGCTGGGGCGAGGGGTTAGGGTGTGGGAGGAATTGGGGATGCAGGCTCTGGGAGGGAGTTTGGGTGCAGGAGGGGGCTCAGGGCTGGGATAAGGGGTTGGGGTGTGGGAGGAATTGGGGATGCAGGCTCTGGGAGGGAGTTTGGGTGCAGGAGGGGGCTCAGGGCTGGGATAAGGGGTTGGAGTGTGGGAACAGGTACGGGCTCCAGCCAGCCAGCCCTTACCTCAGGCGGCTCCCGGTCAGTGGTGCAGTGGGGCTAAGGCAGGCTCCCTGCCTGCCCTGGCTCCACTCTGCTCCCGGAAGCGGCCGGTGTGCCCAGCCCCTAGGCTGAGGTGCAGCTAGGTGGCTCTGTGCTGTGCGCACTGCCCATGCCCACAGGCGCTGTTCCTGGCCAGTGGGAGCTGCAGAGCCAGCACTGGGGGTGGGGGTGGCACGCGGAGCTTCCCTGATTGCCCTTCTGCCTGGGGGCCGCAGGGACATGCTGGCCACTTCCAGGAGCTCTACGGAGCCAGGGCGCCTGCCTTAGCCCCACTGTGCTACTGACCTTAACGGCCTGGTCGGCGCTGCTGACCAGAGCAGCCAGCGTCCCTTTTCAACTGGGCTTTCTGGTCAAAAACCGAACGCCTGGCAACCCTACCCCCTAGGGGTGCACGTCCCTCACTTTGGGGACCTCTAGCTTAGAAGGATTAGATTTTTATCTGTGATGTCGGTAAATGTTGATTTCATCATACACACAGAAACCAACCAAAAAAATATTTCCATCAATAATAATGGAAATGTACAAATAGGCCGAAAGCAGGAAAAATCCTGCTTGAGAACTTATTAGAGTTTGATTTCAGGACACTTGCTTTGTATATTTTGAAGTGGGATGTTGAAATTTGGTTTTTTAATGATAAATCTTTAATTTTGAGTCGGCAATCTTGAAATTAGTGTCTGATCTCCCCTCCCATTGTCTGATCCACCTGTAATTTCCCACAACAGTGTAAATTTACATTGATAAAAATAAAAATGCTTAAAACCCATAATTTTTCCAAAATTGTAAATGAAAAAAAGCTTAAAAATAAACATTGATATCTGTCAAAAATTACAAAAAATAAGGTTTAATTCTGCCAAGCCTAGTTATTTTTATACACTTACAATTTTTTTTAAACACTGTATTGTTTTTATCATAAAATATAATGGAACTTTATTTTTTTTAATGACCCTTCAGTGCATTCTACATTTTGCTTTTGTTCTTTGTTATGTAGTTATGATCCTTGAAACTACACAGAAATTCATTTAATCATAACTCGAAACCAGAAGCAGTGCTCATCCCTTTAACAGTAGAATTCTCTGCTGACATTGAAGTCCAGCTAGTAGGATGCAGATAAACATAATGCAATAAAATACTTGACACTGCCATGGTACCAAGGATCTCAAAGTGCTTTCCAGACAATGAACTAACTGCCCCATGGCTCATAAGGTCTTGTACTATTTTTCCATTTCGCAAATGGGAAAACTGGGACTGAAAAGTTAAGTCACTCACTTAAAGTCACAGAGGGAATCAGGAACCACCATGAACCTGGAACTTCAGAGTGTCTTCTCCTGTGCTTTAAGCAGTAGACCAAGCAGCCCCTCAACAACTGAGGTCTTAATTAAGTAAAACACTTAAATACATGCTCAATTTTAAGCACATGTGGTTTTGCTGAATCAGGGCCTCAGGGCCCTGGCTTTTCAATGGTGCTCAAGACCCATAGGTTCCCATTTTGTTTTAAAGGAATTCAGAACCTTTGAAAAAAAAATCAGGGAAGTTATTTAGGTGACCAACGTATGAAAATTTGACTTTGGGCTTTAAACATCAGTTCTTTCTGAATTATTGGATTTTTTAAAAAGGTACTATTTTATTTTTTTCAAAGCGAAAGAAGTATTTTAGACGTTATTTTTGCCTATTCATTCAACCGCACTGATCTTCCACACATGTCATGGACAAAGTTACTTTTGAGTGAAGCATGAACTTTCAGACAAAAAACGAAGGGATAGGAGCTGTTGAAAAGATGAGGTTTAGATCTGAGACACATTCCTCAGCTTTCTCTGGGTTGAGAGCAGCACCCATAGAGCTACCCAAGAGGGTCTATTGTAGGATGGAAAGTGGGTTAATAAAGCCAGGCTGACACGCACATACACAAGCCAACCAATGGTAGGACTCCCCTACACGTATATTTTTCAAGAGCCATAAACTTGACACACACAGTCCCATAGTTCAAACCTGACAATCGTGCTGGAGTCTTTCTCCAATTCTTAGCACACTCTTTGGAGTGGATTCTATGGGCCATTTCCTTCAGGGTCAGGTTAAAGCCATTTTAAAGCCTAGATTTATTTTTTTACACTGCTTGGCTGATGTCACAAAAACAGTGTCATTTCTCTTTTTTTGCTCCATCTCAACCCCAGTGACCTCTAGCCTAAATCTCTATCTCAGTTAAGTCTCCCAGAGGTGCTTAAGATTACCGAAGAACTGACTTAAAAATAAACATACTTAGAGCTGACTGCCCATAGACGGTCCCACCTCATAAATACAGCAGACAGTATTTGTTCTGGGAAGAGATGGAAAATTATGATTTGGTCTTTGGGAAAGAGCATTTTTATTCATGCGATTTATGAGCCGTATATGCATGCACTTGGGAAGCAGTTTCACCAGAACAGTACTTGGGAAGCAGTTTCCAGTTTTTTAAAGAGGCCTTTAACTGAACAAGCTCAGAAAACATTAGGTGGGCCATACGCTGCCAGACTGTGGACTTCCTACTCCAAAGGCAGAGCACCTTCCTACACCAAAAGTCTCATTAGTCCAGAGTTTAAGATGCTAGCCAGGATTTAGAAGACATGAGCTCAATTCTGCACCCTCCCACAGACTTCCTGGCTGTCCTTGAACAAATTCATTTGGGGCACGTCTACACTATTTAAAAACCTACGTTAGTGAATCCAAGCTCCCACCCGAGCCTGTACGTCTACATAGATGTTTTACTGCCATAGTATGAGCCTGAGTCTGTAGACCCAGCCTCAGACACTTGCCGCTACAGGCCATAAAATGCAGTATAGACATACCCTTAATCTTTGTGTCTCAGTTTCCTCCATCTGTAAAATGGATATAATAGCACTTCCTAACCTCATGTGCATTAAAGATACAGTGATTGAGGCCATGTAACTAATTAGGATAGACTTCAACCAAACAAAAGCAATACACCAGTGAGCCTAGGGAGGTTACAGTCTGGCTCATAATTAATTCTAGAAAGAGCTCATACCAGATAATCACAACCACAAAGGCAAAGAAACTAACAAACTTGTGCCTATCAGGAAACAGTTGCATCAATTAAGGATGGACAAACTAGTTCCTTTGAAATAAGAAGCCCCCATACTCCAAACATGAACTGAATCCAAACAAAGGTTTGAAATTTCATTTGGCTTATAATTTTTTCCCTTTCATTTCTGTACTATCTGATTTCAACTGGACCAGAATGAGACCATCCAGATACTTAAGGGAGGGTGCTAATGGATGACTTCCAGTCATTGTTAATAGCAGCATGAATGTGTATTTAAGGTAATGGGGAGAATTCAGACCTTGCTCTGTACTGTTTTTGACCCCTATATAAACTCTTTGGACAAACTTCTCTCAGACGGAGGCACTCTTGCGTTTGTCAATCCCAGATCTCACAATAGGGATGAGGATCCATTTGTTCTAGTCCCAGTACACACACAACACACAGTCTGTGTCCCAAAGAGCTTGCAATCAACCTGACATCAATCTGCTGAAAATGGGCTACAGCTGTGCTTGGAACACAATTCCTTGACCTGCTTTGTCCATGTTCTCCTTCTTAATCCCAATTTAAAAAACCACTCCTTCCATGTAGCCAGTGAACCACAAGGCCCTGATCAGCACTACCCTTACAACACTTCCAGCCTCTGATCCCCTGGGGGGCTGTCTGTATATATTATTAATTGTATTGGTCAGCTTAGGTTGTAAGATCCTTAAGAATGGGCAGTTGGGGAGGATTCTGCTAAGATTGAAGTCAATAGGAGCTTTGACATGAATCTCAAGAAGAACAGGATCAGGACATTTCTTCTATTCAGTGCCAATCATTCTTGCCCTCAACCACAAACAATGTCTGTGCTGATAGATGGTTGCTTTTTTTTCTTGCTGTCTTTCCTGCGGGATCAAGGGCTCTGATCCCACAATTAGATACATGTAGGCAGGCTACTTATGCCTATGTGCAGTCCCATTGCATTCCCCGGGTTCTACAGAAGCCCAAATGCAAGGTTGGGACCATCGTGAGTAACTCAACCTGTTACCCTGACACCGAGGAAATATTTTTCCTCTGGAAAAAATCTCACTAGAAGGATTCAGATATAAATGAAAAACAAGGATTACAAAATCTAACACACACATGCCTGCACCAATCCACTTGAATGGTTAAGACATTTATTTCCAGCTTCAAAAGACTAAATGAAAAAAACACCCTGGAATAAAAATGGATATAGAAAAGCTGTACTGGACTGCTTGTCTCCAAGGGGGCTGGCATTCTATAAAAACGATGGGCATGGATATACCAGGAGCAGCATCTGTGAAAATCACACTGGAAGTTTGAACTTCATTGTCACCAGCAGGCAGAAGGAGGGGCCTGAGGTTTTAATGAGATGATGGTTTTGATCAAGCACCTCCATTTAAAGAAAATAGCTCTAAAAAAGCCTTCCCACCTTCTCCAATTAAGAGGTGAAGGGCCTGCACATGTATATGGGCTACGCTCAGAAAATCTGGGGCTTTTCAATAAAAGCCTATTCTGCAGGGGATTTACTTCATTCGCCAGCATATGGCGAGCTGAAACTCCACCTGTTCTAAAGAACCTTCTGAAGCTTCAATAAATCACATTTTATTGTGCCACAAACCCGCAGCTCCAGATCGAGAGTTTCAAGGACATTACTGAAAGCAGCGACCTGTCTGCTATAGCTTAAGAGACGAAATCACAGCTCCTCTTGTTTTGAGCCTATCTGAAACGTTTGCACGCCTGGATACTGATCACATACAACATTTACACGATGGTCACCATTCTTCACTGTGTCCAATTATTTTCCTTTTCACATCACACAGAAGATAGTTTTCCACTCCACTTTTGTGACAGATTCTGTTCTATTTAGGGTTTATTTCCTGTGATGTTCACCGACCACCAAATAGAATAATAGAAGATTAGGGTTGGAAGAGACCTCAGGAGGTCATCTAGTCCAACCCCCTGCCCAAAGCAGGACCAACCCCAACTAAATCATCCCAGCTAGGGCTTTGTCAAGCCGGGCCTTAAAAACCTCTTAGGATGGACATACCACCACCTCCCTAGGTAACCCATTCCAGTGTTTCACCACCCTCCTAGTTAAATAGTGTTTCCTAATATCCAACCTAGACCTCCCCCACTGCAATTTGAGACCATTACTTCTTGCTCCTAGTTTGAGGACGTAAAAGCCTCTGTAGTTTTTTCAACTGTAAACTATATATAATAATGGAACCTAGGAGAATAAATTGACCTTACGTGGTGGCCTTGTTTCACATTCAAAATGGGGTATTATACTAGAACATTTTGATTTTATCGAAACAAAACATGTTGATAAGTTCATTTTGATGTTTCTGAATCATTTTTCCCCCAGGACTTCTGTTTGATGGAAAATTTCGCCTTTTTTATCCTAATTTGGGACAAACAAATTGCAAAATCTTGGCGTTTCCTCTGGGAAGAAAATTCTGTTTTCCAACCAGCTCTATCTTGACAGCTTTGAATCAAGACGGGATCTCTTTCTAAAAAGAGATGTTACAGCACAAACAGAAGTGATTGTACTTGCAGTATCCAGCCTGAGGGAGATTCTCTAGCCTCTGCTATGCAGACCAGCTAATAATAATGGTCCCTTCTGGCATTAAAATCCATGACTCTATGAAATATGGATGCTTTTGCAGAAGACCATGGTTCCTTTTATTATAGTCCTTGGAACCCACTGAACGTTGGTGACAGCTTGGCTCCATGTCCATAACCTTTTTGTTTTTTTCCAAGACAACACCACTATCTTCAAGCCTTTAGCTAGGCTTCTCTGCACTATCTTTTAAAATTTGTCTTGCTGAAATACAACTTAGCATCACAATGCTAAAACACCTGTTTACTTGTGACTGCAAACTGGAGATCTTTTAGAAATAAGACATGGGAGTTTGATGGCCAGATAAGATTCCCAAGGCCTTGCTAACACTGGCCAAACCCGTTTGCTAGAATGATAGACAGAAATTCAGTTCATGGTTTACACAGAAGGACCAGACAGAGAGTTAAAGGTACCTGCAAGAGATGGGCTTGGGTGTGAGAATGGGTACCCCTTCAGCTCTTGGAAACCCTGGCTAGTAAGCCCTCTGGCTGAATTAACTGGTATATACAGTCCACCAGAGTACCTCCACCAGTTCTTTCTGCTGCATGCTCCAGGTACATCACAACCTAACAGCAATTATATAGCACCCCCTTTCCTGCTCCCTCACTCAGCCTTTTATATGGCTTGCTTTCTTCTCAGCGCTCTCCAGCCGGCGAGCTTGGGAGCTCATCAGGCTCCCATGATCCCTTCCCGAACCCAAACGGCTGAAGCCCCTCCTGTTCTAACTAAATCCAGTGCCCTGGGGATTTAAGTGATCAGGGTGTTGGTTTCCAACGGGCAAAACTGTAGCTGCTAACAGCACTCTGCCCCCGTGCCCTTTCTGGCTCTCTCGAAGGAAGGTCCGAAATGAAGCAATGAGAAAACTCACAGCCCAAATCTGAGGCCTCAGATGAGACTTCCTGCAAAACCAGTGCAGCCTCTAGGAATAAGTATTTGCTAGGTAAGGCCTAGGTATAAGTTGAGGCTTGTAGGCTCTTTGTGGTACTGCCTGAAGACCTGTACAAGAAGAGTGTAGCTAAACTTATCAAGGCCTAAAAAAGCATTACCATAAGCAGCTAATCAAGAGTAACCCTAGCTCATAAGATAGAATAAGGCCACAAGCAGGTATGACTCAGCTGCTGACAGGGAACCGCAATTTGCCAGCTGATATCAGCTTGAGATATTTGACGTTAGGAACACCAATGGCATTTCTAACCACAAGAATGCCATGGGAGCCAACTGACGTATATGCTAATCAGCGTGAGGGAAATGGCCTGGCAACCTATTGGAGTTAGCTGGTGGGGCGTGGAAGTCCAAATAAGGAAAAAGGGCTGAACCCCCTACTGAATATGCATTAGGCAGAGTGACCTTAGCGTAACGCATTATAAGAGCTGCATCCTGGCCTGTGTGCCTTGAAAGATGCCAGGATGTTGACCACTGGCGATGAGGAGGAGGAGTAGCAGCACTTCAGGGGGTTTCTCCAAAGGATGATGGGAGTATCTGTCCCAACTCTTATTGCAGATTCTCTTGCTGGGACGGAGTGTTGGTGACTTTGCTCACTGTGTTAATAAAACAATTGCAAATTCAGAAGGTTTTTTCCCCTTAGTGTCAGAGTTGCTTCCATGCACATTGGGCTTCCCAGATTAATAGTAATTCTAACAACACTGGGTCTGACCTTGGGACAAGACCCTGCCAGACCACACAGTGCTAACTGGGAATTCTTAAGTAATTAATATAATTAAAATACAATCAAGAGATCAGGCAACACCAGGGGAAATCAGACTGGATGCTATTGATCTTTCGAAGGTAAAAAATGGGCAAGAAAAAAACAAAAAAACTTTTTTTGGGGGGAGGGGGAAATCCAGGCCTTCTTTATCCAATATAAAGTAGCAAAGGAAGGGCATAAACCTATCCCTTCCCGTGCCCCATTTCCAGGTCACATTTAAGGAGTCCCCAAAGCTTTTTCTTCCATCAAAAAATGCTTCCAGTCCTTGAAATCTCCCATGGACTTACCCCAGACTCTCTGTACTCCCCTACAGGTTCTCCCTGCCTGCCCAGAACCAGGGTCCTCTATGCGACTGGTTTTCAAACTGTGGGGCAACCTCCCCCCGCTCCAGATTATCAGGGTGTGAGGGGTGGGATGCAGGGCTGTTGCCAGCTGGGTGTCCAAGCCCAGGGAGAGCATGCAGGGAGTCCCCAGCAGTTGGGTGGGGAGTGCATAGAGACCCTGTCACAGTTTGGCAGCAGCCTCTCTCTCTTCCCTACCCTCCCCACCCCCCTTAGAGTATTCCCTGCATGCCTTGCCCTGCTCTGGCTATCCAGTTGGCCACAACCCCAGTTATTTTAAACCATCTGGAACCTGTGGGAGCAAAAGGCTTGGGATGGGGAGGTGGGAGGGAAGAGCGAGGAGCCCCGGTCCACTCTGCACTGCATTGCCAATGAGCTTCTCTGAGGCGAGTCATTTTGTGCCCCAGATGGTGGGAGCGGGGGTGGGAGAGGGGCTATTATGTGACTCCCACGGAGAAGAGAGTTCAGTAAAAAAGTTTGGGAACCTCTGCCCTCTTTATAACCTTTCTTTCTTTTCCCTGCAGCTTCCACCAAGGCCATATGGCCCAGGGGTTAGTGTGCTTCACCTAGGACGTGGTCCACCCTGCATTCAATTCTCCGTTCCACCATGGACTTCCTGAATGGTCTCAGGCAGGACTCTTAGGGTGTGTCTACACTGCAACTTGGAGAGCGCTTCCCAGCTTGGGTAGACAGGTGCACTTGCTCTGCTCAAGTTAGCATGCTAAAAAGAGCAGCGTCACCAGGGGGTAGCAGCTCGGGCTAGATGTCTGAGCACAAACCCTCTCAGATTCCCTGGGTACACACTATGGTGGCTAGACTGACTTGTCCCTGACTACGTTGCTACTTTAGTGTGCTAGCTGAAGCACATGTCTGTCTAGCCACACTGGGAAGCACGCTCCTAGCTGCAGTGTTGACATACCCTCAGTCTCTCTGTGCCTCAGTTCCCCATCTGTACAATGGGGACAATCACACTCCCCTACCTCACAGGAGTGTTGTGAAGAGAAATACATTAAAAATCGTGAGGCACTCACATACTACAGTAATGGGAGCCATAGAGGCACTTTAGATAGATAGATATACGGACAATGTGTTCACATGACTCCTGGAGCTGGTGATTTATGAAAAAATAGATCGCAATAAGATTTGTAATAAGATTGAGAGAGTACAAAATTAGATGGTAAGCTCTTTAGGAAAGAGAACATCTTGTTGTTCTGTGCCTACCACAATGGCATCTTGTTCTGTGTTTGGGGCGCCTCAATACAAATAATCCATGATAGGAGGCAACTGTCTAGTAAACCTATCACTACAGTGTCCAGATTGGGATCAGAATGCAGGAACTCCTAGTCCTTCAGCAAATCCACTACACCTTGCCCTATGAGGATAGACTGTAATTTACCGCTGTTGGGTTTTTGGTTCTCTGGATCTGAACAGGAATTGAAATATATACTTTTAGGGCAAATAAGTGGCCTAAAGGGGAAAGAAATGCTGATATTCCAGATTAACAAAAGGGAGTAAAGCGTTTTCCCCAATCCCTACGATTCCATCTACTTCCAGAAGACAGGTAATCCCCTCACTGTTCCTAACTCACATGTGTTATTGCAAGGAATTAGCGAGCTGTGAAACCCACCTAATGAGGTCAGCATCAGGAAATCGCTCTGAAAAATGGTTCCAGTGGGAGCTACTAAAATGATGCCCCCAGAGTCCAGAAGGAACGTTGGATGCCTCTGAATATCAGGCAGCAAGGACACTCAATAGGAGTGAGTGTGACTTTTCTTTTGTTTCTATAAAAGGGGCGGCCAAGAAAAAGTGAAACTATTAACTCATCCACTGGAATTTCTGCTCACAAAACTGTGCCCCCTATTAAAATTTGCTCATAAAAGCCTTTTGGCTAGTTGGTTCCATATGTTTCCCAAACCCACACTTACTGCTTCTGAAAGGCAAGAGTAGTTAACACGCTGTGGCTTGCCACTGACCCAGGAGACCTTAGGACCTTGATTTTTCCCTTTCAGATTGCTAATTAACCAGTTTAATAAACATGGCTCAAATCTGACAGCAGAGCTCTGAAAACTCACGGTAACCACTACATATCCTACAGTGTTATTTGCTAAGAAACTTGGGGTTGATGTGGCATGATGCATCAGTGTCAATAACACACAGCCACAGGATCTCGCTGAGCTTTCGAGAGGCTGGGAAGTTACAAGGAGCTAGGGCGTGATCCCACATTGCACGCTCAAAGCTCCCATTAATGCCAATGAAAGCTTTTAACATGACAAAGAAGTCAGAGTCGGGCCCCTGATCTCCCTCACAATCCACAGATCCTGTGCCAAGAGGACCATACAAAACCATCTCACTTTGCAGTGTAATGAATCCATGTACTGCAAGCAATCCCTAAGTGAAAATCACTCACCCACATGGGACTAACACCCTGGTCTCTTTGCTTCAAAGCCACAGAGCATTCCACCTCTTGAGCCAGAGAGCCACCTTACGTGATAGCAGTACTGGTCTCATCCATTCTACCAGGAGACCACTAGGAGGCCACATCACATGTGCCCAAAGGAGTAGATCGGTGGTTTTCAACCTTTTCTCATTTGTGGACCCCTAAAAAATATCAAATGGAGGTACACACCCCTTTGGAAATCTTAGACATAGTCTGTTGGCCCTAAGGGGTCTGCAGACCACAGGTTGAAAACCACTGACCTAAATCCTCAAAGGCATTTGGGCACCTAACTCTGACTAAAATCAGGTTGAATTGAGGTTTGGGGCCAAAGTCTGAGTCCCCATTGCAATGGGAGCATTGTTCTCTCAGTGGAATTTGCATGGATTTGTTTAGACATTCTGCTTCTTTGGGAGCACTTTTTCTCATCCATTTTCTTTGCAATCAGATTTTGTGGGGCATTTTGCCAAGCTTATGAGCGGCAGCCAGTCTCCCATCATACCCTTTGGGTGTAATTCACCCCCTGCATAAAACCCGTGCACCAATGAAGACCCACTTAAGACCTAAACCCACTTGAGTTCCATTTTGAATGCACTTTGGTGGTACATTATATCATTGCCAAGCAAATACTTCTGGCCCACCTGGGGAGAAGGACAAAGTGTCCCTGAAACAAGGCCTTTGTACAGCACTTTGAAGATATAAACCTCTGTATAAGTGCTAAGTAATGCATTCTTTACCGTCATCATCATCAATAAGCGGTTCAAAATAAGGGGATCCCTAGAGGAACAGATTGAAATATATAGTGACTGAGGCAGCATTGGCTCTCTGGCAGATTAATTGGTAGTTGCCATGGGGACAAAACATGAACTCAGATCCCGCCCCCCAACCCATCTTTGGAACTGCAGCAGGTTTCACGCAGAAATGGTGGAATGGTGCTACAGAGCTGGCTGATTCCCCTTCTGCATGAGATGGGGGAAGGTCCTCATACAGAAGGTCATCTCCAAAGATGGACACTGGTGAAAAGCTCCCCCTGTTATTCTATTTGCTCCTTCCCCTTTGATTTGTACTGTCCCCAGACTATGCAGCAGAATGGAAGCAGGTGGGCTGGGAGGATCGAACAATGGACTCTCCCATAAGAGAACTTCCAGCAGTGGGGGAAGAGCACAGACTTTCCTCCTTTCTGTGCATTGCACAATCTTGACAGGTAATCTGTTGAGAAACCCCAGCCCACCAATAGCCACCAGGTCAGATCTTTCCTTGTTTCCATTAGAAATGTCATACTGATTTTGCTAAAGGGCTTGAATAAATATTGGGGGGGGGGGGGCTAAACAACAAGGATCTCAGACCACAAAGCACTCTTGCATGTCCACACAACAGCAACAGGAAGCTTTGCAGCCAGCATGTTTTCTCCACTGACTTCCCCTGCCTCGCGTCTGACTGATCCTGTTCCTAGCAAAGTCAATGGCAAAACTTCCGCTAACTATAAAGGCACCAGGAATTGGGCCCATAATGAGCTAATGCAAAATCCATGGCAGGCAATAGGAGGCACCAGACCCTGATCGAGAGAAATAGTAAGTGGCTTTGATGATTGAGGGAAGTGCCCAGAATCTTGTAGAATAAGAACCAGTCTGGGCCTGGGCCTTTGTATTATGTGTTTGTACAGTTGTTAGCACAATCACGCCATGATCAGACTCCACAGCTGCTACAATATCTAATCATCCATCTCTCTTGAGGTCAATGGCAGCTTTGCTACTGGTACCCATGAAATGCAGTGCGGAGGGAGTCCAGCCTAGTGGATAAAGCACTGGACTGGAACTAAGGAGTTCTCTATCCAGCTCTGCCACTAGCCTCCTGGGTGACTTTGGGCAAGTCACGTCCCCGCCCTGTGCCTCAGTTTCCCCACCTTTAAAATGGTAATACAATGATACTGACCTCCTTTGTAAAGCACTGCGAGTTCTACTAATGGAGCATAGATAAGGTATTGACCTTGTGATCAGCAGCAGGCCCATAATCTCTAATTTCAAACCTACTGATCTGGTGTTTTTAAGCTAGTTAAAGCCCAAATTCAGATTTAAATTTTTAAAATAACCGTTTTACTAAAAAGTATAATTTGATTCTGTATTTTTCATCCCTCTTTTCCTGCCCCACAAACAGATTTCAATGAAAGTATATGTTTAAATTAACCACTCCCTGATACACTTGAAATCGTCAGTACGGCATGATGCTTTGTACCCAATGCTTGAGAAAGTAAAACTGATTATAAACAGAAAGTGGAAATGACCAGTGTAGATTCACTGTCCCAACTGAGTACACTGAAATATCTGGTTTTTTGGGTTGGTTGGTTTTTGAGCCCTTAGGGGTCACATTTCCAAGCTTTTCTCTTCAGTTCTGAGAGTCAGTAACTTCTCAAACTTTTTTTTTCTTCCAAATAAAAGGTGAGATTCTCACAGAATAACATGACTCAAGGAGGTGAGGCTTTCAGGAAAAACAAACAAACAAACATCACAAGATTCACCATAAGAGATGGCAACATGGTGTCGCTCATCTTACCCTTAGATTGTAAGCTCTGTGGGGCAGGGACTGTCTTTTTGTTATCTGATTGCACATAACCTATCATGATGGGGCTGAGGGCTCTAGGGGCTACTGAAATATAAATAATCATATTTTCCCCCACAGTTGCAATAACTTGTAGTGTTGTCAATTACACAGGGAAGGCCAAGTTTTAAAAGACTCGTTTTTCTTCCCAGCGTCACTTTAACTAGAAAAAAATTAACTCCATGTAGAGTTTAGTTTATGATAAGTATCCAGCAAATAAATCCTATGGATATCGTCCAACTTTTTTCTGCTCTGTAAAAAATAAAGCTATTAATCAAGAATGTCTAGGTGCCTGTGACCCTTGAGTGCACATGTTCAGTGCAGAAGAAAATGAATAGTTAGTGTAGATAATTTACAGAGGGTAACATGCTCTCCTTATTTTGTATTAGGGATACCTCCTGTTTGTGCTTCATAAACCTTTTATTACTGGCAGAAACATACAACACACTGACATTTCTCCTTTTCTGTCAATGACAACAAAAAAATCTAATTCTAAAGGAATAGTCTCAGGTTCAGTGAAGGCTCAAATTTAAGTTTTGTAAATAAATAAGTGATGGGAGTTGGAGTTCACACTTTAACCAAAATGGAAAAAGTGATAGAAATAATCTCCATTAGATTTCACAGATTCTAAGGCCACAAGGCCATTGAGATCTTCTGCATAACATAGGCCATAAAACTTCCCTGAGATAATGTATATCATAAATATTATCTAAATACGTATTCGGTGGATTTTGCCTGTAGGATTTAATTGCACCTAGTAACTTGCACAGGCCCCAATTCTTAAATCCATCCCTCTTCAGCTAAGTAGTTAAGCACATGATTAAAGTGGTGGTGATGCTTTAAGCACGTTGCTTAAATACTTTGCTGAATAAGGACCGAAGAACCCACTCCTGTGAAATGTGGGAAACTTTATTCACTACAGTTGCTGTGAATTCAATAGTTCTCCTGATATGAGTAAAGTTACTCTCACACCTAATTGTTTGCAGTATAGGGGCCATATTCTGCATATAAAAGCCTGATTCAGCAAACACTTACCTGCCTTCAGCGGTAACTGGTAACCAGCACTGTGCTCAGTAGTAAGTATTTGCAAGGACAAACTATTCGCAGTTTGTAATTCTACAGTGGTTTGATATCACAGTGAGTTCTCGATAAACAGGAAGAGAAACAACACAACAAATTCACTTGGGTTGTAAGTGGCTGTCTCTCCAATGATGTTGTCACAGGCTCACCTAGTCCTATAGCAGTCAAATTAATATTCAGTTCAGAATGGCCCACCTGGGTCTTATACTCCACAGTGTAAACAAAAGAGCCTTTTATTGACTCAAACAAAAAGGCTCCATCAGAGTTAGGCCAGACTTCTTGAGGGTAAGACAAGAGGAGACCCTTCTTATCCTATCTTTACCCAGAAGTAGACTCTCAGATGAAGCAGCCAGCCCTTTTTATCCTGCCTGGTGGGCCCTGACTGGTTTCTGCTTATTCCAGCCTTTCTAGCCACTGGAGGACTGATTCTTATTGGCTTCACCTGCAGCTGATCCTGCGTGGCCTTTCTAGGCACCTTCTGCAGATCTAAAGTAGGTGGTCTCCTCCCTGCCACAAAAGGACACCTTCTTCAAGTATCAGAGTAGCAGCCGTGTTAGTCTGTATTCGCAAAAAGAAAAGGAGGACTTGTGGCACCTTAGAGACTAACAATAACACAAGTACTCCTTCTCTTCTTCAAGTAGGTTATGCTGAATGCAGTGGGGCTTCCAGCAGGGGGCACCTGGTACACCTCCTCTCAAAAGTTAATAGTTTTTTTCTTTTTATGCCAGGGATGAATTTGGCCCGGGAGCAGCAAACTCACTGGAAGACTTTTAAGCCATTGTTTTTGGTACTATGTAAATAACAATAACACTGTTTTACTACTTTGTAATCTCAGAGGCCATACAGCAGAGCACCCAAAAACTACTAGAGGAAAAATAAATCTAAAACCAGAAATCAGCTTTTAATTAAGTCAATCTGGATTGTGTAAATTGGGTCCTTTACATATTCCCTTGCATGTTCCATGTTTATATGAGAGAGAGAGAGAGAAAAAGAAACATTCCTAATGAGCTAGTGAGCTGGCAATGCTCAGGAAACTGAATTAGATTTTAATCAAATTCACCTCTATGCTATTTTTCAGTTTAAAATATCAAAACAGCCATTAAAAGAATACATGATGAGGCCATCAGCGGGTGTAAGTAGACACAGCTCCATTAAAGTCAATCTAATTTACACCCTCTCAGGAGGTGGCACAACGTTTAAAATTGCAGAGGCAACACTCCTGGGGACTATCTGAGTCTATCATGAGACTATCATGGCTGCAAACGAAGGCAGAATTTGACTCAGTGCCATTTGCTGCTTCATGGATATTTTGTCTCTTTGTTGGTCACTGTCAAAACCTTACCTTCAGAGGGCCAGTGTCCCTCCTTATACACACAGGTTCAACTTTTGTAACTTCAATGCAATCACACCAGGGTTATTGAGAAGAGAAGTTAGCCCAAAGGTCTTTGGAACAGATTCGAGTTCCCGTGAATATGTGCCATGGGATTTATGACCCAAGGTTCCACTCATATCACTGAAATATCACTTATATTGGACTATCTTTAAACCACAAACAATGCATGCTTGTGCCAGTTAGTTTATCAATACCCAGCTGACGAATCTATGCAATGCAGACTTTACTGAAAGTCACACCAGACAAACCAATTAGTCAGTTGAGTCTGTTACTTTGTTCAGCAATTGCATTTCCAAAAGCACTGCCTGGCAGTCTGCCTGCGACCGAGAGGGCAGTGCCAACGATCAGGTTCCTTCATCTTAAATGGACACATTGTCACATTTTCACAATTGTTCATTTCAAAGGGGGAACATTAAAACCTTCCCAAGAACCTGAAACCTTGTTTGTGCTTGCAGATTACAACAAGCAAAGCTCTTCCTGGGGTTTTGTTGTTCCTTTGTCACAAATGTAACAGAAGAAATCTGGGAATGAGCTGGACTCTGGATTCGGAGTGTACGAATCAGCTCCTGTCAGAGCCACACATGATCTGCACTTACAGAAAAAGATCAAAGGATGGGATCCATGAAGGGACTTGGACGTTGCAATGCTGAGTGTCACACTGCCTAACCCACCCATTGGAAAGCAGAAAAATCACAGGAACGTCGCTGCAATTTCCAAAGCTGAGTTAGGCACCTAAGCTCCCTCCACGATGAATGGGGAGAGAGGCTCCTAAGAATATGAGCCACAAAGATAGCCAATGGGAGATGCCGACCAGAGGGACATGGACTAAGCCTTCTCTCAGAGGTGGGCACCTCAATCCAGGCTACCAGGGGGTGTCTATCTCTGTTTAGCAATCCACAAGTGGGAACCCATCACCTGAAGTCAGACGGCTTAGGTGTTACTTGAGGGAGTGAGTTACTCCACACAAGATGGCCAGAGGATAGGAAGGTGATGAGGGTGGGGCTGTCCATCTTATAACTGTGACTAAACAATGAAAGAGTCATTGGGACAGAGAAATAGACCAACTCTGCAGGCCAGAGGTTAAGACACTGAGATGGGAGATCCAGGGTCCCGTCCCGTGCGCCAATCATTTTTCCATTATTTATCCACAGTGAAGCAGTTTCCACAGGAAAGACTGAGGGAACCTTACAGCCAAATATTCCATAGCTCAGTGGGTAGGGAATTCTCTTACACAGGAGGAGACCCCTCTTCAAATCCTCTCCCTCTGGCATAGAGCGGGGATCGGAACCTGGTCTCCCACATCCCCGGTGAGTGCTCTAACCACTGGACTTAAAGTTAGAAGATGAGCACCACCTCCTCCTCCTGATCCATGGCTGGTCACACCTACTGGATCAGGCCCCGCCTGTGAGTTAGGTGGCTGAATGCCTGTCTTTCCCTGAATTGGGAATCGCTGTGGGGCTTTGGTGGAGAGAGAGGAATCTGGACACCCGGGGTGGGGGGGGGGGGCTGCAGGAGTGTGTAAAGCCAGAAGCAGGAACAGGCTCCTAGGAACTTTTACTCTGAAAAACATAGGTGCCAAGTGAAATTAGGCACCTATAGGGTTCAGCAGGAGTTTTGCGGAGCCAAAACTGGGACTTGGGCATCTAAAACAGGGACTTAGGTGCTTACGGCTGGGGTTTAGGCACCTAAGTACTTTCATGGATCCCACCCAAAGTAACTAGTGAGTTGGGGGGCATCCAACCTGAGATGCTCTAAAGAGGCTGGTTTGAAGATTTTGCTAAGCACCCACCCATTGGAAATCAGGTGCTTTGAGGTTTCTTAATTTGCTCCGATCCCTCAGAAAGAGACAAACACCTAGAGGATCTCTATCAAGCGTTCTTAAAACTACAATACCCACCTGGTGAAGTGACGAAACAGATTGACAGAGTCAGAAGGGTACCCAAAACTCACCTACTACAGGACAGGCCCAACAAAGAAAGTAACAGAACACCACTAGCCGTCATCTACAGCCCACAACTAAAGTCTCTCCAGCGCATCATCAAGGATCTACAACCTATCCTGAAGGACGATCCCTCACTCTCACAGACCTTGGGAGGCAGGCCAGTCCTCGCTTACAGACAGCCCCCCAACCTGAAGCAAATACTCACCAGGAACTACACACCACACAACAAAAACACTAACCCAGGAACCAAACCCTGCAACAAACCCCGGTGCCAACTCTGTCCGCATATCTATTCAAGGGACACCATCATAGGACCTAACCACATCAGACACACCATCAGAGGCTTGTTCACCTGCACATCTACCAATGTGATATATGCCATCGTGTGCCAGCAATGCCCCTCTGCCATGTACATTGGCCAAACTGGACAGTCTCTATGCAAAAGAATAAATGGACACAAATCTGACATCAGGAATCATAACATTCAAAAACCAGTAGGAGAACACTTCAACCTCTCTGGTCACTCAGTAACAGACCTAAAAGTGGCAATTCTTGAACAAAAAAACTTCAAAAACAGACTCCAATGTGAAACTGCAGAACTGGAATTAATTTGCAAACTGGACACCATCAAATTAGGCCTGAATAAAGACTGGGAGTGGTTGGGTCATTACAAAACCTAAACCTAATTTCCCCCTACTGTTACTCACACCTTCTTGTCAACTGTTTGAAATGGGCCACTCTCATTACCACTACAAAAGTTATTTTTCCTCCCTCGGTATCCTGCTGTTAATTGAATTGTCTCATTAGACTGACCTCACGCTTGGTAAGGCAACTCCCATCTTTTCAGGTATTTATACCTGCTCCTGTATTTTCCACTCCATGCACCAGATGAAGTGGGTTCTAGCCCACAAAAGCTTATGCCCAAATAAATTTGTTAGTCTCTAAAGTGCCACAAGGACTCCTCGTTGTTTTGGGGGAACATTAGTAGGTATGGTATGCTAATCCCCTCTGGATTTGACTTTATACAATGAATTTGAAGCTTCTAGATAAACTAGCTTCACAGTTTATCTCAGGCGGCGTTCATCAGCACTGGGGGCTGTCAATGGGGTTGCATATGCCAGTAACGACTACCGATGGAAATAAGGGTTCAAAGATCAGGGGCTTAAATTAAGTGGTAGGCATTGTGTCAGTCACTGGTTAATTTAATTCTCTGTTTAAACTGGAGACAAACTTAAAGGAAACAGATCCATTATATTAAAACCAACACAATCTCCAGCATTTCTTCTGAGCAATTGTGAGCTCTTTTTGCATCATCAGCTATAGAAGGTTGTCATGTCATCATCCTTAAAGGACTATGAGGCAATTTTTTTTTCTCATTCATCAAAATCAGGTTATAAACCTAAAGCCTTGCAAAAGCAGGCCCTAAATGACAGTGGCTGTAAAGGAGACCTACAGTCATAAAAGATGACACCAGCTAAAAGCCCAACATTGAAACATCGGCCCAGACATTTCAATGTCTTTATTTTTTTTAGATTTAATGAACACTCTGTGCTCTCAGCTCCGGCCACACATTAAAACAAGAACTGGCTGAAAACATTTTTTGTTTCCTTATTTTATGTATTTATTTATTCGACGCAATGTCTGTTTTTCTAATATAATGACCCCCACCCTCAAAAATCCAGGTTTTTCATTTGTTTTCTCCCTTTTTCCATTAAGTAGGGGAAAAAGTTTAAAATGAAAAATGTTCCAGCTCCAATTAAAACACATACACATCTGGATTAACCTCCATAAAGAAAACTCTCCTTTCCAACCCTGCCAATGTTCAGCTCTTTCCACCACCTTGAATCTCAGTCACCAGCCTTGCATGGGGAAAGCAGAAGGATCCACTTTACTGCCTTGCCTGGGCAAGAAACATTGCCAGAATCTGAATGATGGGGAAAGCAGCCATCTGGGGGCGTGTTCTAGTCCCTTTCTTATGCAAATGATTGGGGAGTGGGTGGAGCCTCACGAGTGGGTGGAGTCTTGCCTCTCCCACCCCTAATGAGTTGGTGTGGAGGAGCCAAGAAAAGGGCTCATGCAAATTACTTCTTCCCTGGAGCAAGAGGGAAGCAAGGACCACACAGCTTTAGAGTCACAATCTGGTTTCTGCCTCCTTCTGGAAATATACAGTGAATGTTCACTGTCCCTTACTTAGGCTTGAGTTTAAGGTTGAAGTCCAGACATGGGCAAATAATGGATTTTTTGGTTCACTGGTAACTCCAAAAACATTTTTAAAAAAAATGTTTTGGGTCAAACTGAGACCTTCTTCTTCTTTTTTTTTTTAATTTGCGGCAAATCAAAAATTCAAAATTGAAAAGAAATCATTTCAGGCCAAGCAAAATGTTTTATTCAATGTAAAGCAAGAGATGCAGGCAGATTTCAAATATTTTTACATTTTCATCTTTTTTTATCACAAAATTAAAGGAAATTTTGAAATGAAAAGTTGTTTCAAAAAGAAAAATCTAAACATGTCAATTAAAAAAATGTCAAAATGAAACATTTGAACGTTTTTTTTCCTGATTGGTTTTGTTTTGCTTTTGTTCTGTCTGAAACAATTTGGCAAAATCAACATGAATTCACAAAAACATTTCTGTGTTGCTGTTTTTTGCCAAAAAAAAAAAAAAAAAAAGTTTTGGTGGAAAATTGTCTCCCAGCCCTATGAAACTACCATGGGATATGCAAACTGTTCAGTGAGGTTCATAGAATATCAGGACTGGAAGGGACCTCAGGAGGTCATCTAGTCCAACCCTCTGCTCAAAGCAGGACCAACCCCCAATTTTTGCCCCAGATCCCTAAATGGTCCCCTCAGGGATTGAACTCACAACCCTGGATTTAGCAGGCCAATGCTCAAACCACTGAGCTATCCACATCACAAGGTCAGCCACATTCATTGATTAACATGATAGTGCAGCGAGACAAGACAGAGACGGCAGCTGTTGGTGGAAGGCAAAGCTTTTGAGTTACACAGAGCTCTTCAGGTCTGGTGAAGGAAATCACAGTGTCTGAGCAAAAAAGAAGTTAAGCATAAGGTAACTCCGATTGTAGGGAGGCCACTTGAAACAGATTCAGTTCACATAAGAGGAATGGAGTGTACTGCTTCTAAAGGGTGCTTGTGTAAAAAGGTTTGTTTCATTAAAAACTCTCAGATAAAGGTCCTGATACTGTGCAGACACACCATCTTCTGTGTAATAAAGACTAGCCATGTGAGGATGTAGGATAGGCCCCAAATATTTTTGTATAGGAGTCTGAAGGCCTCATCTTGCTCCAAAAGAAGTCAACAACCGATGTTTGATGGTGCAGGATCATACTCTTAGCAAGCAGACCATCTGAGTCCCGGCTGCTGCCCTCAAAGCCATCTCACTCTGCAGCAATAAGTCAGAGTAAAGAAGGCTGTCAGGAAATCAATTAGGCAGTGACATTGCAGCCCTCAGTAACAGTAGCTGAGTGCAGAAATCCTAAGGATAACTGCTTGAACACTTACATTATGAAAGGCTGGGAAAGGACAACTAAAGTGATCAATCATAATTCATACAAAAGACAACCAGACGTACAGCCCTTTTCAGGAGAGTTCAGTGTGGAAAGATAAAGTTACACCATTAGACTGTCTAAGGGAAACCTTTGGGGATCGACTGTGGAGCAACTGTTGAGTCTAGAAAGCTATGGAGAATGGATTCTGCCCCTGGAACATGTATTCTTCAAAATGCTCCCAAGTGCACACGCAACTCAATACTGACGAATGGCAATTTAACGTTGAGTTGTGACTTGTGAACCTTAACATCCCCCGTTTCCATTGTTCCATCATTCTCTGCACATAGCATAGAAGGTGAGAGGAGCTGCCCAGATCTGATACTCTCAGTGTCAAGAGTCCTATTCATTTTGCAAACTGAGGGACCGACGCTCCGTGTGTGGGAGTTTTTCCTGAAGGAACCAGGCCCTGTAAAATTATTCAGTATTCAAAAAACATTGTGACCTATGCATCAAAGCACAACAGCTGCAATTTATCAGACTGACTGCTCATCATGAACTCTTTGCCGGTGAAGTGCAGACCAAAAAAATATTGACATCACTTTTTCTGTGAATAAATTCAGGGAAATTGTGATCTATTTATAGACAAGCTACAAAGAGGAAATGAGGAGAAATCATACAATTAAGTTGTGATAAATTATTCTCTCAGCTCTTCAGCTCATAGCGACAAGATTAGACGCTTGATTTCACCTCATACTTTAGACTCCCTCACTATGCAGAAACTAATTATAACGTGCAATGATCCACCTTCAAGGAAGCTGCTGTATTTTCATTGTGCTTGGAGAGACACAAAAAAAACCCACACCGACAGAGCGCCTTCACTGGCAATTTAAACCATGAATAAACAACGCCACACTGGGTTGTGGGAACAGCTATGCAGGAGGATGCAGTATTAGGGGACTGAGAGTCAGGACCCCTGGGTTCTGTTCCCTTTGTAGTTACTGTGTAAATTTGGGTGAGTCACTTGAACTCGAAAAAACCCAACAACACTTGCATACTTCAAAGTGAGGAGTTTTGCGTGGAAAAAGATCAATCAGATTCAGGAGGATTTGGATGTTTCCAAATGTTCTTCCCATTCAGAACAAAATGCACAAATTTCAAAATTCTCCATGAAAGGGAATGGTGTCCTGGCTACAAGGCAGTCTGCCTGGCTGGCTGCCCCAGAACGTAGGAGCCCTGGAGTCCCCAGCTAAGAGGCAGTGAGATGTCCCCCAGCTGCAGACCCAAGTAGCCCAACAGTGCTGGGAGGGCAAGCTGGCAAGAAACCAGGAAGGTTCTAATGGAAACTGGCTGGACAGGCAGGGTTTCGAAACCTGCCTGGCAATTCCGTTGGAACTGCATCAAAATTGAACCATCTCCACAAAACATTTAATTTCAGCTAATAGGTAAATTCCGGTTAAAAAATGTTTGTTGGAATTTTTCCAACCAGTTCTACTTTTGAGGTAGGTGGGTGAACGGCTTGTTAAAGAGGTAGGAATACTCCTGAAAGTTGAGGCGTTCATTATGTGACTACTAGTTAAGAGAGAATTGACCGCTTTTCATGTACCGATCTGGTCCCTACACCCTGATGGCAAAGACTATGCTCAGAAATTCGGAGAGGGTTGGAAAGTAGTTGGGGACAGCAGTTTAGGTTCATCTTCTGCCTTCGCAGCTGTATCTTACACTCCCCGCGCCCTCCCAAGGAACAGGAAGTATTCCCAGTGTTGAGTGTTGAAAAGGCCAATCCCTCTCCTCTCCAATTCCTTGCCTGATTAATATTGATGTTCTGTAAACAGGCACATATGTGGCAGCAAATTGGCACATGCTGCCATTCCCCAAAACACTTCATAAATTCTTACCAAGCTGCTGCTTCTACAGCTGTGTCTTACAGGAAATACTCCAGCAAACCCTAAAGCTACAGCCTGCTTTGTGTTTGGGGAAGCATGCTAGAGATGTTAAGAGAGCCCCAGAACAAAGCAAGGTCATAGATTGTTATTGCATGAAGGCAAGTGTCTGTACACAAATGCTATAGACAGGGAGTTCTCTCCCTGTCTTCTGGTCTGTGATCTGCTTATTAAGCTGAGTCTCCCCATTCACTATGGGCCATATATTTACCCCCCTGCATCCAAACATCAAGCTAAATTCTCCTGTCTGCTCTGCACCAAGAATTACTATTAGAAATTCTGCATTCATTCCCTGAACGGAACTTCCACTGACGTCAATGGGAATTCCATTGCGGAATGGGTACAGAATGTGTAATGGGGATCCGTGTGTGCAGATATGGGATGCGCCATGCAGATTACAGATGTCCTCTTTATATTTGATTGAAACCTCTGCAGCCAAACTGCTTTTGCATCTCGACTTTATGTCAGGCTGCATACCATTCATCATAAAAACACAGGAGATACAGGGCCAGATTCCCAGCTGGTGTAAATCCGAAAGTTCCACTGACTTCAATAGTCACCTTCAATGCACCTGCTAAGGTCTGGCCCGTATTGTTATGGGGGAGGGAGAACTGGATGACTCGGGAGATTGATATTACAGAATAATGCCTTTCACCTATGGGTCTTGGGTTCCAGTCTTCCTCAGGTTCATGGGCAAAGCTGTGCAAATAACTGATTTTTTGGTTTGCTGGCAATGCTGAAAAATCGAGAAAAAAAATCATTTCTGATTGACCCCAAATTAATTTTTTTAACTTTTTACCCGATCAAAATATCAATAAAATAAAATAAAATGTCTTGAGCCAAATGAACCTTTTAAAAAGGTTTTTATTTTTAATAAAATTGAAGGAAAATATCAAACCAAAAAGTCATTTCAAACTGAAAAATCAAAATGTTTCATTTGGAAAATGCTGAAATGAAACATTTCGATTTTTTCAGAGAATTTTCCCCTTGACCTAGCCAAATAAGTGAATTTGACACACATGCACAAAATATATCAGTTGACCTAAATCTGCATTTTTGGGTGTCAAAATAGTCATTTTTTTTTCACCCAGTTCGACTGGTGGATCTGTGGGTGCAGTGGGAGGAGAGAGGAGAGCTGGGAAATGCATATCATCCACTCCACCATGATTTTAGGGAATCATCTTACTCAGAAATTAACACCAAATCAGTTACCTACCTCCTCACTGCTGATGTTAACCTCCTTAAATAGGGGAACCCTAACTTTCAACAGAAGAATTTAGAGGACATAGTTTTTCCCTAGAAAAGAGACTATCTGGGCCTTTGCTTTATCATGTCAGGAAGAGTCCACAAAAGAAAGTCATGATGACCCTGTAAAGAACCCTGAACTAGATTGTAACTAGCCATTCTTTATGAGATATATTTTCTGCTGATGGAATTTGGCGTGAGCCCATTTAGTTCAGTACAGCAGTGCTGATTTGCATCGGTAGAGAATGTTGCCCTACATTTACAGAGGAGTAGCTGTCTGTCATTTCATTTGCCCCAAGATTTTATTCAAGAGATATAATGATCACACTTAAAGCAATGCAGTTTCAATTTTGAATATCAAATACTTGTAACTGCTAACTTCAATCTACAGGCCTAGAATTATTCATCAAATGATTTCAAACGATGGATACACGGGAGAAAAAAATCCAAACAACAAATGTGCATACAAAAAGAGTCAGAACGTTTTCAGGATAAGTTATCTGGTACCAATTATTTGCTCATCTCTGCTAACTAAATGCTACTGGATTCTAAGTGCCACAGCACCAACATTGCTGAGACCAACATTTAATGCTGCCCTCGTTACACCGGAGGCTTTGACTTCTCTATTCTGTTTATGTGATCTTTCCTGACCCCGTGTTCGCTTTCATTGAGCTAATTTACATTCCTGTCTGCCTGTTTTCCGATAATCACATCTCTTTGCTCTGAGCACGAGTGCTTTGGCAGAGCTCTGATCTTTCCAGGTGGAGAGATACTGAAAAGGGATCAATGACAGAAAATAAACTGTACCCCCATTAACCTACTGGCCCTTTTAACACTGAATTTTCTTTTTAAAGTTGGTGTACACTGAGTTAGAACTTTGCAAGATCAGATCTATGCACAATTGTCAAATGACAAAAAAAACAACAAATCTGTCCATCACTGGTTGGCTGGTTTTGCCAACGATGTATTTGTCTTTAAGCTTCCCCAGAAGAATAGACCAAGACACTTGTCCTTTCCAGCATTTACCAGAGGGTAAAGTGTAAAAGTTGAAAAGCGACAAAAATGAGCACGGAATTATTTTCAAGCTACTTTTCATGGGAGAGCTTTGTACTTGAAAATAATGAAGTTAAGACAAGGCCAATGCAAAGATGTGAAGTCAAAGGGATTATTCGTATGAGACAGAGATACTTGCACCAGTAAATATTACAGGTCTAGACCACTAAAAGATATGCTATATATCCTGCAGGAAAATGCACTACTGTTTCTATAGAGACATGGTTTTCAGTGTTAAGTTAAGAGCATAGGAGTCTAGGAAATATAGGTCATTAGCAATGGTGGCTGCAATAACTCAAGAAACCCCTGTAATACATTTTTACTCTTGGATATGTCAGTAGACAGACAGTTTACTTACTGTAGGGCAAAGGGTCACTTTATTTACCCAGCACAACAGCTAGTGTTGACTGGAGAACCTCAGAAGGTTCAGAGATTTGGTTTCGATAAGGACCCAGAAATCTGGATGCTTATACAAAGTTCACTGAACTTCTTGGATTGAACTTCCAAAAACTGTACCGCAAATTGTGCAAAACCAGACAAGAACAGACCTTGGCTATTATATTTTTTCCACACCCAATCTTCTCAATTTAAATAACTTTTATTTGAGATGAGTGAAAACCAACAAACGAGAAAGAATAAAATTTAAATCTCCCTGAGAGAGACAGAGCGCGTTTGTGTCCTTTGTGAATGTCTGAGCTGAAATGACCACAAACTGACTGCCTTTCTCTTTAGACAGAAGAGTTTTGGGAGATGTCAAGGTACAATGCCTGGTACAACTCATACATAGCTGAATACACTACACTGGTTGCTTCTGGTCAAGACAGAAATATCACAAGAAGAGCCATGAATATTTTTGTCCTTTCTCTGAGCATAAATGAGAACTTAACCAAAAAAAAAAATTAGCTAACCAACATTTTCCAAAATCTTCTCCCAGCTGTGGCTCAAGTTTTGGGGTAAATCTGGGGTGGAGGGATCTTTCCTTTCCTTTATTACAATGCTATGCAATAGAAAACGGAAAGGGCATTTCACAATTCAGTTTATCTCAAACAAAATCACTGAAATGAATGGATACGATTAAAAATTAGTCCACATGCAATTTGTATGAGTGCATGGTGGTTGGTAAAAAAACAGAGGACTCTCTCAAGCTGTTTGATTTCATAATTTAGATTGGGATTTTCAAATAAATCTAAGGGAGTTATGCACCAACCCCCTATTGGACTGGACACCTATTAAATTAGTATTATTGCTATTATTTGTATTGCAGAAATACCTATAAGCACCTGTCGTGGATCATGACCCAATTGTGCTAGGCATTGTACAAACAGAAAGATGGTCCCTGCCTCAAAGAGTTTACAGTCTAACACCCAAATTCCGTAGGCTCCATCCAAAGTCCCAGCCAGTGTGCATTTTGATGGGTCCAAATCTATTCCATTTAATGTCCCATGCAACTCCACTGGGACTGATTCTGATCTCACCTACACTGGTGTAACTGCACTGATATCAGTGGGGTGATTCCTGATTTACACCAGCGCAAGTGTGAGCAGAATCACTGGCAGCAACACAAGCCTTGGCAGGATTGGGTCCTCAGTATTAGCAAGTAAGCTCTACCAGAGGAATGCATGCATTCAAATGCCGGGTGGAAGCAATTGAAATCGCTGGGAGTTGCACTGATCCTCCTGCATACAACAGTAAATTAATCATTGCTGATAGAGATCTAAACAGGGCAATGAGTTTTTGCTTTAGTGTTCCATTCAGTCCCCTGATTTCATTCACTACCTGTTAAGAGACGACAGATGCTTAGTAGCGTATGGCATTATCCATATGAATGTTTCTCTCCCTCTCTCTGGCAGACAAATAAAGACCTGAGCATTCCTGCTTCATTCAGGGTTCCATGAACCCTAAGCTGATGTTGATTTAAGAATTACGGCCCAGGACTGAATAACAGGTCACTGACAGAAGGGTATAAGATAGAGATTGTAAATATCACTGGCCACACACAGGCAGTCACTAGAATATGCTTATAACTGGCTCTTGGAAAGGTGCATACCTGTATGACTACATGGTACCTAAGAGAGCCCACTGCACACACCGGCGTAGCAAGCCAAAAGTGCCTGACAGAAACATGTGGGATTAAGTGGCTGATCTTGTTTGGGACTTTTGTGGGGGACTGCTAGGTGGTATTTCCTATTAGCAACTTTCAGAAGCTGGAAGTGTGGAAAGGCACAATTATAAGACAAAGATAAAAGACTTTATAACATTTGAATGGTCAGCTCAGGTTCAGTTCTAAAAATGGTAAAGGATCAGGGATTAGAGGTGCTTGTTTCCCATGAATTGGCTCCATCCCTAACAGTTATCATTTGAAAATGAGGAATCATTGCAATCCTTCCACATGGTAATGAAATGTCTCCTGTGACCTAGCATCACTGACCTCTAGTGGATGGAATCAGACCTGCTCAACCATGCTCCCGAGGTCCTATATAACTAACATCCAAGAAGGATTCCCCTTAACTCAAGTAACACGGGGCTGTGCTTTCTGAAGTAGGAGGATCAAGGGTCTCTCCTTGCTACACTCATGAAGTTCCAAGTGGCCTAATGACATACAGTCTAATGACAACCATAAAGTGGGAACAGATTTGTTACAATACACTAGGTTTTAATACATCAATGGGAGGCCTAGCAAAGATAAGCAAGGAGACTTGAGTCGAAACACAGGTTAATTTAAGAATCGTGCTCAGTTAAAATAAGAGTTGTCACCAAGCAAAATGAACAAGTAGCCATTGACGAGAAAACTGTCGAGATTTATGGGCCCCATTCTAGAGACATAAAAGACAGTCAATCATCATTTGAAGTTTGTTATTTTTCTTTTTAATAGGAACTCCTCAAACATTCCCTCCACATTTCATTGCTAGAAATTTAAGCCCGGGGCTGTTAAAAAGTTAAAAATTAGGAGCTTCCTAAGTGGGAGCAGAATACATGATTTCTCTGTGTGACCCTAGCTACTCCAGCAGCTAGGGATAATTCCCTGGGGAAGCATCAGGGGCTTGTGAAATAAACGCCTTTCTCTTCTTGTACAAATTATCCCTTTATATTCCTGAACTTCTGAACCTCTAGGCTGAACAACAACTCTGCAAGAATGAAGAAAAACGACAGAGTGTTTATAACAACACACATCCCTTTTGATTATCATCACAGGCTATGGGCAATTTCAATTTAGCAAAACCTTAGTCATAGACTCCTTACAAAACCACTCAGAACCTAGATAGAGGAAAACCTTCCTACTAAATATGAACTTGTGTCTTGAGGTCAGTAGACATTTTGAAAACCTCTCAAACACTTACTTTCATGACAGACACTATTCTCCCTGAAATTACAATCTAATAGCCTAATGATAGTATTAGATCCTAAATAGAAACTAAGAAGACAAATAATAATAGATTCAGTAATAAACATTCTGGGCCAGATCCTCAGCTATAGCCTGATCCTGAACCATTGCAGTCACTAAATGGTGCATTAGTGCAAATTAGTGCAGGCTTTAAGGACAGAAGAGACCTTTTTGATCCTCTAGTCTGCCCTGTACCATCCATGCTATACAATGACACCCAGGGGTTTTAGCAGTAAAGTCAGTAACTTGTAATTAAACTACTGGAGTCTATCTTTTAGAAAGATATCCTGTCTAGATCATCAAGTCAAAGAAACACGGCCTGATTTACCCCTACATTGCCCCCACATTTACACCAGTAAAAGTTACACTGATGCAAAACTGGAGTAACTCAACAGTGACTCAAACTAATGGCACTGACTCAAACTAATGACATCTTCTAGACATTCGAGTGGCTGCCCTAAAGTCAATTGTTTAATATTTAGGACTGGATCTCCTCTAGCTTACACGGGTCTAAGTCAGGAGTAACTCCTTTTAAATCAATGGGGTTACCTCAGTGTAAAACTGGTGTAAATGAGAGGAGAGCCAAATCTTTTACATCAATAAGGTCAATCCCCCTGCATCTTGGCCGGGAGTTAGACTAGATGACCCTTGTGGTCCCTTCTAACTTTTTGGTTTTATGATTCTATGAAAAATGCTTAGTGGATAAAGCCAGAAGGAGGCACCCGAAGATAACATAGTGTTGACAATGGATATTTTTTTTCTCACTGAAACAAGCTTCTTCAAGAGCATCTTTGCTTTTTTAATCAGGGTCCCTTGACTTAAATGCAACCTCAGAAATCCCAGCAGTGTGGGATTTCCCTGCTAAATTTGCCTCCTTAAATCCCCCGCAATGTGGCTGTTGTGGATAGAGGTTGTAGGCATTCTTATGCCTAGGCGTCGCCAGCCACTGACCCAACCACTGGCATTTAAGTTAAAGCCCATTCATCACATGCTTATGGTCAGAACAAACCCTAAATGGATCCCGGCAACTTTGTTCCACAGTATGTATTGCTTCTAAAATAACCCCACAAAGTGAAATTAATATTAACTATAACAGGGACAGACACTAACGTGGCTGCTAAGTATGAGGGGCCAGATCCTAAACTGGTTTAAATCAGCATAGCTTCATTGGAGTCAATATATCCTGTGCCTCTATTCACCCTCATGTAGATGTCCCACAGCTGACTCCCCACATAGGGTGACCAGACAGCAAGTGTGAAAAATCGGGATGGGGGTGGGGGGGGGTAATAGGAGCCTATATAAGAAAAAGACCCAAAAATCAGGACTGTCCCTATAAAATCGGGACATCTGGTCACCCTATCCCCACACCATGTACATCCCAGTAAAGGGCTTATGAGAGCAACAAGAGCAGGTCCTCTGCACTACGATGAATTTCACTCTTCGGGCATTGGCTGCTGGACTCTTGGTAACGATGGATGAATAAATGGAGGTACCTCAGGACAGAGTAAAACAAAAATGGGGGCCAGATTCTGAGATGGGGTAAATCAGCATTGCTCTGTTGAAATCAACAGGCCCATAGCAGTTCTCATAAGCTGAGGAGCTGACTCATGCTCTTTCTAGTTAAATTAACAGGTTCTGTTAAAACCTATAGGCCCAGATCCACAACTGGTTTATGGAGCTTTGCAGGAGAAGAATCGGTCCATACGTTTTGTCAGCCTTGCCTAGCAACTCTAAAGGTTCCCAGGCTTAGGAAGAAGAGGGCCTTGTCGAAAAGGCACCTGAGTGGAACTCGGAGCTGGGAACTGCACCCTGTTCCTCTGTCACAGACCTCCTGCATTACCTGGGGGAAGTCACGCAGGGACTGATCCAAAGCTCACTGAAGTCTTTCTGTTGACTTTGGTGGATATTGGATTAAACCCTTAATCTCTGGAACCTCAATTCCCGATTTGTAAAATGTGGTTAATACAATTATTCTACCTCAGAGGGGTCATGCAAACAAGGATAAATTCATCAGTAATTGTGATGCACTGGGTCACTACTAGCATGGGAGAGTGACAAGGTATAAAAGCGCATGAAGGAGGTACAAGTAGGACC
Organism: Lepidochelys kempii; assembly: GCF_965140285.1. NCBI lineage: Eukaryota > Metazoa > Chordata > Testudines > Cheloniidae > Lepidochelys > Lepidochelys kempii. The sequence continues at coordinate 101,029,721 of NC_136387.1, read as the reverse complement.
TCTGTTCCCTGTCCATCCCATGGGTGATGTATAAAAGTAAAGGGGAAGCTCCACCAAGGGAGAGGCAAGACTCCTTTCCCTGTATAGCTTGCTAGAAGCTGGAAAGGCTCTGCTGCCTGGAACCCAGTGTTCTGTGTAGTGACTAGATGTCTTGAAAGTCTCTGGGTAAGGATGATAAAGGTAAAAACCAAGGGTGATGTCATGGTAGGGGGTCTACCACAGACCACCCAACCAGGAAGAAGAGGTGGATGAGGCTTTTTTTAAACTAACAAAATCATCCACAGCACAGGATTTGGCGGTGATGATGGATTTCAACTACCCAGACATCTGTAGGAAAGTAATATAGCAGGGCACAGATTATCCAACAAGTTCTTGGAATGTATTGGAGATCTTTTTTTTTTTCCAGAAGGTAGAGAAAGGTACTAGGGGGAGAGGCTGTTCTAGATCTGACTTTGACAAAGAGGGAGTAACTGGTTTGAGAATTTGAAAACAGAAGGAAGCTTAGGTGTATGTAGGGAGAGGCTGTTCCTACATGTACACATGTATGTAGGGAGAGGCTGTTCTAGATTTGACTTTGACAAATATTTGTTTGAATATAAACAAATAACACATGTATGTAGGGAGAGGCTGTTCCTACATGTACACATGTATGTAGGGAGAGGCTGTTCTAGACTTGACTTTGACAAATATTTGTTCTAGATTTGTTCTAGATTTGACTTTGACAAATATTTGTTTGAATATAAACAAATAACACATGTATGTAGGGAGAGGCTGTTCATACATGTACACATGTATGTAGGGAGAGGCTGTTCTAGATTTGACTCTTACAAATAGGGAGTAACTGGTTTGAGAATTTGAAAACAGAAGGAAGCTTAGGTGAAAGTGATTATGAAATAGTAGAGTTCACAATTCTGAGAAACGGTAAGAGGGAAAACAGCACAATAAAGATAATGGATTTCAAGAAGGCAGACTTTAGCAAACTCAGGGAGTTGGTAGGTAAGATCCCATGGGAAGCAAGTGTAAGGGGAAAAACAATTCAAGAGAGTGCAGTTTTTCAAAGAGACATTATTAAGGGAACAAGAGCAAACTATCCCAGTGCATCGGAAAGATAGGAAGTATGGCAAGAGACCACCCTGGCCTAACCAGAAGATATTCAATTATCTGAAACTCAAAAAAGAGTCCTACAAGAAGTGGAAACTAGGTCAAATGACAAAGGATGAATATAAAAAAATAACACATGTATGTAGGGACAAAATTAGAAAGGCCAAGGCAAAATATGAGATTAGACTAGCTAGAGACATAAAGGGTAACAAGAAAACATTCTACAAATACATTAGAAGCAAGAGGAAGACCAAGGACAGGGTAGGCCTGTTACTCAAGGGACGGGGGAGGAAATAACAGAAAATGTGGAAATGGCAGAAATGCTAAATGACTTTTTTGTTTTAGTTTTCACCAAAAAGTTTAGTAGCGATTGGACGTCCAATATAGTGAATGCCAGTGAAAATAAGATAGGATCAGAGGCTAAAATAGGGAAAGAACAAGTTAAAAATTACTTAGACAAGTTAGATGTCTTCAAGTCACCAGGGCCTGATGAAATATGTCCTAGAATACTCAAGGAGCTGACGGAGGAGATATCTGAGCAATTTGCAATTATCTTTGAAAAGTCATGGAAGAAGGGAGAGATTCCAGAGGCCCAGAAAAGGACAAATATGGTGCCAATCTATAAAAAGGGAAATAAGGACAACCCAAGGAATTACAGACCAGTCAGCTTAACTTCTGTACCTGAAAAGATAATGGAGCAAATAATCAAGCAATCGATTTGCACATACTTAGAAGATAATAAGGTGATAAGTAACAGTCCACATGGATCTGTCAAGAACGAATTGTGTCAAGCCAACCTGATAGCTTTCTTTGGCAGGGTAACAAGCATTGTGGATAGGGAGAAGCGGTACATGTGCTATATCTTGACTTTTGTAAGGCTTTTGATACTATCTCACAGGACCGTCTCATAAAAAAAAAGAGGGAAATACAACCTAGATGGAGCTATTATAAGGGGGGACATAACTAGTTGGAAAACCATTCCCTAAGACTAGTTAGTAATCAGTGTTTGAAAGTCAAGCTGGAAGGACATATCAAGTGGGGTCCCGCAGGAATCAGTTCTTGATCTGGTTCTGTTCAATATCTTCATCAGTAATATCACAGAGAGTACACTTACAAAGTATGCGGACAATACAAAGCTGGGAGGGGTTGCAAGTGCTTTGGAGAATAGGATTAAAATTCAAAATGATCTGGACAAACTGGGGAAATGGTTTAAAGTAAATAGGATGAAATTCAATAAGGACACATGCAAAGTACTCCACTTAGGAAGGAACAATCAGTTGCACACATAGAAAATGGGAAATGACTGCCTAGGAAGGAGTACTGCGGAAAGGGATTTGGGGGTCATAGTGGATCACAAGCTAAATATGAGTCAACAGTTTGCAAAAAAAAAAAAGCAAAGATCATTCTGGGATGTATTAGCAGGATTGCTGTAAGCAAGACACGAGAAGCAATTCTTCTGCTCTACTCTGCGCTGATGAGGCGTCAGCTGGAGTATTGTGTCCAGTTCTGGGTGCCACATTTCAGGAAAGATGTGCCCTATTACACTCCCCCTCTGCATCCCAATATTTCACACTTGGTATCTGATCACCCTAGTTCTGTGTGAGTTTGATCCTGTATTGGACTCCTCTTTATGTTAATTGAGCTAGCCCTGGTGCTTTACCTGAGCTCCCTGGCTGGTGTACCTGCCCACTAGTTTACATGGGGACATATATATAGTGGGGAAAGAGAGAAAACCAGGATTAGCACTCTGTACAGTTAATCCCTAATCCCAAACTCAGATGACTCTCTCTCTCTCTCTCTCTCTCTCTCTCTCTCTCTCTCTCTCTTTTATGACACTTTTGCTGTATTTCATTGTTCTGAGTACACCAAAAAAGCACCCCCAATGTGAAATAAAGTCTTGGCACAATTTTTCCTGGAGTTCACTTTTCATGGACAGAGGCTGCGCGCAGGGCAACATGGTTAGCAGAAGTTCTGTTGGAAATGTGATGTGAATTACAAGCACACCTGAGAAAAACAGCTTTGTAGAAAACAGGACATTAGAGACTGTGATGTACCCTCCTGTCTTCCCTTACCTCAGCTCAGCAGCTGATTCACTGCACATTTCCTGACGCTGTAATGGGCAGAACAAAATGCTTTCTGCTCTTCGTTTTTTGTCCCTTTGAATTTAGGATTGAATTTGATGTTTATCAGAATGACTATACCTATGTGTAACATGATGTAAACTGGAGCTGTGTAAATTTGCTTTCTGTATCTACCAATAAAGGCAGGTCCTGAGTGGTGCAAATCAGCCGAGCTCTATACAGCTTTGTGAGGGCACAGGCCTGGAAGATGTGCTCAGATAGTATGGTGATGAAGGCCATAATAAATCCCTAATAAGTAACAGGGGTGTTGTAGGTCTGGGTTAAGCTCTATGGGCCAAATCCTCAGATGGTGTAGATTTACACCAACTGAGAATTTCGTCTATAAATTGCAACCCGGATCTACAATGTTCCTGCTATTCCAGTCCTGGTCTTCGTGCCCCCATCCTCATCCCTGAGTTCTGCCAATGTATCTCGGTACTTACCTATAACACACCTGGACCAGTAGTCCAGCACTAGCCTGAGATTTAGGAGAGACAGATTTGATTCTTTGTTCCGCCACCGACTCACTCCAACCCGTCTCATGGACTTTGTCTCCCTCTACTCCTCTTCCCATTTCCTTTGTGCGTGTGGCATGGGCCTCCCACACAGCCAGTGTGTTCTCCTCTGCATTTTCTGCCATCTGAGATAGACTTCTTGTAGCCCTCCAGTTCAATACCTCAAGGCCTGCTAATACCTCTCTCCTCCTGTGACTAGCCTTGAGAGTCAGATTGAATATGTGTCTGTATTCACCACACAGCATCCACGCACCACTGTTCTCAGTAATTTATGTCAGACGTAGGGTGGGATTTTCATAAACTGTCAGAATTGGTCAGACTCTGCTCCCAGTGAAGTCAATGGGAGTTTGAATGCTGAGTGTTTCTCGACCCATGCTGTAGCTAACAGCCTAAAGCCTTTTGTGATACCCTTCATAGGAAAGCCACTAAAAAAAAAAATAAAATCAAGCTGTACTTCCATTGCCATGTCTATTGAATACCACGAACAGAAGATGGCTTCAGCCAGCTTCCGATGCACTTGCTAGTTGCTTTCTTCTGATGGTTTCCTACTTTCAAATACAACTCCCATTAAAATCTTAGAAACCATCACCAATCTTTTGTGCTGCAAGACTTCTCCCAAGTCCTTAGTTTCAATCTTTATCGCTGCCTTAACGCTGGCTACTATTAGAGCCACAGTGGCTGGGTATGAAAACGCACAGTACAAACCCTCCCACCTCCCCATTCTTTCAAAGTGCCATTTTTACTTGACCTTATCATAACAAAGCACGGCCAACAGAGAGCACTCTGTCATGTTGCACAGAGAAAGCAGCTCTAGCCAGCCTTACAGGCAGGGGTTTTCCTGGCTGCTTGATGTTTTTGATCTGATGGAGTTTGTAGTGGTCTTGTAAATGGGAATTAGTCATGCCTGGAGGGTAAAGGTGGCCAGACCTCATGCTGAAGTGCACATGTATTACTGAAAAGAAAACTAACAAAAGGAGATTCTGTGGCAGGCGAGAGCAGAGGAAGAAGACATCAACAAATTGACAGAAAACAGCTTCTGGGACTTTCTAGCCCAGCAAGGATCAGACGGCTGGGCTGGAAAAAAAATGGTGCCATTTATTATGTTGAACAGTGGGGGAAAGCAATCTCCCCTCAGCCTCACTGATCCCATTAGTGAATCACATAGGAACCTTCATCCATTAGGAGGATTTTAAAAGAACCGCAAAGCTTCACTAGGTGTAGAGAATAATCCCCTGGATTGGCAGTGACCTTTACAGGAGATAGATAGAGCTCTGTTTTTTATACAAAAGGGACAGTTAAGAAATAACAAACCCATTATGGAGCCAGATCCTCCAGCTGGTATAAGGCGGCCTAGAGCCATTGATTTCAATGGAGGCATGCCAGTTTACACCAACTAAGCATTTGGCCCCCCATATTTAGCAAAAATGTCCTTGCTTTTGAAACTATTCGCACTTTGGCCCAGTCCTGCAAGCCCTACTCAGGGGAGTAAGGTTAGCATGGCTTTTGAAAACCATTCTGCTTATCTTTAATAAGAAGTGGGCAACTAACATTTTTTCAAAAGTCATGCTCACATTGCTGTTCATAGATGACCTTGCAACACCTAAGTTGTTTTGTTTAGAGAACCAAAATTTGTGGCCTAACCGACTTGGCAGTATCCCCTTTCGATGCAAAGATAAAGTTGAGATCCAGAGAACATTTCCCAGCCTGGTACAAATTATTCTAAATTACTCACGTAAGATGAACCAGAGCAACTGCTGTTGTGCCCAGACTTTTCAAGCCCGAGAATCTGTCACACGTTGATGGTGAGTTGCTCCATTTATATGTGAACCTACTGGAACCAATTCACACCCTTCCCCGATAATGGCAGGAAAGTTTTAAAGGGAAACAAAATATTATTTATTAAATTAAACATTGTTTCCAATGTCAGTGCATCACAGCACCATGCAGACGAAGGTACTATTTAGGGCAGTTATAATGGCCCTGTGATGGGGTATACAAACCCCACACTAGAAAGGAAGGGGTTAGAGAGCTACTCTGGGCCCAAGCAGCCCCAATCCACCAGACTTGGAGGAGCCTAAAAAGGGGAGCTGAGTGTCTCAGTAGCATGCAGCCAATAAAGGAGAGACCTGGGATTCTCTGAAGGTCAAAGACTGTACTTTTTCGTTTAATTCTTTATTTTATGTGGTGGGAAGAGAGGGCATGGGTAGGAAGTGATCCAGGGAGGCAGCCGCATAGCACCCCAGGGTGCAGAACTTACCAGTGGGCCCTGGATTGGTGTCTGGTGGAAAGGGTGGGCTTGGGTTCCCCAACTAACCCCTAAATAGGGACAGCTATGGAAATCTATCCCCTCTGTGGGGAATCTAGTTGGGGAAAGATCCTGAAGATACACGAATAAAGACCAGGAGATCTTGACCCAAGGGGGAAAACACTGAATCCCTTGCTTAATCCTGAAGACTTTGCTGGTTTTGGACTCTCTATATATACACCCTGGAAGGGCCAGACTTGAAAACCATGACCTGGCTGGAGGGCTGAGTCACTGAAAGGACAGACGACCACAGGACAGGGCAATAATAAGAAAGAAGAATGCCCAGGGAGAAGACAACCTGCCTGACCACCAGGCAGCACTGGTGGTGAGTGATCCCCTTCATAGGCCCCCATTAACAGAATATTCGAGCAATTCACATTGTTTAATTAATTTATTCTCACATAGCCCTGTGAGGTAACAAAATGTTTTTTACCCCCATTTCACCAGGTGGGGGAAGAGGCGGGAAGTGAGGTGCAGAGACACTAAGTGGATTGGTCAAGGTCATACAGGGAGTCAGTGGCAAAACAGGGAATTAAATCTAGTTCTCCTGAGTTCCAGGATAGTGCCCTCACCACCTGAACAACCTTTCTCTCAGAGTATAGCAACCTACACACATGTTATATCTGCTTATTATTCTCTAATATGTGTAGAGTGGTCGCAACAAAGGCCTCAGCCAGAGAGTGGCGCCCCATTCCAGTACACACATCTGTAACAAAGACAGTCCCTGTCCCAATGAGCTTACAGTCGAAGAGGAGGATTTGCACAGGGCTAAGGTTCAGTAGCTGGGTTCCTAACTCCCTTAGGCTCCATCAAAAACTAGCCCAAGTATGATGAGTGCAGCTGTTCAGAAAGCAATATTTCCCTCCTGTGGGAGATTCCAATATTTTGACATTTGTTGTCAGCCTAAAATGAGCGAGGAGTCAAAAACTTTTCAGAGGATCCCCAAATACCTTCTATTCAGAAGGGTTAACATGAAAGAGTCACCATTTTTGATTGAAATGAAACATTTTGTTTCATGTTTCCCCATCAGGAAATCCAAAACCTTAGTCAATCTACATTTGCCTATGAAAAATTTCATATTCCGATGAAACCCTATATTTTGGGGGAAAGCTTTTCTGTTGAAACATTTCAACCAGCTCTAATGATGAGCAACAACAGGTGGATATGACAGATGGACAATGTGAGAAAATGGTATCAGGGAGACAGTTAAAATTAGCATCAGAAGCAGCGGTCACATAGGAACCTGTGAAGATATCTCTTTGCATCACAGTTGGTCCTATTCACAATTCATCCACAACCCAATCTGTCCTAGAGCTCTGAAGCAGAATGCATTCATGAATCACGCAATAGTTCCAACCAAGGTTTCATGGCCCTAGGGGTTCCACATACACAGGTCCCATTGTGACACAACAACTCTTTGATGCCAACTAGCAGAGGGCACAGGGGTGCCTAAGGATTTCAGGGATCCCCTGGTTCCAACATTCACGGTTCTAGTTCCCCAAGAGAGCCAGGTAAGGTTTATACTGAAAGCTTGTGTCACACTGGCCATCATAATCTTGGGGAAATGCACATGCAAATAATATGTAAGGAGCTATGTACATACATTGAAAATTATGTTCTTAAGGCCCTGCAGTTAAAGGCAGGTCACCCAGAGGTAGAATCACAGAAGTGTAGGACTGGAAGGGACCTCAATAGGTTATCTAGTCCAGTCCCCTGCACTCCAGGCAGGGCTATGTAATAACTAGACCATCCCGACAGATGTTTGTCTAACCAGTCCTTCAAAACCTCCAGTGACAGATATTCCAGAACCTTCCTAGGCGATTTGTTCCAGTGCTTAACTACCCTGACAGTTAGGAAGTTTTTGTCCAACCTAAAACTCCCTTGCTGCAATTTAAGCCCATTGCTTCTTGTCCTATCCTCAGAGGTTAACGAGAATAATTTTTCTTCCTCCTCCTTGTAACAACTTTTTATGTACTTGAAGACTTATCATGTCCCCTCTCAGTCTTCTTTTCTCAAGATTAAACAAATCCACTTTTTTTTAATATTTCCTCATAGCTCATGTTTTCTAGACCTTTAAACATTTTTGTTGCTCTCCTCTGGACTTTCTCCAGTTTGTCCACATTTTTCCCGAAATGTGTCACCGAGAACTGGACACAATACTCCAGTTGAGGCCTTATCAGCATTTAGTAGAGTGGAGTAAGGTAGCATGCCTTAGGACCACTTCCCCCAGGCAGGAGGTGGAAAACAGTTAGCTCCCTAGTGCTAAGACATTGTGTATCTTAAAAGGAAAATCAATTTGCATACTGAGAGAAATGCTAATGAAGAGACAGACGGTGTGGACTTCAAGAAGAGAAAATTAAAAGAAGAGGTGAACAGTGGGGGAAGGACCTTGTTTACAGCTAAAGAAGAAAGAACTTGTTTCATATAACTCGGGATGCAGAAAGACACCCTGGCATCCTTCAGTGGGAGAGGCAAGCTGCCAGTGGGCTTGAATCAGTGAAATCATCACTTCCCCCAATTTGATTTTACTTATTTTACTTTTATCGTCCTCTTAAGACTGAAGCCTATGATGGCCTAGCTCCCCAGGAGGCTTGTGAAAAGCTGAACTGCACCCAATTTGCCAGTTTAACTTAAAAGTTAACCAGCAGTTAGGGACAAGCTGCTTCATTCTTTCCAGCTCTGGAATCTTTGAGCATAAGAATCTTGGACATCACTGCAAAAATGGCATGTTACAAATTAGTAACAGTTTCATTTATTAGCCCCCGAGTGGATTTATTTATGGTGTAGAAAATGTTGCTATCGGTTTTTCAAGACCGGGGATATGATGTCACCGGAATTAAAAGGAATATCATTTCACAGTATGTGCCAAAATAGCCTTATTCCCAGCATGCTTTCAACATGCGGCATCCTTTCACCAAGCACTTCTTCAAAGCTTGATGCCTTCACACCTCACAAAGATCTACTGTGACAGCAGCTGCTCCCTGCTACTATCACAATAGGGCCATACACCCCCTGGGAGCCAGCTAGAATGAGCATCTTGTTTCCTTGCCCCCTTCCTGCCTCTCCAGAGAATGCGTCTTTAGAGCACTGGGATTGTCAGCCAGAGATGTGATGTGAGCACTTTTGCTTCATCCAATTCTCACTGACTTCAATGGGCTTCGGATCAGGTCCTTCAAGTGCCCCCAGATGATGGTTGGGGCAGAAAGCCTGCCTGGGGGCAAGGTTTTGAGTCTGGATTTTTGCCTGGGGAATAGAAATAGAAGGGTGGGGGAAGATGACTTCAGAGAGCAGAAAAAGCCAGGGGTCAAGTAATCTCATTTAGAAGGGGAGCCCAGACACACCAGGCTGGACTGAGAGGTTTGCACTCTTACGCATGGATGAGCAGCCATTGCTATTAGAGATCCTTGAAAATAAATGCAGCGTGTCTGTTGATCGAGTGGTTGGTTATTTTTGGTGAATGCAGAAGGCCACTGAGATTTTATTTTCTTTCCCTCTTTTAGGGCCAGATTCTCCCATCCACGATAAGGAAGGGGAAACTCCGAGTTTCTTAAATTCTCCCATCAGGAAGATGGGGTTGTCTCCCCACGGAAGAAGCCAATGGCTCAACCTCACCTTACGCAGCTATCTCCACATTGCTACCTGGCCTCCAGCACAGCCCCATGATTCTAATTTGCCATGCTACAGAAGCTCTACTCAACATGGGTAGCCCTGGAACCCCCCTTCCTCCCAATAAAGAGGAATTCCCAAACTGCATAGGCAGAAACAACATCTGCAATATCAACTATATGTGCTATCTGCAGGAATGAACTGTGCTTCAGCTCATATGGGGGAGAATCCAGTAATGTATTGGAATATTAGTCTGAACGAATGAACAGTTCCTCTGTTCTTTTATAAGCAGTTCCTCAGAAATGGAGCCATCTCAGGGGATGAGGGGTGTCAACCAACCTGTACACTGTCAGATTTTGACGAACATGAAGGCGAACCCCCAGTCTTACGAAAAATACCCTAGGATCATAAACATCCACCTAGAGGTTTGATATCTAAGGCCTTGTCCAAAGGGACCACGCGGCATGAAACACAATTTATCTGCTTTAGAAAGGTGACAGGCTGTGGGAATAGAACCTCTAATTGTAGAAAGACAAAGGGTGTGCGTACACTTTGAGCTGGGGCTGTAATTCCTAGCTCGAGGAGACATCCCCACACTAGCTTGATGCTGGGCTCATACTCGGAGCAGCTAGCCATTCCCACGGCTTGCCCGGCCACTATACTTTCCCCTCCCCTCCTTTTTAAGCACATTAACTCAATCACAGCTAGCACGGGGATGCCTCTTGAATTGAGAATTACACTCTTAGCTCAAAGCATAGGCATACCCTATGTACCATTAGCCTCATGTTCAGGACACTAAGCTATCCCCCCTTCCAAAGCCAGGCTCTGCTAGAGACATTTAAAGATGCTTTTCTTCACACAAACTAGATATTCCCATCAAAACTCATGCTCGTATTGTGTAGGCGCAGATGTAAATAGCAACAGAAAGGGCTGGACAGTAGAGAACCAGCCTTGTGAGAGGAAGCTTCTGCGCCCCCAACCTGAAACAAATACTCACCAGCAACTACACACCACACAACAAAAACACTAACCCAGGAACCAAACCCTGCAACAAACCCCGGTGCCAACTCTGTCCGCATATCTATTCAAGGGACACCATCATAGGACCTAACCACATCAGACACACCATCAGGGCTCTTTCACCTGAACATCTACCAATGTGATATATGTCATCATGTGCCAGCAATGCCCCTCTGCCATGTACATTGGCCAAACCGGACAGTCTCTATGCAAAAGAATAAATGGACTCAAATCAGACATCAAGAATTATTCAAAAACCAGTTGGAGAGCACTTCAACCTCCCTGGACATTCAATAACAGACTTAAAAGTGGCAATTCTTCAACAAAAAAAACTTCAAAAACAGACTCCAGTGAGAAACTGCAGAACTGGAATTAATTTGCAAACTGGACACCATCAAATTAGGCCTGCATAAAGACTGGGAGAGGATGTGTCATTACAAAAACTAATTTCCCTATACTAATTTCCCCCTACTGTTACTCACACTTTCTTGTCAATTGTTTGAAATGGGCCACCCTGATTACATTAGCCTCATCACCACTACAAAAGTGATTCTTCCTCCCGTCATATTCTTCTGTTGAGAATAGCCCACTTCCACCTTAACTGAATTGTCTTGTTAGCACTGACCCCCCACTTGGTAAGGCATCTCCCATCTTTTCATGTACTGTGTATATATACCTGTCTACTGTATTTTCCACTCCATGCATCTGATGAAGTGGGTTCTAGCCCACAAAAGCTTATGCCCAAATAAATTTGTTAGTCTCTAAGGTGCCACAAGGACTCCTCGTTGTTTTTGCTGATACAGACTAACACGTCTACCACCACTCTGAAACCTTCTGCGCTCCGTTATCTTAGTTTCCTGCCAGTGAAACCAATGGAGTTAAATCAGCATAAAACTGGTGCTGCGGAGTGGGGAAATCAGGCCTTTAAGATGTACGTATTCCTTTCATGAAAGACTATTGGGGAAGTCCAGGGGATGAGGGTACTGCCTTGTTCAGTTAGGAGTAGAGTTGAGTGAAAGTTGGAATTTCCCTTCCATGGGAAATTTTGAAGAAAAAACCCCCATATTCTGTCTTAAAATGAAAAGTAGAAATTCCAAACTTTGACAAGGAAGGGAAATTCGGGGGGGGGGGGGGGGAATCATCCCAAAATAATCAATACATTCTGCTTGGAAAATGTCCATATGAAATTCTGTCTGGAAGCCCAAGCTCCCAGGTGCCCAGCTCAGGCATGGCTCCTAGGGCTTCCAGGTTCCTGGTTCTGTAGCAGGGAGCCTGAAAGCCCTGGAGTCCCTGGCCTTGGGCTGGCTTCTGGGCAGAGATATGGGAAAGTTTCAAAACCTGCCCTGTGTTCTGTCGGGAGATTTGACAACTTTCCAGCAAAACACTTTGATTTCAGCAAATTGGCGTTTTTCATCAGAAAACTTTCTCCTTGGAAAGTTTCCAACCAGCTCCAGTTAGGGGGGCCTGATTCTTCTCTCGCTTACATTTCTGTAACTCCATAGACTCATAAGCACCGTGACAGGGAGAGCCGAACCAGGCCCAAAAGGCCATATCTAGCTTGGAAGTCACAGATGGCGGGCAACTTCCTCAGCTCATGTAACTCCACCTAGCTCCACTGACTTCAACAAAGCGTCATCGGAGCTCTGTATCATCGCTAGGGGCTGTGAAGCTGGCCGTATCTCACCAATAATGTTAAGTCCATTTCCCTTGGAAACACAGAAGATATTATTAGAGGCATCAGTGCATGACACTATATCTAACGTGTTGCTGACACCTCATGGAAAAAGCTTTCCCTTGAGAAACAGTTGTGCCCCTGCGATGCCGTCGCATCACTTATTTAATAGGGTTATAGGCACTGAAAGCAGGTTTGTTCCTTGTGCAACATTTGAGTATGTAAAGCTTAGAAGCAAATGCAAAGTCGTTTTATTATTACCCAGCACTCATTTTGTTCCTCAATTGAAACCATAATCCCTGTTGTGACATCATAATGGTTTGCTATTCAGATGATTGTGATGCTACAGAAAAGAGGACTTAGAAGTCTGACGTCAGGTGAATCTTACAGGGGTTTAAAATCCTCAAGTGGTATAAACAGTCATAGCCACACTGAAGTCAATGGAGCCACACTCAGTTGCACCAATGGGACTACACAGGTTCATGCCAGCTGAGGGTCTGTCCCAAAGTGTTTCACAAGACTCATGCCCTCCCTTTATAGATAGAGGGAGAATTATCCCCATTTTACAGAGGGGGAAACTGAGGCACAGAGCCGTGAAGCATCTCCTGCCTTATGTTTTAACAACTCAGTTATGTTGTCCCCGAGTAATAGGATCAGATGAACTCGTAACACAGAGATTCTGATTCCTACCTAATTTACCAAAAACTCGATGGTGAATCCTTTAACTTACTTACCTTAGAGAAAATTATTAAATACAAGCGGGCCCATTGACCATAATCTGGCTCCAAGTGAAGGAACATGAAACCCTTGTAAAGTACATGACCTACAGTTAGAGATACTTCTATGAAGAATTAAGAGTACAGGAATGTGCTCAGATAAAGGAAGAATCAATCTGAATTTGTACCCAAAATACAATCAAAATCTCTTTTAGGACTGAAATAAAAAAAAAGATAATTTCTCAACCGTTCCTGGTCCTGTCCAAGATCAAACACACCAAAATATTACAAAAACGACTATTTGTGCAAGATTTTCTGACCCTGTCAGAATCAGGAAGTACCAGAAAGCCCTTGAATTGAAAACCTTCCATTTATGTAATTGAGATTCCTCGCTGGCCCTCTCCCACAGCACTGTGCACATGTGCACAATTCCTGTGCAGCGGTCTTGTTTAAACATTAGGAGGTCAATTTTCAAAGCTGTGGTTAAGGGGAGAATGGACTCAGAGCACAGGTCTGCTTCACTGGAATGCGTTACCTAGAACACTGGAATGCGTTACCTAGGGAGGTGGTAGAATCTCCTTCCTTAGAGGTTTTTAAGGTCAGGCTTGACAAAGCCCTGGCTGGGATGATTTAACTGGGAATTGGTCCTGCTTTGAGCAGGGGGTTGGACTAGATGACCTTCTGGGGTCCCTTCCAACCCTGATATTCTATGATTCTATGATTCAGAGCTCTAGGACAGAGTGGATTGTGGATGAATTGTGAATAGGACCAACTGTGATGCAAAGAGATATCTTCACAGGTTCCTCTGTGACGGCTGCGTCTGATGCTAATTTTAACTGTCTCCCTGTTGCCATAAATGTATGGAGCTGTGCAACTTTGGTGCTCTTCGAGGGGTATTTTGTCATAATCCTTCCTTGCCTGGAACTGTGTGTCAGACACCTGAGCTCAATGCTGCAAAACCTGGGAGTGAAAGTATAAATACTTAGACTGTTTTGCTGTGAGCCAGATCCTCACTTGGTGTAAATCGCTGTAGCTCCATTGAAGCTATGAAGGAGATAGTCCTGTTTACACCAGCTGAGGATCTGGCCTTGCTGTGAGGTTGGGATTGTTTCCCTATTTATCACATGAGTGATTTGTCCAAGGCCAAATAACAGGCAAGTAGCAGAGCCAGGAATTCCAGGTGCCCAACCACAAACACAATCCAGGTAGACCACAGTTATCTGACACATACAATGTCCAGTCTCATGAGGTGTAATAAACAAGATATTTAAAGCACAATTTTGCTGGCGCACTGGCTAGAGGTACTGGATGTCATCCTCTGCTTAGGCTGTTCTGCTATAATACCAGCCAAATTGGATGATTTTGTCCAGAGCATCCCTCTCTTGTGATCCCTGGATACCAGAACGGAGCCCTGGGACCACGGGAAGCTAGGTGTACATTAGAGCAGCCATAGAGACTACGTTAACTTACACTGGGGATCAATCCTGTCCCCAGCCAGCTCCAGGATCATGGAGCCAAAAGGTGGCATAAGGACATCCCTCATCTCCACATCCTGCCTCTAAGCTTTGTTGAGTTCTGAGCCTCTGTGTTTATTTTATAGACAAATGGAATAACTCAGAGGATCAGCTGGTGATCAGCATAGCCCCAATTATGTCAATCTGGACGTAAGTCAATTTGTCCCAAGTGAGGATCCTGTGCAACAGGTTGAATTTTGCCATGACTTATAGGCTGCAACTCCTGATGAAGACTTGGGCTCAATGTTAAAAAAAACAAAGGAGAAAAGGAAATACCTCTCTCAGAGCTTGACCCAAAGCCCAGTGAAGTCTTCAACTGGTTTTGGATCCAGCTCTAAGTGAATCTGAATGGAACAGAACCGGATTCCGTTCTCCTTTATGCCAGCGATTTCAAGGGGTCATTACTCATTTACACCGGCGTAGCTAATAGCATAATCAGGTGTGCAGTTCCTTGTGAATGCAGGCCTGGAGTGTCAGTGGGTGGGAGGGTGATGGGTGAATGGGATGCAGAGATGAATAATTAAGGGTGACTTTCAAGACTTTGGTGACTTTATGGGTTTCCTCTCTCTTCATATATATATTTTTATTGTTCAGAAAGCTCTGGGGCTGCCCACTTGAGTGACTAATAATGTACCATTATCACTATGTCACATCCTAAACAGTCAATAAAAGTCTAAGTGCTCTCAGTTCACGCCAAGTGGCAAGTTCCCCGGCATCCTTCCCTTCACAATAAGGAGGAAGCGGATACCAGCAGCAGGGAAAAAAGAATCTTAGCTTTTCTTTCATAATCTGGGTCAAAAAAGGTCAACGTTAATTTTCCTGAATGACGTCAGGAATGTAACTAAGCAAATGAAGCTGCATCAAAAATCCATTGTTGGTTTGGTAAGGCACAGCACAGCTAAATGCCATGGGCCAAATGCAAGTCTGCTATAAGTGAGGGGGACTCCGTGACCTCCCTAGGACAGTGCTGCTTAGCCAGGTCTTAATATGCCCTCATAGAGCAGCTTGTATGGATGTATTCTTCTGTTTTCCTTTCTCTCAAGATGCTTCGGAAAAGATCCTGGGCTGGGCTCTGGCCACACCATCCACATAAAGGCTCACTGGGGCTGGCATGGCATGCCACCGTAGCATCACTAGTGTAGGAAATCTAATGATGTAGCGCCAGGGTAGAAGCTCCTGTGCGACCCCGCCTCCCTGAGACTGGTACAGAGTGCACGGCCAATGGGTAGTGTCACATTGTCCCCTCGTAACACAAGCTGAACCCTCCTATTCCACCCCATATCCTGGAGAAGTTTGGATCTGGACCTTCTGTACAATGAACTGAGTCAGAACCCTGGATCGGAGTTCTAGGAGGTAATGCTACACCCCTAAAGGCTGATGAGCCTGTTACAGCTTTGGAGAACAGAGGTGGGTCTTGTCAGTCAGGCACAGGCCTGTGCATTAAGATCCAGAAATCCACGTTTGATCCTCCTTGATGATGACCCAACCAGGAGCACAGTATTCTATGAACTGTGAATAAATTCAAAATGTCACAAGTAGGGGCTGGCTCTAGTTACAAAGGTTGCTTCTATTTTTCCCTCCAACATCCGCAGCACCAGTGAGGATGTTGGAGGGAGCAGTCAGGCAGTGCAAGCTTTTCACAAGATCTACCTTTCACCAGATTTGAGGCAGCAAGATGGAAAGGGGAAGATATCTCCCTCACGACCTGATAGCTCCCTCTGTCCAGTCACTTGGGGCCCAGTTTCGCTGTGGAGTTCTCACACATTGTCAGGCTGACCCTGCCTGTCGTCGTGCGGGATCTCCTTCTGGGAGCTGACGCAACTGCGTGCAAACATCTTGAGACGAGGGATGTGAATTCTCGTGGAGCATACCATGGCAGTTTGGCAGAACTAGGGTCCAAACTAGAGGGGAAAACAGAACAGTTTGACATTTCAGGGAGTCAATCTCCCTCAGTCCCTGCCCTCATGTATCTCCTTGGGCGATTCACTTGTGGCTTGATTTCAGAGGTGTGGTGCAACCCCACTTCCCAGTGACTTCAAGCACGAGTGGCCCTCATGACTTCAAGGGAAACTGGGTGCTCAGCACCTCTGAAACTCAGCTAATGAGTGAGGATGATGATCACAATGAGCTACCTCACCATTGTGAGGGTGACCTCATTAAATTTTGCAAACTATTTTGAGATTCCTCAGATGCGAGGGGGTTATATACACGCTCTCTGTTTATTAAGTAACCATCATGAACGGCCTTCCTAGCAGATAGGATCAGAAGCTGACAGCAGCTCTTAAACGACAAACGGAGACAGGTGCCTTCTATAAACACTAGAGCAAGTGCCCTTCCTGTTGCCAACAGACTAGAAACTAGTTCTAAATTTCATGTTGGACTTGATTTTCCTCTGACCTCCACCTGCATAATTCAGGAATATTACATTCAATAGAGTTACACCAGTGCAAGCAAAAGGAGAATCAGGCTCTTTAGATTTAAACTTCTCTTCAGCAACGGATGCACTTGATTAATATGGCAGCTTCTAGTGCCGTAGGCCAAGATGCCAGTTACCGGGATGCTGGTTTTAATTAATGCTTTGCATGTACCATATAATATAACCAGCCACATATGCTGGTTATATTAGATGCTTCATAACCACAAGGAGAGAAAAACATAACCCTGCACTGAAAGAGGAATCAGATCTCCCTTTGACAAACTATTTCTTGCACATTCCTCTCTAACTCTCTACCTGTAGTCTAGGAGCTATAAAATTTCATGTACTAGGAGTTGTGGGTTGTTCTAAGGAGCTGAGGGTAGGCTTTGCTAGAGGAAATTGACTTTAAAAGGGCACTCATTTCTGCCGGCTGTTTTCACCCCTAATTGATTGACAACTACAATTGTCTACCCCTTTCTCCCTATGGGCAAGTTGGGAGCCGTCCTTCTAATTCCTCTTACAATTTACACTTAAGCGCACAGTCTTCACTGCGGGCAGAAATCATTCTGCACCAACATTCTCTGCCTCTTCCCCACCCCTGCCTACCCAATGCAACAGGATTCAGAAGTTGACGTCTCTTGCAGTTATATATCAGTCAAAAAGAAGGGAAGTCTTAGGAGAGGAACTTATAGTCTCCTCTGCTTTGCCTGGAATGGCTAGATTTTGAATTGAGGGAGCACAGAAGTAGATTCCTATGTCCAAAGAAAGCATTATTGTATCATCAGTGGACAAAGGAAGATAAAATAGGCATATAGATCTCTGGTTTCAACCAAGCTTCATTCTATGTCACCTTTCTACTCCCATGATTTTTGTCCCCCTCTGGCCATAACTAAGGATAGATCTAAGTTCTTCCAGCTAAAGCAGTTCCCTAGGAGCCTCTCTGGTCAGGCATTGCAAGAGCCAGGGGCACCGGAACAGGAGGGGCCTGGCAAGAGCACATTGTAGTCCACCTCTGACTAGATGGTATAGAGTGAACTATGTCAACTTTACACATCATGGAGATTCCCTTACATCAGGGGAATTCCCATCTACCCTTTTCCATTACCTTTTCACTGTTAGAGCACAGCAAAATGGCAAAGCTGGGGAACAGAACCTACCCCACTGCTTCAAAATGTTGGACTTCTTGTAACTAGAGATGGACTGAAGCTGACTGTTATTCCAGCAACGAGCACATAACGTTCCACTGTTCTGCTTGTGGGTGGAAGAACATTAATTATAGAACTGGTTGGAAACTGGAATTTCCATTCTGTGGGAAATGCCAACATTTTGAGATGTGTTTTTGTTCCAAGTTGGAACAAAAAAGCCAAAATTTTGAGATTTCCCATGGATCAAAAATTCTGAACAAATTGAATTTGGGACCATCAAAACATTTTGCTTCAACACTGTTGAATCTTCTGTTTTGATAAGGTATGTTTCTCAGTGTTGGAAAATAATAATTAATATAGTCAAAATGAAATGAATTAAAACAATAAAGTTGAACCAAAACGTTTTCACCTGATGAAAACGAAACATTGACATTTATTAAAAATGAAGAGAATCAAGGCGATTAATTCCCTGTTGAAAATGTCATCGAAACTGACACATTCCTGAGAAATGTTTTGATTTTGACAACTGCATTTTCCAACAGAAAACTGTTCCATTGAATTTTTTTGTTCGGCTTTAATTATTGATAAGTTTTGAGTGGGTGGATCTACTTGCATTGTATTTTAATAACACTAACAATTTCTTATATGTGTCTAGAACCTGCAATCTTCTACAGTCCCACAGGGCTTTCAAGATCATGTAGATTGGAATCCCTTAATCCACAACTGAAATGCAGCCACGCTTGGGCTGGAACATGACAGGTGTATAACAGTACAAAGCAACACCACCTACCATACTGTAGCCATCACTCTGGTACCTGAGCACTCATATCAGTTTATTAATTATCTTAATTATTATTATACAAGTAGCTGGAGTCAACGTACCTTAGGTTGACTTATTGTGATGTCTACACTGTGCTGGGTCGACAGGAGAAATTCTCCTGTCGATTTGCCTTATGCTTCTTGTTCCGGTGGAGTACCAGAGTTGACGGGAAAGCGATCGCAGCATCGATCCACCAGTAAGTGGAGACAAGCCCTAAAGAAGAGGAGCTTGTACCGCATGCTCCCCCTATCTTGAAAGAGGACCAAATTCCATGCTCAGTTTTGCCAAAAGTCAATGAGAGCAAAGAAGTGCCCAAGACTGTCTACTAGGCTAAGGTCCTGCACCAGTAAAGCTGAAGGGATTTTTATCATTGACTTTAAAATGCACAATAGCAAGCCTTATGTGTGCAATTTTTTTTCCCCGCACTCAGTGACCTCAATCCTGCAATCTGGCCCACTAGCAAAAACTCCTTCACTCACATGGAGCATTAGATCGAGGTCATTGGCTGGAAAGCACTTTGGGATCCTTACAATCAGATGCCCTGTATAACTGCAAGATGCCCCCTCACATTAAATAAATCAAGCCATCATGTATTCATAGCTGCAGCACCCAGCCTAAAGAGAGACCTTTGAAAAGGGCAAAAAGGAAGAGGGATTATTTTTAATACAAACCAAACCATGGCACCCTCCTCAGCCTCTCTTAATGATACCGGCTGTGGTTAAGAACATTAATTGCTTGGAAATATGACATGTTAGATGGGAAGACAATTTCAAAAGAGCCTCTGAATAGGCAAAAAGTCTGAGAGGTATTTTTCTTTCCTGGTTTCACAAGCTGCCTTTCCATATTTTATTTTTTTGGCTGGTGATCTGGCCAAGTCTCCTTACATCATGATTTGCTCAAAAGAAAGGGCAAATTGAGAAGGGAATTAAAACAGTCGGTCAAGCAGAGGTTTTCCCCTCTTTTAACCAACAAAACTTATTGAAGGCGCTGAAAAAGCCACAAGTCTGGTGGATTGGAAACGCTGTTAAATTTAAACAGAAGCAAGGTAATTAATACATCTTTAAAATGCATTAATGTTTTTTTAAAGGAAAGAAATACAGAAAGGATATCAATAAACATTCTAACAAAGTCAGGATTGTTAACGCCTTCTGCAAAATCGAAACACGCTTCCCGCCACATGAAAGGGAAGACTATGAAGAACCAGATGTACGTGGTGTTAAACTCAAGTACAAAGAGTAAGGGCATGGGCTGAAGGCCCAGTTATTGGACCACATCTTGAAACTCTTACCCAGGGTTTGAGTCTGCGACCCCTTACTGGTACTGAATGCAATTCAAATCCATGCACAAGCCCAGGGAGCTTATGGGGTATATAGACCTTATGATCTACGTTTGGGTGAATTTCGCCCATTGAGTAGTGCTTTTGTAACCCACTGCAAGTGTTTGTTATAGGTCCCTTTCTGTGCCAAATCCACAGAGGATATGAGCATTATAGCACCTGCTAGGGGTCCACAGTTCTTTAGCTCCAGCTGTATAAGCCCATTCTTCTAGCTCTGGAGATCCCTGGTTCAGTTCTTCCTGTCTTGGCCAAGACGTTGGCCACCATGTCCGAAGAGCCAGGGCACTCACATGTGGGTGAAGCTCACACCTCGGCAGAGGGCCAACACAAGACCCACACACACCACTTACCCTCTGTTTGAGGGCTGAAGGAGGAAATAAGTGATGTTTTTGCTTTGTTTCACCCCTCTGCCTTGGGGTGACTTTCACTGGCAAGTAGTTCCAATGGGTTCAGTGTAGGGTGACCAGATGTCCGATTTTATAGGGACAGTCCCGATTTTTGGGTTTTTTTCTTATACAGGCTCCTATCACCCCCCACCGCATGTCCCAATTTTTTGCACTTGCTCTCTGGTCACCCTAGATGGGATATCGAGGAGTAGAGTTAAATGGGTGTAGTGTCATTAATTAGTACTACTTGGTTAGTAAGGTTGGCAGAAATCAGTTCTTATTCAGGCAACACTCCGCTTGGGAGTAAGAACATCAGGATTTTGCCCCATGAAGAATGCCAGCCCCTTTGCCTGCATCGGTTTTCTTGCAGTATGGCTAGTTTAAACCCCCTTTTCTAAAAATGCATAACCAAAAATGCCCGTTAGTTTCTGACAATGACAAGATTGCCCAGGGAGCTGAACACTAGAGCTGGTTGGCAAATGGTGTGTGGGGTGGATGGTTCCCAGGGTGAGTTTCAAATTTTCGTTGAAAATAAAGGAAAGCTTGTCAGCCAAACACAGACACACACAAACACCACCTTTTGTGCTGAAAATCTTGCCATAAACTCAACATTTTCCTCAGAAAGCAGACAGGCTTTGTGAAAACATGCGTGTTCAAACCCCCAATTTTCCATTTAAAAGACAGTGGGGGGGGGGGTTAATCAGCTTTTGTGACAATAGTGTCAATAGTGACATGAGTCAATAAAAAGGAGTACCTGTGGCATCTTAGAGACTATATGAAGTGAGCTGTAGCTCACGAAAGCTCATGCTCAAATAAATTGGTTAGTCTCTAAGGTCCCACAAGTCCTCCTTTTCTTTTTGCGAATACAGACGAACACGGCTGTTACTCTGAAATGAGTCAATAAGCCCATCTTGGCATGTAGACCTTCCAATTAGCACAGAGAACACTGGGGAAGTTTTCCAGTCTACAGTTTAGCCTCATATTCTGGGAATGAGGAATCTGCAGTGGAAACTTTAGGCCCTTCTGATAACAGAGTGGTTTTTTTCCTCTTTTCCAAAATGTTCTCTTTGATATGTTCTAAAACGCTTGACTTTCTCTGTTTTGTTTTGTTTTCAAAGTGCCTTACAGGTGGTTTCATGACAGGTTTCAGAGTAACAGCCGTGTTAGTCTGTATTCGCAAAAAGAACAGGAGGACTTGTGGCACCTTAGAGACTAACCCATTTATTAGAGCATGAGCTTTCGTGAGCTACAGCTCACTTCCAGCTGTGGATTTCCTTGCTCTTGGAAGGGAGGATTTATGGGACTTTGGGGCTAGTACTCTGGGGCTTTTTTACATGCTTTATGAGTAGTGCCCCCATCTCTGCTCTGCTGGAACGTCTAAAATCTTGAGCGTCCACTATTCCCTGCATCAGGCCATTAAAATTCATTGGAGATGCTACCCTGGATTTGTACAGCCTTTGGAAGCCAATTCCTTGTGCTCCAAGTTGTTATTATTTTCCAAAACAATTAAGCACGTTTCTAACCATTTTTTAAAACCTCGAGCCTGATTCTCTACTCGCACCAAATACAGATGCCTTTACCTTATTGGAGCTCTCCTGATTTACACCAGTGTAAGTGAGCTCAGAATCGGGGTCCTACGTGTCTAGCTGCTATGATTGCTCCACACCATAAGAAGTTAATATGTTACGCCACAACCCGCAAGGATGCAGACTAATCCACCTGTCACGTGATCACACCACCTGCCAAAGGCTGAGAGTTTACAGCATTAGTATCAATAGCTCTGTTTATATGTTGCTGATTATGTTTACGTTGGGCCGTATTGGAGGGACAAAGTCATAGAATCATAGAACCATAGAATCATAGAATCATAGAATCGTAGAATCATAGAACCATAGAATCATAGAATCTCAGGGTTGGAAGGGACCTCAGGAGGTCATCTAGTCCAACCCCCTGCTCAAAGCAGGACCAACCCCCAGATGGCCCCCTCAAGGATTGAACTCACAACCCTGGGGTTAGCAGGCCAATGCTCAAACCACTGATCCTTAAGATGTCACTTCCTTCAGGGGATACATTATAGAACTCTTGGAAAAAAGGTTTCCTAGATGGCATTTATAAGGAATTAGATAATGGAAATCTTATATATTTTCATTAACATAGAGGACAGTAAAGAGGGGTAGGCTGAGGAGCAGGTGTGCAGAAACTGAATCAGGACAAGGTTTGCCTTCAGGGTCTTAGAAGTTTCAAGTGAGCCATTCTGGAGAGGTTTTCATAATCTCGTGTAATCAGCCATTTCGGAGCCACATGCAAACTGGAATTAAAAAGCTAGCTCGTTCCAACTTTGAACCTGACCTAGAACCAAAAACTATAGGACAGGTTCAGATCCAGCAAGCCGATGCCAAAACCACCACTGCCCCTTGAAATTCAAAGTGTTGGCTTTAAAGTGGGGGTTAGACATTTATTTAGACACACAAAACCCATCCAGTTATATTTCAGTAACATTGCTAAGGTACCGCAAAAAGAAAAGAAGGACTTGTTAGTCTCTAAGGTGCCACAAGTCCTCCTTTTCTTTTTGCGGATACAGACTAACTCAGCTGCTACTCTGAAACCTGCTAAGGTACCGTAATTCTTAGGAAATACATGTTTCACTTTCTAATAATTTCTGAGTTCCATGGACTGAGCCTGGAAAAAAAGAAACCAAGAGTACCCTAACGATCAAAGTGCTGTGAAGGGAACACATACTGCTACACTGCAGGCTTTAGATTGAAACTTTAACATATGGAATCACTACAGAGGTTTGAGTTGCTCTTTTCTAGTGCCAAGCTGTGCAAAGTTGACCTCATTTGAATCCTAAAAAGAGCTGGATTTGTAATTGGGGAAAGGATGCCTTGACAGAGGGAGGGGTTTGAATTCCACCTAATGGTAAAGGTGTGTTGTCCACACCGGCTGATTAAAGTGGAGTTGCTTTGTGATGTCACATTCCCTTAGTTCATTGCTGCCAGATTTTGACATAGCCTTACGCAGAGGCCAGCTCCTCATCAAAGATGTGTTACATTTATCTGAAACCAAAGGCTCCAAGCAGATGTCAGTAGATGTGTTTCTTACTTGTACGGAAGACAAATAAAACCAGTGTCATCTAACACATTCTGTCCAGCATCTGCAATGCCAGCACTGCAGAGGGAAATCAAAGAGAAATGAGTTAAGTAGCTGCGTATCCTGCATGTGCAGAGACTGTTTTTAACTCCCATGGCCTCTGTAATAAGAGCCACAGAGTCTGAAAATGGAACATTGCCAGTTGTTAACTGCAGGTCTGGTGGAAATAAAGCGAGAGATTCAGGGAAAGGGAATTTCACCTAAATTTAATTTCTTCTGTGTCAAACAGTGCTACTGTATCTCCTTCATATACAAGGATAATAGATGAAATGCGGAGGAATGTTACCACAGTTTGCAATGAGGGATGCTCAGAAAGGTGGAAAAGTCTGGTTCATATTTGGATTCTGAAGTTCAGGTGTTTCTTCAAGCATTTCCCCAGACCTCTTGATTCTTGTTCTGAAAAAAATCTCACAATATGATTTCTCCTGTGGAGTCCAATATTGCCAGTCTTATGCAAAACTCTCACTGAAATCAACGAGAACATTGGGCAAAATGACCAGGATTCAGGCAGGGATTTCTAGACCTCCTGCTTCCAGAAAGGATGACTTTGTGGATATGATACTGGATTGGGACTCAGGAGCTCTGGATTCAACTCCTGTCTCTGCCACAGGCTCCCTTCATGACCTTGAGCAAATCACTTAATTTCTATGTGCCTCAGTTTCCCTTCTGTTAAATAGGGATAATACATCAACGAGCAGGTCCTCATGGAATCAATTCTGAAGCACTTAGAGGAGAGGAAAGTGATCAGGAACAGTCAGCATGGATTCACCAAGGGAAAGTCATGCCTGACTAATCTAATTGCCTTCTATGACCAGATAACTGGCTCTCTGGATGAGGGGAAAGCGGTGGACGTGTTGTCCCTTGACTTTAGCAAAGCTTTTGACACAGTCTCCCACAGTATTCTTGCCAGCAAGTTAAAGAAGTATGGGCTGGATGAATGGACTATAAGGTGGATAGAAAGTTGGCTAGATTGTCGGGCTCAATGGGTAGTGATCAATGGCTCCATGTCTAGTTGGCAGCTGGTATCAAGTGGAGTGCCCCAAGGGTCGGTCCTGGGGCCGGTTTTGTTCAATATCTTCATTAATGATCTGGAGGATGGTGTGGATTGCACTCTCAGCAAGTTTGCGGATGACACTAAACTGGGAGGAGAGGTAAATACGCTGGAGGGTAGTGATAGGATACAGAGGGCCCTAGACAAATTGGAGGATTGGGCCAAAAGAAATCTGATGAGGTTCAACAAGGACAAGTGCAGAGTCCTGCACTTAGGATGGAAGAATCCCATGCACCGCTACAGACTAGGGACCAAATGGCTCGGCAGCAGTTCTGCAGAAAAGGACGTAGGGGTTACAGTGGATGAGAAGCTGGATATGAGTGTACGGTGTGCCATTGTTGCCAAGAAGGCCAATGGCATTTTGGGATGTATATGTAGGGGCATTGCCAGCAGATCGAGGGATGTGATCGTTCCCCTCTATTCGACACTAGTGAGGCCTCATCTGGAGTACTGTGTCCAGTTTTGGGCCCCACACTACAAGAAGGATGTGGAAAAATTGGAAAGAATCTGGCGGAAGGCAACAAAAATGATTAGGGGACTGGAACACATGAGGATGTTTAGTCTGCGGAAGAGAAGAATGAGGGGGGATTTGATAGCTGCTTTCAACTACCTGAAAGGGGGTTCCAAAGAGGATGGCTCTAGACTGTTCTCAGTGGTAGCAGATGACAGAACAAGGAGTAATGGTCTCAAGTTGCAGTGGGGGAGATTTAGGTTGGATATTAGGAAAAACTTTTTCACTAGGAGGGTGGTGAAACACTGGAATGCGTTACCTAGGGAGGTGGTAGAATCTCCTTCCTTAGAAGTTTTTAAGGTCAGTCTTGACAAAGCCTTGGCTGGGATGATTTAATTGGGGATTGGTCCTGCTTTGAGCAGGGGGTTGGACTAGATGACCTCCTGAGGTCCCTTCCAACCCTGATATTCTATGATTCTATGATCTATTTAGATTATAAGGCACTGGGAATTGGCAACCCTTAGGTCAAGCCCAGGCTGACCAGAATATGAAGGCATTGAGCCCAAGGGACAATCACAGCCAAACTCTGGAGAGCACCCTCAGGGAGGGCACCACTGATAAGGATCAGTACCAAGTCAACGGTCACCTAATGCCATACCCATTGCACCTGTTTTAAAAACAAATAAACAATATGGCTCCTGGTTGGGGGCTTCCCATTTCTGGAGACCCAAGGGTTGTTTCCTTGACCCAGAGGTCTGGATTCCTCCTCTGGCATCTGGTGGCAAAGTCCAAACAAATAACCTGAAAAAAGTCTTGTTACTGAAGCTCAAACACCACTCTCTCTCTCCTCCTCCCCCCAAAATTCCGTCCTCCCAGACAGTCCTGCCAGCTTCCAGATTCTCCCCCACAGAGTTCTGGCACTTAAAGGAAAACATCAGCTGGTAGATCTCGCCCTGTCAAGGAGGGATTGCCAACACCTTCATCTGCAGTCTCTCCTATTAAGAGAGAGAGGAAGCTTATTACATCTTGCCTTGCTTTCTGGCATGCCTTGCATTGGAGACCTACAAATCCAAACAGCTCCTTGGACTACATTTCCCAGAAGTCCTTCAGGCTGAGAGAGAGAGAGAGAGAGAGAGAGAATTGACCTGCCCACTCTTCAAAGCTTGCATGTTAATCCCTAGACACCATCAGAAGCCTCGATTTTTTCCCCCATTCTACAAACTGCTGTCCTGGGAATATTACTTCTTTTTCAGCGGCTGTTTCCTTTGTCACCGAACTGGATACCTGGAACTGTATCCCTGGAGTGTTCCCTGCTCCATCTTAAAGGGCTAGTATATCTAGTTACTACGTCGTAGACTGAATTCACTTCCAACAAAATATAATCTCACTATAAAAGGTAAAACCCACCATTCAAAGTGACCACACATTCCTTCAGTAGTTCTCCATAATGGCTATTTGCACTGGACAAAAACTGGAACACAAAGCAACATTCAGCCTGTGAAAGTTTTCAGAAGTCTTAAAATATTCTGGGATCTAATTTTTTTAACTGGATAAATCCAGCTTGCCTTGCATTATTGCTGGCTCTCTGAGATCCGATCTGAAAGTGAGAGAAAGAGAAAGGGAATCTTTAAGAGGAACTCCCAGGGGGACACTAATATTTTTTAATAGTTTGTGGGTTATGAAACAAACCTGTGTTAGCAGTATTATATATCTCAGGCTGAGCCACTAGGGTGTTTCCAGGCTCTTTAATGAAACTAAAGTACTAACACAGCACAGCCAGGAAAGTAGATTTATTCACAAAGAAATGTTTGCTAACAGAAATGAAAATGTAGGCTTGGGTTGTGTTGCGGAGTACTAATGTACAGCCGTACCTCTTGCTTTACCCCTCACCATTCCAGTTTAAATCCAGTTGCAATATCTGATCCCCGGTTTTTGCTTCCACCCAAATTTATATATTCAACTTGTCGCTCTGTTAGCTTTCAGAGCCACTGCTCAGTGACAAGTCAACATGACCCAAACTCTATGCTAAGAAAATGGTGTGATCTATAGTCAAGGAGAGTTCAACATAAGAAGAAAAAAAAGTGTACAGAAACTCTAGAGACCTTTTTTAAAACAAAAACAAACAAACAAACAAACCAACCACCATACAAAGCAGCGTGAAACAGAACCTGAACTAATCAATGATGCTCGGGGTGGCGGGGGGAGTATAATTATTAATAGGCCATACAAGGGGCCTCAGAAAATACGGAGTTCTCCTGGAAGTTTAAAAGGTCAGTGTGGATAACTAACACATACTTTCCTGGTAGTTATTATATGCAGTCAAAAATAATTCATAATGAAAACAGTATGGAAAAAATGCTCATGTCCTAGATGGCTGGTTTAGGAGCTATTTGCATACCTTCCAAGTACCTTTAGTCAATGTGCCATGTTTTACATTCTTCTTTAATTCCTCAAACTTAGACAGTCCAATCCTTCTCACTGTTTGTTACTACCGAACATGATTACATACCTGGCGGAGGGAAAGCACGAAAAGTTTTGTGCTGATCAGATGGCATGTGCAATCGGAAGCCAAGGGACAGACTTGTGATGTCTACTATCCTTATTTTGAGAACCTGGCAAGTGTTGGGTCTTTTGCTCTTTGTATAAAAAGAATGTGAAGAAACCACCTGGGCACAGCTGGGTCTGAGATACTCTTGTTTACTACCACAGTATTTACTATGTAACTATTCACAAATATGCTAGATCTAGCTATTTACATACCGCTGCGCTGATGGGTTTCTGGCAGCTTCTAAAAACATACAACATGGTGAGTGCCCAAAAGGGCTCACAAGCTATTTAAAGGGATATGGCCCTATTCCTACATGTTCCACTATAATAGAATGAACAACGCTGAGTGTCCCATTCATTACAAACGCTGTTGTGTTTAACTTCAAGAACAAACACATTGTCCCTCATTTATTCTGATGCAAGCCCATTGACTTCAATGGATTTTGTCTGGTGCAGGATGTGATCCATTGTGCTAAAAGTGCTGGCATCAGAGACAGAGCGTGATTGAGTGCGGTTTAGAATGGACATCCACAAAGACTAGGAAAGAAGCCATGGGATGCAGAAGAAGCAGAGTGACAGAGCCCTGACTCAAAGAGCAGATGCACAAAATGACTGGCACAAGAAAAGGCTTTCCATTTAAGCACAGAGGGAAACTAGGACTCATGAGAAGAGCGGTGAACCTGGCACTCAACATATGGCAAGCACAGAGGAGGCAAGAATAGTTGGAAGAGAAGCAAAGAGCCCAGCCGTGAACATCCAGTGCAGAGGAAACTGCTCTAGCTGAAGGGCTATTTGGAAGCCCAGGCTATACCAGCCAAAGCTGCACCTGGAAGGACTAGTTGCTAAGTCTAAAGCTGAGACATGGATGGAAACTTGGCTTGTGGCATGCTGAACTGCTACATTTTGATGACATGAAACCACTGAAGAGTAGACAAATGATCCATTGAACAACAGACAGACAGAACAGTGCTCCGACCCGTGGCTGGGTAGCACTGTGGTGAGAACCTTGTGGAAATAACAGCTGTCTGGCATGAACTGGATTTTTAGCCAGGGTACTGCATGTACCCGAATCAACACTACAACACTTTTCCCCTGAATATTCATTCTGTGTGAAATTCCCCCCTAGGGAATGACCAGCAAAAGTGCAATGACCCTGGGCTGGCCCTCTGGAGAGGGGTGAACTTCACTTTCTATTTTCATACAAATTTGCTGCAGTCATATTCTCCCCCTTTTTGGGTTCATTTCCTGAACCCATTTAGGTCATCCAGTTTTATGGGATCAAGGAAAGTGAATTACAAAGTTGCATACACAAATACCAGTGGAAAACACATTCTATGTTCCCACATGTAAGTATCTGCAGAAGTGTTTGCCCGATTGTCGGATCAGGGAAGGGAAATAAAGTCATGTGACTTATCTGACCAATCACAGCTCAAAAGGATAATAGCAAATAAACACCAGAGAACTGTTGTTCATATCCATTGAATCGCTTCTTTAAAAGAATGAATAAATTTAAGGAAATCACAGTTTGTGGATGGATATTTCATGAGCTGAAAAAAAGGAGGTAAACTCATCAGTTACTCATTGTGACTTGTTTCAGAGGGGCAGCCGTGTTAGTCTGTATCCACAAAAAGAAAAGGAGTACTAGTGGCACCTTAGAGACTAACCAATTTATTTGTGACTTGTTCACACAGATGAAGTAGAGCAGAGGAGGACAGGATACCAGACTAGCCAAACTAGAATTGGAGCTAGAAATCCCATGAACTGGCCGGCTTTCAACATGAGCATTAGCATTGCATGAGCATAGCGATTTAGCTATCTACTGTGCTCTTCACCCTGGAACGTGCAGCATCTGTTTAATAGAGTAATTAATATAATTAATTAGTTCCTTATAGTGCATTCTCAAAGGCTGTATCCCTTCCATTTCTTCTGACTCTTGGGGATATGCACATTTTCCTGGGATACAACCTACATTTTCCTTGGCGTAATTAACTATTGGAATGCTTGTGGTCTATGTAAGCTCTCTTCAGGTTCTACAAAAGTCATTGGGCCAGATGTAGAGCTGTCAAATCACTATAGAGTTCATTGATTTCAAAAGAGTTACCTGGACTTACAACACGTAAAGATCTGAGCTATTAAGTGATTTCCCAGCGATTGCCTGTGGAATATGGCCTAAGTCAGGACTAGGGAATTTTAGACAAAATGAAGAAAGTTTGTAAAGATACATACATATATTTCAGTTTGATATTGTTTGTGCTAGATATTTACTAGGTGATGAAAAATTCAATAAATAGACCCCAGGCACGTATATGATAGACTGGTGACGTCAGCTTTTGATTTTGCCAGTGATGAGCAACAATGTACAAGAAACTTATGGAGAAACAAGGCAGGTGAGATTGGAAATTTGGCTGCCAGTCTTGGTCTCCAAGAAAACACAGGAAAGACGTTAACACGGGTGACAGGGATGTGAATGAAAGAATACTTTCAGGGAGAAAGAAAATCAGTGGTCACTAGGAGTGCTTCTCAAAAGCTCTATGGCTGAAAATGGAGAGGTTGGTAAGGAAATCCCCATATCTGAAGCCAGAGCAACCAGTGTTTAAGGCTATACCTCATCTGGAAAGGCCACGAACACTCCCTGAATTAAAATACAATTGTCTTCCCTGATAACATTCCTGGTCAGTCACAAGTAGATATGGGCCTGACCCAAACACCCTGACTGCAGCTGGTTGAAAAGTTTCATTCAAAACACTTTTTCCAGTGTAAAATTATTTTTCCATCAAAATAGAAATGTCCATGGAAAATGTCCAACTCCGGCAAATTTTGTCCTGGGTTTCGCAGAAAAACTCAACGTTTTCTGCAAAAACCTGATTGATTTTGTTTTTTTTTAAATCTGCTCAAAGTTTTTCAGTTTTAGGTTGCAAAAAACTGAAATTTGACAGCTTTGGAGTTTCTGGTTTTTAAATTTTTGATAAAAATGAAAGCTCTTTTGTTCTCATGAAAATTTGTTCACAGAAACAAAACACAAAACAAAAAAACAAACAAGGGGAAAAATCCCCACATTTCCTGACTAATTCTAACCCTAATATTTTAGAGCATGTCTGAATTTTGTCGTTCAGGTCTTTCAAACCTGTGAATTGAAAGCAGTCCATGACAAGAAGACGGAAGCATATTCTCAGTGCTTTCAAGTCTCCTGGGGATTAGAAAGAGAATGACAAATGGCAGTATCTGGAGTTACGTGCCAATGCTGGCACAAGAAGAAATGGATGTGAACTGTGAATTAATATGCTTAGGCTTGAAATTAGGCAAAGGTTGCTAACCATCAGAGGAGTGAAGTTCTGGAACAGCATTCCATGGGCAATGGTGAGAGCAAAAAACCTAACTGGTTTCAAAACTAAGCTTGATAATTTGATGGAAGGGATGGTGTGATGAGATTGCCTGCAATGGCATGTGGCCCGTCTGTGACTGCTGGAAACAAATATCCCCAGCTGCTGTTGATGGGATACTAGATGTGGAGGGCTCTGAGTTACTGCAGAGAATTATGTCCCAAGTGTCTGGCTGGTGGGTCTTGCTGACATGCGCAGGGTCTAACTGATCACTATATTTGCAAGTATCTGGAGTTCCCCAAGTCAAGTTGCCAGAGACCCTGTGGGTTTTTCACCATCCTCTGCAGCATGGGGTACTGGTCACTTGCTGGTTTAAACTAGAGTGAAAGCTGGCGTCTCTGTAACTTGAAGTCATTAAATTGTGATTTGAGGATTTTGGTAACATGGTCAGAGGTTAGAGGCCTATTACAAGAGTGGGTGGGTGAGGTTCTGTGGCGTGCGATGTGCAGATCAGACTAGATGATCACAATGGTCCCTTCTGGCCTTAAAGTCTCGGAGACTCTGGCATGTCAAACTAGCACCTATCAGATGATGCTTACTTGGAGAACTGACCCACAGACTCAGCACTGAATGGGTCTGGAAGCTAAATCACTCTCAGCCCATAGAGGTGGTGCTTCTAGGTCAAGTGTGAAGTCCTGATCTTACTTGTATGAGCAAAGACTAGGAACATGAGACAGGTTTGCAGGATCAAGTTTATGCTTCAAGCTTTGGCCCGAGATAGCATTGCATAAAGAGAGCGTGCACCACCAGAGCTACAATGAAAGGTGGTCACTGCATGTGTAATGGGACATATAATACCCTGCCTGTTCAGACTAATCCTTTGCCAGGCATAGGGACCTACCTTAAACTCTTCACTAGAAGTCAGTGGAAGTTCTGCCTGAGTAAGGAGTACAGGATGGGGTCCTGCATTGCTTAAATCCACCCTGTGTCTAGTTATACCAATAACAGAAGGTCTGACATCACAAATGCCGGTATTTTAAACTTGTTTCACCTGAAGTAAGTTGAAGCTACAAACAAACAATAAAATAAAACAACAACAACAACACTAACTTCCTGATGCCCCAAATCAAATTCAGGCTGAATGGAGTTTCAGAGGGAATTTTTATAGCTGAACTAGAAACCCCCGAAAAGAAAAAAAAAAACAACCAAGTTTATAAAGGAAACACTGACCCAGCCTGACCTTCAGTGATGCAGAAGCTAGAAGCATGAGAGTTGAACAGCAAATCTCAGCTGCTGTAACTCTTTAACCAGCGCTTTGTCTCTGCGACACAAGATGCAGTCACCCTATTTGCCAGTGCATTTGTCATCATGATGCCTCAATCTCACATTTCGAGTAAGCAAAATTGTACTGATCTCTCTGCCCTCATTCAGGGTAAAGTCCCAGTGAAGCAAAATACAAAGGATCGGGCCCTCGATAGGATGACACAAGGTGAAATTAAGAGTATTGTTATGACGGTAGCACCAAGAGGATCAGGGCCACGTGGTGGTAGGCTCTGAGAGATGGACTTGGTCCCAAAGAGTTTACAATTAAAAAAAAAGAATGGATTGACAAAGGGACATAAAAAGAATAGCTCCCTTGACTTCTTACTCCATTGACTTCAATTCAACTGAAGACCAATTGCGGATCTGACCTAAAAAAGAGGAAGGAGTAGGAGGAAACATACAAGAAGAGGTCTGGGTAAGGACAGGCATGTGTGTGGTTTGATTGTTTGTGGGGACTAGAACTAGAAAGGTGGGGGAATCTAATGGAGATATCCTCTCTTTGGATATTAGGAAAAACTTTTTCCCTAGGAGGGTGGTGAAGCACTGGAATGGGTTACCTAGGGAGATGGTAGAATCTCCTTCCTTAGAGGTTTTTAAGGTCAGGCTTGACAAAGCCCTGGCTGGGATGATTTAGTTGGGGATTGCTTCTCCTTTGAGCAGGGGGTTGGACTAGATGACCTGAGGTCCCTTCCAATCCTGATATTCTATGATTCTGTTCTATGATTCTTTCTTAGCTAAGGTGGAAGGGGAGAAAGGGAACTCTATACCAGCCATTCTAAGCCTGGAAGAAGGGCAGAACATACAGGAGTGGTCCACAGACTACAGAATGGAGAGGGAAATGTTGCTTCAAGTGGTTAAAATATCTTCCATTTTCCGTCACATTGTGACTTGGAAGCAGCACCAGACTCTTTGTGCGCCAAGCGTCCAAGGGGCAATAAAAAGGGAAAGGAGGGCTGTCTTTTATTAGCATCAACCTGACATGAAATTGGCCATTTCATTCCTGTTAAAGTCAGGTCACGAGTGACCTCACTTTCTAGCATGCTCTTTTATGTCATTGTCCTAATATACAGAGAGCAGTTGGCAAGCTGTGCTTCCCAGTTTCACAGAAAAACAACAGATACATTTGAGAAAAACATAACCACAAACATTTTGATATATTTTAATATGGCTCAGGATAAAAGCCTCTTTCCAAGGGTCTAATGATTTTTCTTTAAAAGGCAAGTAATAGTTATTTTAGAATTATTTATTTGCAAGATATCAAGCAAAACCTAAAAACAATATCCAGAAGATTGTTTCTCTTTTTTTCCTGCTTTTTAAGGTAGATTTAATGATGGTGAGAGGTGCCAGGTTGAAATCCTTGGCTTATTGACAGTTGATGGGATTTGGACTCGTACGTGCTTAGATCCCTTTTGAAAATGAGATCTAAATCAGTTAGGAGCTGAGCAGTGCCTGAATACCTTTAACAATCTGGGGCGCTGAGTCTAAACTGGTAAATGGAGACGATGTAACAGTTCTAGCCTCTCCTTTGCCAGGGCAGAGATTGTGTCTTGCTCTGTGAATGTACAATGTTTAGAATGATGTGTCTCAGCTGGGCCCTCTGAGTGATGGTATAAAGTTAATAATGCTGTTTTAGAACTACATTGCAAACTGCCCTCATGTCCTTTTGTCATGTGCCCAGAACGTGGGTGGTCATAACTAGTGGCTGGATCAGGAGTCAGGCCCAATGGTCAGGGCAGGAGTGGGTAGGAATCAACGCCCAAGGTCAGAGCTGGAGTCAGGGCAGGTGCCAGAGCCACGGGTCACAGCTGGAGTCAGTATGAAGCAAGTTGGGAGCACGACTGGGTCCCAGGCGGGAGTAGGGCCGGGAACAAGCAGGCAACATATGGCAGCCATGGGTGAATGCTCTGAACAGCTGCCAAGCTGCTGCTGCTGGGGCTAAGAGCCCATCTGCTGGCTTTTTCCAAGCAACCAGCTGCAATGTAGCCAATTAGGCAGCCTACTATAGGCCAGCTGAGTTAGGTTGCCCGGAGACTGGCTTTGCTGCAAGGCCCTGCTTCCTGACCGCTGCTTCCCATTCAAGTTGCAGTGGGGGAGGCTTAGGTTGGATATTAGGAAAAACTTTTTCACTAGGAGGGTGGTGAAACACTGGAATGCATTGCCTAGGGAGGTGGTGGAATCTCCTTCCTTAGAAGTTTTTAAGGTCAGGCTTGACAAAGCCCTGGCTGGGATGATTTAATTGGGTATGGGTCCTGCTTTTGAGCAGGGGGTTGGACTAGATGACCTCCTGAGGTCCCTTCCAACCCTGATATTCTATGATTCTATACCTCAGTCCCAATTGGGAATGCCCAGCTCGGTGGGGGGTTAGACCAGATGACCCTTATGGTCCCTTCTAACCCTAGGATTCTGTGATCTCTAGGCAGTGATCACGTTCACTTTCAGTAGATCCCTTATTACTGAGAGTGACAAGAAAGGTTCCAGGAAGTGCAAATGCACCAGTTGTTTCTGTGATCTTATATACAGCAAGGCCCAATACACTTAGTAGCAACTTCTGATTACTGCTAATATGGGCTGGGTTTGAACAAGCCATCTAACGAGCTAAATCTCCCCAGATCTCTTAGCGACACTTCCCCTTTCCTTCCTTTTCTCTAAGACACATTAGATAGGATCTAATCCCTTTTTGGTGAGAATTCACCACATCTGAACAATGAACGCCACTTCAATGTTTCCCTGCCTAGTCTCCATGGTATAAACACTGCCACTCCCAGAGCATTAAAATGTCTTTTACTAGACACAATTTACTTCCACGTGGGCTTTACACTTCCATGGGGTTCCAATGCCTTTTTGAGCAGCAGGGATGTAATGAGCACCATGATGCAAGCAGCTACATCATAATCTCTGCCAATATCACAACACCATAAACATTCTAGAGCTAAAGGTGTCAACATGTGATGGGTTCTTCTCTTATTTATTGATCAGTTTTTATATGGGCAAAGTACTGTTGTTCTGGGCCTCTAGCTAGCAAAAAAATATCACCCAGCTCACACAGGATAGCAAAGGATGACCTGAAGAATTCATCTATAATTGTATCCCAGCACTTTCCACATTTGCTTAAATGTAAAGGTGTGGCTAGAAAAGCCAGTTTGCTATCACATCTGCTGCCTTGTAGTTGCCTAGAGTCAGCTGTTCTTGTTTAGTTTAGGGTATGATTTATAGTCTTCAATTAGGTTAACAATATGATTGTTTAGAAAATACAAAGGCAATCTATGAGTTGTGTACATTGAAACCCAAAGAAGGGATTTAATTGCCCAACTTTCTATGCCTGAAACAGTCCATTATGATCTCTACAAATATGATCACAGTATGATCTCTGCAAAAGGAAGAGGTTTGGTTCCAACCTGAAACTGAGGCCAATCCAGCGACACTCCTAAACCTTTCCGCTGAGTTATAGCCAAGGTTGCTCTAGCTGGCAGGTAAAAATGGGCCAAGTTATGGTTTGGGATGAAAACTGAGTGAATTTGAGTGGTTTCTACCTAAAATCTGGCAAAATCTAGTGGTTTTGCCTGAGTTTCATTTTGAGTTTGGAGCTTTGTTAAAATCCCCATCTCAAACGCTGGAGAGTACCAAAA
Source organism: Lepidochelys kempii (assembly GCF_965140285.1). NCBI lineage: Eukaryota > Metazoa > Chordata > Testudines > Cheloniidae > Lepidochelys > Lepidochelys kempii. The sequence continues at coordinate 100,993,581 of NC_136387.1, read as the reverse complement.
TAAATCAGCTGAAGAATGTTCACATGTGCCCCTGCAAAATGTAACTTCTGAGTCACAAAACTGCACAATTCTGTCACAAAATTTCATGTATTCATTCACTCTCAATTAGAAAAGAACTAAAAAGACAGGGCCCAAACACTCCTGACCTATGTAGCTTCAGAATCCACAACTGGGCCCCAGACTGAGCTGCGTAATTCAGACAATGTGTACTGACAGTTCAGGGATGCACACATGAACCAGAAATTGGGTTTTCATTAATTGCTTATTTCATTTTGAGGGAGCGAATTTAGACCATGATCCAGCAAAGCAATATCAGGCATGTGAACCATCCCAGGAAAGTCTTTGGGACTACTCAAGCGCTTAAAATTGAGCACTTGCTGAAGTGTTCTGCTGGATCAGGGCCCCAATGAAATAAGCTGGGTACCACTGCATGCTCTTTGCTAAAGATCTCCTAAAAATAGCACTGTTTAGTAAGAGAGAAGATATGACATGAGAGGGCATTGGAAAGGGGGTGAATACTTAATACTGCCAATTCCAATAGAAAGCTCACTCTCCTTGACCACCAGAGATGCATGCCCACATTTGTATGGAGAAAATAGCCTTTGTTGGTGTTCCATGCCTTGGGGCTATGCAAGCAGATGCAGTGGTAGCAGATTTCCAGCAGTGATTAGCACTGGCCATGGGGCACTATTCTTGTCAATTATCTGGCATATCCCTCCAGGCCCAAATGGGACAAATTAAAACTGGTGACACATTAAAGACTTAACCCCCTAAGCATTTATGCCCATCGTCAATCACTCACTTCCTCCTGGAGCATGAAACAGAGAGAACAATAACACCATGCCACGGAGATTAAACATGCATGACTGAAGTCGTGATTTCTGTGGGCTGCTTAGTGGGGAAATGTACTTGCTAGGAAATAATTGATGCTTTGGGCCATGCAAAAAGGGAGTAATGAGATGAAAGAACGAAAAGGGAAATGTAAGCTGGATGTTAGGGAAAAACATCCTAACAGGCTTCCAGGGGAAGTGATGGAAGCACCATTGCTTGGATCATTTACCTGGACAAAGCCCTGGAAAGTATTACAGTGTAAGGGGGCAATCCTGCGCTGAAGAGAGGGTAGAGTCGAGCTTATACATCTCTACCTTGGGAGCAGATGACTTTCCCAACATGCTCCACAAAACCAATTCATGTATCAAGCCCAAATTCATCATCCTGGGCTTTGGGTTTATCAGCAAAGGAAACAACACTAAGATAACAAAGAGCAACTCAAGTACTTCTCTGCATGCTTGGCTGTTCCCAGGGTTCCTCCCTCAAGACTCCTTAACCTGTAGCCTAGATCCTCTTTCCCACAAGAGAACCACTCCATTCTATCCAGGTGGGGTAAGAAGTACCCTGCCTCACTGTGTCAGCAGAGCCCCCGTATTTCTGTCCCAGCGGGATCAACTCTTGCTGATAGGATGGGGCGGCGGGGGGGGGGGGGGGGGGTTTGAGAAAAACACTGCCCGTTTGTTACATATCTTCTGTGAGAAAGGGCAATATTTCCCAGCACTTCTGAAGTGCCCCAATAGAGAACAGCAAAGCTGAGCCAGGGTCTGGCTCCCAACTCGCCCACGGATGAAAACGAGTCTCATTCTAGTCACCAAGGAAAGGAATGAGAGAAAGTAAAGAAGAGGCCTAAATCATCACTCAGTCCCTTTCATGGCTGTAAGGCAAAGCAATATGCCCCGACAGCAATGCAGTCCTATCTCCAAGCAAAAAGTGTGAGACATGCTCTTGGACTAATTTAGAGGACATAGAAATCACCACACCAGATGAGACCTAGGGGCCATACAGTTCAGTATCCTGTTTCTGAGTGTCACCACGACTGGATGCTTCACAGGAAGGTCTAAATCCCTAGTAATGGATAATTATGCAAGAACATGCCCACAAGGAATGCTCCTTCCTAACCCCAGACAGTTAGCAGTTGGCTCTTATCCTGGAGCACGAGAGTTTATATCCCTTACATTAAATAGGATAAAACAATTATAACTGTGGTATCCATATAAATGTCTAATCCTCCTTAAGTCCTACTAAATCCTTGAAATATACTTGGAGCAGAATGATCTTGGGAGAGAAGGTTTAGAAGTGTCAAAGCCATCAGCAGTATCCATCTCCCGGACAATGCTTCTATCTGTTATTTTGGCAGGAGTGTAAGTCTTTCAAAAGGGACTTTGAAAAGAAAGAACTCCGCCTAATGCCAGACCAATATGTTGGTCCTTGTGTAATTACATGCATCCATTTCATTTATGCCTCGTGCCATCAGCAGCACGGGGTAGGAGGCTGTAATTCATTATTCATGTTGCTTTGCTAATTTTGCCGTGCTGGTCTGATCTGCCATAGGAGAGAAAAATGGATGCTTGAACCCAACACTTGAGGTAATACGATAGTGGCTAAAGGCGACCATCGGCGACTTCTGTGGGAACTGGGTGTTCGCCTGAGAATCAGGCCACTGATGTCTCCATGCTATAAAATGCATCCACTGTCATTTTAGGGTGTAAAACTGGGATGAGGGCCTAATTGTGTTAGGTGCTGCATGCATCCACATCATGAAAAAAAGACAGATCCAACCCTAAAGGACTTGTCCCCTTAGCCCATGATGAGAGAGAACAAGGAGATACAATGAACAAACCAGAGGGAGAAGACGGTAACTGCAAAAGGCTCAGTCTAAACCACTGTGAGATCGAAGTCATACCTGTGGTGGCACCATTCTTTCTTAAGTACGTATATCTCAGCATCTCCCAGTCTTTAAATGTATTGACTCCCATGAGACACCTGTGAGGTAGGGCATTATCATCCCCTATGTACAGATGGGGAACTGAGGCAGAGAGAGAGACTAAGTGACTCTCCCAGGGTCATTCAGGATGTTTGTGGCAGAGCAGGAATTAAACCCAGGTCGCACACAGCTCAGGTTAGGACTCTAACCACTGGACAAGCCTTCCTCTTAGGCTATTATTCTGGACAAGGTTCATGGGGAGAGCAAAGAGGGGGTGGATTCTGACTTTAACTCAGGTGCAACTCCTTGGACTTCTGTGGAGTGACCCCTGATTTACACGGCGAGAGCAGAGGGAGAGGTTATCACTGGTCTCTGCCTCTGCAGGAGACAGGCTCGTGATTGTAACAGTAGCAGAGTACAGAACTCAATGACTTAGTCTTACCCATTCAAATACTATTTTCTCAGCCTGTATAACAGATCCTTAATGAAGCTATTTATATAAGGAAATTAAATTAAAGAGGAATGTTAAGCACCCGGGTGTTGCAGCATAGCTGTAATGTGTGTCTGGGGGAGCGGAGACTCATAAATTGTAGGCAGCACACTGAATAGAGGTCTTTAGCCTTTATAATTAAGTGGCAACTAGTTTCATATTAAAGATATTACACACATACACCCACACAAACACGATGTCATAGTCTCCATTTCCTGGGCATCAACCTCAGCATGCCGCAAACTGAAAGCACACGGAGGGGGGATGATTTAAAGGGAAAGGGCCTGATTTTGAAAAGTGGCCTCTAATTTTATGCCTGCAAACTTTGGACCTGGAAGTAATTGTGGGCACAATTGTGGAGGTGCAAATTAACATGGGCACATTTTATAGCACATGCAGTGCGACTAGTAGACTTGGGTGGGAACTAGAGGTGATTCCAGTGATTGATTCCAGTGATTCCAGTGGGAGTTAGGCACCTAAATACCTTTAAGGATCTGGACCTGGGTGCTCAGCATCTCTGAGAATCAGGCTATTGATGGCTCAGGGTATGTCTACACCAGAGCTGGAAGGTGTAAGTTCCAGGTTCAGGAGATATACCTGTGCTTGCTCAATCAGAGGTAGCATGCTAAAAATAGACATATAGCTATGGGTGGGCGGTGCTAGCAGTGGGAGGAGCTAGCCACCCCAAGAATGTACTTACAGTCACACATGGGATTGTACTTGGGGTGACTAGCCCCTCCCACCACTCCCACTGCCACAGCTACGCTTCTGTTTTTAGCACGTTAGCTCGGTCACAGCTAGTGCGGGTATGTCTCCTCAAGCTGGAATTGACGCTTTCCAGCTCTAGTGTAGCCATACCCGGAGTGATAAACCTCGCCACAATCACTGTAGCTGAAGGCACAAAATCAAAATCAGAGGCCGAGTCAATGCCCTTTTAAAAACCAAGGCCAAAGATGGCAGCACAATGCATTAAATTGTTGCTATGTGTCACACAAGATATTGCAAACAGCCATTCTCAGTTTAGCCATGGTTAACACAGGTCTGACCAAAAAGAAAAGGAGGACTTGTGGCACCTTAGAGACTAACCAATTTATCTGAGCATGAGCTTTCGTGAGCTACAGCTCACTTCATCGGATGCATACCCGACACAGCCAGAATGGAGATGAGCAGTTTCCCTGCACACAGAGAATCCCTATTTATCCAGGATTGGGAAAGTCCTCACTAGCAGTGAGTCAACAGTTTGCAAATGATTACCAACTATGTATACTATGTTAGCACATTAAGACCCCCAACACCTCCCCCAACCCGGTCAGTGCTTCACAAAGACACAGTAAGAGATGGTCCTTGTCCCAAAGAGCTTACTGTCTGAATAGACAAGACAGACAAAGGGTGGGAGGGGAAAGAGGCTCAACGAGATGAAATGACTTGCCCAAGGTCATGCAGAAGGTCAGTGATGGAGCTGGAAGTAAAAACCTGAAGTCTTCATGTTCTCAGCCTAGTGCAGTCTTCAGTGAAACTCACTGCATCCCCAACGTGTTTCATGTGTCTAAGTAAGATGCAGCTGATACTAATGAGACCAGGATCAGCCTCCCTGTGCAGGCTGACAAGCATACTCTAGGGCAGTGTTTCTCAAAGATTGGTCCATGGACCAGCACTGGTCCCTGAGATCTCCCTGATGTAGTTTAGGAAGGAAGCCGGTTCCTGTTATCAAAAGGGTTGAGAAACACTGCTCTAGGGAACAAACAATTTCTAGGCAAGGCCAGCCTAATACAGATCCGGCTGGCTTGGGTCAAGGGAAGCCTCCACATGGGAGACCCACACTGCTTCCAAAGAACAACTGGCTGCAGAAACGTGGGGGAAGCAAACCCAGACGGGGACGATGGGCAAGGCAGCCCATAATCTGGTCTGCTGTAGTGTCTGGAACTGGCTGGCAGGCAGAAGGTATCTAACTTACCGACTCATAAAGACAAATGAAGCAGGCATTTTGAACTGACTGGCTGTGAAAGGGGAAAATTGACTTGTGTAACTTACCCCACTCAGTAAAAATTAGAGTTCGCCTCAAACCTACACAGTGCTAATCAGCAGGAAAGGCTTCTCAGAAAAAAAAAACACCTCTTCCGGAAATCTAATAATATTACCAGACAGTAGATACATTGATTTAGAAGGTGTTGATTTTATAAAGTCGCGGTGACCACATCTGCCCTCGAGTCTGATGGAAGAGATTGTTTTATATTTTTCAAAATAATTCTGCCTTTCCTTACACTTTGCAGAGAAATTTCAATGGTTCTTTAAAGTTGACTTTCAACCTAGTTCTGCAGAAAAGAAAGTTTAATGGCATCTAAAGCAGTTTGTAGTCAGTGCAATAGAATAAAGTTGACAGTCTATATACACATGTGTGAAATGCAGCTTCTATTGCCAGGATCATTTCCCCTTCATCGAATTAGAAAACGTCATAAAAGGAAAGTGGGTAGGTTTATTCTCCCCACCGTCTACCCCAAGGTAAATCTGCATAAATCAGAATGGGGAGCGTCAGAGGGAGCTAAAACAGATCTATTCCTTTTCCCCACCTTGTTTTTCCCATGGAGTTATGAAAGTGGGCCGAATCTGGCTCATCAAATCTGTGAAATGGACAGTTTCTCAGCTTTCTCCTGAGGCTAAGCTTCTTAGATTACTCTATTGGCAGGATACATTGCGTCTTAAATGGCTTTTGATATACAGCCATCTAAGCTTGAGGCCCTCGGCTGGGAGACAATCAGTGCCTTTTAAATTCTTTCCAGTTTAACAAAATACAGGCAAGGTTATTAAAAAAAAATTAATTAAGCTTCAGCAGGCTGGGACCTCAGGATTCAATACCCACCCTCAGATCCATGGTGGGAAATGATCCTGTGTAGCGCAAGGATCAATAGAGAGGGGGCCACAGATGTATGAATCTGGTCTTTCTAAGGCCGGGTGCTCCCTGTGCCTCTTCTCTCTCCACCTTCCACCATATCCCTCAGCCCCCTCCTCTGCAAAAGCTGATAGAGGTCCAGGAAAAAGAAATGCATCACCTGTAAAGCATCTGTTTGCCACGGACTTCAATGGAGACAGAATCAGGCTTCTCAAGCAAAATGGCGATTTCTGACTGGCTTGGATTCAGGGCTTTATTCCAATGGTTTTGTTGCATCACACAATGAATTAGGCAGCCGGGAAGGACAGGGATAGGACAAATAAGCCTGCTTGCAAAGCTTCGGATAATTAGAATAGATAGGGCTAGGATGTGTCTTGAAACACAGCCCTGGACAAAGGATGGAGTATAAGTTTCACCTCCCCAGGAAAAACACTAGGAGGCAGTGTGACTCGGAGACACCCCTCTGAGTCGTACTTCCTCCCCTGCTTCCTCCTTGCACCCCAGGAGGTAGGAAATCCCTGCTGGCCTACCCCAGGAATAAGTTACGACCCCCTCCCATTGAGGGACTGGCCAGCGAGTGAATGGGTGAACCCCAGGCTCTGCCTTTTCCCACCACCCATTGCTACCCACTCTCCACCCACCTGCTCCCAGGAATGAGTAAACAGGCAAATAGCCCCTCATAACCCTGCATGTGTCGATGAAAGTCCTTGTAGCCCATGCAGGGGATGTAAAGAGGGGGAATCTCTTTGCTGTCCCTTGCAACACATTGCGAAATCCGAGGTGTCATCTAGCCTGTAAAGAGCACCTAGCAAATTGCTCAAACTCTTTTTTTTAAACAAGACATTTTAACCCGCCCCCTTTTCATATCCTTTATGAGGCTGCCTTTGGCCCTGGACACAGTAAAAACGCCACATTATGGAATTAATCAGAAAGAAATTATACATGGAAAAATCATTACATTATAAATTGGTTCCACTGTTCTAAACGTGTAGGAAATGGAGCATATAAAACTCACAAGGCATCGCAGACTTTGATACAAGGTTCATTATTGCACCGTGACAAAAATGAAATATGTGCTAACACACTGCAGGCTAATTTTCTTTTATTAACCACCCAGACACATCACCGGGCAACTTCATAAATTTGATCTACCCGTGTGATTTCTTTGTTCACATGTAGCAGCAATGAGCCGAGAGAAAAGTATTTTCCTCAGACCTGATGCATTGTACAGTTATGGATTTGTCTTCTCCCTCCCCCCCGCAAAAAAAACCACAGAGTTGGGAGTCAGGAGGTCTGAGTAGAGCTGGACAAAGATTTCTGGCCACATTTTGTTGTTGTAGAAAATGCAGATTCAGCAACACTGAAATATTTCCTGAATTCATGTCAATGTCACCACATTGTTTTGTTAAAAAGAAAAATCCAAGAGAATCTAAATGGTTCCTTTAGACACTTTTGAAACGAAATGTTTTGATTTTTTCCAATTCTAAACAACTTTTCATTTCAGAATTTTCTTCCCTTTTATTTTTAAAATGCTCAAAAATGAAATTAAATGTTCAGTCCAAAATGATTTTTTGACTTTTTGATTCACTATTTTTTTTAAATAATTGGTTTTCAGTTCAATCCCAAACTTTCCTCCCCCCGCCAAAAAAAAAATTACAAGTGAACCAAAAAAAATCCATGATATCCCCATCTGAGTTCTAACTCCACTTCTGTCACTTATTCAGTGTCTGATCTTGGGCAAGATATTGCCCTCTGACTCAGTTTCCTCATCTGTAAAATGGGAACAATGATCCATACCTACCATTACAGGAGTGCTCTTGGCATAGGAAACTGGCAATGACTATGAGCAGACTCAAATACTGGTAACGCTTAGGGGCTGGCAACAGTGGTACCACAAAATCTAGTAACTCAAAAAAAATCTCCAGAGGGCAAACGGCAGAAGGAAGGAAGGAACGAAGGATGGAATCACACAAAGTGGAAGGGCAAATAAGCTGCCGAGTTTATTGAAATCAGCCAGCTTCTTTTAGAGGAAAAAAATGTTGCAGGAGGGCTCTCTAAATGAAAAAATGTCTTTATATGGAAACAGTCGGCTAATATATAAAGGTACCCAGTAGATGGCACTCATGAATATGTAGCACTTGTTCCTAGGTTTTGGAGATCCAATAAAACTTCTTGGTATGCACCGTGCATGCATCTGCATAGGAACATACCCTACAGGAGTTTCATAAGGAAACATTTGTTACAGTCTATACAGAGTTGAGCATATAAAGCGCTGGAAAAATGCTAAATATTTTTATCCCCTCAAGGTTGCCATCTCAGTTTTGCAGGACCGAAGAGTGTGAATGAGCACTTGGGCCAAGGAGGCAAAACATTCACAAAATTTGAGGGTGTTGAGATCCAAGTTTTAGCTTGGGCCCATCTCTAGCTTGTGTAGCATGGATAAACATCCAAACTTTTGGTTGCTTATCCAAACCGACCTCAGATTTTGAAGCTACTGACGCTCACAGGTTAAGACACATTCAACACCACTGAATTTCAGAGCTGTTCATCTGGTCTCTTGCCTGAGATTGTCTCTACAATGTATTCTAAAAGCATTTCTATACTGCCCAGCAATTCGGACTACTGGGGGTGTGAACTGCAGCATGAACCGAAATGCTACTCTGTAACTCCCCCGTGTGGATACTGCGGGTGCAAACTTAAAGGTCCCTAGTCCTCACTAATGTAGTCCCCTTAAATGGGGGGGGGGGCGGGGGGGTCCAAACTCCAGGACATGCCCTAAGAGACTGGAGATCTTTATATTATACTGTTCATATCTTCTGTCACATCTTTCGCCATCATTTAAAATGAAATAGCATGAGGCAAGGGGAGAAACAAAGCAAGGATCTAGGCAATACCATGAACCTTGGGCTCAAACAAGCAATACACAATGGAGTTGTATATGAAATGATTTCCATTAAGTCATGTGGGTCTTGCAATGAAGGTTTGGCAAAACCTTTACTCTTGGTCTGTAAAATGGTGTGGAAAAATGTTCGAGACGCTCCAGTCTCAGACAGATTATGGAGGCCACTCAACCAGATCAAAAAGGAAGCTGAAGATATCTGGGATTAGGGGGTTTTGGTCACAAGAAGCTTTGAGGCCCTAGTTTTATTGGAAATGCCTTCTGGATCTTGGCTACTGGTTCTGTTTTCCTGTGTTAATAAAATGACACTGAAGGAAATGTCCAAATTTAATGTATTTTTCATCACTTCTGCTGTTTGTCTATTATTTGCACTATGCTCAGTGTGGGCACTGGGTCTAGTCTGGTCAGTTTCACTTCGGGGCCACATTCTCAGCTGGCGTGAAATGTATGACCTTTGATTGTCATGGTGGTTGGTACTTACATAGACCCTAACTCCGCAAGGTGATCCTGTAGGATCCTGGAGCTCCCTTGTGGTTCTGGTTGGTGCTGAACAGTCTGACCTGGTTTACACACACCGTTCAACTGCTCCCAGAGCCAGTACAGTGGCAAATTTTGCTAGCACATGTTGTCAGTGGTAGGTAATTTTCCCGGTGGTTGGGGCCTCTAGGTACCACTGCACTAAATCATTATTACACATAATGACAGGCCACCAAACAACCAGGTGATCTTGACTTTCAACCATTACTGATCTGTAACTTGATTCTGCCTGTCGTCCATTGACTTCAATGGACATTCCATTCCTTGGAACCAGCGATGTTGAGGAAAAAAGCACGAGTATACAGTTACCAATCCCTGATCCATCCAGTCGTCCTTGTTTATATTAGAATATTAAAGTCTGAAAATTTCTCAGCAGCACATGGCCCTTAGTTCATATGACCCTCCTTTTCGAAAAAAACTTAGCTTTTACAGCAGCGTTTAAATTATTCTTTTAAATAAGGAAATTGCATCTTGAACGGAAATTAATCTCCCAGATCCCCTCGATGCAAACCTTTGAAGCTTCCTACGACTATGACAGAGGTAGGTATTTTTAGAAGAACCGTGTGGTAATTTTATCTGCGGCATTCAGTAATTTGCAATATCGTAGCTGAAAGTGAAGATTTCCCTTAAGCGTCATTTGGCATTAAGCAGGCTTCCGCAGGCATATTCTTTGCCGACGGGGCACCAGTGTGGAACACAACTTCACCCTAAAGGTCACTAGGGAATTGCAAAACTGAATAGTAAAGCCTTATGCAAATTCATTGCCAGGTAGAGGCTGAGAAAAACACCAGATCTGAGACACATCAAACTTCAGCCACAGAGCCGTAGCAAGTTCTCTCCCAGTTTGTGCTCACCTGTTCACCAATGATTACAGGTATATTAAAGACAGAGAAAAAACACACTTAGCATCCAACACTAAATAAAGTGTTGTTGCTGTTAAAGAGATACAAATTGAAAGGTAAGGAAATGAGTCACTGCCTAATAAAATGCAATCTCTAAATGAAAGGATCCATTCCCTTGTCATTGATAAAAATAGTACATTAGCCGCAAAATGAATTTTTGGGGCTCTGAAACTATTCATAAATGTGGGTCACATTTAGCAGCTCTTTTCCACTGAAAAACAGGAAAAAGGAATTTAAAACCATCAAACCTTTTGAATCGATCTTTTCGCTTTAAAATATCATTTCCTTTTGAAATTCGGTTCTTTAAAAAAATAAACACAAAAAGGGTTAAAACCTTCCCCCAAATGACCCAAAACAAATAAAAAAAAATCAATTTCTGTTTGACCCAAACCATTTTTTTCCAGCTGTTTTGATTCAGCCCCTGAACTGAAAAATCAATTATTCACTCCACTCTTGCTTAAAGGCCCTACCCAAGATCAGCATCTGTGCCAAAGAGATTACAGCACAATTAAAACAGGGGCGGACAAACTTTTTGGCCTGAGGGCTGCATCGGGTTTCAGAAATTGTATGAAAGGCCGGTTAGGGGAGGTTGTGCCACCCCAAACAGCCAGGCATGGGCCGGCCCCCACCCCGTATCTGACCCCACCCTGCTTCTCGCCCCCTGAGGGCCTCCCCCCTGGGACTCCTGCCCCATCCAACCCCCCGCTCTCTGTCCCTGACCACCCCTGGACCCCCCTGCCCCTAACTGCCCCCTGCCACCCCATCCAACCCCCCTCTCCTTCCGGACTGCCCCCCCACGGACCCCTGCCACATCCAACCACCCCTTCTCTCTGTCCCCTAACCGCCCCCGGAACCCCCACCCCTGACTGCCCCCTGCTGCCCCATCCAACCCCTCCTCTCTGTCCTGACTGCCCCCCCCGGGACCCCTGCCCCATCCAACCACCCCTTCTCCCTGATTGCCCCCGGAACCTCTGCCCCCATTCAACCCCCCTGTTCCCCGCCCTCTGACCACCCGACTAGGGTGACCAGATGTCCCAATTTTATAGGGACAGTCCTGATTTTGGGGTCTTTTTCTTATATAGGCTGCTATTACTCCCCCACACCCCCGTCCCGATTTTTCACATTTGCTGTCTGGTCACCCTAGCCCCGACCCCCTATCCACACCCCCAGCCCCTGACCACCCCCCAAACTCCCCTACCCTCTATACAACCCCCCTCCCCCTTACCATGCGGCCTGGAGCACTGGTGGCTGGCGGTGGCTGCACCAGGTCAGGCAGCCGTGCCGCCCGGCTGGAGCCAGCCACACACCGTGCAGCACCGAGCACCGGGTTAGGCCGGACTCTGCAGCTGCTCCGCCCCACTGCCCAGAGCATTGCGCTGGCGGTGCGGCGCAGTGAGGCTGCGGGGGAGGGGAAACAGCAGGGGAGGGGCCGGGGAGTAGCCTCCCGGGCCAGGAGCTCAGGGGCCGGGCAGAACGGTTCCGCGGGCCGGATGTGGCCCACAGTTTGCCCAGCTCTGAGTTAAAAGGAGGGAGAAAAAAAAGTGTTCTTCTCCATTTTACAGATAGCAAACTCAGACACAGCGTATTTGACTTTCCAAGATCAGACAGGGAGTCAGAGCCGGGAATTCCCCAGCTCACTAGCTCTTTAACCACAATGTCATCTTTCCTCCCAGAATTTTTTAAACATGTTCTCTCTTTTATACTCCTTTTCATATGTAGCTTCCTGATCTGTGCTCAGTCCACACCAGCATACTTAGTTCTCTGAGCTGAGTCTTGTACATATTTCATTACCATACTTAACAAATGTAATCATGTCATTTTTGTTTAAATTGCCAGATGATTTTCTGAAGCATTTATATAACAAGTTCCATATTTACAGCTCTTTTAGCTTCTGGACCAATGAACTCAGTCTGCAATGGGAAGAAGAAATACCAGATGGTCTTGTATCAATGGGTCTGTATGGTATTGACAGTTGCTAGTTAGCCATAATTACTTGAACCTTATCAGTGAGATGATGCCTGTTATATCACAGGCTAATCCTGTATTTATAAATCATTTGTGCAAGACAGAATCCCTGTTTTGTAGGCATTCAAATGAATTAAAGTGATACAAGCTGTCTTAGATTTGTAATGATAAAACTGCCAACAGCCGTGACCTGTCCCTTTAAATCCCAGCTCCTTTTTAAGAGCAATGACCACTCCCTTTGACCAGGTGGGGAAGTTATTTTGAGTCTCTGAGATAGATAGGTGCTGAGTGGGAAAGTGAGCTACGGAGCCCCACAGCTCTCCCTGAAACAAATAAGTAAAGGATCAAGGGGATGGAGAAGGCAGAAAGCAGTGAGGAAAAGACCCTGATCCTGCATGGAGCTCTGTGCTGGCAAATTTCTGAGCCTCCAGACAGCTATGCTGTGGACTCTGGTGCAAAGTTCCTTGGGGGATCAGGGTCTAAGAGAGCAGTGTAGTTATTGGAAAGCAAGAAGCAGCCACAAACCTGAGAGGGGTACTGCAATAAATCAAGAGCGCAGTGAGATGGTTTGGAAGAGCTCTGCAATAGAACCCTCTTTGGGTATGTTCCTTTAGAAATTCCCTGCTAGCTGGGTGTCAGGACAATCCAGGCAACCGTATATGGTTGGAGCAAGGACTGGAACAGGAGCAGCCTGTCACAACCGTCACAACTGCTGTGTCTGTCTGTCACAACTGCTGGGAGTATCCACAACAACGTAATGATGTTGAGCAGACTGGAGTGGCTCCTTTCCGTAGGAACTTGTATACCTGCCTTGGGGTCACCCGGTTAGACCCTTGCTTGTGGATTGGCCAGACCCTTAAGACTCACAGGTAATTACATCGGATGACTCATCAGGCTCAGAATACTCATTACACTGGGTAGGAAATCCAGCATAAATGAGAGAAGGAGCATGGGGTCAGTTAATACACTCTTCCCATAATACATGTGTGATGGCCACCCTCTTGCCTGACAAACTGAGGCTTGAACCGGGGACCTCCACAGCTAAAAGCACACGAGTGACTGCAGCTTGAGCTAAAGCTCTGTAACAACAATTTTCCATGTGGATTCATGCAGAGGAAGACTGTAACACACACTCAGTCCTGGGTAACACATGCCATCCCCGGAATTAGAAAAAGCATCTTTGCAAACATATCTCTTGCTTTACAATAACCTCCTGAGTTCACGAATGTAAACCTGTCCACCTCAGAATGCTCCCACCCAATGCTCTAGTCTCATGACAGACTGTAGCTATTGTAATATCTTGGCATCACATCACGGCAACTCTTTCAGAGAGACAGAACTCAAATGGAAATGCACACGCAATGTGTATAACAGGGGACACTATGCTCCAATTTTCAAATAAGATAGCGACCTGGGGATTTTTATTTCAAATTTTAAGGGAAACCTTCCTCTAAAAAATGAAGAAAATAATTTCAAAGAACACCTAACGTTGTGACAAACTGTCAAAAGTTGCCATATGTGATGGATTGCTGCACAACCAGGAGGTACTCATGTAGAAAACAATCAACATTCAAGCTAATGTTACCCCAATACCCGTGCCATCAGCTGTTTCCAAACATTCCATCTGCAATTGTACTTGCAATTATATTTAGCGCTCTGGACTTCACAATGCTGCATGCATCTGTTAGGGGCAAACTTTTGACAATGGTAGAGCCGTCATCCCCTGCAACACACCACGTTTCATCTGTTGAACCGGAGCCCTTTTGAAGTCACACAAATCTCAGAAAACATCTTAAATCAGCCAATAGCCCTTTGCTTTCCTTTTTCCCTTGTATAATCTAAGCATGATTATACTGGGATTTAAACTAATGACTTCTGGGCCCAGACCTTAGATGGCAATTGGCAAGCTCCCAGCCAGAGAGAATTGTTGGATAGGAGTTAGAAATAAACCTATGAAAATCAGAGCATACACAGTGGAAATGCTGCCCCCGCCCCCGAACCCCAGTCCACATCAACCTGGGATAACATCACAAAAGGTGTCATTATAATAACTTTATTATGGCCTCTTCTGAAGGAAGCTGGGTCGCAGTGAGAGTTTTGTTAAAGCAGGCTTCTTGCTCCTCATTGGGGTAAAGTCCTTTATAATGAATGTTGGCTAAACAAAGCGCTCATCTGTAAACACTTTTAATTAGAAATCGGTTAAAGCTTAACCTCCATGACCACATCGGCCAGAGGGATTAAATGCATGTCAAGCTTTGCCTGATCAGCAAATAAGATGCCCTTTAGTAACCTAAATTCCTCAGCTGTGAGACCCTTTCAGTCTCCATCTCATGTCATTGTGCTGTTCAAGCCCTTCTCTCCAAGCTCAATAGAGGATCAATATTTGTCTGTACTTTCTAGGTAAAAAAGACTCCTTGACACAGGCAGCATCTGTGTTTGAACAGCTACTTGCTAACACAGAGCAGACTTTCACCAAACAGATCTTGAGTTTGACAGGTCAAAACAGAACCAGGGTCACCTAGCAGTGTAGTTATTTCTGTGTTTATTTAGTGGAATGTTCATACCATACCATAGTTACTATAAAGGATATGGCTGGGCCCTAAATAAAGGATGCTTATTGGTTTCATGATGAAATACACATTTATAAGAACAGTACGTGGTTAGAGAGAGAAGAGACACACGTTACTAGGCCTTAGTTGCTGTAAATTAAATCTTTCTGATGTTTCCAGTCCTTTGATAACATGCCAAAATATCTAAGAGCCAGGGTTAATATAAATGAGTCTGACAGCATGCAATCAGATTTCACAGGGGATGCTACGGCTTTTGGCTTTGATTCTGCAGGGTGGTAGCTAACAGCACACTGACACACCCTCAACTTTAAAGACAATAAAAAATGAACGGTGAGGATGAAGAAAGGAAACTCTGAAGCAGTTATAAGGTCAAACATAAATGGTTCTCTCCACGTGACAAGGAACTTGTCCACTGGGAAGACCAACGGAATTAGAATAATTATGTTAATATATAATTGCCGTTTATATGGATTTTGCATCTTCTTTTGAAGCATTTGGTGTTTACCAATGTGAGGAGGAGGCTACTGGACTAGATGGACCCTTGGTTTGATCCCATATGACATTGTTCTTATAGACTAGGTTACAAAGGAATGGATGAGAAATTGGTGTAAAAGGTTTGATAGTTAAAATGGAGAGGGGGAAGCACCTTTAAGAGCTAAGGATCAAGTGATGGAATTCTTCCATCAACCTAGCACTGTCTACTCCGGCGGAGGTTAGGTCAGCATAGCCATGTCTCTCTGGGGTGTGGATTTATCATGCCCCTGAGAGACATAGCGATGCTGATGTAAGTTCCCCAAGTTGACCAGCCCTCAATGTGATCGTAAACTCAGTTCTGCTGAACACACCAAACTACCTCATCTGGGCAAAAAGTTTCCGTTTCTAGGGACTCTCTCACAGGCCATCAAATAAGAAGCCCATCACACTCCAAAGCCATACTTCCCCCAGTAAAGAGGCAAACAGCTTGAAGGCCACTTTGTGAACTTCATCTGGACTGTGCTGACAGTGAAGAGTGTGAACCATTTCAATTGGACAAAAGGTGGAGAGTGGGAGACTCTTGCTAAACTGCTCAATAGGCTCCTGACCCTCTCCTAATCTAAAGAGAAACCACATACAGAGAGAAACTCAGAAAGGCTGTCATTTGCCCACCTGCTTTGAATCTGGGTGTTAACTGCCTCCAAGGGCACGGCTAATATGCAACAGGTGCCCAGTAAACACAAACAGGTGTCTTTGAAGCTTTTGAGGTGGTTCAGCTGTGGTTGCCATTAAAAAGTCAACATTTGCCAACAAGGACAGGCCACATTGTGGTTTCTGACAGAGCCCAATATTTACAACACAGAGCCCCTGTGCTTAGAAGAGGAAATAACTGTGGTATCCCAGATAGTGTGGTCGATCTCATGATGAATATACTAATCTCTTGAGTTTTGGGGGGCCTGACCCAAGTTTTTTGAACATTTAAGGTTGGCAATACTAGCCATGCGTAGTGAAGTTTCCTAATTACTATAAATCAGCTACAGGGGAAATTGCTCTGTTTACTAATTCATTCAAGGGTTTCTTTCTTTTTCATTGAATGCACATTGTTCAGCCTCTTGTTACATCCACTCCTCCCTCTCTTTTTGTTCTAATTGACAAAGCCTCTTTGTAATCCAGACAGAGCAAGTAATTAAGGAGGGAAACACCAGTCTACACCCTTACCTAGCTGCACTGTTACATTGTTTCCCTTCAAATCACTATCTCAGAACTGAATTAGAAAGTGTGAATCAACACCCAGCCTTAAAAGCTTCTCTTCTTGCTTCTGTTGCCCATTGCCAATGAAGATGGTGATCTAATATTTGTATTGCAGTCAAGCTCAGAGGCCTCTGATCAAGATTGCAGCCCCGTTGTGCCTGACTCTGGAAAACACATACGAAGACTCAGACCCTGCCTCATAGAATGATCCCGGACTGTTTGCCTTTTTAAAATCGTATTTTAGTTAGTCTAATAAAAAAGGATCATAAATGTAGGAAGGGATTTTTCTACCAGAAACTTCTATTTATTTGATTTGATTTGATTTTCAAGGTCATTTATTGAAGCCATAAAACTGCGTTTTGAAGTGAAACTTGGCAAAGGAAGTCCAGACATTGGAATATGTATTTTATTTTTAAACTAGCCTGGTTTAGAATGCATAGCATAAAGGGGGCAGTATGGTCTAGTGGCTAGGGCTCATGCACCCCAAGGACTCAGGAACCCTGGGTTCTAGTCTGAGCTCTCCCTCTGATGTTGGGGAAGCTGCTTTGCCTCCGTCTTCCTCTCCCACCTTTTGTCTGTCTTGACTTTTTATGCTGCAGGCCCTTCAGGGCAGGGATTGCCTCTTACTATGTGTTTCCAGAGTGACTGAAAAAATCTGCCCCTCTCCCCTCCCCCCCAGCCCAAGTCTCAGTTGGGCCCTCTAATATTAACAATAGTTGACCTTTTCAAAGTCATAGCAATGAAAAACATTCTGAAATCTCTGAGTAGCATCTTTAAAGAAGGAAGGAAGAAAAAAGCAAAGGAAGATAATGGACACAACCAATGTCATCTTCCTCTCTGCTTATGGGCACTAGCCATTACCTTCTAGTTCAGTGGGTGAAATCACCCTGGAGCGGAGAGCCAACACAAGGCCTTCTGCACCACAAAGAGCTGTGTGCTGCGGAGGGGGTCTCCAGAGCTGCTTAGTGTAGACCTGAGCAAAGGTGGCATTGGGGATGGGCTGGGGGTGATGCCGGCCCAGTCCCAGGAGCCGCTATTGTGCAGATACAGAGGTGTGAAGGGGAAATGGAGCCATCAGACTAGCAGTTGCTGGGGGGCTTTGCTGCCTGCCCTGGTTTAGGTTGAGTGATTTCAATTCCCTCACTCAAAGAGTCATAGAATCATAGAATATTAGGGTTGGAAGAGACCTCAGGAGGTCATCTAGTCCAACCCCCTGCTCAAAGCAGGACCAATACCAACTAAAGGCTGCATACTATAGCTTCATGCAAAGAAAGCAAATTACAACAGATATCCGTACACAACATTGAATGCTAACAGACCTCAAAAAGCTAAATAACACAGTCAAAGAGTTCATGCTTCCGTGGGTAGATTATTTTTAAAATACATTTTCATTTGAAGTTGGGAATCCACATAAAATATATCTTCACTGAAGCCTTTTCTTTCTAGTTAAGACAGGCCTGTATCTACCACAGTCTAATCCCTGGAGTCAATCCTCATTCCTGCTCTTTGTCTGAGATCCAGAATATGACCCCCTCCCTAGGACAGGGATGGGTTAGTAGTCTAAGCATCAGATTTGGTATTATTACACTCCCTTGAGCCATCGGTTTAAGTCCTAATAGGATCAGCTCAGTGTTCTTCATCCTTTTGAACTGACTTTGATGCAATTTAATACATGTGGTCTGAAACTCCTGATGGGAGTCTTGCTTGAGAAAGGAGTGCAATACCAGGGATGCGATGAATAATTTTACTTAGGACCAAGGACGCCAGTCAGGCAAAAAGCCCACTGATTTCACTGGGAGTTCTAGGAAAGCAGGATTTGTGCCTTAATTTGGAAACACCCTACAATAGCCTAATGCAGTGGTTCCCAAACTTGTTCCGCCGCTTGTGCAGGGAAAGCCCCGGGCAGGCCGGGCCGGTTTGTTTACCTGCCATGTTTGCAGGTTCGGCCGATTGCGGCTCCCAGTGGCCGCGGTTCGCCGCTCCAGGCCAATGGGAGCTGCTGGAAGTGGCGGCCAGTACGTCCCTTGGCCCGCGCCACTTCCAGCAGCTCCAATTTGCCTAGAGCAGCAAACCGCGGCCCCTGGGAGCTGCAATCGACCGAACCTGTGGACACAGCAGGTAAACAAACCAGCCCGGCCCGCCAGGGGCTTTCCCTGCACAAGCAGGGGAACAAGTTTGGGAACCACTGGCCTAATGAGCTGCATGGATGTTGCTTCTTCCCACTTGCTCCTAGCTGACAGCCAGATTTTGGGGTTTAGCAGGCAACCATCACAGCAAAAGAGAAAAGGAGAAAATAGCCTGAATTCTTGGAGCTTTTGTGTCTTCCCTCGACTATTAGGAAACCTTTTAACTTTTTCAGTAGGGGATCCAGAAGAAATGCAACAGGGAAACTTTCACATGGGCAAGACCCCAGCTCAAAAGACCTCAAAACACCCTTGCAAAAAACAGAACCTTTGGAGTGTTAATTTATGACATGCCTTCCATATGGATTATTAATATTACTTTATTTTTTCAACTTCCAATCTAGTAAAATAATTGAAAGTTTGGCCTGGCGAGCATGATTATGAACAAAAGGGAATGCTGCCCATTTGGATTAGCTAAAAGCAGCCAGGCTGATTTTTTCCACCAGGCCTGAAACAGGCACTGCTCCCAGACTTCCCTGACATACGGTGCCATCTGTGTTCCCTGGTAGGCCTGAAGAGGGAAGAAGGACTTGATGGGATTTGGAGTGGAAAATCCAAGCTCAGCCTGAGGTGTGTGCAACAGAGAAGTTCACAGATGAAAGGGGAATCCATTCCCTCAGTCCTTTCTCTGATCAGAAGGGTCTATAGGATTGGGCCTAGTTGGAGAGACAGAAACACACAAGACAAAATCCTGTACACCTTGCTCACAGGGGTAGCCTCATTGAAACCAGCTTGCATGAGTGAAGCCAATAGATTATAACCCACAGGAAACCTTAGTCAATTTGAGCACCTGGCGTTCACTGAGATAGAGAAGCTGACCGCAAACAATGGGCTTAATCCTGCAAGGAGCCGAATGCATTCCACTCCCCTCTGGCGACAGTGGAAACAGGACAGTTCATGGCAGCAAGCTGTCAGCACTCAACACCTTAAAGAGTTAGGCCCACACACAAGTTATTTTAGAGCAACTGTCATGCTTGTAAGAAGAGTAGGACAATGGAACAGACTGCCCAGGGAGGTCGTGGAAGCTGTCCCTTCTAACCCGATGATTCGATGATGATGTAACATTTGTATTACAGTATCGCCTAGCTGGGGGGAGGGAGAGGCAGTGCGCTGGGCACTGTCCGGACAGGTGGTACAAAGCCAGTTGCCTCAACTTGGTAGTGACAAGACACAAGGGTCGGGTGAAACAAAGAACTGGAGAGAGGGAGGATGAGGTGACAGTGGTTTTGCACAATGGGTGGCAGGATCAGCTCATCACCTGCTTAGCTGTTTTCGGGTCGCCATCTTCTGTCGGCATCAGTGCAGAAGGGAGTCTTAAGGGTAGGGTGACCAGATAGCAAGTACGAAAAATCAGGACAGAGTGTGGGGGGTTAATAGGCGCCTATGTAAGAACAAGCCCCCAAAATTGGGACTGTCCTTATAAAATTGGGACATCTGGTCACCGTACTTAAGGGCCTGATTCTTTACTCATGTGAGTCATCCTTACTCATGTGAGTGGACCTATTCAGGCCACTATTGTCCTTCTCCCACAGTAGTCAATGGCAATATCCCCAGTGACTTCCAATTGCCTGGGTGCAATCCCTCCCTGGCTGATATTACACCCGGCTTGTGTTTGCACCCTCGTATATGAGCAAAAGTTAAATATTCAAACAAGAGATGCATTTCCCTTGCTACTGAATATTCATCCTGTACATACAGCTAGACAAATATTTGTCAGAGTGGATGTAACATTTTTCAGAAAGCACTGACTTCAGCGGGTACAGGGTGCATGCAGCTAAAGGCGGGATTTGGTGCTTTGATATAATCAGTTTCTTACAGCTTTGCAAATACACACAGATGCCTCTATTAAAATTAATTACCATGAAACCCACACAAGCTCACAAGCCTAATCCTGGGCAAACCTCTCTGATAAACAGACGTTTGGGAACACAGGTATCCTTCCCGTAGATATAACACAGAGGCTTGAGTGTTAAACAACTGATATTTTAATGCCTCTGTTGGCAGTACTTTTAATGCCGGGTGGTTACCGGGAGACTATGCAGGAAAATCATTCCCATGAATTTTATTCATAGTGGAAAGTATATGGACACTTAGACACACACACACACACGGCCAGATTCTCAGCTGGTGTAAATCTGGCTGGCTCTATTAACAGTAGTGGAGCTATTTCAGTTTACACCAGTAGAAGAGATGGCCTATAGATTGTATATATTAAATCCTTGAGAGGGAAAATCAGAAGCATCAACTATTTACACAACACACAGTAAATGTGAAATGTCAGACTGTCCCTTTCTCACATACTTTTTTTAAAAATGTTGCCAACTTTAGTAAGCAGATGCTACACACCACATGAATTGGATACAGAGGCTCATTAAAGCCCAGTGGCTTCAGTCTTGTCAAAATAAAACATGGAGGGAAAATATGGAGAGAATCAGCAAAAGATGATGCGAGAAGATGATGGGTACTCATGCTGACTTTGATGTCTGGAGCAGGCCACTGCCATGTTCAGGGCCTCTGAATGATCAGAAGACAATACGCTGGAGAAGGCAAACCAGGAGAATGTAATGATCACAGCAGCGCTACACCGAGCGCTAGGTTTTTGAGAGGAAATAAGATTACCTCACAAAATAAATATCACTTAAACTATTCACTTAAAAAAGGAAAGTTAATGCCTAGGCATCATGCCTAAATATGAGATTTAGCCTCCTCTTAGAACTGCGCTCCTCCTCATGCCAGAAGTTCTGCATTATTGCATTATCTTCTCCTGTGGGATTATACCGCCATCTGGTTCACACTATTGTTCTAAGTACTTCTAAGACTAAGTTTAGGTCTCAACCCTACATTCTGTATGCAATCATACATGCAATTATTTATCTGCTTACACACATACACACTGTTCATTAATAAGAGTTGAGGTTTATGGTAGAAAAGTAATGTCTTCCAGGTTGAAAAAGTAACTGCTTTCAAGTTTTTCAACCCAAGGGACAATGGGATACCTTATAAACTAAAAACCCTACTCAATATATGTTTTATTATGCCGTTTAAAAATGTGTGTTCCTCTCCAAATGTGCTTCAGTTTCACTTACTGTCAGCTGATGGATCTCTTTTTTTGTTTTTGATTTTTTAAACTCACAGGGGCATATGAGCTGCTTATCCAATGGAAGAGCTCTAACGGCAGCCATCTTGGTTAAGGAAAAGGAAAAATATTTCAGCGATCTTATTATCCCTGTCTGCAAAGGTCTGTTGGCAGGATTGGGCATGACGGCACATCTGTGCTCAAGAGCGATTCACCATGGGAATTGCTATTAGGTTTGACCTCATGTGGAAGTAGGCACATCACACGTGCCTGCTGGCAGTAAGCATGGCTGTAGACAGCACTACAGTATCAGGCCCTGAACTGCAAATTTTTGGGCAGTTCACTTGCCTTCGGTAGGAGTTGGGGCGATCATAAACTCACCACCTCGGCAGGATCAGATTCTTAGTCCCTTACTTTTCTTACACTAAGGGTTAAATCAAGAGAGAGGCCAGACCATCCACACACCTTCCACTAGACTCCCATGGGAATTGCAGATGCTCACCATCTCTATGGAATTGGCCACAAAATCACTCACAAAATCAACACTAAACATTAAACAATAAAACTAGGGGGGGGGGGAGGCAGCAGGATGCTACCTTATTCCATTCTGGTTCACTCTTGATAGTGGGATGTGTGGGGGTAGAAAGGCATACTTCCTACTCTGATGAACACCAACAAGACTAATGAACTCCCTAGTCATTTTCTGTTTCTACTGCTGCTTAATTGAAGGGAAGAGAATTTGGCCCAATACTCCTTTTAGTTAGCTTTCCACTACTAATCTCTGCTCATGCATCCTCTGTTGTCATTCCTACACCTGCCCTGGGTCCAGTTTGTCAGGCTTTTACTCATGATACTATTCATGCACAGAGTGAGTCTGTGAGAAGCAAAGACTGGAATTCCGGGTGCTCAGCACCTCACACTAGACGGTGAATGCCCTCAACTTTCCCTATTTGCCAATCAATTCGTTTCCAAATTAATGAGAGTGGAGGATGCTCTGCACTTTGTAGGAGGTGCTCAGAACCCTGCAGGGTCAGGCCCATAGATCCTCTGAACAGTGTTGTCTTCAATGGACTTAATTCTCCAAGGGGTGGTGTAAATGGAACAAGAAGATACTTGCAGGCACTTTCTGGGATTTGGCACTATTTATCTATACAGCGCCTTGCACCCACCTAAAGCATCTGGTAAATAACAATAGTCATGAGCCCTCCCTGCTCTTGGGAACTGGCGGAAAGAAAAGCACCATTCTATGGCTATATTATATAACGTTTGTGTGTGCTTGGGAATGCATTGCTTAGTTCATGGACCGCCAGGAGGGAAGCAACCACACCACTGAAATGAACCTCTTAACACTGTGGGCTAGAGTTTTACAAGCACAAACCCAATGAAAGCAAACAGCCGCTGGGCTAATGATCCTCCGTTCGGAAGTAGCACGTAGGTGGTGTGCGTGGGTGGGGTGGGGATGGAAGCGGATGCGGGAGAGATGCAAGATCTGTACAGAGTCGTTTAGTGTGCTTGTTAGATGGTTTTCCCTGTCATTGCTCAGGCTAGCACAGACCCTGGTTTCAACAGATGGTTAGCCACATCCATTCCAGGGGGATTTTTTTTTTTTGCTAACCACGAGGGCCACAACATTTTGAAATGCCATAAATCCCCATGATGCTACAGGCCTCTCACATGCGGAGCAGGGAGTAATAAGGAAGAAATGTTTAAAATAAAAACAAAACAAAACGGAGGCTGGTATTTGCTTAGGAATTTTCACCAC
The DNA here is from genome assembly GCF_965140285.1 of Lepidochelys kempii. NCBI lineage: Eukaryota > Metazoa > Chordata > Testudines > Cheloniidae > Lepidochelys > Lepidochelys kempii. The sequence goes on along the minus strand of NC_136387.1, from coordinate 100,969,830 downwards.
AATGCTGAAGCTGCATAAGTGCCGTCTTTGTTCAATCAAAAACTGCTTTTGGGTTGAATGGAGGCCACCACTAACAAGGTATTTGGCGGGGAAGGAAATTTCCTAATGGGCAAAGTGAATTTAGGGGTTTGATGGAGCATTTGATTCTGGGTATGGTTTGTAGAGCTGGAGAAACAGAAATACAGTTTCCCTATCTCGGCCAATACATACAACATGCCACAGAACACATACAGTGCTGGCATCTTAACCACATGGCTAATGGATATGAATGGGAACTATATTCTTGTGTGAGCAGGGGGAATGATAAAGTGACAGATAAGAGAACTCAAAGGAGTGACACAAGGTATTTTGCACCATTTGGGATGAATTTTCTGGCAAGATAGATTGATTACAGATGCTCGCATTGAGCTGTATGAATCCTTGCCTGCAGGGAACCAGCTCAGAATGAGTTTGGCTTATATAGCATATTATATAATCATCTGAGTTTGCACTGAGTAAGTTTTCCCATCTCAGGTTTTCCCCCTGATTAAATCCTCCATTACCCTGTAGGCATTCTCGGTATCTCCATTTTCCCTTCCTTGACATCCTCGAAGACAAACTACATGGGAGCTGCCATTTTGTCCTCTAAGGAGAAATGGAAGGCCCTCCTTCCAGACCCTGTATTGGTTGGTTCCTACTGATCTTCTCACTTTTTACTGGTATCAGTTGATAAGCCAGTAGTCCACAGAGCCTAAAGAACAATAGACTATACTGTTTGGTTTCCAAAACTTATTTGCCTAGTGAGAAGTTCATAGTTTTTAAAACCAGAAGGGTGCCGTCAAGATCTAGACTGAACTTCTGCACAGCACAGGCCAAGGAATTTCATCCAGGGATTCCTGCAATGAAAAGAATACTTTTTCCTTTATATGTGAGTGAACATTATCAAGCCCAATAACGACCACTCAGGAACTGGATATGTTGCCTCTGCAGGGTTGCTAGTCCATGAAGTGACTGAGACTGGAAGGCAAGCATGGGAGAGGAGCACTAGCCTTTGGCCACTGAGCCACATCCCTCCTTAAGTTAAAATAGTTTATACTGCCCTACTCCAAAATGTCTCTGAATAACCAGGTTCTGGCTTCAGAGCAGCTGCTATAGCTAGTGAAATTGCAATGACAGAAAGCGGCGATAGCAGAAATGGAGGAGACGGAAATGGCAGAAGACCAACCTCTACAGCTTTCATGAACAACAAACCTTGTCTTCCCATTATAACAGAGTCCTCTGTCACTGATAATTGAACTTGATTTGTTTTACCCACAATCACCTTTGGCTTTCAACACATCTCTCACACTGTGGCCAATTACCTTACAGTATTTGCTTGCCGTGATGGAGACTGCATCTGCAATGACATAAGCTAGGATAAAATCACAAAGAATATCAATTCTTATGCCTCAGGGCATAAGCTGATCACCAGCTCAGGTCAGGAAGAAATTTCCCCTATAGTGTATTGGGGCTTTTTACACCTTCCTCTGAAGCATCCAGAATTGGCAACTGCTGGAAGCAAGATACGGGGCTGGATGGACCAAGTCCTCATACAACAATTCTTGCATTCTTATGGGCCTACACTGTTACTTTTAATGCTTCATTTTCTTCTCTGACCAAACTAAGCCTACACAACTGGCATTGGGCTAGTTTTCTGTCTTTGCTGAATCAGCAATTTCAACTAGAGAAGGCGATATAGAAAGTCTGTGATACAGCCAGGAATAAAATGCTAATCACTTGACACCAAGTCTTGTGCAGAAATGCTATGCCCAGCCTGCCATCTTTTGAGTGATTTTTTTTGCAACCTTGTAGAGGTCTGTGTACGTTTCAGATGAGCAGGTGAAAGGGGAGCTGTGGATGGTCCAGTGGATGGTTCATGGAATATGAGACAGAAGAGGTGGTTTCTATTCCTGACTCTGCTATGAAGCTCTGGGCAACACACTTTAACTCTTTACGGTCATTTATCCCCCTCTAAAGCAGGAACCATTATACTTACCTTAATTTATTAAATGAGTTGAGACCAGTGGATGAAAAGTGCAAAGCATTATTAAATAGGTGCTTCTCTAAACCAGACCAACTCTCTATGTGTGAGCTTCAACTTATCTCTAATGACTGCTCTTCAGCACAAAGGCAAAAGGAGTCCCTCACGCCGCTGGACGTTTCGCTCTCATCAATCCTAAAAAAAGAATTTGGCAACCTACATTGCTGCCCGGAAAGCAAACAGAGAATTTTTGGGATGTAACAAAGCTTTTTTTCAGAAAAGCCAGAAGACTTGGAAGCCTGAGAGTTTGGTTTGTATATAAAAAAATAGAAGTTCTTTGCAAATGTTTCCTTGTGCCTCTCTCAGTGGAATTGTAACGATTTTGCAGGTCTCCTGCTTTCTTGACCACCATGAAACAATCATTTGTTGATACTCTATGCTGCCTGAAAAAGACCTCTATCCCATGTATCCCCTCCTCTGGGGAGAGGATGCAAGGAACTTGGATTTAATTGGGTAGCCGGCTGCAGGTCTAATGTGAAGCCATTGCTTTCCCAAGGAGAAAAGGGAAAACCCGAGCAAAAGTCTAGCAGCAAAAATGGAACTAAGAGCTCCTGGGTGGTAATATTCACACTTTTGTAATGACTAAGAAAAAGCCCTAAGCTGTGTTGGAAATGGCTTCCTGCTGGTTAAAAAACCATGGAACTTGGATTTGCATTGTTGCAGCTGGATTTAAGCCTTCACCATGCTCCAGATGGGAGGTTGGGAAGAACTCACTTCTGAGAACAGTGAACGGCAGATGGAAATGTGGGGGTGTTCCTGTGCTGGATGGGGCTCCCTGGTGCCCCTTGTAAATGTTACCGCCAAACAGAAGGGAAAGGTGGGGGTTGATTTCCCTGAAGATCGTAATTCTTCACACTGTACTCATGTGAGTAACTGCTGTGAGGTCCGTGGGGGTCTACTCATGTAAGTAAAGTGGGGCTTGGAAAACATTAGCTGCTCAGGCATGGACACCATACTAGAAACAAAGATTTGCCACCATACCAATATTTTTGCAACAATGTCTTCTCCTTGGCACTCATGACAACGCTTCTAAAGAGCAAATGGAAGGGGAGGACCCCAAATTGTGCTAGATGTTAGGTGTCTTTAGAATAATTCCAAGAGAAGACCTGCTCCCCACTTGGACACTTTGTTCCCCTCCATACTCAGTGAGTTCCAGGGACAAGGGGTGGCCAACCTGAGCCTGAGAAGGAGCCAGAATTTACCAATGTGCATTGCCAAAGAGCCCCAGTAACACATCAGCTGCCCCCGCCGTAAGCTCCCCCCTCACCCCCAGGGCCTCCCACCTGCCAGCAGCACCTAACCCTCCATCCCGGCGCCTCCTGCCTGCCGCAATCAGCAGTTTTGTGGTGTGCAGGAGGCTCGGGGGGGGGGAGGAGGACCTAGGGTGTGGTAGACTCAGGGGAAGGGGTGGGGGCCTTGGGGGAAGGAGTGGAGTGGGGCTAGGGCCTGGGGTAGAGCCAGGGGTTGAGCAGTGAGCACCCAGTAGCACATTGGGAAGTTGGCACCGGTAGCTCCAGCCCCGGAGTTGGTGCCTAGGCAAGGAGCCGCCTCTAACCTCTGAAGAGCCGCGTGTGGCTCCGGAGCCGCAGGTTGGCCACCCCTGTCTTAACGCTTCCAGCAAAGGCACTTAATAGGCATCTGTTTGCCAAGTGGTGCTGCCTCCTTCCTTGGATATGGTTATGAGAACGTGGTTTCATTTAACTGGGGAAACAAGTGAGTAGCGTCCCCATTCTGCCCATCTGCAACCCCCGCACATCTGGTCCTGGGGTATTATCACTGGCCAAGAGGGAAAGTTTTATATGAGCTCCTTGTTGCTGGTATTGGCAGCTCAACTCACTGTTCCCGTAATGCTGCAGCAGACGTCTAGGCCAGGAAGCAGAGCACAAAGGGAGATGGAAGTCCAGGGGAGCAGCAAGCCAGGTTGGAGCTGGGGCACAGGGAGGTGAGATGGGTTAAGCAGAAGATGTGAGGTGGATGTACAGGTCTAAGCTAGGGGAGTAAAGATGAGGTAAGCCCTAGCATGTGATCTGTTATAAGCCTGTAGCACAGACCTGAGACCAGGCAAAAGGTGACAATAAGATGAGCACTGCATAGCATCTCCAGTCAGACCCTCGTGTTAACTTCCTTCCTTCCTTAGTGCTCTTTCGTGCTGTCCAGTGTTGTTCCTTTATCTTCCTTTCCTGGGGATCAGGCAGAGGGGCAGAGCTGGGAGCTTCCATCCACTATCCTCTGGCTTGCATGGATTTGTGTCACATCTCTACAGAACATCGGGCTTACACTGTCCCGCTGGGTGCAGTGAAACTCTCCCTGAGCAGCCTTCACCAAACAATGACATGCCACCAGAGAAGTAGTTCACAACATGGAAAGGGCCACCTAAATACCCCAAGAGAACCTGCTTCAATAAAGAAATAAACTCCTCTCTGACCACACACCCTTTGTTGTCACCTACCACCCCATGTTGGAATCCATGCGGGATATAATAAAACAGCTACAACCCATACTTGATGGGGATCAAGTTCTGAAAGAAAGCCATCCTGAACCCCCTCTTCTGGCCTTCAAACAACGCCCCCAACCTCTCCAAGATCATCATCAGAAGCAAGTTCCCTGCAGACCAGGGCACACCAAATCAAAGTGGAATAGACCCTGCCAGAACAACAGATGAAAAATCTGAAGACATGTCTCCACCGCTACAATGATCAACTCCCACCCCAAAACTCCTGTCAAGATCCATGGGTCCTACACATACCTATCCCAACATGTGGCGTACCTCCTCCAGTGCACTAAATGCCCCAATAACAACTATGTAGATGAAACTAGACAATCACTACGCTCTGGGACAGGAGAATGATAAAAGACAAAAACACCATGATCACCTGTGGGAAAACACTTCACAACGTGACTACTCTGTATCTGACCCCTCAGTCCTCATCCTCAAAGGAAACCTGCACAACACTTTCAAAAGATGAGCCTAGGAGCTTAAATTCATAACTTTGCTGGACCCTAAAAATCATGGACTGAATAGAGACACCAGATTTATGGTTTATTACAACAATCTGTAACCAACTATCAACCCCCATCCCATCTTCCTTCCCTCCTTCCTTTTCCCCCTATGACTGGAGGGGTGTTAAAGGGTCACTTCACCTTGAATGGTATCTCAAACTATGTGTTAACTACTTATGCTGCATAACCTGATCCACCTTGTATTTAGCTGTGACATGCTCAGTACATTTCCCAGACCTGAAGAAGAGCTCTGTGTATGTTTGAAAGCTTCTCTCTCACCACCAGAAATTGGTCCAATAAAAGATATTACCTCTCACACCTTGTCTCTCTACTCCTAAAAAGTTAGTGCATTTTTTTTAAAGTCTCACTGCACATCTGTGCAGCTGTACATGTATTGTGAGGTTCTGGTATCATTTCAGTGTATATGCACATTTCTATCACTAATACTGTAGTATCTGTACCAGGAAACTGTAGGCCACAAAAGAGGAAGGAACATAATAAAATTAAGATGTTGCCCCATCTATTAAAATTGTTAAATCCATTTCCCTGCAGCATTTTAATAAGCTTATACTATAATATAACTAATGAGGTAATAACAGCATATGTGACAATATCTGGACAAGGTTTCATACAAATTGGAACCTATTCTAATGACACTGTACGTTTTTATAACCTAAGGATGGTTGAATTGATCGCCGGGATGTGGTACAACTGCGGTCTCACCAAGCTCATTTTCTAAGTACCACAATGTTATTTTATTGGGTTTTAGTGATCCTTGGTTTTGACTTACACTGATCATATTGGACTCAATACATTTCTATCTTGGTAGATGATTTCATCTCTTGCAGCTCAGTGCTGTATGTATCCAGGAAGTTTGGATCTTTGATAAGCATACTGTTTCTGGGTATTTGAATAGATTAACGCATCAGTACAATCTGGAAACCAATGGACACTGATAGAATCTCTCCGTAGCCCTGATCCAGAACCATCACTTCTGTGAATTTCAGATCATATGTATTATGCAAACACAGAAAATAAGTAGCCCGCCAATCTTCAGTGTGTTTGGTATAAAACAGGCCAGAGTCTTGTTTACACTAAGGCCTTTTTGCACTGTTCCAGCCATAAATTACACTGCCACCGTGGTGTGAAGGAGTCGTGGCATAAATGAGAATCAGGCCCAATATTCTGACGGATTGAATTTAGAACAAAATTCTGCTCTCCCTGGTACCAGTGTAAATGTAACTCATCTGTCCAGAAAGAAACTGGAGAAAAGAAAGTTTATAATTTATTCAACCTCTAAAATCTATTCATCCTCGTAAATATTCCCAGAATCGCTGGGATCCTGCTGGTTGTTACAAACAAAATTGAAATTTATTTTTAACCTTTTCAGTGCAAGGGGTATGATTTGTTCTGTAGATCCTGCTGGTTTCTTTCATCTCTCTATTTTACTGTGACTGAGGCAGCCATTACAAATAGTGCAATAGACAAATTCCGCAGGTCAGATCCTGAGCTGATATAAACTGGGCTAGCAGCAAGGAAGCCAATGGAGCTACTCGGATTTATACCCTCTGAGGGAACTTTGTTGTAGCTGTAGCCAGGAAATATGAAGAGCTTTAAAAGGAAAATCAGTTATTACATGCTGAGCTTTGGAAAGGCCTCGTATGCATTGCCATAATCAATTTCCCACAGAGTGGTGGTCTAAAAGGAAGCTCTCCTCAGACAACCTAGTAAAACTTAATAAGCCTTCTGTCTTCAGACCCGGCCTTCGAATGGAAGTGAAATGTGTAATGGCTAATGCACTTGAGGATCTGTTTAGGCATCTGGCATCTGCTTGTTCAAAAATAGTTTTGGCATGGATTTACTGAACAGAAAATCTACTTACACTTAAGAAAACACGTTGTTTGTTGTTATGGTGCATTACTAGAATAATTCAAAAATATTCATGGGGGAGGAAGGGAAAGCAATTTAGTTCTGGTTTTCTGGTATCCCGATTTCTTTTTCTTTTCTCTCTCTCTCTCTCTCTCTCTCTCTCTCTCTCTCTTTGAGATACCACAACATTCTTCTAAGCAGGGTTATCTTGATGGAAAAAATACGATGTGTTCATTGCGGAGACATGGAAAATAGTTAATAATTTTGTTGTCTCTTTCAGGATAGATTTCTGTCTCTGCAACCTCTGTGCAAAAGCGCAGATAACAAAACAAGGGAGACAGACATTGGGGAGTAAAACAAGAAGGTTCAGAAAATACTCAGCATTAATTTTACTTTGACATTTATGCTTTAATAGATTCCAGAAGCCTCATAATTTCTAGTGAGTCTGAAATGGCTGTTTGATTTTCACCCTTGATGAAAAAATGATACACTTTGAAACGCTTAGTATTGTGCCCTTGAAGTATACAAAATATGGAAAGAATATCCTGTAACCACCTAGAATTTTCTCCACACTGCAGACCATGGCTCCTCCAAACTACCAGGGGATGGCTAGGACAGAATTAGGAAAAGACAGCTCAGATCTTTCTGCTGTGAAAGTGTTACTTGAAGTAGAGCACCTATGACTTGCAGTCAAGCAGTTTTGATTTCAGTCAGTAAGGAGAAGTCGTGCACATGTGTACACATACACTAGTTCACTACGGCCTTGACCCTGTAGAACACTTAAGTGTAACACCAACAGCCCCTGCTTGGCAGTAGGTGGGCTCGAACCTTGGACCTCTGAAACTTAGGGTATGGGCCCCTACTGCATAAGCTAAAAGCCATCAATCGCTGGCTGTGCTAGGTGCCTCTAGCAGGGGACAGAATGCCATACCAAGCAGGCATGGGTACATAAGCACATGTGTAACTTTAAGAACAGCATAGTACCTTTGAAGAAAATGGAACTACTCATGCTTAAAGTTATACACTCACTTCGGTGCTTTGCTGGATCAGTGCCTATGTATACTGAAATATATATTATCGCAAAATATTTCAGAACAATTAGTTTTTCTTGTTGGATGACTGCACAGCACCACTGAACCTCAAACACTGGTGAGGAACTAGCAAGCAGACCTGATGATGCACGATTCAAAGACAAGGTGTTTCAGAAGAGTGATACTGGTGTAATAACAATAAGCCCTAGCTCTTTTCATCAGTAGATATCAAAGCACGTCAATATCACTAGCCCCATTTTATAGATGGGGAAACTGAAGCTGAAAGCAGAAGTGACTCATCTAAGATCATTCAGGGGGCCAGCGACCAAGCCAGGAATAAAACCTGGAGCTCCTGAGTCCCAGTCCAATATCCTACTCACTAGGTCATGCTACCCTACCATAGAGCAGCCTTACAGTATGTCTCTATCTCAGACCTACGCAGGTTAATGATAACTAAAGAGGGGATAAGCCCCAAAATTCATAACTGGATCTGAACATTCCCAAACTCAGGGGCATTTTGATTGGGAAGGTGGGCTCAGATCCATTTGTAATGGTCACTGCAATTTGTTATTGTCGAACGCCTGATCAATGGCCTATTTGAATTGATGAGTTCTTAAAACCCCATGAGTGGCCAAAAACCCTCTATCACAGCTGGCACCCTTGATAACTGTCACAGCAGAGAGGCTGAAGACTGGCAGAGAGGGACACAAAGAGGTTTTTAAAGGCACAAGTGATAGTTAAGTACCTAGGCCCAGATCCTTAAAGGTATTTACCTGCATAATTCCCCTTGATTTCATAGAATCATAGAATCTCAGGGTTGGAAGGGACCTCAGGAGGTCATCTAGTTCAACCCCCTGCTCAAAGCAGGACCAATCCCCAACTAAATCATCCCAGCCAGGGCTTTCTCAAGCCAGACCTTAAAAATATCTAAGGAAGGAGATTCTACCACCTCCCTACGTAACGCATTCCAGTGTTTCACCACCCTCCTAGTGAAAAAGTTTTTCCTAATATCCAGTCTAAACCTCCCCCACTGCAACTTAAGACCATTACTCCTTGTTCTGTCATCTGCTACCACTGAGAACAGTCTAGATCCATCTTCTTTGGAACCCCCTTTCAGGTAGTTGAAAGCAGCTATCAAATCCCCCCTCATTCTTCTCTTCTGCAGACTAAACAATCCCAGTTCCCTCAGCCTCTCCTCATAAGTCATGTGTTCCAGTCCCCTAATCATTTTTGTTGCCGTCCGCTGGACTCTTTCCAAGTTTTCCATATCCTTCTTGTAGTGTGGGGTCCAAAACTGGACACAGTACTCCAGATGAGGCCTCACCAATGTCGAATAGAGGGGAATGATCACGTCCCTCAATCTGCTGGCAATGCCCCTACATATACATCCCAAAATGCCATTGGCCTTCTTGGCAACAACGGCACACTGTACACTCATATCCAGCTTCTCGTCCACTGTAACCCCTAGGTCCTTTTCTGCCGAACTGCTGTCTAACCATTCGGTCCTTAGTCTGTAGCGGTGCATGGGATTCTTCCATCCTAAGTGCAGGACTCTGCACTTGTCCTTGTTGAACCTCATCAGATTTCTTTTGGCCCAGTCCTCCAATTTGTCTAGGGCCCTCTGTATCCTATCGCCACCCTCCAGCATATCTGCCTCTCCTTCCAGTTTAGTGTCATCTGCAAACTTGCTGAGGGTGCGCTCCACATCATCCTCCAGATCATTTATGAAGATATTGAACAAAACTGGCCTGAGGACCAACCCTTGGGGCACTCCACTTGATACCAGCTGCCAACTAGACATGGAGCCATTGATCACTACCCGTTGAGCCCGACAATCTAGCCAACTGTCTATCCACCTTATAGTGCATTCATCCAGCCCATACTTCTTTAACTTGCTGGCAAGAATACTGTGGGAGACCGTGTCAAAAGCTTTGCTAAAGTCAAGGAGCAACACGTCTGCCGCTTTCCCCTCATCCACAGAGCCAGTTATCTCGTCATAGAAGGCAATTAGATTAGTCAGGCATGACTTGCCCTTGGTGAATCCATGCTGACTGTTCCTGATCACTTTCCTCTCATCTAAGTGCTTCAGAATTGATTCCTTGAGGACCTACTCCATGATTTTTCCAGGGACTGAGGTGAGGTTGACTGGCCTGTAGTTCCCAGGATCCTCCTTCTTCCCTTTTTTAAAGATGGGCACTACATTAGCCTTTTTCCAGTTGTCCGGGACTTCCCCAGATCACCATGAGTTTTCAAAGATAATGGCCAATGGCTTTGCAATCACATCTGTCAACTCCTTTAGCACTCTCGGATGCAGCGTATCCGCCCCATGGACTTGTACTCATCCAGCTTTTCTAAATAGTCCCGAATCACTTCTTTCTCCACAGAGGGCTGGTCACCTCCTCCCCATGCTGTGCTGCCCAGTGCAGTAGTCTGGGAGCTGACCTTGTTCGTGAAGACAAAGGCAAAAAAAGTATTGAGTACATTAGATTTTTCCACATCCTCTGTCATTAGGTTGCCTCCCTCATTCAGTAAGGGGCCCACACTGGGACATACATTCCTATACAACTTTGAGGGGCTCGGCCCTAGTTCCCACAGACTTTCAGCAGCACTGAGGCACCCAGCTGTCACCTGTGCCTGTGAAAATCTCAATATGTGGCTCAATGTGGCAACTAACCGCCCCTCTGCTTCACAACACGGTTGAAGCACATCAAAGGGCAGCATAGGGGGTTTGCTTGCACTGATCTGATTGTACCACATCTGCACAGTGGATAAACAGAGGGCTTTTCGTTTCCAGGCCAATGAAACATTCTTCCACAAGCAATAAATTTTGTTTTGTTTTAAAATAAATATTAAAGAAAAAGTTGAACGACACAAAGATTTAGCCCTGAAAATTCTGAAATAGCCTGGCTGCATTTTCCTTGCCTAGCGAGTGATCAAGACATATAGTTACAGCTTCATTCAGAAATGTCATATGGAAATGTCATTTTGATACTAAAATGATGTTTCCAAATGTATGTTCAGTTCATCGAAGAATTTAGTCTCATTCATCTCTCCTATTGGACAGAAAATGGACAATAAATTATTGAGGCCCAGAAAGCAAATAACCACTGACAAAATATACCAGGCTGATAAAGGGAACAGATGTTAGTTTGATTTTCTTTTCTACCTTAACATCTCCTGTTATCTCTTTATTGTTGAATGTTGTTCCATAGGTTGTCAGCTACTTTGACGCTGGGTCTGCTTTCACCATTGCTGTCTCTCAAAGTAGTTTTCACAATGGTAGCAATGAGACAACAGCCAAGGAAGGCAGTCGTGTCAAATGGACACCAGCAGAGCACTGGAAAAAATATATGCATGCTTTCACCAGAACATATGGACGTAGGAACAAGTCCCACATTATTCCACTCTAGAAAGTGATCTCTGGGCAACAAAACCTTTTATTTTCCAAATGCATTTCATTAAGGTGTATTGCCTAAAAGACATGAGATGATATTGTGGTGTAATGGACACTATGGGCTAGGACGGGGAGTCAGGAACACTGGCATAGGAACAGAAGGATTTGCAGACTGGCTCAGAGCAGCCACTTCTGTAGTCCGGTCTCCTATCACCAACAGTGGTCAGTTCCAGATGTTTCAAAGGAAGGTGTAAGAACCCTGCAGGAGCAGCTGTGAGATAATATAACCCCCACAGTAGATGTCCTCCTGGTCTCCAATAGTTACACAGGCACAAGGTTTAATATCTCTTCTGAATGTTTGTTATCCTTAAAGATGACATCCATATAACATCGAACTCCTTTTTGAGTTTTGTTAAGTTCTTGGCCTCAATGACTCGTCAAGGTATTTCCTTTTACCACTTTTGAATTTCCCACCATTTAAATTAATTGAATGTCCCCATGCTCTTGTGCTAGGCGCCAGGGAGAACAGACATTCCCGCTCTACCTTCTCCATCCCATCAATTATTTACAGACTTTTATCATGTTCACTCCTCTTCATCATTAAACCTCTGTAGCACTCTGATTTCTTGTTAAATGTATGGCATTCTCTTTCTTAAAGAGCCAAGAGATTATTAATGATCACAACGGGAAAGCACCTCAGATTTTCATCTCATCTGTAAGGCAGCACTTCCTAAAACCATGCTAAGTCATTGGCTCACTGCTGACTCACAGGGAAAAATACTGCTTATTAAATCCTCTTCAGCATTTCCTAGAGCAACTTGGATTCTCCTAGATACCCTCCCCTCCACAGACTGATCACACCTTGAGACAGAGTGCAGGGAGTTTACAGGTGATCATGCACTCTCATCACTCTGACACCCATCAGTTCCCCGCCCCGCCCCACCCATCCTAGAGAAAGCTGATTAGGCGGGTGGGCTGGGTGAGCTAACAAGCCAAGCCGATTGGCTCAAGACCAATAAAGGGTTATAGGATGGACATGCCAAGTTAGCTGAGCCAGTTTCACAGAAGCCTCAGGGAAGGGAAACTTCTCCTCCACTGAGGTCCTGAGGAGAGGGCTGAAAATACAGAGGATATCGTAAATAATTCTGTCCCACTGGACTGTGAAAGTGTTGATGGAGGGAATGCAAATGAACAACACAGTGGATATGTAGTCAGTGGAGTCTGAGCTGGTTTCTGTGGGGCTAGAAGGCAGGAGTGGACCACACTACATGCCTGAACTTGATTAGCCTGCAAGATACGATGCAAATACAGGCCAAGGAGATATGGCTGCAGGCCAGTTAAGAGATGCATTTGCTTAGAAAAACAGCCCGGCCACTAAAAAATGTAACAGAATGTGCAATGCTGTAAGGATAAAACTAGATAAGTGTCTATCCCTAACTGACATCAAAGTGTTTTTTTAAAGCTGGTCAAGTGGCACTCATATAACAATTCAGTGCTAAGTAACAAAAAGTAAAGGGCACACCACCTTATATACTTTCCTTGGCCTGTGGATACAGCACTGAACTGAGAGAGAAGAGACCTGGGTTTTATTCCTAGCTCCACCACTGACCTGTTGTTTGACCCCAGGAAAGTCACTCCACTTCCCCGTGACTCTGCTTCCTCTACTACTCCTGGTCTAATAAAGCTCTTTAGAGCAAGGACCATTTCTTGGTAGGTGTTTGTGTAACCCATACACCTTCTGGGTGTGGTGTTCTGTCCCATCTAGTGGCACTGAGACCACTTAAAGAGTGAGCCCACTGAAAGAGAGAGATAGCTAATAGCTAGTTGGTTTTTGGCTCATGCACTAAGCTCTAGAGGTCCCCGGTTTGATCCCACCCGCTGACAACTGGGGTCTGTCGGCATTACATTTGTACAGTGCCTAGCACAATGGGGCCCTGAGTTCTGTGGCGGTCCCCATGTGCTGCTGTGATATAAAACTGCTAATGGAGTCAGTGGGAGTTTTGCCTGTGTAGAGCCTGCAGCATTTGGTAAATACATAAGTTAGGTCCATGTTTCTAAGTATTCCGTTCTTGGATGGAAATGGAAAACACATCATTAATTTTTTTAAAAGTATTATTGTGATTAGTCAAAGTTGAGTTTTTATGGCAAATCAAAGGAAACTTGTTTTCCCAATGAAATCTAGTATGACATTCATTTCCTAAGTAGTTCCAGTTTGAGTTGTAATACCCATAGTGATCTATATGATCAACGCTAAAGACCTAATCCAAAGGCCAGTGAAATAAATGGAAAGATATCCATTGACTCCTCTGGGAGTCAGATGAGACTATACAGCATGACTTTGATCTAATGCATGAATCTGCCTTTGCGGTTGATCCAAAGCCCAGTAAAGTCAACAGAAAGATTCCCATTGACTTCACTATGCATTGGATCTCTCACGCTGTTAATATACCAAGAGTCCATTAGCATAATAATGTTTATACTGTGCATGTCTGGATTTGTTTGTTCCAGGCTCAAGATATACTGAAGAACAGAAATAAAATAACCACTTTGCCCTTTAGAAAATGTTTTAGAAGTTTAACAGACACAGTTATTACCAAATAAAATGATACCAGATTTGTGGGATGAAATTTATTCTGGACTCAGTTACTCGAAATTACAAAATCTATTCCAAGGGTCTCTTTAATCATAAATGCAAGTCCTTGAAAAAATAATCAAGGATGGGTAGTTTGGATTTCAATAACCATGGGAAGATCTTGAGAAACCAAGAATCTGAAGTAAGTTCCATTTTGTCATTGGGAAAATGCAAAATTGTCAGTCTTATTCATGTGTTGATATAATAGTACCTTTCCTTTAGGGTAATTTTTTTCTTTTCACCAAAGGATAATACATTGTGGTTCAACATGCAGTAAAACTGATTTTTCCCCCCCTCAAGCCATAGATTCTTTTTGCTTTGTTTACATATAGAAAATAGTTCTTATTATGGAGAAGACAGCAGCTGAAGCAATGAGTTATGGAAGTTATAGTTAGGCAAGCGGTGAGTGGACTGGCTAAAAATCGTGCTTATCCTATTTTATTTTCTACACTACCTCCACTGTCCCTACCCTAACCAACTTCTTTGTTTTATTCACCCGTTACGTGTTGTAAGATGTGGGGGCCCAGAAATGTCTCTTACTGTGTGTTTTCACAGCCCTTAGGACAATGGAGCCTTGTCCAGTTGGCCTGTAGGTCCTATAAGAATATAAATGTTAATTAATAATAAAGTTATAGAAAAGATCCAATCTCTCTCATGTCTAATATGCCCTAATTATCATACACACACCCACACCCCTTTTAAAAGTCTTCCTTGGCATTCATGAGGCTAATGAACCCAGCAAACTCATCAAGGTAATCTGTTAGGAGATCACCAGGAAACTTTTTCTGGAGTCTTTTCAAGTCTATTTAAAATTTAACTTCAAAAGCACGCTGCACACAAGAGGCTGTACAGAAGAGGCAGAGTTTAGTGGTTAGAAGAGGTGATGGAAATTCTGAGTTTCTAGGTTCTGACCCTAACTTTGTCAGCCAATCACTGGACCTCTCTCTTCCTCACTTCACCCAGCTGTAGGACGGGTAAGATTTGGCATGTCTACTCTGCCCAACATTCTGGGGTGTAAATAGCAGTACGCACCAAAATGCTGTGCTGTAACTCACCCATAGGGATGCTGCAGGCACGAAGAAAAGGTTCCCAGTTGGCATTCACATAGTCCTCTTCAAACAGGACTACATTAATGCCAAGTCGGAACTCTTCAGTTCAAGCCCACAGCGTCCACACAGGGGAATTATAGTGCAGCACTTTTCACATCTCTGTAATCCAAACTTTCGGGCAGTGTAGAGATGCCCATACAATTGTTACAATCCCACAAACAGGAATGTGGTAAAAATTTACTGATATTATTGTTTGATCAAAAGCTCTCTCGATGGGCCTGCTTCAATGCCCAATGAAATCACCAGAAAGCCTCCCATACTTCAGTGAGCGTTGAATGGGATTCTGATTTCAGAGTAACAGCCGTGTTAGTCTGTATTCGCAAAAAGAAAAGGAGTACTTGTGGCACCTTAGAGACTAACCAATTTATTAGAGCATAAGCTTTCGTGAGCTACAGCTCACTTCATCAGATGCATATCGTGGAAACTGCAGCAGACTTTATATATACACAGAGAATATGAACCAATACCTCCTCCCACCCCACTGTCCTGCTGGTAATAGCTTATCTAAAGTGATCATCAGGTGGGCCATTTCCAGCACAAATCCAGGTTCTCTCACCCTCCACCCCCCCACACAAATTCACTCTCCTGCTGGTGATAGCCCATCCAAAGTGACAACTCTTTACACAATGTGCATGACAATCAAGTTGGGCTATTTCCTGCACAAATCCAGGTTTTCTCACATCCCCCCCACCCCCATACATACATAGTCTATTGCAGTTGTTCTTGTTATTAATGATGATTATTATTGGTCCCTACGCATGCCATGTGTGCTAAAACAATAAGAAAAGAGGAGAGCATTAACAAAATTAAATCTTAATTAAATCTTTGTCTAAGTAGCGTGTCCCAAATTTCTGGTCATCTGCAAAACAGCTGGTCCACATGCTCTCACTCTCATTAAAAGATTTTTAGAGTGTAATTTGGATGAGAGTCCATGAATTATTCACTGCCTATTGCTGCAAATTCATCTATTTTTGCTCCTCCCCCCCCGCTCAATCCCCCCTGTCTTTTTTCTCCCTGTATCCCTGGGATTATTTAATAAGGACAGCAGAAGAGCCAGATGTTTCTGTTGTAAGGGCAAACACAGTACCTGTGGGTCATGGGTGGTGAGTTATTAAATGTAAATTGCCTATTATTTAAAACTTTCCAGAGCTTGGCATTTTTCATATCAAAATCCCACAGAGCCCTAAAAAGATGTTGTTAGTTTTCACCATAAAAAAATTTCTAGCAATGTATTAACTTATCAAATACATTTCAGTAGTAAAGCTCCTAATCCTGACTGAGAGGAGACCCTTTTTTGCTAGCGATTTTGTTTTCCATGTAATTTCATAGCATCAGGATGTCCTGCCACAGTTTTGGAAAGAAAGACAAGCATTCCAAGGGATATAGGTTTTTCGAAGCATTTCTTAGCCCGGTTACTTGCCAGCTACAGAAAGAGCAACTTGATTCCCAGCCACTAAAAAAAAATAAATTAAATTAAATTAAAAAAAGAGCCACGTTTTCTCTCCCCATCTCCCACTCCCCCATCCTTCAGACTGGAAGAACTTTGTCAGAACAGCACATTAATAGAGTAGCAAAATCACATACAACTTTGATATAGCAAAGATGTATCAATGGCAGTTTCACGACAGAGATTGCTGAATGGCTCGGACCTTCACCTCCATAGTTGGCCAACTAGCAGACACTATGAACGTTTTACTTTCTACTCTGCTTTGGTCAGATAATAGAGTTGCTATTTATATTTTCAATGTGTGTGCTGCAAGGGGTGTATTTAGGGTGAAATTTACCCAGGGGCAGAAGGCCTAAGGAAGGTTTTCCACATCACTGAAGCTTTGTATTGTTCTTCCATGGCTCTCAGACACAGGGACCACATAAGAAGTCTTCATACCCTGGCATACCATACAGGTGCTCCATACCAGCCTCAAAATAAACTTTTGCAGAGGGGGAGCCATTGGAAGTGGGCTGGTGATGGAAGCTAATGGATTTGGACTTATATGGATCAAGTAGTATTTGGGGGAGTGAATGGGGTGCCCCACTTAATCTGCCAAATCTTTGAGTGAAATAGATTTCACAGGCCCAGTTCTCGCCAATTTCATGACCAGAACTCAGTTCTCCCATAAATCAATAAGATGTCACTAAGTGCCTATATAGGCAATTAGAGTATGATCCAGCAGACATTTAAGACAATAAAAAGACTTCCATTGACTCCGATGGACATTGGATCAGGCCTTTTTAGCACATATTTGAAGGGTGCAGGCATGAGGCTGAAGACTGAGTGATGTCTGCTACCAAAGAAGTGGAACTGTAACCCTTAAATGAACTACCCAAGGGTTTTTGCTTTTGTGCAATGGGAAAATATAAAGTGGACAAGATACAGGTGTGGTTTACATGTGTGAAGCTCCATTGACTTAAGAGTGATGATGATTTACACCAGCTAAGGATTGGACCCACTGTGTGAAAAAAATATGCAAAAGGGTAGAGCTGGTCAATGATTACAGACACAAATGGCCACAAACGTATTCACACTCCATTCTGTTCACTATTGGTGAACATTCATGTGAAAGGGCTTTTGTTCCCAGCAATGTTCGCAGAATAGCCGTTCTTCTTCCCAACACCTATCTGCATATATGACCAAAATCACCCAATCAGGGAGCAAAGTCAACATCATGTGATTTAGATCACCAATCACAAATCAATATACAGGGAAAAATCATCAATAACAGTTTATGAAGAACCTATAGGTTAGAATGAGTTCACATAAGTTGGTGAGGAAATGGTTACAAATAGCAAATATTCTTGTGCATTTGTGAATAGGAAAAACAGTCTAAAGGTCTTAAATAATTTTGTAATGAATAATACAACCAGACCAAGAAAACATTTAAATCTGTACTTACACAAGGCAGTATAAGCATGGATATTTCATCGCATACAGCCATTTAGAAAGCAGACATCAAAAGCCACTTCATAATTTGCAATACAGCAGAAAGGAGTTGGTCCAAATAAAACACTTTCTTGTACCAGAAATGGTATTTATTAAAAACCAGAATTTGGATAGATGCTATTTGTAGATAATTTATATTAGTTACATATTTCCTACACATATACATGTAAAATATGATCAAATAAAATAAAATAAAATAAAACCCACCCCCAGTTCTATGGAGTAAATTTACAAATGAAGTATTTCCTTTTTACAGGCACATCCTCAGATATTTGAGGATTTTGTTAAACTTAAATCATCAAGTCTAACTACCAATTAGGGACAAGACAAGCATTGTAGAACAATTGCCTATCAGTAATTTTCAAAACATTCTGCAATTATGTGTCAAGGCACAAAAAATTATCTTTAGGACAGGGGTGCTGGAACAATTTCTATAGTGGGGGTGTTGGGAGCCATTGAATCAAACTTTACATCTTGTATATAATAGAATCCACTTCAAGCCAGGGGGTGTGGCAGCACTCCTAATTCCAGCACCTATGCTTTAGGATTTACCATGTCATGATGGTGACCTTTCATTATTCAAATCATTGCCTGGTTAAGATGCCTCCCATTAGCCTTTTAAGGAGCAAACTGAAGTGAAACAAAATGTAGTAGCAAAACACTAACAGAGTGATAAACAGCGGGTAAGGGAATTTAATTGGCTGAGGAGAGAGGCTGACTATATATATAAAGAAGTAGGCAGGACCTGGGCAGAAAGAAAGAAGAGAATGGCAACGGAAAGGTTGTGGGGCCCAATATGTAGGCAGTCAGCTTCAGGACAGAGAAACTCTGCAAGCAGCAGAACTGGTCAAAATATTTCAGATCTCAACATCTAGAGGAAATTTTGAATTTAAAAATGTTGACATTCCAGACATTCCAATTCTGTGGGGAAAACAAGAAAATATTTTGGGGACAGAAACAGATTTTTTTTTTACCAGCTCTAGTAAAAAGTAACAAAATATTTGATGAAACTCTGCAAGGAAGGTAGAGGGACAATGTTGAACACTAAAGTCTACCAGTTTGTCAAGGAAACATTCCAAGTGATTCCTAGCTTGCCACAGACTCTTAAGAGAAACTGAGTCCTGAGTCTCAGTCCAAAGCCTTAACCAGAAGACCATCCTTTCTCCCATTGACTTCCCTGGGATTACATGTGGAGTCAGGTAGTACTCAAGGTGAATAAAGGTGTCATAATCTGGTTCCTATAATTGCAAGCTTTTTTGAGGAGGGTCTGTCTTTTTGTTCTGTGTTTGTACAGCACCTAGCACAATGATGACCTCATCCATGACGGGGGCTGTGCAAGATGCTACCATCATGCAAAGAAGAAATAACTAGCATCAAATATTCAGTAATAATGCAAACACCTGCGTGTAATTAGCTTTTAGCAAGTTTGGGAAGGCAACTAAATACAGAGTGAAATTATCACTAAAATGGCGGCCAGAATTGCCCCTGAAGGCAACTTTTACCAATGTCTTGTCCTTTATTCTCAAGAAAATATTCCTGAGGCCTCAACCCCTCTTGAAAGCAATGGACGTTCTTGCACTGACCTTACTGAGAGCTGGATCAGGTAAACTTGGCAGAGAAATTTTGAGCACAGAAAATAAGTTTTGGAAGAACCCAGCTTGTTTTCTTAAAAGGAAAAATTGCAGTGCACGGGGCAGGAAATAGCACACTCATGGGTGGTTTCCTCCTCACCAGAAGTTTATACACTGCAGCTGAGACAACACAGTGCAAAGACCTAAGTTGGAGTTTCACAAAAAGGATTCCCACAGCAGTGGGGCTGGGTTTGGATCCCGGTAAAGGATGGTCTTTTGAGGTATGTACATATTCAAGTATTTGATGCCATTCCTCACGGGGTGGAGTTATTTTTCCCAACAGGATGTATCGCCTAGCTTCCATTCCAAACAGCGATCAGTCAGCTTTTCAGTAGACAGTTTTCTATATTTTCATTCACCGTGGTTCCCTTACAGAAAACAGTCCCAAAGACATTGATGGATAGCCCCAACCCTGAAGGCCATTTCAGTATAAGCTGTTGCTGCCTCATGGAACCACGGCTGCTTGCCCATGAAGTCAAACGCGGATTCAAAGACTGATCCATTCTGGAATTTGTGCCTGACACGGTGTCCATTAAGTTATGCAAACATGCTAATTGGCAACATAAAATAAAACAGCAGTCTCTGGCCCTTCCAATAATGTTTCCTTTGGGGCTCAGCAGGGAAATGCCGCTAACATGAATGTTTTGTTAATGTTAGCGACAGTGACTGTAAACTACACTGGAAAAAATTTAATGGATATTTCAAAAGAAGCTCAGGTTTATAATTTTTTTACTCCCCAATCAGACAGAAATATTGAGGGACTAGAAACCCTTTGCATGGCTTCTTTGGTGGCATTATGGAGTATAGATGCAACTATTTTACTATTTATCTCTTGCAAAGGTCTGGCATGTGGCAATGTTGTTAGTGATTTGTATTACGGTAATGCCATAGATCCCAACCTAGAGTGAGACACCATTGCTCTATAGACACTGTAGAAACCCCTAGATATAGACAGTGTCTGTCCTGAAGAAAGTATAATTTAAATATAGAGAGTGGGAGAAAGGAAGCATTTCTATTAGCCCCACTTTACAAAACGGACACCCAGTGAGTGATTTGCCCACTGGGAGTCTGTGGCAGAGCTGGGAATGGAACCTGAAGCTCCTGAGTCCCAGTCAAGGGCCTCACCCAATGGGTCATCCTTCTTCCTGTATTAGTGCAGTCATGGTATACAGGACCATGCCTATTTACGTTAGAACAGAACTTGTCCCTAAGGCCAACCGACACATCCTGCACTGGTATAGCCCTCTTGCAGGGACTGATCGAAACTGGCCTGTGTGGCTTAGAAGAGGGTTTTTATGCACTGAAACAAGAACACGTAAAGCCATGCCGGTGTAGATCTATCAGGATGTACATTTCCACACAGTGGACAGACCCCTGGTCCCATTCCCTGTCCTCACTCAGTTTATGGTGCCATGGGCCTCTCATCACCTAGTACAGGAAAATTCACGGACATGCCAGGATATCCTCAACTCTGGCCCCATTCCAGCTACATACAATCCCTTGCAACTCACCACAGCTAACCTCCCTGCCACAAAGAGCTTTCCTCACCTCATCCAACCTGCTCTCCCTTCCCTCATCCAGAATAACCGCTCAGGCTCTTTTTGACAACACTTAGCTGTACCATGGTAACAGAGTAGTCAAAGCCAAAAGGTCAGTTGTGCCCTAACAATCACACCCCCCTTTCCCCCATAATCAGAGCCCAACACACTAAAATTGCACAACAGAATGGATGAAATTACTTTCCTTCCTTTCCCTTTCCAGGACAGCAGAGTCCCCCCCTAGTAGTATGAGGGTGATACTGCAATGGCGCATCAGCTGTCCACTCTGGGAAGTATGAGAGTTCTTCATGAGTTGTGGTAGGCATTCATTCACCCATCCATCCCCACAATATTTTGAATCATTCCTAGATCCACTGCCCTATCAGGAACGCAGACAGATGCCTACTGCAGAAAAGGATCTGGGTATTATAGTGAATCACAAACTAAATATGAGTCAATACTGTAATACCGTTGCAAAAAACCCAGACATCATTATGCCATGTATTAGCAGGAGGGTTGTAAGCAAGACATGAGAAATAATTCTTCCACTCTACTCAGCACAGATAAGGCCTCCGCTGGAGTACTGTGTCCAGTTCTGGGCACCACAGTTTGGGAAAGATGTGGATAAATTGGAGAAAGTTCAGAGAAGAGCAACAAAAATGATTAAAGGGCTAGAAAACATGACCTACAAGGAAAGATTGAAAACATTTGGTTTGTTTAGTCTGGAGAAGAGAAAACTGAGATGGGACACGATAACAGTCTTCAAGTATGCAAAAGGTTGTTATAAAAAAGAGGGTGATAAATTGTTCTCCTTATCCACTGTGGACAGGACAAGATGTAATGGGCTTAAATTGCAGCAAGGAAGAGTTAGGTTAGACATTAGGAAAAAGCTTCCAAACTCTAAGGTGGTTAAGCGCTGGAACAAATCCCCTAGAGAGGCTGTGGCATCTCTGTCATTGGAGGTTTTTAAGAACAGGTTAGAGAAACACCTGTCAGGGATGGTCTAGATGATACTTCGTCATGCTTCAGCACAGGGGACTGGACTAGATGACGTATTGATGTCCCCTCCAGTCTTACGTTTTTATGATTCCAAGGCTATACAGTGATCCCGGGGCAAACAGACTGCTGTCATGGCATAGCTTGTGATCTGCATAGCTAGTTATTCCAGTGGCTAGAAATCCCCACAATTGCATCTATGCCTGGCTACAAATTCCACACTCCCATATAGGCCTCTCTTGCCAAAAATATCTGCCTTTGCTCCTATTCCCCTTTAAAACCAGTTGGTTTTGACCAGTTAGTTTTGTTTGACCTTTAGATAATTTTCTTATTTCTCTTTTGTGTGTGTGTGTGTGTGTGCATGAACACAGAAATAAAGTGATGTGAAAGACAGGAAATTCTTTTGGTTTGTGTTCTTGGTGTTCAGCTGGATATGCAAAGTGGCTGAGAAGGAACTTACTCACAGTGGTTTTGAGACTATTGGGAAAAGAGTAAACTGCTTCCTGACCCTGATTTATATTGAGACGTGAATAAGGTGGGACCAAACTCCTTGCTGGTGTAACCCCATTGACTTTCATCTGGGTTACATCAGGGATGGATTTCGCCTATCCTTCCTTACCATTTTACTAGGGAAGTCATGGTACGGGTAGCGGCATCACTTTTAGTAAACAGAGCCTCCGGTTATCACAGTGAAACTCCTTAGAGAATTTTATTGAAACAGACTGATAAAAAAGATCTCGTTAGCAATACCACTCCCTAAGCGTCCTTTCTAGCACTGTGAAATGCACCTTCCCTGGTGAAACCAACAGCATGCAATCGCTTTGCTCAATCTAAAACCCCAGCTCACACCAGCAGTAACTACAAATAAATTGGTTGGAGCCAGTAATTTGATCTCATTCTCATTTACTGGAGCGGAATGGAAGAATGGCCACACTGGGTTAGACCAATGGTCCATCTAGCCTCTGACAGTGGCCAGTGCCAGATACTTCCGAGGGAATGAACAGAACAAGGTGATTGCCAGTGAGCCACCCCCTGTTGTCCGCTCCCAGCTTCTGGCAGAATGATGAAACAGTATGAGAACTCAGTTCAGATAAAACAGTGGCATAGGGACCGGGTGCCTGACATGGCTCCTATCACCCTCCTGTTGCATAGTAGAGAAAAAGGGAGTGGTCAGAAGAAAGGAGGAGTGATGATGTCATACTGATCCCCTGCTGCCGTTTTGACTCCCTTTTTCAAGCCAGTATAAGTGAAAACAGCTCTTCTCTTTGCTGCTTTAGCTCCATGGAGAGGGACTAGTCCTGCACTGAAGCTGAGAAAGGATCACAGCTGTGCAGAGTTAGTCCCTAAAGTGTGCTACGTGTGCTCTGCCATGGGTGAGGCTCCAGCCCTGATTCCAGCTGTTCACTTCAGTGGACCTTTCCATATGTTCAGAAACTAGATCACATAACTCAAGCCACCAGGACTAGACGTGGGTGTACAAAGAACCAACCCCAGGTCACAGCACATTGATATTTGAAGGCAAATGATGTTCTTAGAAGCAGCTCATCCCATTGCTACTTTTGAACACTCGGCCGTTCGGGAAAATTACAGACTCGGGGTATGTCTACACTGCAAAGAGAAACCCGCGGTGCCAAGTCTCAGACCCCAGGTCAGTTGACTGAGGCTCATGGGGCTAGGACTTTGGGGCTAAAACATAGCAGTGTAGACATTCCCCCTTGGGCTGGAGCCAGGGCTCTGAGACCTTACCCCTTTGCTGGATTTCAAAGCCCAGGCTCCAGCACACACGGGAACATCTATACTGCTGTTTTCAGCCCCACAGCCTGAGCCTCAGGTGCCCAAGTCAATTGAACTGGGCTCTGAGACTTGGCACCGTGGGGTTCTCTTTGCAGTGTAAACATACCCGCAGGGACAGAGCTGGGAGCAGAATCCAGCATTACAGTTCGGCGAATAACAAATTTTTCAGGTCACTGGCCATTTTGAAAAAAGTCAAAAAAATTCATTTCAGGTAAAAAAAAACATTTTGCTTTGAGAAAACTGAAATGTTTCATTTTAATTTTGATCATTTTAAAATGTTTTCGATTTTACTAAAGTCAAATTAAAGACAATTTTGGAATGAAACGTCATTTCAGACCAAAATATTGAAATGTTTCATTTTGAAACAAAACATTTTTTTTGTTTGATTTGGTTTAGCTTTTTTCCCAAAATGAACAATTCATGAAACTGACCCAAATTTGCAAACACGTTTGGGTGTTTCCGAATCTCCATTTTCCACAGAAAAATGTTTCAGATGAAATTTTCCCCAGATCTCCCCAACTAACAATCCCCTGCTCTGTCTGGCTTTACTCTAACTTCCATTACACTTCTTTCCACAAAGTGGTACGATGAGAGGAAAGCTTAAGTGGTCTCCAGTTAAGGCTCAATGAATTATGTTCATTTCCAGCATAAGTTTTTGGCTGATAAATAACAGCTTCATGCACCAGCAGCATACAGCACTTAGCCTGTTTAATCAAAGGCCACTCTCATGCATCAGTTGGCTTTGGGAAATCATGTTTATTCACTGGAGTAGTCTTGAACCATTATGCACATTTATCAGCAAAACACATTTATTTTATGTCACCACTGCAGTAACCCAGGCCTTTACAGTCAAGCAAGTGGGCGAAGGAAGATTCTGAAAAATAAGGGTCTCATCTAGAATGAATACAACAAATATGGGGGTAGTCCCAGTGACTTTTAAAAGGATTTGTAGGGAAGGAAAAGGAGCAGCAGGAGAAAGAGAATGAGCATTTTCTAGGGTTGTTATTATTATGATTAATTCGTATTGTAGTAATGCCTAAGTACCCTGACAAAGATCAAGGCCCCACTGTGCTCAGTGTTGTAAGAAATGGTCCCAGCACTGATAAGCTTACAGTCTAAATATACAAGAGAAAGAAAGGAAGTATTATTATCCTCAATTTACAGATGGGATTTGAGACAAAGAGGAACTACGTGACGTGGCCAAGGTCACACAGGGAGTCTGTGGCAAAGCCATGAACTGAACCCTGAGTTCTACTCTAGAGCCCTAACAAGACTATCCTTCACATTCCTGCATTCTCATTCTGACTCCAGGCTTTGGGCTTGCTATCCATGCACATTTTCAAACGCGTCCATAAATTTTGAGGCCCAACTTGAGACATTTTTGGTTTAAAACGCTCGCTGCAAGTCAGTGGAAGCTGTTGCTGTCGAGCGCTGCTGAAAATCGGCCCGAAGTATCAAGCTGAGGGATCAAACACTGAGACATGTTTAAATTAGAGAACACTTTGGAAAATATTGGTTGTGACTTGGATGAGCCTTAGGGCTCGTCTACACTGAAATATTAGATCTACCTAGCAACGTTGCTCAGGGTTGTGAAAAATGTTGTGCCCTGACTCCACAGTTAGGTCCACCTAGCCCCCAGTGTAGATGCAGCAAGGTCCACAACAGAATTATTCCTTCAACCTAGCTACTGTCTCTCATGTAGATGGATGACCTACATTATGGAAAAATCCCCTTTCACTGATGTAGGAAAAGTCTACACCATGGTGCTACAGCAGTCCATGTGCAGTTCTGTAACGGCTATAGTGTAATCATCCCCTTAGTAAAAAGAACAGGAGGACTTGTGGCACCTTAGAGACTAACAAATTTATTAGAGCATAAGCTTTCGTGAGCTACAGCTCACTTCATCGGATGCATCCCCTTAGTGTACCTGGTGTAAAACGGGCATGAAAATACTTACCTATCTCCAAGGAGTGCTGTGAGATTTACATTACTCTCATATATTAATGTATGTATTTATGTATTAATACATATATTAAAGCATGCTGGGAATCTTTCATGAAAGAGAGGTACAGTAAACGTGCATCTAAACCCAATATACTATCACAAAGACACAAAAGTTCTGAACTGGCAAATTTGTGTTTTGAAACAACAAACTTTGGTGACCACACACCAAAACTACATAATGCGTGTCAGAAATGAGACATTTTGGATCAGATTACACTATTCATTTACATTGAAAGGGGGAAAATTCTTGGTTACAAGATCTGTTTCACTGAGAAAAACCCGCCTGGAACATATTTGTCAGTGGAAGTCTGAATATTAAAGGCACCTTCTGCAGAAGGATGAATCAAGGCTAGAGGGTGTCTAAAATTAAATAAAAACCTAAATTTAAGCACAGACTCAGAAGACTCTAGAGTATTTTATATTCCAGATATGAATGAAGTCTCATGTTTCCAGTATATTGTGTGTTTTTGTCTGCCAAACTGAAACCTTGGTTGAACAGCCTGTAAAAATATGCTTATTTTATATGCTTTATGTGCTGATTGTTAAAAACAGAGGCATGATATCCATGTGAATTTTTGTATACACACTTGTGCACTAACATTTAGGCTCAGAAGGCATACCTACATGGATCAATAGGAGTTTAGCATTAGAGGTAGGACTGGTCAGGAAACAGTTTTCCCATTCCATGGGAATTTTCAGGATATTTTCCTGTCCTGAATCAGGCCAAAGATTCGAAACCTTGAAAATTTTCACAAACTGAAAATGCAAATAAACAAATAAATCAGATTGGGTTGATCAAAGCATATTGTTTCCCATCATTTTGAAATGTTTCATTTGAAGATTAACCTTCTGTATTTTGTTATAGTTTTTTTCTTAATCTTACATGAACAAAGTTTTAACCAAAAGTTTGTTTAGAACAAGAAAGCTGACCTCTTTTGTTTTGAAATTGTCAAAACAGCACATTCTGACAATTTCAAAACATTTTTTCCCCCAAAAAAAATCTTTTGAAAGTGGAAATTAATTTAAACCGATCCTCTTCAGCAAACAGTTTTGATGTCAGCAAATTGACATTTTCTGGTGGAAAAGCATTTCATCAACCAGTTCCTGACCTGCTCTAATTATAAGCAAACGTAGACGTGAACCAAAAGCATGTGTGCAACCAAAACTACAGTTGCCCATGTGGGGCTCAAGTTTCTACTTGACATCCATCTTCTGACCCCTGGTTTTCCAGACATGTGTACCCCCCCCTCAATTTTTCATTCGATTGCTGGAAGTAGGAAGAGCCAATACACCCTGCCTTTTGAGGCAGTGGCTATCCATGCACATTTTCCCAATTGGAGGGGGCTTGAGGGTAAGGGTCCAAGTTTGTGCACTTACTCAAAATTTCATAGGCTGCGGAGCCGAGGGGGCCATGGCCCGACCATTTTAAAGCAGTGGTCCCGTACCAAATCAGTATGGCTGCTGCCAGAACAGTGCGGAACATCGCTCCAGCTAGTCACAATGCCACTGACATTGGACCCGGTTGCTTCTCTATTCAGACGGGTGGGTGGCCAGGCCAAATTTCAGTCAGAGGTTTTTGTCACGGGGCTGCAATGCCACTCAAATTTGGCCCGACCACTCGTCTGTTTAGATGGAGGAGCAGCTGGGCCAAATGGTGTTACCAACGGAAACGGAGGGAGTCTATTCCTGTACGCCAGTGGGCAGGAGACTCCACTGAGAACTCGACTGCTGGAGGCATCAGATCATGCACCGTGTGAGTATGAAAGAGGGGAGGCTTGGAGTCCCTGCAGGAGGAGGGGGGAGCAGGGATCAGAACGTGGTCCCTGCCAGTGGGAGTGGAGGCAAGGAGCAGAATTTGCCTCCCTCCTCTCCCCCAAGAAAACTCTCCATTGGCACCCCTGCTTTGTGGTGGGAGTGGGGTTCTAGATCTGGATCCAGCTTTTACTGTTCAAGCCCAGCTCTGTTTATAAATATTTCTGATGGAGGCACAGAACTTGCCACAGAACTCCTCCTCCTCCAACAGCAAAGCTCCAGGACAATAAAACGTATTTCTACCCATCAATACTTGCATGTAGCATTTTGCAAAGCTATCGCGGGGGCAACCACTTACAAAAATCAGGGTATGGGGAACCAGGAGAGAGAATACTTAGATTCCGCAACTGCATAGAGGAGGGACAGGAACCAGCTTGTAAAATATTGAGAGAGATGTCCCTCCCATGCTTCCCCAAATCATTTGCACCTATGTTATTACAATTAACTCAATATTTTGACTGATAGCGTCTCACAAAACATGGAGCACTAGGAACCCAGATGGGAAAGCAAAAATATAAATCACTGCATTTTTCCAGGATGGAAATTCTTCATTCAGCTGAAACCATTCTCTGGAAAGCTGTCAGTTTCCTAACATAATAGTTCTTGTTAGCCTAGAATATGCTTCTCCCCCCTGCCCTTCCCACCCCGCCCCCACACACTGGCATAATGGACAGCACTGTCTTGTTGGAAGCTTCCACAATTTCTAGTTAACTGGCAACTCTAGATCCTTCCTAAGCTGACGAGCTTCAAGAAGTCTTACCGCAGCCTTGGCAACGGCGGTATCTGTTTTCACTGGATAATTTTTCTAACCACCAGACATCTTCTCTCATTGTAGCTGAAGCTTTTTTGGCTGAGTGTGGCCTAATATGCTTTACAAGAAATTGAAATAGAGCAAACTTTGCAGCCAACTGACACAGGGCAGATATTGGTTTCTACTGTGATCCTAAACATTGGTTCAGGTCTACAATGTTCAGCGTGGCTGGGCAGTTTCTAATCACACTGCCCATCCTCCCTTCCACCCCCTTTATCTTACCCAGCTACCTCCTCTCACCCTGCCACTTAGCTCTGGTTATTGGAGATACAGGCCTTCCTCCTCTGTCCAGATGGCTCTTCTCCCTTTACCCCATGGAATACCTTGTACTGTATGTTTTATGGCCCATCATTTCCAGCACCCTCAATCCATTTAAGGCCTTCATGGGGGCAGAATGCATGTGGGGCAGCAGGCCAGGGAAACACTCTCCCTAAACCCTAGCTCTACTGGGTATTTGTCTCATAATCCCTAGTAAAGCTCCTCATGAACTACTGCTAAACATGTGCTTGGGTATTATAGTTACACTGGCCTTGGATAAGTAAGTATCTACCTAGACAGTCAGTATGGCACACTAGGGATTATGGGATGCTATATGCTGTTTGCACAGTACAGCCAAAGACTGAGCTGATAAGTGTAGAAAGGGAGTGTATCACTCCTTTCTGCTCCCACATCAAACATGGGCTCTCAGCTGGTGACTCACCCACCCCAAAGCCACAAGACAAGATTTGTCACACACCCCAAGGTGTAAGCAATACCACCTAGGGGTTGGAGCAGGAGTCTGACCTAGTGGTCAAAGCAAAAATTGAAGAGTGGAACCAGAGGAGTGGTCAGGAGACAAGCCAGTGGTTGAAGCCAGGAGTTTGGAATCAGGAGTTCAGAGGCAGGCAGGAATTAGGGCTGGATACTGCCCGGCTGTGATGATTCCTCAACTTTTGTGTCAGTGAGCTCTTCTGTCTGAGCTTCCGCTAACGTGGTCTCTGCTTTCCGTGATAGCTGTCATACCTCTTGTACCTGTGTTTTCACCAGCTGGATGTGATTGCGAGTGGTCACTGAAGCTTGATGTGACCTGACTGATACGCAGCTTCCGTTGCCATCTCAGAAAGACGTAAAGCAGTCATCCAACTGGATTCTAATTTCAGGAATTCTTGCTGCTTTGTTGTCTTCACAGCTCTTGCTCCTATGATCACCTGCCATACTGCATTCATCTCTTTGGAATTCATTTTCGTAAGAAGATCTGTATATTGCTGGTGTGTGACCCACCTTTGTATACTGTTGTCATAAATATAAAGGGAAGGGTAAACCCCTTTGAAATCCCTCTTGGCCAGGGGAAAGCTCCTCTCACCTGTAAAGGGTTAAGAAGCTAAAGGTAACCTTGCTGGCACCTGACCAAAATGACCAATGAGGAGACAAGATACTTTCAAAAGCTGGGAGGAGGGAGAGAAACAAAGGGTTTCTGTCTGTCTATATGCTGTCTTTGCCAGGGATAGACCAGGAATGGAGTCTTAGAACTTTTAGTAAGTAATCTAGCTAGGTACGTGTTAGATTATGATTTCTTTAAATGGCTGAGAAAAGACTTGTGCTAAATAGAATAACTATTTCTGTCTGTGTATCTTTTTTGTAACTTAAGGTTTTGCCTAGAGGGGTTCTCTATGTTTGTAATCTAATTACCCTGTAAGGTATCTACCATCCTGATTTTACAGAGGTGATTTCTTTACTTCTATTAAAAGTCTTCTTGTAAGAAAACTGAATGTTTTTTCATTGTTCTCAGATCCAAGGGTTTGGGTCTGTGGTCACCTATGCAAATTGGTGAGGCTTTTTATCCAACATTTCCCAGGAAAGCGGGGGTGCAAATGTTGGGAGGATTGTTCATTGTTCTTAAGATCCAAGGGTCTGGGTCTGTAGTCACCTAGGCAAATTGGTGAGGCTTTTTACCAAACCTTGTCCAGGAAGTGGGGTGCAAGGTTTTGGGAAGTATTTTGGGGGGAAAGACGTTTCCAAACAGCTCTTCCCCAGTAACCAGTATTTGTTTGGTGGTGGTAGTGGCCAATCCAAGGACAAAGGGTGGAATATTTTGTACCTTGGGGAAGTTTTGACCTAAGCTGGTAAAGATAAGCTTAGGAGGTTTTTCATGCAGGTCCCCACATCTGTACCCTAGCGTTCAGAGTGAGGAAGGAACCTTGACAACTCTGTTAATGCTTCAATTAATACATATGTTTTTGAGAGAGAAGAGTAGAAGTACCGTGTGTTACCAGCAAAACTGCCCTTCTAATCAAGGCTTCATGACTGAGAGAAGTGGGCTCATGTTTTCCAATCATTCCATTCTCTTCTAATAAATCCTGTAATGGCTTCTCTGAAGGGCCGACATTTCAGGAAGTAGTTCACCAAAACATCTTTTCCTGTACAATAGGGACTGCACATAGGGCTGCTCCAAAACCCACTCCCACCACTTTATTCCATGGGCCACTCAGTCCCGAAAAATAGCATCTCCTAGCATTAGCTAGAACAGGGAACTCTTGTCCGCAGAAGCCCCGGAGCCACCATACACATGCACAGCAGCCGCCATCTCCTTGGAACCAGTGCTGGAGTGAAGCAGGCAGGGGGGAGCAAGGCCTGGACAAGATGCAGGTCTGGGGCAGCTGCACACGTGGAATGCATTGAGAGGCCACCGTGCTGCTGTGGCTCCAGGGCTTAAATGGTGATCTGTCAGCTCTTCTGACCAATCAGGGAGCACAGTCACTTAGTCAGGTATATTGGGCCCAGCCCACGTCATTGGGTTGCTAGGCAACCATGCCCAGAGGCAGCTGAGTTCCCAGCAAGATTAGCCAATAGCACATTCTGATAATCCTGGGGCAGGAACCTCCAGACACCAAAATGGGGATGAGACTAGAAAATGAAGCAACCACCCCCAAACCCTTAGAAACAATAAAGGTTGCCTGGACTCTGTGAGAGCAGGTTGGTTGGGAGTGGTGGGGGAAGAGTATGTGAGTGCCCTAGGATGGGAAGTGGATACAAGATCCTTCCTTGAATATTAAAATGTACAGGATACAGCCCTGCCTGCCTAGTTGGAACAGTTGGCCCAGCACCTGCCCCACAAACATACCTTGTAGGTTCTTGATCACACATCTGTATGCAAAATCAATTTGGCACATTGCTCAGCCCTTTGCTATAGCTGGAAAGAAAGTGGTTTTCCCATCCTTCAAGTGTTTGAGATTTTTAGTTTTTCCTGTCCCAAACTGGAACAAACATTTGAAATATCCCAAATTTTCATGAATCAATAATAAAATAAAATAATAATAATAATCAGATCTGGTTTGTCAAAACATTTTGTTTTGATAATTTTGAAGATATTTCATTTTCATTTTGACTTCTTTTTTTCTAACCTTTGTTGTTGCTGTTAGTAGAAATAAACTAAAATTTCAAACTGGAAAAAGGGTGTTTTGAACCAGAAAACAAACCTTTTCATTTTGAAAATGTCAAAATGGAACATTTTGACACTTTGTAACCATTGTTGTCCATTTTTTTTCAAATCAGGCGATGCATCCAAGCAGATCTTTTCCCACAAACAGTTTGTGTTTCAATTGATCGGTATTTTCTAAAGTAAAAAATGTTTAGTTGGAGAAGTCCAGACCAGCTCTGTCCAGCCCAATAAGAAATCAGAGTTCTTGAGGCAGTAAGTAGAATATGTATGTTGCACTTTTCATCCACAAAACCTTATAGTGCTCCTATGAGATAGGCAAGATTTTTTTTTATTCATTTCACAGATGGGTTAGCGGAGACTCACATAGAGTGATCTGAGACCTATTCAGTAGCAGATCCAAGACTAAAAAGCAAGAGTTGCCTGCTCTAACTGCTTAGCTGCACTCCTTCCCAAAACACTATTAAACTGCATCTTAAGCCCACTGAATTAGGATTGCTCCAATGCATTTCGAACACTTAATAACAAATATTGTCATTAATTACACCTGCTATCCCATAGCAAGGCAGGTAAGCCAAAACTAAAATGCAGAATGAAGAGGACAATCTACTTGCCACACATAGGGAACTACAGCTGGATTTCCTGTGTGACAGTACTATATACTTTACTGTGGAGTGAATGCTCTCTAGTGGTTAGAGCAGGGGATTGGGAAATTGGGATTGCTGGGTTCTGCTACCTGACTCTCATACTGACAGTGGACAAGTCACTTGTTCCCTCAGTGCCTCAGTTTCCCTACATGTGAATGGGTACAACAATACCTATTTTACATAGAGAAAGGATTAGCTAATGCTTGCAAAGTATTTAGAAAAAAGGTCCTATATGTCAAGGCAATGCATTGTTGCTGAATTTAATTTTGTGAATGTGAAAGAACAGTTGATGGAAAAAAGGAAAAAACATTGGAATACACTTGCCAGACCATCTCTCTCTTTATTCTAACCCACAGACTCTGTTCCTCAAGTTGATTGCTGCTTATCTTTACCTAGGGCAGCCCGGATTTTTATATGATTAAAATTTCTTTGACAATTGCTGAGGATTTACAACGTGAAATGTTTCAGTTTTCCTTATATTATGTCTTGGCATCAAAGAATCTGCACTCGGGTCCTAAGTACTGGATAAAGATGATTTCTAAGGGGAGACAAATGAATCAAGACCCTGACACCCATCTTTTTTTCATATACATCTGGTTATTATTGAACTGAGGCTTTCATGTTTTAATGATAAATTGTCTTTTCCCGCTGAAACAATGTCCCCAGACGGCCTGTCTCGGCTGAAATGTCTTCTAAGAGCATCTGCTTTTGATCTCTGGGGGTTTTAAATCTTTGGATCTAATCTCCACACTGACTGACTTGAAAGCCGATTTCCACAAAAGTAGAGTGTTAAAACTTGTAGAAACCCCTTAGAAGGGATCATTTGAAATTATTTAAGAGACTATGTTGACAATTATATTCAATATGTCTTTATGATCATTTTTCTGCTAATATATATAATATAGTCTTATATTTTACATCTGTCTCCAATATTAGAAAGAAAGAGAGAGAGAGGGAGAGAGAGAGAGAGATTTCTTGCAACAAATGCTACAGTGGTATTTCAATATAATCTGCATATGTTGTGGCTTAATACTCTAATAAAGGAGGCCTGGAAGCTTTCCAGAGCACAATATTTATGCCCTGTGTATCAATTAAGATAATTGCCAATTAAAATGATATGTCAATTAAAGTAAAGTGACTTATAAAAGGTTCCTGCTTGCTATTAACTTGTTGATGTGCGCAAATTGGAAGTGAAGTTATATGGGATTTTCTTTAGATGCTCAATGTGGTTCACATCCAGTATATAACCAACGCCACCACCTTGGGCTCACCAGTCCATTACTAAGCTAGGCAGGCAGCAGTTCTGCAGAAAAGGACCTAGGGGTGACAGTGGACGAGAAGCTGGATATGAGTCAGCAGTGTGCCCTTGTTGCCAAGAAGGCCAATGGCATTTTGGGATGTATAAGTAGGGGCATAGCGAGCAGATCGAGGGACGTGATCGTTCCCCTCTATTCGACATTGGTGAGGCCTCATCTGGAGTACTGTGTCCAGTTTTGGGCCCCACACTACAAGAAGGATGTGGATAAATTGGAGAGAGTCCAGCGAAGGGCAACAAAAATGATTAGGGGACTGGAACACATGAGTTATGAGGAGAGGCTGAGGGAGCTGGGATTGTTTAGCCTGCAGAAGAGAAGAATGAGGGGGGATTTGATAGCTGCTTTCAACTACCTGAAAGGGGGTTCCAAAGAGGATGGCTCTAGACTGTTCTCAATGGTAGCAGATGACAGAACGAGGAGTAATGGTCTCAAGTTGCAGTGGGGGAGGTTTAGGTTGGATATTAGGAAAAACTTTTTCACTAAGAGGGTGGTGAAACACTGGAATGCGTTACCTAGGGAGGTGGTAGAATCTCCTTCCTTAGAGGTTTTTAAGGTCAGGCTTGACAAAGCCCTGGCTGGGATGATTTAACTGGGAATTGGTCCTGCTTTGAGCAGGGGGTTGGACTAGATGACCTTCTGGGGTCCCTTCCAACCCTGATATTCTAGGATTCTATGATTCTAAGCTGCAGCTCAGTGGGATTTCTAAGGACTGAGAAGGTACACTGAGCTCAGTCAAGAGGAATCACTCACTTGGCTATTAGTAAAACAATATGTGGAAGAGAGAGGCCAGGCTCTGCTCACAGCATAAATGGGAATAGAAGTTGGCCAATGTGTGGGGGGGATTTCTGCGGCTAAAAGGAAAACCACACGGGTCAAATGAAAGAGAACCTGGAAATCATACACCATATGATGAACATCTTCAATGTTTGTCTGCTAGTTTGTCTACTAAACCCGCGGCGATGCACTGCTACATTTTATGTACCGTATTAATGTCAGTGATAGAGACATCTTGAAGGATTCACATTTTAGCTTTGGGTTGGATCAGAATTAAAGGTAGGATAAAGCAGGACATTTTGAGCGGAGTATCTCTTTCCCACAAACAGTGGTGGTTTGAATATAATGGAACCCAGACTGAAGCCACCCCTCTTGCGGTTTGCAAACTCAAGCCCCAACAACTAATTTTTCTGAGACAGATTCTCTTACAGGATTTCCAGTGCTCCCAGCTTCTGGTTGGACCACAGACATCAGGGATCAGCCCACTCCAGGATATTTCAGCGCTGCTGCTCTTATCCATGTCCAAACCCAGAAGCGGAGGTCAGAAGTGAGGGGGAAGTAAAAACTCATTGGTGAAAACAAAAATTAATCAAATATTTCAAAATTGTCAAAAATGGGTCCAAATATGAGGAAACATTAAGAGAGGTGGAATTATTTTCTCTAACCATCCCTCATTAACAAAGTGCTTTGAAACACGACAAGCCAATACATACTGATGGCTTTCTGAACCTCATAACGAAAACCTACTCAATTATTTATTTTATAATATTATAAAACTTGGCTGGTAAAATAAATGGGTGGGCCGGAAATGTACAAGAAGCCCTAATTTGATAGGAGCCTCATTGGTGTTAGGAAATACGTGGTTTAGGGAGATTAGTTTATCACATATTTTCCATCTCGCTTGCAGGTTTGTCGTCAAATGATAGGATCCAGTTTGGAAACTGACGTTCACTAACTTCTACTTAAAATGTGTTTTGCTAAGTAGGTTATTTGCAGAACATTTTAGAAAAAAAAAGGGAGAATGGTCAAAAAGAGTTCTCTCTTTTATTGTTTTCAGGTGATGTGAATTTCAGAGTTTATAAGGGAGTTCCCAACTTTGATATTACAGCTGAATTCAGAACCCCCTCTTCCGATTGTACAAACTGCCCCGTGAGAGCTTGCTGCGGGCTTCCAAGTGGTTTGGACGAGGATTGGTCCAGTAAGAGGCACTGAAGGAAGCTCACCCATGTGAAGAAATTCAAGCTGTCCCTGAAAATGCCCCCCAAAGAGCTCCATTTCCTAAGCAAAAAGCTAATTTGGGGTTGGGGTTGACTTGTTTTCACCTCGTATATTTTCCCTGAAAACATTTGCAGGTGGCCAAGCGAAAACTAACAGTTTCATACTGCTCTGGTAACACCTCCGTCCTGCAGTGGGACAAGGACATTCTACTTCATATAACCTGAGAGCAGCGACCCAAAGCTACTTCTAGCAGAAACCCGGAGTGTTGATAGGAAGTTAGTTCAGCTATTTTGCGGCTGCTTCACTGACCCAGGAGTGAGCCCCAGTGGTGCCCTGCAATCAGATAAATCATCTCTGAAGCATCTGTGTCCCCATGGGGTCATTCTGCTATATTACACCATAGCAGAAGCCACAGTGGATGAGGTCCATCCCCATTTTGTAGTAGCCACATAAATAGATAGATGAATGGGGAGTAGAGAGGAAGGAGGAAGACTCCCCGCAGCACTGAGGATGAGGCACTCTCCTCCTTAAACAAAACCATGGCGATCAGGAATGAAGGGGCCCCTGGAGAACTGCTTTTGGTGTGATGGGAGAGGGGATCAGAGTCTTCCTAACTCTACCAGGTATTTTTATATCATGCTTTGAAGCAATCGCAGCCATGCAGTCAGACTGCAGCCATCTTTCATGCCCACAGCCCTATCTGGAATAATCCCCCACAGTCCCAGTGGAGAATGATCAAATGGACCAAGTCTAGGGCGTGGTGGGTGGTGTGCTGGACGCATTTGCATTGGCTTGTCCTCCTCCAAGAACCTCTACAGGTCAGCACACAGCAAGCGTCCACAGCCTTCTACATCTGGCCCAGCAGGGATATTTTCTGTCGGAATGGGTCAAAGTCAGCGTGCAAACATTTAATCCACTGAAGTGAGAGAGCAAGCCAGCCAGCTAGCCCTGATGGCATTTATCCCTGTACACTCCAGTATCCCTTTGTATATTCCCTGACTCTTCATACAGAGTGCAGTTACACATGAAGCTGCTAATGCACACTGATTTCTCCTTAAGCTTGAAAGCACAAGAGGTTAAACAGATTTTGATATAAGAGCCTACAAGGAACACTCTATTTAAAAAGACTATGCATCACTGGCTGCAACTGAAAGGATGATGAGTGGTAGGAGGAGATGAAAGGTGGTTCAGACATGGGCATGATGACAACAGTAAAGGGAAATTAAATACACTGCAGGGAAATGGAAGTCATAATCATCTTGGGTTTGCAGCTCATGAACAGTGAAAGGCTTATGTGATGAAACAGCAGGTAGAAGTGCCCTGAGACTCAAGTTTTAGGGCCCCAAGGGTTTCAATTTGACATTCAAACCTTTTAAAGTTTTACGAGGGCATCCAGGAACTCCTCCTGCTCAGCCCCCTCTGCCATGTGCTGTGCTTTCTGATTTACACGCCCTACGGAACGTACAATGAATTCCAGGAAATCATGCAGAAACCGTGGTAGGGTCATAATTAAAAAACTTTAGAGCAGTATTAAATTTCTGCTAAGGCCCAGTCTAAACGCAAAGGGGCAAGAACATCGGTGGGTGTAAATCGGCATCGCTCAACTGAAGTCAATAGTGCTTGGCAAATTTACATCATCTGGCAGAGTGCGATATTCCCATTTAAAACAGACACACTGTGTCATGCATGGGGGCAGACATTTAAATGCAGCCAAACCTTGCTAATTCACACATTGCTAATCCACAAACCTGAGCATCTCCTCTCACAAAATACAAAGCAGTGATTTTTCTCCGCTTCCCAGCAAAGATTCAATTGCAGACAGCTGTAGCAAGGTCTCACATTGCTAAGTCAAATCCTGAAGTCCATTCTCAGGCAAAATCCCTATTGATACATCTGCAAAGACTCTCCTGTTAAGAGCTGCCCAAAGAGAGCTATTTGCAGTGCATAACAACTCCTCTACTGAATCAACAGACCCTATACTTATGCACCAATCGATGGCCTTATGCTATCTACCTATTTACTGACGCTGCTTTTATTAGCTAGACTTCTTGTAACATCTCCCAGTCTTTATTAGTTCTTTACAAATAATGACTAAAAAGTCTCTTCCCTCCCATCCCCCACTTAGAGTATAAGAACAGTCATACTGGGTCAGATCAATGGTCCATCTAGCCCAGTATCCTGTCTTCTGACAATGGCCAATGCCAGGTGCTTCAGAGGGAATGAACTTCCCTTATTGTATCACTCAGAAAATAGGATATGTTAATGTTTTCAAAAGTGGTCACTACCTTTGGGTTGATGTGGTCAACTTGAGAAACTTAACATGTCTCAAACTGGGCACCCAAAGTCAGTAGCCGATTTTGAAAATGTTGCTCCTAAACTTAAAAAATTAATAAAAAAATGGGATGTCAAGATCCTGTTCATCAAGAAAATAATTAAGGAGGAGATTTTCTAATGCACAAAGGGCAGGTAGGTGCCAAATTCCCATTGAATGTGGTGACATTTGTATGTCTAGGAAAGTTGGCACTGATCTATAACTGAAACCTGACCATCATGGTCCTCCAGCAGTTGTGATTAGGATCAAGAAATCCACATTTGGGGGAACAAAGAAGAAATATTTTTGTGGGGGGCAATTTTTTTGGAAAATGGGATTATTTGAAATTGTCAAAGAGATGGATGAGAGGGCAGAGGGTGAAAGGTGTATGATAAATTACCGCATGTCTCTAAAATTGATCGCAGAGTTCCGCCACTGATGACATGGGTATCACCTAACGTTACCTCTTCACACTGAAATTTCCCATGGAGTGTGTCAACATGGTCAATCTTAAATCTGGCATTTCCCAACTTTTGAGTGCTTGACATTGCAACCTTAACATTCTTTTAATGCAAGGTTTTCTTTTTGTTTTGTTTGGTATATTATATAACATACAGCATGGTCAGTGCTGTACAGAACAAATTGCAGACAAGGGTTCGGCCCACAATCTAAAAGCCCAGTTCTTGCTCATATGGATAGTCATCCTTTAGATGAGTAATCCCACTACTTGCAATAGCTTTTGTGGTTGCTGAATACCCCTGTCCCATGAACAGTTCTGCAGCATGCATGGGATTAGCAGTCCCTTTGCAGATACATGATATCATGTCATCAATCAATCCATCAGGGATATCCCTGTAATCCATCCCTGCCAGCTCTCCTGCCTCTTCAGTTCAACACTCCCATGAAAGATCAGATTTGCCCTTAGCAACATGTTCATTAACATATAATCATAGAACTGGAAGGGACTTCGAGCAGTCATATCGGCCAGTCCCCTGTGCTGAATCAGGAGTAAGTGTCCCTGACAGGTGTTTGTCTAATTTGCTCTTAAAAATCTCCAATGATGGAGATTCCACAACCTCCCTGGGCAATTTATTCCAGGTGCTTCAGAGGGAATGAACCCTGACAGTTAAGAAGTTTTTCCTAATGTCCAACCTAAACCGCCCTTACTGCAATTTAAGCCCGTTGTTTCTTGTCCTATCCTCAGAGGTTAAGGAGAATATTTTTCTCCCTCCTCCTTGTAACAACCTTTTATGTACTTGAAAACTATTATCATGTCCCCTCTTAGTCTTCTCTCCTCCAGACTAAACAAACCCAATTTTTTCAATTTTCCCTCATAGCTCATGTTTTCTAGAGTTTTAATCATTTTTCTTGATCTTCTCTGGGATTTCTCAAGTTTGTCCACGTCTTTCCTGAAATGTAGAGCCCAGAACTGGACGCAATACTCCAGCTGAGGCCTAATCAGCATGGAGTAGAGTAGAAGAATTACTGCTTGTGTCTTGCTTGCAGCACTCCTGCTAATACATCCCAGAATGATGTTTGCTTTTTTGCAACAGTGTTCCACTGTTGACTCATATTTAGCTTGTAGTCCACTATGACCCTCAGATCCCTTTCCGCAGTACTCCTTCCTAGGCAGTCACTTCCCATTTTGAATGTGTGCAACTGACTGTTCCTCCCTAAGTGAAGTACTGTGCATTTGTCCCTATTGAATTTCATTTTATTTACTTCAGACCATTTCTCCCATTTGTCTAGATCACTTAGAATTTTAATCTTATCCTCGAAAGCACTTGCAACCACTTCCAACTTGGTATCAGCCATAAACTTTATAAGTGTACTCTCTATGCCATTATCTAAATCATTGATGAATATTTTGAACAGAACTGTACCTTACCTACCAGTTCTGCTAAAGTCTGAGTGAGTTGAAGTCAGCTTTTTTTGAAGTCCATTCTCCTTATTCTGCTCCTCTCACTCCTTCTTTTTCTTAGAATCATGAAATCTATTATTTCATGATCACTTTCACCCAAATTTCCTTTCACTTTCAGATTTGCTATCAATTCCTCCCTGTTGGTCAGAATCAAGTCTAAAATGGCTGCCCCCCTGGTTACTTCCTCAACGTTGTGAAACAAAAAGTTGTCTCCAATACATTCCAAGAAGTTATCGGAAATTTTGTGTTTTGCCATATTACATTTCCAATGGATGGCTGGATAAAGTCCCCCATTACAACCAGGTCTTGTGTTTTGGATATTTCTGTTATTTATTCCAGAAATGCCTCATCTACCTTCTCTTCCTGATTTGGTCTATATTAGACCCCCATCATGACATGACCCCTATCTTTTACCCCTTTACTTTTACCCAGAGACTTTCAACTGGTCTGCCTCTCACCTTCTTCTGGACCTCAAAACAAGTGTATATATTTTTGATGTATGATGCAACACCTCCTCCCTTTTTATCCTGCTTATACTTGACTAAGCTGTTCCCCTCTATACCAAAGTTCCAGTCATGAGACTTAGCCCACCAACTCTCTTTGACGTCAATTAAGTCACAATTTCACTTATGTACTAATACTTCCAGTTCTTCCTGTTTATTCCCCATACTCCTTGCCACTGTTCCCTCTAAGCTGTGCGCGTGTGTGCACGCACACAGATCCTAAACCCCGCGCACACAGTGAAACACCACACACACACAAATTTGTACAGAAGCACAACAATTTGCACAGAAGAAATTTTTTGCACACACGGCCTGTCAAAAATTAGAGGGAATATTGTCACTTGCTTTTGTGCATAGGCATTTACGATGTTTGCAGTGTTGTTGTAGCTGTGTTCGTCCCAGGAAACTAGAGTGACAAGGTGGGTGAGGTAATATCTTTTATTGGACCATCTTCTGTAGGTCCAAGACAAATATTTCACCCACCTTGTCTCTCTAATTTAAGATGTTGAGCAGATTCCCCCACTGATTTCCCTCTTGTCACTCCTCAGGCCCTACTATAATTTTCCATGTCGTCCCCAGCATCTAGACCTCTGTTAAGGTCACCTTTTTTATGCTTACCTGTGTGCTTTTGTCATCTGCCCCCTTTGAACCTAGTTTAAGACCAAACACTTAAGCAGGGGTGCTGGGAGAAAGTCAGCCAGTAATAAGGGCCACAGTTCTGTTCTTCAAAGCATGAGCCAAGTCCTCCATTGGTATTATACACCGCCCTTTCTTGGTGGTATTTTTTTTTATTCATGCACATCTGATTGCAACACATGGCTAGTTTCTGAAACTGACAAAATATTTCCCCATTTTATTTACGTCATGGTTTATTTGAGCTGCAGCACACTTAAGCCTAATAAATGACAACTGAGAAGCAGCGATGAACTCTCCAAATTAAAGAAAACAGCCTCTCTCCCCCCACCAATTTCCATCATTTCATACTGAATGGCTGCTGTGTTGTTTTATTTTGGTTTTCATGATCCTATTCACTCGTGATCTGGCCCAGGGTATAGACAGACAGACACTGAAGCATCTGAAAGAGATTACTACAGTCTGTTACTCTACGGCAGGCTCCAGATCACTGACACACAGAAAGAAAAAAAGAGCTGAAAAGATATACCACTCCTTAATCACTAGAGAATTTTCAGGCCAGCATATTCAGATCAAATGGTGTCAAAGGTTGTTATTCACTTCCCTATTGACTCACCGCCAGACCACCTTAGTGCTGGCCACAAGCTAAATCCACACTAGTTGAAGCTAATTACTCTCATTATTAATACCTAACTCTTATATAGCACTTTCCATCAGTAGATATCAAAGCACTTTCTAAAGGAGGTTGGTATCAGGATCTCTGTCTTATGTATGGGGAAACTGAGGCACTGGGGTGAAGTTACTTGCCCAAAGTCACCTAACAAGGATTGGTAGAGCTGGGAATCAAACCCACGTGTTCTAAGGTGCCAGTGGTTGTGGTTAAGTGGTTGTGAAAATTCCAGTAGGTGACTATCTGCATCTTTAGGCACATAAATACACAGTAATTGAAAATCTGGCCCTTTGACACCCAGTGCCTATTGAATGAATTGGGTGCCTAACTCAGTGAGGCCCCTTTGGAAAATCTCACCTGAGGAATGGTGTTCTCACAGATATTCTCTAAAGGCCCAATCCTATTCCTATTGAAATCTATACCAAAACTCTTACTGATTTGGCTGGGGGCATCAGACACCAGAGCCGGATGTTTTACATTTGACTTTATGTCAGGAGCTCCATAAAACTATAACCATAAGAATTATACACCCATAAATGATCACATTTGGGGCTTTTTAATGCATTTCCCAGCAGCACACAGGCTCAGAAAGGCATGGCCTGATTATCCCGCTTCCCCTCACTTGCTGATTGGCCTTCTCATGCCCCAGTATGCAAGAGTTCATGCTTCAAAAGGATCAGGGCCTAGCCTGCCCCCACTGAAGTCAATGAAATGTTTGCCACTGATTTCAGTGAGAGCAGAAGCGTGGTTTGACCTCTTGGTCCCACCAAAGTTAGCCCAGGTGCAAAAAGCAATGGGACCAATCTCTCAAGGCGCTCAGCATTCCCTTATGGGGAGCCCCCTCCATTCCTGTTGAAGGCAAGGGTACTTTGCATGGTCAGATCATAAGTTACTGGGATGTCAGCACTGCACAGTTAGCATAAAATGCAAAATGAAAGATCCTGCTGTTATTTATATTGCAGTACACACTAGGCCCCATTCACACTTGTGGGTGTCTTACTTTCTGGGCTCCAGACAAGCATTTAGAAAGAGATCCCCACCCCAAAGAGTTTACAATCTACGGCACCTATTACAACCATGGGGCTCTGCAGGGCCCAACGCAAACAGAGCTCATTGCAGAACTGGGCCTAGTTTAACACTGACTTTGGCATGTGGCACATACATTGTGGAGTGTTCTCCAGTCCTCCTTCTCTTGCCAGAATCCAGCATAATTATATTGGTGTAAATCATGTATTTGCCACAAGCTTTGAGCACGGGCAAACACTGTGCTGCCCCAGGGGCAAACTAAGAGGCAGACCATGACTTTCAGTTAGAGATGGTCAGAAAATGTCCTTTTCCTGCGGGAAAAAAAATCAACATTTTGGCAAAAAGAAAATAAATACATAAATAACTGAAATATTTCAAATTGTAAATGCTGTCATGGTGCCTCAACAGAGCTGTACTTCCAGTCATTTATAATCCCATTCTCCTCTGTAGGTTGGACTCTCTGGTCAGACTACATCTCCCATAATGCACCATGGTCTCACCTCACTGGTGAGGGGATGTGGTTGCATCCTGGGAGTCTCTGGCCATGATGGATCATGGGATATGTAGTCTGGCTGGGAAGCTCAGCCCATAGAAAAGGATGGGGACATGAGGAACTATAGCTCCCATGTGGTGGGATATCCTGAAATAGTTGAAATAGTTTGGGAGGGGGTCACTCAGTGTCTCACTTGCTCCAGGGGAGAGAGAAGTACACTGCACCCCACTTATGCCTGACTTGGTGGACCTCCCCCAGGGCACCAGCATAGATATGCTGATCTCTATGTAGTGGAATGGGGGGGGAACCAAGACTGCCCATTTTCTGGGCTTCACTCCTGCCCACACAACATAGAAGGAGGAATATGGTAGCTCTGTGGACCCATGGTGTTGGTAGCTCACACAACAAATTTTCAAGATTTTGACAAAAAAAAAGAATCATGAACAAATTTAAAAATGTTTGTAAGCATGTTTTGAAATTCTCACACAATTGTTCGGCATTTTTCTACCAGCTCTAATGAGGCTCATTTACAAGCACATTTTCAAACTTCAGTCAGTGTTTATGAAACAAAATGACGTTTTTCAACAGGACGAATCCCACTGTAGAGCCTAGGTGCACATTTATAGGTTAACTGTAGATTCAATTCTGGACCAGTGCCGTGTTTAAAGTCTAATATCTCAGAACAACCTAAGGCTTGGAGCAGCAGCTTTATGCTATTAGAAACCCCAGAAACTTCCTTTTCTGATGTGTTAAGACTTTTTGTTTCCAGCCCAGGATATCACAAAGCCAATTTAGATCAGTTTTAGAGGTTTCTAAAATGGATTAGTTATAATTTCCCTTCTTTTTGGACTCATAGTAACTAAGGGACAATTCCTACTAAAGTCAATTCCTACTAAAGTCAAAGGAAAGATGCACACTGATTTCAATAGGAGTTGGAACAGTCACTAAGAAACCAGAATTATAGGCAGACTGATATGAGAAAGAGCCCCAATCACATCTTTTACAAAAT
Source organism: Lepidochelys kempii (assembly GCF_965140285.1). NCBI lineage: Eukaryota > Metazoa > Chordata > Testudines > Cheloniidae > Lepidochelys > Lepidochelys kempii. The sequence goes on along the minus strand of NC_136387.1, from coordinate 100,925,276 downwards.
ATGTATCATATATTACCTATATAGAATTCATAAGAAGAACATAAGACTTGCCAGACCAGGTCAAACCAGTTGGTCCATCTAGTGTGGTATCCTGCCTCTGAAGAGATCAGTGCCAGATACTTCAGAGGATGGTGCAAGAAGCACCACAAAGAACAGCTAGGGAACAGTATGCCCATAGCAGATGTTCCTCCCTAAACCCAGACAATTAGGGTTGGCTGATGCCCTGAAACATGAGGGTTTATGTCCCTATTTTTTTTTTATCCCAAGTATTATCTCTGTGAATCTTCTTCATTGTCTAATAGGGTGTAAATGTTTTCTTGGCACACATCTGGGAATGCCTTCAGAACTCACTCATGTCTTTGCTACTCAAGCCATCCCAGCTTGTGCCAATAAAACCTTTTCATTACACCGCCATGCTCTGTGCAATGGGTATATTTCTATTACCTATGTGGGAATGGTAAGCAGGTGATAAAAATGCAAACGCATGTAATCAATGGCATTCCTTCCAACATATGCAGACTTCCCATCTCGATGCACACTGCCTTGCAATCCTCCAGCAACCTCAGTTCCTATATTTTTGTGATAAATTTATGGCTTTATACATAGCAAAATTGTGCATGTGTGTGCGTGGGAGGATGGCCACCTTCAGGGTGGTCTTGCAGCAAAGAGCCAAAATAAGATACTCAAATATGATTACAGGATATAATAAAAAAATGCTTCTTCCAGTTCATTCTCAAAGAGTCTCTTGGAAGAAGAAGAAAAAAGAAAACTTTTTTTTTTAAAAGAGACTGCTTGCTACCCACCCAACGGAGTCTGCAGCAATCACCAATTTTCCTCTGTTTGAACCTTTGAGTATATACTTCATAATTTCACATGGTGAAAATTAACCCGGAAAAACCCAGGCGGCAGCTGAAACACACACACGCCCCCCGGCCCCGCAACTGATTCCTGCAGAGCAAAGAAACAAAATTGGACTTTTTTTATTTTTTAAGGTAGAGGGAATCTCCAGTCTTTGAGTGAAAGGAAAACTGAAGCAATTAATTTTACCTTACATGGCTAAGTACATATTTACCATATAAGAGCATATATTAAGGAATGAGTTTATAAAACGAGATTGGTATTTTTTGTTGTTGTCCCTTCCCCTCCCCCACCTTAAGAAATACTGTGTCACTGTCTCTATAGATGTGTATGGTCCTGGTGTCTCTCACAAATTGGGCTGCCATTTTGCTGATGCATCATCAGCCTCCAGGCTTTGCTGGAAATAGATTAGAGGCCCAACCCAGAACCCGTTAACATCAATGGCAAAACTCCCAGGCCCTAATTCACTGTACCTTCTACCTTATATTGTCATTTATACCAGGGACAACTTGCCCTTACTTTGCATTGGTGTAAATGACTAAACAAGGTGCAAGGCAATGGAGAATCAGACCTCACTGATCCGGCCCTCATACATCCTCAGTGAGTGAAACTCCTTGCAGCTCCACTGACTTTAGTTAATCTCTGTTTAGGGAATTCAGCTCATCTCATCCTTTGAATGTATGGATATGACAGAGAGTTTCAAAGTGGTTATACAGCGGATTCTAGAATCCTCTTAGTCCCTTGCAGAGAGGAAGGATAGTTTCAGTTAAGGCATGGAACAGGGAATCAGGTAAACGGGGGTCACCACTGTCATTAGACTTCCTGTTACATTGTCACTAGAGCTGGATGCAATTTTGAATATTCAAAATTTCCCCAAAAATGTGTCCAGAATTTTTTCGCATTTTTTTGGTTCGATCTTTTCCAATCAGCTACTAGAGTGGTCAACATTTTCCAAACGTTTGAAATGTTGATTAAATATTTCTGTGAAAAGCATCAAGCATTATTCGCCTTTTTCTACTATCTCTAACTTTTGAAATACAGGACACCCTGGTCTCACTTTTTAGAAGTGCTGAGCATTCTTCTTGCTATGTAGATATAGTGAATAAAATATCTCTGCCTGCATTTCCCTCTAAACTGAGACACTTTAACCACTGAATGCATCCGATGAAATGAGCTGTAGCTCATGAAAGTTTATGCTCAAATAAATTTGTTAGTCTCTAAGCTGCCACAAGTACCCCTTTTCTTTTTGCGGATACAGACTAACATGGCTGCTACTCTGAAACCTTTAACTAAAATAGTCATCTCTCATTTTAGCCTTCTGGGGTTTTTTAGCCAGAAATCTCAAAAGTATTTTGCAACAGAGGGTAAGGCTCATTATTCCTATTCTACAGATGGGAAAACTGAGGTGCAGTGGTTTGCTCATGATCATGCAACAAATCAGTAGCAAAATTAGGAACAGAACCTAGTTCTCCAAACCATCAGACTGGTTTGGTGAACGAAATGAGCTTCCTAAGCATTTTAAACTTGCAGCATCTTCCATTCCTTTTTTTTCTCCTAGATGACATATTCTTATAGTGCATCTCACTCCCCTTCATTAATATATAACCACGGCTGTTGTTTCTGTATCTGTAAGATTTCAACCTTTAATATAACTATTGTTCATTTAAAAAAAAAGCTTTTTATCTATTATCTGGATAATTCTACTTCAACTAAACTGAGAAGGAAGAAGAAAGATTTGAATTATGCAGGAGTAAAAGGTGCATGGAATAGCCATGAGAAAATGAAAAACAGTGTAAAAACTCATGTGGTTTTGCACTTTGTGATGAACTAAAATGAGCTGATCTTGGCAAAAAAAAAAAATGTTGCAAAGGTATTTCAAGCAAACCCGTTGCCAATTTTAGAAGAAAACAGAGGTTCTTTTTAAGGCAAAAATCTGGCCTGCTTCTTGGATGGAAGTGAACTTTGCATGAGAAAAAAGAAACTTTAACTGTTGCACTTTTCGTGTGCTTTTGAAGTGAAAATAGCCATTTGATTGAAATTTCACACAAAGGTAAATTTGGGGTACAATAAATCCTGAGAATAAAACCAGCAAATGTTCAGGAGAAATTCCCTGAAACTAATCATCTGAAGGTCACACTTCATAACTCCGTTGAGAAAGGTCATTCTGTCGCAGTCTCTGCTTTCAGGATACTGCTGCATACACAGCTATTTTACATGTAAATAATAAAAAACCTGGAAGAAATAACAAGTCATTTTATCACAGAACTGCTATATTAGTGCCAAAAAAACAGTATTCATTTGGCATCTAATTATTCTTTCTGTTACCAAAGAAGTTCCTACCTTGTCCCATGACATTAACACTAAAAAATAAATTCCTCTATATTTTGGCTGTTCATATTGGGAGTCAAATGCTAGTCTCCTGAGACATGGGTGATAATCAAAGGATCTCTGTAAGCATCAGATCAGACTACTTCTTCCACCAGGGCTTGAAGCATTGGTGATGATGGATGGCCGCATAATGCAGTGAAAGGACTTCTGGACTGTGGGTCCCTCTTTGGCTCTGCCATTTCTATTATCATCTCCTCTCAATTATGCTCTAATCTGTAAATGGTGAAGAGAAAGATCGTATGTATTGTTTCTAGAGTCATACAGCCATAGAATTTAAGGCCAGACGGAACCTCCAGATCATCTAGACTGACCTCCAATATATCACAGGCCATCAACAACACCCACCCACCCACCCACTAAACCCAACAACCAAATTTAGATCAAAGTATTACAGCCCTCAGAAGACTAACACATTGTGTGCCACTGGCAGAGAAGAGAAGAGACCGAGATGCACCAATGCCACAAGCCCTCTGTAATGGCAGGGAATCGATGAAGTGTGATATATATACCCAGATAAATCTGGCAAGCTATCCACAGCTATTTTCTTTCACAGCCAGGGTTACATTTCGTAAGATATATGCTGTTCTTGAGAAAGCATTTTTGCTTATTGAACAACTGACTGTTTTGCTTAGGGTGTTCCCCTCCTTCCCTTTTCTTCAAATGACGGGAAAGATGAAACAACCTTGGTTCATCAGTCTGGTAAGCATATAGTGTAGTTACTATGTGCCGAGAGAGAGAGAGAGAGCGAGCAAAGCTATACAGTCCATTCCAAACACAACAAACATGATGTTGAGAAATGTGGTCAGAATAAATTTGCACAATTTCTCCTCCGCTCAGCAGTCAGTCCCCAACAATTTCTGGAGAATGGCTCCTGTGTTGATTTAATAGGTAAGGCTAAAGATTTCCCATTCCTCTAGTCTAAGCTGTTTCCCAAAACGGTAAACCAGATATATGTCCCCTAGACCCAGAATCAGAAATGATTAACAATTAGTCCAAACCAAAACCCCAGAAATAAAGAATATTAACTGGGAAGTATTCAGATGACAGATCCAGATTGGGCTCCACTTTTTGCAAACCTTTATAATGGGTCGAACATACTGCTAACACCTAGGGGACCTACATCCCTAAAATCTGGAAATAGAGCCAAATCCACGCTTTGCACCTTGAGCCCACACACAGGTTTTCAGTAAGAAATTCCCATTTAAGCTGGAAGGATGATGAGCCAACTACTGGTCTGAATGATCAAAAACTCGACTGCAGGCAATGGAGGTGTGCCCATTTGCACCAACAGAGATGTTTTGTCTTACTAGCTGATTCCAAGTATTGGGTTTCTGCTTGTTTTTTTCCCCTTCCCATCAGACAGGCTCCTATTAAACCATTTACCACCGAACATACAGAACGGAATGGGTCTGTTAAAGGCCATCGCCTTCTCTTAACAGAGCCTCAGCAGCCTTTAATATATCATCCTTTACGCTGCATTCTTGTGCTGGTGCATGTATTAAAAACATTATTATGTGGCTACAGTTATACCACAGAATTAGTTTTTGGGAATGATATCCAAAGCCACACGTACTGTAGGACAGGGAATACAGAAGAGTATTATGGCCCCTGCCCTCTGTCCCGTTCCCCTACGCCCCTGGAGTTGAAGATTACCGGGAGACGCTGCATTCGTCAAGTGAGATTTTTATTTCCCCCTCTGAACAAGCTATCTTTATGAAATGAAATGACTGCCCTTCAGATATTAAAAATAACACCTCTTTAGGAGAGAGTTGCATGGGCAAGGACTGTAGCCCATTTCATAAAGAGAACATTTACACTTCAGAAAATTTAAAAGCAAGCACAGAATTGGACCAAGACCAATTGTGGGGGATGGACCGGGACATTTTGTCTTTGGTGTAAAAGTAGGTACTGAGAAAAGGCTAATTTTTTATGCCTTATTCATGTTTCAAAGCGCCTTTGCTAGAAACAAAGAAACCTTAAACGTGAACTTTTAATAGTACTGTTAAGTTTAATAGACATTTTGAGCAGCTTTGCATTGAAATTGTTTAATGGTTTATATACACGGCTGGCTTCACACCCTTGTGCTTTACCTGATGCTTACCTATGTAAACCTTCTGTTGGAAACATAACAAGTTTTGTATCCAGGAAGCAGGGCTTTGAAGAGTAGAATTTAAATGTGAGGGGTACTTCAACACACCATGCTTAAGTGCCATTCTTTGCCCCGCACAAACAAGGTACTTCTTGTCCCTGTGGCAAGGTTTGCAGAGAACACAAGCAGAAAACAGTTTCAGCTAATAAAACGCCTGCACTTTGGAGCATGGCATGAGGTAATCAACTGGATACAACCACTGACATTTAGTCGCCGCTCCTTAAAGCCCTCTATTTGGTTATCCATGGTCTCCCCCTGCCCATTCATGGTGAAAACAGCCACGTATTTATGGGATATTGTCTCTTAACGTTCCCCTTCCCTCACTTGCTACATCTGCTTGGTCTTCTGTCACTCCATATTCCCTCTGTCACAGGTCAGTCCTGATGATGGTTGGACAAACACCTGACAGGGATGGGATAGATAATACTTAGTCCTGCCTTGAGTGCAGGGGACTGGACTCTCGAGGTCCCTTCCAGTTGTATGATTCTATTATACTGCTCCACCAGCTAGCTAGATCAGCCGGCCCCCCATTCTGAATCCCCTTCCTTTTTCAGAGCACAGCGCAAACCTGAGGATGGAAGAATAGTTTGGTGGATGAGGATGCGGGAGGCTTAGATTCAGTTCCAGTCTTGGCCAAAAGCTTTGTCTAAGAGCTTGGGCAAGCCTACCCTGTATCTTATCTTGCACTGTGGATAATATTTTTCTGCCTCTTAGGGGTAGGGTGGAGGATAAGTCCATCGGTGCTTGTGAGGAGGTTACATACTATAGAGATGACGGCCAGATAAGTAGACGGAGATGGGTCTGAGGCACAAAGTTCGTGGAAGTTTTAGATGTGTATCTGAAGTTTCACTCTTCTGCACTTCCTGGTGCCTACCAGGATTAAGAGTGAAACTGCCAAAACATCCCAAGAAAGGTTACTGCTGTGATACTTTGGGTCTCATCGGAAGCAGCAAGGACTGGAAACCTCGTGGACAAGATTTTCAATACCAACTAGCGACTTTAGGTGCCCAACCCAAGATACTTACAGGGGCCTGATTTTCAGAACCTGCTGATAACCAGTCCTCTGAAAATCAAGCCTCTTTAAGATATCTCAAGTCATGCACGAATATCACTAATTGCTTTTGAAATTTTTTGCCCATGAGAAAAGCCTGGTTCTCCAAATTTTCCAACCCCGTTTGGCAACCTAAGGGGCTTTGATAGTTTGGATAAACTTTTGCTAATCTGCAAATATTTTTCTTAATTACAGTTTTAAATGTTGTGCACACGTTCTAAGACATAATTAATGTATACATGTTAGAAACTAGAAAAAAAAATCTTTGGGCTTCTTCAATACATCACCAATAATCTGCACATATGCAAAAAAGTGATTTCCAGCTGAGCCAATCCACTTAAGATGCTCTGTCAGACTCTATGGAGTCATGGATTCAGCTCTCCCTGTGCTACTGAATCAAATGTGATGGCTGCCATCTTGGCTGACAGACCTGAACAAGGGACCTCCAGAGCTAAAAGCATGAGCTGATAAGCCTGAATTGAATCTAACACACAGACATATACACACAGCAAACCCGGGCATTAGACAGAGAACTCTGCTAGGTGGTAAAGTCTATTCTAGTCCTCCCATTGGTCCTCCGTTTGCAGAAAGGACCTGCGGAAGTCTCGTTGTTACACAGAGCTCCAGGATATATGCAGCTGGGATTATCCAGTGTCAATCTAATTTATTCTGTTTCGTAGAGCGTTTTTCCAAGGAGATTTTTTAGCTATCTAAAAAACAAAAGGGTTATAATAAAGGAAATGGAAGGAGGGGCATGTCACCAAGGAAGTATACATGGGAATAGCATGAGCGTGTAGGGGAAAAATTAGGAAAGTCAAGGCAAGGAATCAGTTACAGCTGGCAAGAAATGTTAGAGACAACAAGAAGGGGTTCTACAAATATGTCAGACAAAAAAGAAAGATCAGGGATCGTGTGGGTCCGCTGCTCAATGGAGGTCAGCTGTTAACGGAAGATGATAAGAAGGAGCTTCTCAGTGCCTACTTCGCTTAAGTCTTCACACAAAAAATAATGTGACGAGCGAAGTGATCATAGACGATAAAGGGGAAGAGATGCTGATTGGGCTAAGTAAACATGTCAGCAATCTGACTAATTTGAACGAATTCAAGTCAGCAGGCCCTGATGCTATTCACCCCAGGGGGCTGAAAGAATAATTTTGGAGCCACTGGCAATAAGATTTGTAAACTCATGGATGACAGAGAGGTCCCGGAAGACTGGAGAAGGGCTAACATGGTGCCTATTTTTTTAAAAGGGAAAAAGGAGGAGCCGGAGAAATATAGACCAGTCAGCCTGACTTTGATACCTGAGAAGCTACTCGATCAATGTAGAAAACATTCAATTTGCAAATATCTGGAGGATGAAGGGGTGATCAGTAGCAGCCAGCATGGATTTACTAAGAACAAATCATGCCCAACCAGCTTGATTTCCTTCTTTTTCAGGGTAACTGGTTTGCTGGATTTGGTGAATGCACTGGACATAATATACCTGGACTTTAGCAAGGCTTCTGACACAGTCCCACATGACATTCTGAGAAGTACGCTGAAGAAATATGAGCTCAGTGGAGCTACCATTAAATGGATACATAATTGGTAAACAACCGCAAACAAAGAGCAACTATTAATGGAATGATGCTGGATTGGAGGGAGGTATCAAGAAGGGTTCCACAGGGATCTGTTCTGGGTCCGGTGTTGTTTAACATCTTTATTAATTACCTGGATATAGGAAGAGAGAGCATATTGATCAAGCCTACAGGTGACAAAAAGCTATTGGGGGTTGCCAACACTTCAAAGGGATCTTAATAAATTGGAGAACTGGGCTATAGACAACAAAATGAAACTCAACAATGACAAAGGTGAGGTGCTACACTTAGGGAAGAAAAACCAAATGCACAAATTCAGAACAGGAGATAAGTATCTTGGCAGCAGCACCGCTGAGAAGGATCTGGGAGTTGTGGTGGATCACAACCTCAACATGAGTAAACAATGCAATACTGTTGCAAAAAAAGCAAATGCAATTTTGGGTTCCATTAACAGAGGCGTAGCATGCAAGTCATGGGAGCCAATAGTACTGCTCTGCTCAGCACTGGTTAGGCCTCAGCTGGGGTACTGTGCCCAATTTTGGTCACCAATGTACTGAAAGGATGTAGAGAAACTAGAAAGGACCCAGAGGTTAGTGATAAAGATGATCAGAGGGATGGAATGCAAGCCGTGTGAGCAAAGGCTGAAGGAAGGAACTGGGTATGTTTAATATGCAAAAGAGGAGGTTAACGGGGATATGACAGTGGTCTTCAAATACTTGGAAAGGCTGCCATAAAAAAAGATAGAGAAAAATTATTCTCTCTTGCCAGAGAGGACAGGACAAGGGGCAATGGGTTCAAACGACAGCACAGCAGATTTAGACTAAATCTCATGGAAACCTTCCTAACTGTAAGAACAGAGGGAGAATGGAACAGATACCTAGGGAAGTTGTGGAAGCTCCTTCACTGGAGGTTTCAAAAAGAGGCTGGAGAGCCACCTGTCTGGGATGACTTAGGTAGGAGCTGCGGGAGACACATTAAAAGAGCCACTGGCAACTCACAAGCCTCAGTTTAAGGATCACTGATATAGAGGTTTTTATAGTACCTGTGATGGGGTATACAAACCCTACACTGGGACGGAAGGGGTTAAAAGACTATAATGGGTCCAGATAGCCCCGCCCCTCCAACCCTGCAGAGCAAGCTCCAACTGGAGACAGGGTTGAAGAGGGAGCAACCTAGCACGGAAGGGGAAGGCTGGGAGTGCAGGTTTACTCTGCAGGCTCCTGCAAAAGGAGTTAGAGATGCCTCCCTAAGACACCAAGGACTGTATGCTGAGCCCCGTTGGGGCTGCCGGTTTGGCTTCCCTTTTATATATTCTTTCTTCTTATCTTGGACTGGAAGCAAAGAGAGCAGTGGTAGGAAGCTACTAGGATTGCCAACTTCATAATGTATGAAAACCAGACCCTCCCTGCCCCGCCTCTTCCCCTGAGGCTCCGCCCCCTTCCTGTCTCTTCCCCCAAGGACCTGCCCCTGCTTCGCCTCTTCCCTTGAGTCCCCATTTGCTGCTCTCCCCCATCCCTTGTTGCACGATCCTATCCACCTCCTTCTGCACCCCAGCTGGGCTCCCTCTGCTCTGGGAGCTGCAGCCTGATGTGGAGCCAGCTGCCTGCCTGCCCATGATGAGATGCAAGTAGGAGGTGGCCCTGGCTGAGCAGGGGCTGGTGCGGGTTGATGTCCAGCACCTCCACCCCCACCCACTTTTGGTGTCCAGTCAGTACATCTGACCAGACACTGCCTTTTCAACCAGACTGTCTGATCAAAAACCAGACACCTGGCAACCTTAGAAGCGACCCAGGAAGGGTAACGCAGACAGTCCACAATCTTTCCCAGGGGTCAACGCTGCTGACCCTCCTGGGACCCTGGGTCAGAGCCCAGTGGAGTGAATGAGCCTGGGCTCCCCTACCATTTCCCTTCCCCCAGCTGAGTGGATGCTATCCACTAGGCCACCAAGCCCACTGAGGACCCTACTACGCCACCCTTGTCACCATGGTATCTGAGCCATTTCTAGTAGTGCATTAAGTGACATGACTAACATCTGAGAGACAAGGGGGGTGAGGTAATATCTTTTATTGGACCACCTTTTTTGGGTGAGAGAGACAAGCTTGCAAGCTACACAGAGCTCTTCTTTAAGTGGGTAACATCTGTCACCTATGGTTCATTCCATCTCTCACTATTAGATAGGTAAAATCTCTTTTTCCTGGCCCTACTTGCGCCTAAGGAAGAGCAAAATGTTTTGCAAGGAACCCTGAAACTAAGTAATACTCATTTATGAATGTCTGAACTGAGCTTTGGCCCACTTCCAGTGAACTCTGGGCAGGTTTATGGTTCAATATCAAAAGCAATACAGAACTCATTGTACCAAGTGAAACTGAGGTTTCATTCAAAACTCAAAGCAAAACTGAGAAAGCACAAACCCATACAAAGTTAAACCAAAGCCAAGCAGCCTTTCACTGCTGAGTTTGAACAGCTCTGATTACAACAGAGAGTTTTCCTACGAGGTAAACGTCATATTCTACACTCTCAAGGGAATACTCTAGCTAGGAACCATGCAGTCCCTCATCATCATTTCTGCCTTCTTAAGCATGTTCTGTCTCTGAGATCTAAACCTACATGTGAAAAAAATACATGTGCATTTCTGCCTTATTGCAAACCTCTTTCTTTCAAAGAGAGACAGAGTATAATTCATTTCAGGAGTGCATTCCATCAGTGCACACACTGTACACAGAATGGATTCCACACAAGAGGAGCAATCCAAGCAATACTCCACTCCAGACCACATGGAAGTTCCCCACCCATCTTTCCAATAGATATGACCTGTAAAATTATTGCATGATCTCTCTGAAAAGATCTTGGTTTGCACCACATTTTATCTCTGATCTCAGAAGGGTTTCCATCTTCAGCTGCCTAAAAAGGAAAAAGAAAAAAATCTTCTTCAAAGACACTAAGATAATTTTATGAAGGGGACAGAGATCAAGAGATAGATTATGACCAGTCTATACAGCTCTTGTGCTCTTCAAAATGCAAAGGAACCTCTGGCCAAGACTTCCTGTGGGCACTAGCTTCTCATAAAGGGGTGGGAAGGAGTCATGATCCCTGCACACAGAGTCTGCCAGAGACTTTCCTATTGCCATTGATTTTATGTGGAAGAAGCTGAAATACTGTGGTGTTGGGTGGCAGTGTAAAACCCTAAAATGATAGACAGACAGACAACTGGTAGAACAATTCTCCTTCCTAAGAGCTCTGAGAAGCGCCATGCATCCCCAAGCTCCATCTAGGTGGTGTGGTTCTGCATCACATCCTATCCAGTAGCGATATCACATTCAGGCCCCGAAATGTATTCCTTTTTTTTTTAAGGATATGAAAAAGTGAATGAGTGGGAGCATCCACAGGGAGCAGTGTGATGGCAAAACTTAAGGTTTGGGGTTCTGTTAGCATTAGAACTCAGCATTTGGCTGTAAACTATATACGCCTCTTGGATTTACAAAGGCAGGCAGGAATTCACCAGAAAAAAAGGCCCTTTCATGACATTTCTAGTCATTTTTGCGTTTGATCAGTCCGGAAATGCCATGAGAACAGCCGTTTCAAGTACGTCAACACTCGCACTTCCAGGCCTGGCCAAGACCAGGAAATACAGAGACATGAAAAATAAGATAGCGGGGCAGGGGAAGGTAACCAAGTTTTCTCAACATCAAACGTCCATGAACATCAAAGCTTTGGTCTGGGTACTGGTCCCAGCTCTGGGTGAACAGAAGGGGATCTGGGCCATGTCCTGAGGCAATGTAAGCTGGTGTAGTCCATTGGAATCGATGGAGCTACTCTGACGTTCACCAGTTGTGGATGCAGCTCTTTGAGTTTATTCAAGCCGGTGGAGCCGTTTTTAGTGCAAATGTACTCGGGATATTTTAAGGATGTAAATCACGTTTGGGAAGAGCCCTCTGAAAGAGCACAGCGGCCTTATTCGTAATAAAACACTGTCTGTATATTAACATGGTACGATTACTTTAGTATTATATACAACTCTGCCCAATTCCTTAAAGGAAAACATACCTTTTAAAATACAAGCATTCATTTGCTGGCAACTGTGCAAGTCCGGTGTCTCACTGCTCCAGAATGCATGACCCCTTATCCATGTATATTCCCAGATATGCCTATTAGCTTTGAGTTCATTATTAATAACAGCACCACTTTGTACTTCCGGCGCCTGATGCCGAACGTTTACTTTAGCACGACGAGGTCACTGGGTCCTGATTATTTCGCTGCAGGAAATTCATTGCAGTGTAGGATGTTTAAGCCAATAAGCCTGATTCTTTGTTACACTAAGCCTCCTTTTACACCACTCATGCAGAGGAAAGGGGCCCCAGAGTGAGCGCAAAGGTAATTTACACAGTCAGAGCAGTGTAAAGCAGACTTACTGCAACCCCCATAGCACCCCATTCTCCTGGACTTGAGTGCTCCTCCCTGCCTGTTTGAATCCCCTTTAAACACCGAATCGCTCAGAAAGAAGAGGCAGAGGCTGTCTTTTGTTATGGGTTTGTACAGCGCCTGACACAATGCGGCCCTGGCCTCCAGGTGCTACCGTAAGACTACTACTAAAAGCTAGATAAATGTTCACTGTTTAGTTCCAACTTCTATACAGAGGAGTATAACATTAAGGGAATCAGAATGTGGCTTCCCTGATGCCACAGGGCTTGATCCATAGCTCAGTGGTGGAGATTTAGGTTGGATATTAGGAAAAACTTTTTCACTAGGAGGGTGGTGAAACACTGGAATGCGTTACCTAAGGAGGTGGTGGAATCCCCTTCCTTAGAAGTTTTTAAGGTCAGGCTTGACAAAGCCCTGGCTGGGATGATTTAGTTGGGGATTGGTCCTACTCAGGCAGGGGGTTGGACTAGATGACCTCCAGAGGTCCCTTCCAACTCTGATATTCTATGATTCTATGATTGACATCAGCAGGACGATTCCCATTGGATCCAGCCTGCGGGGCAGCCTGGGAGAGTCTCAGCCCAAGGAGGAGGTAGGTCCCACTAGTGTGGAAGAAACTGCAGGATCCTTAGCCTATCCTAAGGAAGGCAGGAGTGGTGGCAGAGAAAAGCAGGTTGCTAATCCTTTGCCCAAGTGTAGTCGTGGGTTTCAAAGCTTCAGTTTCTGCTAGGAGAGCAGCAATTTTTAGACTGTCTCAAGAGGGATGGCAAGGGCTAGGCATATTTTGGCCAGCGCTCACTAATACTTCACGGTCTGATGATAAAGGCAACAGCCTGCAGGTTGGGTATGGTGCCCAACTTGCGTCTAAGTCACTAACTGTTGGGAGCTGGAATTGAAGTCAGCTGACCAACCTCAGATTTACAGAACCCAGTGGATCACTGTTTCGCACCTGTGTGGCTGAGTCGAGAGTGTGAGATGCCTTGTTGCTGGTTACAAAACACAACTGTAGCAAATGAACTGAGGAAAAATAATCTGGGAATTACTCAGGCGGCTGAGTTTTTAAATTAAGGGCAGTTTTAAAGATGCCTTTAAAAAAACCAGAAACCAAAAAACATTTGGTCTCAATTTGAAAGCCCGGTCTATACTTAAAATCTATATTGGCAGAGCTCTGATGGTCCAGGCTGTGAAAAAAACACAAACACAGTTATGCCGACAAAAACCCCATAGTTCCTCCATTAGCAGCAGTCCTTCTGTGGGTATACTCAGTGTCTATGCTACATGGCTATACCATCATAGGCTCTGTCGTGTAAACATTGTGTAATTGCACCTCCCCCGCATGTGCCAACTACCTTTTCCTTTGCATGGGCATCTCATCAATCCATCAAGAGGGTTTTTTCACCCCCAGCATATGGCTCAGAAGCTATGCTAACACACAGGGAACAATATCACCTTGTCGAACGTCAAAGATTTCACATGAGCTCTTCACTAAGACAGCTAAGGAAATTAGTTTTGGCTGAAGCCATCTGGTCTGCACATAGTTTTGAGATGAAGGAAGCAAAAGTTTGACTAGAATGGAGGGGAATTGCTGCTGAAAATAGGTTTTTAATAGGAACAGGATTGCTGCAGCCGATTTTCAGTGTAAGCAAAACTTCCATTAAGTGTAACATACTTTTGAATGCAAAGGAACCTCTGCAATTAAGCTTGTTGTTTTTGTTCAAAAGGAGATGGAAGGGGAGTAATATTTGAGTGACATTAATTGCCTATATTAGGGCTGAATATACTGTACTTCATCCAGACTCCACTAAGGACATACAATCCAACTGATTAAGCCATGGACAGTGGTTCTTTTGTAGTTGATGGACGGCATCTTGAACTGAGCAACAGCCCTTATAGCATAGAGTTGAGTTATGTCGAGATCCCAATACAAACTGCAACATCAAAGGGGGAAAACTTTCTCCAGAAATTCTTGCCACCTGCACAGGTTCTAAATGTTTCAAGGAGCATGCAGGTGTTTGCAATTGCCTCCCCTAGCCTGGAAAAGGGACAAAGGAATCCCCTGTTAATGACATGGCTTGGAAACTTCCCAACCAAACCAAAATTATTGACAGTGCACTCCGCCCCAGTGATATTCAGACAACCAGATGCAGGAAGGAGACCAAACCATGAGAGAAGAAGAGGGGTGTGAGCAAGCACTTGTGCCATTAGCAGCTTTAGCAAGCAGTGGTTGATGCGTGATGGTTCCAAAAAAGAGGACTGGATGATCAGAACAGGACCTTGAGGACAATGGCACATTACAGGCACATCCTTGTATTATTCAAGAAGTATGGTGGCTTAGGTGTGGATGTGTTTATCTACAATGAGTTTCCCTGTGAGCACAAATACACTTGCCCTTTGCCTACAGAACTTCAGGCGGGTTACAGGGTTTTACAGGTTCCCTCTGCTGGCTGAGGCAGTGAAGCCATTCCTTTAGCTCACCAGGCAGAGTGGAAAACCACGTAACAGCTGTGTTTCTTGGGGGTCAGGGGAAACACAGCTGATAGCTACATCTGCAGACATGCGGCACGGAACCCAAACCTGACTGGAACCTCTTCTGAGTTTTGACAAGTTCATTTACTCTGCAGCCCACTGCCTTCCCATTCCCTGATATTTTTTAGCTTTGCATTTATTATTATTCTCCTATCTGGACTGCCCAATTACAGCTGGGAAGTGAAGTGGAAGTGAGAAAGTACCCTGAGAAAAGTTATCCCCACTGAATTTCTGTCCAGATAGTCCCGAAAAGCTTACAAAAAAGCCTGACCTGGAAGAGTAAAGATGGTCCAGTGGTTTGCATACTAAACTAGCACTTGTGAAACATGGATTCAATTCCCTGCTTTCTCTCTCTCTATTGCCCATTCGTAAAACAGGAATAATAGCACTGCCCTACCTCAGAGGTGCATTGTGAGGTGCTCAGACACTATGGAAACGGGGAGCCATATAGGTCTCTTTGATAGAAGAGATATTGTAGGGAACATTACAGAAGTAGTAGAGAGTGGGGCAGGAGATGGATAAGACCACCCAATAGATCCAATTTCTATCATTCTGACCCTTTTTAAGTGTAAATGTTTGGAGGGCAGGGGCAAGGAGGGCCTCAAGCCTGATATCATCCCATAGCGAAAGAGAGAGCTAACTCTGAGTAAGTCCTATATGTTTGATGTCTCTCCCTCATCAAAAAAACCCTTCAGTGGCGTCAATGGGTTTAACTGCCTGTCCCCTAACATTTACAGACAAGCATAAAAAAGGGAAGTGTAATTCTTGCAATTACATCTGAAGAGCATCTTTAATGAATATGAAACAGCTTTGAACATCAAAGTATTGACTGAAGTGGAAACCTAATATCTTCACTACCAGCCCTTGATCCCCTGGCACAAAGAAAGCAGCATTGGGGGAGTGGGAGGGGAAGATGAGGAAGTGGAAGGTCTTTGGCTGGAATGTCAAAGACAAAATATAGGTGCCCAGTGACCTGCACTTTGAACAAGCCTCTCGGCTGGTAGTTTGTAATGTGCAATAAAGGAATATGCCACTACCTCCTCCATTGCCACTAACCATCCTAACGGCAAAAGCACCATTGCCATAATGCCTGAGGAAACATGTCACCTATTAAAGGCAGACAAGGGTCCTTCCATTTTTTTCTTGTCTTATTAATTAAACTGGGGTGTTTTGCCGCTCAGGATTTGTTCAGAGAGTCTCAGGAATGGCTGGGAGGCCTCTCCCAACAAGCAGGCACTGAAAAGTAGCCTGTGATGAAAACTAAGGATGAGAGAACCAGAAAAGGGTCAGAGGACTGTCAACAGGGATACACACGTGGATGCTGAGCTGAAGCTTATTAATTCATTCTTTTTAGAATGAACTTTTTGGAAGTTTTTTCCATGTGAAAATGTTGGTTCAACTAAATCAAAATGTTTCCTGGGAAAGTATCAATTTTGACAACATTTTCAATCTGATACGGTCAAAGTGTTTTTTTTCAATTTTTTTCAAATTATAAGTTATAATACAAAAGTAAAAATGATAAATTCAAAACAAGTGCTTTGACCTTCTCACCATGAAATATTTTAATAAGGTCATTTTGATATTTCAGAAATTTTGAAATTTCAACTTTTCATTGCGATTCATGACAGGAGGACATTCGAAAATGTCAGAATTTCCTGCTAAATGGAAATTCTGAGTTCTGACCTGCTGTTTATAATCTATATAGTGTGACAGGGTCGGGCCAGTTGGCTACAGGAGAGTGAAAGAAGGCAGATATATTAGCCCCAGGTTAAGTAGGTCCTTTTTCCCTGGGTAAGGTAACAGGGAAGGTTCCAAAACAATCAGGAACCTTCTGGAGACAATTAAGACAGACATGCTGATCAGAACACCTGTAGCCAATCAAGAAGCTGCTGGAATCAATTAAGGCAGGCTAATCAGGGCACCTGGGTTTAAAAAGGAGCTCACTTCAGTTTGTGGTGCGCGTGTAAGGAGCTGGGAGCAAGAGGCACTAGGAGCTGAGAGTGAGAACGCATACTGTTGGAGGACTGAGGAGTACAAGCACTATCAGACACCAGGAGGAAGGTCCTATGGTGAGGATAAAGAAGGTGTTGGGAGCAGGCCATGCGGAAGTAGCCCAGGGAGTTGTAGCTGTCACACAGCTGTTCCAGGAGGCACTCTAGAGAGCTGCAGTCCACAGGGCCCTGGGCTGGAACCCGGAGTAGAGGGCGGGCCCGGGTTCCCCACAAACCTCCCAACTCCTAGTCAGACACAGGAGGAGTTGACCTGGACTGTGGGTTAATGAAAACAGCCAAACTGAGGGCTGCCGTGAAGCTCCAAGGCGAGCAAATCTGCCAATAAGCGCAAGACCCACCAAGGTAGAGGAAAACTTTGTCACAATAGCCAAGACAGATGAATGATGCTTAAGCACATCAGCATCATCTATCTGTCTTGCAACCATCCAAACCAGGACACTCTGTTTTTAATATACAGATCCTTGGCTTAAACAAAAATAAGCAAGCCATGTTTCATACTATCCAGTTCCCTCTCTAAAATCAATGTTAGAAGGCAATAAACAATTGAACTGAAAAAAAGACATCTGAGCCATAAATATGCTGCCACTGCCTATTTCATTTTCACTACTAGAGAGAAATAGAAATACAGTAGAGATGTGGTGGAAAATGGGGAAATCACTGGCATTTCACTGCCAAAAAGATGGCTCTCTCTGTAGAGCAACGTCTGAGGCCTGAGTCTACCTAGAGGTCCATACAGATGTCCCAGAAGCATCAGACATCAAAGTGGCATTGCAGCATTTAGAGAAAGATGTACCTATTGAGCACTCAATGAACACACTAGATCCACTCTTTCCCCAGAAGGTACATTTGAAAGGCCAGATGTCATCAACATGATAGCTAAGACTATTTATATACTTAGAATTTTATCAATTAATTTGTTAAACAACAAAAGTAGGTATTACAGCCCTAATCCAGCAAAGCACTTAAGTACAGGCTTCACTTTAAGCTTCCATATTGACTTCAAGGGGACATAAGCATTGGCGTCAATGGTTTGCTACATAGGGATCTCAGACCCTGACAAGTATCCCATTTGCATGGCATCTGAGCATCTCACAAACTTAGGGTATTTATCCTCATGACATCACTGTGAAGTACAGGAGTGCTATTATCCTTATTTGACACATGGGGAACTCAGACACAGATAGGACAAGACTTACTTGCCCAAGGTTACAGAAGAAATTTGTACGGAGCTGAATTCCACTCTTCCGAGTCCCAAGCAAGTGCTCTAGCCACTGGACCATCTTTCCTTGCAATGGACGGAATTCAGCACACATTTAATATGCTTTACTGAACTGGGACCTTTGTGATTTCAGTCTTAGAGCATACTTCCAGGTAACCTGTTCAATTCCAGCTGCAGCATCTTAGCAACTACCCAAGGGACCAGCAAAATTGACTGCCTACTATACGTGGTCATTAAGGAAAGGCCAAACAAAATTGCACTGGAGACTTTTGGGGACACTTCAGAATGGTTCCTTCAGAGAGGGTTTGTGTGTCAGAGTATGAGATACTTTGAAATCCTCTTATAGCGCCTGATCCAAGACTTCACTGGCCTTTCCATCAGGCCCAGTTGTCAAATCATTTTCCTGTCTCCAACCCAACAGAATGATTTGAAGAGTTGGATGGTGCATCTCCCTACATGCCACGCATCCCAGCTTCACAGCACCATTGTATAGTGGGGATCCAGGGCAAGTTTGAGGAGTGCTGGATTCAATGTATATCTCCCCCAGCACACATACACCCACACTGATCCATCAGTCCCTTATGCATGGGACAGCACAGGAGACCTGGAGGCTATACCAGCCTGGAGGGAGAAGTGATAGGTGCAAATCTACTCAACTGTTGTTCCTTGCCTGCAGCGAGAATGCTTTCCCACTCCCTAAGGAGCTCCCCAGCCCAGATGTTCAGACTGAGCACTGGAGACAGGACGTGGGGCTACGTGCAGTGGTGCCATTCGTGTGTTGCAATGCAGTGAAACAATACAGCAGTTTCCTGCTGCTTCAGTAGATGTGGAATTTGCTATGGGTCAAACATCCAGTGACGTCAAAAGACTGGGCCTTATAAAGGTCTCACGCAGTTCTATACACCCCTTATTGTCTTTAGACTAACTCATCTTTCCTCAGTCGTAAGCCAAATCAAGGCTACTCCACACCCGGCTCCTTGTGTTAAACAAAGCACTCAAATAAGTCTCTGCATAATGGGTCAGAGTCATTTGGCAAGTGTTAGAGAAGGTATAATAAAAATACCAGGCTGCTATTCAGTTGAGGATGCCCGTGGCTGCCCATAAACCATTAGCAGTGAGGTCAGTGGACCTTAACACTGATTACGTAACCTTGTGCACTACCATTCCATGGTTTATTTTCTCTTCCTCTCATGAGGAACTTTTAGGAACAGGAAAAGGGCATCAAGCTCAATCCATCTGCTACTTCGCAGCAATCTTCTTAATTTTACCCTTTCCTTAATCCTGGTCTTTTCACCAGTCCTCTTCTCCCCATTACCCAAGACTGCATCTTCTAATGGTGATGATATTTTTCTATGGCACATAATACTGCAGATTAGAGATGCGTGGGAATTGTTCAATGGAGTGTTTGTTTGTTTGTTTATCAGAAAATGCCAATTTGTTAAAACTGAAACTTTTTTGCAAGAAAGGGTTGGTTTTGATGAATTTCCTATTTTGAAAATTTGCAAAAAATGTTTTTAAAAGGGTTGAAATCAAAAGGTCTCAAAATTATTGAAACAAAACATTTTAATTGACCATAAATATATATACTTTTGGGGGTGGAGTTCAGTTCATAAATAAACGTCAAGATCTTGTCTCAATTTAGGACAGGAAAAATCTCAGAAAATTCTTGTGAGATGGAAAAACCATTTCCCACTCCGTTCTGCTCCAGACTGGGGTATATCAGGTGTCAGACATCTTAATAGCAACACCAGGAACATAGAAATTGCAATAGTGGATCAGACCGATAGTCTGTCTTGTCCACTATCCTGTCTCAGACAATGGCCAGTATCAGAACCTTCAGTGAAGAAACTTTGCTGTAGACAGGTATGGAGTAACCTGGCCCCAGAGAAAATTTCCCTCTGACCCTCAACTGTCAGTGGTCATCTTATGCCCTGAAATATGAGGGTTTATATAACTGGATATTCTTGTTATTCATATAAATGTCTAATCTTTTTTTAAGCTGTTGGCCTCGATGATTCACTGGGAGCAATGAGTTCCACACACTCATTGTGCACTGTGTGAAGATGTATTTCCTTTTATCAGTTTTGAGCTTGCCTCCCTTTAGTTTTCATTGAATGTCCTCTTGTTATTGAATTAAGAGATAGAGCTAACAGAAGCTCCTCATCTACCTTCTCCTTTCTTTGCATTTTATTTCCTATTCACTCTTTCTGCTATTACACCATAGTGCAATGTGTCATCAGTCGTTTTTGCTCTGCCCTGGCTTGATTCAGCCATATTTTGACAATAATGCCCCAGTTCATTCCCTGATGTCTGTTTCACTTCGCCCGTGTTCCCTAGGTTGGCTCACTGCTCCCAGACAATTTTATTTTTACCTTCACTAAACTGAATTTGCCACCAACACTCCCATTCCCCTGAATGATCCATAACGTTTTGCATATAGTTGCATTGTTCCACATTACAGTGACGGGGGATGGATCACTTGATGATGATCTGTTCTGTTCATTCCCTCTGGGGCACCTGGCATTGGCCACTGTCGGAAGACAGAATACAGAGTTAGATGGACCATTGGACTGACCCAGTATGGCCATTCTTCTATTCTTATTATTCGCTCTGCCTCCAATTTTAGATGTTAACTGGTCATTTTGTTTACATCTTCCTTTCTAGGCCACATGCATATTCACTCGTGGGGAAGGGAGAAAACCCTCCGCAGGAAGAATCCACTTGTAACCCTTTTGCAACTTTTGAAGATGCAGCATGATCCAATGGTAAGGCCTGGGACTTGGAAGACACAGATTCAATTCCCAACTTTGCTGTTGACCTGTGTGACTTTAAATAAGTCACTTCCCCTCCAACTCTTTGTCTGTTCTATTTGGATTGTAATTTCTGGACCAGGGACTGTCTCTTACTATGGGTACGTACAGAACCTAGAACAGTGGAGCCCTGATCTTGGGTTGGGAGCTCTAGGTGCTACTATGATACAAATAACAACCTGAAAAGCTTCTAACTACTAGTATGTCTTTGTCGCGATGGATGAGTCTCAGAAGATCTGGACAAGCAGTGAAATGTTCAGTTGCTTATCTCAGCCTAAGTGCTCACACTTAGGGGTTCAGGCCCCTATGGGCCTCTACCTAACCATACAAAACCACCATGTTTTACAGTCTCTCCAGATGGATCCATAACTCATTCCAGGCTAACCTCATCCCAAGTTCACTCAAAAGTCACCTCAAGTATACTGCAGATTTGGCTCAGGCGTGTAGAAAGGTTAATGGACCTTGATAAACCTGGGCCAAATTTCAGATTTATAAGGGAAGGCGCCCATGTTATGCCCCTTGTCTCAGTGCTGTACATTGTGTTTAACAAATCATTCTTTACCAGGCAGACAGGACATAATGGGCGTATTCCACAGCAAGGGAGATTTAGGTTAGATATTAGGAAAAGCTTTCTAACAATAAGAATAGTTAAGCTCTGGAACAGGCTTCCAAAGGAGATTGTGGAATCACCATCATTGGAGGTTTACAAAACAGGTTGGGCAAACACCTATCAGGGATGGTTTAGGTTTACTTGGTCCTGCCTCAGAGCAGGGGGCTGGCCTTGATGACTTCTTGAGGTACCTCCTAACATTATGATTCTGTGATTCCGAAACAATCATACATAGTAGAGAATTCTTCCCGTCTCCCTTGTTCTGCAGACCTCACTTTCTTCCCATTGTTTTGATTCTTCAGTCCAGCTCTTGTTTAATTTTGCATACAATAATCTTCTTTATAGCCTAACAACATTCTTCCCCAACCGAAGCAAAACAATGCTATGCCCCTTCCACATAGGAAACTAAACTGTAGGGAAATCTTTCAAATCATTGGTTAAGATTTTCAAAGCCTAGTAGGTGATTTAGCCACACAAATCCCATTAATTTCGAAGGGGATTGTGTGGCTAACACCCTGGCTCATTTTGGAAATATCATCCCATATGTAACAGTGTAAGGCTCTAAGCACTAAAGCAACATTAAAAATCACTTTTCACATGAACACTATGGAACTCACAAGTGCAGTTGGTCAGCATCAAGAGTTCATCAAGATAAGTGGCTTTTCAACATAGACAAAATTTTCCATGGAAAATTTTCTTTTTGGTTTCAATGAAAACCAGAAACCAAATAAAATTTAAGCTTTTTGTACAAAATTCCAGGTTTTAGTTTTTGGAAACCAAACATTTTAACCAAAGAAAAAGAAGCAGGTATGTATTTGTATTTTTGACTGGCGGGGGGTGGAGGCATTTCCCCCCCAGGAAATTAAAAAAAAAATCCTAAATTTCCCACAAAATATAGTTGGCATGTTTTGATCAGCTATATTCACATGAAATAAGAATGACCATGGACTTCACAATTTGCAGAACTAAATGCAAAAAACTCATTTCTTCAACATTGCTTTCCATCAATCAGTTCTTCACAAACACATACATGCTCACAGACAGACAGACAGACATACACACTCAAATTGAATGGACAAATTTAAAACTCTATTAAGGTATTTCTCTTATAAATTGGGAAGTATGAAGAAGATAAAGGCTTTCTTTTCACTGACAAAAGGGTGGGTTTTTTACAGCATAGTAACTAGTGGGCAAGTCATCTTGCTGTAAAATTCTAAATGGAGACAAGGTACCTGTCATGTTTATTGTGAGGTGCCTAGGGAGGATAGCCCTATACTCCCTGCCCATGATTTACCTTACCTGGTATACCTTAAGCTCAAAACTACAGTGCCTTCTCTTCATTATGTTTTTGAAATGGGCTAGCCAATGCACTTTGATTACCTCATAGTAAAACCAAACCTTTTCTGTCAGTGAGGACATAGTCAAAGATATTGCTATGCTACTTTCAGGGTGAGATTTGCAAAAGTGCCTAAGGGCATCCAGTTTGTGCACGCACCCCTAAATACTTGGAAGACACTCAGCATTCCCTGGCCAAGTGATGAGCCAAATGGACAGACATTGCTTCACAATATCAATAAACAGCTACTGGGACAAGTCACTGGCTTCACTCCTATGTGTGAGAGCAGAATTTGGCCTCAACTCATTTGGTGGAACTCCATATTTCAGTGTAACCAGGAACCTAAGCGATGTCCATCTTCAGACAACTGTCCGGCTAAGATTTAGAATTTTGGTATAAAACTTTGCTTGAAGTTATTTCTTTCTACATTTTTCCCGTGTAGAGTGGTTTCACAGTTTGCTGCTGACAGTCCAGGGTCAAGGGCCTGAGAATCCCAACAATATGAAGCCAGTTATGAAGAGAAAAAGTCTCTCAGTGGACTTTGATAAACAATATTGGGAAACAGTGAAACTCCCTCAGCATAGGAATCGCGAGCATTCATTCAGACAGAGGCTTTGGGGCTGTATTCCTTTTGTTACTTAAGTGGATGTGAGGTTGTCAGACACCAGTTTCTACCTACAGTTGTTTTGAGTTCCATTATAAAGTTCTCCTTTCGTGACACTCCAAAGGCTTTGCTCTTCAGGAAGCTCTATTGTGGCAGTGGAGAGTTTACTTAACAGCTTGAAAAAAGGAGCTCACATGACATGATACTGAAAGAATGTGGTGTCAGAACCAGGCACGGGCTGCAGATTAAACAGGAGCAGTGGAGTCAAGAAGGCAGCACAGGTGAACGGTGTTGCTCACAAAGAACTTCGCAAGTGGGCCTACATATCTGAAGGCTAACCCTCCAAGGTCCCACTGGGGTGATTAAAATAAAGGCCTGAATTGTGGAATTATTGGTCCGACTCCCCCAGTGCACAGATGACGTGACAGCCAGTCGATCCAGCCTGAATGGCTGGCAGAGGCCCATCACAGGCAGCAGAACTCAATTAAGCCTCTGCTTACACACAGCCTTTGTGAGCCAAGCTAAATTTTTATAATCCCAAACTGCTCTGTTTCAAATTCTAAACTCACACTTTCACATCCCCTCCAGTAGAAAATATGTGGATTAAACACGTCTCTCTCACACACACTCTCACACACACACACACACACACACACACACGGCACCTTAATAGACCCCTGACGCTTAGCAGGGTTTTATAATGAGAGAGTGGAAAGACATGATGTGAAGTGTTCTGCGTTGATAAGAAACCTATTACCACTGTGGAAAAGCCCACTGGGAACGGAAGAAGCTGCTGCCCTTTAAAAGAGCCAAAGGTCAAATCAATATCAGCATTCTCCTGATCTCCAAGAGTTAAGTGAGGTTGCAGTTATCTGCTTGCAATTCTCTAGGGCTCTAGCCTGAGATGCTGCATTTTCTCATATTTCACTTACCATACATCACTCAACATTCATTATTATTAACCAATTGTGCTCAGCCTGGGATATGAATTTGGTGAGATATTTGCTCCAGTAATTGTAATGGTGACCCCTAAAAGGCTCAGAATTCAGGTTTGGCTTTTCATAAGCACCCCCAAGTCTGAAACAATTATCCAAAATATAGGCTCAATCTGACTGTGCAGCTCACAAGAACGAGTTTTCTCCTAGGAATTCCAATACTTACTGCCTCTGGAAGGACTGAAAATATTCAAAGAAGAGCTTTTCTTATATATTTTGAATCTTTCTCACAGAATTTGGAATGGAGCTAGGGGAATAATTCATAGTGAATAATTTGCTGTCAATTAAATGTATTTCTTTTCCTCTTTGTGAATTGTCCACAAATTGGATCTATACTGCCTTACATTTATTTATTTAAAATGATTTGCTCAATAATTTATGCAAACAATTACAGGGATGCAGCTTGTTTGTAAGCAGTTTGTTGTGACTATTCAATATTTGAACTTCAAGATGCTTTGACTAGATACAGACAGCAGCTCCCAAGCTGAGCTTCTGTTCCCTGACTGGGTGAGCATATCTTTTAGGATCTGATTTCTGATGCTAATACTTGCATCTACATTTTCAGAATTTGCTTTTCCATGAACATTCTGCAACAGCCTCTTAAACTTTGCTACTTCAGTGACAGTTTCTGCCAGTCTGTTGGAACATTACTAGACTGTGAACACTAAATAGGTTCAGAGAGTCAAGAGGAGGTCTGTTTGAAATGTTAACAAATATTCCTAGACACAGTTGTGCAGTCTTGGTGGTAGAACTGATCAGAAAAAAAAGCAAACAATGAGAAATCTGCTCATAAATTTGGTTTTATTTTGCTGCACCAGTGTAATTTTACCAAGTGGACAGTCTTACACAAAGCAAGGCTCTGAGGACACATAAGCCAAATTCCTTTTTTGGGTAAGTCAACTGACTTTAATGGAGCTAAATAGCGGATGAATTTTGGCCCCACATGTCTACTCAATGTCAGGATAAATTCTTTAGGGACAACACGTTCTGGCCACTGCTTACTAATTGCCTCCCATAACAAATGATCGGTTCATTTGTTGTCATCAGATACATTGGCTGTGTTTTCCATCTTGCAGAATAGAGTCAGCAGCGTCACTGCCATCTGCATGTTTCTTTAGGGGTGGTGACAAGGGTTTGCACTGTTTTCTTAGATGAGCACGGTGTTATTTGAACCACGTGTCATCACTTGAAGCCTTCATGAATTGTAGGACTTCCTCTCCCCATTAATTGAAAGATTGTTCTCAGCGATGTCTTTTATCTGCCTGAATGCAATCCAGCCAGCTTGGATTTCTTCTAAAAGTCTTCCATCTGCTTCTTATTTGATTCTAGCAGACGTTCAAGGTAGAAGTATTCTTCTATTTGTTTAATTTTGATTTCATCCCCAGGGAGCCTTCTTTCTGCTCCAGGTTTATTGAGGTTGTTCCTCTGTTCCGGAACATTTTGGTTTTTCTGGTTTTCAGGACTAAGCTCCTCCACTGGTTCCTACCCAAGTCCGGATTGTTTGGGCAGCACAACTCAGTCTGGATGGCTCGACTGATGTGCAGTACATGTCTCATCTATGTGAGGCAAATCCCCGGAAGATGTACTTACAGCAGTCTGTGCTGAACATTTCAGAGGTGCTCTTATTCTTGCCCAGGAGGTAATGATTTTCAAGAACTTCGTATGTTTAGGAGATAAATGAGCCCTTT
This sequence comes from Lepidochelys kempii, assembly GCF_965140285.1. Lineage (NCBI taxonomy): Eukaryota > Metazoa > Chordata > Testudines > Cheloniidae > Lepidochelys > Lepidochelys kempii. The sequence continues at coordinate 100,899,035 of NC_136387.1, read as the reverse complement.
TTATCCATAAGAACATAGGACTTACCAAAGTGAATCAACCCATGGGCTATCTAAGTCCAGTATCCTGTCCCTACCAGTCATCAGTGTCAGCTGATCCCTGCAGTAGGCTGTTCAGGGATAGTTTCTGAACTGAGCCATTGATGAATCCTGTGAAAGCCCTTTGACCTCCTCACCCTTTAGCCAAGCCAGGATAAAAAAGGAAGCAAGCCCTTACCAAAAGCTATTAGTATATCTCAGTTGAGCAATCTCGGGAAAGTGAATTACACTCACCGTATAAAATAAGCCCTCCTCCATTTTCTTAAAGTCATAGTTGGATGCCTAAAGTTAGAACAAATCTGAATTCACCCCAGCACTGTGGATTCAAAAACTTTTTCAATGAGACTAAACTTTTTTTTCTATCCAGGCTCCATACAAGGATGACTCCCGTATGAAATAAAGCTGTTCCTTATTTCCTTGCGATCTGTACATTACTCCTACATATGACAGCCTGTTGTGTTGGATATTGAGTTTGATTTCTTAGGTCTCAAAACCATGGAGTGAAACCTTCCAACTGGTGTAAATGGGGAAAGCTCCATTGAAGTCAGGGTCCTGGGGGAAGGGAGGCAGGACTAGTGGCAGGAGCCTGGGATTCCGGAACGGAAGCCAGAGGGCAGAGCCAGTAGCAGGCTCAAGAGTCAAGCTGAGGGTCTAGCCGGAGTGTGAGCAAGGGTCAATACCAGTTATAAGGGCCCCTCATGGGGTCCCAGGCGTCAACTGGGAGTCACAATGTAAGTTAGAGCTGATGTCAATATTGGGAGTTCAGGAGCAGAAAAGCAGGCGGTTATGGCAGCTAGCTAGGGATCCACATTGTTGCTGGGACACCTGGTATGCCCCAGGGGCTTATATAGGGACAAGGAGCCAATCAGGGATGGCTAGGACCACTGTCAGTCACATCCTCAAGGCGGAACTTCCTGTGGCATTGAATCTCTGTGGATTGTGGGTCACAGAGAATGGGCAGGTTACAGATGACACTGAGGGGATGTTGGTTACCTGGTTGCCCTGCAGGCCTGGGTTCAAGTTTCACCAAACCTGATATCATGGAGCAGTGTCCATTTATACCAGCTCAGGATCTGGTTCCATTATTTTGTGGGAGAAATTGGATGAAGACTTTATGTGGAAAAGCAGCTTTTCTGTGAAAGGTTCCTGATCCAAAGACACAAAGGCCTTGAGAGAAGGTAAGATCTGTGTAAGAAAGGAATAGGAATCTGGCACAAAGGAAAAGAGGGTTTGGCAATAAAGGTCAACATCCTTGGAAGTCAATGGAAGAACTCCCATCAGCTCCAGAGAGATGGAAGTGAGAAGGCAAGCAGAGGTAAGAGGCAGATGATGATCAGGAATCAAAGAGCTGTATACTGCCCATAGCCATTTCCATCCAATTTCTATGCAAAAGCAACTGAGGGGTTAGATTTGGCTCAGAGAGGAGGGTCCCTGAAGACAGTGATAATCTTTTACTATGGCTAATGAACACAGACATAAGAAACCCAACCAGCCTAAGGCACAAAAATAAATATCAGACTTGTTTTAGGTTGGCTTTATTTCCCTCTGCTGCAAGATGTAAGCTAATCTAGTTAGTTAGAGAAACATGGTTTCACTGAATTCTGAGTAATAGCTTTGGAAAAGGAGCAGTGTTATTGTTTTTCTAAATTCTGACATGTTTTTGTGATGCCTTTACAACTTTCTCCGAGAGGCTGACGGGTTTCACATTGCCAACAACCTTTCTGGCTGCTCCATTCTCTGATGGTCACTTGAATTTTAGAATATACGCTGGAGGTGGCATGGAAAATCCTCAACGTGCTGTAGCGGAAAAACAATTTGTAACAATATTTCCCAAAGCAATAGGTTGTAATCCATTGAAACTCTATTCGCCATATGCTTGAAAGACTCCAGGAACAACAGAAAGCTGCACATGGATGCTTATGTGCAAACACAAGGTGGGTAAAAATAGATCCTTCTGACTTTCAGCCAGCAACATCAAAGAGGCAGTTTAATTAGGTCTTTTTCACCCATTCTGAATGAGCACCTAGGAAGTCATTAGTACTGTTGAGCTTCCACATTTAAAGAACGGTTAACACCACATGGGATGACGAGGGCAAATCCTCACCTGACCTCAATGGAGACTCAGCAATTTATGCTAGCTGAGAGTGTTCAAAACGGACATCTGGAACCCGTGCATAAAAAAACATGTACACAAAAGTGCAGTTGAAACGGTTAACAGCTACTGCCATTGCGTGTGCCAATTGAGTACATCTGCCCTCCCCCTCCCTCAACAGCTGGTTAAGTACCTTAGCCCCATTCAATACAAGGGGCATATTTTGCACACACATTTTCCATGTTCATACCTGGGCTTTTACCTTCTGAAAATGTGTTCCTAAAAGAAGGGCCAGGTTGTTGAACCCAGAGTGTTCTGGTTTTACTATCACTCATGAGCCAATAATTCAAGCAGATTTACGGAACCCAAACCAGGAGTCATTGAAAACATATATCTATGGGTATGTATGAAGGATTTTAAAATAACCCTAAATCAGGAGAGGGCTGGAGAATATCCAGCCAGCCACTTTACCACTACTATTTATCACTACCGAACATCTGCAAGCAGACAGCTTTGCTTTGCAAATATTTCTCCTAGAGACGATGGCAAAACTTGAAAGGTTTACAGGTTATGTTTGGTTAGGATGGGTGTCCAAATTTTGGATGCTTAACCAAATGAATCAGACCCTCTTTGGTCTGGAAAGTACACTAACAACACTGGGGACAAAAAGAACAGGAGGACTTGTGGCACCTTAGAGACTAACCAATTTATTTGAGCATGAGCTTTCGTGAGCTACAGCTCGCTTCATGGGATGAGAGGGATGTTTGAAAGGACTCCGAGTTGGCTTACCTCTGCCGGCATGGAAGTCAATGGTCAAGCTCCCATGGACTCAAATGGTACTAGTTAAGGCACTGCAAGCCAACCCACAAGCTCAGGCTTTCTAGTGAGTTTTTTGGTACTTTGTAGGTTCAGATAGAGCAGAATGTGGCGAACACTGCCCTGTTCTCACAGTATTCTGTTCCATCAGCTGCCAGCCACAGCCAGGACATGGACATGGAAAGTGAGGGCAAGAAGAAGGTAATTTTTTTCAAACTTGATGACACCCTCAAAAAATAAGGACATTTTCATGATCTTTTTCATTTAGTCAAAAATCCAATTTTCCATCAAATCTTTTTTCACCGCAAACTTTTCCATCAGCCTATGTCATAAGCTTTTTCTGCCCTTTAACAATATTATTGTGGTCAGGAAGAACACTGAAAAATTACGGATGAATGAACCAGCTGAGAAAAACAGAGACGCAGAATTATTTTCCTCTCGACATTAGGATGTTCCTTGTCCTTTCTTAAAACTCCCCTGAATACATTTTCTATTGCTTTCCCCTAATAGTCCTGAGTCTAGATGGTTTTATACCTGAAAAATAACACAGTTATACTTGAAGAGTGTCATTTTTGAAAATCCCAGAAAAATGCCCCCAAAATATTACTATTTACATATTTCAGCACATTCTGCAAGCTACTCAAAACTGTCTCAGTCCATTGTGATAAAAAGGTAAAAATAAAGGGAACTGCATGGTTCATGGGATATAGAAACTTTTGGTTTGTCTCTTGGTTTAATCCAAGTCAGGCTGATAGTGATCAAAAGTTCTTTTCATCTGACGTCTGGTTCAAAGGATTCCATGAAATAAACCGATGTACATATGTTCATGCCACAGTTTGTAGTAATTTGCATCTGTGCTGGGAGTCTTAAAAGATGAGGTAGTTGAAATGTTTTAATCAAAACATATTTTTGATCAAAATGAACATTTTCACAGAAAAATTTCATCTGAATGAAAATTTTCTGATTTTTCAGTAAAGAACCAGAACATTTTACTGTAAAAATTTTTGGTTTTCGGTTAAAAAAAAAATCAAAAAGTTGAAATGTTTAGTGAAGGAGAGGCGATGGATGGATGGCTAGATAGCTAGAGACTGGGGCATGGAGACTGAACTAGTCTCTTCTGAAGAGGTGACTCTCCCAGGTAAGGATTAAGGAAGGCAGCTTCACTTCTGACTGATGACAAAAAAAACAGAGGATTTAATTCTCTAAGGCTGCCTGTCAAGTTAGCATTTTTGCCCGTTTGTAATCCACTTCAATCTAGAAACCTAAGGTTTCTAACAGGTTTCTAAACAGGTTTTTGAAGGAATTCTCAAATGTGTGGCTCAGTCTTTGGGTACATCTACATTGCAATCAGAACAGCACCAGTAGGCATACCAGAGCTAGCTTTGATTGATGCAGACACAGCAGCGAAATGAGGACAGACGCAGGGGAGGAATGCTACCTGCCCATCACCCATACTCTCCTATGCCATGTATTTAATTGGTTCCAGTCTGGGGGTTACAGGACTTTTACCATTTAACCCATAACTCGGGGTTAACTCTCCTCAGCAGAAGGGTGGGGGTGAAGAAATGTGGGGACCTCGGCCTCTGCGGGCCACAAGCTCTGACCTCAGCTTGCAAAGGCCACAAGATCTTACCCTGTCCCATGAGCCCAAGGCTCATCACCAAAATCCCAGGTCTTTTACCTCTGGGAGCTGCTCACGTTATTCTTTTAACTGCACTGGGAACTGGCGGTGAGTTGTGATTGACAAACAACTTGATCCAAGTACCGCATTCCTAGCTAACCTACTGGGACTTGAAGGTGCGGTGAGGAAGGCAAAACAACTCCCTGCTCCTTTGCCAATTGGCAAATGGGAGAAAAAATTCCTTCCCAACTCCCAAACAGACAATCGGCTAGACCTGCAGCATCTGTCAGGCTGGATTCCCATTCCTAGTTCAGGGTGAGTCAGGTAGGGCTGCTGGAACGAAGCCAAAAGAGGGCCCATGTGGTCCAGTTGCAGGTTAAATCTTGGGAACTGAGGAATGTTGGCCAATCAGCCCCTCTCCCCTGCAGATGGCCAATGGGTGCCCAAGCCTCCAAGGATGGGAAGGAGCTACCTGGTCTCCCTCAGTGAGTGTCTCCTTCTCTTGCGGCTGGGACTGTTTCCTTTCACCACCAGCCAGATCAAGCCAGATCCATTGAGGCAGGTGGGCAGCATCTCAGTTAGCTCACTAAAATTACCCACGGCATGGGCTAGCTGCCTGAGTACGTACTTAGGGTCCTGGGCCACCATGGCTCCACTGCGATTTTTAGTGAGCTAGGTCGATCAAAGCTAGCTCAGGTCTACCTACACATGCTGCAATCACACCTGGCTGGTGTGTAGACATACCTTTTATGGTAACGTTTAGCTCATATGTGAGGAAATGAATCGCAGAGCCAATGAACCCATGCAGCAAAGTGAGCACGTGCAATGAGAAATATATAGATGAATACTGACTGCGGCCTCCGAGATGAGGGCCATCGCACCACATTACATTTCTACAAACACAAGGAAATCAGCTGCCATGATAAGGAAGCGCCCATCTTCAGCAGATGTCTGCTTCTGCGACCTGATTAACACGGTTGGCGTTTGCAGGGTCTCCACTCATGATTTAACAAAAAAAAAAAGGGAGAAAGAGAGAGACTAGTTTGTGGAAGAGAAAAAGGCTGCCTGCAGGTGGGTGTGAGAACCAAAAAGGATTAGGTGTTTCATTGGCTGTTGTGTACATTCTTGCACATCTGCCAACAGTGCAAGACGGAGAAAGTGGGTGGAATCTCCATTGCTAAAGGCAAATTCATGTACAGTCAAGGTGTATGAGTGTCGAAAGTTTGGGTTTGGACAAGCACCCGGAAGTTGGGATGTTTATATGCATCTTAGCTAGCTTATCTGAAGCTCTTGGATCAGCAAAACTGAGCTAGAAATCATTCCAGAGCTGGAGATTCCCAGCACTACACTTCCCATTTCTGGTCAAGTCAGGAATACCGGAGCCCTGCCTTTCTCGTGGTGGTTCAATGATCCTGCTCCCTGTTCCTGTCTGAACCAAGAAGTCAGGGATGAGTGAAGATGAAGTTAAGTGACTTCATCAAACCTGGGGGGAAAGGTTCAGTTCACCTCTGGGAAGGAGGTTCAGATAGTCACGTTTTATCTAATTGATTTGCGTGTTCCTAGTTATATATAGATTTGAGATACAGAATTCTGGATTTTATTTATCTATCACTACTTTGTACAACTCCCACCTTCTGCATAGGAACGAAAACATTTTTAAAATTATGGCAAAAACCAAGGTGATCTCTACAATGGTGTTTAAATTACCTTGGTTGATGCCATCACAGGTGACACTAAAGGTATGGGGTACTTTTCCAACCCACATCACACATGACACCGTGTCACATTCTGAGATGATTTCATCCACAGAAGGTACCAGACCTAAAACACAGAAGAATCTCTTTTACCTGCTCTTTGAAAAGTCACTGGATGCCTCCAGTTTCTCTCCAGGTTTTCAAAGTTTTCCTGTAAACTCACTTTCTCCTGCAAACCTCATGACAGGATCACCATTTCACACTTACTGAGCTAGATCCTATGCTGCTGTAAAACAACATAGTGACCTCAATAGTAGAACTGGGCAAATTTTTGTTCAGCAAATAGTAAATTTGCTCAAAAGTGCATTTTAGGGGGCACCAGAACTATTCATGGACTTGGGTCAAATTGGGCAAATAGCTTCAGCCAAAAAAAACAAAAAACAAAAAAACCCCTTTGCAACCAGAAATTTTGGAAATGTCAAAATGGTTCATTTTGAAAATAACTGAAAAAACTTTTTCTTCATTGGCATAAAAAGAAATTCCATAAAAATGCTACTCTTTTAACAAGTCTGTGTCTACAATGCTCATCTTGGTTATTAGAACAATGCTTAGCTTAGCACAGTGGCACATTAAGAGATGCTAGGATTATTATTACATTGCTCTCTGAAAATGAAACATTTTTTATTGACATGGAAAGATGGCGCCATGCACGTAATTTCTGCATATGACAAAATAAAAACCACAAGCAATAAAATACTCCGTGGGTTATGACTCGTGTTTACAATAAACAGGACACTGTTGCCATATGTCAGCAGTGCGAATCATGAGCGGCTTATGCCATGTTATCAGAAAAAGAAAGTACAAGTATCATGTTTTTTTCGTCCCCGCAGATGACGAATGCGGTGTTGATTATGCAACTTAAATTCCTTAGGGTTTAAAAGACAGGAAATTTACGTTTATTAGAGAATCCCTGTATGTATAATATGAAAGTGACTTTAATATGTTTGTTGACTCCCATCATTTAGAAATAAAAAAGTTGCTTTGTCCAGAGTTTCTAAAGCGCTGAGCACCCAGCAGCACCCATTAAGGGCAAGCGTTAGGGTGCCCATATGTCCATTTTTGGCTGGGACAGTCCCTTTTTTAAGCCGTTCCAATGTTTTTGGCAAAGGTGGGCATTTGTCCCATTTGCTCTTGCCAACTTGATCAGTTGGCAAGAGCAAATGGGACAAATGCCCACCTTTGTCAAAAAGTGGAGTGTGCAGGAACGTTGTGGGGGGTGAACGGTGAGCCAGCCCCACACTCGGGGGAGGCAGAGCTTGCGTACGGGAGAGGCAGAGCTTAGACGAGCAGCGACGCCAGCCCCACACAAGGAGGGCGGACAGGGTTCCGGACAGCCCTGCATGGGGGAGGCACCCAGGCCAGCCCCACACAGTGTCCCATTTTCCCTTGGGAATTATGGTCACCCTAGGCAAGAGGAGCAAGTGAATGCTCAATATTTTTGAAATTAATTAACCATTGGAACAACTTTCCAAGTGATGTGGTAGTTTCTCCACCATTTGAAGACTTTAAGTCAAGACTTTGTAAATGATCTGCTATAGCTCAGACAGAAGTTGTACCCTTGATATGAGAATTAGTGGATGAGGTTCTCTGGCTTGTGTTATGTAGGAGGTCAACCAGATGACCACAATGTACTCTTTTGCCCTTAAAATCTGTCAGAATCACACCATTTATTTAGGGCCCTAAATATGGATCTAGGACTAAGTTTTCCAGAAGTGATCAGTGATTTTGGATATCTTAATTTTTGGGTGACCAACTTGAGATACCTTAAAAGAGCCCAATTTCAGAAGGTGCTGAACATACGCTCTCTGAAAATCAGGCCTCTTTAAAGGTGACTCAAGTGGGGCTTCCAAAAAATTGAAGTATCCTAAATACTGGTTGCTTTTGAAAATCTTGGCCTTTGTTGCCCAATGGCAGGCACCCATGTTAGAAATTCTTGGCTCTTGTTTTTCACCCTGTGCACATCTGGTATAAAAACAAGTTCTAGATTTCAGAGTGTAGTGTGGTGTTCTATCGAATCAGGTCTCCTTAGGGATATGGAAACGGGAATCATTTGAATACTGCAATACCAAGCAGCAGAAACTTTTAAAGAAATACAGTTTCCTTAGGGCAGAGTGCTGCTTGCCTGAGATGAGTAGTTCCAGTGAAAGTAATTGTATTTGATCCTTAAAGTCAGCAACATAAGTTCTTGGAAATGTAAGTGGGTTGCTGCTACTTAGGGTAATAAAAAAAGCATGAAAAACATTCCCGGCAGAAAGGTTTCAAAAATGGGATGTCAGTGAGACACAATACGTTTAACATGATTTATGGCCCACTGCTTGCAAATGGCACACATGTCAATCAGAAGGTGCAAAATGACTTACCACCTATCCCCGTCACAACACAGGACTCCTAGAAATGGACTCTTGACTGTTATACACTGGAATACTTATTAACAGTCATATTATACAAACTTGGACTCCTTTCAGAAACACAATCACCTGATCTCATCCAATTATACATGATGCTAACTGTTCTCCTTGCAGATGTGATTCTCCCAGTAATAATGCATTGTGGTGCATACATTCTGTTACATGACATCATTCTTATCTGCAGCTGCAAGGAACTACTGAATTCACACTGCATGTTGCAAGCAGCATTGATTCAAATAAGTCCAACTTCCTTAGGCTCTCAGCCCTGAAGCCCCCCAGAACACTAGAGATAACTTATGTTAAATGGTCCAAACCCTCAGCTAGTGGAAATCCACAGGAAAAGGTCAATTTCAATTATTATTATTTTTTAATTCCAATCAGGAGAACTGAAACAAAAAGTGCAGTTTCAAACTGACATTTCAAATTGTAATTGCACTTTTCGTTGTGATGTATCAATTTGAAACAAAACATTTATTTTTGATATGCCTGAGCATTTCATTTTGGTCAGAAATGTCAATATTTCCTATTTCAACTCTTCCCATTCAAAATGTTTTGGAACTTCTTTTTAGCAATATGTATTTGACTTTTCACTCCCATTCAAAACAAAAAGTAATTTTGAAATATTATTTCCCACAAAAGGAAAATTCCACTTTTTAAACAGCTCTGTCTGAAGCATCTGCCATTGGTAGGGCCCTACCAAATTCATGGTCCATTTTCGTAAACGTCACAGTCATAGCATTTTAAAAATCTTGAATTTCATGACTTTAGATAGTTAAATCTTAAATGTCATGGTGCTGTAACAAAACATTAATACATATTTTTAAATGGCAAAATATAAACATGTAAAGCCCTTAAGACTCAGTGTTTCTCAAACTGGGGGTTCCAACCCAAAAGGGGGTTACAAATCTATTGTGGGCGGGGGAGTGGGAGGGGTGTCACAGTGTTGCCACCATTCCTTCTGCGCTGCCTTCAGAGCTGAGTAGCTGGACAGCAGCAGCTGCTGGCTGATTGCCCAGCCCTGAAGGCAGTGTTGCCTCAAGCAGCAGAACAGAAATAAGGGTGGTGATACTGCGATCCCCCTACACTAGCCTGGTGAACCCCTTTTGGGTCAGGGCCCCCAGTTTGAGAAACACTGTGTACTTTTGTATACTTTTACCCTATAAGTAGAGAGTAAAAGTACACAAAAGACCAGATTTCACTGCCCGGCACGTGTTTTTCACCGCTGTGAATTTGGTAGAGTCCTAACCCTTGGCTATTGTTAGATACATGATCCCAGGCAGGATGGACCATTAGTCTGTGGGAATTGCTATTTTCCTGCTATTCCCTATTCAGCCAAGAAACTGTTCATTGACTTTTAGCTCACAAAGTTCAGAGAAAAATGCGCCTTCCTGGTGGATTCTTTCTGCATTCAGGTCTGAAGAGCACCTGCTGTGCTTCACACATGGTTTTCATCTGTGATTGGCAGCCATGCTCTGTTTGTTAATGCTTCACACTCGTAAATAAACACCCCGCGTCTCTTGCTCTTGGAATAGCACACCAAGGAAACATGTTTTGCTCTTTTACACAGTGCTGGGCTTGTATTCTGCCGACCTTGGTTTACTGTCCTGTTTAACTGCGGCTTTGATACAATGGCTTTTTTCTCAGCGTGTTGTATGTGCATTGAATCTGACACATTAAAACACCCAATGCACTCCGATGTAGAAGTGTCACCATTAGCTTTGGTTACTGGGTAATCACAAATACCTGCAACTCACTATTATTCATAAGAGGTGGTGTCCCCTCAGTGGCTAATTAATTATCAGTGGACAGTCCCTCAATTAGTCAAAACCTTGATGATCTGAACTTATTTACTAAGCCCCATTTGCATAGCTGATGTTGCACAGAACTCATGGCAACATAAGGCAGTAGCCTATATATTTCCACTCCTAGTAAAATCTTCCATGCCTTCAACTCTTCTCATTCTGACTATACCTCACCCCCATTCCCTGTCTGTCGCCTCCATCACAACTAATTCTCCAGTTTGCTGCTGCTGCTGCTACCTAATGATGTACCACCTTGGGCACATCTGTAACAGTGAGGACGATTAACCATTATAACGCACTGCCAAGGGAGGTGGTAGATTCCTTATCTCTTTATGTCTTCAAATCCACTCTGGGTGCCTTTCAGGAAGACATGCTTTAGCCAAACCAAATGAATGACTATCAGGTGGATAGAAAGCTGGCTAGATCACCGGGCTCAACGGGTAGTGATCAATGGCTCCATGTCTAGCTGGCAGCTGGTATCAAGTGGAGTGCCCCAAGGGTCGGTCCTGGGGCAGGTTTTGTTCAATATCTTCATAAATGATCTGGAGGATGGTGTGGATTGCATGCTCAGCAAGTTTCCAGATGACACTAAACTGGGAGGAGAGGTAGATATGCTGGAGGGTAGGGATAGGATACACAGGGACCTAGACAAATTGGAGGATTGGGCCAAAAGAAATCTGATGAGGTTCAACAAGGACAAGTGCAGAGTCCTGCACTTAGGACGAAGAATCCCATGCACCGCTACAGACTAGGGACCGAATGGCTAGGCAACTGTTCTGCAGAAAAGGACCTAGGGGTTACAGTGGACGAGAAGCTGGATATGAGTCAGCAGTGTGCCGTTGTTGCCAAGAAGGCCAATGGCATTTTGGGATCTATAAGTAGGGGCATTGCCAACAGATCGAGGGACGTGATCGTTCCCCTCTATTCGACATTGGTGAGGCCTCATCTGGAGTACTGTGTCCAGTTTTGGACCCCACACTACAAGAAGGATGTGGAAAAAATTGGAAAAATTCCAGCGGAGGGCAACAAAAATGATTAGGGGATTAGAACACATGACTTATGAGGAGAGGCTGAGGAAACTGGGATTCTTTAGTCTGCAGAAGAGAAGAATGAGAGGGGATTTGATAGCTTCTTCCAAAGAGGATGGATCTAGACTGTTCTCAGTGGTAGCAGATGGCAGAACGAGGAGTAACGAGGAGTGGTAGAATCTCCTTCCTTAGAAGTTTTTAAGGTCAGGCTTGACAAAGCCCTGGCTGGGATATTTAATTGGGAATTGGTCCTGCTTTGAGCGGGGGGTTGGACTAGATGACCTCCTGAGGTCCCTTCCAACTGTGATATTCTATTATTCTAATGGTCTCAAGTTGCAGTGGGGGAGATTTAGGTTGGATATTAGAAAAAGCTTTTTCACTAGGAGGGTGGTGAAACACTGGAATGCATTACCTAGGGAGGTGGTGGAATCTCCTTCCTTTGAAGTTTTTGAGGTCAGGCTTGACAAAGCCCTGGCTGGGATGATTTAGTTGGGGATTGGTCCTGCTTTGAGCAGGGGGTTGAACTAGATGACCTCCTGAGGTCCCTTCAACCCTGATATTCTATGATTCGAACACAAATGATTGGGCTCAATACAGTGCCAACTGGGCGAAATTTAATGAGCTGTAACATACAGGTCAGAGCAGATGGTCTAATATCCCCTTCTGGCCTTAAACTGTATGAAGCTACGCACCTTCTCAAACACACACATCCATGTTCAAACAGCTCCACTGCATCCTCTAGTCAAAATTTCCTCCTTTGTTTGTAAAACCCTCCATGGACCTTCTAAATTAACAGACCTTGTCTCTCTGAACCCCTTCCACAATCCTTCTTCAGCTAGCACTTACCCGTCTGCACGTTCTTGGAGACTGCTGGAGTGGGAGCCTTCTGCAACTCCTGACAGGTTCTCCTCCTAGAGCCTTTCCATTCTTTGTCTTCCATTAATCTTCCATTTCTCTTCATACCTCACCTGAGCTTGTCTCGTTGTTCCCTTATCTACACCCTTCCCTTTCTTTCCTTCCTATTATGCCTTCCCCTCCTCCCCGCATTGGTCCAAAATAGCCTGGATTTGATGATCCACCAGACACACTGCAAAAGCCATTGATTTGAGAGGGTTTTAGAAGAAGATTGAGGACCTATTGCTAGGGGTGTGGCTTCATTAAAAGGGTCATTTTGCTACTTTGGTTCATTGGCTGGCTTTGTTAATTCATTGGCGTAAGATTATTCTTCACAGTTGAAATATACAATTGGATGGTTATTGCTCAAAACCGTTAACATTAATTAAAAAAACCCAAAACCTCTTCCGTTACCTTCCAGAGCTCTTCCATTAACTTTTTTATTATTAAAACCTAAACAAATACATAAATAATAACTAAATCAATAAGTTAACCATTATAGCCTTTATCCCACTGTTTTGAGGGTACAGTGTGCATGAAAAAGACTATATAAAATTGAAATTGTATCGGATATGAATAATGCTTGATTTTTGGAATCAGAAAGTCTTTGTTCCATGCTCCAAAATGGAGAAATCAAATCAGATTTTGTCTGGATGATGCTCATACAAATTCACACTCATAGGCTGCTTAAGCTTCTCTTTCTTCCCTTCCGGAATATTTGCAAAGTGACCCTGCAGCTATCAGCTGTCCCTTCCCCCTGTCAAATCCCCCTAGTAAATCCATCTTTCCATAAGAAATCTGTCTGCACAAGGCCCCTGATTAAACAGGTCAGAGGTTTGTTTCGTCTGTCACTCATAAGTGGAGGGGAAGCCCAGAGTGACGGGTGCTGCTTGTGTCAATAATCACAGCTAGAAGGTCCTCACTGTTTTCCTTTAATACAATAAACTATGCCTCCTCCTCATCACTCGTCTCTTTCCCCTGGATTCAGACATGCACTCCACAGGGATAGATTCCCCACAGCCTGTCTCTGCGCCTGAGGAAGTGCCTTCTGTATACAACTGGTAGTTTCATTTGCATTAACCTGGGATCTGCTAACTTTGGATGAGCTGCAGATACTGGAGGTCTGAGCTTCCAGATGTGTGACCATGAGAATTCCAGCTGGGGTCCACTAACAACGGTAACTGGATAGGGCTCTGTCGCAGCCCTGCACACAGCTCGTAGCATAGGGCTTGTTTTGGAGTTGGGCCTGAGTGCACAGCATTTCAGCTATCTCAACTCCTAGCAAGCAGATTGTTACACTGGAATATGCCTAGAAGACATGATCCCTTACCTACAAAAGCTTTCCAGACTTAACAATTGCTAAGCTCAATAATAGCATGGGGGGAATGAAAATTAGGATCTTATCCTGGGTATAGGATATGAGAAGCAGACAAATATCTTGTCTAGATTTTAAATACCCCAAAGTTCAGCTGTGTTCAGATTTGGGGGAGGGGGTGGACCTAGGTACCCTCAAAATCTGAACCTTGATCCAGGCCAATGTTTCACAGACAACCCCAATCTTTATATGGGCTGATCCAATAGCACATATCTGAATGTTGCCAAAACATGTGTGTGTGTGTGGGGGGGGGGGTTAAGAATGGGGGGGTAGTATCTGGGTCCAAATCCAAATATTACAGATCTCTATTTTTTCCCCAACATGACTAATACAGATTAACGTCCCTGTGGCACAAAGCCAAGCTACAAGAGGCCACATCTTGAGCAAGGCGTCTGGAACTCATTCACTTCTCCTGCCATTTTGACAGGGAGAGGGTTAATGCCATCTTTCAGCTCACACAGGTGCCTGTCTTCATTACTGATGCTCCTACCAGGCAACCCAGCCACAATAAAGGTTAGAGTGTCTTGACTCAGCTGGAGTGAATGACTCCATCAGGTGGAAAGATAAGAAGGATGAATGGCTGGCAATCTCTTTAGCTTTGGGATGACCTGAGACCCAGAGTCACTCTGCGAGGGAAGATGGGGGAAGATGCTGGGTACAAGAGGCCCTTTAGGTTTCTCTGTTGTGAACTCTGGCTGGCAGCAACCTTTTGTCTTCTTGTATTTGAACCCCACCTTTATGTATGGTTTCTTTTTAACTCTTTAGATGATCCGTTATGGATCTGCAACTCCAACTCATTGCATTGGAGATATCCTCCGTTACCTTTAGGCCAGCATTTTAATCTTAATAAATCACACGTTCAGCAGTGCTGCAGGGAGCAAACTTAAAGCTGATCGAAAGAAATACTTTTTTCCATGCAATCAGCCGGTCAAATGCTTAAGATAGCACTGAGGCCAGTCAATGACATGGATAACAAGAAAAACCAGAGTTACTGTAGGGTTTTTTTTAAAATTAAGATTTTGGAAGGCATATAAACTTTGTTGCTTGAGGGCTTAAGCCACTCCACATTAATCAGACAACTGGTCTGAAATCAACAAGATGAAATTCAGTAAAGACAAGTGCCAAGTACTTCACTTTGGAAGGAAAACTGAAATGCACACCTACAAATTGGGGGAATAACTGGCATGGTAGTAGCACTGCTGAAAAGAATCTGGGGGTTCTAGTGGATCACAAATTGAATGAGTCCATGTGATGCAGTTGCAAAAAAGGCTAATATTGAGGAGTGTATGAACATACATAGGAGTGTCATATGTCAGGGGTAATTGTGCCCCTCTCCTCAGCACTGGAGAGGCCTCAACTGAAGCACTGCCAGGGGGCACCAGAGGGCCATGGCCCCATCACTTTTAAAAGTGGGAGGGCTACGACCTCCCACTTTTTACCAGCCGTAAAGGTGATGGGGGGGGGAGGGGGTGGAGAGAAGCGACAAGCGGCAGCAGGAGGGCAGGAGCTTGGGGATAAGGGACAGCATGGGGGCGGGGCCTCGTGGGCAAGGGGCGGGGCAGGGGGCAGGGCCACAGTTCGGGCACTAGTGCCCCCCCCACTTTTAGGAGGCTTCCGCTGGTCCTGAGTACTGCATCCACTTCTGGGTGCCACACTTTAGGAAAGATGTGGACAAACTGAAAAGAGTCCAGAGGAAAGCAACAAAAAGGATAAAAGGCTTAGAAAATCTGACCCACGACGAAAGGTTAAAAAAAACCCAACAAACCTGGGCATATTTAGTCTTGAGAAAGAAGACTGAGGGGGGACGTGATTATAGTCTTCAAATACATGAAGGGCTGCTACAAATAGGACAGTGATCAATTGTTTTCCATATCCACTGAAGGTAGGACAAAGAGCAATGGGCTTAATCTGCAGCAAGGGGGAGTTAGATCAGATATTAGGAAAATCTTTCTATGTATAAGGGTAGTTAAGCTCTGGAATAGGCTGCCAAGGGAAGTTGTGGAATCCCCATCACTGGAGACTTTTAAAAACAGGTTGGACAAACACCTGACAGGGATGATCTAGGTTAACTGACTCCTGCCTCCAGCTGCAGGCTAGATTTGATGACTTCTCAAGATCCCTTCCAGCCCTATATTACTATGATTCTATGTTTAATGAGGGTCAGGAGGAAATTTTCCTTGGGGACAGTCTATCCCTACCTGCCTATTGCTGATTTCTTGCCCATTCCTCCAAATCAGCTGCTATTGACTCGTATCAGAGATAGGGCCGATGGCCCACTGCTCAGATCCTGTATGACAACCCCGATGTTGCTATGAAAGCTCAACAATACAGACCAGTGAGAAGGAAAAATCAAATGAAGGGACACTATTCAAAGCTGCTCTCTGCCCTGATCCTGGATCCAAATCCAAATATCTCAACAGCAGCAGGTTTTTTTAGGAAAATAAACGACTCACTGCAATTTTGACACAACAATCCTGGGGGTTAATAAGGTCTGTTGTGTGTCTGTTTCCCGGCAGAGTTGACCTCCTCGCCATAATTCTCCTGATGTTGGAGTACTAGCCTGTCCCGCGTGTTCTGAACAGTGAGCACCTGTTTGCCAAATACAGTCACTACATATATCCTTTAAAGGAAAGCAGTTGGATGTCAGATGGACCTGAGCCACAAGGCACACACTGGGATCTGGCTTTTGAATTTCCTCCTATCCAGATGCAGAGAAAGAGTGGGGGTGGGGGGGTCGAGCAATCTGCTTTTCTGGTTCAACCATTGTAGAAAGATGGCTTAGCTGCAAAATCAGGATCTGGATACCCCAAAGTTCAGGGCCCTGCCCCTTGTGACTGGGAGCTCCTGTAATACAAATAATCATCTAGAGGCTCTTAAAGCCCAAAGGTGTTTGGATCCAGAGTTTTTGGATATGTATCTTATTAGCTTGCTAACTTCCCCTCTCTTCAGCTAACTGGGTACTGATCATTGCCTCCTGAATCCCAAAAATGCTATATTTGAAATATTCTTTCCCGATCAGGCCAGGTTTAATGAATCCATACTTCTAGCTTGTTGTTTTTCCTTCTAGTTCTTAAGCTAAGCAATTTTCTTAATAGAAACAGTGCTTAAAAACAAACAAACAGATTTGAGTCTCAAAATCCCATTCCAGAGTTCCACGGAGTGATAAGCACAAAAGTACTTCAGTTCTCCAGAGCCAAACAAGCTCTGATGTCTTCAAGTATCAGTCCAGGCAGTAAGCATCACTGTGCTGTGAATATCGGAGACCAACAGACTGACATAACCAATTTTCAGCCAGCAAAGAAAGACAGTAATTCTAGTAATTAGAATAATAACCACCAATTAGGAGTGAGAACACACTGAATGTGTAGATGTTGGGCTTACAACCTTTATATTGGGCTTCCAAGCTCAATGCGTATCTTTAATGTTTGTTTGAAGTGAGCGCAGATCTACAATAAAATATCATTGTACTCATCCGGTGCCTTATAACTGTAAACGTACTTAGAAATGGATAGAATAAAATGAGATACCTTTAGGGGTCTATTACAGGAGCGGGTGGGTGAAGTCCTGGGCCTGCAATGTGCAGGAGGTCAGGCTAGATGATCATGATGGTCCCTTCTGACCTTGAAGTCTATGAATCTATGGTATACAAAACTAAACTACAAAAGAATCTTTTACATTTTTTTCACCCAAGGATCTCAAAGCAGTAATGTTCATAACTGACACAGCATGCACCCACATGAATTAGCAGCACAACTCCACTCTGATGTAGGCATTATTATTCCCACTGGACAGACGAGTAAACCAAGCCACAAGGAATTGTCTGGGTACTATGGGAAATCTGTGGATGAGCCGGGAGCCAAACTTTGTCTCCTGATGCAATCCTCTTCCTTAACCACAGGATCACCTTTCTTCTGCTGACCTAAATGCCCACCAGTAGATCACAACTGGGATTGATTTTTCCCCACACAAAATGTGAGGATGTTTTTGGTCTCTCACAAACAGAGTATATTCTGAGTCATTTCCAAGAGATGAGGGCCCAGAATCTTAGTCGTCACTGTGAGACGATTTACAGTCTAAACAGACAAGACAGACAAATGGTGGGAGGAGAAACAGAGGCACACAGAGGGGAAGTGACTTGTCCAAGGTCACACAGCACACCAGTGGCAGAGTTGAGAACAGGTCTTCTGACTCACAGAACAATGCTCTGTTCACTACACTACACTGCCTTGATTGGGCTGTATAACAGGCAGGTCACACTGGGCCAGTACACAGAGCTACAGCTGACTGGCACCTCTCTCAAATTGCTGTGATGGTCTCAGGAATCTAAACTTTCATTCAATGAAAACATAAGTCTCTAGCTGTTATGGCTGTGAAGAAAATCTCAGAAATGTGACCCGAGTGTAACTGATACAGAAATGTCTGCCTGAGCCTGCAGAGTGCCTGGAACAATAGCTCGGAGAGATGTGAACTGCCCCAGTCATCCCAGCAAAGGGTTGACTCTGATGCACAGTGATGATCATTTATTCGGCAACATGATCAACTATTTCATTCCCCCTTGTAAGAAAAGAGGGAGGTGGGGGCTGCAGCAAACTGCATAGTTTACTACGCGTGGTGCCTCATACTGATGCCACAAGTAGCATGTGGGAGTTACCACCACTTATATGTTTCTTTTTCCCCACCCCAATCATGAAGAAGCCCTAGCAGAACCCATGGACCTATCCACCCCCATCAAGAGGGTGGCCAGAGAACATGCACAATCAATCGTATTTTGAACATCTGCACAATCTACTGTGAGTTGAGTCTCATTTTGGCAACTCGCATGGATGGAGCTTATTTTGTGGGTGAAGTTTACAGCACCACCACCTTTTCACACCCCCAGCTGGACCCCTGACCACAAGGAGAGAATTTTGGTTTGCAACCAGATGCCCGTAAAATATATGTCACATACATGTCCCCTTACCTATCTTTTCCAGAGGAAAGGGGAAAAGATGAATCACTCTATTTGAAAGCAGTGGGCACTTTGAGAGCCTCGGAGATTGCAGATACCTCCACACATGCATTCCCACAGATTTAACAATTACACTCATTAGTAAGACAGCAACGAGTTAGCAAACTCCCCATCTGCTTCCTGCCATCCTATACTGTTGCACAACCATCCAGCATGAAAACTCCAGCTTTCTTCCAAAGCATCCAGTGCTGTACTAGCTTGCCACTGGCAAAGATGGGATAGAGGGCTTAGACGGATCAGCAGTCTGATCCATTATGACAAACCCTTATGTTCTTTGGCAAATCTTATGCAAGGATTTTTTTTAAACGTGTAATAAAAGTGGATACTAAAAAACAAACCCCCGTAAATTGGATATATGAACAATTCTCAGATATGAAGCCTGTTCCTCCCCTAGATTACTGGGAGATTTCAGCAAGTGAAACAGTGGTTATCACTTGGTCTGGGGGATTTTGTTGGCTTTTTGTGGGCTGATCCCTATATTTACGCTAGAGCTGCTGTGTCAGACTGGCTTATTGTTTTCAAGCCAATGTGCCAGTTACTGACAATCTGGAATTTACCTTTGGGGGAAGGATGGGCAAATTTAATTACTGGTGCTTTAAGAGGAGAGCGAGAGAAGAATGGGACCATGAAAAGATCTGCTCATCAAAAATCATGCTTGTCACTTGCATACTTCTTTCTTCTCAATCCCGGCCTCTTGCTGCTTCTGCTGTACTAATATTGCAGAGCTCTTCTATAGCACTTCACAAAGGTCAGTATCATTATCCCCATTTTACAGGTGGGGAACCTGAGGCATGGAGAAGGGCAAGAGACTTGCCTTAGGTCACTCGGCAGGCTAGGACTAGAATCCAGGTATCCTGGGTCCTAGTCTAGTGTTCTATCCACTAGGCCACTCTGCCTCCCTCTGACAATAGTGGACAATAACTGCTGTACATCTGTGTAACACTAGGATTTTCAAAAGCGCTTAACTCTTAGACACCTAAATACCCTTGAATTTCAACAGAGGATGAGAACCTAACTGCCATACCCTCCATGGAAAATCCCACTCTAAATACAGAAACAAATTGTTATGGCATTGAAAGCGACTTTTCTCCTTCTAATTCCTCCCTTGTCGTGACATACACTAAATCTTTATGCTGAAGTTCATTTAATCTTGCAACACTCTCCTTGCAATCAACAGATCTCCATCAATTCCCCATTTGTTCATTAATCTCCATTCATCGTTGAAAAAAAGTACTTTGGACAATCGAGTGGGTTAATTTTATACTATCTAGAAAAACTTCAGATTTTTAATAAACTTTTGGGGTTTTGTTCATTATGACCCCTTGGAAGCTTAAAAGCAAACTTTCTTTTCATGCCAAAATGTTCTCTCCCTGGCACTTGTACAATAGTTTATGGCAGGGCTGTTCGTAACACTGATTTGTTATTGTAGGTTGCTCATTAACACTAGATTAGCACAAACAGGTTTATTGTTACAGCACTTCTCATTCATTAGTGGTTGGTAGCTGGCACAGATTTTTATTTCAGAAAAAATAAGCATCTAAGTATTTGTTTTCTAAAAAGAGAACCATTCTAACGATACACATTAAAGAACTACATGGCCATTTCAATAGCCCGGAGAAAAACATGAAGCCAAGTCAAATGCTGGATTCACCCTCCTGCACACTGTTGCTTTATATCACACACAGCAAAGTCTTTAATTTATATTTGAGGAGGTAAAAGTCTAAGAGCAACCATAAATTAAGCAAATAAACCTGTTGCTTCAGATCAAATAAGGTTGGAGCAAACATAACAGGGAACATGAATGGTAGTTAATCTTGAAACAATTGGGGAAAACAGGCCTCTGAATCTCTCCCCTCTTTGAAGAGACTGGGAGACTTTTCTCAGCCTCTTGGCCATTTCTTAGGAGAATCACTCACCGAGTCCTATTTTTCTCCCGTTGCAAGGAAAGTTAAGTGTTACTCCTCATGCTACGTTGCCTCCAGGGGTGGAGTCTTGAACTTGACTCCAGCTCTCTTCAAACATGTGCAGCATAACTTTGGGATGAACTATATGGCCCCCTGTACATATGTAAGCGGGGGGAATGGTTCCGCTATTGTGGGGAACTTTCCTGGCTTCTGCACTACCCCGATGAAGTGGGCTAGTGAAAGGATCTGAGTCCTCACTCTCACTTCCTTTACCCAGGGGCCTCCCTGCCCTTGAGGACTCCCCTTCTACTCTCCTGTTTGGCAGAGTCCTCGTAACCCCAACAAGGCTGGGCCCAGGATTCCTGGGGGGCTTGACCCCCAACCTTGCTGCAGTCACCTAGGACAGGGGCTAGGGTGTCCCCACTCCAGGGTACTCTCTCTGCACTGGGCACTTCTCTGACCCACTGACCATTACATACAAGTTAAAGCAAATGCAAGTTATTTAATCAACAATTAATTTTAAAAAGAATAAGGAAAAATGGGAAAGGTTAAAGGAAACACATCACCCCGTTCTGTGGCAGAGAACCTCACAGTGTCTCTGGAACGTCCGGGCAGTTCACAGTCTGTTCCTTGTAAGTCCCAGGCCTCCTTCTCAGGCCCTGGCTTTGCTGCAGGGATGCTGTGGGTTGGACACTTGATCTGGTGGTGGCCACACACTCTCAGGCTCTAAGTGGTAGGACCCTTCTTCCCAGTGTCGCCCCCGCCCTGTCGGGGTTATGATCCAAGCCTGGCCTGCAGAGCATCTTGGCTGAGGTGTCTCCCTGTGCTGGGCCCGCTGCCCAGGGTCCCCCTTGCTCTCCCCAGTTGCTCACCACACCCAGCTCCAGACTGCTCCAGCCCCAGCTGCACCACTCGGTCTCTGCCCTGCTACTGCTGCTCTGCCTCCAGCTCTCTGGGCTGCTGCTTTGGCCCCTCTGCCTCTGGTTGCTGCAACTCTGCTCCCAGGACAGGTCTGCTCTGCAGGCTGCTTCTGTGACTCTGCTCCCAGCACTGACCTGCTTCCTGGGCTGCTTTTCTAGCCCCTCTGGCTCTGGTTGCTGCAGTTCTGCTCCCAGGGCAAGTCTGCTCTCTCTGGGCTGTGCCTCTGGCTTTGGGGCTGCAGCTCTGCTCCCAGGACAGGGTCTGCTCTCTCTGGACTGCTTTTCTGGTCCCTTTGGACCTGGCACAGCTCTGCTCCCCAGCCTAGCTTGGGCGCCTGCTTTCTCCTTAGCTCAGCCCCACTCTGTCTGACCCAGGCAAATCCAGCTCACACAGAGGACAGGATGGGACCTCCCTGGCCTCCTGACTCTCTGATTAGCCTGCCCACCCTCTCATTCAGGCTGACCTGGAGCATTTGCCTCTCCCCATTGTTCCTGGGGACTAATCAGTCTCAGGGTCCTGGTTTCCCATAGACCCTTCCCCTTTTAGTACTGGGAGCTAGCCAACCAAAACACCCCCATTGAATGTTAGTAAGGGGGCAACAGTCCCCTTATACATAGCAAAGCTAAACAAGGCTCCCAGCTGTGCTTCGTTTCAGAGGGAAGAGAAGAGCAGAAACCTCATTCTGAAGTAAATGGCCTGTTCTTTTTTAGGTTGGCCAGTTTGTAGACTGCTTGAGTGTATGTTTGTTTGGGTGCAAATGTGTCATCAGTAGGACTTGTTTTCAGCCCTCTTGAATTTCACAACACAACACACTAAGAACTGGCAAACCTTGCA
The DNA here is from genome assembly GCF_965140285.1 of Lepidochelys kempii. Classification (NCBI taxonomy): domain Eukaryota; kingdom Metazoa; phylum Chordata; order Testudines; family Cheloniidae; genus Lepidochelys; species Lepidochelys kempii. Next base: position 100,876,542 of record NC_136387.1, on the reverse strand, counting down.
GTCTGTTGGTTGCTTTCAACATCCTGCTGTTTAGATCCCTGCGTGTTTGGAACATCTCATCTATTTCTCTTACAATTATTGCTTCACATAGAGATATAAGCTTTTGGGGGGGTTGGTGCTCTGGGCTCTTTCTAATCCTAGACTCCGCCCTTTATATGTACAAATCTCAAACCAAGATTATTTTTCATTCAAGTATCAGCCAGAGCTCCGTCTGTTAAGAGTGGAATGCTATGCCATATGACAGCTCTGCTTTTTATATTATAGTACTGCCTGTAGGCCTTGACTAAGATCAAGGTCCCATTGTGCTGGGTGCTGTATTAATAACTGAGGAGAGGCAGCTTCTACTCTAAAGAGCTTGCAGTCTAACCAGACATGACCAACAAAGGGTGGCAAATAGTGGAAAGAGAGGCACACAGGGGATGTGCGACCTCACACAGCAGGGAATCAAACCCGGGTTTCCTGGTCCAGTTCTCTAGTCACTACACCAGACTACCTCTAACAGTGGAGAAGTAATTTTCCCTAGATCTGAAATGGACTTGGATTTTGCCTATGAACATAGTTAACGTTTATTATTTTACAGCTATGAAAAAAAATCACTTGTTTTCAAAATGTAAATGTATTTTCACATTTCTCAGCCAGGGGTGTTTGTAATTCGGATCAAGATGTTTTTTAAGAGTCTTGCTTCACTTAACAAAACAATTCAGGGAAAAAACATTTGTCTTTGGAAGGGGAGGTCAGAGCAGGCAGAGCGGCAGGGAAGAGATCTGTACTAAGCATGCTGACTCTAGAGTTTGGTCAAACAGCCTGGCCCTGGCTCGCCTTCTGGAACCCGTGGTGTCTCACCATTCTAGGTGCCTCCTGAAACCTGACCTTCCTTATTCAGTCCCACTCCTCATACTGCAGCTAGAGCTGGTGAAATACTAACAAACAGCGTTGGGGAGGCTATGCCATTTCGTCAACAATAATCAGGGAGAAGAATAACAGATAATTAAAATGTGAGAGAGAGAGAGAACCAGCAGCTGCCATTTGCAAGTGGCCATTTCAGTGCCACAATGGTCTGTTCCCCCAAAGGCAAAGAATCATCCTCAGAAAAGGCATCCCTAATGTATCCCTGGTGATGGGATACCGAATGAGGAGGGTTGTGCATTACTACAGAGAATTATTTCCCAGGTGTCTGGCTGGTGGGTCTTGCTGAAATGCTCAGGGTCTAACTGATCGCCCTATTTGGCGTCAGAAAGGAGTTCCCCACCCCCCAGGTCAGAGAGGCTGCGGGGGGCGGGGAGAGGAGGTTGCCTTCCCCTATAGCCTGGGTCAGTTGCAGGTTTAAACTAGAGTAATTGGTGGATTCTCTGTAAATGAAGTTTTAAAATCATGAGTTGAGAGCTTCAGTAACTCGGCCAAAGGTTATGCGTCCATTGCAGGAGTGGGTGGGTGAGATTCTGTGGCTGGCAACGTGCAAGAGGTCAGACGTGATGGTCCCGTCTGGCCCTAAAGTCTCTGAGTCTATGCTAGGAAAGGGTTCCAAGATGGGGGGGAGGGGCGGAGAAGATTAAAGATCAGCACGGCACCAAGGAAGGTGATGCGACAGAAGGAACTACTTCGGTGCTGTTCCATCACCACGACATCACATTTTCAGAAGCATTTGTTCAACTGCCAAACTGCTGTTTGATTCAGCCGCGTTCATGGTCCCTTACTAACTGCTATTCACAAACATGTGTGTTAACTGGTTACTGAGAAATGTCTCTGTTTACCAAAGTCTATATCTACCTGCGAACAAAGCTATTCTTGCATGTACCCAAATAGTCATTCACTATTGGTTAGTCTCTTCCTTCAGAACATTTGTCACCCAATCAGAGTTGAGAAATGTTGCCATGCGACTTAGGTGACCAATCACATGCCACCAATAATGGAGACTGAACAAACCCCAGACTGAAAATTATTCATCCAAAATGTCCAGCAAATTGTTATGAATAGCTAATACATACACAGAAATCAGGTCTGCTTCTCATTTGATTTTTGAACAGAACAAGGAAGCTAAATTCACAATGAATACTATTTGCAATGAGCAATTCTATCATCTCTGGAAGTCTGTCTCTTGACTGAAAGTATGAAGGATATATCCAAACTAGTTCAGATCAAATACAAATTTACCTAAATCTGAACCCGGCACTTAAAGGAAACCCAGACCAGACCTTTTTGGATGTTCCAAAAAGGTCAGTAAACTTAAATCAATTTGCAAAAAAACCATGGTAATAAAATACAACTGTAACTCAAGTATGTTTCATTCAGACATTGTTATTGTTGATGTAAGTACAACCATTCCCTGCGCACACTATGCTATGCTCCCTGGTGGTCGTACAGTTGTTCTGATGGATTATTTCACTCAACATGAGAAGAACAGACATCATCAAAGAAAGAGAAAAGGGTTCCACATAGTAACATAGGGAGAAATTACTCTAAGAGGATGTAAGTATAATGTTGCACCCCGGGGTGGGTTGGCAGCAGTGGGAAATAGAAGCTAGGACTTCTGGATCTAAAACCATGAGCTTCCATTACTGGAGCTAAAAGATGCCTATTATCCAATTCTATAGAAGGCTCATGAACCTCCAGCCAGTGCTAGATGGGGACAGAGTTCCACACTGAGTGGCTGCGGGTATTTAGAGGAGAAGAATTTGGGAGGGTATCCTGCAAACAACGTCCCAGGCTTCTTTACCTCACCCTCATATCCTTTCCCTTGTAACAAGCAGTGACTCAGACCTCTGTTATGTAGACTCAGATTTCTTCTCACACTTTCTATCCCCTTTCCCCTTCCCATGACAATGCATCAGGCCGTAATTTTTCATTGGTGAGATCAGTCTTTTTCATCAGGAATGTTTTTGTAGTGTCAGAAATACAGATTGATGCCCCCATTGAAAGAAGAGTGAAGAGAGAGACAAAGAAAGGAGTAGATCATCCTTCCTTCTAGACACACATGCACTCAGAACTTCTCTTTCGGACTAACCAAGAAAATGCCAAAATCCTGGGCTCTGGCTCCTTGCATAGCTCGTTTCTCAAGCCTCAGTGAGCTTTACAAAATAGCAAACTACATTAAAAATGGGGATAAATTCACCCAACCCCTACAGCTTATCCAGTCACCACTGTGGGGAACAGAGCCTTCAGTTAAATGTATTGACACCTAAATCTGAATAAGACTATGTAAACTTTCCTCCTTCAATTTCACCCATTGCAGAATATCTGAAATCTCTAGAAATTGACTGATTCACAATTATGACATTCAAATGGAAGGGCACGCAAATCTCCTTTTTATTTACTGGGAGGGAAGGGAAAAAATTCTTCACAAGAATGAAATGCAGCCTAGTGCCAGCACACCTGGCTGTAGAAATGGCAAGTCTGGAGTGCATCCACTGACCTCATCAGAGGCTCTGATAGAGATTACAGAGATTACTCCATCCATTGGCTATATCATTCACATGGCATTGTTTGGCTTGGAGACACCACAGCCCACATTTTACTCTCCCACCTGGTCCTGTACCCTGCAGCATTTTTACATTCAGCTAAAGTTGAATGATCTCCATGCACGGCAAGGAAATACCTTAAAGATGTGTTTCTTCTCTGCTTCGAGGTGTTTGGTATGAAGGAGGACTGTGTGGCTTGGAAGCCCGTCCCAGGTGTATGTGATGAAATGCCAGTGCGTGTTAGTCTTTCCAAGCTAGGCATACTTCTCTCTCCCTGAGTGACTTCACAGAATAATACTTCAGTGGAGTATTAAGCTTTACTAGTTAATTGCTAGCTCAGTGTTTTGAAGCCTGTTGTCTCCTAATTAATACTTGAGGCACAAATACTCCTCAACACCCTGCCTCCTAGACACCTCTCCTTAGCCAACCCAACAGGCAACGGAGGGGCAGAACACAGCTGATCTGTGTGCGGCTGCTGCTGCTGCATGGGGAAAGGCAGGATGTGGGGAGCCCACAAAGGGAATTGGCACTGTGCAGAGCTCAGCAGCCTTCAGCGCACAGAGAGGGGCCTGGGTAAACACACCAGGCCCAGCCGCTGCTGCTCCTGCAGAATCTCTCCATCTCCACTTACTGACAACGGTCATTGAAGCCCAGATATCTGAGCTCCTCACAGTCTTCACTACATTTATCCCCAAAACACAGGGAAATGCTAATGGCCCCATTTTGAGATGGGGAAACTGAGGCCCAAAGAGAATTAACTGACTTACACAGGCAGTCTGAGAGCAGGGAATTGAACCCAGGTCTCTTAAGGCTCAGGCTAGCACCCTACCCACTGGGCCATCCTTTCTCTCCCAGAAGGGCTCAACTATACTATATGGTTTGGGTGGAGGGAATTTCTTCTCTCCCAACTTTTGCGCAGAGCCCCCTGCACATAGTCTGTGCACTCAAGCCGCATCCAGGCTCCCGAATTTGGCCCCTTATGAATAGAGCACTATGCTGCGCAGTCTGTGAAGCACACCGTCAGCTGCATGAGGGAGAGGTTCGTAAACTAGGCGAGCAAGGGCAGGAATGCTCCTTTGGCAGGCTTTGCAGGACCCCAAGCATCAGCTAATTTTTCATCTAAGATACAAGTCATTTCAATCCAGATTCTGATCGCTTTCCTATGCCCGTGTAAATTAATGGCTTCGCACCAGATTTGCACCCATGACAGTCAAAATGGCTCTTACACATCAGCCTGGAAGCTTGTCACCGTCTCTCTGTCTAGCTGTCTTGTCACCCGTCAGCTCATTGCCTGGCCTGTTGGCATTCCTGTCATCTATCTCCATGGTTTTCCCCCCCTCTCTGAATTATGCTCTGCCAGGTTCCGTGTGTCTCTATTTATTCAGCTCTCTGTGCTTAAAGAGGGCAGTTTGATACTATGTAAAAAACAACTGAATAGCCCTGGTATTTCTATATAGACAATGTCTTGCTTCTGCAATTAAAATGCATTACTCAGGGAGATGATAGTATTTCATGTTGAACAGTAAAATTGCCATGCTGTGTTTTTCATATAAATGAGTTAAATACATTGGGGACAGCTGGTACGGCAGTTACAATTATACTCCCTATTAGGATGCATTAGATTGCATTAACCCAGGACCTCTCAGGTCCACCACAAAGTATCCAGGCAGCGAGGCAGTTTAAAAAGCAGCCTGCAGATTAAAGAAGGATTAGCATCCAGCAGCTATAATATTTAGAAATATTTAGGGTGTCTCGTTTGCAGTTTTATGGCAGGGCAAAAATACTCACGGCAGCTTCCAGGTTACCAGGGATGGGCTTTCTGAAAACCGCCTCTTAAAAGTGCCCTTTGATGCCATGTTAACCCTTTCACTGCTGCTGAGTGTGCCAGGGAAATGAGGCCAAATGCATGGCCAGATGCAACCATACTCCCTCTTGGGCACCGCAAAACCCTTGCTGGGCACCAGCCAGGGACGCCCCCCTCTTAAACTGTGCTGGTAAATACCAGCAACATCATTTTACTGAGGTGCAAGGTGGTTACGCCCCACAGCACGTTAATGGTAATGCTGGGCCCAGAACCCGCTGTGACCAGGAGGAGGCTTTAGAGCAAGAGTCTCAAACTCGCGGCCCGCGGGGCCCGGGCAGGTTTGGGGGCGGGGCTCTCCCTCGGCCCCGCCCCCCGCCGGCGATTGACAACGGCCCGAGGCCCCCGCCGCGCAGCGGAGCTGGACGGTGTCTGCCAGCTCGCTCCACGTGCCTGCCGGCCCCGCCTTGCCTGCAGCCATGGGGCGGGGCCTCCGCGCGCTGCCCCCGCCCCAAGCGCCAATGGGAAGCTGCGGGGGCGGGGCCTGGGGGAAGCCGCGCGCGGAGGCCCCCCGGCCCGCCCCACCTTGGAGACCCAGGTAAGCGCCGCACCCCCACCCCCCTCCCCACCCCGCCCCCAAACTCCCTCCCAGAGCCTGCACCCCCTCCCCACACACCCCCTCCCCTTTTCCACCCCCAAACTCCCTCCCAGAGCGTGCACCCCCTCCCACCCCCAAACCCTACACCCCTTCCCACCCCCAAACTCCCTCCCAGAGCCTGCACCCCCTCCCCACCTCTCCCAGCGCCTGCACCCCCTCCCACCCCCAAACCCTACACCCCTTCCCACCCCCAAACTCCCTCCCAGAGCCTGCACCCCCTCCCACCCCCAAACCCTACACCCCTTCCCACCCCCAAACTCCCTCCCAGAGCCTGCACCCCCTCCCCACCTCTCCCAGCGCCTGCACCCCCTCCCACCCCCAAACCCTACACCCCTTCCCACCCCCAAACTCCCTCCCAGAGCCTGCACCCCCTCCCACCCCCAAACCCTACACCCCTTCCCACCCCCAAACTCCCTCCCAGAGCCTGCACCCCCTCCCCACCTCTCCCAGAGCGTGCACCCCCTCCCACCCCCAAACCCTACACCCCTTCCCACCCCCAAACTCCCTCCCAGAGCCTGCAGCCCCTCCCCACCTCTCCCAGAGCGTGCACCCCCTCCCACCCCCAAACCCTACACCCCTTCCCACCCCCAAACTCCCTCCCAGAGCCTGCACCCCCTCCCACCCCCAAACCCTACACCCCTTCTCACCCCCAAACTCCCTCCCAGAGCCTGCACCCCCTCCCCACCTCTCCCAGCGCCTGCACCCCCTCCCACCCCCAAACCCTACACCCCTTCCCACCCCCAAACTCCCTCCCAGAGCCTGCACCCCCTCCCACCCCCAAACCCTACACCCCTTCCCACCCCCAAACTCCCAGAGCCTGCACCCCCTCCCACCCCCAAACCCTACACCCCTTCCCACCCCCAAACTCCCTCCCAGAGCCTGCACCCCCCCACACACACACCCCCTCCCCTTTTCCACCCCCAAACTCCCTCCCAGAGCGTGCACCCCCTCCCACCCCCAAACCCTACACCCCTTCCCACCCCCAAACTCCCTCCCAGAGCCTGCAGCCCCTCCCCACCTCTCCCAGCGCCTGCACCCCCTCCCACCCCCAAACCCTACACCCCTTCCCACCCCCAAACTCCCTCCCAGAGCCTGCATCCCCTCCCACCCCCAAACCCTACACCCCTTCTCACCCCCAAACTCCCTCCTAGAGCCTGCACCCCCTCCCCACACACCTCCTCCCCTCCCACCCCCAAACTCCCTCCCAGAGCCTGCACCCCCTCCCCACCTCTCCCAGCCCCTAAACTCCCTCCCAGAGCCTGCACCCCCTCCCCACCTCTCCCAGCCCCTAAACTCCCTCCCAGAGCCTGCACCCCCTCCCCACACACCTCCTCCCCTCCCACCCCCAAACCCTACACCCCCTTCCCACCCCTCCCAGCCCCCAAACTCCCTCCCTGAGCTTGCACCTCCTCTGCACTCCTCCCTCCCAGAGCCTGCAACCCCACCCCCTCCTCCTACACTCCCACCCCCTGCCCCAGACCAGAGCCAGCACCCGAACTCCCTCCCAGAGCCCAACCCCTCACCCCTTCTGCACCCAAACTCCGTCCCAGAGCCTTAGGCAATGGGGGGTGGAGTTTTGGGGGGCGGGTTCTGGATGGCATGAGTGACATTATTGGCCCTCTGAGAGTACTTGAGAATTGGCACTGGCCCTAAGGTAAATTGAGTTCGAGACCCCTGCTCTAGAGAGCTTTCATGGGGACATCAGTAAAATGCAAAACCCCAGCATCTATCATGAGTAGTTTCCTTGTACGCTCATAAAGATGTATAAGGACAACACTTTTTAAAGTTAATTTTTCACTTACCTCTCATGGTAACTGAAGAGACCTGATAACACAAAGTTATGGAAGTTTGGAAAAGAACAGTTTAGGCTGGATTCACGGATAGAACATCCTTAAGTTCAAGTGGCACTAATCAGTCTCATTTCTATCAAGCTACTTGCATCCCAAACCTGTACATTTTGGGGGTTCCTTGTTTGTAAATCTGCAGAAAATCAAGCTTCGCTGTCCACATAAATACTAAGTTGTCCGTGTCAAGAAAATTAGCGAAAGCAAGGCTCTGGCAAGGGGATAGAAAAAGAGGGTATTGTTTATGGAACATGAAAAGCCCCTGCGACACAATATATGGAATTTTAAGAGAAACAGGCCCTTCTTTCTTTCAGCACAATTCAAATAACTCCAGCGGTGGACTTGATATTCCACAAAATGAGCTAGAAAAGCACGGGGCTGTCAAAGCAATTTCGAAAGGGAAAGTTGAAATAAACACGGGGGCTGTTTTGAAACCTTAATGCTTGAAGAACCTTAGCACTACCCCGCATAATGTGCCCTTTACAAGGTAGAAGGCAGTGCTGGGTGGGCTTTCAGTTCAATGCCTGGAGAGGACAAGAGCTGACATCAGAGATAGGCTTGGAAAATCCATCGGAATAAAATGGGGCTGGATCCTCAGCTGCTGTAAACTGCCCTAGCTCCATTGAAGTCAGTTATTCGCACCATGTCAGGATCTGGCCCTGTGTGTGTTAGAGCAGTAATTGTTACTGGTGAAGCAAACTGCAGTAGTGCCCCCAGTGTGGTAAGCCCACCACTGAGGAAGAGGCAGGCTCTGCCTTTGAGATCAGAGTCTAAAAGACAAAGACAGAAGATGGCTGGGGGGAGGCAAAGCCCTTGACTCGGAAAAGGAAAGACTTATGTCTGTGTGAAGTTGCTTTCAGTTCAGAAAACCCACTGTCCCCAAAGAGATCCCAATGCATGATCGAGCCCAAAGTAATGAGGATGATGACAGAAATGCATCTGATTAGCTACACGTGTATTGGGCTGATACGACATTGTTTTTTTGTGTGTGTAACACTCTAAATTCTCACTTTACACAATTCATCCTCCACCCCCAACTCCAAACTTCCAGTTCCAGTCTCCTTCCTCCCCCTACTCCTCCCCCGCTTTCCTCACAGCTGTGAGATGCTCCAGAGGTTGGAGAAGCATCAGAAATTGGGGTGTCTAGAGTACCTAGTTCCATCACTTGTAAAGAGCCCTACCCAAAGAAGACGGGTTCAGGAGGCAGGAAAAGTCACAACACAGCCCACCCTCTCACCACTGTAAGAGAAAGGCCTTTGAACTGCAAAAGGGGAAGCTGCCCAGACAGCAAAAGGGGTTTTGCTGCTTTCAAAAATCTGACAGTAGAAGGGCAGGGGAAAATACTTTGCATAATGTGATTTGGGAATATGGGTGACAAGGCTCAAAAAAGCAAAGCCGCAGGAGACTCTTTTTGAGTCAGGCTGGGCATGAGGATTACAGGTGGGGTGAACACTTGCCTCTATAGCTTTCAATTCTTTAAAAAAAAAAAAAAAATGCTTCTATCTAAATAGGGGGAAAGCTGCAAACTCGGCCAGCCCAGAATTCAAACTCCAGGGTTTCCCTTTTTCAATTACAGTTGCTCATCGGTCTGTTTTTTCCCCATGAATGCTACCAGGAGTCACATTTTGAACATTGGTGGAAAAACTGAAACTTAAAGCAATTGGCCTGGGTTTGTTTTACATAAGACCTGATGATAGATTCCCTCTGGGTCAGCTGAGCACTGACAACTCTCACTGACTTCAACTGGAGGTCTGGATACTCAGCACTTCTTTTGTAGCAGGTCCATTCTGACTGATCCCCTCATCCCTCTCTTACACCCCATTCTGATATGGAAATCTGGAATCTAGAGATGCACTCTAGAACCCTGGCAGGTCTAACAGCAAAATCAGCTGTAGTGCGTCAATGTAATTAGAACGGTTCTTGCACTCGGGCGGACAACATGGACTTGACATTGAATCTCTGTCTCCCTTTTTGTTTGGGTGGAGGGGAATTTCAAAAATTCCAGGGTGTGGGGTCTCTAATTTAATTATATGTATACTTATAGTAGATCAGTTAGCCACTAGGTGTCTCTGTGAGCTGTAGATTTCCAGGGACTGCAAGGTTCTTGGTTAACAAACAAGACAAAACTGTAACTCAAACTCTGAAGAAGATTCGTTTGTGTCTAGTTCGTAACTGTTTTTTTTAAATAATAATAACTGCCTCCTATTTAAGAGAGACTATGATTCTGTATATCATGACAACTATATACAACTTACTGAGCAGTACTAATACAAAAGAGAAGACAATATGTAAAGTCAATAAGAGAGTATAACAAGGAATTACATCCAGAACTAGTAAATGAAAATCTTAAATGTGTTAGGGGGGGAAAGTCCAAATATGGGAAGCCACTTAGACAATGGAATAAGTTGCCTATGGAGAATGCTTCAGGCAGCACTAGAAAGAGGTGTAGAATTGTATAATAAAACATTTAAGTGATTAGAATCGTGGCCAATCCTGAACTCTTACAAAGGTATGGAGTGAATCATACAAGAGGTCCTTTCTGACCAGAGGTGGTGATTCTGGCATTAGAGATATGGGTTCAGATCCATGTCAGAGGCAGTACAGTCAGATGGTTCTGGTGTTGGCTTATATCTGCTTCCATACACAATCAGACCCCCAGTGATGAATGCAGAACAAACATTTGGATAGCTAGACCTGAGATTCCCCTATACCATTTTATTTTGTACACTATTTAGCAATATTTAGTAAATTTCACCAGTAAAACAAAAACCTGTAATGCTGCTCAGAATTTGAAATCTCTGTTAACCCTAACCATTCAGAAGAATTCATTCAGATACATTCAGCGGCTACTTAACGAACAAATAAAAGATTTCCGTGAGAAGCAAGCAATTAAGAGCTAGACCATCACTGAGGCAGAGGAAATTGCTTTATTGCAATAGATCAGATGACAGAGTGAACAAGTTCCCCATATCTAGGGTGTTAGTCAGCCTGAGATTTTACCGGCTGGCTCTCACTTATCTTACTCTCACTTATCGTGGTATAGATAAATCTACAAATAGCTGAGTCAATGGGTTACTGATTCGTCAATTACTTTGAAATGTCCTTGCCCAAGCAGCACATCACGGAAACAAATATCACATGGAAAAAGGTGTAAATTCCAACTGAAAACCTGAACCCAAAGAGTAGACACATAGAGAATGTTAAGGGACAAAGATGGACTCCAGAAATCTCCCTGGGAAGATAAAACATGGCTTCCAAAATTCCAAGAAAAATTTTGTTATATTGGTTTTCACATTCGGGAAGCTACCGGGGCAAAGGATTGGTGCAGTGAGATGCCTGGCAAGGTATAGACTCTGCCCTGGCATGTGTGAGGGCCGACACCATGGACTATACCAGGAACCTCCAGAAAGCATGACCTGCTATTGCTTAAACTAAAGAGCGACATCTCAGTAGCGTGGGACTGTAACAATCCATATTCTCTATGGGTCAGGGCAGAGAGGGACCTATAACACACACTCACCAGTGGCTTACACATGCACACATATGGCTCCAACTGACATTGTGTGTGTGTGCAAGTGAAAATCTAGCCCAGACTGTTTTTATTCTTGAAAGGAGAGCTCTGGATGCAGAGTAGCTAAGGTCTGGCACAGACTTCCCCAAGAGGACTATCAGTGGGCTGTAAGCTAGCACTGGGTGAGACTGCAATTGAATAGAAACTTACTTCATTTGCTGCTCCCTTGACATCAATGAGACTACTCAGTGCACAGTACTATTTAATGTGAGCAAGGACAGCACAATCTAATGAGAATACACTGAAAAAACCAACAACCTCAAAATGCTTCCTTTTCCCGAGAGTCGGAGATATAGAGCCACATCATCAGCTGGTAAAAATTGACATAACTCCACTGTCGTCTGTTGTGAATCAGGTCCATAGATGGATAGGCCATCCCATTCCTAAATGCTTTACTCTCTTTGTTTCTCATATGGTCCCTATTGCTGTAGTGCCTGAGCACCACAAAGTTTTTAATGTATTTATCCTAACACCCCTGTGAGGTAGGGAAATTATATAATCCACATTTTACAGATGTGGAAACTGAGGCACAGAGAAGCTAAGTGACTTCCCCAAGGTCACACAAGAAGTCTGTGGCAGAGCAGGGAATTGAGTCCAAGATCTCATAAGTTCCAGGCTAGTGCCCTAACCACTGGACTTTCCTTCCTTCTCTAGTTCTTCATGCTTTGTTGGCAGCCTGCTGCAGGTATCCTTTATGCAGAAATGATTCCATCTCTTACACACTGACTCATACAGCAAAATGAGAACTCTGGGCCTGATTCTGGTCTCACATCTTTATACATCAGTGATGACGCTATTGAATAAACAGAGTTAAACTGAGATGCAACTCAGACCCTCTGACACCCATTCCCTTTGCTGACTAGGGCAAGTTACTATGAAGTTACTCTCCCTCATTTTCCCTATCTGTAAAATGGGGATGTAGTGATATTCATTCTCCTGCCTTCTTCACAGATGAATTCATGCCTGTAAAGCATTACATGTTATTAAATAATGGCATTAATTTTCCCTTGTATACAAACTTTCACTGGTGATCTAAAGAGAGCTCACTTTACAAACACTAATTCACTTAGCCTCCAAGCACTCATATGCAATTTATACATATTATTATCCATATTTTACAGTGGAATAAATGGAGGCACAGATGGGCAAAATAACCAACCCAACATCACACAGTAAATCAGTGGCAGCGTCAGGAATAGAACCAAGGAGTCCTAACTGCCACGCGAAACTCTAGTCTCTTCACGGCACAGCATTTCTGCAGTTGCTCATGGAAACAGAGTAAAGAGGAGATGGGTCTTGAAGCAAACAGCTGGTTTTAAGAGTCTCATTTAGAGCTGCGTAAAAGTCATTAGTTTTGTTTCCCGGGGTGGTTGTATTAATTTATGTGCCATATCAATTAACGGCTTCTCGAATGCTACTGGGCTTCCCCAGGCTTTCCAAACTATAAACGGGCCCTATAAATGGGCCCCAGGGTTACCCCACTGAACACCATAGTGAGTCCCCAGAAATTTGAAAACCTTGGGTGATCCCTCCCCATATTAGAGCTTTGTAAGGAAAGGGTGTCCGGCCTGTCACGGAACTTCATTACAGATGTCAAGATGATTGTTTTAAAAGCAAGAGCAGTGGGAGCAAGTGCAAAGACGCAATCTGCTTCATCGCAAACGCAGCAGGAAATTCAAAGGGCCATAAACAAGGGAAAGGGCACATTGCTGATACAAGGGAGTATTTTAGCTGTTGGCATAAACACAAAGGACGATAAAAGGTCTCTGAAGGTATTTACTCTAGTTCGTACTGTATCGCTGTTAATTTCAACACAGAGACAGCCTACTGCCCTGTAAGCATATGTTGTGGATTAGATTCCGATCTGGCAGTTAGACTCAAAAGAAAAAAATGAAGACTCCAGCGAGTTCCAACTACACTTTCATTTTTGTGTTTCACCTAAAGGAGGTGGCCTTGGAGAGCACGCTGGAGAGACAGGAACCCTTGAGCGCATTGTATATAAATTAATGCAGAGTCCTTCATCAGCACATCAGAACACCAGGATGAGAAAAATATCTCTTTCTTCCCCTCATCCCCCCTCCAGTGCATTACATACACAGTCGTTGCAAATCACAACAATTTTAATCTCTCGTTTTATTAGCCTGGGTGGACAACTGTGACAAGCTACCACCTAATCCCTTTTCCAGATAGACCTAAAAATAAAAATGGGCATCCTATCAATAGCAATTAGTCTGGGTCCCCATAGGCACAGATTAAGAGAATTCTTTCAAGAGACTTTTTGACTCTGAGATTAAGAGTTCCGGTTTGTACAAACAAACCCATTAACAAGAGGGAACTCTGATGCTGATTATGTGTGGAGGGGGTTCTTGGAATGGACAGATTTAACAAGCCAATTCAGTAATTATTAAAGATGAAAGCGTATTTTTATGACTATTGTTGCATTAAAAAATAGGAACAGCTGAGTCCAACTGAAACAATCTTTAGATCAGCATGTTAATTTTCTTAACCCCTTCTAGACCTACCCAGTCAGATTAAGGTGGCTGGGGGATTGCCCCCGGTCCCACTCCTTATATTGAGAGCTATGCAGAGTCCAATTATTAAGTAATAAACAAATAAAACCTTATGTGTCTGACTTCTGTGGCTTTGTGGTTTGCAGATGTCATGCATGGGATTTTTATTATTAATTATTATTATTATTAATACGAAGAAGAGATCATCTTTAAAAAAGTGCTTTGATTTCCTTCCGGACCTTGATTAAGATTGTTCCCCTTACAGCATAAATGCAAGGCCTGGTTTGCTGTCACACATCTCCCAGCCCCAAGGAATTGGATATTTATTTGCATAGGCTTGGGGAATTACTGTAGAGACCTTCTTGACTACCATGGAATCTCTTTTCTCCATGGCCTTAATTAAGCCCGACTGCTGCTCTTACAAGCTTGGCTGGTGAAGCTGGAAACATTAAATAAAGAAGCAGTCTCATCTCAGAAGGGGCAATAGCTGCATGACTCCCAGCTGGAAACAACGGAGAGCCATTCATCGGTGAAGGTCTTGTAGTGCTTTTCACAAGAGAAGTGCCAACCCAAGACTGGTGCTATCCCAATGTTCTTCCCATCTAGTCCCTAGATAGGGTTGCAGTCTTAGGACTAGATTGCACCTTTACACAAAGGGAAGAATATGAGATGCTTCACCACAGGAGTTGCTCCAGGAAGCATTTTGGTTCCACTGAGACACAATTCCGTCCCTGCTAGCTCTGGGGGAGCAGTGGGCATGGTGCAGTTAAATAGCCTTTTGCATATATTAAAAGCATGTTATGGCAATGCTGGCCAGGGAGTAGGGGGCTGTAGAGGCCAGGCCCATTCCCAAACCACTTTCTGCCAACATGCTCCAAGGAGGGAGTCCTGCTAAGTCATATGCTCCCAGATCCTATGTTCTATGAAAGTGGTTACTCCTGGACACAACCATACATAGTCCAAGTCATAATGAGAAGTGGTTGGGAATTTTTCAACTTTTTCTTTTTTGGTCAGAAAATGCAGATTCATCAAAACCAAAATGGTTTGCGGGCAAGGGGCAGTTTTGACATATTTCTCATTCAGAAATTGCTTTGAAAAAAGTGTGTTTTGAAGTTCTAGAAAAGGGACATTTTGAGATTTTTCTGAACCAGACAGTTCCAGTTTTTGGGTCAATGGGACTTTGCATGTTCAAAATGTCACATAATTTCAGGTTAAAAAAATGTAAACTATTTAAGGAGGTTGAGAGCAAAACTAAACATTTTGAAATTACTGAAATCGTTCGACTGACCCAATCTGAAATGTGTGTGTGTGGGAGGGTGAATTTTCATTTTGTGAAAATTTTCAAGATTTCAACTTTTCATCCTGGTTCAGGAGAGGAATTTTTTTTGAAAGCGCCAATATTCTTGTGGGACAGGAACACCAGTTCCCACCCAGCACTAATCATAACGGAGCGCTAGATAGTTACACTGTACATTTCTCTTTCAACTGGATGTGGAATTCTCGTTCCCTTCAAGTGTTAAACTGCTGTATAGTGTTGTTGCACACTGTTAAAATATGCTGTAGGAATTATTTTGGGGAAGTACTATGGCCTGTTATACACAGCAGGTCAGACTACATGATCACATTGGTCCCTTCTGGTTTTGAAATCTATTAATCAGTGAAGTAACTGCCTCATGCCTTGCCCCAGAGATAGCTGCATTTCAGACAGGAGTGAAGAGTTTCCTGTATGTGTACATATGTAACTAGTAAATAAAGCATTTTGGGTCACGATCAAAATGTAAGAAATGATTACGGGTTGAACCATTATTACTTAAGGTCCTTTTGTCCCCTGAATCTCTCTTAATTTCTTTTGAGGTGAAATAATTCATTTGTATTCAGGCACTTCATTAATGTTTACAGGAGAACGCAAACACACAGGCAAAGCAAGAACTAAATGCGAGCACAAGATGTGTGATACGATAAATGTCACTCGAGCAAATATTTGGAGCTGTTTACAGAGAGGCCGATTAAGTCCTTTTGAAAATCTGTGCAGCACCACAGTTTGGTTTCTACATAGCAACTCCAGCATAAACAAATGGAAGATGGCTAACTCTTGTTATGACATCTGGAAACCCAAGGATATTGGAAGAAGCTTACTGGATGCTATGTTGTAGCATGTAGGAACAGAGTTGCTCATTGCATGAAAGCGAGACAGGCAAAGTGGGGCCATTCAGGTTACACAGCCCATGCCAAAAATCAGCTGTTGAAAATCAAATCAACCTGTATTAATATCCCCCTTGATAGATACTGTTATAACACAAGGGGAATCTGTTGGTTATGAGTTACACAACCTGGGGCACTTTCTTTTTCAGAAAGAGTATGATTCAGAGAAAGCAACTTAACTGTGGATTTGTTTCATTACAAATTGGAATGAAATTCAGCCAGAAATTGTGCGTGTGTGTGTGGAGAAGTGGCGCTGGGGAATAAAGAATTCATTGCAATCAAGTCTGCGTTGGACTAAGACAAACAAAATAGTCACCAAGGGATAGAAGAATGTGTCATGAACCCCAGCCTTTTAGCATCCTCGGTCTCCATTTTGCAGTGCTTATTCCCACTGAAGTTAGCAATCAGTCAAGCTTTCCACAGCTGAACTTTCCTCACCAATTCCCTGGATCAGGTCCCACAAATAGTACATTTTCTTATCATAAAAACTAATACATTAACAAAGAGAAGGAATTATGATGGTGTATCTCAAACTCTTTCCTAGAGATAAGCTGCCTCAGGGTGTTTAGGTTGCTAGTATGAAAGATTGTCGGGCACTGAAGGTACTAACGTAGGACTCAAGAGACCCAGGTTCAATTCTCTCCTCTGCTACAGCCTTCCCATGTAATCTCGGACAAGTCACTTAGATCCAGATCCTCAATAGGAGTTAGGTGCTTAAAGGCCTCTGAGAATCTAGCCCTTTCTCTCTCTCTCAGTTCCCTATAGGTAAAATGGGGATTATAGTTCTGCCCTGCCTCACAGGGATGTGGAGGATATATACATTAAAGATTATGAAGTGCTCACATCCTGCAGTCATAGAGCTAAGATACTACCTATGGTATCATTTTACCTTGTATGGAATGGCTTCCGTATGAGGAGAGATTAATAAGACTCGGACTTTTCAGCTTGGAAAAGAGACGACTAAGGGAGGATATGATTGAGGTCTATAAAATCATGACTAGTGTGGAGAAAGTAAATAAGGAAGTGTTATTTATTCCTTCTCATAACACAAGAACTAAGGCTCACTAAATGAAATTAATAGACAGCAGGTTTAAAACAAACAAAAGGAAATATTTCTTCACACAACACACAGTCAACCTGTGGAACTCTTTGCCAGAGGATGTTCTGAAGGCCAAGACAAAAACAGGGTTCAAAAAAGAACTAGATAAATTCATGGAGGATAGGTCCATCAATGGCTATTAGCCAGGATGGGCAGGAATGGTGTCCCTAGCCTCTGTTTGCCAGTAGCTGGGAATGAGCAACAGGGAATGGATCATTTGATGATTACCTGTTCTGCTCATTCCCTATGGGGCACCTGGCATTGGCCACTGTCGGAAGACAGGATACTGGGCTAGCTGGGCCTTTGGTCTGACCTAGTATGGCCGTTCTTATGTTCTTACCTAAGCAAGTACCTAAAGTAAAATCTAATTGGAACAACTTGTGTTTTGCCTGGTCTGAACAACTAGTGCTCATATTGTACTCATGAAGTATTCATAGATTCCAAGGCCAGAAGGGACCATTGTGGTCATGGAGTCTTAACTCCTTTATAGGCCATCAAATGTCTCCAAAAATAATTCGTAGAGCTGATTTTTGAGAAAAAGCATCTAATCTTGATTTAAAAATTGCCAGTAATAGGAAATTCACCATGACCCTGAGTAAACTGTTTCAATCGTTAATTTTCCCCCTATTAAAAATGTACCACTTATTTCTAGTCTGAATTTGTCTCAATTCAACTTCCAGCCATTGGATCGTGTCAGACCTTTCTCTGCTAGATTGATGATCCCATCGTTAAATATTTGTTCCCCATCTGTGTACTTTTAGACTGTAATCAAGTCACCCCTTAACCTTCTCTTTGTTAAACTAAATGGATTGAATTCTTGGAGTCTATGACTATAAGGCATATTTTTCTAATCCTTTAATCATTCTTGTGAGCCCTCTCCAATTTATCAACATCATTCTTGAATTTTGGACACCAGAAATGGACATAGGATTCCAGCAACGGTTTCATCAGTGCCAAATACAGAGGTAAAATAACTTCTCTACTCCTACTCAAGATTCCTGGCAGTCCTCGAGATGCTAGACTTTACCATTCCATTACTTGTATTACAACTGTAACTCCCTTCCAGCATGGATTAACATTGTGGGTTTCATCCCTAAAGCATAAGCAAATACAACTAGAGCTAAAGAAGCAGCTTCTCCAGCTAGTAACAATAGCAGGCAGTTACCTTCTAAGAACTAGTTATTACAGGAGAACATGATACACACAAGCAATAGATTATATTCTTGAACATTTGTTGTGTTCTATGCTTGTGGAATAGCACTCTGGCCTTTGACCCGGCCAGTCCACCTGTGTTGTTGCTATCATAACCAGAGTCATTCCCTTGCCCCTCGTGTTCCCACTAGGTTTTGTTTTCCGCATATTTCTTCAGCTCTGCATTCTAGTCAGAATTTGAAAGTGCTAAAATGGCACCATTGAGGCACTCCCTTGTTGTGTTACCCATCTAGATCTGAAGCTGAAATACAAGAATTCTCATGGTTCTCCTGGCTTTGCTACATAAAACGCTCACTGCAAATCCTGTCGGACACACCCATTACTCTGTTCAAAGTGAATATGCTCCCAAGGCTGATGGTTTTGTCGCTCAAAACAAAATACACCCTTTTCTCACCTCGTTGGTTGTGAGCCAGATTATATATATCACAGGATCATAGAACTGTAGAGCTGAAAGGGACCTCAAGAGACCATCTAGTCCACCAGCTCTCAAACTTTAGCAACCTGAGGACCCCCATTTTGATTTAAAAAATCTTCCGGACATCCAAGCCCCCTGCTCAGCCCCAGGCCCTGCCCCCACTCCACCCCTTCCCCCAAGACCCCGCCCACACCCCATCTCTTCCCTCCCCCGCTCCATCCCTGCCCTTCCTCTTTCCCACCTCTTTCTGCCCCCTCCTCAGAGCGTGCCACCTTCCCCTCCTTTCCCGCCCAGCGTCTCCTGCACACCACAGAACAGCTGTTCCGTGGCATGCAGGAGGCATTGGGAAGGAAGGGGGAGGAGTTGATCAGCAGTCCGCGGACCCCAATTTGAGAAACCCTGATCTAGTCTATCCCCACGTGCTGAGGTAGGATTAAATAAATCTAGGCCGTCCCTGATAGGTGTTTGTCTAACCTGTTCTGAAAAACCTCCATTGACAGATTCTACAACCTCTCTCTGTAATTTGTTTCAGGGCTTAACTACCCTTATAGCTAGGAAGTTTTTTACTAATATCTAACCTAAATCTCCCTTGCTGCAAATTAAGCTGAATATTTCTTGTGCTACCTTCAGAGGAAACGGAAAACAATTGATCCGTGTTCTCTTTATAACCACACCACCACTTTTTAGCTACCAAGCTTGCTTCCTTCTTTTAGAGCTGGCAATAAGGGTATGATACACAGAAGTGCTAGTAAGAACACTACACTTTGTCACCATGATCCCAATCATATGACTGGGTCCTGGAAATAAATATCAATATCCCTATTGCATGACAGGGCTCGGCACACCAGAGCTTCCACACCAGAGATGACTTTCCAAATGAAACCAAAATGAAAAATAAAGCAAAAAACCACCAACCCACAATAATAAACCACAGACTCATTCTAACTACTGTCTCTGAAACTCAGTGATTTCCTGATCACATGGCCATTACTTATTTTTCCCGAAAAGAAACCCGTTCAGCCACTGAGAAGTATCTGTCACCTGGGTTTGCGGCTTCTGGTGTTTTTCATGGTAAGCAATGGGGAAAGTGTGTAAATACCATTCTGGAAAGCCCTAAGAAACAGAGAACCAGTGTCCACCTTGATTTTCTTTGGGCTGCCTTTAGGAGGGATCGTGGAGGGAGGGGCTGTTGATGCTGTATGACCTTGATGCAATTGACATAACTGTTATATTGGAAGGTTGCCTGATACTTTGTTTCAAATGTAACACTCTCACTTGCAGTGGGGATAACTCTATTGAATATTTATTGGAGTATTTCTTCCAGTCTAACTGTGTGCTATATAGCTCTTTTGGAGCTACAAAGGGTTAAAACAGCTGGTTAGAGGCATGTATTAATGCCCAGGGACAAGCAGCTTGTTAGATGCTAATAGCGAGGGGTTTTTTGTCCATGTGCCCATGAGTCTCCGAACTGGGTGATGCTACAAAGCTCTGTGATAGTCTAAAACTGCTAAGTATGGATTCTGTGAATCATCTGTCAAGAGTTTTGTTTCATCCAGGTCTTTGCTATTTGTACTTACTGTCCTGTTAACCAATGTTGACTGTGCATACCAAGGGCTTGAGCTGGTGCGCATCAAGTGATGTATCAAAGAGAACTGCAGAGCCATGCATGAACTGTGGCCATGACTGGTGCCTTGACTCATCTAGAATCCTGGAGTGAGCAAACCACAATTTACAATGGGTTATGACGTCACTGCTTGGTGTGTTGCACAGCAATTAAAAGCCATTATGATTAATTATCAATTAAAAGCCATTGTAATCCCCTAATAAAAGAATATTTCCCGTGTAATAAAAATCAACCTATGCCAGGTTTGATCCTGTGCCTTGGATCAAGGGCAGACAGGAATCGCAAGTAGTTCTGGAGGTTCTTTTGCATTCTTCTTCCAGAGATCACACTTGAATCTTTCCTCTTCAGAGACAGCACCTATGCATGGCCAGAACAGGACGTCTGTGGCTCAGCTCTTACACGTCTCAAAACCCAACCCCTGATCCCGGATAACCTGAAACTTAAAATGTTCAAAACCAGTATCAGGGCGGAATTGAGTGGCCAGGGCCTGTCTCTGCTTTCGCTCAAATTCATGGCAATAAATGGCTCAGGGCTTTGTACATTAAATTTCTCGTGAGCTTGTCCAATCACAATTAACTCCCAGTATGCGCTCCAAGTAGTCAGTTTATTTTTCAGAAGGGCCCTTATATATTAAGATATAGAGCTCTATTCCATTACCAGGACAAGAACCAGTGTGAATGCTGCAGCTAAATTATTCAATTTTGAGAGAAAGACTTTCAGATGCAAAGACATTAAAGGCTCATGTCTCTCTGGACACCCTGCTTCACTGAGAATGAAATGAATGCCTTTACAAGCACGTTTGAGTTATGTACTGTACAGTATGTCTCGTTTCACAGCCAAGCCACTTGAGTTAATAATGAAAAACCTCTTTGGCCTCATACAATTAGCTGGGTAAAGAGCCAGTCAGCATAGGCAGGCAGTAAGTCACTGCTACAAACCAAACGCACAGCCAGACGACAGCACAAATCCAGGAATACTCCTGCCCTGAGCCTTTCAATTCTCCTCTCAGACAAAAAGGGTGAGTTATTCCAAGATGGTTTAACTTGCCTATTTTGACTTCCTGGTACTTACATAACTGCCTTAAACAAACAAACTGTGACATTGTGCTCTACATTTGGAATTTAAAAAAACATTTGAGGAACTCACTTAATATAGATTTAAGATGGGACATTGGTTGGAGCGGCAAGGAAGACACTGGTTACTAGCAATTGACCTCTTAAGCGCCAGCCGGTTATGCCCACTTGGGATACCTCCTTGCCTAGGGCACTGCACCTTAGATTTTGAAGTCCCTGCTCCTCCACAGGTTTCCTGTGTGACCTTGGGCAAGTCACTTAGTCTCTCTGTGGCTCAGTTCCCCATCTGGACAATGAGGCTAATAGCATGTCCCTACCTCACAGGAGCATTGTGAGGATACATCAAAGATGGTGAGGTGCTCAGGCACTACAGCAATGGGGTTTATATAAGTCCTTTTGGTAAATATTAGGTCAGACCTACAAAACATGCTGGGATGGGTGGGTTATTGGTGCCACTATCTGGTTGTGGCCTGTGGGCATACAGGACACAAAAGGGGGTTAATCTCATCTAGACTATGTCTGAAGGAACCGCCAGAGTCACAGCTTAACGCCAGCCTAAATCACTGTAAGAGAATATAATCTTGGCAAATGGTGCCAGCCTGCCAACCCCGCAGATCGAGTCCTTCTCTTAGCCATAGAACAGGCACAGCAGGAGTCAGAACAATGCAAAACCCATTGGCACTGTCCCACCAACATAACTGAATCCGGATCTAGAGAGATGGCATCACATCAAAGACGGTAGCTCAGTCTCCAAGGCTCACTGAATCCTTGCTCGCTCTCTCTCAAGAATGTCAGCATAGGTACTGATAAGCACCTGTCATTTTTGTTGATGTCAAGATCTATTTTAGTGGGCACTCAGCTGAGACAACCAATTCATCTGACAAACTGACCAAGCAGTCATCAAATGGTAACAAGGTTTTTGTCCCTTGAACTGATGTCATACTAGAAATCTAGCATTGGGAAGCTTCAAATCCCATTACCAACCTATTCTCCAAAGCCACTCCTTTGAGACAAAGCCAGCCTACTTGTGTTCAAAATCATCCTCCCATAGGGCCAGATGAGTGCCCCATTCCCTTGGACATACATCAGAACTCTGGAGGGGATTTTCATTACTGAGCAGTGAAACTGGCAAAGAAAAAACTAACCTCAAACTCATAGTTCTTTGTGACAACAAACTATCACAGTTCTCTGGAACACACCATATGAAGCAGACGTGACTTCAAAATAATTCTGGCTACAACACAGGACTAGTAGCCTGATTTTCCATTGGGCCTATTTCTAGACAAGCTGTTTTATTACTCGTTTCTTGAAACTGTTCTTGAAAAAGTCCTTCTCTAAGTCTGATTTCCATTCTACTCAGTAAGGTGGGGAAGAGAAATCAAGCCCTGCTCTTTCATATTTAACCCTGCTAAGTGATTAAATGTTCTAATAAGCAGGTAGCATAGTTATCTCGTCAACGTTTGTCCTTTTTGTGGTATCCCAGAAAACACAAAAGACTACTAGAACCAGAAGTCAACTGCACTTTAGTCAATAATTCCTGCTGACCACGCCATGCAACTCAATTCATGGACTGTATCCTCACCTGTAAACTGAAACAGCTCCACTTAGATCAGTAGAACCATACCGATATGTATCGGATGGGAATCTGGCCCCGTGACTCCAAGTACATTTGACTAGTGGAATAAAATTCACTATCTTGATTGTTTTAACATTGTAAAGCAGCGACAGACCAGAAAATACAGAGGCTGTCAGTAACTCAGCTATGTTCCTCGAGTCTCATTTTTCTCACTCTGCTTGCTGACTTTGCGTCTTCTTTATACTGAGAGCGCTGTATTGGCCTAATATTGAATAGATATCTTCATCGCTGTTATATTGTCACCTGTAATAGGAAATGTCCATGGAAAAAAAATCAAAAAGGAAACAAAAATGTCTTAGTTGCAGAAAGCATACTGCAAGTTATCAGTATCAGTTAGCAACCCTGGTTGCTAACAAATGTGGTAAGTCATTAGGCTGGTTATAAGCATTAATGCAGTTTCTAAAATATTGGCAATATGCAGTCAAGATATAAAATCTTTAAATAAGGAAATATTCTCCCCTTTGTTACTAATAATAGCAAGCTAACTTATGCAGATGGAAAGATCTTTAAAAATCAACCTATTGACTATTTGTTTACTTTTTTGCACTTCACTGCACATGAAACTAGCCTGGTCAGTTTCACTTTGTTTGTAGACAGTTTCTTTTTCTAGTTTTCATGAACTATGGGTAATTTTGTCCCTTACAGGAACCCCAGTACAACAGCAGTGGGCACAGTAGAAGAACCTGGATAGAGAGGTACTGGAAGAAAGATTAAACAACTAGATAACAATTAGAATCTATGTTGGTATGGCAAACATTTTGGCCAGGATACTCAAAAGTGACTGATGATTTTAGGTGCTTCAGTTTTGGGGTGTTCAAGTGGAGACACCTGGGAGGGGGTCTGATTTTCAGAGTTTGGGGCTCAGCACTTTCTGAAGATCAAGTCTCCAGACGGGCCCGCCAAAATGAAGTCACCTGAGCTCACTGGTCTCTTGAAAATCCTAGCCTTTGTTTCCAAATTTTTGTTCACAAAATATAGAAAAGAAAAAGAGAAATAAAAAAATTCTCCCTCATTTCCACTTCAGGGGAAGGCTAGCCCAGTAGTTAGGGCCCACTCCTAGAACTGGGAAAACCAGGTTCAATTCTGTACTCTGCAACAGACTTCCTGTGTGACCTTGGGCAAATCATTTCTTTGTTTATCCTTATTTAAAGATTGGCTCAATAAAGCCTCATTAGAAGATGGCCTTTCCAGAGACCTATGTTACACGTTTCCTCTTCAAGAAGTTAGGACTCCATGGTAAACATCAAAAAGTCTGGGAAGTCCCAGATGACTGGAAAAAGGCTAATGTAGTGCCAATCTTTAAAAAAGGGAAGGAGGAGGATCCTGGGAACTACAGGCCAGTCAGCCTCACCTCAGTCCCCGGAAAAATCATGGAGCAGGTCCTCAAGGAATCAATCCTGAAGCACTTACATGAGAGGAAAGTGATCAGGAACAGTCAGCATGGATTCACCAAGGGAAGGTCACGCCTGACTAATCTAATCGCCTTCTATGATGAGATTACTGGTTCTGTGGATGAAGGGAAAGCAGTGGATGTATTGTTTCTTGACTTCAGCAAAGCTTTTGACACGGTCTCCTACAGTATTCTTGTCAGCAAGTTAAAGAAGTACGGGCTGGATGAATGCACTATAAGGTGGATAGAAAGCTGGCTAGATTGTCGGGCTCAACAGGTAGTGATCAATGGCTCCATGTCTAGTTGGCAGCCGGTGTCAAGTGGAGTGCCCCAGGGGTCGGTCCTGGTGCCGGTTTTGTTCAATATCTTCATAAATGATCTGGAGGATGGTGTGGAGCGCACCCTCAGCAAGTTTGCAGATGACACTAAACTGGAAGGAGAGGCAGATATGCTGGAGGGTGGCGATAGGATACAGAGGGCCCTAGACAAATTGGAGGACTGGGCCAAAAGAAATCTTATGAGGTTCAACAAGGACAAGTGCAGAGTCCTGCACTTAGGACGGAAGAATCCCATGCACCGCTACAGACTAAGGACCGAATGGCTAGACAGCAGTTCGGCAGAAAAGGACCTAGGGGTTACAGTGGACGAGAAGCTGGATATGAGTGTACAGTGTGCCGTTGTTGCCAAGAAGGCCAATGGCATTTTAGGATGTATATGTAGGGGCATTGCCAGCAGATTGAGGGACGTGATCATTCCCCTCTATTCGACATTGGTGAGGCCTCATCTGGAGTACTGTGTCCAGTTTTGGACCCCACACTACAAGAAGGATATGGAAAACTTGGAAAGAGTCCAGCGGACGGCAACAAAAATGATTAGGGGACTGGAACACATGACTTATGAGGAGAGGCTGAGGGAACTGGGATTGTTTAGTCTGCAGAAGAGAAGAATGAGGGGGGATTTGATAGCTGCTTTCAACTACCTGAAAGGGGGTTCCAAAGAAGATGGATCTAGACTGTTCTCAGTGGTAGCAGATGACAGAACAAGGAGTAATGGTCTTAAGTTGCAGTGGGGGAGGTTTAGGTTGGATATTAGGAAAAACTTTTTCACTAGGAGGGTGGTGAAACACTGGAATGCGTTACGTAGGGAGGTGGTAGAATCTCCTTCCTTAGATATTTTTAAGGTCTGGCTTGAGAAAGCCCTGGCTGGGATGATTTAGTTAGGGATTGGTCCTGCTTTGAGCAGGGGTTGAACTAGATGACCTCCTGAGGTCCCTTCCAACCCTGATATTCTATGATTCTATGAAATCAAGGGGAATTATGCAGGTAAATACCTTTAAGGATCTGGGCCTAGGTACTTAACTATCACTTGTGCCTTTAAAAACCTCTTTGTGTCCCTCTCTGCCAGTCTTCAGCCTCTCTGCTGTGACAGTTATCAAGGGTGCCAGCTGTGATAGAGGGTTTTTGGCCACTCATGGGGTTTTAAGAACTCATCAATTCAAATAGGCCATTGATCAGGCGTTCGACAATAACAAATTGCAGTGACCATTACAAATGGATCTGAGCCCACCTTCCCAATCAAAATGCCCCTGAGTTTGGGAATGTTCAGATCCAGTTATGAATTTTGGGACTTATCCCCTCTTTAGTTATCATTAACCTGCGTAGGTCTGAGATAGAGACATACTGTAAGGCTGCTCTATGGTAGGGTAGCATGACCTAGTGAGTAGGATATTGGACTGGGACTCAGGAGCTCCGGGTTTTATTCCTGGCTTGGTCGCTGGCCCCCTGAATGATCTTAGATGAGTCACTTCTGCTTTCAGCTTCAGTTTCCCCATCTATAAAATGGGGATAGTGATATTGACGTGCTTTGATATCTACTGATGAAAAGAGCTAGGGCTTATTGTTATTACACCAGTATCACTCTTCTGAAACACCTTGTCTTTGAATCGTGCATCATCAGGTCTGCTTGCTAGTTCCTCACCAGCAAATTTGCGGATACTAAACTGGGAGGAGTGGTTGATACGCTGGAGGGCAGGGATAGGATACAGAGGGCCCTAGACAAATTGGAGGATTGGGCCAAAAGAAATCTGATGAGGTTCAATAAGGGTAAGTGCAGGGTCCTGCACTTAGGACGGAAGAACCCAATGCACAGCTACAGACTAGGGACCAAATGGCTAGGCAGCAGTTCTGCGGAAAAGGACCTAGGGGTGACAGTGGACAAGAAGCTGGATATGAGTCAGCAGTGTGCCCTTGTTGCCAAGAAGGCCAATGGCATTTTGGGATGTATAAGTAGGGGCATAGCGAGCAGATTGAGGGACGTGATCGTCCCCCTCTATTCGACATTGGTGAGGCCTCATCTGGAGTACTGTGTCCAGTTTTGGGCCCCACACTACAAGAAGGATGTGGATAAATTGGAGAGAGTCCAGCGAAGGGCAACAAAAATGATTAGGGGTCTGGAACACATGACTTATGAGGAGAGGCTGAGGGAACTGGGATTGTTTAGTTTGCAGAAGAGAAGAATGAGGGGGGATTTGATAGCTGCTTTCAACTACCTGAGAGGTGGTTCCAGAGAGGATGGTTCTAGACTATTCTCAGTGGTAGAAGAGGACAGGACAAGGAGTAATGGTCTCAAGTTGCAGTGGGGGAGGTTTAGGTTGGATATTAGGAAAAACTTCTTCACTAGGAGGGTGGTGAAGCACTGGAACGCATTACCTAGTGAGGTGGTAGAATCTCCTTCCTTAGAAGTTTTTAAGGTCAGGCTTGACAAAGCCCTGGCTGGGATGATTTAATTGGGGATTGGTCCTGCTTTGAGCAGGGGGTTGGACTAGATGACCTCCTGAGGTACCTTCCAACCCTGATATTCTATGATTCTATGATTTAGTATTTCTGTGCCTCAGCTCTCCATCTGCAAAATGGGGATAATAACACTTCCCTGCCCCACAAAGGTGATGTGAAGATACAACATTTTGTTGAAACTGAGGCATTCATATACTATTGCAATAGGGGCCAGATAAGTAGGTAAATAGACATTTATGTAATCCCTTCTGTGTTCAACCATGCATATTCCCTGGGGTTTTCCATCTGGCTTTTCTCAGGCAAACTTTGCCTTGCCAGCTTGTCCCTCCTGCCTCCACACAGACTCTAAAGGAGGTTTTTGAGGGAGTAAGAACTGTGGGATTTGGCCCATAATAAATGGAAGGTTGGCTCACTCCCTACACATACAGGATGCTCTCCTGGGTCCAAAGAAGTCAATTGCAAAACTCCCATTGCCTTCAGATGTTCAGGTGAAGGTTGTCTGTAGGGATGCATTAACAGGAAATCAATAAACAAATATATTTTAAAAGTTACCCTAAAGTTACCCAGAATGTGAGTATTTAAAGAAATTAACTCAGGTAATGGGCATGTATGTCTTGGAGAATGGGGTGTTTAAGCCCATGTTAAATCAGTCTTATAATGGGAGATTTGAAGAAGATGTAAAAGATTTCTATTCATTTATATAAAAAATATTTGTGCTGATGGATTTACGCAATTCAAACAACATGCAGTGGTGCCATCCCAAAGTGCCAAACATACGGTTTTAATTTACAGACGTTAACAGCTTCCATTTATATCACGTTATGATAATGAAATGACTTGCAACAGAAACTTTTTTCCAAGGACCTCATAGAAACATAGACGCTCTAAAGAGTGGAAATGCAAATGTTAAAGAACATGGTTAGAATAATTGAAATGACTGAAATGAACCTTTGATTTGCACGTACTCACATCTGAGCTTCTGGACCAGGTTCCGTTTGCAGAGGCATCAGCAATGGTGTTTATAACTTTGTAAGGATTCAAAATATTGTTAGATGTGATCCTCAATGAGCAGAGCAGGAGTAAGCAGCTGCAATACATACTTGAACACTAGAGGGAGCAGAGGACGGAAAGCCAAAGAAGAAGAAGAAGGCAGAACTGTATTTGTTGAGTTTGTGTAACCCCTTGATGAGTATGTGTTACGGGTCCTCCTCTGCGCCAAATCTGAGTCCCATTTACAGAGTTGTGTCTCTTTAGCTCAAGCTGTAGTACCTCATGCCTTTAGCTCTGGAGTCACTAATTTAATCCCCAGTGTGGTGGCCATCACGCTCGTAGAAAGAACCTTAGCTCTACCAGTTGCTCCCATCCTTTAATAAATGTCTTCTCACAATGTGATCCTTAGAAGGTTTGGAGGTTCAGGAAAGCCACCCGACATTTGGGATGGGGGTTACAAAAGCTTATCCATAACTCTTAGGTCTGAAAACCTAGCCTGGAAATAAATAGCACGGAGGACGGGCTCAAAAGTGAGATTTCTGATACTTCCTCCTTCTGGTTGCCTCTCTACTGTTGTATCAGCTTAGGCGCTATCGTGACTGGAGCCTGGAAGTACAAAGGCTCACAAAAATTAAAATAAAGAGGGTCCGCCAACTTCTTCAACTTCAGCAAAGTTTGTTGTAAACTTAAACCAAGGTGCAGGAGGTTTTATCTTACCTCAGTCGCATGGCCCATCCATCCCTACAGCTAATATACTGTATTTTCATTCATCCCTTTTGATTTCAGTCTTATGATGAGCTTGGCTTTTTTTCAAACGTTTTAGGCCAAGATTTTCAAAAGTAACTAATGATGCTGAATACCCTACTTGCCACATGTTCAAGGGGCCTGGTTTTCAGCAGATGGGGGCTGGCTCAAACGGAGGTCCCTTTAAAGTCTCTCGGGTTGGGAAGTCAGAAACTGAAGCACCCAAAATCACTGGTCACCTTTGAAATTCTTCTTAAATGGTGTGTGTGTGTGTGTAATCAATCCTCATGCTGTCAAATGGCATCTGTGTATGTATAATCAGTCCTTACACTGTAACACGGGGTTTGTGTGTATGTACAGTGTGTGTGAGACAGAAATCAGAAATGTCATGACAGCCCTGGTCAAAGCATGCAATAAAGCCAATAGACAGACAGGATAAATCCTACCTATTTATTAAATCTGGGCGTGGATTAACCAATATTTCTCCTTCACATGGCTCATTGTCTGTGGTTGTTAAAGAAAGCGAAGAGGTTAACGATGGAGGGATTGGAACCTGAAGTGCATTACAGGGGAAGCCTGTTCTGCCGTCTACAGCACAGTATATCACTCTGAAGTTCCCAGCCCTGCCTTGCCAAGAGCTCTGCTGCAGACCCCAGTCCCAGCGGGAGCACAAAGTGAATTAGTGCCCTTGCTTAAGATCATTTCAGTACAGGAACCACTGACCAGCCGGAATGATGTGGGTTGGCTTTATAATGTAGACTGCTATGCACCAGGGACTGAGGGAAGACGGTTAAAGATTTCACTGAGGGCTGGAGGTTGAACTGTACTTGAATTGAGGTTCTTAAGGTCTAAACACAACACTGTGTTTAGAGTCCTAACCTCCCTTGAAATCAGTGGAAGTTAGGAGCTGATGTACCTTTGTGGATCTGCGCCCATATCCCCAGTGTGGCATGCAGCTGGTGGGAGGGGTCATTTCCCCAGGTGCCTTTACTCCAGTGCGTGAAGCAGCGCTCTTTGCAAAATCCTGTCACCTGATCCCCATGCACTGTTGCACAGTCAGGCTCTGGGAAACAGGGCTCAGGGTTGTACAGCAGGACATGCCTGCCTCCCCGTTACACAGCAGAATTATACCATTTCTGCTCCCAAGGGGCCCTCTCCAGACACAGAGGATTTTTAATTATTTGTATTGCAGTAGCAGTCCCAGTCACAGAACAGGACCCTAACGCACTAGGCACTGCACAAACAGAATGAAAAGCCGGTCCCTGCCCCAATGAGCATGCTTCCCAAATAAGAGGGTGGATACATTTCCCCCCTTCCTGGATGTGCAGTTTTAAAAACAAGAGTTGCCTCCTGCAACAGTCGGTGGCATCGCTGGCCTCCAGAATAGATCAGGGATTGCAGTGCAATTCCAAGTGTTACAGAGGAAAGTGGACTGTGGAATCGTCAGAAAAAGCCTTTCAGTTCCCATTCAACAGAGCGACGCGCCGTCTAACAAGGTGGCCTGTCTCTGCAGAGCACACTGTGTTTCCATGGCACGCCACTGTGCCTCTAACATATCACCCAGTGCTGATGGATCAGTCTGATGCATTTCAGTACTCAACTGCACAAATGGGAGACCGTTCTGTCTGGCTACAGCAAAGTCTCCCTTGATCGAGAGCACTATTTCAGAGGGATGCTGATGAGTTATTTTAGGCCAGAGATTTGCCAATGGGGCTAAGCACAAGAGAATGTGAGGCTCATTATGTTCCCCTTCCCAATCTGACACCAGAGAAAGAGTCTGTAGCTTAACCTCTCTGCAGCTGCTAGCCCTGAAGAAGAAGCCATAGCTTCTTCATGCCATGCTGTGTGACATGTTAGGGCCACTGGCTCTGCATAATGGTGCCTCCAGTCACTCTTCTGGTCTCCTTTTCCCCATGCTGGCTTGGGGCAGCCAAACTTCATGGCACACAGAAGATATAACTGGCTCCTCCCCCCGCCATCTATCTAGGCACTTCTACACCAATCAGAACCTTGTGCATCCTAAGCACAAGGATCAGCGCACCATTGTACTGGGTGCTATGAAAACACATGCAGAACCAATCCCTGCCCTGAAGTGTTGGCAAACTGAGACCCT
Source organism: Lepidochelys kempii (assembly GCF_965140285.1). Lineage (NCBI taxonomy): Eukaryota > Metazoa > Chordata > Testudines > Cheloniidae > Lepidochelys > Lepidochelys kempii. Next base: position 100,845,413 of record NC_136387.1, on the reverse strand, counting down.
GATCCTACCAATGGATCCACTAATCAAGACCCCTCAGATATGAAGGGATCCACCCCAGCAAATGTGACTGCAGGACAGGGGCTTATGGATGAGAAACTGGATATGAGTAAACAGTGTGCCCTTGTTGCCAAGAAGGCCAGTGGCATATTGAGCTGCATTAGTAGGAGCATTGCCAGCAGATCGAGGGAAGTGATTATTCCCCTCTATTCGGCACTGGTGAGGCCACACCTGGAGTATTGCATCCAGTTTTGGTCCCCCCTACTACAGAAGGGATGTGGACAAATTGGAGAGAGTCCAGCGGAGGGCAACAAAAATGATTAGGGGGCTGGGGCACATGACTTACGAGGAGAGGCTTAGAGAACTGGGGTTATTTAGTCTGCAGAAGAGAAAAGTGAGGGGGGATTTGATAGCAGTCTTCAACTACTTGAAAGGGGGTTCGAAAGAGGATGGAGCTCGGCTGTTCTCAGTGGTGGCAGATGACAGAACAAGGAGCAATGGTCTCAAGTTGCAGTGGGGGAGGTCTAGGTTGGATATTTGAAAACACTATTTCACTAGGAGGCTGGTGAAGCACTGGAATGGGTTCCCTAGGGAGGCGGTGGAATCTCCATCCTTAGAGGTTTTAAGGCCAGGCTTGACAAAGCCTTGGCTGGGATGATTTAGTTGGGGTTGGTCCTGCTTTGAGCAGGGGTTTGGACTAGATGACCTCCTCTTCCAACCCTAATATTCTATTCTAACCCAAGCGATATGTGAAGGTTTGTGGGGGTTAGTAAAGTGGTACAACCAAGTATATACAATTAGTTATATACATCTGCAATTGAATAGCAATACTGCAGATTAATTGCCAATTGCTCCACAAGCTGTCTTTAACTGGCTGACTTTTTCTTTTATAGGCATGATGCCAGAGCTGGACGCAAAAGAAAGATCTCAAGGAGGAAAACAGCATGGCCCTAGAGATCCGTATGAAAAGTAAATTTGATTTTATAAATCTTTCAGGTTTTGATAACTTGGGGTATAACTATTTGTAGCAAACTATTGATTTCTTTTTCAATACATATGTTTATCTTAAACAGTTGCCCAGCACAGGTTTTAAAGTGACTCCATCTCGAGAGCTCTTTTCAGAATACAGACAATACAGAATAATTTTAATTTTTCTTTGTTCCTTATCATTATAAATTTTATAGTGCTGGCTGGGAAATTACACCCCCCACACACACACAGACACACACACTTGAGAAATTCAGGTTTTCTTCAAAAAATAAAACAGACTAAAACATTTATTTGGGGGGGAAGAACCTTTGGCAAAGATAGACCAAAAAATCTTCTGGTATTCAGCCACCAATATCTGAAATATTTAGGGCTTTTGTCTTTATTGTTGTTGAAAAAAAAATTGAGAGAGAAAAATAGTTTGTCAAAATCCCAGTTTCCCAACAACCCTACTCCCCCCAAAAAAAGTAAAAAGGTTTTTCATCAATAAAATTTTGTCCGGTTCTAAAATTTTTAACTTTCATCTGTTTTTTTTTAAACTGGGCCAGGTCCTCAGTTGGTGTAAACTGGCATCGCTCCACTGAAATCAGAGCTACAGCAATTTGTACCATCTGAAGAGTATGGTCCTTGTAGATGCAAAAATATTTAATCATTTTTAAAAAGGCAGGGGAGGAATGCGGGTGTACAAAAATATTGCCCTGTCTGTATATTAATATTTCATGTGGTTCTGCTATTCAGAGCCCAGCGTAAAGAGTGCAGATAGATGTCACCAGCCAAACATGATGGACCACCCATAGTCCTTTTATTAAACAGCACTTGTACTCTCTGTAATCCTATCAATAGCGTAATCAGAGCTGCCATGTCCCAGAGTTTGATGGAACAGCAGGACCTGGGAAATGAAGACTGACTTTGTTAACAAAGTCATTTCTCCCACTTCATTCTGACTCTCCTTGGTGGGAAATAGGAAAACAATGTTTATTTGTGGAAAGAGTAAGGCGGAAGAGAAATAAAAGGAAGAGAATAGCTAAGTGTGATGTTTAATCTGACACTATCTGGAGCTCCTTTCTTCGAGGCTGTCTCTGAGCCAATCAATTACAGTTTGATATTACATCTCTCATTTAATTTATCCCACCATATCTTACAGTGATACAATCTAGATAATAATCAGATTCAGGACTAAGTAGGAAAACCTAGACATCTTGAGAATAATGAACACAGCCTTCGTTCAATCAGTGTTATTTCCCATGTATGGATAGGTTTAAAATCATCAGGACAACACTGGGTGTTTAGCAAGGCTACTTTGCAAACAGGAAGCATAGTAATGAAAGGCTTTGCCACCAACTGAATGTGGATTAACTGTGTGGACAAAGAACTAGTGATGGGAGATGAAAGAGAGTGAAGTGGATAATATATAGGAACGAATTAGAGGGAGGGGAGTAAATACCTTCTTGGCAGTCATGCTGGGTTCCATGTCTACAAACAGGACTGAACAGCGAATTTGCAAATCTTCCTTTGGAATCAGGGGTGCTCAGATACAGGGGTGAAATCCTGGCTCTGTTGAAGTCAATGACAACAGTCCCATTTGTTTTAATGGACACCTGATTTCACCCAGGTCCCCTAACAGAGTTAGGAGCCGGCTGCAAAGTTCAGATCCAAATCTGGAGGTGAAGTTCCCCAAATTTCAGTGTGATCAGGTGTGGGGTCGGCCCACATCTACCCAAAATCAAACAGGTACTTTCGCTTCCTGGAAAGCCCTTGTTATAACTATATTGGAGCTTTTAGATAGTGGGGTCCCAAGAGCACCGGGAGATATTGCTCCTTCTAGAGCTCCAGGAAGCATTATCCTCTCTCTCACTCCATGGACCATTTGTGGGCAAATCACTTCTGCTCCCATTGGCATTCATGTGGCTGCCTTTCCTCCTCCCTTCCCACAGAACATCCTAATTTGGGACTAGGAGCCTAAAAACTAGAGATGGGCCTGAACTGGCACTGCAGATTCCACGCAACTCCACAAGACACGGGTGAGTTCAAAATATGGATGTGAAGCAGGACCTGAGCTTGGAGATTCAGGGCAGTGTCTGTTAAGAACTCAGGCCCAGATCCTCAAAGGGATTTAGGCACCAAACCTTTGAGCTATTTCCCATAAACTTCACTCTTCATCAAAGCTACTAAGATGGATCCATATTGTTCTGATCTGTTCTGAATCAGAATCCAAACTTTCCCAATGCTGGAATATGAGGTTCTGACCCACCTTTACTTATCACACGTGGATTTAGAAACCTTCACTACCAAGTGATGCACTGTGTTGTTTGCTAGTGCTGGTACTTACTAATATCCAGGGCCCGACCCTGCATTTCTTGGGTAACCAAAACTCTCACTGAAGTCACTAGGAGTTGTGGGTGCTTGTAAACACTAGATTGGGTCCCTCTCAATCTCAAGAACACTTAGAAAGCAATTAAAATCAATGGTAAAGCTGCCATATATCAGCCACATGGTCTCCATATATCAGCAGGGAATACTGTACAGAAGTTCCATGCAGAATGGAGGCTCAGACTACAAATGTTATATTGCCAAGGCATCCGATGAAGTGAGTTGTAGCTCATGAAAGCTTATGCTCAAATAAAGCTTAGTCTCTAAGGTGCCACAAGTCCTCCTTTTCTTAATGGGAAAATGATAGACCACGTTCTCAAAGAAGAAGTGAGTTACATTGTACACCTTAATTTTCTCATCTGATAAAACAATTCACAAATTGAAAGAACTCTGGGCATGGAATATTCCTGGTTAACAATGCAAAATCCTCCCGTTTCTTTAAGAAACAATCAAAAACCAAGTACAACAGGGTGATCACTTCTTGATTTTCCCCTCCTCATGGTATCAGATTAACAGATTTGGTGTACAAAGTCCTAAACAAAATTTTCAGTAACACAAAGCTGCCTTTCATATGGGGGGATGGCAGCGGGGGGGTAGGGGGATGTCGTCAGGGAGGAAGCAAATGACTATTTTTTAAAACTTACTAAGGGAAACATGCTGGATTTTTCCCTGGAAAACAAAAGCATAGAGATGTTTAAATGAGGCACAATCACAAGACTTGATTTCCAAATATTCTTATATATTATATGCAATATTAGAGTAATGCTGAAAGCAGGTAAGAAGTGCTGATGCCCTTAGCAGATATGGGAGTGTAATTTAGCGGAGATGTTCTCAAACCACACACACACAGAGTGGAATATAAGAACTGGTCAATTTCTGATTTCCATTTTTAGTACGTTTAATTATGTGTGTCTTACAGAAGGTTCCAAGATTTAGAATTAAGAGGAGAAACCTAGTTATAGGAACCCGCTCCTCTCAATTAGCACAGTAATACCCCAAGCAGTGAGACTGCTAGACAGAGTGATAACATTACAAATTACTACCGCCAAACAATTTGCCAAGTGCCAGAATGTATTCACCTTAAAGGAAGCAAGTAAAGAGCTATCTGGTTTGTTTTACTTAATTTTGTCTCATGTTGTTTTGACAGCCACCTTTCCAGAAGTGGCGTCAAGCTAAGAAAAATAATATTTTTAAAGTTACTCTTGAACGGTGACCTGTTTTCATAGTAACGTCACCAATCCATAATAATCAAAACCTAACATTTTGTTAATAAAAATCAGAATTTTCCACAAAATTCCCCTTTACTGTCTATAAAACAACTCCTTTACTAAATAGGTAATAGTCCTGATTTCTTTTTTTTTTTAAAGGAAGGGGGATTCTATGTACACATTAAAAACTAATGACCAAAAGGAAAATAAGTTGATTTCTCATCCCCTGAGTACTATGGTAAGAACATTTCTTTGCAATTCTCTTTCCCGCACACACACAAAAATGTGTAATATGATTCACATTTAAAAGGCTTCCAAGTGTAGGTTTTTAACTAAGGTCTTTCATGTGTTTTATTTTAAGTACCATTTGACTTACTACAGCCAACTAGGATTGGATCAATATTGGGAGGATACCGTGGTTAATTATTTAGACTTTGGTTTTAAAGAAATATGTGGTCAACAAAAAAGAAAAGGCAGTTAACTCTTTGAGGGAAAGGGAGAAGCAAATTCCTTGTCAAAAAACACAGATGTCTGTAGTTTTAGAAATAAGAATTTTTTAACAACTCAAACTATACTTTCCATGCTCTCAGACCCCACGCTCTCAGAGATTTGCTGTGGGGACTCTATATACTCTGTGTACACGCTTACAACTAGGAACATTAAAGAAATTTATTTTTGCTAAAAGAAAAAAAAAAGTGATTTTCCCCTGTAAAGCAAAACCCCCATTAGATCTCTGGAAAATGCATCACTTGGTGGCAATTTCTCCACTTAAAGGGTCACTGAGGATTTTTTTGTTCAAATAAGGACAGCAGGGTAGGACAGGAAATAGTTGCACTAACAGTAATGACAGAAGCCGGTTAAAAAAATGATGCATTGTAATTGTAAGTTATGGTCTGCTCTGGAATATTTCCCCCTCCCACTCTTTTTGCTCATTTTCAGAATTTCCAGTATGTCTAATTTGACAGTTTCACAAAACAACGTCAAGAGCTGTGAATGTATTACTGCTAGTCCACTAAAATGAAATAGATCCTGGCTTGAAATCTGGTTTAGAAAGCTGAATCTACGCACAGAAAGAGACATTCTGGATTCAAGCTGCACCAACACTTGCTCCTTAATCTGTCCTTCACTTTCCAAGCTTTACCTCCTCTTCACAGCCCACCCCCGCCCCCTTGCAAATTCAAGAAATGAAAATTCAACTTATCTCAATACACAACAGCTTATATGAAAGTCCATTTCTTTAGACATGGAATAATAAAGTAAGAACACCCAAGCAGTTTGCGTAACATTAAACACACTGAAAATGGCATTAAAACTCCCCTCATGCAGTTAGTCCACGTTTTTACTTCTGAGTTGCAGGGAATGAGAGGATGGTGTTAAAAACTTTTTACCAAGTTGCTGGAGAAATTACATACTAGGTTTGACACATTCCCTTGCAAATTACAAACTTGTAGACACCACATCTCGGTGCCTCTGGCTCCCTAATATCACATGCAGTAGAAAGCGAGAGTGTATGTGTGTGCACATTTGTGTTGTGGTGGCTATCCCGTGCACACACAGAGGGAAAGAGTCACCTCTGCAGATACACAGCACCATCAGTGTTATGCCACTTGAGCGCTGCGTTGGGTTGCTGAGGGTCTGCTCTAAAGGCCATCACAGCCTCAATGGGCTTTGGCTCATGCTTTGTCTTCCTGAGCTCCCTTACCCTGGCGCTGGTCAGTTTCCCTTCCTCCCCCACCCCCTCGTTGGGATGGGCAGAGAAGCCCAGGGGCCCAAGCCCGCCTTACCTGGGAGAAGTTGAGCCCATTCAGTGGGTGGCACTGCTCTTCCACCCTCTCCACAGCTCCTGTCCTCTTCTTCGTCCGCTCAGCCTCCTGGGCCAGGTAGAGGTCTAGTACCGGCACCCCTCGGGAGCGGATGTCCGTCTCAGTCAGGGAGTTGACCATCAGCATCACCCAGACGGGCCTCTTGCGCTCCCAGTTGCCAGCAATGGCGTTGAAGAGGTAGTCGGCATACAGCCCCTTGCCCCGCTGGTCTGGGGTCATCCAGTGCGGCAGCATCAGCTTGACGTACTCCAGGTGCCGCTTGAGGCGGCGGTAGAGTTCCCGGGGCAGCACGTCCTGCAGGTTCTCGCCGTGGGGCAGCAGCTGGCAGCTGGCCAGGCCTGAGATGGTGTAGGGATCAGTGAGGTCCAGTTCGAAGTAAACGCTGGAGCTGGCCTGGAACGCTGCCTTGGAGTTCTCAGGGATGAAGTCCCACACCCGCGTATAGGGCACGTGGATGGTACCAAACAGGTAGGCCGGGGGGTCCCGGCGAATGGTCCACAAGAAGGAGTTTAGCTCTCCCTGCTGGGGATGGGGGAGAGACAGTCAGAGAGCCAGCCCGTTTTGGGGACGAGGCTCAGGGCCAGCAAAACAACAGGACAGCATGTGAGAGAGAGAGAGAGAGAATTTTATATACAGCAACTCTGCTGCACCCACTATACCTACAACGCACCCTGTGCCTCAGTAGAGATGTCTGTGAGGTATACGCCGAAACGGTCTATCTCCATAAATCCATACGCAACACAAATAAACCACACATAAACTGTCTCCGTATGTATGGGCACACAAACACACACTCCAGGCATATGCACACTGAGCCGCTATAATACACAGGGCCAGATAAAATACAGTCCCTGTGCGTGTACCTACGTGAATAAGAAATCTTGTCATGTGCATTGTTCCTTGGTATAACTCAACTCTAGTCTGTGATTGACTGTAGTGTGTGTGCCGTGCACACCCAAAACATTGGTTCTGTCTCCATGTGAGTGATGAACTGTGGGTTGTGTAACTAATGTGGTTCTGGGCGAATTAATAACTTGTTGGCTAGTTACGAATAAGCAAGTGCCCTGATTTGAAAAATACAGTTCAAGTTCAAAGTGGCCCTGAAAGTTGAATCCAGCCTTAAAATTAGTAAGTGAACACTCCCCGCATCCAATAAAAGAAGGTTTCAGAGTAGCAGCCTGTTAGTCTGTATCCGCCAAAAGAACAGGAGGACTTGTGGCGCTTTAGAGACTGACCAATTTATTAGAGCAGAAGCTTTCGTGGGCTGCAGCCCACTTCATCGGATGCATAGAATGGAACATATAGTAAGAAGATAGATAGATACATACAGAGAAGGTGGAAAGAAGGCTAACGCTATTAGAGTCCATCCTATGTTGGCTCTAACAACGCTTATCCAATTAGCAAACCCAGCTTGTTGGATTTCCGCTTTAAAATCTAACTGGCACCTTGGCAAATTCATAAAAGTGGATCCCTTTTCAGTAACTGGACTTAGCTATGTTTCTATAGCTATATATACACCCCCTGCACAATTAGCATGTAACCACACAGATAAAGGTGGTGATGGCTAGACCCACATACAGGTACAGCTCGATGAAAAATATATACAGTATCTATATGTGCCCCTATATACACACAGTGCTCAGGGGAGGCAGTGTGTAGATATGGAAAGACATGTGCAGAAACTGTATTTAATGTGCCTGGGTCTACACCCAGGTATAAACTCTCCCCACGGGACGTGCATGCTCCCACACAGCGGGGTACGCTCAGAGCCATGAGCCCATACACGCAGCCCTGCCTTTCTAGAGGCACTGCCCGGTGCGTGTGGGGAGGCAGCCGGATGAGCTCTCTGCACAGGAGCGCTGGACGTGTGGATCCAGCCAGGCAGGCAGAGGGAAAGTGACCCCCTTGGGCTGGCGGGATCAGACCCACCCCATAGCTTTGCCCTGGAGCAGCCGCAGTCCAGCCCCATCTCCCTGCAGGGCTCCTCGGGGAGAAAGCGCCTGGCAGCTGGCATGCCCTGGGCAAACTGGGCACCCCCCCTGTCCCCCTTGAGCCAAGCCCCGCAGCCGCCCCCTGGTCCATCAGAGGAGAGGGAGGCAAACAGGGCTGGGATGGGAATGTCTCCATGCCCTGGCAGGGGGAACTGATTGGGGCGGGGAGGGTAGAAAGCAGCAATTAACCCCTTACCCTCCCTCCCCCCGCCGGCACCTGGAGGAGAATGGCAGGCAGAGGGCCAGTCCCCGCCACGGCGGGTCGTCTGGTCGTTCCTGGGGCTTGGGCGTGAAGCCGGAGCGCAGGGCGCGGGCTGGGGCGAGGGGAAGCCGCTCACCGATCGGGGCAGCTCACATGGCCCGGGCTCCGTCTGCTTCCTCCTGGATGTCGCGCCTGGCAGGATCCCCCCGAAGATGAAGTAGAGCAGCGCCAGGGTGGGTTGCATCCTGCCTCTCCCCAGCGGAGCCTTCCCTGGTGGCTCTTCGGGGTCTCAAGCGTCCTCCCCGCCCCCGGCCCCGTCCTTGCCCCGGTCTGGTTATTCAGACAAACTTCGCCCGTCCCGTCCGCAGGCGACAAGTGCAGAGCAGGAGCCGGCGCCCGGAGCCCCCCTCTCTGCTCAGGGCCTGTCAGAGGGGGAAAGGCTGCTCCGAGGATGCGCCCGGCTCTGCGGCGGAGCCCCAGCCTCCGCCATGCTCTGTTTGCAGACCGCAGGAGCCACTTCTGAGCTGGCCGGAGCAGTTTTTCGGCGCTGGGGAAAGGAGGTGGGAGAGCAAAAGGAGCTTTCCAGGAGGGGGGCTTGGAGCCTCGCTGGTGAGGATGGAGCTGGGGACGGCTATTTGAACAGGCACAGGAAGGCGGGTACTGATCTGCATGTCAATATCACAGACACACACACACACGCAGCGAGGAGGCAAAAACTTACAGCAACTTCCAACTTTCCCAAACTTTTTTTTTTTTTTTTTTTTGGTGCGCCGCAGGGAGGCGCTGACGCCACTAGAGGGCGCCTGTTTCTCAATCATCTCACCAGCCGGCGCTGAAGGCTCAGTCCATAGGCAGCTTTACCCTGCCGGCAAAGGGACCGGTTTGATCAGCCCGCTGGTTTCCTAGGTTCAGTGCCTCAGTTGTCCCGATTTCCACCTGCAGCTGGACGGGGCGGGAATGGGGGTTAAACTCTCTGAACGTGCAGCTCCAAGATACCCCCTCAATTAGCGGTTCCTTTTGAAAGGTGAGTTTCTTCTTAAATCATTGCCAAACTTTCCAGGGCCTCTCCTCATTGCTATAGAAGAAGAAATATGCCCCCCCCCCCTTTCAGTTTTATTTCTTAATCTGGGCAGGGTCACATGCAGGTGTTTGTAGCATTCACTATCCCCGAGTGTGTTTGCCTTCCGTCCTTCTCTCCAAACAACTGTAAAAAATGACCATATGCCCCTCCTTCCCACCCCTGAATCCTCCAGCCCTTCATTATAGAATCAAACCACAACTTTGTGTTCAAGCTTTTGAAACAGTTGAATGTGTATTTTCCCACATCCATTCCCCTTGGCAGCTGCCTTTGCACCCCTGGGTTGGAATCGGGATATAAAGCCTCCTGAGAAAGTAAGCTTCTCTAAAGAGATCTCTGGTCCTGTTTTGCAAACTTCAGAGGCTCTGATACCGACACTTCATAAGAATCTCAAAACATGTGTGGCTTGTCACCACTTGGAAGTGGCTATGTGAGACAGCTTTGGCCAGTAGCTGGCTTCAGGCAAAATCCTGGCCCAACTAAAGTCCGTGAAAGTTTTGCCATTGACTTCAGCATGGCCGAGATTTCACACTTAGATTCTATGCCCAGCTCTTCCATTTACTTACTGCATGTGCGTGGGCAAATTGAACATAATCCCTCTGCGCATGAGCGTCCCCATATCTAAAATGGAGGGACAATGTATATCAATTGTATATACAGTGGCTTGGAACCACCCACATCCACGCAACACAACAGACGAGCTCTGGGTCAGAACTGTACAGCTGGTCCCTATCTGCAGTAATCCAAATCCTGGATCTAAACACTCCCCAAACTTTGGGGAAGTTTATATCTAAGCATCAATGCTCAGGTCATCTTTTAACATATTAAAACATAAAATCTACCTAGGGTAGGCATTGAGCGCTCTGTGTGTATATTACATACACGCTGCGCTGTAAAGAGTTAAAGGTGACTGGTTTTTTAACAACTTCCTGAGTCCTTAATCAAAACTCCCATTTTTGGTAATGGGCATTTGCCAGGGTAAAGCTGGCAGGATCGGGTCCCTCTGATTAATTATAAATAAGATTCTTCTAAAACCCGGGCAAAGCCTGAAATGACGTCACGTGTATCAGTCACTGTGGTTACTATTAAACAAATGTAACTACACAAGACGATTGAAGGAGCTTTGACGTTGAAAGCAAATCAAATTTGTTTTGCTTGGATTCCGTTTCTGGCTTCCAGACATGAAAACAGTGTGTTCTCCTAACAATAGCTTTGATATCAGTGGCACATTTTTATAGAGGAAAATTAGACCCACGGATTTATCAGACAAGATCCTGGAGATAGGAAACGCATAAAGGAGGATAGATTTTTTCCAACTAAGGCCATGATCTGATAAAGAATTACACTGACTTCAATGGGGCTGCCCGTGTGTGTCAAGTTACTTACGTGTGTAAGTCTGTACAGGACCATTGTTTACAAGCACTCTGGAAACCTTGCAAATTGCGGAAGGGGGCTGTAGGGGTTTCCCATGCAGAGCTCTTTGCAGGTGCGGGGCTGGAATTGTAAACATGCATATCTACTATACCCATGTGCAGCAAGATGATTGCATTTCTCCTTGGTGCACGCTGTCACAGCTGCGCTCACCAGAGGCTCTAAGCTGGAGTCCTCAGCCTTTTTCTATAGCTCTTTCCACCCCTGCCCATGTACGGTGTAATAGCTACTGAAACATACCCTTATTTATAGTGAAGAAGCTGGAGCTGCTGCCACCGTTACCCAGACTGGTGCAAGGGGTGGGAGGGCGTGCCAGGAGGGCCTGGATGCTTCGATATTGCCCCTTTGTGCAAACACACAGGGATTCGGGGGAGCACAGGGTGCCGGGCCCATCCCTACCCCCTGTAAATGCCTGGCAGGCTTAACTGCTGCTCTCCTGCCTCACCCAGCCATGGCTACCATAGCAATGTCCTTATGAAGTGACTCCTAGGTGTGGTAAATCGCTGTGGTAACAAGGCCGCTTCTTGAGGCACCATTACCTATTCCAAGATTGGAGTCTCAATTTGAACTTTCTGGCGTTGCGTTTCACTCGGGGAGGGAGTCGGTTGGGACCGTTACGTCAAATCACAGTCTGTCCTTTGTCCAAGCCGGAGATATTTATCAATGACGTGACCAAGACTATGCAAAATGTACTTTGTAGCTTGGGGGAATTCTCAGTTAGGCTGCGCCTCACTTGCCTGGCCTGACAAGCCACCCCTCGGTGAGGACTTTGGAACGTGCTTCCATCTTTGGTCGAAAATAACCCATCATTGGTGACCTTCACGGCATGCCACAAAAGCTGGTAGGGCTCGGGGGAAAGCCAAGAGTGTGTTCCTGGGGAGACTTCCTGGCTGGCTGAGTTATCTGTATAGGATTAAAGAAAAGGAGGACTTGTGGCACCTTAGAGACTAACCAATTTATTTAAATAAATTGGTTAGTCTCTAAGGTGCCACAAGTCCTCCTTTTCTTTTTGCGAATACAGACTAACACGGCTCTTACTCTGAAACCTGTATAGGATTAGTTAATGCTGGTGGCTGGCTGAGTAAACGTTACCTGTAGATAAGTATTTACCGCTGCTGGGTGGCTGCCACTATGCAAGTGTAAATTGAATTGATAATTAGGACACTTGAAGCTTTTAATCTGGATGTCTCTCCATTGCTTGGTTTCAGAGTAGCAGCCGTGTTAGTCTGTGTTCGCAAAAAGAAAAGGAGGACTTGTGGCACCTTAGAGACTAACAAATTTATTTAAGCATAAGCTTTCATGATATACTGTATTTTTCACTGAATGCATCCGATGAAGTGAGCTGTAGCTCACGAAAGCTTATGCTCAAATAAATTTGTTAGTCTCTAAGGTGCCACAAGTACCCCTTTTCTTTTCTCTGTTGCTTAAATCTAAAGAGCTGCATGATGACAATCTATCCCCGACATGCTGCCAAGGGAAATCCCAAAGGAGCCAGAAGAGGCAGCCTCTTTCTAGCCCTGGCATGGGCGGGAAGCCAGCCTTCCAGCAGCCTGAGTCTGCAGGAATGATGGCTGGTGGGTCTCCCCAATTAATCTCAGTGGGGCATCAATGCTCAGCCCTGATGAGACACTTTAACCGCATCCCCGCGGAGGTGTGGGCCGCTGGAAGGGCAGTAGGACAGGCGGCTGCCAGTGGGGGAGCTGCTCCCACACGGTGCCATGCCATACCCTCTGATGAGCCCCCAACATCTCGCTCTGGGGCCAGCCAGGAGATCCAAGGGCAGGGTGATACTCTGCTCCCCCCAAGCACTCCCCCGCCCCTGGGCTCCCCCACAGCCTCTTAGCCACAAGAACTCCTCGGGTTTTTTTTGCTGATACAGACTAACACGGCTACCACTGAAACCTGTCATCCTGTAGGATAGTTAGTTGTGTATGGGCCCAGCCCGCAGTGCTCCTAACACGAATAGCTCTATCTGTGCACAAGGGCAATGCAGGTAGCCATTGCTAGGTAAAAGGCAGGTGCACTGGGATCAATATATACCCGGGTTTATAGCAAATCCCTGAGCCATCCCTTAATGCAAGCGCCGTCTAGCTGGGAAAGCACAGCCTCTTGTTGATTTATGCTGCTTGCGGGTGAGATGACTAAAGTAACCATAAAAAGAACAGGAACGTACATCCCAGCATGAGACAGAAGCCGAACTGTCCTATTAAAGTGGCGGAGTCGGGTTGTGGAAATTTCAGTCAACGGTCCAGGGAGCAGAAACGGCAGACCGCAAATCGCATGCCATCCATCATGACGTCTCACCTAGGACTTAAAGGCACGCCTCAGACCGATGACTTTTACAAGGCCATCGCTTCTGCAGCAGCAAGGGAAATTAATTCTTTTGTGTACTTGTAATTTTTCTTTTAAGATCAGTTCCATATGTCCCTGCACTTCTCATTTAAACACAGCCGTTCAGGGCAAATCTGAAGTAATGTTAACCCCCTTCTAATGTAAATATTTACCAAAATCATTAAATAATTGCTCTGATCTTTGAACATGTATAACTCTCTACCTGCTACTGTAGGTTTCAAGCTGGAGCAGTTCAGGGCCTCTGTGATAAACCCCAAAGCCTGTTAAAGAAGCTTAATGGTTTGATGGTTAGCAGTTAGCTGGTAGAAAAGGCTAGCTATAAAAATTGCCCAGAGGAACAAACTGTAAAAGTAAATGAATTATTTTGGAACAGGGACTTTCTTTTTGAATTTCAAGAATTCCAGTTAAAATAATCATGCTTTTGAAAAAAATCTAGAATCTTTCATTTTTAATGTGGCATGTTACTTTTTTGGGTATAATATGGAATAGTATCAGTGTATATTTATAACATGTGTCTCATCCTGAATGCTCCCAAATTGTTTTGCTAATTATTGGGAATCACTTGAAATACTACTGAAATGCAACCACTTCTGGGGTGGGGCGAGGAAGCTGTTTAACAGCGTACAGTACTCAGCAGTTTAAGACAGAAAATGAAAAGTGCCACATCCAATGAAGAAGGAACGTAGATAGGCAGAGTATAATGCCCATCATGGAATCTGGCTATGACTCAGGGTTTTAAAAACATCTCTATTCTTGCAAGAATCATCAGTGGACTTTCAGTGCTACCTTTTGTATACAAAACCATACACATATGAAATTCACCTATTTAGCAGCTCTGCTTTTAAAAAACACCACCGCTTATTTTATTTTACAGCCTGTGAAATATGGCTCGCGTTTGTTGCATTTGTATTTCCATGTGTGGGCCTGTTCATTTTTAGACTGGTGGGTCTTTTGATTCCAAGATGAATTTCCTTTTCCAGCAGCCACTTCAGTGCTGTGATGCGGAATAGCTGTGAGATTAGAAAAACACCATCTGTTGATCAGATAAACAAAAGCCTAGTTAGTTATAAGTTTAGTAGGTCATTGTGTCTCGCAAGGTCCTTGTATGTTAATAAATTCCACCGTGAAATGTTTTCTAACATCACATGACAAAACTCTGTCTTCCCAGCATTTCTCTTGATGCTGTTTCTTTAGCAATGGACCTGGGCCTAAGATCTGAACTTTCCCAAAGATCAAAGAGGTGTTTGGGTTGGGAGGATTTGGTTTCATTGTTAATTAATAATTCAGGATACAGCACATATAACATTGTCATGGGCTCATATTATTTATTTGTGTTGCAGGCCGCAGTTGATTGGGGGGTGAGGGGTGAGATGTGTTTGTGCTAGGCACTCTACAAATGCAGTATACTAATGCAAACTGTGCTGTACTGAAATGTGAAGCCCCTCTGGATACGTGGAAAGCTTTTGTAAAGCTAGCTGGCCGCTCCCCTGATAACATGGGGAATCTCTTCTTCTGGGAGTGGATGGGCATGCTCTGGAGCCTACGGAATTTTACCCTCTAGTTGCCAGTCGATTGCTATTATTATTCGTGTCACACACGTGATATCTGGTTGATCAAGTGCCCCTCACTGCATGCCAAAGTACTCAGGGTGCTGCTGAATGAATAGTTGATGCCAACAGGGCTACTCGTGCTTAAAATGAAGCACATATGTAAATCTTTGGAGGCCGGGTGGTATAGATTGTAAGCTCACAAAGAGTCCAGAATTGTTGACCTATAGAAAACACGGCAAGACTCACCCAGGCTCCCAGTTTTTCCTCTGGGGAAATGGAATAAGATGTGGAAGGGAAGATAACGTGGTGGAGGTGACAATAGAAGCTGTAATGAAGACTCCACTGATGACTGGGAAGATTGCTTTTTTAAGGCCTGATTCATTGCCTGGTAAAGCAGTGGAAGGACTCGCATTGATTTCAGATGAGCTCAGACTCTCCTTGAGGAAGTCTCTTTTGCAAGGTTCCAGAGTGGTCTGGTTTAGAAAAATAGTGCTTTAAAATGTATGGAATGTGGGTAGAGATGAGACAAGCACAACTGAAAATAAAGCCAAATACATATGTGTACAGTTGAAGTTACTGGGGAAATTCTTCCCACCACTCAGATTTGCATGATAACATTTTAGTTTTTTCTCCATTCAGACTCTCAAACATAATAATTTGGAGATTCCTAGACTCTTTCCACACACCTCTCCCCACGAGTTATAAAAATATGGTCTAGTTTCCTTCAGCTACTTGTTTATTTCTTCTGGAGTTAACACCTCTTCTGTTTTCGGAGTGTATGTGTAGAATAGTCCGTTCTTAATCATCGGAGTGAAGCTGTGGCATTTCAGCCATAGTAATCTTTACCTTTCACTCCTCTCAGGTCAGATCTTTCCAAATGGCTTTCATATATTTATAACCTTAATTCAAAGGGTACAAAGTGTCAAACATCGATTGACTAAAGTGATTTAAGACGGCTCAGTACAGAGTGGCAACTTTGTTGATACATACTGAAAGTTAATAGGAAAAGATGTCAGAAAGGTAGGTGATATGAAATACATAATGCAGTGCTTATGGTATATATGGCTTCTGTCTTTTCTTGCATGCCCTTCAGTTGTCCGCTTTCTGTTTATTATAGAACCATAAAACTCCCATTTGAATTGTCTTAGCAAGACAAATTAATACTAAACCCAGAAAGAAAGAACAGCTGAGTTTCAGAAAGCAAACAGCACCCACCATTACAAAGCTCTCAAACTCTTCTTCTGCCCAGCTCTGTCCTCAGACTATTAAAACACAGGAACAAGCTAGAACATTAGTTGCAACAATGCGTTCTCTTTGATTAGTTCTCTGGTGATAGGAACCCAACTTATCCCTGGAGTCAAGCTTAAAAATAACATGTTTCTGTACACTGTTTTTAACCTACAACTTTCTAAAATAGCTTAAATTTCTATAACAGAGATTAAAGAGAATATATTTTTATCAGTGATTACTCTGTGCATTTGATAGCATTTTGTGCCTAGTCACTTTCAATATGTCCCCTATGTAGTAAGTGAGTTTCTTCTGATGTTTGTGTGGGTCTTTCACACAGAAACAGAAAAGAGAAAAATGAGAAAACTACAT
Organism: Lepidochelys kempii; assembly: GCF_965140285.1. Lineage (NCBI taxonomy): Eukaryota > Metazoa > Chordata > Testudines > Cheloniidae > Lepidochelys > Lepidochelys kempii. Next base: position 100,828,825 of record NC_136387.1, on the reverse strand, counting down.
GTAATGGCTTGAGCATTCAGTACTGGAAATGGCTTTTCACATATTTTTAAAAACCCAATTAGATTCAACTGGAGAGTGAGCTTTGCAGAGCTGTGTTATAAATTTTTATTTTATTTGTTGGAGCCCCAGTCAGGGACCAGGACCCCTCTGTGCTAGGAGCTGTACAAACACAGAACAAAGAGACTTATAGTTTCGTGAAATTCAGAGAAATGGGATCATTTTTGACAGTAAATATAGATTTGTGAGGGTGTGTAATGAAATCAACGAAACGCTTCTTTGCAGAGGTTGTGAATTTCACTGAGGAAATCTTTGTCTGGAAGAATTGTTTTGCATTGCAAATTGGCGTGTGTGCATAGAAACTGTCTTTTCCGGACAAAAAATGTTTTGTTTATTTGCAAACCCTGTGGAAATAAATGTTATTATTATTATGTAGGATTTTCTGACTGTGATATTTTCTTTTTTATGTCCAGTGCCAAGCTCTTTCATAAGTCAAAGTTTGAACAATCAAATTCCATATTCTTAGACATTTTGTAAATGAATACGTTTAAAAGTATGGGCTGGATGAATGGACTATAAGGTGGATAGAAAGCTGGTTAGATCGCCGGGCTCAACGGGTAGTGATCAATGGCTCCATGTCTAGTTGGCAGCTGGTATCAAGTGGAGTGCCCCAAGGGTTGGTCCGGAGGCTGGTTTTGTTCAATATCTTCATTAATGATCTGGAGGATGGTGTGGATTGCACCCTCAGCAAGTTTGCAGATGACACTAAACTGGGAGGAGAGGTAGATAGTCTGGAGGGTAGGGATAGGATACAGAGGGCCCTAGACAAATTAGAGGATTGGGCCAAAAGAAATCTGATGAGGTTCAACAAGGACAAGTGCAGAGTCCTGCACTTAGAACGGAAGAATCTCATGCACCGCTACAGATTAGGGAGTAAGTGGCTAGGGAGCAGTTCTGCAGAAAAGGACCTAGGGGTTACAGTGGACGAGAAGCTGGATATGAGTCAACAGTGAAGGCTAACGGCATTTTGGGCTGTATAAATAGAAGCATTGCCAGCAGATCAAGGGATGTGATCATTCTCCTCTATTTGGCATTGGTGAGGCCTCATCTGGAGTATTGTGTCCAGTTTTGGGCCCCACATTACAAGAAGGATGTGGAAAAATTGGAAAGAGTCCAATGGAGGGCAACAAAAATGATTAGGGGCCTGGAGCACATGACTTATGGGGAGAGGCTGAGGCAACTGGGATTATTTAGTCTACAGAAGAGAAGAATGAGGGGGGATTTGATAGCTGCTTTCAACTACCTGAAAGGGGGTTCCAAAGAAGATGGATCTAGACTGTTCTCAGTGGTAGCAGATGACAGAACAAGGAGTAATGGTCTCAAGTTGCAGTGGGGGAGGTTTAGGTTGGATATTAGGGGGGAAAAATCACTAGGAGGATGGTGAAGCACTGGAAGGGTTACTTGGGGGGTGTATGTGTGTGGAATCTCCTTTCTTAGAGGTTTTTAAGGTCAGGCTTGACAAAGCCCTGGCTGGGACAATTTAGTTGGGGTTGGTCCTGCTTTGAGCAGGGGGTTGGACTAGATGACCTCCTGAGGTCCCTTCCAACCGTGATATTCTATGATTCTATGAAAACTGGCAATAATCCTTCAATGACTTTTCAGTTGTTGGTCTTGCCAGTAAGACATTGGTCTGGCAATCAGGTCATGTGGGTTGAATTTCCAGCTCTGCCACAGAGTCCCTGGGTTACCTTGGACAAATCACTTTATCTCTCTGTGCCTCAGTAGCCCATGCATAATGATAGTCTCTTTCCTCAAGGGGTTATTGGGGAGGAATAAATTAAAGCATGTTTATGAGGTGCTGTTTTCCTGCAGCAATATGGGCCATCTAACCACCTAGACAGCATCAGACACAGGATTACGAGTCTTGTGTTCTAGTCCCAGCTCTCCCACAGAATTAATCTCTCGGTGCCTCAGTTCCCCATCTGTAAAATAAGGACAATATCACTTCTCCACCTCACTGGGATGTTGAGGGTCAATTCATGTTATGTGGAGCTCTTTGCAGACTTAGGGGAAAAGTGCATAGTTTTATAATGACTCCATTTAAACTAGAGTTTACTTTCCTCTTCAGAAACTGCTTTGCCAAATTCTTAAACTGTCCTACGGTACAAATATATTGGCATTTAATTCTCACTTCATTGTGTAAATGCTTGATTTGATCAATTGAACTGTAACATGCTATATTGTGAGTTATTTTTATTGCCTTTCCGTGCGCTCATGGAGATGACCTGTGGATGGCTTCAATATATTTTCACCCTTCTGTAAGGCACCAACCATAAAGCAAATGAAATATTATTCCTCAAGCAGTAAATCTACAGGGAACAGTAACAGATCCCTGAAAACTCAAATGGCATTTTGCCAGATAAACCAAGCACTTGAATCCACTCTATAAAAAATAAATACATATCTATTCCAGTGTTTAGGGACCTTTGAAGCGTGCACTTTTAATTAAAAGGAGGAAAACACAGATACACCCCTACCATAATGGTACATTCCATCTGAATCACATGAAAGTACCTGTTCTCTTTTCCTAAGAGCGTTTGAAAGACACAGGCCACAAAAGGGTGTCTCTGCCGTTTGCTAATATACATATGTAGAAGAGGCTGCATGGGCTAATGGAGAATAGATTATGCCCTGAACAAATGATCCAGATCTCCAGCTGGTGTAAACTGGCATAGGAGTGAAGTCCTTTGACATCATAGGAGTGATAAGGATTTATATTAGCTCAGGATCTGGCCCTATGCTGGGGAAACTGGAGACAAGTCCTCCCGCTATCTGCCCTAGAGGAATTGGAGAGCCAGCATGGTGAATAAGCCCTTTTTCCTACTGGATCCCTTTAGTGCCAAAACCCAAAGCAATCTGTTTCCCCATCTGGAAATGGGGATAATCATAGTAATCTCCTTTGAAAAATGTGTTGATGTCTACTGCTGAGCAGTGCTAGATAAGAACTAGGTATCATTATTTATGTCCAGCTCCTCCTCAATGGGTTCCTTGGCTTACAGCGGCCTTGTCTTCCCAGCAGGCAAGGATCTCGTTATCTTTTACATATCAAGACCCATCAGCTCAACGGTTGCTCTCCGGAAAGGAAGTATGTTCTACTCCCAGCAGGCTATGAGTTTATTGGTTAGTCCTAGCATGTTGACCCATCAATCCAGTTGATTTTTTTTGGATGATCTTTCACTCTTCCATTTTTCTTGGCTTCTACCATTATGTCTTGGCCTCTGTACAGAGGGGTAAATGAGATGTCGATTGAGGACCCAATCCAAAGCCCATTGAAGACAATGGAAATACTTCCACTGATTTGCATCCTGCCCTCAAAAGAAGCCTGAAGATGCTGTTTCACTTGCTTTACTGCACCAGTGCAGTTCAAAGTGTTATTCCCTCTTGCTTCTCAGGCAAGCCAAATCTCCATAGGTCAGTGGCTGGAGGAAATCCAGTGCATTTCTATATGCTCTTTTCCCAGGACACTTTTTGTGCAAGTGCCTAGCTATAGCTCATCTTCTGCTGACCTAGATTAACATTTTTGGCAAGTGTCCCCATGTTCTCACCAGTCCTTGTCTGGCTAGGCACGTGCAAGTCTTCAGACATGTCTCCAGCAGGATGCTAACCGTGTTTTCAATCAACACAATTAAATTACAAGCTGTGAGAGGTTTTCAGGGTTTGCTGACAAGTCTTACCCTGAAAAGTGTTGTGAAAAGCCTGAGATCTGCCCTAGGAAGGAATGCAAGAACGTTAGAGTTTTGGGGGGCTATTCCCCAATGGTGAATCTTCACATGATGTTTAAGTAATGATGCTCCCATCCCAGCATCTCACCACGGATCTTCAGACAAGGACACATTGTCCAAAGTGAGCACACAGGACGCCTTTCATACTCTGGGTTTGTTTGTGCCAAGTGACCAGAGTGGCTGTAGTGTGTTTGAGTCATTCTAAGCTGTCACAGCTTTAGGTTATAAATACACAGAATGGACTGATATTCTAAATATGTCCAATTGGACAAACTTCACATGCTGACAAGAGCGGGATCTTGGCTTGCCTTAATGAGTTTTGTTTGGGTTTTTTTTTTCTGTTTGGTATAACTCAAAGATAATGTAAATAAACGGAACATTTTTCTAACCCCACCCATCAGTAGATGAGATTTTTGACCAGGCTAGTAGGTGAATTTGTTGCTTTGTATTTGCATTATTATTTTTTACAGTCCCATATTTAAAGGGACACTGTCAAGATAAAAATCCAGTGTGGAGTGTTTTTATTTAAACTGTGGCTATCTCTGATTAGTAATACAGAAATAGATGAAAGACAAAACTTGACCCTCGCCTACAGAAGGCACGTGACGCAGAAGGGGAATATAATGAAGGGAGTAGTTAGAGATGGGGGAATGGCTATTTATTACTCGACTAGGACTCCATTGTGCTCGTGCTGTACCAACGCAGAACAGAAAGATGCTACCTGTCCCTGAAGAGTTTATGCTACTGAGCAGGCTGCCCAAAGTCCAGTGGGGCCATGACGCGGTGCTGGATGAGTTAGCCAAGCTCACTGCATGCTGCTCAAGGGTAAGTTAAACCTAGAGTTGTTTGGATTTTTTTCACTGAAAAGTAGTTTTGATGAAAAATAACTTTTTGTCTAAACAGGTCCCCCCCCCAGTAGAAAAACTTTAATTTTCAATCAAATATTATAGGGTTTTGGGTTTTTTTAACATTAAACATTTTCAGCATTTTTGTTTTTCCCAAAAACTGATTTTTAATCACTAATGGGTTTTCAAAAGCAGATTTTTTTTTTTCACCAATCTGAAAAGTTGTCTTTAGGGTTTTTTTTTAAATGAAAAGAAAATTTTATGAGAAACTTCAGCAAGAACAATCTTCTTTTCAAAATTTCCCTGTGGACAAATAATTGGTATTTTTCATCCAGCTCTAGTTCAAGCCGAGATCCTGCTTTTGTCCCGCATGGAGCATTAAAGAAGATTCTTGTGTGCTTTTATCCACCCAATGCACCTGTCCCAGCCAAGCTAGACAGTTACCCTCTTTGTCAAATGGTCATTAGTATTTGTAGACTGTATAGCCATTAAAGAACAATGGATGGATTTCCCTGAATCTCAGGGTTTGGAATCCAGAAGCACTTGTAAAAAAAAAAAAAGAAAGAAATGTGGGGATGATCCTGTATATGAGCATGGACCTTGCATTCATTTCTTTGTGCATGTGCATGTGTGTAATCAGTCCTTACGCTGTTTAATGGTGTGGGTGTGACAGTGAGAAAGAGAGTATAATATAAATTGAGGCCTGTTTTTTTTTTTTCTTTGAAGCTATTAACACCACCCACAAGCAACAGGAAAGAGACTTCACTTTTAATTAGTACTAACACATTCAACATTCACCCTGGATTTGCCTTTAAGTGCAGCAAAGCAGCTTCAAAGCAAAAAGCTTCTTCACTTGCTAAGTAATAATGAGGTATTAATGAAGCAATTAGGGACTTGTAAACATGGCTGTCAAAGAGATATGAACTAATCACCAGCCAAAGGAAAAAGGCAGAGACTTCTGCCTTCAATGCTCTCCTCTCTCTGCAGCCCCTGGGGAAATTCTGTGCTTGTAAACTAATCTGCAAAAATGTTCTAGATTAATTCAAAACACTATCCTCCTTTTAATTCCCTGACCTCAGGCTTGTGTCTGAATGGATGCCCCGTGCGGCAGCTTTTAAATATGCACTTTTGTTAGGGCAGTAAAACCCAGCTTGAAGAGCTATTGCGCCAGTCTCTCGTTTCCATCTGTCTCCATTTGGGCCTTTTTATTAAGTGTTCCGAAATCATTCCTTCAGACGTATTTCAGTTCTTTTCCTTTCCTTTCAGGCTATTAAAAAAAAATTGCATGTGATTTCATTAGACCTGACAAAACCTGCCTAATTTTATTTTCTTTAATTTAAAATTAAATACAGTGCTGCTGAAAGTGAGGCGTTAAATGCACCGGCTAGAGCCAAGGTGAGTGAGACCAAGTTGGGACCGACAGGGCTACAACAGTACTGTACTGCATATGACGAGATCCAGGCACACTGAAGACATGCAACGTACAAGCATTTCTCAGGGGGAGATGGTTGGGTCGACTGGCTAGAATGCTGGACTGGGAATTGGAAGATCTGTGTTCTGGTCCCCAAGTTGCCACGAGCCCGCTGTGTGATTTTAGGCAAGTCACCTCTATTTCTTCTTCTTAGGCCTGACCGCCAACCCTCCCTCTTGGTCTAATTCGGTTTCCACAGACTGTGGATACACCTCCAGTATTGCCAACCCCAAAGTTAAAAAACCATGAGTTAGGGGGCCCCAAATCATTAGTTTTTAAATATATTCTGAGTTCTTGTGGTGTTCAGGGTGCACCTTGTTCACATTTTCAAGCTTCTCTCTGCCACCATAAGGGCTAGAAAGTTACCCTCCACCCCACACCACTAAAAAAAAAAAAAAAAAAAAATAGACAAGAAAGAAAGCTGAGTCACATGACTCCAAGAGCTGGGGCTTTAGAAATACCAAATGTCATATGAGACTTGCTACTGTGAAAGTTGGCAACACTGCACAGCTCCCTCAGCTATTCCAATTTCAATCCCTGATCTTCACAACAACTCTGCTGATGCACTGAAGTTTTAATTCCACATCATGCACTCTTTTCCTGGGTCTCTCCTACATAGTTGGAACTAATCCATATTCCAACATATTCCAGATTTGGGGGTGATTCTGGGATATGGACAAAAACCCAACAGACTCAGGTGAAACCTCAACCTCCTTCCCCCTTATGATATAATTATGATTTGCACATAGGAGGTCTCCAGAGGTGAAAGGTGAATGCACTAACCAACTGTGAACTAATATGTTTAAGACTTACATGTTGTTCTTGCTTCTGCACTCACACTTGTGTAAATCAGCTGAAGTCAATGACATGCGTGTAAAGGCTGTGTAAGTCTGCAGTTCTTAATGAGGGTCCGCAGCCTCGGGGCGGGGGAACATGCAGGTTTTAGGGGGTTTGCCAAAATAAACCAGAGAGCATGCAAAAATAAAAGCCATTTCACCTTGCACTATATGGACACAGTGTACTTTTATATAGTTATTTATTTTATTTATTTTTAGGAGAGTGTGTGTTAATTTTCCTGCATGATATGCTAAAACCTATTGGCTTTAGCAGGGCCAGCGTTAGGGGGTAGCTAGGTAGCAAGCAGGGTAATTTCCTGGGGCCCCACACTACAGGGGCCCTGCATGCCTCCGGCTTCTCTTCAGCCCTGGGCGGCGGGGCTTGAACATATTAACATTTGAACATAATATTCAGGTTTTTTTATTTTTGTACCTATATTATCCTTTTCTTCATATATATATTAGGGCTGTCAAGCGATTATAAAAATTAATCACGCGATTAATCGCACTGTTAAACAATAGAATACCGTTTATTTTAAATATTTTTGGATGTTTACTACATTTTCAAACATATTAATTTCAATTACAACACAGAATACAAAGTGTACAGTGCTCACTTTATATTTATTTTTTATTACAAATATTTGCATTGTAAAAAACAAAAAAATTGTATTTTTCAGTTCACCTCATACAAGTAATGTGGTGCAATGACTTTATCATGAAAGTTGAACTTACAAATGTAGAATTATGTAAAAACAAAACTGCACTCAAAAACAAAACAATGTAAAACTTTAGAGCCTACAAGTCCACTCAGTCCTACTTCTTGGTCAGCCAATCACTCAGACAGACAAGGTTGGTTACAATTTGCAGGAAATAATGCTGCCTGCTTCTTATTTATAATGTCACCTGAAAGTGAGAACAAGCATTCGCATGGCACTTTTGTAGCCGATGTTGCAAGGTATTTACATTCCAGACAGGCTAAACGTTCATATGTCCCTTCATGCTTCAACCAAATCTGCTGTGAAAGTGTTCTTAAAAGGAACATGTGCTGGGTCATCATCCAAGACTGCTCATGAAACATACGGCAGAATGCAGGTAAAACAGAGCAGGAGACATACATTTCTCCCCACAAGGAGAACAGTCACAAATTTAATTGACGCATTATTTATTTAACGAGCATCATCAGCATGGAAGCATGTCCTCTGGAAAGGTGGCTGAAGCATGAAGGGGCATACAAATGTTTAGCATATCTGACACGTAAATACTTTGCAATGCAGGCTACAAACGTACCACGCGAACGCTTGTTCTCACTTTCAGGTGACATTGTAAATAATCAGGCAGTGGTATCTCCCATCAATGTAAACAAACTTGTTTGTCTTAGTGATTGGCAGAATAAGAGGTAGGACTGAGTGGACTTTTAGGCTCTAAAGTTTTACGTTGTTTTGTTTTTGAGTGCAGTTATGTAACCCAAAATAAATCTGCATTTGTAAGTTAAACTTTCACGATAAAGAGATCGCACTTCAGTATTTGTATGAGATGAATTGAAAAATACAATTTCTTTCGTTTATCATTTTTACAGTGCAAATATTTGTAATCAAAAATAATAATATAAAGTGAGCGCTGTGCACTTTGTATTCTGTGTTGTAATTGAAATCAATATTGAAAATGTAGAAAAACATCCAAAAATATTTAATACATTTCAATATATATGTATGTGTGTGTGTTTGTGTGTTCAACTGTAAAACTATAAATTTAATACAGCTTTTAATCTACTGAATATGCATTAAAAGCAGTTGTTGTGGCAAGGATGGGCCGTGAAATTTTTATAGCATGTTTGGGGATGGGAGGGTGGAGTGCTCAGAAAGAAATCAGTTGATAACCCCTGGTGTAAGTGACAGCAGGATCAGGCACGTGGTAGTATTCCTTACATTGAGATTTTGACTGAGCACAGTAAAAATGCTGCCAGGGTTCAACAGCACTAATTTCATTATCACTGGCAGGTCATTAATACAGTGTGAGCTGGTACTTAAGGTGGAAATGTGGATATTCACACATGCACCTGATATTTCAAAATGGCTTCCAGACTTTGGCACAGTTTCTTGTGCCTACAAACCAGGTAGTGAAATGGGTGATGGTATTTGTTCCCCCAATGACTCATGCCTGCAAAACTGGAAGTCTCTTTTTCGAAATTTGGCCCATTATTTATGCTTCCATAGCAGCATTAATTAATTCTGAATTGCAATGGATTAAGGCTCATATAGGAACCACTCATGCAATGCCTTTACATTAGGGCTGTCAAGTGATTAAAAAAAATAATCACATGATTAAAAAAATTGGAAAGGAAAGTTAAAAGGAGAAGGCCCAGCTCAGTGTAGGGCTGACCAAGAAGGGTAGCCTGGTTTCACCCAAGAGTCAGAAACAGCTTGCTGCCTGGATAAACCTGCTGGTGGATAGGCCTAGCAAGACGGACTAAAAGGGCTGGTTGCATGAAGACAACCCCTGAGGAGAAGGCTGGGTTCTGCTGAAAACTGAAAGGATGGTTCTGTTCTTGACTTCATAACATTCCTTTATTTTTAGACGTTCATGCATGCCAAGAGGTGGGACTCAAGTGTGCCTCAGCCAGAGGGCTAAAGGACCACAACAACATACTATGAAGGTATGTCTACATAACCATATAAGCCCAGGGTTTGAACTCAGGCTCAAGCCTAACCCCCCCGTGATGGAGTGTCCTCCCCAAACTGGTTCTGATAGGGCTGAATTAGGCCAGGTGGGCCCACTCAGCCAATTGGGAGGAAGCTCACCTGTGAAGGAAGAGGAAGGACCTATATAAAGCCCAGGAGCTGAGACTAGAAAGGGGCAGCTGAGAAAGTCTGCAGTCGCTCCTTGGGAGAAGGGAAATATGTTTCAAGGCGTCAGAGACACATAGCCTACGGTTCCTCCCTGGGAGGAGGAAGCTGGGAGGTTGGCAAACCCAGACAGGTGGGCACCAGGAATGTAGGCAGGGTCTCATGGAAAAGTAACAAGGTCTAAGAGGGGATAGACTTCTAATTAGAGGTCCTTGAGTCAGAACCCAGAGTAGAGGGTGGACCTGGGTTCCCTTAGCAGCTACCAAGGGAGTGGCTTCAGGGGGCAGTGAAAGGGAAGACTGCCTGAGACTGCTGGTGAGAAGGGACTTGGATATACCATCTTGACTGGGGAACACGTGTATAGTGACCTGGCCAGAGGACCGAGTCATAAAGAGGCAGCAGCAACTCATGGAATGAGAGAGGGGCTGCACACCACGAGAGCAACAGAGAGACAAGGTGCAAAGGCAGGAAGGGGTGTTGGCCTTGCAGAGTGAATCCCCAGAACAGTCAGGAGGAGGCGCCATCCTGTGGTGAGTAGAGCACCCTGTCACACACCCCTTCAGTCTAAACACAAAAATCATGCTAAACCAGAGCTCGTACCTCCCAGGACCTCACAGGGGTGGAGGGTCTGAGCCTGAGTCAAGCCAGGATCCAGGGTTCAAGCCCTATTCCTTGTAGTGTAGGTGCGGCCCCCACTGGACTCATGCTCTGGGAATCCACCAAAAGTATCGCACAATCCCACAGGCTGAGGTTTTTTGTCCTCTGAACAGTCAAGTTTGGTGAACAGTCAAGTTTTCCCATGCTGCACCACGAACAAAAGTCCAGAGCGGCCACAATTTGGAATGACACTAGAAAGTCTGGAATATGGTTGGTTGGATCTATATACTGCAGTGTGGACATTGGAGCCCTGGGTTCGGGCCCAGGTTAGAAAACTCTTAACCGAGGGTTGATAATCACTGTAGATGCTCAAGCCCTGGGTTTTCTAACCCTGTGTCTGCCTACTCAAGTTCCACTAACCCTAGCCTTCCATAGCAGTGTAAACATACCAAAGCAGCAACTGACCATCAGAGACCCTGGGATAGGGTGAGCAGTGCCCTATTGGGCTACAAGGGGGCACCCCAGAGGCAGATCCTATCACAGAGGGTTATGAGCCACTCCTGTAGGCTTGGAAGAATTAGATTGATATTGGTAATTGCTGGTAAATGCCAACTTCACTGTATCCATGAAAACCAATGAAAAACGTGTTTCCATTGATAATAGAAATTTACAGATAGGCAAAGTAAGAAAAATGATGCTTGAGAACTTCAGAGTTTGATTTAAGAATATTTGCTTTGTATATTTTGACATGTGATGTTGACAACTTGTGTTTTAACAGTTATAATGCTTTAATTTTTCAAATCTCAACATATAGTGTCAATCAATAATTATCATCTGACCCTCCCTGGAGCTTCCCACAACTGAGAAAAGTTAACTTTTAAAAATTTAAAAAATGTTTAAAAATAAACATCAAAATTATCCATCAAAATTATTTTAAAAAATGAATTCTGCCAAGCTACTGGATCAAGAGGAAAGTTAATGTGCTTTCACCCTCGTTTTCCACTTCCTAGTGATAATCCTACATAACTCTACAGCCTTTCCATCTTGGTCAGTATGCTGGGAATCCCTGCTGTTCTGCTCTGCCTCCTCTGTTTATGTGAAATAATATAGGATCGCCGAGCTGTTAACACCTCCTAGGAGTGCAGTACATTGAAGTTAGAAAATGCTCTGCCCCAGTCTCCTTTGCCAAAATGTATCAGAGTGAATTGTGTGCATTCAGTTCCCTTTGTTTAAAATACAAGCAGTGATTTTGTCGCTTTTACTTTGCATGTCCCCTTCTCATAGTTGTACCCCAGTGTGTTTTCCTCTTGTAGCTCCATATGAAGTAAAGAAGCTTGTGAATTTTTTTTCCTCTTGTAGGTTTCTCCTGGGAGGTGAGAACATGAGAGGGGGCGATTGAGTGACTCAGTGCATTGTTCATAGGGTGTGAAGCCATTTACTTCAAAGGCAGTCTATTTTAACTCAAGCTGGGGTCAGTGGTAACACAGTCTCTTCCCATCTGAGAACTAGTCATACACAGAGGAAACCTATCCCTAACGCAAGAAACCTGCCCAAGGGAATCGTAACTGTAGAGCGGGGACCCTATCAATAGGAAAACAAATCCGAGCCAGAAGCATGCACATAAGAACCCTAACCCTAGGGAGGGGATCCCTACCCAGAGGAACATTAACTTTAGGGGAGGGAGCTCTACCCATAGGAACCCGAACCCTAGCTCCAAGTACCTTACCTGTAGGACCCTTAACCTAGGGAGGAGAGCCATACTCATAGGAACCCTAAACCTAGCTCCAAGTACACAAGATCCCTGCACATGGGAATCCTAACCATAGCTCTGGGGAGAGAACTGGATTTGACATAACCCACAGGCATCTTGTTCACTTAACCCCCATAAGCTGGAAGTGAGGACACCACACAGTCAGAAAAATCTGGCCTTGGAGGCTTAGGCAAACAGAACAAAGACATTGGCACAATTGCTGTGTTAATAACTAAAACAAATAAAGCGAAAGGACAGATTCATGATGCGGGTGGGCGGGGGAGAGTAAATAGCTGACCTTGATTTCAGTGCCTTTGTTTGTAAGTTTCTTACAGAAGTTGCTTTGCTAATAAGTAGAAGAATAAATTATTATTTGCTCTTGCTAGATCTTTTTTTAGAAAGATTGTTAGCGTATTAGGGGCCATTATAAGTTATGTGGTTGGTCAAAAAAAGCCTATAAAAAGTTTAGTTAAAAAGTGTAGTTTGTTCTTTGAAAAGGCTTGGGAAAGAAGTCTGAGAGTATTTAATCATAGAATCATAGAATATCAGAGTTGGAAGGGACCTCAGGAGGTCATCTAGTCCAACCCCCTGCTCAAAGCAGGACCGATCCCCAATTAAATTATCCCAGCCAGGGCTTTGTCAAGCCTGACCTTAAAAACTTCTAAGGAAGGAGATTCCACCACCTCACTAGGTAACGCATTCCAGTGTTTCACCACCCTCCTAGTGAAAAAGTTATTCCTAATATCCAACCTACATCTCCCAAACTGCAACTTGAGACCATTACTCCTTGTCCTGTCATCCGCTACCTCTGAGAATAGTCTAGATCCATCCTCTTTGGAACCCCCTTTCAGGTAGTTGAAAGCAGCTATCAAATCCCCCCTCATTCTTCTCTTCTGTAGACTAAACAATCCCAGTTCCCTCAGCCTCTCCTCATAAGTCATGTGTTCCAGTCCCCTAATCATTTTTGTTGCCGTCCTCTGGACTCTCTCCAATTTTTCCACATCCTTCTTGTAGTGTGGGGCCCAAAACTGGACACAGTACTCCAGATGAGGCCTCACCAATGTCGAATAGAGGGGAATTATCACATCCCTCGATCTGCTGGCAATGCCCCTACTTATACATCCCAAAATGCCATTGGCCTTCTTGGCAACAACGGCACACTGTTGACTCATATCCAGCTTCTCGTCCGCTGTAACCCTCTAGGTCCTTTTCTGCAGAACTGCTGCCTAGCCATTCGGTCACTAGTCTGTAGCAGTGCATGGGATTCTTTCTTCCTAAGTGCAGGACTCTGCACTTGTCCTTGTTGAACCTCATCAGATTTCTTTTGGCCCAATCCTCCAATTTGTCTAGGGCCCTCTGTATCCTATCCCTACCCTCCAGCGTATCTACCTCTCCTCCAAGTTTAGTGTCGTCTGCAAACTTGCTGAGGGTGCAATCCACACCATCCTCCAGATCATTTATGAAGATATTGAACAAAACCAGCCCCAGGACCGACCCTTGGTGCACTCCGCTTGATACTGGCTGTCAACTGGACATGGAGCCATTGATCACTACCCGTTGAGCCCAACAATCTAGCCAACTTTCTACCCACCTTATAGTCCATTCATCCAGCCCATACTTCTTTAACTTGCTGACAAGAATACTGTGGGAGACAGTGTCAAAAGCTTTGCTAAAGTCAAAGAACAACACATCCACTGCTTTCCCTTCATCCACAGAACCAGTTATCTCGTCATAGAAGGCAATTAGATTAGTCAGGCATGACTTGCCCTTGGTGAATCCATGCTGACTGTTCCTGATTACTTTCCTCTCATGTAAGTGCTTCAGAATTGATTCCTTGAGGACCTGCTCCATGATTTTTCCGGGGACTGAGGTGAGGCTGACTGGCCTGTAGTTCCCAGGATCCTCCTTCTTCCCTTTTTTAAAGATGGGCACTACATTAGCCTTTTTCCAGTCGTCCGGGACTTCCCCGGATCGCCATGAGTTTTCAAAGATAATGGACAATGGCTCCACAATCACATCCGCCAACTCCTTTAGCACTCTCGGATGCAACGCATCTGGCCCCGTGGACTTGTGCACGTCCAGCTTTTCTAAATAGTCCCGAGCCACTTCTTTCTCTACAGAGGGCTGGTTACCTCCTCCCCATGCTGTGCTGCCCAGTGCAGTAGTCTGGGAGCTGACCTTGTTCATGAAGACAGAGGCAAAAAAAGTATTGAGTACATTAGCTTTTTCCACATCCTCTCTCACTAGGTTGCCTCCATCATTCAGTAAGGGGCCCACACTTTCCTTGACTTTCTTCTTGTTGCTAACATACCTGAAGAAACCCTTCTTGTTACTCTTAACATCTCTTGTTAGCTGCAACTCCAGATGTGATTTGGCCTTCCTGATTTCACTCCTGCATGCCCGAGCAATATTTTTATACTCATCCCTGGTCATTTGTCCAATCTTCCACTTCTTGTAAGCTTCTTTTTTGTGTTTAAGATCAGCAAGGATTTCATTGTTAAGCCAAGCTGGTCGCCTGCCATATTTACTATTCTTTCTACACATTGGGATGGTTTGTCCCTGTAACCTCAATAAGGATTCTTTAAAATAAAGCCAGCTCTCCTGGACTCCTTTCCCCCTCATGTTATTCTCCCAGGGTATCTTGCCTGTCAGTTCCCTGAGGGAGTCAAAGTCTGCTTTTCTGAAGTCCAGGGTCCGTATTCTGCTGCTTTCCTTTCCTCCTTGTGTCAGGATCCTGAACTTGACCATCTCAAGGTCACTGCCTCCCAGGTTCCCATCCACTTTTGCTTCCCCTACTAATTCTTCCCAGTTTGTGAGCAGCAGGTCAAGAAGAGCTCTGCCCCTAGTTGGTTCCTCCAGCACTTGCATCAGGAAATTGTCTCCTACATTTTCCAAAAACTTCCTGGATTGTCTGTGCACCGCTGTATTGCTCTCCCAGCAGATATCATGGTGATTGAAGTCTCCCATGAGAACCAGGGTGTGCGATCTAGTAGCTTCTGCGAGTTGCCGGAAGAAAGCCTCGTCCACCTCATCCCCCTGGTCCAGTGGTCTATAGCAGACTCCCACCACTACATCATCCTTGGTGCTCACGCTTCTAAACTTAATCCAGAGACTCTCGGGTTTTTCTGCAGTTTCATACCAGAGCTCTGAGCAGTCATACTGCTCTCTTACATACAGTGCAACTCCCCCACCTTTTCTGCCCTGCCTGTCCTTCCTGAACAGCTTATATCCGTCCGTGACAGTACTCCAGTCATGTGAGTTATCCCACCAAGTCTCTGTTATTCCAGTCACATCATAATTCCTTGACTTTGCCAGGACTTCCAGTTCTCCCTGCTTGTTTCCCAGGCTTTGTGCATTTGTGTATAGGCACTTGAGATAATCCGCTGATCGCCCCTCTTTCTCAGTATGAGCCAGGAGCCCTCCCCTCTCACATGCTCCTGCTCGTGCCTCCTCCTGGTATCCCACTTCCCCACTTACCTCAGGGCTTTGGTCTCCTTCCCCCGGTGAACCTAGTTTAAAGCCCTCCTCACTAGGTTAGCCAGCCTGCTCGCAAAGATGCTCTTCTCTCTCTTCATTAGGTGGAGCTCGTCTCTGCCTAGCACTCCTCCTTCTTGGAACACCATCCCGTGGTCAAAGAATCCGAAGCCTTCTCTCCGACACTACCTGCGTAGCCATTCGTTGACTTCCACGATTCGACGGTCTCTACCCTGGCCTTTTCCTTCCACAGGGAGGATGGACGAGAATACCACATGCGCCTCAAACTCATTTATCCTTCTTCCCAGAGTCACATAATCTGCAGTGATCCGCTCAAGGTCATTCTTGGCAGTATCATTGGTGCCCACGTGGAGAAGCAGGAAGGGGTAGTGATCCGAGGGCTTGATGAGTCTCAGCAGTCTCTCCGTCACATCGCGAATCTTAGCTCCTGGCAAGCAGCAGACTTCTCTGTTTTCCTGGTCAGGGCGGCAGATAGATGACTCAGTCCCCCTGAGGAGAGAATCCCCCGACCACCACCACCCGCCTCCTTCTCTTGGGAGCGGTGGTCGTGGAACCCCCAACCCTAGGACAGTGCATCTCATGCCTTCCAACTGGCGGAGTCTCCTTCTGCTCCCTTCCCTCAGATGTATCATCTGGTCCATTCTCCGCATTGGTACCTGTGGAGAGAACATGAAAACGGTTACTTACCTGTATCTGCGTTGCTGGTACATGGACGTTCCCCTTTCTTCTTCTGGAGGTCACATGATGCCATTTCTACAAGCTAAGAGGCTGGCATCAAACTCCCTAGTGGCTCAGAGAAAGGCTGGCCACCGGAACCCTGCTGCTGAATCACACAACACCACCTCAGACTTTGCATAATTATATCTATCTGCATATATATCTATATGCATCTGATGAAGTGAGCTGTAGGTCACGAAAGCTTATGCTCAAATAAATTGGTTAGTCTCTAAGGTGCCACAAATACTCCTTTTCTTTTTATATCTATCTGGGTGCCCTAGACTATTGCTAATTTTGATGTGTGCTTTGTACTCAATAACCCAAGGATTTTGGTGTGGAAGCACTCTTGCGTGTACCAATCATTTTATCAGATGGATGTGCTGTATCCCACACTGATTTATTTCCTAACACTGCCTGGAAAACAGAGACTAGTTACCATGGCTTTGGGTTCAAATAACCTCGGGTAACAGATTTAGTGAGCCAGCCAGAAGTTTTTGGAGAGGAAGGAGATGATTGGTGCACACACACACAGTTTATTTGCAATAGAGGATGGCAGGGCAGGGTTGCAACCAGTAGTTGCAACCTGTGTCATAGTCTGCGAGTCAATTTATGGGTACATTCTGTTACTGGGACTCAGGCTGGTAGCCTGGTCAAGTAAAAACAAATATTAAAAATAAATAAACCTTAAAATGGTTTTAAATAACAGCTTGACTGATTTTGTATAAATATGGTAATAAACCCTGAAAGCCTGGAACCTTCACTGGCCCTAGGGTGTTTCTGCCGTCCTGTAAGCAAATAATAGTAAATAAAAAAAATTAATCAGTTAAAAGCAAAAATAAAAAACAAGATTAAAAAAGAGCAGTAGCCTGAAGGAAATATAAAATACCTGAAGGGCTACAGCTCTGACTCAGGCAGCACAAATAGTGGCATGCAAAAGCAAGTGTGTAACAATAACAAAGTAAATAAAAAAGCTAAAACAAAAGGTCAAAATGTTTTTTTAAAAAAGCAAACAAAACAAAAAAAAGCGAGGCAGTGGTTAAAGGCTCACTAAAAACTTCCC
Organism: Lepidochelys kempii; assembly: GCF_965140285.1. Lineage (NCBI taxonomy): Eukaryota > Metazoa > Chordata > Testudines > Cheloniidae > Lepidochelys > Lepidochelys kempii. Next base: position 100,811,429 of record NC_136387.1, on the reverse strand, counting down.
AGAATAAGACTGAGGCAGACCGTGAGGAATGTAAAATGCAGATCTTTGCTCTCCAAGCGGAGTTGGGAGAGAAAAGGGAAATAGTGGCTGTGATCAAAAGGGCTTGTGCTCGGGGTCGGGTGTGGGGCAGGAGGGGGAAAGCGGGGGCGAGGGGGGCTAAAGGGAGGCCCTGATTTTTATCCTCCTTATTACAACTATTAGAGGGCTTACTAAATTTAAAAGGTAAAATCCTAAAAATGAATGCTTTAAAAAAGCACCAAGAGGTGTAGGCTACATTTTCGCCCCAGTAATCGGGTGACCCCACTGATGACCTCTGTAGTGGTTAAGTATCAGAAGGTAATGGCCTCCCCTGTAAAAAGGTTTAAATTTGGCCAATGCTTTCTTTGCTATCCCTTTACATTGGGCCAGTTGTTATAAGTTTGCTTTTACCTTTTAAGGGTATCACTCCAGCCATCCGTAGTAAATCAGGGCTAATAAATTTGCTGAGCCCCAACTGAACGCTCGAAAGCACAGTTGGAAGTACAAAAGCCCACAGCTTGGCAAATACTGACTTGGGCCCAAATAAGTCTAAGTACATGCTATTTAAATATAGAATAGTGCCTCCTGCTATATTAAAAAAAGTTTGCTTTGTATTTCAAATGACAAATAATGTAAATATTAAATATAATGCATTCCTGTGTGGTGCTTTTGCTGGTATCTGAATTGTAGGTCTACTCCTCTAATCATGTAAATTCGGAACTTGAGGCTTGAAAAAAACTTCCCGTAAATAACAGTAACTATGTAAAATAAATGGCTCCACATAAACATCACTGTGACACTTCAAAAAATCTCTGAAAAAACTGTGTGTGTCATACGGTGAGCCAACAGGAAAATGAAATAAAAATACCAATTCAAATGCCTGCCACACAACAATACTGCCTCCAGCCAGCCACTTCCACCCCCAGCACAAAGCCAAAATACTAACGTAAAAGTTGTCATTAAAAACCATTCCACCAAACTAAAAAAAAACCTGCACAATAATAAAACACATAAAATATAAACAACAAAAATGCCCCAAAATAAAAAATACTATTAAAAGCCTGCTTAAAAAAACCTAAAATTGAATAAAAATGCCTTACAGTCACAAAATATATATTTAAAAATAACAAAAAATGCCATTATACTATTAACCCATTTGCAAATACATTTATAATTATATATGTAAATAAAAATTTTGTATGTTTTAAAAGCTGTAGCCTGATGCTCATAATTAATTATGTGCATAATATAACCTACAATCCATATAAAAACAAATATTTTTTGGCACAATGTAGCTATTAAAAATGTAATTTTAAATTTTAAATATCACAATTAAAATATAGCCAATTAAAATTAAAAATAAAATACAAATGGTATTCAAATATAATACCTGTATCCATTAAAATAAATGCAATTGTTCTAAAAATAATTGCTTAGCCACCCCCGTTTAAAACTTATTTACTTGCTGCTAAACAAAAAGCACACAAAATCATGGTCACTGTCCATTACTCCACCCACAAAATTAAATAATTTAAAAACTTAACAAAAATGTAAAACATAAATGATGAAAGTCTTTGTTAAATTGGTCCCCCACGGCAACAGAAATCTTAAATTTGGCCTTGCATCCAATTACAGTAATTCTAATGTTCCAGGTGGTGGTGGTGGTTTTATTCCTGGCCCTAACATGCTGGATAGTAACAAAAATCAACCTGCTACAAAGCTGCTGCTTTTACAGACCATGGACCTTTCCCCAGAACGACTATAAAGTCACTAATAAAGCAAAATCAGTGGCAAAAGTTAAGGGTGCTGGCAAAAAGATCTTTGCTTGGTCTCAATTAAGAGTCTTGAGCCTATTCTGGACTGCCTCACTAGTAACCTATTGAACTCATTATAAGTGAAGGTCTTCATATTATAAAACCCTCAAGGAGGGGAGTGTTATGAGACAACTAGATTTGACATAACCCGCAGCCATCTTGTACACTTAGGCCCCATAAGCTGGAAGTGAGGACATCACAGAGTCAGGAAAATCTGGCCTTAGGCAAACAGAACAAAAATATCTGCATAATTGCAGTGTTACTAACTAAAATGAATAAAGTGAAAGGACAGATTCATAGATTAAGGTTAGCTGTATATGTATAGAAGTGCCTGTGTCTGTAAGTCATTTGCTAAAATTGCTTTGCTAATAAATAAAATAATAAATTATTCACTGTTGCTAGACTTATTAAAATTGTTAGCCTATTAAAAGCCATTATAAATTATATGCTTAATAAAAAAACTATAACAAATTAATTTAAAATACATTTTAAAAAAGCTTTAAAAATTCAAAAAAAAATTCTACAAGCTAAAAAGCTAGTATCCACAGCGGCCTTAAAAAAAAAAAGAGCTGGGTGAGCTAGAAAGGGGACCTTAACCCTAATCCTAGCAAGAAGAGCCCTCGCCATAGCAATCCTAAACGTATGGCGGGGACTGTTACCCAGAAGAACCCCAATCCCAACTAGATGAGACCTTCCAATAATAGCCTTAACCTTATGGTGTGGACCATTACCCATAGGGACCATAACCCTAGCCAGAAATGCCCTCCAGATAGGAACTCTAACCCTGGGGCTGGGCCAATGACTAGGGTCATTGGGTGACTATCCCACTCCCAGGGAGTTTGTGTCCAACTCAGAAAGAACTACCAACACTCCTGAGATTACCTAGTTCCCTTGTTAGAGACAAGGAGGATGAGGTCGTGTCACAGACCAAGTTGTGTTGGTGGAAGAGACAAGTTTTCAAACTGCACCAAGCTGTTCTTCAGGTCTGGCTCTTTTGTTTGATGGTCTAAATGGGGAGTCCCAGGATTGTATGGGCCCTGGTACCTGACCTACCCTTACCTCCCTAGCTGTAGGCCCCTTGGGAGTAAGCTGAGGTAAATTGGCTGAGGCTATGTAGAGGAAACTCGAATGCCCTCAGCCCATGCTGGTACCCAGAGCCAGCCTTTGGAACCCAGGGAGTCTGTAGCAGCAGATCCTGCCTATTTCGGTGAATTTAGAAATGTGAAAGATTCTCCCTCCTTTATCCTAGTAGCGTGGGCTTGGATCATGTAAAGTGATGGACTGAAAGCTTGTTACCCCTTTTTTCATTCGGGCCCCAGGTTATTTACCATCCACCTGGATTTTGGTATCTCTCAGGTGTGTTGTGACAGACTCAGATACAATGAGGGCCAGATGAATACAATGTGTTATCCGTGACTGGACATCTTGACTGTTCCAAGTTCTTGGTCCGCAATCGGGAAGATGTGTCCTTGGGAGTAGGACTTCTCGGTGCCTCCTTGTTAACAACCTGAAATGCCCTTTGGGAACTCCATTGTGCTGGGGACATCCAAGCTTCCAGTCTCAAACAGGAGAGCATGTAGACAGAGGACAAGCTTCACTGCTAACTCAGCACAGAAATCTTTATCTCCACCAAGTAACTGCTCTCTCCCATTGCCTTTATGCCACTGAGTTTATCATCCAGCAAAGCAATCCCCAGGGACAAACTCTTGGACTATAAGCAATATGCTTCTTTTGTTTTAGAGGCCTTGCTAAAACTTGCTAGGTGAGAAACTGGTTTGTTTTTTGTTTGTTGGTTTTTTTTTTTTTGGTTCTCAGGCAATTCTGCAAAAACCAAAAAGAAATTAAAACTGTTTCTGGTCAAACTGGGTTGTTGGGTTTTTTTGGTTTGGGGGGGGAGGAAGTTGGACTTTTTTGGCAAATTGGAAGTGAGAAACCAATTCATTTCAGGCTGAACAAACTAATTTCAATGAAATTGAAACCCTTTTTTGGTTTCAGTGTTGACCATTTTTAAACATTTTTCCATGTAAAAAATGTATTAAAGGACATTTTGAAACAAAGCCAGTTTGAACTGGAAAATCAAAATGATGTGTTTTTTAAAAAATGCTTGAAATGAAACATTTTGATTTTCTCTGAATTTGTTTGTTTGGATTGAGTTTTTTTCCACTGAAATGATTTGGTGAAACTGACAAAAATGGATGGAACCATGTTCATGTCCCTGAATCTTGCTATGCATATGTGTGTTGTTTTCCACAATGGGATGCCACGCTCAGCCAGGGCACTAATCAAGTATTAATGATTCTAACAGTTAATGAACTCATGGGTAGTATCAGCAGGCTCCAGAAGAACAGGAGTCCCTGACACTAGGCCTTTCAGGGGGGAGATGAGAACCAGTCAGGGAGATCATAGACAACATCCTCAAGCAAAATATATTTTTATAAAGAGAGGGCATGTTGGCCAGGACAAGCCATAAATATTTCTTTTATTAGAGCACAGGCTGTTTCTCTTCTTGTTGGCACCATTGCCAAAACTGGCCCAGACAGAGACTTGTGGTGTCCATTTATGTGTCACACAGGGGACAGGTACAGAGACCCAGGGAATGGGCCGATCCAGTGTAAAAAAAACCCATTGACTATGATTGTTTTAATCGTAAAGCGTGACATTTGCATGGCAGCAGCCTGTGTCTACTTTATCTTCATAAACAGGGCTTTCTAGCAAAGGTGTGGAAATCTTCATGATTTAATCATCCAAATTCATTAGGTCGAAGAAGGGCATTTTATAACAAAAACTGAACTGGGCTAAATTCAGACCTGGCGTGCGCGGGTCTAACTCCATTGAAGTCACCGACATGCACCAGTTGTGAATTCGGTGCACGCTGTCTTGTGATTGGGGCGGGAGAAATGTGCATGAGGTCAGACAGACTTCACATGGGGAGGCAGGTGAAAACAGCTGTACAGGGAATAGATGAATGGCACATGGCACAAAGCATCTTGCAGAAAGTGTGCTCTGTAATCAAATCTAATTGCCGTACACACGGATAACTGTAGCTAGCTTTGTTCCTGCTAATTGTGCAAGTGTTCATGGTTTACTGTGCGTCGATCTCTTCTGGAAAGGGCTCAGGAGGTGTTGTGTAGTTCAAGCACATTTCCTGCTCCTAGGGGAATCATGCAGAGATGGAGGAATACTCCAGGGGAGAGAAGGGGGAGGAAGTGGGGCTAAAGCTGACCACTGTGCGGAGAGTCAGCCTGAGATCTATGCACCCCTTATATCCTACTTAATACCCAAGTGGTGCATGGACCTTGCACTGCATCGACTTTATGTTACCACACAAGGGTGAATCTTTATGAGAAAAAAGCTAGTGAACCCCATTTGATACAATCCAAATTTGGCCTTTTCTTCTTCCTCCATGGCCTTCTGCACATTGTGAATTTCACCGAGAAAGTAAACGCCACCAATGCAGAAAGAAGCAAAACTAAAATTAGAAGGAACAGTTGTGGACAAATTTAAGCATTCTTTCCTCTCTGGATTTGAGTATATGATGGAGATGAACGGGAGTCCTAGATTTAATGCTGACAAAAGTATAATTAGTGGGTCAGATCCCCAAGTGCAGCTAAGCTGTGGTTAGCATAAAGTCCCAATGTTGTGGGAGAAGACTGGCTTTAAGATACCTGTACACCCACCCTGTAGTCCTTCAGAGAGCCAAGGACTGCTTTGGCCTCTGGTATAACAGAGCAATCTGAGGGGCCATGCTATGCACTGAGGATCACTGGAGCACATGCTGGGGACTAGTGGCACAGGGTTAGCTTTTCACCCCTCAGGGATACCACCATGCAAAGGAAATCCCCAGCTGCCCTACCAAGGCACCATTCTAGCTGCAGTGGCTGGAAGCGGACCTGGCCCAGTTGAAGCAGAAACTGGGCTGGATTCAGTTATTTTCATGCAGCTGACCCCCTTATCTTAGGCTATGGCAACACTACAGCTTAGGTCGATATAACTTATGTTGCTCAGGGGTGTGAATAAGCCACCCCCCTTCGAGCGATGTAAGTTGCACTGACCTAAGTTCTGGTGTGGACAGCGTTATGTTGGCCAGAGAGCTGCTTCTGCCGACTTAGCTGCTGCCGCTCATTCGGGGTGGATTAATTAAGTCGACGGGAGTGCTCTCTCCAGTTGGCTTAGAGCATCTGCACTAGGTGAGATGGTTCCTAAGAACAACCAGGCAAGCACACAGCTGCCCTTCATAGTTCTGAATATATTCAGTATAAGGCGAGTTGCCCAAAGCTGCTTTAATCCATTCCACTGTGTGTTTTCACACTGTGTCTGCGGTGTGGCTCTCTTCTAGCACATGCTCCATGCCCTGCTGTGCCAGTGCTTTCCTAAATGAACTTCTCCACCAGTGTAAACACTTGGCCTCTGTTTTCCTTTTAATCCTATTTGCAAAAACCGTTTTGCAGATGCTGCACTTTGGTTTCCCCTCAGCGGTACCGCTGCTCCTCATTGTTTAAAAATCCTGGCGCAATGTTTCCCAGCCTCGAAGGAGTTGTGTTCAGAAGGTCTCATTGTGTGTGCATGTGCCCGAACGGTTTTTGAAACGCACGCTGCAAAACACGAGGCACTGGAATGCAAGCTGCAAACATTGAGGCATTTCACCCTCAGGACAGTAGGGTTCTTTAAGACTTATAGTGTGAAATCCTGGCCTCATTGAAATCAATGGCAAAACTCCCAGACTTCCATGAGCCAGGCTTTTACCCACTGAGTCCAAGGGCAGAAGGGACCATTACGATCATCTAGTCTGACCTTCTGCCTAACAAAGGCCAGAGAATTTTCCCAGTGATTCAGACCCAATAACTGATTGAACTACAGCCTGCCAGCGATGTGCACTGATAATTGTGGAAACAAATCCTAAATGTTGCCATTTAACCTTCAAAGTCAGAATGGTGTTTCAATTGGATGTTGTGATGGGATCCCTGGGGTACAACCTGGAATTGTGGGACTACTGTGCCCCCCTAACTCTCCAGCCTGGGCTATCTCTCAATGCTTTGCCAGTGACAAGCAGTAAATCCCACCAGATGCTGTTCTCACTCAGCCACCAGCCTGCAGAGGCATACCCAGCTAAGCAGCATGAATGCTCTGCAAGCTACTGATGAACTATGCACAGGGAAACACCAGCAAGTCTCCCAAGCCCCCAACCTTGTACCCCAGGAATATACTGTCTTACACTGCTCAAGACCTTCTCTTGAACAATGCAGGTTCATTCATTAGTTTGCCACTTTGTCAAAGGAAAGTGGACATGCACCAGCCTTTGTATCCTGAGCAGATTCCCCAAGCACTTTAGACAAATTCACTGGTTAAGATTAAACATTAAAAGAAGTTTATTAAAGATAGAAAGATAGATTTTAAGTGATTAGAAGTGGTAGGCATAAAAGTCAGAGATAGTTACTTAAGAAAACAAAAGGTAAACACGCATTCGAAAGCTTAAACTTTCAGACTAAGCAAGATTTTAATCAAACAGCTTTTCTCACCCCACTGGATGTTGCAGGCAGGTTACAGTTCTTAACACACAGGCTCACTTTCCTTCTCAGCCTGGGACCAGTCTCCTCATTCAAAGTCTTTGTCTTCCCAGCATTTTTGTTGCCTTCAGAACAGGTGGGGGAGGAGAGAAGTGGTCTCATGATGCTACGGAACCTTATTTTATACTCTCAATCCGTGTCCCTGGAAAGATACTGGCCCAGACATGTCCTAGTGGGCCCTGTAGAGTCACAGAGTTGACCAATCACCATTGAATTGTTGATCTTTTGTTTACAATTCCCGTGCTGATCAATAGTTGTTTAATGTCCACCTCAGTGGGGGGTCACCTCCTTTGTTGTCATTTGAAAGCTAGCAGTGGGTGACTCACAACATATTTCAATAATAACCATAGAGCAAAATTTCATAACTTCCTACCCACTAACAATATACGTATTTTGACAGAACAATGGGTTTCAGCGGGTCATGACCTTTCAAATGGTATCTTACATGGCATGCTTTGTATGAAATATCACAACTATATACGAATGATGAATATGGAGGTTACAGGGTGCTACTTTGAGGTACAGTGTGTCACAGATGTGAAGTCAGTAATTAGCAAAACGGGAACTGTGAAATGCAAGCTCCTCAGGTGAAAACAATCTCTATGATCTCTCCCTTCTGGTCCCCATGAAGCAGCCTTGGGAAAAATTGCAAATGTTAAGAACACGGAATATGTCCAGTAACGATTTGTGTTTCTCTCTTGTTCTCCCTTGTGTTTGACTGTTTTAGGGTTTGAGAACAAGAACCTTGCACCTGGCCTCCTGCCGGATATCTCTGCAAAGCAGCAACTGGAGGTGGGCAGGAATGTTCCAATGAATTGTTTTTTAATTGGAAAAAGCTCATTTTTTCCCCCATTTCATTCCATTGCCCTCAGAAAAGTTTGGGAGCCAAGGGAAGTCTTGTGTGTCCAGTGAGTCATCCAGTCCAGCTTCTGGGAGATCTTACAGTCTATGTCCCCAGTACTGCAAGCATTTAAGCACCTACCTGAAAACAGCAGGGCCATGATTTATCTTGAAAGTGTGTCTGCTTCTGCTCCTATTAAAGCCTGTGGCAGTCAGCCAAAGGTCCCTTTAAACTATTCCCCAGAATCCTCTTCAGTTTTATGCATTCTCATGTTCCATTTGCAGGCCATTCATCTAATGGGACAGTAGCATGAGCTAATTGTATTCCCGTCCCAGATTTTGTAATGGGAACATCGTGTGTTACCAGAGTTTACTGTGACTTCAACCCAGTTATTCCGATGGAAATATCATCTTGCGCTACCAACAACCATTGCGTAATCTCACGACAAATTGCTCAAAGGCATGTGGTGGGAAGCATCACTAGTGGATGGAGCTCTGGATGAAGATTTGCAATGTGATATCACAAATGCAGGAGGACATTGTTAATAGAGGACAAGTTTCAGGAGGAAGGACCTGCAGCTAGCCTGCTAGGAGCTGTTAGCTTAACCCCCCTGGTGGTCTAATGAGCACAGCAGGGTACCGGTTGAGCTGTCTGATTGGCCAAACTGCCTGACTGGCTGACGGGACCAGCAAACCCTACTCTTAAAACCACCAGCAGCCAGGAAATGGCTGCTCAAAGCATTCACCCTCAGCTCCATTAGCTTCTGCTCCTGCCTTAGACCCAGCCCTGCTCCTGCTTTCCCTGACTACAGGTAACCTGGTTCTGACTCTCGGTTCCAATTCCTGGTTCTGACTCCGGCTTGACCCTCAGCTCTGGCATCTGGCCTCTGACTCTGGTTCTGACCCTCAGTTCCGTTTCCTCGCTCTTGATGCCTGCTCTGTCCACCAGGCCGGATGGCCCACTTCTGGGTCCCTAACAAGTGACAGGAGCTGATGAGCTCTGAAAAACAGCAAATCTCTTACCCATGGTTCCTTAACAAGAAATGATGATGGAAGAAGAGAAATAAATTACCCTGTAGCACTTTTTTATCTATTCTAGGTACTTATAAGGCTTGGGGTCAGAGACGGTTTGTACAATGTGTAGTGCATTGAGGTCCTGGAACACAACTGGGGCTAATAAGTATTACAATAATACATATGATGATGATGATGATGATGATTAATAGCATCTGAGCAGCTCACAATCTTTAAAAGATTTTCCTAATACCTCTGTGAACTCTGTGAGTTCAGGCACTGCTATTATCCACCTCGTACAACTGTATTTATATTTGCACATGTAAGCTTCAATGTGTATGAACTAGCAAAACGGAGAGGGGCGGGAGGCAGGGGGGAGGAAACAAGCCAGATTCTAATACCTTTTATCACACTGACTCCTTTACTTACATGCTGGGGAGCAGTTACTCTCACTATTGACTTCCACAAGAGTACTTGTGGGAGGAACTAGTCGCCCAGGATTCAGGCTGGCCAAATGAGTAGCACCTTACTCCACAAGCACTCTCATTGGGTTCAATAGGACTCCTGGAAGCCTAAGGTACTGCAGTAATGGTATCAGAACCTGGCCCGAGAAAAGAGAGAGAAAGTCAATATGTGTCAAGTGAAGTTTTTGACACATCAGGCAATTTAAGGGAAGACCCACAAAAAACACCACTAGTTCCCATCAGTTATCATAGATACCGTTTGCTCGCAGATGCATTTTTTACGATCAAAGGCAGGTTAGCCACAGCCCTTGTGTATTTTGTTTTAAAATTTCATGGGTTCAGGAGCAATAGAGTGAAGTAATAAATCCTCTTCAGAACCACTCAGATTTTTCTCAAGCAATGTTATATTCGAAAACAGCGTCATCTTTCCAAGTGTGGATTAGTCCCTGTGTCTCTTGTATATGCTGTAGGTTGCTGAAGGTGTCACCCAGCCCTCAGTAAATCATAGAACCATAGAATATCAGGGTTAGAAGGGACCTCAGGAGGTCATCTAGTCCAACCCCCTGCTCAAAGCAGGACCAATCCCCAACTAAATCATCCCAGTTAGGCTTTGTCAAGCCTGACCTTAAAAACCTCTAAGGAAGGAGATTCCACCACCTCCCTAGGTAACTCATTCCAGTGCTTCACCACCCTTCTAGTGAAAAAGTTTTTCCTAATATCCAACCTAGACCTCCCCCACTGCAACTTGAGACCATTACTCCTCATTTTGTCATCTGCTACCACTGAGAACAGTCTAGATCCATCTTCTTTGGAACCCCCTTTCAGGTAGTTGAAAGCAGCTATCGAATCCCCCCTTACTCTTCTGCAGACTAAACAATCCCAGTTGCCTCAGCCTCTCCTCATAAATCATGTGCTCCAGCCCCCTAATAATTTTTGTTGCCCTCCGCTGGACACTTTCCAATTTTTCCATATCCTTCTTGTAGTGTGGGGCCCAAAACTGGACACAGTACTCCAGATGAGGCCTCACCAATGCCGAATAGAGGGGAACGATCACGTCCCTCGACCTGCTGGCAATGCCCCTACTTATACATCCCAAAATGCCGTTGGCCTTCTTGGCAACAAGGGCACACTGCTGACTCATATCCAGTAATAATACTGAGCCCTTGTGTCGTGCTTATTGTCCAAGCACCAGTAGCAGAGTTAACGTGTGGGGCAGAGGGGTGGGGGTGGGGGGAAGAGGCGTGATCGCTACCCTGGTGGCCTTTAGTTGTCTGCATGATGCTTTGTCAGATGCAGCTGGAGAGCAAGCACACTCCTCACTCACCCAGCAGTGATGTCTCCTACCCTGCGGGGATGGGCCTGGCTCCCTGCTCTGAGCATTGCAACCTGGGGGATGGGGTACTAACACCTCATGTGCCATGTTGCAAAGTCACTCACTCAAGTATTGTCCAGCCACTCATCTATCATGAGAGAGTGATGACCAAGCCGAACTCAGTGGCACTGAGACCCCGTGGACCAGGTCGCAATGCCTGGAGGGTGCAGCTGGGCCCAGCCTAGCAGGACAGAAGCCCTCACTATCAGGTGTGTACAAGGTGGGCATGCTGTCCAGCTTCCCCCCACCAACCTTCCTCTCTGCACCAGGAGGTGATTGGGGTACCAGGGCGGAGGTTCTGCAGAGAGTGGTCTGTGCCCCCTTGGTGGGGACGAGGAGAAGGTGGTGGTGGAGGAAGAGGTGTGCACCCACTGAATATGGAGGCACCACCAATGATCCGTCGCCCCCCTGATTGCACAATCTGGCTCTGCCACTGCCAAACACCATGCAGAAAAAAGGTAAATATCATTATCCCCATTTTACAGATGGGAAAACAGAAGTGAAGAGACTTGCCTAAGGTCATACAGTGATTCAGTGGCAGAGCTTGGCATAGAATTTTAACCTTAATACCCACTCAGCCCACTGGACCATGTTTCTGTCCTGCCCAATCAAATAAGAAATACTAACAGACCCTTAAGCCATTTATGAATAGAATCCTTTCGTCCATTCCCAGCTGGATCTATGATAGCAAACCCCTTTTAAAGAGGTTTACGGGATTTCTCCATCGAACGCTGCCTTGGGCTGCTCATTATTTGAAATCCTGCCATGCCATGCTGGGAGAGCAGGGTTATTCCCATAGCAAAACATGAGGAGCCATCGTTTGCCATCTACAAATCAGGAGTCCTGAGCCAAGAGGCTGTCAGCATTGCCAAAGCCAAGTCAGCCTGTATAGGCACGATCACAGGACCGCTCTTTTCTCTCTGCTTGAGCACGCCCACTGTGGTGCTTTCTACCAGCCTCTCTGCTCCAGCGTTCTGTGCCCCTGCCAGCTAATCAGTCCAGAGCATTAATAAACGGTTGTAAAGATAAACTACACGTTATACTGAAGGTCCACATGTGTTGGAGCAGTTCCCGGAAGGAAACAGCTGTACATTGGGGCTTTGGTAGTACAGAAAGGAAGGTGAGATTTCAGGGAGGGGCCACATGAGGGCTCTAGAGTGGGATTCAGGAGACATGGGTTCTATTCCCACCTCCGTCCATCACCTGCCTTGCGACCTTAAGCAGTCATGTCATCTGTTTCTGCTCCCACCCTTTGTCTGCTTTTACTATTTAGATTAGAAACTCTTTGTGGTGGGGAATGTCTCTTGCTATGTGTATTTACAGCATCTAGCACAATGGGACCTCATTTTCACTTGAGAGCACTGGTCTGTTTGAGGAAGAATGGGCCAGTGGCTGGGGCCTGGGACTTAAAAACAGCCCAGTTCAATTCCCTGCTTTGCCACAGACTTGTGGGAAAGTCACTTAAACTCTGCGCTTCAGTTTTCCTTCTGTAAAATGGGTATAACTGCACGGTCCTTGCATTAAAGACTGCAAGGTGCTCAGATACTATGGTAATAGGTGTCATAGAAGTAGCAAACACAAATAAAAAGCAGAAATAAATGTGTTCAGGTGTAAAATGGGATCACACTTGCCGTAATGGAGACTGCAAGTTGGAAAGTGCTCTGAAAACTTGGGCCTTTCATTTATTTATTTTATTGCAAACTCTTTGGGGCTGGCCCGTTTTGGGATAGAATCTGCAACTCTGACACGCTGGCCTCTGTTGGAAGACAGGACAGTGGGCTACAAGGACCATTGGTCTGGCCCTCTGTGGCTGTTCTTATGTTCTTATGCTCCAATGCACTCGAGAAAAACCCCATGGAAGCTCATAGGATAACTCACATGAGTAAGAGCCATGCAGTCTAGCCCTTTTTGTGTCGTACAGCGAGCGACAGTGGTGGGGTCTAGGCCCCATTTCAGCAAAGCCCTTCAATGCAGGCCTTGGTCCCAGTGAAGTCTGTGGGAAAAGCTGGAAGCTGCCCCAGAGCTGCTTCTGGGAAGTTTAGGGGGATACAGGAGACAAGGCATCCCTCTTTCCCCAGTTGGGTTTCATTGAGCACATAGGGCCCGCTTGGGTCATCAAGGGTAGTGCCCTGGCAATCCTGTCATAATGTCATGAATAAACGTATCATGCTCAGTCTGTGGCCAAGCAGGGCCTCAAACCCAGGAGTCCCAAGCAAATGCCTTAACCACTGGGCCATGCTTCCACTCATGCCAACTCCCCTCTGCTCCCAGAGTGGAGAAGGAGGCCACAATATGGCCCCTATAATCTTTCCGTTCTGGGGTTGACAGTAGAGGAAATAGTCCCTAGTTCATTTGTAGCATCATAGGAATTTGAGATGGAAATGAGTTGTTTAACCAGCTGGCCCACCCCCTGCCATCAGCCAAGTTTATTCCTTTGCATAGGTCCACTAATGCTTTGACAAAGCCCCAAATGAAGCGTAGACATAGAAAGCTGCTGCTTACAATCAATGTAAAGCTTACGTTAGGTTGAGCCACCGGAGTCCTCTCCCAGCATAAACAGAATCTATCAACGCCGATTAAACCATTAAAATTGACAACTGAGGTTCTCCAGAGAAAATCCTTCTCAAAACGGAACCGAAAAGGAAACCTGAAGGGAAAATCCACATCACCCTTTAATGCACTTTAATAACTTCCTTAAGAAGATGTGGATGAGTCTTGTTAGGCTCAATTTAATCCTTTGTCAATCCAAGGATTGCTGCAGGTTGGGTTATAAATTCTTTGAGGATTTGAGTCCTCATCTTCTGTTGCTCTTTAGTTTAATGGTTATTCTAATGGTGTTTCTTTTTTAAAAAAAAAAATCTAAATTCTCGCACAGTAACTGTTCAATGCACGACAGGAATGTTTATAGTCCAATCCCTAACCTGTTAATGTCTCTGGGCCCAGTTGTACCTTGGGATCCATGCATAGATGGGAATTTGTAATGCACAGGTCTGCCCTAATGCATCAGCATTCCAACACTCCCTGGACATTTCAGAAGGCTCTCCCCAGAAGCTGGGAATGGGCAACAGGGGATGGATCACTTGATGATTGCCTGAGGGTCTGTTATTTTTCTGCAGCCTCATGCTAGGAATCCCCTTTTAATGTGCCCCCAGGGCAGCCACCAGCCAGGAGAAAACTTAGTAGTGGGGCTCCAAAGGTCCTGCATTGCTAGGGAATGGGGAAGGGACTCATGGTTCGGACCAAAGCACATGGTCTCTGTGCTGATGGCCTTGGATTTTGTCAGATCTTCCAGGATCTGTAAGGTCTGTGGCCTCTCTTCTGCAGGGTGTCAAACTCTGGCCACCAGCTCTACCAATGGGACAACTCAGGAGGAAGCTTTCTGGGGGAAACCTCATGGAGACTTCCTCTGTGGATTTCTCCACAGTAGCAAGTCAACCAGGGAGAAGAGCTTAGGAGAATGGATGAGCTGGTGTGAGATACTGTATAAGAAAACAGCTCCCTAAAGTATTTGCTGATAGTGGTGGAAGAAGCTCAGAAGGTTTGAATATTTTGGAACAGTTTGGATAGGCACCTAAAGGCATATTTAGAGCTGGATCCATACTGTAAACTGTCATTGTTTTGTTGACTGATGTTTTGGCCACTGCTCTGAGCAGGAAGTCTGCTGGAGAACAGCCCTTCCCATGGTAAGTCTGAGCTCCTACTTTGAAATGGAGGCAGTGGAGAGGAGTGTGAAAATGAAAAAAAAAAAAAACCAATGAGAAGTTATAGGACCTTCTGGTCACTTCTGATTTTGATTCCCATGGATCCATCTAGGTGGGTTTAGGACATCATAAACCTCAAAACCAAAGCTGTAAATGGCTTGTCTCACCAGGATCCTTGGCAAATTTCTCTTCTCCTTCCCCCTGCATGCTCTGCATGTGTGAGAAAAGAGAGTGGTAAATGGAGCAAAACACAAAGGTCCTATTGAAAATATTGCAGGTATGTCATTTAGAAATGTTAGATGCCTATGGGGTTATTTTATGAGTTGCATCACTCATTTGTATTCCCTGAGGAAATCCAACACACATCTATCTCCACCTACAGGAGGAAGATTAAAAATGTTGAAGGATTGTTATTTTAAAAGTCAGACCTGAAGATTTTAAACAGATCCATCTTTTGTGAGGCTCAAATGAAGAAGGATCTCTATTTTTAAATGAAGATGAACAACGCTAAGCCCTCATTTTGGGGATGGTGCCAATGTTTTTGCAGACGTACATGGTAATAGCTAAATTATTTAGCGTTCAAAGAGGGTGGCATTTGGCTGTCGGTCTTGTTCTGAATTCAGAACATTCAACTGATCCTTTTCCAAGTGAGACATTGGGGTGCAGTTCTGGCTTCCCTCAGAACATGCGCAACTCCCATGGAATTTAGCTCAGGGCAGAACTGGGGCATTGGTATGTGAATTGTGAAATGCACTTAGCCCTGCCTTTCTGAAGATGAAGAATTCCCAAAGACTCAGGGACTTCAATGTTTTCACTTTAAATAATGTAACTATTAATTGCTTAAATGCAATAGCAATAAATCACAGACAAATAAGGTGATCTTCTATGCTTCTTCACGAGAAGGCCTCAAAGTTGAGTCTGTGGGTTTTTTTTAAATCTAAAAAAAAATTTTGTGGGGCGGGGGGATCTACCTTTAGAAATAAAAGGAATACCAAATCTGGTCTGAGAAGTATGGCTGAGGGCTAGGCACACTGGCTGAGCCTAAACAGATCTTCCTGGGCTTCACTGAAGCACTTTTTGGAAGGCTTAAAATGTGAACTGTGAGTATTCTCTGAGGTTGATGGCTCTTTATCAGAGACGTCTTTTATCCCAAACCTGCCTGAGCTCAAATGACCAAATATTCAGCAAACCAAACAAATTTGAAACAGTCTGAATATAAATGACTTCCCTTCCCAATTAAGCAGGAGTCTACAAAGCACCAAGCATGTTATATAGAGATAATCACTGTCATCCAACCTAGTGTGTTAGCAGTGACAGAGGCAAGGAAATGCTTTAAATACACAGGCTGGGTTTTCTAAAGAGGCCTAAGGACATTAGGGCGAAATTCAGTGGGAACTGGTTGCCTAATTACAGCCATGGTTTTCTTGGCTTGAAGGTTAACAAGCCCAGACAAAGGCAAAATAGGTGAGCCGTTCCTTTATTAAATGGACTCTTTAAAAGCAGGCTTTAGTCAGACCTATTTTGTTGCCCAATATCACTTGTATCTTTATATCAAATCATGAGCGGCTAGATTTTTTTTCCATGCATATATTCCCAGTGGGATGTTACATTTTTACAAAAAGTCTTTGTGGGTCATTGACATCTTCTGTCGTCAGGTGGATGAATTAAGGAAACCCAGAGCAATGGGCCTTCAAAATCTGAAGACTATCCAGCCAGCTGCTTGTACAGTAAAGACCCCCATGCTTTCACACATGCAGCATTTGACACATTGGAGGACATGCCAATGAAACACTGATATTTTATTGCTGCAACATACATTGTTTGTTTGTTCATGTCCGTAAATGACAAGTCTGCTGAAATTGCCTTAAGATCTTAGGGGACCTTGAGTTGCAATTTGAAACCTATAATTAAGAAGAGTGAAGGGAAAGTTTCTCACAAGTCTCCAGAGAATACTCCTCAAACCAAAGCTTGTTTTCCATTATGGTTTACATCAACATTTGGTCTACAGGACCCTTGTGCGTGTGTGTATGTTAATGAGTTGTCTATCTTTGTACATGTTCCCTCTGGAAGGAGACAGTAAAACTCACTTGAAAATTCACACACACAATGTCAGGATCCAAATTCAGAAGCTCGTGCTGTGTTGGGCAAAATTGCTCAGGAAAAATAGGAGTGGTGTAAACCATCATAGGAAATTCAACTCTGCTTGAGCACTGTGTCTGTTGCCATATTTGGAAGCTCAGTATTTCCTTTGCTCTGTTCAGCTACTCACACACTTGATAGTCACGTCACTTTCTTGTTGCTTTTTGTGGCTGTCCTGGAAGAAGAGGCAGGATAGCTAGTGAACTCAGCTGGCTGGTTTTGTGTGTTGCCCAGTGGATGTCATGATCCTATCTATGATGGCACAGACTTTACATTACATTGGAACTTGGCAGAACCATGACTCAAGTGGATTGCAATCCATTTTTAAGAAACAAAATTTACCAAAACAATTATACTTGCTGTGATACCCCATTGGCACCCTCAGGCTACACAAGCACTTTTTGCCAGCATCGTAAGGCCAGTTAGGGGTGTGACTGGGTTTTTTTATGGCATTTCTATACTGGCAAAAACCATAGTGTAGACACAATTCTGCCAGCAACAAGGTGCTTTTGCTGATGCAGCTTATTTTGTTCAGGGAACTGATCTAAGCTATACTGCTAAAAGCTGCATCCAGCCTAGGAGAGTTTTCCAGTATCCGCAAAAAGAAAAGGAGGACTTGTGGCACCTTAGAGACTAACAAATTTATTTGAGCATAAGCTTTCGTGAGCTACAGCTCACTTAATCGGATGCATTCAGTGGAAAATACAGACTAACACGGCTGCTACTCTGAACCTTTTCCAGTATAGTTATAGTTAGGTATGTCAGCAAACCATTTCTAGTGTAGACTAGACCTTCAGTTAAGAGGCTGTAACAGTTGAAAGCTGATGCCGGAGTTGCCACTGAAAAGTCAGCACATGCCAACAGTTACCATTTGGTTATTTCCAGTCTGTTTGTCCTTGGCAACCTATCACCTCAGTGTCTAAACGGGATACCATGCATTTTCCCTACACTTAGCTTGGGCCAGTACAAAGTTCCCTCTTTTTCACCTCCCCAAATTAGGCTCGGAACTGGCAAAGTGTTGTTGAAAGTAAAGCACATGCTTAAATGCTTTGCTGTATTGGGGTCCTAATTGCAGTCGGGGCCACAAGGCTTAGGGCTGAAAGGATGGAGGGTGACCAGGGGGGTCTGGAGCAGCATGTGGTGGTAAATGGATTTACTTGGGGGTGAGGGTTAGCTCTGCTTTGTATCATTTCGCTAATGTCCCTTTCTCTGTGCTTTGCATGTCAGATTTCAGAGCAGTCCCTAGGAAAGAAGCTACAAGATGCGGGCGCGGGTGGCCTTTTCATAGCTAGTGGCTGGGGAACAGCAATTTCAATCTCTTCTCTGTCTCTCAGGTGGATCTCCATGGGAGACTGCCTTTTCTCTACTGAAAAAAAAGGGTGTGCAAATGAAGTTTTCTCTAAGAATCTTTTCTGCTCTGGGGGCTTGGCTGGAGATCAGGGGCCAGGTAACGCCGAGATCAGCCAAGCTCTACCTCAGCTGCTCTTGGGCCAGCTCTGAATGGCAGCAGGGAGGGGAAATCTGGGCAGAAACCAGGCCAGCAAAATAATATCTCCACTGTTGTCAGGCCTGCATGCAGTCGGTAGATGAGTGAGCTCCCGAGGACCCAGGGGAATCGCCTTAGAAGCAGCTCTTCCACCCCTTGCCCCTAGCCTGCCCAGCCACGCCCGTTATGGGGTGTCTAGTGCAGCAGATATTGCTATCACTTCACTCAAAGAGCCCGAGCACAGGGATTCGGGTTGCTCCTGTATAACTGGGGAAGAAGGGGATGGTTGGAAAGGCTCCCTGAGTCCCCTTCCTCACTCAGTCAAGGGACAGCTAGGATCTGGCCCTGGGTCTAGCGCTCCATAGAAGAGCCTGGCTAGATGGAAAGTCCATGGGAGTTAGGTGCCTGAATGCCACTTGCCTTTGAAAATCTACCCCTCTGTCCTCAGCATGAGCAGCACAGCTCCCTTCTGGAATTGATGAGCTCAATGGAACCATGCCTCTCTGCACCAGCTGATGATCTAATCCATACAGTCCCTGAGTAAAGTGCTCTCTCTCTTTCCCCTCCTCCGATCTCCTGTTCTATATTTGCTGCAGTGATGTCTCTTCTGGGACTTACTCCAAGTGGGCTGAACTTGCACGGGCAAGGGGTATGGATGAGACTCAGCGCCTGTCTTAAAGATACCCCATTAGCACTGACCTCCTAAGTGATCATCCCAAACGGATGGGAGAAAGGCAAGGTGAGTAAATGGGCTGTCAAGTTCCGGTGAGCAGAGTGCAGGGACAATCATCTCTAACTTCATGGCTCCTGCCTGCCAGCGTGACTCCGCAGAGACATCTCTTGTTCCAGGAGCCGCTCACATATTTAATAAGCAGCAACCACTGCTCCAATGGGCTGGAACCTTCTTTCTCAGGTGACATCCTGGCAGTTCAGTAGCTTGGATGGATAGATCCTCTCTTTAAAATTTAACAAGCAATCTCCTCTTACAGAGTGGGGTCATTCCGCTGCCCTGGTTGCTTCATATTTCTGGGCACTAACTTCTCCCTTGCTTTCTGCTACCCAATCCCTAAGAGCATGTGTAACTCACACACCTTCTGGGTGTGGTGTTCTGTCCCATCTAGTGGCATTGAGACCACTTAGAGAGAGAGAGAGATAAATGAGTCTGCTCTACAGCCTTAGCTAACAGGCAGTTGGCTTTTAGTTCACACAGTAGAGGCTCATGCGCTAAGCTCCAGAGGTCCTCGGTTTGATCCTGCCCGCTGACGACCGGGGTCTGTCAGTGTTACCCATATGCAAAAGAGGATGCCAGCTCCTGCTGTACATGGGCTGTCAAATGGTGGTTTTGATGTACTGTGCCTTAATAGAAGAAGTGGAGGGAACTACAGATGAAGGGAGGGTGCTTGGGCAGACATGCCTTATGTTCTTCTGGCTACATACGTAACTAATCTATGTTCTATTTACTCTCACCCTTGATTTTCCTGCTCTCCAAATTGCTATGCCACCCTTGCCTCAGTTTCCCCATCTGTAAAATGGGAATAATAATCCCTGCCTACCAGAACCTAAGGGTTGAATTAATTCATCTGTAAAAGGAGTGACTTGAAATCCTCAGAGGAAAGCATCACTCTAAAGGTAAAAAGAAAAGGAGGACTTGTGGCACCTTAGAGACTAACCAATTTATTTGAGCATGAGCTTTCGTGAGCTACAGCTTACTTCATCGGATGCATCTGATGAAGTGAGCTGTAGCTCACGAAAGCTCATGCTCAAATAAATTGGTTAGTCTCTAAGGTGCCACAAGTACTCCTTTTCTTTTTGCGAATACAGACTAACACGGCTGTTATTCTGAAACTCTAAAGGTAAAGTATTATCATTAGAGCCATGGGGATGGGAGGACAATGGTCTGCCTTCCCTGGAGTGTGGCAGAAGGCTCCAAAATTGGTGATGTGTCAACTGTTCAATTCACTACATGTAGAAGCAGTGGGGACAGGGAGAAATCCACATGCGCTTTGGGGAGGTGACTTTTCTAGGGATATTAGAGAGAGACAAGGGGAATGAGATAATATATTTTATTGGACCAACATCTGTTGTCTCTTTCACCAACAGAAGTTGGTCCAGCAGAAGATATTACCTCACCCACCTTGTCTCTCCAATATCCTGGGACCAATAAGGCTACAACATCACTGTAAACAACCATGGAAGTTGTCCAGAGATACACAGTTTCCTGCTGTGAAAAGCTCAACACAGCGTGTGTGCGTTCATGTCTCACTCGCCGTTCAGCTGAATTAAATAAAAACATCTGAGAATGATCAGTGCCCTGTAAATGTCACCATTTTGCAAAAGATGACATTGACTTACCAGGGATTACAACATATACACATGTTTTATCTCCACAAGATATTTTCAGGAAGTTGAATAAGCCAATCTATGTGCTGACATGCATTGTAAGCAGAAGCTCAGCTTGAAATATTAGGCCAATAATACGGATAATATACACCCAGTTGCACAGCAATCCATTTAACAGCATGACTCGGGTCCTAGTTTTGCCAGCTCCATTTAAAGTGGACCATCTGGGATAATTCCACTTTTCACAAGTTCTTGTTTTGTTTTCCTAATGTTCTGGAGTTCTCAAGGTTTGACAAGAACGTGCCACTTTAATTGAGAGGAAGACATTAGTCTTTACACCAGCTTAGTCTTTACAAGGTTTTCTAAGATTCTGACATTAGAGTGGGTGTAGAAAAAAATCATTGTATTTAAGGTTCTCTAGAGGTGTGGCACAAGTCCCTCATTATGCAAATCAGTTGGCCAGCAAAGTTTAGGGTTAAGGCATACCCACTCATCGCTTAAAACAAGACAACCCATTTCAGAGTTATATTTCAACCAGAAAAAGGTTCAGAAGCTACCAAATGAATAATGAAATATTTGAAGTATCTGAGAATCAACTCCACAGAAACTATTGTCTCCTGAGCAATCTATCACCCTGCACTTATTCTGTGCTAGTCATGTGAATATCTGACCACACATTGTCCGAGTGTTGGCTTTCCAAAAAGATCAGATAAATCAGTGTGGAGGAAAACTCATCCTCAGAAACCCTGGAAGCTAATTGTGAGTAACATTTTTTAGCATGATTTCATGACAGCAGGCCTGTGAAATGGCTTACAATCTGGCATTCCTGTTCAGTGTATCTGCGGCCTGGAGAAAAATGAAGTGTTATGCCCGTGACCTCTAACTTGGTAGATAATTCAGATAAAAGTTCCAGCGAGCCGAATAAATGTCATTTGTCATAATTCTGGCACTGAATCCATAGTGCACAGAGTCTGATGGGTAGGAAATGGACACATTTAAAATCTAATTAATTCTGAGATGGAAATATTTGAGGCATACATTCCCTCCCCCCCTTAACTGTCAAGAATATTCTTTATTTCTTTGGCAGTTCTCATTAATGTTGAATTCTCCAAACCCTTGTAGCAGGGCCTCTTAGCTGGATGAAAACAGCCCAGGAGAAAGTTGGGGATTTCCTACCATCTTCCTTATGTTTTATTCTTGCTTAAGCTTTCAGAGCAAAGTCCTTTTAGTTTTCTAGGGATATTTGCTGCCCTGATGGGCAAGATTGTTTTATCAAAACCATGTAACCAATTTGCAGCTACTTAAGTGTGGTAAATCTGTGGGCTGGTCCACATGCAGTGGTGCACTGATTGAACTAAAGGTGTGACTTAAAATGGATTTAATTAAAAGGCGGTGTGGACTCTTCAATCTATAGAAACCTGGGGTATGTCAATTTAGCTCAAGTCCTGCTTCTTATTTAGGCCAGGTCTACACTAGGCTCTTTTGCCCTTGTAGCAATGTGAGTTAGGGGGGATGATTTTTTTTAAAATGACAAATTTATATTGGCAAAAGCCTTAGTCTAGATACAGATATATTTGCCAAAAAAGCAAAGTACACTTACTGGTACAGCTTGTTTTGTTCAGGGGAAAAGTACAAACTATAAAGGCATGCCTATGTAAGCTCTGTCATCTACACTAGGAGGGTTTGCTAGTATAGATATACAGTACTGGCAAACTTTTTCTAATGAAAAGGAAGCCTAGGAATCTCCCCTGGGTTGTTTACCTGTGTGTGTGTGTTTGAAACTCAAGTGGAGACTGACTGTGGATCTACTAAGCTGAGCTGCTTGTTCCACAACTGCATCATCTCCACTTCACTGACTAGTGAACCTCACAGTTGGGGTCAGGTCCCCCTGCCCTCTCTGACACCAGTGTAAATCCATTGGCCTCAGGGAAGTTACTCCTGGATTACACTAGTGGAAGTGAGAAGAGGTTCGGTCACTATGGAACTCCATGGTAAGAGCCCATGTGGAATCCAAACTCTCCTGCTTCAAAACCTCAGGGTCTTATGACAAGAGCTAAAGGAAAATCTCAGTTAGCTGTTAGCAACTAGGGCCAATGACACACAGCTGAATAGTTTGAATTCTGCCCACCTGAGGGCACTGGTGCATTCACACTTTTTACAATTAGACCAGGGGTTCTCAAACTTGATTGCACTGCAACACCCTTCTGACAACAAAAATTACTACACGACCCCAGGAGGGGGGACTGAAGCCTGAGCCCCACCACGCCGGGGGGAGGGAGAGGGGAGCCAAAGTCCAAGCCCCGCTGCCCTGGGCGGGGGCCAATGCCAAAGCCCAAGGGCTTCAGCCCCAGGCCCCAGTAAGTCTAATGCCAGCCCTGGTGACCCCATTAGAATGGGGTCCAAACCCACTTTGGGGTCCCACCCCACAGTTTGAGAATCACTGAATTAGAAGATCACAACACAAACTAAAAAAAAAACAAAACATTCAAATATGGTCTAAAGTTTCCAACATTTTTGTTCACTGTTCACTATTTTTAATTTGTGTGCATCCGCAGACTGACGGGTTCTGGCTGGGATTGGATTCACCAGTATGAGATTGCTGGTATTGTATTCCCAGCCCAGCAAGAAGCAGGAAGGACTGGAAATATCACAAGAAAGAGTCCAGGCCAGTTTTGCAAACCCAGCTGAAGTGAACTTGTGTTGTTCGTCTAGTTTCCACATAACTAGTACATATATAAATAGCTATATTAACTGCAGGACCTAGAAGTCCCAGTCAACATTAGGGCTCTATTGTGCTAGGCACTGTACAAACACATAGTGAGAGACGGCCCCTGAACATCTTACAACAGGAGCTCAGATACTGCAGTGCATATATGTATCTGGGTAAACCAGACAGACAAAGGTGGGAGGGGATAAAGGGAGGGGAACTGATTTGTCCAACACGTCACAGCAGCCCAATTGTATAGGCAAGAATAGAACTGATGTCTTTTAATGCCCAGTTCAGGGCCCTAAACCCTAGAACAGGCTGCTCTCATTTCCAGCTAGTATTAACTAATACACAGCCTTGTGGGCAGTAAGGAATGAACAAAATGAGACTCCATGTAGTCAGGTTTGAGGCATGTAAAAATTAAGATAGGATAAAAATGTGTAAGGGATATAAACCCTCATGCTTCAGGACATAAGGCAACCACAGACTGATACTGGTCAGGAAGAAACTTTCACCCTATGGGCACATTAGTACATAGTTGTCCATTATGGGTGTTTAAATTACTTCATCTGAAGTATCCACTACTGGCTACTGTTGGAGACAGGATACTAAATCGATGGACCACAGTTCTAATCCAATCTGGTTATTCCTGTGTGGCAAGTGGTGCTTAGTAGGGCTGTGCAAATAGTTCAGGTCTGAAAAACTGGGGCAGGAGTCATTTTGGGTCAACCTGAAATGAAAATGTTTTGAAATTTTCAGTAAAACAAAATATTGAAAAAAGTTTAGTTTAGTGTCAACTGAAACATTTCAGTCAACTCAAACTGAAATCTTTTGTTTTGATTTTGAGGGGTTATTAAACATTTTAAATAAAAAAAAAATACAACCGAGGGGAATTCCAAAAGGAAAAACACATTTTGTTTTTGAAATGCCAAAACGAACCATTTTGAGGTTTGCAAAAAAAAAAATTTGTTGAAACAATTTGAAATCAACCCCAGTTTGCAAATTGTTTTGTGCCATGCAAATCTGCATTTTTTTTTTATAAAAGAAACCCAAAACCGTGTACCAAAAAAAAAAAAAAAATTGCCCCACTTTGTTGCTGATAAACTTGCATGGCTTCTGTCCATGCTTTAGCTGGTCTGTGGACAAACAGAAAACTTTTCAATTTCCAGAGCTGTCAAGCCAGCACTTAAAAAACAAACAAGCAAAAAACCCTTCTGAGATTGAAGTAAACTGAAGTAGGAAAAGCAGAGATCTGATTTAGCAACCTGCAGGTTTTTTGTATTTGTTGTCCCAAGGATTTAAGACAAAGTCTAAATCACACAGTGCAGGTGACCGAGTGCAGCGTTTTGTCTCTTAAATCAATTTGGAGAAGGGAGTTAGCTGGCTTTTGTCACGCCAGATGATTGGTTATAGTGGAATAGGAGATACAGTGCTGGAGATATTCAACATTTTTCTTTCATCTTTTCCTTGGGTCACATCACATGGCAAACACATCTATTCTCTCTGCCCCCCCCCCCCCCATACCTCATGTCCAACACCTGTCCAAACAAACATCATCTGTTTCAATGCAGGAGAGTTATATCCTGGAAGTTGCAGAGATCCAAAGGCAATTCTAACAGGATTTCACATCACAGATTAGCCTTAATCCAATTCATCTCTGAATGATACAGTGCTGGTAACATGTGGCCGAACTGCCAGGCTTGCTGGATGTGAAGTGCTGTCAGCTGTACTGAAGTCTATTCATTCACTGGGCCATAAAACCAAGAAAATCCTATAATCTCTCCCATCAAATGTCTTCCTTGTTGATTTGAACGCCCTACAGTGGATAGCAAGCATATTAAAATGGATATGATTTGTGGGGTTTATCTGCTATTGGTGATCCCATCACATCTCAGAAGCTCAGCAGCAGTGTGCCAGGTCAGTATTTGGATGGGAGAACTCCAGAAAAAGGTAGATGTTTGTGATGGGGTGCGAGCCCTCACACTAGCCCTACAAGAGCTGAATTGGGCTAGGTGGGCCCAATCAGCTAATCAGGCTGCAAATAGGGGAGCTTTGGCTGGAGGCAGCTAATTAGGGAACAGGCGCACCTGTGCAGGAACAGGCAGGGCTTATAAAGCTAGGTAGCGGAAGATGGCTGATGGGACACTGAGAAAGGATGGTTATTTTCTGGGAAGAGGGAGGTGGGTGGGGTTTGGAGTTGGTACACCCAGAGAGATAAGGGAACCAGAGAGTAGGAAGGAGCAGTGAGGGCTGAGAGAGGAAGGCTTAGAGCTGCTGAGCTGTGGGGTCCCTGGACTGGAACCTGGAGTAGAGGGTGGGCTCAGGTTCCCTTACCAGCTACCAAAGGAGTGGCCCTGGGGCAGTAAATCAGAAGACTGCCTAGGACTGTTGTTTCAGAGTAACAGCCGTGTTAGTCTGCATTTGCAAAAAGAAAAGGAGGACTTGTG
The DNA here is from genome assembly GCF_965140285.1 of Lepidochelys kempii. NCBI lineage: Eukaryota > Metazoa > Chordata > Testudines > Cheloniidae > Lepidochelys > Lepidochelys kempii. The sequence continues at coordinate 100,785,523 of NC_136387.1, read as the reverse complement.
GCACCTTAGAGACTAACCAATTTATTCGAGCATAAGCTTTCGTGAGCTACAGCTCACTTCGTCGGATGCGTACCGTGGAAAGTACAGAAGATGTTTTTATACACACAAACCATGAAAAAATGGGTGTTTATCACTACAAAAGGTTTTCTCTCCCCCTACCCCACTCTCCTGCTGGTAATAGCTTATGTAAAGATCACTCTCCTTACAATGTGTATGATAATCAAGGTCCTGGATTTGTGCTGGAAATGGCCCACCTTGATTATCATACACATTGTAAGGAGAGTGATCTTTACATAAGCTATTACCAGCAGGAGATTCTTATAAGGAATTCTTATTCCTTCACCCACTTACTTCTCTGGTCCTTCTCGTATGAACACAGAGCAACAATACCCGAAGTCCAAAGGTGCAAACAATTCGATGTTTATTGGGGTGAACTTCCAGCAAGCATAATTCCAGTTTCCTTCCTTAGTATCCTCCTTCCCAGCTCTGACACCACAGAGCCTTACACCTGTGTCCCTGTTCCCATTCCTACCCTTAGCCAAACATGATTCCAACTTCCTTACTCCCATTCCCTGTTCCCATTTCCCCCTTTAGCAAAACATGATTCCAATTTTCTTACCCCCATTCCCTGTTCCCATCTCACACACCCACGCCCACACCCCCTCACTGACTACAGATTGTATAGTAAAACTTGAGTTCTGCTTAGCTATACCTTAACCAATCATTTTCCTGAAATTTAACTAACCAATCCTAACATATTGTAACATGATTATGTAACCAATTATATCCCACCACCTCAATTAGTTTACACCCAGCAAAATTAATTATACAGCAGACAGGAACAATCACAGAACCAGACAGAGATTATACAGACAAACAATAGCAAAGTGGGAACTATAATGACAAAACAATACAGAAGTGAGGATTTCACATCCCAGCTATTGATAAGTGAGTTCTTGCCAGACAGGATGCTATCAAACTAAGTTTCCTTGTACATTTTCTAGGCACTTCCCTTTCTCTGGAGGTGACAGGCACTATCAGGACAGGATTGTATCCTAACAGCCCAATAGCACCTTCTTTCAATGTGACTAGTTTGGAATGTGAGGAGGGGACCGGTCGCTTCCCAGCTTATGGTTGCCTCTGCTGCTTAGCCAAAGGCCTGAGCCTAAGCACAGGGCCTCAGACTGTCACAGTAAGAGAAGGCCCTTACACCGGCAGACAGTGATTTTGATTCTTTCTTTTATACCTCTAGAACTAGCCAAGTGATGAGAATGCACCTAAATTCTTAGAGTCTAGGCCTTTGCAGACAGGCCTGAACATCTATATCCTAACATCCCCCTTTCACAGGAGAAGGTGCGGGAACTTAGACATCGAAGGTGCAGTTCTCTGAAGCACTCAGTGTTGGCCTAGACTCTTTCTTGTGATATTTCCAGTCCTTCCTGCTTCTTGCTGGGCTGGGAATACAATACCAGCAATCTCACACTGGCCTAGCTCTGCTACCATTTGACGTTGGTTATTGTCTCATTGTTCCCTTGCACTCCTGTATCCTTCTGTCTTATCCTGAGACTGTAAGCTCCTAGGGGCACAGGCTGTCTTTTGTTCCGTGTTGGTACGGTGCCTAGCACAATGGGGTTTTGGACCATGACTATGGCTCCTAGGTGCTATGGTAAAGCAAACAGTAATAAGTCAGTTGTGACACTCTCACCCGAAGCAATGTACCCAAGATCACAAAAGACATCCGTGACCGAGCCAGGAGTTGAATCTATTTTACCCAAGGCCTACTCCAGTGCCTTCACCCCCAAACCAACCATTTCCATTCTGGTAGTGTCAACAACAGAAGGCCATGGCTCCTAGACAGAAGGAGACACATTCATTACCCCAAAAGTTTACCTTCAACATGCAATCGCTGCTTGTGAAATGATTCCAGAAAGGAAATAACCTCAGTTTTTTCCTACAGAGCAGTAAAATTCTGGTAGCAGGGATATTCTGCTATGTCTGGATGAGCCAAAATAGTAGCTGTCCAACTAGCAAGGCCCATAAGGTATCCTAAACTTTCTTAAATCTGTTTCTTATAATCCATATATGTATCATTGACTAAGTGAAATCCCAGTGTGCTCCAGGAGACCTCTCTCTGTGTCCAGGAGAGGAGAATCCAATGTGAAGGCTGAAGCTTTACAGGCCAGGGCCACTGATGGCAGCTGCCAGAGCCAACATTGCCGTCCTTCTTGTAATTACCCTTCATTCCAGAGATATCTCCTGAGCTGGAATTGCAGCAAAACTTTTCCCCATTCCGTCACTTTTTTTAAGTGCTTTTAAGTGTGTGTTCGTGTAGATCTGTTTGGAGGGGAACTTTCTGTCAAGTCAAAAATGTAACTGAAATAGGTTTCTATCCAAGATCACATCTGTTTTTCTTAAGACAAGACATAGAGGGATAATATCACTCCCCACAAGGGGATTTTTCTGTTTGCCGAAGTGAACTTTTTTTTTTTTGTGGCCCACCATTGATAGATGTAACACTAAGGGCAATCTGATACCCTTTCCAAGGCTGAAAGGAAAGAGCCGCCTTGTAGTCTGCATGTGGAGACTCAGGGTGGGGAATTTTGTTCTTTAAGCCCTGGGACATGACTTGCTGATGGCAAATACTGGGGTGGTTGGAGGTAGAGATAAGGGTTGGGTACCTTAATACATTGGTATCTCAGGCCCAAGAGATGCATTCTTCTGAATTAAGAAAAGAAGGACTTGTGGCACCTTAGAGATTAACAAATTTATTTGAGCATAAGCTTTCGTGAGCTGCAGTTCACTTCATTGTTTCACCACGATCCTGAAGCCATCCAGGCTCTTGCTCAGCTGGTGTCTGAGGCATTCATGCCCTCTTGCTGTCTGTGATGGGTGTCCACCCCACACAGGATCTGGAAGGGGTTAAGATGGTTAGGCTGGCCAATTAATTTCCCAGACAGCAACTGGAGGAGGAGCAGGGAACTAAAATGGATTGCAGACAGGCTCATCTGTGCAGGTTCAGGTGAGACCTAGAAAACCAGGAAGCTGGCTACAGATGTGGGGGCTGCAGAAAGGCAGGGAAGTCAGCTGCAGCCACTCCCTGAGTGGAGGGAGTTGGGAGGCTGGCAAACCCAGAGAGAGGGGAAGCCAGATAAGTGGGAAGAAAGTAGGAAGAAGCTGAGGGAAACAGCAGCAAAGCGTAAGACAGTGCAGAGACCTTGGTTGCTTGTTATAGGGTCATTGGGCTGGAACCCAGTATAGAGGGTGGACCTGGGTTTCCGTACCAGCCACTGAGAAGTTGCAAGGCCATTGGAGATACCAGCCAGACAATGGGTCTGGAAGGACTTTGAATTCCCTGGAAGCAGAAGGATGGTAGTGACCTGGCCAGAGGGCCAAACTATGAAGAGGAGAGTGCAATCCCTGGAGTGAGAGGGGGCTGCAGGGCAAGACCACATGGCGGGGGGGGGGGAAAGACAGCCAGAGGGAGAGCATGATGCTTGGCAGAGCTAATTCCCAGGATGGCCAGCAGGAGATGGTGCTAGAGCTGAGGGAATCCTGTGACCCTGCCCTTATAATATAAACCTGTCTTCATCTCCACCTATGCTCAGCGAAATATTTCAACAATGGAATGTTTCCCTTTGAGGGGAGCTCCTGAAGCAAACCTCCTTCCCCCTCCTCCACTCAGGCTGCTACTGTATATATAAACTTGGTGTCATGCTGAACTTTCCACCTACTCCCACATCTTTAATGTCTGAAAAATGCATCAGCACCTCTCCAACTTTGTTTGTATGTTCTTCGGCCTTGATTCTACTTGTTGCTGAACACCCCATCAATTACTCCATTCCTGCTTTCCTTGACTATTGCTGTTCTGTTGGCCTTTCCAGTCCAGAGTCTGACGTGTATCATGGTGCTGCCCACCTTCTGACAATTAAAAGGAAAATACATCACCCCATCTTCACCCTCAAACGACTCTACTGGTTTTGCAGTCCTTTTGGGATCCAGTGTAACACTCCTTTCTTTGAAGTACCTGTCACCTATGGGCGACCCTGCATGGACCTCCCCAAGTTCATCTCTCTCTCTCTATTTGAACCTCCACTCTTCTTTCTCATAATAAGATCACTGGTGGTGTTTTATTCATTTATTTTTTCCCAAGAACCTTCCCCTCTGCAGTGTCTATCATCTGGAACAGCCTCCCAGCTGCTGTCTGCCTCATTGACTCCATCTCTTTCCAGCTTCATCTGAAGTCTTCATCTTTTCTCCTTTGTCTATGCCTCTGAATAGCTTTCTCCCGCAGCTGTTATCTCATAACTCTGCAAAGTGGTCAGACAGTTTGCATGATAGACACAGCACGTCATAAAATTGTATCATCCCCTCCAGGGAATTCACTATGGAAGTTACTCATTTCATGGTTTAGCATTTAGGTTTAGTGACTTCACATTTCAGCCCACAAGTTGCTCACCTCCTGTACTCTTCCCAAAGGCTTTGGAAATGCTGATGAAAATCTTCTTGGATTTGGGTTTAAGATTTCTGGACTGAACTCCCCAAAGGTGATTCTCTTTTCCACTGTGTCATCCCCTCGCCCCAAATTTTACCCCTGACTCCAGTCAATCAGTTGTGCAATATAGAGATGTTGTTTAGTCTCTTTGAGAACTGAGTCATTTTGTGGTTGGATTCAAACCTGAGGTGCATGACATTCATCGCAGCTCACCATGAGAAATCTATCCATTACAGCAGTTTGTGCAATGCAACCGAGATTAGGGTTGATCAGATCTCACATCAGCATTTCAAATTAACTCCTGACTATAACATTTGGTGGAGAAGGTTTTTAGAAGGTGTATTCTAGGAATCAGCATACCAATTTAAATAAAATTATAAGTCACCCACACATCTGTCTAAAACTCAGATTCAATCAAATTCAAACTTTTTTTCCCTTATAGTGGCAAGCTGGAAAACACTCCTGATTATTTGTTGTCTCAGATTATGCTGGGTAGGTGAGGAATCGAGAAGATAAATACCCCCTTCCCCCCCAAAAAATCTTGTTCTTTAGTTTCTGGACCACCAAGGGCAGACATTTTCAGAAAGCCCTGTCCTGAGGAGATGTTCAGTCCAATATTACAGACCAGACTGTAAACTCTTTGAGGCAGAGATTCCTTTTTGTTGTGTCTACAGCATCTAGTACACTGGGGCTCTTAAGTTACACTTCAGTAGAAATAATGTAAGCATCTCAATGTTTGGCTGGTGATCTGAACTTCAACCTCCATCTTGTCAAAGTTCACCCAGTGTGCATGTTCATTGATTATTCTTACTGTTTTGCAAACTGTTCACTTTCCATTGAATGAAATTCTTTTGCATGCCCTTATTTCTGTACTCAGTCTAATGGAAAAGATTCTATTAATTATACTAATAGAGCACCTTCTCTTTGAGAATTTCACAACACTTCATTAGTACTTTGTCACCAAGGTACTTAAGCATATGCCTAACTTTAAGCATGTGGGTAGTGTCAATTAAGTCAGAAAAAACTCTCCTGGTAAGTCCATTAAATAGATTGAGTCACTCATCTACTACAATAATGGGGACTTCAGCGAGATGGTGAACTTAATGTTAGGCTTATGCTGAAGTACCTTGCTGACTCATGGCCAAGGCAAGTCTCACAAGATACTTACATGTTCGTTAGACCCATTTTACAGACAGGGAGCCTATATTCCTTACCCAGGTTCACATAGTGACTTACATAAGCATCTTCCTTCTGCTCTTTCAAAGAAACCAGCTTTGTTCCTGGTGAAAAATGGGTCCCTGGCTGACACCAGTTCAGACACAGCTGAATGTATTTTATGGTTTTGAGGCAGACCTCATACCGTGCTTGTCCAGTGCTGGCTGCTGATTTAAAGGCCCATTATCCTGAACACATTAATATGTGAGATGCTCCACAGGCTACCTTGGCCTAGAATGGAAACCTCATTAAGGGCAGGAAAAGCCTAAATGCTTTAAAGTTGACATGTTCACAAGAGATGTTTGCATAAAACTTATCAGCTTAATGTCTTTTTGTCTGTTAGTCTCCTAGGTTTGGAAACATACCCCTGGATGTCAGTCTTTATTTAGCCCTTTGATGACGACCGGAGAGTCCTACCTCTCAAACACGAGTGGTCTCTGCACCTGCATACCTTCCCCACCCCCCACACACACCAGATCTCTGATCCTAGTCAAAGGAAAATCATCAGACCCTCCAAAACATGCCTTTGAATGCAGCTGTGCCTAGGTGTGCTAGGGCTATGCAACAAAAGAGGGGGCAGAGCCCAGAAGGTGAAACAATGGGGAGGTATGTTCTGCTTTGCGCAAGGTGAATATTACCGAGGATTTGCTGTGGCGGGATGCTGAAGTTTCAAAAGAGTCAGAAAAACCGTACAGTGGGGTGTTATCCTGTTACAAAGTGACAGATCAAATATGGTGGTTATCCAATGAAATGTTAGAATGATTGTTACAGTACTTCAATTGACCCTGAGATGGGGTCCATCAGGCCTTTTCTGCCACATGTTAGAGGAGTCGGTGCCCTGACCTCCCCACGTAAGGAAAAAATCTGCTCAGGTCAGACTGCCAACAAAACTTAGTCCTCCAGAGACCTAGAAGGGCCAGGAGGAGACCCTGACTAATAGGCAGCCAGCAGGCCAGTTAAGAAGGCTTGTCTGCTTCTTCTGAAGGGCAGTGTACTGCTGAGGGAGGCTGGGAGAGGAAATCCTCAGTTCTTGTCCAAAACTCCAGGGCCGCTCAAGACCCTGGCTTCATCACTGCAACTAAGCAGTCACCTCTTGTTCGTTTGTTAGTGTAAAAGTGCAGACAGCAAAATCTTGACTTCGTTGGTTGTTACCCATTTCAGATTGACAGAGTTCATAGCACTGGCTGTTCTGCTCCATGTCCACTGCCGCAGACCCCAACGAGGGATTCGGGTGGAACTGTGCAAACGCATCTTAGGCCGACGTCTGCCCCGCAGTGTTTGCAATCTAGGGTCTAGGTGTCTGGATCTAGGTATTACCAGGGTACTGGCCTGATGTCAGAATATTGTTTGCACCCTACCCCAGTGAACTGAACAAAAACCTCCTCGGGTGGAGCCTAGAAGCAGAGACTTGAACGTTTGGAGGTTTATTGAAATTGAATCATGGGACCATTTGCTCATCTTTCATTATCACGTGCAGAGTATTAATTGCAGTGGTAACAAGATTAGAAAAGGAAGGAGATTCTTGGCTTCTGGCAAGGGGGTTGGCTTTGCTCAATGGGTTCTACTGATCCTATGCTTCTCAGCAAGCTCCTTACATTTGTATCTTTCCTGAAAGATTAAATTCCTCCCTGAATATTAGTGTGCCAGAGATGAATCGCCCCCTGGGGCTGAATAACTGATCTTTTAGGCCTTGTGCACAGGACATAGACCAAATATAAAGCAGGAATAGGAGTGACATGGCCACACAAAACAGTTGGAAAACACTATGTAAAAATAACATAAGCTCTCCATTTAAAAAAAAAAAGCCAAGCAAAAACTGTCCTACTCAATGAGAAACATATAGTCCTAGCATGATATTAAAACTCCAATAGCTGCAGGGATTGAGGCCTGATCTGAAGTCAAGGGGAAGATCCTTATTGACATTAAAGGGGTTTGGATTGTGTCCTTAGTGCTGTAAGAGATTAAAGGACATTAAAATAATTGGAGGGGGCTTAGGGGGAGAGGGGTAAAATAAGAGATTGGCCTGGACTGCAAAATTCAAATCAGGATCCAGATTTGAAACCCCCTGAGGTTTGAGGGATTTGGGATTCTAGTTTGGTGAATTATAGACAGAGGGACTGCCACAAAATAGGAGTCTAGACCCACCCTTGAAGGCTGGAGACTTGCTTCCCCACACAAAAAAATTGGGGGTTACTCAGATCTATGGTTGGGTTTGGGGCCTCTCTCTAGTTAAGGCAGATAGTTACATGCACATTAGCCAAAGTCCACATGTTCTTGGCATTTGACGATTGGGCTTCTATTTGTCCTGACTCCAAAAAAAAAAAAAAAAAAAAAAAAGAAAAGGAGCCTGAATAAACAACTGCAATCACATGAGAAAATAATGCATAAACTGTGAGACAGGAGGGGCGTGTTAGATGATAGCTGGAGTTCATTCGTGGATTAAACCGCAGTGATAATATACAGGGGCTAACAGTTCCAGTGGACAGCCAAGTGCCTCACATGATGGTGAGTCATAGAGCTGTTCCTTTGCTTCCTCCTTACCTCTCCTTACAGGGGGCTATTTGCTGCTGGTGGGTGGATGAGTGGTGTAAGAGGTTTTATAGTGTTCTGTACACTCTGTAAAAGTCAGAGCTGGGGATAGACTCCCATGTGTCCTAATGTTGAGTTCAGTGCCTGTCTGCTAAAGCAGAGGTGCTCAACTTCTTTCATATCACAACCTCATTCCCATCTAGCAGGGAAAAATCTGCTAAATAAGGGAAGAGCATTGTGGTCCTGACGCTCTCTACCACCTGTTTGCAACCCCCCTGGTTGAGAACCTCTGCATTAGATCACACTGCCTCGAACGTGGCAAAGGTGTGTTAGATGATGAGCCAGAAGCAGGCAGCCTTTGAAGATGTTATCCTCCTAAACATGCTTGTGTTGATAGCCTTCTCTTAGAGGAAGCTTTGGGTGCCGACCATTGTAAGACAGAACTCAGTGTATCGTCGTACATTCCATTTTTATTTTGATGGCTGTCCCTATGTTTTAACTGATTCCTTTTCAGCTTTCTTTACACACTAACTTACCAATCTGCCAGAAAACATGGATTTCTGGCAACATGGGCAATTTTAGGTAAATAGACTTCCTGGGCAGTGCTGAGCAAATAAACCCTACTTAGCTTTCACTATTTCTCCACACCTATGGGGCTTGTTATCGAGCTCCTCCCCCTTTCTCTATTTTATTTCCCCAAGTGAATTCATTGCTGGTGAGAAGTGCTGGATTGACAGCCTAGGAGACTTATGCACAAAACAAGCGGAGCACAAGCAGTGGCAGGATTCATACTCCACTAGTAACCAGCAGTCTCAGCCAAACCACCCTTTGCCATTACGGGTTGGAACAGCTTTCATCCTGTGAGTTGCAACCTCTTAAGGGGAGTCTTGCTGCTATTGTTCTGGCTTGGGTCAGGAGCCCTGCCCTGCCTCTGATCTTTAGCTGAAGCAGACCTGCTCAACTCATTGCAACTCTACCTTCAATACAAGGCAATGCACAAGTTCCTGCAGTGGCTGCTTTAAAACACCAGGGTCCCTTGAGTCTTCTCTGGACTGCCATGTGAGAATTGATGCAGGAGATTCTGGGATGCAGTCAAGTTTGTGGGTGACTAAAAATAAGGTTCATGGCACGAAAGCAGTTCTGACCTCCCTCTTTCTTACTGGAGATGGTCCAAAACAAAACAATGGATCCCAACACCCTCTTTTGCAGAATTCAAATGCCAAAACTGAATCCAATCCTCAATCTTGGAAATTGCATTCTACCTGCTATGAATGGCAGGGCCTAACCCCGATAATTGAAGCTATCTAGAATTTGAGGGTGTCTGGAAGTCACATCCACATAGCCTCTCTGTTGCCAGCAGACACATCCCAACATTGTGATGCCTGCCAAAGCCAGTCCTCCATGGAAAAGACTGTGTTCACCTTGAATTTCACTCTGACAGAAAGTGAAAGAGGTGCACACAAGATCAAACCTTAAAAGGGTCTGATTAATTTGAAAAGGGGCAGGGGGATCCAAAGTGTGGTTTGCTTTGTAAGGTACGTGCTTCCCTGCACATGCATTTCCGCGCCCCCCCAGTTCAAAGTGTGCTGTTCATCTCTTACCCGGGCTGCCAGCTTGGGCACTTGATGAGAGACCAAGCCTTGCTGCGGTTAAGATGGAGGAAGAGGAAGTCTGCAGTGCACAGCCAACCAGTGGAATTTGCTACTACAGGCCACTCATCACAGTCTGTGGCTGAGGTTGCTTTTCATACATTTATAGAGTTTAAGGCCAGAAGGGACCATCAGATCATCCAGTGTGACCATCTGCATATCACAAGCAATTATATTTCACCCAGTTACCCTTGTACTGAGCCCAATAACTTGTGTGTGACTAACCCATAACTCCATGTTTTGGCGAAAGCCCATCTTCTAGAAAGGCCTCTGGAATTGAAGACAGCGAGACTGGGAATCTACCACTTCCTGTGGTGGTTTGCCCAAATGGTGGTTCACCCTCACTGTTTCAAATTGGTGCCTTACGCTTAATTTGAATGTCTCACTTCAGCTTCCAGCCACTGATTCTTGTTATGCCTTTTTCCTAGGTTAATGAGCCTTTTAGTGCCCACTGTTTTCTCCTCTTCCCCCCCTGCTTCCCCTCCCAACTCCCGAGGTGCTTAGTCACTGTAATCAAGTCACCTCTCAATCTTCTTTTTGATAAGCCAAACAGATTGAGCTCTTTAAGTCTCACTGTAAGGCTTTCTCCAGCCCTCAGATTATTCTTGTGGCTCTTTTCTGCCCCCTCTCCAATTTTCAACATCCTTTAAAATAAAGACACTAGAACTGAACCCAGTATTCCAAAATCAGTCTCACCAAGGCCATTTACAGAGGTAAAATAACCTCCTTATGCCTCCTCAGTACTCCCCTGTTTACACATCCAAGGTTCGCATTAGCCCCTTTCACCATCACATTGCACTGGAAGCTCATGGTCACTTGTTTCTCCACTGTGACCCCCTAAATGCTTTTCAGAGTCCCTGCATTTCACAGCCCTCCATTTTGTAGGTATGGCCTGCATTCCTTCTTCCCGGATGTAGAACTTCACATTTGGCTGTATTAAAATACATTTTGTTTAAACAGCCCTACTCATCAAGCCATCCAGATCATTCTGTAGGACTTTCCTGCCCTCATTATTATTTACCACTCTGCCAATCTTTGTGTCATCCACAAATCTGATTATCAGTGATTTTCTCTTTACTTTCTGATCATTGATGAAAATGTTGTATAACCTCAGACCTGCACCGATCCCTGTGGAACCCCTCTAGAAACATCCCCATTTGACAATGATTCCCCATTGTTGACTACATTTTGAGATGGTCTGTTAGCCACTTCTTAATCCATTTAACAGGTGCTTTATTGATATTGCAGAGTGCTAACTTTTCAATCAGAATGTCATGTGGGGCTAAATCAAATGCCTTACAAAAGTCTATGAAGTTACCTTTATCAGCCAAACTTGTGATCCACTCAAAGAATTAAATAGGGTTTGTTTGACAAGTCCTGTTTTCCATTAGATCATGTTGACAGGCATTAATTATATTATTATCCTTGAACTCTTTATCAATTGAATCCCATATCAGCTCCTTCATTATTTCTCTCAGGACTGATGTCAGGCTAGCCAGCCTATAGTTAGAATCATAGAATATCAGGGTTGGAAGGGACCTCAGGAGGTCATCTAGTCCAACCCCCTGCTCAAAAGCAGGACCCATCCCCAATTAAATCATCCCAGCCAAGGCTTTGTCAAGCCTGACCTTAAACTTCTAAGGAAGGAGATTCCACCACCTCCCTAGGCAAGGCATTCCAGTGTTTCACCACCCTCCTAGTGAAAAAAGTTTTTCCTAATGTCCAACCTAAACCTCCCCCACTGCAACCTGAGACCATTACTCCTTGTCCAGTCCTCTTCCACCACTGAGAATAGTCTAGAACCATCCTCTCTGGAACTACCTCTGAGGTAGTTGAAAGCAGCTATCAAATCCCCCCTCATTCTTCTCTTCTGCAGACTAAACAATCCCAGTTCCCTCAGCCTCTCCTCATAAGTCATGTGTTCCAGACCCCTAATCATTTTTGTTGCCCTTCGCTGGACTCTCTCCAATTGATCCATATCCTTCTTGTAGTATGGGGCCCAAAACTGGACACACTACTCCAGATGAGGCCTCACCAACGTCGAATAGAGGGGGACGATCATGTCCCTCGATCTGCTCGTGTCAAGGTTCCTCCCCCACTCTGAACTCTAGGGTACAGATCTGGGGACCTGCATGAAAAACCTCCTAAGCTTATCTTTACCAGCTTAGGTCAAAACTTCCCCAAGGTACAAAATATTACACCCGTTATCCTTGGACTGGCTGCTACCACCACCAAACTAATACTGGTTACTGGGGAAGAGCTGTTTGGACGCGTCCTTCCCCCCAAAATACTTCCCAAAACCTTGCACCCCACTTCCTGGACAAGGTTTGGTAAAAAGCCTCACCAATTTGCCTAGGTGACTACAGACCCAGACCCTTGGATCTTAAGAACAATGAACAATCCTCCCAACACTTGCACCCCCCCCCTTTCCTGGGAAATGTTGGATAAAAAGCCTCACCAATTTGCATAGGTGACCACAGACCCAAACCCTTGGATCTGAGAACAATGAAAAAGCATTCAGTGTTTTACAAGAAGACTTTTAATAAAAAAATAGAAGTAAATAGAAATAAAGAAATCCCCCCCTGTAAAATCAGGATGGTAGATATCTTACAGGGTAATTAGATTCAAAAACATAGAGAACCCCTCTAGGCAAAACCTTAAGTTACAAAAAAGATACATAGACAGAAATAGTTATTCTATTCAGCACAATTCTTTTCTCAGCCATTTAAAGAAATCATAATCTAACACATACCTAGCTAGATTACTTACTAAAAGTTCTAAGGCTCCATTCCTGGTCTATCCCTGGCAGAAACCAGCATACAGACAGACATAGACCCTTTGTTTCTCTCCCTCCTCCCAGCTTTCAAAAGCTATCTAGTCTCCTCATTGGTCATTTTGGTCAGGTGCCAGCGAGGTTACCTTTAGCTTCTTAACCCTTTACAGGTGAGAGGAGCTTTCCCCTGGCCAGGAGGGATTTCAAAGGGGTTTACCCTTCCCTTTATATTTATGACAGCTCGCTATGCCCCTACTTATACATCCCAAAATGCCATTGGCCTTCTTGGCAACAAGGGCACACTGCTGACTCATATCCAGCTTCTCGTCCACTGTCACCCCTAGGTCCTTTTCCGCAGAACTGCTGCCTAGCGATTCGGGCCCTAGTCTGTAGCTGTGCATTGGGTTCTTCCGTCCTAAGTGCAGGACCCTGCACTTATCCTTATTGAACCTCATCAGATTTCTTTTGGCCCAATCCTCCAATTTGTCTAGGTCCCTCTGTATCCTATCCCTGCCCTCCAGCGTATCTACCACTCCTCCCAGTTTAGTATCATCCGCAAATTTGCTGAGAGTGCAATCCACACCATCCTCCAGATCATTTATGAAGATATTGAACAAAACCGGCCCCAGTTATCCAGGTTATGCCCCCTTCCCTCTTTTTGAACACTGGAACAACATTAGCATTCTTCCAATCTTATGGATTTTCTCTGGTATTCTAAGATTTTACTAATTAACATCAGCAGGAAAGACATCTCCTTATCCAACTCTTTTAGAACTCTTGGGTGCAAGTTATTCCGGACTGACTGTAAAATGTTTTTCCCTAGTAGATGTTGTTTAGATGACCTATGCATGTCTTTGCCTCCATGATGATGATCAAAACCTTGTGTAGCTTTAGAAAACGAACAACGGAGGGTGAAGGGATTTGGGAGGGGGGAAGCTGAGAGGGAAGGGCAGCAGGGACAGAGTTATGGAGGAGGAGAATAGAATATGTTCAGGACTCTTTCTCTCTGCCTCCTTGTGAGTCCCTCTCGCCTCAGGGACTCCTGTGACCAGAAGTTCTGAAGCCTGTCAGACCACTGCTCTTACAATGAGGTGTCATGCGGTCCAGTGGATAGGGCCGTGCACAGGAATCCTGGTGATATTCCCAGCTCTATTGCTGGCCTGCTGTGTGACCATTTCACCTTTCTCTTCTCCTGCTTCCCCTCCTGTGTATTGTCTTTAGATTGTAATCTGTGAAAAATGGTTATGCTGGGGATTAATGGAAATATGCTGGTTTCTTACAAATATATCTGTTGGATCAGAAATACTAAGGAGGAAGCAGTTGCATTTAAAGAAATGAGGAGGTGGGTGACATTAATGGAAATCCCAAAAACTGGCTGAGATAATGAATTCCTTTCATAAATATCTTTTTCTTCAAGTATAATATACAATTTAAGGCAGGAAAGACCCTGTTGCAACAGCTAGCATTTAAGGGTAGGTAAGAAAATATGTGGAAAAGTGAACATACACAAATCTATTCCAGAATATATACATCCCAGGGGTAGTTAGGGAATGTCTTAATACATTTACTGTATCACTGGCTAGTATTTTTGAGAAGTAATGGACAGCTGTGAAGGTACCAAAGAAGAGAGGTACTATATTTGTTCTCCTCTGTTAAATAAATATATATGCATGATCCTGACAATTACTGTCCCATAAATCTAGCTTCTATTCTTAAAATAATTGAACAAATATTGAGAGAGCTAATCAATACACTGAATGATAATAGAAGTGTGATCAAAAGACACCATGGGTCTATAAAGAATTAATCCTGCCTGACACACTTGATTGTTTTTTGTGATTATAATCTGGATTTTAGGAAAATTACACTTATTCTCATCAAATCTTACTTAATAAATTCATTCAAAGTTGAATCAGGGAGCAACTCAGTTTTCAGCTCAATGACCATCTCCAAGAACTATAAATAAGAAGAGCAATGATAAAAGACAGTGTTGAATTGTGGGTAGACATTGAGTGGGTTACTGCAGGGGTCTGTATAAATCCACATCTGATTTAACCTCTTCAGAAAGATCTGCAAAAGGAAATAACATTTCAAGAGTATTGCATTTCATCCAATGAAATCTGCAGATGACATTAAATGTGGAGGGATTGCAAACATCAGTCAGGACAGAGAAATAATACCAAGGCACCAAAGGAGGTAAAGAACATGAGCAGAGAGTAATGTGAGATTGGACAAAAGCAAACTAATATATGTAAAGAAGAAATCTGAAACCAATCTAATCAACAAGGAGGAGAAAATAAGGTGATGCTGTAAACGATGTAGGAGTAGTCATGGACAGTAAATTATGGCATACAGGAGATTGCAATGTGATATGGGTAAAAATGAAGGGGCACTGAAATTTTGGACTGCGCCAGCAAAAGGCATCATGTTACAGAGCAAGGCAGTAATAATTCCACTATTCTGCACTGGTGTGATCACACCAGGAATTCAGTGCTTGGCACTACATCACTGGAAAGATTAGGGAGTTCAGAGAAGGGCAAGAAAGAAATATCAGGTAGGGGGAGGTAAAGCTTAAAAGAGCGAACAACATGTAGCATGACTTCTTAAGCCAATGGAGTTACTCGAGATTTACTCTGGTGTAACTCAGATCAGAATCTGAATCGTGGGCAAGGAGGGGGAGTGTGAGACGGGGAGGGGGATAGAGAGGGGAAGACTATAAGAGACATTACATTCAGATATCCATAGAGTGTTAACACCAAGGCCTGATTCTGCTGCTCTTACACACACTGGGCCAAAACCTCAGGTGGTGTAAATTAGCACATCTCCTTTGACATCACTGGAGCTATGATGACTTACACCAACTGAGGATCTAGTCCACTGCATTGTACCTCACTCCATGAGCAGTCACAGTGAAATCAATCTCCCTGCTCAAGAAGTAAGGTACTACCCAATGTGAAAAGGATGTTGGATCCGAGACCTAAGAATGGAGAGGAAATATCGATCATAGCCCTTGGGGATATGTGTAGGCCAGCATCTGGGGTGAATGTTGAGACCCTTTTTGTTGGCAGTTGTCATGGATGTGATAAGTGAGAATATACAAAAGGAGCTGACTTGAAACCTGCTTTTCACTGATCACTTACTAATATGTGTGGAAGATTGTGAAACCCTGTGAGCCAACTTGGAGAGTGGCAACATACCTTTGAGTAGGCTGGACTTGAAATGAATGCTGGTAAAACTGAGGCTGTGGTGACTGACGGACGAGAACTCCCCATAAAGGATATCCCAAGTAGAGTGCTTAGAGTAAAAGAACTTAAATACCTACAATCAAAGGTTGCTGAGGATGGTGCTTTCCAGCATCATACTAAGTCTGCATGGTGCAAATGCCAGGAGCTGACCCCAGGCCTCTGACAAAAGGATGCCTATAAAATTAAAAGGTAAGGGGTATAAAACTGTAATTCAGCTCATCTTAATGTATGGAACAGAGACTTGGCCAGCCACAAGAAAGGAAATCGGTATGGTCTTCACCACGGAAATGAAGATGTTAGAGTCAAACAGTTGGACATCCTGATATGAAATGAGGTTGTAAGGGTTGCTCCAGTTGAAAACAAGTTAAGGGAGACCAGGCTACGTTTGTATGGGCATGTCTCATAGAGACTGGAGAGCTAAATCAGTAAGATGGCTTTTGCAATGACTGTGGATGGAAGATGACCAAGGGGGAGACCAAAGACTTGGTACCTAGACTGGATATCAGCAGACCAATCTGCATGACCACCTGGCATATGATCATGAGTTTTGGAAGAAGTCTATAAAAGTGGCCGACTCTGACTAGGGAAGTGGCAAGAAATAAGAAAACAAGCTGAGGATATGAGTAGCAGTAATGCAATTAAATTAATATGGGGAAATTAAATGAATATCAGGAAAAGTTGCTTGACAGTGAGATGTATCAAGCTGTGGAAGTTTTTTCCCAAGTGGCAAAAGCCCCATTGCTCGGGATTGGAAAAATTGCACAGTGGGGGCTAATCCTACATTGGCAGGGAAAGAGACTGGATGGACTACCAGGTTTTCTCTCTCTCTGATTCTATTAGGTAATGCTTTGTCTGATCATGAGAAATTAACAAGATAGTTCCACAGATTCCTAAACGGTTTGGTGTTTTTTTGTGTAGTATTAATTTTTCTCCAAATGCAGATGGGCACACTAAACAAATCCATGGGAGAAATTAGAAAGCATTTGTCATTCTCTTGTTTTCCTTTTAGAAGGAATTATTCAGGTCTTTTCCATATCTTTTTTGCCTTATCTATTTGCTAGGAGCTGGCTTCATACATACATCCAAACGCAGTGTTCTGAAAATTTACTTGGTTGATTCTCTCCATAATCTGTCTTGATTTTGCAGTAATATGTGCCATAATTCATGAAAGTTCTTCTGAAACAGACAGGAAAGGCAACACGGGTGGGTTTTTTTCCTGAATCAGATTTGGATCAAATTTGTAATCTGAAATAAATAAGGGTAACTGAATGAAGTAATTTGCTTATGCTTGTTCAAATACTTGATTGGTGGCTCTATCTATGCCAAAGAGCTTGGT
Source organism: Lepidochelys kempii (assembly GCF_965140285.1). Lineage (NCBI taxonomy): Eukaryota > Metazoa > Chordata > Testudines > Cheloniidae > Lepidochelys > Lepidochelys kempii. The sequence goes on along the minus strand of NC_136387.1, from coordinate 100,768,284 downwards.
TTGTTGATGTAATCACAGACCTTGGGATTTATAAAATACTGCATCACTTTAAGAGGAAGGTTTTTGCCAGAAACTTATTGAATTAATTCCTTGATTTACCTTTAAAGAGGATCCTCACCTGGTGTAAATAGACTTCAATGGACCTTTTCCAATTTATATCAGCTGAGGATCTGGCTCCAGTTTTTGGGGTTTTTTTTTTGTCTTTGTCTTTGAATGAGTAAGTCACTCTAGAAGCCTGCATCTGTCATGAATATAACTTAAAATGAACTTTTTTTTCATGGTCTTGAAATAAATGATGTATTGTTCCATTCAATGAGCCTTCCTAGAGAGTTCAAAGAAATGTACAATACAAGCAAATGAGCATTTGTCTTTCAGTGATCTATTAAATGGGGAAAAAAAATAAGTATTACACACACACACACAGAGTGTATATATTCCTGGATATTAATTCACTGACACTATCTAATCTGTGCCTATAATTATATTTCTCTCTCTCTCTCTCTCTGTGTGCATTCATCTATTTATGAAAAAAGGAATAATTTATTCAACAAAATCTCTCCTCCCTCTTTTTGTAGGTCCAGACACAGGTCATGATTTTCTCCAATGTCGTCCTCATTCCAAAGGATTCTGTTTATTTTCTTTACTCTTTTTGGCTCGCCTTTTGAAATTCAACGTTCGAAATTTTGAGCGGTGGGGCAATTGGTCACATAAACCACAGACTGTTACTACTTTCCTCCAGTTAGATTAGTGTAATTCTTAGAAGTAAGTTTATGGAGTGTGTAATGGATTGAAAATTCACTTTCAGGACCAAATCCTCAGCTGATGTAAATTTGATGGCACTACATTATTGTCAATATATCTGATAGGGCCAGGGTATACTGGGTAAATATAGTACTATCCCTAAAATAACCACATTTCTGTGAGCTTCAGGTTTCCCTTTGATTCACAGGGCTAGTCCAGCATTTTGATCTGAGTTTTTAAAAGATAGGGGCCTGATTCTCCTATCACATATGCTATCTATACACCAGTGCACTGCCCTTTTTCACTGAAGTTATTTCTGATTTTAACTGGTCTCGGCAACAAAAGAAGCACTTCTTCAACCTGTGGAACCAGTTGCCAGAAATACTGTGGAGGTCAAAAATATAACTTGATTGAAAAAGGAAGTAGATAAATTCATGGAGGACAGGTACCCCATGTGCTAGGTGTCCCTAAGGGTATGTCTACACTGCAGTTAAAAACCCATGTCAGCTGACTTGGGCTCATGGAATTTGGGTTGTGGGGCTGTTTAACTGCAGTGTAGACTTCTGGGCTTGGGCTGTAATCCCACCTTGCAGAGTCATAGAGCTGGGTCTCCAGCCTGGGTCTGGAAGTCTACACTGCAAGCAAACAGACCCGCAGCCCAAGCCCCATAAGCCCTAGTCAGCTGGCATGGGTAGACATTTCCCTATTCTCTGACTGCCAGAAGGTGGACTGGATAACAGGGAATGGATTATTCAATTTCCCTCTTTTGTTTATTTCCTCTGAAGCATCTGACACTGGCGACTGTCCGAAGACAGGCTACTGGGCTAGATGGATCATTGATCTGACCCAGTATGGCCATTCTTATGTTCTTAGTAATGATAGTAATGAGGCAACTCACATGCTCAAAGTTAAGCACATAAGAAATCCCTTTGCTGGGTCATGACTCAAGTGACAGCAGAATCAGTCCCCATATTCCTTTCTGTAGTGATACTGTAACAATTTTGCTTCAGAAACCTAATAAAGAGCACCATCAATTGAATCCACAAGTTCCAGTTGAATTCCCATTAAAGTTTCAGACTTTGTGCTAGAGTTCTTAAACATACCTTTCAGAGAATCTATTACACAGATAAAATCCATACCATCACTTTTTCTTTTTGTCAGATGAAAGACATAAAATCAATCAGCCAGCAAAAATAAATAGTGACTTTGAAAATGGTATTTAAGGAATAAAAAAACCCCAAACCTAAAATATCTCTTCAATGTAATGAAAAATTAAGTATGATGAAAATAAAAGATTGTGGAACACACTTTCTGGGAAAAGATGAAAGATTGTTTCATTGACTTTTTTATTTTTGTTTCTTTCTCAAAGGACTTTGGTGTTAAGCACATTTGTTACCGCCTGGTGGTGGGAGGTGTGATATAATGTGATGTGATTGATTGAATTCACAATGGAAAAACTTGAGAAAGTTTTTTTGTTTTAGAGGTTTGCCTCTAGGTCTTAGGAAGAGACATTATCATGATCAATATTCTTCTTGGTGAACCTCGGGGGGACCTGTGAGTACATACAGCAGTTGAGAGGGACAACATACAGTACATCTGTGTTTAAATAAACAGTATTGCCAACTCTCGTGATTTTATCATGTATTAGGAGACTGAGAAGCTCAGCTTTCATTTCACAAATAAACTAAGTTTCTAGCCCTGCTGGTTGCTGACTAAAGCTTGAAAATGTGAAGGGAGGGCTCCCTAAAGGCTCAGAAGCCAGACAGCAAAGGAAAAGCACCCCACATTTATTATTTTTAAAAAACACTTGATTTTAAGGCAATCTGATGATTTCTGGAACCTGACTTGCAATCATGGGATAGGCAATACTGGTGTATATATGGTTTAGTACTACTCTATGCAGGTGTGCTACTCTCATTAGGATGATGGGGGAGGGGGAGTTACAACCACATCAATAGACCAAAAAGAAAAGGAGTACTTGTGGCACCTTAGAGACTAACCAATTTATTTGAGCATGAGCTTTCGTGAGCTACAGCTCACTTCATCAGATGAAGTGAGCTGTAGCTCACGAAAGCTCATGCTCAAATAAATTGGTTAGTCTCTAAGGTGCCACAAGTACTCCTTTTCTTTTTGCGAATACAGACTAACACGGCTGTTCCTCTGAAACCTGTCATCAATAGACCAGTAGCTTCTCTTAGTTCTGGGTCTACCTTGTTTTTGAGGGATTAATAACTAACAACAATTTTCACAATCAAGATAAATCAAAACCTCAGTCACATTTTGAACCTGCCTCTAAATTTGTACAAACAGAACTGTTTGCACCTGCAAGACTGGGATCTGTGCATCCAAAAGGCCATTTGTGTGTGCAAAACGAGTATTTCAATATCTAAATTGCATTTGAAAATCACCTATTTCTATCTGTCTTACTTTCTAGGTTATTGTACCATACTAGGTTTGGGTCCATTTTTCTTGGAGGCTGAATTCTTCTATCCACAGAAGAGCTTTGTCACAGGGTTAGCCTATACAGCTGGACCCACACAATGCCTGCTCAGGAAGGACCAAATAGAAGGATCAGAAGTGGATTCAGTCCCCCGGGCTCATTATCAGAAGCTTTATAACTCTGACCTTTCTTTCAGTCTGGAGTCTTAAATAGGAATCCGTAAGGAATGGGTGATGAAGGCCCCGATCCTATGAAATGCTAAATGCCTTCCAAACCCATTGATCTCCATGGGGTTCACTCTATGGACATTCAGTGTATTGAAGTCAATGGGAGATAAAGGTGCTCAGCACCTCATAGGATTGGACCCTAAGTGAAATGTCATTACAAAAGTTTGAGTGCGTTATTGCATTAAAAACAATGCTTTATCGCTCTTGTAAGTCAAGATGCCGAGGGGAGAATTTCAAAGGCAGTTAGGTGCCCAACTCCCATTGACTTTCAGTGGGTGCCTACCTGCTCTTTCTGCCTTTTGAAAATCTATCCCCTGACAAAATATGTAATCTTTTTTTTTCCCCTCTGCCCACTCGAATAAAGGGCTCCCATGAAAATGGCAGCTTTCAAAGGGCCTCCAGAATCACTTTTATTTATGGGACATGCAGTAGCGCCTAGGGGACAACAAAAAGAACCCTGCTCCATTAGGCACTGTACAAACAGATTTGTGTGTCCTGAAGAGCTTGAAGTCTGAATTGACAAGATAAGCAAAACATGGAGGAAAGGAAGCCAGTGTTTTCAACGAGTTTGATGTTACGAAGGGTTGGACTTATGACTAGCTATACATTTTAATGCAACCCTTGGCTTTCTAATAAAACCTAGAACCCCACCTCTTGAACTTCTTGGTGTCGGTAATTTACTGAAACATCACTTTTCTTGTGGTCTGCAGAAGGAAAGAAGTACTTAGTGTTAACTTGGGAATCTGACCTGGGGGAACCGTGTCCTATTCGTGCAGTTTTGTGTAATATAAAAATGTCTGTCATGTCACTGTAGATAAGGTGATTTGTGAGTCCGCATGGAGCAGATGGGTTCAATTATGGCTTGTTTTTTCCCCCAGGATCCTAATGGGCGGCTTGCGTAGTGTGTTGTATAGATAGCAGAGCAGGAATTGCACAATTGACTGTTGGAAAGATACAGATTTTTGGATGCTTTTCTAAACCTTCGGAGTCCCCCATTACTAACAATAACCAGATATACTCCCTAAGATATTGCAGGGTATCTCAACAGCTCTGAACTTCCCCCATTGTTTAGGCAGACCAGGTATATAGGTTTCTATTGTGTCTGTCTTACCTTGATTCATGGTATTTTAGTAGCAGAAACTTTCCTTGATTTTTTTGCAATAAGTTCCTTTTTGGGGGGTTGAAGTGGGGAGGAAAGAGCAAGTCACAGTGAAACCAATTCCCTCTCTACCTCCTCGCATTGGAGCCAGGCCAGGCTCAAGCAGTGTAATAAACTGTAGATGGCTAGAGGGCAGCGTGGGTGAGATTGTTCAAAAGCACTGTGTTGGCCTAATTTTGAAGTCACTGGGAGTTTTGCCACTGACCTCCATGGCAGGAGACTTAGGCCAGGGCTAACATCAGTCAGACCTAGCATGGTCTAGGAATTACAGCACAGGGCCGGGAATCAGGAACCATGATTTCTGATGTGTTTTCTGGGTAGTATGTTACTTTAGAGCATTTGGTTCTAATAGGGCCTGATCCTATTGATCAGGATAATGGAAAGATTCCCATTGACTTCAGTGGGCTTTGGATCAGGCCCATACTGTCCTGTAATAAACTGCTCATTTTGAATATAAAATCTTGATTCTTTCACTTAGACCTTTTTCCAAACTCCCTTTCTAACTCGACAGTTTAATTAGCAGAAAGCCCTCCTATATTCAAGCTGTTTACCACCCTTACTTACCATAATTAATGAGCTGTGAGAGATTATATAGTAGTTTATATTAGAAGGTTAAAAACAGACCCATTTGTTTACACATTCAAGATTTTGGTTTGGTTCACCAATATGATAAACGGTAAGAGCCATGCCCTCGGTCAATGGAGTTATGTTGATTTACACCAGCTGATGATCTGGCCTTACTGTTCTGGGTCAAAGTGAAGACAGGCGTCAATGACTGCATGTCTTCTAGCTGGTACACTAACTTAGTTACAATTAGGGAATAGGTGTTTTTCCGCAAAATCTCGCCTCAGTTTAGCATTAGTGCAGCACGTCTATCTATCCGGTTACCTTCTATCACTATAGTTGTATTCATGGCCATGCCACTGACTCAGTGTGGCCTTAAATTTTCTGGACAGAGTTCATAGTTGCATAGTAGCAAAGTCAGTCCAAAGCAGACACAAAGGAGCCATCAGACCTTGCAGCGAAGGACGATGACTCTAACCATGAGAGTAAATCTTATCAAAATATTTTTAGATGAAAAAAGTCTTGTTGAGGAAACTGTTTTAGTCAAACATTTAGGGTTTGTTTGTTTGTTTGTTTTTCCAAGTGCCAGGGGTTTGTTTTGTGGGGTTTTTTGGTTTTGTTTTTATTTACAAAACATCCCAAAAATTCAAAGAACATTTTCAACCAATTTTTTAATAGTTTTTGATGAAATTTTTCACGGGGGGGTGGGAAGAAAAACAAATCATTCTCTGATTAGCAATCCACATGAGAAAGTCCAGATCCCTGTGAGGGCTACAGGGCGAATGGTCAGTCCTAATATTGTTTGATTTCACAGGGAGAAATTAAAACACTGAGAATGAAGAAATTCAAGAGTGCTGAACACTACACAGAACTCAGACTGTTAATCAGCCTGGAATTATGGGGACCCTGAGAAAAACAGACTGCCTGTTAATCAGAATACTTCGTTCAGCCCAAATGAAGAGATAACAGTATCTCCATCTTCCACCCACACAAAATATTGCCAAAGCCAAAATAATAATCTCTCTCTAGTAGACGTTTAGTAACAGGAAGGGAGTATAGTATATAATACAATGAATTTACACTGCTGTTTGATCTGGGAGTTTACTGAGCACCATTTGGATGCCATTATGAGGCATTTATTGTGCCTTAGCACATAACAAGGCAGACTCTGAGAAGGTTGTCATCACCAGCCCTTCAACTCCTCTGCCACCTGCAATACTGTATGGAGGAGAGGCATTCCCTTGAAAGCCAGCAAAATTATCCCACGCAATACAATGATAAAATTCCTCCGAGAAGTTTTGACCAACCATAGGTTTCGCATGTTCCTTACTGACCAAGTGAGAAGGCCATGCATTCTCAATTATGCCCTACCACAGGGATTACTCCTACCACTGTTCCTGTTTAATATCTACACCAGTGACCTTCCCAGAGCATGGAAATTTGTCTATGCTAATGATATTGCATTGACTACATGGCATGGGATCTACCTGCTATAGAACAAATTCTAACCTTGGACCTTAAAACCGTGGAAGAACATTTCTTATGGTGGCAGTTAATACAAAACCCCACTAAAACTATCATGTCAGCAGTTCATCTAAACAATGGAAAGGCTAGGGCAAAACTGCACATGGACTTTTGCAGCCAGCAGAGAAGACACAATCTCACCTTGAAATATCTTGGAGTGACATTAGGCCGAAACCTCATATACCACGAACACCTGAAAAATATCCATGACAAAATAAAGATTAATGTAAATCTCATCCAGAAACTGACAGGAATGACCTAGGCAGCCAATGTAAAAGCTCTACAGATCTCTTCACTGGCCCTTGTCTACTCTAGAGAGACTACTGCTCACCTGTCTAGACACATAGCTCCCCCAAATCACATGTCCATTCTCAACACCATCATGCAGATCATTACTAGCACAGGAGAATCAACACCACAGCTGTGGCTGCCTGTACTGGTGCACATGTACCCACCCCAAAATTCATCCCAACGTGAGACTCCTTCAGGAGTTCTATCGTGTTCAATGGAACAAAGATCTTCCAATAACCAAACCCTTTGGCTTTTCACTCCCATTGAAAATACAGTCCACTTTGAACTGCATCTGCACATCACATGGTGTCAGATGCCGCTACCTCCCCCATAAATAGGAACTGAGACACAATCCTATTTATGACTGTGGGAATGGACTTCACATGATGGAACACCTTGTGAACCAACATCCCAAATGATCATATCCCTGTGCTATTTCTTCTATCCTCTCTGCACCACTTGAAGGAATAACTTGAGTTGTTTACCTAAACATGGACATGTAACGTTGTTTTTAAGCTGTATGGGAGAAGAAGAAGAATACAAGGAATATAATTTTTGCCTGTATCTTCTGTGTGCTTAAGTGTAAATCAGGAGTAACTTCACTGAACTCAAGGAAGTCACACTAGTCGTGAGATCAGAATCAGGCTCAGTCTAGAAAGCCACTGCAGAACCCTTTGTAAACTGCTGCCAAATCAGAGTTCCAACTGACATTAGTTGTGAGCATTTTATACCCATTTTGCACAGATGTGGATAACAAAACATGCAAGACAGTAGAATCAGGCCCTAACTCTCTCTTATGTATCCCCTACAGGACCAAGAGCAGAGATCAAACACATCGACAAGGCACCTGCATCTAATGGAGGGGTTTGCAATGGCTTTACAAACTAAGCACTGTCCTTTTTAGAGCTAGGAGTCAGGGCCTGCCAAGGGGACAACACACAGGGCTGCCGCAGACATTCTGTCTAACCAAATGTTTCCCACCCTGAAATCCTGGCAACTCCCTCTTCACGTCTCACCCGCAGAAACATCACGAAGGGCCATTGCAGGGGCGATGGAACATGACTGCTAATTAATTACAGAGCGCTCTCCAGGAGTAACTCACCAGGCATATTCTCATAATGGAGTGAGCCGAGGGGTTGGGAAAACAAACACAGGTGCTGGGACTCACGGGCTCCACCACAGTTTCTGGAAGGCATCAGCAACCATGGCTTTGAAGTAAAATGTCTTACAGACTAATCCCCATAAAACTCAAACTGCTTTTCCCCGTCCTTTCTTTTACCACAGCCAACTCTGCTTAAGATTCATTTTGGAAGCTGGCATATTTAACCCTTCAGCTCTTCAGCCACTACCAAGCTCTGCTGGGGATGTGTACCAAAGTGGCGCTAAGCTACCTTCGTTCCCCGCTGGTCCAAGTCTCATTGCACACTGAGGCACAAGTTGGAGCAGCCTGGAGGCTGCTGTAATCTCTCTCAGCTGCTAATGACCTGAAGAGCTTATTACTGCTTGGGCATAGGGGTGCCCCGTGCCCCTGGCCACACCCCATCCCATGGCAGCATTGGAAGGTGGATGCTTGGCAGCGCTACACCAACTGAGGATCCTCTTGTAAAGAGGACATCCATCCTCCTGGGCAGTGTAATGGGTTTTATGGCTCCCGGGTGTGGGTGAAGCAGGGCAAAGCTGACCTAATGCAGCAGAGGTTCTGGTCCTATGTGTGGCCCTGGGATGGGTGGATCTTGAAGGGTATCTGAACTCTTCACCCTATGACCTATTAGCTCTCCTCCCCAAAACAATCTGCCTCTCCTGGATATAGGTGCATATAGGCTCAATGTGTCTGTGGAATAGCGTCTTGGTCTTTCCATCTTTAAATACTATGATCACTTTCATACATTGATGCTCATAAATGAAAGGAAACCAGAATGTGAGCTGGAGCAGGACAATTGATTCAAGGTCTGAGAGGGAGAGGCCATCTCTCCAGGTGTATGTACTGAGCCCAGCACAATGGGTCCCTTATCTATGACTGGTGCCTCCTAGGGGCTACTGAAATACAAATCAAATGATAGCATTTCTAAAGTCCAAGTAACTTATTCTGACTAATTATAGTTATGTTCATGATTTCATCCCCACAAAATCAGATTTGTGATGATATTCATGACCATTCTTCTGTCAATCCTTGCTGACTACTCTTAATTAAAGCAGGCTTTCCTAGAAAACCTTAATTAAGCTGTTGATTAGTTTCTAGCATCCTCTCCAATTCTGACATTAAAGTCATAGCTGTTGATGTCTCCAGATAGAGTCTGAGAGAGAAATCTTGGGCTATATGCTTAGGGGCTGCAAAACCACCTCCCCTATGCACTGTCTGTTTTGCTCCCTGTTTGCCCATGATGAAATTTCACAGAAACAGTTGACATTTCCTTGCCAAAGAGAAAAAAACAAAACTGAAAACCAGGAACCCCGATAATCTTACAGAACTGGGATGAGAACATGTACTGCCCTTCAAAAAGGTACAGCACAGAACTCACCAACCAGGGAGGACTATGGTGGTTTAAGCTACCTTTGTATCCTTCTGATCCTGGAATGCTCCGGGTTCTGGAGAGACACCTGGCATCACTTAGACAGCTCTGGGGGCCTCTGTAAGGCCATGTCTACACTGTGGGGACTATGGCTGTATAGCTAGGGCACCGCAGCTATTCCAGCATAACCCCGTAGCGTAGATGCAGCCTACACCGACGGAAGAGTCTTTTCTGTGGCTGTCAGAATACCACCTTCCTGAGTGACCCCACACTAGCTGTGTATATACCAGGGCTCAGGCTTGCAGAGCTATGGCACTTGCTCAGGGGGTTGCTCACTATGTCGAGCTAAGTTTTAAATGTAGAACAGGCCTATGTTATGGCAGTCTCCTTAGGCTGCCCTGAAAGCTACGAAACCGCCCGCTCCAGCCCTGTCTCTGACCCACACCCTATCTCAGGTCTTGTAAGGGGGAATCTTCAGAAGGCAGCTTCGCAGCCATCTTCCACAGTGCCTGTGCCCAGGGAATCCTCCACCAACTGTACCTGGGGTTTTTAGGGCCCCTTTACACCAATCCAGTCCTTTCACTTGGAGTGAGCAGGAATCTAACCCCTGGTTTCTCATAAGCCAGGGTAGCACTTATTCTTGTCACAGTCCACAAATTCTGTTCCATTTTAATGAGGCATCGTTTGAGCAAGCAGAGGTCAGGCTCAATTGTCTGAGCAGGTAACTGTCTGATGTAAGTCAAAATAAAGAAGCTATGCTAAGGGGTCAGCTAGATGTTGTGCCAACATTGATGCCTTTTATTAAAAGTGCTTTTTTCTAGAGAAAAAGGAAAGTTATGCTTCGGTCTAAAAGGAAGGTCATCAATGTCTTCACCCAAGGCTCTCGGAGCATTTTATAAACAATTAATTAATCCTCTCAACTTCCCTATCGTGTAGACATAATTAACTCCAATTCAGTTCCACAGGGGAAACTCGGGTGCGAGTAAATAGCTTGCTGAAGGTCATTCAGTGAGTCAGGAAGAGAACCCTAAATCTATAATTCTCCATCCTGTGCTATACCACTAGATTACACCCTCTCTGTTAGCAACTGCTTTACTTATAAAAGAGACAAGGTAGGCTAGGTAATATTTTTTTATTGGACCAACTTCTCTGGGTGGAAGGGACAAACTTTTGAACTTCAGAGAGCTCTTGACTTGAAGAAGAGCTCTGTGAATCGCAAAAGCTTGTCCTTTCCACCCACAGAAGTTGGTCCAATAAAAGATATTAGTTCACCGACCTTGTCTCTCATATCCTGGGACCAACATGGCTACAACACTATGAACAACAATGGAAGATACTGAATTTTACTTATAAAACATAGAATGAACTATCCATTCAAGACTGCCACCCAGCAGGGTGCAATAAGCCAGTGCAAGTGTGATCTACATCTGCTGTAGCTTATAACCTGAACAGAATTGTGTCCTAAATCTGAATCCTTAACCACTGATTACCATGCCCCTAAGTCACATGCATGGCCATTCTCAACCAGATATGAGTGTAATATCTTACATTTATATGAAGCCTGTAATGATCATAGGCCTCAGCCAGAGTTGGGGTGGAGCACCTATTTCTCCAAATTCCAGAGTTCTCAACTGTAGAGTCCCACAGGGATCCACTCTCTTCCTCATCTTCTTCAACAACTCTGTGAAGCTACTATGAGAGGCTGTGAAGCAGCAAGGAATAAAATGCCAGCAATATGCAGATAACACCAGCTCTACATCACCTTCACATCAGCCACAAAGAACACTATGTCCCACGTGTCCTCCAGTGAGGGAGCTCACTCTCAGTTAACTGAGACTGGCTGCAGCCTGGGTGCTCACCTCTCTAATTCTGGACACCAAAATAACTATGGTGAGCAAAGCACGGTTCTCTGTTTATGGCTGGTAAGAAGACCATGTCCCCACTGGACAGATGCAGACTTGACCATGGTGGTACATGGATTCATGAGATCCAGTCCTGGTTATTTGTAATTCTCTTTTCCTAGGTATGAAACCTCTGAACCGAAACAAACCTGCACCCTATTGAGAAAACAAGAAGCCCATCTACTCAGCAGTCCTAAGAGCCCACCACCTCAGCTCTCTGCGCTACTTCCCACTGGGTCAAAGGTTTTGGTTCTCATCTTCAAAGCCCTAGTTGCCTGAGGGACCCTCCATGAGCATCACCTCCCACAACATCTACCTTCCAGTTGAACAATGGAAGCATCAGCCTCCTGAGTGAAGTTTCCATGCAGAAGACAGAGCCTCCTTGGTGACTGGCCCATGGATATGGAACTCCCTCTAGAAAGGGATCAGGGTAGCCATGAACCTCAAAGCCTTCAGAGCGAAATGCATAACCCATATCCCTAACCAGGCCCCTTCACAATCTCACCACAGCTAAAATGAGACCTCAAACCAAAAAAGAAGACACAGACGTGTAAAATAAACTAAGTCTAGTCCCTCCTGACTGAAGGGAAGAGGAACAAAATATATCATCATGTGTGCACTTTTTAATGTTGGGAAGCACTCAGTTACCAGAGTAATTGGCAAGAGGGATAGAGGAGGAACATATGTAAGCCCGAGAGAGGATCCGAAAGCATTTTAACCAGATATACCCCACCTTATCACTAAATTGCAGCCACTTCTAAATTGGTCAGGTCTGTGGTTTTACTTCTCAGCAGAAAGGCAGCACAGGAACTGCTGAGTGCCTCTAGCAGCATTCTGAGGCAACGGCTAAACACTGATTCACCAGGAAGAATGCCAACTACTGAATCACTAGCCCTGCGTCCTGCAACACCTTGCTTTTCTTTAGAGGTGGCCCTTCCAAATACCAATCAGATCTGCTCTTCTTAGCTTATGTATTAGGGTTTTCTACGAATACTGTCACCATGGCATCTGAGCCTCATGCTACCATTCATGAATTTATCCTCTCAGTACTGCAGTGAGTTCCAACAGTGAAATGTTATTGCCCTTCTCATTTTGCATGTGAAAAATCAGGCGAGCCTTTTCAAAAATGGCATTTGATTCTGGGTGCTCAACTTGCCGTGTCTCCAGGTGGGTGACCAGAAAATAAGACATCCAAACTTAGATCTGGTCCAGAAATGCCACTTATTGTTTATGGGAAATTTGGGGGAAAAATGTTCATTTTTTTGGTCGAAATCTCCCACGTAAAGCTATCAGATGAAAAACAAAATAGGAAACATTGTTGATGTACAAGAACATTTTTAGTGAAAAATAAAAGGTTTTCAGTAAAAAAAAATTACCAAAAATGTTGGTTTTTGCAAATATTTTAATAATCAAGGAAAAGCCCGTTTTTGGTCAAACTTTCAAGCAGCTCTACCCAGAATCAAGGGGCACTCCTGACATTTTTGCTCTGAGTGAGTTTTCCTAGGTTACAGAAGAAGGCTGAACATGGAAGAGATGCCCTCTCTTCAGAGTCCCACTATGTCTAGTACCTGAGCCAGAAGAGCAGCCTTCCTTACTTTTGAGAAATGATGGGTGAATATCCTATTATGCTAGGACAGCGCCTTTGTGGACCCAAAGAGTTAATTAGTGTGCTAATTACATGCATTAGAAATGAATGTCTTAAATGAGGAAGATGAGTGTGGAAGCACAGCTGGATAGTCTAATAAAAAGAACAGGAGGACTTGTGGCACCTTAGAGACTAACAAATTTATTAGAGCATAAGCTTTCGTGGGCTACAGCTCACTTCATCGGATGCATAGAATGGAACGTAGAGTAAGAAGATATATATATACACATACAGAGAAGGTGGAAGTTGCCATACAAACTCTAGGAGGCTAATTAATTAAGATGAGCTATTATCAGCAGGAGAAAAAAACTTTTGTAGTGATAATCACACATAGTCTAATAGAACTCCAAGAATTTGATTGTAGAGTGGGCTTTTTAATACATGGCTGGTAAAATGATTTCATGCCTCATGCAGACTAAAATCTATAATCTACATACAAATGACAACAACAGTTCCTTTCTTGTGTGCAAACTGCCCACAAAACCCCACCTACAGAGAGATATGTGAATGTATCTCCAGGAAGAAGCATCTGGGAAATCCTGAGGTGCCAAACTGCCAGCCCACCTGCAGATAAGTGATTGCCAATACTGTGTTTGTTTTTTTTTAAATAAGAGGGGAACAGTTCCCTGGGGTGGTTATTTCTCAATGTACTCTGCACTCACACATCTCTAACTAAGGAAGACTAGGGACAAGAGAGAACCCTGCAACATATCTGAAAGGAAGAGGCGTAGGCCAGAGAACTGAGTCATTCCAGAACCACCCAAACATGCATCTGCCCCGAGGGGACATATTTTTGGTAACTTTACCTCCCTTTCACTTGGCGTGTTCCACACCCATTTTGTTAACTGACAGCTTAACTTGAAAGGTTTCCTTAACAGGAAACTATTAAAATGATGAGCATTTTTGTGGTTTATGGATTGATACAAAAAATGACCAGTTAAAAAAAAAGCTGTAGTAATTTCCATAATAACTTTTTCCATTCTTAAATAAACTTGGGATGGATCCCAAAGCATGTGGTTGACTGTCGTGTAATTAACAGCTAGATCCTTTCAGCATAACAGCTTTGTGAACAGTGTATAAATATGGATTTAGGCAATTGAAGTGCTAAACCTCAGAGCCCAACCCAACACATGCACGGCTGGTTCAAACCAGGCCTGGATCAGCCAAAATGTCTGTTAGAATTTGATGCAAAATCCTTCCACTTTAGCTTTATAGATGTTAAACACAGCTGTGGGGTTTTGTTGAAATCTCCCTGGAACGGAGGTTAGCTCACCCAATCAGAAGATGTAGAGAGATTTGCCTTTTCCCAAACTCTTTTTTGAAGCACAGGAAAACTACAAGCTCAGTCCAAACAATTCAGAACTTCCATATGAGTAACACAGACGGGCAAACCTCTCGAAGTCTGAGACCTTATTATTATCCTACCAATGGTATTTGTCCATTACTAGGTGGAAATGGTAGAATTATCAACATTAATGCAGAAAAGTTCAATAAATATTTGTGTTCCCTATTTGAGAGAAAAGCAGGTGATGTTGTCATATCATATGAGAACAATCTTTTCATTCCACTAGTATCTCAGAGGATGTTAAACAGAAGCTACTGATGTTAGACATCTTTAAATCAGCAGGTCTGGATAACTTGCATCCATGAGTTTTAAAAGAGCTGGCTAAGAAGCTCACTGGACCATTAATGTTGATTTTCAACAAGTCTTAGCACACCTGGGTAGTTCCAGAAGACTGGAAGAAAGCTAATGTTGTGCCAATGTTTTAAAAGGCAAACATGCTGATCCAGCTAATTATAGGCTAATCAGTGTGACATCAATCCCAGGCTAACTAATGGACAGGTTGATACAGGACTTGATTTATAAAGGAAGGAAATATAATTACTGCCAATCAATATGGGTTTATGGAAAATAGATCCTGTCAAACTAATTTGGTATCTTTTTTTTCATGAGGCTACAATTTGGTTGATAAAGGTAATAGGTTAATGTATTATACATTGACTTCTGTAAGGCATTTGACTTGGTACCACATGACCTTTTGAGTAAAAAACTAAAAAGATATAAAACTAACATGACAGACATTAAATTGATTAAAAGCTGACTAATTGATAGATCTTACAATGTAATTGGAAATGGACAATCACTGTCGAATGGGTGAGTTTCTAGTGGTATCCCTCACTAGACCTTCTTGGCCCTATGCTATTTAATATTTTTATTAATGACCTGGAAGAAAACAAAATAATCACTAATAAAGTTTGCAGATGACACAAAGATTGGGGGAATGGTAAATAATGGAGAGGACAGGTCACTGATACAGTGATCTATATCACTTGGTAAGCTGTATACAAACAAACAACGTGTTTTAAAACAGTTAATATAAATGTATACATCTAGGAACAGTGACTGGGGGCCATATTTACATGATGGGGGACTCTATCCTAGGAAGCAGTGACTCTGAAAAAGATTTGGGGCTCGTGGTGGATAATCAGCTGAACATGAACTCCCAGTGTGATGTTGTGGTCAAAAGAGCTAATGAGATCCTTGGATGTATAAATGGGAATCTCTAGTATGACTAGAGAGGTCATTTTACTTCAGTATTTGGCACTGATGTGACCACTGTTGGAATACTGTCTCCAGTTCTGGTGTCCACAATTCAAGAAGGATCTTGATAAACTGGAGAGGGTTCAGAGAAGAGCCATGAGAATGATTAAAGGATTAGAAAACTTGCCTTATAGTGATAGACTCAAGAAGCTCAATCTATTTAACAAAGCCCAATCTATTTAACAAAGAGCCAGTTAAGGGTTGATTTTATTACAGTTGATATGTACTTACATGAGGAAAAATAATTGCAAATGGGTTCTTCAATCTAGCAGAGAAAGGTACAACATAATCCAATGGCTGGTAGTTGAAGCTAGACAAAATCAGACTGGAAATAAGGTGTAAATTTGTAATGGTGAGGGGTAATTAACTTTTGGAACAATTTATCCAGGGTTGTGGTGGGTCTCCATTACTGACAATATTTACATCAAGATTGGATGGTTTCCTAAATGGTATGTCCTAGGACTTATTTTGGAGAAGTTCTCTAACCTGTGTTATACAGGAGGTTAGACTAAATGATCACAGTGGTCCTTTTCTGGCCTTGGATCCATGAGTCTATGAATTATTTATTGCTTGTATTATTGTAACCCCTAAGAGCCCCAATCATGGGCCAAGACCCCACTGTGTTAGGCACCGTATAAACATAGAACAAAAAGACAATCTCTGTCCCAAAAAGAGAGTTTGATTTGAGATAAATGTATTCCAAACCAGACTTCTGGGGTCAAAAATTAGCTGGAAAGCTCATGAGAATTTTCATGGGAAGTTTCCTGTAGGTGTCTAAGTTTTGGCCAATTATGAGATACTGAGAAAATATCTTTTCTTATCAGTAATATTGTGAATAATTAATACTTAGCATGTTATGGGATTTTCATCCTTCAGTCTCAAAGTGCTTTACCAAGGTGCTTTATTATACCCATTTTACAGATGTGGATACTGAAGTAGTGGGAGGCTAAGTGCTGGATCAGGGCCTTGTCATTTACCTAATATTTCCAGTCTCAGACAAAAGCAGAAGGTGCAGAGGTGCATGACATGTAAATTTAGGTCAGTTTCTTATTTTAACTGAGCTCACCCGCAAACCCCCTAATAAATATTCTATAGCTTTTCTGTATTTCCATTTCCTCTGTCTGTGTGTTATTTCTGTGTTTTTGATAGTAGAGGAAAAGTTTTGTTATCCGGCATGTTGGGGAGGATGCGGGGGGGTGGGGGTGTGCCGTTAAGTCAAAAATTTTGGCTAACTAAGAGGAAGAAGACGAGGAGTCCGGTGGCACCTTAAAGACTAACAGATTTATTTGGGCATAAGCTTTCATGGGTAAAAAACACACTTCAGATGCATGGAGTGAAAATTACAGATACAGGCATAAATATACTGGCACATGAAGAGAAGGGAGTTACCTTACAAGTGGAGAACCAGTGTTGTTTGGGTGTAGGAGGGGGCTCAGGGCTGGGGCGCAGGAGAGGGTGTGGGAGGTGCTCGAGGCAGGGGGTTGGAGTGCAAGAGGCGTTTCAGGATGCCGGATCTGGGCGGCGCTCACCTCAGGCAGCTCCCCACAAGCAGTGACATGTCCCTGCTGCTTCTAGGCGGAGGCGCAGCCAGGCGGCTCTGCGTGCTGCCTCCACCTCCGGCCAATGGGAGCTGCAGAGCCAGTGCTCGGAGCCCGCGTGGCCATACCTCCACTTAGGAGCAGCAGGGACATGTCACCGCTTGTGGGGAGCTGCCCAAGGTGAGCACCACCCGGATCCAGCACCCCAATACCCCTCCCATGCCCCAACTCTTTTCCCTGAGCCCCCTCCCACATCCAAACTCCCTCTCAGAGCCTGTGCCCCGCATCCCCTCCTGAAATGCTGGTTTCTAGAGCTTTCCGGTTGGTAAAGTGCCGAATAACACAGCTTTTACTGTACATGGTTTCATTCTCACCATGCACTGAAAGGGGCTGCTTCTGAGAAGATCAACCTAGAATGATGAGGATATATGGATTTGGGGTGGAGGGGGAGTTCCATAGGCCTTTGTAGGAGGGAAGTTAAAATGTGATGAGCAATCTCTGCTTAGTTCGCTAGTCCAGTTTTGTGGTCAGAGCAAGGGGTTCAGGGCCTGATTCAAAGTCCATTGACGTCAATGGAAAAACTTCCACTGACTTCAGTGGGCTTTTGACCAGGCCTTAGTGGTTGGGAGGGGGCCACACGGCCAGAGGAAAATGTCACAATTGTTTTTATGAATTTGATGAACTTTTTTTTGGACAAAATTCAAAATGTGGACAGACATTTTTATCAGTACTTTGAAATTTAGAATTTTTCTACCAGCTGTTATTTGGCAACAAGAGTCTCACACAGATGTAAATCAAAGGGACATTGATGGTATGGTCCCAGCATCAAAATAATGTGAGTGAAGAACAAGGCTCCTAAAGTCTCTTCCTGACTCTTGCACACCAGGTACAGAGACAGATCTTCAGCAGGTATAAATCCACATAGCACCATTGTTCTCAATTAAATCAACTTACACCAGCTGACGATGCAGTCTACCGCTTGTATGAGAGAGACTGTATATATATATATATATATATATTGTACATAGCATGTGGCACAAACCCCAACCCTCTAGGAGAGATGCAAAACTGACCAGGCAGAATGCCCAACTTGTATAGGTGGTGTGGATTTGGAGAGTTCTGGAGAGTCCTTTTCAGTGTGAAATGTTCTGTAAATGATATGTACGTCTAATGGTGACAATTCAGGAATGTTCCACATCTGTCTTCACTCCTTGTATTTTTAGTAGCCTAGTAATAACATGATTAGTAGAGGAGGAGGTCCGAGATAAAAGAGAAGATATAAAACAGATGAAAAAAGTACCAGAGGGAGCCTTTCATTAATCATTTCAATCCACTAATACATTTAATTCCAGGAAGTATCTTGATGGGTAAACTTGAAATCAAATGGTTAGCCACTTATTTTGCTTGAATCCAGCATTGAAAAGGGGAATGATCTATTCAAAACACTTGAGCCTCGTTCTTATTTTGCATTTTGAGAAGTAATTCTTCGTTTTCTTGCCTCCAACAAAGAAGGTGTAAATTGTTTAGTCTTTCAGGCTGGATGAAGATGACTCAAAAAAAAAATAAAGAAAGAAAAATCGGATCTTCTCCTTCTTTTCTTCAGCACAGGATCTTTTGAACACCTGACTTTCCGTCCTCAAACCCCATCCCAGAAAAATGTAGCTGCACTCTGCTGCCTTTATCAAACACATTTTTCTTCCTCTTCTTCAGGGAAACAAATGTGTCCAATGGACATTTTTTATATTTACGGTTTGCATTAAAAAATGAACTCAAATTCCAAAATTCAGAACTAGGCACCGATCTGTAGTTTGCAGGGGGTAGGAGCCTATCTATCTTGATTCTTATCTTATGGTGGAGGGTGTTTCTTCATCTCCAAAAAACTAACAGGATGTTAGTTGCCGTTAGGAAAGGAATTGAGAACAAAACAGAAAATATCATAATGTCACTACATAAATCCAGCGTACGCCCACATCTTGAATACTATGTGCAGCTCTGTTTGCCCCCATCTCAAAAGGTACAGAGAATCAGAAGGGCAACAAAAATTATTAGGGTTGTGGAACAGCTTTTGGGTGAGGAGAGAGAAATAAGACAGGGACTCGTCAGCTTAGAAAAGAGATGACTAAGGGGGGTTATGATAGAAGTCTATAAAATCATGACTGGTGTGGAGAAAGTGAATAGGGAAGTGTTATTTATCCCTTCACATGACACAAGAACTAGGGGTCACCTAATGAAATGAATAAGCAGTAGGTTTAAAACAAACAAAAGGAAGTACTTAATCACACATCAGTCAACCTGTGGAACTCCTTGGCATGGAATGTTGTGAAGACCAGAAGTATAACTGGATTCAAAAAAGAATGAGATGAGTTCATGGAGGATAGGTCTGTCAATGGCTATTAGCCAAGATGGCCAGGGATGCAACCCCATGCGCTGGGTGTCTCTAACTCTCTGACTACCAGAAGCAGGTGCTGGATCACTGTTCAGTTCATTCTCTCTGAAGAAACTAGCCCTGGCCACTGTCAGAGTCAGGATACTGGGCTAGATGGACCATTGGGCCGACCCAGTATGGCCGTTCTTATGTTCGTATTGTCCCAAGGCAAAGCACAACATTCTGTAGGTTTTCTCATAGCATTTGCTACTAATGATTCAGAACAGATCTCAAAAAGCCATTTCACATGACCATCCCCTATTCCAATTCACTCTCTTCTGGTCTTCCCTCATCAGAGATGGGTCTTTTGTGCTAGCTTAGGGTTGTCTTCTGAAGAAAGGCTGCTGAATTATTGGCATGGTTTGTGGATACACAGCCTCATGGTGTCAGGGAACCTCAGGTTGTTCAAGCATTTGGGTTGAATTCTGTTCCTAAAAGGAGAGCATTTGTGTCATTACCTTTTCATTGCCTATTATTTTCAAGCCTCATATAGCACTTGTGTGAATGCCCTTCAATTGCAGAGCACCCAGAATTCCAGGTAGGCATTGAAGGGAATTCATCAAGCACGTTCTCCTCTTATTCACAGTCAGGGAATGCCATTAGTATTGGGGGCTGGGAATTTCAAACCAATTCCCAAAGGGATAAACTGGCAGAGGAATTTCAACCCATTGGGAAATCTTATATACAGGGATGTTTGACAACTGGGACTAAAGAGTTTAGTTTGATGTCTGAATTGGGACCTGACTCAAAGATGCCATTGGTTTCCTTCTCTCTCCCATCTCCATTTCTTATTCTTGGCAAATGCCTCACAGACAAGCAAAGCTTCTAAAGCCAAAAAACTGTTGATTTACATGGAATAGAGATCAGGCTCTAGGGGCTCTACGTTCCACAATTTCCACTAATTTCTATCCCGTCAGCAACTTTTAAAATCTCACCCATAAGATCTTGCATTTCTAGACTGAAAACTCCTCAGGACAGTAACCATCCTTCTGTCTCTTGTTCATGGTCAAGCACACTATTGACAGATAACAAATGGAACAACAATAATCTGATCCAGTCTTTTACTGGAACATATTCCTGTTCTGTATCCTGTTGAGAGTCCTCTTATGGCCCAGTGCATTATGGACTCAATGACCATCTTAAGTTTAGTTGTTGCCTGTGATAACAAAGGATCAGACCTTCTCCCAGAGCACAGCCCAAGTCACCATGTACAAGTGAACTATGAATCTAGTTGTTCATTTCTAGCACTCCAGAAAAAAAGCCACTCCATCATCATGACCATAAATGTGAAAGCTGTAAAGTTTTAGTGAGATCTTGTTCTAAATGTTTAAAGCCAGCATAAACTGGCAGAGGAATTTCAGCCCGTTGGGAAATCTTATGTACAGGGATGTTTGACAATTGGGACTGAAGAGTTTAGTTTGATGTCTGAATTGGGACCTGACTCAAAGATGCCATTGGGTTCCTTCTCTCTCCCATCTCCATTTCTTATTCTTGGCAAAGGCCTCACAGACAAGCAATGCTTCTCAAGCCAAAAAACTGTGTTCTTGGTGGGGTCTAACAGGTTATATCCGAGAGACTTCTGCAGGGCATGCACAGTGAAAGAGGCTTTCCAGCTGAGTCATTAGAGGCACAGAACAAGGCTGAGTTTTCTTTGGATGAGATATTCATTTCTGTCGCCCTCCAAACCTGCAAGTCCAGGCCAAGAACTATTTTTTTCTCTTCTCTTAGGGCACCCCATGACCTGTAGGAGATTTATAACTTTTTCAAAGAAACAGGTGCCAGAACAGTCATGATAATTTGGTAAATTCCATTCCTCTGGGCACAATCCAGCTACAGGGAAACTGGGAGGACCCAGCACTTTGAACAGAACTCAGGCAAATTTCCACTTTGAGCTGATTCCCAAACTAATGTCTTCAGCAAAAGACCTTTTTTACCATGGTTGACTACTGTCAGGGAGAAACTTATCTCAGCTCCAGTGTCTGATCTGGATGATCCCTTTATATAAGAGAGGTTATTTTTTTTCTGAAATGATGGAACTGGAAGGAACACACAGAACCTTTTGTATTCCCTTTCTACGTCACAGAAGAAGATCTGAACTGCACAGTGAATGATCAATAGATGTGGTTAGAGAGCTTATTCCTTCACTCTCCCACTTCCCTGGTCCTTCTCGCATGAACAGAGAGCAACAATACCTGAAGTCCGAACGTGAAAACAATTTGATGTTTATTGGGGTGAACTTCCACCAAGCTTAAATCCAAGTTCCTTTCTCCTTATTTTCGAATCCCAACTTACTTCCTGTTTGCCCCTAATTTATATAGTAATATCCTTAGCTATACCTTAACCAATCATTCTACTGAAATTTACCTAACCAATCCTAACATATTGTAACATGATTAGCTAACCAATTATATCCCACCATCTTAATTAGTTTACACCCAGCAAAATTAATTATACAGCAGACAGAAACAATCACAGAGCCAGACAGAGACCATGCAAATAAACAATAGCAATGTGGGAACTATAATGACAAAACAATACAGAAGTGAGGATTTCACAACTACATCTATAAAGACATAAGGGTTTCCCAGCTGTGTCTATTGATAAGCGAGTTCTTACCAGACAGAAAACTATCAACCTAAATATCCTTTTATTCTTCTAGGCTCTTCCCTTTCTCTGGAGGTGATAGATCGGATCACCTTCCTAACAGCCCCATATTGACTAGTTTGGAATGTGAGGAGGTGACCATACGCTTCCCAGCTTATGGCTGCCTCTGCTGCTTAGCCAAAGGCATTGGCCTAAAAACAGGGCCTCAGACTGTCACAGTGAGAGAAGGACTTTACACAGATTCTTTCTTGTATACCGCTATTACTAGCTAAATGATAAACATATACCTACATTCTTAAAGTATAGGCCTTTACAGGCAGGCCTGAATATCTATATCCTAACAGATGTCTTTTATTAGGTGTTCTGTGCAGCCAACTCTTGACCAGAGATAGATATTCTTCCCACTGCCAGTGTGAACAACCAACCCAGGCCCACTGGGAAGTTAACGTAGGTGAAAAAAGGAACTTTAAGTTGACCTGTTCCAAAGACGTTCTTGCTAATTGCCCTGTGAATATAGAGAGAAGAGTAACATTATACACCTCAACAATGAAAAGTGATGCCAGCAGTTGAAAGGAGGAATTTAGTGCATGATAGCTTGACCATTGGAGAACTTTTCACGTATTGGTTTCAAGCTGTTGTGGAAGCCACAGCCCTCCTTTCGTCAAGGATAGCAGGAACAAAGCCCTGGCTGGGATGATTTGGTTGGTGTTGGTCCTGCTTTGAGCAGGGGGTTAAACTAGGTGACCTTCTGAGGTCTCGTCCAACCCTAATTTTCTATGATTCCAACACAGAGCCTTCTTCCTTTATTTTTTTCTAGTCTTCACCCTGTCCTAGAGTCACATTTCCACCCTTCCCATCAGTGGCCTGTCTCTGTTTCTCTCTCTCCTGGGTGTCATAAATAAGATCAAAAGGCCTGGGCATCCATTTCACCTCCCCATGATGCCATTGGCTCAACCTCCCTGGCGGTGTTTACGTTGTCTGAAAGACACTTCTTTGCCTGCTTCAGAAATGCAGAGTTAGATTCCTATCCAAAAAGAAAAGGAGTACTTGTGGCACCTTAGAGACTAACCAATTTATTTGAGCATAAGCTTTCGTGAGCTACAGCTCACTTCATCGGATGCATACTATACTTTTCACAGTATGCATCCGATGAAGTGAGCTGTAGCTCATGAAAGCTTATGCTCAAATAAATTGGTTAGTCTCTAAGGTGCCACAAGTCCTCCTTTTCTTTTTGCGAATACAGACTAACACAACTGTTACTCTGATTCCTATCCAAACCACCTACCCCCCTTCCTGGATTCCTAGAGAGTTGGACCAGAAAACAACACTTGCTTCAGCCAGCCTTCTGGATTTAGCTCGACGTCTAATGCTCTCCTATACCGTATCTGCAAGAATGATGCTGCAACCACCTTCCTTGATTTTCCATTCCATTTGCTTCCTACTATACTGGAGGAAAGAAAATCTAACAGAAGCCATTCCTTAGTGGATTATTTTCGGTACACATTGTAGCTGAAAATTGTAGAAACAACAGAGATATGTTGCCGAAATGTCTAAATTAGACAGGACCAGGGTGCTGAGATCCAGCTGTGAAAATGCACAATGAATTTCATCACAAAGATCTTCCCAAAGAGAATCTGGATTGTGCTATTTGCAGCTTCACAGAGAGACTTGGCATGAAGAGGATTTTTCCAGTATTTTCCCAGCGGGGTCCAATGGCTTGTAGAGAGGTTCCAAAGAGCCCCATGATTGATGCATGAACATATGTAAGAGGGAAAAAAATCTCATTGCTTCTTCACCTCTAAATCCCACAGATTTGCATACCGAAGCATGCTGGAAGTAACCACATTTCCTCTCTTGGACATCTCAGTGCTCCACTCTAGTATCTGAGCACCTTCTAGAACCTCATTAAATGATGTGACAAACACCGATTGTGTATGCACGAGGGCACTTAGATCTGGTGTCATTTTTTGCTTTATCTGTCTTATAAATTATGCATACTCTATGTGTGTTTATATTAGAGAAGGCAGGTCAGACAAGTGTGTCTTGCACTGGGAGAGGCAGGTGTGTGGTGTCTCTTAGGTCAGATGTTCCCGCCACAGCCTTGAAAACTGTCCGAGAAAATTGTCTCCTGCACAGGTGAATTTTACCCTTGCCATGGACAGCTCCATAGTGTCTGGGAGTTGCAGTTATTGACCAGGGTCTTTATCCAGGATCTTAGGTGCTCATTCAGAGCTGCTGGGTCCAGACTGCTGAGTGCCTCGAAGATAAGGATCAAGAGCTTGGACTTGATATTGCACGAAAAGCTGATGTGGAGAGAGAACGGCAGGTTTGTTGTGGGTTTGTGTGCTGTTTAAAGCTGGGGGAGGTGTTCTGAGATGGACATTTTCTACTCTGGTTATTGCAAAATCCTGGTCAGGATTATGGGCTGTAGCTAAAAGTTATGAGCTGATAGCCACACGGTCTCTGTAGCATGAAGGAATGTGTTTTCTGTGTGTCTGTACAGTGCCTCACCCAATGGGGCACCAGGTTGATTGATAGCTGTAAGTGCTATCAAATTCCAAAGAAATAAGTAATAAAAGTGCCAAGTTTTCACATGAAGAGAGTGAGGGAAAAAACGTTTTCACCATTAAGCTCGAAATAATATTTTTTCCCACAACACGTTGAGTTCCTTTCCCTTTTTCCCCTACATCTGAGAAAATTCATTTCAAGGCCCTATAAGCAAGTGAAAATGGCGAAAGGTCAGCGGGGGCAAATTTAGGGTTTTGCTTGTTAAAAAAAAAACTTTCACCATGTTTTGCAATGAAAATCTGTGTGTGCTGGAGCAAACTTTACCCTAAATCAAATTAGCTGAGCTCCTATGATTAGTTGTAAAGCAAAGCAAAACAACAACAAAAAGCAGAGTTATCTCTGCACAGCTTTAATGAGTTGCTATAATCTGTCTCCATGTTTAGCTACAAAATAAGACTTCGGAGGGGACAGGCTAGGTCAGGGGAATGGTAATCGGATACAGAACCTTTCACCTTGAGGTCAACAGGTCAAATCCATCCCAGCTTGGAAGTGACCAAAAGTTATTAAATGTCCTTTCAGAGTCTCAAAGGCAAATGGCAACGTGTTGCTTTTATTCCCACCATCTGGAAGCTGTTCATTGTCCTATATTAAATGAATAGATGGTCTCCGTTGAGATAAGTGTCAGAACAATGGTCTTGAGCACAACGCCCAGTTAGCCAGAATAGTTTACATCACAAAAATCACCATCGCCGTTGGCACTAATTTGCCTGTTTGTTGGCAGTCCCAGGAAAGAGGTTAAGGACTAAATTGGCCACAGTGATTGGCTCACCCTCTAACTCCTGATGTGATCCCTTTGGGTCATCACTGAGACACACAGGTAGCTTGCATTTCTGTTGCTCGTGCTGTGCATGGTCTGTGGATATATCAATAGATAAATGGGATTGTCCACATTCAAGGGCCCTACAGTGGCATGAATAAAAGCTACATCCAGGTCCAGTGAGCAGGTTACACAAATAAACTAAGAGCAAACAGTGAGAAACAGACTGTACTGAAAAAGTATCAGTCATACAAATCTGTTGAAAGATGTTGTGAGTTACACACGTGCCCTATACATGAGATGTACCTCCAGGTGATCCATTACGTATATGGAAGGAGTGCTGTATAAAGTAAAAGAAAACATAAGCTTCTTTTCCTCTCTCATAAATCAGAGTGTGTATTTTTTTTCCCAGGGCGAGGTGAAAGACTGATTTTTGTCCAGTACAGTACTGCATATATCTTAGCTTCTGATTTTAAGGAAATGGCACAATTTATGAATTATGTGACATGTTATGTTGTCAGTTTTAGCAAATACAGTGATAGCTACCTAACTCTTCATTTAACCCTTGGGTGCTTCTCAAACACCATCCCTTCTTCCTGACTGCTGCTTAGCAATATATTTAAGGTATGCGGATTTTCTTTCTATCTTTCTTCTCATGTAAATTTAGTGAGAGTGTCAGCCTATTTAGGATTAGTGGGTGGAACCAACCAAAGCAACTGAAGGCCCAGCCCCTTCGGTGAGGGCCCGCCCACAGAGCCCAGGTAACAGCTGAGGCCAGGGGATGAAAATGAACAAACAGAAATGGGGGGTGCATGTCTGAGGGACAAACTGAGGAACTAGAAGGGGACACTGAACAGAGAACCCCAAACAATGGCCAGCCCTGGAACGTATAGTCCTCTTTCCCCCAACCCTCCATAGAACCAGTCACATGTGGGCAGCAACGGTGCAACCTTCCCGGCCGCACCACACAGCGGGCACCCGGTTTGGCAGTCTGAGTGGAGAGACCAAGGATTTAGGGGGCCTGGAATATGAAATAATCTCTCATCCACAGAGGTGGTACTTTCCAGGCAGGGTGAGTCACTTCTGGTGTAATGGTATGGAGAAGCTTCCACTGTTGGCGTTCCCGACATGATCTCAGACTGGCCTCTTACACAAACAGTAACACCAAGTTTTGGTTTTAATTAAAAGAATAAAACAATCCCTGAATTGGATTTTCAACTAAGTTTTGATTGGAAAGTAAAATAACAATGACTTGCCATCCTGATCATTTCTGCCTTCCTTCAGGCATACACACGTTTGCTTTATAGCTCTTCTCCCAAATCTCCAAGCACTTCACCTATTGAGGCCTCCCAGCACTCCTCTGAGGGAGGTAAGTGTTATTGCAGCTGTTTTATAGATCGGCAAACAGAGGTGCAAGGCAATGAAGTTACTTGCCCCGGGTCCCACAAAGAATCCATGTTGGAGCTGGGAATAGAACCCAAGTCCCCCGGCCCCCCAAGGTCAAAGTCATCCCTAGTGGAACTCTAATGGAGTTATAACAATGACGAATTGGACCCCGGTCCTGTTCCTAAACCACCTGACCCTTTAACGTTTCTATTGTTGTAGTTCTAGAAGCCACCCCATTGTACTAGGTGCTGTACGATTGTATTGTAAATGGGAGTTCCTACACAAAGATCTTACATGCTTCACTTCTTTATAGGCCGTAGAATCCTATTAAATGTAAATATTTCTTTTGCTGTACAAAGCCTCCACTTTAAGCCAAGCCCACAGTGAAGCTATAGCTTGTACAGAGCCATGAACTGAAACCATCTGAGACTTTATTATGAACCGTTCATTGTAAGCAAACTCGCTGTGCCTCTGAGATTCCATAAACAGAGTTAGTCAGATACCTTATTAATACATTATCTGATACATTATTAATAGTGACTCCTACAATCTACTCTCTCATTGAGATCAATTATTCAAGTACCTGTCAAAGCTTCCAGGCATAATCAACAGTGCACAGATCTATACGCAGTGTTGACTGCCAGGCAATGTGCTTAGCTGGGAGTTTGGTACC
Organism: Lepidochelys kempii; assembly: GCF_965140285.1. Taxonomy (NCBI): domain Eukaryota; kingdom Metazoa; phylum Chordata; order Testudines; family Cheloniidae; genus Lepidochelys; species Lepidochelys kempii. The sequence continues at coordinate 100,740,729 of NC_136387.1, read as the reverse complement.
ATAACTTTGTTTTGAAATCCTTTTCCTGCCATTTCCTTTTCCACTGAATCTTCTACTCTGCTAAATCAGCTCTGCGGAAGCTACGCAGCCTGTCAATCACTGAAAGCAAAGGCTGCCTCAGAAAATCTGGCACCCTCGAGCAGTAGGAGCTTGTTATGTTGAGTTGATGCCTGTATCTTCGCTACCTATATTTTAGCTGCCATTCCTTACTCCCAGTTTTAGTTTCCTCCTCCAAAGGTCTTGCTTTCTGCTCCTGTACAGTACTTCAGTATTGAATGTGTAGTAGTTTGCAGGGTTTCTTATAATTGTTTTAAAGGAACATAGTCAAGATATAAATCAAACCTCAAAAACAACGTCTTAGCTAGGGCATTTATAGCATCTTAGATTATTACAATTGAAAGAACCATTAAAATCAGGCTCACTGGAATACATTTATTATTATTTATTTGGATTGCTATAGCACCAATGTTATAAACACATATGAAGAGAAAGTCTCTGCCCTGAAGAGCTTACAGTTGGAAGAGACAAAACAGACAAAGTGTGGGAGAGAAAACAGATGGGAATTGAATAAGCCAAGATCACACAGAGCTGAGAATAGAGCAGATCTGAATCCTAATACAGTGGCCTCTCCTTGGACCACACAGCTACATGATGAGCAAATATGCTGTTTGCTTATGTTTTGTATGTCACCTTGTTTGGATAGGGAAACAAGGCTGGACAGCTTTACTTTCTGATTCTGGTCAGTTTCACTTTTTGGCTGTGTGTGCTTATGTCCCATGAGTTATTCAACCTCTAGATGTCACTCTGTATTATCCAGAGTTTCTGTGGTCCCTGGTAAATAAGGGAGACAAACCTGGGACTCAAGCTGTGTGGAAGCCTGTTTGTTTCTTTGTGGCTGTTTTCTCTAATAAATACCTCCCACTTATGAATGACCAAGATTCCATACATCACGCCAAGCACAATGTTATTCTGTGTAGGTTTCAAACCCTGCAAGGAAATGTTTAAATGCCCAATCCTCAAGAACACTGGTTATCTTAGGAAGAACATAGCATGAAAATCTTTCTATTCATGTGAGGTTTTTAAAACCTAAATTTTGTGCCTAAACTAAGGTGACATTCACTTGGCTTAAGTGGGATTTAAGTGTGTCCTGAGGCCTGGACTAGCCCTCAGCACAGTGGTGAATTTTACCCTAATTAGCAATCTGATCAAAGTCTTACTAGGAAGAAAGTTCAACTTAGAGAACCACAAACTTCAGTGAAACTGAACCCCATCTTCTCCTTGCAGCCTAGAGCACAGACCTCTTCTAGGCTGATGCCAGGATGTAATGAGATGGGTATCACCACATGGTATACTGACCAGCTGAACCCCAGAAGACTTGTAAAGTGCTTTGGGATCCCTTAATATGATAGATATTACATAAATTTAAGATTTTTGCAATTATTCCTGTTATGCGTTATTATTCATTACTAGTCCAGTTCTAATTACCATTAATCTTGGATCAGCTGGGGGTTAGTGGAGTTACTTCTGTGTGCTTTCACAGGGTGAACCTTTTGTTATAGAAGACTTGGGCAAGTGACCTAAAGATCCCATCTCCCACCAGATACAGACAACTGAATTTGAGGTGTAGCTCAGAAGCTGGTCCAGCAAGAGTTTTACTTGATTAAGGACCTCAGAATTTGATCATGGGTGCTGGAACTCGGGGTGTGGCGAGTGCTGCAGCACCCCTGACTTGAAGTGGTATCCATGTTATATAGGATTTACAGTTTGGTTCAATGCTCACAGCACCCACACTGTAAAAATTGTTCTAGCACAGCTGAACTTGATTCCCAATCAGAAACCTTGAAACATGTTTAGTCTGTGTCTCTGTGAGCAACCCCTCCTATCTGCTGCTTGTGCTATTTAATTTCAATTCTATTGGTAACCGCAGAGATATAGCTCAAGATTATATCCCGAAAGAACTCCCATTCATCTCACAATCCAGTTCAAAACTCCTTGGCTTGTTTTAAAAACTTTCCTGGACTTGCTCTAGCCAACTTGACAGACCTTGTCTCTTTCTCTCTCCTCTGCCCTTTCTGATGCAACTGCCCACCTAATCCTCGCCTCTTCTACATCCCTTCTTGCAACCTCACGCCTTATGGTACAAGAGCCTTCTCCTATGCATGTAATGCTATCTGCGAGAGCCTTTCCTGTATCTGTCTTATTCTCTGTATCTCTTCAGATGCCATCTGAAAACATATCTTTCCTTTCCTGCCTGTGCCTTCCCCTATTGGTATTATATAGTAGTCACGGTACAATGTGTTTGCCCCCAAGGTTTCTCTAATTTCTACCACATAGGCCTTATCTATACTAGGAAATTACCCATTGCTGATAACTGTGTCAATGACAGTTACAGCTGAGCTGGTACTGAATGCAACTTCACTACAAATGTAGCCAAACTTAAGCATGATCAACGCTGTTTCAAGAACTGCTGCTTGCTCCAAACTGGTTTTAACCATGGTTTTCTGGCACCTGTTGTCAGCAATGGTTAATTTTCTCAGGCCATACAGTCCAGTGTCTTGTTACTTTTAATTCTGTAAAGCATTTTGGGCTGTGTTCTGTCCAAATAAGGTTGCAAACACAACCCAGCATAGTGCTTTACCGTCATTAGTATTGCCACACACTTCAATGGTAATAAACACTTTCCCCGCTAGTAAGTGAGGAAAAGTGTTGAAAACTTGGAAACCATTCAGAAAAGAGCTACAAGAGTGATTCAAGATCTGGATTCTGCCATATAACAAGAGACTTAATAAGCTCAATGTATTCTATTGAAGATAAGGTTAAGGTGACCTGATCACAGTCTACAAGTATTTACTTGGGGAAGAGATTTTTGGATCTTACACAGCTTGTTAAACTAATAGAAAAAGTCATAATGAGAGCCAATGATTGTAATCTGAAACTATTCCAATTCATATTTGAAATAAGGTGCAAAATTTTCACTGTGAGGGTAATTAACCATGGAACAACTTGCCTAGAGACATAGTGAGTTCTCCATAACTTGCAGTCTTTAAGCCAAGATTGGATATCTTACTTAAAGAAGTGCTGTAGCTCAAACAGAAGTTATGATCTCGATGCACCAATCACTGGCTGAGATTCTATGGCCTGTGTTATGCAGGAGGTCCAGGTAGATGAGCAGTGTGGTCCCTTCTAACCACAGTATCTATATGAATCATCAAGTGTTTGCAGCACCAGGCCTATAAGTTGTATCATATTATACAAGTGACTTCATGCTTATTTTTCCTAAAGGCCTGGGAAAAAGCAGTCCTGACATTTCCTTTCCTGTAATATATTTACTTGTAAGAGGCCAGCACCATGATTACATGGGAGGGGGGAAACCCCCCAATTATAATGATAAAAGAAAGGCATCCGCGATGTATAAAATATCAGCCAGAGACCTTCTCCATTTGAGTTTAATTCAATAAAAGCAGTGAATCTATTTATTTTTACCAGTACAATTTTTTAAAAAAATAGACTCAAAATATTTTTCTTTAGATTTGTGGCTCCAGCAGCTGCAACTGAAACCAGCAATCAGAGAAGCCCCTTGTTTTTATTGGAGCTGAAGTGCCTCGTTGAAAATGGATTGGATTACGGGGATCAATCAGCGGCAGGTTGAGGAGGCTGAGGGAACTCTGCCAGTATAACAGCTGCCAAGAGCAGCGAAAATCCTAGACCTAGCGGCGGGTCCTAATGTACTGGAAAATCCATTGTTTTACACCGAGTTTTGAAGATAGGAAGTGGATTCAATTGCAGAAGGGTGCAAAAAATAATAATTCCACCCCAAAACTTCCTTTGTTCTATTGCATGAGACTGAAAGGAAAACAAAGTCCATGGCTATGTTGACTGCATGTATTTTCAGCCAGGGACAGGAGATAAAAATGCCCATCATCTTGGGGCATAACTTGGAAAACGAGAGGTGCTTTGGGTTTCCATAGCACTCTGTTCAAGGTTTGGAAATGATACTAAGACCTGATTCGATCAGGCATCAGGCTCTTCTGAAGAGGAGCTGAGAGCCATCAAGTCCAGCTGAAATTAATGGGAGTTTACAGTGCTGAGGGCCACTCAGTAGGTATGGAGCACTCTCAAAGAATCGGGCCCTAATTCATTTCAGAATGGGTTGAGCCACCCAATTCCAGACTAGACAACAGAACTGGTCAAATTATGAATTGAAAATGATAGTAGGTCAGAATATCCGTATGTAAACAATGATAGAAAGATAGATCAATTAACTTGGTACCTTTTTAGGTTTCAAAACCTATCCTGATTTCCATGATTATAATAGTTATTTGTAACTATTCATCAGATAGTTTGAATGAACATTTTTTAGCCTACTCATTGCTTGTAACTGTTCTTCACTTGTCAATGGAATGGAAAGTCCATTTCACGGTGGATTTCAAAATGTATTTTCATTCCAATTTGAAACAAAAAAACAAGTATTTCAAAATTCTTTGCAAAGGAATCTCCTGGGGGAAAATTCATGTCAGATCAATCAGAATGTTTTCTTTTGAGAAAATTGAAATGGATTGTTTTGATTTTGACTTTTTAAATTTTATATTACAAAGATATAATATAATACTCCAAAAGAAAGCTGCGAAACAAAAAGGAGTTTTGAATGGAAAAATCATTCTGCAAATGTTAAAATGACACATTTCGATATTGTCAGAACTCCTCCCCCTTTTGTCTCCAAAACAACATTTGGACAAAATCAACTCAAATTTGTAAAGTGTTTTGATTTCAGCGGAATTCTGTTTTCTGTCCAAACCCCATTTCTTCAATTTTTTTCCACGAGCTCTATTAGATTCCCATGCTTGGTCCTAGAAGAAGTGGGGAGCGTTCTGCCCATAGAATGCCCAGGAGGGAATGCCTCATCATTCAATAATGAGGGGATGGTTAAGGAAATGGTGGTGTGTGATAAACACCACAGGAAATTTGATCTTCCTGGGTGACAAGAATGATGACAGTTATATGGCACATAGAGGATGCAGGAGGAAGTAAGTACAATAGAAGGAGAATACGAGGATGCTGAGGAGCCCTCTATTCTCCTAACTGTTATGTGAAGAAGAGTGAATAACCTCAAACTGTTTAGGGGGTTTCCCTTAAGAATAGAGATGGGCCCCCGAGGTGCAAAATCTGGATCCAGATCCAAGCTTCTCCTGAACCAAGCACTATGAGACTCCAGGGACAAGGTTCAGTTTGTTGGAGATATAAGTCAGCACAAAGTTTGGCTGCAAATCCTAACTTCCACAAAGAAGATGCTATTCGTTCCCTGTTCAAATTCCTCCCTCAAGCCCATCCCCTCCACAACACCTACAAAAACCAGGCTAATAATAATCATTATTGAAGAAAGAGGGGGGGAAATACCCCATGCTTCTAACTGAACTAACTTGATATACACCTGCCTAACCAAAGCAACTACATGACCTTACTGCTGAAAAGCTCTTTCTTCCTCTTTCCAGCCAGCACCTCTCCACTACTTGTTACCCCTAACTTGTCACATCATGTTTAATATTACATTATAAGCAATTTGGGACAGGGAGCGTGTGTTCTTGGTTGCTCTGTAAAGAGCCTAGAATACTTTTTTGAGTGATGTAATAAATAATAAAATAAAAATCAGGAGTGTTAGGATCTAAGGTTTGGATCCATGGGAGCATTCTCTGAAATGCTCCCAGTTCCACGTGCAGGGCCAGTTAGACAGGCAGAACTGCAGGGTCTCAATGCATGGATGAGACAACGGTGTTGGGAGGAGGGGTTTAGATTTATTAGGAACTGGGGAAACTTTTGGGAAATGGAGAGCCTATACAGGAAAGATCGGGGCTCCACCTAAACCAAAATGGAACCAGACTGCTGGTGCTTAAAGTTAAAAAGGCCACAAAGCAGTTTTTAAACAAAGGGCTGGGGGGGAAAAGCCGACAGGTGCGGAGGAGCACGTGGTTCAGATATCCCTTAGGGGAGGATCTGTAAATGGAGATTCCCTGTGTCCTAATAAGGAGGAGAGGACGGAAGATGATCAAATACAGGTAGGAGCTGATGAGAAACAGTCAAAAGAAAAAAAGTCCCATTCAATTACATCATGTAATGGCAGACAGCTAAAAAGTGACAATTTTTTAAAGTGTTTATATACCAATGCTAGAAGTCCTCTTTCTCAGCGAGTATGCAAATTATGTATCCACATTATTTTAATTTTGCCAAAGTCTACTTTATGTTGAAAGATTGAATTCATGCCGCATTGCCTTGACTGGAAACATGACTTGCTTACGTGTTGTAGGATGAATAGTGTTTTAAGTGACTCTTCAATGTCTCCCATGATAATGTCAAACATTCAGAGGTACAACAAACCAGTGATTTAGTTGAACAAGTTTCTTTCTGGGGAAATAAACCAATGGAATTTAATGGAAAGAGTCACTAATTTTTTACTCCAGAGGAAGTACTGATGAGGTGACTGGAAACTGGATAGCTAGCTAGGTTTGACTTTCAAATTATCGGACGTGTTCCTTTTGCACCATCTCATTCATCATTGTTCTGACAGGGATCTCCCATTCTCCATTTCCCTTGTCTCGCCTGAGAATTAGGTTTGGCTAGTGGACATCTAACTTGCACCTGAATGTATTCTACTGCAAAGCAGAGACCATGTCGGTTTACGATGGCTGATTGATAAAATATATAAATCCAGCCATCACTTAAGAACCGTCTTGCATCAAGAACACTGGACTGACAGTCCTGATTGCGAGAGAGTGGATTCTTTATTATGTACAAGGGTTTACGGTGAGTAGTTTACCCCCCACCTGAGAGAATTAAAGCCTGTTTCTCTTCCAGAGATATACTCTGTGATTTTCACTGACTATCTGCACTAGAGTCTCGACCTCTATTTATTTGTCTAGCTTCTCTTTAAAAGATACAGTGGCTGGTGTTCAACCTCCCTGCCCCCCCATCCCGCACCTTTTTCAGTTTGCCTTGCCAGCTCCCTGCAGAGTTTCTAATGCTTCCTTCCGTTGTCTATGTTGGATTTGAAGATTTGCAGGGATAACCTGCTAAGTCAAGTCACCTGGGGATGTTTGCACCTCCCAAATCATCCCAGAAAAACGTAACTCCTCTGCTCATGCCTCGACAGCCGTATTCTTTGTGGCTTCTCAGAAAAGCGAAGTATCAGCCCAGGGCAAGGTTAGAATGGCACTGGTCGTCTTATAGGGCCGGGCTAGGCCTAAGCAGAAGAAAGGCAAATGCTTATGTGGAGCTTCCCTGTGAGAAGAGGGGAAGGTCCCTCAAACCATAAGGCCACCACTTGCTGTTTGGGCTTGAAAAGTCACAGTTTGGGTTCACAGACAGATCAGCCCTTCCCACAGCAAACTCCTCTGGAGAGGGGTAAGCAGGAGGCAATATCTGTGAGGTTTCCCTCCCAGAGCAGAGCAGGATCTGCCTCAGCACAGACAGTCTCGGGCCTGGCACCCAAACCTCTCAGCCCCCGAGGCACCCCCAGGAAAGCGGGGCACTCTGCGCTGACTCCATGCTGTTGACTGCCTGACCTCTCACCCCTGGCCCGTTTCTGGAAGCACAGCTTCAGTGGAGTCAAGCTACCAGGGCCCCCTGTTCCCCCATGTCCTGCCACATAATGGATTCCTGGTGCATTGCCCAGGCTGTGTTGCCTTTCTTAGGGGTATCCATGGTGGGTGGGGAGGGACTGGTAGGGGGAAAGCTTGTGTCCACTGGCCTCACTCCCACTCAACACTGGGTCATCCTCTTCCCACCCCCAGCCAACCTAGGTCTCCCCTACAAGGACCCCAGGTGGGAGAAGCCTATGTCAGCCCTTTCAGAGGAATGCTTCCCTCACTGAGCTGCCGCTCTACCTCTGCTGCTGTCCCCGCAAGCGGCACACCCCACCCCCATTTTCTTTTCTGACTGGAGGAGAGGGGTGAAATGCTCTGTCTGCCCCCACACCTCAGTCTCGACGGCTTTAGCTTGTTTGCTGCAGCCACGTTGTGAGGGTGGGGCACGTGGGTGGGGAGCGCATCCCGTGTTCACCTAGGGGATGGAGATGCAAATGGAGGAGGGACAATGGACAGTGGGAGCCGACATGCTGATCAGTAGATTTGCCCACTCTGTATCTCTGATGAAAGAGGGTTTCAGGATTTCTCTGCATCATTTCCTAGAAGGGATGATATTCTCTACTGAGCTGCCCTGGCAATTTAACTTCTGCTGTAATAGATCTATTCATATTCTCATGAGCTCAGAGAAGGGGCTTGGCTGACTAATCCACCTGGAAACTATGACGGTAAGTATCAGGAATCTACATCAACACGTGATGATATCACAAACACCTGAGCTGGGCAAGGAAGGTAGCTCCCACATGGAGGGACAAAGGGCCTGTCCTATTGGCATTTAACATAGAAGTGGCTGATGCTCAAGCAGGGAATCCTATATCTCCTCTGCCACTTGGGGAAAGGCAATAGGGTAAACTTTCCTCCCAATTCTAAAAATAGGTAATTATTAACGTAATGTTCAGTTTCCTAGAATCTAGAAAGTACAGTTTAAAATGTAGGTCTACCCTCCCTTCCCCTCCACTCCAAATGTAGAAATTTGAGTCCACTTAGCACTGTATCTGTTAGCAGACCGGAAAAAGGAGCAGTGTTCCTACAAAATCAATATAGTGAGAGGGTACAAAATCGGCCCAAAGCTGGTTGGAAAGCTGCTATGCTGCATGCAGTATTCACAGGCCCTACAGGTTATGTTACATGGTGCTTTATACAACATAGAGCAAGCTAAGATCCCTGCCCTGCAGAATTTAGCATAAGACATGGGAAAGCAGTCAAGGTGCATAGACATCATTGATGGGGAGGTCAGCACAGAAAGGCTTGAAGAAGGGATCTGAAAGAAGAGAACAGAGCAGGTGTTTGGGGGAAGATGTTGCAAGTAGAGGGCACCCTAGAAGAAGCCATGAATGAGAAAGGCAATGAATGGAACCATTTACATGTCCTGGTTTAAGGTGGCATCAAACTCATGGAACGTCTAGGCCTGGGTACCGCAACAGATGTCGTCTGCGTAAATGAACTTTTGTGACTCTGTTTTTGGCAGGTCATTGATGTAAAGGTTGAACAGGGTTGGAGAAAGCAGAGCCCTGGGGTAACCCATTGCTCCGTCTTCTCCAAGCACTAGTCTTCTCCCCCATATGGACTCTGAACTGCCTGTCACAGAGGAACAGTTCAGCGACGCCTGTGACCCAAGGTAGCAGGACCTGTGATGCGTTCATGAGCAGACCAGTGTGCCATACCGTATCGTACGCTGCTGTTAGGTTGATGAAAACAGCACCTGTTTTCAAGTTTCTCTGGAAGCCATTTTCAACAAATGTGGTCAGCGTGAGTATTTGGTCGTACGCGAGTACTTAGTCGCAGAAGTCGGCTTGGTCAGGGCTCAAATTTCTCTCCACATTGAGTAATATGTGCTGTAGGATCAAGCGCTCCAGTGCCTTGAAGCACACCGACAAGGATATGGGATGATAGCTTGATGCTTGACTTGGTTCCTTTCCGGGCTTTAGGACGCCAATGACATTTGCGGTGCACCATATCTTTGGTAGCCTACCTTCACTGATGACCCTGGTGAAGAATTTCACAAGCCAAAGCTGAGCACGGGGGCCATGGTTTTTCAGGAATTCTGGAGATATGTTGTCATAGCCCGCAGCTGTTCCGCGCTTGATGCTACACAGTGATAAAGTTAGCTGACTACTGTAAGACTTGGCCTCCAGCCAAGCATCATAAAAACAGTCTCCAGTTTGTTCCCTCTTCACCACGCCTGCACAACCCAAGAACTGAATGTTTATCTGAATGGTCAGAAGGTGAAGCATGAATTAGAATCGGTCTATCTAGGTGTGACTTTAGACCGCACACTGAGTTATCATGCCCACCTGAAGAAGACAGCAGCTAAAGTTAAGATGCGCAACAATCTTCTTAGCAAACTGGCAGGTTCGTCATGCTCATGCTCCAACTTTGTGGATGTCAGCTCTTGCCACCTCGTATTCGGTGGCGGAGTACGGTGCACCAGTTTGGAGTTGATCGTCACACACTAAACTGGTGGATACGCGTTACATGCCGCCATGCATATTATCTCTGGCACCCTGCATCCGACTCGACTCCACTCCCCTGGCTCCCAGTTCTGAGCAATATTGCTCCTCCTCCTCCTCTCAGACAAGAGGCTGCCACTGGCAAGTTACTGAAAAAAGTACACGCCAACCCAAGCCTGCCACTGCACAATGACCTTTTTAAACCTCCAGCTGCACGTTTACCATCACCTTGCCCATTACGGTCTCATCTGCCACACCAGGATGTTCGGGCAGAAACACTCTGGCAAGAGGAATGGATATCTGTTATAATTCCCAACCAGTCCCTCGTCACCGACCCCACAATTTGCCCGCCTGGTTTTGGCCTGGTTTTGCCCCGTCGCCAGTGGGCCCTGTTAAACAGGTTCCAGACCAGGCAAGGTCTCTGTGCAGCCAGCCAGTATTGCTGGGGCCTTTATGACAACCCTTTGTGCAGGTGTGGCGCAGCACAGAAAATCACACACATTGTCGAGGAATGCCTGCTGACTAGGTTCAGCGGTGGCCGAGAAGAACTGCATCATGCCACTGAAGATGCCATCGCTTGGCTAGATGACTATGTACATGCTAAATAATAATAAAAATAATGGAACCATTAGGATCTGGAGTCTAAGGAGCAAAGGGAAGGAGCTATGAGATGAGTGCAAAGATGCAGGCAATCTCTGTGCTTAGCAAAATGTGTTGATTCACTGAAGCCCTCAGTAAAGCAGAACTTAGCCCATCTTTTCTGCTCTTCATGGAGCCCTGACCCATCCCACGAGAGTTAATCTACAGGGAGAGGAGAAATGGGATAGGAGCTGGTGGAAAGTATAGCATGCACCTTACCATGGATTTCCCCTCCTGAGGCTTGAATGCTCTGAAATAGTCAGAAAGCACGTTCGGGTTTTAGGGAAGGTCATTCAGGAGACCTGTACAAAGCAAGATCCCGGTGTTATGAGGCACAGCATTGCCTGGCGAACTTGCAAGTTGCAGTTCCCTGTAAATGTTTTTAACTGGTTCTCTCTCACTTGGCAGCTCAGGGACCTTTGAGGTTCCAGAGCTTTCGTTTTAAGACGTATGGCTTAACCATTCAGCAATATGAAGGGTGAGCTTTGCTGGAAAGAAAAACACTGCAATCTATAATATAGCTTGTTAATTGTTTCTGACAGCCCAGCAGAAAGCAGGTACAGAGAGACTCAATCTAAATCACTTTATGAGCAGAGATAGTCAGTTGGGGGATTTTCTTTTTACTACACTGCAGTCAAATATAATACCAAGCTTCCTAAATTGACATAATCTCAAGATTATAGTTCTCTGTGGAGACATTTGGGTTGGTTTGTTAATTATCCTGGCTTTCCACACATCAGGCGAAGAGAAAGAAGTGAGCAGGCAAGCCAGTCCCGTAATTATTTCAGTGCTACATGTTAACTGTAGGAGAGATGTTTCAAGAAATGGAGAGAGGTGTGAGAATGGCACGGGATGGTGTGAAGGAGAGAAAAAGAGACGCAGGCACAGCATGAAGAACCAGGAGAAAACTAGGGCTACGACTAGTACTGGGGTGTGGGAATTCAACCAGGATATAGGCAGCCCATCGTTCGAAACTTCCATAGTTCAGGACAAAACCGGTATTTGGCACTTGATTAGCGCCTGTCATCTGGGTATACTGAGCACAGCAGACTGTATAAAAACTGGAAAAACTATTGATTTGGCAAGTAGTTGGGCAAAGCCTTCTTTTTTGCATGTTTATTAGTCCTTATAAATGGAGGTACAAAACCTCTCCACCTCTGGTAAGTTTGCTGGTGGGCCTTGATTGGATCTGAAGCTGTCATTTATTTCATCCCTATATTTAACTTTAAATGAAGTCAGAATTGTTATTAATATTAATTATTTCATAGATTCCAAGGCCAGACGGGACCATTGTGATCATCTAGTCTGATCCCTTGTGTGACATTATCTGATTAAAATATGACCATGTAGATCATTGTTGCAACCACTGTTATATATTTGCAACAAATCTTGTGCAAAATGTGGCATGTGAGATGTGTATGAAAAGGTCATAATTTGCTGGTTATGATTTTGCTATCTGTATGCATGTATCATTTTGGTATTTGAAGTTATGAATATTGGCTCTATACCTGGATTTCAAATGTTTGTTCCTAGAGTAATGCCCAGAAGGTAGTTACCCAGCACATCTTGGAGGGACTATGAAAATTGAGTGGCCCATCAAAAGAATATTTAACTGACAATGGACTATGGGAGACACCTATCTACACTTAATGGAATTTTCTGCTGACTAGACGAAATGCAGGGACATGGGACTTGCCCATGTAACTCCAAACTCCATCTTGTTACTGTAATTTTCCACAGTAAGAACAATGGATTCCCTTCCCCGTGGCAGAAACTATAAAAGGCCCTGGAAATCCCTCCATTTGGCCTCATTCCTGCTCAAACCTCTGGACTATGGATTTATACTAATGGGAGCATTCTATCCAAGGGACTGAGGTTCTTCCAATGATTTGGAAGCAACCAGAGACTTATCAAGACAGCAGTTTGTTCCATCCCTGCTACAAGCCTGATCCAAGAACTTTGCAATTGTTGCATGTATTTGATTCCTTTAACCAATTTTAAGTCTCACCTTTCTTTCTTTTTTGAATAAACCTTTAGATTTTAGATACTAAAGGATTGGCATCACTGTAATTTTTGGGCAAAGATCTGAGTTATATATTTATCTGGATGTATATTGATCTGGTCCTTTGAGCTCAGGAGAACCTTTTATTTGATGAGACTGGTTGTAAAGAACCACTCACCTTTAAATCCAGAGTTTTTGGTGGTGAAAAAGAACTGGAAACTGGTTTTATGACTTTTTGTTAGCCAACGTGGTGAAACAGAAATTTACTTTTGTTGCTAGTTTGGTTTGTCTTATGGAAGAGTAGCCACCAGTTTTGGGTTGTGTGTGCCCTGTTTCTCAGCAGTTTGTCCTGAGTTTGGTATTCTCAGTTGTGACCCACTGAGGCACGGTTACAGCCTGTATAAAAAAGGCCATAGAATCTCCCCAAAATAATTCCTAGGGCATATCTTTTAGAAAAACATGCAATCTTGATTTTAAAATAGTCAGTTATGAAGAATCTACCACAACCCTTGGTAAGTTGTTTCAATGGTTAATTTTGCTCACTGTTTAACAAAAACTATACCTTATTTCCAGTCTGAATTTCTCTAACTTCAGCTTCTAGCCATTGGATCATACTGTACCTTTCTCTGCTAGATTGAAGATCCCATTATTGAATACCTGTTCCCCATGTAGGCACTTATAGATTGTGATCAAGTCACCCTTTAACCTTCTCCTTGTTAAGCTAAATAGACCGATCTCCTTGAGTCTATCCCCTAAGGCAGGCTTTCTAATCCTTTAGTCAGTCTCATGGTTCTTCTCTGAACCCTCTCCAATTTCTCAACATCCTTCTTGAATTGTGGACACCAGAACTGGAGACAGTATTTCAATAGCGGCCACATAGGTGTGAAATACAGAGGTAAAACATATATAAAATATAACCTCTCTACTCCTGTCAAGGTTCCTCCCCCACTCTGAACTCTAGGGTACAGATGTGGGGACCTGCATGAAAAACCTCCTAAGCTTATCTTTACCAGCTTAGGTCAAAACTTCCCCAAGGTACAAAATATTCCACTCGTTGTCCTTGGACTGGCCACTACCACCACCAAACTAATACTGGTTACTGGGGAAGAGCTGTTTGGACGCGTCCTTCCCCCCAAAATACTTCCCAAAACCTTGCACCCCACTTCCTGGACAAGGTTTGGTAAAAAGCCTCACCAATTTGCCTAGGTGACTACAGACCCAGACCCTTGGATCTTAAGAACAATGAACAATCCGCCCAACACTTGCACCCCCCCTTTCCTGGGAAATGTTGGATAAAAAGCCTCACCAATTTGCATAGGTGACCACAGACCCAAACCCTTGGATCTGAGAACAATGAAAAAGCATTCAGTTTTTTACAAGAAGACTTTTAATAAAAAATAGAAGTAAATAGAAATAAAGAAATCCCCCCTGTAAAATCAGGATGGTAGATATCTTACAGGGTAATTAGATTCAAAAACATAGAGAACCCCTCTAGGCAAAACCTTAAGTTACAAAAAAGATACACAGACAGAAATAGTTATTCTATTCAGCACAATTCTTTTCTCAGCCATTTAAAGAAATCATAATCTAACACATACCTAGCTAGATTACTTACTAAAAGTTCTAAGACTCCATTCCTGGTCTATCCCCGGCAAAGACCCAGCATACAGACAGACACAGATCCTTTGTTTCTCTCCCTCCTCCCAGCTTTTGAAAGTATCTTGTCTCCTCATTGGTCATTTTGCTCAGGTGCCAGCGAGGTTACCTTTAGCTTCTTAACCCTTTACAGGTGAGAGGAGCTTTCCCCTGGCCAGGAGGGATTTCAAAGGGGTTTACCCTTCCCTTTATATTTATGACAACTCCTACTTGAGAGTTCTCTCTTTATGCATACAAGGATTGTGTTAGCCCTTTTGCCCACACTGTTGCACTGGAATAGAAAACAAACATTGTTTGATGGACCAGGTTTACCAAGTGATTCAGATCGCTCTGTATCAGTGACCTGTCCTCTTCATTAGTTACCACTCCCCCAATTTTTGTGTTATTTGGTTTTTGTGGTTTCTTCCATGTGATTAATAGAAATATTAAATAGCGTAGGGCCAAGTACTGATCGCTACAGGACCCCACTAGAAACACATTCATTTGATGAAGATTCCCCATTTACAATTACATTCTGAGCCCTTTCAGTTAACCAACTTTTAATCCATTTAACGTGTTCCATGTTAATTTGCTATTGTTCTAGTTTTTTAATCAAAATATCATGAGGTACCACATCAAATATCTTACAGAATCAAGTAATCAATACGATTATTTTTATCACCCAAATTCAAAATCTCATCAAAAAAGATATCAAGTTTGTTTGAAAGGATCTATTTTCCATAAATCTATGTTGATCAGCATTAATTATATTATCTTCCTTTAATTCTTTATTAATCAATGCCCGTATCAGCCAGTTCAGGATCTTGCCCAGACTGACATCCCTTTTAAAATATTGGCACATTAGCATTCTTCCAGAACTTTCCTGATGTTCCAAGACTTATTGAAAATCAACATTAACAACCCAGTCAGCTCCTCAGCCAGCTCTTTTAAAATTCTTGAATGAAAATCATCCGGATTTGCTGATTTAAAAATATCTAACTTTAGTAGCTGCTCTTTAACCTCCTCATGAAATACTAGAATAGAAAGAGTGTTTATCATATGATAGGACTATCATTGTTTTTTCCCCAAATAGAGAACAGAAATATACATATTGACAGGATTTTTTTCATTATTATTGATAATTCTAACATTTCTGTCTAGTAATGGACCAATACTGTCAGGATTATTTTTGTTCCTAACACACTTTAAAAACTCCTTATTGTTCTTAATTCTGCTGGCCATAGTTTTCTCCTTGTGTCCCTTTGCCATCCTTATCAATTTTCTACAATTCCTAACTTCTCATTCATATTCATTACTATCAACTCCCTCTTTCTTTTTACTATTACCAAAGGGCCTAGGAGCCCTAGTCATAGACCAGAACCCTGTTGTGCTGAACAAAAGACAGTCCCTAGCCCAGGGAGCTTACATGCTATCTTTTTGTTGCAATTATGACCCTGAGCTGCAACTGGGAGAAATACCCACCTGTGACATATTACTACTTTTAGGGCTTGATTCAAAATCCATTGAAATCAGTGGACTTGGAATCTAGCCCAGTTGTGCCATCACTGGTGAGTTACAAAGAAGAAGGTCATAATGAAGGAGGTCATAATGAAGTTCTAACTGCCAGTGAAAGGCTAGTCCCCAAAGATCATCTCCTGAAAATGACATCACCAAATTGTATTGTACCCAAAAGGAAAGAATACATAGCAACTGTCCAATTGGTACTGTGTTTCTGTGGCTTGGAAACCTTTCTGAATCCCAAATTATGCTTAAAAAAAACCCCCAAAACCTGAAGTGGCAGAATGGAAATCAAAGCAATGCTATTTTTTGTGGTTTCTGGTAAAACATGCAGGCAGTGATTAGCAGCTCATGAAATTTCTATACCAGAGGCAGAGGTTAGCAGGAGATAAACCACCTTTGCCCTCCGCCCCGAAATGAAACACATATGAAGCAAGTTTAAGGATCCAGCCTTTATGCTATCGAAACATTGAGGCTTCATTTCTTGTTATGCTGAATGTGGATGCGAGAAACCGTAGGGGAGTTTTTGAGCTGCAGTGCCGCTGTTTTTAGATTTACTTTCTCATGAACCAAAATAGACAATGGAAAAGAACAAAACAAACTTTCAGTTTCCAATTAGGAAAAGGCTCCCATCTGTTAGTGGTGCATGTGGTCATCAGACAAACGTACTATCTCAGATTGTAATGGGAGCAGGAAGAGTAATTAAAGGAATCAGGGAATACCCATCCAAAATGGAGGGTGCGTGGCCCAATGGATAGCGTACTGGATAAGGAGTTAGGAAACCATTCTGTTCTAGTTCAGACACTGACTTTGCTTTGGGACCTTGGGCAAATCATCTTTCTGTGCCGCAGTTTGCCCAATCAATCATCAAGGGGATAATGATAATTACCTGTATCTGAAAAGCACTTTGAGGTCTATGGATGAAAAGCACTGTATACTAGCTAAATATTTTTATTGAACAGCGCTTGGGCTAACCATGCTTTAAGTAGTTTTTAGAGCAAAAGATTTACAGAATGCACTCAGGCTTGCTCTGTTTTAAAGAAAACTAGTCCCCAGGTCAATTTGTGAGGTCACTTCATCAGTCACCACTTTGATGCAGATAGCCCTCTACAATGCATTGCGCAGAGCACTAAAAGAAAGCTGGCTATTTCTTCATGTTTCACACCTTCTTAATTACCCACCTGTGTTCCTTTTATTATAAAGGCTTGAATAGGATCACTCATAAACTAAAGGCCAAAAGGAAATTGCCAGTTTGTTAAAATTGCCTCATTAATGTACAATGGAATCATTTAATATCTGAACCTCGGGCCCCATAATTTTCTTTTGTTAGTTCCATGACACTCTGAAGCCTACATGGCCCACAGTGAGCATAAAACACATGCCCACTAGCCTAGGGGAGCTGTACTTTTAACCAAAATCTCAAATCCTTCCATCATAGAGTATCACATTAACTCTTCCTGCACTAAAGCTTGGATTTCACCCCAATCTCTGTTGAAGTCCCAAGCATGATCCGAAAAGTAATATCACATCCTCCTAGGTATTAGTCCACCCAGGTGGACGCTTACCAGTTTTCAATCAAATTGCTGTCCGGTGAAGTATTAAAGCAATAGAACCTCTTGAGTTGAAAGGGGCCGGGAGGAGTATCCGGTGCATTCTGGTAAAGCGGCACAGGATGTTTTCATTACTTCTAGATCATTTCTAAAAGGCGTGAGTGTGTCTGTGAGAGAGATTCAGAAGTGATGTTAATGATGATGTAAGTTGGTGTCCATTGGGAGTGAATACTGATGAAAAATGGCTCCATACTTTATAACGTCCTGTATTATGCAGATGAGACTAGATGATCATAAAGGTTCCTTCTGGTTTTAACATCTATGTGTATCTAAGCACCATCCCCAGCTAGTTTTGTGGTCTAAATAGGTTTTAATTAAAAATAAAAAAAAAAACCACGTAGCGTTTAAGGCCGGAAAGGGTCCCTTATGATCATAGATGAATGAATGAATGCATGAATCTTTATTTCACATCTTCTTGCTTCTCTCTGTGGATGACTTTTCCTGCTACAGCCTCTTTCAGGGTTTAAGTTGCACCAACTTACTCTCATTCTGACATTCACTTACATATCATTTGCACATTCATTTCCACTATCTCTGAATGCAGCCCAGTGTCCAGCCTAGCCTTCCGTATCACAAGTGAGGACAATGTTGTACCATCCCCAGCTTGTTTCATGGTCTAAATCTGTTTTAGTTAAAAAGCAAAACAAACAAAACCAAACCATTCCTGTTATTTCAACCAGTTTTTTCCGTGTATCAGCTCCTGTTCCAAAGGATGACAGATCAGGCTAATTTAGCTTGCGTACAACACAGACGATAAGACTGGTCAAGATATCATTTGGCCTGAGTGTTTGACTAGAAGGTCTCCTGTTACAATGAGATCCATAGGCTGACTATACGCTGAAGCCATGACCTGTCCGTCCAGCCCTTCTTTTCTCCTTGTGTCTTTCTGTCATACTCAATTTGCTGTTCAGTTTCCTGCAAGTCTTGGACCTTGGTATTCAGCTGTGTAATTCCTACCATTCAATTGCACAGTTCCCAGAGTCTGTAACAACAACAACAATTAAGGATGAAGAGGCCGCAACTAGAGCTATGTATTTTTTTAAATTTATGCCATTGCCAAAGAAAGTGCAGCAGAAACAGCTGCATGATCTCATCCATCCATGTCTATGACAGGGTAGCAACAGTTACCCTTAGGGTATAGTAGCTGTTCACAAGTCTGGCTCTTGATCATAAGACAGGGTCACTTACAGTGCCAAGTGGCTTCTTCTGTGATGGCTGCTCTAACAATGAGGCTTTGGAAAAATTTCCCCTGGAGGGGCAGGAAATTTAGTTTATAAAACAAAACAACTCACATTAAAAGATGAGCTCTAAACCAAAGTCAGAGATCAGCGTTCTGGTTGCTTCACTTTCTGTCCTCTGTTTCTATGGCATCCAGGTTTCTGGTTGTGGGCCTTTAGTGGAACAGTATAGGAGGAATCGGAGGCCCAGGGATGGGAAATGGGATGGCTCAGGGTGCATCTTCACTAGGAAAAATGGTGCGTTCTTACCTCAAGTTAGCTAACGCATGGCAATTGACACAAGGTAAAATCCAAGTGAAGCAGCCAGAATGCTGAAGTCCCTGATTTTGATCCTTGTTCATAGAATAGAATATCAGGGTTGGAAGGGACCTCAGGAGGTCATCTAGTCCAACCCCCTGCTCAAAGCAGGGCCAATCCCCAATTTTTGCCCCAGATTTGTAAATGGCCCCCTCAAGGATTGAACTCACAACCCTAAGTTTAGCAGGCCAATGCTCAAACCAGTGAACTATCCCTCCGCTTGTGTTAGCTAACACAAAATCAGAATACACCTTTTTCCCCCTAGTGAAAACAAGACCTCAGGGTCTTGGGTAAAATACTTGTCTGAAGTGTATCCTTCGCATTATTTTGAATTCTCCCTTCACTACAGTAGAACCTCAGAGTTACGAACACCAGAGTTACAAACTGACTAGTCAACCACACCCCTTATTTGGAACCGGAAGTATGCAATCAGGCAGCAGAAGATTAAAAAATAAAAGACGCAAATATAGTACAGTATTGTGTTAAACTACTGAAAAAAAATAAAGGGAACGTTTTAAAAAAAAGATTTGATAAGGAAAGGAAACTGTTTCTATGCTTGTTTCATTTAAATTAAGACGGTTAAAAGCAGCATTTTTCTTCCACATAGTAAAGTTTCAAAGCTGTATGAAGTCAATGTTCAGTTGTAAACATTTTAAAGAACACCCATAATGGTTTGTTCAGAGTTATGAACATCCTCCATTCCTGAGGGGTTCATAACTCTGAGGTTCTATTGTACTATTGTGAGGAAGCCCAATGCCTTTCTGTCTCAGCTGAGCTCATCGTGGAAGTGTTTGAATTGAGTTCTGATGTCGGAGGAGTGGCTGCGTGCCAACATGATGATGAAAGTGTCAAGTAGAACAGACCTGCTCAGAACAGGTTAATGCTGCCCTCCGGTGTTGGGGCATCTGGGGGAAAAAGGCAGAGCTCACATTTGCAAAGCAAAGGACCAAGATACTGGGAATCAAAGGCAAATGCAAACATCTGTTTCCACAGGGGGCATCTCCGGCCTTAGTGGGGCTTGTATTTTCTTTGGGGTATATAGAAAATGGTGAAAAACCTGGCACAAAGGGGACTTGCTGCCAGCAGAGAAAAGCTCTATGTTACTCTTTCGGACTCCCCCTGTGTTATTGTCTTTGTCCAGTTTAACCTCCCCTCTTTTATGAAATTAAAATGATCGGAGCAGATAAGAAGCAAATTTAATTAAGGCGGCCTTTTTAAAAAAAACAAAAAAAACAAAAACAAAAAAGGAGCCCAGGCAGCTCTCAGCAGCCTTGTTAGTCTCTTTGAAGCTCTGACTCATCTTCCTGGTCCCATTAAAACATAAAGCACGTGTGGTGGGCGAGCCACACAGTGGGGAATCTTGCCTAATCCTATTTGAGCTCCCTTTATTTTCACAAATCACAGACCTCAGCTTCAACATTCAAAAGAGAGGGGCCCTTGGATTGGGAGCAGAGGATTTCAGGCAGCCCCAGTCAGCTGCTGAGCAGGTTTCATAGAGGAGTATTGAATGTGACTAACCAGGTAAATAAACACTGGCAAAACCATCTTTTAACCCAAAGACCTCCATTGAGGCAGGAGATTAAATCAGGTGTCTGGATGTATTTGATCAGGAGGCATGCCTTGTGCTCTACACACCAGCTTTATCTCCATGATGTAATGTTTTGCGCTGACTCAGGGTCATTAACAAGAGAGCCAACTGCTCACAAATCAGAGCAGATAAACAAATCGGGAATAAGGAACAGTGCTGGGGAAAGAACACATATCTGCCTTATCACTTGGGTTCTTATCTCATGGCCTTAGGCTACATGAGCTAAAGTACACAGTGTGTTAATTCAGGCCATCTCCTTGTGTTCCTGTAGGCGACCAAGTTTTAATGCTGCTAATGTGAATTTGCGGGCGGGGGGAGATATAAATTTTCACAGATGATTAGAACTTTGATAGGCACCATGCAATTATTGCCTCCAGAGACATTTTCTATTGACAGGTTTCAGAGTAGCAGCTGTGTTAGTCTGTATTCGCAAAAAGAACAGGAGGACTTGTGGCACCTTAGAGACGAACCAATTTATTTGAGCATAAGCTTTTGTGAGGGACTGAATTCCACTGCATGCATCCGATGAAGTGAGCTGTAGCTCACGAAAGCTTAGGCTCAAATACATTTGTTAGTCTCTAAGGTGCCACAAGTCCTCCTTTTCTATCGAGAGTCCTGAAGGCAATTCCTCCCTTTGCTGCGTAAATTAGGGGCCTGATTCTGAGTTTTATACAAGTGGAGCACCACTGACTCCAATCGGTTTATTTCTCCTGATTTACACCTGTGTAAGGCAAGGCAGACTCAGGCCCTGTACAGCTGGGTTTCCACACTGCAGAATGTAAGGGTCACCATACAGTTCTCCATATTAGATTGGGCAAAATTTTGCCGATTAATAGTTTATTAGATGAAAAAAGATGCTGTTTTTGTCGACCTGAAACTCATTGCAAATTGGACACGAATCATTTCAGCCAGAGAAGGAGATGCTGCTGCTGCAGTAGTCCCACATCGATTCCCTACCCCCATGCCCGTCCCGGGTGCTTATTACTTTTAGCTTGGTGGTTAACAAGTTTCAGAGTGGTGGCCATGTTAGTCTGTATCAGCAAAAACATTGTTCCTGGTGGGTAAGGCATTCACCCAGGATGCTTGGAGTCTCAGGCGTCAATCCCTGCTCCAGAACAGACCTGAAATGCAATTTTTTTTTAATTCAACAAAAACTCCAAAAAAATTTCAGCTTTGGTTCAACCATAACCATTCTTTTTTATTTTGTTTTCAGAATTGCCACTGAACAAAGAAACAAACAAACAAAAAACCCCTCACTTCTTTGCCCAGGTCTATTCCATATGATTATATCCATATCATTTATACAGTAGTGGCCTCTACCAATCAACCATTGGGCCATGCTATGTTGTGAGCATGGAAGCCCTTTCAACAAGCTGACCCATATTCCTGCCACTAAATTCAGCCATAGCATACAATAACCAGCTGCAAAGAAATCAGTGGGACTCATGCCTGCTTATGCTAGGGCTGAATTTAGCTGCTGAAGTGCCAGGCATTATATAGCCCTTGTAGATTTAATGATCTATGCATTTTCTTCATGTTCATATGACATATCTAATGCTTTCACTCAGATGCATACACAAGGTCACAACAAGAAATCTGGGTCGCCATCATTATTTTGGACTGCAAAACCTTTGGATTGGGGTGAAGGCAGGAGTTGTCCCCCGTTGTGTAGGGAGCACCAGGAGATGAATGCTTCACATGAATTAGCTGTCTTCAATCCCCTCCACACCCACTACATTTAATGCTACTGGGCCAATCCTGGCCACCTGTGAAAATCTTTCCTTACTAAACACAAAGTTAATCTAGTTGAGCTCTAGATTAACAACGGCAATCCTCCAAGTCACTAGTCATTGCTTGTACTCGGCCAACAAACTGAATGGGGAAGGGGAAGGGGAAGGGGAAGGAGGTGGGTATTTGCAAGGGTTCCAAATAGCTGGTGTTTTCTTCAGGTCAGGGAGAGCTTCCTCTGGGCAAAGCTTTTCTTTTTCCTATACTCCTCCTTGATCTATTAACCCATTTAGAAAGAGTTTACAGTTCCTTTCAGTCTGGATGATCTTTATTTTACATTAAGAGAACAACAGCAAACTTAAGGTCTCCAAGAAGGAGCACCGTGTGTGTGTCTTCTAAATGACTATCTGCATTGACCTCTGCTTCTCTGAATGGTTCCCTGTAGCTGCAGAGAGCAGAATCTTAGACTTTTAAATGGGTAGTGCACACACAATCCAGAATGACAATTATCTATCTAAATAATACATCACACTTCACCAAAAGACATGCAGAAGAGGGCACTACCCACGGTGTCCATCTTTAAAAAAGGGAAGAAAGAGGATCCTGGGAACTACAGGCCAGTCATCCTTACCTCAGTCCCTGGAAAAGTCATGGAGCAGGTCCTCAAGGAATCAATTCTGAAGCACTTAGAGGAGAGGAAAGTGATCAGGAACAGTCAGCATGGATTCACCAAAGGCAAGTCATGCCTGACTAATCTAATTGCCTTCTATGACGAGATAACTGGCTCTGTGGATGAGGGGAAAGTGGGAAAGCAGTGGACGTGTTGTTCCTTGACTTTAGCAAAGCTTTTGATACGGTCTCTCACAGTATTCTTGCCAGCAAGTTAAAGAACTATGGGCTGGATGAATGGACTATAAGGTGGATAGAAAGTTGGCTAGATTGTCGGGCTCAATGGGTAGTGATCAATGGCTCCATGTCTAGTTGGCAGCCGGTATCAAGTGGAGTGCCCCAAGGGTCGGTCCTGGGGCCGGTTTTGTTCAATATCTTCATAAATGATCTGGAGGATGGTGTGGATTGCACCCTCAGCAAGTTTGCAGATGACACTAAACTGGGAGGAGAGGTAGATACGCTGGAGGGTAGGGATAGGATACAGAGGGCCCTAGACAAATTAGAGGATTGGGCCAAAAGAAATCTGATGAGGTTCAACAAGGACAAGTGCAGAATCCTGCACTTAAGACGGAAGAATCCCGTGCACTGCTACAGACTAGGGACCGAATGGCTCAGCAGCAGTTCTGCAGAAAAGGACCTAGGGGTTACAGTGGATGAGAAGCTGGATGTGAGTCAACAGTGTGCCCTTGTTGCCAAGAAGGCCAATGGCATTTTGGGATGTATATGTACGGGCATTGCCAGCAGATCGAGGGACGTGATTGTTCCCCTCTATTCAACATTGGTGAGGCCTCATCTGGAGTACTGTGTCCAGTTTTGGGCCCCACACTACAAGAAGGATGTGGAAAAATTGGAAAGAGTCCAGCGGAGGGCAACAAAAATGATTAGGGGACTGGAACACATGACTTATGAGGAGAGGCTGAGGGAACTGGGATTGTTTAGTCTGCGGAAGGGGATTTGATAGCTGCTTTCAACTACCTGAAAGGGGGTTCCAAAGAGGATGGATCTAGACTGTTCTCAGTGGTAGCTGATGACAGAACAAGGAGTAATGGTCTCAAGTTGCAGTGGGGGAGGTTTAGGTTGGATATTAGGAAAAACTTTTTCACTAGGAGGGTGGTGGAACACTGGAATGCGTTACGTAGGGAGATGGTGGAATCTCCTTCCTTAGATATTTTTAAGGTCAGGCTTGACAAAGCCCTGGGTGGAAAGATTTAGTTGGGGATTGGTCCTGCTTTGAGCAGGGGGTTGGACTAGATGACCTCCTGAGGTCCCTTCCAACCCTGATATTCTATTCTATGTGGGGCTCACATAACACAACAAGCAGCCTATAAACTGCCATAAACTTCAATTACAATTGAGCGTAACTAAAAGGACTTACTTGTTTGTAAGACTTGCCATGAGTCTGCCTGGGAGAACTAAAAGAGATAGGACGTGGGTTACTAAAATACACTTCTAATACAAGCCGTGCAGGTGTAACCCACTGGTGATTGCATGAAGATACGAGTCTAGAGAGCTCTATCTCAAACTGTAGAACCTCAGGCTTTTTAGCTCGGATTTCCCAGGTCCAATTCCCATTGTATCAGTCAAGATGGCAGCCCTCAGATCAAGAGAGATCGTATTCCAGTCTGGAATAGGAAGTCCAAAACGCCTCTTTCTTTGCTAATACTTGGGGAAGTTTTGCTCAAGATGCCAAATTTTTCATCTTGTAACAGCCAGAGCTGGAAAACCAGCTCCAAACAGTTTTTGGTTAGCAGACCGGCCTTGACTTCTGCAATTGTGTTCATTATTTGTATTTCGCTGATTAGTTTTGATGAAACATTTCCAACCTATAGGGCGCTGACAAACTGTTCTCTTTGGATATTCATTGTTCATGTTGTACAGATAGTAACCTGGTATTGTGTATGCTTCCTAATTAGATGACTGAACAGTTTTAAACGGGAGACTAACTAAACTTGCATAACAATTTTGTAGCCAAATAATGATTCATGCTAAGATTTGTGAAATTTTCAGGATTCATAAATATTTTCACAAATAGCTGGGGATGTCTGAATACCCATATGAATCATAGGGAATTAAACTCTGTAAATGAGTAAATATATTCACAAATTGATTTAAATATTTTTTTCTAGCAGCTCTAGCCAATAGGAAGCTATCAGAAACCCAGCGGACATGTAGATCTGGGCAATTAAAGATATATTATTAGTATATATATTTTGCTAGTGACAAGGAATCCCAAGAAAGCAAAGCCCCATCATGCGAGGTGCTGTACAAATGCACAACAAAAAAAAGTCCTGGTCTCAAAGAGTTAACAATCTAAAGAGACAAGATGGTATGATCCCCATTTTACAAATGGGGAACTGAAGCACAGAGAGGTTAAACCCAGATCCTCAAAGATATTTAGGCACCTTACTCCCATTGAAATCAGTGGAAGTTAGGAACCTAAATACCTTTGAGGATCTGGGCCTAAGTGACTTAAGGACATAAGCGCTGCCATATTGGGTCAGACCAAAGATCCATCTAGCCCAGTTCCTGTCTCCGATAGCAGCCCGTACCGGAGCTTAAGTGGGAGTGTACGGAACAGGGCAATTTTTGAATGCTTCACCCTTGTCTTCCCCCTATAACTTATGCAGTTCTTTATTAAGTTCTACTTTTGACCATCACAACATCCCTTGGCAATGAGTTCCACAAGTTAATTGTGCATTGTGTGAAAAAGTAATTCCTCTTGTTTGTATTAATCTGGCTTGTGCAAGTCACACACTGAGTCTGTAGGAGAGCTGTGAATTAAACCCCAATGCCTTAAGTCTTAGCCCAGGCACTCAACCACCAGATCATCCTTCCTCTCTGTCTACACAGTTGTATGTATGTTTACATATCTCATAAGCTGATAAGAATGGCCAGACTGGGTCAGACCAGTGGTTCTTCTAACCCAGCATCCTGTCTTCTAACAGTGGTCAGTGCCAAATGCTTCAGAAGGAATGAACAGAACAGGGCAATTTATCAAGTGATCCATCCCCTGTTGTACAGTCCCAGCTTCTGGCAGCCAGAGTTTCAGGGAGAGCCAGGGCATGAGCTTGCATCCCTGACCATCTTGGCTCATAGCTATTGATGGGCCTATCCTCCATGAACTTATCTAGTTCTTTTTTGAACCCTTCACAACATCCCCTGGCAATGAATTCCATAGGTAGGGTGTGCATTATGTGAAGTACTTTCCTAGGTTTTAAACCTGTTGCCTATTAATTTAATTGGGTGTTGTGTTATGTGAAGGGATAAACACTTCCTTATTCATAATTTTAGAGACCTCTATCAGATCCCACCGTTACTCATCTCTTTTCTAAACTGAATAGTCCCACTCTTTTTAATCTCTCCTCTTATGGAAGCTGTTCCGTACCCCTAATAATTTTTGTTGCCCTTTTCTGTACTCTTTCCTATTTTAATATCTTTTTTGAGACAGGTTGACCTGAACTGCACACAGTATTCAAGGTGTGGATGTACCATAGATTTATATAGTGGTAATATGATATTTTCTGTAGTATTATCTATCCCTTTCCTAATGGTTCCTAACGTTTGTTAGCTTTTTTGACCTGCTGCTGTATATTGAGCAGATGTTTTCACAGAACTATTCACAATTAGGGTTGCCAGTTTTGGTTGGATATGTTCCTGGAGGTTTCATCACATGACATAATCTTTAATTAAAGATTAAACTTTAATTCCTGGGCACTCCAGGACAATCCTGTAGAACTGGCAACTCAACAACTCCAAGATCTTTCTTGAACAGCTTATTTAGACCCCATCATTTTGGATGTATTTTTGGAATTACATTTTCCAATGTGCACTACTTTGCATTTATTAACATTGAATTTCATCTGCCATTTTATTGCCCCATTACCAAGTTTTCTGAGATTCCTTTGTAACTCTTCACAGTCAGCTTTGGGCTTACCTATCTGTAAACTTTTCCACTTCAGTGCTTGCCCCTTTTTCCAGATCATTTATGAATATGTTAAACAGCACTGGTCCCAGTACAGACCCCTGGGGGGACCCACTATTTATCTTTCTCCCTTGTGAAAACTGACCCTCTATTCCTGTCCTCTCTTTCCTATCTTTTAATCAGTCACTGATCCATGAGAGGGCATTCCTTCTTGTCCTACAACTGCTTATTTTGCTTAAGAGCCTCTGGTGAGGGACCTTGTCAAAGGCTTTCTGAAAGTCCAATTATACTATATCCACTGGATCACCCTTGTCCACATGTTTCTTGATACCCTCAAAGAATTCTAATAGGTTGGTGAGGCATGATTTCTCTTTACAAAAGCTGTGTTGACTCTTCCCTAACATATTGTGTTCATCTATGTGTCTGATAATTCTGTTCTTTACCATAGTTTCAACCAATTGCCTGGGACTGAAATTAGGCTTATTCCCTGTCATTGCCAGGATCGCCTCTGGAGCCTTTTTGAAAAATCCGCATTACTTTAGCTACCTGCCAGTCATTTGGTACAGTAGACACGTTTGCACAATACCCTCTCGGTTCAGTCTGAAATGAGACAGAATGGGGACTCTAGGAGTCAGGGAAAAGAGAGGAGGTTGTTTTTCTTTGTGCTACTTTATCTCACTTCACTGGGAGCAGTCAAAAATGTCGAGGATAAATGAAAAACAACTGTTGGGCCTGGGTCCAAGTGGTTCACAAAGAACCCCAAATGAGTTTATACCTTTCTTTCCAGTTGTACAAATAAAGGTGCTGGCATAAAAACAGCAGCCTTCTTCTTTGTGGAAATCATTCGCTGAACTCATAGCATGAATAGAATTTCCCCCACCCAAAATGCAATATTTTGCAATATTAGGTTTTCCCTGTGCTAAGATCTTTCCGGAGAGCCATCCAGCTGAGGCCCTGCCCACTTCCAGTCATTACAGTCTCTGTGCCAGTTTTTGCAAGATCAGCAATGCTGTTCTGGAGTCTGGGCTGCTTTCCAATTCAGGTAACTACTTTCAGCCTCCCTCAAGTCCTGCTGCACTTTCACTGGGACAGGGTATTTCCTGCTCTCGTATTGTTGCTGTGCACTGGTAAACTGCTGTCATGCCCCCGCCCAGAGGTAGGCGCACACCAGCTTCCAATTAAACATAACAATGGGCAGCTTTATTTTGTAGCTAGCTTCTTTCATAAAATCATAACCCAAAATGTTTTTAAAAGGTAAGTAATCCTAGTAGGAAGGAAATTAGAAGTTAAAAAAGTTACATTTTCAGATGGGCTTTGAAGAGTTATAGAGTCAAGGAAGCAGAGTGTTACAGGAATACAGATACCATGGTGATTTGTACAATATAAGAATCAGATTAGGATAGAATAGAAAGGCGGTCCTATAACATGGCAATGCTATATAACAATGCAGAGAGAATACGGGTGCATAGTTAGGATGGAAGTCGAAAGACAAAAAGCTCCATTTTGGAGGCTGGTATAAATCCATGCTGGATTTTCAAAACAGTGAGGGCACACTGATCTCTTTGAGGAGGGTGGCAATGTAGCTGTGGTTTGCAATATGCGTAAGGCCCTTCATTTTCAGTTTTTACTGAAAAAATCTCTGGGTTTTCAAAAGCTATTATTCAGTTTTTACCAATTTTCACCCAAATTTTGGACCACTCAAGTACATGAAAATGCTGAATATGTTGAGAAAATCCAGTATATGACATTAGGTAGAAGTGTTTATGTCAATAATAAATTAGTCTAAGTAAATGTGAGGCTGTGTAGCACTTAAAGGCAATGTACTAGAAAATACGCACACACATGCATGCATATGTATATGTACTGTTAATGAAATAAACCATAGCACTAAACTGCTTTTACTTTCAGTACTGTTACATTTCTCTATTTCCTGCTTTTTTCTGTCCTCCCATCCCCCAGTATTAACCCCAACACTTCTCCAGAAAACCAAAGTTAATTTCTTACATTCATTTTTAATTTTTTTTAAAAATAAGTACTGATAAATTCAAGAAATTTTAAACAAAATAAAAACTGAAAATGAAGGGCCTTGAATAGGTGAGACATTGGGCAGTAGCAGCAGCATCTTGTTCAAGTCTGTCATTACCCTTAATTCAGTCCCCTTGTGCTTGTGTGTTATATACAGGCTTTAATTACATGATCATATATTACCTCCCCCACCCCCCAAAAAAAAACCCTGCCTCATTCAGGCAGTGCACACAATGGACCTGCTTTGGGGATGAATCAAGGCTGTGTAGTGAAGGAGGTGGTTGTCTGTAGGTCTCTTGCTTCATTGGTTGTACAAGTTGGAATATCTGTCAAGAATGAGGCAGGGGGTTGTAGGAAGGGAAAGGGCGATCTCATGGTTAAATGGGTGATCTCATGGTGATCTCAGTTGAAGGCTGCCCTCGAGAATCGGATTCTGTCACTGCCTCTGTCTCAAGGTTCCCATGTGATGCCGAGCTAGTCACTGACAGACTTTCCACAGGTGGTCACTAAAAAGTGTGTTCCTCATTTTTTGGGTGTCCAACTTGAAACCCTGGGGTCTGATTTACAGAAGCACTGAGCACTCCCAGCTGCAGCTGAACTCAGCGGGAGCTGGGCTTTGAAAATATTAAGTGCTATATAATGCTAAGTCCTCTGGAAACTCAGCCCCTAGGGATCTTAAACAGGCACCCAAAATTAATGGAAACTTTGGACCCTAAAATCTGTGCTTCAGTTCCCCATCTGTAGAGTGGCAATAACACCATTCCCTCACCTCAGAGGGGTGCTGTGAGCATATATTCATTAATATTTATGAGGGATTCAGATATTCTAGTGAAGAGACCATAGAGAAGCCCAAGAGGAGATTAATAATTCTGTCTTCAGAGCAGGGTATGGATAGTGTGAAGTAAATCGAACAACGAGGCTAAAACAAAAAATCCCATGAACGATTGGTATAAAAACACATAACAATGAGGATAAAACAAAATAGTGAATAGCTGCTTATTAAGTGAGCCCTGTCCAGCCTGCATACTGAATGAGGCAGGGGTCCTGTGGTAAAAATCGTATGTGATCATGTCCCCAGTCAGTTCGTTAACCACAAGACCTTCTTTCCCCAAGACTTTCAAGCTGGGATATAAGGTAAGCCATCGACAAAGGAGTTTGAGAAGATAAGGGGTGAGAAGAAAGAAGGGGCAGATACAGATTTACTCAGTAAGGGAACCAAGGCAGAGGCATACATCCATTCAATAGCATCGTTCTCAGGTCCCCCCTCCCTTTTTAGATTGATAATACCTCAGTTAATTGTTTAGAGAGTGTTTAGTTTTATCCTGGTGTATAAAAGAAAACCTTTATCAAAAAGGAAATTGAAGGGCCTGATTCTTCTCTGATTTACGCTGTCCCAAATCAGGAGTAAATCCACCAAAGTCAAAGGAATTAAAAACTGGCAGGGAGATCAGAATCAGGCCCTAACTGTTGGTTTAGAATTCTCCAGGGACAGACAGGAAAGAGGGAACTGAATGAAACACCGCGTAGGGCGCACTCCGCAGTTATTAGGAAAATTCCACCTTCGTGCAAATTGTATTTCATCACTTAATTAAG
Source organism: Lepidochelys kempii (assembly GCF_965140285.1). Taxonomy (NCBI): domain Eukaryota; kingdom Metazoa; phylum Chordata; order Testudines; family Cheloniidae; genus Lepidochelys; species Lepidochelys kempii. The sequence goes on along the minus strand of NC_136387.1, from coordinate 100,710,184 downwards.
AAGGCATTTATTCTTCCACTTTAATTAATATCTTGTCTCTTCCTTCCAAAATACTTAATCACAGAGTGAAATCATACTAGAAATATTACCCCGAAGTGAACATTGGCATCTTACATCTCAACAAATCTTTGAGAGAGAGAGATATTTAATAGCAGTAATTATAAAACTACTCTGCCAACTTATGGGCTGCTTTACATTTCTGGCTTCCTGCCACATTTTTTTTTCCCCAGCGCCTAATGAATAGCAACTTTTGTGTACCGTAGAGCTGTGCTCCATTTAAGCAATATCCCCAAAGAAATTGGCCTTTACCAGTAGTTAATCACAACTTTGTTAGGCATTGCCTGGGGCGATTTGACAAAAGCCATTCGTTAACTAGAAACTGTAATCAGTGGTTTATATCTCAGCAATGTATACTTTCCGTGAGGCCACATTATAATAGATGGAAAATCGGTGATTTCCTGAACATCCCATCAACAACCAATTTTCCACCAGTCAGCCCAGAGATGGATGTCCTATGGGCATATAGGGAACTGGATTAATTGATGTCAGCGGGGAAAAAAGATACCAGAAACACACACACGAGAAGCTAGTGGCTTTCATAACAAAATAAAAATAAGCCACTGTGCAGTATTTGAATTGCCTCTTGTAAGTCAGGTTAGCCTTTCAAAAAAAGTAAACTTTGATATTATATTACTATTGATATTACTCCTTAGCAGGAAGAGTAATTAAGCACTGGACCAACTTAACGTAGAGATGTGGTGGATTCTCTGACACTTTACGGCAAGACTGAATGTATTCCTAAAAGATATGTTTTGGCTCAACCAGAAATTATGGGCTTGATGCAGAAATTACTGCCTGCAGTTGAAAGGCCGGTGTTATACAAGGAGATCAGACTCTGTGATCATAGTGGATCCTTAAAATCTATGAACCTGAGACTATTTTAAGGATTGATCATGCAATCTTTAGTCAGATGAGTAATTATTACACCTATTTGTGAAGTGAATGGGCTCAGTTGCCACTATACTGGTATAAATAATTTAGGGGCCCAATTCTGCTGTCTCTATACACAAGGAGTATCCTTATTCACTTCGGTAAAGCTACTCATGCAGAATCCCCTTTTGAGGTCTCTAGATGTTTGCAATACAAATAAAAAAGAAAGCTGGCAGGATCTAGCCTATTGCTTAGTTTCTCATTAAGAAATCTTCCTTTCTTTCTGTCAACTGTACAGTTGGGGTGTGTTACAAAATGGCAAAATACTAACCCACAGCCATGAGCATAACCGGAACAATTCACTCTTAGTGTTCTCAGTTTGTTTTGAAGTTTTCCCTCTGATCCAAGAACTGGGAAGCCAGATCACAGATGCAAGTGATTACATGCACCTTCAGCGGATGGCACAGAAATGTTGCAAGATCCAGTTTTCAATTCTTTAAGGAAGAAAAAATATCCAACTGAGTTAACAATTCCTTCTCTATTTTCATTCTTAATGTGATAAATTGATAGGACACTATTTTATCAACCCTTTCTAAAAAGTGTGACAAATTCCTAAATAAGGAAAAGAATGACTCTGGATGACTGACTAGCCAATGGAGTTGTTATTGTAAAGCATGTGATTGCAACTCCTTGTGACATTACTCTGAAAAGATGGATTAAAAGGAAGGCATGTGTTGCAGTGTAAGTTACAACTTATCTCAGAAAGTTTTAACTTTAGGCCTTTGCATGCCTAAGGAATCATTTTAAAGGGAGCTTAAGCTTTACGAGTCCCTTTAGATTCCTACACAAATCTGCAGCTGCAAAGATAGTTCAAACTATTTGATGAAGGGCTGGGAGTTTGAACAGGATACAGGGAGCCACGTTTCATGGTTTCTGTCCCTGGAAATGCCACAGACCCTCTGTGAATTTGGCCAAGGCACTAAAATTCTCCATGCCTTGGTTTCCCCTCTCCAAAATATGGAAAGAATATGGGAGCATTTTGAGGTATGGTCCATAAGCATGGCAGATCAGTAGATGAATGGGGCTCAAGTGAACAAAATTTCCGAACAGCTTTTTGCTGTGCATTCCCTGCACTATTTTCCTCCACTCCCCTGCTGCCCGGCTCCACCTCCAGCCAAATTCTTGCCTTTCACCTCAGTTTTGCTGTTAACAGATCCTCCACAGCTGTGGGAGCAAGATTTTCCCATAAGCGGCTCCTCTGATGTGTCCATCTTATGTAGATAGATATTTTGATGTAATTAGACATTCACAAGTTTGAACACTTATCCAGGGGGGAGGTGAACTATCCCAACCCCATAGGTCTGCTAAACTGAAATGAACTCTAGCACGAGCAAGGCTACTCATGAGATTTCAGGAGCTTCTTTCCCCCCCCCCCCAAAAAAATGGGGACAGAAATACCACAATTTCATCAGTGCAAGCACTTCAGCTTCCAGTCCTGAGTCCTGCTTAGATCCAGAACCAGGAACATTTTAGAAATACTAAAGGTTAAGCAAACTTTTTTTCCAAACCTCAGAAAATATTTGGATTGGGTCTTATGTGATTTTTCTGATTCACCCATCCATATGGACCAGCCACATCACTGAGCTTTGGAATTTGGAAGGATGGATATTCATGGAAAATTCAGAAGATGGTTGGGATGTGCTAGAAAGGGTTATTTTAAAGATTAATACAATTACCCAGAAGAAACAAGAATGCAAAGACAAGAGCCTTCAGCAACATGACTGTCAAAGAGCTGGATGGCTTTGGGGGATGGGGAATGTTCACATGTATACAAAATATATCTGGCCGTGATTTAATGGTAGGCTTAAACATACTTTAAAGAGTTCTAAGCACAGGAAGAAATACGCTGCTAGTAAAGCTTCCGTGTTATCAGCACAACTAAATAATGACGTGCAATGTGTCATGTGTAAAGAATATATTAATGCTTGCATAAATATTTTCCTAATGTCTGCCTGGCCGATGTCTACTTGGCAAATAACCAGTGGATAGTAAATAATGCTCACATTTCTGTTTATTTAAGGTCTATTTTCTCCCTTGTATTTTACACTGGCAATCATTTGAGGCCGTGCAGGGGAGGGGGTGGAGGGGAAGAGCCGCAGCCTTGTAAAACGGTTTGTTTTCCTTACAGATTTTGGGAGAAATAAACTGTTTACATCTTGGTGTTTTGCTGCCATGGCAGTGGATTGTTTTGTGAGAGTATAAATGGTGTAAAGCTTAGCCAAGCGGTAGTTTTAAAAAGGGTGGAGGTGGGTGGGGGGAGATGTGGAAATTGAAAGAACATAGTGAAGAAGACACTCCCTGTATTCTATATAGGTTTTTATACGGCACTCTTCACTGCAGTATCTGAGCACCTTTCAGTAGTGCATTAAGCGATGTGATTCTACATACGTCCTGTGTTTGTTCACTCATCCTCTCCCCACAGGCCCATGCCTGGGCAGTGGAAGGTATTGTTTTGGTAGGGTGTCTTTTGTTTGTTTTAATATAAATATCCCGGTGGCTATGTCTATATAGAAGAGAAGGCAAGGTCCAAGAAGTGTGCCTTGCACTTGAAGTGGAAAGTGGTGAGGTTTGGAGCTGCTCCGTACTTCCTGGGAGAAGTCTTTCCACTCTTGGAACCTGGGGAAGTTCTGTCTTGCACAGACGAGTTTTACCCTTATTGCTGGGAGTTCCATTGTGCTGGAGGGGCAGAGTTCTCAAGCATGGTCTTTGTCCCGGAGCTTTAGACAATCTTCTAGGTATTCTGGGCCCAAGTCGGAGCAGTTTGAAGATAAGAATAGAGACCTTGAACTTGATTTCAAATTCTATGGGCAGCCAGAATGGAGAGCAGAAGTCCGGTCTGATGTGTCTGCAGTAGTCTGTGTTGGAGAGGAAAGATGCAGCAGTGTTCTGAACTAGCTGGAGTTTCCTAAGTGCTGAAGGTTTCATGCCCCAGTTTATTGCATTGCAGTAATCCAGCCGAGAGGTGACCGAGGTGTAAATCACTCTTAGTGACTCCATTGTTAATCTGGAGAACCTCCATGTGTCCCAGTGCAGGCAATTGCACGGACTAGCGTGGTGCTCCAAACCTGTCCCCCTGACACAGATCTGAATAAGGTTGTCCTGACGGCTCCATGAGTGGGACAGGGAAACTCATGGGGTACATGGACACATGTGCGTGTGTTTATCCTTCCTCACCCAGCAACAGCTTTTACCCCTCACAGAATACCTTTCAGAGGAGAGCTGTGCATGAAATCAGAGTCAGATTTTGCAGTTCATATATGGATCTGTTTGGGAGGTGCCTTGGGGGAAAAGGCAGAATTTGGGCCATGGAGCCCGGGGTTCAAGACCCTCTCCTTCACGGGGCCTCAGACCCAGCTTCAGCTCTAGCCCAAATGTCTACACTGCAATTTGATAGCCCCGCAGCCCGAGCCAGCTGACCGGTGGCCATGCCATGGGTCTTTGATTGCATTGTAGACATGCCCAGAGAGCACAGTGTGTATGTCTCCTCATCTCAAGCTTCAGCAACACTTGAGAACAAAACTCTGCTGTGTGTAGCATGGAGCCATTAAGTACCCATTTGCCAACTATATTCCACCCAACTTGGAGAGTACACCCCCATTTATACCACTGATTTTCATTTAATCTGACAAAGACAGATGTATCTGTTCACCCCGTAGTCTATCAACATTTAATGGCTTGGTCCAAAACTCACTGAAGTAGATTTTAGCATTGACTCCAATTGGCAAATTTTTTTGTTTTGTTTTTATTTGCTGTTGCTCAGGCCTAGAAATATCTAGATGTATTTCTGTAGTATCTGGCTGATGAATCTTGCCCATATGATCAGGGTTTAGCTGATCACCATATTTGGGGTCAGGAAGGAATTTTCCTCCAGGGCAGATTGGAAGAGGCCCTGGAGGTTTTTTGCCTTCCTCTGTTGCATGGGGCACAGGTCACTTGCTGGAGGATTCTCTGCTCCTTGAAGTCTTTAAACTACGATTTGAGGACTTCAATAGCACAGATATAGGTGTGAGGGTTTTTTGCAGGAGTGGTGGGTGAAATTCTGAGGCCTGCATCGTGCAGGAGGTCAGACTAGATGATCACAATGGTCCCTTCCTACTTAAATATCTATCTTGTACACCCCCAAAATCACACCATTCCACTGACTAATTGGAGAACCTTCAAATGCAAGGTTCCACGTAAAGATTATATCACCTATACCTAGGTGATGTTATGGTCTCATGAGCAAAGTCTACAACTGTTTTCCGAGTTACGTTCCTCTAATTCTATTTTCACCATCTGTGATGCAGCTGATTTAATTTGCAGATGAGGTAGTCAGGATTCACAGTAGGCAGAATATCTAAAAATATATTTCTAGTGAAAGTTCCATTGCCAAATGAAATGGAAAGGAAAGAAAATAATAAAGTAATGACTCAACTTGAAACAGGAGAAAAAAACAGTTAATATACACTTCAGAGCTCAGCTGTCCCCCTCCAGCAACATTATTCACAACTAATTAGAAGCTATTTTTAATATTTTGCTATAATTTAAATGTTCTTATACATTGTTTTCAACAAAAGAAAGTGGCAAAAGGAAAGCTTGTCAAACTTGTCTTGGGGTTTTGCTTTTGTTGCTTTTTATGATTAAAATCTTTATTGATTTTTCCACAAATCCAGAGTCCAGAAACACTGACACAAACCATAAGGCAGCAGACAAATTGTAATAATGCTGGTACAATACTAGGCTCAAATCCTACACAGCCTAATAAAGTTATGTGGGCATCTGGAAATTGACAGATTAATGATGCATTTTAAAAAGTTGAGTACATTTTGAAAGCTAGAGATATTCCTTTTTATTCTAGATGGATAGATTAGATTGATTTATGGTTAAACAAGGTAATGTGTCATTTCAACACTGCAAGTCTCTTAGGGCAAACTGCTGATCATATTTAAACCGATGTAACTCAGTTGACATCGGTGTGGCTCATAGGTGTAACCGAGACTGAAGTATTTAAATCAAGATTGGATGTATTTCTAAAAGATATAATACTTCACAAATTACTGGATCGATGCAGGAAGCATTGGGTGAAGTTCAATGGGCTTTATTAAACGGGAGGTCAGACTAGATGATCATAATGATCTCATCAGATCTTAAAATCTGAGAGCAAAATTTGACTTCATTATTATTATTATTAGAGCTGGGTGAACTTTTTTTCTGTGGATCGCAAACCTGTCCCAAAATGCACTTTCTGCAGTGCTGAAACTATTTGCAAATTTGGGTCAAATTTGCCAAGTAATTTCAGCTGAATGAAAAAATACTTCAGAAACACTTAAATGTTTCTGACATTTTTGAAATGAACCTTTTGGATATTTCATTTTGAACTGATATTTGAAACATATTGTTTGACCTAAAGGAAATTTTTTCAATTTGCCAAATATAACTCCGTGTAACCGGGCACAGACTCACTGGTGGCACCTCCTGCTGGTCATCTCAGGGAATTAGCATTCCAGCCTCCGGAGCGCCCTCAGTCAGCCGGTGTCTCGCCTTGCTGCTGGCTCTCCTGTCGCTCCCAGGACCCCTGGTGCCCCTTTAACTGGGTGCTGCCCATTGGCAGTACCCCACAGTTCTGGGTCTCCCCCTCCCAGGGGAATCCCCCACCCACTATCCTCACCTTGCCTCAGTCCTAGGCCACTGCCAGTCACCAACTAGCCCCCGGTCCCTGGGGCAGACTGCAGTATAAGCCACTCATCACAGGCGAGGGGGTTTGGACCTGCTGCCTCTGCCTATCCATGGCTGCCCCTGCAACCCCTGTACCCAATATGCCTTCCCAGGCCTGCAGCCTGGGGCTTTCTTAGGCCGGAGCTCCCCGGCTCCCTTAGCCTTTCCCCAGCCCTGCTCCAAACTAGGGCCTCTATTCAGGTTTCTACAGCCAGGTCCCTCCCTCTCAGGGCTAGAGAGAGAGTCTCTCTGGGCTTCTGGCTCACAGCCTTTATAGAGCCAGCTGGGCCATGACTGGGGCGTAGCACCCAGCTGAGGCTGCTTCCCCCATCAGCCCAGCTTTTCCCCTGCCCCAGCCCTCACCCAGGGCTGTTTTTGGCCCTTCCAGGCAGGAGCGAGTGGCCACCCCGCTATACTCCAAAACATAACTTTTTGTTCAGTACTAAACAATTTCCTTTTTCAGATTTGTCAGTTCAGCCACTGGACCAAACAATCAATTATTCACCAGTTATTCACTTAATTGTCATATCTCCATTTGCTAGCAGTTCCTTAAACCAAGTCACAGAGCCTCAATAGTGAATTAGGTAACTACAAGCTTCACAGATCATGTCTGTAGTGCATGAGCATATATATAGACCTAGCTAAATTTGCAACAACCTGTCCTAATATGCACTGCTGTCAGTGTAAAAACCTGAGATGGACTTGCTCTGGGCTGGATTGTTCACTGTTTGCACCAAAGTCATGGTGAGGATTGAGGCATGTCTCCAATACGTTACCCAATTTCTGTTTCCATTCCACATCCTCACCGTCTCACCTGACTTCCTGAAAAGCTGTTTCCATTACTTGGTTCTTGCAAGTAATTACTTGCAATTGTTTCCATTTGATCATAAGATCACAGAAATGGAGGGCTGGAAGAGGCCTTGAGAGGTCACCAGTCCAGCCCCCTATGCTGAGGCAGCACCAACTAAACCTAAACCATTCCTGACAGGTGTTTTCTAACCTGTTCTTATAAACCTCCAAGCATGGGGATTCCACAATCACCCTTGAAAGCCTGTTCCAGATCTTAAGTATCTTTAGAGTTAGAAAGTTTTTCCTAATATCTAACATAAATCTCCCTTACTGCAGATTAAGCCCATTACTTCTTGTCCTCCCTTCAGTGGATATGGAGAACAATTGATCACAGTCTTCTTTATAACAACCTTTAACTTATTTGAACACTGTTATCGGGTCCCCACTCAGTCTTACTTTCTCAAGACTAAACATACTCAGACTTTCTAACCTTTCCTCAGAGGTCAGGTTTTCTAAACCTTTTATCATTTGTGTTGCTCTCTTCTGGACTATCTCCAATTTGTCCACATATTTCTTAAACTGTGGAGCCCAGAACTGGACACAGTACTCCAGGTGAGACCTCACCAGTGCAGGTAGAGTATGACAATTACCACCCATGTCTTGCATATGGCATTCCTGTTAATACACCCGAGAATATTTGCTTTTTTCACAACTGCATCACATTGTTGACTCTTGTTCAGTTTGTGATCCACGAGAATCCTCCAGACTTTTTTCAGCAGTACTGCCATCTACTCCCCACTTTGTAGTTGTGCATTTGATTTTTCCTTCCTAAGTGTAGTACTCTGCACTTGTCTTTGTTGAATGTGATCTTATTGGTTTCAGACCAGTTCTCCAATTTGTCAAGATCATTTTGAATTCAAGCCTGTCCTCCCAAGTATTAGCAAATCAACTCAGCATGGTGTCATCTGCAAATTTTATAATCATACCCTCCACTCCATTATCCAAGCCATTAATGAAAACATTGAATGGTACCAGATCCAGGACAGACCCCTGTTGGAACCTCACTAGATAGCCCCTCTTCCCACTAGAACCCCACTAGATAACTACTCTTTGAGTACAGTCTTTTAACCAGCTTTGCACTCACCTTATAGTAAATGCATCTAAACCACATTTCCCTAGTTTTCCTATGAGACTGTGATATTGGACTGTTTAGCCTTACTAAAATCAAGATATATCACATCTACAACTTCCCCCTATCCAGTAGGCCAAAGACCCTTTGATCGCATCATCTACAACTTCCCCCCATCCTGTCAAAGACCCTTTGATCACATTTTCAAGGGCCTACCCCTGTGCCCATGCATAGCCCCATTGAACTCAGGGTTCTTCTGCACTAGCAGATCGAATTGTAAGCTTGGGATATAAGGGCCAGATTGAAAGCCCATTGAAATCAATGAAAAGACTCCCATTGACTCTGATGGGTTTGGGATCAGGTTCTAAATATACAACTCTCCTTTCCCACCATGTCCATCTCCCTGAAGCAGCAGGAGGGAGAGAGCAGGGAAGTTACAACTCCTGATGACTGGGTTCATCCATGGAACTCAGTAATGGTGAAAATCATTTCCACAATTTTTACTGATGAAACTTTAACCAATTTAATGTTCAAAATAAAAGTTTGGCTCTGCACCGAGCCCCCCCATCCCCCTGAAAAGTTTCTGCATCATGTCACCCTATTACTTAAAGCTTTATTTAAAAACAAATAAATTCTCTCTGTCCCCGAGTATAGACGATAAGCTATATCTGCCCGCAGGCAGCTAGCTTACAATTTGCAGGATTACATCCGTCATCACAAATACCAGACTAGATAGATTTCCTGCTCTGTTCACGGCAGCGCAGAAACATATTCATGTGTTCCCAGTGGAACCATATCAAAGCCGAGACACTTATCTCCAGAACAGACGCCAGATGGCACTCTAACATGTTTGATGCACAGAAACACCAGAAAGAAGTCATGGCTGGTTGACCGTGCATTCAACCCAGTGTGTGTAGTGACAGAATGCATGATCAGTGAACAGCAATAAACGCGATGAAAACGGGCCTGGTGTCAGCATTAATGATAGTCTCAGCACTTCGCTAAGTGCCTGTAGGAGAAAGGGGAGTTCTGGTTAAGGCAGTCCACACTGTGAGGTACAACACAGTGACAGAATGTAATGAGCCCTTGGATTGACAGGAGAGGATTATTGGTACATGGCTGCCTATTGTCCTGTATTTAAGAGTCATTAACGATTGCCTGCTCTATGCTTAAATATGGAGTATTTCTAACCCCAGACGTTCACTTCCCCACCTCATAGGGGTGGTAGTGAGGATAAATACTTTGCAAGTTTGTGGGGAGCTATGGTAAGAGGGGGCCATAGATGTACCTAAAACAAACAGTCTTTGGCTGTAGCTACCACACAACGAAGGAGAAATAAATAAAATCCTCTCTTCCCAATGACAGATTAGCCACTGGGCCCAAAGGGGGGGCCCCTGGAAAAAATCCGCTGCCCAACAGTGGAAGCCTGGAACCCCAGCTACCAAGCTGGTGGGGTGGGGGAAGCCCCCGCGTCCCAACCTCGCTCCGTGGCAGCAGTCACCGACCCTCCCCCTGGCTGAAGCCACTGACCCTCACCCCGGCTGAAGCAGCAGGAGGGGGAAAGTGCCCCCCCCCGGTGTCCCCCGTTTGAATTGTCTGAAATAACCCAAAGGGGGGAAGTTGCATTATTGATTATCTCAAATTAAACTGAAAGAAACCCCACACTTGTTCTTTACCGATTTACAAATTACACCAAAGGATAAATAAACACACCCACCCCAGCTATAATCCCTCAGTTATGACTGGAAATAAGATGCACATTTTTAACACGAAGGGTTGTTAACCATTGAAACAGCTCCCCAAGAAGTGTGGTGGATTCGCCCTCACTTGGAACCTTGGAATCAACACTGGATGTCTTACTATCTAAGAGATGTCCTAGTTCAACCTCAAGTTATTGACTCAATTCAAGAATCATTCGTTGAAATGCTCTGGCCTGTGCCATCCGGAAGCTCACAGGAGATGATCACCACTGTCCCTTGGGGGGTCTGTGACACTGCAGCTTCCCGTATCTTACAGTGAGATTGAGCTAGTTAACAAGGGGCTAACAATCCTAGAATCATAGCATATCAGGGTTGGAAGGGACCTCAGGAGGTCATCTAGTCCAACCCCCTGCTCAAAGCAGGACCAATCCCCAACTAAATCATCCTAGCCAGGGCTTTGTCAAGCCGGGCCTTAAAAACCTCTAAGAATGGAGATTCCATGAATCAGTTGTATTAACATGTTGCTTGCTGCACACTTCGGGCTATGTTTTCAAAGAGTCCTCAAGCCAGTCTTTAAACTTTCACCTAACCGGTAAGGTTTAGCATGTACATTTTTTCCCCAGCCTATGATTTTGTGCACTGAAAACGGGGCAGTTTGATAGCAAAACACGCACCTAGTCTGTGCAAAAAATTCTTAATATTACTATTCCCACCCCTTTCTCCCTCCCCTCCAGCCACGGTTGTAGGTTATGTCCACTTGTGCCTAATCTTAAACCTGATCATCTTGATGCAAGAACTGGCTCTTACTATGTTTGTGTACAGCTCCCAGGCCCATAATTAATTTAAGGGTGGTGGAAGGTTGCGGGGCAGGGGGGCAGTTTGTAGCAAATTAAATTTGCTCCTGAATGAGATAAACCTACACTCAAACTGCAGCTCTGACTCCTGGTTCTTTAAAGCTGTCTGACTATTGCTCCATTGTCTTTTCATTCCCTCACTGGCAGAGCTGTGAGTAACTAGAGCTGCAATTGCAGAAGATGCTCCTGCAGCCTAAACAACGAGGAGTCCTTGTGGCACCTTAGAGACTAACAAATTTATTTGGGCATAAGCTTTTGTGGGCTAAAACCCACTTCATCAGATGTATGAAGTAGAAAATACAGTAGGCAGGTATAAATATACTCCATGCATCTGATGAAGGGGGTTTTAGCCCACGAAAGCTTATGCCCAAATAAATTTGTTAGTCTCTAAGGTGCCACAAGGACTCCTCATTGTTTTTGCTGATACAGACTAACACGGCTACCCCTCTGAAACCTGTCCTGGCGCCTAGTGACAGGTGGTTAACAGCTCCAGGATGCCTGACTTCTGGAGCAGTTTTACAAATGATCAGCACAGCAATTTTGTGGTTAACTAACCCTTTGCTGTAAACAGGCCTACTCATGGAGCTCCCAAACGAGGCATCCTCTGTGGTACTGAGCCAGGCTAAGAGGGTTGGGAGATGGTGTCATTCTTACTCCTCCTTTTAAAAAAATGTCACTGATGGACATAAAGACCCCCAGACCCTCAAAAATAAACAGAACAAGCTTTAAACAAGAGAATGGACTTTCAGTGGCTTATTCCCGTAAACCATGTTTCCCAAAGCTGAAAAATCCAGTCTCTAATGTTGTGCTTGAAACTTTTAATGCCTATTTTTTCTACCAGTGTTTGTCTGGTGCTTTATTTGATGCCCAGGATTCTGCATTTGTATTGCCGTAGCCCTTACGAAGTCTTAGAGATGGACCAGGACCCATTTTGCTCGGCACTGTACAAGCACAGTCCTTTGCGTGCGCATCGCCTTCTCTTTAAGTTTGTGTATGAACCTGAGATTTAACAGGACGCGGGGGGAGGTGGGGAGAGTTTAACAAGCTGGCCAAGACCCTAGAGCCTCGAAGCATGTGGAGAGAGCCTCTCACCCTCACTTCTTGTCAAAAGCCCTCATAATGTAGTAGAGTATGGGGGGAGCTGGGGGTAGAGGGCCTCACAATCACGGTGTGAAACAGGCTTCCATTCAACGTGCAAGCTTCTGTTGTGGTGGGCAGAGGATAGGAATGGGAGATGGCATGTATGATCCCAGCTCCCAGGGTTTGGTTCCCTCAAAGAGAGTTTTCTCCACCAGGGGTCCCAGGGTTCCACCAGCCTGGGGCCTTCGCTGCCTGGGCCAGGGTCAATGGTGTCATTTTTGGCCCAGTGTCTCTTATGTTGCACAGAAATTTGCTGTGGCCACCGCTGCACACACTTTTAGCTCTGAAAACGATTGGCCTCCGAAACAAGGAACCCTTATCTGGGGTGACAGGCAGAGCTTGTTCTGTTACACTGAGGGAAGGAACCCCCAAGGGTTCTAAGCTTCTTGCATGAATACATTTCCCAGGGTCCTGTTCACTCATTGCATCCCACATTTGGGCCTGGGCAGGCTGAGGGGTGTGCAAGGGCCAGAAATAGCCTCTCTGATCCCAGCTCGCAGGACGGTCTCAAACTGTTTGAAGGAAGCAGAAACCTCAGGGCTCCTCCTGCTTGGGGTTCAGATGAACTCCTTCCTCTATCTCCTGGGCTCATCTTTTCCTGACAGCTTATGGGAAGCGGGATGTTGCTTGAGGGGCAACTGTTGAGTCATTCAGCACCAGTGTGGTGAATAATCCTAGGTCAGTGAGGAACAAATCTACTTTTCTTCCCCTACTTTGGAGGCCTGAGGGCATAGGTCAGCTGAGGAGGTGTAGGGTTCTGTGGCAGAGTTCAGAGAGACAAGGTGGGGGGTTTTTTTGAGATGGGGGGAGTGAGGTCTAGGAGGAATGTGGCCTTGGCAGCAGCTGGCAGAGTGCTATCTGGATTCCAGAACATTCTAGAAGCCTTAAAGGCCTAAGAGTTTAATTCTGGCCACCAATGAAAACCCAACACAGAAGGGTTCAAAAACTGAAACTCAACACTCATTTATTTAGTCCATTACTGATCCTACTCCATTGTGGCCAGAGTATCTGAGCCCCTCACACTCTGTAATGTATTTCTCCTCACAACACCCTTGTGATGTCAAAATTATTATTGTCTTAACTTTACAACTGGAAAACCAGGCATAGGGACGCTAAGTGACTTGCCCACGGTCTCGCAGGAAGTCTGTGGCAAAGCAGGGACTTGAACACAGGAAAGTGTTAGGCTAGTTCCCTAACCACTGGACCATCCTTCCTCTCAACCAGCCATTCTCCCTTAAATGATCAGTCCTCAGAAACATCAGTTTTATTTTTAAATGTCTATAAATACTCTCACTAACATAAATATACCTACAGAATATCGCTACGAACATCTCATATAACTCTTTGCTATCAAACATCACACAAAATTAATAGAAGCCAACATATAAACCTCTCCAAAAGACAATCTTCTTTTTTTTTAAATTTAACAGTTTTATTAAATCATTTCCCCCTTTACCTCTTCTTCTTCTTCCTTCTTTATTTCTTTTTGATATGGTGCTTCCTAAAAAGACAAATGTGAAATTTCTAACCATTCTAACCGTTCTCTAAGGTCGGAATCTCCTGTTATAAATCACTTATGCACATCTTAACCTTAAAAAAAACCTCAACAACAAATCTTCACTTTAGCTTTCTCGGTTTCTCGTACTTACAGAAACCTTTCCTAACATTGCCCAAAACTAGTTTCTTGTTCTCCTCTTCTGATGCCTTAGGAGACTCTATAAAGAGATTCTCCCATTAGTGGCCCTTAGATTTACACTGCTACGACCAAGGTTTAGAATCTGGCCCCTAGAACCATAGAACCATAGAAGATTAGGGTTGGAAGAGACCACAGGAGGTCATCTAGTCCAACCCCCTGCTCAAAGCAGGACCAACCCCAACTAAATCATCCCAGCCAGGGCTTTGTCAAGCCTGACCTTAAAAGCCTCTAAGGAAGGAGATTCCACCACCTCCCTAGGTAACCCATTCCAGGGCTTCACCACTCTCCTAATGAAAAAGTTTTTTCCTAATATCCAACCTAAACATCCCCCACTGCAACTTGAGACCATTGCTCCTTGTCCCTAGTGCTTGAGCTTTGCAGAGGAAGAGAGCATACTCAGATCTCTCTTGAGGTCCAGGCTGGCTGGCATCCTCAGCCCCTTAGCCTCCAGAGAGTCAACTGCTCCCCTGCCCCCAGCTGATCCAACCTCTAATTGCCTCACCTCTGCCCCCAGCAGGCCTCCTACTCCAGAACTGCCTCTTACTCCTAACACATCCCCTCACCTCCCCCATGACTATGAACATCCCCTGCTGCCCTTACCTGAGATCATCTTCATATAGGAGCTTTGTTGCTCCCGACTTGAGACTTTTGCTCAGGGGGAAAAAAAGGGGTAAACAATAAACAGACCCCCTTTTAGAGGTGGAAGCAATTAGATCCTATATGCTCGCATGACGATGTCAGCGGTCTATCAAAATCACATCTGGAGATTTCTTTCAACCACTTTTTGGCCTGAGAAGACAACAAAGCTCTGGGTTGCTGAGAACCCTTCAGCCACCCAATGCTTTTCATATTTCCCACCCTCACTGGAGACAGTCACTGCCACCGAACCAGTTCTAAGAACGTGCCTTTGTTTCATCAAGGACTAAGGAAGATCAATGGAGTCTCTTCTATTCCGTTGCTAACCAGGAGAATAAACAGAACTCCATCTTGCCCCACCTCTCTCTTCCTACTCCGCAGGGACCCTGATGAGAGAAGCCAGCGTTAACGCTCACAGACCAGGGTCTTGTTCAAGCAAGAACGCTTGTAGTAAGACTTTCGTATGAATTAAAGATAACACGGCCCTCTGTTGTGGTGTGGCAGAATTCAGCAGCCACCACACCTGGCTCACCAGAAAAGCCTGCTGCTTAGCATTTAGCAGAACTGCAGATTTAAAGAGATGGACGGGTGGAAAGAAAGCGCTGGTGCCCCACCCACTGCTGGATAAAGCACACACACAGAATTTCCCCTGAGCTCCTTCCCAGATAAACCATACTTACGTGTAGCAGCTATTACAGCATCACTTTGAAAGTCGCCCTAGTTCTTTAAGGAGGCCCTCTACCTCTTCTCTGCTCTTCTTATGTTAAAGTGGGGAATGGAGGCAGGGAACCCTATTAATAAGGGGAAAATTATTTAAAGACTCTGGAGATGAGTGATTTAGTTCTGATCCCCAGTAAAAGGGAGCTGAGGGAAGTGTACCTGCAGAGCGTGACTGTGTCACAAGGGGGTGCTCTAGGATGGCACTCTGCCACAAGACTCTATAGACTGTCCCATTAATGCCGTTCAGATTCACACTGCTGGGACCCCGACCAGAGTCTGGTTGTCCGTGTTGGAGGCTTGCATGGGAGCTCTGTGCAGGGACCACTCATTCCCTAGAATCCCCCTGACCAGCTTGTCATCTTGCTTCCCTGCTGCCACCTCTAGCTGTGGCCCAGCAGGGGGAGCTGTGAGAGCAGAGTGTGTCTGGTTAGCAGGCCCACAGGGACCAGATGTGTGACAAGCTGGCTGGGCTGGAGGAATGCATGAGAGGGGAGCTGCAAGTCAGGCAGGATGCATGCCACTTGGCAGCCCTGTTGCATCTGGGTTTATACGTAGGTTAGCCATCGAATGTCCCGTACTATGTGTTTGCACAGCACCTCGGGCAACGGAGTCCAGATCTCAGCTGAGACTCATCGGTGCTGCCGGAACTGACACTCCTTGCAGGGACAGCAGCAGGGGACCGTGAACCTGCGACCTGCAGTAAGAAAAGCATGAGCATCTGCTGCTTGTGTCGAAGGCCTAAGGCCCAGAGCCTCTAAGCTAGTCAGCCTCCTCTCTTCCACTGATTTCAGCCTAAATATCTTTGAGAACTTGGGCCTAAATCCTTTGGCTGGCAGCTCACAAAACTATTATGTCAGTCAGCCACTAGAGGGGAAAAAATGCCCACCCTCTGTTGTGTGGGTCATTCTACTGTAATGTAAACAGTAATGAAGTCATAAAGTATGGCTTCAAAATGTCTGTATATAACAAAGGACTTTTATTCATTTAACAGCTTTTTCAGCAATTACATTTGCTCCTGACTGAGATAAACCCACATTCAAACTACAGCTTGATTTTTGTTCTTTCTTTCTTTGCAGCTCTCTCATCAGCTGCTGCTTTCGGAAGCTGCATGACAATTGCTCCTTTTTTTTCCCGCACTGTCAGGGCCTTTTTCCAACTAGAGCTGCAATGGCAGAAGACGCTCCACGAGGCTGGTGATTAAGAGCTCCAGGATGCTGTGTGCCTGAGTGCACTTTCGAGCAGTTTAACAAATTATGAACAGACTATTGTGTGATTAACTGACCCTCTTCTGTAAACAGACCTGTTAACAAAGTTCCCAAAACAACACCGCATCCCTCCTGTTCAGCGGACTATCTCACTGTGAGTGTACAATACCAGTGATTTGCAATCGGCAGTCGCTGCTTGTGGGTTTCTAAGGTCTTGGTTTTTTACCCTAAACAGCCTGCAGTCTGCCTCCTTGATAGATTGACCCTCTTCTTGTCCCATATCTGTGATCTCTTGCTTTCACTGAGCTCAGTGGTTGTGCTCAAGCGGGACCTTGGGTTGAGGTCAAAGGGAAGCTGCTCCTGTCATGCCATCATGCTTGGGGGCCCCTAGGCTTTTGAACTTGTGCCCCCAGGCACACAACTGGGTCTGAAGAAGCCCAAATATATTGACCTTCAGGGCACACTGAGAGACTCATCTCCTTTGGGGGCATGTCACGCAGTGGACTGGGCCCTTTCAGAGGGAACTGGTCCAGCCCTGTGCCTCATTAACAATGGGGCCTGATGGAGAGCAGCTGGTCTCTCTAACAAGCCAGAGTGGAGCAGGAAGAGGAAGCTGTGGCAGAGGCTGCAGAGAGCAGGAGGTCTGTGACTGGGGCGAGGGTTTGGCCTGAGCCAGAGATCTGAAGAAGGCTGAGGGTGAAAGCAACAGCAGAGCACTTTGCCTGGTGGCCTCTCAAAGCCAGAGAATAGGCAGTATCGAGTGAGTGTTGGACCTTCTCCTGGGGAGGAAAAGACACAAGGTAGGAAGATAGGGGTGTTCCTGCTGGCAGGAGCTGAGAAGGAGTCCAGCTAGAAGGGCCTGGGGTGGTTGCTGATAAGAAGAAGGCTGAGGAAGAGCCTGGGGCGGCTGCTGATAAGAAGAAGGCTAAGGAAGAGCCTGGGGCAAGCAGAGCTGAATAGGTATTGAACTGATGGATGATATTTTGGGACTCTGAGGATGGTTTTGAACTGTTTGTTAATAAAGCCAGAACCCATGGAGGGGTGGTAGCAGCCACAAGAGAGCTTCTACTGGAGTTATTGATTGAGGCCCTGAGTAAAGGGAAACTGAGTCAGGGGTACTGCAGAGCTACCTCAGGCCATGAGGGGTGTCTGGGAGGTGACCATGCCCTGTAGCAGGGAAGTATAATCTTTAGAGAGAGTGGGGTGGAGGGTGAGTTATATTCAGGGAATGTCCTTTGCCAGTTATTTATACAGTGCTTAGCACAATGGGACCCTGACCTGCTTGAGGGCTCAAAATTATAATCATATCCCCTTATTTTTCCCTTGTTTGGTAAGATCTAATTACACTGGTGTGCATGGCTGAGTTTGCTGCTGGTTTTGCCTTGGTGTCTGCTTGTAGTTTTAAATAACTCTTAAGGATGCTTAGAACAGGTTGGGGGGGGGGGGTTGTTTCATGTTTTCCCTTTCTTTCCCTGTTTTCATACATTTTAAGTAAAACTAACTTGGACATAACTAATTGGTGGGTGCAATTCCAAAGGCTGCTTTTGACAATTTGTCCAGTTGGATTTTTGTTAGGGAATACGGATTCCTGCATTTCTATAAGGTACGAGATGTGTAAAGGTTATCAGTCATTTAGTGCTATATTTGCCAAGGAAACTGCAAGCTTATGGCACCTTACCACAGTCCGAGTGAGTTTTATGACAGCGCTTGGATTTATAGAGGGTGTTATACTCTCAACCACTGTAGGTAGGGTGACCAGACAGCAAGTGTAAAAAATCAGGACGGGGGTGGGGATAATAGCCCCCAAAATCAGGACTGTTCCTATAAAATCGGGACATCTGGTCACCCTAACTGTAGGCATCACTCTAAATAAAATAAAAGGCTACAAGGGTCATCAGAGAAAATGCATCTGCTCACTGCATAATGACTGTGTGCAAACAGTATTGCCCTGGGGTATGCTGCTTCAAATCCCCAGTGTAAGAATGAGGCCATTTTCTTAGGTTAGTGAACATAGCATTCAGAACTGGAAGAGGCAATGAGCCCAACCCCCCCAAGGTATGTCTACGTTGCAGTAAAACACCCGCGGCTGACCCATGTCAGCTGACAATATAAAACTGCAATGTAGACATCCAGGCTCAGGGACCCTGCAAGGGGGGAGAATCCAGAGCCCAGGCTTCAGCCCAATCCCAGACATCTACACTGCCGTCTTAAAGCCCTGTAAGCCCAAATCAGCTGGCATCAGCCAGCCGCAGGTGTTTTATTTCAGTGTAGACATACCCTGAGACAGAAATTCTTCCTCTAGTTGCAGGTTCTTGACTTCTTCTAGTGGATTTGTCTTTACACTGTACTAAGACGTTAGAGAAAATCAGAGTGACTTTTATAGGCCAAGCAAAGAAATTGTTCCAAACCTCTGTTTGTTAGTGAGTGACTCAGCCAGGACACAGCTTCTCTCTAGTACAAGAAGTCCAGAAGGTATAAGGAGGCATCCAACAGGCATAGATATAGAGGGAAAATACATACCAGTAGGTTCCTAATTCTCTCGATGGGGAGATTGCATGGCTCAGTTGTGTCAATGTTTCCCAGACTTTTGAAAGCTGACGTATACCCCTTCAAAAAAATGAAATCGTGCCCCACCCTTTCCTTACTCTCCAGCAAATCTGCCATGTGTTGTTAAAGGTCTACCCAAAACGAGCAGTTGGAGTGGTACATGTAGGTCTTTGCAATATATTTTCCTCTCTTCGCTTGCATGCTTGGCATAGTGAAATAGTTAACAATCCTTCCATGTAACGGTTTCAAGTAGCAACAGTGACATCTGACTCATGCAGTGAAATTAATTTGGCCGTTCACAACTCTGGGTCATGTTCAGGTTCTCTGGAAACGTAGGTAGCTACGGCTGCAGCAGCACACTGGGATCCCATTGTCGAGGTTTTTCTTCAGAATGGTTACAGCTAGAGACGCTCGGAAATTCTGGAGACATTGGAGAGGCCTTTCTGTGCCCACCTATATAGAGTGAGTCACACCACGCCACTTTGGGACACACAGAGTTATGCAATTAGGAGTCAGATGACGTGTGTTTTAGTTCCATCTCTGCTACTGACTCCCTGTGTTTCATGGGGAGAATCACATCTCTGTGCCTCAGTTTCCCCACCTGTAAATACTAGTGCTTTATCATCACCCCCTCAAAGAAGAAATGTTTGTGGGGTGCTTGGAGATCCATGATGGCAGTCGCTTTAGAAATGTAAATGGTTTTTCATGTTAACACATATTGAGTGTTAAGAAATTAATCACTGATGTGGCAGGGCGGCCACACTGTCTATATGTGTCTAGGAGAAATAATAATACAACGGCTATATAGCCATTGCATGAAAAGCCTGCAGCCTGGCATGTCCATCTCCCCTATAAGATACCTTTTTTATAGTTACTCATAAAATAGTTAACATGCTTAATTGGAGGCTGTTAAATATATTCACACCATGTTCTTGACCTCCATAAAGCAGCACCAGGGTTTTCAGATATAGCATGGCAACCTTTTAATTCAACCTTATATTAATGTTTTATGTTATGTCACATCGGGCCCGATCCTGCACTCACTGAAATCATAGACAGCACTCCCATGGACTCCAGTCAGCACAAAGATGTTTGTTCATGGCATACACACAAAGTAAATAAAAACATAAATACTCTGGCTGGAAGGCTGCAATGTAACATTACTTTATTTCTCAGAATGCAGAACAAGAAGACACAAGAACCCAAACCACAGAGAGACAAAGCAGGCTGCTCCCTAAAACAGAGAGGCACAACTCCACCTTACTCTTGTTTGGCTCTTTTCAGACTGACTGCTTCTAGATAGCACTCCTCACTAAAGAGGCCCCTCGTCTGTAAGCATAACCAGGAACACCCTTCACTTCTCTTAAATTCATACCTTGAAATTCCAATATAGTCCTCAATACACCTCAAATGTCAAGCTCTTTAAGCATTTTCTAATGAACACTTATAGCAAGACTGAGAGTGGATTATGTACCCATTAAAGGATTATAAAGGGAATTCTTACTCCTATGCAGACTACCCAGACCTTGGATCTGGGTACACAGGAGTAATCATGGCTACTTTCAGGTAGATGCAGCTGAGGTGGCCTTGGGGGGCGGGGGTTGTATCTTACTGCTAGTATAGGCCAGCAGCATTCCACTGCTCCCGGAAGCAAGGGGGATCTGGGAGAGAAAGTGGGACTCCCAAATGAGCAGACTTTGCTGACCTCTCTTCCCCACTCTCGCTTTGTATGACTCCATCAGGAAAGGCCCCGTTTGCTTTCCCTCCCTAACTGGAAGGTCATGGCATTGTGAACACATATACCATTTAGCTGGGAACTATTGTGATAACTGGGTCTACAAATTTACTCAAAGTATGAGCTCAGCTGCAGAAAAGTATGTGAAAGTTCATAAAAAGACACAATAACCTACCATATAAAATGTTGATGGGAAGAGTTACAAAAAGGAGGCAGAAAGATTAAACTAGCCTAAACAAAAAGGCCTCCTGATATAACTCAAGGACTGTGTTAAAATCACCCTTGGTAAATAAGAAAATATGGGTCCAGAAATTAATGAACCAAAATGGGTGTGTCAGATATTGGGCCTTGTCCTAATTGTTGGACAAAATAATGAGGGGATGGGCTATTCCACACATCGCTCCCTTTTTGGGTCCTTAAGAACAGAGACTTTGGCGGGAGAATAGAGGGAGGTTACTGGAGCGAGCATCCCCATCATATATGCCACCACCCCAACCATCTCCTGGGACCCAGGATCTTCCTCCTAATCCTCAGAGATTTCCTGACCTAAATAGGCCGCAGAGAGGAACCTAAATGAGATCACCCCACCAGCTCCAGCTGAATCCCAAACATCGCCTGAGATGAAATGGGATCGGACTTAAACAGTAGCAACAACAGCTCCCGCTCATCTCAACTAACTTCTTCTCTCTTATCCAAAAATGGCAATTATTACCATCTTCAATACTGTCTAAGAGACTGTCAGACAACGGGGGGCGGGGGAGGGGGAGGAGGGGATTCCCTTCTAAAACTCTCTCCAGCTTAAGGGAAAAGGAACAAGAAACGTTGTTCAAATGAAAGCCTTTCTTAATACTTTATATTTCAGGAAATGCTTTAACTCCTTTCCCTTCTCTTCTGTACCTTTAATAAAAGGTTGAAATAACTTTTAATGGTGTTTTTGCCATGGTATTAAGCAGGCTGAGGTCTCTCTACACCAAACCTCGAACCTTGTTTAACACTGTTTAATGCTGAACAGTGAGTGGCTTATGTAACACCTTTGCCCCATATAGTCCATCCAGATTAATACCACAGACCTTTATCTCCCTCTATTTCACTTTAAAAATCTATTTGCAACCTCACCCAAGCATGAGCTGATTTGGTACATGGATGGTAAATTTTCAGGCTAGATTCATCCCTGGCATAACCACAAAAGAATGAATTTGGCTTTACATTGGCTTTATTCATTGTTCCCATATGCTGAGGTCTGGATAAGCAGATGGCTCATTCTTCCTTAGTGGCTCTGTCTTGCTGAATGCGGCACCATTAGCCATCCTCAAACATTCAATGTAAGCCATCCCCCCCCCCCCCTCAAATCATGAGATTTTAAAATAATAAAAGTTTAGTTCTTTCTTTATTTGCTGTTTTGTCTTTTTTAGCGCCTACGGGGTACACTCAGGTCACGTGTTCAAGCTTTGCTCCAATATGGTGAGGGCTAGCGACTTTAAAGGAAGCTGCAGTTCTCACACCACTTGTCTCCTGAAGCTGGGGCCTTAATTAAAACATCAAATAGCATGAGAATGGCAGTAAAATCATGAGAGTTGGCAACACCTCCAGGAGCAAACAAACGATTTCAAGGAACTCCGCCTAAATTCCTCCTCATGGTCATCTCAAGCGTCCTCTACTGAAAGGTCATGCAAGTGGCTTTCTGACATCCTTTGCCCTCCTTCCTAAAGATAGGAATTACCTAGGGAGATGAGGGCACTTTCTCACGAAGAAATGCCAGACTTCCGCCTGCCTCTGTATTCTAGGAATTCCTCCCCCTGAAGATAATGTAAAATATCCCTCCTTAGCCTTTGACAGCCTTGGTTTCAGGTTCTCCTTGCCAGCTGACAATCCTTTCCACTCTTCTGGGCAAGTTGACAGACATAACATCTTTCTTTTAGAAAACAGCCAGAAATCCAAAGTGATACGGGCAGCAGGCTGTGTTTGTCTTAACTCGAGTTGCAGAGCTTTCACTCAAGCTGTGGATATCCTTGCCTCCAGCTCTTTCCAAAACCGCAAACGTCACCTCCATCCATGAGGCTGAAATGATTCTGCGTCTCCTGTCAGAAATAGGTTTGAGAGCCATGGGTGGCACGTGAACCGCCAGCTAGGGGAGGCTAGCACCCAGACCCGCCCGTTCTGCCTGAGCCCCACCCCTTTTGCCCCCCGCCGGAGCCCAGAGCCCCCCCACTGAGGCCACCGGCCCAGTCCTAAAGGCATGCTGGGATGGTGTGCAGCTGCAGCCCCCCAGATCTGGAGCGCGGGAGGGCAGGCAGCCCTAGCCTCCCCAGCCCCAGAGCACTGGGGGCTAGAGGACTGGAGCCACATGCAGGCAGTGGTGGTAAGCAGGGGGCAGGGCTATGCCTGGCTGTTTGGGGAGGCATAGCCTCCCCCAGACTATGTGACCCACCACCCATGTTGAGAGCCCTCTAAGTGTGTTAGAGCCTTAACATGAACAATGGCTTATACCAGTGGGTTTTGACCTTTTTCCAATTGTAGACCCCTAAAATTTTGAATGGTGGTGCAGACCCCTTTGGAAATCCTAGACATAGTCTGCAGACCACCTGCATACCAGTGGTTTGTACAACATGTATTGTATGGCAGGGGAATAAACAGATTTCTGGGAAAGAATCTTTATACTGTGTTAAGGCCCTAGAGCATGACCTGACTGGGGTCAGGGTGCTTTTTATTTTTCATCTTAATCACTGGATAGTGCTGCTAACTTTCTATGTGGGTCCAAGCATCTCTGGCATCTCTAGGTGTATCCCATAAAAGAGGCAGCCAACAGCCTTCCAATTCCTATGGAATCAATCTCACAACTATAGGACAGAACTTCCTTTCAAAAAAAACCTCCTTTGACTGAGGTCCAGTGTAGGAACATCTCCTAAGCCACTTCCTACACGGATCAATCACAGTGACTGTCGCCTGGTTTTTTTTGGTTTTTTTTTTGTATGGCTTTATGGAAAATTCCTATAGAATTGTAATAAGGTTGACACCCATAGGTTTCCAAAGACATCTAATAGAGTTCTATATCATTTACTTACGAAACCTACAAAATATAATAGAGAACGGTACCATTATTATGGGTTCATTGAACCATTCTGTAGAATTCTATAAAAGGGATATCATTTTCTATTAAATTATATGATGGTTCTAAGCTCATCATTACATATTGTGATAGACCCAGGCCAGTTGGGTACAGCAGCATAACAGAAGACAGATATATTGGCCACTGGATTACCAGTTTTCTGTTCCCTGACTGACCAGAGCAGGGGCTGCTCCAGGCTAATGAGAACACCTGACTCCAATTAACCTGCAAAGAGTCAGGTGAGGCCATTAAGCTAATGTGACCACCTGACTCTAATTAAGGCCCCTCTGATACCATAAAAGGGCTCACTCCAGTCAGGCAGAGGAGAGCAAGTGTGGCTGAAGGGCTGGTTAAGGAAGACACCCTCAAGTCATTGGTAAGGGAGCCCTAAGCGAAGGGAGAAGAGAGCGGTGGGGAAGAGGCCCAGGGAAATGTAGCAACTCTGGCAGTAAAACATTGGCTGCCAACAGCTGCTACCATTAGGGTCCCTGGGCCGGAACCCAGAGTAGAGGGCGGGCCCGGGTTTCCCCCAACCCACCACTACAGAAACATCTCCTGGGAGGGGAAAACAGGCCCCTGTCAGGACAGGAGGCTAAACTGTTTTGGCATGAGGCCCTAGGAGCAACAGAGACTGTGGGAACTCTCTCACCAACCTCCATTGCTGGCTTATGATGAAAAGGGCTCCGTAGACTGTATCCCTGGCCCTAGGGAGAAAAGGGCTACACAGAGGGTTGCTGTGAGCCTCTGAAGCTAGCATAAACCGCCTGGAAGCGTGGGACCCATGGGGACAAGGTCGGAGCTCTGTCACAGTATTCAGTTCTGTACAACATTTCCATGATGACCTTGTCTTCCATCCCAAAGGGTCCTATAGCATTTTATAAGTAGTGTGCCAGACTGTGTCTTTTAAAGTCCCAGATGCTTGAAGGGGCTGTAGGGGTGGGAGTCCAACATCAGCAGTAGCCAGAGGTATTCTGCCTACAATGACTACATTTCTCCAGAAGCTCTTGGAATCTCTTATTAGTCATGCCTTCCCTCAATTCTCCTTGGAGCCTGTCAGTCCACTCCCTTAATCAGCCACAGGGGTCACTGTGGAGCAACTTCACTGGGCTCCAGATCATCAGCCGGAGCGACACTGATTCACTCCAGCAGAGGGTCTGCCCTTGTCTCCCCTGAGGTCTGAACATGCTGCCTCTGCAGAACTGCCAACTCCCAGTGGTGTGGGAAGTGAAAGACTAGGGCTGGGACTCAAATCCTGGTCTCTCGCCTAGTAATACATAGCGTTGCCACTGGGGTCATATAGGCCACCATTAAGAATTTATTCCCATGGGGGAGTTGTTTTTCCTCTGGAAATACTCCAGGATAGAAAATAAACTCGCTGAATATTGTTTTTGATCTCTAGCACATATACAGCTTATTCGATAACTCCAGTAAGATGCTAAACTGAAGCAGAAAACATACAAAACGGTACATGCCATGCATATTCTGAGCAGAGAGAGGTTTGCACTATTGGGATCAGATCTGGATTTAAATCTTCTGAAGTGGGGCTGTGTTTGGATATGGGGCCTTGATTCAGTCCATTGCACGGTGCTAGGAACAGGTCATGGACTGCAAACATTTGGATCTGAACTTGCTCTGGATCCAGAGTTTTGGTTCAGATCCACATTTAAGTCAGAAATGCCATGACATCTACACACAGGCTTGTTTGAAATAGCCATAGCAAAGACTCTTATATCAACAAATGCAGAATATTTTCATGGGTTTTTTGTTTTGTTTTTATTTCCTCCCGCCCCCAGCCCTCTTGGCTGAGATGAATTTATTTTTTTACGGCAATAAATAACAGAATAATTATTTTTACTTCCTACACAGGAACTCCGATATTTGATTGATGTTGCCCTTTTTGGCATGGCGAATAAGCCTGAAATAGCTCTCCCTGGCACACCTGCCAAAAATGTTTTGCGTTAACCCTAAAGAGTTCTGGTGATCTAGGCTTGAATTCAGGAGGAAGGCATCTCTGCTGCTTCCAAGCTGGTTTTCCCTTTCCCGGTGTCAGTCTCAGACACATGAACAAACTGTGCTGGGGGGTCTCCCTTCTGTCATTTCAGCAGCTCTGTTGGCTAATGGAATGGCTCAGGGGTGAGATTTTTAGGACAAGGAGGGAAATGGCAGGAGGGTGGGTGTCATGGCAACCAAGACCAGTGCCATTCCACCATCCAGGCAGAATGGCCAGTCCTCTAGGGCAATGAAATGTTCAGGAACTGTTTGTGGGCTGGTAGGAACTAGCTTTTGCTTACAACAGCCTGTCCCCTAGAGCCATCCCTCATGATAAATATTTATCCCATGCCCAGTGAATGCTCTCAGGTTTGTATGGGAGAGAGAGAAATGCTTGTAGCGGCCTGCTCCCAGCATTTGAGCCTACGTCTGGTGATCACACCTTCAAAATCTGGAAGTGGTTGATCAATAGCCTATAAATTAGAGATGGGGAGCCATTAGGTCAGTTTGCCCATTGTCCTACCAGTGGGGGTGGGTGGCATTTTTGTTTGGCCTGGTTTTAAATAACTCTGACAATAGGGGTTTCTGCAAGGGAGACTATCCTGCTGAATAGTGCATTTAAATGTTACAGATTTTCTCCACATATTCAGCCTAATTTCCATCGTTCATCTCACTTTCTTAACTGAGCCCAATCTAAGCAGTCCCTCTCCTTCTTCGCTTTCAATTTAGACCCTTCAAACAGTGGTGACAATTAGGGAGGAACTGGGAGAGAAAGGTGAATGCCCTCTCCCAAGGCTTTTGCGCTTGCTTAAAGCTCCAGAGGCCGGGGGGGGGTGGCACAGCATGACCTGTCCACTTTTAAGCACTTATGCTCTGGACCAGCACAGCTCCTTGCTCCAGCTGCGTGGTCACAACGCCACTAAGATCTGGTCTGGGTTCCCCTTTGTGCAGATAGAGGGGCAGCCAAAACAAATTTCAGTGAGTGGTGTTGTGAGCTGGTGCCCAAGGTCACAGTGCCACTCAAATTTGGCCCAGCCACCCCTCCCTCCATCCAGAGGGGTGGGCGGGCAAACTAGTGTTGCTATCTAGTGCACAGGGAGTCTGCTCTTGTACGGTGGAGCACAGGCGAATCCTCTGAGAACTCAACTCCTGGCTAATGCACTATGTGAGTAAGAGAGTGTTTAATGAGGGAGCTGATCAGACGTCATTAAGAGCCTTGGTTTCCAGTGGCTGATTCCTAGAGCTGCCCTTGCTGCTGAGCAACAGCAGGAGCTAACCCTGAGGTCTCCTGTGCAGGCAGTGAAAGGCAACAGAGAAGCTGCACTGGCCTTGAGCTTCCCCAGTACCTGCTGAAATCACTGAGAGCCAAGTTACGTGGCAGAACCTCAGAATGGGACATCACAGCCGCCAGCGGTGGCGGGATGGTGGCCGCAGAGAGACAGCGATAGCAGAGAGCTGCAGCAGGGGAATGGCGGCGGCAGAGAGATGCCAGAGGCATTGCCCACCCCAGGGGTGGAAGGTGAACCCCCACCCACCTCGCGAACGCACCTCTGAACTCTGGGTCTTCGCTAACCAAAGACAGCTGACTGTGAGTGGGGTGACAGGGAGGGAGAGAGGAGCAGTGTGTTAACGGACATTTGTTTGTTGGTGGGAAACTGAGGTAAAGGACACTGCCCAACACACTGTGGGGTGGGTGTTTGCCTGTGGTCACATGCTCTTGAAGTGTGGTTGTGGTATTTTCCCAAATTAATGTTGGGTCCCCTTTTAATAAGCTTTACTTTGTTGTACACAGACTCTATGATTGTGAGAGGGGAAGTAATGCCTCTTAGAGACACCCAGGTTAGTGTTCCCAGATTACTAGGTGGGAGCTTGAGCAGGTTGTATTTTCTGTTGTTAAGAGAAACCATTAGATATTGAACCCAGGGCCCTGTTGCTACCAACTCCACCTGGTACATTTTTAAATTACGTTCAAATGGCAGGAGCTGGATCTAGCATCTGAGAATCATTTGCCTGAGAATCATAATTGTAAAACTTAACCAAATAAATATTGAAAGACATTCTATAAAACTCCCACACAGACTCCCCTGCAACCTGAAATGTAAAGTAAATGTAGACTTGTGTAATCACAGAATCATAGAAATATGTAGAATATACACATACAGCAGAATCCAGTCCTGCAAAAAGGAGTATAAGAGTATCTTTTTATATAAATTGGCTTGTTTCCCATTCCAGAGCCAGAGACATGCCATCCCAATAAACAGTCATGGATCACTTATGAACCACAAGCAAGTATGAATGGTCCTGTACCCTCCTTGCTCGGCTGAATATTTAATGCTGAGTCAGTACATATCGATACCACTAAATATTCTCTGGTCAGTCTGGTCCTCTTAATTCCATCAAATAGTTCTTCTGATGAAGCCTGGCTAAGCTTCTTTGAGGTCTTGTAAAACAGCTGGCTGTAGGATTGACCCAAGATCTCTCCTGGATCTGTTCCGACAGAGCACAAATTCTCCCTCTCACTTTCTTTTTGACGCTGTAGGTGATGGGACCAAATAATTCTAATGCATTCCAAGTGAGCTGATTGTGTTTGAATTTAAGTGTGTTGCCACGATGGTGTCACTTTGCTCAGCTGAGATTTCAGTGCAGAAAATGCAGCGGTGACAAAAAATGGTCAGAGAGCTGCAGTTCATGCAGTCTGACCTGAGTTACCATAGCCAATGTGTCCCACTGAAATAGGTCCCACTTGTTGCAAATGATCACGTGAACTTGTGGACTCTCTCACCTTGGCTAGCAGCGTACTTGCTAGTAGCATCCAAAAGGTGATTTTATTGTTTTCTGGGTGGGAAATTATAGCTTTAATTGCTGTTTTGCACCACCTGGTGGCTGGCTGGACAGCAACATCTATCTATTGATCTATGGTGCACCCATCACCATTGTATCTAAGACCTCAAGTCTTGCGGCAGGTGGCTTGTATTCCAGACTGCAGGGTGAGCCGCTCTCAGATGTCATGAGGAGAGGAACTAGGATAGTCTGAAGAGGGGAGAAAAAGGCAGAGCAGAAAACTAGAGTTACCAGTTGAACCAGCAAATAGAGCCAGAGTAGAACAAGGCCAACAGCTGCCATAAGATAGTAAGGACTAAAGAATAGGCTGCTCTGCTCAGGCAGAGATTGAGAATTCTGCTACCTCTGGCCACCCTTGTATGGTTGCACATCACACTTGGTTAGACCATGACAGCAGCTAGGTATGTGTAGCAGAGAATACAAGTGAGAGTTCGCTCAGTCATAAGAAGGGGTATGGACTACCATGGTGATGGGAGGCTGTCACAGGCTGGCTGGCCCTACAGTGGGAGTCAGTTTCAGCCTCGCCTGTGGCAGATGAGTGGCAACCCCCAACCTCCAGCTGATCCTGATTGGCTGGGGATCAGATGGCTTGAGTGGGTAGCTGGGATAGGCAGGTGATTTCCATAAAGGGCTGGGAGAGCTCAGCTGTGGAGGGGAACTGCAGGAGGGAGGTTCTCCTGGGACTGGACTGAAGAAAGAGGGTGGTAGGAGATGAGGCTTCTGTAGCAGGCCTTGCAGAGGGCCTAATCCCAGGCAGATAACCTGGAGGCACAGTGGGAATAAGAATCCAGACTAGGGGAAAGACTCCAGGGAGGAAGCCCTGAGGGTCAGCAATTTGGGTCGGAGCTGGATCTTGAGGGAGAAAGTTGGGGGGGGGGAGCATTCTATGAGAGAGCAGGGGAGTAGGGCAGCCCAGGAGGGGCAGAAGACCCTTCTACTTTGAATTTCCTTTGTGACTATTGTTTAAGTTTGTTACCAGTGCCCTGCCTGGGAGCACTGAGAGATGGAGAGGGGAGAGGGGAGGCACAAGGGAGAGCTGTGGAGGCCGACCCTGCCACAGCAACCATAGAAAAACCTAGATAGGTAGAGCCACAAAGCCAAGTGTGGTCTATTCCAGGGTTTGTCTACACTGGGGATTTTTTTTTTTTTGGCACCAGTGTAGCTACACTGATGTAGCTGCATCACGGATGCACTAGTGCAAACTGCTAGTGTAGAAGTGATGCACCTGGGTAAAATGTGACTTGCACCAGTTTACCCTCCTCTGGTTTGAAACCAGGGTAAGCTGTGCCAGTGTGAATCCCTTGTTTACTCCAGTGCTACAGGTCTGCACTAGGCATGTTTGTACTAGCATAGCTTTATTGAGGTAGCTACACTGATGCAAAAATATCCTCAGGGTAGACAAGCCCCTAATTCTAGAGAAGACTGAGACACAAATATAGGGGTTCTGTTCCTCATGTAGCACCCTGCATGGGTCTTGGAAGGAGGAGCACAAGTTGCATGCGGGAAAAGTTTGGAGGAGGGATCAGGAAGTCAGTCTATATGCACATGTCTGGACTGCTAACTGCACTTGCAGAATCTCTGTAAATAGTTCTCTTAATAAAGAGCCAGTTTAGTTTTATGAGCATGGAGTCCTTTCATGTTATTCCCCAGCACATGTTGGCACTGACTTGCTGTGTAATCTTGGGCAAGTCACTTAGCCTATCTGTGCTAAAGTTTCCTTTTCCAAAAATGGGGATGATAATAGTCCCAGCCTTTGTAGGCTGCTTTTAGATCTGGGGATAAAAGAGGCTGTATAAATGCAATGTATTGTTGTACAAGAGCAAGCACTGTTCTGAGACCAGTGCACGGAGAGGGGTTAGTTAGAAACAGAAACTTAACTCTGAATTTCTTGGCTTTTGTGAGGTTTGGATAAAACCCCGTACTGTTATTTTAACAGTTGGGGGTCTTTATTTGTTTTAATATGTATCCACATTTCAGAACAATCCCAGGTTCGATTCTGACTGTAATTAACATGACTATACAGAGTTCTAATGCACCCAGTTAAAAGCAAATCAACCTAGAATCATGAGCTTTGCAGTAAACTGAGTCTACAGAATGTAGGAGTAATATGGGGAAGGTTTCATTTTTCTCAGTAAAGAAGCCAGCAGCCCCATTCTGTGCTCACTGACAGCTGGAGAAATTAAAAGCAAATAGAACCAGGCATAAGAGTTAAAACACCATTTTCCCCCTCCCTGCCCCCCACTTTTCGCTTGATTTTGTGTTGAAATTGTGTTTGGCCTGGGCAGTTAAGTATATTTAATTGTTCTCCGTGTGTGGCTAAAGACAGCTATTCCAGGTCTGCTCTGAAGAAGCCTATATAACCTACCCACCTCCTGGGTGTGGTGTTCTGTTCCACCTAGTGCCACCAAGACCACTTAGTGAGAGATTAATGAGTCTACTCTACAGCCTTAGTTAAGAGGAATGTGGCTTTTAGCTCATGCAGTAGAGGCTCATGCACTAAGCTCCAGAGGTCTCAGGTTCGGTCTTGCCTGCCGACGACCGGGTTCTGTCGGTGTTACACCTGCAAATGGTTACATGGATATTCCTGCAGTAAGCTGCCCTAGAGCACTTGTGCTTTCTGGACCAAAGTCTTAGAAAATAACCCTGCCAATCCAAAGAATTTTGGAGTTAGTGTAATTCCTTCCATGCTGTTGACTTCAATGTGCTGTGGTATCATGCACTGAAGAAGCTTAAGGACTTTGAACACAAAACAGTTCTCATATTAAGAAAGGAATATTTGTATTTCTTAGTTCCTACAATCTTTGGATCTGATTTTGAGTTCATTTACATCAGAGAGACTCCACTGATTTCAGTGTGTGCTGGGGTTGCACAATCTGGGGGTGTGGTTATAGCCCCATCAGGTGCTGCTGGGTGACGAGGTCCCAGTAGTCACAAAGGTGCCTTTTTTTTTGCATGTCTGCCCAGGTAGTTGTGAAGCTGCTTCTGGATGCAGCAGACCTGGCTGCCATGATCCATGCCTTTATCACATCAAGATTAGATTGCAATGTGCGCCAGCTGAAGCCATGCAGAATACCATGGCCTACTCAGCAGGAGACCCTGTCACAAACACCTTGCACTGCTGCTCCGCAATCTGCACTGGTTGCTTACTAACTTAATAGTAGAGTTTAAGGCCTTGATTTTGACCTTTAAAGACTAAATGACTTGGGACTGACCTTCTAGTGACTCTCTCTCTCTCCATACAGTAGATCCACAACTGAGATCAACAGAGATCACCCATGCAGGGTGCTACATGAGGAACAGAACCCCTATATTTGTGTCCCAGCCTTCTCTAGAATTAGGGGCTTGTCTACCCTGAGGATCTCCATCCGGGAACCTGAAGGACAATGGTACTTATGTTTTAAGTTGTGCTTGATTAATGTGAGGGTGAGGTAAGATTGCAGATTCATGTACACGTGTCAAGAGATGTTGGTAAAAGCCATCTAGAGTGCATAAGAGGTACTTTGTACTCTATGACAAATATAAATAAATAGGGCTTACATTTACCAGGGAGTAAAGAAACGTTGGTGAGTCCAAGCTATCTGTATCTCTGGAATTGTTTCATATGGCCCATGGGGTAGGGGTACCAAGGTTAAATGAACTAAAGAAAAATGGAGGCAAACGTATCATAATAGTGAGATGCATCAGGGCTTTTCCAGTCTAAGGGAAGCGGTGGAAGTCTCATCTCTACAGTCTTTTGAATCAGGATGGTCACAACACTAGAATCTACTCTAGCTCTAGAGAACAATTGTTCATGGGCAGAAGTGATAGTTTAAGTGGGGGTTAGCCTAGATTTCTGAAAAAGTCTGTAAATAAAGCCTGATTGTGTCCGTAGTCTGGTGGGTCCTTCTTCTTTACCTAGGGATTCTACAGCCCAGGGATCAGACAAATTTTGTATGTGAGATATGATCCCTTCCCACAGGCACTCCTCGGTTTTATTGTATTTGTGCTACTGAGTTTGCTGTTGCTCAGTTTGGTTAGATTAGTCTACAATTGAGAGCATGGAGCTGTTAAATCAGAAGTGACAGGCTAGGAAGCTGAACAATCATCTTTCTGCATGGTCAAATGTTTGGCAGGCAAAAAGTTGCCAAGTAATAGTTCCATGTCTTTTTCTGGCACAGTCCAGAGGAAAGAAGCAAACAAAAGGAGCATAACATTGTCTGTCTGCTCTACAGCTACCTAGTTTCACAGGTTTACAATAGCTTTTCAAACAGGAAAGCTGCCAAGCTTGGGGGCAGGGAAAGCAAATTTCAGTCATCGTTACAGATGTTGCACAAGGAATTATCTCTCATGCATCCATTGGCTCAGAACTGTCTGCCATACAAATGACTTTCTTTCTGCAGCCTCTCAAACAAAGCATTGCTGTTCATCATTACAAAAACACAGATTTAATGCCATTCTGAGTATGTTGTGGGCTTTTCAATATTTAAACTGGACTCACCAAACTTTGCCTTTGTGCCACAGAGACCCAGTGCTGTGGGATGGGTAGAAACCCAGTATTCTGTTTCTGGCAGTGGCCAGTGTCAGATGTTTCAGAGGAAACAAACAGAACAGGGCAATTATTCAGTGGTCCACCCCCTGTTGTCCAGTCCCAGCTTCCGGTAGTCAGAGGCTTAGGGACACTCAGAGCAAGGGGTTGCATCCCTGACCATCTTGGCTAATAGCCATTGATGGACCTATCCTCCATGAATTTATCTAATTATTTTTTTAACCCAATGATACTTTTGGCCTTCACAACATCCCCTGGCAATGAGTTCCACAGGATAATTGTGCATTGTGTGAAGAAAGTTGTTCCCTAACCTCCGAAGAGAGTGGACGGTGCAGGTGTTAACGGAGTTCATGCCTGGATACATTCCTTCAACCACTCTTGCTGCCATTGAGTCCAATCTGCACATGGTCAGAAATGACTGCTGTATCTGTCACCTTGTTGGCCAACCTCTCCTTAAAACCCAGCCATAATATCATGCTATAGTGTCTCAGATTGGGAAGAATCTAAATTTATGGAGAAACTATTAGAAAGCAGAACGGAACTTTGTTCTAATGAGCTCAACTTTGTTCACAAAATAACACACGAACCATTCACAGATACCTTCTCCCTTTAATTTGCAAACCTTTTCGTAGGCTTGAAGTTAAATTGGTGATCCACAGAAAGGAGAAATTTTTTTCCTCAGAGAGATAATATTTGGAAAAATATCTGGCCCTTGCACCTATCAGGACCTTTGATATTCAGCTACATGTCATTTCCGTATAGCGTAGCAAACTTTAAGACGAAACGATCTCCATAAATAATGCAGCCTTGTGGTTTCCTCAACTACCATTTCTTTGTCAACCTTAAGGGTGGAAAGAACAGAAAACGCAATGAGTATGCTAAGGCGCCATCCCTTTGGTTTGTAAGCTTAGACAACAGCATTATCTAGAGATGAGGATGTGTCCTCCGCATTAGAAGCAAACCTAGAAATAAGAGGCTAATCTCATGCAAGGCTTTGAATATCAGGAGTGAGGCCATGAACTGTTTGCTGTCCTCAATGGGAAGCCAGTGCAGAAGAGCAGAGCACTGGGGTGATGTGTTCCTGAAGAGCAGCTTTAGCAACAAGGTCTATCTGGTATCAGTCGGAGCTGTATAGTTGCACTTCTTGGCAAACATGCTTCATCATTGGTCTTCCATCTGACTAATTTCAGGAGAGATTTAATTGAGGAGAGGGTAGAGTGACTCAGAAAGGGTGTTGCATGAGTAAGGAGAGGCATGGAAGGAAAAAAAATGTTTGTTGGAGAACCAGGGAAGCAGGGAATTTGGGGCAGAATAGAGAAGACAAGACGGTGACATAAGAGACTAATGATTCATTACCAACTATTTGCCCAGCTCTCGTCTGGAGTGTGACTGTTTTTGCAAGTTGTCTCCACTGTATTTATCTCCTGTCCCCAAATATCAAAATGTATCCATGGTGCAACTGTGTTGCACTTATTGTCACTACATCACTGATGTATTTGGGCCAATGGGACTACTTACGTCAGAGAAGCTTATCCATGTAAGTAATGGGTGCCTTTATTTTCTGTGTGAGATCTTTCTGCTATTTTGTTTTTAAATCTGTAATTATTTTTTAACAATATATTCCCCATGAAGCGTCCTCAGTATGAGACCAAACACTCCGAGGGGCCGGAGAATTCTACTGGCTACGGATATTGGTTCAGAATCTAACCCTGACAAGATTTATGACTGAATTCACCTCAGTGCCCTTGCCTCCCACAGATAAACTCTAATAAAAAGATGTGTTGGGCCTCATTCCTTCCCCTGTTGGACCCTGAATGCCACTTAGATGTGGGTAATTGTTTAGATGTGGGTAATTGTTTATTTTGAGGCCAGATTTCTGACATGGCAGCATGTGGTACCATAAAACCAAAAAAAAAATAAATCCCCAAACAAGCCACAAAAGTTGGCTGCAAAAATAGCACCAGCCTGGGAAGGCCCGTGCTATGAACTTTGTGGACCTATACAATGTACTGATGAAAAGGATGGGGAGGTCCCTTCAGAACAAGACAAACCGCTGCAGTTACATGGTTGCAAACAGAGACAAACCTATCAGTGTAGAAGACCATGGTCATGAAAGCCAATGGGAATTAAGGGTGTGCCACCCCTTGTAGGGTTGGAACCTGCTGGTATACTCTTGAAGCTTCCCATCATCTATTAGAACCTGCGTGTGTGTGAGAGAGGTTAATCTATTGTTTGGGCAATTCTTCTCCGGGGAAGCAGTGGACTGACCATCAAGACTCCTGGGTTCTTTTCCTGGCTCTGAAATTGACCTTAGGCAAGCATGGTCATCTTGAATGATTTTTGCTTATAAAATGATGTACGTGGAACTTCAGTTCCACGGTGATGGGTGCATTAGGCAGACAAAAAATGTGTGCATCCCTTAAATTCTCACTTTGTGCAGTATATTAAAAATGTATGTATGTTCTACCCTACTCACCATTGATTTGGCATGCCAAAGAGATGGGGGGAATTGAATATGGTTGTGGTAGTTTATAATCAGTGGCCACAATTCCTTCTGGGCACTTGGGCACTGACCCTAATAGCTGCTTTTGTGTTTTATCATGACAGTGCCACCCCCCACTTTGACAACAATACCTGCCTTGAAACCCCTCCCCTATTTGTCCTCCCCAAACCATCTTCATGCTTCCTTCCACATCATGCCTTCCACAGGACATGGCTTCCCTATCAGATCCTCCTCCTCCTCTTCGACTGAGTAGCAGTTAGGGATAGCAGCTATCTGTTATAATTATGCATTGTGTATATACAGTTTAACCTTCTACATCTTCCATAGAAGTTACTTGTCCTCTTAAACTGTGAGTTCCCTGGGACACGGGCTTTGTCTTCCTGTG
Source organism: Lepidochelys kempii (assembly GCF_965140285.1). NCBI lineage: Eukaryota > Metazoa > Chordata > Testudines > Cheloniidae > Lepidochelys > Lepidochelys kempii. The sequence continues at coordinate 100,674,000 of NC_136387.1, read as the reverse complement.
TTTTGCTTATTGTGTACAAACAAGGACCTAAGAATAATCTCCATCCCTAGATTATAATGGTCTAAAATGGATGGAATTATTTTCTTAACATGCACTTGATTGACCATTGTCATCAGGTGACCTGAGACCCACACAACCATTGATACAATAAAACCTCAGTTAAGCATGCCAAGAAAATAAACATCTAGTTTACATAGGCTATCCCGGGGGGAAATACACTTAACACTGAGGTTTAAAATATTTGAGCCCCTGAATCTTAAAACTCCATCAGCAGTTGGGGTTTTCAAATAACCTTACATAACTCAACAGATCACTTTAGAGTTTTGTCTGACCATGGTCTCTGCTCTTGATCACCTAGTATTTATAGACTGTATGGATTAAAAATAATAAAACCTGCCCCTTTCTGAGATTGCCTTGTAATGAAAACAAGAATATTTTGGAAGCAAAGAATAGGAAACATTGACTGGGATTCCCCGCTGCTTTTTAAGGAGCCTGGCTAGAAAGATTTATGTCATGAGCAACAGAAGGTTGGAAATAAAATAATGCCCTTGATGTTAGGGTCTCTCATTTAGCCAAGCGAGATGGCTTTTTCATGTAGCTTGTCGAAAACCCAACATGAAAAAGGGGGCAGGAGATAAAAATCTTACAATGTTAATGGAGATTTACAAAAGATGGGACCAAATAATACATATTCCGCTCATGAGAGAAACTACTGTACTTGGTGACATACCCGCTCCCATGCGCAATGAAGGTAGCCTATAGTGAGGCAGAGCGTTTTATATTCTCCAGAACAATGGCTTTACTTTCAGAGGCCAGTATCCTCTTACCCTGTTCAAAGCCGAAGTAGGTCTTGTATATGGGTGCTCCACAGCAGATGGGGCCTGACTGAAGCCACCCCACCACCCTGAAGAGAGGGATTGGAGCTGTTCTTTTGCTGTTACTGCAGCAACCCCGAGCTGCATGGCCTGCATAATCTCTGCTTCAACTTCAGTAACATTACCCCTGTTTTATATTTCTGCCTGTGAGAGGAGGAGCAGGCAGGGTTTACACTGCAAGACAGATTACCATAAGGGCTGAGAAACACAGGGAGGGTGCTATGGGGAGGAGATGGGTTATAAGAGCACACTATAGTGTGCCTGGAGGGAGCAAGGTCAATCTCGAGGCAGAAACGATAAAGAGGAAGTGAGTAATGGGAGGTAACTAAAGGGACTGAGCCATGTGGAAGGAGACTGAGGTGATGGTTGAGGGGGGCAGGAGAAAAGACATGGAGCTGCTTGTAACAGGAGACCAGAGGAGCATCAAGGCTCTCTGGGGTGGCAGAATGTACAGCACAGCAGGGGATGAGAGCTGAGACGAAGGTGGATTGTTGAGAGCTTTGACAATGATAGGCGTGAGCTAAAACACCAGAGTCAAGCACCCATTGGCCCTCTGGGAAGGTGTGATGGGGTATCACCGCTGCTCCCATCCCCTTAGCTTCACAGAATGCTCAGAGACCTTCCTTCTACTCTGAAGCCTTCTTTTATAGTGTCTCACTCTACCAGCTTCACATACTAGTGCAGCCATGGTATTTACAATGCTATTCAACATCCCTACCCAGTCTCTTAAAACTCTCTGGTATCAGCCCCTCTCCCTCTCCCCTTTCCTTGCACGGCCTGACAGTGCTTTCATTCAATCTCCTTGCTAATGGGCTAATTAGCTCATTAGCTTCCCGACCGGATCTTATCTGGTAAATCAGGCCCTCCCTGGGGCCTAATTGGTTAAAACAGTGGCAGAATGCTAGTGCAGTGAGTGATTCCTAGCACTCTGTCATGGAAGGTCCGGTCCGATCCAAAAGCAACATGTCTCTGGTGAGTTTGTTTTGTTTTTTCCTAATTGATTCAGAGAAATCAGCACAACTTGAAACCTTTTCTTTTGAAGCTAGGCCTCCAAGAACCTAATGCTGGCCTAACGTGCAAACACAGGCTTTAGCTGTAGTAAAAGAGAGCCTACAGCAAGGCTTGGAATAGAATGCACGTATTCTGAATGTAGGACTGGTTATTACAAACCCCTGTGTTATTAGGTGATGAAGATCACACCATGAGTCACTGAAAGGGCAATTTTCACTATAAGAACAGAAAGGTCTAAGATTTGTTCTCTTTGATCTTGATGTCATGATAATGTGGCCATTTTTAATGTACCTGTTTCTCGATGGATAACTATTTGTGATGATGATTCATACAATTTGAAAGCCACCAGAGTGATCATCTACTCTGACCTCCTGCATAACACAGGCCATAGAATCTTGTGCAATAATTTCTTCACTGAGCCTGTAATTTCTTTGAGTTATAGCATAATGTAACATTTTCTTTAGTGCTTTTTAGTGCTTGGAGACCAAAATGTCATGCATTCTTAGGCACTCTCTCTCTCTCCCCATGTATTTATATGGTCTTTTATCACTTTTGTATGTGAGCATCTAATGCCATCGGCAGAGAACCCCAAAGCCCTTTGTACATTTTTTCAAGCTCTACAATAATATTAAAATAAATAGGAACATTCATGTAATGTCTGCATCATAAATATAGAGATGGGGCCCAGGCCAAAAGCTCTGATCTAAAGACACCTAAGCTTCAGGAGGATCAGGAACTAGATTTGGACCCAAACTTTCTGTTGCTTTCCCTCAGGGGCTGAATCCAAACACCAAACACCGAAATTTGGGGCAGTTCAAATCCAAACTCTACAATCCAGGCCATCTCTAATTCCATATATTGTCTCATTAAATATATTAGTTGGTTACCTCATCAGCTTTCCTACAAGAGTTGTCACGGACAATACATAACAGATGTCTGTTTCAGGCAACCTGCAGTCATTCCATAGGGCTGTTTCCTCAATATTCACATACCCTTGAGCTCTCATAGCTTGTATTCTGCTTGTGGCTGAAGGGATCTCATTTTAATGATCCTGTATTGCTGGGAAATTTGCTGCAGTGTTCTTGTGTCCAGTTGCCATGGCCTCATCTCATAGCTGTTCCCTGCACATTCATTTTTCTGTCTTGTTTCGTTATGACTTGATCCAGATAAGTCATGTACCCGGACTGTCCTCTCATCGTTTGGGGAATATTTGCATCACTGTCCTGCTGAGTCATATTGAGCTGTGGTGATGCCCCACCCAGGGATAATGTAATTGCGTGCTCTGTGCACAGCAGGATTCGGAGAGCAAATGTCATGTTACCTTTTCTTTCCCTCTATCTATACTACTTGGATCTGGAACCATGGTCAAATGGGACCTCAAAAGAGCAATGAGCCACTGTGCAGCTGGTAGCATGGTTCAAAATGGACAGAAGCCACTACAGGAGCCAGGGAGCAGGCAAAGATGCTACAATGAAGGATGAGTGTGATAAGCAGCAGCGAGGACTCACTTGGCTGGCATGCATAGCACACGATACTGGGCCATTTGGACATGGGTATAGGTGAAGGATCACCTCGGGAAAGGCATACTTTTGTGGATTTAGCATAGTCAAGCTACTGCTGCCAAAGACGCAGGATTTCATCGGGTAACATCACACAAATTGCTCATCTCCTCGAGCCTTTCCTGGACCAAAAAAATTGCAATATGTCATGGACCAGCAAGATTTTGCTGATACCAGAGGGCCGAACTTAGCAGCAGGGCCAGCATTCACACACAGTGCTACAAGGGCTGTATAGTTTCCTGGAAAAGAAATCTGTCCATTTCTGCAAAGGTAGAGGCAAATTTTCAGAAGCTGCATATGCATGGAAATCAATGGTGCAGGCAAATAAAGGTAGTTTGCAAAGCTTCAGCATCTACATGAAATTTGATCCCAGTGGATTATCTCTGTCCCCTGCCCCTCCACTAACCTCTCTCCACCAGGTGAGAAATGTGTTCTTACCTTGAATTTCCATGCTGATTAAGGGTCACAAGGTAAGACAGGTCTGATTCTGAATTCACTCCCATCGGTTTTATACAGGTGTGACTCTCCTGGAGTTATTTCTGATTTATACCAGTGTAAGTAAGAGGAGAATCAGGCCCTTTATTTTAAAGATCTACATTTGACATTTCTTAGAGACAAAGGTGGCGGCCTTGTGCTTTAAAGTGTTCACGCTGCTCTGTGCTTCATGTTGCACTGCATATATTGTACCTGCTGTGCAGGCCAGGAAGCTCTTAACTATCTGGCAGACTTCCCCAATTGTACAGCCCTGTGTACGGCAGCACTATATAGATAATAGAGATGATCAAAAATGGAATTTCTTTCCCTTGGGAAATTCCAAAATGTTGACATTTATTTTCATCCCAAACTGGGGGGGGGAGGAGATAGTCCAAATATCAAAGCTTTTTTACAGAACAAAATGTTCCATTCTGAAACATTTCAATGGGGAAATGATAAAATATTGGGAGTCCCGTGATGCTCTTTGCCAGCTCAGTCACAGGGTGAGATCTCAGTGCATCATGGTAGATGTAGTCCGGCTGAGAAGAAGGACCCATTGCAGGGAATTGTAGCCATTAAGGACCTAAATCTACAAGTCCCATGAGGCTCAGCGGCAGCTCAAGCAGAGGTAGAAATTAATGTTCACCTGCAACATTTTGTTTCAATTTTCCTGACAGAAAATTTCACCAAAATTGATTTTTCACCACAGAACATTTGGAATTCAGTGAAAACCTATTTCCTGAAAAGAAAATGTTTTTGTTCAATTTTTTTTTGAAATGCCCAGATAAAAAACAACAGTGATAGAAACTGCTGTGGAAATGAAGCAAATCAGGCAGCAGCTTAGCTGGAACGAGAGCCATTGTATTCTCAGCGACAGAATCAGGGGTGAAGTGGCTTGATTCTGCCCCATTGAAATTGGTTTTATACCAGTTAACTCACTGAGTTATTAAAGTTGTTCCTCATTTAGTTTGGTTCAAGGGAAAGCAAAATTGGTCCTGATATTTCCATGCAAGGAGCTCTCATTGTACACAAAAGAAGACACAGTACAGCCCTGCTTTTCCAAAGGGTTTGAAAGTAATCCGAAATCTTCAGACAAATGGGACTATGGAGGTTCAAAGAAGCAAGCCATCTATACATTGTGTGACAGGGTCAGGCCAGATGGCTACAGGAGAGTGAAAGAAGGCAGATATATTATCCCCAGGTTACGTAGGTCCCTTTTCCCTGGGTAAGGTAACAGGGAAGGTTCCAGAAAAATCAGGAACTTTCCAGAAAAAATTAAGACAGACAGGCTGATTAGAACACCTGCAGCCAATCAAGAAGCTGTCAGAATCAATTAAGCCAGGCAGGCTAATCAGGGCACCTGAGTTTTAAAAGGAGCTCACTTCAGTTTATGGTGTGCGTGTAAGGAGCTGGGAGCAAGAGGTGCAAGAAGCTGAGAGTGAAAAGGCGTACTACTGGAAGACTGAGAAGTACATGCATTATCAGACATCAGAAGGAAGGTCCTGTGGTGAGAATAAAGAAGGTGTTGGGAGGAGGCCATGGGGAAGTAGCCCAGGGAGTTGTAGCTGTCACACAGCTGTTACAGGAGGCACTGTATACAGCTGCAATCCACGGGGCCCTGGACTGGAACCCGGAGTAGAGGGTGGGCCCGAGTTCCCCCCATCCCTTCATTCCCCCAACTCCCTACTTGATACTGGAGGAGTTGACCTGGACTGTGGATTCCACCAGAGGGGAAGGTCTCTGGCCTGTTCCCCGATCCACTAGGTGGATCAGCAGAGGCTGTGGGGATTGTTCTTCTTCCTTTTCCCCATGCTGGCCAGTGATGAGGCTGAGTGAACGGCAGATTTGAGCCATGAAAGTGGCCAAACTGAGGGCTGCCGTGAATCTCTGAAGCGAGCAAATCCGCCAATAAGCGCAGGACCCCCCCAAGGCAGAGGGGGAACTTTGTCACAATTACTATTAGGGGATACACGGCTCGCGTTCAGTTAGACATGCATATCCGTTAACTGGAGGTCATACTGCTGGGGTTGCACTCAGAGTTTAGTAATGAAAAAGTCTTATTAGCTCATCCACTGCATACTCCTGTCAATGCAGGATTGTTTCCTAGAGTCCACGATTTTGTAGAATATACTGTCGACTTATTGGGAATTCCATTCTGCATGACAGCCGAACATCCTCACCAACCTGGAGCAGCTGGCAGAGAATCAGCAACATTGGAGCCGTACTTCTCTGACGGTCTATGATACAAGTGCTTCATCAGCACAACTACACCACTGCAGTACTGTTGTGTAGACACTTGCTACAGAAATAGAAGGGGGGTTTCCATCACTGTAGTAAATCCACTCCCTCGAGAGCGGGTAGCTCGGTTAACAAAAGAATTCTTCCATCAACCTACCTGAGAGGCATGTGGGAAGACAGCGGAATACTAGCCCAGCACAAGGTTATGGAGTGCTTCAGCCTTCACAGGTTGGAATGAGCTTTGAGGCTGGGGGCAAAAGGTGGGGAGGAAACGACTTACTGCTCTATAGAGGAGTAATGGGCAGAGTACTCAATGCTGGCTGCCAGATGAGTCTTTATGCACAAACTTACACATCAAAACTATGTTAAAAGAGCATTATTAAGGTTGCAAAGTCGAGCAATCAAAACGTAGGAAATGCCAGAATTAAGGCTGCACAGCCCCCTGGGGCAATTGAATTATGATACGGATTATATGATCACATGCTGGGTTTTTCCACATAATAACAATAATGTTCTTTTAACGTAGTTTTGTGTGTGTAATTTTCAAGGTTCTTAACAAAGCAAACTGAACAAAAGGAAATTCCATCATGCGGCATCGTATTGACAAGCACATCAGCTGGCTTATAACCTGTAGCCAGATCGCTGCCGCTATGACAATAGTAGGTTGTCATTCTCTGTGTCAGTGATTAAAGTGCTACCAGCCCTGCCTATAAATAAGACGGGGGGGGGAACTTGGCCACACCCCCAAGATAGCTGGCCACACCTCCTTGGGAGTGATACTGGGCATATTAGCCAGTCCAGCTGCCTAGTTGGCAAGGGTGTGCTAGGTGTGGATCCTACCCTGCTTCTGTGGAGGTGGGACAGGTGCAGGGGAGAAAAGGTGTCCTGCCCCCATTTCCCTGCCTTCCCTGCACGCACAGGCAAGAATTAGCTCTAAAGGGATATGTAATCAAAGTGCAGCTTCTTACAGGGTTGCCTCATAGGCCCCTGTAGCAGACAATGAGGCACAGGTGAGACATATGTGAGAGCATTCGAGCCCATGCCTGGGCTCTGTCAGGGCTAATGAGTGACACTGCACCCGGATGTATCTAGCACGTTGTCAGAATGACTTTAAACACAACCCAACCCCTTATCTTAATTTGGAAACTTGGCCCTGACTGCCTCTTATGACATGCCAGTCCAAGCCGCCTCCGGCAGCTGTGAGCATATGGGTTTTGGCAGGCAGCTCCAAGGCACAGCAGACTGGAGTGAATCAGTAGCGCACATGGAGAAAGGCAAAGGAGCTGAGGCCAGGAGGAAAAGCACAAAGTCTCATTGGGTATTAGAAACCCATCAGCAGCCGTAAGGAGGAGAACACTCTGTGTCCTAGGCCTCCTCCTTCTATTGGCAGGAAAGGGGTTAACGCTCTCTCTCTGGCTTAGATCAGTTGGCAGGGTAACTGGGGGGAATTAATGGCATCCCATCACACTGGACAGGGGATGTGGGCCTGAATCTAGCAGAAGGCAGGGGGGCTCTCTAGGGAGAGGGGCAGAACTGTGAGGAGAATCCGGCAAGGCGGGGTGTTTCTCTTCCTGTCTGGCCCTGGGCTGAAATGGGCCGAGACTCATACTTTACTCCAGACTCTGGCTGAGGAAAACCCTGGGACTCTTCTGTCTGGCAGAACATTTTTTACATTGACCTCCCTGTTTTATAATCCAATCTGCTGTTTAAACTCCCCCTCAGAGTGTGGGATCCTTTCATGTCCACACCAGCCTGTCATACCTTCCAACATGACTGCTGGGAGTCTACAGATTGGGGGAGAAGGGATGAGACATGCAACTCCATGGCCAAAACTAAACCTGTAAGACAGTGGATTTCAGTAAAATGCTCATCTTGTTGCCTAATAATAATTAATATTTAGAAGGTACTGATGCTTTATCGCGAAGCACGAGACAGATATTATGTAATTAAGCAAATTGATCTTTCTGGGTAGGGGCTGATATAAAGAGCAGCTGACTAGAGTAACCTCTTTGGGACAGGAACCATGTTTGTGTTCTGTGTTTTTTTGTGCAATACCTAACACCATGGGACCTTGATTTATGAGAAGGGTCCCCGGTGCAAATAATAAATAACAAATAATGATGGTGTCAGTTTATGGGAAACTCGTATGAAATGTTCTCCAATAAATCAGATCTAGTTAGAGTATTAGCCAGAGCTAGCACTTCAAGTCTGGAAATTCAAATCACCGGAAGTTGAAGCTAGACAAATTCAGATTAGAAATAAGATGTACATTTTTAATTGTGAGAGTAATTAATCATTGAAACAATCCACCAAGGTGGATTCTCCATCACTGACCATTTTAAAATCAAGATTAGATATATAGATTTTTAAAAGATCTGCTCTAGGAATTATTCTGGAGAAGTTCTATGGCCTGTGTGACACAGGGGATCAGGCTAGATGCTCACAATGGTCCCTTCTGGCCTTGCAGGCTAAGATTCAAACCAGCCCTTTACACTCTTGGTTCTGAGTTACATCCAAAAATGGAAGGGGCCCTGTGCAAAGTCTAGTACAAGGGGACTTTGAACTGAGCCTCAAATCTTCATTCTGTCCTGTGATGGTGGCTGTGCACTGGAATAAATGCCCAGGGAAGTTGTGGAATTCTGTCACTGGAGATTTTTAAGAGCAGGTTAGACAAACACCTGTCAGGGATGGTCTAGATAATACTTAGTCCTGCCATGCGTGCAGGAGACTGGACTAGATGACCTCTCGAGGTCCCTTCCAGTCCTACAACTCTGATTCTGTGATGGAGCAAGAGGGGCAAAGTCTCTACAGCTTTAAAGGTGGCCTGCAAAGGCAAAAATGCACGAGCCCTTTTGCACGTCTGTATAGTGATCACAGATGGGGAGAGCAGGGGGTGTTCTGCATGGTTTTGACCTTTGAGAAATATCAGGACACTCACATCTGGTCTTTTCTGCTCTGAAGAACCTTGTGAGGCTTCAGATATGGACTGTGGGTTTTTTCCAACCCTGAACTGAAGGGGTGTGGTGTCAACTCTTGCATACAGATATCAGTTTTCCACACGTCTCCCTGGTGTTTGAGCGAGAAAGGTGTCAGCAAAACCAATCAGAAAGTGAATTAAAGAGTCTGAATAAAAATCGCTTCCCTTCTCACACCACAGGCCACTTCACCTTGACTGGTCCCATTAAGTAGTTATGCTGAAGCATCTGTTCCATCTTGTATTTAGTTGTGGCACTCTGAGTCATTTTCCCAGACCAGAAGAAGAGCTCTGATTAAGTCAGAAAACTTGGCTCTCACCAACAGAAGCTGGTCCAATAAAAGACATCACCTCACCCACCTTCTCTCTCTACCTTCCCTTCCCAGTTAATCAGCATTGGCTCATGTAGTGTCCCTGATCTTCTAAACTTGCTATATCTCCAATTGTCCATAGCTCCTACCAGGAAATACCTGGGAGACTAAACTGGAATTTCTAATATTAAAAACAAGCAGGGAATTTTAGTCCTTCTGTAGTCATCATAAATCAGCCAAAAAGAGGCACAAATCTATTTTTTTTTCTTTGCTGGTCATCTTTTAGTAAGGAATAAGCAAACCGGGTTCAAAGATTTTTGCGGCCAGAAGGGGTCATTAGATCACAAGTCTGACTTCCTGTATACCACAGGCTGTAGAATTTCACCCAGCTACCCATGTATTCAGCCTAATAACCTGAGTTTGACTGGAGCATATCTGCATAAATACTTACCGGGTGTGGATACTTTGCCCAAAATTCCACCTGATCCCAAACATGAGCCTTTTTTAGCCATTATTGTCCACTTTTGCTCCTTATTGAACTTTCTGGTTCTGATCCGGTTGGTAGGTGGAACTGCTGGAATAACTACCTGAGCAGCTGTTCCCCTAGTACTGCCAGCCTCACTAAAAGCACCAAAAAAAAAAAAAAATCCTGTAAGAAAGCCTGTTCTCATGACATTTCCAATCCAACTTTGCAGTCCCAAGACCTGCAGAGAAGATTTCAGATAACCATCTAAAGCTTGTGTTGCATGGGGAAAGCAAACCATGCTCTATCCTATCTGAGATATGCCTGTGACTTGCTTGCTAAGAGGAATTTCTAAGCCTGGAGCAATGTATGGTCATGAGAGCTTTCCAAGAAATAACTATAGGAATAAATATTTACCTTCTTTGTCCAACTCTCCAAACTAAGAGTTTGCTGAAACAATTATCTTTCCCTTTTAAACTGTATTTATTTTGAGATTTATCTGGCATGAGAAAGCAGCCCCAGATTTGAGTAATGTACACCTTTTGTCCTGTGAGTAAGGGGAAATTATAAATGTTAACATACTCTATGTATTTGTGCTCCATTAGGTCCAGAACTGCATGTTGGTGTTAAGAAGTGTTTGGGATCATAATAGAGGTGGTAAAGTCTGTTGCTTGTGGTGCCAAATTAGAGATTTTCAGTCTTGCTTGGGGTTTGTATTGTGGAATGTTTGCTAATGACCCAGATGGAAATAACATCCATACCACAATGTAAAGACCTGGTTGATATTTTTTCATCTCAAGTTGGATACACTTGGCAGAGACCATTTTTCCCACCAATTTAAGTTTTTGAACAGTTGATTTTAATAAAAGAAAAATAACTTTGAGCGAACAAGAAAACTATGTCCTCCAAAGTTTTCCAAAGACAACCAACTTCCTGCAAAGGCCCTTAAACTCCAATTCTGTTTTGCCAGTAGCCTTGTTGCCATGGTTGCCATGTTTTATTTATTATATTCCCCCTTTTAAAAAATCATGCATGGTAATGATAAACTGGAGGTGCCTGTAACTTAATATCTGTGTATTTCAAAACTACAAATAGCTGGTGTAAATCAGCATTACACCAGTTCCAACCAGTTGAGGATCTGTTTTTTTTTTTGTTAGTTTAGTTTAGTTAGTAGTTTTTAGAAGCCTCTAACCAAGATCGGGGCTTCATTGTACTCAGTGTGTAACATTCCCTGCTACAAAGACGTTACGATGTAAAGGGACAAGACAGACAAAGGAAATATTACTATCTCCATTTTATTGATGGGGAACAGAAGCACAGATGGGGAACAGGGCTTGTCCATGGACCCTTAGTCACTGAATTATAGAATATCAGGGTTGGAAGGGACCTCAGGAGGTCATCTAGTCCAACCCCCTGCTCCAAGCAGGACCAATTCCCAACTAAATCAGTCCACACTAGTTGGGATATAAATTGTAAAGTACACCAGTGAGTTGTACAGTTATTGACCCATGTAGACTCTTGCTGTGCACTAGAAGTTCCTTAGTACACATTGATATAGTCTCTTTTCAAACTGTATTGTTGTGCATTAGAATTTACAAACCAGCTGGTGCTGACAAAGGCACAACGTAGACAAGCCCTGAGTAACTTGCTCAGGGTAATATAGGGAGCTTGTGTCAGAGTTGAGAACTGAACCCAGATCTTCTGAGTCCCAGTGCAGGGCTTTATCCACAAGACAGCCCTCAAAAGGACAATCACAGGCCACAGCATAACAGTCAAAATCAGGGACCAGCTGACCACTGAACTTTCACTCTAATTCTGAACCGAACGTTTCCATGTTTTAAACTTTTAAAAGTTTGGTTCATTTGTTTACTTTCAATATTTTCCACATTTTACTTCCAACTGGAACCCAAATCAGAAGGTCTAAAGTATCATAAGAAAGTCTGCTCTGGTTGGATGCTGGTGGTATCTGAATCCTCGCAAGCAGGCCTGTTCTCGTGAGACTTTCAGCTCAGGGGGCTGAGCTAAGTATCGAGTTGTTCTGTCATTATTTGTACCAAAGCTTCCAACACTTTGAAGTTGAACCATCCCTGTAAAACCTGCAGGGAACTGGGTTGGTGCCCACTCGCCTTTAATTTCCAAGGTAAAAACAGGCAATCTATTATATAGGAGCAGAAGTGTGTGTACATAGTGGAATTTTTCACAGTGTTATTTATTCAGGGGCTTCTGCATTATCCATCAGCTTTGCAAACTAACACAAAATAGCTAATAGACCACAAGGACAAGGTATTCTATATTTAATTCCTTTTCCTCCAGTAGGCCCACACCTTCAACTGACAAGACTGTAATTAATTAAAAGTCTGATTTAATTGGTTAGCTTTACATCATGCTTTAAAGATTGATAGGTGTTGGCTTTAGCGTACAGAGAGGCAGCGAGCTCCAGATTAGAACTGAGAAGGGTCTGCTGCTAGTCCAGGAAATTTGTACTCTTGGCAACCACTGCATGTTAGCGGATATTTAATTGGATCACAAGACGACATCTCATGATGGGCTGTACTGATGCAAGATGTACCCACTGGAGACTGGGAAGTGGGTCTATTGGATTTGGACCCCCCAGTGATGGCTGCCTTCCCGTCTGGATCAACTCCAGCCCTAGCAAACCATTTTACAAGTCTCCCCATGTGAAAGGGATCCCCATTTCCTCACTGTCCAGGGTACAAGAACCACTGCACAAGGGGCTGCGAGTGCCTCTTCGGCACTCTCTGCAGGGACTGACTGGGTCCTGCTGAAAGAGCGATCCTCTTGTCCCAGAGCAGAGCATGCGGGCAAGAGCAGTGCTGGAGGAAGCTTTCATTGCTTTTGCTTGTGCTGTAGCTGTTCTATAAATAAGTAGGACTGTCAATCCAGCACCTCTCTGGAGCCTTAAATTCCACTTAAACCCTTTACATTAAAAGATACGTCCAGCGCATGTGGTGCAGGATGTTTAACATGCCGGCTACTAAATTGACATCAGTGCTTCAAGGGTCTGACTGGCATGTTATTAAACACTTTACAATGTACCAAGTTGCCAAATACCTTCCATTTAAACGAACTGCCCTTTGTGTTATTCCAAGCAATTAAACCACATTATATTTTTAATCTGACATTTTAGCTGGCGCAAAGGTCTGTTTTAAATATTGCAATCTTTTGATCCTCCAGTTATAACCACGAGCTGACTGGGGTGTTTCATCTATTTGCACTTAATGTTACAAGCGTGGTGACTTTCAGAGGAATTGCACTTTCCATTTCTTTCCTCCCTTGGTGCGTGCGTGACAAGCTGTGTGTGAATCATTTTATTACCATGTTCCTACAACTAAAGACAAGCCTGATCTAACTCTAGGCCTAGATTTCAAATACTTTCATTGTTGAGGATATTCAGAGTCAGGATCCACTTCATGCCCATTCACCACACAGTCTGGCTGCTTTATACCCATCGACTAGATCCTCTGCTGAAGTAAGTCACCTTCACACAGAGAATAGAATTCATTAGGGTTTGTGGAGAGCTGTCATGAAGAGAGAAAGGAGTGCACATCAGGATTTATCCTGGATTAAAGCTGGAGATTATGCCTTGCAGTTGAACTGTGAACAGCAACAGCCGAGGTGAGATAGTGGTCAATAAATATGAAAGCTGTTGACGCTAGGATCACAATTTATAGCAAAGTTCCTGACGGCCACTGGAGGAGCCGACGCAAGTTGCTTTTCACATCTGTGGCAAGCAGGGGTCAGGTTCACAGGGGGAATTTATTTATTGAAACTTCTCATTGCTGTACTTCTAAATCTGCAGCGTATCGTTAACCTGTGAGCTGTGAACAAAGGCTGTCTTTTCCCAAAGGTAGTAATTTGGGGAGAGGGGGTGGTTTAAATCAATTTGGAAGGCGAGCAATCCAACCAAGCTGGAAAAGAAAACAGTGACTCTTAGACCGGGCGGGCATGTTACTGGAGAGACAATGCCTCTACAATCAACCGCGGTGTTGGCTTGTAAACTCTATTTATCGCAGGTGGAGCACAATCCTTGCCACTGGAAATAGTGTGTGCTCATTGTGTTACATCCTGTCCCACTGTTGGCATCCTGTTTAAACATACCGAACGCAGACTGGGTGCCTGCTATTCATTTGCAGGCCCCTCGTGATAATGGGAACCGTAATGGTATCATTTATGCAGAATGAACTAAGAGGCGCTGCAAAGTGGAATTAAGTGCATGAAATATTGAATCGAGAAAAAAAGATAACAAGGACCAATATTTTTTGCTGCCTTATTTCGCTGGGCCTATGTAATTGCCCATGTACATGGGGAGAGAGGAATCAGCCAGCAGCAGTGCGGGGCTCAAATGACTCTGATTTTGCTGGAAGAGAGAACCAGAGTGGATATACAAATATTGGGTCAAATCAGTAATTCCCCTGAAGTCAATGGAGTTACACTGGGGATGAATTTGGATCCATTCACTTTTCTGTACATGTGATGGAACTATTTAGAAAAGTGTTGCAATTAACATTTAGCTGTTTATTATTATTTGCTTAGAGCCATCAATGTACTCAGCAAAACTTAAAACACAGAAACAAAGATGGCAGCTGCAGCAAAGGGCTTCTGCTCCAAGGTCTTTGTTGTTAAAATTATTTTCGTGTCTATGTGCCATGCGTGGTACAAAGCCAAAGAGCGCAAGAGTCTCTGCCCCAAAGAATTTATTGTCTATATAGACAAAGGGAGGGAGGAGAAACAATCCCAATGTCAGAGGCAGAGCTGGGATTAGAACCCAGGATTCCTGACTTCCACACCAATGTCCTTGTCACCAGACCACATTATCTCCCTGAGCTAAACCAGTCCCTTTTACCTCAAATGTATCACAGTTGCCAACATCACTGCAGCTCCCTCATTTTACCAAGAGAGAGAGACAGTGGTGGTGACCACTGGCATATTTACCACCAGCTTGTTTACACCTTCTCTGAGTAAGGTTGGACAACATGATGGTAGCAGTTGCAGGAGACTGGTCTATGCTAGGGCTCTGCTGTTGCTACCCCAGATAAAGTTGAGTTGTTGTTTGCAAAAGTAGAAAAAGTAGAAAAGTAGGGACAAAAAAGTCTAGCAGACAGATACACACAAGACAGAAGGTACTTAAAAATCCAGAGCAAGGAAGAATGTAGGCCCAAATTTTACCATCCTGAACTGAGCAAAACTCCCATTGAGCTCAGTGGGGCTTCTGTTCAACTGTGGACCCTGGAAGCCATTCCTCAGAGGCTTTTTATTCTGTACGACTGTGGTTCTTGGGGAACCCAGGACTGTGAGTCACCTGTTACCCTGTCTCCAGCGTGAGGGATATTGCCTGTGCCTAGCTGCATGTTAGCGCCCTAACAACACCGGCCTGTCAACCAGCCTCCTCCGGGTATGCCAGCCTTGTCTTTGCCTTGCAGGTTAACAGTAGGTGCACCACTGTCCTGAGTCCCTTTGAAGCATTCCCCTGTGGGAACCAGCCCCTGACACCGGCTGCTCACAGAAGTCCCAGATTCTCTGCACTCCAGGGAACAGCGTACCCCAGTTTGCCAGCTTCACCTTAAACCACCACTCCTGTATAACACACAGCACTTGTAATAAAACAAAAAGAAGGTTTATTTAGGAAAGGACAGAGATTCTAAGAGAAACAAGACGGTGATGGGAACAGATGGTTACAATACAAAACAAAATAATAAAATGTGAACCTGGTCCAACACTTATTAACAGTTACCTTTCCTGTCTAATAAAGCAGGTTACCCCACATCCGTTGCAGAGCTGGCTGGCTTCACAGGAACCAGGATCCAGTTTTTCATGAGAATGCCCCTGCCCCTCGAGATGTCGCCTCAGTGAAGGGATACAGAGTGCCTTCCCCATCCTGTGTTATACTGAAGCAGTCTTTTGTCTTTAGCCATAGACAGGGTGATTTCCATTGCTTGCAGTTGTCTCTGAGGCCTTTTCATTGAAAGGCTTTGGATGGAGCAAGGCGAGACAATTGAACCTTGCATTACATCCTCTGCTTATCAGGGCGGGAGGACATCTCCTTCTTGCGTGAATGGGCCAGTACTGAGACACATTATCTCCTGGTGACAAACTTTTACTCCAAGTCCATACAGCATACTTTCAATATACTTCTCTTATTCCTTCATTATTACCTGTACATACATCTCACAGTGATTATAAAGCTTGACAAGTTAAGAACTTTCTGTAGAAACCTGACATGCTATGCTTTATGGATAAATTTCCTGAAAGACATGTGTTTGGTGTAGTGAGTTTGTCAGGTCTGAGATGAGTCATTTGCAAAGAACTGGGGTTCCTTTACCAAGGAGCCTTTGTGTCACAACCACCTTTTATTATTAATTATTTGCATTCCTGGACCAGGTTCCTGTTGTGTTAGGCACTTGTTAGGCACACAAAAATAAGACAGTCCCAGCCCCAAGGAGCTTACAATCAAGTATAAGGAAAGAGACCACAAATGGATTCAGATGGTGGAGTGCAAGGAAACACTGAGACAATATGGTCAGCATGGTGGGCTCTGATCTCTGCCCAGCAGTAGCCCAGTCTTTATGAAGGCTTTTGTAGGTCTAATGGTCTTATTCAGGGCTCTTGTTTGAAAGCTATTATCTAGCCCTTTGGGGTCAGCTAGTGTCTGAAGGGAGCAGACCTCCCTCCCAGGCAGATGCTGTTACAGTCTTCCTTCCTTTCCCGTCCTTCACAGCATGTTGTGTGTAAGAGTTAAGCCACATGTTAGATTTTAATCTGTCTGTTGGAAATGTGGAGGGGTAAGGCGTTGGAGTCAGCAGGACTGGATAGTCTGGTCCTGCTGTATTTTATGTTCATTTGTTCTCCAAGTGCCATCATTTTGTTTTTATTTAGCTGAAGGGGGAAGGTTTTCCAGGAGCTTGTTTTAATTTATAATGATAGATCTGAGCACGATTCAAGCGATTTGGGGGCTTGACTCTGAAGCAGGTCTGACGAGAATAACTTGCAATAGGCCATTGCTAGGAATCCTTCCTTTCTAGGTACTGGCAGGGTGCTTTCATGCCACAGATCTTCAAAAAAGTCCAGGGCAGGCTGAAAAATCTCTAACAAAACATTTTCCCATCTGAAAATGAGGTTTTTGTCAACATCAAAGTTGTCCAGATTTTGGTGGCATTTTCTGACAGGTGAATCCAAGCTCAATGTTTCAGGGTGACCTGAGATTAAACTGGTTTGTTGACTCAATGCAAAACATTTTTGTTTCAGGTCGACCTTAATTTCTGCATTTCAAAGGGGTGCTGTGGTGCATCTGAGTTCCCACGTCCCTCCTGCTGCCATTCTCCTCTATGGGCCCTGCTCCTCAACTGATCTACCTCTCCTATAATGGTCTTTCCCTGTAGCTGAGCTGCCGCTATGCATATGGAACTACCTCTGGCTTCTGAATCAAAAGTTTTGAGAACTTTTTGTTCTGCAAAAAGTTTTGACATTTAAATTTTCCATCCTGATTTAGACCAAAAACAAATGCTAAACTATCAGAATTTCCTTTGGGGTGGAAATTCCATTTTCCAATCAGCTTTGTTAGAGTTTCATGATAAACTCATTCAGAAGACTAAATGTGTAGGGAAAAACTCTTTGACTCTGGGACACATACATACTGAGGCTGAGCTAAAGCTGACATGAGCAACATCGGAACACAATCATAGAAGAGGCAATTTGTTTTTTTATTTGAGTATCTTGCGCCCCTAAAACATGTCACAAAAGTGCTCCGGGGAGGGGGGGTTATGTTAAAAATATCATATTTTTAACATAACATAACCCCCCCCACAGTGAGATGGGGGCAGGGTAAAACCTCAGCTTTCTCAACACCCAGTCCCGTGATCTAACCATTGTACTTCCTCACTTCTAAACTGGGAGCCTATTCTGATGGATCTGATCTTAGCACAGAATCTGGTAAGCACCATTTCTCATGAAAAATCTATTCGAGGTTAGAAAAAGAGGTTTGTGTCATTCACTCTGCTCCGACTGAGTGTGTGTTTGGTGAGAGGATCGGAGTGTTTGTAGTGAGAGCAGCTTGAAAGTTTGAGCGAGTGCTTGATTGGTTGACTGAAAAGGGCGGGAGTTGAGAGTGTTTTGTTTCAGGTGAGCCTGGCTGTTTAAAAAAGCCGGCGCTCCGCGAACCAGCTGAGCGGCGGGGGACAGCAGAGCAGCAAACAGCGGGAGTTTGCCTGGGAGTTCGCCTGGGGTGAGCCCACTGAGGCTTACACCCTAACGACTTCTCTGAGTAATTACTGCATCTCCTGAGGAAGCTCATAGTAGGAAGGTAATATGGACTGGGAGTGTTCAACTGTTGTGACCTGCACTGGATGTGCCATGTTTGTCTTTCTTCCAGAGGACAGAAGCGACTTTGTGTGTACAAAGTGCAAGCTGGTCTCCATATTGGAAGAGAAGGTTCAAGGTCTGGAGCAACAGGTTCGACCCTGCATTGCATAAGAGAAACTGAAGATTTCCTGGACAGACATCAGGATATGCTTCTATAGGCACAAGGTTCTGAAGATTCAGAGCAGGCTGCGCAGCACGGACAGGAGGACGGTGAAGAAATCTGGCAACATGTGACCTCCAGAAGAAGAAGGGGGAACGTCCATATACCAGCAACGCGGATACAGGTAAGTAACCATTTTCATGTTCTCTCCACAGGTACCATTGCGGGGAGTGGCCCAGATGATATGTCTGGGGGAAGGGAGTAGAAGGAGACTCCACTAGTTGAAAGGCATGAGATGCACTGTCCTAAGGTTGGGGGTTCCATGACCACCACTCCCAAGAGAAGGAGGCGGGTGGTAGTGGTTGGGGACTCTCTCCTCAGGGGGACTGAGTCATCTATCTGCCGCCCTGACCGGGAAAACAGAGAAGTCTGCTGCTTGCCAGGAGCTAAGATTCGCGATGTGATGGAGAGTCTGCTGAGGCTCATCAAGCCCTCGGACCGCTACCCCTTCCTGCTTCTCCACGTGGGCACCAATGATACTGCCAAGAATGACCTTGAGCGGATCACTGCAGACTACGTGGCTCTGGGAAGGAGGATAAAGGAGTATGAGGTGCAAGTGGTGTTCTCGTCCATCCTCCCTGTGGAAGGAAAAGGCCGGGGTAGGGATCGTCAAATCGTGGAAGTCAACGAATGGCTACGCAGGTGGTGTCTGAGAGAAGGCTTTGGATTCTTCGACCACAGGATGGTGTTCCAAGAAGGAGGAGTGCTAGGCAGAGACAGGCTCCACTTAACGAAGAGAGGGAAGAGCATCTTCGCGAGCAGGCTGGCTAACCTAGTGAGGAGGGCTTTAAACTAGGTTCACCGGGGGAAGGAGACCAAAGCCCTGAGGTAAGTGGGGAAGCGGGATACCGGGAGGAAGCACGAGCAGGAGCGTGTGAGAGGGGAGGGCTCCTGCCTCATACTGAGAATGAGGGGCGATCAGCTCAAGTGCCTATATACAAATGCACAAAGCCTGGGAAACAAGCAGGGAGAACTGGAGGTCCTGGCAAAGTCAGAGAATTATGATGTGATTGGAATAACGGAGACTTGGTGGGATAACTCGCATGACTGGAGTACAGTCATGGATGGGTATAAACTGTTCAGGAAGGACAGGGAGGCCAGAAAAGGTGGGGGAGTTGCACTGTATGTAAGGGAGCAGTATGACATAAAGAAGTATGGGCTGGATGGATGCAGTACAAGGTGGGTAGAAAGTTGGCTAGATTGTCGGGCTCAACGGGTAGTGATCAATGGCTCCAAGTCTAGTTGGCAGCCGGTATCTAGCGGAGTGCCCCAAGGGTCGGTCCTGGGGCCAGTTTTGTTCAATATCTTCATAAATGATCTGGAGGATGGTGTGGATTGCACCCTCAGCAAGTTTGCGGATGACACTAAACTGGAAGGAGTGGTAGATACGCTGGAGGGTAGGGACAGGATACAGAGGGACCTAGACAAATTGGAGGATTGGGCCAAAAGAAATCTGATGAGGTTCAACAAGGACAAGTGCAGAGTCCTGCACTTAGGACGGAAGAAGCCAATGCACCGCTACAGACTAGGGACCGAATGGCTAGGCAGCAGTTATGCAGAGAAGGACCTAGGGGTAACAGTGGACGAGAAGCTGGATATGAGTCAACAGTGTGCCCTTGTTGCCAAGAAGGCCAATGGCATTTTGGGGTGTATAAGCAGGGGCATTGCCAGCAGATCGAGGGATGTGATCGTTCCCCTCTATTCGACATTGGTGAGGCCTCATCTGGAGTACTGTGTCCAGTTTTGGGCCCCACACTACAAGAAGGATGTGGAAAAATTGGAGAGAGTCCAGCGAAGGGCAACAAAAATGATTAGGGGACTGGAACACATGACTTATGAGGAGAGGCTGAGGGAACTGGGATTGTTTAGTCTATGGAAGAGAAGAATGAGGGGGGATTTGATAGCTGCTTTTAACTACCTGAAAGGTGGATCCAAAGAGGATGGATCTAGACTATTCTCAGTGATAGCAGATGACAGGACAAGGAGCAATGGTCTCAAGTTGCAGTGGGGGAGGTTTAGGTTGGATATTAGGAAAAACTTTTTCACTATGAGGGTGGTGAAACACTGGAATGCGTTGCCTAGGGAGGTGGTGGAATCCCCTTCCTTGGAAGTTTTTAAGGTCAGGCTTGACAAAGCCCTGGCTGGGATGATTTAGTTGGGATTGGTCCTGCTCTGGGCAGGGGGTTGGACTAGATGGCCTCCAGAGGTCCCTTCCAACCCTGATAGTCTATGATTCTAACTCTGTTATTCTATGATTCTATGATTGATGTCTTACGCTGAAGTCAGATTGTCCTAGGGTGTGCGGCTCTAAAGTGAAAACTGGAATGATCAGTCCCCCGAAGGCAGAAGCAAAAAATAAATGAAGGCAACACACATAACACTGCAGATGTAAGTAACTAGGGGCACCTTTATCACATCTTCTTTGGAGAGGTCTTTTAGTAGTACAGTCTTGCAGACCTGACATGCCTAACTGTAGATCAAAGGGAGCTCAGCCTCAGTGGCCCAAATGTGAAACATGTTTTAACTTAATAGGGTTAGAATAATAGTGGTTTGGATTGTGTGTGGGAGAAATCTGCGTTTGTAATAAAGTGAGAGGGACAGATGTCCTGTTAAAGATACTCCCATGGCTGTGATTTTTCACTGCCAAAGCCAGGCTACTACCTACCCTCCCACAACTTCCAGAGAGAGATTGGCCGGCCAGAGATTTGGATTACAAGCCAGCACTTGCATTAAGAACAGACACACACAGAGCAGGAGGAGGGAGAGAGAACAAATAGGGCAGGGGAAGTTGGAGGAAAGGCAAGATGGGTTCTCGATGGAAAGCCCGCTCTTCCCCTTTGAGGAAAATAAAAGGCTAGGTATCCTGGAGCAAAGCAGAGACGGCCATGCCAAACAGCTTGAGAAATCTACCAGGCCTCTAGTCAGTCAGCTCCTGCTAATCTCATTTTATGGCGGTGCACAAGAGGAGACATTGAAATAAAGATGCTCTTCATTTGGATAGTGGAATCCTTTTCACTAACAAGTTTGTAGCATCTTGCCTACAGAAGCTGCTTTAGTCCGAAACTGGATTGGCAATCACCTAAGATAGCGTTTCAGAGGGGTGCCGTGACAGAGGGAACTTTCACTGCGAGATGAGGCCAGCTAGTCAGTAGACTCCAACATCTGGAAGCTAATCCCCAGAACACAGGCTGTAGGAAGAGGCTGCTGGCCAAGAGACAGGGCAGGACGACAGATGGCCCAGGCAGCAGGGAAAGGGAAAAGATCAGGCAAGTGGCCCAAGGAAGGGAAAGACATGGAAGATTCTCCTTCTTGACTTGAGGACAGAGAACCCAAATATTCATCACCTAGGGCAAAGACACACCTACAGCTGCCCCTGACTGGCTAACTTTTGCAAAAGACAAATCGGTTCTGTCACTTGGGCAGATGCTGCAGCAGCTCGTACTGCATTTTCACACCGAAGCTGCCACGTTTACACACAGATGTGAGAAGCAACATAAAAACTATGGGGTCAGGATCCTTCTCCATCCTGCCTGGTAGTAGCTGCTAGTCAGTAGGGCCACTGAAACACTCTCATTCACTTTCTAGGTGCTCAAAGCTTCCTGATGTCTGAGAGTCAGTGAAATACAGGTGCTCTTAGGATCAAGTTCCTGGCAGAGTGAATTGCTCCCTGACATCCGCAAGAACCTGCAAAGTGATTTGCTCTTCGATATCTGTTTCAAATTCAATAAACTTTACAGCAGCCGCATCTAACCACAGTGTGTTTTATCCTTTAACCGCTGCCACAACTATGTAGTGAAACACATTTTTCCATCTTTCCCTATAGAGTTCAATTAGCACATGATCTAGGCTGTTATCTAAGCATGAAGCAAATGTCATTAATGACCAGAGTGATTTATGGCATCATTTAACGAGGTAAGATCCAATGTCACAAACGCATAGGGAGATCTGGATGCTCTTGTTCGAATCACAAACCAGGGCCAGCTGCTTCTAAGTTTGTCTCTGCCATCTCCATAATAGTGGAAAAAATTGTAAAGTGGTCTTGAAATCTCCATTATTTTGATTGGCTAAACCAGTCGCTTGGTTTTACTATGTAGCTTACTGATTTCCATTTCTTTTGTGGTGGGCAGGTACAGGACAGGCTATGGCTGTGCAGGTTTCCCACACGCTATCTTGCTAATGTACCTCAAGCACATTGACCATCTCTAGTGGTGAGAGGGGGGATTAATCTCCATAGCCTATTCAGTCCCTGGACTCGCTGTGACTGCTAACAGGGTGGTCAATGAGTGCCAATTGCGATGGTGATGTCTTCAAGAAACTAGCCTGAAGACCAATTCACCACAGTGCAACAGGGAGCAAATGCATGGAGTCCTATCCAAATAATGCTCATGCGAGCAAGCCAACAGCTTATTAAACACAAGTATGGATGTGTACCTCCCTCTTGCAAGAGTTAAATCAATGTCAGAATCAAAGAGTGTCTGATTCTACACCCATTCCCTGATTATGCTTCTCTAGGGGATATGCCTGAGGCATCAGCCATGTCAATATCACTGCTACCCACAAGAACTGACCGCCACAGATATTTGAGTGCGTCTGAAACGTATTACTCAGAGTATTTCTAGACTCTAGTCCTGGCCAGGCACTCACCACTGGTAAATATGCAGCTTTGTTGTCACGCCGTCAAAGCTGGTGGTAGCTGGCTGTCAACAAAGGAAGTTGGCAGTGTCATTAACTATTGTTTGCATGAATGAAGATTTGCCCTACGGAGAAGCCCTTTCGAATTAATGGAAGAGTGTAATCTTTCTGTAAGGCACTTTAACCATCCTCTAGAATTGAAAAGATAATGATATCCATGCTGTAGTAGCCTAATGAATGGTTCAAAAAATCTGTAGAAAGGAGTCCATTTGTGTAGTAAATTCGATAGGTCTTTTAAAGTCATTTCTATAGTTTTATTGGTTTCCTCCACATTAACTTCTATACAACTTTTGCATATGGATTTGTTTGTCAGAAGAATGGGACAGTAGAACCTCAGAGTTGCAAACCCCAGAGTTACAAATCAACCAGTCGACCACACACCTTAGTACGCAATCAGGCAGCAGCAGAGACCAAAAAAAAAAAAAAAAAAAAGCAAATACAGTACTGTGTTAAACATAAACTACTAAAAAAAAAAAGGGAAAGCAGCATGTTTCTTTTGCACAGTAAAGTTTCAAAGCTGCATTAAGTCAATGTTCAGTTGTAAACATTTGAAAGAACAACCATAACTGTTTGTTCAGAGTTACAGACCTTTCAGAGTTACGAACAACCTCCATTCCCGAGGTGTTTGTAACTCTGAGGTTCTACTGTATTCACGAAATAGATCCAATAAGGCCCTGGGAGACAGAGAGGGAGTTATGCCATGTTTACAAGTATATTATATTACAGGGATTGGCAACCTTTGACACACAGCCCACCAGGGTAAACACTCGGCCGGACCGGGCCAGTTTGTTTACTACCATGTCCACAGGTTTGGCCGATTGCAGCTACCACTGGCCGCGGTTCGCCGCTCCAGGCCAATGGGGGCTGCAGGAAGCAGCGTGGGCCAAGAGATGTGCTGGCCACCGCTTCCTGCAGCCCCCATTGGCCTGGAGCGAAGAACCACGGCCAGTGGAAGCCGCAATCGGCCGAACCTGCGGACGTGGCAGGTAAACAAACCGGCCCGGCCCGCCAAGGGGTTTACCTGGTGGGCCGCATGCCAAAGGTTGCTGATCCCTGTTATATTATTTATTATTTGTATTATTGTAAGGAGGAGCCCTAATCATAGACCAGGACCGCATTGTGCTAGGTGCTGTACAAACTACACAACATATGTAACATATAGGAACGACATGGGCACATTGAGTGCCAAATAACCATGATTACTAACTGTATACAACATGCAAGATAACCCGGCTCTGCAGGGTTCTGGTGACATCTAAACCATATAACCCACTAGAGCACTCACAAAATATTTAGAGGGATACAACCGATTGACTATACAGTGAAAGGTTCCTGTTAGAGTTTCTATTCACAAATTCTGTGAGGTCTGATTGGTGCGGTCAGTGCTATGGTGGGATGGAGCAACCATTTAAGAATTCACATCACCACTACACGCTGCAGGGTGGGAACCTAGGTTGGTAGGATGGAATTATCCCATCTGGAACACAGGTGGCTGGGACACCAAAGCTAAGGTCCCGGCTCTTGTGAAAAATGTGATAAGATTGTTTACCACTTTGTTATATATATAATATATTAAAATTTAAGGCAGCATTTCATAGCGGCTAGAGCACTAGACTGGCACTCAGGAGACCTGAGTCATAGTCTAAGCTCTGCCACTGGCCTGCTGGGAGATCTTGGGTAAATCACGTCATCGCTGTGTGCCTCAGTTTCCCTATCTTTATAAAGCGGATAACGATACTGATCTCTTTTGCAAAGTGCTTTCTGACCTACTGATGAAAAGTGCTACATAAGACCGAGGTGTTATTATTTTGTTGTTGTTATAATCCAGGGATGAAGACATTGGAGAGGCAGATGAAGGAGATATACGCTGCAGAGGCAAAAGGTTAAATGTCTTGCTATGGGTCCACTGAAAGTATGATTATGTAAGCTCTGGTGGGATATCATTGTTTATCCCTCAAAACACCCCATCAACCCCATTCCAATAAGCAGGTCAACTTTGTGGCTCCAGTCCAGAAACTGGAAGAGGGAGCTGTGTAGCAATGTGGGAGAGGGGATGACTTTTGTTACTTCAGTTGAGTGTCATTATAGTCTTGGCTTGGGAAACACCTGCCAATAACCAGCAGGGCCTGATCAAAGATGTCAGATGTTGTGGCTTCTCCTCCAATCCTCTAGGTAATCAGGCGGGAAACCGGAGAACTTGTTATTGCAGTCAAAATCTGCCTGATCACCAAACAGCCAGCAATTTTTTGAAAATGACCCGACCCGCCCACATGAAAAAGAATCCGCGCTCAGCATCAGCCATTGTAAAGGGTCAGCAATTTTTAATATCCGGTAACTTCCCTCTCTCTCTGTGTACTTTTCTCTTTCCTTCTCTATGCATATATCTGTGCATTCCTGCACTTGGAAAGGAGAGGGGTGGATGTGAGGGGCTCTTGGCACCACATAACTCAGGCAGAACAAAGAGGAGACATAGCAAATACTTAAGCACTTTAAAACCTCTCCTGTTAGGAGCGGGAAAATGTCACTGGCAGCTCTGATGCAGGAGTGCTGGGTGGGGTGCCACAGAAAACAGCTGAAGGAACTGATGTGGTAGGAATGGAAAGCATATGGCCAGGAGAGCAGAACACCTTTTGTAGAGTCCTTTTTTACCTGGTTTGGTAACGGCCAGTGGTATAAACCGGCACAGAGTTATGCTAATGGCAGCATTGGGGATGTACGGAACGCCAGGGGCTTGGCTCATCGTACGTCATAGTGTGGCCTGTGCACAGCACCCCGAAGTCATGTGCGTACGAGTGACTTCACGTACTGCGGGCTGCAGATATTTGTGCAAAAAAAGGCTTGCCGAGTTTAGACTGGGCTACTTTGGGGAGGCGGAATAGCTGTCTGCTTTTCTCAGCTCTGTAGCAAGATCCTCACTAAGCTTCAGGCAATAGATTGTCGTGACAGAGTTTGGGCTGAATCTGGCCACTTTGGGCTGCTTGGGTTTTGTTAAAGCCTAACTTAGTTTTTTATGTGTTCAGAACCAGCACTGTCCCCTTGCCACACAGCTATAGGGCTGGGGATGGGAGAATGTTCCTAACTTCATAGATTTTAAGGCCGGACAGAACAATTGGATCATCTAGTCTGACCTCCTGCAAGTGCAAGATGTAAAATTACACCCCCCCCCTGCATTGAACCCAATTATTTGTGTCTGACTAAAGCATATCTTTCAGAGAAGTGTCCAGTCTTGGTCTGAAGACATCAGGAGATGGAGAATCCACTGCCTTAAAGTGCTGTTCTGTTCTGACAAGTGACTTTGACAAAATGGCATTACCAGGTTCCAGATGTGTTGGGTCTCTATCCTAACTGTCCAGTGTACAAATAAAAAGGTTTTTTTTTTCACTGCTTGTCAACTCACCCTGGAATCTGGAGACCCTTCTTGCTCATGCATCTCCTACAATAAAGATCTTGCAGTCGGAACTGTTTTATCTCATTAGCTTTAAGTGACGTGGCAGACAGATTTATGGAAGAGATCTGCACCGACTATGGCAAGTGGCCGATGTTACAGCTCGAGAGCTAGCAATCTGGACTCAACTCGCTTTCCTGAGCACCTTGGTGTCCAACCAAACTAGGTCCTCCCTGAAACCCAACCCTCACTCCAGTTCCGCTCGTCATGCTACATGAACCGAATTTACAATTTTTTAAAACGATGCATGGATTGGAACTGAATCTCTTTCTCTCCCACAGCTCTCCTGGCTCTGCTAGGGTAGGCTATTGGGAATCAAAATCTGCACAAATTAAATGTAGACACTAAGATCAGCAGACATTTCAATGAATTTGCACTGGGAGAGGGTCAGCTAAACCAGTTTATAAAGCGGTGGTAATCCCAACTCTCCTCTATGGCTGTGAGACTTGGGTGACCTATAGAAAATACCTGGAATGCGAGCACCAGCACTTTCTTCGGAAGATATTCAACATAAGGTGGGAGGATCATCGCATTAATGTCAGTGTCCTCACAGAGGCCAACATCTTCAGTGTTCAAGGCCCTGATTATCCAGCACCAGCTGAAGTGGAGCGGGCATTGTGTGTACATGCCTGATGTACGCTTACCAGAACAACTGCCGTACACCCAACTGACCAAAGGAGAAAGGAAATAGGGAGGCCAAAAAAAACGCTTTAAAGACACCCTCAAGATAAACATCAAGAGATGTGGCATCAACACCACACACACAGCAGCCCAGGATAGGGATAACTGGTGAAGACTTGTCAGAGCGGGAATGTCCATTTTTGAGGAAAATCGACTTGTCCTGGTCACAGAAAAATGCCAGAAAAGAAAGGACAGACAACTGTCACACAGCAATCACGGCCCAACCCTGTCTTCCAATGCCACCTGCAATGTCTGCCAATGAGCCTGCCGCTCAAGGATCGGACTCCTCAGTCACCAAAGGACCCATAAAAAATAAAACCTATGAAAGAGATCAGCCTTGACCTCGAGGGATCACCGACGATGACTAAGACAGCACAGAAAAATCAAGATATGTGAACTGAGGAGAATTCAATTCATCCGTTTTCATAGGGATCCCACTGTAACTCTTAAATAATTCAGTACAGCACATCCAAATGGCAGATTTTCAAGCTCCACCACTGAACAACTGTGGATCAGCCCTGTCCTAGTTCTTGATGGGGATTTAAGGTGGTGGAGGTGTGACTCAGCAGAAACCACATCAGCCAGCAACATCTTTTCCTCGAGGCATAATGCTGATAACAAGCAAAAGATGTTCACCTAAGTAAATGTGGAACAGAAACCCCCACAGCTCAGTATTAAGTCCATCCCTCTGAGCACTGGCCTGAAATCCAGCCTTTCCAAAGGCGGTGTTCTCCTTGCAACTCTCAGGCACCATCCAGTGGCTTTACACTCTGCAGCCAAAATCTTCTCCCATGCTCAAAGTCTGAGCAGGCCTTGTACATGAGTGCTCCACAAGGGCTAGGGGCTGAGAGAGGCCTTACCCTCAGCCTGAAGAGAGCCAGTGGAGCTGTTCTTTCATTGCTTCTGCAGCTCATGAACCAGCCTGGTCTCTTCTTGAGTTCAACCACATTAGTCCTGCTGTTAATGAGAGGAGACTCGAGCCACTTCTAGCATGAGACCAATTTCAGCAGGGGCTGAGAAAAACAAAGGGAGGGAACTATGGGAAAGATATGGGTTATAAGTGCAAAATATATTACGCTTGGGCCTTCCTACAGGGAGTAAACTCAGTCAGGAAGGCGGGATCAATTCAGAGGAGGTCAGTAATGGAGGCTAATCCAAGGGATGAGTCATGAGGGGGGGTTCGGATGAGGATAGTGACATGGCTACTCAAAGCAGCTTGTAGCAGATCAGAGGAGCATCAAGGCATGCTGAAGTGGTGCAGCACATGACATGAGTAAGGGGAGCCATAGGAGATGGGGTAGGGGGCAAGATTTTGACAGATCTGTGAAGAGCTTTGAAAGTGGTGGAGCAGAAATGGAGCCATCACTCTGGGAAGTTCAGCTCGAGCTCGGAGAGGCAGTGTGATCTAATGGGCGGGTGACGGGGCTGGGAATCAGGAGACCTAGGTGCCATTCCCAGTTCTGCCACTGACCACCTGGGTGGCCTTAGTCAAATCACTTCACCACTCTATGGCTGTGTTTTCCCTCCCACCCTTTGTCTATCTAGATTGTAAAATATTTTGGGCCGGGGCTATCTCTTACCAGGTGTATGTATAGCACCTAGCACAATGGGTCTCTCTACAGAGCAACTGTGATATAAATAATAACATGAGAAAGGGGGAAATTACTCTGGGGAGGACAAGGACCATATTTTTCAGGAGACTGCTGGGAAGACCAGGGGAGAAAACACTGATGTGTTAAAAAGCACTGGATCCTGCGACTGTGTCTCCTTTGCTCTGAGGGTTCGAGAAACATTAGGCAAAATCTGGTTATTTTTCTTTTTTTTTAAAACAAACAATCTTTTCAATTAGACGGGTTTGTCGCAGAGGCAGTAAATCTATGCTTTATAAAAACAAACACTCTCATAATTAGTTCTATCCAGGAAGAAAATTAACTGTTTATCTTTGTGTAATGAATCAAAGGACCCTGCCAGCTTTACCAAGCCGCCTCTCTGCAGACTGAGGGTGGGAGCGAGGTGAGAAACACATGATATACAATGACGGGACATCAGGATACCATAGATCGCTCCCCTCTCTGCTTGTACAACTGTCCACATGAATTATGTGAAGTAATATTCCAGGCCAAAGAGTTACAGGGCTGTGCAATGGCTGCTACTTGAAGAAACAATAAATAACAAGGGGAACATTTGATACCCTCATTTGTATTAACATTTTTAACAGCGGGATCGCTCTGGCATACATGTGCAGTGGGGCAATCCGGTTCACCTGTCTAATTGGTAAAACCACAATGCCCTTTCACATACAGTGGAAGTTACACCAGGGCTGAGTCTGGCCCAACTGCAGTCAGGTAAATTAGCCTTGGTGTCTTTCCAACCTGAGTAATCACATTCACTCTTCTTGTAGAATTTCCACCGGTGGTTTCATTTGGATAACACACATGCCTTGTTCCACTGAAGAGGTGACTGCCTTTCAGTGATGGGTGTGGCAATCCCATTGGGCCTAATCTTGCCCTCAGCTCCACAGACAAAATGAGCAGGAAGGATGGCCTTTCCTTGTGTCTAGGGAATGAGTTGCCCTGGACTCTGGTCCCAACTCTACTGCCCACTTTCCACGTTACTGGACTTACTCCAGGTTTTCACTAGTGCCAATGAAATCAGAATCTGGCCCATATGTTCTCTAACACCCATTTCCCATCTGTAAATCAGGGATAATGTTTACCTGTGTCACAGAGATGCTGAAAAACTTAGTTCATTCATGCTGCTAACGCAGTTTGAGATTATTGGACCGAACCATTAAATATACAAAATATCATAGCTACCTGAAGGCTATCATTATCTGCAGGCTGAATTATAGGGCCCTCTTTATTTGAATTAGGTTGGTGGCTGCAATATGCTAGGTGTTTTCCAGTCATGCAGGCTGCAGTGTCTGCTGCAAAGAGCACAGAACCTAAGCGACAAACAAGAGCCAAAAGGGGCTGGAGCAAGGATAAACATGGCTATACATTTAACAATACAATTATGCGCTGTGTGACTTGGCCTCTTCTCAGCCACTGTCAGCTGGCAGTTTGTGGTAGACGGAAGAAGATCTTGAGGGATTTAACCAAGGAGAGGGGAATGGCCTTACAGAGATTATGTACGTCTGATTCTGCAATTGACAGTGCATGGATGCACTGCCGAGTCCCTGTCAATAGCAGGATCAGGGCCACAGTATGTGAAGTGTGAGGTGATCCTTCTGGATGCTGGAGATAAGCACGTGAATTTAGATACTGTCATCAGTCAGTAATTATGTTATTGTTTTTATTGTCACAGCAGCACCTTGAAAGCCTGGATCAAGGCGCCACTGAGCTAGGCACTGTGCGGACAAGCAGCAAAGTCCCTGCCCCACAGAGCTCACAGTCTAAGTGCCAGACAGAACACAACAGGGGGATGAAACAGACCGACAAGGTGGGGAGGCTGGAAGCACAAAGCAACATAAGCCAAACAGAGTTTAACATAAAGGCAGATGTCTCAGCTCACCCCTCGCCTAACCAATGCCTATAATAGTGAGAAGGTGACTGTGGGTATGGCTACACTGCAGTGCATCCCTGGGCTCAGATTCAGGTTTGACCCCAAACCCACCTTCTGTCTACACACAATTGGATCTGAGGTAGGCCCTGGCCCGAGGATCCCACAGGGTGGGTGGATTCAAGTCCGGGTCTCACTAGGACTCACGCCCAAACTCCATTGTTTTGCAGTGTGGACGCAGCTCAGGCCTGCCCCCCAGATTCGGGCCCTGAGAGGGCACCAATATCATTCCACAATCCCATGGGCCAATGTTCTTTGTCCTCCCTATCCCAAGAATAGCCAATCAACTCCCAGGAAGTGGAAGCAATTTCCCTTATTTAAGCAACCTAGCGTCAATATGCAGTGTGGCTGCTCAGGGCCTGGGCTTTCAAACCCAAGGTCCGCAGACTTGAGTCCCACTAACCCTGGGCGAGACATACCCTCTGTCTCTCCTTTCCCTGCAGTGCGGAGACTGTCAGCATCCGTGCCAACGGCATCAGGCACGTGGACAAGGTGGCTCTGATTCTCCAATCCTCTGCACCATAATGTTTGCACAAATTGGCTGTACAATATGCTGCTCAACCAGAAGGGCAGATCCATTCTCCATCCCTTCTAGCTGTAGGTGTAAACCCCACTGACGTGGCTAATTACTCCTGATTTATACTATGTCAGTGAGGGCAAAAGCAGGCTTAAAGCTCTCTTTCTGCAGGCTGGTCTGAAAAGCGGCTGTGTCTTCATTGCAAAAAAACCCCCAAAACAGCTGCACACATAGAGATGTGCCTTGTCCACACCTATTTTTTGCAGTGAAGACGCTATCACTGCTATGTTGATTTGCAGGCCATTGCGAGCAAAGGGTGCAAAGGTTATCATTCAGAAGACCCCCAATTTGAAAGCCACCCTCTTCCCGCAGCGGTCTCTGCCTTTCTCAGCAGCTCATCTATAAATCTGAAGAAGTAGGAAGTTGAAGTGCAGGTCATTGGAAACCTGATCATTCCCCCAGTTTGCCTGCTCATTAAGGTGAGGTATAACTTTACCTTAACATCACGCGCCTTTCACTTTTCATCTTGCAGCAGCCCCACCGAATGCTAAGCAGGTCACATATGGCCTCTGTCAGCTACACCACAACCTTTTGTACCTTTTAATAAAAACATCATGAGTGTTTTCTTTTCGTTTCCATTTGAACCTGGCCCATCTCGATGATAAGGCTTTGTTGAGCAGCTTTGCTTCCCAAACCCATGACTCTGTGGCCACGGCATGTCCGCTTGGAGACCATAGTCAGGCGTTGTGTGACTCTGTCCTTGTGTGTGACAAACAGGCACTTCATTAACTCCCTGCAGTGGGTTTGCAGATGTGCAATAATGAGAACTAGCCCATCCTCCTCCTTTTGCTTTTTCCAAGTGGGAAGGACTAGTTAGTTCAGCTAAAAGCAGACTGGATTTGTTATCGTGGTGCATAAGTAATTTTCATCATTTTTGAGACCTAAATGTTGGGATTCCCTGTCACCAGTAAAGAAACTGACACTTCAAAAAAATCTCAATTTTTAAATTCAAAAAGTCTTTGAGATGAACAGCCATTTGTGCTGAAAACAGGATGTATTTCCAGTTCTCAAAGACAACATGGCCCTTTCATGGAAATCTAGTGAAAAACCCTGCATCTGGATCACTTATAACCTGAAAGTATCTGAAAGGAAGGGCAGTCTTGTCGTTAAGACACCAGCCAGGAGTTCAGGACACAGGGGTTCTATTCCCTACTTTGTCACAGACATTTGTGCAACTTTTGGTAAGTTATCTAATCTCTCCGGGCTTTCGTACCCCATCTGCACAACGGGGTCAATAAAGCTTTCCTTTGTCTGTCTTAGATTGTACACTCTTTGGGGCAGGGACTGTCACAGAGAGGCAGGATGATCCAATGGTTAAGGCAATAGCGAAGATCTGGGTTCAATTCCCTCCTTGGCCAAAAATTGCCAGTGTGACCTTGGATGAGTCACTCCTCATCTGTAAAATGGGGATAATAGCTTAAAGGGGGTTGGGGAGGATAAGTACATTAACAATTGTGCACTTTTAAAATCTACTGATGAAAAATGCTGTAGAAAAGCCAGATATTAGTATCTGTCTGTAGAGTGCCTACCCCATTAGAGATTGGATGGGATCACTAGGTGCTATGAGGTTGTTTGAGGGTGGTGAAACACTGGAATGCGTTACCTAGGGAGGTGGTGGAATCTCCTTCCCTAGAAGTTTTTAAGGTCAGGCTTGACAAAGCCCTGGCTGGAATGATTTAGTCGGGGATCGGTCCTGCTTTGAGCAGGGGGTTGGACTAGATGACCTCCTGAGGTCCCTTCCAACCCTGATATTCTATGATTCTGTGATGAGTAATGTGAATAATAATTGTACATAGAATTTCACGAAAATATTTTCATCCCTTTTACACTGCTCTAGTGATCACTGTTCCCACTAAGCTGTATGCGTGCACACAGATCCTAAACCCTGCGCACACAGTGAAAGACCGTGTGCACAAAAATTTGCACAGAAGCACAACAATTTGCACAGAAGAAATTTTTTGCGCGCGTGGCCTGTCAAAAATTTGCATAGAAGAAATTTTTTGCGCGCGTGGCCTGTCAAAAATTTGCACAGAAGAAATTTTTTGGGCACACGGCCTGTCAAAAATTAGAGGGAACATCGCTAGTGATCATAACAACTGAAAGCACAGTAGCTTTTGATTTATAATTTCTTTGCACTGCTACCACCATCAGAAGCAAGAGAATGAAAGCTAAGCAGGGACGTGTTTTTATACTGTTGGGTTTCTTGGCTTGTTTTGTTTTAAAATATTATTCCACTCCAACACCTAACAAATGCTTGGGGGAAAGGACATCTTTATTACAGAGTCAACACCCCTATCTTTTCTATTGCTGAGAGCAATACGTTTCACATCCATTTACAGTATTATAATACCAGATGGGAAGGGAGTAGAGAGATGCAGGCTTATGAGAGAAGAAGAAATTAACCATCAAGGCCTCCACAGAGGAGGAAAATCCTAGGGACCCCTATAAAACATCAGTTTCTACAGAATCCAGACTCTCCTCGCTAGTGAAGTAAATGACATCTCATAAGTGAGAGAATCTGGCCCAGTTTTTCAAAACAGAGTTTGGATGAAGGACAACTCCAGCTTGTGACAACCTGCCTGAATGCTCTCGGGTTTGCCTGACAATTGTTTGCAAACCCATCCGCTCTCTGAACCTTCCTACTTCTCCAATTGCCTGACCAGCAAAGTGAAATTCTGTGAGGCGTGTGTGTGTTTTATACCACATGAGCTGGGATTTGGGTAACTTGGACTCCTTCCAGAAGCCTTTCCTTTCACACTGTGCCCTTTATTAAGAACCAAAGTATGTAACCATTGTGGAAAAGGTGTTTATGTTTCTCTGCCTAATAAATCACTTGTCCTTTTTCATCTTTAATGGCCTGAATAGAACCATTTCCCTGGTACTGAATTACTACAGCCAGTATTACCCTCACTCTCCGACCCTTTGTATGGTAGCATATGCCTCCTTGTGACTGTTGCAGCAGGGAGGGTTGAAAGGATTTGGGAGTTAAAAACCCAAATTCTGCTCTCCTGTAGGCCGTGATGAATTTTTCAGCCCCAGCAAGGTCTTTGTACCAGATGCATTCGCAATGATCTTCCTTACAAGAAAGGCTAAAAACTTACTGTAAAAAAAAAAAAGAAGAGTTGCAGTTGTGTGACAATGGTAAAGAATTCCAGGAAGAGTCACTTTCTTACACTGAATGACTTTATTAGATCATGGTAAACAGCACTATTGCTGAAGCTTGCTTACACAGACTTCAAGGAGTTTGGGGTTGGGGCCTTCTGCCCGCTCTGTGTTCGTATAGCTCCGAGCACAGTGGGGCCCTGGGCCATGACTGGAGCTTCTAGACACTACAGTATACAACTGATCAAAATAAAGCTTTTTGAGCTGCTTCCTGTAGATCTTCTACCAAATGCCTTCCCCAGCCTCCTCCTGTCTAGCTTCCTGCTACAGAGAGTTATAGGTAGTACACACACTCTCACAAAAGCTAAGATTAGCCTCGATGCTCATTGATTCCCTAAATTCAGGAGGGGTTGGTTTGTAGATTTCACCGATCCCAAGTCTGGCTCGTTAGACTCATAGAATATCAGGGTTGGAAGGGACCTCAGGAGGTCATCTAGTCCAACCCCCTGCTCAAAGCAGGACCAATCCCCAACTAAATCATCCCAGCCAGGGCTTTGTCAAGCCTGACCTTAAAAACCTCTAAGGAAGGAGATAGCCATACCAGTACCCATACCAGTACTATACAACCCTCCTAGTGAAAATTTTTTTCCTAATATCCAACCTAAACCTCCCCCACTGCAACCTGAGACCATTACTCCTCATTCTGTCATCTGCTACCACTGAGAACAGTCTAGAGCCATCCTCTTCGGAACCCCCTTTCAGGTAGTGGAAAGTATTTCCCTCAACCTTAACTGATTCTGTATATTCCTGTTTGGTTTCTGCAGTTTGTGCACTCTCCTTGGAGCTCCCATCTCCAGTGTAATGTCTTCATGGCAGAGTTAACTTGGGCTCGTACTCCAGTGTTGCCCTTAACCCCCACTCCCATCTACAGACACAACCCACTCACCTTAAGTTTACTGGTGCTTTCAACCCAGGCTAGCGGGTCCGGATGGGGATTTCGGCTACAGCTCAAGTGCTGCTTTCCCTCAGGCTGGTACTCTACCACATTGCAGTGAGGATGCTGCTCGTCCTCCATTGCCTTCCCACAATTCCCTCTGAGTGCCCAGAAGGACAGAAAAGTTCTCCCACAATTCACTAGGGAAGAATTAGAGCATGGCTCAGCTTTATGCTGCAGGAAAAAATCCACAGGCTATACCCTGAGAAGTCCTAGGAAGCGTAACTCATACCAGGGAGTGTGGCACCAGTGGAGACCCAGTCACTCAGATAGGGCTTTGTAGTGTGGCTGCTCAGGCTAGGCTAACGTGGGTACCACTCACCCAGGTTAACTCTGCAGTGCAGAAATACCCCTAGAAGCTGAATCAGATCCCCACAATTTAGGGTTGAAAACCCTCCAGGATTGTCCGGGAGTCTCCAGGAATTAAAGATTAATCTTTAATTAAAGAGAATGCCATGTGATGAAACCTCCAGGAATTCATCCAACCAAAGTTGGCAACCCTACCCCACGTAACTAATTTGCAACTCTTGTTCTACCATGGGAATAGTGGGCAGAGGGAGAATTATGTCTTGCCTGGAGGATGGGAGGTTGGATTCCACTGCC
Organism: Lepidochelys kempii; assembly: GCF_965140285.1. Classification (NCBI taxonomy): domain Eukaryota; kingdom Metazoa; phylum Chordata; order Testudines; family Cheloniidae; genus Lepidochelys; species Lepidochelys kempii. Next base: position 100,637,904 of record NC_136387.1, on the reverse strand, counting down.
ATCTAACCTACTTTACTCACTCTTGGTGAAGACAACTGGGTGCATTTGAAGCTTGACTCCATAGGCAGATTGCACTGTGCTAATCCCCTAGGAATGCTGCAGTCGTCAGCTAGCCAGGTAAGTGCTAAGGGCTGCATTCCAAAGGAATTATCACTTTCCCATCCTTCTCTGAGCCTACTATTCCCTGGGAAATCCCCTTTGGACCAAGATTTATTACCTTCTTCTCCAGTCTTACATCATCTTTCATTTTCCCCAGACATTTGGACCCCAGAGGAAAGGAAGGAGAAGAATTCCTCATGGCATTTCAGGGAAGGATAACTAGAAACACTGGGTGAGTGAAGATGACCACTGGAAATTCTAGGACAGAGATTAGGTGACTATTCCAATAGTGCACTTCCTTTGACAGTGAAAGGCCCTCCCAAGAGAAATAGTGGAAGCCCAATCACTGGAATTAATTAAAAGGAGACTGGACAAAGTGCACATGAATATGGGGAATGTAGCATGTGTGAAGGCCGTGCAACCCAGTGGTAGGGCAGTGCACAGTGATGTGAGTTCATCAAGCACCAAGCAGAAAGTGGCCCTGGTCTTGGTTAGGTGCTATGCAATATACTTAATCATTTACTAACAGGGTATGTTGCTGCTCTGCACGCTTTGCCTTTTACTATAGAGGAGACCATAAGAACAGCCATACTGGGTCAGACCAAACGTCCACTCAGCCCAGAATCCTGCCTTCCGACAGTGGCCAATGCCAGGTGCCCCAGAGAGAATGAACAGAACAGGTAATCAGCAAGTGATCCATCCCTTGTCGCCCATTCCCAGCTTCTGGCAAACGGAGGAAAGGGACACCATCCCTGCCCATCCTGGCTAATAGCCATTGATGAGTCCTCCATGAGTTTCATGTTGGGGGGACTAATTGGAGTCAGCTGCCATTTTGGGCTCCATTTCATTTGCAGGCTGCTCATCATCATGTTCCCATTACACCTCTGGCGTTTAGGGCAGCGATGAAGCTCCTCCACTCCTGTCTGTTTCTGGCAAGCCTCTCAATGGTTTCCCAGCTGCTACATAGGGCTAATCTCTTGGAAACATTGGTTGAAATCTTGTCTCCATTCAAGTTAATGGTAAAATTCTCATGGACTTCAGTGGGGCCAAGATTTCACCCATGATATTTATGCTTTCTTTGTTTCTTATTTTCCTTGATTGGAAATAAGACATTTAGGCTGAAAACACAGGTTTAATTTTTGTCTCGGGGAAAAGGAACATTTTCACAGTGTAGGGATGTGGACCCCGATGACCTGATAGATCATTTCCAGCTTCTTATGTCTTGGATTTTATTATTTTTACCTGACGGCTCACTAGCTAAGTCACCATCCTTATGTCAGATCTGAGCCATCTGGGTTCATTTTATCCAATCAATGCTGTAATTCCATCGAGTTTCTCATCTGTTTCAGACACCGGCCTGAGTTACTATAATCTGTGAAATGCTAAATTGTTGTTATATTTTTTTACTATTATTGTGGCACCTAGAGGCCCCAACTGATGGTAAGGCCCTATTGTGCACAAACACATAGAAAGAGACACCCTCTGACCCAAAGAGCTTACAATCTATGTCAACAAGACCGACAAAGGGTGGGAGGAAGGAAGTAATATTAGCCATAGATTCAGATTCATAGATTTGAAGACCTGAAGGGAGATTCAAGTTGCAGTGGGGGAGGTTTAGGTTGGATATTAGGAAAAACTTTTTCACTAGGAGGGTGGTGAAACACTGGAATGCGTTACCTAGGGAGGTGGTGGAATCTCCTTCCTTAGAGGTTTTTAAGGTCAGGCTTGACAAAGCCCTGGCTGGGATGATTTAACTGGGAATTGGTTCTGCTTCGAGCAGGGGGTTGGACTAGATGACCTTCAGGGGTCCCTTCCAACCCTGATACTCTATGATTCTATGATTTTTTTGGATCATCTCATGTGACCTCCAGCATAATACAGACCAGAGGGCTTCACCAAGTAGTTCCTACATGAAGCCCATAATTTCAGGGAGGTCTAGAACATACCTTTTATTAAGTCATCCAATCTTGAGCAAAACAAATGAGGTAAATGTGATCTAGATGAAATAGGGTGGGTGCACAACTGGTTGAAAGACTATCCTCAAGGAGTAGTTGTTAAAAGTTCACTGTCAAACTGGGGGGCTGTATCTAGTAGGAGCCCACAGGGGACAATCCTGGGTCCAGTGCTGTTTAGTATTTTCATTTATGACTTGGATAATAGAGTGGAGAGTATGCTTTTAAAATTTGTGGATGACATCGAACTGGAAGGCACTGCAAGCAACGTGGAGAACAGGATTAAAATTCAAAACAACCTTGACAAATTAGATAATTGGTATGAAACCAACATGATGAAATTCAGTAAAGACAAGTGCACAAAGTACTTCAGTTAGGAAGGAAAAAGCAAATTGTACAATTACAAAATCGGGAACTGGCTAGGTGATACTATTGCTGAAAAGGAGCTGGGGGTTATAATGGACCACAAATTAAATATGACATCCAGACAGATGTGATGCAGCTGCAAAAAAAAAAAGCTAATAATATTCATGGGGTGTATTAACAAGAGTGTTGTATGTAAGATACAGGAGATAATTCTCTCACTCTTCTCAGCACTGGGGAGACCTCAGCTAGAATACTGAGTCTAATTCTGGGCACCGCAGTTTAGGAAAGATGAGGACAAAGTGGAGAGAGTCCAGAGGAGAGCAACAAAAATGATTAGAGGGTTTGAAAACCTGACCTATGAGGAAAGGTTAAAAAAACTGGGCATGTTTAGTCTTAGAAAAGAAGATTGTGGGAGGGTGGGGGGGAACCTTATAACAGTCGTCAAATATGGTAAGGGCTGTTATGAACAGGATGGGGATCAATTGTTCTTCATATCCCCTGAAGGTAGGACAAGAAGTAATGGGCTTAATCTGCATTAAATCTAGGATGCTCATTTGGGGGTAGAGAATTATAGAGTTCTGTGGATGTTCAGTGACCCACGGGTTAAGCACTCCAGGGGGATTCTCCAAGGACTCAGGGATTGGTGTGTGCCTTTTGCTAACCTGTACAGAGAGAGCGCGAGGCCTGGAAGGCCATGCTTGTGTTGCCTGAAGCTGGTGGAGTCAGCAGCCAGAGACAAGACTTCCTCATGCTGAGGGCAAGTGGTATTAAGGTGTTTAACAGGTGTACTCCGGGAAGTATCACAACACATCTGGACAAACACCTGTCAAAGATGATCTAGATTTATTTGATCCTGCCTGAGCTCAGGAGGCAGGACTAGATGACCCTTTGAGGTCCATTCCAGCCCTACAGTTCTATGATTCTTGATTTAAAGACTCCAAGTGATGGGGAAACCACCACATACTACATAAAGCAGTTCCAATGGTTAATTACCCTCACGGTAAAAAAAATATGCACCCTATTTCTAGTCTGAATATGTCTAGCTTCACTTTCCAGTCATTGGATTTCATTATAACCTCGTCTGTTAGATTCAAGAGCCCTCTACTAATCAGAAAACTTTTCCACATGTAGGTACTTATAGATGTGATAGACTCAGGCCAGTTGGGTACAGCAGAGTAGCGGAAGGCAGATATACTGGCCACTGGATTACCAGTTTTCTGTTCCCTGACTGACCAGAGCAGGGGCTGCTCCAGGCTAATGAGAACACCTGACTCCAATTAACCTGCAAAGAGTCAGGTGACGCCATTAAGCTAATGTGACCACCTGACTCTAATTAAGGCGGGGAGGGGAAGGGATAGCTCAGTGGTTTGAGCCTTGGCCTGCTAAACCCAGGGTTGTGAGTTCAATCCTTGAGGGGGCCATTTAGGGATTGGGGCAAAAATTTGGGGATTGGTCCTGCTTTGAGCAGGGGGTTGGACTAGATGACCTCCTGAGGTCTCTTCCAACCCTGATATTCTATGATTCTAAGTCCCCTCTGATATTATAAAAGGGCTCACTCCAGTCAGGCTGAGGAGAGCCAGGGAGCCAGAGGAGAGGAAGTACGGCTGAAGGGCTGGTTAATGAGTACATCCTCAAGTCATTGGTAAGGGAGCCCTCAGGTAAGGGTGAAGAAGGGAGAAGCAGGAGAGCTGTGGGGAAGTGGCCCAGGGAAATGTAGCAACTCTGGCAGTGAAAGATTGGCTGCCAACTGATACTACCATTTAGGGTCCCTGGGCCGGAACCCAGAATAGAGGGCGAGCCCGGGATCCCCCCGCCCCCGCCCTCCAACCCGCCACTACAGAAACACCTCCTGGGAGGGGAAAAACAGGCCCCTGTCAGGACAGGAGGCTAAACTGTTTTGCTATAAGGCCGTAGGAGCAACAGAGACTGTGAGAATTCTCTTACCAACTTCCTTGCTGGCTTATGATGAAAAGGGATCAGTAGACTGTATCCCTGGCCCTAGAGAGAGAAGGGCTATATGGAGGGTTGCAGTGAGCCTCTGAAGCTAGCATAAACCACCTGGAAGCTTGGGACCCATGGGGACAAGGTCGGAGCTCTGCCACAACTGGTATCAGGAGTGGGATTTGTGATTGTTCACAGCATGGTGGAACAAAGAGGTTAAAAAAAAAAGTACACTCAGGTTTTTGGTGTTGGGTTTTTGTTTGTACCACAATGGAGGAGGTGGTGAGAGCGCTGGTGCAAGCCACAGAGGCCCAGCAGGAGGCAACCCGGGCTCAGGCAATGGAGCAACAGGAGTCCATGAGGCTACAGCAGGAAACCAACCAATTATTAATGAGCCAGGAGACCCAAGATTGAGCCCTCCTGCGCGAGAAAATGGACCAGCTGAATATCCTCACCATCCAGGTCTGGGGGTCCGATGGGACCCGAACCCTGAGGGCAATCAGTTGTCTGCCAAAGATGACAGCAGAGGATGATGTAGAAGCATATGTCCTCTCATTTGAAAGGTCTGCTCAGCGTGGGGCCTGGCCCCAGCAGCAGTGGGCCAGCATTCTCGCCCCGTTTTTTGTGTGCGGAGAGGCCCAGAAGGCCTACTTTGATCTGCCCACCGAGGACGCTGCTGACTATTTCAGGCTGAGGGCAGAGATCCTAGCATGATCAGGGATGATGGCAGTGGTACGGGCCCAGAGGTTCCAGGAGTGGAAATACAGGGAGAATAAACCTCTGAGGTCCCAACTATTCTACCTTATACACCTCACTCGGAAGTGGCTGTGGCCCGAGGCATGCAGCCCAGATCAGATTTTGGAGACTTTGGTAATGGACCATTACGTGCGGGGACTGCCACCAGATCTCCGCAAATGGGTATGCCAGAACGATCCGTCCACCTATGACGAAATGATCACATTGGTGGAAAGACAGATGACAGCCAGGGAATTGACCCAACTCCCCAAGGAAGGCCTCTCACGAAGCAAACACTCAACCCTGACCCTGGAGGTCGGGCGGCCAAATCCCCAGGGAGTCCTAGGTGGAAGAAGAGGGGGACTGAAAACCAGCCGGGAACCCAGAAGGAAGGAAAAGGCCTGAGTGGGGGGGACCCTGGGACTAAACCCCCTAACCCATGTGATAGGGGAGTGACTAGAAGTAATTATAAGTGTTACGGGTGCGGGGAGTTGGGGCACATAGCGACCCAGTTCGCCAATGTTGTAGAGCCCATGCAGACCTGGGAGATGGGGCAGACCCATGCAGCCTACTCAAAACTGTAGGGGTTGCCGTCACCCCACATAAATATACAAGGCAAGTAAAGTTGAATGGGGTAGAAGCCATGGCACTCAGACTCCGGGAGTGTTATCACCTTAATTTTGGTAAATTAGTGAAGCGCAGCTAGTTAATGCAGGCTAAGTGTACGGGGGTAACCTGTGTCCATGGGGCTGTTAGTTACTACCCCATCATACCAGTCAAAATTGAAATTCAGGGAAATGTCACTGGGGTGAAAGCAGGGGTAGTCCCAAATCTCCCATACCCCATGCTCATAGGTAGAGATTTCCCCGGGTTTGGAAACTTGCTCCCACCAGGGGAATTGGAGGGAGAGGAGCTCCCCGAACTTCAGGAGGCTCCCGTGGCAGAATGTCACCACCCATTTTTCGCAGAAATGTCCCAGGAGCTATTCCCTGTCCTGGGGAAAGGCAGGAAGACCAAAAGAGAAAAAATCCAAATCCTGATACAAGGACAGAGGGCCGCCTGTGTAGGAAGACGTACACGGGCAACCGAAGGGGAGGGACCCGAGACGGAGGAGGAGTCAGAGACCACTTCCAACCCCAACCTTAGGAATCTCCTATACGGAATTGTGCAAATGCAGGAGCAAGAGGTACACCAGCTCCTAGTACCCCGGAAACACCAGAAGGCAATATTAAGCCTCACTCACAGTCACCTTTTTGGAGGGCACCTGGGAATGGAGAAAATGGGAATGGAGAAAACCCAGGCACGAATCTTTCGCAAGTTCTTCTGGTTGGGGGCACATGAAGATGTCTGGCGGTACTGTGCCTCTTGCCCTGAATGTCAACTGCACAGCCCTCGTCCACATCTAAGACCTCCTCTGGTACCCCTGCCGATCATCGAAATTCTGTTCGAGTGGATTGCCATGGATCTTGTGGGGCCGCCAGAGAAAATGACCCGAGGCCACTAGTATGTGCTTGTCATCCTAGACTATGCAACTAGGTACCCAGAAGCTGTCCCCTTATGAAACACAGCTTCCAAGACCATTGCCAAAGAATTAGTGGCAATCTTTGCCCAGGTAGGGCCACTAAAAAAATCCGCACAGACCAGGAAACGCCATTCATGTCCAAGTTGATGAAGGACCTGTGTTCCCTGCTCCATGTCCAGACCCTTTGGACCTCGGTTTACCATCCACAAACTGATGGTCTGGTGGAAAGATTTAACCGGACCTTCAAGGCCATGATAAGAAAGGTGGTAAGCAAGGATGGGAAAGATTGGGACAACCTACTACCGTACCTGTTTGCCATCCGTGAGGTCCCCCAAGCTTCCACTGGATTCTCCCCCTTTGAGCTGTTGTATGGATGCAACCCTTGAGGCATCCTGGACATGGCCAAGGAAATTTGGGAGGAGGAACCCAGGGAGGGGTAGAACGTAATAGATCATGTGCTACGGATGAGGGACCGGATAGCCTGGGTCACTTCCATAGTGAGGGAGCACCTAGAGAAGGCCCAAGAGGCCCAGAGAACCTACTACAACCGTCAAGCCAAGGTTCGTCAGTTTCAACCTGGTGACCGAGTAATGGCACTGGTACCCGCGGCCAAAAGTAAGCTGTTGGCCCAGTGGCAAGGGCCCTACGAAATAGTCAAACCCATAGGGGAAGTAAATTATAAGGTGCGGCAACTGGGACGTTGAAAACTAGAGCAGATATACCATGTCAACCTTCTGAAACCCTGGCATGCGCAAGAGGCATGCACAGTGGTTCGAGAAGAGCTGCACCCAGGGAACAAAAATCCTGAACAGGTGAGGGTGTCTCCTGATCTAACTACAGCCCAGAAGAAAGAGATAACTGCGATGATCGCCCAATATCAAGACGAATTCTCAACAAAGCCAGGTCGCACAACCGGGACATATCACCACATCATCACGAACCCTGGAGCCAGAGTAACTATGAGGCCCTACCTGGTGCCAGCAGCCAAAAGGGAAGAAATAAAAGCGGAAGTCAGGAAAATGCTGGAGATGGGGATCTTTGAAGAATCCCAGAGTCAGTGGTCCAGCCCAATAGTGTTGGTGCCCTAAACTGATGGCATCACAAGGTTCTGCAACGACTTCCGTCGACTAAACGAGATATCCCAGTTTGATACCTACCCTATACCCCACATAGATGAATTAGTGGACCATCTGGGGAATGCCTGGTACTTGACAACCCTAGACTTGACAAAGGGATACTGCCGAAGATGCAAAGGAAAAGACAGCGTTTTTTACACCAGAGGGTCTCTTCCAATATACGGTCCTCCCTTTTGGACTACATGGGGCCCCAGCTACCTTTCAGCATCTCATGGACAAGTTATTACGCCCCCATGCCAGTTATGCTGCGGCCTACTTGGATGACGTGGTGATTCATATCCCAGACTGGAAGACCCACTTGGAAAAAGTGGGGGCGGTCCTTGATACCTTCAGGAGAGCTGGCCTTATGGTGAACCCTGTTAAGTGCACCGTAGGGTTCAAATATCTTGGCTATGTGGTAGGAAAAGGTCTGGTAAAACCCCAACTGAATAAGTTAGAGGCCATCCAAAATTGGCCACGGCCAAGTCGTAAGAAGCAGGTCCTATCATTCCTAGGGGTGGTGGGGTATTACCGGCGTTTCATCCTTCATTTTGCCACAAGGGCAAGTCCCCTAATGGACTTAGTGAAGGCCCATGGTCCTGATCCAGTCAAATGGTCTGATGCAGCAGAGAGGGCATTCTTAACCCTGCAGTAACCCCGGATTGATAGCCCCGGATTTCACCAAGGAATTCATCCTACAGACAGATGCATCCGAGGTGGAGTTAGGGGCCGTCCTGTCACAGATGGTTGGGGAAGAGGAACACCCAATTCTCTACCTCAGTAGGAAACTCCTTCCACGGGAGCAAAAATACGCAGTGGTGGGGGGGGGTGTGAGAAAACCTGGATTTGTGCTGGAAATGGCCCAACTTGATTATCATACACATTGTAAGGTGAGTGATCACTTTAGATAAGCTATTACCAGCAGGAGAGTGGGGTGGGAGGAGGCATTTTTTCATGCTTTGTGTGTATATAAAAAGATCTTCTACACTTTCCACAGTATGGATCCGATGAAGTGAGCTGTAGCTCACGAAAGCTTATGCTCAAATAAATTGGTTAGTCTCTAAGGTGCCACAAGTACTCCTTTTCTTTTGCGAATACAGACTAACAAGGCTGTTACTCTGAAACCTGTCATAGGTGACCACAGACCCAAACCCTTGGATCTGAGAACAATGAAAAAGCATTCAGTTTTCTTACAAGAAGACTTTTAATAGAAGTAAAGAAATCACCCCTGTAAAATCAGGATGGTAGATACCTTACAGGGTAATTAGATTCAAAACATAGAGAATCCAAAACCTTAAGTTACAAAAAAGACACAGACAGGAATAGTCATTCTATTCAGCACAGTTCTTTTCTCAGCCATTTAAAGAAATCATAATCTAACACATACCTAGCTAGATTACTTACTAAAGTTCTAAGACTTCATTCCTGGTTTATCCCCGGCAAAAGCAGCATACAGACAGACACAGACCCCTTGTTTCTCTCCCTCCTCCCAGCTTTTGAAAGTATCTTGTCTCCTCATTGGTCATTTTGGTCAGGTGCCAGCGAGGTTATCTTTAGCTTCTTAACCCTTTACAGGTGAGAGGATTTTTCCTCTGGCCAGGAGGGATTTTAAAGGGGTTTACCCTTCCCTTTATATTTATGACAGAGCCCTAAGGTAAGGGTGAAGAAGGGAGAAGCAGGAGAGCTGTGGAGAAGTGGCCCAGGGAAATGTAGCAACTCTGGTAGTGAAAGATTGGCTGCCAACAGCTACTACCATTAGGGTCCCTGGGCCGGAAACCCCAACCCGCCACTACAGAAACACCTCCTGGGAGGGGAAAACAGGCCCCTTTCAGGACAGGAGGCTAAACTGTTTCGGTATAAGGCCGCAGGAGCAACAGAGACTGTGGGAATTCTCTCACCAACCTCCTTGCTGGCTCATGATGAAAAGGGGTCGGTAGACTGTATCCCTGGCCCTAGAGAGAGAAGGGCTATGTGGAGGGTTGTGTGAGCCTCTGAAGCTAGCATAAACTGCCTGTAAGCGCTGGACCATCGGGGACAAGGTTGGAGCTCTGCCACATAGACCATGATTAAATCACCTCTTACCCATCTCTTTGTTATACAGACGCTCCCCGACTTACGCAATCGTTCCGTTCCAGAATGCCTTGCGTAACTCGAATTTTGTATAAGTCGGAAACATATACCCGACCGTTATGCAAAAAAAAAAACCACCCCAAACCCTCCTATTTCTAGCTTACGGGACTTTTTCTGTAAATGTGGATTTGCCTAAGTTGGGTCTTGCATAACCCGCGGAGTGGAGCGTCTGTATTAAATAGATTGAGGTTCTTTAGTGTCTCACTATAAGACAGGTTTTCTAATCCTGAATCCTTCTTCTGGCTCTTTTCTATTGGCCAACTTTCTTTTTAAAGTGTGGGCACAGTACTTCAGCAGTGGCATCACAAATGCAGTATATACTGGTAACAGCACTTCCTTGATATTCCGCTTGATATTCCCCTGCTTATGCACCCGATGATTGCTTTTGCCCTTCATATCCATTTTGCAGGTGGAGAACTGAGGCCCAGAGAGATTAAGTAACTTGCACATGACCACACAGGAAGCTCATGGCAGTAGCAGAAACAGAACCAAGGCCATGACTCTGATGCCTTAACTATGAGATCATTCTTCCTTTCAAAGATGTAAATACTAAAATTGCCAAGGAGGCTGAGCTCCTTGGCAATTTACCATGAGAAGATCAAAGCCACTGGTTCACGTAGGCCAGTGTCCTGCCTCCAGAAGCAATCTGCAGCTACAAATGAAGATGAAACAATTTGCTCCTGACCAGTTGTTGAAATGTTCCATCAGGGAAGAGAAACATTTCCCAACTCTGCTGTTCCCTCTTTTTGCCGCCAGCCCTGCTGCTCCTCCATCATTGTGAATGTCACTTTCATTCCAACAAGGGCAAATAAGGGCCTGCTCTGTTTTCTTTCTTTATGTTTTATGAAGTGCGTTGGACATGCTCTGGACCCACATTTTTCAGCCGCCACCTTTGGAAACCAAACGAGCTCAGTATTAAACTAAAATAAAAAAAAATGCACTCATAAATTATAATCCATTTAATGAACCAAAATATGGCCAGTAGTTGGGAAGACGCTGCCGCAGTGGATTGGTGGTGGCGACAAGTCTGACAGGCAGGACAAGAGGTGAGTGATGCCCGTGGAGACCAGGGCTCCTTGAAAGTTTAATGACTGGAGTAAAGTCAAACAAGGGGCTGGAGAGGCTTGAGTTATGGTGTCACAAATACTTGCTAACCTAAGGTGGAAAAGTAGGGTGAAGATCTGGCTTAATTTCCCCAACCCTGTAGTTGTCCCCAGCTTTCTATTTCTGTGCCCAGTGAGAAGCCATGACATCTGGCCTCCCCCATCAGTCTGAAGTAGCTCTTCCTCTACCCTGCTGTCTTTTAGCACAGCTGCTAGTGCCACTCTCTGGTTAGTGTGTGTGATGATGAGCCCCCGTCTGTGCCTGATCCACCAAGGAGGTACGTCTGTTCCAGTCCCTGCCTACAGCAGATCAGTCTAGAGCAGTGGTGGACAACCTGCAGCCCATCAAGGTAATCTGCTGGTGGTCTGCGAGACAGTTTGTTTACATTGACCGTCCACAGGCATGGCTGCCCGCAGCTCCCAGTGGCTGCGGTTCGCTGTTCCCGGCCAAGGGGAGCTGCGGGAAGCAGCGGCCAGCACATCCCTCTGGCCCATACCGCTTCCCGCGGCTCCCGTTGGCCAGGAATGGTGAACCAGGGCTACTGGGACGGTCATTGTAAACAAACTGTCTTGCAGCCCGCCAGTAGATTACCCTGATGGGCTGCATGTGGCCTGCAGGTTGCCCACTACTGCTCTAGAGACTCATGCTTTTAGCTCTCAAGGCCCCCAGTTCAATCCCCAGCATCACCAAGATGGCAGTCATCAAAATTAATGCGCAGGATTTCCAGAACCAGCTCACTCCATTGGTCCCTCAAGTATTCTGCCTCAGTCAGTGAGCCATAATCCATGCCTCCCAGGAAGGAAAATAAAACCCTATAAATAAACGTGGACAATTGTGCAAGGCTTTATGTGAGTCGCAGGGGCAGCAGGTTTGTATAATTTTTGGTGGTACCCAGAACGGGTCCAAGTCCCGCGCCCCCCCACACCTCCCTTGTAAGCCGATATATATATTTTTAAAAAAACGTAAAAATGTGAGGGCTCTGGGGTGAGGCTGGGGATGAGGGTTTGGGGTGTGGGAGGGGCATGGGCAGAAGGTTGGGGTGAGGGGAGAGGGCTGCAGGGTGGGGCCGGGGATGAGGGGTTTGGGATGTAGGCTGGCTGCTCCCAGTTGGGACCAGAGAGGACTCCCCCCCCCAGCCCTCCCCACACCGGCAGCAGCAAGCTCCAAGGGAGGGACCCCCCTCTGTCCCCCTGCACCACACTCACCTCGCATCACTGCATGTCCTCCTAGGGCCCCTCTCACGTCCAGGAAGCCCCCTCGCCTCCCCTGTGGGGGGTGCGGGGGCTGCCATCACGTGTGCAGCTCCTTCCCTGCTGCTGCCCCTCACTGTAGCCTCACTGCGGGTGGGGGATGGGGCTGCCCCTTGCCCAGCATGGGGCAGGAGTGGTGACTGCTGGCGGGGAGCCCCCCTGTGCTGGTGGAGGGTCCCGCCGGAAAAGGGAAGGGTCCGCCCGAGGCGGAAGGGCAGGGGCAGCCTGCCCTGGCCCCGGTGATTGTGGGCGGCTAGGACACTGTGATGGAAGTTGATGCCGTGAGCTGGCATAGCGGAGCATGGAGCTGCAGGGGGCAGCCGCCCACTGCCCAGGGCATGCAGGGACGCTGCGGGGAGGCACGCGGGGGTGGCAGGCGGAGCCGGGGGAGCAACCCGGCCCCAGACATTGGTGGAGCTGGGCCCCTGGGCCCTGAATAATTCTGGAGCATGGGCACCATGGACCCATATAACTCGCCACCCAGGTGAGTAGGGGGAATTTCTCCTGACTTATTTGTTCAGCTGACCCATGGAAGCAGGAGAGTTGATAAATGAATGGACCTACATGGTAGCTATTGCAAAGATCTTAGTATCAAGCATATTAATCCATGGTCCACGTGAGGGGACTCCCATGGACATTAGTGGAAACTGAATGCAGAGATCCTGGGCAAAATTTCATCCTTAGGGTGGGGCTACACTGAAGTTAGGTCGACTTATCTAAGTCTTTCAGGCCTGTGAAAAATGTTACACCCCGTGTGATACAGTGAAGCCAACCTAAGCCCTGGTGTAGACACCACTAGGTCGACAGACAAATTCTTCCGTCAACCTAATTACCGCCTCTAGAAGCGGTGGATTTACTACAGCGATGGGAAAACCTCTTCTGTCGCTGTAGTAAGTGTCTATGCTATCACGCTGCAGCTGGAGTGTTTCTAGTGTAGATGTACCTTTAGTTGTTGGCTTTTTGGTGTGTGTGTGTGGCGGGAGGGTTTAAGCCTCTGTGCTATAAATGCATGTTGTGTGTGATCCTCCAGCCTGCCCTGTATGCCTCATGCTTCTGCAGCCAGCATTTAGACCCCCAAGGGTTTCAAGAGCCTGTGGAGGGGGAGGTTGAATAATGCACCTGTGTTTCACGTCCAAAAGTGTGAGCTGGAAAGGAGCCAAGCCACAAGTCAAATTAATTTGATAGTCCCGTTTCTGCTTCTGGTTTAAGCAGCCGTTGCTCTGTCCCATGGCACATAGTCTAACGAGGATACAGAGGATATACTGCCTGGGACACCCCGATGTAGCCGTTTGCAGGTCTATTTGGGCAGAGGAGCGTGAAAAGTGGCCGTTCTGGCCTACATGTGCCCTGCCTTGTGGAAAAATGAGGGAGAAATCGCCTCTTCCGTGAAACGGATCCCTCCAGTGATCTGCCAGGCTGAGCAAGAGCAATGAACACTTTGGCCGTACTCCTCCCTGGCGTCAGCCTGTTGGCTTCAGTGGGGACGAATGGGGGCCTTGATAGTCACAGAAACATGTCGCCACCAGCTTGCGTATGTCAGCCTGGTCGTGTTAGATTGCAAATAAACTAAAAAAAAACAGGAGTATTTGTGGCACCTTAGAGATGAACAAATTTATTAGAGCATAAGCTTTTGTGGGCTACAGCCCACTTCATCAGATGCATAGAATGGAACATATAGTAAGAAGATAGATAGATAGATATACAGAGAAGGTGGAAGTTGCCATACAAGCCGTAAGATGCTAATTAAGATGAGCTATTATCAGCAGGAGAAAAAACAAAATTTTTGTCGTGATAATCACGATGGCCCATTTAGACAGTTGACAAGAAGGTGTGAGGATACTTAACATAGGGAAATATATTCAATATGTGTAATGACCCAGCCATTATTAATAATTCACTTGTATCAGTAAAATCAACAGGGCAGCAGAGTCAAGGGAACAGAAAGAGGGTTTGAAACTCAGGCTCAGTCCGGAGCCTTAGCTCTGCCTCTTGTAAATGGATGCCCAAGCGAGCCTTGTTATTAGGAATTAGTCATGCTTAGCGTGAGGCAGAGTCCCCTGGCAGGATGGTGTAGTGGACGGATCACTGGACTGGGCCTCAAATCTGTGTTCACTTCACTGCTCATCCACAGACTTCCTGTGTGACCTTGGTCTCAGTGCCCCATTGATAAAACAGGGGTGACGTCTTCCTATTGCAATGGGGTGCTGTGAGGATAAAACTCATCTGTGTTTGTGAGTTCCTGAGATACTACAGTGATGAATGAGGGTGAAAGAAGCACCTAGATAGACAGCCCTGGCCTGCTGCATGCACTCACGGGCTAGGGGAGACCTTGCTATGCATGTGCCTTGTTAAAATACTGTCAGCATCTCCCTGCTCAGCCCTGATTGGAATTTCCTGCTAACCGGTGTCGTTTATTGACAGGGCCAGCAGCTGTCACTAGATGTATATCTAACTCTTCCTTACTCCATCAGTTGTAGAAACCGTTGGAGGTGACCGTTATAGAGACAAGCAGATTGTTCAAAGTTGGTCTCAAGTTTTTAGGGCATGGGATTTCATTGCCCTTTGACCTCCCCAGTTCAACATGCAACGTGGATGCTAGGGAAAACCCAGCCACGCACAAAGGAACGAGGCTGGTTATTTATGTGCGTGGTAAATTTGCTGGCTGCTCACGGTGTTTGCAGCCTCAGTGATGTTCCGCGAAGGGAGGGGTATTTCCCTTTGCCGGCCTGTTTGGAAAGTGAATAAAGAGACGCAAACTGCAGCAATTACCAGATTGCTTCAGCAGACAGAGAGTCCCAGACGAGCTGTTCTGAAGGGGAAGGGAGCTTGCACTCATATGAACAAACAGCCAAGGTTGTTCCCACAGTTGGGGAGAGAGATGAAAAAGACAGACTTTTCCCCAGCCTGCTGTCTGCCCTCCCTCCCTCATCATAACAGCCTGAACCTGAACTGCCATGCGTCTGAACTGACTAGGGCGTTTACAATGCGAGGAGGCAAAATGCTGCCCTGCATTTTATAGGCAGCCTTTAAGTAATTGCCTTAGTGCCCTCCTACATATTGGCCCACGGGAGTCATTAACGGTACAGGAAGCCCTGAGGAAGCAGGGAAACACCACCTAGGAAGGCACTGAGGTCATAATTTGCACAGAGCTTTTTCACATTCTTTCCCACCTGCCACAGATCAAAGGCCCCAGGGGCAAATTGACTATTTTTTTTTCCTTTTGCGTTTTACTGCCATATGCCAAAGGCTGCATGGCTCCAGTGAAAACTGAAGCTCTATTAATAATTCACTGGTATCAGTAAAATCAACAGGGCCGCAGAGTCAAGGGAACAGAAAGAGGGCTTGAAAGACAGGCAAAGAAAGCATGAAGGGGTCAGCAGCATTGTCAGTGCCTATGATTTCATAGCAGCTCGCAAGATACTTCATGTTTCACGTTAAGCCCCAGGTCCTGGAGACAAATGATTAAAGGGGAATCTGAGCTCTTGTTTTAAAAAAAAAAAAAAGTGTTTCTAGCCCTGATGGTTGCAGAGGAGAGCTTGAAACTGTGTCCGGAGTGCCACCTAAAGGCTCAAAACCAAGAAGGCAAAGAAAAAGAACCCGAAATACATTTTTTCCAAAGGAAATCTCATGCTTTTTAAGCCACTCTCCTGATGTTTCAGGGCCTGACTCATGATTTAGTAATGTTCAGGGTTGGCAGCATTGGCACAGTGTCCAGTTGATTTAGATACAGACCGGGGATTTTCACATTGCTGTGAAAATAGGTCTTGATTTTACTCCGAAATATTAAGGGAAAGTGTTGTTGGACTTGAACGTGGCAGCAGGGCGGTAATGTAGAAGGAAGAAGTGAAACTGACTCGAAACAAATGAGAAACTGACCAATCCAGTCTCACTCTCCATGGTCAGTGTAAGATAAACAGTAAAACAACAGAGTCAGGGAAAAGTAAATTATTAGAATTTGATCATTCTATCTGTGTGTGTGTGTGTGTGTTATTCGTAACAGATACTGTAGGGACATTATCTATAATAATACCTAGCTGTTGTCTAGCACCGTCCATGAATGGATCTGAAAGCACTTTACAATGAGGTCAGATCCTCAGCTGGTGCAGACTGGCATAACTCTGTTGACTTCAGTGAACCTACACTGATTTGCAGCAGCTGAGGATCTGGGCCCCGAGTTTTCTCTCTCTAGTGCTCCTTTACATTAGATGGCAAATGCTTAAAACATTCATTACACAAGGTCAGCTGTGCTAGCTTTACGTTTTTATCCAGAAGTGAGCTGTTGCTCATGAAAGCTTATGCTCAAATAAACTTGTTAGTTTCTAAGGTGCCACAAGTACTCCTGTTCTTTTTGCGGATACAGACTAACACGGCTGCTACTCTGAAACTCCCTAAAGAGTAGTTTAGGATTGTTGTCAAATACAGTACTTTCACTGAGAGAAGGAAAGGCAGAGAGAAAAGGAAGTTATGGTTTTCTAGATTTCTGAAAAATTAATATTAGGCATTAACTTAATCGATGCAAGGTTTGCTAGCTCTACCTACTGGCTAGAAGGTGAACTACACTACCCTGACTCCCAGAGGTCATTAAAGCATGAATTACAAACCTGTTTCACAAGAAAGTGTTTTAAGCGTAATAGAAGAAACCTAAAGTAAATCGCCATCCAACCATTTTCTAGCTGCAAAACTACATCCGCAGAAGCAGACCTTATGTCCAGAACTGTGGAAACTAACAACATCTTGCTATATATTAGCTCACATTGTCAGCAACCAAATGACATGAAATATTAGCCACAAGACTGATTCTACTGTGGAAGTTTTGTCTATGTAAAGATTAAGGATTCAGAGCACAATAAACTCCATTACTAAATCATGAGAATCTTATTCAGACACGCGGAAAAGGAGCATAAATCCACTGGCTTTGAGGAAGTTGTTGGTCACTGAATTTTGATGTTCTGATAGAGAAAAGCAATTACAATGTATAAAGAAGTTTGTTTTAGGTTTACCTAGTTAATTTTCATTTGGATCATAAGCAGGGGTAAAGAGTATGGATCTTTACATTGTAGTTCCACAGCCAGCTCAGGGCTCCTTCTTGCTCTCCCCGGCTTCTGGCAGCACATCCAAGCTCCCTCAGCCAAGCTCCCTCAGCCAGCCACACACCATCCTCACTCCTTCAGCTCTAGCAAGGAACTGAACTTATTCTGGCCCTGCAGCTCTTCTTCTGTTGACCTGGTGGACCCTGATTGGCTGCTTCCCATACAGCTGCTCTAGGTAGTTTGGAGGACCTCTCTACTGCCCTTTTCTGCGGTGGGGTATGGCAGGACCACAAGGCCTTCAGAAGGGGACCTCAGGGCCTAGTCCACCCTGTCATACCAGTTCACTCTCCCAAAGTTATTTTGACTCTGCAGAGCAAACAGCACTGAAAAGTAGTAAAAATGTATTCTGTCACTAGGTTAAGTAGATGACACTGAACACACACAAGGGGCAGCTCTCTAGAGTAACCAGAGGCCATTTTCACACAGTCACTTTTCAACCACACTTGAAGGTAGTGGTTTTTCAAAAGCACTCAGTATTCGCCTAACTCTGTTCCCACTGAAATCAACGTTGCAGAGTTGGCCAATCCTGAGTGCTTTTGTCAGGGGGTAGCGGTGTTAGTCTGTATCCACAAAAACAACAAGGAATCTGGTGGCATCTTAAAGACTAACAGATTTATTTGGTCATAAGCTTTTGTGGATAAAAACCCCACTTTTTAGTCTTTAAGGTGCCACCAGACTCCTCATTGTTTCTGAGTGCTTTTGAAAATCCCACACCAAATATTCAGGAAGTGTTGCGTTGTCATATTGATTCCCCAACCACCGAATTGGATGGATTTTCATTCCCTTTTTCTGTGAACAATTTGATCCTGCCATTTTGCTCATCCAAAATGAATTGGGGTCGCAAATCTGAGCATTAGCCCCTCTGAGCACATGGTTTGCACCAGTCATTGGGCACCTAGACATGCAAATCCGTAGCTTTGAGTTCATGGTTCATATTCTCTGTGGAAATAGGATTGAAGTTTGTAGATATGCAGTCCCAGGAATCACTTCCTATGCAAATCAACCACCAACAAGCAAGTGATCAGAGCAAAGCGGGTGAAAATCACCTGTATAAAGAGGGTCAGAGAAGGCCTTTACACCCACTATTCTGAGGGCTTTGACATGACTAAAACAATACATAGGCCTTGTGTCAGCCTTCTGAAGAGGGGTGAATTTTACCCTGAAATCCTATTGTTGAAAGAAATCCCTCTGGGGGTTTGTAAGGAAAAAAATTGATGCTGGGCTTTGTAGCTATGCAGTGGAGATGCTGTGATGTCTTAAGAAAAGAGGTCACTTCTTTAATATATACGCAAGTCCTACAGTGATGGATGGGATGTCATATACACTCAACTGGGCAGGTAGATGAAATTGACTCAGTAGGTCATTGGCACCTCTCAAGAATGCTTAAAGACCATGTTGATAGGAAGTGAAAATCCCTTCTGAAAGCAACTTCCTACAAACACTCAGGCCTGGTCTGCACTAGGAAATTTGGTCGGTACAGCTACGTCATGCACGGGTGTGAAAAAAACACCCCCTCACCCGCCCTGAGTGACAGAGCTGAAGCGACCTTATCCCCCATGTGCGTGGCATTAGGTCGATGGGAGAATTCTCCCGTCAACCTGGCTACTGCCTCTCCAGGAGGTGGATTCCCTATGCCCGCAGGAGAAGACCTCCCATCAGTGTAGGTAGTATCTTCTCTTAAGTCGTGGTGCTGCTGCAGCATTTTAAGCGTAGACAAGTCCTGAGTGGTTTCACAATTACCTAAGGCAGGAATAACAATAATAATAAATATTTATATTGTAGTAGCCCCTAAAGGCTCCCCCTGAGACCAGGATCTCATTGTGCTAGGCACTGAACAAACACATACTAAGGGACAGTCCCCGCTCTGAAGAGCTTACAAGTTAAGGAAACAAGACAGACAAAGGATGGGGAAAAGGAAGGCTCTTAGCATGGGATTCTATACAGAGTATCTACACTCTGAGGGTGTGTCTAAGGACTCCCCAGCCGGAGCAATCCCCGAACTCTGTTCAAACTCCAGAGACTTAAAATACCTGGGGACCCAACAGTCTCTTTGCAGAAGTCTAGTAAGCCACTAGAAAGGGGAACCTGACCCAGTGTGACACTCCAGATGGGGAATTGAGGCACAGAGAGATTATGTGACTTGCCCAAGGTCACGCTGGAACTCTGTAAAGCACCAGGAACACAACCCAGATCTCCTGAGTCCTATTCTAGCGTCTTAACCACAAGACCATTCTTCCTCTCTAACCTCATTAATTGCATCCGGCTGCAACTTCACGCATGCTACATTAGCTTGCAGCAATTTATCAATGAATGGCGCTGTCATTACCGTTCCCATTGTGGGTGGACAAAGCTGGGACACCCCCACCCCATGCTAAACCAGAGACATTATTCGTGGGATTGCCCATTTGTGCATCCTGTTTACCCAGCAGGAAGGCATTATGCAAATGAGCCTCAAAAACCAACCCGCTTTTACATTTGCTAATGGAAAACAACTCTCTCTAAACGGTATATCCAAAACATATCCCCCCACACACATACACACTGCAGGCTTTAAATATATATATGTGTGTGTGTGTATTTATTTTATTTTCATCTGTGTTATATTTCTCCAACAGATTGGTGCCGAATGTGGAGGGAAAGGATGAAGCCACCGGAATGTACTCTAAATTAATAATGAATGTGACAGAATCCAGAGCACCCATTTTAATCAAGTTA
The DNA here is from genome assembly GCF_965140285.1 of Lepidochelys kempii. Taxonomy (NCBI): domain Eukaryota; kingdom Metazoa; phylum Chordata; order Testudines; family Cheloniidae; genus Lepidochelys; species Lepidochelys kempii. Next base: position 100,617,885 of record NC_136387.1, on the reverse strand, counting down.
GTATGTTTTCCATTTTCTCCCAATGTGTTTTACATTTTTGCTGCATTTGGAAGGGAGCTTTAGATATTGCAACAACATAATGTTAAATGTAAAAAATGACAATTCCAACATAGGTTGCTTTAAATAATTTATACCTTTCATAGTCTAATGGGCTGTGTAATGTACACATGGCTATGTTACAGACGTCACAAATAAATACAGAGTATTTATGCGTGATGGATGGGATTTTAAAAATTCCCGCCTGCTGCCTGGCAAACTACTCAGCCAGCTTTCCTACATGCACAGGGACCGAACTACATTGCGGGGAGCAAGTGATCACTTCTTTCTGTTGTTCCTGACATTGCACTGGGTACATGTGCAGTGGCTGAGCCGTCGTGAAGTTGCACAGTGGTACTGAAGAGTCTTGAAGATGCCTATGCTCCATCTTCTCTGCTTTTCCCAGGAGAAAACCTTTCTCCCGCTCATTTCTTTTTCTTCCTTCTCTGAGATAAAATGCCACCCTATCTCCCCTTTGCAAGCACTCGAATAGTGGAGTGGACACAGGACTATGCGCCAGGAGACTTGGGTTCTAAGCGCCCTGCTGCTGTTAACCTGCAGTGTGATTTTGACTGAGACACTTTGTCTCTTTGGTTCTATTCCTGTCCTTTGTCCTGTCTATTTAGATTGAAAGCTCTTCAGGGTAGCTTCTCTCTCTCACTAGATGTCTTTGTAGAGTACCGAGGGCAACAGAGCCCTGATCTCAGGGGCCTTCAGGGGCTACTGTAGCACAAATAATTAGTACTAATGCCCCTGCCCATCTCTCCCTTCTCCCCCCTCATAGGCATTGCTGGCCATGAATGACTAACACTAGGTGTATGAAACAATACGTATTCTGTCTTCTCAGTTTGGTGAATATTGAGAATCAATATCCATTGTCTTCTCCTTGGTCATTAATTTATCTCCCTGGTCAATAAATCTTGATACACACCTCAAGAGAAGTCAATATTTGCTTTTTCTCTTCTATCGCTGTTTACCACAAACACCACCATTATCATATCTCATGTCAGCTGTATCTGAATGCACCATATTCCTTTCTACAAGGCTTCACACCATGGTATATTTCTGTATTTTTATCCAGGTGGAACATTATTTAATAGATTTTCAAGGTCACTCAGTCTTCTTCACCATTCTGTAATGTCTATTTCCAGTACTTAAGGTGATATCCTCCCTGGTTTTTAAAAGCACAGATCTCAGAAGCTGGGACAGGACAAGAGGGACGGGATCACTTAAAATTCCCAGTTCTGTTAATTCCCTCTGAAGCATCATGCACCGGCCACTGTCAGAGACAGGATATTGGGTTAGGTGGACCAATGGTCTGACCCGATATGGCTGTTTTATGTTCTTCTGTTAATAGGTAATGACATGAGTCCTTTCATAGCAGCAGTGCTTTGTGTGTATGTCAGCAGCTGGCTAACCTGGTTAGACTTGTCTAATCATTGGCAATAGGTATATTGATGATGTCTCCTATTATATGGATTTTTGTGTCAGTGGGTAGGTCAAAGTTCAAGGTTACCTTGATTCTCAGGATCACAGAGTAATTATGTCAATAGATGGTGCTGGGAGAAAGGACAGAGGTGAAATAAAAAGATGCTGAAAAATGTGTGTGCCCAGTGGAATTAAAGAATCAAATATCAATTGACTTTTATTATCTTTATGCAATTTTTGCAAGGATGCTTACATGTCATGGTGATGTACATGTTTTACATGCATAGATAGGAAGGATACTTAGTAACCAAGTAAAGCTGGTTCAATGGTTTGTTGGAAAAGGTTCAGAAAAGGGCAACAAAAATGATTAGGGGTATGGAATGGCTGCCGTATGAGGAGAAATTAGCAAGACTGGGACTTTTCAGCTTGGAAAAGAGGACTAAGCAGGGATATGATAGCGGCCTATAAAATCATAACTGATATGGAGAAAGTAAGTAAGGAAATATTATTTACTACGTCTCATAACATAAGTACTAAAGGCCACCAAATGAAATTAATAGGCAGCAGGTTTAAAACAAACAAAAGGAAGTATTTTTTCACACAATGCACAGTCAACCTGTGGAACTCCTTGCTAAAGGATGTTGTGAAGGCAAAGACTATAACAGTGTTCAAAAAAGAACTAGATAAATTCTTGGAGGATAGGTCCATCAATGGCTATTAGCCAGGATGGGCAGCGATAGTGTCCCTAGCCTCTGTTTGCCAGAAGCTGGGAATGGGCGACCAGGGATGGTTAATGGTTGATGGTTAACTGTTCTGTTCATTCCCTCTAGGGCACCTGGCATTGGCCACTGTCGGAAGACAGGATTCTGGGCTAGATGGATCTTTGGTCTGCCCCACTATGGTTGTTCTTATGTTCTTATGTTGTGAACAGTATGTATTATTTGTATTGTAGTAGCCTAGAGAGCCAAACTGAGATTGGATCCTATTTTGCTCAACACTGTTCATACACATACATAGCCAAAGATAGTCTGTGCCCCCAAGAACATACAAGCTAAACAGACAAAGGGTGGGAGGTCAGAGAGACACATCTAGTGTTGCCACCACAAGTCTAAGTTAATGCGTTTTATTTTGTTGTTCACAAATAGTTTGCAAATTTCTGTATATGTAGTTACTGATAGCTCTTGTCTAGGTAGTTTGAACAAACAATTTTTGGTCTATTGGGTTGTTTGCCATCGGTTCACATTCTTTAATCTTGGTGTGTGATTGGTCTTTTAAGCCATGTGGTATTGTTTTTTCTGCTGCTTGATTGGATAACTGAAACTTTCTAACTGTGTGATAACAAAGAGTGAATAATGAGTACCAAATAACTAATTATGCCCTTTTGGTACAAATTATCACTGTAATAAAATTTGTGATTCACGGGCCATCAGCAGATGCTTGTAGTTAACAAATATGATTATTATCTATTCGACATTGGTGAGGCCTCATCTGCAGTACTGTGTCCAGTTTTGGGCCCCACACTACAAGAAGGATTTGGAAAAATTGGAAAGTGTCCAGCAGAGGGCAACAAAAATTATTAGGTGACTGGAACACATGACTTACGAGGAGAGGCTGAAGGAACTGGGATTGTTTAGTCTGCAGAAGAGAAGAATGAGGGGGGATTTGATAGCTGCTTTCAACTACCTGAAAGGGGGTTCCAAAGAGGATGGATCTAGACTGTTCTCAGTGGTAGCAGCTGACAGAACGAGGAGTAATGGTCTCAAGTTGCAGTGGGGGAGGTTTAGATTGGGTATTAGGAAAAATTTTTTCACTAGGAGGGTGGTGAAGCACTGGAATGCATTACCTAGGGAGGTGGTGGAATCTCCTTCCTTTGAGGTTTTTTAGGTCAGGCTTGAGAAAGCCCTGACTGGGATGATTTAGTTGGGGATTGGTCCTGCTTTGAGCAGGGGGTTGGACCTCCTGAGGTCCCTTCCAACCCTGATATTCTATGATTCCACCACTAACAATGAACCCCCACTCAATACTTTTATGCATGAAAATATTTCGAAATCAAGAATTTACGATGAAATACTGTGAGGTAATACTCACATTCACACAAGCAGTCACAAGGAAGCTGCTGGGTTCCACAAGAGGCGTCTGGGAATATGTCAATTGAGTATGTGCCAATAGATGGCACTCACTGTGCAGCTTTGCTCATAGGCCTTGTAGGACCAATACAAATGGTGGTGGTTCTGCCCTGCAAATGGCTTCCTCTGTGCAGCTCTTAAAAGATAGGACAACTCCAGTAAGTACGTTCTAGGGATCCCCAATCGGCCACTGTTCAGGGAGAGTTATGTGAAGTAGGAATCAGATCTCCTTTTATGCTGTTGCGGTTCTGGTATCTGTCTTTGTTACATTAAAACCCTGGACTAATGTTCTTTAAAAGACACACACCAACTCTGTCCTCACAAAAACACCCCTGCCCCCCCCCAGCAAGATCTGGACAGTGCCAAATTACCCCTGGGTGTGTTAAATACTGTTGCAAAAATGTAGCCGCCCTTTGTGACTTGCAAGGTTTTTGCCGGGAAGTTTATTTCTTTTCTTTTTACTTTAAATCAATCATTCACCCACCAGAAACATCAGCCTTCAAAGCAGAAGGCAGTTACCCAGGCAAGCTGCCACTGTATCCACCCGGCCACCACGCTGATTGTGCTGATTATATACACTTTTTGGTTACATTAGCACCTGACTATGATTTATGAGGGCGGGCAGGGAGACGGTGACTGACTGACCTGCTTTCATGAAAGCAGCCTGTTTGCTGAGAAAGGGCTTCCGGCATAAATCATTTTAGACATGCTTTTACACTAGGACTAAATAAACACTCACTTAGCCCTGTACCTGTTAATATGTTAACAAGTAATGTCCTCAAACAGCCACATTATTTGATTACATCCGAGGTCAGGGATTTGTGCTGAGGCTTTCCATGCCTCCCAGAGTCTCAGGAGCCCAAAGTGATCAGCCCAGTTGAATTCAGGGAAAGAGAGAGAGTTTATCACACTGTATTATCAATCCAGCATACAGAAGAACTATAGATTTATGATCTCATAGTTAAAATACTCTAGAGTAACACATACACACACACACTCCTCTAATATATACAATGTACAGTCGTAGAGTCCCCAGCCTCGATCAGGGCCCACAGTGCTAGGTGCTGTACAAACACAGTGAGAGACGGTCACTATCTCAAAGAGCTTAAAGTCCAAATGAGTAAGATGGCCAAAGAGTGGGAGAGGAAAAACAGAAGAAGTCACTTGTTCAAGGTCAGTGGCAGAGCCAGGGACAGAACCCAGATCTCGTGACTTACTGTCCTGTGTTCTAACCACTAGACTGCACTGTCCCTCCTCAATTAGGTATGCTCAATACTGTATTCAAAGAAATGTCTAGATTGCAAAGTTAAACCCTCAAAAGTTAAGAAATGCCAGCATTAGGGTAGCCAGTGTGCACTTTACTAGTCCTTCTTGTGTGTATGCCACCCGCTCGCTGAGAATAACCGAAGCTGTATGAGCGTGGCACCTCCCCATCAGCCATATACTCTTGCCAACCCAACACGCCACCCATGTCTGGGACTGGGACAGGAGTGGTGTAGAAGCCAATTACACCTCCTGCTGTGTTGATAAGGGGCAGCGTCCATCCCAACAAGGGGCAAGATGTTAAATCCCTTGTTCACTGTTACAACCTTAAACAGTTAATTGTGGCCCAGGGTTTTATGTGAAGTTCTTGCTGGTGACATCCTTTGTAACACCCACCATTAAAATCATTTTAACTTCTTGTTACAGATGGGGGGGCTGGAATAGTTAAAGCATTTAAAATATAACGTATGACGTGAAGTTCTTTTTTCTGAAGTTTCTCTCATTCTTTTTCACCAGAAAGGTACACAATGTTTTACAGAGGAAACCCTCATTTGTCTTTTAGATGCTATTAAAAATTATATTAACTAGGGTTTTTTGGAAAGGTATGTGGAGAGAAAGGTAGTTTGAATGGTCTGGATCTGGCCACGTTGAAGTCTGATTCCGTTTCCCTGAAGACAAAGCAAGACAAACACAAAAAAGGAGAAAGAAGAATGGCACAGCGGGAAAATGGCACCCGTGGAAGGGGCTGCCAGCAGGGACATGGGGCTCGTGTCCTCGGTGGTGGTCAGGATTTAGCCAAAGCCAGTACAGATGGTGATGTCATCTATTCCTCTTTCCCGGGCCCAGTCTGACTAAAATGCCTTACAGGATGAAGATGGGGACCCAAAAGATGGATGGGGAGGCAGTCCATGTGCCCCTCCCCCACATTCCTTTCAGTGGCCAAGATGGGGTAGCAACCTCACCCCATTACCATGAACCAATCCAAACACATTTTGGTGATTTCAACTGTAAATCTTTCCTCCATGTCTGGAATCTTTTGACTCATTGCTATGCCAATCTGGCACTTTATCCTTTAGCACAGTTCTTTTGACTTAAACAATCGAATTTATACCAGTCGAGCTATCTCCAAGTTCTGCTGACTTTTATAAACAACTTTACGTAACAAGCTAAATTGGGCTTTTGGTACCTTGGTCAACTTCGGGTGCAGGCCTCTGCTGAACGCACCCTTACACCAGGTTCAGATCTCCTGTTGAGAGGGAATTCTCAACCAAGGAGGTGTGATCAGATTGTCCACAGACCACAAGAGAGAATTTGTCCCTCATTCTTTGTGTGTGTTACTTTATATTAACAATGAACCTGAGCCAAAGCCAAGCTGTGAATGCTCTCCTAGACTTTGGGAAAGTCTAGCTGTCCTGGATCTGACCTACCTCTCCATTATATATGACCCAAGTGCCTTTTGCCATCCTTTCATGGATATGTAGGGCTGGATTTTCTCTCATGTGGGCAGGCGTAAATCAGGAGTAACTCCAGTAAAGTCAGTTGACTAACACTGGGGTACGATTGGTGTGAGTCAAGAATCAGACTTATAAAACCAGGAAATTGCCCTTTTCCTGAAGCTATCCACAGTTAGTCCATGCCAAAGGCTTTGGTCATTCATTTCCTAACCTTTGAACAGTGCCACACTGCACAGAGCCATACCAGTATTCCTCACAACAGGCCCAGCAGATCAAATTTAACAGCTGAAGGCCCCAGTTCAAGCCGGCGTACTTATTCGGGAGAGGATTTAAGCACACACAAGCCTTATTGAAGACAATGGGGCATACGCACACGCTTACAGTTAAGCACCTGCTTAAGTGCTTTGCTGAACCAGGGCCAAAATGCAGAATAGCTTACGTCAGGAGAATTCTGTACCTGTGTCTATTTTCCTTTCCCTTCCCTCCTAAAAATAAAGATTAAAGGCGAACACTGAACAGAGACTATTTTTCTTTTTATTAGATATATAATTTTTACCCCTTATTCATCACAGCTGCCCCAGGAATGAGTCTGTCCTAGCCATGATGTAATCTGTAATTAACTAGACTCCTTTTGTCAATCCTGCATCATCAAAGCACATATTTATGGAGTGTGAAGTCTAATATTTACAGTGTTAAATACTTGAACAATATTTAAATTGGTTTCATCACTTACTATATTTAGTTGGAACAATATTGTCTGGTTAATAGCAATGAAAACTATGCCGTTCTTTTGGTTTTTACATTTGTAAGTGTGTATTAGGTAACTGGAAAATATGGTCATTATATTTGTCTAACATTTCTACAAGTTGGTAACATGGCATTTCATTACTGGTATTAACTCATGAATTACCCAGACGTGAAGGACTTGAGAAGTTTCCAGGTTCAACAACCAAACAAGAACAGAGTGCAGTGGGATGTCTGGAAGGAAGGCATTTTAAATATATTCATATATAAGTGTGAAGAGATCTTTCTCCTACATTGCTGGCTTTATACAAAGTTGATTCAAAAATATTAATAGCAAAAAATGATTAATTTATGTTCTAATCGCAGCCAGGATTGGGATAAGCCCAATGAAGAAATGGTAGCTCTACTTTGAGTCTTTGTCCATGTGAATCCCACATATGGTGGACATGCACCTGAGATAGGAGTCTCTGTCCATTGGGGCTGGACCTAGGCATGTTCTTGGCCATCCCACCTGAGGGTGTATAGGACAGAGCAGCTCCAGGCCCCTTTATGCCTTCAGATGGGGATGTGGGGGGTGGGGGGGCATAAAGACATGCAGGATGTGTCAGGAATGAGGACTTGCAGCTGTGGCTGCCCAGTCTCCAGTCAGCCTATGAGCACAGCTGAACCACAGCCAGGCCACCTGATTGACCTGCCTGATTAGCCTAGGATGTCAGCAAGCCAGTTCTTAAGCCCAACAGCACCAAGTGATCTCTGGCTGCTCAATGCACATGGCCACAGCTGTGATCTCTCCCATGTCGGCGCCGCTCCTAGCCTTGCTCCAGCCCTGATCTTGCCTCATTCCCAACCTTGCTTCTGTTCTGCCCAGTCACTTCACTCCTGCTTCCCTACCGGCATCCTGACTCCGGCTCCAACCCCTTGGCTTTGGTTACTGGCTTCCTTACTCTGACTGTGACTCCAGCTCCATCTACGGGGCCTGACCACACACATCATGGTTCATGGCTGCATGCAGGCATGGCCCCAACAAATACTGGTTGAGATTCGAGGTACATGTGGCTCATGAGTGGGATTCACACAGGCAAAACAAGAACCACTGGCAGGAGCTGTTCTTTAATGGTGAGCATTTCTGAAAAAGAAAGTTAAATCTCTGTCATCCGAATTAATTCTTCAAAAAGAGAGTGGAAATCATAATAGTTTGGTGCCAGTTAAGAATTAACTTCCTAACTGCTACATCCAATATCTTCATCAGATGACCAATGCATTGTGCTGGCTGCATTTGTGGTCTTTAATTTATTGCCGGCCAAAATATGCATTGGGTTATCCGGCAGCATCCAGGGCTGTCTAGTAGCACAGTAATGAATGTGGTGGAAAGGCAGTCGTTTGAGTTGGAATTCTTCTGGTGATGGTTAGTGGCTGGTCCCTGTCTCATTATCATTGCTTTTCACGTAGGGCTTTATAACTGGGCAGTCTGCCCATGTAAGGGCAGGGCAGCTTGGGGCTAGCCCTGTTCTGAGGCAGAGTGCCTTTAACAACAGGTCTTGGTAGAGGGGCTTAGCAAATTTAGCTAAGAAGGGGTCTTGTGATTGTCTGAACACTTGGTTCCCATGGAGGGCGAAAGAGCACAGGAGACCGACAGGGAGCAGGTTGGCTCCTGTGGCAGGCCCTGTCCTGGGGGAGTCAGGACTCCTTGGCACATGAGCTATAAGGGGAATGGGGAATTACTGCCAGGAGCAGGGAGGCTCCAGCAAGGAAGTCCCTGGGCAAGGAGAAAGAGCTGTTGGATTTCTGCTGAGCTGTTTTATTTCAGGGATTGTTAAAGATGATCAGTGGAGTAACTTATTTCAGGTTATAAAAGGGTGCATCCTGCTCCCTGCACATCTGGTCAGCTCTGATGGCGGGCAGGGGACAAAGCTACTGCTCTGCCCATTCTTCTTCCCACCCGCTTATTCCTGGGGAGAAACATCTGGCATGCAGCCACCGCACCAGCCTGAGTATCTGGGCTGCATACCGTGCAACACTAACTCAGCTGCACCGGGAGCCTCACTCCTCTGGATAGCCATATTAGGGCTTGGGACATCTAGCCCATATTTATCTGTTTTTTGTCTATTTGCTTATAGAGCATCTGGCCTCTGCCATGCTTCTGGCTTCCACCCACCTGGGGAATAAGGGGCTGAAGTTTTGGGTCACAAAGTTCGGAAAGTGCTTTGAGATCTTTGCATGGGAAATGCAGTGAAAGTGCAAAATCTTTTTATCTGTTTATGTGACCTGGGTTCTATTCCCAGCTCTGCTACTGGGTGACCCTGGGCAGATCACTTGCCTATCTGTGCCTCAGTTTCCCCATCTGTGGAATGGGGATTATGATACTGATCTCTTTGGTAAAGCCTTTTGAGATCTACTGATGAGAAGTGATATATAAGAATTGGGTATTATTAATATTTGTTGTTTTATTGGAACATTCCTGCGGTTGTTGAGTAATAGGCTGGGTGAGTCTCTAGTTTCAAAACGTATCAAATCAACTCAAATACCATGGTTTGGAATTCATAACATCCCCTACTGAAATTGACATTCTGGGCAGAATGCTGGAGGGGTATATGAAAAACTGAAAATCCACGCGGACTGAAGTTTTTGCCTTTCCCTTCCTATTTTCCAAGTGGCCCCACTTCTTTAAGAAAATACTGACCTGTTATGGCTTTTCAATCAAAACTAAAATAATCTTCTAAGTGGAAAATGTCTCTTTTCATTTTTAAAAAAGGCCTAGTTTTGAGGAACATTTGTGAAACTCTCAAAACGTTTCTGTTTGTTCAAAATTCAAGTTTTTGTTCAGACAGCAGTTTCCAGCAGTTTGTATGAGAAAATGCCCATTTCAGGACAGTGCTGTGAAAAATGTAATATCAGACTCAGGTAATATGTGTAATTAAATTATAAAAAAACAAAATTTTGCACCAAATTTCATGACAATTTTCATGACTACTTTCACAAGGTCCAGAAATGAATATAGACTTCAGACTGGGTTATGAAATGAGTAAAGGAGTAGATAACACAGGATAAACATGGATTAAAATCCCGCTTACTGAAATCAACAAGAAAACTGTCATTGACTTCAAGCAGAGCAATATTGGACCCTAACCTCTTTGGGCCTGGCCCAAAGGTCATTAAAGTCAATGGGAATCTTCCTATTGACTTCAAATGCATTGGGTGTTTGTCTGCCCCTTTCTCTATTCATCTATAATTCACAAAGAGCTTAGCCTCTCACTCTACATAGTCCCAACATTTATTTTAACCTGGGACATCGACAGTGTACATTGCATCACCTGCTTTCCAGCTGGCAATGACATGGTGTATTTTTGTCTTGTCTACTTCACTTCTCGTCTAATTCACATTTAACTTTTGCCATTTCTTTCAGAGGATCCATTTTATTCATCCCCCTCTCTCCTCCCTCCCCCCCCCACATTTCTTTCCTCCATTCTGGACCCCATGAGCAGCCTTCCTTCTCATTTGTCCATCATCCTCTGCAGCAAGAAAAATGGATCTATTTTTTTCAGGACCAATTTCAGTGCCCTTTGCCAGTCCAAATAAGGGCTGTGTATGTAACATGCTATACGTCAGCTTGGTTTCTGAATTGTGTCACTAGATCTGTATTTTCTCAACAGCTTATTAACAGCGTGTGTTTTGGGTACCACTAAGCAAATGGAAAAAGAATGTTGCAGCAAGGAAGCAGGGTTGCAGCACTTCGCTTATTATGCTCCGCTAAGTTAAACAAAGACCTTTTAGCCCTGTTATGACTATGATCCACACTCCTCTCCCTAAGAAAATTGATTTTAAAACAACCTCTCTTAGCCAGCTTCCCATTAGCCAAAATGCTCCCATGTGCCACTCTTGTGAATTTGACAGAAAAAAAAAAGATGTGTTTGGCAGAACTAGGGCCAATGGGGGAAAAAAATGGCTTAAGTTGACTCATGCCAAGAATGAGAAAAATACACTACAAATCGGAAACTTTCTTTCTACCATTTATCAATCCCTTACTATTTTCTTATCATTCACTGTCTTCAGAGCATGTGCATCAGGTGAACAAAAAGTTATGGGGAAGCTGTGAATTTCATTGCACTTTACCAGAAAAACGGGCCAGCCATCTATCATGTGCCAGGGGTCAACAGTGTGACTTTAAACTCACTATGGATCTGTAAATAACCATTTGAGAAACCTGCTAGACAGCTGAAAAGAATTCTGATTTCTCATTCAATAAGGGCCACATTTTCAAGTGCTCAGCACCCATGTTTTGGCCACTTAGTTTAGGGCCTCAGTGGGAACTGAGCAATTTTGACTGATCCTGATCCTAAGTAGACAACATTCCCACATATTTAGCCACATTTATTATGAAATATGCATGACAGGGTTTTTACCATATGTGCATTCAAAATAATGTGTTAACTAATGCAGCTACGTAGATTCCCCCCCATCAACTACTGTTCTTGATTATGGTGGAAATGGCTTTCGATACAATGGGCCTCTTGGGTGAATTAATTTAAACAGCATTTTTTAAAGCTGTTTTTCAGCTTCCTGAGTTTCAGCTCAAAAACTAACAGTTATCGAATGAGAGGAATAAGAATGTTGAACATCTGACCGAAAACAATGTCACAGCTCTGCAAAGGGGAAAATCTTATTTCGTGCAACAATAATAGCTGATATTAATAGAGGTCCTTCCAGAGTGTACGATTTGACCTGGAACACAGCCAGCTGCACACAACTTAATTGTATGTACCCGAAGAAGACATAAGACTGTTGCAGTTCGACTTCTGACTTCCCTCAGCCTCAGTCACCCCATTGGCTGCTTCTTCACCAAGCATTTTTGCATTTTCTCCCATGTCTCCCTTTACAAGTGGGGAAAAGCTCTCAGTATCTGGCTTTAAGACTAAACTCGATAAGTTTATGGAGGAGATGGTATGATGGGATAACATGATTTTGGCAATTAATTGATCTTTAAATATTCATAGTAAATAGGCCCAATGGCCTGTGATGGGATGTTAGATGGGGTGGGATCTGAGTTACTACAGAGAATTCTTTCCTGGGTATCTGGCTGGTGAATCTTGCCCATATGCTCAGGGTTCAGCTGATCACCATATTTGGAGTCAGGAACGAATTTTCCTCCAGGGCAGATTGGAAGAGGCCCTGGAGGTTTTTTGCCTTCCTCTGTAGCATGGGGCACGGGTCACTTGCTGGAGGATTCTCTGCTCCTTGAAGTCTTTAAACCATGATTTGAGGACTTCAATAGCTCAGACATAGGTGAGAGGTTTATTGCAGGAGTGGGTGGGTGAGATTCGGTGGCCTGCATTGTGCAGGAGGTCAGACTAGATGATCATAATGGTCCCTTCTGACCTTAATATCTATGAATCTATGAAAGTTGATATCCATAATGCCACCATCTTGTCCTTCCTCAAATCCCGTCTCAAAACTCACTTCTTCACTAGTCTAGGGCTTGGGAGACCCAAGTTCAATTCCCTGATCTACCAGAGACTTCTTGTGTGAACCTGGGTAAGTTATTTAGCCTCTGTGTGTCTCTGTTCCCCATCTGTAAAATGGAGAAAACTGCACTGCCCTTCCTTAGAGGGGTTTTTTGAGGATAATGGGGTGGTGGCCTCTGGGTGCCTTGAGTGCTACCGCACTAGAAATGTTAACTAATAATAAATTCAGACTTATGCTGTGATGATGGTGTGTCCGTGAGTTGGACATACCACCACGTGTACATGAGGAACTGTACTGAGAAACACCAGTATGTTTCAACAACATTTCACACAGGCCACGAAACATCTGTCAGGTAGTGGGCCAGATCCTGAGCTAAATTGGCTCAGTCCCATGAGTGAATGGAGCGCTGCCAATGTGTGCCAGCTGGGGGTATGGTCTGGTAAAGAATTTTTGATACTGTGTACCTGGGCAAAGTGTTAGAATTATAATTTGGACTCTGGACTCGAATGTCAACCAAATGGAGTTGGATAAATGCCCTCTGAGACATGTTCAGAATTAGGAACAAGCCAACACATGCTGTGCAATGATGTATGAGTAGAGCTGGCCAGTTATTTTTCATGAAAAATTCTGAAAGCAGTTTCATTTTTAACAAATATTACAGTCAAAATTTCCCAAGAAAACTTTTCAGTTTTTCAGCAAAAACTGACCACACAATTTTCAGTTTTCAAAAACTGGTTTTGGTAAAACGTATCCATTTTGCGGGCTGGATTTCCATTGATTAAAAACCCCCTTACAAACCAGAAAAAAATCCACAAAAATGTTTGCTTCCAAGAAGAAAACATTTTCATCAGAATTTCAGACAAAAAATTCCGACCAACTCTCTCTATATGAATATCTGAAACTGCTGCTGACCTATGACTCTAAGCTCTTCTAGCTATGTAACGGTTTTCAACAGGTCACATCATTGGAGTATCTAATGCCATGTAAAAGAATAAACATGTCACAAGTACCTGCTAAATATGAAGGTCAGCACCTCTGAGACTTTACAGTCAACTGTTTAATTAAACCCTCAATTGATTTCATCAGGTTAAATCCAATCATACTTAATTCTCATTGGCCTCGGCGCTGACCTCGCCAAGACGCCTCTCCATCTGCAGCACCAGACAGAACAAGTATTTGAGCGAAATGAATAGCTGGTGTGATTCCAAAAGACTTACACCAGGGATGAATTTGGCCACTTATGGACCCACGTAATGACCAGGACAGCCATAAACCCCTGATGGAAGGAGGTCCTGCAAACAGCGCCAAGCTATAAGCACACAATTAGCCCCATTGAAGCCAAAGAGCTACAAATAATTTAATCAATGGAGTTATAGATTAAAAACAATAATAAAGGAACAAATATGAAGCCATTTTAGTTGCTAAGCTTGGAGGTGAAAAAGAGACCATGGGGTGAAATCCTGGCCCCGCTGCAGCCAGTGTCCAAACTCCTATTGACTTCAGTGAGGCTACAACTTGGCCTTGTATCTCTGGGGAGGAACAAGCAGTGTTTCAGCTCCAGAAGGGACTATATTCTTCTTTGCACTCATATCTTCCTTGAATTGCTGCAGAACTTTTCACAGTTATACAAAATTTCGCTCCCACCAGCTAAAGGCATCACCCCAGTTTCGCTGAACAATGAACCAAAGGCCAGGCTTTTTCAGATCCTTTCAATTACGAATGCGGATGGGCAGGTTGGGGATAATTTAAGCCTGCTCCAAGATAACACTGACATGAACCTCAACCACAATTCTTCCTAGACGAATTCAGTCCTTTCAGCAGATTTCCTTCCTTGCTGATTTCAACACCAAACTAAGGGAGACCTTTTTACGGCAAAAATAAACCTGGAGCAACAACACAAGAAAAAATGAATAAGGAGAGAAATTAGCAGCCCTGAAGGTTATAGTGAAATGCCACTGAAACCATTAACCAGTTGCAAGAAATAAGCGTGACTGGAGTTTTGGAGTCTGAGCAGAGGGTTTGTGACTGTGCTTACCATAGGAGATTCAAGGATGCTGCATGTCTTTGCTCAATGCTGCAAAAGCCTAGTTCGGACTTTAATCCCAAAGTGTGCTCTGGAGCAATATTGGAATAATGTAAGTAATTTACTGGGGAATGATGAAAGCATATGTGTAACGCCCATAAAACAATTATACACCGGTGCACCGTTGGCTACTTTAAAATAGCACATGCTTTTCAGAGAAAGGCTTTAATAGGCCAGTGTAATAGGTTAATTATGCAGTGATCAGCTTCCAATTCTAATAATCTTAGGCAGGTGTGGAATTCTCTTAAACTGCTTTTATGTTTGCCATGAGGTTTTCATTCATGCTGTTGGGATTTTGGCTTCTAGAAACTATACCGAAAATTAGAGAGACTTCTCCTCAGACCCTGCCAAAATTTGGCAGTGTTTCAATCTTGGATTTCAGACTGGCCTGTTAAATTCAGGCCTGGATCTGAACACACCAATGTTCCTGCTCAGCTACAGAAGTTGGGTTTAGACATATCTCTAGTTTTGGCCTTTAAGACACTCGTCACACTGGAGGTGATTTTCACTTTCAGGGTTGAGTCAAGGGGAGGAGTGTGGCTAATTGGGGAGTGGGGCTTGGTCCAGGCTCTCTTTTGGGCTGGGAACCGCGGTATCCAAACTGTATGAAAATCCCATTGTGGATAGGGCCAAGCTGTGTTTAAATGAGTTTGAAATCTGCCTTCTACCTTGATGTAGGACCCCAGAGGATTCAGGCTGAAATCCTCTTGGCTATTCGCACACAAGTGTTAATGGGGGTGTATCGGAGTTCAGAATTTGGCCTGTGTGTGTTTCAGTGTCCGATTGACATGTGGTGTAAACTGACCATTTCTGTCCCCAGAGCAAGTCTGGCATGAGCAGTGCCGGCTTCCCCCACAGCAGCCTCAGTGAGGAAAGAGGGTCCCCCAGGAGGGCAGCGTAGCCAGCATCTACGTCACTTCCCAATTCCTGAGCTGCCCTCTCTGATCTCCAGTGCAGTGCTGCTCTCAGCTGCAACCCGTCTCTTATTGTGACCCCAGGGCCCCTTAAGCCCTCCTCACCAATCAGTCACCCTCTCTGTGCTGAAAAAATGTCTCCCCCACATTAATCACTGTAGCTCAAATCCTAGCGCTGGTAAATGCGCCTCTCCATTCCAAACTGGGAGATGCCATCATGTGCCTCTGCCTCACAGGGTCCAGCCTTGTGGTCCTTCACCCAATACCATTTTAACCCGCTACACTGACGCCTGGGGCTGCAGAACACTGTGTGGAGGAGAGAGAAAGCATTAGGGCCGACAGAAAAATCCCAAGCCCCGCAGGTGATGGAAATGCAGCATCTAATACAAAGCAGAGGGGGTGGAAAAAGCCCGCAATGGTGCGTTACGGGACAGACTGTAACAGACTGGACCTGAGCTTCTGAGAGTTTGCATTAATATCCCTGCATTTACCCCCCCAGGGTTTCGATCCCAAGAGCTATCCAAGCTGCTTCTGCCAGGACATCTGCTCTTCACTTAGCACCTGAAGCATGTCTGTCTTTTTCAGCAGGTAATAAACCCTGGAATGATGTTGGGCAGGCTGCTTCAGAGAAGCACATTTCTCTAAATACCCATCCCAGACAGTCCTTCCCACAGCAACTGGCAGTGCCTGGTTTATATTAAACTACTGCAGACCTGGCGTTGCAGAAGGGCCGGGGAAGGCCAGGAGCTGATGTTTTTGCAAGTTGCCTAAAGGACAAATTCAAGTTGAGTTTGGCTTAATGTGTCGAGAGATGGGGCCAAATTCTCAGGATGGAGTGGGACACTGATTGCAACTCCTGATCTGGGGCTTTCCACTGCACCAGGGACTCCTCAGTGGGTATACAGCCAGTGTAGCTACCCTGTACTCCCCACAGCTTCCAGTGTACAGGGATTGGGATGGGGAGGAGGAAGCGTGCCCCGAGTGCACTGAACCCTGACAATTCCCCTTTCCCTTGAGGGCCATATAGTACTGCTGAAAGCCCTTCCCAAGATCAGGGATCCAGAACCCGCTTTCACCTCCTTTTCTGTGCCCAGCAAACGCTGTACCCAACCAAGCAGGTACACCTTGACATTAGCCCGGAGGTGGGCAAACTACGGCCTGTGGACCACATCCGGCCTGCGGGACCCTCCTGCCCGGCCTTTGAGCTCCCGGCCGGGGAGGCTCGCCCCCGGTCCCTCCCCCGCCTCAGCTGACTGCCCCGCCAGCGCTCTGGCCCGCCGCCCCCGCCAGGCAGCGTGGGGGCGTGGCTGGCTCCGGCCGGGCTGCCAGTCCAGCTGCTCTGAGCGGCATGGTAAGGGGGCGGGGAGCAGGGGGTTGGATAAGGGGCAGGGAGTCCTGGGGGGCAGTCAGGGGACGGGGAATGGGGGGGTTGGATAGGGGGTGGGTGTCCTGGGGGGCCTGTCAGTGGGCAGGGGTGTGGATAGGGGTCGGGGCAGTCAGGGGACAGGGAGAAGGGGCGGTTGGATAGGGGGTGGGGTCCCTGGGGGCGGGTTAGGGGCGGGGGGTTCCAGGAGGGGGCGGTCAGGGGACAAGGAGCGGGGTGCGGGGGTTGGATGGGTCAGGAGTTCTGAGGGGGGCAATCAGGGGACGGGGAACAGGGGGGTTGGATAGGGGGTGGGATTCCAGGGGGGTGGTTTGGGGGGGTGGAGGATCCCAGGAGGGGGCGGTCAGGGGACAAGGAGCGGGGTTGGGGGGTTGAATGGGTCAGGGGTTTTGAGGGGAGCAATCAGGAGATGGGGAACAGAGGGGTTGGATAGGGCGTGGGAGTGCCAGGGGGCCTGTCAGCGGGTGGGGGTGTGGGTAGGGGTCAGGGCAGTCAGGGGACAGGGAGAAGGGGCGGTTGGTTAGGGGGTGGGGTCCCTGGGGTGGTTAGGGGCGGGGGGTCCCGGGAGGGGGCAGTCAGGGGACAAGGAGCAGGGGGGGGAGTTGGATGGGTCGGGGGTTCTGAGGGAGGCAGTCAGGGGGCGGGAAGTGGGAGGGGGCGGAGCGGGGGCAGGGGCCAGGCTGTTTGGAGAGGCACAGCCTTCCCTACTCAACCTGCCATACAGTTTCAGAACCCAACGTGGCCCTCGGGCCAAAAAGTTTGCCCTCCCCTGCATTAGACCCAGGACCAAACTCACCCTCCTTCTCTCTCATCACGGATACAGGGTAGGGTTGGGGCCTAATTCCAGGCTCCTTTTCTTCCTGAGTGATTCCTTAGCACATCCGAAAAAGAGGCAGAGGAGAGTCCATCTTTCCCATGGCATTAACCATCACAAAAAGCCGTGGTCGGTGGTAGAGGGGAGGGCAGGGTCACACAGTCTGTGGAGCTGAGATCGCAGGCATCTTCTGCATGTGTAGCTCAACATGTGCTCGTGAGTACTGACGACAGCTCTTCATCTGTTAGCACGTTCATCCCAGGTTACACGGGGGCATCTGTTTCACGTTTACTCATGGCTGCCGTGTAGCTCTGGTGAATCCGAAGCTGAGGTGAACTCATCTTTCTGTCACCAGCCTGCAAAGGAAGCTTCCTAATTCCTTTATTTGGAAGGGCGCGTGTCTCACACTTCCGGAGCTTGATCCAGCTGAGGCCGAACGTGAGCCATTGCAACCTGAACGGAGAACGCTACTAGTGAATGAAGAGAAGGGCTTATAAGTGGAATGGGATGTCACTTCCTCTGGAAGAGGGAACAGGACTTTGCTGCTGTTCTGGTCTCTCGGGATCTTGGGAAGAGGAATGAAAATAAAATCTAGCTCCTACAGAGCACTTCTCATCAGTAGATCCAAATCTGCTTTACAGTTAACTGTTTACGGTTTCCATTTACAGATTGGGAAACTGAGGCACAAAGCGAGGCCATGACTGGCTCTAGGTCACACAACAGGCCAGTCACAGAGCCAGCAACAGAATCTAGCTCTTCTGAGGCCCAGCGTAATACTTCATCCACTAGGCCAACACTGAACCACCAGCCAGGGAAGATGAATGACACTCTCCTCAAGGGCAGAATTTAAATCCTTATCCTCAAGGCTGCCTGTCAGTGATTTACAAATGATTTCAAACAAAAATAAGTCACTCAGAAGAGCAAGTCCCAATTTCCAGAGACCCTCCCAGCTTCCTAGCCAGCTGGCAAGGGAAAACACACCTTACCCCTTTGGTAGCCACCACCACAGCCACTTTCCTCCTGTCATTATACCCCACACCCATTCCTGCATGGGGAAGGTAGATGTCTAGGTTAAGCCGCCCTGTGCTAGGCAAAGTGCCTTTCTACTTCGTCAAGGGGAATTTCTCATTAATTTAAGCAGCTAGACTCTTTCTCCCAGTCCCATGAGATCTCATAACAAGGTTTTAACTTCCATTCGAAGCTTTTCAGTTCACCTTAAAGCAATCACCTTCCAGGAGCTATGCCCTGTAAACTGACCGGCACAGTTAGTACCATTCCCGATGGGGACTCCAAACTCCAGCCAGAGTCTTGCTATTGTTAAGTCCTTCAAGTCCCCATTGGACTGCTCTTCATAGCAGTATAGCAGAGCTAGAATCCATTCCTTTCATGGCCAATCAGCCCTTGGCATTCACCAGTAGGAGTCTCATTAATCCAAAGGGAGGTAGATTGGCCCAGGGGCTTAGGAGGCTAAATCTATCCTGGCCTTTCTACTCCTGTCCTGGGCAATAGAAGACAGCTGGGGCCAGCCAGGACATTGATTGGACTGTTCCCTCACCTTGGGCACTGCCCTTAGTGGCTGAGGTTTGATTGTATGTGAGGGAGAGAGAAGATGGAGACAGACAAGGCTAGAGAAGCAAGATGGTACTTAGGGTATGTCTACACTGCAAAGTAAGCCCAGGGTTAGTGGAACTCATGGTAGAAGACCCTGGGTTTGTTAACCTAGAACTTGACAATCTACACTCAGTTGTAACCCCAAGTTAGGAATTGTTGAACCCTGGGTCCCAACCTGGGGCTCCAGTGTCCACACTGAATTATGTGAGCCCAAGTCCAGCCATCCATATCGCAGACTTTCTAGTGTCCTCACAAAATTTTGCCACTCTAGCCCTTTGTTCGTGGTGCAGCGTGGGAAAATGTGACAGTCCACCAAACGTGACTGTCCAGAGGACAAAGAAACTCAGCCCATGGGATTGTGGGATACTTTTGGCAGACTCCCAGAGCATGAGTCCAGTGGGGTATGTCTACTTTGTAAAGCAGTAGGGTTTGAACCCTGAGTCCCAGCTTGACTCGGGCTAGGACCCTCAACTCCCAGGGGATCCTGGGACTCTGAGTCCAAGACCTGGGTTAGTGTGATTTGTGTGTAGACAAAATCAGGGTTAGGCTTGAATCTAAGTTCAAACCCTCAGCTGACATTGCAGTGTAGACATACCCTAAGATACCATGGCTATGAGCCCAAGGTGGGTGGATAGACTGATAGATCTAACAGAAGAAAAGACTAAGGATGAGATGGCTGAAATGTGGTTTCCCTTCATCACTTCCCTTGTGAGTGAACCTCGGTGGTGGTGACTCCCTTTCACCCCTGTGGCAGAAAAGAAGTAGATAGACCACTTTAAAGATGCCTGTGCCACTATAAGGCATTAAAGTGGTTTATGCTGTTAGCTCTTCAAAGCAACTTTAACTGTGCTGAATATACGGCACATAAACCATAGCCCATGCTTCCAGCATAGTGTCCTGTGCCCCAGCTAAGAGTGATGGGTATTAGGTCTTCTCACTTCCAGGAGCAAAGGAATCCACAGCCACGCCACTCCACACAGCAGTAGCACAGGCTTTCCTATCCTGCAACACCAATGGGCTTCAAAATTGGCTTAGAAGAACCACTTTTAAGAGTGAGGAAAGAAAGTTCAGTCGCCCCCCATGGCCAACTCCATCATTAAAGCCACCTCAAAGGTGTTAACAGAGATGGTGGTTTTGTGATGTAAAAGTAGACTGCCAATGCCAACTACTTTAACATAGTCACTGACCAGCCAGTGGGTGGCATTTGCACTGCCATGCTAGCTGGAGCCACAGATCTGCTTGTAGAAGAAGAAAGTGTTTATTAAATAAAACAGCCACTAGCTACAGACAAACTAACAGGCTACCACAGAGATTGAGTTCCAGCTTTGTCTCCTTTGTTCACCAGGGAATACATCTCTACACAGCACACAGTGACATCTAGTGGCAGGATCATATATTACAAATAAGTATATCATTACAAAAAGAAAAGGAGTACTTGTGGCACCTTAGAGACTAACCAATTTATTTGAGCATGAGCTTTCGTGAGCTACAGCCCCAGTAATCTCTTTAAAAAGTCACATTGAGAAGAGGATTAGGGAAGGCAGGAAAAGCATGGCAGATTCCTCAAAAGGTAAAGTGGAGAAACTGGGAGCAGCCGCTCAAAGTATTGTGTTCCGCGGAACCACATAAAATTGATGCAGTTTAGACCTGCAGCATAGCACTTTCATAAACACATTTTGACACTGAGCAAGGGCAATGACAGATTGAGAAAAAAAGTCCAGTAAAATCAAGCTATAGAGAGCTCTTGTGTGAACTGCAAACCTGCCCTGCTTGAGATTAGAGGTAGGGCTTGAGTAAATATCTCCCCCTCCCCCCCAAAAAAGCCATGTGAATTTCTGATGACAGCTGCACAAACATGACTTATTATGGCAGATTTCTCAATTAAAATCAGGCGGCCCTAATTTGAGGGGAAAATAAACACAGCCCCGATGCTATGCACCTTGTTTTCAAAAGGAATCAGTGTGAAGAGACACAGCCTTTGCACTTTTTTAAGGCTCCTCAAGATGCTGATCTCCTGGCATCAGAGAATAGCTGCTGCCCCCTGATGCCAAAGTTAAGCAGAAATTTGGTTTGATACAAGCAGGGCCACTGTGAAAGGCCAGCAGGAAAGGAGAGAAGAGATGGGTCTTTCCATCCATGCCACAATGGCTGAGATGAACTAATTGATCAGTGAGATGAACTGATTGATCTAAAACTGGTCTGCGTCGCTGAAAATTGGGAGCAGATTTACCTTAAAATGAATGGTGAAATTCTTCCCAGTACTTTCCATACATTGGGGCTGCATCAGCAAGTTGCCAGGAACCCAAAGGACGACTCTAATTTGAACATACAATTGCCCACTGTAGTTGTCCCGTCTGGTACAGCAGAGACTGGACAAAGTTCAAATGATTGTAAATGAGAATTGGTATTGAGACCGGTGGACACATACACATCCTGTGATTCTCGGTGGCTTTCCAGGTCGCAGTCTAGGTAAAGACAGTCTGTGGTGCATAGAGTCGCCATGAGGGGTCTCCCTAAACCGGTGCCTGGACTGAGCGGTGATGGAAGGGACACTGCTACAGTAACTGCAGTATAGCCACAGACATATTTGTGTATACTACAGCTTTGGTAATGGCTCAAGAGAATTTGGCTTTTAGTTCACCATTCTGCAGCTGATCAGCTTTCTCCTTGCCCTGCCGTTATCAGATGAGTGTGAAATAGAGCATTACAATCTGGCTTTAATGTGAGATGTTGAATTAAAAAAAAAAAAACAGCTAGAAACCATGGACCAAAAATACAGTTTTGCACACAACTTTAGTTCCAACTTTGTTTGCCTTGTTTACCAGGGTTCACACTGGGTATGTCCATGCTGCAGTTGGACATGTGCCTCCCAGCCTGGGTAGACAGACACATGCTAAAAGTAGCAGCGTGGAGGTTGTGGCATGGGCTAGCCATCCATGTACAAGCCCATCTGATCCCCTGGATCTGTTCAGAGGCGGCTAGCCTGTGCCACCACCAGTGCCATGATTCTCAGACTGCTATATTTAGCTTGTGTCTGTCTACCCAGACTGGGAGGCATATGCCCGGCTGCAGCGTGGACATTCCCAATGTGGCTAGAACTCCATATAGCACACAGCAACATCTAATGGCTGGAAAATGTCCTGCAAGTAAATGTAGCATTACAGCCATGGGCTGCAGTGCAGGACTCCAGAGGCCACATATGGGCACAAGGGCATCCTCGCTGTGATATGTTGGAAGAGAGTAGGAAGCATCATGGAAATACTATGCTGTATTCCGTTCACAGATGTCTGCACGCGGGGAATGCCCCGAGATCCAAAGGTTCTGGGAGAAGGCAAATGGTATATGTGGTAAGACCACAGATAAATGGGTGTTAGATGTAAAATGTCCATTTGCTGCACATGGAGAGCCCGTCAGAAGGCTCAGTAAAAAAAATTCTGGAGGGTTTGTTTTTGTTTTTGTTTTTAAATGTTGCAGCAGCAAAACCAGCAAAACTCCCCGGCTTCAGCTGTGTATTACAGCGTCTCAAGAGATCAAAGTGCTAGCAACGGTAAGGGGCAAATCTGAGACCTCATTCAGATAAGAGGGAGAGAGGAAAGCCCATGGAACTAGTACTGGCTAATATGCTGCTTCTCTGGGCCTCCATCAATTTCTGTAGACCTGAAACTTTTGAATTTAAAAAAAAAAAAGTTTCTAGCCCTCTCTTTGCCAGGAAAACTTTCTGCTTGTGAATCATTGCCGTGCTGTCTGCCTGAGCTTGCAAAGAGCTAATGCAGCCAGCATAGTCTTGTGGTTAAGGCACTGGTCTGGGACTCGATAGATCTGGGTTCAGCTATGTCTGTCTGGTTTATTTAGATTGAAAGATCTGGAGGCAGGGACCATCTTTTACTGTATGTGTACAGTGTCTTGCACAGTAAAAGGCTCTAGTCTTGGTTGAGACGATGAAGTGAGCTGTAGCTCACGAAAGCTTATGCTCAAATAAATTGGTTAGTCTCTAAGGTGCCACAAGTCCTCCTTTTCTTTTTGTGAATACAGACTAACACGGCTGTTACTCTGAAACCTGCCCTTATTACTGTGCATTTAGTAATACGAATTACACTGATAGGCTCAATAGAATAACTTAGAATAAACGGTTGACAACAACAGTAGAGGAAAAGGTGTGAACTGTCCCAATTTATCTCAATGTAGTACTAACTCTGAAATCTAATGATGACAATGCATAAGTCAGCATTTGTTGACTCTTTCACTGAGGTCTTTAGCAAGTGTTCTGGGCCTAGAGATACAGTTTGGGACTGTGGTCAGAGACTGAAGAGGGTACCCCCTCCTTACTTTCCCCTCCAACCTGATGGCCTCAAGCTACAGCATGAGAACCAGAAAGTTATTTTCATTACCCAAACTGAGTTAAGCACAAGCAGAAACAAATGCTGTAAAGTATATTTATCCCCAGGGCCTCAGCTGTGGCTGAAAAATACACAACACAGCTCAGAAGAGGGATGCAAAGACTGAGTTCCCCCAACCTTGGGCAGGTTGGGCCTGGGTCCAAATCTGAAGCTGCTCAAATTATGCTGGTTGCTAATAGGATTTAGGCAGCAGCTAATGATCAGTGAGGAAGTCCTGGCTATGCCTCCTTCTCCTGACTACGCCCCATACACCAACGACAGGGAGGGGGAGAGGGAGGGGGCATAGGGGTCACTGCTCAAGCTACATGACACCAGAGGATTCCCCTGCAGGGTGGTCTTCCCGTAGACACGGAAGCTGGTGTTAGGACACTTCCGTTAGGGTCCAAGAGAACGTTCCGCACCCTTTTCACATAAATCCCTTGCATGCCACTGAGGCGAAAGGCGGGCCACCGGGGTCAAGCCGCTTGTTGCTGATTTACTGTGCTTCAGCCATGGCGCATCCATACGATCTCTGCTCCACAGCTGAAGGCACATGTAGGGGGGCACGTCAGAATTCATACAGCTTTATTAGATGCTGCGTACAGTAAGCATGCATATGCCCAACCCGT
The DNA here is from genome assembly GCF_965140285.1 of Lepidochelys kempii. Classification (NCBI taxonomy): domain Eukaryota; kingdom Metazoa; phylum Chordata; order Testudines; family Cheloniidae; genus Lepidochelys; species Lepidochelys kempii. The sequence continues at coordinate 100,593,563 of NC_136387.1, read as the reverse complement.
CACTGTGTCTTCCACCTCCCGTCTCATTTACATCAGCTGTTGGGGCATTTCACCTCTCCAAGGACTATCCACTATGTTCCCATTATTCACTCATCTTCCACACTTGTATTATCCCCCCCACCTTGTGCTCGGCCATGCAAACACCATTCCTAAGCATTACAGGGCATCAGAGCTCTGTCCCCCATCCCATAGGGGCCAGAGGACTTTTGGGGTAGGGAATAGGGGGGTGAAAGAGCAAAAAGAACCCAGCAGCTCAAGGTCAGTCTGCTCCCTGCTCTTCCCCTCCCCCTGCAGCCCGTGCCTGGTAGCAGGAGGGCAGGGACAAATCCCTGCACATGTCCCCCACCCCACCACCTGGGAAGGGGGAGAACAGGACCCTGCAGCAGCTGCTCCTCCCCCAGGCCTGGGAGTGGGAGTATGAAGACATTTGGAGCTGCAGAAGAAGGAGGTGAGGTAGGGTGGCAGGGAGGAGCTGATGTGGAGATTGGGAAGGGTGTATAATTAATTGCTGGCCTTGGGGAAAGGCAGATGTGGGGTTGGGGGGGCGGGATCCAGAATTAATTCAGTAAAATGTTGGGATTTGGGGAGACGCAGGAAGATCAGAGCCATCAGGCAGCCAAGGAGACCTGAGGGCTCCTGCAGCAAGGGCCGGAATCCCCTTGCTCAATAAATTTGGACGAGCCAATAAGACTAATTGTCAAATGCTGTGTGGGAGTGTGTGTGTGTGTGTGTGGGGGGGATTTCAATGACTGAAAGACCCAACCTCACAGTATTATCTTTTGTAACCATCTCATGATTTGGGGGGCAATCACTTTTGAACTTTGGGGGTTGGCCATACTGAAATCTCCACAAGGATTTCCTCATTGAGCTCCCCTTGCATGGTGCCAACTGGTCACGGCTGCACCTAGGCCCCCTGTGAGGATGAGGGACGGAACATAGAATAGACAGTCCAGCCTGGGGCTGACTGGCTTCCATAGGGACTGGAGAGGGGATGATGCTCATTGTGACAGGGCGCCTGCCCCGCTCTGGCCCTGAGAGGTTTAAAACGAGCCTAGGAAGTCTGAGTGGCAGGCAGCCAAAGGAGGGGCCGCAGGGGAGACAGCCAATGAGGGTGTCAGCTGCCAACAATTAGGGTGGTGGCTGGAACAGCCAATCAGGGCCCAGCCGGCCCATATAAAAGGAAGCTGCAGACCAGCATGAGTGAGTCTGATGCAGGGAGCCCTAGGGAGAAGACTGGTCCTAGAGGGCTCCTGGTGGGTTGCCAGGACTTACAGGAAGAGGGCAAAGCAGCTGGAGCCAGAGGCAGAAGGAACTGAGAATGTGGGGAAGTGGCCCAGGGAATAGAGACAGTGAGATGGAAGGAAGAGGCAGCAGGAAGCTGCTGGTTGCAGGGTCCCAGGGCTGGGCCTGGAGGACTGGGCGGGCCTTTCCTTCTCCTCCTCCCCTGCAACTGCTGAAGGAGTGGCCCGGCTGGGGACTGCCAAGCCACTGTGAGGACTGGCTGGACTCTTGTTATAGGAGTCCCCTGGATGGGGGAGGGGAAACTGGATGGTGACACAGCTGGAGGGCTGTGCCATGAAGCAGACACCAAGAGGAAGGAGCTGTAATGGGTCTGCAGGTGGAGGCGAGGACGGGAGAGCCACCACCACCCGAGGGTGCACCTGCTGGGACTGAGCTACTTCCTGAAATGTCCAGCAGGAGGTGCCAGTGTGATGAGTGACCCCATGATGCTCATCTAACCCCAGCTCCATCTACTCCTGCCTACAAGCCAACGCAGTCCTGCAGTCCAGCCAGACCAGTTCTCCCACACAGACCCTTGACCATATGCCCAAACAGGGACATCCATATATAGCAGGGTTCCCTTCCCACTCTGCTTTGCGAGTGGCATGACCCGGGTCAGAATTTATACCAGAATACAAGACAGGCAGATGGGGGAACGAACCAGGATTTTCTGCTTTGCATTTATTGAAGAGGAACTTAATGAGCCAATACTGCCATCTGCTGTCAAGTGTAGAGAGCAGGATTATTTCACTGGCTGATGTTTTGGAGCAGGGTGCATTCATATTTTTTTTCTATGTGGTCATTTAGGGTATGTTTACACTGTACATTAAGCCCAGGCTCTGACTCCGGTTTGAGCCCAAGCCCCCTATACTGTCCACACACAAATAAGGGGGGAGGGATAGCTCAGTGGTTTGAGCATTGGCCTGCTAAACCAGGATTGTGAGTTCAATCCTTGAGGGGGCCATTTAGGGATCTGGGGCAAAAATGGGGGATTGACCCTGCTTTGAGCAGGGGGTTGGACTAGATGACCTCCTGAGGTCCCTTCCAACCCTGATATTCTATGATAAGTCAGACACAAGTCAGCAAGCACTCAGGATCTGGGTTCCAGGACCCTACTGCGGAGGAGGTCCAAGCCCAAGTCCCACTGTGACTTAGGTCCAAGCACTATCATTTCACAGTGTGGATGTAGCTCGAGCCCCAGTTCCCCATCAGGAGATCTGTGTAGTATAGTGTGGACACATTAGCACGGTTGTGAGACCTGGCTCCAGCAACTGTAAACCCAGGTTTACAATGCAGTGTGGATACTCAAGTGTGGGCTTAGAAACACCCAGTCCACAAGCACAGGTTCCACAGAGCTGGGTTTACAGTGTAGCATAGACCTGCTCCTAATTCAGTCTAGAAATTAACCCTGTGATTTGCAGAAGGAATCTAGATCACAATGGCAAGGGAGATTCCTGAAAAAGTAGAACAATTTTAAGAAAGAAAACAGCTCCTAATCCAGGAAAGCACATGCTTTACTTGGAGCACCTGAGCAACCTCAGTGACTTCAAGGGGACCAATCTCATGTTTATAGTTGGACACACACTTAATAGCTTTGCTGGCCTGGGGCCAGAGACAGAGAAGGCAATTCTACTGATCCCCTTAACAATATGTTACTTTCCTTTCCAGACAGCTTAGATCTGGAAAAAAAGCTAGAATAAAGTACAATTGATATTAATATTGCTAGTATTTCCCCAGTGTTTTGTATTCAGTTGAGCTTAGCTTTAAAGTGACCCTACTATGATCCTCTAAACAGAGTCCCTAAAACTAATACTAAAATATACCGCACAAATGGCCCCAAACAGCACTTTGATCTGTGATCTTGCTTCCCTAATATTCAGCTGGCTCTGGGTGAATTTCTCCAGTCTCAGATATTATGCCTTGGATGCAAAAAGAAAAACCCAGGCTCTGCAAGAAGTGGCACTGGGGTTCATTGGGTGGCATTTTTCTCAGAGCCCTAATATACTAGTTCCATCATGGGTTTCCATAATTTCTGTAGCTCTGTGAGCCAGCCACCAGGGTGGAGTGGGAGAACAAATTTATGTAACATGTGCAAACCAGTGGGTTACATTAGCATAGCATTTGGGAGTGTTGTGTTGTACGACATGCCATCTTTTAGACAAGATGTGAAACTGAGCTCCGACCACTTATGTTCCTCATAATGTTAGCGTTGCCTGCATTCAGAAATTTAACACACATCTCGTGATATTCAGGGTTTTTTTCTTAAAGCCCCAGCTCCTGGAATCAGGTGACTATGTGAGATGCTCAGCTTGCATGAAAAAGAAAAGGAAATGTCTAGCCCTTGTGGTTGTGGAGAACAGTTTAAAAATGTGCCCCAAGGGCCCACTAAAGGCACAGAAATCAGAAGGCAAATAATAAGACTCATCTTTCTATCTATCAGTATTTTCTTGGAGCCTGACTTGTGATTTTGGAATGCTTGGGTTGGTAGTATTGGAGCTCCCATGACACTTTCCCCAAGAGTAAGTCGAACCCCAGTGTCCTGGCCAAATCCCAATTTGGATGATCCCATTCTGTCTATTTAAAATCCTCCCTCGGACTTTCAATGGAATATGGAATTCTTGATCACTGTTCTAAATTTCTTCAGTGAAGCTGTGAACTAGGAACTAGGGCTTGTACAGCCTACCCGAGACAGTTTTATACTTGAGTGGTGGATCATCGCTGTGTATCAACTTTGAAAAGCAGTTTGACGTATTCCTCTGGATTCAGGCGCTGTTTAGGAGTATTTATTATTATTACGATCACAGTGCTGATTAGCATTCAGGGCTATTACTGGAGAATGCCAGAGTATTTTTTCCCAGGATTTAAACTCGGCCACGGGGCCGTTTTTCTACAGAAATAGCACCCTAGAGAGAGCTGTCATTTCTGGATGCTGATTAGCTTTTGCAAGGTTACAGCAAGCAAGACTGATTACCCTGTAGTGAGCCTGAGTTCATTCACCTAATCAGGACAGCCCAGCGGGCGGGTGGGGGGGGGCAGAGGGGGGAGAATGTAACCCTACCTCACAGTTTGACAACTTGGACTGTTCCAGAGTTTTTCTCACACCGTCAAGCTGTAGCAATTCATTATGTTTGATTTTCATTCTTCCAGCACCAGCCGTGGCCGGTCCTTCATTCACTGCGTGTTCTAGTCACATGCAATTACGCCCAGGACTCTCTTGGCTTCAGCAGCCTCTGAAAGTCTTTGAAATTATTTATGCACCTATTTTATTTACTGATTAATCCTAAGAAATTAAGGTTCCTTCAAAAGATCTCATGTTAAGTATACTAAGACAAGCTAAGAAAGCAGGGTGTCTGATCTGCCCTGCCCACTTCACAGATTGTTTGAGTTGGGGATGGGCAGACCAGACTTTCTGAAGGCTGGGGCTAGAAATGAAGCAATGGTCTTGTAGCTAAGGCACTCACCTTAAGAGATGTGGATTCCATTCCCTGCTCTGACAGCTTTCCTGTGTGACTATGGACATGTCACTTGAGCCCTCTGTTATGCTGGAGGTTGGGTGAAACCAATTGCAAGCTGGTTAGTGTAACAGCCAACCCTCATTTAGAATAAATGTAAGAAGCAATGAAGTTTCTTGATGGAATAGATAGTTGAAACAATAGGAGACACCCCCCACAAAAAAACCCCACCAAAAATAAAAATCCATAAGCCACTTGCAAGGCTGGAGTCAGAGTTCTTCTGCCATGTGGTCTGAGGGGTTTTCCTTGGGGTCTGAATGTAAACATGGGGGGCTGAGTATTATTTGGTGGAGCTATGTGTGTGTGTAAGAGAGAGGGAAAGGGCAGGAGCACACAGAATAAGTGGTAAGGAAGCCCCAGAAAAGCACTTGCAGTGTGACCTTGAGAAAAATCTAAGAGAGAGCTTTTGGGCAGAGTGCTGGCTGGAAAGAGGCTTGGAACAGAGAAACTGTCTGCTGCTTTCCTGAACACAGCAGGACTTTGTACATTCTTTGTAAATAGGATTGCAACAAAGAAATTCCTGACTCCATCATCAATTACTCTGTCAAACAGGAACAACCTCCACACCCCCCACACCCCATATACTGACTGACTACTTGGGCCAAAAAGGGTTACACCTTTCTTGATACCACATTTATAAAATTAGGGTATCGTAACTCTTCCTTTGTCTTGTCTTTTTTTAGATTGTAAGCTGCTTGGAGCAGGGACTGTGCATACTTGTACAGTGCCTGATACAAGGAGGCCCTGTCCTTGGGCCCCTGGGTGCTCTGTGATTTCCTCACAAGTGTGCCCGGGGCTGGAGTCAGTCTGGCCATGCACCAAGATGCTTGTGTCCTCTTGCAAATGTCACCTCTGCCCTGGAAGAAAACCCCCTCTCATTGGCTGCCTTCTGCCATCTATCTAAAAGTCCAGGGAGGATGTTAGATAGATGAACAGGAGAGAGTTTCTTTGCTCACAGTTCCAACCCTCTTTCCAGCCAGCACTCTGCCCAAAAGCTCTCACTGTTCATCTCCTGGGGAAGGACAGCCAGTCAGGACGGCTGCAGGTAGAGCCCTGTCCTCAGGAGCCATCCTCAGGGATGAGGAGAGAGCAGAAAGTGCCCCGCAGCTCAAGATGTCTCCCCTTTTCTCCCTCCTCCCCTCCAGTGAGCAAGAGGGTGGCTTTTCTGCTCCTCCCTCCACCCTCCTGCAGCACCTGGCCTGGGAAGGGAGGGGGCAGGGCGATGAATCCCTGCAGCTGCCCACCCCCCGTGGTGGGGGATGAAGAAATCCACGAGGAACAAATGTGGGGCTGGGGTAGGGAGCAGAACTGATGTGGAGGCTGGGAGGAGTGTGTAATTAATTGCTAGCCTTGCGGAGAGGCAGATGTGGGGCTGGGGGGCACCCACAGAATTAATTAATGAGAATGTTGGGGTCTGGGGAGAAGCTGGAAGCTCAGCACCATCAGGCAGCTAGGGAGAGCTCTTGGGCTGGGAGCCAAAATCGCTGTATCCAATACAGTCCGGAGGGTGGGCAATACGAATTCTCTCTCACTCACCCACTCACTCACACACTGTGTGGGGGGGCGGGAGGGGGGCGTTGAAAAAATCAAAAAGCCCCCAAACACAACCTCATCTTTAAAAGAACCCTCATGATTCTGGAGCCAAACTCATGCTTTTTGAACTTTGGGGGTTGGTCATCCAGAATACAGCCGATTAGCCCGATCCCAAATGTATCGGCAAGCACCAGGAAGCTCAGATGATTTTTTAACTGACTTTTTCCCTTTTACATGAACCCTGCTCTTCCCCCCGCCCGGCTCTGTAGAACTGGGGCTGAAAGTTTCTGTGGGCTCGCAAGGGGAACGGGATTGACCAGATCTGATAGTCTCTCCAGTAGAGGGCAGTGGTGCCCAGGCATCCTGCCGGCTAACACATTGCCACGTCTTTATTTAGGCCCTCCAGACACTTGAACAATATGTTTCTGAGCTGTTGCTCTCTCTGCAAAGGGAAAAGCTGGCCCCAGTAATGGTTGCACGCTACGGGATGCTGCTAATGTGTCATCTCATCAGTGGAGACTGAAGTGTCCTTCAGAACAGACGCCGCTCGGTGCGCCTTGTCACAGATGGCTGGGGTGCTGCTTGACTCAGGCCTGCCTCTGGGGCTGAGAAATGCTCATTTAGCATTCGCCGCCTGCCCGCAAGTCTCTCTCCCTAATTAGGGGAACAACACAAAGCGTGCAGACCTCTCAGTCTGATCAGCACCAGGCAGGCGTAGAGGAACGCGACGGGAGCAGAGATTTCAGGATCTGGGCTGTCAAGAATCATTCCACTGAGCACAAAGCAGAAGAGGAAGACCTGTCGGAGGGGATGCTTAGCCAAGCCCAGCCATGCTGCTGGAGTGAAAAAAGTGCTCACAAACATGCCCACCCTCCCTCTGTGTTGTTCCGAATCCATCCCTCAACTGAAACCTATTTCATCCTCCCACTTTTTGACACATGCCGTACGATGAATCCTGGCTTTTTGATGTAGAGGCTCCGGGCGGCCTGCTACTGACCCACCCAAGAGCATGGTAGTACCTGAGCATCTGGGGTCCCATACCTGGGGGTCTGCATTGCAATGTGGGGTCCACCAACTGAGATGTACTAGATAGGAGGAGAATGGATTAGGTATTTGCTTGTCAGTCAATCAGTCATTCCTTGGCTGGGCATTTATTCACTTGCAATAATAATAAAACCAGTATAAAGTAACATAAATTTGCTGCTTCTCTTTAGCGTCTCTCTGGATACTGATCCAGGAGGGATCCCTGGGAACACCAGTGTCTCTTGTTTGTTCCCCACACATTCCTGTCCCAGTTCGCTCTATCCTGCCACCCTCACTCCCTCCCCTTGTTTATTATTATTTAACATTGATATTGCAATAGTGCCCAAAGGCCACAGCAGCCAGGATGGATTGTGCACTACAGGCTGACAAGCTCTTTAAGGGGAGAAGGGTCCAGCCCCACCTGTAACACACTTAGCTCATCTGCCCGGGTAGAGAAAATGATCCAAATCACATGAGAGACATGCAGCTAAACCAGGCCTTTCCTGGTGGAGAGAAGACAGAGGGGGAGACTCCAGGTATGAAGCCCTTGGAGCTGGTGCTTGGTAGAGAGCAGGGAGAGACAAAAAAGGAGCCCAGGATGAGCTGATGGGGAAAGCTGAGCACGGAGGATGGGCTGAACAGAAGACCGACCCTAAGGTAAGGGTAGGGGTGGAAGACTCTGTGTTTGTTTTAGCCTTGGATACTCTGGAAAGAGTGGGCTTTTTTTATGAATGATTTAGCTGGAGGGCCACATCACTGCAGCAACCAAACCAGGCTGGAAGGTCAGGAGATCTGACCTGGATTAGGAGAGACAGAGGCAGCCGCTAGCCTAAAACCAGACAGGGTAGGCAGTGCTGTACAAACCTATCATTACCCCCTTTTGATCTGAGTGGCTAGTCAGGGACCTGGGGGTGTTCCAGGTGGGAGTAGAAACTGACAATGGACTCCGGTAGTTTCTTGGAGGCAGTCGTCTTTATTTACAAGGAACGTATGAAGTCCTGCCTCTGTGAACACAGGAGGAAGCAAAACCAGGGCCGAGCGTCTTGGCTTACAGCCCCAAGCTGCTTTGGCCAGCAGCAGCCATAGCAGCCCTCTCCCTAGCTTCTTCCAGCTTGGAACCCACAAGCTCAGTGGCAAGGAGGTCGGGTCTCTGGATCCCAAATCCCGGATCTGGTGTGGACTGGCTGCAGGGCAAGCAGGCTGCAGGCAGTGTCAGGAGAGCCAGGCTGTCTCCTGTTGCTGGCAGGCTGGTGGCAGGAGGGACAGCTGGTCCTCTCCTTAGGCTTTTTTTGCAAGCTGAGGTTCCAGCAGGCCCGTTGCTGGGCCTGGAAGTGCTGGAGGGAGACCGCCTCTCCTCTCCGCTCCCTGGCTGGTCTCTCCCAGATGGAGGGAAAGCCAGACTATTCACAGCTTCCCTCTTGCTTTCCCAAGCACCTGGGACTCTGCTTGTCATCTGCCTGGCTGTCTTCTGCCCTCTGCTCAGGGGCAACAGGGTGACTGGGAGTGGGGTTTGTTGCATCCTCCTCCCGTTCCCTTTTGTGCTGCCAGAGAAATCACCAGCTCCGGGGTCTGTCGCAGACCCCATGGTGGGCTCCAAAGGCATGTCTGTTCTCTTCGGGCACCGTCCTCTTGCTACAGGGGTGAGGGCTACAACTATAGGATGCAGGTTATAAATACCCATAACATCCCCTCTCTGGAGGCTAGCACCTAGAGTATGTTATGTCCCATGACAACTCTCACTCCACTGAGATCCTTGCAGGGCTTAAACACCAGAGAGTGAGTGAAAGGCAAAGTGGCATCCATCACACCAAGTGTCCCTATTCTTGAGTCACTGAACATTGTGCTCTTGTTAATACCGGTCTCCCAAAGGCTCATTCTGGGACAGAGCAATCGCTCCGTAAATACGACATGATGGGTTCCCACTCACTTTGCCTCTCAGTTTCAACCAAGCTAAATTTACTCTTTCCTAAAATGATTTTTCTAGCTGGCCACTGCTGCAAATTCAACCTGAAACTCTGACTGCGTCCTTCTTTCCTTCATCTATGAGCAGTAATGAAGACTTCGCTGTGTGGGGAATGAGGCAGAGTAGAATCCAGTTTAGTCACCTGTAGCTGAGTTGGCTCTGCAGGGCTTTGTTTGTGTCACTAAGTGAGCAGATGGGAGTGGAAGTCACATGTTTGAGCCAGATTTCACTCTCAGTTACACCAACCTACAGTGATTCAGTTGACCTCCACAGTCCTAATTACATGACAATCAATGCAGAGGGACTTCACTGAAGCAATGATCTTGGTAGTTACGCGGAGTCAATCCAGGGAAACACCACTGAACTCAGCATGCTGAATTCTAGTCTCGTGCCGTGTTTATGCCAGTGTGCTCCTATTGGCTTGATGGAGTTATACCTGATTTACACTGGTGCAAGGATAGGGTGACCAGATAGCAAGTGTGAAAAATCGGGAGAGGGGGTGGGAGGGTAATAGATGTGTCCTTAAGAAAAAGCCCCAAATATCAGGACTGTCCCTGTAACATCAAGGAGGACTTGTGGCACCTTAGAGACTAACAAATTTATTTGAGCATAAGCTCACGAAAGCTTATGCTCGAATAAATTTTTTAGTTTCTAAGGTGCCACAAGTCCCCCTTTTCTTTTTGCGGATACAGACTAACACGGCTGCTACTCTGAAACCTATAAAATCAGAACACCTGGTCACCCTAGGCAAGGAAGACCAGAATCAACCCTGATCAAGTTACTGCATATTTATGCTGATGCACAATAACTGAGATCAGAATGAGGCTTGCAGAGAGCAGAAAGAGGACGTTTTAATTGCATTCACTTCTCTGACATCAATGGAGCTGTGACAAATTACCCCAGCTCAGGTTCTGACCAATAGTATCTAGTGGCATTTAGTTCCCCTCTGAGTTTTTTGGCTGTGGATAGCATTTTGCTAGTGACCATGACGATCTCCTGGAGGAAACATGCTGACCTTGCACTGTACGTGCCAGATGAACATGTCTGCGGATATATGGGCAGGATAGGCCTGGAAAGACTGCCTTGCATGCTGACTATGCTGGCATCGCCTCTGACCATTAGCATGCCCCGAAGAGAGAGAGAGATCCTGGATGCCTTACAGCCACTTTACAGCCAGAAAAATGGTGCCCAAAGTTTGGGGGACACACTGTGCTTCCAGGAATAATACCCTGGCAGTCACTTTCTGATTTCAGCGCCGGGCCAGCCTGTACAGTGAGACACGGGAGAAAACTTTGGCACCTCTATATAATGAGGGGAAACTAAGCGCTAATGATGGTGCAGATTTAATACCATGAAGCTTGATTGCTGTAATGCTCTCTCACTTAGTGCTCACAGCAGGGACTCTCCCTGGCTTGAGCTACCATGACCAGGAATCACCCCTCGCCCCCGTATTTGACGCTGACTGTTGAGGAACAGTCTTGCAGCTTGCACACTGTCTTGCAGCTGGCCCTGTTGAATTTCGTGCCCTTTCCTGGTGTGGGAAGGACCTCCAAGGGCAAATCCACCCAGCCCACCGCTGCGAGCTTCCCAGCCCAGTTTGACAGACTTGGGCTTGCACTAAAATTCTGAAACGAGCTGTGTAGACCATGCTTCAAAGTTGTGACTCGAACTGGCACTCAGGTCTCTGTATCCTAGTGGGAGTGGTGGGCTTCAGAGCCCGAGCTGCAACCTCAGAGCACCATCTACACCACGGTTTTTAGAGCACTAGCATGAGCCGCACAATCCCAAGGCTGTTGACCCGGGCTGGGAGACTTGCTGCCACGGGCCGTGTAGATGTACATACCCCTAGAGCCGTGGCTTGATGGCCCAAGCACCACCTGCTCTTTAAGGATCCTGTCATAAATATAAAGGGAAGGGTAAACCCCTTTGAAATGCCTCCTGGCCAGGGGAAAGCTCCTCTCACCTGTAAAGGGTTAAGAAGCTAAAGGTAACCTCGCTGGCACCTGACCAAAATGACCAACGAGGAGAAAAGATACTTTCAAAAGCTGGGAGGAGGGAGAGAAACAAAGGGTCTGTGTGTCTGTCTATAGTCTGTCTTGGCCGGGGATAGACCAGGAATGGAGTCTTAGAACTTTTAGTAAGTAATCTAGCTAGGTATGTGTTAGATTATGATTTCTTTAAATGGCTGAGAAAAGAACTGTGCTGAATAGAATAACTATTTCTGTCTGTGTATCTTTTTTGTAACTTAAGGTTTTGCCTAGAGGGGTTCTCTATGTTTTGAATCTAATTACCCTGTAAGATATCTACCATCCTGATTTTACAGGGGGGATTTCTTTATTTCTATTTACTTCTATTTTTATTAAAAGTCTTCTTGTAAGAAAACTGAATGTTTTTTCATTGTTCTCAGATCCAAGGGTTTGGGTCTGTGGTCACCTATGCAAATTGGGGAGGCTTTTTAATCCAACATTTCCCAGGAAAGGGGGGGTGCAAGTGTTGGGAGGATTGTTCATTGTTCTTAAGATCCAAGGGTCTGGGTCTGTAGTCACCTAGGCAAATTGGTGAGGCTTTTTACCAAACCTTGACCAGGAAGTGGGGTGCAAGGTTTTGGGAAATATTTTGGGGGGAAAGACGCGTCCAAACAGCTCTTCCCCAGTAACCAGTATTAGTTTGGTGGTGGTAGCGGCCAATCCAAGGACAAAGGGTGGAATATTTTGTACCTTGGGGAAGTTTTGACCTAAGCTGGTAAAGATAAGCTTAGGGGGTTTTTCATGCAGGTCCCCACATCTGTACCCTAGAGTTCAGAGTGGGGGAGGAACCTTGACATATCCTCATGTAACCCCTCTAAGATGGAAGGAGGTTTTTCATTCTGCCCTCTGATGAACCGCTCAAGAGGGTCTGGGAGGCAACCGTCGATCGCTGGATCATGGTGTATGCATAAGAGGCCTAGCCAGGTGCGTGATGAATCTGCTTGTGACTGACAAGCCCTATTCGAGAGCAACACCGCTTGTTACAAGTTTCACTGATCCGTGTATTGTCTGAGTTGGACTCCAAGATTACAGCACATTGCTTTCTTCTTTCTCGCTTTGCTTCCATCCTCTGGGTCAAAGCCGCTTCCTGGTGAGCTGCGCCCAGTGCCAGATGTTCCCTCCCGGCTGAACAGGATTCTGTGCGCTCCTCCCAGCTTTCCACATTGACTTCATATCATTTTTACACACACCGTGATACTGCCATAAAGGGCAACCCCCATCACAAACCTCACTGTACAAAATATTCTTAGAGGTACGATCTCCTTCCATTCTTCTGACGTGACCAAGCCCATCGCAACGTCCTCTTCTTATTAAGGGGGTATTAACTTAATAAAGGGTCTGATCCTGCTAAATTACTGTCCACTAAGACTGAGCTAAATCAGGGCCAGATGCTCAGCTCAGCTATACTGATGTCACTTCAGTTGAATTGCTATGGATGTAAACCAAATTTACACCAGAGCGGACTTTGATTTTACTCAAGCTAAACTCCCAATGAGCAAAGACTAAGAAAAAACAAAGGGTCGGATGAACTGCCCAACATTCCAGAAAAACCCAAAGGAAGGATTTAATAATAATGCCTTAGGTAGGAGGTTAGGTGTGCAATTGTCCTCTTGGACTGTCTTGGCTATGCTGTCATTTGTAGATATGTTAGTTCTCCATACATTTATAAAGCCACTAATTATCACCGGAGCTATTTGCTGACGGTTCTGAAGTAGCTCCATAATGAAGAGGAAGCCCATGTATTTGTTAACCTATGGAAAATAATTGCCTGTCACTTAACCGAACATGCTTTGCCCCTGAAACACTTGCTCTTTAGCACTTTTTTAGCTGCACTTCTTGAAATGCCACTTGTAATTTCCATTCCCTCGAAGGTCTCTTTCTCTGCTGCTGTGACGTGAGCTGAAAACTATACTCCTCAAGAGGAGACAAATGTCCTTCCAGTTTTGCTGCTGTGAAAGGATAGCAAATAATATTAAACATAGTTGTGTTGGTTTAGCAAGACCTCATGGAGGCAGATACACTGAAGTCAATAAAGTCGGGCTGATTTACACCACTCCCGCACTGGCCCTATAACATTTGTGTCAAGGTCTCACACAGTTGCACTAGGCGATGGAAGTTATATTACCCCTCACATGCTAGCTCTGTTAAACTTTTACTGTTTCCGGTGCCTGTAAAATTAACACTGATTACCATCCTTAGCCTCTATTGATGCGGGGGTGGGGGACACACATTTGCTCAGGTAATTGACTCAGAAGGTAATTTAATGGCAAGGCGAGCCAGGGAACATGAGATAAATACTACCGCTGGACAAAGCCAACCTGTCAGAAGTCCCAGGTTAAGGGTTGCTGCTCAACGTGTACACAATAAGCCGTCTTTCTGGGTGGGTGGCTTGGAATGGATTGGCAACGTGAATGTAAACACTCTGAGCCAAAGCAAATGTGGAGCAAAACAAGTTCATGTCACAGGGCCAGTGCTGGAGGAGGAGGGAAACTGGATTGCCTCATGGGTGTGCCACTGTTTTGCCGTGCCTCCCTCAGGGCACTCCGCCTCTGCATCAGGAACCAAAAGGAAAACGGAGGTTATGGGAATACACAGTCCCAGAAGGAAACCCACAGGAGACTGGCTCAAGGTATTGTACACTTTTGAGGCATATTAACAATTACCAGAATTCCTTTGTGGATCGGGAAGGAACTTTATGCATCACAATGTTATTGTCTTTGCACCTTGTGCTCCCCTGTTAACCGTTTAGGGCATTAGACAGGCCAATGTAAATCAGTGTAGCAATGCTGCTGTCAATTGAGAGATTCCCGTTTTCACCAGCAGAGGGTCTCAGCCCTGCATATGTAATTGAAAATCATTATACTTCAGTGGGTTGGAATCTCTTGTGCTTGAAAAGCCTCTTTTGGATAATGGATTTGGTTGGTGGGTTTTGGTTTTTTTTGTTTGTTTTTTTTTGGGGGGGGGGGTCGTTGCTTTTGCTAGGAAGCCTTATACAAATGAGGCTTATTGGGGAAAGGCAATTGATTGGCAGCCTGCATTTCCAAGAAAACTAACCTCAAAGCTCTAAGAGATCTTGAGGTGTTAGCATATTGGCACAGAGTGGGGTAGGTGTGAGTCAGCCCATGGTGTAATGGGGATGGGGGGAGAGACAGATCCAAAGAACTAGCGTGCTGCCAAAAATGGCTCCTCATAGGGAGGAGAAGAGCAGGCAAGCGCTGCCTTGGCACGGCTCAGCTCCTCGGCAGAAAACACCTCCTTGAAACAAGCGACGGACCTATTTGCAATCAGACAAAACTAATTTCAAATAGCAACCCTCGCATTTCAATGGAAGAGTGTAGATGCCAAGGGTGTGTTCTCATTCTTTGGGGAGGGCTCCTTCCAGAGCTGAGGGCCCTGCAGGGGGTTAGCAAGCCCGGCCTCGCATCCCACTCTCTGAGCCAGCAGACTGCCATTTGTTACGCTGGGCTTGGGAAAAGCCTGCCCTGCTCTAGGGCTCTGTGTGCGTGTGAGTCCCTTAGAGAGGGGTCACGCCCGTAATGGAGCAACAGAGGAACTTTTCTTTTTAGGAAATGACTGGTCCTGAGAGAGGCTGAGCATCGGGGAGCCACTCTGGGCCAATTCCTGAAGTCCATTGATTTGGGGGAGACTCTTGTTTTTATTTTGTGGTTTCTATAGTGCCTTGCAGCCCTGCTCATGGGCCAGGACCCCGTTGTGCTAGGCGCTGTAGGTACAGGATTTAATTCAGTGGGAGCTGCAGCTGCTTGGCATGTCTCCAGATTAGGCCCTTATGCACAGCATAAGATAAATGGACTCAAATCTCATGCACAAGGGTGCACTAGAGTTGCCTGCCGGGGCCAGGAGGGAAATCCACCCACTTGGTGGATTGTCTAGTGTTGCCCAGTTAGCAAAGTGCATTCTGGAGCTGGAATGCTGTGTAGTCACTCTCTCGAGAGGCATGGCAGATCCTGAACCCGGGGACCTCAGCACAAGACTCTTCCACCTGCAGGAAGGGAGCAGCTCCACGGTCGGGAATTCTTCAACAAGCATTTGTTAGCCGGAAAAGGGCAATTTGTCGGAACCGAATCTTTTCCTGGGCAAGGGTCAGCTCTGACCACTCCCCTAGTATGATTTTTTTTTTCAGGTTTCAAAATTGTTGAAACGTCCCATTTTGAAACCCATTTTTAGGATCCAAAATGATTTTTTGTTTCACAATGAAATTTAATTTATAGTTAAAAAAAAAGAAGTAAAAGGTGGAAATGGAAATTAAACACTTGGATGGAGATTTGGGGCGGGGCGGGGGGGTTGTTTCTGGATGGGAAACACTTCAAAATCTTGAAAATCCTCCTGGGACAGGAATAGTATCTCCCCCAGCACTCCCCATTACTTGGGCGGAGCAGTAAACTCTTCTCATTCTACGCAGGCAAAACCCCCTGCTGTGGTAGGGTAAGTTACAGGTCATCTTTGCTGCTGGGAGGGAAGCTTACAAATCTGGAATAGCAACCAACTGGACCTCTTATTATTAAAATTGCTGGGGACTGAGCTCCTTGAAACAAGGGCTGAGTACCTCTTGGCTACAACCACACATTAGTGTGTGAGCTCTGGTAATATGCCTACATCCTGACCCAGCACCCTGCTATTTTATCCAAATCCCCCGACCAGTCACATCCCAGATGTGGGTTACGTGGTATCCGTGTTACGTGACTTTAGGAGAAGGAGAAGTAGCCACTGGAGACTGGATTGACACAGCAGCTTGGACATCTTTGAACACTGTCATTTCAGTCATGGAGCTAATTGGAGGTGCCGGCGTTCAAGCCGGGGTGCAGACAAGCCCTTATTCTTAGCCAGTGAGGTGCTAGGGAAGAGGTTTTGTTGGCACTTTGAATCACTACAGTGAAAATCTTCTGTGCAAGTGTAACCCACTCTCGAGTGCATGTTACCAGGTGGCCTCTCTGTGCCTCATTTGCAGAGGATGTGAGTCTGTTACTGCCCTCGTTGGAGTGGCTTGACTCTTTCTCTCAAGCTGTAGCCACTCACACTACACTCTGGAGGTCCCTGGCTCACTCCATGATGTGTCAGCCAAGAAGGTGGCCAGGCTGTCAGACAAGCCCATCAGTTCCATGATGGCTGGGGAGACTTCCCCATTGTGAAAAATCAAGCTGACATCCATGATGGTGTGAGAGCGACCCACACAGCAACTTACTCCCACATCTTTATGGTCTCACGCCCCAGGAGCTCCCAGCTCTTTTTGCTTCCTCCCTTCACTTCACTTCCCTCCCTCCCTTCAGCTCTTAAAGGGTCTCAGATACATTCCTTATTTTTCCCTACGTGCCTACAACTGGTGAAACTGAGGCAACCCATGGAAGTGACTCCCCCTTTGTCAGTGGCACAGTTGTTAAGAATCAGGAATGGCAAGGGCTGGTTTCCTGCTCTAGCCACGAGCCTTGCTCCCTCGCCTTCATCCTCCTTGCGTTGCGCGAGCAGCAGATGTTTCAGGGCAGTTCCAGAAGCTGGAAGAATCAGCTGCTCTTTGAATGTGTCGGATTGCTTTCGTTCCTTTCCCCTGCGGGGCGGGGGGCTACCCTGAATTGGAGCAGCAGCCAGGGAGCAGCAGCCAGGTCCTGCTTGGCTTGAGATTGACAGGATACAGGGCTGCACACCCATAGATGCAGAAGTCCCACCTGCCAGCCAGGGAATGTCCCAAGCTGCACCTGGTGGCACATGGCACTGACAGGATGCAGTGAAGGAACTGGATTTACCAGCTTGCCACACCTTAGAGCAATTACAGCTCCCTGACAAACCCAGAGTGATCTATGCCTGCTCCCCCTACTAACGCCCAGAGACAGCTGCTTTCCCAGGTTCATTCCCCAGCTCTTTGCAGGTGACTGTACTTGATGCTCATGCAAGTCAGGCGAGTTAACTCCGTCAGTGCCAAATATGTATGTGACAGCTCCCAAGACAGGGTAATACAAATGTTACTCCTTGCTATCTGCATTTAACTCCTGTTGATGGGAATGGAATTTAGAAGCTCATATCGAGTGGTCCAGGGTCGTCGTGTGCGGTTTGATTTGATGTCAGGTAGCAGAATACAATAATAATTAAGAGCTTATATTTATACATATAGCAATTTTCCTCCTGAGAGATCAGGAAGCACCTTGCAAACTGCACAGAAATCACTTTAATAATAAATTGTCCTAATAATACTTTTCCCGCTGCTGAAATGCAGCTGGTTCTGGCATGGAATGCTGCAGTTTTCTGCAGGACATAAAACCAGCACACAGCCGTTTAAGGCAGGATGTATGGCCCTGCTGTGGAGAACAGTGCCCGGGGATCTTTAATGACTGCAGGTGGCTAGGCCCTCAGGTTTGTGTCTCATTAACTTGGGTGATTTGCCAACAAGACTCTTTGCTTATGAAGGGCTTGAAAGAAAATTTGCTTATCTAAATAACAGGTCCTGGACTCTCGTTCAATTCAACTCTCTGTTCTCTTCGTGCACCAGGGGGCACTGTGCCATGTATGAATACGTGCCAGCGGCACTCAGGGGTACATTTTTATTTCACCTGCCAGTTATTTGAAAAAAGAAGTTGATGGAGTTTATCTTGAAAAAAAGAAAAAAAAAAAGCTAAATTTGGGTCCCAGAGCCTGTGTGGCTGTTTTAAATATGCACTCTGCAGCTTTCGGGACCCTGAGCCTGATCCAACTCCTGTAGAATGGAAAGGCCAACCACAAGCATTCCAAAATCACTTCAGCCCCCCTTCCCCCAACAAATAAGCTTGTCTTTAAAATCATGAATTTAAAAAAAATAATAACTCTTGGGTTCTTTTTATTCTCCTTCTAATTTTTGAGCCTATAAATCACCGTTGGGTCATGTTTTCAAGCTTTTCTCTGCAGCCACGATGGCGGGAAATGTCCTCTTTTTATAATAACTGCTGCTGTTCTCACTTAATCTCGGGACTCCAGCAGCTGGGGATAGAATCATGAGTGTTGACGATGTCACTTCAACAGCAGTCGGAACTAGGGTTGCCAACCCTCCCGGTTTCACCAGGGGTCTCCCAGAATCAGGTCCTATTTCCTGGAGGCTACTGAAGCTAATCCATGAGATTTTTAGGGCACTAAAAGTCCGGCAGTGCAGCAGGGCTAAGACAGGCTCCCTGCCTGCCCTGGCTCTGCGCTGCTCCCAGAAGCAGCCTGCACATCCCTGCGGCCCCTGGGGAGGCAGGGGGTCTCTGCGCACTGCCCCAGCACTGACTCCGCAGCTCCCATTGACTGAACTGCGGCCAATGGGAGCTGCAGGGGCAGTGCCTGTCAGGGAGCCTGCCTTAGCCCCGCAGCACCGTCAACCGGGAGCCTCCCGAAGTAAGCAGCTCCCTGCCACAGCCCACACCCCGACCCCTCCTGCCCCAGCCCTGAGCCCCCTCCCACACCCAACCTCCCTCCCAGAGCCTGTACCCCACGCCCCCACCTGCACCCCAACCCCCTGCCCCAGCCCAGAGCCCCCTCCCACACCCAACCTCCCTCCCAGAGCCCGCCCCCCTGCAAACAACTGCAGCGTGTTTGGTTTTGTGTGATTAGACAATTGGCAACCCTAGCCAGAACAGGCCCTGTACAATTTATTCTTTGTATTGTGATGGAACCTCAGAGTGCAGAAAGTTGGCCCCTACCCCAGTCTAAGTATGTTGTGGGAAGATCTAGTCCCAGCATGTTGTAGGTTCAATTATATTTCCCCAGCCCATATTCTCGGAGTGATTTCTGTTTGGTACCCATCAAAATAAACGTGACATCCTAAGTCCATTTATTCGTTAATTCAAGGTCTTTCAAGTCCCTTTAATCCTGATTCCCTGAACTCGCTTATCTGAGCCACCTTCCAAACCCTGTGAGGGTTTGCCCATCCTTAGCTTGGCATATTACAAGGCAGGACTGAGATGACTGGCTCAGTACAGGATGCCGATGTATGCTGCAGGCAGGGATCCACCAATTGCCCATGTGCCAACAGTGTTATCTGCCACCCTGTGTTTCTCGATCTCCCCCACTGACACTCTCCCAACCCTGTTAATTATTAAAGGAGAATAATGAAGGAAAACACACATCAAAGTCCAGTGTGAGAGAGAGACAATCAGCAGTTCATTTGCAGCCATGAGCCAGCCCACCCCAGCCACCACAGAGCCACCTGGCCAGCCTGGACAGAGGAACCTTACCTTCGAGGTTGTGGACATCATTGTTGTCATCATTTATTTTGTCTTCGTCCTTGCCGTTGGGATATGGGTGAGTCCGGGAGCTCAATGATTTGCTTCCATTAGGGGACAGAAGACAAGCAGTGTGTGTAATCAGCTATGGGCCTCGTGTGTGTGCAAAGATATCTGCTTATAATCAGCCTGCTATTTTATATGTACATAGCACTTATGTAGGGCCAGATAGTAGCAGGACTTGACTGGTATGCTAGGGCGTTGAGAGTAGGAACATTTTCCCCTACACTCCCAGGCAGCTCTGATTCCATTCCCTGCAATCCCCTGAACGGCATTGAGGGAAGGTTAGTGCCACCAGAATTGCAAAGTATCCCATAATGGACTGGGGAGAAGGGGTGAGGCTCCCCATGGAATGGCTGCAGAATGGCGAGCTGGGAGACTTGCCTGGCGTAAGAGGGGGAATGAAGAGAAAAGGACTGAATCGGGCATTGGAAAATTTGGAAAGATGATTATTTGATCCCTATTTTCTTTGACCCAGCCTACTTGGAAAAGTGACCTAGCGGCCTGGCTGGGGAAGCCTTTTTGTACTCCTCACATGTGCACTCACTGGGAGATTGTTAAATGGATTCAGAAGCCCCATCACCCAGTGAGAGGGTAGCTTCTATCCAAGCCGGCAGCCAGCATACATAGGAATGGGGAGAAGGAAAATGGAAAACGTAGGCCTTCACACCCCAGTCTCAGGTTCCCCATGCATCTGCTGCAAGCATGGACCAAACCTTTTGACTCCTCCGAGTGGCAATGCTGCTCCATATCCTGGGTACCAAGATGCAGATGAGGTTGTCGCACAAATCAGAGCGGAGCAACAACTCACTGCTGGTTGGTAACTTTTGGGTACAATGTCCTGACAAACCAAGGGGGTTTCCAACTTGCAAAGTAACAAGCAGGCCTCCAG
The DNA here is from genome assembly GCF_965140285.1 of Lepidochelys kempii. Lineage (NCBI taxonomy): Eukaryota > Metazoa > Chordata > Testudines > Cheloniidae > Lepidochelys > Lepidochelys kempii. Next base: position 100,573,092 of record NC_136387.1, on the reverse strand, counting down.
CTCAGAAACCAATGAGGCTTGTTAGCTCAGGCTAGTGTTAATAATGAGCTAACAGGAAGCATTCCCCTTCTCACTGGCCAGAAGCGTTGGCTGGGAACATGCAGGGGACAAGCTGTACGTTTCCTGGGAAGCTCGGGAAGGATTGGTCTTCCTAAGGCTCAGTTCCACTCAGAGTTCCCCCTAGAATGGGGCAACTCTTCAGTGCCCCAGTGCAATCCCATGTGCACTATGTAATACGCAGTCTGGGGTCTCCGACAAGGTGATCTCTCCGACGTCCCAGGAATGGATGGGCTACAGCCGGAGGTTTCACCCCGCTGGACGGTACTGGAGGGTATTATTCCCCTGTTTTAACTGCACCTTGAGCGTCTGCCAAATGGTTTATTGAATCCTCCAGAAGCCAAAGCACTGGATGGCCTGGACACGGAGAGGGAGTCAATTCTAGCAGTTGCTGGGAGGGCAGACCTGGGATGACTCCCAGCATGTTGCTGGCAGGACGGCTGGAGAGCGGGGCCAGTGTGATGGACGGGAACCCGTGGGGGGGAAGCACTTAATGTTTGTTCTGTTTTTCAGTCATCCATACGGGCAAGCCGGGGGACAGTTGGAGGGTATTTCCTGGCTGGACGGTCCATGACATGGTTGCCTGTGAGTCTGATGCTTCCACTTGTTACTTAAAAATTGGGTTTCAAGCGAATCCAGGTACCTGATAGAAAGGTCTGGGGACAGGCACAGCAAGGCGGTACCCACCTCACACACCTCTGCCCAGGAGTCTCAGCCCTGAGCTACAGGGACCCCCAACCACAAAGTACCCTCCCCCCACAGCTCTGCCCAGGAGCCTAAGCCCTGAGCTACAGAGACCCCTACTTGGAGAAAACAGACAGTTCAGTCTCTCTGGTCTTTTCAATTCTTAGCTTTTTTGCTCAGGTCAGAGGCAAGGGGATACCTGGTGATGTGGCTTCTGTGATGCAGCCCCAGCTGCCCATGAGGAGCTGGATTTAGATCCTCCCCCTGTTCCCAACTCACTTCACACACAGCTGCAGAACAGCCGTGGGAGCATTAAATGACTCAGGTCTGCATGATGCTGTAAAAATCATGTAGAAACTACAAAGAAAACAATCGTATAGCAGAGCCCTTTGCCTCTACCCTCTCCGGGTGGGGGAAAGTCTACGCTATTGACTGTGCGAGGATTAAAACTCGGCTCCAAACCACAAAAATACAAATCTCCAAAATGATTCACGAGAAAGGAACAAAGCTCTTAAAGGGCACACTTTTGTGGGAACGAAAGGTACACCTAAAAGTTATTTAAAAGTTTTAAAAGAATAAAGGTGTCACAGGAATAAATAATCTTTTCCTCCAATTGCAAAATATACAGCCATATCTCTCTCTAGTGAGTCGCTGGTATCGGAATACAGTTTTCAACCAAAAACTTCTTTCTCTGTGTACACAGTGCCCATAAATCCTCTAGGCTATGTTTTCAACCTCTTCTCTTGGAGAGGCGTACGTATATATAACAACTGTCATTGCTTTCATGTGCTCTGTGCTCCAATTTCTCCCAGGTGACGTTTAGGGAAAAGCGTAGGGGGTGTTTTTGTGACTAGAGCGTGGAAGGTTTAAAAGATGTTGAAAGGAAACTGGCTTTTCCCAGGATCCTTACTGTTCTTATTTCTCATTGTGTTTGGTGGCTCGGCTCACTCCAGGAGCTAATATGGCCAAGTGGTTAGAACACATGAGTGGGTGCTAGGAGAGCTGGGTTCCAGCCTTGGATCTTCTACTGATTCACTATCTGGCAAGTTGCTTAGATCAAAAGCAGCCTCTGAGTTTGCCTGCTTCTGTTTTCTGGGCCCAACTTGAGATACTTTGGGCTTGATTCTCAGAGGCGCTGAGCCCCACTTTAGTCCAGGTGTGACTGTTTTAATACTGACTCCTGAGGAAACATATGATGCAACATGGCAGGAGGTCTGCTCTGCTGCTGAAGGTGCTGTCCTCTGACCACTTTTGATAACTGAAGCATCCCGGCACTCTCTGCAGGAGTTGGGAGGTTAACCCCAGCGTCCCAGCTAAATTCCAGTTTGGGTGGCAACATTCTGGCAACTTCAGGGTTTCAGCTTTGAGCAATAACACCCTAAAGGGTTTGGTCATGAGAGATGGTCTCCAGGGCAGGCCTCTCATGTGATATCACAGCAGCTGAGATCAGCTGAGGTGCCAATAGACCCTCCCGTTTAACCAAAAGGGTTGGCCAAACCGCATTTCCACCTAATGACCCCCCAACTTTGGAACTAATCTCCCCTCCTGATCTGACAGAGCCCATATTTGTTTACAGTATTTCCATCCCATAGCCAACAGCCTGAAGGTGGAAGAAAAATGGCAAACAACCCAAAGTGAGGCTCCTGAATCCAGATTCAGGCACTTAAATCAATGTGGCCTTTCAGAGGCTTAGGGGCCCTGAAGTTCCCATTGACTGAGGTGCGAGCTTCAGCTACCCTGAAGGTCAAGTCTCATTTATTTAGCTGTCTAAGCATGGCCTTAGGAGCCTGATGGTAGGAAGCCAGATTTGAAGATTTTGGCCTATAGCTTTTGTTCTCTTCCACCAATGTAAACCAGGAGTAACTCCAGTGAAGCCTGCAGTTCTCTCTGTGTAAAAACCACTCTCAGTGAAGGCAGTCAGACCCACAGAACCTGCCTTTCCTCTATCACTGATTCCAACCCCCGCCCCATGTATCTCCATTGAGTTTGATGATGTTACTCATGATTTTACATTAGTGTAACAGAGGGCATGATCCCTCTCCCACTGAAGTTTTTCTCCATTGACTTTAATGGGAGCTGGAGTGGGGTCTGAGGATAAACAAGGGGTGGGCAAACTACAGCCCACTGGCCGCATCCCGCCCTCCATCTGATTTAATCTGGCCCTTGAGTTCCTGCTGGGGAGCAGTGTCTGGAGCTTGCCCCGCTCCAGCTGGGAGTAGGGTCGGGGGCCACTCCGCACGCGCATGCCGCAGCTTCCGGAAGTAACGGCATGTGCCCCCTCCGGCTCCTACGTGTAGGGACAGCAAGGGGGCTCCGCACGCTGCCCCCACCCCAAGCACCACCCCCACAGCTCCCATTGGCCAGGAACTATGGCCAATGGGAGCTGCAGGGGCGGTGTCTGCAGATGGGGCAGTGCACAGAGCTGCCTGGCTGTGCCTCTGCATAGGAGCTGGCGGGGGGACATGCCACTGTTTCTGGGAGCTGCTGGAGAAAAGTGCCGCCTGGAGCCTGCACCCCTAGCTCCCTGCCGTGCCCCAAACCCTGCCCCAGCCCTGATCCCCCTCTGTGCCCTGAATTCCTCAGTCCCAGCCCAGAGCACCCTCCTGCACCCCAAACCCCTCATCCCCAGCCCCACCCCAGAGCCTGCAGCCGGAGCCCTCACCCCCCCGCACCCCAACCCCCTGCCCCAGCCTGGAGCCCCCTCCTGTACCCTGAACTCCTCAGTTCTGGTCCCACCCCAGAGCCCGCACCCCCAACCACAGCCCTCACCCCCTCCTGCACCCCAACCCCAATTTCGTGAGCATTCATGGCCTGCCATACAATTTCTATTCCCAGATGTGGCCCTCGGGCCAAAAAGTTTGTCCACCCCTGGGATAAGCCGTAGGGTAAATACAGTGGTGACAAGGGTCAAATGGGCACCCTCCCCATGGTCTCGTGATGGGCCGTGGAACCGCAGACAACCATTTCCAGGGCTTCAGGATTATTTTTCTTGGAGCATCTGTGTCTTCCTGTGAGTTGGACACACGCACTACTAGAATAAATAACAGGGCCACTGTCTCACTGCGCTACATTTTCTGTGTTTCTTACATCGGTGTCCGATACAGTCGGATGTGTGGATTAGAGAAGGTATTTACGTTCCTTGGGAATCAGTATATTTACCCAAGATACAATTTCATGTTACACCAGTCAGCCTTTTAATCGGCAGTTTACTATATGGAGAAGCAGGGCAGTGTTCGTTCTAGCCACGGCTTCCGGCTTCATGCAATATTAATATTTTAACTTTCTCGGAAGGTGAGGAGCAGGGTCAAACTCTATTACTCTTTGCTCAGAGCTCATATTAGGAATCTGCTGTTCAGACAAGGTGTGGTTGGAAAGCAAACTTTCCGCAGGAGGGAAGCCAAAGCTTTGGCAATGCACGGCCAGATTTATCCCTGGTGTATCTCCACTGATGTCAGTGGCCACCTGGGATGAATTCGGCCTGTGTAGAGGTGTGGCAAGTCTTTGTCCCAAAGGAGAGTGATACTTAAAGCCAGGGGTGCTTTATTCTATGGGAAGAGCAGCGTATCCTGCTTTCATCTAGTTAAGGGATCACTGGACCATGCTAGGGGCAGTGTTAAATTAACCTGAGGTGTTAGCATTTTCCAGACTGCTGCAGTTTTCCATCTATATGTGTTTGAACCCACATTTATGCATGGGTTGCAGCCTTCCCAGGGTCACACATTCTTTAAGATCCATGCAACATTCTTTCCATGCAAGTGTTTCTTGAACCACGCAAGATCCGGGCTTGGAGTGTAAATATTTGCCTATAGAAAGGTACTGGATTCTCTCAGGTTATAAATGCAAAAGTCCTTTTTTCTTTTTTTCTTTTTGCAAGCCTTCACTTCCTGGCTACCCCAGTGGGAATACTGGCATGATAACTACTCAGGGGGCAACATTGTTCCCATTTGAAATCAGTGGGAGTTTTGCCGTTCAATTCCATGTAGGCAGGATTTCACCTCCATTCCTACTTGGTCAGAAGTCCATTGGCTTTTTCCGGAGGAAAAACTAAGGCCCAGATGATCCTCAGCTGCCCCATAGATGGAGGGCACACTGTAGGTGAGGCTCCTCTGCTTTCCTTCAGCCACATCCCAGCTGCCATCTCCTCCCTAACCCCATCCTAGACCCTGCAATGGCGTCTCCATGGGTTTGGGGGCCATACAGGGACGGGGTGGAGATGGAGGGGACCCGTGAGGAGGTTACACATAATGTCATCCCTCTAATCCCTTGGAGTTTAAGGCTGAAACTGTGTCATCTCAGCATGGTTCCCTCTGGGGCACAATGGGGACACTCTGTTGTTTCAGCTCTGATAGATCCATGTGGCCAGGAAGCTGGGGTGGGGCACAAGGCCCAATGCAGAGGCTCAGGGCCTGCTCCCGAGAGAGATGCTAGGTTTGGGGACAGGTCTTCACAGACTGTTGGGTGGGGATAAGGGTGGGGGGAAGAGAAATGCTGTGGGAGGTGGGGTTTCTGTGGGGGGATCCTCACAAAGATTTCCTCCCTCACAATCCCCTGTGTAGATCTGACCAGGGCAGGGGGCTCTGGGCCTGTAAGGACATCAGAGTTTGGCCCACCGGGAGAAAGGGGGTTGGTCTCACAGTATTTCCAGAGGAAAGTGCCAAATGCCTGCACCCCCTGACTTTGTGAGATTCTGAGAGCAGGGAGATTTGAATAAGGTCTGCCCACAAGCCCCTCCCTTTTCACCCCGCGTATCCAAGCCTCCTGCGTTTCATCGATCTTTGTCAAACATGAGCCTTTCTGCTAACAAAGGGTGACGAAAGGAACAGAACTTAAAGGAGCCCCAGGGGCACGGTGTCTGCTATCACCAGCCAGGGCCCCAGCTGCGAGGGAGTGTTTGATTTGCATAACCTCTGCTGAATGGACATTTTTATAACTGCCCCTCCGGTTATCTTGCTGAGCCGCACGGACAGCAGCCAATAAGACAGCCCAGGGAGGTCGAGCGGCGCTGCCCTGCAGATGTGGTATCAGCCCAACACCTGCTAACGTGACAGGCACTCACAAATGTGGGCAGTTCTGCATCCATCACTCCCGTTGGGTTGCATTTCAATGGGGCACCTCGCGAATAAGAGGAGCAGAGTCACGGCCTGGGCATAAGCATGAGGAGTGATCACATGAGGCTACATTGCACATGGTGCATTTGTGTCACACTTTGAAGCTGAAAGTGCTTTACAAACCAGCAGCTAAACTCAGACGCTGATCACACATGGAGGGGGCCTTCCCTCCCTGTAGGGCATCTCAGACACTGCCATGGTGCCAGCCCGTTCCCCAGACATTGCAACTAGCCCCTCTGCTAGTCTGGGAGGCGGGACCTGCACAGTGGGTGGGGACTGAATAGACCAAGGGAGGTGTAGGTGGAGTTCAAGGATGCAAATTGCTCTCACACATGCACCTCCCCCACCCCAAGCTTGCAGACCTCATCCAGGAAACATGCCACCACCTGGAGCTGCATTCATTCTTCCCTGGGGACTCTGCTGTGGTTGGGGATCCCCCTTTAGAGGCGGACCGAGGGCACCCCTGTTAACACGACTCCATCTCACCCACTTTGTCAGGGTGGCACATAGGGTAACAGCTGCAGCAGAGGAAGGGGATCTCCAGTGGGATGGAGCCCAAGGGAGCAACAGCGTCTGGGGCGGGTCCCGCAGCCTGCATCGATACTCTGGGGGCAAAGCAATAAATGTGTGGGGAGATTCCTTGCACTTCATGGAATACCCATAGATTGGAATAAGCCATAAAGAGGGTCCGCAATAATGTACATGTTTACAATACATAAACTTAAAAGGGAACAAGAGCTTGTTTCAAATGGGCCCCATCCTGAATCTGTGCTCGGACCTTATCCATCTATTTACCTATGTAACTGCTGTGGTATCCCTCACTGGTGTATCTGAGCTCCTCGGAATTCACGAAGACAACTCCACCGTGGTGTCTGTCGAAGGGGGGAGGGATAGCTCAGTGGTTTGAGCATTGGCCTGCTAAACCCAGGGTTGTGAGTTCAATCCTTGAGGGGGCCATTTAGGGTTCTGGGGCAAAAATTGGGGTTTGGTCCTGCTTTGAGCAGGGGGTTGGACTAGATGACCTCCTGAGGTCCCTTCCAACTCCGATATTCTATGAATCTATGAAGGGAAAACTCCCACTGAAGTCAGTGACTGAATGAAAACTGACTGGATGAGGGCCGGCACCAGGGGGCAGACTCAGATATGGTAGAGTACTTTAAGAAGTCAAAGCACGGTATCCTTTAAAAAAAAAATCCACCAGACAGCAGCTCCGACGTGACAGCAGGATGGGCCATAGGGAAGTGCTTTATGTTGCTTAGAAACGACTTGCGGTGACTCTCTGCATTCTCTGCCTGTGCGGTGTCTTCCAGATCGGAGCCTCCCTGATGTCAAGCAACGTGGGCAGTGGCTTGTTCATCGGCCTAGCAGGCACAGGAGCAGCGGGGGGCCTCGCCGTCGGGGGCTTTGAGTGGAATGTAAGAATCCAGGCTGCCCTGGAGTTACAGTTTACAAGGGGACGGGGTGTGGGTCCCATGAATCTGTTATTAACAGTATTGTCACACCCCCCGCTTTCCCGTGCTCACAACTCCTGAATCAGGCCCCCTAAAAATCACGAGATTGTCTTAAAAATCACGAGACTTAAAATAGGTAAATGTTGTGGTTCTTTTTCTTTAAACTGCTGCTTACTGAACCTTCAGGGAGCTCCCAAGTTATGTTTTTAGGCTGTGCTTTGCAGCCATGAAGGCTAAATAAAAGTTGAAATTCTCACATAGCTACAGGATTCCAGGACCTGGGGCTTTAGGGAAAACAACACATCTTGCAAACGTAGGGTTGCCAACATTGTATTTCAAAATAAGGGACTGTGTTCTTAGCACCCCCTCCCCACCCTTCCTCCTGATATTATTGTTTTTTATTATAATTAATAATAAGCAGTACTTGCCTACATTTGCCAGGGGTATTTATTCCTGCTTTTTGCAGTGCTCAGCAACTCCCAATCTTGTTGTACAGAGATGAAAAAATAAGGGACATCCCTTGTAACAAGGCAGTAATTCTCATCCAGGCCACGAGCAGGTTTTAGTGGGCCACCAAGCATGGTTGATATTAGACTCACTGGGGCCCAGGGCAAAAAGTGAAAGCCCCACCATGCAGGGCTGAAGTCTGGGCCCCCGCTGAAGTCTGAGGCCCCTCAAAGCCTGAGCATCTTAGTTTCACGTGGCCCCCTGTGGTGTGGGGCCGCAGGCAATTGCCCTGCTTACTAATCCATAACACTGGCTTTTATATGCAGAAAACCAGTTGTGGCACAGGTGGGCTGTGGAGTTTTTATAGCACGTTGCGGGGGGCCTCAGAAAGAAAAAGGTTGCGAACTCCTGTAATAAGGGACTGTTGGCAGCCCTACACACCCACACAACCCTACACACACCATAAAACCACAAGAGCTAGCAACACTGTAATAACATTTCAGGTTCCAAAATGTGTGTTTCTGTGTTCAACAACTGGGTGTGAATTGGGGCCTATTGAAATCAATTGGAGGTTAGCCACTGACCCTTCTAAGAGCATGAATACGAGGTGTAGCATGTACAACTCAAGAGGAATTACTAGCTGCACTGGCTAGGAGTGAGTCTGGTGCTAGCTTTCCTGCAATACTCATCAATCTGATAACTCGGAATCTCTGCTGTTCCATTCCAAGGCCTCCCTTGAGCAGAGCCTGGTAATGGTGCCAATTTATCCCCAAGGGGCAAGTAGGAATCCACCCAAGATCAGTTTTCTTGTATATATTTTCGCTGCAGCTGGTATTTTCAAGGCGCCTACGGGAATTGGGATTTGGGTCCCGTTGCGAATTCCAATTTGCACTAACAAGCCCTTTCAGGAGAACATGGCGTCTAAGTGCAGGCCAGTGCACCGTCAGACATATCGATATATTTTGATGACCATGGAGAACAAACGTGACTCCACTCATTGTAACTTCTCCATTTTGGCCTGGGCTGGATTTTGGAGCAGCAGAGTGTGATGGGAGAGAGAAGACTTTAAACTCCCAAAAGACACTTCATCCAAACCAAATAATCCATGTCATGCTGGATCTGCATTGCCACTGGTTTTACCATGTGCAGGTGCAAATCCAGTTCAATCACACAGAAAGTTGTCCAAAAGTCCATCAGAGTCTTTCTGTTGCTTCTCTTTCTGCTGCTCAGAGAGATTCTGTTCATTCAGCGTCCTCATCTGCTAACCGAGTCATACCGTCCTGCAAAAATCAAGAGATGCTCAAAGGCTTCTCTGAAGCCGGGAGCCTGAAGGTCAGTTAGACCCAGATCCTCAAAAGTATTTAGGCTCCTAACTTCCCGGGCCTTAGATCCTTGGCATAAGTGGTAATGCTGCTGGTACCAAAGGTCACCAAATACTACATCTCCTTTTACAGACCTAGTGCAATGAAGTGGAAATCTTGCCAAGGAGGCAAGGAAGTGGAACAGGATCTGACATCCTATAAAAAAGAGAGAGACAAGAGATCTCCAAAGGCTTGTCACTGTACTGACAGCCATGTTTATCCTGTTCTCATTCACCCATCTACCACCTTGTAACCCCCAAGTCCCTGGATTTTCCTGTCTGTATGGCAGAGCAATACTCTCCCTTAGAGATACCATATTTTCATGCTGTCTGATACTGTCATGGCATGTACAGAGAATTTCCATTGTGGAGAGTCTGTCACATGTGTTTAATTATGGCCCTTTTTTTTCCTTCCTCCCCATTGCCAGGCTACCTGGGCGCTGCTGGCCCTCGGCTGGATTTTTGTGCCTGTTTACATTGCTGCAGGAGTTGTCACAATGCCCGAGTACCTGAAGAAGAGATTTGGAGGACAGAGGATTCAAGTCTACATGTCCGTACTGTCCCTCATTCTCTATATATTCACCAAGATATCAGTATGTATCCCATTGGAAAGCAACATTGTGTCTACAGCAAGCTGGCTTCATAGACAGAGGCAGAGTAATCACTCTGTGAACCTTACAGTAACGTTACAAATAATTAAGGAACACATTATGCAGCATAAATGCCCTCTTGCTTCCCCCATACTCCTTCCCATAGATCAGAAAAGATCCTCAGCTGGTATAAATTGGCTTAGCTCCAAACTGACTTCCATGTACACCAAAGTAATGTACACCGTCTGTGGAGCTGATCCATTGCATCTTGTGTTGATTAAATTCTTTGCAAAATAATCTTAGAGTAATAGTATTTCTATGATTATTTTCTTTACTGAAATTTCTAGTTTTAAGAATTGTATTTTAAGGAAACAGCTAGTGTTATCTCTAGTCCCTCCATCTTCACGAATTGCTTCTATTATTTCAATCTGTAAGATGAATGGGAAATGTATTCCACCTTAAGGCAAAGAAGCACAGCGTTCTTAAAGCGTTATTAGTTACAAGCCAGTAGCATTTTATGGCACATGAAGGAATATCAGCTTCTGATCATTTGCATGCTGCAAAGAAAGGAGTATATTCTCTGCTCAGTGCATTAACGGGAGTTACCTGTGCACCCGGAGGGAGGATTAGAGTGCGAAGTCTTAGGCACAGGAGATATTCATTACCCAGGGGACTAGCCAGTTCAAGGGACTGGTAACGGGAACTACAGTCTTTTGTCTCAAAGCCAATATCTCTAAGTTTACTTCCAGCCCACATCTGTAGTGACTAAGGCCCGGATCCTCACAGATCCTTCTGCCAGTGGAAGTTTGGAGCCTAAATACCTTTGAGAATCTGGGCCCAAATGCCCTTCTGGGCTGATGACTTCTGGTCAGCTTCTGTGAGAGGAGTTGCTGGCCTCCGTACAGTATGTCATAGGTGCCATCAGCAGAGTAGGAGCTATTTGGTTAGCAGACTGAGCTGAGAGAAGTAGGAATGAATGGGCCATGGACACAGGGCTACGTTTTCACCCTAGAAGTGGTCCCTAAAGGCCAGGGGTGGACCAGACTGGTGGGGCAGTCTGGGTAAGCTTGCACTGCGGCTGCCTGTGTCATGCAAATCTAGGCAAATACAGAGCTTCAGTCTCTAGGGCTCTGGTTCTGTGGCATCAAAGGCCTCGCTCCAAGGTCCTGCCCTAAGGACTCTGGCACATGGAGCTCATATTCACCTCCCCATCGGAGGTTAACCACAGCCTGGTCACCTGCAGGCTCCTCTGCACAGCAGGGTACCAGATACTGGGAGGGAGGGAGCCTACAGCTACCCAAGGCTCATCACAGCTACAAGGTGGCTTTGGGGGAAGCAGTATTTTCCAATGCATTTTGGTTCAGTGGTGTGTGCTTAGTATTCACTGCTTATTCTCAGAGACCTCTCTTCTAAGGCTAATTCATACGCGTCTGACAGGCGTGTCTGGTTCAGCTTATTGGTCTCAGAGGTGTTTTCTCTAAGGTAACACCTTTTGTTTTCAGAGTGCGTATTTAGTGGCTGGCTCGACAGCAGGAGGTTTGGTTATGAGGGGGATTTTTCATGCCGCACTTCCTGCTGGAAAGTAGGTTAATAACTTTGCTGCTCAGTTTCATAATCCTCCTGCTTGCCAGGAAGAGTGGAGAGCTGAGTGAGAGATGGGGTCAAAGTGTGTGGATGCAGTTCTCTTTATATTTCCTGCTGGGAAGACAAAGCTCATACTCCATTATGTACAGGAGGCTCTTCACACACCCCGCCAGCCGCCTCACCACTTTGTGTATCTGAGGGCTGTAAAGATCAGGCGGTCTAATGGAAGCTGGATTTTAGGGAGATGATTTGGGGACAGAGAGGAACACTCTCTTTACCATTCCATTATGTCTCGCTTTCCCATGGACAGTGCCTGCATCTTTCCACATCCCAGGTTTACAGATTTCTTTTGAGTTGATTAATACAGAACAAAACCTCCCCACTTGTTATGTGCCACCTTCTGTATTTACAATGGATGCATCTCAATTTTAATGTTGCTTTTTTTCAATCTGGCCTCATTTACTATCCCCCTCCACAAAGTAAAACCCAAGTAGCTTCTGCAGCTCTAGTTCAGATCTCCAGCCTGCATAAATAGGCCTAATGTTATTGAAGCCCTGATCTACACCAGTGAGGAGCTGACTAGGGTCCATTTTGAGATAGATAGGTTGAAGCACAAGACACTGGCTACTCACACATGGTCTGTCCAGCTGATAGTCCATCACTCTGACCATTAGATCATGTAGTCTCCCAAGCCCAGGGTGATACCAAGATGTTCTGTTTTAACAGATGCCGATGACCCCACCTACTAGAAAAGTGAGCTCAGACTAACCATTCACGACACCCACAGTGCTTGGGACCCTCCCTTGTTTCTCAGTGACTCATGCTCTTGTCAGTGCATTCATTTAGTTGCCCCTTCCAGTGCCAGAAGCCGTTTCCCACTTAGAGCGCAGGGAGTTCTGACCCTGTCTGAATGAAGTGCCAACCACTTACAACCCTCGCAGGCTGCTCTAAGTTGTGCTATAATGGTTTCTGAAAGCCACTGCATGGATATAGAGCTGCTGAGGGACAGGCCAACCTGATCTCACCCCAGAAGGCCCCCCACACTAGGGGTATTAACCTGAAGGGGAGGGTTTTTGCTTATCTCAGGCCTGGCACACGGAGCCACAGTGCAATACTGAATCAGGCCCAATGCTCTCCACAGCCCAGTGCACCTTCTTGATCCTCTTGTGTCTGTCCTTTTCCCCTCTGTCTCCCCCTCCCTCGCTTTCAAAGCATCCTCCCTTTTGGTTGCCCATCTAATGGGTTTTGAGCCTTCCGGTGGGCTGGCGATTATGTCAGGGAAGTGCTGATAAATGCAACCCACTAGAGACTCAAATTCTCCTTGCTCTTATTCCAGACAGATATTTTCTCTGGAGCGCTGTTCATCCAAGTCTCCCTGGGCTGGAACCTTTACCTGTCCACCGTGATCTTGCTAGCCGTGACAGCTGTCTACACTATAGCTGGTAATGATACTGCCTTAAAAGCAGCACACTGATCTGGAGCCTGGTGAAGACTCGCTTCCCCCATGCATTTTACTTCTGTGCATTCTGGGCCCAATCCAAAGCCCATTGGAGTTAATGGACAGAATGCCATTGACTTTGAGCTTTGGATCAGGCTCCCTAGTAATGGACTTAAGGTGAAAAACCTTACGTGCAGATCAACAGGGCAATGCTAGGGCTCAGGTACGCCTCTCCAGGGCAGGACTGCACAAAGAGAGGGAGGGGAGGCAGTCCCTGAACAGCAGCATGTGAAACAAGCATATAATAATAATAGTTATTAATTTTGCATGGCTCAGCCATTGCATGAGCCTTTGAACATTTGGCTCCAAGAAGCAAAGACTTCTCCTGCTCTTCCTGCCTCCCCAAGTTGGAAGTCAGTCTTTGAAGAGCTCTAGGAACAGATAATTTCTGCAGAGTGCTTCTGAGGTTACAGAAGGCTCCTTGGTCCCCATAGAAGGCTGAAAACTCCTATCCCGTCCCTAGCCCAAGTGTTTGCATCATTTGCTGGTCCTTTGATGATGGTCTAGTGGGTAGGGCACCAGACTGTGCCTCTGGAGACCTGGCTTCCCAGCTCAGCCACCAACTCCTGGTGTGACTGTGGGCAAGGGACTTACTATGTGCCTCAGTTCCCCTCCGGTAAATTGGAGATGATGTTCCTGTGCTTCACAGAGGTGTTGTGGGACTCAGATCCATTAGTGACTATGAGGTGGTCAGGCAGTGCGATAATTGGGGCCAGATAAATACCAACCTAGGATTCTCCTGGTTGCCCCTTTCAGAATGCCAGAACTGAGACCTAGGAAGCAGTCCTCATAGGGGGGAGAGCTCCCCCACAGGTAACACAGAAGAGTTGGCCATTTATATAAATATGGTGACCTGCTTACTCTGTGATTGTAGCCATGTTGGTCGAAGGATGTGATAGGTGAGGTAATATCTGTAACTGACCAAATTCTGTTGGAAGGATATTACCTCACCCTTTGGCTCTCTCTTACTCTGTTGTTTGCCATTCTCCCTACAGGTGGTTTAACGGCTGTGATGTACACAGATGTGCTGCAGACTGTGATCATGGTACTCGGGGCTTCGGTTCTCGCCTTTATAGGTAAGAGGAACGAGGGACTGTGTTACCTACAGTCTGAGCCAAACAAGGTGTTGAACGCCTTTTGCTCCCTTTGGGAGTTGACGGAGCAGCTTGCTGGATCAGATCCTCAGAGTCAAACTCTGCTCTTGTGCCCCTTAACTCCTTTGAGTTTCAGCCATCTCTTCTGCTTTCCTCTAGTGGAGTTACTCTGGATTTACAAAGGAATCACTGGAAACAAAAACGGACCCTTAGCACTTTGCTCTAAGCCCTGCCTACCAAACAGTAACCCAAATGCTGCCTCCCGTGGTTTCATGTTTTCCTGCCGAGGCTCTTCCAAAGGGTTTTGATCAGCGACTCTGGCTTCCAGGGGCACTTTCTTGCCAGTCCGGGTAATGATGCCACTGCTAAGGGAATTCCGCGGTGCTGATGCTGTCTCCCCCAGAATGCACTGCAGAATTCCACAGATCCCATTCGCATCCCAGCGTCTCTGGGTGCAGTCCTGCTACCCCCATCACACACGCCAACTGGGCCACGAAAACCTATGTGAGAGGACAGCAAGGAAGAGAGGAGGGGGAAAAAAGCGAGGAGGGGAGAAAACAAGATGGATGAAAGACCTTGTAGCAGGGCATCAAACCTAAACCACTGCCTGCTTCCTTCTCAGGGTTTGAAAAAGTCGGCTGGTTTGAAGGACTTAAAGAGAAATACAGCACCATGATACCCAGTGTCATCGTCCCAAACACCACCTGTCACCTCCCACGCGCTGACGCCTTCCACATGCTCAGGAACCCTGTCACTGGGGACATTCCTTGGCCTGGGCTTATCTTCGGCCTCTCTGTGCTGGCTACTTGGTGTTGGTGCACTGATCAGGTAAAGTAAGTCTCTTTTCTCTCTCTCTTCTCCCCTTCCGCCTTTCATCCCAGTATCTTCCTTTCCAGGCTGCTGCACTGTTCGCAGAGTCAGTAAAATGACGAATGTGTGTGTCCGTCTGTCTGTCTGTCTGTCTTTGGGGGGCCACTGCCTCTGCCCATTCTTTCCGCTACTCAAGCTTGTGCAGCTCAATGCTTCTGAGTGTTGGGGGTGGGGGGCTTGTTTTGATGGTGGGGAGCAGCTATCATCACCATGAAGTGATGCCTGTGAAGGACAAAGGAAAATTTCCTGCAATCAGACCCTCGCTGGTGTCAGCAAGAGCGAACCATGCAACAGAGATCTGCAGTGCAGATCAGAGAGGAGAATTTTCCCATAGGCTTGCACAGTGCTTTGGGATCCTTTGAGATGAAAGTATCCTGCATTAGATGATGACTCTGTTTTCTCTCTGCAGGGTTTTCTTTTAACACTTTCCATTTTTATGCTGACGGCAGGTTATAGTACAAAGGTCTCTCTCTGCCAAGAACCTCTCCCATGCCAAGGGTGGATCAGTGCTGGCGGGTTATTTGAAAATGCTCTCGATGTTTTTCATTGTCATGCCTGGTATGATCAGCAGAGCTCTTTACCCAGGTAAGCTGCTGTTCCTTACAGTTGGACTGTTCGTGGGTTGTGAATACAATGTCCTTGTGTCAGTGCAGACCTGCCAGAGCTCAGCAATCTTGTCCCAAGGTTTATCTCCAGATAGTGCTCACATCCGTTAGCTATTCAGATGGAGCTTCCCAGCCCCTGACTCCACTTCCAGGTTTGGGGTGCTGGTTTAGGACACCTGTGGCAGAAGCCATTGGGAAAGTTGCAAGGGGCAGGTGTCAGAATGCCATCTTGTGGACACTGCATGTATCTAATAGGAGACAAAAGGGAGTAGGCTAGAGAGAGACATGGAGACATAGGGTATGTTTAGACTGCACCCTAAGCCCAGGCTCTGACTCAGGTTTGAGCCAACTCCCCCTTCCATCCACACACAAATCTGTCTGACTCAGGTCAAGAAGTACTCAGGACCCGGGTCCTAGAAACCTCCTACTGGGGGTGGATCAGAGCCCAAATCCTGCTGTGACTTGGGTCCTAGCCCTGTCAATTTGTAGTGTGGAGGCAGGTAAAGCCGCAAACCCAAGTCTGAAGGTCTACATAATGCAGTATGGACATGTCAGCACATCCAGCAACTGTAAGCCCAGGTTTACAATGCAGTGTGGGTGCTCAAGCATGGGCTTGGAAACACTGAGTCCACAAGCCCAGGTCCCACAGACCTGAGTTTACAATGCAGTGTAGACAGACCCATACAGACTTTAGGGGCAGGTCTTTGAGTCAGACATGGAATCTGGTTTGTTCCATTATGACGTTGATGTAATAGTAAAAAGTATTTCACCTGAGTCACCCTCTTCCTCCCGCTTTGTCATGGGTTCTGCGGGGTAGGCCACTGTGAGTCCTCAGATTCTCACTGTTGCTTTGGATAGGATTGCTGTGAAGGGGGAGCCAAGCTGGACTTCAGTGCATGTTTCCTCTGTCCTCCTCTAGTGATGGCTGGGCCACAAAGAGAGATGGATGAGCTGGCTCTTTTAGCATAGTCAGTCAAGACTCATGCGTTTAGAACCAGATGTCCCAGGTTCAATCCCAGCTGCCACCAACCCATCTAGGGGTGAAGCATTCCATCTGCTCTGAGCCACGTTTGCAGTGTGTCATCATGAGGCTCCACCTTTATTTGGGGACCCAAAATGTTCTTTGGCTCCCATTGCTATAACTTGGAAAACTCTGTTCTTGCTGTTTTACTGACTTATATTAAATAATAAGGTATCAAGAAATCCACTCCTTTAAGACAGTTTCCAATAGCTGGAGTAGATATGCCACAAAGGAGGTTTAAGCTGGCTTGTTCGGTTTCTAATCTTTCCTCTCTGCTACAGATGAAGTGGGATGTGTGGACCCGAAAGTCTGTGAAACCGTCTGCGGAGCTAAAGTGGGTTGTTCTAACATTGCCTATCCTAAGCTCGTAATGGGACTCATGCCTGTAGGTGAGAAAGCTGTATGCCAAGGGGTATGGGCTTGTACTAGTGCTGAACAGCTGAGTCCTTGGAATGAAGTGGCCTTTTGAGCTATCCATATGAGGAACTAATGCCCTGCAACTATCAGTTGGATTGGTAAACAAATTAAAAGATAGCAAAGTTTTCTTTTCCATTATGTAGCAGGCAAGTGTGTATGTGTGTGTTTGACAAACAGATGGACAAATAGATAGATAAATAGAAGTAGCCGCACTGAACGGAAAAGAATAAAGTGTTTGCTATGGCAAAATATCAAAAGAAACCAAAAAAACCAACATATTTTTCAAAAAATGTTATGGAAATTTTCCAATTTTTCAACTAAAGTTTTTAGTTTTCACATTTTTAATTGAAAGATTAAAATTCTAAAGAAAAAAATGTTCCTGGAAATTTTTTATTTTGAATAAAGGACATTAAAAAAAAAAGAATTTGACCTTAAACAATTTTGACCTTTATATTTATGACTAGCTGTCATAAATATAAAGGGAAGGGTAACCACCTTTCTGTATACAGTGCTATAAAATCCCTCCTGGCCAGCGGCAACATCCTGTTACCTGTAAAGGGTTAAAAAGCTCAGCTAACCTGGCTGGCACCTGACCCAAAGGACCAATAAGGGGACAAGATACTTTCAAATCTTGGGGCGGGGGAAAGGCTTTTGTTTATGCTCTTTGTTTACGTGGTTATTCTCTCTTGGGTCTGAGAGAGGCCAGACAGCAATCCATCTTCTCCAACCCATCCTAATCCAAGTCTCCAATATTGCAACCAGTAGAGGTAAGCCAGGCAAGAGAGATTAGTTTATCTTTTGTTTTATGTGAATTTTCCCTGTGTTAAGAGGGAGGTTTATTCCTGTTTTTGCCCAGAGAGGGATCCTCTGTGTTTTAAATCTGAATACCCTATAAAGTATTTTCCACCCTGATTTTACAGAGATGATTCTTTTACCTTTCTTTTTTTTTAATAAAATTCTTCTTTTAAGAACCTGACTGATTTTTCCATTGTTCCAAGATCCAGGGGTTTGGGTCTTTGATGATTTTATAATAAATTGGTTAGGATATTATTCTCAAGCCTCCCCAGGAAAGGAGGTGTGTAGGGCTTGGGGGGTATATTTTGGGGGAAGACGTCTCCAAGTGGTCTCTTTCCCTGTTCTTTGTTTAAAACGCTTGGTGGTGGCAGCATACTGGTTAAGAAGAAGGCAAAGTTTGTACCTTGGGGAAGTTTTTAACCTAAGCTGGTAAGAATAAGCTTAGGGAGTCTTTCATGCGGGTCCCCACATCTGTACCCTAGAGTTCAGAGTGGGGAAGGAACCCTGACACTAGTTCTAAAAAGTCAAGATGGGCCTGGACCAGAGCCACAGATCCAAAGAGCTCTCTGGACTCTGTTTATGTTAATCTGCAGCACATGATGCAGGAGCTAAAAGACCAACGATCTGAACCAAATTTTCCTTGTTGGTTTCCCAGGACTACGGGGTTTGATGATAGCTGTGATGATGGCAGCCCTGATGAGTTCCCTCACCTCGATCTTCAACAGCAGCAGCACGCTCTTCGCCATAGATATCTGGCAGCGGATCCGCAAGAAAGCCACGGAGCAGGAGCTCATGATTGTTGGCAGGTCCTCTCACTTCCTTATGGCTTCACTGAGTGTTTTAGGCAGAGACCATTTTTTGTTGTTATTTTGATGGCAGGTCTTAAACTCTCCAAAATGTCCTAATCTGGGCTCCGGGATTCATAGATTCCAAGTCCAGGAGAGACCACTGTGATCATCTCATCTGACCTCCTGTACAGCACAGGCCAAAGAACTGCCCTGAATCAATTCTTATTTGAACAAGAGTGTATCTTTTAGAGGGAGGGAAAAAACAGGTGAAAATTAACATGCATATTAATGAAAAAAGTAAAACCTGAGATGAGTTATGTTTCCCAACTTTACCTGGAGTAGATTCAATTACATACACAGGCTCAATTTGCCACTGAACTGCAGAGACTATTTCTTCTGTGTTCTCTAAATGTGTCATAGACTCCTGTCCTAAACACAATCCATAGTGAAATCATGGCACCCTCTATTGGCAGATGCCAATACTGCATTACACCAAGGCTGTAAAACAGTTCCCTTCCCACTAACACTGTTAATAATAATCTGCAGGTCTGTAGAGCCTTTTATCTGAGGTCACACATATTAACACATCAAGTAAGCTTCAAAACATCCCTGTGAGTTAGGTGAAGGATAGAGAGGGGCGAAAGCAACATGGCACACCAGCTTAAGGCAGAAATGAAGGAGGATATTGTATGCCACTGAAACTTCGGTGGGAATTTTATTAAGTAGGAGGTAATGACTTTGTTGGAATTTGGTGAAGGCACTAAACACCTCTACTCTTCTGAAAGGTGGCTGTGGGATTTTCATGATCACAAGTTGTCAGGGTCTCTGTCTTATCCAAGAGAGAGTGCCTTCAGCAGTTCTCACTAAAACCATGTCAGGCTACTGGGGCAGTAATGGGTCAGCTAGCCCTGAGATTGCCAGGCACCGAACCACCTGTACCACTTCTTGCAGCACTCTGGATTCTCCTCGGATCTCTCCCATTCATGTCCTTACAAGGCCCCACACAGCTTAATTTGTGCACTCTGACCAGATCTCAGCAAAGGGTTGTTAGCCATCCTCCTTAGGAGAGTGAAATTTACTTCCTGCTTGCAATTACCAGGAGAAACCTGTCCTAGATTTCACTTTAGATGAGGAATTCACTCAGGGTGCACAATGATTTTCCCTAGAATTCATTGAAAACCCAAGGAAGCTTCTCTTAATTGGGGATTGCATTTCCAGGTGGATTCTAAAGCATGCAGAGCTAATACTCTTTGTTCCAATCTCCGGTCTTCCAGAGTGTTTGTTCTCATCCTCATTGTCATCAGTATTCTCTGGATTCCCATCATTCAGATGTCCAACAGCGGTCAGCTCTTTGACTACATTCAGTCCATAACCAGTTATCTGGCCCCACCAATTACTGCCCTCTTCGTCCTGGCAATCTTCTGCAAGAGGATCAATGAGCCCGTAAGTGAGGAATCAGTGACCGGGCCAGTCTGAATAGTAGTACCACCTCAGGGTGGGGGTGGGGGTGGGTGTTCGGGTTCTTAGTAAACACTCAAGTGGATTGTTGCTTACCACTAACTGGAAAAATTAGAAATCAGAGGAGTTAGAACTGGTTCCAGTCATTTGGGATTAACAATAAAATGATTTTAAACAGGAAATTTCACAGGACAGGATGGTTGGGGGACTGGGACTGATCTATAGAACCTTTCATCTCTAGGCCACCCATTCAAACACAGCCCAGCAAAGCTGTGACTATCATCAAGTGGCTTAGTGGCATGAGTTAGTGGGCCTTACGCCTGTTTCTATTGGATGGGTGTCAGCTTCGCAGAAGCCACCACAACTCGGGCTAATTGGCAGCCTCGGCAGAGGGGCCATGGAAACTCAACCAGCTTTGTACTCCTAGAAGTGGTCCCTCTAGGTCTAAGTCAGTGAGGGGCAAACTTGCACTCCCATTGTCTGTGCTGTAACTGCTCTAAGTACAGAGAGGGCCTTAGGCCTAGATCTTCAAAGGTACCCAGGTTCCTAAATCCCATAACTTTGAGGATCTGGCCTTAGTCTCTAGGAGACAGATCCTCAGCTGGTGAAACTTGTTCTAGCTCCATTGAAGTCTGTCCATCCAGCACCTTTCACGAGCTCGAAATTCGTTTATAAAACACCTACCATGTTTGGCTTCCCTCCAGTCCAATATGCAGAGGTGGAGACTCAAACTTCTACCGTTCCCTTGTGTCTCTCTGTGCCCTCTTCTTTCCACTGTCAGCAAGAAGGGGGAGCATCACTGAGGCTGTTTAATTCCATTGTTTTGAAACTTCCACAGGAGTCTGGTTCTGCTCCAGACACACGCTCAGCCTTTGAGGCAGGAGAAACCCCATAAAGGATTTCCGACTCTATTTCCGATCCTAGCTCAGGGTCCCAATTATTTCTGGAAAATCAGACCTTTTTGCTGGACCCCTTGAAATCAAGATGGAAGTGAAAATGAACCCTCCCTCCCTTTTCCAGTGACAGCCCCACATGAAGCTCAAACCATCACAGAACATAGAATATCAGGGTTGGAAGGGACCTCAGGAGGTCATCTAGTCCAACCACCTGCTCAAAGCAGGACCAATCCCCAACTAAATCATGCCAGCCAAGGCTTTGTCAAGCCTGATCTTAAAAACCTTTAAGGAAGGTTTCTTTCTAACCTTTCTTATGGTTTGGTCTCTCCCCCTTTATGGTGTGGCCAGAATCAAATGTCTCCCCTGGGAAGGACTGCAGAGTTACCCCTGTTTCTGAAGCATGTGGGGCGGACACTGTCTGAGACACACCATTGGACTAGATGGACCAATGGGTCCCAATCCTGCAATGAGATGAACCTCAGTGGAACCTTGCACCCACAGAGAGCCTCACTGAAATCAATGGAAGGACCTTAGCTCAGTCGGGTCTGATGTGTCTGTCTTGCAGTTGGGGCGGGGGGGGGGGATGTGTGGATTACAAGTTCTGAGGGCCATTAAAGGTATCGAGCAAGAATGAATTCCCCTCCCTTGCTGTCCTGCTCTGTTGACTCCATCCAGGAGAGAAGGGCTCATTCCCAGAAAGGGACTATACAAACCCCACACACAAAGATGCTTTCAATGATCCCTCACTTCCTTATGCGTCTCTTCCCATGTTTTCTTCACAGGGTGCTTTCTGGGGCCTCATGTTCGGGCTGGTAGTAGGTGGCATTCGAATGATCATGGAGTTTTCCTATGGGGTGCCCTCCTGTGGCGAGGAGGACCCAAGACCAGCTGTCCTAAAGGATGTACACTACCTGTACTTTGCCCTCATTCTCTGCGTGCTCACTGCCATCGCCATTATCCTGATTAGTCTCTGCACCCCACCAATCCCAGAGGAAAAGGTAAGCGGCTCTCCAGTTCAAATCTTGCAAGCCTCTCCCCATCATAGGGTCCAAGAGGACTCTCTGATCTGTACAGGCCTGTCTCTCCTATTGCTGAGGTCTCAGGGCCTATAATGCACGTCTACAAAGAAGCACCTTTCCCAAGCCCTTCTGTTTTCCAGGGCTCAGAGAATTAACACTGCCTGGGGCTCAATGAACTATTGCAATGGAGTGTGAGTTCTCATGCTGTGTGTACAGCTCTGCACACACACACCGCAGCAGAAGAGAAGGGAGAGAAGGAAGAGAAGTGTGTGTGTGTGGGGGGGGATCATATTACAGTGTGTTGCTGAGAAGCAATTAAATGGATCTGATTGAAGCTTCTGCCCTATTTCAGCAAAGCCCCCATCAATCTTGCAAGCAAACAAGATTAATATCTTTGCAACACTGGCATTTAGAGAAATAACATTCCAGCCCAATGTGATCTAAATTACATTTAACAACATAGTGTCACGGGACAGAAGAAAGCAACTTTCTTTTACTTACTGTATTAAAACAGAACTGTGCATAAAGGTTAAGGTTTTATTGAGTGTCAGCTTAAAGAGATACTGTCAAGTAGTTTAGGGTCTAAGGATGTTTGGTTTACTGAGTGTTTGCATAAAAATTGAGCTCAGGAAAAGGAAAAAAAATATCAAGTGCAACCATGTTCCATGAGTGTTTTTTTAAACGAACTTCTGAATGGGGTCTGGGATATAGAGATTATCTGGGCCACTTGTAGCCCTGGTGTATCTCCATTGTCTTCAATGGAGTTAAGTGGGGGTGAATTTGATCCCAAGTGGAGGAGGATAAAATGACCTTCATAGATGCCAAGGCCAGAAGAGACCACTGTAACCTCCTGTAGACCGCAGGCCATAGAACTTCCCCAAAATAATTCCGAGAGCAGATCTTTTAGAAAAACATCCAATCTTGATTTCAAAGTGGTCAGTGATGAAGAATCCACCCTTCTTTTCTCCATGCCTGAGTGTAAATCCTGCCAGGAATTATGGCAATTGTGTATGAGCAGCGAGTGAATCAACCCGATGGGCTAAACGGTAACCTTACAATCTGCCCCGAGTAAGAGGCGGTGCCCTGAGGCAGGAGCAGAGCAGAGCAAGAATGGAGCTCCAGGGAACACAGGGGCTGGCAGGGGCCATTTCTAGCTCTAGGGGACGTACCCACACTAGTTAGCGCACTAGAGCTAGAAGGGCAGCTGCGGCAGGGCAAGCAGCAGGAGGGACTGACCGCCCAGGTACATCCCTACAGCCTCGGATGGGATTGTACTTGGAGAGGCTAGATCCTGCTGGCACAGTTACACTTCTATTTTTAGCGTGTCGTCTCTGGCAGAGCTAGCGCAGGTAAGTCTCCTCCATCTCCAGCGCAGCTCTACACTCTGAGTCCCAATTCCTTCTTGTCCCTCACTTCCTCACCCCTTTGCTCTGGAGCCCTTGTGGTGGCTCCCCATTGTGCACCTGACCAGCTACTCTAGCCAGTGAGTAAGGGGGCAGTGCAGACAGGGTTCTTCCTTCACTGCCCCACTCAACCCTTTTGCTCACCGTGGGAATCTAGGCTGCAGCCAGTATAACAATGAGTTGGGGAATTAGCGGGGCCTCTGCCTGGCTGGGTCAGGGCTGTGACACTCGATCCCTAACTCGTTTCATTCTCATCTCCACTGACCTCCCCTGGGAAAGTGAATCTTCCACCCAGTGCCTCCTCCGATCCCATGACATGGCCCTTGTGACATTCCCAGAGGTTTGAGTCAGCGGGGCTTGGCCAGGGCAGTCCGGTTGGGTTTCACTAGGATGGGTGGTGGCCCAACAGCCCTGCACAGAGTCGACTGCTTCCCTACATTATCCCACCCCGGTGCTTCAGGGGTATTCAGAAGGGAGCTTTTTCCCTGTCAGAGTCAGTCTGTGGGCTATGTGCTGGAACTGGGCAGGTGGCATGGGAAGTGTCGATAAAGATGGAATTGCCTGTTAAGTGCTCACTGAGCTGAGACCACTGCCTGGACATAGGCCATAGAGGAGTATTCAGATGATAGTGACTTTTAGTTACTGCAACCTGGCTTCAGGGGGATAGATTCTGCAGACTAAATAGGCTGGCCAGGCCCAGCAGCTGGGGGACCCTGCAGCTACCAGCTGCCCAGGCGAGAGCACCCCGCAGCAGCCCAGCCCCAGGGGCAGGGGAACCCTGGAGCTCCCAGGCATTGCATCAGAGGGGGACCCGGGAACCCCAACAGCAGTGGGTGCTGACCCCACCTCTCCCTTTTGTCAGCAATATTTTTAGTGAAAGTCAGGGACCGGTCATGGGCTGCCATGAATTTTTGTTTATTTCCCGTGACCAGTCCCTGACTTTTACTAAAAATATCCGTGACAAAAACTTAGCCTTAATTATATAGCTTAACGTGCTTTTATTCAGATTCTTAATTTGGACATTATGTTAGAAAATGATGCATTTTTTATTTGCTAGATGATGCTTCATTTTTTACTTGTGTTTTGTGTCAAACTCTATTTGGATGGAACTTCAAATTCAGTTAAAATGCTCCAAACCAGCATTTTAAATTTTTATTATTATTAATTTGTATTATAATGATATTTTATTTGTTATTTATTATTAAATACAGCTACCTTACATGTGCTGGATGCATACGAAAAATGTTTTTCAAAACATGGTTTTGCATTTAAAACTAACTGCTTTATTCAACAAAGGCTGCATTATCGGTAGTTAGGGAACTGAACTGATTATTTCTTGCCACCGTATCCTTTAAGATTTTAGAACTAGCTGATCTGGTCCTCTCACACTTAGATTTTATTCACTGATTGAAAGAGACACACAGGTTTTCCTTGGTTTCTTAACTTTGATTGAACCAGTCACTGAACTGAGCTAGCTGAATAAACTGAGATGAAGAAAATATTCTCCCTGCGTTTGTAGAAAAGGCTGCAGCTGTCAAAAGTTGGTTTCGCACTTCATACACTTGTTCCAGGTTCTTAGCCAGTGATGTCCACCAGACATGCTTTAAAAGCTGGCATGTATACGACTTGATGTTATTATTTTTTGCATTCAATTTAAACGTTTTAATAGAGTCATGACAAATTTCGGCCTTAACACAGGTTGTCATTATTTCAAATTTCGTTTTAAATAGGTCGGTTTAAAAAAAAATAAAAATAAATGTATATTTAATTTAAATTAAAAAACAATTTGGAAACCTGGATTTTTAAAAATATTTTATTTAAACATTGATTTTTTTTATGCCCCCTGCCTGGAATGGGTTTGAACCGATAACATTTTTTAATGTTTTTTAATGTTTTTAATAAAGTAAATACTAATGGAAACTGTGTGATCATGTGAGACTTTAACTTCCCAGATATAGACTGGAGGATGAGTGCTAGTAATAACAATAGGGCTCAGCTTTTCTTAGATGTGATAGCTGATGGATTCCTTCAGCAAGTAGTTGCTGAACCGACTAGAGGAGATGCCATTTTAGATTTGGTTTTGGTGAGTAGTGAGGACCTCATAGAAGAAATGGTTGTAGGGGATAATCTTGGCTCAAGTGATCATGAGCTAATTCAGTTCAAACTGAATGGAAGGATTAATAAAAATAAATCTGCAGCTAGGGTTTTTGATTTCAAAAGGGCTGACTTTCAAAAATTAAGGAAATTAGTTAGGGAAGTGGATTGGACTGAAGAATTTATGGATCTAAAGGTAGAGGAGGCCTGGGATTATTTTAAATCAAAGCTGCAGAAGCTATCGGAAGCCTGCATCCCAAGTAAGGGGAAAAAATTCATAGGCAGGAGTTGCAGACCAAGCTGGATGAGCAAGCAACTCAGAGAGGTGATTAAGAAAAAGCAGAAAGCATATAGGGAGTGGAAGAAGGGAGGGATCAGCAAGGAAAGCTACCTTATTGAGGTCAGAACATGTAGGGATAAAGTGAGACAGGCTAAAAGTCAAGTAGAGTTGGACCTTGCAAAGGGAATTAAAACCAATAGTAAAAGGTTCTATAGTCATATAAATAAGAAGAAAACGAAGAAAGAAGAAGTGGGACCGCTAAACACTGAGGATGGAGTGGAGGTCAAGGATAATCTAGACATGGCCCAATATCTAAACAAATACTTTGCCTCAGTCTTTAATAAGACTAAAGAGGATCTTAGGGATAATGGTAGCATGACAAATGGGAATGAAGATATGGAGGTAGATATTACCATATTTGAGGTAGAAGCAAAACTCAAACAGCTTAATGGGACTAAATAGGGCGGCCCAGACAATCTTCATCCAAGAATATTAAAGGAATTGGCACAAGAAATTGCAAGCCCATTAGCAAGAATTTTTAATTAATCTGTAAACTCAGGGGTTGTACCGTATGATTGGAGAATTGCTAACATAATTCCTATTTTTAAGAAAGGGAAAAAAGGTGATCCGGATAATTATAGGCCTGTTAGTTTGACATCTGTAGTATGCAAAGTCTTGAAAAAAATTTTGAAGGAGAAGGTAGTTAAGGACATTGAAGTCAATGGTAAATGGGACAAAATACAACATGGTTTTACAAAAGGTAGATCGTGCCAAACCAACCTGATTCCTTCTTTGAGAAAAAAGAAAAGGAGTACTTGTGGCACCTTAGAGACTAACCAATTTATTTGAGCATGAGCTTTCGTGAGCTTAATCAGGGTGGGCCATTTCCTGGGGTGGGGGGGTGAGAAAACCTGGATTTGTACAGGAAATGGCCCACCTTGATTGTCGTGCACATTGTGGGGAGAGTGGTCACTTTGGATAAGCTATTACCAGCAGGAGAGTGAGTTTGTGTGTGGGGTTTTTGGAGGGGGGTGAGGGAGTGAGAGAACCTGGATTTATGCAGGAAATGGCCCACCTTGATTATCATACACATTGTGAAGAGAGTGGTCACTTTGATTGGACTATTACCAGCAGGAGAGTGAGTTTGTGTGTGTGTGTGGGGGGGGGGGGGGCGGAGGGTGAGAAAACCTGGATTTGTGCTGGAAATGGCCCAACTTGATGATCACTTTAGATAAGCTATTACCAGCAGGACAGTGGGGTGGGAGGAGGTATTGTTTCATGGTCTCTGTGTGTATATAATGTCTTCTGCAGTTTCCACGGTATGCATCCGATGAAGTGAGCTGTAGCTCACAAAAGCTCATGCTCAAATAAATTGGTTAGTCTCTAAGGTGCCACAAGTCCTCCTTTTCTTTTTGCGAATACAGACTAACACGGCTGTTACTCTGAAACCTTTCTTTGAGAAAGTAACAGATTTTTTAGACAAAGGAAATGCAGTGGATCTAATTTACCTAGATTTTAGTAAGGCATTTGATACCGTGCCACATGGGGAATTATTAGTTAAATTGGATAAGATGGGGATCAACAGGAAAATTGAAAGGTGGATAAGGAATTGGTTAAAGGGGAGACTACAACGGGTCCTACTGAAAGGTGAACTGTCAGGCTGGAGGGAGGTTACCAGTGGAGTTCCTCAAGGATCGGTTTTGGGACCAATCCTATTTAATCTTTTTATTATTGACCTTGGCACGAAAAGTGGGAGTGTGCTAATAAAGTTTGCAGATGATACAAAGCTGAGAGGTATTGCCAATTTAGAGAAGGAGAGGGATACCCTACAGGAGGATCTGGATGACCTTGTAAACTGGAGTAATAGCAATAGGATGAAATTTAATAGTGAGAAGTGTAAGGTCATGCATTTAGGGATTAATAACAAGACTTTTAGTTATGAGCTAGGGACGCATCAATTAGAAGTAACGGAGGAGGAAAAGGACCTTGGAGTATTGGTTGATCATCGGATGACTATGAGCTGCCAATGTGATATGGCTGTGAAAAAAGCTAATGCGGTCTTGGGATGCATCAGGAGGGGTATTTCCAGTAGGGGAGTTTTAGTACCATTATACAAGGCACTGGTGAGACCTCATCTGAAATACTGTGTGCAGTTCTGGTCTCCCATGTTTAAGGAGGATGAATTCAAACTGGAACAGGTACAGAGAAGGGCTACTAGCATGATCCGAGGAATGGAAAACTTGTCTTATGAAAGGAGACTCAGGGAACTTGGCTTGTTTAGCCTAACTAAAAGAAGGTTGAGGGGAGATATGATTGCTGTCTATAAATATATCAGAGGGATAAATACCAGAGAGGGAGAGGAATTATTTAAGCTCAGTACCAATGTGGACACAAGAACAAATGGATATAAACTGGCCACTAGGAAATTTAGACTAGAAATTACAGGAAGGTTTTTAACCATCAGAGGAGTGAAGTTTTGGAATAGCCTTCCAAGGGAAGCAGTGGGGGCAAAAGATCTATCTGGCTTTAAGATTAAACTCGATAAGTTTATGGAGGAGATGGTATGATGGGATAACATGGTTTTGGTAATTAAATATTCATGGTAAATAGGCCCAATGGCCTGTGATGGGCTATTAGATGGGGTGAGATCCGAGTTACCCAGGAAAGAATTTTCTGTAGTATCTGGCTGATGAATCTTGCCCATATGCTCAGGGTTTAGCTGATCGCCATATTTGGGGTCGGGAAGGAATTTTCCTCCAGGGCAGATTGGAAGAGGCCCTGGAGGTTTTTCGCCTTCCTCTGTAGCATGGGGCACGGGTCACTTGCTGGAGGATTCTCTGCTCCTTGAAGTCTTTAAACTATGATTTGAGGACTTCAATAGCTCAGACATAGGTGTGAGGTATTTTTTTTTTGTAGGAGTGGTGGGTGAAATTCTGTGGCCTGCGTTGTGCAGGAGGTCAGACTAGATGATCATAATGGTCCCTTCTGACCTAAATATATATGAATCTATGAATAAACCGTGTGATGAAAGGGCTCCATATCTCCTTACCAGGCCCAACCCAGCTAGTATCACTGGAAGGCAGTGTGATGCATTAGAGAGAGCTCTGCTTGCTGCTCAGCTCCTTTGTAAAATGCATCGAGATCTACTGAGGAAAACTGCCACATAAGAGCTAGGAATTATTATTATTCTGTCAAGTGAACTAAAAAAGACATGCCACCAAAAAGCCCAAGAAAAATACCAACAAGTCAGACTCTCAGCTCTGGTGTACATTGGCATAGCTGCATTGATTTAAAATACTAAAACCAGCACTTCAGTGAAGCTATGACGATTTATACCAGTGGAGGATGTAGCCCAGCCACCTTTAATGACTCAGTGCTTTACACACAGAAGGGGAAAGAGCGATTTGTAGCTGATGTTGGAGTGGTACAGTTAATGTGCTGAGGCTTTAAATGAATTACAATCCAAGAACTGCCAGCAGTAGCATTTCTCCCTGCTGTTTTGGACACTCTCCCATCCCTGTGGGTGATTGATGCTGTGCTGGGAAACAAATATGCAAAGAATTTGTTTGGTATGCTCCGAAGTTCATATGTCTTCATTGTAGGTAGTCCATATTGTGTCACGCCGTCCTTGAAAACCTTGCAAAAGAGCTTACAATTAAATTTGAGACGGTGAAGCTGAAATGCAACTGTCAGGTGCCAGATGGCATTTTGGAACAGAAGGATTTATTCTCACTTTGCCGACGTCTCTCAAAGTCCCTCGGGCAAGGAGAACGTGGGGGAGAGGGGCCACGGAGGGAAGGAAATGGTACAGTAACATGGCAATGTTCTGCAAATGAACAGGGCCACCTGGGCTGATCGCCTGCTACACTCCCAAGGCCTGTGCTTGTCTAGAGGCCTAGTGCACTGGGAACTTCAACTGTTCTGCTCCAGAGAGTGAGATTGATACATTAGGTGTCTTGTTTTCCAAGTTGCTGAGTTCCCACAGTGCCAGGTGCAGCCAATGGGAGCTGGAAATGCTCCTTTCCTCTGAAAATCAGCCCTTCAAAAGTGTGCAGAGGAGACACAGGCTCAGACTAAAGTCTGGGATCCAAATTGGAGGTGTATAGACCAGCTTTCACAGGAGAGATTGAGCGAGCGATCCCTATGAGAACACGCTATAGCCCAGTTGTTAGGGCTCTCACTTGGGGGACCTGGGGTCAAGCCCCTCCTCTACATTTGGCAGAGGAAGGATTTGAACCCAGGTCTCCCCCAGCCTGGGTGAGTGAGCTAACCACTGGGCCGTTGGGTATAAGGCAGGCACTACTAACTCCTCCTTGTTATTTGTGAGACAGGACTGACCTGCCTTAGGTGCCTAACTCCCAGAGAGGGTTCACAGTTGTGAATCCTAAGTGGAGGGAGGCACCTTCTGGTAGGCGCCTAACTCCCTTCGGGGGCAGGAGCTTCAGTCATGCCCCTCTCCTCAGCATTTCCTGTTGGCTCGCTTAAGCAGTTTCCTACTCAACTTGTGCTGGCTTTTGTGAATCCCATTCTTAGGCACCTAACGGCCTCCATGTCGTGTGTAGGGAGCCTGGGTGTCTAACGTGGGGCTGCAGCTTCCACTAAGTGTCAGGCGGCCTAAAAGCAAGGCACTGCGACACTGAATCTAGGTCCCCTGAGCAGATCTAGACCCTGCCGCGATGCTAAAACAAAGTGCTCTTTGTAGCTCTACTGATTTTTGCCCAGCTTCCAATCAGAAATACCACCTGCCTTCAGTATTCAAGTCTGTTCTCTCTGCATTCCAGCTCTTCTGCTACACCCAGTCTATTGAGTCAAATACTGTCCTAAAGTCCATGTAAATTATGCTGCTAACTTTCCCCCGTCAGCAGTTGTTGGTTTGGTTTTTTTTTTTGCTTACTCCAAAATAGCTGCCCTGTTAGACATGATCTCCCTTTAGTAAATCCCTGCCGACTGAGCTTAATGAGATTACAGCTCACTAGATATGCCACTGCTGTGTCCTTGGTTTGTCAGTGTTGAAGGCAAGCTGCTGCAGTTGCAGTTTTTAGGACATTGCTGGACATGTAGGACACACGATAAGGCTTGTCCCCAACATGACAGCCTGTCGACAAGTTCCTGAGTGTAAAGGTGAGAGGTGGAGGGAGAATTGGGGCTCAGGGATGCAGGGGAAGGCATTTCATGGCAACTCAGCTGAAAGGGAACATTTTCAAGGCGCCTAATTCCAAATGACTGGCCATGGGAGTTAGGCACTGAACTCCCATTAGTGACTTAGCAACTCTTGCCCCTTAAAAACTTTACTTCTGAAAGTAAAGTTTTTTGGGGGGGAGCACGAAGCTCAATGCACCTTGAATATCTAGGCTCTGCTCTGTAACTTCCCCTTCCTTCCCCTCTCTACCAAACTGGGTTTCTGCCCTTCCCAAAAATTGAGAAACAGATTTCTCAAGTGTTCAGCACCAGCAGCTCTCCACAAAGCTTCGCTTTCATTTAGGCAGGGAGGTAAAGGTCAGGAGTGAAATCTTGACGTCAAGGGCAAAACTCCCATTGACTTCAGTGAGGGGCCAGGATTTCAGACACACACACCCTCCATCCCAGGCTTTCAAAAGAGGTATATAGCATCGCCGGAGCTCAGGCCAAAGGTAGGCTCTGAATTTGCACTGATTTCAATGAAAGTTAGGAGCCTACCTTTGAGGATCTGGGCCTTAGCTCCAATCTTCCGAGTTCTTTTGAAAATCTGGCCATATTTTGAGGCCTAAATTGGAATGGGCCTGTTTTGAAAATAGGCGATTAGTTCTGAGCTCTTAGGAAAATTCTGGCCTTAATACATTAATTCCAAGAGAAAGCTCATGCACAAGCAGCCATTTGTGTTTGGGGAGGAAGTGGGGGTGATGGGATCTGCATAGTTTCTTGAATTCTTTTGTGCTCAGAAACTTTGCAACATTCCAGTGACATTTCCTAAGTGATTTAAAAAAAAAAATCCTCAGTAAAGATGTGGATCATCAAATCAAAGTAATTTAGCAAAATGTGACAAGAAAGATTAGCCTTGCCTGATGCTCATCTTGGTTGAAAATGATTTAAATAAAGCTATAAATCTTCTGGAACATTTTGTGTCAGTTGGAAATTGCCATCTAGATTTTGCGTGTTTACAAAAAGAAAATCTACATTTATACTGGTGATACTATATGTGCAACCCAGTGGAGAACTTAATTTCCATGGAGGCAGAGAGGAGAAATCTGCTGTCGGGAGAAATGAGTGACTTTGCCCTCTCCTGAGCTGTCTGGCAGAAGAGCCGCTCCGATGGGTGTAGTTGGCCAGTGTCAGCTGCTCCCAGTGGCTTCTGTTCCCCTCTCACAAACGCATGGGAATTCAGCAGATCAGAATTAACTCCACCATCTCTCAGTAATGTTACGTGGGAAGGGATGCCAGAGGAAAGCAGCAATTCCCTTCCCCCACCACTCCAGGACAGAATGGGAAGGAAGTGCAAACACCAACACCTCCAGCTGGGCTGTGTAGGGTATGACCATATAAACCACAGTGTGTTGATAGTTAAGGACCCAGGTCCATTAAAATCCTAGCCCAGTTCAAGCCCCCACTGTGCATTTCCCTGGAAGGTCCAGACTTTTTGACTCCTGTGCTTACACACCACACAAATGAGCCGGGCGTCGAGTCTCTTGCTACGAGCTGAGTTTTATGGACCATCCTGGCATTGCCATGTGCATCGAAAGGGAGGGGGAATGAGAGCACATGTTTCTGGAGTCAGCAGCTGCTCTGCTCCTTGCTGAGGCAGGAGAAGGCCTCCCAGACCTGCCAAAAGCCAGTGAGAAATGGGGAAGTGGCAAGTCCTAGGCTGCAAGTGTAAAACCTCCCGGCTTTTAATAAAAAGGAGGTGGGCAGACATCAGCTGGCTCTGTTGAAAGCAAGAGATTGCTTATCTGAATGTCTCTTTTGTTTGTGCCAAGTCAATGCACACGCAAAGTGCCAGGCCAAGATGCTGCTCTGTAAAGTTACAATGATGATGCAGCTTTCTCCTTTATCTGCAACCAATTCCTACCGGCTATTAGCACTTTTCCAGAACTTAGCACAAAATGCCAGGGTGCCTTGAATCCCTGGGTGCATATTGGGCCTGGGTGGGTGCCACGGACAGATAGGGAAGAGAGGACTCCTCTGCACCAAGTTGTCAAAGAGCAGTTGCAGCATCCTCTGTGATGCCAACACTGCCGTCCTTTTGCTGGGAATGGCCAGTGGATCTGTATAGTGCCAGGTCCCTGTTCCAGTTGCCGACTTTCCCTGCGGCCTAGTGTGGCAGATATGGCAATTTCCTACAACATGTCTGGGAGATCTGACTGCCTTACATTCGTGGATTGTTGTGGGCCAGGGACTGTATATAATTCCATGGGGGGCAGGTGACCTGTGTGTGTGTGTGTGAGAGAGAGAGAGAGACAGAGAGAGAGAATTAGGCAAGTTGACTCAGATTGTATCACCTCCAGAGAGATCCCTCTTCCTGGGGAGGCTCACCTTTACTAGTTCAAACCGGATTCTACAGAGGCCAACAGACTTCTGGATTAATAGCCAGCATTTAAATGGACACAGGACCTGCTTTCTGATCCAGCAAATGGGCAGGACCTTTTGTCCAAGGGCCGGGGGACCCCAAATCCTTAAGGAAGGGTTGGAAGCACTGATACCTACCAGAGTTTGTAGTGGGGGAGCTGGTCTCTCATCAGTTTTCTAGCATGCATGTAGGTTCTTTTGTTGTTTCTAATATGATTTCTCTGTCGTGCTTTCACCTTAAGAATAAAATGTGCTTGCTTAGAAAAGGCTATGTGGTAACTTATAACTGTGGGCACGTAGGCTATTCGTAAGCCTTCGAATAGAAAGCTAAGTGCAGATGCTGGTCCAGTCAGCTAGTGTTGCTTGCTGGGAATAGCAGAGTGTAGATAAGGAACTGCGCAGCCTGGAAAAGTCCCGATCAGGAGGGAGAGACAGAGACAGGCAAGTCTCTGCCCAAGAAAGGTGATGGTGGGGTAACCAGGACCCTAGAGTGGGTGCCTTTGCTGGACCATGGGGAATACAGGTGAAGTTGCCCTACACTGGGACACCTAGGCTGTAACTTTATAATCTGCCTTGCACAAGGGACAACACATAGCCTTAGCAGAGAGTGGATTGTGTTTCCGGCAGTCCCACTTCCTCCCCACTGCTTTACTCTTGCTCCAGGGGAGGAGAGCACATACCAGCAAGAGAGAGGGGGAGGCCAAGGCTGGCCCTGCTCCCAGCCCTTCGCCCTCCACCCCCATCACAGCAGGGCATATTGTGGCTGGAGTCACAAGCCAGGCAGGGGATCTGAGGGACATTCTCTCTGTCTCTGCTATGTGCCCAAATAAGGGACCCTGAATGAACATGATGTTGTCAAGGTCTGTCTTGGCCCAGTGCCCTGGGTGTGGGAGGGGTAGAAGGTCCTGTCTCTGCCATGCCCTAGCCCGTTGTTGTTCCTTCCATTGGTTGTTCCTTTGCTGTAACCTTGAGCTTCTGGCCCTCTGTGCCTAGGATTTGGGCTTAGTTCCTTTGATGGGGTTTCACTGTGAAAGGTCATTCCATATCAGCAGGATTGAGGTGCTGGATACGGCTGTTGTCCCTTTGCATCTCTATGGAGAGCCAGCCGGTTGTGTTATTGTACTGGAAGCCTGCTTCACCAGCAGTTAATAACCTGTGCTGTAGACCGTGATTTGGCAGATTGCGGGGAGGGGGGGAGAAATCAGCAACTTAATTATTAAAGCTGAATATTTCCTGGCTTTAACTGGATCATATTTTGGGGAGAAGGGAGTATCTGAGAAGGGGGCACCATATATGACTACAAAGTGTACTGGCCCTGCCTGCATCATCAACACATACATGTTTTGGGCCCCCAATCCAGATCTCGACCTGTACTGATCATGTAATTTCCCAAATTGAGGAGCCTTCACACAGAGAGGTGTGCTCGTCTCAAAAGGATTAAAATGGCACAAGTCAACTGCAAATACAAGAACTGTTGGAAAAAAGGAACACAGATTTTTGTGAGGTCAAACCCTCTCCATTCTAATCACAGCTCCTGTTCCCAGCCGAGTCACCAACACTGGTCTTGTTCGATGAACTGACAGCTGTTTAAATTGCTTTCTCTGTCTTGTTTTGCATCGCTGCATCCAGCTGGCTAGCCTGACGTGGTGGACTAGACACAGCAAACCTCCCGCAATTGACCTGGTGAGCTACAAGAGCGAGTCGGCGGAGGTAAATCCTTCAGTGGGCGAGAGTGACGGGGACGTGCCGACGTGGGAGAACACGGATTCAGGGAGCAAAGAACATGGAGGTAGGTTAGCTGGGTCTTCCAAATATGTGCAATGGGTGGGCGTAGGGGACCTGGTCCAAGGCCCACCAGCACCCTTCCAGTGCCTTCAGTGGCATCCGTCCCATGGATCTGATGGTACCACGTTTGTGGCGGTGACAGCTACATGCTAAATTAATTTATCTTTGACCACCGCACCTGCACTCTGCCTGATACCCCATCCCCCCTCGGGTTTATTCTAACATTCCAACCCTCTGTTTCATTCCAGAGAGCTTCCATTTAAAACCAAAAAAAACCCCAACTTTCCAGAGACGTGTTTCCTCCTTCTCCCCCGAAATGTGGAATTTCCCTCTCCCACATGGCCTCAGCCTCAGAACCAGGTTCAGCAACAGCATTTTTAAACTTTAAAAGTATCCCAGCTTTTCTGGCCTGGCAGATCTCTGCATCTGCCAGGCCAGCTGGATGCAGAAACTTCCCAGCAGAGCCTGAAATGGACCAGTGATGGGGACCAGAGAACCACTGAGATAGACCAACCAAGCACTTGCTTTTAAGCTCTAAAGGGCCTGAGATATGGACTTTAAAGCCAGGACATTTTTAGATGCAGACACGCCGTTTTAGGTAATTTGTTGAGGTTTTTGGGGTGCCAGGACTTGGGGCACCGGGCTTCATCTGCGGGGTCCGTGGTCCCCCCTGAAATAGCTCGCATCCCCCCGCTCAGTTGAGAACCACTGATCTATACCATCCCAGACAGATGTTTGTCTAACTTGCTGCTAAAAGCCTCCAATGATAGAGACGCCACAAGGTAATTTGTTCCAGTGGTTAACCAACTATTTAGCTTAAATCTCTCTTCACCCTCCCTGGTATTTACAGAGGGTAATCATAGTCCCTCTCAGTCTTCTTTTTGCTAGGCTATAAAAGCCAAACTTTTTCAGTCCCTTCTCATAAGCTAGGTCCTCCATTCCCCTGATCATCCTCTTCTCTGCACCTGTGCCAGTTTGAATTAATCTTTCTTGAACATGGGTGACCAGTATGGTACACAGTATTCCAAATATGGTCTTACCAGTGCCTTGTACAATGGCATTAATATGGCTCTGTCTCTACTGGAAATGCCTCGCCAGGTATTTCCTAGGAGCGCATTGGTCTTTTTTCCACCTGCATTGTATTAGTGGCTCATAGTCATCCTGAGATCAACCCCCATACCCAGGTCTTCCTTCTCCTCTATCACTTCCAACTGATGAGCCCCCAGTTTGTGTAATAAAATTCTTATTATTAGACCCTAAATGCATAACTGTGCACTTTGCACTGTTGAATTTCATGCCGTTTCTATTACTCAAGCCTTCATGGTCATCCCGATTGTCCTGTCTGATATTCCGATCCTCCTCCGTATTGACAAGGCCTGCCAACTGTATCAGCGAATTCCATTAGCACATTTCTAATTATTAGTTTATTAGAACGAAAATAGCCCCCCGCTCCTTCTCAACATGGTCAGAGGTTTCCTTTGGAAAACCATCCAAAATTTCAAGTGCCCATTTTGAACCTAACCCTCCTGAGTCCACAAAACTGGAGATCTCGCAAGATGGGAACTCTCTTGTGAGCTTTTTCTACATTTGCTTAGTCTAGACTGGCCATGCTCGAATTAGTTCTCGCCACAGCCTCAGAATGAAGAAGTGAGAAACTACAAAACTTCTCCTCCATTTTTTGGAAATGGCGGCAGTTGGGATTCAAGTTTAGTGTAGCTGTTCAGGGTGCTGATGTTGTTTCTTATCAATTCTTATTATACCTGACCCAGCTCATCTTTTTATAGCCTGACGTCTTGGTAATTTGGTAATTAGCAATGATGGGAAAGGAAATGCAGAACAGCTTATACAACAGTTTAATGAGGTTTTGGTAACATGTTTTTTCAAGCTTTTAAGACAGGCTACCTTTCAAAGCGTGGAAGGAACAGCAAGTGACAAGTAAAAGGCATAATTCACACAGCACTTCACGCCTGATAAACAAGCCATGAGTTCTGTGTCAGAGACCATGAAATCCTACAAGTTTTGTGGAGCTTGGTGGAAGTTGGGCAGTGGAGAAATAAGAAGGGTTTTTATTCATTAAACAACAAATGCTTTATATGTCAATCGACAGGGCTTATTTAACCTCTTTGGAGGACAGATTTTCGTTGTCATTTTTAGTTTCATTTTAAGAATGCTGGGGCAAAATAGGGCAGGTTGGATTTGGGGCCTGAGTGCAGGGCTGGGATCCAGGAACATCTCAATCCTAATGGTGGCTGGGCCACTGATTTAGGACAACTATTTTCCAAAGTGACCACTGGTTTTGGGATGCTCACGTTGAGATTCTTTATGCCTGATTGTCCAAGTAGCTGAGTACCTGTAGCGTCGGGTCAGCTTCTGGGAGATATGGGCACGTGGAACTTCTTGAAATGGTTCAAGCGGCGCATCCAAAAACGTAGGTGCGGAAAATCAGCAGCCACTTTGGCAAATCACCGAACCTCTTTGCAGCTCAGTTTCTGTACAACGTTATACTCACTTGGCTACCTCCAGCCCATGAAAAGGACTGATTCATGCTTGCCCCGCACTTGGAAAATATCAAGTGCTACTGATGCAATGTGCTATTTTAAATGTCCTTTCATCTGGGTTTCAGCTAGCTTACTTGTGCTGTGAGGGTGAACAGGGCCGTGCTGTTTAACCAGCTTACCCGTTCACTTCCTTTGCAGCACTGACAAGGTCTGGCTTTTGCTCTGTGCTCTTAGAAGAGAACAACTTTTTAACCACAATCATGGTCATTTTTGGACTATTAATTCCTCTGGTTGGGGTGAATCCTTTAATGCGGAGCCAGGGGCGCCGGAATGTCCCTAAAAGTGGGGCGGTCCATGGGCACCCGAACTGTGGCTCCGCCTTCACACTACCGCTTCCCTCAAGGCCCCGCCCTCACACTGCCCCTTCCCCCTGAGGCCCCACCCTCGTGCCACCCATTCTCCCAAGACCCCGCCCTCATGCCACCCATTCCCTCCAAACCCCGCCCTCGTGTTGCCTCTTCTCCCCAAGCCCCCCCCACATCGCTCGCATTTACGGCCAGTAAAAAGTGGGTGGGCATACCCCTGCGCAGAGCCATTCCTGAGCTGCAACCATTGGTTCCTGGACCTATCATCAGCTGAGAGGGTGAAGCGTTCCCTTCCATTGAGGATGTGGCTCAATGTGGCTGGTTTTCACCCCGTACACCTCAAGCAGTAATGCTGCATGGGAGATGTGCAGACAGGTGACATGGTGCATTTAGGGCATGGGACAGAGGCGAGGTGAGTGGAATACCCCAGCGTTTAGAATATGGGACTAATTCCCCCTCTCTGTATGTATTTCCTACAGCAGTGAGCCCTCCTTGCTGGAAGAAGTTATATTTCTGGTTCTGCGGGATCTCCAGCAGCCCAGGACCCACACTGACCAAGGAAGAGAAAGCAGTCCTGGAAAGGAAACTCACCAGCATTGTGGAAAAGCCCTTATCAAAGATTGTTTGCAACATTAATGCTATAATCCTGCTAGCTTTTAACGTCTTTCTGTGGGGATACTTTGGCTGAAGACGGGGCTGCAGACAGTACTCGGCTGGCTTGGCTTTGATTTAGAATATAGCAGTAATGCTTAGAGACTTCAAGCAGGTCAGGACCACATTGTTCTTGATGCCACGCATACAGTAAATGGAATTCTCTGCCCCAAAGAGCTTACAATCTAGAAGACCAAACCTAGTGGGCAGGGATAGCATAGCATTTACCAGGGAGCATTTTTATCAGGTAAAATCATGTTTTTTGTCACCTAGGGAAAAATGAATTGGGCCCAGTTTATGATATTTTCTATTTTTAAAATTGTTTTACTATCACACACATCACACTTAGTTGTAGTTACATAGTCAAATTGCATTATGTAGTCAAATAAGGCACTCGATTAGGAGATTAATTTAGGGTTGTACAAATAAACAAGTAAAATTGCAGTGAGCATAATACAAATATATGTAATGAGAATAGTGTCAGAATGTCTGTAAACAGTTTAGTTTGGTGTTTTCTCCAGGAAGTTATACAGGCCATGACAACTTTCAGTTTTCTATATTCTATAACCCAAAGTCAAAAGCCTTCAGTGACAATAATGCAGAGTTGTAGCCATGAAGCATTAAGCAATCAGAAGCATGCAGCGCTGCAGACAACCTGTACAGGTCTGGTTGGCCACGGAGCCTGCTGTAGCAGACCAACTTGGATGCAGTGGGTAGATGGAACCTATTTCTCCGTTTTGAATGGATGTATCCAAAGTCTGAAAAGATTCATTCTATGCTTGCTGAACTGGCTGGACACCGATGGACTTGCACCACCGGTTCTGTGACATCAGGGGGACTCTTGGCATTCTTCAGATTTTTTTCCACCATGCTGAAGGGGAATATTTTTTCCTTGTAGTGGATGAAAACGTCAATTTTAGCTACAGT
The DNA here is from genome assembly GCF_965140285.1 of Lepidochelys kempii. Taxonomy (NCBI): domain Eukaryota; kingdom Metazoa; phylum Chordata; order Testudines; family Cheloniidae; genus Lepidochelys; species Lepidochelys kempii. The sequence goes on along the minus strand of NC_136387.1, from coordinate 100,533,808 downwards.
GAGTCTTCTATGTTAAATGCAAGTAAATATGGCAGAAAGTCAGGATTTTTGCTCAGCAGCTACTGCTTGCAATTTCTTCTTGTTCCGATGACACATTTCTTGCCTGCATATTTTGGCTGAAGGAGGTCGGCCAACATTTGTAATTGCCTCATGAAATCTCTTTGGTACGTCTGCTTTATGTGGGGCAAGATCTTCATTTATCAATAGATCCATCTCGTGTCCCTTTTAGAGTATGTTAAGTGCTGCAGAAACTGAATTGAATTGACTGATCAAGTTATTTGCTTCTCGGTAAATCCTTTGATTATTAATTTCACTGACCACTCTATCTTGAAATTCCGCCTCTAGCTCACTCATAATCCTGAGATAATGTGGCCAATTTTTGAATATATGTTTCCAGACATGTTGTTTGACTGTTTCAGTATAGTATGTGTTACCAGGGATTTACAGAACTTGACAGTCTTTTAACCAGGCTCCAGGTGATTACGAAAATACTTTTGTAAATCGCCAACATGTTTCTTCAAAGCACTCAATGTAAGGGCTTGTCCAAGTCGATTGAGCCAATGTGATGCACATCCATACTTAGCCAAAGTGTGGTTCGCTTGTTCCAAATCACTGCCCATACTTGGCATTTTTTCTTCATTGTCTGTCGGGTAGCTCTTAACACAACCATACCGTTCGTTGCTAATGCCTTGGCTTCTCTTATCGGTGTAGCACAATACTTTCCAGTCTTCTTATATCAACTGCTGCTTAGGAAACCACAGTCAGCTATCACTGGGACAATGTGGATGTTATGCCAGCCATCTTGTAGTCATGGAACTGCTTTTCCATATAATTTGTTGTGTGCTTCCACCTTTAAGCCATCAGTAACTGCATCTAACCGTTTACCTGCTTTCAGCTGGGTGCTTTGTAGCCTGGCCTTAGGCAGCTGATCAGTGCTTGAAAAAAGTGGATGTTCAGTCACTGAAAAGGGAATAGTACAGCCATAAAACAGTTCTGCAGTTTTCAGGGCTACCTTTTGTTTTAGTTCTGGCGTTGTTTTCGTGACAAACATATGCATGTGTGATTGAAAAACTGTGACACTGCCTCCTCATTGTCTTTGGCTGATGTGGATCTGCCTTTCTCTTGCTGCTCTTGGCAATAGCAATGCACTATTATCGGTACCTTCTGTGGTTAGATGTTGATAGATGTTTGGCTGCGTGTGTGTTCCCTCTGTGTGCCACCCCAGCCCTGCGCAGACAGCTGGCACGGCAGACCTCAAGCGAACCACCCAATGACCACAAGCTCCAGTAAGGGACGAAGGCACCCAGCCAGGTTTATTGTCAATGAAGCATGGTACTAGTGTCCCAGACCACTAATACATGTATGCCCATAACAATGGACCGGGTCAGTGAACGGTGGGATTTTCCATTCCTGTGCCAGACAAAAATATTCCCTCTGAGATACATCTTTATACCCTGATACAAACAAGTTACATACTGCCCTTCTGACACAGTCAGTTACTGCCCCCTGACATAGTTAGTTTTACCCATTACCTTGAACATGTTGGTTCAATCAAAGCATTTCTATTACGTACTGTCATCCTGACCTAATCTTTTAGGAGGGGTCAGTGTGTTCCTGTTATCCTTGGGGAATGTTTTTCTACCATGCTTGATATCGGGATGTTCTGATACCACTTGATATCAGGATGTATTTGTGTGAGTACTCTGTGACTTCTTAGGAATGTGTATTTCTACAATATCTGCCCTGTTCTTGCCAGATTCTGAGAGCAGGTCCTGCCTCATAGCAAGCCTCTAATAAAAAGGCTTATGTCTCAGGCTCTCTTCCTACAACACCTTCATCCTCAGAGTCTGATTCTAATACTCACCTATATTGTGGGGGCAATTAATGTGTCAGGCCTGAAATGAGTTACAGTGTGGGGGGCCCTTAGCCAGCCGGTATTGTGGGGCTTCCGGGGAAGGGGGTCACGCTCCTGTCTAGGGCTGCATCATTATGTAATTACCAAGACTCCCTATTGGAAATAATGGTGCTTTAAAACAAAAATTTAAGAGGGTTTTTAGAGTGTCTGTTTCCTGCTGCTGTCAGCACTGGGATGGTGAATGAAGCGACTTATCCGGCCTCGCAGCTAAACATTCTGCACCCAGCGTGATATAACCAGACCCAGGGCCAGAGCTGCAGCCAGACAGTCTGCTGGGCTGCCATGCTTATCACAGACAGGTGGGCTAGGGCCTGTGCTTTTCATATTAAAATGAGCATATTTTGCGCTGGCTGGTTATGCTGCACAGGCTGCTGGGCCGGGCTTTGCAAGCCCGGGGTGGGGGGGGCAGAGGGGGCCGCCTGCTGAGACATCTCGCTGAGCTTGGGTGGCCTTACTTAAGAGACAGTGTGCAATGCTTGCATGTAGGGGCTTTGCAGCTCACTGAGCCCCTGTGCGGCGAGCACTCCCACTGGGGAACCAGGACCATCCGCTCTGGGACTCATCTAGCCCTGTGGTGGCCTCCTAGCAGCCGAATGCCAGTTCTGCATCTGAGCCAGGTTTCTCTGGCAGCGGGGGCCAGGGGGATGCCGCATGTTGCCAATAAGCCCGTGCTAGCCCTCTCAGTCGTACTAGGAGGTGGATGGAACAGGCCATCCTTACAAGTATCAGAGCAGTGCCATGCAATGGGGTGTTTTCTTTTCCTACCTTATCTGGGGCTGGTACATAGCGTACTGGCCCTAGCCTGAGCTCAGACAAAGGCAAGGTAACACGGCCGGGATTCAGATATGACCGCATAAGGAGTCAACGATGAGTGGAGAAAGACTGGTGCAATTTAAGAGAGTGCATGACAGGTTTGTAAAAGACAATTCCCAAGTGTGTCTTTCACGGGTGGCATGATTATTAGGCAGGAATAAATACAACTGGGAAGGAATAGAGATTCTCGGACTCACCACAAACCCCAGCGTCACTGCGACACGGAGGCGTTCTGCCTCTCAGAACATTGTATGTCCAAGAAAGTAGAGATGCTTTTACTTGTGAGAGAGGAAGACACACGAGTGCTTAAACTTCTGGGGCAGAGCTTGGTGGGAGCTTTTTGTGATCTACGCGTCGGGGGTAGCACACAGGACGGCGTGTTGGCAAACACTGAGAGCTGAGCTATTTTCACCTAGGCTTCGGTAGCTCAGCTGGCACAAATTGGCAATGCTCCACTACCGTCAAAGGAGCTATGTGGATTTACACCAGTCGTGGCTCAAGCCCGAGCAGTTGCGGTTGTGCAGAACGGTGCCCAGATGAAGCCCGTGGGTGCTTCAGAAACACTTTAACAGAGAACTGCTCCAGGTTAGAGACTAGTACAATTGGACCTCTGTACGTAACACGTTCAAGTGGCCTAGGAAAGGGGGAAGGACGAAAAAGGAGAGATGAAAAATACACACAGATCCATCCTTGAACGGGTAAAGCTTTATCTTCCATGCCAGCATTTCTCACGGACTAACTTGTCTGCATCGCAAGGCCTTGTACATCCTTGTTGTTCAGAGCATGTGATAAATGGCAATATCCTAAAAAGACTGCATTGCATTCAGAATTGTAATGGGTACACAAGTCCATTGGCAGCAGACATTATTAATCATGCCAATGTGTATTTTCTTATTTATCATCCCTACTAGGCTTGTGTCTATCAGCAAATGATTATCATTCATTTTCCTCACAAATCTATCAAGATCATTCATGATTGTTCAGCAAAGGATCGTCTTTTAAACAAAGATTAATGACTTGACAGTTTGTCTGACTGGCTGAGCAAAAGGAAATGAAATTAACAATGAACCCTACAAACATGTCACCACTTTAATTTACCAGAAAATATTTCAAAATGTTCGCTGTGGTAGGCAGATTTTTTTATATAAAAAGGAAACTCCATAAATTTTAAGGTGATGGACAGCAAGTTAGCAAACATGGAACCATTTTTCCTGTAGTTCTTTGCCTAGATTTTCTAAGAGAAAGAAAGAAAGAAAGAAAGAAAGAAAGAAAGAAAGAAAGAAAGAAAGAAAGAAAGAAAGAAAGAAAGAAAGAAAGAAAGATCTCCTCACATGGGTCTCCCCTCAAGTCAGTCTGCACAGACAATCTTACCAACAACCTTGGGATGAACTCCAGCAAGGGGGTGACAAATGAGGATCAAAAAAGCATTTAACGAAGCCAATCAGATCCATTACTGAGCTCAAAGCCCTTTGCATCACCCAGGTGCCACAAAGGAGCCAGCATCCAGCTGTAAGTAGCCATCAGAAAATTTCCTCGCCTAGAGGAACAGCGTGCTGGTGCAAAACTGGTGGCGGCATCAGGATCATGGCAGGAAAGGAGGTTCAAGGTGGGGGAGAGAGGGGCTGTGGCAAGCAGAATTCCATTACGTCTAACCTCCAATGGCCTACTACAGACTCTACAACAAAAGGAAGTACACTGCAGCTGGATTAGTGCTTTCGATTTCCTTTCCTCCACGTTCTCTTTTAGATCGCTGAGATGAAAGGTAAGGACTCTGTGATTTGGGTCATAAAAGTCCCACACAACCAGTTAAACCCAATGTTTCCTGGCTTACGGGAAGGAGTAGTATAATTACAAATCCAGTTCCTCTTTGATGTCATCACAAAATGGCTGCACATTAGCAGCTCCCATGGGAACATGAGCATATGCGACTAATACTGTTTAGCACTTATACGGTGCTTTACCTCTCCAAATCACTGTACCAACATTACAGCTAAAGCATAGGGCTGCCAACTTGGTAATATTTAAAAACCAGACATTCCAGCAGGGGTGCTGGGACCTCCCTTGCCTCATCTCTTCCCCCTGAGACCTCAACCCACCCCCCCAAAGCCCCTCCCCTGTCCCACCAAGCCCCTGCCTCTGCCCCAGCCCCGCCTCTTTGCCGGAGGCCCTGTCCCAATCCACACCTCTTCCTCCCTCTCCCCTGTTGCGTGCTACTTTTCCCCTCCCAGCCCCATCCAAGTCAAGAGGGACTTGCCTGCAGAGACAGGGCTGGGAGCTGATGCCACCCAGTGAAGGTAGGAGGTGGCCCCAGCTGAGTAGGGGCTGGTGCGGGTGATGGTCCCGGCTTCCCCCACCTGCAGTAACCAGACTTTGGGTAGCTGGTCAGTAGAGCAGACCGGACACTGTCAGGTCCCCTTTTTGAGTGGACTTTCCAGTCAAAAATCAGGCACCTGACCACCCTACTAAGACAGCCAGGGGCTATGACTAGTAAAAGGAGAGGTGAGAAGAATCAGGGCAGATACATACAATACTAAGAGCCCCTGCCCCTAAGAGCTTTCAGTCTAGCCAAGGCAGACAATGGGTGGCAAAGGAAGCAGTGAGAGCAGACAGTCAGCCGGGAAGAGAACTGGTGTCTTTTCCATTCCCTGGTCAATGCCCTGTCCACCCGACTCCACTGCCCCCAACTGCAGAAAGCCTTCCAAACGAAAACGCCACAAGCTTTGGCCCCAGTGTAAAATCTCTGGCCCAGGAGCTTAGACGCTTGAGAGCCAGGGGGAGACTCAGAGAGTGATCTGCTGTGGCTTTCTCTATTGGGCCCCACTGACGTTAATAGTGAAGCACCTGCTGGCATGTGCTTTGAGAACATCATATCCTGGGGTGATCTCGCTCTGGGCTTTGGGTGGTGGGGTCTGTCCGTGGGTTTTGGTTCATGCTGGAGGAGGTGGGTGCTTTTGCTTTGCTAGTTGGTTAGTAACAGCCCGAAGACTGATGTGGATTAGAGAAGGGTTTTTCAACCGCTCTGCTCTTCCCACTGGGCTAGCTGAGATGGGGTTTCCCAGGGGATGGGGTCGCTGAGAATGCCTGGGTTTGTTTATGGCATGACAGAAGACTATTAAGGTGGGATGTGAGGAAAGCCAGTTGGATCTCTTGGCGGGGGCGGGGGAGGGGGTGCATGTTGCTGAATGCAGTTGCGTCCATGGTCTTTTAATGCAGGCTTGCCCTCGGTAGATCATTTGCCCAGCTCTGCCTAGACTTCAGTGTCCCGGCAATGGGGCTTCCCCCACTGCACATCTGACTATTCCACTTTCTTCATGGCAGGAAGTTTTTCCTGATTCTGCACCTGATCGGGCCTGAGTCTCAGCCACACAAGGACATGAGTAATTTTACTCACACAAGTAGTCCCCTCGACTCACCTGTGCCTGTGTCTTCAGGATTGGGCCCTTAAGTTAACCCTATTACTAGCTTTAACAATTCTCCATCCTTGCTGTCGCTGCCCTGAAGGAAGGCGGGGAACTGCTTTCATCCTCACCGTGGAAAGCAAACTATTTGGCACTGTGCAAGCGCCTCAGGGGTTTGGTTAAAACAATTTTGTATTTTGTATTGGCAAGTGCGTCTCATCCAGAAAATAATAAAAATCCATCCTTCCTTCCGGGTATGCACCTTAGCTCACTGAGCCGCCTGGTTAGAAGCACTGTTGTGAACCCAAGTCCAAAAAATAGGGTTATTTTTTTTGCTGATCTCCAGCTGCTGCAGTTGCAAAGTGATTACATGGTCACAAGAGGCGTTCGGCATGTGCTTCGCTGTATCGCAGAAGGGCAACAAAACACACCAGCTCAGCTGGCTGGCATTTAACAAGACATTTCATCTCTACGGCACTAAGCGTACGCTTTCATCTTCAGGGGAGCTTTAAAAACAACAACAACCCAGCCTTGCCAGTCTACAGAACAAAAAAGAAAAGCTGACAGAGACCCACCAGCAGACCTTGGGGGCTAGTCCTGGATGTGGCTGCAACTGCAGCAAGCCAAGAGGAGAAAAAATACCAACCATCACTTTTGTCAGTTACCGCAGTATTTTAACGTGGTAAGCTGAAAATTGCAGAGCATCATGTCAGGTGCAGAGTCAAGGTTGGTCGTCTGGCTTAACTATGCACCGGTTATGCACCTAAATAGTTGAGCTGCTTGAAAAATTAACCTAGATCATAAGAATGGCCATACTGGGTCAGACCAAAGGTCCATCCAGCCCAGTATCCTGTCTACCAACAGTGGCCAATGCCAGGTGCCTCAGAGGGAGTGAACCTAACAGGTAACGATCTAGTGATCTCTCTCCTGCCATCCATCTCCACCCTCTGACAAACAGAGGCTAGGGACACCATTCCTTACCCATCCTGGCTAATAGCCATTAATGGACTTAACCTCCATGAATTTATCCAGTTCTCTTTTAAACCCTGTCATAGTCCTAGCCTTCACAACCTCCTCCGGCAAGGAGTTCCACAGCTTGACTGTGCGCTGAGTGAAGAAGAACTTCCTTTTATTTGTTTTAAACCTGCTACCCATTAATTTCATTTGGAGGCCCCTAGTTCTTATAGTATGGGAACAAGTAAATAACTTTTCCTTATTCACTTTCTCCACACCACTCATGATTTTATAGACCTCAATCATATCCCCCCTTAGTCTCCTCTTTTTCAAGCTGAAAAGTCCTAGCCTCTTTAATCTCTCCTCATATGGGACCCGTTCCAAACACCTAATCATTTTAGTTGCCCTTTTCTAATGCCAGTATATCTTTTTTGAGATGAGGGGACCACATCTGTACGCAGTATTCAAGATGTGAGCGTACCATGGATTTATATAAGGGCAATAAGATATTCTCCATCTTATTCTCTATCACTTTCTTAATGATTCCTAACATTCCATTTGCTTTTTTGACTGCCGCTGCACACTGCATGGATGTCTTCAGAAAACTATCCACGATGACTCCAAGATCTTTCTCTTGATTAGTTGTAGCTAAATTAGCCCCCATCATAATGTGTGTATAGTTGGGGTTCTTTTTTCCAATGTGCATTACTTTACATTTATCCACATTAAATTTCATTTGCCATTTTGATGCCCAATCACTTAGTTTGGTGAGATCTTTTTGAAGTTCTTCACAATCTGCTTTGGTCTTAACTATCTTGAGTAGTTTAGTATCATCTGCAAACTTTGCCATCTCACTGTTTACCCCTTTCTCCAGATCATTTATGAATAGGTTGAATAGGATTGGTCCTAGGATTGACCCTTGGGGAACACCACTAGTAACCCCTCTCTATTCTGAAAATTTACCATTTATTCCTACCCTTTGTTCCCTGTCTTTTAACCAGTTCTGAATCCACGAAAGGATCTTCCCTCTTATCCCATGACAACTTAATTTACGTAAGAGCCTTTGGTGAGGGACCTTGTCAAAGGCTTTCTGGAAATCTCTGTCCACTGGATCCCCCTTGTCCACATGTTTGTTGACCCCCTCAAAGAACTCTGATCTCCGTTTACAGAAACCGTATTGACTTTTGTGCAGCAATTTATGTTCTTCTATGTGTCTGACAATTTTATTCTTTACTATTGTTTCAACTAATTTTCCCGGTACTGACATTAGACTTACCGGTCTGTAACTTACACTGGAGGTTTCAGGCCCCCCACCCCCATGGGGCTGAGCGTCTGTGGGGTTTGGGGCTTTAGTCCCCACCCCCACTCAGAGCTGAAACAAGTAAATTAGCTTCACACGGCCACCCCCTCAGGCAATTGCCCTGCTTCCTGCCCCTAACTCCAGCCCTGCTTGCAAGCCCCCCAAACCAGTCCCATCACCCCCCTTGGGTGGTCACAACATCCCCCCCCCCTCGAGTTGACAAACACTGATTGAGTTCAACGTCCTGCACTGGTAGCTCAGAGAATTTTAACCAATAATTCCTGCATTAAGACCATCTGTTTGAACGACAGCATATCATTTTGAACACTGTTCAGTCTTCATTTAAAGCCCACCAGGTATGGCGAGGCTGTAACATGCTGAAGTAAGTTAAGTTGTTCCAATGGTTAATTACCCCTACCAGCTGAGACTTTGTGCCTTCCATCTAGTCTGAATTTGTCTCACTCCCAATGGCTGGATCTCATTAGGCTTTTTCTGCTATATCAAAGAGCCGTCTATGCTCGGAAAAGATCTCAAAGCATTTCATAATGCGAGAAACATTTTACAAACAGGGGAAACTGAGTCACAGGGACATGACGTGACCCAACCAAGCACAAAGCTAGCCACAAATAGAAAGCAGGGCTCCTGATGCCTGGCACTGTCCCCTGGCCCAGGGCAAGGCTCTGGTAAGGAACATATGACAAAGTGAAGGGTAATAATATATTCTTGTGGGATGACAACCAGTCCCAATTAATTTCCCCAAATGTGTCAAGTGGTTTACAGTGTCTACTCATTGCTCCTGTCTTGTTTAACCACACACTTCAGAGTTAGAGCTACAGCAGCCAGGTTCAGGGTGTCTGGTGAAAGGGATTGGCAGCGAGGGTGGATTTATTTTTAAGGCTAGAGTTTTGGTGAAGGTTTTTCGTCTAGGCTACATCTACACTTGGAGCTGGTGCTGAGATATCCCAGCTCACTGAGGTGTGTGCTCATCAAGCTAGCACGCTAAAACTAGTAGTGTCACCTGGTAGTATGGGCTAAGTGCCCCAAATACGTACCCACAGAGTCCCGAGGGTTTGCGCTTGGGCCAGCTACCCTGCCACTCACCGCTGCCAGTGCTATCATGGCTACACGCCTGGTTTTAATGCAGTAGCACGAGTATGTTTACACACACACTACGACTCAGAGCCCTAGCTCCAAACATTCACCGTTCATGTTTTCATAGGTGAAAGGGGCTAGCTCCCTGATTTGAGATTTTTTTGCAGCATTGGCTTTGACATATCGATACACAAATGGTTTAGGGGAATTAACTGTGCACCCAACCATGCAAACCACTCACCACCCACATACATCATTACAGGCAGCGTTGGGACATGCAATATGTAACCCTCCAAAAACCAGGACGTGGAGAATTACTGTACAAGCCATTTGCACCAAACAACCTTAACTTTGTGCCCCTGGAGCTAGCAATAGCTCCTGCAGCTGGTTACGGGAGGGTATGCTCATCACAGGTAAACATGAGGCATTTCGAATCCCATGCCCTTGTTTGCATGGTGCACCACAGACTGAAATGCCAAAACTTGTCTGCGGGCACACCAGCTGCATTCACTATGCACTGTGATGGGGCAAAGCCACATGGCTATAGGAAAGTAGTGAGAAACAGGTATGTTAGCCCCAGGATAAATAAATCCCTGTTACCACAGTAACCAAATGGCAGTTGCTCCAGGTTAATCAAGACACCTGGGGCCAATTAAGATCCTTCCACAAAGCAGTGGAGGCAGCTGTGTTGATTGGGACACCTGAAGCCAATCAGGGGCTGGCTGAAACCAGTTAAAAGCCTCCCAGTTAGTCAGGTGGGGCACATGTGTCAGGAGATGTAGGAGGAAGCCATGCTGCTGGAGAAATGGAGCAGTACAAACCCTATCAGGCACAAGAAAGGAGGCCCTGAGATAAGGGTGACAGAGATATTGAGGAAGTGGGGGCTGCTGTGAGGAAGTGGCCCAGGAAATCGTACTCATCCTGTTTCCAAAAAGTCAGCTACCATGAGCTGCTACGATCAGGGTCCCTGGGCTGGATCCCGGAGTAGAGGGCGGGCCCAGGCTCCCCCCTCCCCTCCCTGACTGACAACAGAGACTGGGAGACAACAGAGACTGTGTGAGGGAAGGTGGCTTCTCCTCACCTCCCTTGCTGGCGTACGATGAAAATGGCTCAGTAGTCTGTGACCCTTGCCTCTAGAGAGAGAAGGGCTACGTAGAGGGTCACAGTGAGCCTCCAAGGAAGCATGGGACCCACTGAGACAAGGTCAGAGCTTTGTCACAGCACTGAATGAGAACAGGCTTAGTTGAAGTCAGTTGGTAGATTCATGGCTGTGATTTGCGGAGACATGCACATGTGTTCTGAATGAGCAAGTACGCCTCAGTTCAGCGTTGCCTTCCTTCCATTTTGTCAGCAGAGGTGTACAATGGTGTCTTCTTGCATGTGAATGCAAGACCTGACAGTAGTCTCCAGGACTTACTAAAGGGCACGTGAATTCAGGGTCTCAGAAGGAGCTCTCTGGGGTGAAGCGATGGTAACATTTTTTCAAGTGTGGGTGCGGTTTGTGTGGCATAGACTGAGGCAAGGCTGCTCCTGTTTTCTATACCCCACCTAAACCTAACTTTTGCCTTAGCAAAGAGAAGGGGTTAGACTTTGCTCTACAGTGTTCATACACTCAGTTCGTAAAGTGTTCTGGATCAAGCATCAGTTAGGGCAGAGAGCCAGAATGGGTGTAACTGACATGTTGGCACATTGAGGACAGAGTTGTGGCTGTGTTGAGGTGACGTGTACCTTTAGTTCCTGGTATATTCCTTCTTTGCATGTTCCTATTTTAAGAGATTCAAGGTTGCATTACTTTAACTTTTCAGTTCCGCATAATACATTATTTTAACTTGTCATTTGCTGTTTTGCAGAGGGTTAAGTATTGGTGCATTTCACATTTTAGAGGGGTATGAGGCTCTGCTTAACCACTGTTTGTTCCGTTCTGCCCCCCCGCTGTGTCCATCATTCGCCAAGGAGTCTAAGGCAATAGAGGTTGCAGCTATGGGCATTCTGTAAGCATACGTGTTAAAGCTTTTGGAATTCAATAGCTTTTGCAATATTTCTAAAAAACCTCCTTAATACCAGCCCGCAGCCGAAATCAGGGGCAGTGCCTACTATAAATTTCATGAAGGTCAGATCCTTAGATGTGCCCTACTCTGCCCCAAAGAAGTTATAAGACTCTAAAAATGTTGTTAGCAGCTCATTGAAATACTGAAACCAATAGAACGGTGGCTGTACTAGACTATTAAGGCTGCTCGTTCAGATTTTCAAAAGAACTCAGTACGGTGGGTGCCAAATTCTTTGGAAAATCTGCTTCAGTTGTAAGTACAAAGTATTTGAAATTCTGCCCCCTGCTGAATAAAATCCATTTGTCATTCTGGACAATCCCTACTGAGAAAACAAAGGATCCCATCTAACTTTAACTAGTCTATGCAGAAATGTGTCGTGTAACATGCAATCAGGATCCAAATACAAAATCTGAGAAGTGGCAAACAGTGCCTGAGGGCACAATTTGCCCCTGTGCAGAGGCCCAGAAGGTGGTTTCTGCACAGTTCAGAACCTACTCACGCGAGACTCAAGTGCTGCTGCCTGAAAGGACAGGGAGGAATTTCATCCTATGAGAGGGTGCATGTGTCTCTCAGGCTGTCGTAATCTGTAAGTGATGGGTTTTAGGGTAGTAAAAACACCATTCGATTGAGGTGGCAGCAGCCAACTCAATCAAGTATATGAATGAACAAAAAGTATAGCTTGCGTCTTCCCCTTAACGTAACCGTTATTCACACAGAAAACCCCTCAGGGGTGGCTGACTGACACACTTGGGCAGATCTTGAATAAGTTCACCATGTTACCCGTTAACAAGGTATCCATAGTGTGGACACAGTGCTGCAACAACCTTTGGGGGCTGGCGGTCCTCCAATGCCTTCCCAGGATTCCTACAGGCCCCCCAACCCTATGGTATTTTCTTGTTAACTAACTATTCCCTGTTGCCTGACGGGAAGTCATCTACCACTGCATAAAGGCCTGTTCAGTTCTTAGTGCCCGTGTCCCCATGCAGCTTCCACGCATCAACTAGACTCATCCATCGCTGGTACAGATCTCCTTTCTTTGGAGAATGCCCCTGCCCCAATGTGACAGCTCAAGCATGCTGCCAGATGGCCAGGATCTGACACCACGGTACTTGTGGGTCTCTGGTGCAATGAAAGCAGAGCCCATGGTTTCAGGAGCAAGAACCAAAATACCAGGCTGTATGGTACTTCACAAACTGCCGAGGTGCCATCAAACAGGACGTCAGTGCCAGGAGAAAAACAAGGGATTAAGATGGCAGCGGATACCAATCTGGAGCATGCCAAGCCAGAACTAGCTTATCTGAGGCGTTGCCCGGTTCATGCCATTTCCACTCACATTCCCCAGCAGGGCCAGACAAGGTCTCTCACAATACACTGCAAAAGTATTCACAGACAGGCACAGTTTACTGAAGTGCTACGAACCAGGGGATGTGTCCCCAGCTGCCTCAGTGTCACATGTAAGCAAACAGAGCACCACGATGGGCACAAGACATTTCAGGAATCTATCTCCTGCAGCAGTCGGCTATTACCGTGTAGCATGGCTGCTACCTTGTATGGGGAGATTTTGGCAAACCAGTAAAGTGCCTGAAATCACTATGGCTTATTGCTAAAAGCAGCCAAGTCAGCAGGCCGTAAAGTGGCCATGTAGCAAACTCAGCTTGACCAAGGCAGGAGGGGAGGAGGTTCTGAGTGCCACAGAAAGGGCAGCTTGACCCCATGTCCTTCCTGATAAGAATTGTGTTGAAGTTGCTGATACATGCACCTTAGAAGAACAGAATGTGCCCTCAGGAATGTGTCTAACAGGGTTTCAAGGCTGCAGACTCTGGGAAAAACCCACACCTGGTTAATCAATAATCAGAAGGTAACTCTTGCTTGACCATTGAAACTGCTTGCTTAACAAGTTTTCTTTAAGGGACATGTCATTCTATTACTAATGTATAAATAAGGGGGAAAGTTTGAGGTGGTGGGACTCTCCCTCTGGATGCATTTTGTGTTCCCCACCGGCAGCTGGGTTGCTGCTGTGCCACTCGGTAATTATCGAGGATTGGGGGTGTTTTACTAACCTGTTGTGGACGTGTGTAAGTGCTTGAGACTAAGTAAAGTTTAGCTTTAAGGGAAAGTACTCTTGTGTTGTCCTGTTTGTGCCAGCCATCTATTGGTCAGACGGCCGTGTCTCCACTGGTTTATTTCCTGACCCTACCTCTCAGAGAGTAAAAGTTACCAAGAGCTTTGGCTTGAAAGGACCTCGAGTAACAGCCTCACCTGATAGGCTAATATGAGGACTAACACAACAGAGCATGCAATGTGGACACTCCCTCGATGTTAGGGACAGATTCTTCTGACCACATTCTGGAATAGGCACAAAGACAGCTTATTTTTAAGAGAAAGGTGCAATTTTTATGGCATCAGTTTAAAAAACCCAGCACTGTTGAAAATGTTCACGTGTGATTTGCAAGAGGCACATTCAATTTAATAGGAGAGACTCAGACTTGTCTCAGTGCAAGAGTTCACATCAGTTTGAAGAAAAAAATTCCGCTGGAAGCACGGGCAAGTAACAGTGTCATTTTTTCCCATTAACCTACAGCCACTGTCTCTGTAGCCGTACAGCCATAAGTAAGATTACTACTATAATTTTGTCTGGTCCCCTGGGAAAAAGGTTTTGAGAACTTTAAAGATTACTAAACAAGACATAAACTGGAGGTAGTTTCAGTTTACTTTCAGATTTCAAAATCAAATCGCAGCTAGACACATATCAAAACAGAAATTCGGTAGTTTTGCTTTGTTCTTAGACACTAAAACCTACAACCGCCATAAAACAGATTCCCTCATATAGAAGAGCTGAATGCCAAGTGAACAACTTTTTAAAAAGCTTATTCTTCAGGAAAGACTATGGCAAGAGATTCTTGTGGCACTTGTGCAAGCTCTACACAGGTGTAATGCCATGGGCTTCAATGGAATTAGTCCTGACTTGTACCAATGTGAACAAGATCAGAATCAGCGTGGGCTTCCACTGCCGCCCCCCTTTAAACCATCTGAACAGAGGGGAAGCACTTTTTCAAAGCTAATGCTGCTGCTTTGTAACATCACTGCATCTTGGGAGTTGGGGCTTGATATTTGGCTCCTCTTATCTGATAAGAGGAGCCAAATATGAGAAGCTAATTCAGAAGCTAAAATGTCACCAGAGAAGTCCTGGCAAACAAATGCTTGGGTCAATTTCTAAAGGCCAGAATTAAATGGAATAGAGCGAGAGAGCTCATCAGTGGATGTAATTTATGGATTCATAACCTGTAAGAGTGGTAAGCCAAGGTTGTATGGTGGGAATGGATTGCTTATAAAGTGGAAGATGAAGGTTTTCTTATAGGACGAGACAATCGAGCCCATGGGGATGAAGGACCGCTCTCCAGTTGCGGACATTTAAACGGGGGAATGTAGCTTTCATGAAGACAGAAGACACCAAAGCAAAACCTCATACCTTTACCCATGTGCTGCAGAACTCAGCTTTTGTATTTTTACATCGTGATTCAATGACAAGTGTCATTTTGTGGGTACGAGTAAGTATCTTCATCTCCAGCATTTCATTTCTGCTGCAACACTGGGCTGCACGGGAACATTTGTACATTTTATATACTCTGCACAAGCAACAATTAAATGAAATCCTCATACCAAAAAATCTTATCTTGATTGGCCAGGTTACCATAAATTATTTATAATGCAAGTTACTAGAGTATAATTCAGTGTTTTCTTTCCCCGGCTATTTTATCTCCTGACAAGTTTTACAAAAGAGAAGAATGGAATATAGCTTAGTTGCACTACATCCAAGATGCTGCCTACACAAATGCCAGAGAGAGATGCTAAATGAACCCCAGAACATATGGCGCTCTGCTGACAGAGCTCAGAAACTGGTTCTGCATGAGCAACACGGAACATCTTGAAACGTACGAGACATATGTGTTTTAGGAAGAAGATTGAAGTGTTTCATAATAAAACAGGACAAAGTGAAATACAAGCGCTGTATAAAATTTTAATTAAAAACTGGTTTTACCCTTCAACATGTATATACAATATGCTTCACAGATGGATTTCATATTTAAGTATTATCCAAACCAAAAATGTAAATGAGACAAATAAAGCCTTCAAAAATGGCACAGAGGCTAAAATGTATGTAAACACTCCATGATTGTGGTGAAAATAAGGCAGGCAGGGAAAGCAACCTTCTGTCAAGTGTTTATTACTGGAGTGCTGCATGAACCAGTTCACAGAGCTGTCGCCTTTGAAAGAACACATTCAGCTCAAAGTCCAAAAATTCCAGTTGGTTTAATGATATAAACATAAGCGTCCAATCTACAGATGTTCGGGGAAGTGGATATTGCCTGTGTTACTTTCAAACGATTTATTTAAATGGCTATTTTATAAACCCTTCATCCGTGGCATCTGGGTGCGTTGATGCATATGGAAAGCAACACATTAAACTGCCCCCAACAGACTGAACAAAGATCTCCTTCTTTTGTGTCACCCCAACCCATCCTAAGAGAAACCTCCCAAGCAATTCCAAAGAATTAAGTAAAAGCCTGACCAAAGAACAGGACCGCACGCTATGCCCTGAAAGATGGTAAACTCTGAGGAACAAAGAGAGAAAGTTCTACAATCAAAGACTCTCCACCAAAACATGTCGGCCTCTAGGCCTAAAAGCTTTCAAAGCCAGGGACCATCAACAAGAGTAGCTCAGCTGATAGCAGCCGTCATAATGGAGCATCATGGGGAAAGTGGTCTCAGATGGCTAGGTCCCACAGCTCTGTTAGATCAAAACCAACCACCCTGACTGGATGGGAATCCACAGCAGAAAGCTTGCATGACCTCTGAAGGGGATATGCCAAAGGTAAAGTTTAAAATTTCCTACAGGTTTTCATCCAGAAAATTATCCTGGATTTCAGAATAGTTTTTCCTCACAAAGCAAGCACATGAAACTACAAGGGTGATAGGTGATGGGGCGCGGCGAAAGGAAAGGGGAGAGAACAAGGGTTTCCTTGTCTCTTTTTTCAATCAGTGGTGACATGAGTCAACACTTTCATAGCCACAATCTGCCCCCTCTTCTTTTTTAAAAGATTGGGATCAAGATATTTAAATACCACTGGATGTTCTAGTGGTGACCACTGATGATGGTCTATGTGTTTGACCCCACTATATGACAGAAATAGAAATTATTGGAAGACAGTGATCTTTTCCTAGAATACCAATTCGTTTGTTATGGGACACAGGACTTGATCTAAAAAGACTTCCCTCTTTACTGCATCATCTCCATCAATGAGGTAGTTAATTCAAGTCATCCCCAAAGGCTGGCTTCTAATGGTTTTGTTGCTGTAGACTAGCTTGGTTACTGACTTCTAAAGTTTAAGGTTTCTCCTCAAACCTTTTAGAGGAAAAAAAAGCTCCAAAGTCCTTGTCACACTCCACAGCTAATTCCAACTTCTAAAACTTCTCAATAATAATCTCTGATAAATTTTATCGTTCTCTTAACTGGGCAAATAAACTCACACTGTCATAATTAAGACAGTTGTTAGACTTCTCATGATCCAAAAGACTCTCCATTAAATGACCGTATTTATATACTGAGAGGCCACTGGCAAAATTTTGCTTTGCACAGTTCAAAAATGTTGCTAAAATAACATCAAGTTTAGGATTTAGGAGGACGGAGATTATACAGTGATAGAATGACTCACCACCTTCCACTCTAAGTGCAAGGCACGTTTTGACCTTGACTCTGCTAAGATAAATGAACAGCACAGCATATGTATGCATATATATATATACACACACAGAAGATGTATAAGAACTGGTATAGAGTAGAATAGACTCCAGTAGGAACAATGCAGGATTAGACATGCAGGATGAAGACCTAAACCAATGAGGTTGGCTAGGATTTTTATTATAATGATTAGACTCTGAGCCACAAGCTGTCAGAGTTGTATATTCTCTTTCTCAATGGACTCTGTCAGTTTTAACATCAGACTCCCATCTCAACAATAGTGCTTGTTTAATTTAGACCGTTACATGATTAAAAAAAGTAAGAAATTGGGAAATCTACAGTAAAGCCCTTTTGATTGAATAGGAAATGGGACTTGGTGAAGTTATTTATTTTGTAATAAATCGCTTCTGTAACAAATTCTGTCTCAGGATCTCAAAGCACTTTTCCCTGTGTTAGAGAGCTATAGTCTCCCTATTTTATAGATAGGATAACAAAGGCACAAAGAGGCACAGTGATTCACCACAGACTTCCCAAGTCTTCTTGCTCCTAGTTCTGTAACCTAACCACAAGGAGAAGTTACTCACCTTGTACAGCATCTGGAGTTCTTTGAGATGCGTCCCTGAGGTGCTCCATTTCAGGTCCGCATGCACCCTATGCCTTTATCGGAGAAGTGCCCATTCATCCTATGCATGCGTCCTGTGACCGAGGCTATATAGGGCTAAGTGGGAAAACCGCCCTCAGTTCCTTCTGAACTACAAAGTCCCACAAAGGAAACTCTGAAGCAGGAGGGCGGTTAGTGGTGCTCCCACAGGGACACACATCTCAAAGAACTCTAGTTACTGCACATGGTGAGTAACTTCTCCTCCTTCATCGAGTAGTGTCTTACGGGTGCTCCACTTCAGGTGACTTCCAAGCCATAACCTCTTAAGGAAGCAGAAGGTTAGTAAGAGAGTCCAGCACTGAAGAAAGGGCTGTGTTGTCCACTGTAGCGTCTGATCTTGCAGCATGAGCCAAAGCATAATGGTTGGGAAAAGCAAGTACTGAGGTCCACACTGCAGCGCTGCAGATTTCCACAACTAGAATGTCCTCAAGTAGGGCTACAGTTATAGACTGTGATTGAGTAGAATGTGCAGTCACTTTTAGGGGAGACTGAAAATCAGCCAAACTGTAACAGGTAATAATACATCCAGAGAGTCGCTGCATGGAGATGGTGGATCCACCAGCCCTGTCTGCAATAGTAGCAAAAGTCTATGGGACTTCCTGAATGGTTCCTGGTTCAGTTTTGTCCATGTAAAAGGTCAATGCCCTTTTAACATCTGGTGTATGGAAGGTGGTTTTGGGTATTGTCTTATGAAGCTTAGGAAAGAAAACTGGAAGGTGAATAGTCTGGTTAATGTGAAACTCAGAAGAAACCTTAGGTAAAAGTTTTGGATGGGGTTGTAATGATACCTTCTCCTTGGAGAACACAGTAAATGGAGGGCCTGCCATTAGAGCCCCAATCTCCCCAACCCTTTGAGCAAAAGTGATGGCCACCAAAAAGGCCATCTTCATTGGCAAATGTAACAGAGAACATGTAGTTAGTGGCTCAAATGGCTGTTTCATGAGACAGTTAAGGACAAGACTGATCCCAAAGCAGAACAGATCTCTAATTTACAGAAAAAGTTTCATAAGAGCTTTCAGGAACCTCCTTATGGTTAGGAGTGTGAAAATTGAGGAACCTTCTACTGGTGAGTGGAAAGTTATTAATTCTAAGTGAACCTTGATGGAACTCTCAGATAGATCGGATATCTTCAGTTCCAACAGGTAAATACAAGACTGTGGAAAGAGACGACTGGATAGGTGAGTGATGACAGTGGTTACATCAAAGATGATCTCTTCTCCATTTTTGGAAGTAAGTATCTTGTAGATTTTTTCCTGCTATTTAACAGTACAGGTTGTACTCCTGATGAACAGGATACCTCTAGTCCCAAGAATCATTGAGGAACTGTGCCTGGCGTTGCAGTACATTCAGATTGGAGTGAAGTGTTTGACCTGCATTCTGAGACAATAGCTGAGAATTGAGGGCAAGAGGTGAGTTCGATGAGGTTAGGAAGCCAAACCTGCCTTGGCCAAGTTGGTGCAACCAAAATGACCCTGGCTTGGTCCTGCTTGATCTTGTTGAAAGCCTTTAAAAGCCGTGGAATCAGCGGATAAGCATAAATAAGACCCTTTGTTCATGTAATGAGAAAGGTGGCTGCTAGAGATAAAGGCTTGAGTCCTCTGCTGGAGCAGACTTTTTTGCACTCCGTGTTGGCTGCAGTGGTGCAAAAGTCAATCTCTGGAAACCCCCAAGTTACGAATATTTTATAGAGACTCACAAGTCCAACTCCCACTCACAATTTAGGATAAAATGTCTGCTGAAGTCGTTTGCCATGGTGTTTTATATACCTGGGAAGTAAGAAGCTGAGAAGGTCCTTGAAGGGAGAAGGAAAAGGGGGGTGGAAGGGCAGGATGGAGTTAAATTGGATCATATAACCAGAAGTAACAGTCACTGATACCCATTTGTCTGATGCATGGGAGACAGAAACCTGATGGTATAGCGAGAGACGGTGTCCAAATTAAGGGAAAGGGGTGGAATAGTGTAGCCGCGAAACCCTATCAGGTGGTTCAAACTCCCGACCAAACCCTCAAAAATGATGTTTGGGAAATGTAAATCGGCTGGGATGAAGTATTCAAGTTAGTCACTGGCTCCATTTTAGAAAATCTTGACCTCTTAGCCGGCAATTCAGATGGTCTACGGAGGGTGGAAAATTAAGCAGAATGGGATCTTTGCACTAATTGAGACCTGCTGAATTTCTTTTTATTTCCAGGCATGTATATCTCCAGGAACCTAAGTGTAGACCTAGTCATTTAGGGAATGAATTGAGGTGCCTGTGGAGTCCGCACATCACTACTGCAGTGGAAACAGACCTGGCTGCTGTGCAGCCCACATCAAGAAAGATATCCTTGCAGGCTTTACTTGATCTATACGGATCTCAGTAAATGGTCAATGAATGCATTAAACATCTCTTAATTCAGGTAGTTACATTTCAACATCAGTGCTTGGTAAGTCACAATCTCAAACTGTAATGTTGCCAAAGAGTAGCTTTTATGACCAAAAAGCTCCAGCCACTTCTGGTCCTTGTTATACGGGGTAGCTTTAGAAATGACACCCCCTTGCGTTCACTGTGTCCACGACTAGAGAATTGGGTGCTGGATGTGAAAACAAAAACTCAAAATCCCTGGCTGGGGACATAGTATTTTTTATTGGCACACTTGCATGTAGGGGGTGCCACTGCGGGAGTTTTCCAGACGGTCTGGGCTGGCTCAAGGAGAGCTTCATTAACTGGCCATGCCACCTTTGCTGAAGTAGAAGTCTGCAATATGGCCAGGAGCTTGTGAAGGGAAGGTGGGTGAGAAAGAACTGCAGGTGCTGCACCCACACAACTCTATGTAGCCTCAAATGGGGCATGCAGATGTGTAGGGTGCATGCTACGTCTGAATGGGCACGGCTACCAAAAATCTCCAATCAGAGCCACAGGATGCATGTGCACCCACAGGGACACAACTCAAAGAAGACCAGCTTCTTGCTTCTTCTAAGAGATTTCTTAGTTTTCTGGTGACTCACTGAAAACTGCAGGTGAAGAAATCTTGGAGAGCTAGTGTATAAAAACCCAAAACACACACAGTACATAGAACCTGGAGCACTTTCCTCATCAAATGAGTTTAAAGCAGTTCAAAATTTGAGCCTAAAAATTCTCAGTGTCTTCATTACCCAAGGGATTCCACATCATCCGCTCCATCTGACATTCTCAAGGGACCAAGCTGAGGCTTCTATCCTGCTACCTGGGAAGCTAGATAATGCTGATCCTTAAAGAGCTTGACACTTCCACCCCTTAATCACTGCAGGGCAATGCTGAGGGATTTTTAAAGTGACTGCTATTTAGCAAAGAGCCTGACTTACGATTGAGCCCCACTGTTTGTACAGTTTGTGTTTGCACAAACTAAATTTCTGCCCCAGTGGGAGCTGAGACAAAAGTAGCCTCAGTTTGACTCCCAAAAAAGTGATTAAAATATTAAGCTGATTACATTTTGTGTCACATACAATACCAAAAAGGCAAATAATGTCTGGTTAGACTACTCATGAGCTATGACAGCCCAGGGGAGGAAAAAAAGAAATAAAAAGACTGATGCAATAAACGCTAATTCTCTCTTAATCTATCCCATTATTTCTCGATTTGAGTAGGCAGTTTTCCTTTAGGAGGTAAAATGGTGGTGGTGGAATTATGCCATCCTGCTGTCACTAACACACCACTTTGTGGATGGCAAAAGATAAGGACTGAGCAAGAAAATGCTATTTAAAGCTCAGCTCAGGAACCTAGAAATTTGCCTTTGATAGAAGGGATTTAAATTGTATTAGAAGGCAAGGTGCACTAAACAATCACAGTTTATTACTCTGTTGGTTCACTGCCTGAGTCTATACTTATCGCACACGGCAGTAGCGGAGGAGAATCAGTCTTCTCTGCACTTGAGCTAGAGGTGTATTAATAGAAGGTTAGCCAAGCACACAAGCAGGAGAGGGGGGCCTCTTTAACTTGTGTTAAAAGCGGCTTGCAGATTTCAAATGGATAGAGCTGTGTACCTTGACTCTTAAGTCCCATTTCATATACAAGTTTCCCCCAACAACAGAAATGGATTCCAAGACAGGGTTTGGAAAAAAACCCTTAGCTATACCCTGGTGTACATAATACAAGCACAATCCTGCCATCACAGAGGTGGTTAGCTGATACTGATGATACTAGCTGATTCTAAGAGGCAAAACATCTACACACATGATAGGAGTAGGACCAAAGGGTAGCCATTCAATTTATTGCACAAGTGATGTTATATAGCAAAACTTCAAAGGGAGAATATTCCTATCCAGCAAAATTCAGATATGAACGCTTCTTTTCCTCTCCAATTCTTCCTAAAGGAAGCCCAGACTAAGCCTGTAGGTTCCCCCAAAATTTAAAGAACCAGGATTGCCACCTTTCAATTAGGCTAAAATGGAACTTAAATTACAGCCTCATCTTTCCCACCAAACTCCTGCCCCTTTAGCCCACCCTTTCTTTCCATCCTCCAACTCATGGTGGATCTCTCTCCCCTGTCTTCCCCATCCCTCGATTTTCTGGCTGCGCATGTGGGGCTGGGGTCTCCAGTCTCACATGCAAGGAGATGGCACCTCTGTATGTTCAACACCTCCCACGCATTGAACTAATGGGGCTGAAATTAGTAACTAATTGGCTGAACCATCAGAGATGGGTGGCAGCGAGTAGCACTCCTATACCACGGAGAAAGAATGGGCCAAAGTGCAAAACAAAGAACAGTAGGTGATATCCAAAATATTCTTAGTCCATACACCACAATTACACCTGTCCTGCTGAGACTATGAAGGATGCTTGCGGCTGCTAAAACTTTTTAGACAACCGGAAGCAGTCAAGGTGAGGCACACAGAGTGTGTGCATACACAGTACACACTTCATATCCTGCAGGTCTAGCATGCCTAGGGTATACACCAGCGTTGCTCTGGTTACATGAACAATAGTAATGTACATGCATGCTTACAGTTTGCACTCAGCTATGACATCGGGGGTCAGGCCAGGAGGGAGTCCTGAACAAAGAGGGGTTGACTGCATGGGCAGGAAGACAGGACTCATGGCTGAGTGCTCATTCACACTCAGGAAATCATTTCAACCTGCACTTGCAATGTAGATGTCGGTTGGGTAACTCTAGGTCACGTGCTGGCAGAGAACCAATCAAATCCTGCCTTAGCTTTTCGTGATGCATAAGTGGTCTTCATAGTTTCTTCCTGCCATCTTTTCATTGGCCAATTTTATCGATTAAGAAACTACTGTAGTACAGACCAATAAGGACTGGAGCCAAAGAAAAGCAGCCCAGTTTAATGGATCCAGAAACTTGCACATTCTAAACCCTGCTGTGCCGGTGAGCCCCTGACTTTGGATAAGTCTGTGCTGTACATTTCCATCTCTAAAAAGAGACTTAATAATGCTTCTCTACATTATAGGAGGCTGTGAGAATTAAATAACTGGTTAATCTTTGTTTTGCAGTTTGAAAAGCTAAAGCACTGCAAGGGCCAAGTATGATCAAGGCCAGGAACGTGGAGCTGTTAATCCAGTGACTGGCTTAGCTGTTACCGGGAGCAGAAATGTCTGTATTCAGTACACTTCCTCCAAAAGCCCCCTTTCCTAAAGCTGCAATGCACAGCCTTTCAATGTGCTCTCCACCTGACTTACTCGTTCACCGGCTGCTTCCTTAAATCAATTAGGTTATCTTAGTAAGAAAGCCCAGATAGGAGTAGGCCAACATTTACTCTATCCCTGTATGTTGGCAGGTTATAGTCCTAGATTTCTGCCATCTGTACAGCTAGTTTTATCCTTTGTCCAAAAGCAAGATATAAAAGATGGCACTAGTGTAACTGAATCTGTCCCAGCTACCTGCTTCTGTAGCGAATGCACCAGGATACATATTTCCTTTTGAAATGGGAGAAAAGAGCAGGAGATGGACATGCCTGCCCTTTTAAATCACTCAGATGGGCAGCTTGCCCTGGTCTGTTAATGTGAGAGCTGTTCAATGTGAGGCTGAAAAGGTTCCCTCTCCTGGGAAAGCATCTAACTACTGCCGAACATTTGGTGGCCTTTAATGAAAAGATGCAATTTCTGCCAATACATCCCCAGCAGGATAGTAAGGACAGGCTCCAAATTTGGTGGGATTGTGATGCAGGGACTTCATAATGCATGCATGGAGCATCTGGCTCTCGCCGACGAGCTCTGAAAGTGATCCTGGAAACTTTTAGACATTGTTACATTGGGATGCATGAAGAAGAGATGTTTTCTTACAATATAGAGATAGGTTTCAGAGTAACAGCCGTGTTAGTCTGTATTTGCAAAAAGAACAGGAGTACTTGTGGCACCTTAGAGACTAACCAATTTATTTGAGCATAAGCTTTCGTGAGCTACAGCTCACTTCATCGGATGCATACTGTGGAAACTGCAGAAGACATTATATACACAGAGACCATAAAACAATACCTCCTCCCACCCCACTCTCCTGCTGGTAATAGCTTATCTAAAGTGATCACTCTCCTTACAATGTCTATGATAATCAAGTTGGGCCATTTCCAGCACAAATCCAGGTTTTCTCACCCTCCACTCCCCCACACACAAACTCACTCTGCTGCTGGTAATAGCTCATCCAAACTGACCCCTCTCCTTACAATGTGTATGATAATCAAGGTGGGCCATTTCCAGCATAAATCCAAGTTTAACCAGAACGTCGGGGGGGGGGGGGGTAGGAAAAAACAAGGGGAAATAGGCTACCTTGCATAATGACTTAGCCACTCCCAGTCTCTATTTAAGCCTAAATTAATAGTATCCAATTTGCAAATGAATTCCAATTCAGCAGTTTCTCGCTGGAGTCTGGATTTGAAGTTTTTTTTATTGTAAGATAGCGACCTTCATGTCTGTGATTGCGTGACCAGAGAGATTGAAGTGTTCTCCGACTGGTTTATGAATGTTATAATTCTTGACATCTGATTTGTGTCCATTTATTCTTTTAGGTAGAGACTGTCCAGTTTGACCAATGTACATGGCAGAGGGGCATTGCTGGCACATGATGGCATATATCACATTGGTGGATGTGCAGGTGAACAAGCCTCTGATAGTGTGGCTGATGTTATTAGGCCCTATGATGGTGTCCCCTGTATAGATATGTGGGCACAGTTGGCAACGGGCTTTGTTGCAAGGATAGGTTCCTGGGTTAGTGGTTCTGTTGTGTGGTATGTGGTTGTTGGTGAGTATTTGCTTCAGGTTGGGGGGCTGTCTGTAGGCAAGGACTGGCCTGACTCCCAAGATTTGTGAGAGTGTTGGGTCATCCTTCAGGATAGGTTGTAGATCCTTAATAATGCGTTGGAGGGGTTTTAGTTGGGGGCTGAAGGTGACGGCTAGTGGCGTTCTGTTATTTTCTTTGTTAGGCCTGTCCTGCAGTAGGTGACTTCTGGGAACTCTTCTGGCTCTATCAATCTGTTTCTTCACTTCCGCAGGTGGGTACTGTAGTTGTAAGAATGCTTGATAGAGATCTTGTAGGTGTTTGTCTCTGTCTGAGGGGTTGGAGCAAATGCGGTTGTATCACAGAGCTTGGCTGTAGACGATGGATCGTGTGGTGTGGTCAGGGTGAAAGCTGGAGGCATGTAGGTAGGAATGGTGGTCAGTAGGTTTCCGGTATAGGGTGGTGTTTATGTGACCATTGTTTATGAGCACTGTAGTGTCCAGGAAGTGGATCTCTTGTGTGGACTGGACCAGGCTGAGGTTGATGGTGGGATGGAAATTGTTGAAATCGTGGTGGAATTCCTCAAGGGCTTCTTTTCCATGGGTCCAGATGATGAAGATGTCATCAATATAGTGCAAGTAGAGTAGGGGCGTTAGGGGATGAGAGCTGAGGAAGCGTTGTTCTAAATCAGCCATAAAAATGTTGGCATACTTTGGGGCCATGAGGGTACCCATAGCAGTGCCGCTGATCTGAAGGTATACATTGTCCCCAAATGTAAAATAGTTATGGGTAAGGACAAAGTCACGAAGTTCAGCCACCAGGTTAGCCGTGACATTATCAGGGATAGTGTTCTTGACGGCTTGTAGTCCATCTTTGTGTGGCATATTGGTGTAGAGGGCTTCTACATAGTGGCCAGGATGGTGTTATCAGGAAGATCACCAATTGATTGTAGTTTCCTCAGGAAGTCGGTGGTGTCTCGAAGGTAGCTGGGAGTGCTGGTAGCGTAGGGCCTGAGGAGGGAGTCTACATAGCCAGACAATCCTGCTGTCAGGGTGCCAATGCCTGAGATGATGGGGCGCCCAGGATTTCCAGGTTTATGGATCTTGGGTAGTAGATAGAATATCCCAGGTCAGGGTTCCAGGGGTGTGTCTGTGCGGATTTGATCTTGTGCTTTTTCAGGAAGTTTCTTGAGCAAATGCTGTAGTTTCTTTTGGTAACTCTCAGTGGGATCAGAGGGTAATGGCTTGTAGAAAGTGGTGGTAGCCTATTTCCCCTTGTTTTTTCCTACCCCCCCCCCCGACGTTCTGGTTAAACTTGGATTTATGCTGGAAATGGCCCACCTTGATTATCATACACATTGTAAGGAGAGGGGTCACTTTGGATGGGCTATTACCAGCAGGAGAGTGAGTTTGTGTGTGGGGGGGGGGGGGGGCGGAGGGTGAGAAAACCTGGATTTGTGCTGGAAATGGCCCAACTTGATCATCATACACATTTTAAGGAGAGTGATCACTTTAGATAAGCTATTACTAGCAGGAGAGTGGGGTGGGAGGAGGTATTGTTTCATGGTCTCTGTGTATATAATGTCTTCTGCAGTTTCCACGGTATGCATCCGATGAAGTAAGCTGTAGCTCACGAAAGCTTATGCTCAAATAAATTGGTTAGTCTCTAAGGTGCCACAAGTACTCCTTTTCTTTTTGCAATATAGAGATAGTTATTTTCAGAAGAGCTTGACATTAATAGAAAGTTCATGGCTGAAAGTGCTGGGAAATACTTTCAACACAGCTACAGGGTTATTCTCAGAATTTTTCCCTTCTCCATTTCCAGACCTGGAATGAGCAGACATTATCCTTCTAAAAAAATCCCTCTAAACAGATAGTATTGTACTATGATCATCTCACTAGCTCTTTAAACACCGGGGCAGGTGTCGCTTTCAACCACTTAAATTAAATTGCTAATAACTGAAATAGAGTTGGCTACAATCAAAGCCTGCACTGATGACTGATAGGAACATCCAGCTTACTCAGCACCTGCTTCAGAACTGAAACAGACGACGAGGGGGTGGGTGAAAGAGCACCATCCTAGCTTCTTAAGGGAACAATGCGCCTGCTTACCTTCAATTGTTTCGGATTTTCTTTTTATTTTAACATTTTGCTTTTGGGGTCCCAGCCTCAAAGCCCCACTAGCCCATAAGAGTTCGTCCCAGTGAAGAGTACATGTTAAAAAATAAGAGTACAAATATTTGTTACACAAAAATATTTCTCATTAAAAATAGTAACCTTGTGCACTGTACATTTCTGGTTGTATTGCTATCAGGAGTGTATTTTTCTTTTTGAAATGGTGCCAGAAGCTTTTTTGTACATGTTTCTGTATATTTTCTCCAGGCTGTCTTCAAAGATAGCTCTGTGGGGTTTTCCTTTATACGCAGCTGCACGGTTGGACCAATATTCACCATTATCCAAGTGAACGGTGGTGTTCTGCTGAACTGATGAACTGTTAACATAAGCAAAGCCAAAATGATCAATCTGAGGGGAAGAGGAAACATGAGTCTGTAAATGCAATGTGAACCCAGATACAGTGCTGAGCAACAGTGACATTTTACAAGTAGAAATATAATTATACCCCAATTATTCTAAGAAACAGAAGCCCATGTTACTGAAATACAGAAGTCTTCGTTCATGTAACCAAGTACCCTTTATAAATACCTCCGAAATAGAGGCAGAATTTGTTTTGGAACAGAATGTGGTTGCTTTACTGTATTTTGATTGGCAGTATGACTAGGCATTGAGCCTTGTATGCAGCAGCTACATAGGATTTGTGTCCTTTGAAGGTCAAAATGTAACCATGAGCAGCTATTTCAATATGAAGACAATCTACTCAAGGTAAATTAAATGACTGCAGTTGCAGCTATAATGTGTTCTGTCCTCACCATCTCAGGTTAAAAATATATTTTACCAAATACATTATGATATAATGGCAATGGAATGTTACTTGTTTCTTCCCATTATTGTCAGTGTTTTAATATTTGTAAGAAAAGATTTTCATATACCAGTAGCTTCCATAATTCATTTTCCTAGAACCATCGAGTAGAATTTATCCTCTGAAAGTTTTCATTACCAAGCACTGACAAATTTTAATGCATTCATATATCTAAGCTCCATGGATTGTTTGCTTTCTGTTAGAAGCTTTGAAATAAATGGTTGCATTATAATAAAACCAGCCAGTCAGATTTTATGTTATTATATTTGAAATTAGATCATCAAAAGTTAAAAAGGTAAAAATCATCAAAAATTAAAAAGGTAAAAATCAGTTCTGGGGTAAAGTTTCCAAACACACCTAAATGACTTGGTGTTTTTGAAATGTTTACCCCCTTCTCTAAAGGTTCAGATCACAACCCTACTGTCTACGTGAAGTTTACTGGTGTCCATTTTTGTCTAGAAAATAGAAGTAAGATTTGATTTTACAGGTAAATTTCAAAATTGTGTGGCTTATGAATATGTTGATCAAGTCAAGTCACACCACTCCAGCAGGGTGACAGAATTTCCAGGTCTTAATATTCTGTCTTGAAGTTAATATGTATTAAACAAGGGGATAAATGAGTTAACCAACATATGTGAAATTATTCATGAGTGTATTTTTAGCTAGCTACAGCATCTTGTAATGAGATTTCCACTGAAAGGTGCACTTAAAACAACGGGAATTGGGTGGGGAAGGATAGAGATTTAGGGCCAGATCTCTAAACCCTGGCCTCTCTTATAGCACATGATAAACAGAAGGTATAATCTTCCACTTACAATTACATGCTGGGGCACAAACAATGTAATTTGGAAGCCAGTCTACATGCTATATAAACAGGGAGTTGGGTAAAAATGGCATCACCTGTGCCCACAATTGTGGACACAAGGCTGAAAATGCATAAAGGCCATCTTGACATTTAACCCCCTCGCCAAAAACAGGCCCTGGCATTTTAAATCAATTGACTATTTGCAGTAAATTAAACATAGCTTTCCTTACCAGCCAGGTAGAACTGCACTTTACAACTTTGACACATAAGAAACCAACACACAGGGAATGTCAAATCAGCAAGAGATCCTCATAGTCCCACATTGAATTTGGGCAGTTCTGTAGAATTGGAGGCCTCCAGGAATTGGGGCTAGGTCAAGATACCAGATTAGTATTTTCTTTTGCACAGCCCATGCTACTACCTGTCCTCCAGAAGAGAAGCCACAGACCTCAGTCCAGCAAATAAATATCCTACTAGGACAATGCATCCTCCTTCATATATACAACTCAACGAACAGTTCTACTTTCTTATTTAGACAAAGTGCTTCCTAGAGTCTGTATTTTCACTTTCTTCTACTAAAACGTAATTTGGGCCAGAAAAACTAAAGTTCCTCATGTGCTTCCATTCAAAAACCATCACAGTGGCAAACATGGCTGACTCATCAAGAATGAGAGTAAAGTCAGCAAATTCCATATCAAGGTCATGACAAAGCCTTAAAGCTTAAGGGCTGTCTATTTTTGGTGTATTTCCATTAGTCACTGCTTGCTCATGAGATATGCAGCATTGGTATGGACAAAGACAGCCATGTTACAGAAAAGCCAGTCTCTTGTCTTAACTGGAAACCATCCTGACCATCTGAGCAAAGTGATCTGGGAATTACACACACAAATCATTAACAGCAGGATTTCTGCACACAACTGCCCACTCTGAAATACCTATCATGTGCTTTTATTCCCTCATACATCTCCTTTAGGAGTCCCAGAAGTTCTTTTCAGAGTGAGTCATACACTAAATATTTCACACAAGATGGACCTTTTCCATACTCCCAGTGGTTTTCAATCATCTACTTTACTGCAAACATTTGGTCGGCAGTACCATGTCCTCCTCTGAACTTTGTCTCTGTCCTTGTATCCTGTTGACAAAAACTGTGCAAACCCTGAGCTGTCAGATTATCCTTGAGTTCTTATGTCTCTTTGCCTTCTGTGGAGTGGAATTAGTGTTGCCAGTGTCTAACTCCAAGATGCAGTACTTTCCCAACTTGAGTGCCCCATTTCATATCCCGTCATTTCTTAATACTGTAGTACTGGGATTTGTTTTTTTTTTTTTCCCCCAAGGCTTGACGTTTCAACATCAAAGTCCCAAAGCTGTCTCAATATAGAGACGCGTGTACATAGACATACAGATACTTTGTTTGCTTCAACTGGCAGGGTAAGGGATCATAAGGGATACACTTATGATAAAGCGGTGGCAGTAAGTATAGAAGTGTTACCAACAACTTACCTAGTAATTGCTTTAAAACTTGATAAAGAGAAAAGTAAGTGCTCTTTGACAGAAGAGAGAATGATTGTTATCGTAACCCTTAGTTACACCCTAACTGCAGAAATTAAAATGTAGGGTTTTTTAAACGATGCTAATAGCAAACCACTAAAAGTTACACATTCACTACACTGCACAGTATGAATGTTCTTCCTGTCTGCATATACAATGATGACTTGGCAATCATTGTGAAAGTTTGCATCACATTTAAGTGTCAAAACATAGCTATTTTAGGTCAAATCCACCTAGATTTAGCACTGCAATTCTGGAGGGCTTTTTTAAAAACAAAAAGCAAAGGTACATAGACCTAATAATGTTTTAGATGTATATAGTGCCTTTCATCTTCAGAAATCCCGAAGTGTTTCACAAACTACCACCAACGGACCTTTTCTCAAGCCCTCCTCCCAGCCCCACCCCGAGTTTCAAGCATCTCTAGGGTACAGGATGGCACTGAACCAATGCACTATGATTAAGAACGCTGGAGCAAGTATCTCTTCAGATGAAGAGTGCCCGAAGATACTAGGCCTATATAAATCAGACAGGACTTCAGTGTTTGAAGTCTCATCTGAAATACATACACTAAACTGTCTAGTACTATGTTTAGTCCACCCTATCACAGATGAAGCATAGAGTACAACACTTGATCTTAAATTTAAAAATAAAAATCCTCTCTCAGTTACATGCCTGGGAAAAGCTGTCTAGCTACTAAGCATCAATTTTCACATTTTTGTAATTTAAAAGATAACGAAATACTTTTTAAAAATAGAAAATTTGCTCTCTGGCTGAGATGATAAAATCCAAATTCATCAGATGCATCCGATGAAGTGAGCTGTAGCTCACGAAAGCTTATGCTCAAATAAATTGGTTAGTCTCTAAGGTGCCACAAGTCCTCCTTTTCTTTTTGCGAATACAGACTAACACGGCTGCTACTCTGAATCCTGAAAATAGGGATTAATGAAGGTTACACTGACACAGTGTCAGTCAGAGCAGCATGGAAGACACAATGATAATTAAGTGTATTTTTGCTTTTAAGTAAAAAAAAATCTTAGTAAGCCTAACTCAGAGAACCATCTGGCCATTTTACAGCATAATTTAAAATAGAAAATGAATTCTTTAAGTATCCATTTTGCAGCTAGATGTTAGCCATGTGGTGTACATGTTGTTTCTATACCAATTACCAGATAGGACCACATAACCAAACTTCATACCTGCTCTGTAGTTCACTGCCACATAATGAGTCTTTACATGAAACTTCTCTGGTCTTACTTGAGTCTCCTTTTGATGAGTTACTCTCATCCTAAAAAACAGAAATCAAATTCTCATTAGCCCGGGTTCTGATTACAATAGTTTCATTTAAAAATAGTTTCCTTCCATTTAGTAAATGACTATTAAACTGCTTACATTTCTTGAGGGAGAGAAAGGAAAAGGTGTAATGAACCAAATCCTACTTATGATCAGTTTTAATTAAAATCACTGGAACTCAGCTAATAATTTTCAGGTAATAAAGTGGAAAGAATTTCTGGGATCTGTCCATCCAAGGGCCTGAGCAGACGATGGCAGTCACTCATGCCTACTATACACACACAGGGTTGAGTGCTAGGACGCATGCTGGTAGCAGCACTGCATTTGTATCTTGCATAAGGGGAAAATGGAATCATAAAGATTCATTAGCTCATTATAATAGGTCACTGTCAGACAGGTAATGCATTTTAAACAGTTAGTGGCATTCTAGAGGACAAAAAATGTTCATTCCAGGGAGAATCATAGAATATCAGGGTTGGAAAGGACTTCAGGAGGTCATCTAGTCCAACCCCCTGCTTAAAGCAGGACCTAATCCCCAACTAAATCAGGTATGTGGGGCTGAGAAGGGTATGTACTTAGTTTACCAGACTTTAAGGTAACTATGATATATTTACTGACTCTGCAGAGATAGTCTTAAAAACTACTTAGGATTCTTCATCGTCTGAGTGCTTAACAAACATTAAAGAATTGGTCCCCTGTGCGAAAGGTAAGTAGCATATTACCCACTGAAAGTCAGTAGAACAACCAAGACTAGAAGGTAGGAATCCCTTTGCGATGGGTTCCCCCCCGCCAGGGTGCCACTTGAAACTGGAGTACCACTGGCCCGTCTGACCCACCAGTCTGGGTTTCCTCTCCGCTGTATTGTTGTGCAGCCTGCCAAGCCCTTCCTCAGGCGTCAGACTCAACTTTACCAGCATACTTACAGGTAGGGACACACCCAGCTGCAGCTTCACATAGATGCTGAGATCAGCTCTGCATGGGAAAGCTCAGCGAAGGAATTGACCAGTACTCATGTGCACACCCCCCTCCAGCAGGTAAACCCAAAATTATACCGTCTTGCACTGCACAGAGATTTGTATAGCATAAGCTCACAAAATTCACCCCCTCCCTCAATGTGGAGAGGAATATACACAGCTTTCTGCCCCACAGTTATGTTTTCCACACACTGGTCTTAGACAAAACAAAACAAGTTTATTAACTACAAAAGATAGATTGTAAGTGATTATAAGGGAAAGCAAACGGATCAAAGCAGATTACCTAGTAAACAAAACAAACACACAATCTAAGTTTAATTTATTAAAGAAATTGGAGATGTGTAGCAAATTCTCACCCTAAATGTTGTTTTAGGCAAATTGCAGAGAATCTTGAAGGCAAGCTGCACTTGATTTGCAGCTTAAAATTCCAGCTATTCCTTTCTCAGGCTAGATAACCCTTTAGCCTGGGTTCAGCCCTTCTCCCCCAGCTCAGTCTTTTTGTTTCTTAGGTGTTCTTACAGCAGTCATCTTGGGCAGGGAGCCAGCGAAGAACCAACCACGATGATGTCACTCCCCTGCCTTAAATAGTTTTACATATGGTGGGAACCCTTTGTGTCCCAGTTTGATTCCCGTGCCCCGGTCAGCGGAAAAACACTAGTATTATCATGGAGTCCAATATCAGGTGACTGGGTCACATGTCCCTGTAGGGCCACCGCAGCCATGACTCAGAGGCTGTTTGCAGCATCCTCAGCAAGGCTCCCCTGGCGGGAGATTAGCATCTTCTAAAACCTATTGCTCCCCCTAATGGCCCTTCCCAACCAGACATCTAGACTGATTGCATTCTGCCTAATGGGCATTCTCCAGGTGTAAACACATTTGTAATAGATGCATAGACAATATTCCTAACTTCAGAAACAAAAATGTATACAGATAGGATAATCTTATTCAGTAAATCATAACCTTTTCAATGATACATCACATAATCTATCTTGTATAAAATACATCATTGTTATGCCATAATCATATCATAACAATATCTCTATGAAGAATATGGGGGTGTAGTGTCACACCCTTCCTTTACTTACCCACACTTACTGTGCAGATATAGAATAAAGGACTATACAGAGTTGAAGCTAAAGGATGTTTTCAGCAGAAGCCAACTGTTGCAAGGATTAGTGAACAAATTACTTTTCACATATGCCGTTAATATAATCAAACTGGTTGAGAACACAAAACTGGGAAACAGGACAGTGAATATAAGGAAAAAAAGAAATAAAATGGAGAGCAAACTGAATGGCCTAGGACAGTGGAAAGGCTAACGCTATTTATCATAGAGAAATAGAAGGTAATGAGGGTGCATGTGTAAACAGGAAATCTGACTCTGCCCTCAGCAGTCACACACTACAAAGCACCAAGCAGAAGGAATCAGCTGCAGTGATAAACCCGGAAATGTTTGCCAGAAGCAAATTAAATTTTGGAAGGCATAAGAAGATGCATCAAATGTAAACAGGAAGATGCTGTCCATAGAGCTGTCTGAATAACAGAGTTTTTGGTTTGCTAGCAGGTCCAAAAAACAAAAATAAATCAAATAAATATTCATAGGAGCAGGGACTGAAGTCCAGGTCAGCGCCATAACCACTAGGATTATAGTATAGAGTTGTTCTCACTTTCTCTGGCCCAGTGGATATACTATGTGGAACAGCTTCAACCGGAGATGATGGCGAGCGCCACCCAGAATACTTGATAGCCTGGTGATTAGGACTTTCACCTGGGAGGCGGGAGACCTGAGTCCTTGTTCCAGAGTGGGGGATTTGAACCAGAGTCTCCCTAGGTGGGTGCTCTAACCACTGAGCTACTCCGCATAAGTGGGGCACTGCCATCACCTTCGCTTCCATTTTGTGAATGATACCTACATCTCCTGGTGAAGCCAGCCCAAAAAAATCAAAATATTTCATTTAAATTAAGGCAAAATAGTTCATTTCAACATTTCCTGTTTTTTTCTTGTTCTGAACCTGAAACCATTTGCCAAAATCAACAAATCCACAAAACATTTTGGTCAACCCAAATCTGCATTTTTTGGTGAAAGAGTTTCAGATGAAATATTTTGCCCAGTTCTAGTTTTCCACACATTATAATTGGAGCAGTAGTGGCCCCCTTTGGAATAGTCTCCAGAGTTTTGGTCACAGTATTTTCAGAAGGCACTACAGATATAAAAACTAGCAAAACCCAGTTGGCTGATGTTGCACTTGATCTCAAGGTCTGTGGTTATTTGTAAAGGTTAGAGACATTAGGCCCATGCTCTCTGGAATAACAGGAATTAGAGACTCTTCCGTAAGTATAACAAATTTGGACAGGAGTGGAGACCTGAGCCAAGACCTCTGTTTCCTGTATGCTAATTTGTTTGCTGTATTATTACCTTGTCCTCCCCTCCTCATCTGCCTCACCTACCTGTTGCCTCCTATCACAACCTAGATTTTGAGCTCTCTAGGACAAGAAGTGTCTTTCTACCAGATGTTATACAGCACCCTGAATTATGGGACCCTGATCCTCGACTGGTGGTTCAGAGGATAGTGCAACACAAATTAATGATTATTAATTAATCATTATCCCATTATCCCAAGCCCCGCAGGCACAGGCCAGGTAGCAGTGGAGCATACCCAGAGAGGCTGCATGGAACTTGGAGTGTGAAGTGGGGGAGCATGAAAGGAGACATGAAATTTAAGAGTGGGCAAAAGAGACACGGGAGAGTTAAACAGGAAGTATGGCAGAACATAGTGAGGAGGCTGGGTTAGGGGTGTAGATGAGGGAAAGTATAAAAGCAGAGTGGAGCTATTGGAGAGCTCTGACAACATGTGGATCTTAGCAGATATATTTTGGATGCACTAAAATGGGAAGAAGAGAAGAGGAGAAGGCCAATGAGGAAGAGGTTACAGTAGCCTAGGAAGGAAATTACTAGAGCATGGATTATCACCTTGGCAGCGGGTGTGAAAAGAAGAGATTAATTTTGAAAGAGTTGTGAAAAAAGGAAATGACAAGTTTGGGCAATGGCTTGGACAGGACAGAAGAATCAAAGACTAATCAGAAATGACCCTAGGCATGAGAGCCTGTAATACAGGAAAAATGGTGATGGTATGAACCAATTCAGGAAAAAGCAGAGATAAATGGGGGTAGGGGAATAGCCAAGCCTGGGTTCACTATCGTGAATCTGAGGTAGCAGCAAGATGTAGAATTGGAAGTAACAACAAGAAGCAGAGAAGTAGATTTATGGGTAACTACTACTGTAAAGATAGTTATGGATGAGATGACCCAGAGAGAGTGGGAGGACAGAGTCAAGAATGGAGTCCCAGGAACTCTGACAGAGAGGGAGAGAAGGAGAAGATAAAAAAAAAGTACTATAGAGCTAGTTAAAAAGGAAGGAGAAAAACCAAGACACAGTACATTGAATTGGAAGACTGGGGACAAGGAGGCATTATCAGTCCTTTCAAATGTGAAGAGAGAGAGCTCAAGCCATTAGATCCTGCCAAGATATTGTCATATGGGTTTCTTTAGTAAGAGCAGTTTTGCCACTTGACTCTACAGAAAGCTAGTCTACAAGGTGTCAAAGAGAGAGTTGGTAGGAAGGAATTGTCCATATGATCAAGAGGGGAGGGAAAGTATGATACAGTAGCTGGGAATCAGTAAGATTTTCATGATGGGAGAAAAACGAGAATGTTTTAATATTAAGAGAATGTTGAGGATAAAGATGAGACCAAGCCTCCTTCCTTCCTTCATGTCCAGTGACAAAAAACGTGATAGCACCAACATCTCAAATCAACCTTTGACCAAAACGGACTTTCCATACTCCATTAATCTGTCGCAGTGAAACCTGAGTGCAGGCGTAATTGCTATTTGTGCCAGAGAGCTGAAGATGTAGGAGTTTGTATTCATGAAGTTCTCAATAAAGAATGGCTTAAGACACTCAGTGCTGCAGTAAGCTGTTATGGCATATAAAATGTTTTGCTCACCCTCAGCTATGTTGCACGCACAGGTGGAGTGACAAGAGAAGTCTGTGCTTTGGAGATAAGAGATCTTGCGAAGGGAAATTTCTCAACACTATTCACCCCAATACAATGGTAGAGCTTCAAGAGGGGAATTATCAGACTGTAGGCTTGGCTACACTTGCAAGTTAGAGTGCATTAAAGCAGCCCTGGGTGCCCTAACTCATGACCCATCCACACTGGCAAGGCACTTAAGAGTGCCTGGACTCTGCAGCTGGAGCGCTCCTGGTAATCCACCTCCCCGAGAAGCAGAATGCTCGCTGCGTCTTGGCTGAAACGCCCCAGCTTCAGTGTGAATGAGGTGTTGCGCTACTGCTCTGCGATTGGCCTCCAGAAACTTCCCATAATCCCTGGAAGTGGCCACTCTTGTCATTGTTTGGAATCAGCTGTAGGAATGCGGATATGCCCTTTCAAAGCTCCGTTTCTGACAGCCGGCTGCTTATCTGCTGCAGGACAAAGCAACCATTAGTGTGGAATGTTGCTTGAGAGGCAGGGGAAAAGGGGGTCTGCTGCTGTCTGAACTTACAAGACAGCATGCTGACATGCTATCAGCCCCCCCAAAAACCCACTCACTCTCCCCCAACATACAACATACTCCCTGTCACACTCCCCCCTCCCCCCAATTTGAAAAGCACATTGCAGCCACTTGCATGCTGGGATAGCTACCACAATGCACTACCCTCTGTGGCCATTGCACGAGCTGCTAATGTGGCCACACCAGTGCACTTGAATTGGACAGTGTGGACACACTGCAGCGCTTTCCCTACTGCGGTCCCCGAGGGCTGGTTTAACTCATAGAGTTCTACATCTGCAAGTGTAGCCATGCCCTAAATGGAACATCACAAAAGCATTTAACAGACTGTCATACTGTTTAGTATGTCAACAAAGCACAAAGGACAGATTAAGTTCAGCAACTTGAAACTTCAGGAAATAGGTTCAGACTAAAGAGATTTCTGGCTACATAGATTTGATTTTTTTAAGCGCAGTTGTACTCTGAAGAGTGTTATAAAAAAAAAAAGAGACGATCCCTTCTTGTCTTTGGATAGGGTAGCACTGCAAGTCAGGAGACCAGTTTCTATTCCCAGCTGTGCCACTGACCTATTGGGTGACCTTGGCAAGTCACTTCACTGTTCTGCACCTCAGGTTCCCCATCACTAACGCTAGCTCTCTTTTGTAAACCCTTTAAATTCCATGGATGAAAACTCTTAAGTATTATCACTACTGTGTAGATCTGCTCCAATTTGAATTTTACTAGTGTTTTTACTCTCATTACCTCTGACTCGCCGACACAGCTATAGGAGAGTGACTTGGATTCCAGCCTAGCTTACAGATCAGCAGCACTGTTAATTGCATTTCAACTACAGAATTATTGTTGGGGGAGCATGAGCCAGAATGAACACATAGACTTTCAGATTCCAGGTTGAGTTAGGCAGTTATAATAAAACCTTTTTACTTGTAAATTGATTTGACCTAGAGTCACCGAGACATAAAAACGGAATCTCATTATGCCAATTTTACAAAATCATTTTCCAGAGCAGAATGGCTTTTATGGATGGAGAAGCTTAACTTTTTAAAAAATCTTGGCCTGTATTTCTAGGACTCAGACACACTAGGATATGGGTTCACTTATCTGACTACAAATGCCCTTAAAGTTCTCACTGAGAGAAGAATGGAATACGCTGATCTAGGGCATAAACTCCTTACTTACGTACAGAACACGCTCTTCCTCCACCATTCATAGAAGGTCAGGTAATGAAGAAAAAATAACATGCCTCTGAGGATTAAAGATACCTGTACAAAACAGCTGAATACAGTATCCCTGACTGGGTGACATTCAGGTATTTGGGAATTAAGCTCTCTCAATCCACATAACACATTTCTATTAAGTTTATTTTAAATTGGAGCAGGAGAGAGAAATGTAAAGATGAACATAATGTCACTATCCCTTGACACTCTGTGAGGGAGTTACCCACAAGCCCTGTCCATAAAGGCTACATAGTGCCTGCCACACTGTCCATGACTTTCACAGAAAAGAAACCTTTTATTACACAAAATCTGTAGGAAGGACAATTTTTCCCCTTAAATATTTTGTGACAAATTAATGTGTTTAGCTTGAAAACATAAAACTTACAAATGTCAGCCTTTGCCTAGCACTGTGTGTCCTTAAAATATTTTTCACTCGTTTATGGATCTCTTCTCCATTTACTGGTGTAGACCAACCAGTGTTAAACCTATAAGAGAGGGGGGAAAATAGAAGAAATATTCTTAGTTTAAAGAAGGCCGACACTTTTTGCTGTGAAGCTTTTTAAATTAAGAAACACAAATTATTACTTTCTATTTGGAATGTATAGAAAGTTAAAGTTCAATCCTCTCTTTCTCCTCTGGGATAGAGCTAAAGCAGTGATCCTCGGACCTCAGTGGTGTTCACGAGCTAAATTAGCAACCGGCATTACCCAAAAGAGCCATAGTAGTGTGAATTCATTGTTTAATTTACTATATATTCATATTTAAGCAGTACAACAGGCAGGGCCATCTCGATCATTTTTGCCGCCCCAAACAGTGAAAAAAACTGTTGCCACCAAATTGCCGCCACAGACAGCAGAAGAGAGAAACTCTCGCCGAATTGCCGCCGTGGCCGGCAGAACAGAGAAGCTGCCACCCAATTGCCACTACCGCGGAAACATTGCCGCCCCAAGCACCTGCTTGGAACGCTGCTGCCGGCCCTGACAACAGCGGAAATACTTAGCTTACATACATACATATATATATAAAAATTATTTATATTATTATATTATATTATTTATATTATATATAAAAATTATCAACTACAATTAGTTAACATAGCAAAAGCATCCTGATGGGTTAATAATTAAATCACACAGTGTTTTCATTTCATGCGCTGCAAAGAGACATATTAAAGAGCCGCTTGCAGCTCCTGAGCCTCAGTCTGAGTATCACTGAGCTAAAAAAACCTTTCAAAGAGGTGCATTGGGAAAATATAGCCACAATTTCAATTATGTGCAAGCATTGTCCATATTTTATATGCATGGATTTGTAACTGTACAGTTTGTGTCATATCTGTACTACTGCTATGGTATAGAAAAGCTAAACAATTATTTCATCCCCAGCAATGAAGTCCCATTTTCTCTTCTTACAAGAAGAATTAGATTCATGAAATTCCCTCCACCAAAATGAAACAGGAGAACAAGCCCCAAACCACTAAAAAATTCCTGAAAGTCACAAAACAGTTTTATGAAACTGCAAGTTCAGTTTCCATCTTACAAGACATAGCAAAGTTCTAAGTCTTAAATTTTTTAAAAGACGCTCATATCAAACAAGAACCTCCATCTGTTCATGCAAAACAAACGGATGGATTTTACTCTTTCATGACATGCACCCTGTTTATTTCATTTTACTTGAAAAAGTCATTTTAAAAAGATTTCAGTTTTACCTTTCCCCATGCATTTAACTTTTCAGAATAGGAGTTAATCTAAAAGAGTTCATGGA
This sequence comes from Lepidochelys kempii, assembly GCF_965140285.1. Lineage (NCBI taxonomy): Eukaryota > Metazoa > Chordata > Testudines > Cheloniidae > Lepidochelys > Lepidochelys kempii. Next base: position 100,493,569 of record NC_136387.1, on the reverse strand, counting down.
GAAAAAAAAGATTTGGGGATCGCCTCTTTTTACATGTTCTTCATTGCTGACCTACACATTTGTGGTCTGTCTGTCTCTCTCTCCCCCTCCCCCCCAACTCTTTACTATGTTAGAATATTATTATTCAGGTTGCGAAGTCCAGCACTCCGAAGTTAGGAGATGCCAGAATTAAGGTTCCCTGTGCAAATTTAATTCAGCCCCCTTACGTCTATGCATTACGATGCAGTCTCATTACATGATCAAGTACTGTTTTTTCCCCACAAGACCTCTGCCTCAATCGGTGCAGTGGATTTCTTCTGAAGATAAAACAGGACTGTGTAGTAAAGGAGGCTGTTGTCTGTATGACCCCTGTCTCATTTGTTGCAGAATTTGGAAGGCATGTAGTGAATGAGGCTGAGGACTGCAGGAAGAGAAAGGATGGTCTTATGGTTAAGGCAGTTGAATGCTGCCTGGAGGATGGGTTTCTATTCCTCCTGCTGCCACAGTGTTCCTTTGTGATGCTGAGGAAGTCACTAACAGCATATGATCATGCAATTAAAGACTATGACGATGCATATGCACAAGGGAGATAAATTAAGGTTGCACAGGGAATTTTAATTCTGGCATTTCATAAATTTTGAGTGTTTGACTTTGCAACCTTAAAAATGTTTTTAACACAGTTTTTCTGTGTGTAATTCCCTCAATTTTTAAAATAGCCAACTGAAAAAATAGGATCTCTACCATGTTGCATCATATTAGCAAGGAAGGAACCTTTAGATCCACCACATAGTCCTCTGCTACTTAAGCTAACGGAGTAACTGATAGCAATAGCAGATTGTCAACCTCAGCGTGGACCAGCAGTAGAGTGGTATGGGACCTTTGCCAGTAGGTTTCACAGATCTCTTCCCACAAGCCCTGTCATGATGCCCAGCCAGTTCCACTTCCCCCTTTCCAGCTCCACATCTGATCTCTGTCTTTGCTCCCCCCACAGTAGCTCCCACTCTTTACTCTCAGGGTCCTCATCCCATCTGTCTCCCCCATACCTCTCCCCCTTTACTTTTCCCAGTATCCGCCCACTGGTTCCTAGCTCCAGTCTGTTTGTCCAGCAAGTCCCAGTTTAAGAAGTCTCTACTGAGCATGTGTGAACTGCAATTTTTCAGTGGTTTACAATTTGGCCAAATACGGGGCGATTTTCATGTGGACAACGCAGAGCCATCCCCCGACAAATTTCAAGTCCCTGCTCAAAAGCATGGAGATGCTAGAGCTGTTTAAAGAAAAGGGCACTCAAATTCTTAAACATGGACAAAATGTACCTTTCACTAGCCTCTTCCTCAGAGCTGAGGGAATCATTCTGGCTGAAATTTTCAAAACCAAGATCTGCCTGAGGCAGACACCCAGCATGGAAAATTTCAGCCCAAATAGTCTGGTAAAATTATAAGCTACTGAAAATAGGGTCTTATGGGAAATGTTGGGCAACCTTAATAATAGGCAGGGCTACGAGCCCCGTCTATAATAATTATTGATTGTTGGGCACAGTTGCTAGATAAAAGGGAAAAAAGGATGTTTTTTTGCTGACCAGGAGTTTGCGAAGAAGGAACGCTAAACTGATGATGATTAAAGAGGTTTATTAAAAAAAACCAAAGGTATTGTCAGGACAGATGGAGCTTGTCACCCTTGGTAGGCAGCTCACCTAGGAAAAGGGAAACTCCAATTTCAAACCAAAGGTCGCATGTTTGGATGGCTGACCTATAACGCTCATCCAGCAGACATGCTCATGTGAACTGACGTCTATGTCAAGTACCTCAGAGAGCTAAGATGTTCCCTGCAAGCAAGGTACAGCAGCCTTGTTTGACTACTGTAACTGGGAAAAGTCCGCTAAAGTTAAAGAAGCAAGTGAGTAAGCGGACATATGGAAGTTGCAATGTAGAACATTCACTGGAGGAAGTCTGGAACTATGCGAGGTCTTAAAATGAGGCGAAGAGTAAATATGGCACTTATACAAGAGATCATAGGGAAAGTTGCAGAGCCAACTGGTGGAGGATTACAAAATCTATTACTCAGGGAGTTCAACTGCCTGAAATAATGTTGGAAGCTATTCCAAATGAAACTATGCACAGGCATATGAGAGAGATTACCAGAAGGTTGGACCGACTAATGGATGTTAAATTGTGTTGGCAAGATTTCACTATCCATATAATAAGTTGATGTGCACCACAGTTAGGAGAGGATCAAAAGAGAAGTTTTTCAATGAGTTGCTGTGCCTTACGAGAAACATACCATCCAATGAGAAGACATTTATCGGAACAGATCTAAAATGTACGCAGTGGAACTGATAAGGCTGGATATGAAGCAGGTCATAAGGCACTGGAACCAGAAAATTTTGAGGGGGAAGATGGTTCTACAGACTTGTCTGGCATTGGGATTGGTGACTGCACTTGCAGAAGAAGGGAAGCCACCTCATAACTTGTGCCAGTGGAGGACAAGTCCCAAACGGATTTCTTAGACAGATCACAAATAATCAGTTGTAAGGGAATACCCAGAGAGCGCACTGTGGGACAGCACAGACTTCTCCTTATGAACTTCAGAATGCAGAGACCTCAGAAACATCTGAGCCCCTGGGCACCAGCGAGGCTTAAGTGATGGCAACTTAAAGATGGGAATGAGAAAACCTTCAAACAAAGAGTAATGTGTAGACTTCCTGACTACACACAGGGATGGGTGGAGGACAACTGATTCAAATTAAAGTAAACTGTTAGAAATGGCACATGAAGTCCTAGGAATGATTAAACCAACAACAAAAAGGATAAGAAGGGAGACTTGGGTGGTGGGCTCCTCAAGTTAAAGAATCTGTTGGGGGTGAAAAATGGTAACCTTCATAAAAAAAACAGCAGGTCAGTGGCTTGAGGAGAGATAAGATGGCATACATGGAGGCAAAAAAAGCAGCCAAAACAAGTGTTGTGAGGGCTAAAAGTGTGGCCTGTGATGTGCTATATAACTAACGAAGAGGACATGAGGGAGAGAAGACCATCAAAAGACTTGCCAGGGCAAGAGAGAACATGAACAAGTTTGCTTATGCTATAAATGAATATGGAATATTGCAAATAAATGGAGAATTAATCAACAAAGTTTGGAGTGATAACTTTGAAAGAGTGATGAATGAGGAGAACCCAAAGGAGGAATTAAGAACATGTAAGCTGAACTGGGGCCTGATAGATTGCATACAGAAGGAAGAGGCTGCAGAGGCACTTAAGAAAATTAAAAAGGGGAAAGTACTTGGGCCAGATGAAGTACTAGTGGGTGAAATTAAATCACTGGGAATGGAAAGCTTTAAGTATCTTATAAGTTTGTTTAATTATATTCTTAAGAAAGGGAAAATGTTGGATAAATGGCGTGAAAGCTTTGTGGTGCCTATTTTTAAACAAGAAAGAGATATTATAATGTGTGCTAATTATCAACCAATTAAGCTGATATCACCTGCTGTGAAAGTATGGAAGAAGATTATTGAAAAGTGTCCGTGTGGAATGGTTGAAATTTGGAAGGATCAGGCTGGATTCATGCCAAGGAGCACAATTGATGCCATACGTGCACTATGAATCCCCATGGAAAAGTTCAGAGAAAAAAGATGGCAATTGAGTATGGTCTTGGCGTACAATTGTGTACCGTAAGAAATAGTTTGGTATAGTGTTCAGAGTAACAGCCGTGTTAGTCTGTCTTTGCAAAAAGAAAAGGAGTACTTGTGGCACCTTCGAGACTAACCAATTTATTTGAGCATGAGCTTTCGTGAGCTACAGCTCACTTCATCAGATGCATACCGTGGAAACTGCAGAAGACATTATATACATACAGAGACCATGAAACATGGTATAGTGTGTAACAGAAGGGTGTTCCAGAAGGATACCCCGTCTTCTCCAGGATTATAGAATCATAGAATATCAGGGTTGGAAGGGACCTCAGGAGGTCATTGAGTCCAACCCCCTGCTCAAATCAGGACCAATCCCCAACTAAATCATCCCAGCCAGGGCTTTGTCAAGCCTGACCTTAAAAACTTCTAAGGAAGGAGATTCCACCAGCTCCCTAGAATACGCATTCCAGTGTTTAACCACCCTCCTAGTGAAAAAGTGTTTCCTAAAGTGTTCCCAACCTAAACCTCCCCCACTGCAACTTGAGACCATTACTCCTCGTTCTGTCATCTGCTACCACTGAGAACAGTCTAGATGCATCCTTTTTGGAACCCCCTTTCAGGTAGTTGAAAGCAGCTATCAAATCCCCCCTCTTCCCCCTATCAAATCTTCCGCAAACTAAACAATCCCAGTTCCCACAGCCTCTCCTCATAACTCATGTGTTCCAGTCCCCTAATAATTTTTGTTGCCCTCCGCTGGACACTTTCCAATTTTTCCACATCCTTCTTGTAGTGTGGGGCCCAAAACTGGACACAGTACTCCAGATGAGGCCTCACCAATGTCAAACAGAGGGGAACGATCACGTCCCTCGATCTGCTGGCAATGCCCCTACTTATACATCCCAAAATGCCATTGGCCTTCTTGGCAACAACGGCACACTGTTGATTCATATCCAGCTTCTCGTTCACTGTAACCCCTAGGTCCTTTTCTGCAGAACTGCTGCCTAGCCATTTGGTCCCTAGTCTGTAGCGGTGCACTGGATTCTTCTGTCCTAAGTGCAGGGCTCTGCACTTGTCCTTGTTGAACCTCATCAGATTTCTTTTGGTCCAATCCTCTAATTTGTCGAGGGCCCTCTGTATCCTATGGATATCCTAGGATATGTATGATAGAGTGATTATCATAGTCAAACTTAACGGGGCCATAGTAGAGATTTTCCAGTAAATGTTGGCCTGTGTCACAGGTCAGTTTTGAGGCCCTTTATGTTTGTGGTTGTCAAGGTTGTGCTAAGTGAGAATATACGAAGGGAGGTGCCTTGGAACCTGCTGTTTGCTGATGACGTAGTGATATATGTGAAAGATTGAGAGACTTTGCAACCCGACTTTGAACTCTGGCAACATAGTTTTGAGACGTGCACTTCAAGTGAATGTTGGTAAGATCAAGGCTAGGATACCTGAGGGAAGAGGACTCACCAGAAAGGATATCATACGCAGAGAGCTTAGAAGAGTGAAAGTGATTAAATATTTAGTATCAATGGTTCATGATAACACAAAAACCAGGGGTCACCCCATGAAATTAATAGGCAGCAGGTTTAAAACCAACTAAAGGAAGTAATTCTTCACACAACGCAGACTCAAGCTGTGGCGCTCGTTGCCCGGGGTTGTTGTGAAGGCTAAAACTATAACAGGGTTCAAAAAATAATTAGATAAGTTCCTGGAGGATAAGTCCATCAATGGCTATTTGCCAAGATGGTCAGGGAGGCAACCCCATGCTCTGGGTGTCCCTAGCCTCTGACTCCCAGATGCTGGGAGTGGAAAACGGGATGGAACACTCAATGATTGAGAGCTCTGCTCATTCCCTCTGAAGCACCTGGCATTGGCCACTGATGGAAGACAGGACAGTGGGCTAGATGGACCATTGGTCTGACCCAGTATGGTCATTCTTAGGATGATTCGCCCCGAGTGATGCCTGGCATTACTCTAAAGCTTTGTGGTGCAGATGGTAGGAGCTGACCTTAATAATGTTAAAAGGCAGAGTATTTAAAACTGTAATTCTATCTATCTATCTTAACATATGGAACAGAGACTTGGCCAGCCACCAGAAAGGAAATCAGTATGCTCTCCATCGCAGAAACTAAGACGCTGAGATGGTCAAATGGTTGGACATTCTATGATAGGAAACAAAATGAGGTTGTAAGGGGCTTTATGTGGGTTTCTCCAAGTGAAGACAAGTTGAGGGAGGCTAATCTACATTGGTATGGGCATATCAAGCGGAGATCAGACAGCTATATCAGTAGGATGGCTTTTCCATGATTGTGGACAGAAGATGACCTAGGGGAAGACCAAAGACACGGCACATTGACCAGATATCAATAGACCTCAGAAAGGCCAATCTGCGCAACAGCCTCGTGTATGATCATGAGTTTTGGAAGAAGACTATAGAAGTCATCGACCCCCAAAAGGGAAGTCGCAAGAAAGATGACAATGATAACCCAAAGGTTTCAATGTGATCTAAATTCTCATGCTTCAGAGAGTAACCAACTTCTAACTGAGCAACTCCAAATATGGGCAGGTTATTCCGTAAGTGTTCTACTTCGAGATTCCTGTTCTTTCCTCCATTTTTCTGTATCCATTTTACCTGTTCTAAATTATTCATTATTTAGTATGCCTCCTTGTCTTCCCTGTAAACAGTCCCAATCTTTTCAACCTATCCTCCTACAGAATATTTCCATGCATCTAATCATTTGTCATCCGTTTTTGAACCCCTCCTGTTTCTACTATCTCCCTTTGGAGAGAGGATGCGTAGAACTGACAGTCATCCAGGTGAGGGTTAACACTGATTTATATATCGGCATATTTTCAGATTCCTTATATAGTTTAAGATTTTGTTTGCTCTTTGACCATCACTGTGCAGATTTTTTCATTGAGTCAGACAATGTTTTTTTTCTGGAATGGTTACAGTTAATTTAGAACCTAGCAGTGTATATGAGCAGTTCAAATTATTCTTTTCTTCTCGAGGTAGAACCTAAAAAAACAAAACAAAACAAAATCTTGTCAGAGTAACAGATTTTAAGAAATCTTAGAAAAAGGCAGAGTGATTTGCTGACTTTTCTTAATTGATCTGATATAAAAGAAATTATGAGTTAGAAGGCTGGATTCTGCATTTTCATCATATAACTGAACTAAGGCTGAACATTACAAGGAATACATTATATTCTTATCCAATAAATTGCTAGAAACCTGCAGCTCTGCTGAAATGCTCAGACACAGAATGAAATAGAGCAGGTAAGAGAGAAATAACCTCCCCCCCCCAAAAAAAAAAGAAAAGAAAAAAAGGAAGAGCAGGGTTAGTAATGTGATCTTCCAACTTCCTGTCACTAGTTCCAAACCCTAGCACTAGAGAAATTGCTGCTGAACTTGTGCATGTAAAACAGTATATTTGCAAAAAGAACAGGAGGACTTGTGGCACCTTAGAGACTAACCAATTTATTTGAGCATGAGCTTTCGTGAGCACACGGTATGCATCCGATGAAGTGAGCTGTAGCTCACGAAAGCTCATGCTCAAATAAATTGGTTAGTCTCTAAGGTGCCACAAGTCCTCCTTTTCTTTTTGCGAATACAGACTAACACGGCTGCTACTCTGAAACCAGTATATTTGTAAGCAATTCAAGTATGCCAGTTCCTATTTCCACAAATGAAACTTAGTCCATGAGAGTGGGGCACTTTGTCTCATGTATACAGCAATTTCAATTTGTCAGATTTGCTTGTGTTGTTTAATACTGGAAAGAGAGGTCAGACAGGTGGCTGTAGTTTACAGTATTTGCTTTTTTGAAACAGGAAATAAAGCGGCTACGGTTTGTTCGGAGGATTTCAAAGCACGGTTACCGATCTCATGTTTATAAATATCCATTAGGAGTCAAGTGAGCTGTAGCTCACGAAAGCTTATGCTCAGATAAATTGGTTAGTCTCTAAGGTGCCACAAGTCCTCCTTTTCTTTTTGCGGATACAGACTAACACGGCTGCTACTCTGAAACCTGTCATTAGGAGTCAGATGCTCTATCTTGAAAAAATATAAAAACCATAGTTGCTATTTTATTCACTCATATGAGATGTATCCATGTACCACAGCAGAAAATTAAGTATTTAATGCAAAAGCTATATGCATTTCTTCAGTAGCATTACTGAACAATCCACTAGTGTGCACTGTGGTATAAGAAATGTTTGTTGATCACATAGGCCCTGAACTTAAATTACAAAAATCAAAACCTTAAGTATGATTAAAAACAGTATCAGCTCCTTTTTAATTAGTTTTGCCAGTATCTTAACTGTCTAATTTTCGTAATAACTATAAAGCCTAATCCACATTTTAAGTCAGTGTTAATATTTACACCAAATCAAAACTCATCCGAAAATAAAATGATGCTAGAAAATGTAACACCCATAATCTAAATTGAAACCATCTAATGATGTGATAACTCCTATTGGAGATATTTTATAAATGGCTTTCAGAGCACAGCTTCTTAAATTATAAATAAAGGAATTTCAGTTGCCCAAAACCACTAATTATGCATTTTAAAAACCACTAGCTACTTATTTATGTGATTAAGATGTCAGTATTCTATTGCAATGTTGGAGGAAAAAAGTCATTTCATTTCAATGGCCGTTTGCCCTGATAAACTTCTATAGCTGTATTTTGTCATACTTCCAATTTTTCTTGGGACTTGCAAACATTCTGCAGTTACATCAGTTTAAATTGTTTATTGATTCCAATAGATTGTATAAACACTTTGGAAGTATAGTTCAGTGACCTAGAAAAAGCCAGATCAGAGAAGTTATCATTCATTTCAAAGACGTTATGTCAAGTACGATCTAAGGTACAAAACTATTTTCCCTTGGAATGTAACTAAAGACATTTATTTTCTTTTATGAGATGAGGATTTTTTTTGAAGTCATGTAAACAGACAACATTTACCTTAGTGCAAAAAAAGAATCAAGTCTGGATGTTATAATACAGATTAATATAATTCTCAGACATCCACTAGGATGGAACAGACTATCAAAAATTCAAATAGATGTGTGTATACTATTTAAATACCAGCTTACAACTCTCAACTTTATAATAAATAGGTATTTTCAAAGTCAGACAGTCCAATCATTCATTTGAACATAGCAAGAAATGCTAATATCACCTATCAGTAAGAAATCCTACACCGTCTTGGATAGCAGAGTTAATGCAAAAGCTTACTGCAAAACGTTTGCATCAGGTATAACCCCTTCCCCATCAGCAAACCTTCCAACAGTGTGTGTAAATGTGTGTATGTGGCCTCCATGAAGAATTTATCAACTTCAAAGCAGACACTTCATGCTGAGAAGAAACTACATACAAGGACAAACTATCACAGGACAGAAATCAATAAAGAACTGTAGTAGCAGGTTCACAATTGGAGAGCTCTATTGCAAGACAGAAAAAGAAAAGAAAAAAGAAATAACTACTTAGATAAATATAACCAGACAAACAGCTAAAAGAATCTTTCAGAAACTACCCATGTAACATGAGAGATCATCCAGAAAAGCCAAATACAGGAACACTTAATTCCAAAATGGATAGAACTTGGATACTTTGTATCTCTGCAGTACTCATGGTAACCAGAAGAAGTAACTTTATTTCCAGTTAAAGGCTAGGAAGTGGCTATTTACAAAAAACAACTTGTTCTCCGCATATATTGCCAACACAGAGAGATGCTGTAAGAGTTGGTTTTACTGGCATAATTATGTCAGTAAGAGGTGTGATTTTTTTTTGCCGACATGATGAGGACAGTAAAAGCCCTCCTGTAGATATAGCTATACGGTTTATAGTTTATAGCTTATTTCAGTTTCCAAATCACAAGAAGCTATACTGGTATAAGCACCTTTATACTGATATAACTGCTCCCATCCCGTGGGATTTTGCTGCTTTAACTGTGAAGGAATAGCTACAACCACCACTTTGTTTTTTAAGCGTAGACAAGAGTCATACTATGGCAGTAAATAGTTGTTTTGAGCAGTAGCTGGTGGGTGCACTCAGTTCCTCTGAGTGCTAAATTCTGTAGATAGGAAACGCATCATCCCTTCTAATGGTCACTCAGTTCCTTTTCACCCCCCCGAAGCCCTGTATAGAGCTGGGCTCTGAAGCAGAAAAGAGGTAGCTCTATGGAGGCACACAGAGAACAAGTGCTTGCTGATAAGTAAACTCATTTAATTTAAAGCATGAAGGCTAGCCAATCACCTTCTAAGGAGGTTGGTCTTAAACAATGTCCTTTAATACCACCATTTGCTCTGGATGTAGTGTCGAGAAAATAGTGATTCGTAGGTGTGAACTCACCTCTAGGTAGCAGCCCTACAAATTTCACATAAGGGTACATTGCATGTAGATACCATCAATTTTGCAATGCCCTTGTTGATCAAACCCTTAAGAATTCAGGCACACCTGGTATATATCATAACTGGATGCATTTTCTTATCCATTTTGACAGTCTTTGAGCTCAAGTGGTTGACACTCAAATTCCTCTCCAGAGGCCATAAATTGTCTAACTTCTGAAATGGCTTAGTCCTGTTTAAGTAGAAGCCAGTGCTCTTGACATCCAGGGTGTTCAACTTCACCTCCTCAGCATAATTATGGGGCGTTGTGAAAGAGACGGGCAGAGATATCAGTAATTGAGATGAAAAGTCAGATATAAATTGGTCTAGATTGGGGTGAAGTAGCCACTGATCTTTGTGGAATACAGTATAAGGTGACAGATCATCAAGGCCTGCCACTCAAACCCTCCTGGCCAAGTTAACGGTGACAAAATATGATAATCTTCACTGAGAAGCAATGCAGAGAGCAGGACCCTAAAAGCTCAAACACCCTCCCATGAGTTTATTTAATACCAAGTTCAAGTCCCAAAGTTGAATAGGTTCCTGAACAGGCATGTATAAGTTTGTATGACTTTTACAGAATTGTTTCACTGGGGAACAGACAAAGCCAGAGCACCTTTTCACAGGGCCAGGTTCAGGGTCAGCATAAGCAGTAATAGCAGATGGAAACTGCAGGTGCTTACCTAAGAACAGCTTTGATAACAGAGACAGAAGAAAGTCTAAACCAATTGGAACTGGACAGAAACTGGGTCACAGCCTTTACAGTGATCAAACTTTTAAAAACAGTTCTATTTACCAGCATTCTGTTTTCTAGTGGATGGTTTTCTGGACTCCATTTTAAGACATCTTGCCCTAGAAAGCCAATCTCTATAACATGAGACAAAGAACCTTGAAGTCTGGATGCATTACTCTGCTGGGACAGGAGATCTTGACTCAGGGAGAGAATGAACAAACAACCTTGGGACAAAACTAGAAGTCAAGAACCTGGGATGAAATCATGACTCCACTGAAGTCAAAGGCAAAACTTCCATAGACTTCAGTAGAGCCAGGACACACATGGTCAACTGGACTCATGTTGGATTAACTAAGATCACCCAACACTATGCTGCCAAAACTTTCCCAGTACTCTGGGAATGAGAGAAAACAGAAGAAAGGAGTAAAAGGAGACTCTCTTGCCAATGCAAAGAAAGGAGTCCTAAACGTGGATCCCTGACTGTTCTCAAGCAAACCTGATTGTGGTTTGTTGTTCTGACTTTTAGCGGATAAATCCGTGTTCCAACGATCCCATCTGGCAGAAATCACACAAGCACCTGAGGGCAGGAGTGACCACTCATGATGTTCCACACCTTTCAGACTGAAATCAGCAGCTAGGGAGTTTTTACACCTGCCAGGTGCAGAATGGAAAGGATTACTTCAAACTGGATGCATGATTCTCAAAGCCCGATTTGCCTCTCAGCACACCAGAAATGACCAAGTATCATGACTGTGCATTCTCTTTTCAGAGCCAACCAAAGAATTTCAATCTTTTTAGCTGGTGGAACCCATTTCAATGCTTGTAAAGGAATCTCAAACAAGAGGATGATTTCAGCTTGAGATTTTGCATCAGGCGTTGTCATCTAGCAAGATTTAGCTGCCAAATTACTTGTGCTTGGGGGGTACTTTCGTAGCAGAAAATCACCAGGACTTGCATGCTACTGGAGCCTCTTCCAAAAGCAAGTTCTGGACCAAAGTCTTACAACGCTTTTGGGCCCTTTTTGAGAGTCAATAGGCAGACCACGGGCCAAATCCGGACTGCCAGGTACTTCTGAATGGACCCCAAAAATCTATTTGTTTACTTATTTTTATTTTTTTATTATTTGCTCTGGAGTCTGGACCTTCACTGTACCTTGACCAAAAAATTTGGACCTTGACAAAAAATAATGGTCAATCCCTGCTTAGCGGAATGCACTTCCCCAAGGTATAAAGGGCACGTTACACATCTATATAAAGCAGGTATGGGGAAAGACCACCTCTTAAACCCATTGTCTTAGACTGGTCTCTAAGACAATGACACAAAGTGACGTAGAATTTGAGGAAATTAAAACAGACAAAAATTTAAAACAACAAAGCAAACTTTTCAGCCTTAGCCTAACAATCTAACTATTTACTATTTGATTTATTTATCAAACACTAAAGAAAAAGGGAGAAGTTTTACAACCACTGGCTAGCAGGCAGGCAGGCGCCGAGGGACTATTAGAAAGGGCACAATATTTATACCCTTGGGCTATGTGATGCAGGATTCATGGGAATTATGCAAACCTTCTCCCCCCCTTCCATACATTGCTCAAAAAGGTTCTGGGAGTGCATAGTTATGCAAGTAACACCACCAGTGGGGCTCTGAGGAAATAATGTCATGGACACTCACTTCACACCTATTTAGCAAAGAGGTCAAGTTTTCTTGTTGCTGTGTGCTGACTAGCATTATGTAGCCTAGAAGCTCAGTGCTCTCTGTACGCTAGGTTCAAAATAGATTGGAGGCAGTATTTATCAAATCACCACAAGATTGGGCTCTTATACTCATCTAGATATACATGTATTTTGTTATGCTTTCAGCAATACTGATATTCTGCACAGTTAGGTGATTTGAACAAAAATATTTTAATACATTTCCAAAAGCTGACCCTGGCTACATGTTTGCCAGCTTCAAATGTAACTTTCGGCATATATTCGGTTAAAACCTTAGTAAGCTGAGCAGTACTAATATTAAGGTCAGATTCAGACTACGTTTTCATTGCTCCTGCCTCTTTGCTTTCTTATTTTATGATTTTGCTTCTGCCAAAAGATTTCTTTTAAACATTTACATTCTTTTTAAAAAGTCTTGGACCTCAAGTAAGGAAACTGTGGGTATTTATTAACAACATTGGTGTCCCCCTACTGATAGGAAGGGAACATGACGTCATTGGACAAAATTCTGAATCTGCTGGGGAGAGACCTGTGACGTGAAACAGCAAGAATGTTGACCTGATTTTGAGCTGGACAGGCAAAGATGAGTACCATGCAAAAAAGAGTTAAAAGGTTGTTTTCAAAGTGTTGTTCTCTCCTGTCTACTGCCTGTGAAAGATCCACACAAAAGAAAAGGGGGTAAATCTATTCGGGTAGCATAGTGACCTTAACTACACACACACAGTTATCAAATACACAAACAAGGAGAAAAAAAGAGAAACATCAATACACAATACACATGAAACTCTCAGTTATAGTCGTCAGAATGCTGGAATAGTGTCAGGCAGAGGGCGATGGTAAGGGGACACCACCTTAAACTCTCACTAGGATTTAAAAGCCAGCCCACATATGCCCCACTAAAACTATATTTCTACATATTTTTAAAGAAAACCCTAAAGTAAAGTTTCTATTTATGAAAAGAACCTTTAATTGGATTAGATATAAATTAACAAATACTGGGGTTGAAAAACAATCAGAAGTTCAAAACACCTTCAGAATATTTTACTAATGTAATCACCACATTTAAGTTCCTGACATTGAAATCAGTGTTTGGAATATTAGCATTTTCCAAGATACTGACCAATTGTTGCTTGAGATATATAATAGACATTCAGAGCCAAAACCCGGACTAAGTTGTACCAAATATTCAAAACATGCAATTGGAGAAGAGAATTTTATTGCCATGATTTTGGGACCCATGTCAGTTGGGCTGTACAAATGCAGTTGAGAGAAGATGGACACCCTAACTTTTATACATGTGGTCCTTTGATGACAGTTCAAATGACTACATAAAGTAACAGGAAATCCACAGTCATTTTAGCCTGTGTTACCCTTACAACCTACAGTTATGCAAACATTACTGTGATTCACAATTGCCAATTATCCCAAAGTTTCACAGACAACAAATGAAAACAAGCCTTTACCTTTCTCTAAGCGAAGAACGGTTTAGTACAGGACTTGAGGAATGTTTCTGCAATGAGGAGGGTGCTGAACGTATTAATGAACTAGTAGAATGAAAATGCCTACTAACAGTACCCGAGATCGGGTGCTCATCGCAGCTGTCGGAAGAGCCATCTAAGTCTTTCCCATAATGAGACTTGATCATCTGTCAGAGAGAAAACAGCAGGAAAACTTCAAACAATATGTAAAATGTGCCCTGGCTATGCCTGTGCACCAGCTAACGGAGCAGAGATGTACACTTTCCACCTGCTCTGTGTGTCAAACAAAGTTAAAAATTCAACTTGTCTGCATTAAGTGATACACATAACGTGATGATTTACAGAGGTTTGCATATAACATTGGAGTGGGAGCAGCAGCACCCCCCATAATTAAGATTGCATTCCAGGTTAACCCCTGTTTTCAGTCACTGATATCTTTTTGAAGATTTCACCTTTCCGGATGAAAATTTTCTAGGATTGGTTTCTGAACAGGGACTTTTTAGTCTCAGCAAAAGCTCTTCAGCCATATTGGATTATCAAACAAGATAGTGGGGATAATGGGGAGGGGGAGGGAGACAACATTTTTCCCAATTATAAAGAAATTTTTGCAATTTTTTTGGAGCCGCTACAGAGCTGAAAAAAGTTAGAGGTAAAAATCTGAAACAGCCCTCACTGAAGAAAGTGCCTTGCAGGTTTCTAGTGAAAAGAGACCTTGAAGATTTCCACTGAAAGTGTTCTCTATTTGCCCAAGTTATGACCCTTTAAAAACTGAATACTACACCCGTACAGTTCATTTTGCATGGGTTTTCTCTGTAAGCTTGTAAAGTGCTAAGGAAAGCTACACCTTGCACGCTTGAGTGATGGAGTTTGCTGCTAATGAAAAATGTGCAAGCAGTGCAAAGGGCTTAGAAGGGTTGCTATATTCCTTAAATTTCACAGAAAGGTGTCCCACTGTGATGAACCTTTAGTATTCCACCATCTTGATCCAGCATCTCACTTCCTGCTGGCCCCATCAGCTAGGGCCAAATTCTTGATCTCTAGATACTGCTGCAGCCACATAAGGGAGATCCTTGGACACTGTAGAGCTGCCAGAACAGCTCCATGACAAAGATGTGGGGTGGGATAAGGATACATGTTTTCCAGCTTAGCTTGTAAGCTTAGGGGACCAGGCCATGTCTCATCTGGTTTGCCATGCCCACTTATGTAGAAATAGCATTTTTAGATCAAGATTCGATCTGTTCCCATATATTCCTACAAAGAGATTCATCAGAGCGTTATTCAAACGTAACCTTGACAAAAGCTTTACCCCATTGGCCCTTTAAAGATTCTTGTGCCCTGTGGGAGAAAGGAATTTGTTTTGTTATTTTACACCACACACATAGAGGAACTCAATAATATTCCATGGAATTCTCCTTGCTAGCCAGGAAACCCTCTGAAAGGCAGGACTGTATCTGTCCCCATCGCACAATACACTATTTTTAGGTGAACTTTAACCAAAGTTGAATACCCTAGTCATGCCACACAAAAGACCTAAATTAACAAATAAAAGCCAGGAAAGTCCAAACATTTTGGCCCCATGAGCTAATTCACCTAACAATTTTAAAAGATGTAGTTGATGTTGGCTATAGAATTAGAATCCCATTCAAATGTAATCTTCAGATTAAACACACAGACAAACAGCATGCCCAAATATAATCTGCTTTATTAAATTTAACATTGATTTCCCCTTAACAGCCACTTTACACCAATAGTAATTCTCAGGCCCTCTCACTCTACACAATATTAACAACATCTAGTTCAGAGCTATACTATTATTTTTGGCAACAGAAAAGGTATATTCCTTTTTGCCTTTATTTTTTTGTTGAAACCAGGAATGCTTAAGGGCATCAGGAGAGTGATGAATTTAATCTGTATCTTTGTTATCTATGTGCTCCAAACAATGACTGCCGCTAATATCTTCTTCCCCATTTGAGAAAAATGGATTTGAATTAAAACATCCATCATAAAAGCATATTTAGAAGTTCTCAGTACAGTTTATCACTTATCACTATGGAGCAATCCAGAGGCAGCACAATATATTAGACTTACATGCCACATAAAACTGCAATCCTACACAGTGAAAGTTAAGAAGCTGACAAGAATGTTTGGCCTGAACCAAAGGTTTATCCTTTTAATTCACTTTCCTTGTCCCTCCTTGCATCATCTCTCTTGCCAGCCGTTAGGAAATCTAATAGGGCACACACACAATAAATAACGGTCTACAGTCTGCTAGTAAAATTTCCAGTGTATTTCAGGAAAGACAAAAATTAGGAAAAAAAGGATAAACAAAGAAGTGACATCTCATTTCACACGTCTATCAGGTTGGTGAGATAAACAAGGCTCTCCATCCCAACCAAGAACATATGAAAAGCAGCTAGCTGAGGAAGGAAAGACAAAACTTGAGAATAATCACAAGAGCCAAACATTTGAAGTAATGAGCAGCAATTTAAAAAAACAAAACAAAAATAAAACACTGTGGATCCAGCTGTCATTTACACCAATGCTCTGGTGATACAAGAGATCCTCTTGAAGTGGCTGTAAATGTAATTTCACACCCACTTTAAGGTGCCTTTACTCACCCTGGCATCATAAAGTGAAAGTTACTTTACTGTAAATAAAAATTAGGTTCTGTAACTGCAGAATAGGATTATTCACTATGAGTTTATGTCCATAGTGTTAACAGTTTGTGTCCGCAGAATGTTTTGAGAACGCTTTATAGTACAATAAAACAATATCTATATTCAGGTAACAGTGCATATACAGCATCAAACAACAAGATGAAGAAGTTGTATACTTGATTTCACTCAGGCACCTTCAACAAAAATCCCACATGCTTTTCTATTCCACATACTCCAAAACATAGGAAAATTTACATGCAATTTTATTTGCATTACTTACTTTAGTATGCTTGGGTCTATAGCTGCCAAGAAGAGAAGGATCTGGAAAAAAATGTACCCCAACAGAATTTTTAAACAAGTTTTGAGACTATAAGTCTAGAATCCACATGCAGTTTAGGGCATTTTAAAAAAAAGTCTTTCCCAAAAATCACTTACAACTCACCTTTCAAAACAGCAGCCAAAGCAATTTACTGTTATACATTTACATTCTTCAGATGCAATTTACATTCATCTGAAGAAGTGGGTTTTTTACCCACGAAAGCTTATGCCCAAATAGATCTGTTAGTCTTTAAGGTGCCAGCGGACTCCTCATTGTTTTTGTGGATACAGACTAACACGACTACGCCTCTGACACATGATACATTGTGTAATTCACAATAACGTCATGGCCATTAGTGCGTTAGGGTTTCAGTTTCTTCATCTGACAACAATAACTTTAGTTTGGCTGCAGCACTAAGGTTATGTCTACACTAGAGACCTTACAGTGGCACAGCTGTACAGATGCAGCTGCACTGCTGTAAAATTTCTCACGTAGCTGCTCTCTGCCAACGGGAGAGAGCTCTCCTGTAGACATAACTAAACCACCTGCAGTGGTAGCTACGGTAGAGAGTGGTGGTAGCTATGCCAGCGGGAGAAGCTCTCCCGCTGACATAGTGCTGTGCACACTACCATTTATGCCGGAGAAATTTATGTCGCTCAAAGGGGTGGTTTTTCACCCCCCCCCCCCGAGTGACATAAGTTTTGCCAACATAAATGGTAGGGTAGACATGGTCTAAGTGAACGGGAACTCATCACAGAGGATGAGTACAATTTTGTGAGTGGACCGAAGTGACTTATATGGTTATTCATTGCTTAAACCAATGTAAAGTAAAACTATACCAGAATATGGACCATATTATCTACTACACTATAGTAAGCCACTTTGTAAAGGAAGTCAAATTTCCATCCTAAAAGAGAAGCCCACTGTATATCCACAGGACTGGAAATGTCTCAACTATTCTCACTCTATGCTGCTATGCCTCAAATCAGTTTGGTGGATAGTATCTTCAAGGTGAGAGTGAGCTCACCTAATAGTATCTAATGCTTAGTTCTTCTGTGCAACTGTAGATATCCAGAGTGCATGGCAACCAGACAGGGGCTACAATTCTATCTACAGATACATGTACAGAAATCCCACCAATATCAATGCCTCCCAAGTTTCGATAAAATGTGCTTATATCTAAGAGGGGCCATATATTTGGAACTATCAGGATGAAAGCTTCCCTCTAAAGCACTGGGGCAAACCCTTCTTTAATGAAAAGCACCATAGTATCTGTAGAGTCAAATTTTCAATAACTGCCTCTGATTTTACAGGCACAAAATGATGAAATTTAGTATCTAATTTGGGGGTGCAACCAAGTAACCAAATTTGTAAATCCTCTCCACAGAAAGCAGACAGGACCTCCATATTTTTAGTCTCATCCAAAAGATCAATATATACATGCAGTAAACTGCATGGACTCAGTAAGCTACCTCCAGAAGGATGAAAGAGTACTGAGCTGTCATTTCTAGGATTAGAACACCTGTATTTTTCAGAAGTCTGATCCTTATAACCATTACACCCCAGAACATAGGCAGGGGGGTGGCTCTCTACCAATGAATCTTGTGACTGTTAGAAGTGACAACTCTTTTCTGAGGTAGATTTCAGACCCCTAGTGACTGGCCCAAGACCTCTAACTCATTTCATATACGTGCTTAATGCCTATCAGGTGGTAATGTGGCTCTGATATTACCAAACTGCAAAAGATTCAAGTTTATGACCCTGAGGTGAAAGGCTTTGCATCCCAATGTCTACATCTGGAGCCTCCAGTCCTTCCACTATGGGCAAACTGCAAAGTACCTTTAATTCATGGTGAATTGCAGCGAAGGTATTACTAGTGAGGAGTCACAATAAAATGTGAATAGAAGTACACATAAATACTGACAAAGTTCACTAGACTTCATACTATCATACATGAGGAATACTGAAGAAAAACCATGTTTTAAAGTACCGCCTTCCCTAATTTTACCTGAGACAGACAGGGAATCTCCAAGTCTGTGGAAATATACTATATGGAGAAGGATTGTTTTCAATTTAGCTCTCCACTAAAGGATTCTAACTTTAATCCATGGATTACTGGAAGTAACAAAGCAAATAATCCATGTCGTGCATATGGGAAATAAGAGATCAGAAGCTAAATAAAATGGCAAAGCATAACCACTGTAGGAAGACCTGTATTTTTCAGTTCATATAAAGATACGTAATTATTGTCCCAACTCAGTACACGAACCCTGTAGGCTAACAGTAGCATGCCAAGTGTACTGAAATTCAGAGGCAAGCATTTTAGGGGCTTCAGAAGCTAGGCCTTGTAGGGGCTAGCCCTGGTGGGCCCCAATAACCAATCAGACACATGGGTAAGTGAAAGGGTATTTTACTTTGGCTGGCAGGAAAGAGAAAGGTTGCAGATATCTTAGGTACAGAGTCTTAAAATAGTTATATTTCAAAGTGAATAATAGGGTTTTTTGTTTGGGTTGTCAGGGATCCTCAGGCTTAGTGCTTGGAGTGCCCTCTCCAGTGTCATCTTTGTTCGTCCAAATAGGCCACGGTTAGTCAGTCTCTCTCACCAGGTGTCTCTGCACTGGCTCCTTGCCAGCACAGGCTGACTTTACCAGTGCACCAACCTGTGTTTGGAGACACTCTGTTTTCAGATGACACAGAACTAAGGACCCAATCATTGGACTAATTAAATATCCTAAGCAACATTTTTTGTCTGTTTGTTTTTTTTTTTAAAACAGTAGGTTCATTCATCCCAGCATCCTGCCTAAATCCTCGGAAGAAAGGACAGTCTTTCTACACGAAGGGGTTAAAAAGCCTAACCAGTTGTATGGAACGGGAGTATCTAAAACGAGATACACAAGTCAATACGTACCATAAGATACCCTGGACCAAGCTTCTCGTCCACTGTCTCTGGTGGGACGCCAAGTATGAACATCAACAGTGGGGCTCGGATGTTCAACCTGGAGCCAAAACATTGTTAAAACATTTAGTGTGTGGAGATAAACTTTTTATATGACCACAAACACACAAATAAATTAAATTACCTTTCCTTCTCCTGTAAGTCCACCTCTGCTTCTTTCTGGTTCAATTTATAAATCTAAGATTTTTGATGATAATGTTAAGGAAGCTATTCTCAGTATTTTGTCTGTGTAAATATAGTATTATTACGTATACACAGACGATAATGTAAGAACAGTTACAAAAACCCTTAGATTAGAAATTATAAATCAAACCAGAAAGGAGGCGAGAGGGTGACAAGCAGCAGAACAAGATGTAACTTATTGTCTTATATATTAATGCAGATCCACTAGAACCTTCTTACAGCCAGGGCTTTGGAGTGGAGCCCGGAGCTGGAGTGCGGAGCAGTGGAGCTGCAGGTTTTTGCCTGGAGCTAGAGCAGAGCCGGAGCCCAGCTCCAAAGCCCTGCTTACAGCTTTGTTATACATAGTCTACTACGGCACCAGTTACATAACAGGAAAAAAGGAAAAGCTACGGAATAGTTATCTAATATTTACCAGAAATAGTTCAGATCTCACCAAGATATTTAAAGCACTGCTCTTCTTCCTAATTAAAGGATAATGTTTTAGCAAGTTCAAATTTTGATCTTAATGTAACACATAGTACTCCCAGTCCAAGAAGACCTCAGCGTTAAAGACACCCTGAAGATCAGAAAGGCAATGAAAGACTGGATATGGTACATTAAAAGAATACAGCAGATACACATTTTCTTCTTGTAGAAGAGGCACAAAAGTAGTCAAAGTAATCAGTCAGCAATTGTCATGTAAAGGTGCTGTAATTACACTGTGAACATCACCTATAGATCAGAAACAGAAGAATTGACTAATCTGAGTTAAAAGAAAAAATAATATCCATGGGAGTACGATAAGCAGTAGGATGAAGATTAATGGTTGCTTAAGGCTCATCTGAATTTCTAAAGGGTATCTAGGAGTAAAAGAAAACTTGTTAGTGAATTCCAGAGTTTAATAACATATGCTAATGAATTAATTAGTAATCAGCTAAAAAAAGGAATAATCAGAGAAGTAACTAAGATAATCAGGTAACGTGGCAGATAAGATCGCTGAAATTGCACGCAGGGCCTGATATCATAGCACAGAAACAAAAGAGCCCCATTTCTCCTTCTCTCTGCAATCTTTCAAGGTTGGATTCTGAAGGTAGATGTTTATAGTGATCATGGGAAATATTAAGAAAAAAGAAAACTAACATTAAAGTACATATTGAACAATCTTTGACCATGGGATGGTGTTCCATGAAGGAGGAGTGCTGGGTAGAGACGGGCTCCATCTTACGAAGAGAGGGAAGAGCATCTTTGCCAGCAGGCTGGCTAACCTAGTGAGGAGGGCTTTAAACTAGGTTCACCGGGGGAAGGAGACCAAAGCCCTGAGGTAAGTGGGAAAGCGGGATACCAGGAGGAAGCACAGGCAGGAATGTCTGTGAGGGGAGGGCTCCTGCCTCATAATGGCAATGAGGGGCGATCAACAGGTTATCTCAAGTGCTTATATACAAATGCACAAAGCCTTGGAAACAAGCAGGGAGAACTGGAGGTCCTGGTGATGTCAAGGAACTATGACGTGATCGGAATAACAGAGACTTGGTGGGATAACTCATATGACTGGAGTACTGTCATGGATGGTTATAAACTGTTCAGGAAGGACAGGCAGGGCAGAAAAGGTGGGGGAGTAGCACTGTATGTAAGGGAGCAGTATGACTGCTCAGAGCTCCGGTACGAAACTGCAGAAAAACCTGAGTGTCTCTGGATTAAGTTTAGAAGTGTGTGCAACAAGAGTGATGTAGTGGTGGGAGTCTGCTATAGACCACCGGACCAGGGGGATGAGGTGGATGAGGCTTTCTTCCGGCAGCTCACGGAAGCTACTAGATCGCATGCCCTGATTCTCATGGGTGACTTTAATTTTCCTGATATCTGCTGGGAGAGCAATACAGCGGTGCATAGACAATCCAGGAAGTTTTTGGAAAGCGTAGGGGACAATTTCCTGGCGCAAGTGCTAGAGGAGCCAACTAGGGGGGGTGCTTTTCTTGACCTGCTGCTCACAAACCGGGTAGAATTAGTGGGGGAAGCAAAAGTGGATGGGAATCTGGGAGGCAGTGACCATGAGTTGGTTGAGTTCAGGATCCTGACGCAGGGAACAAAGGTAAGCAGCAGGATACGGACCCTGGACTTCAGGAAAGCAGACTTCGACTCCCTCAGGGAACGGATGGCCAGGATCCCCTGGGGGACTAACTTGAAGGGGAAAGGAGTCCAGGAGAGCTGGCTGTATTTCAAGGAATCCCTGTTGAGGTTACAGGGACAAACCATCCCGATGAGTCGAAAGAATAGTAAATATGGCAGGCGACCAACTTGGCTTAATGGTGAAATCCTAGCGGATCTTAAACATAAAAAAGAAGCTTACAAGAAGTGGAAGGTTGGACATATGACCAGGGAAGAGTATAAAAATATTGCTCGGGCATGTAGGAATGTTATCAGGAGGGCCAAATCGCACCTGGAGCTGCAGCTAGCCAGAGATGTCAAGAGTAACAAGAAGGGTTTCTTCAGGTATGTTGGCAACAAGAAGAAAGCCAAGGAATGTGTGGGCCCCTTACTGAATGAGGGAGGCAACCTAGTGACAGAGGATGTGGAAAAAGCTAATGTACTCAATGCTTTTTTTGCCTCTGTTTTCACTAACAAGGTCAGCTCCCAGACTGCTGCGCTGGGCATCACAAAATGCGGAAGAGATGGCCAGCCCTCTGTGGAGATAGAGGCGGTTAGGGACTATTTAGAAAAGCTGGACGTGCACAAGTCCATGGGGCCGGACGAGTTGCATCCGAGAGTGCTGAAGGAATTGGCGGCTGTGATTGCAGAGCCACTGGCCATTATCTTTGAAAACTCGTGGCGAACCGGGGAAGTCCCGGATGACTGGAAAAAGGCTAATGTAGTGCCAATCTTTAAAAAAGGGAAGAAGGAAGATCCTGGGAACTACAGGCCAGTCAGCCTCACCTCAGTCCCTGGAAAAATCATGGAGCAGGTCCTCAAAGAATCAATCCTGAAGCACTTGCATGAGAGGAAAGTGATCAGGAACAGCCAGCATGGATTCACCAAGGGAAGGTCATGCCTGACTAATCTAATCGCCTTTTATGATGAGATTACTGGTTCTGTGGATGAAGGGAAAGCAGTGGATGTATTGTTTCTTGACTTTAGCAAAGCTTTTGACACGGTCTCCCATAGTATTCTTGTCAGCAAGTTAAGGAAGTATGGGCTGGATGAATGCACCATAAGGTGGGTAGAAAGCTGGCTAAATTGTCGGGCTCAACGGGTAGTGATCAATGGCTCCATGTCTAGTTGGCAGCCAGTATCAAGTGGAGTGCCCCAGGGGTCGGTCCTGGGGCCGGTTTTATTCAATATCTTCATAAATGATCTGGAGGATGGTGTGGATTGCACTCTCAGCAAATTTGCGGATGATACTAAACTGGGAGGAGTGGTAGATACGCTGGAGGGGAGGGATAGGATACAGAAGGACCTAGACCAATTGGAAGATTGGGCCAAAAGGAATCTGATGAGGTTCAATAAGGATAAGTGCAGGGTCCTGCACTTAGGACGGAAGAACCCAATGCACAGCTACAGACTAGGGACCGAATGGCTAGGCAGCAGTTCTGCAGAAAAGGACCTAGGGGTGACAGTGGACGAGAAGCTGGATATGAGTCAGCAGTGTGCCCTTGTTGCCAAGAAGGCCAATGGCATTTTGGGATGTATAAGTAGGGGCATAGCGAGCAGATCGAGGGACGTGATCGTTCCCCTCTATTCGACATTGGTGAGGCCTCATCTGGAGTACTGTGTCCAGTTTTGGGCCCCACACTACAAGAAGGATGTGGATAAATTGGAGAGAGTCCAGCGAAGGGCAACAAAAATGATTAGGGGACTGGAACACATGAGTTATGAGGAGAGGCTGAGGGAGCTGGGATTGTTTAGCCTGCAGAAGAGAAGAATGAGGGGGGATTTGATAGCTGCTTTCAACTACCTGAAAGGGGGTTCCAAAGAGGATGGCTCTAGACTGTTCTCAATGGTAGCAGATGACAGAACGAGGAGTAATGGTCTCAAGTTGCAGTGGGGGAGGTTTAGATTGGATATTAGGAAAAACTTTTTCACTAAGAGGGTGGTGAAACACTGGAATGCGTTACCTAGGGAGGTGGTAGAATCTCCTTCCTTAGAGGTTTTTAAGGTCAGGCTTGACAAAGCCCTGGCTGGGATGATTTAACTGGGAATTGGTCCTGCTTTGAGCAGGGGGTTGGACTAGATGACCTTCTGGGGTCCCTTCCAACCCTGATATTCTATGATTCTATGATTCAATATGATCCTCCAAGATGCAAAGCACTCTGGCCCCAATCCAGCAAAGTACTTAAGAACATGCTTAGCTTTAAGCAAGAGTAGTCCTGTTGACTTCAGCAGGATGACTCACATACTTAAAGTTAAGCATGTGCATAAGTGCTTTGCTAGGTTGGGGTCAGAATGCTCAGGAACTTGAAGGATTAAGTTTATATTTTAGAAAAGGGACAATTTCAAAGACAAGGTGATAATGTAAAGAAAGGTACAAAGGAGGAATTCTGACTCTTCATAAAGTCACTGCACTCTTTTCAAATCCTATTCAGCCACTTTTAATACTGATACCAATTACTTCCAACTTGAATTATGCACCTGTTATGCTGTCCAGTGTGCTAGAAGAAAAAGAATGGACACTCAGAATTTAAATATGGTATTCATGAAAGAGTTTGAGCCTTGTCAGTTACCAGTGCTGACAAAAGGACTTTTATTCTTGTTAATTTTACATTTAAATCACTATGTAGCAGGCTGTTCAGGAGAAAAAAAGGTTTTTCATTTAAACTAGGATTTGGGGAGTAATATTTAGCAAAAGAATAATGTTTGAGCTGAGCTTAAATTGGAAACACTTTGCAGAGAATACATACACGTCTAATTACAAATGGAGGTTTATCAGTTTCTCTTCTGAATTCAAAAGGCCCCAGGTTTAAATGGGCCAGCCGTTGTCTGGCTTCTTCTGATAGCTCACACATTCGTCTTTTTGTGTATGGAGATGGAGATCGTGATTTAGAAGCTATTGTGGGCTGCTCATAGTTCTTTGTTGCTAAACAGTGCCTGTTTTTCTCAGGTGAAGGGGTGTTTTTCTTTGGTGACCTTGTTTGTAATCTTCCATTTGCTGTTGAATGATGCACCCAATCCAAATTATCCTAAAGCGAAAAGAGAAATTATCTGGTTTGACAGCATGCCGAGCAAAGATTGCTAGTGATGATAAAAAAAAAAAAAATCATCTGCAAAAGGGGAACCAATACCTCCTACAGAAATAGACGTACGTCAGTGCAAGTTACCCTAAGAAAACTATAATCACGCAGCAATTTAGAAAAAAATAATGCGTTTAAAACCAGGAGGAGAATAAAATGCACATTGTTAAATGTCAGACTTTAAGGTTAAGTGCCTGATACTTATCCAATTAGCTTGCTCACACAGTTGGTGCTAAAGACACTATATAAAATTAAGTTGAATTATGTCACTTTAGTTCATTTAATGACAACTCTGCCTAGCATATATGATTAAAAGTTTACAGATTTGAAAATATTTGCTCAACTGGCTAACATCTTTTTTTGTAAAATCTTTTAAAGTGTTTACTGTTCCGAGTGTAAGGTTAAATTATTTTAAAGAGTGGATGGCAACAGACTGAACTCTTGTTTATGGTTAAATTATGTGCATTTTAGAAGCTGACCAAATTTACTGGGGTATTTTTTTTAAAGACAAGGTTATTACCAAAAAGCTATAATAATATAACCTTAAGGACCCACTTTCCAATGTTCCTCTTAAGTTATGCCAATAATATAATGCAAATACAAAACCTAAACATTTGCCTGTAAAAATGGCATTTTTTGCATCCACAAATACAGGGTTTGGAGGCAAAGTTTGGAGACCATTTAAAATGCCAGCATAGGGGTCTAGCTCAGAGTTGACACAAGCTTTAAAAATACCACATTGTGCACACGCATGGTATATTAACAAACCACAATTCTTTTGTAACCAGCAACACCAAACTAACAGTTATTAAGAAAAGTGCCAGCCCTAACTATTAACTTCTTCACTGACTAGTTTAAAAATCAACTGTCAAGAGTAATACTTTCAGTACTGAAGTTTAATTTGAAATACATTATCACTCTTCTGTAATTTCAGCACAAAATCATCTTTCAGCTGCCTCTACAAGCTTTATAGTTGGTGACACGCTAGAAAAAAGGCTATGCTTTGAACGCTTTCTCAGTTGAACATTTTGGCTTTGATGTCACAGTATAATGAACTGGAATTTCAGGTAAAGTTTGGTTCCAAATTCCCATTTTATTAAACCTAATTTTTATTGGTATTTAATTTTGTATATTTTTTATGACTTTCGTTTGGGAATTACTTTTCCTTTTAAAATAAAAAGAGATGACAGACATCATTCTGGTGCATATACAATGCAACCGCACTACATCAGTGCATGAGAACTGAAACAGAAATGGACTACAGACTAACTGAGCGGTATTCACTGTTTATTGCTTGCCTTTCCATCTGCACACACGGTGAGTTACATGTTTAAGACTGGTTTCAGAGTGGTATGTTAAGAATCTCAGGTACCTTTTAAAAAAAAGAAAAGGAGGACTTGTGGCACCTTAGAGACTAACCAATTTATTAGAGCATAAGCTTTCGTGAGCTACAGCTCACTTCCTCAGATGCATATCGTGGAAACTGCAGCAGGCTTTATATATACACAGAGAATATGAAACAATACCTATTCCCACCCCACTGTCCTGCTGGTAATAGCTTATCTAAAGTGATTTCCAGCACAAATCCAAGTTTTCTCACCCTCCACCCCCCCACACAAATTCACTCTCCTGCTGGTGATAGCCCATCCAAAGTGACAACTCTTTACACAATGTGCATGACAATCAAGCTGGGCTATTTCCTGCATAAATCCAGGTTCTTACACCCCCCCCACCCCCATACACACACAAACTCACTCTCCTGCTGGTAATAGCTCATCCAAACTGACCACTCTTCAAGTTAAAATCCAAGTTAAACCAGAACATCTGGGGGGGGGGGGGTAGGAAAAAACAAGAGGAAACAGGCTACCTTGCATAATGACTTAGCCACTCCAAGTCTCTATTTAAGCCTAAATTAATAGTATCCAATTTGCAAATGAATTCCAATTCAGCAGTTTCTCGCTGGAGTCTGGATTTGAAGTTTTTTTGTTTTAAGATAGCGACCTTCATGTCTGTGATCGCGTGACCAGAGAGATTGAAGTGTTCTCCGACTGGTTTATGAATGTTATAATTCTTGACATCTGATTTGTGTCCATTTATTCTTTTACGTAGAGACTGTCCAGTTTGACCAATGTACATGGCAGAGGGGCATTGCTGGCACATGATGGCATATATCACATTGGTGGATGTGCAGGTGAACGAGCCTCTGATAGTGTGGCTGATGTTATTAGGCCCTGTGATGGTGTCCCCTGAATAGATATGTGGGCACAGTTGGCAACGGGCTTTGTTGCAAGGATAAGTTCCTGGGTTAGTGGTTCTGTTGTGTGGTATGTGGTTGTTGGTGAGTATTTGCTTCAGGTTGCGGGGCTGTCTGTAGGCAAGGACTGGCCTGTCTCCCAAGATTTGTGAGAGTGTTGGGTCATCCTTTAGGATAGGTTGTAGATCCTTAATAATGCGTTGGAGGGGTTTTAGTTGGGGGCTGAAGGTGACGGCTAGTGGCGTTCTGTTATTTTCTTTGTTAGGCCTGTCCTGTAGTAGGTAACTTCTGGGAACTCTTCTGGCTCTATCAATCTGTTTCTTTACTTCTGCAGGTGGGTATTGTAGTTGTAAGAAAGCTTGACAGAGATCTTGTAGGTGTTTGTCTCTGTCTGAGGGGTTGGAGCAAATGCGGTTGTATCGCATATTGATCCATCGTCTACAGCCAAGCTCTGCGATACAACCGCATTTGCTCCAACCCCTCAGACAGAGACAAACACCTACAAGATCTCTGTCAAGCTTTCTTACAACTACAATACCCACCTGCAGAAGTAAAGAAACAGATTGATAGAGCCAGAAGAGTTCCCAGAAGTTACCTACTACAGGACAGGCCTAACAAAGAAAATAACAGAACGCCACTAGCCGTCACCTTCAGCCCCCAACTAAAACCCCTCCAACGCATTATTAAGGATCTACAACCTATCCTAAAGGATGACCCAACACTCTCACAAATCTTGGGAGACAGGCCAGTCCTTGCCTACAGACAGCCCCGCAACCTGAAGCAAATACTCACCAACAACCACATACCACACAACAGAACCACTAACCCAGGAACTTATCCTTGCAACAAAGCCCGTTGCCAACTGTGCCCACATATCTATTCAGGGGACACCATCACAGGGCCTAATAACATCAGCCACACTATCAGAGGCTCGTTCACCTGCACATCCACCAATGTGATATATGCCATCATGTGCCAGCAATGCCCCTCTGCCATGTACATTGGTCAAACTGGACAGTCTCTACGTAAAAGAATAAATGGACACAAATCAGATGTCAAGAATTATAACATTCATAAACCAGTCGGAGAACACTTCAATCTCTCTGGTCACGCGATCACAGACATGAAGGTCGCTATCTTAAAACAAAAAAACTTCAAATCCAGACTCCAGCGAGAAACTGCTGAATTGGAATTCATTTGCAAATTGGATACTATTAATTTAGGCTTAAATAGAGACTTGGAGTGGCTAAGTCATTATGCAAGGTAGCCTGTTTCCTCTTGTTTTTTCCTACCCCCCCCCAGATGTTCTGGTTTAACTTGGATTTTAACTTGAAGAGTGGTCAGTTTGGATGA
Source organism: Lepidochelys kempii (assembly GCF_965140285.1). NCBI lineage: Eukaryota > Metazoa > Chordata > Testudines > Cheloniidae > Lepidochelys > Lepidochelys kempii. The sequence goes on along the minus strand of NC_136387.1, from coordinate 100,464,738 downwards.
GCTATTACCAGCAGGAGAGTGAGTTTGTGTGTGTATGGGGGTGGGGGGGATGTAAGAACCTGGATTTATGCAGGAAATAGCCCAGCTTGATTGTCATGCACATTGTGTAAAGAGTTGTCACTTTGGATGGGCTATCACCAGCAGGAGAGTGAATTTGTGTGGGGGGGTGGAGGGTGAGAAAACTTGGATTTGTGCTGGAAATCACTTTAGATAAGCTATTACCAGCAGGACAGTGGGGTGGGAATAGGTATTGTTTCATATTCTCTGTGTATATATAAAGCCTGCTGCAGTTTCCACGATATGCATCTGAGGAAGTGAGCTGTAGCTCACGAAAGCTTATGCTCTAATAAATTGGTTAGTCTCTAAGGTGCCACAAGTCCTCCTTTTCTTTTTGCGAATACAGACTAACACGGCTGTTACTCAGGTACCTTTTAGTACATTAAAAATCTCAAGTACATGCTATGTACACTTTAGAAAAACACCAATATGATTGCATCTCTTTAAAGTGACAATGTCAACTTTTTTTTTTTTAATGTTTATCAGTTTAGAAACATTCAGTTTTCCAATAGAATGTGCCTTTTTACAAAAAAATCCTCCTTTAAAAATGTTGATAAGGCTTTTTTTATTTGCTCCCCTGCTTAAGGATAGACCCAACATCACCACCACCCCCCAAACATTCACAGGCTACCCAGTCTCTGTCTGTGCACATTCCTGCCTGCCGCCTGTTCCTTTTCAGTTCTGCTGTTGCTATTACTAATAAACACCATTTTGAACAATATGGAAAAGTGATGTCATCATATAAGTGTATAGGACAGGAAGCCCAACAGAGGCTCAAAACGGTAAAACTGACTATACACAAAATGCTGTCAAACACAAAGTAAACAAATGGCAGAAAAAGAGTTTCCTTCAGTTAGTTCATCTAAAGTGTTACTAATCATTGTTTCATAATTTCCAGGTGGATATTTGATTGACAAGTTGATGGTTGCCTTTTAAAATGAAGTCTTCATATCCATTACAAAAATAATTTCTCAAGATAATTACAGTTATACTTTATGTATTGGTTTGGTTTTAATAATTTGTCATCTCCAGGTTCACCCAGCTACTGTTAGATAATGATGAGAAGGCATCTTCCCAACTCCACACACACCAGGGACACGCACCTCTGCTGATCACAGGATATGGCAGTTGTTAATTGTTTTGTATTCGAGGAACTCTCAGCACCTACTGTCAAGCACCTAGCCTTCTCTTTACTCCTGCTTGATTAAAAATTTAATCAAGTTGTCAAGCACCTCTGACAACTGCTTTACCCAAACAAAAGGAAGAAAAAAGTTTGTAGGGAGTAGCACATGCAAACATTTGACAGCACAGCTGTCAGTTTAAATCTAGAAATTAAATCACAAACAGTTAAATTATGCTAACCTGTACATGAATCCTTCCTGAACTTAACAGGCTTTCTGTAATAAGGGAGCTGGTAGAAAATCTCAATTTTGGTGCAATTCCCTAGAAGAGAGACAATAATTGAACATCAAGCTCCAACTAAAGATAAAGGGTATCAAAGAAATAAATGTCACCTAACGTAACAAACCATTCCTAATTTTAAACCATTTCCTTTGTTAATTTCAGCCTTTAATAAAGATAATTAGAAAAGACAGAACAGCAATGGTAAATGTCAAGAAGATAACATTTGCATTTCTGACAATTCAATTACAGATGATTACATTGCTTTTGTACAACAATTAAGGTCTGACTTTTATTTCAATACATTTCTTTGTCAAAAGCAGTTTTAAAGATTTTTCAAGTCATGTTACAGCATCAATAAAAATTCAAGTAAAGCTTTGCAAGTTTCATTCCTACTGACTTTGCAAACTTGTTTATAAACACTTTATTGCTTGTGGTTTCTGTAGCTTATGCTAAACTAATGCTTTTCTATTTACTTATATGTAAACTTTTGGTATTCACTGATTGTGTAGAATGTTAGGAAAAAAGTATACAGCATTAAGGGCCTACCATGTTCTGCAGATCAAGGAACAGAGGGACCCATCTACACATGCATCTTTCTCAGATGTGCAGAAGAGAGATAGGGGTCGGCTATCCCTAGGGAACCTCATCCCCCACCCCCTCCAAGCACCACACATCTATCCATGTGCAGATCCCTAGACCCACAGAGGACACTAGGGTCTAGGGATCTGAACATGGAAAAGGGGATAGGGGTAGACAGGAGGGGTGAGGGCTGGGACATTCTGCAGGACAGTTGATACAGCCTGGGGGTCCTGGGCACTGTCACAAGTGGTAGAGAAGACAGAGGGGCTTTGGATTCAGTGTGGAGGCAAAGGACCTCCGCACTAGTGGCTCTCATGTCTCCAGTAGATCTCCAAGATCAGAGATTTCAGGGTAGCCTTCTTCCATTGTGAACCCTGCTTCCGTCACCTGGGGGGAACTCCATGAGGGAGACCCTTCTCTGCCCCTCCTTTCCCCACGCCTACACCATTGATTTCCCCACGCCCCATGAGGTGGCATGATCTGGCCCCATGCTAGAATACTAAAATCAGAAGTGTAAGAGACAAAAATGCCAACCATGATTTTCGTTACCTTTAGCCTTGACAATCATCAGGGCCCCGGATGGTGACAAATTCAATCTAGTGGTTAATTTTTTGTAAAAAAGTCAAACCACAGGGTATAAACACATCTTAAAGCTGACCTTCTTTAATCAGCACTCATTTTTATTATCTACATGAATTATCAACTGTCTAAAAAGGAGAAAATTAGAATTAATACATCTGCTATGAAAAGCCTCAGTAGAGTGCCTACTGTTCTTAAAGAGACCAGGAATTATTACAGAAACTTTAGAAGTTTGTTCAACAGAGAAACAGTTTCTTGAGAAGAAAAGGAGTACTTGTGGCACCTTAGAGACTAACCAATTTCAAAATTGGTTAGTCTCTAAGGTGCCACAAGTACTCCTTTTCTTTTTGCGAATACAGACTAACACGGCTGTTACTCTGAAACCAGTTTCTTGAGAGTCTGTGTTTTAAAAAAAAAAAAAAAAACGAACAGCTCCCTAATTGGGACTCTAATGAAAGATACTGGAGGGGAAAAAAGGTCTGTTTAAGTGATGCTGCAAATATTGCACAGAGAGAGAAGACTGTACATTATATAAGCTGTCACAATCAGAGCAGGTTAATCATGTTCTTAGAGGTGAGATCTGCACAGAAATGTTGAAGAGTCAGCAAAAGCATCAGTAGGACAACACCAGAGCAGGAAAAAAGAAATAAAATTGTTCTGAGAGAACTCCAGGATGCCTTATATTCTTATTGTGTGTTGTGAGCCTTGTAAGACATTTAGCCAGAGACATTATCAGCCAAGTGCCAGCTTTCTGGAGGAGTTCTGATATTCTAATCTTGGAATTCTTTCCAACTGGCAGATTAGCAGTGCTAATCAGACACTGCTTGTCACTGCCTAGCTGAAGTCCAGAACAGTAACCTTGCTTTTGCTACCTTTAGTTTTAACACAAGAAAAAGTTACTGGGCATCAAAGCACTACTGTAGCACAGCTGTCAGTCAAATATACTTATTATGGCAGCTTGTTATAACTTTTCTTGTGGGAAGAACTCAACTGACCAGTGCTGAAATAAGATGAGTGGTTTTGGTTCTCAAGATCATGATTAACATTTTACCATTTGCAATAAAATGTACATGGCTCGCGGACCGGCACAGATCCACGGACCACCGTGGAGTACCACTGATCTAGAGAAAGGAGTTGCAAATCCTCCATTCCACATCCCTCTCTCCCCCACAAATTGTCTATATTATTCTGGGGCTACTGTCATTACCCACTACCCCTTCTAAGCCATTCCATGTTTCTGGGAGGGAGGGAGGAGACACACATGCTTCTGCAGGAACAGATTTCACCATCTAAACTGCTCCACATACTTTCCTGGGGATGAGAGAGACTGGAGTACCTTTTTCCATTCCATCATTCCAGTCATTTTAGGGCTGCTACAGCTTCATTATGCACTTGCCGATGCCCCAGCTGGCTCTGCTCAACACCTCAACAAGAATGAAAGGCCCTAAAGCACCGCTGAACTACCATGGTTTACTACAGTGATTATTGCAAAAAGCCAACTATCTGGACACTTGTATCTCAAAGAGGTAGACAGCCTTTCAGAATGAATTCAAATGCAAATGTATTTGATTTACCATAAAGAACTTTGGGAGACATGAACTAGTTTTTCAACAGATTTAAAGAATTCTAAATTTAATTTAAAAAAATTATAATAAGCTTCATATTTAATACTCCTCAACTGTCAAATATATACCTTAAGTCCCAAACTGTAATGTGTAATAGGACTACATTTTCATTTGGGGAAAAACCTTCCTACTAATATTAGAAGTTAACCTAATACAATATAAAAATAAATCATACTGTATCTATCATCAGGCTAAATATATTTGATAACATGCAGATAGGATGCTAAAAAAATGGTTTGTATAAAGCAGTTATTGTGGAATCTTCCAAAAGAAGGTGCACCTGTGTATTGAATTTTGACATAAAAACACTCCTGGTCCAGATCTGGATTGGTTATAAGCAGGCTTCCAATTGCATCACATGATGTTACAATTTTGTGGTACAGGAGAAATCACTTAAACACAACGTATTTGGATTCCAACTCACTCAAAGCTTTCATTTAAACAAAGTTCATTCAAATAAAACATATCATCATAAGCCCATCTCTGCTACTCAGGTCATTCAAATGAAGTATGCTACCTCTAACCATCAAATTAGCACCTCTGCTTGTAACTGACAGGGTGATTTTTCAGGTTGCCCTTCTGAGGCACAGTGTACCAGCTGCAAGCCATTTTTGACCTTTAATCATCAATTTAAGGAATCTAGTAGTAATTGAGTCCCAAATCATCCCAATCTCAGTGTACTGTCACTTTAATGATACAATTATATCAAATTAAGGAAATACCTTTGGGAACTGTGTTTTTTTCTTTAAAGTTGCTTTCAGGACTATCCCGTTCCCATCTGAGAATTGTCAGCTTTAAACACCTACGAAGGTGCAGGCTGAGATCAAACTTATTTTCATTTAGTGTACATTTGAGCCTGCAGCTACAAAAGACCAATGCTAATTCATTCTATTCATTTTTCCAATCACTCCTCAGCAATTATGGCTTTTTTGAAAGCCTAAATGTGGCTAGTTTCTAAAATGGCTTGGCCAGTCAGTATGAACAGAGGCTAACGAGAGTTTGACAAACAAGTTCTAGAAGGGAAAATCAAAGCTATCGGTGTCTGAATCAAGTTTAAATACAGATGATGATGATTATTCATTCTTATTATGTGAGATTCCCTCAAGCTCCAGTGAGTGCTGGAGAAGCACTGCACACAGTGTGGTACAAACAGATGGATCAACAGACCTTGACCCAGAGGGTTTCCGATGTAACTGGAGACAAAATGCAACCAAAAGAGTAAGTGTGGGAGAGTGTTACAAAAATAAGATTGTCCTGTTACATAGTTCAACTGCTGTACAATTTGATGGTTCCTGTTGGCAGTAAATCTAGCTTCACACCCAGTGGATGGGTGAAAAGAAGATATAAAGGCCATGGTACTATATATCAAATCAATCTAGATACTAACTTGTTCACATTATACAAGTACAGTTCGCACATCAAGTTAAAATAACATTTCCAGCAGACATATTCTATCTTCACAAAGTTCAGCCTTGGATTAGTACTTGCCATTTCAGGTATTGAATTATCTGTCAAAAGTAATCACTTTTGGCTTGAGATAGTTCACGAAGCTGTTCCTGTGAAACATACTGTATCATAAGTACAATACACAGATATGCACTTACTGTAAAACTAGAAGACCTCTTCATTAAAACTTCGCGATCTGAACCATGGTGTCCACGAGTAAGCTTAGGGTCAGGGAACAGGAAATCTCTTGTATTTTCTTCATAAGTGGCTAGAATTTCTCCCACTAAAAAGGAAATATGTACTAATGTATTGGGAAACAGTTGTACAGTGTAGACACACATGCACGAGACTATGCCGAAATGAGTACAATGTTTTACCTTTAAAAATTAAGAGTAAACTCTTACTACACTAGACCATAAGACGACTGACTAAAGTGGGACTATGCCCGATAGTAAGAATGCACAGGATTGGGCCCTTAAGCACCTTTTATTGAAAACTATCAAATTTATGTAAAGCAGACTGCCTTTGTTGCACTAAGAGACATGTAAAAGGTTTTCCTACGACATTTCTTCCCTTCTTCCTCTCCTATGTACAGCCAATGGTTTTCTAACAGTAGCAAAGTTCACATCTGTTATTCTGTATTACAGAACAATTATGGTTGTTAATCAGAGATTTAGTCAGCTGTCAGAAAGGAATTTAGGTACAATCAAAAAGAGTATTTCAAGATCCTCAAATCTTGTTTTATTTTCTTTAAGGAAAAAAACCAAGATCGATTATATAAAACTTTCAAGTTGTTCTACCACAGTCACTTTGCCAAGCGTCCACTATAAGCTCTCTCTCCTTCTAAAATCTCCTACACTCCCACAACAACAAAATCCACACTCAGTTTCTTTCTTTGTGTAAATATCCCAGGAAGCCACTGAGAGAAACAGGTATTTTCTTGCTTGCTGTGGTGTTATTAAGGACCTGTAACTATGGATGCTTTTAATTCCACAGTTCTCAATCAAGTCCTCCTTCAAACTCTATTTTATTTCCAATAAAATGCAGATTTATATTATCCATGGGAATATTTGAATTTCATTAAGATAGATTTTTTTATAATCACACAAACCTATAACAGAAATATGACAAATCGTTATTTATTATCTTCACCTCTCCCCAGAGACCAGAAATATTTATAGCGTGGATAAGGGTTTTCCCCAGCGGTCACCATTAAAAGAAAAGTGTCATTTTGAGAACAAGATTATACACTTTGAAACCTCACAGGCAGACCACAAGTGAATTTTGAGGCCTTTAATAAGTATGCATTGTGTGAGTTCAGTTTATTTTCAATTTTTAAAGTATTATCACTTTCGTAAGCCTGAGAATAGAACATTTCAATATTAGCTTTATTCTCTTTCAAAAATGAGATCCTCTTGATCTATTAACATTTTATATTCAGGGGACTATTTGTTGAAGAGCTTTCTACATGGTTTGTATGTTGAGAAAAATGATTGTGTGTCCTCATGGAAATTCACCGATTAAACTGCCTGATTTATGAAGAGATTGATACAATACCTGGAGGAACAAGCTGTATTAGTTCAAGCACTGCTGTGTCAACTAGAAAGGAAAAAAAGTTTTCAAAAGTCAAAAAATAAACTATGATCAGAAGTAATTTTAATATGCAAAGTAAAAGAGCACCCCTTCCCTGATTTAACCCTCTCAACAATGTATGCGCTAATGTAATAAGTTCAATTATGATGTACCAATAATAAAAGCAGATTATGAACACTTTATATGAATACTACAAATCTAGGCTAACACAATGGCGTCCTCAGGCACTACCATAATACAAATAATAAATTATTGGCTCAAGCTTGTAACGGACACTGTCAAGTTCGGCAGCAGATGGAGTCAATCCTTTGAAGAGACTACAGAGAAGCCATGAAGTTTGGATCCTGTTTTGGACTGTAATTCTCACAATGTTTGAGGGGACCTAAATTTGGAGTTTTAGTTCAGGCACAATACTATTTTAATAGGATTCGTCATGCTCAATGTATGGCAGCATTGTTCATTGTGGAGTCACTCTGTTTAAAAAAAAATCACAGTCATTTGACAAAGTAAAACCCTCACTGAAGTTCAAAGTATTTGAAAATAGCTTGCTATATGTGGTCAGTTTGTTGAGTTCATTAAGTCTTTGTATATGAACAAGGTATGTTTTTAACTGTTTTAAATTTCACTCTATTGAATACACTAGAAGAAATGTATAATTTAGAGATTTCTGGAAGTGCCTATTTATCTGTATTCCTGGTAAGTTATTACTATCAAAAGAAGCCATCACATCCTCTAAAACATTCCTAGGCTCACATTTGAAGGATCGCTCTTTGAGCAATGACTATTTCATTTAATGGTCACACATATTTCTAGCAGATGGAATACTGATCATTCTTCAGGCACGAATGTTTCAAAGAGATAGTAAGAATGTTTTCCTGTTCCCAATCTAACCCCTCAACTCTCAAAAATATCTTTAGATTCCATATTATTAATATGATATTAGCCACCAAGGGCTAAATCCACAAAGGGATTCAGGTGCTAAACGCCACTTTAGGCACTTAGGTTTCAAACTTTAGTGCCTCTAAACCCCTGCTCAGTGGCCACATAATCCTATAGGAACCTAAATTACCCAGACCCCTACGTTTTCACTGGTAAAGAAAAGCATCTAAATTCGTGACTGTGGGCATAAGCAAAACTGTTTAAGTCGCTGAGCAGCTCGGAACCCAGCTCACGCAGGAATTAAACTCTTCTGTTAAAGCTGTTTTACTTTGTATGAAATACTTAAATATTCCTTGAAGCAGGTACTGGACCAGAGTCTCCCAGGAAAGAGCACTAACCACTAGGAGACAGAGTCTCTCTCTTTTTCTTTTGCCCCATGACTATTTTGAAGGGATTTAACTCCCCACTGCATTGTATACAGAGTCTAAGCGCCAAATTCATGGGCAGCAGAATGCCTACATATTAGGCACTACAAAGCTGAGCCTATGCTCTCTTTCTGAGGATCTAGACCTAGGTGCATACAATATAATGTATATAAAAAGCAAAACCTACATTCAAGTAGCTCAACAAGTTCTCCAGGATCAACTACATCAGTAAATACCTAAAACAAAAGATTTAAAAAAATGTAATGGACACATTTGATCAGAAATACAGATGTGCTTAAAGAAAACTAAAGTTTCCCTTTGATTCCGATTATTGCAAACAGTACTATTCCTCAAGGAGGGAGTGAGGGGGGAACAACAGAAAACTGAAATTATAACCTGGCACCGAGACAGAATATATTTCTTAGAAAGACAGCACTTTTGGTCATCTGATTTCTAACCATTTCAAGATTCTTCCTCTCTATCTAAATTATGTGAGCTACCATAGATAAAGAGCCAATCACATGAACATGCAAATTTCAGCAATATAAAAGACAAATAGCTGATCTTGTTAGAAAAATTCATCTTTCATCTGTAACTGAAAAAGATTAAAGGGACAATGTCGGCACCTTTTTTAATTATTGGGTTTTCTACACTGAGCGATCCCACAATCTTTTTAGATATTTGAAAATAGAATTATTCTCCCTTTTGTTTTTTCTTATTTCCATTTGTATAATGTTGATAATTCTTCTGGCACTTGTGACTGACCTGAAAATAACATGGCACATTTCCATTATGTTCTTGTTTGTGCATAACTATTACTGATCATGTCAGCACCTGGGAATACCGTTCATTCACTAATGACTGCTGTAAAGCCAGAAAGGGCAGCTCTCTACAACATTTTTGCAAGTCCTGAAGAAATACTGACTAGTTTGTTGTTATAATTTCTAGGGGACAGTGGTGTAGTAATCTTCTCTCTGATTCAATACTGAGCCACTGCCTCAGCATGATGTTGCGAGGCATCCTGTTGCTGGAGGTACCAAACTTTTGAGGATGTAAAAGTAGAGAGCCTGAACACCACAAGCTATTAAATGACACTTTGTAAGAGCATGGATGTTCTTCCCAGTGCTCTGACTAAATTCCGACTTAAGAAATTGCACTCTATAAATGCACCTAGATTTCTCCCTCAGTTTCAGTTGAATACAGTAATCAGCACTTCCGGTCCTAAGTTGCTTTGTAGTCTGGTTGTGCCCTGTTAAATAGCTGCTATGTTCCATTTCCACCCTGCCTTTCAGTGGTGGGTGAAATTATCCCTCTTCATGTCTTACCTATCTCACAAAGGTGTTGTTGAGGCTTAATTAGTCAGTCTTTGAAAGTGCTTTGGGATACTTGGATGAAAAGCATTAGAGACGTGCAAAGTATTGTTATTCATGAGTAGTCAAAAAACAGAATCATGTTTGTAAGGTACAGAATTTCATTATTCCTATGGCACTCACAATGAAACTAGTAGGGACACGGAAGAGGTGATAGGCAACGGTAAAATACAAGGCTATAGTGCCATCAAGGGGGCTCTTGCGACATCAAACCAGGAAAGAGCAGAGAGCTGTCACCAGAAAGCCCAAGCTCATATTCCACCTTTTTGCTACAGACTGTTTTTATAATCTTACTTTGTGATTTTTCATTTTCATTCTTCTCCCTATTCCCTACTTGTATTTTCCATTTTGACCTATATTTAAGGAGCATAACACTTGGCAGGAACTAAGAGGAGCTACTGGGAAAAAAGGTCATTTCATAAAAGAAGAAAGAACAAAAACCTAAAAATCCTCATGATATACTTTGGTCATATGCTCACAAATTTATTTTTGAATTACTATATAATGAAAAAACAAATGTCTTTTGTGTTGAAGAGCTGCAGAAATTAGTAGTAAAACAATACCATTTTCGGTGTGATCATTTGTGTTTGGGGATTCTGGTTCTTTGTTTTTTACATGTTCATGTCCGATGTTATGATCGTACCTTTTCAAATACTAGTTTCTCTTCTAAGAAGAGTGGAAATGCTGCAGGGACACATTGAGTCCTTTTGTACTGTCCAAATACACAGGCGCTGAGATAGAGCTCACTTTTGTCTTTCAGCAACACTCCAGGGCAAGTTATCTGGAAGAACAACATATTTATTATACAAACTGAGCTTCAGCATTAGAATTATTGGTTATATTTGGGAGAAAAAACAGAATTAACTAAGATGAAAATAGTTGTTTGCTGGGGACCCATATGGTAACATAGCTCAGTGGCAAACCCTCCTTTTCTAAAGTAATTCTAGCTATACTTACTTACAGTAAGGCAAATACTTATAGTTTTAAAATATTTAGGACTAAGTTCTCCCCTAGTGTAAGCAGTCACAGCTCCATTAACTTCAGCCAGACTCCCCAGTCTTAAGGTCACACTTTATAATAGCTGCTGGTGTTCACGATCCACATCATTTAATCACTAAGGGTTATACAGAGCAAACAATGACTCATGAGATATCCAAAACATGCCCCAAGAGCCAAAAGCTGTCCACGTCCTGAAACGTAGCCTCCCGGCAATGAGGATTCAGCTGATGCACTGGTAGGTTTTATTGCTTGTGAACAAATTCAATCTGCCTAAGAAAGGTAGATTTGTTTTAGGGTTGGATTTTTTTTTTAAAGTTTATGTAAATGTATGTGGGAATCAGGTGTAGCTCTTGGGTTCCCAGAAAGTTGCCAATGCAATTCCTGATGTTGCAAAGTTTGGGTACTGCAGAGGAGTACCAAAGGGAGACTGGACTTTTTTTTACTACAGTGATACTCTGGACACTGCTGGTGGGTGGCCACTGCATTGTCTTTCACATCTATTTCTAACTCATAGGTTTAGTCCTCTGGCTAGTGAGCATCTCATACATTTTTTCAAGCTGTGATGTACATCACACAATTCTCAGCTATTCTCTCACATTAAGAACACACACAAATCTCTTCCCCACAACTACATGTTATTTTCTCCCATTCTGATGGTTCTGCTGTGTGATCCAGCTAGAGAATTCCCAGTCACCTTTCACTTCAGTTTATGCTGCTCTCATATTATCACAGTATTATAAATGTGAGGTTGCCTCTTGCAACACAAGGTTGCAGGAGAAGCAGTGCTCAGATTTTCAATTGCCAGCTAGAGGAGAAAGGGAGCAGAGTGACAGGAATTAAGTGAGGTACGTTTGCTACAGTTCTTCTCTCAGATGAACATGAGGAATACCTGCTGGACCTAAAGATTCTTCATATATCACAGAAAAATAATCCTTGAATGAAAGAAGTTATGGAGCCTAAATCCGATGGATTTGCGCAGTGCTCAATTTGTAATGAAAAAGGTGCCGGGGCTCAAGCAAAAAAAAAAAGAAAATTTTACATTCATAACTGATGCAGCAAGCTCAGATGTGCTGGGGCTATGAAGGGCCAACCCTAAAGGTGCCAGGACTCAGCCCTGGCACAAATTAAGCACTGGATTTGTGGAATTTAATGGGGACCTGTGGTCTAAACAAGAAAGTCTGTTAAAACATATATTAACTAAGCAAAAGGTTTCCCCCTCCAAGAGCTATTATCTCTGATGAAAGGCACCAGGTTAACAGTCCTAAAGATTGAAGCACACCTGCCAAGTATTACACTTTGCATGAAACTCATGCATACATAAGTATGAATGCGAGAGAGACTTCCCCATGCAGCACCTTGTCACCTAGGGGAAGATTCTTTGAGCTACAAACTGAGACAATGTGTTTGTCTCAGCTCTTCAACTGAATGCTGTTAATATTTCTGTGCACTTCACAGCCCTTAATAACCAAGGCCTCATATCTTTACCTTAGAGGATGCAGCTAGCATTCCCCCATTTTACAGATAAGAAAAATGAAAGCTTGAAGGAGGTCACTGAAGGCAAGTCTCCAATCCGACAGACCCAAGTTTCATCCAGTTTCCCATTTTGCCTTGCCAGAAAAATGAACTTCTTCCCAGATCAGGGTTCAGGTATGCTGGAAGTTTGCACTTCTGCTGCCCTGTAGACAAACTGAGGGCTTCATTTAGCAGAGCTGCAAAAGCATAAATCTACAATTTTTAAAGCCAATTTATGGGTATATACCAGTGAATTACAAATATACAATTTTAACTCACTAAATAATTTCCATAAATGTCACATGGAGCTGCACAGACTTTGGCAACTAAGCTGAAGCCCCTATTTGATAAGTACAATGGACAGTTTTGCTCTATGCTTTGTTACGTGCTATGTAAAAATATGTTAATATTATCCCTAAGACAAGTACAGTTAGGGGAGCGACAGTGGTATCCCCAAACTGATCTCAGAACAGACCTGAAGGGACTTACAGTAAAGATACAGTAACAAACTGGATCAGCATCCATACTCATTCAATTTGTGTCTTCTGATCCAAGCTTCCCAAAAATGTGTGGTCATCGTGGTCTTGTGATGTAATAAGTATCCAATAAGGAATGAGACCCACCAAACTCATTTCACATAAGGGGACAGCATATTATAATGAACCATGATCTCCTTTCAAGGGGAGTCCCACGGTCTGATTTTACATGCAGTTTTAGGCCTGTGATGCGTGTGTATTTAACTAACTCCAGACACGGAGCTTCAAAAATCCACTTGCCTACTCTCTGCTAACAAATAAGACACTCTCAGTATCAAGGACAAACAATGCCCATTAACTCCTACAGAGTTTTCACTTACAATAAGGCGTTAGCCAATATGGTTGCAAAGGTAACCTTCAAATGTAAATGGAATGTAAACAGGTGCAACACTAACTTCCTTAGCCTGCAGACACACAGTTTTAGTCATTCAGCATGTTGCTGCAGGTAAGAAGTCTCTAGCTGGCAGTGAAATGAAGAAGCAGGTGAGAGGTACAGGCAGCATCAAAGACAAGCACTTGAGCTATTCTCTAGGAAGGCGCATTCAGAACGGACGCTGGTGGACATAACTGAAAAGCCTCCTTTGATTGCAACCTGGAATCTTGAGGGTGGGAAGGGTAGCAAATATCCCTAATTGCAGCGCCAGAGGCAAGGGAGTAGGGGCTACCTGTCCCCACACCCCATTCAGCACCCAAAACCTGGGGTGCAAGGGGGAACCAAGAGAAAATACTAGTTCTTCTTTCCAGCAGCCAAAAAGGGCTTTTTGGGGAGAAGAGGGGAAGAAGGTCATATTTCATCAGACAGCCATAGATAGAGGCTAATATGGAAACCTACCAAGCTGCCATCCCTGAACAACTGTAGGAAAGCTGGTACCCTCCATATCTTTCATCTCATAACAAATACATGGTCATGTGGCTGTTTTAGAGCAAACGTGCAATTACCAGCAGTAGGAACAAATCAGAAACCAAAAACACCAGCTCCATTTCCATCATAGCCTCTCGCTGGCAATGTGAGGACAATGCATTTTCATATTTTAGATGGCATCCAGGATTTTTCTTTGTGCAAAGTGCATTCAGGAACCAGTGGGCCAATATAACCAATAGATCAAAGCGAGCACTGACCATGCAAAGTCAACCATAATCCCAACCTCATTTTGCCAGCTGGCATGCAAGGTGTCTCCGAAGGTCTAAAAATTATGGTGGGGGATCGTGGGAAGAGACCGTTATGTTGAATAAATCAGAATATAGGTATGCTACTTTGAGCGGTCACAGGTGAGGTCACGTGACTCTTCCATGACATTTCAATTCACAGTAGTCACCTGGAAAAATAGATGGGTTTCAATTCCAATCGTATTCAGCCCTTGCATGTCCTGCACTGCACACAATTGAATCAGATGACACTATTTGCAGCTGATGAAAGTGAAAACATCACCATTTACACTGCTACCGACATTTGTCTCCAGGCAAGTCTAGGGTAAAATATAGCAGTCTCCACTCCTCCTCTTTTACCTAAAACATTTTAGTCCCAAGGAGAAACTGCAGGGTAGGAACTTCTGCCAGGAAGAACTGATCGCTTCTCTTGCATGATTGCCATGAGGAAGGCACTACCAAACTCACGGTCATAGGATTTTTAAAAAAATCATAAATGTCACGACCTCAGCTATTTAAATCTGAACTGTCATGGTGTTGAAACTGTAGGGGTCCTGACCCAAAAAGGAGTTGGGGGAAGGGTGTGTTTGTAGGGGGGCGGTTGTGGTATTGCTCCCCTCACTTCCCCGCTGCTGCTGGCAGGGCGCTGCCTTCAGAGGCCGACCTCCAGCCACCCAGCTTTGAAGTCAGCGCAGAAGGAGGGGTGGCAATCCCATGAGCCCCTAAAATAACCTTGTGATCCCCCCCCCCCCCCGCAATGCCCTTTTGGGCCAGGACCTGCAATTTGAGAAACGCTGGTCTCCCCCGTGCCATCTGTAGCCACGAGAACTACCAGCAGACTAAATTAATTAACCCCCCCCCGTGCCCAGCTCTCCAGCCGCCCCCCTGTCCGCGCGGGTTTCACCCCCTAGGAAGGCTCTGACCCCGGGGCCCTGCGCTCAGCCCGCAGGGGCCGGGCAAGGCGAGCGCGGCCAGCGGAGGAGGCCGAGAGTAACGGCCCCGCAGCCCCTGGCCGCGGGGCAGAAGAGGAACCCGAGGCCTTTTAACCCGGCGGCCCAGGGGCTGCCCGCAGGGCGGGGGGGGGGGGGCGGGCAGAGCGCTGCGGGCGCCGGACTCCATCTCCCGGCGGGTGCGGCCGCGGCCTTCCCGTGCCTCAGTTTCCCCGCCGGGCAGCGATCTCCTCCCCGAGCGCTGGCGGGAGCGGGACAGAGAAGCCAGGAGCCCGCCACGCCCTGTCACAGCCCGGGGGGAGGCGGCGGCGGCGGCAGCGCGGGGTCCCGCTGGGGGCGCCCGGCCCGGCCCGGCCACTCACCGAGCGGAGCTCCAGCTCCAGGGCGCAGACCAGCGCCTTCCGCGGCATCGGGGGGGCCGGGCCGGGCCGGGCGGGGGGCTGCCCGGGGCCCTGGCCGGAGGGGGAAGGGCAGCTCCGGGCCCGCACAGGATGCGGCGCTCGCTCGGCCCCGCCCGCAGGGAACAACGCCGTCGTCGTGGCAACCGGAACGTTTCCGGACGCTACCATGTGGGCGGGGCTAATGGAATGACGTTAGCGCCATGAGCCGGGTTAGCCCGAGCGACGCCCTCGGCTGCTGTGCGCATGCGCGGAAGGCTGAGTCCGGCTGCGCTCACTGGAGGGGCAAAGAGAACAGAGCAGGAGGGGGCGGAGCTCTGTGGAGCGGGGGCGGGGCCACGCTGCGCTCCCTGCATCCCCCCGGCACCAGCCACCCAGCCCTGGCTGCAGGTGCCGCTGGCGGGATAAGAACATAAGAGTGGCCACAGTGGGTCAGAGCAAAGGTCCTGCCAGCCCAGTATCCTGGCCGCGGACAGTGGCCCGTGCCAGGTGCCCCGGAGGGAGTGAACGTAACAGGTGGTGATCAGTGGTGGCTCGCCTGCCATTCATCTCCACCCTCTGCCAAACAGAGGCGAGGGCCACCGTTCCTGACCCATCCTGGCTAATAGCCATTATTGGACTTAACCTTCACGAATTTATCCAGTTCTCTTTTAAACCTTGTTATAGTCCTAGCCTTCACAACCTCCTCCGGCAAGGAGTTCCACAGGTTGACTGTGCGCTGAGTGAAGAAAAACTTCCTTTTATTTGTTTTAAACCTGCTGCCCATTAATTTCATTTGGTGGCTCCCTAGTTCTTATATTATGGGAACAAGTAAATAACTTTTCCTTATTCACTTTCTCCACACCACTCATGATTTTATAGACCTCCATCATATCCCCCCTTAGTCTCCTCTTTTCCAAGCTGAAAAGCCCTAGCCTCTTTAATCTCTCCTCATATGGGACCCGTTCCAAACTCCTAATCATTTTAGTTGCCCTTTTCTGAACCTTTTCTAATGCCAGTATATCTTTTTTGAGATGAGGGGACCATATCTGTAAGCGGTATTCAAGATGTGAGCATACCACGGATTTATATAAGGGCAATAAGATATTCTCTATCCCTTTTTTAATGATTCCTAACATCCCGTTTGCTTTTTGATTCTTAACATCCCCTCCCTGCTCCCTCCACCCACCCATCGCTCCAGTGCTGCGAGCCCCTCGCACTCTGCCCCTCCGTTCCTGCACAGCCCCTCACCCCGGCCCTGCACCTCACTGCTGCAATCCCCGCCGTGTACCCACACAGCGCCCCAACCCGCCTGCACCTCCCTGCCCACCAACCGCCCCTCCCAATCCTGCACCCCACAGCTGTGATCCCCATCCTGCAGCACTTCACTACCCACACACACCCCTTCCCACCTCCAGTCCACACACAGCCCCTCACCACCCTGCACCTCGCTGCTGCAATTCCCATCCTGCACCCGCACACTGCTCCAACCCTGTCTCAGCCTGTAAAGTCCCCACTGCCATACCCTACGGGGATCTGAGTCCTCATCCCATTTAGTTGGAGGGATGAGAGCCATTTGGATCTTTCAGTCATGGTCTGGTCCAATGACTGTACTATAGACCCAAGCAGCTCTAATAGATGGGCTTTTAGGGAAGGAAACCCCTATATCAGCACAAACATTTACTCATTAGCCACACTGGTGACCAGAAGTACAAGAAACACATGCTAGTTTCAAGGATTCAAGGTTTAAAAGGACATAAGCTTTCCCCTAGTGTGGAAGTGCCCCTTCAACTCTGAATTCCTTTGCTTCTGCAGACATAAATCTTCTCTTAGCATTATTTCCACTCAGTTGTATGGAGGTGAATAAAGATGTCTGGGTGGCTGCCTTGCATAATATTAATTTTTCACACTCAACTCCATCTAAATGATCAAGAACCCAAAGCACCTTCTGCTGCTGCTCCCCCTATTTGGGCAATGTACAGAGAAAGTGAAAATCCTGGTAACAGGGAAGTAAATGGAAGAATGCCTCCTTCTGCTTCTGCTTTCACTTCTACCAGTGAGAATCGGAGTAACCACTAAAAGAATTGGAGTTACACCAGTACCAGACAAACATGAGGAGAATCATGACCCTATTTTCTTCAGTGGGAGCAGGATCAGGCTTTAGATCTGTTGTGGCAGGACATTTTCTAGACTATTCACTTAGTCCTGCTGATGGAGTGTGGGGGGGTAAGGGGGGGGGGGGTCAGGGATCCAGAAGTGTGGGGAAGGGAAGAAATCACATACATAAAGCAGGTTTCAGAGTAACAGCTGTGCTAGTCTGCATTCGCAAAAAGAAAAGGAGTACCTGTGGCACCTTAGAGACTAACCAATTTATTTGAGCATGATGAAGTGAGCTGTAGCTCACGAAAGCTCATGCTCAAATAAATTGGTTAGTCTCTAAGGTGCCACAGGTACTCCTTTTCTTTTTGCGTATACATAAAGCAGCAGATGATATTGTGGTGATCAAAGTCTTGGAAGTACCCTGGACTAGAGAGAGGCAGAGTAGATAGTTTAGATCAGAGAGCAATTGTGCCTTGATCCAATTATTTCCATTTCATTTGTCTCTACCTTTAAAGCCTCTATATTGACAGAGCAGCACAAAAGAGCCTTAACTAAGAATTAGGCCTCTTTTTTCTCTTGAGAGTTCATCACTGAGAGTAATTGTCCTAACAATAATTGTGTAAAGTTCAATGACAATGTCTCCCCTATGTGCAGTCCTGAAGGAGGGCAACAAAAAAATTGCTAGGTATGGAAAGATTTCCCTATGAAAAGAAACAAAAGTTTAGGACTCTCATTGTATAGAGGGCAAGAATACAAGGTAATATGAAAATTAAAAGGCAACCTGGTCAAAAATTATAAAAGAAAGTGCTTTATGAAGACAGAATTAACCCATGGAACCCACTGCTGCTACATATTAACGAGGCAAAGATCTTTGGAGGATTCGGAAAGCCAGATATTTATATGAACAATAGGAATACCTGAAGCTGGGGCAGTGATTGTCTTTGTTTTGTGTTAATACAGCACCTAGCGCAGTGGAATCCTGGTCCACAACTGGTGCTCCTAAGCACAATTGCAATGCAAATAAATAAATTATAATGCATAAAGGGATGTGCTTGTGCTGCAAGACCAGACCTAGGGTTAGTAAGAAACTTCTCCCATAGGCATCTTATTGCATAATTGTTGGGGTTTAATGTTTGCCTCAGAAGTTTCTGAAACCGACCACTGTGTGAGAGAGGGTACTGAACTAGATGGACCTCTTGTCTGATCTACTAGGACAATACCTGTGTTCACATCTCATTTCTATCTCCAGATTCATTATTGGGATAACTGTACCTTTCACAGTGCAGTCATATGGCAAGATTCTGATTAGTACAAGGGAGCTCCCAGAAAAAGCTAATGTTAAACAATCCCAGCATGTGGGGGAGTGAAACAGAGAGAATTTTGTAATGGAAGAGATTCTAATGGGATCTAGGAGGAGCAAAGTAAATTGTGTTATCACAGACAGTAATATGCCAGGGACTGGGAAGGGTAGAATGATAGGCGATGTATGAGGTTGGAAGATGGAGATTATCAGAAGACTTCACAAAAACATATTTTCATATAACCTTTCTACTTCAAAGCAAGAAGAAAAAAGCTCCCCACATGTTAGTGTTGATTGATAGCTATTGCTTTAGATTAAGGCCTCGTTTGTTTAGTTAATTTCATTACAATGCCACGTTTTGCATTCATCTTGAGCCCTCCTTACCTACTGGGACACAACCAGGCAAAGCTATTGGACTCCAAAATCTACTCGCTGTACCTTAAAATCATTATCGGCAAAAGTCGCCGTAGACTGTGTCACTCTCTCCATTCTATATCAAGCATGAGCCTCTGCTCTCTGTTCCTCTCCAATCTAACCCCTCTCTGTTAGAGAGAGCTTTCTCCTCTGCAGCGCCCGCCACCTGGAACAAGCCTGACTACATCTAAGGCATTTCTTCTTGCTTTTTACAGCCTCTCTCTCAGTTCTGACTGGGGAGGTGATCTCTATTCCGCTACTAAGCAGATACTGATTTTGGCTGAAGTGAATATCAAGCTTTGACTTTTGAAGTAAAGCCAAGGTTATATTTTCATGGAGGGACAACATATCTCAATAGTCAGCATATGCATTGTTACATACATTTTGCATGGCTTCAACAATCGCATCATTACAGTGAAGTTTTACAGTGTAAACAGTTTCTCCATTGAAATGAACAACCTAAGAGGGGAGAAGAAATGGGTGGATCTATTTTAACATACTTTTTATTACTTAACATTTATTCCAGATCTCAATGTTATTGGCTTTGGCTGAAGTAAACTATAGAAAATTACTCAATCATTTTTCACCCAGTCACAAAACAGGGATTCTTTTATGCAGTGGACATACCAATAGTCATCATTTAGGCCCTGGTTCTGGAAAACAACCCTTACTTAGATCATCACTTAAGGGCGATATATTATAGAAGTCTATACAATCATGAATGGTATGGAGAAAGTGAAAAGAGAAATGTTATTTACCCATTCATATAAACACAAGAACCAGGGGTCACCCAATGAAATTAATGGGCAGCAGGTTTAGAACAAACATAAGGAACTATTTCCTCACGCCACACACAGTCAACAGGTGGAACTTGTCAGAGGATGCTGTGAAGGCCAAAAGTATAACTGGGTTAAAGAAATACGTGTTAGCCAAGATGATGAGGGGCACTACCTCATGCTCTTGTTGTCCCTCCACTTCAAACTGCCAGAAGCTGGAACAGGGTGATAGGGGATGGATTACACCCTCTGAAGCATCTGGGACTGGTCACTGTCAGAAGACAGGGCTAGATGGACCACTGGTCTGACCCAGCGTGGTCATTCTTATGTACGGTGTACCAGAAACAGTCCAAAACAATAATCGGGGCCCAAAATATAGCCCATCGCCACAACACAAAC
The DNA here is from genome assembly GCF_965140285.1 of Lepidochelys kempii. NCBI lineage: Eukaryota > Metazoa > Chordata > Testudines > Cheloniidae > Lepidochelys > Lepidochelys kempii. The sequence goes on along the minus strand of NC_136387.1, from coordinate 100,444,272 downwards.
ATTTCTATTTAGCTCCAGCACCTCCTGTCACAACCAGAGCTCTTCTTCCATCCCAGTGTCTTCTCACAGCCACTCCTCCCAGCTCCTCCTAGTTGAAGCTGAGCCCTCCAGCTTTGACCTTCAGGGCCAGACTCAGCCAGGGTTTCTCTCAGGACCCTCCTCCTCACTGAGTTCTGGCATCCAAATTACCCTGATGTCAAAGTCCTTCCTACCATAGCCTCACTCACTCCTTGCAATGTCCTAAGCTTGCACTCTTTGCAGCTTCCTGCTGCTCTTTATAGGGAATTACCTATTCCAACCCAGGTGTGCTTCTTTAGTAATCAGAGTTGTCTAGCCCCAGGCCCTCCAGCTTTTCAGAGGCAAGCCAGCCTGTAGCAGTCTTCTGGTTTTGTTTTGTTTTTATCTTGGATGACTCCCATCAAAGTACAGATTTATCTGGTAAGTTTCGATGAGACTATAGCTGGAGGAATAGGCCAGTTGTACTAATCAGAACTCAGTGGTACTAATCAGAAGCTTGCCATATGAAATGACTGAATGTCAGACGCATTGGTCCATATTCATCCTGCATGTAATTCCAGTGAAGTCAACCCTATCACAGCTACAAACAGTACATTCCTTCCTTCTTTGGCATATGAAGGATGATTTTACACATCTAAAAGTTCACATCTGCACCCTTTAATCAGTTCAAAACAGGTGACACTTTTTAATACATTATGTAAAAAACTGCAATCAGAATTCTCCTATGCGGAGACACAGCACAAGTGAAGTTTCAGCCTGAAACAAAATTCTTCCAACCAAGTTATAAACCCCTGAAAATGGGGGTTTATAATGGGACTGCTGATAGACGCTTAACAATAGCCGTGTGAATGGAGCTGCTACAATTAATGATACTTCAGGAAGATTTATGGTTCTTAGATGGGGATAAAACAGAAATATCATTTCTCCTCTTTACCTCCCATCATTTTATCCTCTATGAAATTTTATGTGAAATAAGTCAAATGAAAAATGTAAGCTCTTAATCTTTTCCAAGAGTCCTGTCTCTCACTTGATGAACACTTCTGTAGAATAAATTAGGGGGGGTTATTTCTAATGTATGCACCGCTTTGTATTTGAAAAAGCAAAGTAAAGAACATTGGCAGGCTGGCAAAGTGACTCCAGATGATTGTGGTGGAGGAACTAGAAAGTAGCACTTGAAAGTGGAATTTCATTGGTGTACCACCCCAATGCCAATGATCCTGATTCAGTAATAACTCAGTGTAAATGGCTGGTGAGGGTAGAAAAGGGAATGCATGGCATTCTGCATGCATATAAAAGGGTGGACATTAAAGTACTGTATTTTAGGGCTTCTGCTAAGAAAAGTGTGCAGTGATGTCCCTGTCCACAACAACAATAGCTAAGTGGCCAGTCAGAGAAACTAAAAGAGGTGTCTTGATTATAGTGCATTAGTACCTTTGCAGGAAGAAAATATGAGTTACTAAAAGGCTCTTTAATCTAGTGGAGAAAGGCATAATAAGAACCAATGGCAGGAAGCTGAAGCCAGACAAATTCACATTAAAAATAGGCACACATTTTTAACAAGGAGAATTTTTACCCCCTGGAACAAACTCCCAAAGGAAGTGGTGAATTCTCCATTTCATAGATTCTAAGGTCAGAAGGGACCATTGTGGTCATCTAGTCTGACCTCCTGCATAACACAGGCCAGAGAACTTCCCTAGAATAATTCCTACAGCAGATCTTTTAGAAAAAAACATCCAATCTTGATTTTAAAAAGTCAGCGATGGAAACTCCACCATGACCTTTTTTAAATTGCTCCAGCAGTTAATTACTCTCACAGTTACAAATGTATGCCTTGTTTCCAGTCTGAATTTGTCTAGTTTCAACTTCCAGCCATTGGATCATGATGTCTTCAAATCAAGACTGGATGCCTGTTTGGAAGATATGCTTTAGTCAAACACAAGCTGTACTTTAGTGAGACACACGTTACTGAGCTGAATACAGGAGTATCTGGGGGAATTTAATGGCCTGTGATATACAGGAAGGCAGACGAGATGATATAATGGTCCCTTCTGGCCTTAAACTCTATGAATCTATGAAGTATGTTAATAAAATGCAGTAATAAAAGATGGAGGGTTGTGCAGAGGCTAACGTGGGCGGGCGGGGGGAGTGGGAGGCTGGGAGTCAAGAGAATTTTTGGTTTCTGTTCCTGAGTTGCTGTGAGTGATCTCGGGTAAGTCACTTAGCCTCTGTGTGCCTCAATATTTATCTAATTCCCACGGCGCCTTGTGACTTATTTTAAAAAAATGCCAGTGTTTTATATTGTATCTATTTCAGAAGTTCATACTGCTACCCATCACGTCACATCTGAGCAGCTTCCACGTTAAGCAGAATGGCAATTGTAAAGTCTGTCATGAATTTCATGTGGTATCTGGCTCTTTTCCTTATAGTAAACTGCAGTGTTTTGTACCATGACAGTAGATACTATTGTACTTTCTTTACATAAAGGCTGAGGCTACATTAGCTAATATAGAGTCCTGAAATTGTTGGTTGAATTTTTCATCTTTTAAAATTGCTCCTATCCAGCAGGAACAAAGAGTCCTTTTTACAGGAACGCAGTGTTTTCACTGGAATTCACTCCACAAAGCAGGACATTCCCTCATGGAAAGAAACTATTTTAAAGGGCCAGCACTGTGTTGTGGCTATTATTGATGCTTTTCCTACAAAGCGCCATAATATCATTTGCGACAATAGGCAGACGTGGGGGTGAAAGCATAGAACAGCTTGCACAGGAACAGAGAGAAAATGCAGCAACAAGAAAGAGAAGAATTGAAATCCCAAAGAAATGCAAGTGTCAGTTAATATTCTGGCAAGCTGCAGCAAGGGGTGAATATAAGTGGAGGGGGGAGGGAAAGGGCGGGGGTGAGGATTAGTGTTAATCACAGGCTAAAGGAAGAAGGAACCTTTAAAATGAGCTTTAAAAAAGCGAAAAGTGACCTAGCAGCCCGAAGGGGAAAATTCCAGATCAGCACAAATGTAGGAGTGACAATAAAATGTCTGCGGAAGGTAGAACATAGGGAGACACCTTGTGGTCTGAGCATTGTGATTGACGTCTTGTGGTGGGGTCTCTTCACAGCTCTGTCTGTATGACATTTGGAAAGTCACAATTCCTCCAATCTGTAGTGTTCAGTGGGGATATGAATATATACCCACCTTTGAACATCAGGCATAAAACTTATTCACCTTTGCAAAGCACTAGCTCGTCATCTGAAAGGCACTACCTTAAGTACAAAATATTATCACTCCTAACATCTATTTTTAGTTTCCGCTAATTGCAACACAAGAAGGAATGTTCCTTAGCACAGAGCTTGGTTTTTTCATGTGGATTGCTGATTAAATGTTGCCATGCTAGAAAAAAATCAATATGAAAACTAGTTACTTCCCACTGCTTGAGAGCTTTCCAACTGAACACTTTGATTTAAAAATACTAAAACTCACCAGAACACATTGCAGACTAATCACTTCCCAAACACATTTGTAATCAACCTTACCCTCTCCCTCTACTCCCTCCCACTTCCACATGAAATCATTTTAGATCAATAAACCCTTAAGAGCTCAATTCAGCTCTCAGCTACAGCAGAATAAATAAGGACCAATTCCACTAACTTAACAGGCATTCATTCTGGTGTGTCACTGGGTGCAAACAGACCTTAATTGGAACTTAAGTGGTTCATAGTCCTTGCATTGACCCTCTGCACGCTGGCGAATTTCAGTCTTTGAGAGCAGAATTTGACCTATGTTTTACCAGCACGAATTTAATTTAAAACCCAAACAAATGGATGTGTTTTGTTTGGGAGGATGGGGAGAGCACTGGCACGGAAGAGGGGGAAATTTGCTAAACGTGCTTGCTTTACATCACTATACTCCATATCAACTTTCAGCCCCACGTGATTTTCTTTCCCCCCCCTCCCCCCAAAACAACCAAAGTTACAAGAAACCTTCTGAGAACTGTGCTTTCTGAGGGTAACGCCTACACAGCTGTAACAGCCACTTCACAAATGGGCCACTGCTTATGAAACCACAAGAATAATATGGCTAAATGTGCTGACTTTTGCAGTTTTCTCCTCTTTTGTTGAAACTAATGAGTCACGATTAGAGTAATGCTTTTCTGTGACTTCAAAACCATCTTGCTTAATGAGGTACTAAGTCTTTATAATTAGGCCCAGAAGGGAACTGGGACTTGGCCCCTTAAGAGCAATAATTATTTAGGTTATTTATGGTAATAAAAAATTGAAAATAGGAATTCTTCCTCGGAATGTGACTATTTATTCTTTTACATATTGCCTAAGAGGCAATTACCCTATTAAGGCAACGTTTTGTTGCTAAAGACATTAATTGAAATGGAAATTAAATGTAAATTGACTAATTAAATTGATATGTAATGAACTTGTCATGCAGGCCTCTGAGATCAGATGCATTCTGCTCATAAACAAGTATTACGGAAGCACAATTGCCCCACTAGAGGTAAGATTTTTGAAGAACTGCCTTTATGTACGCCCTACACTCAAGGCTTTGGATTGCATAATTAGAGGCTAAAGAGTGATTGTAAAAAAAAAATGACACTGTGAGTTTCCAGATTTATTCTTTCTCAGTTATGCCCAAGATCAATTTTGTTCCATCACAAACTAGTTTTCCTAAATGAGAGTGCCTCAATGCCGGTAGCCTCCTGCAGGCTAGGCTCTTTCTGCCTCTTACGTGGTCACCAGAGGTTGTGGCGCTTCCCATAAAAATCCTTAAGCCCACTACCCTAGCCTCCTTCAAGTCTCTCCTTACATCTCAGCTCTGCCATCATGTTTATAAGCTGCTCCCCAACAGCTAGGCAGCTGGTGCTCTGTGCCCGCTGCATCTTACAGTTCTAATGGTCTCATGGTTACCGTTCCCTATGAGTTTGTTGCATTCATTTCTCTCCCGTCTCATACAAAGATTGTAAGCTCTTTGGGGGCAGGAACCATCTTTCTGTTGGGCGTGTACAGTGTTTAGCTCAAGGAGTGCCCTGCAGTGCAATGCAATACAAATAAAAATAATAAGAAAGATTCTGCAATCAGAATGGCGCTTGGAATTGCGTTCGTGATGCACATGGCAGAAGAGAGTCTGGATAGCATTGGCGGTGGGAGAATGAGCTGGAGTAATGTCTTGCTTGTCTCAGTAAAGATAGCAGGCCAGTTGAAGGCACAGAGGTTAACTGGTCCAAGGGTGGCCGTTAACCCTGATAGGGTGAGGTAACAGAACTCCATGAATGGAAATGTAAGGAGAACCTCAGCTCTCCTTCCTTTACTTATTTATTTTGTGACCTGTGGGCTAATGCGTCTCACACAAATTCATGTCCTTGTGAGAACATAAGAGCAGCTATACTAGGTCAGACCAAAGGTCCACCTAGCCTAGTATCCTGTCTTCCAACAGTGGCCAATGCCAGGTGCCCCAGAGGGAATGAACAGAACAGGTAATCATCAAGTGATTCATCCCCTGTTGCCCTTTCTCAGCTCCTGGCAAACGGAGGTTAGGGATACCATCCCTGCCCATTGATGGACCTATCGTCCATTAATTTATCTAGTTCTTTTTGGAACCCTGTTATAGTCTTGTATAAAAGAAACCTACTTCCACAAATAGCAGCTGATCCCCTAATATTTGTGTAAATAGAAACCACTCGTCCCCTTGGGTGCAGAAAAGCAAATAAAAAGGGGTCTAGACATGGCAGAACTTAGGTGTGGCTTAGAATTTGGGAAATGTTTGCCAATATCTCTCCCCAGAACTCACACAGCTGTAGTCACACCTTGACATTTAAACATAATTGTCTTGCACTGACTAACTCTTTCTTTCCATGCATAATTTACTCCGCCCTGGTGTCCTTTGTGGGTAGGGGTATTTAATAAACATGTCAACTATGGTTTCTTTTTAACTTTAATACAGCATCTTGACTCTTACTATTGAAAAACACTCCAGTCTGAAGTTTACAGAGCAATTAAAGACCCTCCTGGGGCCCCCGCTACACAGAGAGTGTCAGCATATGTAGATTAGAAATTGTGAAGATTCTCCCTCTGGCTGAAGAGCTCCCAGATAAATTCCAGAGATCATAAAGTATTCATCTTTCAGTGGGCTTTGTGTCGTACACAACATACCAGTGTAATTAAACTACAATGCGCCTCATCTAATAAATGTTTGGATCTGGCTATGCTTCTATTAATTTCTTTTAATTAGCTACTATCAAGAAATATAATGAACATCAGTCTAAAGCTGCATCTTTGCTGCTGGAAAACATGCTCTCTGGGAAGAGCTTTCTGTTCTAATCTGGGTTGTTGTACCCCACATAGAGCCATGGTCTAGGAGGACTTCACAATGGCGAAGAAACTTGACAAAGTGAAGAGCCTCTCTTTAATGCCTACTACCTGGATGACGGGGTGTCGTTGATGGATGTATATTACCATCTTATGGAAAAGACCAGCTGACGAGGTGGGTTTCACATTTAGAATGGACGTGGAAAGCTTTGATCCCTCTGACGAAGAACCTCTAATTTTATGAGTCTTGTCATTGATCGTTCCATTGACATCCACGAGCTGCAGAGGAAGAACCATTCCCTGAGGTAACTCAGTCTGTGCCATTTAGGGTTTGGGACTCAGTCCTGCAAGCTTCTGTCTTTTTCTGGTACTTATGTAGCCTCCATCACTGCACTGTCTGAGCACCTCACACTCTTCACAACACCCTGTGAGGTGTTATTATCCCATTTTATAGAAGAGGCATAGAGACACTAAGGGACAGATTTTGAAAGGTATTTAGGTGCCTAAAGATTTTCAAAAGGATCTAGTGCCTCACTTCCAATGGGAGTTAGATGCTTTTGAAAATCCTACTCGGCACCCATCTGCATCTGTAGGCACCTAAATACACTTAATATTCAGGCCCTAAGTGGCTTGTCCAGGGTTACACAGGGAGTTTGTGGCAGAGGAGGGAATGGAAAGCAGGTTTGTCAATCCCCAGCACTCTAACCCACTGGCCCATCCTTGTTCACTGAGCTTTCGTTTAAGCATGTGACTTCAATGGACTACTTACATGATTAAGTGCTTTGCTGTATCAGGATAGAGTGTTCAGCACCATGCAGGATTGAACCCTTGAAGATCAAGACCACAACCCAGAGTCAATATTTTGTGGGAGCCAGCATAGCAATGTGCATACCAGGACTATGCGTTCACATCAGCTGGTATTTCTTCGCAGATGGGCAGCTGCACGTAGTACCACATTGAGTAGAAACAGCCAATTGCTTGACTACACTCTCAGTTCAATGTTAAAATTATTCACAAGAGCAAATAGCCAAGCTTAGTCAGGTTATTAGCCAAAGACAGATCAATACAAAAAGGGAGAAGCAATATTGGGAAGCAGCGTTCATCATACATAGAACGTCTGCTTCAAAAACATGCTTCTAGGACTACTCATATTTAGAGCACACTTGATTACAAGTTAGGGAGCCCTCTACAATCATCCGCCAGTCTGTAGCTGTTTTTCTGTACCATCCTGTACCTTTCCTTATATTATTTTGAATATCACATTACAGGTGTCAGGGGGCCGTGAAGGCACCCCTCACAGTACCAGGACATACTATTAATATATCTAGTCTCTGACAGGCTTAGTTTTTGCTTCTGCAAAAAGCCAAGTTCAACTGTTGCCAAGTGTCATGGGACACCCCTCTGCCATGTACATTGGCCAAACCGGACAGTCTCTATGCAAAAGAATAAACGGACACAAATCAGACATCAAGAATTGTGACATTCAAAAACCAGTAGGAGAGCACTTCAATCTCCCTGGACACTCAATAACAGACTTAAAAGTGGCAATTCTTCAACAAAAAAACTTAAAAGACGAACTTCAACGAGAAACTGCAGAACTGGAATTAATTTGCGAACTGAACACCATCAAATTAGGCCTGAATAAAGACTGGGAGTGGATGGGTCACTACAAAAAGTAATTTTCCCTCCGCTGATACTCACACTTTCTTGTCAACTGTTGGGAATGGGCGACATCCATCTTGATTGTATTGGCCTCATTAGTACTACAAAGGAAATTTCGCCTCTGTTGATATTCACCTCTTCTTGTCAACTGTTGAGAATAGGCCACTTCTACCTTAATTGAATTGGCTTTGTTAGCACTGACCCACAACTTGGTATGGCAACTCCCATCTTTTCATGTGCTGTAATATATATACACTGCTTACTGTATTTTTCACTCCATGCATCTGATGAAGTGGATTTTAGCCCATGAAAGCTTATGCCTAAATAAATTTGATAGTCTCTAAGGTGCCACAAGGATTCCTCATTGTTTTTGCTGATACAGACTAACACAGCTACCACTCTGAAACCTGTCACCATAATACATTCACACTTATATGACTTAGCATAACTACATAACATTAATATGTAATAAATAATACAATATAATATAATATAATTAATACACAAAGCAATGCAATGTTTTATATGCACAACATACATGTTGGCTAACCAGCAGCTGGATCCTTTTGAACGTACCTGCTCCCATTCCTATGTATATTCTGTTACAGTCGTCAAGCTTGGAGTTCACAAAAGTGCATGTTACTGGGGCCAGGTCCATATCCATCACTTGACCTCTTTGCGCCTCAGAGAATTAGGAATAATATTCACCTACCTATCTAGCTGTAGACAAAGCCTGTTGTGAGAGCTAAGTAATTACGGACTACACAGTGTCTCCAACACACAGGCTGAGATTTTCAAAGCTGCAGATGGGCTCTGAGTGCTGAATTCCTAACAACGTGAATGGGAAAGGGGCATCCAAAGCAGCTGGGCAGCTTTGAAAATCTCAGCTGTAAGGTGTTACATGAGTGCCGAGCATTAATGATTTATTAACAGCATTAAGGATAATGTACTTCATTTCCATGCTGTTCACGTTGGCCAGACTTAGAGGAGCGGCTGTTGTCGTTCTCAGTAACTGAAAAACAGACCTTTGGTTTAAGCCGTACAAGCTTGTGTACATGCATACACGCTCTCTCTCTCTCTCACTCACGCACACAGTCACATGCACGCACATCTTGCACAAATGCCAAGTGACACTATTTTCTCACTCACTTTAGGAAAGCCAGTTGCAAATGATATTTCTTCAAAAAACAAAGCGAGCCACCTTCTTTTCCTAGTGCAACATCCAAGCTAGCTCCAAGGAAGCTAGCTTTACATTGGTGTAATTGGGAGCAGAATGTGTACTCTCTTCTTAACTCCACTTCAACAGTAGTTCTACCTACTGTGGCAACTTTGCATCCTCTTCCTTCTCTGCTTTCTTCCCTTCTTACAGACAACACTTGTCTCACGAGTTCCTGGGTGGCAAAATTTGACTCTGTATGTTTAGTACCGGTGACTGAAGCCCGAGCTCTGTTAATCCCCAGACCAGGTAGTGCAGGCTTCCCCAGTCCTGTATGAAGGGATGACCAGCTCTGGAGAGTAACTGATCTCCATCACCTATTCAAGCCTCAGCTCCTCCTGTCAAGAAAGATGCCCTGGCCTTTCTGATAGTAGTTGTGTGATGTAGCTACCCATCCACTAGGAACTGGAATGAGAACAACAAATGGTAGCTACTGAAGCTGGACTTTCAGTCTCTACAGACCTAGGCTGACTTTGAAGAGAGTACCGAGAGGTGAAATCTATAATGTTATTCCCAAATCCCTGAGGTCTCAAAGTCCCCAAAGGGGCATTTAGGGCCAAAACCTGGTTCCACTGAAGTCAGTGGAAGTGTTGTCATTGCCATGAATGGGATCAGGATTTAGCTGGGCCTGCTCCGTTGTCTCATCTGGTAGTAGAAGATCCTGATGCTGCTTTCTTTTATAAAGACTTGTCCATTTTTAGGCTAGACCAGGAGAATTGGATCTGAGCAGAATATCTCAAGGTAAAAGCAGCATGATAAAATAAATAAATAAAATCCAGCTGACTGTACCTATGATGATAGTCCTAAAAGTCATTCAGTTTAGTAATTTTGCTTGTCCTACATCCTATCTTAAGGTACCTACTTTCCAGACTGAATTGTGATATGGAATTTTGTTCGGTGGGTTTAACTGAAGCATGGCTAGCTGAAAACGGTAGCATTATCTGTAATAAAAGTAACTCCTTCCATTTACTTTCTTGCTCTTGTATTTTACATTGGGCTGACAGAGTCCTAATACCTGGAAAAATGCCCATCACCTACAGGCTCTTATTTGAAAGGAAACCATGGCATGAGGTTCAGGATTTCATCATGTCTCTGCATCAATTTTGTAAATATATTTCTGAGAAAGAACCAACCTGAGATGCTTGTTAATTTCACATCTCAGTCTTACTCAGATGATAGTGCCCAGCTCTGTAAGAATTCATTTTCACTCAGTGGATTCTCTTCTCCGAGCCCCACTAAGCTAAGGGGATGAATTGTTTTTTGGAGGCTCCAATTCTCCCAGCCCTCTCCTTAAACAGAGATGAGATTTGAAAATTAGGCCTAGATCCAAAGGGTGTGATGGTGAAACATACATTAGATTTTCAAAACTCTTTCAGTTTTAATAGCCTACAGTGTTATTAATAAGACAGGTAATGAATATATTGTGTGTCTGATTTTATGTGTGTGAGTATTATATCATATACACATACGTGTACATTTCTATATATACGCACACATAGGTTTAGGCTGGTGTAGTTACCATATATAGATGTCAGTGATATTAGTCTAAATCCAGAGTAACTCTAATGATTTCAGTGAAGTGACCCCAGATTCAAAATTACACCAGTGTACCTGAGGTCAGAATCTAACCCAAGATTTTTATTTTACTGCCGTTTTAGTACCATAAGGTGCCCAAGATGAACATAATCCAAGGATTTGAGCTAAACTACTCATGAATTCGCAAAAAGAAAAGGAGTACTTGTGGCACCTTAGAGACTAACCAATTTATTTGAGCATGAGCTTTCGTGAGCTACAGCTCACTTCATTGAGCTGTAGCTCACGAAAGCTCATGCTCAAATAAATTGGTTAGTCTCTAAGGTGCCACAAGTACTCCTTTTCTTTTTGTGAATACAGACTAACATGGCTGTTACTCTGAAAACTACTCATGAATTGTTATTCTCCTCCTGCCTCTGTCAAAGTAATACCTGAATGTGCTTTGTCATAAATATAAAGGGAAGGGTAAACCCCTTTAAAATCCCTCCTGGCCAGAGGAAAAATCCTCTCACCTGTAAAGGGTTAAGAAGCTAAAGGTAACCTCGCTGGCACCTGACCAAAATGACCAATGAGGAGACAAGATACTTTCAAAAGCTGGGAGGAGGGAGGAAAAACAAAGGGTCTGGGTCTGTCTGTATGCTGCTTTTGCTGGGGACAGAACAGGAATGGAGTCTTAGGACTTTTAGTAAGTAATCTAGCTAGGTATGTGTTAGATTATGATTTCTTTAAATGGCTGAGAAAAGAGCTGTGCTGAATAGAATGACTATCCCTGTCTGCGTGTCTTCTTTGTAACTTAAGGTTTTGCCCAGAGGGATTCTCTATGTTTTGAATCTAATTACCCTGTAAGGTATCCATCCTGATTTTACAGAGGTGATTCCTTTACTTCTATTAAAAGTCTTCTTGTAAGAAAACTGAATGCTTTTTCATTTTTCTAAGATCCCAGGGTTTGGGTCTGTGGTCACCTATGCAAATTGGTGAGGATTTTTACCAAACCTTCCCCAGGAAGTGGGATGTAAGGGTTGGGAGGATTTGGGGGGGAAAGATGTGTCTAAACTACGTTTCCCAGTAAACCCAGTTAAAGTTTGGTGGTGGCAGTGGAAATTCCAAGGGCAAAGGGTAAAATTAATTTGTACCTTGGGGAAGTTTTAACCTAAGCTGGTAAAAGTAAGCTTAGGAGGTTTTCATGCAGGTCCCCACATCTGTACCCTAGAGTTCAGAGTGGGGAAGGAACCTTGACATGCTTACAGCTGCTGTGCTAGACAGTGTCCTCCAGCTAGATACAGTTTGCAAAGTATTAAAAGGATTGAGAATGAAGACCCTGATTCTGCAATTGATTGTGCACAAGAAAATCCATGCACCAATACAAAGATCTACTGAAATCAAAAGAAGTCCACAAAAGCTGTATAGGACTTCATAGCTAAGACAGTACAAAACCCCTGGCCAGAGCCCTGACACACAATTAAATGATCCAGCCAAGGATAAATCATCTGATTCTGCCCATTAACCAGACCGTGGATAATGATGGGCTTGATTTACCAATGCAAAGAGGAATCAAGGAAATGCATTATTAAACAGGCAGCTCAACCTTTAAAAGTTCTTGGTTTAAAAGCAGTTATGTACAAACTGTGACAAAATTGTGAGCTTCATTTGTTTAGCACTAGCCACGTGCATTTAGGAAAGTGGGTGTCAAATGCTACCACATGAGACGTCACCAAGTCACCTCTCACACTAGCAGTAGCATTCAATGTTGCTAAGTGCAAAATATGCATATTGGAAACCATAATCCCAACTATGCATACAAAAGGATGGGGTCTAAATCAGCTGTTGCCACTCAAGGAAGAGCTCTTGGGCTCACCATGGATAGTTCTCTGAAAACATCTGCTCAGTGTGCAGCAGCAGTCGAAAAAGTCAACAGACTATTAGGAACCTTTCGGAAAGGGGTACATAATAAGCCAGTAAATATCATAATGGTGCTATATAAATCCATGGTACACCCACCCCTTGAAAACTGCATGCAAGTTCTGCTTTCCCCATCTCAAAAAAGATATATTAAAATTGGAAAAGGTACAGAGAAGGGCAACAACAATGATTATGGTTATGGCCCAGCTTCCATCTGAGGAGAGGTTAAAAAAACTGGACTGTTCAGTTTAGCAAAGAGATGACTTAATGGGGATCTGACAGCGGTCTATACAATCACGACTGGTGTGGAGAAAGTGAATAGGGAAGTGTTATTTACCCATTCATATAACACAAGAACCAGCGGTCACCCAATGAAATTAATAGGGAGCAGGTTTAAAGCAAACAAAAGGAAGTACTTCCTCACAAAATGCAGTCAACCTGTGGAACCTGTTGCCAGGGAATGTTGTGAAGGCCAAAAGTATCACTGGGTTCAAAAAAGAACAAGATACATTCATGGAGGATAGGTCCATCAGTGGCTATTGGCCAAGATGATCAGGGATGCAACTCCATTCTCGGGGTATCCCTAAACCTCTGACTGCCAGAAGCTGTGACTAGAGAACATGAGATGAATCACTCAGTAAATTACCTTGTACTATTCATGTCTTCTTAAGCATCTGGCCCAAGCCCCTGTTGGAAGACAGGATGCTGGGCTAGATGGACCATTGGTCTGACCCTCTGTGGCCATTCTTGTGTTCTTATTTCCACCCACTTTGCACAGGTTTAAATGACGAGATAAGTTGCAGCACTGTGGGGTATCAGGCCCACTAAATGTAGTCAGGAACAGCGATTTTCCCTACTGTGGAGATTGTTCTGTGGCTTGCATTGTCGTTAAATATGTATATTGTCACACTCTACTTTCCACTAGTCCACAGCAAATCAGTGCGAGCAGAAACGGATTGTCCCATTGTTCAGCTGATCTGTTTTTCTTGTATCTCCTGAAACAGTTAACTTCTGAGGCTTCAAAGCAGAGAACATGATGAGCCCAGCAAAGCGACTGAGAGCTGATTAAAATTCATCCTACTGTATCACCCGTAAATAAGAAATAAAGGCTACACGGCTGTGATTAATCAACCATAAATGGCCGTTCCGTGCTGCTTATATTCCACACAAACACAACCCAAGCACCAGCTCAGCTCGCCATAAGGGTAACAGGCAGATTATTCTCATTCTTCAGGATTTTGAATGTAAACAAATACTTGATGGTTGGGTTTTGCTCCCTGTTGCAGATTTTCAATGTTTCTGAGAAAATCGGTACATTTATTCTGGAAAAAGGCACACATTCACTCCAGGCCAGCGGATCAAAATAAATCACTCTGGGACCCAACCACAGAAATGCAAGTTTTAATTAAGGAGCATTAGTAACATGAGAGGAGAGAGCTAGCACCTACTGGCTAATAATAACCATATACTTCTGTTTTAAGCTCTGCTACCTGGATGGCAACAAGCCCTGCAGTAAACAGTCTACAAACAATAATTGGCAACCAGGCTTGTGGCTGAAACAGGGGTGGGTGTAAGCATCTGCTACCTGTCACAAACACGCCTCCGTTAAAACCCCAGCTTGTCTGTCTGTGGCTCGCGGTTCAGCTGAGCCTGCGGGAGCGGTGCTTGCTGCTCCGTTGTCTCGCTGGCGGAGCGGAGAAGCTTCTCGCCTCTGTTTTTGTTTGCAGTTTTAGGGGCCTGATCCTTTCATGGACCGGCCTTTGGGGAAAGGGTGGCAGTTGGCCTTTAGTCACGACACCATTCTACACCTACCGCAGCGGACTTTTCACCTGTCGCATCAACTGCTTAGAGGCCATCATTGCAGTGTAGCTCCTTGGGGCAGGCCTTGTGAGCCAAGGGAAGGCTCTTCTGTCACGGGCCTGCTGCATGCCCACGTGCAAACCACTTAACCTTCACGTGCCTCAGTTTCCCTACCTGTGAAACGAGGACAATGAACTGACACGGACTTTGGAAGGAACTTTGAGACCCAGGAGCAAAAATTGCTGTGCAAGAGCGAGGTCTTCTTATTTCCTTTGGCAGCTGGCATCTGCAAGGTGGGCCCCACTGCTCCTCAGCTTGCTGCATGAGACGCCCTTTAAAACTATTTGCTCTGGTTCTTCCTGCTGCAACCTCCCACACTGAGTGGAGTCGGAGCATTTCTGCCTGGGAGCCAGCCTCCGCTTGCTGCAGCACTGGGCCCCAGAGCCATAAAGGTATTTAGGCACCCGTCGGCCTCGTTACATAAATCCACCATCTAGGCACTGCTGAATTTCTGCTGCTCAGCAGGTGCCTCCTTTCCACTGGTTGGCATTTTCAGGGATGGCCACGTGCTGCTGTCGCCCCACAGTGAACAAGCTGCTCAGAGCCCTGGCTTAAGCCAAAGCCCCGTAAGTGGGATTCGCAAACGAGGTGGGGAACTGCCTCGCTCACCTGGGCCTGATCCCGTAGGTGTGCTCGGAGCAGGCCTAGGCCCTGATAGCTGCGCAGCAGGGCTGGGTACAGGCCCCTGGCAGGTGCTGGGGATGGGGCTGGGCAGTACAGCACCAGCACAAAAGACAGCTGGGGCAGGTCCATCCTGTTCGTTGAGGCCCCATCCCCTCCCATTTCATCCCATCTTACCCCAGTTACAGACATTGTGGGGGCCCTTTTCTCTCCCTCTCATCATCCCATGGGGGGGGGCCAGAGGAGGAGCACTGTAGGGTGACCAGATAGAAAGTGTGATGGAGTGGGGGGGTTAATAGGCACCTCTATCAGACAAAGCACCAAAAATCGGGACATCTGGTCAGCCTAGGCCACTGGGAAACACAGAGCAAGCATGAGAGGTGAGCAGCATGAGCAGGAAGTGGAGTGACGTGGTTTTGGCTGATGGGACATGGGGCTACCGAAGCAGCTGACCTGGCTCCTAGGGAGAGTTTGTGGCTGAGGATCCCAAATAGAGGGAGGTGCCTACCTACAGCCAATCAGCCAGGTGCCCAAGGTGAGCCACTTAGGTGCCCAAGCCCCGCTCCGGCCTGTCGCTCCTGGCTAGTTTAGTTGCCACCATGCTGACCGGGCTGTTAAAAGTCCAGTCGGCAGTGCAGCAGGGCTAAGGCAGGCTCCCTGCCTGCTGTGGCTCCACGCGGCTCCTGGAAGCAGTGGTATGTCCCCGCTCTGGCTCCTACACATAGGGGAGCCAGGTGGCTCTGTGTGCTGCCCCACTGCAAGCGCCAGCTCCGCAGCTCCCATTGGCCAGGAACCGAGGCCAAAAGGGGGACCTGCCGGGGCGGCGCCTGTGGACAGGGCAGCGCACAGAGCCACCTGGCCACGAATCCCCATAGGAGCCAGAACGGGGACATGCCACTGCTTCCGGGAGCTGCTTGAGGTAAGCGCTGCCCAGAGCTTGCACCCCTCGCCCCCTCCTGCCCCCCAAAACCCTGCCAAAACCCTGATCCCCCTCCCTCCCTCCAAACCCCTCGGTTCCAGCCCAGAGCACCCTCCTACACCCCAAACCCCTTATCACCAGCCCCACCCCAGAGTCTGCTCCTCCAGCCGCAGCCCTCACACTCCCATCGCACCCCAAATCATTGCCCCAGCCTGGAGCACCCCCCCACACTCTGAACCCCTCAGCCCCAGCCATGTGCCCCCCTCTGCACCCCAAATCTCTCATCCCTGGCCCCACACCATAGCCCGCACCCCCAGCTACAGCCCTTACCCCCCGCACCCCAATCCCCTGCTCCAGCCTGGAGCCCTCTTCTGCACCTTGAACCCCTCATTTCTGGACCCGTTCTGGAACCCACACCCCCAGCTCAGAGCCAGCATCTCCTCCCACACGCCAACCCCCTGCTTCAGCCCAGAACCCCCTCCCATACTCCAAACCCCTTGGCTCCACCCCCCATCCCGGAACCCCTTCTGGCAACCCAAACCCCTCATCCCTGGCCCCATCCCCGATCCCGCATCCCCAGCCAGAGCCCTCACCCCCTACCACAGCCTAACCCACTGCCTCATCCTGAAGCCCACTCCTGCACCCTGAACTCCTCATTTCTGGCCTCACCCCGGAGCCCTGACCCCCATCCTGCACCCCACCCCCCTGCCCCAGCCCGGTGAAAATGAGCAAGTGAATGAGGGTGGGGGGAGAGAGCGACAAAGGCCGGGGCAATGGAGTGAGCAGGGGCGTGGCCTTGGAGGAGGGGCGTGGCCTCAGAGGAGAAGCAAGGCAGGGGGCGGGACAAGGGTGTTCGGTTTTGTGCAAGTAGAAAGTTGGCAACCCTAGCCATACTGTCCTCTCAAGTCGAGCTATGGGCCTACCTTCCATAAGCAATGAGAAGTGACTCAGGGCTCAGCACACACAACAGAAATGGTCCAGCTAACCAGCCCCTGCCCACTGGCCGGTCTCTTTGGCTCATTACAAAATAAACTCATGTTGTTGGTTGCTGCCGTGCCACATGGATGTGTGAAATTTGCAGTGACAAGCAGGCTGAGCAAAGGGATAAAAGCGCTTTCATCACACATACCCCCCAGAACAAATGGCGCCATTGGCCTGAGAGGCCGTATAACACAATGATTAGAGCAACCATCATCTCCTGGCTGTGCCTTATCTTGCAAACAATTCAGCAAACAACTCAACGGCTCCCTGCTTCAGTTTCCCCCTCAGTAGAATGGGAATGCTATGAAATTGGAGCAGGGATTAAAGCATAGTGCTATTTTCATAAATAACAGTGAGGTCTTCAGATGAATGCCGTGCAGGACAGTAAGATATTATTACACTTATATTTTACTGGGAGGAGAGAGGAACTATTTCTTTTACTAAAGCTATTTTATTTAATAGCCACTGTAAATAATAATATACTTTCCTCTTCCACAGCACCAGCCATGTGAGCATTTTACAAGCCTCAATGAATTAAGCCTGTTAATTACTATCTCTGTGTTAATCACCAGCCCCAACGGCCTTGGAAGACTCGGCATCAGGTGATCTAGGCTCTGTTCCCAGCACCACCACACAGAAAGGCACAGAGTTTAAGGCCAGAAGGGATGCCCAGATTATGTAGTTTGACCTCCTGTACATCACAGGTCACCAACACACTAAACCCAAGAACTGAAATGAGCCCAAAGTGTTACAGCCTTCAGGAGACGAGCCCATCATGTGCCACACTGGGAGACTAGAAGGACCGAGGTGCACCAGTGCGTGGTGTAACCCACACACCTCCTGGGTGTGGTGTTCTGCTCCATCTTGTGGCATTGAGACCATGAGAGAGAGAGAGAAAAGTTTCTTCTGCAGCCTTAGCTAACAGCCATATGGCTTTTAGCTCATGCACTAAGCTCCAGAGGTCCCAGGTTCAGTCCCACCTGCTGACGACTGGGGTCTGTCGGTGTTACACTGGGGCTCCCCACTCTTGGCCAAGTGATTAAGTGAATATACCCAGATGAACCAGGCAAGCAACCTGCTGGCCCATGCTGCAGAGGAAGGCAAAAATCCCACGGTCACTGACAGTCTGACCTAAGGGGGAATTTCTTCCCGACCCCACATATGGCAATCAGTTAGACTCTGGGTTAGGGAATGTGTACACGCTTGGTGCCACCTCAGAGCCCTGCCCCACCCCATCTTATCTCCCATCTCCAGCTGTGGCCATCCTTGATGCTTCAGAAGAAGGAAATAAAAACAAAACAGAATACATGGGGTGAATCCCTTCCTGACCCCAGCCAATGGCCAGATGAAACCCTGAAGCATGAGCTTTTAGGAACATGAGACAAACCAGGAGTGAGGCCCAGAGCTTCTGAGCCCTGTCTACACACCCCCCGCCTGACACCACAAGCAAACCCATCACATAGTCCCACTCAAATGTGTCCAGCTCCCTCTCAAAACTAATTGTTTCCTCACATGACTCCTATTGGAAGGCTGTTCCAGAACCTCACCCCCTCTAATGGTTAGAAACCTTCTTCTAATTTCTAGCCTGAATGTGTTCATGGCCAGTTGAGCACCCACTTGTTCTTGTGCCAACATTGTCCTTCAGACGTCCTTTGTGACTTCGGGCAAGTCACTTAAACTCTCTCTGCCTCAGTGTCCCCAGACGTAAAATGAAGTGTTCTGGTCATGGGGCACTGCCCTGAAGCACGCCACTTTGTGGCCCCTCACGGCCCTGCAGGTGCTTGGTCTTCAGCCCCACTTGGGATCTTGCAGTCAATGACTCACACCAGATTAATTCAAAGTACCTACTCCCTTCTGGAAGGTCTGGTTTATTAATTCCTTCCACAGAGCATAATATACTTCTTTAGTTGCTCAAGTTCACACCCACGCTAGCTCCATATAAGATTCCTGGTAGATTTTTCTTGCCTCTGTTCAGGAGCTCTCCTCAGTCCTCTTCCTGGAGCTGGGTTGAACTTGGCCAGTCATAGTCTTCAGACCGGACTCACAATCTGTCCTCCCTGGAGCTGCCCAGTCATTTGAGCCAGATGTAGAGGCTTAGCCAGCTTCTTCTTCAGCTGCCTCCTTTCCCCCAGTTAATCCCCGTAGGGCAAGGGTAGTTGGCAGGCCAGCCTCTCCCTGCTGGTGTGTCTCTGCTAGGAAGGCAGAGCCAGCATTTATGCTGGTCCCCCTCCCAAACCTCATCCCAGTTGGTTGGGGGAGAGGGGAGCCCCGCCCATTCTGCCAGTCTTCTGGTCTGGGCCCTTAAAGCAACAGTGCTGGGATTTCCTCCCAACCACCACTCAATCCTGGGACCACTTCCTACCTTCCAATATCTCCTAGATCCTCATATGCGGCACCCCATGCAAAATCTTAAAGGGCCATCCAGGTGACAGGGTGGACTGTCTCCTAGGCACCACAGCTCTTAAGGGGCAGATACCCCATCACAGGGATTATAATCCCCCCTCTCACAAGACTGTTCTAAGGTTTACTGCATTCATGAGGATAAAGTTCTCTGAGATTTCTCACATAGTGGCTGCTAGAGGAGGGTACTATTACAATGGTGGAATAGTATTACTATTCTATGGTATGCTAATTACAGAGATGACGAGGATGAAGCACAGAAAAATGTTATGGGACTTGCCCACAGGCTGGCAGGGAGTCTGTGAGAGCGCTGGGCACAGAACTCTTGGCCAGACGTGCTGGTCTTATTGACGTCAGTGGCAAAACTCTCACAGATGGCAGTGGGGGTGGGGAAGGGAAGGACTTCTCCCCTGATGCGTACGCTCACCTTTTTATAACCCTGGATTGTGACAAGCCTGTAAAGCTAGAGTTAGGCCGGGCTGCAGCTCCCCCTCCCGCAAGTTCTTCATCAGGTGTTGCCTTTGGTAACTCGGGATCCCAGGTTTTCAGCGGCTTTGGGTGCGTGACAGGGATGGGCCTCAGCGACAGAAAAGGGGTTCCAGTTTTGCTTGCGTGGCGTCGAGTTCAGGAAAAGAACTCTCTCTAAGTGGTGCATGGGTCTTTCAAGACCAAGTCCCCATAAAGAGCGCAGCATCCCTCTGTTGAACTGCAGACCACACACAGCTGAGGCTCCAGTTTGTTGAACTACAGCCAAGGAGCATCCATGGATGCGGGCAAAGGTGGCTTGGTGCTATTTATGAAGCGCATTTCCCCTCAGAGAATCCCCCAAGTTACCTACGTGGGACCCACTTCACCATCCCAGGCGTGCAGCCGCCTTTAGGGTGGAACATGGCAGCTGTTCAGTACTGCACAGCCGCATTCCTCAGCTATTTTGGACAGGACGTGAAAACAAAACCATGTTCATCTGAAGCCATGAGGAAGGGTGTGCTAGCTGGGTTGAAATTTGACCTCAGGCACCGGGACTCATACCCCTACTCTTGCCAAAAGAGTGCTGTGAGATCTTTAAAGCCCACGAGTAGTCAGCAGCTCGGTTTTACATCTCACCTGTACCGTGTGATTGTGCCGGGGCACGGTTTCAATTCTGACTCAGAGAAGAGCGCCACTTTCCTGTGCACAACCCTGGTTTCCCCCCCCCGCCACACTGTGTCCCATCTAGTATTAACAAGCACACCCCTGCTTAGGCCTCAGGAGGTCACAGCCCAGTGTGCCTCAGGCCTGAGTATTCAATAGCTCTGCTTTCCAGAGACAAAGTCCGAGTGGTGCTAGAGAAATAGGATCTCTGTAAAGTGGTCAAAAAATTCAAATTTTGAAATTTTTTGATGAAAAAAAACCCCAAAACATTTTCAACCACCTCTTATTTTCACAGTCCTCCTCTTACCGTGCTGAAAAGAACTCAGGAGCCTCGCATTCTGAGTGTTCGTTTAACAAGGTGATTTAAACCCTTTTAGAGTCATTCTTTTAAAAATGTTACCACATATATGCCAGCCTGCTAGAGACAGGCTTGGGTGAGCTATTAACAACAAGTAAATAAATGCATAAATCAGATTTTCCTATATCTGATACCTAGTTAAGATAACCCCCTGACTACCATAGTACTGCATTCCTGCAATGCAATTTACATGGGATGCCCTTGGAACATCACTTGGAAACTTCAGCAAGCGAAGAACATGACTCACAAACAGTGCTATGGGATCTTTAATGGCAAGGCAGGCCAAAAAGGGCCTCAATTTTATGGCATCTCAGAAGACCCCCACATAATAAACCTCCAATACTCCATCTGATTTACCTTAGCAGGCTGGAGGATTGAGTTGCCCATGCTGGGATTAGAATTTCTGGTTCCAAGGGAGTCTCGGCATTCCATGCCTAAAGCTAAGCCAACCCAGTTTACACAGAGATCTTGCGCCAGCCACAAGCCTGTGTGTCAGCTTCCCCATACATGCGATGAGTATAGGATATGCTTACCTCCTCTGGGGGTTATGAGACATTTGTCTGTATTTGAGATGCAGCCATCAGTGGCCCAAGTGTAGATGAGGAAAGCTGCCATTTGCACTAGTCGAATGGATCCCTACTCACCGGCTGCTGGCCACCAATTGCTGAATGTTAACTCCAAGCATAGACAAGGCCCTGACTAATACTCGCTAAGTGCTTGGAGATCCCTCCTGTTATTATGACCCTTACTTGTTATTTTGAAAGATACGACCGAGCTGCTCACAAGCATTGCCAACCATAGGAAGGCCCCACTATAAAGTGAAACTTGCCCTGCTCTGATTGAAAAGTCTTTGCCATCCTCTTCCATCCTTTAAGGTGCTGATGAAATTGGCTTCTCATCTCTCTCTCTATATATATATGGAGGCAATGAGAAACCCCAGCATTTGTGAGATCTCTGGTGCCAGGTAAGGAAAACATCTTTTTCCTTTTAACTTGCTGCTGTATATATATTGTTTCCTTGCACTCTAATCTTTAGGTTATAGCAGTTCACAGGGTTTTTCAGCAGATGTGTTATTCAATTACTTCAGGGCTTTTCCATTTGTAATATTATGAAGCAATGATAGCCAGCAGACTTCACCTGTCTTTTAGAGATAGCCAGCCTGGTAATTTTAACTCTGCCCATTTTATCCACACCAGTAAATCTCATAACATAGTTATAGAGAGATTCCAATTTTTGTAGACGTTTCTCCTGGGAATTCCTGTACACAATATTGCCATAGTCTGTAATGGACATAACCTGTGATTTGATTAATGTTTCCCTAGTGAAGAAGTCAAAGCATTTCATGTTCCTATAACTGGTTTGCAGCTCTGCAGTAAAGGTCTTTGGTGCAGCAGAGAAAATAATTGCAAACGCAGCCCCAGTCAGAATATATAATCCCCTCACAACGAGGGTCCAATTCAATAGAGTTAGACTGTCTGCGCAGGGGGTTGCAGCAGGATTTTCATGTCAGGAGAGCGGGATGCACAGAACACAAGGTAATTTCAGGGGTTTAATATTCATGAAGCAGCCTCTGTGTACAGGGAGCTAATTCGCCATTGCGCTTCCTAAGGGTGCAGTCTCCCAAGATTAGGGAGAAAACAGCACGCGAATGCAACTGATTCCACCTCCCCAAAAACAAAGAGCCTCGATTTGTGCCAGAATAAAAGGGTGATTCATTTTAAATAGTAATGCATTTTCCAAAATCTGGCACAATGCCTAGTATTGGGACCTGCTTTGGGGATTTTGAACCTCTAAAATAGCCCTGGTGGCACTTGACCCATCTGTCTTCTGCCATGCTGCCAGTCCCTGTGTTATCAAAGTGTTTTGTCGTATCGCTCAATAGTGTACGTCCAAGTGCCTCTGAGACACAGAGCGTCTCCTCAAGAAGGGAAGACACAGGAACGGTTCACAGCTGGCAACTGGGACAAGTATTCTTTTCAGAGATCACTTTTCTTCTGTTGTCCTGTCTCTGGGTCTGATCCAAAGCTCACTGGCATCTTTCCACTGGACATCAGTGGGCCTTGGTGCAAGCCCTACGTGCCCAGGTGGTGCTTATGTGGGACAGAGGGGGAGCCAGGGAGAGGGGAGCAGAAGAGCCGGGTGATTCCAGCTCCCACACTAGCGCTGTTCTCCCCTAAGGGCTGTGGAGGGTTGGGAGTCCTGGCCCCAGCTAGCAGAGGCAGCCTGCTGCGGTAGTGTATAGTGGATGCATCTGGAAGGTGGGCGAGCTCCCCTCACACACTGGGCTGCAATGTGCCTCTGTGGGCAATGCATCAACACCACTCCCAATGCAAGGCTGTGCCTTATATTCTAGGTTACCTTAACAGACAGGGCCAGCCAGCCATCTCTTGCTTTCCTCGCTTCTACATACCGACATACAGGTGTATTTTATATGCATGTCTCTTACCTCCGGCTTTCTCCTGAAGATCTTTGTTTCATAAGGAACACATTTGTTTGTAATCCACACATGCAGCTCTCATTTCATTTAAACAAGGGCCCTATATGTCCATCCAGAGGCAAATAATAAATTTTAAAAATGGCCCTTGAGAGGAAATAAAAGCTCCTATTTCTTTGCAAAATAGTAATGTAATTACACCAGACCCTCGCTAGAATGCACATCTATATAGCGCGAATTCACATATAACACGGTCGCGGCCATGGCTACCAAACGTAATTACTTTCATTGCAATTCATTTTAACGTGGTCCCCGCATTAACGCGGTAGTGCGCATGGTTCCCAAATCCTGCGCTCTAGAGAGGGTCCGGTGGACTTAGTCCTCTCCTAAAATCCAGCTGCAGTATTTGTTTGACCTGTGGAACTCACTGCTGCAGGGTCTGCATGTCAGACAACTTGGTGATGTGTAGAGAAGTATTTCTAAATGCACTTTCCAGAGACCATTTGGCATCACATAAAAGGGAACGGAGTTGGTTTTCCTGGTCAAGTCAATGGGACTTGGGCCTGCTTAGACCTGTGCTGAATTTGGCTCCTAGCTCCACACATTTCTTTAATATACTAGTTCTGTCCTCTTGCTTTAAAAAAAGGAGCCTTTTCTCCTATCCACTGGTCTGAGCTTTGACCAATCAGAGGACAACCTTATTGCTAATATTAACTGCAGAACCATACCTTGCTGTGACCGAAAAATTATTATAAATATTTGGTATTGGTTATAAAATACAGCTGCCTGAAAGCACTTTCCTTTTCCGTCGCAGTACATAACCACCTCATCACACAGCTGTGTCATGTTGTCCTCCTTGGAGATCTTTGCGTGCTCCATACAGGCATCTGTCCCCTTAATTCACAGACCTTTAATAGACATCATTCTTTTAAAGAAAATCTTCACCCTTATGTATAGATAACTGTTTTCCCTTCAAAAGAAACTGACCGTACAGGAGAAGATGAGCTAGGAGGTATATGATCTACGTGGAGTGGGGGAATTCTCTTGCATGCATTTTGCATGCATTGGTCCATCTGTCTCCATCCAACACACATACACCTGGACTATCAGAAAGAACTTCCACGAAGATGGCCCTGCAGAATTCCAGGAGAGATTTAATTTGATACAATATTTAGCACTTACATAGCATTTCACATTGTACAAACATTAAGGACCTGCTTGTTCCACCCTTGCTCATGTTGTACCACACTCTAAATGGGACTGCTTGCAGAGTAAAATACTACTCAATGGGAAGATGGTCAAATCAGGCCCCAATTAATTATTATTATTATCCTCTGTTTACAGATGGGATCACAGAAAGGTGGAATCACTTGCCCAAGTTGGTGGCAGGGCCAGGGTTATTGCTTGGGCCATGATGGGTCCAAGATAGCATCATTATTTAGTATTTCTTTTGTAGTGATGCCCAGATCCACAGGCAGGATTGAATCCCCATTGTAGTGTAGAAACGCACATGAAGTTGCAGAGGAGGTGATGATGGAGTACATTGGAGGAGGAGATGTTGCAGGGTTAGGCTGAGATGCAGGATTGAATGGAAGGAGACAGGTCAGGAGTGGAGAGGTTAATCTCCATGGCAATAAAGACATTAGAACATAAGAACGGCCAGAGTGGGTCAGACCAAAGGTCCATCTAGCCCAGTATCCTGTCTTCCGACAGTGGCCAATGACAGGGGCCCCAGAGGGAATGAACAGAACAGGTAATAATCAGTTGATCCATCCCCTGTTGCCCATTCCCAGCTTCTGGCAAACAGAGATGAAGGACACCATCTCTCCCCATCCTAGCTAATAGCCACTGATGGACCTATCCTCCATGAATTTATCAAGTTCTTTTTTGAACCTTGTTATAGTCTTGGCCATCACAACATCCCCTGGCAAAGAGTTCCACAGGTTGACTGTGCATTGTGTGAAGAAATAAATATCCATTTAAGTTAAAATAGTCTGAATACAGAAGCCAAATGATAGGAACCTTTGAGAACTGGTAGCAGGACAGTGACCATGCCTCTCTTAGCCACCCTTCACTGTCCAGCCAACCCTGAGGGTTGTGAGCACATCTGCAGGGAGGAAGAGAAGGAAAATGTAGAGACACACTCAGCTGTTGCATTTATCACTTTATTCATTCTTTCTAGAGTAGATTCTCCAAAGAATAGGAGACTTTGCCTGAAATCCTAGATACATGGAGCCATTCAGAAAGAATCACCAAGGAATTCTGCAAATGTTTTGTTTCAATCAATATGCAAAGGGAACATTTTTTTCCTCCGAGTAAACCAACTTTGCAAGTCTTCCACTAAAACCTTATAAAATCCAACTATAGTAATAAATTAACACTAGATTAATTCAAAGGACAAGTTATCCCCGCTCTGCGTGCCTTCTAATCCATATCTCCAAGAGGTCATTTTAATTATCATGCTGTCACCACTATTCATTACTCTGTGTATAGAGCCAGGAAAGCAGCACTGTGCCTTTTAGATGCATTGGTATTCATCATATTAAGGCATTTCACCCTCCTTAAAAATGCACACAGTTTAACCCTGTAACCTTGAAATGCTGACAATATTGAGTTTGTTTTTATCATTTTCCTTCCCATGGGTCATCTTATTTCTTGTTCTCAGCTTGTTTCCTATTCTCCCATCTCTCCCCTTCCCAGAGATTAAAACAATCAGGTCGATGGATTTTATTTGACAACATCTGTGCATTTCCACTTTTGTCACTTTCTTGGGACTTCCTTCTTTTTCAGATCCAAACAAGGCCATATTCTGCCCTCATTTACACCCACCATGAGGCTGAGGGGGCGGGGGAGGATGACGAAAATGAGGCACGGGCTGTAGGTTTGGCTGTATATTCAAACGTTGCCGTGTAGCTATGTGTGAGGTTTACCCGAGCCACAGACCTGGAAGCCGTATCTTCTGCCCTGACTCTGCCTGCTCTGTGCTTCCTGGTCAGTGCAAAGCAAGTGGAAAGCTGGCGTAATGGGCCAGCCAAGCATTCTCCTCAGAGAGGGGAATCCTCATGCCACACGGAGCCATTTACACTCACCAGACAGGGGAATGTTGGGGATAGGATGAGGCTATTCAGAGGGTGGGGATGGCGTGCCTGGCACTTTGCCAGATGCCCAGCTGGTGCAGCAGTCCATGTGGGACAACTGCAGCCAGTGTAACAATCTTAGGCTGCTTTCAGTTTTGCCTAGGGCCTTTTCAGCCCCTTGGCCAGCCCAGGATCAGGGATCAGCAGCTGAGAATCTGGCCCTAAGATCCAGATCTAAACTTCTCCAGGGTTTGGGAATGGAGAGGTCGAGCCCATCACTAACATCTGGTTTCCTAATCCCATAGAACCTGCAGAAGGTGTGATTAGGTTTCAACTTGCTTTCCCTGAAAAGCTGAGGGACACTTCAGATCGGTCACATGAGACTTGGGGAGGAGGCTGCCCGCTGGAGATGGCTTCTAGCACAAGTTTCAATGCGTGTATGGGCCAGATTAGCTTGTGGAGGTGGGGGGAGAAGAGTCAGGGGGTCCCCCCTATGCTTTGCCCCTCACCTCCGTCATGAAGAAACCAAGAGGGGGGGCCAATCAATGCTGCCAACTGTGCGTACTGTACTGGGGGCAGGTCTGAGCGTATCCCTGGACACTACCTAGCAGTTGCTTGGGGAGCACAGGCTATGCCTCTTATATGGGTCTAGCCTGGGCTGCTGGTGAGTATAATGCCTGGAACTGGCTTCTGCAGGCACAATAATGACACCAAATGGGCGCCACACATCCTCCCCCATCACGGCTCAGCTCATGCTCTGCGAGCGATAACCATCACACACGTGTGCATGCGTCTCTCTCAATTAACAGGGCTACAGGAGTCTCTCATGAAAAGATCTGACGGAAGAACCAAAATAGGTGCCAGGAAATGAAGGATGGCGCAAAGCAGGGTACAGAGGGGCATGCCTGCCTA
Organism: Lepidochelys kempii; assembly: GCF_965140285.1. Lineage (NCBI taxonomy): Eukaryota > Metazoa > Chordata > Testudines > Cheloniidae > Lepidochelys > Lepidochelys kempii. The sequence goes on along the minus strand of NC_136387.1, from coordinate 100,416,943 downwards.
CCCCCATGGGCTATTTATATACACAATAGCCCACGGTAACTGGAATAGCATATGAGACTTGCATCAAGACTTCTGAATTTTACACTAAAGGGGTAAACATTGCACTGGGTGACAGGGGGCTTTGAACTGTTTGCTCAGTGAATCAACTACGCCTTTAAAGACAGAGAGGGGGAGAGGTTTGGGGGGTCCCCCCCTGCTTTGTAACTAATGGATGTTCAGCTGCAGTTAATGATTTTTGTGAATCTATCTGTTCACATTTTCCAGAGCTGTGCCAAAAGATGTGGAACTGATTTACCATTGGTAAAAATTAAATCATGAGTAACATTTCTAGCTGATTTCTCCTCCCCCCCACCAACTATTTGTTATTTTACTTATCTGGGGGGGAAAGAAAGAGCAATTTCAACCCCCCCAAGGTGCTGATCCAACTCCACTTCCACAGTGCCTGCTTCCCAATGTCCTTATGACGAGTGAGAGTGCTCCGTAGGATTCGTCTGGCTTCTCTTCTCCAGCTTGCGGCCTGGGTGGCTATTCCCTGGGCCCCGCAGGGTGGCACATTTAAAAGGGGGCATTTTTTCTTTCCTGAAGAAGGAAAAAAGAGAGGGAAGAAAACCATTGTGAAATAACACAGTCTTGCAGCAATGCATAAACCACACATTTGAGATGTTTTTAGGAAAATCCTTGTGCAGAATCTCAGAGCAATTAGTATATTTGCAAGTGAGACTTCAACTGGCGGTCTAACTTGTTACAGACCAGTACAGAATTATTCCCTCCATGAGTCTCCAGTGTTTTCTCCAGTCAAGCTTTATATATTCCTGGTGATGGGGGTTCTACCTCTTCCCTTTGGAGATCACTCCACTGTCTAGTAATCTCACAGCCATTTTTCCTGGTGTTCAGCTAAAACTTCTCTTTGCTTTATTCCACTCAATGACCCCCTTGCACCACTGTGAGTATTTCTCCAGCGTGTACGTAACCTACCAGTGAACGTGTGTTACAGGTCCCTCCTCTATGCCGATCCATAGAGGACATGAGTTGTTATAGCAGCTGGTTCCAGAGCTTCCTTCTTCAACTCAAGTCACAGCTGCTCATGCTTTTAGCTCTGGAGGTCCCCATTTCAGTCCCCGAGATGGCAGCCATCACACTTATGTCCTTTCCCCCCACTCCTGGCAGACACGCACGGTCCTCTGAGGGCCTGTCTACACAGCGCCACAGTCCAGACTAGGGGGGTGTGAATTGCAGGGTACTCTAGCCGTCCTGTGTAGACCCTGCTGGCGCGACCAGAAAGTTGCCTCATTCTCGTGGACATAGTCACATTCAGCCAGGACTATGTTGACATGAAGCTTTTCGTTCATGCCAGCAGGGTCTACACAGGGCAGTTTGAGCGCAGCACGTAAGAGCACTTTTCACTCCGCCATAATCTGGACGGCGGCACCGTGTAGACAAGCCCCGAGTCAACCTATTTGTAGTGAATACTGTTCAAATGGTGTCCCAAGTCAGCCCCTCCAGCCTCAGTGACATTTGATGCTCTTCTCCGAATTCTTTCCAACCTCTCTAACATTGAGCTTGCTAATGCAAAATTCATCTGAGGGTGAAAAACAGCCAGAATTTCCATGGGCTTCTTTGCCAATATCGCGATAGGAATTGAGAGTGCTTCAGCTCTTGGGCTGAATCCTGTCACCACGATGGGCCCTATCTCTTTCCACCGGCTGCTCAGCACTGGGCGAACTCTGCTGCCAGTGAGGGAGTTGCACCACCGACTTCAATGGGAGCAGAGTTAGACCAACTCAGAGCCCCTGCGACTTCCGACCCTACACATCCAGGCACTACTTAGATTATTAAGACTCAAAGCCTTGGAAATGTCTCATTTTCTTTTCATCGCTTTTGTTACTTGTTTACTTTTCTGCCCTTCACCCTCAGCTTCTTCAATGAAACAGACCCGGGAAGGGTAACTTTTGTTTCTAGTCTGTTTCACTTCCTGCTTCTCATGCACAAGCAGAGTGCTGTCCTTGTTGTGCCCAGCACCTCAGTGAAGTGTTTGCTACTCTTATTTTTAAATAAACCTCTCTCAGCTTCATTCTTTAAAATTCCTGAAACATTTAACTCCTGTTACGTTGTAATGCCCCTCTCTTTTTAAACAAAATCTAGTGCTGGGCCTGACTAAATCCATATCCTCCATCTCTGATTCTGATGCCACTCATACGTGCTCCCCATACAGCACACCTGCACTGGGATGGCCATAATGTCTCCCTCTGCCTGGTTCACAAATAATATCCTTCTATTTCATCTCTTCCTCATCTTGTCACGGCACGTAATTATCTCTCTCTAGCCAACCTGGCCATTGTGCAGCTATAAAAACAGATACGACTTTTGATTTCTTCTCCATTATAAACTGAGCTATCAGTTTCCAGCCTGACTAGAGAAAACAAAACATGCCATCAACCTGCTTCACAATGACTGATAGGCTTAGATCTACCCTGAGGGCTGCCCTCACTGACTCAGCTGCCTTATTCTACACAGTCTGTATTTCTTGATTCTCTCCCTGATGAAGTATTCCATTTAGCTGTCATGCTGCCAGTGCTGTTTGTTCATCCACTGCTGCTCTGAGAAGATACAAACAGAGATGGCTCCAGACTCCTGGTCTAATATTTAAGCGATCAGCAACATCCTGCCTATCCTCCGAGCATTGCCTCGAGTAGTATTATTACCTATATGGACCACCACAGTGCCTAGAGGCCCAACCAAGATCACGGTCCCGTTGTGAGAGGTGCTGTACAAACAAGTAATGAGAGACAGTACCTGCCCCAATGAGGTTTACAACTGAAATAAACAAAGGGGGAGGGGGGGAGTGAAGTGATTTGTCCAAGGTCACACAGCAGCTCCGGAGCAGAGCTGGGAATAGCTAGGTTTCCTGATTCCTAATCCTAGGCACTGAACTTCCACTCCTTGATGTCACATTGATAATATGGAGGGATCTGCTTTCACCTGGGAGCTGTAACTGCAGTTAAATATTGGTTAGTCGCTTTGTTTTAATCGGTAGAAAGATTTGTCAAAATAGATGTGAAAATAATCAATGTTTACACGGTACTTCCTTTTGCTAAATTGCCGTCCTAAGGCACAATGAGGTTTTGAAAAGGGGACTGTTTACATTTAAATAAAGCAATTGGTTTGGCGTGGAAATGGGGGACTCATGAAATCTAATGTGCCTGGAGACTGAATGGAGAACGGGCTTTTTATGTTTAATTTGATTAAATCTTAATGTTTCTGGGCTCAGTGCTGGAAACGAAACCCAACAGCAGCTTAAGCACAAACATGAAACTGACCAGAAACAAAGGGCCTGATTCTTCACAGCATCACTCCCTCTTTACGCCAGTACAAATCCTTTGATTTCTATGCGGTTACTCTGGCGTCACACTAGACTAGCACGGTCCAGAACCATCCCCAGAAAGTGAAACTGGCTAGTCTCATTACTCCTGATCCACTGAGTAAAGTGAGGAAGTACAACAATATGATCAGGGTCAAGAAGATAAAATAGATCTTTAAAACTCACTCATTTTTAATAATCTAGGGTGTTATTTGTAACACAGATAAGGGAACCAGTGCTTAACCTTTCAGCCGCAGCAACAGATCATACTGTGTGATTTTTAGATGTAGTCTAAGTACCTGTGATCTATAGCTTCTGCTGGTTCATGAATACTACGTGCACTGTTCACTTCAGGTCCATACAACAAGGTGATTTTGGAAATACAATAAACTGACAGCAGCCAGTGATCTAACTGGGGCTTTTAATAGGTGCCCATGGAGCACATGATCGTTAATGTTACAGTAATGGCAAACTGTTCTGCAAACTTCACTCTCCCAGGCACTTGGCATGCCAGTTACAAGGTCATATTTAGGTCAAAACTTGCAGTCACCTCTCCAGCAATCTAAACAGTCAGCTTTATGGCTGAAATTTGCCACACTTGATTGCTGCCTAAAAAAAAAAATACATTTTTGAGGTAAGGAAGTGTGGAAAACAAACTTTTCCTGGGGTATAAACATTTGAACCACCCTAATTTCAACAGGAAAAATAGTTCAAGTCTGCAACTTGACATTGGCATAGTCCACACTGATGACTAGTGTCCTAGTGCCTTCTTTTTCCCCGCAGGGAAGGGATGACCTGGCTTGTGTTTTTGCAGAGCTCATCTCTTCTCTCCCCACTCCTCCTGCTCCCCTGTGGCTGGAAGCAGCTTGTCCCTTCCTGCCTGCACAGTGTCGAAAGGCAGCTAACACCTTCAGGCTGCTGGTGGCCACCGAGATAACACAGCCACCTCCTGTCCCCCAGCTACGGTGCAGCCAGAAAGGGGTTAAGCCCTAAGGATGCATTGTGCACCAGGGCCTAGGGAACCGGACTGTAGGGGCTTCAGCAAACCTGGCCCAGGAGGTGGCTCAGCAGGGGAGGGTGCCTAGGGGACGGAGCAGCCCTGTGCTCCCTGGGGGCAAGATCCAGGGCGGGGAGTGGGGGCAGGTGAAGAGGGTGCTAAGCCCCTGCCCAGGGGGCTGCTGTGAAGCCTGCAGGCTTGGGGCAGAAACAGGCTGGAAATTGCTTCTCCCCTTGCCACTCCAGAGTTTAGCTGAGGGGCAGAGAGAGGCTTCCCCGTGCCAGTGTTGTTCGGCTCCTCCTGGCCAGCGCCCCAGACCAGAGCATCTTGAGCTTTCCCGGGGCACTGGCCCAGCCAGAGGCAGGGGGGAAGGAAGGAGCCTCCTGTCCAGGCTGCTTGGGAGCTGAGCGCTCCGACCCGGGGCTGGTTCTCTGCACAGCGCTGGGAACGGGACACACCCCACTGGCGGGATATGGAGGAGCAGCAGGGCTGGGTGGGGGGGAAGGGGCAAAGCAGGGAGAGGACATTGAGGGGAGGAGCATGCGAATGGCCGATGGGTGGGCAGCAGAGGTGACACGTAACCGGCCGCTGCCTAGCCCCTGCCCGCACGCACCAGCCACCGCTGCTCACAGCCATTGCTGGCCGGAAACGGGACGGGGCCCCGCTGGCCGAGAGCCGGCACACAGCGGGGGCTCAGCTGGCGGACCAGCAGGGGGAGGACCACACCCCCCCCCATCGTTGGCCACTGGACCCCCCGCACTCACCGCTGGTGGGCGGGTGGCTAGCGAGCAGGGATATGGCCAGCAGCAGGACCCACCAGTGCTGATGTGGGGGAGACAGAAAAAAACAGGACAATTTGCCTGTTTTTAAGAAAAAGTTGGGACACCTGCAGGAAGGCTTAAATACGGGACTGCCCCTCTAAAAACGGGACATGTGGTCACCCTACCCTACACCCTATAGGCCCCTGGAATGGCAGGGAATAGATTAAGGGAGATATGCTCAGATGATCCCGGCAAGTGACCTGCACCACACGTTGTAGAGGAAGGCAAAAAAACTCCCCATGTCACTGCCAATATGACTTGGGGGAAAAATTCCTTCCCGTCCCTACATCTGATGATCAGTTAGATCAGGGGTCGGCAACCAATGGCACCCGTGCCAAAGATGGCACGCGAGCCGATTTTTAATGGCACGCTGCTGCCTGCCGGGTTCCGGCTGCCGGCCCCGCTCAGCCCGCTGCCGAACCCAGGCCAGGAACCAGGCAGGCAGCAGCGTGCCATTAAAAATCCTGCCCGCCCTGGCCCGCTCTTCTCCGCTCCCCCCCGACCCCGCGGGGGCAGGGTGAAGAAGCTTGGTCCTGCCCAGCTGCTGCTGCAGGGCAGGCAAGTTCCCCTCCCTCGCCTCTTCCCCCAGCGTGCTGGGTTCCTGCCCCTTCTCCGCTCCCTCCCTGCCACCGATCAGCTGATGGCTCTTGCGCGGGAGGGGGAGAAGCAGCCGCAGTGCTCGCTGCTCCCGGGAGGAGGCGGAGAAGAAGGGGGACGGGGCAAGGGAGGTGGAATCAGGGCTTATCCCCTCCAGCCCCCTGCCCTGAGCCGCTCTGGGCAGGGGGCTGGGAGCAACCCCAGGACCCTAGCCCATACCCCCAGCCCCCTGCCCTGACCCCTGCACCCCCCCTCACACACACCCCAGTCCCCTACCCTGACCTCTGCACCCTCCTCACACACACCCAGACCTCTTCCCGGACCCCTGCACCCCCCTCACACACACCCAGCCCCCCACACCCCATGCCCTGACTCTTACACCCCCCCACATTCCCACCCCCACCCTGAGCATCAAACGGGAGCTCCTGCGCCTCCCCCCCACATTCCCACCTGCACCCCTCACACCAAATAGGAGCTTCCCAGGTAAACTCTCCACACCCAAACCTCCTGCCCCAATCCTGAGTCCCCTCCCTCATTCTAGCTCCTGGCCAGACCCTGCACCCCAACCCCAGCCTGCTCCTTCACCCCCAGCCCTGTGCTCAGTGCACTCCCACCCTCAGCTCAGTGCAGAGAGAGAGGACGAGAATGGGCTAGGGTACCCACTCTATGTGGGCAGGGCCGGGACCCCAGACCGGCAGCGGGCTGAGCGGGGCCAGCAGCCGGGACCCTGGCTGGCAGGAGCCGGCGGATGGAATCCCTGAGCGGCAGCAGGCTGAGCCGCTCAACCCACTGCTGGTCTGGGGTCCCGGCCGCTGGCCCCGCTCAGCCCACTGCCAGTCTGAGGTTCTGGCTGCTGGCCCTTTGCCAGCTGGGGTCCCGTTCGTAGGCCCCGCTCAGCCCACTGCTGGCCTAGGTGAACGGAACCCCAGACCAGCAGCGGGCTGAGCGGGCCGGCGACGTAAGATCAACATTTTAATTTAATTTTAAATGAAGCTTCTTAAACATTTTGAAAACCTTGTTTACTTTACATACGACAATAGTTTAGTTATATAATCTATCAACTTTTATAGAGAGAGAGAGAGACCTTCTAAAAAACGTTAAAATGTATTACCGGCATGTGAAACCTTAAATTAAAGTGAATAAACGAAGACTTGGCACACCACTTCTGAAAGGTTGCCGACCCCTGAGTTAGATCCTGAGCATGTGAACAAGAACCAGCCAGCCAAGCTCCTGAAAGGGAGTATGCTCAGTGTTACCTCAGAGCATTGTCCCACCTTGCCCAGCTGTGGCCATCTTTGATGTTTCAGAGGAAGGAGAAAAATCTCACTAGAATACGCTGGGGGCATGAGCAGAAATCCCTTCCTGATCCCTGCATGGGACTGGCGAAAGCCCTGAAGCATGAGATTTTAGGAACATGAGAAATGTGGATGGGACCCCACACCCATCACAAGCAATCCCATCATACAGTCCCACTCCTACATTTGTCCAGCTCTCTCTCAAACCCAATTAAGTTATTTGCCCCCACAACTCCAATTTGGAGGATGTTCCAGAACCTCATCCCTCAAATGGTTAGAAACCTTCTTCTGAGTTCCAGCCTGAATTTGCTCATGGCCAGTTTACACCCACTTCTTCTTGTGCCAACACTGTCCTTCAGCTTAAATTGTTCTTCATCCTCCCTGGTGTTTACCACCCTGATGTATTTAATCAGATCCTCTCTCAGCTTTCATTTCACTGGGCGAAACAAGCCAACCTCTTCAATTTCCTCTGAGAAGATAGGGCCTCCATTCCCCTGATCATCCTAGTAGCTCTTCTCTGCACCTGTGCCAGCTTGAATTCATCTTTCTTGAATATGGCTGACCAGAATGGTATATAGTATTCCAAATGAGATCTTACAGGTGCCTTGTACAATGGCGTTAGTACTGCCCTATCACTACAGGAAATGCCTCACCAGGTACATCGAGGATCTCATGGGTTTTTTGCAGCTGCATCACATTAGTGGCTCACAGTCACCCTGTGATCGACCCACACACCCAGGTCTCTCTCTTGCTTTCAACGGATGAGCTCCCAGCTTATAACATAAGTTCTTCTTATTAGACTCTAAGTGTATCACCTTGCACTTTGTACTATTGAATTTCACCCCACTTCTATTACTCCAATCTTCAAGGTCATCCAGATCTTCCTATAAAATATTCCAATTTTCCTTTGTATTGATGATGATTACCACACATCTACTTTGTTTATCTAGGTTTGTCCACAGACTAAGCACTCAGCTGATAAGGGGTATAGAATCATAGAATCATAGAATATCAGGGTTGGAAGGGACCCCAGAAGGTCATCTAGTCCAACCCCCTGCTCAAAGCAGGACCAATTCCCAGTTAAATCATCCCAGCCAGGGCTTTGTCAAGCCTGACCTTAAAAACCTCTAAGGAAGGAGATTCTACCACCTCCCTAGGTAACGCATTCCAGTGTTTCACCACCCTCTTAGTGAAAAAGTTTTTCCTAATATCCAATCTAAACCTCCCCCACTGCAACTTGAGACCATTACTCCTCGTTCTGTCATCTGCTACCATTGAGAACAGTCTAGAGCCATCCGCTTTGGAACCCCCTTTCAGGTAGTTGAAAGCAGCTATCAAATCCCCCCTCATTCTTCTCTTCTGCAGGCTAAACAATCCCAGCTCCCTCAGCCTCTCCTCATAACTCATGTGTTCCAGTCCCCTAATCATTTTTGTTGCCCTTCGCTGGACTCTCTCCAATTTATCCACATCCTTCTTGAAGTGTGGGGCCCAAAACTGGACACAGTACTCCAGTTGAGGCCTCACCAATGTCGAATAGAGGGGAACGATCACGTCCCTCGATCTGCTCGTTATGCCCCTACTTATACATCCCAAAATGCCATTGGCCTTCTTGGCAACAAGGGCACACTGCTGACTCATATCCAGCTTCTCGTCCACTGTCACCCCTAGGTCCTTTTCCGCAGAACTGCTGCCTAGCCATTCGGTCCCTAGTCTGTAGCTGTGCATTGGGTTCTTCCGTCCTAAGTGCAGGACCCTGCACTTATCCTTATTGAACCTCATCAGATTTCTTTTGGCCCAATCCTCCAATTTGTCTAGGTCCTTCTGTATCCTATCCCTCCCCTCTAGCGTATCTACCACTCCTCCCAGTTTAGTATCATCCGCAAATTTGCTGAGAGTGCAATCCACACCATCCTCCAGATCATTTATGAAGATATTGAACAAAACTGGCCCCAGGACCGACCCTTGGGGTACTCCACTTGATACCGGCTGCCAACTAGATATGGAGCCATTGATCACTACCCGTTGAGCCCGACAATCTAGCCAGCTTTCTACCCATCTTGTAGTGCATTCATCCAGCCCATACTTCCTTAACTTGCTGACAAGAATACTGTGGGAGACCGTGTCAAAAGCTTTGCTAAAGTCAAGAAACAATATATCCACTGCTTTCCCTTCATCCACAGAACCAGTAATCTCATCATAAAAGGCGATTAGATTAGTCAGGCATGACCTTCCCTTGGTGAATCCATGCTGGCTGTTCCTGATCACTTTCCTCTCATGCAAGTGCTTCAGGATTGATTCTTTGAGGACCTGCTCCATGATTTTTCCAGGGACTGAAGTGAGGCTGACTGGCCTGTAGTTCCCAGGATCCTCCTTCTTCCCTTTTTTAAAGATTGGCACGACATTAGCCTTTTTCCAGTCATCCGGGACTTCCCCGGTTCGCCACGAGTTTTCAAAGATAATGGCCAATGGCTCTGCAATCACAGCCGCCAATTCCTTCAGCACTCTCGGATGCAACTCATCCGGCCCCATGGACTTGTGCACGTCCAGCTTTTCTAAATAGTCCCTAACCACCTCTATCTCCACAGAGGGCTGGCCATCTCTTCCCCATTTTGTGATGTCCAGCGCAGCAGTCTGGGAGCTGACCTTGTTAGTGAAAACAGAGGCAAAAAAAGCATTGAGTACAGTAGCTTTTTCCACATCCTCTGTCACTAGGTTGCCTCCCTCATTCAGTAAGGGGCCCACACATTCCTTGGCTTTCTTCTTGTTGCCAACATACCTGAAGAAACCCTTCTTGTTACTCTTGACATCTCTGGCTAGCTGCAGCTCCAGGTGCGATTTGGCCCTCCTGATAACATTCCTACATGCCCGAGCAATATTTTTATACTCTTCCCTGGTCATATGTCCAACCTTCCACTTCTTGTAAGCTTCTTTTTTATGTTTAAGATCCGCTAGGATTTCACCATTAAGCCAAGCTGGTCGCCTGCCATATTTACTATTCTTTCGACTCATTGGGATGGTTTGTCCCTGTAACCTCAACAGGGATTCCTTGAAATACAGCCAGCTCTCCTGGACTCCTTTCCCCTTCAAGTTAGTCCCCCAGGGGATCCTGGCCATCCGTTCCCTGAGGGAGTCGAAGTCTGCTTTCCTGAAGTCCAGCGTCCGTATCCTGCTGCTTACCTTTCTTCCCTGCGTCAGGATCCTGAACTCAACCAACTCATGGTCACTGCCTCCCAGATTCCCATCCACTTTTGCTTCCCCCACTAATTCTACCCGGTTTGTGAGCAGCAGGTCAAGAAAAGCGCCCCCCCTAGTTGGCTCCTCTAGCACTTGCGCCAGGAAATTGTCCCCTACGCTTTCCAAAAACTTCCTGGATTGTCTATGCACCGCTGTATTGCTCTCCCAGCAGATATCAGGAAAATTAAAGTCACCCATGAGAATCAGGGCATGATTTTAACTAGCCAAGTCAGGGTAGATTTTAACTAGTGACTCTGCAGCCTGCAAATGAAAGGGGAACCAATTTAATTGGATCTTATGTTGAAATTGCAAGAAATAGAGGGTTATACATGTCCACATGCCAGGGATCAAAATAGGATCACTGGAATTGAAAATGGTTACAAAACAATGGACTCTTCCTACACTACTGTAGCTGATGATCTAATTTTTACAATGTTTCCTAGGTATACAAGATGTGCATTTTCCAAACAAACTATTTATACCTGATTATTTCAAATGCTTCACTCTCAGAGAGGCACAAGTAACTGGCCCCGTGTCTGACACTGCAAAAGGATTTTCTGTATTTTCTGGGAACGCCTGACAGGTTTGAAAGACAAAACCAGAAATCAAATGGCACAGCAGATAATGCAAGCGGAGACGCTGGCAGCTAGATAACATACATGTTGCAAGACTAGGCCAATTATAAACAATGAAAACAAATTTACCACGTTATATGAATGGTGAGAAATCCTTAGGCATTAGCTGACAAGGTATTGATCTTCTGGTGGATACAACTGCATATTTTAAAGACAAAAATCACAAATTCAACCCCCATCCCTGTGTGCACGCATGTGTGTGTACCATTTGCACCAGCTCATGCCGTCATGGATGAGGGGTCGTGTGTCACAGTCTTGCCAGGAGGGCTTGACATACTCACTGGGACAGAGCAATGCAAACACAATCTGCTGCACTTGGAGAAGGCTCCCAGTTACTGCTGTGAGAAGCACCACCTTTCACCTTCACCTTATACCGTGTGAAAAAGTGATTATTCGGGTCACTGGCTATTACAAAAACCCCGGGGGGTGGGGAGAAATCACTTCAGGTTGATCCAAAATGATTATTTTTAAAAAATTCTGGCCAATCAAAAAGTCGAAACCAATGTTTCAGATCCATTGAACCATTCTGTTTGGATTTCAAGCTTTTCTTTTAACACCTTTTATATAACATTGAAGGGAATTTCAAAACAACATCTTGAATCCTAACATTTCATTTTGAAAATGGTGAAACAAAAGGTTATGATTTTATCTAATTTATTTTAACTGAAACTCTTTGGCGAAATCAACATGATCTTGAGAAATATTTCAGTTTACCCAAATCCACCTTTTTCACCCAAAGTTTTGGTTGCAAACTTTCACCCAACTCTACTTGCAAGTGCTTCTCCCTTGGTCGCAAGCATGACCGCTGCTACATGGGTGGTGTCCCTCTGTCTCCCCCCATCCCATAGTGGCAAAATATTATGTGTCAGAGCATATATATTATAGAACTAAAGTCTGGACTTGACTGTCACGTTGACTACATTCCCATGTCCACAACTACAACCCAGTGTAGGAGACCCAGACTTTGGGCCACCAGCATAGTAACTGCTTCTGGGACTGAACTGAGTTGTGGGGGTTCAGGGGGAGGCAGGGAAGGGCTGGAGCTTTGACTCCAGGCTCCCACTTGCTAGGCAGTAGCTGAACCATCAGGGAGGAAGGGATAGTAACTTACCAATGGATGGTCCATGGCAGGAGTACATTACTCCCCACTTTGTTTCCTGGAGATAGTATGTTCCCCTGGCCTGCTCCTGGAGTGCAGTGGTTTATACACCATCATTTGCTCAGGGGAGTGCCTCAAGGCATGATCTAACCCTGCACATTTTCTGTGGTTTGGGACTGTGTTTAGTGTGTGCTTGAACTCCAGGGCTGCATTGTTCCAGCTGGGATTGTGATTTTTCAGCCCTTGACAGGATAATTGTTATAATGTGGTATTTTGGAGAACCCCTACGCTGGAGGCTAGCCAAGCAATGCAAATCTCCCAGAACTCCGTAAATAGATCCTTTTCATTGAACCCATGCAAATGTGTCACCGTTTAAAACCTGAAAGGTTTTCTTTAACGACAGCTACAAGTATCAGGAACTGCAGAATACGTGCAGATGCATGTAGGAGTAAACTGACAGATTATAATTATCAGTAGAGAAGGGGGAAAAACAAAAATTAATTCGAGGCAAAACATATAATTTGCCTTTAAACTGTAAGAGCGCTTCCATTTCTAATGCAATTTGCTGCCCTGGAAATCAGATTAAAGTCGTTTGAATTCCCAGCAATTTTTTAAAAATACATTGACCTACTTGGGAAAGATTTTTAGAAACTGATGTAGCCTGGTGCTGTCTGAACACAAAAGAAGCAGGTAAACAATCCTGTCATGAGGCACAATTTCTGTGTTAGCTTGTGATGTATCCCAAGGCATCACCCATGGGTGGCTACAATCTGACATGCCCGGAGAAGTATAGAATATTATATATATTATATTAGAGGATAGAACACTAACCCAGGAATCTATCCTTGCAACAAAGCCCGTTGTCAACTCTGTCCACATATCTATTCAGGGGGACACCATCATAGGACCGAATCACATCAGCCACACCATCAGAGGCTCGTTCACCTGCACATCTACCAAAGTGATATAGGCCATCATGTGCCAGCAATGCCCCTCTACCATGTACATTGGCCAAACTGGACAGTCTCTACATGAAAGAATAAATGGACACAAATCAGACGTCAAGAATTATAACATTCAAAACCAGTCGGAGAACACTTCAATCTGTGTGGTCACTCGATTACAGACCTAAAAGTTGCAATATTACAACAAAAAAACTTCAAAACCAGACTCCAACAAGAGACTGATGAATTGGAATTAATTTGCAAACTGGACACCATTAAATTAGGCTTGAATAAAGACTGGGAATGGATGGGTCATTACACAAAGTAAAAATATTTCCCCATGCTTATTTCCCCCCCCACACCGTTACTCACACCTTCTTGTCAACCATTGGAAATGGGCCATCCTAATTATCACTACAAAAGGTTTTTTTCTCCTGCTGATAATAGCTCAACTTACCTGATTACTCTTGTTATAGAGTGTATGGGCAACACCCATTTTTTCATGTTCTCTGTGTATATATATATCTTCCTACTGTATTTTCCACACACATGCATCTGATGAAGTGGGTTTTAGCCCACATAGTCTCTAAGGTGCCACAAGTACTCCTTGTTCTTTTTACAGAATATTTGTAATTCATGCTCGTGACACCTGTTGGTAGGAAACGGGAACTGCACCAACCACAGCATTCCCATGTCCTCATAATAAAATTCACAAGAAGAAGTTTACTATTCTCCTCTTCTGGGAGGGATCCTGATTTGTTAATGGGAAATGTTGAGGACAGGTTTGTTTTCTCTTATTCAGTTTGTTTCCTCCTTATATTATTTATGTGATCCCCTCCCTCTCCTTTATGAGCAATGTGTAGTGGAGAGAGAAGGAAAACACACTATTTATTTAGCAGTGTCTGTGCAGGAAGCACTGCCAATAGCACTTACAAACTGGATGCTTTTCAGTGTCTCAGGAACTAACTTGCAGTCTACTTGTTACCTCTTGTGTAGAGAAGTGTGAGCTGTTGACATCACAAGCATCCCTAGGAGGTTAAGAGCCCTGAGCCCCCTTTGGGCAAGAGAAGCAGCCTGACTTGCAGATCCCTCTAGGAGGGCTCCAAGGAAGTCTCTCATTAAAGTCACAGGTCAGTTTTATTTCCTATTAACAAGGCACCAAAGGAAGGAGTGGAGGCACTCAAAGCTCTTAGTGGCTGTGGCAGTTTGTCAGTGCTGCTGAAATGTAAATCTGGAATCACAGAATCATAGAACATCAGGGTGGGAAGGGACCTCAAGAGGTCATCTAGTCCAAGCCCCTGCTCAAAGCAGAGTCACTTTTCCATCAGCAGATGTGGAAGACTGTATGTTTGACTTGACCATTTCTTGCCTATGGAGACGGTTAATTGAATCAAATTTACTGAAAGGTCCAGAAAGTCTGTTTTTCAATTACTATAAGCATTTGGTGGGCAAACCATCACCTTTTCTTGTCTCATGTCATGGCTAACGATGCACCAATCTCATCTCTTTCAATAACAAAGGACTCATGGCTAAAACACAGAGGGACAGATTCTGATCTCACCCCAGTGTAAATCAGAAGTCACTCCACGGGAGGCAGTGGCATTTTTCAGATTTATCCCAGTGTGACTTATATTGAAGTTTCAGAGGGGTCACCGCCACGTTAGTCTGTATCAGCAAAAACAATGAGGAGTCCTTGTGGCACCTTAGAGACTAACAAATTTATTTGGGCATAAGCTTTCGTGGGCTAAAACCCCCTTCATCAGATGCATGGAGTATATTTATACCTGCCTACTGTATTTTCTACTTCATGCATCTGATGAAGTGGATTTTAGCCCACGAAAGCTTATGCCCAAATCAATTTGTTAGTCTCTAAGGTGCCACAAGGACTCCTCGTTGTTTATATTGAAGTTTGACCCATTGGGTGTGCCCATATGCGTTTTCCTTCCATGGTGCATAGGGACTGACTCCCCCCTCTCCAATACAGTTTCTGACTAGCATTAGGATACCAGCTGCATGACGTACCACACTGCTCCTCTAGCTTCTGTCTGGTAGCACCAAAGCTGGTGGGTGAATATACATTTATATTGGCTGCCCTAAGACCATGGAAGGAGCTGGTAGTGGAGGTTCCCTACCTAAGAAAATCCCTGCTGGTCTTTCAAAACACACTGAAGACCATTTTAGCCTGTCCGTGTCCTGCTGCCTGAGGAGTGACTAGGAAGATGTTATGGTATGTGAGGTCCTTCTACCTGACATGGAAAATTTCAGTCCAAATTATCGAAGCTTGGCAAAGTTATAAGCAACTGACCACAGGGACTTATAATGGGAAGTGTCAAGCGACATTAACAATAGTTGGTGCAACCGGCCCCACCTATAATAATAAGAGGGATCTAGCTCCAGCATTTCCCTTGAGTGCAATTGTGGCAGAATTTGTGAGTTACTGAGGAACATAAATGAGAAGAGCGCAATAAGGAATGGAAGTCACATACCCTTCCCTTTATCAACAGGTCTCTCATAAACCCATTTGATCTTTCTAAACTGTATTATTCTGGTCTGTGTGCACCTCACACACTCTTAGATAGGAGCCTTTGGCTGCAGGGTGAGCTGTATCTTAGAGTCAGTTGCTCTGAAATGTTCCAAGTCCTTCACGCTAAGCGGGTATGTTGTCTGCTCAAACAGCTCTGACAGACGGATGATTTCTAATTTTGAGGTCTCTGTTGCTTAATTAGCGATTCACAGGACACATATATCCTCACTCCATAATGTGTCTAGCATATCCAGCAATGCTTTTAATTCATTAGTGCACATATGAGGACATTACAACCTTTCCCCCCGCATTGGGTCATCTAAACACACACTTACATATTTCAAAAGGGAAGCTTAGCCTGTAGGAAAATAACCACTTCTCTCCCAGATGACATGGGCCCTTGGCTGTTTTTAAGGTGTAGAAGGGGATGCTGGTTTGGAAATCAGGGAAGGAGTCCAGGAGCAGGGAACAAGGGCAAAACAGGACTTACTGCCTGAAACTAGTGAGAAGTGGTCCCTGGGCTTCACACAACGCACAGTCAGCCTGTGGAACTCCTTGCCAGAGGATATTGTGAAGGCCAAGACCATAATAGGGTTCAAAAAAGAACTAGATAAATTCATGGAGGATAGGTCCATCAATGGCTATTAGCCAGGATGGGCAGGGATGGTGTCCCTAGTCTCTGTTTGCCAGAAGCTGGGAATGGGCAACAGGGGATGGATCACTTGATGATTACCTGGTCTGTCCATTCCCTCTGGGGCACCTGGCACTGACCAGTGTCAGAGGACAGGATACTGGGCTACATGGACCCATGGTCTGACCCAGTAGGGCCATTCTTATGTTCTGGGATACACTTCCCTTGGGAGCTGAGCTAAAGGCTCAGACATGGAGAGGTAGAAGGCTAGCTGGCTAGATGCAGATGTCCTAGGGGTCAGGGAGGCAGAGGTGAATGGCAGACATAGAGCAAAGTGAGGGTGGAGTTGTGTAGGGACACTCTGTGGTGGCAAAGGACACAGAAGAGCTGGAGGGAGCTGGTCTCTTGTGGGGAGGATGCGGACAATGACCCTTTTAAAGAGAAGTATGCAGTGATGAGCTGCCAAAATCTGAAGAACCGGGTCCTTCAGTCGCTCTGTGCCTTCTGCAGCACTTTGGCGGCAGGTCCTTCTGTGCCGCTGAAGACCCAGAGCGAGTGGAGGACGTGCCACTGAAGTGCTGCCGAAGACCCGGAGCAAAATTAAAACGGGATTCTCGGACAGGGGAGCCTCCCCAACTGGGAGCTCAGGCGGGCCGGACAGGGGACAGTCCCACTGGCCGGACGTGTCCCACGGGCCGGAGTTTGCCCACCCCTTTAACAACCGGTTGTAAACCGGCTTCAAAATTTAACAACCGGTTCGTGCGGTTCCAGCTCACCACTGGAAGTATGAGAAGTGGGAGGGGGCTGGAGTCCCCACTGAAGGGTGAGGAGAAGACGACAATTATTCTCATGCTGTAATTCACCACAGATGTGCGCTAAGGGGTACAACAGGGATGGGGGAGAAAGAGTCGAGTTGGTGGGTCTGACATTAGTTTCTAGCCCCGAGGTGTTCACAACACAAAATGCCCCACCACAGCTGACACACTTGTTGGTAGACTCAGCAGCGACTTCAAGGACTGACATCCCACCTTAACCTTAGCAGTGGCCCCGCCTGTCCCAGACAGAGCCTCATTGATGGATGGGACAGGAGTCAGTATAAGGGAAATGTAGGCCTGCCTCATCTGCATAGGTTTTGTACCAGGATAACTGTTTCACTTAGGGCAGTGATTTTTAACCAGAGCAGCTATATCAGTGCAATCCCTCCTGGGGATGCAGTGATATCAGTCCAGAGATGCCTCATGGGGAAAGCTGTTCCCCTTCATCCTGGAATAACTGACCCTGTGCTAGGAGGCAGAGGGCTTGCACCACTTCATTTACCCGTAGAGTTAAAGTGGTCCAACTTTTGTGTGCAAGTAACTGGTGGTGAGCATGTTACAGGTGCCAACTTGTAGAGATATGAATTGTTAGCAACCCCCACTTCAGCTCAAGCTGTATCAGCGCAGGCTGTTAGCTCTGGAAGACTCTGGCTAAAATCTCTGGTGCGCTGGCCAAAATGGTGGCCATCACACATAAACAAGGCCTTCCACTTCCAATGGTCTTGTAGAACTGTTGGTATACTGATGATTTTAAGCAGCAGGCAGCCTGGTCCAGGGCATTAGATTAGGTGTCAGGGAACCTCAAATCTATTACTAGAGATTCCTTTGACTTCAAATGTAGCCGGAGCAAGTCATTTCCCTGTTCTATGCTGAAAATTCCCCATCTGACAGATGGGGACAGTGACACTTAACTCTTGGTGCTTTGAGATCCTCTGATCAAATGCGTGTCACAGACTATTATTATTTTAATGCCTGTCAATCCAGCACCTTTCAGCAGCACTAATTCCCTTACACAACACTTGTTCCATGTACAGTAGCTGGCACAAAGTATCCAATTAGTTTCCTTTCACATATTTATTAACTTTTTGCAGCCTTCCTTTCATGAGCATGGAGAATCTGGTAATGTCATAATGGATTTTCATAAACTGTAGTCAAAACATTTCCTGGTTCAAGTGAATATCTGTGCCATATAATTAGCCCTGAGTACATAGATGTTTGGTACCATTTTATATATTCAGATCCATTTCTTTTGTTATTTCCGAGCCAAGGCATAATTAAAGCCTCAAAACTCTCTTCCCAGTAGTAGCTCTAGGACTTTCTCCTTGAACAAGTTTCCAGTTAACATGACAGCTTCAAAGTAATACTTCATTTCATTCACTTCTGTGTGTGTGTGTGTGTGTGGATACACACCACACAGGGCCATCCTTAGGATTTATGGGGCCCTAGGCAGCATTATTAAACTGGTGCCCCTATGCCCGACTTGCCCTTAGCAACACAAACATAAGCTTACAGTACTGGAAAACTTGCCACATGCATTTTATTAAAAACAGTTTAAACAAATGAAGCACACTATAATGCTGATGGACTAGACTTGCATTAAAGAAGTAGCACGATAGAAAAAATTCTGATTTATTGACAGAATGATACCGAGAGTCACAGTTCCCTGCAGAAACCCAACCCCCAGACCTTCTCCCTTCTGCCTGGTAAGGAGACTGCAGTGCATGCCGGGTGTGCGGGAGCTGACCCACTCTTGCCTGCAATCCTGGTCATAGGCACGGACTCCATGGGTGGGTGCTTCGGGGCTGGAGCACCCATGGGGAAAATTTAGTGGGTGCAGAGCACGCACCGGAGCCAAGCTCCTCCCCTCTGTTCCTCCCCCCTACCCCCAGCGCCTCTCGTGAGCCGGCAGCCCCGCACTTACCAACTCCTCTCCTTCCTTCCCAGCACTTCCAGAGCGCCGCAAACAGTGATTCACGGCGTTCAAGCTTTGTGAGAGAGAGGAAGGAGTGGGGATGGGGCATGCTCAGGGGAGGAGGCGGGGAAGAGGTGGGGTGGGGGGCGGAGCAGGGGTGGGAAGAGCTAGGGCAGGGGCAGGGCTTGAGGGAAGGGGTAGAGTGGGGGCAGGGTTGGAGTGGAATGGGGGTCCAGCACCTCTCAGCAAGATGAGAAGTTGGCGCCTATGGTCCTGGTGGTGCCCCAGATTTTTGGGTTCCCTACACAGCTGCATATGCCTAAGGACAGCCCTGTACACACACACACACACACACACACACACACACACACACACACGCACGCACAAAAGAGCTATCATCCTATGTTATGAAAATAAGCCCATGATACAGATAGAAAAGGCATTTGTCTACTTACTGGGAGAATCTGATATATTAACTGAGATATCAGGACACTAGCAACATGGATCACTTAAAATCTATTCCCTAAACATACGTCGTCTTTGGGGTGAGTATTAACCAATATGTAGAAATTTCCTGTAGTATGTGACTAGACAAAAGAATTCTCCCCCCCAGGTAGAGAGTTGTGGGGGTAACAAACAAAACTGACACTGTGCAAAATGATTATATACATGTATATACTTCCCTTCTGGTGTATCTGTCTCTATAGAGATGGGCCTGGATGTCTGATGAGATTATAATGCTTCTGTTAGCACTGACGGCAGCTCTTTAGTTTAAAAAATAATCCTTATACCGAGGTAACTGAGTTGTACTACTGAAGGGCATTACGCTGCCAGGTTCTGTAATAGGCTTGGCTTCCCAGACCCAGAGGCAGTGGACACTAGGAGTCTGGAAGAAATGATACATTCCCTTTCAGGAGAACAGAGGAGGAAGATGCTAGATTCTTTTCATCACCAGCCCTGCTGGTCTCTGCAGAAGGACAGCAATGAGAACTGCACAGCTGGTGATCCCCCTCCATCCCGGCCCAAACTGTTATGTCAAAGTCATCAGCGGAGAAAGGGAGATGGAGAATGTTTCAACAGTCACTGCAGCAGAACGGGTACAATCTGACCATGTCAATAAGCATCTGCCAAAATGGCTGCAAGTGGAACATACTTAAGAGGCAGCGTTCTCAAAAGAACCTCTGACAGCTGATCTGTGGCCTAGACTGAAATGTGCTATAAAAATATTGTCACTAGAGCTGGTCAAACATTTTCCATCTGGACATTTTTCCCCTCCGAAAATGCCGATTTCTCTCAACTGACACACGTTCCTGCAGAAACCTCATTACAAAATAAATCAAAACCATTTCAATTTTATATATTTCATATTATATATATAAAATACATTGAAAAAATAAAATAAAGTCAGCACTGAAATATTTGGACTGACCCAAAGATAATTTTTTTCTGAAATTTTTATTTGGCAGAAAATTTCCAGATTCTTTGGTTTTTCTCCAAACAAGAATGAAAGCAAATGTTAATGTTGCAGCCATTCCTAGGAAATGGAAATGTCAGTCCTGCTTGGTCTGCTTGTAACTTTTCACGGTGCTTTGTGTGTTCAAAGCATTGTATTTATTATAATCCTTCCTGGAGAGCTAAGGACTACTACCCTTGTTTCACAGACAGTGAAACGGTGTGTATTTCTACTCTTCAGGCTGTGGGTGTAATTCCTAGCTCAAGGAGACATACCTGTGCTGGTTCTGTTTGAGCTAGTGCTCTAAAAACAGAAGTGCAATCACAGCAGTGTGAGCTGTGGGAAGGGCTAGCTGCTCCCGGTACATGCCTAATGTCTTGAATGGGATCGTATTCGGGGTAGCTAGCCCTTCTTGCATATCATACCACCACCCTACACAATATTTTTCGCGAGCTAGCTCAGTAGGACCTAGCACCAGTCTCCTTGAGATAGGATTTACACCTTCAGCTCTAAATACAGATGTACCCTAAGGCACAGAAAGGTAAGGTGAATTGCTCAAGGCTATATAGCAGGCCAATGCCAGAGTTGAGATGAAGAAACTGGGAATTTGAAATGCTCGGCTCATATCCTCTTTAGTTCACGCCGCCTTGTATGGTGGTTTCACCCCATTTCCTAGTGGACATGTGTCTGCATCACAACAGCCATTACAACTGGTCCCTGTGGCCACAGCACCATTTTATGCTTCATTTTACACATGTGACTAACCCCAGGGACTGTTCACGGTTGCCAGATTAGCCGCCTGCTTCAGCAGAGAAGCTAAGTGTCAAGTGGACCTGAAGCGTTAGCTGCTCTCTCTCTGTTCGAGGTGATTCCTTCGTTCAGGGCTGAGGCTCATTGGCAGGGTGGTGTATGGAATCTATCACACTATTGCCGGTGCCAGACTTGGTCTGAGGAGAAACAGAGCCGTTCCCCGCGAGCACGCAAGATTTCACTTCCGGAATGAAAGGTATTTAAAACACAGCAGGTCTGATTCTCCTCTCTCTTACACTGGTGTAAATTAGGAATAAGTCCATTAAAGACACTGCAGTTTGGTGTACAGTTAGCATGAGAAAAGAATCAAGCGTGATATCTCCAAAATCCCTGGAATAATATTTTAGGCATAACCCAGGTATTTTTCAGACCATAACTGCTTGGTTTAGAAAGAAATTTCAATAAAATAAGAAAGAATTAGAATAACAAATTTATTAGAAAGCCACAATCCCTTAGATACAAGTGAAGTGTAGGCAGGGAGGGTATTAAAAACATAGCCCTGGTCAAGCAAGAGAAACAAATGTAGAAAGAGCCGAGATTGCTTTCTGACCTACCGTGTGTTGGGGATAGGTGCCAGTGGTCTCTCTGATATGGTGTTCAGCCGGTAGTAATCCAAGAATGTTCTGGCCACAT
This sequence comes from Lepidochelys kempii, assembly GCF_965140285.1. Taxonomy (NCBI): domain Eukaryota; kingdom Metazoa; phylum Chordata; order Testudines; family Cheloniidae; genus Lepidochelys; species Lepidochelys kempii. The sequence goes on along the minus strand of NC_136387.1, from coordinate 100,395,185 downwards.
TTCTCCCTAACTTCATATCTGTGAGTTTTTAGTTAAGGAACTTCTTCAAAAAGGACTGAGGGGTGAGGGGAAACAAGCAGAGCATAAAGGTAAATTACTGTTATTTGATGCATGAACAAGTTTTACATTAACCATCCCACAAAGCCAAAAGCTTCAGGGCAGGGTCAACAAAATAACTTATGCCAGCAGCTAAAGTGTGTGTCTTCGAGTTTGCTTCTTCTTTTCATAAGTAGAAAATATGTCGCATGAAATCATAAAGGGAAAGAAACAGGCCACTCTGATGTACTTCGCGAATGTCACTGGGATCTCAGCATACTTTCATCTCTCATGAGGGAAAGTAAATACCCAAGAAGTTTAATCAGGCACAGTGCATGTTAACTTGCTTCTTCTGGTCCAAGGTATCCTCCTGCAGGAAAACAGCCAACATCTCAACAGTACTGCACTTGCCTCCAGGAGCTGAGATCTAGAATGTCATGGTACAAACTTGAAATGGTTCAATACGCAACCTCAAAGTTGGGAGCAGAATGCCGGCCCACTGAAACATTGGCTTGGGCTCATCTTGAGCTCCACGCACCTGCTGACCTAGGAAGGAGCTACTCTACGTTGGTTCTGCGGTGTAATTCCTGACCTATAGACTTGGATTTGAAAACAGAATGGGGAGGTACACAGTAGAGACTAATCCTTGGAACTGTGAAGGGGGAGGGCATTGCACAAAATTATCTATCAGGCCTACTCTGTCTCTAATCACCATGAATTTCACTGAATGTCAAACTTAACATTCAGTACTAAGTAGACACTACACCATCAGAGGTCCTGTTAATCTTGCTGAGATGTTACAGCAAGGCGACTGTTCCGAGGCTTTGCTAAAGTGATTGTCTTGGTAGAAATTAAACAATCCAGGGTCATTTTCAAAAAGAAACGGGAACACTTTTGTCCTGGACAATGTCTGCATTGGGTGAAATGCACCCCTGTGCCGAGGGTCAGCATAAGGCCTATGCTATTCTCTGGGCTTGCCTTCAACACCGGGTGAATTTCATCCATTTTGAATGAAACAGGTTTCATCACACATGGCTCTGCCATGTGAGATTTTGCTAAGGACATAAAGACTGCTATGTTTGCCTACACAGTCATGCACTGCTGGTATCCAATGAGCACTTGGGGATAATCAAAGCCAAAGCACTATATATATACAAAAATTTAAATTCTACTCGGCAGTATTTTTCAAAGTGTCCATTGGCCAATGACAATAACCACTGTTTCAGTGGCAGTTACACAGTATATGAGTTGGGAACCAGGTGGCTTCTCACTGTACAGAACTTGGGGAATCTAAATTGACCACAACGTTCCTTCCATTTTAGCTGCTCCATGCCATTTTCCTTTGCCAGTTTAGGAAAATCAACCTATTTCTGTTTTATTTTTTAAAATTATATCAATTAGCTGCTAGTGCTTCCATTAGAAGGAAATTCTGGAATTGCAACGTCTCAGGGGTTTTTAAGCTGCTTGTATAAAGATGCCAGCTTCTAAATGAAGCTTTTCTTGTCCGCCCACTCACATTAGGATATCAGAACTAATGAGTTTTAGACATCGGGTTCATGCAGCCTGGTGAGAACCCTGTTCATTTATTTGTTCATTTTTCAGAAAGGGGGAAAGACTAACTCGGAGTAGTTGAAAGTTTTGACTCTGTGACTGGAAGCTGGAAAATGCTATAAACAGATGTGGCCCTAAGAGGCTTGATACATTAGCTAAGATCTAGCTGTGGTAGATGACCCTTGATGACTGTTCAGAATTGCAGTCTGACCAATCCTGGATCGGGTCCTTCCTATATTGTTTCTAGTGCTCTGCCTAGTAGTGTTTTAAGTGGCTCCACCACTTCTACTGAAAGTCTATTTCAAAAGGCTTCCCCAATAGGAATTTAATGCTAATGTTCATCCTACCACTTCACATGCTATTGACATCTACAGTGTATATCCTATGGGCTCTGTTACACCAGGCAGGACAATCAGAACAGTTGATATGCACAGTATAAATCTGGGAGTATGCACGGGCTGTGGGGGTGTTACCCCTGTGTGTAATAGTCAGCCTACGAGAAAATTAGCATTGCTGCAGTATAAGGTAAGTTTTTTTGCTCTCTGGGTACATATTACAGGGATACCACCTGCATGTGCATGGAAGCGTGACGTTAGAGAGTCAGAAGATCCTATCACTCCATAGAGGCAGCATCTCTTAGAAAGAGTTTTGTCATTGTTACTGGAATTTGGGGACGGTTGGGGGTTTTTATGATTCTGCAGATGCTGAACTCAAAGGAGCAGCAAAGTTTATGAGTAGCTGGAGAAAGAAGAGAGGAGAGGGCTGTTAAACATTTATGGCTTGATTTTATGCTTTCTCTCATTTTGCCCAGCACCTTAAAAACACTGAGCGATAACTGGACCCAGTAAAGTCTCCAGGACATTTTGTCAGTGCTAATGTCTTAAGGTCCCTCTGCTACAATCAGCCCCCACTGTCCTCCTCTTTGTCTTTGTCTTTCTTTGTTGTAGGTGCTGTGGTGGTGGGAAGTGCCTGACTGACAGCCCTGGGGAGGGAAGCCATGTGTTTACACCTACAGAAGAGGTGCAGCCTAGGCAACCATCATGCTAGCTTCTCCATGACACCCCACCATTGTATTTCAATGGCGAGGTCCATTTTTACAGCTGCCTCTTGTCAGTCTCCGTGCCCCATACAGGCCTTTATGTCTCTGCTAAGGCTGCCAACTTAGTGGCATGGATACTGGACTGAGACTTACAAACACATTCCCTATAGAAACTGACACAGTTCAGGGCAACTGCACCTGTATTCCCCTATAGGGTACAGCAAGAACACCCACTCCAGGTTCCCCAGCCGTTACCTCTCTGAGGTAGAGATACCCATCTGTCTCCCTCCTGACCAGGGTATTTGTAGGCTGCACAGTTCCATGACTAACCTGTGATTTTCCCTGCAAAAGACAGTCTGCCTAAACAGGCCTGCTTGCTTCTCCCCCCAGAGACAGTACACAGTGTAATTGGTATCAGTTATAAGTAACCATTCAGCACTTCCTCTGCAAGTCTATTTTATTCCTAAGGGAAAAGTACTACAGAGAAAACATATTAAAAACAACAAAAGAACCTACATGTGTGCTAATAAGCTTACCAGAGATCACCCCAACTGTCTCCACCATGGACTCTGTCAGGTAAGTCTGTCAAGCCCCCCGAGGGGTTCTCTTTTGTGGTCACAAGTTCATAGCCTCAGCTCAGAACTAGCACACTCAGGAAAAGTTTAGTCCCTCCTTCACATAGTTCAGGGGTCTTGGACCTAGAGCTTTCAGGGGCAGGTAATTAGTAGACAGTAAGTTTCCCTCCAGGGCGTAGCTTCAAAAGGCCTCCCATGTCCCTCAGAGGAAACCCTCTTCTCACGTATAACTTGAACAATTCTTGGAAGTTCCTAACATTTACATTAGCCAAGGCCCCAGAAAAGTTACAAACAATCCTACAATAACACCTAAACAACTGCATTTTTAATACAATAGACCCCAAAGGTATTAAGCCTAATTCAGTAAAGTTTAACTTAATAAAGTTTTTCTTAATTCCATAAGGTTTGTTCAGGATATTGTCACAGAGACCACTGAACAACTATCAGATGGGGACAACCTCAAATCACTAATGACCTATCTGGATTCAAACCAGCAACCTCGAGGTGAAAAGCTATAGACTCTATTACCAATGTCGAGACATCCAGTCCCTGCCTTATTTTGACTGTCACATCATCGAGAGACTAGACCTTTCTACCTAGGTACTTATATGGCCCCCATCAACACATTGTCTGAGCAAGTATGTAAAAATGGAAATAGCAGTAACAATGTCCCACTCTGTCCCCCTGCCCAGCTTGTAGGAAAATGGCTCGATTAATTCATAGCGTGTGTGTGTGTCATAGCTAAGATCTTTTTGAGGAAAGCCAAAGCAAAGTGACGACATTTGCTTAGTTCAGAATGCAACAAGGATCTGGAGTCTGTTCTCACCCCACTGCACAGCAGCACCACACGAGAGTGAAATCACTGCAAGCGAGGAGAATTAATTCCCTCAGTTTTCGGCAGAGCTGGGTCGTGCAGCTTGCCTATAGTAAGAACTGAACTGAAGGCACTTGCAATCAAACCAAACCAAACCCAGATCTTTTCTGATGTTGAAAAACATCTGGATGAATCTCCAGCCTCTACCACACAGAATGACAGACGTGTCAGGCTGGAAGGGACGTTGAGAAGTCATCAAGTCCAGCCCCCTTCACTGTGGCAAGGACCAAGTAAACCTAGACCATCCCTGGCAGGTGTTTCAAACCTGTTTTTACAAACCTCCAATGATGGGGCTTCCACAAACTCCCTTAGAAGTCCACTCCAGAGCTTAGCTACCCTTACACTACTATGATAGCCTTCAATAGCCATAAACTTTTGAATCCTCATCCGAACCAAACCGAATGCCCCAGACTTCTTACTATTTATTATTATTCACATTTCTAAGGCACCCACCATAGGAGGCAACCGAGGCAGTCATCCATTACTTGTTTTCAATCAAGATTTGCTTCTCCGATTGTGCACCTGCCTGCTTAAAACGATTTGCGGCAATCACAGCCCGCAGTATTCTGTCTGCACCAGGATGCAATAAAAATCTCCATTTGGAACCCAGTTAGCAGTACAAGTCATTAGTGGAGAAACTAAGTGTTGCTGCTTTAATAGCTCACTAATCATTTAATAATGTCACGACTGCAGAGCGCAGTGGCACCATCCATCAGCTTTTGTTTTGCTTTTAGAAATTCAGGGTCATTCCACTTCCCAGGATGTGGATTCTCTCTCTTTCCCCCCTCACGAAGCACAGCAAACTGCTTTAAATAATTAGAAGCAGGACGGCTCCTTCAAGTTTCTATCTCATTTTCATAAGGTCCGATGTCATTTCTTTGGACCAGGAAGTGAAGCTTTGGTGACGAGGAGGATTTGACAAGGGCAAACCAGTTAGCAGCTCCTGTTCGTCTTTGATAAGTCCTGTGGGGTCTCTGCCAGGCAGATCACAATTCTGTTTTTATGTCTCATCTAGAGGACAGCACCTCCATCAATTTGAAACACTGTGCTGGGTTATTAGTTTATGGAATTCATCCAAGTTTAGTCCTCAGCAGGATTTAAAACATTGACCTTCCAGTCCAGAGGCACCACTTACCAGACCTGCGTACGCCTTTGGTTTAGGCAAACACATCTAAGTTACCCTAAAGAAAGGGAAGGGGCAGGAAGGGGAAGAAAAATGAGATGCACAGAGAAAGAAAGATTAATCTTTGTAATAGCTCAAATTAGAAATCGGCGGTTTCTCTCTGTCAGGCAACACTGAATTCTCCAGCAAGTCTCAAGCCACCACAACAAAAATCATATTGTTTATGAAAAGAGGAAGACATTTTTTGGTCCCAGATGATGGTGGGCAGTAAGTGTATTGTCAGCTCCCTATTATCTCAGGAGATATGGATGATGTTTTCCTGTACATTTAGAAGCACTCCCATTAATGGATAGAAGCCACTTCTAACTGCTGTTCTGAATGGGGATGCTAATGGAAAATGGCGTTAACTGGCTTTAAACCACAGCATTATATCATGCTAGGGTGGATCAACCCTAGTGTTATAATTTATTAGCACTGTTTTCTTCTCCTTGCAGTTGTTTGTTCCTGTTGTTTCTATGAGGCTGAAATTAATCTTTCATCACTAATCAGTGGTGCCCTGGTCTGATCTGATAGCGAGCGTAACAAGTCAAGTTAGATACAGTGATAACAGTGACGAAAAGTGGGAGTTTTTGGAGAGATGGTGTCATGGGAGCTTTTCTTTTTGCGCCATCACCATGTAACACACATACCTGTGCAAAGCTGAACAACAAGTGCTGATTTTCTGGGCAAAATAACACATCCTTCCTTGCAGAAAGCTACTTCTGGGAAGCATAAAAACGGTGGCTACTCATAGGCTTATGTATGTTCTAGAGTATTTGAAAATGTATTTGAATCTGATACACAGAAATCATTAGCAATGGGGTAACTTGCTAAAAGGTCAGAGGTTTTGAGGCCTAACTTTTTCCCATTGATGCTTATGGCAAAACTCCCACTGATCAGTGGAAACAGGCCTGGGTCCTTAGGTTGGGAAATCACCCTGAAAGCCTCAGATGATTGAATATCTGAACCTCCTGGGTCTGCATATCTCAAACAGGCTTTTTGGTGAGAGTTATGGCACTTTAAAACCAAGGCTGGATATCTATCTAACAGGTATGGTCTAGCTCAACCACAAGATATGTGCTTGATGTGGGAATTACTGGTGAGGGTCTTTGGCCTGTGTTATTATACAGGAGGTCAGACTAGATGATCATAATGGTCCCTTCTAGCTTTAAAGCCTATGAATCTATGAACTTTCTGCATCTGGTCCGTCTGGACATACCAGCAGAGTTGGTTGTCTCCCAGTATTCCAACACATGATATCACAGTAAATGTATTTCCATGTCCTCTGTCTCTGGTCCCAGTCAGGGCCTGAAAGCACAGAGGCTCATCAAAACACAACAGAATGGCAAAGTTGGTTCTTCTTTGTTATTCGTCGGATGCGATTCCTCAGCTCAGCGATTCCTGGCTGACCTTTGCCTCCTCAGTGTATAGGCAGGAATTATGCATAATCCAACAACATACATTTTTCTCTGAAGGAAAATCCCCAGTGATTATGAATTACAGAATCATTACCATGCACATAAAGCAAGTGAGTAATGCTTATATCAGTATGTAAATAAATAAGTAAATAAATCCAAATACAGCCACAATAACCAAATTTTTTTTGGTTGAGGTTGATTGAAATGTTTTGTATGTTGATTCATAAATAACATTTTGCTTCAAAAATACTGTTTTGAAACAAAATATCAAAAATGTTGGGTTTTGAAAATGTGCAAACAAAAATGTTTCAACATTTCCAAAAATTTTCAGCTGAAATTATTAACCGAATTTGTCACTAATTTCAGTACCTCAAAAATGCACTTTTAAGCTAATTGACTATTGGCCAACCAAAAATATAATCCAGTTTTATTTCTGATCAGTTTAAGGCTCCTATACACTGTCAGGATGGCATAAAGGGGCCTTAGTATCAATGCAAATAAGGCCTACAGTATCAGAACAAAGTAGAAAATGTTTTCTTCCTCTTGCTGTGCATGTTCCTTAGGGGCGTTTATCTGAGGGACCCAGGTAGGAACCACATCTTCAACTGCATATTAACCACCATAAAAAGAGGGTGAGTATTAGCACCATTAAATTTTAATTTGTTATAATGCATGTTGCTCCAACTTCCCTCTAGAAACTGGCACACATTATAGTTTTAAGTAAGCTGGCTAAAACCAGAAGACTGCAACTTCATTAGTTACACCAAGAATGAATTTGACCCCCTGTACACATGCAGGCTGAGGAGATGAACTCACATTAAACTCTGGGAATATGTTCTTATACAGTACCAGAAAGATACTAGGGTAAGTCCATTCCCATTGAAATGTTTCCAATCTTTGTATTGTTTAATTCATATCACTTGCCAAATCTGGAAAGAAATCCTTGTGGGATAGCTGACCTCAGCCCTTCACACAATTAATGTAAATTACAGAGCTGACTTTGTTTGATACACAGAAAGAAGAGTGGGGGAGTAAGCAATTTATGTGAAAATTCAACTTTGGCAATTTTCTTCTCTTCCTGACCAGTGTTCTGAAATACACTGGGGAAGGAGTGACAAGAAAACTGGAGGCTTTAACAGTTCTTTTATTTCCTACTTCCAGTTAGGTTGGAAATGCAAGAACAGAACAACAATTTCCAGCTCCAAGAGGAATCCGAAAGTACAGGAAAATCACATTTTGAACTTTCTCAAGACCCAGTTGGTCCACCCCTGATTATACCTTACACACATTGCAGTATGTTTCTGCATTTCTAACTATTCTTATTAGACATTCCTCACTTGTGTTTGACAAATGATGCTTTTTGTGGTCGAAGTGAAATCAGCTGCATGCTTGATAGCAGAACCACTGCTACTGGCCATCACACCAAAAAGATGATTGAAACAATTTCACAGCTCAGAATCGCTGGGAGATCAAAGAGTCAAAGGTCATAATTGCGCACTATGGAATGCAGGAACCAATTGACTCTCTCTTCCCCTCCCTGCAGCTTGTGTTTTGGGACAGGGCATAATTACTAGCACTGACAAGAGTGAATCCAAGAAGAATAAGAAATGTGTGTGTGTGTGGGGGGGGGAGATATTTTTAAAAGGCCTTTTGGATACACTTAGTTTTCAAGCTAAAAATAGGAGAGAGATTGAGATGCACAATGGTCCTAGCGATTGTGGATATTAGGAACGAATGAATTGATTTGGGGAGGAAGATGATAAATCCTGAATTGTTGACTGCATTCTGGGCAGCCTCTGAGCCAGCAGCACGGTAGGACCCACAGAAGGAATTAAAGGCTTGATCCAAAGACCGCTGAGAGCCTTCAGACCCTTAATGGGGTTGGGAGTGTGTACACAAGAACCACCATTGAACATCTTGAAACTCACCCATCATTTTACAGGCTAAGTCCTTTCTTCGAGTGCCAGCTGTGGTGAGGGTGGCCAGGGGATGCCTGGGGGCCAAGGGAGAGCAGGTGTGAAGGTGCAGGGCATTCGTGACAGTGCCCAGATGCACTTCCTCGGAAGTGCAGAGGCAGGGAGAATGCCTCCTCGGACCAGGATGAAGCACGCTCTGGAAGGACAGGGATTTCGTCTCGTTATCCAAAACGAATCTCAGACCATTTTGAGGTCACACCTCCCGCACAGTGCCTGCCTCAGAACTCCAGCCAAGATGGTGCCCAGCTAAGCTCCCTGCATCTTGTGCTCAAGTGAAAACACTGGGACCATGGATACCCTGGCCTAAGTGCATATGACGATGCAGGGGGCTCCCGGTGCCCTATCTTCCACCCTTGTGCATGACTCTGGGTAGCCTAGCTATAAAGTGTTCATTTGAAAGAGTGGAAGACAAATATTGAGTCCAGTTCTGGTGCCCACAATTCAAAAAGAATGCTGATAAATTGGAGGGATTCAGAGAAGACCTTTGAGGGAAGACTGAAAAAAAGGGGTTTGTTTAGTCTGGAAAAGAGAAGACTGAGACCTCCTTTGTAAAGTGCTTTGAGATCTACGGATGAGAAAAGCTATGTAAGAGCTAGGAATTAGTTTTATTATTATTTAGCATAACAGACAGATGGTTAAGGGGTGGACTTGGTCACTGTCTTTAAGCACCTGCATTGGAAACAGGAATTTGATAATAAAGAGAGTTTTCACTCTGTCGAAGATTAGGGTTGCCAGTTCTGGTTGGACGTATTTCTAGAGGTTTCATCACACAACATAATCTTTAATTAAAGATTAATCTTTAATTCCTGGTGTCATAAATATAAAGGGAAGGCTAACCACCTTTAAATCCCTCCTGGCCAGAGGAAAAACCCTTTCACCTGTAAAGGGTTAAGAAGCTAAAGATAACCTCGCTGGCACCTGACCAAAATGACCAATGAGGAGACAAGATACTTTCAAAGTTGGAAGCGGGGGAGGGAAGCAAAGGGTTCTCTCTGTCTGTGTGTTGCCTTTGCCGGGACCAGAGCAGGAATGCAGGTCAGAACTTCTGTAAAGGGCTAATAAGCAATCTAGTTAGATATGCGTTAGATTCTGTTTTGTTTAAATGGCGGACAAAATAAGTTGTGCTGAACGGAATGTATATTCCTGATTTTGTGTCTTTTTGTAACTTAAGGTTTTGCCTAGAGGGACTCTCTGTGTTTTGAATCTGATTACTCTGTAAGGTATTTACCATCCTGATTTTACAGAGGTGATTCTTTTAGTTTTTCTTCAATTAAAATTCTTCTTTTAAGAACCTGATTGCTTTTTCCTTGTTCTTAAGATCCAAGGGTTTGGGTCTGTGTTCACCTATGCAAATTGGTGAGGATTTTTATCAAGCCTTTCCCAGAAAAGGGGGTGTAGGGCTTGGGGAGATTTGGGGGGAAAGATGTTTCCAAGTGCGCTCTTTCCCGGTTATATTTGTCGGACGCTTGGTGGTGGCAGCAATAAAGTCCAGGGGCAAAAGGTAAAATAGTTTGTACCTTGGGGAAGTTTTAACGTAAGCTGGTAAAAATAAGCTTAGAGTTTTTTTCATGTAGGTCCCCACATCTGTACCCTAGAGTTCAGAGTGGGGAAGGAACCTTGACACCTGGAGACTGCAGGGCAATCCTGGAGGGCTGACAACTCTTATACAACAACATCCAATGGCTGGAAGTTGATGCTAGACAAATTCAGACTAGAAATAGGGCCCAAAGTTTTAACAGTGAGGGTAATTAACCATTGGAACAATTTACCTAGGATTCTGGCCGATTCTTCATCACTTGAAATTTTAAAATCAAGATTAAATATTTTTCTAAAAAAATTGTGCTCTAGCTCAACCACAACTATTGTACTTGAAGCAGGAATTAATACAGCAATGGCCTATGGCCTGTGTTATGCAGAAGGAGAAACTATACGACCATAATAGTCCCTTTGGCCTTAAAACTTATTAATCTATGAAATTGCCTCAATAAAATCAGCCGGGTGCCACGGACCAGAAAAGGATACAGAGAAACGGTCATTTGCTGGGTTAAGCCATGAGAAGTTTACTATTTAAGACTCTGATCCAAAAAATCCATCAAAGTCAATGGAAAGGTTCCTTCTGACTTAAATGGGTTTTGGAACTGGCCTTCAGCACCAAGGTCACATCAGCATTTGCAGTGGGCAAAAAGTACAGGAAGCTAGGTTGCCCTCCGGAACCAGCCTCTGCCGGCGGCATGCCCCTTTCAGAGCGTTTCTTCAGAGGAAAAGGAAGTTGAGCTCTGATGCTGTATCTTTAACACCACTTACAGTCTCTAAGTAATAATCAAGCTTCAAGCGGAGCGCAATACAAAACACCGTGATTTAAAGCCCACAGATTAGGCATGATACAGCAAATTTGGATTTCTTTCTTTCTTTAGTGCAGAAACCCTGGCCACAGGTTATTTACTGCAAATGGGTCTGTTTGGAGGGGGAGGGGAAATCCATTGATTGCAAATTTTCAATTAAAAGAAGCAGCTTTTGAAAAGATTGAAGGTTTTATGACAAAGTGGGAAATAACCCAAGAGGCTGGAGCCGTCGGCCATAAAGATGAGAAAAAAGGGGCAGAAAACTTTATTTTGTGGGAGAAGGAATAAAAAAGGGGGAAAAAATATCATTACCATTGTCTCCTCAATTTAGGGTGACCACACATCCTGTTTTGGCCAGAACAGTCCCTTTTTCAAGCCCTGTCCCGGCTGTCCTGACTTGTTTTGGCGAAACAAGGCCTTTGTCCCATTTGCTCTCCTTAACTGAGCATCAGTGGAAAGGTTCCATTGAGCATCAGCTGGCAAGGCCAAATGGGACAAATGCCCGGTTTTGCCAAAAAAAGTGGTGTGCGACCCCTAGCGGGGTGCAGAGGAACATGCCGGGGGACAGGGAAGGACAAGCGGCAACATCAGCCATGCAAGGGAGGGAGGGCTTGAGAGAGTGGCTGATGCCGGGCCAGCTCTGCATGGGCAGACGGCAGGGAATCTTGGGCCAGCCCTCAGCTCAGGAATTAGAGGGAGGCCTCAGGCCAGTCTCGAGTAGGAGGGCTCGGGCCAGCCATGGGCGGACAGGCCGCAGGGGGGTCCTTGGGCTGGCCCCGTGCAGGCGGGTGGGGGTGGGGCCTTGGGCTGTCCACACGGGGGCAGGTGGCAGCAGGGCTCTGCCTGGCTCAATGTGGGCAGGCAGCGAGGGGTGGAGGGGGGAAGATGCTGCAGAGGAGTCATTCCCCATGGGCAGAGCAAAGGGGCTTCTTTGAGGTTTGAGGCAGGGATGGTGCCAGGAGGTGATACTCCCCCACTCTGCACCTCGAGTGTCAGGTTCTTCAGCCATCCACCCAGGAAGGTGGAGAGGATAATCTGGTCCTGAGTGAATTTCTTTCCTTTTCCCTCTTGCCCTTAAATAATATAAGGAAGTGTACGGCACCATTGCAAGGTTCCTGGGCATTGTGAAGTGACAACAGTTGGACACACCTAGAGAGGAACTTAGCACGGGGACAAACACTGGGAACTGTTGTGGTACAAAGCTGAAGCCACCCATAGATCCAGATGGAATTGATAGGATTCCTACCATGCTGAGAAGGAGCAAAAACTGCTTGGAAGCACAGGAAATTTGCTGCAAATGCTCCACCTGACCATAAGGAACCCTGAGGCCATGCCTGCCAGATTCTGTGTGTGCCAGACCAGGGAGGAAAGATGCTCTCTCTACACCCCAGCAGGTTATTTTTCAATGCAAGCTCCACTCGGGGTCAGAGAACAAGCCCTTCATCCGTTCGTGACTCAGTCATGTGTGAGGTATAATCAAACAAATGCTGGAGAGCGCAAGGCGTGTTCTGGTGATGTAGGACTGGGAGTTGGAACTCCTGTTCCAAACCCTAGCTCTCCCAGGGTGTCCTTCTGTGACCGTGAGCCAGCCCTTGCAAATCTCTTTGCCTAACAGTTCCCTCTGTAAAATACTAATCACACACACACGCATACAGATACATCCCTCTCCCTACTCCTCACATTTATACACTGCCAGCCCCACACAGACATAAATATAGATATATATATATATCTATGACTCAGTCCCCACCATCAAACTGCTCACTGTACTGCAGGAACGAATGAAAGCAAAGCCAATGTAATACAATACATATTACCCACTTAAAAGCCCAATACATAAAAAAACCTAACAACTAATTCCCTTTTCTTTAACAAATGAAATAATTATGATGTGGGACCCATGGCTGTGATTCTATCAACGTCTTGGGAAAAATGAAGCTTCCAGGAGCTGTTAAAGAGGAAAGGATAAAATGAGATGGACGTCAGGGAGGAATGACATCTAAACCATCAAGCCAATCACCGTTGCCACATTCCAACCAAGAGGTGGCTGCATTTCAGTGATGGATAAAAAGGATCTTTGTGCATAGTTTTAGAAGCGCTCCGAGATCCTGTGGGACGACAGGCAGCGCGGACAACGGGCTGGATTCTCCGCTGAGCTGCGTCTTTTACAGTCCTTCCACCATTGCGAGCAATTATGATCCAGCAGCACTTTACACCCTCTCTGCATGGGTGCAAATGACACCACCGGGGGCAGGGCAATGGCATGTCACCCTCAAAGCAAAGGCACTCCAGGCAGAGTGATTTACAACAGTGTAACAGCACAGCTTTCAGTGGAGTTGCTCCAGATTACAGTGGTGAAGGGGAGAAGCAAATCAAGGGTGTTATTACTAGCATAGAAGCCACTGGGAGTTTGCCTGAGTGAGGGACGGGTAAAAACATGTTATAAATCCGTTTTTTTCCCCCACAGAAATTGCCTCACTTTATATGACAATTCCCATTTCCAGATAAATTTAGCATTTTCTGAAACCTTTGATTTTCCCTTTTTGTTTTACATGCAAGCTGTAATGTAGCGATAAGGTGATTTTACATTATATATATCCCTGCACAAATAGTACTGCTCTGCCTTCTCCTCTGATTGCAATCACAAAGCCCATGCTAAAAGCCTCCTGAAAGCTATTTGCCAAAGCCAGTCTCTAGTTTTATGGCATACCCCCTGGGGAGGGGTGTTGGCAGCATTGGGACTATACCCTTTCTCTCTCCAAGGTTACAAGGCTGTGAATGCCTGCGGCTCTGCTATTTCCCACAGAGCATTTAACTCAGACGGGGATGTAGCCTTACAAAATGTCAGATCTGGAGACTTTGGGCTGAGTTCTCTCATTTACATCAGTATAAACCAGGAATACCTCCACTGAAGGGAGTGGCATTACACCAATGTGAAACTGGTGGAAGTCAGAGGAGAATCAGGACCTTTTAACCTAAAGAGGAGTTTCTAATGCAATCAGCTATTCTGGGTATTAGCAGACATCTGTATTAATTGGTGCGATGGCTTTAAAGTCAGGGAATGCCCTTGTGAACAGGTTTCAGAGTAGCAGCCATGTTAGTCTGTATCCGCAAAAAGAACAGGAGTACTTGAGGCACCTTAGAGACTAACAAATTTATTTGAGCATAAAAGAATACGCAAAAGAATAAATGGACACAAATCTGACATCAGGAATCATAACATTCAAAAACCGGTAGGAGAACACTTCAACCTCTCTGGCCACTCAGTAACAGATTTAAAGGTGGCAATTTTGCAACAGAAAAGCTTCAAAACCAGCCTCCAACGAGAAACTGCTGAGCTTGAATTAATATGCAAACTAGATACCATTAACTTGGGTTTGAATAGAGATTGGGAGTGGCTGGCCATTGAAGGGAGTGGCATTACACCAATGTAAAACTGGTGTAATACAGACTAACACGGCTGCTACTCTGCGACCTGTCATATTGAATCTATTTCCCCATGTTAAGAATCCTCACACCTTGTTGTCAATTGTCTAAATGGGCCATCTTGATTATCACGACAAAAGTTTTTTTTTTCTCCTGCTGATAATAGCTCATCTTAATTAATTAGTGTCTTACTCCACCTTTTCATGTTCTCTGTATGTATGTATCTATATATCATCTTACTATATGTTCCATTCTATGCATCCGATGAAGTGGGCTGTAGCCCACGAAAGCTTATGCTCAAATAAATGTGTTAGTCTCTAAGGTGCCACAAGTACTCCTGTTCTCCTTGTGAACAGGGCATTTGTACTAAGGTGTCTGTAAACCAACACAACCTAGCCTCTGGAATTTTTTCAGAGGCTTCTCTGGTAAGCATTATCCAGCATCTCATTTATGGCTGTACCGTAAAAATCATCTTACCTCCACATTGTCCTTTCTAACTATGAGCCTGTTATTAACCCTTACTCATGAGTAACTCTCCTATGCAGTGGATTGGGAATTCAGACTGAATGAAAAGTTCTCGACGCAAGATTCCAGAGGAGAAGAGGCATCTGGGACATAAATACTGTTTTTCTTTTAAAGAACGCTTTTTGGAGAAAACAAATGTTGGTGGGAAGTTGGACACTGGTGTGCCCAGACCAGGGTCTATGGTGGTGACCAATATTATCTCATTGTTTCCATGTACTCCCCCTCTGTCAGTATCTATCTGTTATCTCTTGTCTTATACTTAGACTATAAGGTCTTGGTATATTGCCTAATGCAGTGGGGTCCTGGTCAATGACTGAGGCCCAAGGTGCTGTGGGAATGTAAAGAACTGCTCTGAATAATAATGCCAGGAAGCTGATTTCCCTCTGTTTATCAACCAAACAAGTTCAACGGCCATGCAGGCTTTCATACACTGCCCCATCGCTGTGCCTCAAATACTAGCCTGGAGGGACCTCCTCTGCAGGATAGCTCAGTCCTCGGGACTTCTTCTACTGCCAGGAAGACATTTGTTAGGTACCAGCAGTGGTTTTGTAGCAAGGACGCTGATCCACTGGGAACTGGACTGAGACTAACAAGCTCTTTTTGCTGCATGGCCCCCAGAATGGGAACAGTTTTCACAAACTTGTTTCAAACTGGCACTTTAGAGTCTTTGGCCCAGATCCTCAGCTGCCCCAACAGGGGAGAAGCAGAGTTTTGTGGGCAAGCATCAGGGAGTCTGGTTACAGTTTCCTGCTCTTGGGGCTGGTTTTGCTTTGGCTCAGCCATGAGGCCTGCCCCAAACTCCACCAGCTTGGCAGCATCTCCAGGGAACTGCCAGAGCATGCTTCAGCCAAGGGTGGAGAAGGTGGCTCTATGCCCACTGGGGACTACCCTGTGTTGGAGGAATAGCTAGAAGGGGAGATGTGGTTTCTTTTCACACCCTTTGCACTGCCAAGATGCAGAGCGAGGGACCAGGCTATCCATTACTGATCCAATGAGACCAGCTGGATACCCATCCCTACCTCTCCGTCAACTAAGATGGCCTCCAATTTAAAACTAAACTTCTCTCGGGAGGTGCTGTCCGCAATCACAGAGAGAGGCTCTCTTGGGCTGAGGAACCGAGCCCACACCCCGCAGTGCTGAGTCTGGCTGCTTTCATTTGAAATCTGTTCTGCCTTCTCCAACTAATTCAAATATCGGTTGTGCTCCACCTCGCTTTTCAAAGGCAGCTCAAACAAACCCACAAACAAACCAACTCCATTAGGAGCTGCCAGAGTTGACTGGCACCCTTTCAAATGCGCCCCTTTGAAAAGGTTAATGAGTCTGAACGGGGTGGAAGGGGTGGAGGAAAAAGGAGGAGGCTGATTCTGGGAGGTGCTGGAATGGGAGCCAGTGGGAGAGGAAGCTGCTCAGCACTGCACAGGATCAGGCCCAGAGGGAGAGCCCGGTTTCCTTGGCACAGCATGCCTCTGAGGTCTCTCTAATTCATTAGAAAAGGCAGGGTGCTGAATAATCAGTCCATGGGGGCGAGGTGGGGACTATCGCTAACTAAGATCCCAAGGAGCCTGGCATCTCCAATCTCTAGCTCCTGTTTGAGTCCCTGGTCTCCCCGAAGTGAGCGATCCACAAAGCTGAATATTGACAAAACGTAATGAGCTCATTGAAATCTAAGCACTGCAATTAGCAGGGAAGAATGGAGCAGAGGGGCTGGGAGGCAAACTGTCATTATTTATAATGTTGATAATAACTTACATTGAGTTAAAAATATAAACATATCCCAATGCTCGCTGGTATTTTCTAGCCCTCCATTAGCTCAATGCCCAGTGAGTATGTGAGACCCAAAACACATGAAAGCAAATGGCTAAGGCCTCAAACTTTAACCCACACACCCTGGGTCCACCAAGGCCAGCACGTCCGCAGGATCTGGTGGAAGTGAGCAATGAGTTGATACAAGCCAAAGGAGGAGACAGTATGTAACATCCCCCTCCTCCTCAGACATTATCCCATGCTAATAATGGAGTCAGGGTGATGCAGAGAAGAAATGGAGCTTTCCAGACAACCTGTCCCTGTCTCATGTTCATCCAGGAACAGTTTTCATTCCCTCCGAGTCTCATACACCGCCAGCCCCTTTTCATTTGATGCTGATATTCAGCCCTGCTGTCGAGATGTTGCTTCCACAGCCCTGCTGACACTAAGGGCTCCTCACTGACTAAATCAAACCCCATCTTGGACAACCTGGAGTTGGTGAGGAGTTGTCATACACTGATGTGGTGGGGGCTCTGTGAGGCATTGTGACTCATGGATGCAGTACCCTGTGGGAACACAGTGTCTGTACCAGCCCTTCTGCACCCTGCCCTCAGAATGAGACAAGCACTTTAGCCTAGTAAATTCCCCCCAGATGAAGGTACAGAGGAAACCATCTCTCGCCTCCTGAGCACCGATGGTCTTTGTAGAGTCCTAGGTTAAAAGCCAGAAAGGACCATTAGTTTGACCTCTTGTACAATGGAAGCCTTAAAACGTCATCCAATTACTCCTACATTGAGCTCAATAATAGGTTGTCATAAATATAAAGGGAAGGGTAAACCCCTTGGAAATCCCTCCTGGCCAGGGGAAAGCTCCTCTCACCTGTAAAGGGTTAAGAAGCTAAAGGTAACCTCGCTGGCACCTGACCAAAATGACCAATGAGGAGACAAGATACTTTCAAAAGCTGGGAGGAGGGAGAGAAACAAAGGGTCTGTGTCTGTCTATATGCTGGTCTTTACCGGGGATAGACCAGGAATGGAGTCTTAGAACTTTTAGTAAGTAATCTAGCTAGGTATGTGTTAGATTATGATTTCTTTAAATGGCTGAGAAAAGAATTGTGCTGAATAGAATAACTATTTCTGTCTGTGTATCTTTTTTGTAACTTAAGGTTTTGCCTAGAGGGGTTCTCTATGTTTTTGAATCTAATTACCCTGTAAGATATCTACCATCCTGATTTTACAGGGGGGATTTCTTTATTTCTATTTACTTCTATTTTTTATTAAAAGTCTTCTTGTAAAAAACTGAATGCTTTTTCATTGTTCTCAGATCCAAGGGTTTGGGTCTGTGGTCACCTATGCAAATTGGTGAGGCTTTTTAACCAACATTTCCCAGGAAAGGGGAGGTGCAAGTGTTGGGAGGATTGTTCATTGTTCTTAAGATCCAAGGGTCTGGGTCTGTAGTCACGTAGGCAAATTGGTGAGGCTTTTTACCAAACCTTGTCCAGGAAGTGGGGTGCAAGGTTTTGGGAAGTATTTTGGGGGGAAGGACGCGTCCAAACAGCTCTTCCCCAGTAACCAGTATTAGTTTGGTGGTGGTAGCGGCCAGTCCAAGGACAACGGGTGGAATATTTTGTACCTTGGGGAAGTTTTGACCTAAGCTGGTAAAGATAAGCTTAGGAGGTTTTTCACGCAGGTCCCCACATCTGTACCCTAGAGTTCAGAGTGGGAGAGGAACCTTGACATAGGTGTTTGACTAAAGCATATCATACAGAAAGGCATGCGGTCATGAGCTGAAGACATCAAGAGATGGCGAATCCACCACTTCCCTTTCCTACCCACTATCCCTCTCTTTTCTGAGTCCTGAAATGTGACGGAGAAATAAAAAAGAATCGGGACAGAAGTAGACACCTTTTAGATAGCATGGTGAGAACAGCCAATGGACGGAATGAATCCTGTGCATGAGCTAGTTCCCAAGGAAAATTATATACTTGGGAATACAAAAGGAGAAGATCAAAAACTCAGCGTCACCAAAATTATAAGTAGGGGTGACCCTTATCAAAGGTTCCAGTCTCACCCATTGTCCAGGCCAACAAAGACCGACCAATGCTCTCCACCAGCTTAAGGGACAGTGTCAGTCAAGTGCTAATGGAGAAATAGCTTGGAGTGAAAACATTTTGAGACAGATATTGGTATAGGACACAGAAAGGGGAAAATCGTGGTGTGGAGAAGCTTGCTTTGACTGTGCCTCACCAAGAATATAAACTGAAATATGCTTGTGGACTTGGAAGGAAATGGTTTCCTTACAGATGACAGGGAGTATTTGTGTGCTTTTTGGGTAGAACCTGGGTCCTCTCACTGCACAGGTATACATATGTGGCATCATCTGAGCCATAGCGACTAGAATTTATTGAAGCTTCTTCATTAAAACTAAAGTGAGATGTAAAAAGTAAAGGGGGGGAAGGAAGGGAAATAGGAGAAGAGTGTATTTCAGTAGAATATGCTCAGAGAGAGAATATGCTCAGAGAGAATGCAGGAGGTGGTGGGTGAAATTGAATGGGAGAAAGGCAAAAACAGAGTAAATAGAAATTGTTCAAAGATAATTGAAAGTATGTCCGAGCACTTGTGTGTGCTAGCTAGCAATAAATATGCTGCCTGGGAAAGCGAGCCAATTTGGGCAAATAAAGGAAGTGCACCAAAAAAAAAGCAATCAAGGGGAAGGAAAAAGCAAATGCAAGCAGAGCTGTAGTGTAGAGGAACACAGGACAAAGAATGAAGCTGAGAGGCTGGAAATGATGCAGAACTATGCATCCTGAATTGCATTCAAATAGTGCCCTTCGGCCTAGATGCAGTGGCCTGGAAGAGCAGCAGCTGGATGGAGCTCTGTATTGTAGGTGATGGCATCTGTCAGGGATAGTTGGTGTGTGGGGAAACATGGCCAGATACACTTACCTCTCTCTGGCTTACCTCTTCCAATATAGCAAGTAAGTACCTGAAATCAGGCTTTGCTCTAAATGTGGTTCCACTGGGTATGAAGCAAGTGAGCTTCAGCATGTAGAGTAATTCTGGTGATCAGTGTCAGCTCCCAGCTCTCCAGGGCAGGTACCAGTGTTGAGCACACCTTGCTAGAACAGATAGGTTCTCGCCTCTCTAAGCAGAGACTTACATTGAGGATAAGCAGAAGTTCTTCGATATGAAATGGGCTCTCCTACATAGAACGCCCATTCCTTTATCCAGAGGAAATACTACACAGAGAGTTAGGAGATCTAGTGAGCAGTTCTGAGGCAATCAAGGCCAATACAATAGAAGTACAAGGCAAATGTTTCTGTTCAGATCCGTATGGTGGATCCTGATCTTGTTTTATTGTCTTCCTTAGTGGATGTCCAGAAAGCCTTCTGTGATCAAATGGGAGTGCCATGTATACAGAGGAGAACAGAATATCACAGTGTGGATTCAACAGTCAAATTTCGCCCTTCCGTCTTTCAAATAAATAAAGTATAGAATTAATTAATGCAGGACAGCATGTGGTATAAATTGTAAAGAATTAACTGCAGATAACAATAGTGGATAATAAAACACTTGGTTTTTCTTATCTGTTAACTTAAAGAGGCCAGTAAGATTTATCATCCCCATTTTACAGATGACATAACTGAGGCACCGAGAGCTTAAGTGACTTGCCCAGTGTCACAAAGCAAGTCAGTGACAGATCCAACAAGAGCAACAAGATTTCCTGACTCGCAGTCTTGTGCTCAGTCCATAAGACTACAGGTTTACAGTTTCCTTATGGTACTCATATACTCACAAACTGCCAATTATGTGTGGCAGGATAAAATCCCTCAACACAAAAAACACTGTACGATGTAGGGGAATAGTGTGAAAATATTTTGACAAATATTTGCTTGAATTGTAAAAACAAAGTCCCAGCTCTGCTCCCAAGCCTGGAACCGGCATCAAATTCAGTTCATGGGTTATTTCCCACCCCTGTTATTCAACCTATGCTACCTCATTACAACTCATGCACCGTGCTCTAATAGGGCTTGACCCAAAGCCCATGGCTTTCACTGGGCTTTGGATCATTTGCATGGTTAATAAACCACAGGATTCTTTCAGGAGGCTAAAAAAAAAGAGATGGAGAGAGAAATTAAGGGATCCAGGCAAGGAGTTAAGGGATGTTTGTGGACGAGATGTGAAAAGAGGCAGAAAAGTGCCTACCCCAATATCTTGGCCCTTGTCTACGCCTCTGAGAATGACCTGCAATGTACATATTTGATTAAAAATGGAAGAGACCAACCCACCCCAGTACACACATTCCCCGATTGTCATGGAAACCTGATCTGTTCTGTTTGTTGCACCACTTCTCATGCAAGCCCCAAAGTGCCTTTGAATTACTGTTGTCTTGGGCAGTATAGAAGATTTCCTAATGCTTGTTTGCTGCATCCTCCCATCATGCCTGCATCCTGGAGGAAAGACAGACTAGTTCATTTGAAGTCAAGTATCCATCTTTTCGACTGCTTGCATAGACCAGGGCATCAATAAATTAAAGCTTCTAGGGATTAATTGACTGGAGCAGGGTTGGTTAACTTTATGACTAAATGGGAACTAATCAGCTACCAGGCAGAACGGAGCAGTGTTACATTTGCACTCAAAAAGAAAAGGAGTACTTGTGGCACCTTAGAGACTAACCTATTTATTTGAGCATAAGCTTTCGTGAGCTACAGCTATGTCTGATGAAGTGAGCTGTAGCTCACAAAAGCTTATGCTCAAATAAATTGGTTAGTCTCTAAGGTGCCACAAGTACTCCTTTTCTTTTTGTGAATACAGACTAACACGGCTGCTACTCTGAAACCTGTCATTTGCACTCAGTGAGTTTGAGCAGAGAGAAGAATAAAAAAAAGATTGCGGATGCCGAACATAGAAGGAAAAAGGTTTTCTCCCTAAAGAAAATGTACACAGGCTTTCTTAGATCTGAAATGATATCTCCCTCAACTTCCTTTCTTTGTGAAAATCACTACTTCTGAAGCAGAAATTCTACTGAAGGGAAGATCCTATTATCAGCAGCAGTCACATTTCACAGCAATGTGATTAACTGCCGGTCACATGGTACCCTAGCTCACCACATGTAGACAGCTCAATAATTTTAACGAGGAAAGAAGAGTCTTTCTTTCTCTCTTTCCCTTCAGACTTCTCTTAGAAGGCAGGCAGTGAATTTGACCCTTAAGGAAGACCCCACAGGGACCTGGATATCACTTATCAAGTCTAAATATGCATCCCAGATCCAGGTTGATGGGAAGTGTAGCATCCTCATCTCGAGTTCTCCCCCCAGAACAAAACCAGTCACCTTGGCCAGGAAATGTACTACCTGAATCACCAGTCTGTCTCTTGTCTTAGCTCCTGTCCTTGGTATAGAGTATTTACAGCCCATCTGTCTGTCTCAAACACACTTCTCACTCAAGAGGGAAATTAATCTCTCTCTCTCTGCTCTCTCTATCCTTCCCCCCCTCCTCCTTCCCCTAACACTTGCAATTTGCCATCAACAGCTTCCCTTTTCTCATCTACAATTCTCTATGACTTTGAAAATTGACTGCACCCACACACCTGGGCACAGTGATAGATAATTGATTGCATTTTTATTTCGTTTCTTTCCTAAACTGTTTTCCTTGCTAATGGCCAGATCCCCAGTGTTTGGGTTTTTTTGTTTGGTTGGTTGTTTTTTTTTAAAAACAGACAGTTGTCTTAGAGGGAGAAAAATAATCTAGGAACATTCCGACTTCTGCATGTTAAAGGGATTAAAAATACATGGAAATGGGTGAGGATCCTGGCTGGGGTGGATCAAGTCTGCCTGATGAAGGGATATAAAGGCTAGTAAGACAGATTCTCCGTGGCTTTGCAATACAGCATTTCCTCTAGGCCACGGATAGCCAACCTGAGCCTGAGAAGGAGCCGGAATTTACCAATGTACATTGCCAAAGAGCCACAGTAATACGTCAGCAGTTGCCCATCACAACCACCCCTTGGCCCCCGCCTCCCGGCTCCCAGCACCTCCCACCCACCAGCAGCCCCACCGATCAGCACCTCCCCCTCCCTCCCGATCAGCTGTTTCGTGGCATGCAGGAGGCTCTGGGGGGGAGGGAGAGGAAAGAGGGCACAGCAGGGGAGGGGGAGGGGACGGGAAGGGCCTGTGACAGAGCCGGGGTTGAGCAGTGAGCACCCCCCGGCACATTGGAAAGTTGGTGTCTGTAGCTCCAGCCCCAGGCTCGGTGCCTAGAGAAGGAGCCGCATATTAACTCCTGAAGAGCCGCATGTGGGTCCGGAGCACAGATTGGCCGCCCCTGGTCCGGGCCGTGATGGAGAGGCAGCGCTGAAGGGAAAAGCAGTGCAGGTAATTGCAGGCAGATTCCATCATCATCACCTCATCATCAAGCTGCTGATATAATAAACATTTCCACAGTACCTGGCAAACCAGGATTTCTCAGCTTTGCCCCGAAGTGGGTGTTATCCCCATTTTACAGGTGGGGAAACTGAGGCATAGAGAGAGTTTGTGTGATTTATGCATGATCACGCAGCAAATCCCACTCCCCTGAACTAACCTGCACAAAATCAAATGGACAACCAATGGCACAGAATATAAAATTTCATCCTGGAGTTTCCTAATTGAGTTGACTGACTGCACCAAGCCATGAGGACATTAATACTGGCAACATTTTTAAAATTATACACTGCACCAAACCAACTCAGGTCACTTTTCAGCGAGAGAGCGTTGTCCCGGTGGTAGACTGTGGGACTGGGAGACAGGACTCCTGTGTTCTCGTCACAGATCTGTCAGTCTCTCAGTCATCAAGGCAAGTCCTACACACCAAAATGTTTGAACACGAATACTTAAATTTAGGCCTTTAAATCCAGATGTAGGCGAAAGGTGTCCTGATTTTCAGAGCTGATGAACATGTACAGCTCCCTTTGAAATCAATGGGAATTGTGGGTAATTAGTACCTCTGAGCATCAGACCTCCTACCTAGGTGCCTAAATATGGATTTAGGATCCTAACCACAGACACTCATGGGTGAAAATACTGGCCTTAACTATTCTGTGTCTCAGTATCCCCATCTGTTAAATGGTAGTAATGCTCGCCTCCCTGACAAGATTTTATGATGATTAGGGTCAGATTCACAAGTTTATTGCAGCCCCTTTGCACCCCTCAGGTTCCTCTGCTGAAGGGCAGCTACCTACACCTATTACACCTGCCCCCACCCTCCTGACATAGGAGGGATGTTGTAGGATGAGGGGTGTTTCAGGAGCATGTTGGCAGTGGGGAGCAATCCTCCACTGGCATATTGGTCCCTCAATGAAGGTCAGTTAGGAGACTTTAATAAAAATCAAGGAGAAAAGGGATATGGTCATTTGACCTCCCCTCAACTCCTGATGGTCTAGGAAGACATCAGGTTTGGCTGTTCAGCACATGCGGATTGCCTGGATCACACTGACACTGAATGTACCTCAGGACCAACTTTTACATGTATTTTTTTAAAATTTGAGAAACTGACACCGTATGTAATGGGAGATAGGTCAAGGGCACCTTAGAAAGTATTTTCTATTGAAAGCCCATGCCTACTCTGGGCAAAGGTTAGCCAATTAACAGACTAGGGAATGGGGGAGAAGATATTTTATGACTAGGAAATCTGAAGCACGTCTATTTCTTGAATTGCACTCTCAGTTTCTGGGAGATGTGACGGGGTACAGCCTGTCAAAGTGAACATAAGAGGCAAATAACTCCCAAAGGCCCCTGTTACTGCTGTTCACCTAGGAGACAACGATGAAATCAGGATGCTTATGCAGAGAACTGTGACACAATCTGGCGGACTCCACCTAGCTTGATTCAGGCATGAATAGCTAATGAGCGCACTGAAACAGTAGCTAGTACACTTTGTATGTCTATAGTAGTACACATGGACCCAACACAGAACCCGACAGCCCACCAGAGCAGTTTGGATTTGAATCCCTAGATCTGAACTTGCCCCTATGATTCTGGTACCAGTTTGGTTCCAAAACCGAAAGGAGCCTGATATGCAGGGCTGGTTTGAACACAGAGAAAAATGGTGGCAATCTCATGAGAACAGCCATTCCAGTGAGATTTCAGTCCATGATTGAGAAAATCTTGTGAGAACAGCCAGTCTTGGGAGATTTCTACAATTCAAGATGGTAGAAAACCCATACGATAATCTGATTTTGCATAATTTCCATCACTTTGGCTGGAAACCTCATGAGATTTTGGCAACATCAAAAACCTCAAATTGAAAGCCAACCCCAAGCCCTGGTATGTACTTGCACTCATGCTTTAAAGTCTAATCCAGATCCAACCACCACCTCCAGAGCCCCACAAAGCCAGACCAATCACCTCCTCGTTCCATAACCAGGACCATTTAACAACTCCCTCTCCCAGCAAACTTTGGGAGCTCACATACAATGTGGATCTGATCCACCTTACTGTACATCTTGCAAAACCAAAGCCACCCCTAGATTTCGCTCATCTCTAATACACAGAAACGTACATATTCTGCTTCTGACATTTCTAACACAATTCGATAGGCATGCTACATCCAGTGAGGGTGTCAGACGCGAGCAAGAGCTGGGGACTGGGAAATAATATTTAGCTCACACACGTATTATATCATTTATTCTGGATAGTTTTACAAACTGAGGTGTCTGATTCCTCTGACTCGCTGTGGCAGAGCACAGGTTTGGGTAAACTGGGCCAACCTGAAATCTGGAGTCATAAGCTGGACCTCTCCCTTTCTGGAATTGGCTGAGAGGATAAAGGGATGAATGGTGGAGGCTGCACAGAAAGGCTGAACAGATGCCCACAGGATGTCTCCTGGGCTGTACTGAGCCTGCAGGAGGCTGTGGTAAGATCTCCTCTAGGTGCAGGTTTAGAGGAGGATGGGTGATCATTTGCAGTTAATACAAGTGGTGTTTAAACTATTCATCCTTTACATACACATTGTTTTCTGTTTCTGGGAGTACATGGTTCATCTCTGGCTTTGTAATCCCAGGTGTTTCTCTAACCTTAGCTCAAGGCTCAGAGATCTAAGCATAAACTTGTTGTATCCCATTCCTCCACCCCATGTTCTTTCTATAATGGCAAAGAACATTAATTTAAGAATAGAGAGAAGCAGTCTAATGTGAGCTTCTTAGAAATAAGCTGCCATCTGATCAATTTAGAGTGATCAGGGATCACCACCTTTAGCCCTGACAAATGTCAAATACATATCTGGTGGCAGTCTAATTCATTTTTAACATTCCCTTTACAAGTCATACACGAAATGCCCTTGTTATGGTCGGGTTTTGGGTCTTCAGGAGCAGGACACGCTAAAGGCAAAAGAAAAAGAGTATCATTTCCACTTCTACTTACCTGCCAAGACCTGAGTTCAGCGTTCCAAGTTGCCCCGTACATTGGAAGATGTCATCGGTAGAGCCCGGGTTGTCAATGGGGATTAAATGCAGGACCTTCATCATCAAGACCTTCCATTGGGGGAAGCTCATATAAAGAGCTGCACATCGGAAGCCATTGGTGGTGCAAATCTACTGCATATTCTTGAGTGCCAATCACTGGCACCGTACCTATTAACTATTTAGGCATGTTGAGACATCTCTCTTTTATAGAGCACTCCTGTAACGCACACTATTTCAGCTAAAGGAGTAAAGGTTTGAGCCGACTCCCAGGGAAGTGGAGGGAAAGATTTCCTTTGACTGCGGCTCAGGCTTTCAGGGTTTGTCTGCAGTGCAGTCATGCGGTGTAACTGCGGCGCATGCAGACACACCCGAGCTAGCTTTAATCTAGTTCGCTCAGGTGCTGGAGTCGTGGGACTGCAGCAGCATGAACGTCAGTGCGGATTAGCCACCCAAGTAATTAGCCAGGCTTCTGGGCAGGCTTGGCCAGGTTTTGCTGAAGTTGTGCCGATTAAAGCTGGATTAAAGCTAGCTCGGGTATGTCTACACATGCTGCAATCGCACCCACCGGCTGCAGTGTAGACAGACCCTAAATCTGTTCGTGGGCAGCAGGCTGTTCTAGTCACTGGGACTAGCCACTAGAGGGAGACATGTTCACAAACACTATAAGGGCTTCAGAGGAGTCGCTGGGTTAGTCTGTATCAGCAAAAACAACGAGGCGTCCTTGTGGCACCTGAGAGATTAACACATTTATTTGGGCATAAGCTTTCATGGGCTGGAACCCACCTGTCTACACTACCCACTGGATCAAAAGGCAGCGATCGATCCAGCAGGGGTCGATTTATCGCGTCTACAACTGCCGGGCACTCTCCCGTCACTCTGGTACTCCACCAGGTCGAGAGGCGCAGGCGGAGTCAACGGGAGAGCCTCAGCCTGCGACTTACTGCAGTGAAGACACAGCAGTAAGTCGATCTAAGTACATTGACTTCGGCTACGTTATTCACGTAGCTGAAGTTGTGTATCTTAGATCAATCCCCCCACAGTGTAGACCCTTAGCCAGTGTAGCACATTAGCAATTCATCTCCCTTCCCACATTAACCTGTTCCTGTTGTCATCAACTGTCCCATGTCAAACACAGAACATTGCACACTAGGTCCTATTAGGTTAACATCTTAGTTCATATATAAAGGGACACCATCGGCTTGACACCTAATCAATTTAAACCAGATTTAAACATTTCAAATACTCGACCTGCCACTGAATTCTGCCGACTAATTTTTCATGGGTTTACAATCAGATTTTCCTATTTTAAAAAAAAGTTCCACACCAACAAAAGTGAAAATTCAATGAATAAATGGTTACACTTCCTACACATGATGTGCTGCTGAACGCAAGAAGAAATCAAACTTTGGGGGAAGCAATAGAGATGCATAACTTTTCTCTAAACTCTTTCAGTTAGAACAATCTTACTTGTAACAAAAGTAGGTGATAACCCTCCACCCCCAAAGAAAGGTGATTTTTAAATTGAAAGTTCCCCTTTACATGTAACACAGAGTTGAATGAGAAAGCCAATGCCTGCTCTTTGTGGCTCTACACCTGTTAGGAGGGATATCCATTGGTTATTAGAAATGTTTTCAATATCTCTCCTTTGTAACATGATATACAGGGGCTTAATCTTCCAGTGGGGGGGTTGCATAGATAATTCGTAGTCCAGTTAATAGGTGTTCCCTATATAAACTCCACTTTGGTGATGGGAAAACATTCTCCCAAACAGTCACAAATATTATAGATATAGATAAGTATCCTGCATGGGAATTAGGTACTGCAGAGTCCAGATGTATCAAAATTTTAATACCTACAAAATCAAAGACTCGGAATAGTAACTTCAGTGTTACTCTGTGAATGACCTGTCAATTATATTCTGGGCCCTATAGGATCTGGACCTAATAGGAATAGATACGTAATTCCAGTGTTTGTAAATGGAGCAAGGCTGGAGTTCTTGTGTAAACAAGCTGTTTCTTAGCCACACAGAAGTGAGCTTTGTGCCATTTAAGAGGAAGCATCACAAGCACAGAATGAAGGATTCTAATGTCAATTACCCTCTTAACGAGAAGAATCAGAGTCTGAAAGCTCAAGGAAGGGAAGCCCATTGAGAACAAGCATGAGAGATAAAACACGGCCCTGTTATTTAAGGTACAGGCGGAGACTGGCATCTGAGGCTGAAGGAGCTTTGAAAAGTAGAGAAAACTGTGAGATTCTAAAGCTCGTGTTATGCTTTCAGAGGCTGGAAGGAAGGCCATGTGGCGTGGTGCTTCAATGTACTTGCCTGCTGCTTTTGGAGACATGGGTTCAACTCCTACTCTCAATCAAGCATGGAAAGCTGTTTGGTTGTGAAAGTCTAGTGCCTAGTCAGACAACATCATAAGCCCCTGCCTGCCACATACAATAATCGATCTAATTGGCAAACCATGCTTATAACAGGCTTTAGAGTGGGATGCTTTTGAGGAGATCTGAAGATTAAGATGGAGTCTGCAAGAATGAATTGCACTGGCCAAACTAGAAGCCAAAGGCAACGCCCCTGGCACCAGACAGTGCTGAGTTCTTCACCTCCGTGACAGGTATGTTCAGCCACAACATTTCAGAGGGGGGTGGAGGAGCCCTCTCTGCAAGATGCAGTCTTTCACCTGTTTCACATCCAACTCAGGTAACTTACCCTCCCATGGCATTTGGTGCCCTCCTGTGAAGTGAATTTGGTGGTTTCAGTCCCACTGCAAGTGGAAATGTGTCCACAACACAAAACACAGAGCCGTATTTGGCACCCTTGTTGATAATGTCAGCAGACAAGCCAGGCGCTGAATGGGCCAGGGAGGCTTTCAGTTATTTCTCACCTCTTAAGCTAGTCCCTCCAGATCAGGGTTAAGACACACTAATGTGGATAAGCTCTTCAGTGGGGAAAGAATTTAATTCTTCAGGGCTATTAATCACACACCTTGCACCAGCACTAAATTTACCACACACACACACACACATCCCCCTACACAACACTCAAGTCAGAAGGTATAAAAGTAATTCCTTGTATATGTCACACCATTCACAGTGGCTTCTGATAACTCCCCTGAGCATTCAGATCTGACCCAGTGAAACCTACAGAGATTTGTTTATTGGAATGTAGGACGGGCCCTTCCCCACACTCTGGTGGCCTGGTTGATAATGGATTTTTCAGGAAAGAGCCCAGGAACATAGAAGCTGTCTCACACCAAGAGCATCTTCAATTGCATTTCAAAATGCACTGCCCTGAAAAAGACCGACTATGCTCAAACTGCTCTTCAGAGCTAAACAAGCCAAGGGAAGCTGAAAGCACCTGCTTCCCAAAACATACCAGACCTGCTTCTCCTTGGCACCGAGGAACACGCCCCCCCACCCCCCTTTGAAACAACCCAACTGCACTATTACATGCAATTCTGCCCCACTATGTTATGCTTCGAACTGACAGGTCAGGAAATTATTCCCAAATATGTGTGCCATGGGTGGAAGATGGCACACTAACCATGTGTCCCTGTAACCTGCACTGATCCTGGGAGTGTCTCATAGGCACATGACTTTGGTGCAGGTCTGTTAAGCACAGTCAAAATCAGTACACTGTGAAGACTACAAATAAACAAAGAGAATTAATTTCATGTTTGGATGTGACCATTAATGCTGATTATTTATAAGCACCGTGTTCTTTCTTTCCTCTCCCTCCACCAGCATGTATGCCTGCTTCATGATACAGTTTCCAGCTATTGTGACAGATGATAAATGTGCAGGCATAACCCTGTGAACGTGAGTCGGGACGGCAGTGTCTGCAAAAGGAGGGAGGAGCCATGGATGGGGGAGCACCCAAGTCTTTACGTGCACATGTATGTTTCCAGGTGAGTATTATATATTCACATGTGATTGCACAGGTGCAGGGAAGCAAATATGTCTGGGTCCCGACGCACAGATGAGTGCAATTATCTTCCTATCGTACTAGCCAAACATACCAGCTAGGGCGTATTACTGTTGACCAAGGGTAGCAAAATGGAAGTGAGAAGGCTGCTATTTGGTTTGCTCACATTACTTGATGCCTGGTCATTAAACAATGTGCCCACAAGTTTAGCAACAGCCATCTCTTACCTTTTTCAAAACCCCAATACAACCCAGAAGACAGAGAGAGAAACAATGTATCTTAATGACACGGTTTGGCTAAGAATTAAGTGTTGATGAAAATTTGAAAGCTAAAGCCCACTTTTTAATTCACAGACCAGCTGCAACACAGCATGCGGGGGTTGGGTTAAGCAGCTTCATTTGCTAAAACACCTCTTTCTGAGCATGGCGATGCCTATACTCTTCTGTAATTCAGTTTAATTGAAATTCTACGCCTGTTAAATTCTGAGTCCTATATTGATCAACATATGTCAACTGTGGAAAATTGTACAAAATCGTGCTGTATTACTGTGGAGCAGTCAACTGTCCATTGGTGTCTGAAGCTAGTTTATTTCACCTGCTGGAGACTAGGCCAGCACTGCTATAGCATCTAGAATTGGATTTTCTTAATTTTTAATAAGAGTTTGTATGTGCACGCAGAGATAAACAGAGCCAGCAGTTTGGGGTGTTAATCCATCAGATTGTATTGGCTAAACAGGGTGTTGCCTGTTTAGGAATTGGATGGAGACCGCCCAGGAATGGCCAGAGACTGTCAAGAATGGAGCTTGTGATTTAATAAGTACTTCCCTCTTACAGTCAGTACGGAGCTAATACCCTGGCCTGGGGCACTGTGCAGCTGGAGACGCTATCAAATGAGAGACTGACCACCATGGTGATTTTCACAGTAATTTCATCTCGTGTATATATAATGCCTTCCCTTCTGCAGAATCCCACAGGGATTTATACCAGAACACGTTTCCCAACACTGAAATGCTGCCCCCTGGGAGTGGAACATGGGAACTGTTAATACTACACACCAGTATAAAACAGGAAGAGGAGAAGAATACTGTCTCAGAATTCAATCTGCAAATATAATGATATATTTTCAATCAAAAGAATAAATGAGCACAAAAATATTGTCACTTACTTCACCAGCAATGAAGATAAGCAAATTATACTAGAGGGAACTAGCAGAGTTGGGCTCTGACCGGTTACAATGGCTAGTTTTCATGGGCCATAGCTTACTAGCTAATATAGAACTGACTGGAGGGAAACTACAGATCATATTTTAAGAAATCATGGACTTTGCTTATCTCCTTAGTTACATTCCTGATCCGATGCAATTCTTTCTTTGTGATTTTGAAGGGAGGTCTTTTAAAAGGGCAAATATAATTTGCTTTGCTACCCGAAGTCAGAGCAGAGGGTACTAGCTGATATCTAGCTGATATCTAAGAGAGAAAATGGGGTAGATGAGGAGGCTTTTTGTTTTAAAATAAGAAGGGAAAAAAAAGGATATTTTAAAAGCCAACCAGATTTGCAGAACATCTGGTGACAGATGTTTAATTTGACCAGGGTCTGGAATTTGTGATGTTCCAAGTTAGCAGTTATTTACCATGTTTCCTGGCATACTGGATAATGGAGTGGACAGTAGACTTATAAAATTTGTGGATGACACCATGCTGGCAGGGGTTGCAAGCACTCTGGAGGACAGGATTAGAATTCAAAATGACCTTGATAAATTGGAGAATTAGAAACCAATAAGATAAAATTCAATAAAGACAAGTGCAAAGTACTACATTTAGGAAGGTGAAATAAATGTACAAATACAAAATGAGGAATAACTGGTAGGTAGCACTGCAGCAGAAAAGCACCTGGGAGGTTTAGTGGATCACAAATTGAATCTGAGCCAACAATGTAAAGTGGTTGTCAAAAAGGCAAATATCATTCTGATTTGTATGAACAGGAGTGTTGTATGTAAGACAAGTGGTAATCATTCCACTCAGTTTGGCACTGGTGAGGCCTCAGCTGGAGTCCAATTCTGGACGCCACTCTTTAAGAAAGATGTGAATACAAGAACATAAGAATGGCCATACTGTGTCAGACCAGTGGTCCACCTAGCCCAGCATTTTGTTTCTGGCAGTGGCCAGTGTCAGATGTTTCAGAGGGAATGAACAGAACAGGGCAATTTATTGAGTGATCCATCCCGTTATTCAATCCAAGCTTCTAGCAGTCAGAGGTTTAGGGACACGCAGATTATGGGGTTGCATGCCTGACTACTTTAGCTAATAGAGCCATCAAAGGCTATCCTCTATGAATGTATCTAATTCTTAGAGCCCTGCACAGATATAAAATTTGTATCCACATCTGGTCCGCAATCATGGTCTGCGGATTTCCACATCTGCAGATATAAAGCAGATATCTGAAGATTTGCAGGCTCTGCTAATTCTTTTTCAAACCCAATTATACTTTTGGCCTTCACAACATCCCCTGGCAATGAGTTCCACAGGTACACTGTGTGTTGTGAGAAGAAGTACTTCCTTTTAAACCTGCTGCCTATGAATTTAATTGGGTGACTCCTGGTTCGTGTGTTATGTGAAGGGATAAATGACACTTCCTTTCTCACTTTCTCCACACCAGTCATGATTTTATAGACCTGTATCATATCCCTGCTCAGTTGTCTCTTTTCCAAGATGAACAGTCCCAGTCTTTTTGTGGACAAGTTGGAGACAGTCCAGAGGAGAGCAACAAACATGGTAAGAGGTTTAAAAAACCTGGCCTATGGGGAAAAGTTAAAAAAAGTTTGTATGTTTAGTCTTGAGAAAAGAAGACTGAAAGGGGACCTAATAACAGTCATCAGGTATGTTAGGGGTTGTTCTAAAGAGAATGGTGACTTGTTCTCTATGTTCACTGAAGGCAGGACAAGAAGTAATGGGCTTAGTCTGCAGCAAGGGAAATTGAGATTTGTCGTTAGGAAAAGCTTTCTAACTGTAAGTATAATTAAGTACTGGAACAGGATACCAAGGGGGTGTGTGGAATCCCCATCACTGGTGGTTTTAAGAACAGGTTGGACAAACACCTGTCAGGGATGGTCTAGGTTCACTTGTACCTGCCTCAGCACAGGGCAGGCGGTGGCAGTGGCGGACTAGATGACCTCCCGAGGTCCCCTCCAGCCCTACATTACTGTGATTTTCCTTTCTCTTATGGAGCTAGAGAAAAGAACAAATGAACCTATGAAGTATCACAGTCTAGACTCTATAGTATGGGGCTGTGAGAGAGGATGGGTTCTATTCCTGACTCTACCACTGACTCACTTGGCAAGTTACTTTCTCGCTCTGTGCTTTCGTTTCCCCACTTGTAAAACAGGGATTATAATAACTGTGATATTTTGCAAACTTCATTTTCTTCCAAAAGTTTATTTTTCTGAACCTTTCTAAAGCCTTCTGTCTACTGGCTGTCACTGGAGCCCACTCACATGTCCTTCTGCAATTCCATGGGATGGAGCGGCAACTCATCTTCTGCTGGTTCCCTTTGGAAGGCATATCTCCCAGATGTCCTGAGGTTTTTTTCCTGGGATCTAATTTCAAAAAGTGTCAGTGGTGAAAGACAGAGAAAGAACAAAAGAAAGAAAGAATGAAAGAACAAACGAAGGTAGCTTTCGTTGGATCTGGTTGGACCAGAGGCATATGAATGGTATCTGGAGCTTCCATCTTTACATTGCTGATTGAAATTTGGACTAGATCATAAGTGACCAAAGATCACTCCCACCCTGTGACCATTTGGTGACTTATACTAAATGCGTTGATGATCTCAGGCTGGTGATCTCCTGGGCAAATGTCACCATCCGCTGATATGTTTGAACTTCCAGCCCTTGGGTTTAAACGCAAGAGGGCCATCAAGGGGGTTTGAGTCTGGAATTTACTCCTTCTGCATTAGTCTGACATGGATGATCTATTTTCCTTCAAGGAGGGGGCACGGAAGGAGGGCCAACAATTTCATTTACGATGGGCTTGGTGTGGTTTCATCAGGTGAATATTCTGTTTTGTTAAAATTCTGCAGGTGCACCCAGAACTCCAGAGGAGTGTGGTTTAGGCTATGTCTACACTACAGAACCTCTGCAGGCACAGCCATTTTGGTACAGCTATGCCAGCATAGCCCCCTAGCATAGATGTGGCATAACATTTCTCTGCTGGTGTACGAGCACCACCTCTCTGAACGACATTAGCTATGTCAGCAGAAACACCTTTCTGTCAATGTAGCTGGGTCTCCTGGGGTTTTGTTGGCACAGCTATGTCCGTATAAATTTTCAGTGTAGACCAAGCCTAAAAAATCTGAAGAAATAAACACATTGGATTGGTGGAAATGTCAGTGGAGCTACACTGATTCATACCAGGGAGGAACTGGCCTGCTGGCAGTCTAGCAGAGAGGCCAGGGTTTCCATGCTCCTATTAACATAGATTTTGCACTTTGGTAATCTTCTCAAGTGGAACCTCTTGCACTGAGCAGTCTCTACAAACACACAGTGCAGTTTAAATTCCCCGAGTGTCAAAAGTATACATTTGGCTATAAAACACTTCTGTACTTTTTATATGCAAATAGCAGCTCAGTGGGACCAGAGCTACACTGTCTGCAGAGGCATCCTACAAAAAAATCCATTACAGACTACAAAAAACAAAAACAAAAACCCCCAATAGAATTGAATTTACAAGCTCCATATCAAAATCCTTCTAGGCGTAGAAATTTACTTTCCATGCAAATACACCTCCCTCTTTGCTTTTATCTCTTGACCTATATGCGCACTGCACATCTCTTGGGATTGACAGGTTGATACACCATTGATCTGACAATACAGAATTGTCCAATATTTCTTCAGCAGTAGCAAGCCCCCTCCCCTGCCCCCTCCACACACACACACTGCCCCAGTGTTGTCCCTCTTTCCCAGTTTTCCTTTGTTTTGTTTTTTGAGCACCAGTGACAGCTGCCTCCGGTTTCCCTCCTTGCATGCTGCACAATGTAATCAACAGTAATTCATTCTAATCATGGGAAGAAAACTACGACTCCAGAGTGCATTAACTGGCAGAATACTGTTAGAAACCTCCCACTCTGAAGCCCCTGCCTGCCCTCCAATATAGTGCAGAGGGAACAATCTAGCTAGTGTGATGCACCGCAACTGGAGAGGGAGTAATTCCCACTGCAGTGGCCATTGTTGGCCAAGTGGTGAAATGGAAGAAGTATTGATGGGAAAGGGAGGAAAAACCAAAGCCTGCTCCAGGCTGCCTCAGAATTAAAAGAGAAACATCTCAGAGCTAATGTCCATGGACCGTGATAATCTCAATGAACGTTCAACAGAACACAGCAGCCAATGGAACAGACCAATGGTCCATCTAAATTCAGCATCCTCTTTCTGACAGTGTTCGATGCTGGACATTTCAAAGGGAGGCAAATCTCATTTCATGATACCTCTTAGCACTGTGCCACTGTATGCCATGGGTGGGGGGCAGGGGAGGAGAGAGCAAAACATTCCTCTTGCCTCCAACTGGTGATCAGATTACATCTAATACCAGATTAAAGATAATACCTACAATCACTTTCAGTTCTGATCCTAGCCATTGTAACAGCAGGTACGATTCTTATTCACATAAAAAAAATCATCCCAGTCCCAGCCCAGCTCACCAAGCCAACAAAATAAATCAAAAACTTCTTTCCACAAGGACCATACATAAATTTACAGTTTAAAAAACAAAACCAAACCCCTCCCCTCTATGGATTTCCCAGTATGTCCCATCTGAGTGCTCAGCTCTTCCAGACTGTAAACTCCTTGCAGCGAAGAGGGTCTCTGTTTTTGTGTACTGCATGGCATACTGTCAGTGTTAAACAAATAATAATACAAGTGTTGAGTCCTTTTTTGGGGTACCTGCTGAGATATTTGTCAAAGTGATATCCTGCAGCAGCAGTGAGTTACACAGGTTAACAATACGCTGTGTAAACAGGTTGCATTGGTTTTAAGTTTCCTGTATTCCACTGAGTGCTTCTTCTTTTAGTTGTATTAGGGGAAAGGCACAGAAAAGTGACTCATTGGCCTTTTCTGTGCCATTCATGAAGTTAAAAAGGGAGAAGAGGGACTATATGCCAGGATTTAGAACATCTTTTAACCTAGTTATAACAGAGCACTGAGACCATGCTCAGCACTGTATGTACGGGAAATACTTCCAAACTGCATCAGATTGCACCTGTGCTTATTAGTGAGGGAATCCATCGGGTAACATTCTGCATTCCTGAAAAGGCAGTTTACC
Source organism: Lepidochelys kempii (assembly GCF_965140285.1). Lineage (NCBI taxonomy): Eukaryota > Metazoa > Chordata > Testudines > Cheloniidae > Lepidochelys > Lepidochelys kempii. The sequence continues at coordinate 100,358,849 of NC_136387.1, read as the reverse complement.
TCTATATGATCTCAATCAAGATGGCAAAATAAAGCCAGGTCTCTTATCTATGCGCTTTTCCTGACTGCTGACCCTACAGTGCAAGCCATGGATCTCAAGCTTGCTGAGCTCCCTGGATAGCCAGCTCTCGCAATCAGTAAGAGGTGTCAGATATATCCACCACTGGATTACAGAGGTAGTGAAGAGGAAACAGGAGAGATTACTGGACACAAAGAATTGGAAATGAGGTGCTAATGTCCTCCCAGGGGACACCCAAAGAGTCTCAGGATGAAGGACTTTTTCTTTGTGTAAAAATGTAGTGGGGAATTTATATTTTAAGGGAATGGAAATCAAATTCTAATTGTGGCATACAATTCACACTAGTGAGAAAGAACAATATGAGGCAGAAGTGTGCCAATGTCAGATTCAGCAAACAAGTTCTGCATTTTAGGTTTGACTCGGTCACCCTGGCAGATAGATCTAGGCCAGTGCCAGTGTTTCAGAGCTTATCCTTACATGAAAAGTTGTACAACTTTAATTATACCAGCACAGCTAAAGTGATACAACCTGCATGTATCATGTGGATGCAGTTTTACCACTATAGAAGTGCCTATTTTAGCATAGCTTAGTCCTGTACGGGAGGTGTAACACATCTTTATATAGCAGCCTCTTTGCTATGGGTTACAAAGATATAACTGTTTTGGTTCCCTTCCAGAACTCAGATCGCCCCCATAACTGGCACAGGTTTCAGAGTAACAGCCGTGTTAGTCTGTATTCGCAAAAAGAAAAGGAGTACTTGTGGCACCTTAGAGACTAACCAATTTATTTGAGCATAACGTTTGGTGAGCTACAGCTCACTTCATCGGATGCATACTTGCATAATGACTTAGCCACTCCCAGTCTCTATTCAAGCCTAAATTAATTGTATCCAATTTGCAAATGAATTGCAATTCAACAGTTTCTTGCTGGAGTCTGGATTTGAAGTTTAGTTACCCTGGTATAAAATGAGTGTGTAGGCCAGGACTGACTCTGTTCATCTAGAAGGAATGGCTTCAGACCAACATCAACTCAAATTCCGACAATGATCTTTCGCAGACCTGTAGTTGAGCACTTCAAAGCCACCTAAAGGATTTAGATGCATCCCTTCTTTTAATTGTCATGGAAGATGTGTCTCTAAATCCCATAGGCTGCTTTGAAAATCCACACCTATCTTTGTATATCACCTCCTCCACCATCAAAATCATAGAAATAACTATAAAATAATAAGAATACTATAAAATTATATGGTTCTTTTAACTCAAAGGATCCCAAACTATCCACAACTCTACTCATCACTGAAATGCAGCCATCTCTGGAATGGAGCATGGTAACTGCTTAACACTGCAAAATTCTTTAAGACAGGAAGTAAAGAACACCATGCCTGACTAAAACTGGAGAAGGAATTTAGGGAGAAAGAAGACAATTACCCATGTCAGAGTCTGGTTAAGATAGCAGAGGTAACTCTCACAACTGTCATGATCATCAGCGACCCCTCTTATCAGGTATTACTTCTCATCCAAAACGACTGGAAAAATGTACTGGATTATTTGTTCTCTCTCTGAGTCAGTGGCAGACAGGCATTCAGATATTCCAGCAATGGGATCCATTCTCTTGATGGGAGTGGCACTGTTTTGCACCGTCTGAGGATCTGGCCCTTTGTTTTCCAAAGCAGTTTAAGAGAGAAGTTGGCAGAATTAAAAAGTTTTTTGGTTTGGCTTCATTGTAACATTTTGGGTCCACAAACTAGAGACTAAAATCCCCCAAAGAGCTGGACATTTCATGAGATTTTCTGTGTGGCTTGCTTTCAGGTGGGCTATAAATAGACTTTTCTTGGTGTGTTTGGCCACTCTCATTGCTGATCCCTTCCAGAACTCAGATCCATAACTGCCTGAAAACGAAAGACAGCAGGGAGCACTTCCCAAGTTTGAGCTTGGGCTGCCAGCTTACACAGGGAAGTGAAAAGTTTAGATTTTATTGGAACCAGTTTGCCGACCCCTATATAATCTAAAGCCCTCCTTTTGGCTTTTGCTTGTGTTTCTATTGTTATTGTAGGCACCCAGGAAAGCATTTCTCATGTTCCTCCATTAGCCTGAGCATCATGTCATGAAGTAGGCAAGAAAACCACCTGTCCCCTTCTCTCTAACATGTCACTATGGGGAGACAGACAGGAAAAGAACCTAGAAAATACGTGTGTCGACTAGCTGGAGGCATGCATAAAAGGAAGCAAAAAAGATGTAATTTCAGGTATTTTATTATATTCCAATTTTCATTCAATCTGATTGTAACAAGGCAATTTCAGAGCCAATACTTTCTTCATTCCTTTCAGATAAGCCTCAGTAGCAGGGCTGCTTTTTTTCTTTTTCTTTTTTTTATCATTACGAGAACCAGATGGAATAACTTGAGGCCAACAGAAAGCTTTACTTTCCAACAAACAAAGGACAAATGCAACTCATGACGCTATGGTCTGCTGAGACAGAAACGCTTGCCATTTTGTTCTCTAGATTGGGGTCACTGTGTTTTTAATGAACCTGGTATAATCCTACAGATGAAAGAACCTCAAAAGATATGGAGTTGAATCTGTTCACATCAGCATCCCAAAAGGCTGAATGTTTATTCTCAATCTCTTAGGTCTATAGAACTGGGCTGAATATTACAACAAACAGGAGATTTCTTGGAATTTGGCAAATCCATCTTTCTTGGTAAACCAGAGAAGCAGGAAGTTTGACATCTTTGCCCTTCATTTCCTCCCCTGGCAGGAACCCAGAGATACAGTGAAAAAGACAGATAACAGGAGGATTACAGGTTTCAGAGTGGTAGCCGTGTTAGTCTGTATCAGCAAAAACAACGAAGAGTCTTTGTGGCTCCTTAGAGACTAACAAATTTATTTGGGCAAAAGCTTTCGTGGGCTAGAACCCACTTCATCAGATGCATGGAGTGGAAAGTACAGGAGCAGGTTTAAATACATGAAAAGATGTGAGTTGCCTTACCAAGTGTGAGGTCAGTCTAACGAGACAATTTAATAGACAGCAGGATACCAAGGGAGGAAAAATAACTTTTGAAGTGGTAATAAGAGTGGCCCATTTCAGACAGTTGAAAAGAAGGTGTGAGTAACAGTAAGGGGAAATTAGTATTGAGGAAATTAGGTTTAGGTTTTGTAATGACCCAACCACTCCCAGTCTTTATTCAGGCCTAATCTGGTGGTGTCCAGTTTGCAAATTAATCCCAGTTCTGCGGTTTCACGTTGGAGTCTATTTTTGAATTTTTTTTGTTGAAGAATTGCCACTTTTAGGTCTGTTATTGAGTGACCAGGGAGATTGAAGTGTTCTCCTACTGGTGTTTGAATGTTATGATTCCTGATGTCATATTTGTGTCCATTGATTCTTTTGCATAGAGTTAACCAAATCTTTTTAAACCACAAAAATGGTCCAAGGTCACTGAGTTATGGGCAGAGCATGGGGTGGGGGTGGAGAGGATTAGGGCTGAAGACAGAGAAGGAAACTTTCTTATTTTATTCATATTCTCCCAGCATTGGTTTAAATCAGGGGTCGGCAACCTTTCAGAAGTGGTGTGCCAAGTCTTCATTTATTCACTTTAATTTAAGGTTTCACGTGCCGGTCATACATTTTAATGTTTTTTAGAAGGTCTCTCTCTCTATAAAAGTCAATATATTATATAACTAAACTATTGTCATATGTAAACTAAACAAGGTTTTCAAACTGTTTAAGAAACTTAATTTAAAATTAAATTAAAATGCTGATCTTACACCGCCGACCCGCTCAGCCCACTGCTGATCTGGGGTTCCATTCACCTAGGCCAGCAGTGGGCTGAGCGGGGCCTGCAGCCGGGACCCCGCCTGGCAAGGGGCCAGCAGCCAGAACCCCAGACTGGCAGTGGGCTGAGCGGGGCCAGCGGCCGGGACCCCAGACCAGCAGTGGGTTGAGCGGCTCAGCCTGCTGCCGGTCTGGAATTCCATCCGCCGGCTCCTGCCAGCCAGGGTCCCGGCTGCGGGCCCCGCTCAGCCCGCTGCCGTTCTGGGATCCCAGCCCTGCCCACACAGAGTGGGTACCTACCTTCTCCCTGGTTCTAGCCCATTCTCGTCCTCTCTCTCTGCACTGAGCAGAGGGTGGGAGTGCACTGAGCACAGGGCTGGGGGTGAAGGAGCAGGCTGGGGTTGGGGTGCAGGGTCTGGCCAGGAGCTAGAATGAGGGAGGGGGCTCAGGGTTGGGGCAGGAGGTTTGGGTGTGGAGAGCTTACCTGGGAAGCTCCCGTTTGGTGAGAGGGGTGCAAGTGGGAATGTGGGGGGGGGGGTGCAGGAGCTCCTGTTTGGTGCTTAGGGTGGGGGTGGGGATGTGGGGGGTGCATGGGGGGGCTGGGTATGTGGGGGAGTGCAAGAGTCAGGGCAGAAGGCTTGTGAGGGGAGTGCAGGTGTCAGGACATGGGGTTTGGGGGGCCTGGGTATGTGTGGGGGTGCCAGAGTCAGGGCTGGGGTCATGGGGGGGGTGAAGGAGTCAAGCAGAGGGCTGGGTGTGTATGATGGGGGTACAGGGCTCAGGGCAGGGGCCTGGGGGGGGGTGCGGAGCTGCAGAGCTCAGGACAGAGGGCTGGGTGTGTGTGAGGGGGGGTCAGGGCAGAGGGCTGGGGGTGTGGGCTGGGGTCATGGGGTGCTCACGGCAGGGGACTGGAGGGGGTATGCCCCGCTTCCACCCCCCCCTTCTCCAGGGCCCTGTCCCCGCTTCTGCTCTGCCTCTGCCGGGGAGCAATGAGCTCGCTGACCCCCTCCTCCCCCACCCCCCTCGCAAGGGCCATCAGCTGATCGGCGGGCAGGGAGGGACAGAGAGGAGGAAGGGTAGGAACCCAGCACACTGCGGGAAGAGGCAGGGGAGCCGGCAGGACCAAACTTCTGCCCCCTGCCCCCGCGGGAGGGGGCGGGGGCGGAGAAGAACAGGCCTGGCCGGGCTGGGCCGGGCAGGATTTTTAATGGGACGCTGCTGCTGCCCTGGAGCTGACTAGAGCTGACTGAAATTAAAAACCAAAACAAGCTGGTTTGACATTATTTTCCTCATTATAAGCTCAAAGTTGGGGTTTTTTTTTAAAATTTGTGCAGCCATGTTAGTCATGAATTACTTGGAAAACAGCTGCTGGGCCTTAAAGTTTCACAAAGTGTGCTCTAGCAAATAAGGCATTGTGGTCTATTGGATAGGGGAGCTTACCTGACTTCAAAAGACCGGAGTTCCATCCCCAGTTCTGCTCCTTGCCTACTATGTGACTTCAGACAAATCTCTCTTTTCTTGCACACTTTGTCCTGTCTGTTTAATTTGTATGCTCTCCATGCAGGGACTATCTTTTGCTTTGTGTTTGCATAGAACCTAGAACAAAGGGAGCCCCAATCTCAGTTGGGGTTGTAGACTCTATTGTAATACAAGCAATAACAATAAATGATTATTCAGCCAAAAATCGGTAGCAGGACCAGCATTCTCAATGAGAGAGGAGAAACAACATCAGATGAAAAGGAGTACTTGTGGCACCTTAGAGACTAACCAATTTATTTGAGCATGAGCTTTTGTGAGCTGTAGCTCAAGAAAGCTCATGCTCAAATAAATTGGTTAGTCTCTAAGGTGCCACAAGTCCTCCTTTTCTTTTTGCAAATACAGACTAACACGGCTGTTACTCTAAAACATCAGATGAGTCCAGCAACCAACTAAACAATTAGTGAATTACGAACAGTTCTATAACAACCTGTCGGTTGATAATTATTTGACCAAACTATTCGGCAAATACGAACAACAAATCAAGATCCATCTGTGAGTGATTCACAAACCAAGAAAAGTAGTGATGTTATTCATAACTAGTAGCTGGACTCACTTTCCTAGTGACAGTACAGATGCCTATGTGAGCAGTGATAATGGAGAGTCCTTATATATGAATATAACGGACATTGTGTGAGTAGTTCAGTTGTTATATTATTTGGCTGATGAAATTCAAATTAAGTATAGGCCACGCTACCCAAAAGGTAGGAACAGGTTCCCCTAGGCAATTTCCTCGGATTTTCTCATGTAACCTACAATAGCCTGAAGTGGTTTGGAAGTGCTGCAGTTCTGCAGTTAGAGGATGGATTTTGTGCTATTCCTCTGGAAACTGCTGCACAGAGAGATCCAAGCTCGCCAATACCACTAGTGATAGCTGAGACTGGAGACCTAAATATGGTATAAATTCAGCCATCAACGCCTGCTGAGTGGGGCCTGAGTTCAGATAAGATTTACGGAGAAGCTCAGCTCAGTTTCTTTTATCACTGGCAAAAATAAATAAATAAAAAGAGTCAAGTAGCATTTTAAATTTGAGGTGTTTCCACTTCCAAAAGCATTTAGAAACCAAACCAAACACACACACACACACACACACGTTTGTGCAGCTTAATTGACATTGTTTTCCCAACTCCTCCAAGTTACCTGTAATATCAAGTCAATTAAGTGTTATTTTCACAACCTATTTCCTGAGCTACCCGACAATCAATCCACCTACACACACACACAGCATTTGGGAGATGGTAGAGCTTAAAAACTATCAGCATCCTCCTCCCTGAAGGAGAGCTCTGTGTAGCTCGAGAGCTTGTCTCTCACCAGCAGGAGCTGGTCCAGTAAAAGATATTACCTCACTGTGACAATCTCACCTGAAAGTGACAACAGATGTTTGCATGGCACTGTTGTTGCTGGCATTGCAAGATATTTACATGCCAGATGCGCTAAAGATTCATATGTCCCTTTATGCTCCAACCACCCTTCCAGAGGACATGCATTCATGCTGATAACAGATTCTGCTCGATAACGATCCAAAGCAGTGTGGACTGACGCATGTTCATTTTAATCATCTGAGTCAGATGCCACCAGCAGAAGGTTGATTTTCTTTTTTGGTAGTTCGGGTTCTGTAGTTTCCGCATCAGAGTGTTACTCTTTTAAGACTTCTGAAAGCATGCTCCACTCCCCATCCCTCTCAGATTTTGGAAGGCACTTCAGATTCTTAAACCTTGAGTTGAGTACTGTAGCTATCTTTAGAAATCTCACATGGGTACCTTCGTTGCATTTTGTCAGATCTGCAGTGAAAGTGTTCTTAAAACAAACAACATATGCTGGGTCATCAGCCGAGGTTGCTATAACATGAAATATATGGCAGAATGCGGATAAAACAGCAGGAGACATACAATTTTCCCCAAGGAGTTCAGTCAAATATTTAATTAACACATTTTTTTAACGAGCATCATCAGCATGGAAGCATGTCCTCTGGAATGGTGGCTGAAGCATGAAGGGGCATACAAATGTTTAGTATATCTGACACATAAATACCTTGCAATGCAGGCTACAAAAGTGCCATGCGAACACCGGTTCTCACTTTCCGGTGACGTAAATAAGAAGCGGACAGCATTATCTCCTGCTTGTTTCTCTGCTTGTTTCTCTGGCTGAACAAAAGGTAGGATTGAGTGGACTTGTAGGCTGTAAAGTTTTGTTTTGTTCTTTGAGTGCAGTTATGTAACAAAAAAATCTACATTTGTAAGTTGCACTTTCACGAGAAAGAGATCACACTACTGTACTTGTATGAGGTGAATTGAAAAATACTATTTCTTTATCATTTTTACAGTGCAAATATTTGTAATAAAAATAATATAAAGTGAGCGCTGTACACTTTACATTCTGTGTTGTAACTTAAATCAATGTATTTGAAAATGTAGAAAAACATCCAAAAATATTTAATAAATTTCAATTGGTATTCTATTGTTTAATAATGCAATTAAAAGTGCAATTAATCGCAATTAATTTTTTTTGAGTTTACCGTGTGAGTTAACTGTGATTAATCAACAGCGCTAGTTCTAATCCTGGCTCTGAAAATTGTTCCTCACATCGTCTCAGGCATGTCACTTGAGCTCTCTACCTCAGTTGCCTCAATTCCAAAACAGGGAGAACAATACACAAAATAAGAGGAAGGAGAGTCGTGCACTTAGGGCACTGGCCTGGGCTTGAGCAAAATGTGTTCAGTTCCCAGCTCTGCCTCGTACTCCCCGTTTGACCTGTTACAATTGCTTTGTGCCTCAGTTCCCCATCTCAAAAACTGTGCTTTAATACTGGTGTCTTGCATCGTCAGATTGTAAGTAGGGACTATATCTTACTACATGTATTTGATGCAGCTAACACAATGGGGCTCCGATCTCGGAGTAAGGAGCTCTAGACACCAGCAGTACAAATAATATATAAATCATAACACTTAACAATGCTGATGCAATGTTTAGATAGGAAATGTCTAGAAAGCTCTTTGCAGGTGAACAACTATCTGTTGTTATTTTTATGGATGCATTTAGTAGAATGCTATGTCATAGCTCTGTATAAAGATATACATTTTGGGGCACAGAGTGAGGCGGTAGTAACTGCGATTGTGACTAGTCAGGTAAGCTGAGATCAATCAACCCAGCATTTGGAGTTCAACTTGCTAGTGGAAACAGGGCTTCCTGCAGTCAAACTAAACTAAATTAAAACAAAGGGATTCTTGCAGAGTTCCTCAAACTGAAATCAAAGTAATTCTTGACAGAGTTTGGTGAATAATGCAAACAATTGTCCGTAAATATTTTTTTCACATCTTAAATGAATTTGCTACAGGCATTTTCACACCCTTTTTGTGATCATTTTCACACAGCTTTCAAGTGACCCAGCTTCCTGGTACAAATATGCACTGAGTGTAAATGTCAGTATTCACAACAGGTGGGCTTCCAAGCCCATCCAGTCAGGGAACAAAAACAATACAGCACAACTCATCTCACCAATTGCACCAAAGTAACATAGGTCATATTAAGGATTTTTACAATCAGTCTACAGGGTATAGTCATCACCTTCTTCCGCTCATCTCATCAACTTGGGTTGGATCATCACATAAGCACCCACCATCTTTTTCTGTCCAAGGTGGCACTAAGATCCTTACTTTCTTCTTTTTGCAATCCATCCATCACTTCCTCAGCTTCCTTCAGGGGCTCTTTCTACCAACCTGACCCACCATGCTATCATCATCAGATCCCCTCTGCATATGTCCAAACCAGCAGAGTCACACTTCCTGGAGTTTGTCAGCCACATCACAGACTTTGACTTCCTTCTTAATACTTCAGTTTGGAAAAGTGTCTCTTTGGGTAACTTCTCTTATGGCGTGAAGACATCTCATCTCATACATCTGTAGACATTGAACCAGCTAGCTCTTTATTGTCCATGCTTCTGCAGGATACAGCATTGTGGGGTGCACTGCTGTTCTATACAATTGGGATTGTAATCTCAGTGGCATATGCTCAGTTCACAGTCTGTAGTGTGGGGCACAGGTCACTTGCTAGTTTGAACTAGAATAAACGGTGGAGTCTTTATAACTTGAAGTCTTTAGATCAAGATGTGAGGACTTCAATAACTCATGCAGAGGTTATGAGCCTATTGCAGCAGTGGGTGTGTGAAGTTCTGTGGCCTGCAATATGCAGGAGGTCAGACTGAGATGATCCCTTCTGGCCTTAAAATGTATGCGCCAGAGTTTAAAATTCTGACAATTCCTTTCTCCTTTCCTACATCTTGCCTTTGGAGCAGCATCTATTTTGGGGTTTTAGATGAGACTGATGAACTAATGGCCTTTCCCACCTCTAACTACAATGTTCATCTCAACCATGATTTAATCAAGGACTCGAAAGGGTTTTCCATACCCAAGATTCCCCATCGTATCAGGTTCCCATGATAGTCCATCTCAAAGCACAAGTCCCTAGCACTCAATACTTTTATATGTGCTCATGTTAACCCTACCAACCACTGATGGTGCCTGTGCATCACAACACTGTGAAGTCTAGAGTCAGCTGTCACAGCACCATGGCACCGATTGTCTCGTGTAGTGCATGCATACTCTTACATAGCTCTTTTATTCTGAAAATGTCTTTTTCACAAAACTCAGTACAAATATACCAGGAGGAGAGGAAAGAACGGAATCTTAAAGCAGCCAAGGTTGTACACTGACGACAGTCTTGCAACAGACACATTATCCATTATTGTTCTTTTCCTGACAAACTCGCATGGCCTCCCGTAAATCATTATTGCAAGTCCACAGTGTCATTTATTTGCCAAAAGAATGATTATTGATTATTCCCATTCTCCTGCTCCTAGAAGCGTGTGTAAATTTACAATCAGGGCTATGGCTAAGACAGCCATTGCCCCAGAAGGCAGCGGTATCCCAAGAAGCTTAGAAAATCTGTAACCAGAGGACATAAAATGCAATGGTGTAAAGCACTGGAAATAACGGGTTCTGAGTGAATTATCTCCTTGTATTAGAATCGTGTATTTTAAATAGGCTGGTGCACTGCATATCAATCAAAATGGCTGCAAGCACAGTTTATCCTTTTGAGTCGGTCTTAATAGGAACTTCTACCACCTCTCCCCAGCATGTTAATACTTAATAGTAGGAAAATAAAGTAATGTTCCAAAATATAAATTAGGCAAAATAATTAGCAAGGCGTTTGGAGCGAAAATCAGTCACTTGAAATTGCAGTCCTGGTATTCTGATCTGTCCGGTTTTCCAAAGGTAGGCTGCATACTCAGCTAATCCAATTATATCACCGTGTGACGGTAAACGACATAGATTTACTACATGTTTATTCAAAGGTTCAATATGTAACCCCCCCAGCTGTGGGAACTGGCAGGCTCAAGGGGCTGTACAGGGGATATAAGACAGCCCATCCCTACTTCACCAGTGCAGGTCAGTTACTGTGGTTTGAAATGAATTGTTAACAATAATCATATAAATTGCACCTTAAGATGTATAACACCTTACAGTTGGCTGACATGCCCACGACAAAACATACTACTTGAGCTGGGGGCTAACGGCGCAACTGCACACAACTCAGTACAAAACAACAGACTCCATTGCAACCAAATGCGAAACAGGCATCGATGCCGGCATGCTCGCTACAATAAATGAAATTTCAGGAACTGATGGTTTCAGTCCACATTACAATGGACACCCCTGGGCAGTCTCGGAAGAGCTGCTAATACTTGGACCGAACGACCCTCTCACATCCCTGTGTCAGGGTGAAGACATTTTTCCTGGGGCAGTGTGATGGTCTTCACTCATGGGGAGTGTTGCCTAGTGGTCAGGGCTTTGGCCCTTTGACCTGCAGAAGGGGTTTTGGTTAGGGTTGCTAACTTTCTAATTGCAGAAAAATGAACACCCATGCCCTACCCCTTCCCAAGGCCCTGCCCCCACTCCCTCCATCCCCCCTCTCTCCATTGCTTGCTCTCCCCCATCCTCGCTCACTCGCTTATTTTCACTAGGCTGGGGCACAGGGCTGGGGTGCAGGAGGGGGTGAGGGCACTGGCTGGGGGTACGGGATGTGGGGTGGGGCTGGGATGAGGGGTTTGGAGTGGAGGAGGCGGCTCCACAGTGGGGCTGAGGGGTTTGGAGTGTGGGAGGGGGCTCCAGGCTGGGTCAGGGGATTGAGGTGCGGGAGGAGACGAGGGCTGCGGGAAGGGGTGAGGGCTTTGGGGGGGGACCGGGGATGAGTGGTTTGGGGTGCAGGAGGGGGCTCTGGGCTGGGCAGTGGGTTGGGATGTGTGAGGAGGTACAGGCTCTGGGGTGGGGGTGCGAATTCTGGGATGGGGCCAGAAATGAGGGGTTCAGGGTGCAGGAGGGGGCTGCTGGCTGGGGCAGGGGATTGGGGAGAGGGAAGGGGTGAGAGCTCCAGCTGTGGGTGCGGGCTCTGGAGTGGGGCCAGGAATGAAGGCTTTGGGGTGCAGAGGGAGCTCCCGACTGGGGCCAAGGTGTTCAGAGTGTGGGAGGGAGATTAGGGCTGGGGCAGGGGGTTGGGGCACAGGTGTGTGTGTGCAAGGTGCGCTGAGCTCAGGCAGCTCTGGCATTTCCTAGGGATGGAGGAAGTCTGCACGGCTGCAGAGAAGCAGCAGGATGTTGCTCGGGCTCCAAGGCGGATGGGCAGCCAGGGGGCTCTGCGCACTGCCCCACACACAGGTGTCACCCCCGCAGCTCCCATTGGCCATGGTTCCTGGCCAATGGGAGCTGTGGAGCAGGCGCTCAGGGTGACACCTGTTGACGGGGGCAGCGTTTCGAACCCCCTGCCTGCCCCTCCGCCCAGGAGCCAGAGGGACATGCCACTGCTTCCTTGGACCCACACGGAGCCGGGCATGGAGCCTGCCTGCTCCGCTGCAACCATCCGAACTTTCAGCAGCCTGGTCAGCTGTGCTGACTGGAGCTACCAGGATCCCTTTTTGATGCGGTGTTCTGGTCAAAAACCGAATGCCTGGCAACCCTAGTTTTGGTAGGGGAGCCCAGGCCCTCCCACTCCACTAGGCTGTGGCCCAGGGCCCTGTGAGGACAACAAAAGTGTCTGACACCGAGGAGTGCCTTAAGGCTGCCCTCCCTGGGCCACTTCCTACCACCCCACTATTGTCCACAGTTTGCACTCTTGAAAGGAAAATGTGAAGGGGCTCAGTTCACTGCCAGGCACCTCTTTGTGGCCAACCGTGGCATGGTAACTCTCCCCCTTGTGGGTCGGCAGCTGCCTCCTCTCATGCCTTGGTTAGTTCTGAGTCTCCCCCCTTCAGGGACAGGGAATCAACACAAATAAACTGGGTTAGCATGTGAGAAAGGGAAATGCCTCCCTCTCAGGGTCAATCAGAAGCTGGTCTTCCCTTCACTTAGGGAGAGACCTTAGGCAGCAGTTGATGGAAGAGATCCTGCCTTCCCTCAGTCCTCTCTTTCGAAGCTGCCAGGTGAGGGTCTTATTTTCCCTGTCCTGCTCTCTTTTAACTCCTTCTCCAGCCTGTGCATCTCTTGCAGGTGTGGCGAGGCAGGGCTGGCTGCACCCAGAGCAGCTCCTTAACCCCCTTTTGCCCAGTGTGGGGTTTGTGTACCTCCTCCCAGGCAGCGTGGGTTAAGATGGCTCTGCAAGTGCTCATGCTGAGCCCATTCCGGGGATCAACAGGGGACTTCAGCCTCTGGATGTGCAATCTGGCACTGTTTGCAAGATGATTCATTTTAAAATGCATCGACTGTAGGGCAAATTTTCCAAGTACTGCACAAAATTCCCCTACACACAGGCAACGGAAGGGAAATTTTCAAACAAGTTTGCAAGTTACACTATTACCTCTTACGGCATTCGTGATTTTCTACTGATTTTGTTAAACTATATCACTGGGTGCATATTCTCTTATATTGGCTTAAACCTGGTTTAGCCTTGCATTGGCAAATGCAGGGTATGTCTACACTACACGGTTCTATGATTCAAGCTGGGCGTGTGATTCCCAGGTTGAGAAGATATACTCGCCTTAGCCAGAGGTAGGCATAAGCAGACTAAGCAATTGCTTAGGGCACTGAGCAGCACCGGGGGGGGGAGGGTCTCTTATTCGCTTTTTTACTATTTGTTGTCGGGGGAGGCAAAAATATTCCTGCTTTGGGCCCACAACGGGCTAGCACGGCCTCTGGCCTTAGCTCCAATTGAGCGAGCACTTCAAAAACTGTAGCTGCAACAATGGGAGCAGCAAGCATGTGCCAGTCTCAGATGGGTACACGCTCAGGGCAGCTAGCCAGGCCTGCCCGTTGTGTCACCGCGGCGAGGCTCTATTCTTAGCATGGTTCAGAACTGAGGGGACTATGTCTCCGGGAGTGGGAATCTGGGATGAGTCATCCCTGAGCCTGAGTGTTCTGATCCTGAGGAATCATCTGAGTTATTACCTGAGAGTCCTCAGGGTCCAGTCAATCCACAAGCAAGCCGGGCGACCCACCCCCGCAGGCAGGTATAAAGGCTCCTAAGGAAAGCAGCCACTCCATCTGCTCAGCATCTCTATTTTGTCAGGGATACTCCCATCTGCTTGGTAGTTCTGACAGACTGCCCCTGCTCCAGCCATGCCCGGCAGTCTTGACAGCAAAATCCCCAGCTCAAAGTGTAGATGCACCTTTACAGGGACAAATTAGTCCAAAATAACCAGCAAACTTTCCAGGGACACACCCAGAAACAGATGATGTCCTACATCATGTTTATCTGACCAATGATCCGGAGCTGCTTTGGTTTAGGCTGCTAACTATATTATCCCAACAGGCTCATGGATCCGCTGTAAAGCCAACATCTCAATGGCCCATGTGACGACCTGCTGAAGAGAAGACCGGGTCCAAATTCTGTTTTCAGTTATCTGAGTGCAACCTCAGTGGACTTCTGTGAGACTGCACCAGAGTAACTGAGAGGAGAATGGGGTCCCAGGACGGAACAACATGGCTGCGGCTCACCGAGGCTCAGGTGCACTGGGATAATGCTGGCACAGGGTCTGAGCACATTATGCCTGGCTCTAGTTAGCATTACTAGTTCCTCGCTTTCATGAATGTTCAAACATTTCCCCCTCACAATGTATACTTAGCCCATTTCCTAATAAGCAGGTGAGTGATTCAAGTTCTCCCTCAGAAGTAGATATTATTCCATATTATTCCTATTTTATGGATGAAGTAAAAGAGCAGATAAGGGACACGTTTATACCTGGTGCCAAGACAGCTATATCCATATTTAGGTATCTAAATAGCTAGTTAGCCGACTAAATCAGAGCTCGAGTGCCTAACGCTAGATACTCAGTTTGAAAATTTGACTCTAACTGATTTACCCATGCTCCCCCAGCGAATTAGGGGCAGAGGCAGGAAAGAACTCAGTAGACCACCCATGGCTCCAGTTCCCTGCTGTAACCACTAGCCAATACTACCAGGCTACATAAAACCCTAGGGCCATTGGTCCCATCAGTGTGCATCAGTGTGCTGAATATTTAGACTCACTTCCTTACTGACTATCGCGGTGGCACTGGGAAACACCAAAGATCTGCCACCCAACAAGAGTATCCCTTTTAACAAGCTGGGATCAGTCGATGGATGGTCCAGTGGCTAGGGTGCTAGCCTGGGATTTTGGAGACCTGCGTTCAAATCTCTGCTCTGTAACAGATTTCCTTTCTGATCTTGGCCACATCACTGAGTCTCTCTGAGCCTCAGTTCCCCATCTGTACAATGGGGATAACTGCATTTCCCTGAATCACAGGCACGTTGTGGGGAGAAGTGCATTAAAGATTGCAAGGTGAGCAGGATACTACATCAGTGAGGATTAGACAGATGGTGCAAGAAGCAAGTATACTTATTCTCCTTCACTCTTGGACCTCCAAATCTCCGCCATGCCTCCAGCTGACACACATCCATTTGCCACCAAACAATTCCACAGCTACATTTGTCACTTGCCTTTACTCACGCTAAACAAGACAGTAGAAAGCTGTGACAATAACAGCCTCACCAAGGGAAAGAGCAGAGGATTTCTCATACAAGCTCAGAATTACTGGAGCACTTTTTATGCCCTTCCCCATTTATTTATTTTTTTAAGACAACTGTTTGCCAACAAAAAGCCAAGTTTTGTTTATTCAGCTTTTGGAAGCATTTAGGCTGCAGGTTTCAGAGTAGCTGCAGACATCGGAGTCTGGCTCCATTTTGGTTTTGCCTGGTTTTCAGTCTATCCCTACACACACCCCTGTTCTTTGTCCTCCCACTAGTTGGCTGTCATCAAGCCAGGAGCTGCTGCTTTCTCTAAGGCAGTTATCAAAGTCAGCAAGTGAATCAGCTGACACAGGGAGACAGGAAAGGTCAGGCAGCCAGCAAAACCTGCCCTAGCGATCAAAGTCATCAGCGTCACACCACGCCTTGGTCCCCACACTGGCCTTGGAACTGAATTCTCAAAGCATCCCCGGAATTAGGATCTCTCCTCATCGGCCAAGATGGCAAGCTGCCCACGTGCTGGCTTAGCTCGGGTTTTGTTGTCTTTCATGCTGTAATTACCAATTAAGATTTGCATGATTTGTAAAATGCGGTCTGACAGTCTCTCTCCGCCTGGCCTGTCTGAACGGCATTCCAACAGGGTGCAGATCTTTTAAACGTGAATACGTGACAATTGGGTGAATGTTGGGCTTGTGCAAGAAACAGACCGGAGAGTTCTGGAGAGTAAGATCTTGCATTGATCTCTAGATGGGGACAGAAAGGACAGCAGCCGTGCAAGCTTCTCCAGGAGACTCAACCCTGAGCTGGGCAGACCACTTCTCAAGGCAGAAGGGGATTTCTGTCACTATACTCATCCTGCACCTGGCCTATGCTGAGACTGGGAACAAGGAGGCCAATTAGGAGTGGTGGCTTTTATGATGTGAATCCTTATGTCCCAGGCTATTGGGAACTCCTTACTTCCAAACACTGGCGGGGTATTGATCACATCTGCAGTGCAGGTGTTTTCACACCTAGGGTTGCCAACTCTCCAGAATTGTCCTGGGGTCTCCAGGAATTAAAGATTTAATTTTTAATTAAAGATCATGTCAGGTGATGAAACCTCCAGGAATATGTCCAACCAAAATTGGCAACCCTATTCACACCCCATGCCCTACACAACCAAAATCCACCCCAGCATGAGCTGGGCTCAAAGTAAAACCTGGGATGGATTCTCTCAGGGCTGAGCCCTTCTTTGTTTTTAGCTGAGGGTCTCCCTAAGGGTTACTGTCATGATCTCGCTACTGGGAACTGAACTGATGTCGCCAAACTCATTTCACACAGGCCTTCAGATAGCAGCAACTCTCAGCCACTCCCGACCTGGGTTTGAACCCACAATTTAAAAGCTATTGTCAATCCCCACAGCCAATCCACCTGACTTCCTGCTGCTTGTTTTGACGGATCCAGAACACGGGAGCCCATGAATTGTCCAACATAGGAGCAGTGAGCTGGCACACAGTGATGAGGAGCCAACTAAATTTTGGATCTTGCCTACCATGAAGTTACAAAGGGAGATGCTCCATCTAAATGGCTTCAAGTTAATTTTCCTCATCTGTTTCATGCCCCCCTTCCCCCCCACATATCCGATGCTGGTGCCAGCACATTTTCTCTCCAGCAGTTCAATAATTTGGAGACGGCAATGCATCAGGGCTCTCTGTTGGAAAGCACATTCAAACATTTACCATGTACTCCTACGCTGATTACTCACACCGAGTGCCTTAAAAATAACAACAACAACAATGCAAAAAGTAAAATGGGGCTATGGAAGTGCACGGCATTAAAATAAACTCCAACTCTCTTGCCAAACTCACTAATAATTTTGGCTTTCAAAAAAAAAAAAAAAGTGGGATTGCTCTGCTCTTCAAGTATCAAAACATCCAATTAACACAGCTAATTAGCGTCACAAACAGCACTCAAAAGAATGGTAATTTAGATTCAGGATTTCAAAGGTTTCCTAATCGCAGGCCAATGCAACTAATCTCTTGGAGCCTGAAAGTGTTTTGTTATTGCAATGCAATTGTATAGCATCCATCAATTAGCAGCATGGCAGGGAACACTCACTTGCATGATTCATTTGTCTATTCAGAACAAAAAGGGGAGGAAAGAAAGAGAGAAATCAAGCTCCTTAAAATATGCAGTATCAATTTTTCCAAATAATTTATACCGTGGCTGGAAAGGATTGTGAACAACACAATGTCCTTCCTGAAACTAAGCCAGCAAACAGGAGAGTTTCCCTTAGTTTTGAGAGATTAATAGGACCGGAAAGCCAGGCCCGCAAGAGATAACGGCTGGCATGCAGTTAGATACGTTGGCTGACATGAACATATTCTTATGGAGGGAGGAGGAAGCCTGTTTTTAAGCAAATTCTGCTTCCTCACTGTTCCCACAAGCTCCATCCTTCTCTCATCAGCCACAGACACCAAGAAGTTGGTCCAATAAAAGATGTTTCCTCACCCACCTCATCTCTCTAATATCCTGGGGCTGACATGGCTACAGCAATGCTACATACAGAGACCGAGAGACATAAAGGGCCAGATCCTCTGCTGTTGTGCATCGACATCTCCACTGAACTTGCAGGAGCACTGCCAGGATCTGTCCCCCTGCCAACAATCACAATCTTTTTGTGAGTCTTGCAATAGCTGGTGCTTTCTAAAGCCCCAGCTCCTGGAGTCAGGTGATTATTGAAGGTTTCAGAGTAGCAGCTGTGTTAGTCTGTATCCTCAAAAAGAACAGGAGGACTTGTGGCACCTTAGAGACTAACAAATTTATCTGAGCATAAGCTTTTGTGGGCTACAGCCTACTTCATCGGATGCATAGAATGGAACATATATGGTAAGAAGATATATAGAAAAATACATACAGAGAACATGAAAAGGTGGAAGCAGCCGTACCAACTGTAAGAGGCTAATTAATGAAGTTGAGCTATTATCAGCAGAAGAAAAAAGAATCTCAGCTTTCATTTCGAATAAAGCAGTACGTTTCTAGCCCTCATAGTTGCAGAGAGCAGCTTAATGTGAACCCTGAAGGCTCAATGTGTGTGTGTGTGTCTAACTTGTGATTTTTGAAAGCTTGGGGTTGGCAATACAGCTCTCTAATACACACATATGCAGAGGTGGGTATACGCACACACACATCCCCAGACCCAGACCCAGAGACATACATAAAATGCATTAGAGACTGAAAGTGTTAACATTAAAGAAAACCTAAATGAACGGGTACATTCCATAAGACTTAATGCCACAATCCCATCAGTTTTCTATTGTTCCTGAGACAAAAAGTAGGAAATTGACCATTTATCTATGTTTAATTGTATATATAAAGTGCTGTAAACAATAGAAATATCATTAACAGCAGTTTATCAAAGGTCCTGAGATCTATTGGATTTAAGAAATGTAAAATATAAATAAGGAGAGCAATCTGCTTCCCAGTGGGAAGATTTTACTGAGTGTTTCTCCTTTCCATGCTGCAGAAAGCATATGTATTACTTATTATTTATATACATAGCATCAGACAAAGGGTAATTAATAAAAAAAACCTAATCATCCTTTGCTAGTGTAAATTGATGCAACTCCACTGACTTCAATAGACCTATCTCAATTTACGCCCGTTGAAGATCTGACCCATTGTGCCGATTACAACACAATATACAAACAAGGCAGCAAGAAACAGTATTCACTTCAAAAATGTAAAATGAAGTCGAGGCAGAGGCAGACATAAGGACTGGAAAGAAGAAACCCAAAATGTTTTGCTAGGATATAAGGCATTTTTCTGGGAATGGGAAAAGGGCAAACAACTTAACATATCTGCTCTTTGTGCACTTGGTTAAATGATCCAAGCCACCAGATTCAGATCTGGAACCGTATTTCAAACACCCAAACATGCAGAGTTGTTCAAATCGGAGTGTCTATGGTGACCCATTTTAAAGACAGGGGCCATTTGGCAATGAACCGCAGGTCCACGTTTAGATTTGAACTGCATTAAAGTCTGGGATGTTTAGACTTGGGTTTTGGGTTCAGGCCCATCTCCGATCACAGCTTTCAGAATTTCACTTTTATTTTTCCTCTTATCTTATTGCCTGATCCTCTTGACATAAGCAGGTGTCTCTTGGCCTATAGCCAGTGATGAGCTGCCAAAATCTTAACAACGGGTTTCCTCCTCACCCCACGAGGGGTTTGTTGCCCACCCCCGCCCCCCTGGACTCCTGCCCCATCCAACCCCCCTGCGTTCCTTGATGCCCCCCGCTCCCGCTCCCAGGACCCCAGCCCTGTCCCCTGACTGCCCCCAGAAATGGGCAGGAGGGTCTCATGGGCCACCGTAGTGGGTGCCCACCCCACCCCTAAGAGCCAGAGGCACCTGCCGGGGGGCAAGTCCCGGAGGTGCTTACCTGGGGCAGCTCCCAGGAAGCATCCGGCAGGTCCCTCTGGCCCCTAGGGGCGGGGGAGCGTAGCTGGGGGGGGAGCAGGTGGAGTGGCCCCTCCCCCCACTGATCACATCAAAAGTGGTGCCTTAGGCGCCAACTCGCTGGGTGCTCCGGAGCTGGAGCACGCATGGGGAATATTTGGTGGGTGCAGAGCACCCACTGGCAGCTCTCTGCCCCACGCCCGGCCCCAGCTCACCTCCGCTCCGCCTCCTCCCCTGAACGCACCGCCCCGCTGTGCTGCTCCACCCCCCCACCCTGGCTTCCCGCGAATCAGCTGTTCGGCGGGAAGCCTGGGAGGGCTGAAAAGCAGGCGACGGCTTCCCACTCAGGCTGAGGGTGGCGGAGGTGAGCTGGGCGGGGAGCGGTTCCCCTGCACGCCCCCACCTCCCCCCCGGTTACCTGCTGCGGCACGGGCGGCCCTCCTCGTGCCCCCCCACCCCAGCTCACCTTCGCCTCCCTGGGCCTAAGCGGGAAGCCGCGGCCTGTTTCTCAGCCTGCCCCAGCTTCCCGCGCAAACAGCTGATTTGCGGGAAGCCGGGGGAAGCGGGGGGAGGAGAAGCAGAACAGGGCGGCACGTTCAGGGGAGAAGGCGGAGCGGAGATGAACTGGGGCCGGGGGTGGGGCAGGGAGCTGCCAGTGGGTGCTCTGCACCCACCAAATTTTCCCCTTGGGTGCTCCAGGGCTGGAGCACCCATGGAGTCGGCGCCTAAGGTGCCACTCTTGGACGGTTAAATTTAGAAGCCCTTTTAGAACCGGTTCTCCCTCACGGAACAACTGGTTCTAAAAGGGCTTCTAAATTTAACAACCGGTTCTGGAGAACCGGTGCGAACCGGCTCCAGCTCACCACTGCCTATAGCTCAATTTCTCTTTATTGCATATTACAGCACTCAGCTTTTGCGCTGGTCCACCATCACCATTAGCAATGCAGCATGATCTACTCTACCCCATAATGGGGTGGGAGGCAGGCACTCCTTAGATCTAATACTTGCTCTACAGCTGGCTCACTGTGTGACCTTGGGCAAGTCACCACTATGTGCCTCAGTTTCCCCCTTAGTAAAACAGGGATAATTATTATTATTATTTACTACTTGTATTTATTGTAGTGCCCATGAACCCTAGTCACAAACAACAGTTAATTGCACCCATAAGGGCATGGGAAGGATTAATTAAGGCGGATATGACTTTTTGAAAATGCAAAGTGCTACTCAAATGCTAGTCAAATCAATATAGCCCATTGGCATGGCAAGCTAAGCATGTGATACCACAGCATAAAAGAATTAAAATGCTGAGATGTCTGGAAGAGGTAGATCAAGTGTAATTACCAGCTATCCAGCATTGTGCTTCACGCTGCATTTGGGGTTTACCACTGGGTCTGTTCAGTATTGTCCATTCCTCTCTTGATGGCAGGTAGCTCACAAGAGTGATGCTAGGTGTTGTTCCTATGAACACGCCCCCTTCCCACATCCAAATCCGTGTGTGTTTCTACAATGCGCCTAGCACAAGGGGGTCCTGGTCTACCACTAGGGCTCCTCGGCAATACAATAATACAAATAACACAACTAATAATCAACCTGCAGCTGCTTTCTCAACACACCAGAGCATGGGGGCTTTTAACACTTCACATGAATTCCTGTACACATCTGTCCCCTTCACAGGTATTGTACTGTATTTGACCACAGCACGGTGTAAGGTGCAGGACACACACAGAACAAAAAGCTGGTCTTTGCTCCAGGCCAATGGCAACAGGGAATCTTAGGGAATCTCTGGAGACCCTAGGAATGCAATATTCACTGCAGGCCAGGTGTGAGGCACAGTGAGCAAAGATTTGTAGCAGAACTTTATACCCCTGGCCGCACCCAGCCCTTTCCTCCAGCGTTACCCCTGGCCGCACCCAGCCCCTTCTTCCAGCGCTACCCCTGGCCACAAACAGCCCTTTCTTCCAGCATTACCCCTAGCTCTAGCAATCACTGTTATTCCTTCACTTTCACTAACAGAAAATGAACGGGAAATCATACATTTAAAGCAAAGTGAGGGGAAAAACCAAACCTCTAGCCCTCTAAGCTGGATCCTTCATGACATACTTCATATTTCACCCACCCCACAATGAACAGCTAGCTCCTGCCTTGAACCCAGCACACTCTTGTTCTGAAGAAGACTGCAGTCTGTGTCAGACAGCCAAACTCATGACACATGACCCTCACCTTTGTTCTGCAGGGTAAAACCCTGCTAAGCACATATCGAAGCCTACGTGAGCATAACGATGGGAAACATACTAAGGACCGGAATATTTTCATTTTGAGCACGCGTTGTAAAACCACATCGGTAACACGTCTGTCCCGGGCAGGGATGAAAGAGTTAACACACTAAGTCTATGCTCCCTCTTGGAGCCATTACCACTTTCTAAGGCTTAAACCACTAATGAAGATCTATAGACTCAATCTCATGGACTCCTGGACTTAATCTTTACCTCGTTTTTATTAAGCTCTGTTTGTTCTTGCCCACTCAATCATCCTTAACACACAAGAACTCATTGACATCAGCCACTTCTTCTGTCCTATATAGAAAGGGGTGCTCATATAGTGCTGCAGATTTTGATACAACATCTAAAGAACAGGTGATTGTGAAGGGATCCATGCAATGTGTGGAGCATGTGTTTGTTCATGTAGGGTGGCAGCCATTTCCTTGTGAAATGTTCCAAAAAGCACAAAGCTTTATGAAGCCCACACAAAGCAGAACAATATCCTTGCTACTAGAGATGGCCCAACCCGGAACCTCTAACCTGACCTACTTCACAATTCCAGGGCTAAGGAAGCCTCAAATCCAAATCTGCCCTCATTGTTTGGAGCGTAGGCTGGATCCAGAAATAGGTGGGGGGGGGGTCTATTTGCCGTCTCTGGTTCAGATATAGCCAAAGCCGGCCATGCTCATGAGACACTGACAAAAGAAGGAGGGTGTCTCAGGAAACCAGCTGACATCAGGAGAGTTCTATCATCTCTCATGTGAACAGAGTAATGGACTTCGGTGCCATCTAACTCATGCCTGATCCTTGATCTGGCTGCAAACTGAAATCCTGCTGTACGCCAGGACCACCCAGCTACGCCCTCTGCTGGTCAAGGTACCCCATATCTCCAGGACTGTGTTCCCAGTTAGTTCCCGAGCAATCACCTCACAGCCACATTGCAGCATTTCAAGCAATTCTGTGGCTGGCTGTTATTGATTTATTCCACTACCTTCCTCTGCTCCAGGCTCTTCGGGCCTTTAGTCACCTTTTCTAGGCACAATCTCTAGTTTTTCCCCTAATCAGTCCAAAATACTGCAACCCCAGTCTGGGATTACCAAAGTCTTTTCAGCATTCATATAACTGCCCTCCATGGGTCTGCCTGCACTCCTCTCAAGGTTCACCACTGGTCCCTGCCCTTCTCTAGGCCTGCTTTCTTCCCAAAGAGCTTTCTGTGGCTTCACACAGCTGCAGTTTATCGCAGCACCTTCCGACGGGCTCTCACTCTGAGCTTTTTCTCCTCTGCAGCCTTTTCCAGCCCCCGGAAGGAGGAACTTCTCACCTCAGCAAGGGCCGGTATCCTTTCGACCCAACTCTAGTGCAGTGCTGTACCATATGTACATAAACACTCACTAAGGATGGATGAACCTCAAATGGGGGAAAGGTTCAGTTTGGTAAAGTGTCCAAACTTCTGGGTGCTTAACTGTACCTTACCTTAACTATTCAACGTGTGCCAACAAAACATCTGGAGAGCTCGTGAGAATAGTCTCCCTCCAAAGACTTATGGTACCCCTTGTTTCTCTTTGGATGGGGGAAATGGTAGGTTGCCCATGTTTGTTCGATATTTCAACCTCCAGCACCACCTAGAAATGAAACTATAGAGGCAGGAGAAAATGAAACACAGAGGAAAGGTATCCAAACACTGACGCCCCTGCAACAGTGTTTGGTTCAGCTTCAACATGAGTTAAGTTGAATTGTATGGTAGCCGAACCGGGTCACCTTTCTCAAACACACATATATATATAGGTCGAGCCCACTTAACCATAGCCTGGTAAGCTAATTCCTAGTGTGTGTGGTTATCTCCCTTTATGTCAATTAGTGTAATGCATTCCTCCTCCCATATGTCTTAAATCCTGGGAGAAATAGATAGTACTACGTGTGTGTGTTTATAAATCAATTACACTTAGAGGAGACCTCACTGTCTAGTGGATAGGGAATAGACCTAGGGATCAGGAGACCCGAGTTCAATTTCTGGCTCTGTCACTGACTTGTTCTGAGATGTGGTGCAATCATTTTGCCTCATCTGTACAATGGAGATGATCGTCACATTCCTTTGTGAAACATGCTGAAACCTACAGACCGAATGTGCTAAGTATTGCTACTTATTTTAAAAAGGATGCCCTTATACCAGGAATCCAACTCACCCCATTGTGCCTAGGTAGGGTACCACACATGCACCAGATTCATACCCTTATGTGATTGGCCAAATGATTAGTGACGTTCCATCATGAACCCTGAACTTCCTGGCTCTTGTGAGTCCGAGGCAGGTGTGGAAACAGCACATTAGCTTCATTTCTCTGTGTATTAATTGAGTGTTAATAGGTATGCAGATAGATACACATTACAATTAATAAGCCTAGCCAGGGAAAAAGCAAGTCCCGTAACATACCTTTAGATGCAAGCCGTTATTAATCAACATTTTAACGAAGCATAATTACAACAGCTTATGGCTCCCACCAGGTAAAGCAATAATTATAGGTGCAACCAAATAAACATGGAAAATAAGTCCCTGTTTCTCAGAGCTAATATTAATTTAACAGTGCTCAGTGTGATGGCTGGTTGGACAGCCCCGCACTTCTGTTCTGTAAGCCAGCTACAAATAACCGCTCTGATGAAAAACAGTGATGATGCTTGTGAATTCCAAAGCCAGGGGTGAGGCGGGGAGAGAGAAGGCAAAGTCACCCCCCTGGTTTCTAGGATGCCATTGCCAGATCTTGGCACAGAGATGGAGGCATTTGGTGGGCACTGGAAGCTGTCCTCCGTGGTGCACAAACCATGCAAGGGCAGACTTCCCAATGCACTTTGGCTGAATGGAGAATATCCTTTGGCTCATCCAGTCCAGCAACTCTCTCTGGACCAAGACTCCTGGTGAAGTTAACATGCAGGATGCACAGTTCACTCCGTACGGCATGCTCTCCAGAAGGGAAGCGGTGGAATCCTCCCAAGGCACGTATAACTAAACTGGGCAAAGGACTTGAAAACATACAGTCCTTCAGGAGACAGTCCTACTACATAGGCCAGGGAGAGCAGCAAGAAGAACTCACAGGTATTTTCTCTCTGCAATAATTCCTGTGATCACTGCTTGTCTAGTCAGTAGAGGGGAGACTCTGCTAACTGGATAAAACTGCTCATGTCCTTACAGTGTATTTACACAGTGCACATGGCAGAGACAGTATAATGAGTTTCTCTTCTGCTCTGATCTTTGTTCTGAAATAAATTCTCACCATACACGGCAGCAGCTTTATCTGATGCTGCTAAAGTACATGGCAATGCACCCTAGGCTATCTCTATCGGCATTACAATTGTTTGTATGGGCACTTCCTACCGGACTCAATGAGTCATTTCAACTGTGCAGCCTTATCGGTGGGGACCACGCTCTGATCTTATTCTCTGTGGGCTTTGGATTTACAAATAATTTGTTAAGCCGATCTCATGGTTTTTTGGGCTCCTGACTCACGATTTTTTAACACTGGGGCGTGACAATATCACCCACCACACAGGGGAATCTGGAGTGGATCTCTTTGTGTGGGTCTTTCAAAAGGCAACAGAGGAGAGAACTAGTGTCAATAAAATAGGAGAATATGGGTGAAACCCCATAAAAACTGGAAGGGCAACCAAGGGGAAGATGGCAGCCTGAAACTTCCTTTAATTCATTCATTGCAATTGACTAGAATTCAAGTTGACAGTGTAAACAGTTTCAGAACAAGAAATGAAGAACACTGTAACCAGTGAAAACGCTGATGAATGTCATTGGCATGCAATCTCTTTCAGATTGATTTGTGGGGGCTGGGGAGTTTGGATCCACCTTGCTGGGTGTGAAAGCCGGACAGAGCTTTTATCGACTCTCACATTACAAGCACTGTTTCTGGTCTTTCAACCTGTTCCAGAAATGGAGAGAGATTTCTTTTCTTTATGACTAGACATTGTAGCATGGTCGATTCTGCACTGAATTGAAATTCATCAAAGCCTTCTTTGTCTCAACAGGGTAATAAAAAGCCTAAACGTTATTATGCATGAAAAGGTTACAGTGAAGGGTTGTTCCCCCCCCCACTCCTGCTCCAAAAAGGGGGAGAAAAATGTGCCTGTCCAGAAAACAGAAAGGGTCTGAAAGCAAGCTGAAGCCCTTGATATAAATCAGCTGTGTCTGCACAATGTGTAAGGGGAACAAAACCATGGTGTGGCTATTAGAAATAGAACCCGAAGATTAGACTGGGACTTGTTCCTGGTTTGGCGGTGCCCAGACTGGAGTTCTAACTCCCATCTATCTCAGCTGAGAAGTAGTCTGTGTTTAAACTCAGCCACGTTGCACGTCTGCAGTCCTTCCTTTGCCATTTTCACGCATCGAATGTGAAACAGGAGAAGCCTCGATCCTGCCAGACACTAAAGCAAGTGCTTAACTTTAATGCGTCTTACTCATATGTTCGCATGCTTTGACAGATACGCAGGACTGGGTCTGGAGGGCTTAGCATGTTACAGGATTGAGACCTTACACCCAGACCACCCCCCGCCAAGCCCCATCTCCCCCCGACCCCTTCCCCCACTGAACCCTAACCACCTTCACCTGGATCCCCTGCAGAGTCCCATTGTTCCTGCACCCGGAAGCCCCCAACGAGCCTCTGTGAATCCAGATGTCCCACTGAGCTGCCCACACCCAGACTGCCCCACACAGGAACCTCTAATCCACACCTGGATCCCCCCACACTTGGATCCTGCTGGGCTGAGCCTGCCCACCCACACCCAGTGCACCTGGTGCAGAGGGGCAGGGCCCCGGGGTGTTTCTGGGGCAGGCCCAGCCTTTGCACTGTGTCAAGGTCAGGTACAGCCTCACTGCCAAGTCCCTGTACCAGGGGAGGTGGGGGCTTCAGGGTGATCTCTCACCTCAATCCAGCCAGTGGCCCATGCTCCCCACTACCATGCTGCAGCCACATCCATTTATTGACAAATACAATTTTCAGAATTTTGCAGAATTTTAAAATATTCTGCAAATAATTTTTAATTTGTTGGCACAAAATCTTCATTTTGGGGGGCACAGAATTCCCTCAGGAGTAACATATGTATGTATCATTATCGAGCATTTCTCTAGATCACTATATATATATATATATATATATATAGCGTGCTTTACATGGGGTGAAATCCTGGCTCCAGTCAATGGGAGTTTGACCTTTGATTTCAGTGAGACCAGGATTTCACTAATGATTAGCCGGGCCCTGAGGAACACATACTCCAGACACACCCACCCAACCCATTGGTTTAAATGAGATCTGGGTGCAGCCTTTAACATATGCTAAACATCAGCCCACAAAGCGGGGCGGGGGGAGAGAGGCATTTTTTTCTTTTCACCAGAGGGATCCTCATGAAGGTGGCTGGTTTTTGGCCCCCCACAGCTTCCCCGGGGACTTTTCAAGCGAGAACTATTAAAATGTTCCTGCCATTTGTCTAATGCAATTCTATGCGCCACATCCATCTTTGGAGAGCTGACTTTCATTAACACTTCAAAAATAATTTAAGGTTTGCGCTGTGAAGGTTAGAAACTTTTCACAGCTCAGAGCTAATAGCTCTGCTGTTTACATGCTATAATGTCTCCATAACCTTTTCAAACACGCTGTGGCCAGCAGCTGGGACTTGTCCCTGCTATTTTCGTTCCCGGAACATAACCGCCGAAATACTATGACTTTGTGCCCCTGAAATGGTCACATTTCTTCTCTTTAGGCTTTTCTTCCATTACCGCACTAACGGAAAGGGCTTCACCTTTTCAAGTGGCTCCTGATATACTGAAATACAGCCACGGTCGTCCTTCCCCAGGAGAAATGAAACAATCTGATTGCCTCACTAGAAACTCTGTTTCCGGGGGTGAGGGAGAAGGCTCGGCAGCCAGTCCTTCCTCTCAAAAGGAACTTGGGAGAGGATGTAAGTTAACATGAGGTGAACAGCTTTGCCTGGAAGCGCAAGGGGAGGATGCTTGTTCCAAGTCCCAAATGAAACAAGGTCATGATTCCAGAGTTTCGATGACGTTGCAGCAGAACACAAGCTAGAGCTTTTCTACCCTGTTTCATGTATTTGTGTGTCAATTACAGACCCTTAATGGAAACAGTACACTGGATGTACGAGCAGTGCACAAACTGATGAGAAATAGGACAGCCGAGTGCAAGAATCCACAGGATGAAGGCAGAGTGTGGTGAAATGGACAAGACTCCCGCAGCCTGTATCTCTCACACTATCAGAGGCTCGTTCACCTGCACATCTACCAATGTGATAGAGGCCATCCTGTGTCAGCAATGCCCCTCGGCCATGTACATTGGTCAAACTGGACAGTCTCTACGTAAAAGAATAAATGGACACAAATCAGACGTCAAGAATTATAACATTCATAAACCAGTCGGAGAACACTTCAATCTCTCTGGTGACTCGATTTCTGACCTAAAAGTGGCTATTCTTCAGCAAAAAGACTTCAAAAACAGACTCCAACGAGAGACTGCTGAATTGGAATTAATTTGCAAATTGGATACAATTAACTTAGGCTTGAATAGAGACTGGGAGTGGTTGAGTCATTACACAAAGTAAAACTATTTCCCCTTGTTTATGCCCCCCGCCACTGTTCCTCCAATGTTCTTGTTAACTGCTGGAAATGGCCCACCTTGATTATCACTACAAAAGGTTTTCTCCCTCCCCCCCCACTCTCCTGATGGTAATAGCTCATCTTAAGTGATCACTCTCCTTACAGTGTGCATGATAAACATCCTTTTTTCATGGTTTGTGTGTATATATAAAATCTCCTCACTGTACTTTCCACTTTATGCATCCGATGAAGTGAGTTGTAGCTCATGAAAGCTTATGCTCAAATAAATTGGTTAGTCTCTAAGGTGCCACAAGTACTCCTTTTCGTTTTGCGAATACAAACTAACACGGCTGCTACTCTGAAACCTCTCAGAAAGTAGAAATCTTGTCTTTTTCAGTACTCCACCTGCTGACACAAACAGAAGACGCAACCAGAGAGGAAAGATGCTTCAATATGTATGGATATCGCTAGGAATTATATGGAGCGGGCAGGGCTAATTTTAGTCTATCATCCTCAAAAGGGGTCCCTTTAAAAGTACTGGGCCAAACCTTGCTCTCGGCTGGGGGTAGAGTGGAAATGCACCATCTGAGGGAAAGCTCGCCAAATTCAACAGTGAGCAGGATGTGGGAGCAACGTCAATATTATTATTACACCCTTCTGGTGCCTATGTTGGTGCACGGGGAACAAACCAATTTCTTCCATCAGCTACTGCTTCCATCTGCTTTAGAGCACTGAGATCAACTGTTCTGCCCTCCCTGCTTTTTAAAGTTTCTCTTCAGCACCTTTGTTTCCTCACACCAGCTGGTTTCCACTTGACGGCCTCATGTGGAAGCGTGAAAGATTATGCTCACCGGCAGTGCTGAATGGTCAGGCAGAGGCGTGGCTGGTGGTTCCCCCTTTCTTCTACAACTCTGACCTGTGGGGTTGGTCCCTTCTTTTGGGGCTTAGCCCTCCAGCCAGATCACATATTCTAGTCCACAGAAAGAAAAGTGTAACAACAGAGATGTCTTTTGGTGCCTCTGAGGGCTTCTGGGCTTTCTCCCTAGCTCCAGGACTTGGGGTCTGGACCCTTGATGATTTAGGGCCTTGACAGCTGGATTGCCCACCAGACTTCTATTGTTGTCCTTCCTTCAGGGGTTGCTAGGGGGCCCGAGCTCACCCTCTCCATCAGACTCTGATCCGGGGCCCAATGGTGGGCAGCTAAGTTCTGCACCTTGGGGTGCTAAATTGCTGCTTCCCTGGATCACCTCCTACCCAAGTTCCCCACTTCTGACCTTCCCAAGCAGCCACCAGTCTCCCCTCTGCAGGCTTGGTCAGGGCAGTACTGTCAGGTCTCAGGCAACAAGAGCTCCTGGGCTGTGATTTCCCAAGGAGGTGAGAACAGAGGTCTGCCCCCTCTGAGATGCTCTGCTCTGGTCCCTCTTTTAAGCTCCACTTCCAGATTGTACACATGTTGCAGGTGTGGCTGGCCGGGGCCACCTGGGCTAGAGCTGCTCCTTAACCCCTTGCTCTCCCATGTAGGGTTTGTATACCTCATCACAGGGAATCTGCGGGTTGACATCTGGAGTACATGCCCTTAAAGATCTGCAATGCTTCCCTCAGGTTCTAGGTGAGACAAGCTGCTAGTTGGTAACTCCTCAGATCAGCCAATGCTGATCCAATGCTCAGAATCTGTTGTAGGCACTTGTTTTCCATCTAACATTTTAACATCTAAAAGGCATCTTGTTTTCCATCTAACATTTTAATAGATCTCCAGCTCTTGCAGCCAGATATTAGCACTGATAATGTCTGAGCTGAAAATTCTCAGTTTTGATGTGGTGCTGGGTATATCTGATTTCCATATGTTGCAGGGTTTAGTGAATGCTGGGAATGCCTTTCCTATCCTTGATGTTGCTTCTTTCTTGAGGTCTTCATTGGCTAGTATGGTGCTGCCCCGGTAAATGAACTGTTCTACCTTCTCTGTCTTCGAATGAGAGTCTCACATCTGGTTTTCAAGGATGCTTGTTTTGAAGTAAGTGATGTGGGCCCTGCTTGGCCTGCTGTTTCTGACAAGGTGTCTGTCTTTGTCTGTAGCTTTTCAGGGATGTCATTCAATAGCACAACAACATCAGCAGCAAAGTGTTGACGACTTGACATCTCCTCATGCTGTGCCAGG
Organism: Lepidochelys kempii; assembly: GCF_965140285.1. Classification (NCBI taxonomy): domain Eukaryota; kingdom Metazoa; phylum Chordata; order Testudines; family Cheloniidae; genus Lepidochelys; species Lepidochelys kempii. The sequence goes on along the minus strand of NC_136387.1, from coordinate 100,328,089 downwards.
GTTTGTGTTGCTAACACACTTCTTAATTATCCAGTCTGTAGCACTGCCAAATGACAGTGGAGCCAGAATGCAGCCCCGTTTCATGCCATTGTCCACGCAGAATCGTTCCGTCATCTCGTTATTCACCCTTCCCGTGCACTTTGCATCGTAGGACGTAACCTTGATGATGTTGATGACTTTAGCTGGAATTCCATAAGACTGAAGACTATTCCACCATGTATGCCTATGTGGGCTGTCAAATGCCTTTTGAAAAACAAATAAATGGATAATAAGGAAGCCTGCCATTTGTTCCTTAGTGTGAATATCTGATGTACACAGGATCTCTTGGACCTGAATCCAGCTTGCTCTTGCCTAAGCTTTGCAGGCAATCTCTCTTTCATCCTTTGTAGCTGACATTACAGATGATTTTCCTTACAACAGAGTGTAGGTGACTCCTCTCCAGTTGTGACAGTCAGTAAAATCACCCCTTCTGGGTATTTTGACAATTCTTCTATGTTTCCATTGGTCAGGAGGGGTCTCGTTTTCCAAGACGTCATTAAACAGCTCTGCCAGTTTCTTCCGGGTGTTGTGTCAAGTGCTTTTAGCATTTCTGCTGTGGTTGGATCATCTCCCACCCCTTTGTTGTTTTTTGTACTTCTGACATCTCTGTTGGACCAGTGTTGGTATCAAGTTGATCAGGTTCCCGTGTTCCATGAAACTCTGGTGCTGAGGTAAGGCTGGGTCTGCTGAGGGCTTCTTGGAAATGCTGTGCCCATCTGTTATTCTGCTCTACTTCACTTTTAAGCATTTGTCCATCTTTACTTTTATTGGCCCATTTCCCGAGGTTTCACACAGGATTTCAGTCACTTGGTAAATGACTCTGTGGCTTCCTATCAAAGCAGCCACTTCAACTTCAGCTTTTAGGTCTTCACCATATTTCCATTTAATGTGCTTGCATTGGTTTTCATTGCTTTGTCTGCTTTCTTGTACTCCTCCTCTGCTTTTTCCAGGGTTTCATCAGGCTTAGCACTCAGAAGTTTCCCTTTCAGTGCTTTCCCCCCCTCAATAATATGCCATATCTCTTGGCTTATCCAGTTCTTGCTCAGTGTTGATATCCCACTACTGCAGCTTGAATCAGATTGTTTCTGACCACTGCCCATTTTCCTTCAGGTCCAGTCAATGTCATCAGATGGTTAAACATGATGGCAAGATATGGCCCTGCAGCTGGAGGGATAATTTCAGACCATTTTTAATTAGTTACAGCAGTCAAACACTGGAGCAGGACCAATGATGCATCAAAGGGAATTTCAGGACTACAGCAAGGTGAATAATCCCTACAAACTCATTTAGTTGATGATTATCCTCTCTTTTGTTGGTTTGCAAATTTCCTACAAGCTGATTATGGCATCGTGAATGTATTCCACAGCCATCCCACCCCAATGGTTCTGTGTGTGATGGGTTCTGTGCTTTCAGTCCATATCCTAGTGGACAGGATGTGAAATGAAGAAGGGGCCTCAGTGCAGTTCCCAGTGGACTGATGGCCACATAAGAAGAAACACAAATACAACTGGCATTGATTGCCACCTCTGGCATCAGCCTGGGCAGAGGCCGAGGACTGAACAAGCCATGGGGACAAAATTATCCTTCGTGGTGGATCCTTCCTGATAGTGTTGAGGTACATTAGCTGAGTGCTGGGGGAAAATGTTCATTCCTGCTGCCTATATCAAGCTTGCCTTGTGGACAAATCGAAGATTTCAGTCTCCCAGAGAGTCAAAGCCCCACTCTTCCACACGCATTGACATTTGTTTTTAAAAAGATCATAAAACAGTGGCACTTTTTAAGCCCCTCAACTTGAGGAGAGAGAGGGGGTCTGCTGCATAATAGAAAGTTAAAGTTAAGTTACATAAAGTACAATTCACTGCAGCTCATCCATGTTTTGCAGGCGGCTTTGCTAAATTCTGCACGAAAAGCTGCAAATTCAGCAGAAAGTGGTAAGGAGTCAGGGTAGCAAATGAGAACAGATACAGATTGGGCTAAAGAACGAAAAACAAAGTCATCGTTAATTAAGGGTCCTAAATGATGGGCCTTGCTGAATGAGGTCACTGAGTATGCCCTTCCTGCTCTAGTTTTAGATTATGTAAATGATTTGGAGAGATGGCGTTTTCAGACTTCAAACATTTGCCAGCGGGGCCATAAAATGGACATGGAAAAAACAGGCCAAAAATTTAGATCTACTCTAGAACTGGGTCAACATACAGCAAGAGAAAATTAAAGTCAACAAATGCAAAGTAATGTTGTCTCGGTGCTATCTTTGGCCCCCCTGCAAAGTCTAATTTATATAAATGGTTTAGAGAAGCTGACTGCAAACTGGTTAAGTCTGCTGACAACGCAAAATTGAGCCGCAGAGTGGACATAAGGGGGGGCAGGGAGGGGGCAAGCAAGGAAATTCTAAAGAGTCCTTAGCACTGCCAGGTAATTTGGCTGATACACAGCAAATAATGCTTTAATATTGACAAATGCAAAAGCAGTACAATTTATTTGCAAAACCAGAGGACAAAATGTGAATTGCCTTGGATTTCAGGAAGAGGAGTCCGAAACGGGCACTGGGAGTAGAGCCTGCTTGGCCACACAATTCATTTTCAAATCAGGAAAAATAATCCAGGTATTCAGAAAAACAAATGAAAACCATCAGGGTTCCTTAAAGGTGATCTGAAAAGGGGGGGAGGGGGAAATGGGCTTACACCTATCTTTACTTCTTTATAGGTACCTCTACATTAGGGAAAAAAATGTGTTTACACAACAAGATAGCTAACACAGGTTAGCGAAAACATTGCATAGACTGAGTGTAGGCGGGGCAAGTTGTAGTTTTAACTCAATGTAGCTGATCAAGGTGAACCTTGGGGGGGTCAACTAGGCATACCCAAAGATGGAAGAAAGGAAAGGATTTCTTTAAGGGTTTTGGTGCTGTTTTTTTTAAGAGGCTTGTTTTAAACATTAGGGATTCAGGTACCGTCTAGCCTGGCAAACCCTGGAGAACTCGGAAAACGAGGACAAGTGAAAGTTTGGCAATAGACAAGAGAAAGGATTTTGATCAGGCTGATTACGGCTTGTAGGCTTAGTTCATCCCATGAGCTGATCTCCCCAGTATTGTGCAGGAAAGCTACGTTGATGACACTGCTTCCTTTCTCTAGCCTTAAATCTCACAGAAGTACGGCATCAGAGGGAATCCACATGCTAGAGCAGAGTCGGCAATTCATAAGAAATCACTGATTACCTATTGTAGACCTAATATTGATTATACAACAATATACACGGTCTGCGACACCCAATAGCGTCCCCTCTTTCAAAACAGAGCAGACCAGAGATGACATCCTCAGTATTTGTAAGGTACAAGGAGGCAGAACCAACTCCTTGTTAAAAACAAAACAAGTTACCAGAAGTTCTTTGTACACCTCTACCCTGATATAACATGACCCGATATAACACGAATTCGGCTAGAACGCAGTTCGGCTCTGGGGGTCGGGGTTGCGCGCTCCGGCGGGGCTGCGCGTCAGCGTGTCTGGCTCCAACACACTGCTCTGAGTGGTGTGTTAAGGGTGCTGGGCCGGGGCCGAGGGGTTGGATAAGGGGCAGAGGGTCTCGGGGGGCAGTCAGGGGACAGGGAGCAGGGGGGGTGGGATGGTTCGGAGGTTCTGGGGTCAGGGAACGGGGGCGTTGGATAGGGCGTGGGAGTCCTGGGGGGCTGTCAGGGGGCGGGAGTGTGGATAGGAGTCGGGGCAGTCAGGGTACAGGGAGTGTGTAGGGGGTTGGATGGGTCGGGGGATCTGAGGGGTCAGTCAGGGGGGTGGGAAGTGACTATTAATAATGGACATGCTCGAGGCCAAAGCAAGTTCGATATAACGTGGTTTCACCTATAACACGGTAAGATTTTTTGGCTCCCGAGGACCACGTTATATCTGGGTAGAGGTGTATCTCAGAAAGCGACCATAGAGGGCAAAGACGTGGGATGTCACCTTTAATTCTGGGTGTTTAACCCAGATATTTGAATGCCCAGACAACACCCTACTTCAACAGCAGCCATCGGCTGTGAGTTACAAGTGACACACACAATCATACAAAACACAGTATAGCAGCCAAACAGGCAGCGGGAAGGCATGTCCCGACCAATGCAGGGTTAAAGAATGAATGGTGAGGACAGATTCAAAAGGAAACCTTCATGAGAAGGGATCTCTGTAGCATAGATGGCATCATAAACGCTGTAGTTAAGGAGACAATCGCATCATTTTTTCCACTCAGCCCAAACCATCATACAATGCACAAAAATGAGGGATTTAGAGGGTAAAAAAAAAACAACCAAAAAACTTACAGAGACAACAGAGAGCAATTCTGATTTCCAAATGTAAGTCTGGGACCAGATCCTCACAAAGGCTTGATCCTGAATTATTTAAGTCCATTGGAATTTTGCCACTAGCTTCAGTGGGTGTTGTACCAAGCTGAAAATACACAGAGCACAAATCATGGGGTGGTGCCTTATGCTGGTGCTGCTCTGTGTATGCCTTCCCCCACATACTGTGTGTTAGAGCAGCCCAAAGACTGCTCTAATTTACACCTGCTTTCAACAACCGCAAAGGACTGAACAGCTTGCTTAGGATTGCATAGTTTAACTCTATCCTGACCACACACCCCTTTGTATTCACCACACCTCACTTTCTCTGACAGCAAAGAGGATATGGTGCGTAAAGCTCTTTTGTCAACTTTCGAATCAGACTTATCCTGAGCTAATGCCTCCCTGGACCATCGAACATACCTTTGCAGCCCAAGAGCCTCAGTGGCATGGTACAAATGATGCACCTGAGGGTCGTCATTTTAAAAGGGTTCTACAAAGCAAAGCAGTTGAGAGCCTGAAACAACCAAAAGGGTTTCAATACACCAAAGGATATTTCCTCAAATGAGCAGGAATAATAGGAGATTTCCCATCACAAAGTGATGTGCAAAGACCTGTGCATAACCCTGGGAGAAAGGAGAGCAAAGGCACTCATCATTATAAAAAAGCGGCTTATCACTGGATCCGGAACGGACACAGTGCTGACCGATAGTGGGGACAAATCCCGAAACACAGGTGTAGTTCTACAGTGGGTGGATCATAACTACTTCTGACAGATACCTGAGAGATCTGTCTCTTGTCTGCACTTTGGCAACACTTGTGATGCCAGTAATGTTTCACTGAATTGAACTGAAACTGAAAAATCGGAAGATGTTTGTCTATATCCCCTGATGACTGCTTTAAAAATTCTAACCACTGTGTGCAGAAACATTTTCATTACATTCAAGTCTAGCAATATCAGGGAAAAGAGTAACTGGGGGTTGGGGATGGGAAATTTAAACCGCTTCCAGCATTGAAAGCCTAGACACGACATTGGTATATTGCTGAAGAGTCAGGACATGTAACTGACCAATTCTGTTTCAATATCCAATTAAGATGAAATTGAGAAAAAATCATCATAAAAGTAAATCAGATAAAATTATTTCTTCCAGGTGCTATTAGCAACACAGATAAAAAATAAATGGGTTTACACATATTCCAAAATCAATGTTCTTGCGATGCAGGTCAGTTTATTAGGAAAGGCTGAAATTGGTAAAGATACATTGATTTTCTATGAATTAAATATCCGTAGGAAAAGACAACTGAAGTCATGCTCTGTCATAATGGGAAAATATTGATCTATGTAAGTGGACATCTGGGAAGAGCACCATGACTGACAACACAGCTCTCTGTCCCTTCTCGCCTGATCAACCCAGTCACAGTTTGAGAGTAAAAGTTCTTTTCATGCTTAGAAATTCACTGTGCCTGGAATGAAGAGTGACTCCAAAGGCTAGGCCTGTTTAAATTCAGCAAGGAGACAAATAAGAGGAGACATGATAGAGATACCAGAAATAGTGAATGACGCAGAGAAGGCAATTTTATCCTGTCTCATAATACAAGAAAGAGAGGGCATCCAGTGAAATCAAAAGTCAGTACATTTAAACCAGATGAAATGAAATCTTTTCTTCACACAATACATAGTTGGCTGGTGGAATTATTTGTCACAAGATATTAATGAGGCCAAAAACGTAACAGGATTAAGAAAGGGATTAGACGATGAGAACGTTTGGTTTGCCTCAGTCACAGTCCCTCTATGCACACCTAGGGAATGGGGGGGGGGGGCAGGAGGAAGAAAGCTGGTCAGGGGCTGGGGGGCAGCAATCTCCCTGTGCATGTGGCCAATTGGGAGTGAATCACGCACCTGCTGTGCCAGTGTCTAAATGGCCCACTTTGTCAGTGGGAATGGCCATAGGAGGCAGGTGAAACCTCCCCTTCTACCTGAGGCCCTGCCCCTACTCCTCCCCTTGCACCCCCCTTTGCCGTGGTCCTGAGCACCCCACACACACCCCCACACCTGGAGGGGCCCCGGCTGAACCACCCCGACCCCGAGCACCCGCTGGCCCCCAAGGCCGCCGGCTTTCAGGGAGAGGAGGAACGTGGAGGGGGGACCTGGCGGGGTGGAGATGAAGAGGGATGTGGCAGGCGGGGGGTCTTGTGGGGGAGGGGAGGAGGGGCGTGGTGAGTGGAGGGGACCTCCGGGGGTGGGGGGTGGGGTGGAGGACAGCAGGGACCGACTCACCTGGCAGCTGCGGGCAGTGGTGTCCTGGGGAAGGGGCAGAGCAGGGAGGGAAAGTGCAGGGGAAGCCACCATGGCCCAGGCATCGGGTGGCGGCTGTGCCAGGGGAGGGTCAGCCTTTCCCAACGGCTCCCTTTCCCACGTTTCTCTGGCGCTGTCCTGTGAAACAAAGTTACTTCAATTTCCCAAAGTAACTAACCTATTGGCTTCATTCCACCTTCTGGTCACAGGGCACATCTGTGTCTGACCTATATTGTTTGCCTGCCTACACTGTACACTCCTTGGACCACACCTTCCTACATAGGCTCATCTCTATACAGGGTGAGCATTCAGAACACTTCTTCCCAGCACTAAATGCAGAACATGCCATGGTATTTTCATGCCATGTTGTGGTCCTGTGCCATTGCGTTCCGGAGGGGCTCTCTGTGTGGATTCTCCTGCCAGATTCCCCCTTCAGCTCGACTGCCCTGAAAGCACTTGCCATGAAGGACGTAGCGGAGCAGAAAAGTCATTTCTACATTTGGAAATGTTGCAGTGACTAACACTGCAGGCTCTATGCACTGCAAGAGAAAAAAAAACGTATGGGGGTGGGGGAGGGAAATGACTCAGGCCTCATAAAATAAATGCTTTCTCCAAAACACAAAACTGATTTTGGTCCCAATTTACTGTTTCTTCTGGTGTTGGGATATTTGTGTGTGCGCTGGGGGGAGTGATTTTCCTACGAAATCAAAGGGTGATGTGTTAAGACATAATGTTTTAAAATAATTTTCTGCCTTCTGTCATAATTCAAATTATGCAAACACAGATTCCCTTTACTCTCTCATCAGACATCATTATGTTTTAAAATAATTTTCTGCCTTCTGTCATAATTCAAATTATGCAAACACAGATTCCTTTTACTCTCTCAACAGACATTATTCTAAATTATATTATATATATACACACACACACGCGTGCACACACATCCATCTCTCGCACATCTAAGGCCATTATTGTGCTAACTGAAAACCTCAAAATCTGTAATGAATTTATCCTCACAAAACCTCTGGGAGGCAGGGAAATGCAACTATCCCCATTGTACAGTTGGGAACTGAGGCACAGTGACTTGCCCAAGGTCACACAGCATGCCGGAGCAGAGCAAGATCTGAACCCAGCTTTCCTGGTACCAGGCTAAGGCCCTAATTCCTGGACCATTCTTCCTCTCCAATATAAATGTCCCTACACACATAGCCATTGACATCCTTTTTGGTAGACTCAGCAAAGAGGCCAAGGCTTGATTAGGCAAGGAGACCGAACTCCCCTCTTAACCCTAGAGGTCAGACATAAGGCACACGGACAGGACTCTTGCATTGCAACTGCCTCTGTTGCACTTTTTCTCTGCCTGTCCTGTGGTTAGAGAATTTCGTTCCCTCCGGTGCTCAGCCCAGCGCTCACTTCAGACGCACACTCACAATTGGTGCTAGATGACCTTCAGACATTTCCTCTTGGCTCCTCCAACTAGATGCTCAAAATGGGGAGTGAGCTAATTAGCAGGCAGGCTCCACAGCAGGCTTCGCTGCCTCGGACAACTCCAGTTGCCGAGGATGAATTTAATGTGCTGTTTGGAAGGACTGTAGGCAGCAGCCCTACCAGCTGAGCAACAAGGGAACCTGACTTGGTAGAGGAAGGACAATCTGCTTTGCTGGAAGTTGTCTTGCATCTAAAATCCCTTTGGGTCATCAGCTGAGCAACATCACTTAGTTCTGAGTTCCCAGCACTTTGCACTGCCCTTTTTCATCCCCGGAATACTTAAAGACCAGACGTGTGCCATTCAGGTGAAGGGGTCTGGCAGATGGGAGATAGCGTAGGAGAAGAGGTATATCCCGCTGGTCTCCCGATAGGTCATGCCGGTGCCGTGGGATCAGGCAGAGGATACTGAATGGAAGGTCAAGGGAGGGAGAGGCTGAAGGTCAAACACATCCTGCTTGCCCCAGCTCTCTTGCTAATTTGGCCAGCGTGCCCATCAAGCGGAAGAGCAAAGTGCTTTCGGTGCCGCTTTCCTGGTGGGCGGCAGTGACGGGAGGCAGTCCCAGGGATAGCTTTCCGAGCATGGAGCAGGTGCCAGCAGAAAGCTTTGGCAGCCGCAGAGTGTTGTGCTTGGGGAATTTCTGCAGCCGAAAGTGTTGGACTCGCTGCTGCAGTGAGATGACACCAGTCCTGCTGGTGACAATGAGCCTGACGAGGAGAAGCGAAGGTGTAAAAACAAGATGAAATCCAAGCTGCGTTTCTCCGAAGGGCAGGAAGGGTTTGCTGACGTCAGGGCTGTGTATGCTGTGCCCTAAATAAACAGAGAGAGAGAGACCACAAATTCACCTGGAAGCTACATTTCATGGCCTGAGAGCTCTGTACAGCTTGGCTTCAAACCGCACCTACCTTTTACCTTTGCACTGCCTTCAGAGCTGGAGTCTCTGTCCACTTTTGCATCTAGGGGCAGAGAGAGAACTCAGTGGTGGGCGCTGTCCTGTTAGAGCCTGATCCACACCGTGTTGCAGGAGGCCCTGAACCAGGTCACAAGATGTGGTGTATTCAGAGTTCAGCGTCCACTTCAGTCAGGAACAGACAGGTACCCCGGCTGACGGGGATGGGGCATAGGGTAAGGAGGAAAGAAGGGCTGGTGCGTAGGAGAAGAGAGATGGGATCTAATTAAACTAGGTGCCTGCCTCGCAGCTTTGGCTCCAGATGAGGTGAAAACAGTGGTGCAAGCAGGGTGGTACAGTCCGGTACACCATACCAATAAGCTCTACCGGAAAGACACAGGAGGAGCAGAACGTGGGGCTGCTGGGTGGCCCCCTGCCGGCAGCTCCTCTGGCATGGCTGTACTGCCTGCATCTCCTGTCTAGGGGATGGAATGAGGGGAGCAGAGCCCCATGGCTCTAAGTGATTTCCATTATATACAGGGTTTACAGTTTGGTTCAACAGTTCTCAGCACTCCCAGTGTAAAAATAGTTCCAGCACCCCTGGTCTGTACAGCAGTCCCGCCGGAGGACAGGGCTGGGGGAGGAGCTGCCGGCATGCGGCCGCCCAATGTTCTGTAGTTCAGGGCTCTCCTGGGAATTGCAACAGCGAAAGGAGCAGAACCCCACACCGGCAGCTCCTCCGGCGCGGCTGTACCGCCCCTACCCTTGCCCCCCCAGCCCTGTCCTCTGGTAGGGCTGCTGTACGGATCCCAGACAGGACTCAGCAGACGCAGCTGTGTGGAAGGGCTGGGGGAGGTATAACTGCATCGGAGTGCTGCTGGCATGGGGCCGCCAGGCGGCCGCACGTTCTGCTCCATCCTTCCCTGCGGTTCTGGAGAGCCCTGCAGTTGAGAAGTCTTCAGCGCCGTAGGAGGAGGGCAGAGCCCACCCCCCAAGTAACGTGGGATGGATCATTGGGAAGGGAGAGGGAGAGCACAGGGCCTGGGCTGGGGGCAGGGTGGGGTCATGTGAGGAGTCACGTGTGGGGAGGTCATGTGTCCCCCCACCCCTTAGCTCGTGCAGTGTACTGGTAAGAAATGAATTCGACTTGCACCACTGGAAGAATATATTTCCTCTAACGGCTATAGGTCTGAAATTTAAAATTCAGCGGGACAAATTCATCTTCCGTGTAACTTGGATGATTTCCGTGGCATTGCACCAGGGAAGAAGTTTGTCCATTGTGCTACAATATTATATATACGCACGTGTGTGCATTCATACATGCATACTAGCATACATACACACGAATTATTCACAAGCTTGCTGAGATAGGAAATTACACATGTGATTTTAAAAAACTGGCAACTCCAAATAAAAGTATCATGAGACTGCAGCCTGGCTCCAATATCATCTCCTCCTGGAAACCCCATCCAAGTTATGCTGTTCAAAAGGAAAAGGGGATTCCCCCTCCCAAGGCCCACGAAAAAAGAAAAAAAAGAAAGAGAAAGGAATCCATTAGTCCAGAGTAGAAAGTTCTGTTTCTCCAGGCTGTTCAGATGAGGAAAGAAACTTTCAAACCCTTCCTCTCGCCTGGGCCTTTAAAAACAACATAGTTTGAATTTCTCTAAACCCACCACTCAGTCAAGAAATGGTAAATAATATAATGATCCAAGGGAAAGCAAAGCTTTCTTGGGAAACGCCCCACAGGTACATAACGTGGATCTGGAATCCAAACAGGCCCTGTTTGGTGTTTTTGTTTTCCCCGCAGCAGTTTCTAAAGTGTGGAGGTGTTAGTAAATTGTATCCTGCTGCTTTCTGCTACACAGCTCAGCTTTTTCAGATGCATGGGGAGCTGATGAAATTTGCTAAGGGACTGCACTGGCTTCCTCAGACACTTTCTCTCCTTGGCTGATTTTCTGTTGACGCTTCTGGTGTGCCTTGCTAGCTCCCGACAGGGTTAATTTGCAGGTCCAACAGGGGAAATAAAATGCATCAGTGCCCCAGTTGCTTTCCTTTTGTCCTTGTTTGCTGTCCAGTTTGTGGGAGAGCAAATTCTCCCATAGGTTTAAGTGGCTAGCACAAGTAGCCAATTGCTCTAGAGCCCTGGAGCTAGATTCTGGCTCCTTCTCAGGCCCCTTCATGCCACTCCAGTGCCATATAAAAGCTCTAATAGGCTCGGGGAGCATTCTCCCGGTACAGGAACAGTGTGTGACTAATGTAAGTGATACAATTCTGCTCCCTCTCACTCTCCAGTATAGGGATGTATCAGAAGTCGGAGGTTGTAAAAGCATGGGCAGGAGAGGCAGGAGAGGGTGTGCTCAAAGCCCTCAGCACTGGGGGATTCCACGCTGCAGAGCAACCCAGTTAAGGGTGTGGTAAGTTAGAACAGCCTCCAGAGCCATTTTGGTCCCTGAAGCAGCCCAGAATGCAAAAAGCCCAAAAATGGCATAAAGACACCTTTGTCCATCCTCCCTCCCTCCCGAGCTGCATCTTCTTGACTGGGACTCTCAGGGGATACAGCCCAGAGCCTGAGCCCTAGCACTTCCTTCTCTCAAAGCGCCTTGTTTTCTCTTCACTGTTACCCTAAGTTTCCAAGAGATATTTCCCACTCCAAAGTATTAATTTGCCAGCCAAGGGAATAAGATGGCCTGAAAACGTCCTTTCCTCCAGCATTCACACCCACAGAGCCTTCCACCAGGCCTCCAGGTTCCTGAGGAAAGGATAGGTGAACTATAATCATCCTTTTATTTCATTATCATCATCATTACTTATCTGTATTATGATTCATAGATCCTAAGACCACAAGGGGCCACTGTGATCATCTAGTCTGACCTCCTGCATAGCACAGGCCAGAGAACTACCACAAAATAATTCCTAGAGCAGATCTTTGAGAAGAATCTCCAGTCGTGATTTAAACATTGCCAGTGATGGAGAATCCACTACAACCCTTGGTAAATTGTTCCAATGGGTAATTACTCTCCCTATTAAACATTTATGCCTTATTTTCGGTCTGCATTTGTCTAGCTTAAACGTCCAGCCACTGGATCGTGTTATACCTTTGTCTGCCAGATTAAAGAGCCCATTATTAAATATTCGTTCCACATGTAGATATTACAGATTGTAATCAAGTCACCCCTCAACCTTCTCTTTGTTAAGCTAAATAGACTGGGCACTTTAAGTCTATCACTATAAGGCAGGTTTTCTAATCTTTTAATCATTCTCGTGACTCTTGGATACCTGGGGGACCCCGACCAGAAATTGATAATGCTAAAGGAAAATCTTCATCATCGTCCTCTTCTTCTTCTTCTGTTGGTGGAGCTCCAACAGAAAAGGGAGGTGATGGTACCAGGGACATATAGATCTCCAAACATGGAGTAGAACTTTGTACTGATATGTGCTCAGTACCCACCAGCAGTGGGGACTCTGGATCAGCAGTCACCAGTAAGTCCTTTGTGTACCTTGTGGCATCAAATGATGTTGCAGTACCAAGTATGGTTGTGGCAGGGAGAAATGTTGCAGCATCAAGGGTTATTGCAATCCTGATAGACATTGTGGCACCAACGGATCAGTATGCTTGTCCTTGCTGGTCAATACCAATTATTTAGGGCACTTCGCAGATGGCACTGATGTGGTTGGAGGTTTACACAGTACCAAAGACCTCATGGGGTACTGGCAAAGGGGCTAAATTGGACAGGACCAGTCCTCTGTGTGTTCTCTGTTCATCATCAGTAGACAGTACCAAGGCCTCCCAAGAGTCATTCCTGGACTTAGAGCTGTGGGGATTTCCTGCTTCACTGCTACCATAGAAGCTTTTTGCTGCCATGCTACTGAGCCTCAAGGACATTCTCTCTGAGGCTGTCGACCCGGTCAGGGAACAAGGTCTTTTTGAGGAGCATCCCTTGGGAGGGGAATTAGAGCTGCTGTTCTCAGGATGTTTAGAGGAGGACTCTGAGGATGTCCCCTTTCTGGGAGAGTGCTGGGCTGAGGTTGAAGGGGCACTAGAAGGCCCTGGGGAGTGATGAACAGAGCGGTTCTCCTGACCTGGCTCCAAAGCGGCATGAAGGGAACATTCCATCCTCAGAAGTTGCAGCCTGCTTTCTTGGCTCTTCTGAGCCCTAGGTTTGAGGACTCAACAGAACGGATACTTCTGAGGGATGTATGCCTCTCCCAGGCAACAGCTGCACATCAAGTGTCTGCTGCTGATCGGGACAGCCTCTCTACATGAGAGACAATGTCTAAACCTTGGTGAACTGGGCATGCCTCCCCACAGGGTGGATTTCCACGGAGAAAAAGAAAACCCTTTAAAAAACCACTACAAACAACGACTACTACAAACTAAGAACTAGCTAGCTAGCTAAGTTGGGATAAACAAGCACAGCAAAAGACAAGGCAAACACCAAGCAGATACTCCAAGTGCTGACTCAACCCAAGACAACCTGATATGGCCTCCGTGCAGGGCCCGAGGCTATCAGGCACTTGGCATGGGCTGAATGGACAATGGTGATGAAAATCTCTGGTCAAAGGTATGTGGGGCACGCTTGCACCTGAAGTGGAGCACTCCTAGGGGCAGAACTTGAAGAAGAAGCACATACATTCCCCTCCTCCCTGTCCCGCACACTTCCAGCCTATCCCTTCACCCCCATCGAGCAGGTCAGTCCGACCATTTACTTCCTTCAGCACACTGGTCAGATTAGGGGGCTGTCTGTCATGGATATCTGTGGTAGGATATTATTCGCCAGGGTGGACTCTTTTACAGGCTGGATATTGTTTTGGCTCCAGGTGACGCTATTATTTTCACACGAAAAGCAGCTTGCTCTTGCTGTTGTCACAGGCCCTTACAATGTTTGTCTATGCTCTGTTTTCATTGTTGGCTCCCCCACATTGTCAGGGCTGCTCCTCTGGGATGCACAGACTCTCAAGTTGTGTTTTGCTGGGGCAGACTCTTTTGTTTCCAGGGCTGGAGTTCTGGAGCTAGCCGGCACAAGAAGAGAAGTCACAAGAATGCAGGAGTCGCTCATTAAAACAAAGGATTCACCGTGGCTTGAAAACATGCTACTTTGGGGCACCCAATCTTGCCTCAGCCAATTGTTATTAAATATTTATATTGTGGTAGCACCAAGGGGGTTCAATCAAAAACAGGGCCCCACTGTGCGAGGTGCTAATCAAACACACAGTCAGAGACAATCCCTGCCTCAAAGAGAAGAGCTATCCATCTAAACAGAAAAGACACAGTACAAGAAGAAACAGAGGCATAGAGCAGCGATATGATTGCACAAAATCTCACAACAGGTCAGAGCTGGGAGCAGAAGCCAGGCCTCCTGAGTGCCTGTCCAATGCCCTGTTCATTGGGCCACAGTTCCTATTTACTAGACCATGGTTAGCAATGTAGGAGTGACATTCATAAATGAATACAATGGCCCTGAACCTAGCTGCACTGTGGCTGATTTACACTGCACCACCAGTGTAGAAGGGGCATAACAGGCCATGGGAGGATCACCACAGTGTAGGGGGTTCCTTTAGTAGCACAGCACCATTGTAGCATCCCCTTTCACCCTGCCACCAGTTTAGGGGATGTGGCAAGGGGAAGTGACCTCCTGCTGCACAAGTTATAAGCTGCTGGCAAATGCTGCTTTCAGTTCTTTTTGCTTCTCCTTCCCCTACCAAAGGGCAATGGGATGAGTGTCCATGTGCACTTCCGACAATGACTTATGCCAGTCCACCAGGATTTACATTCCAAGAGCCTACAGTAAGTACAGAATTATTAATGGGGCTCAATAGCCAAGACGTGGCTGGTTAAAAAAAATACCACCACAATATTCCTGCTATAAAGGATCTAAATGGGACTCAGATTCAGTCTAGCCTCAGAGTAAATGCCCTGACCTGCTGTTCCCTGCTTTGTAACCCAAATTCAGCTATAATCAATTACTGCGTGAAATGCTCATTAAATATACAGAGAAAGCCATCGCGCATGAAAGGCCTCCGACGGTAACTGATGCACTAAAGCAGCCCGGGAAGCTCCTTTTTCTTACTAAACACCAATTGTAATCCTCGGCAGAGAGATGCAGTCTCTGCAGTGTGTGCTGGTAACCTTGAATTCACATTAAAAAGTGTATCTAAACTTTGCCTCCCCAGCTGAATAGTCAGTGAAGTCACTTTTATACAACTGGCTGTGTTATCTTCCCCTCCTGCCCCACCCACCTTCTCCCACCAAATGTTTCTACTCTATCAATAAGGATCAAAGGATTGACCACTGGAGTCAAAGGCAAAACTATTGCAACGAATGGGTCAGGACTCGCCAGCGTGCGCCAGCGTGTCTAAAACAGAGAGCTAGAGACACCCACTGATCCTCAGTTGATGTAATTCTGGGTAGCTTTTGATTTACACAACTGAGGATCTGGCCTAGAGAGAGACATCTGTCATAACAAAATGTTTTTTTTATTTACAAGATCAATTGTTGGGCCCGAAACAAAATTACATCTTAGCTTCAGTGCACAGAAGGGAAGAGGGGAGCAGGGAGAAAGGGAAAACTTCAATCTATAAAGACCAGAACAGCAGGGAAGGTCCCTTATTCCAAGCTACTTCAGAAACATCTTGGTTGTCGTTACAATTACTGCCCACCCCTGCCCATTAAGTCAAAGCAGGGCTTTTTAAAACAAAACCCAGCTTTGTTCTTGGTTTCAGCAGCTGCAAGAAAAATCCCCATTCTTCTCATTTGAGTGCCATTGAGGGATGAAAGAAAACCTCCCTTATGCCAGAAGAGGGCACTTTAACTACAGGCAACTATGAGCTATGCTATGTGGTGCTGACCCAGGAAGGAAAGCAAGGTGGGGGAAAGAGAAACTGCTTAACTCTACCGGAAAATAACTACAGGGAGGTGGAAAGATGCACTAAGCCAGTGGACCTCAAAATCTCCCCTTGAGAATTGACACTGAGTGTTCGCCCTCAGAGTGTTTTCCTCAGTGCTGCTCGGGAATCCCTAGTCACAAGAAACACTGATTTATACCCCTGGGCCGCATGGATCCTGCATTCTGGAACTTATTTTGAGAAAGAAAAACACATTCCTTTCCCTGATTACTCAGTATGTGAGTCATAAGTAAGGGAGATGAGAAAGAAGGGGAAAGAGAAAGAATGATGATCCCATATGTGTTAAAGTCAGATCTGAACATAGCAATTTTGTTGTTTAGTATAGCATGCTCCCTCCATGCTGAATTCAGGTCTGACTGGAGACTGTTTGAAGTAGGATCACTCAGAGTTAGGGCTGGTGTACCCCAGTTCATAAATGCCTGTAGTTGTCAAACGCCCAGATTTGCACAATCTAAATTACCAGTGGCTTGCTAAAATGGTGTAGTCCATTTTAGCCTTCAAAGATTCTAGACACATACCTAAACCAAGCACGGATAAACTGGGGCTAAAAGGTGCATTTCTCAGATGGAGCTGGCAGCTGCCTTAGTTTATTGGCAGATCATTTATCATCTCAAGAAAAATATTGATGGACCTTAAGATTCAGACGCTGTCAGTTGAAGGAGTGCTACCGCTGTAGGCTGGCTGGGGGAACAGCCAACAAAGCATATTCCACCTCACAGAAAGGCAAGGGACAGCCTGTGAAGAGAACTCATTAAATGTGGAAGATGTGATGAAAGGGTAGGTGTACCATGAGGATGGCAACACATCAGCCCAGTAGGGGACCAGGCTAAAACTTTCAGCACAGCTCTGACATTCAGAAACATGGTGGCAAATCCTGGGCATTAGATCTCTGCTACAGCAAACGATACCAAACATTTCCTCAAGGGGGACTGTCACTCACAAGCAACTGTATTGTGAGGCCGAGGGGTTCGTAAGCTGATTCCAGATCTCCTGTGTTCTTCAACAGTGGATTTGCTCAACCACATTTCAATCAGGAGAGCAGAGGCAATCCTTCTGCTATTGTACAATTTCCCATGGTGCCAGCAAAATATTTTAGAACATCTATGTGATGGGTTGGATCACAGAATCCCCCTTTGGGACTGCCACCTGATATGCTGAGATGACCCCTGAACCTGTTTTCCCCATCATCTTGGGACTTCAGTGCCCTGCCTGGTTGTGCCAGACAAGCTAGCCTGCTGCAAACATAGACCCAGGTCTGAACCACATCCCTCAAAAGCGGCAAGCTTAACTGAAAACAGCTTGAGAAGTGCTCCTGTCTCCAGCACTCAGATGCCCAGCTCTCAATGGGGTCCAAACCCCACATAAAGCTGTTTTACCCTGTATAAAGCTTATACAGGGTAAACTCATAAATTGTTTGCCCTCTATAACACTGATAGAGAGATATCCACAGCTGTTTGCCCCCCCCCAGTATTAATACATACTGTGGGTTAATTAATAAGTAAAAAGGTTTCAGAGTAGCAGCCCTGTTAGTCTGTATTTGCAAAAAGAAAAGGAGTACTAGTGGCACCTTAGAGACTAACCAATTTATTTGAGCATAAGCTTTCGTGAGCTACAGCTCACTTCATCGGATGCATTCAGTGGAAAATACAGTGAGGAGATTTATATACACACAGAACATGAAAAAATGGGTGTTATCATACACACTGTAAGGAGAGTGATCACTTAAGATGAGCTATTACCAGCAGGAGAGCAGGGAGGAGAAAACCTTTTGTAGTGATAATCAAGGTGGGCCATTTCCAGCAGTTAACAGGAACGTCCGAGGAGCAGTGGGGGGTGGGGAAATAAACATGGGGAAATAGTTTTACTTTGTGTAATGACACATCCAGTCTCAGTCTCTATTCAAGCCTAAGTTAATTGTATCCAGTTTGCAAATTAATTCCAATTCAGCAGTCTCTCATTGGAGTCTGTTTTTGAAGTCTTTTTGTTGTAATATTGCGACCTTTAGGTCACTTGATCTCAGACCTAAAGGTCGCAATATTACAACAAAAAAACTTCAAAAACAGACTCCAATGACAGACTGCTGAATTGGAATTAATTTGCAAACTGGATACAATTAACTTAGGCTTGAATAGAGACTGAGACTGGATGTGTCATTACACAAAGTAAAACTATTTCCCCATGTTTATTTCCGCCCTTCCACCCCCCACTGCTCCTCAGATGTTCCTGTTAACTGCTGGAAATGGCCCACCTTGATTATCACTACAAAAGGTTTTCTCCCCCCCCCCCCCACTCTCCTGCTGGTAATAGCTCATCTTAAGTGATCACTCTCCTTACAATGTGTATGATAACACCCATTTTTTCATGTTCTGTGTGTATATAAATCTCCTCACTGTATTTTCCACTGAATGCATCCGATGAAGTGAGCTGTAGCTCACGAAAGCTTATGCTCAAATAAATTGGTTAGTCTCTAAGGTGCCACTAGTACTCTTTTTCTTAATAAGTAAAAAGTGATTTTATAAAATACAAAAAGTAGGATTTAAGTGGTTCCAAGTAATAACAGACAGAAGAAAGTGAATTACCAAGCAAAATAAAATAGAACACGCAAGTCTCAGCCTAATAGAGTAAGAATGTGATTACAGATGAAACCTCACCCTCAGAGATGGTCCAGTAAGCTTCTTTTACAGACTAGTCTCCTTCTAGTCTGAGTCCAACAATCACTCATGTCCCTATGGTTACTGCCCTTTGTTCCAGTTTCTTTCAGGTATCCTTTGGGGGTGGAGAGGCTATCTCTTGAGCCAGCTGAAGACAAAATGGAGGGGTCTCCCAGAACTTTATATAGTTTCTTTCTTGTGGGTGGAAACCCCTCCCTCCCCCTGTGTAGAATCCTCTCTATAAGATGGAGTTTTGGAGTCACCTGGGCAAGTCACATGTCCATGACTAGGTTCTCTACAGGAATGTTCCCAGGAAAGCTCAGATGTGGATTGGCGTCTATCAAAGTCTATTGTCAGATTAAGTGTTTCTTGATTGGGCACTTACTGAGAATAGTCTTTTCTCAAGAAACTGACCAAATGCTTCACTGGGGCTACTTAAAACCAAACAAGTACACAGCCAATATTCATAATTTCAAATACAAAAATGATACATGCATACAAATAGGATGAATATATTCAGAAGATCATAACCTTTGCAGAGATATGTTACATGGCATATGTAGCATAATACATATTTCAGTTATGTCATATTTATATTCATAAGCATATTTCTATAAAGCATTACGGGGTGCAACATCACAATCTACTCTAAAAGATTCAGCCAGCAGCCTCACATAGTGCCTTCCCCCAGTCCTAGGGAGCACTGAGCAAGGGTTTTTTAAAAGATCCATTCAACTTCCTCCTGGGAAGCCCAAAAGGGGCATGTCCCTCTCTCCACATATGCACACAGAGCTCCCATTAAAACCATTGAGATGGACAGTCACACACTATAAGGAGAACAAAATTCTAAGATGTTTGCCATTTTCATTTCAGCCACCTTAATGTGAATGTAGACCATTTATCCAAGTGGAGCTATGTGATTTGGGATTTACAGAAGAGAGGGGTGTATTGAGATCCACCCCAATATTTCCCCGGATAAAACCTCTGGGTAGACAAGGCAGGTTTGTGCTTCTGATGCACATTACACTTAGCTGCCTTACGGATGATTCTTAGTTAGAATTCAGCAAGTGATCTACAAAATATTTTTTATTGTGGGGGAGGGGGAAGCAGCAATGGATCAAGGCCTCCCAACTGAGATTTTGCAGTGGCCATCCACAGTAGCTGGTTGTCTGGGTATTGGGTAATTGTGAGAGCAGTAGTTGTGGACTTGTGGAATCGAGACAGGAGTTAAATTGTGGGACTGTTATGTCAAGAGGTCAATGGAGGCTGAAGGCTGGAAGTGGCTGATGTGTTGTGGATGAGTGCTCTTGTATAGGTTAGCATGTGAGAATGAGCAAGCCTTGTATTGATTTAGCTTGGCATTTGTGAGGCTGCCTTACTGCCAAGGACAGCAAAGCAGCAGTGCCCAAATCCCACTGACCTTCAGTTGGAGCTGAGTGCCTGACTCCTTCAGCCCCTTGGAAAATACTGCCTAAAGGACTGAGCTGACTCCTTGTGACTTCAGTGGCCTCTGGATCAGGCCCTAAACCCTGGGACTGGAAAAGCACTGTGGGATACATGTGGATTTCTTAAGCTCATGATGGATCACACCATGTGTTTTACTGGAACACAGAGGGCCAAATCCCATCCAGCTTATTCACATAAAGCTTCCCATTGGTATCAGCGGGAGTTTTGCTTGAGTGAGGTGGGCAGGCTATTTGTGCAAATTGTTATATGCGTTACACACAGGTCTGGCATGATGTACCCAAATTATAAACACAGGGCTCGATTCTCCACTTCTTAGCCACTTGTATAATGACTTTCCACTGGGCAAAGTGGGTGTAAAATATTACAATTTCAGGGCAAATTTACAGAGAAGTCTGATTCGGCAGCACTTTATACCCCGTGTGCCCAGGAACAAACACATTTTCCGTTTCCTTGCCCCTTGGGTGTCAGGCCCATTAAAATACAAAGATAGCACTGCTGAACTAGATCAAAGTTAGCAGACTGGTTTTGTTAACCACTGAAAATCCCTCTGTTTATTTGCTGTGGTATTTTCTGCACTATATATGGTCTGTATGAGAGAGATGGATGGGACTGCTGTAAGAAGGGACTCCTGAGATGCTTTTACAAGAAACTCCCTCTGTTCGGTCCAGTCACGTGATGAGAAATTTAGCCTTGGCATAAACAGATGCACTGACTTTCCTGGGAAGGTCCCTGCTATACCTCAATCTCTCTGTCTTGGTTTCCCCAAGACTAGTATCTGTCTTGCATGATGTTCTGCAGTGTTCTTAGTTAAGGTCTGCAGAACATCTTAAGATGAAAGCTGCTATAAAAATGTGAAATATTAACTGATTGCATTCACCAAAAGATTAAAAAACAGATGTGAACTCTCTGGGGGCTTTGGAATTTGGGACTAAATAATATAAAGTAAGGGACAACTTAAGCTCCAAATCTTATAATTCCCTCTGTCATCACAGAGCCCTGCTGAGCTGTCTGTGTAGAAAAGGGAGGAACAGAGGGGATAGCCTGCAGATCTAGGTGGAAGAGATGGAAAATGGTAAATAGTGTGGTGTGGATGAAAAGCAGCTATTGCTAATGGCTGAGAATGAGGGAAAGAACTACGGTCTTCAAAAAGTATCAAGAGATACAGACAGGAAGGGGAGTGCAAGAGCCAAGGTAGAAACTGATGCAAGCGGAGAGGGGAAAAGCCAGAAAATTAAACACTGAGGACCCAGAAACAAGAGAGGCAGGTACAGAAAAAACAAGGCCACAAAAGAGAGAGAGAGAGAGAGAGAGAAACTGGGAAGAGGAAGAGAGTCTCACAGACATGGGGAGTCTGGTGGCACCTTACAGACTAACAGATTTATTTGGGCCTAAGCGTTCGTGGGTAAAAAACCCACTTTACCCACGAAAGCTTAGGCCCAAATAAATCTGTTAGTCTTTAAGGTGCCACTGGACTCCTCATTGTTTTGGTGGATACAGACTGACATGGCCACCCCCCTGATACTTCACAGACATCAGCTAGTCTACACTTAAAAGTTAGGGCGACACAGCTCCTGTGCTCAGGGGTGTGAAAAATCCACTCCCTGAGAACTGTAGCTACGCCAACCTACCCCCCTGTTTATATGTGGAAGAATTCTTCTGTTGACCTCACGACCACTGCTTAGAGAGGTGGATTACCTACAGTGATAGAGAAACCCCTTCCATTGCTTTACGAAGCGTCTACATTATGGCCCTAAGGCAGCATAGCTGAAGTGCTGTAGTTGTGACATTGTAGCTCTTGTAGTGTAGACATGGCCTGTAGAAGAGGCATCGCAATTCCTCCATTTCTGACTTCAAAATATGCCGCAAACCCTGATTCCAATGGGTTATTTTCTTTTTACCCCAGGAGAGCTCAGCGACATCTCAAGCCAACTCCCACCCCAGACCTTCAGTTCTATGGAAGTGACCCTATCGCTCGTATTAAACTCGCTCCTCTCAGACATGTCCAACAAATTGTTAATATCTTTTAAGTCCTGCTCTCCCTTGCCATGCAGATTAGCCTTGCCCTTTCCGTCGCACTTAAGTTTAGCAAGTGTTACTAATAGGAATTTAACGTTTACCAAAGAATTATTTTAACTATAGGTCTAATAGAATTTTTATGGTGCTCTGAACACCCAAGAGCTTAGCTATCAGAGCCATGTGCTTAGTTTCCTCTGAAGTTGCTTATAAGACAAATGAAAGATACAAGTTTATAGAAAAGTATGTTCATAATGGAAATGTACAAGACTTTAAAAGTCAACTCCCCAAGTGAAGCAGCAGGGCCCGCGGAGAGAGTTTTCCCCCCTATTTATGTCACAGCCATAACTCCATGATTACTCATGCACTAAACTTTTCCTTCCCGTCCCCATAAGTCGTTCATAAAAGGGTATTGTTCAGGGCAAGGTCTGGCTAAGGTATATGCTATCTTCTCTTAGGTTTAAAAGAATATTTATCGGTAAATCCTGTCGGGGTTTTTAAAAATTATTATTAAATGGTAAATTTCACAAGCAAACAAACCATAATGAGTTACGGAGTCTTTCTCTTCTAGGTCGCTGGTTTAAATCTGGCCTGGCTGGTCACAATCAAAACCCATTGTTCGGTGTTGATGGCTGATGTGGAACGAGCTGACAACTATTTTAATCAGTTCCTAGACGACAGCAAATCCCCAGCACAATCTGGCACTCGTTAGCACGCATACTGGCAGTCACAACAGAAAAACTAAGGGCATGAGACCCTGCAAGCTGCTGGGCTCCCCTAGAGCTGGTCAGCTAGGGCACCTCACTGGGCCTGGAGAACGAACCAGCACTGGTCTGAAGTCTCTTGGTGGGGGAAGCTTGCCTTGCCACCATCCAAGAAGCCCCTGTGCTGTGACAAGGATGATGAACAATTAGGATTATTGAAGTGGCGCTTGTGAACCCAAGATATCTCAAGTGCTCATACTGTTGCTGACCTAAAAAAGTAAGGGACCGATCCTGCAGGATGCTAAGCACCTCCTGAGAGTTCAACAGCATGCAAGGATGCTGAGTGTATCTCAGAAGGTCAGATCCTTAATTTGCAAACTGACTTGTAGTTTGATTTAAAACAGGCCTCATGTAGGAAGAAGATTCCGTGATTCATAGAAGGGATCATTGTGATCATCTGGTCTGACCTCCTGTATAATACAGGCCATAGAACTTCCACAAAATAATTTTGAGAGCAGACCTTTTAGAAAAACATTTAATCTAGATTTTAAAATTTATATGTGATGAAGAATCCACCACAACCCTTGATAAATTATTCCAATGGTTAATTACTCTCACCATTAAACATGTATGTCTTATTTCCAGTCTGAATTTGTTTAGCTTCAACTTCCAACCATTGAATCGTGTTATACCTTTGTCTGCTAGATTGAAGAGCCCATTATTAAATATTTGTTCCCCAGGTAGGTACTTTTAGATTGTAGTCTGTCATCATAAGGCAGGTTTTCTAATCCTTTACTCATATCTTGTTGCTCTTCTCTGAACCCCCTCCTGTTTATCAATATCTTTCTTGAACTATGGACACCAGAACTGGATGCTGTATTCCAGCAGCGGTCTCACCGGTGCCATATACAGAGACAAAATAACCTCTGTACTCATAGTCGAGTGTCCCTTGTTTATGCATCCCAGGTTTGCATTAGCTCTTTTGGCCATCGCATCGTACTAAGAGCTCATGTTCAGCTGTTTATGCACCACGAGCCTCAAATCTTTTCCAGAGTCACTGCTTCCCAGGCTAGAATCCCACAGCCTTTAAGGATTGCCTCCATTCTTTGTTCCTAGAATTTATATTTTGCTCTATTAAAACACATATTGTCTGGCTGGCCCATTTTACCAAGTGATCCAGATCTCCCTCTGTCAGTGACCTGTCCTCTTCATCATTTACCACTCCCGCAACTTTTGTGTCATTGCAACTTTATCAGTGACGATTTCATGTTTTCTTCCAGGTCAGTAATAAATATGTTAAATAGTGCAGGGCCAAGAACAGATCCTTGAAGGACCCCACTAGAAACTCAAACACTCAACGATGATTCCCTATTTACAATTATATTTTAAGATCTATCAGTTAGCCAGATTTTGATCCATTTAATATGTGCCATGCTAATTGTATATCATTCTAGTTTTTTAATCAAAACAGAATAGTTAATTGTACAACACTGTGGTGTCAATTTCCAAACCAACATTTACAGCTATAGCCCCATGGCTCCCATTAGAATGGTAATGGGAGTGATTAAGTCTCCAAGCAGTGCTTTGAAAATACCATCCGGGATTAATGCATTACAGTTCAGCAAAATACACAATTTTTCCCTTCTTGAACATTTGTAACAGACACGTTGCACTCCCATAGCATCTTTCAGCTGAAGATACCACAGTATTTTAGGGTGCGGATTCCAAAGGACACATTACAGAAATTATAGACATTGCTGACTTGATTATAGTCAACAGTTTTAATTTGCATTTTAACCTGACACTGCCAGCCACTGCGTGTGTAGACTTATGTAGTCAATGACACAGACAGCTAGATAAACAGATCAACATGGAAACACACAGACTAAAACCCTCTTATAGGGAAGTTTTTCTTACAGCTCCATTCTATGCAGAAAATCACTCTGTGGCGAAAAGGAGTTCGCAGATTGCAACATTGTAGCTTGCTCTGGACTAGCATTCTACCACACTTCACTAAACAGAGTTTTATTAGTTTTTAATTTGCTTTGAGCAGCTCTCCCTATATACACCCTATATGAAGAAACAGGCAGATTCCTTCTGGGTATCAGCCAACAGCTGCAACCCTGAAAATGTCAGCTTCTTATATCATTAACTGAGTTTCCATGGTGCCCCGAGGCAGAGAAATTGATGCTTGACAGCATTATCACTATAAAGTAACTTTACAACTCTATAATTTAACTCTATGCTTTCAGTGGTATTAAGAGTGTTTGACATTATGGCTGTAAACTCAACACCGTTTCTCCCTAGGTGGGGGTGTGAAGGGGGGTTGCTTTTGTTGATCTGAGACAGAGTTTGAAGCAAAGGTGCCGAGGAAGATTGTGGAAAAAGGTGGGCCAACAAGCACTTTCACCCCATCATTTGTCTTACCAGCTAAGCTTCAACAATGGCGTTCCTTTTTATGGGAATCTGATGTCTAGTTTTAACTGCCCTTCCTGCTCAGCTCTCAGTAGGGAGCTTCCCACAGGCAGGTGTAACAAGGACCAGAGCAGATGGATGAGAGGGAAAGACAGGGGCTCAGCAAGTACAGGTTGGGTCTTATTGCAGGGAACGGGTGGGGACTGATTTACAGATACCAGCTGTGGTAGTCTCTCTCTCTGCCTTTCCTTCCATGCAGTTTTACAAGCAATAATCTCAAAAATACAAGCCATACAGTGCAGACCTCCCTGCTTCAGTTTCTGGTTGGCTACTTCCTTCTCCCTAATTAGCTCCCGGCTGGTAATGCTTCCCTGAATGTCTGGGAATTCCCCCCCAATGCCCCAGCATATCGTTAGGCTTTGGGAAGCCTTCTTCTAGGGACCCCACTGAGGCGGTAGAGGCAAACAGGTCATCAAGACCCCTGTAAGGGCACCAAAAGACCTGTGCTCCCCATTCTAGGGGATCATTAGTGTATCTCAGAAATCTCTCTGTCCTGTGTTACAACGTGTGCCCTGAGTTCATGTTCTATTATATATTGTCTAAGTTTATAGCTATAGTTTTTCATGTCTGAATGATTATACATGTAATTTTTTTTCCTGGCACAGGTGGAGGATAGCTCCTCTAAGCCATTAACTGGGATCCTACATGCTCTTTCTGAGGAATCGGTATGCACACTCATACCTCCTCAGGCACTAAAGACCATATTCCTTTCCTATGGCTCAACTTTTCCC
The DNA here is from genome assembly GCF_965140285.1 of Lepidochelys kempii. Classification (NCBI taxonomy): domain Eukaryota; kingdom Metazoa; phylum Chordata; order Testudines; family Cheloniidae; genus Lepidochelys; species Lepidochelys kempii. The sequence continues at coordinate 100,302,111 of NC_136387.1, read as the reverse complement.
CATGGGACCTTTGCTTCTGAGCCCTCCTTCCGCTAACTTTTAGCTATTAAATATGGGTGAGCCAAGTAATTGCAGCTGTACGCCAACAATTTTCAGTCAGTCTAAATTTTCTTAGTTATGAGTTTCAATTGCCCAAATAAAATGACACTGACTCATCTAAATTTTCATTTTGCATGCGTAGACACAAATGCACACACAGATTTCTATGGTGTGAATACATCTTGCACGTCCAAAATCATCTGGGAGATTTGGCATAATATGGAATTATGCCTTAACTTATTTTTTAAGGGGTGCACCTGTTAGAGTCTCTCCCAATACACCCAGTGAAATGAAAGATATGAAGCCATCTTTCTTTGTAAATCTCTTCAGCTAGGATGTTAAACAGGTCATAGTATAGATTTCATTCCTTAATTGTATACTACAGTGAAAAGTCTTTACTAGAAATAATATTAATAATACTTAGTGTTTGTCCAGTGCTTTTCACCTACAGATCACCAAGCATCTTTCAGCGGAAGATAAGTATCATTAATCTCATTTTACGGATGAGGCAGAAAGATGAAATGATTTATTCAAAGCCATACAAGGATTAGAACTCAGGTGATCAGACTTCTAAGCCTGTGTCCTATCCACTGCACCATACAGAAGAAATTCCAGCAAGCAAAGCTCTATTTAGCTGGGTTTGATTGTAAGGAATTGAGCATATCCAGCTCCTGCTGAAGGGAAGTAATTGTACAGATGTAAAATAAGAAGTGACATAACCAGGGTGATGCGCAATATGGTGGCCCTGGTGCCGCCATAAAATGATGATTCCTATGGCTGAGACTGCCAGACCGCTTTGATCATGACAAGACGATTATCAAGCCCGCTCCTGCAAATCCTCGCTCATGTAAATAGTCCCATTTCAGAATCGGGCCCTTAGTTTTTAAGGGTGTATCCCCTTTGCGCTCTCCTTTTATTCTTTTTACAGCTCCCTATGGGCTGCCTACATTACAGTCTGAGATCCACTTTAGAGGTTCAAGAAAGGAACCCCAATGAGTTAGAACATCATCAACATGAGACAGAGAACCTGGCGCTGCTCCCTTGACAGCCCATTATGGGTCAAAGTTCTGATGTATGTGGGATCCGAGCCAGGTCGTGCTGCATCCCTAAGGGTAAGGAGTTCTGTGAGCACTATCAGAGCTAGCGAGTGGAGAGCCGGCAATTCGTTATCCCCCCGACCCAGTAACGAGAGGGACAGAATTATCTAGGCTGCTCATCTGATGATCCTTTGGTGAGCACATAAAAAGCCTTGTGTCATAAGCCCTACAAATGCCTAGTGTTTGTTTAAGGGAAGCATATCCAGCTCCTTTTAAAGCATTTTTACCTGGTGTTGAGCAGACCCTTACGTTTTTAATCAGCTGCTACCAAACGCCATGCATGTGTGAGAGAGGTTTTAAGTGGACAGAGAAAACCTTGTTTATTTCCAGGCAAGCCCACAATTTCACAAGTCTAAAATCCTCTTATTATGCCTTGCAAACACAGGCCTTTCACTGTTATCTACAGTACATGTTATCATAGGGTACGCTGCAGAGCTGAGCTTACAGAATATATCCCTGGTGTTTCTGGTAAACCAGCTACATATCAGTTAGAAGCAGCTCCTACGAGCCAAACATGTATTTCTGAAGGAAGAAAATAATGAATATATAATAGGAAATGCAGGAAGCTATGTTGGTGCAAGGTTGTCTGTAGAGCGAGACTAAGGAAAGGCAAAAGTTAACATTCCTGCTGCAATGTTAATCCAGGCCTGGTGCACGTTGGTGATATGGTTTATTCCGATGGTTATAAGAGACCAAGATTTTAGGTCTCAAATGTTATTGTTGATGTCCTAAAATGTACACCCCAAAACATATAGCACATCTAACGTGGCTGAGGTAAGAGCCTTTAATCTTGTGTTTCCTTTTTATTTCAACCATGCAACATCAGAGCCAAATTCTGACCTTGGTTTCACCAGTGTAAATCAGAAGTAACCTACTGCCTAGTAAAGGTGGTATTTATTTAGTGGGAGCATAGTAGTGGATTTTAACTCTGTTTAAGTGAGCAGAGAATGTGACTTTTACCATTATATGAACTTTAACAAAACAATATCTTTATTTTTGTGTTTTTAAAGAAAAAGAAGCAAAGCAAAACCAAACAACAACAAAAAAACAAAACAAAAAATCCTCAGGATATTGGCCACGCTAAATGATATTAGAATTTAAGTAACACCAGTTAGGTTTGAAGTTCACACATCTCTAAGAGGTGTCCATCTATCTAGATAATTATGAAAATGTCCTCGTAATCACAGAACTTTGAGCAAAGTACATGACTTAATGTGACTAGCAAAATGTAAACATACGCCTAATACAGCTAGACAGAAGTTCAAATAGACTATAGAGTCGATGACAGTGCCCTGAAACTGCTCTAAAGAAACATATTATTGACATAAAAAGATCTTTTCAACCAATAACAGAAGAGTGAGATATGTAGATATACAGTACCACATCACTATTGTGAACTTATTTATCATGCACATTGAAGTTGCAACAGCATAGCCAATGTATAGCATTTTGTGCCAAGCTCATGAAATAAAAAGATTAAATTCAATTAGCTCAGTCTATCCATCTGTAAAATGGATTTAATTAGACTCAGCTACCTTATAGGAATATGAGGTCTAATTCATGTTAACAGAGCATTTGGAGATTCTCAGCCGTCTAGCCCCAGGAAATTGTATGATTATTATTATTACTTGCGGGACAAAATCCATGAGTTCATGTGGGGCCAATTATGAACGCTGAAACAGGGGACAGGCCCTTGCAGTCTCTACTCCTGGCTACAGAGTTCAATGGATCATAGGCACAGCTTCAGCCAAGTATTTGTCAAGCCAAAACTGGAGGGTTTGCAGAATTCTCGTTACGACATATTGCTGCCCAATAAGGCGCTGATCCCACCCCTATTCAGTAAAAAATACACCCCTGATTCAATGGATCAGGCCCCCAGAGACAAGTCTTTAAAGGGAGTTACTGTATCACAGCATGTTCATTTCAGATTTGCTGAGCACTTGAACTCACCTGAAAGTGTTGGGACTCGTTATATTTTCTTAGTCTGTTTGCTTGACATTCTCCTTGGATGCAACCAGATAACAAAAGCGCTCATCTCCTCGGAGGTTAAGCGACTGACTGTGTCTTTGGTTCAGAGCCATTACAAAACCCTCAACGTCTTGAACTGCTTACTGATTTGCAGGCCGCTTCAAACAGCAGTTTTGGCCTAATCTGGATGTCCGTTATTATTAATTTACTTTTGGTCACCAGTGCTTTGGTGACAAGGAGAAATCCGCACTTACAGACAGGGCTTGTGTGTTGACAAGCAGAGGGGCCCAAGGTTGTTTAAGCACAACCACACCACAGATTCCCTTAAGCAGCTCCGTTTCCTCCTCTAATTGGGGTATGGAGCTGACGAGGAAGAACAATAACAAACTGCAGCCTTTAAAGAGACTCTCAGGAGGAAAGGAAATCTCAAACTCATTTGGTAGACACTGAACCTGAGCCCGTTGCCCCCTCGCAGCTACTGGTTTCTAGCTTGTGCTTTGGCGGTTAGCAAGTCAACCCCCGTCTGCGCTACTTTGAGCTGAAGGGTCAGCCCAGGTTTTATGAAAATCAAGCTGCCGCCTAAGTTTTCCATACATCCTCACCAACGATAATAACTGTGATCTGGAACTGTTTTCTGCTCGCTGGCTGCTCATGGCAATGATGTATGAAGCCAGAGCAATGCAGCTCCATCTGCATACGACAAGTTGATGCCGCATAGATAAAAAAAAGAGTCCACATACCTGAAAAAAAATAAAGGGCTGCTTTGAATAGCAAGCCAAGCAAGCGTGACATGTAAATCACCAAGGGAATGCATATTCAAGAGAAGCAGGATCTCATTTGTAGAGGGGCAGCCTGCCTCTCTCTCTCCACTAAGATTGTTCTTGATAAATAGGACTTTTAAAGGGAGAGTAAATAAGCAGTTGTCAACACACTGAGTGCACAGTGAGGAGGGAAACTAAATGTGAAGCTAACATGCATGTTTCTAAAAGGCCAGAGAGCTGAGATAATAAGACAAGTTATTAAAACAGAATCTAACTGTGTGACAATTCCTCTCTTCAGTGCTGCATTTCTTAAGTGTTATGCTAGGCTGCTCAGCTCTGTAGTTGGGTTTGGGGAATAGGGAACTATTCCTTGGAAGCTGTTTACCTTCATGGGCAAAGGAAGGGCGGAAGGGCAAAGGTAAACATCAATTTGCTGCATCACTTGGCCAGAATCAAGCCCTCCCAACCACCCAATTTTTGCTTTCACTAGCAAGAAATGATTTTCGCATCCATAAAATTTGCACAACTACGTAGGGCAAGAAATATATCATTTTTTTCCAGACGATGAAAGAAGAGGGAGTGTTGGGGAATGAAAATGGAAAACTTCAAAAAGTGAATGTTTTTCATCAACATAGTTTGCAAATAATTTTGCAAGAATGAAAAATGGTTCCATTTCAAACCCCATAAAACAGAAACAATTTCAAATTTTTAAATGATTCTCTCCTCCCCCCCCCCCCACCACCACCACATTTTTGACCACTTCTTGTAAAGATTCGGTCCAGAGGCAGCACTGGGACCTAATGGAGCTTTTACGGTCTTTTCGCTATAGACTGGGGACAGTTAGGTCACCTCCATCTGGCATAGAAGAACCTATGACTCTCTGCTAAAGGTGTCTATTGCTCTGAGTATTAAGACAATCATACAAGTAAAGGGCTAAGAGCAAAATAAGGAGTAAACTGAAACAAAGAAATGGAAGGTATATAGTGTGAGGAACAGTCTTTTACCAGCAGTGGAAAGGACTATTTGATCTAATAGGCCTTTTCCCTTCTTGTATTTATAAATTGTGGAGCATAATATTACCGAGATTAAAGCAACAGGAACAAATATATTTCCAGTTATGTATTCGCAACTCAGCAAACTATTAACTTTAGAGTAGGGTTTACCTCAGATGTCCAGTTCAGATGCACTCAAAGCGCTCAGAAGGAAGGATGAATTTGTAAAGGATACAGGCTTCCTCTGTATAGGGGACAGTAGAAGTAGTTCCTCCAAGGATGTAGCTGTAGAATGAGACTTCCAGCGTATAGCAATACGAAGTATGGTCCAATAAGCCACCGAGGAAGCGTCGTCCTGTCCCTGCCTTCACAGCGTCACGGTTGAAGGACGTGCTAGTCTGCATGGGAGAAAGATAATAACTAATCAGGAGAGCTCATGGGCATGAACGTGTATGGCTTGGGAAGGAGATTGTATAGATAGGTGTGAAATAGGATTGGCAAAGCTCATGTGTCCTGATTCTTATTTACACTAACCCACTTCAAGGTCCATTTAACATACAAACAAAATAACGGCCATAATGAGTCAGACCTGTGGTCCATCTAGCCCAGTATCCTGTCTTCCAACATTGGCCAATGCCAGGTGCTTCAGAGGGAATGAACAGAACAGGTAGTCTTTGAGTTATCCATTCCTTGTCATCCATTCCCAGCTTCTGGCAATCAGAGGGTAGGGACGCCCAGAACATGGGGTTGCATCCTTGACCATCTTGGCTAACAGTCGTTGATGGACCTATCCTCCATGAACTTATCTAGTTATTTTTTGAACCCTGTTGTAGTTTTGGCCTTCACAACATCCCCTGGCAATGAGTTCCACAGGTTACACTGCCAGAGTGGTGTAAAGACACCTTAGGATAAATGAGAATCAGGCACATGGAGCTTAAGGTTCTGTTCACATTGTGAACTACCTAACTAGTTTGAGTTCACAAATCTTTTTTGTGGTGTAATTTAAATCTTTTCCCCCTGCCACGGATACCATTCTGAAAGCATTCTAATAGGAAGCCCATGCTGTATATTAGGTAAAGCAGAACCCACCCAATTTCCCCCCTAAAAGCTAAGCTGGAACAGATGTCTGGGCTTTATGGAGTATATATTGTAAGTTATCTCTATCTTCCCCTGTCTGCCACTTCTTTCCACAGACTCTCCTAAGGAAAATGTAAACCAAATAACATTTGAGTTCCAGTCAAACTTTCTAACCTAAGATGTTTGAGTGGGTCTGAAGTTAGACCAAAAACGTTTGCCCTTCACTAACTCAAAGTTTAACTAGCTTTGGCTAACTACTTATTTAAAAAAAAATCCTGCACTGTTCTAAAGTGCAAGTAACAGTGTAAAACACAGTAGTTTATACTATTGCTGAAGAATACAGTAGTTTTTTTTTGGTAAGGTGGCCAACCAATGAACTTCAAAGTCAAACCCTACTTTGATGGATATCATCTAGGGTTTAAAGGAGAGCTCAGTCTCCATTCTTGTTCAACGCTTGGGCTCTAGGGCACTACTCCCAGTGTGGTGATGTATTCTGCAAACTGCACACTTTTCCTATAGGCATTAGACCCAAAATGGCAGCTCCTTTCATACAGACCACTATCCAGTGGTGATAACCATTAGGCAGTATCAATCTGGGCTGAACATGAGCCAGTGACTCAAGAGCAAAAGGCTTACTAGGTCTGATTCTGCTTTGTTCTAGTAAGTGAAGGGACCTTACATTTCCACCCACTTTGAGGCCCTTTTATATAGCCAGGGCAGTATAAAAGGCCCTTAATGCAACTGAGAATTCAGGATGCTATGTCCATTATTAATTCCGGGAGCCATCCAGACCCTTTTTACCATGTTTGTTACCCAACATCACAGAAGGTGTCGAGCCTGACTGTTACTGAAAACAGAGAAAATGAGAATTTTATTTATTTATTAAAAATAATCTAGCTGCTCGAGCTGTTTAGTTTCCTGCAACTAAGACTGAGAAGATAACACTAACATTCAAATGCATAGCAATTTTTGATAAATAGGGTATACTGGATTATATAAACAAGAGAAACGTCTTCTGTTTTATTAGGATTCTGCATGTTTTAAAGTCTATCGTGTTATAAAAGTAGGGATTATAGGCTAATTGGAATAAAATAGAATCCAGTTTCTTATTAGTATTGCATTTAGAAGCTTCTGAATGGGACTTCTTGTAATCTTTGAACTGATATGACTTTTATTTCTTTTGTTTTGTGGTAAAGGATACACAAGATATATCCCGCTTAACGTATACTAGGTGCTTTCAGGGTAGGTGATGCAAGACTTAAATATGCACTGAATATCTCTGGGGGCGAGGGAAGTAGAAAGGAAAGTGGAGTTAATAAGGACTGAAGTTGAAATGAATCATGAAGTTGACATGGAATAAAAAGTCAAGACCCTCTCAAAAAAGGAAACCATTCTGATTTCCTCAGAGCTACGGAGCCCAAGACCTTCTGGGATTCGGAGGTAAATCACTCCAGGTTTGTTTAGTCCATTAATTAGAAACATGAAGAGGAAGAAGAGCACACTAAATGCAGTGTTAGCGACTGACCCTTAGTGGACTGCCCTTAGTGGATTGTGCTTCCCATTAAGAGAGAGCACAAGAACATTCCTTGATCCTTTTTGCTACAAACGATTCTTTCAGATGTTGATCACAGAAAGAAGTACCAAACATTTCAGTGATGAGTTACCAAATAGCCATCATTTTGGCCAACTTGAGAAAGAAGCATGAAGAGGTTGTGATGCCTAACGGTTAAAGTAAAGAATTAGGATCCAAGAGCTCCCTGGATTTTAATCTTTACTGAGTCACTAGCTCCCTCTGTAACCTGGAGCTAGTTACCTAATCTTCTCATGCCTCACCAATAGGGGAAATAGGGCAACAAGCATAACCTCACCAATAACTAGATGCAGCATTTGAGGTGGTTTCCCACTGGCAAATAAATAACCACAAAAAATTACAGGTATATGTACTAACAGGAAAATTATACATGAATGCATAGCGCCATGGAATCAAGGGAATACCAATAAATTGTGGGATACATTGAGACCCATGCTGACAGTCATCTGCTGGCCACGACCATCTCTGCTATCAGCCAGTAAAATCTCATTTCCAATGGAAGTTAAGCCATTTTAACCACACGGTAGTATGCAGCCACCTGTTATAATGTCCATGAATAGTTTGGGCCCTTTACAAACCAATGACAGATTTCCCATAAACTAATATGAAGGCTGGATTTACCAATGCCATCCTCTTACCGCTCTGAGGCAATACGTAGGAACACACTAAACAACAAAGTTCAAGTTCAAACCAAAGTATGGTCACAGTTAAACAAAAGTGTTCAAAATTGTGTCTACATTTAAGCACCTAAATCATTGAAATAAGTGGCCCTATTGTCAAAAATATGGCACTTTCCAGGGCCTACCAGTAAAGTCAATAGATGCTACTGTGTAGAGCTGGTCAAAAGTTTTTGACTGAAACTTTACCTGCCAAAATGGTTTCTTGAAGGGAAAGTTGTAAATGAAACAAAACTTTTCCAAAGGTGGAGGAGTTTTAAAAAGTTACAGAGTGGAGAACAGAAAAACAATAACTAGAGAAAGGAAATAGTGATGAAAAACACACCCCAAACTCTGGACATTATTCACTTTATTACATTCAGTGGCAAAAAAATGGGAGGGAAGAGAGGAAATATGAGGGAAATGAAATTTTGAAAATTTGAATTTGTTCAGATTTTGTGAAAAATATCAAAGTAAAAAAATGTTACATTTGAAACCCTGAAAAATGAGGGTTGAAATGACTGAGAAATTTCAAATTTTTTAATGAAATGTTTTTTTGCATTTTTCGAAAAGCCATACTTCTGGCAGCTTAGCACATTTGAAAAATCAGGCCATTCATGGACTAAGAATCTTAATGTAAGGCCACGATTTTTTAAAATGGGTCTCTACGGTAACACAGGCAGACTGATTAGATGTCCTGGGCAAAAAGCAGGATTGCACGATTTGACTGGGCATGTTTTAGAACTGCTTATTTGGGTGGGGGTGGGGGCGGGAGGGGGAGGCTCCTGCACAAGGATGTGTGGGACAGAATAAAAAGGTACACATTTTGAGACAAACTAGAACAAAGAAACCCCATGCACAGTAGTGGAGGGGTTTTTAGCCCTCAGATTTGTACAGCAGAGTCCTCACTGATCAAGTCAGGACAAGTAGAAGGGGAGTGTGAAAATACAGGGCATTTGGCGGGGACCCTGAACAAATGGTACCGAATGAACTAACCTGTGGAAATGAATATTCTACTGTGTAGGCAATCTAGGCATGCCAGAAAAAGGGACATTCGATTGCACGTGGATTCAATAAAGAGATCAAACATATTTTTGGTGGGGTGGGGTGGAATACAGTCTCAGGCAATGCAGGTAATGTCAGTGGCGAACTAGTCTCTTGTTTCCCTGGGAGACTCTATTACCCTGAATCCCTTGCAAAGCAAAGTCATCATTAAGCAAATGCAGTGAGCATGCAGAGCAGGAAAGCAACTAAACAAATATTTATTTCTCCAAGTCTGAACCACATAAGTGTGTCAACAGCAACAAGAAAGGACAGAATCAGGAAAAAAAAACCACAAGGGACTTTGGAGCTCTTGAATGGGGAGATTTGTATAAAATCAACAGGAATTCATTATTAACACACATAGGTATACTAAAGCTCGCAGAGCAACTAAGTTTCCTGCCTCCCAAACGTTCCATGTAATAGAAGAACTTCTTGAGCAAATAGCTATCCAGAGGGCTAGGAGAAGCCAAACAAGAATCCAGGCTGTTAAAATGAAGCAGGTGGAAAGCCATAATACAGCAAAACAGAATGGCAAGCGTCATGATTACAAAGTCAATCTTGCCCATTCCACCCCTTTTGAGTCTGCTTCTACCAGACCTGGTGCGGCCCTGCTCTGCAGGGATTACTACGTGAGACGTCAGCACCTCCTGCATGCCTCAGAGCTGTGCATCACAGGGGATCTCTGCATCCTTAGGGGTTTTTGAGGCTGTGGCCATCACAGGCCAGGGATGAGAGTGGGGTCAAGCCAGTGACTTTAAGATTATGAGGATCTGCTAGCATTCCACTATGGAAAAGGAAGTGCCAACAGTTCAAATAAGCCTGGCTGCATGCTTGCACTGGGAAGAGTGTAAGAAGAATGTTTACTCCCCCTGGATGGGCTATCTGCTTCGATCCCATGGGGAGGGGGTGGGAAGCAGCTGCTACCTCAACTTCTGCACAGGTGGGCAGGAAGTGGGTGGAGCCTAGGGTCTGTTCCCCCAGTGGCTGGCCAGAACAGCTGAGGAAGCATAAAAGGGGAAGCGAGCCAGACTAATAAAGGGCTGGCACAGCTTACTTCAAGGGAGCAGCGGGGACCAAACTGTGACTCTCTGACGCCCTGCTCCTGAGACAGTGCCATTTTGCAGTGCGCCTTACTCAGGCTGGACTACAAGCTGCCAATCCAACACAAAGAGAGTGAAGGAACACTGCATATAGACAGGAAACAGATGAAGTAAGAGGGAAACCATGCTGTCATCAACCAACTTGAAACCTGGTTGCAGCTAGCACAGTCCTGAATGCAATGTTGATAGGGCCTGAAAGATCAATCTTCAATATGGCAAAATATAATTCCCATTTTCTCCTGAAATTAGATTTTGATATATGTGACATACAGAACATCCGTAATATTCCACAGCATGGGTGCACACACAAACAGGGTTAGATGGAGGATAATAAACCCACCACAAAAACTGTTGTCAAAGTAACCTGAATGGCCACATGTTCCAAATTATCTTCGACCTAGTTTGCAATGTCCACACCCAAATTCTGCACATTATCACTTGCGCATGCAAAGAAGATCTTTTCCGAATAAAAAATTGATCTGAATGCACAAATAGGTTAATGAGTGTAAATTCTGCCATTTGCACATGTTGGTGAAGTTGTGCACAGATTACACATACAACATTGGCAGCACAGACACACATAATCTGTTTTGACTATTTGTCCTGATGGGTTAGATGGAGACCCACAAAAACAAAGGAATTCAGAGGTAAAGATAAATTGCTGCCCTTAATGCTCTTTGTTATGCTTTGGCATTACAGGGAATTATCAAAGATATGCCGGTTTATCCCCTCGCGTGTTTCTTTTGGAAAGGAAGTTATATTTTGCAATGTCTCCTATTGGGTGATAATCCCTATATAGGATGCTCGTGGTTTGCTTGCTCAGTGGTTGAGCAATAAATGTTTTACCTACTGGGATAAACCAGGATTATGCATACAAATTGTTCTGTGATCTTTACACATCATCACCAGCAATGGTCAAGTGTAATCATTGGTCAACTAGAACATCTCTGAGGTAATCCATTTATGCTGTCCACAAATGAACTCTGTGAAAAGAATACTCAGATTTCTTAAACTGGGTTCACCTCTCTGAACCTGCTGCTCATAGCCCCAGAATGCTTGGCGTAGTGAAAAAAAAGAAAGATAGTTGTTAGAGGACAAAAGAAGAAAAAAAGAATGACACAGTTGTCATCAAGGAAGACTGGAGCTGCCACTGGGAGGTGGCTGAACCCCAGAGTGTGCCAAATCCAGCTCGGTGAAGAGTTTTACACCATCATCAGTAACTCCCTCCCTCTCTAGAGCTTTCTACCAAAGTCTGGGGAAGTTGGACAGGAAACATAGAAATGCACCATCTTAGAAATCTTTCCCAAGGAAAACTGTAAATCATGACATTACAAATTGTTACTCTTTTGCTATCCTCCCAGCAGTGTATCCTAAGAGCCGGGCAACTGGCAGCTATCTTTCACCTTATGGATTGAGCTAATTACTTCCATGGTGTGCCCAGCAGCCGCTGCTCTGACCCTGCCAGTCTCGCAGTCGGTAGCCCATCAAGCAGCTATCTTACTAGCAAAAGTGTTATCTCCGTACTTTTCCGAAAGCAACGAGGAAGCTTCATACTTCTAAGCCAACTTAACTCTCTCCTCAAGCCAGCTCCATTAACTCTCTTAATCGACTGGAAAGCATATGTTTTAGTGTTTCCCATGATAGCCCATTGACTCTGCGCAGAAAGGGTCTGGAGACATGGAAACCATGGAATCCAGGAGGCAGACTTTTTGCTTTATTTCTTTTATAGCGAAATGTAGCCAGCCTCTGAAACATAGATGAGATTGCTTAAAATGAAGGGAGATAGCAGCAGAAGTGGGAGGCTGATTTGAAGGAGATGGCAAGTAAAAGGGAAGGATGCTGGAAGTAGAGATGTGATAAACTATTAACAGACCTCCAACTAATCACAGACTCATGTGCACAACTCACCCTACAGTCTCAGGACGTTTCTGATGCAGAGAGGGAGATGTATTTAATTTCTTAGAATAACTAACCATTCCTGAAGTGCAGGAGATTTGAAAGGTCAGGCGCAATTTGAATACGCATGCCATAGTTTGGAGCTTTTCCAAACTACTTTTGGTCCGCAGAACCAGGCTCAAACACTTATAAGAATGGGCCTTGCCCCACAAGATTCTGGTTCTTTCTGACAACAGCTGGGAAGATAGCATGTCTCACAATATTCCTGGAAGCAGGAAATGCCAAGATGGACAGCAACAAGATAATGAAGGAACATTGTCTGACCTATTTCAAGCCTTGCAGTTCACAGTCAGAGAGGGTTCATGGGAAGGTTCTGATTTGATCTGAACCCGTTTGTCCAGCCCTAAGAATGAGACCGACATAGGCCTGAATCCAAACCGCAGAACCAAATATCCTTAAACTGTAACAAGCTTTATCAGGTTCTACTGAGATGCCTCATTTTTCTTTCTTCTTACTATTCAATATGAAGTACCCAGCAGTACAGCACTGCAATCACATTGCAGGGCTGACATAAACACAACCCACACTCAGCCACTCTCTCTGGATTTAAAGTGTGATTCTACTCAGAAAGAAAGATGGTTAAAAAAGCACTTTGTTACTGTACACACCGATATGATCCCTAAGGGGGGTCCATTATCCCCTTTATACGCCAGCACAACTCCTATTAGCATTAATGGAAGATACACACATGCATCAAGGGGATATCAGAACCTTTCCCCTCTTAAGTGCCTTCTGAGTCATGCCTGCTTAAGTTTGCTGACAAAAACAGATTGTATTGTCTGGTCAGCAGCCCAGGGCTGTGAAGGAGGGAGCTGTTATGCGCTCCTGTCTCATGCATCATCAACAAACTGTCAAGTTACGTTTTGACTCCAGAATCTCTGTGGCTGAAGGAACTAATGTTGTCCTCCATGGAAGTGAATGCAACTGGAAGCCAAAATAAAGCATATTTGCAAATAGAGGGTGGATTCATAGATTGATCAATTCTAAGGCTAGAAGGGACCATTATGATCATCTAGCCTGACCTTCTGTATAGGACAGGCCACAGAACTTCCCCCAAAGTAATTCCTGGAACAGATCGTTTAGAAAATCACCGAATCTTGATTTAAATATTGGCAGTGATGGAGACTCCACCACGACCCTTGGTAAGTTGTATTCAATATACAGTATGGAAGCGCACTGGGCATAGCACACAATGCAGGAGACAGCTGGTGGTTGAGCATGGGCAGCACTAAGCCTACTAGTACATGTCTGCAGGGTGGCATCCACTGTTTCTAATTCTTTCAGATTCTCCAGAATTCCATCAAGCAACAGTCTCTGTTTTGTAAGCTGCTGTAACAGGGTCTGACCTCCTCCACCACTGGACTCTGCCATTGCCTCTATTTCCACACTCCTAGGGTTTTTCAAAACCTTCCCAGACTTCCATGCAAGTGTAACACTCACCCCTTCCAGGACCTAGTTCAACACAGCTCAACAAAACAAAACAGGCCTGCAGCAACCTCAAGCTGGGTCTTTCCTTGTTCGATCAAGGGCAGCCTCATGAGTCTCAGCAGTCCACTGTAGCCTGTTGATGCAGAGCCAAGGGGGACTCCCTCCCACACTTGTTGGAAGTCCCAGCCTGGCCACCTAAACCAATGCAAGTGTCAATTCCCTTTCTCACCCCCTGCATTATCTGTTACAGATTCCTGTCTTCTAGTGAAACTCTTTCTCAGGGCCTCCTAATTCCCTCTTTTATTCCTGTCCCTCATTGCAGTGGGAAGCCCCTTCCCCGGTCATGTCTGACGCTGTAGAATCTTCCTTACAGGTCTCTCATCTGTCAGTCTCTTTTCCAGCTGATCAGGTTCCTTTTCGTGAGAAGCACAATCCCTGTCTACCATTACATTCTGCCTGGTCACCTGACTCATCCACTGGCTGACACCAAACCCATCACCGGGCAGGCAGAAAAGTCAGCAGCGTTGGAGCCTCCCGTAAAGGCCGAGCCCACCCTGTGACAGGTGTTGATTACGTACATATGTTCTATAAATGCCTCCCAGCCAGAGTCAGGAAAAGAAGAGCTGCTCTTTGTAGAGATGACCTCTGCTTCACAACACGCACCCTGCTGCTGAAAAAGCCAGAGTTGGCATTTTGTAGTATTCTTTTGAGCTGATAATCAATACTGTTTAGTACAGTGCAGCTCTGGGGCCCTCACTTCTCCTGCTCGTCCATGAAAAATAAGACACTGCCTCAAAAGATGCACAAGAATGCCCTGTAGCAATTGCCTGAGGTGCTATAGGTTACAGCCACGTTATGAATATTGGCGCGGGGAAGGAGGGAATCCTGGCAGGGCACTGACAGAAATGACACACGTTTCGGACACTGCCACAGAGCCAGACAGACAAGGCGGCACAACTACCAGAGAAGCAGCAATCTATATGGCGTAACCTGTTGGGAAACTGATAAACCCATCATTAAATGGCAAGCCCACAATTAATTCCAAGGCGTGGATGGCGAGATCACAAACTGCTCTCAGGCAGGGGCCCCAGCTCCTGGAAAGCCCAGCTGGGAGACAATGACTCTGAATCTCAAGATCCTTCTGGGTTCCCCCCTGCTCCAGGGAGGGAGTAAACTATGCTGGGTCAGTACCTGATGCAGGGGTATGCTCCCCAAGGCATGCAGAAGTATTAGCTCCCTGGAGCTTACTTCCTCTCCCATGGTGCAGGTGAGGCTGCAGGTAGCCAGTTCCTTATTATTAATTCTATGTACAGTGGTAGTGTCTAGGAGTCGGTTACACAAGGTGCTGTCCATCCACACCTAACAGCCCTGTGATGCTCCACTTGCCAGGCCACAATCCGGCCCCAGATGGTTGATTAAAGTAACAGTGAAGGTCTGTGTATATGTTACTTTACCAGACTAAGTGCTAACAATTTTAGAGTAACAGGAAAGATGTTTCACCCTCAAATATACAGGATTTCTTCCCTTGGGGTTTTAAAAATGATGCATTTACAAGCAAAATGATAAGAAAGTAGCAGAAAGAAAAATAAACAACAACAACTGCGTAGCTTGTGGGTGTTTATTTCCCCCTCTCGTCTTAGTGGAACAGATTAATTTGAAGATAAGCCTCTGGGTAACATGGGGCTGGACTGATTCACTATCATGTGACAGATCAGTTTCATTTGGCCAAGCATCTCCAGAGGGCAGCATTCTTGGGAGACAGAGACATACAGGCTGAGAAACATACAGTTTACAGACTGTTGCCCGTGTCACCACAAACACATCCCCACTTCCCCCTCAAAGTATAGAGCAGCATGTCCAAGGAGCAGTGAACAAAAATGTATCCCAAAAGGGAAACAAATACATAATGGATATATTTGTCTTCCTGGAAATGACACTGGTATAAGACAACAAACAAGGCGGTAGAATCATTTCTATTGCGTTCTGGTTTTGAGAGATTTCTGGGGAGATCTGTTGGTCTTGCATTAAGTTGACAAAGCCTGCCTGAACACAGCAGTCATTGGTATTCCAGTGACAAGGGAGTTTTGTCTAAATGACCGAAAGACATGTAGAAGGGATGTATCCCTGCTCTGGTCAACTACACGCACCTGTTCCCTTCCCCGATCCCATTTGCAGTGCTAATGGCCCCTGCCCAAGTCCAAACCAACTCTCCTTCTGATCTTTCGCTTGGTCCACCACTTGTCACCTGGGATTAGCC
Source organism: Lepidochelys kempii (assembly GCF_965140285.1). Lineage (NCBI taxonomy): Eukaryota > Metazoa > Chordata > Testudines > Cheloniidae > Lepidochelys > Lepidochelys kempii. The sequence goes on along the minus strand of NC_136387.1, from coordinate 100,286,145 downwards.
CCTGCATTGATTCATAGTGCTTCCCTCAGTGGTGCCCCAGAATGCAGAGTGATTTCAGAGATTAGTGCTATGGATCACAAGATTACAGAACAAGGCATCCAGCATGTGACGGCATTGACAGACTGGAGCAGCTGTTGCTAGCACATGGGAGAAGGCTTGTTGAAAGGTGCAGATCAATGAAGGCTGTAAGGAAGGATAGAGGGATGGATGTGGGGGAGGAGAGAAAGAAAGGAGAAAAAAGTTTTATCGTCAACGTCAGGAAGCAGCTGAGGGATGAGAAGCTCAGATGGAGTGGGTGAATGAAGATATGAGGAACGGTGAAGAAAACAGGAAATGCAGGAGCTAAAATTCAGCTCAATAATTTACGTGTGCCACCAGCTTCTCAGTAGCCATTGGGTGGAGCTCAGGATGTGGCAGCTGCCTGGGCACTCCCTGGCATGGCTTCAAGACCCAGGACAACACACTTGCAGACCTTCTTTGCTTAGAAATCCGCTTCCCGGAGAAGAGCACAGCAAGGGAATGGGATCTCCAGCAGCAAATGGATAGTATATTGACATCACTATTTGCCTAACTTCCGGCATCCAAATTTAAAAATGGTGGCCTCAACCTCTCTGTCCCACAGTTGCCTCACCTGTATGATGGGGACAAGGGCTTTGAGATAAAAGGCACTGCATTAGTTCAGAGTATTGCTAAGCAGTCCCAAAGAGCAGGCAGATCAGCTTTAAGACTGGCTGGACTGATTCTTAATTGTTTATGTGCTAAATATAAATGTCACACAGAGCTCAGTCTCTGGGGAAGACTGTATGGTCTAGTGGCTCGGGCACTGGACCTAGAACACAGGAGAGATGGGTTCTGTCCTCTGATCTGCTGTGTGACCTTGAGCAAGTCACTTCACTGCTGTCTCCTTTCCCACTCTCTATATTTTCTATTTAGATTGTAAAGACTCCTTGGCAGGGCCAGTCCTTCACTGTATTTGTACAGTACTGGGCAGAAGAGGGCTCCTAGCTGCTACCATAAAAAATAATGAGAAATAGGAGTAATAATGTAGTCATTCTACTCTGAGGAACAAGGTGAGCGAAGGAGGGGAGAGACTGCGAAGAAATAGAAAGGATTTGGGGTGTCACCTATTCACGGTGTTGCTACCTGAACACTGATCTTTGACCAACATCTTTTTTCATTTAACGGCCAGAAAAGCAATCCATGGGAGACAATAAAACCATTATAGAGTGGCTCTGGTTGTTGCTTTTAACTGAAACAGACAACAGATGGTCTCCTCTAATACTGTCACAAAGGTCAAAATTAGCCATCCCTGAGGCTAACATGTTCTTGAAATGCTCAAGTGCTTGTATCTGGGCCATTATGACTAATCCATTCTCCAAAATGAGAAATGTCAAACTAAGAACACCACTCCAAAGAGCGCAACAATTCCCATCTATGCGTAATGCGTTCAGAGATGGTGTCAACAGCTGCTCATAAAACCTGATTAGTCAGTCTGTCAGCTCTTCCTATGATAACTTTAGAGCATAATATATTTACTCTGTTGTTTAAAAATATCTTTCTAGATGCTTGAAAATATAAAAGCTTTTCCTACCAATTCTGACCTTATTTCCTCTACGGCAGCCCAAGTAAATGTGTCTTTTACATATTTGTCACAGAGCACAACTTCATAGCTTTTCTTTGTGTGCCTGTTTCCTTATTTATGCAGCGGCATCCAGGTGAATGCCGATGTAGGAAGTGGGATCTGCAGCCAGCAGTTGCTGCACAGCCACTAAGGGGAGTACAAGATCGTGTGGATTTGGTGAGACCCACCGAAACAGGCGCTGGCTTTTCATTTTCTCCTGGCAGAGGCTCTTCTTGGAAGTTGTTACAAATATGGAAGATATTCCCACATTTCATGACAGCCATAGCTGGGACTTAAAATACCTACTGATACCTTTAAAACTGCATTAGTTTCCAAAGAATGTTTAGTACTTTACGTATTATTTATTGTGCAGACTAATTAATCCTCAGAACTTCAGTGAGGCATGTATTATTTTTTTTAATCTCCCACTTAGCAGATAGGGCAGAGAAGTTAGGGGACTTGCCTGACATCATGCAAGTGAGTCAGTAGCAGAGCCAAACACAACCCTCTCATCCCCTGCTCTAATCTCTACACCACTCTACCTCATATGCTGTCATTTAAATAAAAAGGCCTAATGGCAATGAAAGGTGAAGAAAGCAGCCGTGCATGAAATGTGCCCTACAGTATATTAATGGGAGATTGCCAGACAAACCAAACAAGGCCTCTGATCGCATCATCTTAGGCTTGTTGTCTATGCTTGTTTGCATCTTGCTGTGTGCTTGCTGCCAGATTCCCAGCTGGAAGGGAAGGATTTGCTTTCCCTAGCCCGCTCTGGGTTCAGCTGCAATCATGCAGAGCATTGAAAGAAATTCCATTGAATCGGGATTCATTCTGAACGCATAAAGCCCAGACAAATGACTGCTTTTCCAAAGTGAATCCCATTTCACAGCAACTAGGTTATTAGTGTGGAACCCCATACGAGTAGCCTGCATTCAAAAGCCCTCTGCATTATTAATAGAAGATGAGCTTTTGCCATCAAAGGAGATCTATTATATATGCTAAATGGTGGCAAAAATTGTACCCCCACTTCAAATCTTTTCAGTTCTTTGTCCCTGGCAAATCAATCAAGGTTGACAGACGCTTTAAGGAGAGTAATCGTTGCAATGATCTTGTCAATGGATAACATAATGGAACATTGTCTCTGTGCTGTGTGAAGACATGGAGCTAGTCAATTATGGACAACACTTCACGCAGCCGCCTGCTTTCGCTTGAAGTGCTGCTGTTGAAGTATTCGAATCCCAACCATGTCTGCAGTGGGATACAATGTAAAATGAGACCTCCTGAAGCTCTGGAGGATTAATTAGCAACAACACTGGCCTATTCCCACACTTTCAAACATCGGCCTGATAACGCTAACGATGCACTTCCCCCGACTCTTGGAGCATTCAATGGACTGTATTTACATACACGATTTTTAATCTCCAACACGTTCCCCTCACCCCTCCAAACACACAAAACTCTCAAACCAAGGAGCCTTTTTATATCTTTTAGGCAGCTATTCTAGCAGCAGAGTCAAAGATATTTCCAACCGTTCGCACGACTCCTACGCACGCAGCTGAAAATGCTACAGCTTGGAGACTATTTCATTTGGAAAACAGTGGCAACTTCCAGTGCCTCCCTTAAATACACACCGGTGCATCCCCTCGTTGTTTTCAAATCCCCAAGCATCCCCATTCATATCTGGACACATGCATACCAAATATACATTCTGCTCTACAGGCAGATATTAATGCTGTGGATTGATGACAGGGTATATCTTCCAAACGAAACAGGAGATCAGTGGGCTGAAATGCCCTCCTCTGAAGTTGAACAGCAGCATAGCTATTGTTTGGGGGCCTGCCACTGACCCAGTTCATTGTGCTCCATTGTATGACACATTGGCTCACACTGCAAACAAATCCTACGCTGCATTAAGTGACATAGCAACTACATAGGTTGGGGGGCACTGACACTACATAATACATTGCGTGCCAGCAGCACCAGGAGGAAAGCCAACGCTCGCTTTAATCTTCCAGCTACCACCAAACACAAACCTATGAGTCAGAGGGGGGAGGCAGTGTTTTTTACTTAATTGTTGGCACCTATTTCCTACATCCCTTTTTAAGGGAGAGTTTGAACCAATAGGGAAACCTCATTTCCCTTGTTAATAGGAAGAACATACATTAAGTCTCCAATTTTCTATCCATCACTGTAGCATCTGAGCACCTTGCAGTCTTTAATATATTTATCCACATAACACCCCTGCGAGGTAGGGCAATGCTATTCCCTCCATTGTACAAGTAGGAAACCGAGGTACAAAGAAACAAAATGACTTGGGGGGAGGGATAGCTCAGTGGTTTGAGCATTGGCCTGCTAAACCCAGGGTTGTGAGTTCAATCCTTGAGGGGGCCACTTAGAGATCTGGGGCAAAAATTGGAGATTGGTCCTGCTTTGAGTAAGGGGTTGGACTAGATGACCTCCTGAGGTCCCTTCCAACCCTGATATTCTATGATTCTATGACTTGCCCGAGGTCTCACAGGAAGCCTGTGGCAGAACCAGGGCTTGAACCCAGGTCTCCCAAGCCCTACATTATTGCCCTAAATACTAAGCCATCCTTCTTCTCTCTCAAAGGAGCCTTCAGGAGTTAGGCACCCAACTCAAGGAATTGGGTGCCTAACTCCCTTAGCCTCCTTGGAAAATCCCAGCCTACTTTATTAAGCACACTGAAGTCTAATATGTATTTGAAGGTGTAAACTGTGACTGTGGAACAGAGAGGTGAAGCAACTTGCCCCAGAACTTCTACAGAGTCCTTGACAGCACCACGAATAGATGCCAACAATGCTGATGCCCAGTCCCCTGTTCTCAGTGCTTCCCACATTGGTGAGGCCTCATCTGGAGTACTGTGTCCAGTTTTGGGCCCCACACTACAAGAAGGATGTGGATAAATTGGAGAGAGTCCAGCGAAGGGCAACAAAAATGATTAGGGGTCTAGAACACATGACTTATGAGGAGAGGCTGAGGGAGCTGGGATTGTTTAGTCTGCAGAAGAGAAGAATGAGGGGGGATTTGATAGCTGCTTTCAACTACCTGAAAAGGGGTTCCAAAGAGGATGGCTCTAGACTGTTCTCAGTGGTAGCAGATGACAGAACGAGGAGTAATGGTCTCAAGTTGCAGTGGGGGAGGTTTAGATTGGATATTAGGAAAAACTTTTTCACTATGAGGGTGGTGAAACACTGGAATGCGTTACCTAGGGAGGTGGTAGAATCTCCTTCCTTAGAGGTTTTTAAGGTCAGGCTTGACAAAGCCCTGGCTGGGATGATTTAACTGGGAATTGGTCCTGCTTCGAGCAGGGGGTTGGACTAGATGACCTTCTAGGGTCCCTTCCAACCCTGATATTCTATGATTCTATGATTCTAGTCAATACACACCTGGCACACCAGAGTGCTTTTGGGAAGAGAAGAACTGGCCGAGACTTTCTGCCATTCCTTGCACCTAATCTCAGCCCCTTTCCCTTCTTATCTAGCATTGGACTCTGATGTTCTGTGCTCTGGGACTTCTCCTTGAGGGACATCCTGGAATGCACAGCGTGCCCAGGAAAGCCCAAACTACAGCATGATCTGGAAGGCCCTGAGTGTGTCATATTAGAAAAACGCTAGGGAAGCAGCTGAGAGGTGACGGTTAAAGGCTGGCAGCAGCGGTGCCTGGAACGGGCAGCTGGACAGCACTACCAGGCCAGCTGCTGTTGCTGATAAACCTGCAGCGAGCGCGAAGGACGCCTGCTCACCAGAGAGCAATCAAGGGGAAAGTGTGGGGGGAAGAAGACCATAGGGCCCTGAGGATCCCTTCCTATTAATGAGGGAGCAGCGAGGAGCTGAACCAGTCAGTCAGCAGTATAAACACACTGAACCCAAATTCTTGAGGCACAGCAGGATCCCTTTTGAAGCTTTCTCCTGGCAGACTCCCACCCCCGATGTGGAGCAAACCTGCTGGACATATATCCTGAGAGGCGGCTGGGCCAAAGACACACTCTCATGTAGGTCTGTGCTGGATGTAGCGATTCCCTTCTGAGAATACCTGCCAGCCCACGAAGGGCTTTCCCAATTCCCATTTAGAGTTCTCCTAAAGGTAGAAGTGCTGCTTGAGAGGGGAGTGGGTGGCAGCAGTAGGAAAGAAGGTCCTGAGACCGGGCCCTCAGAAGAGCCAGCTAAGAATCCAAACATTTCTATGCTGATTCTCCTAAGTTCAAGGTTCACCCATCACTAGTCTAAACAGAGAACCTAGAAATTTGGGAGGGATTAACAAGCTTGTCTCCCTAGTCCTTCTGCTGGTATACACCTTGGCATAACTCCATCTCTAGTTCTCTCATCAGCTCTGTATTGCAAAGCAATTACAGACAAGTCTCTATTACATGAGACCATGAGAAGCAATTTCTGCATTGCTCCTTGAAGATAAAACTTTGGGCTGGCATTACTGCCATCAGGAAAATGGCCTTGTTTCTGATCACCTTGCTTCCAGTTCTCAGACTTGGCTGCTCTTGTGTCTGATGTTGTTAATCTGTTGTTGTCCTGAAGCCAAAAGGTGGGGAGCTCCCCCTTTTCTCTCTACTCTTCTGACCCCCAATCTCTCACTTTGGTTAACTGAGATGGCATTACGGAGATGGGGAGGATGTGAGTGCCACACACCAGCTGTCATGTCATTCACAAGGAACCCTCACTCATACCATAGAGCTAGAAACATACTGTGTGGAGGGATGAAGGAAGGAGAAAACAGAGATTGAGGAAATACAATTGTGGTCAATGAAAGGAGTGAGAATATGACAAACTAAAACAGATTTCTGCTGGGAACCAAAGCCTCCATCCTCTAGAATCCTCCCCTCGGTCTAGCTAAAAATGCGATTGACATCTTACAGAGCTGATCAAAACATCTCTGACTAAATGGTTTTCCACTGAAAAAAGCTGATGCCATGAAATCAAATTGTGTGTGTGGAAATGTATCAATATGATCAACATTTCCAACAGGAAATTATCAAAGCATTTCATTTTGACTTTATCATTGTTTACTTTTATGAATATAATATAATAGTTGAAACTTTTTTATGATAACATCATATAAAAGTCAAAATTATAAAGCCAGACACTCTGGCTACTTTCTGCAAACCCAAGAAAGCTGTGAAGCTCAAAAGCTTGTTCCCTTCCACCATAGAAGTTGGTCTGGTAAAAGATATTACCTCACTCATCTTGTCAAAGTCAAAATGCAACAGTTAGACTTTATCAAAATGCAATGTTTCAACGAGCTTGGAACAAAATATTTTAGAAGATTTCATTTTGTGAATAATTCCAAGATTTTGACTTTTTTGTCCCAATTTGGGACAAAACCAAATTTTGAAATCTTGGATTTCCTGGGGGACTGAAATTCCATTTTTCAGCCTTCTCTAATGTCTTACAACCTTACAAGTAGGATGACTTAGGCTGTTAATATTTTTTGTGTGTACAGCTGTAAGATGTATAACCACAACGTACACCTTGGAGAGAAGGGGTTGTGATCTCCACTGGTAATTACTGATGGTAAAAATGGTGACAAACATATTATCATTAAAATTTGAAAATATGTCATGCTTCACATTAAAAACAACATTCATAGACTTTCATGAAGCCTCACATTTATCTTTCTTTTTAAAAAGGAAAATAAAAACAAATTAAGAGAAATGTTGCTTACAAAGGAGAAATCTTCAGCATTCTGACAGAGTAGCTTAGGGAAAATAGCCTGTCTCTGAAATCTTTCTTCCTCTTCAAAGATGTTCCCATACATGAAACCATTCATCATGGTGGAGTGGGCATGGATGTCAATATAGAACTCCAGGCTAATTTTCTATTGAGGAGACAGACAAACAAACAAACATGAGACAGATCACAATAACATTCTAAAGGACAAGCCTGTGTTAACAGTAAGGCTGCCATCCTTAAAACCATATAGCAGTGGTGGGGTCTGCATAATCAGAGAGCTGTGCTGGCTAGATTGCTTTGGTTTATGCAAACACATCCGTGCCTCTTTGGCTCTGTAAAAGTGGGGTTGAAATCTTGCAAACAAAGATTTGCAAGATGTGCTTCTGTGGGATTGTCAGTGTATCCTGATCCCTGTGGGGGTGGAAACATCTGAGTCTACTAACTCTCTGAACACTAAGGACGACCCAGTGCAGAAAAGAGGCAGAGTGCCCTCAGTTCTGACTTTTCTTTTCTCTGCTGTTTGTAGCCCCCTGTGCTTCTCTTCTTCATTGTACTCCCTAAATGGCTAGCAAGCTTCACTTTCCCTACCCAACTTGACTCCCATGTTCCAGGTGTCAGTCTGACCATCTAATGGCAATGCAGTCTACTGCCATGAAAGGACCTTAGTTGAAGGTCAAAGTCTGCAGGCTCCATTGGGAGCCCTCAGAAGCACCATGCTCAGACCCTTAGGGAGTGGTTGCTTTGGGTCACTTTCACATGACACATCCTGATTTGTTTTTCTACTCTTAAATTCTCCAATTTCCAGGCACCGAGCGTGACATAAAATGCTGTTGTCATCATGAATAGGTCGGAATATGAACAAGAGGCTGCTCGGCAGCTCTCCAACACCACTTTCTACAAGCCATTACCCTCTGATCCCACTGAGAATTACCAAAAGAAACTACAGCATTTGCTCAAGAAACTCCCTGAAAAAGCACAAGATCAAATCCACACAGATACACCCCTGGAACCCTGACCTGGGATATTCTATCTACTACCCAAGATTCATAAACCTGGAAATCCTGGGCGCCCCATCATCTCAGGCATTGGCACCCTGACAGCAGGATTGTCTGGCTATGTAGACTCCCTCCTCAGGCCCTATGCTACCAGCACTCCCAGCTACCTTCGAGACACCATTGACTTCCTGAGGAAATTACAATCCATCGGTGATCTTCCTGATAACACCATCCTGGCCACTATGGATGTAGAAGCCCTCTACACCAACATTCCACACAAAGATGGACTACAAGCCGTCAAGAACACTATTCCCGATAATGTCACGGCTAACCTGGTGGCAGAACTTTGTGACTTTGTCCTTACCTATAACTATTTTACATTTGGGGACAATGTATACCTTCAGATCAGCGGCACTGCTATGGGTACCCGCATGGCCCCACAGTATGCCAACACTTTTATGGTTGACTTAGAACAACGCTTCCTCAGCTCTCGTCCCCTAATGCCCCTACTCTACTTGTGCTATATTGATGACATCTTCATCATCTGGACCCATGGAAAAGAAGCCCTTGAGGAATTCCACCATGATTTCAACAATTTCCATCCTACCATCAACCTCAGCCTGGTCCAGTCCACACAAGAGATCCACTTCCTGGACACTACAGTGCTAATAAACAATGGTCACATAAACACCACCCTATACCGGAAACCTACTGACCGCTATTCCTACCCACATGCCTCCAGCTTTCACCCTGACCACACCACACGATCCATTGTCTACAGCCAAGCTCTGCGATACAACCGCATTTGCTCCAACCCCTCAGACAGAGACAAACACCTACAAGATCTCTGTCAAGCTTTCTTACAACTACAATACCCACCTGCAGAAGTAAAGAAACAGATTGATAGAGCCAGAAGAATTCCCAGAAGTCACCTACTACAGGACAGGCCTAACAAAGAAAATAACAGAACGCCACTAGCCGTCACCTTCAACCCCCAACTAAAACCCCTCCAACGAATTATCAAGGATCTACAACCTATCCTGAAGGATGACCCAACACTCTCACAAATCTTGGGAGACAGGCCAGTCCTTGCCTACAGACAGTCCCCCAACCTGAAGCGAATACTCACCAACAACCACATACCACACAACAGAACCTCTAACCCAGGAACCTATCCTTGCAACAAAGCCCGTTGCCAACTGTGCCCACATATCTATTCAGGGGACACCATCACAGGGCCTAATAACATCAGCCACACTATCAGAGGCTCGTTCACCTGCACATCTACCAATGTGATATATGCCATCATGTGCCAGCAATGCCCCTCTGCCATGTACAATGGTCAAACTGGACAGTCTCTACGTAAAAGAATAAATGGACACAAATCAGATGTCAAGAATTATAACATTCATAAACCAGTTGGAGAACACTTCAATCTCTCTGGTCATGCGATTACAGACATGAAAGTTGCGATATTACAACAGAAAAACTTCAAATCCAGACTCCAGCGAGAAACTGTTGAATTGGAATTCATTTGCAAATTGGATACAATTAACTTAGGCTTGAATAGAGACTGGGAGAGGCTAAGTCATTATGCAAGGTAACCTATTTCCCCTTTTTTTCCTATTCCGCCCCCCCACCCCTTCCTCAGACGTTCTTGTTAAATCCTGGATTTGTGCTGGAAATAGCCCACCTTGATTATCATACACATTGTAAGGAGAGTGATCACTTCACATAAGCTATTACCAGCAGGAGAGTGGGGTGGGGGGAGAGAAAACCTTTTGTAGTGATAAACACCCATTTTTTCATGATTTGTGTGTATAAAAACATCTTCTGTATTTTCCACAGTATGCATCCGATGAAGTGAGCTGTAGCTCACGAAAGCTTATGCTCAAATAAATTGGTTAGTCTCTAAGGTGCCACAAGTCCTCCTTTTCTTTTTGCGAATACAGACTAACACGGCTGTTACTCTGAAACCTTTCCCTTGGCAGTAAACCAATGCACAACCCACAATGACTGTTTAGTTTAATTAAACAGCCAAGAGAGCAATACTGCATCTTATTAAGCCTCTCCTGTGTTAAGATGCTAGTTTAATGCAATATCAATAGGTGACTATACTACATAGGAAAAGGAGTATTTGATTGTATTTGTCTCTAACATAGTAAACTGTTTGCTACTGCCAAAACATTATACTGGGCTGGTAGAGGACCAGCATAACAATAAAAAGCACACCAGCAATTCAGAGTTATACTATGGAGAGGAAAGATTAGCAAATATAGTATGAACTATCAAATAGAATTTTCCTCTTTCCTCTTTGAAAAATCAGTTTCAAAGCATAAAGAAATTAATAACACTGGAGCATATTACTTTCTATAGGACAATTTCCCCATCAGAAAGAAAATCTGATGCAATCAGATACTTCTCAGCATTTCATAACAAAATACTGTAGCACATTATAATAGTAGATTTGTAATGAGTGAATTGACATCTAAGAGGATTTATGATCTAGATATCTAAGGCCAGGTCTACACTGGGTGGGAGGATTGATCTAAGATACGCAACTTCAGCTAGGAGAATAGTGTAGCTGAAGTCGACGTATCTTAGATCGACTTAGAATCACTTACTTCGCATCCTCACGGCGTGGGATCGACGGCCGCTGCTCCCCCGTCGACTCCGCTTCCGCCTCTTGCCCTGGTGGAGTTCTGGAGTCGACGGCAAAGCGATCGGGGATCGATCACTACCCGCCGATCCAGTGGGTAGTGTAGACATGGCCATAGGGATTTCTAAGGCCCCTTCTACATTTGTATCTAAGTGCCATACAAATTTAAGATACATAAGAGTCCATAACCTAAATTGTGTCACTTCCCTCCATTTCCCCACCCATGGATGTGCATTAAAGTAAGATTTAGTTGTAGAGATGGGATTGTATTGTCATTTACATACACAGTTCTTGGAGGAAGGCCGTCAAACGTTCCTCATATTTGGCTCTAAACTCAGTCAGCTTTGGGTTCTTCTGATAATGGTCTTATCTATGGCTATAGGACACACCTGTCTACATATATTTGAATGTTTGACAACCCTGGAACAGGAGGATTTTTTTTAGTTGGTCTAGCAGGCTGCAACTAGAAGCAATAAGTTAATATAAGCAACATTTGGGCTGCATAACCCAGGCCATTGAATTTCACACAATACTTCCTGCATCAAGCCTATAACTTCTGGTTGACCTAAAGCATACCGTTAGAAAAACATCCAACCTTGATGTAAAAGACCTCAAGTGACAGGGACTCTACCACAACCCCAGGTAAATTGTTTCAGTGGTTAATTATCCTTACTGTTAAAAATTAGCACCTTATTTCCTGTCTGAATGTGTCTACTATCAGTTTCAGCCACCGGATTTTGTTATGCCTTTGTTTGCTAGTTTAAAAAACCCTTCACATGAGGAAGGATTTCTGAGGGTAGTTACTTTTCGACCATGATCAAGTCACCTCCTTAACCTTCTATCTGAGAAGTTACATAGCTTCTGAAGTCTCACACAGTAAGATTTATGTAATTTAATCCTGTACTGGACTGGGCAAAGAATTGGAGTATAAATGGGCAAGTGTCTTGAGATAGGCACCAGAGTCTAGGAGGAAGAGTGCTAATATTGCACAATTTAACAGAAAGTCCCAGAAAAGCACACGTAATATAGTTGACACAGCGGCCTACAAGTCAGTTCTAGGTTTTACCAAGTAAAGACCCCAGTTTCATTGTCACAATAGTAAATTAATCCCTGGTATATCTCTGATGCAGTCAATGGAGTTACAGCAGAAATTAATTTAGCCTCTGTCTCTGGATGCGGTTGAGTTGGTACTCTCAGATCAAGGAAAGGTGAGAGTTTCTGTAGTCAAGGACCCTGGTAACTAAATGCTGCAATTCAAAAATAATTGTTTTGTAAGAGAGATCCCACCTTTCATTGCCCAGCCGTGGGAAAGTCATAGATTTTTTTAAAAATAAATATGCAGTGTCCCTAAACATTGCAAGTCATAGTGACTCAAGACATTTTTAGCACAAACTAGATATGTCTTCTTTACAGGGATATCTTTACTAATAAAAAGTAATCGTGATGCACAACCGGATACATAACCACTGTCTAATATCACTTGCACCTTAAATAAGATGGTTGAAGGCACTCAGTTTTTGTGACTTTCACACACGATGCAATAAGAGTACCAAGCTATTATAAGGCTCTTTTAATCCATAGGTCTAAGTGATTTACAAAAGTGATAAGTAGCATCATCATATTACAGATCTGGACCCTGAGGCACAGAGTGGAAATGACTTTCCCAAGTTTACACAGCAGGCCAGTGATGGAACCAAAAACATAACCCAGCCCTCCTGAGGTCCAGTCTAGTACGCTGTTATTAGAGGGTATTCCTATCTCTTCCCAGTCTCCTGGATAAAATAGAACTCTTCCAAGAAACTAGAATTCTCTTGGGATTCTGAAATTCCTTTTTTTTTTTTAATGATCAAGCCTGCTGCATTCATGTCACCACCTTCTAAGCTGAGCCATGTGACTAATTAAAAATATTCAAATAATGCATTTGAAAAATATGAGATTCAGCAGATAAATTATCTGATGGTCAAATAATTTAAAAATATTAATCCAATATCTTTTGAAATGTATCATATAAGTTATCTAACAAATACTATTTAACCCGTTCCTCTTCTGATCATATCTCATCTTTGTCCCTCACTCTTCTGGGCATACCAAATCCATCTCCATCCCACACATCCCAGTCCAAATCTGCAGTAGCTCATCCTGTTCAGTGACATTTTACACATTGCTATAATAATTGCCATTTACAGGAACTACTCCCAGACCGTAATGCATATGAGCAGAATGATATTTCAGTGTTTCACATCTCTTTTCTTCTGGATCATGTTTATTATTATTTTATCAAAGGGAAACATCTTGCACATTCTCCATTTCAGAAGAAATTCACTCACAGCATTGCTAATATAATACAAATGTTCCCAGTAGAAAGATTCTCTTTGTTCACAGGCACGAAGGAGCTGGCCTGGACTTACAGTGGACAATGGCAGCATAGATAATAGATAATACTTAGTTCTGCCATGAGTGCACGGGACTGGACTTGATGATGTCTCGAGGGCCATACCCAGTCCTATGATTCTATAGTTATTGTGCTGTTATACTCTAGTTCTCCACATCATTTCCTATGTTCCAAATTGTGGAGGGCCAGTTTGGAGTTTTGTTTTGCAACTGAATTAAGTTGTGTTCCCTAACTATAACAACCTCTCTATATATCCCAAAGCACTTTAAATACAGGAATTGTTGAGAGATGGGTAAAAAATTTCAGATGAAACTTTTTTTTCTCCAAAAAATGCAGATTCCGGTCAACCGAAACATTTTGTGAATTCACGTCAATTTTGCCGAATTGTTTAAATTAATAAAACCCCAAAACCTAAAAGAGTGAAGCACGTCATTTCAACATTTCCTAAATGAAACCTTTTGATTTTTTTATTCAAACCGTGTGTTAGAAATTTGCTTCAAATTTATTTTTAAAACCATTAAAATAACTCCAGAACTAAACAAAACATTTAGTTTCGGGTTGACCAAAATGTATAATTCAATCCCAAAGCCTTTTCCCCTCCCCCCAACGTTTCAATTCACCAAAAATTTCCATTTTGGGTCACCCTAAAACAATTTGTTTTAAATTGTTGAATCATCCAGCAAGCTGAAAAATCAGTTATTGCACAGTTCTAATTGTTTCTTCCATTCCTGACACATAGCAACTTCTCAGGTGTAATGCTGACAGAAACACTATACACTTTTAAGACCGGAAGTGAAGAATACATAATCAGCCTGAAACTTCAGCTAAAATTTGCTTGGAGATTTAGATGTAATTACTTGAATTGGCATTTGGAGCTAGCACTAACATTATTGCCAAGAGTGCTAGGAGCTCTTTAGTGGCCACGAATTGTCAGGACCTCTGAAAGATAAATGGAACCCTGGTCTTTTGAAGTCATTTTTTGGGGGAGAAGATCCCCCCCTGTGAGATATTAAAACCAATCCTAAATGGATTGTACAATCTGTGGGGCATTTGTACAGCACTTAGATCAATGGGGCCCAACCTGGCTGTGGTTTTTAGACGGTGTCCAATATAAATGTTTAATAATAATAGTAGAAGGAAAAGAAGAAAAAATTTAAATGTGGCCCAAGTCCTTACATTTGCTTCAAATGCTATGTAGAAAATAATGAAAGGCCAAACTTTTCTGGCTGCCATCAGCTGCCATTTGAGAGAGTTACAAGTTACATTATACTATATGATAATAAATGCCTCCCCTTCTTCTTTAGAGGTAGAATGCAAAATGATTCAGATGCCTTATAAAAGTCATCTAGCAATTTAATTTCCTCAAGTGTCTTTTCTTGGTGCTGACAATCAGTGGCAGAGATTTTCTCTCTCACTTGCTCTCTCTCTCTCTTTTTTTTTTTTAAAGTAAAGCTGTAATTACCGATGAGAAGCGCTGACTCAGCTTAAAGAGATAGAGAAAACAAAGCAAATTCTCTCTGCATCAAACCAGAAATCCCTTGGAAACGGTTAGAATCACCTCTCCATCCCCAATACTACATTTAGTGTTTCCTTCCTTTAAAAGAATGGGCTTCACCTCTTCTTGCTCCTGACAGCAGGGTGAATGAGTGAGTCTTTGCTCTAGACTTCATTTGAACCCCCTGCTAACATGACCCATGCCGTAGATATCCTGGGTCAGCCTAAAGTGTCTCGCAGATATATATATATATATATATATATATATATAAAATCGAAAGAGGGGGATGTCGTAGGAAGAGAGTCTGAGACATAAGCCCTCGTATTAGAGGCCTGATATGAGGCAGTACCCGCTCACAGAATTTGGCAAGGACAGGGCTGATATTACAGAAATACACATTTTAAGAAGTGCTAGTCACAGAGCACTCACGCAAACACATCCCGATATCAAGTGGTACCAGAACATCCAGATATCAAGGATGGTACAAAAACATTCCCCAAGAATAATAGGAACATACTGACCCATCCTAAAAGATAAGATCAGGATAACAGTACAGTATGTAATAGAAATGTATTAATTGAACCAACATGTACAAGGTGATGGGTGATAGCTAGTCACGTCAGGGGGCAGTAACTAACTATGTCAAAAGAGCAGTAATAACTGGTTTGTATCGGGATATAAGGATGTATCTTGGAGGGAGTATTTTTGTCTGGCCTAGGGAGAAATGGAAAATCCCACCGTTCACTGAGCTGGTCCATTATTACGGGCATACATACATTAGTGGTCCGGTAGAGTCTGCGGGATACTAGTACCGTGCTTCATCAACAATAAACCTGGCTGGATGCCTTCATCCCTTAAGGCATCTTGTGGTCATTGGGCAGTTTGCTAGAGGTCTGCCATGCCAGCTGTCTGCACAGGGCTGGGGCGGCACACAGAGGGAATACACACACACACAGCCAAACATCTGTCAACATCTAACCACAGGAGGGAAAGCCAAAAGAAGCCAGGGATAAAGAATAAAACTGTGTGTCCATTGTCAAGGCACCAAACAGTCAAAGCAACAGAGAGGCTGGAATTTGGTGCATGTTGCTATTAAAAGGACATTGGGAAAATAGATTCTTGCTTTTTTGCATTTTTATTTCATTATCTGGATGCCTTTGCAAGGTCAGTAATTAAAGGACCAAAAGAAAAATGATATTAGTAGCTAGTGCTGATATGACCAAAGCTAGAGTTTGAACAGCGCAATTATGATTCTTAAGGAAACAGACTTTTTTTTTAAAATCAATAAAAGCTATAATAAAAGGATAAATGTGCAGTGAGCCCAGAACATTGGCCACTAGAGAGGCAAGTGATGCAGGGAAAAGCCAAGCCTGTCCACCAGCTGTCACTTCAATATGGATTTTATTAATTCTCTGGTATAGCAATTCATTTAGAAGAAGTGTCAAAGAGCTTTCTTCTCCCACACAGATCGTATGCTGGGAGGGAGGGAGGAAGATACCTCCTGTGATGCATCACACAGGGGTTAAAGCCACAGTTTAACATCAGCAATGGACAAAGTAAAAAAATGGTCCCCAGCCAGCAATGCCACTGGTATAAATTGTCACAAATCCATTTATTTCAAGCAATGGACAGAGCAATTTCTCTGAAGTCAATGCAGATAAAACTATTTACATTAGCTGCGTCTCTGGCCCTCCAAGTTTCAGAAGAGTTAGTCCCATTGGACTAGGTCCTATGCTAAGCACCTCCCTTAGTCTAGAAACCCCACAATACAAAACTCACAAGACCTCCAGAACTTCCATCTGTCTCTGGACTCCAGAGAGAGAATACAGAATACACAGAGAGAATAGCCTATTTTCAGTTATACTGGTACCAACAGGAGCCAGAATGTTCAGATGCAACACAGAAATTAAACAACAAAAATAAGAAAGTTAGCCACATATTTTCAAACCTCTTGTGAGACGTCTGGGTTCATGGCCCACTATTAGGTTAAGGTTCAGATTGGTTCTAATATTATGCTAGTTACTCCGCCCATCTCTACACCTCCCAGTGTGTGCCATACAAATGACAGGAATATATTTCATTGCATGCCCTTTGGAGGTACAGAAGGTCTAGAGTCGTGGCTTTGTAAGCCACATCGAAGGGCCTTCATTTTCAGTTTTTACTGATCTTTACTGAAAAATCTCAGGTTTTACAAAAGCTATTGATCAATTTGTATTGATTTTCATTTGAATTTTGCACCATTCAAGTACCAATTATGTTAAGAAAATCCAATACTTTACATTAAGTAGGTTTGCTTATGTTAATAAACAATTAGTCTAGGTGTATACCTGAGGCTATCTGTTAAAGAAAGGCAATTTAGTGAAAGATACACACACACACTCACACACAAGTAGGCATATGTGTACGTACTATTAATGTACAACTCATGAAATAAACCACAACATTAAACTGCTTTCACTTTCAACGCTCTTTAGTTTTCTTTAGTTGTTATTTTTTTCTGTCATCCCGTCACCAGAAAACTGTGAAGTTAATTTTTTGCACTGATTTTCACGCATTTTACAACAACACTGAAAATGAAGGTGGGGCCTTAGCCACTTCTTATTAGAGACAGAAACTCCCATTTCACTCACATGGACAACCTCCTCCCATTTGCAACCACACGCGCCACCTCTTCCATTGTCTCCTATTCATCATCTCATGAGTCACCTTCCCCCCTTCACAGTCATGCAACAGTCCACTGGCTAGTCACTGGCTAGTAATTGTTCATTTTTTACTGTTTCTTGGTGGGTCATGTTTCTTCCCCTTCCTCTGGAAACAAGGGGAGAGAAGCAGCTAAGATGCCCACATTTGTTGCCACTGGTACTCTGGAGGAGAGGACATTTAGGCTGGTTCCTGCTCTTTGATACCAAGTGCCTTGATAGGTATCTAGGGTCATCTTTTCAATGAGGAGTCTGGACAACCGTAGAAGAAGCTCTCAGCGTCTAAGTGGTGATGACACCAGATGTGACCTGCCAGCTCTTCATGAAACAAATGCAAGAGCTTTTCAGAACACATGGACCACAGCCTGACAACCATCGTCTGCTGTGGATGGGATACCCCACCAATTTCACTGGTTGCCATGTAAAAGTCGAGACTCACCCTGTTCTTAGTATAAGGAAATACTGCAATGTATCAAGTATCCTTGCTTGGTGAGTGTTGGCACTGAATGTTGTCCACTGTAATATGGCTGATATTGACATGACTCTAATATAGCCATTAACGCTTCCAAAAGGCTGGAAAAGACCCGACCGTATCACATACTCTTAGTTCCGTGGGTTCAGTAAATAAGATGAATGTAGTGCCCATAAAAGTTGTTGTTCATCCACAGAATAGGAACACAATGCCCCAGTGTGCGTGTACCCTGCTCTGAAGTGACCGTCGGCAGTGCTGAGAGAGCAGATGAGGGCTGGTTTCGTGGTTCAAGCGCAGGACTTGGAGTCTGCAATTTTGAAGTTCTAATCCTGACTTTTTCACCTTTTGCCCGTTATTCTCACCAGTTCAGCACGAATAATACTCCTGTCCTCCTGAGGCCTGGCTGATGTTTGGAAAGCACTTAGAAGACCTGGAGCACTTTAGTGGATTCATGTAAAGTATTAATTCATCTGCCAGGCCAATTCACTCTTTGACCCCTTGGCAGAGGCTCTGCAGAGACTTCCAGTTAGTATCAGCTATGACACTTTGTGCAATTTGGGCAGCTGGCCACAAGCAACTGGACTGGAACCAGCCACTCACACAGGACACAGAAGAGCCATCAGATGGTAGTAACATTTGGTCATGACAGGCCTGAACTGGATTTGAAAGGGTGACCTAGAGGTGAAAGACTCCCTCAAGAAGACTTTTGTATTCAAATGCATATTAAATTAGACATGGGCTGAGGAGACAATGTTAAGACCTAGATCAGGTTTAGACAAGACTTTGAGGTCAAATGCACATACAATTTTTGCATAACTTTAGCCTCAGCTGAATAGGAACCCGGAAATGAACTCCTTCTGATTTTGGGTCTGACCCCAAACCAAAACCATAAAGATAGGTTTGAACAAGGGCATTTGAATCATATCTCACACATAAATTCAGAAGGATTTGGATTCAGAGAACTGGTTTTCACCTACATCATAGAATCGCAGGACTGGGAGAGACTTCTATAGGTCATCTAGTCCAGTCCCCTGCACTGAAGCAGGACTAAGTATAATGTAGACGCTCCCTGACAGGCATTTGTCCAACTTGCTCTTAAAAACCTCCAATGATGGGGATCCCACAACCTCCCTTGGTAATTTGTTCCAATGTTTAACTACCCTTACACTTAGGAAATCTTTGCTAATGTCTAACCTAAATCTCCCTTACTGCAATTTAAGCCCATTATTTCTTCTCCTGTCCTCAACGGTTAAAAGTGTTAACTCCAGAACGCATCTGCCGTGGTGCAGGTTTCCTTGCTTGGCTCCTGATGGAAAGTTATTCTGCTGAGGAGACCTGTGAGAAACGTTTCAGTTCTGCAAATAGGGGTTCCTGCCTGTGTTTTTGACCTGTCCTCTGTGAAACACAAAATGAAGCATTTGCCACATTGAAGGAATACTTTAAGGTGTAGCTGCCAGATTTGTGTATTGTCCCCAAAGCCTGTTGGTCACCAGTTTTCAGTCTGTTTATGTAGGAATCATTTTGCCAACTGCTGATATGCAACCATCTCTGGGGTAGAACTGACACACAATTTGTTTAATAGTACACATCAAAGTGACAACAATTTAGGGCAAGCAGTGAAGAATATTGTATCCTGATGAAACTTGGTGAAGGGAGGAAGGGGAGGCTTAAAATGTAATCGCTCACACTGGAATTTGACCAGTGGCTTTTTGCAAGAAGGAATCTTTAAATCTTTAATGACCACAGAAGTGTTTCAGATCTTGACTGAAAGCATTTAGGGTATACGAAGAGGGGAAAAAGAGAATTCCCACCTTAGATATAGAGGGAATAGTACGCGTATAGTAATGTGTTTCGAACAGAAACACTATAATCCAGACAACTCTTGGACATGCTAATTGCAACACCTGTCTGGGCAAGTCTATTTCCTGGGCAGGATGTGGCAAAGGCAGCAAAATGGAAAGAAAGCAATACATACTGCTTGTTTTCATGTGCGTCTCTGAGCACCTACTACTGCTAATCATAACAGACTTTATGGTCTGGTCCTAGAGCTGCAGTGTGACTGCTGCAATATTGAGTTCTTAGCAATTGTGATATTAATATTTTGTGCTTTATAAGCATGAATTAAGGAAGCCTCCCAATGCCACTGATGTGGGCATTCTATCGCTTTACAGAGAAGTCCATTGTGTCCTGAAGAGGTTAAATTGCCTGTTGTCACACAGCACTCAGTGGCCGAGCCAGGAATGGCACCAAGGAGTCCTGAGTTGCAGCCCCCTCCTTTAGCATGTAGGCAGCACTCCAATTAAGTGATCTTTCAGAGCCAAATCTGAGTCAAACTGTGAAATAGCCAGTTTTCCTAGCATTATTTTACTCTCTGGATTAGGACCCCTGGGATTCTTGGAAATTACATCTAAAATAAACCCAGGCTCTTCCTTGCTGTTAGAATCAGACTGAAGAAAGGCATGTTACTACTATTGCTGGTGTCCAAAATATCAGTCAATGTACATGTCACTGCCCGAAGGACAAGTAAAAAGAAGATATATTTCCCTGGGTTCAAAGGGACAAAGCCCTGCTTATCAGAATCAGCACATCTGTCAAGTTAGGTGGAAAACAAAGAGCGACAGGGAGTTATCATACAAATGTCATGTGACAGGCTTTGTTGGTTAGTGGGAGGTATGCAGTACATGGTTGCTAGTCATATGTTCCTGAACTGAATGGCACAGACAGAAAAGTACACTCGCTCTCATTCCTAATCTTCCCAGTGTGGTCTTACAGCAAGCAGAAATCACCAGCTGAACAATGTCAAATTCATGGGCATTTCTCATTTGGTTTCCTCTTCTCCCTCCCTTGTCAACTTCACTCTATGCACAACTGGATGAGAGCAGGCCACAGAGCACCTCCAGGTGAGAGATAAGAGGAACCATTTATGTGGCAAGGGCTGACAAATAGTAGCCTCAAGGCATTGGGAGTAGCTTTGAAATGAGTTAGATAACTGGACACAGTTTTTCTCGAGCAGAACATAACTAATACAGTCAGGGGGTCACCTGATGCACCCTTCCAACTCTGATTGACTCCGAGCACCTAGGCATGGACGGAAGAATAGGGTTTCTTGGATTTTAGTGACTTGGAATCCAATTGGCAGCACAGGTCTCTTTCACCGCTGCTCAGCCCTTCCTCCCTATGCTTTACACTTAGCAGTATTTATTATCTGCATAGTCCTGTAAATGTGCATGGTGCAGACAAAGATGGATTTGTCTCAAGCCCACTCTGGTTGGATCTCCCTTGCGGGTGAAAGCATAGATCCACATGCCCTTCGCAGGCCACTCACAACTAGTCCTTCTTAGGTGTACCTGAGAATTATTTTACACCACTTCCGACAGGATTTCAGGCCTGGACTACACTATAGAGTTAGGTCGATGAAAGGCAGCTTACGTTGACCTATGTCACTGTACATACTACAGCCTTGCTCCTGCTGATGTAAGTGCCCTACTTCACGGACATCATGACACCACCTCCACAAGAGGCGTAGGTTTATGTCGGTGTAGTTAGGGCGATGCAGTGTCTGTGTAGACACTGCAGGTTACTTACATCAGCTGTTGGCTGTCATTCTTGTCAATTTCATGGTTCCAGCATGGAGCCATGAAATTGACAAGAAAGCCACTCACAGCTCAGGATGCCACTCTGGGGCAGGCAGGGGGCTACCTGCTCAGAGTCAAGCTGCTGCCTGGGTTCCCGGCTCCCCACTCCCAGCCGGCCTGCTGCCTAGGCTCCCCACTCCCCACCAAGAGCCCAGGTGCTGCCCGGGCTCCTGGCTCCCCATTGGGAGCCTGGCAGCTGCCCAGGCTTTGGGCGTGGAGCTCCCTTCTGGGAGCCTGGGCGGCTGCCCTGCTAATGGGGAGCAGGGAACTGGGAGCCCAGCAAAGAGCATGGGGGGCAGGGTAGATGGACTCCCAGCAGGGAGCTGTGCAGAGCTGAGAGCCTGGGTTCCCAGTTCCCACAGTCTCCCTCTTAAGTCGGTGGAAATGGTCCTGGTGAGGATGCATACCACCAACAGAAGGAGGGCAGTGTGGACATGAACTACCTCAGTAATTACTGGGGTGGCTGTAAGTCGACCTAACAGAGGATGACTTAAGTTTGTAGTGTAGACATGCCCTCAGAGGAGATGTCTGATCTTATAGCCCTTGAAGGGAGCTGCAACAGGAATAAGTTATGTGGCATTAGGATGCTCTGAAGAGGACCCAGCTAAAAGTGACTCAGCAAATCCGCATCAGCTGAATTCTGAAGAAAGATGCTTGTCACCTCCAGACAACATTTCTAATGAGACTGGCTGCATTAGAAACTTGGCATTTTTTTTTAATTTTTTTTTTTAAGGAAAACAAATGTTTGACAGGAAAGATTTGGATAAAGCAAACTCCGATGACGAAGACTGTGCCAGTTATTTAGTGAGCATCTGTGACACTTGGAGTGCCCAGAACTCTGGGTGACCTTGCTACCCCATTGCCTTAGCAAAAAAAGAGATTTTCTGGTGCTAAACTGGGTGACAGCTCCCTATCAAAAAATTTCTCAGGACTCTCCCAGCCTTTACAGGTAAAACTTGGTGCACCTCCATTCCTGAGCGCCATGGAAGAGTGTTTCCCTAGAGTATCCAGTCCCTATCACTGGACACTCGCAGAAATTACCAAGTTCACTATCTCTAAACATACAGTTTATGTACCAGCTTGTTTGATTCTCCTAAGCAGTCACACTTTGTTTAATATTACACCACTGAGATCTGCTCAGGATAAAACAATGAGAAGTTTATTAACGAAGACAGAGATTTAAGTGATACTGAGTCAAGACAGTGGAAACAGACATGTTGCAAATAAAACAGAAGAGTACCATGCTTCTAAGAGACTAAACAGAACTCTTACAGGCTAAAATCTTTGTCTAAGTTAAGTTTCTCACCTCAAGCAGCCTCTCAGCCTTACTAACCCACTCAGGCCAGGATCCAGCTTTCATGCTCCCTCAGTGCTGGATAATCAAGGTGTTCTCCTTGCTGCTTTTTATAGTCCAGTAAATCTTTGAAATGTATCTTTTGAAGTGTCCCCCAGATAAAGTTCTTCTCCCTCGTTGCTTATTCCCCAGTGTGCTGAGGACAACCTGCTCTTCTCATCCTCCAGTTAACTTGCTTTCCCTGTTGACTCAATATGGAAATATAATTTTCATTGTCTTTGGCTTACCCTGACCCATTTATACCCAAGACCTAGGCAGACAAGCAAATCAACATTCCTTTGTCTAGGACAAACTTGTTTTCCAACCATGCTTGCTTAAATTTGATCTTTTTTTAGTACATACCTATGACTTCTTGACTAATACCCCAATACATACATCTCACAATGCTTATAGTAGCCAGTATGATTAAGTTTAGAAGTGTGAGCACCAAGGGTGATGTCATGGCGGGAGTCTGCTATAGACCACCGGACCAGGGGGATGAGGTGGACGAGGCTTTCTTCCAGCAATTCGCAGAAGCTACTAGATCGCACACCCTGGTTCTCATGGGAGACTTCAAACACCCTGATATCTGCTGGGAAAGCAATATAGCAGTGCACAGACAATCCAGGAAGTTTTTGGAAAATGTAGGGGACAATTTCCTGGTGCAAGTGCTGGAGGAACCAACTAGGGGCAGAGCTCTTCTTGACCTCACAAGCTGGGAAGAATTAGTAGGGGAAGCAAAAGTGGATGGGAATCTGGGAGGCAGTGACCATGAGATTGTTGAGTTCAGGATCCTGACACAAGGAGGAAAGGAAAGCAGCAGAATACAGACCCTGGACTTCAGAAAAGCAGACTTTGACTCCCTCAGGGAACTGATGGGCAAGATCCCCTGGGAGCATAACATGAGGGGGAAAGGAGTCCAGGAGAGCTGGCTTTATATTAAAGAATCCTTATTGAGGTTACAGGGACAAATCATCCCGATGTGTAGAAAGAATAGTAAATATGGAGGCGACCAGCTTGGCTTAACAGTGAAATCCTTGCTGATCTTAAACACAAAAAAGAAGCTTACAAGAAGTGGAAGATTGGAAAAATGACCAGGAATGAGTATAAAAATATTGCACGGGCATGCAGGAGTGAAATCAGGAAGGCCAAATCACATCTGGAGTTGCAGCTAGCAAGAGATGTTAAGAGTAACAAGAAGGGTTTCTTCGGGTATGTTGGCAACAAGAAGAAAGTCAAGGAAAGTGTGGACCCCTTACTGAATGAGGGAGGCAACCTAGTGACAGAGGATGTGCAAAAAGCTAATGTGCTCAATTGCCTCTGTCTTCACGAACAAGGTCAGCTCCCAGATTACTGCACTGGGCAGCACAGCATGGGGAGGAGGTGACCAGCCCTCTGTGGAGAAAGAAGTGGTTCGGGATGATTTAGAAAAGCTGGACGTGCACAAGTCCATGGGGCTGGATGCGTTGCATCCGAGAGTGCTAAAGAAGCTGGCGGATGTGATTGCGGAGCCATTGTCCATTATCTTTGAAAACTCATGGCGATCTGGGGAAGTCCCAGACGACTGGAAAAAGGCTAATGTAGTGCCCATCTTTAAAAAAGGGAAGAAGGAGGATCCTGAGAACTACAGGCCAGTCAGCCTCACCTCAGTCCCTGGAAAAATCATGGAGCAGGTCCTCAAGGAATCAATTCTGAAGCACTTAGATGAGAGGAAAGTGATCAGGAACAGTCAGCATGGATTCACCAAGGGAAAGTCATGCCTGACTAATCTAATTGCCTTCTATGACGAGATAACGGGCTCTGTGGATGAAGGGAAAGCAATGGACGTGTTGTTCCTTGACTTTAGCAAAGCTTTTGACACTGTCTCCCACAGTATTCTTGCCAGCAAGTTAAAGAAGTATGGGCTGGATGAATGGACTATAAGGTGGGTAGAAAGTTGGCTAGATTGTTGGGCTCAACAGGTAGTGATCAATGGCTCCATGTCTAGTTGGCAGCCATTGTCAAGCAGAGTGCCCCAAGGTCGGTCCTGGGGCTGGTTTTGTTCAATATCTTCATAAATAATCTGGAGGATGGTGTGGATTGCACCCTCAGCAAGTTTGCAGACAACACTAAACTGGGAGGGGTAGTAGATAGGCTGGAGGGTAGGAATAGGATACAGAGGGACCTAGACAAATTGGAGAATTGGGCCAAAAGAAATCTGATGAGGTTCAACAAGGACAAGTGCGGAGTCCTGCACTTAGGATGGAAGAATCCAATGCACCGCTACAGACTAGGGACCAAATGGCTATGCAGCAGTTCTGCAGAAAAGGACCTAGGGGTGACAGTGGACGAGAAGCTTGATATGAGTCAACAGTGTGCCCTTGTTGCCAAGAAGGCCAATGGCATTTTGGGATGTATAAGTAGGGGCATAGCGAGCAGATCGAGGGACGTGATCGTTCCCCTCTATTCGACATTGGTGAGGCCTCATCTGAAGTACTATGCCCAGTTTTGGGCCCCACACTACAAGAAGGATGTGGAAACATTGGAGAGAGTCCAGCAGAAGGCAACAAAAATGATTAGGGGACTGGAACACATGACTTATGAGGAGAGGCTGAGGGAACTGGGATTGTTTAGTCTACAGAAGAGCAGAATGAGGGGTGATTTGAGAGCTGCTTTCAACTACCTGAAAGGGGGTTCCAAAGAGGATGGATCTAGATTGTTCTCAGTGGTAGCAGATGACAGAAAAAGGAGTAATAGTCTCAAGTTGCAGTGGGGGAGATTTAGGTTGGATATCAGGAAAAACTTTTTCACTAGGAGGGTGGTGAAACACTGGAATGCATTACCTAGGAAGGTGGTGGAATCTCCTTCCTCAGAAGTTTTTAAGGTCAGGCTTGACAAAGCCCTGGCTGGGATGATTTAATTGGGGATTGGTCCTGCTTTGAGCAGGGGGTTGGACTAGATGACCTTCTGGGGTCCCTTCCAACCCTGATATTCTATGATTCTATGATACAAGTTCTTATTTGATGCCTTACACAACATTCTTCATAGATGAATACTATGACAGCAATATGTTAGGTGTAGTGAGTTTGTCAGGCCTGATAGGAGTTGCCATTACATGTCAGTGAGCCCTTTGTCATCACCCACGGGTCTACAACCTGGCTCTGTAGGGTTTATAGGAGCAGCCATCATGCACCAACCCTCCATCTGGCAGCCTGCTGATGCTTACGGACCTAGGATCCATGAAGCACAGCCCCAGGCTCCATCCCCTGCAGTCCTATTGGTAGAGTCCCAGAACAACTGATTGGCCGGCTGGCCATACTTAAGCTAGTAGCAGGAACAGGAACTGTCTGAACAACAGGATTCCACTCTGTTCTGGACGGTGTGCTTTGTGCTTCCTGCTCCCACGGCTTGATTTCCTGGCACCCTGACTCCTGGAAACTGATTGGTGGTTCTCACCTCCAGTTTGTCTCCTGACTCTGACCTCCTGGTATCCTGACCCAGCTGACTCCTGTCTTGTGACCGCAGACTCTGGCTCTGACTACAAGGTCTGGCCACCCATGACCTGACTGTGACACACTTTGCCAGTTGGCATTGAGGGGCTCATAGGATCATAGCGTCTATTGTATCTCTTGGCAGAAAAAATAAAGCAAGTAAACAGAGGGAGCACACAACTGCCTATGCACTGAGTACAAAGAACCATTTACAACTGGGTTTTGCCCTACTTTTCAATGAATGTGCTACGTTGCCACCCAGTGGGTGAAGGAGCATACTGAAGCTCCTACTGCTCTCAATCGAATGCATGCTATGGACAATTGGTGGCCTCTGCTGCCCTAATTTCTGTCTTGGTTTTGATGCACTGTTTTCATGCTGTCCCAAGTACACTAAAAACAGTAACAAAGACTGCACACCCACATGCATGCACACACACAAACTGTTGGCAGCATGCAGTCATGAGCTATATAAAAAGAGACAGCCCGATCACGTTGTGGCCCAAGTTGAAAGATGAACATGCAAACCACCATCTTGGCCATCACCAGGCAATAGACCAGGCACCTCCAGAGTCTCTACAGCTTGAGCCAAAGAGTCAGGCTCTCACATTGAAAGCTGTAAGAGAACCATGCTGTGCCCTGTGCATCGGGCACAGACAGGGGTACAAAACACTCACTGAGCAGTAGGTAACGCAAGCACAAGCGTAAACTGAAATCCACAGGATGGAGATGGAACACCTTGAGGTACGTGGTTCTTGGGTTGCAAGTGGGATTTCACCTTGCGAGTCCTGTGTCTTTTCAGGAATGGGGCTGACTGGGCAGTCAATATTCCACCCATTGAAAGCGATATCCAAATTCCCCCTTGCCACATTAGTTCTCCACCACCCTCAAAAGCACAACACATGACAAGTTTAGTTGAGGATGTCTTGGCCTAACACTTTCTACAGTTCTTCAGCACTTTTATGAGCAATGGCTTGAGTAGGCACCCAATAGCCATACAAGTCATTCCCCACACCTAGCTCCCATCCCCACACCTGCCTAGGGGGGCAAGTATTCTGTGTCTTCAGGTTGTCCATTAATTCTCAGTGCAAGTGTTTCTATAGATTGAATTCAGAAATCAGTCGACCTATTAATGATTTCATGGCTTCTTGTTAAAAGCCCAGATTCAGTATAAAATAAGACTGAGCAAATATCAGTAAAGATCCCGTTCATCTTTCAAGCACAGTACATGGATAAAAGGACACAGAACTATGTTCTCTTCCCCCATCCCAACCAGAGGGAAAATGCTGCCTTTATCCTTGTGGCAGAGTGTTGAATTCAATCAAACCCCTAGAACTGCATGAACCCTCCTGTTTCCACTTAGCACAGTGTTATGCTATCTTTGCTATGCTCCTGTAGTTATGACTTGCTGGGATATCACAGGCATTGCTGGTGGGTTTGCAGACGCCCTGTTGCCAATGTGTAGCCAAAGCAGTATTGAATCTGACCAGGAAACTGCACACATAGAGTCACAGGTAAACTGGAACAGGAGTACTTGTGGCACCTTAGAGACTAACAAATTTATTAGAGCATAAGCTTTCGTGGGCTACAGCTCACTTCATCGGATGCATAGAATGGAACATATAGTAAGCAGATATAGATATACATATAGAGAAGGTGGAAGTTGTCATACAAACTGTAAGAGGCTAATTAATTAAGACGAGCTATTATCAGCAGGAGAAAAAAACTTTTGTAGTGATAATCAAGATGGCCCATTTAGACAGTTGACAAGAAAGTGTGAGGATACTTAACATAGGGAAATAGATTCAATACATGTAATGACCCAGCCACTCCCAGTCTCTATTCGAACCCAAGTTAATGGTATCTAGTTTGCATTTTTGCAAAATGGCAATTTTGCAACAGAAAAGCTTCAAAAACAGAGTCCAATGAGAAACTGCTGAGCTTTAATTCAAGCTGTTTTTGAGTCTGTTTTTGGAGTCTGTTTTTGAAGCTTTTCTGTTGCAAAATTACAGGTTTCAGAGTAACAGCCGTGTTAGTCTGTATTCGCAAAAAGAAAAGGAGTACTTGTGGCACCTTAGAGTATAACCAATTTATTTGAGCATAAGCTTTCATGAGCTACAGCTCACTTCATCCGATCTATCAATCTGTTTTTTCACTTCAGCAGGTGAGTATTGTAGTTTTAAGAATGCTTGAGAGAGATTTGGTAGGTGTTTGTCTGAGGGATTGGAGCAAATTCAGTTGTACCTTAGAGCTTGGCTGTAGACAATGGATCATGTGGTATGTCCTGGATGGAAGCTGGAGGCATGTAGGTAAGTATAGCAGTCAGTAGGTTTCCGGTATAGGGTGGTGTTTATGTGACCATCATTTACTAGCACAGTAGTTTCCAGGAAATGGACCGCTTGTGTGGATTGATCTAGGCTGAGGTTGATGGCGGGATGGAAAATGTTGAAATCATGGTGGAATTCCTCAAGGGCTTCTTTTCCATGGGTCCAGATGATGAAGATGTCATCACTGTAGCACAAGTAGAGCAGGGGCGTTAGGGAACGAGAGCTAAGGGAGCGTTGTTCTAAGTCAGCCATAAAAATGTTGTCATATTGTAGGGCCATGAGGTACCCATAGCAGTGCCGCTGACTTGAAGGTATGTATTGTCTGCAAATGTGAAAAAGTTGTGGGTGAGGTCA
The DNA here is from genome assembly GCF_965140285.1 of Lepidochelys kempii. Taxonomy (NCBI): domain Eukaryota; kingdom Metazoa; phylum Chordata; order Testudines; family Cheloniidae; genus Lepidochelys; species Lepidochelys kempii. Next base: position 100,256,994 of record NC_136387.1, on the reverse strand, counting down.
AAGTCACAAAGGTCAGCCACCAGGTTAGCCGTGACATTATTGGGGATAGTGTTCTTGACGGCTTGTAGTCCATCTTTGTGTGGAATGTTGGTGTAGAGGGCTTCTACATCCATAGTGGCCAGGATGGTGTTTTCAGGAAGATCACCGATGGATTGTAGTTTTCTCAGGAAGTCAGTGGTGTCTCAAAGGTAGCTGGGAGTGCCGGTAGCGTAGGGCCTGAGGAAAGAGTTCACAGAGCCAGACAATCCTGCTGTTAGGGTGCCAGTGTCTGAGATGATGGGGCGCCCAGGATTTCCAGGTTTATGGATCTTGGGTAGCAAACCTGAGAATGTGAAAACTTCAGTGAAAGAACATATGTGAAATATAGAAAACAAAATTAAAGGGAACCAAACATTCACATGGAGTCAGGCAAAGATGTTTCATGCATATTGTTATGACTGGCATCACCAGGTGACACTGTTACCCATAGCCTTATAAGTTCTTTTTCACTGGGTGCAAGCAAGTTATGACTTTTGGGAAGACATGCCGTGTTGGTGTTAGTTTGGGGATACGTAAGGTTTTGTGTAGAGGCAGTTTCGGGAGAGAGGGAATTGTGAGAGTAGCAGGTGAGTTTGCTTTCTGCCTTAGGCTCAAATTCAAGTAAATTCTCGATGCAGCACGCCCCCCCTTCCACCAGAACTGGGTGTGAGACTGCTGGAAGAAGGAATCGTCCTGCATGCTGTTTGACCATCTCTTTTCAGAACTGGTTTTCATGTGTAAATAAAGCAGGTTACATTTAGAGTACAGCCAGACTCCAGGTCACTGATTTTTCCTCAAATAAGAAGAAGACCTGCCAGGCCGTGGACATCGGCTGCAGCTTGGCAGGGGTAACACTGGTGTCAGAATGAGACACCAGTGCCAAAGAAGGGGCAACGAACAGAAGCACAGACCTGTAGCTGTGCTCCTGGCAGAGGTAGATCTGGGATGGGAATTGTTAACAGTATTGTGCACTCTCTGTGGCCCCCATCATGGAAGAATCCACTAATCATTAAATCGAGAAGACTCAGATATCAAGACAACAAACTTCCCCTTGTGAAATCAGAAATGCCAAAAAGAAAATCCGAAGAAGAGAGCTCCCAAGACCGGGTGAACTACAGATCAGAACACACGTGAAACTGCTTGCCAGACTCAGGAAGATACAAAGGGCCAGGAATCAGGTGAAAACAATACGTCCTGGATTTTTTTCAGCTGGATTTGAACTCAACTGAAATGCAGTCTGTGGCTCAGAAACCAAGTGAAAAATGGCTTCTAGGGAGATAGCTGACTCTTCCTGACCACATAGCATAGCCTCAGCCAATCAGAGACACAAGAGAAATCCCATGGGAAAGCCATCATGTGACTTATTCTACATTACCGATTCTAATAAAAGGCGCCATCACAAACCACAAAGTGAAAATACACCACAGACAGCACCATGGGGAAAGTTTTCTGAAATCCCGAAAGAGCGGGGGGGGGGGGTAAGAGGGGAGTTTGCATAAAGCTCTGACAGCTCATTCCACTGAACCAGCACTTGGTTCTAGCACATAGTTCAAACTCAAACATCCTCCAGCCATTTCCCCTGCACCTCAGTGTTTTCAAAGTTTGAAAACACCCAAGACTATTCAATATAAAGTACCCTGGTTTCTTAACTGCTTCTCTTTGGCTTTGAATTGATCTGAACCGAGGGGGTTTCTGATGATCTCTGATGTTTGGAACCTGATCTTGTCATCATTACCTTCTCAGACAATCTTCATTCGCCTGGATGTTGGTATATCGTAGGAGGCAGGAAGCCTAGACATTTTTATAGCAACTACCTGCCAACCGTTTTCAATTCTTTATCCCTTCAAAATCCCACATCTGTCTGTGTCTCCAGGCACTGGTGCAAAAAGCTCTGCATTAGTTATTTTTATCAACATAAAAATCTTTCCATTTATTTATTTCTTCAAAAGCTATCTACAAACCTCAGCTCATTTTGTCCTTAGGCAGATATTTGAAGCTGTCTGCAAGCTTCTTCTCTTAAAAAAAAATAAGTTAAAGTCTTTATTATACACAATGTAACAAAATATGACCAACTACCTTTACCTTGCTCAGACACATGCTTCATGTATTTCAGATGAAATGTTTGTGGTAGAAATAGCAAAGATTAGATATATAGATAGATAGATAGAAGGGGTGCTTCAAGGAAATGGTATTTCTAAAGCAAAGTATCATTGTAAAATTAGCACGAGATGTGACACATATATTTTACCAGCAATTGCAACACACTAAGCACTAGTTTCTGTTATAGCTAAACCAAGGCCCATGTCAGGATTGCAAAACCTCAAGACTTATTTAAAAAAACAGATAATGGAAACCAAAACAAACGATTGAAATTCATTTCCCATCCAAGTCTATTCTCATCGCGTACAATCTGGGGGTTGGACTAGATGATCTCCTGAGGTCCCTTCCAACCCTGAGATTCTATGATTCTATGCTCCACAGTGTCACAGTGGCACCACTGAAAGTAGCCCCATGGTCTGAAGAGAGCAGAACGCTTACAGAAATATACCCCTGGGTGAGGATGGTCAACCCTGCTTCACTTGTTTGCTCATTGGAAAGCTCTGCTACTTTTTTGGCTGGATATCTCCTTACCAGAGATCACCCCCTCAGACCACCTCCAAAAGCTTTCCCTTCCCCTGAACCTGTGACCTTAGGCAGCCTGGCCCACGTTCAGACTGCTTTAGTTCTGGTTCAGTATGGTGAAAGATGAGGACCAAAAATGTCACATAATTCTCTCGTACCATACATTTGACATTTTATGGCAGGAGCTCAGACTGTGGTTCCTTCAGACCCTAAAATCTATCAGTCTATTTCAGACTGACGCAAAGTCTCCTAAATGCAAGAACCCAAGCCCATGTACATGTGATTGCGGCTGGTTCTATTTCTTGGTTAGTGACTGGCATGTTAAACCAAACAACACATCTTAGGTTGACACAAGATGAAACACATTAAGCAGATGGCATATTTTCTCTGTACAAACCAATGCCGACATATTTCCTCTTAACGATCTCCTCTATTTGTTCTCTCAATAAAATTAGTTTTAAAGTAAAAAGAAAAACATACACGACATGAGGAGAGCGAAGAGTACGGTGTGGAAAGTATATCATTATCAGCAACAACAAAAAGGAGATTGTAGTCTTCCAAATCCACAGGTGATTGTGTTTGGGGATTTGTTTGTTGTTTTTTCCTTGTTTTTTTGTTTTTCTTTTAAAACACACAGATATTCTACTTAGATGTGGAAAGTCAAAATGTATCTTTAAATGGAGGTATCTAGACATTTTTCCCTCCCATCTCTTGAATGCAGAACACAAAAGATTAAAACTCACATTTTTCCTAAATTAAAGGACAGCGGGAGAAGTTTGCGTTCTGTCAGCCTACTTTGTTCTATGGAAAGCAACTGAGCATTCAGTAAGGCACTGTATATGGTAGGTGGATGGGCAGAAGAGGGGTTATTAAAGAAGAGAATCCACATTGAAACCACTCTTGTCTGCTGTAAATCCTATCGGGACCTTTCTCTAGCATTCCAGAAGGTTTGATCTGAAGCAGCAGCTACAAATCACAGCTGTGCATATATCTTTCTAGATAGCAACTGGCAAAGAAAGGCCAATTTTTGATCTCATTTAAGTGTGTCTCATTCTCCCCCTTTCTGAACCTCACAGCTTGTGTGTCATCATTTACTGTTGTGTGAGGTAGGTGTGTAACCCAATTCAAATGACAGTTCTATTCCAACTTTCCTCCGAGGTAAACGACAACACAAGTGGCTCGTACCAGAAGGGCTTTATGATGTTCCCGTCATGCCATGGTGCAGGTAGTTTTGGAAGGAGTGTTAGCTATGGCTAGAAGCCAAGCCAGGGAAAAACTGATTCTAGGCACAAGAAAAAAGTCATTTTAAATTCTCACACAGTAATTAGTGTCTGATATAATACAATCAGTTGGGGTATTTTTAACACATTTATTAAGGTTTAACAGCTCTGTGAGGAAGACAGGCATTTCCTTCATAGTCGTAAAATCTATCTGTATTTTACCGCTGCCTATTACCATCGCGTCTGGGTGCCTTCTACACAAAATGAGTAGCAATAGCAAAGTCCTTAGCGTACTTCATGGTGTCTCTGGTTCTTCTCTTCCAAAACTCTGCTTGGGCTCGGGTAGATTTTAATTAATAAAATGTACATTTACTTATTTATTTGCTTTAGCTGATTTGTATCACGGTTGGGGTTGCGTCATTTTGGGAAGACAAGGAGATGTTCAGTGAGGTGAGTGTCATTCTCATGATGGAAAGATCAATCAAGTCTCACTAAATGACCTTAAGAATTAAGGAGTAGTTGTTCACCGCACAATAACTGTTGTGTTACATCTGAATTTGTTCATTTCAGATTATTTTAACAATATAGCCCTCCAAAGCTCTAGGTGCAGGTATAAAATTTGATGCACAAAACATACAAATTGGAATCAATGGCTAAAAGTATAAAAACCTCCCAAATGAAGTCCCCTCTAAGTAGTTCTTTGTCATACCGTGGCTAAGCTAAACTTTTAAGAACATATGTAACTACACGCATTTCAGTAGGATTACTCTTGTTTTAAATTTAAGCATGTGCTTAAGTGCTTTGCTGGATTTAGACTTCAACCCTCTTTCCCAGAATGATAAATAGGGCCTCATCCAAACTCCAGTCTAATGGGAGTCTTTTAACTGACTTAATGGGGCTTTTGGATCAGACCCATAGATACAACACTTGGAAATACCACGTTTCTGAGTTATCATTTAAGCTCCAGCAAGATGTAGTTTGACCTTGGCTTAACTTTGAAACACACAAGCCAAAGGGGATGGTTACATAACTGACAACAGCCAAAGCAAAAGAAGAGCAAACATGCAGTGTGTAACAGGGACCAGAAAGAAGCAGCCTTCGTCTGACCTACTAAACATGAAATATGGTTCACCCTGAACGTGTTAACTCTGTCAGTGCAGCCAGACAAACTAGCCCTGTCCTGGCACTGCACTTCCCCAGTGTGGCTGGACCTATGGGAAAGGCGACCCGACAGCAAGTGTGAAAAATCGGGACAGAGGTGGAGGTAATAGGTGCCTATATAAGACAAAGCCCCAAATATCAGGACTGTCCTGATAAAATCGGGACAACTCTTTACCCAATCACCAGGCGCTCTGTTTCAAATTATGCAGACACTTCCATATAGGGGGAGGAGTCTGCTTCACGTAACTCACTTAAAAGGGCCACAAACTAAAACATGTTTCAGAGTAACAGTAACGTGTTGAAGTGTTCTCCGACTGGTTTATGAATGTTATAATTCTTGACATCTGATTTGTGTCCATTTATTCTTTTACGAAGAGACTGTCCAGTTTGACCAATGTAAATGGCAGAGGGGCATTGCTGGCACATGATGGCATATATCACATTGGTGGATGTGCAGGTGAACGAGCCTCTGATAGTGTGGCTGATGTTATTAGGCCCTGTGATGGTGTCCCCTGAATAGATATGTGGGCACAATTGGCAACGGGCTTTGTTGCAAGGATAAGTTCCTGGGTTAGTGGTTCTGTTGTGTGGTATGTGGTTGTTGGTGAGTATTTGCTTCAGGTTGCGGGGCTGTCTGTAGGCAAGGACTGGCCTGTCTCCCAAGATTTGTGAGAGTGTTGGGTCATCCTTTAGGATAGGTTGTAGACCCTTAATAATGCGTTGGAGGGGTTTTAGTTGGGGGCTGAAGGTGACGGCTAGTGGCGTTCTGTTATTTTCTTTGTTAGGCCTGTCCTGTAGTAGGTAACTTCTGGGAACTCTTCTGGCTCTATCAATCTGTTTCCTTACTTCCGCAGGTGGGTATTGTAGTTGTACTGTAGCTGGAGGCATGCAGGTAGGAATAGTGGTCAGTAGGTTTCCGGTATAGGGTGGTGTTTATGTGACCATTGTTTATTAGCACTGTAGTGTCCAGGAAGTGGATCTCTTGTGTGGACTGGACCAGGCTGAGGTTGATGGTGGGATGGAAATTGTTGAAATCATGGTGGAATTCCTCAAGGGCTTCTTTTCCATGGGTCCAGATGATGAAGATGTCATCAATATAGCGCAAGTAGAGTAGGGGCTTTAGGGGACGAGAGCTGAGGAAACGTTGTTCTAAATCAGCCATAAAAATGTTGGCATACTGTGGGGCCATGCGGGTACCCATAGCAGTGCCGCTGATCTGAAGGTATACATTGTCCCCAAATGTGAAATAGTTATGGGTAAGGACAAAGTCACAAAGTTCAGCCACCAGGTTAGCCGTGACATTATCGGGGATAGTGTTCCTGACGGCTTGTAGTCCATCTTTGTGTGGAATGTTGGTGTAGAGGGCTTCTACATCCATAGTGGCCAGGATGGTGTTATCAGGAAGATCACCGATGGATTGAAGTTTCCTCAGGAAGTCAATGGTGTCTCGAAGGTAGCTGGGAGTGCTGGTAGCGTAGGGCCTGAGGAGGGAGTCTACATAGCCAGACAATCCTGCTGTCAGGGTGCCAATGCCTGAGATGATGGGGCGTCCAGGATTTCTAGGTTTATGGATCTTGGGTAGTAGATAGAATATCCCAGGTCGGGGTTCCAGGGGTGTGTCTGTGCGGATTTGATCTTGTGCTTTTTCAGGAAGTTTCTTGAGCAAATGCTGTAGTTGCTTTTGGTAACTCTCAGTGGGATCATAGGGTAATGGCTTGTAGAAACTCGTGTTGGAGAGCTGCTGAGCAGCCTCTTGTTCATATTCCGACCTATTCATGATGACAACAGCACCTCCTTTGTCAGCCTTTTTGATTATGATGTCAGAGTTGTTTCTGAGGCTGTGGATGGCATTGTGTTCCGCACAGCTGAGGTTATGGGGCAAGTGATGCTGCTTTTCCACAATTTCAGCCCGTGCACGTCGGCGGAAGCACTCTATGTAGAAGTCCAGTCTGCTGTTTCGACCTTCAGGAGGAGTCCACCTAGAATCCCTCTTTCTGTAGTGTTGGTAGGGAGACCTCTGTGGATTAGTATGTTGTTCAGAGGTATTTTGGAAATATTCCTTGAGTCGGAGACATCGAAAATAGGATTCTAGGTCACCACAGAACTGTATCATGTTCGTGGGGGTGGAGGGGCAGAAGGAGAGGCCCCGAGATAGAACAGCTGCTTCTGCTGGGCTGAGAGTATAGTTGGATAGGATAACAATATTGCTGGGTGGGTTGATGGTACCATTGCTGTGGCCCCTTGTAGCATGTAGTAGTTTAGAAAGTTTAGTGTCCTTTTTCTTTTGTTGAGAAGCAAAGTGTGCGTTGTAAATGGCTTGTCTAGTTTTAGTAAAGTCCAGCCACGAGGAAGTTTGTGTGGAAGGTTGTTTTTTTATGAGAGTATCCATTTTTGAGAGCTCATTCTTAATCTTTCCCTGTTTGCTGTAGAGGATGTTGATCAGGTGATTCCGCAGTTTCTTTGAGAGCGTGTGGCACAAGCTGTCAGCATAGTCTGTGTGGTATGTAGATTGTAATGGATTTTTTACCTTCAGTCCTTTTGGTACGATGTCCATCTGTTTGCATTTGGAAAGGAAGATGATGTCTGTCTGTATCTGTACAAGTTTTTTCATGCAGTTGATAGATTTCCACTCCATACGGCTAAATGCAGTGCCTTGCATAATGACAGGTTTCAGAGTAACAGCCGTGTTAGTCTGTATTCGCAAAAAGAAAAGGAGTACTTGTGGCACCTTAGAGACTAACCAATTTATTTGAGCATGAGCTTTCGTGAGCTACAGCTCACTTCATCGGATGCATACCGTGGAAACTGCAGCAGACTTTATATACACACAGAGAATATGAAACAATACCTCCTCCCACCCCACTGTCCTGCTGGTAATAGCTTATCTAAAGTGATCATCAGGTTGGGCCATTTCCAGCACAAATCCACGTTTTCTCACCCTCCACCCCCCTACACAAATTCACTCTCCTGCTGGTGATAGCCCATCCAAAGTGACAACTCTTTACACAACGTGCATGATAATCAAGTTGGGCCATTTCCTGCACAAATCCAGGTTCTCTCACCCCCTCACCCCCCTCCCAAAAACCACACACACAAACTCACTATCCTGCTGGTAATAGCTCATCCAAAGTGACCACTCTCCCTACAATGTGCATGATAATCAAGGTGGGCCATTTCCAGCACAAATCCAGGTTTTCTCACACACACCCCACCCCCATACACACACAAACTCACTCTCCTGCTGGTAATAGCTCATCCAAACTGACCACTCTCCAAGTTTAAATCCAAGTTAAACCAGAACATCTGGGGGGAGGGGGAGGAAAGTACAAGGGGAAATAGGCTACCTTGCATAATGACTTAGCCACTCCCAGTCTCTATTTAAGCCTAAATTAATAGTATCCAATTTGCAAATGAATTCCAATTCAGCAGTTTCTCGCTGGAGTCTGGATTTGAAGTTTTTTTGTTTTAAGATAGCGACCTTCATGTCTGTGATTGCGTGACCAGAGAGATTGAAGTGTTCTCCGACTGGTTTATGAATGTTATAATTCTTGACATCTGATTTGTGTCCATTTATTCTTTTACGTAGAGACTGTCCAGTTTGACCAATGTAAATGGCAGAGGGGCATTGCTGACACATGATGGCATATATCACATTGGTGGATGTGCAGGTGAACGAGCCTCTGGTAGTGTGGCTGATGTTATTAGGCCCTGTGTGGTGTCCCCTGAATAGATATGTGGGCACAATTGGCAACGGGCTTTGTTGCAAGGATAAGACTATCACTTTACCAGACTCTGTGTTGCACTTATTTGCCTGGACAGTATTTAAACTCCTGTTAAGAAACAGAGATGGACAGCCTGGTTGCAATGAAAAGATTCAAAACTTAAACACTGATGTCAGGCAGTCTCCGTCTTTGTGATACCATGCAGGGTTTGTATTCAAGGCCAGAATATGGGTGTTGCTGCTATTACACTTTAACAAAGATACTGTATCACACTGTCTATTTTGTTAGAAGATCTCAGAGATCCTATACATGTCATTGGCTTGTACGTAAGGCTATGGCATTTTGTTCTTTCCAATACAAGGTAATTCACACACACACATTTTCAGCTATGCATCCCCTAAATACAAAGTCCAAAGCAAAGCGTCAGAGGAAAAGAAAGTTGGTTGTTTTCTTTTTGACCTTTCCCGAGACATGATAATGTTCTCTCCTTCTCTGTCTTTCTCTCCCACTTCTATTTTGTCTTAAGATTCTGCATCTTGGAAGGCTGCAAAGCTGCTTGTGTGATTTTTATCTCCATGATTAAAGTGTTACACTTTATTGAGCTCTTTTGCATCACCACCAAAATCTGCAATGCAGGATTTTACATAACACCTCATTTTCTCTTCTCACCATTACTGTTATTAACCTGGTGGCAATAAACAGAAAATACAGCTTTGCTTATGATGTACTCGCAGATTCTGTTTGTCTGTGACTAAAGAAAAGAGAAAAGAAAAGAGAAAAGAGAAAAAAGAAGAGGAATCAACAACCCCATGTCCTGAAAGATTAGGATCCATTGTATAAACTTGTATTTTTCACAGAGCAACCATCAGGAGTTGCTCTCGAAACAACAATGGCAGGTTTTCTGAGCCAAGAAGAGAAACAGTGCACTACTGTATTTGAATCCAAGGATTTCTTCAAAACAAAGGTCAGAAGTGGAAGAGAACTGTATAGCTTCAAAGTTTCTCTTTCATTGTTATTCTTCATTCGACCTCTGAGATGGAAGATTCAATTGATCTGCCACTTTGAGGTCATTTTTAGCATGTTTGTTTAAACAACTAATTATTATGATACTTTCTAGGAGCCCTAGTCATGGACCTGGACCCCATTGTGCTAGGTGCTGTGCAAACACAGTTCATAGTGGAATCTGTGTTTGCAGTTGAGAATACTCAGAGATAAAGTGTAGAGGGAGAAGAGAAGCAGAGACCAAGGACAGAGCCTTGTGGAACCCCTATAGAAATCTGGAGAGGGGATGAAGTACACACTAAAGGAAATGATTAAGGGATTGGAAGAGAACTAGGAGATGAGAGAGTCACAGAAAACAAAGGAGGACAAGTTTTCAAGAAGAGCATGGTCAGCTGTGTCAAAGGTGGCTAACAGGTCAAGGAGGATGAGGATGGAGTCTTGGTTCTGAGTTTTGGCTAAGAAGTCATTATAGACTTCGGCAAGAGTAGGTTCAGTTGAGTGCTATGGGTTTAAACTAGTTTGGAGATGGTTGAAGATGGAATTGGAAGAGAGAAACTCCAGATGGTGATTGTAAACAGCATGTTTCATGTGCTTAGGGATGAACGGAAGAAGAAGAGGTAGCTGGAGAGGCAAGGGTGAGTTTACAGAATTTATTTACATGAAGACATGGCATCAGACTACTGCTTAGGGTCTAAGTGCCATCTCAAGAGGCATATGTAATGCAGTACTGGGAACAGGAGGAAAAGAGCAGATCCCAATGTTTGGGAAACAGGAGTCACCTGCCCCCTAGGCTGGGATGCTCCTGAACACTACCCTCAATAGAAGGTGACAAAGTGTGGTGGTGATCAGGGACTCACCTCTGCAGAGAATGGAGGCATCCATCTGCTGACCTAACCTGATATCCCAGGAGGTGCACTGCCTGCATGGAACCTGTATCCAAGACACTATGGAAAAGTTGTCAAGGCTCATCTGGCCATCTGACCACTACCCCATGCTGCTCATCCACAAAGGTACTATGATACCACCAGGTCTGACTCTGAACAAATCAGTAGTGACTATAGAGATCTGGAAGCAAGGGTGAAAGACAGGGGCTCAGGTGGTGTTCTCACCCACACTATGCATTAAGGATAAGGGCCCAGGCAGGGACAGAAGCCTCCTGGAGATGAATGCATGGCTACCCAGATGGTGCTGACGGGCGGGCTTTGGCTTCCTGAACCATGGGAAGCTGTTCTACGAAGGAGAACTCATGGGAAGAGATGAAGTCCATCTGACAAAGAAGGGGAAAAAGCATCTTCAGACATCAACCTAGTGAGGAGGGCTTGAAACTAGGTTCAAAGAGATTAGGGTGACAAAAGCCCATGAGCAAGTATAAAAAAGGTGACCGTTACAGAGGGCTGTAAGTTGTAGGGAGACGGGTGAATGGAAAATTACAACAGGGCCATCAGAGCAATAAGAGGGAATACAGTGGGGGAATCTGCTCAACATTTTACATGTATAGACACAAATGCAAGTAGTATGGGGAATAAACAGGAAGTCTTAATACACAAACTAAATTATGACGTATTTGGCATCACAGAAACAATGTGGGATAAATCTCATGATGGGAATATTGGTATCCCTTGCTCAGGAAGGACAGGCAGGAATAAAAGGGAGGTGAAGTTGCACAATACATCAGGAATATATACACTTGCTCTGAGGTCCAGAGGAGGTAAGAGGCAGACCAGTTGAAAACCTCCAAAAACAAAATGGGGAAAAACAGGGGTGACATCCTGGTAGGGGTCTACTACAGAACAACAAATCAGGAGGAAATGAATGAGGAATTTCTAGAACAAATAATATCCAAAAAAAGTAATAACTAACATGGATTTGTCAAGAACAAATCTTGCCAAATCAACCTAATTTCTTTCTTTGACAGTGTTACTGGCCTAGTGGGTAGATGGGAAGCACTAGATGGTATATATATCTTGATTTTAGTAAGACTTTTGACAGTCCCATATGACATTCTCATAAACAAACTAGAGAAATGTGGTCTAGATGAAATTACTATAAGGTGAGTGCACAACTTATTGAAAAACCATACTCAAAGAACAGTTATCATTGGTTTGGTGTCAGACTAGGAGGACCTACCTAGTGGGGTTGCATAGGGGTCTGTCCTAGGTTTGGTACTATACAATATTTTCATTAATGATTCAGATAATGGAGTGTAGAATATGCTTATAAATTTTTAGATGGCACCAAACTGGGAGAAGTTACCAGTGTTTTGTAGGAGAAGATTCTAATTCAAAATGGCTGTGATAAATTGGAGAATTGGTCTGAAATCAATAAGATTAGATTTAATAAATGCAAACGAAAGGTACTTCACTTGGGAAGGAAAAATCAAATGCACAACTACAAAATGGGAAATAATTGGCTAGGTGGTGGTACTGCAGAAAAGGATTCGGGGTAGAGTGGACCCCAAATTGAACATGAGCCAACAACATGATGCAGTTGAAAAAAAAGGCTAATATCATTTTGGGGGGGTATTCACTGGAGTGTCACATGTCAGGCATGGGAGGTAACTGTTCTGCTGTATTCAGCATTGGTGAGGCCTCAGCAGGAGTACTGTGGAGATGTGAACAAATCGGAGAGTCCAGAGGAGAGCAACAAAAATGATAAAAGATTTAAGAAAAACCTGACCTATAAGAAAAGGATTAAAAAACTGGACATGTTTAGACTTAAGAAAAGAAGACTGAGGAGGGACCCGATAATTATTGTTTTCAAATATGTTAAGGGCAGTTATAAAGGGGATACTGATCAACTGTTCTCTATGTCCACTGAAGGTAGGACAAGAAGGAATGGGTTTAGTCTGCAGCAAAGTAGATTTAGATTAGCTATTAGGACATTTTTTAAACTGTAAGCATAGTGAAGCACTGGAAGCTTGCTACCAAGGGTGCTAGTAGAATCCCTGTTGTTGGAGGTTTCTAAGAACAGGTTAGACAAGTACCTGTCAGGGATGATTTAGATATACTTGGTCTTGCCTCACCATGGAAGGATGCACTAGATGACCTCTTTAGGTCTCTTCCTACATTTCCATGATTCTAAGTACCGGTTAGTGTGGATGCTTAGCCCTACCAGATGGAATCAAAATAACACAAATGTGCTTCAAATACCCTATGCTGCTGATAGGCATTGGAAAACCTCCTTCTGCTTATGTGGGAGGGGCCTGTGGTTTTCAAGCAGAAGTAGATGAGTTTTCTCCCTTCTGTCACATGAGGTGCTGAATGGAGCACAGTGAGAGCCAAGAAGAATTATATGGCCACAGATTTGTCACACAGCTGAGTCGGACCAAAGAGTATTGAAGGGAGAGAGGAATAAGCTGCGGACCTAATTACACAGAAGTTCATTCACTAAAATTATTCATCAAGGATGGCATTTTCAGAAATACCGAAGTGACTTAGGTGTATATTTGTCAAAATCAATCCAGTTTCCATAGGAATTGAAAGTCCATAGGACTAGTGCTCTTAAGTCACTCAGATACTTTTGAAAAGTCCAACCAAAAGGATTAAAAGGAATTCCAAGAGGGCTGGATGTGGGATGTGCTGATCTGTCTGCCCCTAGATCATATAAAATGCACCTACAATTAACTGCAGGCACAAAATTGCACCTGGAAAAATGCAGGCGGCAAAAAGGGAGGGCAGGTTGAAAGTAGTCTGAAGGGAGGCATAATGCTTTCAACTCAAATGCAGCACCACTTTTGCACATGCTAAGAAATGCCTCTCCTCATGTTTACTGCCAGAAGCTGGGACTGGATGACAGGGGATGGATCACTGTATAAATTACCCTGTTCTGTGCATTCCCTCTGAAGCATCTGGTCGCTGCCACCCTTGGAAGACAAGGTACTGGGCTAGATGGACCATTGGTCTGATCCAGTCCGGCTGTTCCTCTGTTCTTATTGCTGTGTGTGCACACTTAGGAAAGCAGAAGCAGCTTGGGTTGAGCGCTGTTGGTGCAGCTTGCATGTAATGAATTGTTTAGCTGCTTGTTTCAGGAAGACTATTTTGTTTTCTAACCTAGGAGAAAGCTTTTAAAAAGCTCTCCCAGGTTCTGCCCCCTACTCATGTGGGTTCTTGCTCTTTACTCTTGCTATTTATTTTGCACTTGCTCTTTACTCTTAAATGCTGCATTTTGAAATACAGAAGAACATTTTTCAGTCCGTCAGTGTGTTGTTTGCTGTCAGGGAGACGAAATGTTACTACTTTCCTCTGGAGAAGCTTAGGACATGATGGATGAAATGTCACAAATAATTAGACTTTTCCTATGAATTACATTTTTTAACTTGTATTTTCATGTCAACAGGTATGTTACAGATAGGCTGTCGGAAAGGAGCTGGGGAAAATGCAGTTACCCTGGAGCAGAGCTAGTGTAATATCAGCTACGCCAACGCAGAGTTCCAGCGGAGACAACCGCAGCACGACTTCCACTGGCTCACACAGGTTCAAGCTTCAATCAGGCTCACTGGTGAACTGCTTGTTGCCTATGAGTCACACGGGTCCTGGTACCAAGGGAATGATCATGGTGAGCAAGTCCTGCCATTGGTTGAAATGGACATAGCTAGGAACCTAGGGATTGCCAGACTGGATCAGATCCAAGAACCATCCAGTCCAGTATCTTGTCTCGGACAGTGGCCAGCTGGCATAGTGCCATAATTGTTCATGGCACCCTCAAGGACCAGTACAATAACCATGTCTCTAAAGCTAACAGTTCAACATTCATCATCATATGACACCACCAGGTTGTTCTGAGGCAACCTAAGCTTTCATGCGACGCTTCAAGGAAATCAGAAATTTAATGTGCTTCTTCCCCACATCAGGGGGAAGTGTCCCGCTCATGTTCACATAATCATTCTATCTAACGTGACAACTGCAGATGTACCTGAGCCAGTGGTTCTCAACCCATTTATCATTGTGGGCCACATATGTGGCCCACAGTGTACTACCTGGACTGCTCCGGTCCCCCCACGCCCTCCAGACCTCTATGCCCAGTGCCCCAGCCCCTGTCCAGAGACCCCTCCACAGAGTGGGGCCAGGAGTGGACCCCACTGCAGGGCTGGGCAGCAGGGCAGCCCCGACCTCACTGAGTGGGGCAGGGCAGCCCAGCAGCTCTGGACCCCATTGCACGGGGCAAGCCAGCCCCAGATTCAGATGCGTGGGGCAGGGAGTCCCCTGCGTCCCTGGACCCTGCCGTGCTGGACCAGGTGTCAGGGCACTCGGGACCCCGGACCCCACCGCTCTGGCCCTGCAGCCTTTAGCACTCAGCAGGCTGAGAACCACTGACCTGAGCAAACCACCAAACTCTGAACAACTATGGCTGGGTAACGTTTGGCTATAGATCCATATGTCATGGCTTGTGCACATCTCCAAAGAAACCCACGGTATCTGCCAAAATATGTATGCATGCGAGTGAAAACAGTAGAAGAAAGGTGGGAAATTCCACACTTACTATTAATTATTATTATTGTGTTTCTAGAACCGTCATCACCCTAATCTCTTCGTTTATAAACTACCAGTTCTGAGATTAAAGTATGCAGTAAAGACTGGACCAAAGGCAATAACATAGCCGAGTTACTGCTTTGAAATTTAATACTATGTGCAACAGCTCTAAATCGCTTACTTCACTGGAAATCCTTCAAGACTGTGAAACCATAATGCTCTAAATCAGACCAATCGATGATACAAATCTCTACTGAAAGAATGTATCAAAAGTAGTGAATGCTCCAGGAGAACTAATCTTAGGAATTATACCCCTTTTAGCTCTCCCTTCCACCTATAGCTTACTGCTATTTATGGTAGGGTTATCACAAAAATACACAGATTAGTAATGAAGTAGAAAAGTTTACTCACTGTTTGACTTGGAACTAAATTATTCTTCATCTGTGGAGGGGGGCGAACCCACACTATTTTTCCCTCTATGATTAAAGCTAATGAAAAGCTATTACTAGAGAACAGAGGTGTTATGTGACCCTAAAGATCCATTGAAATGTTGCCATCCAGTAAGCCCTGATTCCTTGTATGCATTTGTGTGTGACAGGGGATCGGAAGTATAATGGGGTGTTTCTGTGAGACTTTTTGATGTCTCAGATCTATAAACCGGACAATTCACAAAAACAGGGTTCAGGTTCACATGTGCCAGCAAAAAGAATATGCTTTCCTTGCCCAGGGTATTGGACTGAGATCATCCACTCATTTCACAAAGATCACCCAACAGTCATCAGACAGTCATTTTTCTACACTTCATGTTGCCTAGAACAAGACTGTGCACCATCTTGGTTTCACTGAATTATTCCTGCGGTTCCTACTTAGTTGAAAGCCAGAATGTAGATTCCATACGTAGCTGGAACCTTTCATAGGTCCATACAGAAGAGGTTGAAGGGGAAACTCACAAGAGATTACAGTGCCACAAATGATTGCCTAGACCAATGGCACCTGGTCTCAACTGGGTCTCCTAGGCCCGACTATAACACAAATAATAAATAAAATAAAATAATAATAATAATAATAATATATTATTAGAGCAGTGGTTCTCAACTAGGGATCTGGGGGCCCCTGGGGGTCCGCAAGCAGGTTTCAGGGGGTCCACCAAGCAGGGCTGGCATTAGACTTGTTGGGGCCAAAGGCAAAAAGCTGAAGCCCCACCACATGGGGCTGAAGCCCGGTGACCCAAGCCTCGCCACCTGGGGCTGAAGCCAAAGCCTGAGCAACTTAGCTTTGCAGGGTTCCCTGTGGCATGGGGCCCTGGACAACTGCCCTGCTTGCTATCCTGTAACTGGCCCTGGCTTTTATATGCAGGAAAACAGTAGTTGTGGGCCATGGAGTTTTTCTAGCATGTTGGAGGGCCTCAGGAAGAAAAAGGGTGAGAACCCCTGATCTAGAGGCAATAAAACCACTTCATTTTACTTCATGGTATGTATGTAGAGGGTTACATTAAACTATGCACATACGAGTGACCCAGTCACCTGTTAGTTGAAGAGACGACCTTTATGTTAAAGAACAGGCCCTATTTTGTGCTTAATATTCTGTCTCTCAAATCAAGCCAAAGCAGGAGACACTTTCCCCTCCCACCCCCCAATATTTCAGCAATAATCATGCAAAGGATCATAACTATGATAACAATATATGATTTTTGTACCACAGATAAAGTGAGGAATGGGCTCTTACTGACAAGTTTGTCCCATATTTTAAATGCCGTTCTTGTTTATTTCTTTGAAGCAGTTGAAGAACTTTGAAGAAGTTCTTATTTAACTATTTAACACTGCCAGGTTGTTTAGGTCCAACATTTTGATTTTATAAAGAAAAGGTTTTATAAAATCGAACAAAAATGGAGATGGAGTCCAACGAAAAGGGTCTAATGAGAGTAAGATTTAAATGGCAATGCTTGGAACCCAAACGAAAAGGTATAAAGTTAATGTCTGAAAAGCAGACAATGACACTGACTGTAGACATACAGTGAAACTGCCCAGCCTTGCCTCTTTTCGAACTGAATAAATACAGGGGGAGGAGGAGAGAAGCAATTAGCATAAGTGAAAAAGCAAATAAGAGTTTTAAAATTCTGTCTGTTTCAACAGTCTTAAAAAAGCTACTACCGATAACAGAGGTAAGGGATTTTTTTCTGTTAATGTAAGATTTTTACTGTGACAGTTTCCCTTTAATGTTACTTGAACATAGGTTATTCTAGCTGAATGTCAGAAATACACCAGTTTGGAATTCAATTTTGGGACACTAAACGTAACATTTTACCAAGAAATGACTGTCCTTTTCCTACATTTCATGGCTCAGTGGGCTTTCAAGCAGGAGATGGTTTTACATGGATAGATCTCTGTACATTCTTTATAGTCCTTATAAAACTGTTTGGATGGAAGGAGCATTCTGATTGCCTGGAGAACTTTCAGGAGGGGTAGGTTAATCTATGTGACCTGCGTAGGTGAGCTGAAACTGCTAGGCAACTTTCTGAACTGCCAACTTCATCTTTCCCCCTGCACTCTCCTCCTCAGTTTGTGGGTGTCTCTCTTTCACACACACAATCTCTCTCATACACACACAATCTTATTCTAGCATAAATAGATACAGATCTATAATATGAGAGACTGTGTGTATCTAAATACACACACATACGTTTACCTCCCTGCTGTCATGTAGATATAGATACATAGATACAGAGACACTAATTATACCTACCAGAATAAAGAGATTTTCTATACCAGTACTAAACATAGATGGGAATGTTTGGTTATTAGGAGATAGCCACCCTTCCGGGCAATTAAAATCATTTGCTTGGCCACCGGGGTGTGATCCTTTCCTTTTTGTATTAGTGCATACAATGTTATCTAAGGATGGCTTATGAGTTATCTAACATAATTGTTCAGGCTCCGAGTTGGAAGGGTGGTTCTTCACCGATTACAAACCCAGATTTCACCTCATCCTCCAAAGCAGGAAAATTTCAGCTGGCTGCTCAGATTTGCTGTCTAGGTCGTGCGGCACCCAAACTCTCCTCACTCTTCTTCCCCACCCGTACTTCATGTTCATTCACAGCTGTCCCCCTAGCAGAAATTGCCACACATCTGGGCAAAGGACAAGCAGAAGAATGAGGTGACAGTTCTTCAAGGAATGAATAAAAATGCAAATTAACAAACACCAAATTTGCTGTAAACATTAAATACTTCAGACATGAAACCTTCTGTGCTACAAGAGTGCTTTCAGCATTATCTATTCGCAGCAGCTCCTCTGCTCCTCAGGGTCATAAACACGGAGAGATGGAGCTGGGGAAAAGGCTCTCGTTGAAATTCAGCTCACAGCAAAAGCAATTTCCGAGTGTGCAAAGTGCTGTCAGCAGGCCTGATGTTTGTGTATGAAATATAGACAATATGACTGGCCCATCGGCAGCCACTGTCAGACTGATGGATGGCGCCCGAAAGGAAGTAAAGCGGCTGCCGTTAGGGCCCAGTCTATCAGTCGCTTGAAGGAGATTCGTGGGCTTAATAGAGGTAAAAGTTTCTTCTAATCGGACAAAATTTCCAGCGGTGATCACAAAGAAAATAAAAAGGATGGCAACATGATACTCAGGGCCCAAGCTAGGCGTTCCCGGCTCTGCTGCAAAACAACACAGACAAGATGAGAACAGCACACTTCAGTATCATGCCAGATCTGTATCTTTTTCTATGCCATGGAATATCTTTGAATACACAGAGAATCTTCCAGCTCACTGAGTGTACAGCAAGTGTTTTCAAGGTCTCACTGCAGCACGCTTGCTCTTCCAAAATTAGAATATTGTCTTGTCAGCTTACACTTTATGTTCTTGTGGGTGTGTGGGAGGGGTGCTATTATATACCGAGCCTTGTTTTCATGCTCAGGTGATTAGATCTTGCATTTGGGCTCTCAAATCAGCTCCTCAAATAGGTACCTACATGTCAGTTGGAGAAACCACATGCATGAGGCCAATGTCCTTTCAAGGCACTTGCATACAAAAACTGGGTCCAGAGTTGTTTGCAATGTTCTTCTGTGTATATCAACAGTACATGCTGCGTACAGGAACATTCACAACAGAGGTATACATGATACAGGGCAAAATTCCACTCCCTGGATCTCTTATCGCATAGCTTCAGTCGAAGATCTGTCTATAAGAAAGGTACAGAATATGTAACAGAGATCCAGTGTGGGGAGTGGGGAGCAGATGTGCCAACTCAGCTGCTAATACATCCGCTAAGTAACTGTGAACACCAAGGGGACCTGGTGAAACAATAGCAACCACCTCACAGCTTAAGTTGTTCATATCCAAGCTGTGGCCCAGGTTGGCACATATTCTGAAGATGCTTGGATCCTCTGATTTGGTCCATTTCCATTTGTGACGGTGTTAAATCCCTGAGATGGGCAGAGAAGATGAAACAAAAATGCACAAAAACTCAAAAAGCAAGGTGTGCACATTTCCATTCAAATTTGAGAAAATGATCGCGTTTCTAAGGAAAGAGAAGAAAGGAACATTGCAGTTTCTCACTCAAAAACAGGGCCTTTGGTCATTCAAAGAAGGGCCAGTTTTCACAGACTAACGGTCCAATTCTCAAGCAAAAATGCTGAAGTTTCAGAAATCGGAATTTTAAAATTCCCCTCGGGAAAGATTCAAATTCCATCAAAATCAGGCAACATTTTGAATTTTGTGAATTCTTGATGTGAAAATGAGCATTTTGCATATACTTTGCAAGAAACATTTCTGAGTTGCAAAATAGTGGAAAATTGCTCCTCCAAAGCATATCTTTTTCACTGGAATCAGTGCAGCTTGAGAGGGTGGTGACAAAGGTCACTTGATGTCATCTTTATACCTCCCAGCCCCAATCCTAGGGCAAGCGGAGGACCAGGTTTGTGCTCAGCATGATTTAGAGTGACCCACAGGGGCTTTTGGGCAATTGGAGATTGGCAACATCCCAATGGTGTTGTTTAATTAGACTGTAATCTACCAAGGAAAATGGTGCAAGTTTCATTCATTGGGCCATTTAAAACTGCACCATAGGGAACAAGTCTGCACCAGCAATGGTTATAAGGTTTATTATAATACTCAAACCCACTCCCATGGAGCACATGATCTTCTTGGCTAATCATTTCCCATATTTCTCCTGCCTGAGCTCCAAGAATGGGCTCTAGCAACATGTCTCTGCGGGTTACCGATGGGTATCCCACACCTCCTGCCTATAATCCAGAAATGGGCTCATCGAATACAGACTTTTCTTCCCCAGAGCTGCCCAAAGTTACACAGTCAATGACAGAGTCAGGAACTAAAACAAGGGCTTCACCTGCAAAGTTCAAATCCAGATCTGAGCTTCTACAACTCTCAATGATGTTTTCATCGCAGGATATGGTTTGTTCTTTTACAGAGGCAGACAGAGCTACAAAGTTTGGATCTTGATCCCAAAACATTGGCTAGTCACTGCCCTATAGGGGTTTCATAGATTCATAGATATTAAGATCAGAAGGGACCATTATGATAATCTAGTCTGACCTCCTGCACAATGCAGGCCACCGAATCTCACCCACCCACTCCTGCGAAAAACCTCTCACCTATGTCTGAGCTACTGAAGTCCTCATATCGTGGTTTAAAGACTTCAAGAGGGCTGGTAGTTAGTGTGCTCACATGTGTACACAACAAGAGTATTGGGCTCATCATGAGCCATTATAATATTGCAGGGCCATTCATTTCATTAATGTACTTTAGAACACACCACATGGGAGCATTCCAAAATTGTGGAGGGGGGCCCCCTCTGGCAGAGAGTTTATCAAAAGATTACTAAATCTTTAAAAGGTTTTTTGCCAGGCAACTTTCCCCTATTAGAAGCATATGATGAAAACAACTACCCTTTCAAACTCAATCGCTGGCCATTAAATGTATATCAGCTTATATAAAACTAAGCAATTAAAAATTCCAACCAGTAGCAATGAGCAGCAACTAGACACACAGTGAGAGTCTGTATTTCATATTTTAAATCCCCAAAATAGATTTGAAAGGCCACTTTCAGCCCGGAGTTAAGGCCAGATTTACCCTCTGCATTGCAGTGATTTGATGAATCTCTTCTGTAACCTGATGAGGCTGATTATTTATGATATGTGAGTGACACAAGACCATTGCCCAAAAGGCAAAAGAATAAGGAGCTGTCTCGACCCCAAACAACAAGATTTTCCATAAAGAATTCTGACAAACTTTCTTGATTTAATTTTCTACTATCCCACTTCCTGTTTAGGAAATCAAATCCAAAGCTAAATAACTAATAAGCATTAGTAAGAAAAAGAGGGGAAAATCCATCCATCTAAAACCATGTCATTTATTTTAAGACTTAAGTGGTGCTGAAATTCCCAATCAGAAAAAGAAAGAATGATTTTTAAGGGTGGCGTGGGAGGTATTTTGGAAAACGGGTGTAATTTAAAACAGAATATGATTTTTTGATGAGACTGCCAAAGCAAACTGCCCCTGGATAAATGTGTATATAGCTGTTAATTTGCATAGAGAGAGAGCTGTCAGGCGAGTCACCAGCAGAGAGAAGGATAACAATTCATTGGGTAACAACCCCCTTGTTAAGAAAATGGCAGCAAGAAGCAGGATCAAGGAGTTTCATTTTCCCAGCACAAGGCAAAGCCTCTGTGCAGCTTTGTTAAAGACACAGCACAAATTTTCTATGTTTTTAATTTGTCTTTTATGTATTTTCATTTGCCAGCAATTATTAGGGCCCAGCTAAGAATGATTTAGGAAGGCACCAACGTGATGGAAATGTGTGTAATAATAATATTTCACACTTATCTAGGATTAGTTACAAGTCTGGATCCAGAATCCAAGTGACCACCTCCAAGTTTCAGCACCATTCAAGTGCAGTGGTTCAGTCTAGACCCATCTTTATATAGCACCTATATTCTGAAGAGCTGAAAGTATTTTTCAGTTTTCTTAAGTGACTGGTGATTTTGGGTTGCCTGGATTTCTGGATGCCCATTTTGATATCTACCCCGACGTCTTCACAGAAAGTGCTGAGCATGCACACTCTGAAAATCAAGCTGTTTATGATGTCTCAAGTTGAACACCCAAAAATCAAGAGAGGCTCTCCTTCTTACAACACCCTTATGAGGTAGGTAGAGGCATTCCAGACAAAGACCATATCTACGGTAACAACAAGTCGGACATACAACTCACTCCCATTTTCTGGCAACACCCTCTAGATCCTACATCCTTTGCGTATGTGTAGTTGGAATGAAAGCGTGTAGTATGAGTTACTCGTTGTCCATTTGACAAGATTCGCTAACTTGTCCAGTATGAAGATTTCAGAGATCAATTTTTGCTTTCATTGACAATAAACTGCTCCCTGGATCTTGACAGACTCCATCTTTTCATACACAAAAATGAATCCGATCTTTTACAAAATTAAAATATCACCTCACGTTTTGAAGAAAATGAGATTTTTTAAAAAAATATCAATTTCTCCCCTTCTCCCCTATATTTTTTGTTAAGCTTAAACGTTTTACTGCTTTTCTAACAATAAACCACAAAAGCAGCACTGAATTCTGAAATGGTGATGGCAGGACTCTGGGAGCATGGACATAACCACAAACATAACCAGTGTGTGAGTGGTCTGATACTTTCAATGGGACTCGTGGCATACTGATTACACTGTACAAATCATACAGTTTCCTTAATCAGTTCCTTATTGTGGTTTGATGATTAATCATAGACTTATAGAAATGTAGGGCTAGAAGGGACCTTGAGCAGCGCTGAGGCAGGACCAAATAAACCTAGACTGTACCTCACAGGTCTTTGCTCAACCTGTTCTTTAAAACCTCAAATGACAGGGAATCCACAACCTCCCTTGGACGCCTGTTCTGACGCTTAACTACCCTTAGAGTGATAAAGCTTTTCCTAACATCTAACCTAAATCCCCCTTGCTGCAGATTAAGCCCATTACTTGTTATTCTATCTTCAGTGGACATGGAAAACAACTGACCTTTGTAACAGCCTTTAACAGACCTATCATCGGGTCCCCTTTCAGTCCCCTTTTCTCCAAACATGCCCGTTTTCTAACCTCTTCTCATAGGTCAGGTTTTCTAAACCTTTAATCATTTTCGTTGCTCTCCTCTGGAGTCTCTTCAATTTGTCCACATCTTGCTTAAAGTGTGGTGCCAAGAATTGGACACAGCACTCCAGCTTAGGCCTCACCAGTGCTGAGTACAGCGAGACAATTACCTCCTGCGTCATATGACCCAAGGTTGGATATGAGCCCTTTTCACCACTGTATCACATTGTTGACTCATATTCAATTTGTGATTTACTATAGCCCTCATATTCCAGCAGCACTACTGCCGAATAATCATACTTATTTCTTATATAGTATTTTTTCCATCAGTAGATCTCAAAACACTTCACAATCTTTAACGTATTTATCCCCATAACACCCTTGTGAGGTTGGGAAGTATTAATATCTCCATTTTGCTGTTGGGGAACTGAGAGGCTACCTGAACTGCCCAAGGTCACACAGAAAGTTTGTGACAGAACAGGGAACTGAACCCAGGTCTACACTAGGCTAGTGACCTAACCACTGGGCCCTCCTTCCTTTGTGTCTACCTAGCTGAGCGTGATGTCTGACTGTTATTTCAGTTGCATGCTCCACAGCTCACAATTGCCTGTTTCTCCAACATGAAGCCATTGCAGCCAGAAGCTGATAATCACACTCCCACAGAAGGCAACTGGAGTTTTGCAATTGACTCTAATGGAAGTTGGTTCGGGATCTAAATTCTCCAATAGTATTGAACCAATAGAAGGGAGGAAAGCATAGACTTTTTGTTGTTGTTATTTTAAAAAAGAGCTTTTTGACAATGCAGAAATGTTTTGCACAACATTTTCCCATTTTTGTCAAAAAAAATTTCTGTTTTTTGTAAAATGAACACAATCTTTCAATTATTTTTTGACAAATCCTCCGAAAATTTTACCAACCCCACCCCTAGTTTTCTTTCATATTTTTCATGGAAAAGTAAAGCAAATTATTCAACCAGCTCTGGAAAGGATACAAGTATCACAGGAACAGATCCTCTGCTGGTGCAAACTGACATAGCCCCAGTGTGGTCCATGGTCACATGCCTAGTACAAAATATTTCACATGTTGTCAAATGGTATTTCCTTGGTACCTCTATATTGGAGATGAGAAACTGTTTGAAATGTCCCTGCCATTCTAAATGTGCAGCAGAAGTCTGAGGCTGCAGGCACTGTACTCAGTTGTGCCTTCATGGGAAGAACAATAGAATCTATTGTCTGTGGACTGATAATTAGTAATGGAAATGTTTCAAAAATATGTCACCCCAAGGCTCCTTGTGAAAAGTACCCTTTTCTGGTCCATGAATGACTTAAGACCATCTTAAGAAGAAAGCCAAGGAAAGTGTGGGCCCCTTACTGAATGAGGGAGGCAACCTAGTGACAGAGGATGTGGAAAAAGCTAATGTACTCAATGCTTTTTTTGCCTCTGTTTTCACTAACAAGGTCAGCTCCCAGACTGCTGCGCTGGGCATCACAAAATGGGGAAGAGATAGCCAGCCCTCTGTGGAGATAGAGGTGGTTAGGGACTATTTAGAAAAGCTGGACGTGCACAAGTCCATGGGGCTGGACGAGTTGCATCCGAGAGTGCTGAAGGAATTGGACTGCAGAGCCATTGGCCATTATCTTTGAAAACTCGTGGCGAACCGGGGAAGTCCCGGATGACTGGAAAAAGGCTAATGTAGTGCCAATCTTTAAAAAAGGGAAGAAGGAGGATCCTGGGACACTACAGGCCAGTCAGCCTCACCTCAGTCCCTGGAAAAATCATGGAGCAGGTCCTCAAAGAATCAATCCTGAAGCACTTGCATGAGAGGAAAGTGATCAGGAACAGCCAGCATGGATTCACCAAGGGAAGGTCATGCCTGACTAATCTAATTGCCTTTTATGATGAGATTACTGGTTCTGTGGATGAAGGGAAAGCAGTGGATGTATTGTTTCTTGACTTTAGCAAAGCTTTTGACACTGTCTCCCACAGTATTCTTGTCAGCAAGTTAAGGAAGTATGGGCTGGATGAATGCACTATAAGGTGGGTAGAAAGCTGGCTAGATTGTTGGGCTCAACGGGTAGTGATCAATGGCTCCACGTCTAGTTGGCAGCCGGTATCAAGTGGAGTGCCCCAAGGGTCGGTCCTGGGGCCGGTTTTGTTCAATATCTTCATAAATGATCTGGAGGATGGTGTGGATTGCACTCTCAGCAAATTTGCGGATGACACTAAACTGGGAGGAGTGGTAGATACGCTGGAGGGGAGGGATAGGATACAGAAGGACCTAGACAAATTGGAGGATTGGGCCAAAAGAAATCTGATGAGGTTCAATAAGGATAAGTGCAGGGTCCTTCACTTAGGACAGAAGAACCCAATGCACAGCTACAGACTAGGGACCGAATGACTCGGCAGCAGTTCTGCGGAAAAGGACCTAGGGGTGACAGTGGACGAGAAGCTGGATATGAGTCAGCAGTGTGCCCTTGTTGCCAAGAAGGCCAATGGCATTTTGGGATGTATAAGTAGGGGCATAGCGAGCAGATCGAGGGACGTGATCGTTCCCCTCTATTCGACATTGGTGAGGCCTCATCTGGAGTACTGTGTCCAGTTTTGGGCCCCACACTACAAGAAGGATGTGGATAAATTGGAGAGAGTCCAGCGAAGGGCAACAAAAATGATTAGGGATCTGGAACACATGACTTATGAGGAGAGGCTGAGGGAGCTGGGATTGTTTAGCCTGCAGAAGAGAAGAATGAGGGGGGATTTGATAGCTGCTTTCAACTACCTGAAAGGGGGTTCCAAAGAGGATGGCTCTAGACTGTTCTCAATGGTAGCAGATGACAGAACGAGGAGTAATGGTCTCAAGTTGCAGTGGGGGAGGTTTAGATTGGATATTAGGAAAAACTTTTTCACTATGAGGGTGGTGAAACACTGGAATGCGTTACCTAGGGAGGTGGTAGAATCTCCTTCCTTAGAGGTTTTTAAGGTCAGGCTTGACAAAGCCCTGGCTGGGATGATTTAACTGGGAATTGGTCTTGCTTCGAGCAGGGGGTTGGACTAGATGACCTTCTGGGGTCCCTTCCAACCCTGATATTCTATGATTCTATGATTCTATGATCTCTAATCTGAAAGTGCGATTCTTCAACTCCTAATGTTAAAGAAAAGACTGGCAAAATAGAAGGAAATGTTTCTTAGCAAGAAACTGTATGGACAGGGCAGGGACCACACTTGACTGGCTGCGGGGGGTGGACTAGATGATCTAAGAGATCATTCCCATCTCTAGTGTTTCTGAGTCTATGGTAATGAGAAACACAATTACCTGCAGTTCACAAACACACCGCAGAGTTTTGTTGCTGTGACTGTGGTTCTGCTGGGACCTGGTGTAAGGTGCTGTGCACTCTCCATTGCCATTGACTTAAGAACCCAAGAACAGCCATACTGTGTCAGACCAAAGGTCCATCTAGCCCCGTATCCTGTCTTCTGACAGTGGCCAGTGCCAGGTGCCCCAGAGGGAATGAACAGAACACGTAACCATCAAGTGATGCATCCCCTGTTGCCCATTCCCAGCTTCTGTTCAAACAGAGGCTAGGGACATCATCCCTGTCCATCCTGGTTGATAGCCATTGATGGACCTATCTTCCACGAATTTATCTATATTGTTATAGAATCCTGTTATAATCTTGGCCTTCACAACATTCTCTGGCAAGGAGTTCCACAGGTTGATTTTGCGTTGTGTGAAAGGGAGTTGAGGTTCTCAACACTTTGTGGGAGGCAGTCAGTAACTCTAAGCATTGGGTCCTATAGATGTATTCCAAACCGTAAGCAGGCATTTGATCAGAAACAGGCAAAATATTATATTTAAGGATTAGTCAGAGAGCAAGTATTCACTCCTACTTTTGGTGACACGAGATGTGAAACATCTATAGTTACTGCATTTGACTTTCCTAATAAATATATTCGGTGTAAAAAAAATCCAGCTATTCTGGCTTTGTGTAAGTGATGCTGAAGCATCCTTTCTCTCTATCCATTACCAACGCTTAGAGGCAATAAAAACGTTCAGGAAAAGTGGCGCATAGAGATGGTGGAGGGCACAATAAGGAGTGACCAAATGGGTCACCTGCACTACACACCATATAATCAGAGAATCCCCCTGGTTAGTTCTGGCCTCAGTGTACTTTGGATGGGGCCCCTACCCTCCTACAAAGCAGAAGGATTATCCTTTTGTTGACATTTTACTCTTGGGCCTGATAAAATGCCATGTTTTATACCTACCGCCCCATGGCAAATAAATAAATATATCAGAAAAAGAACATTTTCTTCCCTATTTAAACTTAATTCCCATCAGTGAATTTAGTGATTTAATTTATGGCCCAAATTTTTGGCTGCACGCATGGCCAGCATTATTTGAAGAGCTCCATTTGGATACATGTTTACTCTTGTTGTATGGCTTCATGATTTTTATTCATTTCCATAGATCTTCTAAAAACATCACCTTGTTCCTCAAACAACCATTCAAGAAAAATGGCTACTCCCTATTTAATATCTGAAAAAGGAACAGAATGACAGAGAGACTTGTATTTCTTTCTAACACCAAATTATAAATTCAACGATGCAGGATACTGTATAACTTGCGGCATTGCCACCTTTACTCCCGATGGACTCAGGGACCCAATAAGTCATGAGCACCAAAACAATTAAAATTACAAATGTCTCTCCCTTCTCATGTATTTTGGATAGTCCCTTCTAAAGGGACAGGAAATCAAATTCATTAAAGTGCACATCTGGGACTCCTTACTGCATGGTTTAAGACAGGGGTCCACAAACTTTTCCATACTCTGATCCCATATTACAACAGGAAAAAAAACAACAAAAAACATTGGGCTACCCTTCCCACAGTTTCAGGAGCCTCCCCCCCATTTAGTCATAAAAAGGAGAAGGTGGTTCCCGCTGACAGCTGCACACAGGATGCCTTTCGCAGCAGACAACAACTTTATTGAATCTAAGCACTTGTGAACAATAGGATGCTGTTATTTTTGTACACCACCAGATGGTGATCTTAATATACACTAACTACCCACACACACACACACATATATATACAGACACTGCTTTTGAAATATAATTCTCATAACA
Source organism: Lepidochelys kempii (assembly GCF_965140285.1). NCBI lineage: Eukaryota > Metazoa > Chordata > Testudines > Cheloniidae > Lepidochelys > Lepidochelys kempii. Next base: position 100,228,558 of record NC_136387.1, on the reverse strand, counting down.
GTTGTGACCCTCCCTCAGATCTGACTGTGATCCTCAGATTGAGAGCCTATGGTTTCAGAAGATCCTTTGGAAAGCTAGAGCAAATTCCAGAACCAAAAAGGCTGATAAGCAACAACAACTCAGTCACCTAGTAATACATACCCCTTTTCAGGCTTCATCCTGCCAGGTGCTGAGCATTGTGGACTGAAACACGAAACAAAGGAACCAGTAGAGCAAGGATTCTCAACCTTTTTCATAAGAGGATCGTGCCGGAGCTTCCCTCTCATTGAGCTGGGACTCTCTTCCCATTTACCCATACGAGAAGGACAGGACGACCTCTGTTCATGACACTCGCGGTTGAGAACCATGCTTTAGAAAGTTGTGTTCTCCTGAGCTATCTCTCCCAGTTTTGCAGACCAACTACAAGAAAAGCAAATCATCTGAGTAAGCTTGTGATAAACATCCAAACATTTGGATGCTTATCCCACCTGAACCGCTAACCCTTCCAAGGTTTACTCCTCATTTCCAACAATGGGCAGGATTCACGGGTTCTCTGAACTGTTTTGTGCCTCTCCATTGATGTTTAACTGGCTTATGGCCGCTCTGTGTTGCTGGAGTACTGTCAATCAGCTAGAACATATTGGTAAATTTGGTCCACTATCTCACATATTTGCTATTATATATTACTGAAATGGATGTACTATGATGTGAAAATATTGTCCATGTCTTTTATTTGGTAAAGAATCTATAAGCAAATTACTGGGAGTTATGGGCAATTTATGGGCAAATTGCAGTGAGCAGTTATAATGAAACTGGGGCGGGCAGCTTTCCACAATAACAAGAAAATACAACCTCTGAGCTTTGAAAGCTCTCTGGATCCAAATTTGTTTCAACTAAGCAAACCTGAAAGAATGAATGAAAATCACAGGTAAGAAAGTTACTGACTGGATGTATTTATTGACCAGTGGTTTGTCAGTCAGAGTGTAAAACATTATCAAGGGAAAACCTGAGCATTTGCTTGTTTTTCTCTAAAATCCATGTCCAGAGTTGATAAAACTTTGCCAAAAGAAAAAAAGATTGTTGTATCTGTGCTTTTTGCCATTCATCCCTCTCTATCAATAACTTCTAGTGCTTGGAATTTATGCGCAGTATTTAATAAGAGTCAGTGTGACTGTGGAAGGTATCTTGGTAAGATGTTGTGTGTCAAAAAGCGATCATGTTACAGTATGATGGATTAATATGAAGAAACAGCTTGAAGAAAGGATGAATACCTTGCCTACATGACAACACTAATACATTTGTTTCAGTTCTGAAATTAATTTTCTAATAGCAAGAAAGGTCAGAATGAACTAGGGGAATATAAGCCTTTTTGTCATCTTTAACAAATTAGCCGAAACAGGCCTGTCAAATCAAAAGGGATAAGACTTTGAGTAATAAATATTAGTACTGATTAACTGGTCAAAGTTAATTCTTTTCAGGAACTGATATATCCAGAAGGTATGGTTCCACTGATTTTATTTTTTCCTCATTTTATTTCTCCCTATTCTATTTGCTGTTCAGCTTTCTCAGAATTGGACCCACTAAGCATTTTCTGGGAACGACATCTATTAGATCGAATCAGGTTTCAGAGGGGTAGCCGTGTTAGTCTGTATCAGCAAAAAACCGAGGAGTCCTTGTGGCACCTTAGAGACTAACACATTTATTTGGGCATAAGCTTTCGTGGGCCAAACCCCACTTCATCCGATGCATGCAGTGGACAATACAGTGGGAAGAGATATATACGCAGAGAACATGAAAAAATGGGTGTTGCCATAGCAACTGTAATGAGACCAATTAATAATAGCGCACCTTAATTAATTGGTCTCGTTACAGTTGGTATGGCAACACCCATTTTTTCATGTTCTCTGCGTATATATCTCTTCCCACTGTATTGTCCACTGCATGCATCGGATGAAGTGGGGTTTGGCCCACGAAAGCTTATGCCCAAATAAATGTGTTAGTCTCTAAGGTGCCACAAGGACTCCTCGGTTTTTTATTAGATGGAATGTGACTGAACATACTGTATCTCTAAGACAGCTCTAAGACAGCATTCAGATTGAAAATCTATTTTGACTGTTAGAAAACGTCTCCAGAAATAAAGAGAAAAAAACCACAGTATTTTATATTACACAATTAGGTTTAGGCCCCAATTCAGGGAAGGATGATGAGGGATGCTTTCCTGAATTGGAGCTTTGGAACACAAGCAATGCCCATGTAATTAAAAGGAGGCATGGGAATGCTCTGTAATGCACACAATAAATTACATGGACGTCCATGCTTCTGTAGATGGGTCGAATCATGTATGGGTTTCCTCCAAAAGGCTGAGGAGCTAGTCTGCAAGATGGTACAATAGCATTGTTGTGAATTAACATTCAGTTTCAAAATCTTGTCCTTTAAACCATGATAGAACAAAATCATTATCATCACTGGATTAAAATAGGTTCAACTGGAAATAATAGCTTGTAAGTGGCTCTGCATCTCTGAGCTGACCTGCACTTCTGGGTACTCTTGGCATTTTCTACCTCTGGGTGTCTGAAGCCTGGTTTCTGACAGTTCGGGCTACAGAAACCAAAACAGTGAATCCAGCCAAGGGATTATAATCCATTGTGACCTTTGTCATCCATCACAGGGTACATCAGATGTTACAGGGTCCTCTCTTTTGTAGTCTCTCAATACCTCACAGTTTTTCTAAAAGAAACACAAAATTATCCCCCTCCTTATGTGGAAAAGATTAAATGCCATACAAAAGGGGGAACCATACAAATTAGAACATGGATTTTTTTCTTCTTATTTCCACAAAGACTTAAAATGCCTATGTGAGCGAGTGCCAAACTTGTGGAGGACAGGCTGGTAAGTCTTAGGAGCAAAGCAGGTTTTATAAAGCTATCATAGTATTATTTGACTTTAAATACAGCTTTCCGGGGCAGTAGACAGCTAAGAGGACTTGAAACAGGCTACAGAGATTTTCCACTTGTAGATTGCAGGTTCACAGCCAGCCCAGATCTGTAGTGACTGGAAGTTGTCATCATATAAAGCTGGGTCTCTGTGTGAAATGAGTTGTGGTTTTAATATGGAGGACAAGTATCTATATCATAAAACACCACCCTCTTCTCCCAGGTGTTGGAAGTCTCAACTGAAAAGGCCAGAGGAATTATGAAATCCCCTTTTAATGTTCTAGATGAACCCTTTCAGTCAAGTGAGGCATATTGGCAGGGCAGGGAATATTTGAAGTGCTTTGCCTACTCAGTACCTGTTCTGTGCATCAAAAGAAGATTTCAACCCTCTTTCACCAGCACCAAGTTCTTTGTAAAAAATGAGCTATTGCAATAAAACTTCATAGTTTTCAAAAGTATAGTCCATTTAAATATCCGTTTCTTTCAACCTCAAAAAGATTGCTAAGTATTTGACCTTTTCAGCAACCTTTAAAAGGAGCTCACGTGACAGTGGCTGACGCTTGATGCTATGGGAAAAGTTAAGAAAACTCCCATAATGCACTCAGACAGCTGTGTAATGCAGCAGGCACGGTGGTGGGGAGGACTGACTTCTGAAACCTGCTGCTGTCGCTTGATGGCATGAAAACTGATTATCCTGGTCTCAGTCTGCACAATTACAAGGATTTTTACTGGCTAAATACATTTGTCAGCTCAATGCTGCTTTTCAATACACTCTTTGACTTCGTTATTGCCAGCTGCAGAGCTGCCACTTTAAATCTGAGGCCTTGACATAGTGGCTTACCCCATCTGTGGCTCCATATCCCCCTGTGGCAACCTGGGGATAACACTTCCCCATCTCACAGTGGCCTGAGAGGATCAATTCATTAGGGTCTCTAAAGCTTTTGAGATCCTTGGATGGAATACGTTATAGCAAGGCACAATGCTGGGTTTTATTAAGTCATCTTTATTATACTCGAAGGCCAGTACCACTAGTATATTCTCAAGTGATTCATCATGGCCATGGTTCTAAATCTTGGAGCTCAGTCTAGATCGCTGGGAAGGGGCTCCTGGTATGGAAAAGGTTGAAAACCAGTGGCTAGTCTAGTTTTAAATAATTTAAGAGTCAAGGGATTCTATTTTTTTGCTTGGGAGAATATTCCAGTCTAATAGATCTCACTGCTAGGGAAGTTTTCCTATTCAATTCTTCCTTGCTAATTATAAACCCTTGGCCGACCCTAAATAATCCCTCTCTCTTTGGTGCTTATGCAAGACAAAAAGCGAGGAGCGAGTACAAAGTTAGGTGACAGGGAGGGGGAGAAATATGTTGGATTCTGATAATCGCTCTTCTTAGACTAAAGGGCTTCCAATTTATTACAGTTGGAAGGATTTCTGCAGTACAGAGAAGGCGATATCAGTCCATATGCATTAACACCACAAGATTGGTCTCTCTATTATGATATCGGCATTCTTCCAAAACAGACAGCAGCGTGACTAATCTCAAAGCTCCAAAAAGAAAACATCTCTTCTCTGTTTGGTCTCTGAAATCTTCTAAATATTTAAAAATTGTTTTCCCCCCTCTTAACTAAGCACAGGTAGGGGGGAGGATTTAAAGTGAAAGAGCTCATTTAAGAACACAACAAAAAGAGAAAACCTCTGGTGGTAAATTCCTTAGAACTCGGTGAATTTATTCCAAACCCACAGTACAACAGTGAGTAAAATAAAGGTTAGACCCTGTGCTGGGAATTCCCTTAACCTTTCATTCAGCATCTTTCATTGGTATTACATAGAACGTGCCATTTATCACACAAGACAGAGAGCAATCCTTAACTCCTTCTCTCTTCCCAACAGCACCAGGCTCAACAATCATTCAGATTTAAAATGCAACTGATGTTTACTTGGCTTTCTTCCTTGTAGGTTTGCCTCTGGTTGTTTCTGGCTCATCACTTAACTGCCCAGTGAATATCAGACATACAGACGGATGCAGTATGCCAGGAGTGAGGAATGAGCATTGTGGATGCGAAGGTGTGAATGAACAGATGGAAGCTAAGAACACACAAGGCCCCTTCAGATATGGCCTGTTTTCCTACCAACACGTGGTTCATTTCAATTGAAATTCATCCCAAGAGAATCTAGAAGGAGATCAAGTGGGGTACTCTATTATTATTAAGGAGGGGGATTCTCTTGTTACCTTCTAGACAGCCCATATTATTACCCCTGTACTGTCTTCTGCAGAAATCAAATAATTTATAATAAAAAGCTTTTCGACCGCAAATAAACCCTTCCAAGCATGAATCCATTGCAGTGTTCTTGAGGCTAAAGATGGAGAGCAATGGCCTCTAAGAAAAGGCTCTAGGCCTCACGAGTCACCATCAAAAAATGTCATAACTCTGAAACCTAACCATGCCAATAATTAATGATCCCCTTTCAGTATTAAAGAAGCTCACTACGGTAAAAGGTTGTGCTTTCCTTGCTCTCCATGATGCTCAGTGCCCGGGCCGGCCCTCAAATTAAATCCTTTGTTCCTGGCCTATGGGGAGAAGTAAGTCACAGGTTACAGTCAGGTAGGAAAATTGCTTGGGAGTTTAGCCCTCCACACACTAGAAGCTGCTCTTGCAGCTTCCTCTTAGCCATCCCCCGTACTGCCATTGTGCTAGCTTCTCGCATGCTCACTGCGGTCCAGGATTGGAGCTGCAAGACATGCCCTTGGAGTGGCTGGGAGAGGAAGACCCAGCACTCCCTGTTAAATTCCATTCCCACTAGGTCCGGCAGTAAGGAGCATCTGTTCCTACTACCCACCCCCTGACTGCCCACCCCCGCATGAAAAAGAAATGCGTGGGCAACAGAGAGAAGATGAACTATTGGAGGCTGATTACTCCTGCCCCCAGGAGTGGGGCAAGGGAAAACGATCTCCTGCTGTAAACCTCCCCCACCCAGGCCTACTGCCTGGATAGCTGCAGGGTATTTCTCTTTGGGGCGTGCCCTGATAGCATAGGGTGGGGGTGAAGAGCAGAAGGAGGGAACTGGGAGTTTCTGGTGTGTGGGGAACTTGGCACCCAAAATGCTCCAGTCAGCTCTGCCCAGCCTGTAAGGATCTTAAAGCCAATTTACAGACACGTAAAGAGTGAATTGAAACGGCCTGCCTAAAGAGACGCACAGCAAGCCACTGGCAGAGCCAGCAGTAAAACCGGAGAGTCCTGCCACCCCGTCTCGCCGCACAATGCCTTCTATTTATAACTGCACTGCTGCATTCACAGCCAAAGCTAGTTCAGCAGAATTTCCCGGCCTAGCCAGAAACAGAAAGCATGGGGCTCTCGTGAGACAGCCTGTTCTCATGAGATCTCCAGCCCAGTTTTCTAGACTCAGGAAACACAGACCAGGAGCCAAAGGGGCCCCTCCAAGCCTTGTAGGATTCGCCCACTGCTGCTGCTAGCTAGCAGAATGCCACAACTGCCTGAGACACGGTGACAACATACAGTAACCTCATGCAGCTCAGCGTCTTCTCTTTGTGTAGAACATCATCAAGGAGAAGGAACTAATTTCCAGGCTGCCTTTTTTTTTTTAAAATAGCCATAAACAAACAAACAGTGCTTTATCTAAAAGAGCACTCAGAAACTGAGCAGTTGCCAGGCCATTTACAATAGGGGATGGGAGCCTAATATATGATATAAACAGCCTAATATATGATATAAGCGTCTGTGTCATGAATTAGTGATTAAAGTAGAGTCACTTTCATCACAATTCAGCTATCTTAACCATGGTAAATAATGGACTAATTAGGCATCTGCTCATTCAATTTCTGCGGCTGAGGCCAGTTCCTGGCACGCAATGCAATATTTATCGTATCCGTGAAAAGTCATTTATAAAGCTAGGAACCACCTTGAGGAAAATGGATCAACTTCCCTATGTTGCAGAGAATGCTTCTGAGAGCAGACAGAAGAAGAGAGACTCTTAATCCTTACATTCCCAGTGAGGGAGCCTATAACTTAACTGACGTTAGTGTCCGGCAGGCAGATCAGGTAGGAGGCACTAGTCTGGGAACTGGGGAAGATTGCTGGGAGCTGGGATTTGGGGTAAATCAGAGGTTTTGCTAAAGAGAATCCTGCCCTGTCCCTCTGGTAACAAAAACTCCCTGATCTCTGCACGGCTGTCTCCCCTAAGTGCCCTGCCTCTCCACTGCTGAAGACTCCACAACCCCCGGGCATGGTCTACTCACAGGAGCTGCCCCCCACCCCCTTACTCATTAACAACATCAGCTGTTGGAATGGGAACTAGCAGTTGGGCGAGGAGCCAGCTGGAAGTGCACGTGAGTAGTTTTGGTCAGGAGAATGGCGCGGAACAGCTGGGATGGAGGGGACTGGGAGCAGATGACGTCAAGCAGGTAAAGAGAGGCAGCAATGAAGGTGAGAAACGTTACCTAGAAGAAACTATAGAGTCAAGAAGAGGGATTCAGGAAGAGACACAAGAGGGTGCAAGATCTGTTGGAGGGAACAAATAGCAGTTGTTTGGAGGGCTGATGGTTTTGGGAACAGGGGAGAGAGGCTGAGGACATTTAGGACCGGATTTTCCCAAAGGTCAGGTGTACATCACAACTGTGCTTAAGAAAACAAGGTGAGCATCAGTTATCACCTCCTCACCCAAACAGATCATCAACCAGGTCTGAACTCAGGACCTTCACCAGCACAGTACAGACCTCCCCGGCATAAACTAAAGCACTGCTTTGATTAGTTGGGAGCAGTGGCAAGTTGTCATCCTCTTCATGGACCAGCCAATTGAGGGGGAAAGGACAGTCGGCTGGGGGGTAACTTCACGCACAGATGCATGCATATTTTGTGCCAGACCATTTTTCAAAATCAGGCTCATCCTTTTTTATTCTCCTTTGGTTCCTTTGGTGCAGTTTAACACAGAAATCAGCACTTACACCTTGTTTCCATGCAGTAGCAATGAGCTTCTGCACTTGGCTACATTTAGTTTCATCAGCCTGGGCAGTTACAGTTGGTGAATGAGCTTGAATGGGAGCCAGATTTACAGGGAGTCTTTTAAGGTTGATTGAAATAACCCTGGTACTGAGAGGATTATGTCCCAGTAGGGAGGCTGCAGATGCAACTTTATTCAGAATAAATGCCATTTCTTCCTAAGCACTCTTATCTATCCCTTGCACAGAACTCTACTTTTCCTTCAAGAGTGGCAAAGTGGTTGCTGCCAGTCAATTGGACACCTGAAAGGCCCCTTGGCACAATGCAGCACCTACAGCAGACAAGAAGGTTACTCACCTCATGCAGTAACTGAGGTTCTTTGAGATGGTTGTCCCTGTGAGTGCTCCACTTTAGGTGTCTTGACGCCCTGCACTTGTAATTAGAGATTTATGGTAGCAGTGCTTGGTTGGGCCGCATACACTCCGTAGCTGCCTCGCGCCACTCTGAGTGGTTACATAGCGATGGGCAGCCAGCCATCCCCCCCGTTCCTTCTCTACCTCAGAGAATCAACCTGAAACTTCAAAGTAGAAGGGAGGAGGGAGAGTAGTGGAGCACCCATAGGGATAACTATCTCAAAGACCCTCCTTTTGCTGGCCCATAATATTTTTTGTCAGACCTCTTACACGAGGGTGGTGTGGTAGCTGGAGACTACCAGATGATTTTCGCAGGCTCCATGATAACATCATTAATTGGCAGGGCTATCTTTGCCGCTGGGGATGCCTGGAGTATGTCCATGAGCTTATGTTGGGCTTCTGGTAGTTGCACCAACGAAATATCTAGGGATTCAGCCACCCTTTCGAGGAGGTCCTGAAAGGATTTGAAATCAACCCCCCGTAATAGGGGGTGGTGGCATTATGGTTTCTTCTGGTGATGAAGATGAGAGGTGAGTAGGTGGCGAAGCGTCATATTCGGCTGTGTCCTGAGGTTCCTCAGTGTCCTCCTCTTGTGTTTCTGAGGATGCTGGGAGAGTTGGTGAAGGGGCCTGGAGTGTTCTGGACATAGGTGGGCTAAGGGGCCGGCAGTTATGGGCCCTATACATTGCCCATGGATCCCAGTATGACCAGTTAGGTGGGAATGGTCTGGGGGGCAGTGCCCCTGGGTGACCATACCATCCTCGTATATCCGCAGGTGGTTGGTGATGAGATGGTCCTGGCTTGGGTGAGGAGTATATATTACTGCATCATCGTATTCTTCCTCATCACTGGAGATGGGGGGGCGAAGGCTGATCTTCAGGGAGTAGTCAGGTGGCTTGGTACCGATCTCGATGCGGTGCCCTCATCGTCCAGTCAAGGAGATACAGGCACTGAGGTCACCATCAGGTCCGCATGCCTCATGAACTGCTATGGCGCCGTGAGGCTTGGTGCTGGAGACGGTATGGTGGATGGCCCAGGAGCATGAGTTGAAGCTGTTGATGCCAAGGATTTAGAGCTGTGCGGCATAGGTACAGTAGGTGGCGCCATTGTAGAGCTTGGTGCCAAGATCTTCTTCAGCTCCTTGGGTGCTGAGTTGGAAGGTTTCAGTTTAGTGTGTAAAAAGAAAAGGAGGACTTGTGGCACCTTAGAGACTAACGAATTTATCTGAGCATAAGCTTTCGAGAGCTACAGCTCACTTCATCGGATGCATTCAGTAGTTCATGAAAGCTTATGCTCAAATAAATTGGTTAGTCTCTAAGGTGCCACAAGTCCTCCTTTTCTTTCTGCGGATACAGACTAACACGGCTGCTACTCTGAAACCTGACTTTAGTGTGTGAACCTCCATTATAGCTTGCCCACATAGGGTCTTTAGCTCTTCGGGAAGTCTTGGTGCCAGATGTTCCCAGCGCCTCACGGTCCAACACTCTCGGTGCCGTCTGCCCCGGGGCAGATTTTTCAGTTGGAGATCGCTTTCTTTTAGGGGAGTCTCAATGCGGGGATGTCTGCAACCACTTTTTTGTAGCCTTTCTAGGAGTAGGCTCCTTGACAGCCGTTGTTGGAGCAGAGCCCCTGTCAGAGGCTGCCGCTGGCGACCATTGGCCAGAGGGTGACCTAGACTCAGGGTCGGAGGCTGGCCTGAGGGATTTCTCCATCATGAGTCACTTCAGTTGGAGATCCTTAACTTTTCTTGTCCTGGCTGTCAGCTTTCTGCAGCATGGGCACTTTTGAGTAACGTGTGTCTCACCGAGGCAGTGGACACACTGAACACGGCCGTCAGAGACTGGTATGGAGAGTCTGCAAGTCAGGCAACATTTCACGCCAGGTGAGCCAGGCACGCCTGAGAGAGTCGGTCTCTTAGAGAAAAACAGGGGTAAACCCTGTCTGAAGCTAGGGCGGTACGTCTGCCGGAGAGACGGGGTGGAGAGGGAAGGTAGAAGGAAAACAATTGTTTTGGTTGACATTAAAGAAATTAGAGTAGGGCAAGAGGATCGGGAAGTTAATTACAACTAAGATAACACTACCACTATGAATTATCTCCTGTAAATTTGTTCTGAAGTAAGAAAGGACACTGCTGCTTGCACCAACTCAAGCCACAGAAGGAACTTGGCTGCACACCACTATGTAACCGCTCAGAGCGGCACAAGACGTGCCCAACCCGGGCACTGCGTGGCCCAACCCGGGCACTGCTACCACAAATCTCCGATTACAAGCGCAGGGCATCAAGATACCTAAAGTGGAACAGCCACAGGGACGCTCCTTGAGGAAGAATGTGTAGCTAGTTATCCTTTGTGATGCACCATTTGGATATCAAAGATGGTGAGAAGTGGTTTTCAGTCTCATGACTGCTTGATTTGTTTTGGCATTGTCAAGAGAGCAACTCCTTGCTCCTCTACAGCCAGGTAGCCTTCCATTCAGTTCGGATGCTCCCTTCCTGCAAGACTCCACTTTGGCAGACTGGAATTTGTGGCAACTTGCAGGAAATTCAAGAATGGGAGGCTCAACTGAATTAAATATGGACATGAACAGTATAGTCAGTGCAGTAACCCAGGATTATTTATTTTGGGATTAAATTCCATCCATCGATCCATTTCATTGCATATGCTATTCCGAGGCTCCAACATGAGCATCACTTTGTAAACTAATGCCATGCCTGCCCTGCATTTCCCCCTGCACATTAAAGCTGTTCTGACTCTCACTAGTAGGTTACTCAAACTGACTGTAAAACACCTACAACAGTCCAAGCAAATTCATTCATTCTTTATATGCCTTGCTGTCTGCATTGGTCTGACTGACAATCCATTCTTTTGTACTACCAGCTAAACTTCATTGAGGCTTCTCTTAAAGTTTCAATCCTCTCTGAGGGAAGACTGTTAGCAGATGACTAAGAAAATTGTAGGGAAAGAAGGATTTTAAAAATACCTCCCCATGGCTTTTAAAATCTCCCATGTCTCAATTTTCCTTACAAAAATACTCTGGTCCATATTTATTATTCAACTCCATTCCCACTCCAAAATTTTGCTCCGACAAGTGATTTATCTTTTTTTAATTCTAATTTATAGGAACTGGATGACTCAGTGGTTAGGCGAGGGACTATTGATCACTCCACCTCTAGTTTAGCGAGCTGAATGCAGTCCCAGTCAGAAGCTGGTAAAAGTCATTATATGGTGATGTCTATGAATGGTGTTAAATGGTCTCATCCCAGTTCTTCACCTCTGAAATCCCCCTCCATAATTGGCAGATTTGTTGGCAGTCTCAGAGAAGAGATGGACATTGGAAGCTCTGTGAGTCACTGGCATCTTTTTGTTCTGCGTTTGTACAGTGTCTTGCAGAATGGGTCCATGACTAGAGCTCTTAGACACTAATACGATACAGCTAATAAGTAAATAAATAATAATAATTCTGGGGCTGGAAAGTGAACTACCCAACCCAACCCTAGGGCTGAACCTTGTCCTGTAGATAGAGGACTTCAGCTCCTCAGCTTTCTCTCTCTCGGATACCTTCACAAGTAATACACTGAATTGGAACAATTTAAAATAAACTTAAATTTACTGTCACTGGAAGCAATAAATTCCAAGAGAAAGCTGTAGCCAGGCTTAAATAACTCCACACTGGAGCGACTGATTTTATCTTATTTTCGACATGAAAATGGCAATCCAAATGGGCTGGCTGTCAGAGATGCGGAGTTCATTTGGCACGACAGGTGCTCAGACCACTTTTATTTGGAAGCTTATCTATGTATTGAGGGGCCCTAACTTTGGGCAGATTTGAGAATTTTAACCCAACATAAACTGATATCAGCTCTGTACATTTCCTGTGCATTTAACAGCTCCTGAGGGAAATGTGTCCAGCTGTGACTCTTGCTGTCTGTGATCTTTAGGGGGGGCACTTCCCCATCCACCCACTGCCCTTCACTATGTCTACTTGGACAAGTGGAAGGAAGCACTAGCTGAATAAGAGGCACTCTTGGGAGGTGTGAGCTATCTGTGCTGTCCTTGGACTGCCTTACCAATTCCATGCTAGATGCAGTCCGGAGCATGTAACTAACAACACAATCTGGTGTAGATTACACCAATTGCATTACATTAACAAAGTTAGCTACAGAACATAGCCAGTTAACTTAAGTTTGATTATGTTCTCAGTACTAATGCTATGTCCTGAAGGAGAATGCCAGCTGACATCACACACAGGGCAATGGTAAGGGAAAATTCCTACTAGATCATCCATCCCATCCCCCAGTTCATGCAGGATGGCTCTGCGCAGTGTGTTAAGGGGCTGTGCTTCAGTTAGCATAGACCCTTTGAAGTCAGCCAGTCTGCAAAGCCAGACGGCGTTTTCTCCTAGGCACTCCAGGCCTGGGTGCCCAGAGTACACCATAGTCTTTGTACTGGCCTTGTTAATAGCTCCCCAGCTCCAATCCAAACCCTGAGACATTCAACTGTCTCCCAAGACTTCAGCATAAGCAGGGTAGAACTGTTTTCAAAACCCAGCTGATCCTATTTCAGATTGCCATGATGAAAAAGATAAACACCTCTGGCCAATGCACAAGCTAGAGAAGCAATGCGTAATATACGTCATACGTCTGCATACACACACATGGAAACTTTGCTTATTACTTAGTTCATATTAGGCATAATGGCTTCATTTTGGAGCTCACTTAAAGAAGCAGAAGTCACCATTTACAGCTCCCATTGACTTCAACATGCAGTTCTGGGGCTCTCCGAACCCAGCCAATACTAGACAAGTATCTCACTTGGATGAGTTTCTATTTTTCAGAACCAGCATGTTACACTGGAATTTATTTTTCTAATAACATAAAATCGCAATGACTATTGTATTATAAATCCTTGACTATTGCAATACAGTAGAAATCAACTATGTCATTTGCAAACCCTCTGTTAAGAAAGCCCCTGCCATGTTACTATACAGTCATGGTATATTTCAGTTTGACTAAAATAGCTAATAATGGTTAAATGTTTGTTTTATAAACATTAATCCACTCATGTGAGCAATCTCAACTCCTTGCAATACTAGAAAGAGGTTAGATGGGTCTCTTCATACCCCTCTGTAGCCAATGTACTCCAAATCGTACTTTCCAACAGTCCTTGGAGTGCAACTGAGCAGTTCACAGCCTCTCTCCCTCTTCCTCTAATCTTGTTACAAAGTAACCATGCCACTTGGAAAATGATCTTCAGAATGAACAGACTAAAACCAGGCTGAGATCGGATCAAGCAATCAGGATCTTCTGGTTTCTAAGGAAAAAAAAAGTTTGCCCTTGAAATCAGATAATCTCCACTTCTCCACCTTCGTATCCTTTGAAAAATAAAATAATTAAATATTACAATTGCCAGTCTCCCTCCCCGCCCCACCTCAATGCTGCCCTTTCCCTCTGCTTCATATTCAGGAAACAGGCACATCACTTCTTATTTTTAAGTATTATTTGGGACCAAGGATGGATATCTATTGCCAAACTGTACGATTAAGAATAAAAAGACAACAGTGGTCTGGAGATCTAGGGACAGATTTTGTGTGCATCTCTCAGGAGACACTGCCTAGGAGATAGGGGATAAATGTGGCTTTGTGCCCTGGGAACTGCTCTGACTTACTTGGTTGACCATGATCCTCTCTTCAGCCCAGAATAGTCAGAGTGAAAAGCACTTTCCTGTCACCATCATCTCCAGGGAACACCAGGGGCTGTTCAGTAGGGCAGCGTAGCATTAGGCTAGCACTGCAATGTTCAGTGATCACTCTGCTTGTAAGAGATCTCGCTTCACATACCGTGCCCAGACTCGCAGTCTGGGAGTCTCAGGCCTCAAAGCACACTCCCCAATGCCACAGCACTAAGTGAATTCCCTAGGAGGCCATTCCAGACCCTATCCACTGTCAGAGAGTGGAAAGAAGTTGAAAGGGGGCCAGAATCCCACTCTTTTCCATATTGAAGAATTTATTCAAACTGGCAGAAAAGAAACATGCATATACCCCCTTTAACTTTAGAGGCAGTTGAGTCTTTCATGAGCCAGCTGCTGATACATGCCACTATCTCAGGTCACCAGTATGTGGAGTCCTGCTGCTTTTCCCTTTCGCGTACAAGGGCTCAGAGATGATGGAACACGTCCGCTGGCTGCAGTAAAAATCTGGTGCCCTTAACGGCATTGGGTAAACTGAGAAGTTCTGCTCACGCAAGGCCAGATCAATACAACCATTATCAAAGGGACATAAACAGAATAAAAAGCGGTTTCTGTTTTATGATGTAACCATGGCAATAGCAGAAAGCCCAAGTGTAGAAAAGTGGGTTGGCCAACTAAGTAGGGTATACAGCAGATAATGCTTCTGTACTCTTCAAGTCACAGGAAAGGAATTTTTGTTCCTGCAGAGATTTAATTCTGCAGTGAATTCCCCACTTTGGGAAGATGAAAAACTCCAAGAATTTCCCAATTCAAGACAAATGCTGATGAGGTCTGCCCCAGAGGTGTCTGCATTTCTGTGGTGGGCAAACTGATTCCTGTACATGTTAAATCCTTTGGGATCTTTTAGAATTAAAGGAGCTGGATATAAAATAATGAATGAGGTCATGATTTTCACTACAGTAGATCATTTTATAAACCTCACTTGTAAGGCATTCTTATGTACAGAAAAGAAGCATACACAACAAACACCTGCAGATAGGGCCCACATTAAGCAACACAATCAGCTTGAAAATTAGCAATGTTATTTTTTCTGCAGTTATTACTTGTGTAAATGCTCTGTAATTAAGGATTCTGTGTATCCCAGCTACAGGGTTAATTTGGAGCTTGAAACAGCCCTAAAGTAACCCCCACACACCCTGAAAAATAATAATCAGGGTACATGTGGAGACAGAAAGCTATAGATCATGGATCCTTTACAGCAGCATTTCCCAACTTTCTAAGCAGACATCCCACACCACCTCTGCAAACCTTCCCTGTGTTGTGTACATCTTAACGGAGCCATCATCCACACTGCCCCAGCTAGTCTTTTGTGCTGTTCCCACCCCCCAACACACATACACACTTTATGAAATGCTGGGGTCAATCTTGATAACATGAGCCTTCCTCTCCTTTCTTTGGTGAGAAGTGCAATGGTTAACAGTGTTGACATTTTCAGTTTCATCATTGGCATCTGGGTAGTACTCACAGAAATGAATGAGACAGTTTGCATCTCAGAGTGACTGGTTCAGGCTCTCTGCAAACTCAGGCAGACATATCTGCATTGATTATGCTCGCTTCACATTTTGAAGGTTTTCTTCATACCATAACACCTATGGAATTACTTTTAAAAAAAACGGAAGCTGAGACTCTGAAGAACAACTGCAAGGTCTGGTCACTCTCCTGGCTAGTCCTTCACAACCTCCAGAGAGGCATATACTGCACTTTGGGAAACATTGCTTTATAGACAGGAATCTAGAGGATTTAGCAAAGTCATCACCAAAGGATCTCTTTTAGTAAAGCTATGCAATAATTATGAGGACATTGGACGGCAAGTTGATTTCCTCAGGAGAGTCTGATAAAAAGTAACAAGTTCACATTCCTAGCCAGACTCTAAAGTTTGTTGCAGAGAATGACCTAAAGCAGTAAGGCTTCCTTCAGTGTCTCAAGGTGCATGTTGTTGTGTTTGTTTCAAAGGATACACATGCAGATAAGTCTGCCTTAGTAATATGATATTTTTGCATCTTCGAGACTGATGCTCTGAAAAATGACCAAGGATCAAAGTTTCTGAGATTTCACATTAGGTATAAGTAACATGGTTCATTTCAATTAAAGAATCAACATGAACCTTTGACCAAAATTCAAACACAACCAAACAGTTTCCTAAAGTTTGAAATATTAAAATGAACTTTTTAAAAATAAAAAAAATAAAATTAAAAGGGCTAGTCACATGGCATTTCCAGCCCAATTTTGGAGAGGAAAGGGGTTGTGAACATGGTTTAGATAAGCACCCAAGCTTCTGAGTGTTCATTTGTTATGAACCTCAGCCTTTTGAGGGTCCTTGAACAGCCATTCTCCGCAGTGTCCAGTTGCTCGAAATGAGCACTTTCTTTTGTGAGGCCTGCACGGGTTCTATTCCCACTCCGGCAAACTACTTTAGATGAAATTCAGTGGCCTGTTTTATGTAGGAAGGCAAATTAGGTGATCATAATGGTCCCTTCTGGTCTTGAAATCTATTAATCTGCAAGTATCCCTACTCTTGCAAAAGATGTCTGATGGGAGCCATAGAAATAGATATAGTAAACTACTATAAAATTATTAGAACTATTGCTAAATTTTATGTTGCAAAATCACTATATTAAGATATATTTGCTAACAATAAGAAAATTAAACTTCCATCTAATTAACACATTTCCCTTAATGTGATTTTACTAGCAGTATCTTAGGGATATAATAAGCAGATCCTAAGAAATTGCTGAAATCTACCATCTGGAAAAATACAAGCTATGATGCTAACTTGACTCTGGCTTGAAAGAGTTACAAAGTTAATACAGTTTTCCTGTCTGAGAATCCTTTGCAATGGAGTTCTGCATATAGGGGTCCTCTGGGTTTTGATATGGTTTCTAACGTTTACTAGTGTAATGGAAGACAGTCGGCAGAAAAGCTTTAACAAGAAGTGAAATTAAGTCTTGTTCCAATGCGGGTTAGAACACACTATGAATAGGTCACATTTTTCATGAAAAACAGCCATGAAATATATGAACTTTCAGCCATCCAGAGACTGATTAATGATTCAAATAACCAATCTCTCTCACATAATAGCTCTTAGGGAACATTATAGACACAGACCCCATTCAACAGCTTAAACTGGGCTCTATATCAAGAAAACGTATGCAAAACTGCAGGGTAGCCACACACAAAGTCAAAGTAATATTCCTATCAGGTCTTCGGTGTTAAGCTGTTTCTGGGGCCTTGAAGTTTAAAAGCTCAGATTTTCAGGTTTCAAAAATACTCAAGAAGAAGTTTTGTTTTATTAAAATGCTCAGAGGGGAGTTTTCTAATGAGAAGACAGACTAAGGTCCTGACAACTTGTGGTCATTAAGGAAATCGATGGCGCTTTTCAAAAGAGCAGGAGTCTTATTTGCTCAGTGTCCTGGCCAAATTCCAATGCAAGTAACTATATTCTAACTGCCTAAAACATGCCCCCTGCATGTTCAATCAGATACAAGCGTCACCATTCCCTGTGCTATTCTGCGTACTGTTAATCAGCTGCTTTCTTCCTTCCCTAGGGTGGCTGCACTGGCCCCCGCACATACAGGGCCAAATAATGGACAATGCAGCAACAGGAGTGCAGGCTGCAAGTGGGCTGTATGTAACAAGCTGTGGAAAACCTGATCTGTAGGGTCATCTGTGACTTCTATAATGGAGAGGAGCAAGGAAGCATGACCATGGACACGGTCTGCATTTTTCTATGCATACTTATGAATGGCCACAAAGCAACAGCTCCTATCACACAGAATTATGCCTACTCTTTGCAGGCAGGGAATTCATGAGGGGGCTGTGGGTTGGGCTGGTCCCAGCCACACACTGATGCTGTATTTGTAGAATATTAAGGTGTTGCTGGGGGGAGCATCTTGCCTGCATCCAGACACACGCCTAATTTTGGTTCATTGTTTGGTAAATCTTCAATTTTTTAATCAAAAGCTAAAATATTTTGAACAATGTTTTCTGCAGAGCTTTTTTTCTTTTTCTTCATTTTGGTTGGAAAAACATTTTGTGACAAAAAATGTTAACCAGCTCTACTGTTAATCCAACGTACTATTTCTTTACAAGGGGAACACAGCATCCCTAGCTGACAGCAGCCAGAACTACCAAAGCCTTCTCCTCAGGCCTGTTGTTACCCTACCACCCAACAGATGCTCAGCTAAGTCTAAGCTATGGGCAGCATAAAAAGGAGCCTGAGGGAAGGATACCGGGGTTCAGGTGCTAACATCTGAATCAGGGACCCAGGCTCGATTCCCTGTTCTGTTGCAAACTTCTCGTGTGCCCTTGGACTAGTCTCTCTATGCCTTAATTTGCCACCTGTAAAATTAGCATAACAGTGCTTCCCTTTCTCATGGGGTGTGGATTACTTCTCAGACACTATAGCCATGTAGTGCCTCAGACAGATGTGTGGCATGTATGACAGTCACTGGATACTGCCAGACTGCTGAGGTGATCCTCAAGACCTCCTCTTTTCCAGCTACTGCACCAGAGAGCCAGGTGCTTGGTGTTATCGGAATTGCTACAGTGTTTCCCATACTGGCTGGGTAAGCCTGTGTTATAGCAAAGCTAATACCTTGTACCACTTGTGACAGGGTCGGGCCAATTGGCTACAGGAGAGTAACAGAAGGCAGATATATTAGCCCCAGGTTAAGTAGGTCCCTTTTCCCTGGGTAAGGTAAAAGGGAAGGTTCCAGAACAATCAGGAACCTTCTGGAGACAATTAAGACAGGCAGGCTGATTAGAACACCTGCAGCCAATCAAGAAGCTGCTAGAATCAATTAAAGCAAGCTAATCAGGGCACCTGGGTTTAAAAAGGAGCTCACTTCAGTTTGTGGTGCATGTGTAAGGAGCTGGCAGCAAGAGGCGCTAGGAACTGAAAGTGAGAACCTGTTGCAGGACTGAGGAGTACAAGCACTATCAGACACCAGGAGGAAGGTCCTATAGTGAGGATAAAGAAGGTGTTGGGAGGAGGCCATGGGGAAGTAGCCCAGGGAGTTGTAGCGGTCGCACAGCTGTTCCAGGAGTCACTCTAAACAGCTGCATTCCACAGGACCCTGGGCTGGAACCCGGAGTAGAGGGCGGGCCCGGGTTCCCCCAAACCTCCCAACTCCTGGTCAGACACAGGAGGAGTTGACCTGGACTGTGGGTTCATGAAAACGGCCAAACTAAGGGCTGCCGTGAAGCTCCAAGGCGAGCAAATCCGCCAATAAGCGCAAGACCCACCAAGGTAGAGCAGGAACTTTGTCACACACTGAACAAGCACAATGCAGCCATACCAGGGCCAAGCATTTGGCCGCATGGCTCTAATTTATCTTCCAGCACAAACAGCTCCTTTGCTTAAAAAAACCCTCCAAGTGACTTTGCTGCTTACATTGCTCCCATGTCTCTTCATTTGTAAGCACAATCCCAAACAGAACAAAGTTACGAACAGGGTACACATTCCCTGTGCTACTCAGTGGGGCTGAAAACAAATCAAAATGGATGGGCTCATCCTGGACAGTTTCACTCACCCTCCTCCCCCGTTTCATTTATTAACATTCAAA
The DNA here is from genome assembly GCF_965140285.1 of Lepidochelys kempii. NCBI lineage: Eukaryota > Metazoa > Chordata > Testudines > Cheloniidae > Lepidochelys > Lepidochelys kempii. The sequence goes on along the minus strand of NC_136387.1, from coordinate 100,208,973 downwards.
ATGGTTTGAGTAGGAGTGCAAATTAGTTTTTGAGCTCTGCTCTGAAATATTCTCCACTTTGCTGCTATGATACATAAGGGTTTGGGAAATCTGAGAGCGTGTGTGTGGTGGAAATATGGAGCAGAAAACAATTGCTTTCAGACATTCAAATGTTAGATTAGATAATACCCCTTGCAGGCTCATAGTATAGGAAGCTTAAGTGTGCAATTTTGACACCAAATTCCTGCAAAGTCTATTATTATACTTTATTTGTCGGCTGTACAGTATCACATTGATGATAATACTAATAACATCATTTCAGGAGATGAGTGGAAGTGGCGCCTATAAGACTGACACAATTTGCTGACCTGCCAAAAGGAAAATTTATGTCAAACTCCAACACAGTGTGTGCAACAGGGAGATGAGCTGTGTTTTTCTTATTGAGTTGTCTGGTGAGGAACAGAGCACTGCAGAGTGGGGTGATGGTGGGAGATCATGAAAACAATGCTGTCATTACAGGTATCTTTATACTGCGGAATATGAAAGCAAGTTTCAAACAAAAATCACCTGACACCTAGTGAAGTGACCCGTTTATCCACTGGACCACACTGCCTGCCCCCCAAATAAGCCTTTTCCTTTATAACTGGTGATACTGGAAAATACAGCTCCACCCTTCAAAATTTCAGCGAGATCTGGGGTGAGCATGTGTCCATGATGCACAAGAAAGGCTGGGTTTGTTTTTATAGGGCCACCATAGAGTTGTTTTCACAATTTGAACAGCAGATTTTTCAGCAGATTTTTCCAGGATCAGGAGGCCACTGTAAAATATTCTTCCATTTTCAGGGTGGGCAAAACATTAGGCCTATCACCCTTGATGGCAACCCCTTTAGATGCTGTCACGTGAAGCCTGGCTGGGAGAAAGGGAGTTTGAATGACAATTAAACTGCCTCCGACTGAGCCAATTAGATCTAGTGGGTCACCAAAGCATTATCAGAAGGATAGGGGATGTCAGAGCATGAAAGGTAAGCAACAATCACACTGGTCAGTGGCCAAAAGGGCCATAAATAGCTAGAGCAGCAAAAAAAAAGGTCTTGCAAAGGGGAAGGTAGTAGAATACTGAGGAACAGGGTCTATAAGAATATGTCTACACTGCATTGAAAACCCAGGCTCAGACTCAGATTTGAGCCCAAAGCCCTCTATCGTCCACACAAATCTTTATGAATCAGGTCAGCAAGCACTCAGGATCTGGGTCTTAGAACCCACCAACTGGGGTTGGGGGACCCTGAGTCCCTCTATGACAGCCGTATCATTTTATATTGCAGATACAATTCAAGCAGCACACCCAAGCCAGAAGGTCTGAATAGTGCAGTGTGGGCATGTTAGCACAGTTGCGAGGCCCGGATCCAGTAATTGTAAACCCAGGTATAAAGTGCAGTGGGGATGCTCAAGAATGGGCTTAGAAACACTGACTCCACCAGAATGGGTCCCAAGGACCCAGCTTTACGATGCAGTGTAGTCATACCCTAAAAGAGGAATGAGAAGGGGCACGGAGAAGAGAGACCATTTGGGGATGCCTCCACTGCAATAAAACCTTTGTGGCTGGACCGAGTCAGCTGACACTAGAGCAAATTTTTTAGAAAAGCACCCAATCTCGATTGAAAAATTGCTAGTGATAGAGAATCCACCAGCAACCTTGGTATATTGTTCCCATGGTTAATTACTCTCAGTTAAAAATTTACATATTATTTCCAGTCTGAATGTATCTAGCCATTAGATCATCTTATACCTTTCTCTACTAGATTTAAGAGTCCATTATCAAATATCTGTTCCCCATGTAGGCACCTACAGACTGTAACCAAGTAACCCCTTAACCTTCTCTTTGTTAAGCTAAATAGATCGACCTCCTTGTGTCTATCACCATAAGGAATGTTTTCTGATCCTTTAATCATTCTTGGGGCTCTTCTCTGAACCCTCTCCAGTTATCATCATCCTTCTTCAATTGTGGGTGCCAGAACTGGACACAGTATTCCAGCAGTGGTTGCACCAATCTCACCAGCTCTAGAGATGGACACAGCTTAAGAACTTGGCTAGACAGAGTGTGGAAGTGAGATCTATCAAGCCGAAAAGAACTATAAGTGGGAGTCTTTCACAACCTACACTGCAAACACACCCCCCATAAAGTCCAAATTCACACTTCTCCTCAGGCCCGACTACTTCTAGCCCATACCCTAGATCCCTTCTCCTCTGGAGAGCCACTGTAACTACAGCAGAGTGTCTGTATGTGTCCACGTGAGTCTCAGAGAGACAGCTAAAACTGCTTCCCTTATTCCCATGTCACTTGCCCCCACATACAGAGTGAACTTTTTCAAAGGAAACAGCTTATCTTCCAGACTGCAGAAGAAGAAAAATCCTCCTAAGTTGCAATATTTTAAAAGCTGCTTTATGTTGTTATGGCAGCTAATTTTTCTTAAATGATTTAAGGAAATGAATACATCTAAAGGGGCTGTACCAGGCTGTTATAGGATAGCAACATTAAGCTGGACTTCCTTTGCTTTAAACAATCCCATCTCTTATGGGCAGTTCCCCATGACGGATCTTGGAAGTGGCAAATTTTTATGCTTGAGAGCGTGTAGAGTGGGAGGGATTACAGTAGTTTTCTAATGCATTTTTTGTGGGGTGAACCTTAGTTTGCATTTTATTTCAGTTCATTTTCTTCTGGTTTTGTTGTATTGAGAAGGAGAGGAAGCAGGAGGGTTAACACTATCTTACATGTTAATTCCCAGATCAGTTACAATTTGACAAGTATAGGAAAGAGACATGGAACTGTTTTGTCTTCCTATCCATCTGGGTAGCCAGACATTTAACATGTGCGCCTCACCAAAGCAGCTGAGGGTGAAATTTACACCTGGGCAATACTTAAGACTAAGTGATTCAGAGACTTTGTGTTGGTCGTCTGCCCCGGGCAGGGGGCAGGGTGTCAGCCTGAATGTGTACCACTAAAATCCATCAACGCTATAGCGGAAAGGCCCACGTGTGATCTCATTTTCTCCCTCTGAAGCAACTGGCAACTCTTCCCTCCTTCTCTTCTTCCCAGCCGCTTGCTTATTGTCAGTTCATGCACATATTAATTGGCTCAGAGGGATTAGCAGTAAAACACTCCCCCAGGAAAAGAGTTGTCCCATAGCGTATCATTTAGTGCAAGAAGACAGTCTGGCTCTGAGAACTGCTGGTGCTGAGCATTATCAGCCCTGAATGACGTCAGAAATCCTTAGGATGAGGCCCAAGCTAAGGAAACATTTTTATCCAAAGGCAATTTCATTTTACTGCTGCTGACCTCAGCTAATAACACAACCGATACAGACACCAGCTGGTGAGCTCTCTCCACCCAGCTTCCCTGTTAGACTCAAGGACCTCTTTACCCCTGGGAGAAACAGCTTTCTCTAATGATGCAGCTTGCAAGCCCTCTGCATCAGGTAGGAGGAGAGTTTGGTTGCTCTTTGGGGTGGAAAAAGAGAGGGAGAATAGACCCTGCTTGGCCAGCTTCTTCCTTTCACTATTATTCTTTTTGATCGTTCTGCCGCAGCAGCCAGGAGCCTCCATCGCAGGCTAGAACCCCATTGTGCTAGGGACTGCATAAACACAGAATTCAAAGGTGGATCCTGCCTCAAAAAGCTCACAATCTAAGTAAGTTCTTCCTGCAGTGGAATTCCACTCCAGAGTACCACTCTTCTGCACAAGCTGAGGCCCCCTGCGTGGCTACTTTCCTAGCTTATCCTGAAGCCACTGCTATATTGACGTTGTTATATGCTATTTTGGGCATGGGGTGCACTGGCAAGCCACGGGGTGAGAGGGAAAAGCTAGAACTAGGACTGACTACCCAAGAGTAGTAGTCCCTCTGTCTTGTGAGGTGCCAAGCCATGCCATTATATACACATATAAATACACACACACAAAAGGAAAAAGAAAAACCACAGTTTATGTGAAAGAAACACACCTGATTGGCAAAATGGGAAGCACAATTATCAAATTAATATCAGGAATTCCATACAACAAACAATGTGTATAAAATCCCCTCATATTTCCCAGAGAGTGCCTAGAATCATTTCTTTTTTTCCTACTCCGTCTCCATCTTTGTTCAGCGCTTTTTCTCAGGTTGTGTGTTCATTAATCCTTCTCCACTTTGAGGTCAAACATTCAATAACTGTCTGCCTTCCTCCTCCTCTTCCCCACATTCCCTGCAATGCATCTCCTCTGATTAGCAGAGATTTCACTTCACAGACATCTCGGCTTCTCTAACCGAGCCTACGCATGTGTTCATGGAATACTTACAAATATTATTTCCTTCCTGCCCATACACTACATAGCAATGCCTACCAGACCTCTGGATTAAACATCAGTGCCACTTGGTAATTCAATTTCAGGGGCCTGCTGTTTTGAATCCAGCTCAAGACATCACAAGAGCTGCTCAATTGAATTTGGGCCCTGCGTTCAGCACTATTCCCTGTATAATCTGCGCTGAACTTATTTGAACTTGCTCTCTCCACTTGAATGTTCCCAATGAGAAACAACACTTCAAATGTTCCCTGATGACATGCAGCGAAGGTGTTGTTTGCTTGGTTCCCTTTTTAAAGGTTTGCCACAGGATCTGTCCAGGTCAGAATTGTCAGCTGCCTGAAGCGGCCCGCAGGCTCTGCCTATGCAATGCAATGCAGTGCTCTACCTCGGGGAAGATGCTTTTCCAGTGCAAGTGTCCCCACTCACCGGATTGTTGTACATCTGAACGATGAGCTGTTTTACTCCATGCAGCGTGGGATGAGCCCAGGGAGACGGATCCACCCAGTGTCGGTTTAAATCAAACCCCATCAAGGAGCACCTGTACAAACACACAAAACAGCCATCAGTATGGTCTTCAGCTTATACCCATGTCAGACAGAATTAGGTGGAAGTCCTGCTGGCTGGTGCAAAGCTCCTAGCAAAAAACAGGGCAAGTTCTCTCCAGAGCAGTAGGAGAAATCAGGCGGTGACCTGTCATGACCCGGTCAGCAGGATTTCTGTAGCAGCACCTTTGGTGACTCACATTTAAGCTTCTTACCCTTCATATCATTGTTCCCTCAACCTCCCTTTCAGCCAGCCTTGTCCTTTTCCATTTCACCTCCCCAATCTGACCATGCTGCAGTGCCAACAATGACAGTCTCAATAGTCCATTCACCCACCTAGCCCATGACTGTCTTCCCACTTTCTTCCACGTACCAGCTACGTCTGCAAGGTTCTGCCAAAGCTGACCCACCATGCTCCTACCCCATCCTCAGAGAAGCCCTTAAGCACATGGAAGTCAACGGGCATTAAGAGGGTGCTTGAGTGCTTCATGGAATAGGGACGGACTTAAGCATGCGTTTAAGTGTTTTCACTGAGCCAGGGCTTTTCAGTCCTTTTCTCTGTTGCCAAACCTACACAAAATTAGACAAGAAAGCCATCTATTCCATTTACATGAAAAGAAAGCCCAACCCTATTTACTTTATCATGCCATGAACTAGCCCTTACTGAGCAGATCAACCATGTAACCTTCTTAATGTGAGATCCTATATGTTACTTCTGACTCCTCTTCTCTCCCTGCTGACTCGTATTCCTCCTGGTACTTCATGGTCTAATTTCGAGTCTAATACTGTCCCCCTTACTCAGGTTGAGTTATATCTTCCTCTCAAAAAGTCCCTCTAAAGTCACCCAGACTACTGGCAGAGTGAGGTACTTCTGAACACAAGGAAGGGTTGCAGAATGAGCCCCATGGTTTGTAAACTCCTCAGGGCAGGGATTACATCTGCTGTCCACTTTAGGTGTCATCTACCCCACCTTTGGGCATCAAGTGCAACATATAATTGTCGCCTTGACAGAGCAAGATCTGACCAGTGGATATGGTTCAGCAATGCAGGAATCACATTGATTCTCAACAGAAACAACAACAGACAACCCCAGGCAAAGGTACAAATTTTCCTATATATAAAACTAAACAATACAATCAAACTTGCTACTAAACCTTAAAGCTTCTTGAGACGTAAAGAGCTTTCGTTGATCCACAAACCATTGTGTGAAGGCCTGATCTATCTTAATCTTTTAAATACACCTATACAAACAATAGAGATTTGCTCTAGTAATGTAGTTTAACAAAAATATGAAGAATCTGGGAGTTAGGACTTTACATTTAATAGGCAAAAATGAAAGGAAAATACCCAACATCCTAAATGCTGAGCCAAAGCACAGGCTTGGATAGAAACACAAAATGCACAACTTGGAAGAGGAAAGTGTCGGGTTGAAACCACAAAATTAAACTCAACACTGGAGCTAGTCAGAAATCTTCCAACAGAACAGCGTTCTGCAAGAATGTATGGATTCTGTCAAAAATTTTGACAGACCAGGCAAGCAGCCAATCAATTGGCAGGTGGGTTCTCCTGGCTCCAGCTTCCCACCTCTCAGGTACCCCATCAGGGCAGGGCTTGTGGGAAGGCAGCAGAATGATTGCCCCCAGGTGGTCACCTCTGAAGTCAGGAGGCCAGTTCGCCTATTACTCAGGAAGTCAGGTGGCTGATTCCCCACCTGGCCAGTTCCCCAGACTGCCCACCTAAAGGTCATGTGGATGGCTGGGCTACCTGACCATTTTGTCACCTTGGCAGCTGGTGAGCCAGACAGCCTGCTCTTCTGCAAAACAAAACAGATTTGTTTCATTTCACATGGAACGGGAAAAAAAAAGTGAGAAAAATCTTTGAATTTTTTGCAGAACAGGAAACCCCATTCCTGCTCAGCTCCTCTCACGATGCCTGCCTCTGACCTCATTGGCACTGGCATAAAACAGGAGTATCGCCACTGAAAAGTAAATGGTGTAAAACTGGTAAGAGATCAGAATCACGCTAACCGCCTTTTCATTTTGCAAACTTAGAAACCTTCATGCTCACAATGAATTTTCTTGCTGTTTGGCAAACCACGCTAGGACACAGCATGCTGACTCCACAGGACATCTTTTGTAGGAGCTCGGTGCCAGAAATCGCATCTCCTGCATGACTAGACCAGGTCATTTACATTTAAACATATTTTAAAGTAGTAACATCACAGAAAGCAAACACATTTTGATTCCACCATGTTCACTTTCCTTGGTCATTTGAGCAATCAGGCTATAGAGCAAACGAAAAACAACAACAACTAAGTTCAAACAGGAATTGCGAACTGACGTTTGCACAGTATTTGTTAGTTACATAACTCACCCAACCAGGGAACAGAAATAATTATGCATAATTTCTGTAACTAACCAACACAGGACAAATTTCCTATGAATCATTCTTTATGATGAATTTTAGGATCTATTTTATACAACAAATGAATGTGAGAATTTTGCACTAACATTTCAGAAAGAAAAAAACAGAAGCAAATTTTGATGAAGTTATTCAGTTGGGATTATCCACCCATCATTACTTAATATGATCCCAAACTAATTTCAAAATGATCATTGCCTAACATTCTGAGGTTCACCCAAAACTGGTTTAAAATATCCCTCGCATAGCTGCTTTAGCAAACCCCTTCTAGTTTTTTGCTAGAATTGAGAAGGGTTTAGTGATGTGGTCAATGCCGGGCCATAAAAATTTTACAGCTGCTTATGTTCCTTTCAGGTTGTGCCTTTCCTTTCAAGAACCTCCAAATTACAGAAGTCTCCAGGACCTCCGACTTTCCCTTTGCTTTGATTCTTCCTTCCCCCCTCCCCCACAACATTTTCCTTCCCTGCACCTACTATGATCCTGAGTCTTTCACTAACAGACCTTCTTCCACAAGGTGAGATATGGAGAATAATGGAGGAAAGGAGTTAAAGAAATCCTTTTTCATGGCATATGATTTATTACAAAGAGAACTGTACACACTTCCCTTCGGCTTTGTTGGTTTATTGGATCAGTACCAGGTGAATCTGCAGATAATACCGCACACAAAGCCTGTACGTTCAAATCCGCAAATGGCACTTGCGGTCAGGGTTAGGGTCTGACATTGAAAAGGGGTAGGGGGCAGGGGAGGAGATGCAGCATACTTTTTTCCAGGCATAGGCAATAAAAAGAGCTGAGACAGAGGGTAATTGGTCTCTGTTGTTGCTCCTCTTCAAAGCAAGAGTTGCAGCAGGAACTGCTGGGAGACTGTAGTCTGCAATAGTCACTGTGCACTATGAGAGAGAGAGGTCAAGGCAAAGAAATGGAATCCTGGCTTCTTATAATGAAAATATCTTTTTAACCCTCTCAGACGCATGACATTTTACAAATCAAATGTTCACCTGTCAGCACTGGAGAAGCTGGAGTCTTCATTAGTGTGCATTTCACCGTTTGGGTCCTTGGGGGTTGTGATTTATGCACTTGCCTATAATCCATAAAAGGGGATTCTTTCAGGCCGACATGTTTTATGGCAATTAGGTAGTGAGCCAGCTATGGTTTCAGCTACAGCCATGGAAGGGTGAGTTTTGGTTTTGGTTTTTTGGCAACATTTTGCATGTGTAATTTACTACCCTGGAAACCTTCACAAAAGGCTATTTAACATCACCACTGCAGTGTATACTCCTGCCAGAACACAAGTGGACAGACAGAGCAGCATTAGCTCCCAAAGGCCACATGGTGGAGTAGATGTTTGCAGAATGAGCTTTGCACTGTGTAGAGACAGAGTTTTAAATAGTACATGATAGTTAGAGATCTGTTTTGCTATTTTCTGTGTAAACAGTGTTAAATAAGAATAAACAAAAAGGGATGTTTTCTTCTTCTGACAAACACATGCATTTCCCATAGCTGGTAACAGGCATGTGCACTGAGGAGAAAATGGGTAGAATTCCCCTCTCCGATCTACAAAGCACATCTCCGTTCAGAGATTCTACTTTCCCTACATACACTGAGTTCTCAGTGGTGTCAGTAGGATTTCTGTGCATGCAGCAAAAGCAGAATATTGGAGGCAAGGTCCATTACAAGGATAGGAAAATCTTGCCCTGTGATTTCATAAAAAATCTGAGAAGATAGATGTAAAAGGTATGCTAGTCCCCAGGGGCAAGTGCAGGATTGCTCCTTACAGTTTATTCTCCAATCCTTTGTCCAGTTTGATTTTCAATTTTTCAAGTGATGGGGCTTCCAACACTTTCCTTGGGAGACTACTGCACAGTCCAACAGAACTCACTGCTGTGAAGCTTATGTCATGGTTACAGGGACAGCTGCACCTCTGTCCCCCTTCCAGTCTCTCTGAGGCAGGACCATCCCTACCCATACGCAAAGTATGCAGCTGCATGGTGCTCCACCCCCTGCTTTGCCTCTTCCCCACAGCCCCCGCCGCTGCTCTGCCCCAGCCCCGCCTTTTCCCACCCCCACTCCGCCCCAGCCCCAAAGCCCCTGCCCCTGCTCCACCACCCCCGGCCCAGCCCCACCCCCACTCCCCTGAGGACTGCAGCAGGGCTGGGCCTGCACTCACCGGCGGCAGGAAGTGCAGTGACCCAGCCCAGCCACGCCGCCAGTGAGTGCTGGGGCGTGGTTCCCCCCTGCCCCCCAAGTCAGCCCCTCCCCCCCAGAGACCTGCCCCCCCATGGGGGGCTGCTTAGGGCCCCAGAATAGCTAGGGACGGCCCTGCTCTCAGTAATTGTCTAAATGAACAATTAGACTGCGGCAAGCTGGGGTGTGAATGTCCCCCATGCTAGCCTGTCACAGTCTAACTATCGCTGTGAACCCTGCTGATGTGCATGAACAGTTCATTAGAACGCTTTGATCTAGCCCTTTTTGAAACTGGACTAGCTCAAAGCACATCAATGACCTGTTAATGCGCGTCAGTAGAGGGCATAGGAATAGCTAGATCATAGCAGGCTAGTGTAGAGTAGAGTCACACCCCAGCTTGCAGCAGTTCTAATTGTTCATGTAGAGAAGCCCTGAGTGCACCTCCTCAGGTATCGGGCCTCATGCCTTTACCTGTCCTGGGGTGGCAATCTACAGTTCTCCCACACTTAGCCTGGGTCCTGGACTACAGTTACAGTTACAAATTAAAAAAAAAAAACATAGTAAGAGACCCAAAAAGGAGCCACCATGGCTAAACAACAAAGTAAAAGAAGCAGCGAGAGGCAACAAGGCATCCTTTTAAAAGTGGAAGTTAAATCCTTGTGACGAAAATAGAAAGGAGCATAAACTCTGGCAAATGAAGTATAAAAATACAATTAGGAAGGCCAAAAACGAATTTGAAGAACAGCTAGCCAAAGACTCAAAAGGTAATCGCAAAAAAATTGTTAAGTACATCAGAAGCAGGAAGCCTGCTAAACAACCAGTGTGGCCACTGGATGATCGAGATGCTAAAGGAGCATGCAAGGATGATAAGGCCATTGCGTAGAAACTAAATGAATTCTTTGCATCTGTCTTCACAGTTGAAGATGTGAGGGAGATTCCTAAACCTAAATTCCTAAGCCATTCTTTTTAGGCAAGAAATCTGAGGAATTGTCCCAGATTGATGTATCATTAGAGGTAGTTTTGGAACAAACTGATAAACTAAACAGTAATAAGTCACCAGAACCAGATGGTATTCACCCAAGAGTTCTGAAGGAACCCTAATGTGAAATGGCAGGACTACTAACTGTCATCTCTACCATATGACTGGAGTATATCTAATGTGATGCCAATTTTTAAAAAGGGGTCCAGAGGAGATTCCGGCAAGTACAGGCTGGTAAGCCTGACTTCAGTACCGGGCAAATTGGTTGAAACTATAGTAAAGAACAAAATTGTCAGACACATAGATGAACATAATTTGTTGGGAAAGAGTCAAAATGGTTTTTGTAAAGGGAAATCATGCCTCACCAATCTACTAGAATTCTCTGAGGGGGTCAAGAAGCATGTGGACAAGGGGATCCAGTGGATATAATGTATTTATATTTTCAGAAAGCCTTTGACAAGGTCCCTTACCAAAGGCTCTTAAGCAAAGTAAGCAGTCATGGGATAAGAGGAAAGGTTCTCTCATGGACTGGTAACTGGTTAAAAGATAGGAAACAAAGGGTAGGAATAAATGGTCAGTTTTCAGAATGGAGAGAGGTGAATAGTGGTGTCCCCAGGGATCTGTACTGGGCCCAGTCCTATTTAACATATTCATAATTGATCTGGAGAAAGGGGTAAACAGTGAGGTGGCAAAATTTGCAGATGATACAAAACTACTCAAGATAGTTAAGTCTCAGGCAGAATGCGAAGAGCTACAAAAGGATCTCTCAAAACTGGGTGACTGGGCAACAAAACGGCAGATGAAATTCAATGTTGATAAATGCAAAGTAATGCACATTGGAAAACAATCCCAACTATACATATAAAATGATGGGATCTAAATTAACTGCTACCACTCGAGAAAGAGACCTTGGAGTCTTGGATAGTTCTCTGAAAACTTCCACTCAATGTGCAGCGGCAGTCAAAAAGCAAACCGAATGCTGGGAATTATTAAGAAAAGGATATATAATAAGACAGAAAATATCATATTGCCTCTATTTAAATCCATGGTACGCCCACATCTTGAATATTGCCTGCAGATGTGGTCACTCCATCTCAAAAATGATATATTGGACTTGGAAAAAGCTCAGAAAAGGGCAACAAAAATGATTAGGGGTATGGAATGGCTGCCGTATGAGGAGAGATTAATAAGACTGGGGCTTCTCAGCTTGGAAAAGGACGACTAAGGGGGGATATGACAGAGGTCTAGAAAATTATGACTGGTAGAGAAAGTAAATAAGGAAGTGTTATTTACTCCTTCACATAACACGAGAACTAGGAGTCACCAAATGAAATTAATAGGAAGTACGTTTTCACACAACGCACAGTCAACTTATGGAACTCCTTGCCAGAGGATGTTGTGAAGGCCAAGATTATAACAGGGTTCAAAAAAGAACTAGATAAATTCATGGAGGTTAGGTCCATCAATGGCTATTAGCCAGGATGGGCAGGGATGGTGTCTCTAGCCTCTGTTTGCCAGAAGCTGGGAATGGGCAACAGGGGATGGATCACTGGATGAGTACCTGTTCTGTTCATTCCCTCTGGGGCACCTGGCACTGACCACTGTCGGAAGACAGGATATTGGGCTGGGTGGACCTTTGCTCTGACCCAGTATGGCCATTCTTATGTACAGTACTGTATGTATCTGCTACGCTTACCCAACAGGTCCAATTGAGTTCAAACACTTGCAGTTCTTCCCTTTAGAAGTATGTGACCAATGGTAAATAGAACCACCAGACAGTATTTTTAAACCAAAGTATGTTTCTTTAACAACAGGACAAAGTATTTAGAGAAAGGGGATTTTAAAACAACAAAGTTCCATGCATGTCTGCCTTACCATCTCCTGATGGTAACCCATATAGGACTATATTCTTCAGTGGGTCCTGGGTGTCAGTCTGGCTCTCCCAAACAACTACATCCTTCTGAAGAGAGAGTCCCTTTTGCAACTGCCAGAGTTCCTTTGTTCTTCCGCTTTCCTGGGCTTTGGACATTCTGGACACAACTAGATTTGTAGCTGGCTGGGGAGAAGGTAACATCTTCACAACTAACCGTTTGGGTATTGTCCCATAATACCACTCAAGTGTTTTCTGAGGGTGGCTTACCTTGAACCACTCTTTAGCTTCATGCTTGTCTTTCTTACAAAGCTCTAGTCAACTAACCCAACATATGCCTACAGTAAACACCCCAATAACCAAGTCAACATACAGTGTTTATACATTATTACAGAGCAGCTCAAAATGCCTCACACTGATATTCACCTTACATTTCCCTTTTAATATTTCACCCAATTACTACTAGTGATATCAACTTGTATACCTATATCTATTTGGTATTTATATCCATCATGCATATGGACAGGGTAACCATGTTGGCAGTAGATGACTACTGAGGCACTATACAAAACTCGAGGAAAGACTACTTGGATCTTGCAGTAGCATCTATTACACACAAAGATTAAAAACATTATTAAGGTTCACAGTCAAGCACTTAGAAATTAGGAAATGACACAATTATGCTTGTCTGGGCAACCTTAATTCAGCCCCCTGGTGCTTATACACTACTATGCAGCCTTTAAGTAAAGGAGCACATATCATTGTTTCCATAGGACCCCTGACTCGTTCAATACACAGAATGGACAGGTCTCATGTAATGAGCAGCTAGTCAATAATTTGAGTTCTCCTCACTCAGTCAATGCATCCGATGAAGCGAGCTGTAGCTCACGAAAGCTTATGCTCAAATAAATTTGTTAGCCTCTATGGTGCCACAAGTCCTCCTTTTCTTTTTGCGAATACAGACTAACATGGTTGCTACTCTGAAACCTGTCACTCACTGTGAATCCCCTGGCCTTGTTTACGACACGCTATTTAAACCCTGCTCTGAAGAGAGAATGATTAATTTCCTCAGTTTCACAACACCCCTGAGGGGTGAGGGGATGGCAGTCTCCCCATTTTATTAGGTTGGGAGCTAAGTCAGAGAGACATTAGGGACAGAAGTGTCCACTAATTTCAGGTGCCCACTTTGAGATGCTTAATACCAGATTTTTCATAATACTTAGCATTCTTTATATAGCACTTTATATGTTCAAATCACAGCTCCCACTGATTTCAGTTGCAGCTGGAAGCGCTCGACACTTCCTTGCTCCAAGCCATGGGGGCACTACACCTTTTCAAACAAAATATCATCGGACTTTTTTTTAATACGGACAAAACAACATATTTTGCCCTAGCCTCCTGAAAATAGCCCACCCATTTAGGTTGAAATTTTCCACACAAAAAACCCTGAGCCTGAGACAGACTTTCTGCATGGAAATGGCTAAAGTTTAGCAAAGTTATAAGCAACTGAAAGCAGGTTTTTATAGAATAATAGAAATGTAGGACTTGACGGAACCTCAAGAAGTCAGTTAGTCCAGCCCACTGTGCTGATAGTGGGAAGTGTCGGACACCCTTACTAATCGACAGTGCTATCAGCCATACTTATAATACATATTCAGTTCCTTTAAATCATTACTCAGAGATCAGTCCTTCCAACGCCCTTATCATTTTTGTTATTCTTCCTTCAATTTCCTCCTATTTCTTGAAATCAGTTTAAAAAAATTCTAGCAAGTTCAACAGGGATGTAAAGATATGTACATGCTGGTTTGCTCATGTTTTATTGGTGTAGATTGCACACTGCATGAGAACATGGGTATCTAAATATTTAAAAAGCTACTTTTGGGGAAAGAAATGTTATTAGGCTGCAAGGTTGCAACAATTTTGTACAGAAGTGGCGGGCAGCAACAAATAAAGAAATAAAAGGTACCAACCGTTTCCGAATGGAATCTCTTTCTAGTAAGTGCCTTTAGAGGCCATACATTGTAGTAACAACTATGCAGGTACATGAGAGATAGCCATAAATATAACAAGAGATACGTTTCTAAGGGCACCAGTCTAAAACCATCTCATTATAATAAAAATATAACTAAGCTGGTGTGGGGCTTTTCTTAAGACACAGGAAGTGGTGCTGGTGACTGGGAAATAAGCCTATACCCTAGAATCGTGTTTGGCATCTTTGGATGAGATGTAAAAACCATGTTCCTGAACACTTGTTGCCATTAATTAAGAGGAAAAGCAATAACCCTACTGTCTTGGCCAAAATAATTATTTTTTGATTACTAACCATTCTCCTGCTGGTTGACTTAGGCACTAGACTGTTTTCATGCCCTAAATGGTTGTGCAGCACTGCAGTGTGCTGTTAAACAGCTGTCATGCTTCAGCCAGTATTTCAGTGGTGGGTGAATCCTATCTCCCATCCGTCTATCAATTTGTTGCAATTTAAGGTGATTTGGAATAAGATGTGTTATAAAAATATAAGGTATTACTATGCCAGACATGCAATGCCTTGGGTATCTTTCCATTCACTTTAGTCCAGCCATCTCACCTTCCTCAGGACTCTGACACTGCAGCTGGCAATGGTCACTGTGTCTCTGAGTAACTAGACACTGTTCAAAGGTAGCTTCACACGTCACATTTTAGCTTCGCCTTCTGGGCAGGGTTCAAAAATTACCAGGGTACATTGGCAGACTATTGGTACCCAGAAGTGCTATTATTCTAAATTAAAACAAACCAGTCGTACTCAGCATAGAGATCTCACTATGTCTGCTATAAAAAGCAGCTACCTCTGCAGCAAAATGTGGCCACTGTTTAACAGGGTAACACATATTACAGCTCAAGAAAGAAAATCACACCAGACTAAGTTTGCAGTGTACTTTCTATGTGGGCAGAACGTAATTAACCAAGTGGGAATCTAGCTAGGAAGCTGGGCTAACATCCCTTCTATCATTGTACATGTGTTGGACTACTGCATAGCAGAGACAGTACCGAAGAAGCAGTTGAATAGATATGGGTGACTGACACGTTATCTATGTATCCTGTGGCGATAGTTACTTTAACTCCACCTTCCAGCTGGAATTATTTTTCTTTTCTTTTTTAATGCACATATGAAAGTTTCAGTACCAGAAGTCTGGCATGTCACTGGATTTGATATCATACATCTCCTCTCATCCTTAGGTCCTTTACTTTCAAACTTGACTGTAGGTTACAATGCTTTTAGGAAAGATTTCCATCACTGCTCAGAAGGGAGCGCATCCTTTTAACACAGCTGCAGCTCTGAGGCTTTCAGGTCCCTGTTCTTTTTCTAGTGTAGGCTGCTTCCTAGGAGCCAGCAGCTACTGTATGTTTGAGTATTTCTTCATGAATATTAAGTCACCCGGATCTATGAGTACATTCAAGATTTGCTAGGAAATTGACCCAAAAGATCCTGGCTGTATGCTACCTTTCATAGGCTCATTGGCAATACTGCCCATGGGTGCTGCAAAAGCAAATGAATGGAGAGCGAGTACACACACAGTATTACTAGCGGCAAGGTTTAAGGGAAACTCGCATTCATTTTTCTCTTTGCTACACATCCATGTTCAATATCATCAACACCACACATGTAAGATGCTACCGGCATTACATTCCGTGAGATAGATCCCATTAATGTATTTCATGCCAGCCTCCTGGAGCATAACACATGGGATGGGAAGGGTTGGAATGCTGACGGGGCAAAACACAACATAAGAGCCTCTTGGTTAAAAAGCATGATTGCCGGGGGTGAGGTTTCAAACCAAATCACACACTCACAAACACCACAATGCCAGATCACAACTGCCCTTCAGTTTTTGCCAGGCTCCTCTCCCTCCCACCCTTCTTCTGGTCACCTCTACATGGAGCAATATTTATTGCTGCCTTTGGCATTACCCCTCAGCTTTTGGGAGGGTTGGGTCAGAGCCACACTTGGCTGGTAGCTCTTGGCTGCTGGTATTTGGGGAGGGGCAGCCTTAAAGAGGCAGACTTACCCATGGCTGTTTTGGTGGGGTAGTCAGGCTGCAGCTGTGCTCATCCATCAACTCCCTGCCACTTCTTCTGTTGCAAACCCTTAAAGCGACTGGGCCTTTACCACCCTGATGTGGCTCCCAAGAAGGTGCAAGGGTCCCTCCACAAAAATCAGCTAGCTGTGTCTAATGTCACTCCTAAGCAATAGAAGGTAGATGTCGAATTCTGGCTTCCTGCTTGCAACAAATTCCAGTAGAAAGAGCCTTGCACTAGACATGTACAAAAATCATTTCATCCAGTGCTGAAATGCAACTAACTCCATGGAAGAGCACATCTGCTGTGTAACAGCCTACAGCAACATTACGCAATATTTTAGGATGGGAATTTAGAGGAAGGCAGAATGTAGTTACCCAAATTGGAATTTGATCAGGATACCAGGGCTCACTTGTAGGATTGCCAACTTTCTAATCACACAAAACCCTGCCCTGCCCCTTCTCCGAGGCCCTGCCCCTGCTCACTCCATCCCCCTTCCTCTGTTGGTCGCTCTTCCCCACCCTCACTCACTTTCACCCAACTGGGACAGGGGGTTGGGGTGCGGGAGGGGGTATGGGCTCTGGGCTGGGGATGTGGCCAGGGATGAGGGGTTTGGGGCACAGGAGGGGGCTCCGGGCAGGGAGTTGGAGTGCAGGGGGAGTGCGGGGTCCCGACAGTGCTTACTGCGGCTCCGAGGAAGCATCTGCCAAGTCCCTGTGGCCTCCAGGCCATGGGCAGCCAAGGAGGCTCTGTGGGCTGCCTTCGCACAGGCAGGCACCACCCCCCACAGCTCCCATTGGTCACGGTTCCCAGCCAATGGGAGCTGCAGAACCGGCTCTGAGGCAGAAGCAGCACACGGAGCCTCCCTGGCCGCCCCAGCGCCTAGGGGCTGCAGAGACCTGGCGGCCTCTTCCGGGAGCCACGTGGAGCTAGGGCAGGTAGGGAACCTGCCTTAGCTCTGGCCCCCCACTGACGAGGCTTTTAACGGCCCGGTCAGTGGTGCCAACCAAAGCCACCAGGGTCCCTTTGTGACCGGGCATTCTGGTCGAAAACCGAACACCTGGTAACCCTATTCCCTTGTAAAAGGTATGATATATATGGCTTCTTTAAGGGACACTGTCACTGAGAGGCCTAATTGGCCTGCCTCTTATTTTCTCTTATGTCTGTTTGCAGAGTCTATCCACAATCCAGCATTCAAGAGCTACAGCCCTTCAGCAAACCAGTGAGAGAGCATGATGAGGGAACACACATTTCTCAGGGATGGAGGAAGCAGTTTTCAATTTCAGGCTCCCAAGGGCTTACCACAGACAAACAAACATGAAACAAATTATTCCAGAACTACAGGGGTGGGAGGAGAAAATTGCTGCTGTGCTTAAAAAGAGAGAGAGAGAGAGAGAGAATGAAAAAACTAGAGAGCCTGAACCAAAGAGAACCTAATATTTTAGAAGACTGTCAAGCCTTAGGGAAGTCAGAAGTGGAGATGAAGCATGTCTGACTCACTCATAGGGGCTGTAAAAAGGATTCTTTCCTCCTCTCTAAATTGTTACAATAAGCCACCCCCGTCAAATATAGGTTTCCCCTTGATAGCACACACAACATTTTAAAATCTGCCTACGTGGGTAAACATTACAAATGGGAGATGTGGTTTGGAAAATGAAGAACAGCCTAATAATTTTCACTTATGTTGCACCAGCCCATCTTTATGGCTCTGAAATGTCTGATTGCACTTTACATTTCCCCTCTCATCACTTTTCATGAACAACTGTCCTTCCTGTTTCCAGGCAGGAATGGAGCTGAGAGCTGAAATGCTATGAGAAAAGCTGTTCAAAGCACTTATCTGAAATAGTTTGCCTGTGTCAGTGGTTTGCCCATGCCTGGCCATCTTTATTTGACAGATGACGCAACGCCACGATGAGCCTGGACACATAAAGGGCACCTGCCACAGTGAACGTGTCTTAATTTCCCTAATGGGAAGAGCCTTTCCTTCAATTTCAGACACGTATGGATACTTGTTCAAACTGCAGCTGGACAATGTTAAGAAATTCCAACTCCCTGGTTGACACCTGATGAGCAGTTTGTCCTGCAGATTGTACCAAATGCAGGGACTTAGTGTGTAGGTTCTTGTATTTAGATTTGTTTTTAGTACTCCAGTCCCATAAAACAGTTGGAAGTTCACCCTCAGCAGCAGCTGCATCTTCGTTGGGGTATTCCCATTGGAACTTCACAAACCAAACCAGAAAAATAAATAAATCAGAAGGCATCCTTAATTCCATTGCCCAAGAATATGCAGAAGCATCACGAAGCAGGAAAGGTTAACAGAGCAGCTTGTAGGATGTCAGAAGTGGCAGCACCAGGATTATCAGCGAGGTGGGGATTATGCCACTAAGACATTCTTAGAAACCAAGCAGTTCCTCTATACAGGCATCACAGCTGTGTGCAAGACATGGAGGTTAGAATCCCCACCTTTGAAATCCAAATTCAAGCACTTAGGTCTGAGCCAATATCTACTGAAATCAAAGGAAAGACTCCCATTAACTTCAGTGGCCACTGGATCACACCGAGAATGTTTGTGTGTATGAAAGAGTTGGAGGGAAATACAGCACGGAACTTATAGAATGCAGAGCTTCCTTCTGTTACGGAAACACATGTAAAGAGGAATGCTATAAAGCCTGACTGGACAAGTAGGGACAGAAAGCACCTCTCCAGTCTGAGAGAAAACTCTAACTAAAGTCCAGAAGACAAGACAATAGCTGTTCCCCCTGCCCTCCCTTCCCCCCCTCCCCCCCAAAAAAACCCAGTAACCACCACCAAGAACTGTGAAAATCCAATCTCCTTTCAGACTGGAAGCCAGTGGAAAATGGATAAGATGTGTATGATATAATTGAATTTCTCTGACTGTTTCATCACCCTAGTGGTAGCATCTTGTATGAAACTGTAGTTTATTAATTGAGTTTTGAGGAGGACCTAAGGGAGCAGAGGTTATATCAATCTAATCAGGATATGACAAACACATGCATCAAAATGTTGCATTGTCAAAAACCAGAAGCCACTTAATTCCAGCAAGATTTCAAAACTGGGAAAAAAGGGTTTGGCAACAGGGTTAGTAATGATGGGAAAGGAGATGAAACTTCAGGCGGAGGGAGATAACAGGATTTTTTTCCAGTTGCTTGTGAAAGTAGGCCAACTTTCTACATACTTTGTGAGTTATCTGCGACACGAACCTACATTTTGTTCTAACGTAGGACTCAGCTATCTTCTGCCATTTACTCCATCTGTTTTCAGTGATCATCTGAACATAGCATAGACTTCAACGGTAATAGAATGACAGATATATGAAACAAGCAATTTCACCCCAAGGTAAAATGTATAAAGCAATAAGGGAGAACACCACATGAGATCTTGAGCTATACCTGACAAAGCAGGTAGAAAAACAGAGAGTGTAGCACTGCAATGTCCGTGTTGCATAGGAATCAAATCAAAAGTGAGTTTTATAATTCCTGACTACTGGGTCTGTAACAGAAGCCGGGTACTGCAATCATCTATATTGACAATATTATAAGAACAGATCAGAAAGAGAGAGAGAGAGAGAGAGAGAGTGTGAGAGCGCTTCAAATGTTCCTCTCCGCATGAAAAATGCACCACAGTTTTAGAGAACACTTTGCATTTCCCAGTCCCATTTCCTATCAACACGCCAAAGACAGTTTCAGATGAGCAAAACATTCCAGGTGCATGTATGGTGAAATATTATTTAACACAATGCAAGGTGATGAAAAAAATGTATGAAGATAAGCTACCTGGATAGACACTTGAAATCCTTCAGGAGTAATCAGAGTTTGCTATGGGGGAACATTTTTAAACGGTGTCATTAAGTCTCCAAAGAGATGGCTGAAAATAGCGCCAGCTTAGGAGCAGGATTTAAAGTTTTGTTTTTTGAACAACACATGCAAGAGAAATTTCAAAGTTAAATGATGTTTTGTTTGTTTGTTACACAAATAGAAAATCCATATGGCTCTGGCTGAGCCAAAAATAACTTTTTCTAACAAATTACACACACAAAAAATAAATCCAAAGAAACACTTTGTGTGTGAGTGTTTGGGGGAGGGGACAAGTATTTGACTGAGTGATGAAAGGTCTGATTTATCCCAATAGGAAATCAGTTTGGACCAAATCCTGAGGTGGTGAGGCAATCAGGCACTCACCACCACTGCTCTGACCACCCTGGACTTCTTGATCACTCCACCATCATCCCCAAACTTCTTTGTATCTTCCCACTCCCCCAGAGATCCATGTTTTTATCATGGAGTCACTTGCTGCATTTTGTCCCCTCAGATCATACACCCAGATCTCCAGGATCAATTAATCTTGCCATAATCAACCATTGGGTGATGCAGCCATTTAGGTCACTTCCAGGCAACCAACATGCAGTAAAAGCAGCCAATCAGATTTCAAGATTACTTTATCAACATTCCACGTAATTTATAATTAGGGGTGGATGCACTGGTTCCAGAAGCTAAAATCCCACCAAGACTTTACCATTTTCTAGAATCAAACTCTTTTGCAAGGTGAAAAATAATACTTTGTACTTCTAGGACCTGATCCAAAACCCCATGAAGTCAATGGGAGTCATTACATTTGCTTCAATGGGAGTTGGATTAAGCATCCATGATGTTTTTCATCTAAGGACAAAACATTAAATAAAATATGCCTTGCCTACCTCACTGTGTAAGTAGCATTAGCTGCACTTCACAGATAAGAAATGTGAGAAGCGCCAAGAGCTTGAATGAATTGCCCAAGGTCACATTGGAAGCCTTTGGCAGAGCCCAAAATAAAATCCATGACTGCTGATTCCTAGTCCTGTGCTTCTCCTTAAAAAGCCATCTCCATCCCCAGGAGAAGTAGCAAAATATTTGGTTACTTTTCATTGTGTGAATCCCTCCATACATCGGGGTTATGCCCAGATAAGGAAGCAAAAATACCAACATAACCTGAGCAAGGCCATGTGCATGAAATTTCCAGCCAGATGCGGAATTAACAAATCTGACCAGACAGTATGTCCTCATGAGATTCCCATTTGACTTTTGCAGATCCAAGATATTTGTACAAACTTTGTGATATATGAATAAACTTTGCTTATCTGAACTGCACTCCAACTCCAAACTTATTGAGGTTTGCCCGCGGCTCATTATAAAGGCAGAAAAACCAGCAAAGAATATTCACTAAATGGACATAAGATATCTAAATGTGCCTGGCTAGTAGAGTTACCCCAGACACGTATCACAGACTGGCCCCAGACTAGGTCAGAGAATTCTAGCCAAGCTAGAAACAAATTACCGTTGATCTTTATCCCTCTGTTCCAGCACATCAGCTTAACCAGGAAAAAATGCATAAACCCAAAAAGGCCTACCTGACCAAATTATTACAGACCCATCCCTATTCCCAGAAAAACAATATCAGAGTCTGACTGGAACGCTTACAGGATATTATTTGGGCTAAAAGGCTGTTTGCTTTTCACTTCTCTTGACAATTTTGACAGGATGACTATCAGACACAGGTTCAGAGATAGATGTAACGTGGAAAAAGGCCAATTATCAACTTTTTTCTCTTTCAAGAATATTGGAAACTGCTTCCTGGTAATGAACAATACTCAAGCATATCATTGAGAGCTGAAAGCGGCTTTACTGAGGCAATTGGAACCATAATTGGGACTATTCTCAAAGAAAAAAAAATGTCTCTCCCCAAATGTCCTGTTATTTTCATAGTGCTGCTGTCCCTCCCCTCTTTCTCCCCTGGAATCACACACTGGGGATTCAGTTTGATAACATTTGTATTCTCAGAGCAGTCACAAGACACATGCTCTGATAGTCATGAGCACACAGCACCCAGCATGTTGTAAAAGAATTAGTGACACCACGTTTGTAATCACTGCAGCACTCACATGCAACAGCTTCAGTGTATATAGTGGTTAGCTAAAAGGCATGGGCAAATGGATTCTGACTCTCTATTTTTAAAACAATCTTTCATTCACCTCTGCACATTTAACCCAATCCAGTTCCTGTCAGCCACAAAGCTTGACTTGCACTAATCCTGGCCTGCTAGAAACCAGCAACAATTCTGGACAATTTTGAGAGAAAACCTTCTCTTACTAGATCTTCTGACCCTGATGATCTCTCTCTTCCTTTCCCTCTCTCTATGTTCCTTGCTATGGGATCAGAGTGCCTGAGAAGACTGATTTTAGAGAAATATCCAAACTTTTTAAAGTTTAGTCAATAGTCACTTTCAAAAAGTTTGGCTTCTAGGTGTATGTTTAGAGCCTAGTCAAACCCAAATCACACATTTAGTTG
This sequence comes from Lepidochelys kempii, assembly GCF_965140285.1. Taxonomy (NCBI): domain Eukaryota; kingdom Metazoa; phylum Chordata; order Testudines; family Cheloniidae; genus Lepidochelys; species Lepidochelys kempii. Next base: position 100,186,269 of record NC_136387.1, on the reverse strand, counting down.
TTTATGTCATGATACCACAAAACTGACATGAAAGGACATGACAAATATCAGCACATAGTGATATCGCAAACTTGCACAGTCTGTCTCCTTAGGCTCTGATGCAGGAAAGCACTGAATATTTGCTTGAATCTATTCCTATTCTGTATTGAAGTCAAACCCATGCTTAAATCCCATTGAAGCCAAATGCTCAAATGCTGTTCTCGAATAGGAATGTTTTCTTGAATCAGGGCATAAGGATGGCATAGGATGACAAGAGTGGGTCAAGCTACCTGGGGAGGTTACTGTCCTCCTTGCTACACTCTGGGGATGAGCCCCCCAGAGGGTGGGATCTTGAGGATGGATTGGGTCATGTAGCGATTTGATAGTCGTTTGCAGTGTAAACAAAAAGGGAAAGAACAAAGGATACTTCAGTCCTGATTTAAAGAGAAAATGGGTATCAGCATGTCAAACAGGGCATCCCAGTGAGAAACAATGACCACCAGGAGTGGTAACTGGGATCTGCTGAGCAGATAAACACACACACAAATTAAACACATAGCTGTGGTTTTTTCAAAACATTTTGCAGATTCATTCCAAGCTTTAGAAATTTGGTTGGTCCAATGCATCACTTCTGTCACTGATCAGCCAGAGAATAATTTATAATTCCCAGCAGCCATCATAGGTTTTGAGTACTTGAAGAGGAAAGGAAAGGAAAATTCACCCCCAGAAATGAGTCATTTCATGTAAGAGATTTTCTTCCCAGTCCTTGCATAGGTTTTCTTTTCTGCTGGGCTCATTAATAATATTTTGCCATAAGTTAGGTTACATTCACAGGTTCCAGTCAGAGTATTCATCCCTAAGAGAAATGCATAAATGGTCACGAGAACTCATGAAAATATCCGGACATGTTTGCAAATATTTCAATATTAAAAAGGAAGATATTTTTGAAATAAAAGGAAAAATAAAGAATAGCAAAGAAGAGGTACTTTTGCATTGTCTAGCTGCTGAGGCAAGTAGATCAACTTGAGCATATGGCACTAAGTCCCATCAGAGACATCATACGTATCTAAATAGACCATTGGTTTACTCTTCTGGAGCAATTCCCATATTCTTTGAAACACTTTAAAAGCTAATAAGGAATCAAATCGACCATCCATGTATGGTACCTTAACCAGAACTGGAGTCTGATGCTAACTTCATCTGGGGCAATTCAACAACAAACAACAGTGGGCCAGAAGCAGAGCAGATGTCAATCAATGTAGCTGTACCGGTGCTTTCTCTTACATATTGACATCAACAGAACTATGCCAATTATCCTTGGGTGAGGATCAGGCCCATTGCTTAGGCTATATTGCATGAACTGCCCACTAATACGTAAGAGAAAGCACCAATTTTGTGTCATACCCGATGTTATATAAGCTGAAAGTTGTCATACTGGATGTTGAGTAGTGTATATCTACTGTAAAAACCTGTGGGCACCTGAAGATCTTAATCCACTATCTGGCACACAAACTCTTTCAGATTTTGAAAATACTAGAAATCCTGAGGGGAATCCTGTCCTCAGGCCATTTCTAGCCCAGTTTTGCAAACAGAAGAGGTGCATATTTTTGCTATTTTTTTTCCAAATGGACTACCTGAACCATCTGAATATTGCTCATCATTCATTTGGAGGCATCACACAGCATCCCAGAGAGAGAGAATGAGGGATAATTGAGAGACTGGTATACACAGGCATCAAAATAAGCCATGGTGACCACCAACCACCACACCCCTCTTTTTTTGTTTTGTTCACTGTTCGAAATGAAATCCCATGCTGTCTTCAAACTTCTACTCAGAGCATCAGAGCTGTCACAGAAGGAACACATAGAGAGCACTGAAATGACTGACTGACTTATTTCATTCCTGTCTCTGGGACTGTATCTAAGCACTCTAGTTCTAAATGCTAGACACACACATACAGGTAAGCGATTTTCCTGTTTACTCCCAGGAGGGACTGCTTCCAGAGACTAACCTCAAGCTCCTCAAGGAGTTTACTACAGCCTCCAGAACAGCTGTTAACTGCGCTGGATGCCCTCGCTAATTAGGTTAGCTCTTGGGAATCTAGTCTTTGGGGTGATGGGGAGAGCATTAACTTACTAATTCTTCTTGCCCTGTTTCAGTTATTTTGTTCATTGGACACTGCACAGCGGCCAAGTGCTTTCTACATGGGAATATTTTCGTTCCTATTTTCCTTTCTAAACTGCACAGAAAATAAAATAGAAAGAACATTAATATTTACAAAGCAGCTGCAACTGAATTTATGCATATGACAAATGGACCATTTCAAACAAACAAACAACCCTTCAATTGACTAGTCAGACATTTATTGAAACTGCCAGCTAGCAGTCTAATCACTGAAAATCAAGAGTGGTAAAGGCCCTCACAGCTTAAGGACTCTCAGATCCTCCCCATCTCTTTTTACTGCAACAAAACAAGTCTTGTTACCCAGTGTGACTTCTGCACATCTATCTGTGGCTTCCTAGCAAGCCCGGTTGAGTCTCGCTGATATTGGCAGAACTTCAAAGATACAGAAAAGTTAATTGGATGGAATGAAGAATTCCAAAAAACTTCATGTGAAAAAGACCTGCAACAAAAGATTTTAATGAAATCTCTAATCCAAGGAGCTGCAATACAGAGCCCCAGCAGTGTACTTGATATTATAGCTGAACCAATAAGACTCATGGGAAGCTTTTCTTTTTTGTTGTTGTTCCTCCAAAATGTGTCTTTTGTACAGTTATATTTTTTCCTTTCAATTAAATGGGTTATAAAATAGGAAATGAAAAAAGTTAAAGAAGTCAATATGGACAATTGCAAAAGATTCTTTTCAAATATGGTTGCCTTTTCTTTTACTGGCCCCAAATAAGAGATCATGTAAATTGGTTGCATTATTATTTCTGGTTACAAAATAACTGACATGAATAAGTGAATCTAATCATTATATCTGTTGTCGGATGCCCTTCTCCCAGTGGGTTTTCTGCTACAGTGCGAATGTGCCGTATGTGCTAGTAAGCACTGAAGATAGCTGGCCCAGTTCTGCAAGGTGGTGAGTGCTATTGACTTCAGTGGGAATGGAGGACAAGCAGCATCCTGCAGGAAGTTTTCGGCACCTTGCAAAAATCAGAGCTGAAAGCTGCACTCGGGTGCGACCCGAAAGTTCTAGGGCACCTTACAGAAGGCAGCTCCAAAGTGAGAGTAATAGATTAGAGGAAGACAGTTAATAGATTCATAGCAGTTAAGGATCAGATCATCGAGTCTGACCTCCTGTATGTAACAGGCCATTAAACTTCACGCAGTCAGCCCTGTATTGAGCCCAATAACTTGTGTCTAACTAAAGCAGAGTCTGTGTTTGGCTAAATCAGACCTTCCAAAAAGGCCTCTAGTCTTGAAGAGATCAAGAGATGGAGAATCCACTATTTTCCTTGGTTAATCACCCTCACTGCTAGACTTGTTCCCAGTTTGAATGTATCTGTCTTCAGCTTTCAGCCATTAGTTCTTGTGATGCCTTTCTCTACTAGATTAGATTAAAGAGCCCTTCAGTGCCCAGTATTTTCCCCTCGTGAAGATACTTGTGCAATGTACTCAAGTCACCTCGCAAGTTTCTTACGGACAGAGTATACAGATTGAGCTCTTTAAGTCTCTGGCTATAAGGCATTTTCTCCAGCTCTCTAATCATTTTTGTGGCTCCTGTCGGCACCCTCTCCAATATTTCAACATCCTTGTAAAAATGTGGACGCCAGAGACGTCCATTGTATTTCAGCATCACTCTCACCAAATGCTGTGTGCAGATGTGAAATCACTTCTCTGCTCTTACTCACAATTCCCCTGCTTATACGGCCAATGATCACATTAGTTCTTTGTGCTACAGCTTTGCACTGGGAACTCATGTTGAGATGCTTATCAACCGTGACCACTAAATCCTTTCCAAAGTCACTGCTTTTCAGGATACTGTCTCCCAACCCAAAGGTACGGCCTGTTTCCTTGTTCCTAGATTTGTAACTTTGCATTTGGCTGTATTAAAAACACATTTTGTTCGAATAGGCCCAACGTACCAAGCGATCCAGATCACTCTGTATTAATTCCTGGTTATTTACCACTTGGCCAAATTTTTAGCAGCTGTGATTTTGTATTTACTTCCAGATCATTGAGGAAAATGTTGAATAGCATCAGGCTTAGTACTGATCCCTGCAGAACCCCACTAGAAACACCCCCATTCAATGATTCCCCGCTGATGATTACATTTTGAGATCTGTCAGCCAGTTTTTAATCCGTTTACTTTGTGCTTCATTGATATTGTATAGTGCTAATATTGTTAATGAGAATGTCCTGCAGTACTAAGTATATTGCATCTAGGTATTACAGCTAGTATAAAAGGGACTTTCTTGACTTCTAGGATATGGCATTTACTGTGCTGCCCATAGGATGACTGGTCCTTTATAAGGGAGTAGTGATCTGGGTGAGAACTCGGAACACCTTAGAAAGGTTTGATTTTCAGAAAGTGCTGAGCACACACCCTGTGAATATCTGGCCCCCAATCTGGGCATCCAAAATGGAGATACCGCAAATCACTAGCCATTTTTGAAAATGTAGACCTAAGTCTTCAACTCTACATGTTGGTTTCTGTCTTTCTGTTGTTGATGTTGCTATTAAAGAGAGGAGTTTCCTCCCGGGTACCCCTCTATGGCTTCACAGGGTGACCTGGAGGGAAAGAAGCATGAGCGTGTGAGGAATGGAAGATGGAACTTCAGACTCCACCTCTCTCACTGTTAGAGCTGGAATATCAAAAAAGCAACATGAAGAGATGTAAAACCAAGTTAATGAGATGTTCTCAACACCCAGAAAACACATTTATTCCAAGACATACACACTCCAGCACACCCTGCCCTCCTCTATTGCCCTGAGATCTCCTTCATGGCTAGCATGGATTTGAAGTTTCTTGTTATATTCCAATTTTTGCTTATCAAAGCTGGGCACAAACATCCTGAGATTGTTTTCGGCTGTTCTCATTCTCTGATGTTGACAGAGTCCACCAAAGAGAGAGAGTCAGTCATGTCAGACAGAAGCTTTTAGGATAGCGTGTACTACATCACTTGTCATTTCTATGGTATTTTATCAACGTATTGCTATCAATAACTCTCATTTGGTGAAAAAGGCCTTTAGGTTGTTGAACAGTAACACTGTGATATACACAGAGAGAAATTTAGGCGATCACTTTAATTAAATTAAGATTAACAATCAAGAACAGGTACAGCTCACCAGAACTTAACATTGCTATTTACACTGATTAATCACTAAAATCACATTAAGACCTTTTAAGAGTTGGTGATTTAACATAATGTATATTCTCAGGTATATAAAAATACATTACTTGTTTCCAGGGCCCAGGGAAGGATCTCTCAGTTCTTCCATAGCTCCATGTTTATGTAATATTTGTTGCTGCATATTTTTCCTTTCCTGGTGCAGCAAGCCTTGGCCTACCTCCAACTTCACTTGTCACCAGTGCCATGTTCTATAATTATATTTCACAGTTTAGGGATTCTACCCTTTCTTTAGTGATGGGTAGACCTCACAAGTCTGGATACTGACATAAAGCTCAGCCAAACTATCCAAACCCACGCTAAACGGTACTGGACAGGCACTCACGAGATTTCAGGTACATCCCATTTCTGATCATACCAATAGTATTGTGGGAAAAAATTTTCTTCAGTACTTCCTGCTTCTAACAGGTGTGGAAAGACCACAAAAATAATCTCTCATGCTATTTCACCACTGAATCTTATATTCAGTTTATGTCCATCACTATAAAGCCAAAGCACCTTGCCAGAAATCAATCCAGGTTGCGCTTGATCTGCAAGAAGGCAATGTCACTTAAAGATTTGCCATGCTGATGATGATTCATTGTAATGGAATTCACTATTTAAAAGATGGGGAATATCCCTAGAACTGGTAGAGTCTGGTAAAAACTCTATTCTTAGTCACACCCATCAATATCATCTCAGTTAGCGAGACTGAGGAATAGTCAGTCATATGAGATTCTTCCAAAATCAAAATTCACCTGAAAATCAAATCTCTCTTCATAGGGCTGAGTTCTCAAAAAAATCACATGCCTGAATCTTCACCATCTTGAGATCTAACTAGGGATGAGTTTGAAATACAAAGATCTGATCAGAACATCCAAAATCCACTGGACTCAGATCCAGAGTTTCGGTTCAGTCCCTTAGAGAGAGAGGAGCCGGACATGAAGTTCTTAACAAGAGCCACAGTTCACACATCAGAGGTGTTTGCATCCTAGGGGCTTTGATATGCGTCCTAACATGCAAAATGATCTAACATGCAAAAGTGTGTTAATTAGTTCTTCCTAAATATTAGTCACTTGACTTCCCATGATATGGGGAGAGCTCAGCACTTCTGAAAAATCAACCCTGTGGGTCAACTGTCCTTTGCAGAGGTGCTTTGGCAACGAAGGGAGACGCACGGAGAAGAAACATGGAGAAGACCTAGGACTTGTCAGGTTTCAGAGTAGCAGCCATGTTAGTCTGTCTCCGCAAAAAGAACAGGAGTACTTGTGGCACCTTTGAGACTAACAAATTTATTTGAGCATAAGCTTTCATGGGCTACAGCCTTGTCAGTAGATGAAGTGCATTTGGGCTGGTTGGGGATGATTAGTAATGGTGATCCCTGATCCTGGCTGGCTAAGAATTGCACACATCCTATCAGATTCGATACCCTGCCTTTCCCGGCCACCGCAGCTCGTTTGGTTGCCTTGTCCACCAGTTGCACATTTGTCTTTTAGCACTTTGGGGCAGGGATTGTCATGTATTCTAGGTTTGTACAGTGCTTAGCACAACAGGACTGTGGCTTTTAGGCAATATTGCAATATAAACGCAGAAGAAGAAGAAGAAAAAAATCATTCAGCCAAATGAACAATGCACACTGAAATCCAGAGAGGCAGAATACCTCCTGGAACACCCTGGGGTGCAGCGGACACACACACACACTGCAACATCCCTTTCAGACGTTCAACATCCCTCTACCCCCACCCTCACCCGTGACTGGCTTTATCCGCGGGTTGTGCCTGCGAGGGTAGAGCCATGGCTCCACCTCCTCCGCAGCTCCTGCCTGCCCCTGTGAGACTACATAGGGAGCAGTATCCCTGAAAGGTAAGCCAGCAATGCCGTCCAGGCAAGGGGGCTCCTCACGCCCTCCCTCCCCACTGTGCACCAGCATACAGGCTAGGCAACTTCTAGCCCTTGTGCTTAGAAGCAGTGAGGAGAGTCTCAGACTTTCCCTGTCTCTAGTTTAACTGGCAGAGTGACAGGACAATTGCCGCACTGGCCTCGGGACGTTGCAATGCTCCCTCCCTTTCCTATAAATATGACTCTCTGACTTTTGTTGAAGCACGGCCGGGAGCTATTCAAGCCAACCCCTCCCGCATTGCAGCAGCGTTCCAATGTCATTAGCAAACCAGCTGCTCTCGACAAACCAACAGAATTTACTGTTGATATTTTGGTTAAAGAGACAATTGAAATTCCCCTTCCCCATCCATTATCACTGTATAATCTATACAACTCATCAGCTCAGCGGCCATGTCAATAAAGAAAGGGAAAAGAGGCCATTAGTATTCAGAGCACATGCATTACACAAGGCAGCAGGTTTATGATCTGCACAACCTGAAATAAGCACTTTGTTTCCCCGGGGACTTGGGTTAACGCTGAGTAGCTGCAAGTTAATTCGCTTATAGTTTATTAATATACATCCCTTCCAGCTTGTGACGGGGATGAAGGCTAAAATACCTGTCCATCCCACATCTGCAGTAATTTCCAATGCTCTGTCTGCCGTACGGCCCAATGCATCCTGGCATGCCATTTCCTGGGTTTCTCTCACAATTACGACTCCATTCTGGCCTATATCTTTGCCACATGGCAAGTAACGCTATCTGATCAGATCCAGTAGCTGCTTCCTACCTAAACATCAACCATTGACTCTACCTCATATTAGGCTAGCTTGACCTTTCACCCTCACCCCGTAACAAGGGGCTGCACAACCGCGAGACTGATAATTCCCCTGCTGGCTCCCCATTTGCTCCAGAAGGGAAGTACTCTGCTCCTAGGCTAATTTCTTTCTCCCCCAGACCAGCGCTGCTTCCCTGCCCTGGACATTCAAGGAGAGGGGGGGAGGCTGCGGAGTCCTTGCCCTTGCTACTGTCTACCCTGTGTGGGAAGGGAAGTAATAGTCGCATGGAGGCTGCTTTCCCTGTGCTCTCTGAACCATGAATCAGGTCTCCTCCAGAGAGGAACAAGGAGATGTCTTATTTCCTGGGAGGGCTGTTTTGGGCACCCACATTTGGGCACCTGTGAATTATTATTATTATAACTATTATAATAAACCCATTTGTAAAGGTTAGGGAATGAAATAGATCACATGGCTCAGATCACATTTCAGCACATCCTCAGCCACCTGGAAATTCATGGTGGTCACTGGGCTGCATCTCCATGGCCACTTAGAATTGCAGGACTAGAACAGGATACAACTCCGGCCCCCTTCTCCAAAAGCACAGGCTTCTTCTGTTGGAGCTAAAGGAGAAATGTCATTAGCTGCTAACAACGTAGCCAGATTTTCAGAAGAGCCCAGCACCCACCATTCAGCCAGATTTTCAAAAGAACTTGCTCCTATTAAGGCATCTGAGTAAGGGCCAGAATTTCAAGCATTCAGCACCCACTGGAACATTTGTATCCAGACTTACACACATTTTGAAAAATTCAGTCTCCAGGGTGTTAGTCTGGAGGGGGATCCTTTCTTCAAATGTAATAAAACTTTGGGCTCTTCAGAAATCTGCCACTGAGAGGGGAGAGTTATGTTTCACCCACAGAGCAGCGAGATCAGGCTATGAGTGAGTTTGCATGCACCATGCTGACAATGAAATGAAAATGGAAACTTTCAGGAAGCCGATATCCTCCCCACTCTCCTAAAGTGATATACATCCTCAAATTATTTAATATTGTTTTATTAATATAATATTGTTTTAGATACCACATGCTTATTATTGAGATTTCTCTTGGGGTTGTTTTCGTGTTACATGATGCTGCCCTAAGGACTAATATTATAAATTATACAGCAAGCTGCCATCACTTTAAGTACTGCAATTTAAAAAAGAAAAGAACAGCTGTCATCCAGGGGAAAAAAAAAAAACAGACAAACATTACCTTAGGCAGCTATTGTTTTTCTAATAACTGAATGGGATTTTACACACACACAACTTTGTCTGTAATAGGAATGTTGGACTTTTCCATCTAGATGTGATAAATCTTTCACAGACTTAAGGTTAAATACCAACTCTTCAGCTGTCTAAAATGATAAAACTAGATCACAGGCAATGTGATTACTTCAGGGTCTACATGAATGATCACTAGTTGCTTGTGATAGCATACAAATCGGTGCAACTAGAGAAAAAGCCAGGATCTCAGTCCACAGGGCATTTAATAAAAAATGAGTTCCTTAGCAATCTTCACTCACATATGGCAAATCTGTAGGTTTAGGTTAGCAGATGCTGTTTAAACATGGAAAAAATTAAAGAGTGTCACTCTGAACAAAAATTCAAGGTGCTGCACCACACTTAACTTGAGCTAGAGATTTGTGGGAGGGGCAGGAGTCTGGTTAAGGGGAGCACTCCATTTATATCTCAAAATAATACTGCAGATAACACAAGCATAGGGCCCAATCCTGCGAAGTGCTGAGCCCCTCCAATGAGTTGTGGAACATCCAACTGCTATCACTTTACAGTAACACATGAAGACAATAGCCCAGAGCTTCTGCTCAGGCTAAGGAGCAGCTGGTACAGGTCAGGAGCAGGGTGAAAAAGTGGTTCTAAAATGTTTTTGTGCTTCCCTAATCCTAGGGCCATCCTGGCACCAGTTCAGTCCGCAGTAAAAGTAGAGCAACCTTTGTGCTGCTCTAATTTATGTCAGCACCCAAGAACTCTAAGGGCTGTTCCTGAAGCAAGGAATTACTAAGGTGTAAAGGCAGCCCCAGCCATGCCTCACAGACCAGCAGCCAGAACAGGGTATGGTGTAGATCACAAAACAGCAGATCAACACCATCCAAAACCAGCTCTTCATAGACAAGTCCTCCAGGGGTCAGATAAGACAGCTTTGTCACAAAGAGTTGCAATCAATGTTCAGATAAGAGTATCACAACAGGGGGTGGTCAGGACAACAGGGGGAAAAGACAGAGAAAATATAATAACTTTGAAGAGTAATGCACACTAAGTGTCTTGGGGGGTCAATGCATGTGCTCCTGAAGTCACTAGGAGTTGAATTGTAAGACATTTTGCGAGACGTGCTGAACACTTCACAGGAATTGGGGGGAGGGATAGCTCAGTGGTTTGAGCATTGGCCTGCTAAACTAGGGTTGTGAGTTCAATCCTTGAGGGGGCCATTTAGGGATCTGGGGCAAAAATTGGGAATTGGTCCTGCTTTGAGCAGGAGATTGGACTAGATGACCACCTGAGGTCCCTTCCAACCCTGATATTCTATGATTCTATGAATTGGGCCATCAGTAATCGGAAATCTCATGAACAGGATTCATAGACAATGCAATTATTTCTACAAAAAGTCTTTGGGGAAAATCTAGCCCTATAATTTCATGAGCTCAGGGAATTTCCACAGTGCAGGCCACAAATCATTACACTAATTGTCTTATGGATGCTTCCCTCTCCAGTTGCTATCATGCAGACCCCCTTCTTTCCTAGTGTAACCCATTTGGGTTTAGAGAGCAATGTTCCTTTAAAACCTTGTCCTGAGGCAGAGGAAGGGCTGACTATTCCAGGGCAATGGAGAGGGAGACAGCAACAAGGTGTGGGTGTCTGCAGCTCCAGACAAGAGGCCTACAGTGAGCAGGCCTTCACATAGCAAAGCAGCCAACACCCAGACTGAAGCCTGGGAGGGACAGAGTGGCTGGCTGGGGACGCCCCAGGAGGAACACAGTATCAGGAAGGACTCACCTGAGGAGAACAAACCAGAGCTGGACTCAATATCACTGTTGCCCAGTATGAGACTTGTGACCTCGTGCTGGGAGTAAGAAGAGAGCCTGTAGCTAGCTGAGTGGGGAGGTTGTCAGAAGAGGGCAACAGAGGGGTTTGTCGGGGAAAGTTTACTGACACCAAAGATGACCAGGAACACCCAAAACCCACTGCTGAACTGGAACTCTGCCCAGGATTCCTGAACCCAGAGTTAGATGCCTTGCTCGGTGTCTGCCCCTTCATATTGTGATACCATTGGGCCTGTGGAGCCTTGTGTTGGACGTAACCCTGTTTTACTGCTCCCTCCATCTTTCCCCCTGTTGATTTTCTCCATTCATCCCTCTGTAAATAAATATTTCCCTTTCCTACCTTCATTGTACTATGTGTGTATGTGTGTTTATGTTTACTCTTGGGGGAAAGGGATCAGAACATGTGCCCGTAGGGTGGAAAGGAGTTTTCCTAATGTGTTCCTGCATGTGCCTTTTCCTGGTCAGATCTGCTTGCGGAGCAGACTCCATCTTGGCCACAAGGGTGCTATAGTCACACAAGCATGACTGAATAACATCCCTTTGTCAAATGCTGCAACAGTTCACTTGGAAAAGTAAGATTAGTAAGAACTGGATATATATTTTTGCTACTTTCAGTGGAATTTAACAGCTGGAAATAAGGAGGTGGAACCACTATCACAAGTCCAGCCAGCTGTCTGTGGACCACCACCAAGAACACTGTTAAAGGAGTGAACACTGTTCATATGTGTCATAAATATAAAGGGAAGGCTAACCACCTTTAAATCCCTCCTGGCCAGAGGAAAAACCCTTTCACCTGTAAAGGGTTAAGAAGCTAAAGATAACCTCCCTGGCACCTGACCAAAATGACCAATGAGGAGACAAGATACTTTCAAAGCTGGAGGGCGGGGGGAAAACAAAGGGTTCTCTCTGTTTGTGTTTTGCCTTTGCCGGGACCAGAGCAGGACTGCAGGTCAGAACTCCTGTAAAAAGTCAGTAAGCAATCTAGTTAGATATGCGTTAGATTCTGTTTTGTTTAAATGGCTGATAGAATAAGTTGTGCTGAATGGAATGTATATTCCTGATTTTGTGTCTTTTTGTAACTTAAGGTTTTGCCTAGAGGGATTCTCTATGTTTTGAATCTGATTACCCTGTAAGGTATTTTCCATCCTGATTTTACAGAGGTGATTCTTTTAGTTTTTCTTCAATTAAAATTCTTCTTTTAAGAACCTGATTGCTTTTTCCTTGTTCTTAAGATCCAAGGGTTTGGGTCTGTGTTCACCTATGCAAATTGGTGAGGATTTTTATCAAGCCTTTCCCAGGAAAGGGGGTTTAGGGCTTGGAGGGATTTGGGGGGGGGCGGGGAAGATGTTTCCAAGTGGGCTCTTTCCCGGTTGTATTTGTTAGAGGGTTGGTGGTGGCAGCAATAAAGTCCAGGGACAAAAGGTAAAATAGTTTGTACCTTGGGGAAGTTTTAACTTAAGCTGGTAAAAATAAGCTTAGGGTTTTTTTATGCAGGTCCCCACATCTGTACCCTAGAGTTCAGAGTGGGGAAGGAACCTTGACAATATGTAACTAGTTAGTTAATAGATAAAGTGCCGGCAGAAGGCGTCCAAGAATATGTAGCACAGTTCCTCTGATTTGTAGGAGTGCTAAACTTGTGTATTGTAAATGACTTCCTCTATGCAGATCTTTAAATCAACTTGTAACAAATGCCGTGGATCATAGTCTGGCAACTGCAGCTATAACAATAGAGGTCACTTTATTGCAACGTTTGTGCAGAGATCAACTCAACATGTTTTACCCTTTCCTCACCTGCAAGATTTAAAAACCAAATTCTGCTTTTTTGGTTACACCCACACCACCCCATTAATATCATGCCAGTATTTAAGGACAACATTCTGCTAAACAGTAATACTCATGAAGTACTTTGCAGCTGAGGATCTCAAAGCATTTTACAAGTGCTAATATTTCTAGCTTCCCATCTAATTTTAGCTATACAGATATGTAATTATTATCCCTAAATTACAGGTAGGGAAACAGAAGCACAGCGATCTTAAACAAGTTGGCTGGAGTCACGCAGTGAGTCATTGGTAGTGTCAGGAATAAAATCCCGGAGTCTAGGAATTAACCATCGCTAATTACAGACACAAACACATTTTAGAAGACATTTTTAAAACATAGATAAAGGGCTGATATGGGAGCCTAAGTGCATAAATGAAGCTTAAGAACATAACTTCAATTCACTTGGCTGGGACTCCTGAGATGGCTGCTTATCCTAATGGCTCTAAGGCAATAATCATGAATGGTGCTATTTAAATGGAAAATAAATAGCCCTGTCTCTTTAAGGAGATCAGGCCTCATTCTTGGCAGAATAATAGCAGATATAAAAAGAGCCATGATTTCAATATTTCTCATTATGACTCCTCTCCCAGCTCCTCTAAAAATAAAAGGCCACTCTGTAGCTCCAGATCAATCTAACTAAAAGGAGAAGGGAGCACTTACAACAGAATAGTGGCATTGACACTAGCTAAACATTAGTCACAAGCAATATTGTCACCATAACGCTATTTTCCAGCCTTGGAAACAACTCGTATTAAATTAGGCATTTTTGCACCAAAAGCAAAATAAATATAGCTTTATTTAACGCTACTAAAAGATTCAGATTCAGCGGAGACCCCAAGGCATGCGGTTTTGTTATTAAAGCACATATGCTAACTCTATTGATTAGTGCAGTCCTCTGTGCAAGAGAGTTTGTCACATCAATAGCAACTGGAAAATACTCAGGAGCTGTAATATGGTTTAAATGAGCAGTTACCACATCAGGATAAAGAGCATTTTCATTGGCAGTGTATGGGACCCCTTTCGCAAGCTGCTATTTGTTTTAAGATAAAGGATAACAACCATTTTACGAGGACTTTTTCAAAGTAATGATGAAAAAAACAGCAACCACTGAAACTGTCTTAAGATCACAGCAGTCAACGAGCAATAAAAGCAGCACTGAAGGAAAAAATCCAAGCAAGGAGGGAAGGGCTATTCTACCAGTCACATACAGGAATAGGGGGCAAACAAAACACTCTCTTTCATCTCTACCAAAGCTCTCTCTATTGCCACTGCCCATAACATACTGGTTCTGTGAACATGGATCCATCATGGACTTTGTTCTCCAGGGCTGTCAATCCTGTATATTGCATGAGTTCTGAAATTCACAAGCAGCCAGAATCAAAACATGTAAAATTCCGAAACTGTGTTCGGTGTTGGATCTGAATTGGGTGGGCAAAGGCGAGTCCAGCCATGCCCCCTCCAAACCTGTGTTGGGTGGTGTGTACTGGGAGTGAGTGGTATAGAACTGGCTATGCCCAAGTAGGTGAATCTCCCGCTGCACCATTATGGCCATTTTCTAGCTGCTTGTTTTTCCCCTTCCTTTAATGAAGTAGCTCATGGCCCGAGCCCCAGCTACATCCAGCTGGTGTGGGGGCATCCTTAAAGAGGCAGATCTTCTAGGAACTTGCCCTGGCTGAAGTGGATAGATGGCTGGGTTGGAGCTGCTGTGGAGCAAAATAGCCACCTACATGGTTTACCCCCATCATCAGCCCTGGGCATAGTTATTATTCACCATTTGCAACCCACAAGTGCCTAGACACCCAAGCTGAGTCTGGGGCCCCAGCGTGCTAAGCACTGCACATAGATAGAGTAAATGATTTGTCCACGGTCACACGACAGGGCAGTGACAAAGTTGGAAACAGAGCCTAGGTCTTCTGAGTCCCAACCCAGTGCCCTACCCATTGGGCCACACTGTCTCTCATAAATACAACATATATAACCAAGCTATAATTGGGACTAAGGAGATCAGACAAAAGAAATTTATGTCGCATGTCAGGTAAATTTCATTGACACACATTAATGACACACATTAAGGTAAGAGTGGTCAATAGGCAGACCGCTGGCCAAATCAGAACTGCCAGATGCTTTTTAATAGACGTTGAAATATTTTTATTTACTTATTATCATCATTATTGTTATTATTATTTTTATCATTTTCTCTGGAGTCTGGACCTTGACTATACCTTGACCAAGAAATTTGGACCTGGACAAAAAATAATTGACTACTCTTGCATTAAGGTGTGGAATAGACTCTCAAGGGATGTGGTGGAAGAGCTGTTGCTTGTCTTTTATAACTCATTTGGACAAAGTCCTGTAAAATCTACGGTAGGGAACAATTATACATTTTCAGGGGGATGGATCTCTTTAGCTTTCCATGTACAATTTCTGTGATTCTGTGCGTTTTGAGAGATCCAAACAAACTCCACTCAGATTTCCATACCACCAACATTCTTTTGTTTGTGGAAAAATCCAACTAAAGGACAACAAGGAGCAGCATGGGCTGTAAGTTTTGCAGAAGATGAGAGATTTCACAGTATCCTGAGATCTGTTGGGTAACTGCTTATTTTATGATGACTAATAGGCAATTACTATGGTAATACCACAATACAACATGTGCGAGGTTTGGGAATGAGAAATTATAGGTAATGACTTTGGACTCATTTCTATGGTAACAAAAAGTAATTGTCGTTAAATACCAGTTATACTGTGGCTGTACCTGATAATTATAGATTTTTTATGCCCAGAAACATAAATAAAACCAATACATTTATTCAAAGGTCTATGATTGTTTACTTATATGCTGTTATATAGAATACACAAAGACAAACACCTAATTAGGAAAAATAAACTCTATTGAAAGCTTCATCTTGTCATTCTAAGATGGATAACCTGTTTTTCAATTCAGTTCAACCTGTGAATTACATATGCGTGGATGAAATTAAACAAAAAAACCTTTTGCCCCCCTAGCAAGCTAGGTGAAAAATAATCAAGGATATTGCACAAATGACATAACCTGTATAAGTAGCCATATCTCACAGCAAGACAACTGACCATTAGAACCCACTTGACAAATCCAGTCCACAGTAACTTTTCCTACTGGGTTTTCAGATAAATATAAGACCAAAAAAGATTCCCTCAAGTAATAACCCACAAAGATCGAATTGTCCTAAGTTACAACGTCTGCTCCCTCAGGCTCCCCACTCCACCTGCATCACCAGGTGTATCTAACTACTATCTTTGTAAGCAAGGGAAGGGGTTGCCCTTGTTTAAATGCGGGAATATCTATACTGTAATCACAGGGTGTGATTACAGCTTGGATAGACATACTCAAGCTAGTGCTAATCTAGCTGGCTGAGTCCCGGAGCTTCAGCGTGCCCAAGGTTCTGAGTAGGCTTGTACAGCCAGCACCTGAAGTGCATCCTGCCACAGCTTTGCTGCTCCAGGACCCAAGCTAGCTAGCTTACAGTTAGCTCAGGTGTGTCTACACAAGCTGTAATTACACCCTTTGATTGCTGCATAGACATATTGGAGATGACCCTAGATCTGAGTCCAGATCTGAATTTTGCAGCTCTGTTTTCTAGTTTAAAGATTGGTAACTTAGGCCCATGTTCTATCATCTAGACCCACTGCCTCCTGTTTAGCAGAGTACGGTGACAATGATAAAGGAAAACCCAAGAGATCACTAGGAAAGTGTTCTCAATATGACACACTAAAACCCCAAATTTACATATAAAGAGGTGGATCTTTCGAGGGAAAATAGGCCCTGTTTTGTTTGTTTGTTTTGTGCTATGTTTAATGTTTAAAAAAAGCATTGTAATTTTACAGGAGTTTAGAAGTGTTTATAAATTAATGGTAATTAATTAAATTAAATTAAATTAAATGGCTTGGTCCTTCTAAAGCTTTCCTAAACCCTTCTCCCCCCAAAATTACATTTGGCAAGATTAATGGGCCTGATCTTGGTTTCTACTAGAATATTTTGCAGATCAAAGTTCACCATCCCATTTTACACTGTTATTATCAGCAGTCTCCTCAACTTTTTCCTGCGAAAGTGGAAATTAAACCTCAACTTTTTTTAGAATCCACCGAAAAGACCTGGAAATTGGTCTGGAAAAAAATCTACTTTAAAAGCATGAAATTACAATGAAGGCATTCCAAATGTGCCTTTTCTGGACTGGGGGTGGTGGTGGTGAATGAATCCCTGACCCACTTGGCTATCCAAAACCTTTCCCAAAACACCAGTGGCAACCGGGTACATTCTGAACAGGGTGCTCAGTATCCTAAGAAATTATCTAGGAAATGACTGGTTGGTGCTTCCTCAAGCATTGTGTTATCTCATCAGTATTCATGATCATTGCCATTGTGCAAAGGAGGAGAAAGTACTCCCCGGGAGCCCAAGGGAAGGGGATTAAAGGAACGGGGGAAAAGAACTGAAAGTTTCTTACTTCCACTGAAGATTTTTTTCCCCAACACATTTCTCTCTTGCATATCCCTCACCTAAGGGTAGTGCCTTCTCTATTTAAAAAACAGTAGCAGGTTTTTGACTTCTTGTCATCTCCCTGTGACATGTTCTCGAGTTTTCCCAATGTATTCGGCACTAGAGGAGGACAGGAATGGGACAGCAGCAAACATGGTGTTCTCTGTAATGTCAGAGTTTAGGATGGATCACTGGCACTAGTATGGCTCTACTGAAAGATGTTCTTCACAGGGGCAATACCCCTGCATGGGTCAGTAGAAATGAGACCAGCTTGAGAACTAGCTCTGTGTCTGATTCACTGAGTATCTGTTCAGAGGTGCTGAGTGTGAAAGACATGAGCCTGTGCGCTTTTAACTGCAAATATGGTCCAAGCCTCCTGTATCGGGGAGAAAATTAAGAGAGGCCTTATAGTCAGATGACAAAACTGGGAGTCACATGAGCCACGTTCTATTCCCGACGAAGCCACAGGCTCACTTTATGGCTTTGGGAACTATACGATTCGGGGCTAGATAGTGATTGTCCTTTATGTCTACAAAGCAGCTGGGAAGTGTAATTCCCAGCTCAGGTAGACATACAAGCGCTAACTCCACTAGCTTCTAAAAACAGGAATGTGGCCATTCAGGAAATTGCTTGGGCGAGCCACACAAGTATGTACCCTGGGGTAAGGCGGGATTATGCTTGGGCGGCTAGGCCAAGCTAATGCAACCATTATTCTTAGGCACTCGTCTGAACAGAGCTAGCATGTGTACCTCTGTCTATACTGGTAATTACACCACCCAGATGCTGTGTAGACATACCCTTAGTGAAGGCATGTTAGGGGAGCCCACAAGGAGACTCCACAACCACAGGTATGGGGACAGGCAAGGAAGTGGAGAAGCTGTGGTCCTATCCCTTACCTTCTCGCGCAGTGGCCCACAGAGTGGGCCCAATGAACTGGCAGGGGATGGTTTGTGCCTCAGATACAATCCCTTCTGATGCTTCTCCTGTGTGGTTTGCACACTCCCCTGAGGATAGTGTGGACAGCTCCACACTATCTTCAGGGCAGTGTGCAAACCACACCGTCTGGCCCATAGAGCTCACTCACCTCAGAGAGCTGCTGGGACAGAACTTGTTTCACTAAAGACTAGTAAGGCGTTTCCAGGTTCTCCTGTGGAAGGTGCTAAGGAAGTGCAAAGTGGGCAGAAGTCAGCTCTCTGCCCTTTCTGGTGTGTTCTTTAGAGGCCTGTTTTAGATCCCAATGCCATATGTGGCCAGGGGTTTTGAGAATGGCTGAAGAATAAATTCAACATGTGACCAAGTCCAGGAGCACCACAGTGGGGTCCTTCCCCTCACTCCTCAGTAACACAGAATCTGGCCGGCCCAGACCCCAGACCTGCCTTAGGGATGGGCTGTCAGACATTCCAGTGCCAAAGGGCAAGCTGCTACCAAGAACACAGTCCTAAGCATTGTAGAAGAAACAGCCGTTTAAGAAGCTTAAGGGCTAATCTGTATTTTAAGCCATGGTCCATGCTAGAGGGACCATGCTGCAGAACCCCTTCTGATGAGAGGGCCTACAGCAATAGGGACTCTGCCATCCACCCCTCAGCGAGCCAGTTCTGTTGGCCAGTGCGAAGGGGGCAGTGTTAGGGGCTTATTCCTTCACCCACTTACTTCCCTGGTCCTTCTCGCATGAACACAGAGCAACAATACCCGAAGTCCAAAGCTGCAAACAATTCGATGTTTATTGGGGTGAACTTCCAGCAAGCATGATTCCAGTTTCCTTCCTTAGTGTCCCCCTTCCCAGCTCTGACACCACAGAGCCTTACACCTGTGTCCCTGTTCCCATTTCCCCCCCTTAGCAAAACATGATTCCAATTTCCCCACCGCCATTCCCTGTTCCCATTTCCCCCACTTACTTCCTGATTGACTGCAGACCATGTAGTAAAACTTGAGTTCTGCTTAGCTATACCTTAATCAATCATTTTCCTGACATGTAACTAACCAATCCTAACATATTGTAACATGATTAGCTAACCAATTATATCCCACCACCTTAATTAGTTTCCACCCAGCAAAATTAATTATACAGCAGACAGAAACAATCACAGAACCAGACAGAGATTATACAGACAAACAATAGGGAAATGGGGACTACAATGATAGAACAACACAGAAATGAGAATTTCATATCCCAGCTATTGATAAGTGAGTTCTTGCCAGACAGGATGCTATCAAACTAAGTTTCCTTTTACATTTTCTAGGCACTTCCCTTTCTCTGGAGGTGACAGGCACTATCAGGTCAGGACTGTATTCCTAACAGCCCAATAGCACCTTCTTTCAATGTGACTAGTTTGGAATGTGAGGAGGTGACCATCTCGTCTGAAGGCAGTACCTGCCCCCTCGTCAGCAGAACAGTGGACCGTCCAACCTGCTGACTCCTCATCTAGTGACAATCTCGGGCTAAAGCTACTGTTTAAAAAACACAAATAGCGGGCACCTTAATGCTAAAATGGGCCCATCCAGGTACTGGAGACCCTGGGTTGGGAAGACTCTGGTGATAATTAATTGGATAACATTGTTATTCTTTGTATTGGTATTTCCAAATTGTGCATATCGGGAGCATAACTCCTTTGTTTTGCTTGCGCACCATGTTGCTACTTTAACAAACCAGACTGATTGCTGGGTATGTGCTCCAACTCCACTATCCCCCAAAACGGGAATGCCCCTTGACATGCTGCCCTTGACCCTAGCAGAATTAGCCACCACCAAAGAGCAGGAAAGAACGGACTCACCGTTCTGGAACAAGACCTCTTTACAGCAAGCCACCTATCAGGACCAGGAGTATTCAGTTGCAGTACTCACTGAGGGAGTGTTATGTTTTACCCAAAACCAATCTGATCCCTATGGGCATCCTGTGGGAAAGAGCTCCTGTGTTATTACACAGTGGGCTGATGGGTATTGGATAAAGACCAACAGGGGAGGCCAGCAATGTGGGTGTAATGGTTCCTCCCCTTTTAGGAAAACACTTACAAATAATCTTACCACAAAAAAAGGGGTTTGGAAATGTAACTTGCCGTCAAGTTAACATCTCCAATGTAGCAAGCCCAAGTGAGAAAACTCAGAGCCAAGGCTGTTGAGTGTTCTCAAAGGGGGGAGTTGTTGGGAACACTGGGGCATGGCCACTAGGTAACTCGAGGGGATGGAAGACCACGAGTGTCGATGAAGCCCCCCCTCCTGCCTGGAGGCACTCGCAGCAGCTCTGCGTGCTAGACCCAAGTGTCCTTGGCCCTCCCGCCTGGAGGCACACACAGCAGTTATGCTGAGAATCTGCAACAGTATGTTGCGGAGTCAGACTGCCTGAAACTAAGCAAGGCCAAACAGGGGAGATATGGAAGAACAATGCTGAATAAAGCAGCTTTATGTATAGTTTAACAAATGATACAGAGAATCAGGGAACTAGCTGGGAACTGGATTGGCTGGCTATATGGATACTTGGAGCAGCTTGCTATTGGATAAGTATGCTGGGGAAAAGGATGTATAAAAGCCTGTGTAACTTCCTGCTCTGTTGTACAGGATTTGAGATTCAAATCTCCCTGTACCTTTTTGAAGCTTCAAATAAACTTTTCTGCTTCTCCACCCCGTTGTGATTATTGGGTGTAGCACACCGGGTAACGAACCAACTCAAGCTGTTGTTCAGCCTCTCGGCACTGGGTGCCGGCAACACACCGGCAGACAGTGATTTTGATTCTTTCTTTTATACCTCTATAAACTAGCCAAGTGATAAGAATACACCTAAATTCTTAGAGTATAGGCCTTTACAGACAGGCCTGAACATCTATATCCTAACAGGCAGGACCAGCTTTCATCTAGTGCCTCTGTTGCACTAGCAAGGAGAAGAGGCTGCGATGACTTCAAAGCACTGTGCCTGGCACCTAAAAGAGGCCGGGGGGAGAAAAGGGGATTTGAGAAGATCTGTGTGCCCTCTCCCTCCACTCTTGCATACGAGTGCAGGTCTCACAATCAAGCCATAAATGCAATCCAGGTCTGAGACATGACAGCTCTGCATGTTATAATTAGCATGTACACTTTACTTGTCTGATTTGTGTCACTGTCACAGCAAATCAAATGAAGGCAACAATAAATGCCATGGAACAGACAGTAGGAGCTGCTTGCTGCTAACTCACAGACCACAAAAGGCATCTTTCTTCCAGTCTTGTCATTGCATCTCTAGGATGCCTCACTGAAGACCTCCCAGACTAAGAAACATATTCCCTTTCTTGCTGTCCTGGGGTCTCATTTCAGGAAGGCGAGGCTGACAGATTGGAACTAATCTAAGGCGAAGATGGAGCGGTACAGTCGTTTCGCCCACAGAAACACATAGCACCATTCAACTGCACAGTGCTGACTTTTAGAACAAGTTCTTGATAAGGAAAGTTCAGGCCAACCCCCAGGATGCATGACTTTCAAATTGAGAACACGTTGTCGTATTTCCTTGGCCTGTCTATGTCCCTGGGTAGTGTCATATATTCAGTGAATGATGATGCTAAACCACAGAAAAATGGAGAGAAGAAGTTAAGGAAAAATACCTTCCCGGGCCTAGATGTTAGTGAAGATTTAGAGCCAGGGAACAGAATTTGGTTGGGCATTACAAGGGAAAATGTATTTGTCTTCAGTTAGGGTTTGATCTTGTTGCCAGAAATGAGATGCAGAAGTGTGTCCCACCCAAATAAGACTAATCTTTCTGTTTTCCCTTAGTTTTACAGATTTGTCCCATAGTTTATCCCCAGAAGGAAGAAAAGGTTGGCGTCATTGTGGAAGATCCCACAGAAAGAGTTTTTTCACACACTGAATGAGTCCATTTCTGCCATGTTTGCCCTGCACAGAAATCTGCCAGAAAGGTTCTTTCAATCCAGGTGGGATCAGAAGACAGGTTGCCACCTTGAACAGAAAAAGGCGCCACTTTAAGGAGCTGCCATTTTAAATATCTCAATGTATGGCTTTATTCTGTGTAATTAACTTAGAAACTTCCCTGGGTAAGGTAACAGTTTCCACCTCCCCTGTAATTATAAAGAGGGTTACACTTAAAGGTGACCCTGGTTTTAAAAAGCTTCTAGAAAGCAATCTAGTCCATCTCCCTGTTCTGTGGCAGGATCTTCATATCCCAAAGACACAATGAGCTGTGAATTCTTGTTATTAGTTCATACATTAGAGGTGAAAGAACAAGATAGGACAGCACTTCAGCAAAAAGAGCATGTGTTTTTCACTGAAAGATTGAAGGAAGAAACACTTGAATATGGCAGTTTCATCCTCCCAAGTGCATTCTTATGGCAAAGGTTTGTGATGTTAGCATGCTGGCAAACAATAGCGAGTATCCAAATTGTAAGCAATCCAAATGATCTATTCAGAACCTTGATTCATATTAGGAGTGGGTGATCTATGCACTTTGGGAACTCAACTTTCCCTCACCTCTACTCCTCACTAATCCCGCAACATGTGTATCTAAGCAACTCTGCTTGGCATTTTGAATCTGATGTGTTTCTGTAGCCCACTGACAACAGCAGAATTTTCATTTCTCAGCCCTTCCTATATACTGGGGTAGAGGGAGAATGCTTAGGGTAATGCCTGATAAGGAAAGTGCTATAAGAAAAGGCAACACTTCTGATTCCTGATGAATTGGTCAGAATCTTCACTGCAAATAAGGTGAGTAGAGGTGGTTTCACCATCTCCAAGTATATATACTGTGACAAAGTTCCTCCTCTACCTTGGTAGGTCCTGCGCTTATTGGCGGATTTTGCTTGCCTCAGAGATTCACAGTAACCCTCAGTTTGGCCACTTTCGTGGCTCAAATCTGCCGTTCACTCAGTTAGCCTCATCACTAGCCAGTATGGGACCAAAAAAAAGAGTAAGAACAATCCCCGCAGTTTCTGCTGATCCACCATGTGACTCGGGGAACAGCTCAGAGACCTTCCCCTCTGGTGGAACCTCCTGTGCTGGGTCCAGAGTTGGGAAGTTTGGGGGAACCCGGGCCCGCCCTCTACCCCGGGTTCCAGCCCAGGGTCCTGTGGACTGCAGCTCTCTAGAGTGCCTTCTGGAACAGCTGTGTGACAGCTACAACTCCCTGGGCTACTTCCCCATGGCCTCCTCCCAACACCTTCTTTGTCCTCACCACAGGACCTTCCTCCTGATGTCTGTTAACGCTTGTACTTCTCAGTCTTCCAGTATACGCCTTCTCGCTCTCAGCTTCTTGAGCCTCTTGCTCCAGCTCCTCGCACGCACACCACAAACTGAAGTGAGCTCCTTTTTAAACCCAGGTGCCCTGATTAGCCTGCCTGTCTTAATTGATTCTGGCAGCTTCTTGATTGGCTGCAGGTGTTCTAATCTGCCTGTCTGCCTTAATTGTTTCCAAAAAGTTCTTGATTGTTCTGGAACCTTCCCTGTTACCTTACTCAGGGAAAAGGGACCTACTTAACCTGGAGCTAATATATCTGCCATCTATCACTCTCCTGTAACCATCTGGTCTGACCCTGTCACAATACACATGTACAATACCTATAAGAATATCTATACTTGTTAATGTATTTTCTATTAAAGGTTTATGGAGTACTATTACAAGGAGAGCAAGATTTTTTTTTCAAATCGATTCAGCAAATATCTTGGCTTTTACTCTGTGGTTAGATCTCAAATATTCAAACTTTTGGCTCTGTTAGACAGATTGATCACATGATATCTTTTTTGTCCCCTGCTTGGTAAACCACACATACTTCCATCATGAATACTTGCCTAGGTTTCATTTAACACCCAATTTCCACAAATACTGATATATACGCCTTTGAAGTTCATGTCCACAAACATTTGTTCCAGAAAAAAAACCTGAATGTACAGAGCATATTAATAACCATCCCAGAGCATGTTTCTGTGCCCCGAGCGCAAATGTTTTATAGCTCTGATATTAAACTCAGTTGCTGCTGGTTATGAACATTTCACCACTGGAAAGTCCCCACAGAGTCACAACCCATTTGCTCCATTCCCTGGAGTATTAGCAGTAGTTTGCAGACAATAGACAATTTTGGCATTACTGTTGCTGTGTTGGCTCACAGCACTAACCTCAAAGAGTGAGTGCTTGGAACAAAGTAGCTGTTTTCCTGGAGCAGATCATAGGTCCAGCTGGTCCAATATCCTGCTTCCAGGCAATGGTTACCATGAAAAAGTCAGCCAGCTGTTACCATACTGTCTTACATCAATATGCAGTTATTTCTAGTGGTGGCTGGAAAACAAGAAACTTGTTTTGCAAACACATTTGAGGTTTTAGAATTTGTCGTCATCTGCATGAGAAAGCGAGAAAGACTAATTTTATAGGCTAATGATTAGTGCTCTCACCTGGGATATGGGAGATCCAGGTTCATGTCCATGCTCTGCTTGATTCTCTCCCAATCAGGCAGAGAAGGGAGTTGAACCTGGATCTCCCATATCCCAGAGAAGTACCCTAATCACTGGGCTACTGGCTATTCCATGGTTACTACCTGTCTTGCTCTCATATATGTTTTGAGCTGAGAAATCCTCCTGACAAAATTTTACAGACATGTTTTGGTTTTGACAAAGAAGCATTTTTCGACAAAGAAACATTTAGTGAAAAAATTCCTGACCAGCTCTAGTTATTTCCTATTCTAATCATAGGATAATATGGGGACTTCACCACCACCCGGTAATTGTTGACATAACCCGACTTTTAATAGTGACCAGAGTGTTGCATGTTTCAGAGGATATTGAAGACACTCCCATAATGTGCCTTGCCAATTATGCAGTGCCTTGTATTGAGGGAAAAGCTCCCTGACAGAGGCAGGAGA
The DNA here is from genome assembly GCF_965140285.1 of Lepidochelys kempii. Classification (NCBI taxonomy): domain Eukaryota; kingdom Metazoa; phylum Chordata; order Testudines; family Cheloniidae; genus Lepidochelys; species Lepidochelys kempii. The sequence goes on along the minus strand of NC_136387.1, from coordinate 100,161,051 downwards.
TCAATTTACAACCCGAAGTATGAAGTTTAATTACCCATTTCATTATCTTAGCTTACATAGCGACAAATGTGAACCTTCAGTGAGCCAGAGAAAGAGTCACCAGCCACTACTTTGAGAAAGAGGGAGATAATACGAAGAAAATCCAAATGACTGAGAACTGCTGAGCATGGCACTAAAGACTCTGTATGCATCAGCAGTGTGGAACGTACACAGCCAGCAGATCTCTGAATCCTACAGTCGCATATGCACAATTGCTCCCTGGAACGGTTTGTGTGCTAATCCAATCAGGGAAGAGAAAAGTACAAGATAGACTTATCTGACCAATGACTGGTAAGCATCAGAGTTGAAATTTCAAATATTAGCGATCAATCCATGGAGGGTTTGTTTTTTTTTCAATTCAGCCAATAAATTCAAGCAAATAAATCATGGTCTGCCTGTGGATTTTCCATGAGCAGGAAATAAATTGTTGTAAATTACTAGCTCAGCACTAACTAACTACAAATCATGCACATTACTAGGCATTTTGTATTCTTCTCAACATAATAGGTAACATTCTGCTTACTATACTCATTTTTAAGTTATTAGTCGCATTAAGCCTTTTGCAAATAAAGTAAAAAATTGCAAACAGATCAGATGCTTTTCTAGCTACCTCATTAACAAACCTTTTAGTCCAGGAGAGCTGAGAATTCTGCATAATATGAAAGGCTAAAATGATAATGTGCTATCAGCTCAGCAATTATGAAAGGAAATATAATGTCCTTTCATAATACCTGGCATCCCAAAGGACCCTACAAATTATGGGCCAGATGCATGTCTGTGAAGCCTCATGCATCTCAATAGTAGTGTATAAATAATAATCCTGCAGGAAAATCTACAGGGCAGGTAGATTTATGTGGGGAAAGTAAGATTACTTAACAGTCACTGGAGTTCTCTAAATGTTTTGCCTTTGCAGATCCTAGGAGTAGCATAACATGGATCCTGGAACCATTTCAAGACCATAGAACCATTAAGCGGTTTGATCATTAGCACGTACCCCGAAGGCAGAGCCAACATTTCAAAGTGTCATTATAAAAGAAATAGACCCATAATCCCACCTCTGTTCCTCTCTGTCTCTTCCAACCAACTGAAGCTACTCCAAAGCAGCAGGGAATCCATGGAGTGTCAGTGTGGATCTAAAGAGCCCATGCCCACCCAAAAACTTTCAACATACCTAACCTTTACTTTGACCATGTGAAATTGCCTATGTCGTTCCCTGCAGTCAGAGTTAAGAAGGCAGCAGACAACTGAAGGAGGACAGCCGAGACGTACAGTGGAAAATAATAAACTAACTCATCAGCACCATTTTCTGCAATACGCTGGTTCTTCCTCAGAGGTCTCCCATCCATAAACTAATGAGGCCCTATCCTGCCTAACAATTAAATACCTAATTAGATCACAGCCCAAGGTACTATGGCTGCAGTGTGTGTTATTTAGTCCTGCATTATAAGCAAAATTGCATACAGTCCATTAAATCTCTAAGGGGCCCTCTCTTCCAAAGATATGTGTGATAGATGTAATTGCCCACAAACAAATCATCAGCTAATCAGCTGCTTTTCATTATTACCTCCCACAACAAATCAATTTTGTAAATAAATGCATTTAAGAGCAAACAATTTTAGAGAAAACAAAAGATTTGTGAATATGTTTTCAACAGAGGAGGAGGAAAAGTGCTAATTCAAATATTAAAATGAAGCAAAATTAACATAGGATGGGATGGTTATTCCATTCCATGTATCACTACCTATTACCGTAAAATAAAAGACAGAAATCTGTGACTTTAATGGATGATCTGGGTAGCTGAGAAGAGAATTGTGATTGACTGAAACATTTACACAGAGGCTGATGAACAGCATAATGAATGCATTTACAAAACATGGCTAAGGTCTAGTGAGGATTTAGCTGAATTTAATTCAGACATCCAAGGAGACTTGTAGAGCAAATATCCTATAATAAGCCATAGGTCTAGTCCAGCATGCCTTACTCAGGCCAATCTACCACTTAATACAATTGCTTAATGGGAAGTGAGTTCAGGGAGAGTTTTGCTGTATGAGGACTTCTGACCCGACCATAGTGTTTGGCCATATGAGAGCTGTTAGTTCACATGCAATATTTTATTTCTGTACAAAGTCCAGTAATGAGGAATAAAGACAACTCAACTGTGTCACAGTGAGTGGCAAAACAATGCAAAGTTATGATTTGCAGTTTCAATATGACATACTCTACCTGTAGTTTCCTAGATACACCCCATCTGGATTAAGCATTGGAGCTATCTTGAAGACCAAGTGATCTCGCAATACTTTGGCTATGGGATGTTGGCTCACGAGGAAGTCAATTATACCTGGGAGAAACAAGAAAAATGTTAAGATCCTCTTGGTATAAAATTAGAATTTCAACATAAATTTTAGTTTCAATTCTGAAAGTTGAAATAAAATTAACATTCCTTTCAGTTCAACACAGAGCTCTGGCCTTCAGCATTTTGCAAGCATTCATGTAGCACTTTTAATCTTCAAAGTGCTTTACAAACATTAACAAAATAATCCTTATTATACTCCAATGAGTTAAGTAAGTGTTTCGTCCCACCCCCCCATTTACAGATGAAGAAGCCAGATCCTCACCGGGTGAAAATTGGCATAGCCCCATTGAAGTCAGTGCATTTACACCAGCTGAGTATCAGGCCCACAGAAACTGAGGAAGTGAGATGATAAGCGAGAGGAAAATCCAGCCTACAGCAGTGTAAATCAGGAGTTACTCCCCTGAAGTCAATGGACTGACACCAGTTTAAAGCCAACACAAGCCAGAGGAGAATCAGACCCTAAGTATCTTTCCTAAGCTTAGTCAGTGGAAGAGTCAGCATTAGAACTCAGAAGTTCCTGTCTCCCCATCTGGTGCTTAGATCACTTCGATACACCTCCTCTCTCCTAGGGCTGGCACTGGAGTAGGGAACATTTCCCACCTGCACCCTGCAATTCTACCGATGCGCGGAAGGGGGCTGGCAGCACTATTAATGTGGGGGAGGAAGCAGGGCTGCCTTGTGTTCAGATTTCCCGCTTCGTCCTCCACCTAGTTGACACTGATAAAAATAGCTGCCACCAAACAAACGTGAAAGCAAATTGAGTGCCTTTGCAATCCTGAGACACCCAGAGATAGGTCATGACTATTTTCTATTTCCCGTAAGGTCTATCCTGTGATGCAAGGACCTTTCACTGAATTTCCCCAGATTAAAGCAAAATACCAAGCTCTTGTAACAGGATGAAACTAAGCAGAGAAAAATTAAGGCAGATCATTAGAAAAAAATCACTGATTGTGAGAGCTACTAGACTATGCAGTAGTCTCTCCAAGGTAGTACTAGAGGCCCCATCACCTGAGTCTTTTAAAACTGGGCAGGACAGAGCTCTAGGGAATATACAGCAAGAAATATTTCAGCAGTGATGGCCTGGGCGAACTGAATTACTTTTAAAACTTCTGACATCTCTTATTTTTCTGGTATGATTAACTTATGTTATTTGAATCCCACAGACCATGTCAAAACACTTGACACAGTAGTTTGGCTAAACTGTAAAGCATAGCACTGGTAAACATCTACATTAAAATGGAGCCCAAAATCTACCAAACAGCCCCCAGATTCAAGCCATTTGCTAAGATCCATTCTGTACTTTAAACACCAGCAGATCTAAACGACTGCTGCTACTGTTAGTGAATTCTACATCGTTGGGGCACATTGGAGAATCCAAGGCTTCTAGATTTTAGGAAAACTAGTCTATAATTGACCCTAAACATCCACACCTTTTGGTCAACTAATGACTTTTTCTCTGCAGATCTTGAAGGAGAGAGGCTCTCTTTCCATAGTGAGGTCTTCCAATGGGAGAGAGACTAGTGCTGAATTTTTGGAGCTGGATTAGCACACATGCAATTATATTGTTTAGGAGATGTTTCTTCAGCTACCTCCTCACAAATAAGAAAACTGATCTGCTTTTTGGTGGGTGTTACGTCTTTTTCTCTTTACACAATGATAAGAACATAAAGAAATCCAATGGGCAGAGCCAGGACCCAAATAACCATGTTTACTAGTTATACATAAACACACAATGCCTACCTACATACATTCTGCTGCTTGACTGGTTTTTGGTTGCTTCCAAAACATAGTACATCGTGAGCACCACTAGAAGGCTCACAACTATTTAAAAGGCTACTACCCTATTCCTATACACTATAGTGGGCTATATGGACACATGCCTTGGGTTCTCCTCGACTACTGTTTTCATTCTGGTAGTTCTGGCAGCTAGCCCCAATATGTCTGAGTTCTGCTCTGATGGCAACCTCTGCCCCTGAAGGGCTGGTACAGGCTTTTTCCTGCTTTGTTTCTGTTATTTAATGCAGTCTCGCTTGTAGATCATGACAAGGACATCTCACTGATGATTTAAATGTACACAGGAAACTCTTGGTTTCTTGTAAAGAAGTCTTAGGTAGTGGGAGGTATTCAGAGCACTGCGAATAGTTTGTGTGAATGATGACAAGATCTTATTGGCAGGAAAGGGATAATAAGGGTATCTACACTGCAATTAAAAACCCGCAGCTGGCCCATACCAGCTGACTTGGGCTTGTGGGACTCAGACTAAGTGGCTGCTTAATTGTGGTGTAGACATTTGTGCTTGGGCTGGAGCCTGGGCTCTAGAACCATACGAGCTGGGAGGAAACCAGAGCTGGGGCAATAGCCAGAGCCCGACCATCTACACCACCATCAAAGGGCCTCTTGGCCCAAGCCAGCTGATGGGGGCTGGCCACGTGTGTCGAACTACAGTGTGGACAGACCTAAATGTTTCAACCAAAGCAGGTTCTTCTTTGCTGTTAGACAGTGCATTTCTTGATTCAAGGTCTGCAACATGCCACCCCACAAAGCCTCGACCTCCTGATGAATTCTGAAGTGGGATTCTTCTTATTTATTATTCATATTACACTAGTGTCCCCACCAAATCAGGGCCCCAGTGTCATAGGCACCGTATAAACACATAACAAGAGACAGTGATTGTAGTGAAGGGCTTACAGTCTTTATAGACAAGACAGACAAAGGCTGAGGGGGAAACCAAGATGATGTGATGTGGACACGGTCACACTTCAGGTCTGTGGCAGAGCCACGAGTTGAACCTAGGTCTCCTGACTCCCAGTCTGATGGCCTACCTACTAGGTCACGCTGCCTCCAAGTTACTAAACTCCGCAGAGATATTTGCTCTACCTTTTCCATATTCTGAGATGACAGATACCCGAAGCTGAGTAAATGCTTCAGCAATTATCTGTTATTGTGGGTCATGTGATAAAAATAAAGCAAGAGTTTTAAAAAAAAAACCACTGAAGTCTAAAACGGAAGTAAGACTAGCACCCAGAAGCAGAAGAGAACACACAAATGGAAAATGTATATTTATGCATGCACACCCCACCATAAAATTATTGTAAACAACCAAAAATAATCACTAGAATTAGTGCAGAGCTTTTCTTTTAGAGGAACTTGATGATCCAAGGATATTTAAAATTAAAAGATTGATGCTGGATTATTAAAAAATACCATCTCACAGAACTTGGTTCTTGTTTTAATAAATCAACACAAATTAAATTTTACAGTTTCTATAATCAGCAAGAGATATATCAGTGTATCTCATTAGGCCAAGGTTAAAAATTTGGCAGCAGCCAAAACCCATTTAATATCATTTACTTCAAGGCAGACACAGCAATATAACAGATGCCCTAATTTATTTGTTGGTCCTTGTCTTAAAATAACAGTTTGGTGGTAAACAGGAAGGGTAATGATGCCAGTCACCCTTGTTAGTGGCTAATAATTGCTTAATTTGTCCACTAATTGACCTGTGCTACTGTTGAGGCGTTGGATCAGGGCGTGAAGTAAACAAGGCCACTGGAATGTTACCTTAGAGAATGACTTCTGGAAATGAATCTACTCATCGCAATAAATTTTCTCTTCACAGATGAACAGATTAATTGCCTGCCAATTAGTCTGCTATTAAAGAAAAAAGTGCTGGCCTTAGATTGGTTGAATTTTTGGAATCATGGCTGCAGTCTGGGTCAAATGAAGTGATCCAATTTGAATCAGCCAAATTGAACAAGAAATAAGACAAGCATTATTTTTTTAAAAATTATGTCTCTGTGGCTAAAGACCAAGGAAATTCTTGATAAACTCAATGCTGTCTTTTTGAAGACTTCACAATAAAATGGAGAACAAGATGGATGTGCCCAGTCACACAAATTAAAATGTGGACAACATCCCCCAGGATTATAGAAACAAAGTAGGATAAAAATATGTGACCTCTTTATTCCAGACATGATCCATTCTGGAAATTAATGATCATTTCCATTATTATTTACAATAATAATAAACAGTTACAGATACTGCCTTTACCCTGAACAGTTCATAATCTAATTTCAGAGATGGCACGTGGAGAGGCTGATCCAAAGTCCATGGAAGTTTTTCTATTGGCTGCAATGGGCGTTTGATACTGGTCCCAAATAAATATTAAAAAATGAAAATGCAACAAAGGAAATGAAAGAAAAGAGAGAATAAATACAATCGCACTCAGTTTGACATATATACAACATCTTGATGGTTCCATTAATTTAGGGGTGTTTCTTTGCCTGATCCTGCCTGCTGAATCCAGCTTCACTGAAACTTTACTAGCTAAGACCTCCTCCCAACTAAATCAGAGTTACTTCTCCACCTTTACTCTTCGTCCACTTGCTGCCTTCAACAATGCTGACCACACTCTACTTTCTCTCTTCTCATAGAATCATAGAATATTAGGGTTGGAAGAGACCTCAGGAGGTCATCTAGTCCAATCCCCTGCTCAAAGCGGGACCAACACCAACTAAATCATCCCCGCCAAGGCTTTGTCAAGCCATGCCTTAAAAACCTCTAAGAATGGAGATTCCACCACTTCCCTAGGTAACCCATTCTAGTGCTTCACCACCCTCCCAGTGAAATAGTGTTTCCTAATATCCAACCTAGACCTCCCCCACTGCAACTTGAGACCATTGCTCCTTGTTCTGTCATCTGCCACCACTGAGAACAGCCAAGCTCCATCCTCTTTGGAACCCCCCTTTGGGTAGTTGAAGGCTGTTATCAAATCCCCCCTCACTATTCTCTTCTGCAGACTAAATAACCCCAAGTCCCTCAGCCTCTCCACATAAGTCATGTGCTCCAGCCCCCTAATCATTTTATTGCCCTCTGCTGGACTCTCCAATTTGTCCACATCCCTTCTGTAGTAGGGGGGACCAAAACTGGATGCAATACTCCAGGTGTGGCCTCACCAGTGCCGAATAGAGGGGGAAACAATCACTTCCCTCGATCTGCTGGCAATGCTCCTACTAATACAGCCCAGTATGCCATTGGCCTTCTTGGCAACGAGGGCACACTGCTGACTCAGATCCAGCTTCTCGTCCACTGTAATCCCCAGGTCCTTGTCTGCAGAACTGCTGCTTAGCCAGTCAGTCCCCAGCCTGTAGCAGTGCATGGGATTCTTCCTTCCTAAGTGCAGGACTCCGCACTCGTATCTTGGCTTCTGCACCTCAGAAGCTCATCGGCCCTCTCTGATGCCTGCTCCTTCAGCATCTCTTATTTGCTCCCCCACGCTCCTTTCTCCAGGTATCTATAGATGTCTCTCATAGTCACTCTTCCGTCTTCTCTATAATGTACTCTGTCCTAGCAACCTCCTCCACTCTGAGAGTTTCAACTGTCTTTATGCAGATGATTCCCAAATTAACCTCTTTACCTCCGACATCTTTCTCTCCGTCTAACATTTCTGGCTGCTTCTTGGATTGCCCTTTATCACCTCACACTCAGCACCATAAAGTTGCTTCCTGCTCCCTCTTCCTGATGTCTTTTCGCTATCTGCATCAATAATATGTCAATATTTATGCAATTGTATAGCTCTATAATATGTTTGCTCCTATTACTGAAAATCTAATAATTGTAGATTCTAATACAATATGACATTTGGTAATGCAAACATATCCTGGACTCTGTCTTGTACATGTCAGGAAAGGAGTAGCAATTCATATTTTGGGAGCCATTTGCTAACAACTGAAATACACACTGGTCAGAAAAAATGTCTCCTGCTGTAAAATTTACTGCATCTTATAGCTAAAAGTGAATACTTTGCAATTTGGGATTAACCAAAATGATGGAAATTGCATTGCAAAATAATAATACTAAATAATAAAAAAGCAGAGGTATGAACACTTCAGAACCACTTAACTGTACAGCAGGAAGCAGGTTTCCCATTAGAAGATGGTAAAGAAGGTGTGCGTGAGGTCAGTACTTGCAAATTTGATAAAAAAGCAACAAAATCCATTTTCCTTTGAATTTAGTGCTGAAAAAGTATCATATTAATCGGCTGAGCACCTGACATCCTCTTTGTCCATAGAGCTGGTAGTGTGTGGGAAATGGTAGCATAGGCGCCTCCCGCTCTGCCATACCAACATAGGTCAACAATGAGCAAGAAGGAACTTCCTTTAGATGTAAGAGGCCCTCGTTCATTCAGCCATTGATGGACATTAATGTGTTAATGCATATGAAAAATGAAGTGCACCATGATGCATCCCAGGAAGGGGGGGGACAGGTATCATTTTAGCACTGCAACCCACTCAGAGTTGGTAATCATGCTATACTAATGTGGTCTTGCAGAATGCCATACTAGCAGGTGCCAATCAGCCTTCAGTACAGACCCATAGACAGAAACCATTCAATAATTTCATATTTTGATGTATTTCCAAACTGCAGTAAAAACAATGTTGATAAATGAGAAGAGCTAGCTTGGATCCGGGGTACTGACATGATCTAGAATCTTGCCATCACTCGAATTTGCTCTAGAAAGGATCATCACATAGAGTGATCCATAAGTATGTGGTTAATGTGATGATGACTTCACTCCTTTCTGCAGTACTCTTCCTTCTGCCAAGACCTAAAAGCAGGCTGCTGAACTCAGCTGCAGGTAAAAACCACGTAAACATTTGGGGAGAAGAGCGGGAGACTCCACCCTGAGGTCAATGCTAAGGGAATCCTTTTGGAGATAACTGGCAACGCCTTACTAATGTCTTTCCAGATGTCATTTTTCACTTCATATCCACAGCAAAATTAAAATTTATTGTACTTTAGTCATCAATACAGAGTAGATTTGAAGAGAAATATTGCAAAAAATGATTTTTTTCAAAAATACACATAGAAAAGAAACCAAAAAACCTCTTTATTTAGAAGATAAAACATAGTAAAATCCCTGATTCTTTAATACCTTTCTTCCTTTGCATCATGGCAAGAGAAGAGACATGCATATACTATGAGCCAAATTCAGTCCTGGTGTAACTCCAGCCAGTGCAATTACACCAGAGATGAATAGACCCAACAATGGTAATAGTATACAAAGCTGTCCTAGTCTTTGGGTGCATTGGGTTTAGGTGTTTAAAATGTCCAGGTAGCAATGCTGATGTGCTCTTTGAATAGATATGAGATACAGGGCTTGTCTATTCAGTGCATTAGTATGCACCAGAGGGGGTATAAATTCTAGTGTATGCTAGCATATTGCATAGTAACTGTGTCCGTGGTCCCTGCTGGTGTGCACTAAATGTTCCATAGTGCACGTTGACATCGTCCCATTTGAAACAGTATTACATCAGTGTGCACTAGGGAACTTTTAGTGCAGGCCAGCAGGGTCCACGTGGATAGTTAATGTGTGACACACTGTGTGTACTAGCATTTATACCCCGGCTGATTTACCACATCCTTTAGTAATCTGTTCCAACAGTTAGTTATGCCTTCTAATCATGCCATGATTTACCTCACACCAAGCCCAGCTACACAGGATATGGATATGGGTCGAACTATACAAGAGTAGATTTAAAGGTTACAATTAAATTTCTCTAAAGCCCCAAAAATATTTAATCATTTTCATTTGTGCTTAGAATTTTCTCTGTGATCTTCTTACAGGGGTTAGTGAGATTGCCAAAACCTTAAAGATGAGGAAGAACCTGCATTCCCTCTGCTACCACAGGGCCAATTTTAGGTCCCCTTAGCCAGAGGTGCACTGAAGTAGTGGTGGTGTTGTTTGGTTTGGTTTTTGTTTGTTTGGTGGTTTTGGTGGCTTCGGGGGTGGGGGGAGGGAGGGATATGAGGAAGAGTTATACTTCCCAGGCATCAACATCTGGAGGCCTGGAGTGGACATTGTGGTTCCAAGGGGCTATGGTAGTGAGCTAACCAATGATAGATATACATCTCTTCGAGATATGTAGATTGCACTCCTGTCATAAATATAAAGGGAAGGGTAAACCCCTTAAAAATCCCTCCTGGCCAGAGGAAAAATCCTCTCACCTGTAAAGGTTAAGAAGCTAAAGGTAACTTCGCTGGCACCAGACCAAAATGACCAATGAGGAGACAAGATACTTTCAAAAGCTGGGAGGAGGGAGAGAAACAAAGGGTCCGTGTCTGTCTGTATGCTGCTTTTGCCGGGGACAGAACAGGAATGGAGTCTTAGAACTTTTAGTAAGTAATCTAGCTAGGTATGTGTTAGATTATGATTTCTTTAAATGGCTGAGAAAAGAATTGTGCTGAATAGAATGACTATTTCTGTCTGTCATAAATATAAAGGGAAGGGTAAACCCCTTTGAAATGCCTCCTGGCCAGAGGAAAGCTCCTCTCACCTGTAAAGGGTTAAGAAGCTAAAGGTAACCTCGCTGGCACCTGACCAAAATGACCAATGAGGAGACAAGATACTTTCAAAAGCTGGGAGGAGGGAGAGAAACAAAGGGTCTGTGTGTCTGTCTGTATGCTGGTTTCTGCCAGGGATAGACCAGGAATGGAGCCTTAGAACTTTTAGTAAGTAATCTAGCTAGGTATGTGTTAGATTATGATTTCTTTAAATGGCTGAGAAAAGAATTGTGCTGAATAGAATAACTATTTCTTTCTGTCTGTGTATCTTTTTTGTAACTTAAGGTTTTGCCTAGAGGGGTTCTCTATGTTTTTGAATCTAATTACCCTGTAAGATATCTACCATCCTGATTTTACAGGGGGGATTTCTTTATTTCTATTTACTTCTATTTTTTTATTAAAAGTATTCTTGTAAAAAACTGAATGCTTTTTCATTGTTCTCAGATCCAAGGGTTTGGGTCTGTGGTCACCTATGCAAATTGGTGAGGCTTTTTATCCAACATTTCCCAGGAAAGGGGGGGTGCAAGTGTTGGGAGGATTGTTCATTGTTCTTAAGATCCAAGGGTCTGGGTCTGTAGTCACCTAGGCAAATTGGTGAGGCTTTTTACCAAACCTTGTCCAGGAAGTGGGGTGCAAGGTTTTGGGAAGTATTTTGGGGGGAAGGACGCGTCCAAACAGCTCTTCCCCAGTAACCAGTATTAGTTTGGTGGTGGTAGCGGCCAGTCCAAGGACAACGGGGGTAATATTTTGTACCTTGGGGAAGTTTTGACCTAAGCTGGTAAAGATAAGCTTAGGAGGTTTTTTCATGCAGGTCCCCACATCTGTACCCTAGAGTTCAGAGTGGGGGAGGAACCTTGACACTGTCTGTGTGTCTTTTTTGTAACTTAAGATTTTGCCTAGAGGGATTCTCTATGTTTTGAATCTAATTACCCTGTAAGGTACCTACCACCCTGATTTTACAGCGGTGATTCCTTTACTCCTATTTACTTCTATTTCTATTAAAAGTCTTCTTGTAAGAAAACTGAATGCTTTTTCATTGTTCTCAGATCCAAGGGTTTGGATCTGTGGTCACCTATGCAAATTGGTGAGGATTTTTACCAAACCTTTCCCAGGAAGTGGGGTGCAAGGGTTGGGAGGATTTTGGGGGGAAAGACGTGTCCAAACTACGTTTCCCAGTAAACCCAGTTAGAGTTTGGTGGTGGCAGTGGATATTCCAAGGACAAAGGATAAAATTAATTTGTACCTTGGGGAAGTTTTAACCTAAGCTGGTAAAAGTAAGCTTAGGAGGTTTTCATGCAGGTCCCCACATCTGTACCCTAGAGTTCAGAGTGGGGGAGGAACCTTGACAACTCCCCACAAGGGATACACTCTTAAGGATAGGTGTGAAGCTTCAGATAAGACCGTTTGGCCAAAACTCATATCAAATCCAACCTGAAACTTCCCTGATGTCAGGAAAAGCTAGGTCAATATTTAAGAAAAAAAATAAACAAATCTACATGACACTGCTCTTCTTGCTTTCACTTGAGACTGGAATTGGATATATACATGGAAAAGGCAATTCTTGTAACAAGTACAGTCTATCCAAAAAGAAGAAATAGCAATACTTTTGCCTGAAAGCCCATTTAATGGAGGTTTTCAGCGTGATTTCCAGACCAAATTGGTTTCAGATCAGTTTGGAAGAAAAATGCAAAATAAAACTACTAAATTGCAGATACCTATCTGAAATGAACCTCTTAAATCTTTTAAGATTCAACTCAAACAAGATAAATGACAGGTGGATCCCAAAGATCTGGAGAACTTGTTCAGCTATCCATCCATACATTTAGAAGCTTCTCTGGAAGGATGGTCTTCTGATTAAAGCACTATTCTGGTACTCGCAAGACCTGGTTTCTATTCCCAATTTGGCCACAGACTGTCTGCATGACCTTGGAGAAGTCACTTACTCTCTTTGGGCTAAGTTCCCATCTGTAAAAGTGGCATAATAATACTTCCCGTCTATTTATATTGTAAGCTCTGTGGGGCAAAGACTGACCCACAGTAGGTATTTGTACAGCATCTAGCAGAATGGGGGTCCCAGGCTCAGTTGGGGTTGACAGGCTGTATTGTAATACAAATAATTATCATCAGCATCATCTCAAATTTATCTCATCTGAACGCCTTGATTCTGCCAAACGGGCCTGGAAATTTCACAAAACACACTACCATGTACACAGCTTCTCTTGCTGTATTTGGATATTTGTGCTCTATTACAAGGGCTAGCTAGAACTGACATCTCAAGAAGCATGAGGAAATGAGAATTAATGTGAAAAAAACCTGTTAGTTGAAAAAATTCCCAATTTCAACACTTATTTGGGGTTTGAGTTTTGGCACAAGATTTGGAAACGAGAGGCATTTTTATTTTTATTTTACCAGTTTACCCATCTCCCTTGCCAAAGGTAATTTGTAGTAGAGACCATAAACTTAGTAAGATCAAAGATAGCTTAGCACTTTGTGCTATTATTAATACAGGGAAAAGATATTTAATCCTTTCATCATATTTATTTCCCAGATGTCTGCATTATCCCTTATTCATAGATGTGTGCTTTACAGGAACGTAACAAGAGTATGGGAAGGAACTCACGGTACTTGGGATGTGGATTCAGTGATGCCTACACTGCCCTCTAATGGCAAATGTGGGAGAAAAATACTGTTGGATCTGCAGAGAATATGAAGAAATCACCAAGGTCCCTTATATCTCCTAAAGAACATGAAACTCTTGACAAGAGAAAACCAACTAGAGAAGATAATTTTGCATGATAGAATGGATAGAAGCTAATCAAGGCCAAAACAGGCAGTAAAGACAGATGCACATTCTACATGAACTATTTAATTTTGTGATTATGTTTCATTTTATCCAAAGAAGAAAAGAAAGGCAACAGTGAGTTGATTGGGTCTGTTAGAACACAGCATTTACTTGACAATTTATCCCCAGCTATGTGGCTAACTATAAAGTCTCCAAGTGTTTTGATTTTAGTGGGAAAACAAACAAAACCTTATTCCTTGAGATTGGTTGGCTAAATGCAGTCCACGGAGTCTGGCAATGACCCAATTCCAAGCACTGCTTCAATTGAACTTTCAGAATCCTATGCAAGACAGTTAGGGCTAGATTCACAAAGGGACTTAAAGAAAAGGAGTACTTGTGGCACCTTAGAGACTAACAAATTTATTTGAGCATGAGCTTTCGTGAGCTACAGCTCACCTCATCGGACTTAGGCATTGTGATACTCAGCATCTCTATGACTAACTTTTAGGTGCCTAGAAAATCACTGGGATTCACAAAGCCTGAGTTAGGCACTCAGGCTTCCTTTACAATGAATGGAGGGAAATAGACACCTAAGAATGGGATTCACAAACACGAGTATACTAGGTAGTCACCTATCTCTGCCTAGGATTCTCAGTTGTTAGGTGTCTGTGAAGCACTTCCCTCATAACTTTTGGCCCAGTGTTTAGGGTACTCAGCTGGAATGTGGGAGACCCCCAGTCCAAGTCCCACCTCTGCCAGAGGGGGAACAGGGATTTGAATTGTGATCTGCCATCTCACAGATGAGTGCCTTAATGACTAGAGTGTGGTTCTCAATGAGGGACACGTGTAACCATGGGGATACACAGAGGTCTTCCAGGGGGTACGTCAATTCATCTAGATCTTTGTCTAGTTTAACAACAGGCTACATTAAATGCACTAGTGCAGTCAGTACAAACTAAAATTTCATACGGACAATGACTTGTTTATACTGCTCTATATACTATACACTGAAATGTAAGTAAATTTTTGGGGTGGGGGAGAAGGAAGAGAGAGAGAGGGAGAGTTTGACTTTTAAAACATTTGATAAAATAAGTACAAAAACACAGTAAAAACAAGAAAATAAATTACAAATTCAAAAATGATTGCCTATCCCCAACAGCACAAAGTGCATTTCCAATAGCCAACCTGCTGAACATATTGATCCAAATTTCTTAAAAGAATATAACATCTAAACTCCAAATGAAGGTGTAAAACCATGAACAATCTAAAATACTGAAGAACATCTGCAACCCCAGTACCAAATAATGTATGTCTACTTTTTAAAATGGCCATCTTTGCTTGACCCAGAATGAAGTTTACAAGCATTCCACAGATCTACAAACAAGAATAAGGTTATAAACAAGGGGTTCAGCATGCAGCCTTGGGAACTCCAACTGCCTATCCTGCATCCTCAGCTTAAAAAAAATCTCCCAGCGTAAAAAGGCTTTGATAAAGAAACAGGCAACATATCAAAACTGAGACACCCAGGTCCAATAAAAAAAAGTTCCCTAGCAAAATCCAAACCCTCTACCCACTGAGGAAAAAGCAAAGACCAGGTGCTTCCAAGGAACAGGTTCATCCACAAACAACAGCTACTCTAGAGACGGCAACCAAAAAGCAGTGCTCAGAAGATCAGTGAGACCCTGAACCCCTTCACAGCAAGCAGATATATAATACTCCGCCTCAGCCAACGATGGCTATCGCAGAAAGAATCCAAAACAACCTTTCTAAAAAGTGTGGCTGGGGATCCAAAACAGTACAATATCGAAGCAATTACATTATTAATGACAAGCACCCACCCCCTGAAGAAGAGTCAAGGCAAATACTATTTCCACCTTTGCAACATTTCCATGACCCCCTCCCAATTCCAACCCAGAATATCATCCAGTCCCAGCATAATTCCTAGTGCCTAAAAGCCAGTTCGGCTCCACAATACCTCCCCACCCCCCGGCAAAGTCATGGGGTGGGAGATCGCTCAAGCTCCCAGCAGGAGTCACTCATCCCACAATTTATGCCAGCTGAGGAAGTCTGCTCAGAATGTCAGAATAGTGCTGACATTCATTGAAAACCTGGACATCACAATCATGAGTAATAAATGCAGTCACATCATCAGCATATGTGGAGACTTTCTCCAGAGTACAAGTTGGAGCAGGGAGAGAAAGGCCAGAAAGATGCTCTCATTACATGCATGACAGAGGCTCAGTAGAAAGAGTAACAGTTCAGCAACCCAGACAGGGAACAACCCTGACTCACTAAATGCAGGAGACAAATCTGAGCCCAAAACCAAAAGCAGAAAGGATTCAAAATAAAATATCCATGATCTGCAAGATCAAAAGCCTTATCTTGATCAAGGGAAATCAACCAAACATGCAAATCAAACATCTTAAAGGCTGACATTACATCCTGCAATAGGAAAAGGTTATAAAAAATTGACCTGCTGGAGACACAATAGATCTGATTCAGCGTGCAGGACTTAACCAATCACAGTTTACAGCCTATTTGCCAAGGCCTTGGAAAAAAGATTATAGTCGGCACAAAGCAGGAACACGGGTCTCCAATGCTACACCTCCCCAAGGTCCCCCTTCTTAGGCAACAAGGTAAGAACCGCTGAATGACAACGGAGTGACAATATCATCTCCCTGATGGTCTCCTGAAAAACCTGGACCAAGTCAGGGCCAAGAAGGGTCCAAAAGGCCTTTTAAACCACCAATAGGCAAACCACCAATCCCAGGTGCCTTCCCAGGAGCAAAGCCATTTAGGGTAGAAGTCAATTCTGAGAGTGTCAGGGCCTGTTCAAGTCTGTCCATATCCACTGCTGAGATCCTAGGAAGATCCTCAAGGAGCTGCCAAGTCTCAGATGGACACACAGACTTTGAGGCATACAGGTCTGAGAAAAAAATACACCGCAAAGTTCCTAATCACCACAGGATCTGAAAGCGCTCAGCTTGATAACGCCTTGAAACGGCCAATCGTCTTGCACTTTGCATGTTTCTTTTCCAGGCAGAAGAAGTAGTGAGTGGGCATATCCATTTGAGAAAGGCCCTGGAATTAGCCACCCACAGTGCAGCCTGAACACTGATATCGAAAAGGTGCCACAATTGCTGGGTTTTTTTTAATATTAAAAGCTCTCACACAACCCAGCATCGTTACTGCTACGAAAGGCTGTTTCAGGTTCTAACTCTAACTCTTCCATTCTCCAGCAAAGGCTGAGGGTTGTCTGCTGAGAAAAACATTTAATATTTACTTTACCGACCTCCCACCATTGCCTCAAGGAGGGGAAAACATCCTTGGGAGGCAACCCAGGATCCCCCAAAATAACTGACAGAGTCCCCAGAGTGAAAATCTTGTAAAAGGCGAGTGTTAAAATGCCAGTATGGATGATGGTCTTGAATAGAAGGATGAGACAACACAAATGAGACCATACCCAGGGCTGGTGTAACCACTAGGCGAAGTAGGCGGTCGCCTAGGGCGCCAAGTGGTTGGGGGCGGCCAAAAGTGCGCTCCAGGGAGGCGGTGGAGCGGAGGTGAGCTGGGGCAGAGGGGCACGGGAGGGCCGCCTGCGGCAAGTAACGGGGGGCACTCCCCGCCCCAGCTCACCTCTGCTCCGCCTCCTCCTCTGAGCCCGCCGCCCCGCTCTGCTTCTCTCCCTTCCAGGCTTGCATGCCAAACAGCTGATTGGCGCCGCAAGCCTAGGAGGTGGGGGTGGCGTGCTTGGGGAGGAGGCAGAGCAGAGGTGAGCTGGGGCAGGGAGTTGCCGCACGGATCCCAGGCCGAGGGGAGTTGCTACACGGCTCCCCGAGGGGAAAGGGGGCAGTGGGGAGCTGCCTCAGGATGGAGAGGGGGCGGCGGGGAGCTGCCGCAGGGGGGGTGCATTAGGGTGGATGGGGGGTGCAAGGTGGAAACCTACTAATAGCATCTGGTGTATATCTCCATTCAGGAACCAAAGAATCTGAGTTTGTCATCTCCCCCACACTCAGACCCAGACCTTGAGGGGGGAACCTCAGAGACACCAGAGGAAGGGGATGTTTGAACCAAGAGGACAAAACTAATACTTAAGACTTCTCCATGCCCGCAACCAAAGAACCACCCTCAGCAGCACCTCAACAGTGTGATCTTCCCAACTAGCCCGTTCCGTAGTATCCTCAGAAACTGGAGCCCCCTCCACCTTCAAGGCCTTTTTTCCCTTGGGGCTTTGCCAGCAAGCCAGAATCCTCAGCCAAGGCCACAGATTACATAGCAACAGGCTCAGCCTCCATTTTGCAGGCAGGCGCCACACAATCAGTAATACCATCTCCCCCAGGTTGTAAAGGGGGACCTAACCCCCCCCCAAGAACCAACATCTCCAGAGCCATCGGGAACCTGTTCAGACCCAGTCTCTATCACAGCCACTCGACTCTGTGTTTTACTCTCAGAACTCCCCATATTCCCAGACAGAGGGTCACTCTTCCCAGAGGCACACTTGCCTCTTCTTAGGGCACAGATTGATCAAATGTGTTGGATGCCCAGCATGAAAACAGGCCACGTCCTCAAGTGGCAACAAACACAATGTAGTCAGACTCCCCAGTCATATACTTGAGGGAAACTTTTAATGTTTTTGGAGCATTGGTGAAAATAATATAAACCTGCCTACGAGAGGACAGAGACATGCCAAACCTCTGCAGCTTTACAGCCCAAAGGAGTCCTCCTAATAGGGCTAGTGCTCTTCTCACAGCTCTCCAGGTCTCTAGCCAACTGCTCATTTCCTAAAAGAGGGAGAACATTAGAGATAATGAGTTTAACACCAGATGTTGAGGGGGCAGTACAAGGAGAAAAAACACCCCACACAACAATCCCCTCCACAACCAGCTGATCAACGGGGCTAAGCATGGCAACACACACAACAGCCGCGCTGGTGTAGGAGGCATATCTCACATTTTTAAACCCAATCACTTTCCCACAGCTAGAACGCACTCCTCCACTGAGCCAGAGTTTAGAGGCAAAATCCACAACCCATGGCCACGGGCTAAACCCTCAGAATCCACAACCACCAGAGGTCTCTGTTCCCCACACGGCAGCCCGGGGGGCACACAAAAGCCATATGGAAATTAAACCCACAACCACCTCCCAACTAAACACACACAACAAAAGCAAAAACCCATTTTCCCGACAGAAAGAAACACGGAGAGAACAGCAAAGCACACCCACTCTCATCCTCACTCACCCAATCAGCTGAGAGGGAGAATCTGACTCTAAAGCCTAATGGCGAGTGCATGCCCCCAGGATTTGGCCTCCACTTCTACCAACTCTTTAATTATTTATCCCATCACTGTAGTACCTAAGTGCCGTTCACAGACAATCAATAGGGCCAGCAAAGTCCCTAGTGGACTTGTGCTGCCATTTTAAATCACAACAGTTTTAATCAGCACAGGCAGAGGAGTCACTTGCCTGACTTTATGGAGTCAGCTGGGATAGCCTGATTGATTGGGAGCATGTTGAGATATATTACAGCATATCTGCTATTTCAGTTACCCACACTGGTGTCCTCTGCAACTCCAGGGCCCCCCTAAGTACTGGATTAAAAGCAAAGGAAATCTCAAATAATGGGATAAAATGACTGTGCAAAGGAAAAAATGACTGAATTAGATTATGGCAGATGAAACTCGCAGGGCTCCAATACAAAATGCAGGGAGTTTCTTTAATTTGTTACTCTTTTAAAATAAGAATATGCTCCCTGACTTGAATTAGTCATTTACCTGTTTTAAAATATGCTCGGCCTTTAGAGCTAGTTGGGTTTTCCAGTGTAGTGAAATAAATGGGAAAACAGCCAGTCTCCTAGGGAGCGTGCTAGCTAGCTGGATTGCCAGCGCAATGGAACCCTGTTAGCATCAGCTCCACAGTAAACTGTGAATCTGACATACAGGCTGCCTGCAAAAGAATTCATAAGGACTAGCAACAAATGATCAGGGCTCATTAGTGGCAGAGTGAGACATTGAGGATACTAACAGTTACTGGGTTAAATTAAGCACAGTGCATGCATGCCATTTCCATTTGTTCATGTTTTAGTCATTTCCTATAGCAGTTGGTATCGTTTTTTTTTAAAAACCCATATACATTGTTGTAAGTTATAAATCCGCCCCAGGAGCACAATGTACATTGATTTCATCACTGAGTGGAAGCTTCATAAATCACTGAGGGCACGTGGACCTGATCCTGAGAGTGGCAGATCCACTCAATTCCCATCCATTCCCAGTGAGCGCTGAGAGGTGTAAGTTCTCAGGCCATACTGGAACAGCCTGGGACCACAAAGCAAATATGTTGGGTCCCACTGCACCACTGATTGCTCGGTGGAACTCCTCATTGCTTTGAATGGAGTCTCCTGCTGAACAACTGACTGCATGATACGGCCAGTTAATTCTTACTTCTCATTAATAAACCAGCTTTGAGAAGCCTGCACCTTAAGGTTCCTTGTTTAGGTGCAGAGAAGGAGAGCCACAAAGCCCTCATCCAGCCACAAAGCCCCCATCCAGATTCAGAACCCGCCATAATGTACCAGAGTTCAGATGGGGCATTCTGAATTGGTTCAGGCCCAACTCTATTTGAAGCAGTCAGTGGAAAGGGGTGCACATGGGTGGAGTCAGATCAGCTTCAGAAAGTTAGTACATAGTAAAAGTAAGGGATTTCCTGTTTATATTCGTGAACCATGGCTACTTCTCTCAGCAAAAGCATATTTGCTTTGATAGGTCTAGAATTCCCAATAGCAGCCTTGAGACTCCTGTCCCTGACATATTTCTGAAAAATGGCAAGACTGGGGAAAAATATACTGTAAGTAAAACAGTTGTTCTCAGAGGTTTGAACAAGGCAATACAAGTCACGATGGCAGCGCTGTGTTCTTAGCTTTGCTAACTGACTTACCATTGGCAAGTTACGTAGGTCTCAATTTTCAGAAAGGTTACCTAACTTGAGGTAATTCAGGCCGGATTTCCAAAAGAGCTCAACTTCCATTTTAGGTGCCAAAGCGAGTAGCCAGATTTTCAAAAGAACTCCGCACATTTGCAGATCTAGTACTTTTCTAGATGCCTAAATGGGAGCTCAGTCCTTTGAAAATCTGGCCCTGAAGGGGCCTGTTTTTCAGAGGGTGGGTGCCCAGCACTTTTAGAAAATCAGGCTCCATTAAGGTGTGTCATAAATATAAAGGGAAGGGTAAACATCTTTAAATCCCTCCTGGCCAGGGGAAAAACCCTTTCACCTGTAAAGGGTTAAGAAGCTAAGATAACCTCACTGGCACCTGATCAAAATGACCAATGAGGAGTCAATATACTTTCAAAGCTGTAGCGGGGGGAACAAAGGGTTCCCTCTGTCTGTTGCTTTTGCCAGGACCAGAGCAGGAATGCAGGTCAGAACTTCTGTAAAGGGTTAATAAGCAATCTAGTTAGATATGCGTTAGATTCTGTTTTGTTTAAATGGCTGACAAAATAAGTCATGCTGAATTGAATATATATTCCTGTTTTTGTGTCTTTTTGTAACTTAAGGTTTTGCCTAGAGGGATTCTCTATGTTTTGAATCTGATTACCCTGTAAGGTATTTTCCATCCTGATTTTACAGAGGTAATTCTTTTACTTTTTCTTTAATTAAAATTCTTCTTTTAAGAACTTGTTTGCATTTTCATTGTTCTTAAGATCCAAGGGTTTGGGTCTGTGTTCACCTATGCAAATTGGTGAGCATTTTTATCAAGCCTTCCCCAGGAAAGGGGGTGTAGGGCTTGGGTAGATTTGGGGGGGAAAGATGTTTCCAAGTGGGCTCTTTCCCGGTTATATTTGTTAGAGGGTTGGTGGTGGCAGCAATAAAGTCCAGGGAAAAAAGGTAAAATAGTTTGTACCTTGGGGAAGTTTTAACCTAAGCTGGTAAAAATAAGCTTAAGGGTTTTTTTCATGCAGGTCCCCACATCTGTACCCTAGAGTTCAGAGTGGGGAAGGAAACTTGACAAGGTGTCTCAAGCTGGGAAACCACAAAAAGTGGAGGCATCCAAAATCTCTAATCATTCCAGAAAATCTTGGCCCAAGTGCCCTCAGTTGCCACTGACTTCCTACTTCAGTATGAAGTTAATGGGTGTTTAAGGTACTCAGCACATTGCAGAGGTACCCCTGTACCTCACAGAATTAGACCAGGATATAATGGACTGACTGGAAGTGTTTTGCTGATGCTTTGAGCTACAGGAAAGAAAGTTGGCTAGTAGGAGAACAACTCTGTTTTTTACTTTGGAAGTACTCCAGTTTACTTTACTATTAGCTGCACCCGGGACTTCCTCAAAAATGAAACCAGTAAACAGAGCAACAGAGGCAGTGAAATAGGACCAGGAGAATTGCCTCGCCGGAACAGACCATGGCCCTCTCCTTGTGTTTTTATCTGATGTGGTTTGAATAAAAGAGTCTCCTGGCATCTCCTAGGGTTCACTCAGATGTTCTGGTAATCATTTAACTGCTGCAGATCCCCAGGAACCTGATGGCTTGAACTTTTTTCTCTCATTTATTTCAACTGGCAAGTTATTGCCTCAGGCCTCATTTTGATGCAATTTATATAGGGTTGTAGGGGGGAAAAATCTCTCAGTGGCAAACCCAGGGATCCAACAGCATCAGCAACAGACTGCTAGGAAGTTTGATCAGACAGACTGCACAATGCTGACTGCAGAGTCAACAGTGTGCCCTTGTTGCCAAGAAGGCCAATGGCATTTTGGGATGTATAAGTAGGGGCATTGCCAGCAGATTGAGGGACGTGATCGTTCCCCTCTATTCGACATTGGTGAGGCCTCATCTGGAGTACTAGGTCCAGTTTTGGGCCCCACACTACAAGAAGGATATGGAAAAATTGGAGAGAGTCCAGCGAAGGGCAACAAAAATGATTAGGGGTCTGGAACACATGACTTATGAGGAGAGGCTGAGGGAACTGGGATTGTTTAGTCTGCGGAAGAGAAGAATGAGGGGGGATTTGATAGCTGCTTTCAACTACCTGAGAGGTGGTTCCAAAGAGGATGGTTCTAGACTATTCTCAGTGGTAGAAGATGACAGGACAAGGAGTAATGGTCCCAAGTTGCAGTGGGGGAGGTTTAGGTTGGATATTAGGAAAAACTTTTTCACTAGGAGGGTGGTGAAACTCTGGAATGCGTTACCTAGGGAGGTGGTAGAGTCTCCTTCCTTAGAAGTTTTTAAGGTCAGGCTAGACAAAGCCCTGGCTGGGATGATTTAATTGGGGATTGGTCCTGCTTTGAGCAGGGGGTTGGACTAGATGACCTCCTGAGGTCCCTTCCAACCCTGAGATTCTATGATTCTATGATTCTTGTGGAATTTGTAGCCCAGTTTTGCAGCTCCAACAGGCTCACATAGGCGGTCAAACTGCACTTTTAAAGACCATTATCACAAACTGGTGCAGTGACGAGAGCTAGAGAAAGCCCTAAAATACAGAGGGCAGCCGAAGTGAAAGAGGGTAAGGTGTTATGAACCAAGGATGCTGAAACAGAGATTTCTCTTGAAATCTATGGAGGGAGAGGAAGAATATGTTTAAGTATGAAAAATCTAATATTACACTGAAGAAATATTTCCTGACAAAACAAGTACAATACAATGAACTAGGGTGACCAGGTGTCCAGTTTTCAACCAGAACACCCAGTCGAAAAGGGATCCTGGGCCGTTGACTTTCCGATTGGCGGTGCCGCACAGCAGGGCTGGCAGGCTCCCTGCTAGCCTCCGCACTGCACGGCTCCTGGGAATCAGCTGGCATGTCTCTCCTCCAGCTCCTATGCATAGGGGCAGCCAGGGGGCTCTGCATGCTGCCCCTACCCCAAGCACTGCCCCCGCAGCTCCCGTTGGCTGGGAACTGTGGACAATGGGAGCTACGAGGGCAGCACCTGTAGATGGGGCAGCACACAGAGCCACCTGGCCGGGCCTCCACATAGGAGCCGGAAGGGGGACGTGCTGCTGCTTCCGGGAGCTGCTTGAGGTAAGCACCACCTGAGGCCTGCACCCCTGACTCCCTCCTGCACACCAACCACCTGCCCCAACCCTGATCCCCTTCCCACCCTCCGAACCCCTTGATCCCAACCCGGAGCACCCTCCTGCACTCCAAACCCCTCATCTCCAGCCCAACTCCACACCCCCAGCCAGAGCCCTCCCCTCCCCCGCATCACAGCCCCTGGAGCCGGCCCAGTGAAAATGAGCGAGTGAGAGAGGGTTGGGAGACCAAGAGACAGAGGGAGGGGGGATGGAGTGAGCGGGGCTGGGGCCTCAAGAGAAGAGGTAGGGCCTCGGAGGAGGGGCAGGGCAAGGGTGTTTGGTTTTGTGCGAGTAGAAAGTTGACAACTCTATAAGGAACACCAGTAAAGAAATGCAAAATATATAATTAAAAAACAATTTTAAACGGTCTCTAAAACTTGTGATTGGATTGCTCCCTCAGTGATGTACTAAAAACACCAGCTTGAGCCAGGCACCATGCAGAGGTCCAAGGCCACGCTTGAAAAGTTCTACCATTTTGAAAGCTTCTGTCATTTCCAGTGATATTTCCTATGCTTCCGATGGGGAATTCAGCTGGAGATAGTAGACTCTTCCAAAAGAATGTGACATTTTAAGAGCGGCTCTGGTGTGCTACAGAAATCTGGGTCTCCCACTTGCCCTGATGAGTGCCTTGACTACTGGCTGTTCCCAGAGTGGGAGTGTAGCAGAGTTGGTCCTGCTTTGAGCAGGGGGTTGGACTAGATGACCTTCTGGGGTCCCTTCCAACCCTGATATTCTATGATTCTATGATTCTATGAGTGGCTCTTCCCCCTCCCCCATCCCCCAGCGCCAAAAAAATTGTATCCCGGACCTGAGAAACCTTCCTGATAAAAGTTTAGTTGAAACAGCTACTTCCCTGAAAAAACGTTAGGTGTTCAAGATGACATTTTCCCACCAAAAAGTTTCATCAAAAAATACCCAATCAGCTTTCCAGTCATTGCACCTCAAATTCAATGTGCAGCACCTCTTGGAAACCTCGTCCTGGGCCCCTCTTGAGAAGATGCTCCTCAGGCTGCCAGAATGTGTCAAACTGTGTGGTGAATTTGAGATGGGGACAAACAGGTCTTAGGGGGAAGACTGCTAAATTCATTTTTACTTGTGATCTAGCCCAGAAATTTAACCCACTCAAGTTAGGGTATAGGGGCCCAAACTCTCATCTTAGCATCCGCTTTCAGAAACTACGCCCTGAATACTATTACTTGTTGAAATGCATAGGCGGGGTTAGTACTTTTCTCTGCCATTTATGTACAAAAATATTGTATGCATGTCTTCCCGTGGATCCTAACAATGGCAGCTGACAGCTGCTCCTAGAGGAAACCTGTACAGTTATTTGCCCTCATTTCCCCTGAGGGGACAAGTGAAGTAGTCCCTTTCTGTTACAGTTGATATGTGAAAACTTACACTAAGCTAGCTCTAATAGCACCTTTTGACTACTTTATTGATTTCCGCTTTACTAGGTTTGCAGTTTCTGCTGTTTCCCTTTTACAGGCTTTTTCCTGTCCTTCGCGCCGAGTGAACTAAAAAGGTAGATGACAGCCACACAACGTCCACTTTGGCAAGGCCACTTGGGGGATACCTGAAGTGATGTTTGCCTCACAGGAAACCCCACACCTTCACCAAAAGTTAGCATCGCACAGAAAAGATGTGCGATCAGTATGGAAAATAATTAGATTTCACGTACAGAAAATCCCCCTGGTGCTTTCATTGGATAAGCCACTCTTCCCTTCCCACCCCCTAACCTGTTATCTAGAGTTGCTTGCATCCGTTGCAGTACCTACCACATTCCACCCCAGAGGTGGCTGCCTTTTGCCAGAGGCTTAAGCAATCTTTACTAGCATATGGTTTGCGATTTCGTAAGAAGTAAAAGGTCCGATGAAGCAACAATAACAATCAGTAATACTGGGGAGAAAGAGAGATGTATGTACATTGCTTTCTGTGTATAAAATCATTGGTGGTGCAGAGGAAAGGTTGTGTGGGAATGATCATTCTCAAAGGATAAATTGTCAAAACCAAAGTGAAACAAAGAGGTCCATTTGCACAGCAAAGTCTGTGACTTGAATTTCTGGCAAGCAAAGAAAGCAGGAGTGTATGTAATACCTGGATTACTTCTGGGCGACTCATGAGTGGACCAGACTGAAAAGAAAGAGAGGGAGTAATTTATTAAACAAGAAGCCAGTCCGCAATGGGGATCCTCTGTCCAAGAAATGCTGCCTGCATCAGAATTTTTCCCCTTGATTTTGAGATGAAAGCCATGCGTCTGGAGGTTGCTCTGACTGTTGCCAGGTGGGGCTTACTGGGCTGCCATTTCCATGGGGGTTCAGCAGAGGAAAGAAGATTTTTTCCCCCCTGACCAAGTTCTCGGGGTGGAGGGGGGAAGGCATTGTGGCTGATCAGCTCTGGCCCTTGACAGCAGGAGTGGGTTTGTTCTTTTATTTACAGTGTATGGCATCCGTGCAGAAATAAGCTTCACGGAAATAAATTAGGACTTATTTTTCTGACAAGGATGTGCTGGTGGCTGACAGGCGGCAGAATACACTGCACATATCAAGAAAAAAACAAAAACAAAAAAAGTCTTGCTGGGCAAGTGGCGATTCAGTGAAGATCCTGAGGATAATGGTAATTAGCAATGGAGAGAGAAATACTCAGAGGCCTCACGCCAGTTGGACAGCCACAAGCGACTGACACATCTCTCTGGCTGAGGAGGTTAAATTCATCAGTAGGATAGAAAGAAGGGGATGAGTTAATTCTCCGTCACGTGTTTCTGTCTGAACAGAAGAAAGAAAGAAATTAGTTGTATAGGCGCCTTTCAGACTCAGGATATCCCAGAGCCCTTTGCAACGATGAGTTTAGATACTGACAGTGCAGCAACTGGGGAGGCAAATGCAGCATCCTTCATAAGTGTGGCAAGATGCCTCTCACTCACATATCCCTGGACATTCAAAGTTGTTGCCTCGTCAACAGCCATGAGAATTGAACTCCACCCTGGGATAGGGAAATGGGAGTTAGGTTTAAACAACTTAGCCACAAGAATGAACCTTTAACTTTGAAGCAACCCCCTTTGCTGCCCAAGTCCTTATAAATCATACAGGCCCCAAGGGAAGACCCAGAGAGAAGGATGCCATAACATACATCATGAGATACACAAGATTCACTGAAATCCATGCTTTGAGGTCCTGGAATGAAAGGCATCATGTGAAAGTAAGCTGTCGTTTAATATCAGGGCACTGGTAATTGAAGATAGAGCTTTTCACCTCCTGGTGCTGCCTCCAGTGTAGTCCAGCATCCAGCACCTGTTTGGTGGTCTCACAAAATGAGTTGGTGGTAGTTCAATTCCAAAAGAATCATAGAATCATAGAATATCAGGGTTGGAAGGGACCCCAGAAGGTCATCTAGTCCAACCCCCTGCTCGAAGCAGGACCAATTCCCAGTTAAATCATCCCAGCCAGGGCTTTGTCAAGCCTGACCTTAAAAACCTCTAAGGAAGGAGATTCTACCACCTCCCTAGGTAATGCATTCCAGTGTTTCACCACCCTCTTAGTGAAAAAGTTTTTCCTAATATCCAATCTAAACCTCCCCCACTGCAACTTGAGACCATTACTCCTCGTTCTGTCATCTGCTACCATTGAGAACAGTCTAGAGCCATCCTCTTTGGAACCCCCTTTCAGGTAGTTGAAAGCAGCTATCAAATCCCCCCTCATTCTTCTCTTCTGCAGGCTAAACAATCCCAGCTCCCTCAGCCTCTCCTCATAAGTCATGTGTTCCAGACCCCTAATCATTTTTGTTGCCCTTCGCTGGACTCTCTCCAATTTATCCACATCCTTCTTGTAGTGTGGGGCCCAAAACTGGACACAGTACTCCAGATGAGGCCTCACCAATGTCGAATAGAGGGGAACGATCACGTCCCTCGATCTGCTCGCTATGCCCCTACTTATACATCCCAAAATGCCATTGGCCTTCTTGGCAACAAGGGCACACTGCTGACTCATATCCAGCTTCTCGTCCACTGTCACCCCTAGATCCTTTTCCGCAGAACTGCTGCCTAGCCATTCGGTCCCTAGTCTGTAAAGCTGTGCATTGGGTTCTTCCGTCCTAAGTGCAGGACCCTGCACTTATCCTTATTGAACCTCATCAGATTCCTTTTGGCCCAATCCTCCGATTTGTCTAGGTCCTTCTGTATCCTATCCCTCCCCTCCAGTGTATCTACCACTCCTCCCAGTTTAGTATCATCCGCAAATTTGCTGAGAGTGCAATCCACACCATCCTCCAGATCATTTATGAAGATATTGAACAAAACCGGCCCCAGGACCGACCCTTGGGGCACTCCACTTGATACCGGCTGCCAACTAGACATGGAGCCATTGATCGCTACCCGTTGAGCCCGACAATCTAGCCAGCTTTCTACCCACCTTATAGTGCATTCATCCAGCCCA
The DNA here is from genome assembly GCF_965140285.1 of Lepidochelys kempii. Lineage (NCBI taxonomy): Eukaryota > Metazoa > Chordata > Testudines > Cheloniidae > Lepidochelys > Lepidochelys kempii. Next base: position 100,133,046 of record NC_136387.1, on the reverse strand, counting down.
TACTTCCTTAACTTGCTGACAAGAATACTGTGGGAGACCGTGTCAAAAGCTTTGCTAAAGTCAAGAAACAATACATCCACTGCTTTCCCTTCATCCACAGAACCAGTAATCTCATCATAAAAGGCAATTAGATTAGTCAGACATGACCTTCCCTTGGTGAATCCATGCTGGCTGTTCCTGATCACTTTCCTCTCATGCAAGTGCTTCAGGATTGATTCTTTGAGGACCTGCTCCATGATTTTTCCAGGGACTGAGGTGAATACAAGAATACAAGTTCCCACCATAAAAATATTGCCACTATTGGCACCTTGGCAAAAATGGCCTTGTGGAAGAGGCCCTGGTATGGGCATCTCCTTGGTTCTGCTCCTGACTCTGCCTCCGACTCTCTATCTGACATTGGGCAAATCACTCAACGTATTAGCTTCACTTGCTGTCTTTCAAATGAGAAGTCAGTGAGGTTAACATCATTAAAGTCTGTGGGGTGTTCAGGCAGAACAGCGATCAGTGAATAAAGTTTGCGATTAAAGAGGTCAGCCTTCTCAGGAGCGGGGACTGAACAGCCCTGCAGACTGAACTCAACTCTCACGGTCAGAGATGGGCCCCTCAGGTGAGAGATGGGGTATATTGGGGGGCAGTTGGGATGGTGAATGCAGAAAGCTTGCACTGTTATTGTCTACGCTCTACCTGTTCTGTGGATTAGCAGAAGACTCCAGGCTTCTAATTACATTTATCATGAAGATTGGGAGGTTGGTAACATTTACTTTTATGTAACACAAGTGGCTGAAATTTTTCTAGTGATTTTTTGTCACAATGAAAATTTTCAAAAAGGACTTGTTTTTTGCAAAATATTCCAGTTTTTCAGCAAAATGAATATTTTTTCAGTTTTTCTTGTGCCCTTCCACACCCATTTTCTTATTTCCCCTTTTTAGGGTCAAAATGAAAAAGAAAACATAAAGTGAAGGGGGGGGAGAAAAAAGGGGAAAAAGCTAGACCACCAAAAAAAAAATATTTGATTCATGGAAAATGTCAAACAAACAAAAAATGGTTCTTTTATAAAAGTTTTGGAACGCAAATGATTTTGAATTAAAAAAAATTCACAAAAAACTAACATTTTTCTTTTTCGGCAATCTCCAATATGCAATTTCCCTCCATGTAGATCAGCAGTAGAGACTCAGCCTGGCACCTCCAGTATCCAAGTACAAATGAGTAACTTCATGAGCTGGCAAAGTTGTAGGTTATTATCCTGCATGTAAACAGCACTGGAGGTGGATGCAACACACATTTTAGAAGCATATTACATATATTTCAGAAATTGTCCTACTTTAGGGCCACATTTTGTTTTCTTGGGGTAAGCCGCTGAGGAAGGAGAAAAGCATGCAGGGAATTCTATGACCTTCACCATGTGAACTTTTTATCCAAATACTTCCTTCAAAGGGAAGCTTTAGGGAAATCGCAGAGACTTGGAGGCAATCAGAGATCAGGGCTCATCCTCACACTGCAAACTTTGCTCCTAAAAGAGCCAGGCTGACTTGGACTGTGCTCCAGCATCTGTGGTTTGCTCCCTGGAATACATACCAGGAAGGGATTTCATGGCTGTTTGATCAGCATTAGCCATCATGCCGGGATTTGCTGGTAGTTCAGGGAAGCATGGCAGGTAAGGCTGACCCAGCTGTCACTCTCCTGCTCTGGTATGCTATTCCACCCCCGAGACTCACAGAGACATGATTGCATTAAGAGAGCACAGCACTTCTGCAGGCTCCTGGCTTAGGAGGATAGGTTGCTATGGAAATGCTCCTCACCACCAGCCCCAAATGAGTTTTAGGGCCTTCCCTCTCTATGATGCACAAGCCAACAAAACATGGCTTCTATACATTCTAAACCTGTATGCAGTACACCGTACCAAATACATATAAACCAGGTGACAAATCTGTACTGGGCCGCTAGTGGAATTTCACCCAAGTGACCAAGTCCTAGTCACACATAACTGCTGGCTTCTTTGAGCATCTGGTACGGTGATCCAGTGAGAGCAGGCAGGCTAGTGGAGGACAATTCAGAGACAAAAGAACTGAAAACAAAATGGAAAAAACAAATCAATTCATCTGAACTGAGTCAGGGCAGGCAAAGAACAAAGGGTCAAGAGACAAAGCTGGAAACTATAGACCAGCAAGATTAGTATCAGTTGCGGGTGAAAATCTGGGAAACTACTGAAGATGAATAGAAACAGCTTTTTTAAAAGATAAAGTTTAAAAACTGTCTGAGATTCAAAATAATTAACACAGTACGTCATGCTTCCACAGAACCTGGAAGATCCTGGCAAATCTCATTAGTTCAGTAGGATTATTGCACTTGGATAAAAGGCCTTGACTGAAATATCAGGTGCGTGGGAAGTGGTGCATTCTTCTCTCACTACAAGCCATGCTATGCTGCAATGCAAATGAGACCTAAAGCCAATACCCCGATTGCTTGCACTAATGAAGATTCTACCGTGCTTTTTGCAGATGTGGTGATTACTAACATCAGTGCTCTGGTCAAAATCTGATTTGGAAAAATAAGCTCTAGCTACCTCAACATCTCTCTGCAGTTCAGCTGGATACTGTATTTGCTCCATTCCTTACCCAAGAGAGTTGGGTACTCGTGAGCTGTTATAAAGATGGTGCACTCCACCTGAGAGGTGGCTGTATTCAGGGCTGTGAACAATCTTTGGGGAAAAGGCATGGTGTAGGTGAATATGGGTCAGCAAACAAGATTTGAGGACTAAACCAAAAACCTTTTTATAGAGACCTGAATTGGTAAAGGGCCTGGGCAATGTTGCCTGATGCATATTACAGTGAAACTTTCCTCCAGTCGCATGATTGAGGGACTAAAGGACTTTTTCACCTGTCTGATTATTGTAAAAGTTAAACCAGAGATAGTCAAACAGTCTGCTGTAAGCATTTGCACAAAACTGTTAAAATAATTAACCGATTAAAGCAAACCTGGTAATAAATGTACAATGTCACTGTGTAGAGGGAGACATTTAAACCTTGTTCCAGAACATCTCAAGCTCAGTAAACTAATTCAATGTCTTGTCAGATCAGTACAGTGGCTAGATTCAAAGCTTCTGGTGTCTTGCTAGGACTAATGTCAAACTTTATAATGGGACTTTGGAAGAAGCTCCTTTTCCATTAACAACATCTTAGAGTAGCCTCCTTCTCTGTTGCTCTAATGATGTGTAACACACACACACACACACACACACTTACTTATTATTCACAGAACAACCTCTCTTTTGTGGGATACTTCACAGTGCAATCCCAGCCAAGAGATTTATGGGGAACACACAATAATGGTTTTCATTCTGCTTTGAGAAGTAAAGGCGAGTGTCTCTCCCTTTCTATTAAAGCTTAGGAGCTATGTACTTTAACAAACAAAACAAATAGCCAGTTCTCTTCATGAGAAGGATGAATGCAGCCTAGCATCTTTGAAAGTGTTCTACAGCTCATTGTGAGGTTGTCTTTGCCTGTTTCAGACCATCAGTAGGTTTCCTGAACCTCTAGAAAAAGGGAACATGAATTCATCTCATATCCATCATGAACCCTTTCTGCTTTTAAGTGCTAAGTTATGACATAAGTGTCAGCCACTGCCCCCCTCCCCAGGGGTCTGAAGATGAATAGCATGATTAACACCGATGCATGTTCAATTGTGTCCCCTTTTTCTAGTCTAAAAGTCACTTCTAGAGTATAAGATATTGCTTCCCATTTCTTCGAGCTAGCAGGGATGATGGAGCTGAGGTAGCCGCATGGGTTTATATGGCTGGTCAGTACCTAGGTTTATAAAGCCATCTGCCACTGGCCATCTGAAATGCTGCTTTAAGTGAACCCCCTATGTTAGCATCATTGGACCACAGCAAAAGACACAGTATCTGCACTTCTGTGAGCATTTATTTAGGACAAAATTAGGTCAGGCAGCTGCATAAGACTCCCTCAAGCTGAATTTACTCCTTTACCCTGATGCACTGATACCATCATTTTGAGATTACAGCTTGCAGGCTGCAGGTAGGAAAATAATTAATTTAGTTCTTTCTCCCCATGGGTCCTTTCTAATCCACTGCAAAACTACAGTATTCTCCAAAATGTAATCTAAATCCACAATAAGTCTATCCTCTTAGCCAGGGTCCCCTCACCCCTTGCCAGCTTGGGTCACGCCAATTTGCTAGATTTGCTTATAAGTGGGAAAAATTGATCTGTTTTAGAATTCAGTATGAATCCCAACATCTGAACTGCTGCTGTACACAGATGAAAGAATAAAAAATAAATGGAGAAGCAACTTAGGGAGAGGATGGGGGGTTGCTTAGACTAATCCTGAATTTTGGATTCTTCACTTAAAAAAAAAAAGCATTCTTTGGAAGGAAACAAAGAGCCTTTCCTTGGATTGCAGTTAACTGGTCAGTGACAAATATAAAGTCAGACATATTGGCTTCTCCTTTAATCAATCACCCAACATGGATTTTAGGGCAAAGTGAACTGACTTGGAAAATCAGATGAATGTGTCAGGCAGAATTCACCAACTCCAGCACCACATGGTGGCCAAAATGGCCATTTTTAACATATTTGTGTACTGCAGCCATTTTAAAGACACACATCATACCCTATCACCTTGTAGGGGAAGAAGCCACCCTGTTTGTGGCTGGCAAACGCATAAGGTATAATCACACTCTCTGAACTCCTGAGCCCTAGGACTGCTCTGAAACCGTTTCTTTCAGGGAAGCCTGGCTGTTTAAAAATAGCCAGAGCTTCGCGAACCAGCTGAGCGGCGGTGAACCAGCTGAGCAGCGGGGAACAGCAGAGCAGCACACAGCAGGAGTTTGCCTGGGAGTTCGCCTGGTGTCAAGGTTCCTCCCCCACTCTGAACTCTAGGGTACAGATGTGGGGACCTGCATGAAAAACCTCCTAAGCTTATCTTTACCAGCTTAGGTCAAAACTTCCCCAAGGTACAAAATATTACCCCCGTTGTCCTTGGACTGGCCGCTACCACCACCAAACTAATACTGGTTACTGGGGAAGAGCTGTTTGGACGCGTCCTTCCCCCCAAAATACTTCCCAAAACCTTGCACCCCACTTCCTGGACAAGGTTTGGTAAAAAGCCTCACCAATTTGCCTAGGTGACTACAGACCCAGACCCTTGGATCTTAAGAACAATGAACAATCCTCCCAACACTTGCACCCCCCCTTTCCTGGGAAATGTTGGATAAAAAGCCTCACCAATTTGCATAGGTGACCACAGACCCAAACCCTTGGATCTGAGAACAATGAAAAAGCATTCAGTTTTTTACAAGAAGACTTTTAATAAAAAATAGAAGTAAATAGAAATAAAGAAATCCCCCCTGTAAAATCAGGATGGTAGATATCTTACAGGGTAATTAGATTCAAAAACATAGAGAACCCCTCTAGGCAAAACCTTAAGTTACAAAAAAGATACACAGACAGAAATAGTTATTCTACTCAGCACAATTCTTTTCTCAGCCATTTAAAGAAATCATAATCTAACACATACCTAGCTAGATTACTTACTAAAAGTTCTAAGACTCCATTCCTGTTCTGTCCCTGGCCAAGACGACTACAGACAGACACAGACCCTTTGTTTCTCTCCCTCCTCCCAGCTTTTGAAAGTATCTTGTCTCCTCATTGGTCATTTTGGTCAGGTGCCAGCGAGGTTACCTTTAGCTTCTTAACCCTTTACAGGTGAGAGGAGCTTTCCCCTGGCCAGGAGGGATTTCAAAGGGGTTTACCCTTCCCTTTATATTTATGACACCTGGAGTGAGCCCAGTGAGGCTTACATCTTGCCAACTTCTCTGAGGAAGCTCATAGTAGGAAGGTGATATGGAAAGGGGGAGGGGGGGGGTTCAGCTGTTGTGACCTGCACTAGATGTGCCATGTTTGTCTTTCTTCCACAGGACAGAAGCGACTTTGTCTGTACAAAGTGCAAGCTGGTCTCTATATTGGAAGAGAAGATTGAAGGTCTGGAGCAACAGATAACGACCCTGCGTTGCATACGAGAAACTGAGGATTTTCTGGACAAAAGTCAGGATATGCTTCTACGGGCACAAAGCTCTAAAGATTTAGAGCAGGTTGCACAGCGGAGCCAAGAGGCCAGTGAAGAAGCTTGGCAACATGTGACCTCCAGAAGAAGAAGGGGGAATGTCCGGGTTCCAGCAATGCGGACACAAGTAAGTAACCGCTTTCATGTTCTCTCCACAGGTACCTTTGCGGAGAGTGGACCAGATGATATGTCTGGGGGGAGAAAGCAGAAGGAGACTCTGCTGGTTGGAAGGCATGAGATGCTATGTCCTGAGATGGGGGGTTCCACGACCACCACTCCCAAGAGAAGGAGGCGGGTGGTGGTGGTCGGGGACTCTCTCCTCCGGGGGACTGAGTCATCTATCTGCCACCCTGACCGGGAAAACAGAGAAGTCTGCTGCTTGCCAGGGGCTAAGATTCACGATGTGACGGAGAGACTGCCGAGACTCATCAAGCCCTCGGATCACTACCCCTTCCTGCTTCTCCACGTGGGCACTAATGATACTGCCAAGAATGACCTTGAGCGGATCACTGCAGACTACGTGGCTCTGGAAAGAAGGATAAAGGAGTTTGAGGCGCAAGTGGTGTTCTCGTCCATCCTCCCCGTGGAAGGAAAAGGCCGGGGCAGGGACCGTCGAATCGTGGAAGTCAACGAATGGCTACGCAGGTGGTGTCGGAGAGAAGGCTTTGGATTCTTTGACCATGGGATGGTGTTCCACGAAGGAGGAGTGCTGGGCAGAGACGGGCTCCATCTTATGAAGAGAGGGAAGAGCATCTTTGCGAGCAGGCTGGCTAACCTAGTGAGGAGGGCTTTAAACTAGGTTCACGGGGAGAAGGAGACCAAAGCCCTGAGGTAAGTGGGAAAGCGGGATACCGGGAGGAAGCACAGGCAGGAACGTCTGTGAGGGGAGGGCTCCTGCCTCATACTGAGAATGAGGGGCGATCAGCAGGTTATCTCAAGTGCTTATATACGAATGCACAAAGCCTTGGAAACAAGCAGGGAGAACTGGAGGTCCTGGTGATGTCAAGGAATTATGACGTGATTGGAATAACAGAGACTTGGTGGGATAACTCACATGACTGGAGTACTGTCATGGATGGTTATAAACTGTTCAGGAAGGACAGGCAGGGCAGAAAAGTGCATTTGACTTTAATTTTCCTGATATCTGCTGGGAGAGCAATACAGCGGCGCATAGACAATCCAGGAAGTTTTTGGAAAGCATAGGGGACAATTTCCTGGCGCAAGTGCTAGAGGAGCCAACTAGGGGGGGCGCTTTTCTTGACCTGCTGCTCACAAACCGGGTAGAATTAGTGGGGGAAGCAAAAGTGGATGGGAATCTGGGAGGCAGTGACCATGAGTTGGTTGAGTTCAGGATCCTGACGCAGGGAAGAAAGGTAAGCAGCAGGATACGGACCCTGGACTTCAGGAAAGCAGACTTCGACTCCCTCAGGGAACGGATGGCCAGGATCCCCTGGGGGACTAACTTGAAGGGGAAAGGAGTCCAGGAGAGCTGGCTGTATTTCAAGGAATCCCTGTTGAGGTTACAGGGACAAACCATCCCGATGAGTCGAAAGAATAGTAAATATGGCAGGCGACCAGCTTGGCTTAATGGTGAAATCCTAGCGGATCTTAAACATAAAAAAGAAGCTTACAAGAAGTGGAAGGTTGGACATATGACCGGGGAAGAGTATAAAAATATTGCTCGGGCATGTAGGAATGTTATCAGGAGGGCCAAATCGCACCTGGAGCTGCAGCTAGCCAGAGATGTCAAGAGTAACAAGAAGGGTTTCTTCAGGTATGTTGGCAACAAGAAGAAAGCCAAGGAATGTGTGGGCCCCTTACTGAATGAGGGAGACAACCTAGTGACAGAGGATGTGGAAAAAGCTAATGTACTCAATGCTTTTTTTGCCTCTGTTTTCACTAACAAGGTCAGCTCCCAGACTGCTGCGCTGGGCATCACAAAATGGGGAAGAGATGGCCAGCCATCTGTGGAGATAGAGGTGGTTAGGGACTATTTAGAAAAGCTGGACGTGCACAAGTCCATGGGGCCGGACGAGTTGCATCCGAGAGTGCTGAAGGAATTGGCGGCTGTGATTGCAGAGCCATTGGCCATTATCTTTGAAAACTCGTGGCGAACCGGGGAAGTCCCGGATGACTGGAAAAAGGCTAATGTAGTGCCAATCTTTAAAAAAGGGAAGAAGGAGGATCCTGGGAACTACAGGCCAGTCAGCCTCACTTCAGTCCCTGGAAAAATCATGGAGCAGGTCCTCAAAGAATCAATCCTGAAGCACTTGCATGAGAGGAAAGTGATCAGGAACAGCCAGCATGGATTCACCAAGGGAAGGTCATGCCTGACTAATCTAATTGCCTTTTATGATGAGATTACTGGTTCTGTGGATGAAGGGAAAGCAGTGGATGTATTGTTTCTTGACTTTAGCAAAGCTTTTGACACGGTCTCCCACAGTATTCTTGTCAGCAAGTTAAGGAAGTATGGGCTGGATGAATGCACTACAAGGTGGGTAGAAAGCTGGCTAGATTGTCAGGCTCAACGGGTAGTGATCAATGGCTCCATATCTAGTTGGAAGCCGGTATCAAGTGGAGTACCCCAAGGGTCGGTCCTGGGGCCGGTTTTGTTCAATATCTTCATAAATGATCTGGAGGATGGTGTGGATTGCACTCTCAGCAAATTTGCGGATGATACTAAACTGGGAGGAGTGGTAGATACGCTGGAGGGGAGGGATAGGATACAGAAAGACCTAGACAAATTGGAGGATTGGGCCAAAAGAAATCTGATGAGGTTCAACAAGGACAAGTGCAGAATCCTGCACTTAGGACGGAAGAACCCAATGCACAGCTACAGACTAGGGACCGAATGGCTAGGCAGCAGTTCTGCGGAAAAGGACCTAGGGGTGACAGTGGACGAGAAGCTGGATATGAGTCAACAGTGTGCCCTTGTTGCCAAGAAGGCCAATAGCATTTTGGGATGTATAAGTAGGGGCATAGCGAGCAGATCGAGGGACGTGATCATTCCCCTCTATTTGACATTGATGAGGCCTCATCTGGAGTAGTGTGTCCAGTTTTGGGCCCCACACTACAAGAAGGATGTGGATAAATTGGAGAGAGTCCAGCGAAGGGCAACAAAAATGATTAGGGGTCTGGAACACATGACTTATGAGGAGAGGCTGAGGGAACTGGGATTGTTTAGTCTTCAGAAGAGAAGAATGAGGGGGGATTTGATAGCTGCTTTCAACTACCTGAGAGGTGGTTCCAGAGTGGATGGTTCTAGACTATTCTCAGTGGTAGAAGAGGACAGGACAAGGAGTAATGATCTCAAGTTGCAGTGGGGGAGGTTTAGGTTGGATATTAGGAAAAACTTTTTCACTAGGAGGGTGGTGAAACACTGGAATGCATATTCTAGGAAGGTGGTGGAATCTCCTTCCTTAGAAGTTTTTAAGGTCAGGCTTGACAAAGCCCTGGCTGGGATGATTTAATTGGGGATTGGTCCTGCTCTGAGCAGGGGGTTGGACTAGATGACCTCCTGAGGTCCCTTCCAACCCTGATATTCTATGATTCTATGCTCCTTCTGACCCTGCTACGCAAGTCACCCCTAAAGGGGCAGGTAGGTCAAGGGGCCATGAAGTCAACATTTGCATGTTCAGCGAAATCACTTTTCCCTTCGCTCACTGGTAGCTTGCTCAACAGCACAGAGCTACCCCTCCTCCTTCCCTGGAGACAAAGGGCTTAGCAAGAACATTTGTGAGGCCTGCATGAGGACCCACTGAATTTAGATCCAGCTCGGAACATTGTAACTCAGCCTCATTGCAAGGAAGAAATGGAAACTCCTGCAACTATGTCTGCAGCAGAGGTTGGTTCCTGAAGGAACAGTACCTAATTCTGGGGGAACATTGAGAATCCGTTGGCATGAGCAGGGAGGAGTGCAAATGGCATGCATGTAGTTGTGCACACTATACAGGTAAGACTAATTTTGGGGCAGAAAAGATGGTCAAGTGATAGGGTTACCAGATAGCAACTGTGAAAAAACAGGACAGGGGATGGGGTGGGGGGTTAATAGGCGCCTGTATAAGAAAAAGTCCCAAAAAATGGGACTGTCCCTTTAAAAACGGGACGGATGGTCACCCTACTAAGTGATGGAGATTTGGTTTGCTATTATATTGAGTACTACATGCATAAAATACCTAGAACTGGGTTAGAATTGATTCAAATCCAGGCATTCATCCAAACATAAATTAAACATAATATGAAGGGCAGCAAACAGGGCCTTGAAAAGTTCTGAAGGTATTGGGGCTACTATAATAGGCCCTTTCTAGGCTCAGTATTTTGTTCAATATTCATTCTTTTGCAGTTAAAATACTGAGTGGTTTAAAATCCTGTAAAGAAATCTGTACACTTCTCTGTTACATTTCACTGAGAGATTTTGCTTCTCAGCTGGGAAGGATCGAGGGGGGGGACAGCCTCACAAAGAACATAAGAACAGAAACACTGGGTCAGACCAAAGGTCCATCTAGCCCAGGATCCTGTCCTCTGACAGTGGCCAATGCCAGGCGCTTCAGAGGGAATGAACAGAACAGGTAACCATCAAGTGATCCATCCCCTGTTGCCCATTCCCAGCATATGGCAAACAAAGGCTAGGGACACCATCCCTGCCCATCCTAGCTAATAGCCATTGATGGATCTATCCTCCATGAATTAGCTAGTTCTTTTTTGAACCCTACTTTTTTGAACCCTTCTTGGCCTTCACAACATCCTCTGTCAAGGAGTTCCACAGGTTGACTGTGCGTTGTGTGAAAAAATAGTTCCTAGAAAGCATTATATTTCAAAAAGTTTCTTTCTGGAAGAAAAGGCCTCCTTAGTCATATTTGCTCTTGCACTTCAAAAACATACCTTCCCCTCTTGTTGGTAATGTCACTTTCTGCCTTAGAGTTCAGAGTTTTCTGTTAACTGGGGGGAGGAGCAGCTGTTTAATGAGAATGCAGCCCTTCTTGCTTTTTAAGTGTGCTAAAGGTAGGCAGGAATTGTTGGAAGAAATTTTAAACACGAACAGCAAGACTCAAAAGTTGCCAGATTTCCATCTTGTCACATGTGGTGCTATTTTTTCCTAAGGATAAGTTACATGGGAAAATAATTCCGCTGGTTGCAGTGCAATGGCATTCTGCTGTCTTATTTGTTCCCATGGGGATCAGTTCCCCACGTGTAAGTTCTAAGGTAATGTCTTTGTGAAATGAACTGGAAAACTGCCACCATCTTGGAATCTCTCTGGGAATAAAATACCCAGAATCATTTGGATGGAAAGAGAGAGCACCTTCATCCCGTAGAGGGAAAGTTCAACTCTCAGCCAGCTGAGTGAACTGCTGTACAACAAACCCCGAGAAGGAGACTGGCAGAAAGACATCTCTCTTACAGAAGTTAGTCCATGACCCTCCAACCCTCTATAAATTCCACATCAACTTTTTATTAGAAATGTTCCTATTTTTTTTCTCAACCGTGATGGCAAGAGGATACTAGCTCAAAATAAAGACATAAAAATGTTAACAAAACCCATGCCTTTCATAGCCCAGATTCTCATTTCATGCCACTTGACCAAACTTGGTATAGTGAGGGTGCAGTCGCCTAAATAATGATCTAAAAGCCATTTTGGCTCCACTTCTTGTGTGGATAACAGTGTCTGTTTTTCTTCAGCTCGCTGCCTCGGAGCGGCTGTGCCCCTTTCAGATTGTACACTTCAATGTCAGCTCAAGGTCAAACTGTGGTGAGCTCAAGATGAGATCTGCGCCTCCCTACCCTCTTGCACTGCATCTTCTGAGGGAGCTGGATCCCAGCCTGGCAGAGTATATTCAAGCCAGAAGCTCAGGGCGCAGATTTTCATTTTTTTTGGAGTCAGACTTTGTGGTGGGTGCCATACTGGCAAATGCCTAACAAAGGAAGCAAACAAGGGAAGCTGCTTAGGGAGATTTAGTGATTCAGTGCAACGCCTCTGCAAGCTGTAATTTACAAGGCTTGAAACCTCATTTATGTGCCATTAAAATTTGAAGAGTCAGAAGCCCTTTAGCATTAGATGATGCACTGAACCAGACCAGATACCTGCTAACAAAACACACTAAGGCGAGGAGGAAGCTATGCATATATGTACATTGCTAAAATATGCGAAGACTACACACAAAAACTGGTGCAAAAAATAAGGCATAAAGCATGGACTTTACCATGCTGACCATCACGGGACCAGTGCCACTCTCCATCTACATGAACACCCATGTGATGCCCTCTTTCTCCCAAAGAAAAGAAAAATCAAGACTCCAAACACAATACAAACACAGTTCTTGGAATGTGACACAAAACTCCCTCAGCACACAACCAGATATCAGGTGACATCAGAGCCACTGTAAAGGTTCTGGGGGTGGCTTTTGGATGGATAATATGTCCTCTTTTGGTATTATTTCACCATAAGAATTCATATCAGTGAGAGCCAATGAGTTATTTGCCCTGAGGAGCAAATGTGGAAAATACTGACTCTTTTCTTTAAGTTAATTTTTTGCGGGGGTAAGAACAGATTCCAAAAATCACTTGTCGGAGAAACGATCAATTCTTGTGTCATTTCACAAGGAGAAGGAAGCAAATCCAGTTGTGAGAGACACCAGCACGAGCGATGAATTCAGCCTATAAGGGGAGCACTAACTCCATTGATCTCCCTGCTGCTAGACCCTCACTGAGCAGCATTGGCTCCAGCTGAGCCGAAAACGGCCTGTGAAACCCAGCACCCGCAGAAGAACAGACTGAAAACGGTGTAAAAATACACACACATAATAATACTGGAAAATAATACAGACGCCTACCTTCCAACCTACTCCTCACCCGCCCACCCACCCAACAGCAACAATTCTGACAAGCCTAGCAACCAAAGATTTATGGCATTGTTTTTCTTTGAGTGATAAGGCAGGTATACACACTTAGATGTACTGTATAGGTTATTAAGCATTAAAGGAAAGGTTTACAAAAACCCCACATATCCTAAAGTACTGTTTTAGTTTTTATAAAGAGGTCGGGTGGGGGGGAGAGACACAAAAGATTCTTCATAAATCTGAAGAGGTCATTCAAGAGTCTTCTTTTTATTTTTAGGAAGTAAGCTCAGGGTTAGTATCCTGGCAGCTGCAGCAACTGTGAAATTATTAAAGCATTTGTTGTCGTTCGTTGGATGGGTGGCTGGATGAACTACTTGATGGATTCTTGGGAGGTCTGGCTGGGCTGCTAGTATTTGCCCAGGAAACAGAGGGATGACATCCAAGCCCAGGATATTTGATGACATTTGCAGGAGTAAGGGCCCTTGCTTACAAAAAAAAAAAGCTTTTAAAGGGAGCTGTTGTAGCAGCATCAGCACAAAGCAACTTTCAGCTGAAAAAGAATTTGTATCGTTTTGTACCAGCTCAGCCAGCAGCAGGAACCGTTTTTGGCTCCCTTTGTGGAGCCACGGGAAACAGACTACAAAGATCCTGGCTCAGGTCTCCTCTGTGGGTAATGTACGTTCAGAGATGATGGGGAAGGGTGGTATAAGTTACTTGTCTGTGAGAGAGTATTTTACATGCCAAAGAAGGGGAGGATGTAACACGGTGTGGATTAAACTCTCCTGTTAGTTGCCTTTCATGCTACAGCCCTCTCTGCCTGTCCCTTGGCATATAAATCACACCAGTTCTGGACTTCCTTAGACTCACTAGGGGAAATTCAGAAAGGATGGGGAAGGAGGTGTACGTCAGTAAGTGGGTGGGAGTCTCACAGAAGCAGCCTAGCTGTCTTTGACATAAACCTCCCACCGTAACGAACAAGAAAACAGAAGTTCTTCAGGCCAGAGAGAGATCCTTGTCTGTACACTTTGTAACATAGTACACTTGTACACTACAGTGGCAAGCACTGAAAAAGAACCCTACAGAAATAGGCAGGAATAATCTATTGAGAGGTCAGTAGAAGATGTAAATTAGATTAATTTGGAGTCCCTTAGATTCACTTCTAACTATCCATTGTGCCATCAGAGTGATACATAGGGCTCCTAGCGTGTTAGATCTGCCCTTGGTTTGACTACTAGCTGATGGACTCAACTTGCAAGAGGCAAATATTCCCATTTAATTCCAGTTGCCTATAAACTACTACATCCCCTGCTCCCAGACTACTCACTATTGCTACTGGTCAGTGCTTGCCTCCTGCCCATTTTGCCTGTCTAGCTGCTTGACAGCCAGTACGGTACGCATTTAAAAGAAATGACTTTGCTTCTCAAGAAAAAATTCAGATGCAGTAGTTTACAACGGATCAGCTCCTGTGCCATTGCCCCATGCAGTAAGCCGTACAGTGATATATTAGGACCTGACATGAAATAACATGATTTCCTGTGATACTACAGGATGCAAAGTGCCAGAATATGAAATGAAATTATTGTTTTAGTGATATATTCCAGTAAATTCAAGCTGCATCGACCTGATCTCCATTTCTAGGAGGCAAAGGAATGTACACCTGGCGAGGAATTGTCCCATTTTCCTTCTAGACACGGAGAAGTATGCCTCATTGGGATTCTCTTACCGAAGTGACAGATTAATCCTTTCTGTTACAGTGGGCCAAGACTAATAATAGTGCCCCCTTGACTCTCACTTCACCTCAGGGTCGGAAGTAAAAAAAAAAAAAAAATCCTTTATACTGGAGTCTCCTGACCCAAGTTACCAAATCTCCTTTGAGTAGGCCGTAATCATTATTTCCATAGTGCTAGTATGGTGGCCATTTTGAAGGAAAGTAGGACAACAAAAAGAATCTCCCTGCCTCAAAGAGCTTCTAATCTAAACAGGCCACACAGATGGCAAGCCCAAGGAGCAGGGACATTTAGGGCACGCTTTGTTAGTTCCATTTATGTGTTTTTCCTTTTCCGTTTCCTCACTCCCGCTCTGGATGGCGGGCAGGACGGGGGTTTTCAAAACCCTTCTGGGAGGAGCATATCTGAAGGAGAAAGTATTGTGGGGGAGGGAGGCAAGGAACGTGCGCGTGAGGGTAGCATGTAAAGACACACTTTTGACAGCAGGAGACACAGAAGTTGTGTCTACGCCAGGGGATTTTGGTAAAGCCTTGCAAGGCTTCAGAGCCCGAGCATTGACAACACAGCTATTTTAGAGAACGAGGCTGAGCCCCGCAAGTAGGGCTGGGAGGCTTATGGCTGTGAGCTGTGTAGACTTAGCCCTAGTGAATTGGATAGTTTCTGGCAGTCCTGCTCTGGTGTCAGGTAAACATGTTCTGAGCTCCCAAGCTGCCCAAGTCTTTCTGACACTGGGACTCTCACTGGTGCTCAGACCAGATTTAAATGTGACCTGGTGGAAAAAAAAACCCACAAGGCAACAGAGGCATGTCAAGGATCCCCAAACAATGGTGCTAGCACTGGAGAGACTGTTTAGCCAGAGTTCTCTACTGCAGACAAGGGCAGTTAGTCACGAAGCTTATGTAACGCTGACAGACCCTGGTCGTAGGCCGGTGGGATCAAACCTGGGACCTTAGAAGCTTAGTGTATGTGCCTCTAATACATGAACTAAAAGCCACCTGGCTCTTAGCCAAGGCTGTAGCAGAGTCATCCATCTCTAGCTGGGCTCTCTAGGTGCCACTAGAGGGGACAGAGCAGCACCCCAAGCAGGCCTGGGTTACATTGGGACACAGTAAAGGGGTGTGAAGGGAGATGAATGGAGTGGGAGGCAGGAATTAGGAAGGTGAGGGCATGGAGACTGAACTGAGGGTTTCTGAGTAAATCAGACAACCAAGACTGAGAGAAACAAAAACAAACATTTTAAGGGAAATTGACTGTACAACCTCCCTCTCTCAATGGTGGTTGTTTCCTTCATTTGCTGTTGCTTCAGGCCTTTGCAGCTACAGCCCAGCCCCTCCCTACATCAGATGATGTCTGCACCCAGATTCACACTCCATCTAATCTGTGGGATTAGCCTGCCATATCTGCATGCTACAGGTTGTACGTGTAATCGCTGCAAACCATCCAGGAGAAATTTGTAAACCAGGCAAAACGGCCATGTGCTGAATGCACTGGGTTTGGATTCAGATATTAAACTGAAATATCGAACTCTGCCAAAATGTCTAACAAGATTTCGAAAAAACTTCGCTCTCACTCCAGGAGCTTAACTACCAAGGGATCCGATTTCTTCCACAAAAATTTCCAAAGCTAAAGCTAATACCTCATTTTACTTTTGGCAATGTCAGAAACAATGTCGAACTGAACTTGAAATGCACTCCATTTCCGGAGGGGAGGGGGGAGCTGTGATTTCCCATCACTCCTTTTGACACTAATTATACACCCAAGGCAACTTCATTTGCACTGAGCAGAGTGGCTCAGTGCATGGTGGAGTTCACTCAGCTCAGATCCTTGCACTGCTGAGCGAGTCAAGCATGCACTGTAATGGCAGTCACAGCAAGCTTCTGATATGTTTCTCCAAGACTGGCTTGCTTTCTTCTCCCCCTCTGCCCCTCAACTCCCACTCTTCTTCCCAAAGCATAAAGTCTTTCCGGAACACAATCAGAGATGACTTCCATCTAGTTCCTTCATCAGGCTACATTTGTCACCTCTTCTGCACATTTTGCTCCTTTCCAGTTTAATAGTATTTCATCACAACAATAAAACAATATTTATAAAGCATCCCTCTAGCAGCCTGGCTCAGCCCAGACTTAGCAGGGGCAACACAAACAGTTACACATAGCATCAAACAAAGTCATACAGCATCCAGTTATAAATACACGCTAATTAATAAATACCAAGTGCCCAATAATCTCCTATATTGGCTACTCCAGCATAGGATATGGGAACACCCTCTGAACCTCCATTCAGTGAGTCTTAGGCACGGTTCTGGCAGGTGAAGGGCATTACCTGCCCTGCCGCACAGTCCTGCAGAAGGGGTCCAGTCCCCAGATTAGCAGATCTCATGGGATCCACGAAAGTGTAGGATCAGCATGAAGACAAGGGTCCTCCACTTTGGATCCTGTTTCCATGACTGCCTTCCTGGCAGCACAGCTGTTGTGAATATCTCTACCAGTCAGTTCCCTCAGAATGCACCTGACAGAGGAGGGGTTCGAAATGCAGAGCAGGAAAAAAAATGGGTGAGTCCTGATTTATCCACATTGGTTCCACTGGGTTGTGGGAGGGAAGGTGCTGCAGTGAGCTGTTGTCTCCAGTCAGGGAGCCCCTGGAGAGAGGGTTCCTCAGAGGTATAGAAAGGGAAGGAAAAGTGTAATAGAGATAGTACTCTCCACCTCCCTTTTCCACTTTTCTCCACATCAGACGCCAGGATTCTGTCCCCATCCATCTGTGGAGTAGAGGAGACCACAGAAGCCTAACTAGCCAAACTAAACAGATCAGTACTATTAAGCACGGGGAGGGGTCCAGCACAGAGGCCAGCAGTGACTAAAAGAGAAGAGGCTCCTGAGGTGGAAATGTTAGATTGATGTGGATGTCGAAGAAGCAGCTCTACATCCAAGTGGACTATGGAAAAAGTTCCAACATCTGCTAACCTATGGAACAATAGCTCGCTTGAGAGGTGCAGGAGAGACATCACCATGAGGGACACAGGGAGAACGTCTTGAATCTATATCAGTTGTTTCTTATTAAGGCCTTTACAAATCAACAGGGCCAGTCACAAATCCATCTGCTGCATTGTAAGCAGCCAACATAATGAGCACAGCGTAAGTGGTGACTGATGGGACTTGCTTGATAAACAGGGCCAGTTCCTCAGCATTTGGGGCTGTATAAGTAGGGGCATTGGCAGCAGATCGAGGGACGTGATCATTCCCCTCTATTCGACATTGGTGAAGCCTCATTTGGAGTACTGTGTCCAGTTTTGGGCCCCACACTACAAGAAGGATGTGGAAAAATTGGAAAGTGTCCAGCGGAGGGCAACAAAAATGATTAGGGGACTGGAACACATGACTTATGAGGAGAGGCTGAGGGAACTGGGATTGTTTAGTCTGCAGAAGAAAAGAGTGAGGGGGGATTTGATAGCTGCTTTCAACTACCTGAAAGGGGGTTCCAAAGAGGATGGATCTAGATTGTTCTCAGTGGTAGCAGATGACAGAACGAGGAGTAATAGTCTCAAGTTGCAGTGGGGGAGGTTTAGGTTGGATATTAGGAAAAACTTTTTCACTAGGAGGGTGGTGAAACATTGGAATGTGTTACCTAAGGAGGTGGTAGAATCTTCTTCCTTTGAGGTTTTTAAGGTCAGGCTTGACAAACCCTGGCTCGGATGCTTTAGTTGGGGATTGGTCCTGTTTTGAGCAGGGGATTGGACTAGATGACCTCCTGAGGTCCCTTCCAACCCTGATATTCTATGATTCTAATACAGTAAATCAGCATAACTCCATTGATTTACACTAGCCAAGAATCCAGCCCACGGATTGCATTCAATATTGGGGGCCCATTGCAATCCCTTGGCATCTAAACTAAAATATTTTAAGCCTATACAGTGAAATTACATGAAAACACACTGGGATTATTTTTACCTGGAATCCTCAGATTCCAACCCCTTGCAAACACGAGCTGGGCAATTTTCTTTCTATTTTTAGACATGCTTTGTGCATGTCAGCCACCAAAAGCTCTGCTCCTCAGAACAACGCCTTCAGACAAGTAGACTGTTTCTTATAATTAGACAGCGCTACTAGGGCCACAGTGCACTGGCGTGAGATGCTCAAAGGAGGAGAGGCCAAGGAAAAAGAGAGCCTGGGAGAGAGACACCTCCATCACTGGGTTTTTATTCCACATGGCGACTCTGCAGACACTTACCTTGGCATACAAAGGAAGAGGGAGTTTCTCCAGGGTGGACACGGGCAGTGATGAACACCACTTTCTGCTCAGCTCCAGTCCGCAGGTTTACTGAAAAAAAAAAAATCCTTAAATTGGGTCCCCTATGCAGGACACAAAGGACCATTAATATTAAAGCGTATCCTTTTATTAAAATTGTTCATCCATTATACATGGGGATAATCTATAATTAATGACAGCAGCATTGCTAGCTATTTATATCATGCCCTATGAAAGACAGTGCAACAGCAAGGATCACAAGTCTAATGACACAAAGCCAAGGCTGCAACAACAAAGTTAGTTTCCTTTTTAAAAACAAGATTTACCACAGTGAGTTTAACTGCATTGTAATTGCTCGCTCACTTGTGATAAATGTCCTGGAGCTACAAGAAAAGCAGTGGGGTTCCATTTCCCTTCACATTGTAAAGCCAATTGCAGCCTGCATTACACTTGATACAAGATTTAGCACGGTGCCAAAGGAAGGTAAAGTGCTGGCAAATGACATTTATTAGCATGGACGCTGCTTTCTTTTTCACTGTTTTGGCCCGATTTTGTCTCTATCAAAACATAGACCAGATATATTCAAAATCAGCAGAGTATGCAAAACAAACAAGGACTAGATGCACTGAGGAACACTGGAGAGACTAATCATTTTATAGAAAGCACTTCACCCTGCACTGAAATGCAGTCACCTCTGGGCGGGAACAGGACAGCTACTTAACAGCACATGGCACAACAGTTTCGAGTTGGTAGGGATGACAATTTTACTGTATCCATTTGAAATTACAGACAGGGTGGGAGGGAGCTTTAGTAGTTAGAATGTAACCACCCCGTTAGAATTTAGCCAGGACTCTAAGGTTAACATCTAACTATTCAACCCCTATGTAGGGATAATAAAATAAAATACTTCAAACTATATTGTCCTGACTGTCTATTAAAACTGTAAACTCTGTGGGGCAGAGGGCATGTTTTCTTCAGTTTGCCACAGGGACAGTGCTTACAAACAGGCAATAAAAAATACACTCTTGCAAAAAGGACCATGGGAATTTTGATGACCATATGAGGTCAGGACCTCAGGTACACATCTCATCTAGATCTAAAACACTCAAGAGGGGTAACACTAAAACCAGCAAGACAAAATTGTGACAGACATCTCTGTTTTCAGTTTAAT
Organism: Lepidochelys kempii; assembly: GCF_965140285.1. Lineage (NCBI taxonomy): Eukaryota > Metazoa > Chordata > Testudines > Cheloniidae > Lepidochelys > Lepidochelys kempii. The sequence goes on along the minus strand of NC_136387.1, from coordinate 100,112,992 downwards.
CCATTTCAAGTAGACAAAAAGTTTTAAAATATAAAACAAATAAATCTAAAATTCACAATGAATTTTTAATTACTCTCACACAGAGTATGTACATACAAAACACAGGGAGAGAAATATGGCTCTTCTACTAGCAAGCAAATTGTGAATCCTAATTATTTTTTTTTTAATTTTCTTGTTTACAGACATTCTAATCCCAGCCAGTGGCAAATCTAAACCCACGATGACAAAAAAATAATAATAATCAGTACGTTTTCCGTTCTTCTCTGGAGGCAATTGGACCAGAGACCATAGCAGGATTCTTTTATATTTCTTTAGTCCCTCTAAATGTCCTACAGCTGTCCAGCCTGCAACCCAGCCATCAATTCAGTCTTTGATATGCTAATGTCACTCCTCTCTGGTGTGTTTTTGAGCCCCAGAAGCAGAGAAATAGAAGAAAGAATGTCTCTGACAAAAGTAGCAGCTGGTGGGGGCAACCCTGTCTGCAGAAGAAAAGTGGGAGGCAGCAGAAAAGAATGCAAGAACATCAGCTAGAACCTGATGACCACCCTGTGTCATTAGCATTAACACTGAGTAATGCAGGAGGAAGGAGATAAATCAGCCCCCAACTCTGTCAAGTGAAAAGAGAAGCCCAGGATATCTCCTGTAACTAGAGCTGCATTTTCTTCTATTTAAAAAAAATGTCTAGCATTAAAGAGGCAGATACTCAACTCAGTATATACAACCACGGCTAATCACACAAAAATAAAAATAAAATTGAATGGTGTTGACAATTTACACCAGGTAAGACTCTGCCCCATGCTTTTGAGATGACATACATAATACTTTATATAATATATACACACACACACTTTCTCTATATATAATTATTATTAAGATTAGTAGATGATTAATTTTCCTCTAATGCTGGAAAGATTCTTCCCCATTTGGGGCCTGATCCAAAGCCCACTGAAAGCAATAGAGACATTGCTTTCAAGCCCCATAAAATGTCTTTCACTCCTCCTCCATACACATTAGGGAGGGTCAGTACTGCGTGAGCTGCAAAGGACGGGTTAATTCCTTACTACATGGAATTTGGTAAATAACTTCTTGAAATATGACAGGTTTCAGAGTAGCAGCCGTGTTAGTCTGTATTCGCAAAAAGAAAAGGAGTACTTGTGTCACCTTAGAGACTAACCAATTTATTTGAGCATGAGCTTTGGTGAGCTACAGCTCACTTCATTGGATGCATTCAGTGGACATGAAATATATTGTAATATACTTGAAATATATATTCTTGAAATGTATTTATCACAGGGAATATATACTTACACATTTTCATGTTAATTTCTATACAGATTTTCTCTCATTTTATGATTAAATTGTCAAGAGCAAAAACATATTAAAAAAAGTCCTCACTTGTGATCTTAAATAATACCTTGGAGTACTCATATAGAAAGCACTTTTTAAAACCAATTTACTTATTTTATTTGTGTTGTTTATCACTGTTAGGTGTCTGGTTAGTTTAGTTTTGTTTACAGTCTGTTTCACTCCTCACTGTTTGCGTTGCAGAACCTGCAGGAAAACATCTAAACCGAAATCCCACCACCCTCCCACTAGAACAGGGGTGGCCAACCTGAGCCTGAGAAGGAGCCAGAATTTACCAGTGTAGATTGCCAAAGAGCCACAGTAATATGTCAGCAGCCCGGCCGATCAGCGCCTCCCCCTCCCTCCCGATCAGCTGTTTCGTGGTATGCAGGAGGCTCTGATGGAGAAGGGGAGGAGCGAGGGCCCGGCCGGCTCAGGGGAGGGGGCGGGAAGGGGTGGAGTAGGGCCAGAGCCAGGGGTTGAGCAGTGAGCACCCCCCGGCCCATTGGAAAGTTGGCACCAGTAACTCCAGCCACGGAGTCGGTGCCTGTACAAGGAGCCGCATATTAACTTCTCAAGAGCCGCATGTAGCTCCAGAGCCAGAGGTTGGCCACCCCTGCACCTGCACTAGAAAGTCATGACGTTATCTTTTATAAACATTTTTCTTAAAAATTACATTTTGGAAGATTGTCTTTAAAAGTAACTTTTGGGCTTAAGCATATTGGTATTGTCTTTTAAATGCGGCTAGTGCTTGTGACAGATGCTGGCTAGTTAGCTGTGGAAAGCACATTTCTCTGTTTAACAGATCCAGCACAAGATGCAGGCTCACCTGTGCTACCCTCTAGGTATGCCTGAACTCTAACCTGGAAGAGACATGATGATTCGGGAGACACAAGTTCAGTATCCATCGGCCTGTTCAATAGTTCAGCTTCCCTTCAGAGGCTGGCAATCAGGGGACCAATTAGGGTTGATGTGGACACCTGTCCACAGGTTACTGGACTACGAGTGCCATACCTTTTTCTTGTAGTCCATCCAACAGCTGTCAGATAGCAAAGACAAGAGACTGACATTTGGGTTCAGACCTAACACCCATAGTCTTGAGAATTTCAGGCTGGGATCTGAACTTTATATACCTGAGGCCCATATCTAATAACAGCTTTCATTCTTTTCTGACCTTGGGTTGGAATCAGAGCAGCAATTTACACCTGAAAATCTCACCGTAGATGGTGCTGTCCCAGGGCACTCCCTTCTGGCCTGTGACCCTGTAGGCCCTTAAAGGAACCCTCCTGGTCCCAGACCCTTAAAAGGAGCAATGCAACAATGGTTTGTGATGGCCCTATACCTTCCCTCTCCCATACACCAACTCTTCCCCAGACCACGTTCCTCTCTCCCAATGATTGCTTCAATTGCCTGTCGGGAGACATGGAACAGGGTAACTACCCTCTCTAGCCTTAAAGGGCCAGTACCCCGTTACACATGTATCACATTACCAATCCCCAATACAGCCAGTCCCACCACCATTTCTATGTTTGTATGGATCACATATTCTCAGTCTTGTAACTTTCCCAAGTTGTATCTTGCAAACACTGAAACACAAATTTTACACTTTAAAATAAGTCCAGTTTTTGCAACCATGGAGTTCTCCTTAACCCACGCAGTGATAGTATTTTCCACTCTCTCTCTCTTTCAGTGTGATACTTAGTCATCTTTTTTGAAAGGCAGCTATTGAGCAACAGACTTCAAGGCAAAATGAGTGAAACTGTATCTGGTCCTGTCTTTACTGCTATTTGATACAGCTACCCAAAAAACAAATGGCCTTCCTTTAAACTTCAATCTTATATTGTGAATCCTCCCTATTTTGGAATTGCAAAACTCAAAATTAAAATTATAGAGATTTGAAAGGCGTGACTTGTTTAGCAGATGCCAGAGTGTTTAAGAAGTTCAAATAAAGAAAAGCAAGGTTTCTTTCGCCATCACTTCCCGAGTGCACAGAGTTCAACTTTCAGCTGCTTTCAACTACCTGAAAGGGGGTTCCAAAGAGGATGGATCTCGACTGTTCTCAGTGGTAGCAGATGACAGAACAAGGAGTAACCGTCTCAAGTTGCAGTGGGGGAGGTTTAGGTTGGATATTAGGAAAAACTTTTTCATGAGGAGGGTGGTGAAGCACTGGAATGGGTTACCTAGGGAGGTGGTGGAATTTCCTTCCTTAGAGGTTTTTAAGGTCAGGCTTGACAAAGCCCTGGCTGGGATGATTTAGTTGGGGATTGGTCCTGCTTTGAGTAAGGGGTTGGACTAGATGACCTCCTGAGGTCCCTTCCAACCCTGAGATTCTATGATTCAAGGCTTTGTAAATGCACAGCACCAAATTTAGAAAATTTATAACAGTAAAATTAAATGGCAATATAGCCACTGGAATGTATTTTCATTAAAGAGAAAAAGAGTTGAATTATTACTGCAGATTTGTTTTCATTTTTCACTGCAGTGTTATCACACCATTATCCACAAGAGACAGCCAAAGTTTTTCAAATCCACTCTGAAAACCACCACCACCACATGTAAGAATGGGTGCTTTTGCCCCGGTGTGAGCTGAAATCACCAAATTGTGTTCCACTGGTTGTTATTCCCAGTTGTTCTCTTTGCTTGCAGTGTTGTGGCAGGCCTCGCTACCCATGCACATTCCTCTCCTACCTCTCATGGCTGCACTCTTGTTTGAAGAAAAAAAAAATATCCTTAAATAAAAACATGTGCAGGCCTAGGGTGGCCAAAGCCAACCTAAACAATGTTAAAATCAACAGCTGCTCCAGCTTTAAACTATTCACTTGAGTGATAGGTTCAGCACAGAACAAATGTTCTACTCAAAAGAAATCCTGGTGGACTCTAGCTACAGACAAAGAATTATGTAGCATGTATATGAACAAATATACTGATAAACAGGGGTGAAAGTAACTTAAAGGATTTACCAGTACTCCGGAGTCCTGAGCAGGGGGTGTGTGGCCTTGACCAGAAGAGACGGGGCCTTTAAATAACCGTACCCTTTAAGTCATTTAAAGGCCGCAGGGCTCCAGCTGGGAGCCCCCAAGCTTTTAAATTACCCCCAGAGCTACGAGCTGCAGAGGCAGCTGGCAGCCCCGGGGCTCAGGAGCGATTTAAAGGGCCACTGGCTCCGGCCGCCGCTACTGCAGCAGGGCTCCAGGTCGTTTAAATCACTGCCGGAGCCCTGCCGCCACTACCCCAGGGCTCCGGCAGCGGGGCTCGGCGGCTGCTTTAAAGGGCCCAGGGGTCCAGCAGCTGCGGGGAGCCCGGGGCCCTTTAAAGTGCCAGCCTGGGAAAGGCGGTTCAGTCTGGCACGGTGTACTGGCTCTTGCCAGTACACCATACCAGACTGGACCGGCTTACTTTCACCTCTGCTGATAAAGGACCAGTTTCCAACTGCTCCTGCCTTAGTGCACAAAGGAAAAGAGGGAGGTCAGACTGGCAAACTCCAACTTGCACATCCACACAGGGGCCAGCCCCTGCTGCTTGTACCCCATTCTGTCAGTACAAGAAGGGAGTGTTAGTGACACCAACGCTGCTACATAATCCACTAGGAATGAGGCAGCATAGCCAGGACACAGGCGATCTCTGCACCAGCCACACCCATTACGGCAGGGAGCACATGCTCACTCTTGTAAAGGGTGCAGCCATTGCCATGCCTGATTATCCTTCTGCAGTGCCTCAAAGAGGATTCTTTCTGCTTGTGAAGAACATCTCCAGGAGCTATGGCGGATGCAGTGGTCCCCTGAACCTCAGCCACCAATGAAAACATGGCTTTGAAGCCAAAATAGGTATATGGTTAAACTAGAGATGGGCCTTGAGCCACGAGGCTGGATGCAGATTCTTAATTCACCGAAGTGTGGGAATAATTTCCTGATGCCAGGTCAGACCACAAGAGCCAGAATTCAGCAAAGAGGCTGGTGTATGGGAGATTTCCACCTCAGAAGGATTCAGATTCACGGGAGATGGTCATAGATGTAAAAGTTACACATGGTATTAAGGCTGACAGAACCAGACGAAGGTGTAGAATATGCTCTCTTAGTCCCTCTTCTAAATTTTACCTCAGGTTGCTGCCTCAGAAAAACCACAATTGGACACCATCAACAGACTCAGAAGAAAAGCCAAAAACTGAATCTTCATGGAAAGCAAACTCCCCTCCGGGGCTGAAGAGAGGGCGGGGGGGGAGGGGGGGAGTAAGGTGGGGACAGTTGTACTAAGGCCATGAGCTCAGGGAAGCTCCCCAAATGTCTAACTTGGGTGAAATGAGAGAGCTAGGGGCCCAGTGAATATGACCTACTGAGGCCCCAAATTTCTCTCAACAGTTATGCTTCCTTCCCTTGGGCATGGAACTGGGAGTCCTAGGAGATCTGCATCTATTACCCGTGCCACCACACTCCCACTGCATTGAATTTGCACAAATCATTTAATCTATCAGTGCCTGAGTTTCCCACATCTAAGATACGGGTAATGATACAAAGATCTGTGGAAGAAAAGCAACACAAGCCTTATTATTAGAGGTGGCCCCTCAAAGTCAAGGCTGAGATGCATTGGTGGGACACTGTGGGGAAGTTCTCAGTGCCACGACCCACGCTTTACCTCTTCCATAGAAAAGCAGAAGTCCACAGTCACCAGGGCTTTGAATCTTTCATCAGACTGATTGTCACATTTCAATTAAAGACACGTGTATACATTTTTGTGTAGCCTTTTTGAAACATGGGCTGTCGACAAAATAACCTAATACTACACTGTCTGAGTCGCCAGTACTTTGAAGTATAAGCTGGGCTGTTGCAAGTGTTTTGTACTCAAAATATGGTTAGTTGGAAACACTAGTAAGGTCTCCATGGAGTGAATAAAACCCCATCACAGTAAGAAGAGTCTAATCCAAAGCACACCACTGTATTACATTTCACTCCACCGCCTCTGCGTCCCACAGAACTACTGTAACATCTGTCTCAAAAGTTAACGCTGATCTTATTGTTGTCCTGACTGCCTGGTCTCTACCTCATTAAACTACTTTAACAGCATTTACTGTACTCTGGTGTTTCCTGAGAGACCAGATTAGCACCTAATTCCATTTATTTTTTTGTTATTTCTGGTCACAAATGTCATTTCAGGCAGACCTGCGTGTCTCAGCAACGCTCTCAGCAAGAGAAAGCAATTTTGGCCAACCTTGAATCGCCCTGGGCTTGGTAGGGTCAAGGAAGCACAAGCTTGTTGTGCCTGTTCATACTTTGTTCGGAGGCCTCCTCCCACAAGCTTCTTTCCTGACATATTGGCTGAACTGCGTAAAGAAACCTGCGGCCGTGGGCTGCATTAGGTGAAAATGATCCTACTTGGACTGCAGGCACACACGCGCAAGGACTGAACCACGCTTTTCAAAGGACTGCTGCCAGCATTTTCGCTTTTCTATTCTCTGTTGAAGGAAGTGGGGTTCTAGGTTTCGAGCCTGGAAACAGGGCATCTGCCAAAGTGCAATTCAGTTCCTCAGCCACAGACAGTAACTCCTGGTTGTCAGCCAAGCCAAGTAGAGGCTCGAGGATGCGCCCTCCCCACTGTCCATTTTCTCCAGGCTCACCTGCCGTTCTGATGTCTTTATCTCTTCTCCTAGAACAAATAAAAACAGGAGCAAAACCTTCTCATTGTCTCATGACAATTTCGGTATTGCCTGCTTCCAGTCAGGCCCGAAATACCATAGCATCTCATGCTTTTTCAGATCTTCTGCCCCCACCTGGAACCCAGCAAAACATAGGCCCATGCTGATGAAAAATCTATTTTATAAAAAGTAAATTGAATGTCTATAAACCCTCCCCTTTCCCAAACTCTCCTCACCACTCAAAAGGTTACGTTTCAGTTCTGGAGACGCTGGCGCTCTCTTGATTTAATTACAATAGATTGGCCTATTGGTGTGTACTTTCACCTACGAGAGACAAGCTGGGTGAGGGAATAGCTTTTATTGGACCAGCTTCTGTTGGTGAGAGAGACGAGTGACCTGAAGAAAAAGCTTGTCTCCCTCACCAACAGAAGTTGGTCCAATAAAAACTAATACCTCACCCACCTTGTTTCACTAATATCCTGGGACCAACATGGCTACGACATGGCCTAACCTAACTCCTGGCATGGTACCAAGCTATAAAGCGTGGATCTTGACCCATCCTCTCCAAAGTTTAGGTGCAGAATTTCCGTCCAGAGCTCTGTGGTTTGAGCATTGGCCTGTGAGTTCAATCCTTGACAGTTGTGAGTTCAATCCTTGAGGGGGCCATTTAGGGATCTGGAGCAAAAATTGGGGATTGGTCCTGCTTTGAGCAGGGGGTTGGACTAGATGACCTCCTGAGGTCCCTTCCAACTCTGATATTCTATGATTCTCTCAGCTTACTATGGCCCTATCAGCATGTTCTGAAGTTCCGTTGAATTCAAAGGCACTTAAGCATGTTCTGAATTTAAGCATGCACTTAAATGCTTTGCTGAATTGGGGCCTATGTAGAAAAAGCTCTCTCTGAGATCGTTATTGCAACATCATTTTAATCTTGGGAGAGCATTCTACCATTTATCCCCTATACACCATGTTGTTCCCAAAACAACTTCTTTTTACATTTCTCTTAAAATCAAAGCTGTTTTAAAGTATTATTTAACCCCTTTACTCTGGCAGCATAGAAATTACCAGGACCATTACAATGGGCCTGTGAGAGTGTGCGCTTTATTGATGTGTACACTGACCTAATATCAAATGGATTCTGCTGACCATGGAAAAATACAAATTGGGTATTATATTTGCATGCTACTTTTATTGTGCCCTTGTGTCTTCGTAGAAAGATAAAGTTTGGGCTAATAAAAATAAAACATTTCTGGAGCTCATATAAGCAAATGTTTATGTAGGCATGTAACAAATTGGTTTGTCATTTAAGGGAACATAAATATCATTATAATCATCCTTAGGCAAAATAGGTTGGTGGCTTTTGCTTAGCTTTCAGCTTTCATTTGCAAATCAATTTAATGTAGCACAGTGTCTCAAAGACAGGATGTCGCAGGGTTAATACTTTTCCTTGTGTTCTCCCCCTGCCCCTTACTCTGAGACCTGGGAGTTGGACTCGCTTGAGTTCAGAGCAAATTAAATATATTCTAGTTAGAAAGAGAGAAAAGGAGCATTTAGATGTATGTTATGTGTGAGAATCCTACTGGGGCGCAAACAGAGGAAAAGACCCCTCCCAAAGCATTCTGAAGGTAGAGGCTGAAAGAGTTAACCACAGACCTTTGTGCCACTACGGCTCTGGATGTGTAATGCACATATGATCTCCTTGCCTAGATGCTTCTTTCTTCCTTCACTTCTTTAGTCTTTTGGAACAATGCCTCTTTCATCCCTTCTGACAACCAATGATCTCCACCAGAATGTGGCAAAGTGAACTTTGGTGACAGTTTAACTAGGCAAAGACGATGCAACAGCCTGAATTCTATTTACCAGAATGACTTGACCTATTAAAATCCAGACCAGTGCACCAGTTCCATTCCCCTTCCTTGCCACTTTCCCACTCCTCCCCTCCCACTTTATTCCAAATGGCAGGCTATTTTGGAGGGGTGCTCTGCGGAGGGGAGGCTATGTAAAATTGCTTCAACGTTAATGCTCGATTGAATTTTCAACTTAATAGCCCAGTGCGGGGATATGATTGTAAAGCAAAAGGCCAGAAATAGCTCCTGGTAAAAATTTTCTGAAGCGAGTTCAAAGAACACCACTTAGCTGCTTGGAAAATCAGAAATGGCAAAGGATTGTTTAGCAGGTTCTCCTCACCCTCCCCAAACCCATTTTTTTGTTTTTAATCTTCATGAAGTCTTGGAAGCAAACATTTTTTCTATCTGGGCTTCATGACGCTGTCATGCCTGATACTCCTCTAAGGAAGGGAAATTAAACAGCATGCAAAGACTGCTAGTTTATAAGTATATGTTTTTTTTTCCAAAACAGGGCTTTGCATTTAGATTATTCATCCACATCTGAACTTTGGAATGTAAAATCCCATGAAGAGGGAATAGAAAACAGGAATATGAATAACATATTATTTGACTCAAATGGCCAAGGGGATGGCAACTTGCAATTAAGGTTGCAGACAGTAGCATTTAATGTCACCTACCTGCATCACTATCATATAACCATTTAGGAGACAGGGCCACAGCCTGCTTTCTTTTTCCCTTTCCTGCTATGATATTTATAAAGTCAAGTTGTAGTGCAGATAAACCCCTTCCTCTCCAGAGACCAAGGGAAGGCAGTAAATTATGGGAAGGCTAAGTGGTACATCAAATGTCTCTCCTCAAAGCCATATATCATCTTGTTAAATTTAATGTATAATCCCAGAACCCCAGAAATCATTCCAAGAATCACAGAAAATGCAGAAGTGTCCTTCAAGTGATATAGTACAAGAAAGTAAAGTCTACCTACAGAAAAACATTCTAGCCATGTTTTGCTAAAAGTCTCTACTTCACATGGGACGCACTAGACATCGTCCCCTAAAGCACAGCACAGTGGGCATTCACCTTTTCTGCTTGGACATATTGATATAACAGATGTACATTTTTTTGCAATATTAAACCACAAAATGAACCAAAAAAAAAACACTTCACCTATTTAAACAAAAAAAATCACCCAGTGTTCTACTGTCCCTTTCAGTGCAGATCCACTGCTCCAGTTACCACCAATAATAACTCTTTCCACAAGAAGATCCCCAAATGCTTTAATGGGGCAGAGACTGGTTTTTTAGTCTGTGTTTGTAAAGTGCCTAGCTCAGTGGGGTCTTGGTCTATAACTAGGGCTTCTAGGTGCTACAGTAATAGAAAATATAATAGATTACTAATAATGATGATGAACTAAGCCTCACAACCCCACAGTGAGGCACAACCCCCCACAGAAAGTCTGTGACAGTTTCAGAAATGGAACTTATACCGCTCGAGTCCCTGCATTGTCCCTTATAACCACAGGGCCATCCTTCCCTTTTGCACGTACAATTGCTGCCCATGTAGGATCCTGAGTTCCCTAGTACAAAGATCATCCAGGCTACAATACACATGCAAGAAATTCCCATTTGTGGCTAGTCTCAGTTCCCTGCCCTTTATTTCATTTGTGTCTTTTATGTGGTTTTTAAAATGGGGACTGAGAGTGGATGTCTGGTAACCAAGTGCTGCGAGGCAGCGCGGCATCGGCTCTCCTAACTGTTGGAGGCTAAAGCCAGATTTGGCTGCTCCAGGTGTTGTTTCGTTGAAAGATGAGGGTTATTTACTGCAGAAAGAAAAGTTACATTCTCATGAGCATAGGGTATATTGCCAGCCAGAAACAGACAGGGCAGTCTAGTGGTTGGAGGAGGAATATGACAGTCAGGACTTCTTGCTTCTGTTATTTCCAGTTCTGCCACTGATTTGCTGTGTGACCAGAGTGTTTGAATTTAACCATGCATTAAATGAGGAAAATCATACCACCTCAAAAGAGAAAACAAAAGTCTAATTAATTAGTACTCAAAAGCCCCCTGAGATTCTGAGATTTAGGGCCCTGGCCATTCCTAATGGCTCTTTGTGCCATTCCAGAAAAACACTTGTACAAAAAACACTTCAAGTTGCCTTAAGACAGCAGCTGAGGATGCCCCTGACAAGGGAGCTGCACTTAGCCCCCTTGGTGTAAGGAATATTTTAAGGATGGCAGGGAGTATGTCATGTGTAGAAGAGGGTTAGGCCAGAGCAATGTGCTCCTGCAATCCTGGAAGGTGGCTCCACGGACAATCCTGGCTGGTTATCCACTGGCACATTAGAGCAGGCCTGAGGCTGCTCTACCATGTGCCAGAAGTCAATTTTGCCCCTTTGCGGCCCCCAGGATCAGCGAGGAGGAAAGTTGATTGAAATCCACATAACACCCCAGACCCATCCAGATAAGCCAACTGTAGGGATCTGTTCCGGAAGAGACCATGGCAGTGCAAAATATTCATCATTACATTGCGATCAATAAGATAGCTGAAATTGCTTTCTGTATTCCTACCTTTCAGACACTGATTTGGAATGACATGAACTTCTATGAAGCATGCACTTAATGAAATACTGAGTGTGGTTACACAGACATATAAAAGGAGCCTGAATAACTGCACACCCACCAGATTAGCACCTGCATGTTAATGGATGGGGAACATGTGGTATTCTAATTATTTTTGCCTTGTATTGGATCCTCCTTGCAAGGAATGAGTGGTATGGACAGAGTTAAACAGAACAAAACCGTCACTGCACAAGACTCCAGGAGAAAGCAGTGATCCCCCCAGCACGAAAGCGAGAGGTGTGCTGCAGAAGAGTTCCACTTCCCTTGAACTATGACTGCATATTCTCTGCTAGCCAAGTGAGTGGTCAATAAAAAACAACCTGCTGAAATTAGATTAATGGGTGGCAGTGTTTCTCAAACTTGAGGCTGGCCGCTTTTGGGAAGCTCTGACCTTCTTCCAGAAGAGGCTCAAGCCAGCACGAAGAAAAAAGGCAAAAGAAAAAGATTGTTCTCTTTTGTGCTTAGGATTTACCCAAACCAGAATTTGGTATTAAATGTTTAGCACTGAATACTAAATGCTCAGTGGATGGTCCCTCATTAGCTGAGTCCAACGATGAAATGACTCAGCAAGAAAGAAAAATAGCAGACCGTCCTCAGCCAGGACTAAAACAAACCCCTCTTATGCACCATCCCCACCACTAATCCAGAGGTATGTTTGCTCTCTTTTGTCAGACATGGAGTCTGCTCTCTGAGTAGCGCTCTTAAGGTAGCTGCCAGAATTCCATCATCTGACTTTATCCCCACATGCAACATTTCCGAAGGGCCCGTTTCTCCACTTCTACACAGTGTAATTTCACTGACTTCAATGATGTTACATCTGATTTACACCAGTGTAAGAGACAGGAGAATCAGGATCAAATCTCCATTCTATGATGTATGGCAGATTATATCTGGATTTTTATAGACCCCGATCCCAAGGTTGGCAGAGAAGAGCTTAGCTTTCTCCTGGTACAGCAGTGGACCCCAAACTTTTTACCTTGTGCCCCCCCTTACCTTTGTCTGCACCTCCCCACTCCTACCCCCCCCCCCCAGAGCCGGGTGTAGGGGACATGGACAGAGGTAAGGGGCCAAGGCTGAGGGCCAGCAGCCAGGGCCCTGGGTGCGGTGCCGACAGCGGAGGTGGGTGGCACTCCCTCCCCGTCCCCATAGGGGCTGACCCAGGCCCCAGCCATGCCCCCCCTTAACATTCCTCGGTGAGTCAGCTTCCCATTAGGGGGCCGTGCCCCACAGATTGGGGACCTCTTCTCTACAGTGCACAGAATGCAATGCTGGGCCAGCCATGGGAAATGAATTAAGTCCCCCCAGCACATTGTCAGTGGGATGTGTGGGTCAGTTTGGAGAGGACCGTCACTTGTGGAGTGTCTTAAACTGGTGTAATTTACACCTTCATCCCGCCCCCCCCCCCTTCCTCAGTGAGTAAATTACACTCACCACCGAGGGTGGCACCTGGTCTGGCAGTGAGTGGCATGGAGGATCTCCAGGGAGAGGGGCAGAGCTGAAACGAAAACAAGGTGGTAGGTTTCCCTTCCTGTCTGGCCCTGGGCTGCAGTGAGCCAGGCCTTCTATCTTTACTCCAGACACTGGCTGAGGGAAGCCCTGTTATATTTTTTTGTCCATTAAAGCGACAAACAAAATGCCTGCCCCTTAAAGGGGCAAGGGAGTCATGCTTGTCCTTTGAAGGTCCAAAGAGAGATATAACAGGGCTTCCCACATCAAAAGTTCTTTTCACTAACTTTCCTCTTTTACAGCAAGTCCACCATAAAGGTGTTTAAACTCCATCAAGGTGTATGGGATCTTTTCCTGCTCTGACAGGGCTGTCATACGGGATAATATACTGTCTTCCTCACAATGGGCTAACAAAGGGTCCTCACACAGATGTGATTCCTCCTTACAATGATGGTAAACAGCACATTAACTTTGTGTGCATGCCAGTGTCTGCAAATTCTATGTAACTGTCCTTTCTGTGCCATAATTAGTTAGCAATATCTTTCAGAGGGGCATTTAGTCTGAATAGTATATTGTAGATCTAAACCCATTCACATTTATATTACACACACCCCTTAAAAGTTGTGTGAGCATCATAAAACCTGCCTTGCCAGCAAGCTGTATTTAAAATAGATATAATCTCCCACAAACCTACAGAGAGATTTTAATTAAAGTCAAAGGACCCTTTAACAGAGAGAGAGAGAGAGACAAAAAATCTAGCAGAGCTAGAATTAATTTTAAAAATGCTCCATTTTGAAGCCGAATGGATTGTTCTCAGCCATCATGTATTTAAAGGATGGGGCATGTCAAAGATGGGAATGTCAAGTGAGAGATGCTGTGAAACCCCAAAGGACAGGAAGGGTGTCGGAGAACCAGACACTGCAATTTCTGGAGCAGAACTATTTTGCTGCATACGTCATGTTTGTGCCTGTCCCAAGTTATCCAGGAAAACCTCTGTATTCCCTTTCACATTAGAGCTGCCAGAGACCTTTTAACTCACCTAGTCCATCCTCCTCAGACCAGTGCCCAGTTTCCTTGGAAAACTGTTCCAAGTCTCATCCTGAGCATATTTTTCCTGCTCTCTAGACAAAATGTTCCTTTGTTCAATTTTATCCCATTACTTCTATTAATATCTTGTTGGGACTCATACCCTCTCCTTCAATAACCTCTTCTCCTTCCTTGATGTTTACACCCTTAAATATCATCCTGAGCATATTTTTCCTGCTCTCTAGACAAAATGTTCCTTTGTTCAATTTTATCCCATTACTTCTATTAATATCTTGTTGGGACTCATACCCTCTCCTTCAATAACCTCTTCTCCTTCCTTGATGTTTACACCCTTAAATACTTCTAATCTGTCGCCTCTTGCTCAGGCAATGAGACATTCCAGCGAAGCTAAGTATTTTTCTTGCATTCACCCTTTACCACACAGACCGACCACTAACCGACTCCAGCATTACAGTTCCTACATCCCTATGAACTGTCCTACACCCCAGTTTTGTCACAGTCTCTTGGAGGAACCCCTTCAATGTGCCAGACCCCCAAGGGGTCTCACTCTTTCTTCAGGGAAGTCCACGCAGCCTCACCATCTCCTGAGACTGAACCTCTGGGGCTTCAGCACTCCTGCTTCACACCGCAAGCTCTGCTCAGCAAGTCCAGCTGAGACAGACTCCTGGTTAGAGACGTGTAGACCCATCAGGGACTAATGCACCTCACCCAGGATGTGCAGTGACACTCAAACCGCATTTTGAAAACAGTTGGGTTAATCAGTCAACTGGAACACAGCATTGGAAGTCCTTAGGTTAGCCCAGAGAAATTGAAGTTAAAGCATAGGTCAGTCTGCTCAGCCCACAGCAGTTCACCAGCCAAAGCACAGTGCATTCCATTTACAGGCCCTGGGTCTCCTTGTCTTCCTTCCTAAATCAGTTCCCAGGTGAGAGCGCTCAGGCTCCTTCCAGAAGCCAACTCTTCGTCCCCCCACCTCATGCCTTCCAGTCCTTTGTTCTCAAGTGAGGTTTTTTATTCAGTTTCCCTGCTGAGAGGTGGGGAAATCCTCCTCTCCCTGGGTCACTGGTTGCTAGGTGTCACTGTTCTGGTGACTGGGGCTTTTCCATTGTCTTCTCTTTTGATGGGACTTGGCTAGGGTTACCATACGTTCATATTTTCCTGGACATGTCCGGCTTTTTGGTTCTTAAATTGCTGTCCAGGAGAAATTTTTAAATATCTAAAAACACCCCCCACCCCGTGGAGTGTCCTCTTTTTTGAATGTTCCAATATGGTAACCCTAGAGTTGGCCTCAGCCTGTCCTTTTTAAATGAACTGCTCAGGCCACTAGGCAACACCCCAACTTCCCACATATCTTTTAGCCTGCCCTGAGAGCAAACTTAGTCCCGCCCCCTTGCACTGGGTAGCTATGCAGAGCAGAGGGGAAAGTGAGGTACACATAGGATTCATAAAAAAATACAAAAGGCTCAATGCTTGGGCCAGAGCTAGCATCCCTTTCTTCTCCTACCATACACTTTACATTCTCTTAGCCATGACATTACATTCTCTAGCCTTTTCCACAGCATAGGAAAGACATTCTTTTGCTTGAGATCTGTCTCGGAGAAGATGTGCCACAGAGCTCAGTTTCACCCAGGCATAATATCTGCTGCTGGAGGGAGTTCTTGTCATCTCTGCAATAAGTTTTCATCTTGTAACAGTTCACTGATGTGGGATGATGATGGGGCAGTTGGCTCTTTATATGGTTCAGCATCCTTAGCAATTTCCTAGGACTCTAAACTGGTATTTAAGTGGCTATACTGCTTCTAGATGGCACCTAACCACAACGCTCCCAGTAGAGAACACAAATGAAAGCAATTACTCATAATAAGTCATGTGGTTGTGCTGGATGCCCACGTGTATCAGTTTCTTCAACTGCAAGAACTGGGGTTACCCAATATTAACCACGTCTTGACACTCATTATTCCTTTTACAGAGCTCTGAAAGTTATGTTTTTGTATCCACTGGCCAACACCAACCTGCATGGCTATAGCAGATACATGCAAAGTTGGAAACATCTTTGGTCAATAAGTTCCCATGTAAATCTCCGAGCAGGAACATGAGACCATAACTCCTAGTTTCCAATAGAACCACTGTAAAAGTGACTTAAAGCATTAATACACATATTTATTAGTGAATGTAAATTGAATTATGGTTTGCCCTTTCCAATAAAAAAAAAATAAAACAAAGGTCTCTTCAGGGAAAGAGGGCGAGAAAGGTTAAACAAACGATGAAAGTCAAAGTCAATCCATTCTAATCAAACTTGATAAATATGTAAATTACAGCAACTAAACAGTTGGCTTTGACAAATGACTCCTGTGTAATGGATTTTTTGTAGAAGTAAGGCTACAGTTCAACTGTTTCACTGTTTTCTTAAAAGCCTTATGTTTCACATTAATATAAAGTGAGAGTCAGTGTTCACACTGGGAATTAGAACAAGCAACTGTAGACAGCAGGTAACTTCCTAGGAGGGTGCTGTGATCTGATCTGGTGGCATCGCTTCCATCAGTATTGCCACAGAGCCTGGTGGTGTTTTATTAAATGGCTTGGCCTTAAGGAGCTGCCTGATGCCAAGAGACCGATAAAACCTAGACCTCACCACTATGGTTTTATCTCTGGTCTTTTAAAGGCGATATTGAAGGAGCACATACAATTCAAAGTGGCAGCAGCATGCGCTAGAGAGAATCTGTGAAATCACAATAGTTATAGAAAGGAAAATAATATATAAGAAAAATTTCAAGCTTTCATACCTGTCCCCACCATCTTATCTTTGATACCTATTAAACTCTCTACATTTTATAGTAAATCCGTCACCATCTAGGTATCTAGGTACCTCACTCCTGTCTCTGCAAACATCCCATTTCCATTGCTTCAGCTGTACATTGTCTGTTTAGATTGCAAGCTCCCCAGCACAGGATCCTGCTGTGACGTTGCACTCCATATGCTTTATGAATGTGAATATGATGTCACTGCAATATGCTTTATGCAAAAGGTCTCTTGTAAAGTATCATAACAAAGGTTATAACCTACTGAATATATTCATCCTATTTGTATGAATGTATTATTCTTGTATCTGAAACTAGAAATATGAATTATAAGTCTGAGGTCCTATCACATTTATGCAAAGTGTGGGCCATTAATGCTGGTTTAGAATCTTTATAGGTTTCAGAGTAGCAGCCATGTTAGTCTGTATCCACAAAAAGAACAGGAGTACTTGTGGCACCTTAGAGATCTTTTGAAAGCTTATGCTCAAATAAATTTGCTAGTCTCTAGGGTGCCACAAGTACTCCTGTTCTTTTTGTAGAATCTTGATGGCTCCCATTGATGAAGACAATTGACTGTAAATGGCTTGTTTACCTGCAAGCCTGCCTGTGTACATGTAGGCCAGCCCCTGGGTAATGAAAAATGAGGTCTTACAGTGATATGTGACCATGTCACCTGACACTGGAATCCATCTTAAACCTGGTGCTTTTCCATTTAGAAGGGGGGGTGGGGATCCAGAGAGACAAAGGATTCCCACCTTATGCCAAAGCTATAAAAGGGGGTGGAGCAGGACAAAGAGGGTTCCAGTCTTAAGAAGGCCCCTGCTTTTCACCTAAGATGCCTGCTGGAACTAACAAGGATTGTATCGGGGAAAGGATTGGGCCCAGACTAGGAAGGAGTCTAGTCTGTGAAAGAATCTTATTGAATATCTGGGAGGGTGAGGATCAGTTTCTTAATGTATTAGGCTTAGACTTTCAGGTTTTGTTTTATTTTGCTTGGTAACTTGCTTTGTTCTGTCTGTTATTGCTTGGAACCACGTAAATCTAAAAGAACTAAAAGAACTAGGCAGAGGAAAAGACGGGCTAGTGAAGGAGAAATAGAGCTTCAGAATAGGTTTGCAGAGTTGGAAAATGAAGAAGGGGCTCAGCAGGTAGTCACTGAAGGTGACAGGGCAAGGAAGAAGAGAAGAGCGGTTAGTCCTATAGGAAAAGGGGAAGAGTTAATGGAGATTACACCAAATATGAGCCCCAGGAGGATACAGGATGGGTTAAAAAGGATTACAAGGGAGAATGGGAATGGAAAAAACTTGCAGCCAGAGGGAACAGGGGATAGACTGGAGAATAGCACCGTCACTAGGAAAAGGCAGGTCTATGTGATTGGGGACTCTTTATTGAGAAGAATAGATAGGCCTGTAACCAGAGCTGATCCAGAAAATAGGAGGGTGTGCTGTCTTCCAGGTGCTAAGATACGGGATGTAGACCTGAGGTTAAAAAGGATTCTAAAGGGAGCGGGAAAGAATCCCCTAATTATCCTTCATGTGGGAACAAATGATACGGCTAGATTCTCACTGGAAAGTATTAAGGGAGACTATGTTAGGCTGGGGAGGACGCTTAAGGAAATTGAGGCTCAGGTGATCTTTAGTGGGATTCTGCCTGTTCCTAGAGAAGGGCAACAAAGGTGTGACAAGATTATGACTATCAATAGATGGCTTAGGCAGTGGTGCTATAAGGAGGGCTTTGGGATGTATGGCCATTGGGAGGCATTCATGGATAGAGGACAGTTCTCTCGGGATGGACTTCATCTGAGTAGGGAAGGAAATAGACTTCTAGGATGGAGGCTGGCACAACTGATTAAGAGAGCTTTAAACTAGGAATTTGGGGGAGATGGTTGGGAGATGTCCAGGTAATCTCCACGCCAGAATTTAGCATAGAGTGGAAAGAAAATGAAGTAAGAGTGGATACAGCTGTAGGTAGGAGGAAGGGCAGTGTAGATACAAGTCTAATAGGTTATACTGGTAGTAAAATAACCGTGCCTAATAGGGTACAGAATGTGAGTGAGGCCAAACAGCAAAAATTAAGATGTTTGTACACTAATGCAAGGAGCCTAGGTAACAAAATGGAGGAACTAGAGTTACTGGTGCAGGAAGTGAAACCAGATATTATAGGTATAACAGAGACCTGGTGGAATAGTAGTCATGACTGGGCTACAGGTATTGAAGGGTATGTGCTGTTTAGGAAAGACCGAAATAAAGGTAAAGGTGGTGGAGTAGCACTGTATATCAATAATGAGATAGAATGTAAAGAAATAAGAAGCGATGAAATGGATATGACTGAGTCTGTCTGGGCAATAATTAAATTGGGGAAGAAAGCTATTAGAGCCTCCCCTGGGATAGTGCTTGGGGTGTGCTATAGACCGCCGGGATCTAATTTGGATATGGATAGAGCCCTTTTTAATGTTTTTAATAAAGTAAATACTAATGGAAACTGTGTGATCATGGGAGACTTTAACTTCCCAGATATAGACTGGAGGATGAGTGCTAGTAATAATAATAGGGCTCAGATTTTCCTAGATGCGATAGCTGATGGATTCCTTCAACAAGTAGTTGCTGAACCGACTAGAGGGGATGCCATTTTAGATTTGGTCTTGGCGAGTAATGAGGATCTCATAGAGGAAATGGTTGTAGGGGATAATCTTGGCTCAAGTGATCATGAGCTAATTCAGTTCAAACTGAATGGAAGGATTAACAAAAATAAATCTGCAACTAGGGTTTTTGATTTCAAAAGGGCTGACTTTCAAAAATTAAGGAAATTAGTTAGGGAAGTGGATTGGACTGAAGAATTTATGGGTTTAAAGGTAGAGGAGGCCTGGGATTATTTTAAATTAAAGCTGCAGAAGCTATCGGAAGCCTGCATCCCAAGAAAGGGGAAAAAATTCATAGGCAGGAGTTGTAGACCAAGCTGGATGAGCAAGCATCTTAAAGAGGTAATTAAGAAAAAGCAGAAAGCATATAGGGAGTGGAAGAAGGGAGGGATCAGTAAGGAAAGCTACCTTATTGAGGTCAGAATATGTAGGGATAAAGTGAGACAGGCTAAAAGTCAAGTAGAGTTGGACCTTGCAAAGGGAATTAAAACCAATAGTAAAAGGTTCTATAGTCATATAAATAGGAAGAAAACAAAGAAAGAAGAAGTGGGACCGCTAAAAACTGAGGATGGAGTGGAGGTCAAGGATAATCTAGGCATGGCCCAATATCTAAACAAATACTTTGCCTCAGTCTTTAATAAGACTAAAGAGGATCTTAGGGATAATGGTAGCATGATAAATGGGAATGAGGATATGGAGGTAGACATCACCATATCTGAGGTAGAAGCGAAACTCAAACAGCTTAATGGGGCTAAATCGGGGGGCCCAGATAATCTTCATCCAAGAATATTAAAAGAATTGGCACAAGAAATTGCAAGCCCATTAGCAAGAATTTTTAATGAATCTGTAAATTCAGGGGTTGTACCATATGATTGGAGAATTGCTAACATAGTTCCTATTTTTAAGAAAGGGAAAAAAAGTGATCCAAGTAATTATAGGCCTGTTAGTTTGACATCTGTAGTATGCAAGGTCTTGGAAAAAATTTTGAAGGAGAAGGTAGTTAAGGACATTGAAGTCAATGGTAAATGGGACAAAATACAACATGGTTTTACAAAAGGTAGATCGTGCCAAACCAACCTGATTTCCTTCTTTGAGAGAGTAACAGATTTTTTAGATAAAGGAAACGCAGTGGATCTAATTTATTTAGATTTTAGTAAGGCGTTTGATACTGTGCCACATGGGGAATTATTAGTTAAATTGGATAAGATGGGCATCAATAGGAAAATTGAAAGGTGGATAGGGAATTGGTTAAAGGGGAGACTACAACGGGTCCTACTGAAAGGTGAACTGTCAAGTTGGAGGGAGGTTACCAGTGGAGTTCCTCAAGGATCAGTTTTGGGACCAATCTTATTTAATCTTTTTATTACTGACCTGGGCACAAAAAGTGGGAGTGTGCTAATAAAGTTTGCAGATGATACAAAGCTGGGAGGTATTGCTAATTTAGAGAAGGACAGGGATACCCTACAGGAGGATCTGGATGACCTTGTAAACTGGAGTAATAGGAATAGGATGAAATTTAATAGTGAGAAGTGTAAGGTCATGCATTTAGGGATTAATAACAAGAATTTTAGTTATAAGCTAGGGACGCATCAACTAGAAGTAACGGAGGAGGAAAAGGACCTTGGAGTATTGGTTGATCATAGGTTGACTATGAGCTGCCAATGTGATATGGCTGTGAAAAAAGCTAATGTCGTCTTGGGATGCATCAGGAGAGGTATTTCCAGTAGGGATAAGGAGGTTTTAGTACCGTTATATAAGGCACTGGTGAGACCTCACCTGGAATACTGTGTGCAGTTCTGGTCTCCCATGTTTAAGAAGGATGAATTCAAACTGGAACAGGTACAGAGAAGGGCTACTAGGATGATCCGAGGAATGGAAAACTTGTCTTATGAAAGGAGACTCAGGGAGCTTGGCTTGTTTAGCCTAACTAAAAGAAGGTTGAGGGGAGATATGATTGCTCTCTATAAATATATCAGAGGGATAAATACCAGAGAGGGAGAGGAATTATTTAAACTCAGTACCAATGTGGACACAAGAACAAATGGATATAAACTGGCCACTAGGAAATTTAGATTAGAAATTAGACGAAGGTTTCTAACCATCAGAGGAGTGAAGTTTTGGAATAGCCTTCCGAGGGAAGTAGTGGGGGCAAAAGATCTATCTTGCTTTAAGATTAAACTCGATAAGTTTATGGAGGAGATGGTATGATGGGATAACATGGTTTTGGTAATTAAATATTCATGGTAAATAGGCCCAATGGCCTGTGATGGGTTTTTAGATGGGGTAAGATCCAAGTTACCCGGGAAAGAATTTTCTGTAGTATCTGGCTGATGAATCTTGCCCATATGCTTAGGGTTTAGCTGATCGCCATATTTGGGGTCGGGAAGGAATTTTCCTCCAGGGCAGATTGGAAGGCCCTGGAGGTTTTTCGCCTTCCTCTGTAGCATGGGGCATGGGTCACTTGCTGGAGGATTCTCTGCTCCTTGAGGTCTTCAAACTACAATTTGAGGACTTCAATAGCACAGATATAGGTGTGAGGTCTTTTTTAGGAGTGGTGGGTGAAGTTCTGTGGCCTGCATTGTGCAGGAGGTCAGACTAGATGATCATAATGGTCCCTTCTGACCTAAATATCTATGAATCTATGAATCTATGAAAATCCTACTTTTTATACTTAACAAAATCACTTTTGTTTACTGATAAACCCAGAGTAAGGGATTAATACCTAGGGGAGCAAACAGCTGTGCATATCTCTCGATCAGTGTTACAGAGGACGGACAATTTATGAGTTTACCCTGTATACGCTTTATACAGAGTAAAACAGATTTACTTGGGGTTTGGATCCCATTGGGAACTGGGTGTCTGGCTGCTGGAGATAGGTGAACAGTTTTTGGTTAAAGTCTGCAGCTTTGGGGGCATGGACCAGACCTGGGTCTGTGTTGCAGCAGGCTAGCGTGTCTGGCTCAAAAAGGCAGGGTTCTGGAGTCCCAAGTTGGTAGGGAAACAGGCTCAGAGGTAACCAGGGTTCTGGAGTCCCAAGTTGGCAGGGAAACAGGCTCAGAGGTAATCTCAGCACATCAGGTGACAGTCCCAAAGGGGTCTCTGTGACCGAACCCATCACACCTGCCCTCATACTTGTACAGACAGCCTAGCACACTTCTGACATTATGTATATATAAAAAAACATTACAAGCAAAGGAGAATCCCATTTAAAGTATGTTGCATTACAGCCACTACAACAAGAATCCTTAACCTCCTTACGTTCATCTTCAGATTGGTCTCTTATTCAGCTAAGCGCCTTATGCGGGCCTCCTCTTCCAGGTACTCCATCCCATCGTAACACTGCCTTACTCACAGCAATTTTATCCAGAACCTCACACCACAGCATCAACAGGACTTGAAATAAAACATGTGAGCTTTTCAACTGCAGATGCAGGGATCACCATAGATATGCCTACACCTAAAGAAATAAAACAGGATACTACATGCTTTTTTGCCATGAGGCCTAAAGAAGAACTTGACAATGGAGAGGCTGCTGGTATGCTGAGACTGCAGCTTTTCATGATGACAAAAAGGGTCTCATTGTTTCCTTGTAATTCCCCCACCCCCAACATTGCTTTGTCTGTATCCATCTGTCTTGTACTTCGTTTGTAAGCTTTCTGGGGCAGGGACTATTTTTTTGTTCTGTGCTTGTACAGCACCTAGCACAATGGGGTCCTGGTCCATCACTGGGATTCCTAAATGCTACAAGAACACAACTAATAAATTATAATAATATACCCCATATTCAAATGTTTTAAGACCCTTGAGGGCAGAGAGCATGTCTCCCCCCTTGTTCTGTACAGTGATGAGCACACGGTTGGCAAACAATGGGCACACCGGTGCCAGCACTGACTGATTTTGGTGTCCACATGCAGGAGTTGGTTGCCTACATTTTTAAGTATATCACTGTATCCTTAAAGACCATGTCTTTCTTATTTTACACAGGTAAGCAATAAGACTACATTTGAGGTCCCAACTAAGGACTTCAGGATTTGGCCCAGAGTTATGTGCAATGTTGCCTCCACCTCTCATCTGGTACAGAACAAAGATGGACTAAAAACTAAAATGATGTTTGAAACCTTCCCTGCCCCAATCTGATGAAAGGACATGAGGGTGAGAAATGGGGGAGGGGGGATACAGCCAAGGGAAATTGATAAGAAAGTAGCATGGGGCCAGAGGACTGTTTATACATCTTCTAATAGGCCTTATCAACTCTGGCTGTAGTCCTGTATGTGTGTGTTTCTTTTACTGGTACAGCATGGTGTCTTTGTAATGCTGTTCTTGCAAGCCAAGGAAATCTGCATGTTATACAGCAAGAGAATGTTAATGATGTTCAGCCAAACTGGAATCCAAGAAGAGTTCCCTTTATCAAAGGTTGACATATCAATTAACAGCCAACCTTGGGGTCCTTGTATAGTTTAAGATCAGCAAACACAACCCAACAGTAGATGTGTCTGTCTGTGCTAGCAACCCCACCATGCATGGGATTTAATACCTTACCCGGTGCCCGTCATCAGACAATCACAAAGTGTTTTACAAATATTAGTTAATCCTTTCTTTATCCTTAGGAAGTAGGCAATATTAGACCCAATAAAGAGATGAATAATTGAAGCACAGAGAGGTTAAACTACTTGCCCAAGGTCAAACTGCAGAACTGTGATTAGAACACATGACTGGCATATCCTTGCTCTAACCACTAGGTTATCCACTCCCTCTTTATTGTCTAATTCACTATGTTTGAAATAAACTCTACCATTGGTCCACATTGCACTCCAATAAAGAACTTTCCTTAGAATTACAAAAATACTTATGCCAAAGGAAGTTTAAAATGAAAACAGTGAAGAAAATCAACACAGGACCTGATCCTACAGTCCTTTCTCAAGAAAAACTCCCAGTGAATTATATGGAAATTTGGGCTAACTCAGGATAGCAGGAGCAATGCTTGTGGTGAGTCTCATCTAAGTTTAGACCTTAAGAAGAGTGCTGTGTAGCTCGAAATCTTGTCTCTTTCACCAACAGAAGTTGGTCCAATAAAAGATATTACCTCATGCACCTTGTCTCTAACATCCCGGGAACGACACGGCTACAACAATACTGCAACCTAGGTTTGGTAACTGATCTAGAAGAAACATAAAACTTCTCCAATTCGTTTTGATTTTCATTTCTGATCTGTTGACTATAATAATTTTAGATGGTGGGAAGAAAGATTATACTAATATTACAATATGGAAAGCATGGTAGAGCCAAAGGGGCAATTAACTAGATTCTGAGACAGAATTGTTGTAATTTAATATCATACGTTTCCCAGGAAAAATAGGGGGAAATGAAGCTTTCATACCATTAGCTTTATTTAACAACTTTTCTTACCAGTCCAGGATTAGAACCCCACTTAGTTGTAACCAGAGATCTTGTTTGGACGTGAATTCTGAACAGATTTAAATTAGCATTGACGTTAGAGACTGAATTATAACTGTAGTTCGGAAGCAGAGAGCCCAAATCCCATGAAGTAAAGACATCCTCATAATATTTCCAGCACAACTAGAAGCAGAAAGGAAATCTCAGATGAAAGCCCGTTCTCATTCAATTACCAGATGAGTTTGGCTAGTTCAAGAATTTGGAATAAGGCTCTGAAATTGTGGGTATTATTGTACACCAAATTTTTGGAGAGTTACTCTCCTTTACTAGAGATGTGGTGTAAAATTATCTAAGTCTGGGACTGGGAGTCAGGAGTTGTCGGGTCTTCATCTTCCACTGACTTGGTCCCTGATTTTCCACTGACTGCTGAGTAACCTTAGTAAAGGCACCTTTATCTGTTTTCTCACCTGTAAAATGGGGACAATTACTCACCTTTAAAAAATTGCTTTGTGATCCTCAAATGAAAGATGCTTTAAAGTTCAATATACTCTTAACAACAATTAAAGGCTTCTTCTGAAGTTCCAAGAACAATTCTGAAAGCATTTTCCAGTAATCTGGATCTTGGTCACTCAGTATTTTATCTACAAAAATGCTGACTTCAGTATGTATTTGTTGCTTGAATGGGTAGTGGCATGACTGAAAGGAGAAAAATAAGGTACTCTTTAAAAAAATCTAGCTCTTTTCTACTTATGTGGTTCTGGGTCACATTGCAATGTCATGTTTGTATGGTGATCCTTGATGCCAGTGTGTGCCCAGAGGATTCCAACATAACATTATCCACTAGATATATTTTGTTCATTTTTAGTACACTATTTGCTCCTTTATTGGATAGAAAAATACAGAAGCTGAGCTGCATACAAATGGGTCAACACCTCATGTTTACTGTTAAACATGAATTAAATCCAAATGGCTTGGTATATCTCTCTAATAAAAAAGGCACCATTAATAAGATTTCAGTAAATGGAGAGCTAATGTATAACAGTATTATATCAGATATGTGAAAACAGAGACTTTTATAACAAGGCTAGGAGAAGTATTATCAAGGACCTAAGTAGAAAATCTGTCTTTTCCGATACTGGAGGAATTTATATTTGAAGAGAGTGTTCTTTCCTATTGAGATCTTCATTGACTTGTATAAAAATACCACTTTTAATCTCAAATCCCCACTGGCATTTTCATATAAGCACTGAAAATGCTATTGGGCTTTAGAGATTTAATTTAATGAAGGAAAAGTATTTCTATTAAAGAGTGTAATTTTTTTTTAAATGAAAAAACCCACATCTTCTGAGGAGCCAGGGAAACTGGATTATTTTAAGCCCTGAAAAACAGACTAACCTGTGCCCTTTTATAACTTTTGCTCCACAAAGAAAGCTAACCAACTGAGGCTGAGCCCGGAACATGCACATAAAAAGGGACACTGGTGCCCTGAGCCAAATGCACTGAATATGCCAACTCTGTGAAGGTGGTACCTACACTCAGGGAATAAGAGAAAGGTTCCAGCCCAGTCAGGTTGTTTGTGCAAAACTGATGCATCATTAAACTCCCCACTGAAGTGCCAGACAGAGTAGAGGATCAAAAAGCATTGGCACAAAGAACTGTTACATCTCCTACATTATGGGGCAGATCCTTCATTCACTGTGGTCAACAAAGACAGGAGATGGCCATATAGGAACCAAATTCACTACCGGCGTAAGTGAACGCAACTCTATGGATTGCAACAGAGTTGTACCCACTGACATTCTGGTGAATTTGACAACTGTGACTAACCCCTAGATAACACCTCCCCCCATGCTAATCCTCCTTCTTCCTATTTTACATGGGGTGAAAAACTGGCCTCAGTGGAGCTCGTAGATCAGTTAAGATATGAATGTACACAGTGAACATACATTTTCCTTCAAATTAAGAGAAAAAGTGCACTTGTCACTGGGGTATGTCTCAAAGGGGCACTGTCAGGCTCACAAGCCCAACATTTGACATAAATGTACTGTTGTTTCACATTTTGTGTGCAAAGCTTCCACAGATCTAATTTTCCGGTGGGGGGGAGGCAGGGAGAGATATTTCTGTATTTAAAAAACAAAAACCAGCACCACCTCACAACTCAATACTTATAACAAAAAACCCTACAATAACAATCCAAGTGATGTGGCTCCATACAAAAGCAAAGGGCGTGGAATGAGGAGGGGCTAATCAATGCAGCAATAGTTTGTTACCTTGTGCTTTCCCTACTTGTTGTATCCACCTGTTGCATGTTTCATATTTAGACAGTAAACTCTTTGAGAGAGGTAATGTCTGATTGTGATATGCATGCACAGTGACCAGCAAAATAAGGCCCCTACATAATACCACAATGCTAACACAAATAGACAACAACACAAGAGCGTCTTCCATTTCTAAAGGAAGGTAGTGTGGCCTAGTGGCTAGGACATGGGAGCCAGAATACCTGCAGTAAAATCCGAGTCCTTTTGAAGTAAGTGACAAAACTCCTGTGGACTTGAACAGACTCAGGATTTCACCCTGGGGTTCTCTTCTGGTTCTATCAATAACCTGCTGTGCAAGTTACTGTATGGCTCTGGTCCTCTGTTCCCCCACCCTTCCCTTGACTGTTTTGTCTATTTAGACTAGAAACTCTTTGGAGCAGGGACTCTCTCTCACTAGGGGTAAAATCCTGGAGCCACTGACATCAAAGGCAGTTTTGCCATTCACCTCACCGTATCCAGGATTTCACCACGTGTGTCTGTAGAATTCCCAGCACAATGGAGTCTTGATCTTCGTTGGGGACTCTAGAACTTTCTTTTTTAAAAAAAACAAGAAAGGAGCAACAGTGAATAAAATACATTCTGCCTGCTATCAACCTCTGCAGGTAATCAGTGTGGATGAATCTGCAAGCTCAGTTTAGATAACCAACCAGAGGGTTATTAGCAGTAATCTAAGCATCAGGAATCTGGTGAATCTGGCCCAAGATATCATGGAGAGTGAAATACTGAAGAAAGTGTTCCATCCATGTCTTATATGCATAAAATAGGTAATGAAAAAGACTAGCAAAGATCCTCACCAAATCTTTTGTTTATTAAAATTATCTTTATATAATTTGGTGGGTGTTTTGAAACACCTACACATTGGAGTTTGACACATGCCCGTTTAGTCCTGAATGCCTCTTGATTTTTTTTTTGTACTGGATACAAGCAACTAGGCTTTAGACTATAACGTTATTTCATTTATGGCTGTTAGAACAGACTTCTGAATGCAGATAGCTGCTGATCAAGTGCCAAAGTAGATGAAGCCTGAGACATCTGATTCTGATAAGCATAAATTTTTAAACCTTACAGCTGTACATGCAGGTCAGCTGCCTTCATCTGAATCAGTTCACCCCATAACAGTGTCCAGTCCAGGATCATGTAAAGATGGGCCTAAATAAAAAACCCAGCAATGAACATCCCCAAACTTTGGATAGAGGGGCAAGCTTCGTAGTAGATCTCTATCACTATGAAGAGTCAAATCAACCCCCCTGAATTGTAGAAAAGCATGCATCGGAGTCTGAGCTCTCAGGAACAGCTCCTTAGCTGGCATAAATTGTCACAGATCCATTGAAGCCAAAGGAACTCTGACAACTTACACCAGCTGAGTATCTGTCTCTGAGTCACTGGCTCATCTCTAGTGTCATACAGAATAGTTTACAGTTAGCTAATGGCATTTCCAAGGATAAGGTGGGAGGAGAAAAGAAAACAGCCTGAGAGGAAGGTTTCAGGAAGGTGGCAGCTAGTATATCTTTGAGAGAAGCTGATAACCTTAACAGAAAGCCCCTTCTCCCACTGCATTTTTATGCAAAGCTCAGTTCTGAAGGTTACCTGCTTCCCTCGTGACTTGAAACAGAAATTTTTGTAAAGTAATCTCTTCCATCTGTCTCTTCCTCTATTTATAAAGCATAAAAGTAACCATAAAATGCCACCGTTTTAGAGCAAATCGAATCTGCCCTTCCAGAAATACCAGGTCACACAATGATTATCTCATTTTCTCTTTGACAAATGAGAAATTATTTGCTGGTGATTTTCAAAAAAAAAAATGCAAGTCTCTACATCGGCTAAATCAAAAATATGAAACACTGAGCAAAGACAATAAGAGATTGGTACCTCTGACTGGTGACCTGTTCCTCACAGTTAGTGACACAGAAAAAGCTGTCATATTCTTTATGCTGGTTATAGGACTCTTTCATTTCTCCTCTCCACTTTCAGTTTCAACCATGGGAAAAGCTATTTGCTGTTGAATTTTAAAAAATCTGATTCCTTAAAAAAGGGAAAGAAACAAAATGGTAGAGTTTTTGATAGTGCTGTTCTGAACACGACAGGAGCTCTGTGAAGAGACAGGGTCAATAATAAGACAGAAGGGAAAGGGTCAAAGTTCAGTGGTGACCCACGGCCTGAGCGTGAAAGAGCATGGAAGGCAAAGCCTGGTACAACTCAAGAGTGGAATAACTTGTGCAACCCATGCAAGAGGAAAAAGTGAAACAGAGACATTTTCTATTTCAAGCATGAAAATATCAAGGAGTAGGAGAAAACATTTTCACAGAAAAATCAGAATGATAGAGGACTCATTCAAAACACGATGAGAAATAACTGTATAATTCCAAAGGGGAAAGGACAAGGACAACACTGCACTAAGGAGTAACCTGCCACCAAATCAAGCATGGAGCCAGGGGATCACATCCCAAACACACGGTGAGTCCTGCCCAAGCACATACTGATCTATGGTATCCGGCATCTGATAGACCTGAGGTTTCTGTCCATTTTACTCCTTGGCATCACTGTCCTGCCAATGAAATATGATTGAATTGTGTCCACTCCTAGCACACTGGAAGCAACTGCATTGTTATTGTCTCCCTACTGTGCACTGACAACTGTGATACATGAAAAAGGGTCTACCAGTCAGCCTTGAGCCCTACTCCTCAAGCTGATGAGATAAGGAATCCTGGGTTTGATGGCAGTGAGCCCATGCCGGGGAGGGTGCAGAACATGAAGAGGTTCTCAGCCTGCATGAAGGGGGTTAGCATTTCTTATTCTCCAACTCAGGGAATGGTGACTCTTCCCCATCCCTGCCTACCCACCATGTCTGTGTTCTGTAAACATTGTTCTGGTGAATGCTTAGTGTGGATGCACCATCCTGATTCCGCCTTACCAAGTTTTCTAGCATGGATGTAGCAAACGGAGTGATCTGGAATCAGGCCTAGCAATAGTTCTCAAAAATACCCTTAGGTAGCTGTAATGTGGTCCGCAATCCATTCCATGATTGCTTAGTCCAAAACAGGTGTTAGGGAGCCTCTATGTAGGGACATTAGTCAGCACAAGTTGTGTTTAGTTGATTGAGGAAGTGAAAAGAACTATAGTGTCTATGTCCAGCAGCCTGTGTAAAGAATCCCCTTTACATTCATTACAACTGATTCCTGTCTTTCCTCCACCATGAGGGACTCTTCAGTACATAGTTTGCTACACCAGTGTTACTGGGGAGCTGCAGAATGGGGAATTAAAGGTCTTAGTTTGACTTAGAGGTGCAATGCACTTGTTCAAGATAGATGGAAAATATTTAAGTTATTACTCTAACTAATGAGACCCAGGAGCAATACAGTAGTATACAACACTGCTTTCCACTTACATGATTATACCAGTCTGTTAAGGATCTGAAAGCAACAAATTAAACTTCACAATCCCAACCCCATCAAATGAGTATTATTATCCTTTATAAAGCCGGACACAGACCCAGTGATTGACTGAAGGGAACAGAACCCCAGTGTCCTGGCTCTCAGTTCTCTACTCTTCTAAAGCCCATTCCCTCCTCAGTTAGGGAGATGACCATGCCATATACACATCATGCTTAAGGCAAACATTTGTCTGAGTTCTTCATAGCTGCTCCATTTTTATTTGAACTCCTCATTTTTTTCTGATGTTTCTGCAAAATTCAAATGAAGAGCATGAGAGGTTTATTGAGCCATTGCAGCCTAACACTACCCATGTTACTGCATGATTTGAATACCTAAGTGGCCCACATGCTCTAACATTCAATTAATGAATTCTAGAGATTCTGAGGGGGGGGGAGGAATGTGGAAGGGGGAGGGAAGTGGAGGTCGGGGGGAGAAGAGGGAAAAAGAATTACACAAGATGTTGGCTTCGGCACTGCATTATCCTGGGTGTCTCACTCTGATGAAGGTTAATGAGGAAAGTTCAAATGCTGGGACTTAATTAAATAGCAATAATTAAACCAGCTGACTGCTATAAGCAGCAAACTGAAATAAAAAATCATTCTTTTTATTTAAAGTAACCTGTCATTGCTAAAATATTAGTATTTCAGATTTGTATGATGTTTTCCATTTTTCAACGCATGATGCTAATTACACTAGTTAGTTAATTAGTATAAAAATACATTTCATGTGACTTGCCCTGCCCCCCTTTGGATCTATTTGTATATTTCTGGGCATCAATGTCAACATTAATGGAGTCCCCCTTGTAACACCGTACTACGATGAGAGAACAAGCAACACATAACAGATGTGTTGTCACATTGTAGTCATGCACGATTCGAGGGTACTCAGATATTGCGGTGATGAACACAGTATAAGAACCTCTACAGAACAGAATCCTAATGCAGTTGGTGTTCACAGAATATTATGTCTTTAAACACGATGGGCTCCAACCACAGAAGTTATATCTGGGTTTGGAACTTGGGGTGTTCAGATCCCATATTTGGGGTCAGCCCATTGTAAAGATGTGGACAAATTTGGATCTAGATCTGGGTTCTGATTTAAAGCAGCCTGAGTGCTGGAGATGTTTGAAACTGGGGAGGGTTGGTTTGGACCCATCTCGAGTGTAAATGGACTGTCTGGCACAGTTGTATCGAGCAAGTAAGTTGAGAGGAAAGCAATGTTCATGTACGTTTTAGAATTTGTGGCTTACTTGGCATATAGGTTCTGTTAATGACATCAAATCCTCGCACGGGTTTGAAAATTACACTGATTTACTGAACAATTAAGAAGAACTCAGTAGTACCAACGGTAGAGGAGCTAGTGTGTCATACACATGCATTTTGCTGAAAAGTCTAAAACTTGGTCTGCACTGAAAAGTTATATCGGCATAGCTACCTCTGTTACGGGTGTGAAATAACCACATCCCTGGCCGGTACAATTATCCTGACAAAAACCCCAGTGTATCTGTGTTGATGGAAGTGCTTCTGGCTACGTAGCTAATGTCATTCGGGAAGGCAGTGTTTCTACACTGGCAGAACAACTCCTTGCAATGTAGGCTGCAACTACCCTAGGGTGCCATGCCGAGATAGGTAATTTGGTATAGTCTCTGTAGCGTATACATACCCTAACTTTAGTTTAACACATAAACGAATGATTGACCCATCCCCACATCAAAGAAGGGCACACATATCCTTGGCAAAGACAGCATTAGTGTGTATTTGTATTCTGCTGACAGAAACACACCTACACCCCACACACAGCTGTCCTTCCATCTGCCAGACAGATTATTTCTTCTAGCAGTCAGAAAAGAGTTGAGCATGCCAGGTGTCATTGCCAGAACAGAGGTCATGTATGCATAAACATCTCCACCTCAATTTCTCACCCTCATGCCCCAAAGATCCTCCTTGGGTTTTGAGAAGGAATTCCGGATTACAGCAGGTAATTTCTAGCCGTATGTTATATGGCTGGTGACTGTGCTTAGTTCCTGGTCAACATTTGCCCTAAAGTACAGAGAGCCCGCTGGTGAATTCCTTATTGTAATCTGGAACTCTAGAGCCACGTGCCCCTTCTTTCTGAATTGTAACAAATCCATAAGCACTCAGGCCTTCCTGGTCATCACTACACTGCAGGCAAAGATCATTCCTAATATTACAATGGGAACAGAACTCAGATTCTCCCCCTCCAAAGGAACAGAGTGCTACCACTTAAGCTAAGTTATGTTTTGATTCTACACCTTACACATAGTGGGGTTTAGTTTGTTTTGAAAGGGATACACCTCAAAGAGCCTAAATGTGTAGTAAGCTTGTCTCTCTCGCCAACAGAAGTTGGTCGAGTAAAAGATATTACCTCACCCACCTTATCTCTCTAGTATCTACATAAGCAGAGCAGGGGAAGGGCTAAAACTCAAGACAGAGAGAAAACTGTCAAGCTATGAAAAGGCTGAAGGAAAAGAAAAGAAAAGCAATATCTGGATCTCTTCTAACATTCTTTTATTCTTCAGCTGGGGGTGTTATTTTTTTAAGTTGAACCTTATGTATTGGTCACAGGGTTCAAATCAGAATGGAGAGGAGTTTCTAAATATTCTCTGTGCATGCAAGTGCAGCTGTAGACGCCAACGATCCATAAGATTGCAGCTTCTCTCCTGCATACCAAATACTGAAAGGCTATTGATTAGCTTTGGCTAAAGTAGCACTAGTGAAAATAATGCCATGTTATATCTAAACAGATTCTTTTTTTAAACACTTATTTGGTTTGAGCATCACAGGTAACGAAGGCGAGACATAGGTTCCTGTTCATTAATATAATACATCTCGATTACATGCGTTTTCCATAGTTTACATACTTCATTCTTAACAAGGACGAGGGATTTACCCAACATAAAAATCTATGGATTTTTCAGAATCTAGATTTATTCCCCCAGAGCACAAGAGTAACTTGCTAATATGCCCCTAAAAGCAATAAAGCTGGCTGAAGTAGAGGACAAGATGATTCCCCTGCATGGATAAAAACACACCCATTCAGGGAAGGAAAACTGGAATATCTTTTAAAGAATAAATATAATATGACCCTTGCAGAAGATTTCTAAGATCAATCTTGATATTTCACCTCAATCTTGACCAATGGTTCCCCACTAAATACCAGTAGAGGTTTCACCAATATAATACCTTAATAGCAACATAAAGTGGGAGGATCGTCACACTAAAGTCAGTGTCCTCACAGAGGCCAACATCTTTGGTGTTTGAGGACCTGATTATCCAGCACCAGCTGAGGTGGAACGGGCACTGTGTGCGCATGCCTGATGTACACTTACCAAAACAACTCCTGTACACCCAACTGACCAAAGCAGAAAGGAAATGGGGAGGCCAAAAAGAAATACTTTAGAGACACCCTTAAGATAAACATCAAGAGATGTGGCATCAACACCACACAGTGGGAGTCAGCAGCCCAGGACAGGGATAACTGGCAAAGACTTGTGAGAGAGGGAATGTCCACTTTTGAGGAAAAACACCAGAAAAGAAAGGCAACTGTCATGCAGCAATTGCGGCCCAAACCTGTCTTCCAACACCACCTGCAAATGTCTGCCAGCAAGCCTGTGGCTCAAGGATTGGACTCCTCAGTCACCAAAGGACCCATGAAAAATAAAACCCATGAAAGAGATCATCCTCAATCTTGAGGGATCGCAGACAATCTTAATACCCAGTATGCCCAGTGTTCTGAATGTGCCAACAGTCAACTTAGCCAAAATCTGTGGTGTTTTTTGTGAAATATGCACAGTAGGTTGAGAGCCCATCCAGCTCTTTTTCACTCATGATTCATGCTAGGATTTGAAGGTAGATTTACGGAGGTGAAAATTTAGTGCAATAATCCACTGAACCCACTTCAACTGTTTCTTCAGGTCATTTTATCCAATTCATGCACTGAAATGGTAGAAAACCCAATTGAGAATTTAAGGCAAATTAATTGAAAAATACCTCCATGCTTATCCCCATTACTGATGTGTGATAACCTTGCAGAGTATTGACCTATGGGGATCTGGTTAACAAATGACTGGTGGCTGAGCTTTTGACAGTAGAAATATTTCTCTTACAGTAAGTTTCCCTTTTTCCTGCCTTCAAATATCTTAAATTTGATGCAAGAGTTTGACTGAAGTTTCAAACCAGGCAAAATGTGATGCATTCATGTTTGCAATAATTTTACAGTTTCAGACTCAGCATACAGGCATGTTATCACAACTGGAGAAATCAGTCAGCAAAGAGACATAAGCTAGTTGTTTACCAGTTACAGAATCTGGATGGTCAAGAAGAGCCCTTGTTCTCAAGCTGGGCTCCAGGGCAGAGGAATTGATACAGCTACGTGATCAAGCTAGAAGACAAGTAGAGTGAATCCATACACTCATCCCCATATGCTGGCTAGGAAGACCCCCAACTACAAGCACAGGCAGATAGGTTTGATTCAGGCTCTGAAACTTTCAAAATTTGCAGTTGTCATAAATATAAAGGGAAGGGTAAACCCCTTTGAAATCCCTCCTGGCCAGGGGAAAGCTCCTCTCACCTGTAAAGGGTTAAGAAGCTAAAGGTAACCTCGCTGGCACCTGATCAAAATGACCAATGAGGAGACAAGATACTTTCAAAAGCTGAGAGGAGGGAGAGAAACAAAGGGTCTCTGTCTATATGCTGTTTCTGCCGGGGATAGACCAGGAATGGAGTCTTAGAACTTTTAGTAAGTAATCTAGCTAGATATGTGTTAGATTATGATTTCTTTAAATGGCTGAGAAAAGAATTGTGCTGAATAGGATAACTATTTCTGTCTGTGTATCTTTTTTGTAACTTAAGGTTTTGCCTAGAGGGGTTCTCTATGTTTTGAATCTAATTACCCTGTAAGGTATCTACCATCCTGATTTTACAGAGGTGATTTCTTTACTTCTATTTACTTCTATTTCTATTAAAAGTCTTCTTGTAAGAAAACTGAATGCTTTTTCATTGTTCTCAGATCCAAGGGTCTGGGTCTGTAGTCACCTAGGCAAGCTGGTGAGGCTTTTTACCAAACCTTGTCCAGAAAGTGGGGTGCAAGGTTTTGGGAAGTATTTTGGGGGGAAAGACGTTTCCAAACCGCTCTTCCCCAGTAACCAGTATTTGTTTGGTGGTGTTAGCGGCCAATCCAAGGACAAAGGGTGGAATATTTTGTACCTTGGGGAAGTTTTGACCTAAGCTGGTAAAGATAAGCTTAGGGGGTTTTTCATGCAGGTCCCCACATCTGTACCCTAACGTTCAGAGTGGGGAAGGAACCTTGACAGCAGTATTTAGTGGTCAGCACCAGAACCTGTCATTTACTGAGTTTACCTAGGAAATTCACAGTAGTTTCCAGTAAGCTCTCTGCCAGTTCTACTTCTGGCTTGCACAGGAGTGGCGATGGTGAAGAATGAATGGAAGAAAAGGATTCTGTTGCAAAAATAGCAAGGAGTCTGGTGGCACCTTAAAGACTAACAGATTTATTTGGGCATAAGCTTTCATGGGTAAAAAACCCACTTCTTCAGATGGATAGAGCTTATGCCCAAATAAATCTGTTAGTCTTTAAGGTGCCACCGAACTCCTTTTAGTTTTTGTGGATACAGACTAACAGGGCTACCCCCTGATACTTGTTGCAAAAATGTAATTTAAAGGGGAAAACCTTCCAGAGAGATTGTAATAAACCATAGACTTCACTGTTGTCACCATGCTGCACACTATGGCCACTGGGAACATCACAGTAGGAGTGGGAATAGAACTCAGATCCTCCTGTTCTAAAAGCACAGTGTTGATCTAAAAAAGAGAATCTTGTTTAGCTGTTACATGTATAAGGTCTCAGGCACCAAGTTAAACAGTTCACATTTCATCTCCTAGAGGGCAATCATACATGCGTTAACTCACTACAGAATTTTCACTTGCTACAGAGTAAAAAGCAGGCACCTATTCAGAAACACCTTGATCTTATGATACACTGCCTTTAAGGTTTTGTTACTGGATACCATTATACAGTGTAGATGGTGAAGAGCCATTAGCAGGCACAGTTATCAATGTGCTGTTAATTCAATGTAAAATTACCCCAACGATTAGTTAGTGAACTTGTACATCAGCAGCCAAGGTCTCAATATAAAATGGACTTTCGCCCTCCTGAAAGCCTACTACTAATTCTGGATAGATGCCTTTAATAAAACAAAGTGTTATATTTTAGTCAATATGGCCTCAAGCTCCTTTAAATGATTACAGAATGCAAAGCCTCTAATGTTGACCCCGATAATCTAACCCTAAAATCTAATACATTTGTGCCCTCAAGGTGGCTGATAAAGATGGGGGGAAATGATCTTTCAGCATCAAAGAATAGCTCCTTCGCACATTCAAATATGAATATGCATCAGATGCTATATCACTCAGACCTCTCTCTCTGTCCCACCAGCTCCTCATTATTTCCTAATTCCATAAAGACAGAACAGTACAATGGTTCGATCAAGCCCTGCTCCAACAAAAATGAAGACCTTCTACTCTACCAAGTGAACTAATTTGTTCATGGTAGGAGAGGGGGACAGGTGAGGAGCAGAGGAAGGCCGGGGAGAAGTGGTAATAAATTAATGTAGATTGGGAACAGTAAACATATGGGTTGGGCTCAAATGGATAGCTGGAGCAATAACTGTGGATAGTTTATATTTAAAAAGAAAGAAAAGAACTTTAAATAATTGGGGAGAGGGAGAATCAGGATAGGTTTTTCATTTTCTTCTTGATCAAACCAACAATGTCATTATTTTTATTGCTGTCATGCCTAGAGGTCTTAGTCATGGACCAAGACCCCATTGTGCTAGATTTTGTACCAACAGACTGTCCTTGCCACAAAGAGCTTAAATTCTAAGTATTATGTACCTATTGCCTATCTTGCTTTTATACAGATTCTTTTCTCCATCCCTTCATCTGTTTTCCTCTTTTTCAGATTTCAAATAGAGTCGGTCAGGATTTTTTCATTCAATGAAATTATTTGTCTTAGAAAATGTTGATTCATCAAAACCAAAAATTTTTGCGAGAATGTCCCAGTTTCAACAAAACTTTCCCTGGGAAATGTTTTTCAGGTCCAGGATGGAATTCCTGGTCCAAACCAGAGCAAGAACAAGAGCATACTCAGAATAGCCCAGTGGTCAAGGAATTTACCTGGGGATGCAGCAGACTCAGATTCAAGCTCCTGCTCTGATTTATTCAGGCCAGGGGTTCCACTTCCCAGAAGAGTGCCCTCATCACCAGGCTATTGGCTGTTCTGGGGTGTTGCATTCTGTCTAGCACAAGACTTCAGAAAGTCTCGGTTTTGCCCTGTCATCATGCCTCTGTGGGTCACAACTGAGAACCAAATTCAGGACAAAATGCTGAGAAGTAGGGTGGACACACCCCAAAACTGGAGGTTATTTTCCCATGAGATATACCAAACCAGCAACAAAAGTAAACTTTCTGTTTCACCACAATGACTAACAAGAGATCATAAAAAGCAGTTTCCTTAGGCATTCCAGTCTTTGTATCACAACCAAAAACACTAGACTTAGAGATGAGTGGTTCTTTAAAACCAATCTCCTCAAATAAAAGGGTCTTCAGATCCCAAAGGACCAGCCACACACCCAGGTCAATATACAACTCAGATATTACCCAAAAATCATGTTGTTGCCAATCCTTTAGTATCTAAAATAAGATTTATTCAGAAAAAGAAAGGTGAGAGTTAAAATTGGTTAAAGGGATCAAATACATAAATAATTGCAAAGTTCTTGGTTCAGGCTTGTAGCACTGATGGAATAAACTCATGGACTGATAAGTCTCTTGTTGCTTCCAAATCATTGGAAGGATCTCAATCCCTTGGTTAGAATGCACCCATTAATATAAGTCCATAGTCCAGAGGTTGTAGCAGGGCCTTTTATATCTTCTGCCATGCGGCGAGAATCCCGTCGTTCTTACTGTGGAAAATTTCAGTAACAAGATGGTGTTTGGAGTCACATGGACAAGTCACATGTCCATACATGATTTCACCTAATCACAGCAGGAAATCATTACCTATACCTTAAACCGCATGTCCACAGGAAAGTTCCTTCAGGGTAGGTGGGTATCTTCCATTGTGAGTTAAATGTTCTCCTGATGGGCCACTCAATTTGAATAGTCCTTCCAAGATGTTCTGGCTAATTACCATGTGGGTGTTACCCCAGGAGCAAAAATGTTCCTGTGTGGTAAGATCTTTACTGTGTAGAAGTACTGGGCTTGTCTATACAATGCATTAGTCTGCACTAGACGAGCATAAATTCTAGCATACTGCATACTAACTGGCCCTGTGGGAACCATACTGGTGCACACAAGGTTCCCTAGTTCCCTTAACATAGTCCTATTTAAAGCAATGCCCCTCAGCAGCACCCACACAGAGCCAATTTGCACACAACACGCTATGTACATCCCTCTAGTTCAGACTAATGCATCATATAGACAAGCCCACTGTGTAAGTATAACAACAGAGCTTTTATCTTTTATTGTTTAAGCTACACAGAATAAGAAAATTCTGGTATGGCTTTTTAAACACTTTGAAAAGCCTACATTCTAATTTCTTCTCTCTTTCTCTTGCCAAACAAATAATACTCAGCTTCTACAAACACAGAGCACAATGAATTTCCATCACTGCTGCTTTTTCTTATTCAAAAAAGAAATTTATTACATTAAAAACTATTGACCAAAGGATATTTGTTTGTGTTTTGCAGTGGAGGGGATTGTTATTTCATATAATGTATACGGTGGTAGCACCAAGAGGCCAGCTAGGCTGGGGCCCAATTGTTCTAGGCACTGGACAAATCTATAGAAAATGACAGCCCTTGGCCCAAAGAGCTTACAGTCAAGAAGACAAGGCAAGCAAGTAGGCCAAGGTGGAGGGGAATGGAGGAAAAAGGGTAGCAAATATTCCAGGATGTGGGCAATTCTGCCCCAATCACGGGCAGCAATCACAACTCACCACCTGCCCAGCTGTTCAATATAAACAAGCTTTTTCCTAAAACTAAACCCATTTCTCTTTTATGAAGGACAATGCGAACATTTCTTCCAAGGCTTTAATTCTGAAGAGTAGAAGAGGAAGGGTTTCAAGATGAAATGTGACCAGAGCACTTTCAGGCGACGGAATGTAATCGTAACTCACACACACTGGAACAGATGGAGGTTAAGGAATAAAGAGCACGCTTTTGCAGACTTTCATGTCTAGCT
Organism: Lepidochelys kempii; assembly: GCF_965140285.1. Taxonomy (NCBI): domain Eukaryota; kingdom Metazoa; phylum Chordata; order Testudines; family Cheloniidae; genus Lepidochelys; species Lepidochelys kempii. Next base: position 100,073,214 of record NC_136387.1, on the reverse strand, counting down.
ACAATGAGCCACATCCTCAGGTGGTGTAAATGGGCAGAACTCTATTGAATTCCAGGGAGTTATGCCCATTTACACCATGCTGGGATCTAGCCCAATATAGTGACATACATTCTTTGTACGTGTTGCTGCTAACATCTTAGTACTTGCATGAAGGCTGTAGGAAGAGACTGTCCCATCAAGAAAGAACCGTACTAAAACTCCCAACTGATGTGTGTTTTACCTGAGGTACTTCCCTCCTCCATTCCTCATGTAATGTATTTAATATGCTGAAGAAGCAGCACAATATTAATACAATAGTCCACTTATCTACACCTAATAGTCTCTCCAGCTCCCTCACTCCCCTGAGCATGAAGACAAATTATATATGTTTTTTAAATTCATTCTCTGGGTAATACAGCATATCAGTTATTGCCTGAATTACAATGCTGTGCTCTGGCGGTATAATCTTCTGCTGTATCCCTGTCCTCATTTTCTTATGTATTAGACTCAACTATATTTACAATCACTCAGTATTCTAATATCTGACCCTTGGCCTTGAGGTCTGAACGCTGATCCCCTGCGTTATCAGAGGATTGTCAGTCTCCTGCTTTCATGGTTATATTGATTAAGAACTGAGAAGGACGGCTGTTCTGAACTAACGTATGTCGTAATCATTTAAACAGACAGATCTCAGCAGCTGAAGTAGCCATTTTTGTCTTAAGTGTTTCTTGCTATGATCATAGAAACAACCACATAGCCATGTACATAATATAAAGAAAGGAATAAACAACACACAATGATCACCATTTAACCATTTATCAATAACAGCGGGGGGGGTTTATGCCATCTTTTTTCCTTATATTTCAGAAAGTACTGTACGGTAAAACACTTTCTTCTTATACACTGGTTTTCACACAAGGCTCTCAAATTATTTTTCAAACACTGATTAATTCCTACCTGCAAGATAAGCATTATTATACCCATTGGAGGGGAAAAGATGTTCAATGGTTTATCCAAAAGGGCACACAGTGAATGAGCAGTGGAGCTGAAAACTGAAGCCAGGAATTTTGGCTCTCAGCCTGTGCCTTGTCCCCTAAAACCTCCCTCACTACTCTGTTGTGTAGATACAGCAAATGCCATTGAAAAGACAGCATTTGCCAACAGTTACCAATATATATGAGGCAGTTTTCCCCTCATTTAAAATAAGACATCATTTTGATAACTGTGTGGCGTATAATGACTTTCAATGGCAGCCAGTGTATTGTACATAAACTCACAGTCAAACAATATGTGAATGAAAACTCAAGACATGTGGTAAACATTTATGGATCTTCTCTGGTGTCTGTGCAAAGCCCTGTACTCACCAGCTATCGCTGCCAGTTGAGAAGTAACCAAGTATCCCATTGCTTCATCTGAAACTTGAAAAGCTGTTTTACATTATGTAGATACATTTAAGAACACCTCTGACTCCCACAATTAGAGCGGGTCAAAAATTTCTCTGTAGAAAAATTTTTATGGTGAAAAATGAGATTTTCATTCAACGGAAAGTTTCATGAGAAAATTTCCAAAACCAAAAGGAAAAAAAATGATTCTGGGGTTTTCAATGAATTTAAAAAAAAAATCAGTAAAAAAATGTATTAAAAAAGAAAATATTTCATTTTCTTAGCATTTTTTCACAGAACATAACACATTTTTGACCACCTCTACCCACTTACATACAGCCACTTCCTGTGTTCAGACAAGCACTTAAAAAAAAAAAACCACACACTTCAAATCACAATCAGCAGAAATCCCAAACAGAGGTAGCACTGTGGACAGTTTCATGACACAGTGCCAAAGTTTGTTTCAGAGCCTAAGTCATGCACACCTTAGCCTACCTCCTTAAAGAGGATCTACAAAGGAAAAATAATAATTTATTTTTTTAAAAAAATCTTGCTCATGTGTGCTCCCTTAAGGTGTATAAAGATGGCCTCAAACATTTCAGTGCTTTTCCTCTTACATTATGGTAGGAATACCATCAGTTCCTCATTTCTCTCTTTTTGATGGAGAACCTTAGCAAGATCTTCAAAGAGCCTCAATAGTGACATCACTCCAGGAGGTCATTTGAGCTTTAGCTCTCCCTCCCACAGCTGATGGGGCAGGATAATCATCCTTACATGGAAATGTATGTGCCCCTAGTCTCCCAAGCTCCAGAGGCATTACTGTTGTGGGGAAGACAGTGCTATAGTTATTTAGGGCCCAATCTGATTCCTACAGGAGTCAACAGCAAAATTTTCATTGGACTTTCAATACAGTTAGATTGGCCTGATCCCTGATCAACAGGAATTTGACCTGAGTAAGAACTTCAGGACTAGGCCCTTGGAAAATGTTGAGCATTAACATCTAGTTATCGAATGGGTTGCAATATACAGAGGAATTCAGTGTTTTATGCATCATATGTCTGAAATGCTACAGTTATCTAGAAGCTATTGTGTTTAAGACTTTTAAAAACATAGCAACTTTTAACTTTTACATGGTAACCATTTTAAAATCTGCACTGAAATATGCAATTTAGGTTCTAATGATCTACGTGTGTGTGTAAATATCTGACAGATATTGGCAGAACTCCTACATAAAATATGTAAAAATATTTAATATTTTCATAGAAGGCAATCAAGAACATTAAATTATGTTTAACAAAATGCTGTTAAACTAGAAAATTAAATATGAGTAATGAACACATTAAAATCAGAGTTAAACCAATTTTTTAAAAAAAACTATTTAAACAGAAATTCCTTTGCTGAATATTTGCAAAAATATAAGTTAATGGAAATATGCAAAATTATAATTAGATTGCTGGTGTGAAATTCATACAGCTTATTGGGACATTGTACATTGTTAAATAATTGAACTCCCTCATAATTTTTCATTTCAGTATTTTGCACCTCTAGGCCTACTGTTCACCCTACCGTACCTGAAATCCTTCTCCTCCTATTATCCGGAAGCCTGGGGCGACCAAATACTCAATACAGACCCTACTCAAAGTGATGTGATTATATTGTCTTCTAGTTCTCCCCACTCCCTCAACCCAATCTTGTATTCATTATCTCTTCCTATTGTTACCTTTATTTAGCCCTTGAGCCTGCAAACATTTACTTCTGAATTTAGGCCCAGATCATTAAGAGGTATATAGGAGCTTAACTCCCATTAATTTCAAAGGGAGTTAGATGCCTAAATACCTTTGAGGGTCTGGGCCACAGTGCTTACTTACTTCAAAGTAAGTATTTGCAAGATCTTTGCCTGGGAATTTAAGCTCTTCCAGGTGGGTGCTCAGTCTTTGTTTGTTTTGTAAAGCCCCATGTAGATTTCTATGCTGCTATGTCAGGAATAAATGATCAAATGTATACATAATGAATCTGACTGACCATAAGATCTTCTTGCTGCAACCCTTACTCATCCCTCCCTAGTGTTACTCTAGTTCATGTTAGCACGTCTAAAATTAGACGGTCAGCTCCTCAAAGCAGGGCACACATCATGTCTGTGTTCTGTAAAGCACTTAGCACATCTTGGGCTCTGGTACAAATAATCAGAAATTAAGATTAAATTACATCCTGCCCATCACACAAGATGCTAACCTGGCTGCACTGATTGACTGCCACATCTGCCCTGAGACTGAAACCAGACTTTTTGGTTTCTTTGAAAAATGCTATCCAGTGCCACCAGGTGTGGGTGATTTGCCTGCCCAGTGTGCTGTTTAGCTAGACTTTTCCTCAGCATTGCGCAAGAGCTGGTAGCTCACCCTGTGCCTTGGAATGATGCTAATTGCCCTCTCCAGTGATCAGAGTGGAGAACAACTGATAATGGCACCCATAAGGAAATGGAGGTGGCAGGCCAAATCTGCTGTTCCAACTCAGTTTGGACTCCACTGACCTAGGATTTTGACCTAAGATCACCATCTTCTTCCCAAAGAAAGCGATACACAAAAGGGAGCCTTCCTTTTATCCTGGCCTGACGATAAATTGAGAAATAAAATCCGTAATCTGCTCTCTCAGCTCCAGCATGGAGCATCATCGTAGCTTTGTTTGGCAGTCATCATTTGCTTGTTGGACAAACAAACATATTTGAAATCTAGTTTGTCCTTGAGCAAGTCACCTTTTACAAGAGTCTTCTAACTCACATCTACTTATGTCACTGCTAATAGAGGTTACTGCAGGCCTTATCTGTTCAGATATTAAGAACGCTTTCTTTAAAAAATTCATGTTGCCAACTGAGAGAAAAAAAAACCTGCCAATTCTAGAGATGAAGTCTAGGCATCAAAGAGTCAAGCTGTCTGAGTTCTATTCCTGGATCTGCCCCAATTATGGACCCAATACAACATTCCATCACATGGTGTTTTGGGAGCTCAAGGTATGCCCGTTGCTGATACCTTGCACATGTCACTAGGGCCAGATTTTAAAAGGCATTTAGTCAGCTAAAGATGCAGACATGAGCCTCGTGGGATTTTCAAAAGCATCCGTCTCCATCTTTAGGCACGTAAATACCTTTGAAAATGTGCCCTATGTCCCCAATCCTATGAACACTTAAACACATGCTTTCACTTTAGAACATGTGGCTAGTCGATTTAACTTGAATGGGGCTCACAGTTAAGCATCTGCGTTTGCAGCACCCGGGTCTTAGCTTTGCTATGTTCATTTTACCTCTCTGCAAAATGGATTTAATCATTTCTACCTCACTAGGGTGGTGTTAAACTAATTGTGTGTTTATAAAGATTTTATTTAGATTGCAGATCAAATTAGACTGGAAGGCCTTCAGAGCAGGGACTTATGTATGTACAGCACCTTGCATAATGAGGTCCTGAGCTTGGTTGGTGTCTGTACCTGCTGCTGGAATATACATAAATACAAAATAACAATGATGCTGCTGCAGACGATTAATTTTGATGGAAAAGTTCAATGGTAATGGCGATTATCATTTAGGTAATTACGCTCTGACTCCCAAAAAACTGCCCTGTAAATTAAAATTGAATGTAGTAGTCTTCACTTCCCATCCTAATGTGTAGTTTACTGTGTGCCACTTAGCAGCTGCTATGTTCCAACCCAGAGGCGACTGTGTTTCAGTAGTGGAGGAAGTGATTCCTATATCATACAGGAGAGGAAAACGCCCCTCTCCAAGGCAGTGATCCAAAGTCCAATGGAGTCTTTCCATTGACTTTAGTGGGCTTTGGAGCAGGCTACAAATCATACTGATTTTGATAGAAATTCAACACATAAACCTAGTGCAGAATATGCAACAGACCTATAAAATAGGTCAGACAGGAGCATTTTGCCCTGTGCTTTAGGACTTTTCAAATGAAAGGTGCTATGTAGATATAAGACCAAAGTTATTCTAATACCTAAAAATCATATTGACATTGTGAAACACATCTTGCAAAGAGAGGTGACTGATAAACATTTGGAGGCCAATTTATGAGAACTGACATCACCCACAGATTTGCTGTCAAGTCCTCACTAGAGAATTGAGTGTAAACAGTCCGATTCATCCTTCAAAAATCAATAATAATTAAAAAGAAATTCTGCATGGTTTGGAATGATGATTCCTCTTCACTTGAAACTGGAAAAGCTTGTTTCTGTGGGAAATATGATGTTTACTGGATTCTCTGGGGCTGAAATATCTTGTTTCAAATCAAAACTCTTGGCAATATTAGAAAACCTAAAATCAGCTGGCTTCTCAAGATTCTGTCAGCCCCAGGGTTGGCAACTGTTTTTTTCAGCTTCAAGAACTGATCAAGGCTAGAATGTATTTAAGGCAATAGGTGAGAGCCAAGCCTATTTTCTTCATTCTGTCTAGAAATGAGCCAGAGGGACAGCAAACAGGGGACTGCAGGAGGAGAGAAATTTCTCAGTGTTAACCCTAAACGAGGCTTCTTACACTCAAAGCAAACTTTCCAACTTGCCCTAGCTGGACATCCAGAGCTGCACAACCACACCACCTCCTTCCCCAGACAGCTACACTGACTCATTTTACACTTCAGGATCCAGTTGGAAATGACCCTATTTGGAATCACTTCCAACTAACTTCACAGACCAGGGCCTCATTCTCTGATGCCCTGCACCTTCGTTTAGTCTTTTGCACCAGTACAAAGCAAGTGTAAATCACCAGCAGTCTGATTCGGTAGCATGTATGTCCACCAGGCAGTGATGCAAATAGCTGCAGAAGATGCAGAGTAATGGAGAACCCAGCCTCACCAGCAGAGAATTTGGACCAGTGTTTGCTTTCCCTAAAGATTAAGAGCAAGAGCAAGGTTTCCTGATGTCACACCCCCATGCACCATGATCTTTCATTACCATTTGTTATGCGATCTGCAGTAGTGCCCTCTTCAAACGCTCAAATACCATGAGTTATGCCCCTAAATATAATTGGATAGGCGTAAAAATCATGAGATTTTTCAAAAAGATTGATAATTTTATATGCCTTCTAGTTTCTGAACCTGGAGTGTGCACTTAGGTCACATTTTCAAGCTTTTCTATGCAACTATGAGGACCAGAAACTCCCTTTTTTAAGAAAGTGAAAGGTGAAATTCTCTTTGTAATCACTTGATTCCAAGAGCTGCAGCTTTAAATTAAACAAATATCATGAGATCATGGGAAAAAAACCCACAAGAATTGACAACACTAGGTCTGAACAATTCAGGTTGTAGAAAGCTCCTTGGAGCAGAGACCTTGTCTTCTTAACTGTCTGTAAAGTGCCATGCAGACCTATGAATCTACAGGAATTATAAAACAATGATAAATATCTAATAATAGCAGCTCTGAGCTCTTCTCTCACTCTAGGACTTCCTATATTTAAGAGTGGATAAGTCTTGAGTAGAGCTAAGCGGGTGGTTTTCCCATCCCATGAATATTTTCAAGAGTTTGAAAATGTTTACTTCCCAAATTGGGACAAAAAGTCAAAAATCTCAGTGAATCAAAAAAAAACCAAAAGTTTCAGTTCAGGTCTATCAAAACATTTTGTTTGGACAATTTGAACCCCTCCCCCCCCCAACACTTTTGAGTCAGGAGATTTGTCTAAACTGACCTGACCATGAACAGTCACCATCAAACAGCACTTTTTGACAAAAAATGAGTCATTGAAAAATTCCCTGGCTCTGCTCTTGACTCACCTTGTCAGGATCTTTGTATAAAGGGGTTAATTTAGCTGTAAAACCCACAGTGTCTGTGACGCAGACAGACCAGGTGCCAGCTCATGCCAAGGACCCTGAGCCTCAAGTGAATACTATCAAATGCATAGATGGAAACCGTCTGACTCACTTCTGTGTTAGTGTTGCTAAAATAGATATTAGACTTGTAACAATGTGTTTTGTGTTTAGACTTTATGAAATGCTTGCAAGTTCCTGCATGCATAGGGTTGCCAACACTCCAGGATTGTCCTGGAGTCTCCAGAAATTCACAATTAATCTTTAATTAAAGATTATGTCATTGGATGAATCCTTGGAGATTTCATCACACCAAAGTTGGCAACCCTACTGCATGCATGAATCTAATTTATAATATCTGTAATCCATTGTATAAAGTAATCCTCTGTGTTTAAGTGTAAAAATGTTTGCTCTGAAACTGGAAAGCCAGTCAGGAAAGAAACGTCAACCAAGTGTGAGATACTGGTTTGCACCCATAAATAGATGCTATCTCCTACCCATCAGGAAGGCCTATTGAATCCAAATGGGCCACCGTAAGACACCAAAGAAAAAGGCCTTTGTTGATTACTCCTGGCTCAGCCATGAAGAGGGGGACATGTAGAAATGCTCATCCTATCATCTTGGGCTCTAGGGAGATGGCGATAAAAATCCCTGACCAGAAGGAATTAGGGTCTCTTTATGTTGTTTGGACTCTGAGGGGAAAAGATTCCTAAACTTAGGCAAGAGATCCCCAAGCTGCTTGGCTTGGCTTAGCCCTAAAGGATGTAAAAGCTTGCTTATTACAGAAGCATCTATTACCTTTGGAATGCAACATTGTACCTCAGTTGTGTGTGTGTGTTTACCTGCTTTAACCTCGTAAACAACTCATATTTTTCCTAGTTAATAAATCTTTAAAAAGAAAAGGAGTACTTGTGGCACCTTAGAGACTAACCAATTTATTAGAGCATAAGCTTTCGTGAGCTACAGCTCACTTCCTCAGATGCATATCGTGGAAACTGCAGCAGGCTTTATATATACACAGAGAATATGAAACAATACCTACTCCCACCCCACTGTCCTGCTGGTAATAGCTTATCTAAAGTGATCATCAGATAAGCTTTAAGATTTAAGATTTAAGATTTAGATAAGCTATTACCAGCAGGACAGTGGGGTGGGAGTAGGTATTGTTTCATATTCTCTGTGTATATATAAAGCCTGCTGCAGTTTCCACGATATGCATCTGAGGAAGTGAGCTGTAGCTCACGAAAGCTTATGCTCTAATAAATTGGTTAGTCTCTAAGGTGCCACAAGTACTCCTTTTCTTTTTGCGAATACAGACTAACACGGCTGTTACTCTGAAATAAATCTTTAGTTAGTTTATTACAGGACTGGCTACACGTGATGCCTTTGGTTTGAGATCTGAAGTACAGTTGACCCAGGGTAAGTGACTGGGAATGAGAATAACCTGAATATTGATGTTGGGTTGGTGAAATCTAACTATAGAACATACAACCAGTTTTTGGATTTTGCCCTGCTTTTTGGCAGTCTGCCCTGAGGCTGGCACTCATGATCGTGAGCCACTCCAAACAGTGTCATCTGACCTTGGATGTGATTTCCTGCAGATGGCAATTATCAGATTCTCTCTTAACAGCTTGTTCTTAACCCCGGTCTTGGCTATCTGACCACACGCAGATCAGATAGAATGTTGTTCACCATTTTCTTCCACCCTGTTAGTATGTAAGTAAGGTTTTGCTTCTGATCAGCACCTCTGCTGCTTCTACATGACCCTATGAGATCTCTCGAGTAAGATTGTGACATGACAATTTCCATAGAAGCAGATTGATGATGCCATAAACTCAGAATTGTGACTGCACTGGAAAAATCAAACAGAAGGAAATGCCTCTAACACAAATATCTCCACCTAAAAGAACTGTAGCAAGTTCCTTGTAGAAGGGCAAATCCTGTTATCACTGCCATGACACCTAGGCAGCCATACAGGGCCTGCATTTTTAGAGCTGGCTTACTCCCAGGGGAAACTGGGTTCAAAAAAGAATTAGACAAGTTCATGAAGGATAGGTCCATCAATGGCTATTAGCCAAGATGGTCAGGGCGTAACTCCATGCTCCAGGTGTCCCTAAACCTCCAACTGACGGAATCTGGGACTGGACAGGGATGGATCACTCAAAATTGCCCTGTTCATTTCATTTCCTCTGAAACATCTGGCACTGACCACTGTCAGATAGGCTTCCTGCTTCTGATGTCTTTGGGTTTTTTTGCTGTTTAGTTTTTGTATCCTTAGCTAGCTACTCTTCACATTCTTTCTTGGCCTGCCTAATTATACTTTTATACTTGACAGAGTTTATGTTCCTTTTTATTTTCATCATTAGGATTTGACTTCCAATTTTTAAAGGATGCCTTTTTGCCTCTAACTGGTTCTTTTACACGGTTGATTAGCCATTGGTCGTGTTTTTGGTCTTCTTACTGTTTTTTTTTTTATTTGGGGGTATACATTTAGTTTGAACCTCTATTATGGTGTTTTTAAATAGTCTCTACGCAGTTTTCAGGCATTTCACCCTTGTGACCGTTCCTTTTAAATTTCCTTTTAACTAGCTTCACCATTTTTGAAGTTAAATGCTACTATGATGGGTTTCTTTAGCATTCCCCTCCACCACCACAGGGATGCTAAATTTAATTACATTATGGTTGCTATTACCAAGCAGTTCAGCTATATTCACCTCTTGGACCAGATCCTGTGCTCCACTTACAACTAAATCAAGAATTGCCTCTCCCCTGGGGGGTTCCAGGATTAGCTGCTCTAAGAAGCAGTCATTTAATGTGTCTAGAAATTCTATCTCTGCATCCCATCCTGCGGTATCATATACCCAGTCAATATGAGGATAGTTGAAATCCCCCATTATGATGATGTTTTCTGTCTTTGTAGCCTCCCTAATTTCCTGAGCATTTCACAATCACTGTCACCGTCCTGGTGAGGCAGTTGGTAGAATATTTCTACTACTATACTCGTATTGTTCAAGCATGACATTTCTAGCTAGAGAGATTCTATGACAGTTTGATTAATTTAAGATTTTGATTTGATTCGGTGCTTTCATTCCCATATAGTGCCACTCCCCCGCCAGTGCAACTTACCATCGTACAAAATATATAGAAATGACAAGAGTATTACCACATCCCACTGAGTATCCTCATTCCACCAAGTTTCTGGGATGCCTATTATATCAATAGCCTCATTTAATAACAGGCATTCTAGTTCACCCCTTTTAGTATTTAGACTTCTCGAAATTGTATAGAAGCACATGTACAGGTTGTCAATATTCAAGTGCTTGCCTTCATGTGTTATATTTAAATGGGACTCTCTTACATTTGCCTGTTCCTCACTACCTCCTGTCTGCACTTTACCAACTTCTTTCCTAACCGCTTTACTAGGATATAGAGTTTCCCTTTTAATAAATTCATCCCTAAGGCATGTTTCCACCTGCACTGCGTGTTCCTCCACACCTGTCGGCTTTCTTGATTTATTAATATTGTAAAGTCACTTGTAGCCCTTGTAAGGAAGGTGTTATACAGTATTATTCTATATTATACTACTTGCATGAGATTTGCCAAGCTGTAAAGGCCCACGACACCATGGTGTTTTTAGCCAGCCTGCTCTGCAGGTATGATACTCTCAAACCTAAAATGTATTTATGGAACACCGGCCTTTCAGTTTACAGAACACAGCGTGGCAAATTGCCGGCATTACTTTGATGGGTCTCGCGCTTTCTCTTCTTGGGGAGGGTTCAGGGCACCATTTCTCGCCCCTGAACTGGGGTATTAACTGCCCCACTAGTGTCCTAGAGGAGGGGAGTAGAGAGGGAGGGACCCGGGCCCACCCTCTACTCCGGGTCCCAGCCCAGGAGCCCTAAGGATAGCAGTAAACCGCTTGAACGAGCGATTCCTTCCCCTGGACTACTTCCCTCTCCTACCCTTCAGCTTGTGGGGCTTCCTACCCTCCCTATGCACAACCAGGTGTCCCTTTACCTAGGGTCTTGGTCTTCTTACCCACCACAGCACTTCTCCAACATCTCCTCTGCTTCCCTCCAAACTGCTGTCTACTCCAACACCAATCTACTCTGCTTCAACTCCTCCAAACTGCTGTCTATTCCAACACCAATCCACTCTGCTTCAACTCCTTCCCTTGTCTGATTGAAGCAGGGGGGTTTTATCAGGTGACTGGCTTCAGGTGCTCTAATTGGCTTCAGGTGCTTTAATTAATCTATAGCAAACTTTCTTCCCTCTACAGGGAATAAGGCTCCCTTCGAACACTCTCCTGCTGCCCTCTGGCCATGCTGTATCACAACAGGAACTTCTTTCTTAAATAAAAGACGTAAATACTGAAAACATTTTTAACCTTTCTTTTGTAGCTAGTCTTCTGGGGGGAAGGGAGAAAAAAATAAGTGGTTGGAGTTTAAATTTCCTGGTCTAACTTATCTGCACCATATTGCATCAGAGCCAGGTAAACCAGTCACCCTGCATTATGTTTCATGACTGATTTAGCCTCATCTGATGAGTCACTGCACTCACACATCACCAAAGAGATCTGCTACTTAGGAAAAAAGAAAAGGAGGACTTGTGGCACCTTAGAGACTAAAAAATTTATTTGAGCATAAGCTTTCATGAGCTACAGCTCACTTCATCGGCTGCATTCAGTGGAAAATACAGTGGGGAGATTTATATACATAGAGAACATGAAACAATGGGTGTTACCATACACACTGTAAGGAGAGTGATCAGTTAAGGTGAGCTATTACCAGCAGGGAAGGGGGGGAACCTTTTGTAGTGATAATCAAGGTGGACCATTTGCAGCAGTTGACAAGAATGTCTGAGGAACAGTGGGGGGTGGAGAATAAAGAGTGGGGGGTGGGGAAATAGGGAACACCACTATCCATCACCTTCAGCCCCCAACTAAAACCTCTCCAATGCATCGTCAAGGATCTACAACCTATCCTGAAGGATGACCCATCACTCTCACCAATCTTGGGAGACAGGCCAGTCCTTGTTACAGACAGCCCCCCAACCTGAACCAAATACTCAACAGCAACCACACACCACACAACAGAACCACTGAGTCAGGAACCTATCCTTGCAATAAAGCCTGTTGCCAACTGTGTCCACATATCTATTCAGGGGAGACCATCATAGGGCCTAATCACATCAGCCACACTATCAGAGGCTCGTTCGCCTGCACATCTACCAATGTGATAAATGCCATCATGTGCCAGCAATGCCCCTCTGCCATGTACATTGGCCAAACTGGACAGTCTCTATGTAAAAGAATAAATGGACACAAATCAGACGTCAAGAATTATAACATTCAAAAACCAGTTGGAGAACACTTCAATCTCTTTGGTCACTCAGTTACAGACGTAAAAGTTGCAATTCTTCAACAAAAAAACTTCAAAAACAGACTCCAACGAGAGACTGCTGAATTGGAATTAATTTGCAAACTGGATACAGTTAACTTAGGCTTGAATAGAGACTGGGAGTGGATGGGTCATTAGGCAAAGTAAAACTATTTCCGCATGTTTATTCACCACCCCGCACTGTTCCTCAGACATTCTTGTCAACTGCTGGAAATGGCCCACCTTGATTATCACTACAAAAGGTTCCCCCCCTCCCCTGCTAGTAATAGCTCACCTTAAGTGATCACTCTCCTTACAGTGTGTATGGTAACACCCATTGTTTCATGTTCTCTATGTATATAAATCTCCCCACTGTATTTTCCACTGAATGCAGCCGATGAAGTGAGCTGTAGCTCACGAAGGCTCATGCTCAAATAAATTGGTTAGTCTCTAAGGTGCCACAAGTACTCCTTTTCTTTTTGCGAATACAGACTAACATGGCTCCTACTCTGAAACCTGCTACTTAGGAAGAAATTCAGGGCATGTGCTGAGTGTATCTGTGGGGTTGATTCAGGGGTTTTTTGTGCTTTTTTTTAAATCTTGGATTTAATACATCTAATACATGTAGTTGGAATTCACGACATCAATGATGATGTTGCAATAAATAAAAGGTAATAGCAATTATCAGTTATTTAGAGGTTACAGCCAAGTTTAGGGCTCCATTGTGCTAGATGCTAAACATATTCATAGTAAAAGAAAGCTCTGCACCAAAGAGATCACAGCCTAAACAGGCAAGAGGTGGCAGTGGACAGAGCCACGAGAAAGGTGACGTGACTCACCCAAGGTCATATAGCTGAGCCATGTTTAGAACTCAAGAGCACTGGAATCAACTTAAAAATACCATTCACAGTGCATGTGCTGAAATGATAGGATATTCCATTCATTGGCACCAAGACTGGTTTGATGAAAACAACGAGGAAATCCTAGCATTAATTCAACAGAAAAGAACTACATTCTGCAATTGGCAAAATGATTCCGCTGACCAACGAAAACATGAGGCATATCACCTGCTCAAAGCTGAAGTCCAAAGAAGGCTACGTGACATCAAAAATAAGTGGTGGCAAGAGAAGGCTCTGAGATCCAGGGTTTCGTAGACCAGGATGACATGAGAAGCTTCTTTCAAGCAACAAAAGCTATATATGGCCAAGCTCCAAAGACTCAACCTCCTTACATTCCCAGGATGGTTCCACCCTCCTCAATGACAATGCAGCCATTAAACAATGCTGGAAGGAGCACTTTAGAGCCTACTAAACCATGAATCCATGGTCTCTGAAGACACCATTGAGTCTATTCCACAATGCTCAGCAATGGAACACCTTGCTGATCCCCCAGACAAAAAAAATCACAAGACACCAGGCCCAGATGGCATCCCAGTTGAGGTTTTCAAAGCTGGTGGAACAGTGCTCCAGCACAAACTTTGCCAACTCCTCAACATAAGCTGGACCTGCGAAAAAATTCCACCTGACTTTAAAAACATCAACATTGTTACAATATTCAAGAAAGGGGACAAATCTTTGTGCGGGAATTACAGAGGTATTGCCCTCCTCTCCATTGCAAAGAAGATCCTTGCCCAGATCCTACTAAACCGCCTTCTCCCTCTTGCTGAGGAACTCCTCCTCGAATCACAGTGTGACTTCAGGCCATCTCAAGGCACAACTGACATGATCTTCATGGCACAACAGAGTCAGGAGAAGTGCAGAAAGCAACACCAGGAACTGTTCATGGCATTCATCGATCTAACTCAGGCCTTTCATTTTATCAGTCATGACGCCCTATGGAAGGTGAGGTGTAGGTTTGGCTGTCCACAGAAATTCATTTCCATCATCAGACTACTCCATGATGGGATGACTGCCACCATTCTGTGCAACGGCTCAGAGACCGAACCATTCATCATTCGCACTGGTGTCAAGCAGGGCTTTGTCATTGCCCCAATACTTTTCTCCATTTACCTTGCCATGATCCTGATTCTCATCCGTGACCACCTTCCTGATGGAATCAGGATTGAGTAGCATATGGATGGTCAACTCCTCAATCTCCAACGTCTCCGAACAAAATCTAAGTTCACAGAATTGCTATCACTAAAGTATGCAGATGACCGTTTCATTCTTGCACACACAGAGGCCAACCTGCAAAGTCCCTAATCCTTTTTGCAGATGCCTGTCACAGTCTAGGTCTCTCTCTCTCTCAACATCCACAAAACCAAGGTCCTCTACTAGCCCTCACCTGCACAAACTATTTTTCGTACTCCACAAATCACCATCTGCAGAGAACCCCTGCAAAATGTGAACCATTTTCTATACCTCATACACCTTAAAAAGGGAGGCATCAACCCAACAGACTGGGAGGTCTTGGTGCAGAACAGAACACAGTGACACCACACCACACCATACACCAAGCCACAGCTCACTTTGAGAACAGATGTGCTCATGAGACAGAGAAGCGACAAAGGAGAAAAGAAAGGGCACAACAGTCCAATCAACAATTATATCTCCTCCAAGATTACACCCGTCACTTCTGTGGGAATATCTCCAGATCACGAACTGGGCTCCTCGGCCACTTAAAAACCCAGCGATGAACTCCCTTGGCAGACATCATCCTCGCATCGAGGGCTAGCCAAAGAAGTTTAGCACTCAGGTCTCATGAATGCCACGCCAGTGCTCTATCCCCTGGATGACAATCTCTCTATAATGTTCACTTCGTCTTCTTTGAAAATGCAGTCAGGACAAAAAAAAAAAAACCAACCTCGGTCAAATAGATAGTAGAGAGCTCAAGTGCTGGTGGCCCTAAAGTCATGTACATTTGAGATGAGGTTCTCTCGAGAGAAGTGGGGGTTCTGGTAAGAGTTCATTGGATTTTCCTGTCCAACTGGAAAATGACAATGCACCTTTGTTTTTTTATTGAGTGGCTCCTACTACACAAACATTTGGAAGAAGAGCTGCAGATAAACAGATCACTAGCATCCCTCCGTGGAACACGTGGCTTTGCCAAATTTGCAGTAATGGGCCTCCTTGGGGCAGGGACTGCCTTTTTGCTAGGCATTTGTTCCGCCCCAGCGCAATGTGATTGTGATCCAGGACTGTGGCTCCTATATGATACTGCAGCGCAAATAATACAGTGATAACATATGTGATATTATGACATCATAATACATGTGATGTTCATCCAAGCTATTTCTCCTCTTCCTTTAGCCTTATTCCTCCCCCCACCCCCGCCCCCACCACCACCTTCTTGTTTACTTTTATGGTGTTTAGTTAGATTTAGAATAAGAAGTTCTGTAACGTTGCATTGCAGGGTGGCAGTAACATGATCTGGTTATTGCATTCTACCATAACTCACGTACATAGGTCACAAAAATAATCTTCAGAGGAAAGATTAGTGGGGATACAATTAGTCTTTGTGGTTGCCAGAGTGTTTTGGGTCCAAATTTAACAACAAAAATTTTTTAAGAGGTATTAAAGTAGAAACCTCTCAACAGGGACTGCTGTGAACATCTGCTCAGCTCCATTCACCAAAGAAACATTTTGGTTTTAGAAAAAATTTAAGTGAAATAAAATGTTGAATAAAAATGCACAAATTAAATTATCTTCACTGCATTACACCTATTTTTTTTTCTTTGTGCCATCATTATTTGGCAATTCCTACTTTAAGAAACCAGAGCTCATGCTTTTCCACACATTTCAATACCTTGTTAGGCACTACCTAATCACTGGACAACAGCCAATTGAGTGCCCATTAAGGGCCCAACTTTCTGTTCTTCACCCAAGTATAAGGCAGTGGAACCCAGGTCCGATTTTTGATATTCTAAAAAAGCAGAAGTCGCTTTTTTTTTTAACCATTAAACTAAATCAGTTCCCAGTGATAGGTCTCATTTAAAGCAACTTTCAGGAGTAAGCACCTCCCAGTTAAACAGCCTATTCTCCACAGAACTTAGTTTTCTAAATTACTTGACTGCATCTTTTGCAACAGAAATCTTAAGTTCATTTTCAATTTTCTAAATGACAGCTAGAACAAACCAAGAAGAGTCCCAGAGTTCATCTACAGTTACAAAAGAAGATCACTGATTTTAAACAGAATTTATATGCATGATGTGGATCACGGGCATAGGTGCTTACGTTTAGTAATATTTACTTTCAAGGCTGTGATAAAGCTCCTCCTCTACCTTGGTGGGTCTTGTGCTTATTGGCAGATTTGCTCTCCTTGGAGCTTCACAACGGCCCTCAGTTTGGCCGTTTTCATGAACCCACAGTCCAGGTCAACTACTCCTGTGTCTGACCAGGAGTTGGGAGGTTTGGGGGGAACCCGGGCCCGCCCTCTACTCCGGGTTCCAGCCCAGGGCCCTGTGGAATGCAGCTGTTTAGAGTGACTCCTGGAACAGCTATCCGACAGCTACAACTCCCTGGGCTACTTCCCCATGGCCTGCTCCCAACACCTTCTTTATCCTCACCATAGGACCTTCCTCCTGATGTCTGATAATGCTTGTACTCCTCAGTCCTCCAACAGTATGTGTTCTCACTCTCAGCTCCTAGTGCCTCTTGCTCCCAGCTCCTTACACATGCACCACAAACTGAAGTGAGCTCCTTTTTAAACCCAGGTGCTCTGATTAGCCTGCCTTAATTGATTCCAACAGCTTCTTGATTGGCAGCAGGTGTTCTAATCAGCCTGTCTGTCTTAATTGTCTCCAGAAGGTTCCTGATTGTTCTGGAACCTTCCCTGTTACCTTACCCAGGGAAAAGGGACCTACTTAACCTGGGGCTAATATATCTGCCTTCTGTCACTCTCCTGTAGCCATCTGGCCTGACCCTGTCACAAGGTATTTTGAGGAAAGGTAGGAATTTCCTTTCCTTCAGTGCACACTCTGACATGAGCAAGTAATCATTCAAATGTTTTCAAGAGACGCAGTCTTGGTTGCACACTCTTTGGAATCATGAAATGAACGTCAAGTGCAGCGGTGATAGAGAAGCTATAAATACACATATCCTCCCATTCACATTTGGGGGGTTGTTATTTTTCATACTAGATTATGGTATTGATTTAAATAGTTATTTGGGATGTCAAGGTGAAAAGTAGTCTTTTAAAGAGCAGGTGAGCGTATGATTTCTCGATTTTCTTTACTATATTCTCTGGACACATTGCCTCCTGTGAAAAATGTACTGATATATAGAATATTTTTTCCACTGATTACAACAGGAGGGAGGCTTTAAAAGTTCCATTTATCAAAGCAAAACTACTTTTTGTTTAAAAATTTATACTAAAAAAAATGTCAAAAACCTAAAAGGTCAAAATAAAAAAATGTTTCAAAATTATTGAAACTAAATGTTTTGCTTAACCTAATGTAATTATTTTAAATAATTTTGCAAATATTTTCTAGATTGATTTTTTTTCATCCTGATTCAGAATGGGCAAAAAAATTCAATGTCAAAAATTCTCCTGAAATGGGAAAATAATTATCATGCTCCATTTTTTCAGTGTGTTTTCCTTAAACCTATCACTCCCCACCATCCCTAAAAAAAAAAAAAGTACCTAAATTCGGTATTGTCACTAATAGGACTTGAGAACATACTTGAGAGAACACTTGAGGCTGCAATGTTGAATGAAATCCTGCTTTAAGGAGGCAGGATGTGGTAACTCAAGAGGTCTTTTACAGCCCTTTTTATACCATGACTTTCCATGGTTTGGATTCATAGAGATATGTTTGTAGAAGGTTATAGTTTAGAGATGGTCCCTCATAAGAGACAGGATTATGAATGTAGGAATTTGGAGATGTGTCCTAGAGACAGTGGGGAGGGGGGTGTTGAGAACACAGCATGGCTGTGTGCAGCAGTTCACCAGAGACGCTCTCCAGTTTGTTTTATTAAAGTTTTATTCCTCTCTCATTCACTGGTTTGTTATTTAATGAACCCCAAGGTCATTACAGGGTCCATACCACATTAGATGGTAATCTCTTCATGCATTTTTGTTGCATGCATAAGTCTCTTCACGGTCACTAGACTTACAAAGACTTAGTGGATGGTGCAAGAAGTATTTTGAGCAATCATTACCGCCCTTTCTTCTGAGTCATTGCTGAATCAATGCCCCAGAATGGTTTTAGGGGGATTGTGCAGCTGGATTTGCCATTTGGAGACCTAAAAGTAACATTCCTTACAGTTGTGGGCATTCAAGATTTTTTTTTTTTTTTTTGCAGGGCATAGGGGACTTAACCCCAATGTCCTGGCCAAATTACAATGATGTAATTTCATGGTTTTTTACCTTAACTCCCCCTGCAATTTGAGCTGGCATTGTTCTTCACTTCCTGCCTTAAACCTGTTTGGTATTGATGAGCACTGCAGTGTAAATAGCCTCCAGTTACGTGTGCTCTTCCGCAGCACTGTAACGGTTTCTATATAGTCCCGTAAGATGAAGGATGTTACAAAAACAATGGTAATTATTACAAAGAGAGTGACAATATTTTCTAGGCTGTATGTTCTGGAACAGACGTCAGTCCCATTTGCATGATGACAGTTATGAATTTAATTTCATCATATAGACACCCTTCCAGTGTTGTATCTCCCATAGGCCTAAACATTCTCCCTTTACTTTTCTGAAATTTTGACTATCTCAGTGAAGAATGAAACCCTCTATCTAGCCAGACCTGGCGCAGACAGACAGAACGTGTCCCTCTTATACTGCCTGTCAATATGATTAGCTCCAACTTGTTACTTTGAACCAAAGCATCCAGGTCTTATTCAGTCCAATCTTCCACTGGTGGGATTTTTGTCTGCATTCCTAGATAATTAATCTCACTGAGGCTCTCAAGTTTCCTCCCACATTTTACAGCTACAGGCCTGGTGCTGTTCAGAATGTATCACTTCATGGCTCTCGTTTAATTTCTTCTGCATTTTGGGACCCGTATTGGAGACATAATGTTTGTTACAAACTTGGACAGCATGGCAGGCAATCACAGGTCTGAATTTGTCCCAGGTTACTATTAACTGAAAGTTGATAATATTTGCTGACTCTCTGGTGACTTATGTGGAATGAGCAGGTGCTCTCAGTAGACAGTTGTCCATGTAACACAAAACTCAGAGCTCATAGGGCAGTAGGTGGGACCCTGTTGGCAGTCTCAGCACAGGAGGCCAATGACTGAATGGACATGGAGAGCGAATGATCCTTTCATAGCTAAAGGTGGTCAGAGGCCAGGGCTGAAGGGTGCTGACTATGCAATGGGAGGAAGTTTGCAGTGCTACTAACCACACTGCACCTATTCTATGGAGTTTGGCCTACAAGGCTGTCAGACCAACATATTTCAAAAACTTTAAATTTTTACTTTGGAAACCAATAAAAAAAGTGAGTGGAAACAGGGAGCTAGAGGTCCAGATGAGCATGTACAGTCTCTTCTCTGAAATCTTGGAGCAGTTGTGTGAGCAAGTTATAGTTGGTCCCCAAGCACATTTAAGCTGCATGAAAAGCACTCCTTTAGCAAATCTCTGTAGGTCTCACTGACCTTGGCAAACTCACAGAAGTCACATTTTCACACAGATGAACTACAGAATTCTTGAACAAATTCTCTAATGGGTTAGACTCAAGTAAACTTTTCTACAGCATCCAATATGAAAGTCTTCTCTCTACCTTTATTTTATTTATCGAGGCTATTGCAAAGAAAATATCACTCTCCACTCATGCTCAAGTTCCTCTTTGGGAAGTGCTGCAGTACAGGACTTTGTTCTAAACTTTTCAATTTTTTAGGAATCTTCAAGACTTGAACGAGGAGGACTTGTGGCACCTTAGAGACTAACACACTTATCTGAGCATACGCTTTCATGAAGCTAAAATCCACTTCATCGGATGCATGGAGTATATTTATACCTGCCTCCTGTATTTTCTACTTCATGCATGCGATGAAGTGGGTTTTAGGCCACGAAAGCTTATGCTCAAATAAATGTGTTAGTCTCTAAGATGCCACAGGGACTCCTTGTTCTTTTTGTGGATACAGCCTAACACGGCTGCCACTCTGAAACCTGTCACTTCAAGACCTGAGTGGCACAGAATAAGCTATAAAGGTTTTTTTGTCCTACTTACCCAGCAGCACTTTAGTTGGTTAGGAAAATTAGTATTAACCTGGTCTTCTTGGGACTTTTGAGCTGTCTTGCAAATTAAATGGCACACAGGCAGGTTTCATTCTGCAAACACGTATCAGGAATCCAAGACCACAATTGAAGTTGTTCCAATGAAGTCAATGGAGCTATGTTGATTTACCCAGCTGAGAATTTGGCCCAGTATGTATATATTACTTACTGTGGTCCAAAATTCGGTGTGGCATTGTTCAAAAATAAACAATGTAAGAGAAACATTTTCAAGCTGACCAGTGCATTAATTTTATTTTTTAAGGATAAGGCTACAACCCTTTCGCCTAAAACACCACAAAGTCAGATTTCTTTTGTTGCTGGATGAGTACTGATAGACTTCCTGAGGGAAGTGTGTATTAAAGTGGGATTGGAAAGAAGAGAGGTAGATTGCTTAATGACACCCCAGGAGAGGGAGGGAGTTCCAGGCCACAAAGATGAGGGTTGGAGAAGGAAATAAAGGTAGCTGTTAAAGGCAGAAGACTTGGACAGAGCAGAAAAGGAACTCAGAGTAGAGATGTATGCAAGAGCAGACTCCTACAGAGCCTTGGAGATAAGGCCAAGAAGCCTAAACTCAACATAAAAGGCCAGCGAAATTCACTCCGAACACCACCACCAAAAGTCTCCCAAGCACAGACAGGGACCCCCTCACTGGATTGTAATCGCCAAATCACAATGGAATATCTAATGAATTACTCACTTTACCCACTCTAATGTGTGTTAAGTACCTACCTCCCATTTTCACATGATTAAGTTAAAGAGCCAATAATATTCTTGGAATAACAGTGTGTGCAAGGCTCTTTGTCAGAGCCTTAAACCAATGCCAAAATTGCCTGTGACTAAATATGCAATTGCTTAGACTAGATTACTTTCATTGTCCAAACTGATAGAGACTTTGTAGCTAAAGTGTTCTTTTGTTGGTGGTGGTTTTTTGTTTTTAATTATCAGCACTGGCATCCCATTAACTTGCGGCAAAAGGAACTTGACCGTACACAATATACCGTGTCGGAAATGAATAAGAGAGCATTTCTTTCTGATCAGACACCACTTTCAATTAAGATATCCAGGTCTGTATTCAAATTTATTGAGAGAGCCTAATAACCAGTCTAATAACCTGGTTCTCATATACCAATCTGTCTTAAGTGGATAACAGATCTGTGTAAATCCATAAATAACAATCCCTTTGACAATAATATGCAATACATATACCACAGAAAATTATGCAACAATATTATGTGCTAAATTCTGTTCTCTGTTATTTACTTCCATGCCCACTGTAGTAAATTTATTCTATTGAGGTTGTAGGGGTACAAATGAGAGCAAAATCTGGGTCATTGATACTTATGATTATTTTGGTTCATATTTATGTATATATTTTGTGCAGTTCTTTGCTGTCTATAAACCATAAGTGAAGCAAGAATAAAGAAGCCAACACCCACAAATACGCCAGACAGGACTATAAAGATAATATTTCTTGGACGTTCACATTTACAAAGAAATTCAGTGTGTTTCTAGCATTTCCAATATTCCTCACATGTAGCCCTAAACCAATACCCCCATTAAAAACAAACCTGCTGCTACTCTACAGAGAAAGCAAATGCCAGAACTGTTGGTACCACAGTTTCCCTGTGCAATTCCAAGACGATGCTAATGCAATAAGTAGGAGCACCTAGAAGCTGTGCAGAGAAGGCACGTCATCACATGTTGTTTGGCAACATACCAACTCAGTAATTATGCACTAACGGGCATCTGATATTTCAGAACCATTCTTTGATGTAATTACCTTCCACTTTACTATACTGAAGAAAAGATGGAGTAATACCGCATTACACACCCGCTGCATTTCCATACAGTGTTGTCTAAAGCCCAGTGAGGAAACCATCATTCTGAGGAAATACGCCATTTTCGCAAGCTATTGGAATCAGGCACAAGCATGCAACAGATTTATGCAAAAAACTTTAAGATCAAATCTTTCATAAAGAGACTAGAGACTCCTACATGAAGTATATGAAATAATTGCAAATGTAAGATATCTCCAGATCCCTCTGTTAATAAATTATAAGGTAACAAATTAAGGACAAATATTCTGTATGTATTTCAATCTCCGCTAAAGTTCTAGCTTAATTCTAAATCCATTATGTTTTGAGCCAAAGATGAGAAAATAACCTTGCTTTCATGTTACATCGCATGAATAATTGAATATTAATCTATTTTGCCAGGTGGAGCAATCTTTACAGTAACACTGATAAATTTCAAAGACAATTTGTCACATTACAGTAACAACTGGCTAAAAGTAACTATTAACTATTGCTTACTATTGAGTAACTGTTGGCTCAAATTAGAAATGCAAATGATTTTTTTCTAATTTACCTGCAGAAGGAATAAAGAACTACTCTTCTGCAGTTGGTCTTAATATAATTAACCTGAAAAGCAGATGTGTCCCCTCTTTCAGATCACTGATATACATGACAATTAACAATGTGCTACAACCCCTTCTCCTGTATTCAATAAATTCATCTTGTCGGGTTTTCCCCTCCAATGAAGCCTAAAAACAATAAAAACTGTGTCTGTATTGGTCACCCCATAGTTTGCAATTGCGAAGGGATGCTGCTGCGTGATTTCTTCTGTCTAGTGTGTACAAGTATTTGTGCTGACATATGCTTGCCTTTTGAAATCTTAGCATGTTCCTCTGAGAAAACTGGGGACTAGTTTCCATCATCCACATTTATCCTAAAATGCCAAAATTATTTCTACGGAATTAAAATAATCCAGAGCAGTGTGTCCCTTCTTGTTCCTGTGTGTTTGTACTGGCATTGGGAACTCCACATTCGCACATTCTGTATTTTTATTTTACACACACACACACACACACACACAAATACTCCTCCCCTCCCCCCCCCAATACCTGGTCCTTAGTGTGAGGGATCACGGGCTTCAAACCTGGAAGTGCTGAGACTATGGCAACCACCCAGCAGCTCCCCTGAACCAGTGGAAAAAGGGGGCTAGTGAAGCTCTAGCTCATAAAGGGTCTGACCCACAAAGCTCCTGATCTGGGGAGACATCCAGCCCTGTTGATTGGCTGGGACACACGACTTAAACCAGAAAGAGGCACAGGAAATTGTCCAAGCAACTCAGTCAACGTCTGACTGGCTACTGCTATGGACCATGACTACTTGCCTGACTCCTGAGCCCTGCGTTCCTACCTGTTCCTGGCCTTTTTATCCCAGAGCCTTGTTTCTGCTTTCCTGACTCACTCCAGGTCCCTGCTCCTACCTCTGATGCTGACTTCAACTCCTGGCTTGACTTCTGTCTCTGACTCCAGCTCCGATTCCAGGCCTCTGACTTTAACCACTAGGCATGGCTGCCTATGCCCCGGTTCCCTATGTGCTAAGACTCTCTCTGCCTCATTCTCCGTCTGTAAAATGTGGATAATAGCCCTGGCCCTACCTCACAGGGGTGATCTGGGGATAAAAACATTAACAATTGTGAGATGGAGGTACTTAGGACCATCTAAGTACCAAAGCCAGACAGATAAACAATGCTAGCTGTGGAAATCCATATGCTCCAAGACAGAGCTGGTGCAGATAGGAGAGCATCCCAAAAATCACAATTTGCACATTTCAGCCAAGACAATGCTTCATTTAAGCTGCTTACTTAAGAGCCATGCACTAGATCTGATTTAGCCCTAATGTAATGTAATTTAATTCCATCACAGAGGACTGGTGACATCCTACACCCAGAGTGGTTTGTCACTGTCACCAGAGCCCTGTGATAATATTGCCACTCTAATTTATATACATGTTGGCTGTATCTTATTTAAAATTATACATGGAAACATGTGGTGCTGCTGGAAGCCACTAGAGACACTGAAACATTGGGATACCTCTGGAGCCATCTCAAGCTCTCTGTCCCTAGAAGGAAGTTTGGGGCACACAAGCGTCCAGACAAATACATTGCTCCCCACTACACTAAGTACAATGATAGCAAATCAAGTTAATGGATCTTCTAGTGCACAGGCTGGGTAAAGTGTGCTGCTTTCTACAGCACACGGCACAGTGTAATTTATTTCTGGGTCAGTTTGGTTCTGCTGATGACTGTCTATTTACCTAAGTATCCATTCTAAAGTGGAAATACCGAAGGGCTACACATAAAGCAATAAATCTGGCAAGGGGATTTTTCACTGTTCTTGAACATGTTGATTACTGACTAGCGCACACAGGTGACCATGCATGCTGAAGATACATAACACTTAGGTGTCCATATTAAATGAGCCTCTATCAGCTGTGAGCAAGGTCAACAAATCAGCTCAAAACGCAAAGATCTAGTCTCAGTTCCATGCAGCAGTTATTGGGTCCAGTTCTATTCTGCACCTCCTCAGAAGCACAACACAGAAGGCACAGCCAAGTGGGAGTGGGCAGAGGTACTGTTGATTTTACTCACCTTTGTACCCTCTGAGGCTGGCTGGGGGCCAGTACATCCCCAGGTACAAATTGCAATAGCTCCAGAGGTTGCTCTGAGTTATGTCAGCCTCCCAAGAGCTGCCTAATGACTGTGTCACAACCTAGAATCTTCAATGCAACATGTGTTCGGCAGATGCTCCCAACATGTCCCCTCTTTTCCTGGTCCTGTTCCTACCAGGAACCCTCAGCTGAAGCTTGCAAGAAGGTAAAGTTAGGCCAATTCCATCAACATAAGACTGCTCCTGCACTGGGGGAATTCTCCTCCCGTCACTTGTGGTTTCTTTTCAGTCCCTGTGCACCACCAGGGCAGCATACAATGGCCAGAATGCTTGGAAGAGAAAGGGAATCTGCTGTCCAAATACACGTGGAACTCCCACTGAACTTCAATGGAAAATCTCCATGTGAGAGGAAGGCAGAGATCCTGAAGTTGGATCAGAGAGGGGAGTTTGCCCCATCTCGTAACATATTGTTAGCTGCAATTTGCTTCCTTCCTTGTGTTCCAGCTCAGTCAATGTCAGCAGGACTCAGGGCACATCTGGAAATGTTTGCTAATTAGCTATTTGCTGAACCCCGTAGTGCATTAACAAAACTGCATACCCTGCTACATGCGTCCTATGTGCTGGAGGATGTCACACTCTAACGTGGACTATGGCAGCTCCTCAAACGAACACATCAACACTGAACTATTTCAGACAGGAAGTAAAGAACCCCGTTGCCAGCTGACACGACACTAGGTAGGCAAAATGTCATTGGTCAGCACATCAAGGCTGGCCAACCTGCCCCTGTGGAAAACAATATACGTTCTTTATATGTCCACAAGCCAGAGCCTCGTTTTCACATCTCATATGAATGGCTGCCATCAGCCACAGTCCTACTTAAAACCACACTTCATTCAGCTCTGTGGAAGGAGCAATGCCCCTTTATAGAAGGATAGTTGAGAACAATAGGAAGTCACTGCACAAGACGGTGGGCCATATGGCATGGCCAATCAGAATTTCAACATGTAGGCTGAGGGGTTTACCTAGGAGTGGTCACAAATACAGAAGTTAGGAGACTGGCTGGTTTCATAGATAGATTCATAGATATTAAAGTCAGAATGGACCATTATGGTCATCTAGTCTGACCTCCTGCACAATGCAGGCCACAGAATCTCACCCACCCACTCCTGCGATAAACCTCTCACCTATGTCTGAGCTATTGAAGTCCTCAAATCATGGTTTAAAGACTTAAAGGAGCAGAGAATCCTCCAGCAAGTGACCCTCGCCCCATGCTACAGAGGAAGGTGAAAAGCCTCCAGGGCCTCTTCCAATCTGTCCTGGAGGAAAATTCCTTCCTGACCCCAAATATGGTGATCAGCTGAACCCTGAGCATATGGGCAAGATTCACCAGCCAGATACCCAGGAAAGAATTCTCTGTAGAAACTCAGATCCCACCCCATCTAACATCCCATCACAGGCCATTGGACCTATTTACCATGAATATTTAAAGATCAATTAATTGCCAAAATCATATTATCCCATCATACCATCTCCTCCATAAACTTATCAAGTTTAATCTTAAAGCCAGTTAGGGCTTTTGCCCCCACTGCTTCCCTTGGAAGGCTATTCCAAAACTTCATTCCTCTGATGGTTAGAAACCTTCATCTAATTTCAAGTCTAAACTTCCCGATGACCAGTTTAAATCCATTAGTACTAATGTGGACACAAGAATAGAGCTTAAATAATTCCTCTCCCTCTCCGGTATTTATCCCTCTGATATATTTATAGAGAGCAATCATATCTCCCCTCAACCTTCTTTTGGTTAGGCTAAACAAGCCAAGCTCCTTGAGTCGCCTTTCATAAGACAGGTTTTCCATTCCTCAGATCATCCTAGTAGCCCTTCTCTGTACCTGTTCCAGTTTGAATTCATCCTTCTTAAACATGGGAGACCAGAACTGCACACGGTATTCCAGGTGAGGTCTCACCAGTGCCTTGTATAATGGTACTAAAACCTCCTTTCTGCTGGGTGAAAGTGAACAGAAAGCCACCAAAAGGCCAGTGGGCAGTGAGAGAGATCATTAAACCCCGGGACAATTTACCCAGGGTCGTGGTGGAGTCTCTGTCACTGACCATTTTTATATCAAGAGATTGGATGTTTTTCTAAAAGATCTGCTCCAAGAAGTATTTGGAGGCAGTTCTCTGGCCTGTGTTATGCAGGAGATCACCTTATATATGGGATTCTCAAGTTAGGAAGGAAGGGAAACATCAAACTTTCTAGTGAGTACGAGGTGAGCCTTCCAATAATTAAAGCAAAATGTGGGGGGAGGGGCAGGAGGGGGATGCACTAGGTCTCATGCCACTCACTCAAATTTGGCCAACTGTGCCTCCATCATAAGCTGATGGAGGCAGTAACAGAGAAGGAGCACGACGGGAACCCCTGACTCCCCCCGCTCGCTTGCCCCGGCTCCATGCTGAATGCTGCGGCCAGCATTTGGCCCGGCTGGTGCTGGCCTCACACTTTGTCTAAATGCAATTCTGCCTCCACCAGGTGGTACAGGATGGGCCCACCGAGCAGCAGTGTCTCCTGTGCAATCTCAAGGACATCACCTTCTGAGACAGCCTCAGGGAGGCTCCACTGAGTGGGACTGGAGCGTGTTCCCCCAACAGGTCATGGGGTATTGAGGGTGTGGCTAGCAGGGGGCCTAATGGGAAGGGGTGGGGCACATGGGTGATGGGAGCCTTGAGGGATGGGGACAGCAGGGACCCCAGGGGGTTGGAGTGCTGAGGGACCAGGGTGTGGGGAAGCTGAAGGGGTGGGGGAATGGGGGGTGCCTGGGGAGTGGAGGTGGATAGCTGGGAAGTGGGTTGTGCAGGGGGATTCGGGATGGGGAGGGGAGGGCTGAGGTGGCCTCAAGGGAATGAACAGGGTATCCAGTTGGGTATTTAGGAGTGGGTTATTTGAGTGAAGAGGGGATGGCTTGGGGACTACATGATAGGGGATGAGGTCCCGGCCAGTCCTGATAGGAAGGGAAGCGTAAGAGGATCCTGTTGGTCTCTCTCACCCTGCTCCCCCTTTCCCAGAACCCTGGGCCACCATCTTCTCACACTGCCTCCTCCACCTCTTCAACTCCGGGTTCCTCCGGTGGGAGGGGAGAGGTTCTGCCCCATCTCTCATCCCTCTCCCTTTCCCAAACCTGCCCCCTCACCCCGCAATTAGGAAAATTCTGGTTGTGCCCTTGCATGATAGTAGCACATATAGTCTATATAAAGCCTGCTATTACCCTATAAATCAGGCACTCCCTTTTTTTCCATTTGCTGTCCTTCCAGCCACCAAAGTTACTTGGTGCAATGTATTTATATTCACATTTTTTTTTAAACTGCAGATTATTTACTGCGGTCACCCTGTGGGCACAGAGACTAGCAGACTTTAGATATATAGGTCTGCCTTCTCTACATAGAAAAGCCTGTTCCGTATATCCCTCCCCCATCCCCCGCCATCATCAGATTCTAAATTAGGCCTCAAACAAGTCATACAATCTCCTAAGGATATTTTTGGTAAATTGCACAGATGTGTTTTGTTTTCTAGCTTGGAGATAGCCAAATGAATTAGTCCATATGTTTGTAACCTTTCCCCAATCTGTGTCGGATTGTTTTGTATCTACTCTCAGGGTCTGATACCTGGGGGGACTGATCACCCCTCTCAGCAGGAAGCAGTCACATCTTCACAGTGCCTGTTGCCCATCTGCATGGCTGAGTCCTTTCCAGTCTTCTCAAGGGCCTGATCCCTCTAGAAATACTCCAGGAAGACTCATTTAATCTATCCAGCTATAAAACTCTTTGCTAGCATTTAGCATCTGGTGCATAAAAACACTTGGAAGTGACGGTGACAGTGCAAGAGAAAGAGAGATGAAAGAGAAAATAGTGTTTTGGGCGGCAACATAAAAGATTAGATGAAAGGAAGCGTAAGGGTATTAAGCTGCATGTACCTGATATAATTAGATTATTGGCTACATGAGTATGGCTAACAGATTGAGGCATGTATAAGATTTAATTATTTGTATGCATTAATTTGTGCATCACCTTTCTCTAGTTGGCTAACCAAAGTGGGACCATATGTTCAACTCGGCGTTTCTCTGTAGGTCTGTCTGTAATGGGATAACTTTTGAACATCACAGCCAATCAATTCCAAAATTTCGGGGAATATTTTAGGCACCAATAGACAGAACCCTACTGACTTTGGTGAAAATCCGAACATAGGAAAAGCCTTAATTCCACTGGTGTATGTGAGAGGAAAATCAGGCCCACAAAGTGCACGTTTGGTTCTACAGTCATAGGACTCGCGTATCAGACCCAGCAGCTTAATATGTTGCTCTTGTTCATTGGCTGTACAGCTTGCCCTACAGAAGCAATGAAGTGTGTGATGCCCTCGCATATAAAAACTTGTACTAAAGAACCCCCAGTTTATTAACACAGAGCCCAACCATTATGGTGTCCATGCATGCAACTCCCATTGACTTCAGTAGCCAGGCATGGGCGGGGGGAACTAACATTTGGCCTACATCAGACAGACAAAAGGGTGATGGTATTTTCAAAGAGAGCACAATTTAAAGGCAATTCATAGGTGTGCCAGAAACCAAGGTATCATACAAGAATTGAAGGAAGTGTGGGGTGGAATTAGGTATGCCACACTGTTTTGAATCGATTACTGGAATTGCCTGTTAGTAAGAAAGGAACAGAATGAGTTTGATATGAATTTGTCATACACAGCAGCTTACTTAATTGATACTAATGTCATTTGAAAATCTATCAGCTAGCAGATTAATGAAACGTTCCCTTTTGGTTGCAGTGAATCTGTAATGCTGCAAACACTACTGATTAGCAAAGCAGGTTTGGCAGAGATCAGGGAGATTCCCTCTTTTAAATAATGCCAGTGCCAGTTGATTGACATTCATGCAAATGAGCTGTTGCAGAGTTTAACTCAATAGAAGCCACGTGCGTGCACACCATTACTGCATTAAATTATGTAAATCATTCCCCAAGAAAATGCAATTATAAAATAACAGAATACAATCGCAGTGGGTGTCAGTCTGACAAGAGGCAGCTCCGACTGCAAGCAAGGAGCAGGATTTTGAGTGCTGCAAGACTGAGTCTCACTGGGGTGCAGCCTTTCGATCAGATCTTAATTTGGTTTCATCCATGAAGCACCATGGAAAAGGTTGCACATAAACCAAAACCAGGACAGAATTTTTGGGGGGCATATTCTGCAGAGGAGAAAAAAAAAGTTACATCCTTTGTTGAGTGTACGTTTTCCAATAGGGGCCTAAAAATGTGTGGAGAAGCTTTTTCCCCTCACGGGTCCCCTGCCACATGAACTTGTTCAGCGCTTCCTTAGGATTTCCTGAGGCTGCTAAAGTACAGTGGACCAAACTCCACAGTTTAGCTTCCCAGAGGCTCACAACACCAGGCATCTGCTTCGGGCCACATACAGTTTGCAAACCCCGAGTTTTACTTTCAGATCTGGGTTCAAGACTAATTAATATTCACTGCCCACCCTAGGTGTAATGC
This sequence comes from Lepidochelys kempii, assembly GCF_965140285.1. Taxonomy (NCBI): domain Eukaryota; kingdom Metazoa; phylum Chordata; order Testudines; family Cheloniidae; genus Lepidochelys; species Lepidochelys kempii. The sequence goes on along the minus strand of NC_136387.1, from coordinate 100,042,524 downwards.
GGTGTTGCTCGTGCTGGCCTTCCTGCTTGCCGCATTGCTCATCTTCTGTCCATGCAAAATGCTGCGGCTCAAGTTGTCTCCCTCTCCTGCTGCTCAGGCCACGCTAATCCTATCTTTGAATCCCTTCATTGCCTACAGTTCACCTACCGTATTGAATCCCGGTTTCTTGTGCACACCTGCCTATGTCTTTACTCTTATTTCCCCCTGCTATGCTCCCTCCTTTCCTCCCTATGCTCTGTTGAAGCCCCCACAACTAGCCCCTGTCTTTCTCTCACTACTGTCCTTGTGTCACCTTCCATGCCACTCCTCAGGCAAACAGTGCTTCTTCCTGTGGGCCTGACAACCACCTCTCTTCAGAGACACGTTTCTTCTGTGAAGCTTTTTAAAAATAATCCACCTGTGAAGGGTAACTCACAAAGCCGTGCATCACTTGGAAACTGGAGCTTTAAAACCTGACTCATCCCAGGCATTGTTAGTCTGAAACGCAATATCCGTTGTCCTATTTAATTGGGGAGATCACGGGAGCCGGTTTCCTGTTTCATACAGCAGTGGCCTCAAGGTACTTAACAGATATTGAGCCGTGCTTAATTTCCCTAGTAGTTATTGACATGGTTTGAAGATGTATTGTTCTTAAAACAAATGAAACCCATTCACTGCTTTTGTGTCTACAGTTTTGCCCTAATGTGCCAAAGGCATCATCATGACTTTAAATAACTCTAATTTGGGGATTATAGGCTTCCTGAGGAGGACTCTATGTAGGAGAGAGCTAATGAGCTCTTCTGGGATCAGCAGCACTAACCAGACACACCTGCAAGTCTTGCTTTGCCTGGAGGGAAAGCCCATTCTAGGAAGGAGTGGTAACTAGGGGAAGACTGCTGCAGCACCTCAGAAGACAGCTAGTTACAGGATCAGATCAACGAAGAGGGAGACAGTTGTGGACCCTGTTGTCCCTGAGCCTGCCTGGACCAGATACAGAATGGGTGTCATAAAAAGGGTGAGGCCTAAAGATGGACTCTAACCCTAATCAGGACACAAAAAAGCCTACAGGCAAGTTGGGCCCCAAAGAGGTGCCCAAGAGACTGAGCACCTTTGTCTTCCTTCCTTTCTTTACTTGGATCCTCCCTGTCTTCCAGGAGGGGAAAGAAACTTTGTTTGTTTGTTTGTTTGTTTTGTTTGTGGGGGGCAGGGGAGAGGCCTCTGAGTGTGCCAGGAAGGGAAGCAACACAAACTGTGGTCTGGGGGAGGGTCTCAAGGGGCCCTAATCATTAACAAAAACACAAATAAAAAGAGTAGTGAAATTACTTCTCTCCAGAGTTGTGGTCTTTACAGAAAAGTGATAGGAAATCTGCCTTCCACTTGTAATTTGAAATGTTGGACACATTTTCCCCACTCACGATCTCAGTCTCGTTTCCCTGTGGATGCCTCTTGATTACACTAAGTGCCAAAAGAGCTAGCAAGTCCAGAGACAGAATTAAATGAAGCAATGGCATGCTTACTATTTACTTTTAGTTGGGGATTGGTCCTGCTTTGAGCAGGGGGTTGGACTAGGTGACCTCCTGAGGTCCCTTCCAACCCTGCGATTCTACGATACATATGAAGTCGGTATACTCTGAGACCAGCAAGTTGGAAGAGGTAGGCACATTGCTAAAGCCTGTCAGGATTTTTTTGACAACTTTTTTGGCATTGAAACAGACACTTTCATAGGAAGAAATGCAACCAGGTTTGACTAAACTGTCACCATAAAAGGTGCCTTGGGTCCAGGATAGAAGATTAAAGAGACATTACTGCTGATAAATTATTTACGGCAGACCCAGTCCCTATAATAAAGAAGTAAATGAAAGCAATGGCAGAGTCTTTTGAGGAAACATGAACAGCTGGTCCAAGGCAGATGACACCTCTGGAAATGATGGTCATGCAAATCACTCGTCTGTCCACACTTGGAATAAAGAACACATTGAACGGATGACATATGGACCCAAGCTGCCATTTCAAGGTGATTTACTGAGAAATAACCATGCAGTTCACATCTGCAGAAGACCCACTATAATACACTGGTTCCTTCTTGTCTGTGTTTTTCTTTAAAAAAAAAAAAAAAAAAAAAGGAAAATGCCTGATCCAAAGTAAAGTAGGGAGTAAGGAATGATGCGTGTCATGTTCATAACACTCCCAATGCTTGGACAAATGGTCACAGTTTATTATAGATCAGTCACAACATTCAGGGCAACCTGCTAGCTCTGTCCTGCCTAGATCCCAGCTTAAAGTCATTAGAAAATATATGACTTTGGGCACTCAAAGATATGAAAAACTAAACACAGTGCAGTCACCCTGCTGCAGCAACATGGAGTTCAGTTTACCTCCACACTTCGGATTCATTGGATCAGATGAAACCTGATTTAATCTCTCAGTGTGCTTCAAATCATCCTGTTCAACAACTATGCACGGATGCTGAGGAAGACAGCAAGGAAGTTTGGGCTGTGGTGTTATCTGTAGACAGGCGAGACACAGCAGTACATCGTTTTCCTTAAAGCCAAGAGCTGCAGTGTCTCTGCATTCTTAGCACCTGGCCAATAAAAGGGAATGCATGACAGTGAGCTGGTTATGGCTCAGTACAGATAAGACAGACAGAGCTAATGCGGATTGGTAAGGGAAAGCAACTAAAGACCATGGCAGAGTTGGTCACTTCTGTCACTACTAAGAGGGCATGATCTAGGAATACCTCCAGAACGTTGGCTGTATATGAGCAGTAGTTGTGATGGGTAGTTCATCCCCAGCCCACCCCTGAAGGGGCTAAGGTGGCTCAGACAGAGCTAATTAATCTATCTGGCTGCATCTGGGGGGAAATGTAGGCTTGACTGACATGCACTAATTGAAGATGGAGCCCATCTGGGCAGGAGTAGGCAGGGTCTTGTATAAAGCCAGGAAGTCAGAGCAGAAGGGGGCTGCAGGATGGAGATCTGCAGTTGCCCTCTGGGGATAGTGAGGGGAGGAAGAGGAAATGGAAACCTGGAAGGGGGGAGGGAGCAGAAGCTGGGGGTTTCTGAACCTCAGGGAAGTGGTTTACCCAGAGGGGGGTGGTGAAGGAAGCCTGTAGAGGGTGGAGTAAGAAGCAGCCCAGGGAATCAGCAGCAAGGGTTGAGATGGTGCAGACCCTAGCTGCTGATGGTAGGGTCACTGGGCTGCAACTTGGAATAGTGGCAGGCCCGGGTTCCCCTACCAGCCACTGGGAAGTCTTGAAAGCACCGTCTTCAATGGGAAAACTGCCTGGAATGACACCTGGTCCTGTGATGCTGTTACCCTAGAAGGGGAAAACTGTATAGTGACCTGGCCAGAGGGACAAGCGACAAGGAGGAAGCACTCCAACTCCTAGAGAGCCAGAGGGGCCACAGAGCAAGCAAGGGAAGGAAAGTGGCATCAGACCAGGCAGAGCTAATCCCCAGAGGCAGTCACAAGGGGGCGCCCCAGCAGTGAATAAACCCCATGACAAGTTGGTGGCAAATACAGGCAAACGATTGTCCCGATACAAGGGGAGAGCGAGAGAGGTCATACTAGGAAGGAATAGGAAAAAGGTGACTACAGAGCTGATATGTACGGAAGCCGCCTTTGCAGAAGACAGATAAACCCACCCTGCTTTTGGCTCAATGGGGTGATCCAGTTGGATTATTAATGTGCTAGGTTAGCCTTTTATTTGGCAGACTGTGTTATAGGATTTTCTGTTGGTGCATGTTTTTTTAACTTGTTGTATATACACCATTGAGACACTGGGGACTGGGAAGGTCAATGCCACCCTCTCCAAATTCAGTGCCTTTCTATCCTCTCTCCATATGGACTAAGGTCCAAAAAATAAGGCCATATTAAGATACATTATAAGCACACTGATAAGCATGTCTTCAATAGTTGATTGTGACTATTTAGTATTATGGCTCCTTTCAGGTGACTATTCCTGCAAGTAGAAGCTGATATTTATATAATGAAAGTTACCTGAGCCTGATGAATCTTGAAGCACAGTGGAAACATCTTTGAAACGTGCCAAGTACTGATCACACTAAGACCGAATGTTTCTTTGTCTACATTTCCTGTTATTGTTGGATCCTGTTTTCGTTGATGGATCAGGGCTTAGAATCCAACTGAATTTCCAGTGGTATTGTAGTACAGCCTTGTTATACATTATTTTCCAGCATTTCCAGGAATAATGTTTGACATTCCAGGTTCTCATATCAATATGATCAAGGCTTTGTTTAACATCTGGATGCAAAGAGAGGGGCGGATTCATGAATAAACTGGTCAGAAACAAACCTGAACTGAAACTTTGGGGATTTGAAAGAGTTTGTACAATAATTTTTTCTTCCCCTCTTCGCCCTCATCCCACTGCATTTCCTGAAGTCAGGACCAGATTCCCCAAAAGTGTGTTATCATGGAGTAGCCATTGTGACCAGAAGCAGAATATATTGGGAAGCTCACTCAAAAGCCTGTCATCAGGAGGTTTCCAACCCTCCTCTGCAGGCCCAAAAGGTTTAAATTAATATCTAGACTTTTGCATGATAGCTGAATCAAACCTGCAAATCTATCAAATGTTTGTTCAGCACCAGGGATGAGTCTTACACATAGAGTTTTGACTGAGCTTTTTGGGGGGGGCAGAGGGGGAAGGGGAATGAAGCCAGCCATCAGACTGAACAGTAGCTGAAAACTCCAAAGCAATGCCAATAAAAACGTGCTGGAAAGGTCAAATTTAGATTTACACAGAACGGTGTTTATGCAGTATATAAGTATACCCTCCCTGACTTGCCCAAGGTCGCAGTGTCGGTGTCAGAGCTTGGAATAGAAATCAGGAGAGCAAAACTGCCACGAATGGCAACATAACACTTGTAGAAGAGTTGACCCACTGCTGGTGTGCCCTGTGGTGGGAGTGGGAGGAGTGTGATGAAATAAGGTCTCCTCACCTAGCACCCTCTTGCTGACAGCCATTTCCAACCCTGCAATGGTCTACCTCTTCTCATGCCTCTGGCCAGGTCACTTTAAAGCGTCACCCCTTCCAAAGTATCATATAGACACAGTCCCACAAATTCTAATCACCAACAGGACCTCTTCTGTCCACGCCGAGTACCTCTGCAGTCCCACCCTTCTCTCAGAATAGTGTGTTCCCAGGCTTCCACCCACTGTCCCACAACAGAACACAACCCCCTCCCCCCCAAATAAACCAAAACTGACTACAGCACACTCCAACCACCCCGGTTTGGGCTTTTGGTGCCACTGGGTTCTCCCCAGCTCCCTGTTCCAGAACACTGATCCCCTGCCTCCCAGGGCCATTGCCCTGGAGCCTTGCCCTTTTCCCAGGTCCAGCTCTTCTCCTTCATCTTCCCCGTGGTTCCTCTCCCTCAGTGAGGGAACTCTAACTCTGTCCCTTCTGGGCCTCTCCATCCTGAATTCCACTCCCGGACCTCCCCCTGTAGCTTTCACTTTCTTCAGTTCTGAAGATGACTCAGATGGGTCTGACAACAAATCAAGCCTGACACACCCTCCAGATGCAACAAGGTAGATTACTTGAGTTCTCAAATGCCTCTTAACCCTTTGTTCACATGTGCAGGGTTTGCACCCAATCACATAACACATACAAAAAACATTCCTGACTGTCTAATAGTGTAGTATAGTTTGAATCAGGAGTCCTAACTCTGTTCTCCACTGCTTACTCGATAGGCTAGACTGCCTCCCATTTAGTGACAGAACATCTATGGCTCCTCCAGTTGGACAAACTAAATGGTATTTGAACATCACCTTCACTAAAGTTACTCTGCCCGAGCATCAAATCCTGGTCCATTGCAGTCAATGGCCAAGCTCCCACTGACTTCAGTGGGGTCAGAATTTCACCCCTAATGTTTAACAAGGAATTTATTTCCGAGAACAGTTTAAGATCTAAAACCCCCTTAGGCCCCGATCAGAGTCTGAGAAGCAATAATCGGTAAATTTGGGCTTGAACCAAAGCACAGGGCCCGAGGCTCAAATTTTGGGAACTTTCTGATCCTAATTCTGACTTCTTGGTTCAAGTTCCAGGAAGTGCACGGGGGATTATAGGATGTTCTGCCAAATAATTTTAAACGGTCAATGTTTCGTTGATTAGCCTTTCCCTTTCAGACTGCAAAATTAACCAACTAAATTAGTTCAAGTTCAGATTTATCGAGGATCATTCACTGTAGCTATGCACGTTGACTGATGAGCGAGCTAGAATTCTTTTATATACATTTTGTATAGCTAAGTGGAGCAAATGGAGAAAGTTATAAGTCTCAGTCTCTTACTGGGAGCGTGGCTGTACAGCACACAGAAAAGTTTCCTTTCTGAAGGAAACACAAGGCACCACATGTCAGTGGCTCTTTGGCAAAGGGCTCTTTACATGATTTTTTTAAGTTGAACTGTAGCTTGAAGGACTCGAATGGAGAATCAAAATCAAAACAGACTTTTAGAAGGGCAAGAAAATATGTCAACAAATATAGTACGTAGGGCTTCACCTTGTCAAGATTTTGGCATGCACAGGCTTCAGGAAACAAAGAAATCACCTTTTGCCATTCACGCTGAGAAATTTCACAATCCTAAGTAGCTTGTAACGTCAAAGCTGATAAGCAGCTCAGGGATGGGGGACAGAGCATCCCTCTGTTTTGCAGTGCTCTATTTTGCCATGAAACCCAACACCAGTAACACTGACGGCAAATAAGCTCTTCAATTACAGAAAGATGTTCTTATGCTCATGGTCTTTGCACTGGCAGCTGGCTTATGCAGAGATAGTCTTGGAAAATATGCCAGCTCAGAAAGAATGATTCTAGGGAAAATTCCTCATTTGGTATAAAGAGGCATTATCTAGTTTAATATTAGGAAGGATTAAGCCACATCAGTGAATAGACCACATGGAAACTTCATCCAAACTGGGACCAAACACATTTTGTAAAAGAATGAAAAAAGTTGGTTAGCTGCCCCCTCCCGCTAACACAGACACTTTCAGGCACCTTCGCACTTCAGTATTCCAACTAAGGAAGGGAAAGGCCAAAATACCAGACCCTGGAAAGAAATAGAGAAAGAGAATGAATGAGAATTAAGAGAACAGCTGAAACTGGCATGAATGGGCAACATACCAGTAGACACACAAACATTCCTGAAGGTCCAATATACATGTTTTCTCAGGTGCCCTCTAGTGTTGGTTCCAATTTACACAACAGATTATTCAAACTGATGTTTGACCTGGCAAAAGTCAAGGGCAATATCCCCCTTCTTACAAGAATATTAATTTGGTCCATTAGTTGAGGTTAAGGGCGTCATTAAAAAAATAGATCTTTAGATGGTTCCTATTTAAGTTAGGGCAATAAGCATGGCTTCAGTTTTCATTTTTCACTCCCTAGCAAAATTTTGGTAAGAACTCTTCTGGATAGGTATCAGTGAAATTCTACAAGTTGTATTTAGGATGTATATAGGATACTTAGCCACTTAAAAACCCATGATCTACAGGAGGGGTTCTCAAACGTCATTGCACCGCGACCCCCTTCTGACGACAAAATATTACTCCATGACCCCAGGAGGAGGGACCAAAGCCTGAGCCCACCTGAGCCCAGCTGCCCCGGAAGTGGAAGAAATAGGACCTTGCTGAGAAAACACAGGAAACATTCAAACTGTCACTCATACAACAGTCATAGCACAGTGCACATTCCAGGCTATTGTGTCTCTTTAATGGGTTGCATCAGGAAACAATAAGGACCAGGTGTTAAAGGGGTGTTGTCGGCAGAAGACTGACACCGGACAAAAATCATCCTTTTAACATCAGTATCTGTTCTCCATGTGTCTTCTGATTGTATGGACCTGATTCTCCTCTCCCATACTGCAGTGTAAGACAGGAGTAACTCTGGTGAAATCAACGGAGGTTACCCCCAGTGTAAGTGGGGTGAGCAATTGTGTGGAACAGCCAGCGAAGTGTTATTCCACATCATGCGTCACCAACAAAATTACCAGCTAAATTCCAGTCCCAGAATCTTTACTGTTGATGATGGTGCAGAAATAATAACGCTCGAATTTTAGACACCAGGTTGAGCTTACAGTGCTGGCAGGGAGAGAAACCATGTTTTGACTTTAAAATTGAGCAAATCTGATCTGGAAGTTCACTGGTGGGAAAAAAGGATGGACGAAACGGATTTCAAACTGTCTTTTTGAAGGGATGAGTTGGAGCAAGGCAAAAATATCAAATGCAATAGGTATCTGACTGCCACTGTTTGATTTAAGTAGAGACTGCTGTAATGTTCAGCAGCTGTGTACAAGTCTTTGCAATATGCAGTCAAGATACAGGTCTGAAAACACACTAAGAAATATCTACAAACTTTCACAAGCCTTAAGGCCTGGAAAGATAGTCAAATGTAGTTACTAGGGTAATCCTTTTTAAAAACTGGTATTTGTTTATTCTTAGTGCTCATTAAGGGCCCAATTCTGCCACCTTTACTCACTGAATAATACTTTAGTACCCATGTAGTTCCACTGATTTCAACAAGGATACTGGCAAAGTAAGGTGCTACTCCTTGTGGGTTAAGGGTATCCGAATCTGGCCTGAAATAGGTTGGATTAACAGCCCTTGGAGATAGATGTCCTCTTTCTATCCACCAAACAAATACAATCTAGGCAGCAGCCGTCTCTGTGCTGTCCTGCCAAAGTGCCTCAGTCATGAGCTAGAGAGAATAGTTCAGTCGCTGACAGTCAGTCTTTAGTTGCTCTACTGGGATTACCAATCTTGAAGACTCTTGTCTGAGGTAGACCATCAGTTTTAGATGTACAGTCCTGTTTACTAATGGCTTGTCCACATGGAGCAGCAATGCAGGCTATGGGTGGATGACTTCTAAAGGGCACTAACATGTTGCACATTAATTGATTCACCCTGCTGGTGTGTACTAAAGGTTCCCTAGTGTGCTTTAACATAGCATTAGAGCACACGAGGGAATCCTGACAGCGCAGCAGCAGGGTCTGCATGGACCAATTAACATGTTTGTGCACTTTAGAAATCACACACCCTGCATTACCTGTGTAGACAAGCCTTAAGAGTTGGGCTGGGACCAGCAGCTCATTCATACAGATTAACAACCTCGGGTGTGGTTGAACAGTGGGGACAAAAAGTAAAATTGAAACTTCCGTTAATATTAGGTTTTTTGTTTGATTCCACCACATTGAAGCCCTCTGACATTTACAAAGCTTGGAAACTGTTCTGCATGATTTGATACATGTATTTAACTCTTATGACTTGGCTGATCAGTGTCAATGCTGGAACATCAAGTGCCAACATAGGGTCCTTTCTGATTATTTTAGAGAGCACACAAGTGTCCTAGGCACCTCACAGAAAACGCATCAGAGACAGGTACTGGGCTTGGCAGAGACAGGTGAGGATATAATGGCAGGGATCCGGAAGCACATAAGTTAGTGCTAACATGAGTTTGGTTTGCTCACGAAAGCAGGGAAATATTTTCAAATTCCAAATAGGTTCAGGACTTGTTCACAAGTGCTTCACAAAGGCAAAGTTTGCCAAATTTTATATTTGACCTGCTTTAGTAACAGCTTTCAGTGACTACTGGCTTTGTCTATATTTGAACCGGTAACTAAAAAGGTCTCATTACCAATCCCCAACACTTTGGTTGTCTCCCTCAGCACAGTCCTGAAAAGACAGTTGGGTGCACTAGGCGAATATTGGCTGGCACTTCCTGGAGTAGTGTCTGTAGCCCAATCACCCCAAAAGGCTTTCATAGACAGTGACTAGTCAAACAAGTAATGGAGAAAGAAACATGAGTGGAGTTATTCCACCAATCTGTCTTTTTTTGTCATATGAATTTCTGTAAAACAAGCTAAACTTCATTCTCTCTCCTGTCAAGTATTTTCCTGGAAGGCATGGCATCAAACACACATCTTAGAATGCCTGACAGTATTAAAACAAACTAGAACTGCCAAAAAAAAAAAACCCAGCCCATGAAGTCTGTAAATAAATTAGAGCTGGCTTTGCAAAACGTGATAGGGTATTACACACAGAGGTCAACAACTGGTCTCCCATCCTGGGGGCAGGCACATGGAGTCCAAGCACTTTGTGAAAGTCTGTCTCTCAGGGAACGGTGCCAGCTGTACCAAGCTCCACAATGCTGTGTAGCTCTGGAAAGCACTCTTTGGAAGAAGTGCATGTGAGGGGAGGGAAGGGGCGAAGACTAATACAAATCGGGATCAAGATGTTTTCTGCGGTTAATTATTAAACGTGCTGCACTGGAAAAGCAGCATCTTCTCCAAACATAAACAGGTGAATCTCAAGTAGGAGTAGAGAGGTTATTTTGCCCCTGTGTTTGGCACTGGCGTGACAGCTCCCATCCAGTTCTGGTGCCCACAATTCTAGACGGATGTTGATAAATTAAGAGAGGGTTCAGAGAAGAGCCATGAGAATGATTAAAAGGAGTAGAAAACATGCCTAATAGCGATAGACTCAAGGAGCTCAATCTATTTAGTTGAACAAAGAGAAGGTTAAGGGGTCACTTCATCACAGTCTACAAGTACCTACACAGGTACCCTTATCCCCTTCCCTCTATGCCAATTTTTCACACTTGCTATCTGGTCACGCGAATCAGGGTTCACTTGGGATGTTACTGTATGGCACGTTAGTGCCCTGTAGATTCACACCATGACTTGCCACATTGTACCTTGTCCCATAGACAAGCCCTAAGACACGTGTCTTCCACTACATCTTTCAGGGGCAACCACTAAGATTTTTCTGCCACTCCAGCTTATACCATCACTAGTGTGTCTTGAGTGTATCGTTTGCACCTGATTTCAGGCCCTATCCTGTAGTCTTTACTCAAGAAAAGCTCTCATTAGCTTCAAGGATATCCTGGAGGCTAACGACCGATGAGGCCTGTAGAACTAGGCTCTAAGATCGCAAGCCCTTTAAGGCAAGGAGCATACCATAGAATCATAGAAGATTAGGGTTGGAAGAGACCTCAGGAGATCATCTAGTCCAATCCCCTGCTCAAAGCAGGACCAACACCAAGTAAATCATCCCAGCCAGGGCTTTGTCAAGCTGGGCCTTAAAAAACGTCTAAGGATGGAGATTCTACCACTTCCCTAGGTAACCCATTCCAGTGCTTCACCACCCTCCCAGTGAAATAGTGTTTCCAAATATCCAACCTAGACCTCTCCCACTGCAACTTGAGACCATTGCTCCTTGTTCTGTCATCTGCCGCCACTGAGAACAGCCGAGCTCCATCCTCTTTGGAACCCCCCTTCAGGTAGCTGAAGGCTGCTATCAAATCCCCCCTCCCCCACTCTTCTCTTCTGAAGACTAAATAAGCCCAGTTCCCTCAGCTTCTCCTCATAAGTCATGTGCCCCAATCCCCTAATCATTTTCGTTTCCCTCCGCTGGACTCTCTCCAATTTGTCCACATCCTTTCTGTAGTGGGGGGACCAAAACTGGATGCAATACTCCAGATGTGGCCTCACGAGTGCTGAATAAAGGAGAATAATCACTTCCCTCAATCTGCTGGCAATGCTCCTACTGATGCATATCCTCTCTAGTTTTGTAGTGCATTGCTCCCACTGTCAGTGTTCACTGAATACTAATACAGGGATGCTATTCCAGACCCAATCCCCAGAAGAAGTCATCTCACAGCTGTTAACTTGCAAATCTCCATGTACAAGCAGCTGCCAAGTGAGCAGAAGCAATCTCTGCTTTTCGGTTTGTGCTGTGCTGAACTGAAGCAATGCAATACTTCTAACATGAAGAGCAAGGTTTTAGGTCTGGCACAATCTCATCTTTCTCCCCACTCCTGAGTGCCTCCCCCCAGACTCTTCCTCTCCTCCTGTAGGCCCATTAACCACAAGCAGAGGTTTCAGGAGGTCAGCTTTCTCCCTTCACAGCCTTGTCCTGCTGGGGAACTCTCATATTGAGTACCCAACCCCAAACTCCCAGGTCTGACTCCTCTCCAGATTGCAACAACCACACTTTACTTGGGAGACAGGCACCTTACTCTGCCCAACGTGCTCCCTTTTCATGTGGGGAGGGTAATGTGGCAGCACGTTTTCGATCCTCTCCACACTGCAAAGGAGAGCAGCTCTGCTCATTGATCCTGGAGAGCAAAAGCCGCAGGAGCCCTGGGGAATTCACAGTAGAAGCACTGGGGTAATCAGCGGGAGCCAGAATGTTGGGAGAATCCGAGGGCTACAAATTAGCCACCCTGTAAGGAAACTCTCGCCTCACACCCAGCCATGGGTTTGTAGGCCCGTAATGCCCCCCGCCCCATGTGTAGTCAGGGTAGAAAGGACAGCATTACAGGGGGAGATAACAAAAGGCCTAAGTGACAGAAAGACATCAAAGAGGCCTTTGAAAAATCTCCCTCCTCGTTGACAGCATGGGATAACCCCTGAAAGATGACAGACAGTCAAAGCAAACCGGTTAGAGCAACAGACTAGGAGTCAGGACTCCTGGGTTCCAATTCTACTGCAGATTCAGTTGGTGACCGTAGGCATGGCATCTAGAGAGTCAGATTTTCAGAGGTACTGAAATCAATTGAAATGAGGTGCCAGGCCTGGTTAGCGGCTTTTGTAAAAACACAAGAGGTGCTTATCTGCATCTTTAGGCCATGCAAGCAGTTCCCTGCACCCCCTTGGCATCAGAGCAGGGTGTTGCAGGGGTCCAGGCTTCTAGTGCCCCCTTATCATTTATGGCTCTGCTGCCATCAATGTCTTCTGTGCCCTAGCCCTCCAGCCAAGGCGCCTGTCAGTGCAGTCCCCTTCTGGGGTAACCAAAAGAATCTAAACAAAGACCCCAAGTCTTAGTGACCACGTAGCAGGACTTCTGCTCTGGTCCAAGCTGAACAGTCCTTGTCCCTCTTCTCCCGAGGCTCACATCACCCGTCTGCATGGGGAAGGGGGTGTCAGAGGGGAACCCAGGCCCACCCGCTCTTTTGGGGTCCAGCTCAGAGCCCTGGGGATAGGAAGCTAGGATGTGTTTCTTATGATCCCTCACTGGTTCCGCAGCTCCTTCCTATCTTTGCCTGCTTGCAGGTGTCTGTCCTGGGGCTGCGTTCTCCAGCCCTCTCTCCCTGCAGTTTCATCTCTCCATGCAAGCTTTTCCTAGTCTGCTGCTAAGGAGCTTTCTTGGGGGCTCCTAACCCCTCCAGGCAGCTGCCTGGACCCCTTCACCCTTGCTTCCCTCTCCCTTCAGGGCCAGTTGCTGGGAATAAGCTCCCTGCTGCAGCTGTCCTCTCTGTTCTCCCCCATTGGCCCTGTAGTCCTTCCTTTACAGCAATCACCCAGTCTGGTTCTCTCCAGCTGGGTCTACCCCTTAATTAGCGGTCTCCCCTCCAGGCCACTGAAAGGGCTAATTGGGCCCTCAGTGTCCTTCTGTTAACTTACTATTTGCCAGTGTGGGACATATGCCCCATGACAGGCCCCTAAATGCCTTTGAAAATCTGACCCTTTACCTCTCTGTGCCTCATTCTCCCTATCTATAAAACAGGGATAATGCTTTCTTGCAATCGCTTCACATGAGCCAAGTCCCAGCATGTAATCTTCCAGTACAGAGGACTTCAAACGATTTTGACTTGTAGAACGTGGGGTTAAATCCTAACCAGGGAGGTTGGCCCACAGAAACCATCATTCCCTGGATCACCGCATAGCCCCACCCTCCAGGTAACATCACTTCCACATTGCACTGTGAATTCCAGAGGAAAGGGGTCCACATGGTGAACAACCTCCCAGCGGTTCCCTCTCATTTACATTGAGGTGGGCTCCAACTCAAGTGCCTCTGCTGACAGTAACTATGGTCACACCACACGGTGAGTGCAGCAGTCCCATATGTAACCAGATCTCTAATTATGCAGAGCTCACTTACGATTAGCTGAAAGGTGCTGGAGAAGCACAATGTGTAATTAAAAAGCCTTCTGGATCAGGTGGAAGCACAAAAATGCTTATTTAAATCAATGAAACACAAAGTGTCTGATTCAGAATGGAAACAGTAGCTAACTATACTTCCACACAAGCCTTTTTAACCTATGCAAAAAGCTGAGTATGTGTATCTTGGGTGTCATAAGGGAATGCAGCTCTCACACTTTGTATTTTGGGCTTGCATTACATTTGGAGGAGTATTTTAATCCCTACAATATATTTCCAGAGCATTTCAGGGCAAATTAGGCAGGAAAAAATGCAATTTGATGTCCTTCTGACTCGGGGGACTGAGCGGGGAAAGTAGTACACATTTTCACTGCATGCGAAGGAGTAATTAAATGCTTCCTATAGAAGGGAAAGGTGGTCCCTCGGACACTTCTGTCAATCTGTATTTAGCAGACACAGCAGCCTCCTGAGTTCAAACACGGGAGCTCGCGTTCTGCATTGAAGTGACCTTAACTGTCAGCCTAGCCTGCCCTGTTCAATATCCAGAGCTCTGCTTGGAACATTACGTGAACATGTGTGGGGATGGGAAGATGTACAAAGTAAAGGCACAGTGAGCCAGCAAGCCATTGGCCTCAATTAAAAAATTAAACAGGTGTCCAGAGACTGTCAGTCTAAAGATGGAGTATCTACATTTAATTGAAGGGATAAGTTTAGCAGAAAATGCCACTCCAGCTACTGTCAGAATGCATGATTAATTTGCGATAAAATACCCGGTCCTGTCTAACAGAAGCAGACAGCTGGGGGATACATATTTACACAATAGCTTGTTACTTCTTCAAGATATTACCAATGACCCTGGGCTTAGTGTCAGTGCATTAAAATGAAATTTTCACATCTGGTCTTCAGAACTTCTATATCTGCTGGAGGCTTTTTGAAGGAGCTCAGCGTGAAAAGACCAGGAAGCCTCTGAAAGGCAAAGCCAGCTACCAGTGGAGTCAGTCGCTTCGCCATAATTTACAGTGGTCACACGTTATCTCACAACGTCACAGCTCATCAGTACATCTCCAGTGCTGACATAAAGCATCACTCTTGCTTAGGCTCATCAGCACTGTGTGTACTAGACCTCTTTTCCCCTTATACTTCCTAAATTATGTCTAAATCATTGGCTCCTCTTCCCATCATCGCATTAACGCAGCACCTGCCAGTAAGTAACCATTGTTTCAATTAGCAATTTTCTTTTTCCAGGGTTTTATAATTCCCCTATTGAAATTCACATCAGGCCCAGAGAATCTTCAGCACGTTAACTGCGAAGTTCAATCGTTAAATGGTTTCAGATGGCTTACTTTGTACCCACAGCCTAATGTGAAAAAACACTGACATTTTGCAGGGTCCTACACTTTAGTGTAACCTCGTCTGATGAAGTGAGCTGTAGCTCACGAAGCTTATGCTCAAATAAATTGGTTAGTCTCTAAGGTGCCACAAGTCCTCCTTTTCTAGTGCTTTTCATTTCATATGAAAATAAGTTAAATCCCAGCTATTGTGAGTGCAAGGCATTTTGGTCAACTAACATACATACCATTTTATCTCAGAGTTTTGCTTCTGCTCCTCCCCTCCACCCCCACATTTTGTATATGAGCTGGTGACAGGATGCAGGGGCATTGCCTGTTATCCAGTGAACACAGGGCTAACTTCTGCTCAGCCTCCCACTTCCTTTGCTAAGGGAAAGACTGTTGTTTAGTCGCTTGGGAGACAAAGAATGGAGAACATCCAAAAAGAGGATGGATGTTACTCACCCGGTCCCTGCACAAACCCTCTCCCACACACCCCTGAGGAGAATTCTGAGGCGGGGGGTTCTTTGGGGTTTTCCCCCCCTTGTGGAACTGGAACTGGTTTCTGGTTGTAAGCATTAGTCCCTGATGACAAAACCTTTGCTGAATCTGAATTTCTGCTGCGTCATTCCACCAGCTTACAGACCTTGTACTAACATTTTCAAAGTACTATGTCCATGAGGCCTGGAACAGTTGCAGTCCACCCCAGAACCCGACTTCCCCTGCTGCCCAGGGCTAACTACCTACATCTCAGTGAAAAAAAATTGCCTACATCTGAGGCAGCTTCTGGGCCACCAGGAAGCAATAACTCCACAGTGTGATCTTTATCCATGGATGTAAGTGGACTCTTAGGACATCCCTGTAACTTCTGCCTAGCCACTATCCTATGTCAATGGAAGTAAGTGCAATAATACAATACATCCCCCCTCTGAATACTGCCCCATCCACACCATGGGAAGCCCTAGAAGCATCCTTGTTGTTCTGGGCTAGTGAAAGAGCACATCTGGGACACATCCTAAATGAGAGTCAACAGCTCCTCTGAGTGAAACTATTACTACTCCAAAACATGCCAGAGAGCATTTAAGAAGCCATCACTTGACGTAACTGCATTTCAGGCCCTTGCCTTCCGTTTCAGAGCAAGCTGGCTGAGAAGACAACAAGGACTGGTCCTACCTCCACCTAGATAACAATATCCCTGGACCCATTCCCAACCAGGCTTCAGGCCAGGATGTGGAACAGATGGATGATCTCTTCTTGGCCATGATGTTCATAATCTTATTGCTGCACTTCTCTGCAGTGTCTGATACAGCTGATCATGAAATCCTGCTATCCTGCCTCAGACATGGCAGGGGTTACTGAGATGACATCAGATGTTCTTTGCAGACCACACACACAGAGTCGGCAGGAGTATCTGCTCCTTCACCTCCCAGTTCCCCCACCTGCGGGTTTCCACAAGGTGCCATTCTCAGCCCATTTTGTTCAACATGCACAGGAAGCTACTACAGGAGAAGCAGCATGGACTGAACTGTCAGCAATGCCCAGGTAAGTCGAGCTTTAAAGCCCCTTCACGTCAGAGCCAAACAGCACCATCTCCCAGTTCTCCAAGTGCCTGGTTGAGATCAGCGACTGAATGAAGAAAAGGGAGAGGAAGCTGAGCCCTGTAAAGAGTGAGGTGATCTCATGTCACGTCAAAGAATTTGCCAGCTGTTTATCACCACCCTCCACTGAGGTAGCCTGCTCTTGGATCACTAGGACTGTCTGCAGAGTTGGCGTTCACCTCAGAATACTCATTGCTCGCAGCCATGAAAATCCTCTTCCATCTACATTTGGCAGAAAGACTGCCCTCCTTCTGTTGTTCAGACTTCACCATGGCAATCCACACATTCATCACATCCAGGCTTGATTACTGTCATACTCTGCATCTAGGTATACAACAGCCTGAAAAAGCAGATATTTTGTTCAGAGCCCAGCAGCCCATCTCCTCAACAGCACAGACTACCAAGAGCCTGTCTTCTCAGCACTACGCTCCCTGCTGGATTCGTGGTTTTGGGCTTGTTGTCAGAACTCCACATGGGACAGGCCCAAGGTAACCCCTCACCCAGAGTGATTATGACTGCCTACAACAGCTATATTTTGCCAGAACCATGGAACTGTCAGCTTCAGGTGTTTAACCCCCTCTGCTAGAGAGAGATTTCTTGGTGACTGGCCCATGAATTTGAAATTCATTCCCAGAAGAGCTAGTGATAGCTACAAACAACATTGCCTTCAAAGCAAAATCCCAAACCTGCTTCTGACTGGGTCACTCCTGAACCCCATCACAAAACAAAAGCCACCAGAAGAGTCTAGGGCCCCTGCTGACTAGAAAAAGGAGAGAGAAAAATATATCTATATGTACACTTCATAATTTTATGAGGTTCACAGACACCAGTGATGGGTACCAAATTAGAATGTAGAGAGAACAAGGAAATACACTTCTAATAGAGAATACCACAAATCCCTGGGAGACAGACAGATTATATCCTGCTTACAGGGGGTAAACAGAGCTAGTTAAGCGACTAAGCTTCTGATCTGACTGCCAGACCCTTTCCCTAACCACTAAATCCTATTGCTTCCTATGACCACTTCCAGAAATAGAGGGACGTGTTGCAGCCGTTCTGCAGTTCTAGTATTTTCTGTAGTTAAACTTATCATTGACGTGATCGCTTTTAGAATTACCAGGCTTCCCTTCTACCAGCTCAGAGGGTCAAAATGCTAAGCTGCCTCTTGCTTGCTAGTTTATAGCACTTTGCTAATGGATCATTTCCCTCCATCGGGATGACACATTGTCTATTAGGTATACTCTCTCAGTTCAATTACACTGTTTATGTGGGTATCACAACACAAGATCATAATCCTATATTTAGCATATGCTGTTTTTAAATGCAAACTGGGGTGACAGTGACTTGCCCCCAATATGTTGATTTTTCTGGTAGGAGCACTTATTACTCATTAGATCACACAAAGTGAATGAGCTAAAGTGATAGCTTTTTTCTACTGTACTTCAATGCCATTACTGCATAGAAAGTAATACTCATTTGTCAGACTCTCCACTTCACACATACGGCCTCATTTCCATAGAGGTGAAAGTTTAATAGTTCACTTCGATGCCCTTATTTTTAAGAATTTGGAGCAATCAGTGCAAATATCATAATTTTTATTTTTTCAGATGGACTCTGGGCAACCAATCTGGCAGGGTTTCCAGTCTCAAGAGCTCTAGACAAGATGAATTAAAGTTAATTGGGGGTAAAATGAAGCACTTTAAAGTGGGTCTCTGGAGCTCACAAAACTGGAATAAGGACAGACAAGATCTATTCAATTATCTGTGCTTGTGAGATTTGTTTTGTGAAAGCGGTAATATTCAACCCACTTACCAGCTCGGGTTGTGATCTCATCAGACCTATAGGCTAAGCCACCTGGAGGGACCAGTGCTAGGATGAGAGACCTCCAAAGAAAACCTGAATATCAGAAGAAATGGCACCAACGGTTTCACGTACGAGAGACTTCCCTCTGACTCAATGAGCCAATGCACCAGCATAGCATTAAGGCCTACCATATGGGTGTGTAATCTTTTAGATGAGATCTAAATCTGAAACGCTGGCAGATCATTTGTGGGCATTAAAGTTCCTTTAGTGCTTTTTTGCTAGAGCAGTGGTCTAACATCAGTCTCCTGGCTAAACTGCAGTCTAAGCAGTTACATTCCAGCCTGCTGACTTCCCTTGTCATCTTAACTAGATACAAAGTTCTTCACTTCCTACCCTACATAGTTGTGCAAATTGGTCTTTGCTCTTGAACATCTGTACATTTCAACCAGAGGTGACTGCCCTTCAGGAGTGGGTGGAGTGAATGCTCATACAGGTACATAGTCTGTGAATTTCTTTGGATACTCCTGTATGACAGAATCCCAAAGTTCGTGATTTCTCTATCACACCCCCCACACACACACACTTATTCTGAGATCCTGATTTATGGACCTCATGTTGTGTCTTAACTTGTCGCTTTGCTTTCTTAGAGCACTTGGAACTTCTTTCCACTCTGGCTGGCAATTCTGAGCAGGTGGGTGGTGAGATGCTTGTGTTCATCTTGAGGTGCGCTGGACACTTTCTTCTCTATGGACAAAATTTTCCTTTCCACCCTGTAATTTTCTAACTCACTTGAACTTCCATTGTCAATGGAAACATCACACTCAAGAAGAGTACGATTTGAATAGGAAAAAGATCTGTAGCATGGATCAGAAAGGATAATCGTGCCTAATTATTCTACCACCCCTTAAATTTAAACACAGCTACCTGAATGGCCTGTTCCTTACAGTTGTCTTGAGTAGAAATATGTCCCACCTCAAGCGTCAAAATCCAGATCTCAATTTCTCAAAAGTTCAGAAGCAAAGTTGTTTGTCAGGCCTCTCTAAAGGTCACTTGTGAAAGGTGGTGACATAGGAAAGAAATTGGGCAAATCTGACACACCACGATGTCCTCAGAACTCATTTACTGCCATGGGTTTAGCCCATACTGTGTCTGACTTCGAACAGGTCAGCCAAGGTTCCCTAAGGAGCCTGTCATTGAAATGCCCAATGTATAGCGATTCCTGGGTTTGTCTTTACTGGGACATCTCAGTGAGTTATAACACATGTTCAATAACACAATGTGACCGGATGCCAAGTCATGTTTCTATAGTGTTAGGAAACAGGTTGATTAAAAGGATGTTTCCTCAGTGCAGACAAGCCCTTTATATGCAAAGAATCCTTCAAACTCAAATCACAATAGTGCAATTGATAGTGACCTCAACATGGTTTAAAGGGAAGAGAGCTTGTAGACATCTTAAAATGTCAAGATGAGCCCAAGCTATGAGGTTCAGATAGAAGATATTAGAGCACAGACTTCTCCACTGAATACAAAATAAATATTCTCTCTTCCAATATCCTTTTGGTTGCATCACTTCAATGAATAATAACTTAAAGACAGTTCAAAATAGAATGCAACTGCAAAGCCCCAGATTTTAAAAAAGAAGAAAGTTCCATCTGTCATCGAGAAATCCAAAAATCCAAAGCACCAACGTGGAGTGCACCTGCCAAAAAGGTTTTATTTTTATGTTAAATATTTCTTTAAGGAAGAGAAACTTTCTGGCAGATAAAGGCAGTCAGAAGAATGAATAGCTGAGATGCTCAGACAATAATTCTCTCCTGTGTGATTTCCTCTGGTGCTGCTGCTATCAGTTAGACAACTGAATAGAAATCAGCTTATAAACAGACCACCAATGCCACCACCGAAACCACACAACAACCTGCAAATACTTAAAGAAATGCAGAACTTTGGTGCTCTCCTTTATGCCACCAATGGCTGAACACTGGGACTTTGGATAGACAAAACGGCAGACCCTTCATGCTCTCTTCTCCACAGCTGTAGTTTACACTTAGAACTCCTTGTGCCCGGTGCTTTGAAATGCAGTGAAGTGGAACAATTTTATTTTCCTGTCATGCCATTCATAGTGCACTTTAGTCTTCATCCTAACTCTGAGGATACTGTGTTCTTCCTATTTTGCTTGTTTCTTTCCAAACATATGGAAAGGGGAGGAAATATAGGACTGATGTGAGCCTTAGGGGAAGCAGGGTAGATTAGGACTAATCAGGGGGCCTGAATCTACCAAGTCTAGTGACGCTCTTCCAAAACATGGGGGAACCTAAACACGTCAGGCTCCCCTACAGAGATTCTTCCCACTCCTTGCATTGGCTTCCTTCTAAACCACCCTTATCCCCAGATGAATTCTGCTATAGCCCTCTCTTCCTTCCCCCAAGGCTCAGATTTCCCCCAGTCCGTTCCCAGACTCCTTGATCTTCCTCCTAGGGTATGTTTACACTGAAATAAAAGACTTATGACATGGCCACAGCTGGCCCAGGTCAGCTGACTCCAGCTTGTGGGACTAAAAAAAAAACGGTGCAGACATTCAGGCTCAGGCTGGAGCGCAGGCTACGAAACCAGCCAAGTCTGAACGTCTACACTGCTATTTTTAGCCCCAGAGCCTGAGCTGAGCAAACCTGAGTCAATTGACCCAGGCTCTGAGACTCAATGCCCCAGCTCTTTGGTTTTTGTTTGTAGAGTAAACATACCTCTGGTGTCTACCCAGCCCATGGTCCCCCTTAGTTAAGAGCACACCAGACCCTCTGGCTGATTAACCTTCTTAGGGTGTTCTATTTATTTTCAGCTGTGAGCAAACAAAAACCATAAGATCCACCACAGGCCTCTGCCGCTGCTGTTTCTTTATAGTCTTCTTAAACAGCAGCAGTTCTAACAAAAGAGCAATAAATTGTAGAAGTATAGGAGAACCACCCCTCCAAGTTAGACAAGCTAGAATCCTTATCTGTGGTCTCAAAGCTCTCCCACAGGAAGTTATAAAGCTTCTAGGCAAGGGAATAGCAAGGACCACCTGCTGATAAAGGCCACAGATAGTCCTGACTAAATCACTGATTCAGAGAAAGAATTAGGAAGGTTTCTTCCTTGGGATGCTCTTGGGCAGATTGCTCGCAGGCCAGAAATGCGCCTCCTCTGACCCCTGCAAGGCCAATACAAACCCCACCCTTTCCCCTTCACTCCTCAAACAGGTGGTTTTTCCAGACTCTCTCTCTCTCTCTCTCATTACTCGAAGACAGGTGATTTGATCTTTCCCAATCGCCCTCACCGCCAATCCTGGACAAATTGACCCTTGATTCACACAATCTCAACAGGAGGCTTCTTAGGCAGATCTCATCTTCTTGCTCAGATTCCCTGCTGCACTTGACCTGCACAAAAACTGGCTGATAGGTCTCAAAATGTAATTGAAAATGGGTCATGTTTATCGAGCATTTGTGTTTCCAGTGGGGTCCCTCTGGGACTGGTTCTTGGCCCTAGGCTTTTTAACCATGTTTTTTTTAAAATGACCTAGAAGAAGAAATAAAATCATCACTGATAAAGTTTGCAGATGACAAAAAGAGTGGGGGGAGTGGTAAATAACAAAGAGGACAGGGCACTGATTCAGAGCGATATGGATCACTTGGTAATCTGGACAGAAACACACAATGCGCATTTTAATAGAGCTAAATTAAATTGTATACATCTAGGAACCAAGGACTTGGGCCATACTTACAGCATGGGGTGGGGGCTCTATCCTGAGAAGCAGTGACTCAGAAAAAAACCTCGGAGTCGTGATGGATTTTGAGCTGAACATGAACTCCCAGTGCGATGTTGTGGCCAAAAGAGCTAATGCGATTCTGGGATACATAAACAGGAAAATCTTGAGTAGGAGTAGAGAGGCAATTTTATCCCTCTATTTGGCATTGTACAACCGCTTCTGAAATGCTGAGTCCAGTTCTGGAGCCCACAATTCAAGAAAGATGTTGATAAATTGGAGAGGGCTCAGAGAAGAGCCGCGGCAATTATTAAAGGATAAAAACATGCCTTTAATGATTGAGCTCTTTCAGTCTAGCCATTTAGCTTACCAAAGAGAAGGTTAAGGGCAACTTGATTATCGTCTTTAAGTCTCTACCTGGGGAACAAATATTTAACATTGGGCTCTTCAATCTAGTAGAGAAGGGTATAACACAGGGGTTCTCAAACTGGGTGTCGGAAACCCTCAGGGGGTCATGAGGTTATTACATGGGGGGTCGCGAGCTGTCAACATCCACCCCAAACCCCGCTTTGCCTCCAGCATTTATAATGGTGTTAAATATACAAAAAGTGTTTTTTATTTATAAGGGGGGTCGCACTCAGAGGCTTGCTATGTGAAAGGGGTCACCAGTAAAAAAGTTTGAGAGCCACTGGTATAACACAATCCAATGATGGGAAGTTGAAGCTAGACAAATTCAAACTGGAAACAAGGCATACATTTTTAACTGTGAGAGTAATTAACCATTGGAACAATTTACCAAGGGTCATGTGGATTCTCCATCACTGACATTTTTAAAATCAAGATTGGGTGTTTTTCTAACAGATCTGCTCTAGGAACTATTTTGGGGAAGTTCTGTGACCTGTGTTATACAGCAGGTCAAACTAGATGATCCCAGTGGTTTCTTCTGGCTTTGGAATCTAGCAATTGCTTAACTGACCAAGTAACCATGTAGCTTTTCTTGTAAACTTTGTACTCTATTCTTTGTCTTACTATGTTTGTACCTAGACTGCAGGTCCTCAAGGCAGAGATCATGTCTTGTGTGTCTGGGAAGGATAAATATAAAGAACAAATAAGATAGCTCTAAGATAATTAGCTGCAAAAAGAACCTATATAGTGACTAAAATATCTAACAGATGCATACATTTCACACTGGAGGAATATATGTTATTGGCTAGTGTTCTCAAATGCTTAACTGGACGGCTGGGGGAGGAGTTACAGGGCCATTATCAGACTCAGTTCAGATTGTTATTTGTATGACAGTGGTGCGTAGAGGTCAGCACTCCTTTGTGATGAAGACAGTCACAATGAGCAGTAGTCAAGAACAATAGGTTGGAGAAGGAAGGGGATGAGAAAGAGACAGATCCATGGTGAAGTTAACTGATGTAGGGAATCCGGGGGATTGTTTAAAGGACACAGGGATCTGCTCAGCCTGGTAGAGACCTGCCTCATTTTAGGATACCGGTTCAGCTCCCTGTAGGAAATGTGTTGGTGGACTTGTTCCTGCTCCTTTTGGATGCATACTCACGTGACAAAACTTACCTCAATTAACACTAATTGGCATGCCTGCTGGCAGACACAGCAGAGCAATTAAGTAGTAAATGGGCCAAGGAGGTTGAACTACCTTCTTATCTCCCAAGCAAGTCCTTTCAGAGTCAGGTTGAGTTACATTCACAAGGCAATGCAGGGGAAGCTTGCACTGCTGCTGCTCATGCTATATTTATTGCTTTAAATGCCTTGGCTTTCCATCTCTAAGTGGGGATGATGATGCATACCCACCACAGAGAGGTTTTACAAGACAATGTTTTAAAAGTGCGTTGAGATACAAGACTGAAAGAGTCTCTTATTCTCCCAACTGACATGTTATGGGAAGTTGGTTTAAACTGTGGCTCTGCTCGGAAAATATAAACATGGCACCTTCTTAACAGGTCTGAATTCCTGGGTGCATCCAGAGAGATCTGCTCAATATACTTTTTTATTCCTCTTACCTGCGAAAAGCCATCACACCAAGGGCCTGCTGGCTCTCACATACATCAGAGGATGTTCAAAACCACACATGAGGCCTCATATTGGTCTCACCGATTGTGGTAGAACTTCACTGATTTTAATGGAATAATTCTTGATTTACACCGTGCTAAGTGAAATAAGGGGCTTAGAATGCAGAAACTGTACATTTGAACTATGCAAACATAGTCGCATTCCACTAACCTACATCTGCTTATTCCATTGACTGGCACTAGTGGGACTATACAGAAGATGTCATACCCAAACTTTTTCCCAAGACAGCCTGTCACAATGTAGAGTCAGGATTAGGGCTGGTTAGGAACATAGCAACATTTTTTCATTGGAAAATGCTGATTTGTCAAAACAAATGTTTTTGCAGAAACATATTGGATTCAACAAATTGTCAGGAAGGTTTCTTAGGACCCAGATGGAATTTCTGAGAGAGGGCCAGAGGTGAAAGTGGGTCGGTACGACGTACCGCTAAGAAGTGGCCACCAGTACAGGCATGTACACAGCCAACATTAAAGCGCTGCTGCGTTTGCCTCCACCTCTCCCACCAGTAAGCAGCCCTGCTTTAACAGGGTCACCAAGAGGGGGGGCAAAAGGGGCAGCTGCCCCAGGCCCAGTGATTTACCACAGCAGCCACTGGAGCCTCAGGCCTTTTAAATCACTGCCGGAGCCCCGGGTGGCGCAGGCCAGGCAGCACTAAAGGGCTGGCTGGGGGAGGCTGACCCCAGCCCCGCCCCTTCCACCTGAGGCCATGCCCCTTCTGGGGGCCTGGAGTCAGGCCCCCGTACCGGTAAGACTTTTAAGGCACTTTCGCCCCTGGAGAATAGCCAATAGCCCAGTGGTTAGGGTGCTCACGTGGGATGTGGGAGACACAGGTTCAAGTGCCTTTTCCAAATTAGACAAACTGGGGAGATTTGGGTCTCCCACATCTCACATGAGTGCTCTAACCGCTGGGCTATTGGCTTTTCTGGAATCATAGAATCATAGAATATCAGGGTTGGAAGGGACCTCAGGAGGTCATCTAGTCCAACCCCCTGCTCAAAAGCAGGACCAATCCCCAACTAAATCATCCCAGCCAAGGCTTTGTCAAGCCTGACCTTAAAAACTTCTAAGGAAGGAGATTCCACCACCTCCCTGGGTAATGCATTCCAGTGTTTCACCACCCTCCTAGTGAAAAAGTTTTTCCTAATATCCAACCTAAACCTCCCCCACTGCAACTTGAGACCATTACTCCTTGTCCTGTCCTCTTCCACCACTGAGAATAGTCTAGAACCATCCTCTCTGGAACTACCTCTCAGGTAGTTGAAAGCAGCTATCAAATCCCCCCTCATTCTTCTCTTCTGCAGACTAAACAATCCCAGTTCCCTCAGCCTCTCCTCATAAGTCATGTGTTCCAGACCCCTAATCATTTTTGTTGCCCTTCGCTGGACTCTCTCCAATTTATCCATATCCTTCTTGTAGTGTGGGGCCCAAAACTGGACACAGTACTCCAGATGAGGCCTCACCAATGTCGAATAGAGGGGAACAATCACATCCCTCGATCTGCTGGCAATGCCCCTACTTATACATCCCAAAATGCCATTGGCCTTCTTGGCAACAAGGGCACACTGCTGACTCATATCCAGCTTCTCGTCCACTGTCACCCCTAGGTCCTTTTCCGCAGAACTGCTGCCTAGCCATTCGGCCCCTAGTCTGTAGCTGTGCATTCGGTTCTTCCGTCCTAAGTGCAGGACCCTGCACTTATCCTTATTGAACCTCATCAGATTTCTTTTGGCCCAATCCTCCAATTTGTCTAGGTCTTTCTGTATCCTATCCCTGTCCTCCAGCGTATCTACCACTCCTCCCAGTTTAGTATCATCCGCAACAGAGCCTCTCTCTGTTTTTTTGTTTGTTTTTTAGTTTTTAAATATTTTTGAAAAAGGTCTTGTTTTTGTTCTGCCTTGGAACAAAACCAAAAATTGAATCCTCCAAATTTTTTGTGAAATGAAATTCTTGTTTTCCAACCAAAAGCAGCTGAATACTTGGCTACTGTGCAAACAACATTTTTTCCCCTCTTCACCGAAAACAACATGTTACCGTAGGCTGGAGTTTTCAATGGCAGCTAAAGTTAAAGACCAGTGGTGGGCAACCTGCAGCCCACGGGACACACACACCCCAACAGGGTAATCCGCGGGCAGGCTGGACAGTTTGTTTACATTGACCATCCGCAGGCACAGCGGTGAACCGCAGCCACTGGGAGCTGTGGGCGGCTGTGTCTGTGGAAGGTCAATGTAAACAAACTGTTGCGGCCCACTGGTGGATTACCCTGACAAGCCGCAGTCCACAGGTTGCCCACCACTGTCCAAGTGGCTCTAAATAAAGGGAAAATGTCACAGAACATGAGTGTTCACTGTGAAAAAGGAGCATTAAAAATGACAAATTCCAAGGAGCCTAAAGACTACAGCTCAACCCAGAGAACAGGTTTCAGAGTAACAGCCGTGTTAGTCTGTATCCGCAAAAAGAAAAGGAGTACTTGTGGCACCTTAGAGACTAACCAATTTATTTGAGCATAAGCTTTCGTGAGCTACAGCTCCGATTAAGTGAGCTGTAGCTCACGAAAGCTTATGCTCAAATAAATTGGTTAGTCTCTAAGGTGCCACAAGTACTCCTTTTCTTTTTCCAGAGAACAGAGTTTCGCAGCAAAATAGCGATATGGGACCAGTAGTCAAGTACAGAAAGAAAGCGAAGGTGGGGGGGCGAGAGAAAATCCATCCAGCAGAATAACTGGCCAATGAGAGCCCTATGGATTTTTAGATTTATTTCTGCTATATTGAGTCTCTTTTTTATCATCTTGTCTTTAGTGTATTTGCACTCTCTGTTACCATGGTCTCAGTTATTGCCTTTTTCTTTCTACAGATGGTTTAAAAATATATGTCTAAAACCTCCAGTGATAAAAGACTCCAGCGAATATCAAGATTTTGCTGGATGTTGGTCCAAAAAAAGAAAAAAAAATCAATGAAGGAAGAGGGACGAATGTGTGTGCTCGATTTCCCTCTCTCGGCTTTTTCTGATTGCGCTGCCGGGAGAAATCTCTTTTAGAATATTGTCTCATTTGTACTGCGAGAAACCTCTCAGCATGCAGAGGGTGGGGTGGAGGCTTTTCTAAAAAACAAAAAACCATCTGCCTAACCTTCTCCTTACGTTCTCCTCCATTTAGGTTTACACTGGCGAAAATCAATACGAAGAAATAAAATAAATATTTATCAAACTGGCGCCTTTCACTCGGAAGCTTTAGCATATGCTGAACACGCTCTGTTTTCCTGGATGCTTTTTTCCCTCCTGCATCAAGCCCTTGTTCTGTCAGAATTGTTTTCATGTTAGTATTAGTCAGTCACTCCCCATGTGTCAGTAAATGCAAAACATGCCTGCTGTGAGACAGAGAGAGCTGGTGCCACTTTGCAGTTCCTCAGAACGCGAGCTGGCACAAAGACAAAGCTCACACAAAAGATGACAGGCACCACCACCTGCTTTTCCAAACAACAAACAGGAGAAATGACAATGCCTTGGGAATGAGGGTGTGGGAGAGTATGTAGACTTCAAGAAGCGGAAATTCCGTGTCCCCGTCACTGAAGAAGTATGGTATGAAACAGTTACTTAGCAGCCCTGCTCTTCACAGCTGCTCAAGGAGACCAACATCTGTGCACTGGGTCAGGTAGTACATCCTGGCAGTTGAACGAGGCAGCCAGCTATAGCCTGTTTGTTTATTTACAGGCATTTCGATGGTGCTCTTCATTACGGTCTATCAGTGCCTTACAAACGTTAATGAATTTAGTCACAGGACACCACAGTGAAACAGGGAGGCTTTAATATATCCATTTTGACTAACAAGGGAATGAATTTTGCGTGAAGAGGACTGATTTGACAGGAAGGCTGGTTGTATGGTTAAGGCCCTAGACTGACTGGGCCTTGAGAGACCTGGGTTCACACAGAATTCAGACTGGATCATGGGCAACTCACTTCGGGCCAGATTTTTAAAGGTAGTGAGGAACCTAAAGATGCAAACAGACACCAAGAGGGATTTGAAATAAGTAAGTTAGGCACATAGGGTTGGTTTTTTTAAAAAAATCTCACTGGCACCTATATGCATCTTCAGGCACCTAAATACCTTTACTCTGTACCTCCCCTTCACCATCTGTAAAATGTGGAGAATGGTTCCCTACCTCACGTGTGTGGTGGGATAACACATGTCCAGCACTCAAACACTGATGCTATAGACATTGCATAAGGATCTACACTTCGTATACAAAAGCATAAACAGAGTTCAAAAAAGAATTAGATCACGTCATGAAGGTTAGGTCCTGCAATTACTATTAGCCAAGACAGTCAGAGACACAGCTTCTGCTCCAGGTGTCCCTACACCTCCAACTGCCAGAAACCGGGAATAGACAACAGGGGATGAATTTCTCAAAATTGCCCTGTTCTGTTCCTTCCCTCTGAAGCATCTGGCACTGGCCACTGTCAAAGACAGGGTACTGGGCTAGATAAACCATTGTTCTGACCCACTGTGGTCATTCTTATGCTCTTATACATAGTTCGCTCTGTTCATCCATGGGCAGCGTTTCAACGGTGCTGAGCATCTATCACTCCAATTGATTTCAGTTGGACTTTGGGTGCTCAGCAACTCTGA
Source organism: Lepidochelys kempii (assembly GCF_965140285.1). Taxonomy (NCBI): domain Eukaryota; kingdom Metazoa; phylum Chordata; order Testudines; family Cheloniidae; genus Lepidochelys; species Lepidochelys kempii. The sequence goes on along the minus strand of NC_136387.1, from coordinate 100,013,478 downwards.
AAATCAGGCCCTACACATCTCAAGCTAGGCTCCCAAGCTCAATAGACCCTTAAATGTTTGGGCATAAATGATTTGCCCAAGGTCACACAGGAAGCTTGAAGCACAGAAATTTAACTCAGAGCTTCCTCCTCCCAACCGAGTACTTTAGCCAATAGACCATTCTCTCCTGACTTATAATTACAGTCTGTCTCCTTCCAAAAGGAAACAAATACTAGTGCTGTACATAGCCTATCAGCCGATGGATCAGAAATGAAATACAGAAGAGTTACTTGTTTTCAGCACTGCAGCTGATTTGCCATAATCAGAGACCAAAAACTACTCCATAGATCTTGGTCAGGTGTTTGACCTTTAACTCCCAGTGAAGCCTCCTGTCAAGAAAAATGCCACAGAAACATTAATGAGCAGTTGCAGTCAGGGTCTCTGTTTAATCTCCCATCCATCTGATGGCACCTCCAGCAGTACAATGACCTCTGCTTCCACAATACTTGGCACTCACAGAGTGCTTTACCTTTCCAACACACTTCACAAATATCAATCAAATCATGCTGATACCGATTCAGAGGGATGAGCACCGCCTACTGAGTTACCAGTACCGCTTCCTTCAGCGCAGAGGAGATAGGCCATAGGACTTCTCTGAATTAATTTTGCTTGAACATATCTTTTAGAGAAACAACCAATCTTGATTTAAACATTTCCAGTGATCGAGAATCCACCACAGCCCTTGGTAAATTGTTCCCATGGTTAACTACCCTGACTGTTAAATATTTGTGCCTTATCTCTTATCTGAATGTGTCAAGCTTCAATTTCCAATTGTCGGATCTTGTTATACCATCATCTGCTACAACAAAGAGCCCTCTATTATCAATTTTCTGTTCCACATGTAGGTACTGATAGACTGATCAAGTCACCCTTAATTTTCTCTTTGTTAAGATAAACACTCTGAGTTCCCAGAGTCATTCACTTTAAGTCAAGTTAACCATTTTCATGTCTCTTCTCTGAACTCCCTCCAGTTTATGAGCATTGAATTGCGGACACCAGAACTGGAATCAGTCTTCCATTAGTGGTCAGACCTGTGTCAAATACAGAGGTAATGTCACTCTTACTCAATATTACCTTGTTTATGTATCCTAGAATTGCATTAGCCCTTTTGGCTACAGCATCATGGGAACTCATGGTCAGCTGATTATTCACCATGACCCCCAAGTCCTTCTCAGTGTTATGGCTTCCCAGAATAGAATCCCACATCCTGTAGGTATGGCCTACATCCTTTGTTCCTACACGTATAGATTTATGTTTGGCCATATTAAAACAACTATTGTTTGTTTGTCCCCAACTTGCCAAACAATCCAGATGGCTCTGTATCAGTGACCTGTCCTCTTCATTATTTACCCTTCCCACACTTTTTGTGTCATCTGCAAACTTTATCAGTGATGATTTTACATTTTCTTGCAGGTCATTAATAAAAATGTTTTTAAAAAAGCAGAGGGCCAAGAACCAATCCCTGCGGGACCCTACTAGAAGAACACCCATTCGATGATACTCAGTAGCCACTTTTAATCAATGTCATGTGTGATATGTTGATTTGTATTGTGCTAGCAAAGTTCCATGTAGTCATCTCTCTTTACAGAACAAAGGCTTACATCTGTTTAATGCACAAGACTAGAGGCCTTCCTAAAACAGATGCTGTCAGGGTTCCCTCCCCACTCTGAACTCTAGGGTACTGATGTGGGGACCCGCATGAAAGACCCCTAAGCTTATTTCTACGAGCTTAGGTTAAAAACTTCCCCAAGGCACAAATTCCTTTTGTTCTTGGATGGTATGCTGCCACCATGAAGTGATTTAAACAAACATTCAGGGAGGGTCACTTGGAGCCCTATCTCACCCAAAATATCCTCCCAAGCCGTTATACCCCCTTTCCTGGGGAGGCTTGAGAGTAGTATCCTAACCAATTGGTTACAAAGTGAGCACAGACCCAACCCCTCGGGTCTATAAGACACTGAAAAATCAATCAGGTTCTTAAAAGAAGAATTTTATTTAAAGAAAAGGTGAAAGAATCACCTCTGTAAAATCAGGATGGAAGATAACTTTACAGGGTAACAAAAGATTCACAAACACAGAGGAGCTCCCTCTAGGCTTAGTTTCAAAGTTACAAAAAACAGGAATAAACCTCCCTCTAGCAAAGGGAAAATTCACACGCTAAAAACAAAAGATAATCTAATGCGCCTTGCCTTATTTACTTACTCTTTTTGCAATATTGAGACTCATTTTAGGATGATTTTAGGAGAAGGAGTTTTCTGACCTGATGCTTCTCTGCTTCCCCAGAGAACACACAAACAAAGAGCCCAAACAAAGCCTTCCCTTCCCCCACACCCCAGATTTGAAAGTATCTTCTTTCCCCATTGGTCCTTTTGGTCAGGTGCCAACCAGGTTATTTGAGCTTCTTAACCCCTTACAGGTAAGGAGGAATTCTAGGCTACCCTTAACTGTGTGGTTATGACAGATGCTCTAGCTCAACCAGAAGTAATGGGCTCCATGCTGGAACCCCTGGGTGACATTCTATAGACAGTGCTATGGAGGAGATGAGACAAGATCACCACAGCGATTGGTCTTCTGGCCTCAAAATCTACTAATCTTAATAAAACTCATTCAGTAAATACTCGTGATTTCTATGAAAATCATCAGATACAGTCAAATGAGGAGGAGACTGTTTGGAGGCTTATTTAAATTTAGCAATCAACTCATTCTTTTTATTCTCTCCCCATCACATGTTCTGTTCCCATTCGAGTACCAATTCATTCTCATCACAAAGGCCCCATGTAAATTCAGCACTCCTTCAGCATGATGAGCCAACCCTGATCGAGCGTTTCTTCTCCCTCAGTGGCAGGGACTTTGTCGACCAGGTTTAAGGCTGCACTCTATGAAGAAGGCAGCACAGCATCTGTAAGCGCTATGCCTTGCTCAGGTCAGTGCCCTTTGGCTCCAATTCAGTGATGTACCTCCAAAGAGCTCCTTATGTGCTTAAAGCGAGGTGTCCGCTAAGTCGGGTTCTTAGTCCTTCCTCCCACAAAATAATTATGGGGAAAATTTTCAAAAGCACTTAAGCCATTGAACATCAATGGGACTTAGGCTCCCAAATCCCTTAGGTGCTTTTAATAATCTCCCCTATCTACATATGCATATAGATGTATCTGTATCTCCTTCTATTTTTCAGGGTAAAGTACACCAGCGCCCTCCCTTCTATCAACCAACGCTGTTCTTAAAGGATAACCGCCAGCTTAAAAGGAGGCTTAGCACAAATGCTGCCTGTAACAAAACGCTCTAGGATAGAAATAATATTCTCAGACACCTTTTTCAGCTAGGATTTAATAAGTGAGAAATCAATGTTATAATCAAACATAATATTCATTAATCCTCTGACACACCACTTTCTATTTCAGCTGATTAGATACACACCTTAAGTAATAGAAATTCCCGATCAGTAGCCCTGGAGTCTGCAAGTCAGGTTTAAAAACAAAGCAAAACAAACCAAAAAAAAAACAAAAAACCTAAGGCAGTTATTTCTTCTCATACAAAATGCTTACAACTCGGGAAACATTTGCTGGAATTCTACCACCACCGTGTTCTCCCAGCAGTGGGATAAATGGTGGATGATTATGCTTTTTATGCCTAAACACTGATCTGTTGGGATTAACAGCGAGACCTGCAGTCCTAGCTGTTTGGGGGGCTTTTTATTTTCCATATTTCAATAAGCAGCAGCCAAGAGGGAATTTTAGACCATGAGACCCAGCTAGGGGGTGCAGTAAAGACCGGAGGCAAGAGCAGTTGGGCACTGGCAGTCCTAGGTGAGCTCTACAGGTTGAGAATGTCTTTCTTCAAAAGACTCCCTGCCAGACAAGATAGCTTTATATACAAAGATGAAACTGGTGGGGTTTTTCTTGTTGTATTTCTGCCTCCTTTTGGCAGAGTAGAACCGCACGTAAGATGGAAATTAGGGCTTTATGTCGAATTGCAAAGCTTTGCCTTCTTATCAAGAAAGAGCAGCTGAGGCAGTTTCTTCAGTAGTTGGCTTTTTAATTGAAAGATGAGAAATTCTCTTACGCAGTTTGCATGAATCACAGAATTTTCCAAAAGAACCTGGATTGTAGGTATTCCTATAATCTGATAAATCTAGGGACAAAATTGGCAGAATCAGCCATAGAGATGAGTGAACAAGTTTGGATAAATATGAAGCTCTCCTACTATTGGAATAAAACACGATGTTCAAAAGAAGTTTGGCCAACTCCGTTGTTCGTTACTATTTGTATTAGCGTTGTACATAGAAGCAACAATCAGGGCCTGATTGTGCTAGAGACTATACAAATATGTAACTAAAAGACAGCCCCTATCCTAAATGATTTACCCTCATTTTCACAATCTGTACTTCCTGGTTCCATCCAGAAGCAGAGGGGCCCAAATGCAAGGAGAGAGGCTGGCCTGATGGTATTTTTGTTTCAACCACATATAGGAAGTACCCAAGATTTCACAAGAAAGCCTGTTCCTGTGAGAGTTATGCAGGCACAGTTTAAGCAGTCAGACTTCAGTCTGCTTATCTGAACCACAGCTGGGCCTGAGCTGATTGTTTTCGGGTGAGTTTTCTAGCTACAGAAAAAAAAATCAATTACAAATTCCAATGTGAAAATTACATTTAGTAAAACAAGGGGGCTTCATTCTCTGAGTGGAGAGGGTATCTAGTTTCAAGACCCTAATTGTTCATAGATTTAAGGCCTGAAGGGACCATTAGATCATTTAGTCTGACCTTCTGTATAACACAGGCCATCGAATTTTACCCAGTTACTCCTGTATTCAGCTCAATAATTTGTTTGTTCAAAGCATATTTTCCACAAAGACATTTTCCAGAAAGCATTTCATCCACCTAGCTGAAGCTAGCACTGCAGGGAGGTAGTTTAACGTATATCAGCAGTGAATCAAGCATATAGGGTTGTCAGGCATCCAGTTTTCGAGCAGAACACCTGATCGAAAAGGGATCCTGGCGGCTCCGGTTGGCACCACTGAGCGGGCTGTTAAAAGTCTGGTCAGCAGTGCAGCGGGAGCCCGGGGCTAAGGCAGGCTCCCTGCCTGCCCTAGCTGCACGCGGCCCCCGGAAGCAGCCACCAGATCCTTGTGGTCCCTAGGCGCATGGGTGGCCCGGGGCTAAGGCAGGCTCCCTGCCTGCCCTAGCTGCTCACAGCTCCCAGAAGCAGCCACCAGGTCCTTGTGGCCCCTAGGCACATGAGCAGCCAGGGATGCGCCGTGTGCTGCCCCGTCCCGAGTGCCAGTTCCATAGCTCCCATTGGCCAGGAACGGCAACCAATGGGAGCTGCGGAGGCAGTGCCTGCAGATACAAGGGCAGCATATGGAGCCTTCCTGACCACCTGGCGGCCACTTCCTGGGAGCCGCAGTAAGCATGGCCGGACCCCACAACCCGAACCCCTCCCGTACCCAAACTCCCTCCTGGAGCCCACATCCCCCCAACACCTTGCCACAGCCCTGAGCCCACTCCTGCACTCCAAACCCCTCATCCCCGGCCATACCCCAGAGCCCACACTCCCAGCCGGAGCCCACACCCCCTCCCACATGCCGAACCCCTTGACCCCAGCCCAGAGCCCTCTCCTGAACCCCAAACCTCTCATCTCTGGCCCCACCCCACAGCCTTCACTCTCAGACAGAGTCCTCACCCTACACCCCACAACCCAACCCCCTGCCCCATCCCGTAGCCCCAGCCCTGGCCCCACACACCCCCAAGCCCCTGCCCAGAGCCCTCTCCCATACCTCAAACCCCTCATCCCTGGCTCCACCCCAGAACCTTCACCCCCACCCAGAGATGGGGTGAAGGAGGGGGCTCTAGGAGAGGGCCGAGGGATTCGGAGTGCAGGAGAGGGTGTGGGCTCTAGCTGGGGCAGTGGACATGTTGTTCCTTGACTTTAGCAAAGCTTTTGACACGGTCTCCCACAGTATTCTTGCAAGCAAGTTGAAGAAGTATGGGCTGGATGAATGGACAATAAGGTGGATAGAAAGCTGGCTAGATTGTCGGGCTCAACGGGCAGTGATCAATGGCTCCATGTCTAGTTGGCAGCCGGTATCAAGTGGAGTGCCCCAAGGGTCGGTCCTCGGGCCGGTTTTGTTCAATATCTTCATTAATGATCTGGAAGATGGCGTGGATTGCACCCTCAGCAAGTTTGCAGATGACACTAAACTGGGAGGAGAGGTAGATACGCTGGAGGGTAGAGATAGGATACAGAGAGACCGAGACAAATTGGAGGATTGGGCCAAAAGAAATCTGATGAGGTTCAACAAGGACAAGTGCAGAGTCCTGCACTTAGGACGGAAGAATCCAATACACCGCTACAGATTAGGGACCGAATGGCTCGGCAGCAGTTCTACAGAAAAGGACCTAGGGGTTACAGTGGACGAGAAGCTGGGTATGAGTCAACAATGTTGCCAAGAAGGCCAATGGCATTTTGGGATGTAGAAGTAGGGGCATTGGCAGCAGATCAAGGGACATAATCGTTCCCCTCTATTTGACATTGGTGAGGCCTCATCTGGAGTACTGGGTCCAGTTTTGGGCCCCACACTACAAGAAGGATGTGGAAAAATTGGAAAATGTCCAGTGAAGGGCAACAAAAATGATTAGGGGGCTGGAACACATGACTTATGAGGAGAGGCTGAGGGAACTGGGATTGTTTAGTCTGCAGAAGAGAAGAATGAGGGGGGATTTGAGAGCTGCTTTTAACTACCTGAAAGGGGGTTCCAAAGAGGATGGCTCTAGACTGCTCTCAGTGGTAGCAGATGACAGAATGAGGAGCAATGGTCTCAAGTTGCAGTGGGGGAGGTTTAGGTTGGATATTAGGAAAAACTTTTTCACTAGGAGGGTAGTGAAACATTGGAATGCGTTACCTCAGGAGGTGGTGGAATCTCCTTCCTTAGAAGTTTTAAGGTCAGGCTTGACAAAGCCCTGGCTGGGATGCTTTAGTTGGGGATTGGTCCTGCTTTGAGCAGGGGGTCGGACTAGATGACCTCCTGAGGTCCCTTCCAACCCTGATATTCTATGATTCTATGACTCCAGGAGGAAGCTTGAGTGCAGGAGGGGACTCCGGGCTAGGGCAGGGGTGCAGGAAGTGGGCGAGGGCTCCGGCTGGGGGTGCGGACTTCCGTTGGGGGTGTGGGCTCTGGGGTGATTCCAGGGATGAGAGGTTTGGAGTGCAGGAGGGGGTTCAGGGCTGGGGCAGGGGATTGGGGTTTGGGTGGAGTGTGGGCTCTGGATGCAAGCTCTGGATGGGGCTGGGGATGAGGGGTTCGGGGTGCAGAAGAGGGCTGAGGACTCCGGCTGCGATTGGTGGCTCTAGGGTGGGGCCGGAGACCTCATCCCATCTGCACCCCCAACCCCCTGCCCCAGCCCTGAGTCCCCTCAAATACACAAAATCCCTCCCGGAGCCTGCACCCCCACCATAAACCCCTCATCCCCAGCCCCACCCAGATCCCAGACCCTCCCTGCACCCCAATCCCCTGTCCCAGCCCGGAGCCCTCTCCCATACCCCAAACCCCTCATTCCTGGCCCCACCACAGAGCCCACATCCCCAGCCAGAGCCCTCACCCCTCCTCCCGTATCTCAACCTCCTGCCCCAGCCTGGTGAAAGTGAGTGGTGGTGGTAGTGGTTGGGGACAGTGAGCGACCGAGGGTGGGGGGATGGAGTGAGCGGGGACAGTGCCTCAGAGAAGGGGTGGGGCAGCGGCAGGACCTCCGGGCAGGGGTGATTAGAAAGTTGCCAACCTTAGCAGAGATTCACTTAGCTACACACCTCTCCTGACACCCGGTCCTGATCCCTATGTGCTGCCTGCCTTCCCTTAGGCTAGGATGGCGGATTGAGGTACAGGAGGGGGTATACTTGGGCAGCAGAGCCCGTGCAGGCAGGTTGGAGCCGCCTTTGTACCGTCTGAGAGAGTTGACCAGGGATAGCCGCTGGCTACTTTAAGAAGAACCATCTAAGAATCCAGCCCAGAAATCCTTATATCTGTATTAACAAAAAAGAAGAGACTCCTACAAAATCTCAGTAGTGGGTTTCCCACTGAAAACACTTGAAAATAGAGATAGTTAACATATGGTAAACACATTAGACCTTGTCTAAACAAAGTGTCATGAAGACAAATGTACATTTATTTATCAATGTTACAGTTACATACACAGGAAAAAACATGCTTTCAGGCTAAAATGGTTTATTATTCAATTAGTGATAACAAGAAAGAACACAAGTAAAGTCTCCATGAGAGAGCACAGTGTTGTGTGCATCCCTTACTCTATACTCCAGCACAATGGAAAACAAAATGGCTGTTAAATTCTGTACACCAGGACTCCTAGACATATAAAGGGTCAGCACGCAGAAAGCAATAGCCACCACAATTTCTTAGTGACACGCACTATCACCTAAATCTAATTAGCTATCAAGCAAGCAGGAATTAGGCCCACTAGCATTAATCTCTGCACCCAGGAGGCTACAGTTTATAATGCCTAGATCCTAAGGTGGTGTAAATAAGCTTAGCTCTGACTTCAGCATCACTATGTTGTACTAGAATTCACCTGGAGCTATAGCAATTAATACCAATTGAGAATCTGGCCTTATTTTTAAGATCAGTCATCATCTGTAAGATAAAAGGAAATACTTTTTCCTCCCAACATTGTGAGGCTTTGCACCTTAGACCTACTGTTCATTAATAGGGCTCTGCAAACTAACATGCTGTTGGGGACACTGGGCATTACACTAGGTAACTCGGGAGGGTGGAAGACCACGAGTGTCGAGGAAGCCCCCCTGCTCTAGGCCCGGATAAACCAAGGCCCCTTTGCTTCTTGAACCCTCTGTGATCCTGCATAACATTGAAGAAGCTAGCACACAAACAGACAGGTTTGCACACGGCTCGCCAGCCAAGGCCTGCTTCGGCCTGGAAAACAGATAGATAAGGCAGAAATGTTTAGCAAAAACTGGTAACAAATAGGACCAAATAAGGCAAGGCTCGGGCAATGCTACTGAGGAAAAACACAACTGGCTGCTTTAGCTGATTGGCTACGGTATTGTACGGGGCAACAGGTAATTGGTTGCATAAGCTTGTGTACTGAAGCAGGAAAAGGTATAAAATGTATACTGGAATCTGGTGCACTGGGGCAGGATTTGAGACAGCTCAGTCTCCCTGCGCCCTATTTGGAGCTCCAAATAAATCTCTCTGCTTCTCCACTCCGTTGTGTTTACTGGGTGACGCACACCGGGCAACGAACCCCGGCTGTTGCTTGCCTCTGGCACCGGGTGCCGGCAACAATGCTATTAAAGGTTTAACTTTTAAGAAGGTTGACATCTTTCCTAGAGAGAGTGCAGCTGGTAACTAAATGCTGCCTTTCCCCTCTCTTTTCCCTTCCTCACTCCATCTCCTGCACCTGTTAGGAGTTAAACTCACTGAAATAAAAGCTTTTTTTTAAAAAAAAAAAGTAGTTTGCACCTACCCAGCTACAGCAGAAGAAAATAACTGACTGGAATTTGTTTTCTTTGGTCTCAATGTACCAGCCTTCTCTAAATCTCCCTAACGATAATCCCCTTTTATCCTTCATCACGGGTCTAGTTGCAAAGCAAACTCCGATGCCAGTCATGCATGTATTACAGCATGACATTGTCTATTGTTCAAGCTATCAGCCCAGAGCCTTGGCTGCAGGGTGAAGCTCAGAGGAGGAGTGCAGAGGTGGCTTGGACTGAGTACACAGTGGGTCAGCCCCTTGCAAAACAAATCAGAGAAGTTCTTCAGGCTGCTCTAATTTATGCCTGCTGATGATGCCCCCAATCTATCGACCGAAGATCAGCAAGGACTACGGATAAGTCCCTGCACTGAGAGGATACTCCTAGGGCTGGCTATGCCAGCTTTGGCACTAGCTTGCACCCGCACCACTGAATCTGTACCATACAGTATTTGCTTCTATAGAAGTACACTTTGTAATTCACTGTAGTGATGAAAGGGCTCTTAACCAATTAGCATTATTTTGAGATTACAGTCTCCACCAGAGGCACCAATCAAGGATCCAGCCCTAAACAAGCTGGGTGCCATACACAGAGACAGTTGCTGCATAACATCTGCCCTTATAACGTTTACCCTCATGTGCACTATTTTTTTCACATTCCTTCAGACACTCCAGCAAATTAGAGTCTCATTCTAGGAAATCTGGCCTGGAATTTAAACTTTGCACCATCCAATGCATTCAAAATACAATTCATTATTGTAGTTTCCCCCTTTTCCTTTATCAGAGGAGATAAATTCATTTCTGAAAAGCCTCACATAAATCACCAGAACACTATGGGATGTTTGCAAACAGCAAGGCTGCCCTAGCTGGAGATACACAACGGTTCACATTAAAACACAAGCCCTTAAAAAACAAACAACAAAAGAAAGGGGCATGCATCTTTCAAACAATGGTTTTGTCTCATTCCTCCAGCTGGAGGACAACTTTGTGGCAAAACTGGAACGGAGTAAATGAAGTGCCTCTTGCTTGTTCATAACTCTTTCCAATTTTTGTATCTTACATCAAACAACATGCCCCTTTATACATTCGCAGCAAGCATATTTATCAGGAAAAACATAAGGCAGAAAAAGTGGGATTTTTCTCTCCTCTTATCTCAATGCTTCCTACCTGACATGGTTGCTGAGGTGTTTTTCCATAATACACTAACATAATTTTATGCAGGGATGTATATGTTTCATGAATTCACTCTGAGGGGCTATGTTATACCCAACCATGCCATGCATACATATAGGCATGTTGTGCACCATTCACATACCTACTGCATAGTTAGATTTTGATGAAGATAGAGGAATCTCAGTAATTTCCATTATACTGTAATCTCTGCAGGGTAGGGACTGTCTCACACTCTGTGTGTGTGTGTACATACACATAGCCTAGAACAGTGGTTTTCAATCTTTTTTTCATTTGCGGACCCCTAAAAAATTTTGAATGCAGGTGGAGACCCCTTTGGAAATCTTAGGCATAATCGGTAGACCCCCAGAGGTCCATAGGTTGAAAGCCACTGGGCTACCACAATGGAGCCACAAGGTTGCTACCGCAATACAAAAATGATAATTAACAACAGTGGCTAGGAGAGCTATGGCAAATAAGAAAACTCTAGAAAGGAAATTGCATTACAAGATGCACATTTATTTTGATAACTTTAGTTCCATTTTCACTACTCATTTTCAATATTTTAAACTACACTAGTAAGCATACAGCTGTAGGTTTTGGGAAAGGTCTTAGCAGTATCTTTGCTGAAGTGTTGTGAGACATGCAGATTTGCAAAATGCAGACTAGCAAGGCAGCGCCATACAGAAATCCATAAACACTACCTTTTGCGATCTCCAGAAACCATTGTCCTCAAAGTAAGTTACAAGCGTTAAACAAATTCATCCTACCCACCTAAGGGGAAACCAAAGACACTGGAGTTGAATTACCTGCTTAAAGCTACTGAATCTAGGGAGAGATCTGGGATTAGAATTTCTGAGTTTCCTGGCTCCCAGTCCTGTGTTCTGGCCAAGCACCTGTCTCAGATAAATCATCTTTAAAGTTACCTGGTTCAGGATTGTTCCCTGTCGTATGTTGTCCAACAATGTGCCCAGTCCAGTGTTAAACCGTCTCTTCCTACCTGGAGGAACTAAATGGTTTGCACATGCCTGATACACACATCCTAAAAACATATGTGTTAAAGGTTTTTTGTTTTAATTCAAAAAAGAGAAATTGTCTCTACAATTTTATAAAGAGTAAAAGCCATTTTCTTTGTCAATTAAATGTCCCCACTTTAAGCTAGAGTGTGGTTTTTGAGCCACAAAGAGCAGGGGGAGGGGCCTGTGAGCACAAACAGCAACAGGCATTGCTACACTGCACCTCACAGGCGTGTTTTTTAGATCGGTAGACATGTCAAGAATTCATAGATAGAGCGCCAGTAGATAGCGCTATGTGCCGCATAGTTCCTGAATTCTGTAGGGCCAACAACACTCACTATGTACTGCAAATGGCTTCCTCTGGCCACTCCTTCCATCCGCTTTTAACACTTAACAAGGTGTGTCATGCACTTCCTCACCACCAGCCCAGCACCACAGACCAGTGCCAAGGGGGGAGGCAAGGCCACGGTCCCTCTTCTGCCCTCCCCACTTGAAAGTCTAGCACCAACAGCCATGCTAGACGCCCACAGACTTTGTGCCAGCAGTGCATGGACCAGGACTGCGGGGGGAAAATAGGTGGGGACAGAATTCCTAGTCTCCGTTCCACCCCCTGCATGTCCATACTAGGCGAGCCACAATCTGGACTACAGTCCGTTTTGAAAGGTTTGTGCTACTGAGTGGATTTTGTGAGTCAAGCTGACTTTCCAGTTGATGTGGCTCGACAGAGCTGGAAGAATCCATCTGGTTTTCCATTTAGGGTTTCTCAAACATTTGTGGTTTGGACCACCTCTCAGTAGAGGGACGGTCTTGTGGATACCCATCCCATTTATGATTGGGTGAACCTCCCATTCATGATCACGTAATATTCCCTTGTCGACCACAGCAATTGCTTCCAAGGAAGCAAAAGTATTTATTTTATTTATTTATGTATTATGAAAGTATTTAATAGACTTCAGCTGTCACTCAGTGCTATTTAGCATCTGGAAACAAGAATGAGAGATAGCACCACGAGAACAGTCTAAGCAACACAGTTTGGGAACAGCCAACTTGCACGGTAAGAGAAGGCACATGATTAGAGTCATGTCACATATTAATTAAAGCATTCAAAAATGTCATCAAAATAGCATTTAGGTTCAGGACCACAAATCTATGCATTATTTTTTGAGTACAGAAATGGTCTTTGCAAATCTCTTGTCTCCAGAAGGGATATACAACATAACTTTAAATGTCAGGCAGTTATTATATAAACATAAAATATCCAGATTTGCAGTTTTCCCTGCTCTTTCATGAATCCTCTTTACTCCTTTAGCTGCTTACTCATTTGCACTTACCTTTTAGTCTGATCATGTAAAAGGTTTTGGAACAAATACAAGAGAAGAATAAAAACATAATGGTTTCTCACTGCTGGAGGGCATAACTCTAATTAAAAAGAATGTTCTTTCTTTTAGCACCCAGACTTCTCTCTCTTCTAAACCTGAACTTTGACATTTTCCAACTGAGATTTAAAACAAGGCAATAATTCTCTACCACAACGTAGGTCTAGCTACACTATACAATGGGAAGAGAAAAAAACGGGAACGAGGTTCAGGGCTAATGGACTCATTGGGAGCTTTGGTTTAGGAGCATACAGGTTTGTACATCCCAAAAGAGCTCCTAAGCACACATCAAGACTGCAGCAGTGATAATTTCCAGGGATACATATAAAAACTGTGTTCCTTCACATTGTACATATACATACGAATATACATGCATATATACGCATACAAGTGTCTGATTCTGATCCTGTGCAGACTGATGTAACACCTGATTTACACTGAGATCAGAAGCAAGCCAACAAAGGATTGTAGTGTGTCTGGGTGTGTATATTTATATACACACACAGAGATGACACTCAAAACTCAGAGTCAGCCTGATTCTGAAATCCATGACGGGTTTTTTTTTTTTGTTTTTGTTTTTAATACACACACACACCCCTACGCATTGACAAAACGAACAAATCTGACATTTTCAATCACAGCCCACATGGGCATATATGTCATTGTGAACACTGAGGCAATTATGAAATAAAGAGGATTCCTTAATTTATCTAGCTATTGTGCCTAATTATGCTACCAATTCCACTTGTGACACTTCTTTGAACTCACTGGGCCCAACTGTGCTTTTAGATACACACACACACACACACCTCCCACCTAAGTCAATTCTCACCTACCCCTTGTCCTGAAGCACCTCACTGTTGTATATAAATCCTGGCCGGTGTGTCCATGTGATCATGGATCTCCTGGCAGCACACATGTGCTGCTCCTGGCCCACCCACCAAAGCACTCTCGGTGCAAGAGAAGACTAAGACCGTATGGGTAGTGCTCTGTGATCCACAGAAGGCATGGATCTACCCAACGCCAGTTCTTTGTCACCTGTCTACCAGATCCTCCACGAGTGTAAATTGTCACCTGTCTCTTCCACTCTCCCTGAACTATTCTGCCTCCATTGGCTTTCTGGCTGTGCTTTCATACAGGGGTCGTGGTGACCATATCTGAGCTTAGTTCAACAGAGAGGTTACAGAAACCATGCGTTATTTGTGTGTATGCTCCATTAGCCAGCACCAGATGCTATACAACAGAATGGACTGTCTGAAATTTTACAGGGGCTGTAACTAGAGCTGACCAGAAAATGTGGAACCCTCCCCCGCTCACCATTGAAAATTTCAGCTTTTCATTGGAAAAAAATATATGAAAACTAACATTTTCAGGCTTTACCTGAAAAGTTTGGGTTTGGGAGCTTTTCGGGGTAAGACGAGACCTTCTGTAAAAACTCTTTTTGCCCCAGTCCTGATTTTCTGTTGGAAAAAAAAAAGTTGACAGAAAAATGTTGCCCAGCACTATCTGTAACAGCAAGCGTGAGAGGGGGATGGGGGGAGTAAAGCCTTGCTACAGCTTTATCTACTCTCTCCAGGGAACTGTCCAGCCTGAAATCCTCCAGAAGTGCAGCCAGCCACCAGGGAGGGATCTCAATTTTAGAAAATACTTGTATGTTCATGTAGCACCTTCCATGCCAAAGCACCCAAAAGGGATTTAGAAACGATATAGTCGCCCTCCACTGAAATGCCAACATCTCACCTAGGGAACATGGCAGCGATATTACACAACAGGTTAGAGCAGACAAGATGTTGGATTTTCACAATTGTTCAGTAGTGCTCCCGCTGAAGTCAGTGGGGTCAGAATTAGGCCAAGGGTGAGCATTTTTGAAGATATTTTTGACTGCATAAAGTATGCATGCATGTTTATATCTATATCTATCTCAGGGGCAGCCAAACTTACTGACCTTCCGAGCCGCATACGGCAATCTTCAGAACTTCGAGAGCCGCACCTGCCGGAGCTCAGGGCTTCTGCCCTGTGGTGGAGTGGTGAGGCTAGGGGATTCTGCCCTGCAGGGAGGGGAGTCGCAGGGCTGAAGCCCCGAGCTGCCCTTCCCCACAGGTCAGAAGCCCCGAGCTGCCCCCCCCCCACCCAGCTGCAGGGCAGAAGCCCCGAGCTCACCCCCCATCTGGTAGGTGAAGAATGGGGACCACGGGGGGGCCACAAGCCACACAGTCACTGTAAAAGAGCCGCATGTGGCTCACAAGCTGTGGTTGGCCACCCCTGTGATTAATATATATCAATCACACCGCGATGGACACTTTCTTGACTGGAACTCAGAACATTCATAGTAATGGGTCTCCTTAGGGGAGAATCCTTGTGAGGAGAGAATGAGGAATTTGCTTATTTTCTGAGGGCCCAACATTGTATCATATCATATACTATGCAGAGCTCTAAGTTCCAACAGGCAGGCACCGGTAAAGAGCAGTAACATACCTATGAATTCAAACCAAAGTTACAAGATCCAATCCTGCAAACAGATGCTTTAATGCAGACCCCTGTGACAACGTGGATTCCTTGTGGGTTCGGGGCTACTCAAACATCTGTCTACAGAATCCGGTCTAACATCAGGAGATCCTTGGCTGACAGTTGAATTTTCTCCTTAAAACATATTCAGAAATTGGTGCAGCTCAACAGGTAAGAGGCGATTCAAGTGATCACAGAGTATTTTACATTGCAAATATGTTTTTTCCCCAAAGTCATCCAACTTTTTGTGTAACCACTTTTTTTCATTTCTACCCGTACTTTGCTTACTTAACCCTCAGTAACTAACTCATAAAACTGCAGTAACGAACACCAAGTCAACAGATTGTGCAGACACGGAGTCAGAAGAGTGATACATAATCACCTTAGTGATTGTATTAATGACTTTTTGGGACATGACATCCTTGTACTATATTAACTATGAATTGCTTTGCTTGCAACTGACTTAACATTGCAGTGGTGCTTGTTCAGAAATATTAAAAACTGCTGCCTACTTTGTAAAATTATGAGCTGAGAAGTACCATCTCTGGGATTTTGAGGAGCGGAAAAAATTGTTAGAAATTTATTAGGCCAGAATCTCATCTGGTGTAAACTGGCATAGCTTTGTTGGAGCTATATGAATTTACATCAGCTGAGGCTCTAGCCCAAAACAAATGATAGTTTTAGGTATGGAATCTGAGCCCCTAAAACAAAATAGAATTACTTTTGAAATGTTTGTCTTAATTATCATAGAAGGAACATTGATGCCCAAATTGTTCCTAGCTCAGAAACTGCTCATCCTCATCCTCTCCTGAGTTCTGTCTACATAGGATCAGCTCTTCAAGTCCTTCTTCTCCATTCCAGTCTGTTCTTGAAGCACTTCCTCAGAAACTCTGTGGCTAATCGAATCCTTTTGTATGACCTCCATCCATCTAGCTTTGGATCTTCCAACTCTTCCCTTACCCTCTTCTCTTAAGTTTAGAATCATAGAATCATAGAATATCAGGGTTGGAAGGGACCTCAGGAGGTCATCTAGTCCAACCCCCTGCTCAAAGCAGGACCGATCCCCGACTAAATCATCACAGCCAGGGCTTTGTCAAGCCTGACCTTAAAAACTTCTAGGGAAGGAGATTTCACCACCTCCCTAGGTAACGCATTCCACTGTTTCACCACCCTCAGAGTGAAAAAGTTGTTCCTAATAGCCAACCTAAATCTCCCCCACTGCAACTTGAGACCATTACTCCTTGTTCTGTCATCTGCTACCACTGAGAACAGTCTAGAGCCATCCTCTTTGGAACCCCCTTTCAGGTAGTTGAAAGCAGCTATCAAATCATAGAATCATAGAATCATAGAATATCAGGGTTGGAAGGGACCCCAGAAGGTCATCTAGTCCAACCCCCTGCTCAAAGCAGGACCAATTCCCAGTTAAATCATCCCAGCCAGGGCTTTGTCAAGCCTGACCTTAAAAACCTCTAAGGAAGGAGATTCTACCACCTCCTGAGGTAACGCATTCCAGTGTTTCACCACCCTCTTAGTGAAAAAGTTTTTCCTAATATCCAATCTAAACCTCCCCCACTGCAACTTGAGACCATTACTCCTCGTTCTGTCATCTGCTACCATTGAGAACAGTCTAGAGCCATCCTCTTTGGAACCCCCTTTCAGGTAGTTGAAAGCAGCTATCAAATCCCCCCTCATTCTTCTCTTCTGCAGGCTAAACAATCCCAGCTCCCTCAGCCTCTCCTCATAACTCATGTGTTCCAGTCCCCTAATCATTTTTGTTGCCCTTCGCTGGACTCTCTCCAATTTATCCACATCCTTCTTGAAGTGTGGGGCCCAAAACTGGACACAGTACTCCAGATGAGGCCTCACCAATGTCGAATAGAGGGGAACGATCACGTCCCTCGATCTGCTCGCTATGCCCCTACTTATACATCCCAAAATGCCATTGGCCTTCTTGGCAACAAGGGCACACTGCTGACTCATATCCAGCTTCTCGTCCACTGTCACCCCTAGGTCCTTTTCCGCAGAACTGCTGCCTAGCCATTCGGTCCCTAGTCTGTAGCTGTGCATTGGGTTCTTCCGTCCTAAGTGCAGGACCCTGCACTTATCCTTATTGAACCTCATCAGATTCCTTTTGGCCCAATCTTCCAATTGGTCTAGGTCCTTCTGTATCCTATCCCTCCCCTCCAGCGTATCTACCACTCCTCCCAGTTTAGTATCATCCGCAAATTTGCTGAGAGTGCAATCCACACCATCCTCCAGATCATTTATGAAGATATTGAATAAAACCGGCCCCAGGACCGACCCTTGGGGCACTCCACTTGATACCGGCTGCCAACTAGACGTGGAGCCATTGATCACTACCCGTTGAGCCCGACAATCTAGCCAGCTTTCTACCCACCTTATAGTGCATTCATCCAGCCCATACTTCCTTAACTTGGTGACAAGAATACTGTGGGAGACCGTGTCAAAAGCTTTGCTAAAGTCAAGAAACAATACATCCACTGCTTTCCCTTCATCCACAGAACCAGTAATCTCATCATAAAAGGCGATTAGATTAGTCAGGCATGACCTTCCCTTGGTGAATCCATGCTGGCTGTTCCTGATCACTTTCCTCTCATGCAAGTGCTTCAGGATTGATTCTTTGAGGACCTGCTCCATGATTTTTCCAGGGACTGAGGTGAGGCTGACTGGCCTGTAGTTCCCCCCTCATTCTTCTCTTCTGAAGACTAAACATCCCCAGTTCCCTCAGCCTCTCCTCATAACTCATGTGTTCCAGTCCCCTAATCATTTTTGTTGCCCTCCGCTGGACTCTTTCCAATTTTTCCACATCCTTCTTGTAGTGTGGGGCCCAAAACTGGACACAGTACTCCAGATGAGGCCTCACCAATGTCGAATAGAAGGGAACGATCACGTCCCTCGATCTGCTGGCAATGCCCCTACTTATACATCCCAAAATGCCATTGGCCTTCTTGGCAACAAGGACACACTGTTGACTTATATCCAACTTCTCGTCCACTGTAACCCCTAGGTCCTTTTCTGCAGAACTGCTGCCGAGCCATTCGGTCCCTAGTTAATACATTGTTTCCTGAATATTCTTCTGTTCATCTTTTCACATGCCCAAATCATCTAAGCCTGGATTCCCTCAGCTTTTCTATAATGGGTACCACCTTCACACTTCCCCAAATTCATTTCTTTCAACCATGGACCACACCTGTAGCTCCAAGCGTCCATCTTAACCTTTTCTTTGCCACTGTATTCAAGAGTTGGTCCTGTCTCTCTCAGTGCCCAGCATTCAGGGCCATTCAAAAGTGTAGGTCTAATTACCATCTTGTAGATCTTACTTTCCAGTTTGATAGGCATTTGTTCCATGGGCGGCAAGTACAATAGGACACCTGAGCCGCAGTGGCCCCGCCCCCTCCCCGAGACCCCCACCTCCCGCTGCTACGCTGCCTGTGCCTGCCTGCCATCATGTCTCCTCTACTCCACACATGCCCCTGAAGTCCCTGCTGCTCACCGTGTCCCTCCTCCTGTGGGGACGAAGAAATGAGGAGGGACACGGAGAGCCAGCAGCTGGCAGAGTGAGGATGCTCAGCCTGGCACTGGGGCCGGCAGTGGGAGGAGCTGGCTCTCGGGTGGGCCAGTGGCTGGGGCCAGTGTCTTGGCCAGGAGAGGGCCTGCAGGACTGGTGACTCGGGGAGTTGGCCCGGTGCTGCAGCTAGCCCTCTCAGGTGGCCGGCGGCTCAGCCCAGCGCTGGTGGCCAGCAGCTCATCCAGGGGAGGGCCTTCAGGGGCGGGAGGGGCTGGTGCTTGAGGGGGTGCCCAGGCACTGGGTCATTGCTGGCGGTGGACCACAAGTTGAAAAACCACCTTTCGTGGACCCCTTATACCTAAGTCCACAGACCACAGGTTGAAAACCACTGCTCTACATCTTCTTCCACTTTCTCTTTGCTCTCCCCCATAAGCACTGCATCATCTGCAAACAGCAGTGCCAGTCTCTGGTGGTTTTCTGTAAGTACATCAAGCAACAATGGATACAAAAAGGGGCTTGGTGCCGAGCCTGGATGTGCACTGACTCTTACTAGAAAGTGTTCAGTTTCTCCCCATGGCCTTCTAACAGCACCCTCATTATACGTCCTGAATGAGTCTGATATAGCCTTCAGGTACCTGTCATTCTCACACACTGCCAGATGACTTCTCTCAGAATGTGACCATAAGCCTTCTCGAGTTCAGAGAATATTATATGCAGGGTTTTCCTCTTTTCTCTGTATTTTTCCACAAGCAATCTTAATGCAAAGGTAGAAGCCGTTGTTGACTTGCCTGGCACAAATCCAAATTGATGGTCACTGACCTTTGCTTATAGTTCAATAACTAACAATATTAATATGAAAATGGGGTACCCTGTGTTAGCATCAACAAACTACACATCTGCTACTTTTAGTTTTAAATATCAATAAATGGGAAACACTTGATGACAGCAAGTCAACGGCAGCATAAATTCTACAATCCCAGATTTCTGCATTGAAAATCAGTTCATTGACTAATGTGCACAGGGGACCAAGCTCCATCAATAATAATACCCAGCATCAAGTAGCATTTTGGCAAGGAACTAGTATATTCCTTGAAAGTGCACTTGTAGTTATGGATGGTGCTGCTGAGTTGAAAAGGTTTACAAATGAATGACGTACCAGTATTAATATGCACACCTCTGCAGTTGGCCACTTATCACGTTGGCCCCACGGACAAGTAAATTATCTCTGCACTTTAGAGTTTAATCTGGCCTTGGAAGCTGCCTAGCAGCAGCAGCACTGAAATGCAATGCAGAGAGCTAATTATTAGTTAACACTACATGTTGCCCATAGAAACGTACATACAGGAAGCTTCATTATGATGGTCCATGATGGAGAGCTCAGAAGCAACAACAGCTGGGCAGATGATAGGCAATTTGGAGGTCTCCTGCACAAGAGAAGACATGCTTTCTAAAGAAAACTGAGGCAAAGCAGAAGACATAGTGTAGATCAATTTCTCCTGCCTTTCCTGTTAGAAAATCAGGCAAGTGGAAAATGCGGCACTGCCCCTTCACCTTAGGTTTTGTGTCTCAGCATATCTTCTTGCACTGTTAATGCCACCGGCTTGTGAGAAAAGAATGACCATTAAGGAAAGGAAGAAGGAAAGAACAGAGACAGAAGAAATCTGGCATGCTTTGAAGGTGTAAGTGGCCACACAGCCAGTCCTTTAAACTTTCTTGTAGTTCGGTATTTGAGAAGGAGCTGGACACTCACGAAGAAGATGGTTACCTTACCATCCATAGCATACGGATTCTTGAGTGCTTTACAAGGACCTTACAAGTGCAAGGATGCATGGGTGCTGTAAAAGGACCTTTACAACCAGTGCCCAATGATCAGTTCATCCCCCACCAAAATGGAACCACTGGAAATGCAGCAGCCAACAAGTGCTTGTCAGAGGTGGTGAAGACTGGAAGCTGTATGTGGAAATTGCATAGGCATCTGTAATTATTTGGCTGGTCCAAAATTTTCCAGCCAAATAAAATGTTAACAGCCACAAAACCCAGGGAAAACAAGAATGATTTATTTGATTCGTTTCTTTTTCTGTTCACCTCTAACATGCACATGAGCCAGAACATTAGGAATAATGCCCCAACTCCTCTGAAAAATTGCTACAGGATCTTTAATGATCACAAGTGCTTAAGATCTTCATTGTACTCTATCAGCTGCCCAACACCTGCTACCAGCATGCTGGCCATTGCCTGAAGCTAGTTTAGAAAAAGGAGCACCACCGCTGGAACACCAACACCACTCCTTGCTACATCTGTTTTTTCTCCTGGACATGTCCCATCCATGCACAACTTGACCTGACCAGTGGTGTGTAAAGGATCAAATGAGATTATGGTGGGAAATTTCAAAAGCACCTCAGGAGCCAAAGTTCCGTTTTCAAAAGTGATTTAGATACATAATAGATTTTTTAAAAATTGTTCACAACTGGTATCTTCATCATACAGGTGTTTTGTTTTTAAGGCTGGGATTCTCAAAGGGGCCTATGGCTGCCCAGCTCCCACAGACGTGGAATTGGACTGGGTACCTAAACCTATTGGGTTCCTTTGAAAATCCCATGCTCTTATTTTTTGAGGAAGCTTCATGTTTACAGAATCAGGGCACTAACAGAACTGACGACAACCCTGGATAAAAACTGATAGTATAGCATCTGTCTACCTACATATTTCTGCCCATACACGTTCAGTCCTTACCGAGGCCATCCGTGCTAATCCAGCTGTAGCCCTCCGCAGCAGACACTGCCAATTTCTACAAATCATACATTAGATTTGCCCTATGGAGAAATATCCAGTGAAAGAAATGAGACAACCAGCTTCGTTTCCATGGGTAATCAACTGTAGGATAGAATTTAAAGCCAGGTTTCCACACAAAGAAGGCTGCATAGAGTCCATTATGCCATCACCACAAGCTCTTACATGTACTTCACAACTACTCCCCAATAAGATGAGTTACCGGCGCAATTACTTCCCAGTACAGTACTTCAGTATAAGTTAGATGTTTGCTATTACTATAATATTATTATAATACCAGGGCAACTGCAGGGTTGTAAGACAGGTGCCCGGCTGTGCACCACCTCCTCAGTGGGCCTGGGTTCAAGGGATATTCCAAGGGGAGGCAGAGCAGAGGTGAACCAGAGGAGGGAGAATGCCGCTCAGGGGCAGGAAGATGCACGGCTAAGATGGACGTGTATCCTGGTGATTCTGTGCCCCTGAAATGGCCATTGGAACAGGAGCATATCACGTCAGCGTAGCCCGGGGGCTGACTTAGCCTGTGCCACAGGCCTCACCAGCCCCACAAGCATCTGCATAGAAGAGACGCAAACTGACGCCGCTCCATTCCTGTGCGGGCACCGGCTCCAGTTCAAGGATGTATCTGACCCTTAGAATCTAAGGGACAGTAACAGAGATTTCTTCTCTCAGCCACGATATTTACATCAGTTCCTTCCAGCAACTGGTCTTTATTCTGAGCAGTGATACAGCCCAGAAAGGTCGTCTAATTACAAAAACAACACTTATTGAATGCATTAATGCTTCTGCAATTTTAATAGCAATATGATAGCTGGGATTTACATTATTTTCTCTTTCTGATTAATTATTTACACAGACAAGCAAGGGTTATTAAGAATGTGCGTGCCTTCCTATGCCGCAAAGAGATTTTAAACGCGGAAGGAGGAGACACAGATCCTCAACATTTGAGCACAGACTGTTTTCATATTCCATGAGTCAGCACTTAGGAATGGGTCTGTCCTTGCCCACCGATGGAACCTCACTCGTTCAGAACAAAATTTTTGAGCTGGGACATGTTTGTTTAAATACATTTATAATGCTACAGCTTTCTTGTTTGGTGGACTGGTACTGTAGACAGAGGAAGCAAAAAAACAGGGGGTGGGGGAGTGGAGGAGGGGCTCCAAGGCTAGTCTTAACATAGTCAGGGAGCATCTTTTCATCAGCCCACTCAGATGCCAGACGCAGAGGAACCCAGAGCAGCCGGGCTGCAGAGCCTGACCTGGTGCTAATTGCTTTTGCTAACAAGGCTACACTCAGCACAGGCAGCTGGTTCCATGTGGACGTTTTGTCTTTAACGGTTTGTGTGATCTAAGTACTGTGCTTT
Organism: Lepidochelys kempii; assembly: GCF_965140285.1. Lineage (NCBI taxonomy): Eukaryota > Metazoa > Chordata > Testudines > Cheloniidae > Lepidochelys > Lepidochelys kempii. Next base: position 99,990,203 of record NC_136387.1, on the reverse strand, counting down.
GCATAAGGATCCCCCTTGAATGTGCTGTCCATAGATTCAGAGAGTAGAACAAATCCTACTTGCCAAGACCCGCATGTACAGAGTATGCCCAGGGCCAGATTTTCAGAGACACTGAGCAATCGCAACTCCCATTGATTTCAATCAATGACAAGTTGTGTTTCTGAAAATCAAGTCTAAGGATATGTCTACACTGCAATACATTTTGCCCATATCTTTCAGCTCCTCATAGAGTATGTCTACACTGCAATAAAAAAACCCAGAGCAGCAAGTCTCAGAGCTTGAGTCAAGGGACTTGGGCTCGCAGTATGGCGGTTAAAAATTGCAGTGCTGCCTTTCAGGCTCAGGCTGAAACCTGGTGAGGAGGGAGGGTTTCAGAGGTCTGTGCTCCAACCTGCCTGACTGTCTACACTGCTATTTTTAGCCCCGTAGCATGAGCTTGAGTCAGCTGACTCAGGCTCTGAGGCTCACTACCACAGAGGAGTTGAAAGATGTGGACAAAATTCCTGCTAACATACAGAGATCAGCCATCTCTGATAATGCTGCACGGTCCAGTCAGCCACTTTAATTCTTATGCCTAATTTATGCCCATGTGAATTTCTTTATATATTTCGTACATTACATATTAGAATCTGTTTGTTCATTTCCTGCAAGCCCAGGTTTTTATATAGAACTGTACTGTTATCTCCATGAATTTTAATTGGGGGCGGGGGAGAGGGAATTCACAAAGAGGGAAAGACAAAATCCTCATGCTTTATGATGTTCAATTCACTCTGCTTGGAAAAAAATTGGTGCCACCAGCTTTTAATTAGTTGGCAGCTTGGTGCCCCAATGTTTCTTTATTAAAAAAAAAGTATTTTACTCATGAATAATAATTTTATTAAAAAAGATTTAAGGAATGAACAGAAGAGTCTATAGCACAAAATGACAAACACCGCTCTGACTGGGAGTCTGTCATTAATGACAGAAGAACAATCATTTAAAAAATGAACCTGTATCATCCAGGAGCTACAAAATACCAGAGAAAGATTGCAGGCAGAAGGACTTAAAAAAAAATGGTTCCAAGTACCAAAAAGAGAGTCAACCCAGGAGAAAATGATAAGACCAAGTCCCAAGTGGGGTGACCCTTTAAGATCACACAGTAAACTCATGAGTCAGGGGAGAAGTGGAAAAGTTTATGAGATATGGTGGCAGATGCAGCTGTCTTTATCTCATATCTGTTTTTAGGGCAAGCTATATATCACACACTCACTCCAGAACAAATTGCAGCCTGCCCCTGCAGGAAGGTGCAAATGGGGTGTGAGAAGAGGACACAAGGAGCATTCCCAGATCTCCACCCTGAGAAGCAAGTCTAGCCACAGTTGCAGTCCTTGCTCATGACTCGTGCTACTAGCCCGAGCTAAGAGCGGGTGGGGGAGGAAATAGCATCATGGCGTGCATACACACCAGTCAGCCTAGACATGAGTATACACGACACAACCCTTAAAGGTCACAATGTATCCCTGGGCCTGACTGTAGCTATGCAATGAAGCAAATTCAAGCCTGAATTTTTTCAGCAAATGGAGCATGGGTCACGTCTACAGTAAAAGCCTCGCTCTGCAGGATGTGCTGAAACACAAAACCAGGACTATTTGCTTACCTCAGACAGGGAAGGAATTCTGCTGCTCCAACAAAGCTGTGGAGAAGGCTAGATCTATGTCTGGGGTGTGGCACTGCTAGGAATTGTGGGTAACCATGCCCTTAGCAAGAAAGGATTTTGCTGAAACTCCAGGAAGGGCAGTGTCTAAGGAGGAGTGAGAATCATGGCTCCATGCAGATGGAGCTCTGCCAGAGGGTATGAAAGGCCAGGTGTTAAGGAGTTTCTCTTTTCTTTTCTCCATCTTCTCTTATGAACTTCACAGTAGAGTAAATCTCAGGTAGCAGTCAGGCCTGCTGTGTAGGGGAAAGCGAAGTATGAATAAGAAACCCTTCCATCACACTGTCACAGAAAGCATGCTTCCCGGAGCTTGAAAGGTAGCTGTGCCTTAAATGATTTGCTCTTTAATGGGCTTTTTTTAAAACAAAAAAAAAATCTGTAATCAGCGTGTGAACTCTGAAAAACCATTGGATTGGTTTATAGAATAAGCAGCTCTGAGTCTGGTGAACCCACACAGCTTCCTATTCCCAGCCTAGCACACAATTCCCTGATCGGACAATGCCCTTGATGCAATTTTCAAATTTGATGTTTTGTATTAACAATAATTAACTTTCAGAAGATGATGTTATCTGACACATCAGTTAATTCTGCTCAAAATTAAAAGATGCACTTTGAGAAACAGAATTATATGCAACATAAACCCAAGAACATAGCGCAGGGCAAAGGCCCCAGTCAGATCTGCTTGAGCATATTCTTGTGATTATGTGTAGTCCACTGAAATCCCTGAGGATCTGTATGGCCCAGGAGTCTACCCACACAAATCTGTTTAAAGGATTGAGACCTATGATAGGCCCACAATACCCCCCTCTCATGAGAACACCTACAGAAGGGCTGCTAGAGGAAAGGAAACGTGTCACAGATCTCCTAGAGGAGCTTCCCCACAATCATAGAATCATAGGACTGGAAGGGAACTCAAGAGATTATCTACTCCAGTCCCCTGCAGGGGAGATGGTCATCACGAAATGGAGCAGGCCACAGTTCTGCCACCAGAAACCAACAGGTCCTTGAGACCTGTCGAAATCCGAGAGGATCTGGAAGAAGTAAGACCCATCTGCATGGAGATGCTGTCTCTCCTCATTGGCTGTGGGGTCCAAGGAGCCATGCTACACAGGGTCCCGCAGGGTTCAGCTAACTTTGGGACCTCCTTAAAGTGGGGGCTCCATGGAAAAGTAATAGCTGTATCTGTATTCCCTTTCCCTAGTAATCTGCATGGGCTGGTGGAATACAGACTCTTTCCCCCCAGAGACCTGCTCTCAACCTGCCACCTTCTACTTCAGATCCACCTACTATTTAGCCCTGGCTACCTCATGGGAAATTCACAGACTGATGATCTCAGGGGCACCATTTCAATGTGGCACAGAGTAAATTTGAAGGAAAGGCTAGGGATTCAGGAAGCACTTTTGCAGACAGGGAACCAAACCGTACGGAGAAAGGCACTGAATGGAGGGAGTGCCATGTTTCAGTTTTACATGTCCTTGAGGTGGGAGTGAATCGAATAATCTTACTAGTGCTGCCATCACTTCATCGACTGGGCACATGAAAATAGAGACTGAAAGTTTTAGTATCAAAAGAGTTAGATGGGGGCTTTCTGATGGGGCAGAGAAAGAAAGAAACAGAGGGATTTTTTTTTTTTAAGATTCAAGTGCATTATTAGTAGAAGGTTGACTAGATAAGGTTTAGTTCTGATCCCAGCGCAGAATGGAGTTTTGGATGAGTGTGTTCACCACAATCTTAGCATCATAGAATATCAGGGTTGGAAGGGACCTCAGGAGGTCATCTAGTCCAACCCCCTGCTCAAAGCAGGACCGATCCCCGACTAAATCATCACAGCCAGGGCTTTGTCAAGCCTGACCTTAAAAACTTCTAGGGAAGGAGATTCCACCACCTCCCTAGGTAACGCATTCCACTGTTTCACCACCCTCAGAGTGAAAAAGTTGTTCCTAATAGCCAACCTAAATCTCCCCCACTGCAACTTGAGACCATTACTCCTCGTTCTGTCATCTGCTACCACTGAGAACAGTCTAAAGCCATCCTCTTTGGAACCCCCTTTCAGGTAGTTGAAAGCAGCTATCAAATCCCCCCTCATTCTTCTCTTCTGAAGACTAATCATCCCCAGTTCCCTCAGCCTCTCCTCATAACTCATGTATTCCAGTCCCCTAATCATTTTTGTTGCCCTCCACTAGACTCTTGCCAATTTTTCCACATCCTTCTTGTAGTGTGGGGCCCAAAACTGGACACAGTACTCCAGATGAGGCCTCACCAATGTCGAATAGAGGGGAATAATCATGTCCCTCGATCTGCTGGCAATGCCCCTACTTATACATCCCAAAATGCCATTGGCCTTCTTGGCAACAAGGGCACACTGTTGACTCATATCCAACTTCTCGTCCACTGTAACCCCTAGGTCCTTTTCTGCAGAACTGCTGCTGAGCCATTCGGTCCCTAGTCTGTAGCAGTGCATTGGATTCTTCCGTCCTAAGTGCAGGATTCTGCACTTGTCCTTGTTGAACCTCATCAGATTTCTTTTGGCCCAATCCTCCAATTTGTCTAGGTCCCTCTGTATCGTATCCCTACCCTCCAGCGTATCTACCACTCCTCCCAGTTTAGTGTCACCTGCAAACTTACTGAGGGTGCAATCCACACCATCCTCCAGATTATTTATGAAAATATTGAACAAAACTGGCCCCAGGACCGACCCCTGGGGCACTCCACTTGATACTGGCTGCCAACTAGACATAGAGCCATTGATCACTACCCGTTGAGCCCGACAATCTAGCCAGCTTTCTATCCACCTTATCGTCCATTCATCCAGCCCATACTTCTTTAACTTGCTGGCAAGAATACTGTGGGAGACCGTGTCAAAAGCTTTGCTAAAGTCAAGGAACAACAGGTCCACTGCTTTCCCTTCATCCATAGAGCCAGTTATCTCATCATAGAAGGCAATTAGATTAGTCAGCCATGACTTGCCCTTTGCGAATTCATGCTGACTGTTCCTGATCACTTTCCTCTCCTCTAAGTACTTCAGAATTGATTCCTTGAGGACCTGCTCCATGATTTTTCTGGGGACTGAGGTGAGGCTGACTGGCCTGTAGTTCCCCGGATCCTCCTCCTTCCCTTTTTTAAAGATGGGCACTACATTAGCCTTTTTCCAGTCATCTAGGACCTCCCCCAATCGCCATGACTTTTCAAAGATAATGGCCAATGGCTCTGCAATCACATCTGCCAACTTCTTTAGCACTCTCGGATGCAACGCATCCGGCCCCATGGACTTGTGCATGTCCAGCTTTTCTAAAGAGTCCCGAACCACTTCTTTCTCCACAGAGGGCTGGTCACCTTCTCTCCATGCTGTGCTGCCCAGTGCAGTAGTCTGGGAGCTGACCTTCTTCATGAAGACAGAGGCAAAAAAAGCATTGAGTACATTAGCTTTTTCCACATCCTCTGTCACTAGGTTGCCTCACTCATTCAGTAAGGGGCCCACACTTTCCCTGACTTTCTTCTTGTTGCTAACATACCTGAAGAAACCCTTCTTGTTACTCTTAACATCTCTTGCTAGCTGCAACTCCAGGTGTGATTTGGCCTTCCTGATTTCACTTCTGCAAGCCCGAGCAATATTTTTATACTCATCCCTGGTCATTTGTCCAATCTTCCACTTCTTGTAAGCTTCTTTTTTGTGTTTAAGATCAGCAACGATTTCACTGTTAAGCCAAGCTGGTTGCCTGCCATATTTACTATTCTTTCTACACATCGGGATGGTTTGTCCCTGTAACCTCAATAAGGATTCTTTAAAATACAGCCAGCTCTCCTGGACTCCTTTCCCCCTCATGTTATTTTTCTAGGGGATCTTGCCCATCAGTTCCCTGAGGGAGTCAAAGTCTGCTTTTCTGAAGTCCAGGGTCTGTATTCTGCTGCTTTTCTTTCTTGTGTTAGGATCCTGAACTCGACCATTTCATGGTCACTGCCTCCCAGGTTCCCATCCACTTTAGCTTCCCCTACTAATTCTTCCCGGTTTGTGAGCAGCAGGTCAAGAAGAGCTCTGCCCCTAGTTGGTTCCTCCAGCACTTGCACCAGGAAATTGTCCCCTAAGTTTCCAAAAACTTCCTGGATTGTCTGTGCACCGCTGTATTGCTCTCCCAGCAGATATCAGGGTGATTGAAGTCTCCCATGAGAACCAGGGCCTGCGATGTAGTAACTGCTGCAGGTTCCTGGAAGAAAGCCTCGTCCACCTCATCCCCCGGGTCTGGTGGTCTATAGTAGACTCCCATCACGACATCACCCTTGTTGTTCACACCTCTAAACTTATTCCAGAGACTCTCAGGTTTTTCTCCAGTTTCATACTTGAGCTCTGAGCAGTCATACTGCTCTCTTACATACAGTGCAACTCCCCGACCTTTTCTGCCCTTCCTGTCCTTCCTGAACAGCTTATATCCATCCATGACAGTACTCCAGTCATGTGAGTTATCCCACCAAGTCTCTGTTATTCCGATCACATCATAATTCCTTGACTGTGCCAGGACTTCCAGTTCTCCCTGCTTGTTTCCCAGGCTTCACGCATTTGTACCACACTGCTGAGCTGCGTAGGGAAGCAGTCATGATGAGGAGTGTCCTGGTATTGGTCAGACCTCGCATGTGCCAACACCCCAGCTTGGGACACAATTTGATAAACAGCCAAAATGTGAGGTCAAAAAAAAAATTATGAATGCAGGAAATTTTAAAGGACTCATTCCTTTAGTATAACTAGCTCTGTCTCAGACATCAGCTTCATGATTCTTTATCTCTGATGCCAATAATTATCCATGACAAGATGTAGGGATTAGAGATGGGAATTTTTTTTATGCAAATGAGGGAAGGGTTGCTGAAAAATACAGATTTGGGGTGACCGAAACTATTCGCAAATTTGGGTCAGTTTCGGTAAATTGTTTTGGTCAAAAAAAAAAATCAGAAATGTCAAAATGGTTCACTTTGGAAAGATGGATCATTTCAGAATTTCCCTACGTTTTCTTTAAAAAAAAACAAAAAAAAAACCACCCCGTAACAAACATTTTTAAAAGCCAGAAAATGAAACATTGAAAAGTTTGGGGCTGAATTAAATATTACATTCCACCCAAACCACGTTTTTTTCCAACTTTTTCATTTCCCTGAGAAATTTGAATTTTTTTTTTAAATTTCGGTTCAATCTGAAATTAGTCCTCCCCTGGCCTCCCAATTTTTCATTTTGGCTCCGAAAAATGAAAAATTGGTTATTTGCCCAGCTGTTGTGCTGAGGGAGGGGCCCAATTTGCATGGAACGTAGGCCACTTTGGTACTAAAGTGAGCGATGTCCTTCAAAATGGGGGGCATCATAGTGTATCATGATCAGTGAAACTGGAGCCAGAGGGCCCACGCTCTCTGGAGGGACTAATATGGACTGGACACCAGACCACGAACTGGGAACAAGAGGAGTTAAGCACCTCAGCCAGAGGGACAGAGCAGTGCACTGGGTTTAATGAAGTTCTACTTGCCCCCTGAACACACACACACAAAGTCTGTAGTAGAGGCACTAGTTACTCTAGCTCCAGGCGGACTAGGATGGCACTGCAGTACCACACACCAGGTCTCAATGTCACTCACTCAAATTTGGCCTGGCTGCCTCTCCACCATGATGGAGGGTCAGCCAGGCCAAATCTGCCACCTTAGGCCTCTGAGGAGAGGGCAGACTACTGAAGTTTTGTCTAGGACAGCAGGTGGTTTTGAGTGGCCTCTGAGTGGTCACCCCAACCACTGGCCCGTCCGTCCTCTCTTCTGCTTGTGTCTCAAGACGCCTGAGAAAGGACACCACCCTGTTGTAGCAAGAGCTCTCCAAGATTTCTCTGTTCCTAATATTTCTCTCTGTGAGACTGGCTGTCACTAATTTTTCTCAGCCTCAAAGAAAGTCATCAGTGACTTTTCTAATGCTGCTTTCAGAGCTAGTTCCTATTTTTCATGAATCTAGCTGATAAGACTTTGCTGTACCGTATTTACTTCTGTTTTCCAATTCTAAGGAAAAGCAAACAGTGCAGAAACCTTTAATTTCACATTTTCCCCCAGCTGGTAAAAATGAAAGCTAGATATGCACGCATCAGTATAATCATCTCCTAAACAAATGGCACAATGACAAATGGGGGGGGGGGAGAGAGAGAGTTCTGCACAAGCTGGTGTTTTCAATTTAGAAAGTATGCATTATTTACACTGCCATTATTCCACTCAATTTGAGTTCACGCTTTAGTCCTAATTTCAGTATAATCAAAGTCAATGAATATTTAATCAGCATTGCTTCCAGAAATTGAGTAATGCCATTAACATAATGTCCCCAGGCTTTCAGTGCTGATTTTCCTCAAATGCATGGGGCTTCCATGCCTTCCCCACCACCCCTTTCTTTAACCAGCTGATGTTCAGAGCTTCACCTCAGCTGGTCAGAGAAGGTGGAAACTGTCCTCATTTTTTTTTTAAAAAAAAGCATAGACATTTCACCACCCATACCGATTCAGCCTCGTATGTGAGCTAAACAAAAGGTGCAGTGTTCGTTAGATGCATCCTAATATAGGAATCCGTGATCATTAAAAAAAAAAGAGTCCAATTGCACTTATATCGCACCTTTCATCGAAGGATCTCAAATCATGTTGCAAACAATTAATTCTCACACCACTGTTAGGCTGGCAGGTATTCTAGAGATAGGCAAAATGAAGCAGAGAGCTGTCACGTGACTAGCCCATCACAACCTAGTACATTAACGATGGTTCGGGTGTAGCGCTCAGGTGTCCTGATTAACGCCGTGTTCCTTTTTCCAACCAGCAGACTGTGCTGCTGCCCCAAAACAAGAAAAGCATCAGTCCATATTAATAGTTATGAACAATGCCAAATTACAGCATAAAAAAAAACTGGTCAGACATTTCAGAGCTGCTAAAAGTGATCGCTCAAAAGCTACATTTCTTTTATGTGCATGGAGTGTTCTCTCGTCTACACAAACACACCCCTCCAGTGGGTTTGCAGCTAATCTATCAACTTTTCTAACATGACCATCACTGTAACATCTAGACTATGCATCCAATTAATGTCCTGGAGCTGTCCTTTTCTGTCTGGGTTCGTATATAAAGGCCTTCACTATGGCACATGAGTATCAGAAGGGTGTAGATTTAAAACACAAGACAAATTCCAAAATTCCCTATTTGTATGCCTAGTTAAAGTTTTAATGAAATCTGAGTCAGTAACTTTGCTTAGGTCGCCCAGAAATCTGAATCTCAATCTTTCTCTCTCATTAGATTAGAATGGATTCCTTTGCACATTAAGCAGGGGAGCGCAAACTTTAAGTTCGGTGTTGCAAATGCTGACACATATACAATACAATGCAATAATTTAGTCAGGCTATGTAAGAATGTGTATCCAGAATGTGAGTCCTATCTGTGATAGGGAGAGTTTCAGTAATATTTATCTTCATTGCACTTTCAATCTTGTCTGAAGTCCATGTTCCTAAGTTCAGATCAGATCAGGAACATTGCTGTTTTGATTCTTTAGTATAAAAACCATGCTGTATCTGACCACTGCTCTGAAGAGGTCTGGGAATGTATAAACGTACATGGTAACATAAGCACTCTTCAGCGTAACAAAAGGTAAAGTACGAAGCTCTCCCAGGTAAAGGCCATGAGGCTAGTGGTAGAATTGTCAGAGGGGGTTGGGTTATGCTTGAATGCACAGTATGTAGAAGACGTCTCTCCAACGATTGTCTTCAAAACTTTGTCATTCCCGTATTTTCTTAAAGAGCTCAGGAAGCTTTTGAGGGGTATAATTAAGCAGACAAATGTTTTACAGCTTTGCTGGGTTAACAACATATTTGGCATTCATTGGTCAGAACCAGTTCAAGCAATTTGGGGGTCCCCTTGTAAAAGTACATGATTAAGCCTTCAGCTGCAAAGCCTGAGACCCTGTTTGCAATCTGCCTCAAATCCCTATCCCTGGTCATTTGAACAGGTTCACTTTTACAGGTGGCAAGGAGGAAAAGATAATACTTCTGCATGTGTGAATGAGAGAGAGCAAAATTTGCAAGGGGCTACAAGGGAAAATGTCTCACTTGGCCACGTAGCTCATGTCAGCGGCAAGCACTCGTTCACGCCACATAGTAAGCATTAGCCACAAATATCCAATGATGCTAGGGCCCTCAATCTGCAGCTGAAGGTCTAGCAGCAGGACACCTGCAGTTTACGGTCTAGCAGCATTGTTTTAACCAGCCTTGCCATTCATGACAATGAGTGATCGGAGTTCCGCCGTGACTTCTGACTGTTAGGAGCTTAAGGAACTTTCAGGTAATGTAGTCGGTCTCTCAGTAGAGGAAGGTTACACCATCTAATCCACCCAGCACCCTCTCACACTTGGCTGACTAATGTAATGGCTTTAGGTGTTATCCTAGGGAGACTCCACTACCCTTTTGGCTGGCAGTCAAGAATCTTACAGCCAGCTGTCTGTCAGTGGTATTGGAAAAGAAAAATGGTGAGTTTAGCCTGAAAAATCCCATCTTTATTGACTTCAGGTCAAACTCAGGTTTTGTGATAATGTCAGAGGAGAAGGAGAAAGGCATCATACATTTCCCTGCTGCAGCACATGGGCCATGTTAGAGCAGCAGACATGCATACAAAGATCAAGTATTTGCCGCAGTGTCAGGAGAACGTATTTTGGGGTGGGATTCATGTATTAGAAGAAAGGAGAACTGGTGCTCTGAGAATGAGAATTAAGCCAGGAGGGAAAAACCTAGAGCCAAACTGTAAGTTCTGATTTAAAAATGGGCACCAACATTTTGTAACAATTCTGAGGATTGTGAGTGTATGACGAACATTCATTTATTACAACTCTCACTGGTTAATGATGGAGGTAATCATTACAATACGCATTTTACATTGGTAAACAGAAGAACAAACAACTGGCTTGCCAAAATCCACAGGTTAAGTCAGTGGCAAAGTTGGACAAAGAACCCAGGTTTCCTAGAACCAAATTTATTCCTCTCACGGTCACACATCCCTATCCTTTGGAGAATAGATTTAGCATTGGTCTGTGTTTTATTTCCATTGTATTAATTGTTTTCCTACTAGTGAGGGCTCATTGAATGTTTATTGATTGGTTTTTAATCCACTAATTGTCTGTAGTTGTGGGCTTATTTAATTATGATTCAAAAAGGCTTGGTAAATTGTCCTAGAGAAACATCACAGTGTAAGATTCTTTGGCAATGATAACTCAGAGAGAAGTTAGAGATAGCCCCACATGTTGTTACCTGTTCACTGGAAATCTCTGTAAGAGAAGATATAACTTTGTGCATCCAACTATAGCTTAGTACAGAGGCCCTGCCTGATTTCCAGCAAGTAGGGAGTTAATTCCCTCTTAGATCTCATACACATGTACAGGGTGGAGTGACCAAGCAGATCTTGAAACTGAAGGCCCATTAAAATGGCTATATTTACTAGTATAACACGACTTCTTCTCCGCCTTGGTGGGTCCCGTGCTTCCTTCTAGCAGTGGGTCAGGATAGCGTCTCGTCTCTCAGGATTTCCCCGCTCTGTTTGTAATGGGTGGGGAAATTCTGTCTCCAAGCGGCCTTCCCGGTTCTGGGCCTGTTAGGCCCTCACCACTTCACTTCCCCATGCCCCTTGGCTTATTGGCCCCACTTTGCTTGGGCGGGGTTCCTCCGGACCCTCCTGCCAGGGAGGGAGAACCTCTAGTCTCTGGTAGCCCTGCCGGGCATGGCAGCACCACGGCAAATGCAAAGCTCAGTCTCTCCCCTCTGGCAGGGTTCTTTTCTTCAGGTCTTTGGACCTGGAAAGGTCCTTAGCTCCTGTTCAGGGTAGGGTTTCTCCCCAATGTCTATACCTGTGGGGTTCTCCCCTGATCCTTGTCAGTTTCCACACCCCTCAGCTCGCCTCCACTCTCACAGCACCAACCACCCACCCTGACTGGCTGAGGGGAAGGCTTTTAACCCGGACTGGCAAGTTCTTAATTGGCTCCAGGTGTCCTAATTAACCTGGAGTAACCCGTTCAGTTACTAGGGGAAGAGGGACCTGCTTATCCTGAGGCTAAAATACCTGCCTTCTTGAGCTCTCTTGTAGCTATCTGGCCTGACCTTATCACAAAAGTCAGAATGAGAATTCCTAGAAGAAGGAAAAGCTCCACCCCCTGTCATGACAGGGCTGGGCTGTACTCCAAGTTGGAAGGTTTTCAGTTTTTCTAGTGATTTAAAACTATTTCTTTCCAGTCACTTGTAACCAGTGCTGCCTAAAATTTCAGATGTAAAACTTTCTGGAGGAAGGTATGCTGACTGAAGGGCTGTTCTTCCAGTGCTGACTCTGCGGAGTCTCGCTTTAGTTTTCCCCAGCGCAAATTTTTCACATCAACATTTTGGCTTCAGAAACTCAGGGCCTGATCTAAACCCCCTGAAGATAATGGGAAGACACCTTTTATTAAATTCAAGGGACTTTGGAGTAGATCCTGTGTGCCTGACTAGCATATCCCCTTGCATAAATACTATGCGCACAAGCAAATCCAAGGCTAATCTGGGCACGTGGGAAATGCTTAAATACTCCGGTAACGGACATCATAGACAACTCCATGGAAGATGAATAAAAACCTGGACAAGGAATTCTGCAACTATACAGACAGATTGAGGCCTCCTTTAAAACAAGGTGCACAGAATAATTTTGCCCCCTCATCATCCTGGTTATGTATAAAAATGCTTCTATTTGACATGTATTACACAAAGTTGGTAAGACCTGTGTATAAATGGTGATTCTGTAATGAGTGTTTGGTGATAACTTAGTATGATGGAGCAGCCACTTACAGTCAGGAAAACCATGACTTAGCTTGTAAATGAAACTTAATATTCTCCCTTCTTCTCATTGTATATAATGCCATTTGCCCAGGTACAAGACTGATTGGATGATTAATAAACTAATTCTCCTTTAAAAAGAAAAGGAGTACTTGTGGCACCTTAGAGACTAACAAATTTATTTGCGCCTAAGCTTTCCTTTTCATTTTGCGGATAAAGACTAACACGGCCGCTACGCTGAAACCTAATTCTCCTTTATTAGCTGGCGTGAAATTCCATTTCTTTTACAACTCCAAGATGAACACAACCCTCAGAGATGGGGCCTTTAAAAAGCAACTTTCTAAACTGGAATGCATTTGATCACCCCAATAATTTCCATGTAAGTCCTTAAGAAACTATATACTAAATATAAGCCAAAAGGCTGACATGCTCGCAGCCTGTTTGAGTGAAGGAGTTTTCAGAACCCATGCTGTTTGGTAAAGTCACCTTGTAATTCCACAAAGTCCAGTATTCTGGGGATCTCACTTATCCCTAGGAGATGCATGATAATTTCACCACAGCAGGCAGTTATGCATTTGACAATTAAATGCTCTGGTCAGCATTTAAGGTCAAAGAGTTCTACCCCTGAGATGGTACCTGCTGACAAAGTGCTGATTCTTTCCTTTGGAATGGTGTCAATACCACAGTTGACTCCAGACCTTTTCCTACAGGAAACCTAGTTCTAATTTAATCATATTGAGCCGAGTGTCAGGGGCTCTTGAGAAAGGAATAGTGTTCACTTCAGTCAAACAGCAAAGCAATGAGGGGTTTGATACAGCCAGAGATGGGACGCAATTTGCTTAGTTTTTAAAAAAGTTTCTGTGATTACAGTTGTCTTTTTTCCCCCCAAATAAGCATATGATACCCTGATCCCATTTCTTCCTTATTAAACTAGACACATTTCAAAAAGGTGGGGGAGGGGGTTTATCTCAGTGTTTAATTGTACTTAATGGTGAACTGGAAGTAAGAAAAATGAAAGAAATCAAGAAAATTGCATAAGAACCAAACTCATTAGCAAAATGCCTGCGGTTATCATCATGGGAGTTCAGTGGTTGTACGTGGATGCCACTCTTGGGGCTGGCACTCAGGTTCCCATAAACAAGTGTGCTGCCCGACACCACGTACTTCTCCCAGCATCTCTCCTGTTGCTGGAGGGGGAGGTGGGAGTCGGAATAAAGGAAAAATCCACACAACTGCCTCTCCAGTTGCAAAAGAGGAGATGCTCCTGGTCTTGCCCAACTGCATCTCTGATGTCAGACTCAGAGATTAAAAAAAACTATAGCAAATAAAAGGGACTTGAACTTGCTATGTCCTTTGTGTTCTATACACCTGCCAAATGAGTATCATCTTGCAGTTTGTGCGCCATTTACCCTTTCTTTCAGATCACTGGCAAGACCACACCTGATACCTATCCCCACACATCTACACAAGATGCATTTCCATTTATCGCCACCATTTGTTTAAGGATCTTCAGGTAATTTTCAGTCAAAACACCAGAGATTATATCCAAGCAGCAGCAGAAATGATCCAGAAGACAGTACAAAGTTGCTACACAAATGAGCAATCAGTGCACTGGAAGTCAGCTGCAGGGGGAAAAGGGACAACATGTGAAAGTTATCTATCCAGGAAGATGTGGAGTGGGAAACATGGACTTGGTTTAGACCATGACTATCAAACAAAGACATATTCCCTATGAAATCCAGCATATGTAAACTTTTCCTCTGCTCCTTATGTTCCAAGAACAGTATCTTAACATGATATTTCACTGGACCGGGAAATAATTTAGGTGCCTAGATATGCATAACTGATTTTTTGAGTTATATGGATTTCAGGAGACAGATATGCCAGGAGACAACAATTTATTCAGCTTAATATCAGCCCAAATTTAGCCCAGAAATCAGTTTCATTCTACTGTGCACACAGATTTTTAGCTGTTCCCTCCCCCCCACCAGGGGCACTACGATGGAATAGTCCTGCACAAAGACAGGCCAAAAGTATATACTTCCCATTATAAGATCCTATCTTCGGTTGCTTGTAACTTTGACAAACTTCAATCCATGTTGGGTGTCTGCCTTGAGCAGAATTATTGTGAAGTTGGAGTAAAAATGGTTCAGCCATTTCCAAGAACAAAATAGGAAAAAATACATTGTTTTGCCAAATGATAACTTTGTGGCTTTACAAATGTTTAATTGAGAAGCGGTCGTACACCCCTGCTTGGGAGCTGGGACAGGGGATCCCTTTATGTCCGCAATGTGCCTTATGCTATTCCCATGAAAAATACACCGAAATCTGGCCAAATTATAAGCCTTTGAAAAAACTGCAGTTTGCACAGGCCCAGTGAAGACTTGTTAGAATTTGGTAGCTAAATTCTTCAAAGATTGAGTCTGCAGTGAGCATGCCCAGCCTGGGCTGAAGAGGACTCTCTCTGAAATTGCTGCTCCTGGTTGAACGAGGAGGAGTCCTGTTGAAAAAGTAGGATTTGGGTCATATAGTTAAACAGTGTATAAGAATACTCATTAGGGCTATCGATTAATCGCAGGTAACTCACGCAATTAATCAGGTTTAATTACACTGTTAAACAATAGGATACCAATTGAAATGTATCAAATATTTTCAGTGGTTTTTTACATTTTCCTATATATGTATTGTGTTGTGATTGAAATCAAAGTGTATATTATTTTTATTACAAATATTTGCACTGTAAAAATTAAAGAAATAGCATTTTTCAACTCCCCTCTTACAAGCACTGTAGTGCAAGCTCTTTGTCCTGAAAGTGCAATTTACAAACGTAGATTTTTTTTTGTTACATAACCGCTCAAAACAAAACAACGTAAAGCTTCAGAGCCTACAAGTTCACCGTCCTACTTTAGCAAATCCTGTTTAGCAAATCGCTAAGACAAACAAGTTTGTTTACATATACAGGAGATAATGCTGCCCTATTCTTATTTACAATGTCACCAGAAAGTGAGAACAGGCATTTACGTGCCAGATATGCTAAACATTCGTATGCCCCTTCATGCTTCGGCCACCATTCCAGAGGACATGCTTCCATGCTGATGATGCTCATTTAAAAAAAAAAAAAAAAGCGTTAATTAAATTTGTGAGTGAACTCTTTGGGGGAGAATTGTATGTCCCCTGCTCTGTTTTACCTGCATTCTTCCATATATTTCATGTTATAGCAATCTTGGATGATGACCCAGCATATGTTGTTCATTTTAAGAACCCTTTCACTGTCGATCTGACAAAACGCAAAAGGTACCAATGTGAGATTTCTAAAGATAGCGACAGCACTTGACCCAAGGTTTAAAAATCTGAAATGCCTTCCAAAATCTGAGAGGGATGGGGTGTGGAGCATGCTTTCAGAAGTCTTAAATGAGCAACACTCCGATGCGGAAACAACAGAACCCAAACCACCAGAAAAGAAAATCAACCTTCTGTTGGTGGCATCTGACTTGGAGGATGAAAATGAACATGCGTCGATCCACACTACTTTGGATTGTTGTCAAGCAGAACCCATCATCAGCATGGACGCATGTCCCTGGAGTGGTGGTTGAAGCATTAAGGGACATATGGACCATTAGCACATCTGGCACGTAAATATCTTGCAACGCCAGCTACAACAGCGCTATGAGAACGCCTGTTGTCACTTTCAGGTGACATTGTGAACAAGAAGCAAGCAGGATTATCTCCTGCAAATGTAAACAAACTTGTTTGTCTGAGCGATTGGCTGAACAAGAAGTAGGATTCAGTGGACTTGCAGGCACTAAAATGTTACACGGTTTTATTTTTAAATGCAGTTTTTCGTACATAATTCTACATTTTGTAAAGTTCAACTTTCATGATAAAGAGATTGCACTATAGTACTTGTAGTAGGTGAATAGAAAAATACTATTTCTTTTGTTTTTTTACAGTGCAAATACTTGTAATAAAAAATATAAAGTGAGCACTGTACACTTTGTATTCTGTGTTGTAATTGAAATAAATATATTTTAAAATGTTGAAAACAAAAAATATTTAAATAAACTGTATTGTTGAATCGCGCAATTAATCATGATTCATTTTTTTAAATCACTTCACAGCCCTAATACATATGCACAAGTGATTTACTTTACAACCTAGTATCCTCTTAACACAGTTCTGTGTGTATATGTATATGCTTGTTTTACACACACGGATCGCCTTTGCTAGCAGGTTATTTTCTTTTCCACACAAAAATCACCCCCAGAAAAGAAGATTCAGTGCAGATATTGTCCTAAAGATCTTTACTTTGCCATTCAGCAGGTATAATCCTATGTTTTGGCCACTGACATTGTAAACCAGCATCCAACAGTATAAGACTTAGGGAAATGATGGGAGAGAGGGATGTGGATCTGATGTATTATACATTCATATGCTGAGCTTTCTTTCCTTTTATTTTGTCACCCTCAAGGGGAAGCAGCAGCAGGATACAGAGAAATCCCAAAAATGCTCAAAGTCTATTCTACGGCCTAGTTCCATTGTCTGGAGCATGCTTTCTCCAAACCAATTAAATAGTTCTCATTATAAGTGATTATCCAGAGTACAGTATGTTTTATTTTGTCACATTTCCAGTCCCTTACTTTGTTTGAACGCACTGTTCATGTGTGTTAATGAACAATTAGTAACACAGCAGTAAGGGGAGGAAAAAAAGAAGAATGCAGTTCTTGGGCTTCACTGTTTCCCAGCATTACTCTTATTAATCTTTAAGCACAACAGCAGAGCTTATTTGCGTAAACATCTGCTCTGGATTTAAGCGATAACTACGTAGCAGAAGAGCATGTGCAAAGAAATCAATGTCCTCCCTCCCACCCCCCCAACCCCGCTACAAGGTAGCATGCTTGTGCACTGACAGTCAGCTTTCTGAGTGCACCTGAAGTAACCTTTAGCTCCCTGACTTTAGGTAGCACTCTGCTGTGTTTCTCCTGTTTCCTTAAGTCCTGCTCTTCTCTACAGACTTTCAGGTTGGGTTCTGCCTTCCTTGTCATCTATTACAATGTGAAACACTAGGTTCTGCCCCTCTGCTCCCTCAGCTGAACATCTGTGTGCACATGAGGTTGTCTTTCGTGGAATTTTAGTTGTCGATTTAACATTTCCCACAAGGCTGGCAAAATGGAACGGTTTTCGCTGCCCTTCTGTCAGCGTTTTTATGCAGCCCTCCCCACCGTTCTTGGGCAGTAACTCAGATCTAACTGCTTTCTGGAATTGGATTCATGCTCTTCAAAACAGAATTTAAAAAAATATCAAATTGTGGAATAGGCATCATCTCCATTCCTAGGGCCTTGGTCTAGTGAAATAACTTACTGTATTAACAGATCTAATGAGCTGCTGAAGACTCATTCTACAGGGCACAGTTAGGGCCAGTTAACCCAGTTCAACCCCTAGATGTTCTGCAATATTTCCATCTTACAACAGTATAAGAAAGAACTTTCTCCAACTGCCTTTTGATGTTTTGTTTGCTTTCACTTTCCTCTCCAAGCTAGTGTCCATTACAGCTGATATTCCAGTTTGGATTTCCCATAGGAATGTCCATTGGGAGGGAGACGAAGTGAATGTTTCACTTGAGTCAGAAGCAATTTTCATGTCAAGGCCTTTATATCGTATTTGTCAGATGCATTTGACTGCTCTCTTCTCACCAGACTCCGATCTGATGCCCAGATCGCTCATGATTTGTGTTCTTGAAAAGGCAACGACTACATTTTCCAAAGACCACTGCAGAGAAACTCTAAATGGGAAGGGAAACGAGACAAGCCACAACAGTTTCACACCTACATTTTCAAGGAGGCCAGGCTTCATTTTGTGGGCTTTTTTCATTACGCCTGAAAAACTTGCCAGCACGTCTTTTGCTTGTGGGCAAAGTTCCTGACTGGCATTGGCTACTTTTGTGGGTGCAAAAAAGCAAACACAAACTGCATATGCAAGACGGAGCCTGGACTGAAAAAGTCTAACCCTTAATATCTAATTACAACAAACGTCAGGGATGTGCTAATGTATCTTGCACCACTCTCACCCTCCTTTTCAGTCCCTTGCCAACTCTTTGAAAGGCACGTATGCTGATGAGACCGAGGAAAGCAGAAAATGCATGCCCATCCCCAGCAAATGTCTACACTGCAGTCGGGAGGTATAAAATTGCAGCATACCCTAGCTAGCTTCATACCAAAAGCAATGAAGCCATGGCAGCTCAGATGTCTGCATGAGCTGCCACCCAAGTACTTCCACAGGGTCCCAAGCTGATTTGTACACCCTGTGCCGAAGCTCCGGTTGCCACAGCTCGACTGCTATCAGTAGATGAGGTAGCTGGATCAAAGCTAGGTCAGGTTTGTGAAAAGACGCTGCAGTTACACCTCCCGAAGCAGTGTAGTCGGACCCTAAGATCCCAGCTGGGCATTTAATAAGTGATGCAGCTTTCATTCTAGCTGAAAAAAGGAAGAGTTAAAAGAAAAAAAAATTTAATGGTGTCAGATTTTGTGCTGTGTCTCTTTAAATTTTTGAATTCTTCCTCTAACGGAAATCCATGGTGCAGGGCTTCAGGAGCTGGATGATTTATTTGGTGCACTACAGCCAACACCAACCATTCAAAAAAAAAAAATCATTTCAGCTCCCAAAAAGTCATGAGAATTTCCAAAAGGAATACATCTGGGGTGCGTTTATTTGCTTTCTGCTTTATGACCTTTAGGGCAGCGTTTCTCAAATGCGACCACCGTGGCCGCATGAGGCCAGAGGTTTTTCTTGCGGCCACAGCCTCCTGAGCTGTGACTGGGGGAAGGGGGCAAAGTAGCAGGCCTTCTCTCTCCCTGATGCTCCTGGATGCACTGCCTTGATGTTCGTTGCTGGGGCCACCAGCAGGGGTTGGGCCCTGCCCACCTCTGGAGACACCTGGGGCACAATGAGGAAGGACCAGGCAGCTGGTGAGTTCCCCACCTTCCTAGGGGCAGTGGGGCTCAGCCTTTGGGCTCCAGCCCTGGGGTGGCAGGTTCTGGCCAAGGGGCTTCAGGCTCCATCCCCAGAGCTGTACAGCAGCAGGCCCCAGGCTCTGGACGCAGGGCTTCAGGCTCTAGCCCTGCACTGCCTCCCCCAGTCCACCATCCAGGGCTTAATTTGTCCCCAGGCTTGGCAGGGCTGAGTAAGCCTGCTGTGAAAAGTGATACTTGTATGTTTGTTAATATCACTTTTCACAGCAGACTTACTAGTTAGCAATAAATAAATTATGATTGGGACATGTATATCTGCATATTTCATTGTTTTTCCTAAAGCTAATTACATATTTTAGGAAAAAGTGACAGAGCAAGTGCAGCCACCAAAAAATTTGTCCTGAGAACCCCTGCTTTAGGATGCACCCACATCATGTTTTCAGGCTTCTCTCTATAACTACTAGGTCTAGAAAATTGCTACCCCTCCCCCCCGCCCACACACACACACACACTTTAAATGAAAGCCGAGATTCTCACAATCACAAGAATCTGGGGCTTTCACAGAAACCCCACAAAACATCCTCAGACTTGTAATAAAATCACAAAAGCAACATGGCTTAGGCTCTAATGCTCACCAGCAATCAACTTCTAAAGAGTTTAAACTTGTATTTAAAACAAACAAAAAACCCAGCACACAGTTTCCAGCTCTTAGGGTTACAATGATAGCTTTCTGTATGTAAACTAATGCAGCATGCCTTTCTGAGTCTGCACACAACTCTAGGCTCAGGCTGCTGCTTGTGGCTTTACCCATAGCGTGAAATTAACAAAACTGGTCAGTTTTACTGCAGTGACTGGGAGCCCAGCAGGAACAGAACTGTCCGGAGTCATGTTAAGATTTTGCTGCTTGGGACAGGTATGAACAGCCGTAGCAGCAAGAACTAGAATTATTCACTGGAAAGAAGAACCCAAATAATGGAGATGGGAGACGGGGAGAGGAGACTCTCCGCCATCAGCCGTGGAGGGAGGAAAGGAGAGAATGTTCTTTGTCCCATCCAGCAGCTACAGAGGGCTGGAGTTTCAAAGACAAACCCCATCAGCAGGTTCCAGGGACAGCACCCAAATAGTCACAGCTTTTTTCTGGTTTCCTGCTGCTGAAGAAGGTCGGACTACTTCTGGGGGGAATGGTCTCTGGTCTTGTTACTGAAACCCTTCCACCCTCAGCAAGAACGTTCGTGCACCGCATGAGAGGTTTTCCATGGGCCGCAACAGCGCCGGGATTGAGGTCTTTATTTACATGAGAGAGACACACAGAAACCCAGTGCAAAACCAAGGGGTGTTTTTTTAAAAATGCCATTTACTGTTTAAAAAAAAAACAACACAAAAACAAAATAAAAAATTGGAGGCGGGCAGAGAGGAACCAGTTGATTTCTGCTAAAGGACAGCAGAACTTCCAGAGCATTTTAGAAAAATCTCTCTCTTTCCTCTTGTGTGGTGCATATTTTTCCTTCTGGGCTGTCACGTTTTGAAGGGGAAATCATCAAAACCAGGAGACTCCAAACTTGACTTACTTTCCCCTCCCCCCAATGTCTGTTTAAGAAGATCCATATATGTGTGCACATGTGTTGGGTGGAGGTTCCTCTCTAAATGTTCCAAAGTACGATTACAATGAAGTCCTAAGACAACTGTTCTCAAACAGTGCCACGTGTACAAGCAGCCCCACAATAACATAATCAATGTGTCTGCAGCAATGGAGTGATAAAAATATAAATATTTCACATCCCTTTTTCACTGTTTAAAATTCTTCAGAAGATGATGCAAATACCAGTTCATTCATCCTCACCGTACTCTTGCAAGAGAGGTAAATATTATTATTCCCATTTACAGGTGGAGAAATGCACAAGTTAATGCCCAAATTTAGAAAAGCATCCCTATTCAGGACAGCATTGAAGCACTTAACTTGAAACAATAGGATTTAGGCACATTCAGGAAAGCACATAAGCACGTGCTTAACTTTTGAATCAGGGCCTAATGGTCACATTTCTAAAAGCACCCAAATGATTCCGAGTCCCAGTCCCATTATCAAAAGTAAACCGGACACTTAGTGATTTGCCTTACAATTCAGAAAATCCTGGCTCTAGATCCCTGGTGAGTAGCTGAGGGGCTAGTATAAAGAAGAGGGGAAAGAGCTACCAATTTATACAATGTCCTGATGGTGTGCTGCTTTTAATAAAACTTGCTATCCGAATTGGCACTATACCATGGGATTGTGTGGCCTAAATCGTGGATTCTTTTTAAATAAAGAAACAAACCAAACAAACCAACCCATTGTGCTATAGAAAAGTGCAAGGACTTTGTTCACTAGCAAGCAATGCCCGAGAAGCAATGGCAAGCATTGGAATGTGCCGTTCAAATAAAATAACTGTAGATTAGCTTGGCTCAGTGCCTTCCTAAACCTCCATCCTGGCTTAACCCAACACTGAAGGATGCTGTGGTGACAACAGCATATTGAAGTTCTCACTAAGTCAGTCTAGCTTCCAATCCTGAAAAAAGTTTTCATTTTATGGATGCTAGTGAGCTGTTTTGGGTCATCTCTTTGGTGCCTGAGATGGTGAGAGAACTCATCCTGGTGGGTCATTTCGCCGCCAATACATTACCCTTAAAATTCCTTTTAGTATTCTACTTCGACACACTGTAAAGGAAGAATGGATAGCCAGAATAATTAAAATCTGTTTAATTTGCATGGAGCTCAGGGCATTGTTCTGACATCAAACATCAGTGTCAACCATATGTGGAATTTCAACTGCCAAGTGCTTCATTTATGTGAAAATTAGCTAAAGTGTACAAAGAATAAAAAATTTATGATTATTTCACATTTTAATAAATGCAGTGCTATGCATTAATTTGGGCTTCTGAAACAATTTTGACAGTGACAAGGGAATCCTTAGCAGACTGAATGCTGTAATATGCTAAGTTTCATGGGTCCTTTGGAATTCTTTGGCTGATGATGTTAAGGAAGTTAAATTTTTATGTTTTGAAACAAAGATATTCTACTACAGGGGCGAGCAAACTTTTTGGCCCAAGGGCCACATCGGGGTTGCAAAACAGTATGGAGGACTGGGTAGGGAAGGCTGTGCCTTCCCAAACAGCCTGGCCTCCATCCCCTATCTGCCCCTACCCCCCTCAGATCCTCCAATCCATTCAACCCCCCCTGCTCCTTTGCCCCTAACCACCCCCCCCCAGGACCCCACCCCCTATCCACCCCCCCTCCCCGCTCCCTGTCTGCTGACTGCCCCAATCCCTATTCACACCCCAGCCCCCGACAGGCCCCCCAGACCCATGCAACCCCCCCTCCTTGTCCCCTGACTGCTCCCTCCCAGGTCCCCCATCCCTAACTTTCCCCCCAGACCCAACCCCTATCCAACCCCCCCACTCCCTGTCTACTGACTGCCTCCCCCTTCCGAACCTCTGCCCCATCCAACTGCCCCCTGTCCCCTGAGATGCTCTGCCCCAACCCCTCCTCCTCCCGCCCCCTTACGAGGCCGCTCAGAGCTGCAGGACAGGCTTATTGGAAAGCCTGGGAATTACACCATGCGGCGGTGTAACTGCAGGGGAGGGGGGACAACAGGGGAGAGGCCGGGGCGAGCCTCCCTGGCCGGGAGCTTGGGGGTCAGGCAGGATGGGCCTGCGGGCCGTAGTTTGCCAACCTCTGTTCTACCACCTCACTTAAGTGTCACTTCCAGTTCTCTTTCACTTTTCCTATCTCCCCACAAGATACTATGGACAAAGCCTTGCATATTGAGTTGTACACTGAAAAAACGTTAGCAATAAAAAAAAATTTTGTTGTTCAGTGCAACAGTCACTGGCAAGGCTCCACAGGCTCGTGTTACACAGGAAGATCAATAGGATGGTGTCGGTATCTTCCCCAGGGTGCTAAGTGCTGACACAAATGCATTATTCTTCCTGGGCATCTTCTGGTTTACATAATAAAATGGGATAGTTTCAACATGCCCCACTCCTTAAGGGCCATGTGAGCTCAGTGCTGTTAAGTGTGCAGGTCTATGTCACCCCAAACAAATAGCAAGGGTATTAGTGACTCCTCAGAAACTTGCTTTTGGGTCAGGTCTGGTCTAGCGTGTTAAAATAATACTTTTACATTAGTCGTTTTTAAAAAACTTTCACGCAAAATGAATAAAGCGCTTTCCAAGCACCCGAAGTACCGTACACAGCACATGACCTGAAGAAATAAGTCACCTCAAGAAAGAATAGTACTCAAGGAAATAATGGCCACTGGCCCAAGCAGAGTCCAGAGCAGGGCCGCACTACCCCACAGGGAACATGGGCAGGCACCAGGTCTCATGCAGGCATAACCTGTCCCTGAACCGGTAAGAGCTGCACAAGTGAGGCCCTGTGCATAGGGTTGCCAAGCGTCTGGTTTTCAACTGGAACGTCCAGTTGAAATGGGACCCTGGCAGTTCCGGTCGGCAGCGCGGTGGGGGCCCAGAGCTAAGGCAGGCTCCCTGCCTGCCCTAGCTCCGCACGGCTCCCGGAAGCGGCCACCAGGTCCCTGCAGCCCCTAGGCACATGGGCAGCCAAGGAGGCTTCGTGTGCTGCCCCCCACCCAGAGAGCCGGCTCTGCAGCTCCCACTGGCCGGGAACTGCGACGGCAGAACCTGCAGGGGCAAGGGTGGCGAGTGGAGCCTCCCTGGCCGTCCATGCATCCTGGGGCTGCAGGGATGTGGCGGTTGCTTCCCGGGAGCCACAGTACGCGCAGCCAGGACCCCACACTCCAAACCCCCTCCTGCATCCCAACCCCCTGCCCCAGTCCCCTCATCCCCTGGCCCCACCCCCTGCTCCATCCTGGTGAAAGTGAGTGAGGGTGGGGGAGAGTGAGCGACGGAGGGTGGGGCCTCAGAAGGGGTGGGGCCTCAGGGAAGGGGCAGGGCAAGGTGTTTGGTTGTGTGTGATTAGAAAGCTGGCAACCCTACATGTGCAGTGCACAAGAAGAAGTTGCATCGGTCCTACAAAACCCAGGAACAATGCTACATATTCTTGAGTGCCATCTGCTGGCATTTTATCTGTTAACACACTCTCACATTTTCTCTCTCTCTCTCTCACACACACACACAGTGACAGTAGTGCCCTGTAAATGAGACTTTTTTTTTTGGTGGGGATGCTAGTACCGCCTATTATTGAGGTTGCCTGACACTTCCCATTATAAAAATCTGTTCTGCCAGCTACAAGAAGGTGGATAAGAGCGTCTAAGAACAGATGTTAGACATGCAACAAAAGGAAAAAAAAAGAGAGAGGAAGGAAAGAGGTGAAGGAAAGGAAACAGAAGGGAAAGAAGTCAGCCTATTTCCTGTTGGTCAGAAATCAGAAGGAAGGGGGAAAATAAATAATCCCCAAAAACTCAAAACAGAAGGAAAAACAAAACAAAACCCCACAAACCAGATGCTACCCTACAAACTGTGCACACAGCTAGTCTATATATTTAAACAAAACCTAAGTACATTTACCCCATTCTCCCTCCTCCATTTCCCCTTCCCCTCTGTCCCACACTGGCTGTTCATTTCACGCTCCCCTTGTTTCTTCTCTCTCACAAAGAACTCTTGTACGCCCAAAGAGCTTCCAGTCTGAGGCCCCCATCCTGCAAGTTGTTACATGTGGGAGGAAAGATTTTGGGAGCTGGTGACCAACCCAATCAGTGTGCCCCAAAGTACAGGACAGGGGGTGCTAGTCCTGGATCCAAAGCCCACTGAAACCAAGGACTAACTGACTATGTGTCTGAACAGCCCAAGCACAATGGGCTTTGAATTGGCTGGGAGATGTAGACATTAATGTAATTTAAATAAAAAGAGTTAATAGACTCATGAAGCATCACCGGGGTGGGTTGGGGGGGGGCACACTTCTGTTTCCATCAGAAAGAGCAAGTCCAATGAGGGAATCAGCAGCAAGTAGGCTTGATTTTTGTTTTGTTTGTGATCTCTGGCTTCACAAAGGAAACCCAGGTGAATTGTGTGATGTAAACAAATTGCCTTCCCAATAAGAAATCCATAAGACCTCTGGGTCACTCTTTCACCAAAAGAAAAGCAGCTTTGACTTCTGTATATAACGAGCTTCTGGATCCATTCAGTCAGAAAAAAGTTTCTCTTTTAATTTTTATGAGAGATTATAGAGTCCCTCAATTCTTGTGTAGCACTATCCCAGCTAGCATTGTACACAGGTAATGAGGACAGAGGAGACCTGTAACACTGTTATTCATCATTGACAGAGAGTTTGGCACTGTACAGACAGAGACTGACCATGTTTCTTGACTTGTTTGGTTTCCAATTATGATGGCACTAATGTCTTTTGAACACTGAAGACTTACAACTTTCTATTTGTTCTCTTATTGATTGTCAACCATTGACAATCAATGAAATGAAATGAAATCAAATGAAAGCAAAGACAGGCAAATCCATTTTTGTTCTTTAGCAGGCTCTTCCCATTTGCCAGCACATGTATTCTGAAAGGGCAACCTGACATCTGGCAACTCTTCTCGCCATGGAATGGTGAGTCCCCTACTCCAGAGGACACCCAAGAGAACCTTCATTTGCTGTCTCTGTTCTACACTGTGCAATAAAATGTGTCTTATAACATGCATAATTACTTTGGGTGGGATTTCAGAAGTGCTCATTGCTGGCCTAACTCTGCTTCCAGTAAAGTCCATGTGAGATGTATCATTGCTGACTCTAACAAAATTAACACAGCACACGTTAAATGGATTAAAAGCTGGCTAACCAATAAGTCTCAAAACATAACTGTAAATGGGGAATCATCACTGAGCACGTGTGTTTCTAGTGGGGTTCCACAGGGATCTGGTCTTGGCCCTACACTAACATTTTTAATCAATGACCTGGAAGAAAAAAAATAAAATCACTGAAAGTTTGCAGCTAACACAAGAAATAGGGGAGGGGTAAATAATGAAGAGGACTGGTCACTGAATCAGAGCCATCTGGATTGCTTGATAAGCTGGGAGCAAGCAAGCCCTGTGTGTTTGAATATGATTAACTAAATATACACCACTAGGAACAAAGAACATAAGAATACTTACAGGATGGGGGACTCTATCCTGGGAAGCAGTACTGAAAAAAGATTTGGGGGGCATGGTGGATAATCAGCTGAACAATGTGACACGGTCACCAAAAGGGCTAATACATAAACAAGAATCTCAAATATGAGTAAAGAGGTTATTTTACCTCTGTATTTGGTACTGGTGCAACCACTGCTGGAATGCTGTGTCCAGTTCTGGTGTTCACAATTCAAGAAACTTGGTGAGAAATTGGAGAGGTCTCAGAAGACAGCTACAAGAATGATTAAAGGATTAGAAAACCTGCTTTATACTGATAAGACTCAAGGAGCTCAATCAATTTAGTTCAACAAAGAGAAGAAGTTTAAGAGGTAACTTGATTACAGTCTAAGTACTTACATGGCCAACAAATGTTTAATAAAGGGCTCTTCAGTCCAATGGTTGGAAGTTGAAGCTAGACAAATTCAGACTTCAAGTAAGTCATAATTTTTTAATAGGGAGAGTAACTAACCATTGGAACAAATTACCAAGAGTTATGGTGGATTCTCCATCAGTAACAATTTTTAAATGAAGACTGTATGTTTTTCTAAAAGATCTGCTCTAAGAATTATTTTGGGGCAGTTCTCTGAGCTGTGTGATACAGGAGGTCAGACTACATGATCACAATGGTCCCTTCTGGCTCTGGGATCTATGGATAGAGACAGATGCCATGTCTTTCTGAAAATCTCTCCCTCTAATTCTGCATCCCTTTCACCAAACTGCTGTACATTCATTACAGCAGCTGAGAATTGAATCTGCATATTTGCAAATGTAGTGCTTTGATCAATTCCATTTCTCAAAAGCATCATCAGAAAATTAAAATGAAATCTCTCTCCATGTGTGCAAGCCACTAAAAAAAAAAATGAAACAAGACAGGTATTGGAATCCGAGCCTTTATTCAACTGTTGATTGTGCCATAAATTATAATACAACTTTTTTAATTGCCATGTGAATTCAGAAAGACAATTCAAAGTTTCAACAAACAACAATGTTGCAGAATATATTAGGAGGTTTCAAGTCAAATGAGGCCAAATGCACTCCAGTGGTAAACATCTACTGGCAAAAAGTAAAATGTTTTTTAAAAGTCCATCAACTACGTACTATCAGTTGAAAGTAAATGGTCCTTAATAGCGAAAGATTTTTTCCTCACCAGAGTCAAATGGTTTCTTCAGACTAGTAACATTAAGCTAGAGTAATAGGGAATGATGGGAGGGAGGAGCAAGGGAAAGAGGGAATGGCACAGAGGATGTGATTTGGAGAGAGGAGCAGCAGGTGGACAAGCTTGTGAGATCAGAGCAATGCAGCATGAGTGTGCTGCACCCCTTTGTCTATATCACCTGTATCTACTCTGGGGCGTCTTGCACCATTGCTATAGCATCAGTGCTAAGGATGGTGGGAACACTGGCGTACACCATTGACTGGCGTGTCTCCCTCTGTGTTGGACCGAGCCTGCACAACATAGTGGTAAAGTGTCAGCAGCTAGGCTAGGCTAGGTGAGCACCTCTCGGCACGGCTAGCACAAGCAAATCTGCACTGGTGTTGCTGCAAGGATGGGAAAGTTCCAGGAAACAAAACAAAAAAATCAATGCAGATGGGGCCTGTATTTCTAACACATCTCTGCAGTAGCACAATGGGATCAAAGGGTTAACAGGAAATAGTCGAGTCACCTGTGCACAGGTTTTAAACATTTGGCTAATGCTCCCTGGGTTTTACATGGTTTCCAGGTGAAGCTTCATTCCCAGAAAGGAAAGGAAACAACATTAAGCTGAGATTTCAAGCATGAGATCCTTCACAAGAACAAGGAGAATGTTGATTCAACCTTGTTTCCTTGAGCTGCTGATCCAGAGGGAGGCTGGGTAGCTGACCCAAACACACATGTGGGCAGAGGAAGATGAGGAGCTTGGACAGGGTAAAGAAAGACTAGATCATTCTGGATGCTACGCTTTACTATAGCGACAAAGAATAATATGTTGCCAGATGCCCAGAGAGACCGAAAGAGAAAACCTCTCAGAGCCTTTTTGACATATGCCCCCAGAAATTGCCGAGTTAAAATGAGGAAAGATTGTCTGCAGAAGATTGTCTGCAGGAGACAGAGAGTATTCTAGGAAAATCTTCCTCTTGTGGGTCAAGGAATTGGCATGTCACTGTTCAAGGTCTAAGGAGCACAAAAATCAGTAAGCACACATGCTTCAGAAAGAAGTTGGAATGTAACTATCACTTGATCTAATGTTTCATTAGCTACAGCTGCTTTAATATGTACACACACGGTCTGTTTATATATCTACAGCTATAAATACACCAGCCACCAATACATATGTCACAGAGGGAGTGTGGCATTCTGGCCACACCCCACATGGGAAAGTGGAACTGCAGCAACTTTGTCTCAGTTTGCCCACTGTCTTCTTTGGTCATCAGACTGACCTGGCCCTCCACCCAGGCCTCTGAGAATCCCACCCCTGCCAGGGCCTCAGAGTCCTTCACTTACAGGCCAACAGAAAATAGCAAAACAGCCAAATCATCAGCCCAGCAGGGCTCAGCTGATAGCCCCCTTTTCTTGCAGGCAAGCTATGCCTGCAATAAAGTGTCCCAATGTGGTCCCAATATGTGTGTGTGGGGGGGGAATTTGGAAGTGAACTTGTACACCTAACCCTCTGAAAAGTAGGCAGAGGACACACTCAATCACCAGAAAGCAAATGCTGAACACATCCTTCCCTCACACCTCCTGCCAGCTGCTTGCAGCAGCGTTGGCATGAGATTTATAGCCAGCTGCTAACCCTACCAGGAGGCACAATGCCACAATAGCAGGTAGATGAAATGGAGGGAGAGTTTGTCAAGAATTTAAGCGGGGAGAAACAGAATGAAAGATTTAAATGGAAAAAAGGGCTTGGGGGATAATTACAAGACAGGTATTTTTAATGCTCGCTGGCGGACGCCCCAACTCTTGTATTTAAATGGCTTTTTTAATTAAAAAACAGCAGGCTCTGAATGCTAATCTTTCTTAGCAGAAAGCTCCTGATGCTTTGCATGTTTCAGAAAGACTAAATCAATCAGCGAGGCTAACTCCATCTTGCATCTTTGTAAGATTTGTTTCAGAACTGCCCAGAGTTTCTAAGCCTAAACCTGCGGCAATCCGCACACCCCTACAGAAATAGTAGGAAATGCTTAAGTACTAAAGCAGTGAAATTCACAAAAATGCCCTGTGGTGTTTTTAGCTTCATTCTCTCTAGATCTGATCTGTCTTTTCTTGTTACTTCAAAATGTTTTTCTAGCTAAAAATATCAGTGGAGGGCTGCCAGGTTTAAATGTGCAGTCTGTTTGAGCCCCTAAGTTTGGAGTAGGGAATATTCCAATTGCTCCCCTTTTTTGCCTATGTAAACTATTTAACTTGCAAATCAGAAAGCAACGTTGTATGACACACTTGGGTTTTCCTTAGAATCTCAGCAGACACTTGAAAACAAACAAACAAAAAAAGGCAGAAACTAACAGTCATGTCAACCATGTAGTACAAAAATAAATTGTTAGCAATTTTTTATGAACTGAGGCTTCCCAAATGTAAAGCAATTTAGCGCCATTTCAGTTCACGCTATCTGTGGGTAAAAAGATTTAAAATGAAAATTCAACTTCATTCTATTCTGTGTCAAGAATTGCATGTCACTTTGGTTCTCTCTTATCGTATATTTCTATACAACATTGGAGACACAACTACATCTGGCTACGGTACCAGAAAAGACTGCAGCCAGAAAAACAGAACATGAAAAACTCAGAGTATTGCAAAAATATTAAAAGGCTTTTATAATCTTGTACTAGCTTAATTCAAGTGAATCATACCTATATTTCCTTTTCTCAGGCCTGGGAGTCTGGTGATTGAAATCAATGAGAGCAGGATTAGGCCCTTATTTCTGAGATGAGAGAAGATGAAATGAGATTCTCTACAGCATCTCCCCTGCTGGATTCGCATGAATGGGGATATTCATGACTGCAGGTATGCAAGGAGCAATGGCTCACAAGCACAGCACAGCCCCCTTCTTGGGCGAAGCAAGATTTTGACTCACCTCAGAGCTGGTGCCTATGGAACACAAATGTCCTGTTTAGGTCTCAGCTGTGGTATCTGCAGGCTACATTAAACAGTGAGCCCAGACTCCAAGTGTGGCAGCATTAGGAGACACACTAAATAATTAAGAATATTCCAGTGTATGGAAAGAAATTAGCAGCTACAATGGGGATGGCTAAGAATAACATTACTTCCCTTACCTGTAATTTTGTGTCCTCTGAATGGGAATCTGCTGCCCTGTTGGGCTTGGAACCTTGGCAATAGGTAGCCCCAACTCACCCCTCCCCAATGCAGTCTGCCTTCCTGCTCCCTCTGGAGGACACCTGGGCAACTGCACTCATGTTGCTCCCAGTCTTCTGCCCCCAAGCTCAGAGGCAGAGGTTTCCCCAGCAGCTCCCTGAGGGCTCCTTTCCTCAGACGTGTTTGCTATCTTCTCCCTCGCCCTTCAGCTTGGTCTCCATCTGGCCAGGTTATGGGGCCCATTTTGAGGAACGCTCCCCTAGCCTAATGAGAGATCCTTAACTCCCCAAGTGGTTGAGTGAGGCCCAACAGACGAGATGAAAGAGTTTCCACTCCTCACACACTGACAACCCCCCACCACCCGCATTGTGGTTCATGGGGCAGGAGAACCCTGTGGAGAAATTATATAAATAAATGGTACATTCTCCACAGCGTTCTGCTGTCTCATGAACCACAATTTGATCTTAGAAAAGGCAGGTGTGGATTAGAATCCACTGAGGTTCCCCACGCGACAAGATCACCCAAAAAGCCACTGTTATTAATTACTTTGTGAGATCTTTCCCCGTGCCTCAATTCTACAAGTCTGATGTCATCACTTTAAGACACTCAGTAAGGATTGTCATAGGTGGAAGCCACACAAAAAAGTTACTAAGGATACTGTCAAACCTTGGAAACTGGATGCGCCTCGTACGTTTTTTGAATCGAAGTCAACCTTCAATGGTGCCAAGATGGGGGAAAGCCCCAGCGAGCCTCATGGCAAATTCTATGCAATATTAATTTTGCAGTAAGTAGATTTCTCATTAGTGAGAGAACTACTTTGAAAATAAATGTTTTCTTTCCTTTCTAATTTTGTTTCATGACCTATGGTATAAGCCTTGGGTAAATTACAAGATAAGCAAACATTCAGACTTTTAAATAAAACCTTTGTAGGCCACAAAAAGTTTGAGTGCACAGGCATATTAGCTTAACCAAGCAAAACTAGATGTGTGTGACTGAATATGAACAACAATAGTGAGAAAGCAACAGAAAATGCTGATAATATGCTCTCTGATAGCATCTTTCATTGGAGGAACTCCAAGTCTTACACAAACATTAATTACTTAAGCCTCACAACACTGAGATAGTTATTATCACCCCCATTTCATAGACAGAGAAATGAAGGCCTAGAGGGACGACATGCCTAAATTCACTTACATCAGTGGCAAAGTCTGAACTAGAATTAGATAATCTGGCTCTCAGACCTGTATTTCAACCACAAGACCATCCTTTATTCCATATCTACTACGTTTATGGTGTCTACTGTACTTCTGCACTGGTATGGAGGGAATGCAGAAATGGAGATCATGCTAATACAAAAAGTAATATCACGTTGAAATACGCCTGCTCCTCTTGGCACCAAGGAGTTAAATTTACTGTTCAGTTGTCTAATATGTCACAAGACAGACCGGATTAAAGTTAACCTCCTGTCCGAATTCCAAGGAGCTTTTCACTGTTAATCTAGCCACTGAATAGGCCAACGTTATAGCTATATCAGAGAGGCTTTCCAGTTTGATTTGTTGTATCTATTGAACAACATGTGGATCAAACAAGGTTGAGCAGCTTGCCATCCACCTGTTTCTCAAGTGCAACGAAGCAGAAGAAAGCTTCTCTGACAATTTGAAAGGGAACTACCACCAATTTAGAAGGAAATGATTGTGCACAGTCCAACCTGATGCCACTTAAACTACATCAGAGAGCAATCCTCCATCACTTAGTGTTCCGCGTCTGTCAATCTTCCGATTTGAAATGATTTTAGGTAAAGTAGCAGCACCACACCATTTGGTATAAAATGGTTCTATTGAAAAATGTTTTATCTGTTACTTGCTCCATTATCACAATGACTCTTTGAGAGCAAAAGATGATTTTTTTAAACAGGATTCATTTGGCAAATACATGCCTTCAGGTGTTCAGGAATCCAAGATTCCTCTTGGGAAACATACAGAACTAGTTCTATATTATGGAAGAAAATACCCATTTATTTATAATCTTGCCTGACCTTGGCTGGCTATCAATGTAGTCTAGGAGATTTCCAAGGCACCTATCAATGTGGTATCTAAAGTGCTGAGTAAACATCGTCAGGAGTAATATTTAGTTTATATTAATCTATTAAACTCTAGCTCTTTCCAGGAGAGAGAGCCCTTCTTGGCTGGTTTTCAGCCCTTCTGTACCTGTTCTCTGGTATAGAACAGTTTCAGGCCCAACCCTGGGATAAAGCTTTTTCTTATAGCACTTCAGATACATTCAAGTGTGGCTCTGCCATGTGGTCCCTCGAGTCTCCTGGAGCACACGCCTTAGTCAGGAGTCTGTTCTCTGTGCCTCCTGCCCTCCAGAAAACAGCTACAAAAACACATGGCATGACCACACTTGTATCCGTGAAGTCCCAATGAAGTCAATGAAAACTCAGGTCCCAATACATTTTGAAAGAATATGAAGACTATATTGGTTGGAGCAGCCCCAAAAGGGTAAAAGGAAGACATGAGTGGATGTAGACAGCAGCAGGCAAGGAACGGGCACAAACTACTCACGTACCTAATAGTAATAGATGAAGCCAGACCCATGGATGGTTGAATGTTGTACTGTCCCCTGTGGTGCAGGATTCAAGAGGATGACGTGTGCAAGAATACGTGTTTGTACGTACATTTCCATAGGCCCACACCTACGAGGCTAAAGCATGGCACAGGTATGTATCTCTTTATTGTTGATGTATACAAGATCACTAAAAAGTGCCAGATTCTCGGCTACCCTCAGTTTTCACTGAGCACAGCAAAGAGAGAGCAAGGCCTGCCAGGGACCCATACAGCTCCCCAGTTCTCTGCCTTACCACTTGCTCTGGTGCAGGTTAAAGTGCCCTGGAGGCTGCTCCAATTTACACTGGCTGGCAATGGTCCATAAAGGACTGCCTGCCAGCTCATAATACACTGGACGCAATGCCAGTCGTCTTCACCCCTTCCTACCCGAGTACGCCCCCCTTCCTGGGAACACAGGAAAGGAGATATAGGAGCTAGCTGGAGTTTCATGCCTGTTAGGGGATCCCCAGTAGGGGAGATACTGATCCTCTGGTGTGGTGTTTTGCCATGGATTTCAACAGCTATCTATTCCTCTGGGTATATATTGTGCATCCTACTGGACAGGAAGGGCAGGACCCAGAGTCATTGAAGTACATAGAGCTGGAGCAGCAGGTGTTCTGCAGCTCCCGGTGGACTGTGTGAGGGCAGACGACAATAGGTTACCACTTCCTTTGATTCTTACCAACAAAACTAGTCTGATGGAGGGCTGCAAAAACTGAATGCTAATCCAGTTTGCATTGTTTTGTAATTTAAAAGGCCTCAGCATCCAATCTACCAAGACTTAATAGCATCCGCTATGTTTTAAGTGGGTGTTGTGCTTCCCTAATTGTTTCTTTGTGAATTCACCTTTAATAAAAGGTGTTATCTGTAAGCCTTGTTTTCTCAGAGGTTCAGTAGCAACCACCATTCAGAACCTGTCAGCTCAGCAACATTCCCACTTCAGCACTGTGTTCGTTATGCTGTGCTGAGGCATCCATGTAAATGAGCGGAGCCCTCAAGGGTTTTTCCCTCTCCTTCTACATCTAATTTTAAAAGGAGAGACCCACAAAACCCACATACAAGATAGAGGCCCAAGGGCATACAGTCCTTTTTGCATTCAAGAGGTTTTAAAATATCACACACATCACCAAGATGGACTTGATCTGAAAGTCAGTTTCAAGTAGGCAAACTTCCCCTGCCCCCCCCCCCCCCCCCCGCACACACACGGAAGTCCATGGCTTTCACAGGTGCAGAACAGAGAGCAGGATCTAGCTCTCCCTGTTTATTTTGCCCTTATTTGGTGCCTTTCATCCAAAAATCTTGAAGTGTTCTTCAAATGTTAATCAACCTGCCTGTGAGGTAGGGGCGTTGTTTGTAAGACAGGGAAACGGAAGCATAGAGCAGGGATGTGAATTGACCAAGATGACTGAGCAAGTGACTGCTAGGAGGTCAGAGGATGGAGTCTCTCTGCCGGACTTCCTGGAAAACAGCTCCACTTCTCCTCCTTTGTTGAGTCCCACTCCAACAACCTCTGATGCCTCTTTGCCACATTGGACTCCCTCAAGCCCTCTCCCTCTTTGCCTCTGCCCAGGATCTTGCTAACTTCTGCAAGTGGGTGATACCTAGGAGCAGGCATCAGCTTCCTTCAGCTCTTTCTTCCCTCCCCTCTACATCCCCCAAGGACTTTTCCTCTTTTACCTCAGTCACCATCCCTGAGTCAACTCGCTCTCCATTTTCAACCCCTCCACTCTCAGCCCCAAGGCAAATCCTCATGTGTGCTGAAATCCAGACATTTTTGGAGCTTGCAAACCATGCAAACAAACTGTTTTCTTATGACCTATGTAACCCTTCTGCCTGTCAGAGTTGGCAGCAACAAGGGCCGGGTTCAGTATCTAGAGGTTCCATTCCAATAACACAATGCAAAACCAGCTCGAGCCCCCACCCAGTGACCTGGGACAAATATATACCACCCCTGCTGGGCACCTCCAAGAGGCAATACTTCCCCTCTTGCAAGCACATAGTCTGAGTGTAACAAAAAGCCTTTTAATAACAGAGAGAAACAATGTGGTATTATGTTGGGGAAACACCACCAACAGGATTCATAACACAACCCATGGGCAAAAAACCCACCCCAAGCAAATTGGGGCATGTCCTTTCCCTTTGGTTCTTGAGTCCAGCAACCCAAAATCACCCAAAGTCCCAAAAGTCCAATGACCCAAAAGCCTCGGTCAGGGCAGCCCCAGAGTTTAAAAGTTTATCTGCAGAGTTTTACCTCCCAACCTGGGTGGAGATGGGGGGGGAGGTTTAAGGGGCACCTTACGTGGTCCAAAGCTGATGGCCCCACTTCTTCATGGGGCTCCCCTCTGCCAGCCGCCCCATGAGCTGCTCCAGGCAGCCGACAAACTGCTCTGCTCCACAAGCCGCTCCACTCTGCTCGCTGTCCCACAAACTGCTCCACCATGTATCTTCAGGCTCCCCCACTACTTAACACAACACTCAGTGATTTCAGCTCTTAGTAAGTTTAGCTCTTTTGTGATTTCAGCTTGTGATTTCAGCTTTTCAGGGGAGCCTCAGTGCTGGTGCACCATTAGCCCAAAGTGAATTCAGCTCAGCAGCCTGTAACTAGACTCCTAATGGAATCAAAATTAGCTCTGATATTCCACAGTAGAGAGAGGAGGAAAGGCAATTAGTGTGTAAGGCCCTCACCGGGGGGCCCATGCCACCAAGTATTAATACCTATCCCCAGCCTCTCTCATTTCACAGAGTTTTGGAACCCATGTCCCTTGCCTAGCAAGTACTACTTAGTTGATGGCGAGTCCCTCCATCATAACAAAAGGCCAAGTACAGTTCCACCGTCCTTGATTCCCATAATCAGGGTAATAACAATTTATTCTTCCTGCCTCAATAACAGAGACACTGGTGATCCCACAGCAGCCAAAGTGACCATTTGGGCAGCTATGGCCTCATTCTAGGTGGGGTGGGTGTGCCTATGCAAATGAGATCGGCCTCTGAAGTTCTTTTCCACAACTTGCCACACCTCACCACCAGATGTCAGGGTGGAGCTCATCCTGACTCTGCTTACACCTATAACTCTTTCTTTCCAGATGCCAGCGCATGCAGCAGAACCTGTAACTGACTTGCAGGATATGGGTTGTCTAGAGAGAGACAACTGCATCTGGGAAGGGGGGTTAGACTAGATGACCCTTGCGGTCCCTTCTAACCCCATGGTTCTATATACCACACACACACACTCTCTTTCTCGGTTCTGTTGATGTCATCTTGTACCTGGATGAAAATCATCAGTTTCACTGTCAAGAAAAGCCAAACTATTTGCCAGCTAATGAGAAACAGTGAAAAGGCCTTGACAGATTCAAGGAATTCTTCGCACCAGCTGAAAGTGGTTCTCTCTGTAGACCTATCATTTCCCAGTTCATTTAATATTATCAGCACTTGCAAGGGACCCATTCCCATACTGCACAATAAAGAATTGAAGGCTCAAAACAAAATGCCCCTAATTCCACACAATTCACACTGTCTCTCTTGCTTTGACACATAGGATAGAATTATCACTACCTTTTTATTTACTTATATATTCGGGATATTTATCTATTTACTTATATATTCGGGATATATCAACATACTGCATTTTAATATATTCTATATGACCATAAATAAAATTCTCAGAATTCTATTAAATTCTCAAAGGCACTGGAAAGCGTGGAAAGACGTACCCAGCTTTCCGCCAAGAAATCACAAAGCGCCATCCCCTAACTTTTTTCAAATTTGACCCACCCTCTAAAATGAGAGCAAATGAAAGCAGCAAAAGCACCATTCCTTCTGGCTCATATTCGGATGGCATTTCTGGGCCAGTCTACTCAGATTACTCAGGTATGAGCCCGAGTAAAGTGGGCAGTGGAGTAAGCCTAGGGGCATATGCAGATTGGAGGAGGTACGTGGTCAAACACGGAGGCAATATATTCATTCCTAAGCTCTGCCTCAAAAAGGTATAACAGGCTGGAGGGGTGTGAATGCATGGGATCTGGGTGCAATGCATCATGAGTTCCCATCTAGCGCCACAGTCTAGCTGTGGCCTTTCAGGCATATATACACGTCGCCCTAAGCCACCGATCATACCGCTATTCTTCTTTAAACTGGTATCGTCACTAGTATCTGGCATAGCTGGAAGCTTCAAAGAGGTGCCCTAGAAACATGAGGCAGATCAATGTCACACAAAAGGTGACACACAATAATATCTGTCCACTTATCCTGATGATAAAGTCTAACTGCAGAGCTGTGCAGCCCTGCTCCCGCCTCCTTGTACTGACTCAAGCCGCTTCTCATCTCCTGCTGCAGCTGTCAGATTCAGGAAAGGCACATCAGCCGGGAAGTCATTGTGAGGGGAGAACAATATCATCACAGGCCTATCAAGTCACATGGATCTTCAGTTTGATCAAACCCCTGGAGAGGCCAGGATAGCATTAAGCCCTTGGCGGATCTTGTAAAAGGGGCCATTAGAGTTACAAGCGGAGCCTCAGCTTTAATTCAGAATAAGGTAGAAAGAGCCTTGACAGGGAAATGGGCAGTGGGTCTGCAACAAGGAACAATTACTGTAAGGTTTTGGCGAGCGACAACACATTCCAAAATAAAAGCAGGTTTCAGAACTAAACCTTACCCCCTTTCCAGAACAGAGTTTGATTTTTTTAAATAGTGGGAGGCTGTTCTCACCAAAGTTGTGCCTATAAGTCAGGTAGTTATATAAGTAACTGACTTGGAATTTGCCTATGCAACTACTCAATTTGTGCATGCAATCATAGTCATTGCATATGCAGTTGCATGCCTAGCTTGGTTGGAAATCAGACCCTAAGTGTTCAAAATTGCTCAGTGCCAGTTGTATTCAGTATTAGCTGGATTTCCTGTTCCCGATGCTATTTAAATACGTCAGGCCAAGTTGTGGCATTCATCCCCCACGTGTGGGTTGGTGGGGAAACGCGCTGACCCAGGGTACCTCGGGAAGGATTTGTGCCTCAATGAGCTAACACCCCTCCTCAGGCAGCCCAGTACAAACAGGCTACAGCATTCTTTGGGATGTCACAGCCTGCTCCCACCAGCGCCGCTGCTTGCTGCTCGAGCCACTGTGGGAAGGGTGAGAAGCCATGACCCGCCTCCTCCCCCTGGAGTCCCACACTTCTCCAGGGCTGCACTGAGGAAGCATTCCCGCAAATTCTCACAGGCGGGGACTGTTCTCTTGTACAGGCGGGGCAAGGAGGAAGGGATCCTTGTATGTTCTTGGCCCCACGCACCCCATCTAGGCATCACAGCCCGGCACAATCTAACCCTTCCTTTGTTTGGTGTAAGAGCGGAGGGTGGCTCTCTGGCAGCTTTTGAAAACAGCTCACAGCAGCTGGACCGGAGACTCTAAGAGCTAGATTGATAAAGAGATTTAGGCACCTAACTGAACTTTAGGCACCTAAGCACAAATCCTCACAAACCTCTCCTGAGCTGCTGCCTAACCCCTTATTCCTAAATCTCTGCTGATAAATCCCCACGGTGCCTAAAAATCTGCCAGTCAGCATGGGCACAGCTGCTTCTGCCCCAGTTCACACCTAAGCCGGATCCACAACCTAGGCACTGCCTGACCTATTTCAGCTGAGGGGCCCATGCATGCTCAGTCCCAGGGATTTGAACAGGGGTCCCCACATGCCAGGGAAATGACCTAACCACTGAGCTAGGGAGTCCTTCTTACTGTTTCCCCGGCCCACTGACTGTTCAGTTATTTACACAAAAAAGTAGAAAAGCTTCAGTGGGGTGGGGGGGGGGGGAAGAGAGAGAGAGACAGACAGACAGACACACCCATCCCATTGGGGGAGGGAGGGGGATTGATTCTAGGTCTCCCACATCCTGGAGAACTGTTCTAACCGCTGGGCTAAAAGCAAAGGGAGGGAGTGGGGGCATCGCTGCCACATCCCCTCCTCCTTCAAAGCACCTAACTGCAGCGAGGTCTGACAGCAGTGAATCCCAAGCGGAAAGAGGGGGGGCTGGAACAATTTTTATAACAGCAGCGCTGAGAGCCACTGAACCAAAACTGTAAACCCTGTATATAAGCGACACCCCCTTCACCCCTAACTCCAACACCTACAGACAGGCACCTAATGCTCTTTGAGGGGTGAAGCTTAGGTCATGTTCCTCTCCTTAGTATTTCCTCCTGGTTAGCTTAGGCAGCTCCACACTCCATGTGCTGGCTCAATATGCTCCGTTCTGAGATGCCTAACCCTACCCCTGCCTTGTGTAGGGAGCCTAACACAGGGTGACTTTCCATTAGGCGGCAGGGCATCTAAAGTTAGCCTCAGCATTGCAATGCTTAAAACCTTTTGTGGCTCTAGACCCAACTGTACAATTTTCCTAGTCTCTCTCAGTTCATCCCCGTGAGACCCACATCTCTAGCCATGAACCACATTAATTTCGGCATTGAATTAGGCCTTCTAGGACATATTACAAACCTATATAAAAACGTTACATTTAAATGATCTTATTCTTCATCAGCAACACTTATTTATAAGCTAAACAAATTCTTCTAGAACATTTCTTATATTTAGGATAATTTAATGTTCTTCTATTCATGGTGGAAGGCAGCAAAATAATAAATTCCACATCACTTTGTTTAAATATTTTAGAGCAAAACTTGAGCTATACGTTTTCATTTAGCATAGCAGCCTTTTCCTCTGCCACAGCAAAAAAAAAAAAAGTGTTTCTTTTTATTGCTCGTTAAAATAAATGGCATTTTTAATAAAGAGTGTCCCCATAACATATATGATTTGGTCACATTATGAAATAAATGTCATGTGAGATTATACATTTCAAAGCAGACAGTTTATGTTGTTTTAGTTATTAAATTCAACCACTTTTACTTCCTTTTTTCCCCTGGAGCCAGGTATGGCTTTGATTAAAATGTGACCCCCAAAAGTAAAAGTGAGAGTATTTTCATTTTTTAAGGTGTATTGCTTTCCCATAGGAAGTTAAACAAAAAACCCAAACACCTTTTCCAATGGTAGAATTAAAATTTGTTTTTCTTTTGACTGACATTTTATTCCCAAGCGTAACATACTACACTAATATGTTGTAGGGAAAGCTAATTAGGTGTTACATTATTAATCTGTAAAAGGGGCGTGGTAGAAGAGGAACATTATTACAGTGAATTTTCTTCTACAGTCAAACCAATACAAGTCTATGCTACGTGACACTATACTCAGCTAGCTCTTGCTAATCAACTGTTCTCACCTGGCTAGCCTGGGGAGAAGGCTTCAAGATCTCCTGCCACCATGAAAGACACTTTTAGCCACATAGCCTGAAACTAATCCCTCCTCCCACAACTATTTTTGATTTCCCTGAGGAGCTGGGCAAACAGTTGTAAAATCTCAATGTGTGAAGTGGATGAATTGACCTAGCTTGGAGCTTTCCTAATTCCTCTAAGGACAAGATCTGAAGCTATTGATAGACTGTCATTTACTTCAGTAGACACTTGATCAGGTCCTAACGGAGATGGGGATCCTGAAGGGTCTTTTTTATCCCTGCACCACACTTCCTCATGACCTCTTGTTCTTGCTCTATTGTGAGGGAATGTGTGTGACTGGCTCCCCCTCAGGTGCCACCTGGGACTGAGGTACCACTGAGCCCCCTGACACACCAGCCTGGGCTCCCTCTCACACTGTATTGCTGTGACAAGTTGCAAAACCCTCCAGTCTGCACTTTCATCAGCCTTCACACAGGTAGGGCCATACCCAGCTGAAATTACATGCAGGCTCTCTGTCCAGCCCCTGCAACGCACCAACAATGGAAAGGCTACAGCTAAGGCAACTCCCAGGCACACACCTCCTCTGGAGTATAAACCCCAAATTATACCATCTTGCGCTGCCCAGGGAACTGTACAGCATAAGCTCACAAAGTTCGCCCCATCTCTCAGTGTGGAGAGGAATATGCAACAGCCATTGCCCCTGAGCTAAGATTCCCATACACTTCACACCAACACACTAGTTTAGATAAAGCAAAAACAAGTTTATTAACTACAATAGATAGATTTAAAACTATAAGGGATAGCAAACAGATCAAAGCAGATTACCCAGCAAACAAACGAAAAACACAAACTAAGTCTAATATACTAGATAGATTGGATATGAATTAGCAGATTCTCACCCTAAGGGATGATACAAGTAGGCTGCAGATTCTTAAGGGGCAAGCTGCACTTGCTTTACAGCTTGGAATCCCCAGGTGTTTCATTCACAGGCTAGAAATCCCTTTAGCCTGCGTCCAGGACTTCCCCCAGTTCAGTCTTTGCTCCTCAGGTGTTTCCAGGAGTCTTTTTGTGTGGGGAGTGAACACCACCAGATGATCTCACTCCCTGCCTTATACAGGTTTTGTATATGGGGGGAATGCTTGGTTTCAATGCTTGATTCCCAAACCAATTTGTGGAAAAATACTGAGATCCCAAGATGGGGTCCAGAATCATGGGGTCTGATCACATGTCCTTGTAGGGTCATAACAACCATTACTCACAGGCTGTTTGGAGTATTCTCAGGAAGGCTCACCACCAGGTGGGAGATAAGCTTATCCTAAGGCCTATTGTTTTTTCCTAATGGCCATTGCCCTGAATAGGCCCTTCCCCTGAATAAGCCCTTCCCCACCCACTATCTAGACTGAAAGCATCTTGTCTAGTGGGAGTTACTCGGGTGTAACTACATTTGAAATACAGATATTCTATATTAATAACTTCAGATACAAAAATGCTATAGGCATACAAATAGGACAACAATATTCAGCAAATCAACTTTTCCAATGACACCTCACTTGACTTATCTTGCATAAAATACATCACGATTATGTTATAATGATATCAGAAATATGGGGTGCACTGTCACAGTGTGGCCTAGTGTTAAAGGGGCTACGCCTCCTGAATTGTACTCCTGATGCGGCCACTGACTAACAGCATGCCCTGGGGCTAGTTTGCTCAGCCTTGGAATAGTCTGCTCAGCAGTAAACTGGGTATAAACACTTGCTACCTCACAAGACGGTCGTGAAACTCCGGTAAGTACTCAGATCCTTGGATAAAAAGAAGTATCAAAGAGTAAAACATCATTGTTCACCTCCCCTCAGTGATTTGTGTTGCTGCGTACCTTACCCTGGTGCAGCAACCTTGGCCCAACTCCTCAAAGGACACTGAAATACCTTTGAGCATCTGGGCCCTGGAGACCAATGATCAATAATGAAGATTGACTAGTAGGTGACAGAAGAACACAAAGGGAAAGCTTTACCATATCAGTGATATGCCATTCAAGACACCAAACCATGAAACTTGTGCCATACTGGCCTGGCCAGGGGATTGCCCATTAATTGTGTCAACTTGGTTACACTGACTTTCCTATGTGTGTTTGTTCCTAAAACCCTAGTAGCTCCTAATGCATTTTAATGATGCTAATGCTCTGTTACAATAAACCGCATTCCTATTAAAATCATTGACAACACAGGCTTTGGTTTAATAGAGAAATTATTTTAAACTAAACATCACCATCTGTCAGTGCCTTCAACAAGGGTGCAGTGATGCACGACCGCACAGTGAAATTTTAAAGCTCGCAGTGGCTTTTTCAGAATGCGAGCCCTGAATATTACACACACACCTGAAGCTGCTAGTGCCACTGCCTAGAACTAGCATTTCATTTTCGATTACGTGCAGTGACAAAGAAAACGTTCGAGGCGCCGCCATCTGTGTTTCCCTTAATTATCAATGTGAAAAGCACATACAATATTTCACAACTCATTCAGAAACCAGTGAGCAGTGACTAGTGCTGTGCGTGCTCCTTGGATCCGTTCAGCATACTTGCGTAAATGATGTTCACAGTCATTTCTGTGAGAAGTTGTTCCCTAGCTTGCCTGGTACAAGATTGACATACGTGACCTGCTTGTTGTTCCCTGAACAGCAGAGTATGATCATGTGAAATTTGAAACTGCCTTTGACAAAGTCTATTTTCAACGGCTTTGCTACTTTTTTTTTTTTAATGTATTAGACTGATTGTGTAATTCTGTTCATCTGTCAGGTACATAGCAGAAAACAGGCTGATCAATAGGCAGAAAAAGGATTACAGTCGGGGGAAAAGTGGGTCTGAGGTACTCAGAAGTGGGCCGAGAGTCAGAACTTGTGAGGAGTCCACTCAGCCCAGGAGTAAATCTGGTCCACAATAGGAGATACGAACCTCAACTTGCTGAAGCAATCAAAATGTTATTATGTAATATTGGGGAACACCCGTTAGGACAAAGGCTGCGAACACCACTGTAGAGG
This sequence comes from Lepidochelys kempii, assembly GCF_965140285.1. Taxonomy (NCBI): domain Eukaryota; kingdom Metazoa; phylum Chordata; order Testudines; family Cheloniidae; genus Lepidochelys; species Lepidochelys kempii. Next base: position 99,946,421 of record NC_136387.1, on the reverse strand, counting down.
TAAAGTCTATTAACCCTGAATAGTTATTGCATTTGGAGGTAATCAGAATTTTCTGAATTGGGATGGAGTACGAGGAATGCCGTCTAGACAGACTCACTCTGAGCCTGTCTAGAGAGCAGAGTAGTTAAAATGCTGCCACCCACAAATGCCTGTCTACACTAGAACTTCTACCATTGCTACCAATCGTACAGCAGTACTGTTATCAACCGTGGTAAATTACGGAAAAAAAATGCTAGCAGAGGCAAAGCAAAAAAGTGTCTAGCTCCAGATCAGGGAGTTGCAAGATACCCAAGTCATCTCCCATAATCCCATCTCCCAAAGAAATATTCAGCATATACTACTTTATATTAAATGGAAATTCGATTACAAGAGTTACCTGAAATGGGCCCTGAGCTGGAATGCCTGACTAGGATCAAGGAAACAAGCTAAAATGCATCAGGTTGGGAACGACTTTTAGACGGCTGAATAACACAGGGACAATAAATTCAGAAGGAAACTGAGACAGACTCATTCATTTCTGGATTTCTTGTCTCCCTTCTCATCCCCGATTTCCCAGGGGTGCACCTCCTACAAATTAAACCAGTTAGGGGAAAGCTGAAGCATTGTAATCTCTTCCCCTTTTATTACAGTAATGCTACTTCCCCTCACCCCCACCCAGAATTTATACTGAATGGGCTCCGGCATAGGAGATAAATCAAACGTATCCCTCTCCCCGTCATGCTCTTTCCTTTTCGTTACAAATCAGTGATGCTGCATGCTGCCCTCAAGTTATATGCCCAAGCAACAATACCATTCGCAGTTAACCTTTGCAAACCTGACTGCAAAGGCCAGTCAGCCTCACCTCAGTCCCTGGAAAAATCATGGAGCAGGTCCTCAAAGAATCAATCCTGAAGCACTTGCATGAGAGGAAAGTGATCAGGAACAGCCAGCATGGATTCACCAAGGGAAGGTCATGCCTGACTAATCTAATCGCCTTTTATGATGAGATTACTGGTTCTGTGGATGAAGGGAAAGCAGTGGATGTATTGTTTCTTGACTTTAGCAAAGCTTTTGACACGGTCTCCCACAGTATTCTTGTCAGCAAGTTAAGGAAGTATGGGCTGGATGAATGCACTATAAGGTGGGTAGAAAGCTGGCTAAATTGTCGGGCTCAACAGGTAGTGATCAATGGCTCCATGTCTAGTTGGCAGCCAGTATCAAGTGGAGTGCCCCAAGGGTCGGTCCTGGGGCCGGTTTTATTCAATATCTTCATAAATGATCTGGAGGATGGTGTGGATTGCACTCTCAGCAAATTTGCGGATGATACTAAACTGGGAGGAGTGGTAGATACGCTGGAGGGGAGGGATAGGATACAGAAGGACCTAGACCAATTGGAAGATTGGGCCAAAAGGAATCTGATGAGGTTCAATAAGGATAAGTGCAGGGTCCTGCACTTAGGACGGAAGAACCCAATGCACAGCTACAGACTAGGGACCGAATGGCTAGGCAGCAGTTCTGCAGAAAAGGACCTAGGGGTGACAGTGGACGAGAAGCTGGATATGAGTCAGCAGTGTGCCCTTGTTGCCAAGAAGGCCAATGGCATTTTGGGATGTATAAGTAGGGGCATAGCGAGCAGATCGAGGGACGTGATCGTTCCCCTCTATTCGACATTGGTGAGGCCTCATCTGGAGTACTGTGTCCAGTTTTGGGCCCCACACTTCAAGAAGGATGTGGATAAATTGGAGAGAGTCCAGCGAAGGGCAACAAAAATGATTAGGGGACTGGAACACATGAGTTATGAGGAGAGGCTGAGGGAGCTGGGATTGTTTAGCCTGCAGAAGAGAAGAATGAGGGGGGATTTGATAGCTGCTTTCAACTACCTGAAAGGGGGTTCCAAAGAGGATGGCTCTAGACTGTTCTCAACGGTAGCAGATGACAGAACGAGGAGTAATGGTCTCAAGTTGCAGTGGGGGAGGTTTAGATTGGATATTAGGAAAAACTTTTTCACTATGAGGGTGGTGAAACACTGGAATGCGTTACCTAGGGAGGTGGTAGAATCTCCTTCCTTAGAGGTTTTTAAGGTCAGGCTTGACAAAGCCCTGGCTGGGATGATTTAACTGGGAATTGGTCCTGCTTTGAGCAGGGGGTTGGACTAGATGACCTTCTGGGGTCCCTTCCAACCCTGATATTCTATGATTCTATGATTCTATGAAATTAAAACAAGTTTAGAGCCCGCTTGGTTTAGTGCTGTGGCTACGTTTACTTTTGATCTTGTTTACTCGAGCAATTCCCACCCTGGAGCTTCAAAGTTTGTGGTTAGTTTTTAAGTACAGTTAGTCTTCATGATGAATACAACAAAGCTTATGAAAGAATCCCAAATAGACAAGCATGATAAGATATAGGACAAAGAGTCTGGCAGAGTTCCAGGTCCAAGCAATATTTTTGTGCCCAACCTCTTCAATTACAGTCACATGCTAGCCTATGAGTTTTAGGATCAAACTGTTCCAGTGGCTGTTGGGGAATATCCCTTTTTATGAAAAATGTTATGGTTTTAAATTTCTTTACTGATACGAGAGACATTTAATGCAACACATTTCACCATGACTACGCAGCCAGGAAATTACACAAAAGAAGGAGAAACTCCACTGAACAGTAGAGAGTTATGAAAAGTTCTTCTTAAAGGGACATTGCCAAGTCAAAAGAAAATCATTTCTAGCAAAACATAGGGGGTCATATAGTTGGTCACCAAGGGGGTCTCAGATGTGGTGCATCTAGGGTAAGGGCTTTGGAGTGCCACATTGTTTCCGTTCCTTCCATACCCTCAAACAGACTTTATCTCAAGTGACCGGGACCAGCAGGGCATTTCAAGCACACTTCCCAACAACAGTGTGGTTGATGGATGGGAGGTCTGGTTGGACACAGCTGGTTGGATTTTCATCCCACAGGAAATTGATATTTCCACATTATTCCAATTCAACATGAAAGCTAAAGTCAAAATATTGACAAGTTTGCAGACTGAAAAAAAAAATCCCCCCAAAAGTTTCAAATTGGAAATGTCCAAATGGCCCATGTCAGTTCTTGACAGATTTTTTTCCAGTGGGGGGTGGGGGGGAGGCAGGGAGGGTCAAACATGCATTTTCGGCACAAAGAAAATGTCTAAGACAATTTGTTGAAATGTTTCTTCTACAAGTTCCAGCCAGCAGCAGCAGCGATCTTTCTGTTCTACACAGGGTCTTACATCATGCTCACCACTTTAGTATCTGAATCCCTGCCAGTCTTACATTAAGTGACTGGACTAATATTGGTCACGTGTTAGTTGTTCTCTCCCCTGGGACAGAAGTGTGTGTAGTGGAGGGTCTTGTTTGGGTAGTTTTTTTATTTTAATATAGCAACTTGTATATTTGTGTTTTACAGAAGGCAAGATCATAAAAATGTGCCTTGCACTTGGAGCAGAAGTTGGTGAGCTTTGTGATGGTCCTTAGCTCCTAGGAGAATTCAGTCCACACTTTTGGACCAGACCTGAGAAAGCTCTGTCTCCCACTCAAATAAGCTTTACCCATATTATAGAAAGTCCCATTGTGCCGGAGAAGCAGACCTGATGGTCACAGTCTTCATTCCAGAATTTTAGTTGATCTTTCCAAGATCCTGGTCTCAGGCCATTGAGCACCTTGAAGACAAGGACCAAGACCTTGAACTTGATTCAATAGTCTATGGGAAGCCAGGATAGAGAGTGGACGGCAGGTTTGATGCCTGCACAGTAGCCCTGGCTGCTAAGGAGATGCATCACAGCATTTTATGCTAGTTAGTTTCCCAAGTGCTGAAGGCTTCATGTTCAGACATATTGCATTGGTGAAGACTTCCTAAGTAGGGACACAGGTTTGAATAGCTGAGGCCAGGTCATCATCCACCTGAATGGCATGGAGTCTCCTAGCCAGTCAAGGATGGTAAATACACACTACTCATAGATGCTGCTGTGAGATCTAGCATCAGCAAAGAATCCAAGAACATTCCTAAGCAAAGGACTGGACTGACCAATTGTGAGTGTGTACCTTCAACCAATAGGAGACTGCACCATGGCTACAAACTTTTTCAATTACTTCTCTCTGTCCATTATCACCACCTCTGTTTTGCTTAGATTCAGCCAGCTCTTCTTCATCCATGAGCTCATCTCATCCAAAAACGGAGCAATTTTGGTGGTAGTGGTATGGTAGTTTGTGGTGAAGGGTAAGTAGAGTTGTATACCATCTGCAAATTGCTGGAACTTGAATACATGTTGGCCAGTTCACCTAGGGCCTGCATATAGCTGTTGAACAGGACTGGAGAGAGAACCGATCCTTGTGAGACTCCACAAGTGAGTGCTCCAATCATGGAGGTGCAGTTTCCAACCATTGCTCCATTTTAGCACATTACCCTGGACCCATCACCACTCTCAGCCAAGACAGCAGTGTTACATGATTGACAGCAATAAATACTTCAGAGAGGTCTAAGTGGATGAGAATGGATGTCTGCCCTCTATCCACTGACAGCAGATGATTATCCATTCATGCTTCTAGAGCACTTTCAGATCCACATCCTGGCATGAATCTAGATTGTGCCAGATCTAGAATATTACATTCAGTTAGACGAGCTTGTATTTGATCATTGGCTAGGTTTGATCCTGGGTAGCAGCTGGCTAGAATGATGTATCTTGGACGAGTTTCTTCAGGATTGGTCAGACTATCATGTGGGTGAAGGAGGAAAGGAAGATTCCTTCCCTGAATGAGGCATTGGCTACTTCAGTCATGAGCCGCACTGGTGTTCATGACTATCTCACAAGCCAAGAAGGGCCTGGGTTGGGTTTACAGAACTCGGTCTCTCCTCCCTCCCCAGTGTGCGATGTAGCAGCAGTGGGAACCAACTCCCACTGGCCCTCACACCACCTCTGTAGCAGGCCAGGGACCTCTGTTCACTTTGAAAATGTGGAAACAAAGGATCGAAGCATTCTGAAATGTGACAAGGAGACTGAATCCTTTCCCAGTCTGCCCCTTCAGCACAGGAACTACCCCTCCCCACAAAAAAGGACTCTCTGAGGAAGGAGCCCTTGGCCCCAGTACTGCCTCTCTGGCCTTCACCTCCATGTCCTGGTCAGCAGGCCACTTTACTGCTGTGACTCAGACACTCCTAAGTGGTAAGTGCTATCTCCCAAAGCAGGTGAGAGCAACAGTGGCATCATGAAAACGCAGATGTCTTATTTCAAGGAAATGGACTTCTGAGGACACTGACATCTCCCCTTTTTATGGGGCTAGACCCCATCTATTATAACTGTTGCTGTTTTTATAATTTCCATTGCTTTGGTGCCATACTTCAATACACTCACCACTACTCCAGGAACAGACTGTTCCAGCTCTGTCCACTCCCAGGACTCAGCCAGGTTACAGTTCCAGAAAGTATCCAACAAGCCTGTCTTTTCCATGGCATTTAGCCAACCAAACCACCATTCTTCCACTCAGATCATCCGAAGGCACTGCCCACTCTTTCACTTATCACAGTGAAAACCGGGACGAGCTGTCCAAGGAAACGGCATAGCAGAAATAAGAAACCAAATTTCAGACATCTAACACCTATACACTGCACAGAACCATTACCTATGCAGGGGCCCAAAGCAGACAGCACAGAGTGACAAGTTAAAAGTGAAGCTTGTCAATGATCTGCTGCCAACAAACAATGCATAACCTCATCAACAATGAAGCACTTGATATAGCCTGCATCACTGAGGCCTAGCTGGATGACACAGCAAATTCACCCTCCAACTCTGCTCCACTCCCACCACATTACTCGGTACACCACAGACCCAGACAGGACAAGAAAGTAGGCGACACGGCATTCATCTTCTCTGCAAACATCAAATCCAACAGAGTTACCTCAGACAAGACTACTTCATTTGAATCCATTAGCTGACAATAGAACCCACAGCCAAAGCTAACAGATTTTATGGTTGCAGTGTTGTTGTAACCATGTTGGTCCCAGAGTATGAGACACAACATGGGTGAAGTAATATCTTTCACTGGACCAACTTCTATTGGTGGAATTGACAAGCTTTCGAGCCTCACAGAGCTCTTCCTCAGGTTTGGAGAAGGTAACCAGTGGAAAACAAAGGCTGATACACACAAAACCCTGCCTCAAGTAGCTATCCAAGGCACTTCCTCAATCCTGAGTGCCTTCAGTGGATTCAGAACCAAGTACCAAGCGCTGTGAAGGACAGTAATCCAAGTTTACTGTGACCATGCACATTTGGGAAAGCTTTTCAGGCAGCCTGGATTCACCTCATCTCTACTCACCACCCAACAATCCATCTGCATTCCCAGAGTTCAGTACATTCACTCATCAAGTAGTTCTGGACACCCTTTAGGGGTCTCAACTCCATACCTGTGAATTTACCTCCAGTTGACATGGGTCAAAAGCATGACACTAATATTTCAAATGTGAGAATCTCAAATTACGAGGCCAATGCCTTATCATTCTTTTATGCTGACTCAATTACATCTTCGCCAAAGTGATCAATGCACATTGCTCTCAAAAAATACTCGTGATTCCAAAAATTGAAAATGTCACACTTCAATGGTATCATTCATTCAAGAAACTTTACAAATATGAATTAAGCCTCACTACACCCAAGTGAAGTAGATATAATCGTACCTGTTTTACAGGTGGAGGAAGAGTCAATCTTGGTCTGATTAAAATACCATACAATGCTGGTCTGCTATAGGGCCAGATCATGCCAACAGAAATTTCTGCTAGAATCAGTGAGCATTTTTGCTTAGAAACTAATGAAACTATCTGGCCCAATGTTACTGATTTCTATAGCAGAGCAGTTTGATTAATGTTATATTTCTTAGACCAGAAAGTTGGGACTTTCAATTGATTGTGTGTTGATTTTGAAAAAAAAAAAACCTTGCTATTGATTGAAGTTTTTCTAATTAAGGAAGAATCAAACCCTGAGATGAAACGTCATTCCTGAACCTGAGATATGCAGAGTGGATTAAAAAGGAGAATTTTGCCTTTGGTTTGATGTTCAAATTAGATCACTAATTCATACAGTCCTTTTGCTGTCTAATAAATTCAGATGAAAAGGGGAGATACAAATTCTCATACTCCTTTTGCTGCTTAATATATTCAGATGAGAAGACAAGATAGAATAATCAACAGAATTAATTTATGCAGATCTTTCTCTAGTTCCATGATTTAAAATGTCTTTTTAGATAAAAGTCCAGTAATACTCAGCACCGTTCACCTTCAAGATATTAACTAGGGAATCTGCACAGCAACATGGGGTAAGGTTGGTATGGAGTGTTACCTCCTTGTGAATCTGCACAGCACCCCTGCAAACTAGGATTGGAATATTACTCTGTACAATGGAGATAATACAAGGCAGAGACGGTAAGGGACTTCTCCACTGGGACGCAGTGAGTCAGTGTTAAAGCCAGGTTATAAGGAATGAATTCCTAGCTTCCAGTCCTGTAGCTGGACCATAAACCATGCACACCTTTGAGATCTGTTCACTGCACAGGATTTACGTGCACCAAGTGTTGATGGTGCCACATTGTTGTCTGATGAAAAAAATTATTAGTGACAAAAAAAGAATGTTACTGTTTTCGAAAGAAGGACTTCTACCAGCGTGGGTGTTTGAAATGTCTGGCCAGTCTAAACCCACTCAGCTATGCTTGTGGTGTAGCCAATGATTTTAGCTCATCCGTTTATTGTGTGATGCAAAATTAATCATCATATTAGCTCATACATATTCATTGTATGTTAATTAGAGTCAATTTGTAGGATTACAGAAGTATAAGATTAAACAGTATTTAGTAAGAATAATCGTGTATTAGATATCCAAGTAAGAAAAGCTGGAACAAAAGGCCTGTAGGCTGATGTCTGCAAGATTCTGCTTAAGCTATTTTAGGCCTTGGAGATCAGAAATGCTGACATAAGTGACCAGAAAATAACCCGAAGCCCCAAGATTATGGGAGAAGAGGTACTGAGGAGTAATATTACAAAAAATTACCCAGAAGATTCATTTTAAATCATAAAAATGCTGTAAAGGCACATCTGTTTCCAACATGCATCTTAACCACAGGATACAGGTCGTGCATCAATACTAATGAGAATAATGGAAACCCATAGGTATTGGATGCCTTATGTTTCTAGGGGACATTAGATCAATAAGTTGACACTTTCATGGATATTCATGGAATGTAGGTACAGACAGAATCACATTATAAGAAGAGGGTACCTACATTAGGAAAATTGAGCTCCCTGTGGGAAACTCCATCAGAAACCATCCCTCTACTGAGGATCAATCTGTGAGAGAGACCCATCTGACCCTAACACTATTGTTAAGGATGCAACTAGCTATATTTGTAACTTGTGCATAGGTCTGTATAGAATTTCTATATGCTTGTGTAATCATAACTTTAATTGTAACTTTAATAAAACTTGTAAAACAGACTAGCCCTTATACTTGTGAATGTCTGCGTGGTCGCTACTCTTGGTCTTTGTGTGTTCTTAGAGACTAAATCTGAAGCAAGTAGCAGAGATGACTTTCACTCTGTTAAGCTTGAAACTGTAGCCACCAGAGCCGAACCCATTGTGGCGTAGTACCATATTACTAAATTCACCTTAAATAAAATAAAAGGCTACAGTTGGCAAGCAAAACATGAAAATACAGAAAACATTCTGAAACTGAAGTTATTCTTCAATTGAAATACCATAAAAAAAAATAAAAAGTCTGTAGGGATGAATGATGTTTGGCGTTTCAGATCACTACACAATGCTGACCTCTGCAAGATGTAGCTAGCAGTCATCCTATACAGCCATAGCACACTACAGACTGGCATTCTAACAACAAAGCCGACCCAGGGATGGGATTGCAAACTGCTCTGAACACAACATTCCTCTTCTCAACCTTCCAGAAGGCTACCATCCTGCAATGCACAGAACTCCACCTCACCCCCTTCTTCATGCTCCCCAAAGCAGACAGCTGACGCAAAAAGATGAACCAGCCAGGGACAGAAGCACACAGAACACTGATAAGGAGAGCAAGAATGGAAATGATAAACAGATTCAGATCTTCTGATTAGCACCAAGGTTTATTTACACAGATGCATATCTTCGACAGATGACACAAACGTGTGTAGAACAGGGATTTCACATCTTAGTCACAGCCTCTCCTGATGACAATATGATGTCATTGTTATACTCAGGTCTAAATAGTTCTATTGTGCAGCACTAGTAAGACGTTGAGTAACAGAAAGTTACTTTCCCCTTTAATTTCAGTTTTCCTACAGTATTACAAGCTTTTTGCCTTATAAAAGAACAATCTGTAAATTGTCCGCTATGAAATATTAAGCAGAGAATGAGCACTCACCAAGAAGATGGAGCAGATGCTTAAGGTTGACAGCAGGGCCAGGGAAGAAGTATCCATGTGATACCACCAAGCACAGGCAGGGGAACAGACAGACATGGACAAACAGGCCAAAGTAGAGGGCATTTGGAAGATTTTAAAAAAGACAAAAATAGCAATGGGCTGGCTGTGTTACAGAACAAGATAGAAGACTGACTATTCTTATGACAACATGGAGCTCAATGGATGGGAGGCCTATCAAAGATGCAGACCCAAACCAGCAATGTTTACAGGGCTCAACTGGGTCACATAGGGCCCAGAACAAATCTATTAATATCACCATACCAAAGGTTTTGACCCTGAAATCTGTACAGCAGTTTTCTACATCCATGTTATCCGAGTTCCCAAAGAAGCACGCTTGCAATGGAACCTTCATCAGCACACCCAGCAGAACGGTGTCACAGCAAATCTAGTGTATTTAGCAATTTACCTCTATAATGGTGTGGCTCAGGACAGACTGATAGTCAGCCTGCAGCATTCCTATACAAAATAAGCTATACTTATTTTATTTCAAGTGTTTAACATACAGATTGCTGGAAATCTGTAAGATTAATGAAACCGTGTACACAGAGTGCCTCCTGCCCACAGACAAAGGAAGTACGTCCATATTCATCCTGCAACATTTGATATCACTGATCACCTGATACTCCTGTCCTGCCTACAAGAAGCTGCAGGGATGAACAGAAATACCCTGAAATGGAGCGGGTCCTCTCTCTCGGAGGGCTGTATGTTCCTCTACCTGCCGAGCTCTCAACTGCAGATTCCCCCAGAGCTCAGTCCTTTCCCCAATATAATTTGAGATCCAGATGAAGTCATGGAAGAGAAAGTGAAACATCAGACACTGAGGTGCCAAAAAGTACACAGATGACAGAGCACTGTCTCTTAGCTCTTCCAGAGATGAGCCAAAATCTGCACCTGGATGAAGTGCAGCTGGCTAATGGAGAACCTAGACAAGACAGAAGTAGGAAGAAAGAAGCATTTTGAAAAGGTGTTTCCCCTATATTATTTGTATCATAAATCAGAATTGAGGCTCCATTGTGCTAGGTGCTGTATAAACAAATACACAAAGACATGGGATGTGTCCCAAAACCATTACAATCTAAGAAGCCAAGTGCTAGAGCCCTGCAGCGGGACCCGAGTCCTGTGGGTCCCTCAGAACCCACTGCCATAATAGGAAGAGCAGGTGGGAGTGGGTATTGTGGAGTGGGATGGGAGCGGGATTAAAAATTGTCCCACGCAGGATTCTACCAAGTGGCATATGAAGGGTGGGGAGGTGGGGGAAATATATATTTGCATTTTTTTAATTTACTTTGACATAATAAAATAGGTCATGTGTGTCAAATAAAAATATATGTCAAATAAAGAACCAGATATTCTCAACTACCCTCTTCCTCCCAAAGCCATTAATTGGATAATTTCTTATAGTCATTGTGGCAGAGGTAGGGCTTGAGGAGAGGTTTAAAAAGAGTTAGACAGTAGTGGCCTTATTGGTCAGTCTCAGGAGGATGTTTCCATCCTTAACAGACCATGCGGAAACTCAGTGGCACAGATGTTTGCGAGAGATGCTGACAGGTGAGCTGAGATCAACAGACTAGAGTGAGCAAACAGGGAGGAGCAGAGTTATGAAGGGCCTTGAAGGAGGGAAGAAATGATGCAGGGAATTGGTCCTGCTTTGAGCAGGGGGTTGGACTAGATGACCTTCTGGGGTCCCTTCCAACCCTGATATTCTATGATTCTATGATTCTATGTACAGTAATGAAACAAATGATTTTAAAAAATTGGACTTATCCCAACCCCAGAAGTGTTTTCACCTGGGTGCGAAAATTCCTTTTAGCTCTTATTTTATCCAGATTGGCTCACTTACGTTTACAGGAGTGATTCTTGTTCCTTAGTCTTTTATTTTATTCCTTGCTGACACTAAGCTCTCATATAGCAGCATTCACAAGTAATGCCTTCTCCAGGTGGCAAGGAGATTCCGTTGCATCCTGGCCTCCATTATACGTGCCTTCGTCACCTCTTGTCTGGATTACAGCAATGCAGCGTTCCTGGGATGAAGACTTCAGAATGTATGAAATTCCAGCTAGTACAAAACACTGCAGCAAGTCTCCTCACCACCACGGGATACCACAAGCACATCAGACCCATCCTCAGCTTGCTACACTGCCTCCCCTTTGAATACCGAGTGAAATTCAAGATCTTAGTCCTTATCTTTACAGTGCTCAATTATCCGGGCCCAGAATCCCAAAAAGATTACCCAAAGCTCCAGGATAAAGACCATTGTCAACAACTTCAGTCCTCTGACACAATGGAACTCTCTACAGTAAGGGCAGCCCCTGTGTGGGAGATAGAACTTTTTCAGGGCAGGTGAAAGACTGGAATGAACTCCGACAGGAACTAAGGACCACCCCAAACCGCATCACCTTCTGCTCTAAGTACAAGGGACTTTTCTTTGACCTGCCTTAGCTAATGTAAACACACAGAAGCAATGTACATTAAAACAATCACACACACCCAGAAAAAAAAAAAACACCCTCTCCAAACACAGAGCTCCATTCTTGGTCCTGTTGTCTTCTCCCTCTGCACCTTATCTCTGGGTCATCTCATCCACAAACAAATTCAACTAACATATCTATGTGCTGACAACTCACAGATCTACCTGTTTACTCCAGATCTGTCTCCTGTCCAAAGTAAAAATCTCTGTTTGTCTCTGACATCCAGCTCAAGCTCAATTTGGCTATAAAAGAGTTCTTAGTCTTTCCCCTGCAAGTCCTCCTCGCCACCTCTCTCAATTACTGTGGACAACACCACCATCCTGCCTTTCACTCACGCCTATTACCTGGGCATCATCTTTGACTCAGACCTCTCTGTAGGTCCTCACATTGAAGATGTGTCTAAATCTTGCCAATTCTTTCTGCATAATTGCCCTAAGGTACAGCCTCTCTTATCCTCCCACAAACCGAAACCTTTTGTCCAGCTCCCCTCATCCCACATGTAGATCACTGCAACATCATTTTCTCCAGCCTTAACAAATGCAGACTCATCCCACTTGTATCCATTCAGGATGTTGCTGCTGTGATCGTTGTTCTAGCCTGACACTTCAGCCATGTCACCCCCTCTCTTTGCATCCCGCTGCTGGCTCCAGGGCCTCCATGACCTATCCTCACCCTACGTATCATTTCTCATTCACTGTCACGCTGCTCATGCTCACCTTCAATCGGCCAGTGAGACCAGTCTCCATCCCCACTTGTTAAATTTTCAAACAAGCACCTTCATGCCTTCTCCCATGCTGCCCTTCACGCTTGGGCCACAAAGTCACCTATAAGCCTCCTTCAAAACTCTGCTCAAAACTCTTTGTTATAGTGCTTACAAAAATCATAACCATGGTTAGGCTGCTGGTGTGCTGAGACCACTGGCTAGTCATATGACCAGTAGTCTGATTGTACTTCCCCGTGCGTCTGGCTGCGCCTATCTGTTGTCTCTCATCTTATATTTACATTGGGAGCTCTTTGGGGCAGGGGCTGTCTTTTTGTTCTGTGTTTGTACAGCACCTAGCACAATGGGGTCCCGGCCCATGACTGGGGTGCCAAGGTGCTATGTAATGCAAATAATAATAAAAAAAAATCAATAAAAAAACACTCCATTCTTCTTCTGGGGAGAGGATGAGAGAGAGCCAACAAACCACACATGACAAATGTCAGTCACATTGCTTAATGCATACATAACTGGAAGGTGCTCAACTACTACGATGATAAGCACGGCATGAGAACTCCTGTGGAATAGATTTTGCATGCTCAGCTTTTCTCTGTGGTTCTCTTGTGATAAATAGCTCACATGCTGAGCCCTGGACATCAGAACCAGTTATATTGAGAGTGACAGTGTTGACTAGGACCCTGGGAATTCTATTCACCTCTTTTAAAAAAAAAAAGGTACCCCAGAAACTTTACCTTCCACTTAGCTAAAAGGGGCAGGCTTCTGATTAATAAGACTGCGACTTTTCAGCTTGGAAAAGAGGTGACTAAGCGGGGGGATATGATGGAGTTCTATGAAATCATGAATGGTGTGGAGAAAGTAAATAAGAAAGTGTTATTTACTCCTCATAATACAAGAACAAGGGGCCACCAAATGAAATTAATAGGTAGCAGGTTTAAAACAATCAAGAAAGTATTTTTTCACACAACGCACTGTCAACCTCTGGAACTCCTTGCCAGAGGGTGTTGTGAAGGCCAATACTACAACAGGTTCAAAAGGAAGATGGGGGCTATCTATTGATCGACCTATTAGCCAGGAAGGGCAGGAATGGTGTCCCTAACCTCTGTTTGCCAGAAGCTGGGATTGTGTGATAGAGCATGGATCACTTGATGATAACCTGTCTGTTCATTCCCTTTGGGACACCTGCCATTGGCCACTGACAGAGGACACAATACTGGGCTTGATGGACCTTTGGTGTGACCCACTATGGACATTCTTAAAATAATAATACTCTGCATTTATATAGAGCCTTTCACCTTCAAAGTGGTGTACAAATATTCATTCATCCTCAATACCCTAGGAGGTAGAAAGAGTATTTGTCTCCAATGTATTCATGGAGAAAATCACAGAGAGGTTGTGACATGCCCAGGTCACTAAATGAGTCAATTCTAATCCCAGATCTGTCAAGAAGGAGCTCCTAGTTTCCTACACTAGACAATGCTACCCTTCTCTCTGAACTCTCATTTTCACCATTCATACTGTTTTTATTCAATTTTGCACTTCTCCCAGCTGGGCAGTGAAATTAGACTGGTCAGTTTCAGACTCTGGTCACATAATACACAGCATCTCTGTATTAGAGTGAGTTTCTAAAGCAGCAGGGAAATATATCATGTAACTCAAAAAACTGCTGTAAAGGAAGTTTTTCTAAATTAAAAAAGTCCTAGGATTTCTAGCAGTAAATTTTGGGGATAGGATATTTGTTAAACATCTACATCTGGGGCCTAAACGAGCTTCTTTTAATTTCTACTACTAAAAGCAAGAATGCGCTTTAAACAGGTTATTTCAAGTAAAAGAGGATAGAGCGAGTCAATGGATCAGCCTCTCTCAGAGAGAGACTTAAATTAATATCTGGTTTCAGTCACAACTAAAGCAAGTTTGGTGGTCTCAATTTAGCACCTAGTGGGCATCTGTCCACAATTTATGGCAAAGCAGCAAGACATCAGAAGGGGAAAGCAGAGGTGTCTGTAGCTCAGAGCATTATTAGGTACTGGGCTTGTTAGAGCTACCATCCTGTCTGTACAAGACTGGATATCTTTTAGAAAGATATGCTCTCCCCTCAGATTACCATACACACATCACAATCAAGCACGGAGAGCAAACTCAGCTCAGAATTCTTGCACATGGAAGGCAGTACTATCCACTGGGAGTCTGAAAACTTGGGTTAACTGCTCGGTCACTAACTGACTCTGTGAGATTGGCAAATCACTTAGCCACACTACACCTCACTTTCTCGGTCTGCAAAATGGGGATAACAATGCTTATCCATCTTTGGAGGATGGGGGAAAAAACAAAACAAAAACCCCAACAAAGCCTTTGAGAGCTATGGGTGAAAAGTGCTAGATAGATACCAAGTATCATTCCTGGGTTATTATTTTTACAGAAGGGATAATGAAAAGGAAGTGATAATATATTTGTCCCCAGGTCCTCAGCTGAGACGGATACTGAGCCTGCAACTTGCTTGATTTATCAAATCTCACAAATGCTTGTGAGAAAGCAAACAAAAAAAAAGGCTGTCACTGTGGCAAGATCAAAAGGCTCAGAATTCACAAAAGCAGCTAAGAAAAAATATTTCTCACTCTTTGTTCAGCTCTAAGTCCAGTACTAATTTTTGACACCTGTGAGAAACTACAGTTGACCAGCCCTCCTGAGGTACACTGCTTAGCTACAAACAACTGACAATTTTACACTTCCTCAAGATCCTTTTCAAATTAAACCAGAGAATTAAAACTTCTCAGAGAATTCATTCATAAGAACTACACTTTTTAAAAACAAATGAGAGAAGAGAAAGGAATGGATACTGGTTGTTTCAAGTCACCAGTATTGGATACCATGGAAACCTAGACAAATACAAAAGGTAATATCAAATGGGGGGGGGAAGAACCCCACAACACATCACTTTCCATCTTTAGACCTTTGGGCCAGGTTCAGCTGCATAACTGCGAACGCTCTATTCTGCATTTCATCCAAATGTCATATTATCCAGGGTCAGCTCAGGCAGGGCAAAACTAACCAGACAGACAAAATTAAAGCTCTTATACCAGTGTGCAATATATCCACTGTATATAACTACATTGCTTCAAATGCAAAACCAAGACACCCCTTGATTAACAAAGACTTCCCTTTGCTACAATGAAAATCATTTTTCAGCCTTTGCTGTGAAAGCCCCTTGCCAGTGCAGCATGCCTTCTGAAAGCTAACAATCATTTATCGATCAAACAGGCACAGCTTGACCCAGCTGGGCTACCTTAATCTGTTCCACTTTTCTGCCTGGGAAAGTTCAAAAGGATCAGACTCCAGCAACCACACACCAAAAACACTAACCCAAGAACTTATCCTTGCAACAAAGCCCGTTGCCAACTCTGTCCACATATCTATTCAAGAGACACCATCATAGGACTGAATCACATCAGCCACACTATCAGAGGCTCATTCACCTGCACATCTACCAATGTGATATATGCCATCATGTGCCAGCAATGCCCCTCTGCCATGTACATTGGCCAAACCGGACAGTCTCTACGCAAAAGAATAAATGGACACAAATCAGACATCAAGAATTATAACATTCAAAAACCAGTCGGAGAACACTTCAACCTCCCTAGTCACTCAATTACAGACCTAAAAGTCGCAATTATTCAACAAAAAAAACGTCAAAAACAGACTCCAATGAGAAACTGCAGAACTGGAATTAATTTGCAAACTGGACACCATTAAATTAGGCTTGAATAAAGACTGGGAGCAGATGAGTCATTACACAAACTAAAAACTATTTCCCCATGCTAATTTTCCCCCTACTTAATGACAGGTTTCAGAGTAGCAGCCGTGTTAGTCTGTATTCGCAAAAAGAAAAGGAGGACTTGTGGCACCTTAGAGACTAACCAATTTATTTGAGCATAAGCTTTCGTGAGCTACAGCTCACTTCATTGGATGCATTCATCGGATCAAGTGAGCTGTAGCTCACGAAAGCTTATGCTCAAATAAATTGGTTAGTCTCTAAGGTGCCACAAGTACTCCTTTTCTTTCCCCCCTACTGTTACTCACACCTTCTTGTCAACTGTTTGAAATGGGCCATCCTGATTATCATTACAAAAGTTTTTTTTCCTCCTGCTGATAACAGCCCACCTTAATCGATTACTCTTGTTAGAGTTGATATGGCAACCCCCATTTTTTCATGTTCTCTGTGTGTGTGTGTGTGTGTGTATATATATATCTTCCTACTGTATCTTCCACTGCATGCATCTGATGAAATGGCCTTTAGCCCACGAAAGCTTATGCTCAAATAAATTTGTTAGTCTCTAAGGTGCCACAAGTACTCCTCATTCTTTCTGCTGATACAAACTAACACGGCTACCGCTCTGAAAGAAATAATCCTGTTGGGTTTGTTTGCAGGTGGAGGATGGGGAATAGAGGAGGAACAGGGAGGGGATGTTTACAATGAAATCTAGCACCACACAGAAAACAAGACTTGCTTGTAAGAGTTTACATTGGCACAAGCAAACCAGAACTAGAAATATGCCAATATACTCAGTGAGCAGAAATACTCAGTGTCTATGTAGCAATATTTGATCTGCAAATATAGCCACCATTCAAAATGCAAACTCAAGAAATTTTCCCACAAGGATGAACTCAAAAACAATGTTTCTCATGTGTCAGTCACCAACATGCATTTGCTTGAGCATCAAGCGTGGATATATTATTTAATATTGATATCACCCAGAGGGCCCAGTCCTGGACACATTGAGACCAGGGCATAGAAAAGTTCTTAATCTACATTTCTTTCTTACATTATCTTTGACCTCTAATTTCACTAAAACTGAATGTCATCAGCCAAGAATATATGAAAGTGCACAGTGGGTCTGTAAGCAGTGACACTCACCATTGTACCACCCTCTGGCATCAGAGCAGGGCATTGCAGGGGTCTTCATCTCAACATGTTCACCACTTCTCTGGCCCTCCAGCAGCCTGTCTATGGCTACATCTTCCATAACCCAGCCCTTCAGCCATATAACCTCTTTCCAGTTCTGTCTCTTTCCAGGGTAACAGAAGGACAACTAAAGAATCTACACAACATCTAAACAGAAGATCCTTCTGCCTCTCTCAGGCTACATTGATGTTTCCTGCTGTTCATCCCTATTCCCAGGGACTTCAGCATTCCTTCTTTGCTCTCCATAGGCTCAGCACTACCTCAGGGCTTTTCCCTGGGGGCCCTTCTTCCTAGCCGGTTTTCCCACTGCCTCCCCTCCCTGGGGACTCTGGCAGTCTCTCCCAGGGCCCTCCCTGCTTCTCACAGGTCCTATCTTGGCCACCTCTGTCCCCCCCTTACCTAATCCTTGTGGTTCTCTCAGCCTCCCTTCACCAGGCCCATCCCCAAAAGCAAACATTCCTCATGAGTCTCTCCCCCTCACTGAGTTCTCATTCCTCTCTGTGTAGTCTGCCCTGATCCTTGCCCAGCTGGGATCACTAATGGTAATTAAGTCCCCAGCTCAGGATGAGCTAAGGGAGGTGGTTAACTGCTACACCACAGGGAAGGCTGAGCCCCGCTACCCTGAAGGGCCTGCCAGCCTGTGACAAGGTCCTTAGACCAAGGAGCTGGCATTCAATGATACCATGCAGAGAGAAGCCAACAACCATACCTCCAGAGACTTTGAGATTGTCTGGACTTACAAACCACTCAGATCTAACTTGAACATGAGTCCATCATAAGTTGGCAATATTCTTCTGAATCAGTTGTTGTGGTTACAAGGCTCACTACACCTTCGACTCCACTGGTCTTTCGGAGTGCACCCTCCTCTTTCTACAGCATGTCCTTTTAACTGCTGTTTCCTTGTGATGTGTTAGTTCCCAGCGTAGACAAAACAGCTGTGTAACTTTGGCCAGAACATGGAATTAGCATCTTCACAGCTAATAGAGCAGGTATTAGTTCTTAACCTTTAGCCTACTTATCAGAAAGTGTTTTATCTGGATCCGTCATGTTACAGTCCTGCTCCTAGCTTGCTATTAAACTAAACCCCTATCTGCAAACAGTAAGTATTCCAGTATAGTCATACAATAAACATTTCCCATAACCTACTGCTATACAGTATTCATAAATCAATACAGAGCAGGCCCTGGCCCTTCATGTCATGATCAAATCTAGCATGAAGCAGCCCACTGAGCTTCTGTTAAGATATTAAACCAAAGTCCTGGCCACCTGTAGTCATTAAAAATCGCATGGCATATTTAGCAGGGGTAAGAGTATTTCCTACAGTGTCCTGGCTCTATTCCAATTTAGACAATTAGCTATGTACTTAACTCTTCCTCCGTTTCTGATGTAACTTCACTTCCTGTCCTAACCAGTGGTGCAGGGGTAGAAAAAGAGTTGTTAAGTGACCAATGTGAGTGTATGTGTAACACCAACAGACTCCGGTTATCGGCAGACAGGATTGAACCTGGGACCTCTGGAGCTTAATGCATGAGCCTCTACTGCATGAGCTAAAAGCCACATGGCTGTTAGCTGTGGCTGTAGTGAAGACTCATTAATCTCTCTTCTGCTACATGGTCTCAGCACCACTAGATGGGACAGAACACCACACCCAGGAGTTGTGTAGGTTACATATGCAATAGAACAGCTCTCCTTTGGAAGGTTTTTTCCCAGTGACTACCCCTGGCAGGAGGGCTAGGAGAAGGATCTTTTAACCATTATGGAAAGCAGGTCAGGTACCTAGGTGCAGATGCAAATAAAGCAGTATTAAGTGAAGGGGGGAGGGATAGCTCAGTGGTTTGAGCACTGGCCTGCTAAACCCAGGGTTGTGAGTTCAATCCTTGAGGGGGCCATTTAGGGATTTGGGGCAAAAATTGGGAATTGGTCCTGCTTTGAGCAGAGGGTTGGACTAGATGACCTCCTGAGGTCCCTTCCAACCCTGATATTCTATGAAGTATTAAATCATAAAACTGCCACCTTCATTCCATGATTTTTGTTGTTGATTATAAGAAAAATAACAAATTAATTCAAAAAAAAAAACAACAGAGCACTCATTCCATGTCTGTTTCTGTGCTGGCCGTACAGCAATGTGGTTGCCAAATGGACAAACAGGCAGTAGGGCCAACATTTACAGACTTGGGCATCTAACTACAACAAGGAATTGGTAAGGGTCTCTGAAAATCAGGACATTATCTAGGAAGTTGAATATGGATTTAGATATCCAGCTTTGAAAATGCTAGCATACATAACACCTAAGGAAAAATATGTAGCGTGCCAGTTATCTGAAGGATACAGGTTCTGGGCCATTTACTGAGAGGCTATTAGTAAGCGCTTGGTAGTGCAAGGTAGGTGGTTTGTTTTAATTGCAAGGTCACTCAGACCATGAGCAGTTTTTTGCTTGCCTGAGCAACTGTGTCAGTGAATGGTAATTCAGAACAGCAGTAACCTGGACTGCACTCTGCTCAGAGTTTATATTCTCCATTCAGTACATCAGGAAATGAAATCTGAGACGCTACCTACGTTTTGAGCCTGCATGCCTGAGTGGCAACACAAATATTTGAGTTTATTCGGTTATTACTCTACAGATACACTGATAGCCATCAAATATAACCAAATATCAGTCTGCCTTCATTTTTCCCCATTCGTCTAGGACAGAATGAGAAAGCACTAGTTCGTGTTCTTTGATTTGAATAGAAAAGAGATAGCTTGCAGTAGATTATGAAGAATTAGCCATCGAGCAGAACTGAACACCAACGCTCCCAGCCTTGAAGGCCAGTTTGTTCAGAACTTCAACCCCTTTTGTATTTAAATTTGCTGAAAGCTAATTTAAAAAGTGAAATGGGTATTATGTGGAATTTCTGAGCTGAGTGAACATGGTCTCTTCTACGTGTGTGACTCACTCTACTCTTAAAGTAAAACAGCAGTATTTAAAGAACCAAACTGTAAGTCAGGAGAATATTAAGGTTGCTGCACTTATAATGGGAAAGACTGCAAATGCTTGGGCATGTGCTCCTGTTGATGTGCATTTGTAACTCCCCTAGCTCTTTAAAAAGGTGAATGTTGCTCTATGTAAAAATGTGTTGCAAACATGATAGATGTCAAAATAGCATTTGCATTCTACAGGAGGGAAGAGAAAACTTGTTTATGAGTGAAATGCTCTTTGCAGCACAGAATTCAAGTAAATGGACTACATGGACAGGCGGGGGGGGGGCGATCTCTGGACAGAATCCTCCCCTCAAGGCCACTCCACTGCTACTACTTTTGGTGTGAATCTTCAGCAACGTACTTCAGAAGGCCTCCCATTGACTTTAATATGCCTTAAACCAGGCCTTTCATTACATTCAACACTTAGAGCACATGGTGAGGGGTAGGGGATGTAAAGGTTTTGTAATGTTCTGGCTTTAGGGCCAGATTATGAACCAATTCTGCTGCATTTGGAATTTGGTCCAGACACTAAGATACTTGCTTTTCCAGAGTTGAGTTATTCCATAAAAATGTGCAAACTCTCTAACTCTTAGAAAACTTGGGCTGGAGAAATCAGAATTCCTCTTGTTCTCCACCGAACAGATACAGCAGAAGTAGCTGCAGTGTAAACGCTCCTCACGCTGACTTGCCATGATACCTTGAAGGCTGTCCCACATAAGGGAAAGTTACCAAGACACTTTCCCAACAACTCTTTAATAGGTTGTTACCAAGTTAAGCGAAACTCCTGAACCAATGAACTGAACTAGGGATTCCTGGTGTGGAGAAGTTCTAATAGATTACTGGACAGAGAATGATACCTGCAAATGCAAATACATTGAGTCTGTAACGTCTGCAGTAATTATTCAGGGAGTGCAACGTTGATCCTTGCGTAATGTCCTGAGTGTGACCTCACTGCCCTAAGCCCAGGAGGTTTCAGTCACGTGAGCAGAGTAAGCCTTAATATAAAATGGCCAGGAAAAGTCCGCAATTTTGTATGCCTATGTTTCTCATATGCATCGAGGCCCAGATCCACAAAAGGCCTTAGGTGCTAAGTCCCAGATTTGGGCACCACTGCAATCCACAAAACCCTCACTTGGCTGCCACCTAACCTAGAGACATCCAAATTCACTCAGTACCTACATTTTCACTGAAAAAGTCCACCTACATTTTTGCATCTGAACATGTGCACGGCTGCCTCAGGCAGGCATCTAGACACGTCTCTCACATGTAAGACCCAGCGCGATTCTCAAACCAGGTGGAGATAGGTGTTTCCCCACCTATCTCACCAGCAGGGCCTGATACTGGAGGTGTGCTCTGGGCACCCCTAAACACCACACTTATAACTTTTATCCCAGTGTTTAGGGTACTCCACAGGACTAGAGTCGTTCTCACGCACTCTCTGGCCCAAGGCATATTTAACTATTCATACAGAATGGAATGGCTTTAATAGGAGAGACAGAGACCGTGCCCTAATAGGAGAGCTTTTCATTGGCTGCTATCCTGAGTCATTTGCTACCTATCTGTTCTGTACCAATGAAATCTGGGACCCAGAATAGGAGCTTTGGGAGAAGGGGAATTGTAAAAAAAGGCCAGTTGCAAACAAAAAAAAAGTGCAAAAATATCAGCAGGCATCTAACAGTGAAACATTAATTACATTTCTAAAGGCGGTGTTCATAATTAATTTTCTCATGTCCATACAAATAGGAATAAAGTACAAAGACGATGATTTCACAATGTTTATAAATTACTAAGTTAATTAACAGCCTATCATTAGAGAGAAGATGAAGGAAATTTAGAGGAACCTCGTTTGACATTATTCAGAACTCTCAAAGGAAAGAAGAGACTTGCGGAAAAAAAGATTAATTGCAAGTTTTTCTCCTTTATCTTGATCTCATTTCTGTTTACATACTTAAATCTGCTTCATCCTTCAGAATTCTGGAAATAACAATTTTCAGTTAAATCGTCTTGGAGGAGTCACTAGTTCCTCATCTTGTCTCTGAGGAGTAGATAACCTGGAATCTAAAAATGACAAAGTCATACTCAAACAAAATGTGCTTCGTTCCTTCTAAAGCAGTTCTTAATTTGTCAGGGCAGTAAACTGCAGCTGCTGGTCTAGTGCAGGCAGGTTCCTCTTCTAACACGTCTGATTTGTATGGTTTTTCTGGGCTCTAGCTAGAGGGGTCCAAAAATGTGCATTAACTTAGCCAAATAAAAGATTGGCTTTAGTTTCTCTCTCCTACCCCCATGGAAAGAAATGGAACCATAATGGTTCTGCATCTCTCTAGAGCAATGTACTGATACCAGCACCCAGAGAAACTCCAAAGCTTAAAGATGGCTCAGATGTTAACACAACTAATAAAACAATTGCTGCATCCTATTTGGTGTCTTCAGTGTCTTCTGTTATAGCGAAGAGTCTGATACCGTTGCTGTTTTTAGGCTCATTCGGTACTTTCAGGTACTTGGGCGGCTTAGTGGATCATTCTGCTTCATACAGAATGAACAGTAAAGTAAAAGGAAAGAATCTGCCCCTGTCTCATTTATAGCACACGTAAAATACTGAGTCAGTTGGAAAGTGGCCTAGGAGGAGGTTTATGGCCCTAGAGACAGGGCCCTATCCAGTAAGGCACATTATACATCCATTCCTGATTTCTGTGACAGCTGCATTTGAATTAACGTGGCAGTGCTATCTGATCATGAAATCATTTGATGATATTCAGTTTTACAGAAAAAAAATCTGAAGTTGCACCACAAAGTGAAACTATGATGAATGCACAGTGCATTCAAATACAAAAATCCATCCATCCTAGAAGGTGAGATACCATCAAGTTAATTAAGTTAAAGACTTAGAAGCCTGTCATGAACTCTTCTGCAATGTACTCCTTCTGTGTAGCTCAGGTGCCTATGGCTAGGCAGTACAGAAAAAAGCCAAACGGGGATTTGAGGGGTGGGAAATATCCCTGATAGCAAGGAGATTTAAGGAGCTCGATCTGTTTAGCTTCTCAAAAAGAAGATCAAGAGATGACTTGATTACAGTGTCTAAGCCCCTTCCACAGGGAGAAAATACCAGGCACTACAGGGCTTTCTAATCTTTGGAGAAAGGCAGGACAAGAACCAATGACTGGAAGTTAAAGCCAGGTTAATTCTAATTAGAAATAAGGAACAATGTTCTAACCATGAGGGGGATTAGCCATTGGAACAAAAAACCTCCCTTCTCTTCCAGTTTGGGAAAGCCATGGAAGGGGAGTTGCATGTGCTCGCAATGGTAGCAATATAAGATGCTTTTTGCTTGCAGAGTGTCTGTTCCACCTCCCACTGATCACATGAAGGTGCGTCCCAGTATTGACACTATAGAGGGGAGGGGAAGCTGACATCTACACACCCATGCCTTTTTCCTCTGCCCTGCCTCAGACCCCATCTGCTCTTCCCTTTCACAGTGTCCTGTGGAATGGCGCGAATGCCCTTAACAAGCTATTCGTGTCCTCAAGAGATGCAACTCTTATACGTGCACAGGACCAGATTAAGGCATAGACACTATAGGCCTTGTGCCTAGAGTAGGGTTGCCAACTTTCTAATCACACAAAGCTGAAAACCCTAGCCCCACCCCTTCTCCAAGGCCCCGTCCCCACTCACTACATTCCCTCTCCCTCCGTGGCTTGCTCTCCCCCACCCTCACTCACTTTCACTGGACTGGGGGTTAGGGTGCAGGAGGGGGTGAGGGTTCTAACTGGGGGTGCGGACTCCCGGGTGGGGCCAGAAATGAGAGGTTCAGGGTGTGGGAGGGGACTCCAGGCTGGGGCAGGGAGTTGGGGTGTGGGAGGGGGTGAGGGCTCCGCAGATGAGGGGTTTGGGGCGCAGGAGAGGGCTCCAGGTTGGTGGGTGTGGCCGAGGAATTCAGAATGTGGAAGGGGGTTTGGGCTCTGGGGTGGGAGGGTGTAGGAGGGGGCTCCAGGCTGGGGGGTGGGGCCAAGGGATTCAGAGTGAGGGAGGGGGCTGTGGGTTGAGGCAGGGGGTTGCAGTGTGGGAGGGGGCGAGGGCTCTGGGGTGGGCCCGGGGATGAGGGGGCGGGCTCAGGGCTGGGGTACCGGCTTACCTCGGGCGGCTCCCAGTCAGTGGTGCTGCGGGGCTAAGGCATGCTCCCTGCCTGTCCTGGCATGGTGCTGCAACCCAAAAGCGTCCAGCAGGTCCGGCTCCTAAGAGGGGCGACCAGGAGACTCCGCATGCTGCTGTCGCTTGCGGGCACCATCGCACCCCACCCCCAGCTCCCATTGGCCACAGTTCTCAGCCAATGGGCGTGTGGAGTCAGTGCTCGGGGCAGGGAAAGTGTGCGCAGCCCCGTGGCCCCCCCACCTAGGAGCTGGACCTGCTGGTCACTTCTGAGGTGCAGTGTGGCACCAGGACAGGTAGGCAATAGCCTGCCTTAGCCCCGCAGCACTGCTGACTGGACTTTGAAAGGCCTGGTCAGCAATGCTGACCAGAGCCACCAGGGTCCCTTTTTGACTGAGCATTCTGGTAAAAAACTGGACACCTGGCAACCTTAGCCTAGAGCCGTAGCTCTTGGAATGATGATCACATCAGAGTCTAAGCTTTCATTTTTAAAAAAAAAGGAATTTTCAAGCCCTTGAGGCTGAGAAAAAGAAAATCTGACAATGTGAACTGAGTTTAACTGATGCAACAATGTCTGCTAAGTCTGCAAAAAGCCTACAGGTAAAATTTTCCAAAGTGTCTAACTGCTTTAGAAGCCTAAACTCCACTTTAAAAAGTGAGTTAGACCCACAGGAGCCTAAATCACCTTTGAAATTTTTCCTCTAGAACAACTGCTCTGAGATGGTGTTAGTTCCAAGAGCCATTTCTCTGTGGGTCCCTGCCACCACCCCAGCAGAGGACATGGTCTGTGACAAGAGAGAAGACGACAGTAAGCCTGGACTACTCACCCAAGAAGATACACTCCAGCAATGCGGGTGTGAGTACTGGACATCCACACCCTCTACCAACCCCTATCTCTTCGGAAAAGGAGAAGCCCTGGCCACTGCCATTGCAAATGGGGGAGGAGCCATGGGGCGGAGCCATGGGGTGGAACCACAGAAGCCTCCCCTGTCACTGTGTGCCTAGGGCCCCAGGTTGCCTTAATCCAGCCTTGAACATATAGTATTCCAAAGTACTGAAATTACTGCATAAGGAGAGTCTATTTAGACATGTTCAAATGTAAAACCATTTTAACTGTTGACTAGCTGGAACTCTCAACTTCAAATGTTATTTATACAGGTATTTCTCATTAAAACGTCCCTTTGCTAAAAAGATCAAATAAAACAGGCAAAGCAAATTGTAAATACAATATCTTTTTCAATTAAATTAGCATTCAATATATTAAAAAAAACAGACAGGCAAATTCTCAATGAAATTTTGGCTTAAATAAGAAAGATCCAACCTGACTGACCATAATTTTCAGTGTAGTACTTTTTTGCTATTGAAGTCACACTGTGCAAGCTTCATGGATTTGATGCTTAGGGTTCTGGTACATTAGTAAGATAGTACTGCCAAAACATACTTCTTTCTAGTGCTCTTCCTTTACATTTCTCTCATTCACTGGGACTCTCTGACAAAGTGATTCACAGACATATCATTATTACTTGGTAATAAGCTCTGTCCAACACGTTTCTTCTTCTAGAGGCACTAAATGTATAATAACTCATTTTAAAATGAAAGATACACAATTACCAATGACCATACATTTCCTGTGTACTATATTTCATATAACAGTTACACCATAGCGAAAGTCAAGCTTTTATTCATAGTCTTCATTGAATTTTCATGGTGTAATCTCTCAAGAATTGGAAATCGGATCAGATTGAAATTTATCATGAAAGCAAACAGCCTGATGTGTGGGGGTGGTGGTTGTTGTTTGTTTGTTTGCTTTTGATTGATTGCGACATTTTGTTTTGTTTTTTGAATGCTACAAATGGTTTTAGATAATAGCTGGCAAGAAAATGAAAAAATGACACATACTTGCCCGCAATGTGTGGAGAAATATTTAAGAAACCATTTACTAAGTAGGAAAAACTTCCTAAATGTAAGGCTTTAAGCAAAAATTCTTTAAACTTTTACATACTTTACCATTTTTAGCTGTGTTTGCTAATTATCAAAGCTGTAATAAGACCTTTGACTTGTCTTCGCCTCTACACTGACTTATGTTATGACATCACTGCAGGATCAATGGGATGCCACAGTTTTGGAATTATGGTTTACATAATTTTCATCTCCCTAGCAACATATTGGTGTCCCAAACAAAGGGCATGGCTCACTTGCAGGATTACACACAGGTGGAAATTAGGTGGAAAGCTCTTCCTCACAATTATTTCTATTTGTGTTTTGCAAAGTACGAAAGCAAATGACCAGCCAAGTACATAAAAAATGAGTAGAGTTATTCAAAAATGAATTTAAGCCCAATTCATTGTCTTTTCCTATTTAGGAAGCCTAAGAGAGTGGAAAAATCATTTAAAATGTCCAACATAGTAAAATTTTAAAATTACCCACTGAGCATGAAATATACAATAGTTGCACTTGGTAACATTTTTATTGCCTCAACATTGTATGAATCATCACTTCACAATTCCACAATGCTGTTATGATGAAAAAAATTACAATATCAGTGAAGTTGATTTGATGCTGTTATGGCTTCATCAAGTATGCTAGAAGCCCTGCAGCTGTATTACTGTAGTGTAGACACTACAGCGATGGAAGGGGTTCTTCCATCGCCGTAGTAAATCCACCTCTCTGATGGACGGTAGGTAGGTCAATGGTAGAAGCCTTCTGTCAACCTAGCACCATCTAAACCAGGGCTTAGGTTGGCTTAATTATAGAACACAGGTTGTGAAATTTTTCACACCCCTGAGCGATGTAGTTAAGAACATAAGAACAGCCATACGGGGTCAGACCAAAGGTCCATCTAGCCCCGTATCATGTCTTCTGATAGCGGCCAATGCCAGGTGCCCCAGAGGGAATGAACAGAACAGATAATCATCAAGTGATCCATCCCCTGTCGCTCATTCCCAGCTTCTGGCAAACAGAGGCTAGGGACACCATCCCTGCCCATCCTGACTAATAGCCATTGATGGACCTATTCTCCATGAATTTATCTAGTTCTTTTTTGAACCCTGTTATAGTCTTGGCCTTCACAACACCCTCTAGCAAGGAGTTCCACAGGTTGACTGTGCGTTTTGTGAAAAAATATATCCCTTGGTTTGTTTTAAACCTGCTGCCTATTAATTTCATTTGGTGACCCCTAGTTCGTGTGTTATGAGGAGGAGGAAATAACACTTCCTGTGATGGGGTGGTCTAGGCCCTGAGGCCTCCTGCTGGAGGCCTTGTGGCCCTGCCACAACTCACCCCAAGAAAGGGCAAAAGAGAAGTCCTCCAAGCTACCTAGAGCAGCTGTGTGGGAAGCAACCACTCAGGGCCCAGCACGTCAGTATCAGAAGAGTTGCAGGGCCAAAGTAAGTTCAGTTCCTTGCCAGAGCTGGAGGAGAGTGGATGGTGCTTTAGACTGGCTATTGGGACTCCACAAGAACAAGGATCTGAAGTAAGGGTGAAGAATGTGCAGGAGCCATGGGGAAGTGGCCCAGGGAATTAGAGTAGCAATGCAGTCTACTTAAAGGGACATTGCAAATGGCTGCTATCTAGAGAGTCCCTGGGCTGGGACCTGGAGTAGAGGGTGGGCCTTGGGCTCCCCCACCAGCCACTGGGAAAGTGGCCTGGACTTTGAGGCACCCCAGAAGAGGGACTGAACTGTAGTGGCCCAGTTGAAGAGCTGGGGCCAGAAAAGCCCTGAAAGGGCAAAGACACTGCCTCCAGGGAAGGAGCCCAGGGGCAGTGCTCTATTCTGGAGCAGGGACAAACAGAGAGACGTTACAGAAGGCTCCAAGAGAGACCCCTGTTGGACTTGTACCCCAAAAGGGGGTTGTGTTGCTTTTATCTCACAGACTGTGTATGACTTGGCCAGAGGGCTGAATCAGTGAAGACCCACCACCAACAGCTAGAGAGAGTGCAGACACATGCACTTGGCCAGGGGGAGCTCGTGAAAGGTGAGTGCAACCCCACTATTTCCTTATTTACTTTCTCCATACATACCAGTCATGATTTTATGGACCTCTATCACGCCCCGCTGGGGTGTACCATGGATTTATATAGAGGCAATATGATATTTTCTGTCTTATTATCTATCCCTTTCCTAATGATTCCCAACATTCTGACTGCTTTTTTTAACTGCCATGGTACATTGAGTGGATGTTTTCAGAGAACTATCCACAATGACTCCAAGATCTCTTTCTTGAGTGGTAACAGCTAATTTAGACCCCATCATTTTACAGGGTAGTTAACAGACTAATTAAGCAAACCCAACTTTGTAGTGTATAACAGCCAAGCCTTTGAAAATCAGAGGCATGAAAAAAGTGACAAATATACTCATAGTTTCATGTGAAATCTTTCATCAATCCATTCTGAGGAACCACACATTGCATTTTCCAGGATATTTCTGAAATGTGGTCACTCTCCCACTGAAAACTTGCAAATGTTTGCATCTGTCCTATGTGAACAAATTTTAGTTTGATGTTTTTCATTCAAAAGTAGTCTTGGGGGTTGATGAGAATTTCCCCCAACCCCCCACAAAATTGGACTTTTAAATATTTGAAAACCAGGATTTTTGCATTTTTAATCTTTTTCCACATATGCCTCTAATGAAAGTGATTTTTTAATGTCTAAAAGAAACTAAATCTTTCCAATACAGAGCTAAAGCGATCATAACATCAGAATAATGTCACATTACACTACAAAGAACAACTAGAAAGAAATTCAGCAAACCCCTCCCCCCCACCATGTTAAGTTTATGCTTTGGTTGATACAACCCCAGCAGAGGAAGAAAATTTCAGCTGGCACATGGAGACTTGAAACCAGCCCTTGATAAGTGACAGAGTCCCTAGAGTTCTCCATCGTATGGCTTGATCCTACCTACCCCAGTGAAGTCAACAGGAGTTTTGCAATTGATTTTCATGGGAGTCGGATCAGACCAAGAGACAGAGTTCCATGCCAAGTTATATAAACAGGGTACGAGCAGACTATAAAATAGCACAGCTTGTTCATTGCATCTACTCATTTAATTCTAGCCAATATTGGCGAATATTGTTACCACGTGAGATTAACACCTTTTAGATACAATTGAGCGTAAGGCTAATGTGACAGCATGAATTCAGAATGTCCTCACTCTCCATTAATTTGTCAAGACAAACATTATTTTAAACAGTGATCTCTGCTTAATAGTTTTATTTTTGAAAGTCCACACATTTTGGCTGATCATAGTCTAATGATCTTGAAATCTCATTATTAAGTCCCACTGAAAAAGTCCCCCTGGACTTAATCTAGCTCAATTTATTGCTACTTAGAACTTGCAATAGGACAATAATCGACACTTAAGACAAGAAAGGAGTAGCACGGGTATCCCGTCAGATACAGCATCAAAGTTGCAGTGCAATGAAATTACTTCCTGCAGGGGAACTGCACTTTCATTTGACAGTCATTTCATTCACTGGCTGTCCAAATGCAACATAACAAGCTGCTTCAATTGGCAGTTGCTTTCACATGACTAAATAAATACAAGAATTCTAGACTGACTGTATTAAAAAAATCCTCCATCTCCATAAAGCATTACTAAAGCCAAACCTGTCTATAACAGGCAGATCTGACAAATGCTTCCCCCCCCTCCCTTCTCTTTTTAATTGAGTTGATAGGTATTTTGTATAAATGAGTGAGGTATTAAAATCTGTTTGGATTCTCTAATATACTAGCTCATTTCCTTTATACTATCATTAATGGAAAATAAATCTCTCTTTGTTAGCTCTAATCTTTCTCCTTTGCAAGAATGCCAGAGGCACTTTATTATGGATCAGGTCATGAATATTGCTGCTGTAATTTGTAACATGTGGCAACAAAGAACAGAGATCATTTATGTAACAATAGTACTCCGTTCCCCCTTTGAGAAAAGAAGGTAAACAGTATGCATTGATCTCCAGGATAATATAAAACTTGGTCCCTTTGAAGTGCTTTTTCTTTTGATATTTACAAATCCAAGTTTACACTATCAAATGATAACACAGCACTAACCTTAGAATGTTAGAGCTGCCATGGAGTTTAATAAAATCCTATCATTTCCAGTCAAA
This sequence comes from Lepidochelys kempii, assembly GCF_965140285.1. Taxonomy (NCBI): domain Eukaryota; kingdom Metazoa; phylum Chordata; order Testudines; family Cheloniidae; genus Lepidochelys; species Lepidochelys kempii. The sequence goes on along the minus strand of NC_136387.1, from coordinate 99,915,628 downwards.
ATTCTGTAACTGTGTCCACTGCATCTGCTTGAGTGTTATAAAACATCAAGTATATATGGCGATTGGGGAAAAGTTTGCAGGCACTAGTCTTGCAAAAACTAGAAATCAACATGGCAGACCAACACTGACGGTACGAACACCACACAAAGATGGGCTGGATTATGGGAGAATTAACACATTTACTAGATTGGTATCTGCAATAAAAAAAAATATTGACATTAAATTCACAGTAAATCTAGCAATCAACATTCTAATTCAGAAAAATGTACCTCATTTAGGAGTTCAAACATATATACTTTTTCATTGGTGGGTAATTCTGCAGAGTCACATGACAGCTTTGCCTACTTGAAACAGTAAATAAAGTGGGGAAAAGCCTATCTGTTCTTTATACTGTTTCAGAGGAAGAGGTAAAGAATGGATACTGATCAAAGGGATGGTTTGTACAGGATTACTGTTCACAACAAAGCCTTCCATACCCTTAGTTCCAATTACCATGTGCATGAAACCAGTCCATTATTAGAAAAGCTTGTTTCCAGAAAACTGCATTGCATTAAAAATATAACACATTATTGGAAGGTACTGCCTTCAGGATGCCCAACTTACTTAATGTCAACCTAAACAAAACTTGCATTGATTTTAATTTAACCGTAAATGCCAGCTTTACAATTTAACTCAACCCACCGTAGCTAGCCGTTCCCAGTGATACACACAGTGTTTACTTTAGAAGTGAACCTCTTTGTATCATCCAGGTGCTTTAATGCATCTGTGGCAGAAAGCTCCTTGGACCTAGGGTGGTAGATGCTGTAGGCACAGAGAGGTGGACTGAAATCTTCAGAGAGATCTCTTCTCTGAATAGTTTGAATTCTTGAGCAATGTGCAGGAAGGGTGTCTGATGTGCTAAGTCTGTCTAGAAGAGGCTCTATTAGGATGCTGGTGCTGGTTATTCATACAAACTTTGAATCTCTGATTTTTGGGGAGACAGACTAGACCCCGAATCTCTGATTCAGTTCTAATCTACTTCTCCCAGGTTTCATGAAATATTGCCTCAAATAAGCTTAGTCTATATTCATCTTTCAAGAAAAGTAGAATTATGATATTATTAAAGAACATTACAATGGAATTATATTAGCAGTACAGTGTTTAACAGTTCCAGTGGGTAGCAGGAAGAGGGGGAAAGAGAGAGAGAGAGAGGGGAGAGGGAATGACAGAAATTTTCTTTAAGCCTAAATGGCCTTTTTAAAGATCAATTCATGAGTATTTTCCAGAAATGTGGAACCCAGTTTCCAAGTTGTTTCGTCAACTTTATCTTTATTTTGCTCTTTAATAAAAAAGAAATAGTTATATATGTTGATAGTAAACACACAGTTCTTTCCTACCTAGCACCCCAGTTCAGGAAAGCATTTAAGTCCTGTCTGGAATAGTGATGCTTTTAGGCTAATACTTCGTTCCATACCTTTTCTGTTTCAGAGTAGCAGCCGTGTTAGTCTGTATCCGCAAAAAGAAAAGGAGTACTTGTGGCACCTTAGAGACTAACAAATTTATTTGAGCATAAGCTTTCGTGAGCTACAGCTCACTTCATAACTATTGCCCTTCTAAAGACAACAAAAGCACTGGAATTTTTCTGTTTGTATTTCAGAAGAACTTTTTGAGAATTACACGAAATGGGCTCGACACTCAGAATGTATGAATTATAAATACTTCGGCGCTGATCCAACAAAGCACTTAAATGAGTGCTGTTATGGCACTATACAGCATTACTTTGGTTTATAATGCATCCACTGAACCATGCGTCATTTGTCTATTTTTTCCCTTAAAATCCCCTAGAAGAATCCCTGCAATGCTGCTTTCAAATTATCCCAATACATATAGAAAGTTTCAATAGGTTAAGCCACAGTGTTCATTCCTATCAGTATTTAAGTGTTTAATGGAAGATAAGTTGTTAGCATCCCAAAACTACCAAAAGCAGACTTTGGGGGAAGGAAGGGTGTTGACACTCAAATCAGTGAACTAACGACTTATTGATAACCAAGGTGGGTGTCTTTTATTGGACCAACTTCTGTTGGAGAGAGAGACAAGCTTTCGAATAACGCAGAACTTTTCTTTAAGTCTGAGAAAGGTATGCAGGGTGTCACAGCTAAATACAAGATCAAACACATAGTTTAGCATAGGTTTCAGAGTAGCAGCCATGTTAGTCTGTATTCGCAAAAAGAAAAGGAGGACTTGTGGCACCTTAGAGACTAACATTTATTTGAGCATAAGGTTTCGTGAGCTACATCTCACTTCATCGGATGTATAAGTAGTTAGCAGTATTCTAAGGGACCATTCAAGGTGAAGTGGCCCCTTAACACTCCCGCAGTCATGACAAAAAGGGGGGTTAGTGGGTTACAGAACAATCTGATAAAAGGACACACACACAGAAACAAAAAAAAAAAAAAAACCCAAAACCCACTCTATCATCTGTGGTGAATACTTTTCACAAAGTCATCACTCCATATCTGACGTCTCAGTCCTCATGCTCAACAGAAACCTGCACAAGACATTGAAAACACAAGCCCAGGAGCTTAAATTCATAACTTTGCTCGACACTAAAAATCATGGTCTAAATAGATACTGTATTTATGGCTTATTACAACAATCTGTAACCCACTAACCCCTGTTAATCCTATGACTACTGGAGTGTTAAGGGACAACTTCACCTTGGATGGTCCCTTCAATATGTGCTGCTTACTTACGCTAACCTATCTTTTCAACCTTGCATTTAGCTGTCCTACTTTCCAAACCTGAAGAAGAGCTCTGTGTAGCTCAAAGGCTTGTCTCTCTCACCAACAGAAACTGGTTCAATAAAAGGTATTACCTCACCCATCATGTCTTTCCATGTCTTCACTACATAAGAATGGCCCTACTGGGTCAAACCAAGGGTCCATCTAGCCCAGTATCCTGTCTTCCCACAGTGGCCGCTGTCAGGTGCCCCGGAGGGAATGAACAGAACAGATAATCAAGTGATCCATCCCCTGTCACCCATTCCCAGCTTCTGGCAAACAGAGGCTAGGGACACCATCCCTGCCCATCCTGGCTAATAGCCATCGATGGACCTGTCCTCCACGAATTTATCTGCCACGGCAGCGCTTTAACATTCCTGTGTAGTTGCGGCATCAGCCCAAAAAAACCCCAGCTCCGTGAGGGGAGTAGCTCCCAGTGCCGGTGCACTGTCTGCACTGCCACTTTATGGCGCTGAAACTTGCAGCGCTTGAGGTGTGTGGGTGTTTTTTCACACCCCTGAGTGAGCTGCAGCGCTGTACAGTGGCAGCGTAGATAAGGCCTTACACCCTGCCGCTGCCAGCTCCAACACTGCATACCTATTATTGATAACCACACTCTTGTAAATACAGTTTTATCGAAGCGCTATGAGACAGACACTCTTTATCTTCTAGAGATTGTTCAGTTGTTTATGGATTTACAGGATTTAAATTATTTTCTCTATAGCATCTACTCCCAAATCCCTTGCATGAAACAAGACCCACTAGAAGACATTGATTTCATCCAGTTACAACCATTAAGGGGTCATTCAGTCATGCCACAAGCAAATATTTCTTTGATTTTGTGCCATAAGCCTGACTGACTCCAATCCAGAAAATAAGTTCTCTTGATGCTTAAGCTTGTGTTCAAATATTTCCATAGCTCATTTATGGACTCAATACAATTGGTACTAGATTAACTTATTTTTCTATTACACATTTTTCTTGCATACAGAATCTTTATATTCTCTATTACTGTTTTATACGTTCAGAAAAGAAATATAAATACCATTAAGAATGTAGTGCTCCAAGAGTAATTGTAACACATACCTTCTGAATAGGTTGCATAAATATAACACTTCCTATCTGAAAGTTTCCCTTATGTCTGAAAAGCTCATCAGTTGAGTTCCTGTTAGAAATGTTTACAAGTCATTCACATACTAAAACTTGGAGAAAAGTTTAGTGTTTTGTTTTGTTTTTTTTAATTGAAACTAATGGTGACCTAGTTGGTCAAGATAAGTTATAAGGACGCACTGTTCAGCTGCTCTAGAGCAAATATATTAAAATAGAAACAAAAGATCATAAAAGCAAGCAAATTTATAGGCAGTTCCAGGAAAGCACACTGTAAAGTACAGTGAAACTTTCTTACAGTAAAGAGTTTTTTTTCCCACCAGAATTTCACTTTAAGCAGAGGTTTACTATGGCCCAGATCCTGCATAGAGATTTGTCCATGTAGCATCCCACAGACTTCACTGGAACAAAAATACAGGTCAGTGTTGCAGAATCACAACCGAAACAGAACTGCAGTCAGCTTGTTGCAATGCATTGGAACAACCTGGGAGTTTCACTCTTCTTTGAGCTTTCACTGTTTAATGGACTAATGCGTTAGGTAATGGACTTTCACTATTTAGTAAGGCTTTTGATAGTCTCACATGACCTTCTCATAAGCAAACTAAGGAAATGTAGCCTGGACAAACCTCCTGTAAGGTGCATACAAACTGTACTCAGAGAGCAGTTAATAGTTCACACTTGAGCTCGAAGGGCATATGGAGTGCGGATCTGCAGGGATCTGTGCTGAGTCTGGTTCTAGTCAATATCTTCATTAATGATTTAGATAATGGCATCGAGTGTACATTTATAACGTGTATAAAGATAAAAAAAAAGCAAACATCGTTCTGGGATGCATTAGCCGGAGTGTTGTAAGGAAGATACAAGAAGTAATTTTTCCACTCTACTCAGCACTCATAAGGCTCTGGAATAGTGTCCAGTTCTGGGCACCTCACTTCAAGAAAGATATGGAAAAACTGGAGATAATCCAGGGGGAATGGGGGAAAATGATTAAAGTTCTCGAAAACATGACCTATGGGGAAAGACTGAAAAAACTGCGTTTGTTTAGTCTGGAAAAAGAGAAGTCTGAGGAGGGGACACGATAAGTCTTCAAATAGGTAAAAGTCGTTATGAAGAGGAGGGTGATAAATGGTTCTCCTTATCCACTGAGGACAGGACAAGTAATGGGCTTAAATTACAGCAAGGGAGATTTAGGTTACACATTAGGTAAAACTTCCTAACTGTAAGAGTAGTTAATCACTGGAACAAATTACCGAGGGAGGTGGTGGAATCTCAGTCAGTGGAGGTGAAGATAAACACCCGTCAGGGATAGTCTTCTAGATCAGTGCTACTCCAAGTGGTGGTCCGTGGACCGGTGCCGGTTCGTGAGCCATCGGCTGCTAGTCTGCGCGCACACTGGAAAAAAAAATTGCCGGTCCCCCTCATCAGATATCTAGAACAGTGCTTCTCAAGCTAATACTCAGCCTTGCCTCAGTGCAGGAGACTGCAGTAGAGGACCTAAGGGCCCTTTCAGTCCTACATTTTTATGATTCTGTATCTGAAATCACTTTAAAGCAGGTTACATATCTAGCCATTTTACAAAACTGCTTAAAAATACATCAACATTTCAGAATGAGATCCACACTAAAAGCCAGTTTAATCGCCTCAGCAAAAATTCCACACAAATCAAGACGACATAAGTAAAACACTAAGACTTTATTAAAAATCCAAAATTTATTGCAAATTGTACTTTGCTTCCCTCCTTTCTTCATTTTTACATGATTTATTGATATCCATGATTTTTTCACAGATGTACTTGTTGACTTTGGAGAGTCTCTGTGCAATTTCAGTTTCATCCACAGTTTCTTGTGCTATTCTGTCATACAAACATTCTGGGGGGAGAAGTAAGAGAACAGCAGTTATTATTTTTAAGGAAAGAAATTAGCCCTGTGCTGGAATTACAGCAAATAAAACATGCTCAAGGTACTACAGAGCCAGCACTTCATAAGCAACTTGTATATTTTTTTAATATAGTGTTCTATTGTACAAAAAAAGGGTTCTCTGATTTATTGGTTTGGTCCCCTTTATCTGGCACAAGTTTAGGCTTGCCATATTTGAATCTTTGTAGGGCACAATAAGCTCACAAGTTATGACATTGCACTGGCCTCATGAGTAGAAATGGGGGTAAATCCAAACTCATATGGTGTCACTCCTACCCTCTCTGTCATCAATGCCAACCTTAACCCCTTCATTTGTCCACATCTCCCAGAACAGTCTTAGAGCTTTCTTCCAGACGACATGGAACACCCTTACTGAAAATGATCTGTCAGGCCACTACCCTTTCCTCCTTCAAGTCACTTCTACCGTCACACCTACAAGACATTAGCCAAATAATAGTGGTTAGGAGGAGAAGCAGTAGGAGATAGGGGACATTTATTTCACATTTTAAAAAAATTTATGTAGTATACATTAATATGGCTATATCTTGGTTATACATCTCTTCCCAACCATTTGTATTTTGTTGGTTTACTAGATTGGGGTGGAGACCATCTTGCTCTGGTGTTGTACAGTACTTTGCATATTGTAGGCTCCGCTCTACTGGAATGTAAATACAAAATAAATAATAATAATTAATTAAAAAATCAAAGTCAGTTGAGGCCAGTGGGAGCTCAGACCACACTCCACCACCCCCAGATGGCATTTAGCAAGTTGCAGGATCTAATCTGTTTTTCTGTAATGAATTAGAGAGGTAGCACCCTACTTTCAGCTCCTTAAAATCAGGTATGCATTTTGTTATTTGTTTTATAATTGAAATAATCTCTATTGTTGTGTAGGCTACTAGTAATAAATAGCTTCCAGGATTGATTAAACAATCTCTGCTTTGCTTTGGCTAGTAATCAATTTTAGCAGCCATTTATTGCTTTATATACTAGAAAGCGATAGAGATTATTGCTTAATTAACAAGTTTTATTCAAAAGTTATGAAAATTAAGTATTTATGCTTTGTATTTGATTTTGAAGCTGCTCAGAAGTTTTATAAAAGGTTATATTTTGCATTAACAAGGTTTATAACAGTGCTCATGCATCAGACTTTTTATAACTTCTGTATAATGTATTACACTGTAGGGATTTTTAAGTAGCAAGGGATGTTAGCCACCTTAAGAGCTAATTCTGTCTTTTTAAAATGTATTTTAAATAAGCTATTCTGGAACTAGAAAATGGTGAAAACATCTGAAACAATGTGAATTTTATGAACTCTTCATTGGAAAATGTATTGGCTATTACTAAATAAATAAAACCAATTGGCAGGCAGACTGATAGCTGGGATACCAATATGCAGTAAAATATGATTTGAAATAATGCGGCAAACAGTGGGGGAATTAACTGAAACGCTGACAGATTCATTGTGCTCAAGGCAGAACATTACATCACTATAGAAACTTCAGTAGTATACCACTGAACTATTACTAACAAATAGGGGGTTTCTGCCCAAGGGACCTGCCACATAAATACAGACAATATTGTGACTTTACCAGTGCCCCGAGCAAGAGGTAATGTGTAAGTTGTACCAATTCAAAAGTGGCCCTAGGAGCCATTGTGACTCAGACATACCCCATGAGCCACAATTCTTCCTCTACTTCCTTCCTGTCCACCACTCTGAGGGCAACAAGGGGGAGTAATTTACTGCTGGTATAAGGCTGCTGGTTTAGCTACTGATCAGTGAGACAGGGTCCACCCATTCCTTGTCGTCCAGCTACGTTGAGGGTGTAAGTAGACAAGTAGCCCATTGTCTCCTACGCACCTGGATCTGAGATTCAGGTAGTCTGCACAGGTGCGTAAAGAGAATTGTACTCTTTTGTTTAGGTGCACAGTCCATGTCACTGGCCATGCACAGCAGGGCCCTACACTCAGTGTCATAGCATTCCAGTGTCTGTAGCGTGATAACTTTTGAACACTGCATCCAATCGATTTCAAAGTTTCAGGGACTGATCTAGGCATCAATTGGCAGTACCTTATTGATTCTGGTGAAAACCAGAGAAGCCTGACTTAGAGAAAACTATCAGGCCCACAGACTGCCTGATGTTGCAAACAGAAGAATTGCTCTGCCATCCCCTGCTGCTGCCTACACACATCACAGGCAGCAGATAAATGGCTGCATGGGGAGACTGTCTATAGTGCAGCAGTTCTCAGTGGGCCAAGCTCTGTGCTAATGACTGCCAAAGTACCGGGGCCACCAGGTTCCTGACTGCCCAGCGCAGAGGTGTCCACGCTGCCCAGTGGGGTCAGGGCTGCTGGCCCACCCCGTCTGGCAGGAGTCTGGGGTCAGGGCTGGTGGCTGACCCTGTGGGTCAGGGATCTGGGGCTCTCACTGGCCCCAAGGTTTGGGGACCCAGGGTCCAGGGCAGCTGCCCAGTCCTGTGAGCTGCAGGATCTGGGGCAGCTGCTCAGTGGGGGTCTGGGCAGCTGGCCGGCCCCACAAGGTCACAGGGCGGCCAGGGCAGCCAGCCCACCCACATGGCAGGGTCAGGGGCAGGCAGTCAGCTCCGGGAGTCGGGGCATCCCTGCGGCGGGGGTCCAGGATCCGGGGCAGCCACGTGGCGGGGATCCAGGGCGGGCAGCTGGCCCTGCGGGCTCCGAGGCAGCCATGCAGCAGGGGTCCAGGGCAAGCAGCCCCACAGCCCTGCATGGCGGGGTTCCGAGGTCAGGGCAGCTGCGCAGGGGCCATCCAGCCTCGCAGGGTCCGGGGTAGGCTGCAGAAGTCATCCCCACAGTGGGGATTGGGGATGGGGGTAGCCGGGCCTGCACCGGCAGTCCAGGCTTGGGGCAGCTGTGCAGCTCACATGGTGGGGGTCTGGGTCTGCCAGACAGCCAGCCCCACAGGGCCCAGGGCAGCTACGTGGCAGGGGTCTGCAGTCAGCCCGCCCCTCAGGGTTCAGGGTGGGCCACAGCCAGCCCTGCTACAGGGGCCCGGGCAGCTAGCCATGTGGCGGGGTCGGGGGCCAGACAGCAGGGGTCTGGAGTCAGGGCAGCTGGCTGGCCCCACCCAGCCTCGTGGGGTCCAGGGTGGGCTGCCGCAGGCAGCCAGCCCCATGGTGAGGGTCTGGGGTCAGGGCAGGTGTGCAGCAAGGGTCTGGGTAGCCACGCAGCTCCACAGGGTGAGGGTCAGAATTTGCTGGCCAGCCTCAAAGGGTCCAGGGAAGCCCCGCAGCAGGGGTCCAGGGTGGTGGCGGCCCTGTTTGTATTCTACAGTAGTCTTCATACAGTGATTTGGTGGAGGGAAAAAACCCACTAAGTAATAGCCAACAAGCAGAACTCCACACCCTATCACCAGTTACCTATAAAAAAGTCTGCTTTAATCATCTACAGGAACCATTACTTTTTTGAAGTGACTATTCATTTCTCCTGGAGAGATTTACCCAACTATTGCTAGTAGAAGCTGGTGAGCGACAGTCATAGCTACAACCAGAATATTATGTCACACTCCTTTACTAGTGGTGCTGTGGTAGCACCAAGAGTCACCCACCAGAAATGGAGCCCCTTTAGCAAGGCACTGAACATACAGAAGAAAGCATGGTCCCCTGCCCCAAAATTCTTATTATCCAATTGAAGGACAAGGTACAAGAAATAAGCATGACTAATTACAGGAGTGAGTTGGGATGAGGGAATTGGAAATAAGATCACTTTATAACCTATACATACAGAAATTTCCTGCTTCCAAAATACAGCCACGTTTGATTTGGAATACAGCCGCTATTTAATACAGCTCGCAGGAACCCTACACAGCAATTTAGAATAATATCCCACTGAAACTGCACAAGGAGCTTTAGGAGGCAGAATGCAGAGGCTAACACCCCACTCTTGATAAAAATTCCATGCAGAATTGGCTCAGTTCTAACAGAGAGGACTCTGTAGAACCAAAGACGACTATTAGAAGTGACAGTGTAAAATGCAAGCATGATGATACAAAAAGATTGAACTTTATTAGTCACTTAAAATAAAGGACAACCACTGTTCTGACTCTTTCAGCACCTTGCACATGGGATGCTTGCTCGTGGTTATTCAAGGTCTCATCACAATCCTTCTTGCCCAGTTAGGGTCACTGATCTACATTTCTTGCTCAAATTCCAACTTAGCAACAGAAATTGATTTCTATCCATCTAACTTCACTTTGGTTCAAATGGAAAAGCTGTTATACATCTGTTTTTGGAAGGGGGAGATGAAGATTTGTACAGATGTTATAATAACGGCTTCTGTGCCCCACCCCAGAGGGAGTTGTATCTTAGAGATGGGAGAAATGAAAGGCTGTCTCCCAATGGATAGCTGTAATGTTGTAAAGTTATTCCAGTGCTTGTCAAAAGTGATACATGCATTACAAAACATCAGTAAGTTATCAACAAATTCCAACAGAGTGCTGTCTGCAAAGCTCATTTGGGGCCTATCCTGCAAATGCCTGCTTTGACATGATGAGCACCCTGAACCCCACCAAAGTCATCTTGTAGCACTGGGCCCTCGAAGGACTGCAGTGGGTCTGGCTATTCAAGCAAGTGTCTGTTTTTGGGAGGGGAGTAGTGTGTGTTGCAACAGTAACTTTTATTTTAGTTTTTAAGTGGATGAATTTTACATAAGATAGAAGCATTTTTCATCTAGCTGATTAATGTTTAAACTCCACAGCAGGAACCTAGTTTTCAAGTAACCTACCTCTGACAATGCTTAATTTGTGAGGTGAGAGAGGTGGCTTGGGAACTGCATCTTTCTTTTTTTTGGTTGCAACTCCTGTGACGCTTCTGTTCTTGAGAACATCTGTTCCCCAAATCATTACAGCTAGGTTTTTTGTATACTTTGAATCTCCTTGCGTTACTTGCAGCTGGTGCCATTTCTCCTCATCTACCCAGATTCCACTGCCCAGATGGACCTAGAAGGTAGTAATAAAACAAACAACTTAACATCTATGGTACACAAGTACTGTATGAACACTAGTATTACGTACTATAATAATAGTAATTAAGACTAAGCAAATTCAGTTTGCCTAGTTTTGAACCCTGCCCAACATTGTGGGTCAGTAAGTTTGAGTCAAACGCTTACATCATGTGTTTCACTTTCCTCTGCTTTTCCAGTTCTTTTACTCTTAACTTTTTTCCCCCATAGTCTCTGTCCTGAAAGACTATGATAAAAGGACCAGAAATAGGACAGAGAAAAATTATAATGAGCAAGTATATCTAGTACTCGCTATATGCACTGTATTCAAGCCAATCACTTGTGCCAGCCTAATTTGGGGGCAAGGAAAAAAGTCCTACTCTTAGTACATAGCACAGGCTTCCGTTTTGCCAGGAGAACAGAATTTATTCAAATCATGCTGTGGGAGGTGGCGGGGAGGGATGCACACAATGGACCAAATTCTGGTCCCATTGAAGTCTGTGATAAACCTCATGTTGACTTCAATTGGAGCTGAATTAGGCCTCCCTGTTTAAATTACAAGGGTGGTGGTTGGGGAAATCCAGCACTCCAATTAATTGTTAACCCTTTGAACCCAAAGGGCTGCTTGCAAGCTTCACAAAACCTAATTCCATCAATGAAGTTTGTCCATTCCTAATAGCTACAACTGAACTACTATTATGGAGAAATGCAACAATATTTCTGTAATACTGTTAAAGGAAAAGGGAAGGAAGAAGGAAAAAAGGAAAATAAATAGTCTAACAGTAAAATTAAGTTTGATTTTTTACATCTTTCATGTTCAATTATCTAAAATGTTATCTACGTTACTCATATAAAAGATCTGCATTGCACACCTCACACATAAATGAGTGACTTTATACATGTGAACACTCTCATTACGTTCACTGAAAATTGGGCAAAGACATTTTTAAATTACATAGGTCCAATTTCTGAGTCTCTGTTCAATAAAAATTCTCAATGACTTTAACTGGAGTTTTTCCTGAGTTAGGACTGCAAGCTATTGCCTGAAAACCATTTTTATTATAACAGTGTCTGTGATATGGTGTATTTGGCCTTTGTGGCTCCCTGCTGGGAGCCCTGTGGTCCTACTACACCCAGTCCCAAGTAGCAACAAGCTTAAATGAAAAGAGCAGCAAAGGTAGATCTTTCAACCTTGCCCACAGAGGAGTCTCCAGAGTGGCCATTTTGGAAACCAGAGAGACCTGGTCCTCTAAAAGCTAGAAAGGCAAGCAACAGCCAACCAAGGCCCTGATGACCGAAATAAAAGGAGCTGCCTGGCCTTAGCAGTCCTGGCCAAAGGAACCTGAAGAATAGCCCGAGTTTGTTTTCTGACTGTGTTTTGCATAGCTTGCTTTGAATGGAGGGAGAGAGAGAGGACCCGAGATAAGGGTAAAGCTAAAGGACCCAGGTGGGAAAACACCAAGGAAAGAAGCAGAAAAAATTAAATCAAACAGCATGTGGCCACTGTGTATAGTCCCTCGGTTGGAACTCAGAGTAGCGGGTGGGCCCAGGTTCCTCTACTGGCCACAGGTAAAGTGGTATAAACCCCAAGGAGAGAATGGAGCTAATTTGTGAGCCTGAACAAAAGGCTGAATTTAAAGGGCCCCAGAGATGGGGCTGACGACCCCAGCAAGGACAAATAGACCGTTTATTTATTGGACTCTTTAATACCCCAGAAGGGGTTCATTTGGACTTCGTGAATTGGCCAGAGGGCCAAGCCATGGAAGACCCACCACGATTGGCTGGCTGAAAGACTGCAGAAGACACCAGGGATGAGAGAAGGACTGCAATACCTACTCCTGGGGGAATTCCGCACCAAAAAATTAAAAATTCTGCACACATTTGAAAATTCTGCAAAATTCTATATATTTTATTTGTCAAAATAACACAACATAATCATGCCAGTTACAATTATTTTGGTAATTTATTTCAAAATATCTGTCAGCAAGTACGTCTAACAATGCAGAGAGAAAAAAAAGATTTTTTTTTTTTTTGGACAAATAGATTCCTTACTAGGCATATTAATACAGAACCTTGTGCAATACATTTAAATTACAATACAGAACCGTATTTCCTGCACCTGTCAGAAGCAATGCAAAGGCTTGGGGGAGTCAGGGGTAACGGAAGAGCTGAGGGAGAGGGAAGGAGCCTAGGAGTGAATCTGGAGGGTGTTGGGTGTGGGTGGGAGGTTTTTCTTGGGGAGGGGGAATTCTTAGGATGTTGGGAAGCCTCCCCCATGAAGATCCTGGCTGACCCCAAGCCTCTCACATTCAGTCAGGCACTTCTGCCCCCTCCATGCACCCCTCATCCTCATGGGTCTCTGCAGCCCCCTTCCAATCCCCACTAGCTCCTGAGCCCATGCTCCAGTCTGTGTCTCCCCCCCCCCCCATAGCTATTCTGAACCCCACAGCAGCCCTTTGTGCCCCACTCTGTTCAGGGTGCTGTTATGAACTCTACTCCGGGGGCAATTCCACAGCACTAGGCACAGAATTTTGTGTTTTCCCGCATAAAAAAACATTCTGGCCCAGAAATACTGCAGTTCTGCCTTTTGCCCACCAGAAGCTGCTGTGGTGCCAGGACAGCCAGCTGCGTTCATGCTGCCTGTTCTAGCGCCACAGCAGCCTCTGGTGGGCAAAAGGCAGAAATGCAGCACTTAGGCAAAATGTTTTTATGCGGGAAAATACAAAATTATGCGAGACAGATGAATTGTGTGTGTCCGCAGATTCGCAGAATTCCCCCAAGAGTAAATACCGCACCCAGCTGTAAGGAGGCAATCAAGAGATGACAGTCCCTTCACAGTGTCCTTAAGTAACATTGTTTAAAACCTTAACTGTAGAAATATTAATGTTCTAGTTACTGATTGCCATGTGGCAATCAAGTAAAGAGTCTACTTTTCCTGAAAATATGATGAACACAAAGCAAATTGCCTCTTCTGTATATAATTTCTTTAGACAGAGATAAAACTGAAAAAGGCAGATTATAGTTTGTTCTTTTAAATAGTCATGCATAAAAAATATTCCTTTCATCACCAGATATTTTAAAGAATGTTACTACATAGGTGAAAAAACCAGACAGACAGACAAACAAGTTACATAATCCTCAATATGCAATTACTTCCCTCTCTCCACTCTGATCAGTCTCTATTTAATTACTTTATTTTATTTATTTATTTTAAAGTATTTTCTTTTGGCTCCATCCCCATACTCTGTAAAACAACTCCATTCATAGCCAGCAGCCAGCACTCAGAAATCAGGATGATTTTGGACTTTCCAAGACTAAAATACAAATACCTCTAAATAAGAAACACAATGTAGTTGTTTAGAATATTTCAAGGAGATTTAAAACAAAAAATCAGTAGCACTCTGAAGTGCTGAATTCTGGGTTTGACTACTAAGTGAAAACCAGAAAGCTAAATGCTCCATTTTACCAAAAAGCTAAGTATAATGTATTCCATGGTATAGCTAGCTACTCCATATTAACATGCACAGATACCTTAGTCTCTTTCTAGGCCTTAAGTACATCATGTAACTCACTAGTTTTTACTTAAAATATTTTAAAATAGCCTGTTATAACAAAAGTTTTTTAAAGATTCATGTTTCAAACAGTCTCCATTCTTTGAAAACTTTTCATTTATTCGAAGGAAATGTTATTGTTGGTATCAAATAGATGTCTGTGGTTATAGCAGGCCACTTGACCACAGGAATCCTGTTTCTCTTTTATAATTTCCAGCTGTTACTAACTTGCTGTATATTTTTATGCAAGCAACTTATTCCCCCACCCTCGTTTTACCCTTCTGTAAAATGGGCATGATAATACTTATCTACTACTCTCAGAGGTAGTGCTGTGAGGCCTAATGAAATCAATTTTTTGTAAGTATTTTGTGATCTTTGGATGACAGACACAAAGTGTAAGATCCTTTGCCTGGTGAAGGCAATGGGAGCTTTGCCACTGAAATCACCGAGCACAGCATCAACCTCCAAGAACAAAAACAAAGAACAGAATACTTTAGTAACCATGACAACATGAACAATGTATCTGACTAACACACACCTTAGATCAACATTTTTCATGAATGCCACAAGCTCATCTTTAATTTTTTTTGTAATGCTGTCCTCTCTTTTGGGATAGAGAAGAGTTTCTCTGACATGAGTGAGAATCGTACCATGATCACATCCAATACCACACAGTGTGAAGTTTGTAAAACAGCCTTTCTACAACTCCACTGCAGTTCAGGTTAAAAAGAATTGCACGAATTAGTGAAAATGTTAAAAATTAGCCACCTTAAGTGTGTCACCAAAATGTATCAATTGTTTTAAAATGGTTACAACAATCTAAATCCCAACAAACTAAGTGTTTGGATATCTCTGTTAAAATACAGAACAATGAATTATTATTTTAACTTCATATTCAAGGGACGTGTCAAAAAACCAGATGCAATCAATTGTGTAATGTTGATTTTAAGGTGAAATGGAATGTGCTATGTTTTTCTGCCACTGTAACTATATGAAATAGTATTTGGTAGCTAAAAGGACCATGGTGGAGCCTGATGTGGATATTGCTTTCCAGAGGTTCTCCAATTGTGGCACTGACTGCATACACATCCCAGGAATGGGGATCTGCTGAGTATGGTATAATTCCAGTGGATTTATGTAAACACTTAAGTTTATTCATTGTGTCCTTTTCCGTATATTGACTGTGTGCATTCACTTCAAAGTAGCATTGATCTTACCACCAACTATCAGTTTCAAATATGGTACATATTTGTATAACTGTCTATTACTTAGGGATTATTACCTGCAATCCCATGCTGTCACACAGGTGTAATTCGTAAAGTCATAAATGTAAAAAGGCTGAAAATGGCTGAGAACTTAAAAATTGGACAGTAACAAGTCATAAACCTCCAGTGATGACAGAACCTTGTGAACAACAAGCGCTCTCGACCATGTTTGTACTTGTTTTCACACAGGCTCAACAAACATTTTAGATACTCAAATGTTTGGAGTTGTGGTGTGTGCTGATTGTGCTGTTGAATGGGGGGTTCTGTTGTGTTGTGCAGGAAGAAATGTGAATTTGTACACATTGTGAATGAAGGGTATATGTTGTGGTGAGGCATGTTTGGGGTTACTGTGTGTGCTGACTGCAGTGTGTGGCGGTGGTCGTGTTGATGTGTGTCTAGAGAAGGTTGCACTGAGAGATTTGTGTTTTGTGCAGGTGGCAGTTGCCAAAATCCAGTGTCCCCCTCATACAACCAGTGAAACTGTTGCATTCAACTTGGCTGTAAAGGAGGCAATTGGTCACAGTGATCTTAGAACTTTTGGCATGCCATAGATACATGCTTTTCTATAGCTGTAGGTGTAATCTGTCAAGTCAAAATGGCTGTAAATTTGAAAACTGAATGGTAACAGATCACAATACCCAATGATGATTCATCCTGAGGATATTCTGAATAAAAAAAGGGCCACCAACCATGTTTGTAGCTATTTACATTATTTCCTACCAACTCTACAGACATAAGCTTCAGAGTGACACACACAGTGATTGATGTTCCTGTAATCTTATTATACGGATACTATTGTACTTTGTGAAAATTTAGGAAAACACTAAACACAATAGTAGCTTACAGCAAAGACTCTAATGTCATGAAAGTTTGGTATGAAATCCACCCGAAGAACAGTTAAAAACTATTTATAAAGTATTTAGTTTCAAATACCTTTCCGTTCTCGAGAATATACTTGTCCATTACTGGAACAGGGGCAGGATAGTATGTTGATGTATTCGCTTCCTCACTGAATGTTTTCTGTATCTCAGGCTCAGGCTCAATGGATTCTGGTTTTCCTTTTTCAAGTTCAATGGCAGGACCTACACAGTTAAGAAAAGAGATTTGTCTGCTATCCCAAAGAACATGAACTCAATCATTTTACTGACCAATGGTCAGCATAGACCACCACATTAGTCATGTTTGTTTTAGAATGGAAATGGATCCAAAGCAAAACCCTTCATCTGAACAGTCCCCAATAAAAATCGGGGTAAGAACTCAGGCTCTTACCCATTCCTGCTTTAAACACTTAATGCTAAAGAATCATGCTCAAAAATAATTGTGTGTATGGACAGTTCAAAGAATATAGGTGAGGTAGCTATAACTTGTACTCAAATGAATGATAATGAAACTGAGTTGAACATATAAACCAGAGGTGGTAACAGTTATCCTTCAAATTAGAATTACTGTATAGTTACTTGGACGATTATATGCAATCTATACTTTTTCATGGAAAAAAGTAAAAATATTTAAAACATTCTTTAAATAGGGGTATGTAAAATAAGAATGAACAGAAATGGTACAATTAAGTGAATGGACTTGTGATACTTATGCTAAAATGCCTTGAATTTAAGGAACATCTAAGTGTTAACAAAACATACATTAGAATTTTGATTGCCCGATCAGTTACCCTGATTTATATTTTAATGTAATCAACAAAAATTAAGCACAATTTAAACAATGGAAGATTGCTAAGCAGATGTTTGAGGTTTCTAAGGAAGATTAATTAACTATCAATGACACCAGCTTTTCAGAATCCCCACCCCAGCAGATCAGCTACTACAAAGTTATTCTAAAAGGGTCAAACAATACAATTTGTGAACTGGATTTTATAATTTCATTCATTAGAACTGTGATAGCACCAGTAAATATAGTCTACAGCTCTGATCCTGAAAGCATACATGTGAGCAAACCACCGATACCACATGAAGCTCTGTTAGAGTGAATGTAGTTTTGTTCAGGTCAGTATAATATCAGCTGCAGGATCAGGACCGAACGACAAGAGTAACTCTCATACTCCCTAGAACTACACTATGAAGGAGTGAGTTAGCACTGCATATCCAACATTTGAGTCTTGAATAACCACAAAAACTAATTTAGTAATCTTTAACTGTGGAAATGAGTCTCAGCAGTTGCCACCTCTCTTTTTGTACGTATAGCCCCAAGTTTTGTCTTGCTCTAACCCAGCAAATCAGACTGCCGTTTCAGCTAATGGCAGTATAGCTGCTGGTACACTGGAAAAAATAAATCTCTCTCTTGTATCATATTTCTTGGACATTCTCTGTATCTGAAACGATTATAGCATCCGTTACTCTTTATGCTACACAGAATCATATGAAAGCTTAGTATGCAAAAATAGCAATTTCCCCATGTGGCTTAACATCGCTTGTACGTGACCTAAATATCATAGTTATTTTGCACTTGAAGCTAGTGGGGTGCATTTAGCTTATTGTCAAGGACCAAAAATTCCAGTTCTTTGGACAACTCTATTCTGCAGTGATAGCTATTGGGTTTCTTAGGAATTGAATGCAAGTATGGTACCAATACAGAACCCTATGAAAGGCAGCACATTTACATTATAGTTTCACAGCAGCATTCACTGACACCTGCAACATCATACACAAGCAGACACTGATGTTGGCACCAAGCGAAGACTGAACAGTTGCATTTAAAACCACGCACAGCGGTAGACCAACTGCAAGACTACCTTTCATGAGTGGATATGGTAGAAATGTTCAACCTCTTCCCACATTCTTTAATGAACTGAACAAGCAGGGTACTGATACACAACTACCCTAGAGCAGTAATTTTCAACCTGTGGTCTGTAGACCCCTGGGAGTCCGCAGACTATGTCTAAGGGGTCCATGAATGGTGATTATGAAAATAAAGTTTCAGATCCCAGAAAAGACATTAAGAACATAACAGTCATCCTGGGTCAGACCAAGGGTCCATCTAGCGCAGTATCCTGTCTTCCAACAGTGGCCAGTGTCAGGTGCCCCAAAGGGAATGAACAGAACAGGTTATCATCAAGTGATCCATCCCGTCACCCATTCCCAGCTTCTGGCAAACAGAGGCTAGGGACACCATCCCTGCCCATTCTGGTTAATAAGTTAATGGAGGATAGGTCCATCAATGGCTATCTGGTTCTTTTTAGAACCCTGTTATAGTCTTGGCCTTCACAACATCCTCTGGCAAAGAGTTCCACAGACTGACACTGTGCATTGTATGAAAAAAAATCTTCCTTTTGTTTGTTTTAAACCTGCTGCCTATTAATTTCATTTGGTGACCCCTAGTTCTTGTGTTATGAGAAACACTAAACAACATTTCCTTATTTACTTTCTGTTTTTCTGATCAAAAGTATGTGAATACCCGCACCTATAGGCCAAAATCTGGAAGTGTTGTCATTATCATAGAAACCCACAGTTTAGTCCCCTTTCTCCCACTGTGTCAACTGCCATGCTGAGCACGTGCAACATTTACAGTTGAATTCTGTTCAGTCAGTTTTCAGTGTAAGACTTCTATGGTAGGAGTTTGCAGACCACAGGTTGAATTTCCAAAGGGGCTACATCTCTATTAGAAATTGTTTAGGGGTCTGCAAATGAAAAAGGGTTGAAAACCACTGCCCTAGAGATTGTCTTGACTATAGGCTGGGAAGAGAACATTCATGCCTTTTCTTGAGGCAAACTGTTCAATGAGCTCAAGGAAAGTAATCCTCAAGATGTACAATTCTGTGCTTTGAAGGAAAATTCAGGGGGGAAAAAACCCTATGTTGAAGTATTTTCTTCCTAGAATGAAACGTGTTTCTTGGTTTAAACATTTATGCTATTTTCTACTTGGAAGTTTTTTACTGTTTGTTTACAGCCAGTATACTGACACAGCTGGGGTTTGGTTTCCAGATTTCCCTAAAGAAGAGTAACTGGTAAAAGTCCACTGTAGCAGCAAGTCTCAGGAGCCACAAAAATATCAAATTTAACTGATGCTTTATTGCTTGGAAGCCACAGACAGAAAGCCTTAAAAATGCCTTATTTTATACTCTAAAAGCTTGCCTCCCCCACCTCTAAAAACCCATAAAGCTGCATCTAACTGGATAGGCTTCACAGTTCTTTTCACTGAGTACTAAAGACTGCATTTTCAGCACAGCATGTTGTGAATTAGACATGCAACTCATTCTATTGCTTTATTGCTAATGGGAGCTGTGTGCCTAATTTGCCATGCACCACACTTTAAATTTACTTTTTAAAGTTTCTCTCTCTTTGTAGTTTATTTGCTTTCTGTTGTTTTTTTTTTTAAATAAATAAAGGAAAGGAGGGAGTGGGTGAAAGAAATTGGCCACAGCTTCAGGGCTCAAAAATGCAAATATTTACTACATAATGATCATTTTAAAATACAGCAAAGACAATTCTTAAGAATGTGAAAAGAAAGGAAAGAAACCTTTCTAGTTCACTCCGAATTTTTTGTTTTTCTTTGGGGGGGGGGGTTGTTTCAGAATTACTGGTTGCTCAATATGGACCACAATAGCTTCAGCTGCAGAATCAACAGATGCCAGGCTTTCCACAAGCTCTTTCCACAGTTAGTCTCTAAGGTGCCACAAGTACTCCTTTTCTTTTTACGGATACAGACTAACACGGCTGCTACTCAGGAACCTTTCTACAGTGTGTGGATCATCTTATTCTCTCAAAGACACATTGCAGGCTTTGATGCTACTTGAGATGAGTGGAGGTGCATTGTTCAGCACTTCCTTTTTGTGGCAGGAAGCCTCTGCTTTTCCGCATGTCTACTGGAAAGGGAATGCACATGATATTGAGGAATCTGGGAAATCTTGGATTTTTAGTCACTGTTCTTGATTTGGATACAGACTAACACGGCTAACCCCAGATACTTGTTCTTGATTTGTTGCTGATTTACCGTTACTCATGGTGCTGCAGTAAACATTCCTCATTTGTTCGGTTCCTAGTGCCATTTGCTTATAAGACTCTTTGGCTCTCTCTTTCACTGAGAGAAAGAGAGAGAAAGAGACAGAAAGAGAGAGAAAGAAGCTGAATATGGCCATATGAAAATTCTTCTGGTGTGGAGCAATTCTCTGCTGGTGCTGTACCAGCACATCCAGCTCCTGCTCCACTCCTCCAGTTTGGTTCCCAGGCAGGGATGAGGAGGCAGCTGAAATTCAATGTGTTCCTACGAGGCTCCCTTGGGGTAATGGTTCCATACTGACTGTAGCCATCCAGTGTAAATTGGAACAGCCCTGGGCTGCTCTTACCTATGTCGCAACTCAGGAAGACAGACCTGGCCCCAAGAATGAGGAGCTGTAACTAGATAAACTGGAAGATAAGCAAAGAATCTGGGTGAATATCTCCCTTTCCGTCCTACTGCAATACTGAGAATTAAGAGCATAGTGTGAAAACAGTAATAAGTGTAACGCCGGTTGACCTAGCTAGAGCCATGCATTGTTCTGGTAAGAGATGTGCAATCTTCCCAATAGAACACTACTGCTTCTAGGATCATCCTCTGAGTTGATATGGACAATCATACTAAATTGTGCAGTGCTTACCCAATGTGAAGGCTGTTAGCCTGAAACATTTTTATATTATTCAAATTCATATCACTTGTGATCCAAGCCATATTTGAAGCTGGGATTCCAGACGATAAAAATCAATGATTTAGGGATGTATACACTGGAATGAGAGATCCATGGCACGACTGTGGCTAGCCCAGGTCAGCTGACTCTCACTCATGGAGCTCAGGCTGTGGGGCTAAAAATTGCTGCATAGCTGTTTAGGCTCGGGCTGGAGCTTGGGCTCTGGGATCCTCCTCCCTTGTGAAGTCCCAGAGCCTGGGCTTCAGTCCCAAGCCCAAACCTAAACATAGCATTTTTATAGCCCCATGAGCCCGAATTAGCTGACTCAGACGAGCCATGGGTGTTCAACTGCTGTGTAGGTGTACCCACATGTACTGGATCATGCAGCCCCTTACATTAGGTATATTACAGTCAGAGGAGAGGGAAGGTGGTCAAAAATAGCCTTTGCATGTGTGCAGAGGCCTAGCACAATACGATAGCATTCACCTCCAAGCAGCAGAGGAAATACATATTGCACCTCTTCAAGGGTTTTGGTTCAATGGTTACCTTCTCCCCCACTCCTTTGCTCCCTGGAACTCTAGGAGATATTGTGCCTCCATGAGACAGTGTACTGCTGCACCACCTCAAATGAAAGGTTATGCCTTAACATCAGAATCGAGCCCTTAATATTTCATAAAGAACAGTGAAATACTGACCATCGTATTCTCCTCCTGATGCATCTGAGGATGCTGTGTCAGCTATGGCAAGTCATTGCCAAGGCTCTTGTATAATAAATTGCAACTCAGTATCATAAATGTAAAGGGCTATGAACACTGATATTCACACTGTCAGGGAGGCAGCAAGTTCCAGTAACAGACAAAGAGATTAACTGAACTTTCGTCTACATCTGGCCTTCAAGTTTAAAACATCAGCAATAATACATGTTTCCCCCAGCTGTGATGCATCCGTATCAAACAGCTGTCATCTCACACAAAGAAAGTGTAAGTCCCTAGGTGAAACAGAAATGCAATTAGTTTGCATTAACAGTAGCCTGCTAAGAATATAACTTCACATAAATTACATGTAATTTGAAACTCTAGGTTCATGAAGTCACCAGAACAACTAAAGATAAGTCGAGGACACTACCCTTTTAAACTATTTTCATGGACAGCACATATTCACAAAGGTAACCATTTCCAGGAGTAGAAACAATCTCTCAATGATCTCTAACCATGTGTTGATGTAAAGGAACAGTATTTCTTTACACACAGATGTTTGAGATCCCTTTTATCACAACTGAAGTCTGCAGTAGTTCCACATTTCTAACCATAAACTAATTTTGCATCTATTTTCCCAAGGGCTGACACTTTTTCTATTTTAAAACCACCATTATAGGAAAAGGACATTGAATTATCTGTAGTAGCTGCTTTAAATCTTGACAGAATGTATGATGGCTACATTTAGGTCCAACTTTTACCTTTACACATTAATAACCCCACCAAAACCAACGAGACTGTATGGATGTAGGGCAGAATTTAATACACAAACGATACAGTCAAACATGCCACAAAGGCTAGGAATCCAAGTACTTTCTAATGTTTAAGGGATTTTCCATCCCTATATTAACAACAATGGAACTTTCTAAATTAATGTGCACATCTGGACAGGGATTAAGTACAAAATTTAAAAAGCGCAAACCCTCATTTTTTATAGTGCGCCAAAATTACAGTGTACAACAAACTTGTTCGCTCTGCATAGGAGTGCAAAGGAGGTGGAAGAGGCAAAGAGCTTTCCACTTCCTTTGCGAAGCTCTAATACAACAGCATCCTTGCACACTCTGCACACTGCTAGTACTGCTGCTTCTTATAGCTTTCTCCAAAAGGGTGGGGGGGGGGGAAAGAGGGCAATGGGAGCAGCAGATTTGACCAGGCAGAGAGGTTACTCCTGGGGGAATTTTACGCCACTGTGCACATGCACAATTCATGCCCCATACACATTTTTTTTCCTCTGCAGGAAATACATCCTGCTGGAGTGGCACTACAGTTATGCCTTTCACTCACCAGGGGCCACTGTGGCACCAAAACAGAGGGCAGCTGGTTACCTTGCCACAACAGCCACTGGGGGGAGGAGAGGCTGCGTTCCTCACAGCACCCTGCCATGGGGCCAAGGGAGGAGGCATGGGGCTGCTGCGGGGTCACACAGACTGAGGATCAGAAGGCCTAGTGGGGGGAGGGGAGACAGACTGGGGCAGGGACTAAGTGCTAGTGGGGGTGCAGGGACACTTGGGGACAGGGGCAGATGTGCATGACTCAATGGGAGAGGCTAGGGATCAGCAAGGGTCTGCATGGGGAAGATTCCACAACCCCCTAACAATCTCTCCCCCGCACCAAAAAAACCAAACCTGTTCCATACGTCTTCTACCCACATGTAACAACCCTCCAGGTTCACTCCCTGCAATTATTTCTCTCCCCCTCAGCTCCTCCATTAGCCCCAAGCCTCTGCACCGCTTCTGAGGGGAGTTGGAAATACATTTCAGTATTGTAGTTTAAATTAATTACTTAAAAATCTGTATTAATATGCAAAGTAAGGAATCTATTTGTAAAAAAAAAAAAAATCAGAATTTTTTTTTGGTCTGTATTGTTAGACATACTTGCTGACAGATATTTTGAAATAAATTACCAAACTAATTGAAACTGGCATGATTATATTGTGTTATTTTGATAAATTCAATATGCAGAATTTTAAAATACCGTGTGCAGAATTTTAATTTTTTGGCACAGAATTCCCCCAGGAGTCAGAGGTGGGAGCTGCACCCTCTTCAGGAGGAAAGCAGTGGCCTGATCAATGGGAGGCATTGTCCATTTCTGTGAAGCTGACCACAGGGCTGGAGCTGCATGAAATGTGTCTTCAGCAAAATCACTCCCAATAGTGAATAGATAAGCCAGGTATTGGAAAGAGGTGCCACTAGTTTCACTAGTTCATTGCAGAGAGACTATTTCTACAACTGTCTAGATTCATCACTCAAATCTGAAATAGTTTAAGAAAAAAATCTGCTGCATGGATTTCTTCAATGCTGGTGGTATTATTCATGATTGTTAAAATGGTGCCAGATTGATGCATTAGAAACTCAAGTCCACTATCTAGAGAATATATTTGGCATGGGCAACACCTTTTCAAGTTTTTTCCACCAGTCCATGCAAAGATGCATCAAATCCCTATTGAAGAAACTATCCCTAGGAATGAAAGAATAATCCATACCCTGTGTTCATTCCAGTTTTGGCCACACAACTGAGACTACCAGCAAGAATGCCCAATAAAACAGTGGTTAGTAGACTTGCCTGCTAACATCTGGACTGACAATTCACATATGTTCATTTAGTTGATAGTAGGACATCTTTTCATCCAAGGAGAATTTCAGAGAACTCACTGGAATTTACAACCACCCACATTATGTCTCTAATACTGTGTGGAAAGCTTATTTAATCTTTACATGCCCTTTAATTAATTACTCTGGGTAGTCACCATACTAAGTCCATCTTAAATCTTTGGAGTCAAGTTTTCAAAGTGAACTTCAGTCAAGCACAATTCAATGCGTGCAAAACCATAAACATGCAATTTTTCACATCCAACATCTTGTGTGGACAAACCTCAGATTGGCACAGAAACCTCAGACACTCATGCAAATCAAGTAGGTGGCCCTCTATTCGAATTGTGTGTGAAAAATCAACTTCCGCATGTCCCAAAACAGACATGGAAAACAGCATGCCAAAGCTTGGGCGTGCAACCCATAACTGCAAATTTCAGTGGTCAAGACTTGACTATGGACCTTTTTGACTATTGGGCTCTGAATTTTATTTACAAATAAAAACAAACATGAAAACTATTTTTAAAATCATAATGAAGTATTCCAGTTTTATCACCCCCAAGTGACACAGACTACTACTCTGCACCAATTCCAATATAATAGTTAAATAGTTATCACTGAACAAAAAAACTGCCATTGATTCAAGCTATTTGGAATCTAAATCCAAAATTGTATAAAACCTGCATTTAATAACCAATATTTTTTATAATGGATCATTGTGCTTATTTAAAAAAAACAAAAACAACAAACAAACACACACTTATGTTCATGAACAACCCATAATTTCTCAAATACCTTTGCTGTTTAAATCAAATGCCAAAACGTTCAAGAACATATTATAATCGAATGACCTACAAAAAGTTTTAAAAAGCCAAAACTTGGTTACTTATTCATAACAAGGAAACCTTAAATAAAAAAAACCCAAAAAACCCACCTTCCACAAACAGCTGCAATCAGTAAGACCTTATGGTCTGCCCTACACTTACTATGCGCTGAATGGAATTTTTTAAAAATGTAATTTAATAAAGGAAAGACAGATATGTTCCAAAGATAAACTTTACTACAACTTTCAGTTTGGGGTGAATTTTTTTTTTTTTTTTAAAAGAACTGAACAAAGTAATGTAACATGGAAACTCTGAGTCAGACTTACCGGCACAAAGACCGCTGCTATCATTAAAGAAAGATCCAGAGGCGCGTGGTGTACAAATCCAATATGCACAGCACAACTGAAGTGGAAAACGCACTTTAACAGGCAAAGTCCTGTTTGCCCCCCATCCCTACACCTGGAAGAAGTTTCAGTTTCTATTTTTAAGATATTGTAAAGCCTGTTAAAACTAGTCCCATGTATACTGAGCACTTACCACTGCCTAATCTCAGAAGCAGCACATCCTGAAGTCTCCTGTTCAAGTCTCTGAGCTCTTTCATTTCTGACACTAATGCCCCATACTCCTTTAGCTTTTTTGCCTGCTGCACAAGCTGCCTCCGTGTTCTCTCAAGTTCTTGCTGAATATGTCTCATTTCTTCTTGCTGCTGTTGGTAACTCCTCAGCAATTCTTCATAGAGAACACGAGGAATTACAGCATCGTCCATGTTGTTAATGCCTTCCGAAGTCTCCATAAAGGTTTCCTCAGGGCTTGAACTACTACTGAGACTCATCCCATTTTGCTTTTCTAGGCGAGCAACAACTGCTTCGATGCTTTTGTGTGTACCTTCACTTTGTTTCCTCCCATCTTGTCTCTGTGTGTTACAATAATACAGAAAATTAGCAGAGCAGGAATACAATACATAACATGAACTAAAACTCCAGCCTTCAGGACAATTAAGGCTGTTTTCCAAAAAAGTGAAACAAGGTCCACCTTACAAAAAAAAAATGTTGCTCCTAAAGGATGCCTGTGAACACTCTTACCATAACTGAATTACATGTGTATTAACATGCAAATTTGAGGAACTGCTGGAGGACTTCCTTGGTTGCATTTGCCCAAATTGTGTGCGCAAGTGGTGGGTACTTTAGGCAGAACTTTCAGTTTAAATAAAAAAAAAAAAAAAGGACCTGGGCGTCTCCCTTTTGAAAGTCCAGCCCTTCATGTTTAGCATACATACCGTGTTTATATTTCCTTTTCTGATGGTCTTAAAGGGAAAAAAGGCATCAATTATGTATTTTGTATGTTATCCATAATTGCAGGGTACTTTAAAAAAATGACTGAAGTACTGTCAATATTTTTTTCACCAGTATAAATAAGAGCAGTTTAACTGAGTTAAAGAGAGAAAACTGCTTATTAGAAGCACACCATCTGAAGCCATTTCATGAACTGAAGACTTGTGCTTTCAATCACCACGCAGACAAACGTCCACTATTCCCACCCCCATGCGCGCGTGCACACACACACACACACACACACACCCCTCCCCATGAAAATAGATGAGTTATACTATTTGCAAGCACTGGAAAGGGAATTACAATAATAAATTAGAGAATATACAATCTAGTCCCATCCCCCAGATCAAGAGATTCTTTATATAGTAGTATTGCATTGCAGATGTTTCGTTTTCAGTGAACTTCTAGCAGCAATTTACCTTTGCTCTTTCATACAGTAGTCCAAACCCTATTAATAAATGCATCCTCCTTTGTAAAGGGTCTGGGTGATGGTATTACCATGTATCAGTATAGGCAAAAAGTCACCAGTTTTTTCAACTGGCCAAATATAGAAAGAGTATTTGAATTTCCAAGTAATTGACAGGAAAGCAAACCTAGCTCATGGGTTAAACACAAGAAACTGATGCTATCAATTCCCATACCACGTCCAGGAGTAATGTGGCAGAAAATTAGATTATTCAATGTTATTCCTGCGCCATACATGCTCTAAAAAATGCCATCCCTCCATAAATAAATTTACTAGTATAATTCCTGCAGCTAGACAACACATGAAGCCACAAAGCAATATTCCCCACCCCCACCCCCGCCCGGTTGGCAGACTTTTAAAGGAGAAGTTACTTGAAAACAAAAACAAAAAAATTACAGTTTTTGACATCTCGGCCTAAAGGGACCACTGACCTCTGTATCAGAGGGATTCAATTTTGTTTAGTTTTTCTTCCCACCCAAAGTTGGGACTTTCATAGCACCCTGTTCTATTCAAGACAAGCTGAGTACAACAGGTTAAAAAGTGCCAACCAAGAACAGCTGCTTAATCATATAACTGGGTCAACCTGGGCCAAAGTTAAACAACATTGTTCCAAAAATCTCTAACAGCAATTAAGTTGCAGACTGTACAAATAAAAATAATTCTCAACTGCACATGAACTAGATTTCTGAAAAGCTGGTCTGTAAACCAATTCAGAATTCTCACCCACAGCCCCTGCCCGCCAACTTGACCCAATTACATCCATACAACGTTTTAAGGGGATGGAAAGCCAGCCTGGAATTCTTTAGCTATGACATGTGTGCATATGCCCCAAGCACTTTCACACACACAAACACCCAAAAAAACAAAACAAAAAAACTTCAATACCTTACTGTGTCTAAGCTCCACATCTTCTTCCCCATAATCTGTAACCTCCCCAGCTTCTTCTACGTGATTGAGAGAGAGTTTGGGGATTTTAATTTTCTTCTGCATCACACTGTTTTCAAGGTCAGTTTTGTCTTCTAAAATGTATATTAAAAATAAAAATGTTGTTACATTAATCAAAGTCTTCTTACTTCCAAATATTGCATGATTTAGGCAAGACCAGTTAAAAAAAAATTCCCATGCTTTACTCCCCTCAATATTCAATGGATCAAATTAATCCAGTGTAACTCCTCTGACACCCATTAATCACAATGGTGCTATACCAGGGACAACTTGACCATATGTGATTGTGCATATTAAAAAAAAAGGCAAGTTAAATTTATGGGATAGCGATCAAATGCATTAATGTATAGCCATTAGTACTAAGATACGAGGTAGAAACCATTTGATGCTGTAAAGAATTCAACTCCCTAAGAACTACTTGCATTTCTTTAAATTATATTATCAACAAGATCATATATCATTCATAAACTGCTACTGAGAGTTCACATTCTGTTTAAGTCTAAAGTAAGTGTGAGTTTTGTAGTTTAACTGTAGGCCTTATTCAGCATTTGTCAACAGCACAAATCTAGCACGTCATCCGGCACAAGTGGCAGATTCTCCAATACTCAGGAGAAGACCAGGGCTGGAAAAACAGCAGGTCAGATTTGACAGGCACTTGCAGAGAGCTGTGTGCAGAACCTGTACAGCGACCACTGACACTACCCCTATTTCTAGTTTATAGTACTAATCCTTTGCTGTCAGAGAAAAAACCCAGACAATAAAAATGTATATAGTTCTGCGACTCACAGAGTAGCCTTGATAACAGTGATTCTACTGTTAGAATATTTTTCAAATTTGAAGTATTCTACAGAAGCTCCTAAAATACCTACTCTACTTGGTTATTCTTTGGGACATCTAGAGCCAAATCCTAGTCTTTCAAAAAGTGCCAGGGGAATCTTTAAAATTCTTGCAGAACAAAGTCTGTTTGTCCTGAACATAAGGTCAGTTATGGAAAGGGGATAACTTGAGACTGTAAAGTCATGTGTTATATTTGTACACTGGAAGATTATGAATAAGACAACAATTTGAGTCCTCTTATCCACCTTCAAACTGTAATCCACGAAGTGTTCTATGAATATCTTTGAAAAGTGCCATTGTGGATACCGGTTGTGTGTGCTTAGTCACAGACTTCCACTTTTTCAAAATTAGCATCTCTCCACAGGACCTCCAATGGTTAGTTCTGACAGCACAGAAAAGGGAAACAAAGGTAAATCACAGTTTAATGAGGAGCAAGGCATTCATTAGAACCAGATTACACAGAGGAAGGCAATTTATTTTGCTGCAGATAGAAATGGATTTCGTGTAGGCAAATGGTGATGTTACAGCCCAAGGCTGTGTAAAGTAAAGAAGATGTAACTTCAAACAAACGACAACCTGAAATGAAATTCAGATGGTAGCAATAGATACTAAGACAGACGCAAGAAGAATGTAGGCCTTATTTACATCTATCTCCATTCCCCAGTGCATTTTGAATGCTTATGCCATTTTAACAAAATGGCAGTCTAACTGCTAGATTTGGAAAAATCATGTCTGGAAACCATACAAAAGTAAGAGTGAAGTGGTCCATCCATGTTGTCAGAGAGCAGGACAGGAAAATTAGATAGGCTTCTATAAGACTGAAGGGAAAAAAAAAAAAGATTTAGAGGTGATAAGGAGAGAGGTAGGAGTACTGATTATCTTCTTGCAAGCAATTATCAAAAATTAAAACTTAATGATTAAAAATAACCCAGTGTTGGTGAAAGGCACTAGATGTAAAGCTCTTGTGCAAAGAAGTGCTATATTTGCATAGTTCAGGTATTGCACAGGCAAGCTGCAGAGCAAGTTCTTCTACGGTGCCTTGCAAATAGGTTTCAAACTAACCTGGAAAAGATCCCTTTTCTAGAGTTGGAAAATGGAAAGCAGTATCCATGGACCAATCAGATTCTTGGCCTAGGAACAAGACTGATACAACCCATTCACTTTGCATAGGTTACTAAAGCCATCAGATGTAATTTTCAAGACACTACCATTCTGAACCACATGCGAACTAGGAGCAATGAGATAAAATCCTTAGTCTGTTATTAGTTACTGTTTTTCACTGTCAATATGGCTCCTTTCAAATTCTGCAATTTGGTTTTCCCCCTTTTTGATTTTGGTGCTTATCTTGTGAAATTTACTGGAGACTGGACAGGTAGATTGAAGAAAACTCACATTCTCCTACACCAAACTTTTAGAAATTATGGGAGGAAAAAATGAATGTATACGTTAAAGCAACAGTTAGGACATTTTAATTTATTCAGCTCACCAGTTCTCTTATGTTCCACTGACTTGGCAGCAACAGAACATGTAATACCCTCTTATGGATGGTTTGTTCTTCTAGGTCTATTTATGCTTAATACAATTTACCCAGTGTTTTAGATCTAAACAAGCTTTTTGTTTATTAAACAAACTTGGTGTTTTTCACACTCTTTTCTTACATATTAATTGTAGCTACTGAAAGAAAGTCTCATGCTAAATTCTGGGATAATGCAGGAGTACTGGTTCTCATGGTGTGCAGACATGCATTTGGAACAGCTCCCTTTAAGACTCTAGTTTCACTACTCCTGCTATTTGTTAGGATTCCCTTGGAGGCCTCTTTCCACTTGGCTTCCTAAGAACTCAGTTCAACTCCAGCCTTTGTCACTCAGGTATCTGTATTTGGCACATGGCAGTGCTATGCTGAATAGCTCAGATGTGTGTGTGTGTTGGGGGGGTGAGGGGGCATGAATGCAGACTGCAGTGATTTGCTAGGTTAACAGGGACAGGTGCAGGAGAGGAGTCTGGCATAGAAGAGAATTTGCACCGTTTTGTGCCCCAAGGAAATGTAGAATATAAACCAAAATGCCTGGACAAGAATAAACTCATTGGCCCAAGACTAGCATAAGATATTAGCAGCCCTGGGACAGTTATGGCTTGAAGATTTGATTTGTAACAACAATGTGGCCCACATGCCTAAAATTGGTCTCCAACCATTTAAACTCTGTGCTGCATGTTAAGAATTGCACCGTACCCTTAGGTGTTTACGGTTATATTTTCAATTAGTTATTTCTATTAACTCCTGCTCCCATATACAGAATAAACCCTTCACCACTGTGGCCACATAAGGACCTTAGGAGGAGAACCATCACTAAATGGGCAAATGTAGCAGAGTGAATTGGTTCAGGATGAGCCACAAGCCTGCATAGTCCTGTGGGTTTTGGCCCTGTAAAAACAGGTATTCTGGACAAGTAGTTCCCAGAGGGATCAAGTGGGAACTACTTGGCTGGTCATGTGACTAAGGGAAGCCTGTGACTCAATAGAGAGACACTCAAAAAGCTAGAAAGGCTGTGGCAGTTGCTCCATGAAGAGGTGAGACCTGGAAAGTGGTTCTCTGACAAGGAAGGTGGGGAAGCCTTGGCGCAGAAGGGGGCATAAAGGAGACCAGGCAAGAGCGTACAAAGTGGCTCTGGGAAATAGTTTGAATTGACATCTGGCTGACCAGCCATGGTGTTACAGTCCCAGGACTGGAGACATACAGTAGAGGAGGGACATGGTCACCTTTAGAACCCAGGAGGGCTGGAAAGACAACTGGACTGAGGAAAGGCTAAGGAATTGAGTTGGAGAACATAGGAGGGCTAGCAAAGGACAGCTGGGGCTGGAAGTAGAGGTCAAAAGCACAGTGGCCTACAGGCCTGTGGAAGTCAACTGAGGCATACATGACCAGATGGCAGAGAGATAATCTGCTTGGTTACAACAGAATTGTTATGTGAAAGCACTAAAACTGAAAGCCGTATTCCATAGTCACAAATTGGAAACCCAAATGTCTCCTTAAAACATTCCTTGCATTCTAACCTAGCAACTGGGACTTGAATCTTGGTCAGACTTGAATAAACTGGATGTTTTAAAATACAGTTCAAATGCAGTCTTTTCGCCTCTGTAGTAAATGATGGAAAACTGCAGAGAAATAGCTCTGCACTCCAACTGAATGAGAAATGGCAGATCCGAGATTGGTCTAAGTACAAGCTTGGCAGTGCTGTGCATCTTACGATACCAACAGTAAAATGATAATCTAAGTCCATGTTTTCTCCCTTTCCCCAAATTTTTCGTAAATTTCAATCTTTGTGAATGATGTTGTACTAACAGAGAAACTTAAAACCTCTTCAGCCGCAGATCAGATACACTATGGCAACATGGGTGCAAATTTCCCTGCACTGCCATGCTGATCTGCTTCATTCCTAACTTGGACGAATCATTTCTGTGGTGAGGGGAACTTTATCTCTGTATTTACTTAAGCCAGCGATTCTCAACTTGCGGATCGCATGCGGCCCAATTAGCACACATCTGTGGCCCAGCTCAGCTGTGTGCTCAAGGCCACCAGCATGCCGGGGTCACCAAGGTCCAGGCTGCCAGGCAGCGTCAGGGTTGCCAGCCGGCACCACAGGTTCGGGGCCCCGGAGCTGCTGGCTGGCCCTGCGAGCTGTGAAGTCCACGGCAGCCCTGGGGAGGGGTCCAGGGCAGCTGCCCAGGCCCTGGGGAGGGGTCCGGGGCAGCTGCGCGGTGGGGGTCTGGGGATGGAGCAGTTGGCCGGCCCTGCACAGCAGGGGTCCATGGCTCCCGGCCAGCCCCGCAAGCTCCAGGGTCTAGGCAGCTGACCGGCCCCGCGTCCTCCGGGGCAGCCGTGTGGTGGTGGTCCAGGGTGGCCAGCCAGCAGGGTCGGGGCTACTCTGCATATGCGTCCCACAATGTATAATAAGTTGAGAACCGCTGATTTAAGCTTTGGCACTAACTAGCCCTCTTGTTTGAAGTGATAGATGCTATTTATGGGGGAGCACTATTATTTAAACTGCCCAAGGGCATACCTATGCCTGATAATACAAATAGACTACATGATCCCTTGCCTCCCACACCCTCCTTTGCAAACGTATTTGAGACATGACAACAAGGAGAGTCATAGGTGAAAGGATGGGACTACTCAGACTGTAAGTTATTCGGAGAAGAGACCATCTTTTTGTTTTGTGTGTACATAGTGCCTAGCACTGTGGGGCCTTGATTCATGACTGAGGGCTCTTACGTGCTACCACAGTACAAATATCACTATGACACAGAAAGACTAAAACAGCAAGATTGAGTAAAGAAGTTAGATTGGTTTATTTGAAGATGGAAAACATCATTACAGATGACTATCAATTAGTTTCTTGTACGCATCAGGAAAAGGGGGGTCTGTGATGGGGTGCTCACCCCACATTAGCCTTGACAGGGTTACAGCAGGTTGAGAAATGGGCTAATAAACCAACAGGCCATAGCTGAAAGGAACTGGGTGGCTAAGCAATCCCCTGACTAAGGGAGGGAGCCCAGCAGGGGAGGAACCAGCTGGGATGGATTTATAAAGACAGGAAATTAGCTAAAGAGGGGCTGCTGGAAATGTCTGAAGTCACTCTCTGGGAGAAGTGTTTGGAGGCTACAGGGACAGGTAGCCCATAGTTACTCCCTGAATGGGGGGAGTTAGGAGGCTGGCAAACTCAGAGAGGAGGGAGCACCAGATGGTAAGGAAAAGGGCTCAGGGAAAGGCAGTAAGGTCTAAAAGGGAACAGTTCTTGACTGCTGACTAGTGGGTCCCTGAGTTGGAACTTGGGGTTCCCCTGCCAGGCACTGAGGAGTGGCACATGGGGGGCAGTGAAAGGGAGGACTACCTGAGGTTGCTAGGGAGAAAAGCTTTGGTGACCTAGAAGGGGAGAACACATTGTGACCTGGTCAGGCAGCTGTGTCACCAAGAGGCAGCAGCAGCTCATGGAGTGAGAGAGGTGCTGCAGACTGGCAGAGAGAGATGGAGTGCAACTGTGGGAAGGGGAGCTGACTCAGCGAGTTATTCTCCAAAGTGACCAGGAGGAGGCACCATCACAGGGGTGAGTGGAGCACCCCATCACAGGGTTTTTAGAAGAGATTTAAGAAAAGGTAGTGGTCTTGCAGAGCAAGTATTGGAGTAGGAAGAAACATTCTGGGAGAAGCAATCTTCATGCTAATAGGGCACGAAGGCTGGCATCACTACTGGAGAAGAGAATGTGTGGGGTAACTCCGTAAGAGACAAGACTGGACAAACTGGGGGGTGGAGTCGTGAAAGATCTTTAAAGAAAACAAGAAGTTTGAACTTGATGCAGTCAAGAGGGGGAAGCCAAAAGCTGAATTCAACAAGTGGTAGGGATGGCCGGATTACAGGCAATGTATATAATCTTAATGGCTGTATTTTGTACTGACTAGAGAGGGGACTTGGTTGGTAGGTCAGAGAGAAGATGACAGGAGACAATAAGGGCGTGGACAACAGTTTTAGCTTGGTGGGCAGAAAGATAAGACTAGGTATTAGAAGTGCTATAGAGATATTAGGATTCAGAAAGTCTGAATGTCAAGTGCAAAAGACAGGACAGAGTTTAAGATGACCCAGATTTTGGGCCTCAAGGACAGGGAGGATGGTAGGTCTCCAATCCCCCCACACCCAAAAATGACAGAGAATGGGGGGAGTTGACATAATTTAGGAGAGACTGTTTGGGCCATCATAAATTTAAATGGTTAAAGAGAAAAACAAGGAGATGATGATGGACAGGCAGTTTGAAAGACAGGTTTGGATGGAACAAAACAAATTAAGAGCAGAAAGACAGATGCATGAGTTGGCAGTTGAAGTCCTGTGAGTGTATGAGGTTTGCCAAAAAGGGGACATTAAAGAGAGTCCCTATGAGACCTATAGAGAAAGGGGAGAGGAGGATGACACGCTGGAGGAATGGCAGAAGAATAGAAGGAGAACTAGGAAAGCACAACGTCATGAAATCCAAGGGCGAACAACATCAAGCAAGAGTATGATCAACAATGTCAAAAGCAGCAGAAAGGTCACAAAGGATTGAGTACACACGCTGGGAATTGGCCTGGAAAAGACTGACAGACCTTAGCTGAAAGCAGTTTCAATGGAGTGGAGAGAACAGAAGCCAGACTGGAAAGGACTCAGAGAGGAATCGCGAGAGAAAACTAGATATAGTGGTTGTAGTCTGCCTCCTTGATAGGCTTGGAGGTGAAGGGGGAAAAGGAAGACAGGCAGGAAGATGGAGTCAACTTGTTGAGGATGGAGATCAAGGCAGGCTTGTTTCGTAGAAAAAAGGAGCTGGAGGAGAGGTTAAGGAGGAGGGAGAAATCCTGTATTAGCATAGGAATGGATTAGATAAACGAAGTCTCTTCCTTCTCTAATTTCTATGTCTGAAATCCTACATCAAGGTTGGCTCTCCTTTAGTAACTTTAATAATAAAATATACTGACAGAGTATGGGTGTGAACTACTCCCACTAAATACCAAAATTCTCCCACTTCAGAGAGATTAGGGGCAGGTCTCAAGAGTCAGACTCGAGTTTGAATGCACAAGATTTTGTTAGTGAATCACAAGTCTGATATTTCTTGATTTGGATAATGATCTACAGCAGAAATCATATTAACATGCATACTTATTTAAAGTCAGTTGTCTCAAACCTGACAACACTGAAGTATTTTGCTACATATCATAATTTTGTGAGCCCTTGTTTACCAGTACTCTGTAGTGGCACCTTTGGAGCTATTCTGGCTGACCAAATAAATCACTTTGGTGCAATAAAACTAATACATATATAAAAATGTAGGTAGATGTTTTCTGATTTTCCATTAATAAAAGTGTTAGTTCAAAATTCATGCCCACAAGTCTGACAATAATTGCCAAAAAGCAAACATGGCTCAACACTAAAAAAGTCAAACTGGTATAAATAATATTAATCTACAGATTTGTGTTTGAATTAGCTTTAATTCTTGAACAGCCTAACCCTGCCTTCTGCTTAATTTTACAGTGAAATTATAATAGTGTTCTTCTCTGTCATAAAACTGATTAAGCTACAGCATCAAGTAGGGAAAACAGCACACTGGAAAACAGGAATCGCTGTCTATATTAAGCATAGTAGAGTTTTAATCCTGGCTCCAACATTTACTCATTAGTTGATGTTGAGTAATTTACTCTCTCTGTCTTAGTGTCCCCCATCTATGTTTGCATACCTCACAGGGGTGGTGTGGAGGTTAGTTAGTTAATGCTTGTACAGTGCTCTGAACATGTAAACCGCTAAGGTTTATAATTATGGAGAAACTCCTTTAATCCTTACTGAAACCCAATGCAGCAGTTTTTAGAAAGTTAGAATTTTTTAAACATTGAAAACAAGTAGCACATTTTAAAAGAAGTCCCCATCCTGTATATTTCACTTGTATATCCACCTATACAACACCTTATGTAGGGGCTGGGGATTAGTTATTGTTTAAGAACTTTACAAATAAAGAGTGCTTTACAGCAACAATTAACATTTATAAGGAAAATTTCTCTTTAAAAAGTGCATTTTGAAGCCTCAGACAATAAGAACTACTAGGTAGGAAACCAACTCAAACTTTGCTATGGTTTCGCTGGCTGCCTGCCTGCCTTGCTAGAACACTTCTGAAGGGGCTCTAATGACCACAAGACCACAAAGCAGTGGAAATGCTGCATTTCAGCTGCACCAGAGGGTTAGGACCTCGAGCACCCCACCACAAAGGGAATCTCCCCAGTCACCTACCCATCATAGAGACGCCCAAGGCAAGAGGAGAATGGACTTGAGGAGTAGCCAGCAGATTTACACACTGTGGGAGCCCATATAGAAAAGTAGTAACAGTGCTAATATTTGATTCATAATACATTGACAATATTTTAAAAGAAAATAGTTTGGCTACTATCTTTTCTTAAATACTTCAGTGGCACTAAGGTAACATTATGGAGAAATGTCTTTAAAAAATTAAAAGGAAAGTGTTTTTCAGTTGCTTTAGGCTAACAAAAACATCTTCAACTTCCATTTATTTATTTTTGCTCCCATAAAATTGGTAGATGCTTTTAATTGTTAAATGTTGTACTTAATTATATGCACAGTCTTATTAAACCCTCAAAGTAAGTAATTTTAATGGAAATGTCACTACAATTTCAAGCACAACTCCATATGGTAGGAGGGATACAAGTACCACTCAGTGTTACTGAAAGTGACCTGTACTTACTTTTTTTTTAAAACACTGAAATTAGCTTTTGAAAGTTAATATTGGGGCAGGGCTGGGGGAAATCAACTGTGATGCCACATTCTAATCAGCATTCAAATCAGAGTATGGGGCGAAGGAACACTCACACCAATGAGTACTATATAAGCCTGTGTAGGGATTCATATGCCATATACCCACTTAACTGCGAGAGGAAGGGGAAAGGTTTATAAACAGTGTGTGTTTGGGATACCTTTATATTATGCCAACCCTTACGATGCCCGAACAGTGCACAAAGAAGAAATGCACTAACAACAGATTCACAACAATGCAAGTAGGAGCTTCAAGCCAACTTTGTATACACCACTTCCCTGACCAACACTCTGCATTCTGGGTGCACCTCAGCATCTAGCCTTATATATTTTCAATCACTGTAGTCCTTATGAAAACATTTTCCTTCTAATTAACTGCTGCCCGCAGATTTCCTCACCTGTATCTCAATTTCTCAGCCCTTTTCCACCCGGCCCCCACTCAGAACTCCAAGTGTCATGCTGTCACAACATGAATGGAAGTTTTAAATGTCCCTGAAGCACAGCAAAACATTTCATCACAAGACTTAAAGGCTGCCTTAAAAGTTATCTAAAAGGAGTTAAACTTGACAGGTCTATCTTAGTATGGGGCAGAGCTTAAGCCATCCCTAATGGGCAAGGACAAATGTGTGGAAACAAAGATTGAGGAGACTGGAGTATGTAGAACCACAGTTTGGATAGGGGGTAAGAATCTGAGGTAGCTGTGTTTGTTGTGGTCATGTGGCTGGGAAATTTTGAGGACAGTAGCCAGAATACAGAGATATTTATTGTTGCCAAGGAAAGTATGTTTCCAACTAGAAGATATTCCCTTTTAACTGGATAATGACAATAGCCTGAGGTAATAAACTGTGAGACCTCTGATTCTGAATTGTTTTTCTTTTAGCTGAGTATATGGTTACCATTTAATAAGCAGGAAGGACCCTCAATTTAATCATCTAAGGGCCAATGAAGTTATCTGGTATAGGATGTATGTAACAAATGGCAGAATTTGTCTAAAAATATTTTGGATGTTTGTGAAGAACCTATGAACTACGGATGGCTACTGCAGCAAAAAAAGGCTAAAAAGACTAATTCGAGAAAGAGGTCAAAAAGAAAAGTCAAGTAGTGGATCATTATATGAAGAGGCACCAACCCTTTCTAAAAAGTAAAGTACTAGATGTCACTGTTGCCTAGAATTCTTGCAATTTCAATTAGATACATATTAACCTCCCATTTCAAAGAGCAGTGCAGTGTTCCTATATGCTGTTGAATGACAACCACTTTTCACTCTAGTGGTGAATGAAATAATTCTTCTAGTTTACTTAACTGCAATTGCCTGTGAACTTTAAGTCTTGAGATTTTCATAACTTCTGCTTTAAGTGGCTTTCCAATGCTCAGTTTTCTCTACATTTCTTCTTTGGATCTGAAACTCTGTCCTTGGCCTCAATTCATGTATAACTTTTTCAAAAAGTTTAAGGAAAATCTCTTTGTTTAATTACTGAAGTGTTTAAAAGATGACTTAGTATTTCCCTGCCCTCCATGAAAGGCTATAACAATTGTGATCCTTTTGAGCATGCTCAGAACATTTCCTTTTCTTTTTTCTTAAGCAGAGCCCAATTTTGACAAAACATTTTTGATAGCTGTACCCTTTGTGTAGCAACAGCAATGCCCCTTACAGTATACTGTTGCCCAGCATGGCCTCACCGGTCTAAGGACTGTTGCTGGAATACTTAAGAAGGGAGATTATAAGCATAGGATTGAAATGGTGTGGGTTATGGGCCTGAACATATAGTCATTCCTATGGGGAGTCCCACTGAAGTCATAAGCCTCTTATTTATGCACCTAAATAAGGACTTGGGGCCAACATTTGAAAATGATTGACTAAGGCTTTATTAGGAACACAGAAAAGGAAAAACTTATTTCAAATGTTTCAAAAATTAAATATTTAATTGTCATTCTTAATGCACATGTGCATGGGCAATTTATTTTCTCCATTCCCCCGCTCTCCTTTAACAAAATTAAAAACGGGAAGGAAACAAATGCCAAGTTTCTCAGAATATCATTAAATCACCATTGCACAGACAGGGTTTGACAGTGCAAGCACAAATGCACAGGCATGACTTTACTCACTTGAATAGTCCTGTTAATTCAGTGTATGCAAATTAGCGCCACTAAAATTGTGGAAGATGTTCTCTGAACATGCTCAGAAGTGAGCACATATTTTAAAAAAAACAAACCTATGTTTAAAATATAACATATGAACGATGGCCCTGATCATGCAGTTTGAGCCAGATGGGAGGATCCATGCACCTGTGCAGAACCCCACTGAATCCCCAGGTGCTCCGCCTGGTGCAGGCCCATCTGCTTGGATCTGACTGAAGGATCAAGGCCAATGTATGTATTTTATTTATACATATATGCCTGTTAGAATGACACTAACTTTACATACAACAGTTAACTGACTAGTTAGAGAGCTCTGGAAACCTTGGGGCAAGCAGGGGGGAAGGCAGTGATCTCCTACATAAATCTGAATTACTATTACTGACTTGTAAATGAGTAACAACTCTAATATTCTGTTTGCGCGCCATGAGACTTTAGTCCTGAAACTATATGCCAATGGAAACATTTTAGAAAGTATTTCCTAATTCTATGATTTGCCACAAAGTAGCTGATTTTAAAGCTAACTTGCTGATAATTCTGTCATTGCCAAAGCTGATACAGTAACTACCAAATTCTATTCCCACGATTTTTAAGTATAAGATCAATTTCTCCCCTCAGGCACTAAAAACTTCTTGGAATAATAAAATAAACATTTAAGCTAGAGAAACAGCCAGAAGGTGATTGTTTCAAGAGTAAAACAATAATTCTTTGTGTGTAGTGTGTAACTGACTCAGTGGTAGAAAGGCTGGTTTTTACAGAAATATTCAGGGTTCATGGTCTTCCATGTACATAACTTAGCACTTAATGTCTGATTCTTCTCTCATATAGCTAATAAGAACATCAAGAGTTCCCGTTCATAGGATAAAAAATAGTACAAGAAATAGAACCTTCATACTTCAGGGCATAGGCCGACAAAAACAACTATGAAAAACTTCCTCTAGGGTCAGGTTATTCCATAATGAGGTTTCTTACACCTTTATCTGAAGAGTCTGGGCTGTTCACAGCTAAAAAGACATTATCCTGCATAAGATGGACCAATGCCCTGACTGGAATTGGCAATTCCTATATTCCCACCGGTTTTGGAACACTGTCAACTCAATGACCAGTACAGTTACTTCTGATTTATACCAGTTTGAGAGGGGAATCAGGCCCTACCTTCTCAAAACTCTATATAAATGTTAAAATGGGTGTGAATTATCATTCCCAATTTACACCTGGGAAAATAGGCACACAAGTTAAATGACTTACCTAAATTCTTGTAATGATACCATACAACAGAGTAAGTAACACCCTGTTAAACAGAAATGTCTGGTGATTAAATTCCTGTATAATGTCTCTTTAAACAAAAGCTACCTGTTGTAATTATTATTTTGTTTCTGATATTTACCTGGCAAAGATTTGTAAACTTTTTAAAACTAACTAAATAAATGGCTTAAAAATGACTTGCCTAAGTGTCAAAATCAGGATTAGAACTCAGGAGGTTCTCACTCCTAGTCCTACACTCATTCCACTAGACACACTGTCATGTTTACTGCACTCATTGAAGGCAGACTCTGCAAAACTCTAGAGTCATTTAAAAATAAATTCATTCATAATGTACAACTTGGCAGGCTCTCTAAGACACTGACATAGTGATGTGAATATTTTAAATAAATCATCTCACATTTAAATGCTTGACGCAGCAATACCAAGTTTTACAGGGGTTAGAATATGTGGCCCTGATCCCTCATGGCCCTGCACCTTGTGAAGTTGTTTACACCAATGCACAGCAGATGAAAACCATTCTGATTTGGTAGAATACTACACCCACTTGCAATGGTGTAAATGAATCCAAGGTGCAGGATAAGAGAATCCGGCCCTGTATGTATAATGGGGGTCTAACTTTTTTGTAGTAGAAGTGAGAGGAGCTTCTTATTTCATTCTCGTTAGGTGCAGTATGATCATTTTCATCTATTAGAAGTTATTGCTGTTATAAGTTCCAGATGTGCCAGGCTCCTCAATTCCCAGGTTGAGATTTCGAACCACAAAACGTCAAGTGCACAGCAGTAAACAGTGTCCTGGGCAGATGATAAAAGCTATTCCTAAAATCAAAGACACAAGGACGTTGTGGCAGGAAATTCAAACAGGGGCGATGACACCACGAAGGGCTGTCCAGTGGCAAAACCTCCCCTGGCGAATTGTCTCCCTCTCTCTTTTGGAAACCAAGCCGCGCAGGTAGTTGTCACACGGAGGCGGGACCCTCCCAGTCTGAGCGCAGCTCAAAGCGGAGAGAAGATTAGCTGGCTTGACCTGCCCATCACCTCCCCTTTCCCGCGGCCCCATTTGCCTGGGGGGGGCGGAGGGATGATGTGATCCGGGGGCCGCGATGCCAAAAGCCGCCGGGAAAGGTGACACCCCCCCCCTCCCACCCCCCAGGTGCGCGGCAGGCGGTCAGGGCGCGGGGCCGGGGGCTGAACCTCACCACACGTTCCTCCCCGCAGGCAGGCACCACAAAACCCTACCCCCGCCGCCAGCGGCCTGCGCCGCCCGCCCCCTCCGCGCCGGGGAGCCGCAGCCAGCGGGCGGGCTGGGGAGGGGAGAGGAGAGGGGGGGGGCGCCCCTGTCCCCCCGCCCCCCCCGCGCAGGGGGCGATTTGTTTTTAACCGGTCCGGCCTTCAACCGACCCTCCCTCCCCGCCCCGCCCCGCCCCGCCCGGCCTCACCTGCCAGCGCCAGGATCTGGGCCTTGTGCAGCAGCAGGCGGTCGCCCCAGTCGCCGGAGCCCTCGTCCTCGTCCTCCGCCTCGCGCGGGTTGCGGTACACCGTGTACACCTTCTGGTTGTCGAAGTCGAGGCGGGACGTGGGGCTGAAGTCCCGCACGCACGAGACGGGCAGCGCATAGCAGACGTTGTCCTCCAGGAACCGCACAAAGGCGTACATGGCGCGCGCGGGGGGGGGCGGCGGCGGCGGCGCCGGGCCCCTCGCCGCCTGCACTGTTATTGTTCCTGAAAGCGCGCCTCGGCGCTCGGCTGAGCGCGCCTGGGCGCCCCGCCGCTGGGGCCGAGCGAGCGAGCGGGCGGGCGGGCCCGGGCTCCAGGCAGACCGGAGCAATCCAACGCAGAGCGGAGGCAAGCCCGGCTGGAGCGCGGCGCTCGCTCCCCGCGAAGGGCTGCGGCGCGAGCCGAGCCAGGGCGCTCCAGCCTGCCCCAGTTGCCGCTCCGCGTGCATGGCCGCCGCCTCTGCCCCACGGAGCGCCCAGCTCACGCCTCCTTCGGGGAGAGCGGTGCGTGAAAACCCCGGCCGCACGGCCGCCCCTGGGTAGTGCGGACTGACTCCCGGTGCTGGCCCATGGCGAGGAGTCCCACCCGGGCCTGCAGAAGAGCTCGGGGTGGCTCCAAAGCCTGTCTCTCGCACCAACATAAAGGGGTCCGATAAACATGCTACCTCGTCCAGCTCGTCTCTGCTGAGACTCGGTTATGAACGATTTATGTTACACTCAATATTGGGGCTTAGTTAGGCCCCTGAAGAGGATTCCCCCAAAGTCAGTGGTTGCTCCCCAGGATTAAGAACAATCCATCACAACATTAATTTGGACTCAATGGAAAAACAGAGTTTACATTTAAGGTCTGTTTTTCTCAGAGCTGAGGGTACTTAATTCCCCGTCTTCACATGGAATCAGGGACAGTCAAGTCTGTTTGAATATCAAGCCTTTAAACCTAGGCTCTGTAACCTAGTTTCAGGAATTTGCTTGTGTTATTTATCTCCTGTTTTGGCCCAGAGAAGGGGGCTAATGGGAGAGGGTCTTCTCTTCTCCTCTCCTGGAAGAGTAGGACCTGGCTGACTGCAGCTGAAAAGCCTCCCCCCGCTGCCTGAGCCAAGATGATACAACTGTGTGCCCTAGGCAGGAACTAGGAGCAGTGGCCCCTGCCCACAGTAACAAACAGTGGAGATAAATTACCAAAATTCCTAGCAGCCAAATAGGCAGAACATACCCTACCATAATCACACGGCAAACCTAATGATACTATTCTATTTACCTTTTTTTTTTTTTTTTTGGCTCCCAAGTCCCTCGAAGATGGAGACACCTTCCTATCCTACAGCATTGCCCATTGGTTATGGGTAGAAAAACCCATGGCCCCTGCTGACTCCTTATCAAAGGTGAAATGAGCTACTCAGAGAAAACACAGGGGGACTACCAAGTCTCCTCCTCCAAAGAGGACAGCAAGATGGAGAGGGGTTGTGTGAAATCAAAGGGCTGAAAGACTTTCTGGCGTCTACCATAGGTTTGGAAAAGATCCGAGCTTCTGGATACTTATCCAAAGTGAACTGTGAATATTTTGCAGTTCACGCCCATGTGATGTGTTCACTTGCATGCTCTCTAGGTGGTACTCCCCTCC
Source organism: Lepidochelys kempii (assembly GCF_965140285.1). NCBI lineage: Eukaryota > Metazoa > Chordata > Testudines > Cheloniidae > Lepidochelys > Lepidochelys kempii. The sequence continues at coordinate 99,871,853 of NC_136387.1, read as the reverse complement.
ATTTTAGAAGCGGGCCAAGAATTATTTCAAGTGGATTATATTCAGTTCTGAGAGTCATCTGTGAATAGGAATAACTTGAGAAGTTTAACATGCAGCATATGAATCCTAAAAACAAGGGACACTAGTTTTTAGTCTTACAAAATGCAACACAAATATAACCAAACAAAGACAACCATGGTAGAAATTTTGTCCATATCTATATAAAGTACATAAAAAGACCAGGAATAAACTTAACAGACAATGAAGACATATCAAACTGATAGCTACATGCATTTTATTTTTACAACAGCTGTAAACTTCCCGTATACTAATGGGAGATTTATTACTTGAATGTGGACAAAGTCTTCTGTATCCTCCATTTAAGGTTTGGGATTTCAAATGCCACTACTTTATATTAACAAGCAGTGGAGCATCACCAGGCTGGTGTGTAATTTAATGTCAAATTAAGTCCACTAAAAGGCATAAATGAGAAATATAATCTAGCATTTGGGCTGCAAGGGAAATGAAATCTCAACAAAGATTGTGTTGCTGATCAAACAATAACAGCTGCTGTAGTGATTGTATCTCGTTACAATAGAAGTAGGAAGAGCTGCAGAAATAAACAACAGGACAAATTGATGCTTGGTGTTATTCCACTGGCTTCATTGGGGTACACCAAGGAGAAATTTGTCCCACACAGTTCAGTGGCTTGTGAAGGATTCGGTACACTGAATCTTATTGGGATTGTATGTCCATTGCAGCTGAAATCTATTTGAAATATCAACTACTACTGGACAGGGAAAGAAAAAAGGAGGAAAATGGAGAGGTAGTAGGTAACAGGAGGAAAGAAATTGGAGATATGGGAAAGGGGATAATAGGGTTGAGTATTGGGAATAAAATTAAATGTCAGGAAGGCCTGGACAATTTGTCCTAAGGTAGGAAAACTGAAAGAAACCATGAAAATAGGTAAAAAGGATAACACTTCACATTTCCATTAGCATTAGAGCAACTTTTAGAGTCCATTGGTCTTAGAAACATTTTAAAGAGACTATAAGCTGCAACATTTTACACTCCAAGGTCCAATTATGGCACAGGCTGCATAAATACATCGAAGAGAAATCCCCTGGTTGGCAGCAGAAATGGTTTCAAACCCTTTGGAAAAAGAAAAGGAGTACTTGTGGCACCTTAGCGACTAACAAATTTATTTGAAAGCTTATGCTCAAATAAATTTGTTAGTCTCTAAGGTGCCACAAGTACTCCTTTTCTTTTTGCGGATACAGACTAACACGGATGCTACTCTGAAACCCTTTGGAGAGGCTGCTCCACAATCCTCTGTAGACAGAGGGGCATTCCAAGTGACAGAATCAAGATGATGGGCTGCATGTTTACACATCCACCTGGTCCCAACCACATACATTATACCAGTAGAAGACATTATACTACTAAATAATTATTCTCCTAAAGGAAATGGATACTTTGCATTTCTGTTCCTTCTAGGAGGAAGATGGTTATTGGGCTCGATGCAGGAATTATTGGGTGAAATGCTGTTGTCTGTATTATGCAGAAGATCAAACTATGGTAGATCATCATAATGACCTTAAAAGTCAATGAACAATCTGCATTAGATAAGGTGAAGAATTAGCTGAATAGAGGAATCACTTAGAGACAGAATACAGAAGTGCATCAGTCCTCCTTTTATTGTGCCTCTGTGCACCAGTTTCATACTGGATATAAATCTCCATAGAGGCCAGAGTTTGGCCACTGCTATTTTAGAAGGATAAAATCTCAGCATAAAGCTTACAGATGTTCCATTGTCCTTGAAAGGGCATGGTTTTTAAACTCTTAGAAGGGAGCAACTGGTTTCTCACTATAAGTGAGATTTTCAACTTCCAACAAATTCATCCCTTTGTCTTAATTATGTACTTCTTTAGAATGACTGTCTGCTGAAAAACACTGTTGCATTGTTAAAATAAAAAATGAACCCACAGATCAAAAAGTCTTACTCCAAGAGTCAGGAAACCACAAAGTCCCAGCCCTTCTGGAACTTGTGAACTGTTATTTCCTGGAACTCTTTATACCTGTATTTTACTGCTGTTAATTCTGCTGAAGCATTAAAGCCAAAGATAGAGTCTGCTGTTCTGATGTGCATACCATGTGTTTCACTTAAGGATGCATGATGAAAAGTCAATAGTACTAAGCAAACAATAGTAACCCAGGCATCCAAATCTCTTTTTGCCAACAAAGCAATGAAATCAGGCTCAGTCAGGTGATCTCCATGTTCAGTGCCAAACCACATATCAAGGGAGGCTATATTGATCTCTTGTCTCCTGGTGAAGACATCCACATTTACCTTCAGCACCCAAGAGAAACCTGACTTCTCACTGATAACCAATAGACCTGGAATATCCTTTTCAGGCTTCAAAATGAGGGTTGGAGACCCTGGATTGCCCAGGGTACATCACAAATTTAAAATGTGTTTTGGAGTGCTATGTTTTTGTGTTGCCTTCTTGTAAATTTTGTAATTTTACTTATATTCCAAGCAATCAAACTTTCAAACACTGAATGACCCTTCAACAGCAGGTTCACCTACAGTTCTGCAAACAGTGTGACTCTCTAAAATGTGCCTTCCATACTGAAAGCTAATTCTGCAATTCCAGAGGGAAGAGACACTAAAGATTACATCATAGATTATAACACTTCCTTTCTCTCTACACCAATGGTATGGCTGAACATACTTTAGCTATCACCATATTTTAATGACATTTCACATTCAGAAGGACTCAAAAATAATTATACACAAGAACCAGACAATCCCAAGTTGTGTGTGCACGCACGCACATACAATCCACTGATGTGCTGGTTAACTTTTATTATTAAAGATACGATTGCTAAACGTGTTCTGGTCTTAAATTATCCTGCCTTTTGATACATGGCACATATCACAGCATCTCTTTTTTAATCTAGGAATGTAACAATAAAAGCTGCTTAATTCCACATGTAAATGAATCCTCCTCCTGTAAAGGTCACAGACATTGTTAGCCCAAGGGAGTAGAACTAAGGTTTCCTGAGAGCTACTCCCAGCTCAAACATTTAAATAGTTGGGGGCATTTTTTGATCACACTATAGCTGGATAGGAGGTCACCATAACACCTGATAAAAAATACAAAAAACCTGAAATCCAGTCCCCATGGACCAGAGAAAAAGAGAAGCATCTGTATGTGTACACTTACAATTTCAAGGAACTTCAGATACCATGGTAATGGATGCTATATAAAAGACCTAGATTAGATAGGTAAATCCCTGAGATTTAGGCCTTCAAAATCCACTATATCCCCAGATCCGTCCCACCAGAGGAGGCAGTGCACTGCTGCAGGGATACTCAGCAACCAACACCTCCGGAAGAAGAGTGATCTAATCTTAAGTGAGGTTTAGGGTAATACCCGTCAATCAGCTTTTAAATTAAGTCCTTTGGCAGTTGAAGTTCTGTGCTTGCATCTTGGCAGTAATTTTGACAGAATATCCATTCAAATTAATGAAAGTTTTAAAAAAACCACTCTTGATCCATCCGCTCAGGAGATGTTTATGTCCTGGAGGCAGCTGGTATATTCTGTAGCATTAAAAAGGGATGATTAAGCAATAATGCCCAGTGCAGAGGGCACTTCCTGGCTGCTAATGACGATCTGCATGAGTTGAGGGCCAGAGGTAAAAGCAGCTAATCATTAATTGCCAAGAAATGCCTGACCTGGAGGTCATCATTTCTATCAGACATTATGAAAATATAAAACATCAAGAAAACGTTTACTTGTGAGTTGGAAAACTGAGTCTCTTACAGAGCAAGCAATATCCATGGCAACATAGCTGAACTTCTAATTTTTCAATCCTTCACAGAGTAAGAGGTGGTCTAGGTGACCCCAGAGGCCTTTTCCATGCTACAAACGTCCTAGGAACTAATGGTGAAGTAACCAACAGGAAAGAAGAACTTGTTCTTCAAGGTGCCTTGTGCATAGTCTCCCACTTGCAGGATCTCTCTCTGGTACCACAGGACTTAAGGAACCTTCCTGAAAGCAGTGCCTTGATTTGTTTTTTCTAAACCAGACTTAGACTTTTCACCATTGCAGAAACTAGATTCCTCCAGACCTTCAATATCAAGAGGTCTTTTTAATTTTTATATGGCTCGAACTAAGGCCTTTTATAGTCTTTGGGCATTAATGTAAAGGGAATGTCATTTCTACTCAGTGCCTGTGATAATGCACCGAGTCCTGCTCTGCTTTAGCTAGGGTGACAGTACCTGAGGGCTTTAGGGCTAAGGCAGCACAAGTAGCCTATCTTCATAGTGTTTCCATTTTAGATATCTGGATGGCTGCTACTTGGAGTTCTCCTCACACATTGACACAGCGCTGTTATCTCTTGACTTGGCAGCTAAATCTGATTTGAAAATTTCCATTCTGCAATCCTTTTTTTACACAGAAATCCTTAACCCACCCTCTTAGGGGTTGTACTACTTGCTGGATTCACACAAGTGGGAATACATATAGACAAAAGAGAGGTTACAAACTAACTGCAGCAAAGAGTCCTGTGGCACCTTATAGACTAACAGAAGTATTGGAGCATAAGCTTTCGTGGGTGAATACCCACTTCGTCGGATGCATGTAGTGGAAATTTCCAGAGGCAGATAAAAATATGCAAGCAAGAATCAGGCTAGGGATAATGAGGTTAGTTCAATCAGGGAGGATGAGGCCCTCTTCTAGCAGTTGAGGTGTGAACACGGTTACCTCAATTTCCCTAGAAACCAACCCAGGGTTACACTTATACAGTTTTATTACAATGGCACTGTTAAGGGGGAGGGTAGGGGGGTCACACTCTCACACTCACACTCCCAGGACAGGCCCGGCACTGGAGATGTCAGGATTCTTCAAGGTAAGTGTTCCACAGTGCAGCGATGGACGGTGTGATGAAGGTAAGTCTTCCCGAGGCACGATGGAATGCAACACAGCAAACCACTGGCCAGGCAGTCCAGGCGAAGGGCCTTTACGGGAGGTACAAGCTTGTGAGTGCACTTCTGAGCACATGGCCCCTTCCCCTCATGGCTTGCAACTAGAGATGACTTGGCTGCATCTGGTTGGTCACACTCCACCTCAGACAGTGTCCATGCACTGGGGGTGTGAGCGCTGCCTAATCAGAGAGTCATGACCTGCGAGTAGAGATGACCTGGCTGTGTCTGGTTGGTCACACTCCACCTCAGCCAGTGTCCATGCATTGGGTGTGTGACTGCTGCCTAATTAGAGTCCCAGATACCTTGTCTACCTGGGAGCTCTTCTGATCTTCCAGCTGTTCAACCAGCCTATTCATTCCACAAGCATTTCAGAAGGGAGGAGGAGGGGGAAAGCCATTTCACAGGTATTCAAAGAGGGAGAGGAGACAAAAAGGAGGGGGCGGGGACTGTAACTGAAAAGGTTACAAAACTTAAAAGGCTATGCTAACAATAACTGAAGTTACAACATCTGCAAAAACGTTGCAGAACTTAATGATACAAGTTACAGATCTTACAATTGCACTTGAGCGGAGGCTTTACATAAAAACACCAAGGGTTGAGAAACTGCTTTTGTAGTTGGCAAGCCATTCACAGTCTTTGTTTAATCCTGAGCTGATGGTGTCAAATTTGCAAATGAACTGAAGCTCAGCAAAAAGAAAAGGAGCACTTGTGGCACCTTAGAGACGAACAAATTTATTTGAGCATAAGCTTTTGTGAGCTACAGCTCACTTCATCGGATGCATTCAGTAGAAAATACAGTTTCTCTTTAAAATCTGGTCCTCTAACGCCCCTACTCTACTTGCGCTATATTGATGACATCGTCATCATCTGGACCCATGGAAAAAAAGCCCTTGAGGAATTCCACCATGATTTCAACAATTTCCATCCCACCATCAACCTCAGCCTGGTCCAGTCCACACAAGAGATCCACTTCCTGGACACTACAGTGCTAATAAACAATGGTCACATAAACACCACCCTATACCGGAAACCTACTGACAGCTATTCCTACTTACATGGCTCCAGCTTTCACCCTGACCACACCACACGATCCATCGTCTACAGCCAAGCTCTGCGATACAACCGCATTTGCGCCAACCCCTCAGACAGAGACAAACACCTACAAGATCTTTATCAAGCATTCTTACAACTACAATACCCACCTGCTGAAGTGAAGAAACAAATTGACAGAGCCAGAAGAGTTCCCAGAAGTCACCTACTACAGGACAGGCCTAACAAAGAAAATAACAGAACGCCACTAGCCGTCACCTTCAGCCCCCAACTAAAACTCCTCAAACGCATTATTGAGGATCTACAACCTATCCTGAAGGATGACCCAACACTCTCAAAAAGAAAAGGAGTACTTGTGGCACCTTAGAGACTAACCAATTTATTTGAGCATAAGCTTTCATGAGCTACAGCTCACTTCATCAGATGCACTCTCACAAATCTTGGGAGACAGGCCAGTCCTTGCCTACAGACAGCCCCCCAACCTGAACCAAATACTCACCAACAACCACATACCACACAACAGAACCACTAAACCAGGAACCTATCCTTGCAACAAAGCCTGTTGCCAACTGTGCCCACATATCTATTCAGGGGACACCATCACAGGGCCTAATAACATCAGCCACACTATCAGAGGCTTGTTCACCAGCACATCCACCAATGTGATATATGCCATCATGTGCCAACAATGCCCCTCTGCCATGTACATTGGTCAAACTGGACAGTCTCTATGCAAAAGAATAAATGGACACAAATCAGATGTCAAGAATTATAACATTCATAAACCAGTCGGAGAACACTTCAATCTCTCTGGTCACGCAATTACATACATGAAGGTCGCTATCTTACAACAAAAAAACTTCAAATCCAGACTCCAGCGAGAAACTGCTGAATTGGAATTCATTTGCAAATTGGATACTATTAATTTAGGCTTAAATAGAGACTGGGAGTGGCTAAGTCATTATGCAAGGTAGCCTATTTCCCCTTGTTTTTTCCTACTCCCCCCTCCCCCAAGACGTGCTGGTTAAACTTGGATTTATGCTGGAAATGGCCCACCTTGATTATCATACACATTGTAAGGAGAGTGGTCAGTTTGGATAAGCTATTACCAGCAGGAGAGTGAGTTTGTGTGTGTGTGTTGGGGGGGGGGGGGTAAGAAAACCTGGATTTGTGCTGGAAATGGCCCACCTTGATTATCATACACATTGTAAAGAGAGTGGTCACTTTGGATAAGCTATTACCAGCAGGAGAGTGGGGTGGGAGGAGGTATTGTTTCATGGTCTCTGTGTATATAATGTCTTCTGCAGTTTCCACAGTATGCATCCGATGAAGTGAGCTGTAGCTCACGAAAGCTTATGCTCAAATAAATTGGTTAGTCTCTAAGGTGCCACAAGTACTCCTTTTCTTTTTGCGAATACAGACTAACACGGCTGTTACTCTGAAACTTGCTGCAGGATGGCTACCTTTAAATCTGCTATTGTGTGTCAAGGAAGGTTGAAGTGTTCTCCTACAGGTTTTTGTATATTGCCATTCCTAATATATGATTTGTGTCCATTTATCCTTTTATGTAGGGACTGTCCAGTTTGGCCAATGTAGATACCAGAGGGTCATTGCCGGCACATGATGGCATATATTACATTGGTGGACATGCAGGTGAATGAACCAGTCATGGTGTGGCTGATCTGGTTAGGTCCTGTGATGGTGTTGCTGGTGTAGATATGTGGGCAGAATTGGCATCAAGGTTTGTTGCATGGATTGGTTCCTGAGTTAGAGTTACTATGGTGCGGTGTGTAGTTGCTGGTGAGAATATGCTTCAGGTTGGCGGGTTGTCTGTGGGCGAGGACTGGCTTGCCTCCCAAGGCCTGTGAAAGTGAGGGATCGTTGTTCAGGATGGGTTGTAGACCACTGATGATGCGTTGGAGAGGTTTTAGCTGAGGACTGTATGTGATGGCCAGTGGAGTTCTGTTGGTTTTTTTCTTGGGCTTGTCTTGCAGCAGGAGGCTTCTGGGTACATGTCTGGCTCTGTTGATCTGTTTCCTTATTTCCTCATGTGAGTATCATAGTTTTGAGAATGATTGGTGAAGATCTTGTAGGTATTGGTCTCTGTCTGAGGGGTTGGAGCAAATGCGGTTGTACCTCAGCGCTTGGCTGTAGACAATGGATCATGTGGTGTGTTCGGGATGGAAGCTGGAGACATGAAGGTAGGCATAGCGGTTGGTGGATTTTCAGTATCGGGTGGTGTTAACTTGACCATCACTTATTTGCACCGTGGTGTCTAGGAAGTGGACCTCCCGTGTAGATTGGTCCAGGCTGAGGTTGATGGTGGGGTGGAACTGCAGTTCTTCCAACACAATATCTCTGCATATTCACATTACCTGTCTGCCTTTCAGTCTTCTTGGAGTTCTGATCTCAGTCATAGGACTCTTGGGTTTAGATGGGCACCATGTAAACTCTTAGTCCCAGCTCTGAACAGCCAGTGCTGCAAAGCAGTGCTCACACAGTTCCATTAAGCACTACTTTTCTACAAGGTTCTTGAAGCTCAACAATATCAGGGAGAGTATTTCTCAAATGCAAATAAAGACAAACTCAAAACTTTCTTTTCATATCTCAATACTATAACAGGCTTAAAACTGGCTGTATTTCAAAATAAGCCAGTTCCTACTAAATATTTCATTAACAACTAGTATCAGCATCTTTACAGTTAAAGGACCCAGGGTTTTCTACCTGGTATAAGGATCATTACCACAATAGGCCTAATGATATCTTTGAAGAGTCTTAACTCATATATGAACATATGTGTGCACTACATTTCTTTGGAAGGCCTAAGGGAGGTAACATGAAATAGGGATAAGTCTCTGGAATATTTTAGGAAGATGTCTTTTCCTGTAGTCTGTATTACTTTTTAATAGAATTTAATCATAAAAATGTCTTTACACTCCTAGCACCATCCATCCAAGCTTCTGAATATCTGAACACACTTTACAAACATGAAATGAATTTAGTCTCAACACCCTTGTGAGGCAATTCCTTACAGATTTAGGAAACTGCGACATGAAGCTATTAAATGTCAATGTCACATACATTAGGAAGGCGCCATAAATAGTTTACAAGTTCACTCATCCTTAGGCACCCCCTCATGGACAGGTGTGGCATAGCAGCTGGTCACTCCGCTCCAATGGTTCCTCTTCCAGTGACTTGGCCCTCTGGCTAGGTCACCATCCTGAGCCCACCCCTTCTGGGGTCACAGCTGTCCAAACTGAAACTACTCAAAATGTCTTCAGAAATCTTTCTTCCTCTCTGGGGCTCCTCCCCAACCTGTCTTTGGCGCAGCCTGTAGTCCTCTTGCTAAACTCTGTAAAACTTGTGGTGGGCTTCTATGCCCCTTCATTGGGTCCAACAGGGGAACATAATCCCATCCTCTACTCCAGGTTCCCTCCAGGACCACGTATTGAACAGCTAGGTCTCCTCTGTTACACACACAACAGTTTTCCCTGGACCACTTTCTACCCAGCCTTTTAAGTTACCCTCTGCATCTCTCAGTTTGTTCCCTGTTGGGTATGAGAGTCTCTGAGCTTTGCTTACACTCTGAGCTTTCTTTTTGGCTGTCTTTCCAAACCTTTCCCCAGCTAGGCTTTATCACCACGCAAGCCTGGCTCTTGTTCCCATTACTGCTGCCACCTTCTGCTCTTTACGGGGAATTGCCTGATTCCCTGTAGGTAGGGCTCAGTTTGTAACCAGGTTGTCTTAGCCCCAGGCTCCCCCACTCAGGGGGCAAGCCACCTTATTACACTATGCCTCCCACCTTTCCTCTCTGTACCTTAACCACATGACCTCTTCCTTTGCAGGCTTCTGCCTGATCTGACTACGTAGGTGATTCAAAAGCACAGCTCCTTTCTCTCAGGCCAGAAAAACTGGAAAGAGTAACTCCCACCCATCACTGCCAAGGAACCTGTAGCAGTGCATGGCAGGGCCCCCTTAGCTCCTGCCTCTGCTAGGTCCACAAAGTCACTCTGAGACCCTGGGGCTAGTAACCACAAATGGAGTTTATTTACAGGCTTGTTCCCACCACCCTTTCACCATGTACAGTTGGCCCTTCACCATCTGCAGGCAGAAGGGGAAAAAGAGCTGCTTCTACTCCCTGCCTTTTCCCTTTCTTTCAGCTCCCCCTTCATTGCCTTCCCTGGAGGCTTTTATACAGCCTCAGGCTAATTAGGTGACAGCTGTCTCTGCTTCCCCAGTTAGGGCCAGGTTATCTCCAGCCAGCTCTACTTTATTCCTTTAAATGGGAGCTGGCATGACAGAGATTAATTAGCAACCCTTTGCCCAGCACCCTGTCACAGAACCCCGAAGATTTGTCTACAGTAGGATCCAAATTGAAATTTTAGAACAATCCCTATGAGGCCTTTGGGGAGCAGCAGGTGGCTTCCTAAATGATAAAGGAAGGCCTCAACTATCCCTGCTCTATTTATACAGCATGGGGTTTCTCCCAGCAGAGAAACTGCGATCCGGAGTTGCCAGCCCAAAAGGATTCTGAGCTCTAAAGGGGAGTGACACTTTATCACACCTTCAAATAAAAGCCCAAACAACCTCTACTGTGGCATTTAACATTCTGTGGCGACTGAATAATTTTGGGGTAAAGAGGAATCGTATGGAGAAGCGCCTCACATCAAATTAGTTCACAAAGTATGGAGCATCTTCCTCGTGTTCAAGGCTGATAGCATTCCATGGGGATTGTTGTATCTGGAAGCGTGCCAGCTCAAATGGACCCAATCTTGCCACATCATCAATTTATTTAAGGGTATATTTGTGTAAAACAAAATGTGCAGCATTTCATAACTAAAAGTGCTAGAGTTGTGCAAAACTGTCATGCTGGTAAAGTCAATAGGACTACTTACAAGAATAATATTCACTGGCAAGAGTTGGATTGCCACCACTGGGCCCTTCATAGGCCCCCATGTATTTCTCCATAATAAAATAGTTCTGCTTTTATTTTTAATTTTAAGAAACAGATAACCTAAAAACACCTTTGAGGAAGTGTAGGATTTTTTTTTTTTTTACAAAGGCCAAATTTTCAGTTTGAGATTTCCTTTAAGTACGTTTTTAACATTAATTTGTTTAATAATGTATGCATCATTAATGTTAAAATCGTACTTAAAGGAAATTTCAAACTGAAAATTTGGCCTTTGTAAAAAAAAAAAATCCTACACTTCCTCAAAGGTGTTCATGCATGGAATGTCATAGAAAGTTTAGTATATTTTTATGCAAATACAGCTGTGCAAACTAATAACTGAAATCTGCATTTTTTTCACATTTGCAGCATATTATACACATTTGTAATCTTTACTGTTTGTAACTTACATTAGCTTCTCTTATCCATAAAACAAAGCTCAGGTTATATTGCCTGCTGCTTAAATTTTTCTGCAAACATCAAAGCTGGACATTTAAATAAGCAACTTAATGCATATATTTTTATTCAGTTCCATATTCTGAGCTCTTGGCTGGAACAAGTATTCTGCAAGATAACTGCATAGAAACATACCATTCAGAATATGAATTGGAATATTCTTTCAATATTCTTTTCAAGGGGGATGATGTGATATTGAGATTAGGTTCTGCATATAATCAAATTTGATGTCTGTACTCATATACTTGTATAACTATTCCTTTATAAAATTTGTATGCAAAAACCCAGCAAACAAATATTTTTGAACATACATGGTGGGCAGCTACTACATACTCCAATCCAATGGAAAAATGGTGTCAGTGAAAATAAGGGACTATCAGGTGCACTGCAAGCCACTGAGTTTGTTAAATTCGTCATAACTATTGTCATTATTTTGAGGAAAGAAAATACTGTAGAACCAGTCTTTCCACAACTGCTAAAAGTGTAAGCAGAGGTTATATCCAGTACCTACATTCAATCTAGGTTTACAGGTTGATTCCTCTTGAGCTGTAAAGATTTACATAATCCTTACAATGGTCTGATATATAGATATCTTCCTGATTACCTACATTTTCTAAATTTCCTCACTATACATTTAAGATGTAAATAGCTGATAATAATATAGAGGAATGGGTGAGATGATGTGAGATAATGCCCATTAAATAAAGGAAGATGTTACAACTGGTGTGTGTGACGGTATTTAAGGAGTGCAAACGTGTATTATGCAAACACTGCAGGATAGTATACTTTGTTTTATATTGAACTGTTTTGGATACTTTTGTTCACTTGTATCTATTTGGAGATTTATTGAGGAATAGAAACAGAGTACTATGGGAGCTCTGCAGGACTTTGGTTATAATAGCTAGCTGCTTAGAAGTTGCGCTAATAAGGTTTGTAAGTGTTATGTTTCAAGTGAATTTTTCATTGATGAAAGGCATGGATTGGCATACCTCTCACGCACAGATAGGGCCCTTCCAAATTCATGGTCCATTATAGTCAATTTCACAGCCACAGGATTTGAAAATTGGTCAATTTCACATTTTCAGATGTAAATCTGAAATTTCACAGTGCTGTAACTGTGGGGATCCCAACCCAAAAGGGGATGGGGGAGAGGGGGTCACAAATCTGTTGTAGGGAGGTCATGGGATTGCCATCTTTACTCCTGTGCTGCCTTCAGGGCTGGACTGAGTGGGGAGGAGGGGTTGCAGAGCTATCTGCAGCGGGGAGAAATACCCAAGAGCAGCCCTGCAGGGATAGAGCAAGTCCTGTCCTGCCCTGCCCCAGCCCTGCCCATCCTAGCAGCTAGGAGCCCCGTTTGCTGGGGTGCTCCTAGGAACAAGGAGAGAGGGGACCCACATCCACAAGCCCCTTCAGCTGCAGGAACTTCTGAGGCTGCTGCCCAGTCCCAGAGCATCCTGCAGCAGGGGGAGGCATCCAGAGGTGGGTCATAGAATCATAGAATATCAGGGTTGGAAGGGACCCCAGAAGGTCATCTAGTCCAACCCCCTGCTCGAAGCAGGACCAAGTCCCAGTTAAATCATCCCAGCCAGGGCTTTATCAAGCCTGACCTTAAAAACCTCTAAGGAAGGAGATTCTACCACCTCCCTAGGTAACGCATTCCAGTGTTTCACCACCCTCTTAGTGAAAAAGTTTTTCCTAATATCCAATCTAAACCTCCCCCACTGCAACTTGAGACCATTACTCCTAGTTCTGTCATCTGCTACCATTGAGAACAGTCTAGAGCCATCCTCTTTGGAACCCCCTTTCTGGTAGTTGAAAGCAGCTATCAAATCCCCCCTCATTCTTCTCTTCTGCAGGCTAAACAATCCCAGCTCCCTCAGCCTCTCCTCATAAGTCATGTGTTCCATGAGACCTTTTCTTTAGCATCCAGATTTGAAGATTTTGGCCCTACAGATTTATTATGCGCAATTATCTCTAGGCAATAAAAAAAAATTCCATAGTTTAACCTTTTGGATGATATATAAATACCCACATAGACATCCCTAAAAGGCATTTGTCTGACAATCTGGAAAGTGCCAACATTATAAATGGTCAAAAATTCAACAGTCTGCTAAACTATACAATCAGAAGGAAAACAATTCATATTCCATTTGGACTGAAAGAGCAGCAGAATTTCAATTTCCTGGATGGGACAAGGACTTCCAAATCAGATGCTAACTGACTCCAGTAACCACCACCTATGGAGCACAGTCAGGTATTACTGTGGGAATTAGACCACACAGATCAGCATCAGATGATCACAAGCAATTGTAAGTCAACAAGACAAGCTGAAGACATTTTGGCAATATTCTTAAACTGGTGGAATGTAGATTTAATGACAATAATGACCTGGGATTAATACATTAGACCAAAATCTAACAAAAACCGAATGTGTCCAGATCTCACAAGCAATTGTTCTCTTTCAGTTGTGTAGTTGTAGTGTGCCTATGATTGTGGCATTTAAAAAATATTTAAAGCAGAAATTAGCCCCCCAAATTGCATTATCCACCCCTCTCAGATTTTGACATTTGAGTGTGTGGGTTTGGCTTTTTGTTTTTATTTTAATCCTTCTGATTACCTCAGTGGAAGAGCTTTGGATCATTCATCCAGCATTAGTAGAGCTGGTGGACATTTGGCCAAAAAAAATGATCCTCTCCAAAAGTGAGCTTGTCATTTGTGCGTGTGTGTAAAATGGTCTTTGACTGAACTTTGACACAATATTTTGAACCAGTCATTTTCATTGTCAATTGTAATTTGAAACAAAATTAAAATTGTTGTTAGTATCAAATCACATATTTTGGTTTGTTTTTTTATTTTTGTTTTGAGTTTCAGTTTGCCCCACCAGCACCACCCTCTCATTCTTTACTTCCTCCTCTACTGGAAAAAGTCTGAAAAAGTGAGAAGAAAACTCCCCCCACATTTTTTTACTTTTTTCACCTGGAACCATATGGGGGTGGGAGAAAAACTTCTAAAAACTTCTCACTTCTAAAAACTTCCTACACATTTCCAGTTGACAAAAGTAGACGTGTTTTTTAATCAACTTTCTCAAACTTTTTCTACAACTTTTTCCAGATGGAAAAGTATTTTTTTTACAAAAGCATTTCACTCAACTTCTTCCAGTGGGGCAGAGAGTGAGCGAAGGAGGAGGAGGTGAAGGGTGAAGGGAAGAAATTCAAAAATCCCAAACCTGAAAACCAAAATGAAATGAAAATTTCTAGTAGGATTGTTTTGTTTTGAAATTTCCTGTAAAAATGGGGAAAGAAATAGTCAAAAAATGTTTTGTGGGGGAAAATAATTAATCAGCTCTAGTTATTAGTGTGGTCATCTTACAGCTTTGTCAGGACTTTATGTTCACTTTACTAAATAATGGCACAGATTAAAAATTTAGCATTTTATAAAGAGAAAGTCACAAGGCCCTGCTTTTGGGGTGTGATGTGGTGTGTTGTGCCACTCCAGACCACACCAGACTGCTGGTGGAATCTGGGCATAAAGCCAGCATACCTGGCCCTGGGAAGATTCATGTAGTAAAAGGGAAGTAATCTGGTGGCATGGAGCTTCTGTAGTGGCTAAACTGCCCACTTCCCTGCTGTTGTCAGAGGGTGGCTGAGTCCTACCCCTCTGATCAAAGGCTGTCATATCAGTTGTTTGGAGCCACTGCTAGACAGAATAAACAACACCGGCCTTCAGACTGCCCTCATCTACAGCTGAAGAGTAGCCCATCAGATAGGCAGTTTATGATTGCCCAAACACAAAGGCCACTATACACCCCATTTTTCTGAGCTGTGTCAGGAACTCCTCAGCCTTGGCCAAGGGGCTGGGCCAGAATGCTGGTAAATAAGATAAATAAAATAAATCAAGAGTAAAATGGTTATACAGTAAAATATTGTTCGCGTTAATCTGAATGATCATTGTTAGAAGAACTGCTAAGGAACAAAAAAGAAAACCAAGCAAAGCAACCAGTGGCAACAACAGCAGTGACGCTACTGGTCAGCCAATGAAATTATTCTGCAGTGCTGACCTGTTGTGGTTTACACACAATTTAATTTAGGTATAAACTCATTTGCACTCTGGGATCCAAGTCTCCATGAAGATTACCAATAGTATTTCTCCTCCATCTTTTTTTTTTTTTCCTGGGGGAGCTTCTGATGAGGTCACCTCATTAATGCAGGTCTCAGTTATTCAGAAGGCAGATGGTAGTTTATTTAACTATTTCACTGTGAAATGATCTATGAGATGTAAGCCTTCCATTTTGTATCCTGGATTGATCATTTCAGCACATAAAACATCAAATCCAGGGGATGCAGCTCAAATCCCTGATAGTTTCTGAATGACCTAGAGCAGGATCTCTCAACGTTTTTTCTTTCTAAGACCCCCTCCCCACCCCCAGCATGCTATAAAAACTCCAGAGCCCACCTGTGCCCCAATAACTCTTTCTCTGCATATCCAGTAGATTAAAAGCCAGGGCTGGCATTAGGGGGTAGCAAGCAGAGAAATTGCTGGGGCTCCATAACACGGGGCCCGCAAAGCTAAGTTGTTCAAGCTTTGGCTTCAGCCCAGGACTTGGGCTTCAGCCCCAGGCCCCAGTGAGTCTAACACCAGCCCTACTCTCTGGTTTATTTTGGCGGCCCCCTGAAACCTGCTCACAGCCCCCCAGTGGGCCCCAGACGTCTGGTTGAGAACCACTGACCTAGAGACGTAACGTTAGAAACTGTGGTTCTCCACTACACAATGCTTGACAGTTTCCTCTTGACTACATCCTTTCTAGAAAACATAATAATGTCTTTCATTTTATAATCCCCTATATTGTGGGATCTCAAAACACCTTATTTATAACTGAATCTCACAACAACTTTAAGTTCGGTACTATTAAAGTCAGAAGGGGAAACCGAGGCACCAGAGGTTAATAGTTTTTACCCAAGGTCACAAAGCAAGTCAGTGACAGATCTGGGACCAGAATCCAAGGCATTATGACTTTTGGTTTCCTGCTTTGACCACTAAATACTTTCTCCTGCTGTTTACAGTTTTTACTATAAACCAACTGGTGTCCAATGCAAGAGTATAGCTCCCATATTATGAGATGAAGGAAAAGAAAAAGAGATATCATTTCTTATCTTCTAGATAATTTTTTTCTTGTCTCCTGTTGCTTTTTGTTTAATTTTAAGTGCTTTTTGGCCTACAAGCTTCATTTTGTTTTTGTTACCTTTTCTTTTTTTGAAAAGCACATAGTCCTTTAATGGCTCACTATGAAAACAAACAGTAATGTCTGGATTACAAAAGATTCTGGAACTCTGGCAATAGTAAATTAACTGGCCGGCAAACTTACAAATGCCAGTAGCTGATGTAATATTTTATATTATGTTTCCTAGATTTTATGAGAGAAGGTTACAGCCCTCTGGGCTTTTTCCTGTATGTGTTTGCAGCTTGTCAATCAATCTATTAATTAGCTATTAAATTAGCAAAAAGCTCCTTGAAGGAATTTAAATATACATTTAGTTTCTTTTCACAAAACTCCAACACCATAATATGTACAAACAGAGGACAGTTTCAAAGGCAGTTAGGCGCCTCTACAGTTTCTTACTAGAAAACTTTCTGTTCCTGGGATTATTGTTAGAAATCAAATTGTTTTGATATGCAAATTTACACCTATATGGCTCAAGGACCCTCTGACACGTTAACTGTAATAATTGTAAAAAGAAAAGGAGTACTTGTGGCACCTTAGTGACTAACAAATTTATATGAGCATAAGCTTTTGTGAGCTACAGCTCACTTCATCGGATACTCAAATAAATTTGTTAGTCTCTAAGGTGCTACAAGTACTCCTTTTCTTTTTGCGAATACAGACTAACACGGCTGCTACTCTGAAACCTGTAATAATTGTGAGGAACTCTCAGTATAGTTTTTATTTCTCTTCTGTCTTCATATATGCTAAATCATTAAGCTCTGAACATACAATAACACAATATATTGTGTATGATCTATACTATTTTACATTGCGAGTTTGACCCAATGATGTTGATTGAAATGACCATTTATATAACAGCATAAACATATGCATCACCGTGTAAATTTTTCTGGATAAGGGAAGTTTGCATTTTGTAATCTAAACAATCATGCCAACACTTGCTACTAGATATCGTATTCACTACCATGAGAAGCCCTATTGAAGTTATGTGCAGTTTTCAGGACTACAATATTAGGCTTTGATTCTCAGTCTTAAACCCATGTGTAATTTTGATATCAATGGGACTACCCCATGCTTGATTACTCTGCTTGATTTTTTTGCAGAATTAGGGCCTTAGATTGTAGACACTTTAGGCTTTAAGAAAGACAAGACATAGGACAACAGTGTGAGAGAACACGGGGAACAAGCACAAGTAAAGGTTCCTTGCAGAACTGGGTTTTTAAGAAAGGAATTAGAGCAAAGGGCATTTGGAGGGCAAAAATTTGGAGACTAATCAAGTGTAGGTGTCTGCATAATTACAAGGCATGGAGCACAGTGAGGGAAGAGTATATGGAGCAGGAGGAAGAAGAGATAATTGCAGAGATATTTCATTGGCTAGGATAAAATTATGTAGGATTTTGACATGAGGACAAAGAGCTTGACATTACTGCAGCAAAACACAGGAAGGCAGCGAAGGGATTCAAAGAAAGCACTGTGGAGGTATAAGCAGACTTTTAGGTGCCACTTTGGTTAAGTCAGAACAGGGAATAGTGAGAGATAGGAAGGCCAGAAAGAATTCTGCAATAATCATGATAAAAAATCACTAACACATGAATAAAGAATTTAATAGTAGAGATAGAGAGGAAAGGATGTCTGACTAATAAGCATTAGGGGCGTTAGTTTATTGTTTTTAAATATTTGTATTTTTGTTGTACAGTTACTGCTGGATCACCTTTCCCCCCCTGAAAGTAGCCTCTATAGTCTCAAAGATGCCAAACAGAAAAACAATTAAGGAAAAAAAGAGCAATAATTTCCACATTTCTGACCCAGTGCATTCCACATCAGAGTTTCTTGACTTGAATCATTGGCATCATTATACACACACTGCACATGGCTCATGTTTTATTTTTAGAATATTCTGCAGATAGAAAAAGCAAGTTGCAACATACAGGTTCTCTAAGAAAAAATATTACAATAATTTTAAAATAGTTCTGAAGCAATCCTTGCAAATATCATATACCAATGACTAACATTCAACATCCTGTGATAGAACAAGCTGTAACTGAAGTAATATACTATTCCTTAGTACAATATATAACGCTGTCTTTCTTTGATCCCACTTAAAGGATCAATTTTACTCGTTGGAGGGGTCAGGATTACATGAATGAGGTATTTTGCCTAAATTATGTTATTTCATGAATTGACAGTTATCTAACCAACTCTCTCAGTGCCAACGGAGCTGAGTAAAACAGCTTATTTGCGAGGTACCACTGATGTACTCCTAGGATCCACTGAGATTGTCAGTTACTATGTGCCATAGCTATGGATTGCATATTTATTATCTTTTATTTATATTATGTCTATCATATCTCTTGGTGCCTCAGAAAAACTGTAAAACACATAAAAAAAATCAATTCCATTGACAAAAGTGTCTGCAATACTAAAACAAATCTTTCTTCATCCCACAAAGAAAAGAATCCTCTCCACATAACCTATTGCATTAGAAAAGGCCTGAGTAGATAAAAATGCCTTGCAATATTCTAGCTGAAGGTCATTAAACTGAGGTTCTGCCTAGAGCAAGCAAAATTCTATAGTGGCTAACAGGTCAGTCCTGCATAAAATCCCTGATATTATTATTATTATTATTATATCTATGACAAAATAAATGGAGAAATCAAGACAAAAGTCAAAAATAGTTAGCTTTATTGTAGGGCACTGTAAGGTCAGGTATAATATTATTGTACTAGTGTGAAAGTAAGGGCAGGTCTACAGTACGGCAGGGATTGAAGCCCTGAGATCAATCCACCAGTGGTTGATTTAGCGGGTCTAGTAAAGACCTGCCAAATCAAATGCAGATCGCTCTCCAATGGATCCCTGTACTCTACCCCTGAGGAGAAGAGTAAGGTAAGTCGATGGGAGATTTTCTCCTGTCAGCCCCCCACGATGCAGACCCCGCAGTAAGTCAACCTAAGGTACATCGACTCCAGCTACATTATTGACGTAGCTGGAGTTGCATAGCATAGGTCGACTTACCGCAGTAGTGTAGACATAGCCTAATTATTTTTATAACTACAATTTAATCTAGTATGTGACTGACTATTCTAAGGCTTGTGTTAAGGCTCTTGGTATGTTGAGTGTTGTGAACTTGAGGTTTCCAGAGACCTGAGTAGACTCACTTGGAGTTGAGGGCTCATGCAATTAAGCCTTTCCAAAAAAACCTGCTTTCTGCTAAACACTACAGGATGGTTTTTTGTTTGTGTTTGTATTTGGTTGGTTGGGTATTTTTGTTTTTGGCGCATATATACTGTGTAAATAATACCTCTGTAATTCATTTTGGGAAACAGTCACCCGATTTACATAGTTATGGACATAATTGATTTATTGTATATTTTAATGGCATCTCTGGATGCCATTAGAAAGTACAAAGTTTCTTAAAGAGATGGAATAATGAGGTAATACTTGAAAAGTCTGGATAGAATGATTCCCATATGAAAGGCCCAGCAAAAGTATGGACAGAGCGGGACCAAAACCAAAGAAGAGAAAGCTTTATTCTGAAAGCAGCAGTAATGCAAACAACTATCCTTGCAAACTATTGCATTGAGAAGGTAAAGATAACCAAATTAAGTGAGGGGAAGTGTGTAAATTGGGTGGCAGTCACTCAAACCATAATCTAAATCAAAGAGGAAGGCTTTAAGGTGAGATCCGAAGCAAGGGAGTTCAAGATAGATACAGAAAATAATGCTAAAGAGCTTTGACACCCCTTAGCCCAACACCCACCACACAGCACAAAACATGGAGAGTCGCACAGGAAGGAGAAAAAAGGAGTGCAAGACTGGAGAATGGGCAGGGGAGTCGCTGGATATATGGTCAGAGGGAGATGGAGCAACAAGCTAGTGGAAAGAGTTCCACCAACAATCAGAGAAATTTTGAATTGGAAAATAAGCCAGTGAAGGGAATGGAGGATGGGGGATGATATGGCTGAGCTTCTGGTTTTTATGAAAAGAAAATTAAAGCATTTTGTTAAATTTACATCCTTTTAAAAAATATATACACACAATATATTGGGTGAGATCCAGGCCCCATAGAAATCAATAGGAGTTTCTCTATTGACTTCAAGGATTTAACCCATTGTTCATTAAGTATTTAGCTCTGTAAAGGTTTTGGAACACAATTACAAAATAAAGTTGAATTGGATTGTATCATTCAGTCCACATAACCCACCTCAATTACAAGTAACTTCCTTCATTACTGTAATAAAAACTACCATACATCCATACACTGAAGGAAATTAGTTTAAAACCAATAAAATACTGAGGGATTAAACTCTTTGGACCCCTTTTCCCTTAAATAAAGGCCCACTCTACAATAGAAACTTAGGTCAGTTTAACTACATTGATCATGGATGTGAAAAATCCACACCACTGCACAGAGTAGTTAAACTAACCTAAGTGCCCATGTGGACAGTGCCAGGTCATGTCTATACCGATGTGTTGCAGCAGCACAGCTGTGCCTCTGTAGTGTTTTAGTGTAGACAAGCCTTAAAACTAGTACTTTTCTATTCAGTCAGACCTCCGTAATTCATAGCCATGCATGAGAGTAATTGACAGGTGTTAAGTGGCAACAATCATATACTGTAGCATGCACATGCTACTGGATTTTTATTAATCTGAAGTGTTTGCTTTTTTAATTGGAATGAAAATGGATATTGCAAACTGATTGAGATTAATTAGGTGAAACTTGTAAAAGGGAGACAAAAAAGAAGAATGAATTACTGTAGTTCCTGGTGCATTTATTTTCAGATCATTAGATCATTTTTCATCAGGCAGTTTGCAGAGCTGATGAACAGAAGCTATAACCAGCAAAAATTTCTCCATTTTCATCCAGACTCCAGTGACTAAGCCAAACTAAATCATACAACACCTAACACTTAGCACCAACAGTAGGTTTATATCAAACAAACAAAAAAATAAAGACCCTGAAATTTAATCAGCAATGAAGAGTCTTCCAGAAACCTAGGCAGGTCTGTCACCACTTTTACTCTAATAAAAGCATAAAAATAGGATGTTATCCTAGTCAAGTTGCCTAATTAAAATACATCATCAAGTAGCTCATTTTGTAAAAAACAGTATTGTCAACTCTCACAATTTTATCAAAAGTCTCATGAAATTTGATAAAAACAACGGGGAGTCCATGTGGTACCTTAGAGACTAACAAATTTATTTGGGCATAAGCTTTTGTGGGCTAAAACCCACTGCATCAGATGCATGGAGTGGAGAATACAGTAGCAGGTATATACACAGTACATGACAAGATGGGAGTTGCCTTACCAAGTGGGGGGTCAGTGCTAACAAGACAATTCAATTAACAGTAGAATACCAAGGGAGGAAAAATCACTTTTGAAGTGGTAATGAGGGTGGCCCATTTCAAACAGTTGACAAGAATGTGTGAGTAACAGTAGTGGGAAATTACTATGGGGAAATTAGTTTTTGTAATGACCCATCCACTCCCAGTCTTTATTCAGGCCTAATTTGATCGTGTCCAGTTTGAAAATTAATTCCAGTTCTGCAGCTGCTCGTTGGAGTCTGTTTTTGAAGTTTTTTTGTTGAAGAATTGCCACTTTTAAGTCTATTATTGAGTGACTAGGGAGATTAAAGTTTTCTCCTACTGATTTTTGAATGTTATAATTCCTGATGTCAGATTTGTGTCCATTTATTCTTTTGGGTAGAGACTGTGCCGTTTGGCCAATGTACATGGCTGAGGGGCGTTGCTGGCACATGATGGCATATATCACATTGGTAGATGTGCAGGTGGAATGAGCCCCAATGGTGTGGCTGATGTGGTTAGGTCCTATAATGGTATCCTTTGAATAGATATGCGGACAGAGTTTGTTGCAGGGTTTGGTTCCTGGGTTGGTGTTTTTGTTGTGTGGTGTGTATAGAGTGACCAGATGTCCTGATTTTACAGGGACAGTCCCGATTTTTGGGTCTTTTTCTTATATAGGCTCCTATTACTCCCCACCCCCTGTCCCGATTTTTCACATTTGCTGTCTGGTCACCCTAAGTGTGTAGTTGCTGGTGAGTATTTGCTTCAGGTTTGGGGACTGTCTGTAAGCGAGGACTGGCCTGTCTCCCAAGGTCTGTGAGAGTGAGGGATCGTCCTTCAGGATAGGTTGTAGATCCTCGATGAATAAATCTGTTAGTCTCTAAGGTGCCACAAGGACTCCTAGTTGTTTTTGCTGACACAGACTAACACGGCTACCACTCTGAAACCTGTCATGATATTTGATGTTTTACTGGAGTTGTGTGATTATGAGAATCTCAGCTTTCATTGAAAGAAGGAGAAGTTTCTACCCCTGGTTGTGGCAGAGAATATCTTGACAGTGTGACCTGCGTATACCATAAGGGCACAAATGCTAAAAAGTAAATGAGAACCCAAAAGGTATTGTTAAAAAAAACCCTCATAATTTTTAAGCCAATCTCATGATTTTTGAACATTTGAGGGTGGCAGTACTGAAAAGTAAAAATGGGAGGAAAGGTTTATAACATCTAATGACTATTGTTAATTATACTTATTTCAAAAAAGGCGCCCATCCCTGAGGTATTTCAGTGCCATTCCCTAAGTTATGTGTGTGTCAATTCTGGAACAGAAATTTTAGTATGATTTATGTTTTTACTGCAATGAAAAAAAATCCATGTTAGAAATTTAAACAGAAGGGGCCTTATGTACACTGAGTTCACTTAATTTCAATGAACTTCTGCTGATCTACAGCAGCTGAGGATCTGGACCACACCATTATGTTGGTTTATGGAAAACAAAAAGTGACACTAGAGATCAGACATAAAAGAGATACTGACCATTTCAGTTTTATTGTGTAAGTTGAGATAAAGCCAAAACTAGGCTATTAATACAAATAGCTAAAATTGTAATCATCCGAGGTGTAACTAGTAACATGGGAAAGGAATTCAAGTATCATTTTATCAAGCATCCCTTTAAGTATTTTTACTAGATGGCTTAAAGAGCTTGTGATTATGCACCCTTCCCAAACTGCTCTACAAACACAGTTCACCCATCATCCAATGGCCAAACTCACTGTCCTCTCAACAACCCACAGAGTGAAAAGCTAAATCATAAGTCTGTAATATAGATCAGGACTTTATGTCAATATAACTGCATCAGTCTGGGGTGTGGACAATCTACATCCCTGAGCCGTGTCTTTATACTGACCTAATCCCCGCTTTAGACAGTGCTATGTCGAGGGGAGGGCTTCTCCTGTCTATAGAGCTACTGCCTCTCGAAGAGGTGGCGTACCTACATTGATGAGAGCAGCTTTCCCATCAGCATACACAGCATCTTCACTCAGGGCATGTCTACACCACCACTTATGTCAGCAAAAGTTATGTCACTTAGGGGTGTGAAAAAACACACCCCCGAGTGACATAAGTTTAGCCAGCATAAGTGGCAGTGTGCACAGTGCTATGTCAGGGGAGAGGTTCTCCGGCCGACATAGCCGCTGCTGCTCATTGGTGGATTAATTAAAATCGACAGGAGAACGATCGGCTATACAAGAGATCTTACAGAGGCACAGCTGCATTGGTACAGCTGTGCCGCTGTTAGGTCTCTAGTGTAGACAAGAGCTACAGTTGCTCAGCTGCAATGCTGTTAAGTGTGGACAAGCCCCAAGTTCCACTCAAAACTCTTCCTCAGGCTTGATTACTCTTAGGATTGTCCCCTCAGAAGTGCTCAGCCCACATCCAAGATTCTTTGTCATGCAGAGAAAGAAACTCTCACCACCCTTATAACCAGGGGAAGTAAAGCCTTCATGAGTCAGTAGAAACCACTTAACCCTTCCATCAGGATCAACACCTGATACAGTGCCAGCCTGTATGTTAGTATTTGAAAAATGTATATTTTCTGGCAAGACACCTACTCTGTCTTGCCAGACTTTGCATTTCCCCCTCTGGCAGCATCAGGGCTTGAGTTGTTAAATCAGCCCCACTCTAGACAGTTTTCAGAGTAGCAGCCGTGTTAGTCTGTATTCGCAAAAAGAAAAGGAGTACTTGTGGCACCTTAGAGACTAACCAATTTATTAGAGCATAAGCTTTCGTGAGCTACAGCTCACTTCCTCAGATGCATATCGTGGAAACTGCAGCAGGCTTTATATATACACAGAGAATATGAAACAATACCTCCTCCCACCCCACTGTCCTGCTGGTAATAGCTTATCTAAAGTGATCATCAGGTGGGCCATTTCCAGCACAAATCCAGGTTTTCTCACCCTCCACCCCCCCACACAAATTCACTCTCCTGCTGGTGATAACCCATCCAAAGTGACAACTCTTTACACAATGTGCATGACAATCAAGTTGGGCTATTTCCTGCACAAATCCAGGTTTTCTCACATCCCCCCCACCCCCATACACACACAAACTCACTCTCCTGCTGGTAATAGCTCATCCAAACTGACCACTCTTCAAGTTTAAATCCAAGGTAAACCAGAACATCTGGGGGAGGGGGGAGGAAAAAACAAGAGGAAACAGGCTACCTTGCATAATGACTTAGCCACTCCCAGTCTCTATTTAAGCCTAAATTAATAGTATCCAATTTGCAAATGAATTCCAATTTTTGCCTTCCCCCTCTGTATTCTCTTATCATTACTTTCAAGGTAGGCCTCAGGACAGGCACAGGGAGGGTTTCTCCAGCAAACAAAAATAAACCAATTCACAAACACACACAAAAATAATACCTTTCCCCCACCCACTTGCAGAGGTTGCATTGTCCTGTTGACCCTGGGTTGTCAATCCTTCCCCATAACAGGCACTCAGCTTTGGTGGTTTCCCACTGTAGGGAGATGAGCACCCTCTCACCCTGGGGAAACCTATCTTCCTGCTACCACTAGCCTTGCAGAAGCTTGTCTTTCCCCCACCTCTCTAACCAGGGAAGGGGCTTTTAAAGGCTCGGGGCAGCCCCTAATTGGACTCAGGTGTCCTTAATTGCCCCTTCTCAGCTTATATGGAAAAGGACCTTTATCATTTTAGGGCTAACATACTGTTTTCCACCACTCTCTTGCCTCAGTGTGCAGGTGGCGGAGTCCGTGTTGGTGTGCTGGAGGTTGGTCCTGGTGGGAGTCACCAAGATCGGAGACCTCCTGGACTACGACCTGGGAGGTTGGGTGGATGCCCTGCCACTCGGTTGGCGCATGGCGCTCTCCACCCTTAACACCCCCCGGCGCGTTCTCCAGGAGGTGGAGGCAACCCTGCCCCCTCCCACCGCCTCGTGGCTCAGGTTTTCCTCAAGCGGGTCCTGAGAGAGGGTGTGCCCCACCCACCCCTCACTTCAGGTCCTCCAGATATTTCCATCGGCCCCCTGCCCCATGAGCCTTCCTGGCCTCCCCACTCTTCGTACCCCGAGCTGGCTGCGCATCTTGCAGCTGGTTCATTTTCGAACCGCACCAAGAGACCATCTATATGCGCTCCTGCTGCACACACTTCATTTCCCTACCCTCATGTCCTGCCCAGATACCAAATGGCGGGACCTTTTACCAGCAGTGGAGGGTGGGGAACCCCGGTGGGCCAGCTTATATTCCATCCTAGTCCCGCGGCCTGCCAGGGATATCAGCAGGTGGCTCCTCCATGGAGCTGTGAGCACAGGCATGTACTTGGCACGGTTCACCTTTGTCCCTGAGGCCTGTCCCTTTTGTGGCGTGAGGGAGACCCTGGTGTATGCATATCTTCAGTGTGCCAGACTGCAGCCCCTCTTCCGGCTCCTCCACTTTTCCCCACAGTTGTTTATCTACGCACACCCGATCTGAGGCCCCACGAAGTCACGGAACCACCTCGTCAACCTCCTCCTGGCCATAGCCAAGGTGGCCATTCGTAACACCAAGGAGAGGAGGTTGGCGGGGGGGGGAGGGGGGCGAGGAGGTCCTGCAACTGTGGGTCTGTCTTTCGTTCTTTTATCCGCTCTCATATCTGGGCAGAGTTCCTCTGGGTAGCGTCCGCCAGCTCTCTCAATACCTTTGAGGAGCAATGGGCACTGTCCGGGGTTCTCTGCTCGGTGTCCCCTTCTGGTTCCCTAGTTTTGGCCCTTTGACCCCCATGCCTGTTCCCGTTATTGCCTTTGTTGTCCCCCAGACTTGGTTGGGTTCTGGGTTTGGTAGCTCCTCCCTAGACTGGGGGAAGGGCTTTTAGCAGTGGGCGAGCTAGCACTCGCCCACGTCCCAGCGCTCAAAAGGACCACTCTCTTGCATTGAGGAGCAGTGGGTTCGGTCCAGGGTTCTTTGTTTGGTGTCCCCTTCATATTCCCTACTTTTGACCCTTTTACCCTCACACCTGTCTGTTTTTTTTATTCTGTTGTCCCCCGTATTTATATGAGCCCTGGGCTCAGTGGCTCCTCCCCTTAGTAGGGGGGAGGAACATTTAGCCGTGGGCAGGCTTGTGCCTGCCCACTTCCTGCAACTCAACAGGATCACCCTCCTGCAGCTGCCCAGTCTGATTTTTTCACAATTTGTTGCTGAAAAGATCATGCAGAGCAACACAACTACAACAAATTATGGTCCCAACAATAGAACAAAAAGCTCTGAATATTTCCCACTTCTCCCTGATCCGGAGCCAAGTGTCACAAAAAAGCTGTCATTATCATCTTCATCTATTTTATGCATTTCCCAATCCTGTGAACAATTTTCTTCCAGCAAGTCCAATACTTGCATCAAAACAGGTTTACTACAACTACAGCAATATTTTAAGCAGAGGAAAAACTAACAACAGCATCTCTTTCTCTCTCCAGTTGAACTGCTGAGTGTTCCCCTGTTGCGATTCTTGAAAGAGAAAAATGACCTATTTTCAAGTACACACAAAGTAGTAGTGAAAATAAACCAAACTGCGGGCTTCAGTTCATCAGATATTATAGAAACCCCACCGCCTGCAGAAAATGTGATATCACAGATGTGGGACAGATCATAACTGAGTTCCAGAGGCTCAACAGGCATAAATTAACAGTGGGAACCAGTAAGGATATATATACACTTTTCCCATTGAGTTTTAGCAAGCAATCGGTGAACGGTACTGCAAAGCAGCGAAGCTACTGAGCCGATGTAGTTTAAATGAAACCTAGAACAAATTCAGTCCTTTCAAACTGGATTCCTTTAATTCTCCCTTTTAAGGGCCTGATCCAACTCCCATTAAAGTCAATGGAAAGACTCCCACTGACTTCAGTGGATCAGTCCCCAAAAGAACAAACCAAGCCTCCTGACCATTCTCTGTGATAGGGCATGCAGCTGTGTGGTCCTGCCATTTGTGGGGTTCATTTAAGAGATCCCATTGTGTTTTTCACAACAGTACGGTGTGCTGACTCTGGTGTCCTGGCCTGCAGGCTGTTTTTCCAGTTTCATGACTGGTGCCAGCCAGGCAGCTGCACACATGATTGCTTGGCTAGAAATCTCCATAGTTCTCTGAGGCCCGTGCATTCCCTCCTTTGTCAGGCCATCCAGCCTGGTATTGAGATTACTGATCTGCAGGGATCTATTCTACCTGGGTCCCAATCTGATCAATATTTTCATCGGTGATTTAGATAATGGCATAGAGAGTACACTGATAAAGTGCTTTGGAGGATAGGATTAAAATTCAAAATGATCTGGACAAACTGGAGAGATGGTCTGTCTAGGTTCACCCTTCTTTCAGGGCTGGGACTCACAGGGCTCTCCGCTGGAATACCTTAACGAACACCCAAACCATAAAATATAAACATAAACCTGCTTCTGCCCTCCTTGGGCTTTACCTTAGGCCCTCTCAACTTTTCTCTACTCTATTCACCAACTGAATACCTCCCATGGATCTTCCTTTGAACATCAATTTTCTCCCCTTTTGTCAGGGCTTCTCACAAGAGCCTGCTCCACTCTGATGCCAGTCGAGTCTCCTCCGGCCTCCTGCCAGACTTCTCTATTCAGAACAACTCTCCTTCTGTGCTTCCTGCTTGACCCTGCCAATCTCTTGACTCTCTAGTCCCAGAAAGTGACTGCAGGGTTCCTTTCTCTCCTCCCTGCAGCCCCAATCTGCTTCAAACTTCCTCTGTTTAAAGGAACCACCCAAGTATTTTCCCAGCTGGAATGCATCATTAATTAAGACTGGCCCACCCTCCACGTACAGCCAGGTACCATAATTGGCCTCTCAGGCCCACATTAACCCTTTCTGAGCCTGTGTGAGGTACACACTCCATCATAATCACCCTGTTGTACCTTGTCATAATCATATACTGAACTCTGTAGGTAGGGAATATCTTTGTTTTACTCGTTTGTATGGTGCCGAATACAATGGCTTCCTAATTTAATACTGGGTCTTCTAGACACTGTTAAGTGCTGCTGTAAAAGCTACTTAGAGGAAGCCATTTGAAGCATACAACACATATTATTGATCCTCCAAACCCAGGAATTATGCTACAGATTTTTGAGCACCATCTACTGGTTTCTTACCTTTTAACATAGAGTGCTCTATGTCTGTATGTAACAAGTGCTACCACATTACGAATAAATAAAAATCTGTTGGTCAGGAGGAACTACATCCAACCATCTGGACTGGAATAAAGAGTTTATGAGAGAAATGTCAAATATTCTTGTGATTTAGCCAACAGTGCTCCATGTCTCTGACTACACTAATTCTGTGCACAAAGTCACATAAAAACACTATTTTTGCTGGCCTTTGTGACCCATATTTTTAAATATTTATTCACATTCACTTTTTAAGGGAGAGAAATACATGTAATTTGCACTTTGGAATAAGTTGGAGGTGTCCGTGAGCTGCATGTAATTTCATGGATGGCAGAATACCAATTTTACTTAAATGACAGAGCCTCCTAATGTGTCTTATTTAAATTACCTGAAAATATGAAGGCATAAGAAGGAGCAAAAAATGAACCTAAATATTTAAAACCCAGTGCAATTCAATGATATTTTAGTGTGTATTTCACTGTGTGCACCAGACTCACTCTCTGAGGTAGCAATCCTTTGCATTATGCCTCTTCAGAGTGGGCATTTCCATCTTAAGCAATGCAAAGCTCTTGTTGATATATACAGCATGCCCAATCACTTAGGGTGAAATTCATGACCCCTCTACAAAAACCAGTAAGTAAGTTGTGTGCAGGGACACTACTCAGTGATTAGCTGAGGGTTTATAAGAACTCTCTCCTATCCCCAGCCTCTAACCTGCAGTAAGGCTGTGACTGGAGCTAGTCAGACCCTGAAATTCCTGTCTGTAGAAAATTCAGAAATTTCATTTTTTTCGATTCAAAAGCAGAATGAAAAATCAAAATTTCCCACACAAAATTCTAAAATTTCATTTTGGAAAAATGAGACATTTTGTTTCAACCTTATTGAAACATTTAGTTCTGATAAGATTGAAATTGTTTCAGTTCGATAAGGGCAAAATGTTTCATTTTTACTTCACTGAGTCAACTTTTATGCTATACACAATTATAATATAGTCAAAACATTTTGATTATAATATTATATTATGTCATGTTTAAACATTTTCAATTTTATATAATTAGTAAAACAATATAATCAGAATAAAATGTTTCAATAAGATCGAAACAAAATATACTGACTATAACAAAAAGAATTGTTTCAATAACTTTTTAATCAGAAATTTGGACAAAATTAATACATTTTCATGGAATGTTTCAGTTTCTTCAAATCAGCATTTTCTGATGGAAAAATGTTCCACTTGAAAAATAGTGACCAGTTCTAGTTGTGATACCTGCATGCCCTTTATGAAGGGATTTTTAGCTACTGGATCCACGTAATCATGAACCAGTGACCACAAGCTGTCCAGCCCCCAGCATCTACCCCAACCGGCCTCCATGCACTGGCTTACTCAAAGCCATCAGAGAGCACAGCTGCATCCCATGTAGGAGAAAGATCCTATTTTAATTTCATCACAGCAGTGCTCAGATACCACAGGAAATAGGCACCTGAGGCAATTATTGTTAGCTTTAACTCCCTGTACTGCTCAAAGTAATTTCTATCCCTCCTTGCTGTTTACACTTTTCAAATACTTGTGGACTCTTATGTTTCTCTTTAGTCATCTCTTAGCCAAGTAAAATATATTTAATTTCTTAAATATTTCTTAATAAGTCCATCCTCTCCTGTTCCTTAATCATTTTATTTTCCCTTAAGTAATTCACTTCATTTTCTCTATCATTCCATTAATGAGGTGCCCAGAAAGAAACAAAATATTCCAGATACAGTCCCACTAGATTGCCCACCAGGGGCATTTTATGGTAGTTTTGCTTCTTCTTCTTCTTCTACTTCCTTCTGAGTTCTGGTGGTCTTTTGCTTTGCCCATTCCATTTGCCCACATCTCTGACAGAGTTTCTCCCAGGCACTGTTATCCAGTTCCCTAATCAGCCTTCCCACCTTGCCCAGCCTCCATCTCCTTAGGGCACCTGTTGCTGTCACTACGTTTTTCTTAAGGCTTTGCCTTTCTCCCCGCAAATGTCCAAGGGTAACTGCCATGGAACTTTCCAATACCAGCTGTCGCTCCCAAATGCCATGGAACCTCAGGTTCCAACATTCTGTCCTTTTCCTTAGACAACTCTTTCATCCTCTTTGCTGGCCCACTAGCTTCTCTTCTTGTTATATCATTGTCTATTGTCATGTTGGATCTTGTTATATCATTGTCTGTTAGATTGAAGAGCCAGTTATCAAATGCTTGTTTCCCCTTCTTCTCTTTGTTAAATTAAATAGATTGAGTGCTTTGAGTCTAGCACTATAGGCATGTTTTCCAATTCTTTAATCATTCTTGGATCTTTTCTTTGACCCTCTCCAATTTGTCAAATTTCTTTTTGAATGCTGGACATCGGAACTGAGCAAAGCAGGTCACACCAGTACCAGATACAGCGGTAACATAATCTATCTACTCCTACTCAAGACTCCCCTGTTTATGAATCCACAGACTGCATTAGCCCTTTTAGCCACAGCATCTCACTGGAAACTCATGTTCAGCTGATTATCCACCATGATTCCTAAAAAGAAAAGGAGTACTTGTGGCACCTTAGAGACTAACAAATTTATTTGAGCATAAGCTTTCGTGAACTACAGCTCACTTCATCGGATGCATTCAGTGGAAAATACAGTGGGGAGATTTATATACACAGAGAACATGAAACAATGGGTGTTACCAAACACACTGTAACGAGAGTGATCAGGTAAGATCTACACGGCAGAGGGGCGTTGCTGGCACATAATGGCATATATCACATTGGTAGATGTGCAGGTGAACGAGCCTCTGATAGTGTGGCTGATGTGATTAGGCCCTATGATGGTGTCCCCTGAATAAATATGTGGACACAGTTGGCAACGGGCTTTGTCGCAAGGATAGGTTCCTGGGTTAGTGGTTCTGTTGTGTGGTGTATGGTTGCTGGTAAGTATTTGCTTCAGGTTGGGGGGGCTGTCTGTAAGCAAGGACTGGCCTGTCTCCCAAGATCTGTGAGAGTGATGGGTCGTCCTTCAGGATAGGTTGTAGATTCTTGATGATGTGTTGGAGAGGTTTTAGTTGGGGGATGAAAGTGATGGCTAGTGGCGTTCTGGTATTTTCTTTGTTGGGCTTGTCCTGTAGTAGGTAACTTCTGGGTACTCTTCTGGCTCTGTCAATTTGTTTCTTCACTTCAGCAGGTGGGTATTGTAGTTGTAAGAATGCTTGATAGAGATCTTGTAGGTGTTTGTCTCTGTCTGTGGGGTTGAGGCAAATGCGGTTGTATCGTAGAGCTTGGCTATAGACAATGGATCGTGTGGTGTGGTCTGGATGAAAGCTGGAGGCATGTAGGTAGGCATAGCGGTCAGTAGGTTTCCGGTATAGGGTGGTGTTTATGTGACCATCGCTTATTAGCACCGTAGTGTCCAGGAAGTGGATCTCTTGTGTGGGCTGGTCCAGGCTGAGGTTGATGTGGGATGGAAATTGTTGAAATCATGGTGGAATTGCTCAAGGGCTTCTTTTCCATGGGTCCAGATGATGAAGATGTCATCAATGTAGCGCAAGTAGAGTAGGGGCATTAGGGGACGAGAGCTGAGGAAGCATTGTTCTAAGTCAGCCATAAAAATGTTGGCATTCTGTGGGGCCATGCGGGAACCATAGCAGTGCCGCTGATTTGAAGGTATACATTGTTCCCAAATGTGAAATTGTTATGGGTGAGGACAAAGTCACAAAGTTCAGCCACCAGGTTTGCCATGACATTATCAGGGATACTGTTCCTGACAGCTTGTAGTCCATCTTTGTGTGGAATGTTGGTGTAGAGGTCTTCTACACCCATTGTTTCATGTTCTCTGTGTATATAAATCTCCCCACTGTATTTTCCACTGAATGCATCCGATGAAGTGAGCTGTAGCTCACAAAAGCTTATGCTCAAATAAATTTGTTAGTCTCTAAGGTGCCACAAGTACTCCTTTTCTTTTTGCAGATACAGACTAACACGGCTGCTACACTGAAACCCATGATTCTTAAGTCCTTTTCAGAATTATGGTTTCCCAGGATACAGTTCCCCCATCCTGTAAGTACAAACTACATTCTCTGTGTTTGTCTGGGCATTGGTTTATTCACTGCTATGTTCAAACATTTAATAGACAGTTTAATGCTAATACTTGTCCATTTCTCCTAATTATTTCTAGTCTTCTTTAGTTTCCCTTGGCTGCATTCATTTCCAGGTAATAAACATTCAGATTTTTCATTCCTTTAGGCCCAGCTGTGACCTCTTCGGGAACCATGTACATACATTTGCGTCTGTGCAACATACCTGGAATGCTCCCTCTGGCATGTGGAAGATCTACTTTGTTAAATGTGATTGTTAGGCTTTCTTTCTCAACAAATTTACTACACAGATCTAATGTGGACAGTTGGTAAACTATAGTTTTGACTGTGTTTAAATACTATTTTCTCATTTGTTCATATAGTGTGTATTGTTTTGAATGAGTAAAACTGAAATGGCTTCAGTAAGGACAGAATTTACTCTGATGTTTAAAGAGCTGGAGCATTGCTAAACATGGCTCTTTACCAAGTTATCCTCTCAAAGATTCTCTGTGGAGACCCTTTCCTTGGTCTTTCATGTGACTTTTGTGGTTTATTATTCATGTGCATACTATCTTTAAAACCTGGAACTCAGTCATGCACACAGCACCCCCACTGATTTTGGTTTAGTTCTTTGTATGATGAGAAAAACAATAAATTGAAAAAAGAAACAAAATGAATAGTTTTCAAGTGAGCATTCTACAATAGCTAAACAAAATCAGAGACTCATCAGAGACTCCATAGCAATACTAACCATTTCTTATAGCACTTTTCATGTTCAAAGTACTGTACAGATATGAACCAGTTAATCCTTACAACATCCCATGAAGTAGAAGGGTAATTATCAGAAAACTGAGGCAGGGAGCTAGAACATGTTCTTCAAGACCACACTGTAAGTGGGTGGCAGAGGAAGAATTAGAACTCAAACCTCCTGCAGACTACACTGCCTCCATACTGACATCTTCTATTTTAGGGGTAAAATCTGTGCTTGGTTAGAGAACACGCTCATAACCCCAGTTAGCTAAATTCCTTGTATCTCAATCCCATTTCTCTGTATTCCTTTTCCTTACTTAAATTTTAAAAGATCAATATGCATCAGCTTGGCTCCTGTTGCTGAATTCCTTTAATTCTTGTTCTTGCGCATATCTATGATTTAGTGTAATAATTGTACCTGATATTGGTATTTCCATTCTCCACTCCATCCCACCTTCTTAAAAAGAAAAAAAGCCTATGATTCTACCCAAAGTCTTAGCAATTTTACATACCACACTACAGCAACATCTATCAGATACATTAATATCCAATACCTGCCTCAGATAGATAGGACACATCACGTAAGTTCACTATCTCATAGACTAGATCCCATTGAATTGTCAAACAAAATACATTGTTTGGACAGAATAGTTACTTACATAGTAAATGGGGTTCTTCTAGGGTATTGTGTCTACAGAGTAACTCCATGGGGAAATCACATGACTTGGTATCACAATCTCAGAACAATATAGGCAAAATGATGAACACTAGTTCACATGCATAACCTCCCTCATATAGAACAGAGCATCTGGGGGTAAAAAAGGGGGTGTGGCCCACCACACATCTCAGGGCAGGTCTACACTTAAAACACTGCATCAGCAGAGCTTAATGAAGACACTCCTATGCTGATGGGAGAGTTTCTCGCGTTGGTGTAGTTAATGCACCTCCCCCGGAGACAGTAGCTATGTCAATGGGAGACACCGTACTGTCTACATGGGGGGTTAGGTAGGTATAACTACATCGCTCAGGGGTGCGGATTTTTCACACCTCTGAGCGTCGTAGTTATACTGATATAGGTCTGTACTGTAGACCTGGCCTCAGTTCCTTTCTACCTCCCTTGGCAGCAGGTCTTGTGGAAAAAACAGATTCTTCTCCTCTTATGACTCAGCTTTCATTTCTTAAGATAAGAACTCAAGGATGTGGGCTAAAGAATAATGCCAACTGAACAGTGATTTTTACACAATGTTTTCCCAAAATGAGAATCAGATCTTGACCACACTTCCTGCCGCTAAGACTCAGTTCTCACCCACTCACACAACCGTCGAGCTACAGAGACTAATGTCGCGTAAAATGATTAAAAGAACTCTAACAGCTGCAACTAGAATGTCACCTGAAGAAGCCACAGAGGCTGTTTTTGACCTTGAAAGTGAACAGTCAGGAACATAAAATTCAAAATTAATAAAGATAATAAGACCTGATTAATCCATTTATCTAAGTAGTTGGGAGACTTAAAATCAGTTTTGTATGCATGCACAAATGACTCAGCGGAAGAACGTGGCATCTGCAAGTTGGCAGGCAAAAGCTATACTTAAAAGTGTGCTCACGGCCAGTTTATAACACCCAGTAAAGATCATACTTTATCTGACTCAAGCATGCATGCAAAGTCTTACTCTGTCTTAGCTGAGGTACTTCCACAGCAATATCCTTTGTAACTCAAATGAAAATGGGGCTTTATTGACTGGCTCAAGATTAGGCAGGTTCAACTGGCATGCAGCTAAGAGTCTGTGCTTCATGTTTGTATCCAAATACAAACATGCTTCAGATTGAGGTGGGATTCCATGACTTTTTGGAAAAATTTTATATGGGACTTTGTCTACCAAGCCTCAGTTAGTCTTCAGAGTAGCAGTCGTGTTAGTCTGTATCCGCAAAAAGAAAAGGAGTACTTGTACTCCTTTTCTTTTTTCAGTTAGTCTTGTGAGTCTGAGCTGGATTTATTTATTTTTTTAAAGAGTTGGTCTGATGCTTAGAAGATAGTTAATTATTCACAAGCAGCCAAACAGCCTTTCAACCTTAGAAAACCTTTACACTTAGAAATGGGAAATTAAATCTTACTCTTAGAAATGGGAAGTGATTGAATCCTGCCCCACGTTAAATTGTAGTAAGTGCAACACAGACATCTGTGGGCCTG
The DNA here is from genome assembly GCF_965140285.1 of Lepidochelys kempii. Taxonomy (NCBI): domain Eukaryota; kingdom Metazoa; phylum Chordata; order Testudines; family Cheloniidae; genus Lepidochelys; species Lepidochelys kempii. Next base: position 99,835,739 of record NC_136387.1, on the reverse strand, counting down.
ACTGTAATTTCACACCATAGTAAATCAGTAGTAACTCCACTGCACACTGATGCAAAACTGGTGTGAGATCAGAATCAGGCCCTTAATATTTGTCATATAGATGTCACTTTTCTATACCTGTGCCAAATATCTATAGATGTATGAGCTGACAAGAAATAAAGGTGTACCTGCACAAGAATATTTTGTATATTTCCAAAATATAATATAAATTTATATATTTTCAGAAGAAACAGCACAAAAGATAGATATTGCTGGTGCAAAGGTTAGAGTCTGCTTACACAGTCCACATTTTCAATTCATTACCACATATTGTGTACTCAACCAAGCAGACCACATATAAGATGTGTTCCCCTCTTCCCTCCAAAAATTGCTCAAACAGATTCTAAAGAACGCTGAGACACAAAACTAGGATTAATATCAAGCATTTCAGTATCAATTATGTAGATCAAGGGTGTTTTTTGACGGAACTTGGTTATGGGTTTGACATGTATTTAGGGTACAAGTTAAATGAGAGACATCTGTGAGCTGCACAGCGCAGGAGTTTACTGACTGACAGCAAGGCAGAACACTGTAACTGGCAAAAAAAAAAAACACTTTAAAATAATTAAAAAAGGAAAAAGAAGCATTAGGGACTTTGTTAGGCTTAAAATAGGTTTTTAAAAATCCTTATGTGTGTTCTGAATACCACCCTCCCTACATCTTAAACTGGACATTTAAAATAGAAAATCCAGTTTACTTGAAGGTGTGGACATGAAACTCAGTGTGCTGGAAAATGGGGAGGCAGCAGATGGTTTCAAACAGGGGGTATATAGCTGGAGCAAAGGGCAATGAACACGGTCTTAGCAGCTGCATTGATGTTACAAGATCCTAAGTGAGAGGGGAGGCAGTTCTCATAATAGTGAATGGTGAAGAGCTGCCTGTCAAACTATCCTCGGGGTGGGGGGCTCCCTGGTTCCTACTGGCATGGCCCTGCAGCTCCTAGGTGGAGGGGCCAGGGGGCTCCGCACGCTGCCTGCACCCAGAAGCCGGGCCCCCACAGCTCCCACTGGCTGCAGTTCCCAGCCAATGGAAGCTGCGCAGCCAGCGCTTGTGGCAGGAGCAGCACACGGAGCTCCCTGGCCCCTCCGCAACCTAAGATCTGCAGGGACATGAGGAGCTGGGGAGCCCCTGCCAGCCCTGCCAACCCTCCCCCCTAGCATCAGCAGGGGTCCTGGGCTGCATGTCACTGTCCTTCCCGCCCCAGCACCAGCCGGGGTCCCGGACCGTGTGCCACTGACTGGCCACTCTCCCCAGCACCCATGGCATCCCCAGACCAGCCCCCCCAGAGCACTTGTGGCACCCCTGGACTCCTCCCCCCCAGAGAACCCATGGCTCCCTGCCCAAGTTTTACTTAGGGGTATATAGTAAAAGTCATGGACAGGTCACGGGCCATGAATTTTTGTTTACTGTCCATGACCTGTCCGTGACTTTTACTAAAAATACCCGTGACTAAAACGTAGCCTTAACCATGGTCAATGGATGCTTTTTAAACACAAAATTCTCCTCTCCCATTCTCACCACAGACTCTCAGCATTCGCCTCCACAGTAACACATCCCAGAGAGAGTAAAGGTATTTTTGTAGCTGACAAAGCTAAGAGTCTGCAGCAAACAGGGGAATTTTAGGACAGCAAAATAAAAGATTTCTAAACTTCTGGATGTGGAAAAGTATTCCTACGGTCCAGGGCTTTTCTGAATGAACCCTGGAAATGTCCAGGGTTCAAAATCCACAGACTGATCACAGAAAAACACAAAAAGGCACAAGGAGTGAGGACAACCCTCCCTTGCAACAAATGCTACTCCACAGCCACTACTACCCTATCTCCCAGATGGTTCCATGAAAGAGGATTGGTGCTCTCTTCCAGCTGCCAAAACCCACCAGCCACACTCACAACAAAATGCTTAATTGTGTATTAAACACTGCCTCCTGGACTCTGAATTTTTTTAATCAGCCTCCCAACCAGCTATAAGGCAACCCTCTCCTCCAGCAGCCTTCCTACAGACTAACTACAAGGGCAGCTAGAATATTGGTTGCAATTATGTATGCAATTTATCTTGCCCAAATACTGCTAGCCAATCACCACAAGCAACACATACAGACTGAAGCTTAGCACCTTGTAAAATAATTAGCCTCTTAGTTACTGGCCTCAAACATCATAAAGCACACATCTGATATGCCACCACAAATATCTCCATGTACTGATCTTATTCTGAATATCCACTTATATTTAAGCAATTCTGTTAGTTTCCTCACTTGCGAAAGCTTGGATGTCCTCCAGATATAAGCCTTGCTCTTCATCACAAAAGCTTTAAGAGATTTTCTCAGTCAGATGGTTGAATAGTTCACAGCCGCTATAATTGTAACTGTAACATTTTTGGCTGTTAATCATTTGTGTATTGATGGAATCTCTTCTTATACTTACATATGCACTCTCTTTAGGAGGCAGGCAGTTTCACTAACTGCTAATCATTAACACAATTAATATATTTCATTACTTTTATTCTGCTTCAATTGTTCAAACTGAATGCAAAAGCAGAAGGATTTCAGTAGCTAAGGGAAGAAATAATGTCAACTCTAATACAAAATTTCTTCATTATTCCAGAATTTGATTTCCAGCACAGAAGTAACGTGTATTTGTCAGGATAATGGCAGAAAAGAGAAACAATAGGAAGCTTTTGTTATTTTAAATAGTTAAGTTGTTACACAATATGATGGACTTCTGTTGTGCCTTAATGGATAGTAGCACAATCAATAAATGGCTGTAACAATTTTGTTCTGCTTCACCTACTGTAATTGAAAAGTAACTCAAGCAGAACTTTGGAGTGGTTTGTGATGTATATTTTTTCTTTTGGTGTATTTTTGATTAAGATAAAGATTATGTTTTAGTGGTTGGAGTAGCGTAATTGTTATTATAAACACCTTTCAACATGATGTCCTACCCAGGAGAATAATTTTGCAAGGCAACTGTAGAATCAATGAAATCAAGGGAAAAAACATGGAACAGAATGGCTAGAACAAGTGTCACTGGTAGAGAGAGGAAGCAGCAAGAAATGATCTGTTGACATCTGCTGGCTGAAGGAGCAGTTCTAGTGTGGATGCAGCTATGCTGGCAAAGCTGTGTTTTGCAACCCTTCTCTCCCTCCCACCCCAAGCAAAACAAGCTATCCCAATAAAAGCAATATAGCTGTGTCTATGCGAGAGACTAATCGGCACAGCTATATCAATCAGGGATCACACCTCTTCGTATCCTGACCAACATAGCTATGCTAGCAGAAATCTCTAGCGTAGACATGGCCTGAATCTTGGCCTGCCAATACTGGCCAAGGTGTTTTCTCTACTGATTCTTTCTGAATAACATCTCTAAGATCCTTTCATGTAGCTAAAACTCTCATCCAATGTCTCATTACCTCTCATCTTGATTGCTGCATCATCCTTATCTCTGGCCTTCACAAATGCAATTTTGCCCCAATTGTAACCATTCAGAAAGCTGTGGCTGCATTCCTAGATCATTTTCCTAGCTTATTGCTTTGACTATGGCTCTTTCCATCCCTCCGCTGGCTACCCCTTTTCTATTGCATCCAACATAAACTGCTTATATTCACTTTCAAGGCTGTTCATGCCCTACCTCCACCCCCCCATCATCTCTCATTTGCTATCGAGATGTCAATTCTCAGCTCTGATTGGCCCATGATACCAACTTGCCTTGTGCACCTGTTTATTTCAAACAAGCAACTTTATATTTTCTTCCATCCTGCCCTTCATGCTTGGAAGGAGCTCCACATAAACAGCTGTAAAACTAACTCATTGTCCTCCTTCAAAACACTCCTGAACACTCTCCTTTCCGGTGAGGCCTATAAAAAATCTTGACAGTGGGTAGGCTGCTGGTGTGCTGAGACCACTAGCTATCATGCTGACCAATGCTGTCCCTTTGTTTCCTTGTATTCCCCCATCTGTCTTTATTCATCTCTTGTCTCGTCTTATATTTAGATTGTGAACTCTCTGGAGCAGGGACAATCTTTTTGTTCTGTGTTTGTACAGCACCTTGCACAGTGGGGCCCAGGTCCATGACTAAGGTTCCTGCACACTACAATAGCACAAATAAACAACAGCAATAACAGCAGAATGGATTTTTCACCCTCTGGGTCTGACTATTTAATAGAGCTAAGGTCAAGAAGCAGAAGGCCCTTCATAGGGCAGGTCTACACTTAAGCACTGTGGCAGCCTTTTAAGTGAAGATACTCCTATGCTGACAGGAGAAGCGGTAACTATGCTGGCGAGAGAAGCTCTCCCGTTGACATAGAACTGCCTACACAGAGGGTTAGGTCAGTATAACTATGTCACTCAGGGGTGTGGATTTCTCACACCCTGAGCAATGTAGTTATACTGATATAGGTGTGTAGTGTAGACATGGCCTTAATAGTTGTCTAATTGCTTACGCTTGCAGATTGTTAAGAGACAATGCCAGTGTGAATAATCTTAATGTGTCCCTCCCCCTCTCTTTGGGGAGCACCAAAACTGAGCTGGGCCGGACAGAGAACCAGACTGAGAATCCCAGAGATACAGGAGGGCCTGGGCTGTTTAGGAAAATGTAAACGGGTTCTGTTCTGTTCCTGTAACTGAAGAGGAAAGCATGATCTAATTTAGCTTGTAGTGAAAAACAAGATTATATGAGACTAGATAGTCACGTAGGCTGTTTGTTGCCTTAAAAGCCCCTTTTCTTTAATGCTTTGTCCCAACTGCTGAATAAAAACACTTTGTTTTAAGAAAACTGTTGGTCACCCTCATTGTCACAGGTTCCCAAAGAGAAGGAACACAGGTGCTCAGAACCCAGTCAGACCAGCATGATGATCAGCAGTTGGTATACATGAGGCATTCTACTTGAATCCTAGTTTAAGAACAGAAGAATTGTGAGATTTGACCCCAAGACAGGTAAGGGCAAGAGGCTAAATACCTGAGGGTGTGCACTCAGAGAGACCAGAAACAGGACAGAGATGCAGCTAACCCTGTAACTGTGGCAGGACTAATGAGAGGTGATGGCCATTTTGAAAGAGCGGATTTTGTGGCCTCAGTACCTCTGACAACAATGGGAGATGGCCGCCATTTTGAAAGCAGGCAATTCTTCCCGAGTTTCTGTGAAGGCAAAGATTTTAAGCACCAGCCTGTGCTGACAGATCAACTTTAAATTATGAAATGTAACAGCAAAAAAATGACCATTAGTCCTAAACATTTCCTCTTAAACAAATAGCTACCTACGCCCAAAGGAGTGCAAGATAGAACAAATAGAGCCCCCGCCCCGATCACCAGCTCTGCACTCCCATTGGCTGGTTCCTGGCCAATGGTAGCTGGGGGGGGGGAGGACAGTACCTGTGGGCTAGAGCAGCACATGCTGTGGGACCTCTCCCCCCGGCCTAGGTGTCGGACCTGCTGGTCACTTCTGGGGCGCAGCACGGAGCCAGGACAGACAGGCAGCCTGCCTTAGCCCCACTGTGCCACTGACCAGGAGCCACCCGAGGTAAGTCCGTGCCCCAACCCTGAGCCTCAACCCCCTACCCCAGCCCTGAGCCCCCCCAAACCCGGAGCCCCCACCTGCACCCCAAAACCCTCATCCCCGGCCTCACCCCAGAGCCCGCAGTCCCAAACCAGAGCCTCACTCCTCCCACACCCCAACTCCCTGCCTCAACCTGCTGTCCCCTCCCACATTCTGAATCCCTTGGCCCCTCCCCCCAGCCTGGAGCCCCCTCCTGCACCCCAAACCCCTCATTCCCAACCCCACCCTAGAGCCTGCATCCCCAGCTGTAGCCCTCACCTCTTCCCACACCCCAACTCCCTGTCCCAGCCCGGAGCCCTCTCCCGCACTCTGAACCCCGAATTTCTGGCTCCACCCCAGAGCCCACACCCCTATTTAGAGTTCTCACCCTCTCCCGCACCCCAACTCCCTACCCCAGCCCAGTGAAAGTGGGTAAGGGTGGGGTAGAGCGATCCACTAAGGGAAGGGGAATGTAGTGAGCTGGGAGCAGGGCCTCGGGGCAGAGGAGACGGGGCGGAGCCTTGGGGAAGGGGCGGGGCTAGCGTGTTCGATTTTGTGCCAATAGAAAGTGGACAACCCTAGATGTGTCATATATTAACAAGTATGACTTAAGCATCACTACATAACAGAGTCTGTCTTATATGTTTTAATTTGTTAATAGAGTTTCCAGATATGTCCCGATATTAAGACTGACAGCAGGAATCTCTGAGGGGGAAAAAAGAATAAGTGTTACACAGTGAACCCCTAAATACCATACAGCTTCCTTGATTTATACAACATATTAGAAAAAAATGGAGGAAAATGATTGGTTGTATTGTAAACTAAACATAACTAATGTATAACCTCCTAAGCTCAAAAGTGGTAGCAAGTGATAAAACATTGAGGCAATATTTTAATAAACCTTGACATTAAGAAAATAATTATAACATTTTTGTCATCTGAATACACTACAGCCTTAGATTTAAGTTCCAAAGTGGAAAGAGAGAGCTGTTTGCTGGCATATTTAATTGTCAAATAACTAGTTTTATTTTTTTATATAGCTAGAATTTATTCCAGAGAAATGTTTTAAATCACCAAATAATTTCTATTTAAAAAATAGCAGTACTCAGGGGAAAATAATCCACTTTAAAAACTTCCAGTTTAAACTCTGTTGTTTGGCGTTTCACTCTGTAGTATTTGCATTTTCTGGGTTCACCCAAAGCTCACATGCCCCTAATGAGGTCCAAGAGAATAGATCATAGCAAGTAACTTACTCAACAAATTTAGCCTCCATTTTTGCTCTTTGAATGTCTGCAAGCAGACTGCAATTTCCTCAAAACTGTTCATTATTCAAATTTACTGTATATATTTTTCCTCCCTCTGTGTATTTCTTTATGGATTGATCATGAGCAGTTTGCCATAATATTCTGTATTCAAAATTCCAGCTGCCTTCATTAGCTGTGACTAATCACATAAGTCAGGTGGTATTGTTTCTGCTTCTTGAATGCAAAAGCAAAACTCTTTTAGGCCACAGTTCGGCAAAGCAGTTAAGCATGTACTAAAAGTTAAGCACATAAACGTTTTGCAGAATAGGAATGGGATTACTCACATCCTTAAAGTTAAGCACGTTGAAGCACTTTCTTGAACTGGGGCCAAACAAAAACCTTATGGAGTTTTGTTCGCTCACTTCAAATTTCCACAACCCTGCCTCCCATTCCATCCACCACAATCTTTTAAGAAATGTTCCAAGATTTCTGGGGCTCTAGCTAATAACATGACCTATCTGCATGGAATCTATGAACCAACCAGACACATTTTCATGAATGGCTTAATTCCAATGGCCTTTCCAGCTCTGGAGTTATTTCAGATAATTCCCTTTCCTAATTATATAACCAAACTAAGGATATACTGTTATTAACATTGCTTTTTTGTATGTAGAAAACTACAAACAATACCAGAATCTCATGTCCAATTTTGGTTTCCAAGAAAAACTCTACAGATAGAACCATTGCCAAGGGGGAGCAATTTTAAGGCCAACTTTCAATGACCATGACCATATAGCTCCATCAGATGAAAAGAAGATTGGTAACCAAAGTATTTTAAGTAGCAGTTTAACGTACAATGTATTGTAAATTTTTAATACTCTGGTTTGAAGATAATGGATGTTAAAATGTCCAGAAGTTCAGATGGTTAGCTAGACACTCATCCAAATATACAAACTAACCCAAACTTTTGAACCTCCATATTTAAACTGAATCTGGTGAGACGTGTCTGGTGAGAACCATTTTATTCTGAGATCTCCATGACTTCCTGCTTCTGGTCATGTCAGAGTTTCTCTGACTATAATCGCTCTTATTTTGGGTGGGATGTTATTTTAGAATGGCTACTTTGGGTCCTGGCCAGGAATAAGACAACCAGAGTTCTACAGAAATGAATATATAAATATAAAAAAGTTAACCTAACTATTTCAGACATAATAAAATATGGGGGTTGGTTTCAGTTTTGGGCAAAGGTTCAGGGTACACTTGTTTGTTATTTTATCCAAAAAGATTTGCCCATCCCTGCTGAAGTGTCCATGTACTATCCATTTTCCCAATGGTCTCTCTTCCTTTATCACTTACAGTCATTGTATGTTCTTTCTTCAACACAGTTAGACATAGAACTAAGAAGAGGGGATATATGATCAGCAGGCAATGCTAACAAGCTCCTCAGTGCTCTGAAAAGTCAGATGGAAATTATTATTGTTATAATGAATAGCAGCAGGCCTCTAAGAGGCTTGCAGGACAGTTCATTTGGTAAAGTTTAACACCTTTGTGTTGTAAGAGTTCACACATTTCCTCCCATGCATCTGCATGAAGGGATCAGTGTGTTCCTAGCTGCTAGAGGTGTGAAACTATCTCCTATCTGGTGGCAAAAACATTTCCAGTTGCTCAACAGCAAGTAATAGTTCAGTAGCGAGAAAAAGCATTTGGAAAACAGGCTTAAAAACAGTGCAGTCCTAGTGTGATTTTATGGATGTTCTTGACCTTGAGTGGTCTCTGGGGATGCCTTCTTAATGAAAAGTTCACAGCATTCACTTTCCAGAGATGTGCAGACATACTCAGGATTGCTTTCTCGTAAGGCCTCCTTTAAACTCATCACTGAGAATGCCATCTATTGTGAGATCATAGTACGGCAACAGGGACGTGATATCAAGGAAATATCCCAGACTAGGATATATCAAAACACAGGACAATTTACATAAATATCTATTCACATGAAGTAAACTAATCTCTGATTTTAGATAAAATTGATATTTGGGTCATGAATAAGGTTCCACATTCAATGTGAAAAGAAAAGGAGTACTTGTGGCACCTTAGAGACTAACCAATTTATTTGAGCATAAGCTTTTATGAGCTACAGCTCACTTCATCGGATGCAATTCAATGTGCTACATTACATGCATTCAATGTGCTACATTACAATTAAATTATTTACTGGGGACCGCATTGATCAGTACAGGTGCACCAGATAATCCAGGACTAGGAAGATGATGGCTCATGAGTCTGGTGACAGCAGCTAAATGTTGTGGAGACCTTGGAGAGGTCTGATTGGAAGACTATTTCGCATACAGAAGTCCTGTGAGCCTGACAGGTAGATTTAAGCATTTTGTGGGAGAAGGGGCTATGTGCATAATCTTTTGTGAAAGATACAGTAGGTGGTATTTCGGTCACTGTTGTTAACCTGTACTTTAGATACTCAGATGGTATTGGTTAGTCTCTAAGGTGCCACAAGTACTCCTTTTCTTTTTGCGAATACAGACTAACACGGCTGTTACTCTGAAACCTGTCAGATGGTATAATTGCTGGTGGATACAATTAGAAAAGTAATCTAGTCACGCATGTGGCATGTACATGTGTGTAAACCCTGCTATCGGAGATACTTCTCATTTTCTGGACTGCCATGCTCAATGTCCACAAAATGACTCATCGCACAACGTGTGTAACAATGCAAGGTTGGGAAGTGTGATTAATACTACAGATCCAGAGTTAAATGAGTCCCAATTTCCAAACACATCACTAAATTAAAACAAATGAACAAAAAAGTATGACTTGAAAACACTTTTAAAGATTAGTCCATTCAGTGAATGACAAGGAAATAGCATCTCCATTGCCTTTAAACAATTTATGAGTAATAGCAGATATCTATTATATCTATCTAAATGCATCCGATGAAGTGGGTTTTAGCCCACGAAAGCTTATGCCCAAATAAATTTGTTAGTCTCTAAGGTGCCACAAGTACTCCTCGTTTTTTAGCAGATATCTAGAAATTTAGTAACCATCATGTCTCTAAAAGGGTCAGAGCTCTTGGCTTGGTGGTGAAGCTTTTAGTTCTGTCAGGAAGTATTTAGAAAACTTCAGGATAATCATTTCAAATTTGTTTTGGTCTTTTAAGTTATCTTTACAATAATTAGGCAAATAAAAAGAATTAGAGCACATTGATTTTTTTATTCTTTCAAACCACTAAATTCAACAAAGTGCACATGCCAGAATTCATCTGAAGAGCTGGAAGTGTACAGTAGGGCTGTGTGATATTTAGCAGATGGTATAACACAAAGTGCAGTAGTTTGAAATGTAGACTCCGATTACACTGTCAACTCTAATTCAAGCACTGGCTATAGTCCGAATTTCTAGAACTGAAAAAACCCCAGGTATAAAACTTATATTTATGTAGTACCTTGCCTCCCACGGGATCCCAGAGTGCTAGCTAAAATGATACATCAACTATACAGAGGGATCCCTTCACCCACCACTGAAATACAGCACCTGTTTAACTGCATATGGCAACACTACACAACCTTTTATGACAGAAAGTAGCAGCAGACTGCATGCAGTGGTAACTGAATGAGAACAGCCAAAATGTAGTTACTTCAATTGGAATCTGAGGAAAGTTGCTGTGCACGATTATTACATTATGGCTCCTCAAATCCAGGTTCCTACTCTACAAGTCACTTGCATTGGTTGAGGGTGGTGTCGCAGATAAACACATTTTGTTTAGTTTCATTTACCATTGAACTCTGCCTTTTCCTCTTTTCCCCCGAGTTCCTACTACACATTAATCAACAGTTTTATTGCTAATGCATTTGCAGCAGTTTTTAAAAAGTGTAAATGTTGCTTTTAAAAAAAAGTCTAAGAACCAATGGTCTAAGTAGGTTTTATTTTGTAGCACCCCAGCATCCAAAATGTAGTTTGGTGAAACTTTGGCAGCTAGAGGTCAGACTTCTTTAACTGTGCATCTGCAAAGAAAGGCTAATAAATATATTCAAATCTGAAAGGCCACAAAACATGCAAGTCGGGAGCAGTAAATTTTTTATGCTTATCAGCTGCAGAAAGACATCCATATAATAGATTTCATAGGACAAATTTATGATTCTGCAAACGTTCCCTTCATTTAAATCAGCATCTCAGTATCTTGATATCTGCAAATCACCCAAAAGTCCTGATGGGCTCAAATGCTAAATGCACAATGGACCATCTAATGTTCATTCTTCTCTGTAAACAGGGAGGAGGATCTATCATAATGACACTGAAGCCTTTTGAAGAGCCTAAGGTCTGGCAATTATGCATATGAAGCTGAGTGTTTAAGTCCAATAATGGGGTTTAGTGATGGATGGATCGTCCCTTCTTGTACTTCTAAGATGCTTGTGATAGCTGAATTGTCCCCAAGTGGCACCCATAAATTCTGGCCTTTCAGAAAAGCCCACATGTTGTGTAGGTATCACCCAAAGCCCTCATTAGTTAGACTGTGACCTTTGCTGTGTGACTATCAGGCAGAAGCCTAGGAAAGGCCTGTGTTCGATTAGCACTGCAATTTGTTCATTATCTTCTGACAGGAATTTGCAAGTGTCAAAGAAGATTGTGTTATGAAAAGGTCAAGAGCTAAACTGTAAGGGTTGGGGGAAGGGCATCTATCTTGAAAATTCAGCCCCAGCACTAATAAAACCACCATTAAACAGCATCTAATTTGCTCCCGAGTACCAGCAACCAGGAGCAGATAAAATCAAAGTTTGGGGTAATTTATCTTCACAGGAGTAAAATTACTTCAGGATAAAAACTGGTTTTTTGCTTTTTGACTTAAGATTGTGGAAATTGTTTCTGACAGCAAATTGCTCCTAATTAATTTACAGGCTCTGCTGGGAAAATGCATTGTACTGTTGATTTCTACATTCGGCAGACCTAATTATAAAAACAAAATTTTCTTAAACTATTAACTTCTGTGCTTCCAGAATTAGAGTGATAGGAACAGCAAGTGGGACTGGGAGTGCACTGTGACTATTCTCAGCATGTAGCTTGCTCACAGAAAGAACATATTCAGTATCATCTTGGTGGCTTACTGGTGTTCTAGATTCTTAAGACTTGTTTTTGTTTTTAACTTTGGACAACAGTAATGCTAAGGCAATCATTAAAAACATAAATTTTTCCCATACCTCCACGTAAGTGTATGATAGTCTCTGGAATTGTTTCACAATTGCCTAGGAATAACCAAGACTTGTGGATGACTACATGGTGTTTTTTTCTCCTTGACTATTGGGCTACTCCTCCCTGCCTGAGTAAGGAGGACACAATCCAGAGTTTGTGGTATCATGAAAGTACCTATGGTGATAAATTTGTAAGGTGACAAACTCTGGAAGGGGAAACAGTGATTGTACTGCAAACTCAAACTCGGTAGTGCTTCTCAAAGATATGGAAGTGTGGGATGACCCTGAGTCAGGCCTGCTTTACTGAGCAATAGAGCCAAAGTTAAGGGCTCCAGTCAATGGCGGTGTTAGCCCACTGGGGGGTCCTAAGCAGGAATATTTTTGGTCCCCACACACACAATACCTAATAAAAAGCAAATAGGGGGCCCCCTTGAATTGCTCAGGGCTCTAAGCAATTGCTTAGTCTGCTTATGCCTAGTGCTAGCTGTGGCTCCTGTCAAAAATAGCGGTGGAAGACTGGAGCAGCTGGTACGAATGTATCAGACCTTTCCTCAAAGATGTGTGTCAAGGAGGATCTAAGGAAGGGCACATATAATGCATTAGTACTTGGTTATTGCCCAGTTATCTCCTGGGGAAAAGACAGGAATCAGATCCTTAGGGATGAGGTTTGGAAATGGCTAATTATGAGGAAACAAACAGGGTCTTGGAGGGATTTTTGTTTTAAAATAAGGAGAGTCAGGTAGGGCGTGGCTGAAGATCTGATCTAGGTCACTAATATCTGGGGGTGGGAGAATTGATACAAATAGCTACATGAAGGTCAAATAAGGATTTATATTCCTTTTTGGAGGAAAAGTGACCATTTCAGGATCTTTTGAGGTTCACCCATTTACCTTTGCTAGTCATTCAAAGTCACAACTGAAGGGATCAGCAACTGGGGGGAGGCAGGGGCAATCTGATCTTTTTTTACTCTTTGTAAGGGTGAGAACATCCCCTCTGATGTTTTCAGTCCAGCCAGCCAGTCTCAAGATGAGTTCCAAATCCAGATTTCCCATATGGCAGTAGAGATGTAAAGCCAGCCGTATCCATTCCCCACGCCCCCATTATATTCTCAAGACAGAGTCCATTCAATTACACCCTTTATTAGAATTCAAACATTGTAGTTATCTGTTTGGCAGCTGATGATAAAACCTTCAATGGTGCACACATTGGGCAAAATGTCAGAAGACCTACTGTACAAGTAGAGAAAATTTGACCCACTTTTGTAAAATCACAAGGGTCAGTGTCTTACATTAAATCTAGTGGGAAAAACTGGCACATGATCCATGATATTTAATTCTATGAGTCAGATTTACTCAGCTGCTATCGTTTTCTAAGCTGTCCCTGCTGAATGATACCCATCACTTCCTGCATGAAAGAAAGCAGCAAATCACAGAAAAATCTAGAAAACATTGTTCTAATATTTTTATATCACTCCTTTGCTGACAGCTATGACATTTAAGAGAGGAGAAAGGCTGGTGAATTAGGCTTCACAGCACACTGTGTTACCAACAGTAAAATAGCAACATAGGCACATAGAGAAGGCTGTCGGAATTATTAAAGAGAGTTCAAATGTACTCATAGCCTTATTGTAGCCTAAAAGTAGGGAATGCAGAAACAAGGATGTTGATGCAATCACAGAAAACATTAATTCATATTCTCAGATAAATAACTTTGTTTCAATGGAGAGAACATATCAGTGAATTAAGAGCAAACAAACTTTGGACGAAATGTGTAGTTATTTAAAAACAACTACAAGTTTTAGAAACCCAGGAAAATCACAGTTAATGTTGCATTTAGAAGAAATGCAGGCATTTTAAAGTATAAAAATGCAGAATTGAGATACCCATACAAGATTAACTCTACTCCTCTAAGGATGCCCTGAGAAAGAACACAATAGTGGTGTTTTTTTAAAGAACAAGTATTACAAATCAGTATATTCAGAGTTAAGGTTATAGTGAAAAGTACTACAAAGGTCTTAAAATAAGTAATGTACAAGTTAGGCACCTACAGTGTCCATAAAAATATAGAAGTAACATTTCTAGTCACTGAGACTAAGGAACTGTAGGTATTTTTATTTTTCAATAGTAATTTTTGACAATTTAAAAAATGTCAACCAGTGATCAAATCCTGCTAGTTAGATATGCAAACTTTTAACGTGTCTAAATTTGAATTTTAAATCAAAGTCTGTAACAGTTGTGAAGATGCGTTTAAACTTTGATGTTTATCACCTGTACACAAACAGCCAAACACTACAGAATCAGGCTAGGTGTCTGTCAATTATAACCCACACTAACACTCACCTGTGGCTGAAACGTTACCTTAGCTACTGTTGCTACTAGAAGAAAAACAGCCCAAATTGGATCTCAATATTCCATACAAAAGATTCTGCAGACTCATCAGGGTTTAATTAGAGCTCCACTGAATCTTTTTTTTTTCAATAAAAAAGTTAATAATTGCAGTGCATAAAATGCCATTGATATAGGATCTTTTAGAGACGTCAGTGAACTTCCAAATGATATCCACGTACTGATAAAGGTAAAATTACAGTGCATATGGATAAAATGTGGGACTGAATAACTGACTCACTAACAATCAAATGAAAGCCAGCCCTTAAGAGAGCTACTGTACTGTATTATAAGACTAAGGAAACTAAAAATATGTTACACTCCACAGGAGACTGCTACTCAATGTGGGACAAACTCATCCCTGGTGTAACTCCACTGAAGCCAATGGAGTTACACTAGGAATGAATTTGGTCCAATAGCGCTAAACCAATTAATGTGCTAATGGGGCAATGCTGAGAAAAACAGTCAAGACCAAAAAAAATGGCTAAGTCTGGACTACTGCCATGTGCTTGATATGGCACTGACCCTGAAGGACACCTGGCAGCTTCAACTGGTACAGAATGTGGCTGCCTACCACATAGGATAGTAGACAGACAAAATCATGTTGCATCTGTTCTCTGGTGCTGACTGCCAGTTTGAATCCATGTGCAATCTGAAGTGCTAGTTATCAGTTATAATAAAGTTTTAATTGGTCTAGGAACCCAGTGTTGTCCAAGACAGCCAAATACGATGACCCTGATTCGCCTCTGACATTTACACAGGTGTAACTCTGTTGACTTCAGTGGAGTTATCTCTGATCTACACCAGAAAGAGTGGGATGAGATCAACCACATTATCTCCTTCCACAGCTATTGCAACTGACAAGGACCCTGCAACAGTCAGTGTCCACAGCTGATGTTACCAAGGCTAGAAGAAGTGCTCCTCAGTAGAAGGTGCTCCTGCCAGCAGTTCATCAGAGCCTGGATTTTTCCTCACTTAGGCTGTATTACAAGAAACCTCTCTGACCTGGCTTTTCTATGAAAGTGGTTATTGGATCTCCCAGGGATCTCCCCGGAATCTCTCTTGAAAATCTGATTTCCATTTGATCAACCACCAATGCCCCTCTCCCAGACCCCTGGGTTTAGGAAGAGTCTCATTGACAAATTGAAGGTTACTGAGTCTATGCTCCCTGTTCTGGATAAATGCTGTGCTTTTAATATAATGTTGTAAATGGCACTCAGATGCCACAGTGAGGAACACCTTAACTGTAACACTAACAATGTCATGGACAAGATGGCGCAGTGACAGCTAGAAAAATGAAACTGCACAGATGGGTTACATCAAGGAAACAGTGTTATCTAGTGGTTAGGGCACAGGACAGCTGTCAGGACTTCTACATTCTATTTCCAAATCTGACACTGACTCACTGTGGGACCCTAAAAGATTTACTAACTCTGTGCTTTAGTTTCTTCATCTGCAAAATATGTAGAATAGGCAAATATCATTCATTAACTCCCTGATACAGTGTGAGGCTTACCTGATTTGTTTATAAAATACTATGAGATCTTCAAGTGAAAGGTGCCGTAAGTGCAAAGTATTAATAATAGGAATACTAGTATTATTTATTAATAACCAGTCACAAAATGAAAGGCTTCCATCAGCCAAAATGTCAAATGTAAAAACAACAAGTTATCCTATAAACTAAAGTGGGACCGCTTCTCCATTAGCCTTTGGATTCCCTGGACTCTTCCTCTCTGTGCTGTTTGTTCGCCCCATGAAGGGCCAGTTATCCCTGCTGACCAATCATCTCTTGCTGGATTTAGAAGGCTGAATCCCCTGCAATCCTGGCAGTATTTGTATGCCTGTATAAAAGAGATTTTTAACCCCTGACTGCTGGATGTAGTACAAGATACCCTATCATATAGCAATGATGACTGAAGCCAGTGCATTTCCTGGGTAGTTAATTAATAAGTATAATTAATGGTCTGAAGCAAAGCTTCGAGCCACAAAATCCTCCAAGCTGGTCAATAATCTTCCAAGAATGCCCTGGGTCCTTGTTATTTGTTAATCAAATAAACAGTTACCGTAACCAGTTTTGGAGAAAATTTACAGTTACAGAAACTTATTGCTTATAGCCCACAGCGAACACACAGGGCAAAATCCATCCCTGTTGTAAGCCTGCAGAGGTCAGTGGAGCCATGCATGATTACACCTGCTCAAATTTGCCCCATAGTTTCCTCATAGTGAAGGAAAACTGCATCCCCATTTTTTTAAAGTGGTGTATTCAGTTGCTGTACTTAGGAGAAACAAAATGGCTAATTCATAAACATCAGTGTAAGCTGTTTATGTAACAGATATGCATCAAAGAGAAGTACTAACAGGGCATCTGTTGATCAGACAGACCGTGCTCTCTTCAAATGCAGGCCTCATTCAGCTGGATTCCTCAGTCGCATATGGGTGAGACGATACCATAACTATAGGACAAGGCAGTTAATCTCAGTGAAGCAAAATAGAGCGAGGCAAAATGCACAGTCTCTGCCAGAAAGCTTTAGACACAGACCTCAAATGCCTCTGCTAGAGAACAGGAGACAGCTTTGCATCTGGCTAGCGCAGCTGCCAAAGCCACCCCAAGAGTGCTACAGAAAATCATAGAGAAGGAATGCCAAGGGCAGCACAAACATCTCCGCCAGGATAAAGACGCAATGCCAAGTGAGTGTCACAACTGCACACACCCACCTTTGATATGGCGTGGCTGTTTAATAAAGTAAAATTTGTATGAAGGGAAGGCTTGCCTGGGCACAATTTTTACACATTTCCAGACGACGGAAAAAAGAATAAGCGACCACAACACTGTTGTCTGCACCTACAGTGGACCCAGAGGTAGCGTAGCACTAAAGCTGCCAGCCCAACTAAGTGAAATCTACAGTGGTGCCAGCTAGGGTCTAGCACTAAGGACATATTGCATAGCTTGGCATCCCTGTGACTGCCATTCAAACAGGTGGAAAGAAGTATCATTAGAGACCGTAATGTCTGGTGGTGTCAGAGCCAAAGAATCATTGGGCTGATATGATACCGCCAGAGATTGCAAAAAAAAAAAAAAGGGAAAGAAAAAAAAAATGAACAAGAAAAAAGCCATAAACCAGGACAATAAACATATCATATATATTAGAGGAGACTGGTTCCTATCAACAGCTATACTTTAAAATAACGTTACACTTCCCATTTGTAGATAAGCTATTTACTTCTAAAAGCACAACACATATTGTATTAGGGTAGCCGCTTTGGAGAATGCTGAGCATGTTAAGATGGCAGCTTATTGAAGACATGCAGTCAGTGCTGGTAGACAATTTTGTTTTATATCTGTTTGTAAAATCCAGATCATTCCTCTCTCCAAACCCTGATACAACAGATTCCTCAAGATGCCTTTTAAAAAAATATCTTTATCAACAGTCCCATGCTTATGGAGCAACCCTACAATAGTCTTGTTTTTGGGAGGAAAGGAAATACAATTCAACAAGGAAACAGATTTCAGTTGTAAGGGGGGACTACAGAAAAATGAGGAGGTTAGTTAAACAGAAATTAAAGGGTACAGTGCCAAAAGTGAAAATCCCTGCAAGCTTCATAGAAACTTTTTAAAGACACCATAATAGAGGCTCAACTTAAATGTATACCCCAAATTAAAAAACACAGTAAGAGGAACAAAAAAGGGCCACCATGGCTAAGCAACAAAGTAAAAGAAGCAGTGAGAGACAAAAAGGCATCCTTTAAAAAGCAGACATTAAATCCTAGTGAAGAAAATAGAAAAGACCATAAACTTTGGCAAATGAAGTGTAAAATATCATTAGGAAGGCCAAAAAAGAATTTGAAGAACAGTTAGCCAAAGACTCAAAAAGTAATAGCAATTTTTTTTAAGAACATCAGAAGCAGGAAGCCTGCTAAAGAAGCAGTGGGGCCACTGGACGATTGAGATGCTAAGGGAACATTCAAGGACGATAAGGCCATTACAGAGAAACTAAATGAATTCTTTGCATCGGTCTTCACAGCTGAGGATGTGAAGAAAATTCCCACACCTGAGGCATTCTTTTTAGGTGACAAATCTGAGGAACTGTCCCAGATTGAGGTGTCATTGGAGGAGGTTTTGAAGCAAAGTGATACCAGGACCAGATGGTATTCACCAAAGAGTTCTGAAGGAACTCATATGTGAAATTGGAGAACTACTAACTGTAGTCTGTAACCTATCATTTAAATCAACTTCTGTACCAAATGACTGGAGGATAGCTGATGTGAAGCCAATTTTTTAAAAAGGCTCCAGAGATGATCCTGGCAATTACAGGCCAGTAAGCCTGACTTCAGTACCAGGCAAACTGGTTGAAACTATAGTAAAGAACAAAATTGTCAGACACATAGATGAACATAATTTGTTGCGGAAGAATTAGCAGGGTTTTTGTCAAGGGAAATCATGCCTCACCAATCTACTAGAATTTTTTGAGGGGGTCAACAAGCTTGTGGACAAGGGGGATCCAGTGGATATAGTGTACTTAGATTTTCAGAGAGCCTTTGACAAAGTCCCTCACTAAAGTCTCTTAAGTAAAGTAAGCAGTCATGGGATAAGAGGGAAGGTCCTCTCATGGATTGGTAACTGGTTAAAAGATAGGAAACAAAGGGTAGGAATAAATGGACAGTTTTCAAAATGGAGAGAGGTAAATATTGGTGGCCCCCAGGAGTCTGTACTGGGCCCAGTCCTATTCAATATGTTTATAAATTATCTGGGAACAAGGCTAAACAGTGAGGTGGCAAAATTTTCAGATTATACTAAACTACAGAAGATAGTTAAGTTCCAAGCTGACTGTGAAGGGCTACAGAACTGGTGACTGGGCAACAAAATGGCATACGAAATTCAATGTTGATGAATTCAAAGTAATGCACATTTGAAAACATAATCCCAACTATACATATAAAATGATGGGGTCTAAATTAGCTGTTACCACTCAAGAAAGAGATTGTAGAGTCATTGTGGATAGTTCTCTGAAAACATCCACTCAATGTGCAGTGGCAGTCAAAAAAGGGAACAGAATGTTGGGAGTCATTAAGAAAGGGATAGATAATAAGAAAGAAAATATCATATTGCCTCTATATAAATCCATCGTATGCCCACATCTTGAATGCTGTGTGCAGATGTAGTTGCCACATCCCAAAAAAGATATATTGGATTTGGAAAAGGTTCAGAAAAAGGCAACAAAAATGATTAGGGGTATGGAATGGCTTCCATATGAGAAGCGATTAATAAGTCTGGGACTTTTCAGCTTGGAAAAGAGACTAATAAGTGCAGATATGTTAGAGGTCTATAAAATTATGACTGGTGTGGAGAAAGTAAATAAGGAAGTGTTATTTACCCTGTCTCATAACACAAAAACTAGGGGTCACCAAATGAAATTAATAGGCAGCAGGTTTAAAACAAACAAAAGGAAGTATTTTTTTACACAACGCACAGTCAACCTGTGGAACTCCTTGCCAGAGGATGTTGTGAAGGCCAAGACTATAACAGAGTTAAAAAAAAACCTAGATAAATTCATGGAGGATAGGACCATCAATGGCTATGAGCCAGGGTGGACAGGGATGATGTCCCCAGTCTCTGTTTGCCAGAAGGTGGGAATGAGCAACAGGGGATGGATCACTTGGTGATTACCTGTTCTGTTCATTCCCTCTGGGGAACCTGGCATTGGCCCTGTCGGAAGACACGATACTGGGCTAGATGGACTTTTGGTCTGACCCAGTATGGCTGTTCTTATGTAAGCTTGCCAGGGTTTATTTAAAACAGAGGAGTAAGGGAGGACTGGATGACTCAAGGGATTGACAATGAGCTCAAGGCCCTTTTCCCTTCCCTCAGCCATTTGAATGTTGCGCAGGTTAGTAGTGAGTGAAAGCCATTACCATCTGATGCCTGTTTGCTGGCTTACTGGTTTAGCAAATGCATTTGTGGCTTCTGTCCCAGTCCTAGCAGACACAATTGACACTATTAACACCTTTGTTGACAGTCTGGTGGTGGGGGGAGGAAAGGAGAAAGGCTGAATAGACATAGTGATTGAATTGCCCTCTTGTTCCTTTAGCTTGTTCCTCTTTGTGAGGGCTGAGGCACACTGGCAGGTCACTGTGATGAAGCTTGCACTGCCAAAGCCTGCACTGTACCTACTCTGTGTATAAATATAAACAGCTGAAAAGCTGTTATCTCCCAGGATCACTGAAAAGCTACAAGACACAATATATACACAGACCCAATAAAAGACATTTCCTAGCTATGAATAATTGCCTGACAATGTCCTGTTTTCATTAAGACAGAAAAAAATATTAAGGTTACAGTTTGAAAGGTGTGGCTTATTTAATGCAATTTATACTTTTGGCATCTGGGAGCACCCTTCTTCAAGTACTGTACTGAAAGTGTTAGCTCACCCTGCCAAATCTTAGAAGTCTGGCACCAGGTGAAAAGACATGCTGTGATGAGACAGGGGAAAGTTTCTGAGACGTTTTACAAACCTGTTTTTGTTTTGTGTATGATGGAAGAAGGTCTTAGCATTACATTCTAAAACTGGTATTTGTTCTGTGATGGAGTCTTAACCTTAGTCAAATATTCATAGATTCCATGGCCAGATGAGACCATTGTGATCACGTAGTCTATCTCCTGTATAGCACAGGCCAAAGAACCTCCTCAAAATAATTTCTAGAGCAGATCTTTGACAAAAACATCCAATCTTGATTTGAAAATTGCCAGTGACGGTGACTCCATCACAACTCTTAGTAAATTGTTTCCATGGTTAATTACCCTTAATGTTCAAAATTTATACATTATTTCCGTTCTGAATTTATCTAGCTTGTACTTCCAGCCAATGGATCATGTTATACCTTTCTCTGCTAGATTGAAGAGCCCATGATCAAGTATTTGTTCCACATGTAGGTACTTATCGACGGTAATCAAGTCACTCCTTAACTGTCTCTGATCAATTAAATAGATTGAGCTCCTTGAGTCTATCACTGTAAGGCATGTATTCCAATCTTTTAATCATTCTTGTGGCTCTTCTCTGAAGATTCTCCAATTTATCAATACCCTTCTTGAACTGTGGACACCACAACTAGACACAGTATTCCAGCAGTGGTCACATCAGTGCCAAGTACAGAGGTAAAATAACCTCTCTATTCCTACTTGAGATTCCACTGTTCATGCTTTCAAGGCTCACACAAGCCCTTTTGGCCACAGCGTTGCATTGGAAGCTCATGTTCAGCTGATTATCTTACCCTCTCCCCCCAAATCTTTTTCAGAGTCACTGCTTCCCAGGATAGAGTCCCCCACCCTATAAGAATGGCCTCCATTCTTTGTTCCTAGACGTATACATTTACAATTAGCTGTATGAAAGCACATATTGTTTGCTTGAGCCCAGCTTATCAAGCGATCCAGAACACTATCAATGACCTGTTCTCTTTGTTATTTACCACTCCCCCAATTTTTGTGTAATCTGCAAACTTTATCAATGATGATTTTATGTTTTCTTCCAGCTCATTGATAAAGAGTTTAAATAGTGTCAGGCCAAGAACCAATCCCTGCAGAACCCCATTAGAAACATGCCCACTTAATAATGATTCCCCATTTACAATTACATTTTGAGATCTTTCAGTTAACTAGCTTTTAATAATTTAATTTTGTGTTAGTCTAGCTTTTTAATCAAAATGTCATGTGGTACCAGGTCGAACACCTTACAGAACTCTATGTATATTACATCAATACTATTGCCTTTATCAACTGAATTTATAATCTCAGAAAAAAATCAAGTTAATTTGACGTTATTGATGTCCCATAAACCCATGTTATAGGCATTAATTGTATTACCCTTCTTTAATTATTTATTAATTGAGTCCCTTATCAACCACTTCATTATCTTGCCCAGGATTGATGTCATAGATTGATAGGCCTATAATCATCCAGGTCATTCTATTTAACCTTTTTAAATATTAGCACAACATTAGCTTTCTTCCAGACTTTATAAACCTCCCCAGAGTTCCAAGACTTATTGAAAATCAACATTAACAGTCCAGAAAACTCCTTGGCCAGCTCTTTTAAACCTCTTGGATGCAAGTTATCCAGACCTGCTCATTTTAAAATGTCCACCATTAGTAGCTTCTGTTTAACATCCTCCTGAGATACTAGTGAAATGGAAAGTGTTATCATATGATATGACTACATTATATGTTTTCCCCCCAAATGCAAATACTTATGCCAATTAAGGGTAATCATGGAGTGTAATTTCTATGCAAAGGAATGCTACTTAGTGTTAGCAAATGTGAAATAGCACAAAGCAAGCTTCACAGGTAGAGTAGCATTATTAGAGTGCATCAATACCTTATTTAGCTTTACTCTTTACTGTGCTGCTTCACTGGGCTGCTATCAAACAGCCCCACTCTTTATGGATTGCTTGGGGAACAAAATTAAACACACTGATGAATAATGAAGCAAGTGGGTGTTTTTTATTTGTATCAAATGCCACTTGGTGACAAACATTTTCACTGTTCTCCTCCATCTGTGGAGTGGATCTAAAAATATTCTATACACTGTAGAGGAAAAAGTTTAGAAGAGCCAAGAAAAATTGTTTCAGAAATGAGAAATGTCTCTAAAATATTCAGTGTGGAAAAAGAGAAAAGTCTATACCACACAGTGTGAAGGTAATTTACTAAATACTTGCTAAAACAAGATTGATCAACTATAGAGTGGCTCTAAAATGTACATATTGTCAACAGGGGAACAGTGCCTATCTAATGTACTATCTAGTCTCCAAAAGCAGTCATTGCCAGTTGTTTCATAAGAAGGTCAATGCATATATCTATACAGTGCTACACTGTGTTGGGAAGATTTATTCCTGACCCAACTGCTAATTATGCTCTGAAGCACGGGGTTTCATGATAACTCTTCATATCTAGTGTAAATGCAGGTGTTATTTTAATTCAAATGAAGTAATGGCAAACAAAGATTTGAAACACACACACTTGCTCTAACAGTTAAAGATGCTTGAGTTTGCTTCTAGATAGAAAACAATGCATCACCACCTACTGTTACAGGATTCAGTCTATGCTGCATGAGCAAGGTACGTGATTTTACAAGACACATAGTGATGTGTCTTCCACATCTATAAGCTGGTTCAAGCCTTAGATGACTTCCCTGCTGTGTTGTAGCTTAGTGATATGAGAACCCTAAAAGGGTCAGGATGGTTTGCATTACTCTCTGATTACCAGTAGGCTTTTAAAGGGCTGTGTCGAAATATACTTTAAGGTGCAACAACATGGGATTTTGGGACATGGCTGACATATTTTAAACAACTGATGTACTAACAATTCTTTTGACGTGTTAGAAATTTGATAGCCTTGACACTGCTTTGAGGTTCAAGGACAGTAGTCTAATCACATGGTATATATTATTATATATGTATGTATATATTATTTTAAAGCCTGTATATGTATATATTATTTTAAAGCTTAAAAATAGGGAATGTTTAAATACACACCCATCCAAAAGAAGATGCATTATGTACCAGTACAGCTCTTTCTGGTGCTTTTTAATTGTGAGCTTTTTTTTTTTTTTACTAAATTAAATTACCTTAAAATCAATTTAGTCTGAGAGCACTTTGGTGTGTGGACCTAAATATTAATTTGATTGAAAATCTTCCATGACTAATCAGTTTATAAAACGTAGCTTTTTGTCTTACTTGCCTTTTGTATCAAAACCAGAATGTGTCCATATGTCATTCTTTGTCCACATTCCAGTGCTTCTATGTGTCTTCCAAGGAAATGCTATCAGTTGTTTTAGTTAGAAGGGGACAAGCGGAACAAGCATTCCAGGACTTCAGTTTTTGTTGCACTAGGATCGCCCAAAGGGAGTGTGAGAAGCAAACTTTACCATTACAATTATCTTGGTATAGTATGTGGCATCCTAAAACATAAGCCCCGTTACTGGCATGTCTCTTATGCAATCACCTGCTTCAAGGGTTTGAAACTGTCAAATAGGTTAGGTCCCATTAAGAGGCTCCATAATATAAAAATGAAACTCCTGGGATGAACTTACCCATGTTGTGACTTTATTGTCTTCAGGGGAGCTACATCAGAGATGTCTTTTCGCTCAAACTTATTATGCTATTTTACCTTTTGTGTTATGTAAGGAAATACAGAGACCACATATTTATTCTCTTTCATATAGGGTTTTTAGTGGCACCGATTGTCATAGTATCAAGATAGCTCTCTCAGGGTTGGAGACCTCCAAAGTATTTTTTACCTTAACGCTCTGACTCACACCTCATCTACATACAAACATTCACCTTTTTCTAAACCAGATTAAGCAAAATTAAACCAAGCCACTCTTAAACCAAAAGTGAGAGTCCACACACAGACTTGCACTGATTTAACTCACTTGGTTTTAGAACGTATATTTAGTTAGACTGGTGTGAGTGTGTATAGACAAGGCCTCAAGCTTCCCTCTTTTTCCTCCTCTTTTTTTCCTAGATCTAACTTCTTTTCTTGTTTTTTATCTTCCCCCCACTAATTGTGGACCTCTTCATTCTTCTCCCTGATGGGTTTCAGAGTAACAGCCGTGTTAGTCTGTCTTCGCAAAAAGAAAAGGAGTACTCCTTTTCTTTCTCCCTGATGGTCATCTCCACCACATTCCCATACTGACACACCTATTTGGGAAGAGGATTCCTGGCACGATGAGGGGCAGTACTGAGATCATTTCTATCAACAGTGCTGTGGTTTATCACCATCATCAGGCAGTGCCTGGATGTCAATAAAGAAGGGGTTAAAGGAGACTACTTTTTGGGCAGTAGCTGTATTAGGGGATTGGTAAGTGCATGGAGCCTTTCATCACTAGCACCACATCAGCCCAGGTCAGTCTGTAAGCAGCGTGTTACCATCTGACAGCAGCACTGTCAATGGACAGGTTTCTGTATCACAACAGTACCAGCAAAACCACTGCAGTAGTAATACTAACTGGCAGCCCCAGCAGAGAGTCTAAGGAGTGAATGGGACCTGTACACTGAACTCCCCTCTCCTCCTTGAGGTTGAGGCATGCTGGTGAAGTAGTGGGGGGGAACTAGCACTGTCCTGCACCTAGGCCCTGAAATTCTTTATTTATATAATCTCCAGGTTTATCAAATCCAGCAACTTTAACCAGCACTGAAATTCACTTTAAGAAGCATTTTCACAAGTTCAAAAGTTTCCACGCAGGGAGTGACCTGTAGGCTGAACAGGTTTGCACCATACTCAGATATTTTCCCAGTCCCTATTGTAGTGACTCTTGTGACAAAGGAGAGAAAAGACTCAGGGCTAATAACACAAAGAGGATTCTTTATTCAGGACGCGGGCCACATGCAGACCCTGTAATTCCCTGGCTCTCTAGTTCCAAGACTGGGGAACACAGTATGTGCTGTAGTATTAACACACCACCAATACTGGCCTGGATTCAGTAATCATGGAATGAATTGCTGGCTATCCTACACCTGTTATTTATCCAGACTCATTAAGGCTTTGACCTTGCCTCTATTTAACTTATTTCACAAGTAACAAGCAAAAAAAAAAAAAAGTATTTTATAAACGAATCTCGTTGGAAAAGGCAGTGACATTCAGTACCTTAGTTTAATTGTCTTGAATCTGAAAGTAAAATTCTATTACCACCAGCTAAGCCTGGATATGAACTCCTAAGAAATGGTACTATTTGTCAAGTTAGCTGAATGAGAGCACTATCCTTCCAGGGGATTCCAAATCATTCATGCTACAGGAGGTAACTGCCACTGCTAATAATGGTTTTGTTTGTAATTTGTTATATATTTGCTCAAAATGTCACTTTTCTCATCAAGCAAGCCTAGAGGCACTCCAGCCAGAACTATATAAAACCATTAAATGCTTTTGCCCTGTTAGTGAGACAGACAAACCTCAAACTATCACAGTTTTTTTTTTTTTTAAACAAACCACTTCTGAAAATAGGAAAGTAAAATTCAACTGCATATACGTAAATTTTTCATCAGAGGTTGCATGTTATTGGCCTACAGCTATGGACTCCCTTATCTGTAATATGTATTTAACTTTTGTCTAAGAAATGTTCTCCAAAGTGGTGGGCCTAAAATGAGATCTTCCAACTCTGTTTTGAAAGTTGGGTGTGCGCATTATGGTATCCCCTTACAGTGCATATTTCCACACTGCTACAGTGAACTGTGTAAGATAAAGAATTCTGAATTTTATTGGTGTCATCACCCTGACCATATATAATAACAAAGTGGTTAAAGAGAGCAGCGTAACAGAAACATTAGATTTGCTGTTCTGGATCAGAACCTCAGTCTATCCAGTTGGATACCCTGTCCTGAGCAGTGGCTGAAAACATTAAGGCTGAAAACAAAAAACAATTCCCTTGATTCTCCCCCTTTGCATCTGCACCCTCAGAGTATGGATCGTCCCACTTCCATGTAGACACATCAGCATGACTGTACTTGTGCAGTTACGTTACACTTTATTCCCTGTGTCGCTCTGCTGCCTGTGCCTTGTTGGCCAGACACAGAAGAAAGCATCATGGCTATTTTACATAGTGCAACCGGTCATATAAAAAGGACACTGGAGAGCTCTAGTGCCAAGTGTTTAATAGCTCAGCTCCCAGCTCTGTTGCTACTATGGTGAAGATACAATACAACTTCATGGATTGTTCTATAACACCCTTTGATTTATGGCTGCCACTCACCGGTTTTAAACTACAGCAATCTTCATGAGAATGACAACTGCTTTTATTGCAACCACACCCTTTTATAACTCCCCAAAACACGCCCCTCTCTTGGCTGGTGTATGAACAAAAGGTGAACCTCACCAGGAAACTATCTGTCCTCTTATACTCTGCCCATCACCATGGTAGTTGAGCACCATTCAGAGGATCACAGTGAAACGAAGCAGGAAAGCGTTTACATAATTGAATCTAAACCCAGTCAAGCATTGATTCCATCCCTTCATGTTAAGCAGATTCAGATCAGTTCACCCAGCCCTAGAGAGTATCAGTTCAGAAGCTCATGCTACATCCAATGCAGTTAATATTGTAGCATTGTGTGTTAAAGTCCAAACCCATGCAGTACAATGGTCCTTTGGCTGTTTCCCTGGGATTCTGGTCTTGGTTATAAGGAGTATGCAGAATCCCCTTTAATAGGTTCCTTCCAATAAACATGGCCTTGTTTGTAATTCACCAAGCTCTTATTTTGCAGGTGTAAGGGGCATGAAAGTACACGTCTGTCTACATGCAGATCTCCCAATGATGGCAATAAGAGTTTTAGTGTGGCTGTCTATCACGACACTATATTATTCTTCCTAATTCATAAACTACAGAGGTGAATGCATAGCTCCAATAAGGGTCAGAGTCAGTCAAACAAAGCTGTTTCAGTTATGCAAAACAGAAGTAATTTATGATAACGGAAAAAAGGAGAGGAATTTTAGCTGTAAACCAGCAGTAAATCACAATATGATGATTAACCTCTGATTAAACAACTATTTACTATTCAATA
This sequence comes from Lepidochelys kempii, assembly GCF_965140285.1. Lineage (NCBI taxonomy): Eukaryota > Metazoa > Chordata > Testudines > Cheloniidae > Lepidochelys > Lepidochelys kempii. The sequence continues at coordinate 99,807,817 of NC_136387.1, read as the reverse complement.
AACAGTATACATTCTAATAAGGCACAATGGGTGGGCAAAAGACTTTCTTTAAGGCCCTTGATGTTTAGAACCTTCTCTTTTTTAACATTAGTTTTGTCCCTTAACATTTCATTTAAGCATTAACATTAATAATGGTAATGCCTAGCACTTACATAGTGCTTTTCGAGGTTGGAGGTTCATTGCAAAAATTAATCCTTATCACTCTCATGGAAGGTGGATATTATTATCCCCATTATACAGACAGAGAAACTGAGCCACAGAGGATAAAGTAGATCCTACCATCTTGACGTCTAGTCAATAAAAAACAAGAATTAAAAGTAGTCTTAGTTCCTAAACCTGCCTCCAAATTCTCTTGCCAGTTTTGTGGTTGTATAATACTATATATATATTTTTTAAATGTGTTTCTTTTCATTGTTACTCCGTGAAGACCCATACAAAACAATACAGGAAATTGATGGAGGTCATTGCAGGGTCAGGGACTAACAGACCACACAGGGGAAACAGTGAAACTGAATATATGCAAAGCGTTGTCAAATGCACAGAATAAACAAGCAAAAAGTAGAGAATTTACTTCTGTAATCTAATTGAGATACAGTAATGTTAGGTGTGATGTGTAGCTATAGAAGTTAGAAATAAATTCAGACAAAGGTGTACTTTTAAAATTGATCATGTCCCTTTAAGTCATTTTGCCAAGATCATGAAAGGAATCAGAGTCAAGCCAGGGTCAGAACTCAGGAGCATCTGGCTTCCAGTACAGTGTTCACACCAGCGTTGTAGCCAGGGATTCGCCTGGGTGGGCCCTGGCCCACCCACTTAGCATCAAGGCCCACCCCACCCACAGCACTGGCTCTGCTCTGGTCCCAGTGCTTGCCCCGCTCCACCCGCCTGCCCGGCGCTCTTGCCTGGGAGTGGGGTTGGGGCGCGGTGGTTTGTGGGCAGGCAAGCCCCCGCACCCTGACCCCTTGGGCACTGGGTGAGAGGAGCAGGGCAAGCCCCCACGCCATGACCACACTCCTTGCATGCACTCCTGGGGAGGACCCTGGCCAGCGTGTCCATCTCCCCCCTCTCCCCCCAAAAGGCTGGCTGGAGACAGTTGGGGGGAAAGTGGCCCCATCCCTCCTACCTCCCCTTCCCTACCCCCTGTCATTGCCCATCTACCCGAAGTCAGCATCCACCCAAGTTTCCCGTCCTGGCTACACCACTCATCCACACGCTCTCTTTCTCTCATAATTAGGGGCGGGTATACCGAAATGTGGCTTTAAGTTGGCATTCAGCCAAATTCTGGTCAAAATCCTGTTCAGCTTGGGCCAAATCATTTTTCAAACACATATTCCCTTCCCTATCAAATTGCTAGATGTAGCACCAATCCTGCCCTGCAATACCTGTGTAAGGAACTGTCTCAGCAGCTTCTTTCCCCTCCTACATGATGGCCACTGTGATTCATGGTTTAGGAAACTCTGCTCCCTTCGCATTGTTCAAAAGGAAAATTAATTCTTTACATAATAAATCTATAGAAAATGTGAATAACAACTCAATTATTCATGGATTCATTGCGTTTAAGGCCAGGAGGGAACATTTGATCATATAATCCAGCCTCCTGGATATCATAGGCCATTACATTTCTCCCAGCTACCTCTGTACTGAGCCCAATAACTTGTGTGTGACTAAAGCTTAGCTTGCATTTGGCTAAAGCGTATCTCCCCAAAAGACATCTAGTAATCCACCACTTCCCTTGGCAGTTTGCTCCAATGGCTCATCACGCTCACTGTTAAAAATGTGCCTTATTTCCAATTTAAAATTGTCTGGCTTCAGCTCCAACCCATTGGTTCTTGTTATGCCTTTTTCTGCTAGATTGAAGAGCATTTTAGTACCCAGTGTTTTCTCCCTTTGAAGGTACTTATATGCTATAATCAAATCACTTCTCAGTCTTCTTTCTGATAAACTAAACAGATTGAGCTCTAAGTCTCTCACTGTCAGACATTTCCTCCAGACCTCAAAAAATTTCTGTGGCTCTTTTTTGCCCCCTCTCTAGTTTTTCAACACCCTTCTTAAAATGTAAACCTCAGAACTGAACACAGTCTCCCAGTATCAGTCTCATTAATGCCATATGCAGAGGTGAAATCACCTCTCTATTCTTACTCACCAATCCCTTATTTATACATTCAAGGATAGCATTAGCCCTTTCTGCCACAACATCATACTGGGAGCTCATGTTGAGTTGCTTTTCAGTGATGACCCCTAGATCCTTTGCAGGGTCCCTGCTTTCCAGGATAGAGGAAAATCTATCCATTCTGTACATGTGGCCTGAATTCCTTCTTCCTAGATGTATACCTCTGCATTTTGCCGTATTAAAATTAATTGGGTTTGAATGGGCCTAGTTTACCAAGCAATGGCTAAGAGAGAAAAAAAGGTAAATTTTTATGTTAGTTTACTGGGAAAGCAATACCAGGGTGTATTCTCTTGAAAGGGTCTGAAAAAATGAAGTTACAAGGCCACATTATGAAGTCATTAGGAAAGTGAATGAATCTGCCCTCAGGTGAAGACATGCAACTCCCCCTTACTTTCAGTGGGGATGTAAATGCAGAATGCAGCCTTCAGTGCCTGCCCTGGAATGAGGGCCTCTCACCGCCTGTCTCACAGTGACCAATGTTCCAGTGAATATTACTAAAAAGACCCTGTACTTTATCTACAGGTGCACTATAGGGATCGGATTCTTGTTTAGTAAAAGCCAATAGGACTTGGGCTCCTAAGTCCCTTGGTGCTTTTGAAAAATGCTACCCTAGAAGTACCCATTTTGTAGGAGTCTAAGACTTCCCAGACACCTCCCTACCCAGTTTGAAAATCCTATTTGAGAAGTCACGACAACACACAGAAATCAGAGGTGTCCATTCCTGAGTGCTCAGGGGTCTCTGCATGCCTAGGAAATCCAGTGAAAAATCACTTCTGTGCCCACGTGTAACACCAGTGCTCCATTATGTGCGCTATGGCCTTTTAGACATCTAAGGGTATGTCTACTTTGCAGTAAAACACCCCCGGATAGCCCCGGTCAGCTGGCTGAGGCTGGGGGCTATAAAATTACAGCGTAAACATTTGGGTGTGGGCTGGAGCTTGGGCTATAGGATCCTTCCCTCTCATGGAGTCCTGAGCCCATACAGAACAAGCCCCGCGAGCCCAAGTCCACTGACGTGGGCCCGCCACAGGTGTTTCATTGCAATATAGACATATCCTAAAAGGTTTTGGAAATTCTGGCCAAAGTATTTCATTTTAAAAGGTAATTGAGTCGTATTATGACCAATATTGTAAATATCCCAGGAAATCACCTGAACTGCATTTGTATGCCTGTCTGACACTGGGCTCTGTGTTTGAGCGTATCAAGCACATCTCCCCAGTGACTGATCTTTGGTACAATCAGTATGGATATAATGCTTGCTTCCTAGAACTGATGAAAGTACATACTAACCAGCTGGTCTATGTGCTTACAAGTATAAAGAAAGGAGCATAACTAGTGTGCAAGAGGAAGATACTCTAGAGCAGCGTTTCTCAAACTGTGGGTCAGGACCCCAAAGTGGGTCACAACCCTGTTTTAATGGGATTGCAAGGGCTGGCATTAGACTGGCTGAGGCCTGGGGCTGAAGCCGAAGGCTGAGCCCCACCACACAGGGCCAAAGCCGAAGCCCGAGCCCCACCGCCCGGGACTGAGGCTTTGGCTTCAGCCTGGCGTGGCAGGGCTCAGGTTACAGGCCCCACATCCTGGGATGAAGGCCTGGGGCTTCAGCTTTGGCCACCCCAGCCTGGGGGAGGGGGTGCCTTGGGCAGGCTCATGCTTTGATCCCCCCACCCAGGGTCGTGTAATAATTTTTGTTGTCAGAAGGGGGTCACAATGCAGTGAAGTTTGAGAACCCTTGCTCTAGAGTTAGCCAGATATTGATCCATGGACCACATTAAGCTGTCTAAAGGAACATGATGGTACTATTTAAGGAGCTTTGGAGGAAACAGACTGCAGAATTCCAGAGTCATTCTACATTGTTTGCTTTGTAAAACTTAAAGTCACACAGATAGTGCTTAATATTAGGTCTAGTTTCTCAACTGCTATGTATACAGTTCTATATATGACTCTTCAGTTGTTGGATTTAATTTAGCTAATAAGGAAAGAAACTAAATAAACATTGTGCAAAATCTTAATCCCTATCATTTTCTTTGCTGTTCAAAATGCTAAAATCCCTAATAATTAGGTGATAAAGTATGCAAATATTTGAACAAAGATATAATTAAAGCAAATAGGAGGAATTTCTGTTTTCATAGTTGGTCATTTGTGCTAATTGCTGACTTACCTTGATCATTAGAGTCCCGCACATTAAATCGTTGCCACGACACGCTCGGTGTCAAGGAGCCATTCACACAAACTGCCATATATAAAAACAAACAACAAATTTGGTCCACATATTCAGAAAGGCACATTAGTGCAATAGGATCACTGAAGTGAAAAGTTATCTGCTTCCTCTGGATGAATGCAACAACTTTTCCTTCCTGCTAGATTTTTAAAATATCTGCTCTTCTTTTTTTTTAAGCCAGCCTTCAAAATCCGCATTTTGAAATGTAACTTTTAAAGCACTTAATATAAAATTAGCGTTTCCATTCACCAGTAACAGTAGCTTCTGATAAATTCGAAGTTACAAGAATGATGTTCCCTCTCCCACTACCCTTGATGATTTAATTATAAAAGCCATTTTAGAAGAATCACATTATGTATCAAACACCATGTGGACAGACAGTCTGCAGGCTCTTTTATTCCAGTCACTGGAATGCCTCAACCTTGGTGCTGAGGGACTGTCTTCTCCTGGGACTAGAGGGTAATTTATCATCCACATAATGATGCTTTTGTTTTGTTTTGTTTCAGCCAGCTGCCTCCTTAGGAAGAAGTGGACAGTTGAAGAGGTTAATATAGACCACTATCTAAATACCTTTTAAGCCTAATTAGCAATTAACATTTAAACCAGGTATGCAAACTGAATTACAACCCAAAAAGTAAATAAGAGTTCTTGATAGATCAGGCAAAAAACTGAATGCTACAACACTTAATCCCTCATCCATGTGTGCAAAAAGGAGTCTATTCTGCCAGAAATAAAAGATGGAAAGGCACCTAGCATCTCTAACTCCTTGATGATAAATACTGGTGCCAATGTGCAAGAGTAAAATGAAGCTATTATATGGAAAGGCTCAGTTTTTACAAAAGGGAATGAATTCCATATTTTATAAAAGAATCTATTGAAAATTATGGCTCTCCTCAGAATTGAGTCAAGTTGGAATCAATGACAGCAATATTAGGAAGAGGGAAGGAACCCTATTTTTATATTTAATGTATGCAAAGTGTGAGACAGTAAACCAGCTCCAAGGTTGATGAGCTCTATGGACCCTATTATGTCTCTCATTGTATGTGAGGCTTTGCTGCTATGCAATGGACATAAAAATGGTTGTTGCTCGGTATTTCAGGATAAGCTGTTTTAAAAAACCAATGCATTTAAATAAAGCATGATTTCAGTAACTCCACTAATGCATTTCAGCATCACTGTGTTCACTCCTTAAATTCTAATTCACCCCCTACCTCTATTTTCAAACAGTATTACCTTTTCCGTCAAAGCTACAGGCTTCTTTAATCTTGAGACACACACTGCATTTTTAATCCTTGACTCAAACCAGTAGGAGCAGCGGCAGAAGCAGCCAAAACAAGGATTGCTGCACTGAGGGGCAGGCGGTAAAATGAGACCCAGCCAAGACCATCTCTCCTGCCCAGCACACCCAAACCCAGAACTGTGCAGGGGAGACCCACTTTGCACACTCTGAGGGGCACTAGACCTCAAGATGTTCCTTCCCCACCCACTCCCCTGCCATGCAGCCTTGGGGAAAAACTGTAGGGAAGTACCAGTCTGAGGCCCGGTCTACACAACAAAGTTTTATCAGCATAGCTATGTCAGCTGTGGGTATGAAAAGAACCACACATTCTTCCAACATAGTTAGACCAGCAAAATCTGGAGTGTAGACAGAACTATGGCAACAAAGGAGGGCTTCTGTTAGGGTTACCACCTGGCTGGTATTTGACTGGCCTGGCCGGTTTTTGGTGTTTTTTTAATAGATTTTCCAGTTGCCAGAAAAATAATTTAATCAGGCAGTTTTGTTTACATGGGTCTAAAGATCTGAATTATTATCATAATACACTGAGATATCTAATGTTTAAAGTTTCTATGTCCAGCTAAAGGTGCTGCAGTGTTCCCATTTCCACAGTTTAAGCAACAACAGATTGACACTGTTGAAAATACAGCAGCTGTCTGCCCACCAACACACATATGCACCGTGTGTGTGTGAGAGGGTTTCAGTCACGCGAGACTGAGAAGACAGGTGATGTTATCAATCTTATCTATATGTGTTCTCTCTCTAGATACTATACGTGGCTGTTGGGGTGGGGTTGTGGAGTTACCCTGTGGTTGGGGTTTCAGTGGGCTTGCCTTGTGGGGGGCGGGTGCCGAGCTTTTTGCATTTCGAAGAGGGTAACCCTAGCTTCTGTTGGTGTAGCTAATGTCATTGAGGGAGACTGGTGTTCCTCCACACGCAGAACTCATCCTTCTGTCAGTATACGCTGTGTCTACACTAGGGGGATCTGCCGTATAGCTATACAAGTGCAGCTGTGTCAGCAGATTCCGCGGAGTGTAGACAAGGCCAGAGATTCCTGGCAATAGGAGTGGAAACAGCCAAAGTAGAGAACTTTCTCCAATTTTGACTGGACTGCCCTTTGCATTTTGACTGTTTGCTCCAAACCTCTCCCTTTCTTTCCCTGAGTCTCTTCACCTCAGATTCACTGCACACCTGTCCCTTTTTTCCCCAGCCCTGTCCTCCTCACCCCTCTTCCCTTCAATCTCCTGTCTTCTCTTAACTTTTCTTTCCATTCAACTAATCCCCTCCTAACGAAACCCATCCTCAAAACTAACTAACATGGTACAAACAGGATGTTTGCTGCCCTCACATTGGTCACTCTGCTTGTGTGTTCTACCCCTTCCCCTCACCCTGTGTCTGTCTGGACTATTTCGTTTGTAAGTGCTTTGGGGAGGGACTTTCTGGTATTCTGCATTTGCAGAGTGACTGTCACAATGGGACCCCATTCTTGGTTGGTCCTTAGGCGCTATTTAATAAAAATTATTATTAATAATAATTAAAATGCTAGTTTGTGCCAAAGTTTGTAGGCCAAATTAGCCAATACACTTCAAACAGAAAGCAATTATTTTGTTTTCTTACTAGTTTGAACTTAAAAGGGAGAAAATAGACTATTTTTAAAGCTGCACTAGGCAAAACAGCTCTTGCGGGAAGTGAATAATAAATATACCACATGCTATGGTAATGTCCGTGGGGTAAGGTAGGGGGTTGCTATAAAACACAGTATTCTAACTTACTACAGATGTTGCAAATAGAATTTACAGCTTTCTCGGCATGCTTATCTCTCCTCACCAGTTTCTGAATACTGAATCACATTCAAACATGGGCCATTTAAAGGTTTTATTCATTTATTTATTTGTTTTAAAAAAAGAAGTTACAATATTTTATTCCATGCTAGTCGGTAATGTTAAATAGATGCAAGACCTGTATTTACAAATCACATGCAATTGCATTTTGGCACATGGAAATTACATGCAAATGCATTCTAAATGAGTTTGTTTATCATTCTTGAATTCTAATCCAGAGGTCTTACTTTTTAAATTCAGTTTATACTCTGACATGTATACAAATGAGTTTGACTCTGGAAAATAACTTAATAAACTCAGGGTTAGCTATGCAATTAGAGGAGGCATCTGGGAACCATAAAACCTGGAAAACAACATTTACATCTTTTGTACATCCAAAGTTCCATTTTTTTCTCCCTTAAATTCATCATTTAAAAATGTTGCAGCTATTTCTGTGGGAGGACAAATAAGAATTCATTGAACAACCAGTCACCACTCTCTCCAATGAGCAATCCATAGGGTAGGGCTGGAGCAAATGTACAAAACACAAGATTTCATTTAAAAGAAACACAAAGAAAATGAAAAATAACTGAATTAACATTGATCATGACTTTTCAACAGCACTTCTTATTATTACAACCTGGCAAACTCTCCTGTGGGCAATAAAGCTTCCCCATGCATTATTAGCCCTCTGCAGAAAGCTATGAAAAGACACAAATCTGTTTTCTCAAAGGACAGAAGAACAATTAGTTATAAGAGAAAGTAGAGCCATATTCCACTGTTGGGTTAAAGGTGAAGAAACCAGAACTCTAACACACAAGTTTAAGAGATTAACACTCCAGCAGTTAGTTCTTGAACACCACAGTATTGATTATTAGTCACCTTGTTTCTGGTTGTGGTACTTTTTTGCGGGACCATGTTAACATATATTGTAGTATTATTTTATAACATCCAAATTTCCTCAATGTGCAAACACACACACACATAAATGTCCCTGCCCTAAAAAGTGTACAGACTAAATTTTAGAGGTGACACCAAAGTGTTAATGAACACACTACCCAGACCCTAAACAAAACATACAAGAGCATAACAAAGAGTGGCGAAGGAAGGGGGCCAGGAAGGATGAGGGGCTCACCCATATGATCATGTGCTTTCTCACTATAGGCGTGTGCCCGTGGGTGGTGAGTATGGGACATTTTTGGTGAGGTTTACGGGTTTGTTTTTGTAATGTTTTATTTTTAAGGTTTCAGATACCAGGGGTCTGATCCTCGTCCCCAAAGCAGATTTAAAACTGGCCTAATTGACCAGATGAGACTTCTCCTTGAAAGACCGCTGTGCCATCTTCTCACACAGCTCCCAACATTAGGGGTTTGTGAAGAGGTAGTAAAGACATGAGGGTAGCCTGGGGGAGCTGCTGCAGTCAAGCATAATTCAGAGCAGCCAGGAGGACCTTTTCTCACATGGTATTCTGACCATTCCCCTCCCCCGACCTTGCTCCTTTGTCAACATTGACCATCTGGACATCCTGTCTGAGCCTTTTTCCCACTCTGCCGTCCCATGCTCCCAGACCTGGTTTACAAAGTCCCCATTCTCTCCTCAGTCAGATCCCCCCTAAAAATTCACTTGTTAATTGATGCCTTCAAGTGAGTTCAAAACAATAATAAAGTCTCTAAGTTATCCTCTCCAGTGCCCTTCTCTGACTGCTTGTTTCAGCACCAAATGTTCTGACCGCCAAAGATGAACTCACTGGTGATTTGATCTTTTCAGGAACCAAATCTGATAAAATAACAATTCTTTGCACAGTGATAGCCCCCACTCCCACCGGGAAACTTTAAAAACTTTTTGCCAATCTCTAACAATTAGTATTTATCTTCTTCCCTGCTATAGCTTAGCTGGGGATTGAGAGGAGATGGTTTTGCATAAATAAAAATTTAAATTAACTAGTTTTGAAATTTTCCTTCTATGTTGTCTATTACGGCTTGTGTTGTCCATTTAAATGGTAAACTCTCCAGGATAAGGATGGTGTCATACTATGCATTTGTACACCGCCTAGCACAATACCCTCCGGCAGTGGAATGGGACCTCTGAGTGCTATTGTAATATAAAGGTTATATAATAATCCTATCTTCTCTGGGTTTGTCTTTTGGTTCGTCAGCTATTTGTGGCAGGGACTCTCATTTTCACTGACTCTTGTTCAGACCAGATGACAGATAAGAATTATAAAAAAACCACACTTCTAAGTGACTGAGATTTTGTTCCCATGGAAATGCCCTTACTAATTAAAAAATAAACAACTGGGGACAGAACTTTCCATTCTGCTTTACAATATATATATATATAACCAAGAAGGGTTTCTACATAGATTGTTTTTCTAAGTTTTCCATGAGGTATCAACCTATTTATAAAGAAAAGGAGCGCAATATGACTCAACAAAAATAACTGTCTGAAAACATATTCAATATAAAAAGCTTTGTCACCTGGGATACTTGTTACTTCTAAGAGCTCTGATCAAAGATAAAAACCAAAACAACTTCGTGTAATCAATTATGCACTGCTAGTCCATGGTGTATGTGTAATTCATAAAAATAAAATGAAGTATGTAACATGGATTTACACACACAAATGAAATATGAACATGGGTGTAATGCTAAACATTGGACTGATATCATAAATATACAGTAATCCCTTGACTTAGACAGTCCCTGGCTATGCATTAGCTCCTTGGTACAATTACAGCACCCCTCAGTCTGTTCTAACTTTTGCCTGGGGAGTAAACTGGTACACAACTGGCCAAGGATCATGGCATGCTTACAGCTGTGCTATGGACTCCTTGGCTGCAGCTAATGAACTGGTCAAGGTTTCATTTTTTCATGTGCAGAAACTACTGGGAAGTATGTATCAATGAACTAACTAAATAAAAAACCTTTTCCACAAAGTTCACTGCACACACCACACACACACACACACAAACCCCTCATAACCTACAAATCTGACTTGTCTTAAAGGAGAGACTAAAAGAGGCACCCTAAGTTTACACATTCTCCGTGCAGAGCTGATGTTTAACCCAAATTGTTACATTTGAGGTTCCCTTGTATGTACCAAGAAAACAAATTCTGAAGATCATTATACACTAGCCATCAAATTCAGGAGAGAAGTGCGAGATTCAGATTTCTGGCATAGGTGAAACAAAAACAAATCAAGTATCAAACTTTCAGATCTTCTCTCTGTCTTTGTTCACATTTTTGGGGGACAATCAAATCAAGCACCACATACCACAATATCGTTCCTTTTATCACCTGGTTGTCTCTGAAATATGCTACTTTTATATATTTCTAACATCAGAATTAATTTCCTTATTGTTGTAGATTACATCCTTTGGCCACGGGTCCTATACATTTTGCTTACATGAGTCCCAAAGAGTTCGCAGCACCTTAATGAACAGATCAATTATTGTTCAGAAAAGAAGATACTGTCTCTTTAAAGGTTATTTGAAGGTTGATTGCTATCTTATTGCTTATCTCCAGCAAATCTATTCAGCCTTATGAATGAATTTGACCTTTTTATAGTTACTGGAAAAAAATAACAGAACAAAAGTTAATTTAGAGCTCCATAATACAACACTTTTTCCCAGAGAAATGAAAGGGCATTCAAATCGATATCTGTACAATAACAGTCTGATGAATGTTTGCACCCAATTTTCTTATTTTGCTAACTTGAGATTGGGAATTTTGAATAGTTTTCAGAGACCATATTCTTTATGTGCTGTGAAGTATGTGGTATTGTGTCCAAACAATGCTAGAGGATAATCATTATAGGAGTATCACTGGGCCTGAAAAGGTCAGTTAGTTAGAAATGTCAGCTTTCAATGCAACTGTACTGGACCTTCGTACACAAGGATCCAATTAAAGGGACATGCCAAGGTGCATGGAAACATCACGGTGACCCAGAATAATAATAAGGCATTGTGAAAAAGCTTGATGTTTTTCTTCAAAAATAATGGAGTTAGCCTTCAAAATGCCCTCTCTCTGGTCTTATTTAATCTTGATGAAACACCACTTATCCTGTAGATATACAAAAGAGTCAGGTTTCTTACGCAAGAAATAAAACCAACAACAAAAACAGACTTACCAAAGCTAAATATTTAGCAAACACACACATTAAAAAAAAATCTCATTTTGTTATTTAATCTAAAATTATCCTTCATTTCAATTGGAAACAGGATTTTACATGTTGGTAATTTGGGGTTTATATATGTACATCAATAGATACACAGGAAAGTGATTATAAGGGTAAATTCACCTCTCTCAGAACAAGGCCAAAGTGAGTGGGCTGTTGGGTGCAGGACAGAGACGATGGAAAGTGGGCAGAATGTGACACTTCTGCAGCCACCAAGCCAGCATGTAGGTATGGATATGGGTTGGGTGAGGGTTAGGGTTATGAAGCCACTGAGCCTCATAATGACAGGTTTCAGAGTAGCAGCCGTGTTAGTCTGTATTCGCAAAAAGAAAAGGAGGACTTGTGGCACCTTAGAGACTAACAAATTTATTTGAGCATAAGCTTTCGTGAGCTACAGCTCACTTCATCGGATGCATTCGATGAAGTGAGCTGTAGCTCACGAAAGCTTATGCTCAAATAAATTTGTTAGTATCTAAGGTGCCACAAGTCCTCCTTTTTTTTTTGAGCCTCATAAGTATGTAGGGCTAGAATGTGGGTATGCAGCAATGTCACTCTTCTTTGCTACACCTTTGTCATTTGTAAATGAGAAATTCTTATTTTTGAACATACATTTCATCCTTAATCCTCATTGTATAAAAGGCCATGTTGCCTGATAGGCTCTTGGAGAGCCGGAACCCTACTGCTGGAAAGGGGCAGGGAGAAAGCCAATGTTTTCTTATCACTTTTTGCTACCACATAATGTCTCTAAAACTCCATCAAGATTAGAACAAACTCCTTCTTAATTCTTTAACGCTCAGATGCAATTGATAATTTTGTAACTGGCTGCTGGCTGAGGCTCCAGTTTCTTTATTTGATGTGTAAGACATATCAATTTATTTAGAGTAATATCAAACCAAACCTTTGGAGTCTGTTCTCCCGTGTATGTGGTGGGACTTTTGCCCTTAACATTTTCAGGATCCTTTTTAAACCTTTGTGGGCACAAAGGTGATTAAACCCACAACATCTTAGTCATGTAACATGAAAAATAGCTTAGCTCCCAGGCCTCACTGACTGTTCCTTTTAGATTAATCAGTTATTGTTAGAAAGACTGAAAGGGTTCCCCCCCGCCACAAAACAAAACAGCATATGAAGCTTTCACCAACACAAACGAACCGTAATTATGTTAGGCTGTTTGAAAACTCAGCCAGTATCCCTTGACATGTACTTTGATCAAAATCAATGTAGGATTAATTAGCATGGACTATCAAGAATAGTTAGTGCATGAGTTTTAACAGTGAACAACGTTCTGTCACATTTTATTACCCTGTATCGTTTTTACTAATAGGTGTATTATAGCTTCATGACTTCAAGTTCATATTATTTTCATGGTTCAATTAGTAAGAAGTTGATTGTCAGAATATTCAGGACGGTAATGGAAATGTCTTGCAGGGGGGCATTCAGTAGTTGAGCTTATTCTTAAGTAACTTTCAAAATCATATTTTAAAGCTTTTCTTCTCTTCACCTAATTTTACTAGGGAGTCTCATAAGCAATGGTGTGTGGAAATGCAACACTTAATCAGCTAAAAAGTACAGTAAATCCCACATATCACTTTGTTCATGGAAGGAAAGTAGAAATATATTTTTCTCACCAGAGGAAATTAATTAGGCAACAGTCCTATATCTATGATTTAAAGTGGTAAAATATGTATGAAAGAAACCAGAGCCCCCTTACAAGAATTCAGCGTATACAAATTAATGAAATTGAGACATTTTTAAAGCACAGCCCAGGAGATATTACAGGGGAAAGAATATTTTAAATGATAGGGTTTAGCTCCATAAAGTTCAGTCTGATAAATATTTTTTAAAATCAAGCCTTCTTTCTTTCATACAAGTGCAATCCTTTATTAGTAAGGACATGCTCAGAAATCTCTACAGTTTCAGGATCAAATCCTGTAGCCCTTAACTTAGAATTTATACTTTTTTTTTACTCTAGTATAGGGTGCAAACTCTCAAAGTGCTCTGAGAAAAATCTAAGTAAATCATGGCTAATGAACTAAGGATTTAGCTCTTATTTTATTTTTCTCTTAAAATGGAAATGAAAGAGACTTAAAACATTCTATATTCGATGTTGCAGATAAGCTGGGCACTATGGAACATTCAATTACCCCATGTTTTCTAAATGTATTCAATTTACTGCTGCCAAATGGAATGAGTTTTATACACATCTGGGAAACATACACCTCCAGTGCTGACGAGTATCTCCTGACAGTGCACTGATTCCAAGAAAAGTTTATTTTACATTTGCAATAGAGAGGGTGGTAGGAAAGGATCAAGCCCCGAAGAAGGCTGAATCAAAGAGAATTTCAAAGGAGTATTTGTGATGGAGGTTCTTGGACAATCTAACATCTTAGCCAATTTTAAAGCCAGTGGGTTCAATCACACATCCGTTTACACTGTCAATAATTTAAAAAAAATGCAGTGGGAGTTGAACTCACCTTCCTGAATGATACTGTAGCATAGTGAGTATTCACAAAAACACAAACAGCCAGCTAGAAATGAAGGGCAGATCCTCAGCTGGTATAAACCAGCTTATCTTCATTGTGAAGCTAAGTCAATTTATGCCAGAGGAAGCACTAGCCCTAAAGTTTGAGCCTACTAAAAATTGCTGCTCAGGGAGTGCTTCAGATGAAATTCAGAGGTAAGGCTAAGTAAATGTAAAGGAAATAAATATACGTTAGTGAAACTTCCCCTCCTTAAGCCCCTCCTCTCACCAAAGTTTATGTTACTTCAACTTGGACTCGCTCTAGACACACACCCATTTATGAATGCTTAACTTCTTTCCCCTCCCCACTTTACACATCATGTCTGAATTTGACTCACTGAATCACATGGAGTTTTACAGAGTCTAAGATGGTGTGACTCACATGCCAAGGGGCAGAAGAAGGGAGTGCAGCAACAACATTTACTAATTCAACTTACTCTTTATTCTAGCTACTCAACCTATAAGGAAGTGCAACTTAAATTCCCTTAAATACTGATAAGTGAGTTTCAGTCACATCAAGGAGATCCAGCATCCAATGAAGCCTACATCACCTGTAGAACAGCTTCCGCTTTTCAACCATCCCATGGAACATTTCCTGAGCCATTTCCATAGGAACTTTGAAATGGGATCCGCTGGCATATACATACACGTCTCATACAATATTTAATTTCTGTACATGTACAGTACCAATTTTTCAATCCCAACATTTCCTCCATCACTATTTTTCCAGAATATACTCAATCCATGTCAGGGACAAATGAGTATTTGCTCTGACTTACAAAGCTACTTTTAAGTCAAAACTAAGGTTTTCATCACTACTAGAGCCTGAAAAAAACACTCGGTCAGTCGGCAGAACAGTTTCTCTGTCATAGCCAGGAAAGTCACAGGAGGTGGTTGGTCTGTCAAGGGCTCAGCTATATTGTTTCACCACACCTGCTCGTCCTAGTATACAGCAGCACTATACACTTTGCTTATTGTGTGGAGGCCACCTGGAGCAATGTGAGTGCAAGACAGACGATGGCTGGGCAGCACCACAATGTGGGTTCAAAATAACAGCAGATTGAGGTGATACTAAATAATAAAAGATGGGCAACACTTAAGACAACACTTAAGTTCTGTTGAATCATTTTACAACCGTGGCCTTTTTGAATGGCACATCTGTCATGACATAATATTAAGGTTCCTGTGATAGCTCTTGAATTATTATCTGAATTTTTAGTCACTGAGGCCTTGAGAACCCCATTTGTAACTCACATGCCAAGAGGCAAAAGAAAGGAGTGTAGTAACAACATTTACTAATTTAACTTTCTCTTTCTTCTAGTTACCCAACATGAAGGAAGTGCAGCTTAAATTCCCTTAAATACTGATAAGTGAGTATTAATGACATGATGTTATCTTGCAACCATGCCCATTAAAAGCCTTCTCTACTCTAGGAAAACTATCCGTTGTTGACATTTGTTGCCACCAGTGGGTGCAGTTGATCCAATTCTGAATATGGTTTGATTGGAAGTGCAGACCAGAATGAAAGGGTTCAGTATCATTTCCAAATATGCTCACTGCCAGGAGGTACCATTCCCCAAGTGGGAATGCACAGCGGGTCTTGAAGAAAAAATACAGTTACAGCCTGCACGGTTCTTCAACACCTCAGTGACTAAAAACACAGATAACAGGTGTATGTGTGTGTGTGTATGTATGTGAGAGAGAGAAATAGAACGTTACCTCATGTTGTATGCAGTGTTGTTGTAACTATGTTGGTCCCAGGATATTAGAAGGATACGGCAGATGAGGTAATATCTTTTACTGGACCAATTTCTGTTGGTGAGAGACACAAACTTTCCAGAGAGCTTGTCTTCAGATCTGAGAAATGTACTCAGGATGTCACAGCTTAATACAAGGTGGAACAGATTAAAAAGCGATCACTCTATATCTGATCTCTCAGACCTCATCCTCAAAGGAAACCTGCACAACACTTCTAAAAGACAAGCCATAATTCATAACTTTGCTAGATACTAAAAATCATGGACTGAATACAGATACTGGATTTATGACTTATTACAACAATCTATAACTCAATTAAGCCCCCCCCCCAGCTTTTTCTCTCCCTTTCCCCTCTCTGGCTGGAGCGGTGTTAATGGGCTACTTCACCTTGAATGATTTCTTGAAATATATGTTAACTACTGATGCTAAACAATCTGTTCCACCTTGTATTTAGCTATGACATTCTGAGCACATTTCCCAGACTTGAAGAACAGCTCTCTGTACCTCAAAAGCTTCTCTCTCACCAACAGAAATTGGTTCAGTAAAAGATATTACCTCACCTACTATGTCTCTCTAATGTTATCTCATGACAGGTGTGCCGTTTACAAAGGCCACCATGGTTTCTGAAATGGTACTGAATTCACTATGTCCTGCCGTATACTTGCAGTTAGACCATGCCAGACTCATTGCTGCCAGCCATTGTCAAGCTATAGGGGATTTTCCTATTGTAGACAAGACTAGTTGAATGACATCCACTGTACAGGAGGCTGCCTGCCTTTACACAGGATGGAAAACTTAAAGAATTTCCAGAGAAATGGCAGTTGAAAACAAACTGTTCGGCCCCTAATTCAGAGCATCCAAAGTACTCAGTCATAAGCTGTATCATGTGTCACAGAGTCCCTGGGCGATGCTCTGGAACTGCTCCCCATGAAGCCAGTCAGGACTCTGGGGCAGTCGCCTTCCTGTGAGCAGCCTGTCTTCAGGACACAAAGCTCACACAGCTTCCACCTTCCTGGGTCTGACCTCGGAGCATTCAGCATCCTCTGCCCCTCCGTGCGCTTCCCACAGAGAGTCCGCTCAGGCGGGACTCCTGAGGAAGCCAGAAGGTCCTGCCCCCCAACTTCGCCTCAGCCAGCCAATAAAACAGAGGTTTATTAGACGACAGGAACATGGTCTAACACAGAGCTTGTAGGTGCAGAGAACAGGACCCCTCAGCTGGGTCCATTTTGGGGGGCAGTGAGCCAGACAACCACATCTGCCCTTCACTCCATGTCTCCAGCCAGCCCCAAACTGAAACTCCCTCCAGCCCCTCCTCCTCTGGGCTTTGTCCCTTTCCGGGCCAGTAGGGTACCTGATTCCTTTGTTCTCCAACCCTTTAGCTCTCACCTTGCATGGGGGAAGGGCCCAGGCCATCAGTTGCCAGGAAACAGGGTGTCAGCCATTCTCTGTGTCCAGACCCCTGCACACACCTGTCCTCTAGGGCTCTGCAATGATCATACACCCTTATCCCACCACCTAGATACTTAAGAACTTCACAGGGGAAACTGAGGCACTCCCACACTATTCAGGGGAATCATTAAAAACAGTCCCACTTCGTCACATCATGTCTCTGTAAAAAGAGTCCATTGCTAACAAATCATAAAGACAGTCCTCCAAAATGAAAATATAAAAAAGTAACCATATCTAAAGATAAATAATTTCCAAGGCTAAAATTTTGAAATCTGTGTGACCCGAAGTTAGACTCCTAAATCCATATTTAGGTTGGGATTTTTCAAAGGACCCTAAAAAGAGCTGAATGCCTAACTCCCTTAAACTCTTTAGAAAATCCAAATTTTAGGCTCCAGAATAAGTTTGGCCTGAGGATGCTCAGCCATTTTGAAAATGAGGCCAAACTTATCTAGCAGCCAAACTCTAAGCTACATGAATCTTGGCCCAATATTTTTAAATACTTTATAAAATCAATTATTATGATCTCCGGCTATCAACACACAAAAATACAAAAAATGCACATCTTGAAAAATGTCTGGCAAGGAAGTCTTTTTTTGGGAACACAGCATGTCCACCTACATAATCAGTGGAAACTGTCTTAGTATGTACCTATGCTGATCCTTCTAACTAATTGCTATGTTGCTGTGCAAAACTGAAAGGTCTGCAGTGCTAGATACTTATTGTAATCACAACTATGTACAAACTCAACTTAATCAACTCTTTTATTGCTCCAGTGAACATTACATCAGTCATCACAGTAAAGAAGGGATCATAAATACAATTTAAACAAATGTCACACATTTAAATGATTTCCCCCCCGCCAATCCTCCTTTTCTTCTATAAAAAAAGCTCCGGACTTTAGTAACTTTATCCACAATCTGAGTGTTTATTCTGATCACGACCTTCAGGGATTTTTTTTTCTTTTTTTTTTCTTTAGAAACAGGGGACATTGAAGATACAAAATATGGAAAAATGTGTCATATTTGCCCTTGAATTTGTAGTCAGAGTGGTGACAATTGCTCTTTCTCACTGTATTGTTGCTTTTATCAGCAAGTGCCCCAAGCATATATTAACATAATTGCAAACTGTATGAAAAATGAACATGCAAAAATGCGATGCAATTGCCAGTAGCCGCAAACATCTGTACCAACAAAGTGTTTCTTCTTCTCCTTTTTTTAATGATTACTATTTGAACAAGGTTAGTGAAGGAGAAGTCATGTCACAGATATCTCCATTTACAATGTTGGAACCATTATTGATGCAAAATTGTTATCCAAGCAAAATGTGTCGCATTCTGCCCTCTTTCCCATAACACCTGCTCACTTTGTTAACATATTCCCAGTTAAAGCTAGACAAAAAGATAAAGATGCATTTAGAGCTGAGGGACAGAAAAATACTGGTTACCAAAGCTAGTACCAACTCTGTGTGGTGCTTCTCTGTTGCTGGTGGACAGTAGACCTCTAGGAGAGCTAATGAAAAGAAATTGAGCCAGTCTTACTGAAGAAACCAAACAAGAGCTTAGATCAAAGAGAAATCTCATTCATCTGGCCTGCATTTCAATCCCAACCGCAAAAACACTATGCCAAAAATATTAAAATACTTTCATGACTAGTGACCAGAAATTCAACCTACAACACATTTGGGGGATTCTCCTTTACAGACAAAAACCAAAAGTCATTATTGAGAAGACTGTTTTGAAAGTGTTTTATTTTTACCTAGATATTTCCTAACTCATGTACTTTAAGGTTCTCCAGAATTAACCTGTATATTTTCCCACCAACAGTGCACGCTGAAAGCCACTGACTCTTTACACCTGTAAATGTATTTAGCACTGAAAAGAGTAAAACTTACATTTCTGTGATACATGAACATCCATTGTGAATTCTAGGGCATCTACCCTGCAGACATATCACTAACTGTAACCCCATGAGGCTTAAAGAAATATCAGCACTCAAATTCATAGAGTAAAGGTCTGAAGAGGCAGCTCTGTGAATGGATAACTACCCGGGGCTTTGCCAAGCACAATATAGCTGTCACTTGTTATTATGTGAAAGATTTTCCGGGGAACAGTGTTTTTCATTTTGCATGCCAGAGACAGGGGGGAAAAAGACATTTAGACAACCGTCTCTTTAAGAAAAGATAAAAGCCAAGCCTTGTAAGCTTACTCACCAGGGTTGGTTATAGTCAGGAGGTCAAGTTGCCGTTGTTGCTGAAAAGCAAATTAGAAAAGGAATTGTTAAAGGGGGACTAATTTCAGTGGGTCATCTTAGACATGCAAAGGAAGTGTTCTGACATTTACACTGGAATAAATTACAAGTTACACGGCTCAGAGCAACTATTTTGGACGGAAGCCATATGTACCTTCCGACTAAGGAAAGAAATCTAGTCAGTCCCTTCAGGGGGGGTTTATTTACATTTCTGAATTGGGCTTTTGGATAAAAGTGCAAATATGTGTGTCCATGCATACTTTTAACTAGCTGCTTCAAATCTAAGGGATCGTTGACTTCACAGAGAAGGAGCAAGGCACCAAGATGTGCTACTCTACGATTCTCTTCTTGACTAAGTCACTGCCTCACAGTTTGGACTCCGTTAAACAAATAGTTATATTCCCCTGGGAGGAGACTTTTCAAAGACACCTAAAGGGATATGAATGACCAATTTACATTCATTTTAATGGGATTTCGGCACTCATATCACCTTATCTGGTTTTGAATATTTGAGTCTCAGTTTCTATATTTGTAAAGTGGGCATGATTGAGCTTTAATGGTTTGAACACTGCTCTGGGAGCCTTGGATGAATGGTGAAATGAAAGTGTAAAATAAAATTGTTAGTAGTATAATAAACTAGTAACTGATGAAAGGAAATACTTTTTCACATAATGCACTATTAGCCCGTGGAATTCATTGCCTCAGTATTTCACTGAGTCCAAAAGCTTACTAGACATTTATATGGATAACAAGACTACCCTGAGTTAACAGTAAATATTAGAAAAAGAAACAAGGGTTTTGGAAGAGATATAAACTCTCATGATTTGAGGCATAAGCCAGCCTCTAACTAGTGAGGTTTAGGAAGAATCTATCCCTGGAGGCATATAAACCCATCACTGCTTACGGCACAGTTTCTCTGCCTGCCTCTGAAACAGGTGGTAGCAGCAGTGACAGGATACTAGCCTGGACAGACCACCAGTGTGATCCATTATGGAAATTCCTATGTTCCTATGATATTATCCTTTTCAGCTTCTGCACAGCCTAAATTTCTACTGCATCGGGCTTTCCACCTCCATGGTGGCTAGGCAAGTTTACACTTTCCTTCTCACAAGTGGATTTTATTATTGTCTATTTTTTCCTTGCACTTTCTAACAGTTGTCATTCCTCTAAAACTCTCTATGGCCAACATTTGTGTGTCTAGCTGGCTTCACAGTATACACTGTCTAGTTTAATTTCTCTCTCCTAATCTGCTCAATAACGTCTGTGTTACTTTCATTTATTGTCAGGCCTATTGATCCTTTTCTAATCTAATTCACATCATTACACTCTCTCTATTCTTCTGGTGACAGCTGAAAGTCCTTGAGGAGGAAACTATGTGTCAGTGATCCCTACAGTGGATATTCTTCTCCAGAAAGTCTTACTGATTAAAGACCTTCCCCTTCAGAGTGCCCAAAATTGCAGGCAAAACACTACTGACTGAAGTCAATGAGCACAATTCATCATTGCTGTTCGCCTGTGCAACTTTACTGAACTTCCTTGAGCCGTATGCCCATTTATATCAGTGGACAACTGGATGCATTGGATACTTTGTCTGCACAAGACTCTGGATTCGAGTCCACAGGTGGCATGGGTGTCAGGAAGTAGCATCAGAGCTGTAATCTTCTGTAGCATTCTCTTTATGTTGTGTGTTTATGGCCTACTTATGTGGTTTAACTCTTTTGAATAGTGTAAAAGCTTTTGATGGGTACAGTTTCACTTGTATTCCTAGTACTGACAACTCTGAATATACATTCCCATGTATGGCACAAGGAATATGACTTATTTTGGTCACTTCATTATAAACACCAAGGTTCAGATTGTGCTTCGTCCTTAAACTGATGTGCCAGGATAGTGGTGGGAGTCGGGAAGGAACCTTTCCCTGACTTATGTGACCTCCCTAAGTCCCAGGCATAGTTGTACACTGCTCTCCAGGGACTACAGTGTCTGCATTCCCCATATCTTTTGTGGGCATAAAGGAAGCATCATAGTAAAGCTACTATATCTGAAGGTGTGTAGCAATGGGTTCACTCCTCCCATGGAAGGCTGTGTCTAAATGGCACAATCGGTTCCTAAGTGTATATGAAGAAAATACTCTGATTGTGAGTTATATTAGATATACATTATGGGCCTAAAGCTGTATTTCTATGAAGCTACGATTTGCCAATAGCAAATTGTTTTAGCAGCCAAATGGCCAACAGCATAGCTTATTCTTGTTTAATGTAATTTGAACTCAAAATGTACAATAAATAGCCAAGTTAGAAAAGGAATGGTCAGCCATATACAAAAATGACTGGAAAAGGGCAAATGTAGTGCCCACCTATAAAGAGGGAAATAAGGACAACCCAGGGAATTAAAGACCAGTCAGCTTAACTTCTGTACCCGGACAGATAATGGAGCAAATAATTAAGCAATCAATTTGCAAACATCTAGAAGATAATAAGGTGATAAGTAACAGTCAACATGGATTTGTCATAAACAAATCGTGTCAGACTAACCTGATAGCTTTCTTTGACAGGGTAACAAGCCTTGTGGATGGGGGGAAGTGGTAGATGTGGTATATCTTGATTTTAGTAAAGCTTTTGATACTGTCCTGTATGAACTTCTCATAAATAAACTAGGGAAATGCAACCTAGATGGAGCTACTACAAGGTGAGTGCAAAACTGGTTGGAAAATCATTCCCAGAGAGTAGTTATCAGTGGTTCACAGTCATGCTGGAAGGGCATAATGAATGGGGTCCCACAGGGATCGGTTCTGGGTCCGGTTCTGTTCAATATCTTCATCAATGATTTAGATAATGGCATAGAGAGTGCACTTATAAAGTTTTGTGGATGATACCAAGCTGGGAGGGGTTGCACGTGCACTGGAGGAGAGGATTAATATTCAAAATGATCTGGACAAATTGGAGAAATGATCTGAAGTAAATAGGATGAAATTTGATAAGGACAAATGGAAAGTAATCCACTTAGGAAGGAACAATCAGTTGCACACATACAAAATGGGAAATGACTGCCTAGGAAGGAGTACTATGGAAAGGGATCTGGGGGTCATAGTGGACCACAAGCTAAACATGAGTCAACAGTGTAACACTGTTGCAAAAAAAGCGAACATCTTTCTGGGATGTATTAGCAGGAGTGTTGTAAGCAAGACACAAGAAGTAATTCTTCCGCTCTACTCCGCTCTGATTAGGCCTCAACTGGAGTATTGTTTCCAGTTCTGGGTGTCACATTTCAGGAAGGATGTAGACAAATTGGAGGGAGTCCAGAGAAGAGCAACAAACATTATTAAAGGTGTAGAAAACATGACCTATGAGGGAAGATTGAAAAAATTGGGTTTGTTTAGTCTGAAAAGAGAAGACTGAGTGGGGACATGATAACAGTTTTCAAGTATGTAAAAGGTTGTTACAAGGAGGAGGAAGAAAAATTTGTTTTTCTTAACCTCTGAGGATAGGACAAGAAGCAATGGGCTTAAATTGCAGCAAGGGCGTTTTAGGTTGGACATTAGGAAAAACTTCCTAACTGCCAGGGTGGTTAAGCACTGGAATAAATTGCCTAGGGAGGTTGTGGAATCTTCATCATTGGAGATTTTTAAGAGCAGGTTGGACAAACACCTCTCAGGAATGGTCTAGATAATTAGTCCTGCCACGAGTGCAGGGGACTGGACTCTCAAGGTCCCTTCCAGTTCTATGATTCTGTGACCATCTGTAAAAACAGCCATATTGGAAAAAAGTTGGCAATAGAAGAAGGTCAGGTTATACAAAGTATAATGAAGGCAAACTGCAGAGCACGTAAGTGTTTGTATAGCATCTAGTACAATTTGGGCCTTGCTTCTTATTTGAGCCCCTTGGCAACACAGGCAAATAATAAAATACACAAAAGAATAACAATTTGTTATTGCAAGAAAACAGTATCTTATGAGGTAGGTTCAATAAAGTGGAAAATAATCACAGGCCAGATCCTCATTTGTTATCCTCCATCTGAACATTGGCTGAGGACTGGTCCAGAATGCAACAAAATTAAGCCCTGATCTTGCAAACATTTGTGCATGTGCTTACTTTTAAGCATGAGTAGTCCCACTGACTTCCAGTGAACCAGTGGGATAATGCACTGACATTTCACTTCTAGCAACTAACTGCTCCAAAAGATTTGAGATTCAGCAGCCAGGCTCTTGGCTAAGGACTACATGCCGCAGCACTACATAGGCTGCCTGTGCTGGTATAAGATGACAGGTTTCAGAGTAACAGCCGTGTTAGTCTGTATTCGCAAAAAGAAAAGGAGGACTTGTGGCACCTTAGAGACTAACCAATTTATTTGAGCATAAGCTGAATGCATCCGATGAAGTGAGCTGTAGCTCACGAAAGCTTATGCTCAAATAAATTGGTTAGTCTCTAAGGTGCCACAAGTCCTCCTTTTCTTTGTGCTGGTATAGGGACTCTGAATGGGCTCCCTCTGCCCTCTCCTCTCAGGGCCTCTAGCTGGGATACCTAGAATTTGCTCTAAAGTGTAAGTTTTCATATATATCTAGTCTTCATATATATCTCCAAGGAAAGGAGACAAAATGTGTTCCTAAACTGTGCTTGTAGAACATACAGAAAATCATCCCCTGCAGCTGTAAGCGTGGCCCCAAACTTTTGCTGCATTTCCAGATTTCAGAGGCCAGGCCCTCTGCAACTCCACCCTCCCATGGTCCAGCTTGATGTTATCAAACTAGTAACCCAAAAGAAAAAGTTAATATTTTTAATGTTTAATATTTTAAATTCATTATTTAATATATAAGTAATTCTAAAAGCAACTGAATTAACAAGGGATTTTCCAAATTTCTCAAACAATAATTCAATAATCACAACAGAATCATCGCAGCTGTGGGGCCAGACTCACTCCCCTCTAGCGCTGGGATGTGCAAATGCACCACCCAGGGCCCAGGTACTGGAGGAATTCCCTTCCCCACACACCTGCTGCCAGTAGTTCCACTCATGGAGGGCATCTGTTAGAGTCTTTATCAGCCTGATAAGAGTTCCTCAGAGGTGGTACTGAGTCAGCACATCCTTCACTGCTCTAATCTTGCCCATCCTGAAAGAACACAAACCGCTATTTTGACCATGCTGGTTCCCCACAGGCCCCAGGGCCAAGGGGAGATTGTGGCCAATTTGAACCACAGCAGCTTCCCATATTGTGGATTTTTCTACCTTTGGTGCTGTTCAGAGGCACAGACCCTGCAGGGCATCTGGCCCTGAATTCTATCAATTAATCACATTAACTTGCATAACATTAACATAAATCATTAATAAATGCAATAAACATTGATAAAGAGTAATACATCATATTTAAACACATGGAAGGCAAATCGTTAATAAATTAAGCATTAATTCATTTAATGAACGTTAATCTATGAGGCATCAAGAATAAATTCTACTTCAGAGAATGAGTTGAAAAGACCTGGTTTGTGAGCCAGTCTAATCCCTTGAAAAGTACAGAATGGTCCCTGCTTCACAGACATTTATGACTATATCTAGCCATTTGGATATATCCAGCTATAGAGCTTCCATTACTAAACTTGGAAGACCATTACTAAGCTTAGAAGACCATTACACTTCTTGGTAATGTAGAGTCTATATCTTCCACCAGGTGGTTTCCTAACATTTCTTCTAGTAGCTCACTTTCTGAGAAATTTCTTTTCTTCCTTCACACTGATGCCCTTTTACATGTTTGCGGTTTCATTTAATTTGCTCCCAAATTAAATTGGGAAATTTCAAAGAAATAATTTTTGTGTAAATTCACAAATTACTTTAAATTTAGATTATCTGCAAGTTGTTCGCAAATTGTCCAACCTCCTATACAAAGATGTGAAACGTACTGTGCAAGCTTTGACTCTCTTATCTTCAAATTAGAAAAAAGAAGCCAGATGCAAAGATGTCCCATGGGACAAACTGTATTGCTTCTTTAGCAATTGAGAATTTTCTTTATATATAGAAATGAACCTAACTGTACCCAATTCCAAATGGATCTAGATTTCATTGGCCAGAACCTTAGTGGCTCCAAGCTTACACTTAGCACAGCTGAAGAGAGTGAATAAGAAAGGTAATTCAAAGCCACCTTTTCACTCCTGCCATCCTGGGCCAGCCATGAGCCAAAAGGCCCCCATGACTCTTCCCCCTTCTAGCTCAGAACACCATCTTCCTGTCCCTGACATCCAACGTGACCACTAAGCAGGAGATGCTGGTGACATAGAGGCAAATACACTAGCTCTGCACCATCTGAGATTCCCTAGCTTTGTTTGTGATGCTTACTGGCCTGCAGGAGACATCTCTGGGTGGAGCAGGGGTCTAGAATGAAGCCACTCCTCTGATCGCCATCTAACGCTCAGAGTCCAGGGCTAAGGGCAGCACAAGCTTTAAAAACAGTACAGTAGGTGGCACTGCTGAGTTTGAGTTCCCTACTGACCCCTGTTGCCTGCCTGAGCATTCTGAAGACACAATGCCTCCCTCCAGCAAGGCTCAGGCACAACAACCACTCGCTCCCATCCCCATACTCCACTGGCTCTCAAAGCAACAATTAAGGGAGTTTCATCTACCAAACTATATTTCACCTTGCTCAGGCTCTCCTACTGACCTCTTCCATCTGATTTTTATTTGACCTGAATGGGAGTCTCTCTTGATTATCTTCAATTTACTATACATTTGAGAAAGTGCAAACTGAAATCAAGTGCATTCTTTCATTATTTCAGAGGCTTTGCAGAACCATGCGGCTATTTTTGTACCATCCTTGAACTTTTTGCAAAGAAAGGGCTTGATTTGACCAACAGAGTGCGTGCTCAACTTGGCACATGTGAATCGTCCCATTTAAACTGCCAGCATGTCTATTCACCTGCATGAAGTTGAGCATGTGCTTAAGTGTTTGCAGGATTGGGGCCTAAAATTTCAATATTCTTTTCTTAGTCTAATGAGTGGCCAAGTTAGTGCGTTTGTAAATTGTTGCAGGGTAGTATCTCATAAAGCCAAAAGTTTTAACCAGTCAAAAAGACCAAAATTCAGGATAGACAGTCCAAGCAGAACAAGAGGTACTGTTCAGATGGCACACAAGATACTCATAGAAACCATCACAAACCTCATCATCTTCTGCTCAGTGTGCAACATGCACTTCTTCAAGCTGCCTTCTCTAACATCTACACATAAAACAAAACCCTACATAACTAAAACACTCCACTACACACCTAATTCTTGCACAGGGGAGAGGATAAGCAAGAGCGAGCAAAACACACATGGCAAATGATAATCGTGTCGCTAAATGCAGGGCACTCAGCTATTAAGGGTGGTATAAGAACCTACAAAGAACAGAATGGACAGACTGAGTTATATTTAATACAAGTCTCAGAGCAGCATCTCTGTTACATTTGTATACCGTACTTTGTAAAGCCAACTTTTAGATGCTACAAAACTGTTACATGTACCGAGAAGGTGGAAAGATAAAGATATTAGGTATGTTATATATTTAATTGATATGACACTGAAGGAAGACCAGTATCGATGGTCATGGAGCCTTCTCCTGAGCTACTTTTGTTCCCCCAGAAACAGGGATACAAAATCGTACACTGTCAACTAGAAGAAGAGTTGAGGTAGCAGTGTTTGTATATTGATGCCACCAAACATAGAACCCAGCACTGTACTAAGAGGGTGGAAATGTCATAAATACAACTGGTCAGAAAATGAAAACAAAAAAACCCCAAACACCCCTCCCCCAAAAGCCAAACAACAGTGGAACGTGACATTTTGAAGTTGTTTCCATTTCACATGGTGCGAAGCGGACCCACTTGGAGGATTTTTAGATTTTTTAGTGAAATTTGTTTCATCAAAATGCGTATTGAAATTGTTATTGACATTTTCTTGTTTACCAGGGAACTCTTTTCTGTGAACCACAACAACAAACTTATAACCACTTTTATAATATTTTGATAATGTTTTAAATTTAAATATTAAAAAAGAAATTAAACAAATTGTTAAAAAATAATTTTAAAGACAATTTTTTATTAAAAATACTTTTATTCAAAAAAATGCCACCCAGCTCTAGTTATGAAGTTTACCTATAAGAACTGCTGGGAGCTTGTAGGGTAACTTGCAAAAGCTGTTGGACAGTCCAGCTGAAAGAGGGTTCAGGGAACATCAATGTTTTGAAGAGGTCGTAAATAAAGGAGAGCCATGCCCAAAGATGAAGACTACCAGGAAAAAACATAACACTGACTATTTCCATCTTATTGCAATAAAGTTCTGTCTAGTTTCACAAGTGAGGTTTTCTTGCTTGTATATTCCTTCTCTTCAAAGTGCAGAATTTGGAGTTAAAGAGTGATCAAAAAGTGTACTAATTCAAATCCTTTTAAACTGGATAAACTGACCATTTTAGGGTGTGTTTTTCTTTTTTTAAAAATCACATTATGATTCCATTCCGAAACCACAGGCTTTTGTTCATACAATGAAGTAAGAGCTCACACTTTCTGCTTCCTTTATTATTAGCTGCTAATATTTCATTGTATCATGATAAAATGAACCAGTCATCTTGTTGACACTTGGCTGGGATCTTAGTAAATTGCATCTGCTGTAGCCTACTACCTGGAATCAATTATTGATAATATAGGTGTGTGGGAACATTTATAAAGTGGTTTGGATATGTTATCACTCATATTAAGAGCTATAATGAGCATCTGAAACCATTTTAACAGTGACTTCTGTAGATATTTGATCTTTGCAATACTTGGTAATTCAATTCTGGTTTAGAATCAAAACCAAGCCCAAATGATAAAAGACAGTACTGAGCCATTAAACTACTTTAGTAATCTTTCCATTTCAATTTAATATCTGGCACCTGAGTATTTTTTTCACTAAAGTGTTGGTGTTAGATTCACTTTTCTTATTTTCTAGAACCTTTGCCAAACAATTAACTGGAACAATTTTTTCCTGGAAAGTATTTGCCTCAAGAACACAGGAATTAGGCATCTATATATTTATTAACAGGCTCCTCCTTCCTTCTTGGGATCCTGCCATGTTCCAAATCTATAAAAAAAATGGAAATTTTATTGCAAACTGAAGATAAATGGAAAGAGCCTCTACGTTTTCTGCAGACATCTCAATGGCATTTAGCCATATCAGGGGTCCTAAAGGGACTAATAATAAATGCAGATGAGAAAAGCAAAATTGTGGTGTGCTGCCAACATTGTTATTAAGGCCCCCTACAAGATCTGTGCTAATGCACAGCTTTCTGCCGTGACTGATTGAAAAGCTGATTTAAAGAGCTGCACAAAAAAAAGCCATTTGCAGGGCACACAAGAACTTTTATTGGTCCTACAAAACTTAAGAACCAGGCTACATGTTCTCAAGTGCCATCTCCCAGCACCTTTTCTATTAACTATTTACATATATATAGACAGAGCACCCTCAATAACATGGGGCATCTGAGTTTTCATTGACAAACTAGCAATAAAAACAACAGTTATAACACAGATCTCTCTAAGCACGAGAGAGAACCATACAGCAGGCAAAGAAATGTGAACAAGTTCTCAATATCTGTGGCTATGGTCCTGCACCTTACAACATGCAGGCTGGGTGCTGTGCCAAGCAGAGCCATGGCAGACCATCCATATACATCCTGATCAGATGCAGCAGCGGGGTTTGTAGTACTAAGGGACTAAATGACATATTAATCAACTTCATAGAGTACCTCAACAATGGAAAGCGCACGAGCGAGTGCAGAGAAAAAATACAAAGGGAACTGGGACCTGATCCAATTGCCACTTTTTGAAGGAAAGAGGAGACTTTCCATTCACTGTAATGGGAGCTACAGCAGGCCCTTAGAGAGGTTTATACTCACAGAAGTTAGCAAGAGAAAATGTTCCATATGTCGTATCATCCAGCCTTTCTCCTGCCAATGTAGGAGTGTTCCTTACAGCGCATTTTCTAGTGTTATGTTCAGTGTCATTTTAAATTTATGGGGGGAGGGATAGCTCAGTGGTTTGAGCATTGGCCTGCTAAACCCAGGGTTGTGAGTTCAATCCTTGAGGGAGCCATTTAGGGATCTGGGGCAAAAATTGGGGATTGGTCCTGCTTTGAGCAAGGGGGTTGGACTAGATGACCTCCTGAGGTCCCTTCCAACTCTGATATTCTATGATTCTATGAAATATCTCAAGTGACGGGGCTTCTAAACTCCCCCTAAGAGATCAAGCATCTCAGAGAGGTGATGAAGAAAAAGCAGAAAGCCTACAAGGAGTGGAAGATGGAAGGGATCAGCAAGGAAAGCTACCTTATCGAGGTCAGAACATGTAGGGATAAAGTGAGAAAGGCCAAAAGCCATGTAGAGTTGGACCTTGCAAAGGGAATTAAAACCAATAGTAAAAGGTTTTATAGCCATATAAATAAGAAGAAAACAAAGAAAGAAGAAGTGGAACCGCTAAACACTGAGGATGGAGTGGAGGTCAAGGATAATCTAGGCATGGCCCAATATCTAAACAAATACTTTGCCTCAGTCTTTAATGAGGCTAATGAGGAGCTTAGGGACAATGGTAGGATGACAGATGGGAATGAGGATATGGAGGTAGATTTTACCACATCTGAGGTAGAAGCCAAACTCGAACAGTTTAATGGGACTAAATCGGGGGGCCCAGATAATCTTCATCCGAGAATATTAAAGGAACTGGCACATGAAATTGCAAGCCCATTAGCAAGAATTTTTAATGAATCTGTAAACTCAGGGGTTGTACCGTAAGACTGGAGAATTGATAACATAGTTCCTATTTTTAAGAAAGGAAAAAAATGTGATCCGGGTAACTACAGGCCTGTTAGTTTGACATCTGTAGTATGCAAGGTCTTGGAAAAAATTTTGAAGGAGAAAGTAGTTAAGGACATTGAGGTCAATGGTGATTGTGACAAAATACAACATGATTTTACAAAGGTATATTGTGCCAAACCAACCTGATCTCCTTCTTTGCGAAAGTAAGATTTTTTAGACAAAGGAAATGCAGTGGATCTAATTTACCTCGATTAAGTAAGGCATTTGATATGGTTCCACCTGGGGAATTATTAGCTAAATTGGAAAAGATAGGGATCACTATGAAAATTGAAAGGTGGATAAGGAACTGGTTAAAGGGGAGACTACAATGGGTCATACTGAAAGGTGAACTGTCAGGCCAGAAGGAGGTTACTAGTGGAGTTCCTCAGGGATTGGTTTTGGGACCAATCTTATTTAATCTTTTTATTAGTGACCTTGGCACAAAAAGTGGGAGTGTGCTAATAAAGTTTGCGGATGATACAAAGCTGGGAGGTATTGCCAATTTAGAGAAGGAGAGGGATACCCTACAGGAGGATCTGGATGACCTTGTAATCTGGAGTAATAGTAATAGGGTGAAATTTAATAGTGAAAAGAGCAAGGTCATGCATTTAGGGATTAATAACAAGAATTTTTGTTCTAAGCTGAGGATGCATCACTTGGAAGTAACAGAGGAGGAGAAGTACCTCAGAGTATTGATTGATCACAGGATGGCTATGAGTCGCCAATGTGATATGGCCGTGAAAAAAGCTAATGCGGTCTTGGGATGCATCAGACGAGGTATTTCTAGTAGAGATAAGGAGGCGTTAGTACCGTTATACAAGGCACTCGTGAGACCTCATCTGGAATACTGTGTGCAGTTCTGGTCTCCCATGTTCCAACTGGAACAGGTACAGAGAAGGGCTACTAGGATGATCCGAGGAATGGAAAACCTGTCTTATGAAAGGAGACTCAAAGAGCTTGGCTTGTTTAGCCTAACCAAAAGAAGGCTTAGGGGAGATATGATTGCTCTCTATAAATGTATCAGAGGGATAAATACCATGAAGGGAGAGGAATTATTTAAGCTCAGTACCAATGTGGACACAAGAACAAATGGATATAAACTGGCCATCAGGAAGTTTAGACTTGAAATTAGACAAAGGTTTCTAACCATCAGAGGAGTGAAGTTGTGGAACAGCCTTCCAAGGGGAGCAGTGGGGCAAAAGACATATCTGGCTTCAAGACTAAGCTTGATAAGTTTATGGAGGGGATGGTATGATGGGATAGCCTAATTTTGGCAATTAATTGCTCTTTGAGTATTAGCAGTAAATATGCCCAATGGCCTGTGATGGGTTGTTAGATGGGGTGGGATCTGAGTTACTACAGAGAGTTCTTTCCTGGGTGTCTGGCCAGTGAGTCTTGCCCACATGCTCAGGGTTTAGCTGATCACCATATTTGGGGTCAGGAAGGAATTTTCCTCCAGGGCAGATTGGCAGAGGCCCTGGGATTTTTCGCCTTCCTCTGCAGCGTGGGGCACGGGTCACTTGCTGGAGGATTCTCTGCATCTTGAAGTCTTTAAACCATGATTTGAGGACTTCAGTAGCTCAGACATAGGTCAGGGGTTTGTTACAGGAGTGGGTGGGTGAGATTCTGTGGCCTGTGTTGTGCAAGAGGTCAGACTAGACTATCATAATGGTCCCTTCTGACCTTAAAGTCTATGATTCTATGATTCCACAGCTTAATACATCTCACTGTCAGGAAGATTTTCCTGGTGTTCAATTAACATTTTCCCCTACTTTTCGTTCAGCTCATTACTCCCAGTTCTAGCCCTGTGTACCACCCAAAATACAGTTAGTTTTTAGCTAAATAAGCCTTCCCTCTCATTGGTGTTTACATCCTTCAAAAGTGCACAACTATTAATATGCATCCCCAATCTCCAGTCATCTCTCAGCCAGTCTATAAATATATAGATTTTTTAATCTTTCATTGGAGGCCAATCTGTCCCCGCCCCTGATTTTTTGTTGCTCTGTCTTGAACTCCTGCCCATATATCAGATAAGAAATGGTTTAAATGTGTTACTAACGAGCATTAACATTCACTATACTTGTTTGCTTTAAAAGTGCTCACACCCAGGCAAGTCCTTAAAGATTCACTGATGCCTCTTGAAGAATTAATCAGAAGTGTTCTCTTACCATAATTCTGTTTATATACATTATAAATATGTTCCACGGGTCACTTCGCCAACATGTATTATTAATTACCATTTGTACTATAATCATGCCCAGAAACAGAGTAATTTACTAGATGAGGCAGACAGGCAGGGATTCCTTAGTCCTAGTCCCAGCTCTGCCACTGATTTGTATAGCCTTGGGCAAGTCACCTAATTTTTTCTATGCTCAATTTCTCCATCAGATCACAATTGTATAACCCCACTGACATGTTGTAAAGATTTCTTCATATTAGATGAAACATTCTATATAACAGTGGTTCTCAAAGCCAGTCTGCCACTTGTTCAGGGAAAGCTCCTGGCAGGCTGGATCGGTTTGTTTACCTGCCGCGTCCGCAGGTTCAGCCGATCGCAGCTCCCACTGGCCACGGTTCACCGCTCCAGGCCAATGGAGGCTGCGGGAAGTGGTGCGGGCCAAGGGACGTGCTGGCCACACTTCCTGCATCCCCCATTGGCCTGGAGCGGCGAACCGCGGCCAATGGGAGCCATGATCGGCCAAACCTGCAGACGCGGCAGGTAAACAACCGGTCCGGCCCGCCACGGGCTTTCCCTGAACAAGCGGCGGACTGGCTTTGAGAACCATTGCTATATAAGGTAGGTGCCTACTATTAAGCAAGCATGTATGTCAATAAAAACTTGTTTCCTAAAAGTTCACCTACTCCTGCAGGATATTCCACACCAAAGTCATAACGGGGGTATGCAAACCTGCTTACTTCACTGAACCCAAGCTGGCAGACTCAACTCACTAGGGTTCACAATTCCATATGGTCTATCTGGTACATACCAGCATGAAAATCTGGAACAAACCTACGCAAAACTGTCTAAACCTGCCATCCATCCAGAATGCTCTTACATAGGTGGGCGCTTGACAGCAGCCTACCTGGTGCCCCACGAAAGATTGATGAATAAGTACTGGACCATCCAGAAGTAGGCTACAGATCTAAAAGGAGTAGGGGGGTGGGCTACGTAGGCCCCCAACAGGTCAACACTTATGTACACACTTAAATTAAGCATGAGTAGTCCCACTGAAGTCAGTGGAGTTTCTCATGTGTTTATAATAAAGCAACTGCTTGAACTTTTGTGATGGGAGCCTTGGTCTTCTTAGATTTTCTTAAAAAAATTTAAGAGTTTTGTTTTGGTAACCAAACCATGCAGGTTTTCACGGTTTGGGGGTTTATTATGTGAATTACATAGCCATGGTCATAATCCTTTGTTTATAACATCAGTTACTCTAATGTCTATAGAGATTATTGTAATGTCACAAACAGAGGATTTTGTCTTCAAGTGAGAAATAAGCAGCAGGAGCTAATAAATGCTCTCTCTGAATTTTATTTATTTTGAAGAAACAGGAAACAGGAAAAAAACAATAAAAACCACAAAAAGTGCTATTAACAAAGAGAAAAGAATCTATACACGATGGGGATCATTTCTTGGTTATTTCAAAGCCGTTCCTTAATTGGGAGTCTGTCCAACAGTAACTATTACTAAATAAAAGGAAAAGCATTGAGACAGGAAAAAGTATAGATTAGCAAAAGTAATTATGAATACTGAGAGTCCACCATTTGTCGGGGGAGGTCGTCAATGCTATTCAATGAATGTTTAATTAGAAACAAGCATATCTACTTATAAGAGTAATAGGATATTGACCAGCCAGCAGTTGTTTTTATAAGTCGTTATAGATAAAAAGAAAAAGAAAAAGAAAAGGGCTTTTTCTTTTCTTTTTTAATATATACAATTTTAAAACTCAAGAAGCAAATATGTACGGGTTAAGACAGTGTTTTGTACTTCCTCTAGGCACAGAACTCACAGCAGGAAAGCAATGGTGGCTCAGATTGGACAGAACTACCTGATTACTAGATGTTTTTTCCATGCTTGTCATTTCAGCTGCGATCTTTATTTGTCATGCCTCTGGCTGTTCAATACACAACACATGGGCCTCTTTCACCTCCACTTAGGTCCTAAATTATTAATTGTACTTTCTATAGCTACAGTTTCTTGTTCCAAAGAGATATAAGTTTGTAAATCCTGTCTGATATATTTAGTGCCTTCAGATAATGTGTCCAGATCCAGCTTTTGGTTTGGGATCCAATCAGAAAACCTGAAAAAGGCCAATTTCAGCTTCTGGGGTAGCCCCTTCTTCCCTCCCCTGACCACTGTGATCTTTTGGCAGGAGAACCCACAGGGAACCTCTCCCAGACTCTTCTCCTACCACCACATATAAGGACACAGGGCTGCCAGATCTGGGTCATGCTCCCCATCTTCAGTCTAACTGAGGTTTGCCAGTGGGTGGTAAATAAGCCAACCACTACACAGGTCTGAAGCAGTAGAGAATAGCCCAGCCTTTTCCCTGCTGCTCACATCATTCTCTGCTGTGACAACTCCAGGAAGCTACCGCACACTTGCAGTGAGTTGTTATTGTGAGGTTTCTAGCAGTGCTGGTCGAAATGTTAAACTTGACAAAAAATTCCACAAAAAATATTCTTTCTTTCTTTTTTAAATGACATTTTTCATGAAAGGTGTGTCTTTCAAAATTTCCTGATCCCCCTTCTCCCCATTTTTGTTTAAAAATCAGAAAAGGACCACCAACAATATCAATAAAAATAATTTATTTAGACAACGTTAATGGAAAATACTATTTTATGACCAGCTCCAATTTCCACCATTTTGGATCAGTTTCTGGATGCAATTTCTTATCAGGACCACTGAAAATCAAAGCCCTGAATTATAATTTTGATAACATTCAGTTCTTGACACACCTGGGTCCAACCAATGAAACAGACCTAGCCAGGTAATGGTTAGAACACACACCTGAACTCTTAAGAAACACAGCTCCTGTTTTTACATATGAAACAGTATAGCAATAAAAATAATAGAATGAAAAATACTGATAAAATATACAGCAATATTCAAGAGTAAAAATGTGGACAAAAAACAGGGCTGGATGCTGTAGCTCCACCCACAATTCAAACCTCTGCCCATAAACCCTGAGTAGTTGGATATTTCTGCTAGATTGTTCAGCTGAGAAAAGTTAGCAACGTAAATGTTGTAAACTGGTGATGATGAATGATCTAAATAGCCTATTATATCTCTAATGTCTATTTTTCTTCCATAATTCATTATAATTGTCATCATTAGGATCCAGAATCAACACTGAGATTAATGGGGCAGTTCATACTACCCATATTTATAAATCCAGTGTGTTTAACGATTCAGAAAGATAACACTTAATGTGTTCTTTTTCAGCAGGTTATCCTTGTAACAGTAAAGACTGGAATTTTTGTCTTTTTGTTTTTAAATGAAAGCTTAAATTCTGCAGAAACCAAAGCATCACCATATAAACGTTTGTAAGACAAACCAGAGATGTCCCAACCCATGTAAATATCAACCAAACAAGCCCCAAGACACCTGTGTTAAGCATGTAGCATTACGTATATTTCAGATGGGGAAACTTACCTTTCTAATGTGCAAGTCAGCGCTGAGACTGGGAATAGAACTCTGATCTCCAGCCTCCCAATCAGACACTCTAAAAGCACCTGACCAAACCATACCTTCTGTATTTTCCCTAAATTCTCAAGGCCTTTCACTCCAGTCAGATTACCTGAAGAAGGGAAACATTCCTCCATACCAAACTTCTTCGAAGTACTACTCATTGTATTCATATACAAGTTTCCTATCTACTCAAATTATTGGATAGTGAATCAATAGACTGGACGGCAATTGCGCCCAACAGACTGTTGAAAGAAAGAAAAGAAAGAAAATATTCCTTTCTTGGCAGCAAGGGGGCAGCCAATTCAATCTCTCCGAGCCCTGCTGTAAAAGGTAACAATGCATCCAGTTAATTGGGATACCTCTAGGGGGAGACTGTTATTCAGTGTTCCCACATTTTAAATTGGGAAAATAATTTATCTAAGAATCTTTCCCTCTATAATTTTGTCACTATATTTATTCACTGTGTGTAAAGCTCCTGATTTACTGTATATAAGCCAAGACAATGTGATCAAAATAATAGTGAAAAGTTAAATTAGAATCCGGTATGCCTGGGCAAATATACAAACGTATCTTCCACTACTATGCTTTCATCTAATTTCAAGCTTCATGTTTTGTTCTGCTTTCCTTTTACAGTTCATGGAAGTAGGTTAGTCTTCCTGCTACTCAAGGAAAGTGAATTTTTGAAAACCAAGGCTGCTGTTTGTTAAATTCATTTTAGAAATAATTTTGAATGGTTCCAAATGTCACCCTTGCAAAAAGCTACATACTTAATTACCATGAGTACAAGCGTGGTCTGAGAAATCATATGAAAATATCGAGTCTGGGTTATCCCAGATGTAAAAGAGATGAACAACCAATCTTATTTCTCTTAATAGCACCTAATTCCTTTGATTTAAATTATTTTGAAGCAATTAATTGGTAATTTTCTATTTCCTAAACCCAAATTATTAATTTTAAAAGTCACTGTATTAGAGCTTTACAGAATCATAGCAACATTTGGTATCTGCTCCTGCTCCCATTGAAATCAATGCAAAACTCCCAATGACATTAGTAGTGCAGGATCAGATATTTAGGCCTTGTCTACATGACCATTTAGTTTTCGGCAAGCTGGCCCATGAATCTACCACACACTACCCTGCAATGGACTAACTGTCCATGTGGGCCCCGCCAGCACACATTAACTTTTGCTTAATTCCCTTTGATCTAGTAATCTTTGAAATGGGACTAGATCAAAGAACATTAACAAATTGTTAATGCGTTTCAACAGGGTCCACATGGACAGTTATTCTGGACAGGCTAGTGTGGGGTAGATTCAAACACCAGTTTGCTGCAAAATAATTACACAAGTTGTATAGACAAACCCTTACTGCTTACTACTTATTGATTGATCAGTTAATCTTAACAACTCCCTGCGAGGTTGTTCTGTGTTTGTGCGACACCTAGCACATTGGGGGTTCTGGTTCATGGATGGGGATTCTACGCATGACTTCAATAGAGATGATAAATGAAAATACTGTAACAATATGAGACAGGCAATGTTATCCTCATGTTACAGATGCAGGAACAGACACAGATGCTAAGCGACTTGCCTGTAGCCACCCAGAAAGTCCACAGCAGAGCCAGGATTACAACTCAGGAGCTGCTGGTTCTCTGTTTAATCCAACAGTCAGTGCTGTTGCTCGTAATAAAAAGCTCTCTGAAAATCTAAGGAAACACTGACAGTGATGTTACCTGCTGCCTTGTTAGCAAAAAATATCGGCAGCATGTTTTGTTCCAGCAGTTAAAGATGAATGTTTAGGATGAACACTCGTCTGGCTGCTTAGGAGGAGAAAAATACAATTATTAGTTTGTAAATAAAGATACAACCTCTCATCGGTCAGGCCGTAGAATATCTTCTCTCTCCAGAATGGACCCATAATATGCAACAGCCTTTGGAATTGTATTTCAATAACTATATAAATGTCAAAAGGACAAGACATTTTTTAGAGTGCTGTCAATAACAGAATCAGCTCTCTTCCCCCCCGCCCAGCAAGCTCAACATTGGTATTGTTGCCGTACATTCAGGCTGGCTCAGTGGTTTTTAAATATGCCAATCTCTCATCTCCAATATCATGCTAACAGCAAAATAACTCTTCATATAGCTTGAGAAACAATTCTGAACCAAAGTCAATCCTCTGACGTGCACAGAGGGCTCGCACTGAATGCGCCGCTAGCATAACATATGACTATCCAAGGGAAAAACGTGGCCATATTCATTAGGCAATAGCCCAGTTTCTGAAGCCGCTCTATGTGCACCACTTCCTGTATGAACAGGGCCCTTGTCCTTCTTCACGGATCTTTGGCTAGATCACAGGCTCCTGCACAAACTCTTCTGTCTCAGAGATATTTCAAATGGAAAAAGTTTGTGGGGTGGGCTTTATTTGTTTTGTTTTGTGGGGACATGGGGGTGGAGAGAGGGAAAATGGCAGCTGGTCTTCAAGTTTAAAACTCTACAATACTATTGCTATGATTATTTATAGTGCAGTTGCCCCTAGCCCGCCTGTAACTGGGGCTCAGTCCTTTAAGGCAGGGTCCCTCTGAGGACTACTTCTCCCATAATTCCCTTGTGTTAAACAGCCAGAGCCCAGTAGCAGGCTAGTTGGTGGTGCCTGCTCTCACAGAAGCCAGCACGCTCCACTGCATCATGAAAATCTTTTAGGCGACCAACTGGGAAAAGCTAATCTCCAACTCAGCTAGTATCTCAGGGTGAAGTAAGTTTCATAAAGTATAGCCGACTCATCTAATGTCAAAAAACTAATTTCATTCCCACATCACACGAACAGACCAAGACATGTCAATGATTAATTTTTATTCCTACAACAAGGAAGAAGAGAGTTTCCGACTCAGAACATTACAGATTTACACAACAGCCACAGTCAGTGGACAAGGCAGTACAGACAGCTTCATGAAACAACTCTGCTGGCTCCCTTTCCAGTGCATATTTCCCCTGCAGGTATAATCCCTCAACCTGGAAGGAGAAAGATCCTAGACAGAGGATAATGCCATCTAGAAATATCTTTTAGAGGGAAACTATGTTGGATATTCCCCTTCAGTGCATCCTACTGCTCTTTCAGAGCAATCCTCCTGACCGGGGCTGAGTTTCCTCAATTCCTATAGGCTGCAAAAGACTTGAAGATGGACGGCATCTCACAAAATCAGACCTCACCAGGCCAAAAGCACAGATCTAATTGTGTTTGTGGGACAAATCTCTACTCAGGCTAGTAGTAAATAGGTATACATCCACCTATCGCTAGTAATAGGCTTTCATGTTTTCAGACCAGCCATATATGTGGATATCTTAAAATTAGGCTGCATTTACTCAAGAAATAGTGTCATACTTTGAAAATTCACCTTTAAAAAAACAGTTCTATATTAAACCTTTTCCATTGCTGATTTTATGTTCTTTTTTTACTTGGAGAAAACCATGTGGTCTTCAAATCCTCATTGACTATTAGCATTAATAAATTTATTCTCAGGATACCAGCAGCACCAACGGTTACAGATAGATATTGTGAAAGCATTTTGTTTCCCCAACGAGTGCACATTTTGTGCTTAGTAAAACAGCTCTGGTGTGTCAAGAGTGACTCATGAAGAAATATCAGTCCATCATTTCAAACCAATTTCACAGTTGCAGGAAAGGTGAACAAAGTTTCTATATGTGAATAGGCGAGGAAAATTTATCCTCATTCTGTTCATGAATTCCATTGTGTCAGACAGCTATAGTTGGGGATTTTTTTAAAAGGCCAACACAAATGTAAATGTTTCAATTTATAGAGGTAAAATTAAGTGTCAGACTCCTTTCTGTTCCCACTGAGTTTAAATTGTTCTTTTGGGCACTGAAGAAAGAGACGAATTTTCCTTATGAAATGTGGTTCCAATACAGTCCTGCAGGTTAAGAATTGAGGGTGCTGGCATGACGGGTCAATGCACTAATATAGCAGACCTTTTCATCTGAGAGTCACACGCTTCTCTGAGGCGGAGAAACGTACCTTAATATCTATGTATCTATGTAGTTTGTGCTTCACAGGTTACGGAATAGGTGAGAGTACTCTAAAAAGCAAGTCTCTGCATGCATCCAATATGTATATGTGTTCAGTTAAAAATATCATGAAATGAGAATGGGAACCATTTTGCATTCTAAAATAAATGGATGGTTATGGTGTGGACAATGCACTTGGGCTGGGATTTCCAATAGAACTTAAGGGAGTTGGATGTCCAAATCCCATTGAATTTCAGTCTGGGAGACCAGACAACAGTCTAGACACATTTCCACTGGTGATTTATTGTTGAAGGCTCTGTGAAAGAGGGACTGGTTTCAGAGGGGGGCTTGAATGAAATGGAGAAGGCAGTCTGGCACACAAGGAGGTGGAGGGAGTTTTGTGCATATGGGGAATCGCAGAAGACAGCATGAAGCACAGAATTGGAGCCAGATACAAAAGGTGTGATTAGGAGGGCAGCTTTGCAGGAGCCTACGT
This sequence comes from Lepidochelys kempii, assembly GCF_965140285.1. NCBI lineage: Eukaryota > Metazoa > Chordata > Testudines > Cheloniidae > Lepidochelys > Lepidochelys kempii. Next base: position 99,767,129 of record NC_136387.1, on the reverse strand, counting down.
AGAAATGAGATAAAGTTGTAGGGAACTTTTCTTTTGTAATTCATAAAGAGATGAGAAGGAAGAACCATGAACTTCCATCCTATGCCCTGGCCTATACAACGAACTATACTCAAATAATGGTAACGTTCTGTTTTAAGCCAGACAAAGCCCATTTTTGTTGGTCCTGGCTTTTTCAGTCAGGGTGTTTGGAATTGGGGAGAGTCTCTAATTTTCTGTATCGGGGAATGTTGCACTGTTGCCATTGTGTTAACTCTGAATTATGCATGAGTTTTTAAATATGGAATTGTTCCCCTGCTTACGATGACAGGCACATTCACATCATATAAAATTGAGATGTGGGGAAATCTAAACAAAGCCAGTAAGTTGTGAACTGAGCCTAAAACATCTGCTGTGGTGCTTAGGAATTGCAGCACATATGGTAAATAGGAGCATCCAATATTTGAAGGCATGCTACCTATGTAGAGACTCCATAAAATGTCAGAATTACCAGTTTTTTGGATGTTTCAGTCTCAGCTCTGAATTTCCTTATTTTAATACATTAAGTTATTTTAGGGATGATCTTCCACTTTTTTTGATTGCTTGTTTATTTTAGGGTATACTGAAAAAGAAGAGAAAGACAGGTGCCACTGACACCCTATGGAGGTCAATAGTACTTAAAACCTGATGAAACAACAAGGAGTCCTTGTGGCACCTTAGAGACTAACACATTTATTTGTCATAAGCTTTCATGGGCTAGAACCCACTTCATCAGATGCATGAAGTGGAAAATACAGGAACAGGTATAAATACATGAAAAGATGTGAGTTGCCTTACCAAGTGTGAGGTCAGTCTAACGAGACAATTTAATTGACAGCAGGATACCAAGGGAGGAAAAATAACTTTTGAAGTGGTAATGAGAGTGGCCCATTTCAGACAGTTGACAAGAAGGTGTGAGTAACAGTAGGGGGGAATTAGTATTGGGGAAATTAGGTTTAGGTTTTGTAATGACCCAACCACTCCCACTCTTTATTCAGGCCTAATCTGATGGTGTCCAGTTTGCAAATTAATTCCAGTTCTGCAGTTTCACATTGGAGTCTGTTTTTGAAGTTTTTTTTGTTGAAGAATTGCCACTTTTAGATCTGTTATTGAGTGACCAGGGAGATTGAAGTGTTCTCCTACTGGTTTTTGAATGTTATGATTCCTGATGTCAGATTTGTGTCCATTTATTCTTTTGCGTAGAGCAGTGATCGGCAACCTTTGGCACGCGGCCTGCCAGGGTAGGCCCCCTAGTGGGCCAGGCCGGTTTGTTTACCTGTCACTTCTGCAGGTTTGGCCGATCGTGGCTCCCACTGGCCGTGGTTTACTGTCCCATGCTAATGTGGGCTGCGGGAAGCGGCAGCCAGCACATCCCTCGGGCCATGTCAAGATGGGTGGATCTTAATAGATTGATGGAGATGCTTCTCTTAAACCTCTTTTGTACAGATACTGGTCTCATGAGGTCAGGTTCTCGTGTGAGTTTAGCCAGTGCTTCCTGGTTTTGGCTGATAAGAAACACCATATTTTCATAATTGCTCATAAACATGCACCCTAGCAGATGATGTAGATGTTACACATAAAAGACAAAATTCTGGGAAGCATACTTAAGACATGGAGAAGCACAGACACTCACAAGTAAATTTGATCAGAGTTGTGAACAGTACTGGTGTCAGAAACCGTGATGGGGATGGTCAGGAATAGTGATTGGAGCTGTTGCAGTTGGGCCTGTCAGTCAGAGCCATGGCAGGAGCCCAGAGCAGAATTGGAACGATGCCGGAGTAAGAGCAAGGTTGGAGCAGTACTAGGAACAGGGATGGAGCAAGAGCAGGGGGGGGGGGCAGGCTAAGGCTGGTGGAGTCTGTTATCATTCTCAGGCAGGGGAGAATTACAAGCCATGAAGTGACATTGAGCAGACTGACCTTCTGTTTCTCCTGTGATGCTTATATACCTGCCTTTAGTCAGCAGACTGGCTCCTGGCTTGTGGATTGGCTTGATCAGGAATGATTCATCAATGCATGTGGCTTAATCAGGCTCTAATTCAGGGATGACTCATCACCTTACATTACATTCCCTTCCTCCCCCTCCCCCAGACCTCCAGCCACTTCCACAGCATCTTTGGACTCAGCTTGTTGGGATGTGACAGATGGGATTCTTGAAGGAGGTCGGGTATATGTATGTTGCAGGCTAGTTCCCACAAATGGTCAGTTGGCCCATACCCTTCTCAGTCCACGACATAGATCAATTGTCCTCAGAGGAGCTTAGGGTCCTAGATTTGTCTCAGCAGGTATTCTTCCTGCCCCTAAACCATGATAGGGGGTGGAGGAGGTTGTGTGCATCCAGGAAAAGAGTTGTCCACATATTTCTTTAACAAGGAAATATGGAATACTGGATGTTTCTTCATGGTATGGGGCAGCTGGAGCTTGAAGACCATTGAGTTATTCTGTTGAATGATCCAGAATGGGCCAAAGTAATGGTGGTTTAAGTTTTCTTGAGGGTTGAGAAGTATCCAAGTGTTGAGTCGAAAGCCATACTCTGCCTCCAACTGCTATGGGAGAATGGTCCTCTCGATGAAGGTCATCATATCATTTGTAGTCCTCCTTGGCTGAGTTTAAGTGTGATTTTAGTTCCTCTTGAATGTTGCGGAGGTGTTGAACCAAATCATAGTCACAGGGACACAGGACGTCAGCCCTACGAAGCCATGATTGGCATAGAAGGGACTTCGGTGGGTTGATCTGTGATCTGAGTTATTATAAGCAAATTGAGTGATAGGTGAAAGTCAGAATCAGTCACCTTGGTGGTAGTTGATGAAGCAGTGGAGATATGGTTTTAGAATTTGGTTTGCCATGCTGATTCTTCATCTACCTGGGGGTGGTATCTCGAGGACATGCATAGAATGACTTCCAGGAGCTTGAACAATTCTCTTTCAAAAGTGGGAGACAAGTTGTGGACCATGATCAGATGTAATGTCAGCTGGTAACCTATGGAGCTTGAAGATGTAATCAAAAAATAATTGCATTGTCGCTTCTGCAGTGGGGATCTTCTGACAAGTGCACCATTTTGGTGAGGAGGTCAATGATGACCAGTATAGCAATGCAGCCCTGAGAAATGGGGAGATCAACTGATGAAATCCATAGAGTTAGAGGTTCAGGATGGGAGTGAGGTTGGAAGTGGGATCACGGCACTTAGAGTTTGGCATGGGAGGTCTTTGTCCGGCCACATGCCTCAAAGGAAGGAATGTAAGATTTGATGGATGAGAATAGTTTAGGCCACCAAAAATGGTAAGAGATAGCTTTCCAGTATCTGAAGTGGCCTGCCAGTGGGGAATCATGGCATAGCTGGAGTATGGCTACATGGGGTGCTCCAGTGGGGACATAAATGTGATCCTTGAACCAGAGTACCTCAGTTTTGACCACGAACTTTGGGTCAGACTTGGCTAACATCCATCTCCCCATAAGTGGATTGTTGGGCAGTGAGGACTTTACAAAGGCCAAAAGCTTGGTGTTGGCCAACACATTTATAAAATAGCAAGGCTTCAAAATAGTGGCAGATTCAGGAACTTTATTCCCTGCATCTAGGTACTCCCCTTGCAGGATACTCATCAGGTTTGCAGATTAGGGTTCTGGGCTCTTAGGTGAGAGTGAAGTTGAATCTAGAAAAGAAGAGGGACCAATATATCTGACATTGGTTGAGGGATGTAGCAGTTTGTAGATGTTCCAGGTTTTTATGATCTGTGAACACCTAGACTGGGAAGCATGTACCTTCTAACTGGTGGCACCACTCTTGAAATACAGCCTTGATGGCCACTATCTCCTTATTATAGATTTTGTCATTTTGTTCTTTGGGTGTTAATTTCCTAGAATAGAAGGCACAAGGGTGGAGGTCATTTAAGGCCCCATGTTGCTGAGATAACACTGCCCCGATTGCATAATCGGAGGCATCTTTTTTGATGAAAAAGGGTTTCACTGGAGCTAGATTGACTAGGATGGGGGCAGCAGTAAACATTTTCTTCAGCTGATAGAAGCACAGTTGGAAAACTTGCAAACCCTAGGAAGTACTGGATATCACAGATGTGCTTAGGTGCTGCCCAAGTCAAAATCACAGAGACTTTTTTGGGATCCATACTTATTCCACTGGGAGATATGGTAAAACCCAAGAAGTCTACAGTGGTATCAGCTGATTCACATTTCTCAGGTTTCCCATATGCACCATTTGCTCTAAAACATTCAAGAATTAACTGGACATGCTGTTATGTAAGGTTTGGTTCTCTGAAAAAAATAAGGTCATGTAGGTAGATTACAACAAACTGGATCAGAACATCCCTGAAGATATCCTTGGTGCTGGAACATGGTGGGGGCATTACAGAGACCATAAGGCATGACAAGGTACTCAAAGTATCCACAATGAGTACAAAAGGCTGTTTTCCATTCATCACCCTCTTGGATGCAGCCCAGGTTATAGGTGCCGTGTAGGTTAAGTTTAGTGAAAACTTAAGTTGAGCCAACCCTCTCCAGTAGTTCATTGATCAATGGCAAAGAATATTTACTTTTGATGGTGATATTGTTCAGCGCTCAATAGTCTACAGAAATGCACAGGGTACCATCTTTTTTTTTAGACAAACAGGGCTGGGGCTCCAGCAGGGGACGCAGAAGGATGGATATAATTCTTTGCAAGATTTTCATCCCCTTAGAGCCCTGAGTTCAGGTTGTGACAGAGCGTAAATTCACCCGAAGGGTATTTTGGCACCTAGCTGGAGATCTACTTGGTAATTGTAAGGTCCATGTCGGGGCAGAACATCAGAGTTTCTTTTATCGAATATGTCTGCAAGGTCCTTGTACTTCATGGGATTGGTGAGTAATTCCTGATCTAGAGCCTGAGTAAGCCACATGTGTTGATGAGCCATTCCTGTGCTAGGTTCTAGCCAATCCACAAGACAGGAGCTGGTTTGGTGACTTTCAGGGCAGGCAGATAAGCCTCTCAGGAGAAACAGAAGCTAAGTCTGCTCAATATCACTTCATGGTTTGGAACTCTCCCCTGCCTGAAAGTGGTAATGGACTCCACATGCCTCAGCTTGCTCCAGTCCTGTTCCTAGTACTGCTCCAGCTCTGCTCTTACTCTGGCCTTGTTCCAGCCCTGCTCTGGACTTTTGATTCCAGCTCTGACCCCTGGCTCCAACCACTAGGCCCGACTGCCACAGCTCTGACCACTAGGCATGACCATCTTCATCACTGTTTCTGACAGTTGATTCTCACAGATGAAGAAGAAAACCCCGACAGCTTGGAATGAAGGCATTTCTCTGGCATTCTTACATTAGAAAGGACAGCAGAGGCTTTCACCCAAATGCAAATAATAAATGTTAAGAATAATAATAATGGAAGTATCACAGCGTTTGACATCTGAAGAGGTTTCCTCATGGAAGTTGCAGAACACTTGTTGACCTCTTCAGATGTCAAGTGCTGTGCCACTTCCATTATTATTGTTATCATTTATTATTTGCATGTAGGTGAAAGCCTCTGCTGCCCTTTTAATGTAAGAATGCCAGGGAAATGCCTTCATTCCAAACTTTCAGGGTTTTCTCATGATCATCTAGTCTGACCTCCTGCATATTTCAGGCCACAGAATCTCACCGGCCCACTGCTGTAGTAGGCCCATAACCTCTGGCTGAGTTACTGAAATCTTGATTTAAAGACTTCAAGTTATAGAGAATCAACCAATTACTCCAGTTCAAACCAGCAAATGACCCATGCCCCATGCTGCAGGGGGAAAGCAAAAAAAATGCAGGGTCTCTGCCAGTCTGACCTGGGAGAACATTCCTTCCTGACCCCCAATCTGGTGATCAATTAGATGCTGAACATGTGGGTGAGACCCACCAGCCAGACACCTGGGAAAGAATTCTCTGTATTAACTCAGAGCCCCTCTAGTGTCCCATCTCCGGCCATTGGAGATATTTGCTAATAGCAGTCATGGATGGGCCATTGTATTATTCTCATCCTACCATCCCTTCCATAAACTTATCAAGCTCAATCTTAAAACATTCACTAGCTGACCTGTTAATGTATAATACCTGCTGGCTCCTCCAGCACTATGAGTGCAATCCAGTTCCACTGAAGTCAATGGGGGTTGGATATGGTCCTAGGAGAGCATGATTCTTAACATATTTGTCCAAGCCCCTCCAGAGGACAGTCTGACAGTATAGTGGGAGACACTATACAAGTTATTAGTAATGAGGTAGGCATTAACGTACAATCTTACTCTCCACAAACCTGGAAAGTCACTCCCCACTTTCCAAATGTCGTTCTCTCCATCCCCATCAGCATCCTAGTTCCTCTAGGAAGCTTCCAGGATGGTTGGTGAAAGGGGCCTGCATATCAGAAATCCACAGCATTTTTGTACTCTCTGCAGAAGCAGAAGATAGCACAGGGCCCAAAATAAAGTATGTCTAAAAGGCACTAGGGTGCAAAGTATGTGATATGAACAAGTTTATTATACATCCAAAAAGGAGAGCATTGTACGATTTAGCAGGATCATTATTTCTGGCACTGAGTTTTAATGAAACCATATCATGTACTTTGATAATATCAGCCGAGTTAATAACTCGGAGAATGAAACGCTTATTTTATTTCCTTGTGATCTGAGGTCAGTGTGTCCCCTAAGAGGGCAACATATTGCAGTATTCCTGGCTCACACTGTTTGAAATATAAACTTTCGTTTTGGAACTGAAAGGCCATTAATGTTATGTCATAAGTATTGTAATGGCAGTGCACCCTTTGTTAAGCTCACGTATTTCTTTTGAGGAGAATCATTAGTTAGGAACAATATGGATGAGAATATATATAACTCTGTTAGGGCGCCCTCTTTTGGCAGCCTAAAGACTTTAAAGCTTCTAATAAAGCTGATCACACAGGGGTCTAAATAAATACCAATTTCAAAGAAATATAAGGGAGATTTGTTGTTGCAATTGTTTTAAACATATATACATAGATTGTGCATTTGGACTCATACTGGGAAGGCCCATCTGCACACAAATCTCCTTCTGGCTGTATACGACAGCTACCCTTTTGGTTGATACAGCATGGACTGAATCACAGACCTCAAAGCAGGAGTTGTTACAGTTTGAGCTAAGCAGCCCCACTTCTGTCTGCATATCAGCACAGAGGGAGACCTGTGACACACACATTAGTGGGTTACGTATGCAGAATGGATGCAAGAGAAACATCTCCAGTACTCCAAAACTTATTTTTAATAAGTCTTAGAACAATGGGGAAATTCTAGAACACTGGAAGAAAGCTAATGTGCCAATTTTAAAAAAGGGCAAATGGGACAACATGGGTAATCATAGGTCTGTTAGCCTGACATCAATCCTGAGAAAGATGATGGAGTGGCTGACACAAGACTCAATTAATAAACAATTAAAGAAAGGTAATGTAATTAGTGGAAAACAGATCCTGTCAAACTAGCTAGATAACTTTTTTTGATGGGTTTGGTTGATAAAGGTAATAGTGTTGACATAATATACTTAGACTTCTGTATGGTATTTGACTGGGTACCACATGACGTTTTGATTAAAAAATTAGAATGAGATAAAATTAACATAAAATGGATTAAAAGCTGGCTAACTGATAGATTTCAAAATGTAATGATAAACAGGGAATCGTCCTTAAACAGTGTGTTTCTAGTGGTTTCCCCTACAAGGATTGGACCTACATTATTTAATATTTTTATCAATGACCTGGAAAAATAAAATCATCATTGATAAAGTTTGCAGATGACACAAAAATTGGAGGAGTGGTAAATAATGAAAAGGACCGGTCTCTGATTCAGAGTGATTTGGATCATGTGGTAAACTGGGTTCAAACAAGCAATGTTTTATAATATGGCTAACTGTAAATGTATACGACTAGGATAAAAGATTGTTGTCCACACTTACAGTATGGGGAACCCTCTCCTGGGAAGCAGTGACTCTGGAACAGATTTGGGGGTCATGGATAATCAGCTGAACATAAGCTCCCAGTGTCACACTATGGCCTAAAGAAGTAATTTGATCCTGGGATACATAAACAAGGAAATCTCGAGTATGGGTAGAGAGGTTATTTTACATCAGTATCTGGAACTGGTGTGACCACTGCTGGAATCCTGTGTCCAGTTCTGGTGCCCACAATTCAAGAAGGATGTTGACAAAGTGGAGAAGGTTCAGAGAAGAGCCATGACAATGATGAAAGGATCAGAAAAAATGCCTTATTGTGATAGACTCAAAGAACTCAATCTGTTTATCTTACCAAAGAGAAGGTTAAGAGGTGAGTTGATTACAGCCTATAGGTGTCTACATGGGGAACAAATATTTAATAATGGGCTCTGAAATCTACCAGAGAAAGGTATAACATGATCCAGTGGCTGGAAGTTGAAGCTAGACAAATTCAGACTACGGATAAGTTGTACATTTCTAACAGTAAGGGTAATTAACCATTGGAACAATTTACCAAGGGTCATGTGGATTCTCCATCGCTGGCAATTTTAAAATCAAGATTAGATATTTTTTCTAAAGAACATGCACTAGGAATTATTTTGCGGAAGTTCTGTGGCGTGGGTTATACAGGAAGTCAGATTAAATTATCACAGTGATCCCTTCTAACCTTGCAATCTATGAATCTTTGGTACTGTTCTCCCTATCTCTGAACTCTGTGGAGGTCTCAGAGCAAGGTGATCCCCATGGAGAAGAGTGGGCTGAGAGTCAGATGCAGCGTATCCCCCATATGTGCTTTGGAGAATCTGATGAAAAAAAGTATACAGAATCCCCAGACAACCCCCTTTACATGCAGGTTTCAGAGTAACAGCCGTGTTAGTCTGTATTCACAAAAAGAAAAGGAGTACTTGTGGCACCTTAGAGACTAACCAATTTATTTGAGCATAAGCTTTTGTGAGCTACAGCTCACTTCATCGGATGCATACTGTGGAAAATACAGAAGATGTAAACACCCATTTTTTCATGGCTTGTATGTATAAGAACATCTTCTGTATTTTCCACAGTATGCATCCGATGAAGTGAGCTGTAGCTTACGAAAGCTTATGCTCAAATAAATTGGTTAGTCTCTACAGTGCCACAAGTCCTCCTTTTCTTTTTACATGGAGGTAGATTTTCAAACAGCTAAGCACCAATGTGCTGAGCTCCATTGGAAGTCTGGTCACTTGGGGTACATATACACAGCAAAAAATAATCCCATGGCAGCGAGTCTCAGAGCCTGGGTCAACTGACTTGAGCTTGCACTGTGGAGCTAAAAATAGCAGCATAGATGTTTGGGCTCAGGCTGGAGCCTGGACTCTGAAATCCAGATATGTGGAGGGTCTCAGAGCCCAGGTTCCAGCCTGAGCCCCAAAATCTACACTGCTATTCTTACCTGACAGCGCGAGCCCCAATCAGTTGACCCAGGCTTTGAGACTTGTTGCCGCGTTTTTTGTTTTGCTGGGTGCCTAAGTGGGAGAGTTCTTTTGAAAATGTCACCCTTAATCTCTCTGTGACTCAGTCCATGACCTGTCAAATGGGGAATCTGTCATAATACTTCCTTTCTCCCCCACGTTTTCTGCCTCTTCTGAATAGGCTTGTTCCACATGGTGCAACAAGTTGCAGGATCATGACCTCAGATTCTAAGTTCTTTGCATTAGGGACTGTCTCTTACCACGTATATGTATAGCACCTCTCGGCACTACTGCAATGTAAATAGTGAGGTGGAGAGAATTTCTGTTTATCTGAACATATGGCCAACCAATATATTCTGAACTGACCATTCACTCCAGACAAACCACACACTGGATGATGGAGGAAGGCAGAGCAATTATTTTTGTTTTTAAAAATGTTTGTAAAAACAGTATCTGCAAAACCCATTTGGACTGCAATATAAACCCAAGTAATACCATCCACGGTAAAGGCTGAAATCCTTCATTGTCATACCATGCCACCAGCCTTTCCCTCACACCCAATTGCAGCAGTTATGGAAGACGATTCACTTTCATTTTGAATTTCCTGCCTTTTGTCACGGTATTAATATTGAAATGCCAAGCTTTGTATCTATATAAAACATACAGTTCGAGCCTTCAGCAGACATGCAGATTAGCCTTATCCAGGAGCAATGCCTCATCTCTATTTATCCCGGGACAATTAGTCATGTAAATTAGAAGTCATTACTAAGGGCTACAAAACCCTTTAGCAAAAGCTCATTGATTGGCTAAACATGTCTAAAGTGCTTTGAGTCTTGGAGAGGGGGGAGATATCATCACATTAGGAAGTAAATTCTGGTATAGAAAATGAGGTTGCATTAATCTGTATTCATTCCCAAAGAGTTATACTACTGTATGCTGCCACACTGATATATAACAGAGGACATTTAAAATGCCAAGCCATAAAAAGTGTGTTTTCTTCATTACATTTTCTTTGAATACTTTGATCTTCAATTTTGCACTAAAAAGTTTGATTTACATTACTTTCCAGTAAGAAACTGCCAGATTCAATTGTAGAATGAAGAATTCTCATCTAATTGCAATTTGTAAGCAGAGGATTTAGTGTATTGTTGCCTGAAAAATGGAACTGTCTACATTATTTTCCCTGAAACTACTATCTTCCATAAATAAAAGCAGCATATAATAGTTAGGCATAATTAAAGAAAAATGACACTTACTGTTACATGAATAAAGGAAACATGTTAATGACAAGGAGAGAAAAAAGGTATTTTGCTGTAGTGTTGCTGGAACACAAAAAGGGCATGTTTTAGTTCTTTAACAAGTTTTTGTTCGTTGAACTGAAAAAATTCTTCAAGTTTTAAAAGTGGCAAACTTCATCCAATTACCTCTTTATCAGGCAGCAAAATTGATGTACAAATTCAGAAACCCTCACGGGACCCTTTTATAAGGATGGTACACAGTTAACTTTCCGATCTTTTAATGTCTCCGTACACTATGCAAGCAATGGTCAAGCAAGCTTCTACTCCTCCTTCAAGTCCCTCCTCATTTCTCCTTTCTCTCTATCTGCTTTCTGAGTCTCATCTGTACTCCCTCTCTTGTGTTTGTCTATTTCATTTCACAATATTAAACAAAAACTAAAGATTAAATAAAACCACAACTATGAACACACAAAAACTTCAGGATGATAACAAAACTACACATTTTATTATCTCAGCCCTTTATATCATCATATCTTTATAGAATATTTCTCCCTTTCCCCTTGTTTTTTTGTTTCTTCCCTGGGCAACCACACAGTCAGTAATGGCATGATGATAAACTAGTTATAAGCTCTGTGGGGTGGGGATTGTGTTGTGTTACTTATCTGTCAATAACAATGCTCAATTAATAAATATGCAGTGATAGCTATGGGAGATGTACTCTTCCTCTTTGCCGTATCACGGTAAGAGCAGTACAATTTGTAAAGTGCTGGCAGGAATACGGGCTCAGCTCAAATCTCATAAGAATGTGTGTTGGAAATGGTGTGCTGGCTGGAATTAGTACTAGTATTAAAATAGCATAACATATGCCCTTGTGAAGATTTGGGTTTGTACAACAAGGGCCAGCTGAGAAAGAGCTCAACAAGGTCAATACTAAAAGCTCTTGCCTTAAAATTGTTCCACTTTATATTCAGCGCATGTCAAAATATGAGCAGACTTATGCCCTGATTCTGTACTATTTTGCTGGCTGTGTTGTCATTAAGGCCTGTGCAAAGTAAATGCTAAGTGAGTGTAAACAGCTCCTGATTTGGTAGTCTTATACTCTCTTTTGAAAAGGTGTAAATAACAACACAAGGGGCAAGGGAGTGGAGAACGAGACCCTCTGACATCAAAGAGTAACATGGCACATAAAGAGAGAAGTTAATCCAGTATGTTATAGACCTTTATTGAAGGCCTTGTAAGTATATATTATGGTGATGAGCAGTGATATATGTCTAGACAGACTAGTCTTAACATGGACTCTATGTTAAAACTTAATTTGTCAAAGAATCAGCCAGTGTCCATTCTGACAGGACCAGGCTGCCTCATGCGGCCACCATTAAATGCTACTAGTCCCACATCTTCTGTGGTGGAGCCAAACACCCTCGTCAGTAAGAAGAAATGGGCTAAATGATCTAGAAAATAGTCTTAGCAACATTAGGCTCCTGCCTAGAGATGGCCACACCAAGCTAACATGTTTTCAAAGATGTTAACTCCTTTCTACACAGTGTTTAGGAACATTTAAGTGATAATGTTTTAAAACAAGCCTACTTTCCTAGTTTAGACATAGCCTCTCCCATAGACTCCTAGCCCCTGAAAAGCAACCTATTCCATGCAGCCCACGATCGTACTATTTCTTGCCACATATAACTTACTGGGTGAAACTCCAATGGAAGATAAAGTTTATGGTTTATGTTTAATGTGCTATACAGACGCCACCAAGGTAAGTTCGCACTGCAAAGAGTTAACTGCTGTTCAAGATATACAACATCCTAGATTTTCCTGAACAAAGTTAACAGTCTTCATTTCTTCAGCCTTCATTGTAGTGGCAGCTACAACGCAATAACCTTTCTTACATTTCATTCCACATCCAAATAATCTGATGATCTTCAAATTACTTTTATGTTTCAAGGGGCAGCTCCTGTGTATGAGCTCTGCTTTTCCACCCCCACAGTTCCAAACACTGCATAACTGTTGTGTCCGTGTTTTCATGCACGCAGTGTTCTGCATTTGGCTGCAGGCACAATAAAGATCTCTTCGGTTTTAAAAAATGACACCAAAAGTATTATTAACTTTACAGTTATCAGTGTGTCAGGGAGACAGAAAAAATGAAGAGGAGAAAGATGAATGGAAAGAATGAAAAGCTACTTCTGACAAATATGCTAGTAGTTTCAGCAACCCAGGACTTTCACACACGAGTTATTTATAACATACATGGTCAAACATATCTATTTATCTGTGTACATATGTATCTACATATTATTTTCCTTCAATAAATACAAGTATTTAATCAAATATTGACTTTTCAGTAATCCTTCATTAGAGTCAACATCTGTTCTATATTTTATATAACACTGTGGTTATATTAAAACTGCATCAAGTGATGGGGGGAGAGGGAAATGAAATACACCTCTGTGGCCATGTCCCCCTCTTTTAAAGTCCCCAGAGGGCTCTTGCATGTTTGAGAGGGACAGACCAAGGGTGGGCTGGGAATACACCCAAGATCCCCTACATCCTCTCCTCCTGCCACCCTCACCCACCTCCCAGCCCTTACTCAGTAATGTTAATACTGCTTTGGGTTGTATTATATTTTTGTTGCCCCATTTAATGGAGGGTCTTTTTACCATAAGAATGACATTCACAACATTGACACCCCCAATCAAAGCAACAAATGAGGATATTAATAAAGCCTAAAAAATCATAAACAAAACCCCTTCCCCTAGCAGAGATTTTACTCTGAAAAGGGAGAAGTGCCAAAGTCTCCATGAAGTCCATGTGGGACTTTGTTATTGCTATTGATTTTATATGGAAGGCACTGAGATACTGTGGTGATGGGCTGCAGTATAAAACCCTGTGATTGACAGATAAGTCATGGGGACAGCTCCTGTCAAGGTTCCTCCCCCACTCTGAACTCTAGGGTACAGATGTGGGGACCTGCATGAAAAACCTCCTAAGCTTATCTTTACCAGCTTAGGTCAAAACTTCCCCAAGGTACAAAATATCCCCCCCCGTTGTCCTTGGACTGGCCGCTACCACCACCAAACTAATACTGGTTACTGGGGAAGAGCTGTTTGGACGCGTCTTTCCCCCCAAAATACTTCCCAAAACCCTGCACCCCACTTCCTGGACAAGGTTTGGTAAAAAGCCTCACCAATTTGCCTAGGTGACTACAGACCCAGACCCTTGGATCTTAAGAACAATGAACAATCCTCCCAACACTTGCACCCCCCCTTTCCTGGGAAATGTTGGATAAAAAGCCTCACCAATTTGCATAGGTGACCACAGACCCAAACCCTTGGATCTGAGAACAATGAAAAAGCATTCAGTTTTTTACAAGAAGACTTTTAATAAAAAGATAGAAGTAAATAGAAATAAAGAAATCCCCCCTGTAAAATCAGGATGGTAGATATCTTACAGGGTAATTAGATTCAAAAACATAGAGAACCCCTCTAGGCAAAACCTTAAGTTACAAAAAAGATACACAGACAGAAATAGTTATTCTATTCAGCACAATTCTTTTCTCAGCCATTTAAAGAAATCATAATCTAACACATACCTAGCTAGATTACTTACTAAAAGTTCTAAGACTCCATTCCTGTTCTGTCCCTGGCAAAGACGACTACAGACAGACACAGACCCTTTGTTTCTCTCCCTCCTCCCAGCTTTTGAAAGTATCTTGTCTCCTCATTGGTCATTTTGGTCAGGTGCCAGCGAGGTTACCTTTAGCTTCTTAACCCTTTACAGGTGAGAGGAGCTTTCCCCTGGCCAGGAGGGATTTCAAAGGGGTTTACCCTTCCCTTTATATTTATGACAGCTCCTATCTGTAGAATTCTCTTAACCATGCTACCAGGAAGTGCTGGAGTCTGTATAGAAGCCTCCATATAGATGTCTGACCTCCCACTGATTATTGATCCATGCACACCACAGTGAATCCACACAGCTTGGGGGCCATTCTGGAGACCTGTTCCATGGGGGCAAACTCTGCCACTTCCCAGATGGAGAATTTCTAAAATGTTAAGATGGAGACCATATCGGACTGATGTGACAGGGTCTGTGGGATTCCCAAAAAGAAGTGAATGTGAGGTAGTGCACTAAGATTGAAAAGTCACTCCCTACATAGGGAAGCCGGAGATTTCCACTAATGATGTCAACCTTGATGCCACCTTTGCTTCCTTCTCCCTCTCCTGGGAGGTAATGACCTGTATGTATCAACAACTTCCTAAATGCAGAATGACCCATAAACACGAGCGATTTCCCAATCCCAATGCAGTGCACCCCCTTCCCAAAGTCCCACTTGCATCCAGCCATGTCAGTCAGATGCAAACAAAACAATTGCCTAAGTTAATACTTTCTTGTGGGCCTCCCAGTACAACTCATCATATCTTTTGTTTGTCTCTTAGATAGCAAGCTAAGAACAAAAAACACCTAGTCAGAAGTTCAAAACTATACAGGCACTGCAGGGAAAGTCAAAGACAGCATTGCAACCTTAACTCTGAATTTCCTTGCTTTTATGGGTTTAGGGTAGAGCTTTTGTGTTATTTCAGCTTTTTTTTTTTTTTTGGTGTGGTTTCATATATTTAATGAAGCTATCTTCCAGGCCCTACGGTGATAGGGCTTGAGCAGATAAAAACAGCATAGACCGTCTGATGTTGTGTCCTTCGGATACCAAGATGCGTTTATGGATTTGTCAGAGTAACTTTGAAGCAGGGTATGAAGAAATAGGATTTGATGGTTTTCTTCTACTTCTATAGTAAGTCTTATTTGGTTGGGGAAGATGCTATTGAATTCTGGTAAAAGATCAGGAATGTGAATTTCTTCAGCAATAAAAAAGAATGTCATTCATTTTTTTCCCTTTTCCCCCAAAACCAAAAGATACTAGAGAGCACTGTTAGTTCAGGGGATGTCACAAACATTTGTGCAGTTCTGAAGAAAAACAGACACCCCTCCCCCCTTTCAGAAGCAACTCTCTACTTGTTCAAACAATGAGCTCCTCTATATGTTTCTCTCTTTTCTTGTCAATAGTTGGTTGTCTTGTTTTGTTTTCCTCTTTGAATGTGTCATACATTCTCAGGTCAGAATAGTTTTTAAAGCATTTTATAAAATTGCCCTAAAATGTAAGGAAGTCAAAACAATGTGCTCCTTATGATTCTGAATCCCATAAGGTTGCTCATAGCAATCTAACCATAGCAACAGCAAGGTCAATGGAGCAAACCTTGATGTCTGACACTGCCTTGGGGAGAGCAGCTTCTGGACCACTGGATGCCACTTAATGGATTTAAATGAAGAAGACTCAAATTTAAGAGTCAACTTGAGACACTGAGGAGGTCAAGGGTGACCAGCCACAATCTAAAGAAACAACTGATTATTACTTAAAAAGCATAAAAACCAAAGGGTCTATTTTTCAGAAGTGCTGGGCACCCAGAACTTCAAGAGCAAACCACGAGTTTGTCAGCTGTTCAGGACCTCTGCAAAGGCAGACCCCCTATTCTAATGAAGAATGACACTGTACCTCACAGGGGCATTGTGCCCATTAAAGTTGGTAGAGCACTATGCAGATAAGTACTGCACATCATTTATTACAGAACTCTCTGTCTCAAAAGGATATGCTCAATCAAGATGCCTCTGAGGGGACTGATTTAAACTCAAGTGATATTAAGCACCAATAGCCGCTGTTTAACAGTGTGAAGGTGTAAGGGATACCATTCCTCTGAAGTCAGAGGTCTGCAGCTGGTTGGTTGATTAGCTCTGCCCACTGCACCTGAGTAAGAACGGGAATTTAATTAGCTGATCCTTATAAAAGAGGGAAGAAAGAAACAGAGGAGAGGACTGCAACACTTCATAAAACTGAGGGGAGAAGGGCTGTGCACCCAATGGACTACTTCTGGAACTACAGCGGAGAGGAATTGCTCCAGAAACTACATGGACAGAAGGAAGACCATGTGGATTCTTTTATTGCTGAGGCTCTGAGGTAAGAGGCGGGAAATTTTGGTTACTGAAGTTACTGGCATGAGGGACAGATGCGGGGAAGGGACTAGTCGGCCTATACAGACTTTGAGGGAAGAGTCTGCAAGGTTTTGGTTTGTTTGTTAAGGCTGGAAACTACTTCCCTGGATTCCTTGAGAGAGCTGAGACAGAATTAAGCCAGGGAGTGAGCTGACTCAGCAAGAGCACGCCCTGGTCCAGGAGGAGGAGGGTGCTATAAGATACGCCCCAATCCTTTTATAAACGGCAACAGCACTTCTACTTAATGGGGACGCTTTCTGGTGATTTGTATGTCTCACGTTGACTCTGATTTTTCTCCGACAGTTTTCTCTCTTTCCTCAGCTGTGCTATATGAGGAAAAAAGTGTACAAAATGCTTACAAATAAAATTAAAGGACATTTCTAAATGAAAAGTGTTAAGATATAGATATTCAGGCCTGTCTGTAAAGGCTTATACTCTAAGAATTTAGGTGTATTCTTATCACTTAGCTAGTTTATAGAGGTATAAAAGAAAGAATCAAAATCACTGTCTGCTGGTGTAAGAGCCTTCTCTTACTGTCACAGTCTGAGGCCCTGTTCTTAGGCTAAGATCTCTGGCTAAGCAGCAGAGGCAGCCATAAGCGGGGAAGCGAACGGTCACCTCCTCACATTCCAAACTAGTCACATTGAAAGAAGGTGCTATTGGGCTGTTAGAAATACAGACCTGTCCTGATAATGCCTATCGCCTCCAGAGAAAGGAAAGTGCCTAGAAAATGTAAAAGGAAACTTAGTTTGATAGCATCCTGTCTGGCAAGAACTTATTAATAGACACATCTGGGAAACCCTTATGTCTTTATAGATGTAGTTGTGAAATCCTCATTTCTGTGTTGTTCTATCATTGTAGTCCCCATTTCCCTATTGTTTATCTGCATAATCTCTGTCTGGTTCTGTGATTCTTTCTGTCTGCTGTATAATTAACTTTGCAGGGTGTAAACTAATTAAGGTGGTGGGATATAATTGGTTAAATAATCATGTTACAATATGTTAGGATTGGTTAGTTAAATTTCAGTAAAATGATTGGTTAAGGTATAGCTAAGCAGAACTCAAGTTTTACTATATAGTCTGCAGTCAATCAGGAAGTAAGGGGGGGGATGGGAACAGGGAACGGGGGTGGGGAAATTGGAATCATGTTTTGCTAAAGGGGTAAATGGGAACAGGGAATGGGGGTGGGAAATTGGAATCATGTTTTGCTAAGGAGGGGAATGGGAACAGGGACACAGGTGTAAGGCTCTGTGGTGTCAGAGCTGGGAACGGGGACACTAAGGAAGGAAACTGGAATTATGCTTGCTGGAAGTTCACCCCAATAAACATCGAATTGTTTGCACCTTTGGACTTCAGGTATTATTGCTCTCTCTTCATGCAAGAAGGACCAGGGAAGTAAGCAGGTAAAGGAATAAGCCCCTAACAAAAAGTTGTTCTGAATAAAAAAATTGAAATGTTTTATTGAAAAAAAGTAAAAATAAAACATTTGGGGTTTGCGGATTTTTTTCCCCCAACCAAAGGAATTTGGTGAAATCAACACAAATTCACAAAATGTTTAGTTGCCACCAAATCTGCAATTTTTTTTTTTGCCAGAAAAAAGGTTTGCCTGAGAAAGTCACCCTTTATTTGACCCAGATCTGCAGCTCCCTGGATAGCAGCATTATTATAAAAAGGGAGTCTTCTGTTATGAGAATTTCACTTCATCGGGACAAAAGGACCTCCATGGAGGCACCAGTTAAGAGGATTTTACTGTGATAATACTAAACAGTTCTATTTGTTTGGGCTCAGATTCTTCCCTTGTTTGGCAAGTTTTCAATGTGACACATACATATGTACTGGAGAGCAGATTTTGACCTTTGATGATTTTGACCTTTAGTAAGAACTAAATTTATTTACGATTGCATGGTGTTGGTGCAGTCACATATACTTCCATTCAGAATTAGATCTCATAATATATATTTTTATTTTTAACAATGCAGCAAGAGTAGAGCCCTGATTTAATGACAATGACATCTCATTGTTTGTTTTTCTTTCATTGTAGAAAGACCCCATCCCCTCTAAGTAGTGTACATTATAGTAGTCTAGATTCAAGGTGACAAAGGCATGGATTGATGAGGCCAGGTCCATATTTGAGAGGAAGGAGCCCAGACTTCTGCTTAGTCAAATCTGGGGGATGGCATGGTCTTGTATTTAAGGCACTGGACTGGGGCTCAGGAGATTAATTATCAGCTCTGTCGTGGACTTCTTGTGTAATCTTCTGCACGTTGCAGACTTAGTTCCTCATCTGTAGATATTTATATGGGCCCAATTATAAATTCATAAGCTCCAATATGATGGTAATGGTTGATAAATGGCCGATATTATTTAGGTGTCTCAGAGTAAAGATGAGTCCAAAACAACTCACTGCTTTGTGCTTTTAAAGGAGGAGACATTCATTGGTGGTTGTAGATATCAACATTTTTGTTGCCATTCAAATCACATCTCTCAAATGATTATATATGAGCAGATTTGAAAAGCAAGGGGAAACAGGAGTATATCATATTGCAGCGTAAATTAATATTGCAGAAACTACAACCTATCAACCCAAGACAATATGGATTCTGTCATACTGGGAGTCTACGAATGCATCCAATGAAGTGAGCTGTAGCTCATGAAAGCTTATGCTCAAATAAATTGGTTAGTCTCTAAGGTGCCACTAGTACTCCTTTTCTTTTTGCAAATACAGACTAACACGGCTGCTATTCTGAAACAGTGTATATAGAATGTTTGATATCAGACTTTATTTTTAAATCAGAAAATGAGTTTTATCAGCATTGGTCTAAAGTAAACTTCGGCATTGTTAGAATGGCTAAAGGGAGAAGGAGTTTGGATAAAATAATTGCTTTTAAATCCTCCAAGCAGAAAGTGCATTTGATCCCAAGTACACAGGAATATATTACGACCAGGCCATTTTTAAAATAGTCACTTGAAGGGCTTGAACAATTTAGGCAGAAAATGTAAAAAAAATCTATTTTTAAAAAACTTGTCAGAAAATAGACTTTACTCATGTTAACGGCTGTGGGCCAGATCCTCAACCAAGGTAAATGGCTTAGCAATTAGCAGCCAGCACATGTAGCATATTTGTGTCCTACATCATAGTTAAGTAGTAATTTCAGAACAAAATAATAAAAACGGAGCCACAAAACTATAAACTGTGCAGCAGTGTTATTTGAGTGACAACACTTCAAAGGGGATGCATGTGATTTTTGCATTGTGTCCTCACTCTGTTATGCCTAGTATATTATGTAGTAGGCAAGCGGTAAATATTCAGGTGCTAAGAGACCTGTGCAGGGGAATCATGCTGTCACTTGGTGCTTTCATTTTAAAAAGCTCCTGCAAAAAAAAAAAAAAGTCCTATCCTGCATAGTCCCTGGCTTCATATGTTTTTGACCTAGTGCCAACCCTGTTTAGTGATGAACATATCTCAAAAGATACTACAGGGAAAAACAGAATAAAAAAAAGGAGTATTCGTGTACTTAAGTCACATTGCACAAATGCAAATAACATGGGAAGTAAGCAAGACGAATTAGAAATCATACTAAATACATAATATGACCATCTTGGGAAGATGAGTCTAACAACTGGAATGTCAGTCAACATTAATGGGTATAATCTATATAGAAAACATAGAAAGGAAAAAATAAGGTTGAGGGTTGAATACACACTGTTTATTCTCTGAAACACAATTAATTTAAGTTATTTGAGAAGCAGAAGTTTGAAGAACACATCGAAGAAAATGACTATGGAGAAGACACCTAAACTGAAGGGACAGGCTGATCTCTTTATATACTCTCTACCTCACATCCTTCGGGGGCATTATATTTCTTTCAATTATGCAAGAAAGACACTCATTCCTTCCTGACAGTCTGGAGTTGAACAGCTTTCAGAGATGGTGAAAGGTGAAAACACTATTAGGATATGGGAGTGTTGGATGTGAGTGGGGTCTTGCAGATTTACATAGGTATATAAATAGCCAGTGTGTAGGTAAGTACCTAATTTAAGAGGTGATGGGGTTTATGATAATTGTTTCCATATTAATCTTTGGCATGGACGATATTGCTCTGGAATGGTGAAGTCTCTTGAGGAATGAAAGGACTGAAGTAACTATGTTGGTCTTGAACATCAGTTTGTTCTTTGAAATAATTTGTTCTTAAAGAGATTTCTTCATATGTGTGGAAAAACCTTTGGACATCTATGGTGAATTTGCAGGATGACAACTGATAGTAACCTCAGATTTACTCCTAAAAAAGAGAAACACTTTGGGTGGGATTCCTAAGGGGGATTTAGGTGTTCTGCCATCTAGTGGAATTCACAGCCCTAATTTAGGTGCCCAGGCTCCCAACACAATGCATAGGGAAAGCTAGCCTCCTAAGAGTGGGATCCACAAAAGCCAGCACATCTGGCAGGGAGCTGCTTAAGCTAGCCAATAGGAAAAGTTGAGGACTGGACTGTAGTGTATGCCCCACCCCTCAAAGGGAGTTAGGCATCTAAATCTGGGAGTCACTCTCACTCTTTCTCTGACCCAAAGTATATTTAATACATTATAATACACAAAGTGGAGCCGCTTCACCAGGAGATACTGAGAGATACATGTTGGCAGAATATGCCATAGCACAATAGTCAGAGCACTCTCCTGGGAGGTGGGAGACCCAAGTTCAAATTGCTGCTCAACATAAGGCAGAGGGGAGATTTCAACCACCTTTAGCCATTTTGTGTAGATTTAGACATGCTCTGAACGTGTCTACTCGATCCAGCCCCAAAGGCCAGAGAGTCAAGAAAATGCCTAGTTTGTGAATTCCGCTGTGGCTTAGGCATGAGTTAAGCAGCAAATTGCTAGGCAGTGTTAAGATTTAGGAAGCTATGTGCATGCCCAGCTGCCAATGTTTAGGCATCCTGGGGACTTTAACAGCAAAAACTTAGGTGCTTATGCGGCTAGGCGGCAGCTAAGCAAGTGTTTTGTGAATGCCACTGGGACCTAGAGGTTGGCATAACAATGGCTTTGATAGAGTCTGTTGAGAACATAGAGTACATGTTGCTTATGTAGTGCCTGGTTTTTGGAAAAACCAAGAATATAGTCTAAATAAATAACCACAAACTGGTCCAATACATCCCGAAAGATATTAGTGATGAAGTGCTGAAATGTCGCTGAAGTGTTACACAACCCTAAAGGCATAACTAAATATTCAAAATGTCCATATCTGGTGTGGAACACCATCCTCCAATCATCACCTTCCCTAGTTCAGACTACACTGTAGGCCCCATTGAGGTCCAACTTAATAAAAGTTTTGGCTGAACAGAGCTTCTCAAAGAGTTTGTTAATAAGTGGCAAGGGTAGCAATTTCAGACCATCACTTTGTTCAGAGCTCGACAGTTAACACATAGTTGGCGCCATACTTCATAACTGTGGGCTAGGAATGCGTTGAGAAGCCACTGGACTGTGGCTGCTACCAAACTGAAATATCTGTCTGCTGACTCCTTCAGCCAATCAGGTGGTGCAATCAGACAGTTTCTGTCATGACCAGGTGCATTCAAATTGCCAGGAGACTGCAGGTTTGGCCCCTGATGATCCTATCCTTTGTTTGTTTGTTTGTTTAAAAAAAGAGGATGTTACTCAGAAGGGTCAGGTATTGATGAAAGAGAACCTACTGGTACTTTATGTAGGTAGATTTTAAGGAAAGGAGTAAAGCAGTTCCCCAATTTTTACTTCAATGAGGTTTCTAGGCTTCCAATATTTAGATTACTGGACTTTTTACAGACAGTCTCTCTCAAACAATAAGATTTAAGATCTCTTTGTGTCCAGGTTTTAAAAATGGAAGGCTTGGAGTCCCAGGTCACCATGAGTCATCAGAGCATCATCTTCTCGTAGATCCATAAGTGTATTTGAAAAATAAAGAGTAGATTCAGTTGGCATAGGAGATGGAGACTTGGAGTCATGATAGCTTTAGACAGAGTGTCAATAATATTGGCTAAAGCTGAAAGGCATGTAATCAGTTCTATATCCCTCAATATGATTCTATATTCCCTGTGGTGCTCTTCTCCCAAACTGGTTGATTAGGGATTAGACTATGAAGGCAAGACTGGGAGGGAAGCTTTATTAAACAGTTGCTAGAGAGGGAATCTTTGAGCTACCTCCTGTTATTTTGAAAGATATGATGCCAATAATCCTGAGTCCTGAGTAATGGTAACAAACTCAATGTTAGTATTGGTCTTGGCCTATTTACTTGTCCTGAGAGAAAGATGAATGATTGTTGTTTCTCACATGAGAATCATAAATAGCACTGGTATCCGAAAATGAATTCAGTGCTTATGGGGCATCAGTGCCAGTGAAACTGCATCTGTTGGAAACTTGCCAATGAGTGTTGGCTTGCCTGTGAAAACCACTGGGTTTTCTTTTCTCACATCAGTCCTTTTACTAAAGATGCTTTTGGAGCTGGTGTCCACATCAATAACACAGTGAGAGAAGTAGTGCCTGTAATTGATAGGAAAGATTCTCACTGTATTTCTGTCTTTAGATTCACTTCTGAGGCTCTTGGTGAAATAATAAAAAAGGAATTGATGTATTTTACAGAAATTTCATAGAAGTAGAAAGAATTGAAAGGATATATCATATTAAGATTGGAGAAAGAAACAGTATTTCACCAAATAGTCCAGGTCAAGCCTCTTAGTAGATCAGTTTAGTTAGGGGCAGACATATGGTCTAGTAGCAGTTTGTCTAAATGGAAACAAAATAAACATCAGTTGTAATTCACACTTTTAGTTATCTGGATGCAAGTCTAAGTGTGGACACTATTAATGTGGATGTCCTCACAGATCTATATCCAAATAACTACAGGTGTGAATTACAACAAACTTAGTTTGGTTCCAGTTACTGTGTAGACAAGACCTACATGTATTTGAAGTATTTGTGGTTATGTTTACATTTTTTCATGCCTTTTAAATTCTTTTAGGACCCATTTTATGACACCAAACTAAAACAAGATCTACGGTTAAATTTTCAGAAGTGCCTATGTGACTTAGGAGTCTAAGGACCACTTTAAAGGGCTTCTAAAATGCCTAAATCACTTTTTCAAAAGATAGCACTAGTTTTACGAACATCCAGGAATTGAAATAATATTAACATATTAAAAGACTAGAGATCTTGTTATTCCCAGCTCCTTGAGGGGAAAAAACAAAAAGCCCATGAAAATAAACATAAATAAAGTCTGGAAATATCCAGGTTCACAGAGAACCAAAATATACAAGCCTTGTTCAGAAGTTTAAAGCCTCAAAGTGAGCCAGGAATGGTAGCACTGAGGAAAAGAGAGGAGCCACATTTCTCAGTAACATGACAGGCTATAGAGTCAGGACAGCCATCAATGAAAATTGTCTTCCACCACTGTACTGTCAATGTCTCATATTTGACCTGCAATACCCCTTCTATTCCAGCCTGGGCTCTCAACTGAGTAGATATCTATAATGGAATCCTCAGTAATTGTGCCAAGCTATATGGTGGTTTTCTGATGACTACAACCAATCACTGGGGGTAAAAGTGTGTACTGTCAAATTCATTTTTACTTGTGACCTGGTGCAACTCTGCACCAGGGCCTCCAAAAGTGAAAGGCTACCAATGTACATAAATCCTACAGTTCTACTGTGGACCTCAAAGCATCTCCATTTTTATTTTATAATGAAAAATGCAGCCCAAACTCAGATTTTATTCTGACTTCCTGAATTGAACCAGACTGAAAGTTTCTGCACTTTCCAGAATCTATGACAGAATATCCAATCAGAAGGCATTTGGAGCCAAATTTCCTATTGACTTAATACAATTGGTTTGGTGGAGTTGCACCAACAGATAATTTTTCCACTGATCTTGGAGTCAGTTTTCTAAAACCTGTGACTTTCTAAGAAATCACAGAACACACCGTTGAGGGCACACAGAGTAAACGAAATAAGAAGCATTTTTTTTTTCATCTGTGCAGCTACTACTGTTGGTCTGCCACCAAAAAATAAATAGCACCTTCAGCTTTGCACCATCTACAGCACCTGTAATTGCTCAGTCCAGTTCCAAGGGACCCTGAAGGCTGAAACTGTTTCTGCTTTAGGTTTTTAGATCTTATAAAACCTCCATATAATGTGATGTAATGGAGGTTTTATAAGATCTTCCCAAGATTTTCCTGTCTCTCACTATATGTACAATTCATTCCACCAGCTTTAATCCAAATACTGTTTCTAATACACGCTGCCTATCTTTTTCATACCATTTGTTAGAGATCAAAAAAGATTTTTTTCCTGTAATTTTTTTTCCTTCTCACTGTTCCCTTTTTTGCCTGCTGGCAATAATTATAAGTTGTGCAGGCCACAAAAAAGCGGATATGAAATAGACTGTATATTATTAGAGATACTGTCATAGGTTTGAATCCTGAACCAGCAGTCTGACTAATACATATTTGCCTTCCTTTGGCACATACACAGTCACTATTCCTGATAAAACAAGAAAAAAAGAATGGGGGGGGGAAATTATAGCTATTTAGTAATAATTTAAGGGTTTAATTTATTTCCTTACAATGCAATAATGTACATACATCAATAGAATTGTTTTTCTATGCATTCTAGTTTGAATGCGTTCTGGTTTCATTCTTTGATTCATGACAAAGAAAGCTTTGTACCCTGGATTCAGCCACTAATTTATACCGGTTACTTTGTTATATCATTCTTATTAACCTCACACTAACCCCTTTTAATTGTCCTTTTCTCTCTCTGGTGTTGGCTACTGTGGCGGAAACTCAATTTTTTGGAATTCTGGACTACCTTTTGTTTTGGTCCCAGGCCAAGGCTATCGAGCCAGAGGCTAACTGACATAGACTTCAGTGGAGTTATATTGATTTACACCAGCTGAGGATCTGGTACATAATTTCTAAGGTACACTTCAACTTCAACGAGCATTCTGCTGGGATAATGTACTGAGTTTAAAATTTCCATGTGGCAAAAAGACGTTGAAGATCTATATAGAGTTTTACCACCAAGTTTAACTATGCCAAGTAGTCTTGGAAGACCAACACAGTAAACCACCCTATTTATCTGCATTATACAAGGAAAATGTTCACTGGTCATTACAAATAACAATTCTGATCTCCAATAATTCTGGGTTGAATTATAAAACCTTATTAAATATCTTTTGTTGACTCTGTAGTTTCTACAAGATGTAAAAAAATAGGGATCTATATTAATCCTTGGTGAAACTCCATTGATTCAGCAGAGTTAGAGAAATAAATCTGGCACAAGAATGACCACAGATTATAAATCCAGTGATGCAAGCATTAGCCACTGATTATCTCCTCAAACTCAACATTTGTTAAGGTTAGACTGTTTGCAATATTCTGATAGCTAGGTGTCAAAAGGCTACTCTGAATAGGTATGCAGATTATTCACAGGAAGTGATTTTGCTTTATTTCTGTTTGATCCAGAAACTGGATGTGTTCCAAGTAGGGGATAAGTATTTTAATAGTACTTTGCTCTTATGTATCATATTTTATTGAATTTTCTGAAAGTACTTACAAACATTAGGTCTCACAAATGCTCTGTGAAGTAGGTAGAGATAAGATAAAACATAAGCTACTTGTTTTCACTTTTAAGGCCCTTAGTGCCTATCCCCACCTTCCTTACCCATCATATCTCATTCAGTCTCAAGAGGTCGATTTCTGCCTCCAATCACCCAATAATGTCAGCCTCTATTGCCCACTTGTTAAATTTTCAACAAGCACCTTCCTGCTTTCTCCCATGTAGCCCCTCATATTTGGTAGAAGCTTCTTGTAAAACTACAAGACTACAAAACTACATCCACAAAACTAACTCATTATCCTCCTTCAAAACTCTCCTTAAAAAACTCTCCTTTGCAATGTTTCCTACAATAATACTTGAGAATGGTTAGGCTGCTGGTGTGCCTATCCTGCTAACCAACATGGTCCCATTGTTTCCTTGTACTGACTCATCTGACTGTCTGTGTCCATCTGTTGTCTCTTGAATTATACTTAGATTGTAAATTCTTTGGGGCAGGGACTGTTGTTTTTTTGTATGTATAGTGCCTAGCACAATGGGGTCCTTATCATAGAATCATAGACCTGGAAGAGACCTTGAGAGGTCATCTGGTCCAGTCCTGTGCACTCAAGGCAGGTCTAAGTATTATCTAGATCATCCCTGACAGGTGTTTGTCCAACCTGCTCTTAATGATGGAGATTCCACAACCTCCCTGGGCAATTTATTCCAGTGCTTAACCACTCTGACAGGAAGTTTTTCCTAACATCCAATTTAAGCCCATTGCTTCTTGTCCTAGCCTCAGAGGTTAAGAAAAACAATTTTTCTTCCTCCTCCTTGTGACAACCTTATACATACTTGAAAACTTATCATGTCCCCACTCAGTCTTCTCTTTTTCAGACTAAACAAACCCAATTTTTTCAATCTTCCCTCATAGGTCATGTTTTCTAGACCTTTAATAATTTTTGTTGCTCTTCTCTTGACTTTCTCCAATTTGTCCACATATTTCCTGAAATGTGGCACCCAGAACTGGACATAATATTCCAGTTGAGGCCTACTCAGCGCAGAGTACAGCAGAAGACTGACTTCTCGTGTCCTTATTGAATTGTCCTTATTGAATTTCATCCTATTTACTTCAGACCATTTCTCCAGTTTGTCCATATCATTTTGAATTTTAATCCAATCTTCCAAAGCACTTGCAACCCCTCCCAGCTTGGTATCGTCTGTGAACTTTATGAGTGTACTCTTTATGCCATTATCTAAACCACTGATGAAGATATTGAACAGAACCGGACCCAGAACCGATCTCTGTGGGACCCCACTCATTATGCCCTTCCAGCATGACTGTGAACCACTGATAACTACTCTTGGGAATGATTTTCCAACGAGTTGTGCACCCCTTGTAGTAGTTCCATCTGGGTTGCATTTCCCTAGTTTGTTGATGAGAAGGTCATGCAGGACAGTATCAGAAGCCTTACTAAAGTCAAGATATATCACATCTACCACATCCTCCCTATCCGCAAGGCTTGCTACCCTTTCAAAGAAAGCTATCAGGTTGGTTTGACACGATTTCTTCTCGACAAATGGATGCAGACTGTTATTTATCACCTTATTATCTTCTAGGTGTTTGCAAATTGATTGCTTAATTATTTGCTCCATTATCTTTCCAGGTACAGAAGTTAAGCTGACTGGTCTGTAATTCCCTGGGTTGTCCTGATTTCCCTTTTTATAGATGGGCACTATATTTGCCCTTTTATTTGCCCTTGTCCATGGCTAGAGCTCCTAGGTGCTACCTTAATACAAATAATAAATAATTGTCTGACAGCAAATAATACTTAAAACACTATAAAACTATATAAATTATGCCCTTTACCTGAAAATACTCTGTTCAGCATAAATACAGGAGGTTCAGAGGTGGATGGAAAAATGATTATGGACATGAAGAGTGTTGTATTTGAGGAGAGATTTAAATGATAGGGACTGTTTAGTCTAGAGAGAAATAGTACAAGAAGGGGTGTTTCTAGCCATATAAACTAATGAATGGTATACAGTTGCTTAATAGAGCCCTTCTATTTGCCATTCTTCATAATAAAGGAATAAGAGGAAGTTCAATGAAATGGAAAGGCAAAACATTTAAAACTGACAAAAGAAATGCTTCTTATGTCATGTATAGCCAACCTATGGAACTCACTGCCAAAAGATATCACTGGAAAAGAGCTTAGCAGGATTCAAAGAGGATTAAACATTTATATTGATAATGAGAAAACAAACATTTACCTTAGACAAGATGGAAAGAAATAGAGAGAAAACCCATCTGCTTTAAGGAAGAACCCAGTCACTAAGTGATGAGGTCAGGAAGAAACTTCCTCCACAGACAGGTTATTCGATAACTATCCCTTATGGGTTTTCTTATAGGTTTCTATGAAGTATCTGTTACTATCCATTGTTACTGATAGGATTCTGGACTAGAAGGACCATTGGTCTGACCTAGTATAGCAATTCTATTACAGATGGGTAGAATGAGGCAAGAGTGATTTACTGAAGGTGACATAGTGAATCTGTCTTAGAACTGTCTGTCACAGCATATCTCCCATGCTCACGGGCTAACTACTTGACACTACCTGCTCTGTAATTCTGCAAATTAACAAACAAACGATAGTATTTATTTTATTTTAAAAGTTCCTGCTTTTTTGGGAGGTTCAGACATTTTGTTAATTACATTTACCTGCTCCTAATGTATTATTTCATTTGTCTATTAAGTTGTCCCCCACCAGTCTCAACTCTTTCTAGAACAGAAAGTAATAACCTCTCTGCCATGGAATACGCTACAATTTGATCCTCTATCCAGGATAAATAGAATTTCACATCAAGTCCATGACCTCCAGTTTCCATTGATTTTCCATTTTGCGATATAACACTTTCATATTCTATTTTATTTTAATCAATTGTTACAACTGAGAGGGAGCAACTTCTTAATGGGATATGCTGTTTTATTGACACAAGAGCTGAACAAGTACCCTATACCAGGGCTGGTTTCATGCCAGAACACTCCGAAACACTGTTCCGGCACTTTTTCTGGGAGCGGAATGACATTTCGGTACTTCCTTTACTATCACTGATAAGTGACAGTAACAAAAGTGTGTTTCATTCAGGAACTTCTATTTTTAGAACTAGAACACTGCCCTACATCCAGAGACAACCAATCACATCATTTTGAACAGAACACACATATTTAACCTTACTGGGTCTCTTGCTTATCTGTCAGTACAGGTATTTGAAGTTCCCTCAGACAAATAATGGTAGAATTATATTCTGTGTATAACACTCACAAAACTTTATTTGGTGACAGTTGAGGCTGAATCAGGACTCATCCCACATAGGCAACCAGTGGAACTCACTGCCACAAAATCTCACCCACCCAAAACCTTTATAGTATGGGAAAAGAGCATAGCTTGCCAGTTTTGCATACCTCTGATTCTGTCAGTAAAACAGTCTATCTCCAGGAGACATCAAACCCCAGTACATACCCCAAATTCATCCAAGTCTCATTCTCACACAGAACTTTACTGGTAACCTCACCTTCTCTTTTACCAACAGACTGATGCATCTGATTGTCACATGGTCCATTCTACTGTAATATTGCTGCGGTTTTGTGTAAGAGCATGAGCTGGATGAAACTCCAAAAAACATCAGTGCAGACTCGTATGAAATCAAGATGCAATGTCATCTTTGATATTCTATGGACTGGAGCACAGAAATGAGCTCTTAATAGTTGTTCAGAACACCCATTACTCACGAAAGTGGTTTTCACTGTACAAAAACTAATATCTCATATGAATCCCATCCAAGAAAGCAGGCAACACCTTTCTCTCTGAAAATCTTGCCCTAAATGTATCAATATTTCCTTTGTTTACAACCAATCATTATTGTAGAACTCTAAAGACTTTTTTTAATTGTCACCTCTGAAGCTTGTGATTAAATGAGCAATCTCATTTATGTCAACGGCATTATAGCCAGTCTTCAATCTGTCTGGCATCTATGTGATCATATTCATTCAATATGCTCAAGGTAAATTTGAGAAGTTAATATTCATGGCCCTTTTAAAGAAAACTTCACATGCGATTTTGGAGGGAAAGGAAAGATATTTTTTGTGTAGTTTAACTAAGAAATTATGTGGAATGCATATTGAGTTTTACTGCTTAGTACAGATTAGTTTTTCCTATAGACATAAGGATGCAAGCTACCTCTACCTTTCACACATGAGGAAACCACCAGGATAACGTGGGCATTGAGAAGTGTTCACATCACAGAAAACACCACCACAATTGACACCTTTTCTGTTAGTCTTAGCAGTGAGGTGAACGATTAGTGGACATGGAGATTGAACTATATATCACCCATATAAAGGCCCCTTCCCCGGGTAAGTTAACAGGGCAGTGTAGCCCTGACTACCTGTGTTATACCTGATTTGTGGATAAATAAAAGAATTTAGCCATTAGTGCTGTCAATCCTGTATTTTTCCTTAGCACAAAATTCTCTCTCTCCCGCTTAATTGGACTCAGGTGTCTCTAGTTAACCTGAGGTAACCTCTTCAGTTCATAGGGGAAAGGGTTCCTATTCACCATTCTAGGGTTCATATATCTGCTTTCCACCACTCTTATAACTGTCAAGGCTGACTTTGTCTCATCAAGTATGCATTATATGCATTGTGATATCACTGTTAAGACCCACAGGAGAATTATTGATGCTCATAAAAGTAATTTTTTAAAAAGAAATCAAGGCTTTGCAGAACAATACTGAATCCTCCCAGTGTAGGCACGTGTCAAAGTTTTACTCATGCACTTCTTCATATTAACATGGTGAGTTTATCTCTGAGTACCAACCTCCTTTCTCTCTTAAAAAAGACACTAAATACACATAAAAGCAACATTCTGTGAATAAACAGCTTATCTTGGGGGAGAAAGATAAAATTCACAACACTAAAAATGGGGAAAACCTTCTTCACTGTTGAATTTACCATTTATAGATTAATCTGCCCATTGTGTCTCTGTGAAAAGCTTTCCTGGCATTCACACTCAGAAAAACAAAATCTACATTTAAATGAACGTAAAAGTGTACTACAGCAGGAGCCTGTCAGCCTGTTTTATACCTCATTGCTATAATGTAATGTTATTGATGCAACCTAGATTATGTTTGAGAAATGAGATTGTGCAAATTCTCTCTCATACATCAACCAATGTGGCACAAAATATTAGACAACAACATTATGTAGGTCTAAAAAACTGTTCTATGACCTTAAAGTTCCCTAAAAGGCTTCAAATTGGCACAGACTAAGCATCTGCCAAGGGTATGTTTTCAAAGGGAATAGCTGTTGCTTGTTTATGGCTTAAACATTATACTGTGCCAGTAATAAAATACCACTGATGCATGCAAATGGAAAATTGTGCTGCTTTTCTGTGGTAAAAAGGTTAATTCCTTTGGAAGAAACCAAGTCCCTGGATAAAGCAGCATATCTCAGCCACCTGACTAACATACAGAAATTTCAGTACAGTTTTATTGTGTACAAGGGCTAGGAAAATCTAATAATATCCTGCTATTTTCCCTAAGATTCAGCAGGTAAAAGCTCTGATTGAATTTCATCTTGATTTCATTAAATATTCATAAAGGCCAATTAGAAGGGCAGCTAAGTAGGCCACCAGGCCCCCTTCCATCATTCTGTCAAAGGCAGGCCATCAGACAACCCTGTTTGTATTAGGGCCCGGTAGTCAATATCTTCATTCAATCTTTATGGACTATCCCCCTAAATCACTGTTCCCTCCCAGTGTATGGTTTTTACGGATAGACAAGGGAGAAAAAAAAATCTAATAATTCTGAAGGCAGGATGCTTACTCTGTAGAAAGCAAAATGCAAATGAGAAAAAACATCCTCAATCAAATGTTGGAATGAAAATCTTTTCTTTAATGAGCAATGACATTGGTAGAGCACTGATTACATTGAAGAAAAACTGTTTAAAATTCATAATCAATCAAGCAAGTTTATTTTAACCTTTCATGACTAAACCGCTGGGTTACAGTTTAATTTATTGATGGTGCTTATCTCTCCCTCCAACCACTAATTTTAAAATTACAACCCATACAGAATATGCTGAGTTGAGCCACAAAAACATATACTGATGTTTATATTCAAAGAAACCTATTAGCTGTGCCTGTTTCCCTTTAAAGATTGAATGGCTCCTCTCTACATGCTGTTTTATATAAAAGCCGATGAAAATGCATTAAATCCTTTGGTGTCTTGCTGGACTGAAGTATTAAGGCACTTTCCCATTTTCCCTGTTTGTCAGATAGGGTTGTGCAAATGCTTCTTATTTGGATGAGCAACAGACTTAATGTAGCACATCATCATTCCCCACACACAAAATTTGCATTTCACATACAGTACAAACCAAAAACAGTGATGGAATTGAGGGGGATTCCTCTTCTCTAAACCTCTTTGCTGTGGAATACAGGAAACATGAAAACAGGCTCTTTCTGAGATTTCTAAGTCTTATTTCATTCAGGTGAGAGAGGCCATGAAAACAGCTTTTCTTGTGGTATTTTTTGCTTCCATTCCTGGCTAAAGTGCAGTGCAGAACAATGAAAAATGATTGGTTTGTATTTTATTTGAACGAGTTGCCCCTACTTACAAGGAATCTACTGTTGCAGACCATAGAAAAATGCCTCCTTGGTTTATTTTTAATGTGCTTTACTCCCACCCTCCAGGTCCCAAGAGTGATGTAATTCTTCAGACTAACCTAATGCATGAAAATGTAAGTTTCATCACTATGTGTTTAAAAGGATGCTAGTATACATTACAGAACCCTGTTTAAAAGCCCACTGAGGTCAATGGAAGTCTTTCTACTGACTTCAGTAGGCACTCAGCCAATCAGACCCTTGCATGATACTGTGAAGTACATTTGTAAACAGGTTCTTCTCCCTCCCCGATATTAGGTATGAACCTAATACAGCAAGTACAGCAAAAACCTAAACGTCCACTTCTTTAACAAATAAAATTAAAAATTAAAATTAAAAAAGGATGAATAGCACTGAAAGGCAACTATATCCCCTTGCTAGATGGCCTCATCCAAAGTGACCTCATGATCTCAAAGGGATATTGTCAAAATAAATATATATTTTGAAGAGTCCATTCCTGATTTATTGGTAACACCTTCGATAATTAAAACATAGATTTTCAGTATTCTTGGTCTCTGTTTATTTTATCCATTTTACTCAGCTTGGACAAGTGTAAACTCGTAAGTACTTGTTAGATACTTATCTTGCCCCCCATTTTTGTAGTATCTTAGCACCTCACTGTATATAATGTATTTATCCTTACAATGTCCCTATGACTGGGAAAGTGCTGTTATCCCCATTTTACAGATATGTAGATTGTAAGCTCTTTGGAACATGAACTCTTTTTTAGTCTGTGTTTATACAGATCCTATCACAGTTGGGTCCTGGTGCATAACTGGGGCTCCTAGGTGCTACCACAATATAAATAATAATAATTAATTACAGATGAAACTGACTACCAGGGAGACTAAGGGTATGTCTGCACTGCTGCTGGGAGGTGTGATTCCCAGCATGGGTAGAGAGACTTGCACTAGCTAAGCTCAAGCTAGTATGCTAAAAATAGCAGTATGGATGTTGTGGCATATGTGGTGAGCTGGGCTAGCTGCCCAAGCTCAGACCCCAGGGGTCAGGCAGGGCTTGGACTCAAGCAGATAGTCTAAACTGCTGCCAATGCCACAATGTTCACACTGCTAAGGTCCAACATAATAGGGAATTTAACCAGCATCCTAGAATCCTAGAATCTTTAGGATTGGAAGAGACCTCAGGAGGTCATCTAGTCCAATCCCCTCCTGAATCCCAGGCTATTCTAAACACTGGACCATATTTCCACTCAAGGAAGTTTCACCTTCTGCTACTCATGCAGTAGCATGGTGCTAAAGGAGGAGATTTTCAAAGTCACAGTGGGAGTTGGCACTCAAGTTCCATTTACTTTCAATGGGAGTTGGACACCTAACTGCCCTTTATGACCTTGAAATCTTTCCCCACTGTGTTTTGGTTTCCAGTGCTGCAGAGGAGGTTTAACCATCCTCTCCCTGCCATTCCAGACCCACTTCTTACACCAAAATAATCATCAGTATATTTTTGTTTGTAAGCTATGAGAATCTTTCCATTCCTATCTCAAACCCCACCCCAGATGGTGGTGGTGGTGTTTTAAATTACAGCCTTAGGGTCAACTTCATACCTACTTTAAGGTCTCTTCATGCATCCAGAGCAGTGTAAAGAAGCATTGGTGAGGGAAGGAGCTGACTTAGGCTAAAGATATTTTAGGATATTCTTTGAGGAATCATTTGAATAGAAGGAGAAAACTGAATTGACATTTTTATAAGTGTTTTTTATTTCTTCTGGTCATAGTTTAAGAGAAACCCCCCAAAATGATGAAAATGATTTCAACTGTATGGTTAAGAGCAAGTGATATACTAGAAAGGTTATTTTATGTGAGTATACTTAGGGAGGGCTTTTGAGTGGCTTATGCTTCTCCCCCCAAGAAACAGATAAACTGATACTAAAATTGTAACAGGACTTAGGAGAGGAAATAAAGAGGGCTGGGAGAAAACATGTAACTCAGTTAAATGATCTCAAAATGTATTAGACAGTCATTCAATTTAATTATGTACTGAGGACATCTCACTCCTTTAAGACTAAATAAAATGAGAATCTTCCCTTTGCCTGAAATGCAACATTCATAGCTGCCTTTTGCATATGATTTGGTCCAGATATAAAACACTATGTTTGGTTATGTGAATATGGTCTAGTGGTTATTGAAGAAGACAAAGAGTTACAACTTGGGGTCTATTCCCAGATCAATTACATCACTGATTAACCCTAGGCAAGTCAGATCTCTCTGGGCCAGATTCTCAAAAACATAAGCATGGTGATGCTGAGCATTGCCATACCAAACTTTTAGGGGCCTAGAAAATCACTGGGATTCACAAAGCCTGAGTTATCATCCAGGCTCCCTAAGCAATGAATGGGGAGAGATGGACACCTCAGAATGGGATTCACAAAAGCCAGAATAGTTGGCTCCTTACCTAAGCTAGCTGATGGTAGATGCCAAGGTGAGGGGTGTGTCTTAAGCCTCCTCCCTCTCAGGGAGTTTGATGCCTATATCCAAGCTGCAGGGAGACATGTCCCTGTTGGCATTCTCATCTGCAAACCCCTCTTGGTGTGAGGGGCCCATGCCACTTTTGCAAGAAGCTTGCGGGAGGAGGAGGACCCCTCAACTTTTAGCCCAGTGGTCAGAGTACTCATCTGGGACATGGAGACCCCTGAGTTCAAGTCCTCCCTCTGCCTAAGGGGGAGAAGGGATTTGAACAGGGCTATGCCACCTGAGTTCCCTACTCACTGACCTATGGGATATTCTGAGGTGGGGGCTCCCTCAGCCTCTCCTACGGAAGCTGTACCACTGTGAATAAATAATGAAAGAATCACTGGGCCACAAAGCGAGAGCACAAGCTTGAATGACTCTATAGCCTGGTTGTTGGAGCACTCCCGTGGGAGACCTAGGATCTAGTCCCCCTTTTCCAATGACTTTTTAAAATTATTCATCCAAAGTAGAACAGCTCTGCGCATGCCTACCAGAGCAGGCCCTGCAGGCAAGTTAGGTGGAAGAACCACCTATCATTTTCCTGATTTCTGAACAATTCTGGGGTTTAGGCACCTGGATGCCTGGTGTGGGGGCTGCAGTACACATGCACAGAGGCAGAAACATAGGCACTTAGGGAATATTTACTGAAAAAATTTAGGCACCAAGTCGGGTTGCCAACTTGCTATTTTCAGAAAACTGAGCACCCTTGCACTGCCCCTCCCCAAGGCCAAGCCCTGCCCCTTCTCTGAGGCCATGCCCCTGTTCACTCCTTTCCCCCTTACTCCATCGCTTGCTCTCCCCCACCCTCACTCACTTGTTCACTTTCACCAGGCTGGGGCAGGGTTTTGGGGTGCGGGCTCCGGCTTGGGGTGCAGGCTCTGGGGTGGGGCCAGAAATGAGGAGTTCAGGGTGTGGGAGGGGGCTGGGGCCGGAGGTTGGGGTGTTGGAGGGGGTACGAGCTCTGGGCTGGAGATGCGCGCTTTGGACTGGGCCCAGAAATGAGGAGTTCAAGTTGTGGGAGGGGCTCCAGGCTGGGGCCAGGGGTTGGGGTATGAGAGGGGGTGAGGGCTCCAGCAAGGGATGCAGGCTCTGGGGTGGGACTGGAGATGAGGGGTTTGGGGTGCAGGAGGGGGCTATGGGCTGGGGCCGAGAGATTCAGAGTGCAGGAGGTGGCTCAGGGTGTGGGAGGGGGTGTGGGGTGAGGGCTCTAGGAGGGAGTTTTGGTGCAGGAGGAGGCTCAGGGCTGGGACAAGGGGTTGGCACATGGGAGGGGGTCTGGGGTGCAGGCTTCGGGAGAGACTTACCT
The DNA here is from genome assembly GCF_965140285.1 of Lepidochelys kempii. Taxonomy (NCBI): domain Eukaryota; kingdom Metazoa; phylum Chordata; order Testudines; family Cheloniidae; genus Lepidochelys; species Lepidochelys kempii. The sequence continues at coordinate 99,730,380 of NC_136387.1, read as the reverse complement.
CATGGAAGCTCGTGGGAAGCTGTTGGCATCTCCCTCCGGCTCCTAGGTGTAGGAGCAGCCAGGTGGCTCTGTACTGCCCGTGCCTGCAGGGGCTGCCCCCGCAGCTCCCACTGGCGGCAGTTCTCGGCGAATGGGAGCTGCAGAGCCAGTGCTCAGGCAGTATGTGGAGCCCCCATGGCTGCTCCTGCACCTAGGAACCAGAGGGAGATGCCGGCAGCTTCCTGGGAGCCATGCAGAGTTGCACCATGCACCACTGCGGGTGGCCAACTGGACTTTTAATGGCCCGGTCAGCACCGGGGTCCCTTTTTGATCAGGCATTCTGGTCAAAAAACAGAAGCCTGGCAACCCTAGCACCAAATGAGTTTAGGGGCTTACAGGGTTTGGTGGAAAATGAGAGAGGTTTTTGTGAACCCAGTGGAGCATAATTCTGGCAGTTGGCACCTAAATCCTTATGAATCTAGCCTGCTGTGGCTCAGTTCACCCATCAATATAATGGATTTTATACTATTTATCTTTTACTATTTACTTAATTCATTAATGTTTGCGAGACTCTTGGAGATGCTTGAATGAAAAGTGCTGTTGGACTGATCCAATGTCCACTGAAGCCAATAGGAGTATTTCCAGTAATTACTACGAATTTTGGCTCATGCCCTATAGGAGGTAACTGTTATTACAGAATATCAGCTTCAATAATGAGCTGCCTCGTAATACATGTTTTCTAAAGTATGCTCTTGTTATGTCCTACAGATAAACAGTGCTGGATGAATGTTTAAGCACATACAAGAAAAGCCTGAATGAACTTGATTTTACTTTGGGAGAAAGCATTGTGTTATCCTACAATCCCATTTAGTCAAGCACAAAAGGAAACAGGACTTTATTGAGAGATATTCATATAGAATAACTTTTGTTCCTACCACGTAGTCACTAACTGTTGGTTGGAAGGGGACAGGAGGAACAGTTTATAGATTTTGGTTTCTGAGATCTGGTGTGTGCGAGGAGGCATCAGGCGACATTTCTTATTTTGTTTTTTAGTCAAGAGTGGAATTTTCTTTCCATAGTGGAGCATGCTCTCAGCCTTTTTTTCCCCCCCGGATACACACAAATTATTTCCATTAAGCGGCCTACATATACCAGAGAGAAATAGAAATGTTTCACTTTATCCTTCAAAAGCAAATGTAATCATGCTCCCTTGCTGATCCAGTAGTTTAATTTTATTATAACCTTCAGTCTAACAGACCACACACGCACAGAATGTGTAATCACAAACAAAGGGCCAAGACCCTATTGCCTAACTAATGGAAACAGTCCCACTGATTTCAATAGCATGCAAGACTTGGGTTTCAGAATCTACTATAGGGTTTTTGGTTTGTTTTTCGGTGGGGGATATTAGTTTGTTTTGCAAACACGGTGTAGATCAGAGCAATGTAGTGGTTAAAATAGGATTTCATTTAATTCCAACACTATTTTATTTGGGAGTATGAATATTTATGATAGTTAGCATATACTGAGGTACAAAGATTTAACTAGATCTAGGTAAGGAAACATGTGAAAGTTAGCACTTATGCAGCAATATTGTGAATGGTTTAAATAGGATATAGCTTAGAATATTTTGACCAAAATGTTCCATGTGAGCCTTTGGATTCTTCAGACACTGATTTTGCCATCCTTATTCACACTGAACAATGTCTTAGTTTTCCAAAGGGACTATGCACAGAACAAAGTACTGCTCAGCATGACTTGGATTACCAAAATCTGTCTCATCTTTAGTCCTCCTTGCTTTCACTATGTCACTGGCTTCTGTGCCACTGACAGCATTTAGCAAGATCTCATGCAGTCTTAACCAGACACTAACGCCAATGTAATCCATGCCTGCTGAGTGTGGTGCTCTGTCCCCCTCTAGTGGTACCTAAACCACTTAGAGATTAATAAATCTGCTACAGCCTTAGTTAAGAGCTTTGTGGCTTTTAGCTCATGCAGTAGCAGCTCATACACTAAGCTTCAAAGGTCCCAGGTTCGATCCCACCCAGACCCAAAGCAAAGCAACAGTTCTGCAATGATAAGCTTTGGGTAGGCTCCTACATTTGCATAAAGTCCCAGTAATGCCAATGTTTTTAATGTTACTGCCAAGTTACAAATCTTTAAAAAGAGGATGCTGTCAGTTTCACTATAGTAGCAGTTGCAGGTGCAACTATAAATCAGAACAAGGTGATATTGGTTGAAATTGATATATACAAGGTTTTCCATTTGAAACTGTCCCTCTTCAATGACCTAGTCATATGTGTGTGTGCAAGACTCACCATCCCAGTGCACCCCACATGGCAAAACTTGGCATTGCAGTCTCTACACCTCACTTTCTTCCTCAGGGCTCTTGTGGTCTGGGTGCTGACTTGGTTCTCCAGCCAGGTCACATTTATGTTCTCATCCCTTCTAGGGTAACAGAGTCCCTTAACCCATGACCACAAGCAGCACCAACATGAAAGAAGCTTCAGCTCCACTGGTCTGAGCCTTCAGCACCCATTCCTTGAAGCCAGGCCCCAGCAACAACAGCTTGTCTTACTGGTTCCTGGGCTCCACTCAAGCTGACAATCCAGGCCGTTTCTACCTCCTACCAACAGCCTCTGGCAGGCTGCAGCCTTCAGACAGTTCCTAGCCCAAGACACACAGGAGTAGCCTGTCTGCTTCCCTTCACCAGCAGCCCTCAATTCCAGGTGCTACGCTTTCTTTCTCTAAGTCCAACACCCCACAGGTGTAGCAGAGCAGGGCAGGGCTAATTAAACAGGGTTGGCTGGCCCTTAAAGGTTCAGGCTGCCCTGTTACAATATGCATCAAAGGGCACTGGAAAATCATATGATTATTTCTTAGCTATCTAACCAAAGCTGATCTGATATTTGTTGACCTTATAGTAGACTAAATAAATAAATTCCCCTTAATAATAAAGAGTAGCTAAGGTATGGTACCAAATTCGGAGGATGAAAAAACAAAGCAAACCTTCAAAGAGCTTTGTTAAAAAGTTGTAAGATTACATTTTAATGTGTCCTATCAAAATAAAAAATCTTGTAAAACATAATGTATTAATACTACAATTTAGAAAAAAGTGGCATGCCACATAATTAATGCCATGCTACTAACAACCTGCCACTAAATCCACTAATTTACTATCTGTTATTCTCCAATCCCTTGCAAAACCAAGAGAGAAATGTTTGTAAAATGAACTCATCCCAGTCAAGCTACACTGGAATAAACTAAAGTGTTTTGACCTTACTTGTTCCCCAGTGCAGTTCTCTTTTGTTTCAGAGACGTAGTTAATCCCATAAAAATGCAGTGTTTCAATCATTTAAATTTCCGAAGTGTATTTCAGTTAGCTAAGCAAGCGCCTTATTTAATTCTCTGATTTAATATACTGCTAATCTGATACACCTTTAAAGCCACCACACTCTAGCATTATTGAGTCAAATGTGAACATTTTGCTTTTCATTCTTGGCTGGGTATCATTTAGGCTGTGTCTATTCTAGGATGTAGGATGTGATTCCCAGCTCACAGAGACATCGAGCTACCATGAGTAGCATGGGCAGGAGCACAGCTTACTGTACTGATGGGGTTCAGGTGGCTTTGTACTTGGCACGGCCCCAGCTGCCATTGCCCATGCTACTGCAGCTATGCTGCAGTTTATACTCGTATGAGCTCTCATTGAGCTAGCATGAGTATGTCTATCTGAGCTGGGAATTACACACCCCTAGCTCACAATGGAGATGTAGCCTTAGACAGAATATATTTCTTTCAACTCATTAAAATATCTAACTGGCCATGTTTCTGAAATACAAGATTCAGTCAACATAAAAGATGCAGAATAAAGGATGACCCAAACTGGACTTTTCCCAAGTTGGTGATCACTAATCATCAACAGTGTAATAAAAATGATTCAGGCACTTAGCATGAGTCACACTGGTGATTTAGAGATGATAGGATCATTGTTTTCCAAAAGGAAATCCACACAGAAGCCACCAAAGTAGTTACTATAATAATCTGCTTTGTATAATGGGAAAAAACACAGCCTTGCCATGTAAGTAAAATAACGCACCAGAAATAGTTAAACCCAAACAATAACTCTTCTCACCCATACATACTAACCCTTATTGTCCACCGCATTCTCCCAAAGCTTGAGTAAATAGATGAGCCTTACAGTATGCCTCCCAACGTCAACAACTCCAAGCTACTTCAGAACAAGGAGAGGAACAATTTCCAAAGTTAAGGGTCCCTGCTGGTGACTGTCCTGCCAGCAGTTGCCCCTTCTTTTAAACTGAGTAGGCTCCAGTTCAAATGCCTCTGCCAGTCCCAGCTATGGCAGTAGGACACGGACTGCAACATGGTATCTTGAGTAAGCAAATTTCCATCCACTTAGAGCTTTAAAGCTCACCTGGAAACCATCAGACAAGCAGTACAGAACACAGAGCATTGTTGTTGTGTGCTCCGGTGAGCTACATCACACGTAAGTGGCCTGTTGCTTTCTGCACCAATGTCAATTCCTGATTTATTGAATTTAAAACATAGTCCCATGCAAAGTTAATTGCAGGGAGATAGGTCCCCCTGTAAACCAAAGTGCCCTGTGAAGATGAAGCCAGAGAGAAGGGTACCTAAAGACAATCCCCCCCAAACGTGTGGTAGTGATACAAGAAGGCTTTCAGTTTAACCATCCCTAGATAATCTAATACATATTCCAGTTGTCTCCAAGTGACAAACTGGGACTATATTTTTTTTACTATTAATCCTAATGACTCCAGAAGTCTGCTGGTGACATGGACTGATTAATTCACGCACCTATTTTGTGGTGGTGTTTTTCATCAGCCAATCACTTAGGCAAGGGAATTCATGCACTCTTGAGACTCTGCATGTAGGACACAAATGCTATCATGGCAACAGCACTAGCCTATATAAAATGGGTATTGTTCCTCTATTATGAAACTATGATACATGTGGTTATCCGTATGTCCCTGTCAATAGTGGCAAGGTTCAAAGCATGTGGGCAGTCTCTTTCCCATAGAAAAGGCAAGATGGATCCCAGGGAGACTATTCTGAAATGTTCTTTGACCTGATAAGAGTCATGCCTCTGAGATCCAAGATGTGCCTGATGCCTCCTGAGCTTCTGGGTATCAGGAAGTATGGAATACTCCCCTTTTCTTACTGATCTTCTTTGCCAAGGGCTTGGGCGAGGCACGTGTGTGCATGTGGTGGGGGTGCATTACTGGATTTCCTTTAGACTTTCATCCAGAGCTATAGAAAATTCTTATGGGAGTGGATCTAGAAGGTTTTTCTGGAAACTGGATTTCATAAATCACAATGAGCAGTGCTGAGATCTCATGTGACCAAGGGCCAACTGCAATAAAGTATCTGAAGTGTCCCTGTGAAAGGGAACCTCTGAGAGCTGTTGGAAATGCTCGGCAGCCTGTGGAAAACTTTCCTGCTTCTGGAGTTCATAGAAAGGGAGCACAGACCCTTTGGCTTCTGCTGCTGTTGCTGAGGCCAAGCATCCTGAGAAGGAACATACTAAGTACCTTGAGATCCTGACACTGACAGAAAGACTGGCTTCCAAACAGATGGTTTTCCCCACAACTCTCTATCCCCGATGGTCACAAGGTATTTATGGAGGAGCAAGATACTGACCCCAGAGCCTGTTTCACCTGGACCACTGAAAAACAGGCAGACCAACAACAACAGAAGGAAATTTAGCAGGACTGCCAGAAAAGCTGTGAGATCAAGAAAATATTCCCATGACACTGTCAGAGGTTATGGGTCTATTACGGGGTGGGTGGGTGAGACTGTGTGGCCTTGAGGTGCTGGAGGTCAGACTAGATGATCATGACAGTCCCTTCTGTCTTTAAAGTGTACGAGTCCATAAGAAAAGGTAGGTGAAGCAGAACCAGAGCAATGGCAGTAAATAACCACAACTCCAGCATGCTTCTTGTCTGGCCAGTCCTGGCTAGAAAGTGGTAGAAGCTGAGGGAGTGACTGTTGGTGGTAAGTGACTAGTGAGAAAAGGGGGTCTCACATTGACCTTCTCTGAATCACTGTTCAGTAAGTGCTGGTTACACTACCACTACCTCTGAAGGCCAAAAAGCTTCGATCTAAAGGAATTCCTCATTGCTTTGTGCATGGAGCACGAGACAGTCCAACACTGAATCTTTAATGTCAATATAAATGGTTAATATTTTTTGGTCAGGGCTGCCTACATTATCTTCTAACTGGGGCTACTGATGCCTCCAGTACAAATGTCTAGTTCAGAAAGTCTGAATTTTAGCCATAAAACAAACAGGGATAAGAACTCCTGGTTAGCCACAATGAGGTGTACAATGGCAGGCATGCCAGATTTTTATTATCATGGTGAGATTCTATGCCCACACTAAGCCAAGTTACCTGTCAGCTATGAAAAAGACAACTTCATCCACGTTTGTCAAAATGCTGACCTTTTCAAGAAATAATGGAGCTATATCCTGCTATCATTCTGCATGTGGAACTCCTGTTGGAGGTCAATGGGAGTTTGGCATAACAAATGATAGCAGTCCTTGGTCCATAATGTTTACTGCTGCAAACTGGCTATTGGGAAAGGATCCAACCTTAAGCATCAGTTCTCATTAATTACACTGCAGATTCCATTTCTAAAGACGTTCTATCATCTCCTGAGCAAATTAAATGGTAAGGACCAGATCCTTAGCTGGTGTAAATCACCCCAGCTCCTTTGAAGTCAATGGAGTGAACTAAATGAAGTCAAGTCACAGAACTCAATGGAACAATGCCAACTGACATCAGCTGAGCTGACAATGAATAAAGTTCTCCCCTCTGATCTACTTTGCAGATTCCCTATCTGCAGAGACCAATCTCTGCTGCGTATCCTGCACTTCCTCGTATGTGGAAAGTCAAAAGATGAAGTTGGTGAAAATGCTTTGTGAATAATATACAACAGGAAGCCAGTGTGAATAAGAAATCTATTTTATGGACTGCAGTGGAGGATTTTGCCCTACTGTAATAAACTTAGTTTTCTGAATTCACTGAAGGCTTGGTTTTTAAACATTATGAAATTTTTAGTACATTAAATATTGTAGTTTTGTATCTTACAAGCCTCTACTTGAAAGTTATGATTCTCATAGAAGAGAAAATTGATTTTGTAATTTATCTACCTATTGTGCTGAATTGTGTAGTTCTCTGTTACAGTGCACTGGGCTTGGCTGCTGAGTTAATCCCGATTGAGAAAGAAGAGCACTAATTATTGAATCACTAGCCTTCAAAATCCAAATGTTGTTTTGAGGTCTCTTATGCAAGTATGCCCCAATCCAACACTGCTTAGTTTTGAGAGGATTACTGCCACAGTAGCATGGTGACAGGAACACTCATGAAGGAATTTACAGAAGAGTGAATAAGATTACCATGGGCCCTCTTTAGAGCCATGTATTTCATGACAGCCTGAAGGAAATGACCTGTAGCAGGCACTGATATCTCTATGCTGTGCATGTGTGTGTGCGCACACAGATCCTAAACCCTGTGCACACGGCGAAACACCGCGTGCACAAACATTTGCACAGAAGCACAACAGTTTGAACAGAAGAAATTTTTTGCACACACAGCCTGTCAAAAATTAGAGGGAACATTAGTAGCAGGACAGGAAATCAGTCTATTTCAGAGAAAAGAACAAGCAACTATATGGATTTTTATAAAGAAACCTGAAAACCTGGTTGAGGGAGATAACAGATATTGAGGAATAATATGTCCTGAAAGACAGTCTAAAGGATCCTGTCACAAAGTACCAAGTGGTCAAACATCTCTCCTTGGTTCATGTTTCAACGTTGACTTTCTGACCTCCTCTGCCACCTGCAAAGAAAAATTAGAGAACCTGTGGAACTAAAATGCTAATATTTCAGGAATAGTGTGTGTGTGTGTGAAGGATAGGTGGGCACATCTGACAGTGACAGGATGCAAAGTGACAGCTAAGGAGACACATCTCTCCTCCACAAATTCTGACCCTTTTGACTCATGAGATTCTTGAATTAAGTGCTTGAGGATTTCAGCAGGATGTTCTTGCTGCCAAGTGAAGACTGAGGGAATAATCAGGTTGTTCAAAGTTCAGTCCCAGAAAAGAAAGACTTCTATGCACGGAAAGTTACAATGTCTATTTATCTTTATTTTTAAACCTTAGAAATTGTTGGAGTTGGCTGCTTCTTGTCCCAAATGATGGCAATCATATCATTTTTTTGTTTTTAGGATTTTCTTACAGTTATAGTGGTTGTGCGATGCATATTCTTTTAGTTCTACAGAGTCAAGCTACCCGATCCAAACACCTTAAAAGCCAGTGGAACTCTTACAACTGACTTTAATAGGCGTTGGATCAGGCCCCAGTTTCCCTGAGCACAAAACCCTTCCAGCTTAAGCAATCAACATTCATTTTTCCACATCGTACCTCTTTAGATATCCTTTTAATTTCCTCCCACTTTCCCTCTGCTTTTGAAAACCTGGCTGATTTGTTTTGGAAAGCTGTGCATAAATAAGAAATAAAACAGAATATTGTGATACCATGGAACCCACACATAAGACATGAATGACCGTTGTCAACGATTATATCTCATTTACTAGAAATTATCTAAGATCTGCAAAGGGGGATTTCCTACCGCCCCTTATAGGATTACTTTATACTGATTTATTACTGCCAGTTCATTTCATTCTGGTCTTTATAAAATATTATCCTAAGAAGCCTATTAGCTTTAAGGTCAAAATCTTTGTCTATTTTCTAAATCTGTTCTCTATTCTGTCCCCTCCCCCCTCTCTTTCCTTTCATTACCCTTTCCTATCAATTATCTCATCCCTGCCTGCTGCCCATCTGAGTAAGCCAGCAGGACCCCCTCAGTGTCGGCCAGATTGTCTCATTCAGCTAGCTCTCAGGTTGCTGCTGATTTCCGTCTTTATTCATTACCAAAACACTTGCTACATGGTGCTTGGGCCCTGGCAACAAAACTCTAAATCTAGCCAGCAAGAACGTAATTACTAGTACACCACAAACAGAGAATGGTGTCTGCTGTGAGTTGTTAGAAGGAGCAGTGAGATAGACCTGGGCTATTTTCATGTAACTGTAGCTGACTACTTATTTGCCAGTTAGTATGTACTAATGATTGGTCTTATTCATTTTTAACAAGCTTTATCGGCAGCAAAATATATTTCTAAACAAAACCCCAGCTCTGTCAAGGGTAGCAGTACTTTTAACAATTGATTGGCATGAAACATGAGATAAAAAAGGCTTTACATGATCTTTTATCTACAGATTTATGAAGGTCTGAAGCCATCAGCACAATTTTAATGTGGCAGGGATTCTGAAAACCAAGGTATAAAAAAAACCACCCTTCTCTGATGCAGGATATGCTACCTATATGAACAGAGTTCTTTCCCCTTAACTGTGTACTGCACCAAAGTAGATACTAGACAGTCTGTACCATGTAGTAGTCTAAGGTCCCCTGAAGTGGTGACCTGCATTCTTGAAGGATTTGAGCATTCCTTTCAAAAGATCTCTAAAGTAGATTATCCTTCCTTTTCTTTGTTTGCATGCAGACTCAGAAGCAGCCCCTTACTATTCTGTGTTTATAGCCTTTCCCTAAAAATCTGTTTTAAAAATTTCACTTCTTTCTCCATTAACTGTGAATCATCTGAACAACCAAACCCAAACAGTCTCGTTCTCTCTAGAAAAACATTATCAGAGTGAGATATTTCTGTTATCACCCCAAAAGTCCCATGTGTCTTTCGCATCTGCTCTTGAAATCCTAAATCTTCACAGCACTCAAGAACTAGGCAAATGTCTTAATGTCAGCTATTCTCTAACAGATTTGGAAGTTAAATTCAAAAGGGTTCATTTCCCCATCAATGGAGAGGATTTATCCTATTACATATCATTGTGACTGATGGGAGTTAGTCCAGTAAATTCCCAACATATCAATGGAGAAACAGACCCAGCTTTTTAAACAAAAAAAATAAATAAAACAAAAACCTTCCCACTGAACAAAGCAATGCAGAGTTGTGTTGAGAATAAACATAGTGAGAAAACTGTATATTAGTAGTGAGATAATCAGTTTGTTGAAACACAGCCAAACAGATCACTTAAAAAAGAAGAAAAAATCTTTTATACTGTAGAGCTAAAAAGACCTCACCCCTGGAATTGTTTGCAGTACTTTGCTTAAGGTTTAATTCTATTGATTACACATTCCATTTTCCAAAGTGCCATTTGCCTGAAGGAGCAGGTGGTGTTTGCTATTTCCATTTAACTGATATATTAGCCATGTGGTGCACTGCATCAGTGGGCAGTATTAATCAATTTACAGCAAGATGACAGAGAGAATCACTCACAGCAAAATAGTAAGGGGGAAAAAAGGACAAAGGCAAGAAAATAATGACCACTAATGGGGAACTTGAAAACAACAAGAATCTGTGCTTTCGAATGCCTCTCTCCCAAAGGGCATCCACCCTTCCATAGCAAATGGAATGGGAAAGGTCTCAGGCAGGAACTACCAGTGTTTAAAGAAGACAAACATCACTATGTTTAGTGCATTTCTTTCTATACGCACTTTTCTGGAGTTAGGCTTTATACGGTTCATGCAAAGATGTAAACTACTTGCTGAGAAACTTCCCCTTCCACCCCCCCATACACACTTCCTTCAGGTGGAAGTCAAGTAAACAGTCACCATGAAACACAGTTTTCAAATGAAGAGATTGTTGATGTAAGTCAAGTCATATGTCTGGTGTCAGACTGCGATATGGTTAAGAAACATGAAATATCCTCTCCTGTGAGGAAAGAAAAGTGAGGCACATGCAATGAAAACACGGAGCCATTTGTGTGGAAAAGTCTGTTGTGAAGTATAATCAGTTGGACCTATTTGCAGCAGCTAAAAAGGAAAAGGAAACTCTCCACACTGGCATCTCCCTAGGCTTTGGGGGTGACTAATTCAGAAGGCCTGTGTTGCCTAGAAGACCTGAAGGAACTGTACAATGCAAGAGTTGGCGGCATGGCTTTTTTTTTTTTTTTTGAAGGTACATTAAGGTTCTACATGTGATAAGTACTTCTCTGCTATCCTATGTAATATTTGATTGTACAGAGAGAATATATGAAAGCAATAGCTGGATTTATAGAAATATATGTTTATTAGGATAGTAAAACAATTTAACCTCAAATCAGCTGGCTCCATATTGCTTAGATGTATTTTTTTTCCTCTTTCCAACCCTTTTGAGGAAGTTACATATTATTGTGTTAGAGAGACAAGGAGGGTGAAATAATCTCTCTCACCAACAGAAGTAGGTCCAATAAAAGATATTACCTTGCCCACCTTGTCTTGCTAATATCCTGGGACCGACACAGCTACAACTACACTGCTGACATTATTCTGCTCTGCAGTTCTTTATTAAAATGCAAAACTGCGAATTAAGTATATAACTGTAGCAATACTAACTGCTTAAGGATAAACAAAGCATGACAAAGCACCATACAGACTCCCAAATCCAGCAACCACATGGGACAAAACAGAAAATGACTAAGCAGTAGCTGTTTTGAATAGTCACAAGTAGTATTTTGAATATAAATGTTCCGGACAATGATTCGGGGGTCTGCTAGAAGTCTAGGAAGCTAGGCAGAGATCTGACCAGCAACTTAGCCTACAGGTACTCTCTCACCTCTGGATCATGTGGAAAATAGTGGAACGAAAACTTGCTTGCATTCTGGCAGGTCAGATGTACTCTTCATGTGGGATGAGCAATAGAGAATGTTCTATGAAATCAGCCATTAGACTGAAGCAGGCAACAGCAAGAGGACAAAAGAGAACCTGAAATGCAACCTAATTCAGTAGTGAGTGAACCCATGTAAAAGGAAAGCCTCCACTTAGCAAAACTGCCAAGTTTCATTCAGCTCTAGGTATTATACCTTACTTCCTTCTGTAGGAACATTCTTCTTAGAAAGCTGGAGACTTCTCTCTTTGAGTATGTGTGTGTGTTTTGGTTGTTTAATGTTATCTTGCTTTAGCACTGCAAAGTGCCCTGGTAAACTGTGGTTTATAAATGAACAAATAACAATAAAACACTGTTTGAGGAACCTGTCGAAAGGATGTAATATTAGCATGAATCAGATCTTTAATGAGAACCAGGGAAACATGCTACAATGGAATATGATGTTGCATAATTCAATATGCTAAAGTTATAACAGCTCTCAGTAGCAGCATGTCATAAAATGAATTTGGCAAACTTTTCAATTAGATACCATTTCCTGCATCTAATAAACATGCTAATAGCCTCTTCTTGCATTTTTTTAAATGTGCTTCTTGACAGAAAGTGTATAAATGTCTGTTCAAATTTATGATGTATAAATGAGGGCGATAAGGATGTGGAAAACCCTAGAACACTACATTAAACACTAAGTGAAATTGTATATAGGGTAATCCAAGGATCAGGAGGTTGCAGAGGAATTGTTGCTTTATCTTGAGTATTACCTAGCAGAGCTGTTCAGGAATTTTCCACAAAAACATTTGTTGTCAGAAAATGCCAACTCCTCAAAACCAAAATGGTGAGTCAGAAATAGATGATTTTCATGAATCACCTGATTCAAACAACTTTTGAAAAAAAATCAAAAAGAAAGTTTCATTTTTTCAGTTAGAAACAACTTTTCATTTTGAAATTTTAGTTAATTTATACTTTAAAAAATAGGAAATAAAAAACGTCCAAGTGGACACAAAATATTTTGAAATTATTGAAACAAAATGTTTAGACCCAGTCTGATTCCCCCATCCCTCAGATTATTAGTTTGTGAAAAATTTTGAGATTGAATTTTTGTCCTGATTTGGAACAGAAAAAAATCTGAAATCTTAAACTCCTGTGGGATAAGAAAACCATTTCCCACCCAACTCCCTACTTAGTAGTAACACAACATAAGGAAACTATTTTTACAAACAACCATAGGATCATAGCGATCAGCCCTGCGATCCGTTTTATTCAATAGCCTGTTTGCAACAGTGATGAGCTCTAAGTATTTCAGAGAAATTTGCAAAAGCTTCTATTAAACAGATGAGGGATAATTTCCCCCCATTTAGGTATTTTCATAATCCCTGATAATCAGAAAATGGTTTAAACACTGAAGCGTAAGATTTAATATCTCTTCTAAAATTTGTTTACATTAACTATTATAAATCTACATACTCTCGTTATCCATGTAAGTGTCAAATCTCTTTTTGAATCTATCTATATTTTAGCCTCAATGATCTCTGATATCTCTGAGTTTCAGTTTAATTATGAATTATGTGTACAAGTATTTCCATCAAATATTAATAAGTATTCCGGCAAATTTAGGGACAGCAACTCCTATAGTTTCTCTTTTTATAGAGATTTATGAATATTTGTTTTCTGTGACTTACAGCCAAAAAAAAAAAAAATGTCCTGATGCCTGGTACATTGTCTGATCCAGCAAATGTAGCTTGCTCACTTATTTTTTCAGACAGAACTCCAAGAATATGAGATGGCACTTAGTTCTGAAGGTGTAGTAGTGTGTATCCTAACACCAGTTAGTTTGCCTGTTTACATTTCCACTCATCAAAATGTTTGATATGTAAACTAAGGCATTAATTTGTATTTGAGATTCCAAATTTAATATTTTTATTTAGAATTAAAACTTGATGCTCAGACATTACAATGATTTCAGCATTATAAAGAAATACATATGTATATTTCATAGCATGGCATTACATGCCCACCAGCTGTGATGCAGGGTGCACCTTTCAACCTGATTTTGTTCCATCTTCTTCTCTTTTTTTTTTTTCCTGGTTATATATGTGGTCAAATAAACTCTCTGGGTCAAATTGTGACTTCTCAAGGACAGTGTGGAGACAAAGCAAGGGGGACCTTTCTGCATTTGTGAAGGAGACAGCCAGAATAATGCTGTTAATCCTTCCTAAGTGAAAGGAGATATGGGTTAGTGAGCCACAGGTGCTCTCCATCTCAAAGGAATTGTGCCAGGAGGGTGGGGACAAGGCCAGGTCACTGACTCCCCTTTCACATGCAATAGCATTCAGGGGTGGAAGTGGAGGAGCACACACTGCACCCTTTTAGAGGTGGAGATGTTGCAACTCATGGCTGAGTTCAGAGGTATTCACTCTGCAGGAAGAATCCCTCTAGCAGCTGATGCTTGGCCATTACATTGCTACACATTCCTTCCCTCGCCACTCCAAGTGCAGTGTGGAGACTGTAGCCAAAGAGCTAATCCTATATCTGTCACTTAAACAAGACTGTGGGCCAAATTCTGCCCTCCCTCAGTTGCGTTCTTGCAATCCCCCTTAAAGTCAATCAGTGCAATTATGAATATGTATGCATGTGCAGAACAAAAGCAACGTTAAACAGCACTCTTATGGTGTAAAGCTCTTCCTCCCCCTCTGAAAATGCATATTGCTTTATCAGACTTGTGGGAACTACAGACCAACTACACAGAACTAGAAAAGGATGAATTCTAATTAAGAGATAATGTCAGTGGAACAGAACTTTGTCACAGGATAATGATCTCCTGCTGTTAGATAAATGTGGAAGCAAAACTTAGGCAGTTTTTGAAAATAAACAGTGAGGTGATGCCAAGATGTTTACATTCAAGGAGAGAAACCTTTATCCTATAGCAATATTTCTGTTCCAAGGTATTCATCTTGTGTATGCATGGGGCGGGGGTTGCTTATTTTTACAAAATGCTTATTAACTAAAAGCTTTGATCCTGCAGCCCTGATGGAAGAATAACCCTGACTAAAATCAACAAGAGATTTTATACCCAATACTGTAGAATTGGATCCTCAATCTCTATCTAAATAATGTTGTTTCAAAAATGTCTCATAAGAACATATGGATGGCCATAGTGGGTCAGACCAACAGTCCATCTAGCCCAATATCCTGTTTTCTGCCGCTGGCCAGTGCCACATGCTTCAGAGGGAATGAACAGAACAGGGCAATTTCAAGTGATCCATCCTTTTCAGTCCAGACCCGGCTTCTGGCATTGGTAGATTTAGGGACATCCAGAGCATGGGTGACGTCTCTGACCATCTTGGCTAATAGCCATTGATGGGCCTGTCCTCCATGTAATTAATCAATAAAGCTTACACAGCCATTAGCATTTTCCCCACTTGTTAGTATGAAAATTGCCAGCTATAATGGGATGAATTGTTTGCTAGAAAAATTCCATTCAGTCAGTGGAGTTAGATCAGATTACAATTTGGCCCAGTGTGATTGCATTCATTATATATACTCACTGGTCCAGATTCTGATTACTGCATACATGGAGTAACTGAGCTAAAGTTATACTGTTATAAAACTGATGTGAGATCAGAATATTGCCTACTTTATTAATGTTTGCAGTCTTAATTTCACATATGCATCTGTTTAATTTACTATTCCAGTGTTATGCTTTTTGTAGTTCATATTTTCAAAATCCAATGAAGTTTAAACACCTGAAGGAAAAAGACTCCCTCAGAAGCACATGCCACCTAGCAGTGAATTCATTTGGTATATGTGCGTTAGGTGATAAAAAATAACTTGTGTTCTCTTCTTCCTAGGCACGTGTAACTCCCATTAAAATCAGTGAGAGTTCCTGATGTGTAGGGAGAAAATATTACTTTTAAATATTATTTTTTGAGCAAGTATAAAACCGATATAAGTGAGATCAGGACACTGAATTTCCTAGCTCTGGTTAATCTGTGTTGCAATATTGACATATTATTTTTCATCCTCTTTTTTGAGGGGGAAGCTTGGTTTTCATTTTGTTGTGTAACAGTTGCATCCAGTAATGTATATGGCTATGGGAAATTTGTATGTCCCAAGCTGTCAGATATCTTTCGGTGATCCAGAGAAAGAAAAGCTAACAAATACCCATGGACTCAGGTCAGGAGGACAAGCTGTTGAAGGAATGGTGGGCACTGGTAAAACTCCACCTAGCTGAAGCCAGGCTTTTCTGCTGGCACCAATATTTGGTGGAACAAAATATTTGAAGAGTGTTGTCATTATTCCAAGCAGGTAGAACTGGATCAGACATGCCGATTATAATAGAGGCTAGTCTCATATGACAGAACCTACTGCAAAAAGATTCACATTTGAAAAAGAAAATACTCTTATAGCTTTTCCCCCTTACAATTTACAGCCAGATTCTGTCCCAATTTACATCTGGTGCAACTCCATTAACTTCAGTAGATAGGTACATTCTCAGGTGATTTGGATTATATTAAACTAACAGAGACAATAATATATAGTGACCATTGTATAACGCTATATATTTCCTCATTGTTTATTCTATTATTTTCCCAAAATGGTATCTACCCACCAGGCATAATATTCTAAAGACTTCAAAAACTTTTTTTTTTGTATGCGTGTATAAAATAAAATCAGTTAAAAGGGGCGGGGGGGAGGGGAAGAGATTTCTAGTGGCACTTTGCAATGATTGATTAATGCATTTTGAATATTTTCTGTGTAAATTTGCTCTGCTTGAATCTTTCTCTTTTTAGATATTGCTATTTAGTAAAAAAACTAATCAACTTGTCAACATTTTGTTTATTCTTAAATGGCATAATTATTATTATTATTATTATGTGTCACTTTGTTAATTGCCATCTAAAGGATTCGAGGAGTGTTGTCTGCCTTCATGGTCTGCCTATTTGACATTCAGGGTGTCTGCCCCCTCTTCCATTGCTATGACAAGGTTATACAAAGTCTGAAGCCCTGCTAAAACAGGTTCCTTTGGAAGTCGAAACTCTGGCAGACTTTGTACACAGCAAGGCATCCGTGACATCTTAGCATCTGCCAGCTCCATTCTTGCTTGATTAGCTCTTGGTTACCTCAGTGATAATGTCTGGAGGCACTGATTAATGTACAATAATGGTACATCTCACAGAAAAGATAAGCTTATAGAAGATCAATTAAACAGTGGAAATTTCACAGGCTACAAGCTAGAAGAATGGTACTTGCAGCCTTTTCTTGGAGCTATTTTTTAAATCTGTTTCTTCTGCCTGTGCTAGAATTTTCATGTAAAACAGTCACTATCACAGAAAAAAAAAAAGAAATATACTGAAAATGAAAGGTGACAGTACCCATTAAAATTACAAGGGAAAATGAATATGAATAATGGCCCCCGAACATTCCTTCAGCTGTCAAAAGGCTACAAATTCTGCTTTGATGATACAACAAGACTTTTTTTCAAATGCATACTTGCCATAAATGGTACACAGGAGAAAGCCATTGTTTTATGCAATTACACTGTTGCCTGGGCAACCATGTAGAAAAGTTAATGTAAGTACAGGTTTAAAGATGAAGCATCTCTTAAATTGGAATAAAAATAATTTAATAGTATTGATGATCCACAGGAAAAAGACTGACCCTAATGTAACTATTAAAAGACCTCTTCTTGAGCAGGAGATTATAAATTCAAGGTTACCTTTCTCCTACAATTTTTAGCTACACACATTTTAATGTGACTTTATTCTAAAAGCTAAGATCTTCAGGTATTATTTTTTAAATAAATATAAAAATGAAATCTCTAGATATATGAATATTATCTTCCCATGAAGAAGTTTTTATGGGGATTCATCATGTGAGTAGCAATGATTTCAAGGGATGACTACTGTTCTAAAGACTTTTTTAAACAGCCAACAAATTATTTTTCTCAGAAACAAGTAGCAAAGGAGGATACTTTGTGATAAAAAGGAAGTCTATTTGGATGCTTTATTCTTTCAACAGGTACATTTAATAGGGTTTTACTGTATTACATTTTGTTGGTGAACCAGTTTTATTACTATATTTATTATGACTATACTTCTTCCTGGATTTGAGAGTAGAAGTATTCCCTGGCATATCTCTGGAATGTTTCTTGGGGAGGAGGCTGGCCAAAAGTGTGTTTGAATTCCACATTCAACTATGTCATGACATGTGCTCTTTGTGGTATTTTGCATCACTAGGGCATTTTCTACCAGTACAGAGAAACCTCTAGGAATGACAGATAATAGGCTGCAGAACAGCATAAATCCAACTTACCTATGGAGATGTTCCTGAGTTTGCCATGTATTTCCTTTTACAACACATATTCTGCAAAGGACTGTGCAAACAAATGACGTTATATATGTCTAATAAAAGCCACTGCATACTGGACCTCTAATGCTGGTGTGAAAGAAAAGAACTCTCTCTCTAGGATAAGCGGAAAGATGATTAAAACCAACCTCAATACTCTCCCCTCATTTCCCTCTAAACATGTGAATTACAGTTTGAAAAGAACAATAAATGATACTGTTGCCCCTTGTCACCAGCACCTTCAGGAAGATGTTCTTCAGAAACCAGGAAGAACAAAACATAAGAAAACATATTCTAAGGAACAATACCATACTATCAGGAACATTGAGTAGCTGACCTACTAGGTCTTTTTCATCTCTTATTTCTTTGACTTTCTGAGAAATGGTACAAGTGAGTAACAAAGTCCTATACATCCCTGACTCACTCAGACACCAAGGAACTGAAATATATAATACAGCAATATGATTTTCCTTGTATTGGCCAGGGTAACTGTATTTTGTTGAAAAATAGGTAGGCAGAAAAGGCTGAACTAGAGAGTCATGCCTGCTGTTGAAACTGTGCTCATACAGTTGGGCCTGATTTCCACAAGTGCAGAGCACTCAGAATTCCAGCTGAAGTATTAATATGGGCTGTGAGCACTCAGCACTTCTAAAGGTCAAGCCCATGGGGAATAGGTGAAGAACAAATGGGGTGAAACATGCATGGGATAAACTCCCTGTCAAAACTTGTACAGCTGTCACCTTTTTCCCTTTGAAATCCTCCCTTAAAACCTACCTTTGCCTCTCTCTGATTGCTACAAATCTCTCCAACCTGGCACTGATTAAGCAAGTGGCAAGCAGGGATTTCTCCTTTTATGCTAAACTATGTTTGCTTTAGAATTATCTCAACCTCCCAACTCCATCTCCACTCCTGTTTATCTAGTTCATCCACCTATTGTACCTGTCTTACACCTAGACCATAAGCTTTCTGGGGCAAGCAGTGTCATTTTTGTTACTTGTTTCTACAGTGACTAACACAATGGGGCCCTGATCCTTGGTTAAAGTTTGCTATAAAATAATAATAGGTCCAAACAGATAATTGCTTACACAGATCAAAATTGTTTGTTGGCAGCTAAAACAAGCCCAGTTTTTCTTAAAGCTTTGGGGCCATATGTTAGTTCTGGGAACTTTGGACTTTAGGGTGGGATCCACAAAGATACTTAGGAGCCTAAGTCTCAGGTTTAGGCGCCTAAATTCCAGCTTCGGCTCTACTGCAATTGACAAAACTGTGCCAGAGTAGAAGTTCCTTATATTCCGGCCTCAGGGCATGAACACTGCTGCTGCCTCACTCTAGGTGTGGCTTTGTCTACATTGGACTTTTGTCGGTAAAACTTTTGTCTTTCAAGGGTGTGAAAAAAACACACATCCCGAATGCCAAAAGTTTTACCGACGGAAAGCACTGGTATGAGCAGCGCTTTGTTGGCAGGAGAGCTCTCCTGCCAACAAAGCTACCGCCTCTCGTTGGGGATAGAATGTTTTTGTTAGCAGGAGAGCTCTCTCCTGCCAACAGAGAGTGTCTACACTGTGCACCTTTTAGCAGCATGGCTGTAGCGGCACTGCTGTGCCACTAAAAGATGCATAATGTAGACATAGCCTTTATGCCTCTTTCCCGACTAAGCCCCAGAGTGATTCACAAACCAGGGGAAAATAGGCTTTCAGACACATAAGTCACATGTGGGGCCCAACAGGGAAGGTGTGTTCAGAGGCCGTTCATTGGTGTGGGTACCATTCAAAATCTGGCTGAGGAGGTGGTGGTGGTACTCACCTTATAACTTTCAGGCCAGTAGTTAGAGCACTTGCCTGGAATATGGGAGATCCAGGTTTATTGCCTCCTCTCTGCCAAACAGGGCGAAAGGATTTGAACAGGAGTCTTACCCTCTCAGGAGAGGTGCTTTAACTACTATGGGAGACCCACTATTCTGATGTAGGCCTCCCTCAGTCTGCCCTGTTGAAGCTGTTCCATTGTGGATAAACAATGAAAGAGTGATTGGAGCCAGGGCACTGGACCTAGGGTGACCCACCTCCCAGGTGGATGCCCTAACAAGAGGACTATAAAGTTATTCTCTCTTTCTCTCTGGCCCAGTGATTATTTTAATATTTATCCACAATGGAACAGTCATTGGACCAGGGAAATACTGCAGCTTTTCAAACAAACGTAGATATTGAAGCTTCCTGATACAGTTTTTCAGAAATGCCTAAGAGTTACATCCAGTGGCTACCAAGTAGATAGCCCTTTTTATATAAGACATGTGAGACCATTTCATTTCAGCCCTAAAGCGATGGTCATACTATACAGTAGAAGTTGGAAATCTTTGAAGGCCTTTCAATCTACAGGTCTCTTCTCTGGAGAACATGAGCTATTCTAGAAGGCTTTCAAGCACCACAGCTCATGGCTTTCTCCACAAGAAAAACTGGAGGACAATGGGAGAATTTTCCAGGATTATAGACTTCTCCAAGACTTAGAGGTTCATCAGGTGACTGGAATTTATCTCACCTCTCCCCAAGGGGCAGCACACCCACACAAGGCTGCCAAGTCCTGCATCAGACAGGACAGAGTTGCTTGAGGCAGTCAAGCTGTGATGTGGATGGAATGGAACATCTGGCATGGAACCAGATAGCATACAGTCATTATGCTGTATATCTAGCCATGCTGCAAGGAGCACAGAGATGCTTCAAGTCCCCAAGCTCTGTTCAGGACATTCAGCACTTCTCCTTCATCCACACTAGTCTTCCATACAAGTAAGCAACAAGAAAGGGGATTGATTCACACAAACTCAGAAAAAGGGAGCTTTATGTGAGGGCCAGTTGAGCAATGAGCTTTGCTCCTTTCTGTCAGCATGATCTTCTATGAGCTATGAGGAAGAAGAGTAAGTCTGCCTCAAATGCACCTTTGATCCCTCGATGTAAGGACAGCTAGGGAATATGCCAACTAAGTATACTAGAGGAAGCAGAGTGCAGTGCTTGATGGTAAGACACCGACTAGCAGATTCCATTTCAATTAAAGTTTCAGTTTCAACTGACAACTCCGAAAGATACCAACAGTGTGGGGAAAAAGGAATACGTGAGACAACAATATTCGAAATAGACACACGACAGAGAAATAATGTGCAGGCTGTTTGAGTTTTAAACAGATTCACACAACACAAAATTGGTTTCCTTTTTATTATTTTAGTAGACAGAACTGATGGGGAAAATATATAATTATATAAAATGATTCAGCTCCTTAAGAAACATCAGGAAAATTTGAAAAGTTAAATTGCCTTTGTTTTTTGGGTTTTTTTTATAACTGATACTGAAGCAACAGCCAGGGGGAGCTGCTCTACTGGTCAGAGGTTAAAGGCACTGACAGAAGGTCTAGGCACTTCTACATCCACTCATCAGAGGCAAAATGTGACACCTGCTAATTAGAGGGGCTGAGTTAGCTGCCCTAGAATTCTAAAGCGATGGGATTTCCCACCAGTCATGAGCTGAGTGCATGGATGCAAGAGTGGGGATCTATTACAACTGGTATTGTTGGTGCAAATGAGCTACACTTCAGATCTATTTTCCCTGGGGTGTTGGAGAAGGGGGGACAGATGGCTGGATAATTTATACCATTTGGCCTGCAGTTACATTGAAAAAGAAAAGAAAGAGTGAGACAGAGACAGACATGAGTTACATATTTTTGGGCAAAATATAGTGAATTTAAACATAAATCTGCACAAGCAATGCCACGAGTAGGTGTTAGAAAATATTATAATGATGATTTCAGATAGCTGGGGTTGTGTGAAATCTTTGAGAAGGAATAAGAATGAACAATCTCAACACTCTGCACTTATTGTACAAATATCCCCATCTAAGGATCTCAAAATGCTCTCATAACCCTTAATCCATACTAATAGAGGAAAATACTTTTCACTTCTACAGACCCCTTCCATTTTAGGATCTTAAAATGCTCTAGTATTAGTGAATTTATTCTCTCAGCAGCCCCAGAGAAGGAAACAAACAATTTGAGGTTTTGGCCCGTATAGTATTCTCAACAGTGGTCAGATTCTGGAGATT
The DNA here is from genome assembly GCF_965140285.1 of Lepidochelys kempii. Lineage (NCBI taxonomy): Eukaryota > Metazoa > Chordata > Testudines > Cheloniidae > Lepidochelys > Lepidochelys kempii. Next base: position 99,708,220 of record NC_136387.1, on the reverse strand, counting down.
TCAAATGAGACACCAATGTACAGTTTTCAGAAATGCTAAGCACCTGTGATTTCAGTTGTAGACAACGGGAGCAGCAAGTGCTTGGTATTTCTGAAAATTGGGCCCAAAATGTCTTAAAATTAGGCAACCAAAACTGGAAGTACCCAAAATTAGAGGCCACTTTCAAAATTTTGATCTCACTCACTTGCTCCAACTCATATAGTGAAGTCAGTGATGGAGCAGGCTTTGGAGTCCAGATTCCCAGTCCCTTGCTCTAACCACTAACTAACCCTCTCTCCTTTAATGGTATCCCTAGAACCGTGAATATTCAGAAGGTCTCTGGAAAAGCCAGTGTAATGCAGTCAGACAGAGGAATGAGAGATGCACAAAATCTAAATCTGTAAATATTCAAAAGCCACCATGCACATAGTACAAAGTTAAATATTTAAGGTCGGCAGAGAGCTCACTGCTGCCAGTGACCTTCTTTCAAAAGGGAAGGCCAACCTCAAAACCCCATTATGGGGACTGAGTGTGTTTGTGTTCATCATATGTATAAATACACTCAGATCTGCCAGCCAAGTTTGTGGAACGTTTACAGTAGCTCTTAGTAGATCCTGTCTGTAACATTTCAACCTTTCTGGAGAACTGCCAGTGTTTGTACAGTAAACATTCTCATTTACCAAAAGGAAAAAAAAATTAAAAAGTAAAGCATGACAGGATTTAATGCCTAGGCCCCACATAGGCAGCAGTGCAGCAATGGTTACCTAGCAACCAGCAGGAAGTGTGTCAGAATGAGAGGGACTCTACTCTGTGCAGCTCGGCGTTACTGGAGCAGCTAATGTTATAGGGAGTCTCTTTCTCTTGACCAGGCAGATTGGCATGAGGTTCTGGCTGCAACAGCCAACTGAAGGCTTTTTCTTTTTTTAAAAGTGGTAGAAAAAAGTGTTATGTTCTGAGATTGCGCTGTGACTGCTATAAAATGTCAGCACTGCTTTGATTGATTCAAATCCTGTTGTATTTACGCAGAAAGTCCTAATGCAACTTGGTGTGCGTTGGGAAAGAGGGTCGGAAAAAGGAACCCTTAAGAATAATGGAAAACTTTAGAAGTGTTTGAAAATAGATGCTGAATAGGTTGTTTTCACAGCTCATACACCAGGAGAAAGACAGACGCCTACCTTTGTTCATTTGGTTTTGGGTGTTGGTGCACAAAAGATCTAAGGGCCAGATTTGGATCGCTCATTCAACTGTTTCAGAGTAACAGCCGTGTTAGTCTGTCTTTGCAAAAAGAAAAGGAGTACTTGTGGCACCTTAGAGACTAACCAATTTATTTGAGCATGAGCTTTTGTGAGCTACAGCTCACTTCATCGGATGAAGCTCACGAAAGCTTATGCTCAAATAAATTGGTTAGTCTCTAAGGTGCCACAAGTACTCCTTTTCTTCATTCAACTGTGTAAATTCAGAGAAACTCCATTGATTGGAGTGGAGTTGCTCTGAATTTACAATGTTGGAATAGAGATCGGAATTAGGTTTTAAATCTCAGCCATTTTTTATAGATCTAAAAAAAATCCAAAAGAAAAATAATAAATGAGTTGTGAGCACCTTAGATACATCTCCAGCACTGGAGGTTTTTATTCAGTGGACTTTTAATTTGTTTTCACAGCGGTTTGAACAAATTGAATTTGTTAATTAAAGCGGTAAAATGAAATGCTGAACATTATTGACTAGATGCTAATTACATTAGGAGAGATATCGGGGAAGGGAGGGGTCCTTGTTTTCAATAGCCAGCACAAATCATATTAAGAGAGACAAGTGATCGGTCTGATACCAAACTCTGCAGGGAAAAAGCTGTTTACATGGTGTGATCTAATGTTTATCGTTCATGATCTTCAATTGACAATACCAAAGGAAACACGATTACTGCAGCACACTACTGTACCTCTTTACAAATTTATCTCTGGTTTATAACATTCACTTAGCAGAGGTCACCTCCCAATTAAAGGCAATGATGCACAGTGTGCTAATCGGGAAGGACATTATTTTAAAGTTGTCTTTGTGAAAATGTGGGGATTCACATTCCATTTCAGAAAAACCTTCCAGTCCCTCGTGTCCTGGTTTTTAGGACTGTAAAATGTAACACCAGTGAGTCAGGCCAGAAAAGTTCATTTATTGTCTTCTTCCTCTCGTCATATGAAAACGAAAAGTTTTAGCAACCCCCTTTTCATCATTAGCCTTATCCAGGGAAAAGACTGGAATTTCACATTTCAGCCCGTTTAATGTACTGCGAGTCCCTGCCTTACACTGTCAACACCAGTTATACAAATTCTGCCACTGGAATCTACGGCCTGGTCTACACTGGGTGGGGGTGGAGATCGATCTAAGTTATGCAACATCAGCTACCTGAATAACTGAATAACGTAGCTGAAGTTGACGTACTTAGATCTACTTACTGCAGTGTCTTCACTGCGGTAAATCGATGGCTGACAGTCTCCCGTCGACTCCGCCTGTGCCTCTCGCCCTGGTGGATTACCGGAGTCAACAGGAGAGCGTTTGGAGGTCCATTTATCGCGTCTAGACTAGAGGAAGAAGGGACCGTTTTTAGATAGTCACTTTTCTTTCTCTTCATCATAAACTTATTATCATGTTCTATTTTTGAACACCGACAGTATGATCAGTGCTATACAGAACCAAAGGAGATGCGGACAAGAACTTGGAGTTTGCAGTTTAAGAGGAATTAAGACTCTTCTGCCCATAAATACATTGTAAACAACAGATAACATTCCATTAAACTAAAAAGAAACAAAGAGCAATTGTAATACAGAGAATTACGTTTGAAGCTCATTCAGAGTGGAGAATACATGCCTTTTCTACTCAGGATTCCCAGCCAACAGGTGGAAATAAAATGATAAAGGCTGATAAATGCGAATGAAATAAACCAGAACAACCATTTCAATTTCTGAGAAATAGGGAGCGAGCACAAAAATATAAACAACCCTCAGTAACACCACAACCAACTCCAAAAGAATGCATTGCAACCTGCATCAGTTTAAGCACCAAGAACAACAGAGCCCCAAGCATACAAAGTGATAAATTAAAGGTTTTCAACTCCCTGGCTTGTTGAAAGTATCTTAATAGGGACTGTTGAGAAAACAAACAAATACTCTTTCTGTGAGCTACAAAGGGCACATGCTTTGTCATCCTTTCTAATCTCTATAAAGTGACTGGTCTAAACAGCATATTTGTTTTTATATTCTTTTGGTGCATTGAGTGCCTGAGTGCACAGCCAGGTTACACTGCTCACACTGCTAAGGCCCTAATATTGCAAACATTTCCTCATGTGAGTAACTTTATGCACGCAAAGTAGTCTCATTGAACTCTCGTGCATAAGGGCTTGTAAGTTTGATGCTTCACGTACAATAGGCACTTGTACTCATCAGAAGTACACAGTGTGACGGGTTGGATCACAGAAACCCCTTGAGAGCTGCCACCTGATGCGCCAAGACTACTTCTGCTCCTGCTTTCCTGCCTTGTTAGCTTAGGTCTTCAGTGCCCTGCCTGGTTTGAGCCAGACATGCTAGCCTGCTGCACACCCAGACCCACGTCTGAACTACGTCCCCTAACAGCTGTAGGCTTAACTGAAAGCAGCTTACAGAAGTGTGCCTGTCCTTGACACTCAGATGCCCAACTCCCAATGGGGCCCAAACCCGTTAGGAGTTGGGCATCCGTTTTACGCCGTATAAAGCTTATACGGGGTAAACTCATAAATTGTTTGCCCGATTTAATACTGATAGGGAGATATGCACAGCTGTTTGCTCCCCTTCCCACAGTATTAATACATACTCTGGGTTAATTAATAAGTAAAAAGTGATTTATTAAACACAGAAAGTAGGATTTAAGTGGTTCCAATTAGTAACAGACAGAACAACGTGAATTACCAAGCAAAATAAAATAAAACCCGCAAGTCTATGGCTAATAAAACTGAATACAGACAAAACCTCACCAGTTCCAGTAAGCTTCCTTTTACAGACTAATCTCCTTCTAGTCCGGGTCCAGCAATCACTCACACCCCCTGTAGTTACTGTCTTTTGTTCCAGTTTCCTTCAGGTATCCTTGGGGGTGGAGAGGTTATCTCCTTAGCCAGCTGAAGACAAAATGGAGGGGTCTGCCACGGGCTTAAATAGACTTTCTCTTGTGGGTGGAGACCCCCTCCTTTCTCCTATGCAAAGTCCAACTCCAAGATGGAGTTCTGGAGTCACCTGGGCAAGTCACATGTCCATGCATGACTCACAGTTTTTACAGGCAAAAGCCATTGCCCACCTTTCAGAGTGGTATCTTGAATGTCTCCAAGAATGTCTCCAAGAAGACTTCTTATGTGGATTGGAGCATTCCAAGATGCATTGTTCCTTAAGTGCTTCTTGATTGAGCACTTAACTTTGCAAATTCCTTTCTCCAGGAACTGACCAAATGCTCTACTAAGGTTATTTAGAAATCAAGCCAGTACACGGCCAATATTCATAACTTTGAATACAAAAATGATACATGCATACAAATAGGATGAATATATTCAGTAGATCATAACCTTTACATGGATATGTTACATGGCATATGTAGCATAGAGCATATTCCATTTATGTCATATATATTCATAAGCATATTTCCATCCAGCCTTATGCGGGGCACCATCACAGAACAATTTTTAAAAATTTACTTTGAGTTGTAAGAATAATCATTTGGAGACTGATGCTGCCACCCTCACCCCCGTAGTAATGCCGTTCCATTATTTGATTCAATGTTGGTCCAAAATCGTTCTGGAACACCAATACAATAAGAGCTAAACGTTCCTTTTACAAGTTCCCTTCCATCATTATTTTCAACACCAGCTTTTATGTCAGAGATTGACCCAAAATCCACATGTATCTAGAGACAGGTAGGAAATATGTACCTAAAAATAAGCCTATCAAATGATCTCTCTCTGAGGTAACTGTATCCTCCCATACACCCTGCCCTCTGCTTGATCCCATCCCTTGCTGTGATTTATCTAATTTAGACTGTATACATAAGACAAAGATTTGTGATTTTTAGTTGTCTCTTATAGCCTCATACACAACAAAGGCATTTTGCTCAGTCATTTGGGAATGGGATGGGGATAAGGGTTGGATGGGGTTGTTTATTGGCATGGGTGAACTATAAATTAGGAAAAAGAAAAGGAGTACTTGTGGCACCTTAGAGACTAACCAATTTATTTGAGCATGAGCTTTCGTGAGCTACAGCTCACTTCATCGGATGCATACCGTGGAAACTGCAGCAGACTTTATATATACACAGAGAATATGAAACAATACCTCCTCCCACCCCACTGTCCTGCTGGTAATAGCTTATCTAAAGTGATCATCAGGTGGGCCATTTCCAACACAAATCCAGGTTTTCTCACCCTCCACCCCCCCACACAAATTCACTCTCCTGCTGGTGATAGCCCATCCAAAGTGACAACTCTTTACACAATGTGCATGATAATCAAGTTGGGCTATTTCCTGCACAAATCCAGGTTTTCTCACATCCCCCCCACCCCCATACACACACAAACTCACTCTCCTGCTGGTAATAGCTCATCCAAACTGACCACTCTCCAAGTTTAAATCCAAGTTAAACCAGAACATCTGGGGGCGGAGGGGGTAGGAAAAAACAAGAGGAAACAGGCTACCTTGCATAATGACTTAGCCACTCCCAGTCTCTATTTAAGCCTAAATTAATAGTATCCAATTTGCAAATGAATTCCAATTCAGCAGTTTCTCGCTGGAGTCTGGATTTGAAGTTTTTTTGTTTTAAGATAGCGACCTTCATGTCTGTGATTGCGTGACCAGAGAGATTGAAGTGTTCTCCGACTGGTTTATGAACGTTATAATTCTTGACATCTGATTTGTGTCCATTTATTCTTTTACGTAGAGACTGTCCAGTTTGACCAATGTACATGGCAGAGGGGCATTGCTGGCACATGATGGCATATATCACATTGGTGGATGTGCAGGTGAACGAGCCTCTGATAGTGTGGCTGATGTTATTAGGCCCTGTGATGGTGTCCCCTGAATAGATATGTGGGCACAATTGGCAACGGGCTTTGTTGCAAGGATAAGTTCCTGGGTTAGTGGTTCTGTTGTGTGGTATGTGGTTGTTGATGAGTATTTGCTTCAGGTTGAGGGGCTGTCTGTAGGCAAGGACTGGCCTGTCTCCCAAGATTTGTGAGAGTGTTGGGTCATCCTTTAGGATAGGTTGTAGATCCTTAATAATGCGTTGGAGGGGTTTTAGTTGGGGGCTGAAGGTGACGGCTAGTGGCGTTCTGTTATTTTCTTTGTTAGGCCTGTCCTGTAGTAGGTAACTTCTGGGAACTCTTCTGGCTCTATCAATCTGTTTCTTTACTTCTGCAGGTGGGTATTGTAGTTGTAAGAAAGCTTGACAGAGATCTTGTAGGTGTTTGTCTCTGTCTGAGGGGTTGGAGCAAATGCGGTTGTATCGCAGAGCTTGGCTGTAGACGATGGATCGTGTGGTGTGGTCAGGGTGAAAGCTGGAGGCATGCAGATAGGAATAGCGGTCAGTAGGTTTCCTGTATAGGGTGGTGTTTATGTGACGATTGTTTATTAGCACTGTAGTGTCCAGGAAGTGGATCTCTTGTGTAGACTGGACCAGGCTGAGGTTGGTGGTGGGATGGAAATTGTTGAAATCATGGTGGAATTCCTCAAGGGCTTCTTTTCCATGGGTCCAGATGATGAAGATGTCATCAATATAGCGCAAGTAGAGTAGGGGCTTTAGGGGACGAGAGCTGAGGAAGCGTTGTTCTAAATCAGCCATAAAAATGTTGGCATACTGTGGGGCCATGCGGGTACCCATAGCAGTGCCGCTGATCTGAAGGTATACATTGTCCCCAAATGTGAAATAGTTATGGGTAAGGACAAAGTCACAAAGTTCAGCCACCAGGTTAGCCGTGACATTATCGGGGATAGTGTTCTTGACGGCTTGTAGTCCATCTTTGTGTGGAATGTTGGTGTAGAGGGCTTCTACATCCATAGTGGCCAGGATGGTGTTATCAGGAAGATCACCGATGGATTGAAGTTTCCTCAGGAAGTCAGTGGTGTCTCGAAGGTAGCTGGGAGTGCTGGTAGCGTAGGGCCTGAGGAGGGAGTCTACATAGCCAGATAATCCTGCTGTCAGGGTGACAATGCCTGAGATGATGGGGCGCCCAGGATTTCCAGGTTTATGGATCTTGGGTAGTAGATAGAATATCCCAGGTCGGGGTTCCAGGGGTGTGTCTGTGCGGATTTGATCTTGTGCTTTTTCAGGAAGTTTCTTGAGCAAATGCTGTAGTTGCTTTTGGTAACTCTCAGTGGGATCATAGGGTAATGGCTTGTAGAAACTTGTGTTGGAGAGCTGCCGAGCAGCCTCTTGTTCATATTCCAACCTATTCATGATGACAACAGCACCTCCTTTGTCAGCCTTTTTGATTATGATGTCAGAGTTGTTTCTGAGGCTGTGGATGGCATTGCGTTCCGCATGGCTGAGGTTATGGGGCAAGTGATGCTGCTTTTCCACAATTTCAGCCTGTGCACGTCGGCGGAAGCACTCTATGTAGAAGTCCAGTCTGCTGTTTCGACCTTCAGGAGGAGTCCACCTAGAATCCCTCTTTCTGTAGTGTTGGTAGGGAGACCTCTGTGGATTAGTATGCTGTTCAGAGGTATTTTGGAAATATTCCTTGAGTCGTCAAGCTTTCTTACAACTACAATACCCACCTGCAGAAGTAAAGAAACAGATTGATAGAGCCAGAAGAGTTCCCAGAAGTTACCTACTACAGGACAGGCCTAACAAAGAAAATAACAGAACGCCACTAGCCATCACCTTCAGCCCCCAACTAAAACCCCTCCAACGCATTATTAAGGATCTACAACCTATCCTAAAGGATGACCCAACACTCTCACAAATCTTGGGAGACAGGCCAGTCCTTGCCTACAGACAGCCCCGCAACCTGAAGCAAATACTCACCAACAACCACATACCACACAACAGAACCACTAACCCAGGAACTTATCCTTGCAACAAAGCCCGTTGCCAATTGTGCCCACATATCTATTCAGGGGACACCATCACAGGGCCTAATAACATCAGCCACACTATCAGAGGCTCGTTCACCTGCACATCCACCAATGTGATATATGCCATCATGTGCCAGCAATGCCCCTCTGCCATGTACATTGGTCAAACTGGACAGTCTCTACGTAAAAGAATAAATGGATACAAATCAGATGTCAAGAATTATAACATTCATAAACCAGTCGGAGAACACTTCAATCTCTCTGGTCACGCAATCACAGACATGAAGGTCACCATCTTAAAACAAAAAAACTTCAAATCCAGACTCCAGCGAGAAACTGCTGAATTGGAATTCATTTGCAAATTGGATACTATTAATTTAGGCTTAAATAGAGACTGGGAGTGGCTAAGTCATTATGCAAGGTAGCCTGTTTCCTCTTGTTTTTTCCTACCCCCCCCCCCAGATGTTCTGGTTTAACTTGGATTTAAACTTGGAGAGTGGTCAGTTTGGATGAGCTATTACCAGCAGGAGAGTGAGTTTGTGTGTGTATGGGGGTGGGGGGAATGTGAGAAAACCTGGATTTGTGCAGGAAATAGCCCAACTTGATTATCATGCACATTGTGTAAAGAGTTGTCACTTTGGATGGGCTATCACCAGCAGGAGAGTGAATTTGTGTGGGGGGGTGGAGGGTGAGAAAACCTGGATTTGTGCTGGAAATGGCCCACCTGATGATCACTTTAGATAAGCTATTACCAGCAGGACAGTGGGGTGGGAGGAGGTATTGTTTCATATTCTCTGTGTATATATAAAGTCTGCTGCAGTTTCCACGGTATGCATCCGATGAAGTGAGCTGTAGCTCACGAAAGCTCATGCTCAAATAAATTGGTTAGTCTCTAAGGTGCCACAAGTACTTCTTTTCTTTTTGTGAATACAGACTAACATGGCTGTTACTCTGAAACTTATAAATTAGGAGTACCTAATTATAGAATCATAGAATTGTAGGACTGGAAGGGACCTCAAGAAGTCATCTAGTGCAGTCCCTGGCACTCATGGCAGGACTAAGTATTATCTAGACCATCCCTGACAGGTGTTTGTCTAACCCGCTCTTAAAAATCTCGTGACAGAGATTCCACAACCTCCTTAGGCAATTTATACCTGTGCTTAACCACCCTGACAGTTAGGAAGTTTTTCCTAATGTCCAACCTAAACCTCCCTTGCTGCAATTTAAGCCCATTGCTTCTTGTCCTATCCTAAGAGATTAAAGAGAACATTTTTCTCCCTCCTCCTTGTAACAATCTTTTATGCACTTGAAAATTGTTATGTCCCCTCTCAGTCTTCTCCAGACTAAACAAACCAATTTTTTCAATCTTCCCTTATAGGTCATATTTTCCAAACCTTTAATCATTTGTGTTCCTCTTCTCTGACTTTCCCCAATTAGTCCACATCTTTCTTGAAATGTGGTGGCCAGAACTGGACACAATACTCCTGTTGAGACCTAATCAGCATGGAGTAGAGTGGAAAAATTACTTCTTGTCTTGCTTAAAACACTCCTGCTAATACATCCCAGAATTATGTTTGCTTTCTTGCAACAGTGTTACACTGTTGACTCATATTTAGCTTGTGACCCCCAAATCCCTTTCCGCAGTACTCCTTCCTAGGCAGTCATTTCCCATTTTGTATGTGTACAACTGATTGATCCTTCCTAAGTGGAGTACTTTGCATTTGTCCTTATTGAATATCATCCTATTTACTTCAGACCATTTCTCCAGTTTGTCCAGACCATTTTGAATTTTAATCATATCCTCCAAAGCACTTGCAATCCCTCCCAGCTTGGTATCACCTGCAAACTTCATAAGTGTATTGTCTATGACATTATCTAAATCATTGATAAGATATTGAACAGAACCAGACCCAGAACTGATCCCTGCGGGACCCCACTTGATATATCCTTCCAGCATGACTGTGAACCATTGATCACTACTCTCTGGGAATAATTTTCCAACCAGTTATGCACCCACCTTATAGTAACTCCATCTAGGTTGTATTTCCCTGAGAAGGTCGTGCGAAGGTCATGCGAGAAATTATCAAAAGCCTTACTACATCTACCGCTTCCCCACATCCACAAGGCTTGATACCCTGCCAAAGAGAGCTATTAGGTCAGTTTGACATGATTTGTTTTTGACAAATCCATGTTGACTGTTACTTATCCCCTTATTATCTTCTAGGTGTTTGCAAATTGATTGCTTAATTATTTGTTTCATTATCTTTCCAAGTACTGAAGGTAAGCTGACTGGTCTATAATTCCCCAGGTTGTCTTTATTTCCCTTTTTACAGATTGGCACTATATTTGCCCTTTTCCAGTCCTCTGGAATCTCTCCTGTCTTCCATGACTTTTCAAAGATAATCACTAATGGCTCAGATATCTCCTCAATCTGCTCCTTGATTATTCTAGGATGTATTTCATCAGGTCATGATGACTTGAAGACATCTAACTTGTCTAAGTAAATTTTAACTTGTTCTTTACCTATTTTAGCCTCTGATCCTACCTCATTTTCACTGGCATTCACTATGTTAAACATCCAATTGCTACTAACCGTTTTGGTGAAATTATAATTATATGGAGAGAAGCAGTCACAGTGGTTTACTCTGATTATTTTATTACCCTGCATTTTAGGCTTTGGACAGGGCAGCCCAGGTTTAGCATTGGTGCTTCTTGTATATACATATTCGTCTTACCCAAAACCACCTTGTCTGAAAACCCTTATTATTTTAAATTGGGTTGTGATAACCCAGGTTCATCATTTACAATAACAATTCCTTAACCTCTTTTTTCTAGTTAAATATCACACTTCCCATTCCAGTCTGGTAAATATGATTCTACTTATGTGTAACTAAATATGTTAATATCTAGCCATCCATAGTGGTTCTTCTATAGCGCCACTGACCTGCTTCTGCTCTGTTGGTAGCTTTACTCTTCAGGATTGCATAAAGCAGTGTTTTAGAATCTGCCTTACCATAACAGATTATGCACAACAGTTGGTACTATGTATTGGCCTGCTCCCTTTGAAGTCACTGGGAGTTTTCTCACTGATTTAAATTGACACAGAGTCATACCCTAAATTAACATTATTGACCTACAGCAAAATGATAGAACTGCATATAACATTTGGAAACAGAAAAGGCTGTATGTCCATGGAATCATCTCCAATCTCTCAAAGGCAGAAAATAAATGTTAATAATGTAAGTTATTTGCAGTTCCAAACTTTATATAAACTTTGCACATGACAAAGTGATGTTTAAACTAGATTTAATGATCAAGGCCAAGACAATGTAACAAATGAAGAATTAATAAACTATAATATAATGCAGACAATGCCTATAAAGAAAGGTTATTACAAATAATGCCTTTCCTGTGTGCGCACGCGCACGCACGCACAGACTTACAAAATGCAGGACTGTGGCTTAATGAAACAATTTAGCCCTATGTTTGGTTGAAAGAAATAATAAATTCACCACAGATAGTAAGTGAAATTCAGAAGGATTGGACATCTGCTTCTGAACCTGCTTGATATAGCAAGAACACAGTTTAATGCTGGCATACAAGCAAATCTAAGTGTACAGGACCTAATTAAAGGAGATGTGCTTTGAAAACAGACCTTAAAGTAATGGTTGACTTCTCTGTAAGAGATCTTGATAGTAGATGAGAAAGAAAGTAGAATATAAGTCTAAGATTGTGATAAGATAATGCCATTATCTGGCAGCCAACTCTGGTAAAAGTATAATTACGTTCAATAGCAACCTTATAAAAATTAAAGCTGTAGTAGCTCTTGAAAGGCCATGAGGATGATCCAGCTCTTGAGAGTTGGGCATTTATTTTTCAATTTCTAACTGTGAGCATATCTGACAAGCCCCCAGCATATTTTTAAGAATGAAAACCCAATGAAGTAGGAATATCAAAAGTAAACTGACTCTCACCTGACATAACTCAGTATCCTTCCCACAATGATCTGCACAAGTATAAACCTGAGTAGATGATCTATAAAACATAGATTAAGATAGTCTGGGTAAATCCCATTAGGTACAGTGGAGTTGCTCCTGATTTATAATTAATGTATCCATTTAGGATTTTTTATTGACACCTCCCAAATATTTTTTTAAAAAGACAATGATGTAAATGAACTCCTCGTGACTGAGCCAGTCTCTATCAGACTGCATCTCCTGCCAGCATTGTCTAGTTTTCTTCCTATTTCTGTCACAGGTTGTTCAAGAATGATGGTGATCTGTGAGGTGGCAGAGGACACTTTATTGATGTAGATGCTCTAACACTGGTCTGGAATGGTTGTAGCATTTCACTAAGTCTTCTACTCCTTGGCCAGGTCCAGTTGTCTCCAGTGCTACGAATGTCCTTTGCTGAGAGGGAAAGGGGGCTAGATGGAATATGACAGCCTCAGTTTCACAATTTGAAAGCTGATGGAGGCTTTGACAACATAACTTCCTTAAGGTCCTGAGGCTGCTCTGCACCTCCCTCTGTGGCTGCTGCCCCCTGCTTGGCAGGAGGGAGAGAGAAAGTGACTGAAGCTTGCATCTGCCCTATATAATTGGAACACTTAATGGAAACATATATAGCTTTTGATGTACAATTAAAAATGTAGTGATCAGAGTTTTTATTGGATAGTTTGCAAACTGTGTCAGAATGAGAGAGTCAAAATATTCAAGTTTCTAATTTTATAGATAAGGAGCCACGAAGAGCACAAAAAGGAAATGATAAATTCAAAGAAAATACTTTTGGAGAGGAGTTACAGGAGGAGGAGGAGGAGAGTTCACCAACTGGAGTGGGTTAAGAGAAGAGCTACGAGAATGACTAACAGACTGGAAAGCATGCCTGGTGTTGATGGACACTAGGAGCTTAATTTATGTAGCTTAACAAGAGAAGGCTAAGGGGTAACTTGATTACAATCTATAGGTACCGACCTGGGAAAAAATATTTGATAATGGGCTTTTCCACCTAGCAGAGGATGGTGTAATCTGTTCCAGTGGCTGGAAGTTGAAGCTAGAAAAATTAAGACTGAAAATAAAGCCTAAATGTTTAACAGTAAGAGTAATTACCATTGGAACAATTTACCAAGGGTCTTGGTGGATTCTCCATCACAAACAATTTTTAAATCAAGATTATTTGGGGGAAGTTCTATGGTGTGTGTTATACAGGAGATCATACTAGATGATCACAATGCTTTCTGGCCTTAAAATCCATTGAATCTATGACGACTAGTACTGTTGGGGTAAGTGACTGTGGTAATAATGTTTTTTGAGATAAAAGTTCATCTTAGGGAAGAATATCCATGTGTGAAGTTGACTTACTTTAAAAGGAAAAAATATAGAAAACAAGGAGCCAGAGCCCACCTAAGCGTTTTACACCACTATTGTCTGGGTGAGCTGCCACCTCCATTCCAGTCTGAGATTTAGGGTGCTGATCGATTTCCCTTTGTATTAAAGTAAGAGTATCTCTCTCTGCTGACTTTACCCTACCATTTTCTCAGCTTCAGGAATAAAGATCTCTGAAGCACACCCTTACTTAGGGGCTTGCATCACAGCTTTCAAAATGAACCAAACTAGGCTGGGGGAGTTGGCTATAAAATGCTTTAGGAACCAATTTTCCATTAGCTGTGGACTGACTTTTTAAAAATCATATAGCAAGGTCTGTTACCCACTGCAAGCAGGAGGTGCTTTGTATGGCATCAGGGGGTAGGGAGTACTTAAAGGGAGCAAAGCTTCATGGTTTTTCTTGTTCTTGAAATTATGTAGCACCCAGGTTCTTGGTTTGTCTTGCAAATCTCAAAGGCTGACCGGAGTCACCAGGGTCGAAAACCAGACACCTGGCAACCCTAAGCCTGAGTACTGCTGGGAAGAGTGGGTTGTGAATTTCACCCAAAGAAAGTACAGTACAATTTGTTGCTTGTTTTTTTTTTCTGTTGTAAATAGGTCTTAGATGAAGATAATAGATCTGTCTTTCACAAACAATTTAAGATTTGGTAAATATCGTGATGCATCCATTTCTCTCTCTGTCTTTTCTTGGGCCTGAATAGCTTAATTTATGTTGTGATTTTAACAAGTGAAAATAATTGACTCAGAGAGAGTTACCCTTCTTCATCCTTCTCACAGAAAATCATCTCTATTTGAAACCTCCAAATCGCGGAAAGTTATTGCATAGTCAGGATCAAACTGTGCCATTAGAGCAGGGGGGGAAGGGGAGAAAAAAGAGTACAGCTGCAGCCACCAGGCTTCTGCAGATGACTACCTTTGCTGGGCAGTTTGAAGAGGCTGTGAACAGAGCTGTGTGAATAATCACTGTTTCAGTTCACTGGCCGATCCAAAAAAAAAAAAAAAAGAATCCTTTCAGATTGACCCAAAACTAACTTCTTTTTTGTTTTCTTGAAAATAAAAAAAAAAAAAACAGAAAAAATCATTTTGGGTCTACCAAAACAATTTTTTTTCTCCATTTTGGGTATTTTAAACCACTTTTTAAATAAAAGAAAAGGAAATCAGGAAACAGAATTCTAGATTAGCAAGGGGAATAAGGCATGAGTCACAAAATAAAAGAGGAGGTGGTGCCCCCTCTCCCACAGTATTCTTGCCAGCAAGTTGAAGAAGTATGGGCTGGATGAATGGACGATAAGGTGGATAGAAAGTTGGCTAGATTGTCGGGCTCAACGGGTAGTGATCAATGGCTCTATGTCTAGTTGGCAGCCAATATCAAGTGGAGTGCCCCAAGGGTCGGTCCTGGGTCCGGTTTTGTTCAATATCTTCATTAATGATCTGGAGGATTGTGTGGATTGCATCCTCAGCAAGTTTGCAGATGACACTAAACTGGGAGGAGAGGTAGATACGCTGGAGGGTAGGGATAGGATACAGAGGGCCCTAGACAAATTAGAGGATTGGGCCAAAAGAAATCTGATGAGGTTCAACAAGGACAAGTGCAGAGTCCTGCACTTAGGACGGAAGAATCCCATGCACCGCTAAAGATAGCTCGGCAGCAGTTCTGCAGAAAAGGACCTAGGGGTTACGGTGGACAAGAAGCTGGATATGAGTCAACAGTGTGCCGTTGTTGCCAAGAAGGCCAAAGGCATTTTGGGATGTATAAGTAGGGGTGTTGCCAGCAGATCGAAGGACGTGATCGTTCCCCTCTATTCGACATTGGTGAGGCCTCATCTGGAGTACTGTGTCCAGTTTTGGGCCCCACACTACAAGAAGGATGTGGAAAAATTGGAAAACATCCAGCGGAGGGCAACAAAAATGATTAGGGGACTGGAACACATGACTTATGAGGAGAGGCTGAGGGAACTGGGATTGTTTAGTCTGCGGAAGAGAAGAACGAGGGGGGATTTGATAGCTGCTTTCAACTACCTGAAAGGGGGTTCCAAAGGGGATGAATCTACACTGTTCTCAGTGGTAGCAGAAGACAGAACCAGGAGTAATGGTCTCAAGTTGCAGTGGAGAAGGTTTAGGTTGGATATTAGGAAAAACTTTTTCACTAGGAGGGTGGTGAAACACTGGAATGTGTTATCCAGGGAGGTGGTAGAATCTCCTTCCTCAGAAGTTTTTAAGGTCAGGCTTGACAAAGCCCTGGCTGGGATGATTTAGTTGGGGATTGGTCCTGCTTTGAGCAGGGGGCTGGACTATATGACTTCCTGAGGTCCCTCCCAACCCTGATATTCTATGATTCTATGATTCCCTTATGCCCTATGGCCCAGTGGTTAGGGCAATCACACAGGATGTGGGACACCTGTGTCCAAGTCCCTCCTCTGCCTGATGTGGAACAGGGCTCTGAACCCAGGAGACTGCCCTCACCACAAAGTTATAAGGTGTTCTGGGGTGGGTCTTGCCTGTTGAAGCTGTTCCACTTTGCATGAAAAGCTTAAATATTCATTAGACCCTATTGCTTAGGGCACTCAACTGGTTTGCAGTCCCTGATCCAATAAATCTTTAGTATTTCATGCACAGTGGAATAGATTTAACAGGAGAGACCCACAGTCTAGTGGTTAGAGCACTCTCCTGAGATACCGAGGCCTGGTTTCAAATCTCTGTACCACATAAGGCAGTGGAGGGACTTGAACACACATCCCAGAGGAGTGTTCTAACCACTGGCCTATAAGGCATAAGGGCACCAGCACAACCTCCTCCTCCATTTTGTGAATGGCACTCAAGTCCCCTTCTGAATCTGTTTCCTCCCTTGCACATTTATTCTCTTTTTTCCCCCCGCTAAAACTATGTGGCACCTTTGACACGAATTCGTGAATAGTTTCAAGCCAAATGAAACTGTATTTTTCAGCAAATAAACTCTTCAGAAAAATTCACACAACTCTAGTTTTTAAGCCAGGAAATAGCTAGCATCCCAGAGACTGCTTGCAAGGAGTAGCCCCTGCACTCAAATGTTCAGGGACTGCCATTGTACCAGGCTTCTGCTGGGAGGGGATGACCACAGTACCATTCCCCACTTCGGCATCTCTGTGAGGGCTAGGATCAATCTGTGTTTTGTATTGTGAAGCAGCAGCGTTAACTTCAAGAGCAGGGGCTCTGGAAATGGTGATAAAAAGCGAGTAGCACCCATCTTACCTTCCCAAATGTGTCATAACTGTTTGATCCCCAACTTCCAATAATTCCTGAGAGTGGCCTAAGGATGTGAAGATGCTGACTGCATCTCCTCCAAAAAAGACACAGGTCAGGCCACAACAAAAGGCAATAAACTCAAATGCAAAATATGACCGGAAAAGTCTGAACCTTAAGTGCCTGAACAGCATAATGAATGTAGCACCTGCAGCAATTTGCTTCCTTTGAGACCTTCAGGAAAATGCATTTGATGGTCTGTCACTGAGTTCCTTCCTAGCAGTAGCCCACTTCATTGATAACTGAAGAGTTTACCATGACTGATGGGGCTCCTCACAGGAGAATCAGAATCAAATTAGCAAGGAGGAAAGGTACATCTCTTACCTCTGACTAAGGTGGTCCCCAGGTTTAGGGGCAGTCAAATTAACAGCACAAGGAAGCTTACTCAGTGATTACTTGGATTAAACCTAGCAAATATACACATTCAATACATCTACCGACACAGAACAAAAACTAAAGTCCATTTCTATTAACCCCCAAACCAGGAGTGTGAGGTTAAAACTCTGTTCTTAATCATTTTTCTATAAATTCAGTATAATACGTGCGGCTACCCCAATTCTAGGGATATCCTACAATGCAGCAGGTGACACTATAAACTCACCGTCCAATGGCCTGGGCGCATCCCTGTAATAACTGTGGCATCTTCTGCAACATAGAACACCACTGAATCACTAATGTGCCGCCCATTGCATCACAACTGGGTGATTTAAACTGGGAGACTGAACTTTGAATTTCTTTGATTTGCCATTCACTTGCTATGGGGTCTAAGATTCTTTCAGAGCTGATATTATGTCAGTGCATTCATTACAGTTTAGCTGAGGCCTGTGTATTGTTCTTCATATATATTCACAGCATACAGTAAACTTTAATAGCACCTCTGGAGCTGTTACACTGTATGCTGTAAATGGTTATTAACAATAGTGTTCATTCCATTGCATGTAATGGATTCATAATAGCAAAAGTATAGTGAAAATCTTATACTGTATTATGAAAAGTAGTTACTATGTAAAAGCAGCTTTTTAATCCTCAATACTCTAACTGTTTTAATTATTTTTTAAATATCAGTAGGTCCTGGTTCAGTAGCTTGTAAAATTATACAAACCAAAGCAGCCTTTAAGTCAAAGGAGCACAAAGTGTGTGCGCAAAGCTGGAGAATTTCCATGGGCCTGAGCATTCCCACAGATCCGCACATGTTGGGGAAGGGGAGCCCTCTATGCACAGATCTCCCCCAGACCCCTAGGACTGGGAGAGACAGTCTTCTCCATGGCATACTCCTCTCTCTGACCCCCTTCTTGGGACTCTGCATGGAGTGTCTTTTACAATGTGTGGTCCACACATGGGGAGGGATGGGCCAGGCCAGAGTCAGAGGGGAAGTGACAAGCATGAACATTTATATCGCCTTCCTCTCCAAACCCCCAAAATAGGTAATATATGCCCAGGCTGTATTACCTTTTGCATGGCACTCCTCACACTGGTTAATACCTCTTAAAGGCTGGGTCCAGAGGCAGCCATCTGTACACGATTAACTGACAGTATAGCTTTCTTGGCATTTTGCTGCACAGGAGGTAGCGGGGAGCCAGAGTGGAGAGCCTCAGGACCTCCACATGAATCTGCGAGGCCAAGCCCACACCCTTCATGAGCACTCTTCCTTACAGGGACAAACCTTGACCCCAAGATGGGAGAATCTGGGGGAGACTTCCTGAGGGGAAAACCTGCAGCCTGCCAGCCCTAAGGTGTCCTCCCCACATTTGTTGCTGTGGGAGGTGATGATTCTTTCTCCCATCGCCATATTTCTTTCATTCCGTATTTTAAAAAACTGTTATATGTATCCAGTGTTGCACACAGTGAGGCCCCTCCGCTGCTGGTGTCCAAGTCCAGCCCTCTCTGGAGCTGAACACATGGAATAAGCCTAACTGACCCACAGATGCTCCCTGATTAACAGTTCAGAGCAAGGTGTGGGGGAAGGAGGAACCTGGCCTTGCTAATGGAGAAACAGGAAAACATTCCCCCTTCACACACACACACCCTTTCTGTTTATTTATTTTAATAAGTTAAAAAAATCCTGGGCTAAGATGATCTAAAACCCAATTTAAGAAAGGGTCAGCAATGGAAATGCTCACCGATCCTGAGTGAATACTGACCAGTTGTTGCCACTGTAATAAAGCAGTAAGGGTTTCTGCAGGTGTAATACTATATTTATCTGTATGTTTATTTGTATCAAGGAGGGTGCATTTATCGTGGCCCTTAATCAATGACCCAAGGAGATATTTATGGGGCCAAAATAATATGAGATCCAGGCTCCTCACAGCACTTCAGGTACTGGATGGCAATATGAGCACACCAGAGTTGTCATTGTTGTAGAAATGAATCTCTGAGACATTCAGAAATCCAGTGGAAAATTTAAACATTGATACAATTTCAGCTTCAGTTGGGATTCTGTGAATATCACCAGTTTAGCATTTAGTCAATTCCCTGCTTAACCCAAATGCAGTGCCCTTGTTTCCAGGACAAAAATCTACATATGCATGAGACATCAGGCATCCAAAATGTAGCCAACAAAAAAAAGTTTTCACCACAGATCTGTGCAGATTGTCTTATAAAGTGTGGGGTGTCTAGCTATTTTGCCAGTAAAGTCACCAGAAGAGAAATATATTTTAAAAGGACTGGTTTGCTAAGGCAGTTTCAGAAGCTAAGTCAGACGTACAATAAAATCCATCCTCAATTGTTTATCACAGAAGAATAATCCACGTGCATAGTTGAGTTCTTTATGGTCGG
Organism: Lepidochelys kempii; assembly: GCF_965140285.1. Taxonomy (NCBI): domain Eukaryota; kingdom Metazoa; phylum Chordata; order Testudines; family Cheloniidae; genus Lepidochelys; species Lepidochelys kempii. Next base: position 99,688,731 of record NC_136387.1, on the reverse strand, counting down.
TAGTTAAGAACAAATGTTGGTCTCTGTTTTATTACTGTTTATTTTTATTGGGTTGTTCAAAGATGCTGTAATCACACTGACATAAACCATGCTCTAATTTACCTGTATTTTATGAGTGTTTTTGTGTTTACACTAAAGGTCAATGCTTTTTGTTTCCCTGACAATGGTGTTCAGTAAAACCTTACAAGTTGCTAAATTTTGGAAAAACCTAAATCGTGGAAAATTGTAGTGCAAGCACATTTATTTTGATCTGCATGCTACAGAACTATTTCCATGTATTTGAAGTGTGTGTAACTGTTTAATGCAATTAGCTGAATGCTAATGGTGCATATTTTATAGCATTGTAAATTAAAAGCTAGTATGTTAAGCCACAGATCCCATCTTTTCAAGGTGAGAACTTGCTTCTTATAAATGAATTATTAGAGATACAACCGAATAGCAGCTCTGCATCTTGTATCTTTCCTAACAATATTCTTATGTCACTTTTAAAATATACCATGCTTTTCTTCTCTGGCTATAAATAACTGAAAATATACATTTCCAGTTCATGGTAAAATAAGCCTTAAACTAAATGTCACAGAGCACAAACAATTGTTCTTTCGGATCGGATTGACAATGTTTACTTCTATATTATAACTATCAAAATCCTTTTGTTCATGGGAATGAAATGTGAAGCCTAATATATTCAGAGGTTCACCGCTATTAGCAACAGATAAACCAGCTATGCTTCAGATAGCAGCTGATTAAAAAATGGTGTTAAAGTGCAATTAGCAAAATTGTATCCAAGCACAAAAGATACTGTACTGCAGGAATATTTTAAAACATCTGGGGGCAGGGGGGAGAGGAAGATTTAAAAGAAAAATCCCAGTGAATTCTCTGATCTGTGGAGTGCATTAATCTATACTGAAAACAAAGTCATTTCTTCTGGCTATATGTTTAACTACGTTCTGAGTGGTGCCAATTATCAATGTGTTAGTCATAGACTTGATTATCTCCCTGATTTTAGAGAGTCCTGTTCCATTGATAAGAATCTCTGGTATACAGACTGTATCACACAAAGCTGTTCCATCGCCTGATATTGAGTTAAAAAGACCATAAATCCTGCTTGGCAACCTGGTCTGCTGAAATAATGGAGAGTGCTTGGCAGCAGTGCCTGAGCTGTAATTCAAGCTCATCTCCTCAGACAACTGGAGAGGGACACACATGGCCGCAGAACTCATTTCAGAGTCTGAAAGCCATTAAACATCTTTTGCTGGCTTCTACATGAAGGAGTGTGATGCCAGAACCTCAGTGCCAAGGGACACCCAAAGGGAAGGCATATGGTCTGCTTTTACTTGTGCTGAAGAGTTCATTCTTGTTATTTAAAGAAATTCTTTCTTTACAAACAACCTGCTTGTTTTAAAGGAGGGATATTGATTTATAATTAAAATGAATACACACTGTGGAGCAGATTATAGTTTACAGGCACAGCCTGTGCAGAAAGGACGTGATGGGGGAAGGAGAAGGGGGAATACGCAGCAGTGCCTAGGAGGGATTCCAGCTGATTTTATCCAAATTCCTCCTGGAGGTTCCCAGGGAGCAGCGTGGAAGGGTTAAATATGTGCTCCCCATTCAGGAACAACTCAACTGGCCGGTGTGAAGGGTGGTCAGATCAATAGCCATGTCTGTGACCTCACTAATTTTGGGGTGGTTAGTACAGCCTGTGGTGCTAGGCAAACACAGGGATTGTGCTCTCTGGCAGGGACAAACACTGTGAAAAGGCAACCTGCACCCAGTCCTATCTCACCCTTGTATGATCTAATCCTGTATCAGTAGTCCCGTTTTTGAACAGAGAATTGAAGTCCACAAAACATGTGATTACAGTTCATATATACTGTTTGTAGTCACATTGATTTCTATAGCAGCAGTGCAATGTGCTATAAACGGGAGGCAAACCTCGCATTGATTCAATGTGGTGGGTAAAGCGAGAACTTGCAGTAAGCGCTGTTCTCACCCACTGTGGGAAGGGAGACGGGTTTTAGCTGCTGTCTGATTCACAGATTGGCCTTGGCATCAATAGCAAACGTAGCCAAGCAGCAGAAGTTGGGGGACAGAAACAGCAGATACTAAGAAGTAGATAAAATCAGAGGAAAGAAATTGCAGAGGTGTTAGAATTCTTTGCAGCTTCTCGACAAATGTATTTATAGAGTGCAAATTAGTGGAGATGGCACAGTGTCAGTGGACTAATGCTCTACTCTTTTAGATCCCGTACTCCTTATGACTCACTCGAAATCTTGGCACTACTGGTTAAATCAATACTTTATCCTTGACTCAAGCAGTGGGTTTTGACAATTTCACTGTGCTGGCATTTCTCCTGGAAGGAAAAATGAAGAAAAAACAACCAACGTCCACAAAATCCTCAATGGTTTCCAGAGAAGAAACACACTGAAGAATCAGCTACCTGATACAGGAAAGCCACAATATCAGGAAAGCCAGCAGCTCATAGGCTCTGCTCTCAGTGATAGGTGACACAGAAGTCAGTAATGAATGTGGAAAGACAAGGAAAATTCAACAAGCCAAAACCAAAGGTACTTTCGGAGCAAAAAAGGAAAATAATTCTGTTCTTGGTTATGAAATGGGAGTTCATTTTTAAATAGGTGCATTTACAGTTTTATAAGGATCTCAGAGGTTTTGCGAGACCCAGCTCCAAATAGGATGTGACTGAAATGATAAAAGGAACACTGTTCCCTATTTAGGCATGAGCTTTGTAATCAAATGACTGTTACAACTGCAAACCACAGTCTCCCAAAGTTAAAGGCTTGCTAAGGTACCAAAGAGCAGGCACAATTTAACCTGCCAGAGTAAACATTCACAAATGAAGGGCTAATTAATCCATTAAAACACAGGCTACAACAAAGGCATGAAACAGTACATAAAAACATCATTTGTATAACTCATTTCAGGGGCTATAATTATACCCAGGCTCACTTTGTATGGCTACTCTTTCGGAAGCCCGCCATGCCTTTCATCTTACATAAAGGACTGACTCTTCAGCCAACCCATCTACCGGAAAGTGACCTTCTGTAACGTTCCCACGTCCCGAATGTGTACTGCACCATATTGTACATTTATAGTGCAATCTATGTGAAACATTAGAGACATATTGTTCAAATGGCATCCTGCACTCTCCACTTATATGTAATCAGACAGAAGAGGTGTACACATCCTCTACAACCACGCTCCTGCCAACACATTGCACAACAAAGCAGCGTGCAAAGCTGTTCATGCTAAAAGTGGAGAAGAATCCCAGTCAAGGTTCCCGCCCCCCTTACAGTAATTGCTGTTAATTCAAACATTATTCTTAACATGAAAGTAAAGAAGAAGCTTTTAAAATCCATATAAAAATGGGAAAGACCTTTTTTCCCCTTGAAACTATGGTAGCATTGTCGCTTTCCTCCTCGATCAGCCCAGAGCTGAGCTGCTCCCTTTTGAATGCTCCTGACATTAGGACCATGCCCAGCAGAGGCTAGGGGGCATAGCTTCCTGCATCCAGAGCAGCTCCTTAACCCTCATCTTACCAGTGCGGGGCTGAGACACCAACATTGCCAATCCTGTATGTTTATGGCATATGTTTTACAACCAAAATAGAAATTTGGGCCAGAATTTTTAAGGAGCCTAAGAGAGTTCAATGAAATTCAATGGGAATTGGGCATGTAATTCTGTGAAAATCCCACCTAGGGTATATTAAATGGAAGATGTAGAGAGAGATTTTCAAGGGCACAAATGAGAGTTAGGCACCCAACTCACCTTGGCATTTAATTGGAATTAGCCTCGAATTTCCATTTATGCCTTTGCAAATCTCCATGTTAGGTCCAATCCTGCAAAGATTTACACATATTTAGGTTTAAGTACATGAATGATCTCATTGCCTTCATTAGGACTACTGATGCATGCAAAGTTAAGTACATGTGTAACCCACATGCCTCCCGGGTGTGGTGTTCTGTCCCATCTACTGGCACCGAGACCCCTTAGAAAGAGAGATAAAAATGAGTCTGCTCTTCAGCCTTAGCTAACAACTAGTTGGTTTTCAGCTCATGCTGTAGAGGCTCATGCACTAAGCTCCAGAGCTCCCTGGTTTGATCCTGCTCACTGGGATCTGTCAGCATCACAAGTGGGGGCTCACCCAGGATTTCAACTGGGAAGCCCTTGAAGCTTGGAATGCACTTCCTCAGCTAGGGGAAGTATGTAACCCACACTACTCCTGGGTGTGGTGTTCTGTCCCAGCTAGCGGCACCAAGACCACTTAGAGAGAGTTAAACGAGTCTGCTCTATAGCCAGTTGGCTTTTAGCTCATGCAGTAGAGGCTCATGCACTAAGGTCCAGAGGTGCCCGGTTTGCTCCTACCCACTGACGACCGGGGGTCTGTTTGCATTACACATGCATGAGTTTTTGCACGCTAAGAGGCTTAATCAGAAAAAGGAAGTGAGGAAGGATGGTTAGGTTGTTAGCCCAGGATTTGGGAGATCTGGGTTCAAGTCCCTGCTATGGCATTGACCTTCTGTGTGACTTTGGGTAAGTTGCTTGGAAAACTGAAACACAGAGAGGCTACCTGTACAATAGGAAAATAGTACTTCCCTACCTCACAGGGGTGTTTTACGGATAAATGTATGGAAGATTTTAAGCCGTTCAAATAATATGGTAATGGGGGCCATAGACGTACCTAGGATAAATAAAAAGAGGAATAGAAAAATCTGCATATGTCCAAAATGGCTGAGATTTTTAACTGTTCAACCCTAATGTTTAGTGAAAATAACCTTTTTTTTTTTTGCACTTCATCTCCTTTTTTGAGACAGAAATAGCCTGTATTTAATCAGGTTAGTGTGACACACTGCCAAAGTGTGAGTCATGTTCTCCAGTAATTGGATGACAGCCTACGACTGCTACCAGCTAATGAGGTTACTTCTTTAGCTCAAGCAAAAGGGGTCTAATTTCAGTGCTGAAGATCAAGCATTCAAACTCTATTGGAAACAAAAGGTAAAGAGGTTGTTACATTAGTAGTTAATGTATCCCAATTATATTTTCAGATTTACTCTCCAATGAAGTGAGAGGAGGGATATGTGCATTGTGGTGCCTGTGTCTTCATAATGGAAAATATAGAAACCTTAAAAGAATGAAAAACTGGAATGTGCAGATTATTGCAGCAAAAAGTGTGCAATCCAGACGTTTTTCCTGGATGTTCAGAGAGAGGTTTTGATATGTCTGTATTAATGAGACATTTATCATCTCCTTCATGCAAAGCCTGAAATCAGCCATGCAAAGCCCAGCAACAGCCTGAAAGCAGCCACCCCCTGTCCAAGAACGCTACTCAGCATAGGCAGGGAGAATATACAGTGATGTAACAAAGTGGGTGTGTCTTCAGAAGGCTCAGCTAAAGTCTTCACTGATGCTATCTGAACTAACATAGCTGGTTTTAATCACTTCAAGTTTTTTTTATTTGGAGGAAACAAAACACAAATCAAGCCAGAACACTAATCTTCAGCAGGAAACTATGTTTTAAGTTTAAAGCTCACCATTTTTGCCATAGTTGTGTCTAAAAAATAAACTAACCACTGGTTTTGAAAAACAATAATTAAAAATGCATTTTCCCCTACTGTCCCATAATTACAAATAGTTGAAGGGATTTTGCTTAAAGAAAGGGATTAGCACTTTCTGGAAGAAAGCATATGGAATGTGTCTCTCAGTCCTAAATTTCCAGGAATTACAATGGCAATTGTTTGCCACTTTAGGCTACAATTCAGGGGAGTCTCCCTCTATTGAGGAAAAGCGCTTAATTGCTTGCTTAATTTTAATTACATGTTTAAGTCCGACTGAAGTCAATGAGATTTAACTTCTGAATAGGGAAGGATTTATAGCATGTGCTTATTAGATAAGGCCCCCATTCAAGAAAGCATTTAAGTACATGCTTTAACACACACTGACACAAACAGATGTGACTATTAAATTGTAATTGTTAGCCTACACATGCGGACACACACACACTTACACAAAGTCTATAAGTTTATTCTTCATTACATAAGCTCTGCAGTGCTAAATAAGTATAATAAGCAGAAAATCATCTAAAGGTTTTCCTGTTAAATTCTAGATTAGTAGCCAAGGGTCAACTTTCTAAAACTCTTGTTTCTTTTATCCTTATCAAGAGTAAATCATGGCCACACTATTTATCTGCCTTGGAGCTACAAAAACTAGCAGCTCACTCCCTCTGTCCTGTCACTCCTGATCCTAACCTCCTAGTTGGCAAAAAATGTGCCCATTTAGTGCTATCAAATGCAAAGAATCAATATGCTGGAAGACACAAAGTAACATTTTGAGCCACCAGTCCATAGTAGCCTGAGATCACTTTTATTTTTTTCCTCTTTGTTTTGCTCTGTTTTTCCCTACTGTCTTATCTGGAAGTCATTGGATAGAAGCCATCTTGCAATCAAATGAAATCAACATGGTTTACTACTAAACTGTTCAAAATAGGAAAGAAAATATCAGGCAAGAGTTTCTTTTGAAATATACTAGCAACCAATTTATTCTGCACAGTAGCCCTTTATAACTGCCACATTAACTACAGTGTAATTTTAATTCGCCTAAACACAGTTTCATAGATTTATCAAGAAGAATTACAGCTGATGATTTAACTAGATCAAGGGTTCCCTCAGCATTTGGAAGACTATATGCAAAGATCCATCACATTGCTAATCATTGTTTTATTTACTCCAGACAATCTTGCTCCTACATGTGTACTAAGTATCATGGCCACAATAGCTCTGTAAAACTACAGGCTGTGGATTGCCTTTGTCAATCTTCAGAAAGGCCCCTTCCAGTCAGTGTCTGCATAGCAATCAAAATTCAGGACTTTTCCCCTTCTCCATTTTTAAGAGTACCCTATTCCAATAATCCCCCTCCTCTTCTATGGAGAGTTACTGTAATTAAGTGAGTTAGACCCTTGTACAGTAAGGCAGTGACTCCCAAACTGTTTACTATTACGTTGTTTTTTTCGCAACCCACCCAGCTTCTCCTCTACACCAGGACCACAACCAATAGTGTTTCCCAGCTCACCATTTGGGAAATGCTGCAGCAAGCTACTGAAGTATGTGCTCCCTGATGTCAGTGGGACTGATCATGGGATAAGAATTAGCCACATACATTTGTACATTGCTGAACTGGGACCAGGGATGGCACTATGCATAAGCAGACCAAGCAATTGCTTAGGGTTCCAAGGAGATCCATGGGCTACCTATTCAGTGTTACCCCCAAAACACTATACCTCATTTAATGTAGACTTTTGATTAAGTGTATTAGTGTGTATTGTGTTGGTATATTTTTTGGTTTGTGGATGTAATACAATTCATATTTTTAGGGGATGGGCGAGGGACAAGTCGTCCGTCCCCCCCAATATTCCTGTTTAGGGCTCCCAGTGGGCTAGCATTGCCTCTCACTGGGGCCATGGAGAGGGCCAAGATTTATAGAGGGATGATTAAGGATGTGTGTGTGGCCCCCACGTATGCCAAATACCATCCCTGGAGTGAGCTCCTCTGCCTTCATGAGTAATAGACTAGGCCATCCCAAAGATCAGACAGGCTGGTGTAATGCTGGCACAGAGAGAAGTAAGGAGCTTCTGCACCCTTTACTGCTGCATACTCCTGGGGCAGGATATGGCTCTTCATTGTATTTACCTTTTTGCTTAAGAATAAAACCTTAGAAAATTAGGCAATCATACCCTAATTCAACTGTCATTAAAGTGACGGACACCCAGAGAGCACAGCTTTCTCACTTCCCCAAGACTGATCCAGTGATGTCTGTTAGTATCTTAATAATCAACAAAATTCAGAACCTTCAAAAATTCACTGTACTTAGCATTTAGTACTGATGATAAAAAGTAAGTTGCCAGCAGTTTTCAGCACTTAATGTTATAGTGCACGAATAAATGAATTCAATCTAAATGTCTAAGGACAACTACAAGATCAGAGAATTTAAATAATAAATTAAATGCTATCAATTTTTGCCATACATTTTAGATTATGGATGTGTCATTTTCTTGTATGGTTGTAAATGCTGTCAAAATGGAACATTAGAACTATGCATTATATTCCATTTGTGAAGAAGTAAAATTCTCCCATATGATCTTCACTGCAGGACTTTCTTACATTTTCTATATTTGTTCCAAATACAGAATCTCTATTGATGTCAACAAAAATTCTCTATGTGAAGAGTATAGAACAGGACCTGCTTTGATTAGGAAAAGAAAATGATATTCTATATTTCAGCATGATTTCCCTGGGTTTTCACTGGCAGACGTTTTTGTATTAATTTAGTTTGTTTTCAATTACATCTTATGTTGTCATTGTTAGCCCTGGTCTACACTGGGACTTTAGGTCGAATTTAGCAACGTTAAATCGATTTAAACCTGCACCCGTCCACACAGTGAAGCCCTTTATTTCGACTTAAAGGGCTCTTAAAATCGATTTCCTTACTCCACCCCTGACAAGTGGATTAGCGCTTAAATCGACGTTCCCAGCTCGAATTTGGGGTACTGTGGACACAATTCGATGGTATTGGCCTCCGGGAGCTATCCCAGAGTGCTCCATTCTGACCGCTCTGGACAGCACTCTCAACTCAGATGCACTGGCCAGGTAGACAGGAAAAGAACCGCGAACTTTTGAATCTCATTTCCTGTTTGGCCAGCGTGGCAAGCTGCAGGTGACCATGCAGAGCTCATCAGCACAGGTGACCATGATGGAGTCCCAGAATCGCAAAAGAGCTCCAGCATGGACCGAACGGGAGGTACGGGATCTGATCGCTGTTTGGGGAGAGGAATCCGTGCTATCAGAACTCCGTTCCAGTTTTCAAAATGCCAAAACCTTTGTCAAAATCTCCCAGGGCATGAAGGACAGAGGCCATAACAGGGACCCGAAGCAGTGCCGCGTGAAACTGAAGGAGCTGAGGCAAGCCTACCAGAAAACCAGAGAGGCGAACAGCCGCTCTGGGTCAGAGCCCCAAACATGCCGCTTCTATGATGAGCTGCATGCCATTTTAGGGGGTTCAGCCACCACTACCCCAGCCGTGTTGTTTGACTCCTTCAATGGAGATGGAGGCAATACGGAAGCAGGTTTTGGGGACGAAGAAGATGAGGAGGAGGAGGAGGTTGTAGATAGCTCACAGCAAGCAAGCGGAGAAACCGGTTTTCCCGACAGCCAGGAACTGTTTCTCACCCTAGACCTGGAGCCAGTACCCCCCGAACCCACCCAAGGCTGCCTCCTGGACCCAGCAGGCGGAGAAGGGACCTCTGGTGAGTGTACCTTTTAAAATGCTATACATGCTTTAAAAGCAAGCATGTGAAAGGATTACTTTGCCCTGGCATTTGCGGTTCTCCTAGATGTAGTCCTAAAGCCTTTGCAAAAGGTTTCTGGGGAGGGCAGCCTTATTTCGTCCTTCATGGTAGGACACTTTATCACTCCAGGCCAGTAACACATACTCGGGAATCACTGTAGAACAAAGCATTGCAGTGTATGTTTGCTGGCATTCAACCAAAATCCGTTCTTTCTCTCTCTGTGTTATCCTCAGGAGAGTGAGATATAATTCATGGTCACCTGGTTGAAATAGGGTGCTTTTCTTCAGGGACACTCAGTATAGCCCATTCCTGCTGGGCTGTTTGCCTGTGGCTGAACAGAAATGTTCCCCGCTGTTAGCCACAGGGAGGGGGGAAGGTTGAGGGGGTAGTCACGCGGTGGGAGGAGGCAAAATGCGACCTTGTAACGAAAGCACATGTGCTATGTATGTAATGTTAACAGCAAGGTTTACCCTGAAAGAGTGTAGCGACTGTTTTATAAAATGTGTCTTTTTAAATACCGCTGTCCCTTTTTTTTTCTCCACCAGCTGGATGTGTTTCAATGATCACAGGATCTTCTCCTTCCCAGAGGCTAGTGAAGCTTAGAAAGAAAAAAAAACGCACTCGAGATGAAATGTTCTCCGAGCTAATGCTGTCCTCCCACACTGACAGAGCACAGACGAATGCGTGGAGGCAAATAATGTCAGAGTGCAGGAAAGCACAAAATGACCGGGAGGAGAGGTGGAGGGCTGAAGAGAGTAAGTGGCGGGCTGAAGACAGGGCTGAAGCTCAAATGTGGCGGCAGCGTGATGAGAGGAGGCAGGATTCAATGCTGAGGCTGCTGCAGGACCAAACAAGAATGCTCCAGTGTATGGTTGAGCTGCAGCAAAGGCAGCTGGAGCACAGACTGCCACTGCTGCCCCTCTGTAACCAACCGCCCTCCTCCCCAAGTTCCATAGCCTCCACACCCAGACGCCCAAGAACGCGGTGGGGGGGCCTCCGGCCAACCAGCCACTCCACCACAGAGGATTGCCCCAAAAAAAGAAGGCTGTCATTCAATAAATTTTAAAGTTGTAAACTTTTAAAGTGCTGTGCTTAAAGTGCTGTGTGGCATTTTCCTTCCCTCCTCCACCACCCCTCCTGGGATACCTTGGTAGTCATCTCCCTATTTGTGTGATGAATGAATAACGAATGCATGACTGTGAATCAGCAATGACTTTATTGCCTCTGCAAGCGGTGATTAAAGGGAGGAGGGGAGGGTGGTTAGCTTACAGGGAAGTAGAGTGAACCAAGGGGCGGGGGGTTTCATCAAGGAGAAACAAACAGAACTTTCACACTGTAGCCTGGCCAGTCATGAAACTGGTTTTCAAAGCTTCTCTGATGCGTACCGCGCCCTCCTGAGCTCTTCTAACCGCCCTGGTGTCTGGCTGCGCGTAACCAGCAGCCAGGCGATTTGCCTCAATCTCCCACCCCGCCATAAACGTCTCCCCCTTACTCTCACAGATATTGTGGAGCACACAGCAAGCAGTAATAACAGTGGGAATATTGGTTTCGCTGAGGTCTAAGCGAGTCAATAAACTGCGCCAGCGCGCCTTTAAACGTCCAAATGCACATTCTACCACCATTCTGCACTTGCTCAGCCTGTAGTTGAACAGCTCCTGACCACTGTCCAGGCTGCCTGTGTACGGCTTCATGAGCCATGGCATTAAGGGGTAGGCTGGGTCCCCAAGGATACATATAGGCATTTCAACATCCCCAACAGTTATTTTCTGGTCTGGGAAGAAAGTCCCTTCCTGCAGCTTTTGAAACAGACCAGAGTTCCTGAAGATGCGAGCGTCATGTACCTTTCCCGGCCATCCCACGTTGATGTTGGTGAAACGTCCCTTGTGATCCACCAGTGTTTGCAGCACTATTGAAAAGTACCCCTTGCGGTTTATGTACTCGGCGGCTTGGTGCTCCGGTGCCAAGATAGGGATATGGGTTCCGTCTATAGCCCCACCACAGTTAGGGAATCCCATTGCAGCAAAGCCATCCACTATGACCTGCACATTTCCCAGGGTCACTACCCTTGATATCAGCAGATCTTTGATTGCGTGAGCTACTTGCATCACAGCAGCCCCCACAGTAGATTTGCCCACTCCAAATTGATTCCCAACTGACCGGTAGCTGTCTGGCGTTGCAAGCTTCCACAGGGCTATCGCCACTCGCTTCTCAACTGTGAGGGCTGCTCTCATCCTGGTATTCATGCGCTTCAGGGCAGGGGAAAGCAAGTCACAAAGTTCCATGAAAGTGCCCTTACGCATGCAAAAGTTTCGCAGCCACTGGGAATCGTCCCAGACCTGCAACACTATGCGGTCCCACCAGTCTGTGCTTGTTTCCCGAGCCCAGAATCGGCATTCCACAGCATGAACCTGCCCCATTAGCACCATGATGCATGCATTGGCAGGGCCCATGCTTTCAGAGAAATCTGTGTCCATGTCCTGATCACTCACGGGACCGCGCTGACGTCGCCTCCTCGCCCGGTATCGCGTTGCCATGTTCTGGTGCTGCATATACTGCTGGATAATGCGTGTGGTGGTTGATGTGCTCCTAATTGCCAAAATGAGCTCAGCGGCCTCCATGCTTGCCTTGGTATGGCGACCGCACAGAAAGAAGGCGCGGAACAATTGTCTGCCGTTGCTCTGACGGAGGGAGGGGTGACTGACGACACGGCTTACAGGGTTGGCTTCAGGGAGCTAAAATCAACAAAGGGTGTGCCTGTACATCAAGGAGTATTTCAGGCAGGACTGCACGGAGGGTTCCAATAAGAAATGGTGCACCAAAGTTATCGTTGTTATTGGAACAAGGAGGTTAGCCTGGCCTCTGATTGATACATGGCTAGATTAACCTCGCTGCGCCTTCTCTGTGACTGACTGCAGTGTGATCTAGACAGGGGAGGAGGAAAATGAGTACAAAACAAATCTGGTCTATTTCTTGTTCTGACCCACTCCATCTATCCTTTACATCTTTGGCTGGCAGCAGACAAAAAAGGCGCGAAATGATTGTCTGCCCTTGCTTTCACGGGGGGAGGGAGGGTGGGAACGGGGTCCTGACGATATGTACCCAGAACCACCCGCGACAATGTTTTAGCCCCATCAGGCATTGGGATATCAACCCAGAATTCCAATGGGCAGCGGAGACTGCGGGAACTGTGGGATAGCTACCCACAGTGCAACGCTCCAGAAGTCGACGCTTGCCTCGGTACTGTGGAAGCGCTCCGCCAAGTTAATGCACTTAATGCACTTAGAGCATTTTCTGTGGGGACACACACACTCGAATATATAAAACCGATTTCAAAAAAACCGACTTCTATAAATTCGACCTAATTTCGTAGTGTAGACATACCCTTAGGGTCCTTATTGACAGAGATGCTCATCATTGCTATGTGAAACAGTTAATGAAACCTAGAGCCATACAAAATTTGAGAGAAACCTAATAAGCCTCATTTTGGGAAGATCATTCTAAATCTTAAAAGGTGAGCCATAATTAAAGGTTCTTAATCCCAAGGTCAAACACTAAGACAGGAATCCGTTAAAGGCCAGCTTCATTTGTTGGGTCTATGCCACAAAGCATGAGATGTTCGAAGGGATTTCCAGGCTGTGGTAATGACCTTCAGGCCAAAAGATCCCATTTAAACATAATACACTTGGGGCCTGTGCAATGAGTGAAGAACCTAGGTAGCGAGGGTGGGAGCACCAGGCAACTGTAAAATGAAGATATTTTGTACATTATACAATAGTCCCTGTTTTGTTAATTATCTGCTAAATAAATAAATGCAACTACATTGCTCTTTTAAAAATTGGAATATAAAAATGTAATAAATAATTGGTGACACCCCCTCAATGTTTCAGGGGAAAGTGAAATAAACCTCAGGTTCCCACCAATATGTCCTTGGGAAAAAAATCCATCCTCTCACATTTACCACTTTTAGCCTATTCATGTGAGCAAACAGATTAACACCGGGGACCGACCGAGCTGCGGTCCTGGGGGCAGCGGGAGCAGCCGCAGGTCAGTGGTTCCCAGCAGCGGACCTCTCAGGACTCCACCCCACACACACACAGCTGGTGCAGCAGGCTCCCCCGACGAAGATTCATTTATGGTATAAGTCATGGACAGGTCATAGGCTGTGCTTTTTTGTTTCTTGCCTGTGATCGTCCATGACTTTTACTAAAAATACCTCTGATTAAACCATACCCTTACCTATAATACTGTTGGTATCCAAATAATTCTACTACTTTTTGTCACTGTTGTTCTTGAATCCCTGTAAGGTGGAGTCTTCCCAGTACGCCTGGAAATGGAGAATGCCAACATGGAGGACCAACTTTTGCCCTTGGATGCATGCACAGATGGCAACAGGAGCAACCTACCAGCAACTGAGGAGGAAAGATTAACCTTATTGACTATCTCAAACCCCATAAAAGCCAGGAAATTCAGTATAAAAGGCTCAAAATCTGTCATTGCCTTACCCTAATTTATCTTGATTGTATATGTTTCCAATCAGTGAGTAAGCTGATATACAGCTGAAGTAATTAAATAATACGATAGAATATGGTAACCTTACCACTGATTTTCTTGCTTATGTCAGATCCTGAAAATCACCTATTTTTTTGTAGTTTTCCTGTTGAAGTATTCCTAAAAAGTACTTTTTTTCAGTCTATTGCTCCATAACACATTGACAGCATGAGAGCTCACATTACTTCAATACCGAGGAACATCTTCTTAAAGATCAGAATCCACGCAAACAGTTATTGAGATTCTTAAGGAGATCATTTACTGAGAGTGGATATCTTAAAAGAAAAGAATTTACAATTTTATTTTCTTTATTTTGCGAGCTCATCAAGAAACAAAACGATAATAAAAAAATCCCTAATGTCTCTGGTGCAATTTATCAAAAGGAGTTTTATAGGACAAAATGTTTTCAGTTTATAATGGGGATAATAAGTGAGGCCGGGTTAGGGCTTTTAGAATCAGGCGATTTCTGTGGAAGCCAGCTAGAAAGAAAGTAGGGATGTTATCATTAGTCTTCTATGAATACCTAATGTTTAAACACTTCTTACTCAATAACTTGTGTTTTATCACCCCGTCACAGCTTAGAAAAGTTTTCCAAAGACTGCAACCGACATGCGTCATTTATTTCAGCTTGACCCAATTAAGGCACAATTACTAGAAAAGCACTCATTTTAAATTATTTACATCTGCATTACAACGATGGGGGAATCTGGAATTCTGTGATAACCTTAGAATATTTTTAAGGGTCTGCAATAGAAAAGTGAAACATTAGTTAAGCAGGCTAGTACATTATCCATTAAATTAAAGAGAATAGAAAAATAATAAACACCTTTATATTGAATTTTCTCCAAATTTCTATTTCTGCTTGTGTGTACATGTTAAAGCCTTTTTTCTTTATTATTACTAATGATAACTTGCACCTGTATATGGTGACACCTTATATTTAAGGATCTTAAATCACTTTACTCACAAAGGGCTCAGTCCTCTGAGGTGGTAGACACTCTGGCCCAAAACTCATTGGCTTCAATACAACTATACACATGCTGAAAACTAAGCACATGCTTACATCCTTTGTGGGACTGAAGCCAGAATGCTCAGCACCTTGCAGGATCAGGCCCAATAGACCCATTTCAACTGCCTGTCAAGTCCATGGGATTTTTGTCACTGACTTCAATGGGGACAGGATTGGGCCCCATGCTGACAAGTTACCCTCGCTGAACATTAATAAAAAAGGAAAATGCATACTTCTAGAGTGAGACACTCACATCACTAGAGAGAAATGAGCTCTGATGTACTTCCGTCGAAGTTTGGAAGAGAGAGAGAAATTTAGAACTGAAAATAAATCCCTACATTAGAATTCCAGTACAGCGTACAATGTAATTAATTATCACCCCCTCACACCTCTGTCTCAAGGTTTCCTTCGCTTGGTGACTCTGCAACCACAACAATTGTTTATGACCATGAGTCTGAAATGCAGCTCGCTCTGATGAATGACGAAAAAACAGCACACCTTCCAACTTAATTATCATCCACGCATTATTTACTAAGTTTGCGTCAGTTATATATACAGTTCCTCTGTAGACACTGAAGGTACATAAGTGGGGTCAACGAGGGCTTCATTTTATGGAAAGGGGTTGCACAGGTGCAACTAAGATTTTGATTTGGCTTAAAGCATCTTAATTACTGGAAGGTGGAAAGAATCCAGTTTGGCTCTCAGAGTGTGCATTGAGGTTGACGTCTTTTCACTTGTAAATTGGGGATGATTGAAATGGAAAGCAATGGGCCAAAAAAAAAAAAAAAAGAAATGGAACCCCACAATGTCATTTTTACAGAGGCACTTTTCACAGCAGAACCACACTGCTGCGAGTCCTCTTTCAGCTGCCTGTTGCTAGCCACTCATTACATTTTTCTTTGTGTTCTAGGGATGAGGCCTCTCACTAATTATTATTTTTTGTATTGTTGTAGTGCCTTGGAGTCCACACATACACACACACACTCCATGCCCCAAAGAGTTCTCTTCCTCTTCATTAAATCCAAGCTGCCCCTTTCTGTGGCATCTCCTCCTCTCTCTGATTCATGCCCTCATCATTCATTTTCCAGGCCTTTTCTTAGCCACTGCCACCATTACTACTCAGCCCCATGTCCCAGCTGATAGAGTTAATTACTGGGCCTGACTGGCAGAGGAAGAATAAGCTTGTTCTCAAACAACAATTTCCCAGCTAGACTTTAAGGGATGCTATAAAGTGAAAAATGCTCCTCCAAAGTTTAGGTTCCATTGGGAATTTTCAAACCACTCGTCCAAATCCATGGAGGTAGAAGACGGCTGAAACTGGCCTGTCATGTCTGAGAGGGTTTGAAGCACCTCAGAATGTTTGTTTTTAGTGCTCTTGTGGATTATTACTTGTAAATGCAGCATGATCCAGTAGATAGAGAATGGGGCTCAGAGCAGTCCTGAGTTTCATATCAAACTCTACCACTGCCGTGCCGTGTGACCATGGACAAGTTATTTAACCTTGCTGGACCTCATTTACTCCATCTATAAAATTGGGATAATGCTATTACTCCCATCTGAATAGTACATTGAGAGCCATGGATCAGAATAGCTATGTAAGGGCTAAGCACTATTTATTGCTATTATTAGAACTGAAAGATCTGCAATGGATCTGCAAATGAAACAATATCTAATTATTTCTTTATATTACCCAGCCAAGATAAACTGAACTTACTTTTGTCAAATTGGAATTAATAACTTACTCTCCCTTACTTATTATTTTCCCCTTTGTTAACCTTTTAACTTTACCTTCCTACACCAAGAAAATTGGCAGTAATGGAGCAAAATATCTGTTTCCAGGGGACATATACAATATGTTTATAAAAGCTACTGAAAGATAAAATATGCAAAAAGTTTAACGTAGGAAGCTAGAGGGCCGTGGACTTGAAGTTCCAATATATCACAGGCTGAAATGTATAACAGGCACTGCAAATGATAACACTTCATTTTGAAAGTTGATATAAATAATTTGCAAGCAACCTGCTGTTCTCATTCTGAGTGGAGATTTTGTGGTGCAAAGTATTAACGTAAAACCCATTCACGATGAGCAGGGGGTGGATCAAACTGCCAATAGCAACAAGTTCATTCAGTAATTTGCTCGTGAAAGACAACGGATGTGGATCCTAAAAGGAGTGGAGACAGTAACAGTTGGAATGAAACATCGGGGAGCTGCCTCCTCCCAACTACCTGTACCTTGGAGAACCAAAAATCTAAGAGCCAGGGGAGTTCTGACTTGTCTTGGACTAGAAAAGTGAGACCCAAGGGTCTGTACTTGTAAAGAATGCTTTGTTTCCTTTTTTATTTAAGAAGTTCGCTTACATTAATGCAGAAGTCATAAATAAGAACGCACAGCGTCAAATGTTTCTGGGCTCACCCATACATACACTCCATTTTTAAAAAAGCAAGATAGTTGCATTTATTTATTTATTTTGCAGACAATTAACAAAACTACTATATAATGCACAAAACATCTTCATTTTACAGTTGTCTGGTCTGCCTAGCCTCGCTACCTAGATTCTTCACTGATTGCACAAGCCCCACGTGTATTATGTTTAAATGGGATCTTTTGGCTTTTTCCATACCTTGGAAATTCCTCTTGACCATCTCATGCTTTTTGGCATAGACCCAACAAGTGAAGCTGGCCTTTAACAGATTCCTGTCTTGGTGTTTGACTTTGGGATTAAGAACCTTTAACTATGGCTCATCTTTTAAGATTTAGAATGATCTTATGATTTAGAAGTCCTCTCGAGGTCCCTTCCAATTCTATGATTCTATGTATATCCAAATAAAATTACTGTTATGCTTAGAGCTTCTGAAAAGTTATTGTTTGAGAGCATAGTCTGAATTCTTCCACTGGTCCTAATTACATCAGAGGCCGAACCTGGCTCTTCAGCAAGATAAGATATACTGAGGAAACCATTAAGCCTATATAAGAAATATTACATTTTGATATATTACATTATTTGCGCAAATTCAGAAAAATTAAATAATTTCACTATTTTTAGAGAAATGTTGTCAACAGTGTGGAAAGTAATGACATCTTGGCTTTCTTTGTGAATGATTAATTAAAAGAAAAAGTTAATCAAGATAAACTTCTGCACCTGCCTAACATAGGACTGAAAGTTTATCATGTCTAAATATGTATCTCATACATTTACTGCAAATTAGTTTTTGAAAGTGAATTTCAAGGTCTAGCGATTCCGAGGTTCACTAACTCAGTTTTCATTAAGTTTTCACAAATGATCTACTGTAGCATTATTCTTTTATAGTGGTGCAGATTTAAGGCCCACTATGAAAAGCAATTATACTGTCAGAAAAGTGTATTTTGACTTATTAAAAAATTGAAAGGTTTCAGAAAACTATTTATTCTGGTGCTCAGTGGGAGTGTATGTTGACAGTGCTCTGGAAGAAAGCATTTTTTCTGCTGCATATCTCTCACCTTCTTCTAATCAGACCTTTTTGCTGAGCACTTGAGAAAGCATCACTTGGTACATATTCACAAATAATTTAAAGTCAACAAACACAGGCTACTTTGTGATTCCAACCCAGAAACGGTCAGTTTTATTTATTTTGCTGGTTTCATTAAATAGTTTGAATCAAGTTATAGCAAGGATGTACATGGATTGGTTAGAAGTACAGTGACTTCATTTTATTATATATTAAAGATGTTTAAAGGAAGGTCAAACAGTCTGATGAGTAGCATGACTCATGTCAAGACGTACTTTCCATCTAAAATTGCGTGGGCCGCTTGTTTTAACTGTACTGCATTAACTCTTTTCTATTACCTCATTATCTACCACGCTGTAGCACAATACTCTAATTATGTCTGAAATCCATTTCAGCAGTAAATGTTCATTTAAAATACCTATAATTCAGAGAATTACCATAATTTCGTCTTCTGTACTAAGGTCTTAAAGTATATCAAAATATGAGCAAATGATCTATACATTTCTCCTGACACTGACCAGCCAGATCTTGGGGACAGGCATGTAGGAGAATATATAGCTATTTGTCAGCTGACTTACTCCTCAGCACAAGTGGGTGGAATAGGGCTAGGAAGGGGCGGAGAATGGGTGGAGCCTTGACTGGCCCCCTACCTCTTATTACATAATGGCCAGAGCACCAGCTCAAGGGGGGAGTATGGGAAAGTACTGTGACTCAGTGGGTCCCTCTCCTTGCGTGGTGCAGCTTTCATCAAAAATTCCTTTGATTTTTTTTTTTTTTTTGGATTTTCATCCAAAAGCTGGCAACTGAAAGCCTAACTTTTTTCCTACCTTGTGAAAATAATGTAATACATTAACATGTAATCTTTTCACAAAAATTGCCATTTCATCAAAAAGCTATTTTCTGCTGGAAAAAAGTTTACATGAAATTTGTTCAACCAGCTATAGCCCTCACGTGATCCCTTCATCAGGGCTGTGTCTAAAGTCACAGGCTAGCCCATCGATTATTACACATATTATTGCAGCTAGACAATTACAACATCACAGTAATTTTGCTATTTTATTTCATAGCAGTGCTAAAATTTTGTTCATCAGTCACACCTAACGTACAGACTAGAGTGAAATTCTGTCAGAATATTAAGGTGGCATGTACGGTATCCACTGGCTCCATCAGATGTTGTTTAAAATGTTGGTGTGTTAGTTTTTTCTTATTATTGACTTCCCTTAATGATATTGACCTTGCAGGTTACAGAGTGCTAATATGCAGGCTATAAAATTCATTCTATACATTACTACCTTTAATCCGAAGGGGTTTAAAGAAGCAACAGAACAAGCTGTTAAATATACAAAAGTGTGACTTGCAAAAGCTTTTGGTGTTGAACAAAAAATGTCAGTAGGATCCAATTCTTTAGTAGATGTTGGTAATTGTTTATTTTCTCTATTTGACTACTAAGGGCCTGATCCTGCATAATGTATGGGAGTACCCTGAAAAGGCTTACCCTAACTCTGCCCCTCCAGGCTCCTCGTACATTTGCCCACTCTCATTGTAGATATAAATAATTTCTCACTGTAACCTGCTATAGCCATTTCTTCAAGAACGGTGGCAAATATCATTTAAAGGCAGCATCATAAACTAAGGGTTTTTTTTCAGCCTCTAAAGAAAATAATTCACTCACTTTGTATCTTCCTGCCTCTGAATCCTGCGTCTTTAAATGACTTAATGGCAAGAACTAGCCTAAATGATCTTTTATCAGATGCCAGCGAGTCAAGCAAAGCTATGGTGTCAGTCACCTTGGAGCAGGCTGGCAGAAATACGATATACTAAATTCTGCCACTGATTTCTTTTGTTTTTGATACCTACATGATTCAAAAAAAAGAGCTCAAGTATCTTCCAGGGCATGTACATTTTCTGATTGTCCCACTAAAAAGAAGACTGAGCAGTGAAGAGAAATAGAGAGAGGGTTTAATTCTACCTGATCTGAAACAGCAGCATGGTGGAAACACATCACCACTGTGCAAGAGAAACCCAGGTTTATAAATGATCCCATAGCTTTGTCCCTACTCCTGACATTTTTTCCAGTTATTTTCCACTTACTCTTTGTTACTCTTCTGGAGGCTACTGAAATAGCAGTAGTGTCTTTAAAAATATTTTTATTTGTTCATGCTATAATAAATCTAGAGCACTGGTTACATGAGCTGGAATCTCAAAAGCAACCAGTAGGGTCATATTCTTTATTTGAAAATAGAAAATGTTTTTATCTTTGGACAGTGGGTATTTTAATACACATAATTGCTGGTAAATAATCATTGAGACAGAAGAGACATGTTAGATCACATGTTCCATCCTCACATGGCAAGTCCCTTACAGCATTTTCCGCATGTCCAGTTGAATTTTAATGAATTCAATGGTGAAGCTTAGACCACTTCTTTGGGAGGTTACTCCACAGTCTGATGAATCATAGAATATCAGGATTGGAAGGGACCTCAGGAGGTCATCTAGTCCAACCCCCTGCTCAAAGCAGGACCAATCCCCAATTTTTGCCCCAAATCCCTAAATGGCCCCCTCAAGGATTGAACTCACAACCCTGAGTTTAGCAGGCCAATGCTCAAACCACTGAGCTATCTCTCCCTCCAACCCCTCCTGATCTCTCATTAGGAAGTTTTTCTAAACAAGATCCTCCCTTAGGACTGTCACTATTCCAGTCGAGCCCCCGGCTTGCAAGGGCCAGCTCCAGGCACCAGCGTTCCAAGCAGGTACTTGGGGCGGCAGTTAGAAAGGGGTGGCAGTTCCTCCGGCCGTGGTGGCAATTCGGCCACAGCTTCTCTGTTCCACCTGCCACGGCGGCAAATCGGCGGCAGCCTCTCCCTTTTGCCAGCCGCGACAGCAGTTTTTTTCACTGCTTGGGGCAGCAAAAACTGTAGAGCCGGCCCTGCCTCTTGGCCACGCACCAGACTGCTGTGAGGGGATACAGCTGCTGAATCCCCAAGTGTTTTAAGCCTCTGAAGTTTGAATGGAGTCCAGACACTGCTGTTGTATGAAGGCTCTGGCCATATGCTTAGGATGCAGACCTTCCATCAGGCACTCCCTCCTGGGATCTGTGATCACGTGCCCCCCTGAGAAACCCAGCTTCTAGAACCAGTGCTGACTCCTCAGACCTGCCTGATAGCTTAAACACACCCTCTCTCCCCGAATTACAGCCACGGAGAGTTCTGAGCTCAGTTTACCTCTTCCAAGAGCAAGGGAAATCATATAAAACATACCAGGCAGCCTTTGCATAGGAGTCTAAATCCATTGCTCTATAGTTAATCTACTTAAGCTCTACGCAAAATTTATTTCCCTGCCACAGGTTCCTCACTACTCCAGAGCAATCTTTGGATCAGAATCAATCTTTTTCTTGCGAGATCCTTTTAAACTCTGCTCCACTGCCTCACTCTCATTATCCTGATGCTGGTAACTTTCCATTCCTCCATTTTCCCCGTCCCTGAAGACAAGTAGGAGGAAGTATCTTCTGTCAGGTCTAGCAATTCTCCTTAGCATATCTAATCTCCAGAGAAAAACACAGTGGGCTAAAGTACTCTCCACTGTCCCTCGTTGGGTGGATATATGCTAGGCACTGTCAGCCCATGGTAAATGCACATAAACAGAGGAACATTCTATGAAACAGTAATTTCCATAGCAACAACTTGTGTACAACCTTAAAAGTTTTATTAGTTTCCCCAAATCATCACAAAAACACATTCATAGGATCACAAAATCATAGAAACATAGAACTGGAAGGGACTTCGATAGGTCAGCTAGTCCAGTCCTCTGCAGTAAGGCAAGACTAGGTATTATGTAAACCATGCCTGACAGGTGTCTGACTAACCTGTTCTTAAAAACCTCCAATAACAGAGATTCCATAACCTTCCTAGGTAATTTGTTCCAGTACTTAAACTTACAGTTAGCAATTTTTTCCTAATGTCTAACCTAAATCTCCCTTGATGCAGCTTAAGCTCATTACTTTTTGTCCTGTCCTCAATGGACAAGGAAAATTACTTATTACCCTACTCTTTATACAACATTTTACATACTTGAAGACTGTTATGAATTCCCCCCTCCTCCCGCAAATCTTCTCTTCTTTAGAATCATAGAATATCAGCGTTGGAAGGGACCTCAGGAGGTCATCTAGTCCAACACCCTGCTCAAATCAGGACCAATCCCCAACTAAATCATCCCAGCCAGGGCTTTGTCAAGCCTGATCTCAAAAGCTTCTAAGGAAGGAGATTCCACCACCACCCTAGATAACACATTCCAGTGCTTCACCACCCTCCTAGTGAAAAATTTTTTCCTAATATCCAACCTAAACCTTCCCCACTGCAACTTGAGACCATTACTCCTCGTTCTGTCATCTGCTACCACTGAGAACAGTCGAGATCCATCCTCTTTGGAACCCCCTTTCAGGTAGTTGAAAGCAGCTATCAAATCCCCCCTCATTCTTCTTTTCTGCAAACTAAACAATCCCAGTTCCCTCAGCCTCAACTCATAAGTAATGTGTTCCAGTATAGACTAAATAAATCCAGTTTTTTCACTCTTTCCTCATAGATCATGTTTTCTAGATTTTTAATAGTTTTTGTTGCTCTCCCTCCTGTTATGTATACTCTACTGC
The DNA here is from genome assembly GCF_965140285.1 of Lepidochelys kempii. Taxonomy (NCBI): domain Eukaryota; kingdom Metazoa; phylum Chordata; order Testudines; family Cheloniidae; genus Lepidochelys; species Lepidochelys kempii. Next base: position 99,665,691 of record NC_136387.1, on the reverse strand, counting down.
CAAACTCAAGATATCAAAAATTCATGAGTCAGGACCCCCCCCCATCATAATTGTTGTTTTTTAAAAAAAAGGTCATATTGTACTTTTTCTGTCTGGTTGCTCTGCCCCAGGAGGTGGGCAAGTGGGGCAGGTAGCCAATGAGAGTGAGTTTCCCCCAGGCAAGGCTAAAATTCACTAGATGGCTCAAGCTTCTCATGTGATTTGGGAGACGGGCTCCAGGCCCAACTGAAATTATATCACTCATGGAAAAAATCACAAGAATTGGCAATCCTGAGATGGGAACTCCCAAGTTCAACATGTATTCAAGTAGGAAGTAATTGTGATCTACTGTTATCTAGTGGAATTACTTCCCTTTTTAGGGGACTGCATCAGTTCTGTATTTATTATGAGGTCATGCTAGTAAAATTTTTTGAATGCTTATGAATGTGAGACACTGTTAACACTACCTGAAGCAAAGGAAAGCAAGCAGAAGCTGTAAATTTTCATAGGACAGATGGCATACTTCTATGACTAAGGCACTGGACTGGAAATCTAAAGAGCTAGATTCTATCCCCGGCAATACCACTGAAGTACTGTGTGACTGGGGTCAAGTTTCTTCACCTCTTTCTTTCCCCTGTCTTGCCTGTTTAGACTGTAAGCTCTTAAGGAGGGCGGGGACGGGCTCTGTCTCTCACTACATGTTTGCAAATTGCCTAGCACAGTGGGGTTCTAATCTTGATCTGAGCAACTAAACATCACTGTAATATTACTATTACTAATTATTACCATAATTTTCTATGAAGCTCTCATTCACTCTCCAACACCAGTCTGCAAATGCCAGTCCATATGCAGAGTGGGTGAGATCTCTTTGATTTGATCTCTCTGAAGGAGAGCTCTGTGTAAGCTCAAAAGCTTGTCTCTCTCACCAACAGAAGTTGATCCAATCAAAGATATTACCATGCCCACATTGTCCCTCTGGTATCCTGGGACTGACATGGCTACAACAAGACATCATATTCCATTTGCAGGGCATCTTGACTGAGCTTTTCTGTTTAGTACTGATTTACTATTATACACACTATATTTTGAAGTTCATTGAAAGGGTTAAATTAGTTCCATGGCTAGAGTGAGTGATTTGCTGGCAGTGAATTCATGCAAAGCTAGGGCTGCTGAACTTCAACAGCTGACACTGGCTTCTGCAGGTGCATCATCACAGATGGTTACATGTCATTACTGCCACAGAAGTGCTACTGAATTCACTACAGTTTGCCAGGTTATGCAGAATACTGTATACACAATATGCTAGAGAATTCAACTAGCTCTGGATGCTGTGTATTCTGGATTATCATCAGTACAATGGTATCAGGTATAACATGACTAATAAACAGGTGACCCTAAGGGTACCAATTTAATCTCTATCAATTTCACTCTTTGTTCTACAGATTTCTGGAGACAATGGTCATATGTAAGCAATCATCACCTTCTATTTTAAAGAGGTTCATGGCCTCTTTTGGAAGATGGGCTTCTGTAGGGTCAGGAGTGGAGCTTTGTGATGCTGCACTGGATTGTCACCACTATCTTCCACAGATTTTGTCCTAAAGGAGTGGGTTTTCTGCTCATTTCCTACCCTCCTCAACAAACATCAGATGGCCTGATGTTTGTATAGTCAGCAGATACCTCCTCATTGATTTCAGTTCCTATCAGTTCCTCATGCCTCATTCTAAGAGAGGAATTCTTGATATAGAAATTGCACTCAAGTTAATAACCAATTCAATTTTTTTCCCATGATCCTACTGCTGCCAAATGGATTTTGCTCAGAAGTATTTTAAAACTACAATTCTACTAATGTACCTACTTGATAAATTGCCCATCATGTGTGAGAAAACCAAACAAAGTTATAATAACCTGGATTTCAGAGAATAAAAGTATCAGCAATGGCTCAATTTGCAGTTCATTTTACTTCCACTCAGAGATTTATATGAATTAAAATGGAACACAGACCAAGGACAAAGGAATATCAAGAAAGTCACTCTGTTACTTAACGGTAGCATTAGGATTGGCCACTGACAAATGTGGGCCTCTGGAGGGTAAAGTCTGGTCATTATGCATTTTCCTGAGATAAAGAACCTTTCAGTAATGGGAAAAAATGTCTATATATGCACACCAAAATGTTGAGGTATTATTTTTCCAAAAGGTTGCAAAGAATAAGTAACTACAGGAGAATTATCCACTCTTCGGTAACCTGGCAAAAATACAGAAATTGCATCTTACAGTAAAATTGATACTATGCCAACTGGAATGTGTGGGAGTTAATCAGACTATTATATGGCTGATCATTAATTTACTGATAAAAGCCAAGTAACCTCCAAAAGATGTCCGATTCTGCTCTCTCGGTAACATTCCGGAGGTTGTGTGCAGAGTCCTTACAGGTCTGGGCCTTACATCATTCAGCAAGGACCTTTCCATTTACCAGCAGCAGAATACTTTTCATTGGGGGCTGGAAATCCCGCAGAAACAAATTTCTAAGAGGGAAACACATATAAAGGTATTAGATTTGGAAGGGGCTTTACCCCTAGACACCCAACCATTTTCCCCAGTTCATGAAGGAAAGATGTTGATGGCTCCATAAAGAGGCCTATCCAGTTTTCCTCACCCAGAAATGTGATGGTAATGGTAAGCTGGGGTGAGCCTCAAGACTGTGGGTTAAAGTGGGAAAAATAAGGGTCTGTTAGAGGTGTGCAGACAGTGTTAACAAATAAAACCTGAGACAGGCAAAGAAAACATTGAACAGATATATGCTCAGAACCGAGCAATTTTAAAACAACTATGGATTTTGGTTAGACTGGTCTTGGAGAGAAAGAAACAATGTGTGTGCTCTTTAAGCCCCTGATCCTGCTTGGATCAAATTGACGCCAAAAACTCCCATTACATTAAATGGGAAAAGAACCAGGCTTTACACCAGTCACAATGCAGTGCAAGAACATTGACAGAAGCAGCAACTGCCCCACTGTGAAGGGACATGGCCCCATCCCACTGAGAGCAAGCCTAGCAAGTGTTCCTGCACTCGGGTAGTGACAATTAGGCACACCTGCAGGACATGCTCTAATGGAGAAGGAGAGCTTAAAAAGGTGAAACTGTCTACGGAGCAGGGGGAGGGGAAGTTTCCTCAAGAGGAGTGGCTGTTAGAGAGCCCAGTAGCCAGTAGCTAGGGGAGCCCAGCTCGAGTCAGTGATTAGCCTTCCCTTTCTACCTTTTGTTTAGGGCAGACAGACGCTGATGCCCTGAGAGAGGCTCTGGACTTCTGCTCTCCATCAATGCCATGTAGCTGGACTGGAGGAGCAGTGCCAGAGATTGGAGGCAACTGGGTTCAGAAAGGACCCTGGGAGTGAGCTTAACTCCCACAGGGAACAGTGAGCTTCCCCAGGAGTGCGTGTTGCACAGGGGACCCAGGGACAAGAGATGTAAAGAGACAATGGCAAACCCAGGGCAATCGCTGGCTGACTACACTCACCAGCATCCAAATACATAGAATAATCACTTTGCTGTAAATTATTTGATATCACAGAACTGAAGCAATTGTAATAGAACAGTGTCCAAGGATCAATGTCTCCTGCTCTTAAAAATAAACATCTTGGCTTTACCTTGGAAGTTATTTTCCATAAATGTCACAATTTGCTTTCATATTTATGTGACAGCAGCAGGAGACCATTATCCTATGACAATAAATGTTTAATACCATTGGCATAATGCTTAATTAAAATTGATCCTTTTTACCATCGATTTGTTTGTGTGCCAAGCATACCCTGAAGCAAAACATTTGTGTTAGTTTTGGGGAAAGCAGCGGGGAATAAATCCTTCATTATTTAATTTATGACCAAATCCAAATTTGAACTCAGGCCTCTAAGGCAAAAACAAACATACTCCAAATGAGCATATTATACCTCTATGGCATTTCTATCTCCAGTAGCATATTCTTTTTGCTAGTTCCTTTCACAAATGGTTATACTGATTAAAATTTAATATCTTTGTTCTCAAATCTTTGACTTGTTCTGCATATCTTCACTCTAAGTAATTTCTGTTGCAGGACTACATATTGGTTGCACAGTATTTAACAACAAGAAAACATGAAATACAGTATATGTCCTTATATGGCATGTGCATCATGAATAGTACGAAACAGGTACAGGATGCCTGTATAAATAATACATATCATGAAGGAAGGTCTGGATACCTGCCCCTAATTCACATTGCTGGCAAAAGGCAAAACTGGTTAGGGGATTTCCCAAGAGCCTGACTGAAATTAGATACAACCAGACAACCTGGGGGAAAAGCATCTGAGCTTTGAATGGGGGTACAAAGGGGCATTCATCCCTTGAGCACCTCTGAACAGTGGGGTGCATTACCACATTCCTTTCTGAACCCTGGTATCCCCTGCAGGCTGCCAGCCAACCTTGGTGGGTCTTCAGTGTCCTGGCCCTCTGGCCAAGTCACAAAGTCCGAATGAATCCCTTCCATGATTCGACTTTATCAAAACACTTTGTTCCAGCCTTACCGGAATGAAATGTTCAGATATTTCATTTAGAAGAAACATTTTGTTAAGAATTTTATATTATGTTATTAATATAAAATAAAAGATTCAAAGTCAAAACCAAAACATTTTGATGGAACCACAACGATTTTTAATATTTCAGAAGAAATTTAAAATTCTGAAATTTCTCGAATATAGAAAGTCTGGTTTCCACACAGCTGTAAGGTTGTGTGAGAGAGGAGCTTACATTTCTCTATGGACAGCAAGTGATACTGACAGGCTGACCAGGTGATCAGAGAAACGGGATTGATTTCAGAGCATGTTAGCTATTCACTTTTGGTTTTTTCTTCGTCTTCTTCTTCTTCTTCTTTTTTTGCTCTGTGACTAAGCTGGGAATGCCGTACGCGGTTTAGTTTATGAGAAATATAAATCTATATATGTTAAGCAAACAGCTTCATTTCTTTTTATTCTATTTAACTTTCTGTTTTTAATAAATCTTTGTTTTGCCAGATCTGCTGCATTTGGTAATTTCATGCAAACATCCCCAAAGAGAAGAGAACCCAGTAACTTTTAAGGATCCAGGATCCAGTACCAGGTGCTTCAGAAATAGATGTAAGAATCCCACAAAAGGTAGATGTGGAATAATCTGTCCCACACATTAGGTATCCTCCTGATCTCTGATTGTCAGAGACTGGCTTAAGCCCTGAAGCTTGAGGTTTAATATTCCTTCCCAAATTTTTGTTATCATTATGATAACTAATATTATTGTTATCCATATAAATATTCAATCTGTTTCTGAATTCTGCAAAGTTCTTGACCTCAATGACTTCCTGTGGCAATGAGTTCCATAGACTAATTATATGTTGTGTGAACAAGTATTTCCTTTTATCTTTTTGAATTTTCACCTTTCAATTTAATTGAATGTCCCCTATTTCTGTGTTATGAGACAGGGAAAACAGAAGCTTCCAATCTAGCCATTTCTACACCATTTATTATTTCATATGCTTTTATCATGCCCCTTCTTGTCTTCTGTTGAAGGTAAATAATCACAATCTTTTCAATTTCTCTTTATATGAGATTTATAGTAGCATTTACTTCTTTCCTTTGGGATAGTAGCAGATGCACTTGCACCAGGCACCATTTTAGTAAGGACTAAGCCTGGCAGAGATCCTTAGAAAGGAACACTATGGCCCTTTCAAGGGGATGGGCAACATCACTTAATGTGGAACTGCACACAAGTTTGGAATCAGGTCATGTGGTCAAAATATCTCAACCTTCTGATAGGAAAAAAATGATGTTCAGTACTCCTGATGGCAAAAGAAAGTCTGTCTGGAGAAAGAACTGAAGTATTTGATTTGCCAAGATATATAATACCTCTAATAATCAGCAGAGAGGAACAAAAACTCTCAGATGTTGCACTAAAAGACTTTGGCTTGCTCTATACACAATGGTACCAGAGCTTGGCTGCTGCATTAAAGTAGCCCAGTGTAGGACTTCTGCTTTATGTCAGAACTACATACTCACAAGAATCTATTAGCACAATATACATGTACTCTATGAGCACATATGAGAGAGGAAATCAAGTCTATTTTTGCAGATTCAAGAGGTTCAGATAACCAGTCAGATGTCTGACTATTTATCCAAAAAAAGAAACCCAAGAGTAAAGGTCTATGTATTCAAATGTGTCCACTATTTTTGGATGCCTCACCTTTTAGATGCCAAATTTCTGATAGCTATCTCCTGATTTTTTGAAAATGCTGAACATCTGCAGTGTTCACTGAAGTCAACAGGAATTGAGGGTCCTCAGAACCTTTGCCAGTCAGGCTGTAGGAGTCTTGGGTTGGCTACCCAGAAACTGAGGCACCCAAATTAATTGGCACTTTTGAAAATTTGGCACTTCATCTCTTCAGGTTTGCCCATCACCAGCAAAAAAATAATGCATACCTGCTCTTAGCTAGGTCTTTATTGTAGTGAAATATCATTTGTTCAACTCTTCATGACACTGATATAAGAAAAATCAATCACACACACAGGCAAGCCCAGAGAGTCATATTAAGGGCCCAGTCCTACTCCCTGTGAAGAAAATGGCAAAATCCCATTCACTTCAGTGGTGCAGGATCTGGCCTTTAATCTTTACTCAGGTGACACTCCCATTGGTTTCAACTGGAATTTTGCCTGAGCAAAGATTGATTAAAAAATAAGTAATTCCACCAGGATTTGTCTTCCATGAGTAAAGAGTTAAAAAGTAACATTTACAAAGAGGTGTTCGATAAATTACATGCAAAATTCTTATAGACGCACAGGATTTAATAATAGTACTTTGCAAAGGTACAACTGCCAAACATGACTGATATTCATGACCACACAAGCAGTTATTTTACATGTAGAGTCTTAATTTAACCTCAGTGATGGAAATATGTAGTTCCTGCCATACAATTACAGACCTCTGACTAATCAATAATAATAGAGAATACTGAAAAATAGTAGGCACAAATGCTGGGTTTCTTAATTTTTTTTTTTAGTGATTTAGTTGAGTGGGAGAGCGAAGATGTGATAGATAGGGAAGGCAAAAGTCATTTGTTTATATTATAGTCATGCAATGCCAAACTAGGTGCTTGCTCTTTGTCATCCCATTTCTTTTTCGCAATAAACAGAAAACACACTGAGGTAAATTTATTTGTTTATTAGCAATGTAATAGGTTGGTCTGAAAGGTACTCTAAACCCACCATTCTTCTTTTAAAATATCAACTGGCAGTAAAATGCATGCACCTTTGCCCTTATAGCAAAATTATTTGTCTCCTAAATTATCCACACTATTTTTTTCAAAGAACAGAAGCAGGCAGTAAAAAATTATATGTATAATTGGTCAAATCTTGAAGGTATTTATGGTATTATTATATCTAAATCTGTCATTCTCCTGTTAGTGTAAAAATAAATTCACTCTTAAGTAGAAAATTGATAAGGCCTATTTAAGTAGGACTATATATTATTCATTATTGACAGTCTCTCCCTTCTGAGTTTGTTTTCAAAAGGATATTTGAACAGTGTGCTTAGCAAATTTTAAATGTAAGCTATGTTGCCATTTACTGACTCCAGTTAGACTTACTATTCCTAATAATTTCGAGCCTATCTGTAACTTGGCCTATGTACCTGTGCTGGAGATTAACAGGCATGAGGCCTTCCCCTGCTCCCATGCAAGACTTTCCTGCATCACCACTCAGTGCGCCAAGGTGAGAGCAGGCTCAGTGAGACCTCTAATTTCTGCTCAGCTGCCTGCTCATGGTTAGATGGGGAGTGGGAAAGTGGGCATACCTGAGCTCTGGAGGTAGAGGGTTGCCGGTCAAGTCAATAACCGCTCTGGGGTGTTCCTGTGGCAGCACAGGTACATTCCACCCATTCCTCGGGGTGAGGCATAAAATCTTAATCTTGCCCAAAGAGTTGAGGAGATTGTTGGAAATGAGAGGGGGAGCAGAAGCAAATGAGAACAAAGAGGTAGATAGGGGTGAGATTATGAGGAGCTCTGCAGGTGATAAAACAAGGAGTTTGACTTGGATGGGATAAAAGACAAGAAGTCAGTGCTGGAACTGAAGGAGGGGGCAATGGCATGGTCTCAGCTCGAGGACGGGAAGAAGATTACAGCACCAGCATTGTGGAAGGAGTTCTTCATGCTGACACATTTCAGAACATTTGGTCAAAAGCCAAGAAGCGGCAAAGACCAGGAACTTGTCTGTGTTCTCCCACTCCCACTGTGTCTCATCCATCTTTGTGCTGCAATGCCAAGAAAAGCCGAGTGCCACACAGTCAGATTTTGAGCTGCTGGTACATCCATAAGGGAAGCTGGTCTCACTGTTGCCAGCTTGGACTCCTCTCCCTTCTCACTGACTAATGTAGTGGAAATGCTGCTCCACCTCTCTGACTCTCATACTAGGCCAGAACTCAGCTTTGGCAGCAAACACTGAAGAAAAATGTCTTGGCTAACATTAGCAAAAACAAGTTTCCTGGAGAGACATCGTTAGCCCATTGAATTAGTAGTAGATGTAGAAAATCTTCCAACAGCTTTCTCTCCCACTCCCACACCCCCACACATGGAATGGAGAACATTCTTCTGTATATTTTTACTGGCTTGCCAACCTGCTAAGTCTTCTTTTCCATAAGATGAACAACACAGAGTATGTCACATTCGTCCAGCTTTCTCCTTCCCTGGGGTTGAACAACCTGCATTTCTGACAAGAAAGCCACCACACAAAGTGGATCTGATGTTAAAGCACGTCATAATATGGGAAAACTAATCAAAAATTGGTTTCCAGGATTTAGACCATTTTAGACAATAGGAGAGTTTGCCACTAACTTTAAATGACATTAAGAAGCCCTTTTAACTTCGTATGTAATTTAAAATAGTACTGTAACTTGTGCAATAATGCACGTGTAAACTGGGCTGTCAGAATGGGTTGGATTACGAAGAGCTGCCAGATGAACTGCTCCTTCTAAGCGACCATCCGTTGTGTTCGTTGAGTCAGTTGCCCTTTCTTAACCAGTCTTGAGGGCAGGCCAATCTTACCAGCATGAAGGAACCATCTGCGTAGACATGGTTAGCTTCTTCTACAGAACTGTGTTCCTTGCTGTGCCCCAACAAAGATCCTATGGATGCCCCTCCATAGGGCCAAAGATCTGTAGCAATGGTGGAGGACCAGAGTCATGAATGGGCCATGCACTGTCCTTCCATGTAGAAGAACTGGCAGACAAATAATGTAGAATGGGAGCTCATTAACTCATCTGTAGACACCTTGTAATGGGAAAAAACCCTTGAGGCAGGGATAGCTGAGGGCAGTCCAAGCTCATAAATCCACAATAGTCCCAGTGTTAGGGAACTGGTAGAGCTACAAGGGGCCCTGGAGTTAAGTATGGAGGCACAGAGCTTCCATGCAGTATCCAATGGATACTGGCAGATCCACAGTGTCTGGGGACAAAACCAAAGTCCTTCTGTAGAGCACTATCTTCTTCACTGTGTCTGCAATGGAATGATTCAGAAACATTCCACAAGGGGGACTGACAATATATTTCAGCCCCAGGCTCCATATATCCTACCAGGCCTTACTCAATAGTCAAGATCATTTGAATTAATGTTCAGAGAAATTTTTGAAAAGACATTGTATCAAATACTTTAATAAAATCCAGATCTAATTCATCTCCCATTTTCCTTTTCTCCACTTTTCTACACCTTCAGGTAGAAAAAAACCTATATAACCTTTCTCAGTGAACTCATTAAATATATGGTGTTGGACTGTCCCCATGCCACTTCTATTGCTTTTGTTTATTTTGGTTCTGGTTAGGCATACTGGTTGAATTCTTCACTGATTTAGAGTGCATGAACTCCCCTGTTGCTCAAGGTGTCAATCAGTACAGAATTTGGCCATATTTGCATCAGTCCTATTATCGGATTCTTACATGTGATGCCATTTGAGCACAATAGCAGGAGCCAGTGAGAGTCAGTATGGCACACAGGGTGTGAACACTTGCAGTGGCCTGTAAGCAAGTTTAAAAATAAAGCTTCTTTTTAAAATGTCTTCTGAACTTCTAGCACCAGCCAAAATGTGGTGCCACTGAATTTAAAAAGCAAAGTCTGTCAGTACCTTCCAATGAATCAGAGCGCTGTACTTAGGAGTCCTTGTACAATGAAATTCATCATTTAAAGTTCACTTTTTCTTCCCCTCTCCACCCTCAAAAACCCCACGAAAATTTAAAAAACCAAACCAAACCAAAATAAAAAATACAACAGTTAAAGTGGATAACAGATACAGGAATGAAAAAACTTCCTATAAACTGAGAGTTGACATGACCTATATGTCTTTAAATGCGGGTGCTCATAGCTCTGTTTCAAACCTGTTCAATATTGGGTAGGCTTTTACTGGGACAAATGAGGCTGCTGCAAGTTTTTACCAAGTTATAAAATTTTCAGCATCACAATAAATTGTGAGACAAGGAGGAGAGAGATGCAATTTAACAAAGAACCCATAACTTTTCATTGAAGGAATGCTCAGTCGTGGGACAAGGCAGTAAGAGTGAGAGGTATGGTGAACATCACCAATATTTTATCCGCTTCTTTCTGGGTTGTCCTTGGAGGTTGGTCCATAATTTACTTACCCAAGGGAAATTGAGCACAAGTGCTGCAATTTTTCCTTTCATGTTGATGATGAACTAAAATAGCCCCAGAAAAAAAAATCTGGGGAGATTATTTATACAGCACAGCATGTATTATTTTTACCTTCAGAGGATCACATTTTGGTAGTACACACACACACACACACGGCCAGTATGATCAATGGTAGGGGTCAATAATCCCATTTCAGAAGCAATCCTACTTCAGAGTGAAATGAAACAGAGTAAAGTCTAAAGTAATAGAATATGACAGAGCCACATTCACTGCCCCATCCTCCACATGTGAAAAGAAATACATTTCTACATGAGGAAATCCTAGCTGGCAAGTCAGATCTAGTCACACAGTAAACAAGACCGCACATAAGTAATGGATGACTCCCACATTTAGAATTTTCCTTTTTCAATTCACTTTAATAGGTTATTGGAAGTTCTGACTTTTTGTTGAACTAAAATCTGAACGATTAACCTTCAGGTTTCTTTGCAAACAAATGGTGCATCTCATTAGTTCAGTATTAATCAAATAATTTATTCTCTCTTATATACTTTGTAAAAGCAGCAATATTGCAACGACTACATGTATTGTACATCGGTTAACTCAGTAAATAATCTATAAGCAAACACAGTACCTTTAGAATTACAATTGCGAACACATGTTATTGGTGATTGCCAGCTGACGTCTTTGATCTGTGGAGAATCACAGACCTCTTTGGAAATGATGGGAAGGGTAGCTTCCCTTCATTTTGGCTAAATGGAAGAATAATTAAGCTCCTTAATGAGAGTAAGAGTTCTTTGGCTTCACTGAGCTTTTCAATCAGGCCCCCTAATCTCGCTGTGCCTCAGTTCCCTATCTGTAATCCTTCCCTAATTCACTATTTGTGAAGATAAATTCAGGAACAATTTGATGCAATAGGATACTATGGTGATGGGAGCAATGTAAGGACCCAGACAGACAGATTCTGATTGGAGCTTTCGGGTGGCTACTGTAATACAAATGTTTAATAATAATGTATAGCAGTGGCTACAGAGAAGCAGAGTGAAGGGAGAAACTGCATTCTTCTCATTCTTGACCTGCATCACTCTTGCTTTTCTAGGTCTGGGTCTCTCCTAAAATCACAATACTAGCTGGGCCAATCTGTGGGATAATTTTGTGATAGAGAAGAACCGACAAACTGGAATAAGACAAACCAACACATTTTCTTTGGTGACTGAAACAGAATTTGACCCTACCTATCCAATGATCCAGAGTTAATGCACTAAAGTCTGAAGGACTAAAAAGGCTAATGCATTAAAGTCTGAAGCGCTTCATTACCTATCACCGCCTCATATGCCACTTTCTGTAATTGGCACACCAGCCATCAATCCCAGGGAAAACAATGGAACAGTTGATATGGGATTCAATTGATAAAGGATCAAAGGATAGGAATATAATTAATGCTAGTCAACGTGGTTTTTATGGAAAACAGTTTTTGTCAAACAAACCTGATTTCATTCTTTGATGAGATTAGAAGCTTGGTTGATAAAGGTAACTGCATAGATGCAATAGACTTTTGCAAGATGTGACTATTTGGAGAAATTAGTCTATACAGAACCTATGAATTCTAGTTTGATTTTTATGAACTGCCTGTATTCTTGTAGTTGTATCTTATATCTGTCTTGTATTGTGTACTGCACCCTGCTCCTTGTGCTATGGAGCATGGGAATGGTGCCTACAAGGTTGTCTTTGAAAGCAACAGTCGTTAAGGGCTATCAACTAGTGAATGGACCTGGCCCAAGCAGAACAATGGGATGGCTGAAGTGAGGGGGAGTGAAAGGCAGTCTTCTCCAGTTTCCTTGATGGTGGCTAGGGTCTGGAGCAGTGGAATTTTCTCAGTTAGCAGAACAGAAGAACCAGGTGTTAGGGGTAAGATTTATCAACTAGAAGCACTCACACAGCAAGAGAGAGGAAGTATAGAGCAGAGGCCCAGAACAACAGGGACATGCTTTTGTACCTCCAAGTCATCCATGAAAATGTTGACTACTGTCAGGCATAGTAGCAATCCCTGCAGAACACCACAAGAAACACCCCCCAGGGAATAAGTAACTTCCTGGGGAGAGAATCCTGGATACTAAAGAGCTCTAATCTAGCAGAGAAAGGCATATTAAGAACATGTCAAGGCATATCAGATGCAAGCTAAAGCCAGACAAATTCAAACGAGAAATTAGGCACAATTTATTTATTTTAACAGTGGCGCAAATTATCAAGGGAAATTCTGGATTCTCCAAGTCTTGATATCTTCAGACCAACCCCGGATGCCTTTCTGGGAGATATGCTTTAGTCATAGGGGTAACTGGGTGAAATGTGTAGTTCAGGAGGTCAGACATGATATAATTGCCCCCTTCTGGTCTTAAACTTTATGAATATACGAAGTTTAGAAATAAACTTGTATGGACGCTGAATTTGTTCTCCTGTCAGCAGGACAGTCTCTGCATCTAAAGGTTGATATAATTAGTATGTCTCCAAAGAGAAGGTTTCATTCTGCCTGCACTGCACATGCTCTTCTCTTACACTGAATACTTATTTTCCAGTATAATTTATCCCTTAACCTTCCTGGACTCAAACTTACATATTCCCTTCAAAACATCAGAAAATTAAAAGAACAATTTCTCTTAACTTTTTAAAGCTGTGCAACATAAAACAGAATATTACAAGTTCTAACAACTTTAGACTCACCTAAAAAAGCTATGATTTCCCTCTTTGGAATTTCAAGGAAGTCTATGATTTAATTTGTTATTTATTCTGTTAAAGTTCTGGCTGTTTTAAGAGCAAAAGGATTAATGGTTTCAAATTCCAGTGTGTTGACCTTTATTCTACATTAAAATGCTTTTTTTGAGCATTCTACTATGGAACCAGTAAGCCTTTCTCTAATGAAAACTGTAAGGGATAGAACATTTAACTCCCACATGCCCGCAAAGCAAGTTATTCTCTAATAAGAAGAGTTTGAGATATTTTCTCCAAAAATATTAACATTTTGCATACATCACTGTCATGTCAACATCTGGGTGCTGTTCAAATAAAGTGCTAAGCTATATAGGTATAAAGAAATCCAGTGGTCATACTTTCCCACTAATTTATCAATATTACAGTTGATATTGGAGATCTATGTATCACTGGCCAATTTTCATCTGGATTTTACACTTTAGAAATATATAGCACCTTAGAGAGCCCATCAGGGTGGAGGTTGTAGCTATGGAAACCACTCCTTCATTAGGGTGGTTGTAGGGGCCAGCAAAACGTAATAGTGGAAGGGTAGGGGACGTAGTTGATTCAGAACATTCCCTTAGCAACCACCATGGAAGTCCTGACTGCAAACTGAAGCTGCCTTCCACTTGTGGAAAATGTTGGGGGAGGATGGTGGTCATAGCAGCAGCTGTCTTCCCACAGGGTAAATGCTAAGTGGGGCACTGGGGAGCAGACAGTTAAAGCACAGTGAAAAAAGGACACGATAGTTACCTCTGTAATAAGATTACTGGACAGAAATCACCTGCTTCCAAGGATAACCATGATACTACACATAGAAAGATCAGGTTAAAAGAGCAAAAGGAACAGGATTTCGCATACAAGGATACATAGATTACTGATGGGACAGCAAAATAAAGCAGGAGAAGAGGTGGGAATGATTGATTAGGGGTGATACTGAGTGTGTAGGGAGTGCACAATAGATATTTTGGATGACACAGTAGAGACAGTTTGGATAGAAGTTAAGGACAAGAAAGGGAGTTGGGTGATTGCTGGAAGTTGCTGCAGATCTTCAGGGCAGTTACAGAAAGCCAATCAGGACATGTCTTTACAGATAAAAAGGGGTCTGTAAGAAAGCCAGAATGTTGATCACAGTGGATTTTAATTACTCAGGTATTGATTAAAACAACAACTATGCAAAAAGCTAAGTGGGGAACCATTTTTCTAGAGGCAGATTTCAGTTCCTACAGGGTTAGCTGAACAGGCTGCATAGTTAATGGCAATTCAGGATCTAATCAGTACGAAGACGCCACATATTATAAACTAAATAAGATTGAGGTTAAGACACATCTAGGATTTTGTGATAATATCAGTAGATCGGAAATGCTCCTGAGACTCACGAAACAGTGCTCAATTTTCCCTATTATGAAAGCAAAGTTGAAAGGAATGTGAAATTCCCTTTTGAAATTTCATCCGTGTATAATTATTTTTCTTTTGTTTTTAATTTTAAGCCATCATTGGACAGACTAACAGACATTCACTGTGGCTAAGGCTAAACAAAATAAAATCTCTAAAGATCAGAATGGTTAAATAAAGGTGTAGGACCAGGGTTTTCATCTTAATTCCACCAGTATAAATTTTGGTCTTGCTCCCACTGAAGTCAACAGGATTTTTGCAACTGAATTCAATATGAGCAGGATTGGGCTCTAACTGTTTGGGCTCCGATATGTTTAAGTATTGTCCTGAATAAGGATGGACTTAAGTGCTTGCTAAAGTACTTTCCTAAATTTGTCTTTTTGAATTTAAGAGAATAACTGTTGATGTGCATCAGTCTAAATGGAATCAAAATCTGGCACAAAAATTGGGTAAGTAATGAACTAAGTGCTTTCAAAATATAGAGTATTTAGTTCAGTGGATGATTGGGCAGTTAATATATTTACCTTTAAGTAAATTAACAGGCTAATTGAATAATCTTATACAATACTAAATAATAACGAAACATCTGAAACATCACAAGACTGGATATTTCCAGTAATTCCTTCTTCAGCATGTACTGGGAATACTGTAACCACAGTCTATCTTCTGGAAATATTGCTTCCGGTCTATCTATCTATCTATACATCTTATAGGTACTTATATGGCTCCCAGCACTAAGGGTGCTGGAACAATTTTTAGGTCGGGTATGATGGAAACCATAGAAACCATGTGTTTGGTGTTTGTTGTTACTACTTCAAGCCTGAGGGTGTGGGAGCACCCCCAGTACCAGGACCATTGCCCGGCACTGCACTATGTGGGTTTTTCAACTAGAAAGCACACAGACAAAAAAAGTACACATTTTAAAGTTATTCAAACTTTGTTAGCCTTCAGAGTTTCTAGTTCAGTTGCGTTGGAGTGTTGGATAGTAGCCTGGGGTTGGGTCTTATATAAAATGCGACACTCATCATTTCCAGTGAATATCAACTTACTTAGAATGTGTCAGCTATCAAGAATAGTCTTCGTCTTTCGTATATATTCACAACAGACAAATGGAAACAATAACATTGGGTCACTAAAAACTATAATGTAGAACATAAAAATCAGGGTCAGGAAGTGGCACATATGTTAATAGATATATTTTCTCTTTCCAGCAGAGGAGAAGAATATCACAGCAGTATACATTATATCTTTTTGTGGTACTCTAAAATATACAAGAAAATGGGTTATCAGTCAATTTGAGACTCTGGATATGCAAAATACTGTATTGGATCATTCAAATAACTTACACATGCAATGTTTTTGTATCAATGAGGATAGGAATTTGTAAAAAGTCTATACTGCTATTATTGACAGTTCTGGAGTAGTGGGTCAGATTTCCAATGGTACAAAACATAGCACTATTATTCAGAAAACAGCCAAGAGACAAAGGAAGCAGTTAGTATGTAAAATATTAGAAATCATTTTTAATCAAAAGCATAATTTTGAGACAGCTAATAATATAGATGATAATAATAAGGAAGATCTTACCATCTTGGCATTCTCCTAAAATATTTGGATGTATTCCATAGTGTTCAAGCAAAACAAAACTTGATCTTATACATTTCAATTCCTAAAAATATTTTGACGAGGCTTTCTGCACAAAAAATGATTGACCCAGAAGTGTATGCACATAGGAGAGCGTGTTGGACAAAGGTACAAGTTAAAGCAGTTTGTCGAACGGAAAAATGGCTCAGAACTGAGAAACTTCCTTAGCTCAAGGCCATCAATGGCTTACCATAAGGGAGCGTTTTGAAACATCACATTTTCATAAAATGTGGGAATCATTTAGATGAGAACTAAAAGTGTAACATACCTAAATTTACTCATTACAAAGAAATTGGCCATAGGGCAAATAAGGAAAAGCTGCATCAAGTAAAGATTTGGATCTTTTAGGTGACTGGACAGGTAAATGGGAAATTTAATTTACTGATTTATAGACAAACATTAAAAAGACTGTGGGCAATAACAAAAGCTTTAAAGGAGAAAGAGCCATTATGTAGCTGAGTGAATAATAGTAATATTTTGGAATTCCACAGAATCTTTCATCCCAGGACTTAAAATCACTTTGCTAATATTAATTAATTAAATCCAACAACAACCCCCTAGGAGTTAAATATCCCATTTTACATATTGGAGAAGTGTTTTACTAAAAGTCACAAAGCAAGTAAGAGCTGCAAATACAGTTCAGAACTCCTGATTCCCAGGAGTCTAATTGCACACTCTAACCATTCAATAATGCTTTTTCCTTGAATGAAGAATAACTTCAGGAACAGAGCAGACCAGGCAGAAGTAGGTAAGCTGAATTTATCTCCTGCCCCATGAGCAGTGGGAAAAGAAACGGGAGGGGGGGGAAAAACTTAAATAAATAAAAGATAGCTATAAAAAGAGGCCTCTTGAAACTTTAAATTCAAACATAAGAACAATTAAAGAGACTTGAAAGGAGACACAAAATAGAGAAAGCAAGGATGGGAAGGACTCTGCAGAAGGCATGATACACCGTTTTTTCAACCCAAAATGCAAGACAAGGCATGCTTACAATGAATAAAAGTAATGAAGTGTGGCACTAATAAATGTGCTTTTAAAGAAATAACAGTCTTGTGTATGATGTTGAAAATTTAAATTTCTCCTTTTGTGGTTGTTTTAAATTAACATTTTTAAAAAAATGGCAAACCTAAAAAAACCGTGAAAGCCTAATTTAAAAAAAAAAAAATACGCAGGTGCAAAAATGAGGCCACCTGCTGAAAGCATCAAAGTTTAAAGCAAAAATTGAATTCCACTGTGGTTAATTGAGCAATGCTCCTGAAAGAGACAGAGAAAGAATCAATTAGACCAAAAATAAATTAAATACATACTAAAGGAAAGCAAAACAAAAAAATATTCAGCAGAGACACAAAGACCTCAAGGCTGTTCCCTCTCTAAGACATCAGCACTCTCTCTGGGCCTGACTCCTCTCTCACTTACATTGATTGCACACCAGTGCAGCTCCACTGACTTCAACTAAATTGCTCTCAATTGATGTTGGTATAACTGATAGGAGAATGAGGCTCTCTGCTCTTCATTCCTTCTTCCACTCCCATTGCCTCCCCACCAAAGGCTTGTGCTGCCCAGAGCTGTGACTGCTGCTCTTCCAAGCCATCATCTCTGCTTCTGTCCATCAGTACTCAGTGTGGTATAGCAGGAAGTGGTTTGTGGCATTATTTATAGGCGGACACTGGTGAACAATGACTCCCAGGGTATTATGCACATTATCTGCCTACCAGTGGGTGCCACCGACCACAGCAATTATCAGTGGATCCTTCTAGTGTGCTAAAGTGCCTACAAATAGCTGCCAAGCTATACGCTCTCATTTTACCTCATTTTTTCATTAATAGAATTTTTCTCAAACACAAACATTCCTGAACAGTAGGTTAAAACATCATTTGTATCCCTACGTTGTATCCCGTTTCCCACTCAACCCAAATGTTGTGCCGCACAGTCTAGAAATCTAGTTTGAACATGTCTCCAGATTCAGTGTGCAGCAGGCCAAACTGATGAAGCGAAACAGACATGTGGTTAAAGTGTGTTCTTGAATGGGCTATTTCCCGGTGTCTTATCAACTGTTTGAGCACCAGTCTCCTAGAGTGAGCTCACTGCTAGTTAGTTAAGAGATTTTCTTGCTTGCCTCTCCCCCCTAAGGATGGCATGCCTGCGGGTCCATTGATTGGAGACAAAACATGAAAAAGTCTTGGCTAAACGTTTTATGTTTATTTGTTTTCGTTTAAATTTTTTTTGACATTTTACACAGGTTCTCTCACCTCCTCCTCCTCCACCAGCAAAGCAAGGGACTCCATGGAAAATATAAACTTAATAAATCCAAAGGCA
Source organism: Lepidochelys kempii (assembly GCF_965140285.1). Lineage (NCBI taxonomy): Eukaryota > Metazoa > Chordata > Testudines > Cheloniidae > Lepidochelys > Lepidochelys kempii. The sequence goes on along the minus strand of NC_136387.1, from coordinate 99,646,935 downwards.
TTCAACCACTACATTAACTAGACAGGGCAAAGTTCCTTAACAGATCGGTCCCCATGATTTCAGTGAGTTTATAGACATATTAACTTACACAGACACACATTTACAAACATACATTCACAAAGTTACACTCATGGTACTCCAGAGAGACTACTAATGCAATTGAGATATTCTAGATTTATACCAGTGTGAATAAGGGAAAAATTTGGTCCAGAATTTGCCCATATTTTGTCAGAATGCACATGGAAGACAAGCAGCCTGTCAATACATTTTTTAAAACTGCTGCCGTTCATGTATAACATTTCATAGGACTTGCTATAGCCTTGGCAAGGGTTAAATTCAGCTGAACTTTTTGACCCCTTTCTGGCCATTCCTCCAAGCACAGAGTAGCAATGGTATCTAAAAAAGAGCAATGTATATTTAGCCTGCAGTGTTATATAACCTGTCTGTTAACAAATGCAAGATACAAAGTAAAGTCATGTAACCCAATTGAAACATTTCATATAGGAGGTTGATTTCCCTTGGGAACTGAAACATCAAGTAAGAAACTGAACCAGTTAAATATAACCTTTTTAAAGGGCAAAAGAATTCAAAGGTAATCAAGGATTTTTCCCCTCAGAAGGGCATTTATAATTATATTCCACTTTTATTTATAACAAGCCTTTTAATGTTGGTCCTACAAAAGAACTCCAGGCTTGCTTTCTATAACAGGATTCCCTCTCCATGTGTTTTTTATATGCAAAACATCCTTGACACAAACTATACACTGATAGAGGTAGATTCCTTTTAGAACTACAGGTATATTTTCAAAGGGGTTCATGAGGATTTAGCCATGTGTCTTTTATGAATGTTGTGGGAGTCGACATAAGAACATAAGAACGGCCATACTGGGTCAGACCATCCATAGGAAGTCGCCCTAGCAGCTCCACAGCAAAGTAAAGAAATATAAAGGATTGCTAGTTCTTCAAATTAATGAAAAGGCATTTTATTCGAGCACTTCCAAGCAGGCCGACTTCCACTGTGGGCTACAGTGAATGCACCATGTGCAAGCCAAGCATGATGGGGACAGCTATTTTTACCCACAACAGGTGACCTTGTCGAGACAGTAAGAAACTAATACTAGGAGACACTCTAGTCAAAATGCTATAGGTTCCTGATCACAGCTTTAGGATTTCTGACAGGATGTTTTGATAAAATAAATCTATTTTAAAATACTGTAATGAAATACTAACCAGTTTTTGAAGGGCTTTTAAGATGTTCTTTAAGGAGTTTCAGATCAAAGACTCAGTTAATGTAACCTCCATGCGTTAAATATTTAGTACTTATTCAGTCACTTGAGCACTCAGGCATCTTGACATTGCAAAGGAGGGGAATTGAGTTTAAGTCAGCTTTCCACTGTGGGATATTTTCACTTTTTTATGTTAAAGATCCAGACATGCATTTTTAATACAAAGGGGTCTATTCTCTCACTGCTGAGTATGTGCACTGCCCATTAAGAGAGTTATTTATGCACCTGCATAGATGGGAGAATAAACCCCTTAATGTGTCATTTCAGTGGAAACTTTATCATGCTGTGATGAACATCATTACTGAAGCTGCTCATGCAGTCAGTGAGCCCCCTGGTGAGCTACACCAAATACACACAGTTCCATCCTAGATATGCACTAGGCCTCTGTAAACTTTGTTTGCACAGAGCACAGAAACTGGCCAAAGCAAAGTACATTTAGGCACAACATTTTGCTTGGATATTTGGGTTCTTTGCATGCCTCCTCCCCACCCCCAGAACCTCTTTGTTTAGTGTTCCTCTTTCCCAATAGCAGCCCTCTTTTCCAAGCCCTTACCCTTTTGACATCCCCCAATGGCCCCATTCATCCTTCTAGCACCCCCAGGGAAGATAATGTGGGAAATAATATGTAGAACCACATCTGCCCAAGTTTGGGGGACTATATTAAAGCCGGATAGAGACTCCCAAAAGTATCTGAATACCAAAACTTGGGTGAAGTCTGCAAATCTTTTGCACAGAACCACACATATAACTACACAGTACCCATCTAAACAACACAGCATAGGCCTTTGCTTTAATTACCCTCTTTTATTAACCATTAAGACAGGAGTGCCCATGGAACAAGAGCTGCTTAGAAACTAATTTACTGGTGCATAAGGAATTTGCAGAAACTTATGTTGCAATGATGACCCAAAGCTAAAAAGTCCTCCTCTGGCACAATCATGGAGTGTGCTAAATCCCAGATTAAAGAGCTCTTCTGACTCATTACTAGGATTGCAAATTTTGGTTGGACATATTCCTGGAGGTTTCATCACATGACAATCTTTAATTAAAGATTAATCTTTAATTCCTGGAGACTCCAGGACAATCCTGGAGCATTGGCAACCCCACTAAATAGCCAGATAATCAATCCTCCTGCCTCCTCTCAACCCCACAGCCAAATGTCTCTGGCAGTGAGGAACTTTTCTCGCACCACCAATGAAACCAAGCCAATCCATGACTGTCTCTCAGGCCTCATAATCAGTACACTTATAAAGGAGACTTACATTGTACCCACCTTGTCAGAATTGGGACCAGTCTCACAGAGGGTGGTGGAAAAAAAGGACTAAAATAATTTCATATCAACACCTGAGATCCATAGTCCAGCCTCACCTGGCTTCTCTAGGAGACACTATGAAACAGGTTGTAATGAGGCCCGACTTCAAGAAACCAAACACTTGGAACGGTCTTCACTAACTAGCTGTAAGCCTCTCCCTTCTTGGAGAAGATTGTCAAGAAGGTGGTGAGAATCTGATTCCAGCATCACCTAGCCTGTGCAGATATGTTGGACCCCTTCCAGTCTAGCTTCAAGCAGAATGTGGAACCAAAACAGGGCTAATTGCATTGTTGGATGACCTCCTCAGGTGATGGACAGGGATGAGACAATAATGTTATCCACTACAGAATATCAGGGTTGGAAGGGACCTCAGGAGATCATCTAGTCCAACCCCCTGCTCAAAGCAGGACCAATCTCCAATTTTTGCCCCAGATCCCTAAATGGCCCCCTCAAGGATTGAACTCACAACCCTGGGTTTAGCAGGCCATATCTTTGACATTGTTGTTCAAGGGGTGTTGCTGACTCACCTGAGTACCCTGGCAAGAGTCAGTGGAATTGGGCTAAACTGGTTTCTTTCATTCCTTCCACAGGTTCACAAACTGTTGCTCCTGTTCAAGTGCCTTGACATGCAAAGTCCCTTCAAGGCTCAAACTGATTCTATTTCACATCTATGTGCAACCTATAAAGTATATGGGAAATCTTGGGCTGTAGCAAAATACCAAGCTGTATGTTGTCAGCATACTTTCATCTACCACAGACATCATTTTCCCATAGATACATTGTGACGGAAGATGACTGCAGTCCATAGGTAGATCATGTGGCTGAAGCAGATTCCAGCAAAGACTGAAGCAACACTACTTAGAAGCAGTAAACACTCTAAGGAGCTGGTAAGCACCACTACCTCATCATCCATTCATTGCAAATGCCTTCTGGCTGTTAAGACAGTCCAAAGCCGGTGGATCATGCTGCACTCATCGTTGATGCTGAAGAATCAAACAGCAATCACTAAAAACATCATCTTGTGTCTCCTGATAACAAGATGACCGCATCTATTCCTCTGAAAGACCCGATCTCAGAACTTCATATGTTCATCATCTCCATGCAGAGCTATAGAATTTTCTCTTCCTCCACCTAGAGCAGAAAGTCACAAGAAAAGCACAGCTGGGACACAACACAGCAACCTGTCTCTTAAGTGAAGCAAGCTGTGGAAGACATATTACACCAAGATCTACAAACTGCACTGGCTCTCTGTGCACCCCTAGATTCAATTCAAGATTTTCCTGCTGAATTACAAAGCCCTGAATGGACGTCAATGTCAGACACCCCTATCCAGCACGCTACCCTTCTTGAACCTTGATACAGACTCAAGGAACCCTTCTAAACAGCAGACCCAACACTTTAGAAGGAACATTTTCTCAAGGAAGATTTGGAAGAGTCTTGCCCTCCCCAGGGTCCATTCATGCTATAAGAGCCAGCTTTTTGCCATGACATTCCTTAGAGAACTAGAAGAGAAGAAATAGTCTTTGCACTGATGACTACAAAAACATTGATAATGGCTAGGCTGGTAGTGTGCAGAGACCACTGCCTACCATTCCTGACCAATATATCATTGTTTGCTTGTACTCTCTCATCTGTCTACATCCATCTGTTCTCTATTGTGTTAGATCATAAGCTCTTTGGGGCAGGGATCAACCTTTTGTTCTGTTTGTACAGTGCCTAGCACAATGGGGTCCTGGTCCATGACTGGTGCCATTCAGTGCTACAATAATACAAATAAGTAATAATCGAATTCCACTATGCACTCAAAATTAGCAGAAGGCCACATTTTGATCTCTGCTATAGTCACTGTTGCACTTGTATTCCTCTCCTTTGTCCACTCCCGGAGGGCACTGTCAGGTCTCAGATCTCCAGCCGTCACCAGTCTCTGGGTAGGGACCCTTGTCCCACTCCCTTCTGATTTGGGTTTAAAGGCTGCACACAGGTCCCAGCTATACACTGTGATGACCCCGGAAAACCAATCTGCCTAATGGCCAGTATCTGCACTTTGCTTTCTCTCCGAAGACAATGACGGTGTTTTTAACCCACAGCTCTTCCAAAGCAAGAACATTTATTCTTAGGGCAAAAGCATTATGGAGAAAACATATAAATATCAACAAACCTACACGCATGCTAAAAACTTTGGAATGGTCACCCTCAACTCCAGCATAGGGCTTTTGTAAGTGTCAGTCTTTCAAATGTCCCAACTGAGTTTGCTGTCTTGGTTACCAGTTCATGTCAGGTTTCAGATGAAGAACAAGACCCCTTTGGGACAGTCTACCCCTTTATTTATACTGTGTGGGCCTTTAACTCCGGCCTCCTGTAACAGGTAATCATCAGTCAATGGCCCTGTTCTCCAGGAAAAGCTTCAAAAGGCTGGGTTTTTTGCGTAACTGTTTTTTGGGAATTTGCATTAATCACTTCCTGGTGATTCCAGATTCCACAGGAAACCCACCCGCAGTAAGCTGACAAGCTGGGTCTACAATTATAAAGATATAAATGTTTACCCATCCAGTAAAGTATATTTTAGTACAGATAATAATAAGCAGATCTGAGGACAGATTCAGTTCTCCACACAGGACACAGTCCAGAAATGGTCTCTTTTACTTGCAAAGAACATTACAAACATTTTCCATCAATCAGTCAGAGGAACTACTAATAGGGTGAGATGGCCCGGAGTACACAGATAGTATGCTACTGAAAGAGTTCAGCTGTGTCTTGTGATGTCTAAGGCAGAAGAAACAGCTCTTCTGAACATCCACATACATTCCCTACACAATAGATGATTTGATTCCAGGAACCTCCTCAGTTATCTCCTCTCCAATATAAGGCCCAGAAGTTTCAGTATCTGGAGCTCACCAATAAACCATCATGGCACAAGAGACAGTGAGAATGTGATGAGTGACCAGATGACTGAGAGCCCCCACTAATAGATGGTAATAGCTGTCAGCTAACTGTCAGACACCCTAGTTGGAAGGGGACATTAGATATGTCTCAGCATGTGTGAGAAGATGGGTCTCAAAAGCTATGGTGAAATACCCATATCAACACCATAACCAGGTTATGATATAAGCCCTCCATTGAAAAGCATGAGGTGACAGTCAGACCTTCCCATAGAGTCTGATCTGAACATCTGAACTATGCAAACCAGACTCAATGTGGGAACAATCCTCAACCCTCTGGCTAAAAACAGGGAGTTCATCTCTTCCTGGAAGCCAGTAACAAGGAATATTTGACCAACATCAGGCAATGCTCCAGGTTTGTGTGTGATGCTCTGTTCCTACACACAACATTCCCTGCACTTCACACACCGTGTCCAACAAAACAATGGCTGTTTTTCATGTTGCTTTACTTTCACTTATACATATACTCTGTAAATAAACCATTCACATTAATTACGGTTAGAAATTTAAAAACTTTTTTTAAAAAAATCACCCACGTGAAACTAGCTATTGCCTCAAGCTCCCATTGTTAGTGGTGACATTACTAATCTCAATCCTATGGCTACATCTTCCTTCCTTATGCCACAGAATCCCTTATAAACTACCATCTCTGCCATTTTCCCGTGGGATTTCCAGCACCACTCTTGCTGCAATTATTACCTTTGAGATTTCAAAATATTCACATTCTGGATTCATTTCAATTCTTGTTCCTGGCAGACAGCTTGGTGTATCTCTCTGCAGTGCCAACATGGCTCCTGCTTTATTAGAAGAGTACTTCCATCCTCTGTTTCAGTCTTCAGTTGTTAATGTCTAAAATGCCCCTAATCAGTCATCTCTGATGTTCCTATACATTTCCCATCAGACCTAATAACTTACTGGTCACTCTTCAAATGCGGGATAGGGTGAAGGGGAAGAGACTTGAGATCTTAAATCATGTGAACTATGCAAAAAAGCAGATTCCATTTCTAAATATTTTCTCAAACACTGTGGGCCAGATTTTCAAATGCTGAGCAACACAACAGGGACCAGATTTTCCAAAGAGCTCAATTTCCTTTCAGTGCATAACTAGGAGCTAAACTATAAGCGCTGAGCCCTTTGGAAAATTTTAGCCTATATCTTCCTCCTACAATCAGCGCACTGAAATTATGTAGTGAAATATTATGTGATAAAATACTAGCTGGCTCCCTCAAAAAGGAAGGCAAATAGGCTGCAGTGGCTGCAATACTTAAATATTAGGAAGGGGAATAAGGAGTTGGGGTTGTAAGACTCCAATCCTGCAGTGAGACTCCAGGCATATACAAGGGTCCACCCGTACGGAAAAGATCATAGACTCAGGCTCAAAGTCTCAGCCACTTACTGGGTGACCCAACTGCTTTGTGCATCAGTTTCCCTCTCTGGAAAATGGGGATAATGATATTACCTACATCAAAAGAATGTTATGAGACTTTACTGATGTTTATAAAGAAGACTGTCAGATGAAAGTTCTACATGTTTGAGTTTTTTTTCTTTAATTATAAGTTTGTGGGGGTTTTGCACTGGAAAACTGTGCAGCTTACAGCAATATGAAAAAGACTCATTAATATTTTAATTCTGTCCATCTCAGTTGAAAAATCCTTAACTGCGTGCAAATGTTACTTAATGAAATAAAAAAGCTGATTTAAGTAGCCATGATGTATATTAATGCATTATTATAATCCAGTTTGATTCAGGAAGTCAAAAAGAAAAGGAATTTATGTAATACTAAAAATGTACTACATAAAAACGTAAATAAATTCTATTGAATTCTCAGCAATAATACTCTGCTTTAAACTTAACTAAACAAAGAACCATGTATGTACCACATTAGGATGCAATGAATAGGAAACACAAATCATTTTAAAAACAGGAACAACTTGTTTATGAAAATTATTTTGCTTGTGTGCATATTTATGAAAACAGGAGTCTTAATAACAAGCATTATCATTATGTTATGTTCTCTTGCAAGTTACACACTTTTAGATTATTAAAAAAAAACAGGGATAATAAACACTTTTCTCTTGAAAATGATTTTCACAAGTCTAAGATATTTTAGTGCAAACTTTTGACTTTTGGCCTAGGGCTGCTTTTTTCTTTGAAAATGTCAAATTGTAACCAAGACCTTTTCAATCTATGTTCACTTTTCTCAGGTTGTTCTCTGCTGCCACAGTATGGTGCTGAACTGCTGTTTGAAAACGTGAAAAGGGGAATGAAGCTCTTTCCATGTGGCCTTATGACTGATTTTCCATTTAAGACCTATTTTAAGTAGCCTCTCCTAAAAAAGCATTTATACGACACATTACATTTTTTTCAGTTAAGTAGCTATTGTCACTTGTAAACAAGTAACACTTGTAAACTCAAATGTTTATTATATGTTATTATATTTAAAAAAATCCAAAAGCAATGTTTTGCTTTCATTATTTAGACCCAATAACATCACTTGTACAATATTTTGTATTTTCAGGAAACTGACTTGATCTGAATCGGTCTTTTCTAGCTAACTACTGTGATGTTGAACTATAAAATACATTCCACTAGAAATTGCTTTTTCAGAAATACTGACATCAGCCATTTGTGTGCCAAATGATGTCCCTCTCCATTCAAATCTCTACTTAAAACACATTTCTTTCAGTAAGGCTTTCAGAGACAAAGCAGAAAAGTAAATTTCTAAAAGTGCTCACATATTCCAGAATGGGCCTCAACCCAGATATGTCTGAACTGTATTGCCTGCATCTCATTTAGATGTAAGCAACCTGTGTTCCCCTGTATGTTTGCACTGCATTGAGCACACAGATCATTCGGGAAATAACACTGCGAGAAATTCTGAAGTTCTCACTCACCCATATCCTGGGCACTCATACCGCGTGCTAATCTAACCCTTCATGCACACAGATGAGTGTCAAAATTCATCCTGTGACAGGATTTTCTTCTTCTCCCAGATCCTGCATAGAGGTCTCCATGGATATGGCATTGCCTGAGCAGAGACTCACTAACCCTGAAGACTTCCCCACAGAAAGGGGATAAGGGCACCACAGCCGGGAACCTCCCCTTTCAGTGTAAAAGTTGCTGTTCTAGTTCTATATCACTAACTTATATCTGATGACACTGTTCTGTTTCTCGCTCCACTCCCCAAGAACCTGCAGACAGTCCAAAGGAATGAGTTTACAGCCAATAATGCAGAATTGGAAGGAAACAAAAGTCAATTTTGCCAACTTGTTAAGTTTCTGAGTGATTTAACTAGTGTGAATCTACCTCTTTCCCTCCCCCCAGCCCCAACATACACACTTTACATACATTGTAATCCTAAAATTTATCTGGTTATAATATTTGTCCAAAGTTGTAAAAACAATAATTTTATATATGCATATACACCCTTACGAGGGCTTTATTTCTCAGCACTAAGCAGTCCCCACTAAATGCAGGCTGAAAAATTATTGATGTGTTAAAGAACAAAATCCAATTTTGAATAGTACATTTAGTAAAGCATGTAAAGATTGGATCCTACTGTGATGCCATCATTTTGGACCTACAGTTTAAGTTTTCATTAGTTGTAATTTTGAAGAAAAATACTCTCCTTTATTCTCTGCTATGGACAAGGATTCCCACATAACTCTAACATTCTCTTGGAAGAAAAGGTGTCAGAGGATATGGAATTCTCATCTCCCTGTTTATTAATGCAAAGTTGGTAGCCAATAAGGTAAAAGTAATGTATGACTTGCTTAAAGATGAGGTTCCTGGCTTTCCATACAACCCTGAGAACTGGCTGGGTGATGCTTCAGGACCCATTTCAGTGAAGTTGGTTCTGGCTTGGTACACAGTGTAGCAAAAGACAAAGAAATATTGGCATAGCGGGGCCGTACTACAATCAATAGAATATAGTCGGTACATTTACACTGCAAATAACTAAAAAAAAAACCCCACAGCAGCGAGTCTCAGAGCCCGGGTCAGTTGACTTGGGCTCGTATTGTGGGCTAAAAATACAAGTGCAGACATTCATGCTGAGGGTGGATCTTGGGCTCTGAGACCCAGCGAGTTTCTCATAATGTCCACACTGCTATTTTTAAGCCCGTAGAATGAGCCCCAGGAGAAAATCCTGGGAGGATGCTCAACTCATAGCTGGACACACTCTAGTATTCAAGATAATAGTGGACGTGGGGAAACTTGAAATCAAATATTGTCATGGACTGACCATTACTTCCTTAAAATTTTAGGTTGGGCCTCACCTCTTCTAACAAAAAGAGAGACCTATTTTGATGATCTGCCCTCAGAAGGGGTTGGAACGAGAGCAGATCTGTTAGGAAGAATATTGTTGCTCTGAATGACCACTCTATCAGTGGTTTGGTAGAATATTATAAAACTCTTTCATCCTCAAAACTGATCCCTAGCCATCCTCTTTCTTTTCTTCTGCGAAGATCTGTGTCAGCTGAAGCAAGAGGGAAGATGACTTGCGCATATGGGGAAGAAAACTCAGCTCAAATTGGATTTGTATGACAAAGAATTTTAAAACATAATTATACCATGGTTATCAGGGAGGCAAATAAATGGTTCTTCCCTTCCACCACAACATCCACAAAATGTCGTCCAGTGACTCTCTTTATGGTGTTGGACAGTTAGATTAAACTAAGTTGCTTCTACTTGGTTGCAGATTTGATTTACTCCCACACTGCAAGGAGTACGTTTGGTTAGAAACAGCTGATGTCATGCGCCGTCAATGCTCTGCCTGTCGCCTCCTCTCTTCTATAGCAGTAAGTCTGTAGTTCAATTGTCTCTGGTAACCTCAGTTGTGGGCAATATCCCATGGAAAGAAGCAAATTCTTAGGCCTGGTCTACACTACAAAGTTAGGTTGACGTAAGCTACCTTGCGTCTTCACTTAAATTTGGCTCCTGCCAACGAACATGCCTTTCTATGCCGACTTAGTAACCCCACCCCTCCGAGCGGCATAGAGTCATTGTTGATTTAATTAGGTTGATGTATTGGCAGTGTAGACACTGCGTTGCTTACACCAGCTGTTTCTGGCTTTCAGGAGCCATCCCACAAAGCCCCACGCTGACAATACAAGCACTCCTGGTGAGGACGCATACCGCTGACACAAGGAACCAAGTGTGCACACCCAAGAGATTTAAGAACTGTGGTGGCTGTATTCCGACAGAAGTTAGGTCAAAATAATTTTGTAGTGTAGACATGGCTTTAGATAGGCAATGCTGTGCCCATTTAGGCTTTATAGAACAAAACTAACATCTTAAAAGGAACCCAGAATCCAACACATAGTCCAGACAGCCGAAATCCATTTTCCTTCAAGGCACTTTGCAATGCGTAACTTTCCTCCTCAGCCTGCAGGGTGTTGGGAGATGGGTTTGGTTGGGGACTCTGGTCGCAGTTTGGTAGGTGGGATTTATTACGTTTTTGCTATATTCACGGTGCCACAGTGGTGGTACTATCAGTTGGTAATTGCCAGAATTTCTTTGTGTTGAGCCCTCAAGGTGCTGAGTACTGTGGCCCTGATCTAGCAAAGCACTTTAGTATATACTTTACTTTTAGCAGATGAGTTGTCCTCACTGATGTCCATGGGACCATTCACATGCTTAAAAGTTATGCATGTGTTCAACGTTTTGCTGGATCAGGTCCAGCATGCCCAGCACCTTGTAGGAGCTAACTCTTTATATATGAACTCTGCAGATAACAGCTTGTCAAAGGTGCCCAGAGGATCAGATAGGCATTCTTTTATGCAGTGAGGAGTACAAAGCTAAATAAATGAATAACCTCCCTCTGTGTGCAGTATATCCAATCCTTTGGTACGAGCAGACTTTTAATCTTTTAGAAAAGCCTTCAATCCCAAACCACAGCCTTGCAGCTAAAGTATGCCAGGATCACCATCTTTCGGGTCAGTAATCAGAGATTATAAAATAAAATAAAAAATATAGCTTTGCACTAGCTTTATACAGTCACCACCCAGGAGAGCCAAACATGAACCAATTCAAACACTGCCAAAATCCCAGCAGAGTCGATGCAGTAAAGTGCTACTGGGCAATGGAGCTAATCACTCCAGATAGCATTACAGGGCCCCTTCAACCCTTTGTGGTCAACAGCACAGTCAACAGAGTAATTATTGTTTAATGCTCTGCTACAAAAGACGGAAAACAAAGCTTCTGGAAATGAAAGTGAAAGCAGTATCAATTCAATCTAGGATATTGCACTGGTTTGCTGGCGTTACACATTCCTTAAAAATCTCATTCTGTTCTTATGTCCTTGAGTGCAGTTACGTAAATATTAAGTGACAGAAAGATGTAGTTAACAATCTTCACACTAATGTAGATACAGCATCACAGACTGCTTATTTTAATAGGATTATATGAAAATGGCTTGTATAGGTTGACAGTAAACAACATAGCACACAGTTCATTTATCACTATTCCCTCAAGCAGGTTTTCCTTCTATAAAATGGATCATAACAATCTGCAGCTGATTCTGCTTTCTTATCCCAACAGAGTCATTAAGCTCAAAGTTCCTCTCTTCTGAAGTTCCAGCCACTGTCTTTTTTTTTTTTTTAATGTTTTTTGGTAGGACAAGAGTTGATGTCACAAGTGAGCTAAAATGTTGACTGAAGATTTTAATTCTTTTTTCTGATTTATGATCTGTTCCTCTCAGAATGGAGTATACTCTGGGAGTGAGTTTCCTATATAAACCAATGCTATTTCTAGCACTTAAGAATTGTGAGCTTATGTATGTGATAGACACAGGCAATATTAATTACAAAGCAATGTTTAGAGTTATGTTTACTTTTTTCATAAAACTAGATGTTGCTGGTGACCTAAACCAAAACCCTTTCTTTTGATTATGAATATGCAATTTCTGCATTATGAAATCTTTATCACTGTGTCTATCAGAACCACAAAAAGCAGACTGCCATAGCAATACAGTTTGCCATACAACAAAAGCTTCTCTGACCGCTGTCTACCAGTCAGTCCTTAGTTTGTGAGCTCTTCAGTGGAGGGGCCTTCTTGTACATCTGGAAAGAGCATAGCACATTGTGGGTGCTGCCACAAAGAACAAACTTCTAAGCATCCAGTGCAAAGTTTTATTATTTGTAACCATTAGATTAGAACATTGCACTGACAGGTGAGAATTTTGATGGCAATAAGAATGGACCATAACATGCTATAAATTTTAAAGCAGAACTCCTCACTAATTCAAATTGGGAAGCATAGGTGCTGGAACTAGGGGTACTGGAGTACCCTCTGGCTTGAAGTGGTTTCCTTTATACAGGGTTTACAGTTTGGTTCAATGGCTCTCAGCACCCCCACTATAAAAATTGTTCCAGTACCCCTGTTGGGAAGTCTTCCTAAAAACCGATGACATAATATAGCTCAATATTATTTTCCTCTACTAACACACAAAATCACCTGGAAACCTACTAAACTAAAAATATATATTTACAGTATAAGTCTATTAAAGAAAAGCAAGAAAATATTGTTTCTGATATTTGTCATTTTCAGGTCCAACTCTGCTCATGCTGGTATCCAACCTGGCAGAGAAAATAACTATAGCAGAGTTTAAAGTTGGCATTTGGTTTCGGAATGCCGTTTATATTATCAATGCTAGGGAAATAGCAGCACTAGCTGATATTTATGTGTGAGTAAACACATCTACAGAGGAATAAAGTGAATGTGCCCCTAACACATATGTAGGAATACCCGTACTTCCTAGAAAAAGGAGTAAGTTGGGCTTAGTTTTCTTTACTGTTGTTTCTATGGATATTTTCACCCTGAGTAAACTGTCACAAATTGCATTTAGGTGACATTTTAACCTAGTTGCAGTTAGATACATTGGAAACTACAAAATCTGACACCAATATCATTTGCAAAGTATGATGCATCATCACACAGAGAGGCCTGTAACTTCCATTTTTTCAAATAAGAAGAGTATAGCTTTATTATAGAGGACTGTTATTGCATAACCTAACACTGAAGATAGAAATGGAAAATTTAACCTTTGAAAAATTGACTATTTTCTTTGTTTCATGCCTTAAACCAGTCATAACTGATCAGTTAAAATGGGCGAGTGGCTATCCATACAACTCATTAGCTATTTTTACTGGTGTACCCAGCCATTTGTACAGTGAACAAAGGATATTTGATCAGTGAGCCAGCAATGTAACATCTGGTAAGTAGTTTCACAAGTCCAGGGCCTGATTCTGATCTCATTTACACTAGTGTAAATCAGAAGTAACTCCAGTGAAAAGAAGAGACCAACACCAAACCAGTGTGGGATCAGAATCAAGCCCCCAGCCTCCACATTCTGGTCTATTTTAGTCTGCATCTCATGTCTCTTTTAAGAGGTGATGGCTCACTTACACAGCTCTACATCAGACATATTGCCTTCTTGTTTTAAAATATGTATGTTTAATATTTAATTTAACACAATTCCATATTCCAGTCTCTGTGTACTGAGCAAGTTCCTTTGAGGCTTGCGGTTTGTATGTGCAGTCACAATACACCTCAAGTATAATTTGGAAGCACTACTGCCTAATGGGGTGAGAGGAAGTGTCTGTGTCCAATTAATCTTGGCTCGCTTTTGAGTGAATAATGAAAATACTGCCAAGTGAGTGGTGATTTGTAAAGTGGACCATACGAGCTGAGCCAAGCTGACTGAGCTCATTTAATTAAGAGTGAGTGATCAGTGCAATGTTTGGTAGGGGTATGGGTGTACTGAAAAGCCAAGAATCTCGCACTACATGCAGATAGTTTAGATTACCAACTTTGAACGTTATCCACTTTAAAACTGGTCACTGTGAAATATTATGTACGATGAGACATACCTGGAGCTATACAAACATCATACAATATACTTGTACATCTATATACATTGTTTGTGTGTGTACTTATGTGTTTACATTTTCACACACATATAGAAATAATCTTTCATTGTATTATGTTCAATGTTGTATAATATATTCCAGTATGACAAACATTTACTATGCAATATAAATAAAGGCACATTCTAAAAAAAATCTTCAACTTTTACATTTGTTATCTGTTTGGATAGTATGTATACAGTCTAAACTTATCCGAAGCCAGTGAGGTCGGAATGAAAGTAGCAGGATAAATGGTACCCAGGACACCATGATACCAAGCTTGTAGGATAGACTATTTTCAAGATCATTTGGCACATCTAGAATGTTTGATAGCTCTCTGAAGTAAAGCACATAAATATTAAAGGTCAGAACAGAACCACTAAGTTATCCATTCATATTAGCAATAGGAATTGTCGCCTTTTGGCTCTGTTCCTTTTTGCCATTCTGTGATCTAATGACAGTTAAATGTCCCATATTGATGTTTCACTTTCAAGTTTCATAGAATTTTTGAAAGTATTTAAGGAATTTACTGAGGCAGAATATCTTTTTATAGAGGAAAATATGAATTTAGATTACTTTGAAAACATTAAGTGCGGCAAAATGAGTGGCTCAAAAAGGCTTTAGAAACAATAACCTAAATATGGCTTCTTGAGACTTGAATTTCACTATTATCCTACAGAAAAGATCCGTGGTGAAGTTCTGTTCAGCACCTCTTCAAGACACAGTACAGAACTCATAGGCTAGGGGAGCTAAGTAAGGTAGCTCCAAATCACCTTTGTGCCCTCCCAGTCCAAGGCTGGAGAGACCCCGCAACAGAAAATAGACAGCCCTGGGGGCCTGGCTAAATTACAGCAGCCTCCCTAAGCAGCCCCACGGGCCACAGGGTTGCAGTGCTGCTCAGAAGCTCAGCAGTATTGCTGCAACCAACCCCACAGCTGGAACTAGCCCTCTTAGGACCCCTTTATGACCTATGAAAGGGCCAGAGTAGTGTAAAAGTGGCAGAGTGGGGTTGAGGATCTCACCCTTAATTTCTAAAACCATCCCATACGGCATTTGATCCTCTCAAGTACAGTCAACTTCTGTTTTGATGCAGCCTGGTACAGGGCCCCCCAAAGAATCCTGTTTTAAAGTCATATGCTAAGCAACGAAACACTACATTAAATATTTAAGTGAACTTACAGAAATTGCCTATTCAAGCCCTGCAAAACCATTAAGTATCCAAGCTGTTCTAGGATGTTCTTATATGGAGAAAAGCCAGAAATCCGTTACGATTGCAATGTTTCGTACAAAGATAACATCATGAGCTGGATTAAAAAGCTTTTTATACATGTTGTCCTGGTGAGCTGCAAAATGTTATTATATCAAGTTCTGGAAAAAAAACTGTGTGTGTACATTTAGATATAAAATCTGGAGTTATACACAGAAAAATTCCATGCCATATTTTGAATGGCATGTTTAATTTTCTGAAATATGAAAAATAATATTTAGTGGTGACAGGTAACGCAGTGTTAACAAGATTTAAAGACTACATCTGTCTGTCAAAATGCAGATGAAAGACAAATCCTACATATCTCAATGTTTTAATCAGCCAATCTGGTTTTGATGAACATGCAAATGTGACCGTTTTATTCTCTATTTTCACAGAGAGTGAAAGTTAACAAAAAGCAGTTTTACGTTACAATTAATGACAATTGTGTCCTCTGAGATTAATCGTTAAATCCCACGAAAATCAAAATTATTAAGTTTCCTACTTCCAACCCCCTATGGATTTTGTGTTTTCTTTTTATCTATTTTCCCCATGTAATTGTTGGGCCTCCTAATTGGGATGATTAATGTCAACCAGGGATGTGTACTGCGCTTCTCTTAACCAAGAACTTTGCTTCACCAATAAAAAGGTTTGAAAGGGGGGATCCTCTTTGTTAAATCTTTTCTTAATTTCCTATTTTATTTCATTTTTATATAAATTGAGTGCTAGTAAAGGGAACCAGACAGGCCTAGTGAATGAAGTCCTCTATTTATCCCAGTGTTTCTAACGCTCACAATTTTGTTACAAATCTCATGATATTTTGTAGATTTTTTTCTATAAAACTCCAGCTGCTGGAGATTGCATAAACATTTCAGCTCTCATAAAAATACAAAAAGAAAAAAAAGTTTCTAGCCTTTATGGTTGTGGAGAAAAGCTTGAAACTGTGAAGCAAGTGCATCCTAAAGGCTCAGAAACCAAAGGCAAATAAAAAAGAACCAGCATTTATGATTTTTAAAAACACTCACGATTTTTAAGCCAATCTTATGATTTTGGGGCCTGAGGGCTTGTCTACACTTACCAGTAGATTCGCACTGCTGCAATAGATGCAGCGAGTGTCGATTTAGCGGGGCTGGTGAAGACATGCTAAATTGATGGGGGAGCACCCTCCCATCGATTTGTGTACTCCACCTCCCTGAGAAGCGTAAGGGAAATCGACAGGAGATGCTCTTCTGTCAGCACAGCACAGTGTAGCCACTAAGGTAAGTGGATCTAACTACGTCGACTTCAGTTATGTTATTCACGTAACTGAAGTTGCGTAAGCTAGATCAATTTACTATGGTAGTATAGACCAACCCTGAGTCAGGATTCTGGAATGTCTGGGTTTGGCAATACTTTCATTCACAGAAAAATTACATCAAGGTGAATAAAAGTTCAAGCTTTTCCCACAATGCTCTGATTCAAGCCTGACCAGGAAGGACCATCTATTGGGGAGAAAGAATAGGCTTAGTCTCCAGGCCTCATTTTATTCTTTGACAACGTGTGTGTCAGTGAGAACCAACTGGTGGCATTTTATTTTTGAGGTGGACATTAGGGGTGGGACTAAGACAGCTAAATCCATTTCACATGGCCACCAAAATACTCAACCATTTTTAAGGTTAAGCTATCTACCCACTTTCCTTTTTTAAAAAAAATGGTTTGCATATGGTAGTAAAGGCTATAATCCCATTCAAAAGAAATCTCACAGAAATACAAGACAGAGGATGCCAAGAATCAAATTTCCCTTGTAAAGCTGTTTCAGTTTTCCCATTTAATATCTTTGGAGGTGAACTGGTCCTACATGGTAATCTTAGCATTGCACTACATGTTGCAGAAGAGATATTTTATGTGAAATTAAATTAGCATTTGCCTATATTTCACCACGCAACCAAGCTGCCTCATGTGTCATTGATAGCAGTAAAACAAATATGTGCGTATGTACTTCAACAGGGATAGTGAATTACACTGTATAAGCATCTAAGGGCAGACATCCATAATGAAGCATGCTAGTTGGCAAACATGCTTATTACTTACCACACTGAGTCCCAGCAGTTCTCTGTAGAAGTAGTCCATGTTCCTCCTTTGTAAGTTGTCGAGATAGTGTCGGAGCCGAGTATACGTGTACGGGTAGCAGTAGGCAAATTGGTAAATGTCATCCTCTCGGTCAAAGCAGAAAGCAAATGACATGACATAGTTCTTTCTGTGGTCTGGGCAGCGATAGTAATATACATTTTTAGTTGGCAGCCTTTGCCTAAAAAACAAAACACATACATATGTGTAGACATAAGAATCTTGATAAATTCAAACCTTACAGTAAACTACTTGGAATTCATATTAGGTTGAACTAATTAAGTGAATGAGCTGGGAACCTTAATGGCTCAGAGGTTGGTAACTGGATGGCAAACCTTTCCAGGACATTATTGGAACACATTCTAGATGGATTATACAGAATGAGTCTGTGCCTAGAGGCTCTCTTTCTTCAGGTCAGGGTTTAGGCATATTTAATGCAACAGTGTCTTGACAAGACAAACATTGAACATAGGGAAGTTTCTGTATTGCAATCCAGTTTAATGGTGAGGCGATACATAGAAATATAGTGCGAGTATCAGGAAAAATCAGTTTTTGAGAAACAAAAACCTCTTGTTTTGTGAGGCTGTAGAATGACCCCAGATATTCTCTCTTCTGAAACAGTCACCTGGTCCTGATTTAGAAAGAGAAAGGGATGGGAGTTTAGTCTAGAATTACTGTATCCTTCGGAAATCCCAGCCTAAATGCATATGGCACCCAATTACTATGGTGCTGGGCATATTAAAAATGCAAATACAGTATAATGACTCACTATAGTGGAGGTGCTTACATGACTATGTCAATGCCTTAATCAGTTTAAGGCATAATGGATGCCAATATCTAATCTTGTCAGATGTCTTTCACAACCATCCAAATTCAGTATGATTCTCTTATTTCACATTTGTGTTGTGAAGTACTTCAGAGATATGAGCAAAGACCCATTATATGGACAGATGCTGTTCCATGTCTCTCTTCACAGCCTCTCTGGGTATTGAATACAGGTTTTCTGCCTGCATCTAGACAGTCAGATTCTCTAGTTGTAACATGTTCTTGTAATTTAATGCAACTAATTTACCAGTCATGTTTGGCAACAGCACACTGTGGTCCTGCAGACTCCAACTAATTCAATTATATAATATTATAAACAGGTCTCATCTAATGCTCATAGCAGATCTCAGCTAAACCAGGATCATGGTGAGGGAAAACATAATATGATTTACACACATAGCAATGGTAATGTGTCCTTTCTGAGAAGCTAGACTACTGCAGAGCATCAACTTTGTCCTTTCATTGCTAATAAGAAATGGAGAACAAAACCCGCTCATTTTGCTTGCAGTTAAGGAGTATGATCAGCAAAACTCAGGAGCTACAAAGAGAACAAAAAAGGAATCGAGATGCTCTTGGATAAATACAATAGAGAGACAGTGATGCAGTTCTTTAGAGTTGAAATAAAAATTATTTGCCCCTCTTATTGCTGTGGTTCTTGAACACAGATGGTTTTGAGGGTTTCCTTCAGTATTAGTGGTTTTCTAAGACCTTTACTTACTGCTGATGATCTGATCCTAACAAAGTGGAAATGATTTTTAAGGCCACATATGTGAAGGACACAAAAATACTTTTCAATTTTTTTTGAAGTACCATTGGGGGAAAAATTGCCACCAGCCGTCTGCATAAAGTACCCTCACCTAATAGGTTCATCGAGTATCTTAACATATTTCTCTACTCACTCTTACTCTGGAGTGCTATAGGACATCCCTCATTTGCTCTCAAATCAAGCAGATGATGTGGCAGTGGGTAAATGTATTCTAGCTCCCAGTTCTCAAACCGTAATGCAAGTTTAAACGGTATGTTGCTGAGCTGTTGAACTTTATTTGTTTCCAAATTAGCAGAGGGGGAAATAACAAAGGGCAGACCTTACTTTATGCAATAATATTGCATGTAAAATGGGACCAACAGGGGGAAATTCAGAATTCCAGAAAGGGTAATGCTAATTGAAATTCATCTGCTGATAGTTAATTTTTAAATGACGAATGGTTCAATAATCTTGTACTTTGAAGCAAGTTAAAGATAACTTTTGTTAATGTATGAAATACACTTTTTGATATTCCATTCCCTTTCCCCTTCATTATAGAAGCTAAGCATCTGTTTTATTATCCACTTTGACACACCGTTTTATGGCTGCATTTGGCTATTATGGCTAATCTCGATGTCTAGGACATCTGGTATTGACATTTCACTATCTGGTGTGTGACACAGCAGTCGAAACCATCCTCAATTCCTAGGTTTAAATTCACCCTCTCAGGGCAGAAATGGTTTGAATTAAGAGTTTGGGCACTATCTTCCAAAAATAATTATAATAGTACTCCTGTCACTGCTAATCTATTCTTATCTCTCCCACCACTTTGTCACTGTTAATCTATTTGTGAGTCATATGGAGAGAGAGAGTTAGTGTTTAGATACCAACAACACATCTTTACATACAGGAGCCTAATCAGATTCAGATCTTATCTTGGAATTTAAAAAGAAAAGAAAAAAAGAAAGAAAGAAAAAAAGAAAAGAGACACAGTGCTAGATATCACCAACTGAGTTTTTGATAATGAAAAGACATTGCTCAGTTCTTGAATTAACCTTTGTGTCCTAGACACACTATTGTTTACTCTTTCCCTTTTTTGTTCTATGCCTTCTGGAAAAGGACACCCACACACTGTGGCAGCAGCTGCTCCTATTAATTTAAAGCTATTACAAAAATTAAAATTAAACCCAATTACTCTGGCTGGTTTATAGTCAGGGAATGGCTTAGTCTGATTGTTCCCTCTGGTTATGGACAAAAACAATATTCCTACCTACAGGCAGCTGCCAGTGGAATACTAATGCATCCAGGGCCTGGCATGGACAGATTCAGAATGCAGAGTTTAACTGCATTTCTGAGTAGAGAAAAATATCTTATCATGGATCTGCAGAAATGTACCGACTTCATATACTATAGGTCACAATGCAGTCATTTCATGGTTAGCACTAGGACAGCAAAGCTATGGAAGAACCTTGATACTTTTATTTGTCATTCTGCATTTCCAGGCAGTGAACACCCATAAATGTGCCCTGCTAATTGATACACAAGTGCCTGAATCTCATCACTTCAGAATGGTTATTTAAAGGAAAACCCCACAAATCCTAAGCACAGCTGCAGCACATAGCATCTTCCAGGCAACTTATTTTCAGTTTGTTGCTAGAAATGTATTACAGAAACATAGTTAAATATTTTACCTGTTTTGAAACAAATTTGGGCTGCCTAGTTTGCACAGTTACATACCAAAATCATCCAGGTGATAGGGGAGTGCAGACAGAAAGCTTTCCACTCCACTTCTGACTCTCCTCATAATCCTAGGAGAAGTGCTGCAGCTAGAGAAAGGTATTCCAAGGCAATGCTCAAGGGCCCAAGTTTTTGAGTGCATTCACTTCCTGCCCTAGCAAACCACTACCTCTAATCCTTGTACCCATTCGCTACTCTAGGTAAGGATGGGGTGTGATTGACACATTGTTCTCCAGAATACAGATACATATAAACTCTGAGTTTGTGGAGTACACCATGATGAGATTTTCAAAATCATCAAAGGGATTGGGTGGCAACAATTCCATTGACTTCGGGGGGGCGGGGGGGGAGGCAGGAATTCACCCCATCTCTTATGGGGAGCAAGTATCTAAATTCCATGGCAGCTTTGAAAGTTTCATCCTATATGCGCTTCTGTTCTGGAACAATTTATGTCATGGGCCACAATTTGATCCTTAAAGACAAACTTTATTATTTTCCCTGTGTTATCTCTTTTACCTTTATACAGTGTTTATATTATCAGGGCTGTTGGGAGTAAACTCTTTGTGGCTTGGAGCATCCTTTTGTTCCGTGTTTGTGTAGCACCCAGAGCACAAATGGGCTCCTGGTCCATGATGGGGCTCATAGGTGCAATCACAATACAAACAATAAATAATAATAATTACTTTTGAGGTTTTTCCTAACATGAGACTAATTCTGGAAGTCTTTACCCAGGAAAAACTCCCAATGGCATTAAAGGGCAACCTAAACTGTATTTGGCCTATTTTTAATATGGCGTTCACATGCAAATTAAACAATTCCCACCATCTTCAGGATTGGCCAAATTTATCACCGTCAGTAGACATTGAAGAAATGATGATGATCTTTGGAGGAAAAACAAAAAACGATAGGTGCTGTAAGAGACTAATGAATGGAAAAAATTAAGTAATACTGCTTTCAGAGAAGCGATTAAGTGAGTATGATTGCAAAGCAGTGGTAGCAGTGATGACACACTGTGGTGATCATTTTCAGCTGCCATCAGTTTGGAGCAATAGAGATGTAAGTTTACTAAATCACTGAACTACAGGTTCTTTTAGGCCATTGCAAGAGATGGGCCAGAATCAAAACCTTAAAGCCAAATACCTACAAACTTTTGTAGTGTTTGAAGTCCAAACCCAGATCCAGATCCTTAATTTTGCAAATGACTTCAGCCTTTCAATGGACCAAACCCCAACTCCAGATCTGAGCATCCCTCAAATTTTAGACATCCAAATCTAAATCTGACAACTTGACTCCTATCTATTAATTAAAGAGTTCGACAATGTTGGAGAAAATATGAGCAAGTTCATCATCCACTAAAAACTTTTCTTTCCTTTTGTGAGTCAGCCCTTTCAAATGGAGGTTCTTACGGTTCAATTTTTCTTTTAGTCTGAAGCATTATTTTTCTCTTCACTTATTATTGTTGTCAACTAGAGCTGCCATCTTCAGAATTTTAAACTTAAGGGCGACAGCATAAATTCCTAGGGTTTTCACTGCACAGAACTCTACATTTCATTCATGGAGCAATAGGGGCATTACAAGTGGAGTTAAGTGCTCTTTGCAGAAAGCAGAATGTGCTTTGGCACAGCTGACTCAGGCAGTTACAGACACTGAGAAATAACAGTCTTGCTTTTGTACTTGCTAACATTAATTAGAATGGCCACTAAATGTATTTCTCATCTTTAACAACCCAGCTGCGCAACTTAAGGTCTTCTACCGCTACAAGTATCTGCTTTTGTCTCTCTGAGTAGGAAAATCAAAGTTTCATGTACATCAATGGGTTTCTTAAGATTGGAAAGTCTACAGTCTCAGTATATCACAAAGCACACAGCTTCCAAGGGTTAATGCGTTAATTGAAATAATTAAATGAACTCTATGAAAAGTGCTTGGTAATTGAAATAATTAAATGAACTTTGCAAAGATTGCTTGTTAGCGGTCTGTATTCTTTACAACTTCAAGGGAAAGAGGGAAAAGGAATATTTTTTTCAGATATATTACAATATACAGTGAAGAGAGAAAAGATTAATTTGATTTTTGGAAGATTCCTTCATTTAAAATGCTTGTAATGAATCTGGAAAACTGTAAATATGAAATGAAACCTTTGGGCAGGGAAGCCTTCTTATGAGGCCCTATCCTGCTCCATTTAAATCAGCAGGAGAAGGACTGGTCCCCTAGACAGACACCACCATAGAAAGGTCAGGAAACACATTCCAGGAGTAAATTTGTGTAGTTTGGAAAGCTTGATAACTTAATACTAGGGTCAGATTTTCTAAAGTGGTCATGTAAATTGTACCCACAAACTCTGTGCATGCAATTGTCTGGTTTGCACTGCAAACATGTGCGTGGAAAACTGTAGGAAACCACTTTTGAAAAACTCAGAGTTTCAAAACAGGAAAATTCACTGGTGAGGGGAATCAGTGGAAAATGACAATAAGGACCCTGTGTTTGTACAGCACCTACCTCAATGGAATCCCTGTCTATGACAAGGGATTCTAGGCACTATGGAAATACAAATAATGTAACTACTCCAAGTCCAGTTAGAGGGATCTGGTTGGAGACACCACTGAGGAGAAGGATGTGAAATGTTAAGGAAAGGGCATGCTGTGCAGAAAGTATAATGAAGCAGCGTGCAGTACTCAGAAAATCACTCTCTAATAGCAGATCAGAGCAGAATTAATCACTTGCTACTTAATATTGCTGGCAAAAATGCAAACACAAAAAATTACTCCATATGTTTGTTACCTCTCTGTATTCTTAATCCCTTCTGCTGCCACATCTAGCCACCATTCACCAAGATAAATTTAATCAGTTTTGTATGTGCTAGCTAGCTACAGACAGATGCTTGGATGAGTGAAACACCCAGCTCAGCAGTCTTTGTACAAGCGAAAAAAAACGGTTACTCGCCTTCTCATAACTGTTGTTCTTTGAGATGTGTTGTTCGTGTCCATTGCAATCAGACGTGTGTGCACGCACGTGCACAGTTGCAGGAAGATTTCTCCCATAGCAGCATTCCTTGGGTCAATCCTGGCGCTCCCTGGAGTCGCGTCTTCATGGTACTCAATATAGAGCCCTGCTGACCCACCACACCATCAGTTCCTTCTTGCCAGCTACTCCGACAGAGGGGTAGGAGGGTGGGTATTGGAATGGACATAAACAACGCATCTCGAAAAACAACAGTTGCGAGAAGATGAGTAACCATTTTTTCTTCTTCAAGTGATTGTTCATGTCAATGCCAATCAGAAGACTCACAAGCCCAAGTTCAGGAGATGGGGTCAGAGTCTTCCACTGATTGGAGCACTGCTTATCCGAAGACCTCATCATCTCTGGCCTGCTGGGTAATCACATAGTGCATGGTGAAAGCACTGATAGAGGACCACGTCACCACTCTGCAGATTTCCTGAGTAGGAACCTGAGCCAGGAGCGCTGTTGATGAAGCCTACGCCCTGGTGAAGCTCACAATGGTTGGAGGTGCAGAAACCCCCACCAGGTTGTAACACTCACGAATACAGGACACGATCTATGACAAAATGCATTGTGACGACACAGGCAGTCCTTTCATTCTGTCTGCCACTGACATGAATAACTGGACCGATATTCTGAACAGTTTTGTTCTCTTGATGTAAAAGGCCAGCGCCCTGGGGACAGCCAGAGAGTGGAGTCTCTGCTCCCTGCCTCTGGAATGAGGCTTAGGGTAGAATACCAGGAGAAAGATGTCCTGGTTGATGTGAAACTGCAACACAACCTTCGGGAGAAAAGCCGGGTGAGCCCTGAGCTGAACCTTTTCCTTATAGAATACAGTGTCGGGAGGCTCTGATGTTAGGGCCCTGAGATCAGACACCCTCCTGGCCGAGGTTATCACTACCAGGAACGCCACCTTGTAAAAGAGGTAAGGAGCACGTCACCAATGGTTCAAAGGGAAGTCCCATGAGCCTACAAAGGACCAGGTTGAGGTCCCAGGCAGGGACTGGCTGATGGACATTAGGGTACAGCCTGTCGAGCCCTTTTAAGAACCGGCTGACCATGGGGTTAGCAAACACAGAGCAGCCCTCCACGCCCAGGTAGAAGGCCACGATGGCAGCTAAGTGCACTCTTATTGATGACAACAAAAGCCCCTGCTGCTTCAGATGGAGGAAGTAGTCCAGAATAAGCAGCACTGAGGAAAGCATAGGGGATGAATGGTGCTGCACCGAACAGATTGAAAACCTCTTCCACTTGGCAAGATATGTGGCTCTCGTAGAGGGTTTTCTGCTGCCAAGGAGGACCTGTGTAATCTGGTCTGAACAGGAAAGCTCCATTGGGTTCAACCATGGAGTTTCCACACGGTGAGGTGAAGCGACTTGAGGTTCGGATGTTGAAGATGACCGTGATCTTATGTGTCAGAAGGTCCAGGAAGGGTGGCAGGGTGATTGGGGCTTCCACGGACATATCTAGGAGAGATGTGCACCAGTGCTAATGGGGCCAGGCTGGTGCTATGAATATGACCTGAGCTTGTTCTCTCTGGATCTTGAGCAGCACCTTATGAACGAGTGGTATGGATGGAAAGGCATATAGGAGAGAACCTCCCCAATGGAGGAGAAACGCATTCGTGCTGGAGCCTGGACTGTGATTTTGGAAGGAGCAGAACTGCAGGCACTCCCTGTTGTGTCATGTGGCAAATAGGTCTATCTGGGGAAAGCCCCACATCTGGAAGATTGAAATTGCGACGTCTGGGCAAAGGGACCACTCATGGCTGTGAAATGACCTGCTGAGGTTGTCTGCCAGCTCGTTCTGTACCCTGGGGAGGTACAACGCTTGCAGGTGTATTGAATGTTCTACACTGAAGTCCCACAGCATGAGGGCTTCCTGGCACACGGAAGAGGAGCGTACACCCTCCTGTTTGTTGATATCGAACATTGCTGTTGTATTGTCTATCATGACTGATACACATAGTCCCGTTAAGTATGCCTGGAAGGTCTGGCATGATAGGTGCACTGCTCTGAGCTCTCTGACATTGATGTGGAGACTCAGGTCTGCCTGAGACCAGAAACCTTGAGTCCTGCGGTCTCCCAGATATGCTCCCCAGCCCAAGTCTGATGCATCTATCACTAGCAACAGAGATGGCTGCGGAATGGTGAAGGAGACCCCTGAGCAAACCTCCTGAGGTCAAGCCACCACAGGAGGGAGTTGAGGACCAGGTGAGGCAAGGTCACGATCCTGTCCAAGCTGTCCCAGGATGGGTGATACACTGATTTGAGCCACAACTGAAGAGGTTGAAGCCTGAGTCTGGCATGTTGCACCACATAGGTACAGGCAGCCATGTGTACAAGAAGCTTTAGGCAGTTTCTTGCTGCGGTGGTGGGAAACAGTCTGAGGCCTCAAATGATATCCGTCAGGGCCTGAAACCTTGCTTCCGGCAGATATGCCCTGGCTTGGGTCGAATCCAATGCTGTCCCTATGAACTCTGTCCTCTGGACAGGGGACAGAGTCAATTTTGCTTCATTTAGAAGGAGACCCAGGTAGTTGAAGGTGGCTTTGATTAATCTGACCTGAGCTTCGACTTGGAACCTGGAGCAGCCCCTGATCAGCCAGTCGTTGAGGTACAGAAACACCATCACCTGGTGCGGCGATGACTGCCATATACTTTGTGCAGATTCGAGGTGCTGCTGACAGGCCAAATGGGAAGACAGTAAATTGGTAGTGGGCACTGTTGACCACAAACCTGAGGTACTTCCTGTGGGGCTGAGTGATTGCGATATGAAAATATGCTTCCTTCAAGTCGAGGGTGGCATACTAGTCTGCTGAATCCAGTGAGGGGATGATGGAGGCCAAAAAGACCATGCGGAACCTGCGTTTCTTCACAAACTTGTTGAGTTCTCACAGGTCCAAGATAGGCCTCAGGCAGCCTTTGGCTTTTGGTATTAGGAAATACCAAAAATAAAAGCCCTCGCCCCTTTGCTCCTGAGGAACCTCCTCCACTGCCACTGCCTAGTGATAGGAGCGACTGCACCTCCTGGATAAGGAGCTGCTCATGAGACGGGTCCCTGAAGTGGGACAGGAAAGGAGGGTGGAAGGGCACAGAACTGGATGGAGTATCCCCTCTTTACCGTGTAGAGCATCCAGCGGTCTGAAGTGACACGAGACCATGCACGGTAGAAAGGGGACAGTCTGGAGGAAAAGATAAGGCGTGCCATCCTCGACTGCACCTTCAAAAGGCTGGTTTGGGGCCAGAAAGTGGTTTGGGTTGGCCAGAGTCCTGGCCTGAGGATGGGTGTTGTCTATTCCTGCCACTGCTGTTCCTCCTCCGAGAACTGTCCTGTCGGTTCTGCTGATGGAATCTCGGAGGAGGTTGCGGTTGAAAGTGTCTCTGCTGTGTGGCGGGAGTGTGCAGGCCCAAAGACCTGAGGGTGGCTCATGAGTCTTTCAGGTTATGCAGCCTCTTGTCTGCCTTTTCAGACAAAAGAGTCATACCCGCAAATGGGAGGTCCTGAATGGTCTGTTGGACCTCATAAGGGAGCCTGGAGACTTGGAACCAGGAGCTCCTTCTCATGGCCACCACAGTAGCTCTGACCCTAGTGGCAGCATCAGCACCGTCCAATGCGGCCTGGAGGGAAGCCCGGGAGACTAGCTTCCCCTCCTTTGTCAACGCCAAGAACTCAGTTCGGGAGTCTGACAGGAGGAGCTCCGTAAATTTGGCCATTGCTGCACAAGTGGTATACAAGTACCTGCTGACGATGGCCTGCTGGTTCGAAATATGGAACTGCAGATCCCCTGTAGAATAGACCTTTCTCCCGACAAGGTCGAATCGCTTAGCCTCCCTGTTTTTAGGGGAGGGCCCCTGGAAACCCTGCCATTCACACTAATTAGCAGTGTCCACGACAAGAGAGTCGGGAAGTGGGTGGGAGTACAAATGTTCGAACCCCTTGGAGGGCAAAAAATAACGCCTCTCATTATGCTTGGCAGTGGGTGGCAAAGAAGCTGGGGTCTGCCACAGGGTCTTGGTGGTATCCACAATAGTCTTAATAAATGGTAGGGCAACATGAGAAGGACCTGAGGGGGCAAGGATATCCACCACGGGATCAGCCTCCTCAACCACCTCCTCAGCCTTAATGTCTAGACCCTTCACAGCCCTTTGCAGTGACTGTTGTAGCACCCTGTTGTCCTCAACCACTGGGGGTATCGCTGTGCCTGCCAATGCCTTTTCCGGAGACAACAAGGAGGAAGCCCTTATAAGCAGCAGCTGCTCCCTGCCATCAGCTCCCAAGGGGTCCCGCGACTCTCGGGGGAACGTCGGTGCCAATGGAGTGTCCGACAGCACCAGGGCTGTCAATGCCGACCTCAGCATAGGTTTGGGCACCAGAGACACTGATGGTGCCGCCGGTGGAGCCAGTGCCGAACCAGATGCCTGAGCCGATGAAGGGGGCAGGGCTGTTGTCTGTGCCACTGTGGGTGCTGAGGTCATCGTCAGTGCCAAAAATGCTGTCAAGGCCGGAGCAGCAGTCGGTGCCAAGATCACTGTCAGTGCCGAGGTCAAAAGAGTAGCCAGTGCTGAGGCTACTGATTCTGAGAATGCCCAAGATATTTCTATCTGTCCCATGACATCTCTTCACAAAGAGTTTACTACTATCTTGGTAGCATTTTATACACACCCTGCCCTCCCCCCACATACACACCATTTTCTTCCTTTATTCCCTCCTGTGCCCCAGAATGACCTGACACAACTTATCTGCAGAGAAAGGCTGATTATGCTTCTGTGCTGGCTGGAGGATGTTTTGCCAGGGTGAGGTGGAACATATGGAGCACCCTACCTCTACAGCGTACTTAGTGCATGCAGACCTGCGAATGAGGGACCAACCTGAATCCCAAACTCCACTCCCTATACCACACTGCCAGTAGACCATTGGGTCAGCTCTAATAGCCTCTGAGCCTCAATTACCTAATTAGCCTTTTCCTCACTTTCCCCATCTCCCTTTCCCATCTGTTCATCTATTCCCACACCCCTCTCTTCCACAAGAATAATTTTTTAAAATCCATGTGAACTTCATTTAGGTTATTCTCAGATGACTTCTCTTTCATGCAAGAATAATTTATAAGTCTCACAGAAGCTTAGAGTTGCAGCAGGATTTTGGTAATGTCTGAATTCTATATTTATGTTGGATGTTGATGAGTTCACACACACACACACGCACTCAAACACACATACACACAAATACTACCATAGTGGAGATTTCTAGCATACCACATAAATTTGATACAAGATTCAGCTAACTACTGTAGAAACAAGGAGGAAAGTGGATCTGAGGATGTTTTTTTCCAGACCTTACTTGGTTTAGACTGAGCAGTCCATGAGGAATCCAAGGGTAATTTGGATTGCAAGGCTGGTTTTCACCTTCCTTTTATTGCTGATAAGTATCAAAATATTTTTGAAGTTAGAAAATATAAATGCACAGGAAAATATAGGAATACAAGAACTGCCATAATGGATCAGACCCTAGGTCCAACTAGTCCAATACCTTTCTCTCACGGTGGCCAGTACCAGAAGCTTCAGAAGAAGATTTAGAATCCTGCAGTAGACCCCCACATTAGGTTTCATCCTTGTCTCTGCAGCATGAAGTTTAACATGCCTTTCAAAACATTTGTCACCATTAATTAACGATTCTAGATATAATTTTAGCATTAATCTTGATCTCATTCCTTATGCAGCCAAACCTCTTAGCTTTTTTTCAACACAGCTGCACATTGATCAGACGTTGTCCCTGAATTGTTTACAATGATGTCAGAGTCTTCTCCTGAAGAATTTACTTTACTTTAAAACCCTTTAAGGTGTATGAATCGTTTAAATATTTCCCTCCAGTGTGCATTACTTTGCATTTATCGACATTGAACATTACCATCGTGTTGTCCATTTGTACAGCTTGTTTAGGTGTTTGAAGTTCCTCACAGTCTTGTCCGGTCCTGAATAATCTAAATAATTATGTGTTATTTTCTACCTTAGTTCTCATCTCCTTCTCTACACCATTAATAAATATATTAAACATGTGAGCTAGTACAGAACCTTGAGGCACCCAGTTATTAACCTTTTACCATAATGAATATCGACCATTTAATCCTACTGGTCTGTTATTTCCCAGAGCACCCTTCGAGCCTTTTTAAAATATAGATAGAACATTTGGTACCCTCCAATCCTCTGAAACAGTTGCTGTTTTTAAAGAGAAAGTACATATTTTTGTTAGCACTTAGCCATTTCATACCAAAGTTCCTTCAGAACTCTGGGATGTAGGTCATCTGGGCCATCTGTCACCTCTTCTGACATCTCAGTCTCTGATAGTACCTCATCTTTATTTACAGAAAAGAGCAGGTCTAGGGTAGGTATCTCCCCAACATCCTCTGTGGTGAAGAAGGATGCAAAGAAATCATGTAGCTTCTCTGCAATGTCTTCATCTCCCTTGATTGCTCCCTTTATCCCCTGGTGATCCAGCAGACCCACCAATTCTTTCATAAGCCTCCTGCTTCTCATATACTTCAGGAATTTCTTGGGTGTTGTGTTTTAAAACACATTTAGCTATTTGCACCTCAAAATCCATTTTTGGCCCCTCTGATTTCCATTGCCTGGTGGAATTTATGTTCCTGTTTATTGGCTTCACTAGAATCAGCTTTCCAAATTTTGAAGGATTTCTGTTTGATTTGAATACCCTCAGAAATGTTTTCAGTTACCCATACTGGTTGGCTCTTTGCCTTGTGTTAGGGACTTTCCCTTCACCTCTTCCCCCGGTTCTTGTCATGAAGGCAGAAAGCAGAAGACCAGAAGTCCAAAGTGCAGGCAATGCAATGTTTATTGGGGTTAGTTTCAAACAAACATATCCATAGCTCTAATGCCGCAGAGCCTTTCCCCCAGTTTCTCAGTTTCCTTAGCAGGCATAATTATACCTGTAGTGCACGCTCTTGGTCTCACCTTTCCAATTTATGGTCATGTTCCATTTTGGAGGGTCTTGAATGTGGGGGCTTTGGGACCATCTCTTTTTTATCCCATGGGAGGGGTAAGGAGCGAGGTTGTACTTCAGTCAGGGGCCGGCATTTCTTTGGCCTTTTAGTGTTTCTTATGCCTCCCCCACATCCCTTTCCCCCTCCTGACCGGTTGTTTGACCTTGGCTCAAGATAGGAGGCGAGGCAGTCTTCAAGTGTGTGCTCATATATTACACTCTCACTATACCCAGCAACACTTTTAGCTCTATTCCTTATCTTTTCTCATTGTACTAAAAGCCCCATCTGGTTGTGGGAAATGCAACACACAGCATCTTTGTTCTTTGTTCACAGATATTAATAAGGGTATAAGAGTATCAAAAATCAAACCCAAAATTCTATCTCAGGCTAACAAACAGGCCTATATACTAACACCCTGCAGATTCTCTTTTTGTTCAGTGAGACACATGCCTTCTGAGACACTATTATTATTTATATATTTTGGTTTTCACAAAAAACACCACAAAATTTTTTCTTCCTTTATTTTTTAACTTTAAGGCTTTTTGACTAAACTTTTATTTTATTGAAATCTTCCTTTCTAACGTTGAGTGTCACTGTGTCACTTTTAGAATATCAATTATTTTCTCTAACCCCCCCTTCTAAGCAGCACTCTCTTTATACAGGTCTATCAGCCTGTTTTTAGCTCAGCTGCTCCATTACTAATTAGCTAAAGGGCACCACCTAGAGCATCTGATTGCTCCAAGGTGTACCCCACAGGGTTGCCATGAGCCCAAAATTTCCTGAAGGGCCACTGGCCCCATGACACATGGGCTCAAAAGTTATCCCACTACACATACATTCACATACAAAGAAATGCCATTGAATTAAGTGCATAAAGCCTTGCTCTGCTTGGCCAAAAAGGTGTGAAAAAGAACTAAAACCCCCAAACCCATCTCCTCAAAAAAGTGCCAAGTAAACAAACAGACCTTTCAATATACCCAGAATGCCAACAAATGTAGGCTCTGTCAGATCAAGAAAGGAAACAAATTCAGAGCCAATCCATTGAGCACCCTGCTCCCAGGTCCAAGGTGTTCACATCAAGACACAGCTCTCCCAGCTGAGCTCAGCCATGAGGATTAAGCCGAAGACATTAAGACGAAGACAGCCACCAGACCTTCTCTGTCACCAGACTGCCACATTAATGAGAAACTTGAAAACTTTTTCCTAGATCTTGATGCTCTGCAAGACTCTTCACAATGCCCTTTCTGGCAGCTGGAGATGGTTCAGAAATAACCTTAGCAGGCTTCCTTCCCCAGGTAATAGAGAATGAATGCACTGTAGAGGGGGTGCCCTCAGTCTTTAGGGGAAATAAAAAACAATTTTCTCCCTTTCTCTTTTCCAGCATCCCTAGTTGCTGACCCATGAAGTAGTATTGATCTAAGAAGAGATTAAGTATCCTGCCCTCTCTGTCACTTGTTATTTACAAGACACACGGATGCATGTCAGCTGAGGGAGAGTCAGAGAGAAGAGGGACCCAGGCATCCAGAAGCAATAACACTCCTGGGATTCCTTACCCAAAACACCAAGCTAAAACCAAGATGCTGCAATGGTGTGTTGCTGGAGAGAGAGGGAAATGAAAATCGTTTGTGTATCACAAATCTTGTTTTTCCAAGCTGCTTGTGCGATATCAACCAGGCCTCTCCAATACTTCACAATAGTGCTAACATTTTTCTTGATAACCATTTAAAAATATATACTCATTTTTAGTAGGGAAAAATGTTTTTTTTCCCTATCGGACAATATCACAGCAATGGAGAAACTGCATGCTGACTGCATATATACAAACGTGTTTTTTTTCTCCTGCTGATAATAGCTCATCTTAATTAATCAGCCTCTTACTCCACCTTGTCATGTTCTCTGTATGTGTGTATCTATCTATCTTCTTACTATTCTATGCATCCGATGAAGTGGGCTGTAGCCCACGAAAGCTTATGCTCAAATACATTTGTTAGTCTCTAAGGTGCCACAAGTCCTCCTGTTCTTTTTGCAGATACAGACTAGCCCAGCTGCTATTCTGAAACCTGCATATATAAAATACAGCCTGGTCCACAGAGCAGTTTTTTTTTTTCTTAGCATGCAAGATGGTCTCAGTCTCCTCGCACTCCCTTTTGCATAGTTATCAAACATAGCATGGGAAGGGGGGAAAGGGAAGCTACAATTCACTGCCGTTCTGTAAAAAGTTTTTATTTAGCATTTTTTTGCTGTTCAGAAAGACACTCAACCCTCTCTTACCACTGAAGATATGACATGACTAAACTCTAGATATTTCTCCCCCCTTCTTTACATTCTTTTATAAATACAGAGACAGACAGTGTGTAGCAAGTCACTGGCACGTAAGGGGATGGAAAGGATGCATGGAGCTACCCTTCCATCCTTGTGCAGCAGAAAGCCACATGCCAGTCCACAGTAGCTCTGGAAACCCTGTTGAAAGTAAAGGAATGCAGCTCTGCCACTTCAGGGCCTGCTAACTTCAGTGCCTGTGATGACACACAGGGTAGAACGTGGAGAGATAATGTCTATTATACTCTGTCAAAGAGTCTGCACAGCCTCTCGTCAAACTCCTGCCTCAAAACCCAATGCAGGCAAAAGCTTAAGTCATAATCTATCTCTTAGTACATTAAACTCCACTGTAACATGGTTCCTATATCCTCCACACTTTGCTCCCCAATGTCTCAGTTTTCCGTTTCTAGCAATCAATAGCCACATTACTAGCATTTTAAATTACAGCGCCCCTCTGGGGTCTGGTTTATTAACATAAACTTATAGTCCAACTCAAAGAAAAGTTTTCCAATGCTCTCCCCAGGGCTTAAGAGTCCTGTTAATAGTGATAGTCCTTTGGGCCATGCCCCAGGGCTTCACAATCCTTTTCCCCTGAGTGCAGGGAGAATGCTTGTCACCATCAGTCTTTGACGGGAACACAGACCACACTTCAAAATTCTGCTGCCCTGGGAGTGTTCTGCTCCGGTCTTTCAGACTAAATCCTCACAGGCTCCCTTCCCAGGCTACCCCCTTAGCAACTGTGGAGGGCCATCACCTCACAGGTCTTGATTAAAGCTCAGTAGAAGCAAATCCAGGCAACAGGCTGTCTTACATATCTCACCAGAAGGCCTGTCTCTTGGTCATATGATCAGTTATGTGACATCTGTCAAGAACTACATTCCTATCAGTGCCTCCAGACAACATTTCCCAGAATTTCCAATTTTAAAGGGCAGCGGCCCTGCAACAGGCATCCGGGGCCATGCATATGCTATTAGAGACATTGTACTTCTTGTATTCAGATAACCAAATGCTGTTTTTATTACAGTGCTTTCTAGCACCCAGTCCTGCCAGCTGCTGAACATCAATGGGAATTGTAGGTGCAAATCACTTACTGCAGCATTGGGCCCCTAGTACTCAATCATTTCAGAAGCTTGGCAGCAATAAAT
Source organism: Lepidochelys kempii (assembly GCF_965140285.1). Classification (NCBI taxonomy): domain Eukaryota; kingdom Metazoa; phylum Chordata; order Testudines; family Cheloniidae; genus Lepidochelys; species Lepidochelys kempii. The sequence continues at coordinate 99,612,377 of NC_136387.1, read as the reverse complement.
CTCTCCATCCAATGTTGCTCCTGCCACCTTTATCTATCATATTCAAGTGCTGCTTGTACATTATATACAATGTTGCCAACTCTATTTTTTCCTTGAGTTTTGTAATATTTGCTGTTTTTATTAATGTCCAGCTGTTGGAACCAAGAGATTGCATGTGAATCTCAGCTTTTTTTTGTTTAAGTAAGTTTCTAGCCCTCTTAGTTGCATAGGAAAACTTAAAAATTCAAAGAGATTGTTTCCTTAAGGTTCAGAAATGAGAAGGCAAAGAAAAGGACTCAAAATATTTTTTTAAATCTCCTGATTTTTAAGCAAGATTCCAAATTTTTGAGAGAGGCCCTGATTTGTGATTTTTGAAGACGTGGGGGTTGCCTAGAATTTACATATAGTTGCATGTATAGACTGCATTCCCCTAGGGAGAAATCAGTAATAGTTTGTGTGAATAATGCTAGGTAAAAATAAAGTATATTGTAAAAGAATGGTCTGAACTTTTAATAATAAAAAAAAAAGTGGTCTAGGCACAAATTGTGAGGCTCAATGGAGGCCATTTTAAAAATCAGTTTTAGTATTTGCACTTGTGATCCGCTGACGTATTTAAACACGTGTTGAAAGAGTTGCAGGATCAGGCCCATAATCCTCTATCCATGACATCACAATTGATTGCTAGGGAAGTTATGATGTCATTAGCAGATTATGATTTCAGATAAGGAAAAAGCAGGCAGAGCAGACAAACTCCTCGAAAAGATTCTTATGACAATGTCTCTAATGATAAAAAAGGGGAGGAAATATGGAATAGATATATTTGCACAGGTTTCTAAAAAAAAATTTCAGGGTTTTCCATAATAGAATCATAGGACTGGAAGGGACCTTGAGAGATCATCTAGTCCAGTCCCCTGCACTCATGGCAGGACTATATTAAACAATAATAAAGCATTAGCCATTCTAAGAAACAATTCAAATGTGTGACACATCTAGAAGGCTTCAATGAAATCCTATTAAAATTATATTCTACAGACTCTTTAATTGAAGTTCCTGAGCATTCATAGGCTCATTGAATTCTTTTCCAGTTTTCCAACTCAAAAACTCGAAGGCAATAGGACTGTACATCTATCTATCTATCTATGTTAGGGTTTTATATTGTTCCCTATCACAATACTATCTGGGCACCTTCCCCATAAAGTCAACAGCATAAGTGAGGCTGCTATGGAATGCATGGAGTCTTGCACCCTTCTCCCTTTTGACGAAAAACTTTGCTTGGGGTAGGATTTTTCATTTTTATTTTTTAACACCTCTCATAGGAAATCATACTCCACTCCTATTTACAAAGTATAGCCCAAATCAGCAAACTCCCATTCACATAAGTAAATTTTGCTGGCTTGGGCCCCAAGTTAGAAATCATGAAACTATACTGAGGCGAAGTTGAAGTTTTTGAAGAGAAATGTCTAAAAATCCTCTCAACAGTATCAGGAGGGATTGTGGGAAAGATTCATATATGTTTATGTTTAAATAAATAAGAAGGCAGATGCAATTAAGAGAAAGCAACATATGGGATGGAAAAAAACTATAAGCAAATTGTCTACAAAATGCTGTAATACTACTATGCATTTCCTGAAGAATGACAGGACATTTGTCAATACACTGATAGAAAATGTTTGGAAAAATACTCAATGTATAATTTATACAGCTATCAAGTTAAATACACAAGTGTCTAAAATGTGGGTTGTAATAACTTAAATATTTAAAAGCTTTCAGCAATGTTCCGAGTTTCACATTTGTTGCTGTTTTAGGTTTCACTATGTAGCAAACATTCCCCATCTACTCTCTTAAGACTGAGAAGAATTTATTGATATACAAAAAGAAAAGGAGTACTTGTGGCACCTTAGAGACTAACCAATTTATTTGAGCATGAGCCTTCATGAGCTACAGCTCACTTCAGCTGTAACTCACTGTCATAAATATAAAAGGAAGGGTAAACCCCTTGGAAATCCCTCCTGGCCAGGGGAAAGCTCCTCTCACCTGTAAAGGGTTAAGAAGCTAAAGATAACCTCGCTGGCACCTGACCAAAATGACCAATGAGGAGACAAGATACTTTCAAAAGCTGGGAGGAGGGAGAGAAACAAAGGGTCTGGGTCTGTCTGTATGCTGGTTTCTGCCAGGGATAGACCAGGAATGGAGCCTTAGAACTTTTAGTAAGTAATCTAGCTAGGTATGTGTTAGATTATGATTTCTTTAAATGGCTGAGAAAAGAATTGTGCTGAATAGAATAACTATTTCTGTCTGTGTATCTTTTTTGTAACTTAAGGTTTTGCCTAGAGGGGTTCTCTATGTTTTTTAATCTAATTACCCTGTAAGATATCTACCATCCTGATTTTACAGGGGGGATTTCTTTATTTCTATTTACTTCTATTTTTTATTAAAAGTCTTCTTGTAAAACACTGAATGCTTTTTCATTGTTCTCAGATCCAAGGGTTTGGGTCTGTGGTCACCTATGCAAATTGGTGAGGCTTTTTATCCAACATTTCCCAGGAAAGGGGGGGTGCAAGTGTTGGGAGGATTGTTCATTGTTCTTAAGATCCAAGGGTCTGGGTCTGTAGTCACCTAGGCAAATTGGTGAGGCTTTTTACCAAACCTTGTCCAGGAAGTGGGGTGCAAGGTTTTGGGAAGTATTTTGGGGGGAAGGACGCGTCCAAACAGCTCTTCCCCAGTAACCAGTATTAGTTTAGTGGTGGTAGCGGCCAGTCCAAGGATAACGGGTGTAATATTTTGTACCTTGGGGAAGTTTTGACCTAAGCTGGTAAAGATAAGCTTAGGAGGTTTTTCATGCAGGTCCCCACATCTGTACCCTAGAGTTCAGAGTGGGGGAGGAACCTTGACACTCACGAAGGCTCATGCTCAAATAAATTGGTTAGTCTCTAAGGTGCCACAAGTACTCCTTTTCTTTTTGAGAATACAGACTAACACGGCTGCTACTCTGAAACCTGTCATTATTGATATACACTGTGTTAACTACTTAGGGTGAGATTTCAGCAACCTCAGCTATGTGATACAAAGTTTGCTGTTCCTGTTTTATCATAGTAAAAAGAGGGGAGAACAGACACACACACAAAAATTGAGATTCCAGCCACACAAATGAAACAATTTTAAAGAACAGAATATACAACCAAAAGTATCACAGGAAAAGCCATATCACTCATTAGCTATAGCATTGTATCTGCACTATTAGAGGTCTAGTCTGTTCTATGTAGGTTAGAAGTCATGAGCCATTTCCAATGCAAGAGCATTAAACATGTGTTTTGAATTCAGAAATTTTACATCAAGATAAAATTTAGCAAAGTTGTTCACATAAGGTTATAGTGTGATTTAAACTCTGGTTCTGCATACAATTTGGCATGTGCTTACCTTTAACATGTGAGTAGTCCCACTGAAGTCCCATTGACTTTAATGGGATTACTCATGTGAATTAAAATGAAGCACATGCATACATGTTTGCAGGATTAGGAACCAGGGGAGAGGGAGAAAAGAAGAGGGGTATTGGAAACCAATACAATCAGATGTCATTCCCAGTTCTGCCAATGGCTACATGAATTCAAGGACAGAAAAAGAAAGATAGTCATTTAAATCTTTTAAAAAGTCATTAGAAAATTTTCCCCCTAATTATTTGATTTTTAATTACATACGACCCCAAAACACAAAAGAAAATTAAATTTAAAAAATGAAAAGGATCTCTTATTTCAATATATTGTTCATAATTTTAAAAGATTCTTCTTATTTTAATAATCTTTCCAACCTGAACATGAAATGGGTTTCCTTATTGACTTCTCTCTCACTTGCACACTTTTATTTTTCAAGCAGTCTTCATGAATTTTGAAATGCTGCCGTTGAGGTTTTCCTGTTTTTTATTTTAATGAAAGAGAGCGTTGAAGCACTTCATCCCAAATCCTAAATTGAGCTTTGCACAAGTGGACTACTGAATTCAATGGTCCTCCGTGTAGGAAAAGCTATTTGCTAACGCAGAACTCTTTATAGGATTGGACTCCTAGTTTGTAAAAAAACACCACATTAAACTTATTTACGTAGACTCAGACAGAAGGAAAAACTAAATAGATATAACTTTAGTTCTACTAATATTTTTAAACGGAGTTAAACAAGGATTACTGAGTAAAAGTCATCACAATATCCCTATATTTTCATTGTACATACCATCATACAGTGTTCCAAGTCTCTCTCTGGGAAGGAATTTATCTCACAGAAGTAAAATTGAATTTGATGCTCATTAAACTTAAGGTACCAGTTAGTTAAGCCATTTAGGGCGGACCCAAAGCAGGCTCCATGCATTGTTCTGCTAATGCACCATAAGGTGGCCTTGCAATATTCCTGCTAGTAGTAACAGTCCCAACACTGGATTCTTTTGTCATGAGCAGAGACTGCCTATTGTGCTGTATTCTGTGGCAATTATGAGATGTGGACAAGTGAATTCCAGGGACTTGGGTAAAAGGCCAATCTCGTTTTCATAAGTGAAGTAAACTGAATCCAAACACAATCTCAATAAGTGACAGATCAGTCCATTCACTTTTGTTGGTTTAAACCAGCCCCTAATGTTAATTTATTTATTAGAATACAGTACAGTTTCTAAATGTCAATGAACAGTTAGTTCACATGTAGCTGAGACAAAAACTGTCTTTTAAAATGACTCATTTCATTTAACAGGGATTAACTTCAAAATAGATAACGTCAAATAGACGCAAAAATACCCAGAATTGAAAAATTTAGCTTGAAATATATGTATTGATATAGAAATGAAATGATCTCAGCCAGAAGCAAGGATACTGCATGTCAGCGACTCACTTGTTTCAGTTAGCTGTGCTATGAATGGCTGAAAGGATCTCATTTGTAGATGAACTAGAATGCTATTTCTCAACACCGATACACACTGTTTAAGTATCAATAAAATGCTGATCAGCTGAGGGTCAGTAGGAGCCAGAGCCCCAGGAATTGCCTAATCAGGGCAAAACATGCAAAGTGTGCATACAAAAATCACACAGTGATTTTTTTGCCAGCAGCAGATATAGACATTGCAAGCCTCCAAGTGCAGACTCAGATGGGGGTTCGGATATGCTAAAGCTTTGAAGTTTTGGCACTCACTGAACAGTGATCATACAAATCCCTCCACTCTGACTACTCTCCTCTGATGCCCCTACATATATACCTACACAAACCAGACAGCACCTCTCCCTGTCTCTGATATTAAATGCAATCAGTATTTACCTATGGGGCACCAGGTCCAGCCCACAACATTTTGGCACCTGAGGCAGGGAGCTCAAATGTTCCCCCATGCCCCCTCGCTTGGGCCAAAACTTTGAAAGGTCTCAGTTCTGCCTTCTTCCTGTCCTACTCCTCTCATGGTACTGCTCTGCTACCTACCCCAATAAAGGAGAACTAACAACTTAAAATGCCTTGTTCAAAAATTTTAATTAACACTTAACTTTCAAATGCCTGAACAGCAAATGTAACTTTTCTTGTCTGCAGAGTAAACACTGGCATTTTTATCTGTTTGAATACTCAAAGTGGCGCTTTCCGTGCCTTCTTGGTTGCACAGATTTGAACTGCTTCCTGAAGGTCCACAGTCTGGACCAGCTCATGCTCTGTTGAGATGGCTGCAAAGCCAACCAGCCTCTCCTGTGTCATTGTGGAGCGTAGATGTGTTTTTATTAACTTCAGCTTGGAGAAGCTGCGTTCTCCACTGGTAACTGTTACAGGAAGTCTTAGAAGTATGCTCAGAGTAACGAAAGCATTTGGAAAGAGGGTGGTCATCTTATTTGTGCACATATTTTCCACAACAGCCTTTGGAGTTGATCCTGCTGAAATGTATCTTGAAAGGGCTTTCAGTTCATCACCTAAATCACTCGCATCAATATCGCACATGTCATCATGCGTCAACACTGTCTCTAGTGCCCTGCATTGCTGGTGTAGGTCTTCTTCAGGTATAGTGAGGAGTTTTGGAATATAATACAACATCCCAAATATACTGCTGTGTTCCTTGAGCTGCATGAAACATTCTTCAACTGACTGTATCGCACAACCTAGCACCTGGTTAAAGAATTCAACTTTGAATTGTTGTTTGGGGTCTCTTATGGGATTATCCCGTGCTTCGTAACCAAAATATCTTCTTCTTCGGTGACTCTTATATTCTTGAATGGGTGGGAAAATAGCTTCAGTGTGAAGTTCCTCTGCCAACTTCTGTGCACTTTTCAGAACATTTTGAAATCCCTCATCTGACCGGTAAGACTGTAGGTATGACTTTGCTTTGTCCAGTTGTTCCACTGCTCCAGATATATCAAGGTCAACACCTTGGAGTCTCTTGCTTACAACATTTATTTCAAACAGTATGTCATGCCATAACACCAAGCCACGCAGAAATTTGAAGTTATGTATGTTTCTGGTGATTCCATTTCCCTCTGCTACTGTTCTCCCATGAACAGTTCCTGTCATAGAATTATCCTCCATAATGGCAACTATGGAATCATCTATCTTTCCAATTTGGTGTTTGATAGGCTTTATCACCTCCACACGACTTTCCCACCGTGTGGCACTCAGTGGTTTCAGCGTCAAGAGGATGTTCCCAGATGTTGCTTCAAAATTTGCCATCGATGAGCTGATGCAGAGAAAAATACATAGAATTACATTACAAAATTCAGCAGCCTCACTAGAAGCTGATGCTGCATCACTGACCACCAAGTTCAATGAATGAAAACTGCATGGGATAAAAAAAGCTTGAGGGTTTAACTCTCGGATCCATGTCTGCACTCCTCTGTTCTTTCCTCTCATGTTGGCACCATTATCGTAGCCCTGACCTCTCATGTCAGCTATCGCAATTCCCATATCTTCCAGCTTTTTAAGAAGCACATTTGTCATACCAGCTCCTGTAGTATCATCAATGTCAATAAATTCTAGAAAATGCTCTCTGACCGTCACCAATGCAGGGACATTTTCACTAGGTTCTGTTGTTGTTACAAAACCACCATTAAAGTCATTTGTTCCGCATGGCTGATGTCAGGTGTGCAGTCCAGAATAACAGAGTAATATCTTACTGACTTCAGCTCTGCCACAATCTTCTGTTTGACTTTTGTTGCCAGTAACTGTATGATCTCATTTTGAATGGTTTTTCCAAGGTAGTGGTGTGTGTACATTTCTTGGGTGGTGACTCTTCTTAGATGCTCTGCTCCTGGAGTACAGCATCAAACTCAGCCATCAGCTCCACAATTTTAAGGAAGTTTCCATTGTTTGGCACATACAGCTGATCCGAAGTGCCAAACAATGCTAGGTTTTGGGTAGCAAGCATTCTCACAATGGCAATGAGCCTTTTCAGAACATTTTGCCAGGAAAAAGACTCTGATGCAATCTTCTCTTGATGCTGATCATCTACGGTGGCCTTTAACCTTAGTCTCATCTCAAGCTCTTTCCACCTATGGAATGCTCTCTGGTGATTTGCTGCCTTCTCATGGCATGCCAGATTTCTAGCCAGATTTTTCCAGTCCTTTGTTCCTGTAGAACCCAGTGTGGCTGAAACATTAGACTGGAAGAGTTTGCAACAAAAACAGTGGGCATCATTCTGGGTTTTTGAGTACATAAGTCATGGCCTCTCCACTTTGTGACCACTGGGGATTTCATACCAGTAATGTGTTGGATGGAAATGTCTATTTTCATTGTCTTTGGGGAACATGAAGTTTTTCACTTGCTGTGGCCCATGCAGTACAAGGAAGTTCCTCATGCTATTGCTCAAGTGGGTCCATAGGCCATAAGCCTCCATTTGAGAAGGAGATATGTATGCTGCAGTAGCTGCCAGTCACCTGCACTCTAACTGGAAGGTAGGGCATCTCCTCACCATTCACATCCTCACAAGGCCGGAAGGCTCACCGTGAACATTTGTGTCTATGTATCTCAGGAGAGCTCCTTCCTGCTGAGATAGAAAAGCTTCCTTTGCTTTCTTTCTTTTTCTGAATGCTGCCCCAGAGGGGCATTTTCTTCTTTCACTCATGACTGCTGTTCTGTGCCAGCTATAGTGGGAGAAGCAGCAGGAAACTGGAAGCTGGAAACTGGAAGCTCCCTGAGAAGCTGGTGTTAATCAGTCCAGGCTCCTGGGGGTGCTAGAGAGGTATATAAGAGGCTGCTCCTCCTCCTCCCTCTCCCTGCAGCTCCTGATGCTTTCTGTTATTCCCTCTCACCTTTTCTCCTGCCTGCCTGTTGTCTCTTGTGCCCTCTTTCCTCCAGCACAGCACTCCACCATCTCTGTGCATCTAGAGCAGAGAGAATACATATGCACCAGCAGCAGACCCAATTTTCTACACTCTGGATCCTGGTGGCACCCCCTCACAGTCTGGCTCCTGAAGTGGCCGCCTCAGTTTGCCTCATGGTAAGGCCAGCCCTATGGGACATGGGGGGTGAGGGAGAGGGGAAGAAGAAAGACAAGTAGATTCAAGGGGGAGATATGGAGAAGACATAGATTTGCTGCCAGGGTATGGATTTAAAGTTGAGACATTTGTGAGCAGATGGAGAGCTCTGAACTCCTTAGCCAATCAAATCATAGGGATTCATGTTAGCCAGAGTACAGGGGTGAGAGGACAATATAATCAGTTATTCAAAGGTGCTTTCTGGTAACTTGGCAATAACATATTTTTCACAGTTAGAGGGTAAATTATACCTTGGACCCTTTGCAGTCTTTCCTGAGTGCACCCTATCAAGTGACTGGCCCAGCAACTTCACTTCTCATGGAGGAATCCTGTCATTCTCACATCAGGTCCCAGGCTGCAGCATTCCCATTTACAACCATATTTCCTCAGCAGATCTAACTGGGTTTAGCCCCTGCAAAAGACTTCCCTCTGGGAGCTGTGAACAGTAGGTAACTGCAGTGACTCTCAACAGCATCTTCAAAACAAAGTTATTTATTTACCAATAGGACCATATCATTCAGAGAAAAAAATTAAAACAACAAAAGGCCTACATGCCTAAAGTGTAGCCTTTCCCTCAAAATGTAGGCAGTCCCAACTCATCCCAGGTACCCATACTTCTGGGGACCAAAGTTCCATCTGCTTTCCTGCAAACCTTCCTCTTCTGTGTGTCCCCTGAGCTTCAGGGAGAATGCTTTTATGCTATGCCAAGTTCTTTGTTTCATTTCCCCCACTTGGATTCCCCCTACAACTCCTGTAGTAGTGGGCAGGGAGTGATGTTATCAATCAGCCTATTCATCAGAGCATGATGGGGGTGAGGAAGTAAAACTTTAAAGGAATCAACACCTGTATTAGCGGCAAAGAGTCCTGTGGCACCTTATTGACTAACAGACGTATTGGAGCATAAGCTTTCATGGGTGAATACCCACTTCATCAGATGCGTGTAGTCATGCAGCTGACGAAGCGGGTATTCACCTATGAAAGCTTATGCTCCAATACGTCTGTTAGTCTACAAGGTGCTACAGGACTCTTTGCCACTTTTACAGATCCAGACTAACATGGCTACCCTTCTGATAATAAACAATACAGGTGTTAAGTAAGTACCTGTGATTGGGTTATCTGAACTTATTGACTTTAGTTCCTGCAAAAACATCTAGTTATTCTTTAGTAAGCAACAAAATAGTCGTGCAAAACTTAGTCCTGCCATGAGTGCAGTGGACTGAACTAGATGACCTCTCAAGCTCTCTTCCAGTCCTATGATTCTATGATAAAATAACCAAACCAAACCAATATTCCAAAAAATAATAGATATCTCCCACATATGTCGCAAGATCTTTCACTGATAACCCTAGTGGCATTTGGATTTTGAGTTTATTAACCATAGCTACAGTTATTACCTTGGAAACTAGAAATACACTCATGCTATCATTTAAATATTTTTTGTACAATCTCAGAGAATGATGAAGCCTACATTAATACATCTCATAAGCCTTTTAAGAATGGTTTCAGGCATGCAAAGAATAATGAAAAGTTCAGAAATTTATTTTGATTTCCTGCAATATGCTACCTAACAGTTTTCTGTTGTGTTATATGACCTTTCTGCCTAGCTAGTGTTTAGCTATTGATTTTAATTACTCAGTTTAATTTACTGCATGCCAACACAAAGCTGTTTACTCCTACTTGCCAAAATGTTGTCGTAGCCTCCCAGAGGAAGGCAAAATGAGAAAACTGTATGTGTGTTACAGTTACATGCTATTCATTATAAAGACTTTAATGGATTCACTTCATATAAATGTCACTGTTCTTGCATGTAGCCACTAAAAACACCAAAATAACAATAGGAATGAAAATGCTACACCAACCAGGAGAGAAGTACAATATAAAAAGCCTTCATGTATGAAAGGCTATGACTTGAAACAGCCTGCATTTTCTTCTTTACCATTCTTCTCCAAGCAAGTGGGAGAGTTAGGACAATATGTTCCCTTCTGCATAAAAAATCATGGAGAGAAAAAACCTGAATTACATGGTTCTTAGAGCTGCAGTTAAAGGGAATTGCATCTCTCCCCCAACAGTCCTTGGGACAAGAAGGATTGCAATATGGCCAGGAGAAGGATAGCATCAAAACATGTGGAGAGATGGGACTCTCCCGCCAACTCTCCTCTGTCCTCTTCTTCACCCCGATAGTCAGACCAATAGCCAGGATGCTAATACCTGGCCCACTGCCTGTCTATGTGATCTCAGCCAAGGGAATATTTACACTACAAGCAAAGATGTGATTGTAGCACAGGTTGGCATACCATGCTATCTTCAATCTAGCAGGTAACAATGGTAGCGTAGATGCAGTGGACACAGATTCCATCTCTGGAGACAGCATGGTCTAGTGGTTAAGGCAGAGTAATGAACACAGGGAAGAGGCTGTACAGAACATATAGGTACAAAAAAAACCCCTTGAAGACCTAAGCACAATGTTATTGTAGAATAAGACAGCTTCTTACAAGGACCAAAAGGTTGTGTGTATTGTCTGTGTGCTGGGAGGACAACATCCTAGCGACAGCCAAGACTATTGTGTACGTTGGGGGAAAGGAGGTGACCCTAACTTGCTCCACAACAGACAGTGAAAGAGAATACATGATGCCATGCTGTGGCATAAAGATTTTATCAGCATGGGTGAGAGGGATGCATTACTCATTTGTGTTTATAAAGTGCCTTCTCTCTCCATGGTGTCTAGGCACTAGGGTATCTGTTAGTTCTTGTCTATGAATTCCATATAAACAAGCAAGCAAGCAAGCAACAGGATCATCTGCTGGTGGCGTTGTGTTGTATAAGTCTTAGCCATTTTTGCAATGTTCTTCTTGGAGTGTTAAAAGATGTTTTTTGACCAGCTTGGATATCAAGATGATTATTTTTAAGAGCTTGCAAATCCTCTACTTAAGCATATCTTGTTTGCAGTGTGATCATTACCCTCCATCAATACCTTTTAGGACTGTCTTTTGAATTAGCAATAGCTTCTTTAGATTGGAGACCATTATATTTGCATGTTGTTTTATTATTTTTCCATCATGGTTTTAATGTTTACCATAGTATCCTTCCCAAATCAGAGATTTCAACCTTTGAATCTCAGTATTACAGAGCATTTGTTTTAAATGTTTTCACTGGATCATTTAAGCAGATCTGTATAAAAGTCAGTGGGTTTCCTTCACAAGAAATTCATGTAACATGTTTTATTTCATTTCAGACCTCATGGGCTTCATTGTTCCCAAGTTGAGCCTTGAGTTTCAGGTTTAAACAAACCCAAATTCTCAAAGCAATACTTAATCAGAGCTATCGTGATTCATGTTGAGAACCTGAAGATTTCACACGACCTTGATGCAAAGCCATAAATTGAATTAGGTTTCCTCAAAACTCAGCCCTGGGTTTGCTCAATAGCACAGCCATGTTAGCTTGAAGAGTTCATAAACCTGATCTGAGTTTCAAGTAGTTAATGCAACTGACAACTTTCCAGAGGTTTCAAGTTTTTACACAAACATTTTGCACAGCTCTGCTACTAAGGTCAATGATGAATTTGCAGTGCTGGGTGATGGACTTGGTTCAGAAAATTTAGAAAATATTAAAAAAACAATATGGTATATTATAAACAATGCTGAACCAGACTCAAGCTCGAGGAGGCTCATTAACAGTTCTGAAAAGTAGTTTACATAGACAAAGAATACCAAAAATGGACCAAAAATAATCCCACTTGCAACACCTTATTCTCAAATTCCCCAGGTGGCAGTGTGCATAAAATTATACATATAAAGGTAACATTTAATATTACAAAATATAATAGTGCTACAAGGTCCAAACCTGCAAATGTTTACAATCAGATGTAAGGCTTGCTACCATGATTACTCCCACTGATCATAGGATACTACTCATAGTAATAAATCTAAGGGATTGGTCATGGTAATAAATAGTATGCCTAGTAGTAAGATTTGGCAATCTTCAGCACATTCGTATCTGCACCAATGAGAAAACACCAAGTTTTACTATGAAAATTATTGCAGATTCTGTAAAATCCATTAGTTTTATTTTGTTTACTGTTTGCTTGTTTTTACAATAAGCATGTGCTCCATGAAGATTTAATAAGGAACTGGGACTTCGTTTTCTGTAGCACTCACTATAATAGCCTGTGTAACTTACAGAGATATTGGGCCTATTTCTTATTTTGTCCAGACAAGTGTAAAAAAGGAGTTACTCCACTGAAGTCGATGGAGTTACACTAGCCTTAAATGGGTGTTAAGAGGGATCACATTCAGGCCCGAATGGTATTAAAGATATTGTAGTAAATAAATTATACTTACTAAACAACCATGGTGCAGGGCAGATCTTACTTTTTGTTGACCGTTTATTATTAATTAGTACACAATCACCAAGCCTAATCTACCATGTGCTTTCTGTAGTTCAGCCCCAGGATCAGCCTGCCTGGTGAAAAGCTCTGACTACCAGCCATTTTTTCAGCCCTATTGATGAAGGTAGTGCAATACCAAAAAAAGAATCCCAAAACAATTATAATATTATTCATAACCAATGTTATAATAACCCAATAGATAATAAGGTATGTCCCAGCAGTCCTTTGTCATGGTCAGATTTGTATATTAGCTTATTCTGTTTTCAGTCCTACAAGTGGTACCTATTGGGGAAATTTGATAGAGTATCTTTGTTTACCATATGATTGATTATATATAAGAATGCCACTGACCCATTTTCTGAAATGTAAGAGAGCAAACACTTGCTTTTGGAGTATGGAACATGAGACATCTGAACATGGAATTTCCTTCTGCCATTTCACTGCCCAAGAAAATCAGCGAGACACAATATCTCTAGTGCCATCTGGCCTTAAACTAAAGTAGAGGTCATTTCAAATAATCCTCAAGTATTTGGAAGACCCTCCTATACAACTGAGTTCACTCACTTCTCCCCTGCAGCTGAGTATGGAGTTCCTAGAGTATCAGGATAGAAAGGAAGAGAGCTGGGGTATGTCTACACTGCACAATTCTTTAGGTGGTGTGTTGTGTTCATACCTACGTAGCCTCCTTCACCTGCATATAAATAGCAGTGTGCTAGTGAGGCCCAGCTTCGGCAAGTAAAGACACACCTGAAGGGTGCAGGTATGAACGCAAGTACATGGCGTGGGCAAGTAGAGAGCAGAGTAGGTTATATATTTGAGTATATCCCCACACCCTTCAGGTGTGTCTTTATGTCCCCAGGCCACGCCTCCCCTGTCTTTCCCTGCAGCAAGGAAGGACTCCAGACGCATGGAACGACTCCACCAGCTCCCTGTTACTGCAGTATTTCCCCCAACAGGGAAAGACTCCAACAGCAGGGAAAGGCGTTGATAGGGGGTTTCTCCACTGCCTCCGCCTGCCAGAGCCTTTCCTCCCCACAGTGAAAGGCTCAAGCAGCGTGGAGCATCTGAAGCCCTTCCCTGCTGCTGGAGTCTTTCGCGGACATAGGGCTACATACTGCAGTGTGGATGCAGCTTATTTTTCACCGAAGCCTGTAGCCTCACGCACGCTGCGCTCCACCAGCACTGCTGCCTAGTACAGACACAGCAGATACACTTCGCAGTACTGTATCTATCTAGCCAGAGAGCAGAAAACGGATACACGATGCCACAGATAAGTGCACATGCACCAAACAGCTAGTGTGACTGGGGTGCCTGGGGAGAGGACGGGAGATCAACCATGTGATTTAATTTTTAAAGGCTGAAAAATAATGTGTTCAAAGCAGAAGAACAACTTTCCTATAACGAGATTTCTGAGAGCATGTTTGGGACAGCTGATTCTGGTGAGGAGGCAATATGGCCCAGTGGATGGTACACTAGACTGGGACCAGGAAGACCTCAGTCCTATTTCCAAGTCTGCCAGTGTCTTGCTGGGTGGCCTTTTGATATGTAATTTCACTTCTCTGTGTCAGTTTCCTCCCTTTAAATACAGATAATGATACTACCACCTTTGTAAGGTGCTTTGAGGCCGGTTATTATTTTCATGCACTATAATTAAAGCCGTAAGTCTGTCAGACATAATTTCTGTGACAAACACAACTGTAGAGTTTTTCCATAAAGAACTCATGGTCTTTTTCAAATTGTCCTGCCCATTTCTGAAGGAGAAAAGGAGTACTTGTGGCACCTTAGAGACTAACCAATTTATTTGAGCATGAACTTTCGTGAGCTACAGCTCACTTCATCAGATGCATACCGTGGAAAATACAGAAGATGCTTGTTTTTATACACACAAATCATGAAAAAATGAGTGTTTATCACTATAAAAGGTTTTCTCTCCCCCGCCCCACTCTCCTGCTGGTAATAGCTTATGTAAAGTGATCACTCTCCTTACTGTGTGTATGATAATCAAGGTGGGCCATTTCCAGCACAAATCCAGGTTTTCTACCCCCCCCCCCCACACACACCCCAAACAAACCCACTCTCCTGTTGGTAATAGCTTATCTAAAGTGATCACTCTCCTTACAATGTGTATGATAATCAAGGTGGGCCATTTCCAGCACAAATCCAGGGTTTAACAAGAACGTCTGAGGAGGGGGGGGAGGGTGTTAGGAAAACAAGGGGAAATAGGTTACCTTGCATAATGACTTAGCCACTCCCAGTCTCTATTCAAGCCTAAGTTAATTCTATCCAATTTGCAAATGAATTCCAATTCAGCAGTCTCTCACTGGAGTCTGGATTTGAAGATTTTCTGTTGTAATATCGCAACTTTCATGTCTGTAATCACGTGACCAGAGCGATTGAAGTGTTCTCCGACTGGTTTATGAATGTTATAATTCTTGACAGTAGTGATAAACACCCATTTTTTCATGATTTGTGTGTATTAAAAACAAACATCTTCTGTATTTTCCACAGTATGCATCCGATGAAGTGAGCTGTAGCTCACAAAAGCGTATGCTCAAATAAATTGGTTAGTCGCTAAGGTGCCACAAGTCCTCCTTTTCTTTTTGTGAATACAGACTAACACGGCTGTTACTCACGGCTGTTACTGTTACCTGTCATTTCTGAAGAAGACTCTTACATTAGTTGTTACACATACTGGACCTGATCCAATGCCCACTGAAGTCAGTGGAAAGGTGCACTGGATCAGTCCCATACATCTTTGGGGGTGGTAATTTTGGAGTTTCTAATGAGAAATACACTATAGTGCCATGACAGTGACATTTTTCCAATATTATTTATTTTCCTATGTCATAACTTCCCTTGTTATTTGCCATGATAAACCAGCCTTTACCTGTAACCATCTCGGTGACCTTTATAACTTCTGAGCCCAGAATTTCCATATGCATGCTGGGCCACAATTTTTCTCATAATAATCCCAATTCTCCCTTCTTGTTAATATGATTGCCCCTAGTGTAGCATTAGCTAATCCTCTCAAGAAACTAGCTAGCAGGCCCCTGTATTGGAGGTTCAAAGGTCACTCCCAAACTGAGATCACCCAAATGACAACACATCGGGACTAATGAGGTCTGAACAAAATAATTTTAATGTCATTTAATGTTCTCTGGTGCTCACAAAATTACACTTTGTGACCTTATAGTAGGTAAACTTTATACTGTATTAGCAGGTATTTTGCCAGAAATCCTGACTTTAAGATTTATATTCCTAGTTGTACTGCATTTAAAAATATATTGGACTTTTCCGTTTATTTTTCCTCTTCCCTTCCTCCCACAAAATAATACCCTAGGTACTTAGAAATGGTATCACTTTTCTTATACAAAAGTAGGCTTCCTGCCAATTTCTTGAATTTAAATCTCTAGCCTGACCTTCTGGTCTTCTTTAGTATTTAATATTTAGCTGATATGGATTTGTTATTTAAAATGGAATGCATTTTACTAGATACACATTCTTAGGGCAGCGGTATCAGAAGTGCAATTACATACAGTATATTGCTTAACTTGATTTAAACAGCTACACTTCTCTGACAGCATAGAGCTGCTTTTAAAAACCTTCAGGAAATCAAAACAAAAATTATACAAAGAAATAACTATAGGTATGGAGCATTGCCAGCCTTTCCCCACAAAAAAGATCAAAGGCATTTTTAATATCCAATATCTTCTGTATATTTAGTCCAACAAACACATAGCAAACTGCAGAGCAGAATATTCTGTTAAAAGACACAAAAAATCTATGTTTTGAGTCCTTGATCCAATTTCTGTCTGCATAAAAACAATGTATTCTCCCACTCCCAAACATTTAAAATACATTCTGTTCATTCTGGTTTTGAAAAGAAAAAATGGTCATTTAATGTATAATAACCTAATTCAGAATAAGACACATATGTAAATAGAAGTATTATCATCACACATTTTGTGTGTGTGCGTGTGTGTGCATATAAGCAAGTGAGTAAGATTGGCACTTTTTTACTTCACATCTGAACAGTAACTTCACTGTTTCCTGTTCTTGTTAAATTGTCTTAAAAACTAAATGTTAATCTACGTTTTCTCAACATATAGACTTTACAGTTAGGAGTTGTTTTACAAAGATCTCTCCTGAGATCATTTGACTTTAAGGTCTGTACTATGAAGACAGCTTTAGTTAAAATAAAAAAAGACAGCTTATCTTTAAAAGGATGTATCTCTGAGAATATTTAAAATCAGATTTCCTTTACACAGTTGTTCTTTCATTTATGTTCATCAATTTGCCTTTTTAAATATGCTGTAACTATCTTACTGTTCAAAATACCTTGCATTATATCATTTTTGGAAGGAAGGAAGGAAAGGAAAAGGTTCTTTATAATAAATTACAAAGGTGAAAGTACACACTTATGTTACTTTTTTCCATTGCAATATCACAGCTTTGCTAATGGCAGCCTGCTGTGCAGTAAAAAAACCCTGTTTAATTAGAGTGCAGTTGTTGCTTTATTGTAGCATTACTGCTAAGTGCACTGAGATGCCTTCCCATAGGCAGGTGCAGGTGGTTTGTATAGCTCATTTAGCCTGGGTGAGTAATGTCAGTTCAGGAGGAGAGAGAGGCTTGTGTCTTCAAACTTTCAATCTGCCTCCATTATCTGTGATCAAGGTGGAACCACAGGGGAGAGGAATTACTGGCAGGTCTAGGACAAGTGAAGAGGCAGTGAATCTATAAGACGTATTAATCATCTTTCCCTTCTCTTCACTGGCGCCAGCCTGTGCCTCCGACTCCCCGGCGCCAGGCAAATGGATTCTCTGTCCCCACAGGTACAAGCTAGTGCCTTTCAGGGGCAAGTCATCAGAATAATAATTACTGACACTGCTGAGATCAGCCCTAACCAATGCAGAAGGGACAAGAAAAGTATTATGGGAGGGATGTATTTCCTGGACTTTCATGGTAGTGTTTATAGCATTATGCTTCAGACATTCTACAATTTAATTAAAGATTTTAGAATATCATCCTAAATCTATTCTATTGAATAGTGTAATAGCATCATTAACATAATATAAATATTTAATCTTCAGTTTCGCCTTAAAAATTATTTGTATCAATTGCTGAGGTGTGAATATAAGAAAGTGCATATTACATCATTTACGTTACAGCAACTCTTAAAACTCAGTTGATGGTACAAAACAATGGTTCTCAACCTTACCAGACTATTGTACCCCTTTCAAGAGTTGTATTTGTCACGTGTACCCCAAGTTTCACCTCACTTAAAAAACTACTTGTTTACAAAATCAGACACAAAAATATTTAATAGGACACTATTACTTTTTTCCTCATTTTTACCATATAATTATAAAATAAATACATTGGAATATAAATATCGTACTTATATTTCAGTATGTTGCTCGAGCCTATTTTTCACTTGTGAGCCTTGTCTGAAGCCAGAGCCCTGGATGGCAGGGATGAAGCCCGAGCCCTGCTGCCCAGGGCTGAAGCATATAACTTAGATTCAGTGGCGTGAGACCTGGACAATTGCCCTGCTTGCCACCCCCTAATGCCAGCCCTGCACTTGCAACCCCCCTAAATCCATCCTGCGACCCCCCTGGGAGTTGCAACCCCCCAGGTTCAGAAGCACTGATCTAGATGAGTTGAGTACCTCCTAGAAAACCTCTGTGCATACCCCTGATTAAGAACCACTGCTATAAACACAATACTTGTATTTCTAGCTTCCCTAATAACTAACAGAACACAGCACACTACTTTGACATGGCCTTTCCTGGCTGCATAGTTTTTAGACAGATATAACATATAATGGATACAATCTATAGACATATATAATAATAGCACTCACACGAGTACACAAGAATATGTATATATAAATATGACATATATACATACAAATATGTGTGGCTATTAATTTAAACATCAAGCATCTTTAGGGATATTACATTCTAAGTTTTATTAACATTTAGCAATTATATAGCTCTTTTCCTCCTCAAAGCAATATATACACATTAAATAATAAATCTAATTAATGAAAATAGAATAGGACATGAGCTCCTAATGAAAGAATTTTCAATCCAGTAATAGTATTGATATTATTTAAGGCATTTATCCAGGGAAAAATACAATATGGTATATTTTACATTATAGTACAACATATTTTACATCACATTATATTGTATACCATAGCATAACATATTTACATTTTTTTGGCATTGAATAGAGTCAATTTAGCATCTGACTATCCGTGGTATTCAACTCACTGTAGGATTAATTCAGTAAAATGTGAAATTACTTGCCAGAACTGCATGACAAAATTGGTGGATTAACATACACTGATTGAGGCACCATTCATGTAAACACAAATCTTGACTGCGAGAGAGTTATCATCATAAAGTCTCTGACCTTGAGTTCAGCTTGGAGTTCGCCACACACCTGCAGTCATCTAAACAATAATAATGCTAATGTATGTGTATGCCATTTTGTGTTAAGTGCCAAAAGAAGAAAAAGAAACAGATTCAAACCAGAGCATGTGCTCATTTATTTTTAAATCAGCAATTTCAAAGTTTACCTACACACAGTACAAAGCAATGGCACACATTGAAAATGCAAAATCAAATCAAATCATTGCTTTCTTTGTCATCAGCTGCAGTGACTAGCAGCCAAGTCAGCCAATCAGAATTCTCTATTGATTTTTCCTCTGGTTCTAAGTGACTTTGGACAGTGATCAATGATTTAAAAGAGAAATATTAAATCTTATAGGGAGAAATGCACATCAGATTAAAAAGCAGCAATTAAAGTGTAAGTTTTTCAAAAAGATAAAAGAAAAGGAACTATATATTTAATAATTTCCAGACGCTGAATACAAATGGCCAGTATAAGAGGAAAAAAGCCTATTTTTCCTTTGTTTCTCTGAAAAAAAATAGCAATACCATTTTCTTTCATATGTTTTAAGTCTATTATGGGTTTGTTTGACAAAATAAATAAATATTACTGTACACTTACCAATTGTTCTGAAAATCCTAAATAGACGTAAGACTGCATTAGAAGACAATTCTTCAAACTTTGGAACAAAAAGATATTTCTAAAAAGATAGACTATTACTATCAGGTCATTGTAACACACATTTATGTATTGTGATTTTTCCTGTCTACGTAAATTGACAATGATGCATTTTTCGCTGTAGCTGGTATTAAGAAACTGATCTTTAAATTTTATCAATTCATTCTTTTCAACTCAGACATGTAGAAAGGGGAACCTTAATATAAGAAAAAACAGCGTATTGGGATATCAGCTAGCATGACAATGCCTAATCCTGAGTAACATGCCCAAGAGCCAAGGGAACGCTATTTCTCTCCGTTGTTCCAAACAACAGATGCTGTCAATTAACTTTAAGCAGCGTCCAAGAAAACCCTTTTGTTACATTTTGCAGTATTATGCAGAAAGCGTCACCTCTGGAAATGAGGGAACAAGCTGTTTTTCATTATCATTCAATTGTCCCAATCAATCTGACAATTACAAAGAGAAAAAGTCTTAATCGCTAGACACATGCTAGTTGCTGCTAGTTTTACCAGCTGCAATAAATAAATAAATAAATAAACAAATCCACAACTTAAAAAAAGTCCCACTTTAAGATGCCATAACCCAAAAAAGCACCCACAGTGGGGATAAAAGAGAGAATTAAACATACAATGTTATGGTAGGTATGGGAATAACCATTGGAATGAACTGGTAATTAAATCAGCTTACGCTGTTGGTGTAGTGTGATTTTTATTTCAGTAGCATTTGCTGTATATAAAGAAACAGCCATTAGCATCTTACTCATTTAAGTATGGGAAAAGTGTTCATTAAAGTGGTGACTGGAGATTTTCTGTATAAAGTACTGTCTATGTGTAAAATACAAGATCTTACTGAGAACTGGTTAGAGAACATGTGTAAATACAGATGTCTGGATTCACTCATTCTGCTTGCAAATCTCAGGCTGCAGAAAGGCAGCAGAGTCAGCCCAGGAGAGGCCAAGGCCCCACATTTCTGAGCTTGGGCTGGAGCCCAGGCTGGAGGACCCTGTGGGGTGGGAGGGTCCTCCAGCCTGGGCTCCAGCCCAAGCCCGGAAGTCTACCTGGCAATGAAACAGCCCCACAGCCTGAGCCCTGCGAATCAGCATCGGCTGACAGAGGCCAGCCACGCATTTTTCTTTGCTGCGTACACATACCCTGTGCAGTCCCCCTGCTTCCCTATATCCTGAAAATACCACCGTTTGGTCCTTTCATTGCCACCAAGAGCCTGGAGGATTTGGCCCCCAGGGAATTCTACAGAGGGAATTACCAGCTGCCTTGTTCAGCTGCATGAAAAAACAGCTACCTGTTTCCTACCAGTGCCCAGCACAGAGAAGCAGGCAGCAGTATTCTGGAATGGAACTGGCATATAGTATACCACAATGAAACATCTGCCAGGCGTGAGTGACATGCATTAGAATAGATTTTCCAGTAAATGATATGCCAAAGACTTGACATTGAAAGTATCTGTCTGATGTAAGTCTTTCACTCTATGCCAGTTACATTTTGTCATCTCCCCTCAAACAGCTACCATCCTCCTTGCCACCAAAATGTAGCAAAACGACTAAGAATTTTCACCACCACATTGCTGTAGAAGTACGTCCTCAGCAAGAGGCCAGTCAAGAGAACAGTCACAAAAGGGAAGTATGCAGGGGCTACTAGCAGTGGCAACCTCGCCAAACATTTCTCTTTCTAGCCATGCATGTAGGAAAATAAAATGTGTTTATCTACTTCCCCCCACCTCTTTTAACAAGTAAGATCTGAGCAGGGCATATGTCTCCCTGTAATTTTGTACGGCATCTAGCAAAAAGCAAGAAGTCTTCATTTGGGCCCTATTGCATTTCGAATAAATAATAGGTTTTTGCCTGATCATGCAGCTAGGGGGCAGGGTCAGATCTTTGTCACACAAACCAAGGATTCGCTCTTCCGCTTTGGAAAATCTCCAGGCAGGATTCTTCCATAGCTACAACACACTTGAAATAAGATCAATGCACAGAAGGAAAAGACAATGCCAACTAATACAATAATCCATATATTTTAAAAAAAATCTTTAAGACTTAGACAAGGAATGGCTAAGTGCATCAAAAGAGTGGAACATCACACAAAAGGGGGCTGAAATGGCTAAATTAGCCATGCTGTTTGAGAAAAAGGAAACTGTCAGGTGCCAGGTTGACTAATCCTCATATTAGGATTTTAGCAGTAAAGAAGGCCCGAGGACAGATCATTTTAGGAATACACACAAGAATTTCAAAAGGGACGGACACAGTGCTTCAGAGCCAGGAAGAGCAGGCTGAGAAGATGGAGTTGGAGCTAGCACAGAAGGCAGTCGGTCTGTGTCCTCTTAACACTCTGCTTTTTAATAGGGTCGTTCTCACAAGTCCGAATGCTTTACTTCCCCTCCACATGATAAGCCAGTGGATCCAAGAACTCAAGGTTCTGACTTAGAAGACCTGGAGTCCACAAAGCTTGAATGGGGAACAGTTGCTCTGAGGGAGAACAAATGAGGCTAGATGAGGTTGATAACTGATCCAAGTCTCCATTCCGATACCTGTAATTAAGCAGAGGATAGGCCCATGACAGAGCATTGACCCAAAAGCCCCAACTCAGTATATGGCTGCCCAGGATATGAAGAGGCCTTTTATTCTTGGGCGCCTTAGAATCTGAGGAAGCTTCTGGTGTGAGGACATGACTGGATCAGATACTCTTCTCAGGAGGAGGTAACTTCATACCTGACTTGCTCATTCTTTGAGATCTTCTTCCTCCTGTTTTATCTGAGGGCCTATATTTTTTTTTAAAACTTGATCACGGATGGCACAGAGGCCTTAGGGTTCTCTGAGGAAAATGGAGAACCCTCCTATGACCTTTTATGAGTCAAGAGCTCCAAGCAGCTCATATCTGACTTTGGATCTGGTGAAAACTCATCTCTCCTCTCAGAAGATTCCTTGAACCTAAGATCCAAAGTCTTCAAATTAGACAAGATTTCAACGTAGATGACTAAAAGCCACTGACTCTTGGGGGACCAGGACTGCCTTTTTGTCTTGTGTGTATACACTACCAAAGAAATACAACAATGTAAATTAATTAATAGACACTACTAATACTACTACTAATAATAATGGCATGAAGAAAACAAGCAAAGACTGTTCCATGACCATGACAACTGGAAAATGACAGGAGTTGGAGGTCTGTGCTTTTTTATACTCAGGTCTGAAACATGTGGATCTATAGTTGATCTGCAGTCTCGCTAATGGATTCTACTGTTATCATTACCTTTGTGGCTTGTGTGAGATCTGGAGAAAGGGGCAAACAGTGAGGTGGCAAAGATTGCAGATTATACTAAACTGCTCGAGATAGTTAAGACCAAAGCAGACTGTGAAGAACTTCAAAAAGATCTCACAATACTAAGTGATTGGGCAACAAAATGACAAATGAAATTTAATGTGGATAAATGTAAAGTAATGCACTTTGGAAAAAATAACCCCAACTATACATACAATATGATGGGGGCTAATTTAGCTACAACTGATCAGGAGAAAGATCTTGAAGTCATCGTGGATAGTTCCCTGAAGACGTCCACGCAGTGTGCAGCGGCAGTCAAAAAAGCAAACGGGATGTTAGGAATCATTAAAAAGGGGATAGAGAATAAAACAGAGAATATCTTATTTCCCTTATATAAATCTATGTTACGCCCACATCTTGAATACTGCGTACAGTATTGTGGTCCCCTCGTCTCAAAAAAGATATACTGGCATTAGAAAAGGTTCAGAAAAGGGCAACTAAAATGATTAGGGGGTTGGAACGGGTCCCATATGAGGAGAGGTTAAAGAGGCTGGGACTTTTCAGCTTGGAAAAGAGGAGACAAAGTGGGGATATGATTGTGGTCTATAAAATCATGAGTAGTGTGGAGAAAGTGAATAAGGAAAAGTTATTTACTTGTTCCCATACTATAAGAACTAGGGGCCGCCAAATGAAATTAATGGGTAGCAGGTTTAAAACAAATAAAACTTCTTCACTCAGCGCACAGTCAACCTGTGGAACTCCTTGCCTGAGGAGGTTGTGAAGGCTAGGACTATAACAGGGTTTAAAAGAGAACTGGATAAATTCATGGAGGTTAAGTCCATTAATGGCTATTAGCCAGGATGGGTAAGGAATGGTTT
The DNA here is from genome assembly GCF_965140285.1 of Lepidochelys kempii. NCBI lineage: Eukaryota > Metazoa > Chordata > Testudines > Cheloniidae > Lepidochelys > Lepidochelys kempii. The sequence continues at coordinate 99,588,322 of NC_136387.1, read as the reverse complement.
CCCTAGCCTCTGTTTGTCAGACGGTGGAGATGGATGGCAGGAGAGAGATCACTTGATCATTACCTGTTAGGTTCACTTCCTCTGGGGCACCTGGCATTGTCCACTGTTGGTAGACAGGATACTGGGCTGGATGGACCTTTGGTCTGACCCAGTATGGCCATTCTTATGTTCTTATGAGAAGACACACACTTCCTAAAGAGGGGATGTACTGAGGCAATTTCATGGTTTAAGAGGAGTCATGGAGGATGAGGAGAGTCTGCTGATGGTGTACGCAGATCTGTTCTACTGTTCTCAGTTTTAGTCAGCATCCCTTCTTGGATATCTGTAGCTAATATAATTGCAAGGGGTCTGATTGTTAGAGTACTATGACTCATGATCCTTTTATATTGCTTAGGAGAAGAGAGGGATCCCATATACGTCTGCTACTGCTTTATCAAGATGTTCACCAAATAGTTTGCCTCCTGAAAGTTCAGAGTTTAGCAATAAGAAAGAGAGTACTTGTGGCATGAAACAATGGGTGTTACCATACAAACTGTAAGGAGAGTGATCACTTAAGGTGAGCTATTACCAGCAGGAGAGTGGGGAGGGGAAACCTTTGGTAGTGGTTTTGTAATAATCAAGGTTGATTATCATTCCAAAAGGTATTTCCCCCTCCCTCCCCCGCTCTCCTGCTGGTAATAGTTCACCTTAAGTGATCACGCTGGTTACAGTGTGTATGGTAACACCCATTGTTTCATGTTCTCTATGTATATAAATCTCCCCACTGTATTTTCCACTGTATGCATCCAATGAAGTGATCTGTAGCTCACGAAAGCTTATGCTCAAATAAATTTGTTAGTCTCTAAGGTGCCACAAGTACTCCTTTTCTTTTTGCGAATACAGACTAACACGGCTGCTACTCTGAAACCAGAGTTTAGCAATGGCTCTTTAGCCTGCAGATCAGTAGTGTAGTGAGGGCCAGATTAGGGGCAGGCAACTCTGCCAGCCGCCTTGGGTACTGAGTTCAGAGTGCTGTTTTTGTTGTTAGTGACAAAAAGGAAAATAGAATGTTTGAAGTAAAATGTTTCAAGTACTGCATATGTGGATTCATTTTCCACTAACTTCCTAGAATGTTCTGGACCTTTGTAGAATCTCATGAAACCTTCCAGACTTTCTGAGAACTACGTTTTTCTGGAACCTCCTAGAATGTTGTCTGCCATTCATTGCAAGTATATAATGGTTGGGGTATCACCAGTCAGTCAGTGAGATATAAGAACGAAGTGAAGTGAAGTGTGAGGCCAGCTGCAATATTGTGAACCTTGTTTTATTGTGTAATTGTGAAAGTGCATTTGGGTTTTAAGACTTGAAGAGTGTAAGCAGCAACTAATAAAGGACATATTTAATGAGACACCAGAGATATCTATCAAACCCCTATCTACGCAACAATATAAAAGAAATATTGTTACTACTTTTGCCATGCTTAACATGTAATGTTTGATGACTTTCTAAGACTGTGGAACACAGACTTCTGCTATCCCTCATACTGACTGTTTTTCCCCATAAAAGATGTCCCTGAAGATGGCCTCAGGAGCTCAGTATAGAAAGCAAAAAGCTCAATTGCAATCTAGTTTGCATCAAGCAGCAAATTTGATGGGAAAATGTCTGAAAACAGAACAACATAGACCAGGCTTTAGGCAGTAGCAATCGTTCTAGTGCAGAAAAAATTGAGGAGTGAAATGTAAATGATGGAAGTCCTATTACTAAGGAATTAGCAGATTTACCTGAAGATAAGGATGGAAATCTGAGGAAAGCTATGGAGAATAATCCAGTTTTTCTGGCGGCACAAAGGAGAGTGATGATAAAGAATAATGTGGCTCACATGAAAAGGAGAGTAATGACAAAGAAAAGTCTGGTTTACATGAAAAGGAGAGAAATGATAAAGAAGAATCAGCCTCGCATGATGACAGAAACAGCAGTGAGAAAAATTGCGCACCACAGATCAGTACATCAGATCCTGCTTTATGGCTGGCGATCCTAAACTCTGCTGATATTGATCGTACAATTTTGAATGGGCCAGACAAAATTGAGGATATGATGTTTCCAGTAAAAGCGCCACTTCTCAAAGTCACACTATGAAAGAGTGCTCAAGAATGGAGAGAAACTGAATTGGCTGGTGTTGGCTAGTTTACTCAAAATCAACTGACAAAGTGTTCTGTTTTTGTTGCAAAATATTTCACAAAAATGCCAGATCGTTGCTTGCACTTTCCAGGCACAATTACTGGCATAGCTTAGCTGATGCTCTGAATAAAGCATCAGAAAAGTCACCTGGCCATTTTATGGCCTACTTCAAACCGACGGAGGTCGAGTCCAGGCTCAAACCGAATAAATGTATAGATGCAGAAAACCAGCCAATTATGAATGTAGAAACCCAGCACTGGCAGAACGTGTTCAAGCATCTGATCTCAATTACCCTCTTCCTTGCAAAGAATAATTTGGCTTCCAGGGCTCGTCGGATAAGTTGTTCACTGAACATAACAGTAATTTCCTCAATTTGGTAGAGCTTCTTGGGAAATACGATGATGTCATGCAGTAGCACCTACATCAGGTAGTTTGTAAAGAAGCTATGGACTATTATTGCAGCAAAACAATTTGCTTGATAACATACCAATGAGACTTGGCAAAGTGAAGTACTATGCTGTAATAATGGACTGCACTCCTGACATTGACCACAGTGAAAAGATGTAATTTACAGTAAGATTTGTTGACAACGAAGATGGTTGTATCCAAGTAAAGGAACATTTTATCTGTTTCCAATCTGTAGATGACTCTAGTGGAAAAGGCCTAACAGAACTGTTTATGAATGTTTTGAATGAGAATAAAATAAAGGTTCAGGACTGATGCGGCCAAGGTTATGACAACAGCATGAACATGAAGGGAAGAAACAGTGGCATCCAGGCAAGGATCCCTGTGCTGAATCCATGAGCTTTCTTCATGCCTCGTGGCAGCCATTCCCTCAGCCTGGTTGTGTCAGATGCAATGTCATCTTCTTTACATTCAATCTCTCTCTCCAGAGAACTGCAAAGGATATACATACTATTTTCAAGATCAACTATCAGGTGGAAAATCTTCACGTTACAGATCTGACCATGAAGCCGCTCAGTGACACTTGCTGGGAGAGCCACATTGAAAACAGAAGGCCAGTGAGGTACAAAGTGACTGAGGTTTATGACACACTGATGGAATTGGCATAGTCGAGTAAAGCCAAGGTTGGAATCTGACATGAGGCGCAAAGCCTGGCAAACCAGATCACTGACTTCAAATTTCTGGTCTCGGTTGTGGTTTGGCACAATATCCTGTTCCAAGTAAATGTTGTAAGAAAGGCATTACAAACTCAGTCTAAGGACATTGCACCATTACTGTTTTGATGAGAAGTTGCCTTGATTTCATTGTGGCCTACGGAGACAATGGATTTGAAGATGCCATTACTGCTGCCAAAGAAATGGTGAAAAACTTAGGAGTTGAGCCTGTCTTCAAGGAAAATCATATTAATCGGAAGAAGAGACAGTTTGGTTACAAGGGCAGAGATGAGGTGATGGGAAGCTCGGAAGAAAAATTCAAGAGGGAGTTTTTTTGCTCGCTCGTTGACACTGCTCAAGTGTACATCAAAGAAAGGTTCGGACAAATGAAGCACCATGAAAAGACCTGGGGGGTTTTGTATGACCTTAGTAATCTGCCAGCAGACTGGAAAACACACTACAACAATAGTGTGGACATTCACCAGATGCAGACACACCGGGAATGTTTGGACGTCAATGATAGAGACCTCTATGTCGAATTGGACACCATCCATCACATTTTGCAACATGGGAATCACTCTCCACTCCAAGTTCTCCAATTAATTCATGATGAAGAGCTGAAGGACACTTTTCCTAATGTGTGGCTTGCTTTGAGGAGTCTGCTCACACTGCCAGTCACAGTCCGAGTGGTGAGCACAGCTTTTCGAAGCTTAGGCTCATCAAAATATATCTTCGATCGACACTGGCTGATGAGAGATTGACATCGCTTGCTATTTTATCGCTTGAAAATGCCATTGGCCAGTCTTTGGATCTCTCTGATGCTGTGCTTCAGTTTGTGAGAGCAAAAGCAAGAAAAGCAACCTTTTGAACTAAAGGATTAGGGTTAACATTCTAAGGCTGTCACCTACAGTAACACTATTTAATACTGGTCAACCCAATGCTGGTGCACCAGTTCAATTTCTTAATGTTAGTACATTTCAGTTATTCTTAAAATTAAAAGGTTTCTATAAGCTTAGAGGAAATGATTTTTTTTTATTTGGGTTTATATAGCTTAAATAAATACAGATTTACAGATCCTAATGTGCAAATTTATCGTCTTACATGAGAGGGATAAATGACGCATGCAAATCATGCATCAAAGTTATGAATTGGGTTACAAATGCAATAAAAATAAGGTATTGAAAAGTTTAATAAATGGAGAGGGGGCACTAAAGACGCTCTTCGCCTGGGGCGCCATTTGGTCTCAGGCCGGTCCTAAGTGTAGTCAGGGGTAATTACCCACTTCTCATTGGGGGAATGTGGAGTTTAGTATAGGTTTGTTTACCCACTTCTTTTTTTACACTACACCACTGCTGGAGATCCACCTTTTAAGTCCCATGCTATTCAAACCTACCAACTATTATGTTTGATCTAGAAGCAAAGAGCAGAATGTCTAAAGATTGACCTGATTCAGAAGCTGCTTTCAGGCAAGTCATAGAATCATAGAAGATTAGTGTTGGAAGAGACCTCAGCCAGTCATCTAGTCCAACCCCCTACTCAAAGCAGGACCAACCCCAACTAAATCATCCCAGCCAGGGCTTTGTCAAGCTGGGCCATACAAACCTCTAAGGATGGAGATTCCACTACTTCCCTAAGTAACCTATTCCAGTGCTTCACCATCCTCCTAGTGAAATAGTTTTTCCTGATATCAAACCTAGAACTCCCCCAACTGCAATGTGAGACCGTTGCTCCTTGTTCGGTCATCTGCTACCACTGAGAACAGCCAAGCTCCATCCTCTTTGGAACGCCCCTAGTCATCTGTCCAAGTTTCCACTTCTTGTAAGCTTCCTTTTTGTGTTTAAGGTCACCGAAGATTTCTCTGTTAAGCCAAGCTGGTCACCTGCCATATTTGCTATTCTTTCTGCACATCGGGATGGTTTGTTCCTGCGGCCTCAATAAGGCTTCATTAAAATACAGCCAGCTCTCCTGGACTCCTTTCCCTCTCATATTAGCTTCCAAGGGGATCCTGTCCATCAGTTCCCTGAGGGAGTCAAAGTCTGTTTTTCTGAAATCCAGGATCCGTATTCTGCTGCTCTCCTTTCTTCCTTTTCTCAGGATCCTGAACTTGACCATCTCATGGTCACTGCTGCCCAGGTTGCCACCCACTTCTACTTCCCCCACCAATTCTTCCCTGTTTGTGAGCAGCAGGTCAAGAGGAGCATGGCACCTAGTTGGTTCCTCCAGCACTTGCACAAGGAAATCATCCCCAACAGTCTCCAAAAAATTCCTGGATTGTCTGTGCACTTCTGTATTGCTCTCCCAGCAGATTTCAGGGTAATTGAACTCCCCCATGAGAACCAGGGCCTGTGATTTGGAAACTTCTGTTAGTTGTCTGAAGAAAGCCTCGTCTACCTCATCCTCCTGGTCTGGTGGTCTATAGCAGATGCCAACCACAACATCACACTTGTTGCTCTTGCCACTAAACTTAACCCAAAAACTCTCAACAGGCTTTTCTCCAGTTTCATAGTGGAGCTCTGGGCAATTGTACTGCTCCCTTACATACAGTGCAACTCCTCCACCTTTTCTCCCCCGTCTGTCCTTCCTGAACAGTTTATACCCATCCATGACAGTGCTCCAGTCATGTGATTTACCCCACCAAGTCTCTGTTATTCCAGTCACATCATAGTTCCTTGACTGTGCCAGGACTTGCAATTCTTCCTGCTTGTTTCCCAGGCTTCTTGCGTTTGTGTACAGGCAACTAAGATAACTAGCCAATTGCTCTACTTTCTCAGTATGAATCAGGAGACCTCCCCTGTTGCACCCTCCTCCTTGTATTTCCTCCCAGTATCCCACTTCCCAGCTTACCTCCGGGCTTAGGTCACCATCCCCCGGCAAACCTAATTTAAACGCTCCTCACTAGGTTAGCAAGCCAGCCTGCGAAGATACTCTTTCCTCACTTCGTTAGGTGGATTCCATCTCTTCTTAGCAATCCTTCTTCCTGGAACAACATCCCATGGTCAAAGAATCCAAAGCCTGCTCTCCGATACCACCTGCACAACCATGCATTTACCACCACAATTCGGTGGACCCTACCTGGTGGGCCTTTTCCTTCAACAGGGAGGATGGACAAGCACATGACTTGCACCTCAAACTCCTTTATCCTTCTTCCCAGAGCCACGTAGTCTGTAGTGACCTACTCTAGGTCATTCTTGGCAGTATCATTGGTGCCCACATGGAGAAGTAGGAAGGGGTAGTGGTCCGAGGGCCTGATCAGTCTTGGCAAACACTCCGTCACATCCTGAATTCTAGCTCTAGGTAAGCAGCACACGTCTTGAGTTCTGGAGAAGTCTTCTGGAGTATAGATTTCAGCTTTGTATCCTGAGAATAAAGATTAACTTGACATGGAAATCCATCCAGGCTAGGAGTGCCCAAACCCAGGGTACAACCAAAGATTTGCCATGACCTCATAAGTCCTTCTCTGTGAGAGACACCACTCTCTTTTGAGGGTTCCTTAGATAAAGCTCCCTTTTGACTTGTGTGACATTTCTTTCTGTATGATGACTATGGATGCATCCAGATTAGGGAGTAAAGCAGCCATCAGATTCCTAAAATGAGTAAAGCTTCTGGACTTTACTTTCATCAGTTTGGGAATTCCCATTTATTTCATTATGTCTTTTCAGCTGAGTGCTATCTTGGAAGAAGCAAATAATATCTTGTTGTTGTTTTGAACTCTTTTGGCTTTGCTGGCCTCTTAGATGTCCTATGCAGTGTTGTTATAGCCATGTTGGTCCCAAAATATTAGAGAGACAAGATGGGTGAAGTAATATCTTTCAAATGGATGAACTTCTGTTAGTGAGGGAGACAAGCTTTCGAGCTTCAGGTCAAGAAGAGTTTTCTTTAAGCTTGAAAGCTTTTCTCTCTCACTAACAAAATTTGGTCCAATGAAAGATATTACCTCGCCCATCTTGTCTCTCTTAGATGGTCACTTTAAAACTACAGAATATCAGGATATCTAAGGTGTTTATTATAAGTGTGATCACACAGAACTCAGTTGAAAATATCCTATTTTGGATGTCCATAACTGATCCCTATGTTTCAGAGTCAAGAGTTTGCCATTCACTCTTTTAAAAGGAAGCGCTAGAAAACTAACAAAGTATTGTTCTTGTTTTTTCATGCATCTTGATTTGATTTCTTCTTATGTTTGTCATTAGAGTCAGAAAATGAGGAGATAAGAAATGGAGATGTTTCCTGCTCTTTGTTTCCTTTTCAGAAGCAAATTGAATGAGTCATCATTGTAATAAAATTTTTGTGGAGAAGTTAGGGAGATGAGGACTCAGCATCAGAGGCAGAGCTAGCATATTTTCTTTTATATTTTATCTTCATGGAGGGAGAAGAGAGAAGGTGCCTTTTCTTAGAATTACATTTACCATGGACATATTCTTGATCAGTTCTTCAACTTTCTCCCTATTTTAACCATTGTTTTGATGTTGTTCTTCTCTTGAACATTATCACATACATGCATCTGAAGAAGTGGTATTTTACCCATGAATGCTTATGCCCTAATAAATCTTTTAGTCTTTAAGGTGCCACCAGACTCCTTGTTGTTTTTGTGGATACAGACTAACACGGCTACCCCCTGATACTTGATCACATACTTGGTTCCCTCTCCCTCCATCATCTTTCTGCTTTTAGTGAAAGGACTTACAGGATGTGCAAGGTGGAATGCAGCTAGGAGTTATCTCAACGCCTGCTTAGCAAGTATGAGGCAGTTGTAAGCCATGAGATGGACAGTCTCAGTCCATTGCCAGGGAGAGCCCACAAGGCAATGAAGGCCACCTTGTCCTCTGATAGGACCCCCTTATTTGGCTCTCTCTGGAAGGGAGAGGTAGAGGACCAGACACTGAGGAGTGAATTTTGCTTAATTTCCCAGGAAGGGATAAAGTCATTTTAAGTATGTGTATGCATGCCTGTGGAGAAGGTTGAGGCAAAAAAAGGTTATGAAAGGGGAGTGTGTTTATTCCATTTTCACCTGAGTTTCTTCCAGAGGCAGTAGAGGTGACTGCAGGCAGCCTGGGCTTCTTTGGCCCCAGAAGGCATGTAGCCCAAGAGGCTGAGACAGCAACTGACTTCTGAAGGAAGGCAATCTCAGAGAAACCCTCTAACATCAGTTAGTTTATGCTTAGCTACCCCCACTGTCTTGGCTCAGCATGGACCTCACCTGTGTGCTAGCCTGAGATGGGAAAAAGAGCATGACGGTCATTCCAGAGGAAACTAATCTTTCCCTCTGTGTTAGGATCTAGATGGCTGGGGAAGGCATCGCTCTGGGAATATAAATGCAAGAGGTTGAGGAAAAGGAGCTGCATTTCCTAGCCTTACACTGCTTCTTGGCTTCTGCCACAATTTCACTGCTGTCACTGGGGAAGAGATGCTGCTATAATACCTCAGAGGAGGTATTAAAGAACTTCCAGAAACCAATTAAAATGTAGGCCAAATGCTTAGGGAAAATTTTCTGTAAATACATATGGAGAGTGCCAATTTTTCTGAGAAAATGCTGTTTTAAAAAGCATGGTAGGAGGAGGACTGGAAAACAGCCACACTGCTGCTTGGAGTCAGAACAATATGATGATTCTTCTGAAGAGGAAGTACAAAGGCTCAGTCAGTGCATAACAGGTCTGAATTTGGTCCCCAGGCTTCATGAATACAAGAAACATGGGATTAGAGACTTTGTCTGTCAGAGAACAGAAAGATTCTCTTCATGACAAAGGAAGGATGATCAGGTGGTTAGGATGTTTGCATGGGGTTAGGAAACCTAAACTCAGTTTGGGGAAGAAAAAGAAGCCATTTTGAACATTCACCCACCCGCTAGCCCAGTGGTTCTCAACCAGAGGTACATGTCCCACTGGGGGTATGCAGAAGTCTTCCGGGGGTACATTAACTCATCTAAATATTTGCCTAGTTTTACAATAGGCTACATAAAAAGCACGAGCCAAGTTAATATAAACTAAAATTTCATACAACTTGTTTGTACTGCTCTATATATTATGCATGGAAATGTAAGTACAATATTTATATTTCAATTGATTTATTTTTTAATTATATGGTAAAAATGAGAGCCAGCAATTTGTCAGTAATAGTGTGCTGTGACACTTTGGTATTTTCATGTCTGATTTTGTAAGCAAGTCGTTTTGAAGTGAAGTGAAACTTGGGGTTCACAAGACAAGTCAGACTCCTGAAAGGGGCATAGTAGTCTGGAAAGGTTGAGAGACACTGCTTTAGCCAATCTCTCCCAAAGCATTTCAGTTTCATACAAGAAGGGCCATGCTCCAGTGGTTTCACCAAAGTAACTTCAGTGTTCTCCCTCCTATCCTGAAACTCTCCAACAGAATTCTTACATTACACATTGGTTAGCTGTAAAACACTGGTGGAGATGAAATAAGGCTTAGCTGTGAGATACTGCCTACCCTTTTTCTGTAACTATTGGCACTAATCAGAGCACTAATGAAAGCCCTCAGAGCCAGTAGTAATAAAAATGATTAACAAAGGCAATGATAATACATGGGCTGATTGTTGATTTATTAGTAATGATAAGTTCATGTAACAGTAAGAAGTTGTTACAGCAGAGATCTATTCCAGAATAACAATCACTAATAACACACAGTTTTAAGTCCATTTATCTTGACCATCAGTACTGGTTTTTTACTGTTTCGATGTCAGGGCTTTGTGCTCTTGTGGGAGAAAAAGGTCCTTATGGAAAAGCATATGTTAGTATATAGAATACATGTCTGCAATAAGGAGGTAAAAAGAAAACAAAATAAAGCACTCACAACATACCCTTAACTAATTCTAATCTCTATGTGATAACAAGGCAAGACAGATGGCAAAAATCAGATGCAAGTTGTTATGGCTTTTTTACTTTAAATTTTTATTATATCAAGTATTTCCTTTACAAAATTAAATCAGTACTTTTTATTCTTGATAACAAAGTGTAATACATTGTATTTTATGCTATTATAGGACTGTGTAAATGTCTATTTTGCTGCATATTTTCATATGCAAATGGCACAAATTAAATTATCTCAAACAGTAGCAGAAATTCTAAAATAGTATTTTTAATATAAATCATTATCCCCTCAAGTCATATTATAGATAGAGCACTGCCTCTGTATTTATATTTTTTCATTAAAAATAAAATGATTAATTTCAGAAGTTAATTTACTTTTCTCATCACAACACCAAAATGGAATTTAATATCTCTAAGCACTAGAATATTTAAAGACTCATTTACTGAAAGCAGCTTATTGTTTTAGGTACATTTTCTTGATAAGTGCATGTTGCTGCTATACTACTGCAATATTTTTAATGGCTTTTACTGGACAAATTGTGCCTCATTGCTTGGGCTTTGCCAAGCCTTACAGAAGTCACATTTGATTGCTCAGGAACGTAAGCAGGTATTTTATGCACATCTCTATTGTGAACATCTTGCCCACTTTGAAAATCTGAATGATGCACTCCACAACTCTTGGTCACACAGTTTTAAAAAGGCCCTCAAACTGTACAATCAATGTCCCTTCAATACATACAGGGTGCATCTAGGCAATGACATGCCATTGTTCTATGCCAGGTATACATTATGTGCCCCAGGAACACCTGTGTCTCTGGGACGATTCCCTCTGTCCTTGAATGTGCAAACAAAATGGCGTCCTCTGCACAACATGACCCTGCACGCACAGTGCATGTGAGGACACCGTTTTGCATGCAAGAGTATAATTGCATGCTTGGCTAAATATGTCACAGGATGCCACTCTGTCTAGGGTAGTTAAGGATAGAGGAAGACTAACACAGTAAAAACTGATCACAAGACTTCTCCCATATACTTCTGTGTGTTGGGTGAGGTAATGACCATTTAGAGGTCTTTGCACCTCTCATGTAAATTGTAGGCGGGCTCTGTAATGACTCCAAACGTGCCAATATGGAGGAGAGCATTGTGGGGCTGGTGGAGGAGCCATTCAACATACAAGGGGCATTGATGGGGAGAAACCACTGCGACAGCTCATGGGCTGGAGTAGCAGCTAGAGAGGAACTTCATTAGGGGGAAGGGTTGGAGTCTATGCCCGCCACCCTAAAAGGATAGAAACATAAAGCCTGATACACATCATGTGAATGTACAATTCAGAAATTAAAGGCTATATGTCTGATTCCCAGTTGCACAAGGCCCCTTTAGACTGCACTGGGAGTATACCCTGGCCTTGAAGTGGTTGTAAATGTACATTATACTCCGTTTACACCCATTTGAACACTCCTTTACACTGACAGAGTGGTGTAAATGGCCCTCTATGTCTCAAATTGAGATGACCCCCCTTTTTCCATGTGCTGACTCATTTTTCATTTACATGCGGTGATCTTGCTATTATAATAATACGATTTTAATGAGGTTTAAGATGATTATCTCTGCAGATGAATGTTAGTGAGTCCTAATGGTAGACTCTTAAATCAGAGATGGAAAGGATCGTCTATATTAAACAATCTATTATTACTTCTGTCACTTGCAGGAGTCTTCCCATTGTTTAACAATACAATTTATCCCTTTTATCTCCAGAAATAAGATTTCTATATTTTAGATTCCCCCCCCATACACACACACACACACACACACTTCACAAAACTAACATCAGGCATCAGGCAGGGATTAGGCATGCATCTCCTTGGAATAATTCTTGAACGGTGCAACAAAGGAAAACACATGGCAGAGGAATTATCCCATCAGCCAGATGAGACTCTGTGAGTTTAGTGACTGAGCCACTTGTAGGTTAATCAGCTCTTCAACCAATATCATCAACGAGGGTGTGATGAACACCTTATTCAGACTAATAACTACATGAATCCAGCTATTGTGAAGCTATCTGGAACTTCTTGGACAGTAAATAGATATTAATATGCAGTATGCACTATGTTCCAAAAATTATCACACTGCCTCCTGGGTCATCTTCACATCCAAAAAAGACTTGCACTTGTGAATAACAATTACGTGCTTGATAGATATTGTTACCCCTTCCTCCAACACCAGTGAGCTGTTCTGACAGCACCATCATCACCCCTCCACCAAGAAGGAACAGATGTCTGGAGCCTGGCAAGTCTACATCCCAGTGGAAGAAAAATCAGAGAGACAGAGTCTGGATTCATTCTTGTCTTATTTGCGTAAATATACACCAGTCCTGAAACACGATGGTTAAACAGCATGCAGGGAAATCTCTCTCTCAGGAATCTTAGGCCAACATCAAAGCCTGGCTCCCAGACTCCAACTCTGCTCCCAAGAAATTACTCTAGTCAGACATCAATGCAGAAAGGAAACTTTCCTGCTGCTCACACAGGTCCCTCTCCAAAAACCACTACCTCTGCATAGGACCTTGTATAACACAGATGCTAACATCGCAGTATTTTTTTCCAAGACAGAGCATTTGCTTGCATGCTAAGAAAAAGAACTTGGAAGACTATAATAGCGCCTTCAGATGATGCCAGCCATAATAATGTGATTGGAGTAAAACTGTATTTTTTGTCCATGTCCTCAAACAGGTATTCGCCTCCCAACCCCCAGAATTTATCTCAATTCCTCTTTATTGCCAGTGTTCAACAGAAGTGACAAAGGTGTCCCGATACAGAGTAAAATTCCAACCCCATTGAAGTCAATGGCAAAATTCTTACTGACTTCATTAGGGACAGAATTTCACCTATACTCTACTCTAATTTATGCCCATGACCCCAGAGGAGGCAGGGTTTGTGGGGGCTGAAAATTGCCGGAGTCTAGAAATACTCAGGCCACACCCCTTCTTGGGCCAAGAACTATCCCAATTTGGGAATATGAGACAGGGGTTTCACAGCACTGTTTCTACAACCCTCCAGGTTTCTTTAATGCTGATTTGCACTGCCAGAGCAGGGCAAGGCAGAACCAGATACAGCTGTACAGAAAACACAATTTTCATCCCATGAGAAATGTCACCATTTTGAAACGACTTTGTTACCAATTGGAACAAAAAGTTTAAATATTGAAAAATTTTGCAGAACAAAAAAATTCCAGAGTTTCAAATTGGAAATGTCAAAATAAAAAATGTTTATATTGTCCATCAAAACAATTGAACATGTTCAAGTGATATTTTTAATTTTAAATCAACGTTTCAAAATGAAAAATGTTTCACTTCAAAATGTTGACTCGAAGTTTTTTTCATTTCAGTTCTCCTGATCAGCAAAGCAAAACAGGTAAACAAAATCAACATTTTCTCAACAGAAGTTTTGATTTCAGCTAAACCATATCTTCTGATGGGAAAATTTTTCATGCAAAACAATTTCAACCAGCTCTACAGCCAACAGGTAACTAAGAAAGAATACAAAATTAAATGGGTGGGTGTGATTATCATATAAAGGATCCAGTCTTGTAAGGTGCTAAACTTCCTCAATCCCCACTGACTTCAAAGAGATTTGAGTGTAATTCAGCATTTTGCATGATCAAGTGTATTTCAATATACCTAGCGAATCACAGTTTTAAGCTTAGATGATGGATTTCCACATTTAATGAATAATTGGAAAAACACTTCCCCCATTGCCCCAAATGCATTTCCTGCAAATCAGATTATCAAGGAATCATTATATATGTGACTATACAATGGTTGACATTTTAAAAAATCCTAAAGACTTTAGAATTTCCTAAACTACAATAACTGCAATATTTTAGATACCATCTTAACATTTTATGCCTATCAGTGTATTTAGAAAAGTATTTTTCATTTTTAAAAATGTGAGCGTCATAAAAGGGACCGTTATGATCATCTAGTCTGACCTCCTGCACAACGCAGGCCACAGAATCTCACCCACCCACTCCTGTGAAAAACCTCTCACCTATGTCTGAGCTATTGAAGTCCTCAAATCATGGTTTAAAGACTTCAAGGAGCAGAGAATCCTCCAGCAATTTAAGTAATAAAAAATAAAATGCAACATATAACAAATACAGACCAATGTATATAATTATAGCTGATATATATTATTATAAGAACTCCTTATCTTTGTTTCACTAACACATTCTCACTCAGATAATAAATCATTTATTGCTGGAGAGAGTTCTTCAGATTTGGATTTATCTCACATAGTGCAAGTAAATATAAAAAGACAGTCAAAAGCTGCCTATATGTTTCTTGACTATCTGATGTGTTATCTTGTGTCCTGAAAAAGTAATGAAAAGGGGGCATTTTAAAAATAAATAAATAAACCTTCTTTCAAATGAGCATGTATTTCAGAGGGATAATGTATGACAAACTATATCAGAATAATTATAAAACGGATTGGGAGAAAATAACTGTTTATAGTTTATGCTAAAGAGCAATTCAATGTCACAGCATGACTACAAATAACCTTTCACTCATTCATTTTCTTCCTGGTTACAAAGATTTTGGTTGTTTGTGTGAAAAAGAAAATAATGCTGTTAGACTCAGTTAACAGAATGAAATATTGGAAAGGAGCATGCCACTGGAGTACACAAGCTGGACACTTGGCCACAACAGATGTGGAGTGGAGGGATGGAATCCTCAGACCTAAGCTGCACTAGCATCTATTGCAAAGTTGGCCATAGCAGCAGGATATTAGCAGGATTTGCAGCTACAGGCTACTACTCCTTTATACGTGTCTTTATCTTTGAAAAGTCATGGAAGACGGGAGAGATTCCAGAAGACTGGAAAAGGGAAAATATAGTACCAATCTATTAAAAGGGAAATAAGGACAACACAGAGAATTATAGACCAGTCAGCTTAACTTCTGTACCCGGACAGATAATGGAGCAAATAATTAAGCAATCAATTTGCAAACATCTAGAAGATAATGAAGTTGATACGTAACAGTCAGCATGGCTTTGTCAAAAACAAATTGTGTCAAACCAACCTGGTAGCTTTCTTTGACAGGGTAACAAGCCTTGTGGATGGGGGGAAGAGGTAGATGTTGTATATCTTGACTTTAGTAAAGCTTTTGATACTGTCTCACATGACCTTTTCATCAACAAACTAGGGAAATGCAAGCTAGATGGAGCTACTATAAGGTGGATGCAAAACTGGTTGGAAAACCATTCCCAGAGAGTAGTTATCAGTGGTTCACAGTCATGCTGGAAGGGCATAACAAGTGGGGTCCCACAAGGATCAGTTCTGGGTCTGGTTCTGTTCAATATCTTCATCAATGATTTAGATACCGGCATACAGAGTAAACTTACAAAGTTTGCGGACAATACTAAGTTGGAAGGGGTTGCAAGTGCTTTGGAGGATAGGATTAAAATTCAAAATGAACTGGACAAACTGAAGAAATGATCTGAAGCAAATAGGATGAAATTCAATAAGGACAAATGCAAAGCACTTCATTTAGGAAGGAACAACCAGTTGCACACAAACAAAATGGGAAATAACTGCCTAGGAAGGAGTACTGCGGAAAGGGATCTGGGGGTCATAATGGACCACAAACTAATCATGAGTAAACAGTGTAACGCTGTTCCAAAAAAAGTGAACATCCTTCTGGGATGTATTAGCAGGAGTGTTGTAAGCAAGACACAAGAAGTAATTCTTCTACTCTACTCTGCGCTGATTAGGCCTCAACTGGAGTATTGTGTCCAGTTCTGGGTGCCACATTTCAGGAAAGATGTGGACAAATTGGAGAGAGTCCAGAGAAGAGCAACAAAAATGATTAAAGGTCTAGAAAACATGACCTATGAGGGAAGATTTAAAAAATTGGGTTTGTTTGGTCTGGAAAAGAGAAAACTGAGAAGGGACATGAAAATGGTTTTCAAGTATGTAAAAAGTTGTTACAAGGAGGAGGAAGAAAAATTGTTGTTCTTAACTTCTGAGGATAGGACGAGAAGCAATGGGCTTAAACTGCAGCAAGGGAGGTTTAGGTTGGACATTAGGAAAAACTTCCTAACTGTCAGGGTGTTAAGCACTGGAATAAATTGCCTAGGGAGGTGGTGGAATCTCCATCACTGGAGATTTTTAAGAGCAGGTCAGACAAACACCTCTCAGGGATGGTCTAGATAATACTTAGTCCTGCAATGAGTGCAGGGAACTGGACTAGATGACCTGTCGAGGTCCCATCTAGTTTTATGATTCTGTGTCTTTATGGTTTAGTGAGTCTATGTAGTTCACTGAGCCACCAGCGAAGATATCTCATCCCTTTTTTGCACACCCACAGAGTGGAACAACATGTAGCTAAGCTCCATGGCACACACAGGGTTGCAAAACTATTCATATTTTTCTTTATCATCTCATTGGTTAAGTTACACTGCGGGCCCTTCCAAGACTCCAGGGGTGAAATTGCAGCCCCACTGAAATCAAAGGGAATCTTGCCATCAGTGCCAGCCTTTAACCCCAAGCTCTTAGCCTTAGTGCAAGTATGAGTTCAGGTTAGAGAGGAAAAGTATGTTAATGAACAGCAGGGAGCCAATTATTGTACAGCTGAGGACACAAAAATTCCCTGAATTTGTTAGCAATCTGTACAGACCGCACATGTTTTGGGGATACGAAGGGCACAATCCTGTGAGATGCAGAGTACCCTCAGCACAACATTTCAACTCTTCACAGAATCAGGATCTGCAATTAGGTTCAAGGTTTGGTCAATGTAAGTCCCCTATTTTCATTTGCACTAATGCTTTACCCTTCAGATCATAATTCTATTTTTTTAAAGTGCAGTTTAGCAAATCATTGACCCCAGTTGTCCATCCAAAATGCACTGTGAAAATCAATAGAAAAAGATTTAGGCAAGTGCATGTAATTGCAGTCAAAATCCAAATCAGAGCATGGATTGTTCATTGAATGAATCATCATGCACTCATGACCAGAATTTGCATGAATCTTATCAGTGCATAATGGGTTAGGAAATGTGTAGTTAGTTAACTAGGCCAAATATTGCATGGTGTGAATCACAGGAAAGAAGATCATGACGGTATGCAAAATAATGCAACTAATAAGAGTCTGAGAAATCATTATAATCAAGTGCACAAGTAGAGGGAAATGACAGCAGTGTGCCCTTTCACCCCATCCCAGCACCAGCTACATACACAGGCAACAGGAAAAAAAAAATTAGTGATGATGTAAAGGTTGGCAGTATGTAGACAAGCCTTTGATGTACTGATGTAAAAGCACACAACACTTACGCAAATATGCAGGAAAGCTATATCTTGAAACTAGCTTATGCTGAAAAGTGGAGCTCAGACTCTTATCAAAGGGTGGGAATCAGTAGATATGATTAAGGCTGCAAGTTTGTCACAGAAGTCACAGATTCCGTGACTTTCCAGGACCTTCATGACTTCTGCAGCAGCTGGCGTGCCTGGCTCAGGGGCAGCTCAGGCAGCCCCTGCACCAGTCCCACCAGCTGCTGCTGGGGCAGTCTTGGGCCACCACGACCCTCTCTCCCACAGCAGCAGAGTTTGAGTGTGGGAGGGGGCAGGGGGTTGGGGCACCGGCCGGGGTGAAGCGGGCTCTGGGAGGCGCTTACCTAAGGGGATCCCCAGAAGCTATGACATTTTCCTTGCTCAGCTGCTAGGCAGAGGCGTGGCCTGGCGTTGCCGGGCCACACGCTGCCACCTTTCCCCAGCACCTGTGGGGCCCCCAGGCAGTCCCCACCCCCCAAGTTTTAGTCACGGGTATTTTTAGTAAAAGTCATGGACAGGTCACAGGCCATAAATTTTTGTTTATTGCCTGTTACCTGTCCATGACTTTTACTAAAAATACCTATGACTATGACATAGCCTTAGATATAATATATCTCGAATTTCGTGAGGCTTTTGATACTATGACACATGATCTTCTCATAAGTAAACTAAGGAAATCTAGACAAACCGACTGTAAGGTAGGTGCACAATTAGTTGGAAAACCATACTCAGAGAGTAGTTATCAATAGTTCATAGTCATGCTGGAAGGGCATATCACATAGAGACCCACCCTAGGTCCAGTTCTATTCAATATCTTCATAAATAATTTGGATAATGGCACAAATAGCACACTTATAAGGTTTGCAAATGATACAAGTTGGGAGGGGTTTCCAGCATTTTGGAGGACAGGATTAGAATTCAAAATGATCTTGACAAACTGGAGAAATGATCTGAAATAAATAGGATGAAATTCAATAAAGGACAAAGACAAAGTACTCCACTTAGGAAGGAAATAATCAATTTTGAAAATACAAAATGGGAAATGGCTGCCTAGAAAGGAGTACTGCAGAAAATGATGTGGGCATTGTAACGGATCACAAACTAAATATGAGTCAAGAATGTAATACTGTTGCAAAAATAGCAACATCATCCTGGGATGTATTAGCAGAAGTGTTGTAAGTAATACACAAAAGGTAATTCTTCCACTATCCTCAGCACTGATAAGGCCTCAACTGGAGTACTGGGTCCACTTCTGGCACCACACTTTGGGGAAAATGTGGACAAACTGGAGGAAGTCCAGCAGAAAGCAACAGAAGTGATTAAAGATCTAGAAAACATGCCAACAAGAAAAGATTTTAAAAATTGACTTTGTTTAGTCTAAAGAAGAGAAGACTAAAGGGAGACATAACAGTCCTCAAGTACATAAAAGGTTGTTATAAAAAGGAGGGTGATAAATTGTTCTCCTTATCCACTGATAATAGGACAAGAAGCAATGGGCTTAAAATCTCAGCAAGGGAGAATTAGGTTAGATATTAGGAAATTTCCTAACTATAAGCATAATTAATAGGGCTGTTGATTAATTGCAGTTAACTCACGTGATTAACTCAAAAAAATTAACTGTGATTAAAAACATTAATCACAATTAATCACACTGTCAAACAATAGAATACCAATTGAAATTTATTCAATATTTTTGGATATTTTTCTAAATTTTCAAATATATTGATTTCTATTACAACACAGAATACAAAGTGTACAATGCTCATGTTATATTATTTTTGATTACAAATATTTGCAGTGTGAAAATGATAAACAAAAGAAATAGTATTTTTCAATTCACCTCATACAAGTACTGTAGTGCGATCTCTATCATGAAAGTGTAACTTACAAATGTACATTTTTTTGGTTACATAACTGCACTCAAAACCAAAATAATGTAAAATGTTAGAGCCTACAAGTCCACTCAGTCCTACTTCTTGTTCAGCCAATCGTTAAGACAAACCAGTTTGTTTATATTTATGGGAGATACTGCTGCCGCCTTCTTATTTATAATGTCACCTGAAAGTGAGAACAGGAGTTCACATGGCACTTTTGTAGCCGGCATTGCAAGATATTTACGTGCCAGATATGCTAAACATTCATATGCCCTTTCATGCTTTAGCCACCATTCCGGAGGACATGCTTCCATGCTGATGACAGGGATCTGCTTGATAACAATCCAAAGCAGAGCATGTTCATTTTCATCATCTGAGTCAGATGTCACCAGAGGAAGGTTGATTTTCTTGCAGTATTATCTCCTGCAAATTGTAACCAAACTTGTTTCTCTGAGTGAGTGGCTGAAGTAGGACTGAGTGGACTTTTAGGCTCTAAAGTTTTACATTGTTTTATTTTTGAATGCAGTTTTTTATATATATAATTTACATTTGTAAATTCAACTTTCATGATAAAGAGATTGCACTACAGTACTTGTATTAGGTGAATTAAAAATTATATTTCTTTTGTTTTTTACAGTGCAAATATTTGTAATCAAAAATAAATATAAAGTGAGAACCGTACACTTTGTATTCTGTGTTGTAACTGAAATCAATATATTTGAAAATGTAAAAAACATCCAAAAATATTTAAATATGGTATTCCATTATTGTTTAACAGTGTGATTAATCACGATTAATTTTTTTAATCGCTTGACAGCCCTAGTAATTAAACCCTGGAACAAATGACCTAAAGAGGTTGTGGAATCTCCATCATTGGAGGTTTTTAAGAGCAGGTTAGACAAACACCTGTCAGGGATGGTCTAGAAATACTTAGTCCTGACTCAGTGCAGAGGACTGGACTAGAGGACTTATCAAAGCCCCTTCCAGTCCTACATTTCTATGAGTCTATGTATTCAAGTCATCAAGCCAGAATTGTACAATCTTTAGAGACAGGAATATACCCACTAAAACTTCTATGTCCCTAATTTCTCCACCCCTGACTCAGTCCACTGCAGGATTTATCCTGTCAATATATTTATTTCTCCTGCATCCATTTCAGTTCTAAATGACCCAAGTAATATAGCTTCTACCAGTTTTCTCTGAAGACTATTCCACTACACTCTAAAAGACCCCTCCCCCCCCGCTAGAATATTTCCCCCTGATATTTAACCTAATTTTTCTTTGACTTAATTTCATTGTATTTCTCTTAGTTAGGCTTCCTATGCCACTTTAAGCAATTTATCTCCCTTAGTATTTGGCCCATCAAATAAATGGTTATTAGAGAAATCCAAATATACACAGGTACGCCTTAGGCCCTGATCTTACTGTGAGAACATGCAGCCATTCAGAACCCAACTGAAGTCAACTGAAGTTGTACATGTAGGCACAAGCTTTCACTGGCGTGCCATCAATTGCTGGGTTGGGGTATTAGTTTGTTTTGTGCTATTCATTTATTTCCTTATTAAAAAGTTCTATATTATTTATTAGGGATTAAATCACTCAGGTTCTGTAAAAATGGAATAAGATTATATAGATATTTCCTTAAAAAAATCTATAGAACATGAGAGAAAGCTAACATTCCCATAGACTTTTTGAACCAGACTGCATAATTGTAAAGCAAAGATATTAATTTCTATAAAATGCTGAACAATGGCCCAAAAAGCCTAGATGAAAAATATCCTTTGTTGTTCATTCTGTAATAATTTTTCTAAAGCATCTTTTAAATTTGCTTACATATGTCAATCTCTTCCGCCGCAATCATTTTTATAACTGTTCTCTGTATGCCCTCCACTGTATGCACATCTGCTAGAATCCACTAGCAGATATAAATCTATGGAATCCATATTTGGATCACAGCAGAATTCAAATCTAAAGAAACCCTGACACTCCATCACACCTTGCTGCCTCTTGCTTGATGATAAAAAAGGAGGGGCAGCTTCTTCTTTAAAGATAAAAACTTTTAAAGTATAGTATATTTCATTTGTAAAGTGGTATACAGTAAACTGATATAAAGAATGATCTTCCCCTTTTAAACTTAGAAAATGCTCACGGTATCAAAATGTAACCTTATTAACACTAATTCATTTAATTACAATTACACTATAAATATGTAAAACATAGTACAACCTTTACTACAGGATGTCTGTGTCACCTTGTGCCCCCATATTCTTCATAGAAATATGCTTATGATATGAATATGGCATAACTAAGATATGTTTTATGCAATATAATGAGATATCATTGGAAAGGTTATGATTTACTGAATGTGATTATCCAATTTTTATGCATGTATCATTTTATGCATGCATCATTTCTGTACCTAAAGTTAGGAATATTGACTATGTAACAATTACAACTGTGTGTGTACTTGGGAAACACCTACCAGAGAGCAGGCCATCAGCCTGCTCAGGCCATTAGGAAGAGAACAGTAGAACTTTGAAAATGCTAATCTCACTCATTCCTGAGAAGTTTACTGCATTGACATAGCAGGGTCAGGTGACTGTGTCACCTGGTACTGGACAATGTCTTAACTTGCTGGTACTTTTCCACTGTAGGGGAATGGGGATCAAACAAAGGATTCCTGCTTTAGGTAAATCCTTTTTAAGACTTGGGAGGGGTTAATCTTGACTCTCCTCCATTGTCTGCCCAGGAAGGAAGACTGCTATAAATACCTGGAGGGAAAGGCAGGCTTGAGTCCAGGTTGAGACAGGGGTCTAGTCTATAAAGAGAAATAACTGGAAATCTAAGCTACAGAAACTCTACATCTTGCCTAAAGCAACATTGACGGTGAGAAATTACATTTTGTAACCTGTTTCTTGAGTGTATTAAGCCTAGTTTGCATGTTTTGTTTTATTTGCTCGGTAATTTGCTTTGTTTTGTTTGCTATCCCTTATAATCACTTAAAATTTACCTTTTGTAGTTAATAAACTTATTTCTTGTTCACTTCAAAACCCAGTTTGTGCAATTCATACTTGGGGGCAGATGGAGGAAGGTTGTGCATATCTCTCTCCACATTGAGCGAGAGGGTGAATTTTTATGAGCTTGCGCTATGAGTGCTGAGTAAATCCCTGATCTGATTCTTCCCACACGGTGCTGATTTCAATCTGTGTCTGTAGCTGGGTGTGGCCTTACCTGTGTATGTGTGTGTGTGCTAGAGAAGGCTTGAGGACCTGGCAGAGCAAAGGCAGGGTGAGGAAGCCTAGGCTGGTGGAACGGGCAAGCTCAGTGAGACCCCAGCACATCAGGTGGCATCTCAGATGGGGGGTCCAATCAGTCACAGTCTGCTTTTTTTAAAAAAAAATTACCAATTTAATTAAGTCATGTGCTTATCCATTGCACGGTATAAGGCCCAAACACATATAAAGTCACTTCATGAATTCCCTTGACCAAAGGTTTGAAAAGCAAGTCCTTCTTAGCCTGTCAAAACCCAGTATCTAGCCATTCCCATTGTTCAGACTCCTGACTTTGCTCCCTACTGCATACTCTTCAGGGCTCTATGCAGTCCAGTTTGAATTTGCTCAAAAGATGGGGCTTCTACTACTTCCCTTGGGAGACTATTTCACACACTAATATTCTATATCACTGCTAGGAAGATTTTCCTGTATTTGTTTTTTGGGGAGCCTAAATTTCAATTTCTTAATTTTGTTCATTATACTCCCAGTTATACTGTGGGACTGAAAATCAGCCACAAAAGATGGGAGAATGGAAACGAGGGACAGCAGTCACCAGGAAAGGGGGAATGGGGAAAGCAGGAAGGAGAAAAGAAACAGGTTCTAGAAGTCCAGTAAAGCAGTGGGCTTAATGACTGACTGGAACATAAGGAAAGTTCCTGTCCTCTTCCCCACTCTGCCCCCATTTTTAAATGCCAAATTCAGATGTACTTTTTATATCCTTAAATACCAAAATAATCTCTTCCCCCATCTGCATACAGTTTGTTCTAATTTGAAAGATGACTAAAGCGCCAATAAAATGACCAAAAGAAAAGAAGAGTCCTATTCTACCAAACAAATGGTTTGCAAAATTGTTATTTTTAAAAGAGTGATTGCACACTGTAGCAACTGTCAGACAAGTTAAAATTCCAAAGGACGGTTTGCCGACATCTATCACTGGATGAAAAACAGCTCTGCAAAACCTTCTGTGAAGTAGATAATATTCCATCATAGAATCAATAAAACTGAATATTGGCAACACAGCACTGGCAGTTCCAGCTGAACTGATTTATAATTTGTAAGAAGAAATATTGTAAAGAAAAAATAAAATGGAGCAAAAGACAGAAGCCTCTGGAAAGCCACATCACCTAAGCAGAATCAGTGAGGTAAACCTCTTGCTGTTCGTTTACTTTTGACAACCTCCTAAAACCCCACCATCACAACCTCACAGATTGCATAGATGGAGTGTAATGCGCAATGGTGAAAGCAAGCTAGAGCAGTCCAGAGCGGTCGTCAAGTGTGTATGGATGGTTGGGTCGCCAGGAGGTCAGTCAGTATCAGAGGCAGTTCAGGGCAATGGTCGGAGTTCTCACAGAGCTCAGTGGCCAGAAGATCCAATCCAAGGGAGGTGAGGTCAGGTGAGACAGCAAGGCAAGGCAGCAGAGCAACAAGGTAGGGTCAGGCAAAGCAGCAAGGCAAGGCAGACTTGGCAGCAACCAGCAGGCAATGGACTGTTACTCCGCTTCCTGTTGGGGCCTTTACATAGTGCAGGTATCCAATAAGTGTAGCACTAAGGCTGTTAGTCAGAACCAGCAATTCAGTGCACCATCATGGCACAGCAGCTAAAGATATTACCTGAGGACAAGGAGGACCCGTGTCAAATAAGGGTGTCCTGACATGGAGTCTGTCTTCTGCAAAATCTCTTATACCGGTGCTGGCTGGTACAGAAGGATTGGTGGTGGGACCATGGTCCTTCTCTTCCCTGTCCCTCTGAGATACCTTGTGTCCTAGAAGTGCTAGGAGGAAACAGTCTCTAGGCTGAGAAGAATACAAGGACTGTAATTGTAATAGATTAATAGATTTTAAGGCCAGAAGGGAATATTATCATCATCTGGTCTGACCTGCACAACACAGGCCACAGAACCTCATCCACTCACTTATGCATAAAGCCCATAATATCTGTTTGATCTATAACTTATCTTTTAGGAAGGCATCCAGTCTTGATTTAAGACTTCAAGTGATAGAGATTCCATGATCTCACTCAGTGAGTTGTTCCAATGATTAATTAACCTCATTGTTAAAAACATGCACCTTATTTCTTGTATAAATTTCTCTAGCTTCAGCTTCCAGATATCTGTTCTTGTTATGCCTTTTCCTCTTAGATTAAAGAACAGCCTACTATCAGAAATCTTTTTCCATGTAACAACTTGTAAACCATGATCAAGCCATCTCTCAACCTTCTCTTGGATAAACTAATTAGGCTGAGCTTTTAAAGTCTTTCCCGATAAGGCATATTTTTCAGACCGTGAATCATTCTTGCGACTCATCTCTTAGTATTTTCCAATTTGTCAACATCCTTTGTGAAGAGTGGACACCAGAACTGGGCATGATATTCCAGTAATGATTCATTAATACCATATTCAAAGGTAATACTACACCCTACACCTACTTGATATTCCCCTATTTATACATCCAGTGATTGTGTTTGCCCTCTTAGCTACAGCATCACACTTGGAGCTCATTTCAGTCGGTTATCTACCATAACCCCAATGTTAGGGCTGGGCAACTGGCACCCAGGGGCCGCATTTGATCCACCAGATCTGTTTATGTGGCCTCCCACAGCCCAGCTCTGAGCAGGCATTCTAGCTGCATCAGAGGCAGGAAGGGGATGGGGTGTCTTGTTGCAGTGGGAGACCCAGCCTGCATGTGGATGCATGTCACATGATGCTGTGGCAAAAACCAATGGTCTGGAGCAGGGAGCCATGCTCATTCTGTGCATCAGGCATCACCACTGCAAGGTGCATGCTTGGCAGCTTTGCTCTTCAATAGACCACAGGGGCAGGACCCAAATGCCCCTCCCTCACATCGGGAAACCATCGCCCCCATCTCACAGACCCCCCCCAGCCCACCAAAGGTTTTTTTGTGGGTTTTCTGACCCTCTACTACCTTAAAGTTGCCCTTCCCTTCCCTAAATCCTTCCCAGTGTCACTGTATTCCAGGATACAGTCCCCCATCTTGTAAATATGACCTAAATTCTTTGTCCTTAGATGTATGACCTTGCATTTGGCTGTATTAAAGTGGTCAAATGAACCCACAGTGATCCAGATCAGTTAGTATAACTGACCTGTCCCCATCATTATTTAGCACTTCACCAAGTTTTTTGTCATCTGCAAACTTTACCAGCAATGAGAATACATTTTCTTCCAGATCATTGATAAAGATATTGGAGAGCATTTGGATCACACACAGATCCCTGCAGGACCCCATTACAACCACCACCAAAGAATGATAATTCACCAATTACCATTACTTTCTGAGATCTATGACTTAACCAGTTTTAGTTTATTTGATACATGGGCTACACTGGTTTTGTATAGTGCTATTTTGGAGAGCGGGGGTTTGAAGCAGAATGTCATGCAGGACTAAGTCAAATGCCTTACCGAAGTTTAAGTATAGCGTGTCAAACTTTATCAATCAAACTTGTAATCTCAAACTGAGAAAGATGTGCCCACACTCCAACAAAGAAGAGTAGAAGAAACTCAAGGAATTTCTAGCCAATTGAGCATTGTGCTACTATTTTTTAAACAATTTAGAAAAAATGTTGATGTACAGAATCCTCCTTCTTCAGCTCTATCTCCATCTGAGAGCATAAAGCTGGCTGTCAATAAAAGCAAGCTCTATGGGGAAGCAATCAAAAAACTTCACAAACATTAAATAAAATATCATAAGATACTTTGCCAGAAATACCATAGCATAAGGCACCATAAATATCAGAATATATTGTGTGTCAAACTGAGTTAACAAATATGCTTCACTAACACTCACCAGGGAACAGGGACAAACAGTCTCGCTCTACCTAATTTTTAGAGGAGAAAACATTCTATAAATACACCTACAATATATCAACGTTTTCCCGACAATTTTGCTCAGAATGGTCATTTATGATGTCTGACTTGGCTTCCAAATAGTTTGTGTACTGTAGGTTATATTTAGAAAAGTGTAAACTTTCTTACTTGAACAGAAAACTTATTTAAAATCATCCTGAGTTCAAGGTTGAACCCTGTTTGGAATAGTAGTGGTCAACTCAAACATTGTCTATGCCCACAAATCTACTGAAAGTATACTTTCAGTCTGAGCCTGGTATGCTCGGATAAGTTACATGGGAAACACCATATGATGAAACTACATGATATTTCTCCCATGTCTCTATCCTATTTGATGAGAAGCAACAGCCACACTCAGCACACTATATTTTCATTTGGTTCTTCACAGAGAGACTACATTTTAGTTGTGACTTCTCAGATCTAGCTGGAAAAGCTGGCCTGGGGAAATTTCTCCTACTGCCAGTCCATCTATGCCTATCTGACAAGCAGGCAGTGGAATAACACCTAAAAGCTTTTGTAGTTTACAGTTACTGGAGAACTGTCTTATATTAATTTTTGTCCACATCATTATATTCTGGTTTTAGAAGATTTTTAGATGAGGGATTTGTTTGTTTGTTTTAGCTGTGTATTTTTAGCAGAGGCTTATATACCTCTCCAATTATCCTCCCAGCTTTTGGGAACTCTCTCAGTAGCATTTAATATTTTGTCTCTCAAATGTTAAAAACATTTTACATGGGAAAATTTGTTTCCCTGAGATCAGAATTCTGTTCTTCCATCAGTGTTGGACACAGGGTGGCCCCATGAAAAGGGGTATGAACCTGAATCAAAACCTCACCTGTAGCTTCAGAATGAGATTTCAACCATGGAAGAAACAAGATAATCAAATGTAAATCTTATTTGAAATTGCAGATGCAAATAAATTGGATTGCACAGACACATTCAGGGACTGATATTAAACAAAATTTGGAAAGGATCGTACAGCCCTACTCACAGTTCTTCCTTACCCATTTTCTATGGGTGAAATCCTAACTCTCTTAAGCAGCCAGGACCAAATCAGTGAAACTTCTTCAAAACATGAGGTCAGGATTTGGAGACCGCATTCAGTAGTTCCATAGACCCCCTGCATCATGGAATGTTGCTTCCCGGAAACTCCTTGCAACTAGCCACAAAAGGTAAAATGGATCCATGTACAATTGCAGATCCTCCATAAATTCTTCTCTGCAGAGAGAAACTGCACCAACTTGGCATCCTGATTCAGTCCTGATCCTCACTATGGCCTTAAAGGAAGGATTCTTTCCCTTTCCCAATGCAGTGTCCAACACATAGTCCAGGCACTGAGGCTGCATGTCTGGGTACAGGCTTTGGCCTTCTATAAACTGGATTCACATTGGAGTATATTTAGTAACATAGAAGTCAATCCACCTTGCTGATTTTTCAGAATACTTGTAAAAACAACTGCCTTTAGGAAACTCATGTCAAACAGATATGGAGATTCCAAAACCACCTGCTAATATCTTCATTCAACAATTGTATTTGAATATTTAACAGCAATGGTAAAATTTCTGTTGGATTTTTAGGATTCCTTTCAAAGCAGGCATTATTTTGTTTCTTTAACATTGGTGGTTCCCTGACAGCCTACATAAAGCCTCCAAAGGATGCAAAGGATTTAAAAGTAACTTTCAGACACTGATTTAAAATGGAACAATAGTGGAAAAACATCAACTTGAACATGGAAGGCTTGAATCATCTGACATATATTTCCTCATATTTGCAAGCAGTTTGAATATATCAGATTGAATAATGTATGCAGAGCAATGAAACAGAAAACACAGGACTAACCCAGGTTCTGGGGCTCTGGGTGCAGACTATGGGGTGGGGCTAGGAATGAGGGGTTTGGTGTGTAGGAGGGTGCTCCAGGCTGGGACCGAGGGGTTTGGAGGGCGGGAGAAAGATTAGGGCTGGGGTAGGGAGTTGGGGTGTGGGAGGGAGTCAGGGGTGCAGGCTCTGGGTGGCGCTTACCCCAGGCAGCTCCCCACTCATGTCCTATGCGGATGCGTGGCCAGGCAGCTCTGCACACTACCCCATCTGCAGGTGCTGCCCCCACAGCTTCCATTGGCTGTGTTTCCCGTCCAACTGGAGCTGCAGGAGTGGCTCTTGGGGCAGGGACAACGTGCTGAGCCCCCTGGCTGCCCCTACAATAGGACCCGGATGCGGGACATATTGCTGCTTCTGGGAGCCATGCAGAGCCATGGCAGATAGGGAGCCTGCCTTAGCACTGCTGCGCCATTGACTGGACTTTTAAAGGCCCAGTCAGCGATGCTGACCAGAGCTGCCAGCGTCCGTTTTCGACCGGACATTCTGGTCAAAAACTGGACTCCTGGCAACCCTACTGTGTCACCACATCTTGCCACTGGGGGTCCTCAAAGCCCAGTAGCTTGACATTCCATGTGCTGCAAGCGTGAAATGTCCCTCCAAGATGGTCTCCCCACAACATATCATGGAAACGTGCCCAGGAGCTGATCACTGCAGCTGTACTCCAAAGAGGACCCATGCAGATTGCTAACGTACATGGACTCCTCTCCCTATCACCTGTTACTTTCCATCCCTCACCTTGCCCCTTCTTGTCCCTTTCCCCACCTCCTCTAGCTTCCTCTCCCCCATCCCCTCCCTCCATGCCCTGGCTCCTCTTCCTCCCGCCTCTACTTCCCTAGTCTCTCTCCCATTGTTGTCTCATCTCCTGCCACCTGTATTCCTCCCCTTCAACATCTTCAGCCCCTTTTCCCACCCTGACATCTTCTATAAACTCAGTTCCTGCGTACATGAATGTGGAATATGAAATTTGTATACAAGAGTCACCTGCTGAATTGGATTGTTTGTTGTGCTCTTTGGTGCAGAAATTTGCAATTTGTGGGAGCAGTTTTCTCCCGTCAGTTACATGTTCTCTTAATATGGGGAAGGGAAACAATGTTTGGCTATAAACCCAAGGGGAGGGGGCATGTGGCCCTGGAAAAATAATCCCCACAACGGAGTGTCTCATTCAGTGCACCAAGCTGCATTGTCAGAACTCTGGTGTTCAGTTGGCAAACTGAAAAAATTACAAATGAGGGGATAATACGCAGCACATCCTAGACACAGAAGAAGAAGAAATGTCATGTTTGTGGTGTGGACTCCCTTTCTGTCTCCTTAGAATGTGTGTTTTTTTCTTTGAGGTACAGGGAAATAGAGAATAAATGTAACTTAAATAGTGTGTCTGAGTGGAGCTCCCAGCGGGGATGGTGTATCTTCCCAGCCTGCCCTCTCCAGAGCTTATGATTGGTTTAGTTTTGTTTATAGTGTTAAGTGGTTGACAATTGCTGATTTTTCATTGAGATTTACTTTTAAGTGGTGAATGGGGAGATACCACATAGCACAGAGTGGGCCTGTGATGCCCAGACCATACACTAAAGACAGCAAGTTATGCTTGGTAAAAGGTTAAGTTGTTATGTAAATGAAATGGGTTTTTGTGTTTTCGCTTTAACTTGTCCTTCCCCTTCTCTGATATCCTCTTTCATTCCACTCTTCCCACTTCCCTCTAGACCAGCAACATTCAGCAAAATTACACCCTACACGACTAGGATTTGCATCAAGCTTCTGCAGGTGGCTGCAGCTAAAGCCTCCCCCTAAGACTGCTGCACCTACCCTATTCCCTCGAAGTCTGGCAAGTAGAAAGCATCTGACAAGGTAATTCAAAATCTGTGGAATAAGTGTTTGAGGCATTTACTCCATAGACTCTCCCCTCCCGCACTCCATGGGATTATGTGTGGGGAGTAGGATGGGATGTATAGAGAAAATAACACAAACATTCCATCACCCTTGTTTGTAACAAAAATAATTCTTAGTGCATCCAAATGGGCCTGAATCCCAATTTTATTTCCTGGAATCTAAAGGGACTCAATGCTCCAATCAAAAGGAAAAAAAAGTGCACCCATTATTAAAGAGAGAAAAACGGCACATGCAATGCTTTTGAAGAAGATGTGCTTGATCACAAATAAGGGCTGCTAAATTAGAGTGTGACTAGGAAGGAAAAGAAGCAAATCCAGAGGAGTAGCCATACTCTTCCACAAAACACTGACAGTAACAGTCTGAGTCAATTTCAGATGATCAGGACTTTAATCTGTAAAGTCACCTGTGACGGGGATCACTGACCAGAGGCATCAGCTAGTGGTCAGGCCAGGACATAGCTGGCTCTCCTTTCTTGGCACCCCCTGTTGACAGCTGCTCCAACCCTGCAGTGGTCTGCCTCTTTTGTGGCTCAGATCTCCCACCAGGCCACAAGCTGCATCCACTTTTGGGGAGGCTATACAAAGAGTCCCACAAAGGACAGCCCCATTGTCAAAGCAAGGGGTTCCAGGTCTCACTGGACCAAGGTCCCAGATTAATGACCTCAAGGTTATAAGATCTTCCCAGTCCAGATTCCACTGTATGCAGGGGAGGCTTTCTGCCTTCAGCACTACCCAGAGGTTGATAGGGGAACCTGGGCCCACCCTTTTTACTGGGTTCCAATCCAGAGCCCTGTGTTGGGCAGCAAATTTCTGCATCCCTACAACATGGGGCACTGCTGCTTCCTACCAGTCTCCTTATACAAAAGGGCAAAAGCAAAGACAACTAAGCAAAATACATCAAAGGCTAAATCCCAGACGTGGCTAGTGTCCAGCATTTATTTCCCTCAGCAGGTTGGGTAGATTCCCAATAGTTAGGGGGCCCCAAGAAGCTGGACCACGGACCATGCTCCCTCTGAGGAGCTGTGTGTAGGTCTGCTCATCTCCAGTGACTGATTGCTACTGGGTTGTTCTGCTCCCCTTCAGCTGACACATGCTTTGCAGCTGTGTCAGAGTGGTGCTCAGGACCGAAGTAGGGCTTTAACCCCTTTCCAGTGTGTGGGGTTTTACACCACATCACAACACCATCAATGGATCAGAAATAATCATTGCCAGTATGTATGGGCCTAACTCTGATGATCCTGAAACCCTTTTAGCACACTTATTTGGGGAGCCTCAGACTCCTTTCAGAGGTATCCTGATCAGACAGACCTCAATGTACTGTACACTGGCTTTGAAGGACTGCAAGTCCCATGAAGCAGTGGTGGGTGTCCTCTGGGACTGGACTGAGCTTCCTGGATTAGAGACTGTGGCAGGGGCTCAGCTGAAACCATTTTGCAGGCAGGGAGCTGGAACAGATTGCTTCTGCTTCCCTTTGGGTCTGAGCTGAGAAGCGGCTGTGACAGAGCTCTGTTGAGGTGCTGGGGTTGAAGACACTGCCAGGGTTAAGACTACATTACAGCTGACAACTTGTTAGTGCTGAGCCCTAGCTCATGGCCTCCTTCTCCACAGCTAGGCACTGAGAGCAGAAGTTGGAGACTGGTAGCTGTGCAGCAGATCTGCTTATGGACAATTGAGAAAAGAGTGAGTTATCCCTGGGCTATTGCTCCGTAATATACTGCCAGCTAGTTGTGAACCCTAAGCTGGTCACAATACAAAATTGCCTCACTCCTTGTTTCACCTGGACTGCCTTTGCCAGACGTACAAAGTGCTGGCCTGAACTCCTGCTTACCCAGTACACCAATGCAAGAAAGAGACCAGGACTATAAGGGTAAGGGAGAGTGTGCACCCAGGGATGGGGTGGATCCTTGTATAATGTCGAGAGTCGGTTGATCGCAATTTGCTGTTGAAAGTCACAGCCATTAGCTGAGCAATTGCAGCACCTCCTATGGATCTGTTATAGATATAACAATCTACATGAATCTGTTGTATTTTCTATTGTTAGGGTGACCAGACATCCCGATTTTATTGGGACAGTCCTGATTTTTGGATCTTTTTCTTATATAGGCTCCTATTACTCCCCACCCCCGTCCCAATTTTTCACACTTGTTGTCTGGTCACCCTATCTATTGTATGTTGTTAGGATAATTTTTAAATAAAACTGTGGAGATTTTATTTTGGGTGTTGTCAAGGTTCCTCCCCCACTCTGAACTCTAGGGTACAGATGTGGGGACCTGCATGAAAAACCTCCTAAGCTTATCTTTACCAGCTTAGGTCAAAACTTCCCCAAGGTACACAATATTACACCCGTTATCCTTGGACTGGCCGCTACCACCACCAAACTAATACTGGTTACTGGGGAAGAGCTGTTTGGACGCGTCCTTCCCCCCAAAATACTTCCCAAAACCTTGCACCCCACTTCCTGGACAAGGTTTGGTAAAAAGCCTCACCAATTTGCCTAGGTGACTACAGACCCAGACCCTTGGATCTTAAGAACAATGAACAATCCTCCCAACACTTGCACCCCCCCCCCTTTCCTGGGAAATGTTGGATAAAAAGCCTCACCAATTTGCATAGGTGACCACAGACCCAAACCCTTGGATCTGAGAACAATGAAAAAGCATTCAGTGTTTTTACAAGAAGACTTTTAATAAAAAATAGAAGTAAATAGAGATAAAGAAATCCCCCCTGTAAAATCAGGATGGTAGATATCTTACAGGGTAATTAGATTCAACAACATAGAGAACCCCTCTAGGCAAAACCTTAAGTTACAAAAAGATACACAGACAGAAATAGTTATTCTATTCAGCACAATTCTTTTCTCAGCCATTTAAAGAAATCATAATCTAACACATACCTAGCTAGATTACTTACTAAAAGTTCTAAGGCTCCATTCCTGGTCTATCCCTGGCAGAAACCAGCATACATACAGACAGACCCAGACCCTTTGTTTCTCTCCCTCCTCCCAGCTTTTGAAAGTATCTTGTCTCCTCATTGGTCATTTTGGTCAGGTGCCAGCGAGGTTACCTTTAGCTTCTTAACCCTTTACAGGTGAGAGGAGCTTTCCCCTGGCCAGGAGGGATTTCAAAGGGGTTTACCCTTCCCTTTATATTTATGACAGGTGTTTATTGCCTGCATAAGATCTATTATTTATATTTTGGTTCCTGGAGGCAACCAAGGTACATCCCCAGTAAATGAGTCTATTGAATATAGATTTCTTTTAAATTGCCAAGGACTTGGTTAATTGTGTAATTGACTCCTCTACTGATACAATTGCTGTGTCTGATCATGCCCCAACAACTCATCCAATAGCAACAAATCTGCGTAAGGAACAGCCATGTAGATGGCGATTTGCTTATTCACTTTTATTAAATCCCCATTTCAAATGTTTTATTGAGAAAGAAATTAGCCTGGAGACAAATGAACCCTCAATACCATCTAGCAGGCTATTGTGGAAAATGCTCAAGGCCTATTTGAGGGGTGGAATTATCAGTTTTGCATCTGCCAAGAAGAGGGAAGGTGGAAAAAAAATATGATGGCCCTTGAAAAAAAAGTGAAAGAGCTTCATTTGTCTGACACAGCTTCATGCCCATATTTGATGCAATCCTTGATCAATTGTAGTTATGAACTCAACAAGCTGCACTCGGCGCTGGCTGAATTTGCCCTATTTTGACTCAGGCAGCATTTCTGGGAATTGAGTGGAAAAGCTGGCAATTTGCTGGCATACTGCTGAAGACAAAAGGCCTCTCCGTGTAAAAATCACAGCCATCAGTGATAAACATGGTGAATTATGTACATCACCTAAAGAGTATCCATCTCTATAAAGATCTGTATAAATTAGACACAAACCCCTTTGCATCAATTATTCAAAAATTTTACATTACGTCAAATTACTGCTGTTCAGTGTGAAAACTGTGAGCCCTCTTAACAGAGGCTGAGTTAATTTTGGGGCTTAAGAATACAGAAATGGGGAAAGCACCCAGGCTGAAGCGTTTCCCTCCCGAATTCTACAGACATTTTCTTGAACTCCTGTCTGACAAGATGCTTGAAATGTTTAATGAACCACTTCTAAAGGGAACTCTTCCGCCTACACTGAGGGAAACCACACTAATATTTATTCCTAAACCAGGAAGAGATACCACACTATGTTCCAATTATATACGCCAATTTCTCTTATTAATAGTGAGGTCAAAGTACTGGCAAAAGTTCTGGCAATGAGACTGGAGAAGGTTTTGTGCTCTGTCATGCATCCAAATCAAGTTGGGTTTGTCAGAGGCCGTCATGGCTCTGAACCTTCGACAACACTGACATTATAGCAGTGAAATACGATGACCCTAAACCACCAGCCATTTTAGCCTCAGATGAAGAAAAGGCTTTTGATAGGGGGCACTGGAGATATATTTTATACCGTACAAAAAGCTGCATTTGGACCTGTGTTTCGTTTCAGACTCTGTTACATTCTTACCAAAGATCTTGCATGATAACCACCAATGTGACCAGAGATAAATCAGAGATAATCAGGGGTAGCAGGCAAGGATGCCCACTGTGCCCATTACATTTTGATTTGGCTCTTGAGCCCATAGCCATAATTATGTGGACTCATCTAGATAGCCAAGGCATACGACTTGACTCCCTGGGGTATAAATTGATGTTGTATACAGATGATTCCTCTTTTTTATATGACCAAGCCAGAAACCACAATTCCAGCCCTCTTATCATTAATTCAAAAATTTGAATCAATCTCTGGTTCCAAACTAAACTGTGAGAAAAGTGGAACTATTGGAAATGTCCCAGTTTTCATGTACTGGACTTTCTTTCAGTGGAACTTCCATAGGCAAATTGATACAATTAAGTACCTAGGTACAAACGTACCAAGAAACATTAACCTAGTGAAGACAAATTTAGATCCTGTACTCTCTCTCAAAGAACTAGTTGCACAAATAGGTGGCATCTTCTCTCCCTAAGCCTGTTAGAAAGGGTTAACAATAAAAATGAAAATTCTGCCTAAGTTCCTTTGACTCTGTCTTATTTTAGAAAACGTAATAGCATTATCAGAGCTTTCCGGTGGGACTCTGATCAATGTCCATGACTATCATTTAAAAAACTCCATCTCCCTATAGGAAAGGGGGGATTTGGTCTCCCAGACCCACAAAATTACCGTTATGTTTTTATCAAGTCACAGATGACAAACTGGTTCCAGCATGCTAACACCCTTGTACCCATTGCTGTCAGTGCTGCTGTTCTTGGAGAGCTGGCATTAGCTGCACTAGCAGAGAGTGCAGCGTGTTGATGCAGCAGACCTCGATGTTACTCATAAAGAAAGACCTCGGGCTCGGTTCAATGGCGAAGGTGCTTGGCCAGGCTGACAAAGCACAGTACTAGTGCCCTGGCTCAATGGTTACAAATATGCTAACACATGTATGCCCCAACAAGGTAGCAGCTTAATCAACATAACATAATGTTGTCCCCTAAGTTGGTACAAAGATGCATCTCTTATAACTTTTCCTTTTACACACTGATACAAACAATTTCCCTATTACATTCCAGATGTTGTTAGTTGCCACCCTTACACCTTGTACCTGCTAGTTTGAACAAACCATCCTCATCCATTATCCTGTCATCTCCTTTTTATCTTTATGAGGGGTTGGTGTGTTTTTGTACCATCTCTTAGGCATTTGTTTACACAATTCCTTGAAAACTGTGAACGTAAGAACATAAGAATGACCATACTGGGTCAGACCAAAGGTCCATCTAGCCCAGTATCCTGTCTTCCGACAGTGGCCAATTCCAGGTGCCCCAGAGGGAATGAACAGAACAGGTAATCATCAAGTGATCCATTCCCTTGTCTCCCATTCCCAGCTTCTGGAAGAGGCTAGGAACACCATCCCTCCCCATCCTGGCTAAAAGCCATTAATGGACCTATCCTCCATTAATTTATCTAGTTCTTTTTTTAACCCTGTTATAGTGTTGACCTTCACAACATCCTCTGGCAAGGAGTTACACAGGTTGACTGTGCATTGTGTAAAAAAATACTTCGTTTTGTTTGTTTTAAACCTGCTGCCTATTAATTTCATTTGGTGACCCCTAGTTCTTGTGTTATGAGAAGGAGTAAATAGCACTTCTTTATTTACTTTCTCCACACCAGTCATGATTTTAGGTCAACTGTGTGTGTCTCTGTACCATCCTCTCAGGTCTGGAATGTGGTTACTTGGTTAGCTGACACCTAGTATTACTAGTTTAACAAGGCCTACCTTAATTCATGGCCTTTGGTTCATACTGTTAGCCATGTCTAGGGCTCTAGCAAGGCCTACACCCAAGTGGGTGGAAATCAAATGTGTATTAATGCATCCAATTCCCTCTGTGAGTCTCCTTGGTCCTCTTTTCATCCAATAGAGAACAACAAGGTGACTACAGTGTGGATGTGCAAAGGGTCTGTTCTGTTCTAGCAAATCTCATCCTCACCATCATGCAAAAGCACCTATTTTGGGCAACCCAGGCTTGCAAAATTGGAAACAAACCTGTGATTTGGAAGAACTAGCTGAGTAGGGGTATCATATAGATTTCCGAACCAATCAGTGATGAGGGCTTTGTCCCTTTTCTAATGCTAAAGCAGTGTTCTGACCTGCCTCCCTCAGCGGAGTGCAGTACTTATAATTAAAACACTTGCTAACATATCAATTAGGTCAAGATGATCTAGGATTGCCAAAGGCCCCAACATTACTTGGAACCATAGAAATGCTTCATAAACTCCCCAGGCCCATGTCCCCTATGTATAATAAGTGATTAATGAAGAGGGACATTTTTAGCCTTGAGTTCTTTGTGAAAGCATTTGAAGGGGATTTATCACAGCCCTTAAAATAACCCCAATGGCAGAGCATATAATGTTAAAAATCCTTCTGAGGATCTCAGGCTATGCTTGATACAACAAAATATTGTGTTCAAAATTTACTGGGCACTGCAGACATTGCCCGAGATAAAGGCCTTATTCTCTGACATTTGCTGGTGTTGTAACAAAGGAAAAAGGA
Organism: Lepidochelys kempii; assembly: GCF_965140285.1. Taxonomy (NCBI): domain Eukaryota; kingdom Metazoa; phylum Chordata; order Testudines; family Cheloniidae; genus Lepidochelys; species Lepidochelys kempii. The sequence goes on along the minus strand of NC_136387.1, from coordinate 99,551,076 downwards.
ACCCTGGTCCATACGCATATGCTATGGGACTGTCCAACTGCCAGGCAGCTGTGGATAAAGGTGAACAAGAGTTAAAACGGTGCTTGGCTTTAGCAGCCAAACCTCATCTGAACATTATATTCGAGGTTATTTACCAGCTCAGTTGGTTTTAACTCCAGCTTTGGTTCTTGAGAGCTGCAGTGATCATCAAGTGCATAATTTTACAAAAATGGAAGAGCTCAGACTACAGCTGTAGTCTTTTGGACCTCTCTGAATTAGTAGACAAAGAAAGACCATCTTATCACCACAGAGAACAATTATATGAATTCAAATACATTTGGATCCCATTTCTAGATACATTTGGATAAAAAATGTTGAGATGGTTTAGAGAACGCCAGACCTCCATTCCACCTAACTCATTCGCTTTTTCTGTCCCCACTGGTCTCCTTTCCTCCCCTCTCTATTCATGCATATTTTCTCCTATTTTATTTCTTTTACCCTGACCCTAACACGTCATGTCTATGTTGTGTTGTCTGGTTTTGTATTGTCTGGTCTTGTAGTTTTGTCACATTCTAAAATTGTATAACTCCATAATTCTATTGGCGATCCCATGAAACATGTAGTATTTGGAAACATAAAAGACCTAAGACAGTTATCTTTTTGTACTTTTCACTGTCTGTTTCTTTGTGAAATCAATAAAAATTAACTACAAAAAAGAACAATAAATTCTTTGTTTTTCAGATTTTGTGTCCTTGATTATATATCAAGAAAGTGGAGAAGAAGAAAGTGATTGTGGAGCATCAGCATATTTCTTTGTTAAACCTGAAGGGACGTCCTGAATATATCCATATGCTTTACTTCTGCCTGGCTAGACATTGGAATCAGCATTATCTATAACTAGCATAACCTTGACCACTGCCATGCACATGCAACAGGGAATTGGATTCCACAATTTTTTCCTCAAGTTGTCTGTCAGTTTCTCCATATTTAGCTGTGTTTAGAATGCAAACCAGAAAACTTAATCTTTACAAATAAATTACTGCTTTCAAAACAGTAAGTTTTCAGTGGGAAAACAGAAACATAAATCTTTCAGAAGAAGTCAGCATAATTGCAAACAATGAAACCCAGAAATTTAAGATTTAACAACTGATGCCAGATTACTGAAGTTCAGTCATAACCCACAATCATCTCACTGGAGCTGCAACACAAGGATTCCATGCTGGTCAGCTGCAGGATCAGATAGGCATTGGGTGTGAAGGAAGATAGATTCCTGCCCTCTATATATCACCACTACAGGACAATAATATTCGGTAGCAAGAGGAAGATTTCCATTATCCAGTCCCCTCTGAAGAAAACAGGCAGCTAAGGAATGCTACAAAGAAAGGGCCAAGCACAGGTTTGCAGTAGCAGATGTAAACAAGAACTCTCTCCAAAATGTTCCTCAGGTCAAAAAGAAAAAAATAATAACTTTACCCTCACCATGAAATAAATGATTCAGCAGAAGACTCCCAACTGCAAATATGGGCTTTACCGTATTTTTTAAAGTGGCATAGTTACAAATGGTGCTTTATGGAACCAATACACATGGATACCCTGCCCAGAAGAGCTTACCATACAAGTCAAGTTGAGAAAACCAGAAGAGATAAATACCACTATTTATATAGGAAACACCTGGACCCATACACCAATCTTCCAAATGATCACATAGTCTTATTGTCCTTCATTTTGCCCTACTCCTCTTCCCCTGAGCCTGTAATTCCTTTCTTCTTTTGTTATAGCTATAAACTATAATCCTGGCCCCACTGGAGTCAAAGGGAGTTTTGCCATTAACTTCAATGGAGTCAGAATTTCACCCATAATTTATAAGCAACCTTAAGGAAATAAGGTCTTTACTATACAACTTCCACTAACAGCAACAGGACATGTAGGAGACTAACACTTTGCGTATCAAGTTGAAAATGCTATCACAGATATTTTTTAAAAGCTGTCAAGAGGGAAATTTAGATATTGTGGTACACTTAGATTGTCACTTAGCAGTTCTCTGATGTCAATCCTAATTAAAGGTTATTGTTGGGTGTACTAGATTATCCAGATACTGAAAACCTAGAATTGAGAACTGTGTTGTAGGCATGGGCAGAAAATGTTTCCCACAGCTAGATTAGACATTTCACTGCCTAAGATAGTTACCTAGCACTATTTCCTAAGGAGAGGAAAAAAGAAGACAACAATGATGACCAGGTTACCAGATGAATTATAACACAACCATTTGAAGACACTTCAGTTCTACTTTTGTCTCAACTGGAGAACCTTCAATTTTAATTTCTTTACAATTAATGTGATATTTGGAATGGTTAAACGAACTAGCAGTTAATGATGTTAGTATCTTTTCTGGCTATGTTTTCGCTGTAAAAAGAGGTATGCTTTTATATCAAGGTAGCTAATTCAAGATAGCTACCTTGATGTTAATCCTAATGGAGACAAGACACAGACAGTTTTCCCCTCAATGTAGTCGAGATCAGCCTGGTATGCTGCACCTGGCCTTTACTTTGACTAGATGCATCAAGATAAAAACACCAATGCCTTTTCTCCACTAGGATTTTATATCAAATAGCTATCCTGAGTAATCCAGTATATCAAGTTAGCTGTCTCAATGTAAAACCACACCTTTTGCATTGCAGTAAAGACAAAACCCCTGAGAGTTTAACTCCCATTTATCTTGATCTCCAAAAACCTTCTGTTTGGATGCTCAGACATAGTCGGATTTGTGACTATGTAAAAATGATACATTCTTACACAACATTGTGTGGGTCTTTGTATCATGTATGTTTAACTTACTGACAAAGAGAAGATTTTGCTAATGTTTCCACTGCCCGGCCTGAACACCTTTGGTGGCACAAACTGGATCCTATTTTGCCTCATGCATCAACAGCAAAATTGTCAGCTGAATTTTGATTGCATAATCTTTGCTACCAGTGATAACGTAAAAGGCAAAGAATACATTGCTTGATTTTCAGTATCAGGTGGAATCTGGAGAATCTGCCAGTAACAATCTGTACTTCCCAGCTTTCTCCTTTGCCTACTTATTCTATTTTGCACCGATGACAAAGAAATACAAGTGCGCAAAAGAAGAGAGCAAACACTCAAGCACACCAAATGCTGCCCCACTACCTAAAAGTTCATGCTCTGTACTGTTATTTACATTAAAAAAAAGTAAAGGAGCAGATCCCCAGCTGCTATAGCTTGTCATAGCTGCACAGTGAGATATGACAAGTTATATCAGCTGAGGATGTGTCCCAAGAAATCTGTTATACTGTTGGTTTTTTTAAATCAACACACCACTGTGGCAATAGCAACACACCAACTCACACAAATTATGGTATACTGAAAACAAATAAAGTTATAGGATAGACAATAAGAGCAACACAATTCATGATTAATCCTGATGCACCATATGTCCTCCAACACCTAGGCACAACAGGGTGCCCTTTTAATTATCCTTTAATGTGCTCCTTTGTGTCTAACTCCTGGAGGACATATGGTGCATCAGGATTCTATTGTTTTCGGTCACATTTCTAATGTCCTTTTAACACATTGGTGTGCATGTGAATGTATATATTGGTTTTCTCACATAGAAGAGCCCTAATTGTACACTGTGTATCATACTCTTATATATTGACACTCAATAGTTTCAAGGAAAACTCTGACAAAGGGTAAAATATACTAGATTTTCATTGCCCAAGTGTGTACTTAAAAAAAAAAACAGAAATAACCACCTGCAAAATGACATGTTAACAGAAACAAGAATTTCACTTTCAACCTTTAATAGACTGAAACTACACAGAGAAAACAAAATAATTATATCAAATCTGCTTTGTCTATATCAATGCTACCAGATTATGTCACAAAGCAGCTTTGTGAATTATTGCCACATGCTACTGTATGGACAATAACATTTTTTATCTCAGATTAAAAAAAATAAGGTAATGGTCGTCTCAATTTTTGCTGCAAGCGACTGTTTAGATAGAAACCAGTGAATTAAAATTCCATTCCAATGAGCATAATGTACTGGAGACAGCTAGCAGATCTTTTGAATAAACATGGTGTTACACAGGTTTCAGTCTTTCTGATGAGCATGGTATCTCTCACCTCAAAAATTTCAGTGTCTAGACAAAGGATGACATCCTTTAAAAGTGCCTTTGGAAATTAGCACAGTGATTCAATGCACCACAGACTCAGATGGCGGGGATGTGCCTGATGTACGCACAGTCAGGACAATTAAGTTACATTAATCACATTTTGAGTCAATTACAGTTCCAGAGAGATTTGGCATTTGTCTTATGAAGGGAGAAGGTTCACTTTGTGCACCAGTTAAGATAAAGAATTTCTCAAGTATCTCCTGTGATGATCAGGGGTTTAAATCAGATCAGAGACAGCCAATACTCAGCCCACTGAGTTCTACAATGTAGTCTGAAGTTGCCTTTATCATTTAATACAAGGCTGCAGCCCACAGACTACAAACACCACATGCAGACAGATCACAGCCACATGGAACATTGCATTTTGGGACATGTAGTCTTCACAGACTATGCATCCATATTAAAGATTAAGGTAGTTGCAGCATGTGGTTCCTGAGAAGCTGGTGATGGGGCTCTATGAAGGGCCAAGTTTGGCTCCTTTGAGTAAAATACTACCTTTCATATCTCCAACCAAATCTCATATTGATATCTATCTTTAATGTGCAACCAAATATGAAAGTGAGTGTTTTCATTACTGTAGACCCAATATGATATTTGCAAACCATCACTCTGTTCACTCTGCTTCTGTGTTGCATCCCTTATCTTGGCTAGTCGCTAGGCATGATCATAGTAAACGTATGAAATAATACTTAGCTATGAGAAGGAAACTTCAGGCTCTGAGATACATCAACTCTTCCCTCCTGTTGATGATTAAAATGTTTCTATTTCTAACCCTTTGTCAGTGATTGAATTCTGTTACAGTGGTACTTGTCCTTTCTACCACTTTCCCCAGTATATTACTGTCATTCAGAATGAAGGAACAGAGGCTTCTAAAGAAGGAGGATATTAAGCTAATGGGGATTATGTGTGTAAATTCCATACATTCTGATTGGAGACTAGAACACTATTATAGTTTCTTATTTTTCATGATTCTGGTTGATTGAAACAATGTCTGCTGCATTACAGCAATTTCATACAATTGTCTGCTGAAGTCCACAGAACAAAACAACATGCTCATACGCCACAGTATTTCCAGCCTACGAAGTGGCTAATCGCAAACACCCAAGTGAAGATTTATCCCTATTTGAAAAAAAGTACTAGAAAGTGGAGTAAACCATTTTCATGCAACAGCTGTCTATAATATTGTTCAAGGGACAGGAAACTTATTGAGCTTGTGAAATATTGCTGGAAGCTGAAAGAGCACCACAATTTCAGTAACCTTTCCATCTGTTGACCAATATTTCACAGCCACTGCTTTATAAAAGTGAGGTACAAGGAGCTCAGTTTTCATACTTACGTGACTTAGAGTGTCCAACGATCTTATTTCGATTAAATCATCATATCGGTGAGTACACTACAATGTCAGTCTGAAAGTCCAAATCCATTACTTCAATGTCCTACTAAAGCTTCCAAGTGTGAAAACTGTACCTACTACAAACTCACCTGCAATGCAATAAAAGTGTGATTTAAAGTAGGCTGGGAAAGAATCAGCTATACTGTGGTCTGTTAGGAAATATTATATAAAAAACTCAACAGATGAAGAAACACAAAACTCTGGGTCCAAGTCTCCCTAAAAAGAAGAAAGGATTACACTTATCTAAACAGTAGGAAATTGAGTCAGATTTATTCAGCTGAGAATGAACAGCAAAACCAAAATATAAAGGAAAACTTTAATCATGCTCAGCCTCTCGTTTAATTTTATCTATAGCTGATGCATATTAAAAGTTTGGTTAAAAAACACAGCCATCAACAGATCATAAAATGATTCCTAATAATGATGTTTGACTAGACCAACTGAGGCTCAGTGTTTAAAAATAAACAGGGTTTAAAATTTTGCAGGTCTCCTTGAATTCAGATCTCCTTGAATTTTACTGGCAGTAAAAGATGAGGGCCTCAGAAAAATAATAATATGCATGTATTTATTAAAATGCACCTAAATAGTTACATCTCTATACACACATCAGATATACACAAGGACCATTTTTCAAACCATTTCTGACAATCAAATGTCATGTTAGCAAGGGACCTGTACTACCAAGTGATGAAAAATTGTCACTAGGTTGCCAGCCTGAATTCAAGCCAATTTAGTAATGACCCAAAATAGTTACAGTCATTGATATTTATTTGTTGTGTCTCAGTCCAGGTCCCATCAGCCAACTGTCCCTAACAAGAAACCCACCATCACAAGTGTCCATGTTGTGGGGCAGATTCTGCAGAGAGGGCAAGTATGGAATGGATGTGGGCAGTGTATCTGAGTGTCCTCTTGCCATTATAGATTCATAGATTCCAAGGCTAGAAGGGACCACTGTGAACATCTAGTCTGACATCCTGTATAGAACAGGCCACAGAACTTCCCCCTACCAAAAATCCCTAGAGCAGATCTTTTAGAAAAAACATCCCATTTTAATTTAAAAATTGCCAGTGATGGAGAATCTACCACAGCCCTTAGTAAATTGATCCAATCCTCAGTTAAAATTTTATGCCTTATTTACCAGCTTCAACTTCCAGCCATTGGATCATGCTGTACCTTTCTCTGCTAACTCCTTAGAAATGATCTTTCCAGGTTAACAAGAAAGCACAGAGGTGCTGGGGCATTGTTCAGAAAGCTTCCACTTTCGTATCTTTTCTGCAAATAAAGGGGATTTCAGACACTGTCAGTTCAGTCCCTTCCACCACCTCTAAACTGACAATCTTTTTTTTTTTAAGAAAGAAAATAAGATAAACAGAATAGTGACATCTGTGAAGAGAACAAGGAGAAAGAGGATGTTAAACTATCCAAAATCTCATCATTAGTATTGATACAAAAAAGATTTCAAAACTGTTATGGATGTGTCTGCTAAACAGGCCTCCAAAACACTCTTTTCTGAAATAGATGTCTGGTGAAAGTTTACAGGTCTAAAACTTTGAACAGAAAGAGTGCCTTTTTGCTCAAGCAATATACCTGAGTTCATGATGTAAACTACCGAGCCACAACTAAAAATCCTTAGCTAATCAAACACCTGATGGCTCACATCTGTGTAGGCAGAAATAAACAGAGTGATATTTAGAAATCAGGATACTCTCAGCTGTCAGCCTATTTCATGGAGCCAGGAGTTTAGACTAGTTGTTAGCATCAGCAAATCCTAGGTTTTGGCATTAGAGAGTTAAATTAGCTACTATGACTGCAAGTCTGGGTTGTGGGCTTTTTGTTTGTGTTTGTTTTGGGTTTTGTTTGTTTTTAACTGTTCAAGATGGTAAGAAAAAAATAAAAATAAATTCCCGCATGGTTGATTTTAGTCCAGTTGCTCCACGAAAAGCTATCAAAGAATATATATAATATATATTACATTTCACTTCAAAAGGATTTCAGCAATCCCTAAACTTCCAATGGTATCTTTCAGACAACCTAATTGCTTTGTAGGGGTAGATAAATTAAACCAAATCATCATAAATGAAAACTCTCTAATGTAACTCTCGAATATTCAACACGTGATCTATTAAAAGTACAGTAACCAATCTCATAAAAAAATCACAAACACATAAATTAGGAATTCCAGTTTTCACTCGATAAGTGTATTTAATTTTATTGTTTTTCTTTGGCTACGTTAGGGCCAAAAACTTCCTAGAAAATTGAGTTTCATGTTTATTTGAAATGTAAATGCAAAAATTAGAGCAGAAGTAAGTTTTCATTAGGAAATAACAAATAAAAGGTTCTTAAAACATACTGATTTTTAAAAGGTGTATAATTCATTGTTGATTTAGTGTGCAAAACTGAAACTTAAAATGAAAACCAGAACACAGGACCACAAATCACATTTCCGAACTATCAAAGTCATCCCTAATCTAAGGCCAAAATCCTGCAAACACAATAGGAGAGTGAATCATGTGTGTGGTCCTATTGAATCCAATGGAATTACTCACTGTAGTGAAGTTAAGAACATGTTTATATGTTTCCAGGATCGGGGTCCAAGTGCCCTTTTAGATTCTTTTCCTGACATGACTCATGTAGCATTAACTGCAGATGATACATTTTACTGTCTACTGCTAGTTATGAGATTTCATTCCATCCCTTCCAAAGACCTGGCCTCAGTCAGACAGACGGTCAGTACCTCCAAATGGGATTATGCATTACAACATACTCTTGGCTTCCAGGTATCATCAAAAGCTCCACCTGATGCAGACACAGCTTTCAGCAACACATGTTTCCAAAAGCACATCATGCTCACATGCTGCTCATTACATAAGTTCCCTATTAACATCATATCAAGTTTAACATCTCAGTCTTTTTATCTTCAAGGCCCTCAATGAACTAAACCCAGGATAACTAAAGGATAAACCCCTCTGCAACATCTCTCCCTCAACTGCTGCATTCATAAAGAATAAAGCAATTGTCTACACCTAGCTTGTGTGTGCAGAAGATAGGACTTTCTCATCAGCTGGGCCAAGACCATGTATCTCATTGCTGCGCACAGCAAGACTAACCTAAAAGCTCATCTTCCTGTAAGGCACCATGGGACTAGAACCCTGGCCTGTGGAGTTTATGTAGAGTGACCAAATAGCAAGTGTGCAAAACTGGGACAAGAAATGGGGGGTAATAGATGGCCATATAAGACAAACCCCCCAGGACATCTGGGTCACCCTAAGTCACCCTAAGTCTAGGATAGCTGGTGTGCTCACTTTGCCATCAGGAAGCCCTGCAAATACTGTGGAATACTGTGCAAATACTGCAGGAAGAACCGTCCAAAGCAGACTTGCCAAACCTGAAACAAAAAAACACCTGCAGAAATTGGGTTTGTTTTGGCTTAATTGGCTTGTGAGTTGTTTGTTGGCTAGTTTTTGGCTTGTAGCTTGTTTGGCTTGTAGCAGCTTGTTGCTTCTTTTTTTTTATCAGCTCCTAGCAAGCAGGGGCAAGGGGCAAAGGGGGGGAGAGAGTCAGGGGTATACAGCGGGCTCACCACAGTCCCAGAATGCATGCCAGGGAAATCTTGTCACATACAGCGTTGGGGTTCTTAGCAATTGGCTTGTTTTGGCCTTGTTTTGAAAGGGGATTAGCTTGATTTTTGGCTTATTGTAAAACTTGGGGTGCTTATTTACCGCATGAAAGTTAGCAACTATAGTCAAAAGGGTCCAGAGCAACAGCACCCTCTGGCCTTCTGATTAACCCTTGCTCACTATTTAATCCCACGGGATGTCCTAGGAAGTTATCTGGACAACCATGCAGATTTCTGGCTTGCTGTGACTCCAGACCTCACCTTGCTTTCTGATCTCCCGTCTGTGATGCCAGCCTGACTCTGACATGTGCCTGTTGATTATGGCTCTAGGGATTACTCTTACCCCTTGACTTGTGGACACCAGCCCATCTGTGACCACTAGGCCAGACTGCTTATGCCCCAGTCTCTTACGCTTGCGTGTACAAATGCAAAATTCCATTATTTGAGCTTGCTTTACCATAAAAGCAACTCTTTGAGCCAGGGAAGGAGATGGAGAAGACACACACATGCACTGTATTTTCCATGGACTGGGAACCATCTTAAGGTTATTTTGACCATGAATGTCACTTTACAGGCTTTTTTGCTGTGGAAAGAATTCAGATACCTGGTAATGCAAGTGATATCAAAACCTGGACAGGATAGACTAATCTATAAGAAAAACCTCACCCTTGACTTTGGGAGAAATCCTGACACTCTCCTTTACTTAAGTTTAAAGAGATACTGTGAAACAGTGCATTCTACCTGGAGAACAAAACCCTGAATTCTGCAGTGAAAATTTTGCCAGTGCAGTGCATTTTCCATTAAGCTGAATGACTGTGGGTGTCATTAAAATGTCAACATTATTTGACTTTACCAAATTGTTAATAGTATTCACTCTACTTATTATGGCAAAAAGCACAAATGCTGTTGTAAAATTCAGTATTGAAAATGTCGCCTCCTTATATATTGAAATGTCACCCACTGTAACAAGGAAAATCAATAAGACAGATAAAGCTGTAATATGAGTCAGCTACATAAGATTAATGACAAAGCTTCAGTGCCGCAGGCATTTTCAAACTTGGTTGCCTAAGGTTAGCTACATAAAACCACTTTAAAGCACCTAAATAAGCAGCTTGATTTTCAGAAGTGCTGAAGACTGACTCCAATGGAGGCTGTGGATACCTCTCAAAAATCAAACCATTTTTCTGGGTGTATAGATACAAATGTAAGTACATAACTTTAGAAACCCAGTTTGAAAATTTTAACCTCTGCACAATTTGGACAGCACTAAATATGCTAATTTTCCCCCCCCACCACTGTTACTCACACCTTCCTGTCAACTGTTTGAAATGGGCCACCCTGATTACCCCTACAAAAGTGAGTTTTCCTCCTACTGATAATAGCCCACTTTAATTGAATTGTCTCATTGGAATTTGTAAGGCAACCCACATCTTTTCATGTACTCTGTATATATATCTTTCTACTGTATTTTTCACTCCATGCATCTGATGAAGTGGGTTTTAGCCCACGAAAGCTTATGCCCAAATAAATGTATTAGTCTCTAAGGTGCCATAAGTACTCCCCATTGGTTTTTTTATGTGTAATGAGAAGTGTGTGTGGGGGGTCACTTTTCTTTTTTCTATGTCCAGAACATAAAACAAATGTGCATTATCTACACATATTCATTTTTTAATCAATAGAAGACACTTTGGTGTACCACACCAAAAGCTATATGTAATCTTCCTTGCTTTGGAAAAGCAGCAAATAAAAGCCTTCCCAGAGATGTGAACATGATTATCATCATCAAAAGAAGGATTAGAATTTTGATGATTCTGAAGCACAGTCAAATACATTTGTCAAACTGAGGGGGATAAAATTAAGAGGGAAAAGACATTTTATTTTCAATTTCCAAAGAAGGTGTCATAAATATAAAGGGAAGGGTAAACCCCTTTGAAATCCCTCCTGGCCAGGGGAAAGCTCCTCTCACCTGTAAAGGGTTAAGAAGCTAAAGGTAACCTCGCTGGCACCTGACCAAAATGACCAATGAGGAGACAAGATACTTTCAAAAGCTGGGAGGAGGGAGAGAAAAAAAAAGGGTCTGTGTGTCTGTCTATATTCTGTCTTTGCTGGGGATAGACCAGGAATGGAGTCTTAGAACTTTTAAAAAAAAAAGGAAAGGAGTACTTGTGGCACCTTAGAGACTAACCAATTTATTTGAGCATGAGCTTTCGTGAGCTACAGCTCACGAAAGCTCACGAAAGCTCATGCTCAAATAAATTGGTTAGTCTCTAAGGTGCCACAAGTACTCCTTTTCTTTTTGCGAATACAGACTAACACGGCTGTTACTCTAGAACTTTTAGTAAGTAATCTAGCTAGGTACGTGTTAGATTATGATTTCTTTAAATGGCTGAGAAAAGAACTGTACTGAATAGAATAACTATTTCTGTCTCTGTATCTTTTTTGTAACTTAAGGTTTTGCCTAGAGGGGTTCTCTATGTTTTGAATCTAATTACCCTGTAAGGTATCTACCATCCTGATTTTACAGGGGGGATTTCTTTCTTTCTATTTATTTCTATTTTTATTAAAAGTCTTCTTGTAAGAAAACTGAATGCTTTTTCATTGTTCTCAGATCCAAGGGTTTGGGTCTGTGGTCACCTATGCAAATTGGTGAGGCTTTTTATCCAACATTTCCCAGGAAAGGGGGGGGGGGGGTGCAAGTGTTGGGAGGATTGTTCATTGTTCTTAAGATCCAAGGGTCTGGGTCTGTAGTCACCTAGGCAAATTGGTGAGGCTTTTTACCAAACCTTGTCCAGGAAGTGGGGTGCAAGGTTTTGGGAAGTATTTTGGGGGGAAAGACGTGTCCAAACAACTCTTCCCCAGTAACCAGTATTAGTTTGGTGGTGGTAGCGGCCAATCCAAGGACAAAGGGTGGAATATTTTGTACCTTTGGGAAGTTTTGACCTAAGCTGGTAAAGATTAGCTTAGGAGGTTTTTCATGCAGGTCCCCACATCTGTACCCTAGAGTTCAGAGTGGGGGAGGAACCTTGACAGAAGGTAATTCAAAGGATGGAAGGAAAATAAATAGAGTACAAACCATAAAAAGGTAGCTGGCAGCACTCTTCCATTGTGTGTGTCTGTCAACCAACAGATATAATATAGTCATGCAATTTGCTGAGAACCTCTGTGTGACATAGGACTCTTTGCAAAGGGCCCCCCATTCTTTGCAAATCTCTCTCACCTCAGACCTGAGAAACTCACTACCCCAAACGCATTTCACAGGGTTTTTATCCAGAAGGAGTAACATATAAGGTATCTACAGAAAGCTCCTATATTTTTAAGATTTTTAATCACTGTGAGACACATGTATGGGTAATATGCAAGAAACAATGTATGTGTATTGAAAGCATGTTTTAGGGGACTTGGGGTAGAAATCAGTTACCAAGAGGTAATGTGTCTCGGAGATGAAAAGCGAGAGGGAGTTTTAGCCCTTCCTAATCAACCTGCAGGGTAATGCAAGGTTCTACTTTGTACCCTGGCCACATCCAGAACAGTTAATGGAAAACCATCAAAGACAATTGCAAACGATCAAAACTACTTGGAGGTGAAAAGGAACATTATAGCAAGCAGGAGATTGTCCTAGTTATGAATAAAGACAAAAAACTGTTCCAGTATAACAGAGTGTAGGGAAAGGCACTCTGTAGCCATTCCCTGAGGAAATGCCTTAAGAAGCAGGAGGCTTTCATGAACATTTGGATCCTGGTTCTCATGAAACCAGCCAGCTCTGCAACAGATTGAACTTGGAGTGAGGAAGGTCTACCTTGTTATATAAGAAAGCTAACTATTGATAGACCCAAGTTCACATTTTATGCTTTTGTTTTGCGTTACTGGTTATTTCCCTTTCTTTCTCTCACTTATAGTTAAATCTTTATTCTTAAACCTTTTGTTTTATGATAAGTGCTAATGAGAGCTGTGTGGATTACAGGAGTGGGGGTTTAAGGTAAAACTGGTAAACTAGTGTACACTGCACTTTTGGGTGCAGAGGATCTTGAATTTTTGTAAGAAGTCAGTGTCAGGGGCTCGATACCACAGGAGAATGATTCATATGGACTCAGGCATTGTGGTGCACCTATTGTGAACCTACAAGTTAGGATTCCGTAGCTCAGAAGAGTATTTAAGGGTCTGAAAAGCTGGTGGTGTTAGAGAGCTGACATCCAGTTACTGCAAAGAAATAATCCCTCTAGCTGGTGGCAGGAGGTAACAGGTGACTCTCAGTCCTAGGTACCCAAGAATCATCACACCCTCCAATATTTAGCCACAGTTTCAGTTAGGAGAAAATGACACTTTGAATGCCTTTTGTCAGTGGATATCTGAATTTCAACTTATTACCCTGTAAGGTATTTACCATCCTGATTTTACAGAGGTGATTATTTTTACTTTTTCTTCTATTAAAATTCTTCTTTTAAGAAACTGAATGCTTTTTCATTGTTCTTAAGATCCAAGGGTTTGGGTCTGTGGTCACCTATGCAAATTGGTGAGGATTTTTATCAAACCTTCCCCAGGAAGGGGGATGCAAGGTTTTGGTGAGGATTTTGGGGGGAAAGACGTTTCCAAACGGGCTCTTTCCTAATAAAATAAAACTGGTTAGACATTTGGTGGTGGCAGCAAAAGTCCAAGGGCAAAAGGTAAAATAGTTTGTACCTTGGGGAAGTTTTAACCTAAGCTGGTAAAAGTAAACTTAGGAGGTTTTCATGCAGGTCCCCACATCTGTACCCTAGAGTTCAGCATGGGGAAGGAACCTTGACATTTCCCCATGTTTATCCCCACCCCCACCCCTCCACTGTTCCTCAGACGTTCTTGTCAACTGCTGGAAATGGCCCACCTTGATTATCACTAGAAAAGGTTCCCGCCCCCCCACCCCCCCGCTCTCCTGCTGGTAATAGCTCACCTTAAGTAATCACTCTCCTTACAGTGTGTATGGTAACACCCATTGTTTCATGTTCTCTCTATATATAAACCTCCCCACTGTATTTTCCACTAAATGCATCCGATGAAGTGAGCTGTAGCTCACGAAAGCTTATGCTCAAATAAATTTGTTAGTCTCTAAGGTGCCACAAGTCCTCCTTTTCTTTTTAACTTTATTTTGCTATTTTGTTATCTAGGTGACAGCTACCTAATGAAACAGCATTTTAAAAGCATGAAGTGAAAAGTCCATGCTGGGTGTTATTAGTGCATCATTTCTTTCATGTGACTGATAGAAAGCAATAACTGCTAAATGATATCAGTCAAATGTAATGATTTCTTATTGGTTCTGTCACTTGCATTTAAGTGTTAGTCTCTCTCCCTGTGTTCTGCTACTCACAACTGGGGACCACATAGCCAATGTCTGTCATTCTGAGGTTATCTTTGAACTGTCATTATCTGAAGTCATATTTATACAGTATAGCTCATAAAATACCTTTTTCTCACTCATCAACGCTTTCCAGTGTCATGTCAGTGCTGGACAGGATATTGTACAAAGGATTCTGACTAGTTAAATTGGTTGAGGAGATGGCAAAGTCATCTTGTGGAAATCAAATGGATGTATTTATCTGCAGACAAAATAACTGAACATATATTTATTGTTGTTTTGATTCAGGCTTTTTAGATTTTTTTTTTTCAGGAATGGAATGAACAAAGCACTTTTATCCTAGACAGCAATGCATATACTAAAAGCAATACTATCAGTATACTACAATAGAAAAAAATATTTAAAATTAAATTCAGATGTTACATGATAAAAATATACAAGTGCAAAAAGAATGTTATCATACTAATCTCTATGTTATAACGCACCCACAGTATAACTTTATATTTAATAAAAGAGATACTGTAAAAGTTAAATGCTTTTTAAAAAAAATCTTCAGGATTTAGTAATTGGAAGGCTCCCAAAGCACTTTTTGTATTTCATGCTGAGATGCACAGAGAGTTGTTCATATTTAATTGAAAATGTGTTAACATTACGATATCAAAGGGATCCAGAGTAATGGGAGTTTTCCTGAAAATTCAAACCCTGGCATTCAATGTTTCCTGTTGTGCAGGAGAAAGATCTCATTTTAATGGAATAAATTGCAGAAGGGGACCTAAACAGGGCAATTTCTTCCTTCTTCAGTGAAATTGGTGGGAAGTAAAGTGGGGTATTATTAATATTTTTCCATTTTTTTAAAAACTTTAAAAGATTAATGCTCTCATCCTGCTGCAGTTCACTGTATACTTGATCAAGAGAGAAGATTATTCACCCTGTCAATAACTGAGGTTCTTCAAGATGTGTGTCCCCATGGGTGCTCTACTGTAGGTGCAGCAGGACTCCCTGTGCCTGGTATTGGAGATCTTCATCAGCATCGCCCATTGGACCGTACATACACATCTCTCCCATCTCACACCATGAGCGGGAAGTACATATAGTGCTGTGCAGTCCAACCACCCCCCAGTTCCTTCTGTGCTGCAGAGGTTATGTTTGAGCTCTGAAGCAGAAGGGAGGAGGGCAGACCATGGCGCACCCACAGGGACACACATCTCGAAGAACCTCAGTTAGTGCACAGGGTGAGTAATCTTCTCTTCTTTGACTAGAAAGCAGTGCCCCAGTTGGAAAGCCAGGGTTCCAGACTGGCATTTACTGCAGATGATAGATGGCATAGTGATGGGCAAGAGTGTCCGCTGATGCCCATGTGGCCGCTCTGCAAATGTCAACAATCGGAACGTTATTGAGAAAAGCAATGGAGGTGCAAAGTGAGTGGGTGGAATGTGCTCTAGTTCCAGGAAGAGGCTGTCAGTTGTGTAGTTGGTAGAAGAGATGTATACACTGCAAGATCCACTTGGAAAGGCATTGTTCAGAGATGGCTGCACCCTTGGATCTTTCAGCCGTTGAAAGGAATAAACATGGCAATTTTCAGACAGGTTTAGTTCTGTCCAGGTAGAAAGCTAATGCTCATCTGATGTCCAGGGTGTGCAGGGCTGCCTCTTGTTGGTTGCTGTGAGGGACTGGTTCCATGGTTCCCAGTTGCAGAAGATGATTTACTACTTCTTGTAGAATGGGTTCATGAGAGGGGTCCCTGAAGAACGACAGGAAGTGAGGGTGGCGGGGCAGGATAGATAGGAAAGGGATGGAGTATCCTTCCCTGATGATCTCTACGATCCACTGCACAGGCGGTGGGTATAATAAGCCAAGGCAGGTCCTGATGCTGCCGCTGGACCCCCGGTTGCAGGGTTTTGGCGGGGGGGAAGCTTTTGCTTTATTGTGTCCCATACATTCATGCGTTCATCAGTAATCTCCCTGGACTCCAGAGAGATTACTGATGAACCCAAGAAGCTGAGTAGCAAATAACACCTCTTCAGCCACCCTGGAACCTGCATGGGGCATATCAAAAGCATCTTCCGTACATGATGCTTTTCCCCAGGGTGGCTTGGGATCTGGGGAGGGGAGGCATGGCATGTCTGCAGCTGGCTCAAGGCACATCAGACAGGTGTAGAGAGGGGGCATGCTTAGGCCTCCAGCCAGCCCGAGGCTCCTCTGGCCTAGGGGAGGAGGGTGCTTGGGCCTCTGGCCACCCCAGGGATCCCCGACCAAGAGGGGGCGCTTGGGGCTCTAGCTGCAGTGGGGAGGGTAGGGGGTCTCGAAGCTCCAGCCTCAGCAGGGGGAAGGGGCAGAACTGGGGGCTAGTTTCCCCAAAGAAGGGCTCCACCTGCACCCATGACCCATTGGTCTGAGATAATTAGCCTGGACTTCAGAAAAGCAGACTTTGACTCCCTCAGGGAACTGACAGGCAGGATCCCCTGGGAGAATAACATGAGGGGGAAAGGAGTCCAGAAGAGCTGGCTGTATTTTAAAGAATCCTTATTGAGGTTACAGGAACAAACCATCCCGATGTGTAGAAAGAATAGTAAATATGGCAGGCGACCAGCTTGGCTTAACAGTGAAATCCTTGCTGATTTTAAACACAAAAAAGAAGCTTATAAGAAGTGGAAGATTGGACAAATGACCAGGGAAGAGTATAAAAATATTGCTCAGGCATGCAGGAGTGAAATCAGGAAGGCCAAATCACACCTGGAGTTGCAGCTAGCAAGAGATGTTAAGAGTAACAAGAAGGGTTTCTTCAGGTTAAGTTAGCAACAAGAAGAAAGTCAAAGAAAGTGTGGGCCCCTTACTGAATGAGTGAGGCAACCTAGTGACAGAGGATGTGGAAAAAGCTAATGTACTCAATGCTTTCTTTGCCTCTGTCTTCACGAACAAGGTCAGTTCCCAGACTACTGCACTGGGCAGCACAGCATGGGGAGGAGGTGACCAGCCCTCTGTGGAGAAAGAAGTGGTTCGGGACTATTTAGAAACGCTGGACGAGCACAAGTCCATGGGGCCGGATGCGCTGCGTCCGAGAATGCTAAAGGAGTTGACGGATGTGATTGCAGAGCCATTGGCTATTATCTTTGAAAACTCATGGCAATCGGGGGAAGTCCCAGACGACTGGAAAAAGGCTAATGTAGTGCCCATCTGTAAAAAAGGGAAGAAGGAGGATCCGGGGAACTACAGGCCAGTCAGCCTCACCTCAGTTCCTGGAAAAATCATGGAGCAGGTCCTCAAGGAATCAATTCTGAAGCACTTAGAGGAAAGTGATCAGGAAAAGTCAGCATGGATTCACCAAGGGCAAGTCATGCCTGACTAATCTAATTGCCTTCTATGACGAGATAACTGGCTCTGTGGATGAGGGGAAAGCAGTGGACGTGTTGTTCCTTGACTTTAGCAAAGCTTTTGACACGGTCTCCCACAGTATTCTTGCCAGCAAGTTAAAGAAGTATGGGCTGGATGAATGGACTATAAGGTGGGTAGAAAGTTGGCTAGATTGTCAGGCTCAACGGGTAGTGATCAATGGCTCCATGTCTAGTTGGCAGCCGGTATCAAGTGGAGTGCCCCAAGGGTCGGTCCTGGGGCCGGTTTTGTTCAATATCTTCATTAATGATCTGGAGGATGGTGTGGATTGCACCCTCTGCAAGTTTGCAGATGACACTAAACTGGGAGGAGAGGTAGATACGCTGGAGGGTAGGGATAGGATACAGAGGGACCTAGACAAATTAGAGGATTCGGCCAAAAGAAATCTGATGAGGTTCAACAAGGACAAGTACAGAGTCCTGCACTTAGGACAGAAGAATCCCATGCACCGCTACGGACTAGGGACTGAATGGCTAGGCAGCAGTTCTGCGGAAAAGGACCTAGAGGTGACAGTGAACGAGAAGCTGGATATCAGTCAACAGTGTGCCCTTGTTGCCAAGAAGGCCAATGGCATTTTGGGATGTATAAGTAGGGGCATTGCTAGCAGATTGAGGGACGTGATCGTTCCCCTCTATTCGACATTGGTGAGGCCTCATCTGGAGTACTGTGTCCAGTTTTGGGCCCCACACTACAAGAAGGATGTGGAAAAGTTGGAGAGAGTCCAGCGGAGGGCAACAAAAATGATTAGGGGACTGGAACACATGACTTATGAAGAGAGGCTGAGGGAACTGGGATTGTTTAGTCTATGGAAGAGAAGAATGAGGGGGGATTTGATAGCTGCTTTCAACTACCTGAAAGGGGGTTCCAAAGAGGATGGCTCTAGACTGTTCTCAGTGGTAGCAGATGACAGAACAAGGAGGAATGGTCTCAAGTTGCAGTGGGGGAGGTTTAGGTTGGATATTAGGAAAAACTTTTTCACTAGGAGGGTGGTGAAACACAGAAATGCGTTACCTAGGGAGGTGGCGGAATCTCCTTCCTTAGAAGTTTTTAAGGTCAGGCTTGACAAAGCCCTGGGTGGGATGATTTAGTTGGGGATTGGTCCTGCTCTGAGCAGGGGGTTGGACTAGATAATCCTGAGGTCCCTTCCAACCCTGATATTCTATGATTTTATGATGGAAACAACAGAGTGAATAGGTCCACAAACTGGTGGGATGTCAAAGATGGTTGGTAGGGCTGGAATAGAGAGAGGCTTCTTGGGGCCCCAACCACACTTCCAAAATTATTGTTTGGCTGAAGGTGCATGCAAAGTAGCTCCTTGAGGAATTGCCTCTGCATTTAGTCAGGGGCTTCTGTCGCCAGCATCATAGCACCTCTGGGAAGTGTATTGTGGTGGTCAGGATCACAGGGGAAGATAGTATTTCCTTGGGTGCCTCTTTGGTGCTGCTGTGTAAATGCTGAAAGAGCAAAGTAGCAGCTTGGCAGTCTTTAAGGGAGTGTAGCGATTCATCTATACGCTCCACGAATAATTTGGGGTCCTGAAGGGGTAGGTCCTCCACAGTGATTTGTACCTCCTTAGGAAGGCCAGAGAGGTGCAGCCATGATGCCAGTCTCATGATTATGGCAGTTACGATGAAATGGGCAGCAGAATCTGCAGTATAAAGGGGCTTGTGAGACTGTATAGGCCAAGAGTAGTGTAAAGTGAAAACATTTTTTTTTAAGATAGAGGAAAGAAGAAGGAAGTACTAAACTACACTAAAACTGACAGGTGAGGCCCTATCTAAGGAGGCAAAGGGAGAAGAGGGCTCTGGTGTGGATTCCATCCCAGACCAAAAGGCAGTAAAAAAGGAACTAGGGGACGGTCAGACCGCACAACGTCCCGCTCACAGCGCAAGATGGGGGAGGTACGCTTGTGGTCCAACGGGCACTGCTGATGAAGATCTCAGTTTCCAGGCACGGGGGGCACCACTGCACCTACAGTGGAGCACCCATAGGGACAGCACTCGAAGAAGAAAGAATTGTTTTCACTGAATTTTAGATCCCAGTAATTAGATCAAGGCAATTTACAAATACTTAGCAATGCCATTCTCTTTTGAAATCCTAAAGAAGAGTAACAGATTTCCCCCCTATGTTTTGCAATTCTTGCCTGTGGCACAATTGCACCTACCTCTAATGCTAAAATTCTTCCCCCTTCCTTAATGGACCGTTTTATGAAGCATGGTTTATTACTGTAACTAGAACAAGAAGGATATCATACAACATCACTGCAAGGAAGCATACATTTTATCTAGGACTTCACTAAATATGCATATATGTAATGGGAATACAAACAAAGGCCCTGATTCTGCAAAGGAATCCACCCACATAGATGCTTACACCAGCACATAATCCCATTGTGACCATGGTAAGAGAATTCCTGTGCAGAATCAGGATCAAAGCTCCCAACACTGATCACTGACTCCTATTTAAGTATAGCTGATTATTACACCACATGAAATCCATTATAGATAATCACACTTTATGACAGCTAGCTATTATTCACTTAATATTTTTTAAACTTTAAAGTTTGGCTAAGTCTGAGATAAGCTTATTCATAGAAGATTATACTTACCAATATATACTTTAGCAGTAAAATTGGTCCTCCAATTGGCTGAAACACTAATAGGTCTGTTCCCTAAGCCAATCAGAATGCCTTAGGATCAATAATTCTACTGGGAGCAATTGACACTCAGCAGCACCACCATCCATAAATTAAATGATTACATCTGTGCCATTTATTCTTTATAATGTAAACAAAGTTATGGTAATGGAACATTGTCACAGGATCAATGTCCCCTGCTTAGAAAATAAATTCCTCAACACTTATGCAGCAGCAGGAGATCAGTATTGTACACCAACATTCTATTCCATTCTCTCCTAATTACAGCAATGTCAGTTAGCGATGCTATGGTGAAGAATTGCCGAGTTTCCTTTATAACACGTTTCCCTACTTTTTATGCTTTACTGGAGACAGGTGCTGTTTTATCAGAGTACAGAATGACAGAGAAACATTCATATGAGGTGAAATTCACCCAGGATGCAGAGTGCAGAGAACACCCCATACCTCTTAAGCCAACCCTAGGTGCTGCGTGGTGAACAGCAGGGGAGAGGTCATAAGGTTACACGTAAGTAGTATTCACACCTTCTGCATGTCACAGGAAAGGCTTCAACATCAGAGACACTTAGACTAGTTAGAAGGTCAGTAATTGGGGCAAGTCATTTATGTGAATCCAATGTCATCAGTATCATGCGGCCTTGCCATGTTGCTCCAAGCCTTAGGCAGTGACTTCTATTGTTTCACCTATCATTAAACAAAGGGGCATTTAATAACTCCATCATTCAGACCTGACTGAAAGGTTGCGAGCACATCCATCAGCTGCACTGAAGTCTGCGATTGCCAACAGATTAAAGACAACACTTGTTGCACCCTCCAACACAATATTAACATTTCAGTCTCTCCACTGCAAATATTCAGAGCATACAAGATTTCATGCCAAAACTGATTCTTTAAGCTGATGCATTACAGCTTACTGCTGTAATGGACTTTAGAATAATTAATACACATTTTCATCTTGGGTAAATTCATATTAACTCAAAAAATAAGTTAAAGATTACAAAGTCAAGCACTCCAAAGTTAGGAAATGTCAGAATTTCCTGTGAAACCTTAATTCACCCCCCTTTGTGCACTATGATACAGTCTTTAATTATATGATCACACATTATTTTTTTCCCAGGAAGCCCATGCAGGACTATTACCATCTTACACATTTTATATCAACTGAAACATTCACATTTTCCTCAAAGAACAAAATTATAGTAGTCATTTAATCTAGGAGATATAAAATAAATAAATCCCCAAACTCTCTTTTGATACACTATGTTAATTTTATCTCTTCCCTCTGTTTGATCTTAAAAAAAGTCAGATAGGTTCAATTCCCATACATCATAGTGGATTATAAAACTGATCTGATCTATGAAATGTCTAAAATTGGTGACGTGATATATTCCTTCCTAATTTCAGATTTATGTTCAATATATTTTGTAATTTCACAGATCTAATGGTCTCTCTGACATGTGAATAGCCATAAGGATGTTTAATAGCCGTAAGGACGAATAGGCATAAGGACGTTTTATCAGTAAATTTTCATATCAAAAGAGAGTTTCCTATGTTTTAATACTATATTAAAGGAGATATCTTACAATACTGTTACAATTATTACATATAAAGAAAAGGAGTACTTGTGGCACCTTAGAGACTAACCAATTTATTTGAGCATAAGCTTTCGTGAGCTACAGCTCACTTCATCGGATGCATACTGTGGAAAGTGTAGAAGATCTTTTTATACACACAAAGCATGAAAAAATACCTCTCCCCGCCCCACTCTCCTGCTGGTGGTAATAGCTTATCTAAAGTGATCACTCTCCTTACAATGTGTATGATAATCAAGTTGGGCCATTTCCAGCACAAATCCAGGGTTTAACAAGATCCAGGGTTTAACAAGATTCAACATCCTCTACAGCAAACAAGGAAAGATTAAGAATGAGCTCTCAAAAATGGATACTCTCATAAAAAAACAACCTTCCACACAAACTTCCTCGTGGCTGGACTTTACTAAAACTAGACAAGCCATTTACAACACACACTTTGCTTCTCTACAAAAGAAAAAGGACACTAAACTTTCTAAACTACTACATGCCACAAGGGGCCACAGCAATGGTTCCCTCAACCCACCCAGCAATATTGTTATCCTATCCAACTATACTCTCAGCCCAGCAGAAGCAGCTGTCCTATCTCGGGGCCTCTCCTTCTGCTCCTCCACCCCCACGAACATGATACAGTTCTGTGGTGACCTAGAATCCTATTTTCGACGTCTCTGACTCAAGGAATATTTCCAACATACCTCTGAACAACATACTAATCCACAGAGACCTCCCTACCAACACTACAAAAAGAAGGATTCTAGGTGGACTCCTCCTGAAGGTCGAAACAGCAGACTGGACTTCTACATAGAGTGCTTCCGCCGACGTGCACGGGCTGAAATTGTGGAAAAGCAGCATCACTTGCCCCATAACCTCAGCCGTGCGGAACACAATGCCATCCACAGCCTCAGAAACAACTCTGACATCATAATCAAAAAGGCTGACAAAGGAGGTGCTGTTGTCATCATGAATAGGTCGGAATATGAACAAGAGGCTGCTCGGCAGCTCTCCAACACCACTTTCTACAAGCCATTACCCTCTGATCCCACTGAGGGTTACCAAAAGAAACTACAGCATTTGCTCAAGAAACTCCCTGAAAAAGCACAAGATCAAATCCGCACAGACACACCCCTGGAACCCCGACCTGGGATATTCTATCTACTACCCAAGATCCATAAACCTGGAAATCCTGGACGCTCCATCATCTCAGGCATTGGCACCCTGACAGAGGATTGTCTGGCTATGTAGACTCCCTCCTCAGGACCTACGCTACCAGCACTCCCAGCTACCTTTGAGACACCACTGACTTCCTGAGGAAACTACAATCCATCAGTGATCTTCCTGATAACACCATCCTGGCCACTATGGATGTAGAAGCCCTCTACACCAACATTCCACACAAAGATGGACTACAAGCCATCAAGAACACTATCCCCGATAATGTCACGGCTAACCTGGTGGCTGAACTTTGTGACTTTGTCTTTACCCATAACTATTTTACATTTGGGGACAACGTATACCTTCAGATCAGCAGCACTGCTATGGGTACCCGCATGGCCCCACAGTATGCCAACATTTTTATGGCTGACTTAGAACAACGCTTCCTCAGCTCTCGTCCCCTAACGCCCCTACTCTACTTGCACTATATTGATGACATCTTCATCATCTGGACCCATGGAAAAGAAGCCCTTGAGGAATTCCACATGATTTCAACAATTTCCATCCCACTATCAACCTCAGCCTGGTCCAGTCCACACAAGAGATCCACTTCCTGGACACTACAGTGCTAATAAACAATGGTCACATAAACACCACCCTATACCGGAAACCTACTGACCGCTATTCCTACCTACATGCCTCCAGCTTTCACCCTGACCACACCACACGATCCATCGTCTACAGCCAAGCTCTGCGATACAACCGCATTTGCTCCAACCCCTCAGACAGAGACAAACACCTACAAGAGCTCTATCAAGCATTCTTACAACTACAATACCCACCTGCAGAAGTGAAGAAACAGACTGATAGAGCAAGAAGAGTTCCCAGAAGTCACCTACTACAGGACAGGCCTAACAAAGAAAATAACAGAACGCCACTTGCCGTCACCTTCAGCCCCCAACTAAAACCCCTCCAACGCATTATTAAGGATCTACAACCTATCCTGAAGGATGACCCAATACTCTCACAAATCTTGGGAGACAGGCCAGTCCTTGCCTACAGACAGCCCCCCAACCTGAAGCAAATACTCACCAGCAACCACATACCACACAACAGAACCACTAACCCAGGAACCTATCCTTGCAACAAAGCCCGTTGCCAACTGTGTCCACATATCTATTCAGGGGACACAATCACAGGGCCTAATCACATCAGCTACACTATCAGAGGCTCGTTCACCTGCACATCCACCAATGTGATATATGCCGTCATGTGCCAGCAATGCCCCTCTGCCATGTACATTGGTCAAACTGGACAGTCTCTACGTAAAAGAATAAATGGACACAAATCAGATGTCAAGAACTATAACATTCATAAACCAGTCAGAGAACACTTCAATCTCTCTGGTCACGCGATTACAGACATGGAAGTTGTGATATTACAACAAAAAAACTTCAAATCCAGACTCCAGCGAGAAACTGTTGAATCGGAATTCATTTGCAAATTTGATACAATTAACTTAGGCTTGAATAGAGACTGGGAGTGGCTAAGTCGTTATGCAAGGTAACCTATTTCCCCTTGTTTTTTCCTACCCCCCCCCCCGACGTTCTTGTTAAACCCTGGATTTGTGCTGGAAATGGCCCACCTTGATTATCATACACATTGTAAGGAGAGTGGTCACTTTAGATAAGCTATTATCAGCAGGAGAGTGGGTTTGTGTGTGTGTGTGGGGGGGTGTGTGTGAGAAAACCTGGATTTGTACTGGAAATGGCCCAACTTGATTATCATACACATTGTAAGGAGAGTGATCACTCTAGATAAGCTATTACCAGCAGGAGAGTGGGGCGGGGGGAGGTATTTTTTCATGCTTTGTGTGTATAAAAAGATCTTCTACACTTTCCACAGTATGCATCCGATGAAGTGAGCTGTAGCTCACGAAAGCTTATGCTCAAATAAATTGGTTAGTCTCTAAGGTGCCACAAGTACTCCTTTTCTTTTTGCAAATACAGACTAACACGGCTATTACTCTGAAACCAATTATTACATATATTAAGCAAAACTCCCACGTGTAGATAAAATATGTTCTCTTTTTACATAATCAATAGAATCAGAATAGATCAACCAGTCATATACACTCTTAGTTCTCTTCCAGGAAATCAATGGCAGTTTCTTAAATAAACAAATTGTTCATGCAAATCATGCCAATCTAGGTGACATGCTCCAGAAAAGGAGGTCAAGTTCAATCAGACAGATACATTAAAGCAAGTGAAACAAAATATTTTGATTACATTCAGGATACCAAACCTGACCCTGCAAGAGTGGCAGTATGAAACCTTGGGAGAGTATGCTGAGCTACAAAAAAGATATTAGTGAAGGTGCTTAACATTGTCGAGTTTGTGTCACACCATAACAAGGCCCAGGCCTTGTTGTGTGCTACAGAAACTCTCTAGCAGCTCTTTACAGGGCATGTCCCAGCACACCTGTTATGGCCCGGACACTTTAAAACAAGACCCGTAGTTGTAGGGCATATGACTAGGAACACACATGTGACCTCCAGAAAGCCAGATATAAGCTTCTTGCTTTCTAAGCAAGGGCAGCAAACAGGCAGTCAGGGAAGTCCTGGAAGGGCTACATAGTGGAGGAAGGAAGAGTCCTACACCTCCCAGCTAGCAGAAAACAAGGAAGTCTCAGCTGCTAAGCTCTTTATATTACCATGAGCCTTCTGCATCTTCTGATACTTAATAACATGTAAAAATTCACCTTGAAGAAGAGGGATTTAGAACTTAACTCCAGCACTGGGGCTTTATTTGGATTGTCCCAGAGTATGAACTGTCCACCTGCTCGCACGCACTCCCTTTCTTGCTCACACACAGTCACGTATGTTTACAATTACAACATCTTCTAAAGTAGGGCTGAGTTTGCAGTGACAAGACCAATGAGACCTTCTCAAAAATTCATCATACAACAGAAGTGAAAGCACTTTGGCATACTAGGATATAAACGAAGAGGATGCACCCCAGTGAGGAGTTGGGACTGAGTCACTGGAAGAAGGGAAGCAAGTGGTTTATGTATCCACGTCACAAAAATGCATGCATTTGTGTTTGGTTGTGGGAACTTCCATTGATGGATGTATGGGAGAAAAGTTACAGTAGAGTCAAACCACAACTCTTAAGGAGCAGTCAAGGGGAAAGTCTGCTGCAGAAAAGCCAAGGTTGCACAGAAAGATATTGTACCTGAAGCAATATAATACTGTATTTAAACACAAACCAGGAATGGTTACACCAGTTGCTAGCTTTAATCATGCTGTTTCTGGCATGGTTTTAGACATGTACAGTTTATCTGTGACACAAAGAAGTTGACAGAATTAAAGGTTGCAACAAGCCCATTCACCACTTACTATTTATTAATATTACCATAGCACC
The DNA here is from genome assembly GCF_965140285.1 of Lepidochelys kempii. NCBI lineage: Eukaryota > Metazoa > Chordata > Testudines > Cheloniidae > Lepidochelys > Lepidochelys kempii. The sequence continues at coordinate 99,524,360 of NC_136387.1, read as the reverse complement.
TTGGAGCTCCTGTCATGGACCAGAACCCCATTGTGCTAGATGCTATACAAATACTGAACAAAAAGACAGTGTCTGCCCCAAGAAGCTTAACCACAGTGTTGGATATTTTCATGCCTAGTTGTCCAAAAGAAAAACATTTGTGTCTGCCACAAGTGAGAGTTCTGGTCATTCCATTATGAACTAACAGTTATGAATAATCCAGTCTTTAAAAGATTAAATATGTGCAGCTCACTGATATCTGACATGATTTAAGAACATAAGAATGGCCATACTGGGTCAGATCAATGGTCCATCTAGCCCAGTATCCTGTCTTCTGACAGGTTTCAGAGTAACAGCCGTGTTAGTCTGTATTTGCAAAAAGAAAAGGAGTACTTGTGGCACCTTAGAGACTAACCAATTTATTTGAGCATGAGCTTTCGTGAGCTACAGCTCACTTCATCGGATGCATACCGTTTTCAAATCCAAAACCTGGATTTGTGCTGGAAATGGCCCAACTTGATGATCACTTTAGATAAGCTATTACCAGCAGGACAGTGGAGTGGGAGGAGGTATTGTTTCATATTCTCTGTGTGTATATAAAGTCTGCTGCAGTTTCCACGGTATGCATCCGATGAAGTGAGCTGTAGCTCACGAAAGCTCATGCTCAAATAAATTGGTTAGTCTCTAAGGTGCCACAAGTACTCCTTTTCTTTTTGTCTTCTGACAGTGGCCAGTGCCAAATGCTTCAGAAGGAATGAAACAAACAGCGCAATTATGGAGTTAAGGCAGGTCACCAGGAGGTGACATACCTCAGAAATGTTCCCTTCAGGCAGGAGGTAACAGACACCTATCTCCCTGTCTGGCCATTTGGGTATTGTGTATTGTATGCCTCACATTGAAGGCCTATTTGCACACCCAGATAAAGAATGGGACTGGTATATCTTGGCAGGGGGGAAGAATTACTCTGAATCCTTCTCCTAGGAAGCAAGCTACCAGTGGGCTTGTCTCATGAAAGAAGGGGCAGAGCCAGCCCGGCTGTAAAGCGCTGCTTGGATTTTGGGTGAGCAATACTCTACAAGGCAAGAGTATATCGTGTTAATTAAGTCTAGGCTCTAGAATGTGTTATCATTTTATTTATATGTGACCATTTGTTTCTAACACTTCTACTTGCTATTACTTAAATCTCTATGCTTTGTTAAATACACTTACACTTGATTTCATTGTAAACATATCTCTGCCGCATGGTAAGCACGGTGGTGATCTGAGGTGGAACTGGTAAACTGGGGTACACTGCTTCTTTGGAAGCAGTGAATCTCTGAGTACTGCAATTTTCCAGTGGACCAGGGCGGGACACTCCAAAGAGACACTCAGAAAGCTCAAGGGTTGGGCTATGCCAATTGCTAACTTGTAAAGTAACTGTGGGGTCTGTGAGGCATAGAGTGGGGCGCTTGTGTTGCATGCGGACTGGGAGAGCTGACCCGTAGCGGGCACAGACAAAGCTTCCTCATGCTAAGGTTAGGTGGTAGCAAGGGGCCTCACAACCCTGGGTACCTCTGGGAAGCGTCAGACACTCATATTTAATAAAGCACTTAAGCACACGTTTAACCTTAAACAAATGCTTAAATCTTGTTGGAATTAATGGGATTTAAATATGCTTTATGTTAAGTATGTGATTAAGTGTTTTACTGATATGGAGCCTGCATGTAAAAATAAAGAGAGATTTCAGCGTCCAATTTACTTACAGAAGTGCTTGTCAAACTCTGCGGATCCTACAGTCCCTCATGCCATGCCATCTCACCCATGCCCAAAGGTGACATCAGTTTTTTCCATTAGATAATGAAAACTACCTGTTTCCGGTGGATGATTAAAGTTGTTAGTTTGAGCTAAAGAGACAGAGAAACATTTAAACTTTCTGCAATTGGTAAACAAAGCCATTTTTCACTTCTCTCTAGTGATTGGCCCACAGAGGATGAAAGTCCTAATGCTGCTACAGAGTCTCATTTAGCTCAAGTGCAAGGGGCCTATATTTCTGGAGTTGAAGGGAATGGGTGATATTCTTGCATGTGTTGCCTGCCATGGAAAGAGATCAAGGAGTGGGATGTTGTGTGGATGCATCACATTAAGTTCAACATTACTCTAATGCTGAAAGTCTCCATACGGATGTCATTTAGCTGTAATGGTAACACTCCAACTCTGTATCCTATATTCAAACTATTCCACTTCTTTGGCCTTGTTATAATCAAATTATTCTCTATTGTGGCTGAAACTATTAAGCATACACATGTTTTGATCTTAGACTGGGGATATAATAATCAGACCATGCCACCTGGAGTGAACATACTTCAAGATGACTGACAAGAGGCCACCAATCTTAACAGCCTTGAATTGGTAAGAATCTGCTGTAACCCAACACTGTCACAACATAATTGTGAGTGTAATGGGTACCCAAAAAACCAGAAAAACAAAAAACTCATCTGCAAATGAGTAAAATCTGTGTTTGAGCCAGTCTTAAACAGAGCACCATTGTGCAGTATATTTTAGCAGACACTAAGGAATTAGGTGCAATACCCATTATTGGGAGTTACATAACTAATTCCATATGTACTGTGATTAAAATGTACCTTGAAAATACACGTCACATACAAAGCAGATTCTGTCCCTCTCTTTCAGACTGATACAGCTCTTTCCAGAGCTCCCTCTCGGTGTTTCACCCCTCCTGGCAGCCCTTAACATTGACAAGAGTTTTACAATCATTAATAATAACAACACTACTTAACCATAATGTTAACAACAATGATGAATTCTGGACTCAGCACTCCCTTCCCCTGTTATTTTGCTGCCACTGTAGTGTTCCATAATTGGCCTATCTGCAGGGGGTCCCATGGCTTCCCTCTCAAATGATTTCTCTGTAAAGTCTTTGTTCTTGTTAATAGTTCCTGACATAATTCCCACTGCTCCAAGGTTCTTATTTCCCATTCTTATTAGGAATTGGAAAAATATATATTCCTGCCTGCTAACAAACTAAAGAACATTTCAAATACAGGTCACAAATGCAAAGCAGTCTATCCCTCTCCCTTCTGGGCTGCTTCTATCCCATCCACAGTCTCCCTACTGGCAGCCCCCTCAAACATTTCCCTTGACCCTACTATTTTGAAAGCAGCTGTGGCTGCCAGCATCCCTCTTATCTTCAAAGTAATCTAGGCCCAAAGGGGATGACAAATGTCAGAAGTTAACCCTTTCCTTGGATCAGCCCCATATAAGATTAAACTTGAAAAAGAAGAGTACACTGTCAAGTGTAAGCATCTATATTGCCAGGAATACCATTGACTTCAATACCAGCAGTGAATTTGGCCCTCTGATTCTATGAAGCATACACCCATAGTCTTCACATTCAGGAATTCCACTGTGAAGATTAACTTTTTGCAAAAATCATTTTTATAGCATATTATCTGTATTCCTTTCAACTCTCAAGAGGTTCCCAAATTCTAGTCACTCTTCAAAGGAACATTTAAAATTTTCCTATCTAGCTAGGTATTTATATTGCCTCTATCACATAGCATCTGACCAACTCACAATTATTAGTTAATTTATCCTTACAACATTTCTGATGAAGGGAAGTATCACCCCCATTTTACAGATTGAGACTGTAGGAAATTACTCAAGGTCAAAAGGAAATCAGTGTCAGACCTGGGAACTGAACCCAGGAATTGAACCCCCCTGAGTTCCAGTCCATTGTTTATTGGTCATAAGTTTTATAAAAGCATTTTTTCCTCACAGATCCTACATTTTGATCCGAATTTGACCTCACAATATATCTATGATCTACAACATTACATACAGGCAATAACAACAACAATACTGTTCATAGTAAAGGCCAGCTACGTTCAGAATGTAAACAGAAAGCCTGGATTCATTACTTAATTGATCATTTTCATCAGTCTTTTCATTTTAAGTCTGTAAGTCTAGATAGCAGAATTTGAACAAAACCTGCATATAAAGTGCAGTAAACAGCATGACCATTAGTTCAGTTAGCTTTCTTGCTTCAATATACTAAAAAGGTATTTCCCAGCTGATTGATGCATTCCTTTCTCATCATTGCCAGTTTGGATTAAATTATTTGCAGTCATTGCCTGTAGCTGCAGGATATAACCAAAAGGTGGTAGTATATTAGCCAACTTATTGTTTTCCACACTTTTTCTTTCCTTCAGTTTAGTAGTAAACTGCAAAAGAAATGGCATATCTATAATAAAAGGAGCAAATCTGAAGTTTCATTCGCGGACAAGAGGGTGTAAATCACCTCCTGCTAAAAGCTGTGTGTGTGCACGCATGTTTATATTGTCTACATTTCTGGAGACAAAAAACATGCCTACCTCACCATTTAAACAAGATACGCTAATCTGACATGTTCCTTTCCCCTTTGACTGGATTGACTCACTCTCCAGTCTCCAGCTAATTTAAGTGAACAATGCAATAAATAGGATTTTTTAGAGCAAAGTCTACTTGCTTTCACAACTGCAGTATTTAAAAAAATGAAATATATGTGGTATAATGGACATGAGAACATATGGTATAACGGACAAATTAACAATGCAGCCTGGACACAGTAATGCTACAGCATATGAACAAACACATGAATTAACCAGAAACAATATTATATATTTAAAGGGATGTACATTTGTTACAGCAGATATTCTGTACATCTAAATGGAAATTAGATTCAGTTGACATGGTTATAGTGTTTAAAGACAAATGCTTAACACGTGGACATATGAATCGATGAAAAATTATGTAAAGAGCTTTGTCTGCCACTGCCATTCTCTGCATGTAACCAATAATAGAAGCTGGCAAAACTCCAGAAGCCATAATTCAGTCTCTCTAGTTTGGTTCATATATATGCACAGCAACATAACTGGACAGTACATACACCATACACAGCACACAGACAGAACAACATATAAAATATATGAAATATAAATACACAAAGAGCATTTACAGAAGAGGTCTCCACCATCCTGTCCCAGTCCTATCTCTTGCCCACCTCTGGTTCCTTGCCTACCTAGTCTTCACTCCACAGGATTCCCATTCTAGTCTCTGTCTCAGTGCTTGGTGAGTACACAATTTTCAGAAGTCTCTACTGAGCGTGTGTGCACTGTGATTATTCAAAGGCACATAACTTGGCCAAATTTGAGTGGATTTTCACAGGAACATCAAAAGGCACATCCCTGACACAAAGGCCACTCCCCGGTCAAATTTCAAATCCCTGTTCCAACACATGGGGATACTAGAGCTGTTCAAAAGAAACGTTGCCAGAATTTAAAAAGGACAAAACATTTTTCACTAGCCTCATTCTCGGAAACAGGTGAGCGATTTTGGCTGACAATACCAAAACAATTCAGCCTGAGGCAGACACTAGAGATGTAAAATTTCAGCCCAAGGTTAAAGCCTGGCAAAATTATAAGCTACTGAAAATTCGGTCGTGCAGTAGGAGGTGTCAGGCAACCTTAAGAGGCAGTACTACAAGCCCCACTTATCATTCATGCACTGTGTAACACATATAAACACATGCATACAGAAATTAGTACTACACAGAGAAATGAATAGTTTCCTATAGAATTGGACGTAGCGTATGTCTAATAGCATTTTAGAATAGAAGATTTAATATTATTCTATAGTAGCTTGTAAAATATGAAGACAACAATAATGACATCTTCCAGCTTTTCTCCCCTCTGGGCTTCCCAGTGCACCCTGGGTTTTTTGTGTCTGCCTTCTAGATCACATGCTCTTTGGGGCAGGGACTCTCGCGTTGTTATTTATTTGTACAGTGTCTTGCACAATGGGGCCCTGGCCTCTAAGGGAATGTCTACACGGCAGCGAGAAACATGCCTCCCCACCCAGATAGACAGTTCACACTAGCTTGGCTGAAGCTAGTGAGCTAAGAAAAAGCAGCATAGCTGTTGTGGCACTGGTGGCAGCTTGGCCTAGCCGCTCCAGCTCAGCCCTATGGATTCGGATGGGTCCGAGCTCAGGTGGCTAGCCCAAGCCACCACCACCGGTGCCACAACATCCACGCTGCCGGTTTTAGCTCGCTAGCTTGAGCTGAGCCAGCGCAAACCTGTCCGCCTGGGCTGGGCGGCACGCTCCCAGCTGCAGAATAGACACACCCTACATGCTACTGAATGGAAATACTTAACAACTGAACTGTGTCAGACACACTGTTGACACTTCAATAATAAGTAGCAACAGTTATAGCTAAAATGTATTTAACATAAAACACGAAAATTAATACTTAAACGTTGTCTGGTGTTGCTAGTACTGGACATTGTCACAGACAGGAAAGTGGAGTAAATGGGCCACTAGTCTGACCCAGTATGGTAGTTTCTATGTTTACTATTTCCCACAGAGTGGTGTGGTTTATAACAAATATACTCTAGCATGAGCATTCTTAAAATTTTTGCAGTGTTGCCATCTTTCATAATATTATTACAAGCCTCACAATATTTGGTGTGTTTTTAACACACTACCTCCTCAATTCCTGTGAGTACATAAGAATCTCAGCTCTCCTTCTTAAAGAAGTAAGTTTCCAGCCCTCATGGTTTTTAAGAAAATCTTGAAAATGTTAACTCCTAAGGCTCATCAACCAGAAGGCCACTAAAATAACCTAAACTGGATTGTTTTAAAAACTCAATTTTGGGACCCATATTCATGATTTTTGAACATCTGTGTTTGGCAATATTGTCTATAATAATGTCTATTCTTGTGGTGACAATAGACAATAATGTCTATTCTTGTGGTGACTACTGTATCTACTAATGAGTATAGCTCATTGATACTGAGCAACAGTAATGGGACCAGTGAAAACTGAAGTCAGTTAATTGAACATTTCAATTAAGATACTGCTAATAGTCCATGTACTATGGATTCAACATATTCATGTATTTCAGGCAACAGATCAGAATATGATCTCAGTTACACCCTTGTAAGTCTAGTAACTTCACTGAAGAAGACTGAATTAGTTTGGATTTACACCTGTGTAAATGAATTTAGCATCTGGTTATACGTGTGTTTTCATTCATAATCCGATTTCAGAGTTGGTCACCATTATCTGAAGCAAATACAAGGAGTCTCTTTTTACAGCCCTATGGTATAGTGGCATGCAAATGAACAAGAGGATTAGATAGTGAAGATAAAAAAAATGCCATGCAGTGGCACTATTACAGATGATAAAATACGCATTACATTGTGTCAACTTACTTTCAGAAAAGTATGTTGTAATTTGGTGGGTCGCTCTGATTTCTTTCTTTATTTGAGCCTTCAGCCAATGTCAAAACAGCTTTTGCAATGTTAGGTGATACCAGCAACTGAATCTCTGCCTCACTTGAAACTAAGCAGAAATACCTGGCAAAAACCTTGATGTTAAGTTTTCCCCCCCTCAAACTGACATTGTATGAATAAGACACAAGAGGCTGTCAAAGAATGATGCATCTGTTCTTTCAAGTTGTGTGTTACAGCTTCATAACTCACTCATGACTTTATATGTCTCAGATAAAGAAGCTAATAATGAGGGCTAAAACATCAGAAGCAATTAAACCAAATGGTAAAATAAATCTTAATACAAACATTACTGTTTCATGAATAAGCTCTACAAAGTAGCTTTGATCTCCTACAAAAGTACGTTAAAAATTGTAATTGAGGTGAGTTACTACCCTCTTTCACCTAATTTTCACCTGCAGTCATAGCAAAGTACCTGAGTTAATGGCCATCACTAGCTTAGATGTTACATACCTAGAAAATATAACACTTTCCTACTGCACAACTCCCTGTCTCCAAGGGCTTTTACTGTACGTAGCCATTCCCACTGATTATTATCCCACTGCTACTGTGGTCCTTTGCACACATTTATCTTCATGGGCCCCTACTGTAAATGAGTCAGAAGAACATGAAACGGCATAAGAAAAGGAAAAAACCACTGAGTCCAATATGCTCGCTCCAGACATAGCGACTCACTTTCTGAGTAGTTATCTTGACATACACACTAACAAAACAGACTGAACAAACTGAAGTCTCATTTTGAACCGATGTCCTAGTTGCTCTAGAACTGAATAGATGGAAGATGAAACAACAGAAAATGTGTCAAGTCTGAGGCAGGTTGCTTCATACAGTGGGGTTCCTGTCACTGACTGTTAGCTTTTGGCGAAAAGGGATTGTCCTTAGTAGAAACCTTAGAGGAGGGCTAAGGAAGTCCAAAATGTAATATAATGGGCTAAATTCAGCTCTCATTTTATGAGTGTAATTCCAGAGTAACTACACTGATTTAAGTGGGGCTGTTTTGGATTTACACCCTTGTTAATCAGAGCAGAATATGACTGAACATGTTACTTTACAGCATCATTCAAACATTGTATTGTATCATAAAAATAATTCCCAGTTGACTTCAGTGCACACATATAAATACAAGTAACACATTCTATAGATTATGATATATGTTGCTTTTAGTATCTGCATATAAAGTACGATGGCATGTCGGGAAAGAAAGGATAGAAATGCAAAATTCAGGAGGGGAAGGGTTGACCGTGAAGAAAATGGGCTGCTTGGCTAATAGTATTTTATTAATTTACTGGAGAGGGGATTATAGACGGGGAGATTTGGAGATGAGAAGTGAAGAATACTAAGGAGTCAGTTACAGTCAAACAGATGCTATTTCAGAGGATCTAGAGAGCAAGAATGATGGGACAGATACAAGTCTGATATAAAAGGAGCATAAGGATCCAGTTGGACAGAAAGAGTTAAGACTGGAGACGAAGGAGAGCAAGCCTACAGAGGATCATGGAAACTAAGAGAAATTATGCACTCCAGAATGGGCAGATAATTAGTTTCCAGTGGCATGAACCACAGTAGTATTCTAGTCCTTTGCAATGGTAACTGGTATTATATGAATAAAATATGCATATTGATTCAACAGCATGAAAAGGATTCCTTGGCATTTATGTTAACGAATTGTGAATTAAAATATGATAAATCATTTTTGTCTAATTCTTGTTTGCTCTTGAAGGTCTCAACTGTGATAATGTATTTCATTTATTTTATGAATCCACAAACCGTAGCCTAAGAGAACATGACAAAAGCAAGAAATATTAATTTAAACTACCATATTGAACCAGTCCAATCCATTATTCGAAAAGCTTTCAATGTGATAAGTCATAGACAAGAGCCTAAGCATAGACAAGTGCCTAACCAAAAAGATGCATCATGCACTGTGGTCTGCCTTTGGCAGATCACCAGAAGGTAGGAATTCCATAGTAGAGAATGCTCCACTGAAAATTCCTTGCCTCCTCAGAAGTGCACATCCAGTTACTGCTAACAGAAGCACTTCCTCATCATCATCACTACCACAAGTGTACATGTGGAGACAGGTGATCTCTAATGTAGCTATATCCCAAAACACAGAGACCCAGACTTTCATCCTGGTTGCCTACAGTTGGGCATATAAAACCATGACCTTTTTCCCCCTGAAGTAGCTAATACCCAACAGCAACCATTAATTTTAATGGAAGCTGTGAGTGCTCAACAGCTCCAAACATCAGGCCATTTGTTTCGGTGTCTAAATATGGATTTAAAAGCCTAACTTTAGGTACACCAAGTTGAAAATTTTGGGCAATGGCTATAAAAATGGTAATCAAGCCTTTGAATTTCACAAAAGGGTTGATGTGTTCATGTGAACTCATTCCATTATGCAAGGGCCACCACAGTCAGCAGGAGTTATCTTCCAATGGTAGACTCAAGCAGAGCATTTACAACAGTCCAACTTATCATCAGTGATCACTTGGTTCAGTCTCTCTCTGAAACTGTTCAGGGAGCAACAATCCTGGCATTTTAGAAGTTACCAGAATCTATTTAATTACTTCGAAAATGGTTATTCTCAGTATAATGACCACTCTAACTGAAATACCCAAGGTAACTGGAATTTTTCTATATTCCAAAAGAATTATGGGGTCAAGGATTGATATGCTGTATGAAATGATGGATACATAGATACAGCACAAGTGAAAAGGATATAATCAGGCTTACAAAAAGTGCATACAGTTCTAATGTTTCCTAATAATTAATCAGTCAGAAAAAATAATAATGTTTCCTAATAATTAATCAGTCAGAAAAAATATCACAGCAACTACTGTACGTGCATGATTGATGCAGGCTTTTCCAAATTTTTAAATTAAACGACAGTTTCATAGCAATGCCAGAATGTGGCTAGTCTCTTTCCCATCAAATTAAGCTCCAAAATAAATAATGAACTGGAGGTAAAAAACACAACCAAATCAGTTTCTTAAACAGATAATGCAAGACACAGGAATTATTCAGGCTTTTAATGAGACTTAAACCAAAAAAGGAACAACAACAATCCAAAGGCAAAACCTCAGCAATTAGGAGACTTTTTATCTTGCATTTGTTTAATTTAGAAACATTTGCATCCCTAGAGTCTACAGGCAAAATATTCTTTGCATAGCAGGGGTTTACAGATTGACTAACAATCAATATTTGGGAAGAACTACGTGAGAAATTTCCCATGTGATTTAACACTGAGTCTGATTCCCCAAGGTCTATAGTTACTGACATTGCTGCAAATGTAGTGCAAGCAATGAAAAATGGAGGCTGCATGTATTTTGCTTTCCCCACTGCCCTTACCAAAATCATAACTCACTCTTGCATATACTGTAATTTATATTCTGGAGATCCCAGAGGGTGATGTATAAATATTGTGTAAAAATTTAACCCAATCACTGAAGACCTATCATATGTTTTACAGATCATCAAAAGTCTTCTGGAAGGCCACTTAAACCAGGAAAGCTCTGCTAAATAGAGATTTACCTGCTTTATAAATTAGTTTTCAGACCAGGCAAATCACCATGATATCTTGGAACTATATCTGAACCAGCAGCTAATAAAGGAAAGCCATAAAAGTCAAATGTATGCATCTTTCTGACAAACCTTAATCTTTACCCTTAAGGTAACATAAGACACTTTATAAAAATACACTACCACTGGTAATATGAAATTGAAATGGGCATGTGGTAAAATTACCCGTTGTAGGAAACTATTCATAGATACAAAAGACTTCTTCTTTCTCACACAAACGCCTTCAGCTAAAAATCTGGCACACATTCAGATCAGATATCCACTACTCAAAATTGTTAGCAGGTCTTAGCTGCCACGTTACATTAGCCCCTCATCATACTATCTTGTATCATGCCAGCATATAATGTGATTTAATGGAACATGACATGACATATATGATGTGACGTGATGTGATGTGACAGCTACCATTTAAAGGGAAACACACCTATTTTCAGATCAGATGCCCATTATCAATTAAGCTGCTCTAGTGATTGTCAGCCATTATATGTCAAACCCAAACAAAACTAACTTGCATGTGTTCTCTATGCTATTGAACTGATGAGCATGGGAATCTGCCAGCTACCCAAATTATCCTTGGGTAATTTGACAGATCTGTAATATAAGCTCTGTGTATCACTTCCATGTCATATTTGCTCAGTACTACTGAAATCATGCTTTTGCCATTTTTCTTCTTCATCCATCGTAATTAAAATCACCTAAAAATGTTGATTACCAAACTGCAACTTCATTTTTGTTATTATCAGCTGCAGTGCCCGGGGTATGAAAGGAAAGAGGACACCAAATATGTGTCTTTAGCTGCAGTCAACATAAAGTGCTGAGAGCATCACAAATATGCTATTGCCATTAAACTGACCAGATGCTAACTTTTCCTATTAGTTCCCCATCGTAAGAGTAAGCAGATAACATGACTATATTTTTGTACTCATTTCTGCACATTAGTCCCCTCCCTCCGTGCCCATAGAAAAAAGACATTAAACGCTTGAATCTTAAAACTAAAAAAGATTTGCATCGGTGTAGGGAGATTGTCATAAATCTGCTGCAGGCAACAGGCTGTATAATATATGCACAGTTCAAAAGCAAAGAGCCTGTGGACAAGCATAAGTGCATATGTGTGGTAGTGAAATTCAAACACACTGTAGTACAGATATTTTACCATGGATCAGGAATGTAAATGATCCCTTATGCAAAGTAGGGCATGTAGGGCACGATACTCCATGTAGGGCACGATATATATATGATATATATGTAGGGCACGATACTCCATGGCTCTGCGCTGTGGTCACTTACACATGGGCAAAATGAGTGTAATGCACTATCAAATCAGGATCGTCACTTTGCACTGAGGTACATGACTACACAACGTGTAAAGCAAAAGAGGAAAAGGCCCATTGTGCTTAGGAGCCTCTGTGCGGAGGTGCTACTCTACAAATCACAGTTATGTGGCCTCCTGCAAGTGATGTGCCTGCAGCTGCTGCTCAATTGACTGTTTCTGATGATCGTACTACTTAACAACAACCAAAAAATCCCCCGCTGCCTCCAGATTTTCTGATGCAAAAACTGCACGTCAAGGCCGATGGCAGCTTGAAGGTCACACACACTGAAGCCTCATGTGCCAAAAAAGGAAGGAAGCCTAATTTTAACCCACAAGAAACATAAGTGCTGATTGGGAAAAAAAATAAAATAAAAAGAGAGAGAAGCTTCAAAGGGAGAAACCATACTTAGCACAAGATACCGCATTGTACCTGTGGTCTGCAATACTACAGAGATGTTTTACAAAAAGAAAAGAAAAGAAAAAGAAAAATAGAAGAATTTCCAGCTAAATCCACAATGGGCTTAGGTGTTCCATGCTGAAGCAAGGCCAAGCCTAACTTTTTGATGCCTAGCCATAGAGAGGAATTCACAAGTACTGGGTTAGGTGCTTAGACTCCCTATACATAAATATATATAAATATTTACATGGAGAGAGATAGGTGTCTGAGAATATGATTCACAAAAGCCAGCACTCTAGGTGGGAAATTACTTCATCTAGCCAATGGTAGATGCCAACGAGAGGAGTGGGTCCTCAGTTCTACCCTTCTTTGGGACTTAGGTGTCTAAGTGTGGGCCGGAGGGAGGTGCCTATCTCCATTCGGAATCCACAGCTGGGAACCTTTCCCTGAGTCACGTGCTGGTGGGGAGGTAGGGAAGTAAAAGAGGAGGCCAACTCCTGAATAATCTTTAGTCCATGCTGCCCTGGCTACACTACATATTTTTAGCTCAAGCTAGCATGGGTGGTTGGGGTGCACTGGCAGAGCTTTGGGGTGCAGGAAACTTGGAGTACAGGGAGTTGGGGTGTGCTTGCAGAGCTGGGGGTGCTGGGAGGTTGGGGTGCACTGGTAGAGCTGGGGTGTTCCATGCTTCCCTCAACTGAGCACCCAACCGCTCTCACCTCCTCAACTATCCACTCCCTCCCCATAAATTCCCACCACTTGCTGAAGCCCCAAACCCCTCCCCCATTCCTCCACTCCTCTGCAGTCCTGCAAAGGAGCATTCATATCTCTGTTATTCCCCCCAAACACTGATTATATTCCACCCAAAATGAAATTGCCACCCATGACTCACGAATTGTAGCAACTTCCAGCAACTGCTTTTGTCTCAGGCAATGTGGGGGAGGGTGGTTGTGATTAATTCATTCTTGGATATGATAATTGAAGGGTGAGTTCACAGCCATCATTAGGTCTGTGATTCATCCTGTACTTCTCAGTTTAACAGTACAGGTAGCAGAAGGAAACTATGTTTTTGGGGGCACCAATAACTTGAGAACCCCTCAGTCAAAGGATACAGTTTTGGAACACTACCCCACGCCCCCCATTAGGCACACCAAACTGCAAGCAATCTGAATAGCCATTCATGTTTAGAGCATTTACAGGAGTTAAGTTTAAAGCATATAAAACAGCAAGAATGGATACCCCCTAACCATGTTGCAAGGCCAGTGTAAAATATTTACATTTTCTGAAACATTGTTCTCAATTTGGGTCCCCCATAGATTTAGTGGGTGCTGTGAACTACCTTGGGTAAAACTTGACAGATTGGGACCATTTTGACGCACAGCTCATCAATATTTTGATCTCTAGGTCTGCGAGGGAAAAACGACAACAACAACCCAGCTAGAAATATTTTTTTAAAATAGCTAATATCTCTGGAACCCTTAGCTCAACTGACTCCAAATTTGGTCCTGCACCCTCCTGATGTACTGCAAATTTCAAGGGATGCAACTGAGCATGTCAATTTTAGAGGACTTGTAAAGTCAACCTTTCAACAGACGTCATGACACAACCGTAACTGTAACAGAACTCCCATGCCACTACAATTATTTATTCAAAGTGGAACAGCTTCAACAGGAGAGAGATACACATCAAAATATCCCCACATCCAATGGTTAAAGAGGCACTTACCTGAAAGGTGTGAAACCCTTGATCAAATCTCTTCTCATCAGGCAGAAGGGGCACTTGAACTAAGTTCTTCTATATCCTAGGTGAATGCCCTGACCTTTAGGCTACACTTGTAGGCAGGCAGCCTCCTCTGTCCCGGATGGTGTATGGGGAGCTAGGTGTGCTTTGAGAATGCCCACTGGATTGGGCCCCGCAGGCGAGATAGGTGGCACAATGCCTAGTTTTGTCTGCTTTGAAGATCCCGTCACGGTTTAGGCATGAGATAGGTGCTGGCCATCAGGACTGAGGCCACAGTGTGCATGTCCAGGGGCAGAAACTCAGCACTATCGGGACTTTAACAGTGGAAATGGAGGAGCCAATGGACATTAGCTGCCTGCAGAATTAACAAGTATTTTGAGGATCCTGGTGGTGCTTCAGTTGCAGATTTAAGTGCCTAAAGTGGAAGTTAGGTGCCAAAGTCCTCTTGGCAATCTGGGCCTCCATGATTGTAGATTGCAGAGGTGGACACAATTGTCTAAAACAGTGTATTGAAAACAACCAGACACAGAACAACATGCCAGTTTCTCTCTGTGTACTTATGTGGCAACTTCCAAATTTTACTTGGCCAATAGGATGAGAGAAAAATCATTACTGTGCTGTTGAAACCTGAAAATAGTTATGCATTTAAGATGGGCGAAATATTTGTAACATTTTTCCATAATAATTTCTGTGCTTGTGAAACTTCCTTGAAATTGGATAATTTTATTAAATTAATAGATGAAATGTCATGCATTTTTTTCTCTCTGAAAATTTGTAAGAAGTCAAACACAACACTTACAAATTTGGAACCAGGACAAAAAGGCAGCATAGTCTCTTCCCTCCCAATATACGATAATATCTAGTGGAGGGGTTATCATGTTAACCATGACTGTCTTATAGATACAACTCCTCCCATTCATGATCACACAGACCATCTCTTCTACTCACAATCACAACACCCCTGTGGCAATTGCATCAATTGTTTACATGGAAAAGGAATATTAGGAAAGTATTCGGTTTTTAGCTGTATTCTCAGGAAATTTAGCAGCAGGAAGCAAAATAAGAATGCACTGGCCAGCTGCTAGCAAATTCTACCGTAGTGAATGAAAGGCAGGAACTGGGAGTCAACTGATCCTGAATTCTATTCCCACCTCTGCCACTGACTCAACCTTTTCATACACTGTAGTTTCCAAACATTACATAGTAGCTAACCATCATTACCTTGTTTTACAGATGGGAAACACACTCAGAGAAGTTCAATGATTTGTCCAAGATCAGACTGCAAATTAATTGATGAGTCACGATTATAAGGCAGTTATCTTGGCTCACCCTATTCACTAGATTACAGGAAACGACATTAGGGCCCAATGCCCTTTAGAAGTCTTCCAACTGATATCAATGACAACTGGATCCCTCTCAATATTAGTTTGCTATTTGTAACATGGGGGATAATATTTATGCCTACTAAATAATATTTGTGAGATGTTATATCCATATAGAGTATTATTAGAGCCCATCAGTAGTAGATGTGGGATCAGAATTTTTACCTTCTAAATTCTTTATTCTACCAATAAAGTAGCTTTTGAAGAGAACCCCTTCATCTTCCTGCCAGCTTTTTCCAAATTCACATAAGTGACTGTTCACAAGAAAGTGGATTTTAAGTTTTAACATTCTTCACTGTGAATAAATTTCCAGTCCCCAAATATTCAGAAAAATCAGTATTTCATGCTGCTGCAAAATATACATAGCCAGCTTACGAAAAATATCACAGATTTTTATCAACCTTTCCCCTCACTTTTGCCTAGCTCAAATGAGGAGATAAAGTTGGAGGATCCAAGTATAACTATTTAGTGCATGTTTGTCCTATGGCATTATTTTTTTAAATACAAGCTCAATCAAAAAGTACAAACATATAGTTTTGTATATTTTCTTCCATAGCACAACACACATTTCATTTAAAAGATGCAACAACTAAAATTTTAGCCTATCCTACAAGTACCTGCCCCTCAAAACACACTGAATATGTAAACACATATATGCCTTTAGATTTACACTGTTCACTGCACATTATTGGGGACATGATGTAGAATACATAATAAATAATACTCTATCTATTCATTAATAATGGGATACTTTTAGGATTAAGTTAAGCCTCTCCTTAAGGCAAAAAGCGGGCATAAATCTGCATGACCCAAGAAGGACACACTTCACTTATTCTAACCTATTAGAAGGTGTACTTAACCTATTCTAACACAACTGTTAGTTTCCACACACTATAGTAATTATTATATATGAAAAGCATCCCCAAAATACATTGCAACAGTATGGGTGGGGCAGGCAGGGGAATATCAAAATGGAACCATTTTGAGGCAATGCTCCTATTTGTGCTGTTTAAAGGCCCAGTTTTGATAAGCTTATAGTGACAGTGTCTGCACCACCAAAGAAAGTTTCCAGTCCAACCCATATTTTCAGAGGTTCATTTCAGGGCCAGAAATTATATTTTGGGTTTAAACTTGTCAAAATCTCAGCCAAATTATTAAAAAACAATCACAAGTAGGGCATAAGTCTCATTTTCTAGCTTCAGAAGAACTTTAAATGTACAGATGTTTTTCTCTTGCTAAGTGAAAACAAGCAAATGATCACTGCACTGTGTCAACCACCTTTTTTGGGAACAGGTTTCAGAGCGGTAGCCATGTTAGTGTGTATCAGCAGAAAGAATGAGGAGTACTTGTAGCACCTTAGAGACTAACAAATTTATTTGAGCGTAAGCTTTCGTGGGCTAAAACCCACTTCATCAGATGCATGCAGTGGAAAATACAGTAGATAGATAGATAACATGAAAAAATGGGGGTTGCCATACCAACTCTTAATGAGACCAATTGATTAAGGTGGGCTATTATCAGCAGGAGAAAAAAAAAACTTTTGTAGTGATAATCAGGATGGCCCATTTCAAACAGCTGACAAGGTGTGAGTAACAGTAGGGGGAAAATTAGCATGGGGAAATAGTTTTTAGTTAGTGTAATGACTCATCTGCTCCCAGTCTTTATTCAAGCCTAATTTAATGGTACCTAGTTTGCAGATTAATTCCACTTCTGCTGTTTCTTGTTGGAGTCTGTTTTTGAAGTTTTTTTGTTGAATAATTGCAACTTTTAGGTCTGTAATTGAGTGTCCAGGGATGTTGAAGTGTTCTCCAACTGGTTTTTGAATGTCATAATTCTTGATGTCCAATTTGTGTCCATTTATTCTTTTACGTAGAGACTGTCCAGTTTGACCAATGTACATGGCACAGAGGCATTGCTGGCACATGATGGCATATATCACATTGGTAGATGTGCAGGTGAACGAGCCTCTGAAGTGTGGTTGATGTGATTAGGCCCTATGATGGTGTCCCCTGAATAGATATGTGTACAGAGTTGGCAACGGGCTTTGTTGCAAGGATAGGTTCCTGGGTTAGTGTTTTTGTTGTAAAAAGAAAAGGAGTACTTGTGGCTCACGAAAGCTTATGCTCAAATAAATTGGTTAGTCTCTAAGGTGCCACAAGTACTCCTTTTCTTTTTGCGAATACAGACTAACGCGGCTGCTACTCTGAAGCCTGTTTTTGTTGTATGGTGTGTGGTTGCTGGTGAGTATTTGCTTCAGGTTGGGGGGCTGTCTGTAAGTGAGGGCTGGCCTGTCTCCCAGGATCTGTGAGAGTGAGGGATTGTCCTTCAGGATAGGTTGCAAATCCTTGATGATGTGCTGGAGAGGTTTTAGTTGGGGGCTGAAGATGACGGCTAGTGGCGTTCTGTTACTTTCTGTGTTGGGCCTGTCCTGTAGTAGGTTACTTCTGGGTACTCTTCTGGCTCTGTCAATCTATTTCTTCACTTCAGCAGGTGGGTATTGTAGTTGTAAGAACACTTGATAGAGATCTTATGGGTGTTTGTCTCTGTCTGAGGGGTTGGAGCAAATGTGGTTGTATCTTATCCAAACTGGGCCTGATTCATCCTGCTGGCATAGAGTGCATCCTTTTGTGCTGGGTGGCACAGCTATACCATCAAGGTCATTTACTCCTGGGGTAAGGCACCATCTGTCCACATCAGGGCTTCCATCCATGGAAGCTAGCTTTAATGCACAGCTGGGATCCATAGGAGACGTGCTAATGGACACTGCCCAGGACGTATACTGCAACCCACCTCCCAAGCTTTTGGTGTGCATTATGCCACTGAGGGACTGCAACTAGAGGGTGTACTTCAAATTCTCCAAATACATAAATCTACATCTTTACCATTGTTGATTGTGGTTTTAGTACACCAGTAAAGAAGTCCATCTCAATAGCTCTGTATCAGTAAAATTTGTGTGTGTGTGTGAAATATAACATTTTATTGAAAGCCACAAATAAATGTTTCCCACCTCTATCAGAGTATACATTCTACCCCGAATAGTAGAAGCTCTCCAGAAATCAAAAGCTTTTATAAACTATGTTGCCAGAAAGTCTTCATCTTCCAGGGCCTGTACCTGCTCTTACTGAAGTTAGTGCAAAAATCTAATTGGCTTGAATGGGTACAAGATATAGCCTGAGGCCTTATTCCAGGGCCTTTCTGAAGGAAGTAGTAGGAAAATACTTGAGAGCATTACCCTCTTTTTTGTTTTGATAGAAAGAAAAATTATTCCTGTATTTTTGATTTTAAAAATATTTTGCAGTTTGTGACGGGGCTAGGGAAAAAATGCTAAATGGGAAGTTTATTCCATTGTTGTCTATTCCTCAGAAGCATTTGGGACATCTGACTACCAGAGGATACTAGTGTAGGTTGGCCACTGTTCTGATCCCAGATGTCAATTTCCATGTTAAATGTACTTCATTTTAAAAATGGAGTACAACATTATCTTTAGTCTTAACATTACACTCACCTGTTAATATTTGTAAACCAGTTTGAAGATGTTATGAGTTACATAAATCATTATGATGTCCCCCATCCTCCAAGTAGATGTGCTACTGAGGATTTGTGCACCCATTCAAAGAAACGCTGAAGTCAATTTGCAGAATGGGGACCTATTAATGTACAGCTACAACTTAAGGATTTGCAGAGTCAGGACCAAATTTGGGGCAGAATACCCTCAATTCCAAATGACTTCAGTGGTAATTGTGTGTGTTCAGGATTATAGGCCGAGATCCTCAAAGCCACTTAGACACTTAATGCCTACTGAAATTGAGGATCCCGTTGAGGATCTGGGCCTCAATGTCCATTGAGGTCAATGGGAATTTTGAGGCCACAAACTATGCAGGAGTAGGTCCTAATTATTTTGTATTATTTTGAATAAAGTGCCATTCATGTGCACAGCAGTTTGCAGACAAGAAGAAAGACAGGGCTCCTGCCCTAAGAAGTTTACAGTTCAAGGTCCCAATCCTTGTTCCATGTGTATAGGCTTCTGGACTGCCAGCATGAGCAAAAGTTTTCCATGCTGAAAAATTTGCAGGATCCAAAGGCCAGGTCTAAGTTGGAGCACTGATTCAAAATAAGTTGTATGTGCTCACCATGGCAACAAAAGGAGGAAGTGAAAAGAAAAGAAACAGGGGAAGGGAAAACTACTCTTTGGACAAAATTAATGCAATTTATTTTGTTCCTGTGTCATGTTTTTCACTGTTGTTTTATTTCCATATGTTCACATAAAAGAGGGGAGCAGGCAACACCAAAGGTGAGACTGACGATGGAAAGCTAGCCAACTGAAATGAGATTTGAGGTTGACTTGAAGGAAGATATGGAGGACATGTGGGTTACACAGGAGGGGGAAAGCAAGGCCAAGTTTAGGAGACAATACGTAAAATGGCGCAGAATCTACATTGATCAAGCTAGCATTGCAAAACTTCACCTGCAAAATAAGGGAAATAATTGACAATTATTGTTTGTTGTATTCCTCTCCTAAAGGCCTTTCTTGCCATCAAGTCCATAACTGGTACAAAGGAGAACATTGTATACCTTTATAAGAATAACTACTGCACAGAATACATTATCCACTCAAGCAAAATATTTCCATATGGCTAGAAAAATCCAATTTGGTAAGTAAGGACCAATTACAATCTAGGCACATGTAAATATTACTGGGCTTCTCTGTAACGCACATTATTTACATCATAGATTTACTATTGTTTTCTGTTTTGTTGACATGAAATAATCTTTCATTTCCTTCTATGTACAAAGAAGTCCAGGCATCCTTTGCTCAATAAATAATGCAAAAGATATATAAATATTTTAAGAACAATAAGCAGTATATTTTGGACCAGTAGAAGAGGAATGAAATTAGTTATTTCTAGTGGAGATTTTGATTGCAACAGCATAATTATTTTTCAGTTTTCATTAGCCCACAGTGAACCAAATCTCTCTTTACTTTCAAACACTTAATATTTAGTTTCATCTGCAATAGTAATTTTTATGCAAAAGCAAAAGCATTCAACTATGAATTTTCAATGCTTTCAAAATTCACATACAGGAAAATTTTAGTCATCTTGTAACAATTTGTTTGTCCTGCATACATCATTTTTAAAATACAGTATAATAATCTTTTTCATAAATATTGTGTTTATGGGTTAGTAGATGTAACCTTGCTGAACATCTGAATATAATGAACTAGTAAGGAATATTCTGTCAATAAGTTTGTTTTTACATTGTGGGTTGAAGAGAAATGGAAGGAAAATATTTTTTTTTAATTCCAAGTTGTTTCACTACATCTAGACTGAACTACAGTCAAAACTACCTGGAATTTTAAAAGCTGAAATAAGAATACACTATTAGCAGATGGATGATAATCTGTATTATACATCCTATAATTAATAAAACATTGGTAACTAAATTGTAAAGAAACCGAATTGTTGACAATATACATTCTTCTCCTTTGTAAGGATTAAAAGATAATTACAGATATAAGATTAAGGGGCAGTAGAGTATCAGTTAATATACATATTTTTGTTTAAAATGTTAGGGTAAAGAATTGATTTTTATCCCACTAGGTCCAATTTTCCTCAAAATTTTAGCTAATCTAATACAGTCAGTGCTGATAGAAAGATGGGTCTCATTCCCCCTTATGCCCTTGCACACTTACTCCCCTTTACACCCTTGCATGGCTGTGCAGGGCTGGGTCAAAAACTGACCAACAGTGATGAATCACATTCCTTATAATCATACTTACAGGAAATGTGGGGCAGGCGGGGCTACGTCCCTGACATAATTTTCTAGGATCAGAATAGGAGCCTTTCCATTTTGGATTACCGTAAAAGATATGAAGAGGATTTCCTACACAATAGTATTTCTTGTAGCATTTTGCTGTGAACTGGGGGGTCTGTTTTGTTTTTTCAAGACTCATGTGTGAAAATATCTAAGAAGAATTTTTTACAGGTATCCTCTCCATGAGGGGGAACTCCTACTGCTCCTAGTGGTTGACATTGTACCTTTACAGTCCTCCGGAAAAAAGAGTACTTGTACATTTCATTTTCCCAACCTAACTGTGCAATGGTCAGTATTGCCCTGTAGTTAGAGTCACACATTTTTTATGGTTTGAGTCTGAACTTCAGATCCACAATGCAAGCCTCCAATATGTGTACTAAGATGAGTCAGAAGAGCTGCCAGGAGCCCTACACTAAAGTGCACCCTGATCCCCCCTTCTTGCAAAAAGAGTGTAGCACGAGATCTGCATCTCCTTCACATTTGTGATGGTGGATTTCTAAAGAGGACTTGGTTGATGGGTATAAGAACCTCAACAGAACAGCCATCTGAGAAAGGTCAATCTGGAGCCCGTATACAGTAGTGAATTTAAGACACAGTTGATCTGTAGCTGATTTCAAAACATGCAGTACAAAAGGTATAAGAGGAGGATATAAAGTAATATATTGTTTTGGCATATGGCACAGTAACTCTTGTATGTGAGTCGACCTATATATACATCCAAAAGGGAGATTCCAGGTGCAGTCCTTCAACAAGGCTTTGGCTCTCAGTTGTCTATAGAGGTAAGGATTTGAATAGGCCAATAGGGGTAGTAATGACTTTGAAATTTACAACCAGTTTTTCTTATAACGCCATGGCATTTTTAGTGTATACATTGGATTGTGCGTATTTTCTGTTGCACAATACAGAGTGTGATCATCAGCTGTTTAAGAGTTCTCTTAACCATCACTATCTTGTATGCAAACGTGTCCTTTAGGCTAGAGGATTTTTTTTTAGTTACTTGTATGTAACAGAACATTCTGCATACAAAAATTGGTGAGATCACCACCCTCCCAGTACTAGCTATGCATTACAGTAAATATGGAAGCCTTTAGAAATGGGATCTGGAGTCAAAGAGTAGACTTTGTCCAGTGATAAAGGGACTGGAGGGTGAAGAGGGAATATACTTTCTGAGGGAATGCACTTTCTCAGAGTCTCTGGTTTTGTGTAAAAAGGGGACACATTTTCAGTAATATATTTTTAGCATTCTGCTGATATCTTGTTGTTTTGATTCCTTTCTCATATTCTGCCTCTCTGCCTCTGCTTGTCACTTCCCCACAGCCTGCAGAAACTGAGAATTATGCAATGGAAATGCCACAGACTCTAAATGCCCGTGGCACTTCAACAGCCACCCCTGTAATCTTGATAAGGATCAAGGGTGGAATGGACATAAAATTGCTTAAGGACAGCAGAAGAAGATGGAAGTATTCTCATGGAAAGGACAGGAAAAATAACTCCATTGGTCATCAAATTTTCAAACACATCTGAGATAAATCTGATACATTTGCTTACTTCAGAACATAAGCTAGTTGCAGTAATGCAAACACCTTTTACAGTCTATTTCTGGCATTGTGGAGAAAGGAGATTGTAAGCCAGTGTGCAGACTCACCAGTTGGGGGAAGGTAAAATAAAGTCCCAAATACATGTCTCCTCACGGGCCTTGTTTTATATTCCAAAAACCACAAATTCAAGCCCAGAACAAATCAACTCAAACTACTGGGTTAATATCCACACAGGCAACTGGGAGAAAACACATCCTTCCCTTCTCACAGCCTCCTTTCCATTCTCCTTCCCTTTATAGCCCCATCCAGTTCAATCTAGGCAGGAACCTAGTAACCCTTTGCTCCCTGCACTGTTTTACATCTTATCAGAGAGATCTTTGCAGAATTCCCAGATTATCATGAATCTCCCTCTTCTTAAGACTTATACATCTTTTGCCTTGGCATTTTCTGATGGAAACCACATTTTAAGTGAGCTGTATCACAACCAGACTGGCCACCAAGCTTAAAGGTACACATATCACAGGAGAACATTTGGAAAGGTTACCAAGGGAACCATAAAAATTATCAATATAGCTATAGGTTTTGTTTAGCGTACTTTAGGAGGAAAAAAATAACATAACAAGACACCCTAATTGACTGCATCTCGTGGACGTTAAAAGTGACAGAGCAATTTAGCCTTTAAAGAACTACATAAAATATTTTATCACATCTCTGCCTCAGTAACTTTAATAAACTACACAGCCTTCAGGGACCAAGCTCCTTATAAATTAACTGCCTTCAACTTGCGGCACAAGGGTCTTTATCTCTTGTCAGCTTAATTATGTGTTTAATTTTATTTTTAACGTTTTTTAAAAATGACCCACACCAAGAGAAGCCTTGATTGTTTAATTAAACAAATGAATATGGTTATATCTAGCATGATCAAAGCACTAATTTGTCATACTAATGTTTTATACAGAGCAGATAGTTCCATTGTAGTGCTAATACACCAGTCTAGTTTAAAGTTTATCTGTCCACCTTTCCAGCAATAATTTAGTGTTTTAACTTTGTTCCACAGCCCTCTTAGAACTAATTGGCTGCAGATTCTCCCCAGTGCCTCAAGAGCTGCTATACTCTAATAAGTTATTAAGCAATTACAGATGTATTACTGCATATGTATACACCCGTGCATGTTCTAAGCATATGCTATACAACCCAAAAAAGGGAGTTAGGCTAAGATGAATGTGTCTCCTTTACAGAATGTGATTGTAGAAGACTGTTCCTTTAGGCGACAAAAGCTCCAGTAGAAATCTGGTCAGGAGTCTGTAACTAATTATAGGTGAACTTCAGAAGGAGTGGAAGTTCAGTTTGGTTTGGTAAGTGTCAAAAATGTTGGACGTTTACCCAAGCTCATTCAAACTACAGTATAAGGTATTTAAGACTCCCTTCTCCTCCATTTCACCTCCTTGAATATTCTAAGAAGTCATCAAGTCCCTCTTGTGTCCTCATGCATACATTTTCATGTCCTACATATGGACTGCCATGACTGATCCCTTTCTGCTGGTCTGCCACCCTCTGATATAGATACCTTTCCTCTCCTTACCTGCGGCCTTTGCCATGATTTTTGAAGATCTTATTGCAGAGACCAACATCATCTCTCTAGGACCACAACTGCCACTAAAATCAAATTTTGTGCACTCTGTAGCTAAGTAACCCTGAGAGCATTGTACTACCCACAACTGCAAACAAAGTTAGCAGAAGCCAGAACGCGGCTGCCATAGCTGCCAAATCATGTTACAGGACACCCAAAAAGTGAGGAATGTTGTGAAGGGGCTGGTGCAAGTGCTTATATTTGGAGTCAGAGAAAGGAAGGAAAAGAAGCAAGTTTTCACTAAACCTAACCTAAGCTTTGTGATCACATACACAAATGGTCTAATCTTTGGTCTAGGGCTGTTTTTATTCTGAACCAGTTTAACTGTCTGACCAGGATTCTTTGGCTCTCCCACTCTAGATTAGAAATTAATTGGGTATCCCATCCATAGGGTATTCATATTAGCTCATTTTCATTATTTATTTTTTAGGGGAAAAATAGCTTCTCAGCTATCCTGTTTAAAAATCTAAGTGTAAACCTGGTTCACAATCTTTAAAGAACCAAACGTAGCTGGTTTCAAAAGACAGGTGCAGAGAGGTTACGAGAGGATGCTAACAAATCACGTTGCTTTGGCATGTAGATCATAGAAAACACACTAATTGAGAAAATAATTGTGTCATGGGGATTTCAAGAGAGGAGTACATGGGTTAACAGGCAGCAAAAACACATATGGAATATGGATCTGAAACCTAATTCTTCACAGATCTGTAGAAGCCAAAGGTGTATAATTTGGAATGCTCAGTGTAAGGAAGATGTTGGTTAGTAGATAGGAAGAATGGCTGGTGACACACTTGGAATTACTGAATGCTGGTCTCTGTGCATGCTCAGTAAGCCCAGAAAGTGGTGGAATGCAACTGAGAAAAGTCCACATCAAAGGTCAAAGCTGAGGCGAAAGAACTAATGTGTGTGTGGGAAGACTGGTGCAAGAAAAATAACTTTCAGGTAAGCTATAGGAGCTAAAAACATGGAAAGTAAAACTGCAGGTCTTGCAGAATTTATGGCTTACTTAGTTAATATGTCTGTCTGTCTGTCTGACTGATAGTTCCACTGTGGTAGTAATACAGTAGTTTAAAGTACAGTTCAATTGCCCATCTTTCTAGAAATAATTTCTTCACTGTTTTAAAGCACCTCTCAGACCAACAATAAATGGCTGCCAGTTTTCCCCAAGCACATTGCAGAGGTCAGACCCACTAATAAGTTATTAGCCAATGAGTAATCTGCCATATGCATCCATGAATATCATAAGAATACAGTTAGCACACTGAATTTAAAGAGACACTCATTCTTAATGGAAAAGTTTGAAGAACATTCTAGTGATAGACAATTCCCTTCATACAGCCTAGACTTTAGTATTTCCCTTTCCATGTGCTTTATTTCTAAGTACCTTTGCATGGAAGTAAGGTCTTTGTTTTTAGGGATTTCGTCTGTTGATGATGCTTAATCTTCATTCAATACCATAATGTTTTACTTGTTACATCACATAGAAATTAATTATGTTGCCAAAAAAGCATGATGGCATTAGATAGGGAACAGGTAACAAGAGCATTTCAACCTTTAAAGACAACCTCTTGTTTTTATGCGAGTGTCAAAGTTTTTATGTATGGCACATGACATACAAACTGAAAGTCAGAACCACAGGTGGCATCAAGAGATTAAAAAGGAGTTATACCAGTTTACCCGAATTGAGGATCTAGCTGGATTATAGGCACTAAAGCCCTGCTGCTTATAATTTTGTCAAGCTTATAATTTTGTCAAGCTTTGAAATTTTCCATGCCAGGTGTGTGTTTTAGGCTGATTTTTTTTTTTTTTTTTTTTGGAAAACCTCAGCTAAAATGATTCAGTTGTTCTGAGAATGAGACTAGGGAAAAATAGGTTTTTACTCGTGTTAAATTCTGGTGACCTTTTCTTTGGGAAGCTCTAGTGCCCCATATTTTGGAAAAGAGATTTGAAATTTGGCAGTGTGTGGCCTTTATGCCTGTTGCCATCCCCATGAAAATCTGCCCAAATTTGGCCAGGTTACAAGCCTTTGAAAAAATGACCTCTTGAGGCACATGTGCAGCGGAGATTTGCTAGAGCTTCTCAGCATAAGTCCCTGAAGAATCCATCTGCACTGAGTATGTTCCAATCAAGGACTGAGCAGAACTTTCCTTGCAATTGCAGTTCCAGCTGCTCCAGGCTATGCTAGGTCCTGATCACTGGAAGCTGAGAACAGGGAGACGGTCTCTCTTATTCTTGCACCATAGAAACCACCCCCACTGATGACTAAGCAGTGTGGAGAAGGAAGTCATCTGAACTGAATGCAGAGTGGACAAGAGCCAGATAAGAATGGGTGTGGTCAGTAGACTGAGAAAGGAGGCTGGGGGAAGAGGAAAACTGGGACTGGCTGGACAAGGAGACAGATGAGGAACCAGTGGGGCAGGAAGAAGGAGGTTGGGAGGAGGGGAGATAGACAAAAAGACAGCATTCTGTGGGAGAACTAGGACTGGCTGGGCAAAGAGTTTGGGGCAATTGCAACTGAAGTCAATGGGAGCTCTACTTGGAACATAAAAAGTGCTCTATAATACTATATACTCTGAAAAAAGGTTCTCGGCATCTGCAATTGGGCACCCAAAATTAGTGGAAACTTTTCACCTTAGTCTGTCTGTCCCTCTGTTGCCCATCTATAAAATGGGGATAATAATATCCACTTTCCTAACAGGGGGGTTGTGAAACTAGATTAACTAACACTTGTGAAGCACTCAGATACTACAGTGATGAGGCCCGTAGAAAAGCCCGGCAATAATCTTGTCTGAAGAGCAGGGTTTGAATAGTGTGCAGCAAATAAGGCTTGGGGGACACACACTGAACAGTGAAAAGAAAAGAAAATGTTCAATAGCTCCTCACTAAGTGCATACCATCCATTTTGTGCACTGAATGATTCAGGGGCCCCGTGGAAAAAATAATTTGTGATCATGTAATTAAAGACCATATCATAACAAATATTCACAAGGAAAGCAAATTAAGGTTGCACAAGCAAATTAAGGTTACACTTTTGAGTTCTTGACTTTGTGTGAAATATATATAAGCAAATACATATATTTGGTTATTAGACTAAACGTGTATTTCCACTTAAATATGTATGTCCACGGGGGACAAGTGATCTTAATTTACTGCAGTTGGTAGAAATTGAAATTATCAACATATGTTAACTGTTTATAAATGGGAGATACAAGATCCTTAATCCATCTCTTAAACACATTATTGTATCAGTTAAAGGGGACACACACAATAATTATAAGCTTTCAGAAATTAAGAGTTCTGTATAAATAAGGTCTTCACTACAGACTTAACTCAACCCAGTACAAGTCAAATAGTCATTTCATGCTTTATATTCTTTCATTCTCTGGCAGCTTGGGCAACTGCACACTTTAGGTGAATCCCAACATTTTAAATAGTTCAGAGCAGACAACTATTTTACTTTCAGTGGTAAATTGTAAGAGTCAAACTGGGAACTAGATTAGTCTTTATTTTAGGAAAGCTTGCTGATGTATTTCACTTGTGTATGAAAGCTCACACGTTCAACAGATTAGTGCTCTAGTATGTAATGCAATCTTTGCTCTTACTGGCACATATCCATTCTTGGTGTCATTAGCCTGGGTGAATACTGCTACTGGTAACGAATTAAAAACTCATACTCTTTTTATAGGTAGGAAACTATTTCCTTAATAGTCATATTGTATTCAGAGATACCAATTTACAAACTGATTTAGCCTATCTAAATAGTATTCTTTGCTGTAGATGGCCTGCTCTGTTATGATTGCCTGTGGAGGCCACTGTGTTTACAAGCAAATTAACCTGGGTTTCCCACCTTTCATATTCCTATCCATTTATCTAGGCTAGCTATCTATACACATTTCTAAAGCACCTACAATGTCACCATTCATCAAAGGTCATGTACCTGGCCTTTAAGACAGGAAGAAAATTAGTCCACTCGTAGACGAGGTCTTATAGAAGGGTTTTATTATGAGGGAGGAATATGGTACTTAAAGTAAAGGAATGTCCCTGGAGGTTTGACAGGGTCAGATCAGATTTTGCAAAGACGTAAAATTATGCACCAGTCACCATCCTATAATATATACTCTGGTGAGGGAAACAGAAATGAAAGGCTGTTCCAGACTATAAAAAATCTTCCCCTGTGGTTATTCTAGGCGGTAAAACTAGAGACCTGAAATTCTTTCAGCTCCCATCAATATTAAGAAAAGGAGTACTTGTGGCACCTTAGAGACTAACCAATTTATTTGAGCATGAGCTTTCGTGAGCTACAGCTCACTTCATCAGATGTTTACCGTGGAAACTGCAGCAGACTTTATATACACACAGAAATCATGAAACAATACCTCCTCCCACCCCACTGTCCTGCTGGTAATAGCTTATCTAAAGTGATCAACACTTTAGATAAGCTATTACCAGCAGGACAGTGGGGTGGGAGGAGGTATTGTTTCATGATTTCTGTGTGTATATAAAGTCTGCTGCAGTTTCCACGGTAAACATCTGATGAAGTGAGCTGTAGCTCACGAAAGCTCATGCTCAAATAAATTGGTTAGTCTCTAAGGTGCCACAAGTACTCCTTTTCTTTTTGCGAATACAGACTAACACGGCTGTTCCTCTGAAACCTGTCATCAATATTAAGTGATGGTTGTCACTTTAATTGAAAAATGCAGGTTTTGTGACTTTACAAATCCATTCATGGGTATATCATCTGATTTGAAACTTACGTGTTCTACCACCGATATAGCACAAATGCTGTTACTGCTGGTGAGGGCAAGTTGCTGGAAATGACCCGAGGCTGTAGACCTAGTTGGTATTTTATTTCACGATCATGTCAGTGGTTATTTTCTTTTATTCCATCATTTTTTGTTCATTGTCAACTATTTTAATTTGCAAATGCAGTTTTACAATGCTCTGTAACCATATACGGCAATGTTACACAACTGAAAGTCCTTTCTGAGAGCATCTTTAGATGTTTCCTATGTCCACTGCATGTCTGTTTCCCATTAGCTGTTTCATTATAGGATGATTTTCATGAACATGACTTCCTTATGTAAGTATACATGGAACTAGTGCACTCTGCTCCCCACTTGGCTCCTGGCTGGTTCAGCCCAAAAATACATGATGCAAGAGCAGGGACTAATCTCCCCAACAAGATGCTGGCCAACCCCTTTTCAGAGGTTTTTACAACACCCACCACTGCAAGCCCTTGCACACTTACACAGGAGGGCTGGCCAAAATATGACCCATTATAAGTCAAACACAACTTTTCTGTCCCTGTGCTTGTTCCTTGTATTGGTTGGTCTCCTTTTTTGTCTCTTCTCCCAAGGGAATGAGAGTACAGAAGAACCTCATTAATGTAGAATATCCTGGATGTCAGGTAGTGGTCAGTAAAGACAGACTGAGCTATAAATACTATAAGTATTAATTCTACCTTGAATGATCCTGATGTGCTCGCTACTTATGCTAAATAATCTGTTCCACTTTGCATTTTGCTGAAATGCTGGGAGTTCCTTTCTCAGACCTCAAAAAGAGCTCTATGTGGCTTGAAAGCTTGTCTCTCTCATCAACAGAAGTTGGACCAATAAAGGATATTCCTTCACCCACCTTGTCTCTCTAATAAGTATTGTGAGAAATTTGTCAAATACTTCAAATGTGAGTATATACTAAGAGGATATTATGCCTGTTGGAGCTGATCCAGGTATTCATGCTATGTAATTTTTCTTCAAATTAATTATTTTATCTTCATTTTTCATCTAACTCTGTAGATGACCAAATACTATTTAATTAAAAAATTAACTTTTCTCGCCCCACCCCCACCTCCCATCAAATATTGAATAAATTGTCTGTGGACGAATGTTTTCAGTCAACCAGCTATGGCAATAATGAAAAGACCAAGTTCATGTTGCTAACAGTATTACTAAACCCCACCAGAATAGGGTACATGCAGACACTGCAAGTGAGTGTAAGTAAGTGTTGTAAATATAACAAAGTACTGTTAAAATTTGGACTTTGCTAAAAACTCTTATTTGATCTCTCACTTGTATTCGGATCTCATCTGCTCCCTCAATGGCATCTTATTATTAAATCAATTTCGAAGAAAGATATAAGGACCTCATTACAGCTCAGCACCACAGATCAGCTGGTGGCAGAGCACATATCCAATGAGGTTAAAGAGTAACACCAGTTAGAGAGAACTGGGATTATTACAGAATCTCCACATTCATGTGGTAATTTCTGCCCCAATTCAGGATGTCAACAGATCCCCTATTGCGTGCTGTTTTCCCCTATAGAACATAAACCCATATGCAGCATGATATGCAGCCATGCAAGTCAGAACTCAAATTAAGGCTGGCTTGGCTAGGATAATATACTGGTGGAAAACTTCCCGGAAACACCTGTCTGGTAGTCAGCAGCACTACCTTTTGCAATAGCTATGGTAGCCATCTCTCTGAATCAGCACGGTGCAAGTGTCCCAGCATTGTAGAGTCCTGCTGTGCTGCTGGAGATGGTCTTTCCAGCAAAGCCTAAACTCAGGTTCTGACCCTTTTTGACCATTACAAATCCTGTAACACTTTTTTAAGAGTGTAGATGATTATCTCAGTGTCCTGGCCACAGTCCAATTTAGGTTATTATTTACAGCCCTTCTAACCTCCCTCCCTGCAGTTTTAAATGGATACTATAGTCTTCTTCACTTCCCAGAGTTGGCTCGATTTCTACACTGGGCATATATATTCTATTCACAACACTATGATAGAAATGCCAAAGTGATGCTTGCTCGAATAGCCTTTACTCTACCCCCTTATACACATCCATCACATTTCAATCTTTAATTACATGGTCTCTTTCCTATTCCCTTGCCCTCCACCCCCTGCCACAAGATCTCTACCTCATTCAGCTTAAATAGAGCACAGGAAGTAATGCAGTTGTTCAATATTTATTTGTATCCTCTTTGATCAATATCCAACTCCATCTCTCATCCCCTGAGTATCATTCAGACACTGTACCCAATGAGACCAATGTGTTCTGATTAAGCTATTTGCAACTTACGTTAAGATTCCAAATTCTAACCTAGATTTAAAGAGGAGCAAGAACTTCAACTCTTTACTCTTTGTGTATGATCTCTAAACAACATTATCAGTTCACAAAACAATCATGAAGAATGATAACTAGAGATGATGAGATTTTTTTCCTGTCTGTACCAAAAATTTCAAAATTGTTTTTATTTTGCCAAGTTTGAAATATTCTCATTTTCATTTTTTCCAAATTTTATCACAAACATTATTGACAGTGTTACAGACAATTTTCAGTTACTGAAAATGGGTCACCATTTTATAGCATTTTTTATTAAACCTTTGATTAAAACTGCCATGAAAAATTGTAAAATATGAGAAGTGAGAAATCTGAAATTTTTCATTTTTGAAAAAAGGCTGGTTTTCAACTGAAACAACAAAAAACCCTCTGTCAAATAATTTGGACCCGCTCCACTAACCCATTCTTAAAGTAGTGATTTTGCAGTCTGTCATTCAAAGAAACTAATGCACTGTACCATACTAAAACCAGTTGCCCGCCTCAGGGCAGCACTTGGGCTGAATTGTACATGGCAAAGGGTAACTTCCTAGAATTTCTCCTGTCAAGCTGTTGGAAAGAGTAGAAGGAGAAC
This sequence comes from Lepidochelys kempii, assembly GCF_965140285.1. NCBI lineage: Eukaryota > Metazoa > Chordata > Testudines > Cheloniidae > Lepidochelys > Lepidochelys kempii. Next base: position 99,491,967 of record NC_136387.1, on the reverse strand, counting down.
AGTATAACACTATCCAGGTTGGGTAGTACAAATATGCACTGACATTTGGAAAAGCCACCCAACAGTGCCTTTACAACAGAGACAAGTAGTATAACCTACTTTTAAATCCTCTAGTCAGTTGGAGCTGTCAAGTGGCACCATGTACTCCACTGATGTGAAACCCTCAAGAATGTCCAACAGTTGGGTGCTGTCAACAATGTCCCTGAAATCTGAAGTCCTTAAGCAAGGAAGCCTAATAGAATATGTATGAAAATCATGCAAAGTATTATTAAGTGTGTGGCAAATCACAGGATAGGAATATTTTCAAAGCCCAGCAGCATGTGCCAGTCTGCTCACTGATTAACTTTCAGAAACAATTCACAGGGAAGTCTGACTCTAGACGGATAGGGACTGATATACCTTATGGTGAGAGGTATTTTCATAAATGACTCTTCACAGACATTAGATGGTTCCCAGAGGGACTTCCCCTCTAATGATTTTAAAATGTTCAGGGATCAAGGCACCTAAAATTCATGGACAGCAAGATACTGCTCCCCTTCATATCTGACAGCCTAAGGACAAAGAAACTATCAAAGACTGGCAGTAGTAACAAAACCAAGAATTATTAGATGATAGCAGTGTTGTCACAATCACTGAAGTTGAAAAAGAATTACTATGGAGTTACGAGAGATTCAAGGTGGGTGAGGTAATATCTTTTATTGGATCAACTTCTATTGGTGAAAGACAAACTTTCAAGCTACACAGAGCTATTCCAGGTTGAGGAAAGGTACTCAGAGCGGCACAACTAAATACAAGGTAGAACAGATTGTTTAGCATAAGTAGTGAACACATATGGTAAGAGAACATTCAAAGAGAAGTGGCCTGTTAACACCTTCACAGTCACAGAACAAAAAAGGGGGGTAGTGGGTTACAGATTGTTGTAATAAGCCATACATCAAGAGTCTTTATTCGGACCATGATTTTTAGTGTCTAGCAAAGTTATGAATTTAAGCTCCCATGCTCATCTTTTGAAGTGGTTGTGCGGATTTCCCTTGAGGATGAGGACTGAGAGGTTAGTTATGGAGTGATCCTTTGTGAAACGTATTTGGCCACAGGTGATATGGTGTTTTTGCCTTATTTTTCTGTGTGAATTTATTCATGAGTGTAGTGACTTATCACAAAGTCCCTATAAAATAAGGTACTTGAAATAATCCTTGACATCCTTATAAACAAACAGACTAATTCCCCTCCCCACAAATATTGGTACTTCAGGTAACACTAGTGTCACACCACTAATATAACTATAGAATATGTTATTTGCACTGCTATTGCTTGATACTTTATTGTATTTCACAGGTCATTGACGGCAGGGTACACTTTGTCTACCTTGTTGGAATTCAGACATAGTATGACCTATTCCTGTTGCTGTAAATTGCCTACAAGAATGGCTGTGTGTCTATTTTGCCTACCCACTTTCAGATGTCACTGGCTTTGTCTGCTTTGAGTTACATTCATTCTGACAATGCATAGCATAGCCTGATGTAATGGGAGAGAAAGAGAGAGAACTATGTTGTGCCAAGTTCAGTGTCCCAGAATGCTGTAGAAAGGAGTTTAATACTCCATCCAGTGGAGCTTTCCACTGAAATTCTTTTAACAAAATACACCAGCAGAAGTCATAGCTGGAGTGTTTTCTACTTTCAAAGAACTTTCCCTATTACTACAGATGTAAACATACAGGAAGCAAAAACTTGTACAAAGAGTAGGAAAGGCACAAGGAGGTCAAGAAGACAGTAGCTGCAGAAGGATGACACTGCAAGAACCTTATGAGTAAAGTAAAGACACAGACATGAAGGAAGAACAAAAACCAGCCAGGGATGCTAAAATTCATATGATACCCTGAGAAAAATTCCTCCCAGAGATCAGCATCTGGGCTCTGCAAATTCCAGATTTGCCTAATGATAGGCCACAGCAATGCAAATAGATTGAGCGTTGAGCACCACCTGCAATGGGAAAATTATTACTCTGTGGAGAATGCAATTGCCAGAATGGATAAAAATGCTAGGTGTCTTACTTATTTTAAAAAATTAAAGTGCAAGATACATCAAGATCAAAATTCTGCATATTTTATTTGTCAAAATAACATTATAATCAAGGGGGAGCCCTGGCTGCTGTGGGGCTGATAGTTGGAGCACAAGTGGGCTACCATTAGTGTTCCCTGCAAGGCTGGGCTGCCATTATTTTTTCCACACAGAAATCACAAATTCTGCATGAAAAAAATAAAATTCTGCAGAGAACATTAATTCTGCACAAATTCTACATTGTGCAGTGGTGCAGAATTCCAGCAAAAGTAATGGTAATAAGGAATTGAGTGTTGCTTGGGGCTGCTCCTCCCTCTATGCCCTTGTGTGGGAGGCATGAGGACATTCAATGTGAGCCATGGCCCCAACAGACAGAGCTGGTCAAAATAATACAAACTTAGGGCACATGTGCACCTAGAATGGAATATATATGGACATGCACTCAAAGAAGAATCAAACCTTACCAGCTAATATCACAAAATAACTAACAGAAACAAAAGAAAAGCAAAAGGCCTAGAACTATGGAAATCAGGGGAAGTAAAAGCAGCAAAGCAGTAAAAAAATTAACAGCAGTGGGATTTTAAATAAATAAATCATTTTATTGTTCAAGGCACTTTTGGTGAATAGTTATCATTCTTAAATGATGAAGCCCAAGAGTCCTATTCACAAGCCAACTCACTCAGACAAAAGAAAAATATTTTTAACTTAATATGTGGTATCCATCGCCTAAGCCAGTTACAGAAGAGTCAAAACAGCAGCTGTATACTACAATAGAGTTAGAGTAAAGTTGTTATCATTGTATAATATAGTACTACTTTTTACGTGGCATATTAAATAAGAGAAGAAGGCTAACGCCAACAAAAATGGAACTAGGCTTAATTTATTATGCGAGTATTACTGAATAACAGTGCATCTACTTTTACTGCCCATATATTTGCTTTCCCTGAAATGTATATGAAAGTTTCAAAGAAATGTTTTAGAATGGTAAAAACTCATTTCTTTTACAGCTCATAAACTTCCAAAGTGTATGATGGAATAGGCAATGCTCTCAATGAATCTCCCAACTTGTGTGACTGATGGGTGACTTTTTGTCTCTCTTTTCAACTGTTCTTTACTCATAAAGCATAAAAGTATAATTAGCATATCATTCAGCACTCTAAGGTACATTCTTTATGTTTGTGTAATTTATTTCCAGCTTGTCAAAGCGCCTGTCAAATTGTAAAAAGAAAAGGAGTACTTGTGGCACCTTAGAGACTAACAAATTTATTTGAGCATAAGTTTTCGTGAGCTACAGCTCACTTCATCGGATGCAAAAGACAGTGAAAACGTGTTGTATATACTCATTCTTTGTGGGGAAAGGGAAGAGAGGCCCTCAAAGAACTGTCAGAAATGGCATTACTCCAAGTAAAGATTAGGATTTCACCTACTGAAGTGTACTCTACCTGGCTGTATAATGGTCAACTCCAAAGGATGGTATAAACAGCCATGTTTTACAAGCATAGCTTATTCCATTACTTGTTTTATACTGAAGTGAATGTTAAATGAAAAGTCTAATGGACTAGTGAGGGGATGAATCTCAAATAAGTTTCAATATTCAGTTAAGATAAATACCCCAAATAAGCCTGCATTCTGAGACTATATGAACATGCTGGCTGGACATCTAACAAGAACTGGCTTTCTCTGGAGCTTACTTTAAGCGCTTTGAGGTGCCTGGATCTTGGATCCTTAAAAGAGAGAAAGAATTCCTCTACATCTTGCTTTTAGGTGGGATGGAAATGTCTTAAGCACAGCCTTTCCCATGGTATCTATTTTAGAAATGTTTTACATGTCTATAGTTCTATTTTAGAATTGTCTTAAATAAACCAAACAACACTTCAAAACAAGATAATTTGTGACATATGTTCTTCGTGATTATGCCTCAGATGTAACTAAAACAATCTTAACACATTAAAAACAAAGTTTCTGATAATGCTTTTTCCCATTATGTCTCAGGTTTTATACTTTACTTGCTTAGGAAAAAAAGAGATAATCAGCTCTTTAAAAAGTTCTTTTGGTACAAGTTGTTCCATCAAGTCACAGTACCAGACTCCTATAACCATGAAGCACTCGGGCCCAGATTTTTAAATGTATATAGGCATTGTTCCACTTACGATTGCAAGGCCTAAAGCTCAGATTGTTAAAGGTATGTAGGTGTTGCTCCTCTCAATGTTGCAATACCTAACTGATTTAGGAGCCTACATCTCATTTTCAAAAAGGATGTAGGCACTTAGAGCCAAAATTCCATTGACAGTCAATGGGATTTAGGCTCCTAAGTGCCTAAATTCCTTCCTGAATGTGAGATTTAGGCTCCTAAATCCATTAGGTGTTGCAATGCTGAACACAGGGATGCCTAAATAGCTTTAAAATCTTAGCTAAGTCCCATTTTCAAAAGTGATGTAGGTACTTAGGCCCAGAGCCTCAAATGTAGTTAAGTGACCAATTCCCTTCAAAATCAATGGGAGTTAAGGCCCATGTCCTCAAAGATATTTAGGCACCTAAGTCTCATTGTCTTTCTATGACATTTAAGCTTCTATATCCATCTTGGAAATGGAATTTAGCCTTCTAAGTCACTTGGGCCCGGAGTCTCAAAGGTAATTAGGCACCTAATTTTTGAGGTTCTGGACCATAGGGCTTGCAATGCTGATTGGAGCATTGCCTAAAACCTTTACAAAGGTGGGCCTCAGAAACCTAAACAGGTGCAAGGCTTATGTCTGGATGGCTAGACCTACAAATGTTGCTGAAGCACAAATTCTTTTCTTTCCTTTTGCATTTTGGATTTGCATTTGCAGACCATTCCCAGAGAACAGTTATCAGTGGTTCACAGTCAAGCTGGTAGGGCATATCAAGTGGGGCCCGCAGGGATCAGTTCTGGGTCCAGTTCTGTTCAATCTCTTCATCGATGATTTAGATAATGGCACAGAGAATACACTTATTAAATTTGCAGATGAACGCAAGATGGGAGGGGTTGCAAGTGCTTCGGAGAATAGGATTAAAATTCAAAATGATCTGGACAAACTGTAGAAATGGTCTGAAGTAAATAGGATGACATTGAATAAGGATGAATGCAAAGTACTCCACTTTGGAAGGAACAATCAGTTGCATACGTACAAAATGGGACATGATGGCCCAGGAAGGAGTACTGCAGAAAAGGATCTGGGAGTCATAGTGGATCAAAAACTTAATATAAGTCAGCAGTGTAACGCTGTTGCAAAAAAAGCAAACATCATTCTGCAATGTATAATCAGGAGTGTTGTAAGCAAGACACAAGAAGTAATTCTTCTGCTCTACTCTATGCTGATTAGGCCACAATTAATATTCTGTCCAGTTCTGGGCGCCACATTTCAGGAAAGATGTGGACAAATGTGAGAAAGTCCAGAGAAGAGCAACAAAAATGACTAAAGGTCTAGAAAACATGACCTGTGAGGGAAGATTGAAAAAACTGGGTTTGTTTAGTCTGGAGAAGAAAAGACTGAGAGGGGACATGATAGCCATTTTCAAGTACATAAAAGGTTGCTACAAGAAGGAGGGAGAAAAATTATTCTCCTTAACCGCTGAGGATAGGACAAGAAGCAATGGGCTTAAATTGCAGCAAGGCAGTTTCAGTTGGACATAATGAAAAACATCCTAACTGTCAGGGTTGTTAAGCACTGGAATAAACTGGCCAGGGAGATTGTGGAATCTCTGTCATTGGAGATTTTTAAGAACAGGTTGGACAAACACCTGTCAGGGATGGTCTAGATAATACTTAGTCCTACCCTGAGTGCAGGGGACTGGACTAGATGATCTCTTGCGGTCCCTTCAAATCCTATGATTCTGTGATTCTCTGGCTTAAATCTAGGAGAATTATCTTCTGGCCTTGTAAATTAACATCTCTATGCAATTGTGACACTTTGAAAATCCTCTCCTGGTCTCTCAGTTTCACTAGTATCACTATTATCATGTTGCTAGATGAGGTTTCCCTGGTTCAGAGTTTCAAAGCAATCTTGGGGATTCAGATATCTCTTCTATTAATTGCAATCAAATATATGAATCCTCTAAACTGCTTTGAAAATCTCAGTCCTTTAGTCATTTTTGGATTAATATAGTCTAGAACCTATTTGGAGTCCTCATTGTCACATAAATTCAAGACTTTTACATGGCCAGTGTTTTATAAAAGCCATCTGATCTTTTCATTCCATCCCAGTAGGACTCCTTAGAATTCAGATTTGTCATTAGCCTGACAGTTTTCTATTCTGCAATCATTCTTGCCTAATAACTACTCCACTTAAAATATCTTCATCTGCTTCAGTACCTTCACCTCATTCTTACCAACCACTGATGAAGGCCATCACTCGTTTTTCCCTGCTGTTCTTTTATAGGATATTCATAACATTTCGCTTTTTGAAATATTGTACTGGCTGCAGTTGTCCAGTGCCCACATGTGGTCTTAATCAACAATCTCAGTAAGCTGCAATGCTTCATCCAGTTTGGTGGGGATAATATTTGAGTCGTAATACAATGGAGCTGTAGCTTTAAGAAAGCTGTCCAGGCTAACCTTAGTTTTGCTTTTCAGCATGACTTCTAATTTGATCAAACCCTGTAAGTATCTAGTGTGAAACAGATGGTGTGTGTTTGGGAAAGTTTAAAAGGGAGCATAATATACTCCCTTTGGCGGGAGACTCTGAAATGCATCTGTTCTCTCTGCAGTTAGGCTCTCCTCTCTCTCTACTGCAGGCAAGCAACGTGAAAGCTTCCACACATAACATTCACTGCGCGCTGCCTGAATCGTATCATTCATGTTACTTTCAAGTCTCTTTTGAGCAGAATGCTAATCAGGGTGGCAGTTTTTTTAATTGGACAAACATCCACAGGATTAGATCTTCAAAAGTCATTTCCCTTGTGACCTCAGGTAGAATTCAAACACAGCACTCCAGAGAAAGGGCTGTAGAGCATGTTCTTGATTATTAATTACCTATCTATGAAACAAAGGACTATTTTCATCTTATGTTATTAAAACATCATAAAATCTAGTACAGATTTTATTTGCTTAGCATAATTCATTCAAAAATATCTTCAAGACTTGAATGAGGTTATCACAGTATAATGGAGCTCAGAATTTGGTCCAATAGCTGTCAATACAAGTATATAACCACCAACATATGGTGCAAGATAACATTTGATTCTCAGGCATAGTGGGGAGGAGTGGAGAGAGATATAATGACCAAAACAAGCTTCAGTGGAATGACTATCAAATAGTACTACCAATATTTCATACCAATTACTTTAGATCTATGTAGAAAAAAATGCTAATGAATCACAACTGAGTATTTCTGACTGTTCATGACTGGAGATCACTAACCAGATGTACTTCTCTGCATAGACATTGGCTTTGTGAAATAGTATATGAGATAAGGAGTAGTGTGATCACAGGGTCATATCTGACTGACAACTAGTCCAGGGACCAGAAAAATACATGTCAGTGCATTAGAGAGTTCAGTACAAAACGCAGCCCATCTGCAGGAAAGCCAGTAAACCAGATGACCGTTAGCAGGAATTATGTCCTTTCTACTTAAGGTCAACTCTTCTTCCCAGAAAAAAAATATCACAAGAGAGTGGTATAGTGGATAGAGCAGGTGACATGGATCCAGGACTCTGCTCTATTCCTAGCTTTTCCAATGATTGACTATTGTACCTAGAGGAAGTCACAGAACATCTCTGAAGGTATGTCTACACTGCAGCTAGGAGCATGATTCCCAACATGGGTAGACAGACACACTCTAGGTTCTATTCAAACTACTGTGCTGAAAATAGCATTGTCACTGAGGCCACCATGCAGCACGCTTTGGGCTAGCTGATGGAGTATGAATACAAAGGAGCCGGGTGGGTTTGTACTCAGGCAGCTACAGCCCAGGCTGCCCCCTGAGCTACCCTTAGCTAAACTGCTATTTTTAGTGTGCTAGCTTGTTTCTATCTGCCCACACTGAGAAGCACACCTCCAGCTGCAGTACAGACATATCCTGAGACTCATTAACCCATCCGTGACTCAGCTAAACCATTTGTAATATTGATAATACTTAACTGATGGAGGGGTTCTGAGGCTTAAAGGGTAGTTCTACCCTAAAAAATGACTCTGTAAAATGCATTGTGAGGTTCCATGTTCATTGCTGTGTCTTTGGTCTCTGTACCATATTGTCTACCAGTCCATTAAGTTACTTTGGAATCTGACAATCAAGCTGGATTCTTTCCACCTCCTGCATCATTACCAGTAACAGAGGATCTGCAGGCCAAATTAGGCCCTTTGTAACACCTGCACAATGAAATGGCAGCTTGGTTGTGGAACCCCAAAACACCATTTTTACAGAATCACTTTTTAGGGTACAAATGCACGTTAACTGCTTAAGGTTGGTAAAGAGCTTTGAGATCATCATATTAAAGGCACGAAACATGGTAAATGCTAGATTTATATTATACTACTAGGAGATCAATAAAAGTTAACATACAATAATATCTTTTATTGGCCCAACTTCTGTTTTTGAAAAAGACAAGCTCCACAGAGCTCTTCTTTAGATCTGAAAAAGGTAATCAGAGTGTCACAGCTAACTACAAGGTGGAACAAATTGTTAAGCATAAGGAATTAACACACGCCAGCAAGAAACCATTCAAAATGAAGTGGGCAATTAGCACCTCTGCAGTCATACAGCAAAGGAGAGTTAGGCTATGTCTACACTGGCAATTGAATGACAAAACCTTTGTCTTTCAGAGGTGTTAACGTCCCCCGTCCCCCATCCCCGGAAAGACAAAAGTTTTGCCAGGAGAAGTGCCAGTGTGAACAGCACGTTGTTGGCAGGAAAACAACAGGACAACGTAAATGCCGCTCATTGGGAGTGGAAGTTTTTTGTTGGCAGGAGAGCCGACAAACAGCGGCTACACTGCACGCCTTTTAGCGGCACGGCTATAGTGACACAGCTATGTTCCTAAAAGCTGTGTAATGTAGACATAGCCTAGGAGGGCTACAAATTGTTGTAATGAGACATACAACCAGTGTCTTTATTGAGTCCATGATTTTTGGTATATAACAGAGTTATGAAAAGCTCCCAGGCTCGTCTTCTAAAGGTTTGGTGTAGGCTTCTTTTGAGGATGTATACAAAATCAGGGAAAGAAGGAGAATACTGTATTTCTTAATTTAGTTACCACAGCTTCTAATAAATGTAATTACACTCACCTGCAGCTTACAAGGTAAAGGTGTAGCTATAATATGTAGGAATCTTCTAAACAAAGATTTACAGCATATTCATTCTCCTTTAGAGAAAACAGTTGCCTACTGTAGAAAAAAATATTTCATACCAAATGTTTAAGCATTTTATAGATTCAGTTTCTAAATGCAGTCTACAGCAATTAAAAACTAGGGAGCCCTTCTGGAAAAGGGAATTCTGGAATAGATCCTACAAACACTTGTCTCATTAGGCACAGATACTTTTTTAAAATTTAACTTCATTATATTAAGGCAGATGATGTTTTCCCCCCCTTCATCTTCTCCAAAAGGGCTGTAGGATTCATAGGATTATACTAAGTAAGTCTGCCCCGCAAAAGACTATTCCAATTTTCAAATTACATATCAATGGGTAGAAGCAGCAAAGCTTCCTCATGGAATCAAAGTACTAGGATGTTCTTCCCATCCTTCTCCTAAGGCTTGTCTTTACTTTTAAATTTTACTATGTTTGGACACTATTGTGAAGAATCAGTGTTGCTGGATTGTTGCTGTCCATGACCTTGAGGTCAGTGTAGACCAAGACAAACTGTGTTCAGCATTATTATTATTTAGTATGTTTATTACTTTAGTGCCTACAATCTACAATCAAGAAGACATAACTGCTAAAACTCCATGATTAGTCATCATGTCAGATAACTTAATTCTTCACAAGTGTGTTCAGATAAAGTAACAGTTTGTGGCATAGACCAGTCCCTAGACTCAGAGCAGTTACCTACTCCTCATTATGGATCACATCATGACAAAAAACTACATTATGCATGTATGTCATTCAATATGGGATTACCATAACTTAGTCAGAGTGTCACTAAACTTTAGCCAGTTTCTGGCAATGTAACTATGGGAATGTCATCACCTGTCACATAATGCAGGTAGTACGAGCACAGAGTTCTCCGTTGGCAAATAAGCAAGGGCCCAGTCATTCAGTCCACACTCAGGAAAAACTTCCACTGAATTCAATGAGAGTTTTGCCTGAGTAAGGATTTTTGGCCTGGCTCCTGTCTAAACTTATAACACAAAACAGGAGGACCATATTATGACTATTTTGAAAACAAAACTACATACTGTATGTGCATTTGAGTAAGTGCATGACCTTATGCCCAGTCTTGCATGCCTGACTCACATGGATAGTCCACCTGTCTTCAATGGGCTTATTCACGAGTCATGACTGTGGAATCTGGTTACTTGTTTGTATACAAAATTGTGATACTGCCTATGCTTGCATTTAAAGTTGAAAGTGAGCAGGAGCTGTATGCCCTGACTAAACACCATATGCAACTCTTATGCTATACAGATCTGATCTGGTATCACATTGTTTAGATGTGCAAAGCATCTCAGCGTCACTGAAAAATAATGATGAACTTTTGCATAAAATAAGCTAAAAATAAACATCAATATTTGATAATAAATCCCCAAGTTTAAGTTAATATAGTTTTTTCCTCTATTTCACCAAAACCATTTTCAGACATTTATCGTTTCCCTTCTACACAGGAATGCTAATGAATCTGTGAGTGACTGAATCATCTAATCCAGGGATTTAAAATAGAGTACATTATCTGCTGGGGAAAGGCTACTTCCTCACCAAAACCAGCAGAGCAGAATGGCAGTCACATTCTAATTACAGGCTCAGATTTTTATCAATAACTTTCAGTGATGTGACTGATACTCAACATTACTTGTGAATGATAACTAAAATCCTAGGTAGCCAGTTTCAAAATCTAATACTCAAGAAATATATTTGAAGCCATAGTTTTACCAGTAATGGTGCAAATTATATCATCTAAAACCATTAAGCAAGAGGTTTCTTTCAAACAGCTGTAATATATAGATTAGTTCTCTGTATATTTACCTTTAGATATACAGCTGTAATAGCAAGCCATGCATGAAGTTTATTAATCTTTGCTACTCTTCTCTGTCCTAAGAGCTATATAGATTTTACCTGTATCAATATCTGGCTCAGCTGCAAAATACATTTTAAAAAAAATCAAGCCACTTCTTAAATTGTGCAGTTTTCCTAATGAATGGACAGCTCTTCCAGCTCCATTTGGGGAGTGACTCTTCTTATAAATAGTTAAGAAAGAAGAGAAGAGGGTAGAAAGATGAGTATTCCTTGCAGAGTTAATAATTATCTAATAGCCTCGTTTCCACAGAGAGGAGGTGTTTAAAAATGCCAGTAATAGCGTAAGTGATGGACTCATGTGGACTTTAAGAGGCAAAGGGCCAAACCGAGACCTTTGTAAGCAGGTTTGAAGAATAATGGAATTTCACTTACTAGCACAAGATATGAATTTGGGTAATTAAATTTGTTATTCCTATTGTTGCCATACTAATAATTTAAATGGCTTTCCTTTTCGACACAAGTCTTGGGTAAGCAGAATGGGAGCTGCTAAAGAGCAGAAATGTATTCAGATTAGACTTTGAACTGCCAACTTTTAAAAAGGGCCTTAACATGATTTCTAACTGTCAATTGCAAGCTAATTAACGAAAAACTGGATGAAAAAGTAAAAGCTGTTTTTAATATTGGGACCCAAAATATAGCAGTGTATCATAGCCAATGAGGGGTTTTGATTTTTTTTTTTTACTGTTTTCCTTATGAAGGTATGAAAGTACTTTGTATGTTACTAGAAAAGCCCTGCATCATTAATTATTTTATATGCTGGAGGTTAATGATTCTACCCATCAATTCCACTTAACACAAAGGTCCTTTTTAACATACATGTGTAACAGCAAATGGATAAAGTTAATAGGGATTCTGAATTAAAATAAAACGGGAGCACCATAAGCAGGGCCGGCTCCAGCTTTTTTGCCGCCTCAAGCAGCGAAGAAAAAAAAAAGAAAAACCCGATTAAGCTGCCGCCGAAGAGGAAGAGAGGGAATGAAGGGCCTGCTGCTGAATTGCCGCTGAAGACCCAGACGTGCCGCCCCAATAACGCACGGAGTGCCACCCCTTTCTATTGGTCGCCCCAGACACCTGCTTCCTTCGCTGGTGTCTGGAGCTGGCCCTGACCGTAAGGCACCCTAGATTTGCCCATTAACAACTGGTCAGGTGGTAATGTGTCAGAATATTCTGGAAACAATTATTCAAATAAGCACTAAAAGAGTTCCAATTATGTATCCTCCCAGAACAAAAACAAAATGGTGGCATGAAAAACTATTGGCTCAAAAGGCTTCTAAGAATTTTCTTCTTCAGAGGGATGCTTTTTTCTTTTTGAAATTTGTTTTAATTTTAAGGCGAGTCTGAAGACTCGGGAAGAGATAAAACACTAAGGACCACACATACGTTCTTTTCCATTCCTTTTAAATACATGTGTTAATGCCCACACACATCTAGCACATAATTGTTGGCAGTCATGCTTTTTGGCTGGCACAGCTCTTAGTGGCTGAATGTTCCTGTGCTGTTAAAATGAAAGGGTATGATTGCCTGAGAGAGGGAGGATAGGGGGTGGGAAAAGTTCATATTGACATACTGCACTTTTCCAATTCAATTAAATATCACCATGCCCCTGCAAAATGATTTACATTGGAATTTTGTCCCCACCTCCACCAAAGGACTTGGACAGCTTGGACAGCAGTGAGGCTAGCAGACTGAGGACAGGGCTGGGATCCAGGAACTACAACATTCTAATCCTAGCTCTCACACTGAGCTGCTGTGTAGCCAATTACACATCTCTTTGGCTTATATTTTTAAAACTAGAGTGGTTGCCTCACTTTAGGTCCTAGAAGTCTCTAGTTCGGCACCCAGAAATTAAAGCTTGTAAAACTACAGACCGCTTTTTAAGATGTAGCATTCTTAACCTCTCTGTACTTCAGTTTTCCCATCAAAGGTTTATGTCTTCTAGTTATCCAAGGAATAGCTCCAGCCTGGGCAGCATTAGTGTATATTTCAAGTTACACTGTCAATATGCATCAGTCCTGATCTGGAAAGGCCACCTCAAGAAGTGAGAGGGGAGTTCATTCTGTTTACCCTTCTAATCCTAGGTCTTGCCGTTGAGACTGCCAGAAAGTGTATAATTGCAATAGTGGTTTCTTTGAGGAGGATACTATCCGTTCATCACCAAGCAGACATCAGATAATGCCTTCAGTCAATTCAGTCCAGGGCCAAATTTGAGCAAATAAAAGGCTCTGTATCACTTACTCATCACTTGAAATACCTATCTGTATTTCACATTTGTTCCAAATTTGTATAAAAGGTTAGAGACTAAAAATCAGATTAAAATTGAATGCAAAAAACATGCAATACTGATTTCACAGTCTGTACTGTAGTAGCAAGTATACTTCATGCCTGATTCAAGGGCAGAGACAAGAAGTAAAGCTGCAAAGTAGGGAATAAGCATCCTGGGTGTGCTATTATTTCAAGTACAAGTGTTTCTGTGAAATGTCAAACCCAATTTCATGTTTGACCATCACTTGCCTCTCTCGGCCCAGACCCATGCGCTTTCATTGAAGTGGAACCCTTAAGACAGGCCAACACTTGTAGTTTGTCAAAGATGTTTCTGAATTCAGAATGCCTCAGGCTAGAGACCCCTGTATTTCAGACAAATTGCGCATTTCATAGCCATGATCCATCACTTCTATAAGCTCAGAAAAAACAGTTTTAATAACCAAAGTGACTCCAGAATTAGATATCACGGCAGACAATTTGATACCCACTGTGTTTTTTGCCTTCTTCTATAAGATGGTTCATTAGACTCATCATTGGTAGATGGCACAGAAGTAATGTCAGTTTCACTGTATTTTACTCAAATACACTCCGGGAAATCAAACTAGGACTAATGGGTTAATTTGTTTCCTACTGAATGAGTAGACTGGCTCTTTCCACAGACTGCTGATTGGTTTAATGCAGTCTCTGAGATTCAAATGTCCTTTGCAAAGTCACCAGTAAGAAGTGACTGACCTGCAACTACTAACTAATTATGCAAAATTATTCTCATTTGAGAGTTAATAAGGTATATTTTACAAACTATATAGTTTATTGAAAAAGAAGAAATGGCTTCTGCATGTACACTAAAATGTTTGGGTTTTTCCACCCTTGTGCAGCCTCACTATCTTTATTTCTCTTCACTTACATACCTGAGTGAAAAGTTAGACTAAGCAGTGTATGGACATGGGAATAGCTCTAGGGCTGGTGCATACATCACAGCATCAAACACACACAAGCATTTGGAAGCACACAGTCAAAGAAAGTCAGTGGAAAATGGCATTCTAAAAGACATGGCGGACCCATCGACAGATCAACCCCAAGGTATTTCTCAACATCCAGAATTATTACAGTGCTATTGAAATCATTTTGTCTGTGCCAGTGGGCAAAGTCAAACTAGGGAACAAATGTGCCGAGAAAAACATAACACTCCCATTAGAATGCCAAAGTTTGCTCACATAGGACAGTTTAGAATCCACCTGGGAATGGGCAGTTTCCACTTCACTCAGCACAACAACATACACTCTGGTTAGTGTACAATTCCACTTTTTCCTTGGGTTTGCCTTAAATTGGTTAACCTAAACAAAACAATATATCCTTGACCAAAATTTTCTCCTCCGCTTGACTTTATTCTTAGGGTTTCTCCCAGAAGATCCCTTCAGGACTCATCTGTGTTGATGAGTCAGCAGAAATAACATTGCCTCTTGATGCAACCTTACCACCTGACAAGGTGATGAGTCAGCAGAAATAACTCTGCCTCCATACGAGGCTTCCTAGAACGTGACACCTTGTGACATCTGATGAGGCTGTTCAGAAAGAGCAATAGAAAAGGAGCACAAATGCCATTTTACTGCAGAGAACTGATGAAAATAAGAAGTTATACCAAATGAAACAATAAGAAAGGACAATTAATGATATATTTTCAAAACAAGCTGTTAGGAATTAAATATATCAGATAAATAGCTGGAATTCTGTATCAGTGTTGTATGGTCACCAACAACTTAAGTTTAATCGTTTTTAAAAGCTCTACTGAAATATTTTTGTTTCTACAGAGCAAAATTTCCATATTGTTTACCTATGTCTTCTATCAGTTCATTCATGAGAATACAAGGGCTACTGATATATTTATGGAATATACTAAGAGTTTGTATTGCTACATATTAATTACTTGTGGAGTACAATTAACTAGTTTATATGTGACTTGTTACATTAGATACTCCACACATTACTCCATTTTCACTGGAGTAAATCATCGGTAATTTCATTGATGTCAAAAGAGATATATTGGTACAAAATTGATATCAGAAGAGTCAGGCCCATTGTGTCACATCTAATATATGTCATATCAAAGGATCAGATAAAGGGGAAAGAATCATTATTTGACTAACATGTATTTCTGTGTAATGGTAGTTTTAGGATACATGTTCAAAATTGTGTTAGGTTTTTTTTTCTGTTTATAAAATCACAGCAAAATGCTAGAGCAGAGGTCAGCAACCTTTGAGAAGTGGCATGCTAAGTCTTCATTAATTTAAGGTTTTGCGTCCCAGTAATAAGTTTTACATTTACAGCCCTCCCGCCCCCCGACGGAACCCCAGACTGGCAGCAGGCTGAGCAGGGCCAGCAGCCGGGACCCCAGCTGGCAGGGGCCAGCAGACAGAACCCCAGACCAGCAGTGCAGGTGGCAGACGGCACCCCAGACAGGCAGCACGCTGAACTGCTCAGCCCACGGACAGTCTGGGGTTCCGTCTGCCAGCCCCTACCAGCCGGGGTCCCGTCCACCAACCCTGCTCAGCCCACTGCCGGCCCGGCGTTCCGTCCACTCAGGCCAGCAGTGGGCTGAGTGGGGCCAGCGGCCGGGACCCTGGCTGGCAGCAGAGTGCCACTAAAAATCAGCTTGCATGCTGCCTTTGGCATGTGTGCTGCAGGTTGCCGACCCCTGTGCTAGACAATCCAAAAATGCTTGATTTTACTTAGTTCTACTAATGTTTTGTCTACCCATTACTCACAGACAATACACGAACAGAGAGCATAGAGTACTACTTTAAAAGGAGCTGGCTTCTTTTTTCTTGTACACGTCATTTTAAAGTTACACCTTAAATCTCCTTTCCCAGCTAGGGTGGGGAGCAGGAGGGCATGTGTTTGAACTTAGGAATTAAATGTTAATATTTTAAAAAGTAAACCCTTGCTCCATGGCCTGGCAGTTGATACTTTAACTCTTGAGGAGTGCTCTGCACATCAGGTAAATGAACTGAATAACTTATAACAAGTATCACCTGTGTTTTATTACATAGCTGGGGAGCTCAGGGTAGCAAGTCTGTTCCACACCATTGCTGGCAGCTCCTTCCAGCACACCCTAATACCATGGTCCCCTGACTGTGAACCCACTAGGTTAGGGCCAGTCATAAAGGTGCACAACCTTAATCTGATGTCAATTTTATCCTAGCTACAACACTACGAAGGGGTGAACTGTGGAAGAAGTGTGTACTGCCAAAAGAGGGATGAGGCAAACAAAGAGCTGAGAGAACACTACATCACATGTGAACACCTGCAAATGACCCAAATTCAAAGCAACACTGTTCGGGTTCCGAGAGAGCCACACCTGTGCCCCTACAGATGGCTTAGGATGAAGTAGTAAAAGGGGTAAATGGGAAATGACCTCATCGCTCTAATTAACTGAAATAAGTTAAACATCCTTGATAAATTATTAGGCCAAATTCTGCCCTTACTTAAGTCTCCAACTCACACTAGAGTTAATGAGATTTACACATATGTATCAGAGGTTTGAATTTGGTAAATTGATTAGAGGCTCCATGTGTTAGTAAATTGTCTGGGTTTCAAAAGATCTCTATTTATCAAGATCCAAACTGTACAATCTGGAGCGAAATAAAAATTGATAAGGAGAATAAGAAAAACCCTCCCCCACTCCTCACCCCTGCAAATAAATACCACTGATTCTTTTGCTCCTACCTTCTAGCCGGGTTTGACAAGATATATTTGTTTTTCAGTTAATATTCATAAAAGGTGTGAATAAGATGCAGAACTTTAGTACAAAGCAAATCCAAACAAAAGAAATACTCAAATTAAAGCTCTTTCATTTTTTCAAGACACAGCAGCCTTTTCTAAGCTTTATTAGAAAATTATCATGCCAGCTGTCTCTTTTCCCTGACTGTTATTCACACAATATGCCTCTCTCTTGTTTCTTTTCAGCTTTGTACATGTATAATAATGAGTTTTCTAGAATGGAAAACCCAGTGGAATATTAAAATTGCAAAGAGCAGCTCTTCGAGTTAATTTCACCAAAGTGCATCACAACACAATACAATGTTGCAAGAATGAATATCTAATAGGAATTCATTCATGGAAAAATTAATTAAAGAAAATGTTATTGCTAATATAGGCTTTTTATATATGTACTGTTATGTATTGGCAATAATAAAAGTTAAACATTTATGAAAGTAAAGCATTCATGATATACATGCTGGGCTATGTTATGAACAATATACCAATTTGAACATGATGCAAAAATTTGAACATAGCAAGCACTGACTATGGATTTGGTTGAGAGATGTACAGAATTATGGTTTTGTTGAAACACAAAATACAGTAGAAATAATGTTTTGTAAATGGAACATTTGACCTAATATTTTACATGTGACAATGTAAAATGTCAGCCTGCCATGTCATAACTGAGACTACTAGACTGTGAATTATGGGTATATCTCTTTTGCTGAAGGTACAGTTCAGGGGCTGCACTTTCTGCAGTTTTATTTTTCTGCATGGCTCAATGACAATCTTATACTCTTGTGTATTTTTTCCTGTAGAGGCCAAAATTTGCAGATTTGGATGCTTAAAAGGTAGGTTCCTGAAACAATATTTAGACATCTCACCAAAAATGGCCTTATTGTCAGGAGTACGGAGTTCTCACAGCTCTTGTTAACATGGCAACAATCATGGAATTCAATAGTACCTGGGAATCTAAATGCTTAGGTACTTAACATTTAATTCCATATTTGGAAATTTCAGTCATGTGCAGAAGAATATGGAATATACAATAGGGTGATCTGACAGCAAGGTGATGGGGAAGAGGGAATATTAATAAACAACATACTGCCAAGCTGATTTTTTATAATCTTTCTTTCAATTCAGAAATCTGTAAAATAGTGTTCAAAACATCTGCTAGAGAAAAAAAAGAAATAATAGCTAGATTTTTTTTTGATAATTTTTTTCCGATAGTTGTTTATTTGAATGCCAGCTTTATCGATATTTGTGGGACATGCAAGTGACCTGAAAAGACCTACTCTGGATAATGTTATATATTTAAATACAAGTTTTAGTAATGTGTATTTCAGTCCTTTGAGGCCTTTTGCAACTTTCACTTTTATTTCAAGGCCTACAGACATGATCTTTATTCCATTGTCTAAACATGAAAATTACTGGTCCCCTAGGATGAATGATTTGTGCTCTGGGTTGACTTTTTATCAATCATGTTAATTTGAAAATAAGCTATTGGTTCGTCTTTTTATTCATTATAGTCAAAAGTGGGTAGTGTTAGCCCTATCCCATTTGCCCTTAATTAACAATCATTGAATCCCCATATTAATTAGCAGAGCTGTTATATATTTTACATCACTCCTCACTATACCAGATAATTAAAAGTCCCATTAATAAAACTGTGGTACTCATAATTTGTATAAACCTATTATGAAACAATAAGACTGATTACACTATAGCTTTTTACATGCCTGTTTATTGATGTGATATTGCTTTAATCTGACAAGAATTTGCAGCCTTGCAAAGGTTAAAGAGAGCAATCGTAAATGTCAGCTAGGACTTTGTTGGTGGTTATCCTATAGAATCACTGAACGATCAGATCCCCAAGGCAACCCGGACATGCCTCATCCCCAGCCAACCAGTTCCAGCTATTTGCATTTGACAGATGTGGGTGTCTTGGAGTCTTTTGCTAGGGGATCCACAGACATGAGAATGAATGAAGCCCAAACCCTTTAAAACTTTGGCACAGCCTTTTATTTAGAATACCTAGGCTGACCATCTTTGCTGGATGGAAATAAGGGAAAACCACACGAAAAATACTTTATTTTAAGAGACATTTTAGCGAAACACCATTTCCCTTAGCATATCACTTATTTTCCTTACATGTACATTTCTACTGCCCTCAAGTATACAGTGCAACTAAGTACCATTTTAAACATTAAACTGAAGCTTATCAGTTTTAATACATCTTAAAATAAGGGACAGGTGATCACCCTAAGGGACAAATCAATGAAATAAGGGATGGTCCCTTAAAATAAGGTACACATGGTCACCCTAGAAAAACAACGAGGAGTCCGGTGGCACCTTAAAGACTAACAGATTTATTTGGGCATAAGCTTTCGGAGGTAAAAAACCCACTTCTTCAGATGCATGGAGTGAAAATTACAGATGCAGGCATAAATATACTAATATGGTCACACTAGGAATACCAATAGATTTAGGTTAATAATTATCTTGAAGTTGGACTAGCATAAAATTGTCAAACAATTCCATTTAGCAATGGCCACTAAATAGTAAAGTTTACATATAGTGGAGTTAACCCTGTTTGCCTTCCTCCTCCAAGGTATCCGATTGAGTTGAAAATGTGAAGTCAATGGGGATACTCACAGGAATAGGGTGAGCAGGATTCAGCCCACTTTCCAACCTCTCTCTGAGGTTGAAAAGCATCTGGTAGATTTGCAGTTTGTAAGAGTCTGTAGCACCCGCAGGAGGATAGACAAGTACATGACAAATATGGTTTTTGGAGTGGTGCCCTGAGATTGAGTCTCAAATCCAATCTCATATATTTGCTTCTAAATTTATCACTAAACAACATTTAGCCCATGATGCCCCCATGACCTTCCAGGGAACAGTTCTTAACTCGAGCCTTAAAAAGCCTTCTGTCACGGACTGCAAGGATCCCAAAGATCTATGAATCTTGCTACTTTGAGAACCAAATATGTTAAACATCTTCTCAATTCAGTGTGAATAGTCAGTATTCAACAGCGCAAAAAATGTCTTACTTCCTATCCTGTCCTGATATCCTCTAGTGATTGCACACTGGATCACAGTCAAGACCCTGGTTAACATTTCTGATAAGATAGTTTCAAACTATGAATGGATTAAACACATACCCTAATGTCCAGAGATTTTGAACTCCTCTGAATTAATTTTGCCCAACCACTTACCCACATGTTGAATGCAAAGACAAAGTTGCCATTCAAGAAAGTTTTGACTTAAAAAACAAAAAGGAGAAGGAAAGCAGATCATCTCTCAGGTAAACCAAAAGCTTCATTTTTCACCCTTTAGGAATTCCTCTTTCTCTGGGGAAGAAAGTATTCAAAAGAAATCCATAAACAAATGTGTAAAAAAAAAAAAGTTGAATGTTTTTCCCCTCCCCAAAAATGTCTGTTGCGTCTTTCTAGCTGTCACCAAAACTTCTCCAAGGACAGCAGTAATGTTAAAAACAGTGTCCTTTGACATGTAAAGACATCTATGTTAAAACAAGTAAGCAATTACTTCTTTGGTTTAACTCAAAATGCAATGACATTTCATGCCAGCTCTGGAAAAAAAATGGAATGACATTCAAGAAGTCATTACAGCTTCCTCACCAAAGAAATTCAGTTAAGTTTCAAGTTTAAAGTTAAATCTAATTCTATAATCCTGTTTAATTAAGTAATCTTCAGCTCTTTTCACTGAGGATTTGTTATTCCCTCCTGCATTCCCACAATGACTCGTTAGATTTGCTGAGTTAAATTTTTAATCACAGTTCTTTGGCTTTGTGCCTCTGTCGTGTACTCTCAGGCAAAAACCACCTGTGATAAAAGGCCTACTAGCTCTCATCTGTGGTAAGAGGTTAAAAAATTAGAAAAAAAAACAGATGAAATGTATGACAACTGTGACATTCCCTCAGGAAACGTCACAAGTTAGGTGAATCTTTCAATATTATGAACTAAAGGTTTGGGCTGTCATTTATGCGGGAACTGCTGATATTCTGCAGTTATGACTTTTGAGCAAATGAAACTCTGTGTGGGTGAGAACTGTATTTAAGTAGAGTGGCTGTGATTTTATAAAATGCAGACAAGATGTTCTACTGCAATTTAACAATTTAGTAGGAATCTGCAATTGCAAACAAACAAGGAAGTATAATTTCAAAGATACCTCAAAGCCAGCCTATCAATATACAGGTGAAAGACAGAGAAAAGAATCTCTCTTACCAACACCTGCTTTTCCCAACTCATTCTTTCAACTAAATGTGTACTCATGCCACATAAAGTATCATTCAGGCCTGTGCTAATGTAATTCAGATACAACAAGAAATCATACCTACTTAAGGCATCAGTATCTTTGGCATTATATATGGAATGATTTTTATTTAAAATTTAGGACGAAGATTCATATATAATCTCTAGCTCATCTGAAAGACAACACAGCATTTAGCTATGTCATATAATCTTTTGATGTTGAATAAAGTTTGCAGTCCTGAGATATTTTGGTGCCTTTTATGGTCCATTTTCTATTATTGTGTAGAAAAAAACATGTTTATGATCAGAGCACCCAGGAAACTCATCGTCAAGAAACTTAACAGCGAGGAGTGGCACCTAAAGGTAAGATTTCCTACAAGGTTCCATTGTGAAGAACCTAATTTTAGTTGCTTACAACATTCTCAAACTTTTATTTTTCAGGATGCAATTCTGGACACGTGGTCTTAGCCCAAGAACACATTTTCAATTTTTTAAACCAAAAGTGGTTCAGCCTTTTGAAAAGGAGTACTTGTGGCACCTTAGAAACTAACCAATTTATTTGAGCATAAGTTTTCGTGAGCTACAGCTCACTTCATCGGATGCATATGTTCAAATAAATTGGTTAGTCTCTAAGGTGCCACAAGTACTCCTTTTCTTTTTGCGAATACAGACTAACACGGCTGTTACTCTGAGATCAGCCTTTTGCGTATGTAAAGAATGAAAAATTACAGTTCTGCCATTATTAATTAAAAAGTACCTATTTTTAACAGTTTTATTGCCTCGATGGTAGGAATAGACTAGGGACCGAATGGCTAGGCAGCAGTTCTGCAGAAAAGGACCTAGGGGTGACAGTGGACGAGAAGCTGGATATGAGACAGCAGTGTGCCCTTGTTGCCAAGAAGGCCAATGGCATTTTGGGATGTATAAGTAGGGGCATAGCGAGCAGATCGAGGGACGTGATCGTTCCCCTCTATTCGACATTGGTGAGGCCTCATCTGGAGTACTGTGTGCAGTTTTGGGCCCCACACTTCAAGAAGGATGTGGATAAATTGGAGAGAGTCCAGCGAAGGGCAACAAAAATGATTAGGGGTCTGGAACACATGAGTTATGAGGAGAGGCTGAGGGAGCTGGGATTGTTTAGCCTGCAGAAGAGAAGAATGAGGGGGGATTTGATAGCTGCTTTCAACTACCTGAAAGGGGGTTTCAAAGAGGATGGCTCTAGACTGTTCTCAATGGTAGCAGATGACAGAACGAGGAGTAATGGTCTCAAGTTGCAGTGGGGGAGGTTTAGATTGGATATTAGGAAAAACTTTTTCACTAAGAGGGTGGTGAAACACTGGAATGCGTTACCTAGGGAGGTGGTAGAATCTCCTTCCTTAGAGGTTTTTAAGGTCAGGCTTGACAAAGCCCTGGCTGGGATGATTTAACTGGGAATTGGTCCTGCTTCGAGCAGGGGGTTGGACTAGATGACCTTCTGGGGTCCCTTCCAACCCTGATATTCTATGATTCTATGATTCTAATTTAAAAAGTTTGGCCATTCCATAGTCCCTAATTCACAAAAGTGCATTTCAATATAGTGAAAATCCATTTGGATTTGTATAAGTTATGAGGTCACATATATCCTGGTTACAGTTACGTGATAATAGCTTTGGGTTTTTTATTATTATTTTTTACTGTTGGTTAGTAATAGTAGTATTAGTTTTACTAAATAGTAAAAGAATATCTTACAAGTGTCAGGTTTCAGAGCAACAGCCGTGTTAGTCTGTATTCGCAAAAAGAAAAGGAGGACTTGTGGCACCTTAGAGACTAACAAATTTATTTGGAGCATAAGCTTTCGTGAGCTACAGCTCACCTCATCGAATGCGTTCAGTGGAAGGTATTATTCAACATGAATAAAGGGTAATAGTATCTGGCCCTTACTGTGCAGGTACATGTAGAAAATGACCTGTGACTTGTGAACTATGCAGAATGAGTGGGGAGGAATGCCTTGCCTTATCTTATGCAATATGTAAAGGTGAGTATGTAATCTTTAGCCAGCTTCATCACTGCTGTGATCAGGTGCATTTTCACGGAAATCAATGTACTCATGGCTACATATACTAATGGTGAATCTGACTCTTATCTACATCAACACTTCATTCGTAATTAAAATTCTGCCACTTCAGATGTAAAAATGTGCCTCGCATTCTGCACAGACACTACATGACAATATTTTTTGAAAGGGAAATGAAGATGATAGGTAATTGAAACTTTACAAGAAATTTTACAAAGAATGGAATTAGCTGTTGGTATGTAGCCAGAGCAATACAGCTTACTCGTGATAAAAGTACCAGGGGCTATTTAAGTAAAAATAGTTGCACTCTATACCTAATTGCCCAACAAACATACAATGCAAGACACTGGTGAACCTCCCTGTCAACTATACAAGGAAGTAAATAGTTACAGTTATGTTCCTGCTTGTATAAAACATTCAAACTTCTATTTAATTTTTTAAAAATGAAAGAAAAAAACCCCCAAAACACTCTTCCTTTGTCTGAAAGATTTGATGAAACCTGTAATAATTCTTTGAAGACAGAATATAGCTAATCTTTCCTGTCTCCTAAGAATCATTTCAGATTGATAGGCCTTAAATTCCATGAATGGAATCCGCTCAATATTTCAGTTTGAATCAAGATGAACCAAAGTCTATCCCTGACAGTACTATTATTTTAGTCTACTTGCAGACTAAAGACATCCTTGCATTGACTGATATACAAGAAGGCTTAGCAAAATTATTTTTTGTTGAATTCTGAATAAAAACAGGAAAATCTATGGAAAGACGATCTCTATTAAATATACATCTTTTCCCTCCCCTTCATATTTAGATTGCCCTGATTGAAGTCCTGAAAATGAAAAGGGGTTGTTTTTCTGTGGTTTTGTATTGCTAAATCTGCTGGGATAAAGAAGAGCAGAGAATAATGTCCCCTGCTGTGCTAAAGCAATAAACACTGCAAAGGAATTAAAACAATAATTGAAAAACATAGAGAGCTATAATGAGTTTTTATTAGAGCAGCAATGAACTGTATGTTACTAAGGTTGCAAATTGCAGCAAAGACTCTCAGACCTTACATGCTTGCTGTCATTCACCCTGTCAGCTCATACTTCATTGTGACCCTGTGTGCACCCATTAGACTAAGGGGGGTCTTTAAAAATACAAAAGACAAATAAAAACAACTGCAGCTGGAAGCCTAGAAAATTGAAATTGTGTCTAGTAGGTGAGCCACCTATGATATTGGAATACAAAGAATAAGAACACTTCCATTCAGAGTCCTTGTGAATAAGAAGCTGCTTTGGGTGTATGTTTTGCACACCCATGTAAATCAAGCACAGAAAGGAAATGGTGAGCAACCCTAAAGAGACATTAAATGCTGCCAACTGGTAACTTTCCCTCATTCTGCAATCAGCTCCATGTGGGACATACCCCCTCTTCACCATGGAAATAGGTTGTAGGTTCAAGGCCTTTTAGCCATGTGTAACTTGTATATTATTTCTATTTCTCACCAGTCTGCTGCATATCTGACATTTTACAAGCAGTATAAAAGTGTAAGTGTGTGTGTGTGGATAGATAGATAGATAGATAGATAGATAGATAGATAGATAGATAGATAGATAGATAGATCCTGCTACACCTCACTCAGCTGGTGGAAGACAACTCCCTCATTCTGCATTAATTTCAAAGCAGTTTTTAAAGCATCTGTTCCTATGAAGAAAGATTGTGCTCTATGTTTCAATGAGACATTTAAAATCCCACATTTTGACAGCAGGAACAGGGTGGAATTCCTCTTCATCGAAAGATTTGGATGGCCTTGTGATAAATCGCCAAAGAAACATGACTTTAATCTGTGGAAGGCTTTCACTCTGCATGCAGTCACCAATTCAGCCAGCATTAAGCCTAAAGCACACCACCCAAAACAAAAAAGGCTTGTACACATAGGGATTATCTGTAAATTGTAATTTTAATAGTCACACTGAATAAAGGAATGAGCACTTCCCTGAACATTTTTTAAAATAACTCATGTCTAAAAATATCAGCTCTGTCTATGAAGGGCCCTGAAAAATTTGAGACTTTACCTTCATGCCCCAACATCTGCCTACACAGCTGTCTCCTCTTACTGTGCTACCAGCTGCACATCGCAGCTATAATGAGGTGGGTAGCTAGCATAGCAGGGTATGCACTGCGGATATGGCAAGCAACAGTAATATCTGCAACATTACTATTGCACAGTGATTCTGAACATACTGGAGTCCTCAGCAAAGAGTTTCAACAATAACATCATCACTTTGTCAATTCCTTCTTGGTCTTTTTAAAGTATTAGCAGTCATTTTCATTTGGAAGCTCAAAAGCCCAGCGTTATATTTCCTGTCCTGACCCTAGAATATATACTAAGGAAGTATACAAGTGTTCTGGCATTTGACGTAAAGTATATTCTTTGGAAAGAAAAGCCTCATTGAATTATATCACAGTGGTTTATGTGTGATGGCCTCAGAATTTTCTCTCAGAAATGTTATAGTCTCATTTTGATAACCTAAGATAACCTTTTTTGGAGGGAAAATAGAGACTCAGAGTCCTTGTTAGATTAAATTAGACACTGATTGTTTCACGCAAACTTTGAGTGTAATATTCATTGTTATTCATTGTTTTTGTTTCCTAGTTGTAAGCCTCAGCTTCTCCTTTTTTTATACTGTAACAAATTTTCACAGACAGTCAAACAAACATGACAATTCTACCTGATTTATCAGAATTACCTAATATACCCAATACTGGAAGTCGTAGCACTACAATAAGGTGAATGTGTAAGTCCTTAACATGTCATCTCACTGCCTATTACATTTTCATCTCAGAGTCAGCTCAATTTTGAGTGTTACAGTAAAGATCTAATAAAGACAAATTTAATGATATGATCTAAACAAACAAATGTTACACTTTTACTTTTGCTGTGTGCACACTGAAAAGTGTAGTACATTAATCTACACTTCATTTTCACAGGGGAAAATGTAGCTGCAAAACTGAAAATTTTCTGGCAATTTTGTGCCCCTTGAATTTCCTTTTTATGTAAAAATTTGGACAAAATAGCCACCTTTTGTCATCCATCAACATCCTTCCAATATTTAAACTTGGAACTTCAGAACTACCTTTTAACTGGATTGGGTCCTTTTTTTCATTAAGACTTTTCCAGAATCATTGCTGGGAAAGGAGGCACTTTATTTGAGAGTAAAAAATTAAGACACAATCACTAGTGTGGAGGGCTTTATGCAGACCATCCCCATCCACCACAGGTTGAATTTCATCTTATGTCAGTTGCAGTTCCATTCTGTCTTGTAATGAAAGAATATCTCCACCTGAATAAGTTCATGTAGGTCTAATTTCTGTAGGCAGACTGCAATAGGTTTTAAAATTTCTTGCAACCTTAAGGTGCAATGGAAAAATACTATTAAAGTAAGTGCAAATGTGTTTTTAATAAACTGGCTGAAAATCTCCCTATATGCATCATAAGCTCTTGTATTCCCACAAGGGCTTATTAGATCCAGATAAGATGTTTTAGAAAATTCTCATCACCTAACTACTTTAAGCTGTATTAATCATTTTAAATTCCAACCAAATCATGAGCAAAAAATCTGCTCCTGTCTAATGACTAATAATGCTTTCCCTTCCTAGCTAAATTTCTTGGGCTAAAGTTTTACAAACATTTAATGGGAGATGTGCACAGAAAATCCATTAAACGAATAAAGGTTGTGTGTGTGTGCCCATTTCCTGAGCAATATGTGGTGTGGAAATCCATCACCTCTACTGCTTAGCATTTTCTTTTGAATTATCAGGTTTTAAAAAATATATTTCAAAGGAGACTGATAAGTCTTTTTTATAGTTTTGCTCTTTTTACATCCCACTATTTGTAATATCATAAAAAATTAAAAATGAAATTTGTGTCCTTGCAAATCATCCCTAACCTTTCCCTAGTCAGGCATCAGACTGAGATATGGCATAGATGACACTCATTAACAACCCCCTCCTAGCCATAGTCCAAGGGCCAAACATCCTTATTATTCTGCTGGAACTCTCCACAACATGTGCTACACAGTGTTTCAGGATCATGAAATGCACCTGTTCTGCCTTACAGATTTATCAGGGGTAAGCAGCAGTCTATTTTGGTGATTCCAATCCTCTCTTAGACCAAGCCCTGAGTTCTCTGATCAGAAACTGCAACACTTCCTTCAGAAACTTCACCTATAGATACCTACAAGCATAGGCGTTGACTCCGGGGGTGCTCCAGGGCTAGAGCACCCACAGAAAAAAAATAGTGGGTGCTTTGCACCCATCGGCAGCCAAGGTCTCCCTTTCCCCCCAGCACCTCTAGCCCACTGGCAGCCCCGCTGATCTACTCCTCTCCCTCCCTCCCAGCGATCAGCTGTTCTGCAGCATGCAGGAGGCGCTGGGAAAGAGGGAGAGGAGCAGGAACAGGGTGTGCTATGGGGAGGAAGCTGAAAGAGGTGAGGAAAAGGCAGGGCAGGGGTGGAGGCTTGGGGGAAGGGGTGAAGTGGGGGCTAGGTTGGGGGCAGAGTCGGGGCAGGAAGAGGCAGGGTGGAGGTGGGGACAGTGCCAGAGCAGGGGCAGGGCCTGGGGTAGAGAGGGGGCCAAGCACCCCCCAAGTAGAGAGGAAGTCAGCCCCTGTGCTCACAAGGCTCTGTGCTCTCCCCTGTTGTATTCAATATTTATATCCAACTGCTAGTGGACATCAGACTACACTATGGGCTTAAATGCTAGCATTATGCAGGTGACACCTCATAACACATTTCCTTCACACTAAATACCCTCGGTACCATATCCAGCTTTCTCAGAGCCTGAATGAAATCAGCAGCTAGATGAAGGCAGCTGGTTGAAGTTAAGCCTAGATAATAAGAGGCTGGAAAACAAAAAGAATCTGAAGAATCGACCCAGGATTAGCGATAAAGACACTAAACAGGGACTCAAGAATTCTTGGTTCAGTTTCAGGTTCTATTTCATGTGTGACCTTGGGCAAACCACATAATCACTCTCTCTCAGTTCCACCTCCCTAAAATGAGGATAGCAATACTTCTCTATAGAGCTGGGTGGCATTTTATGGACTAAATCTAAATTGCCAAAAAATGTGGTTTCGACCAACCAAAACCTCATTCATTTGACACAAATTCAGCAAATAGATTGGAGCCAATTTTTTGGGGGGGGATCTAGCCTTAGGCAGAGACTTAGGCACCATTCACAAAAGGACAGGAGAAGGAGCCTTTATGCCATTTAGAACATTTAGCCCAATGGTTAGGGCACTCACCTTGGATGGAGAAAACCCAGGTTCCAATCCCTGCTCTGGAATAGAGACTTGACTCCGGGTCTCCCCCATCCCAGTGAGTGCCCTAACCATCGGCTATTGAGTCTTCTGGGATAGATGTCTCAACCGCTCCTGTTGAAGCTGTTCCACTTTGTATAAATATTTAATTAGTCATTGGAGCAAGGATTCAAACTTGGTTCTCTCCCTCTTCCATAGCCTCATGTGAGTGCTCTAACCAGTAGTCAATCAATCATTCCCACTCTCAATGCATATTCATGTACTTTATACAAAGTAGAACAGCTTCACAGGGAAAGACTGACAGAGAACACTGGGTCAAAGGTTTTATGGGGGGCTCCATCACCACTTCCTCCTCTGACCCTTTTGTGAATCTAGCGCTTGATTTCCTTTGCTTTTTAATTTTTTACAAATGCCCCAAAACAAAAACAAAGTGTTTCATTTTGGGTTAAGCAAAAAACATTTCGCTCAACCCAAAATGAATTTGTTGCCTTTTTAGATTGGCCAAAAATTCTGGGGAAAAAAGCTGGGTTTGATTCAAGTCAATTCCAGCCCCCCTCCTCCCCCCAGCCCTCATTTCTTGACTTTTTTGAACTCTCAATGAACTGAAAATTGTCCCAGCTCTACTTCCATACCTCACAGGGGTGTTGTAAGAATACATTCATGAATGTTTGTGAGGCACTCACATATTATGCTGATGGGCACCATTTAAACAGATTAAAATACATGGAGAATTAATGGATACATAAACTATATATCATCACCGTCATTGTGAAAATGGACTTTAATCTTCAGGTCCTTCTGAATTCCTCACTAATACTGGACACACAAAAAGCAACAGCTGCACAAACAGCTTGATCCACCCTTCCTGACCAGAAAACAGTGCTCCATCCAATAGATTCAAATTATCTATGTCAGGAGCCAGATTAATAGAAGGGTGGAAGAAAGTTTTCTCAGCAATTAACCAAGCACTCTGGAACTCCCGCTTCCCAAGATCTGAGTGACCACTCGCTAACCTCACCAGCTGGGATAGTCAAAGAAGCCTAAGGTAGTTAGGTATCCAAATCCAAGTGGAATATAATAGTAGTTTGGTATCTAACTCCCTTCAGATCCTTTGAAAATCCCAGCCACCATCTTCAGGGTGAAATGTAGCTTCAAGTACATAGTTTTTCCACACATGTACTTTGTATATCAGCATGAATGACTTTAGTGTAAATCATCTATGTAATAAGCCAATTAAAGTCAAAGGAATCACACTAACTATATACTTGGCCTGATGTCTCTTAAATAATTTGTTTCAGATCCAACAAATTATACTTTAAAAATAAAAATATTGTTGTAGAATTAACTAGTGTTTTATTTATGTATAGTAATTTTTTGTGATGGACACAAGGAAGAAAGGAGAGCAGCAGAATATGGACCCTGGACTTCAGAAAAGCAGACTTTGACTCCCTCAGGGAACTGATGGGCAGGATCCCCTGGGAGAATAACGTAAGGGGGAAAGGAGTCCAGGAGAGCTGGCTGTATTTTAAAGAATTCTTATTGAGGTTACAGGAACAAACCATCCCGATGTGTAGAAAGAATAGTAAATATGGCAGGCGACCAGCTTGGCTTAACAGTGAAATCCTTGCTGATCTTAAACACAAAAAAGAAGTTTACAAGAAGTGGAAGATTGGACAAATGACCAAGGAGGAGGAGTATACAAATATTGCTCAGGCATGCAGGAGTGAAATCAGGAAGGCCAAATCACACTTGGAGTTGCAGCTAGCAAGGGATGTTAAGAGTAATAAGAAGGGTTTCTACAGGTATGTTAGCAACAAGAAGAAGGTCAAGGAAACAGGGAGCCCCTTACTGAATGAGGGAGGCAACCTAGTGACAGAGGATGTGGAAAAAGCTAATGTACTCAATGCCTTTTTTGCCTATGTCTTCACAAAGAAGGTCAGCTCCCAGACTACTGCACTGGGAAGCACAGCATGGGGAGGAGGAGACCAGCTCTCTGTGGAGAAAGAAGTGGTTTGGGACTATTTAGACGAGCTAGATGAGCACAAGCCCATGGGGCCGGATGTGCTGCATCTGAGGGTGCTAAAGGAGTTGGAGGATGTGATTGCAAAGCCATTGGCCATTATCTTTGAAAACTCATGGCTACTGGGGAAGGTCCTAGATGACTGGAAAAAGGCTAATGTAGTGCCCGTCTTTAAAAAAGGGAAGGAGGAGGATCCTGGGAACTACAGGCCAGTCAGCCTCACCTCAGTCCCTGGAAAAATCATGGAGCAGGTCCTCAAGGAATCAATTTTGAAGCACTTAGAGGACAGGAAAGTGATCAGGAAAAGTCAGCATGGATTCACCAAGGGCAAGTCATGCCTGACTAAACTAATTGCCTTCTATGACGAGATAACTGGCTCTGTGGATGAGGGGAAAGCAGTGGGTGTTTTGTTCCTTGACTTTAGCAAAGCTTTTGACACGGTCTCCCACAGTATTCTTGCCAGCAAGTTAAAGAAGTATGGACTGGATGAATGGACTATAAGGTGGGTAGAAAGTTGGCTAGATTGTCGGGCTCAACAGGTAGTGATCAATGGCTCCATGTCTAGTTGGCAGCCGGTATCAAGCAGAGTGCCCCAAGGGTCGGTCCTGGGGCCGGTTTCGTTCAATATCTTCATTAATGATCTGGAGGATGGCATGGATTGCACCCTCACCAAGTTTGCAGATGACACTAAACTGGGAGGACTGGTAGATACGTTGGAGAATAGGGATAGGATACAGAGGGACCTAGACAAATTAGAAGATTGGGCCAAAAGAAATCTGATGAGGTTCAACAAGGACAAGTGCAGAGTCCTGCACATAGGACGGAAGAATCCCATGCACGGCTACAGACTAGGGACTGAATGGCTAGGCAGCAGTTCTGCAGAAAAGGACCTAGGGGTTACAGTGGACGAGAAGCTGGATATGAGTCAACAGTGTGCCCTTGTTGCCAAGAAGGCCAATGGCATTTTGGGATGTATAGGTAGGGGCATTGCCAGCAGATCGAGGGACGTGATCGTTCCCCTCTATTCAGCATTGGTGAGGCCTCATCTGGAGAACTGTGTCCAGTTTGGGGCCCCACACTACAAGAAGGATGTGGAAAAATTGGAAAGAGTCCAGCGACGGGCAACACAAAAGATTAGGGGCTTGGAGCACATGACTTATGAGGAGAGGCTGAGGGGACTGGGATTATTTAGTCTGCAGAAGAAAAGAATGAGGTGGGATTTGATAGCCGCGTTCAACTACCTGAAAGGGGGTTCCAAAGAGGATGGCTCTAGACTGTTCTCAGTGGTACCAGATGACAGAACAAAGAGTAAAGGTCTCAAGTTGCAGTGGGGGAGGTTTAGGTTGGCTATTAGGAAAAACTTTTTCACTAGGAGGGTGGTGAAGCACTCGAATTTGTTACCTAGGGAGGTGGTGGAATCTCCTTCCTTAGAGGTTTTTAAGGTCAGGCTTGACAAAGCCCTGGCTGGGATGATTTAGTTGCGGATTGGTCCTGCTTTTAGTTGGGGATTGGACCTGGGGGGTGGACTAGATGACCTCCTGAGCTCCCTTCCATCCCTGATATTCTATGATTCTATGAGTGCTAAGTTTAAAATCAAATGGACAGACACTGCACTTGGGATCTGCATATGGAGAAGACTCTAAATGTGCAGATCTCCCCTTTACTATCTAGGAATGGAAGTCAGCTCCCTCAGCAGCTTGGGCACCCTGGATGGCACAGAGGTCCTCTTCAGGTCCAGAGATGAGGAGAAGCCTTGCCATGTGTAGAGAGTAGGCAGGTTACTCACTGTTCCCTCTGAAAAACCAGGGAGAAAATAATACTGTCAAAAACTGTATTAAGGTTTTATCAGAGCTGCCTCTGCATGAGAGAACTGTCTTTGAAAAGGAGCACTGCCAAGTCTCTGATACTGTGGCTCCAGTGGAGTAAGGAAATAGAAACAGAGCTCCTAAAGCCATCATGGAGGCCCAGGATCTCATGGTGGAGGACCTTATAACCTTGGTAGATTCTCGGGATCTTCACCAATCTCAGGAAAGCAACAGGGTTTATGGGTTGAACCCCCAGATTCTTTCACTAGGGAAGGGAGGAAATATTGGAAGAATCCAAAAGAAACGCCATGAGGGGAATCATGTGGAGCTTTTCAGCACTTTCACCTGTCTTTCTATGTAGGGGTAGAGTGTGGTGCACAGTTGTATTTAGACATGGGAAGAATCGCTCCATCAGATTATAACAATTGTAAGAGAGGTAATATTTTGAACATAAAACTCTTCATAGCATTAGGGATAAGCAAAGCTCAAAAAGTTTCTGGTTCAGGATTGGATAAGCCTCTAAAAATTCATGCGTATCTGAACCTTCTGAAAAACCCAAAATGATATTTCTCGTTCCACATAAAACTCTTTTCATTGACCCCCTCTTACCTGGTTGTAGGTTTAACAGAGCGGAAAACCAGCTATCTACTTCCTCCTACTTCAGCTTTGGTCTCTCCTTTAGAGGGCAAACTAGGTAGTATGTTCTCTTTACTTCAGGGACCAGCCAGCCTTTTCCCACCTATAATTCCCCTTCTTTTTGCACTGTCTGACCCTCTTCCCTTATGCAATCTTCACTCAGCCTACTCACTCAATGCATCTTCATAAAATAAATCAGTGTCTCCCTTCTCACATCTGACCCTGCCATGCTTCATCAACAGAATCTGGTCACACTATTTGCCCTTTAAACTTTTATATACTTGGGGATTAGTAGACAGTTGGGCTAATCTGAAATGAACAAATCACTGGTCTGAGACAGAAATTTAGAGGTGCAGAAGGAGACCCTTATACAAACATTTCAGAACTTTAAAAAAGGTTTAGTTCAAACTTCAGACAAGGATTCAGGCAAGGGTCGGAAAAGTTTCTTATTTTATTCAAAACAGTCCCGAAATCCTTAGCAAGTGATCTAATCTTGCACTTACCGGAGATAGAGGAACATTTGCCATTGACATCAATGGATGTACAATACAAGCAAAAGTCTGTGACATAAAAGGTTTTCAAAAGAGCATGGAAGCCACACATACATGGGAATGACAATTCTGGAAAAGCTTTCTGTAGACAAGGGTATGTTTCTCCACTCTTTTACACCAGTTTTATACTGGTATGACTCTAATGATGTCAGTGGAAACCCATTGCTATAAGACTGGCATAACTGAATGGTGAATCAGACGTTGAAACATCCTTTCAATATTTTTGTAGTGTCAGTTCTTAAAATTAACTTACGAGGAAAAAGCATTGTATGATCTGGTTTTGTTTCCACAAAGATGTTACATTCCTACTCTGCAAAACTTTACAATCTTTATAGTAACTAAGATTGCAAAAATGATCAGCCTATTTGCTTCTTTATCTTTCCTGGGATATTCACAGAATGTGAGAGAGGTGCCGCTGGAACCAAGCAAGCTTTCCAGCGTCACAACTGCTGGCTGGAACCCTCTAATACTTCTGTTGCAAAAAAGGTTTTCAAAGTTTCAAAGTTTGAATTCCATTTTTAAAATCCTACTCTTAAGAATATAAGCTATACTGATAAGGATCAAGGCATTCATCTTCATTTCTAGTGAGCACCACAACTCAATTAATCAGTCCACGTTGCTTTGCCACTCGTGAATCATGTCAGCACTCTGCTCTTAATCCATGCCTATCTCTCTCTTTTCTCTCTCTGTTTATATGTATATTTATTGTCTTTTTCCTTTTCTAAAAGGCACAAACAACCTGTCAGAAATATTCAAGCATATGCAAAATGCTAACTAGACAGACAAAAATAATCTTTGTTCTTTTCTCCATGTGCTCTGTGGGAGTTTTGTCTTGTTTATATGATTGATCAGTTTGCATTTTACTTCAGCAAAATAATTTTTCAAAACACATACATTAAGTATAAAGGCAGAAGAGAAATATTTGAGCCAGACCTTAGTTTGGACAATACAGAGGTAATGTAGAGTAGAGGATGAATTGTGATGTTTAACAGATTGTAAAACATCCCACAAAGTAACACCAGACTGCTTTTTGCAAACACCATTTTTCACTATCATCTATATTGCTGGATTGTGTGTTAAAATAAATTCTCCAGGACAAATTGCAAGATTTCTAATACCAATTCTTCCTCCTGTGACCAATGTATTTTAGTTTAGGTTTTCTTGGGCTTGGATGATACATGAAACATCAAAAAATTGGCAGAATAAGCTAAAAGCTGTAATTAATACATCTAGGTGCCCCCAGAGAAGGTCACATTTCTTTTGATCATTCTTTGGTATACTAGAATGAGAGAGGTATACCAGCACTTCTCATGTATTCTTCTTTCTCATTTTTCCAGTCTCCATAGGACTTGAAGAATATATGGAAGATATCTTCCTACAATATAATTATCTGAGTAAAGTCATGCTCTCTTTTGTTAGCACTGAAGGTGAAAGAGGAAGGCATGTGGTGTATTTCTTTGTTAGAAACTAATCCCTTGGCAGTCTAAAATTGTTTACTAATTGTTAGTGACTGGTTTTTATAGGCTTCCCTTCACTTTGTTCTTCTTTTGATACTGTAAACTCTACATCCTGCATTCCTTGTACACCAAGAACTTCAACAGAAGCAAGTGGAAATTTTGGGTGTGTAAGGAATGCTGGATCAAGCACAATATGAATACTGAATATTCCTAACCTGTAACCATTCTTTTCTGGAGCACTCTACCACAAACCAACTGCACAAAATATGTGTTTCCTCTATAACAATTTGCTTTCTCATAGCCTCAGCAGTTGTTATACATACATAGTAATTTAATGAGTCTACTTTGTTTTGATTATGGCAAAATTAATTCTTTGGTGAAATTTCACAAAATTCAAGGATGCAAAATTGTGTGAATCAAAATTGCAGAAAGTTTCACTAACATGTTAAAATTTTCTGCACATTTGCAAAGCTTAAGTGCACATCATTCTCAGTGTAATGTTTAGCCCTTGTGATCATTCATGTATTCTAACAAATAACAGTCACCACTGCATATTCCTTTGCTGCTAGAGGATGGGAAGAGAATCTTTCATTCCTAAAACATCTATGATTCTACAAGCTGGACCCTGAGCTGGTTTAAACTAGTATAGTTCCACTGAAGACCATCTTTAACATGTATTAAAATGAAAACAAATTAGATAAAGAAAAGTGGTGCATAGCAACAATGCAGGACACTGCTTCCGCTATGGTACTTATGCTTTAACCAGCATTTGCTGAATGGAACTCTCAGTCTTTTCTCACCAAGAGTTCTTTTGAAAAGTCCATACAAGTAACTCTCAGTACCAATAGTAATCGACACAGTAGGAGTCACTGTCTTTAATGTTCACATCTTTTTTCTGAATCATACTATTGCTTATAACTGCTGTTTATCTAAAAGTTTAAAAGGGGGAACCTAGAAATCTTTGTCAGCACTCAGCCTACTCTAGCCTCTGATTCTGAGTGACCTTCGGTATGTCACTTGACCTATGGGTGCCTCAATCAATCCAGCGGGAAGGCAGAATAAAAGAAGAATCCCTTTGAAAACCAGATGTTGCATCAGTGCTGAGTTTTCCTGGATAAATACGTCTAAAATTAAAAGAAAGCCAGAACTCTACTATGACCTTTTAGAACGCTTAATGTCAAGGGCCTTTGTGACTGAAACCAAGTGTCTATATAGAACTGCAATTTAAAAAAAGGAAAAAACAGATTGCACCGGCTCACACACAGATACAGAGGTTGGGGTTGGGTTTTTGTTTATGCCTCACTCCTTGTCCAAATGGCACCTTTTTGTTCTTTTGCACGATTTCCACGAACAATTTATTTAGCAGCTTTCATCCTGAAGTATCTCAAATCATTAAAAAAAAAGTAAAAAACCCCTAACATACAGACTATACACAGTGGGCCAAAATCTGTATTTTGTTGATGTCACTGTATGATGTAAGTGACACATTGGACATACATAGGTTAAAATATGGGATAACACGGGTGAGAGAGAGGTGTGCAACAGGGAATTTCACCAATAGGGAATTCAGGGTGTGTACAAGACTAGTGTACCTTACATGATGAGGTCCCCTAATTTATTTTACACCCTCACATGAACTCCCACCCTCTCAGCATGTATGTTTATGCATGGTGTTGGTCTGGACCACAGTGGTGGGAAGCGAGATAGTGTACTCTGAGGCTCAAATCATTGGCAATCTCACGTCCACCAGGGGGCTCCCACGTGGTTGAATCTGCCCCCAAAATGGGCAGGGAGGTATAGTCCAGGTGGGACATACATTGATTCAGCACCTCCCTTGAGCAGACTTTGCAGTGGGGTTCCTATGAATTCCTGATGGGACTTCAAAAGTGCTTTCCCATTGGGGACCACGGAGGGGAGGGTCATGGGGTTACCATCACCTGCTCTTCTTGAGATTGTTTCCCCCATTCTGTTGCAGTTCCTTCGTTGGAGGTGCCCACAGTGGTCAACTGGGCCTCTTTTGTTCACTTGCTATGGTGACAATTCCACCACTACCACTCACAATCATTTTCTGACCAAATTACACCCACATTCACCACCATTAGTGACCTTTGAATTTGGTCCAAATTCTTCTATAGGCATTGCGCCTTCAAAGTATTCTGCTCACTATCCCATCAACCACTGCCGAAATGCCTTTCAGCCAAAATGAAACACTGTTTAACAGGGCACAGCAACACCATACCATCATTCCAAAATGTTCCAGAGACCACTATCATTCTGACCAGAACGTAGGAAGAAAAGGAAGTGAGAAGGAAGTGAAAGGTTTCAAGTTTCCATAGCAAAAATAAAATTCCAAGGCCTTTATTGACTTCATGTGATTTTAGCTTTTTTGTTTCTGTTTTTAAATCCTTGCAAATTAACTTCTACTTTATGCCACCATAATATTGTATCTTCATCTTATAGTTTGGCTTTGGATGGGGAAATAGGGGCAGC
This sequence comes from Lepidochelys kempii, assembly GCF_965140285.1. Lineage (NCBI taxonomy): Eukaryota > Metazoa > Chordata > Testudines > Cheloniidae > Lepidochelys > Lepidochelys kempii. The sequence continues at coordinate 99,454,119 of NC_136387.1, read as the reverse complement.
TGAACAGACACAATGAAAAGTAATCAATGAAGGACCTATATCTTCTAATGAGATAAGAATTTCAAGGAGAACATGAGGGAGGAGTTGTTTTGTTCCCCAAGACACACAATCACTTAGGGACAATCCTTGTCCTTCTTCCTCTGTGGCTGTGAATCTTCTCAGATGCAATGGACTGGCTGCTGTTCCACTTCATGAGAGGAACAGGATTGGCAAGCCCTTGGAGGAACAGTGTATAGCTCCAGAGGGATTCCCAATGACTTGCTGAATGGGATGGGAGGGAGTTGAGAGAGACTAAGGCCTGTGGATCCACTACGGCATAGCCCACTGGCCTTTGCCCACCCCTTTCTCCAACGGGGTGGGTGTGCAGAACCTTGGAAACTACCATGAGCTCAGGCCTTGGAGAAGGATTCCTTCTGACAGCACAGAACCCAGTCACTGGAAAACCAATGTCACCTTCTGCAATTCTTCAGAAAAGTGAGTGACTTCTAGAACTGTCCATGGGCCAAAGAGAATATTCATCACAACGTCACTGTTCACACTGCTCTAGCTAAGGGTCTAAATGCACCTTTCTATCATACAAAAATATTTTCAAGTCTTTATCACTTGATAGTTTAAAAAAATTGCTCCAGGCTGAAATTTCTCATAAAAAGGTCTAAGCCCAAACCCAAATATTTTAAAACCAAATTTAAAAACAAAACTCCTGGAGTCAGTTTTCCCATTGATATACCTGGCAGTCTCCCCTCCCAGTTAGGAACAGATCCCCAATCTCCTGGCTCCTACAAGACCATCTTTTCCCTCTTTGCTGACTGAGCAAATAACAGGAACAAATTATTTTTTCTCTATAGTTACAGTAAATTGCACCCCTAATGGATTCTAAAAACTGACTGGCTTCTAAATCTCTCCCACCCTGGACTTGTCACTTCTACCTCTAAGGTAGCAAGGAACTCAATATTCCCTTGTAACCTCCCATAATTCTTTCCACCCAAGATAAAAAATTCTTAGTTCTGTCTATGATTCTATGTTCCCCAATGACGATGCTAAATTTCAAATCCCATGCTGGAACTGTTTCCTTAAGGATACCACACTGTCCTAACCTCCTTCCTACAGTCCTAATTTATTTGTAAGTTAACAGCTTCTCCTACAGATTCCCCTTAACACCTCATTTCTGTAAAATAGATTCTTTATTATGTCTCTGACAGACTGTTTTCTTTATTTTCTGTTTCTGATTCTGATGTTGCCATGGTACTGTGGTAAATATCAGATATCAGCTCTACAGTGGTACCACTAACTAAAGTGGGCAGATCATAAAGAGTAGGCAGTGTTTCTTCTTCTGTACCCTTTCCTTGCTAAAATGGAAAGTGCTCTGCCTCAGTTGTTGTTGCATGATATTTTCCTGTAGAGATACTTCTGTCTCATGGAAAATCTTGCTTCTAAAGAAAAATTGTCAGGTATGTTTGTAGAGCATGATCCTTAAAGTCAATGGGAGTTTTACATAAATACAGACTGCCAAATCTGGCTGCATACATTTTAAGTAGATATTTTCCTTCCTACACTCTTCATTACTAAAAATATTTGCCTGAAAGCATGTCTTTTTCCAAAGCATTTATTTACCACCTGAAATTAGTCCATAGCCTGGGACATGATCATTTCCACAGTGATCTAATATTGATTTCAAATAACAACTTCCAGTATGAACCAGTTCACATTTAGGGAGAGGGCAACAGTGCAGATTTTAATCTCTGGATCGGAATACATCCCCATAGTTTGGTTAGAGATCAAAATGAAGACTAGAAGACACGTATTCTCTGGCTCCAGTTTAGATGAGGCTGAAATATTGCAAGAAAAATTACTTTTGTGAGATTTTGGTCCAAGATGGGAGAGATCTCAGAAGACCAATAGATTTTGCAAAATTTCCATCATGCTAGACTGTATCTAAATCAGGCCTGAACTATTGAACACTATTCCTCAGACCAGCTCTACTTACAAACTGAGTATTATTCTGTATTAGGGAATAAACCAAACACACGATCTCTTAAACAAAAATGATGTTTCTATGCAAATATTCTTAGAGCTGGTCTTCACTATCGCGGTAAATTGATTTAACTTACGCAACTTCAGTTACGTGAATAATGTAACTGAAGTCGACGTAGTTAGATCCACTTACTGCGGTGGCTACACTGTGCTGTGTCGATGGGAGAGCGTCTTCCATCGACTTCCCTTACACTCCTCAGGGAGATGGAGTACACAAATCGATGGGAGAGTGCTTTCCCATCAATTTAGCATGTCTTCACCAGACCTGCTAAATCAACACTCGCTGCATCTATTTCAGCAGTGCCGATCTACCAGTAAGTGTAGACATGCCCTTAGTGATAAAGAATATAAGAGACAAAGAAGTTACTTAAGAATTATTTCTAAATACTCTTTTAGTTGTTGCGCAAAATATCAGCAGTAGCGCACATACAAACACACACACACACACACAAAGGAGAGGGAGAGAGATGTCTTATAGGTTACCACTGAGCAAGGCAGTCTGTCTTACTTGTGCATTTCCTGAATTAGCTCTAGGTATTAGAGTAGAGATCCCAAAGCATTCACCTTTAAATGCACAACCCTATTCTGGGGCACCATATTCTGAAATAGGTGTCTCAGTACAACTTGGAAACAGTGGTGGTTGTTCCAGCACGGGGGGCGGGAAACCAAAAAACAGCATCTCCTTATAATTCTTTTCACCACAGCTGTAACTACCTCCAATTCACTTTTCCACTAGCTAAAGTGATCCACCAAGCAGAAATTACACCAAGGACAGCCATTTACTGAAAACGGAGCACCAGGATTGGGCAAATAGTTCTGATTGGGCTGTTCTTAAAAATTATTCACAGACTTTCTGCTGACATAATTACAATGAAACCTTTAAATTTAAACAGCTTGCAAATGAAGCTTATCAATAGGGCAGCAGCATGGACTAACTGTATTCTTGTCAGCAGGTTTCGAAGTACTCAGTGGGCCTTTTGTTATAGTAGAGCTATCCAAAGGGTTTAGACAAAAAAATAGCCAGAAAGTGCAGGGACTTAGAGCAGTAAATCAGGGTTTAACTGTTGTTTATGGTGACTTTGTTGTATGGTGCAATCTTTGTTTAGTACTTTGAGTGAAACGTTTATATATTTTTAATTATATAAGTCAGTCTGCATCCATCCAAAGAAAAAAATTCTGAGTTTTAACCTACTATTTCTTTAGCAGTGGGATCCCACATGATTGACAATGCAATTACCAGTGCAAAGTTCCTGATATGCCAAGCAACGTTTAAAATAGAATGTCGGTATTTTTGATGTACAGGAATTGTAGGTTTTGTAACTAACTGTTTTTTTCTGTAGATTAAAGCATCTGCACAGGTTAAAGAAAAATTCCATTAAACCCCCTGTCTCTGGGGAGGTGGGAGTCAGTATAAATAAGAAAAACATTTTCCCACCTTGTTGCAATGTCTTGTCAAATGAATGCTTTCCAATGCTTTCAGACTGCATTCTTAGTTCTGTAAACCTGCATGAATTTAAAAGACCTTTTTCTTTTGGAATAACATGAACCATTCTCTTTCAAAGGATACTGTCATAGCTCATAGGCCTAAACTTGGATGTTCAGTACCAACTGTGTTGTCATTTGTGGGCATGTGACAGTAGTGTACAAATTGCTCCCTTCCTCCCCTCTACCACTACATTCCCCATTTAAACCTGTAAACTAGTAAATTATTGACATTTACAAGATTCCAGCTCTCTCTCTCTCTCTCTCTATATATATATATATACATATCTTCTGCTCACCTGTGATCCTAGGAAAATGCACTGCCCTGGGTTTATTGTAAGGGGACCTACTTGACTGTTTTAATTTCAAGCGTCTTGGGACCTATCCCCAATGTATCCATTGTACTGATACGTTGTGTCTGTCTGTAAACTCTCCCTGTATCTCTCTCTCTGTCCTTGCATTGTGGGTTCCTTGGTGCAAGGATCTTTCCCTCTTGTCTGTGTGGAAACCACCTAAAGCATTGTGGGCATTGCCAAAACCAATAAATAAATGTCTAATCTTGCAGCTCTTGTTTTAGGGAATAAATAGATGTTTAGGGATTAGAAGTAACTTTTACAGTTAGTAAAGTGTTTGCCAAAGCACTGAATGGGATCTGGATTGAATTCTAAATGCTATCTTAATCTAACATAGTCCATGAGTTCTTGAAACATAACCCAATTCAACATGCAGTCTTATCCCAAGTCCAAACCTTTTAAGGTTCACTCATTAATACTAATCACCTTCAACATTTACAGATAAAGGGGGTCTCAATCCAGCAAAGCACTTAAGCAATATGTAACTTTAAGCACATGACCAGTCCTACTGAAGTCAATGCAACAACTCAGGAGATTCTAGTTATACATGTACTTAAATATTTTGCTAGACTGGGGCTATAACAGAATCAAAATCTGTCCTTATTTATTTCTGTGAAATAATAACTCATTGCACATGGGCTGCACACACATAACAGAATAAAAATTAAAAATAAGAGCTGTCATCTTGTCTAGTCCATTGACAATATAGGCTTTCTCCCCACGTAAGAGTTTGTAGTGTTTTGTCTAATCCAGTTTTAAATAATCCATGTAATTAAATTTCCAGCACTCACTTGGCAAGACTATTCAGTATAACAGATCTCAGGCAAAATTTTTTCTTCAAGTATTTACATTATGCAAGAAAATCCAGTGTGGAATTACTGGGACTATCACAGATGAAATGGTTTGTTTATGTATTATTCCAAAGGAACAGGCAAATTGAGGGAGTCCTTAATGTTAGTGAACTCTCTCCACATGCCTCAGCTGTAGGTGATGTTAGTCCTTCTTTGCATTTCTCACTTAGCTGAATTAAATTCTAGTTTCACTCTCTTTAAAAGCACATATTAAAGACTATGTTTCTGTTTTGATACAGAATCTTAAAGTAGAATCCATTGCCATAGACGCAAGCATGTCCCACGGGATAGATAGCCAAACTCACAATAGGCCAGTGCTCTGATTGGTCTCTTTATTTCCCTTAGGGAAGCTGGGGCTGCATTTCTGTTTGCTTCTTTGTTTGTTGGTTTATTTAATTTCTCTTTCTCTCACCTCACCTGTCAAGGTTCCTCCCCCACTCTGAACTCTAGGGTACAGATGTGGGGACCTGCATGAAAAACCTCCTAAGCTTATCTTTACCAGCTTAGGTCAAAACTTCCCCAAGGTACAAAATATTCCACCCGTTGTCCTTGGACTGGCCGCTACCACCACCAAACTAATACTGGTTACTGGGGAAGAGCTGTTTGGACGCATCTTTCCCCCCAAAATACTTCCCAAAACCTTGCACCCCACTTCCTGGACAAGGTTTGGTAAAAAGCCTCACCAATTTGCCTAGGTGACTACAGACCCAGACCCTTGGATCTTAAGAACAATGAACAATCCTCCCAACACTTGCACCCCTCCCCTTTCCTGGGAAGTGTTGGATAAAAAGCCTCACCAATTTGCATAGGTGACCACAGACCCAAACCCTTGGATCTGAGAACAATGAAAAAGCATTCAGTTTCTTACAAGAAGACTTTTAATAAAAATAGAAGTAAATAGAAATAAAGAAATCCCCCCTGTAAAATCAGGATGGTAGATATCTTACAGGGTAATTAGATTAAAAAACATAGAGAACCCCTCTAGGCAAAACCTTAATTTACAAAAAAGATATACAGACAGAAATAGTTATTCTATTCAGCACAATCCTTTTCTCAGCCATTTAAAGAAATCATAATCTAACACATACCTAGCTAGATTACTTACTAAAAGTTCTAAGACTCCATTCCTGGTCTATCCCCGGCAGAAAACCAGCATATAGACAGACACACAGACCCTTTGTTTCTCTCCCTCCTCCCAGCTTTTGAAAGTATCTTGTCTCCTCATTGGTCATTTTGGTCAGGTGCCAGCGACGTTACCTTTAGCTTCTTAACCCTTTACAGGTGAGAGGAGCTTTCCCCTGGCCAGGAGGGATTTCAAAGGGGTTTACCCTTCCCTTTATATTTATGACATCACCCCTCTCCTGCACTACTACTCTGTCTCTCGCCATCTTTTCTTTCCTCTCGCTTGAAGAGGTGAGTATTACACTTCGCTTTTAGGGCAGTGAGATTTGTCATCTGTCTAATCCTCTGCAGTACTGAGTTCCAAACTATAGGCCCTGATGAAAAGAAGTCCCCTCTCCTGCTCTTATCAGCTTCAGTCTTGATGTCAAGAGATTGATAGTTGCTGAGAACAGAGCTGTTGCTAGTAAAGGAAGTCATTACTGTGAATAGAGGAGCTCACTCTGTTACCTTGGGCCACGTTGCATGGACAGCCATTCAGACTCACACCAAGTTTGTTCTTTAAGATTAACATTGGAATTGCCCCAGTATTTTCTGAGGAGTCAACAGAGTGAATGGAGCTCTGGGTGAGAGGCTCTCAGCACCTGGTGTTGCTGAGGTGGTGAGCTGCTACATTCTGGACCAACTGAAGCTTTTATAATGTTGGAGTGTTCAGTGAGCTGCAATAGTGAAGCCAGGAGGTCACCCTGGCATGTCACTGTGACCGGGTCTGTGTTTGATCAGATGTGGTGCAGTCTTCTGCCTAGTCACAGAGGGGAAAAACTGACTGGGGGCGGGAGAGGGTTCTGTATATTTGTGTCTGTACAGGAGTAGCAAGGCATCCAGGAGGACTGACTAAACTGGATTGATTTAACAATCTGACATTAATCTCCTTGGATGGAGGACAAGATAATAATGGATGTTAGCTCCTCAAAAGGTTTTATTCTACCCACAACGTCACCTCTGTCTTGCCTGGGTTCAGATTCAAAAGGCTGCCTTTCCTGCATTTGAGGTGATATAGAGTTAATTATGATAAATAGGATAATTATGAATAATTATGCTGTTGTTTGAGACCACAGGCCTCTATTCAGGAAAGCATTTACACTTGTGCTTTACTTTGACTTCAGTAAAACTACTCATATGCTTAAGATTAAGCACCTACTTTAGTGTTTTGCAGGATTAAGACCATGACATCTCATAAATTACCGCAGTGGCTTTTGTTGTCTCTGTTTAAATGGTGTAAATCTGTAGTAGCCCCACTGAAACAAATTAATCGGCACATGAGTGATATTGGCTCAGAAGCTGGCTTCAGAAACTGTCTTATTAGCTTAATATCAAGGGGAGCTCAATTTTGTTTCAGTAAAACAATTTCTATACAAATTAACAATATTTCTTCTGTGCCACTGAGAGGCTATGGACATCAAAGATTAAAAAGTAACCATCCCATAAGGAAAAAAAGTCTGCACTGTGGGATGAGTGTTGTTTTAAAATATCAATATGGCCTGTTCCATATCAAGTCTCTGAGAAATGTAGGATTAGATGGAAGGAGGAGATCAAAGAAGGAAAAAAACAAATGGCTATTTAAAAACAAGCAAACAAAAAACCGTATTTACTAAGCCAAGTGGGCCAGATCCTGAGCTGGTGCAAATGGCCCTGCTTCATTGAAATCAATGGAGCTGCACTGATCTATACCAGCTGAGGATCTGACTTGAAATATTGATAAGTTGTAAACTATATTCCTCCAAAATTTATCTAATTCAATATTAAAAAGTCATTTAAAATGTGGAAATATATTTGCTTACTGTGCTTGAATATCGCTACATTGAGGAGTAAGGGTCCCTCTTACAAACACTTGCTATTAAGTGCAAGGTTTACTGCCATTAGTAGCCCCCTTAACTACTGGCATGCATAGGAGCCATTTTTTAAATAGTTCCGTGAACATTAACCACATAACTTTCATCCTAGGGAGTGAAAAAAAAAGTTGTTTGGAAACTCATTTCAGACTAAAAACTTTTTTTATCCCCAAATTTTCTGCAGTTCAAAGTAATACAGATAGATGAATGTTCCTTCATCTGAAATGAATTGCACACTCTACAAATTATTTTCCAGGTCATTTCACTAGGTATTTTGTAGATATTACCTTTCATTCCCTGACAACTGACCCAAAATTTTGCCGTCTGGATTACTTGGGAAATGTGTGTACTTCTTTGGATGCCCTTGGGTAAAAAAAAATATCATTTTCCTATCCTGCACTTATCTCATGCCAGGGAAGACATCTTTTTCTTTCCTTTGCAATGGCATTTTGGCCTTATTACTTACTAGGATCAGAAGCAACACATCCATAGCCTTAGAAATTAGAAAATGTTTAATAAGAATGAGCTTGAACAAATTTTTATTATAATGAAAGGATTATGGTGCATGATAGCATTAATATTTAGGAAAAATTAAATAAAATTGCTTTTTATCTAGTGCAAACTGTGTTAAATATTTAATATTCTACATTATAATAGCACCATTACAACTGAGAGCATGACAATTTTTTTTGTTATAAACTTTGATTTCAGTGGTTTAAAGTTACTTGTACAACTTCTCAGAGAAACTCAACAGATAGTATAGATTTGAAGGCTAAGGCAGGGCTGGCTGAGACAACCTATAAACCTCTGGCCACAGAGGGCCCTGGGTCAAGGGGCTTGCAAGCTGTGGCTCTAGAAGAGAATGGTGCAAAATGGTCCTTATTAGGCACTGCATCTGAATGATTTCAAAGAGAGCTGAGTCTATTTACTCTGGAGCCCAGGGTTGAACTATTAGGGGGAAGGAGAGTTAGAATCATAGAATCATAGAAGTTTAGGGTTGAAAGAGACCTCAGGAGAGCATCTAGTCAACCCCTTCTCAAAGCAGGACCAACACCAACTAAATCATCCCAGCCAGGGCTTTGTCAAGCCGGGCCTTAAAAACATCTAAGGATGGAGATTCCACCACCTCCATAGATAACCCATTTCAGTGCTTCACCACCCTCCCAGTGAAATAGTGTTTCCTAATATCCAACCTAGACCTCCACTGCAACTTGAGACCATTGCTCCTTGTTCTGTCATCTGCCACCACTGAACAGAACAACTGAGCTCCATCCTCTTTGGAACCTCCCTTCAGGTAATTGAAGGCGGCTATCAAATCCCCCCTCACTCTTCTCTTCTGCAGACTAAACAAGCCCAGTTCCTTCAGCCTCTCCTCGTAAGTCATGTGCCCCAACACCCTGATCATTTTCGTTGCCCTCCACTGGACTCTCTCCAATTTGTCCACATCCTTTCTGTAGTGGGGGGCCCAAAACTGGACGCAATACTCCAGATGTGGCCTCACCAGTGATGAATAGAGGGAAATAATCACTTCCTTTGATCTTCTGGCAATGCTCCAACTAATGCAGCCCAATATGCGGTTAGCCTTCTTTGCAACAAGGGCACACTGCTGACTCATATCCAGCTTCTCATGAACTGCTGCTTAGCTAGTCGGTCCTCAGCCTGCAGCGGTGCATGGGAATCTTACATCCTAAGTGCAGGACTCTGCACTTGCCCTTGTTGAACCTCATCAGATTTCTTTTGGCCCAGTCCTCCAATTTGTCTAAGTCACTCTGGACCCTATCCCTACCCTCCAGCATATCCACCTCTCCCCCCATCTTAGTGTCATCTGTGAATTTGCTGAGGGTGCAATCCATCCCATCATCCAGATCATTAATAAAAATGTAGAACAAAACTGGCCCCAGGACCAACCCCTGGGGCACTCTGCTCGATATCGGCTGCCAACTAGACATCGAGCCGTTGATCACTACCTGTTGAGTCCGACAATCTAGCCAGCTTTCTATCCACCTTATAGGTGGGTGGTTCTGTTTTGTTTTGGAGGTTGTAGCTATTTTTCTAACCAACTGAAGTGGTTAGAAAACTGAAAACTGAAGTGACCATGTTGAAGTTACAGCCATAGAGAAAGCATAAAAGCCCTTCTGGCATTATCTACATTCCATACACAAAGTGTTAGACTCAATCTTCAGTTCTCAAGTAGGTACTGGAGAAAATCCAGAGTCCCAGCATTGGTACATTATTTAGATAAAAGTGTGACGTCCCCAAACCTTGATGCTTTCAACAATTTCACAAATTCTTATTAGTATAAAAATAACAAAAATCTGAATCTTGGTATGATCCTGCCATCATTTTGCATGTGAAATACCCAGTGACATCATTGGGAGTTTTTAGTGCAAATTGATGGGAAGATTATTGGATCTAATTTAGCTATACTTTACGGATTTGCATTTTTGGCCATGATAACTCTATATAAAGGGGTCATCAACTAATACTCTTTTTTAGAACCTCAGATTCATAATATAATTATAAGTACTTGCAACTTTAACTCATGCTTTTTCACGAATATTTATAACCAAAGGCAAATAGGGAAAGAGAGGATAGGTTTTTGGGAGTGGCAGGGGCCACCGAGTACAGCTTCCTGCAATACTTATTAATTATAGCAGTAATTATAAGATAAAGGGGTGAGGAATAGATAGCAGAAATGGAAAAATCCTTTGGACTAGACCTATAAGAACAGCTTAAGCAGTGAGCATAAGTATAAGGCCTTATAGCCTAAGTGGGAGTAGTTGCTCTATAAGTTAGTATAACTAAGTAAGCTAACAGTGACCTTAAGTGACAAAATAATATAAAATAATAAACAGTCTTATAAGAATCACAAGTTTGTGCTAGTTCAGAGTATTTTTGGAAGGGAATATTAGCAGATGCTCAACCACAGTTAACGAGAGTAATTAAATTAATAAATTAATTAATTTGCTTAATTAATGTACTAATGTATATGATAAGGGCACCTCAATATGATGAGGGTGACAAAGTTAAGATGTGCTAAAGGAGGGAAGTGCTATGCATTCATATGCATGAAGTACATCAAGGCCTATAAAACTTATAGTCTCAAGTATAGTTGTGGGAGGTCTTCATCGACATCCAGCATCAGACTAGGATCTGTCTCAACTTCTAGAGCTCTCCCCAACTACAGAGTGATTATATACCTGTGATGGTGCGGGCCATTTTGACAGTATTGCATTACATCACTTTGCTTGTTTGGATTGTTTACTTATTGGACTAATTATTTTAATAATAAAACTTTTAGAATTACTAAAGGTCTTCCCTGAGTGTGCATGTTGTTGTCACTACACTGTCCCATGAGTCTCCCAAAGTAGTAATTCTGATAATACTGGACGTGATCCTTGGACAAGAACCTACAAAATTTCAGAGTGTTACCTGGGGATTCTAAATGAAGAAACTAATAATTAACAATCAATAAATCAGGCAACATATCAGGGGGTAGTCACTGGTACTTTCTATCTTCTTCTAAGTTTCTATAAAATTAAATGTAAACAAACAAACAAACAAAACAAACGCCAACCAACCAACCAAACCCTAAAAACGTGTTGCACCTGCTTAGGACTGGGCTGTTCCTAAGGAGTAGGCTCTTGATGGAGATCATGTAACATGGGTCACAATATCTCCCTAACCAGCTTTGAGCTTTTCAGTCCTAACTCTAAATTTTTTGGCTTTTCTTGGTAATGAAAGGCAGCACGGTTTAGTGGACTGAGTAGCAGATAGGAGCCAGGAATTTCTGAGTTCGAATATCAGTTCTGAAACTGACTCCATCAGGGACCTTAAATTGGGCACCATGCCTCAGTTTCCTCATCTGTAAATATTTGTCCAAAGGGATGAGAATCAGAGCAGATGATCACTGATGTGACATCTGCCTTGACAGAATTGGCCCACACATGAAACTAGACATCTAAAGACCCTGAAGGAAATCTGAGCTACTCCAAGTGAAGAAGGAGCTTTGCCTCTTGTGGTCAGTGAAACCAGTGATGAGGATGTGGGCCTGAAGTTCCTGATGCGTCTTCACAAAGATGGCAGATAGCCAAACCTGTATATTCAGAGTGTCTGGTAACCAGTAAAAAACAACCCAACCACAACTTCTTATCGAGGTCCTGTCATTTAAGTGCCTCCCTTCTCCCAATCGGTCTTTCTTTCATCTTGCCCAAGTTGAGCTTGAGGCGGTTATTTTTTCATCCATGTATTCCTCTGAGACACCTGTCAGATGTCTGACTGGATAGTATTTTCAGTGTGTGTCTATTGGAGCACTATTGTGTAACAGAGTTTGGCAGGATAGCTTGCACCATCAGTAAGGTTTTTGTTGCTGATGTTATTTTTTCTTATAGAAAATACCACTTTATTCCCTGGCATTATGACCTTCATTCTCAGATACTGTTTGTTATACCTTCTATGATGCATCAATCTGCTTAATGAGATGCAACTAGTTTCTTTACAGTGTGTGGCTCTATATGCTAAATTCTAACAGCTATCAGCAAAATCTACAGTGTCTGCAGTATCCAGCAGTTTTCAAGATGATACCTTTTGTGGCACATATCTTGCATTCAGGAAGAAGGATAGTGGACAGAAAACAGGATGTTGGAATGACAACAACTTCACAAGACTCATGAAGAGGTGAACTAATGACAGAACAATTTTTCTATTAAACAATAAAAACAGATTCAAACAAATGGAATTGAACCAAGTTGAGAGACAATCATGTGTTCCTATTGTGGTAGTCATTTGCAGCACCAAAGGTTTGATCTAAAGCAGGAGACAACAGAATTCAAACAACACTGACGATGCAGTGCCCCCTTCTGGAATCTAGAAATTCAGCCTCTGGCCCAAGCATCCATATTTAAATGCTGCCACAAAAAATCCCGAAGATAACAGACATCTGCACTTCTCACAGTGGTTCAGTTTTGTATCTTGCACAAGATGACTAATGGACTGATCTACCATTTTGAAAATACAGCTGTTCATTATGAAAGTTAGTTGGGAGGGATCCATGACAGCTTTCCAGAAAGTGGAGATAGCAAAATACCAGCACTGCGCTCTTCCTTTTGAGATCGGAGTTTCCTTTGCCACTAGTAATAAAAATACAGCTCTATATTTTAACCACTTTTTTGACTTAAGGCTGAGTTACCTGGGTATACTGCAGTATTAGGGCCTTAGATCATGAAACTGAAGTGTGGGAGCAGAACACACAAGTTACCATTCCTTGAATACCAATTACAGAAATAGATGCTTAAAGCAATAGTTCCTATTGAGACATAAGTGGGTTTTAGAAATTTCTCATGCATGTGATTCATGCTACAAGACAGGTTGTGTAAATGCTATTTGTGAGAACTATGTATGCTCATTGTGTGTCGCATATGAAATATCTCAGCTTCACTTACCAAGAGATTTTCTGAGCCTTAATCCACATTTTCTGTAAGCTAAAGAGAAAATGTCTTTGTTAACTGAGGCTTTGCTGTAGTAAAGTCATAATGGCCCTTTCTTATCTGTTTTAGTAGAAGATGCTCCCAGAGGATGTATACTTTTACCCACCTTTTTAAAGGGCTAAGATTCTGAAAAGGGGTCCCATTAACAAGTGTTATTGGCACCCACAACATTTGTACCCACTTTTGGAAGCCCAAAAGGAAAAATGCTGAAGCAAATTGGAATACTGAGCCACTAACTTCCTGGCTCGTGTCTGCAATATATTTATTTGGGGATAAAAATTTTACATGTACAAATTAGCCCTGTAATCAGGGAGCCTGGGCATTTTAAAAATCTGGTCCCTGTAGACTTAATCTTCACCATTCACACACACACACACACACACACTTTGCTTATACCATCTTGATGGGTTGGTATTTGGCAGGGAGGGGTTTTGTTTGTTTGGGGTTTTATGTAAACTCTCAGCATTTGATAAGAATCCACTCTATGGCAGTACTGCGAGTGTAAATTGCTATATTCTATTGTACAGCAATACAGTCAGTTAAGAACTAAAATATAGCTTCCCATGCCTGATCACAGTAAAGTTTTCTCCCACTTTATACAGAAGACATCCATTTTTTTCTGCTGCGAGTGTGGATGAAAAACATGCAGTCAGCATGTCATTTATTTTCCCCTGTAATTTTAGTATCAAGAGGCCTCAGAAACAGATCTTATCCAAGCATTTCACTCTGAGTTACTATTTTCCTCCCCCCCTTCCTCTAGTCCAACATCGTTTCAGCACCAAACCTCTTAGTCTAATAATTTAGGACCAATGTGGGAAAAGAAGGAAATAAGCTAATGTGGTCAGTATCTTCCTTCGCCCCCAAGAGAACATTTAATTATTGTTGTTTTTAAAACTTGTACAGTACTCAGATACATGACGACGGATGCTAAATATACAGACAAATCTACAGTACATGCTTAGTTTTCATTATCCTGGGGAACTCACTTCTGCCAATGAATATCAACCACAGAACACAAACACTCAGTCATGACTCCTGTTATTCAGTCCTGTTGTTTGTGTGAAGTGATCAGACACGTTAGCTACAGAACAGTCGTCTGGAAAGTAGTTGGTACCAGAAGGTAAATTCCACAATTATGGGAGCAATATAAATGCCCATATACATGAACAGATGAGAGAGAAAATGAAGGTGCAACAGCACTGATGAGATCACAGGGCTGTAATATGCCTTTTAAATGTTGATTTGTACTTTACACTCAGAATGTGGCTTCTTTAATGGCAGCCAATAGACCAATGATCCCATGTAGACTGCTGCAAAGAACGTAGGAGCCAAGACTGACTGATGTGGACAATTAATACTGCTTGGAAAGCAGCATTACGCCAGAGAAATATTATAATTTGAAAGCAGAAGTTACAGTTACATTTGCATAAACTATGCCCTCATTAGTTTGCCGCAACTTTTCCCTCATCCCTAAATCCCAACTAAGGGATTTAGACCATAATTGTCCCAGAAAAGAACATCTCTCCTCCAAGTGACTATTTTTCTATTGCCCTTGACATGACAGACGATCAAGCCCAGGTTTTAGAGTATATAAACTTTGCACAATGCAAACTTCTCAATTTACAGACCATGTAATGGCTACCATAATTTGTGCTATTTGCCTGAATCCTCATAATTATAATAGAAGGTATTTATTTTTACTCACAAGCTTATATACACTGGACAGCTACCAATTCAACTGCACATCCATTTTTCTAACATCTATCTGCAGTAGTCTGAGACTTTATTTCCCCCCATCATTTAATCAGGAGTACACAGAATTTTCTTTTTTTCTAATAACCTATCCCTCGGAAGTGTTCAAATTACAACCCTGAACCTGAACACCCAGACTTCTCCCACTGAAAAATTTATTGGACTTTCTATGATTGTGCCTGTGACACTCTGGTCCCTGGGGAACATGACATAACCCTCCAGCTCTGCTTCCTCCTCCCCTTTTAGAGGTACTCAGAGGAGAGGCTATAAAGTAGCTGATTGGGAGACAGATTGGGAAAATTGCCTTTGGGAGTATCCGATTCCACACCCAGCGGAAATAAAACGGTTTGAACCCCAATTTGTTTCTTTTTCTGCTTATGTGGACTTATTTTGATTTCCTGTTATAAACATTATTCCTTAAAGATCTAACTGGCAGAAACTAAATGAGCTTTTATTTTCCTGCTGAATAATTCTCCCAGCTAACATGGTCCTAAGAAACCAAACATTTGCAAAAAGAGCTAGGTACTGTATGCTATCAGTTTTCATCATATTCATTCTGCCACTGTGCCAGCACCCTTTGCATGCTTGATAAAAATGTTGACCAGCCCCTAAAGTTATGGGAGACCAAAGTGATATGCTGATGCATTAATAAGGAGCTACATGGAACCTTAAATATGGTTTGTGTTTCATTGACTGAATTAAGTTTATACGGTAACATAAAAGTATTAACCTTCCAATATGATAGCAGATGAGAAAAGGGTAATATTTTTCTCTTTTCCTTATCAAAACTAAATTGTTATTTCAACTTTAGTCTTGCAGGTATGAGCTACTGGTGCTTTTTAATGCAAGTTGAGAAAATATTAAAGATTTTTATCAAATATTAAAAGTCATCTTAAATTATTTTCATTTTGATACTCCCAAATTTATTGATATTGAGGATCACTTCAGGTTTAATTTTTTTTAAGCTTCAACCACAACTGATGCTTCTTTAAAACATACCAAAAGGGTTTCATGTATACCTAACATTACTCAATTTTGCAAAATACTTAACAGAATCATATTATTGCAACGGCACATGACAAAAGATCAGATAATGAAGTCTTCAAATAAAAAGGTAATCTGCACTTTGGTAAAAATAAAATTTGAATTTTTCCTGTTATCACTACAGTAAGTTTCTACATTGATTAGGAGTTATTAACTTCATCATTGGATATCATTGCTCTAGGCTTCCAGATCTCCAGTATTATTTCCTGCTAAACTTTGTTTAAAAATATTTTTCCCCTATGGAAATGAAATGTCTTTGTTTACTGTCTCAGTTAACAACAATATAGAAGAACTTGCTTTTTCTATGTGAAGAACCAGATTCAAATGCTGAAATCTTTGCTACATCTTTACTCCCTTGTAGCATTCATGCGGGGTTCATGCACTTGGCAACATTCAGGGCACACCTGGAGTGTTGTGTAGGAGCAGTGCACACACGGCTCCTCTCAAGGGCATGAACCTTGGAATCTCGCCCAGATGACATGAACCGTGGGAAGCCTCCCAGGACTGGGCTCAAGGCCCGAGAGCAAGGAATACGGTAGATAGAAATTGGTAAATAAGAATATTATACAAAGCCAGTGTATTCCTTTTATCTGTTGGAGTATGTAATGCGCGGGGGGAGAGAGAGAAATAAAGGAGAGGGTGAAAAGCTGACAGGCAGACCAGCCCTTTGGCAGACCAGCCTGCTTGCTTGCTTAACGCCTTGTCCTGTCTTGTATTTGAACCACAACACTCCCTGAATACCTATATTTTGTTATATTTTATTTGTCTATGTCTTCCTTCTTCTTATTATTATGTCAAGATTCTTTAAATTACAGCCTTCAGGGGCAGACCATGGCTAAAAAAAGCTATGTGTTTTACTTACAAAAATAATCTTTATGGCGCCCATTTTTACAGAATTTACTAACCGGATTTGATATACTTTTTAAAAAATGTCTTGAATGCGATATATTTGAGCTCTGCATTTTTCTTTTTTTTTTTTTTGAAAGAATCCACCTTTGTAATTATTGCAAAAGTGCTATTTATTTAATAAAAGTAAATGAAAAGAGAGGCCATTACTTACCAGTAATTGTGTTTGTGGTAAGTCTCGACAGCGGATTAAGGAACAGAGTTAGGGTGCCACCTACTAGGAAGCAAGGAGGCAATGAGTTCTGAATCTATGTTCTGATTATATGTCTCAGCCACACTCCTTTCCTAGAGGTATTTCCAGAGCCATTGAAAGCAGAGCTGTACATCAGAAAGTAAACAGGAGGCAAAAAAGCAAGGAAAAATGGCAGAAGAAATACAGCAGAAGGACTTAATTGAAGTGGGCTAGCTACGAGGTCAAGTCCGGAAGCCCCTGAACTTTGTGGTAGCAGAGAAGCTGCTGTAGAACTAGGTAAGGTGTGACGCAGTGCTGCAAGCTGAGGCTGGGTGCTGACATCAGGCAGGCAGGCTACCTGCCATGGTTGCCAGCAGCAGGGGAGCCTGTTCTCTCTTTGGAGGGGGAACAGAGACTGGGCCTTCTGAGTATCACCTTAAAAAACAGGATCACAGCAATCAGCTGGATGGCTGGCCCTGGCTGAAATGACCTCTGAGGAGGGTTGTGTGCTTGGCCACAGAGGTATGAGCTCTGCTTTCCACACTCTCTGAAACACAGCCCTATGGTTTCGTTCCTCTGATCTCACTTTTTTGTTTCCTTTCTTTTCTTTTGTCTCCTCTTTCATGTCCTTGCAAGACAGCGAGAGAGAAAGAGAGGAGAGAGTGAGCTAGAGAACTAAGGTGAAGCCTTCATGCTTCTGAGGTGAGGAGTCAAATAAAACTGGAAGGTGGGAGTCTAGGTGAGGCTTATATAATCAGGGACAGGCCCTTCAGAAAAGCCTTTGCCTCTTCCCTGCCCTGGTAGTGCATCAAAATGCTGTCTGTCTCTTATTCCACTGCTGTAGGTTGGGGGGAAGAAAGCTGTAGGACAAACATTTTCACGTAGTGGAGTAAAGTGTAGATTTCTCCCCGTGTCTGTGAATTACTTGGCACAGGTGACTCCTAAATTGATGGCTGGAGGTGGCAGGCAGAGGAACCAGCCCTGCCACCTTTTTGCTAGTTGAGAGCCCAACCCTTCCAAGTAATGGAATTCCAGCTGGTCAGTTATGGCCAGAACCTAGCTCTGTTGTGCCACTTGAGCAAAGCAAAGGAGCCAGATCAGAATTAGTATCTGGTCCAAAGAAATACTGCATACAAACACTAGGAGAACTCCTGCTAGTTTTCATTCTCTGTGTGATTCTTGGTTGAATGATGGGACATTGGATGGGGAAGGCCAGGGCTCTGTGGTGGCACCAAGCAATCTCAGTCTCAGGTGCTTGGCTAGTTGGTTTTGCTCACATGCTGTAGGTCTTACTGATTGCCATATGTGGTGTTTGGAAGGAATTTTCCCCTAGGTCAGATTGGCAATGACCTTGGGGGTTTTCATCTTCCTCTGGAGCATGACGGTGTGGTCACTTGCCAGGGTTATCTGATTATATCTCCCATTAATCATTTCCCTGCCTCAGGCACTGCGGCACCTCAGTTCCTCCTATTCTCTGCCTGTGGCACGTAATAATCTAGTCTCCGTGGGCTGCAATTTTTTGGTCCAATTTTGGTTGTTGGGTTTAGTGTGCAGGTACTGGTGGCCTGTGATATACAAGAGGTCCCTTGTGGCCTTAAACTCTGATTCTACGCCTCTATGCAAAAATCTCACAGTATTATATATTCGTATACATGCCAAGCCAGAATTTGGATAATTGCAGTTAAAATAGCAAAATTTCCCCCCAAACTTCTAAAGACTCCAAGGGGCATGAAAGGGCATAGTCTTTACACTGTCAAGTTTCATTCTTAATTGCCAAATATAGTAGGATATGACGCAAATGTTAATACATACACACACATACTCCTTGGACAAAAATGAGTCACTGTAAATATTTCGGCTTAGTATCTGTTCCAATTGCTCAACCCCAAGAGATAAAATTATAGGTACCAGACAGTTTTTACTGATATTTTACAGTTATAGCTTAATGTTTTCTGCATCTGGCCATTTCCATGGCACATAATGACCATCTCATTATCCATCTCTATTCTGTTGTATTACAGATTATTATAAAAGAGACTGAATTAATGTTTTAGCATTTAACACTGTATTACAAAGACACACCCATCGGATGGGCAGATCATTTTTCTTTTTTTCATAATACACAACATGATTGACGCCCAGTCTCTTTCTCTACTCACTAAACAATATTCTCTTCACAGAAAATGAACACAAATGAAAGTGAGTGAATCAAGCACTAAAAATAACAGAAAATTCAAGAAGTTTAGGTGGTTCCCACAATGTTATCGGTGACATATTGCACATGCTATGCTTTATGACATATGTTGATAATTATACCATAGCATAGTTTTTTAAAAAATGTTTAAAGGAACTTTAAAGATGCAACGCTAAGTGATTAAAAAGTAAGAAAAAGCCAGAGCCAAAGGATGGTCATGCAATGGTCATGCACTGCTGTACCTGCTATGTTCACATTATAGGCTTGAATTATAGGATCATACATTATATTTCTATAGGACTCCAGCTTCATTAAAGATAAAATTCAATCCTCATGAGAGGGCCAGTGCAAGCCCTTAAAATAGGAAGGTTTAATTTTTGGAAGACATTCTGAAGACCACTAAAACAGTCTTAGATGTCCTACTTCCTGAGTAGATTTTTGGGGGGCGGCGTTTGTATCTTATGTTAACAGTCTGGTTTTCAAGTTGGTTTCTCAGAGGCACTTTCTTTTGCCTGTATAGGACTCTTACTATTAAGTTTTTATGCCTGGTTAATGCCATTCTGAACTGTGGTGATTTTCATTCAGCTTCTCTCCATTAGTTCAAAGTACAAAAATCCCAATGAATAGCTGCTATGTCCTCTTGTTTAGCTGCAGTTTGACCCTAACATGAGTTCACTGCTGTCCATATTTATTTAATTTATAGCACTTGTTTTTGGACCGAAGTCCCAATTTTACATGTTTACATGTTAAATCCACACAAGTTAGGGACCCAGCCCTAGAAACATTTGTTATGCAAACAGTCCCATCATTACAAGAGTAAGGAGGACGAACTGTGCGAAGAAGAAACTGCAGCGCCCGACATTTGCCTAATTCTGCTCTCATCGAACTCAGTGGTAGAACTCCCATTGACTTCAATGGGAACAGTCCAAAGCTGAGGGCTTTTGAAAATCCCCACCCTTGATGTTTAATTAGACCATAGAAACTCTATTTTCAGGAACTATTCCTTATTAAGCTTTTGAATTTCTTATCAGCTCAGTAGTGAACTAGCTATTTATAGATGGCAAAAAAAAAATTACTGAATAGGAAAAGCAACCTTTATTTCTGATGTGCTTTGATTAATAAATTAGTACAGAGAGTAACTTTTTATGACTATAACCTTGGGGATCAGAGTACCTGCAGTCAATGCATGGAACTCATGCTGACAGAGTGTATGGCAAATAGATCGAGTTATTATAGCATATAGCTTTTAGTGTTTTACATATAAATACTATAACCAAACATTTGGTCTCTTATGTAAGCCCTATATTGTTTTCCCTAAACTGTTATTGCTTAGAATAAATCTTTAAGATGAGATGTTCAACAGCACTCTGTGTTGGCCTAAATCTGCTCCCTCTGAAATCAATAATAAAACTGTCAGAACTTTGGAGAAGTTGTGTCTATTTCTGTGTTTCCACAGTACATAGCATGATTAGTCTTGATCCTCACTTGGGCTCTGCCATAATATAATATATTGATTTATGGAAGGTCAGATGCATAATATTAGTAGAATATTATATACACACTACTTTTCAGAAACAGAAGTGCTTGGTTCTCAAAGCCATCTTTATGATCATTTATAATATCCTCTCAAATGCATGCCAAATTCTGAAAGATCAAAATCACCATCTCTTCATTCTAAACATATATCTTGGTGCTAAAAATAAACTCCTGTTGCTCACAGTATAATACCGAATTAGTAAAAAAGATATAAATGCAGCTCTGTTTAATCTATGGACTTGGTAAAAAATTTTGATAGTTGCCTGTGACCTTTGTCACAGGGATGTTTGTCCTATCAACCTTTTTTCCCTTTTTTCTCTGACTAAAACATTACAGATTGATACCCAGTGTGCTTTATTGCCAGATCCCTCAGAAAACAGAGGCAAGCAAACATTGCATAAAAAACCCCCAACGGAAACAAAAACATAAAAAGCACACAGATAGAATCTGCCAGTTAGTAGTAAAAGTTCTAAAATATTCCAAAGGAGCAAGTCTGTTAATGATAAAGGCTGGTTAATCTCCTTTACCTAAATTCAGATGATGCTATCACTAAGCCTAGCCATTGTACATTTTATAGATTAGCAAGATATATTTTTGGTACTGTATTCCTCATCTGTTTCTCCACGGAGGACAGTCCGTTTCACAAACGGCTTATCTCACGGCTAAGGATATGTAAGTACATGCTAAAAAAGCTGCTGCTAAAAATGACTGAGTATATATCGCAGCATGGTAGACATGGTAGTTGTAGCATTGTACTGTACACACACACGTACGTATGTTAAGGACATTTCACAAGAATAAACAAGCTTTAAAAATTCAGATTCTTTCATAACAGTTTTGCCATCTTCTGATGAATGGAACATACAGGAGTACCATTCATAAAATATACACTGCTTTCTCTGCGTGTGTCAAAATGCCTCATGAGGACAATAAACTTTACGGGGATACATATAGATTACTCTTCTCTAAAATACGCATATACATGGCTTCTGCAGCATTTCTCTTTTCCAGTAACTCTCTGAGTGCAGGAAACTCAAATGTTATAGTAGCAGAGGTGGCAGTTTGCTTGACCAGGAAGGCAACTATCCATTTAAAACCCATCATGCTGAACGAGATAAAAGAGGAAAACTAGTGACAGTATTGCCACAAAGATGTTTGAAACCTGAGATTAAAAACAGAAACAGTCAAACCTAGACATAAATTTTCTCTTTGTGTGGTGATGGTTCCATAATATTTTGCCAGGTATCACTGCTTACAAACAAACATGTGCTGAGATACTGCATCACAAGCGAAGAACAGCCTTTAAGTTTGTGGTTCATGCACTCAAGAACCAAGCTGTTTATTAGCCTTTATACCTTAATTATGAGAACTTCACGTAGCACTCCCTGGTCATTTAAAATGCAGAACAAAATACAGTGGCTGTCTGAAGACTTAAACAGATGTCAACCCGATATTTGCCAGCTATAGCTACTATTCTACTGGGAGGAGTTACTATTCTATAAATATTAATTAGAATTTTGCATGTGAACCTGCTGAAATACCGAAGGTGATGAGTGGCCAGTTATTACTTTTAAAAGATTAGTGCAATTTGAAATACTAATGTCCCCAACGAGACAATGATACGCTGAATAATCAAGAGTTATATCTATTCCCAGCCAAAAGGGAATATTTGCTCATTTCATCATTTAGAAAATCTGCTGTCTCCTGAACAAGTCACTTTTCTATTTTAGTTTGAGAAAGTGGTAAACCTTTCTGGAGTCAGTGTAATGGTCCAGTATACTCAGCGAGTAAGTGTAATTCCATTGCTGCACCTACAGTAAAGTTTACTAACAGCTTCCAAGGGCAGAGATTATAGTGTGAAATCATGACTAACGAACACAACTGGGTTGCAATTAAAAAAAAACTAGTGAAAAAAAGTGATATTACAGCAGGAAATGGACCTTAAAAAAAAAACAAAACAACCAAAAAACACACAACCAAAAAACAGAAAAACAACTTCCCACTAATCTTCACATAAGGTAGGGTTTAGATAATTGCAATAGTAATTGCCAGAAAAAGCCATGACACTAATATCTTACTTCAACATTTATAAATTACCAAATCCTTTTGAGCAATCTTATTTGACAAGTCACTTTGTATCCCATTGGCTTGAATTACAATCTTGAGTTTCATCATGTTCAATTGGCCATGAAATGTGACTGATGCAACCTGATGTGGTATGACGCGGAGTTTCTTCACATAAGCAGTGATTTAATGGAATGAGATTTGACTGATGTAACTGACAGACATACAATTTAATATTAACGTATTTATGTGGCAGAAAAACCACCAGAAACTAACCTACTTGGATTTATTCTCCAAATGTTTTATGTTCTAAACATTCAGTCCCGGGTATGCACAATTTGAGGATTGGACTCTGAAGTTATCGGTGAAAAAGATGTTTTCATCAGTATCTACTCTACTTTTCCCATTTTTCAAAAGAAGATCTCCTGCAGGATAGCTGCTTTTTCTTATTCTTCAGCACACCGCTGCCTCTTTAAATAGAGGCAAGATGGGTGAGGTAATATCTTTTCTTGGACCAACTTCTGTTGGTGAAAGACAAGCTTTTGAGCTATACAGAGCTCATTAGTAGGAATGTCTGAGCTTACTTCAAAAGAGAAGTATGTGTCAATACCAAAACATTTGTGTCACAGTGAGTGCAGTGATGGCAGTGATATACTCTTTTTACATCAGTAATACTTAACTGAACCTTGATGCTGACTCCATTTAAAGATTTCACCCCACAGGACAAGAGAACAGCATGCCAACATTTTTATGGCTGACTTAAAACAACACTTCCTCAGCTCTCGTCCCCTAGCGCCTCTACTCTACTTCCGCTACATTGACGACATCTTCATCATCTGGACCCATGGGAAGGAGGCCCTTGAGGAATTCCACCAGGATTTCACAATGTCCACCCCACCATCAACTTCAGCCTGGGCCAATCCACACCAGAGATCCACTTCCTGGACACTACACTGCAAATAAGTGATGGTCACATAACCACCACCCTACACCAGAAACCTACTGACCGCTATGCTTACCTACATGCCTCCAGCTTTCATCCAGACCACATCACACGATCCATTGCCTACAGCCAAGCCTTAAGATACAACCGCATTTGTGCCAATCCCTCAGACAGAGACAAACACCTACAGGATCTCTATCAAGCGTTCTTAAAACTACACTACCCACCTGGGGAAGTGAAGAAACAGATTGACAGAGCCAGAAGGGTACCCAGAAGTCACCGACTACAGGACAGGCCCAACACAGAAAGTAACAGAATGCCACTAGCCATCACTTACAGACCCCAACTAAAACCTCTCCAGGGCATCATCAAGGATCTACAACCTATCCTGAAATACGATCCCTCATTCTCATAGACCTTGAGAGACAGGCCAGTGCTCACTTACAGGCAGCTCCTCAACCTGAAGCAAATACTCACCAGCAACTACACACAACAGAAACACTAACCCAGGAACCAATCCCTGCAACAAACCCCGTTGCCAACTCTGTCGGCATATCTATTCAAGGGATACCATCATAGGACCTAGCCACACCATCAGGGGCTCATTCACCTGCACATCTACCAATGTGATATATGTCATCATGTGCCAGCAATGCCCCTCTGCCATGTACATTGGCCAAACCGGACAGTCTCTACACAAAAGAATAAATGGACACAAATCAGACATCAAGAATTGCAACATTCAAAAACCAGTAGGAGAGCACTTCAATCTCCCTAGACACTCAATAACAGATTTAGAAGTGGCCATTCTTCAATGAAAAAACTTCAGAAACAGACTTCAACAAGAAACTGCTGAACTGGAATTAATTTGCAAACTTGACACCATCAAATTAGGCTTGAATAAAGACTGGGAGTGGTTGGTCACTGCAAAAAATATTTTTCCCTCCGTTGATACTCACACCTGCCTGTCAACTCTTGGGAATGGGTCACATCCACCCTAACTGAACTGGCCTCATTAGCACTGACCCCCCCAACTTGGTAAGGCAACTCCCATCTTGTCATGTGTTGTGTATCTATACCTGCTTAGTGTATTTTTCACTCCATGCATCTAATGAAGTAGGTTATAGCCCACAAAACCTTATGCCGAAATAAATTTGTTAGTCTCTAAGGTACAACAAGGACTCCTCATTAATTTTTTGGTCAAAAATGCTGACTTGTGTTTGACACTCTCCGTCTAGAGCTCTTGGCACTGACTTGTTCCAGCCAAGAATCAAACTTTGAAGGCATTGAGAGGCTTGAAGCCATGTTCACATAACTACATTCAGAACAAAATATAAAGATTCTTCAAAAAAATCTTTGTCTCTGGAGGCCTATCCATCCATGATATCCAGATGTTGTCTATACACAGAGTCAAATTCTGTCCTGGATGCAACATTCAGCTTATAATTTAAAACCAGTGGGAAACACTTCTCCCCACCCCACCCCCAATTTTTTTTAAAAAAATTAGCCCATAACTTCAGTTCTTAGAATCATAGAATCATAGAATATCAGGGTTGGAAGGGACCTCAGGAGGTCATCTAGTCCAACCCCCTCAAAGCAGGACCAATCCCCAACCAAATCATCCCAGCCAGGGCTTTCTCAAGCCTGACCTTAAAAATATCTAAGGAAGGAGATTCCACCACCTCCCTAGGTAACGAAGGTAACGCATTCCAGTGTTTCACCACCCTCCTAATGAAAAAGTTTTTCCTAATATCCAACCTAAACCTCCCCCACTGCAACTTGAGACCATTACTCCTTGTTCTGTCAACAGCTACCACTGAGAACAGTCTAGAGCCATCCTCTTTGGAACCCCCTTTCAGGTAGTTGAAAGCAGGTATCAAATCCCCCCTCATTCTTCTCTTCCACAGACTAAACAATCCCAGTTCCCTCAGCCTCTCCTCATAAGTCATGTGTTCCAGTCCCCTAATCATTTTTGTTGCCTTCCACTGGACTCTTTCCAATTTTTCCACATCCTTCTTGTAGTGTGGGGCCCAAAACTGGACACAGTACTGCAGATGAGGCCTCACCAATGTCGAATAGAGGGGAATGATCACGTCCCTCGATCAGCTGGCAATGCCCCTACCTATACATCCCAAAATGCCATTGGCCTTCTTGGCAACAAGGGCACACTGTTGACTCATATCCAGCTTCTCGTCCACTGTAACCCCTAGGTCCTTTTCTGCCGAACTGCTCCCAAGCCATTCGGTCCCTCGTCTGTAGCGGTGCATTGAATTCTTCCATCCTAAGTGCAGGATTCTGCACTTGTCCTTGTTGAACCTCATCAGATTTCTTTTGGCCCAATCCTCTAATTTGTCTAGGGCCCTCTGTATCCTATCCCTACCCTCGAGCGTATCTACCTCTCCTCCCAGTTTAGTGTCATCTGCAAACTGGCTGAGGGTGCAATCCACACCATCCTCCAGATCATTAATGAAGATATTGAACAAAACCGGCCCGAGGACCGACCCTTGGGGCACTCCACTTCATACCGGCTGCCAACTAGACATGGAGCCATTGACCACTACCCGTTGAGCCCGACAATCTAGCCAACTTTCTATCCACCTTATAGTCCATTCATCCAGCCCATACTTCTTTAACTTAGAGGATCTGTATGCATGCATCTCTTGAACATGAGGAAAACAGATTC
The DNA here is from genome assembly GCF_965140285.1 of Lepidochelys kempii. NCBI lineage: Eukaryota > Metazoa > Chordata > Testudines > Cheloniidae > Lepidochelys > Lepidochelys kempii. The sequence continues at coordinate 99,427,611 of NC_136387.1, read as the reverse complement.
TTCTGTTTTCTATTGTCTCAAAACCAAAACCTACCTGTGTAAAAGAAGGAAGCACAAGTAATTAAGTTTGTGATTCCTTGTTACTTCTGTTAATGATTTGTGACCAAGTGAATTTGTGGAGAATTTCGGTATGGAGCATGCAACTGCATTGGAATCTGCCCAGGCAGTCATAATGAAGATGAAATAATATATACCCAGTATAGTGTACTTTGTAAGTACAACAGTGAACTCTGTGTTCGCAAATAGCTAGAGGTTTGCTTCTAGAACTTTGATTTCTTTTACCTTGATTTTAAGAAATCTGCATTGTATCATAGTTTTTTCTGTCTAATCCAGTCATCTGCATCACGTCCGTTAAAATGCTGACTTTGAAAACAGTTTAAATCATGTCTACGTCCACCTTAGATTATGTTACAGTCTATGGCCATGAATCCTCCACTGTGATCCTTTGCAGAGTCCCAATGACCCAACACCTCCTACTAGCCTCAGAATAATTATACCAGGCAGCAAACAGCACGGGGATGAATAGGACTGGGAATTATCCCATTCATATTAAAGAACCAGAGCTACCCGAAAGCTGTGTTAGCAACTGTAAGTACTAGTACAACCTGCTCCAACAAAATGAAAACATGGAAAATAATTTTTACACGTTTCACAAGAATACCATGGAAACTAGTATAGAAATGGCTGTAAAGATGTCTCAGAAATAATCTGAAAGGAAGACACTCAGCTATAAGAAAGAACATACTGTATATCAAAGACTGAAGGGTGCCCTGGTGTGCACACAACTCCCATTAACATTAAAATATAGTAAATCATACTGAGAGGAGACCCCAATATCACTAAGAGCCTGGTAAGAGTATGGATTGCTGTGCTTCTTCAAAGTACAACAGGATGTTTTCAAACAGACTATTAGAAAACAAATTATTTCTTTTTAATAGAATGATATTTTAAATGTAAAATATCTATTTCATTGCTGAAGCTGTTTTATATCTTGTAAATAGCTCCATAAATTAGAGTGAGGATTTCTGAAACAGGATTAGAGTGCAGCGATGGGGCTGCAGGAGAAAGCTGCATAGCGCCTGCTGCCTACTCTGTGCCTGGCTCCAGGCACTGCTATTCATCCGTCACTTTCATGAGAGCAAATGCACCCTTCCCCCCCAAATATAAAACATAAAAATAAATAAATCATTTGGAAAATGCAGGAGAAACAGGTTTTCAGAAACAATTAAAGATTCTATATGTTTTTAGAAAGAACCTATTTCACATTTTTGTAAGCGATTTACATTTTAATTTGAAACCAAAATAAGGAATAACTTATGTAGTAAAGCAACAGTTGATTTAAGGCTGAAATTAACATACACAAAATAATTAATTTAAAACACTAGACTTGGTTGGAAAAGAAAAAGAAATTTTGAAAGATGATAAAAATCACTTAAATTTGATCTGGACCTGACTCAAAAGAAGACTCTTTTGGGATAAAATAATAAACACAATTAACATGATTGTACATGCAGTAGCTATGCACCAAATGATTGTTATTTAATATGTATTGTAGTAGCACCCATCCAGGACTGACCACATCCTGCTAGGTGCTGCTCAAACACATGGTAAAATAGGTTTCCCTTGTCCAGATGAACTTACAGTCTAACTTAAGGCAAAATTGTCATCTTGAGTGATTAAAATGAAAACATTTCTATAGGAATGCATCTTATGGCAACAAAAACTGAACATTATGGAGGTGGAAATCTTCTAACAGTTGACATATTTAAGAAAGGTAAATGTATAAGAGTCAGATGACTTGCACATGCAGATCGCTCAAACATTTATTTTGAATTAACCAGTTAGGAGTAATGACTGTAAAATGTTCTCACTTTGCTGAATTTGTAGGGCTAAAGCCAATATAACATCGATGCATGTTTCAGAGCACAGGCCACTTCACGCCAGGTCAAGAACCATTTGTCAGAGCTTAGATTCTTTGTGTAGGCTTCCTCACTCTAGATTCTGGAGGTGCTTCTTAGTTAGACACTAAAGGTGAAATCCTATCCCCACTGAAATCAATGGGAGTTTGGCTACTGACTTCAGGGGAGCAGCATTTTACCCAGTGATGCTTCTTTGGCAGCACGACATCACTAGCGGTATGTAGAGACACTGTACCTGTCCAGGACACAGCAGGCAGAATACCCGGTGGAGGAACATATGGAGGATGATGGCCGCAACATACTTCCACAGGCTGTAGCATGCATCTCCCCACCACCACCACCACCCAGTTCCATGTTTAGACTGCCAGACACTGCAGAAGGAGATGAGGGCATTGACATTCCATTCTGTGGGGCACCCAGCACTGCCTATAGCACGAAAAGCTGCCACCATTTTGTTCTCACAGACTGCATATGGCAAGTTTCTGAATGACCCCAGCACACGTGCATGGGGAGGGTAAGAGCTTTGCACAACTTAGCATACTTCAGCGGGGGAATGATGCTTCTGTCTCTGAATGATGAAGTAAATTACTCTTCACTTATGGCCTAATTCTGCAATCCAAACTAGGCAAATCTCTTAGCTACTTCTTGGAAGTTTTGTATGTGTAAGGACTCTAAGACAGGCTCCTTAGGTTTGCATATTATTAGTAGTAGATATGTTTATTACGTGTCATCAAACAAAAGTACAACATCATATGTGTGATATTTGTGTGTGTGCATTTTTATGTTGTCTATATTGTACTGTATGTGATCAAGTCATTTCACCTGCTGGTGTCTTAGTCAATCCATTTGAAATATGGCATTAGATGAAAAGCATTACTTCACAGATACTCGATACTGCACCTGAACTCAGGTAAGTGCCAAACAAAACAAAATTCTTCTGGTATTAGCAAAATTTTAGAATGATAATTTACCATTTTGGTCTGCTTGTGGATTTCACCATAGGAGTCATTCCATCACGATAGAGGCTTTTTGTTTTACTGAAGTTGACAATGTTGAAAATTACCCTCTGAAAAACAGAGAAAAAAACCTCAGTTATAGTCGTTATGAACTACAATCTGTTCTGTACAAAGCTCTCATTTGCTTTCTGTATAAAAGCATAAAGTAACTACATACATGCCTACACGATGTTTCATAGATGAAATTCAATAAAGACAAGTGCAAAGTACTTCACTTAGAAAGAAAATAAATCAAATGCACAGCTATAAAATGGGGAATAATTGGCTACATGGCAGTACTGTTGAAAAGGATCTGGGGGTCATAGTGGATCACAGGTTCAATATGAGATGTGATGCAGTTGTAAAAAAAGGCTATATCATTTTGGGACATATTAACTTTCTGGAGTCAATATAAGGTACAGTATATTCAGGGAGCTAATTGTCCTGCTCTAGCTGAGGCCTCACTAGTTCTGAGTGGAGTACGGTGTGCAATTCTGGGTGCCACTAAACTTTCAGCTAGCGTAACTCCCTGGTGTTAAGGGGAGGAACACCTCTCTTTGAGATGCATGCTTTTACTGCAGCTGGTTGAGGTGGGGGCAGAGGTTGTTACAAACATTACTGATCAAGCCACATATCTGAGTGACTGAATATAACATATTCTGCTCATTGAGCTGCTTTTTTATGGGTCATCATGAGCTCATTTTTATAATTTGCTCACTAAGCTATGTGCTTAATTTGTTAATTTTTATATTTTCTATTTCCAGTATTTAGGTTGACTCTTTATTGGATGTAACGTCCATCTTGTGAAAGTTCTATTTATTCCTTATCTCTTACACTTAGAGTGCACAGCACAGTTCTTTCACAGGTGTGTTCAAACCTTTATAGGTACTTGGTTAATTTTGTACTGTATGTACAAGCATTTCATTTTACTTGTCTGAGGCTTTTTTATTTGTTATATAGCTCTGCTTAATTTGTAAAAGCAAATTAAGTTGCAACAAATCGGTATATTACTCTGGATGTTTGCATGGAGTAAGTGAAAAAAACAAGTTCACCAAACCAATTGCTTTAACTTTGGAAACAATCATGCCACTGTTGGAAAAAGTAAAGCTGCTAATTTTGTGACGTGCTAACTGACTCATAGCAGACAGCTGGTAGAAAATGTTCTTATTCCAATCGAGCTGATTTTATATAATGAGTTGAGCAAATGTACACAACTGGATAAGCAATGTATATAAAAACAGTAATATGCAGTTCATTTAACCAAACAGTACAGAGTATAAAATTTCAGCCACTAATGTTCACAGTCCCATTAGCAGTTAACAATGTGTTCAGTCCTTTCAGTATGGCATAGAGCTAGATTGGCAGGACCTAAAATTCAGCCACTATAGAACTGAATTTTATCAAAGTATGACACTGAATTAATAAAGTACAAAAATCAAAAGCACTAAAATATGCAGCTGAATCAGTCAAGTATTCTTAGCGATAGTTAAAGCAGTCTATGCAGCTCAGTCAGTGAAGTGTGCAAAAAAATGTACCTATAATGTACACACCTTAACCAGAAAAATATGCAGCTTTCTCAATAAGCTATGCAAACGTCTCTTGAAATGCAGTACTGTCATACAAGTTAGTGATACAGTAAGCAAACATTTGCCAAACAAGTAAAATCGGCTGCTGGTGTGATTTTTGTCCTTTTTTTATGTTCTTGATTAATAAATCATAAAAACAAGAGTAGGTATACACTGTCCACATTGAATTGCTATTTTCTAACCACCTTGTCATTACTTGCAGGCTTTTTATTGCTTCTGAGAGGTAGTAATGGGTGACATTGCATGATTAGTGCAATTTCAATACTCAACTCGTTTAAGAGCATAAACAAAAACACTGATAGTAATAGAGGATGCTTAAAAAGAGACTGGCAACTGATGTAGAGGAGACACACACTGTGCTTCAATGAGTGGGCCAAATAAGGTGAGGGTAGCTGATAGGTCTTTTGCCCTCGCCAAGATAGGGAAACTGCCTTTCTCTAGCATGTGAAGACTGTTCCGGGGGACTGGGTGGAGGAAATCAATTTGTGATTCAACTTATTCTTTGCTTGTGTTCTCAGCCATGCAACAAGGGACTTGGATCAGGGGATATACATCAGCTACCGACTTGATGGCTCCTTCTTTGATCTTCAAAGACTCACTGCTAAGAATAAGACACTGGAGAGGCTTCTCGTTGAGGCATTTTTTGCAGATGCCTTGCCTTGATTGCTCATAGACAAGACAACCTTCAGGTCATCGTTGCCAGATTTTCTGAAGCATCCCAGCTCTTTGGCCTCACCATCAGTCTTGGAAAGACAGAGGTCTTGTTCCAACCAGCACCTCATTCCAATGTCCCAGTGCCAGCCACCTTCTTGCAAGTATTTGGGCAGTACCATCTCAAGTGATGGTTCCCTTTATAAAGAAATCTCCTCCAGAATTAGTAAAGCCAGCCAGGCCCTTGGCGAACTTCGAACAAAAGTTCTTAACCAAACACAACATCCGTCTCTCTACCAAATTTAAGATCTACAGTACAATGGTTCTAACATCTCTCCTGAGATGTGAACTCTTTATAGAGGTCACAACAAACAGCTTGATCAATTTCACATGTGCTCCCTCCACTCCGGAATGAGCATTCGCTGGCAGGACAGAGTGACCAGTATTAAGGTCCTTGAGAAAGCAAACACAACCAGCATTGAGGAAAAGTTATTGACAGCACAACTTAGGTGGACCAGGCATGTCATCCGAATGGAAGACCACCGTCTCCCAAAACAGATCTTGTATGGGGAGCTGAGTCAGAGCCAAAGAAAGAAGGGTCATCCATGTAAGCGCTTCAAAGATAATATGAAGAGCAGTCTCCAGTGGGCTGGCATCAATCCCAAAGAACCTGAGCAAATGGCTCAGAACAGGAGTCACTGGCAGTCTCTGACAAGATCTGGGCAGGATCAAGTTCGGGCAGGATCAATGAAATTATCTCCAGGCTCCACGTGAAAGGCACCACAGAGCTGCATCAAACATCATTGATACAGACTTCCCGTGCCTTCAGTGTGGCCAACTCTGTGCATTAAGATTCAGACTGCGGAGTCATATGCGTAGCCATTTATGAGAACTGCGACAATATCGTCATCATCAAAACATCCTGTAGCATGCAGGGTGAGCAGTAAAGTTTTCCCACAGTGCCCCAAGGTCCTAGGGATAAAGTGGCCATATTTTGAACAGAAAGGGGGCTCACTAGGGACTCTGGGATATGGTTACTTTGACTTGGGTCTGCACACTGCAGCATGGACATCAGTGCCCTGGGTTGGACCATGGGTTAGAATGTTGTAATGTACGGTTTTACAATCTAGATGCTCAAACCCAGGGTTCCCTAATACGGGTGAGCTGACTTGAGTCCCACCAACCCTGGGCTTACATTGCAGTGTAGCCAGACCCTAAATGTTTCAGAATCCAGCAGAAATACTTCAGCCCTTCAACCATCCAAGATACAGGATTTGGGCACTGTGCAATGGCACTAAGTGGGAGTCTTTTAGATGAGATTTTAAAACCTGAGGTCTTGCACTCTGCATGGACATTAAATATCCCATAGTATTTTGGTAACTGTGGGGATTTGCCCTGGTGCTTTAGACCAAATTTCTCTCTGCTCCTACCACTGTTATGTAGCCTGCTGTCCATTAGCTGGTTGCCAGTGTTGTCAACTATCATGAATCGTACAATATTTGGTGCTTTCCTTAAAGTTCCAGCTCCTGAAGTCATGAGACTAAACAAGACTCAGATTTTTTTTAAAGAAAAAACAAAATTGCCAACCCCCACAGTGGCAGAGAAATATTGAAAATATGACCTAAGTGTACCATAAAGGCTAAAAAAACAAAACAAAATAAAACAAAAAAACCCCTTTTAAAAAAAGTCATGGTTCTTAAACTAATCTCGTGACTTGATGCCTGACTCATAACTTTTGATGCATGTAGTTGGCAATACGATATCGCTGCCTCCCCACCAAACAATGGTGCATTTCTGTGGATCTGTGTGTATTTCATAGATTTGGGGATCCTTCAGGATAAAAGGTGTGATATAAAGTATATGCTTATATAAGATAGTGAAGGAACCCAAAAATGCAGATTCAGTAACTAACAGCTGAAGTTGCCACCAGTGGCTGAAAACAAACAGTACACTAAGTATTGTACAAATTTCCTAACAAAGACTTCTAAAGGTTATTTTTTTTTGACCTTTTAAAATTTAATTAAATACCTTTAACATTTTAAAATAACCAATGTATTCTTTCTTCCTGTATAGGAAACAAGTCTCCTTTCAAGTTTAAAAAGGTTTAAAACTTTATGGCATTTAGTCCTTCTCCTTCCACCCCCATTAGTTAACAAATATTTAACATCTCTCTGCTGTCACAAGGAAAGAAATTCTCACCTACTGAGGGATGATGTTAGGAATCATACAGAGCCCTAGCAGATTTGTTAATCAGCTGCACCTGTGTTTTGTTACCTGGAAATTGTCAAGTCTTTGCACAGGTACTGAAGTCTTACAAAGATAATGAAAAGAAAGGTTTACAGCTTGTGAATTATAGGATTTTCTCCCTCACTGGAGCTCTCATTAAAATACTTAAAGAGGAGAGAAGGTAAATTTTACACATCACATATACCAGCATTAAAATAAGACAGATTTTTAATAAAAATAAATGCTGTTGGATGTATCTCAATACCAAATATAAAATGATCAAATTTATTATTGCAGCAAAGTATTTGATATGATGTTCTTGGCATGAGAAACTATGACTAGTAAATGAAGGAGGAGGTATTACCCAATATTTGTGTATTTCAATAAATGGCACATAATTACTTTAGAAATATAAAATGTTCTTCAGAATTAATTGCCAGTTGCATAATGTTCCCTGGCTACCAGCTCTTTCTGATGAGGTTTCTGCTTGTCTCAGAACTAATGCAGTTATGCGCGCGCATGTACACACACAGGAATTTCAAGATCCATACAGGGCACAGCCATCGATTCACAGACATAATGTGTGCAGAAGGGATTGTATTGATGAGATCAGCCTTATTTCACACAAATTTTATTGGACTGGAATACTATGGAGAGGGACATCTCAGACCCACCCCTTCTTGACCAAAAAGCGCACAGACTGTGACATATAGCCACAGAGGCGATTCTGAGTGATCAGAGGATGCACACGATGGAACTGCTGCTCCCATATTCAAGGCCCTGCACTAAGTCTGGCTCCCCTGTATGGTCTATCAGACCCAAAACATAGTGAAGAAATAAGAGGGTTGGTCAAAAATTTTCCATCAAAAAACCTATTCTTTAACAGACCACTGGTTTATGATGAAAAAACTTTCACCCCCACCCCCCCAAAAAAAATCTTTCCACAGAAAATTTTGACTTTTCATAAAAACTGAATATCCCAAAAGCAAAAGTTTTGGTTTCAAATGAAAACCAAAAAACAAAAACAAAAAAATGGAAATGCTGCTTGGTGCCTATTGGGAGTTGCAGTTCTCTTCTGGACTGAGTTTCCCAATGGGACTAGATCTCCCATGATACATGAGGGTGAGGGACTCCTGTGTTGCACTAAGGTGGCTTAAGAAGAGTCTAGGAGCATGGTGCATGATGGGAGATGTAGTCCAGTCCAAATATTCAAGTTTAAAGGACTGACATGTAATACTGGACATTCTCAAAAGAAAGGAATGGAAGATAATAGCCACCAGTTGCACTAAGTGTTAGAGAGTAGAAAAAAATACATTTGTGTGCAGTCATTTTGCCCAGCACTAAAAAAATACAGAAGACAACAGTCTGTGCCCAAAGGATTTCACACTTATAATCAGATTTGAGGAAGGCACAGACAAAAAGGGTCAGATCCATATGACATGAAGGCTTGAAGAGTGTGACAGGAGATGTTCCAAGCGTAATGGTTGGCTTAGAAGAAGCTGTGAAGCCAAGAGTGAGAGGAGGATAAAAAAAGCACTGTTAAGAAGAAAGGCTTGGGAGAAGCATTGCCAGTGTTTGCAGTGTATTTTGAATTTTTGCAGTTGATGTATCTAGTAGTTTAGGGTTATGATTTTCCTTCCTAGACTTTCATGCTTATCATGGGAATCTGTAAGGGCAGGGTAAGCGGTTATAGTGTTTAAGAAGCTGAGAGGTGGGCATATGGGGGAGAGGCCCAAAAATAAAATAAGTAAATTGCCAGTCTCTTCATTTCAATGTTTCCTGCTATGTTGAGAAAATGAAGTCATTTTAACATGCACAACCAATGCTTTTTGGCCATAAGAGGGCTTGGTAATCTTGACAGTGTTGCAGTCATCATAGCTTTACAAAGGTAAAAAGCTCTAACAATTTCTTCTGTAACTAGATACAGATAGATTTTCCATCAGTGTTATGCATGCTTACCTTTGATTTCTACCTATTTATTTTTGCTTCAAACCTTCACATGGAAAAGCAAACTCTATTTTTACAATTTGGATCCCTCTGCAACACAGAGTTGAAGAGCAGTGATGGAGTGCAGGATCTTATTCCACACACAGTTCCTTTGGCAGTGGTGGCCACATCCTAAAACAAAATAAACTCTCCCAGTTGCTCTACAGCACTGGTACTCTTCTTAGTATCAGTAAATACTTATAAAGAATTGGAAATTGGGCCCTATTGTGCTAGGCACTGTGCAAAACACTTAAGAAAAGAAAAGAGACAATCCCTCTCCTGAAGATCCTACAACCTTCCTTTTCAGGAGTAGATCTGTTGCGGTTCAAATACAAGACAGAACAAGGCTTTAAGCAAGCAAGCAGGCTGGTCTGCCGACGGGCTGGTCTCCTGTCAGCTTTCCACCCTCTCTTTTATTCTTTCTCTCCCCCCGCGCATTACATACTCCAACAGATGACAGGAATACACTGGCTTTGTTTAATATTCTTATTTACCAATATCTACCGCATTCCTTGCTCTCGGGCCTTGAGCCCAGTCCTGGGAGGCTTCCCACGGTTCATGTCATCTGGGCGAGATTCCAAGGTTCATGCCCTTGAGAGGAGCCGTGTGTGCACTGCTCCTACACAACACTCCAGGTGTGCCCTGAATGTTGCCAAGTGCATGAACCCCGCATGAATGCTACATAGATCAAATATTTCTACAAGTTCTTTTCATCATCTGAGGAACACAGGTAGCATGTGTGCTTTTATTCTCTGCAGTGGACTTCATAATCCATGCTATTGTGACTTTTAAGATAAATTACACCAGTTGATTACCCTGACGGGCACACGTGGGGCCCGTGGGCCGCAGGTTGCCCACCACTGGTCTAGATAATACTTAGTCCTGTCATGAGGGCAGAGGACTGGATTAGATGAGCTCCCAAGCTCCCTTCCAGTCCCATGATTCCATATGAGATTTATACTAGTTGAACAGCATCTGTACCTCTCGATGATCATTATGAAACAGTAACACTAGGGCTGCAAAAGATGCTTACATTGAAATTTCTAGGAAGTACAAAGACAGTTTCCTTATTAAGGGATGGAGTTCTCTACAGAACTCGTGACATCCACCCCTTGTCAAGATACCCCTTGTCGGGAGGTAACAAATCCTTTTCTTTACACTGTTCATCACAGCTCTACTCTGCACATGATTTTTTCATGTCTGATTTACTGAAAGGGTGAGAAAAGCAATAAACAATAAAAGCCAAAAGGATTGAACTTACAAGACAACCATATTTTGTTCATGTTTTTAACTATATTACCCTAACTATAGACCAGATTACATTATATTTTACAAGAATATTGACAACTGTAAAACCTATCAAAATATAAATATCAATTAAGATACGGTTGAATTATACACATAAGAAACATTTTCTTTATTAAACAGTTTTCATAGATTGTTATTTCAAAAGAGTTGTCTATATATTTACTTAATCTTCTTGCTAAATTTAAAGGAGATATTCATGGAGATGTTATATTATCTCCTTAACAGCAGTAAATTACCAGAAAAACTCTAAGATATTTAGCTACAGTATATGAAAACGTCTAAAGACAGCTGGGGAGATTTAATCAGTGTACTCCTTATTCAAAAAGTGCTGGTTTACATAAAAAAAGATTTTTAATACAAATATACAACAATTTTGAACGACTGTACTTATTTACATCTGTTGAGGGACCTGAACTAGCATTTGAAACTAAAGTAGCTTATTTCTCTGTGAAATGTAAATGTGAGAAATACTTTTGGAATGCTCTTTTAAAAATTGATAGCGTATTATTTTACAGAATTACAGTACATGTGGATCTAAAGTGAGAGTTGTCAAACGTAGCTCTCTCTTGTATACAATCCCTGAGAAAAATTGAAAGCCATGCCTAGAGCAACTAAAGGCTATATGACCAAAAATATTTTAGAAATATGGGTAGGATATTTTAATTAATTGTATTTTAATTTAATAGGGAGTCATATCTAACTTAAGTGTTCATGGCTTTTCTCATGAATCTTAGTTGGGTTTATACTGGCACTATGAGAAAACAGAGTTTTGGCAAATACAAGGACTCAGAAACTTGACAATTTGTGTAACCAATTATTTGATTTGAACTAAGGTGGTTCTATGTCAGGAACAGAATGTACAGAAATTTAGAAGGCTTGCTAGAAAACTCAGATAAGTTATTTTCTTGCCATTTTATAATTTTCACATGTACAAATAAAAGATTAGCAGTTAACTCTGGTCTAAGGTCAAGGAGGCTATTGTCTCAGGGAACTGGCATTACATATTTATTCTCTGAATTAAGCCTAATTATGGCTTCTGATTTTCAGCTGATTAGATAGATAGATACATACCCCATAAAACATTGGGAAAACACCAAAAATGGTTATTTGTATCTGAGGTCTTGTCTACATGGAGCAGTAATATTGACTGCTAATGTGTTGCATATTAATTGGTCCATGTAGACAGTGCTGGTGTGCACCAATGGTTCCCTACTGTGCTTTAATATAGTGGTGTTTGAAACAGTACTACATTAAAGTGCACTAGGGAACATTACAAAGAGTTTATTCATTACAGTATATACAACTGCAAAGAGTAATGACAATTTCCATCCCACCATCAAGCTCAGTCTGGACCAGTCCACACAAAAGATCCACTTCCTGGACACTACGGTGCTAATAAGCGATGGTCACATAAACACCACCCTATACCGGAAACCTACTGACCGCTATGCCTACCTACATGCCTCCAGCTTTCATCCAGACCACACCACACGATCCATTTACGATACAAGCGCATTTGCTCCAACCCCTCAGACAGAGAGAAACACCTACAAGATCTCTATCAAACATTCTTTCAACTACAATACCCACCTGCTGAAGTGAAGAAACAGATTGACAGAGCCAGAAGAGTACCTAGAAGTTACCTACTACAGGACAGGCCCAACAAAGAAAATAATAGAACACCACTAGCCATCACCTTCAACCCCCAACTAAAACCTCTCCAACGCCTCATCAAGGATCTACAAACTATCCTGAAGGACGACCCATCACTCTCACAGATCTTGGGAGACAGGCCAGTCCTTGCTTACAGACAGCCCCCCAACCTGAAGCAAATACTCACCAGCAACTACACACCACACAACAGAACTACTAACCCAGGAACCTATCCTTGCAACAAAGCCCATTGCCAACTATGTCCACATATCTATTCAGGGGACACCATCATAGGGCCTAATCACATCAGCCACACTATCAGAGGCTCGTTCACCTGCACATCTACCAATGTGATATATGCCATCATGTGCCAGCAATGCCCCTCTGCCATGTACATTGGCCAAACCGGACAGTCTCTACACAAAAGAATAAATGGACACAAATCAGACATCAAGAATTGCAACATTCAAAAACCAGTCAGAGAACACGTCAATCTCTTTGGTCACTCAATTACAGACCTAAAAGTGGCAATTCTTCAACAAAAAAACTTCAAAAAACAGACTCCAAGGAGAGACTGCTGAACTGGAATTAATTTGCAAACCGGATACAATTAACTTAGGCGTGAATAAAGACTGGGAGTGGATGGGTCATTACACAAAGTAAAACTATTTCGCCATGTTTATCTCCACACCCCCCCCCCGCACTATTCCTCACACGTTCTTGTCAACTGCTGGAAGTGGCCCACCTTGATTATCACTATAAAAGGTTCTCTGCCCCCCCCCCCCCCCGCTGGTAATAGCTCACCTTACCTGATCACTCTCGTTACAGTGTGTATGGTAATACCCATTGTTTCATGTTCTCTGTGTATATAAATCTCTCCACTGTATTTTCCAATGAATGCATCCCATGAAGTGAGCTGTAGCTCACAAAAGCTTATGCTCAAATAAATTGGTTAGTCTCTAAGGTGCCACAAGTACTCCTTTTCTTTTTATATAATATATGTTATTCATTACAGTATATGAAAAGAGAAAGTCCTGAAAACCCCCATTTTTTCCAGCATCTGGGAATTTTTGAGTTTTATGTAAAGATACACCTTGAAAAATTAAATGAATAAACCTGAAAAACAGAAGCCCTAATCATAAACATGGAATCCTGATGTCCGTTAAAGTGAGCTCAAATGGCTATTTCAGCACCAAAATGTATCATGGCAAAATGTCACTGTATAATACATAAACTTCCAAAGGAATTATATGCACAGAGAAGTCCTAAGAAAAAGCCACAGCAATTCAGTTCTCTCTGCTTCTTTCACCCCTGGGACGACCTTTCACAATAAGAATTGTCAGTACCTTATTTATAATGGCAGATCTCAGGTTTGATTCTGGCAGCTTTTGATCACTTGATGGACCAAAAGCTTTCATATACAGAATAATCTGCTGCTTCTTTGGCATCCTGCAGTGTGTTTAAACCTCAAAAGCAACTTTTAGTCCCAGTAGTGAATTACTGAAGCAATGTAAACAAAACACACACATCACAAAATGATGAACATCTCAAACAAAATATCTTTGTCAGATGGATGACAACTTCACATTGCCTGAAAAGCATCTGTAAGTAACTGTAGACTGTAAATAAAATTCTGGTTTACAATCTAAAAGTAAAAAAAACCCAAATTAATTATTTAAACTTTAATACAGTTTTTTGGAAATGCATGAAAAACATACATAAATAAATGATATTTTTGCATATGTTCAACGTTCCGTTCCCTGAAGGTAGCCTCCTACACAGGTGCACATTCCTGGGTCACACTAGTCTATGTAACAATGTAAATACAAGATAATTAGAGAATTGTCTTCAAAGAAGCTTTGTTATTCACTTTATTGATGTTATGTAAACAAATAAGCTTTGATGAATACGTGACAATGACAGTTGTCTGTCAGTAGAAATTCTTTCTAGGATGGATTATATTGATTAGGTAACAACTTTATACAGATGCAATATATAATTAACTTTCTTAGAATTGAAATGTAGAGCAAGTCAGCTTTTTCCCCACCATCTGAACAGATGCATGGTCAAGAGGAAATTCATGTCTCCCCCTCCAACCCCCTCCCCAACGAAAGAAGTAGCAGTAGTGTGCATAAGAGATTTTAGCACAAAGATTCAATAAAATTGGTTTGCCACAGTCATATTTTCAATTTTTATAAATCCCTGGAGCTGTTGTAAGGTTACTATGGATGCCACAAAGCACTGGATCTATGCCTCAGTATAACAGATATCATTTATTGTTTTTGCAAAGAGCCTAAATAAAACACAATATTGAAGACTGATTGGCTTGGTAGTGCAACCTTTTAATACTGGCTATAACTACATTAATATACAAACAATTGCTACAGCACCATCATTGAGGAAGTAAGAGATCGGGGATGTCTGTTTCTTGTGAATTTACTATGGAGTTAAATAAGCAATGTAACTGAATATAAAGTACTATATTTTCAGTACATCCTTTAATCAAATAAATATGTCCATCAGAAATGTGATAAGTTTGGACAAAATCCAAAGAGATCTGAGTATACAGCTGAGTATTTTAATGGATTTACAAGGCGTTTATTCAAAATCTTTAGACACATGCATGTGTGGTACAAGGCTCCTTTCTGACTAAATCTAGACCACTACGATGAGAAATAAAATTTGCTAAACTTTTCATTTTATAGATAAGTGACAGTGTACTTTATTCATATGTATAATGTTCATATACATTATGGACTTACCTATATCCCGGTCCTTTACAGATCTAAGATGCTTTATATATTGCAAAATATTAATCCACATCCTCACCTATACTCTTTCCATGGAAGTCCTACAGTTTATGTTCTTTATGACAATAAAAATGTATAACCACTTTAGAAGTAAATTTAGTCATTGAAATATGAATGGGAAACGAAACTAAGCAATGTTTATTGCCAAATAAGTGTCTGATTATCATAATTAAGGAACATTTCCAGTCTTTTTCATTTAAACAACTGGAAAATAATCCCCTTTTGTATATTGAATGCTATTTAAATTAGAACTATTCAACAATTTGCATCATTTCGCTACAAATATTTGTAACCATTCTAAATTAGAGGGAAGCTAAAGTGTTAGAAGAAATGATATTCACAAAACTGGGGAAAGACTACGAATTCAAAGGGCTCAATTCACTCCCAGGTTCCACAGAGAGAGAAGTTCTGCAATGCCCCAACAATGCACCTTGAAAGTGGAGCAGAGCTAGCCACAGAACAGAGGCAAACATGGAGAGAGATGGCATAGCCCAATCGCCGGAAGTGTTTGCTGTTCCAGCATGCCCTTACTAAGTCCTAATGCTGCCAGGGTCAACAATGCAAACATTTCCTACCCTTGCTACCTCTGTTTGCCACCCCCACTAGCACAGGAGGGTGCTAACCTCACCACCACCACTGACCCTGCACAAGCAGAAGTGAATCCAGTCCAAATACCTGATGATCGAAGAGTCAATGTTGTATTAAGAGCACATACAGAAACAACGAAATTGCAGCATTTAGTTATGCTCATAGAAATCGTATTTAAGAAAAATGCAAATATTTGGAAGCCAGGGAGCTATTTTAAAGATCTGCTAAGAGTATTCACACCAGGAGATGGTTTCAAACATCAACGGTTTTGAAAACAGAAAACAGAATCATCAGCCACTTCAAGCAGGTCTTGCCGTGACACCAGAAAGTCAATTCACTCAGTTTAGCAGCATTCAATTCTCCAACATTTTGTTCTGGGTTTCTGTCAAGTTATTTCAGGCTGTGAAATTGTCAGGAATGATGGATGACTATCAGCCTTCTGCTATCTTCTTGCCTTCTCCTTAGAGATTTGCGGCTGCTGACTGCAAAGCAAATCCCTTTTCTTTTTTTTTGCACAACATGCCAAATGAACAACAGTAATTATGAGAAAGCCTACACTACAATTATTTTAGCACTTAACTTTGTATTGACATCTGTAAGAGAGAGCTCTTTAGATTGATTAGCAATGATATAGCTTCCTGCCTTTATACTGTAGTTTCAATCATTTCTTTACATGTAATTTTAACAGAAACACTGATTTTCCATCCCTTACTGTTTTAAAACTATAAATTGGATTAATTGTGGAAAACTTCTAATATTTAAATAAAATTAGTAGCCTATCCTAATTGTACCAGTGTTTCATCAAACTGTATAGTACTTGTCATACAATCAAAACCAAACAAAAGAACAATTTAGGGATATCAAACAGGATTTAATTAAGGAAGGGGCAGAAGTTTTATTATTGTTCCAGTCCAAACTTCGTATTCCCCTCCCACATAAATCTTGTTTGTCACTCCAAATTCAGCCCTGGTGTATATTGAGGCAAGTCCATTGAAAGTGGCATTAAATCTGTTTACACATTGATTGAATGTGATCTCAAATCTGCAAAGCATTTACTACTGGGCGTATGAGGAGAGTTTTTGTTTTTAGCATTTTCTTTTCAGCTGTATCTTACCTTTTTTGTTTTATTTAAACAAATGTAGCTAAATTTCTAAATAAAAAGATCAAAATATTTCATTTCTAAAAGACCTAAAGGAAGCATTTTGGACTTTTGATTTTTTTTCAGCTGAAACTGTTTGCCAAATTCAACCCAAATTCACAAATAGTTTGGTTGATCTGAAACTACATTTTTCAGTGAAACTATTTGTCCAACTTTCAAAGTAGCAGCCGTGTTAGTCTGTATTCGCAAAAAGAAAAGGAGGACTTGTGGCACCTTAGAGACAGTTAGTCTCAAAGGTGCCACAAGTCCTCCTTTTATTTGTCCAACAAATTTCACCCAGCTCCACTTGTGATGGCATAGATTGGGACATTCTTCAGACCCACAGCAATTATGGCTCACTCAAGTTTTTCAATTGTGTTCAAAATAACTGCACCATTCAACATTAACAATTCAATAGCAATATCAATAAGCCAATTAATTTGCATTGCTCTCCTTCACATTTGCAACCTTTTCAATCATACCCTCTCAGGTCAGGACAATGGGTGCCAAGTGGTTAAGAACTTGACACTAAAGGATTTAAACAGTAAGCCTCACTGTCCTATTTTAAACAATATAGTATAATTATAGAGCATTTAGATAAAATAACCCCAGAAGGAAAGTATTTTTACTTCAGCAACCATTACCACCACATTCTTCCGTAGATGCCCCTCTGGGATCAGTTTTTGGTCCATTTTATGTTTGGTCAGTATATACAGTTTATAAGTAGCTAAAACATGAACATACAGTAAGTTGATGAAAATGACCATTTTGCTGCTGTCCTAATCTTCCCTTTGTTAACTATATTGTTTCCTCTGGATTGCTCATGAATAATGGCTTCACATTCCACACGGAAAAATAATGGTTTCTTTTCTCTAGGAAAAAAATTAATCCTGGTCGTAATCTTAAAATCCATTCGGTTACTTTACGTTGTATCCATCAGATTCCTTGGAATCCTGAGGACTTTCAGCACACATCAGCATTTACATGAAAAATAAGGTTTCTGCTGTACTGAAGTTCTCATTAAGAATTGGATGTTGTCTCATAAATACATGCTAGTGGTACAATCAAGAATTCACGTTTGTATTTCATCTAGACTACTGTGATGCAAATTCATCACATTTTTATACTACTTTACAAACTTAAATCTTCACAACTCATGAGCAAGAAAAAAAGTTTAAATTTTTGTGAACTTTTAATGCATAAAAGATTACCCCTTGCAGGCATAAAGGAAGAATATCTTGCAGCTGAGGGCAAAATTTGCTCTTAACGTCTCTAGGGCGCTGAGTCAGCAACCCTTACAGTAAATAATACTTACACACATAAACAGTCCCATTGACCTCAGTGGGACTACTTGCTTGAAAAAGTGCTACTTAACACGGACATGGGTGGCAGAAGTGGGCCCTAAATTTGCCACCAAATTACTCAAAAGACAAATGTTCTTTCTAACAACTCACACAAAGTCAGATCAAACACTAAGAGTAAACTGCTTAGTCCAGAGAGTTGTAATACAAGAAGAAATGTAAAATTTTATTCTTGGGGCATCTAATTTTTGAAACAATATCATTAAAACTAATACTTAGATTATAGAATAGATTATAAAGCCTTAAGGAACCACTCTCATGATCTACTCTGGCCTCCTGCATAACACAGGCCATAGAACTTATCTGAATTAATTCCTGTTTGAATGTAAATTAATTCCTTAGTATGTTTTAAAAGGCATTTCATATATTTCTGCAGTAGAAGTTAATGTAAACACCTAATCAGGGTGGATTAAAATAATTGTAAAATAATTGTTTTTAATTTAAATTTGAAATCATGACAACCTATCTATAGTAACCTAAGCTTATTATGATCTAATGAAATCAATTAAATAAATAAAAATATACTCTGTATCAATTAATCTTCCTCAAAATTTTAATGAGTTAAAGGCTGGTGCTGTTGTAATTATACATACACAGAATCGGGGGGAAACATTTCTGAATTTGCAGATCAACTCAAAATAT
This sequence comes from Lepidochelys kempii, assembly GCF_965140285.1. Lineage (NCBI taxonomy): Eukaryota > Metazoa > Chordata > Testudines > Cheloniidae > Lepidochelys > Lepidochelys kempii. The sequence goes on along the minus strand of NC_136387.1, from coordinate 99,408,748 downwards.
AAATGTGTCACAATGTCAGGTACTGCATTAAATATATATATTATTTTCAGGTTTTACAATGGAGAATGCTGATATTTACATTTTTTTCAAAATGTAAATATTTTCAGTTTCTGTGGTGCAAAAAAGTGTTTGCCCTAATAACTTTTCGTTCCAGTTTAGCTAGTAAATGCTGGGAGATTTTTTTTCTTCATTTGAAGTAGTTTATTCAAGGTTCAGAAGCTGATTGGGAGTTAACAGCAGGAAAGGTTGGTTTCCTCTTCCAGTCTATTCGGAGGGAGAGGATAAGATCTACTAATTGTGAAAATTTGGGGGATGTGGCACCCTGATTTAAATGGGAGTTGGGCAGATAACCTGTTTGGCTACTGGTGAAAATCCTATCCAGAGTCCTATCCTGTCCAGATAGGACACCTATTTGCATCTTGAGAGATCTTTGAAAAATCTGACCCTGCTGACCAGAAACAATCTGTCAATTCACTAACTAGTTAATAATTAATTTGTGTAATAAATCAGTTAGTTTTAAATGTAAATGTTTGGATAAGAAAATAAATTTATGTAGCCAAAACATTGAAGGTAGTTTGATTTAATTAATACAAATAAATTTTAAAAACACAGTTTTTATACTTTAAATTTAATTCCAATTTCCATTCAACTGCAACATGACATGAATGCCAATTAAAAAGTGTCTAGTAAACAAGAAATGCATTATTCACCTTTTGCTAATATACTAAAAAAGTAAAAATTAAGAATCTAAATAAAAAAGCTATATAATTGCTTAAATAAATGTGTATGGATATAGAGTATCCTCCTGATTACCAAAAAGGACAATCAATTTTAGTGTGAAGGCTGTATTTGATTGCAAATCAACATTTTAATGGTTACACTAATGAGAATGAAGATTTCTTTAAAAAAATAACCAAAAAGTACAAATGCAAAACAAGAGTAAAATCAAAGACTGAAATCAAGTTTTCCTGTTTGCTGACTTCAATCATGATTAAAATTGATGATTTAAATCAATCCACCTGCTCCCAATAAATGTCCTGAACATCCTTTAAAATGTCTTTAGCCAGGATGTGGAATATAGCAGCTGAATGTCAGAAAGAGCAGTAACAGACATAACACAGTCTTCTAATGAGAGTAAAATGTGATTTATACAATGATCTCATTACCTAGAAATAAACAAACCTCTTCTTGCTTTATCTTTTAGACTTAGTTTATCCCTGTTTGCTTTATCTCCATTTAGGTTTCAACTTTAAACAGAAGCTTTTGTATCCAAGTACTGGAGCAGCTACTGAGTTTGTCTGCAATACTTGCATGATAGTAGCAGTTTACCCTGAAATTTCCCATTTGCTGCCAATTGAAGGGTACTGCACAAAATCATAGAATAAAGACAAGGATTTGCATCTCAACCATCAAGAGAATCATTTGCTCACGAGGAAAAGAAGTTACAATGTCTAATCAAGTATTAATTTATCCTTCGTGCATTCATAACTTGTCTTATACCATTGGTAATACTGTTTGTGTGTGTCTAAAACCTCACAGTCACCCTGTGCTCCTTTCTATACAATAAAGGCTCATCCTCATATTTGTGATATTACAGAATCTGACACCTGTGCTGTCTTAAATATGCATAGAAATGGAGAAAAATTGATCTTTGTGTGCATGCCTGTCTATAGTATATGGAAAATGTGCAGGGAAGGGGGAGAGAAAAAGAAACAGACAACAGTCTTGTTGATGCATAGAATGGACACCATTAAAAGTGAACTAATATGCTGCCATAACATTGAGTTTATTGTGGTATTTCCTGTGTATTGAATATATATCACAATAAGGTATTTACACTGTATCAGAGTGAATGTTCTCTCAATAATGGAACCTATGCTAAAATGAATGTATCTTAACTCATCTAACATGGTCTAGGGATTTGGAGATTCTTTCGGGGAAAGAATAGTAAACAGGTGCTTGTGGGGGCTTCCAGGCAGCAGAGAACACCCCATAAACTTCTTGGGCAGTGTGGTTATTACTACTAGGGAGTTACTGAGTGGCAGGTATGCCCAAATCCACTTCTCAGACCTTTTGGCAACAGCATCCTTCATGTCACAATCAGTTCTCATGGCTCACAGCTGATGCTCAGTTTTTCAACATCACAGATGTAACTACCTGCAATGCCCTTCCAAACTCTGCATATTTATGTGCTTTTAGAGTGTGTAAACATGCAATATCAACATTCCCCAACAAAGCCACATGAAATATGCAGAAACAATCAATCATTCTCGTCCTCCAGACCTGGAGGACACCTCCTGACCCCCTCCACTGCAATTCTAAAAACAGTGAGGATTCCTTCTACCACCTTTGAGCCCTCCCCTACCAAACCCTCTGTGACCTTACACCTGCTCCCACTTGGATGTTTCCATTTTCGATACTCCAGGCTACAGTCCTAGAGTATCAACTGGAGTTTGGATGTAGGTGCCAGAGACTCCTCGCGGTCATGCAGCAGAGGGAACAAGCACAGAGAAAAGTCATTAGCTCCTTTACATGCTGTATGTCACATGCAGATGGCCTAATGCAACCCCTATCCTTAGTCAACCTGGGTTATGAGCTCTGACTGATCTGATTGTAATCTCTGGGGGGCACCAGGACACAGGGTCAGGTTCCAGCTCCTAACACAACCAGCAAAAGAACAGAGCAGGAGGCTTTGAAAGGTGGAATTGTGTAAGCAGGAGCTCCTGCTTTTGCATGTTGGCAGAGGCTTCAATGTGCTGCCAGTATTCTGCCTCAAAGAGCAGCTACTGTTGGACCACTGAGAGCATGGGAAGTCAGACATCTGGGAAATCAGGCCCGTGCCATTCCCACTACATCCTGAAGCGTGCCCCAACTCTCTTTGGCAGCAGACCCCATCTGAGATCTACACGTACAGCCAGGAGCTAAGATCGAGGAACCCATGATTAATATTGCCCTGACTGGACCAAAGGCTTACATTTACCATAAGTTTTTCTTGATCCTATTTGATACATACAAGGTGGAAATCAATATTTTCTCTCACATGTTCCCATTATAAAGCAGGAAACATAAAACATTTTGGTTTGGAAGACAGACCAAAAAAAATAAAAAGATAGTGGATCTCTTTAAATAAGATCATCTCTTCTTTTCCCCAATCCACAACAACTTATTTTTCTATAACCAAAGAAGAACATTTTCTATGTTAAAAATAGTGTTACAGTTAGTTATAAACGCTTAGGGTTTATGCTGTTCTTTTGCAATGGTCTACTACATTTAATTTGTTATTGTTCAGTGGCATTTTTCAAACGCACAATGCCAGAGACATGTTGACACATGTTCATAAAAACAAACAAGGAATGACAACTAGAATAATAGGACAGCTCAAATATGAGAATATGGATGACAAAGCTGTATTAGTAGGAAGAGACCTGTGTTTAGTCTTATAATTCCTGGAAATCCTATGGATCTGAAAGTACTCGGTCCTACCATCGGTGGTTGGACAGAGACACATATTCAGAGTCTGCGTGCAACAGACTGTTTTCCACACAGAGGGTTCATTCATTAGTCACATGCCCTAAGAAACCACAATTTTCCCCTCGAAAACAGGAAATGAACCTCTACCATGATAAATTAGTTATAATTTGTATTAGGTTTGTGCCCTATGGCTCATCCTGAATAAGAGTCCCATTGTGCTAAGCATTGTACAAACACACAACAGAGATGGTCCCTGATCCAAAGGGTTTACAGTCCAAGAAATGAAAGAATGTTTAATGTCTTCTGCACAGGAATTTCTCATTCACACACCACTGGGCACTACGCAAAAAAACACAGATTTATTTTACTTTTCCTTGTAACTTGGGGATGCAACGCTGGAATCCCAAGCTTCTTCAAACAGGGAGAAGTGCTTTGGGGATGGTATGAAGCCGCCATATCTTTGGTTTCAAAAACAGAAGACTCAAGAGCACATAAGGGTTACCTTCCTGAATACCCTCTGTTATCATTGCCCAGAAAAGGGGATTTGGGAGAGTGAAAGGTGAATATAATTAGTGTACATCTCTTCATGATGAACTGCTATTCTATGTTTCTTCATTCATATTACAGCTCTTGGTTAAGTTTTCCCCTCACTCTGAGCCCCAACAATTGAACACTTTGCTGCAAAATATATATATATATATATTTTTTAATGAAAATTTAGATGCCAGCCCTCACAGCTTTGAGCCAAATCTTAAATATGTGACCAGAATGTTTGTTCCTGAGTCTCCTGACAAGCTGAAACAATAGCTCTGTGTGGTCTCAACTTTCCCTTTCATCTTAAAGATGTCAATATTAACTATTTCACTTTTGTTAATTTTAGCAGAAACACCCAGCAAAGGTGCGTACACCACAATCTCCAACTGCCCCCTACCTAGCTGCTAAAACCTACTCTTGCCTCCGGACAATTTTTGCACTGCAATTATTCAGGTCAATAGTAAAAAATCTGCAGCACCATGAAAACAGATAATGTGGGGACCACAAAACTGATTATATAAAAAACAACCACTGGGGCTATTGTAGTGATCATACTGCAATTACACTTTAAAATTGGGTCTTCTGTTCTGGGTGAAAATACCAGTGCCAGTGGTATTCCGTATTGTAAGGGAATTTCAATTAGAACAACATGAGGCCTGTTGGGTTCATTTCGCTGAGGTTTGTATGAATAATTTTCCAGTAGCTTCTGTCAGTACATGGCTGCTCCGGGTTACAGTGTGTGAAATTCCCAGGTTCACACCTAGCTTCTCATTCTTTTTATTACAACGTTTATGTGGGTGGGGCTCTAATTTACATCACTAATTTACATCACATCTAATTTACATCATCATAAGACACTGCAAGGACCTGAGCAAGAGACGCTCTGAAAAAAAGTCATGCTAAAATTTTGTCTAGATCCAAAAACAGGACCACAGCTTTATTCAAGTGCTAGAACAGAGCTCCCTGAGGAAGAATAGGGAGCCCATTGACTCACAGGAATCTCTGTCCACAGCTACCTACATTCAGGGTGCTTGTGCCGCTGAGACAGCTGAGATACTGTCTCACTCAGACATGTATTTGTTAATATGTTAATTTAACCACACAGTTTCCATTTTCCAGAAATGAAGTTTCTTTCACCACAAATTGTGTCACATAAATTCCACTCAGGTGGTCTAGTCTAGTGAAACATCGGGACTTTCTTTAGGTAGTTTTGATGCATCAGGAGCACATTAAATTAAGTCAGTTAGTGAAAATATATGCAACTAAAATGGGACTGTAGTCAATAGTCTTTAAGCTGGTGTCCTCTGACTACAGATCAGATGGAGTGACAGCATTTTACCTGTAATCTCTCAAGAAGACTGGGGCGGGGGAAGAGGCAGCCAAGCTAATTGCTGGTGCCTCGTTCTGGCAGATGTCCAGTGACGGTACTCCATAGGGAAGGCATCCAGTGACCAGATAAATGGCCTCTTAAAGGACTTAAAAGGATGTGCTGGATAAAAGAACAGAATGGGGGAGGGGATTTGGGGACTCCTATGATTGGTATGGCAAGGAGTCAACTCCCCCGCATTCTTATAGCCCACCTTAATCCTCCTATGACAGGGGTGGATGGTAAAGTTGAAGCCATGGGTTGGACTGGGGGGACCAAGATGGGAAATGAAGGAGGACTGGTGGAAGTCCCAGGTAATGATTTTAATAAATGTGGATTTGCCTGCACTGTACACTTTATCTGCGGGATAGTCCCAGACATCTATATAATAAAGTTGCAGACTGATTAAAATCTGTATCAAGTGTCTCCTGTCCTTCTTTTGGTATAGCCAGACACTGGGACTGTAGTCATTTAGTCTTTAAGCTGGTGTACTCTGAATACAGATCAGATGGAGTGACAGCATTTTACCTGCAATCTCTCAAGAAGATTTGCTGAAAATAATTAAATCTGAGCGCACATAATAAGGTAATAAGTTAATTCTAATCTAAAGATATGATTAACAGTTAGTGTTTCAGCCTGTTACTTCTATCTATAATGTTTGAGTCCTGTTCCAAGCTTTGTGTTAATTAGAAAGTCAAAAATTAAAAGAAACTTGATTAAAAAGGAAATTCAGACAATTTAAGAAACATCTAGCAACCCCTGTGCAAGCAAGTATAACAGGATGTTTATCCCACAGCACACAATACCATTAACAGATTACTACTCCATTCCCAGACTAAAGCAGAGGAAAATGTGAGTTTTCTTAGCATATCCAAATTACAGAGAAACATGTGCGAAATAAATTTGTTCTTTACCAATCCACTGTGAAAATTTACAGTATTCAACATTTCTCAAAATTTCCTATGACTTATATACAGTGGGTGGACGAATAGTTATGTAGTAGGATGCAGTATAAAACAATCTGTAATTGCTTCCAAAATAAGAGCGGATGGATCTTTAATTTTTTTTTAAATAGAAATTCTCCTCTATCCCCATCAGAGCATGGTGCTTTATAAGTTTCAATGATTGCACACTATTTTATTTTTCTGACATTTCTGTTGGGGATTTAAACTTCTGAGGTTTTTCAGAGAAGTAGAGATTGGGTTACTCTTACCTGAGCCCTTCTGAATATGTGTTTTGGTAAAATTCATTTAACGCTTTAGAAATTTCTTTATCACCTTCATGAATTTTAAAAGTTGGGTACTTAATTTTTTTTAAAGACCACTGTAGATGTCTTCCTTACCTAGTAGGATGGGAGTCTGTTGGCTTTGTTGCCACATGTAAACAATCTTTGTTTCTTGTTACACCACTTTTATAATTTAGTATCGTACAGAATGTTCTGTATGTTAAAGTATATATAAATATTCTTAATCTCCTGTTTGCTTGTATTGTTTTTCCAATTCAATTTGAACTTTTTCAAGATCTTTTGGTTTCTCGTCCCTTAACTTTTTTTTCCCTGTCTGGATGCACAGTTAATTACAGTATAAAACATTCTGGGACACTGATTCACCACCTCTGGAAGAATCCTTTAGCACTGCTTACAAAGTACAACCTGCACTTCCTCATCTAGCTGCATTTCATGAGTTTATCTGGCACATTTAAAGGAAGTGAAGAATAGGTTTGCTATTTACTCATGAAATAACTAAGAGGATACAGCGGCTGTGTAAAATATACTATCTTTATAAAGTTCATATAACAAGATATAGGGAGTCATTAGCAATGTCACCAAAATTTCCCGCCAGCAGCAGTTGCTTAATAAAGATACTGTGGCAGCAAAGACCATTGCTTGAGTTCATGATACACAACTAAGGCTGTGTTGGAACTGGCAATTGTTAGAGCAGCAGACTCCTGGGTTTTTGTCTTGACTGTCACCGATATGCATTGAGAGTCACAACTTCTGTGCCTCACCTCCTCATCTGTAAAACAGGAAAAATACTTACCTGTCTCCCAGGAGTGTTGTGAGGCTTAGCTAGTTAGTATTTCTAAAGTACTGAGATTGTTGAAAGAGTCTATATAAATGCAATTATTATATTACTAATAAAGCATAAAACTGGGAAATAAATCAGAGGAGGAAAGAAGAATGGTTCTTGTTGCTAAAGCACAGGAATTCCGAGTTCTAGGCTCTGAGAATGTTTACAGGGTATATTAGTGAACACCAGCCGGGTTACGAACCCTAGTACGCCCCAGCATGCTGTGCACTAACTGTCCATGTAGACTACTGGCAGACAAAAAGATTTCCTAGTGCACACTGAGGTAGTCCCACACTACATCAACATGTACGAAGGAACTTTTAGTGGGCGCCAGCAGGATCCATAGGGACAGTCTGGTGCGTACTAGAATTTACACCTCAGCTGGTGTACACAAATGTACTGCGTAGCCAAGCCCTCAACTACTGTCGTCTTGTTTGAGGCAGATAGTCATTGTGTACCTCAGTTACCCCATCTGTAAAATGCATCAAATAATACAGCCAACTTCAAAAGTGGGAGATTTTATTAATGTAGGTGACACATTAGGAGATGCTCAGATGAACGGTGCTGGAGAAATTCAAAGCATTCAGGTAAAATCCTGGCCCACTGAAGTCAATGGGAGTTTTGCCATTGACTTCAATAGGGCCAAGATTTCACTTTTAGTTTTAGATCCATGTGAAAAAGATGTTGCTTAGACCCAACAAAATCAGGGGCATCTTTCAACCCTGCAACAAATAGGCTATTAGAGCAGCAAAAGATGGGTTTCCCATCCCACAGTGGCCTAGAAGAACCTTACCAAGAGGAGACTTCTCTCCACTTCCACCACAGCCACAAGAGGAGAAAATCTCCAGTGAATGTGAGCTAAATATTAGAAACATGTACGGAATAACATTTCAAACAGATGTCTGAAGGTACTTTTAGCAGGTACATATTTTACAGACTCTATTTCCAACAACACCTGCCTCCTTCTTCTCCCAGAGGGAGCAAGTCCTATGACTCAAGAGTGGAGAGGGGAAGAGAGGGTGAAATAAAACAAAAAAGGAAAAACAAAATCCAGCAATCCTACATGTGATGCAGAAGAAAAATAGTTCATGTTAAAATGAACCTGATGTACATTTTTAAAGCTTGGTCACATAGGTTTAAAGTATAATCAGCTTTGCCAGTAAATAAGCAAGTGACAACAGAAGAGGGCAGGATAAGGAAAGGACCAACTCAAGACATGCCTTGGAAAATGAGAGTCTACAATTAAGAAATAAACAGTAGCAGGAGGCTTCTCTGTTTCAGTTGCCGATGTGTCTACATGATTTATATATGATAAACAATATCACAACAAACTAAATAAAAACATTCAAGTTTATGTAGCTGTGAGTTTGTACTTTTCTTCAGTTACACAGTGATAATTAAGAGAAGACATTTGAAACGCCCACTTAAAAAACTGAACATACATAACACAGGGTAGAATAACACAGAACTTAATAAAGATGTCAGCTCCATCTAAAATCATAATTACTGTGTACAACTTGCTCCTGAGGGGTTTCCCAGTTGAAATAATTGCATTACTACAAGTTCCTTTTATTAAAAAAAATTATAGATAGACATAACATATAATTTTGCCAACAAAAATAGTGTTTTCCTTATTTCCAGATTTTATATTTCCCTGACAAAATGCTGCAGACTGCAGGGAAAACAATAGCACGGCGCTAGGGGTAAACATTAAAGCTTTGAACCCAAATTATATGCATTATCTTTGAAAACTCATGGCGATCGGGGGAGGTCCCAGATGACTGGAAAAAGGCTATTGTAGTGCCCATCTTTAAAAAAGGGAAGAAGGAGGCTCCTGGGAACTACAGGCCAGTCAGCCTCACCTCAGTCCCTGGAAAAATCATGGAGCAGGTCCTCAAGGAATCAATTCTGAAGCACTTAGAGAAGAGGAAAGTGATCAGGAACAGTCAGCATGGATTCACCAAGGGCAAGTCATGCCTGACTAAACTAATTGCCTTCTATGACGAGATAATTGGCTCTGTGGATGAAGGGAAAGCAGTGGACCTGTTGTTCCTTGACTTTAGCAAAGCTTTTGACACTGTCTCCCACAGTATTTTTGCCAGCAAGTTAAAGAAGTATGGGCTGACGCGGTGGCAGACCACTCTGCTACTCTTAGGGCACTGGGCCAGGACGCAGTGGAGTGGGAGGGCCTGTGACCCCCCTGCCACTCAAGCGGTGGGTAATAGTTTTTTCCTCCCTCAGGCTAGCTGAATGAAAGCCTGCGTACTGACTTTGGTTGCAGGCCCAGGCTGAGTGACTTTGTTTCCTACCCAGCTCTAAACCAGAGCTTGGGCTCATTAACTGCTTGCAGTGCCACCTGAGGTTGGAGCTGAGAGACTTTGTTTACCGCCCTGAACCAGAGCCCGGGCTACATGCCTATTTCCTGCTCCGCCTGAGTGCAATCTAAGCATAAGTGACTGTGCTTGCTGCCCCGCTCTGAACCAGAGCCTAGGCTGATTGACTATTTGCAGGTCCACCTGAGTGTAGGCTTGAGCCATACTTGAACAGGCCTTGCTGATTCCCCCACAGCAAGCAAAGTCCAGAGACTGAGTAAGGTGGACTGGCCCTCCCTGGACCCAGCCAGCGAGGTACCCCGCCTTAAACCTATTACAGGGCCTGACTGCTCCCCTTGGAAGGCTATTCCAGAACTTCACTCCTTTGATGGCTAGAAACCTTTGTCTAATTTCAAACCTCAACTTGTTGACGGCTAGTTTCTATCCATTTGTTCTTGTGTCAATATTAGCGCTTAACTTAAATAGCTCCTCTCCCTCTCTGGTATTTTTCCCTCTGATGTATTTATCAAGAGCAATCATATTTCCCCTCAGCCTTCATTTGGTTAAGCTAAACAAGCCAAGCTCTTTGAGTCTCCTCTCATAAGGAAGGTTGTCCATTCCTTGGATCGTCCTAGTAGCCCTTTTCTGCATCTGTTCCAAAAGTTAATGGTAGATTCCTAGATTCCAAGGCCAGAAGGCACCACTGTGATCATCTAGTCCAGTGGTTCTCAACTCGTAAGAGGCTTGCGCGCCAATCAGCACACAGTTGCAGCCCATGTGACATCCTCAGAGCCATACAGATAGTATATAGATTGTGTGGATGCGACCCACATAACTCAGAGAGCTGCATATGCTGCCCACAATGGTAAATAAGTTGAGAACCACTGATCTAGTCTGACTTCTTGCACAACTCAGGCCACAGAATGAATTGCCCTCACCATTTAATTTGCCCTTTATTTCTAGTTTCAATTTCTGTGGCTTCAGTTTCCAACCATTATACCTTTGTCTGCTGAAGTCAAGAGCTGCCAACTGTTAGAAATCTCTTCCCTGCGTAGGTACTTGTAGACAGTATGTATGAGCAGTGCTTAGCACAATGAGGCCCTGATCCCAGACTTTTCTTTTTTTCCATAAAAAAAAATGTTTCTCTTAGGTTGTTCACAGAATACCAGCTTTTATCAAAAGCTATAGAAGCAACCTGAGGCTTTTCAGCTTCTTCCTAAACTTAGATCCTGGCACTGTTATAAAACATGAAAAAAATAGCAAGCGCCTGACTTTGTTTCACAGATTACATGTCCAATAGTAACTCAATGTGTTTTTTTTTTTTTAATGGAGCAGAGTTTACCTACAGCCAGGAAAGCAACCACAAACACATTTTTCCTTTTTTAAAAGTGGAGTGAGAAAGCAGGAAAAGATCAGTCTAAACTGCAATCCCCATGCAACCCAAAACTCTCCACATTCTATTCCAAGGGTAACTAACGCAACATACTGGACATTGTAGCTTAAACTGATGGCTACAATTGTATCTACCAGTAATTTGCTTTATTACCATGATGCTGTTTAGCCTGTCTCTCACTTTCTTCCGAACTTGATGTGACGTGGCAATCTAAGCATGAGACTCATGGTTAAATTTCAGTAGGCGGGCACAAATCAAAGTACAGGACCTTAATGCCCCTAAACTTAGAAGGATTCAGCATTTCTTAGTTACTTAAAGGTTGGATCCAATCTCAATAAACAGGCAGAACCAAAAAGCAATACTCCAGACCCCAAACTCTGAGTGTTAACATCTGATTTTGAACTCTGGGCTCATCTCTACAAATTTCACAAATAACCCCCCCCCAAAAAAAGTTTCATCCAAAAAGCTACTTAGATTTGAAAACTATTCTTTAACCCCTCAGATATCACGAAAAGCAGGATCAACTGCCAAGTGTCTATGTTCTCATACATTTTCTGTGGACACTAAATAACCTCCAGATACATTGTACATACAAGTAACCTCATTTGTTAATTGAGCTCTCAAATTATTTTCTAAAAGATCAGATTCTCTTCTCCCAAGAGCCATAATTTCCTGTGTTCACTCTCACCTCTCCTCCCCCCCCAAATCTGCTCCCAAATGCAGCTTTTTTCTTCTTTTGCCAAGCTTCTTCTGAATCACTGCCTGATACAGGAATAAGAGGTGACTGATAGAGAAAGAAGTTCATCATTTGTTTTCTGCTTTTTTCCAAGGAAGAACGAGTATATTACACAGTTCGCAGCTGGGGAAAGCTCTTCATATCATATGTTATATTTTCAATAAGATGTGCCTTCATCCAGAAAATAACCCCTGTGGTCTCTAGACCAGCTGCCTACTCTGTAAGGAAATTAAAAACAATAGAAATAAGTGAAAAAGGATGGAGAGGAATGAGTCATTTTGTAATCACCTCTCTGCACTAAGATACCAAGAGGCAGCGCTTTAGAAAAGGAGCCTAAGTATTGTTTGGCAGAAATTATTTAAAAAAAAAAAAAAAAAAAAAGAATGACAACTTTCCTTTTTCACCATGATTTTCTTTTCCCTTTCCATGTCCAGTTTTACTGTGGCTCAGCACTTTTTTTATTACTTTAGTTTTATATTTATTACATAACCTGATTACATGACACAACTATGATGATATAGGTATTGACTAAGATATTAGAATAACCTTCTAAAGATTAAATTCTTATATAAGACAACCATATAGATAGCCCTGACTTCTACTCATTTGAATCACTTTCCTCCATTGGTTTTACAGTAAAGATGTAGCCACAGAATTAGGTTGGTTAATTACTAACGGGGGTGTTTAAGCAGAGAGTGTATGATATTCTTTATATATGCAAAAATATCCACACACACATATAAATGCACTAGCTATCCTCACTGTAATGTAAAGTTTGGGAAATCAAGTAAATGAACTCCAAAAGTTAAGGTCCAGATTGCAACTGGCCCCTGTGCAGGGCCCAGGAGTAAGGGTTGAAGAACAAAGAAGCTCCTCTTTGATTGTTATTGGTCCTTCTGTTTGGGCATCCACACTCCCTCAGTGATCCTGACTATGACCTGTTGCCCCATGTACCGGCCACAGAATGAGTCAAATACCACACAGAGAAAGTGGCATCATCTAAAAGGCTGGTTCAGCCTTCAAACCCACCTGCACACCAGCACTGGAATGTCCTGAGCCCCAGTGACTTACATGGTGCAGGTGTAGAGGACCTGCTCACAGGGAACCTATTGCAGGACTGGGGCTTAGGTACTTGAAGGTAACACAGAAGCAGAAAAATAAAGCCAAGCAGCAGCCTGGACCTAGATCTACAGGGGGTTTGTCAGGGTTGGGTAGCAGAGAGGAAGAAGGTACTGCACTGGTGAGGATGGCTGAACTAGCTCTCAACGTTTCTTTCAGAAATGGGGCAACAATATCTAACCACGTGGCCCACAGTTTGGACATTTGTGCTTTGGGGGCTTGACAGAAGGAGCAACAGGAACTGAGTCCTACCATGACTGGGGTAGCAGCTTCTTGGAACCCTTCCATCACTTGAAGCCACTGGTAGACACAGGGGTAGAGACTGGTCTCTCAGACCTAGAATCTGAGTTCTGACTGGGTCTAGAGGGTCTAGTTCAAGGGCTTCCTTTAAGAGTAGGAGACCCAAGCAAATCTCCCTATCCTTTCATGATCTGGGAGTAAAGGTTCAGCAAGTTGGACACTGAGAAGGCGAGTGTCCTTCTCAGAGACATCTGAGGCACCAAATGTGGTCACCAGATGCCAGAAAGACAGCCAGGCAGGAAGCACTCTTCTTGAGCCCTGGCTTCTCCTGTTTCTTGAGTTCCTCCATAACCCACAACCAGGAGAAATCCCAATTCAATAACTATATGAAAATAAGCTAACACTATTTCAAAATACAAAGAGATTGACTCCGAAGGGACTGGAGTGGTTAACATCTGTCCAGCTACTCGGTTGGAAGCAAGTGAGATCGTGAGGGTGCTCCACCCCCCGATAGCCTCACCCTCAGTGCCTCGTGAATGCTGAGGAGAAGGGCAGGGGAGCACGTCAGCTGACACTGCTAGAAGAGGTTTTTACCGTAAGGCACCACAAGGCGGCACGTTACCTATAAGTGAGAATGTTAGGAGCCACTTGAAGAGGAACAGGATTTTGTAAATAAACAAGATTGTATCAAAGATAGAAGACTGTGTCTTCTATTTCTCCTCCTAACTGGAGAAACTAACAAGACTGAATTGTTTGGCTAGCTGCTTGGGTCAAAAGGGGTAACTGGTGCTATTTTGATAAAACTACGTTTTGGCCCCAAGATTACATCTATACTTTAATCTGAAACAAATCAAATAATCATTTAAGTACTTTTGTTTCAGAAATATATTGTTATATACTAACATCTGGAAGTTGTTTTCATTTTATGTCATCAGCTCCAGGCTTCATGAATAACAATGAAGATGAAATATGATAAAAATGAAGTGCTACCTCAAATGTTGGTGAGAAAAATGCAGAGCAATGGTTCGAGTTTGATTTAATAAGATGGAGCCAAACTCTACCCTGTTACCCCAGTAACAATCAAAAGTAACTCCTATAACGTTACCAGGATTTACATGAATATTCTTGAAGACAAAGTCTGGTCCACAAATCCTTGTGGAGTAGATAAAGGCTATGAAGTTTTATAACTATGATACTTACTTGGAACATAGCACATTTTATCTAGAAAAGGCTGTTAAGGAACCATAGGATTTGCAGTTGTTGGAAGGTACTTGTCAAATGGGAAAGACAGACAGACAGGAGAGCAGACAGAACTGAAGAAAGGTAGCCTGTCATCACTGGTAACCTTATAACAGCAAGCCTTGAAACAGAGTGCACTGTACATAAAACAAAAATACGGCTACATTTTATGACAGGGATATGCTTTTCTAAGAGCTTCTTGAACTCCACAGGAGGACACTATTCTTCACCTTATTTAAGAAAAAGTGCACATACACCCGCACGCACACAGGCTGTTTTCCGATTTTCCTAATACAGAGCACGTAGGGCAAGAAACAGTTTCATTTGGCTCACTGACTTCCCATAAATCTTAGTGTTTGTCTGCACAACCCTGGAGTCTGTGCGACAGGGGTGTGATTTGTAGAGAGCACCAGTGTATTGCACTCTAACTCTGCTGTGTGGACCGGTCCATGTGGGCGAGTTAGAATGCAACACACTGGTGTGCTCTACCAATCATAGCCTTGTAGTGCAGACTGCAGCGCATCAATCCAGCGAAACCTCGTGTACAGGTGTGGAACAACTTGCTACATTTAAAAAGCATGGGAGAGGCTGGTGGAAGCTGGTTTCATGCCCAGTACAATGTCTCCTTGTCTGAAGAGTGGGTATCTGCTAGCTGGAGAGTAGGTACCCCAATCTGGCAAGTCAAAGAAAAGAAAACTTAAATAACTCAAAGGGTGAATATAAGTAATTACCAATATGGTTTATCTTTAGCTATTTCTATTTTAATATCGTTTGCTGAACATGGCCTGTGCTAAATGGCAGGGTACTGGATTAGGCCCATCATATGAAATGAGTTTGATATTCCTGACTTAGAACCATACAAAACAGATGGCATTGAAACACATTACAAGCTGTAGCAACTAAAGACTGCACTGAATGCTGAACAGGATAAGATGTGGTTTAAGAAGAAATGCAATCTCTCCTTTTTATATTTGTTTGTCAGGGTTTGTAAAGACAGGATATGTCACTAAATTGAGTATTTTCATGCTGGATTTCTTCATGGTGGAGCCATCCAAGTTTATAATAAATCCTGATCCAGCAAATGGTTGAGAGTCCTCTAGTCTTTTTAACTTTAATTGGAGGGGATGGCACTCAGTACCCTTCTGGATGTGCGCAGCCCCTATCTAGATCAGGTCCCTAGCAAACAGAAATGTTTTACTTTCTTTTTATTATTTCATTCGAAGTTTTTCCTGTAGTCTGAAATTTGTAATGTCAAGGTCTAATTAAACTTGATGTCTTCACTGCAGTTATATGTATAGTCCATAGTTTCCAAAAATAAAGTTGTTTTTCCATTGGACTGTGTTCCTCTTTTCTACCAAAAAGTCTATATTTCTCCATTTTCTTCTTATATTTATCAATTTTCCAGAGACAAAAAACAAGAAAACCCATGTTGTCATAAAAGACCAGCCCACTTTAATCTGTGGCAAAAATGTTTATAGTTCCAAGATGCTTGCATTATTATAGAAAGTCTACAAAGGAATGGAAACAAGTTTTAAAAGAACCACATTAAAAAAATACTTATCTATTCTGTCAGGTGATAAAAAAAGAAAAGAGCAACAAGAAGCCTGAGATAGAAGAGAGCCTTTGTTACCATAGCTACTGGGCAGGTGTGTCATTTTCAACTACAAACACACATTTGATAAGAGGCTTCTGACTGCAAATGCACCTGAATAAAATAAATAAAAAGAGGAGTTTCAGAAAAGAAAAGGAGATAGAGAGACTGAGCTGTTTCATACCTCCAGCTTATCTCACAGTTGATGTGTTATCAAGTCTTTGAAATTTTCTTCTAAACAAAGGAAGAGCAGGTTTTTAGAATTTACCAATTTGTGATCTCTCAAATCTGTTCACTCTTCACCTCACCACCTTCTTCTAAACATCTGAAAGTCTTTCAAACCTCTCTGACTTCATATACACAAGCTGAGAAATATTAATTTTCCCATGAAGAACTGCGAGAAAAATACTGGAAAGAAAATGCACTGAAACTGGTAAATAGCTGAAGGAAACAACTGCTGTTTTTTAAAAAAGAGACTATTTAAAACGTAATTTCTACAGATTTTTATATTAATGATACTTTTGATCAACCCAGCAGAAGCAGCATACTAGACTAAAATGATGCCAAACTTTACTGTATTAGCAAAGTTCCATCACATCACTATGAACCATGAGCACAAGAGAAAGCAAAATGTCAGTGTAAAAGTCAAAGATAGCAGTCACGCCTACTTTGGATATTCATGCTGCTGTTCACAGAAGGATGGTTAGATTCATTTCTAAAAATGTCATCACCATTAATTCACTGAAAGCTGGCGGCAGTCTGTGTCTAAGAATCAAGCGCATACATGTCAGAGACGTGAAGTAGTAAACAATGGGTCAAACAAATTCCTGGCTGCTCTATAACTGGGGGACCGGATTCTCCTTAGAGTAAAGTTAAATGGGTGTAAATGAACGGACTCTTGCAATATTTTGCCACTTTGGGTTTTTATTCCAATTGCAATATAGAAGCGAAGAGGCACACGAAAATGAAACATGATTTTACAACAGTTAACTGACTTTATTCAAACTTCAGAAAAGAAGTTTGATTTCAATTAGGGGCACTGATTTTATCTGAATTGTGTTACTCAAGTGCTAATCACCACCTCCTTTTTACAGCCTCTTTCATGTGCACGATATCCAACACCAAGAAAAGTCCCTCTGAGACTGAAACCAGGGTTGTAGCTTTATTAAAAAGCCTTAGGAGTGTCAAGCCATTGAACTTGCCTGACCAATGCCATGCAGCAGAGAAGTAGTAGTAAAAGAGATGCTCTCAGAGAAGGAAAAAAGACTAGCCACCGAAAGGAAATGGATAGACATCTAAGCTAAAAACGGCAAAGTGTCTGTGCATAGTGACAACATAATACATATGCACTGTCCTTTTGAGGCAACCCCCACACTCATTCGGAAACTTCTTCCAACATTATTATGAATGAATGTCTCTCGAGACTGGTAACTAGAAAATAGCTTATCTCTGGTCTACACTACAAAAACATCTCTGACTGACAGTTATACTGACCTAACCCCCGGTTTAGAAATCGCTGTGTTGATGGGAGGGCTTCTCCTATTGACATAGCTACCACCTCCTGGGGTGTAATTAGCATCTTCAGTATGTGCTACAGTGCTGCTGCAGTGCTGTAAGTGTAGACAAGCCCTTAGTTTCAGAAACACAAACTATACTTCAAAGTAAATATGTGAAAGTGGACTGCTATGTTACACCACTGCAAGTATGCCCAATTCTGGCCATACTCTTGGACTGAGAAAAGAAGTTTAGCTTGCCCTTTACCAGCTATGCTGCTCCTGGAACTAAAGAGCCACCATTTGAAACGTACAGCATTCTTATTTCTGCTTTCCTCTAATTTCTCATCGCTACATTACTAATGCTTTGAAGATGCTCAGGGTCAGCAATACAATGGATCATTTCTGTATTCAGTCACATTGTGCTGTACCACCTCAAGGCATCTACTAATTTCAGATTCAGGGGTGCTGGGGCCCACCTTTTTTGTGTCTTTTAGGGTGGTGTAGATTCCCTCTTTTCCTATCTCTTGTAAGTAATCAGTGGACGCAGGACAGGAGACTCCTCATGTGTGCACTAGGCATACCCATAAAATTGCACACAGTGTTGGAGAAATACTTCATGTTTGAGTCTGCGCTGAAGTTGTATTCCAAGCCAAGAGAACGTAACTGTCAGACTCCAGAGATGCCAGCAAATCTCACCCTAAGAATTATTCAGGTTGGTAAAGCACTTCATCAACTCATACTGCTTGCAGTCAACAGCAGAAGCCTACATGAAGCTCTGCAAAGACCTTCCTACTCCCCTATGAAGATCATTCACATTCAGGAAAACTTCTCAGACCACATTGCTGGCTAGCAGAGAAAGGTTGGATCAAACAGCCTACCTTCTTTCTATCAATTCTGAATATTTACATCACTGGACGTAGTGGGCACTCTGAAGAAGACTGTGTGCAAGTCCTGTGAATCTGACCCCTGCCCTTCCTCACTGGTGTAAGACATGCATGAGCAAGTAGGGCCTCTCGTGACCAAAACAGCCAAGGCTTCATATTCAGTGAAGGACTCTCCTCTTCCTCCTTGAAGCACACAATAGTCCTTCCAACAATGAAGGAACCAACTCTTGATACATCAGATCTAGTTACCACCCAGTATCAACCCATCCATTCTTGAGCAAGCTCATAGAGAATCCAGTCAAAGGCCACCTGCAAACTCATAACTGAAGCCAACATCCTAGACTTTGCACAATCTGGATTCATTACAGGACAGACCCAGCATTAGTGTCTCTGTTGGATGATCTGTTGCTGTCAATGAATGGAGGTTGGATACCCTTTCTCATTCTCCTGGACCTCTGTCCAGCATTCAGCACATTTGACCATGTGATCCTACTGAGCCACCTGAAGGAGACTGCAGAACTCCATGAGAATTAATTGAAAGAGCATGAATCCCCCCTGGAGAGATACACCCAAAGGGTGGTTTTGGGAAACTACACATCCACCTCCAGACCTCTCACACATGGAGTCCTATGAGGATTAATTCTCTCTGGTCCTATTCAGTATCTTCATGCAGCCACTAGGAACTGGAAAAATCTCAAACTCAGTTGGCAACAGTGCAACACCTCTTTGTTTCTCCATATACGGTAAACTACCGTCACCAAACCAGCCCATTGCTTGGCCAATGTCAGTTCATGGGTGAACAGCAGCTGGCTGATGCTGAACTTCAGGAAAACTGAGGCATTGCTGGTAGGTAGAGGGGAACACCTTGAAGAGTTTGGGCCACACTGCAGTCTTTTTGATTTAAAAGTACATACTAACAATTGTTTAAGTCAGTCTGCAGTTGAGGAGTTTTCCTGGATTACTCCCTGATGCTCAGCTCACATACGAGCATCTGTTAGAAATGCTTTCTGCCATCTGCAGTTGGCTAGGGGACTCCATTCCACCCTTGCAGATGATGATCTGGCCTCAGTAACACATGGTTTCCTGGTGGTACTTCAGCAATGCAATATACCAGGGTATTAAACCATCAGCCCTTAGGAAACTCCAATTAGTACAGAATGCTGCACCTTATCTCCTCAGCAACGGAGGCTGCACCATTAGCACATCAAATTTGTCCTTCGCTTTCTACAGTAACTTCCTGTAAAATATCGAGTCAAGTTCTTTATCTTTAAGCACTCTGTGATGGGGGCTCAGGATATCTAAAAGACTGCTAAAAGCTCCAGAATAGGGGCCATGGACAAGTCTGCTCTCCTCGGGCACAATAGAGCCATTCACAGCAAGCTTGAAGCTCATTTGTACAGGAGACAAAGCTTTCTCAAGGGCCAAACTGAGACTGTGGAACAAATTCCCACAGGATCTAAGAACCATCTCAAACATCACCACACTATTCTATGTGCAGAGAACACTTTTACCTTACCTTTAGCCAAACAAAATACACACACACAAAAAACACAACCAACACATAGAACAGCAGACACTGAATAAAATTAATTTCTTTTTAAAGTTACAATTTCCCTCTTGTGGGAAAGGGAGAAAGACAGAATCACACATGATGAATCATAGTAATAAGGGCAATATAAAACACAGAAGAGGTACAAATTTATTTACAATACAAATTTGCATTGTTTCTGATGTTACTGTCAAATAAAATGGAAGACTGACTTAACCACTACATCACTTAAGTGGATGACAGCATATGCGGGTGGCAAAGAATTCTGGCCTCCTTAAATGTAAAAAAAAAAAAAAGAGAGAGCAAGAGGATGAGCTATGTCCCACATCTTTAGTTTTTGATTGCATTATTGTATGGCTGATTCATTAAAGCTGTTATGGAACAAATCTCAGACTTAGGCCAAAGGAAGAGTAAGTAGTAACTAGAGCAGATGCAAGAAATCAACGGTATTATTTTCTTTCCTTTTTGGAATTTAAATTCTGCATTTAGCACTGGTAATGGTTGAGAGATAATCCCTAGAACCACTTAAGAGAGAGAATTTTGTTACTGCTTGTCCTTATCTGGATAATCAAATAAAAAAGGCCAACTGGCTACCAAAGCAGAGCTTCCATGCTAACTTTAAAATACTTTAAATGTAATTTGTTCAGTAAACTGCAGTACATTAAATTTCTATATTAAGTAAATTATAAGGAAGAGTGCACTTTGCAAAATTAAAAAGTGCTCCGTTAACTTATCTATTATTCCTCTGGGAAAGTTTCCAAAATGTGCCTAGTACAATTAGATAACTTTTTTTATGGACAGTGTACAGCTGGGAAAGAATTCTTACAGCTCAGCAAACGTATTTCCAATATTATTGAAGCCTCCTTTATATTTTCCAAGGTGAAACTCTGATGACAAAACGCCATTTTTCTAGGTTGTATGGGTAGATTGAAAACTTTGAGATAAAAGTAACTACGTAATTCACTATCTGGAGACTGAAATCAAAGAAATATTGATCACTTGCATGGTTTTAAATGAAGTCAACCTTTTTTTAAAAGTACTCTTTAGAAATGGACTTGGGATGAAAGTAATTGGGACACAAGCAAGAGCAGATTTCAGTAGATCACAAAATCATAGGACTGGAAGGAACTTCAAGAGGTCATCTAGTCCAGTCCCCTGCACACGTGGCAGGACTAAGTATTATCTAGACCGTCCCTGACAGGTGTTTGTCTAACCTGCTCTTTAAAATCTCCAATGATGGAGATTCTATCATCTCCCAAGGCATTTTATTTCAGTGCTTAACTATCCTGACAGTTAGGATTTTTTTTCTAATGTCCAGCCTACACTGCCCTCGCTGCAATTTAAGCTCATTGCTTCTTGTCCTATTGTCAGAGGTTAAGGAGAACAATGTAGCTCCCTCCTCCTTGTAACAACCTCTTATGTACTTGAAAACTGTTTTCATGTCCCCTCAGTCTTCTCTTCTCCAGACTAAATAAACCCAATATTTTCAATCTTCCTTGATAGTTCATGTTTCCTAGACCTTTAATTATTTTTGTTGTTTTTTTCTGGACTACAGATCCTCACCCTACAGCAACTGACATATTGCCTTCATCATATACTGGATAAGAATGTGTTTTCAAATAATTATTTTTACAAAAAAAAATACTATTTTACAAGAGTGTGAAGAATACCTAGCTTTTATATGCCCACCAAACTTGTCTCTCTGAGACAATTTGTAACCATCTGGACACTGAACCCTTAAGGGTATAAGTCTCAGATACACCATGACTTTCATCTGTATGCACCAGCTGGCCAATCAGTATTTTTTGTTGTTGTTTTTAAATCAGTTAATCTCTGCCTATTAAATACCATAGTGAGGGGAGCCTTATATTTATGTTATGCCTCCCTTTCAAATCTTAGGGGAACAAAATCTGAGGAAAAAGAGATGCAGTGTTAGGGAATTTCTCATTGAGCCAAAGTAACCCTGCTAAAACTGACTGTAAGAACAGTAAAGTCAAGTCAACGTTTCTCCCAGGAATGTTATATCTAGCTACTTTACATCAGCTATGAGAAAGCACATTGAAACTACACACCTGGAAGCTTATTAAAGCACCAGAAAATGGTTAACAGGGACCATCATATATTCAGAATTTCAATTCAGGCATGCAGAGGACAGTGGAGCACTCTGCAGCTCAGAGGAGGTCAGGTAGGATGGATTCTCCAGGGACCAGGAAGATCCTTATTTTCTATGAAGGAAATGGTGCTAGTTGAGAATCAGATCATATCTACTGTAGAGATCTCGGCTTCTGGCAAATAATGAGACTATTAAAACTTAGGTACCAACTTCCCTCCCACAGTGTTTTCCCCTCAAAACCTATGAGCCAAGTCACAGTAAGCAGAATAACTTTAGAAACAAAAATCTCTTAATTAACATCACACATGTGGGCCCAGAATACAAAAACACTGGGTTGTGTTAATCTCACTGGTTCAAAAAGTTTCAAGACGAGGTCTACTATTCTGCATGGCAAGGCTTTTGACAGCAGACCTATGGAAGCAGCCATGTATGACCTTTTGGGCATGCTCATATAAAGGGTATATTGCCATATCAGAAAACCAAGTGTAGTTCTGAGATAATTATGCTTTACATAATTACTTCACTGTATAATGCTTCACAGTAGCACAATTATTCTGAGAATATTGTGCTACTGTGAAAGCTTTTTATTGGCTAATGATTATAAGGTGTACAGTGAGATGCTTTCTTCACATCCTGTATAATTTTCAGGAATATTTTTTATTTAACCAAATCAATTGCAAGAAGTCTGTGTATTTAAACATATCCTAGAGAGTGAGACATGGTTGCACTCATTGGATACTTATCACCTACAAGCGCACTTGCACTGTATTCTCCAAACTGCATAGGCAGGAAGCAGAAAGGTCTCTTCATGAACCAGCTCTCCCAGGAAATAGCTACAAGGTGGAACTTCACATATGACATGTAGAAAAGCCTGATGGAGAACAAACAAGCTTTGATACTTTTTTGCTTGGAGACAACTGGAGCCTGGAAGACATTGTCATTCACATTCTCAAGCCCTTTGAGGAGTTAGTTTGAAAGATAAGCTCCTGAGTGCTTGCATATTTGTCATGGTACCAGCTGTCAGAGCTCTGACAGTCTTATCTCAGCACACAAGTGCTGGATCAAGCCAACAAGGCCATGAAACAGAAAATGTCTTTCTGAGCAGTTTAACAGTGTGTAGTCAGGAAATATACCGCATAGCATGCATGCTGGATCCTCAGTCCTTAACGTTCAGCTCTGAATTTCACCAAGACAATTCTGGGGTTATCACACATAGGCTGGAGAATATCAGGGAAAACCCCTTGTCATCTGAGGAGTAATAAAAACCAAAGAGAACGTGTCATCAAGCCCACTTGGAAGCTTCATGTGTGAAGAGGTACTTGGAAAAGATCATGATTGAATCGCAACCGACTACATATTCTGCCAAATCTTAGTTTGTGCTCTACCTCACTGAGCCTACTATTCCACACAGAGGAGGCCATGATGAGTGGCGGAAGAATCATGCTAGTTCATTGCCACATCTTGCAAACCTGGCTTTGTCTTACCTTGGAGCTCTTCCCAGCAGCATTCTCTTCCACAGGCTCTTGAGCTACACTGAAGAGGTTACGTCTGAAAACAGATGCCAGCTCTTGCCAGAAAATGCAGAATAGCTCATCTTCTTGAAATGTGATCTGCCCACACTGGGTTTTTAATACTGATAGCTATTTGTAATTCTCCACCAGATTTTCAGAATGCTTGTGTATGCTATTTATAAATCAAATCCACAGAAAGTTTCTGGTAACTAGTATTGCACAAACTAAAGCACTTCCCAAGTATTTTCCACTGAATTGCTAGCACTGAAAACTAACCACTATTTTTAATACAAATTGCTGTTCTAGTTTTAACCAAGAAATGCATATTTAGCATACAGAGTATGTAGTGAAGTAGTAAATGAAAATAACTAAGTTCATTTTTCCACCTAAACTCTGAATATTTCCTGTATATTCCGGAATGCATGTTGTAACCTAGATTTGGATTCCAACGACTGATACATGGAAAGCATGTAGTAGAATTTTTTTTTTAAGTGTGTGATCTCTACAATTTTACTTGCTTCAAATTTTGATTTAGTAGGCAAGTTAGAGTGGACTGGTGTGGAAAGGAGGGGAAAAAATTATTTTTCTGCATCATAGTTAGTCTCAGCCTGGACGGATCAGACGGATAAATAGCTTGAATTTAGGAAGGGAATTGAAGTAAACAGCAATGACTACATCCACATCCCACCAGATGGGACATCTCAGCTAAGAACAGCTAAGGCAGCATTCCACATGCCCCTCTTTCCATTCCCTTCACCTTCAGAGGCTAGGGACTGCAGCTTCACTCCCTCCTTGCTTTTCCCCTCTCTTCCTCCTTTCCTTGCGCTGCTTGGAGTGCAAGATAGACAAGGGGAGAGTTGTCATACAGTGCACCTGTGTCCAGGTCTGGAGCTTCTCCTACCCACCATGGAGTCATTAGATGATAGTGGCAGTTCAGGGCTGGTGACTGTCTCTTGTACAGGTGTAGAGAGAGGACGGCAGTGATTCCCAACCAGGGTAGACCTTGCAGGCTTCCTGTTTCAATCCCACCCTTCCCACCAAAACTAGTAGCTGGATCTCCTATGATGCAAGGGTTTTGGCTAGTTAATTTTGGAGTCTGGAAGGAATTATTTTTTATGCTTAACATGACAAACTGATAGGTGGGTTTTTTCCACTTTCCACCCAGAAGATTCTTTTGTTTTGTTTTTGGGGGAGGTGTTAAATTACAATTGTCACAATGTTAGAAAGTTTCAGGGTGGCTGGCGGGTTAGGAAGATTCCAACTGAGTAGCTAGTGGGTTGCTTTGCAGTGGCCCTGGGCACTACCATGGCACGGTGAGGGGTATGCCTCTATGTCTGAAGCAGCTTTGGGCTCCCACCATCTCATCTTTCCTACCCCAGCATGGAACCAGGGAGGGGGCGAGACTCTGGCTTCCAGTCAGGGTCCCTTGGGAGGCCTGTGGGTGTAAAGGAGACATGGCCTTCTCACTCACCCTCAGGATTAAAGTACATGAGGGGTCATTGGGTCCAGCTAAACAGCAGCACTGGAAAAAACCTGCTGGGTAGTTGGGGGTGATTTGCCCACTTATTATTGCTACATAAAGTTAAACAAAGAATGTCTGTGTCTTGTTTCTGTGTCCACATGAAGACACTCCAGAGGGAGTTCTCAGAAGAGAACTGCTTTGCAGACAGTGAGTACTGATTGTCTGGCATTTCCACCCAACAAGGGAACTTTACTCTGATACATGCCAGGTAAGTGTTGATCCTTAAATGAAGAGTTGTG
Source organism: Lepidochelys kempii (assembly GCF_965140285.1). Classification (NCBI taxonomy): domain Eukaryota; kingdom Metazoa; phylum Chordata; order Testudines; family Cheloniidae; genus Lepidochelys; species Lepidochelys kempii. The sequence goes on along the minus strand of NC_136387.1, from coordinate 99,383,364 downwards.
GTTTAACGTGCAGTGTTTTGAGATTCAAAAACAAACAAACAAGACTTTGAATAACTCAGATCATTCCTAGCACTTCTCATTACCAGGCTGAATATTGCCAAGAAAGAGTCAAACAGTCCACTCTATGATTTCAAAGCAGTAGTCCCCAGGCATGAATTTAAAAGGGGTTTTATGAATACAAACAAATCCTGGCTAAAACAAACAGTTAACCAATAACTCTCAAGTAATAACCCAAAGGACCCAGTTCTCATGCTATTTCTCAATAAGCAAGGCCCACACATGGATCTTTTCTAGGTTTGTGATTAAAACAATTTTTGTCACATTCAGTCCTAGTCCCCAGTCACTTTGCAGTGCTCTGCAGAACATATTTACTAGTATGAAAATGAACATTTATTCAGAACACCCTGTTGTCTAAAGAAAACCCAACATGAAAAATCATGCATTTACAAACACCTCACCATAGCATAATTATAGTGGACAGTCAAAAAAATTACTATTCATTACATGCACACAGACACACACATATGCAAGGATGTAGCCAGCCTGACGACAGTCTGTGGCAGAAACAGGCTCATCCACACCCACTAAGGTAAAAACCAGATCTCCTGGGGGCAAAATCAAATGCAAAGTAAATAAATTCTTGCAGCCAGACTTCCAAAGATATGCTTCCTTTGGCTGAGGTGAATGAGGCTAGGATTTCAACCAGTGTTTAAACATAAATTGGAGGGCTCCCTCCAGCTAATCTTTCTGTCTTCTCTGATTCTGTGTCTTGCAGAATCTGTGTCTTGCAGAATCTGCTCCTTGCTTCCATTTTATGCCTAAATCTCTCCTTTCTCCTCCCTATTGATTCCTATGCGGAGGCCTCATGTAAATTCCTATGCATCATTTAAGCCCCATTTGAGTGTTAAGCGTGACTCCAATGGAGTGTTCGGCTATATGTAGACCCTCTGTACAGGAATGAATTACGCCCTTACTGGACAAGCTTCTCCAATTGATCCTCCATATCCCTGGAGTGAAAGCAGACAATTGTTTGGTAATGCCCTGGCAACCAGAGCATGGGGTGCACTACAGCCATCACACCACAACATACACTACTCTTCGGTAATATGCAAATTAGCAAGAAGCATTCACAGAGCTACAAGTTTGACACTAGGTAATGCTAGCAATTTGTACCTTGGATCCCTTTTTTCTCTACAACCTATTTTTCAAACCAGTTTTTAATCACTGGTCTATTTTCTATTGCCCAAAGGGCAAAAATGTCTCTGTTCTAATTAAGACAAGCTATCTAGAACATATTTACATAGAACCTAAGAATTCAGATATTTTAATTAATGGGCCTGATGAAGAGAGCTCTAAATTATCAGATTACCACTACATGCAAAACAGTTTTCTGATTGTCAAATAGAGGAAAGATCTGCCTGCTTGGGGAAAAAATCATATTAATATAAGTGAAAGAGGAATTCATTTTTATTATTTTTTGTGAAAAAGACAAGAGAATTTATGCTATAGCTGAGTAGTAAGTGCTTTTTGCGACTGGCTTCTAGATTTAGGTAGAATTCTTGAAGAATTGCTACATATAATTAAGGGTAGTCTTCCTTATTCAGTCCACAAAGGACTGTCTGAGGATGATGATGTTATACATGGGTTCCTCTCTAGACACCTGCTGAGAAACTGATAGTAAAATTATTTTTTTATGAGACGTGAAAAATTTCCAGGACAGACTGAGGCCAAGAGTAGGCTGCCAGGATAATTTGGGCTTGCTGTTGCCTCGTCTTTTCCAATATTATGAGAATCATGGGCCACAGAGCAAACACATGAGGAATTTCAGCTATGACTTAGAATAAGACTCTGCTACAATTACTTCCCTGTCCTGAAAACATGAACGATCTCTAGATATTGAGATATAGTATGATGGAGTCCCCTATTTTTCTAAAATAGATAGGACAGTCATAGGTGAGGCACACTTGTGGGTACGTACGCTCCCCAGCTGAATATCCAAACATGGTGGACTGAATCCAATATGTATAGATGGGACTGAAACCAGGAGAGACCTCCACCGATTCCATAAATATTCTAGGGCTTCTTGTGACCTCTTACAGTTTTAGAAAGCAACTTGCATGAAAGCATCTATTTTGATCTGTAGGAACTTCCTTTGAATAAACTCTCTGAAAGCCAAAGGAAATGTGTGTTGCTCCCTCATCTAAATATTGGTGGAAATGGTCCCAGCTGGAAGCGTCAAGATAATTGATATAATATAGGATGAGAGACCCAAATGGCATAAAATTGTTTTAATGCCCTAACTACTAAATTCAAATTTTTAAAATAGCACCAAAGATTATTCAGCTAATCCAGCTGCTCATGTGAAATGAATATTTTGACACCTCTGTTTTCCAAGACTTGTTATTTGGGGCAAGTCTACACTACAAAGTTAAGTCTACCTAAATTAGGTTGACGTACAGCCATTGCAGTAATGACTGTGGTTTTTCAGGTCCACATTATGCCCCCTCCGCCCCCCGTCAGCAATGCGCATCTTCACTAGGAGAGCTTCCATCAACTTAACTGTGTGGGGCACTGCCAGCTGGAGCCCCACCATACCCCATGGGGGAGGCGGGGAGACAACATGGAGGAGGGGAGACAGCATGGAGGAGGGGATGCTCCGGCTGTGAGCCCTGGGATGGGACTGACAGCCAACGGGCAGTGTAATTATCGCAATGTCTACACAGACACTGGGTCACCCTAGCTACATCAATCTAAGCACTATGCCTCTCAGGGAGGTGGAGTTAAGTCGATGTAGTGGGTGACTTACATCGGTGGGAGCTACATTTTAGTGTACATGCTTACAGAGGTAGATCATTGTATGCTGCCTTACATCAACCTAATTCTGTAGTGTAGACCAGGTCTTAGTGTGTAAGCTCCATGGGGCAGGGACTGTCCTTTGTTACACATGTGTACAGTGCCTCGCCCCTGTGGTCCTTCCTGGCCTGTGGCTGGGATCCATAGGCACTACCATGACAATACATAAGTAAATATCATAGCCTGTGATGCAATACTCTTCCAGAAGTTCCCCTGGACACAGTGAAGGCTCTTCACCATTAGGAGATACTGAGGCCACAAAAGAAAACTGGAATAAAATTAAATTTACTTTTACCCAAACCCATGTGCTATTCAGGTCTGAAATGAATGGCATATATTTTTCCAGATTAAAAATCTCCGTGAAGCTTCATACAAGACTGTAGAGTGCACCCATGTACATTCCTGTAGAGGGCTGCGACACAGCAGTAGCAACAGCACTTAATTAAAATGCCGGTCAGCCACACTACAGCCCTGATACTTTCCAAAGAGCACCAAATCAGCACAAGTTACACAGTCCCATCTCCAATTTGACCTATGGCTGCAACTGATTGCACAGTTTTTCATAATTTAACTAATCTCTGCCTTCCAGTGGTCTGACATTCTCCTCTTCCCCACTTCAGGTTTGAGACCAGTGTACAGCTGCTCAACCCTGCTGGCTGGGAATTGTTAACACTCTTCTCTTCACCACTCTGTGCTAAGGACCCAAAGTGCAGGTTTCTGTTCCGTGCCACTGGGCACTCAGCTCTTCACCGCAGCTGAGGATAAGAACCCAGAGCACATGTAGCTCCTATATGCCAGCTGGAGAAGGCATCTCCCTGTTTATTGTGCTCCAGAATGAGGACTGGTGCATGAGTCTTTGATCAGTGCTGGCTGGTGTGCTGGTTTTCCCCTCTTCTCCTTATGTGTCAGGGTAGTCATCCAGAAGACTAGACAATTCCTCTGTAATGGTTACTGACACTGAACTAGGGCATCAGAGCATGGGACCCCCACATCTGTCATGCCTTCATCACAGGGTTCACTCACCACTTGCAGTATCTCCTACTGGTCATCCTGGGGATAGCTCCACCAGCCTGCACTCTCTGGTGGTGTCTTCCCCCAGCTTGTCTCCTTCTGCTGCCCCACTCACTTCCAGATCTGCAGCTTCATATTTGTGGACTATTTAGAAAAGCTGGACGTGCACAAGTCCATGGGGCCGGACGAGTTGCATCCGAGAGTGCTGAAGGAATTGGCGGCTGTGATTGCAGAGCCATTGGCCATTATCTTTGAAAACTCGTGGCGAACCGGGGAAGTCCCGGATGACTGGAAAAAGGCTAATGTAGTGCCAATCTTTAAAAAAGGGAAGAAGGAGAATCCTGGGAACTACAGGCCAGTCAGCCTCACCTCAGTCCCTGGAAAAATCATGGAGCAGGTCCTCAAAGAATCAATCCTGAAGCACTTGCATGAGAGGAAAGTGATCAGGAACAGCCAGCATGGATTCACCAAGGGAAGGTCATGCCTGACTAATCTAATCGCCTTTTATGATGAGATTACTGGTTCTGTGGATGAAGGGAAAGCAGTGGATGTATTGTTTCTTGACTTTAGCAAAGCTTTTGACACGGTCTCCCACAGTATTCTTGTCAGCAAGTTAAGGAAGTATGGGCTGGATGAATGCACTATAAGGTGGGTAGAAAGCTGGCTAGATTGTCGGGCTCAACGGGTAGTGATCAATGGCTCCATGTCTAGTTGGCAGCCGGTATCAAGTGGAGTGCCCCAAGGGTCGGTCCTGGGGCCGGTTTTGTTCAATATCTTCATAAATGATCTGGAGGATGGTGTGGATTGCACTCTCAGCAAATTTGCAGATGATACTAAACTAGGAAGAGTGGTAGATACGCTGGAGGGGAGGGATAGGATACAGAAGGACCTAGACAAATTGGAGGATTGGGCCAAAAGAAATCTGATGAGGTTCAATAAGGATAAGTGCAGGGTCCTGCACTTAGGACGGAAGAACCCAATGCACAGCTACAGACTAGGGACCGAATGGCTAGGCAGCAGTTCTGCGGAAAAGGACCTAGGGGTGACAGGGGACGAGAAGCTGGATATGAGTCAGCAGTGTGCCCTTGTTGCCAAGAAGGCCAATGGCATTTTGGGATGTATAAGTAGGGGCATAGCGAGCAGATCGAGGGACGTGATCGTTCCCCTCTATTCGACATTGGTGAGGCCTCATCTGGAGTACTGTGTCCAGTTTTGGGCCCCACACTACAGGAAGGATGTGGATAGATTGGAGAGAGTCCAGCGAAGGGCAACAAAAATGATTAGGGGTCTGGAACACATGACTTATGAGGAGAGGCTGAGGGAGCTGGGATTGTTTAGCCTGCAGAAGAGAAGAATGAGGGGGGATTTGATAGCTGCTTTCAACTACCTGAAAGGGGGTTCCAAAGAGGATGGCTCTAGACTGTTCTCAATGGTAGCAGATGACAGAACGAGGAATAATGGTCTCAAGTTGCAGTGCGAGAGGTTTAGATTGGATATTAGGAAAAACTTTTTCACTAAGAGGGTGGTGAAACACTGGAATGCGTTACCTAGGGAGGTGGTAGAATCTCCTTCCTTAGAGGTTTTTAAGGTCAGGCTTGACAAAGCCCTGGCTAGGATGATTTAACTGGGAATTGGTCCTGCTTCAAGCAGGGGGTTGGACTAGATGACCTTCTGGGTCCTGATATTCTATGATTCTATGATTAGCCCTCCAATTAGGTCACTAAAGTCCTCCCCTTCTAAGGGAAATCAAAGTCCTTCCTGACCTTGTCATCTGGCTAGCATCTCCAACATCCTGGGCCACTTCCCAATGGCTGGTAAAGGAATCCAGGCTCACTACACTGGATTCAAGCCCACAGACACTATAACTTGCAGCAAAGGCTTATATTTCCTTAGTCCTCATTGCAGTTTCCCTGGGCTTCTTCCTTCTTTGCTGGCTTCTCCCTTCTCTAAGTTTGCCAGCCTCCAATTCCACTCACCCAAGGAGTGACTTTAACCTACTTCCTTACAGCCTTTCCTAGCCCTTGCAATAGCCAGATAGCTGACTACACCCTGACCCTGCCTATTCCTGCACAGCTGAGCATACTCTTAATTAGTAGCCTGCTCCCTGGCTCCTCCTCCAGGTGCACCCAGGGGAGTTAATTGGCCTTCCTGGCCACTTAACCCCTTTTAACCGAGTGTGGGCAGATGCCCCATCATCTCCACAATCCCTTCCGAGACAGATGCTAAATATTATTAGAATGTCTCCACTCCCTGCATTTCTGTATTATAAAGTGCTCATTTTACATCTGGGGCAATTCCAAGCATTGCTTACCTGAGTTTGCGGCAGTTGGAACTAAAGTAACAATAATAAAAATAAAATGAGCCATGTTCTTCTCAAAACAAAAAGTGAGGGGGAAAAACCTTTGTAAATGGGAAATGACAAAACATGTAAGGAAAGTGATTAAATCTCAAGTGTCTGAATGGACATTTCAGCCAAAGCACACAAAACAATTACGCTACATGTTTAGGATAAGGCACCCATTTGTAAGCAATAGCTGGTACACCAGCTTTTAATTAGAACACAATCTTTTCAAGGTCTGGTTCGCAGTGGTTGGCAGGTGGCCTATCCCTGTTAATTAACTTGAGTTTTTGGGTTCTGGATCCCAAACATCCAACGGAAACCTGCCACCCAGTGCCTCATAGGCCTCCCGGCCACTCTGACTGTTCCCTAAACCCCCACCCGCACCCTCTAGCTCAGTACAAGGTTGGATGCCTCCTCTGAGCCTGAAGGGGATGATAGAGAGCTACTTCAGGAAAGCTCCTGGGAAATGATCACTACCCCACTCTCTGAAAGCCATGGGTAGCTGTGAAAGCAAAGTGATCCAACTCTGTCTCCCTGAAAAGGGAAACAAGAGGGAGGAAAAAGGGGATGGGTGGGGGGAGAATGGAAAAAGATTAATATTTGGAGGGCTTTGTATAGAAAGAGAGAACCTGAGACATGAGGCCAGTATAAGGCCTAAGGCCTGAACTAAAGTCAGGCCTTGCGGATATAAAACACAGTAAGAGAGCAAAAGTCAGGCCCTGTCACAAAACATGCCTACTGGCAGGTTCACTGTCCTGAACATGAACTTGGCAAGAACATGGCACTGGACGGGGCACTGGACACTTGTATAAACACAGTTCAGAAGGATTGTGCCAGAACACCCCAATACCAAGATATGGTGTAAACACACTCCCCGAGGATGATACAGGGGCATACTGACCCCTTCTAAAGAAAAGGTCAGGATGACAGGGTAATGTTTAGAAATGTTTCAATTGAACCAACATGCACAAGGTAAAGGGTAGTAACTAACCATCTCAGGGGCAATATGTAACTTGTTTGTATCAGTGTTTAAAGGAGGGGTCACAGATGGGGTGTCTTTGCCAGGCCAAGGGGGTAGCTAGGGTTGCCAAGCATCCGGTTTTCAACCAGAACACCTGGTCAAAAAGGAACCCTGGCGGCTCCGGTCAGCACCGCTGACCAGGCCGTTAAAAGTCTGGTCAGCGGCAGAGCATGGCTAAGGCAGGCTCCCTGCCTGCCCTGGCTCTGCGCAGCTCCCAGAAGCGGTTAGCATGTCCCTGCAGCCCACAGGCATAGGGTGACCAAGGAAGCTCTGCGCACTGCTCCCGCCCCCAACACCGGCTGCACAGCTCCCACTGGCCGGGAACCATGGCCAATGGGAGCTGCAGGAGCAGCGCCTGCAAGCGCGGGCAGCACACACCGTGCAGAACCATCTGGCCGCACCTCTGCCAAGGGGCCAGACATGCTGGCTGCTTCCAGTAGCCATGTGAAGCTAAGTCAGGCAGGGAGCCTGCCTTAGCCCCACTGCGCTGTGGACCGGGAGCCGCCTGAGGTAAGTGCCGCCCAGCCAGAGCCCACACCTCGAACCCGCTGCCCCATGTCGGAATCCCCTCCCACACCCTAACACCCTCCCAGACCCCACACCCCCACCTGCACCCCAACCCCCTGCCACACATTGGAACCCCAATGTGCACCCAAACTCCCTCCCAGAGCCCGCAGCTCGAACCCCCTCCTGCACCCCAACCCCCTGAACCGCCTCCTGCACCCCAAACCCCTCATCCCCAGCCCCACGCTAGAGTCTGCACCACCATCTGGAGCCCTCACTCCTTCCCACACCCCAACCCCCTGCCACAGCCCAGAGCTCCCTCCTGCACCCCAAACCCCTCATCCCCAGCCCCACCCTAGAGCCCGCACCACCAGCTGGAGCCCTCACCCCCTCCCACACCCCAATCCCCTGCCCCAGCCCAGTGAAAGTGAGTGAGGGTGGGGAAAGCGAGCAATGGAGGGAGCGGGGCTGGAGTGAGGGTGGGGCAGTGCCTCAGAGAAGGGGCAGGGCAAAGCAAGGGTGTGCGGTTTTGTGCAATTAGAAAGCTGGCAACCCTAGGGGGAGCGGAAAGTCCCGCTGTTCACTGAGCTGGTCCATTGTAATTGGCATACATGTGTTAGTGGATCTGTACAGTCTAGGGGATAGATCATACTTTGTTGACTATAAACCTGGCTGAGTACCTTTGCTACTGACCCAGGTCTGTGGTCTCTTTGGGCAGTTCGATCAAGGTCTGCTGGGCCACCTATCTGTGCAGAGCCAGCACAGCACACAGAGAACACACCTCCAGCTAACAATTAACAACAGGCTCCAGGACCTAAACCTAGGTGTACTGCATCACCCCAGGTTGACAAACATTTATCAGTGATTGACTGTGGGTAAGATTTGAACCTGCCCTAGTGGTAAAGGAGTTTGTGATCTCAGCTGGACAGATGTAGAGAGGATGGACTGCAAGCCATAAGAGCTAAGGCTGAAGGAACTGGGTATATTTAATTTGGAAAAGAGGCGATTAAAGAAGGGCATGACCGCTGTCTTCAAATACTTTAAAAGCTGCAATAAAAAAGATGGAGAAAAGTTGTTTTCTCTTGCCACAAAGGGCAGGACAAGAGGCACTGGGTTCAAACTACAGCACAGCAGATTTAGATTAAATCTCATGAAAAACTTCCTAACTGTGAGAACAGTAGGACAATGGAACAGACTGCCTAGGGAGGTTGTAGAAGCTCATTCACTGGAGGTTTTCAGAAGAAGGCTGGATAGCCATCTGTGATAGGCTGGATCACAGAAACCCCCTGGGAGCCACCACCTGATGTGCCAAAACTACGTCTCTCCCTGCTTTCCTGCCCAGACAGCTTAGGACTTCAGTGCTCTGCCTGGTTTGAGCCAGACCCGCTAGCCAGCTGCAAACCCAGACCCAAGTCTGAACCACGTCCCCTAACAGCTGTAGTCTTAACTGAAAGCAGCTTACAGAAGTGTGCCTTTCTTTAACACTCAGATGCCCAATTCCCAATGGGGTCAAAACCCTAAATAAATCTGTTTTACCCTGTATAAAGCTTATAAACTCATAAATTGTTCACCCTCTATAACACTGATAGAGAGATATGCACAGCTATTTCCCCCCCCCAAGTATTAATACATACTTTGGGTTAATTAATAAGTAAAAAGTGATTAATAAGTAAAAAGTGTATTATTAAATACAGAAAGTAGGATTTAAGTGGTTCCAAGTAGTAACAGACAGAACAAAGTGAATTACCAAGCAAAATAAAATAAAACACACCAGTCTAAGTCTAGTACAGTAATAAAACTGAATACACATAAAATCTCACACTTAGAGATGTTTCAATAAGTTTTTTTCACAGACTGGAGCTGGACACCTTCCTAGTCTGGGACAATCCTTTCCCCTGGTACAGCCCTTGTTCCAGCTCAGGTGGTAGCTAGGGGATTCCTCATGATGGCTGCCCCCCTTGTTCTGTTCCACACACTTATATATCTTTTGCATAAGGGGGGAATCCTTTGTCCCTCTGGGTTCTTACCCCTCCTTCTCAGTGGAAAAGCATCAGGTTAAAGATGGGTTCCAGTTCAGCTGACATAATCACATGTCCTACGAGACCCCCAAACCCCTATTCCGCCCAGCCTGACTCACAGGAAGGCCTACCTGCAAACAGAGCCATCCACAGTCAATTGTCCTGGATGATGGGAGCCATCAAGATTCCAAACCACCATTAATGGCTCACACTTTGCATAACTACAATAGGCCCTCAGAGTTATATTTCATATTTCTAGTTTCAGATACAAGAGTGATACATTTATACAAATAGGATGACCACACTCAGTAAATTATAAGCTTTGTAATGATACCTTACAAGATACCTTTTTGCATGAAGCATATTTTAGTTACATTATATTCACAGGTTTCAGAGTAGCAGCCGTGTTAGTCTGAATCCGCAAAAAGAAAAGGAGTACTTGTAGCACCTTAGAGACTATATCTCACCATCTGTCTTGGTTTCAGAGTAGCAGCCGTGTTAGTCTGTATTCACAAAAAGAAAAGGAGGACTTGTGGCACCTTAGAGACTAACCAATTTATTTGAGCATAAGCTTTCGTGAGCTACAGCTCACTTCATCGGATGCTTCATCTGTCTTGGATCTTTAGACACAACAAATCCTGCATCCTGGCAGGGGGCTAGAATAGACTAGATGATCCTTGCGGACCCTTCTAACCCTATGATTCTATGATTTTGCACAGCCCTAATAGCAGAATTTTAATGGCAGTATGTAAATTTACACTCTTGCACTCATTGTAATGTTAAACCATCATACATCATAACAGAAACAGCAGTCATTACTAGAATATGTAGTAGCTGCATGTGCAAGAGATGTAGAAGCCATTGAAAAGTTAGCATTTTCTACCTACTACCTCACAGTTATCAAATTATTTCCAGTTCTCAGAAATGCAAAAAAAGAAAACCCTATTGCAATGTCAGACAATGCTGTGTGGTAACTGATGGCAAATGCTGGTGACCCTTGTAGATATGAGGCTATTCTTACATGGTAATGGGAAACAAATGCAATATATAGTACTTTAATCATATCAGTGAGTTAGAGTTGGTAAGTGCCTTTTGTACTAAGGGTTGTACAAGAGAATTTTTTTTTAAACACTACTCCATCATGACTTCAGAAGGTCACACGATTGTTAGTGTTGTGGTGACTGGGACTTTTTTAGTGCATAGTGTAAGGAAAATAAAAACGGTGAAAGTGGAAGGATTTTAGTTTGATTAAAGGCCCATGAGTTCACAACAAGCTACAGTGTGATCCATGACTTAATACCAAGCTAAATCTGTACTAAATTAAACTGCTTCTGGAGAAGATTATTCTCGTGTGGTGGGCGCAATGGAGTGGAACTCTAAGAGATCTGATTTCAGTTTCCAGCTCTGCTAAAGACTTCCTATGTGACTCAGAGCAACTCAACCTCTCTGAACCTCAATTTCCCCGTCAGTAAAATGGGCATAACAATACTTGTCACAGCTTTTGTATGTGTGGCATACTTGGGCTGCAAGCAACCCAGGGCAGGAATTACTAACTCTTAATGTGTATTTGTGCAGTGCTTAATGTGTGTGCAGTGTGGCCCCAATCTCAACTGATGTTTCTATACGCTACTGTTATACTAGTACTCATAATAAATGCAGCGATATGTATTACAAAATAGGCAGAAAATGATGAAGGAGTCAAACTTTAATCCAAAGACAATTGATATTTGGCCCAGAAAGTTATTGTTTCACATGTTTTAAATGTCAATACAATTTAGTTAAATTTTGTTAAGATTTCTGCTTCATATTCTTACAACTACAATATAAGATTTATATTAGTTGTCAAGACACTAAGTGGAAGTTGTATTTACTTTATTCCTACCATAATTAATTGAGCATGAACCTTGAGCTATACAGAAATTAAATTGCTTTCTTCTTACCCTTTATCCCCTTGCCAAACTATCTGTTAAAATTATTTTTACAAAGTTCTTAAGTAATGCCATGGGACAGTAGTTTATGGCATTCATCGGGAAAGAAAAGCCAGGCAAGTTATATTATTTGACTGAATACAAAGATGTACACAGTTGGCAGTAAATCTGCATGATTTCTTCACTGCACCAATTATAATATGTCAAATTTTGTATAGTCAAACATCCCTGTGACAAGGACCAATTTAAGAAAGGAAAAACCAAGCCAGAAAACTTTATTGCACAGCTGATACACAATCAAAGACCAAGAGTACTTGTGACACCTTAGAGACTAACAAATTTATTTGAGCATAAGCTTTCGTGAGCTACAGCTCATTTCATCGGATGCATTCAGCTTATGCTCAAATAAATTTGTTAGTCTCTAAGGTGCCACAAGTCCTCCTTTTCTTTTTGCGAATACAGACTAACATGGCTGCTACTCTGAAACCAATCAAAGACCAGTCTCTTGCTTTAGATTTCCAGCATATTTACTAAAGCATTGCTTCTTTCTCTTTCTTCTTCTAACTCCAAATCTTAAAGGCAATAGAAACTACAGAGGTAGAATCTGAAGTTCAATTTTTATAATTTTATTCTAAAATCACATACTATATATTTTTAAAAGACAGACCTTCAATAAAGTGCTTGTAGGAGTTATTGTGAAACATCGCCTATATAAAATAATAAATCTTACTCTATGTGGAGGCAGTTGCAGAGCTGTACTGTGCTCTCTTCACAGCCATGGTCACACCTGGAGGCTAGTATAATGGCCTAAGCCCCTCTGTGTTCCCCATCCAGAGGTTTTGGAAAATCAGGTCTTAATTACCTTAAGGATGATGCTCTCTCTTCTGAGCCATTCCCAATGATTTTTCTCCCCATGCTGGCCAATATGAGAGCAAAGCAGAGAATGCTTTCTCAGCAAGCTAGGTTTAAGAGGACCATTTTTTAGCTATTTTTTACATGTCTTTATGTAGCAGACCTCCACACCAAATCTTGGGAAGAAGGATAAAAGAGTTTGAGGCACAAGTCATGTTCTCGTCCATCCTCCCTGTTGAAGGAAAAGGCCCAGATAGGAACCACCGAATTGTGGAGGTAAATGCATGGTTGTGCAGGTGGTGTCAGAGAGAGCGTTTTGGATTCTTCAACCATGGGATGTTGTTCCAGAAAGAAGGATTGCTAGGAAGAGATGGGATCCACATAACAAAGAGAGGGCAGAGTATCTTCGCAGGCAGGCTTGCTAACCTAGTGAGGAGGGTTTTAAACTAGGTTCGCCAGGGGATGGAGACCTGAGTCTTGAGGGAAGTGGGATATGGAGAGGAAACACAAGGAGGAGGGTGCAACAGTGGAGGCCTCCTGATTCATACTAAGAAACTAGGACAATCAGCTAGTTATCTTAGTTGTCTGTACACAAACGCAAGAAGCCTGGGAAACAAGCAGGAAGAATTGCAAGTCCTGGCACAGTCAAGGAACTATGATGGAATTGGAATAACAGAGACTTGCTGGGGTAAATCACATGACTGGAGCACTGTCATGGATGGGTATAAACTGTTCAGGAAGGACAGGCGGGGGAGAAAAGGTGAAAGAGTTGCACTGTATGTAAGAGAGCACTACGATTACTCAGAGCTCCAGTATGAAACTGGAGAAAAGCCTGTTGAGTGTCTCTGGGTTAAGTTTAGAGGCGAGAGCAAAAAGGTTGATGTTGTGGTGGGCGTCTGCGAAAGACCACCAGACCAGCAGGATGAAGTATACGAGATTTTCTTTGGACCACTAACAGAAGTTTCCCGATCACAGGCTCTGGTTCTCATGGGGGAGTTCCATCACCCTGACATCTGCTGGGAGAGCAATAGAGCAGTGCACAGACAATCCAGAAAGTTTTTGGAGAGTGTTGGGGAGAACTTCCTGGTGCAAGTGCTAGAGGAACTAACTAGGAGCTGCGCTCCTCTTGACCTGCTGCTCACAAACAGGGAAGAATTGGTAGGGAAAGTAGAAGTGGGTGGCAACCTAGGCAGCAGTGACCATAAGACAGTTGAGTTTAGGGACCTGAGAAAAGGAAGAAAGGAGAGCAGCAGAATACGGACCCTGGACTTCAGAAAAGCAGACTTTGACTCCCTCAGAGAAATGATAGGCAGGATCTCCTGGGAGACAAATATGAGGGGGAAAGGAGTCCAGGTCAGTTGGCTGTATTTTAAAGAAGCCTTATTGAGACCGGAGGAACAAACCATCCCGATGTGCAGAAAGAATAGCAAATATGGCAGGCGACCAGCGTGGCTTAACAGAGAAATCTTTGGTGAGCTTAAACATAAAAAGGAAGCTTACAAGAAGTAAGGCCTGAAGGGGGGTTCCAAAGAGGATGGAGCTAGGCTGTTTTCAGTGGTGGCAGATGACGGAACAAGGAGCAATGGTCTCAAGTTGCAGTAGGGGAGGTCTAGGTTGGGTATTAGGAAAACACTATTTCACTAGAAGGGTGGTGAAGCACTGGAATGGGTTACCTAGGGAGGTGGTAGATCCTGCTTTGAGCAGGGGGTTGGACTAGATGACCTCCTGAGGTTTCTCCCAACCCTAATGTTCTATGATTCTGTGATCTTCCTTACCTGGGTAAATTTCACTCTTTATACAGCAAGCCTTCTACTAGCCCTGCGGTGGGGCTCTGTCTTGCCATGCAAGAGAGTAAAGTTCAAGTCCTGATCACTTCTTCTAGTTCCCCAGCTGGCTTGGGCATCACACTGGCCCTTGAGAATCGTATCAAAGGGACCCTAGTGATGAAACAAGAACAGACTGGGAGGTCAGTCAGGGAGAGAAATAAGGTTAAGGTGGTCATGGCCAAATATTGCAATTATGCTCTTCCCTCACTGACATGCACCTTCCTAAGGCTAGACAGGAGGAATCATTTATGACAGCTGTTGGCTCTCCTCTTCCTAATATTGAGAGAGAGGTGGAGGCTAATGGCTGATCTCAGGAATGGCCCTGATAATACAAAGCATAGTAAGAAGGCTGTGCACAGCTCTAATTTATTTATTTTTTTAAAATTCAGTCTGGAGCTCCTCCTGGCATTTAAGCGGTTTTTGTTTTTTATTTTTCTAAAAATCCCAGATCATTTGAGGAGAGGCTGCCAAATCCATCCATCAACTCAGCTGCTGAAATATTTGTGTTTTTAAAAATGTATACAGCATGAGTTCTTCACAACCTGAAGCTGTGGGGATTTTTTATTTTTAAATTATGGTCTTCCTTTGCAGCCCAATGTTTCTGTAGAAGAATTAGGCCTCCAAGGGAGCAAGACACGGTACGCATCTGGGGGCTGTGTAGCCGTACAGACGACGGTATTTTCTGCTGGACGGGGTCTTAAATGCAGGCATATGGAAATTTTAAGACTTGTACTAGTCATGCCAAAGTTAGATTTATAGTTTTTCTGAGAAATCCCATTGGTACAGGTTCTACGGCACTATTACAGTGAGTTGAAATGTTCTGCAATGAACTCTGACTTCTCGGAGACAGTATTTTGGGTGTTAAAATATTTCATAATATAAACTAAAAGTGTACGGTACTAGCTTATACTTGGTAAATATAAGCCACATGTAACAATTATGCTCGTGCTCAATTAGCATAAAACATGTTGGCATCCTGGCCTCTCTCCAAATCTCAGTAGCATTATAAAGATGACTATACAGCTTAAAGTGAACATGAATATAGGCTGCATTGTGAAAAATAAAGATATGATACAAATGTCACAAGACATAACAACAGGAAGTTACAAAGTTAAACTGGAGGTTGTGCACGAAGCAATAGAGAGAATATGTATTTTAAAATAGCTCTTCATGACACATTCCTCTCATAAAAATAATTAGATCTTTTTTCAAAAGAATAATAAGAGGGGGGTAAATACAAGTCAGACAAGCAAGTGTAACATTAATTACATTAAGGAAAATCTGTTAATCATAAAATGGGAGTCTTAAAAACCAGAAAACAGATTAAATTTCACATCACGTAGTAGTCTGTGCATGGTGCTAGGAGAGCTTCCATTCTGTTTAGTTACAAACAAAAAAGTGAATAAAATCACAGTAATTCCCTGGTAGCAGCCTTGATGCTGCTAGCATGAAACTCCCACTGATGCATATGCACCTGGCTGTTACTGCAACACTGCAGCTGCTATTACAGCTGGCTCCTTTGTTCCCGCCCAACTCTGTTCCTACCCCACACAAAATCCTGAGGAGCTGCAAATTCCAGACAGCACCAGAACTTTCGGGATTAAAACAATGTTTGCAGTACCACAAGGGGGAGTGCTGGTTCATAGCCCACTATGGCCATCTTGGTTGTGTCTTTTACTTGTTATTGATTTAGGGGGAGTGTAACATTCTGAACCTTGCGAAGTTTGCCAAACTAGTTTTATTGTACATCGTTTCAGGTGGACTGTTTTCTGGGCTCCTCTTCTACATTCCCCAAGCAGTGGCTTCTGGGAGATATCAACAAGTTACTGGCACATGATGGAACAGTAGTGGGATGACTATCTAAGTGCTGCCAACATTGATGCAGGTTGAAATGGTTCAGACTAAACTGCTATTTAGCCCTTCTATAAGTCCAGTCCAAATGGTATTTGGCACATATGGAAATCGCTTGAAGTGCTTGTGTGTGTGAATGTCATGTGCTCTACCAGAATGCTGGAAGGAATTCAGTTCTTAACAGAGTAAATTTCCTTATTGCAGACAAGGTAGTCAGACCACAAAAGTGCCAATAAAGTGCTGTTGCTATCTTCCAAATTCTGCTTCTTTACCTTCCCCCGAGAAGCTATAATGGAAGCATGTTAAATAACGTACAAATGCCCTGAAAATTTCAAATCCAAAGTGTTTATCCATTCCTACCCTACTTAAAGACAAGTTAGAAAATTCTGCAGTGAACATTATATTTGTTTTTGAATATGAATTTTAGGTTATGCTTGTCACTTACAAACCACAGAATTGGTTTTCTACAGCATTACTTTAGAGGAGTAGGAACCTGGCTAGTTGTGCTCATGATAAGGTGACTTTTTTAAATAAGCAACGTGTGAAGGTTTAATTGTTTAAGATAATCATTTATGATTAAGATGTTTTTAAAAATCCACCAAATGAATTAAATAGCTATTTTAAGAATCAGGCACATAAATTCTAAATAAATATCCCATTTCATTTTCTGCTTTAAACTAAGCTTTTAATATTGATCTGCAGTTTTGATACTATGAGACTAAGGATTAAATAAATGGCAATATACATCTAAGTAGTGAGTCTATACAGTTTAACCTCTCTATAAGATTTTGAAGCTGCAAACACTTGCAAGAGATAGCTTCAAATTGGTGGACAGAAAATTAATATAATTACTCTAAAGAATGTTAGAAGTGTGACCAAATTCTCATATACACTGAGCAAGTAATTTGCCTTTTATTTGAACACTGAGCACAGTTTCACCCAGACGAATAAACCTGAAATAAGTATGGTTAGAAATATCTTTGCAACTACCACCTAAATAAGACAAAAGCCATAAACAGTTGGTTAACCTTGTCAAGCGAAGAAAAAGAATGCATCAACACTCAGACTGTCAGCAGAAAATAAACATAAATAGCTTTCTCTTTTTGTTTCTTTTATATAATTTTTTGCAGGGTGCTCACTTTTACCATTAAGAAGTGAATACCAAACGTTTGACAATACTATAATCACTGTATCTACAATTTTCAAGCACAGTGATCCAAATTCGGATGGACTCCTCTGGTAGCCAGACATCCAACTATCTGATTTGCAGTTACAACATCTGTTTGTTAAAGCAGTGCGGTTGCATTGGGTGCCAAGGTTTATGGGATACCCCGATCTACCCCTGTGGCAGTAGAAGAGCCAATTGGAGCAGGGGTTGCTGACTTTCTGGATTGATGGTTGGATAGTATTTCTAATATGGCAGCCCCACAAAAGCTGATGATTGGGAAGTAGCCACCCAGCACATCTTGATAATCCAGCAGATGAAAAATACCTAGTCAAGGAAGGAAAAGTTCCCTGCATCATGTAAACCAGCAGTCCACTATTTGCAATCTGAGGTACACAGTAAGTCAAACAGAAGCAACGATGGAGAAGATAACAGGAAAATAAGGACAGGACATAAGAAATCAGGGAAGTTTACACTCAAAGTAAAAAAAAATAATAATGCAAAGTTAGCTTCAGAGAGTCAATAGTCAAGGGAAACCAAAGTTCCAGTTGTAAAAATTAAATGCTTCATCAGATCGGGATTTAAAACCTCCTACAATAATCCTCCGTCTTGCAATCACTGCAGCAGTGACATATCTGATACTTACCAATGTTTGTGCAGGAATGGCAAGGGTAATAAGTTTGCCCTTGCAAGGTTAGAAGTTCTGCAATCACAGCTAACTTTAGTGAGATTTCCTGCCAGCTTTCTGCTCTGGGAGCATGGACACATAGTACTCCGTTCACACAGCACTAATGATAAGAGACACTTGTGTAAAGGTGACTGACAAAGATATTTCCAGCTAATTTTTCATTTACCTGCAACTATGCTGTGCTCTATTTTCATTATTATATTGTTTCCTATTTTATTAAATTGTTTTTAGTAGTATCTTAGGGTCAAAACCAGCATGAAACAGAACAGCAAGTTGTCCCTACCATAAATTTTCATTTCTGTGTTTAGATACAAAGTCATTCCCCGGTTCCTTCACCAATTCATCTCCCACACATTCTATTGTTAGCACTTTCATTTTCCGCTAAGTCTCCATTGCTATAAAAAGCATGCAGAGTTTCCAAGTAAAGCACAGGTCTGCTGAACTAAAGGCAAAACATGGCGTAACTTTGTACTGTGTATGAATCTACAATAGAAAATCCCTATCATCATTTATAAAAATCCTTTTCATTTGATTTTCTTTCCCAGGTCTGTATTTAGCATCTAAATATTCTAATTATCATTTGAGCTATGGTAAGTGAAAAGCCCCAATAGTCTACTGGTGCCTACTTATCACGTCTCTGTCTCATTTGTGCACTTTTAAAGCCCCTTTTGAGTTTGTATTTAGGCATTTTTTAAAAAATTAATGAGCACTATAATTACAGCCTACTAGTAACAATCCATACCAAATAAAAGTTAAAAGAAAACTACCAAAGAACTAAAACTAAGGAGAGAGTATTTAGGTCCAATGCAGGTCAGAAATTGTTATGAATCACAGTGATACACGATGCATATCAGATCTGTGCACATCAGAATGCAAAAGTTAGATTTATTTATCTAATCTATTTAATTCTGAAATGGGACAGATAGAATTGGATACATGAGTTACAGTATGTGCTTTTAGTTTACTGGTCAGGATGGGAATAATCTGAGATGTGTTCTTTTCTTTGCTAATCAAATGGCAAACAATCCTAGAGCCTTAACTTTTTACCTGTCCTCCAGGGGTTTTCCTGCCCTGCAGAGTTAATTCCACTGAATAACACTGAGCTTCTGGTAAAAAATAAACAAACAAATAAATAAATTAATTAAAGACACTACTTTCCAGCAGGCCAGGTGGCATTTTAAAGCTGCAGCTCTACAATTAGATTTAATGCTCTATGTATAGATGACATGAAAACAAATCTGATCAATACCCTTCTGGTTCCATAACAAAGATAAATGCTGACCAGCAAGCCTATGGTTGTTTGTTTGTTTTTTAAAGGCTTCAATAGATAGAGAACTTGAAGTAAACAGAGAACATAAAAAACAGGAAAAACCCTGTTGCTTCCTGTACTGGGCACCACAGTATGGGGAGGAGGTGAGCAGCCCTCAGTGGTGAAAGAACACGTTAAGGACTATTTAGAAAAGCTGGACAAGTCCATGAGGCCGGATGCAATGTATCTGAGGGTGCTGAGGGAGTTGGCAGATGTGATTGCAGAGCCATTGGCCATTATCTTTGAAAACTCATGGCAATCGGGGGAGGTCCTGGACAATTGGAAAAAGGCAAATATAGTGCCCATCTTTGAAAAAGGGAAGAAGGAGAATCTGGGGAACTACAGACCAGTCAGCCTCACCTCAGTCCCTGGAAAAATCATGGAGCAGGTCCTCAAGGAATCAATTTTGAAGCACTTAGAGGAGAGGAAAGTGATCAGGAACAGTCAGCATGGATTCACCAAGGGCAAGTCATGCCTGACTAACCTGATTGCCTTCTATGATGAGATAACTGGCTCTGTGGCTATGGGGAAAGTGGTGGATGTGATATATCTTGACTTTAGCAAAGCTTTTGATAGTCTCCCATAGTATTCTTGCCAGCAAGTTAAAAAAGTATGGATTGGATGAATGGACTATAAAGTGGACAGAAAGCTGGCTAGATCAGCAGGCTCAACTGGTAGTGATCAACGGCTCGATGTCTAGTTGGTAGCCGGTAGCAAGCGGAGTGCCCCAAGTGTCTGTTTTAGGGCCGGTTTTGTTCAACATCTTCATTAATGATCTGGATGACGGGATGGATTGCACCCTGAGCAAGTTCACGGATGACACTAAGCTGGGGGGATAGGTACATATACTGGAGGGTAAGGCTAGGATCCAGAGTGACCTAGACAAATTGGAGGATTGGGCCAAAAGAAATCTGATGAGGTTCAACAAGGATAAGTGCAGAGTCCTGCACTTAGGATGGAAGAATTCCATGCACTGCTACAGGCTGGGGACTGACTGGCTAAGCGGCAGTTCTGCAGAAAAGGATCTGGGGATTACAGTGGATGAGAAGCTGGATATGAGTTAACAGTTTGCCCTTGTTGGCAAGAAGGCTAATGGCATATTGGGCTGCATTAATAGCATTACCAGCAGATAGAGGGAAGTGATTATTCCCCTCTATTCGGCACTGGTGAGGCCACACCTGGAGTATTGCGTACAGTTTTGGGCCCCCCACTACAGAAAGGATGTGGACAAATTGGAGCGAGTCCAGTGGAGGGCTACGAAAATTATAAGGGGGCTGGGCACATGACTTGTGAGGAGAGGCTGAGGGAACTGGGCTTATTTAGTCTGCAGAAGAGAAGAGTGATGGGGGATTTGATAGCAGCCTTCAACGGCCTGAAGGGGGGTTCCAAAGAGGATGGATCTAGACTGTTCTCAGTGGTGGCAGATGACAGAACAAGAAGCAATGGTCTCAAGTTGCAATGGGGGAGGTCTAGGTTGGATATTAGAAAAAAACTATATCACTAGGAAGGTGGTGAAGCACTGGAATGCGTTACCTAGGGAGATGGTAGAATCTCCATCCTTTGAGGTTTCGAAGGCCTGGCTTGACAAAGCTTGGGCTGGGATGATTTAGTTGGGGATTGGTCCTGCTTTGAGCAGGGGGTTAGACTAGATGACCTCCTGAGGTCTCTCTCAACCCTAATCTTCTATGATTCTATGATCTTCCTTACCTCGGTGAATTTCACTCTTTATACAACAAGCCTCCTACTACCCCTAAGGTGGGGCTCGGTCTTGCCATGCAAACGAGTTAAGTTCAAGTCCTGGTCACTTCTTCTAATTTCCCAGCTGGCTTGGGCATCACTCTGGCCCAACCCTAATCTTCTATTATTCTATGATCACCAAAGGAACAACATAGAAAAGACTGTGTGCTGCATCGATCTGTGCAGCTAGGTACTGTGCATCCATCACCATTGTACTTAATGCCTCTCAAACATTATTAAATTTATTCTCACACACCTCTACTAGGTAGGGAAATAGTATCTCCTTTTTACAGGCAGAAATTTTTGAAGTTCACACAGAAATATGTTTCATAGCCAGGCATTGATCTCAGGCCCCAAATCCTAGTCTCAATCCAGTCTCTTAACTACAAGGCCATCCTTTCTCCCATTATGGTTTTCAACATATGGAGTAAGGAGTGATACCGCACTGAAGGGCACTGCCATGCAAACTGGTGGATGTCCCAAGATACAACAGGAAATTCTGCAGACTAAGGCAATTTTTGGAAGGCCTAGGCATTTTTGCCACTATCCTGGCCTCATGTTTGCCACAGCAGTTCAGCTCCTTCAGGAACCAGACTCTCATGATGTCCCTAAGCACTCTTATGGGACAGTGAGAAGGTGACAGCATGGAGCAATAGATCATGTAATATAATATACAGGAAAAGCCCAGATTTTCAAGTGAAAGATGCGGAGAACATTCTTTTGTCCCTCCATCCTCTCCAGGCCCAATAGTGCCCCTGGACATGAAAAAGAGCCAGACACATTAGTGAAATCCTGTTCCATTAAAGTCAATAGGAGTTTGGCCATTGACTTCAATGGGGGCCAGGATTTCATCCATGAAGTTTGCAAGGTGATGCCAGTCTCTCAACCCCTAATAGATGTGGCTAAAGATGTGATTTTTCATCTGCTTTCATCCACTACATAAAACAACATATGGCCCTTATGCATTAAATACTGTTAGAAATTTTAAGGTTTCCCTTTCAGTTTTCACTCAATCAGTTGATATAGCCTATTATTACTAATAATGATTATTAAATTATGTAATCTTTTGCACTTATGTAGCTTCCTTCTGAGAATCTAAAAGTGCATTAAAAATGTTTGCTTACCCCAACAATACCTCTACAATACAGGAAAGCATTGTAATTTCTATTTTACAGAAGGGGAAACTTGTCAGAATAGGGTAGAAGTATATTATTTGAGAACTACAATAAAACAACACCATTACAATAGTACATCCCATGCTTATGCTTTATTACTTGCTGCTTGACATTACTGGCAGAAGTCCAGACTATATTATACCCCACTGAATTGCAGTCCAGCCATAAGAAATATTTTCTACCAACATGCACTTAATCTAATTGGGGAAGTGGGGAGAAAACTAATAAGGACACTAAATTGGGAGTAAATTAATGCAATGTGTGATGCTATCAGTGCCAGAAGCTTTCTAGGTATCTTCGGCAGCAGCACGTAGATGAAAAGAAGAAGAAATAACAGGAGAGCAATAAATGGGGAGGGGCTAGGGGAATGAATTTATTGAATGTGCTGTGGGCATGCTCTCTAAATAGATTTACATTCCAAAGACAGACTAGTGGAATGTTTCTTTTGCAAATACTGTAACCTGCACACACCTATACAAGTTCCTATCTGGTAGGAAATATGATTGATTTTAAGAGTTACTACTTCTTTCCAGGTTTCAGAGTAACAGCCGTGTTAGTCTGTATTCTCAAAAAGAAAAGGAGTACTTGTGGCACCTTAGAGACTAACCAATTTATTTGAGCATAAGCTTTCGTGAGCTACAGCTCACTTCATCGGATGCATAAAGTGGAAAATACAGAAGATGTTTATATACATACAAACCATGAAAAAATGGGTGTTTACCACTACAAAAGGTTTTCTCTAAAAAAAAAAGCATGGGGGGGGAGAAAACCTGGATTTGTGCTGGAAATGGCCCACCTTGATTATCATACACACTGTAAGGACAGTGATCACTTTACATAAGCTATTACAAGCAGGAGAGTGGGGTAGGGGGAGAGAAAACCTTTTGTAGTGGTAAACACCCATTTTTTCATGGTTTGTATGTGTATAAACATCTTCTGTATTTTCCACAGTATGCATCTGATGAAGTGAGCTGTAGCTCACGAAAGCTTATGCTCAAATAAATTGGTTAGTCTCTAAGGTGCCACAAGTACTCCTTTACTTCTTTCCAAAAGATCCCAAATAGGCTAGTACACTGTAGTGTTTTGCCAATTTGCTACCCAAAGCTTTTCATGATGGTGGTTTGTTTTTAAGAGGCATATTAACCCTCCACTAAGGAAGACAGAGGTTGTGAACTGTAATTGCTATCTGTACTATATTTCCTTAACCTTTCAGGTGCCACATGTCTCCAAGTCACAAAGGACTAGCTGTCCTGATAGAGACCAGTTGTGAAGCTGTGGGTTTAGAAGGCCCCTTAGATACTGCATATACAGAGACCTATCATAACTGCAGTCTCTTCTGGTCTCCTTATTTTAGGGTCTCAGTTATCAAATGTTTGGCCTTCAAACACAATAGTTGATTTAGTTGGTTATAATTATTTTCATTGTAATGTCTAAAAAAAGTAGAAACATTGTGTAAATAAGCTTTTGCAAAACCTATGGAAACCACCTACATAAAGTTATGATGACAGTGTCCCTTGTCACAGCAGTTCTACAATGACATATTTTATCTAAAGATGAAGCGTTTGAGTCTATCCCTAAGAAAAGGAACCTTACCTGAAAACCACCATTTTTAACATAATGTAAGGGCCTGGAAATTATATTTAAAAACAACCATGAACAATTCTTCCAAACAAGCATCAGTTAAAGAAATCATTATTAGAAATTCTCCATATACAAGTTAGCTGAGTTAGCAAATATGTTAAATTACTTCTCCCAAACCACCCAGATAATCTATCTAAATCAGAGCTGAGGTCACTGGCAATATAACGTTAGAATACTTTTCCTGTACTACACCTGAGCACATGGATAAAAAACAAGAGCACAGGTTTCCCATGGTGCTATATTCCTCTAGTCTTGAAGGAAAAAACAAGCCTTATTTCTGGACACATGAAAGAGGACATGATACACAACAGGCAATAATGAAAAATTATGATTCAAGAACAATTATTCGGTGAAAAAATAGGTCTTGGGAACTGAAATACCGTCCTCTCTGTGTGTTTAAGAAAAATGCTGTGTCTTTCCTCCCTCACTATAGCTTCCCTTTCCTATAGAGGATAAAGCTTCTTTTGGAATTTTTTAAATGGATATTTATATAAGGGTTAGACAATAGTCCCTAACCACCTTTCAAGAGTTTCATTTGAACATTAATGCAATAAGGGAGACATCAAGTAAAGAACCAGCTCATTAGCCAGCCTGATTTTACATGTGTATTTAACAGAGATGAAAAAGCAACTCTCTTGTTGTTTTCCCAACAAGTAAATGTCTTATCACCTTAAAATTTTCAAATGTTTTACTCCCTTAAATGCAAAATGTTAAAATAAGACACTATCAGCAAAAATTTGCTGCAAAAAATCCTTTTTGTAGTTTCATTTCTATTTGCATGGGAAATGCAAACTTGAAGCAAAGTGACCTTGGTTATAAAAAATAAGAAAGCAATGTCAGAATTGATAGGACCTACCATTAGTATTTCATTCTGACAGGTAGGAAATAGGCATGTCAGCGGTGAATGTTACAGACTGAGCTGTGGCCCTGATCACAGTCAAAGCGGTAAATTTCTTCCTATGAAAGTAATTTCCCTCAAAACAAAAAAGTGCTTAAATAATACAAGTGAACTACTTAGAGACGAGAATAACTTTCTATGGCTGAGCTAAAAGACAAACAAATGAAAATGATATACATAGCTTTTGTGTTGCATAAAAGCCAGAAAAAACATCATTACATGTAAATAAGTAATATTATGGTTAAGAATTCAGCTAGCTTTTAACTTCCTAGAAACTTCTTTTCTATAGAGAAAATAAACTGCACTGAAAAATGGCTACACAATAAACTTAATTATGAACTGAATGTTCAAAATACACTAAATTGCACAAGCAACATTTGAATGTATGCTCATTTAACAGGCATATTCTGCAATTAAGTGCATAAATAGTTTTTTCTGTGTATAAAAACAGATAGGTAACCAAAGTGTGTATTCCCAAGCACTCAATACAAGTTTGAATGTTTGTTTTATCACTACTATCCAAAAATTAATACACAAAAACACAGCAGTGTGCATCAGTTAAGCCTGGTCTATACATTCTGGTTGAGATTCACATATCTGCTCTGGCCCCTTTATGCCAAGTAAAAGGACAAGAACAGTGTAAAGGGGCACCAAAAGCCATACATCTAGCCACAGGAGAATTCCCCCAGCACAGGGATTGAGGAAGAGAGCCTAGGCTTTTATCTAAGGACCAGCTTGTATGCCAGGACTGATTTGGTGACAGGAGGGGCATGTCAGGGCAGGACTGTAGTAAGTAATGCTGTAGATATTTGGCCACTATGCCAATACGCAACTGGAGAGACAGGCTGCCATAACTTAGGCAGTCCTAGCCAGGGATCTCTCTGGCCCTGGAACAACCCAGATTCAGGAGGGCACCCCCATCCCAAACATGCTATAAAAACTCCAGGAGGGTTAAAAATGTTTACCGGAACTCTGGACAGCTCCAGCTGAATGTAAGCCCTGGGCAGAGGGAATCTCTGGGATGGAGGGGTAGAAAGTACTATTATATGCCTTAGCTTTACACTTCCTTGCTTTGATGGTTTGGGGTTCATTATGTTATACATAGACCACGCTTAACTGAACTACAACATGGTGTTTTTGTATATTAATTTTTGATAACGTTTATTTCCATAGATTGAAAGGTTGCAAAGGATTAGCCTCATATTAGTTTATGCCAGCGGTTCTCAAACTGTGGGTCGGGATCCCAAAGTGTGTCGCAACCCCGTTTTAATGGGGTCGCCAGGGCTGGCATTAGACTTGCTGGGGCCCCGGGCCAAAGCCCAAGCCCCATCGCTCAGGGCCAAAGCCCAAGCCCCACCACCTGGGGTCAAAGCCAAAGCCTGAGAGCTTCAGCCCTGAATGGTGGGGTTCAGGTTACAGGCCCTCCGCCTGAGGTAGAAGCCCTTGGGCTTCAGTTTTGGCCCATCCTGGAATTGGCCCCCCTGCCCAGGGCAGTGAGACTTGGGTGGGCTCAGGCTTCAGTCCTCCCTCCTGGGGTCATGTAGTAATTTTTGTTGTCAGAAGGGGGTCATGGTACAATGAAGTTTGAGAACTCCTGGTCTATGCAATTCGGAATGTATTCCTGGTTTAATTTCCTACTGTATTAGCTATTATAGCCGTTAAACACATGGCTGCAGCACTTTACTAGGCATCAGAATGGCTATCCACATGAGTTCACTGGGTTTAAGCAGTTTCACTTCATTTGGTGTCAATTTAATGTGAAATCATATGACAAAACTGCAAATGGCTGAATCTTTGAAAATCATCCATATTTGCTAGCGATACAGGTTTCTTCTGTTTATCACTAAATGTCAATCAAATATTTAGAATCAGTTTCCAGACCTGTACAGCACATTATCTAAGAGATTCCTGCTGATTTTAATTGGAATCCCATAACTGAAACTGAGCACAATAGTGAATATCCAGAGTTATACACAAAGTGCTTGAAAGTGATTATCTTGTTTTATGTTCCCAGTGCAGACCTATTCTCTCAAACACCGTGAGCATTAATTCTTAGATATAAATGCTCCTCTCTTAGGCATTAATCTCCCCCCCCCCAATATAATTCATTGCCACTCACCCATTTTATATTAACCTTCATTAACATATAGAGAAAAATGCTCTTTTTACTGGGAAACCTGACAGACCTCATATGGTATATTTAAAAAAATCTGGTGGGTGCAGTCTCAGTAATAAAAATAGTGCTCAAATGGATTAGATCACCACATTTTCTTGGTTAATTTCATGGCCTGACTTTACATTTAATGGCAGATTCTGCCATCAGATTCCCAGGAACACGGTTCTCATGTTGTAATACAATTTAACTCATGGAATACCTTTAACAATCAGAAATGCATTACAGTGCTAATACAAATTTTGTAATTCACAAGTTAAGGGTTCAGTTAAAGTGGTAGTGAGGATAAGCTGAAGTGTCCTGGGAGGGTATGGTTAACTGAGACAGCAGGCAAGGTGAGATTCAACCTAGAAAATGGGTTAACAAAGAGCAACTTACAATGATTAGAAGGAAAAGGGATGGGTTATGGGCATACCCTACCCTCAGGCTCTAAGAGGGCAGTTTCCTTGCTGGGTGTGTACAATCTCTCATCTTGAAAAATGGGCAGCTAGCATGATACAGATCATGCAAGAGGGATCTATGCCTGTGTTCCTGAGATCCGATGATATGATCACAAAGTGGTTCATAACAAACTGCAGAACTGCCAGGATTTTCATTTTGGGGATGGAGGGGGATATTATATTAGTATAATTATTTCAATTTGCTCATCAAAATAAAGTTGTGGCCTTCTCACTGTCATAGACCAGGGCAACTATACCTGTATTTCCCCTCTTTGGTCCAGCAAGGGCACCCACTGAAACTTCCAGCTCTCCAGCCACTACCCTTCTTGATGGAGACCCACATCTCTCTCCCTTCTGACCAGGGTATTTCCTGGCTGCCCCGTTCCCTGACTTCACTGTATTATTCCTAACTCAGAGAGGTTGCTTGCTTTCTCTTCAGAGACTGTTAACAGGTGTGTTTAGTACAGTTATAAGGTACCACATAGCACTTCCTATGCAAGCCTACTTTATTCTTAAGGTCAAAAAGTCATTACAAAGAAAACATATTATAAAACAATAAATCGCCCTAATATGGATTCTGGTGGAAGGAGTCCTTCAGCCCCACATCTAAGGGGATTCCTGGTAGTTATACTGTCATCACAGTTTCGGCTCAGAAAAAGCACACAGTCTTATGGGCTCTTTGTAGGCCCAGTCCTTCCAATTCTGACTTAAGGATTGGGGCCCTCTGTGGACCGGGGTCCTGTCCATTTGATGAATCAGGAAGAAGGGCCTGAGCCAGTTTAAAGCCAGGCTATTGATCCAAAATTTTAACAAAACTGTCTGTTGGTCCCTGGAGAATCCAATTTGAACTACTATCTTCCCCAGGGAAGTGGCTTCAAAGTGCTGATAACAGAAAATACATTAGCATTCCCCTACCTACTAGAGAAGGTGCATATAATGCCACAACAACAACACACAGTTGCATTTTTAATACAATGTATCCGCAAGATATTAAGCCTAATTCGATAAGGTTTAACTTAATTCAGTAAAGTTTCTTAAATCCTGTTTTGTTCAGAACACTGTCCATCTGTCACACCCATCACTTAGTATTCACTTTTGCATGGTGTGTTTGTGCAAGCATGTCCACTGCAGAGGAACAACAAAATAGACTTCTAGCATCATTAACACAATCCATTGTTGTATAGCCATAGGGTATATACTGATAATTTTAAAGATCTCCATATACATAGCTTAAAATAAAGTTAACTATAGGAGCTATCAAATATTCTCCAAAGACATAAATTTCCAAGCCTTGATGCAGCTCCTTGGACTTCAGTTCTGGAAACTGAAATGTATTGTATTAGATATGGGACAAAACTACAACCTCAAATCTAAACCCCCTCTAAGTCCAAGAAGGAGCATCAGTTTCAAATCTCCCTTTCCAAGCCTACTGCAATAGTTATGATTCCAGAACTAGAAGAAACCTGTTTTCCTGTGCAGCTCCAGCTATGGCTAAAAGAGTACATTTTTAGAATAGTGAGGTCCAAACCTCACTTTTGTGGCCACAACTCATGTCCTTATAATGGAGGAGTGCAAATTTGGGTACCTGTGCATCAACATACCTGATTTGTACCCTAATGAGGTAGTCAAAGGCACATGTACTCAGATTTTCACCCACAGTTCAGTTACAGGTACAAATGTTGTTGCAAATTTTAGACTGAAAAAGGACGAGGACCCTTCAAAAGTCTGGTCCAAAAATCTCACAAGAATGCGTCATGAAATTTTGGTACTGTAGAATCTGGACCAAACCCTAGCCCTGAAAGTTGAACTCCAAACCTTATCCCAGCCTGGATCAGAAGCCAAACTTTGCCCCTTCAGCCAGTCACAGTTATTCAGAATTATTTATGTAATATTTAATGGCACTTAACGATTTTCAAATGGAAAGATGTTAATGCAACTTCATCTTAAAGCTCTGTTTTGATTACCTAATTGCACTGAATCTTTTCACATTATAACAGTAAGCAGCACGGTGAAGTCATCCATTATAAGCAAGTGCCATTGTAGCACCAAACAACAAAACACTATGTTCTGTCACAATCATAGAATCATAGAATCATAGAATATCAGGGTTGGAAGGGACCCCAGAGGGTCATCTAGTCCAACCCCCTGCTCGAAGCAGGACCAATTCCCAGTTAAATCATAAGCTTGATGGAATTCTATAACCAGAAGACTAGATGACTAACTAAGGAATTAGTGATCCTGACCTTTCAAACAAGGTATATTAATGCAAACCACAGCCCACTTAACTCTACATCCACAAAGGAAACTTGGACTCAATGTTGCAAAATCTAATGTTTACATGCCCAGCCATCTATTGGAATCCATAGCCCTGCATTAAGTGCCCAGGCTCCCTATAATACATTTGGGGAGAGTTAGGTGCCTCAGAATGGAATCTACAAAAGCCAGCAAATTGAGTGGGGAGCCACCTACGCGAGCCAGTATGAAATGCTGAAGAGAGGGTTGGGTCCTAAGCCCCACCCCCCAAGGGAAGAAGGGCACCTAAATCCAGACTGGATGGAAGTACCCCCCTCCATTTGGGATTCACAGCCATGAACTGACTCCTGGAACCAGGTGCCTAAGCTCTGTCTCACAACAAACCAAGGAGGAACCCAGTGTTTAGAGCACTGCCCAAGATGTGGAAGACCTGCGTTCAATTCCCCCTTCTGCCTGAAGTAGAGAAGGGACTTGAACTTGGGTCTCCCATCTCCCAGGAGAGTAATATTGCTGCTACTGACCACTCCAACCACTAGGAATCCCAAAGAACATCTGAATCTGAAGCATGGACAACACAGAAAAAAAAAGAATGAATAAAATTAAAAGTGCTATGGACAATGACTACTGAAAAGCATGGGATGGGATTCTCAAGTGTCTAAGGGAGTTAGGTGTCCCCTCCCAGTGAAAATCAGGAAAGTTTCCAATGATTAAACTGTATGTTATGTGTGTAGTATGAACAAAAGTGTTCATTCTATATGCATGCCTGTATTTCACAACACACTACAGTGATTGAAAGCTTTAAAGTGTTCATTTCAAAGTGAAATGGAATCACTTACTTTTTGGGTCACAAGACCAATTTTTTAAAATAGTTGCTTACTACAAACACAGATTTACATCACAGGCCATAAAGTTTTCTTTCCATTGAAAGATATGCATTTTTAATTGTGTCAATAAGCACTAAAGGTCGAATTTCTCAAAGAAGGGAAGGAAGGAAGGAAGGCACCCAAAGCTCATTGATTTTCACTTGGAGTTGGGCACTTAACTCCATTAGGTGTTTTTGAAAATCCCACCCTAATAGACTGCACTTCCTCTGATGGTCTCACTTTATTTTATAATGGCCAAGTACACCTATGGTGCCCTACAAATATGAAAATAAGTAGAGTATAAGATCATATAAGAACCAGCAGAATACTTACGCTAAATCCTTGTACTTTTTACCTTATTTTACTAAAGGATTACATATCTGTCCTTTTCACTTATAAAACATGTCCTTTAATTATGTACTTTTAGAGCAGCCTAATTAAAATTCAGTGCATAAAAGCATGCGAGGGTTGATAACCCATAGAACTCAGCAGACCCTAGTTAACATTCAAATGCATCCTCCATTTGGACAGACAGTAAGACTTTTCCACCTCGGTGGCAGACAGTAATGATACTTGCAAATATGACTAATGTCTTCATTGGTGAAAAATTAATGCACCACAATAATTTTTCTACCTGGGGTTAATGAACATGTCAGATGCTGAAAATGAGTTGTTTGAAAGTAAATTACTATAATCTATATTTAGAAGACACTGCTGTTAGAAAAAAAAAATCTATGGTGTGTTTGATGTCCTCTGCTTACTTTTTTCCATGATTTAGCTGTTCGCCTAATGAGGCTTTATACTGTGCTGACTTCTCTGTTGCTACAAGAGAATGTTTTCTTTTTCCTAGAGTGCCCATTGTTTCAAGGGGGAAAGGTTAGGTTTGACTGTACTTGCAGCAAACAAGCTAATAGTCAAGAGAACAAAACCTAACATGCTTAGTACTCAAAAAGGGGTAGAGCCATGCTGAAGCCCATGAAAACAGTTATGTTTGCTAGAGATGGGCCCAAACCAAAATACCAGATTCCAACACCCTGGACATTTTGTAGTTCACCCCAACCCTTCTTTTTTGGTGTAGTGAGGCGGTCTGGCTCCCCGCCACCCCGGAGAGGGACGAGCCTCTCTGGATGCCAAAGTGGGTGGAGCCAGCAAATCCTGTACCCACCCCTCAGAGGTCAAGGTGCAGGACAGGAAGTATGAAAGCCCGACCCCAGAGCTCAGTTGAAAGACAGCCACCGGAGAGGCCAGACGCCTGTGGCAGAGCTCCTAGTTGGGAGGCCACGGCAATCGGCAGCCGACCTGAGGACTGGCCAGACCAGCCAATGCCTGAGGCTAGCCCGAGCCCAGAGACGCTGCCAAGCTTGCCGCTTGCCAGTTACTCTGAGGAGCTGGCAAGCCAACCATGCTCCAGTTAGCCTGAGTAGACTATGGTGTGTGAGCCCTTGGAGGATGCCGTCTGGACCCAGGTACCACTAGAGGGAAAGGTAGGAAGTAGCTGGGGGCAGCCGACCCCAGTTTGGCTGCAGCACTGCCAGAGCCAATGTCAGTGTCTTACGGCCAGGATCCTCACTGACACAGCAGTGGGTCTTCTGCCGCTGCTAGGGCCCCGGCCTGGGACGCAGTGGAGTGGGTGGGCCTGCGTCCCCCTGCCACCCATTTCGTGGCTGGCAGTCTCCCCCTCTCTGGGTTTGCTACTAGTGAACTGTTTGCTCAGCCCCTACCTGAGGGCCTGAGCTATTGACTGTTTATTGCCCCGCCATGATCCAGGGTCTGGGCCTGGCTAATACTGAACTATGTGCTCACCCCCGCCTGACAGCCTGAGCTATTGACTGTTGGCCCCACAGCCAGGCTAGTTCCCTGATACACCGGACAGAAGTAGCGAGGCGGTCTGGCTTCCCGCTGCCCCGGAGAGGGACGAGCCAGCGAACCCCCTACATTTGGGCTTTTGCACAATAATGGATTTGTCTGTCTCTCTATCTCCCTAACATTACAGTGATTGGATCCTGAATTCCTTTGGGTGATTAAGGAGATGGAGACTTCAATAGCTGTTTGTAACAACTGGGTGGGAGGCAGGGGAGTAGCGATTTCTAGTCACTACAGATCAGTCATTATAAAAGCTGACCGAGCTCCTGGGAGCCTCTGAAACACAAGATCAGACGTTGATAGCTGCCTGAAAGGACTACACTGGGAACTAAAAGTGAGTTTGATACAGGGAGTTTATTCACTATGGTGGATCCTCTCCTCCTTCAGAAGTGCGGACTAGTTTGCCAAAAGTTATACTCAAAAGATTTTCATTGTGGTATATGTTTGCAACTCTTAACTGATCATGTGTTCACTCTTATTTTCTGTTATCCAATTATAAACCTGTGATTAAGTGCAGTGGTCACCATTGGACTGTCAGCTTTTGCTAAAAATAACCACACAGTGGTATATGTGATACCATGGTTTCCCACTGTATTTAGAAAAGGAAGTAACAGTGGCAGATCACAAAGTGGTATCTACTGGACAATGTTTACTAATCACTGTACTTTGATCAAACTGAATCCATATTATGTTATGCAGGAGATATTCTTCTCACCTGTTAATTTTTTACAGTTATGAAAGCCCAATAGCCCTGACACTATTATTCCTATGGAATGCACCTAAGTCTCTGCATGGTCAATCTAATATAAAAAGATGAACTCCTATTAAAAATTCAATATAATATGTTTTACAGCTAATACGGAATAATGTATTAGATGATCATTTGCTTTGTCATGTACTTCATGTTATCAAAAACCTTCCTACTGAACATACCAAGCAACCAATAGGGATAATCTAATTACCCTGTAATCCGCAAACAAACAGCCTTAAGGATTTTTGTCAAGGACTAGTTAATACTCAAACAGGGTCCCAAGTCCCATCTAAAAGTGCACAGAAGTATGGCTGCATATCTCCATAGGCAATGTGCAAATGTGGTGTTCTTCTAAACACATCTTCCAACAGACTGTAGTAAATGCAACTCCATGTTCAGAACAGAAACAATGCTGCTGGAATGTGCAGACAGAGAAAAGCAGGTGCAGGATGGGTGGAGAGATTGTGTCTTGACTCCACATCAAATCCTCCTCTTTTAGTATCTTTCCACAATTTGTGGTGGATTTAGAGCAGTGGATCCCAAACTTTCTATTGAGGCAACCTGCCCACTGCATTGTCCTTTTTTGTCACCCACCCACATATATCCACTGTCTGCGCTGGTACCACAATCCTAATCCCAGGATGGTGCAGAGGGTAGGCCAGGGGGAGGGAGTGAAGGAAGTTGAAGAGCAAGCCCACTCTGCACTCACCCTGCAGTGGTGGTTTCTGCCCTGTGAGACTGGGCCCAGCTCGCTGCTCCAACTATTGTGACCTGGTCCCCAGGGTTACAGCACCACTCAGATTTGGCTAGGCCACCCCGTCACCATAAGCAGTGCTGCACTGGACCAGAAGAAGTATATTTTTGCTGAGGCCAGCCCGGGATGTGACAACCCAACGAGAACCTTCCCGGGACCCACTAGTAGGTATAGGATCCACTGTCTGGCAAACTCTGATTTAGACACTATCTTGATTTAAAGAAGTCCAAGTCATGGAGAATTTTCAACATTGCTTGGTAACCTGTTCCAATGATTAATTACCCTTACTGTTAAGAACTTGCTTCTTATTTCGTGTTTGTATGTTGCTGACTTCAACTTCCAGCTACAGGATCTTGTAACACTTTTATCAGATAAAGGCCTTCTAGTATCAGATTAATTACCTACACAGGTAGAATATTACACCATGATAAATTCGCCTCTTAATGATGTCTTCAGAAAGCTAAATGGAAGAAGTACCTTTACCTTCACATTGTAAATTTGATATGTCTGGAGCCTGCATTTGCAGAATCATAGAATATCAGGGTTGGAAGGGACCCCAGAAGGTCATCTAGTCCAACCCCCTGCTCGAAGCAGGACCAATTCCCAGTTAAATCATCCCAGCCAGGGCTTTGTCAAGCCTGACCTTAAAAACCTCTAAGGAAGGAGATTCTACCACCTCCCTAGGTAACGCATTCCAGTGTTTCACCACCCTCATAGTGAAAAAGTTTTTCCTAATATCCAATCTAAACCTCCCCCACTGCAACTTGAGACCATTACTCCTCGTTCTGTCATCTGCTACCATTGAGAACAGTCTAGAGCCATCCTCTTTGGAACCCCCTTTCAGGTAGTTGAAAGCAGCTATCAAATCCCCCCTCATTCTTCTCTTCTGCAGACTAAACAATCCCAGCTCCCTCAGCCTCTCCTCATAAGTCATGTGTTCTAGACCCCTAATCATTTTTGTTGCCCTTCGCTGGACTCTCTCCAATTTATCCACATCCTTCTTGTAGTGTGGGGCCCAAAACTGGACACAGTACTCCAGATGAGGCCTCACCAATGTCGAATAGAGGGGAACGATCACGTCCCTCGATCTGCTCGCTATGCCCCTACTTATACGTCCCAAAATGCCATTAGCCTTCTTGGCAACAAGGGCACACTGCTGACTCATATCCAGCTTCTCATCCACTGTCACCCCTAGGTCCTTTTCCAAGAAGGAGACAGTTCTGCCTCTCTGGCATGATTCTCCTCCCGCCCCCAACAAATGACAACCCCTCCATGAGGATCAAATTCCATGGAGCTGGAAGAGCAGGGAATCTGATGGGGTTCCTTCAGGTTTGGCTTCTCCCAGAGCCAATGTTGATGCTGTCGGAACTTACGCTGTTTAAATGAGAAAATTAGCGAAATACAAATACCAAGTGACCATAACCCAATGTAAGAATTTCCTGCCAGCCGTATCACAGATGAGCACAAAAGGCCTGTAGTATAACGCTCATAACTAAAGCCAGACTTTTGTCTGCTCCAGTGTTTACACTCTCCTATGTAAAACTCCTCTAGCTGTTCACCTGAACACATTTTATAGGAGGATTTTACCAATAATCCCCCACTAATGAAATAAATCATCTAAATGAAGATTTGCTAAGGGATAATGAAACACCACAAGGTAAGAGTAGGATAACAAGGAAGAAGAATACAAATACTGATTGAAGTACTAGCCAGGGTGAGATTCAAGGGGAAACAACTGAAATCCTTGTACACAAATGCAAGGAGTCTGGGCAATAAAACAGAGGAACTGGAACAACTGGTGCAGGAGGGCAAATCAGATACTCTAGGGATTATAGAAATATGGTAGAATAGCACTCATAACTGGAATACAGGCACTGGAGGGTATGTGCTCTTTAGGATTGATAGGAATAAAGGTAAATGTGGTGGGATAGCATTGCGCATCAAAGAAGCTGTGAACTATAAAGAAATTTAGTTTTATAGTAATGAACAAAGCAGAATCTGTTTGGGTTAAAATATCGTTGGGCAAGGATTGTGAAAGAGGTTCTATTGCGATAGCGTTAGTGGTATTCTGTAGCCCCTTCCTCTCCACCCCCCCACCCCACCCCCGAAGTTGTGCTCAGTTACATGGATAGAGATATTTCTAATATTATTAGAGAAATACTTTTTGGGAATTGTCATAATAGAAGACTTTAACTTCCCGGATAGAGTTTAGAGAATAAATGCTACTTATACTGGAAGGGCCCAGTTATTTGTGGGTGTGATGATACTGTTCTTCATCAAATTGTCACTGAACCAAAAAGAGGTGATGCAATT
This sequence comes from Lepidochelys kempii, assembly GCF_965140285.1. Classification (NCBI taxonomy): domain Eukaryota; kingdom Metazoa; phylum Chordata; order Testudines; family Cheloniidae; genus Lepidochelys; species Lepidochelys kempii. The sequence continues at coordinate 99,347,136 of NC_136387.1, read as the reverse complement.
TTAGACTTGCTTTTGGTAAGTAGTGAGGATGTCATAGAAGAGCTGGGTGTAGGAAATAACCTTGAATTGAATGATCACAAGTTGATTGAGTTTAAATTAAATGGAAGGATAATCAAAACGAGGCCATCAACTATGGTCCTTAATATCTAAAGGGCAGACTTTGGGAAATAAAGGAAATTATTTAAGGAAGTCAACTGGACTGAAGGGCTCAAGAACTTAAATGTGGAGGAGGTTTGGAATTTCTTCAGCTATCTGAAATTTACTTCCTAAGCAAGGGGACAAAACTTGTAGGGAAAGACACAACATGCAGCTGGAAGATTAACCACTTCAATAAGGTTATTAGGGGTAAGCAGAGAGCCTATAGACAATGGGGGGAAAAAGATGGATGAGCAAACAAAGTTGCATTGTGGAGGTTAGAGAATGTAGGAATAAAGTGAGAATTGCTAAAAGTCAAGCTGAAATAGCTCTTGCCAAGGAAATTTAAAATAAGAGGGGTTTTAGACTTATAAAGAGAATAAGGAAGGCTGAGGTTGGGCTGCTATGCAGCCTGGATGGGAAGGAGATAAAAGATAATCTAGTTGTAGCACAAACCCTAAATGAACGTTTTGCCTCGGTTTTTAAAAAGGACGATAATATGGAAAATGTGCGTGAAGACAGTATGACTGGGAATATGTGTCTAAAAATGGAAATTACCACATCTGAGGTGGAGGAAAAACATAGAGCTTAATGTGCTCAAATCGGGGGGCACCAGGTAATTTCCATCCCAGAATACTGAAAGAACTGGCACATGGATGGCTAGTCTGGTAGCAAGGATTTTAAATAAATCTATCTATTCAGGGGTAGTACCATATGACTGGAGAATAGCTAATGTCATACCTAGATTTCAAAAAGGGTGGGAGGAAGTGATCTGGGCAGTTACAACCTGTTAGTCTGACCTCAATAGTATGCAAGGCTTTAAAACAAATTGTGAAGGAAAGAATAACTAAATTCATGTAGGTAAAAAGGATGTAATGCAACATGGGATTACTGATGGTAGATCATGCCAGACTAACCTGATTTCCTTCTTTGAGAAAATAACAGATTTTATAGTCAGAGAAGTGCAGTACATCTAATATTCTTGGATGTCAGTAAAGCATTTGACATGGTACCACTATGGGAAATTATTAGTTAAATTAGGGATGATAGGGATCAGTATCAGATGGATCTAGGTGGAGAAAGAACTTCTGTTGGTGTCTTCTGTGTGTGTGTGTGTTTTGTTTGGTATTTTGCTCTCCATCCTCTGAAACATCAGGGATAGCCATGGCTGGAGATGTGATATTGGGTGAGGTGGGCAGGGCTCTGAAGTAGCACTGAGCATTCTCTCTCTCTGGTGCTTAGCTGGCTGGTTCTTGCTCACATGTTCAGGATCTAATTGATCATCATATGTGGGGTCAGGAAGGAATTTTCCCCTGGGTCTGACTGGCAGTAACCTTGGATGGTTTTTTGCCTCCCTCTACATCATGTGCTCCATGTTCGCAACAGCGTTCTCGCTCTCATTAGTCATCCTGGACACACATAATTAACTTCCACAACAGCACACTAAGCTGCCTTTTTGATCATTAAAGCAGTGTTTTGGTGATTCCATACAATATATAACTGACCTTTGAATTATTTACTTTCCCTGGAGAAAGCTCCTTAAATAACATATTGGATATTCACATGTGTAAATACAAGCACAAGCTTTTTATAAACACCCCTTTTCTCTTGAGTATAGCTACAGTCTCAACATAAAACCTTACATTTCAGGATTACCTCAGTCCAAACTAAAACAAATGATAAAGAATAAGACCATACATTCTTCTCACATACTGATTGTAAACTGTTTCTTCTCTCATGGACCTCTATCTAGTCCATGCAGTAATCATAGAATCATAGGACTGGAAGGGACCTCGAGAGATCATCTAGTCCAGTCCCCTGCACTCATGGCAGGACTAAGTATTATCTAGACCATTCCTGACAAGTATTTGTCTAACCTGCTGTCATAAATATAAAGGGAAGGGTAACCACCTTTCTGTATACAGTGCTATAAAATCCCTCCTGGCCAGAGGCAAAATCCTTTCACCTGTAAAGGGTTAAGAAGTTAAGGTAATCTCGCTGGCACCTAACCCAAAATGGCCAATGAGGGGACAAGATTCTTTCAAATCTGGAGGGGTGGGGGAAAGGCTTTTGTCTGTCTGTCTGTGTGATACCTTTGCTGGGAACAGATTAAGGATGCAAGCCTTTCAACTCCTGTAAAGTTAGTAAGTAATCTAGCTAGAAAATGCATTAGATTTTCTTTTGTTTTTTTGGCTTGTAAAATTGGCTGTGCTGGAGGGAATGTGTATTCCTGTTTTTGTGTCTTTTTGTAATTTAAGGTTTTGCCTAGAGGGATTCTCTATGTTTTGAATCTGATTACCCTGTAAAGTATTTACCATCCTGATTTTACAGAGGTGATTCTTTTACCTTTTCTTTAAATAAAATTCTTCTTTTAAGAACCTGATTGATTTTTCATTGTTCTTAAGATCCAAGGGTTTGGGTCTGTGTTCACCTGTACCAATTGGTGAGGATATTATTATCAAGCCTTCCCCAGGAAAGAGGGTGTAGGGCTTGGAGGGATATTTTGGGGGAAGATGTCTCCAAGTGGTCTCTTTCCCTGTTCTTTGTTTAAATCGCTTGGTGGTGGCAGCATACTGTTCAAGGACAAGGCAAAGTTTGTACCTTGGGGAAGTTTTTAACCTAAGCTGGTAAGAATACACTTAGGGGGTCTTTCATGCAGGTCCCCACATTTGTACCCTAGAGTTCAGAGTGGGGAAGGGACCTTGGCACCTGCTCTTAAAAATCTCCAATGATGGAGATTCCACAACCTCCCTAGGCAATTTATTTCAGTGCTTAAACACCCTGACAGTTAGGAAGTTTTTCCTAATGTCCAATCTAAACCTCCCTTGCTGCAATTTAAGCCCATTGCTTCTTGTCCTATCCTCAGAGGTTAAGAATAACAATTCTTCTCCCTCCTCCTTGTAACAACCTTTTATGTACTTGAAAACTGTTATCACTTCCCCCCGCAGTCTTCTCTTTTCCAGACTAAACCCCTCCCCCCTTTTTTTTTCAATCTTCCCTCATAGGTCATGTTTTCTAGACCTTTAATCATTTTTGTTGCTCTTCTCTGGACTTTCTCCAATTTGTCCACATCTTTCTTGAAATGTGGTGCCCAGAACTGGACACAATACTCCAGCTGAGGTCTAATCAGTGCAGAGTAGAGCAGAAGAATTACTTCTTGTGTCTTGCTTACAACACTCCTGCTAATACATCCCAGAATGATGTTCACTTTTTTTGCAACAGTTACACTGTTGACTCATATTTAGCTTGTGGTCAACTAAGACCCCCAGATCCCTTTCTGCAGTACTCCTTACTAGGCAGTCATTTCCCATTTTCTATGGGTGCAACTGATTGTTCCTTCATAAATGGAGTGCTTTGGATTTGTCCTTATTGAATTTCATCCTATTTACTTTAGACCATTTCTCCAATTTGTCCAGATCATTTTGACTTTTAATCCTATATTCCAAAGCACTTGCAACTGCTCTCTGCTTGGTATCATCCGCAAACTTTATAAGTGTACTCTCTATGCCATTATCTAAATCCCTGATGAAGATATTGAACAGAACCAGACCCAGAACTGATCCCCACTCATTATGTCCTTCCAGCATGACTGTGAACCCCTGATAATTACTCTCTGGGAACGGTTTTCCAACCAGTTTTGCACCCACGTTATAGTAGCTCCATCTAGGTTTCATTTCCCTAGTTTGTTTATGAGAAGGTCATGCAAGACAGTATCAAAAGCTTTACTAAATATCAAGATATACCAAGTCTACTGCTTCCCCCCTATCCACAAGGCTTGTCACCCTGTCAAAGAAAACTATCGGTCGGTTTGACATGATTTGTTTTTGACAAATCCATGCTGACTGTTACTTATCACCTTATTATCTTCTAGATGTTTGCAAATTGATTGCTTAACTATTTGCTCCATTATCATTCCAGGTACAGAAGTTAAGCTGACTGGTCTGTAATTCCCCAATTTGTCTTTATTTCCCTTTTTATAGATGGGCACCATATTTTCCCTTTTCCGGTCTTCTGGAATCTCTCATGTCTTCCACGACTTTTCAAAGATAATCGCTAATGGCTCAGATGTTTCCTCAGTCACCTCCTTGAGTATTCTAGGATGCATTTTATCAGGCCCTTGTGACTTGAAGACATTTAATTTGTCTAAGTAATTTTTAATTTGTTCTTTTCCTATTTTAGCCTCTGATCCTACCTCATTTTCACTGGCATTCACTATGTTAGATGTCCAATCACTGCCAACCATGGGTACCATAGTTACGGGAAGCCTTTCAATCCCATAATTACTGCCGGGCTAACTAACTAGAGGCTCACATGCTTCACAGTTCATGGCCACAATTAGGGGAGCCCCTGAAAGCAAGGATCCTTTAGGAGCAGTGCTTTGTACAGACCAAACAACCAATGGTGCTGCTGCCTATCGTCCAAGAACTGCAGCTTAGGTGAATACAACTCCTCGATCCTTTCTTGGGAAAGTGTACACTCACAAGGGAGAGATGAATGGAAACATTGAGTTGGAAGTTGTGGAGTTTTTTCCCCTGCATGGCTTATTCTTGTGAATGGAATAATGAGTCTCTAAGTTTTCCTATTAGAGTCCCTGGCTGTATTACCTAACCACAGCTACCCTCCACTGTAGGAAAGCCCCTTAAAGGGGGGTTTGAGAGGCAGCTATGTCCAAGGGAGGCCCTGGGTAATTTCCATTGGGTACACTATCAGGGAGGAGAGAGAGGATGAAGGGATACAAGAGCAGGTGGGAAGGACTAGGGCTTCAGCACAGATGTCATTGGCTCTTGTAGATCTGCATAAATTGGGGGCAGACTTCAAGCTTGTTCTGTGGAGATGATGCATAACCACCCCTGAACAGAACAATATGGGGAAAACTTCAAGAGGAAACCCATATTGAGTTTTCTTCTCTCTTAGCACCTTCCCTTAGATTTTAGCATAGAGGGGACAATCTGACCTAGCAATGCTAAGCCACATTCCGTTCTTGGAGCTAGTTCTGTTGTACACAGTTGAAACTGAGTGCAGAATCTGGTCTGCTGAATGCTGAAGGAAAAAATATTATATTACATAATTAACAAATTAATTACATCATAGGAAGAGTACTAGAATTTAGGTCTCTTGGGCTTTTAAAATAATAACCCTTCATATGAAAATGTATGTTTGCTTTTCTTGCAAATTCCTGTGGGTAAAACATTATGATTTTTTGTTATTGCCCTTTGTTTTCAACTCTATACCACAACTTTTTGAACAATGATAGCTTTCCTTTGTTTCTTATTTTCTACAGTACTCTGAGTTAGGATAGCAAACACAAAAGAACTTTACTATTCTTAAATAAGCTGTCTACACACTAAAATTTTGTCATTCAATTTTGACAGATCAAGTAATAATTTTATCTACCATGGGAGAGTATAAACTGTACCAGTACAGGAATCATAGTGGGTGTATAAGCTGTAACCATCATAAATGACACTTTTTATTCCCTTTGAAAATCCTCCTGATTTATTACATTTACTTAGAGACTGTCACAGCTTATTTTTACTAGACACTTTTTTTAAACATTCCATCAAGTGAGTTCCGATGTGATGCAGAGCAAACTGATAGAAAACGGTGACACTCTCACCCAAGCTGTCATTATTCAAAACGATTTCTTCTGCTCAGGTTGTTTTCATTTAGTAAAATAATTTGATTTTTCTATGTCTGCCCACATTCTATTCACAGGAGGCAAGAGAAGCTCAAAACAATGTCTCCTGCGTTTAATATGCAAGGAGAATGCTTAATAGAATCATTTGCAGGATAATTAAAAGCCTGCTGATACATCTTATGAAAGTGTGAAACAAAGTACAAAATGAATAGAGCCAAATGGCAATTTCTTATTTCTGTAGAATAAGTGCTAAACCAAAGAGGTCATAATTGCTGTTTTACATAGGGAAAACAGTTAACAGGAATGTTTTAGATATTTTCTTCAGTAAAACTAAAGCCGACTGTTTTCATATAGAAATTAGTTGAGTATCACAGATGAAAATGCTACAATGTATTGCTACTAAGTCTGGCTGTGTTTTTAAGCAAAAAATTCCAGAAATTGAAATACAACTGAAGAATGGTCCAAGTTAGTCAATTTTTAAGCAAGTTTCATAAAACGGCACATGCAGCTTTCTATGAAAATTGTGATCCCCCCCATGAGACTTTTGTTAACAAAACAAGAATCCTCTATGTAATTCATTCATGTGGCATTAACATAAAGCTTGACACTGTATAATTAGTAAATGACTGTACTGTCTTTCCCCTCCTCCACCACCACAATTTAATAAACTATATCACTTCAAATTATTGCTCCAATGGTAATTTTCTGAAATATTCTCCTTTTGATGCAGATACATAACTCCCATGATTCCTAATATACTGTAACCACCTGCTGTGCAAGCTATCCTGATTCTCGTCGTCTTTCTTAAAGCAACTAACCCCTTATCTGTCTTTTTATTACCAGAAATTAGTTCCTAATTACAGTGGTTGTAATTTGTGAACAACTGCTGTCTCAAGCATTGACCCATTTTAGTGAATTATAAGCAAGGTAGGTACAGTAGATTCCTTTATTCCCCAAATGGTAAACAAAGCAAAACATTATACATAAAGTTTGACAACATTGTCCCACTTCTATCTACTATGTAGATATTATCGCTGTTATAACATTCCCTTGACCTACTAGAGAGGATGCTGTTCACTCCCCAAATAACTGCTGTCAGGGATTACATAGAAAGATTGAAGCTAGATAACAGAGGAAAAACTTCCTAACTATAAGGGTAGTTAAGCTCTGGAATAGGCCTCCAAGCAAGGTTTCAGAATCCCCATCATTGGAGATTTTTAAGCACAGGTTGGACAAACCTGTCAGGAATGGTCTAGGTTTACTTGGTCCTAACTCAGACTAGGGGCTGAACTTGATGACCTCTCAAGGTTCCTTCCAGCACTACATTTCTATGAGTCTATATAATTAAATGAAAGAGTAAATTAATGTTAAGATTCTATGAACCCCACACAGGGAAGGATATTCAGAGCTAAATTTCTTACTCTGGGACTGATTCTCTTCTAATACCAGTTTTACACCAGTGTTACTCTGTTTAGTTCAGTGGAGTTACTCCTGATCGATATGAGTTCAAAGGAGAGCAGAATCAGACATTAGGCCTTTCGCTGCTCCTTTTTAGTGTGTAAGCATTGCTGGGATCTCCACTCGCTGATGAATAAATTGTGCCCTGACTCATACCTTGTACAACACTCCCACTGTGACTTGGGCGGGGTTGAATAGATTATAAATCAGGGAAGAATTTGCCTTTGCATGATTTTACATACCATACTGTATATGTGGCTATATCAACAGACACAAGTGTGATATGTCATCATCACAGACTCATTGTCCCAAATCAGGCATCTATTTGCCACTTGTGCAACCCCTTTGAAACCAGTGGGATTCAACAGGGTTTAAATCAAATAAGCATTTAATCTGGCCTATCCAGGGGTGAAAGTAATTTAAGGGATTTACCCGAATGCAGGGCTCCAGCAGTGGGGCTCTGGCGGTGATTTAAAGGGCCTGGGGCTCTGGCCGCTGCCAGGAGCCCAGGGCCCTTTCAAATTGCCCACCTGGGGAAGCTGCCCCCTGCCGGTACGGTTGGCTGTGTATCAGCTCTTGCCGGTATGCCGTACCGGACCATACTGGCTTACTTTCACCTCTGGGCCTATCCATGGTGTCAGCTAGAATTCCTGCTCTTACCAAAAATCACCTGGTTGTTATGCTGTAGTACAAGCATGGACTACAAGGTCATCTTTTCATTTCCATACTAATTGTCATTTATCTTCCAGATCTTTCTTGACAGATCTTTTCTGCCATCCTTACTTTCACTAGTAACACCTCATTATGCAAGTAGTTCCAACATGAATAAGGGTGGCAGGAGCAAGCCCTTAGGACTACATTGTGTCTGTTAAGCAGAGCCGAGAGTAAATATCAGAGCCACAGATGTGCTGGCTGTTACACTGGTGTGCCCAGAGATTGAGCCCACTACTACATCCTGTTTTGAGGTGCAGCCTGCTCTCCCATGTTTGCCAATGATATTCCACTTACCCAAGGTAGGGGTGGGGGCATGGAAACAAGGCCATGGCTCTGTGTTTCTGGGATGCCACATGCTCCCACGGTATATGGACAGAGCACTCTGCACTCCTCCAAGTGCAAAGGCTGGGGAGGCTTGGGTCATTCCCAAACTGTTTACCCCATGTCAGGGCCAGACAGCGTCCAGTCCTTACTGATATCATCGTGGTTCTTAGAGAACTCCAAGCAAGTATTGGAATTCAGCTACTACAGAACTAGAATGATCAATTTTAATGTTTTCCTCACCTCCCAACATGATAAGCTTTGGGACTATGGATACAACATTTCCACTTGGAGGGTCTGGCAGACACTAACTAGGAGCTGTTGTTTTCTGCCTGACAGTGAGTACAGCTACCCCATAGGATCACACTGTTGCATCACTTGTCTTGCATTAGCTTGTCTTAACATGATGCTTCATGGAGAACATAAGGTCTGTTTCCTCCTATGTTTTGAAGAATCACAAAGCACATGCTTGGATTTCCTTAACAAAACATGAACTTTTTTTATTAAATACAGAAAAGGTTCCCTTGGATAAGAGAGATTAATAACAGCAGCCTAACCACATTGCATGCCAGCACTGTGACCAGAAGTTCAAGTTTTCCTCCTTTATCCTTTCGTCTCCAGCTAATTTACTATACACCAAACACACTGTTAGGGCAACACAACTAATTAATTAAACACAGTCACAAACGAGAACATTAATTGTAACAATGTATTACATTTACTGCAGCCTGTCTCCTCTAGCTAATGAGAACATAGCAACTTATATAGACTCCAATGTATCTATATGCATGCACTTGGAAATAACTAACCCTTTTGTTATTAAACACACCATGCAAAGCACAGAGCTATTATTTCTATGGGAGAATAGGAGGAAATTCAACCAGTCATCAAGGAACCAACTCTTATTTCTTGATAAGCAGCTTGGCAAATCCTTGTTTCAGCTAAGATTATACCAAAACCAGGTAAAACACTAACCTTCTTGTCTTCCCTCTTTTAATGTTAAATATATAGTATGTGTGTATTCTAAGCTCTCTCTCACTATTCTATAGCAATATCTATTGACTGCTTTTCTGCTTCCACATATGAGAAGCTGCAGCTATTTTGTTTGTGCCAGGACCCAAGACCAAAAGCAAGGGAGAATGAACAAACATGAGGAGATGTAATGCTCAGCAGATCTATAGGCATAGGTGCCTGAGAGAGTACAGGCTTAACTGAGCGGATCTCTCGAAGAGATTAATAACACTTACTTACCTATTGCACAGGGATATTATGAGGATTAATAAGTTAATGTCTATGCAGCACTTTGAAACTGTAGCATGCTATTGTTAGGGAACAATTGACGATTAAGGCCCTAAAATACAGACATCCTCAAAATGCAACCCTGGGGAAATTACTAATGAAGCTTTTCATAATGAATCTCAAACATAAGGTTGGACTGTGCGTGAAAAAGAGTTCCAGAAAATCCATGTTTAAAGAAGAAATATTGTCTGCAGTGTTGGTCCCACACATATCGAAAGCTTCCCTCTCACCAACAGAAGCTGGTCCAACAAAAAGATACTACCTCACCCACCTTGCCTCTCTAATAAAGAAATATTGACATTTTGGGGTCACAGTGCATTTTAAACCCTCCCCCCCAAATAGATTAAGCCGTATGATAACACACACAGTGAATTATGATACTGAAGTATAAAAAGCATTGCTAAATAGTAAGATTAAGAGCTTTGCTAGTTATACTTCAGTAGTTTATAATTATGGATAGTGACTGAGTTTAGATGAGATAGGCTGAGGCCTTGGCACAAGCATTATCTTGTTGGCATGACTCTGGTTTCACCAGTTCTTCTCCTCTTACATTGACTTCCTTCAGTAACGCTACTGCTGATAGGACAAAGGTAAATGTTGCCTTTGAAGATTTTAGGTAATTAGTATACTAAATACACAAATCTGTATGACAAAAGTACCCTTTCACTGGGAAAACCCAGGAGCAGGATGACATGAAAACATAATGACATGAAAATTGTATAAACAGCTAAAGTTGTGTAAATTGAAGTTTGTGCATGTATATTGTGTAGGTTAAATAAAACAAATACTTAATGCTGATTGGAGAAAAGCTAATGAATATGTAATGAAGAAATGTGTAAGAATCCAAATGAGTGGGAGTCCAGATCAGAGAAATACCAGACCACAAATTGAAGGATCAGGACTGAAGGTCCAGACCAGGGATCAGAGGCAGCAATAACCATCATGAAGTACAGGAGAACTTCCTGGTATCCTGCAGTTGGGTAACGTGGGCCTCTACCTATTATGTTTTAACTGCCTATCATCTGGCATAAACACGGGTTCAGACACCGTTATTGTCACATATACAGTCCAAATAAAAGCAAAAATTGATTAAGCCTAAATTGGGTACACTTGTGACTCAGTTTCCCATCTTAGAATATATATAGTGTTGGAGTATAAGTTTTATTGTAGCTCCCACATCCTACCAGAAAGTCTCAGGCACGCACGTACGCAGTTTCTACCCTTTCTTACCAAAACAACTGATAAGCTGATGAGCAACACGGGGTTAGAAAAGACAAAATCATGGAAAGTACTGTTGGGTGGGAGGATACTTGGAGTTCTAGGCTCTCTCTTGTACTGTATTAGGTGTGTCAGCCACAGTATCCCAATGCCAGTGTACAAGTGATCCCACCCACTGCATCCATCTCACTGAAAGAGACTTAAGGCTACTTGAAGCTAGACTACACAGGGACACTCAGGAAAGTTAACAGAATTAACTTTTAAAGTGGGTTAAGCCCCATTAAATTCCTGTGTGGATGCTGTCACTCAGAGTTACAGTAACCCTTAGTTTGGTTTAGTTTAAGACCTGATATACACTCCAAATTTAAGTCGACATAGCTATGGCACTGAAGGTGTCTGAAAAATCCACACCGCTCAGTACCATAGCTATGCCAGCCTATCCCCCCCTTCTTAACCCTCCGTGCAGATGCAGATAGGTCAACAGAAAAATATCTCTACTGATCTAGCTACTGTTACTTAAGGAGGTGGTACTCTTCCATGAACGGAAGAGCCCCTTCTGTCACCGTTGGCAGTGACTACACTACAGGATTGTGTTGTAATAGCTACTCCATCATAGCTATCCCACTACAGACCCAGTAGCATAGACATAACATGGTCCAATTTGGAAGTGAACTGAAACTCAGTTAAGAATTTGATTCAGTTTAAACTAATTCATTTTAAATTCATATCTTTAGTTCATTCAGATTAAGTTTCCTGAGTTTCCCCATGCAAACAGGGAGATGGAGGCAGAGACCTTATCACTGCATTAAATTGTGTATAGATTTGGGCAAATCCAAACTAAGAATGTTTTGCCAAAGACTGTTTAGCTTTTATATTTAATTTTTTTAAAGGAATGTGCCAGAGAGAACACTGCTGTTTTTATTTAATAGATTCTTAAATGATTCATGTTGTTATGCTTATTTGTACTCTGTGTAGATATATTGCATTTTTGAAGTTTTTATGGCTAATTTGCCAGTTGTTCTGTTTCTATGGGGTTTTCTTCTGTTTAAAAGAGAGGGGTTTTGTAATAACTAAATATTCACTATTCAGGTTTTTTCACATTCATTCATATTCTGAATGCAAATATTTTAAAGATGAGCAGATGCATGCACATATCAGATCCAGTCTGGGGACCCACCCTATCTCTAATTGGCCCACCTCAAACTACTGAGACTTTCATTTAGTGTAAGCTTTCAGCACAAGCTACAGAGTCTCTTTTTTATAACAAGTGTTGTGAATGTAGGCCCTTATGTGGCATCTCACACTGACTTAGGTATGCCAGACATATTTCTAGCATCTAGCCAAATATCTCACAAAGTACTTTACAAAGTTTGTAACCAACTGCATACTTTATAGAAAGGGATTGCCTCACCACCCAGTGAAATGCAGCCATCTTTGAGATGGAACGAAGTGTGGCAACACTGTATTGCTGTAATTCTCATGGTTTTATTTCAAGCCTCTTGATATTTGATGTTTTTCTTAAAACTCCAGCTCTTGGAATCATGTGATAACTTGAGACTCAGCTTCACTTTTTAAAAATTAAGGGCCAGATTTCTAAATGAATTTTGGATCTTAAAGATGCAGCTAGGTACCTAGTGGGTTGCCACAGGAGCCTAATTCCCACTTAAGTCAATGGGAGTTAGGCATGTAGGTGCCTTTCAAAATACCAATAGGTGCCCATCAGGATCATTAGGTATTTAAATACCCCTAAAAATCTGGCCTACCTCCCACTGATTTCCATCAAAGTTAGGGGCTTAAATACCTTAGATGATCTAGTCCAAAGTGCCTAGCTCTTGTGGTTGCAGAGAAACCATTCCATCTCAAGGCTCAAAAACCAGAAGCACGTTTAAAAAAAAAAACAGAGCACATTTTAAAAAAATCATAATTTCTAAGCCAATCCCATGTTTTGCAGGGGGTTGGGGCTGGTTCATGATTTTTAAATGCTTAGGGTTGACAATACTGCAATAGTTCACAAGAAACAACTGGACTACTGATATCATATTTCTTGCATATTTATATTTTTAAAAACACACAATTCAACTCAAAACCATTGTGCACATAGCAATATGTGATTATACAAACTGGATATCATTGTCCTGTGCGTCTTACCTCTATTCTATCTTTTTTCTTGTGACACTCACCTTGAGAGTCTTCTCTTAAATTAAAATGTGAACTAAAGAGAAGCACTAGCTCTTGAAATATGTCTGTACAGCACCATGCATAATGCGGCCTATTTCTTATTTGTATTACAGTATGGACTGGAGGCACCAATACTACCACTAAAATGAAACAGTCTACTTGAAACTAGAGCAAACTTTGAAATAGGCAGAAAATAATTACACAATTACAAATATAACAGGAGTCAATCTTAGTTGAATGAGGGATAAATCCAATCTTGTCATCAAGATACTGGGATGAATTTTGAATTCAGTTACATCTGTGCAAAGAACAACTCCATTGAAATACGTGGAGTTGTACTGGTGTAACAAAAACAAAATTTGGGTCTTTTGACTATTTCCCATATTTGTGTTCCCTTTTGTTTCAGCATTTGATATGAAGCTTATACATCTCCTTGCTCTAGTATTCAGCTTCCGTTCCATCTATTTTGTGATATGGGATTTCAGCAGACACTGTCTCCTGTAAAATTATTAGTTGTATTGCATCAGCACTTAAGAGTCCCAGTGATGGACCAGGATCCCATTGTGCTAGGTGCTGTATAACTACATACCAAAAAGATGGACACCAGTCTGAAAGAGTTTAAGTGCCTTCTACTGGGCTTGATTCACATTTCTTCCCATCAAAGACTTCGTGAGGATCTTCTCAAAGCAAGAGCTATGGTGGAAAAGTGTCTCCTTATCTAACAGTATGCTCCTTCCTGATCTCTTTACTCCCCTTGTCAAGCATGAATGTCATTGTACTAGTCATACCGACATGTTTCAGGATTTAATTATGGGTCTTCTCTACTATTTCTTGTTCCACTGCTCCCACAACAAGAATACCTGATACAGTAGAGTTGTGACAGAAACTGACAAAAGCCAGAAAATTAAAAGTTGAGGCTGACACTTTGTACTTAACTTATGCTGTTGTGAAAAAGAAATATACAACAGGATGAGTTAATGATAGAATGTCAGCCTTTTGTCAGATTCAATAACCACCTTAGCACTGTTATCTAAAAGAAGGTATTTTATATTTAATTTCAAAATCAAGAGACTGGAATGGTAAACTTAAAAAAGGATGCAGAAGAGAAAATGAAGTGTGCTTTGAAATATTCCTTGGGTAAATATAAATATTCATGCTAGAGGCAGTTCTAAATATGGCTGTAGAGTCCAAAAGGAAGAGACTGGCCACTGCTGCTAGAAGCTCTCCAGGCCCCAGAAGTATGGGATGGGGATGGGTATAAATAATCCCAGCCCCATGCACTGGTTGCCAGAGGCAGAGCAGTGCCACCAGGAGAGCACTCTATGAACTGTTGAACACATGTAGTAAGTACCACAGGAAATGCATTTTCCCTTGCACTCCAGGAGGGTTTATGCCTGATCCTAACCTTCACTGGAAAATACTTCTAGAGGGCCCCCAAAACAGCCATCTTCCCACCTCTTCACTTCCTGGAATGTCAGTCTAAAAAGACCCTATAACGTGATAACAGTTTATAAATAAACAATAAATAATTATGACAGGATAAGGGTTATTTGTACGGTACTACTCAGTGAGGAAGTGTGGTAGGATTGGGACCCAACTGAATTGCCCAAAGAAGCCTGTTGCTGAGCCAGGAAGAGAATCCAGATCTCCCAAAACCCAGTGCTGTATCCATAAGACTATCCTTCCTCCTGGCTATGTCTAAAAGATTGTAACAGCTTCATGGTTTAAAATACAAAACCATTTACTCAGTCTGTAAAAATTGTTTTCTTCACAGGAAGAGGGCCACATTAGTTAAATATATTACTAATGCTAAAACATCATTAAATGGAGTTTTAACGGATAGCAGAGAACTTTCATCAAAGCAGCATACTAAATAAAACATTATTATAAGTTGGATTTTTTTCTAGATATTCTAAATTAAATTTTTCTCTGAGAAACAAAAATTGTAATGAGCCTCTGTTCATTAAACTGTTATGCTCCATTTATTGTGGTATTTGGTAAACTTTACTCATAAAGAATATACAGTTGATATCAATCAGGCACAGCTGGAAGAGAAGGCACAATACTAGAATAGCAGAGGTGTTGTAGGGAGTCATGATTCTGCTGCAAAATAAAGTACATGAAACTTCCTATTAGTCTGTCACAATCATAACAGAAATTAAAGGCAAGACAAAGGCAGTTATGAAAAAGCTATTCCATTTTATCTGTGCTCATGCTCTCTTGTGCTCCTCAAACAAGTATCAGAGCAGCAGCCGTGTTAGTCTGTATTCGCAAAAAGAAAAGGAGGACTTGTGGCACCTTAATCTCTAAGGCGCCACTAGTACTCCTTTTCAAACAAGCATGACAGGAAGTATATGGGCTGATGCTCAGTTTGAACTTCAAAAGATTCAGTCATGCAGTTCAGCATCCAAAATTCTGGATGCACATCCTAAGCTTATCAGAACCTCAAGTGTCTGCTAAAATGGACTGGAAAATTCACCTGGAATTCAGTTCAGTTCATTCAGTTCCGGGCACCTCATTACAGTAAAACTGCCCTATTACCTTATTTTGCATTATTAATCTGGCTATATCTTCAGCATCTCAAATGTTGTAACATTATTGAATATGTATTGTGACCGGAAAAATTTATTCCTATGACCTTACATTAAAGATATGTTACTGCAGTTGACCCATGAGTTATACTGACATTCTAGAATAGTGATACTACTGGCTACACCTTAGATACGATTGGAGATGCTCTTCCTGATTCTGTCAAAATCACCAAAATGTACGAACTACACAAAGATTTAAATAGCAAAATTAAAATTTGCATCTTGAATAGAGCACAGATACATGAGTATGTTCAGCACATATGAAACATACATATTTACTTGAACAGATTCCAAAAGGTTCGATCCTGCGTAGTGCTGAGCATTCTCCATTTCTATTGACTTCAAACAATATCTCAAAGCATATTCAGTACTTTGTAGGACTGCACTCTTCCTTACTAACATTTAATAAAGATCTCTGTGCTTTAATACAATCATTCCTTCCTTTTTAAGTTGTTCATGTGTGAGTAAGAGGCAAACAAAATACACACCTGTAAGATTTCAGAAATTTAGTTTAGGGACACTCAAAGCATGCTCTGTGGCATTTAAAGCACTTGCACAATATATTGTGCTGTTTTCAGCCATGAAACACTCAGCAAAATATTACAGAGTGATGCTTCTTAAAGAAAATGAGCTAGTGAAAAATATTGCTTTCCTATGTTAAGAGACAGTCATAGGAAATGTAAACACTACATATCAGACCTTAATAGAAAATGTGTACTATTGTTTAATATACTTGTTTTCTTGTTCTTAAGAGTATACAGAAAATGAAAAACCTTACTCTGCTTTTACTTTACAAATGCATTTTATATTCCAGAACAATTTGTCATTTCATACCACAGTTTGTATAAATTAAAAGCAGCAGGATCACAATTTTGGTTTCTTGCTGTATTAAAATGCAGATGATGATACAATACCATAATGCAGCTACTTGTTTTAGTACACAATTGCAAATATCCTATTGTATAACCCCAGTACTTATTTCTCAACAGATTTAAGGGGCCAGTCATCAGATTTTTACCAAGGGGCTGGGGAGGTTGTGTGGGTGTGCACACTCATGCATGTCTCTATCCCATTGAAGGCAGTGGGCATTGCTCATGCACATCTGAGGACAGAATTTGGCGCAAAGAATTTACTTCACTTTCTGACAAATGAGGAGTATTGTACAGTGTTCTGCTCCTCTCCCCCTTCCCTCTCCCCCCTTCCACCCCGCAAGAAGGTAGAATTGAGGAAGCATCACAAGATTTCCTTTAAAATATATTTATACACCATTGTGCAGAGTACTCAAAAGCAATTCTGTGCCTCCATATATTTCAGTACTTCAGCCCTAATTAAAGAACTTCTTAAATATTCTAAACGTTTCCACTAGCTAGCACTCTTATACTTGTGATACAAAATAGTCATCTGTGGTGTCAGTTTGGGCTCATATTCCTCATTAACAATTGCTAGGGCCACAAACAAACAAAATAATCAGATTGTGTTTGTCATTTTAGAAATTTGATCACAGTAACACTTACATGAAGACTTCTGCTTCCCCAGTTTGAAGATAGGGTTAATATATTGGGTAATTCAAGGGACTAGCCTGAAACATATTAAAGAGGCTCTCAGTCTCCCACTGCAAGCTTTCATGCCATAATCTATCCTCTCCCCGCCCCCGCAAATGAAAATTCAGGGTGGTTTGTGTTGTATGTAGAGTTTGGGACTATGCTGGTCACAGAGGAGGTCACAGGTTGACAGTCACATAGTAAGTGGAAGTCAGATATGTTTCTCCTGTGTGTCCGATTTGTTGAGCCTATATCACTTGTTCAGAAGGTTCTCTCAGCAGAAGTAATTTTTACTTAGTTTCTGAGGGAGAGGCTGCATTTCACTTGAGCTCTGATCCAGTTGGAAAAACCCAGAAAATATATTTTCTTAGTCCAAACTATTGTCTGACTCTCGTTTCCCATATTATTGAGACAGAAAAATTACTTATCTTACAGTAATTGGAGTTTGAGATGTGTTGCCCAGATGTATTCCACGTTTGGTGCACATGTGCCCCATGCAATTGAGATCAGAATCTTTTGTCCAGCAGTGTCTCTGACTGTGCCTGAAGTGTCCTTGTGCTCCTGTACCAAGAGAACAATGGATGGAGCAGGCCCAACTGCCACTCCGTTACTTTGCTACCTCAGACTCCAGATGTTAAAAGACCGTAGCAGTGGGGAAGGAGTGTGGATCATGGAATGCATATAGACAAACACACCTTGAAGAACTCTAGTTACTTCCATATAAGTAACGTTTTTCAATCTTCGTGTGCTGTCCCTAAGGTTTCTGTTCTTGATGACTCACAAGCACTGTGTCCTGATGTGAAGGCAGTGAGTGTTCATAGTCTACTTAAATAAAGCAGCATCAGACCTCAATAGTTCTACCATGCAAAAGGTATGGATTGAACCCCAAGAAGCTGCTTTGCAATGTCTGAGATGGCAAGCTGCCAGGGCCTCAGTGGAGCAAGCCCTAAACTGAGTTGCATGACCTAGACTTTCTAATTCGTAACACAATCCTTCACCCACTTGGATATCTCTGGGCTGATTTTGCTTGACCCCTCATTCTGTCAACAAACACTACAAATAATGTAGAGGAAGAGCTGACGGAAATAAAAAGATAAGGCCCTGTGAAGATCTGAATTATGCAGCCTAGTCTTCCCTTGATTAGATGAAGTTTAGGGAAGAATATTGGTAAATGAATCATTTGATTTAAATGGAAGTCCTAACTACTTGGATGAGGTCTGAGTGATACTTTATCTCTATGAAACACAGTATAAAGGAAGCTAGACCATGAGGACCTACATTTCCCCAAACCTTCTAGCTGATGTAATTGACACCAAAAAAAGGAAGTTTTCATAGAAAAAGTGCAATGAAGAGCAGGTTGCCAGGGTTTCAAATGGGAGCCCCATTAAACCTGCTCACATCACACAGATACCATGTAAAGAATATAACTATAGTGGGATGGTGGGAGGAAGGGTAGCTTTCATTAGGAGGACAGCGTGCACATGGCAGGTGTTTCTGCATACTAACCACCACACCAATATTCCAGAGCTTTTCAGGGAGCTTAAGTAGTCCAAAATAGCAGGAATCTGAGAGTCAAATGGTATAGTTGACACTGTTCACCCCAAATCAATAATCTCTTCCAATTTACAGCATAGGTTTACCTGGTGGAACTCTCTACTTTACACACGAATATTTTAGACATCAGAGGAACATGATATTTCTGTGTCTGATATCCAGTAGCCAGGCTCTGAGATGGAGGTAGGCTGGATTTGGATGCAAGGTGTTCCTGTTGTCTTGAGATATTAAACTCAGTAGAAGTACTAAGGGTTTTGGTGGACGAATTGATAAGAGCATCAACTCCAGGTTCCTGTTTCTATCAGACAGGAACAATCATGAGGATTCTTGAATAATTCTGTCTGATCTTTGAGTATTCTGGGAATCAGAGGAATTGGTGGAAAAGTGTATATCTGTTCTGGGGACCATGGAATGACAAATACATATAATACAGATCCTGGGCTGAGACCCCCCCGGAACGCTTTCTTTTCTTGTCTGTTGCAAGCAGGTTTAAAGATGGATGACCTGATTCCTTGAAAATGTGATGTATAACTGAATCTTTAATCAGTCACTTGTGGTCTGATGAAAGCTGCCTTCTTCGACAGTCTGCTACAACATTCGGCAGATCTGGCAGATGTATGCCGAGACACATTTAGTGTTGAATGCACCAGTTCTGTAGTTGAAAGGCTTCATGGCATACTAGGGATGCATATATCCCTCCCTGCCTGTATATATAAAAACAAAGCCATAGTGTTGTGGGTTACCACTTGATAAGTCAGTCCTTGCATCAGTGGAAGGAAATGGAGCACAGGCTTTGTGACCTGCACTGAACTCTAACATGCTTATATATAGACAACTCTCTTCATGAATCAATAGATCTTGTGCCTGATGAAGGACCAGGTGTACTACCCATCCAAGAGGGGATGCATCTACCACTCAGGTCTTGGTTGAGGGGGTGGAGAAAAGGTACTCCCCTACACACTTGGTGGGGGTTTTGGAGGCTAAGGTTACCATCCTAAACTTGATGAAAGCATTGAGCCCCCTCAAGTCCAGAGTTGGACACCATCCTCCCTTCTTTGGAATTAGGAAGTAAATTCACATAGAAAATTTCCCCTCTATAGGAGGAAACCTCTTCTACATCTCCAGACAGACAGAACTGACTAATTCCTGCTATCACAATGTTTTGTGAGAGGGGTCCATGAAGAGAGACAGGAAAGGAGAGTTGAGGGTACATGTAGTATGGAACTGTAGAGCATACCTGACTAAGAATCAGGTTCCATGATTCCTTGAAAAATTGAAAACTATTCCCAAATAGGAGGGAGGAAGGTTTAGATCCTTTACATTGGTCACATTCCAACTCCCACCCAACCTATCAAAATAGTTCTGTGGATGTAGAAGCACAATGAGATGAAATAGGAGCTGAGACAGAAGGTTTCCATTTCTGCAAGTGCCGCCTCTTCCTTGCGGCTTTGAGGTTCTGTAATAGATGACAGAACCCAATGATGATCTCTGTTTGGAATAAATGTGGTGAGGTCTTTGGTTTTCTCTTGGGAGCCAGAGTACAAACACCAAGAGAATATAGTGTAGCTCAGGACTCTTTCTACAAGTGAAGTGTCTCATCAGTTTTTGCACTAAAGAGGTCCAGACCATCAAAGGGAAGATTCTCCATAGTTCACTGTACTTCTCTTGGGATTCTAGGATTCTCTTGGGATTCTTCTCTGTAGCCAGGATGCCCTTTTCATGATAACCAAGGCTACCATGGATCAAAATGCAGTATCAGCAGCATTCAAGACCACCTGGAGGGATATCCTGGCAATTAACTGCCCTTCTGTAACCTAAATGCCTCCCTGCTCTCCTATGGGAGTATGTTAATGAAGTCCAAGAATTTATTACAGTTTAAGAAGACATGTTGAGTTAATAATGCCTAATAGCTTGCCATTTGAAATTGCAAGCCAACTCTGAATAGTTTTTGTCAGAATCAATCAAGCTTTTTTGGATCTGAGCCATTTTTGGCTTCTGTTGTCTGTTTCTCTCATTAGCTTCCCCAACAGTTAGGGAAGCAGGTACTGAGTGTGTGTACAAATACTCCATTATGGTGGAAGGCACCTGGTACCTTGTGTCTGCATCTTTAGACATAGAGTAATTGTAGCTCAAGTCAGTGATGTATTTTTGTTGAGGTCCATGAGAGCTTCATTAAGCAGCAATCCTACTTGCACAGGTGTGGAAGAATGGAGAGTATCCAAAATTTTACAAGAGGATTCTTGTACCTCTTCATGTGATATCACACAAGAATCCGCTATTCTTCTGAGAAGGTCTTGAAAGCAATTACAGTCATCTGGGTGAGAAGGAGCAGATGGGACCACCACCTTGTCATGGGGCAAGGATGAAACAGTCACCAGTATCACCTGATCCTCAGTTTGAGGATGCTCAGGATCACGTATTGCAAGATGACGCACCTTAGGCTCCTGATGTGGAGCAGGAGAGAAGGATGACTACTTGGGAAGTGAAGATCCCAAAGGTTCCAATAAGGCCATGTTGGAAGATAGTATGGGAAAGGAACTGGGGGCCACCACGGAGATGGGCACAACGGTACATAGCTACTTTCAACCCCTCCCATGAGACACAGATCTAACTGAAGCCCTCAATTCCCTCAGTCTTTCAATATTAATAAGAAAGGGGCCCTAGTGGAATAATTGGAGGGCCCTCCCTCTTGTTCTGTGAGTCAGAAGATGAAAATGAATATTTTAGGTCTAAGGGGTGGGAGGCTGAAGCCAGAACGCTAAGTTGCATAGTGATACTAGAAGACATCAGTCACAGGGAGGCACTCAATACCAGTGAGGTAAAAGGTACTGGTCCACAATAAGGATATTTAGCTCCATAGAAAGTAGAGGAAATTCCAGTTTTTATAAAACGTGAAGGTCCTTTCCTACTGCATACTTTCTCAGTACAGAGGGGGGTGATGCTGCAGGCGTTGGTGTGGGAGAAGGTAGTACTGGGGCTGGTAATGCCAACATACCTCGTATTGACACACTTAGTGTAGAAACGAGTAGTGTTCAAGAGAGTAATACCAATGAGACTGGTAACAATGACCAGTGCCAAAGTGCTCAGTGCTAAGGTAATCCCTGATGCTCTGGCCTCGATAATGTAGGCAGCTGATTTTTGATCCTCAAGGTGGGACCTGAATCTGATACTGTATTCCCTCTGAGCTCCCATGGTACCCAGACTGGGCCATAGAGTCTTCCTTAAAGCAGTAAGTTGACTTAGGCCTCTTCTTACTGTGAATTCCTGTGGGGGATTTGCCTCTGCTTCTTCCAGAGGAATGATACTTTTGTCTGTGAACTTAGATTTAACAATCCTACATGAATGTGAGTAGGCATGGTCTTCAAAGATGGGGCCCGATGAAGTGAGCTGTAGCTCACAAAAGCTTATGCTCAAATAAATTGGTTAGTCTCTAAGGTGCCACAAGTACTCCTTTTCTTTTTGCGGATACAGACTAACACGGCTGCTACTCTGAAACTAGAAAGTTAGGTCAACCTAGCTACATCGCTAAGGGGTGTGAAAAATTCAAAGTCCTGAGAGACTATGGAGGCTAAGTCCACCTAAAGGCCCAGTGTAGACAGCACCAAGTTAATGGAAGAATTAATCTGTTGACCTAGATACTGCCTCTTGGTGAGGAGGATTTACTACAGCCATCAAAGAACCCCTCCTGTTGCTGTAGTCTCTGTAAAGAGTGTTACAGAGGTGCAGCTGCAGATGTGCTGTTTTAGTGTTTCTAGTGTAAACATAGCGTAGGTCCTGGTACTGGGAAACTCCCAAATCAGAAAGGAAAAAAATAAGATAGGGAAATAAAACCTTTAAAGAGTTACCTTTAAAGGCAAATATCCTAACTATCTAAAACTCTAATATGCACACAGATATTTACAGCCAAGCAAAAGGACGATTGTGAAAATGTGGATGCTGGGAAGCTCTGACTTGCAGTCATAGGTGGGTGAGAAGGAAATGAGTGGCAGCTGGGCCTGCTGTACCCTTTGTGCCCTCAGTACATGAGCATGAGGACACTTGCAGTGCACATACAGCCCCAGTGGACACTGCTGTCCAAAAGACTGAGATCTCAGATGGACAAGCACTCAAAGTAGTACTGTCTCATTTTTATTTTATATTTCATGAAGAATTATGAGTCAAGTTTCCTGGTCTATTAATGCTGCTTTATTGGCATAAAGTTACTTTAAAACCAGTTTATTGGACCAGGGGAAGATTTCTCCTACAGAAGGAAATCCATTGGTAGTACAGGAATCACTTTCAGCCAGGTGAAAAGTTGTTCTATTTTTGGCTGGGGTCTGGCCCGGCTGTCAGGTGTCCTCAAGATTAGCAAGTGGCTAAAAACCTCCTTTGACCCACATCTGGTCCTGAGTTGAGTACAGCCCTGCAAGGATACAAACTTTTTATCCGCATCTGATCTGCAGATTTGCGGGGCTCTAGAGTTGAATGCCTCAGTCTTTTGGGGAAAAATTTGCTTCTCTAATATCTATGTTCTCTTCTATTATCAAATAGATTTATAGTATAGTGTTCCTGGAAATAGATCTGGACAGACTATACTCTTGTAATTCCCTCCATTAGTGGGAAGCATCCTCTTGTCTTTCAATTCTTTGCTTCACATAACTGTTGTCTTCCAGTTTTACATGGGAAAATTTGTTTCCCTGAAAAGACAGAATAACAGAGGCCTAGTTGATTAGTTCTAGTGTAAGCAGAGTCAGGATGAGCTCCACCCTGACATCTGGTGGTGAGGTGTGGCAAGTTGTGGAAAAGAACTTCAGGGGCCGATCTCATTTGCATAGGCACACCCACCCCGCCTAGAATGAGGCCATAGCTGCCCAAATGGTCACTTTGGCTGTTGTGGGATCCCCAGTGTCTCTGTTATTGGGGCAGGAAGAATAAATTGTTATTACCCTGATTATGGGAATCAAGGACAGTGGAACTGTACTTGGCCTTTTGTTATGATGGAGGGACTCGCCATCAACTAAGTAGCACTCGCTAGGCAAAGGACATGGGTTCCAAAATTCTGTGAATGGACAGAGGCTGGAGACAGGTATTAATATTTGGTGGTATGGGCCCCTGGTGAGGGCCTTATATGCTAATTGCACTTCCTCCTCTCTCCACTGTGGAATATCAGAGCTAATTTTGATTCCATTAGGAATCTAGTTACAGGCTGCTGAGCTGAATTCACTTTGGGCTAATGGTGCACCAGCACTGAGGCTCCCCTACTACAAGCTGAGATCACAAAATAGCTAAACTTACTAAGAGCTGAAATCACTGAGTGTTGTGTTAAGTAGTGGGGGAGCCTGAAGATATATGGTGGAGCAGTTTGTGGGACGCAGAGCAGAGCGGCTTGTGGAGCAGAGCATTGCAGTTTGTTGGATGCCTAGAGCAACTCATGGGGCAGCTGGCAGAGCGGAGCCCCATGGAGAGGTAGGGCCATCAGCTTTGGACCACGTAAGGTGCCCCTTAGCCCCCCCGCCCCATCTCCACCCAGGTTGGGAGGTAAAACTCTGCAGATAAACTTTCGAACTCTGGGGCCGTCCTGACCAGGGACAGAGACTTTTGGGTCGTTGGACTTTTGGGACTTTGGGTGATTTTGGGTTGCTGGACTCAAGAACCAAAGGGAAAGAACACGTCCCAGTTTGCTTGGCGTGGGTTTTTTGCTCATGGGTTGTGTTATGAATCATGTTGGTGGTGTTTCCCCAACATAATGCCACATTGTTTCTCTCTGTTATTAAAAGGCTTTTTGCTACACTCAGACTATGTGCTTGCAAGAGGGGAAGTATTGCCTCTTGGAGGTGCCCAGCGGGGGTGGTATATATTTTTCCCAGGTCACTGGGTGGGGGCTCGAGCCGGTTTTGCATTGTGTTATTGGAATGGAACCCCTAGATACTGAACCCGGCCCTTGTTGCTGCCAAATCTGACAGGCAGAAGGGTTACACTAGTTAACCCCCAAAAAGTTTGTAGTACTTCCAACTGTTATTCACTTAGCTCACATAATCTAAACTACAACTGTACCAGCACCATCATGATCCTGCTCCCCACTGGCCTGTGTATTTCACGGTGTTTTTTTCTCAAAATGCCTTCAGAAGACTGGTTCTGTGGATGAAGGGAAAGCAGTGGATGTATTGTTTCTTGACTTTAGCAAAGCTTGTGACACGGTCTCCCACAGTATTCTTGTCAGCAAGTTAAAGAAGTATGGGCTGGATGAATGCACTATAAGGTGGGTAGAAAGTTGGCTAGATTGTCGGGCTCAACGGGTAGTGATCAATGGCTCCATGTCTAGATGGCAGCTGGTGTCAAGTGGAGTGCCCCAGGGATCGGTCCTGGGGCCGTTTTTGTTCAATATCTTCATAAATGATCTGGAGGATGGTGTGGATTGCACTCTCAGCAAATTTGCGGATGATACTAAACTGGGAGGAGTGGTAGATACGCTGGAGGGCAGGGATAGGATACAGAGGGACCTAGACAAATTGGAGAATTGGGCCAAAAGAAATCTGATGTGGTTCAATAAGGATAAGTGCAGGGTCCTGCACTTAGGATGGAAGAACCCAATGTACAGCTACAGACTAGGGACCGAATGGCTAGGCAGCAGTTCTGCAGAAAAGGACCTAAGGGTGACAGTGAACGAGAAGCTGGATATGAGTCAGCAGTGTGCCCTTGTTGCCAAAAAGGCCAATGGCATTTTGGGATGTATAAGTAGGGGCACAGCCAGCAGATCGAGGGATGTGATCGTCCCCCTCTATTCGACATTGGTGAGGCCTCATCTGGAGTACTGTGTCCAGTTTTGGGCCCCACACTACAAGAAGGATGTGGAAAAATTGGAGAGAGTCCAGCGAAGGGCAACAAAAATGATTAGGGATCTGGAACACATGACTTATGAGGAGAGGCTGAGGGAGCTGGGATTGTTTAGCCTGCAGAAGAGAAGAATGAGGGGGGATTTGATAGCTGCTTTCAACTACCTGAGAGGTGGTTCCAGAGAGGATGGTTCTAGACTATTCTCAGTGGTAGAAGAGGACAGGACAAGGAGTAATGGTCTCAAGTTGCAGTGGGGCAGGTTTAGGTTGGATATTAGGAAAAACTTTTTCACTAGGAGGGTGGTGAAACACTGGAATGCGTTACCTAGAATCTCCTTCCTTAGAAGTTTTTAAGGTCAGGCTTGACAAAGCCCTGGCTGGGATGATTTAATTGGGGATTGGTCCTGCTTTGAGCAGAGGGTTGGACTAGATGACCTCCTGAGGTCCCTTCCAACCCTGATTTTCTATGATTCTATGAACTCTGTGTAATCTAATGTAACCTAATTTTTCCATCACCTACCACCTTAGATTTTAAAGTTACTCTTTATCTAACTGATTTTTCAATAGTTTTTAACAGGATTCCATTTTTTTCAATATTAATCTGCCTTGTGAGACTCTAATTGCTGCTGGAAGATACAATGCAGTGGCAGTAAAACAGCTCAGTTCACTCGAGTCAATCTCTTCCATAGCACTAAACCTGAACAGACCGGCCTGGAGCAAGGCAGTTCCAGCAGTAGGCAGTTCCACTCAAACCTTCTCTCCTTCCCTTACAGAATGGCTCCACTACTGAGCTCCATCTGCATCCTCCCCCACATGTGGAGAAAAGGCTGTCAGGTCTACCTAGCTGGACAGGATCACAACCTCTCAGAAGGTAAGATGTGTAGAGTTGAATATAAAGTGTGGACTAAGTTCAGGATCCTCAAATCCACCTACTCACCCACCCCCCATCCTTTTCATAGGAATTTTGGGAAAATTTGGATATGTTGTTTCAGTAGAGAAATTCCATTAATCGCAAAGGGAGCAAGAGCAGGTCCTTTCTATTTTGACATATATTCCAATACTCTACTTTAAAGTTAGCATATTCTTTCACCTATCTATTACTCTGAACATTAGTGAATCATGCCTATTGTACTGCTATTTATATTTTCCTCCAAGAAACACAAATATAACTGAATGAGTGCAGCAGAAATTTCTCTTTTAATCAAAAAGAGTAACAAAACAGTACATGGAGGTAATTTCCTGGTATGAAGATGTCAGCCTAAATGTTTTGATTGCATTATGTCAACTTCATAAAATGGAATTTCTAGATTATAAAAGCATCTTGAGCAGATTACAAAATGCTTAAGTGCTGGATATCAATAATTCAATAAAGTCAATAGGAAGCTGACTCTATAATTTTTCCATCTCATCTATGATTTACTTAAAAGCTATACTTAGGTTTTATTTTTCTATGAATTTCTGTATTATTTGTATAAGCAACACTTACAGATTATGAGTTTAACCAACTTCAGACACTGAAACAACATATAGTCTACTTCAATTTTAACTTTATCACCTTCCTCCACTATAGTTCTGTTGGCCTTAGTTAATAGAACAAACCGTAATTTAAAGTAGGACACATTTAAGATGAAATAAAGAAATTGTATTTCACTGATAACATTACAGTTGCTTGTCAAAGAAAATTGTTTAAGCAAGTAATTCTGAAAGTAATTTTACCTATTAAGTGCCAGGTTATGCATAAGAGGGGGAGGATGCCCTGTGCTCAGGGGCCAGCCACAATTGCAGTTAGAGAACTGTACTCTATATAAAACAGACTAATACACTACAAACTACAATAACAGTGTAGAGAGATTAACAGGGTGCAGAGAAAAAGATGCACATAGCATCAAAATTAGAAGCTTCAATAGACCAAGTCCTGAAGTCCTGACTTAGTCTGTACTCAATCAGAATTCTAGCTGAAGAATATTTAGAACTCATATAGCACTTCCAATCCATACAGCTCAAAGTGATTTATAAAAATAGGCATTGAAGTTAATAGGAAATTTGCCTGAGGAAGAAATGAATAGCATTTGTCTCAATAAGATGCAAAAAGTCTAGTGTTAAGCAGATCTAATACATTACATAGGGAAGCAAAGATAAAAGCACCACTGCATCCTGTAATACTGCAGTGGATAATAAGTAATAAGAATGGTATATTTACATTTTTTTCAGGTCATGATTAGGATTTTTTTTAAGTTAGACATAGTTTCCTAGTATATAGTTTTACTATTGTTTACATCAGAGATTGTGAATGGGAGGGGAGGTCCACAGGACAATCATAAAAATCCACTGGCAACCACAGCAATTGCTTATGTGGAAAAGTAATATTAGGAAAGTATTTAATGTAATTTTAGCTGTCTTTATGAAATTTAGCAGCTGGAAACATTAGTTCAGACAGCTCTCCAGATCACTGGAAGTCCACAGATCACAGTTCTGAGAATCTCAGCCAATGATATACCAGAGGTTCCCAAGGAGACTAAAGAAGTTAGGGACCCACCTCCCACTGAAATTCAATGGAATTTGGACACGTAATTTCCTTAGGTGCCTTTGAAAATCCCAATCATATGGTATATCATTGATGACAATTGTATATTTGCACTTGAGATTATATTATGTATTGTAAATTTTTATGTGTATGACTTTTAATGTAATGTTCTTCAGGGGATTGCAAGAGTCTCAAGACGTTCCTCTGCCTAACAATGGTGGCAGATACACACATATTTTAGGATTAATGAAAGCTTGTTTATTGTAGTTCTAATAGTACTTTGAGAAAACTAGTTGTCAAAAAGAAAAAAAACACAACTGAAACCAAAGCACACAACCACCACTAAGAGAAAGGTTAGGGATGGCAAGATAAAATTATTCTACATGAGTAATTCTCTTTGATACCTTTTATAGTAACATTTTATTTTACAGAAGTCAGCAAAGAGGAAAACTGTTTTTCATTAGATGATTTTAAATTAGGGGTTCCTGAGTGCCAGAGCCATTTTAACTGACTTCATGATAACATACGTGTATACTCACAATTAATACACTGATTAGAAGAGTACTTTTTTACCTGAAACAAGATTAGTTTTGCCATAACTACAAGGACAAGATAACCATTCAACATTACTTGAAGAATTAGACATGATAAGGGCTTGGTAAATGGACTTGACATTGACTAGCTCAAAGTTTAAGCCCACTAATTAGAGTGAAAAACGCCTGCACTGGCAGAACCTCCAAAGCCACATCCTCTGCAATGTAAAGAAATATACCTTTTATGATTCATTCATCGCATGGTGTATTTATACAATGTGCCAAACAACTGTAGCTTGTGTTTCTTGATTTTCTTTTACCTTCTTTCCCTTCCTGGCTGCGCTCTTTCCTTCCTATAAAGAAATACCTTTTCCTGTATTGACTTTTTGGAGTCTATTGTTTCCTCTTTCTTTCCCTACATTACATACTTTCCTCCTGCACTTGATTTTGTCTGCTCCCCTTCTCTTGCCTCAGAGAGCTCTCCCTCCTTCAATATCCCACTACTCTTATATAATTTATCAGTCTCTGTCTCTCTCACATCCTTGCATCCACAACTTTACTCCCATCCACCTTTTTATGCATAGGGTTTGAAACAATTAGCAGATACCTGTTAACAAGTAAACTAAACTAACATGATGAGCCCCATTGTCCAGGGAAAATATGCAGAGGAGAAGCCAAATCACTCTGCCCACCCATGTGTGGCTAGTTCTATTACTTCTTTAAATCAGTATCAAGAAGCTAGGCATGAGGGTCTGGGAAGACTCTGCTTCATTGTAGAAAGAGAATAGATTTAAAAATAAAACTATTTTTTTTCTAATAAGGTCATGTATTCCTTCTTAGAGGAGAGGAACACCTATGACATTTTCCATTGCATACAACACCTCCACTTGTTGAGAAAGAAGAAGATGCTTGGATTCCTATCGAGATGTTGTTCTTGAACCCTATTTGGAGTCCCCATATTTTGAATGAGAAGAGAGTGTTGGTGGGAGGTTTCTGATAATCAGTTACTCTCACCTTTGGATGCTACTCTGCAGTGAATCATAGAATAATAGAATGTCAGGGTTGGAAGGGACCTCAGGAGGTCATCTAGTCCAACCCCCTGCTCAAAGCAGGACCAATCCCCAATTAAATCATCCCAGCCAGGGCTTTCTCAAGCCTGACCTTAAAAACCTCTAAGGAAGGAGATTTCACCACCTCCCTGGGTAACGCATTCCAGTGTTTCACCACCCTCTTAGTGAAAAAGTTTTTCCTAATATCCAACCTAAACCTCCCCCACTGCAACTTGAGACCATTACTCCTTGTTCTGTCAACAGCTACCACTGAGAACAGTCTAGAGCCATCCTCTTTGGAACCCCCTTTCAGGTAGTTGAAAGCAGCTATCAAATCCCCACGCATTCTTCTCTTCCGCAGACTAAACAATCCCAGTTCCCTCAGCCTCTCCTCATAAGTCATGTGTTCCAGTCCCCTAATCATTTTTGTTGCCCTCCGCTGGACTCTCTCCAATTTTTCCACATCCTTCTTGTAGTGTGGGGCCCAAACCTGGACACAGTACTACAGATGAGGCCACACCAATGTCGAATAGAGGGGAACGATCACGTCCCTCGATCTGCTGGCCATGCCCCACATATACATCCCAAAATGCCATTGGCCTTCTTGGCAACAAGGGCACACTGTTAACTCATATCCAGCTTCTCGTCCACTGTAACCCCTAGGTACTTTTCTGCAGAACTGCTGCCTAGCCATTTGGTCCCTAGTCTGTAGCGGTGCATGGGATTCTTCCGTCCTAAGTGCAGAACTCTGCACTTGTCCTTGTTGAACCTCATCAGATTTCTTTTGGCCCAATCCTCTAATTTGTCTAGGGCCCTCTGTATCCTATCCCTACCCTCCAGCATATCTACCTCTCCTCCCAGTTTAGTGTCATCTGCAAACTTGCTGAGGGTGCAATCCACACCATCCTCCAGATCATTTATGAAGATATTGAACAAAACCGGCCCGAGGACCGACCCTTGGGGCACTCCACTTGATACCGGCTGCCAACTAGACATGGAGCCATTGATCACTACCCGTTGAGCCCGACAATCTAGCCAACTTTCTATCCAATGAATAACTCCATTGCCTATCCCTCCTGGTATTCATGACTCTTAAGCAGCATCAGAGTAAAGAGGGACCTGATCCTTGACAGTTTCACTCCTGCCCAGCTCACTTTCACCTGAGGTCCTAGCAAACCTACATTATTCCAAGACATAATCAAAGCCCACAGCCATTCCAATGTCTAGCCAAAGCCACAGCACCATGCAGACTATTGCAGGAGGCAGCCAGTGAGCCTCCAATACCCTTCTGCACTGAAGATGGGTAGGCCCCTAATTCTAAGGAAAGGGGGGCCATTACCCAACTCCCAATCTCAGCAGAGGTGGGAGAAGTAACTATCTACCTTTCCCTCTTTTATTTTAGTCTAACCCAAACTGCCTGATGTGGCACTCCTGAACAACAAACATCATCTAAGTGAACCACAAACCTGTGCATATTCACCAACAGAACAAGCTGCTGACCAGGGAAACCCATACAATTACTTCAAAGCCCAGATATACACAAATGGCTGAAACTGTGACAACCTGTCCTAACCCAACTAGCCATACTGACAGCGCTACAGGAAAAATTATTTTCCATGCGACCAATAACCTGATGAGAAGAGTGGGAGGGAGGTCAGGACAGAAAGAGGACTGTGTCTCCTAGGGGCTGCCATTTATGAGTGGAAGAATCCTACTGTACCCCAGCAAATCCCACCGATTGCTAGTAGCACTGGAACTGGCCACCATTAGCCTCTCTCAACAGGGAAGGCTTCTATTGCCTGGCAGTTGCCATGATCATCCCCTGCTTTCCACTCCCTGGTGGTGTGTGGGTCCTGTCGTGTAAGTCCACAATCCACTGCTGGCCATGATGAGCTTGCACTATCTGAAGAGAAGGCAATATATTACTCAGTTTTCACACACTTCTCAAAACTTCAATTAAAGATATTGGTTAACATTAACGGAGACTATCCCAGCTGTAGGTATTAGATTCATGTTTATTGGTCTAGTAAGGGATGGCAACAAATCTCTCATTAGCTTAAAACTGTAGCTATTGTTTAGTAGGTGTGTTTAATTCTGCCATTCTCTTCCTACACTGAGTTATACTAAGTGGTGTTTCTAAGCAACTTTGCTTCTTTACACACTAATCATTTTCAAATCAACATCTGCATCCCTTTGTCAATTGGCCCTCTTTTATTAGTATCACTGAGTGGATATGAATATTATATTTTCTACTTTAAAAGGGTTCTCAAAAATAAAGAATGTGGAGGATCAACATGTCAGCTTGCACACCAGTAAGAGACTATATCACTCATCGTTCCTTTTTAAGATTTGTGATTCTATTGAGATGATATGTATTGAAATAATATCTCACAAACAGGGAAAGGATGGTCTCCAGTAATAACAATATGTCAACTATGTCAAAACACTGTCAAATAAAACTGCTATTCTTACTGTTCAGACTTTATCAGCATGTAATTTCCACTGTTATTTTGTAATTGTCACTGTGTTTTCATAGTTCCAGCCCTACATGATTAATAATTTTACACACACTTCTATTCAGATATAATATAGGAATGTTTGTGAACATTCAGGAGCTATATTCTTCATAACACAAGGCCAATTTTTCCCTCTTTAATATGTATAACTTTTTATTTGTGTGCCAAAGAAAATATCTTGGTGTAATTTCTTTGTTTACTCGGCGTTAAAATGACATTGTATGAAGACAGTACAGTGTAAAGCTGTATGAAATGTTTGCACTGAAATTGAAGACAAAAAATTGAATATTACAGCACTAAAGTATGAAATCAAAAATTGTCCTATTTTTGTTAAAAAAATTGGGACAAAGTAATCACAACATTTTGACACAAAAATGGGCTGCCTTTGGATAAAACTGAAAAGGATGAAAATTCACTGGATTATCGGTGAAACATTAGCAAAAATCACTCAAAATGAAATTCCAAACACATCTGTTAAAATTTCTCAATTTTCCATGGGTCCTGCTGCAAGGGTAAACTCAAAAAGCCTTCACTGTATATGCAACTCTTAATGAGGCATGTGAGGTGGTTCACTCACCACAGGTGCACCTCCTTCTAACTATGCATGATGTAGCACCTCTCTCCCCAGCTGAAACCCCTTGCCGATGTTCCCTCTGGTAGTCTGCCCCTTCAGTGACTCAGACCTCCTGCCAGGTCAGTAGCTGTGTCCACCCTTCTCAGGGAATCCAAGTAGCCCCACAAAGGGCAGCCTCGCTGTCAGACAAGGGATCCCAGAGCTCACTGGACTAAGGTCCCAAAGTTGTTCCCCTCTGAGTTATAAATTCTTCCTAGTCCATATTCACCTGTATCTAGTGTAGGTTTTTTGCTTTCAGCCCCATTCAGGGGTGGGTAGGGGAAACCTTGGCCCACTCACTCTACCCGGTTTCAATCCAGGGCCCTGTGGTGTGCAGCACCAGAAAGGTGCTATGCTGCTGCTCCCCTGGATTGCTTCCTACCACACTCCTTACACAAAAAGGCAAAGCAAAAGCGTTTAAATAAAAATAAATTGAGGATAAATCCCAGATGTTGCAAGTATCCAGCATCCTTTTTAGCTCAGCAGATCAGGGACCCCAGGCAGCTGGATCTCCTATAGCAGAAGCTTCCTCAGAAGAGCTAACACTATAGGTCTGTTCACCTCCACTAGCTCTGCCTGCTACTGAACTACTCTGAGGCTGCTCCTCTTCCAAGCTCCTCCTCCAGCCCAGGCATGCTTTGTAGATGGCGCAGAGTGGGGCTGCCTAGGACCAAAGTAGCTCTTTAACCCCTTCCTCTCCAGTGTGGGGTTTGTACACCCTCTTACAAGGCAACATTGTTTAACAGAGAGACTAGCAGTGAATGAAGATATCTGAGCTCTACTCCTGACTCTGCCATTCAATTCTGTGTGACCTTGAGAAAGTTAATAAACATCTCTTTGCTTCAGTCACTCCCAAGGGAATAATATTAGTTGCCTACATTTGCCAAACACTCTGATATATTTGGATGAAAGACACTAGATAAGTACAAAATTTTATTATTAGAGCTACAAACATTTTAAAATATAAAAACT
Organism: Lepidochelys kempii; assembly: GCF_965140285.1. Taxonomy (NCBI): domain Eukaryota; kingdom Metazoa; phylum Chordata; order Testudines; family Cheloniidae; genus Lepidochelys; species Lepidochelys kempii. The sequence continues at coordinate 99,313,470 of NC_136387.1, read as the reverse complement.
TAAATCCTATATGGTTGTCTATTTTTTCCACAACCCTCTACAGTTCTTATGTTAGTGTCATTTATAAAGAATTAAACTTTAACTTCAAGATAATATACAACAGGCAACTGTGAATTATGAAGCTATAATTCAATAAAGGGGTTCTAGTAATCTATGAAAGTGAAGGAAAAATTAGACCGAATTCAAGCACAATATCCAGTATTTTATATAGTATGTTTTATCCTTCCCTCTTCCTCTGACAGAATTAATTTTTTCTGCTCCATTTTGTGACTAATTTAATCCTTCCTTACCACTTTGAATAATAAAACAAAATAATGATACGCAGTTGCAAATAATTAGATACTTACAAGCAAAGCAATGAACATTTTCCTAATTAGGGCCCAATTCCAGAGGTACTACTTGCACTAAGGACTTGCTTTACCAAAACAATTAAACACATACCTAACTTTAACCATGTGCTTAAATCCCACTGATATCAATCAGGATGTAAATCCCCTTGAAGTCTATGTAAGGTTTACATGCAGGAAGACAGTAGAATATAAATAGCTGTAGACGCACTAATCAATAATTTTATTGCAATTTAATCTGATCTAAAGTACGTAGGTGGTACAAATTTTTCAAAAAGCTTTTAGAGTTTTGAAACTGAACTAGCAGGTAATGATTTTATCCATGGTTTGATTATATAGTGGCTTTAAATAGCTGTCCGTATTTATAGCATGTTGGAATATATCTAGGTTGTCTGACAAAGATCTCTGACAAAGGTGAAGTTTCCTGTATGCCTCCCTGCAATGGGAAATTAAAAAGCCTGACATTTTCCCTCTAGTCAATGTCTATTTGTTTGTAGTTTGAAAATAACATTAGAGTGAAGTGATATTTTTTAAAATGACGAAAATACTTTCAGTGTATCCAGACAACAATGGGGCTCAAAACATGTCTTCTTCGGAACCTGCCTGCACGGAACCTGCCTCCATAGTCCTTCTCTCTTCTGTTTAATGTCACTTTCACATTAGTAGCCCCTGCAGTTGCAGTCACCATAATGTCCTGAGATCCTTAGCAGGCATGAATTTTAGGCCAAAGCCTGAGATTATACACAGGTACAATCTATTTTGTAGGTGGCTTCAAGGTTGCCAGTGGCTGGCATGCAACTAGTGTAAAACAAAGCATGAGACTCTCCCCTGAATCCGAAGTGATGACAGTTAGCTTCATAGGGTTTATTGAGCTGCAATACCAAGTCCATAACTTGCAATCATGATTCAAGCAAATCATTCTTTAATATATTATTATTCATATTACAATGGAACCCAAAGTGTGCCAGGTGCTTCACACACACACATACAGTCCTTGCACTTAAAATATTTCCATTGTAAGTTTTTGAAGGTGTGAGAGCATACTGTCATGATACATATAATCCCATTCTGTTTCAGCAAAAGGCACTTATTAAAGAAATCGGTTACAAACTATGACCACAGTTCAGCAAGATAATTAAGCATATGCCTATGTTTCAGACATTAGTAACCTCATTGAAGTAAATGGGATTACTCATGTGTTTAAAGTTACACGAGTGCTTAAGTACTTCTCTGAATTGGGGCCTACAAACACAAACAGACTATCACACAGCCTGAGTTCCATGAAGACCCCAGTGCACTTCCATATCAGCCTCTCCCACTTTTCAGAGTACCCAAGGAGGGTAGAAGTTCATGCCTGAAGAACATGACCCCGTACAAGTCTCCATCTCCATATGTTCCTCTTTCCCAGGGATCACACCCTGTCTGAAACTCTATAAAGAACACAGAGAGGTATTAAAATAACCACATCATGATGGAATTAAAACAAACTAAAGAGCAATTAGTTAATCAGGAGATGGCCTCAATTATTCCAGGACCCTAGTGGCCCTTAGAACTTCTCCTGTGACCTTCCCAGAGTCTCTGTGTGACTCAAGCCCCTGCAGGGAGTAGGGTCTTGTGTTTCAGCCTGGGGTTTGCTGGGATACAGCCCCTCATGACCTTTTCTCCTCCTCTCTAGTGTCTTGGGATAGCTCCAGCTGTATGTATTTCCATAAATTTCAAAAGGGAATTTTAGCTGAGTAACGACTCAGGGATCAAATCTACATGCTGTTATGCATGTAGTGTTAATGGTTGCCCTCAAGCAGATTTTTAATCATTAGACAATCACAGACTTGGTTAAATCTGATGGGTGTGATACACACCATACATTCAGGCTAAATGGGAGGAGCATTTAAGCCCCTTTTACACTGTGACAGCTGGAAACAACAGAAGACACTGTCCAAGGTACTGGGCCACATTGCGAGGCGTGAACAAGAACTAACATGGAAAGAATAAGAAGGGTTTCCCTAGGACCCCTTGCAAATGCAGAATCTATGGGATTGTTTAGCTAGCTGTGTATGTATACGTGATGCAGAAACCTCACAGAAAGTGAAAAGGCAGTGAGAGAAGCAGTCATGAGCATGGCCATGAGAGTGAGTAGAGAGACAGAATTCACTGGACACAGAGTGTGCTGCAAAGACAGGTTTGGAAACTGAGCAAGGAAACTGCCTGCTATTTATCCCTTCTGTCTTCAGGGGAATAGGACTTTGTCGAAATTCACTGTAAATAAATAGGATTGCACTGAAGAAATAGTTGACATATATCATCAATTTCTCCTCCTACTAAAAACAAAGTGGCAAGGCTCCAGATATTGGCTAACCACTTGTGCCTGTGTTTTTCCAGCAGTGAAACTGCTTGTGAGAGTTAAGACCACAGACAGAAGCTGTGTTTTCTACCTTTGCTATTCTTTCCTCTCCCCTTTTGTGTGTGTTTGTCTTGTTTTGTTTTCTAGAAAACAGGATTGCACTTCAACAGCAACGGCATGAACAACAGCTCCAGACCATCTCAACTAACTTCCTCTCTTTTACTCCCAAAAAGTAATCATATTTAATATCACCTAAAAGACTGTCAAATGGGGAGGGAGAGAAGTGAATTGGGTTACTTCTAAAAACTCTCTCCAGCTAAGGGGAAAGGGAATAAGGGATGTTGTTGAAATGAAAGACTCATTTAATACCTGAGAGACAAGGTGGGTGAGTTCATATCTTTTATTGGACCAACTGCTGTTAACAGAAATTAGTCCAATAAAAGATATTACCTTACCCCCTTTGTCTCTCCAATATCCTGGGACCAACCCCTCTTCATCATCACTGCATACTTACTTAATACTTTACATTTCAAATGTTTTAACTGTTTTTCTTTCTTTCTGTAGCTCTAATAAAAGATTTTTAATCATGTGTTTGTCATTATACTAAGCAGGCTAAGGTCTCATATACCAAATCCCAAACTTTGTTTAAAAGGATGCTATCAGTTTGCAGCTGTGGACAATAAGTCATTATATCTTAAAACTAAGAGGCAGTTAGAGGATCTAAGTGACAGTTGGCATGCTCCACCCTTTCATGCCCTCAACGCAGAGCACAACTCTCAAGGAGCATGTGTGCCATACATACACTGATGGCCAAAAGATTTTGAACTTGAGTGCATGGGGTACATACATACCGTTAGTGGAATGTGCTTATAGATAATCACTGGAAGGAGAATCTTTACTATTGGGAACACTATTTAGTTTATGTTTAAACTTAACTAATGGGAAAGCCATGCTAATGTGGCTCAAACATTTCAAGCTGACTTCATTTCTGGGATATCATATTTGTTTAATTCAGTCTGACATCTATATTTCATGATAATGCCTTTCCTCTGATAACCCACTACTAGTAATTTTCTCTTCCTGTGCCTCTCCACCCTGGGTCAAATTCTCCTTGAATAATGGAAGTAATCATTTGACCTTCTCTGCACAATAGTTTATGTTTCTTATCACTGTTTCAATAGTGTTTTCATTAAACATTGCCAACAACTGCTGAGAGAACATTAACTCCTCCAAAACTACCATAGTGCAAACGTAAGTGGATATCAGAAAACCTGGGAAGAGGTGAAATGTGGGATGGGATGGAAAGTTTGTGCGCCCTCTCTACCAAAACCTGTATAGAGGGCACACAATTTTCTGGAGCCTCAGAGGGATGTTTTAGGGTAAGGCTTAGGGGTCTCCACACAGATGTGCACTCAAATTCCCACACAGTGTTGTCAACTACATACTCCCCACCTTACCATACAGTTTACTTGTGTTCCTACCAGGAATAAGTGGTTGGGAAGAGGGAAGGCACTGTAGGGACTCACATTAACACTGCATCAAGTTGTGGGGGGAGGACATTTTTGTGTGGAATTTGACTCAAGAAAATGAACTAAAGTGAATTAAAAATGTTACATGTTCCTATGTGAATTTTTCAGTGTGTTCCTCTCTGCTACTCTCCCATAGCATAGTGCTGCAGTACAGAAGGCTGAGCTCTGGTCAGTCAAAACTTAATTATTTCTTGATAAAATATATTTCTGTAGGTTGAAGCCCTATTCAGTACTTATTTCCAAAGGTTTAGAATATTATTATATTCTGGGTAATCTGTTTCTATTTTAGGTGCAGTAATTCAACAAACTGACACGGATAATTCGTATGCTCAGCAGTAAAACTTTACTTAGATGTATTAATGTACGGATACATTTTTATTTGTGTTGTATTTAAGTATTGCATGCATTTAGACAATTGCTACATATTAGATGCAGCTTATGGGATATGCAATACATATCCTTATAACATACTCAAAAGAAGGAGTACATTTTCAAATCTTCAACTGATGTCGTAGTTGCTGGAATAAACAGGTTTCGAGAAGAATGACATCTTGGTTGGGTAACGTTTGAAAAATGTTGACTTTATAGAGCTTATATGGGGTCATGTTGAAGCAAATATGATGTTATTGGAACTCTGTGATGCTGGCAGACCAGTTACCCAGCTCATGCCAAGGCCCCTAGACCCCACTGAACAGTTACAAATGCATAGCTGGGAACCAATCTGGCTCACCTATGTGTTACAATTGTTAGAAAAGATGTTAAGTTGATAAGAATATGTTTAGTGTAGGTGATGGTATAAACTTATATTGAATGTTACCTTGTAAACCTCTGAAATTGTGTAACTCGCCAAACAGGAAAGAAGCATTAATGTAAACTGCTAATTCTGCACATAAGAAGGCCCACTGAAATCAAATGAGCCATTGTGAAATATCAAAGATTTTTTCTGATTTCCCCACACGCACATGTCCCCCCACCATGAAGAGGAGACAGGCACCAACACCTGTTCCAATCAGTTTGAGCTCTGGGGAAAAGGAATAAAAATGCCTGACCAGAAGGAACTGTATCACTATGCTGCTGAGAATTTGGAGAGGGCAGTATTTCTAAGCATAAGCAAGGACGCTCCAAGCTACTTAGACATAGAAAGCTAGCATATTTCAGCAGTTTCTATTACCTTTTGGAACCTTAGACTCTAACTCATTTGTGTGTGTATGTGTATCTGTTAACCTTGTAAATAATTCTTATTTCTTAGTTGATATATCTTTAATTAGTATTATAGAATTGGCTACAAGCCTTGTCTTTGATTTGAGATATGGGGTACAATTGACTTGAGGTCAGTGACTCGTCTTTTGGGACTGGGAGTAACCTGAATATTGTTGTGATTTTTGGTGTAAGGGACCATCTCATAAAGGTAACCCTGCCTAGGTGGACCAGAGTACCCAAGTGGACTGTTGGTGACTCCATGTTAAGGCTGTTGTAGTGTCTGAGGAGTTCACACTTAATACTTGGTTGGTGAAATTTAAGTATAGAACACACAGCCAATTTGGGGTTTGTGCCATGTTTCTCAACAGTCTGCCCTGATGTTGGCATTCACAGTCATGAGCCACTCTAGACAGCCTGACAAACTCATATAATACCTACTGTACCAGAAGCAATGGATCAATTTGTAATTCATTCCAGCCTATTCTGAGAGAATATCTGTGCCAGATAATAGCATTTTAAAAGTGAGGTTTTTTTCTTTTTAAGAAGTTTAGAACACAAGTTGCCTCTCCCCCTACTCCGAGAATCTGTTATTCACTAAACACAGAATGCTTCATAATATTTTATCATTTAGATGAGGAGCAAACAAAAAAAGTAGAAAATATATGTAAAGATTCTTATAAAGATGATTTTAGAAAGTAAAAACTTTATGGACAAGAGCTATTATAAATAAAACTGTTTTGTTCTTTTGTTGTGTAGACTTTAATGAGTATCCAGTTATATTTTCATGATTAATTTAGTACTGAAAAATACGATGGACAGCATCCAACTTATGATATAATATATTTTATAGTGACTTCTAGCTGAGTGTTTGCAGAAGTATTAGTAAATTAAGCCTCTCACAACACCCACATGAAGTACATATAGTTATATCCAATTCAAAGATGTACCTGCAAGTAGATCACAGTACACTAATCAAACCTCAAGGTAAAAATGGCATGTACAATCATAACAAGGTCCACATCCAAAACAAAAAGTCATTAGCCTTACAAAGGAAGAATTGGGAACCTGGCAGAAGCTGTGGATCTAATAAGATCCTTATTTGTGAACAATATTTGTCCAACATCAAATAATATTGCTGACACAAAACTAGCCAAATCTTCCAGTTGCTTCTCCTACATATTAACATTATTTCTGGGTCCCAGCCAAGTAAACTGAGCCTCTGAAGACCCTGGGTCCTCTGCTCCATTGCACCAGCATGATGGACCATAATGGAGACATACACTATCCATATTCCACAGTTGGCTGGCTTCATCATAGCTGATAATAACACCATAGAGGTTCCAAGGAAAGGATAGTAACAACATTATACCTTAAAAATACACACAGTGCAGTACTTCGACGTTTTTAGTAAATTGGTACAAAATAAATGCATGAGTTCAAGCCTCATAACATTTATTATTTTCAAAATTTTCAGATAAATTGTATGAATGATTGCTCTAGTTTATTTCAAAATACCATGAAATTGGGAAGGGGGGGAGTGGCGGTTTTTTTGTGGTGGGGGAGGTGGAAAGGCGCATGTGATTTCAAAGGTGGCAGAACAAATGTGTTTGTCTAGAGTTGTATCAAGCAACTGCACAAATATACTTCTATGCAATTATCTTGAGTACGGACTAACTTAACCAGCATAGAAACCTTTCAAAATATGTACTAAAACACTCAAAGTAATAGTATCTTGTCATGCTAAGGCTGAGACAGAAAATCTGAAGTATGGTGTGGCTTCCATATTGGAAGAGACCAAAGAAACAAGGATTATTTAGCTTTGCCAGGAGAACAGTTTAAATGGTTTCAATTTAGGCAATAAAAATTATGAAGAGTAAAATAAAAAGTGATCAGACCCATTGACACTGTCCTACAATAGAATAAGCAGCCAATCAACAAAGTTGATAGCATGCAGATTAAAACCAAATAAACAAATACTTCCCACTGTGCTCAGTCAGTCTGTAGTCATTCTGTGGTCATCCCTCCCAGTCAGGCTTGGAGGGAGGCCACTCTGCCTCACTATATCGCACAGTAAGCAGTCAATAAGCAGGCTAGGGCTCTGTCCCTCTGTTCAGAACAGAGCAGCACACAGTCTATTGTCCAGCCTTCTGGCTGAGGCAGGCAGCAATCTACACTTTATAGCTCTGGCCCTTTGGGTGGGGCAGAGCAACAAGCAATCTTTAACCCAAAACCTCATGGCTTGGGCAGACAGCAATTTAGAGTATAGCAGCTGTGACCCTTAGGTGGGGCAGAGGAAGGAACAGTTTTTAGCTTCAGCCTTCAGGCTGGAGCAGACAGCAATCACAGTCTAGGGGCTCATTGCCTCTTGGCTGGGGCAAGCCACAAGCAGGGCACAGGTGTGCCGGCCTAGGGTGAGTAGGCTGCCACCCCATGGTTGGTGGCAGGGGGTAGGTGGATCCAGGCCCAACCTACTCCACCGGGTTCCAGCCCAGGGCTCTAACAGTGGCAGGTGGTCCCGCCACTGGGACAGCATGGTTCCTACAGAAACATTGACTCATTTCCTGGCCACACAACCGGACTATGTCTGGTTCTCCTGGGCTACTTCCTACTGCCCTTCCTTGGCATGACTTCATAGTCCATAAGTCCTCAGTCTCCTCTGAGTATATGGGAGATGGCAGCCCCAGCAACTCCCCTCCACAGTTGGTCTCCTCTGGGAGCAGGACACTGCACAGCTTGGTCTCTGGTCTGGAGTTCCACAGCAAAGTAGAGACATCTGCCTCCTTCCCTAACTATGGCCCAAGTGAGCTGGAGGACATCCCTCTTATACTTCCTGTCCTGTCCTTCTGTTTCCAGCACGGGGGGGGTGGGGCTGGCTTCGCTCTGTCCACCCAGGGTGTGCGGGGCAGTTCCTCCCCATCAGACTTGAAGGGAGACCACTCTGTCTCACTACACAGTCCATAAAATTCACTGTCATGGGATTTTTTCAAATAAAAGACTGTAGCAGGATTTTAAAAGAGGGCTGGAAAACTGAACGACCAACAGTGACATACAGTGCTTGTCAACATACTTGTTAATATAGTGTAATCAAATTTCATGCACCGAGGTGTCAGTTGACCACAACCAGAGTCACATGAAATTCCCTTCCTCTCCAATATACTACACAACACTGCTTTGTACTGTGGGCTGAGTTTTGTGTGTGTGTTTCTTTTTACTTCCTCTGAAGCCCCCCACCAGGGCCAGACTAATGAACTTAATGGACCATCGGACAACTCTATTATGACAAAAGCTGAAAAACAAGACATTTTCAGAATATGAATCTCTTTAACAGCCATAGACCCAGATCCCCTGATGAACTGAGGCAGGGCCTTCCCAGACACAAATCTAATAGTGAAAGAACAAACTAGGACCTGAAAGAGACTTTCCGGAAAGAATGAATACAAAGTTAGGTAAACTACAGGGCCCCTTTTATAGAGAGCAAGGTAGAAACCCTGGAAGTTTAATATTTGAGTTACTGAAATTGTGGACACATGACAAATAGTAAAGAAACCAGCCACAAAACAGGCAAAGAGGTGCAACAGGCATTTCAAGCTAGAATTCCTAAAATTAAAATCCAGAGGATTAGTGGGATCATTCTGGTCTCTGATTTGGTGGACCGAATGGAAAAGAAAATCCCTGCAGTTCTGAAAGATGCCCCAACACACTTGATCCCCATTAGAGGAAAAGCAGGGCCAAAAATTGGAGGTTCAACAAAATAAAAGCAAGTCTATCTGATGAAAGAGTTAAAAGAATGACATTTGGCATTAATTAAGGCAAAGAGATACTTGACAGTGGATTGAAAGATCCTAATCTTCTCTGATTTAAACCCTGATATAGAGCAGAGGAAAAAAAATAATAACACTCAGACAGGACTTTGAATGAAAATAGGTTTGCAACAGTTCTGCATCCTGTTTAACTCAAAGTTACTTATCGAGGGGAAAAATTTGTTGGCATATTACTTCAGCATTTCATTTACATTTTCAGGCTTTTACATGGTCAGGAATTTCTTCTGAATGCCCAAGCTTCTTCAGAAGAGGACTGATATATCATCTATTATATGAGAATAATGCTATATTTGATTCACTGATCACAAATTTTAAGTTAATAGCTTGTGGAAAACTCACTGGCTATGAAAGTGTCATGGCAGAAGGTGCAAGGTTTATATGTTGTTGTTAATATTATCATAGCATCAAAAAAGGTACTATGTATTTTACAGACATATTAGACACTTCCCTGTCCCTAGGAGTTACAATCTAAACACACAGAATACAAAGAGTTGGGGAAGGAATACGGCATAAACAGAAGGTAACTGAGTTTTATGACTGGCACATGTCTTGTTACTTCCTACATTTTTATTGTTATTTTGCTGTGGTTTTTTTAGTTTTTTAAAGTTTCAGTGTTGTTAATATATTGTAAGCTCCGCTTTTTTGCCTCTTTAATTGAGAACTGTGGTCATTCTGTGCTTAACGAGAGGACCCTGAAGAATATGAATCCTTGCTGCAACTCTGGGATCCAATCCTGCAAATGCTTATTACAGAACATTGTCAGCATGAAGCACAGTCCCAATGCCGACAATAATTGACTTCTCAGTACAATAAAAATTTCTTTTTTGATGGTATAGTATAAGAACTTATACTATAGGTGGATTATATAATTTAAATAAATGTGTAAGTAGGTATCAGCTTTCCAGTGGTGACTGCTGTGCTGAAGGTTCCAGACCAACAACATTACAGGCATGAACTTCTCCATTGTTGGAATCTGCAGAGACAATTCTCAATGGAGTCTGTGCAATGTCTCATTCAAGTTACCCCTGCTGGGAATTTTTTTTTAATTAAGCTACATACCTGTGGGCTAACAACTGTATCTGTTGTTTTTTCTCTTATTTTTTGTATTCTCCTTAATAAAAGAGGAATGAGTAAAAGGCGTTGTTTTATGGCTCCATTGAGCAGCGATACTATATCTATCTATCTATATATATGTGTCCCAGGTCAATCTGTTTGTGGCATATCCCTGATTGTCATGAATATTTCAGAATGGAGATCCTGTTTTCCCTGGTACATCCACTCTCTGCTTACCCATAAGCTTCTGAATTTAGTAAAAGATGAGATAAAAGATCTTCCCTACTACAGCTTTGAGATTCTTCTCCTTGGAAGAGTTTTTAACAGGTCATCCATCCAAACCACAATTGCTCTGGCAAAGTATGCAGAAAACACTAAGACTTTGAGAACTACTTATGAGGCTCTTTAGTGAAGATTCTATTATTCTACCCTTTGATTCTTCTGGTAGAAAATCTTCCACTGAAGAGATGTCTTCGATTAAGCAAACTGCTGCCATGTCTACTTTTGTCAAGTTGATACAACCTGTGGTTCTTCTCGAATGTGTGAAGTGTTAGGGTTCATCTGTTTATTGTCTGTGATTTAGTAAAATGTTCTTACTCTAACTTTATGATCTCTTCCAGCACTGTGTTAGAATGTAATGCTTTGCTTCTATTTCAACTAGTTGAAACATATATTCCTTTAGGTATGCTTTCCTTTCAGTCTGTGTCTGGGATCCTGTAGGTGAAAACCCACAGTTTTCACCACCCATTTCCTGGGGTGTCTTTTTTGTTATCTTGCATCAAGAGTTCCCCTTCCTTAATGCGACGGGGGACACTCACCTCTCTTGAGTGCCTCCTACATGTAAGTGTGGTTCTGCAATCTTTTCCTGCCCCTGGCACACTCTGTAGGTTGTTGACCTCATTTGGTAGGTCTTCAGTGGCTCAGTCCTCTGGCTAAGTCACACAGTCAAAATGGATGAACCCCTTCCAGGGAGCAGAGTTCAACAAACTGTCAGCTCTCTCCAGGGTTTTTAGCCCTGTCTCTGGGCCCTTTAAATCCCACCCTTCACTCTGGCTTCTAAATAAGCTTTGTCCTCTTCTCTGGGCTTAGGCCATTTTCCCAGTTTCCAATGGGGGAACGCAGGCCTGCCCACTACCCTGGGTCCCAACACAGGGACCCTATAAACTGCAACCACATACTGCTTCCTTTAACTGGTTGCTGCAACATTCCCTGGGACTCTTCCCACCTGGTCTCTTTATCTACATCCATTATCTTAGGGCTAGAGCTCTCAAGGCCTCTCACTCCTAGGTTTAGCAAATGCAGCCCATCGAGCTCCTTGGGACAGAGCAGAGCACCCTTCACTGTCCCCTTGGCCTCAGCCAGGAACTGCCCTGCTAACACTCCACAGCTCCTTTTACCTGAGCCTCCTGGGCCCTGATTGGCTATTTCCATGATCCCTCTCTAGTCAGGCCTGGAGGACCCACTTTCACTACTCCTTCATGGGGGAGGGTGTAGTAGGATCACAGCACCTCCCGGAGGAGGCCACAAAGGGCCGGGTACATCCTGTCATACCTACTTAAAAAAAATAATTAGGGTTGCTATGTGTCCGGTTTTCGACCAGAATGCCCAGTCAAAAAGGACCGTGGCGGCTCCAGTCAGCACCACAGACTGGGCCGTTAAAAGTCTGATTGGTGCAGCGGGGCTAAGGCAGGCTCCCTACATGCCCTGGCTCCGCACGGCTCCTGGAAGCAGCAGCATGTCCCCCATCCGGCTCCTAGGTGTAGGGGCAGCTAGTGGGCTTTGCACAGGAACCGCAGCCAATGGGAGCTTCAGGGGCAGTGCCTGCAGATGGGGCAGCTCACAGAGCCACCTGGCTGTGCCTCCGCGTAGGAGCTGGATGGGGGACATACTGCTGCTTTCGGGAGCTGCTTGAGGTAAGTGCCACCCGGAGCCTGAACCCCTGACCCCCTCCCACACCCCAATCCCCTGCCCCTGCCCTGATCCCCTTCCTGCCCTCTGAACCCCTCACTCCCAACCCAGAGCCCCCTCCTGCACCCCAAACTCCTCAGCCCCACCCCAGAGCCCACACCCCCAGCTGGAGCCCTCCCGCATTCCAACCCACTGCCTTGGCCTGAAGCCCCCACCTGCACCCTGAACTCCTCATTTCTGGCCTCATCCCAGAGTCCACACCCCCAGCAGGAGCCCTCACTTATTCCTGCACCCCAACCCCCTGAGCCAGCCCAGTGGAAATGAGCGAGAGCGTGAGGGTAGGGACAGTGAGCGACAGAGGGAGGGGGGATGGAGTGAGTGGGGAGCAGGGCCTTGGAGAAGGGGCAGGGCAGGGACTGGGCCTCGGAGGAGGGGCGGGGAGGGGCAAGGGTGTTCGGTTTTGTGTGATTAGAAAGTTGGCAAATAAGTGGCTCACTCTCTGGCTTCTTATTTAGACACCTCAGTCCATTTTTGTGCTCTTAGGGCTTGTCTACACAAGGATATTCAGGAAAGTTAATCAAAATTAAAGGTATGAATTTGAAATGGATTAATTAATCTGCATTAAACCACTGTGTGGACAGTCGTTCAGAATTAAACTGGCCTTAGTTTGGTTGAATTAAGATTATCTTTAGGCAATGCCTTCATGCCTGCTGTACTGTGAATTCTAACGTGAAGAGCGCAGCTTATACTTTTAGTTTTAAGAAGTGCTAAATAATATGAATTATATAGAATCTCAGTGCTTTGAGCAGTCCAAACAGCCAATAAATTTATCTTCGTTTATATATACACAATGTTTACCTACAATCTTATAAAACTCATTTTTTTCATAAAACCGTCTCTTAAATATGAATTATGGACAAACAGAATAAAATCAACTGGTGTGAATGTCAGCTCCCAAAGTGAAAACAAGATGATCGTAACTACTAAAACATTTAACTAGCTGATATCTATGAAGGTTTGCTGCCTGGCTCATCGCTGTAATATTGGTATTAAAAGCTCAAGCATGGTGCAAGAATTAACCAAGACAGGCATTACAAAGATTATTTAAGATCTGTTCTGCTCTTAACTCTCGAGCAAAAATATCAGTTACACTACAGTGTGTAACTTAAATACATAATTGAATTGAACTGAATTGTTCCCATGTGATCAAATATTGCTTAAAGCACAAACAAGGTTCTACCATCCCTGTGTATCCTGAGCTAGTGTTTGCATATTATCTATGTAATCAAATCCTGTAAGTTTTCCCTCTTTAAGTACTGTTCCATGGAGGGATTATTTTGGTCAGCACTTTTTACATGTTTCTCCAGCTTCCCAATGGCAGGCCTGTCATGGCAGATGCTCTGGTTTCATTCTTAACACATCTCAGATATTTCCATCTTCCTTTCTGGAGACAGAGACAAACACCTACAAGATCTCTATCAAGCATTCTTAAAACTACAATACCCACCTGCTGAAGTGAAGAAACAGATTGACAGAGCCAGAAGAATACCCAGAAGTCACCTACTCCAGGACAGGCCCAACAAAGAAAGTAACAGAACGCCACTGGCCATCACCTTCAGCTCCCAACTAAAACCTCTCCAGCGCATCATCAAGGATCTACAACCTATCCTGAAGGACGATCCCTCACTCTCACAGATCTTGGGAGACAGGCCCGTCCTCGCTTACAGACAGCCCCCCAACCTGAAGCAAATACTCACCAGCAACCACACACCACACAACAAAAACACTAAGCCAGGAACCTATCCTTGCAACAAAGCCCGTTGCCAACTCTGTCCACATATCTATTCAAGGGACACCATCATAGCACCTAATCACATCAGCCACACCATCAGAGGCTATTTCACCTGCACATCTACCAATATGATATATGCCATCATGTGCCAGCAATGCCCCTCCACCATATACATTGGCAAACCGGACAGTCTCTACGCAAAAGAATAAATGGACACAAATCAGACGTCAAGAATTATAACATTCAAAAACCAGTCGGAAAACACTTCAACCTCCCTGGTCACTCAATTACAGACCTAAAGGTTGCAATTCTTCAACAAAAAAACTTCAAAAACAGACTCCAACGAGAAACTGCAGAACTGGAATTAATTTGCAAACTGGACACCATGATATTAGGCTTGAATAAAGACTGGGAGTGGATGGGTCATTACACAAACTAAAAACTATTTCCCCATGATAATTTTTCCCCTACTGTTACTCACACCTTCTTGTCAACTGTTTGAAATGGGCCATCCTGATTATCACTACAAAAGTTTTTTTTCTCCTGCTGATAATAGCCTACCTTAATTGATTAGTCTTGTTAGAGTTGGTATGGCAACCCCCATTTTTTCATGTTCTCTGTGTATACATATCTTCCTACTGTATTTTCCACTGCATGCATCCAATGAAGTGGGTTTTAGCCCACGAAAGCTTATGCCCAAATCAATTTGTTAGTCTCTAAGGTACTCCTCCTTTTTGCTGATACAGACTAACACGGCTACCACTCTGAAACTTGTTGAACTCTGACAGTTATAAATGTATTCCATTTAAAGAGGCATTCTTTCAAAGGCATTTCAACGGCTGTCTGTACCTTTAGTGGATTTCCAATATTCACATCAATATGTTAAGGTGGACATAACATTTGAATTGAATATTCATAGTTTGGTCTTTAAATTGCAGATTTTCAGTGACCAAATCTTGTTTAAACTGGTGAATGCAAATGCCTCCTTGCCAATTCATGACACTGGCTTGCATGTTACTGCCAAAGTATTCAATTGATTCTTGTATTCCTTTGTTTTCTAACATAATGCTTAAGTTGGGAGTTGTTCTCATTAGATCTGTTTTCAAAACTAAATTATTAACCCCATCTTTTTTGCAATGCTGGACAATCTTTTGGCCTTTTCCTCACATGTTGACTAAACTGTCACTTATGTCGTCAGCAAAATCTAATTTTTCTAATGTACTGTTAACCCATGAGAGGCCTGTATTATATCCATCTACACTTTTTCTCATAATGAAGTCAATGGCAATGCCAAACAGGAGAAGTGAGAGAATGCATCCTTGTTTGACACCAGTGCCTATGTTAAACCATTCACTCAAGTCTGTTTACTTTAACTGTGCAAGCTGCACCTTGATATAAAAGCTCTCTTTCCCTGACCTGACCCTGGATCAGCTAGGGCCTTTACTTCACCCACATCTTATGCATGGGATCATTTTGGTTCCTGGAAACTTTCTGGACTACCATCTCCTGCTGCTATCAGCTTCTGGTTTTAAGCCAGGAGGGGGAGTAAAACGTGTCTTTATGAAATCCTTTTAAGAATATAATGAGCTTCATGTGTCTTTAAAACATGTTACAGTATTCAAGGAGCCTCCTGTTTAGAGTACACTGCATATTTTTTTCAAAGCAAAACCATTTGAATAATGAAATAGGAAAAATGTTTGGAGATGATTATTTGGTGTTAAAACTAATGGCAGAATAGCATTCATTCTTAATATAAAAATATGCAAACAATAAATATAAAAACATTGATTATTCTTATACAATTTTAAATAGTTATTAAGGTACTGAGCCTTTTAATAAAGAAGTAGATATTTTTAGAGCTAAAGCAAAGTAACAAAACCCCTTTAACAAATTATCCTTAGGAGATTATTAGAGTTTTAATCGGTTTCTTGTACTTAAACTCATTTTCCCAGCATGATGTACACTATCTGTGGGAGCTTTTTATAAGAAATTCACACCATGATTACAGCACCAGCTATTTCAAGTGAAAACATTGTGAAATGTTACTATTGTTTGGGCAGTTGGAATTGAAATGATTGAGTGAAGGATGGTGGTTATGCTGCAGGGTAATTACACAGCTAATGTCTTCACTTTACATATCAATAGATGCTTCCAGAGATGAGCAATAACTGTCGCTCCATTATAAGTCCAATACAATGCACTTAAATTAGCCATCATTTGTGAACACTGTTAAAAATATGAGCTGGCTAGTACTTAGTGATGTTGCACTTGACATGCTTTTTGTTGTTAGTCTATAGATACTGCATATGGGATACTGAACAGTTTTGACACAGGCAAGGAAAATGTTTTAAAAATATTTTGCTTTAACTATACATTGATGAGGATGACAGATAAAATCAGCTGAACTTTTCAATGAAGTATGGGACCAGGAAAGGCTTCCAGAACAATGGGGAAATTAAGTCAAAATACCGAAGAGAGGCACTCTAAGCCAGTGGTTCTCAACCAGGGGTACGTGTAACCCTGGAGGTACACAGAGGTCTTCCAGGGGGTACATCAACTCATCTAGATATTTGCCTACTTTTACAACAGGTTACATAAAAAGCACTAGTGAAGTCAGAACAAACTACAATTTAAGACAATGACTTGTTATACTGTTCTACATACTATAATTCAGTGGTTCTTAAAAAGCCGAATCCTGAACCTCACTGCGTGGGGCAGAAGCCAAAGCCTGAATTTTTAAGTGAGGTGAAACTTGGGATATGCAAGACAAATTAGACTCCTGAAAGGGGTATAGTAGTCTGGAAAGGTTGAGAATCACTGATCTAAGCAACTGCAATAAGTGGTGAGGTGTTACACTCCTTTCAGTGATAGGCAAAGTCTTTGGTAGAATCATCTTAAAAGGAATAAAGGAAGCCGTTGAGGCAAAGTTAGGGAAAGAGCAGGCTGGATTTTGACCCAGAAGATCATGTGCCAACCAGATTTTCATCCTAAAATTAATCACGGAAAAGAGAATCAAATCGCAAAATACACTCATCAACTTCACAGATTTTAAGACAGCCTCCATTGCAATTCACTATAGAACATATTAAAGTGTTATGGTATGCCAACAAACATAAACAAGGCTGGTGCCACAAAAAGACTCAGACTTAGATTGTGCTTCCACCAACAGATATTATACTTGTTTTGTTTTTCCTTCTGACCAGATGACAAAGAAAGTTAATGCCATGAAGCCAACAACAAGTCAGAGATCTGAAGCCACTTAAAGCTCAATACCAAGGAGATCCTCCACCACTCAGACTCAGACTGAGACCAGAGTTTCTGATGCTGCTTTTGCCAGGCCTACACGGTCTGGTAAATAACAGGGTTAAGATACCCTTAAGCAATGTAATGTCAGACCCTCAAACCAGAGAGTGGTGGATGTTCAAGACTGAGAACTACAATGTCCTTGCACTAGGCACTGAGTTATTTTGGTGAACCACCTTCAAAAACATGAAATCTTCTTGGCCCTGAACTCAGACAACCACAAGGCTCTTCTTGATTATCTGTGCTGAACCCTTTACACTGTACTCAGTCAACCTGACCAGATCTTGGGGACTTTAGGTTCTCCAAAGTCAACAGTGCTAGATTCTCAGCCTCAGTCAAACCAGATAAGTGCAAGCACCTCTCTGATGCTCACGTCAGGTATGGAACGATGTTGGCAAGCAGTTTTTTGGTTTCTAGTCAATGGTACTTTGTCATCAACACTGGAATCAATCAACTGTATGAGATAGGGACCTGTATGCTGTGTAAGCCATACACAGAACCATTTTGGCAGGCAGATCTCTAAAGTCAATGCTGAACAAGCAGTACCAGAGTTAGACAACTGAGCCTGAAAATTCACCTTGCCAACAGGGTTTTGAAGTGACCTTCCTGCATGGGCACTGAAATATAAGGCTCCATTTTTCAGTTTTAGAAAATAAGATAACTAACCAATTAGCTAACCAACTACAATGAAAATAGCATCCAAAAGGGCAGATAAAAAATGGAAAAATCAACAAGGAAAGTGTCTAAAAAGGAAGCAAAAAGAAAAGGAGTACTTGTGGCACCTTAGAGACTAACAAATTTATTTGAGCATAAGCTTTCGTGAGCTACAGCTCACTTCATCGGATGCATTCAGTGGAAAATACAGTGGGGAGATTTATATACATAGAGAACACGAAACAATGGGTGTTACCATACACACTGTAATAAGAGTGATCACTTGAGGTGAGATATTACCAGCAGGAAAGGGGAGGGGGGGACCTTTTGTAGTGATAATCAAGGTGGGCCATTTCCAGCAGTTGACAAGAACGTCTGAGGAACAGTGGGGGGTGCAGGGTGGAATAAACATGGGGAAATAGTTTTCATTTGTGTAATAACCCATCCACTCCCAGTCTTTATTCAAGCCTAAGTTAATTGTATCCAGTTTGCAAATTAATTCCAATTCAGCAGTCTCTCACAGGACTCTGATTTTGAAGTTTTTTTGTTGAAGAATTACCACTTTTAGGTCTGTAATCAAGTGACCAAAGAGATTGAAGTGTTTTCCAACTGGTTTTTGAATGTTATAATTCTTGACGTCTGATTTGTGTCCATTTATTCTTTTACGTAGAGACTGTCCAGTTTGACCAATGTACATGGCAGAGGGGCATTGCTGGCACATGATGGCATATATCACATTGGTAGATGTGCAGGTGAACGAGCCTCTGGTAGTGCGGCTGATGTGATTAGCCCCTATGATGGTGTCCCCTGAATAGATATGTGGACACAGTTGGCAACGGGCTTTGTTGCAAGGATAGGTTCCTGGGTTAGTGGTTCTGTTGTGTGGTTGCTGGTGAGTATTTGCTTCAGGTTGGGGGGCTGTCTGTAAGCATGGACTGGCCTGTCTCCCAAGATCTGTGAGAGTGATAGGTTGTAGATCCCTGATGATGCATTGGAGAGGTTTTAGTTGGGGGCTGAAGGTGACGGCTAGTGGGATTCTGTTATTTTCTTTGTTGGGCCTGTCCTGTAATAGGTGACTTCTGGGTACTCTTCTGGCTCTGTCCATCTGTTTCTTCACTTCAGCAGGTGGGTACTGTAGTTGTAAGAATGCTTGATAGAGATCTTGTAGGTGTTTGTCTCTGTCTGAGGGGTTGGAGCTAATGCGGTTGTATCGTAGAGCTTGGCTGTAGACAATGGATCGTGTCGTGTGATCTGGATGAAAGCTGGAGGCATCTAGGTAGGAATAGCAGTCAGTAGGTTTCTGGTATAGTCTACAGCCAAGCTCTACGATACAACGAGAGACGGCTGAATTGGAATTAATTTGCAAACTGGATACAATTAACTTAGGCTTGAATAAAGACTGGGAGTGGATGGGTCATTACACAAATGAAAACTATTTCCCCATGTTTATTCCACCCTGCACCCCCCACTGTTCCTCAGACGTTCTTGTCAACTGCTGGAAATGGCCCACCTTGATTATCACTATAAAAGGTCCCCCCTCCCCCGCCTCTCCTGCTGGTAATATCTCACCTTAAGTGATCACTCTCGTTACAATGTGTATGGTAACACCCATTGTTTCATACTCTCTATGTATATAAATCTCCCCACTGTATTTTCCACTGAATGCATCCGATGAAGTGAGCTGTAGCTCACGAAAGCTTATGCTCAAATAAATCTCTAAGGTGCCACAAGTACTCCTTTTCTTTTTGCAAATACAGACTAACATGGCTGCTACTCTGAAACCTAAAATAGGAAAGTATGTCTACAGTGCAAGTGAAGGTGCAAAGGTAGGCATCTTGTGCTACCTTTAATCTAGCTAGCTCAGGTAACAATAGCAGTGAAGACGCAGTGGCACAGGCTACTAATCCAAGTACAGATCCAGGCTCTCTGCTGGGCTTGTAATCCAGCAGCTACTTGTTACACCTGTTACTTGTGCTAGCTTGAGTAAAGCTAACATGATATGCCTATCTGTGCTACAATCACATCTTCACTTGCAGTACAAACTTACACTTAGTGTGCTCCGAAGTCACTGTACTTTTGGCAGTCAGAAGAAACTGAAGGGCATTTCAGGCCAATTCCAACTTTTATATTCTCAGAAACATAGGATAAGAAAAGAGGTGGAAAGTGAGTGCCCTGCATAGACACCACTCTCTAAAATAGTGGCGGATGGGGGCCACATATGGGAATATGCAGAGGCCGCTTTGAAGAAGGATGATTCATAAACAGGCTATCCACTTGTTAGCATGTATCCACTACACCAGAGGTGAGAAAACTATGGCCTGCGGCCACATCCAGCCCACAGGACCGTCCTGCCCGGCCCTTGAGCTCCCGGCCTGGGAGGCTAGTCCCCGCCCCTCCCCTGCTATCCCCCCTCCCCCGCAGCCTCAGCTCGCCGTGCAGCCAGCGCGGGAGAGGGCTGCAGTGTGGTGACAGGGGAGAGCAGGGAGGGAGGTTCACCTGCAGCCTCAGGGGAGCAAGCAAGCAGTATGGGTGGTGGGAGTGTGGCAAACATGGGCGGAGGACTCAGGAGGAGCACCGGGCGGCCGCACAGCCAGCCAGAGAGAAACGGTGCTTTGAAGGGGAAACTGCCACTTCTCTCCGGCTGTGTGGCTGCCCCTGCTCCTCCTGAGTCCTCCACCCATGTTTGCAGGGCTGCATTCTGAAAGGGGCTTTAGAGGGGGAGTTGGATAGGGGGTGGGGTCTCGGGGGGCCTGTCAGGGGGCGGGGGTGTGGATAGGGGTCTGAGCAGTCAGGGAGCAGGGGGGGTTGGATAGGGGGTGGAGTCCCGGGGGGCGGTTAGGGGCAGGGGATCCCAGGAGGGGGTGGTCAGGGGACAAGGAGTAGGGGGGGTTGGATGGGTCGGGAGTTCTGAGGGGGCAGATAGGGGATGGGGGCCAGGCTGTTTGGGGAAGCACAGCCTTCCCTATCCAGCCCTCCATACAGTTTCGGAACCCCGATGTGACCCTCGGGACAAAAAGTTTGCCCACCCCTGTACTACACTATACAGTTTTAGCTATGACAGCCCCCCAAAATCGTGATGTCTATCACTGAGGAAACTGAATCCATACATAGTATAAACTATATATTCAGGTGGAACATGTCAGAAATACTAATAAATATTCATGTTACCCCATTATTATAAAAATAATACTTAGCTCTTAAATAGCAATTTTTATCAGTAGTTTTCAAAGCGTTTTACTGTATTTCTTAACCAGTCAACATCCCAGTATCAGATACACTGGTCCCAATCCTCAGATGCTCCCAAGAACTGCACAATACAACTATAAAGGGGAGGGGGCACAAAGATGCTGAGAACTGGGCCAGGCCCTGTAGTATAAATTAGGGCAGCAGGGTGCTATGGTTTACATAATTGACTGCTATTGATCCCTAGGTGCTGTTATAGCAGCTGGGTTTCACCCAGACGTAGTGAAGTCTGGGTCACACCCACACAGGGCATCCCACAGTGTTAGGAGACTTTGTACTAATTCTTCAACTGTGCAGAATCTCCTTGGGCTGGTCTCCACTATGGGGAGATTGATGCTGCTGCAACTGATGCAGCAGGGATCGATTTAGCGGGTCTAGTGAAGACCTGCTAAATCGATGGCAGAGCGCTCTCTGGTCGACCCCGGTACTCCAGCTCTCCGAGAAGAGTAAGGTAAGTCGACCAGACAGCTTCTCCCATTGACGCAGTGCAGTGAAGACACCAGGGTAAGTCGGCCTAAGTTACATCGACTCCAGCTACGTTGTTCACGTGGCTGGAGTAGCGTAATATAGGTCGACTTACTCCCGTAATGAAGACAAGATCTCAGTTTTATAGTGCAGCACCTCTCTTAGAGAAAGGTAAGATCTGAGTGGCACTGAGATGAATGGGGGTCTCTAATGAGGGAAAGCTGCTAGGTATAGGGGAAGAACCCAGAGAACCCGAGCTTTCACGCTAGCTGCTATGCCCATTCTTCTGAAGTATCTATGGTAGGAGAGAGTTAAGATTAATTAGTCAATATGTGTACACTGCTTTGAAAATGTACAATGCTATAACAGTGCAAAGTAGTTATTGTTAGGTACTGGGTGTACAAAGAGCTTTGTAAGACAAAAGAATCCTAGCTAATTTAAATGTTTTCATTGAAATAGCTATTTATATCTGATACTTGGAGAATGCTTGTCTGCCTTCCTGTCTGTCTCCACATTGGCCTTGGGAAACTACTGGGAATTGGGGAGGGTGATTTTAGAAGAGGGAGAAAATAATATGTCTATTGAGCCACAGGGTGTGGGGGAAAGGAGAGGGAACACTGAAGCACTGTATTGTGATCCTCAGGCAGAACAGTCCTAGTGTGCTGCCCACCCACTGACTGAGTCTATCTGTGGGCTAAAACCAAGGCTCAGCCTAGATGTAGCCAACAGAAACTGACATTTCCCACATTCTAAGGTTAGCCCAACATTAATTAAACCATCACGGTGCTGAACTATTATCCTCTTTCCTTACTACATTTATGGATTCTAGGCTATTTTTTAAAACATGAAATTTCCAGTTACAGTCTATTAATAAACCTGAATGTCAGAGCTCCCTGAATATGAATGTCAGAAGCTCTGAACATCATTCTTGTGTAGTGGCTAGAGGAAAGCACTGGGAGCCAAGATGTTCCTAAGCACTAAAACTGACTGAGCTATGGATACACTGTGAGACCTTGGGCATGTCATTAGACCTCACTCTGCCTCAATCAGCTCAGCTGCAAAATAGCGTTAAGGAAGACTTCACTGAAAAGCAAGCGGTTGCATATGATCTGTGCTACACTGGATAAGTAACCTACACACAATATGACTTTTTTAAACAAGCATTTAATGACTGAGAATTGGTATCCCTGGCAAATTTTAAATGTCAAATTGGAAACCCTACCAACGCAAGCTAATCTTGTATGTACAGGCACTGCCAAATATTCACAATTTAAGTGTCTGCACAAATCCTTATGTATTTCATTTTGTGATTTTGATGATTCCCTAGTACTACGATGCTTTCTGTGGCACATCAGGTCCCAGAAAGAGGTGGAATCCAGTGCAGCCAACAGAAGTCTCCAGATTTCTGTTGGTGCCAAAATGGGAAGTACATATGATCCTTCTTAAGATCTTTATGTGGTTTACACATGTTTTGGAGGAGATTTGAATATGCCTTTCCAACAAACACAAAGACAGATTGTGCATGGACATAGACCACCTGACTGCTCCCAAAGACATTTTAGGTTAGCAGATGACCAGGTTCTTCCTCACATCAAAATACAGCAAAAGGTAAATAGGAAGCTTGAGCCTGATGGGTAAGAGAGTTCTTGGGGAAGGATCATGAAAGCTGCCTATTAATTCATCTCTCTTTTCTGAGACACCAATGCTAAATAATTAATAATAAATAACAATAATTCAGTTAGACAAAAATAGTACTGAAGCTATGAGCAGATTTTGCGCTATTGTACGCTGTTAGAAGCTACACCTATGATTTGAAGATACTGTGTTTTCAGTGCAAGTGTTTCTCTATAGAAAGAAACATCAAATGTTTTTGAATATTTTGCCACGTATGAACTGGATCCAGAAAACAGGCCCCTCCTCATTTGGGATCTGACCCTGTCACAAAAGTGTACATGCAAGTTCAGACCTGGGAGTTCAGGTGGATGAGGGTTGGATTTAAGTTTTAAGTTTGGAACCATCTCTAACTATTATTATTGCAATTAATATTAATAGGGTAATCTAGAAAAGAAAATACAATGGTCTGCAAGTTTTAAACAAGAGAGATGCATCATATGCCCTTCCCTTTCAAATAAAGTGAAAGTCTGAGTTATGCAGCTCATAAATGATGGTAGAATAGGGGTCTCGGGATTTATGTATATCACAGCAAAAATTAACTGCTCAGATACATCACTCTCTTGTCTTCCATTTGATGTCATTTAATCTGGAAAAATGAAAAAGCTGAGATCACTGTGATGTATTAAAGTGAAATTCTGCAGTCACCTAACTGCAAAATCTGTTATTGCTACACAAATTAAAGATAAATTGTCATGGCCACAGGTGACAGAGAATGAAGAAATATACAAACACAACTGAATGAACTGGCACAAAGTAATCTACATGAGCAGAGTTAAAAGACATACTACATTGTGGGTGAGGTAAGACTTGGATACCTCCATTCAAAAACACCAGAAAATTATTACTGTATTTTTAAAATACTGTTTTGTTTTTTCAACTGAACAAATCCTATTCCAAAATTATATCAGTTTAATAAAGGTAAATGTGATTCTATTCCTTAGTTTACCCACAGTTTGAAGAACTCTGAATATTTAAAGGTGGAGGTAGAGATGTGGAGTAGAGATATGATGAGAATATGTATTCTATTAAAGCTGACATGAATTTTCTTAGCTAGGGATGTGGATGACATAGGCAGAAAGTAATAATATGGTAAGAGAAAGGATATTATGTGCAAGTACTGAGAAAATTTTGATATTTGTATTAGGACTGCTGTAGATTGTCCTATTTGAGGGTGTTCATTTCCTTTGGCCAGTTGGATTTGGGTAATTTTTTTTATTTATTATCTTGCATTCATTCTCCATGGTAGGAGGACTAGGTTCTCTATTCAGCAAGGTACTTAAGCACGTGCCTAATCTGACTTCAACAGAACAACTCATGTGCTTAAAGTTAAACGTTGCTTAAGTACATTGCTGAACTGATAGCTAGAAGAGCAAAATAATTTACCATTTAAAGATAAATGAAAGGCCTCCTGGGGTTAAAGGGACAGTTGCATGGGTCTTGTCAAGACCTTCCCCACTCTGAACTCTAGGGTACAGACGTGGGGACCTGCATGAAAACCTCCTAAGCTTACTTTTACCAGCTTAGGTTAAAACTTCCCCAAGGTACAAACTATTTTACCTTTTGCCCTTGTCCTTTATTGCTGCCACCACCAAACGTCTAACCGCTATATTATTGGGAAAGAGTCCGTTTGGAAACATCTTTCCCCCAAAAATCCTCCCAACACTTACACCCCCTTTCCTGGGGGAAGCTTGATAAAAATCCTCACCAATTTCCATAGGTGAACACAGACCCAAACCCTTGGATCTTAAGAACAATGAAAAAGCAATCAGATTCTTAAAAGAAGAATTTTAATAGAAGAAAAAGTAAAAAGAATCACCTCTGTAAAATCAGGATGATAAATACCTTACAGGGTAATCAGATTCAAAACATAGAGAATCCCTCTGGGCAAAACCTTAAGTTACAAAAAGACACAAAAACAGGAATCTACATCCCATTCAGCACAGCTTATTTTCTCAGCCATTTAAAGAAGTCAGAATCTAACACATATTTAGCTAGATTACTTACTAAGTTCTAAGACTCCATTCCTGTTCTGTCCCCGGCAAAAGGATCACACAGACAGCCCGAGAGCCTTTGTTTCTCCCCCCTTCAGCTTTGAAAGTATCTTGTCTCCTCATTGGTCGTTTTGGTCAGGTGCCAGCAAGGTTATCCTAGCCTCTTAACCCTTTACAGGTGAAAGGTTTTTCCTCTGGCCAGGAGGGATTATAAAGGCGTTTATCCTTCCCTTTATATTTATGACAGGTCTGGATCCTTGTTTACATTGGAGAATTTTATAGGGATTTGAGAGAATTTCTTTTTCTTGTTTCCCCTTTAATCTTACTTGGGGTATTCTCGTTTTTTTGGGAAGAAGGGGTGTCTTGTTTACAGAAATGTTTCTTGTATCCTACCCTAGTGTCCCTTATTCCAAAACTCAACTGTGACACCTATATGAACCTATGGCACCTTAGAGACTAACCAATTTATTTGAGCACAAGCATTCGTGAGCTACAACTCACTTCATCTGATGCATGAAAGTGGAAAATGCAGTGAGGATGTTTTTATACACACAGACCATGAAAAAATGGGTGTTTATCACTTCAAAAAGGTTTTCTCCCCCCACCCCACTCTCCTGCTGGTAATAGCTTATCTAAAGTGATCACTCTCCTTACAATGTGTATAATAATCAAGATGGGCCATTTCCAGCACAAATCCAGGTTTTCTCTCCCCCCACCCCACTCTCCTGCTGGTAATAGCTTATCTAAAGTGATCACTCTCCTTACAATGTGTATGATAATCAAGGTGGGCCATTTCCAGCACAAATCCAGGGTTTAACAAGAACGTCTGAGGAACAAGGGCGGGGGGAAGGGTAGGAAAAAACAAGGGGAAATAGGTTCTCTTACATAATAATTTAGCCTCTCCCAGTCTCTATTCAAGCCTAAGTTAATTGTATCCAATTTGCAAATGAATTCCAATTCAGCAGTCTCTCACAGGACTCTGATTTTGAAGTTTTTCTGTTGTAATATCGCAACTTTCATGTCTGTAATCGTGTGACCAGAGAGACTGAAGTGTTCTCCGACTTGTTTATGAATGTTATAATTCTTGACGTCTGATTTGTGTCCATTTATTCTTTTACGTAGAGACTGTCTAGTCTGACCAATGTACATGGCAGAGGGGCATTGCTTGCACATGGTGGCATATATCACATTGGCAGATGTGCAGGTGAACGAGCCTCTGGTAGTGTGGCTGATGTGATTAGGCCCTGTGATGGTGTCCCCTGAATAGATATGTGGGCACAATTGGCAACGGGCTTTGTTGCAAGGAGAGGTTCCTGGGTTAGTGGTTCTGTTGTGTGGTATGTGGTTGCTGGTGAGTATTTGCTTCAGGTTGGGGGGCTGTCTGTAGGCAAGGTCTGGCCTGTCTCCCAAGATTTGTGAGAGTGATGGGTCATCCTTCAGGATAGGTTGTAGATCCTTGATAATGCATTGGAGAGGTTTTAGTTGGGGGCTGAAGGTGACGGCTAGTGGCGTTCTGTTATTTTCTTTGTTGGGCCTGTCCTGTAGTAGGTGACTTCTGGGTACTGTTCTGGCTCTTTCAATCTGTTTCTTCACTTCAGCAGGTGGGTACTGTAGTTGTAAGAATGCTTGATAGAGATCTTGTAGGTGTTTGTCTCTCTCTGAGGGGTTGGAGCAAATGAGGTTGTATCGTAGAGCTTGGCTGTAGACAATGGACTGTGTGTGGTGTGGTCTGGGTGAAAACTGGAGGCATGTAGGTAGGAATAGCGGTCAGTAGGCTTCCGGTAGAGGGTGGTGTTTATGAGACCATCGCTTATTAGCACTGTAGTGTCCTGGAAGTGGATCTCTTGTGTGGACTGGTCCAGGCTAAGGTTGATGGTGGGATGGAAATTGTTGAAATCATGGTAGAGTTCTTCAAGGGTTTCTTTTCCATGGGTCCAGATGATGAAGATCTCATCAATATGGCGCAAGTAGAGCAGGGGTATTAGGGGATGAGAGCTGAGGAAGCGTTGTTTTAAGTCAGCCATAAAAATGTTGGCATACTGTGGGGCCATGCGGGTACCCATAGCAGTGCCGCTGATTTGAAGGTATACATTGTCTCCAAATGTGAAACAGTTATGGGTGAGGACAAAGTCACAAAGTTCAGCCACCAGGTTTGCCGTGACATTATCGGGGATAGTGTTCCTGATGGCTTGTAGTCCATCTTTGCGTGGAATGTTGGTGTAGAGGGCTTCTACATCCATAGTGGCCAGGATGGTATTTTCAGGAAGATCACCGATGGATTGTAGTTTCCTTAGGAAGTCAGTGGTGTCTCAAAGATAGCTGGGAGTGCTGGTAGCGTAGGGCCTGAGGAGGGAGTCTACATAGCCAGACAATCCTCTGTCAGGGTGCCAATGCCTGAGATGATGGGGCGTCCAGGATTTCCAGGTTTATGGATCTTGGGTAGTAGATAGAATATCCCAGGTCGGGGTTCCAGGGGTGTGTCTGTGCAGATTTGATCTTGTGCTTTTTCAGGGAGTTTCTTGAGCAAATGCTGTAGTTTCTTTTGGTAACCCTCAGTGGGATCAGAGGGTAATGGCTTGTAGAAAGTGGTGTTGGAGAGCTGCCGAGCAGCCTCTTGTTGATATTCCGACTTATTCATGATGACAACAGCACCTCCTTTGTCAGCCTTTTTGATTATGATGTCAGAATTGTTTCTGAGGCTGTCGATGGCATTGTGTTCTGCACGGCTGAGGTTGTGGGGCAAGTGATGCTGCTTTTCCACAATTTCAGCCCGTGCACGTCGGCGGAAGCACTTTATGTAGAAGTCCAGTCTGCTGTCTCGGCCTTCAGGAGGAGTCCACCTAGAATCCCTCTTTTTGTAGTGTTGGTAGGAAGGTCTCTGTGGATTAGTATGTTGTTCAGAGGTATGTTGGAAATATTCCGTTAGTCGGAGACGTCAAAAATAGGATTCTAGGTCATCACAGAACTGTATCATGTTCGTGGGGGTGGAGGGGCAGAAGGAGAGGCCCTGAGATAGGACAGCTGCTTCTGCCGGGCTAAGAGTATAGTTGGGTAGATTAACAATATTGCTGGGTGGGTTGAGGGAACCATTGCTGTGGCCCCTTGTGGCATGTAGTAGTTTAGAAAGTTTAGTGTCCATTTTCTTTTGTAGAGAAGCAAAGTGTGTGTGGTAAATGGCTTGTCTAGTTTTAGTAAAGTCCAGCCACGAGGAAGTTTGTGTGGAAAGTTGGTTTTTTATGAGAGTATCCAGTTTTGAGAGCTCATTCTTAATCTTTCCCTGTTTGCTGTAGAGGATATTGATCAGGTGGTTCCGCAGTTTCTTTGAGAGCGTGTGGCACAAGCTGTCAGCATAATCTGTGTGGTATGTAGATTGTAATGGATTTTTTACCTTCAGTCCTTTTGGTACGATGTCCATCTGTTTGCATTTGGAGAGGAAGATGATGTCTGCCTGTATCTGTCCAAGTTTTTTCATGCAGTTGATGGATTTCCACTCCATACGGCTAAATGCAGTGCCTTGCATAATGACAGGTTTCAGAGTAGCAGCCGTGTTAGTCTGTATTCGCAAAAAGAAAAGGAGTACTTGTGGCACCTTAGAGACTAACCAATTTATTTGAGCAATTTGCAAATTGGATACAATTAACTTAGGCTTGAATAGAGACTGGGAGTGGCTAAGTCATTATGCAAGGTAACCTATTTCCCCTTGTTTTTTCCTACCCCCTCCCCCCGGCCCCCATTCCTCAGACGTTCTTGTTAAACCATGGATTTGTGCTGGAAATGGCCCACCTTGATTATCATACACATTGTAAGAAGAGTGATCACTTTAGATAAGCTATTACCAGCAGGAGAGTGGGGTGGGGGGGAAAATCCTTTTGAAGTGATAAACACCCATTTTTTCGTGGTCTGTGTGTATAAAAACATCCTCACTGCATTTTCCACTTTCATGCATCAGATGAAGTGAGCTGTAGCTCACGAAAGCTTATGCTCAAATAAATTGGTTAGTCTCTAAGGTGCCACAAGTACTGCTTTTCTTTTTGCGAATACAGATTAACACGGCTGCTACTCTGAAACCTATATGAACCTGAAAAGGTTCAGAAAAGGGCAACAAAAATTATTAGGGGTATGGAGCATCTACCATATGAGGAGAAATTAATAAGACTGGGACTTTTCAGCTTGGAAAAAAGATGACTAAGGGGGGATATGATAGAGGTCTATAAAGTCATGAGTGGTGTGAAGAAAGTAAATAAGAAAGTGTTATTTACTCCTTCTCATAACACAAGAACTGGGGTCACCAAATGAAATTAATAGGCAGCAGGTTTAAAACATACAAAAGGAAGTATTTTTTTACACAATGCACAGTCAACCTGTAGAACTCCTCGCCAGAGAATGTTGTGAAGGCCAAGACTATGACAAGGGTTCAAAAAAGAACTAGATAAATTCATGGAGGATAGGTCCATCAATGGCTATTAGCCAGGATAGGCAGGGATGGTGTCCCTAGCCTCTGTCTGCCAGAAGCTGGGAATGGGCAACAGGGGATGGATCACTTGATGAGTACCTGTTCTATTCATTCCCTCTGGGGCACCTGGCATTGGCCACTGTTAGAAGATAGGATTCTGGGCTAGATGGACCTTTGGTCTGACCCAGTATGGCAGTCTTATGTTGTCATGTTCTTATATCTTTCATTACCTGCCATTTTGTGAGGGCTGACCAACTCTTAAGTTTGATATGGAACAGAGAAAAAGTGTGGGATTGTTTCTGGCATCTTGGACTCTCCGGTCCAGTGGGGTGAGGTAGGTAGGTGGACAAAGCAAAAGAAACCTCAGACATAGACCTTTCATTTAACAACCATAATCTATCCTGCTCTCATATCAGAGATCTTATCTTTGGAGTGAAAAGCATCCTGAGGTAGGTGTGCTGCTGGCAGCCAGAAACCAGCTCATGCCAAGGTCCCCATGTCTCAACTGAACACTGACAAATACATAGCTGGAATCAGTCTGGCTCATCTGTGTGTTAGTATTGTTAAAACAGGTAATCTTTTGATGATTATCTGTTCTGTTCATTCCCTCTGAGGCACTTGGCATTGGCCACTGTCGGAAGACAGGATACTGGCTTAGATGGACCTTTTGTCTGACCCAGTATGGCCATTCTTATGTTCTTAGGTATTACAATTATAAGAATGTGTTCAATGTTCAGACTTTATTGAATGGTTTTGAGTTGCATTAATTCCACTTATAACATCTGAATCCCATATTGTAAGGTAATATTTGAGTGGTTGTATTGTGAGCTTCTGTGATTGTGTAAATCACCAGACAGGAGAGAGACATTAACTAGTATGAAGGTCTGATCTTCAACAGAAAGTGTTACACCCTTTCCTAAAGGAAACGTCCATCGATATCAGACAGATAGTTGTGGGATGTGGCATCTGGAATTTCCCTATGCACCATCAACAAGAGGACAAAAGACTATTGTTATTAGTTTGGCTCTTTCCTGTGAAGATGCGTCATGCAAGGGACTCCTCCCAACAGCTGAGCTTGGCAGCTGAAAGCATGTGGGAAGAAGAGAATAACAAGAAGGAACTGATTATCTCTGTTGCTTGGACTCTAAGATGCAAGTTGTTTCTAGGCATAAGCAAAAAAAACCCAGCTGCTTAGTGTAATGCGGTCTACAAACCCCATACTGAGCATGGACAGAGAGGGAAGGAGAGTCTCTCCTGTTTACAAGCCAGCACCTTGATCACACCCCCAGGCAGCTGCCAAAATTGCCAATCATGGAGGCAGACAGCTGCTACCACTGGAGACAACAAGACTTGCTGTAAAGGGGAGAGCAGTGAAGGAAAAGGAGGCAGAAAGGCCTGAGACAGCAAAATGTGACAGCTCTGAACCACGCTGCTTCCAAGAAAACAGCCAGGAGACTGAAAGTCCTAGAATTGAAGGGCTGATAGACTAATTGGAGGTGAGGGTCCAGGAACTCACCTGAGTGAGAACAAGCTAAGGAGGATCAGTGAGGAGAAGCTCAGATCCCTAGAAAGACCACATCAAGAAGCAATGACAATGTGGTACCAGAAGTGGGGTTGCATTTAACCACCTCTGTGGAAAAGGGAAGCCTAAAAAACCCAAAATAAAAACAAAACAAAAACATCTTCCCTCCTTTTTTTCTGTAAATACAAGAGAACTCTGGATATGTATCAGCTCCTACAATGGCTGGCTGACTCACAAGCACAACAACAGAGACAACAAACATATGGCAGCCCATCAGCAACAGGTAATGCATCCCTCATAATTCAGGGAACCACACTGACTTGATGCGCCCAAAGATGATGACAGATAACAGACATGGAATCATTCCTGATAACCTTTGACAGGATAGTCATGGCTTCTCACTGGCCTCCAGCCCAGTGAACAGTTCAGCTCACCCCACTCCTCATCAGGGAAGCTCAGGCAGCATACCAGGGACTTGACGACATAGAAGCCCTGGACTGTGAGCAACTGAAGGCTATATTGGACAGGCTAGGTTATATTGGACAGACAAAAAGACCTACCACCACCGTTTTCATCACAAGCACTATACCCACAAGGCAAAACCACAAGCGATCACCCAAAGGCTTAAGGACTTATGCTGACACTGGTTAAAGCCAGAGTCTCAGACAGGACCCCAGATAGCTGAAGTCACAGTTCTGGAACAGTACGTACAGATTCTTCCGCAGGCTGGCCGAGACTGGGTTTGTAGACACTCACTGGTAAACCTAGCCGAGGCCGCCCACCTCATGGTGGACTGTAAGGCTCAAGTTGTTTGGGGATCCTCTGTGGAGGAAATAAGTGCTGCAGATACATCAGAGAAGGAGATGGGCTGGGGATTCAAGAGGGGTGGGCCCTCTTAGGTAAACTCAAAGAAAACGCAGACAACTAACTGGTCGATGGACAAAACAGGGGCAGGCAAATATCTCAAGGTTCTGACCTCAGTCTGAGTATCACTAGCCTAGCAGAAAGGTTCAGTCAGGCACTCAAGCGGATGCTCAAGAAATATATTGCCCACGATATGCGACACTGGGACCAACTAATCCCAGCCTTAATCTTCACCATCAGAGAAGTGCTTCAAGCCTCAACAGGGTTTTTGCCCTTTGAACTGCTATATGGACGACAACCTAGAGATATACTTGACCTGGTATGGAAAACTTGGGAAAGCCAAGCATCGAGAGCTGAAGACATAGTGCAGTATGTTTTAAAGTTACACAAAAGACTGGAGGCTATCAGGGCATATGCTCGAAAAAATCTCAAGGAAGCACAGGAACAATTCTGACACTATAATGAAGAGGCATGGGTGTGCGTCTTTCAGCCAAGCGACAGAGTCCTATTACTTCTTCCAAGCTCAGAATAAAAATTAATGGCCATGTGGCAAGGCCCTTAAGAGCTGATAAAGAAAGTAGGGACCATGGACTACTCAATCAACTAGGGAAGAAAAAGGAGCAATAAATTTGCCATGTAAGATTACTGAAGCCCTGGAAAGCCAGGAAAAACCTTTTCATCACAGCGTATCCTGAGGAATCAGAAGAAGGACCCCAAGTTAATTAATGCCTAAAGAAAGTTTAGTATCCCTTGGAAAGAACCTAAACCAGAAACAAAAGGAATGGGCAGTCCAACTGGTGGCCACTTTCTCACAGGCATTCGCAGGTGTCCTCAGGAAGACGTTCCTGGCACAACATCACATTAATACAGAACCTAATAAAGTAATAAGGGAAGGGCTCCAACCAATCCCCAACAAGTAGAGGGAGGCCATCAGGAAAAAGATCAGGACCATGTTAGAACTTGGGGTGACAGAAGAATCCCAGAGTAACAGAAGGTATCCTATCGTGATGGTTCCAAACCCAGATGGCTCACTATATTTTTTTATAGATTTCAGAAAAGTGAATGCAATTTCTAAATTTAACACCTACCCCATGCTGCGAGTGGATGAACTCTTAGCTCAACTGGGAGATGCCCAATATATCACCACTTTGGATTTGACAAAAGGGTATTGGCAGATCCCTTTACCACCAGATTCCCAGAAGAAGACAGCTTTTTCTACACTGATCAGCCTATTTCATTTTAAGACCATGCCCTTTGGGTCACACAGGGCAGCAGCCACTTTTCATTGTTTGATGGACCGATTACTTCAACAGCACAGTCAATATGCGGCATACTTGGATGACATAGTTATCTGCAGCAAGGATTGGGACTCCCATCGGGATAAAGTAGCGACCATTCTCACATCACTGAGAGAAGCTAAGTTAATTACAAACCTCCACTAAATGTGTAATAAGAAAGGAAGAAGCCTGTTACCTAGGACACATTGTGGAGGACAAGTCCAGCCCTTGGTGGATAAAGTTCATGCCTTACAAGACGTCCAGGACCAAAAGGCAAGTGTGTGCCTTCCTAGGCTTAGCTGGCTACTACCACTGGTTCATACTCCATTTCGCCACCTTAGCTGTCCCACTAACTGACCTAACTAGGGATGCTGCTCCAAGATGGGTATTGTGGACACCCACCTGTGAAAATGTCTTTTGAAATACTGAAGGCTATATTCTGCAGACACCCAGTGCTGTATGGCCCAAACTTTGAAAAGGAATTTATATTACAAACAAACTCATCAGAGTCTAGGGCAGTCCTTTTTCAAGAGGTAGGTTGAGAAGAACAATGATAGTATGTCAGCCAGAAACTCTTTCCCCATGAGAAAGTATACTCAGTGATAGAAAAAGAGTGCTTGGTTGCCATACAGACAATAGAGAGCCTGTAGTACTATCTGCTAGGAAATGAGTTCACACTAGTTACCTATCATGTCCCCTTGCACTGGCTAAATGTGATGAAAGAGACAAACCTGAGGAGCATGAGATGGTACCTGTTGCCCTTCAGATACAGCACCAGGCAGTAATTTTGCATGGCAACACCGATTTTCTGTCCAGGGAAGTATCTTATGCCAGCCAACGCCAGGCCTCAGCCTTGCAAGGAAGGATATGTAATGAACCCCAGACTGAGCACAGACTGAGGGGGAAGGAGAGTCTCTCCTGCTTACAAGCAAGCAGCTTGATCACACCCCCACGCAGCTGCCAGAATTGTCAGTCATGGAGGCAGGCACCCACAGCTGCAACTAATGGAGAAAATAAGACCTGCTGCAAAGAGGAGAGCACAGAGAAGGAAAGGGAGGCAGAAAGGCATGAGATAGCAAAGGGGCAACAGCCCTGCACCAGGCTACCTCCAAGAAAACAGCTAGGAGACTGCTAGCCCTAGACTTGAAGGACTGAAAGACTTAATTGGAGGTCAGGGTCCAGGAACTGACCTGACTGAGAACAAGCTGGAGTACTGTCATGGAGGTATAAACTGTTCAGGAAGGACAGGCAGGGGAGGAAAAGGTGAAGGAGTTGCACTGTATGTAAGAGAGAGGTATGATTGCTCAGAGCTTCAGTATGAAACTGGAGAAAAGCCTGCTGAGAGTCTTTGGGTTAATTTTAGAAGAGAGAGCGACAAGGGTGATGTCGTGGTGGGCATGTGCTATAGACCACCGGACCAGGAGGATGAGGTAGACGAGGCTTTCTTCGGAGAATTAACTGAAGGTTCAGAACACAGGACCTGGTTCTAATGGGGTCTTCAGTCACCCTGACATCTGCTGGGAGAGCAATACAGCAGTGCACAGACTATCCAGGTTTTTGGAGAGTGTTGGGGACAACTTCCTGGTGCAACTACTGGAGGAACCAACCAGGGGCTGTACTCATCTTGACCTGCTGCTTACAAACAGGGAAGCATTGGTAGGAGAAGTAGAAGTGCGTGGCAACCTGGGCAGCAGTGACCATGAGATGGTTGAGTTCAGGATCCTTACAAAAGGAAGAAAAGAGTAGCAAAATATGGACCCTGGACTTCAGAAAAGCAAACTTTGATTCCCTTAGGGAACTGATGGGCAGGATCCCCTGGGAGGGTCATATGAGGAGGAAAGGAGTACAGGAAAGCTGGCTGTATTTTAAAGAAGCCTTATTGAGGGTGTAGGAAGAAACCATCCCAATGTGCAGAAAGAATAGCAAATATGGCAGGCGACCAGCTTGGCTTAACAGAGAAATCTTCGGTGAGCTTAAACACAAAAAAGAAGCTTACAAGAAATGGAAACTTGGTCAGATGACTAGGGAGGAGTATAAAAATATCTTAATAAGACAGTAATTTAAAGCAAAAACGTCCTTAATTCCTAACCTTTCTGATTTTATCTCTTTCAAGACTGCAAAAAGGCCTTCCAGATTTCTTCTAAGCCAAAATAGTATACAGTCAATGCAAGAAAATACAAATATCACTATGTTAAATATCCTTCTATAGAGATAGGTTGCATACATAAATGTATGAAGGAGCAAAATGTATATATGGCCTGATTGATCTAATCATACCAAACCCTAAGCCTAATGTACTATGTACTGCGTGTGAGTGAAGTTCAGGAGCTGTCTTGGAAAGGACACTCCACAAACAGCTCTCTATATAAAAATGTAAGACTGAATTGATTCTTTTATTCAGCTTTCATTTGCTGCCTGGGACAAATCTTCTAGGCTATCTACTATAAAGAATTTGACCACAGTAAACTTCTTCCAGAGAACTGAGTGTAGATCACTATCAACATTAGCACCATGACCTCAAAGATGAGTCGTGTTGTCATATGTTAGCACAGTTGGGAATAAAACTTTTCTGAACACTGACAAAACTTGCCTTGTTTAACATGATGGAATACTGCATATATAGAACTGTGGCAGCCTGAGTGGTTTTACTGTAATATCCTATAAATATGTTTTTAACTTTTTCAAATTATATAAATATTGATGACAGTAGAGTATAAGACCCAAACTCAGAGACTGTGGCCCAACTGAGCTTTCAAAAAAAAGAAGAGCAGAGTTCCTGCTATACACTGAAGTCTACAGTCTGTATTTGTGTGTGTATGTATATACACACATATAGATATGTAACAGAGTAGGAAACCAAGACACAAAAAGTTAAGTGACTTGCCAAGGTCACAGGGTCCCCAGTGACTCAAAATAGAAAAGATAGGAATAGTACCCAGAACTTCAGATGCACAAGTCTAACAACTATATAATGCAATAATATTTATAATACAGTCTTTAAAATGCCTCTTTGGCCTAAATGCGCTACAGCATCTGTAACCCTGTGCCAAAATTTCTCTGTTTTATGACAGTAATGTGACCAAGTCTCACACAATGGCTAGCTAGTGAATAATTCCAAAAACTACTGACCAGCCAGAAGGTCAGTTATATGGGGAAAATTCATGTCTTAGCCAACCACAGTATTTTTTACAACTCAGGAATGGTGTGTATATAGGGACAAATTCACTAAGGCATTCCGATACCATAAAGATGGGCAGAGTATTAAAACTTGCACAAACTCACTCAACTAACAGATTGTATAGATAATTTAAACCAGTGGTTCTCAACCTGCAGCCCATGTGACATCCTCAGGGCCATACAGGAAGTATATATATTGTGTGGATGTGACCCACATAATACATAGAGAGTTGCATATGCAGCCCACAATGGTAAATAGGTTGAGAACCACGGGTTTAAACGTTTCAACATTCTATTAAAAAATACGTCTGCAGGTATCCAATACTTCAAATTCTTATAGAAAGTAATTTATGGCATGTGGAGATGAAACTGTTCACAGTTTATGTCTTTATCTATTTTAAATTACTGTCAGGGAGAGGGATCAAAAAGTTCACCACAAATGATTAGCCATATTGTGCAGATATCAATTAAAACATTTCACATTTTAAATCAAAGCCACTTCTAATTACAAGTGCAAAAAAAGCCATATGATATCAGTGAATTTGTCTGCCAAGTTCCAACATAAAGCACATGTTATTTCTCCTTTCTATAGCAACCCCTTTCCACCCTGTAAGGATCTTTTCCCTCACTGTCAATCTTGTAAATTTGAGATTGTGAATTATTTGATAGGAGAATGGTTTCCTTACACATAAGGTAGTAGAACATAAATATATATTCCTTGGACAACTTTTGTAATTTAAATATGAAGTATTGTACAGGAAATGGGGAAAAAACATTTTCTCATGGGAAAGATTATTATGCAGATATATTTGAGTCTTAAGCAATAAAAGGAATTTGCATAATCCAAGAGACTCAGACATTCCTCATTTCAGACCTAAAACTGGTGATATTGTTCAGTTTATGCTACACTGCAGGGGGGAAAAAGATTATTTAGTTAGTTAATTTCAGTTATGGACTCATCTTAATAGATGTGACATCTTTGATGGACACACAAGTATTTCTAATGGCTACAACTTGCACTATAGCAATGTCAATTTAAACGGTAAAAATGAACAACAAAAAACATTTTCTAAGAATAATTAAATTTATTTGTATGGATGTTATGTGAAATTATTAGTATTTTTATAATACAACTTGCTTGAGGTATTTTTACAGTCAGTTATTAGACATTTCTAATTACAATTTGTTTCAGAATGCTTCTGAAGTCATAGGGCTTATAAAACACAAGTAGCTTGTTGAAGTCATTGGTTCATGTTAAAGCATGAAGCCACCAAGTGGACTGCTTAATTTTGGATCCTCTATCAACTTGTATTTTTAGTACACTAGTCTAAAAATTGTTATATTTGAGCCAATATCCACAATCCTGTGCATTTCACAGACCCTACTCTACATTTATTAGCTAAACTACCACTGGTGTTACTTAACTGCCCAGATTTAAACAAAAACTTGGGCTCCAAAACTTTGCCCTTTTAATTTGGTGTCAGTCCATTTCCAAGCATTTATGACACTGTCCTGGCCTGTCTTAAAATTATAACAATCTTTTTTTATGGCCATTCTTTTCACCATGTGGATATTTAACTGAACTGCCTCCTTTATTTTTTGTATAACTGCCAATATCCTTTGTTTTATAACCAAATACCACTTTTGTTCAAACTGTTGAAAAGTTTCATGAATCCAGTTTTTCATTCCTTTTTTCATTAAGCATATAAAAACAGATTTCTGCCAATAGGGCTCACGGCAGAGGGCTTCCAACTTCCACATTAGTGATGGTTTTCTTTTCTGCTGGGCTGCTGCACAGAAGATTAAAATTTCTGCAGCAAATCCCACAGCATCACAGAGTGTGATTAGATTCCTTTGGATGGTTTTCATGTGCAAGTTCAGCTCTAGCTAAGCATTAGTAAACTGGGTCCATTGCTAATTTATCTTAAATCTCTATGCTGATATCTGGATATGCATGAATATCAGATTCCCGTCATTTCTTCTTTATTTTGCTTCCTAGTACTTAAATGAACCTTGGCCAGCTTGGATGGAGGGATGGTTCCAAATCACTTATCAAGAGCTTGTTTCATCCTTTGTTCTGGTGCTAAATTCATTTTCAACACCATCAGAGTTGATCCACCCATCTGGTAAACAAAAATCTGTGCATCTCCCCACAGGTTAATTTAGGACAGCATTTCTCAAACTGGAGTCTACAGATCCTTAGGGGTCCGCAAGGGCACTCTAGGGTGTCCCCAGGCCCCACTGATCAACTCCTCCCGCTCCTTCCCTCAATTCCTCCCACACTCCCAGCACCTCCTGTACGCCAGGGAACAGCTGTTAAGCGGCATGCAGGAGGTGCTGGGAGGGGGGAGGAGGAGGAGGAGGAGTGGGGACAGGGTGCACTTGGGGGAGGGGACATAATTATGTTCAGGGCCACCGGCCCCGCTGATCAACTCCTCTCCCTCCCTCCCAGTGCTTCCTGCATGCTGCAGAACAACTGTTCAGTGGCATGCAGGAGGTGCTAGGAGGGCAGGAGAGGAGCGGGGTGGGGCGTGCTCGGGGGGCAGAAAGAGGCAGGGAAGAGAAGGTGCAGAGATGGAGCAGGGGTTGGGGTAGGGCCCTGAGGGAAAGGGTAAAGTGGAGGCGAAGCGAGGGTTTGGGGGTCCATGAAAAAATGTAAATCAAAATGGGGGTTCTCGGGTTGCTAAAGTTTAAGAACCACTGATTTAGGATATGATGTGAAAACGAGGCAAATAAGCCTATCAGGAAGTAGAGTATCCTATCCCTTTGTAGTAGAGTAGTCTTATTTCTCCCATCTATCCAACAACCACCTTCAGGCACAAGTGTTAACATTAGGACCAGAGTGTCTTAAAAGGACTGGCTGCCATGCTCTCTTTTCTACCACACATAGGAAATTAGCAGCAGCTGTAAATCCACTGGAGAACAGTCCAAGCCATTGTCAGCACTCATCTCAGAGGCCCACAAATTGCCCGGGGGCCCCTATTTTAATCTGCCACTGGCCTGGACTAGCAGCTAGGAACCCCTGGCACCAACCTACCTCCACCTCCGGGAACCCCCTCTAGTCCAGTCCTGAAGGCAGCACAGAAGTGAGGGTGGCAATCTTGGGACTCCCTCCCCACAACAACTTTGCGACCCCTCCCCACCTCCAATCCTATTTTGAGTCAGGACCCCCATGGTTAGAACACCATGAAATTTCAGATGTAGGAAATCGTGAAATTGACCAATTTGAAAACCCTCCGTGAAATTGACCAGAATGGACCGTGAATTTGGTAGGGCCCTACCTAGACTATAGGAGTGTTAAGGGGCCACCTCCAGGGACACCTCCTGGAGGCCAACATAAGCAAGTGCAAGATGGTTTTATTTTGTCAGCATAGCAGGGGAGTTACACTGGCAGGCGGACCATGGTTGTGTGTACACCTCCACTGTTTTGTCGACAAAAGCTGACTTAAAGACTGTTAGTCTTTAAGGTGCCACCGGACTCCTTGTTGTTTTTGTGGATACAGACTAACACGGCTACCCCCTGATACTAATCTAATTTAAGTGCAACATGTGGTATCACAAACATTATTTCCCTCTTTTTTTGTCCTGTTGGTTATTATTATGTGAGAATACAGAACTCTTGGGCTATGATTTTTTTCCCTCTCTCAGATACTGGAGACTCACCAGGAAGCATACATTATTAAGTAAAAGCATTAGTCTTTTATAAGGCGATTCTGTAATGTTTTGCTTTGTCCTCAAATAAATAGGAAACCAGAAATTACCAGTAATTTCACTGGGAAAGCAAAGGAAAGTAATTGTGAGAAATATCACACACGGTGCTCT
The DNA here is from genome assembly GCF_965140285.1 of Lepidochelys kempii. Classification (NCBI taxonomy): domain Eukaryota; kingdom Metazoa; phylum Chordata; order Testudines; family Cheloniidae; genus Lepidochelys; species Lepidochelys kempii. The sequence continues at coordinate 99,273,034 of NC_136387.1, read as the reverse complement.
GAATAATTATAGCACACAACTGACTGAGGGTTTTAAATTAAGGGTACTTATCTTAATTGAACATCTAAAATGTTTTATTTATACAAAGAAAAGGTGTAAAAAAATTAACCGAAGCACTAACAATACCACACTTGGTTGTGGAAGATACTCATCTGTGAGTGCCATCTTTTCTTTTGTCAGTATAGTGGATACTGTTTTAAAGCCAGTAGTTTTGTCTAAGCCCATTAAAGTTTATATAGACTTTTTCTCTGAAAAGCTCTTTACACTCAGACTCCACAACAGAGCTGTTGTGGTTTTGATTCCTAGTGCAGCCTTAGTTTCTATCTTATCCAACTGCATTAAAATTCTAAACACAATGGCATGATGGTTCCTCCTTCAGATGAGGAAAATGCAGGAACCTCTTCTCCCACATTGGCTTGATCAATATCATATGATCAGTGAAGATAACTTTAAAGCAACTAGCAATTGTCAATGAATTGTATAACAAGGATATATATATATATATATATATTTCTTTTAAGAAAACTGTTAAATCTGTTTAGAAAGGATTATTTGTTTTAGAGGTTTTTCAAATAACCAGCTAAGCTCTTAAATGTTCAAAACCAACTTAATGCCATATTACAGTCACAACAAATCTAGGAATATTAATTTTAATTTTAAGCAATGGAAACAGTATGAAGTTACATGTCTCTTCAGATGTTAAGTACAGCAAGAATTGTGATTTGCTTCCAAATTCAGAAAAATAAAAAATGCTAGGTTTTTCAAATCTTCTCTGCTAAGACCCTTCTCCAATTTTTTCTTTGATCCAACATCTCAGTAAGTGAAAACACATATACTGATTGGAATGCACTGGGCGTTTCTCTAATTTGGTATTATGTTGGACTTTTTTTTAAAACACAAACATGAATTGAGATCAAAATAAAAGAAAGGCGGCAAAATTAATATTGGAAATCAAAGAAAAATAACAAAGGTTACATTTTGGCCCTTAAGTAATATTATCATATAGGCAAAATATAGTTTAAACTGAGGTATTCTTCATTCAGTTAGAAGAAGGTATAATTCTCATTTTCTCAGATCCTGAAAGGAATACCAAAATCTCTCTTCCCGCATTATTTTATTCTGAAGTAAGGGCTAGCTATGCACCTGTTTCACAGTTTTCTCTTCTGGGAGAGTCAAACACTGTGGAGTTTTTTAAAAATCCATTCCCCCAAAGAGGGTGATTATTGGAAATCTAAAAGTGTCTCATGGCCACAACATTGCCACTAACTCGGTTTTCCTTAACATAAAAAACAGAGGTTTTGTTATCTACTTCTTATAAAGCCCAGTGTAAAGGTGACATTTGACCAAAAAGGTGATGAGCCTTCTGAGATTAGCCAATGGATTTTAAGTGTGCACTTATTATATAGTATTTTAACATTTTACCTCCTATATTTCTGCTTATGAAGAGCTTACAGTAATGTGTACTTACTTGCAATTTGTGTGTAAATACTATGAAAAATTTCACAATGTGCCTGTTCCATGAAAATTATAATGATTCTTTATTATGCTTTGAAGGTTACTAGACACAATATAGGGAATCTCTTCAATATTTATTTGGATGAAGGGATGGAAAGATAAAGAAGGGAACAGGAAACTCTGAAATAGAGATGGAAATAGCAGAAACTTTTCTGTTTCAAGTACAAATATAGTAAAACATTTTTCAAAAGCTGGATGTGTAAATTAGGAGAACACTAAGGAAAAAATTTATATTATATGATGGCATTTTTGTAGTTGGTGACCCAAAATTTCATTAACCTTGACACAATTACAGAGGTGATATTGACAGTCAGACATTCCATTGCCATTAGTAAAACCTTTCAGACAAAATACTATATTTACTTAGACCTTTAAATACTTGGTGCTTTAAAAAGGGCCAGTTTTACAAAGCTGAAAACAATTATAAGCCAAATCAGCTGGGAGGAAGAATGTAAACAGTAAATGTGAAAGATAATGTGTGGAGGTTACCAGTGGAGTTCCTCAAGGATCAGTTTTGGGACCAATCTTATTTAATCTTTTTCTTACTGACCTGGGCACAAAAAGTGGGAGTGTGCTAATAAAGTTTGCGGATGATACAAAGCTGGGAGGTATTGCTAATTTAGAGAAGGACAGGGATACCCTACAGGAGGATCTGGATGACCTTGTAAACTGGAGTAATAGGAATAGGATGAAATTTAATAGTGAGAAGTGTAAGGTCATGCATTTAGGGATTAATAACAAGACTTTTAGTTATAAGCTAGGGACGCATCAACTAGAAGTAACGGAGGAGGAAAAGGACCTTGGAGTATTGGTTGATCATAGGATGACTATGAGCTGCCAATGTGATATGGCTGTGAAAAAAGCTAATGTCGTCTTGGGATGCATCAGGAGAGGTATTTCCAGTAGGGATAAGGAGGTTTTAGTACCGTTATATAAGGCACTGGTGAGACCTCACCTGGAATACTGTGTGCAGTTCTGGTCTCCCATGTTTAAGAAGGATGAATTCAAACTGGAACAGGTACAGAGAAGGGCTACTAGGATGATCCGAGGAATGGAAAACTTGTCTTATGAAAGGAGACTCAGGGAGCTTGGCTTGTTTAGCCTAACTAAAAGAAGGTTGAGGGGAGATATGATTGCTCTCTATAAATATATCAGAGGGATAAATACCAGAGAGGGAGAGGAATTATTTAAACTCAGTACCAATGTGGACACAAGAACAAATGGATATAAACTGGCCACTAGGAAATTTAGATTAGAAATTAGACGAAGGTTTCTAACCATCAGAGGAGTGAAGTTTTGGAATAGCCTTCCGAGGGAAGTAGTGGGGGCAAAAGATCTATCTTGCTTTAAGATTAAACTCGATAAGTTTATGGAGGAGATGGTATGATGGGATAACATGGTTTTGGTAATTAAATATTCATGGTAAATAGGCCCAATGGACTGTGATGGGTTTTTAGATGGGGTAAGATCCAAGTTACCCGGGAAAGAATTTTCTGTAGTATCTGGCTGATGAATCTTGCCCATATGCTCAGGGTTTAGCTGATTGCCATATTTGGGGTCGGGAAGGAATTTTCCTCCAGGGCAGATTGGAAGGCCCTGGAGGTTTTTCGCCTTCCTCTGTAGCATGGGGCACGGGTCACTTGCTGGAGGATTCTCTGCTCCTTGAGGTCTTCAAACTACAATTTGAGGACTTCAATAGCACAGATATAGGTGTGAGGTCTTTTTTAGGAGTGGTGGGTGAAATTCTGTGGCCTGCATTGTGCAGGAGGTCAGACTAGATGATCATAATGGTCCCTTCTGACCTAAATATCTATGAGTCTATAATTTGAAATTGTTTAAGAACACTTTACTAGATGCCCCAAAACCAGCAACTGAGAAAGAAGGCTGTATTGGTTAAAAACAACAACCTGATTTAGAGGGGAAGTGAAGGCAGCTATAAAAACATATAACAAACGCAAGAAATTGAAAGTTGAGAGTAATGAATATAAATCAGAAGCTAAAAATGTAGAAAACTGATCTGGGAAACAAAGGGACACTAGGAGAAATATATGGCCAGCACAGTTAAGAATAATATGGAGTTTTTAAAGTATATTAGGAACAAAATAATCTTAACAATGATATTGGTCCATTACTAGATGGATGGGAGAATTATCAAAAATAATGCCGAAATGTCTGAAGCAATCAATAAATATTTCTGTTTTGCTTATGGGGAAAACAGGTGATTCATATCACATGATAATGATAACTTTCTTTCCATTCCACTAGTATCTCAGAGGATGTTAAACACCAGCTACTAAAGTGAGACATTTTTAAATCAGCAGGTCCAAACAACTTGCATACAAGAGTTTAAAAAGAGTTGACTGAGGAGCCTGCTGGACCATTAACATTGATTTTCAATAAGTCTTGGAACACAGGGGAAGTTCCAGAAGACTGGAAGAAAGTTAATGTTGTGCCAATATTTAAAAAGATTAAACAGGATGGCAGGGTAATTATAGAATTGTCAGCCTGACATTGATCCTGGGCAAGATAATGGAGCAGCTGAAACGGGACTCGATTAATAAAGAATGGTAATAAAATTGATACCAATCAACATGGGTTTACATGAAATAGATCCTGTCAAACTAACTTGATATCTTTCTTTGCTGTGATTCCAAACTTGGTTGATACAGGTAATAGTGTTGATGTAATACACTTAGACTTAGTATCGCACAACATTTTGATTAAAAAATTAGAAAGATATAAAGTTAACATGACACACATTAAATGGATTAAAAGACAGCTAATCGACAGATCTCAAGATGTAATTGTAAATGGAGAATCATCATTGAGGAGGTGTGTTTCTAGTGCGTCCCCTAGGGATCTGTCCTTCCCCTATGTTATTTAACATTTTTGTCAATAACCTGGAAGACAACAAAATCCTCACTGAGAAAGTCTGCTGATGACACAAAAATTGTGGAAGAGAAATAAAGAAAAGCATAGGTCACTGATACAGAGCAATCTGGATCACTTGGTAAGGTGGGTGCAAGCAAACAATATGCTTTTTAATATGGCTACATGTAAATGTATACATCCAGGAGCTCCAGTTCTGACATCCACAATTCAAGCAGGATGCTGAAAAACTGCAGAGGGTTCTGAGAAGAGCCACAATAATGTTTAGCGAATTAGAACATATGCCTTATAGAGACTGAGCTCCTTGAGTATATATATTTAGCTTAACAAAGAGAAGGTTAAGGGGTGACTTGATCACAGTCTATAAGGACTTTATATCTGGGGAACAAATACTTGAAAATGAACTCTCCAAACTAGCAAAGAAAGATTTAACATAATCCAATGGCTGGAAGTAGAAACTTGACAAATTCAGACTAGAAATAAGGCATATTTTTTTTAACAATGAAGATAATTAATCATTGAAACAATTTACCAAGGGTTGTGGTGATTCTCCATCACTGGTAATTTTAAAATCAAAATTGGATGGTTTTCTAAATGATCTGCTCTAGGAATTATTTTAGGGAAGTTCTATGGTCTGTGTTATACAGGAGGTCAGACTAGATAATCACAATGGTCCTTTCTGACCTTGGAATCTACAAATACAACTCTAGCATAAGCAGAGGCAATTCCCACCAATATCAACAGAGGTAGAAACGTCTTTTGGTAGGACTGAGTTGGCTCATCAGTTTGTCCTATGAGTCACTGTAGGTTTTTTATAAACTGAAAGCAATGCAAAGAAAATGTTTCTGTATATTTAACAATACTGGAGAATAGGATCAAGCTTTGCTGTAAAAAATAGTATCTCGTCTCATTTCCACATGATCTTATTCAACAGCAATTTAGAAAAACAATGTCTATGATTAGGTGTGAGTTGTGTATGCCAAATAGTTGATGTGTTTCAGAGTTTGTAACAGTTACTGTCAGATTTTTTTCCCTAATAAATGCGGATATTGACAGTAATTTTAAAAAGATGCAGGCACTGTTCTTTTACAGGTAAATGTTCAGCGCTTAGACATTGAGCTATTTACTATGTAAAGGCTATGTATGCTATTGCTTTGTAAAACACACAGCACACTCTTTGATACTTTATAAATGAATAAACAACAAATAGTAATCATAATACAAGAGCAATTTCTGCACATGGGGAAACGTTTATCACACAAAAGAACTTCATCTCCAAAGTATAACAAACTATGGACAGATCTTGGCTCTGGTACAGCTGCTTTTTGCCGCTCTTGTTTTTCATACCTGTACATTATGTATGGACGTGTCTGTTTTGTACCTAAACATATTAATAAAGAGCAATTGCTGTCTATATAGGGGCTTCAGGACTGGTCCTTAAATCCCTAAAAGAATTTAGAAAACTAGATCATGTTCTCTTTAGGAGACTTTTTTGCTGACTACTTACTGTAGTCTTTTACAACAGTTCTTTTATTGTTTCTTAGATTCAAAGGACACAAGGGACCATTGTGATCATCTGGTCTGACCTGTATAACACAGGCCATAGAACATCCACAAAATAACTCCCACAACATATCTTTTAGAAAACCATCCAATCTTGATTTAAAGAATCCACCACAGCCTTTGGTACAGTGTTCCAGTAGTTCATTACTCTCACTGTTATATCGGTTCTTGTGACAAACTCTACGATTAGATACCCAGGTCCAGCTTTGGAATAGGAGCTGGTACCAATTTTCCCATGTTCTTCCTCACTTTATGACTAGCAGTCAAAACAAAGATTAGAAAATTCACTACTGTCATAAACGCAACTTCTCTTTGTTAAGGAAATGTCTTTTAGCCCTGGTCAAATAATCCTCTCCATGGGTTCCCAGCTGCAAAGGTTGTGATTCTGTTTGAACCACAGAACCAGTCTGGTGGCTAAGAGTCTGGAGCATTGTTGTCATTCACTGGGAATCTGATTCTCCAAAGATTCAAACAACTGGAAGGTTAAGAATCATATTATTTATCCTATCCCTATAATACCAGGAGCAGGAGACATGGCAAGAAGAGGTTGACTTCCAGACAGGATTCCATTGGGAGGTATTTAGCATCTGACACCTCTGGTGGTACAAAGGGCCTGTTCCTTGAATAAAAGGCCAGTGGTGTACAAACGACCCAAGACTTCAGCTGAAGTTTATCACTGTCATGTCATTTTTCAGTAGAACTGTACAAACCCCTTCAATTCTCTTTTTCATCTTCTCATTTCTTCTACTAATTCTCTTCCATCATGATAAGAAAGAGGGGTTGGGTGAAAGTTTTCCATCCCCTTACTCCAATGAGTGTTGGTCAACAGGAAAAGGAGGAATAGTGGCTGGATCATTTCCAAGAGCTGGCCAGTGGAGAGCTCTGATCTTCACTCTGCTGTATCTGCTTATTATCAAGCACAGAAGTCACAGCACTGATTCACATAGTCAGGCAACACCAGAACTCATGTCCCATTTAAATTTCTGCAAAATGGAAGCCTCCTTTGGCCATCGATTTTGTGAGTCCCAAAAGCCAACTCTGCTAATACATGCCAAAGGCTCATTAGCTTGGAGCTGTGTTAACTTTCCTCCACCCAACTAACTAATCTTTTCCTCCTCCAACTAATGTGTTAAAGGATGAGGTATACAATTGTTACTATTTTTATTTCTGATTTTTGGAAAGGAAAAAAACCCAATACTAAGATATTTTTAAAATAAAGAAACATGATCCTGTGGGTATTTAGCAGACCAAATCCTATCTTGATCCATGCTTTTGAAATGTGTATGAAAGATAATTTAATGCTTTGTATGTAAATGTACCACCATAAAAGATTTTACTTAATCAAATTAGCTTAATTTTGTCCTAAAAAGATGTTAAAGAAGTCTGAGTTTTAAAATTTCTGGTGGCTGTAAAAGTTCTTAAAATATGTACAATGCTACATGTAGGAAAACAAAATTATTATCTCCGGTGTAATTATTCATGAGGAGCTGGAGGATAACCTGAGTGTCATCCAGAGGGACAGGTAAAATTTCAGTCGCAGATGGCTGCACAGTTATAGACATAAAAGACCACAACATTTCAAGGAAGAAGAAAAGCTCAGTGACTGTTGTCACACAACAATGTACAGCTGCCTCGCTAAAATTTATAACAGACCAAATGGCCTCAAAATTGCTCATAAAGTTGGGACATCAGATAAAGCACTGATTTTAAGTGGTGTAATTTTGATGTGGGGGCGGGAAAAGAAACAAACTCCTCTAAGCCTGACATCCTCACCATGTTCACTGACAAAAAGCATTTGGTAGCCAAGCAGTTGTGAGGTATATTAATAGGAATTATGCATCTAATGCCACAGATTTAGTTAACAATAACGTTCACCTCAGTCGGACAGATGAGATTTATTCAGTGTCAGTATGAGCACTCATTATGGCATGAGACCAGACCCAGTCATTTTGATAATAAAAGACTTTGCTCTCAAAAATGTTTAGAAGATAGTACTGATGCTACAAAAATGAAGTGCATGTTATCCTTTCCAAATAGGGTAAGAATACAGTGATTTATTTTACTAATAAAAACTTTTGTTCTAATAAAATTAGTCTACTGAGTTTGCAATACTCAAAATATCATAGCATGTGATATTATCAAGTATACAATAATAAAACCCTACAGTTTTGTCGATATTACAACATAAACCAGGAAATAATTAGTAAGTAGGGTGTTGCTGTGGTTTGTTATTGACAAGATTATTACTGTGTATTTAGTTTATAATTCCGGTTAGGCAGTGTGCATTACAATAGCAACCAAGAGTAATCCGATAATTCAGGAAAAGATGACATTGTATTTTAGGAGTTCACAACTTGGCTGTTTTCATTGACATTAGGATGAAACTTGGGGAAACAATTTATCAGACGACTTTTTTTTTTTTTGTCTAAAATATGGTTTAAGCCACCTTGATACTTTAAATTTTAGAATGGATCATAAAATAGACCAAATGGCTTCAAACACTTTGAAGTATATGTTACTGATATTTATTCAATTATTGCCATCTGGGATAGCCTCCTCATTAGAGATAAGTCTTCTCCCAGGGAACAGCTATAACACTTAGCCCAATCTCACCGACTTGTAGTCCTTGAAGTATTTCTTGCTTCTTCTAGCAATATAAATCTTAAAAACCTTCTTTGTGGCAGCTATGCCACAGTGCAGCAGCCAACCATGCAGTCACCTGCTTTGATTTGCTTCTACTGTCACCACAAGTTAATATAGACTGAGGCTGGAGACAAGCCCAGCAGAAAGCAGAAATAATTGAGTGCTTCTTCCCAAATGAAGTGTGAGAGATGACGGAAAAGCAGCAAAGAATCATCAGCCTAAGGCAACACAACTTCTTGACAAGACAGCTGAACAACCCTGATACAGTCGCAACCCAGAACCTCAGCCTGTAATCACTCTGCAGCCACATGTCAAAAACATTTTGCCACCCTTCTTTAAAACAAGAACAAAAACAAACATACACACAGTGTTTTACAGGTTTCGTATTCTGTAGGTAAGATTTATTTCACCAGGCACATAGTGAGGAAGTGAGATGTCATTGTGGGAGATAATGGATATCATTCAATAGGAAGAAAAAGAACTGCAAAGGAGGAAAAAGAAAAGGAATACTTGTGGCACGTTAGAGACTAACCAATTTATTTGAGCATAAGCTTTCGTGAGATGCATCCGATGAAGTGAGCTGTAGCTCACGAAAGCTTATGCTCAAACAAATTGGTTAGTCTCTAAGGTGCCACAAGTACTCCTTTTCTTTTTGCGAATACAGACTAACACGGCTGTTACTCTGAAACCTGTGAAGGAGGAATGTCTCAGCATGACTTTACTCCTCCTTAACACTGAATTCCTACTTGGCATTGGAGGTTCTGTTGCGAGTATTCTTCTTCTTCTACCAAAAAGAAAAAAAATGTGCACGGGAAAGACAAGTGTAATACTAGAGGGAAAATGGTGAAAATGAAACAAAAGGAATCATTCCCCTACTGGCATCTCTTCCTTATCTAGAACAGTGGTCTACAAACAGTACTGTATGTAACAGAGGGCTTGTCTACACACAGTTGGGTAATGTGCACAACAGGGGTGTGATTTCTAAATTGCACTAATATGTTGCACATTAATTGATCCATGCAGACTAATGCACACTAAAGGTTCCCTAGTGCACTTTAATTTAGTACTCTTTCAAGCAGCTCTGTGTTAAAGCATACTAGGGAACCTCTAGTGAGCACTAGCCGGTTCTAAATGGACCAATAATGTGCAACACCTTAGAAAGCTTTAAAAATAACTCCCCCATAAAGTGCATTACTCCAACATGTAGACAAGCCCTGAGACAGTCTTAGTCATTAGTAGGTGATATAAACTGTAGTTATTCATAAATTCTAAGGCCAGAAGGGACCATTGTATTCATCTAGTCTGACCTCCTATATAGCACAGAGCATAGAACAGGGATCGGCAACCTTTGGCATGCAGCCCACCAGGGTAAGCCCCCTGGCGGGCCGGGCTGGTTTGTTTACCTGCCACATCCGCAGGTTCGGCCAATCAGAGCTCCCACTGGCTGCAGTTTGTCATTCCAGGCCAATGGGGGTTATGGGAAGCGGCGGCCAGCACATCCCTCGGCCCGTGCCGCTTCCTGCAGCCCCCATTGGCCTGGAACGGCGAACCGCGGCAAGTGGGAGCTGTGATCAGCCGAACCTGCAGTCGCAGCAAGTAAACAAACCGGTCCAGCCTGCCAGGGGGCTTACCCTAGCGGGCCGCGTGCCAAAGGTTGCCAATCCCTGGCATAGAACTTCCCAAAATAATTCCCAGAGCATATCTTTTAGACACCATCCAATCCTGATTTAAAAATTGTCAGCAATGGAAAATTCACCACAACCTTAAGTAAATTCTTCCAATAGTTAATTCCTCTCACTGTCAAAAATGTATGCCTAATTTCTAGTCTGAATTTGTCTAACTTCAATTTCCAGCCAACCACTGGATTACGATATACTTTTCTCTGCTACACTGAAGAACTCAATATTAAATACTTGGTGCCCATATAGGTACTTACAGACTAATCCAGTCACCTCTTTACCTTCTATTTGTAAGCTAAATAGATTCAGTTCCTTGAGTCTATCACTACAAGACAGGTTTTCTAATCCTTAATCATTTCGTTGCTTTTCTCTGAGCGCTCTCCAATTTTTCAACATCTTTCTTGAACTGTGGACACCAGAACTGGACACAGCAGCTGCACCACAGCCAAATACAGAGATACATAACCGCTCCACTCCTACTTGAGATTCCCCTGTTTATGTATCACATAAGCCATTTTGGACACAGGAAGGGTTATAAAATGATGTTATGATATTATAGAAGGATGATAAATTTACACTGGTATTTAAAAGAAATATGCAAAACCAACCCTTCATCCAGGGAAACAAAGAAACTTCCTGAAATGAGAAGGTCCAGGAGCCCTTTCATGTGGCTGAGCAACCTGTGCATCTAAGGCCTGCTCTACACCTAAAAATTTTGCCAGCATGGATATGTCAGTTAGGAGCATGAGAAAATCACACTCCTAACTACCATAACTAAGCCAGCAAAGGCCCTACTGTACACATAGTAATACCGTTCCCAGAAAAACAACACAAAATGGCTCTGACCAGTACAGTTATTTTGTTTGGGGAAATGATATAAGCTACACTGGCAAAAGCACTGTTTTGGCAATATAACCTGCATTTCTACTAGAAGGGATTGATGGCATAGCGATACCAGCAAATCTTTTCTAGTGCAAGACAAAGGCTTAAATGCTGGGAAACAGACAAATGTTAGGGTATAAAAGCCAAATTCTGTTCTGAACAGCTCAGGTGTCAAGTCAGAGTAGCTATGTCATCTTCACTGGAGTTACTGTGGTTTGACATTTGTGTTACTGAAAACCGAATCTGGCTTACAGGCCTTTTCATCTTGCTTTATTCAAGTTAACTGCAATTGTGTATTCTTATTGGGAGACAAGTGTTGCTGGACATTTCTGAAGGAAGGAATTTTGTTTCTGGCATCAGAAGAGTCAAAGTTAGGGTTGCTAACTGTCCAGGATTGGCCTGAAGTCTCCAGGAATTAACGATTAATCTTTAATTAAAGATTATGTCGTGATTAAATCTCCAAGAATACGTCCAACCAAAATTGGCAACCCTAGTCAGAGTGGAGATGGAGGTATGATCCTGAACACCCTGACACAGCCATGGGCCTCGGGAGCTCAGCTTCCAAAAGGCACTGAAAATCTTCTAGCTGCACTCAATGTTGATGCTGGAAAAAGCATAAGGACCAAGAAGAGTGTTAGGCTCTGGCCACTTCACATGAAAAATGACCATTCATGAGTTTGGAAGAGCCAAAATGAAATATGTTAAGCAACTAATACTCAGCACTGACACTGGAAGAGTATTTTAACTAGATACATACGAACTAGTTCAGGTAAAACAAGAAACTCATTTTTCACCCATTCCTCATTTTTGGTTTGGATCAGTTTGATTTATCAGTATTTCTCCACTGCTCCATAAAAATCCCTTCTTAGGTGGCTCCCAGCTTGATACTGTAGGAACAAGAAAATCTAAATCACTTAGAAGGTCTGGTACCAGTGGCAAAGCCCAGCAGGTCTGTCAACTTTTCTGATATAAGAGGAAGCAGCTAGAAAATCTATTTCCCAGCAGTATGTGGCTTCCCTGTGCAGTTGTGTCTGAGTGCACAGTGAGCCTCTGATGCTCCATGCTACTCAAATCTCACTTGCTCTGGACTTTGAGTTGAGCTGGGCAAAAAATTTGGAACAAAACTGTTTCAACAAGAAATGCAGATTCAGCAACACCAAAACCTTCTGCAAATTCATGTCAGTTTCTCGGAATTGTTTCAGTTGGGGGAAAATTCTGAAAAAAATGAAACATTTCATTTTGACATTTTTGAATAAAACGTTTTGAGTTTGGGGTTCAAAATGACTTTTCATTTCAAAATTTCCTTTACATTTTATTAAACATTCAAAAACAAATTTAAATGCTCAAAATTGAACCAAAACGTTGCATTTCAGATCAAACAAAATGTTTTGTTTGACCCCAAATTATTTTTTTAACCTTTCCAGTTGTCAAACAGTTTGAAAAATTTAATTTTCAGATTAACCCAAAAGCACAGTTTTTCAGAATTAACAGCAAACTGAAAAATCCGTTATTCCCACAGCTCTGCTTCTGAGGCACATCATGCATTCAGGGATGCAAATAATATAAAGCTTTAGTGTGGTGGAAAATGCAAATATGTTATGGGTGTGAAACAGCAGAGAGGCTGCTGTTAGGTTAAATTCAAATAATCATCCCAATGTCTGTAGGCTCAAAGGAACTTTAGCAGACATCCAACCTGTTAGAAGATTTTGAGGAATCTGAATGGAGTGCAGGAAGATTTGAGATACATGAGGACAGATGTTGTTGCGTATAGGGAATTCCATCATCCTTTGTTCCAGAGAGGCCATGCTAATATTGCTAATTTGGTTTCAGATATTTTTCAAACTCTATGCACTGGCTTATGTATTAAGTTTGACACACAATCCCCATTTGCAGGGAGTGTAAAGACCCCCATATGCATGGACACATATCATCCTACTCAGCCCCACTGAGTGGCTTAAGTGATTGAGAGGGCTTTTCTTCAGGTCTACAAATTTCACCCTGTGTAAATATATAAATTAAGTTAAGAGAACCTTCCTATTTCATACTTTGCTAATCCACACACTTTCCAATCCATACACATAAAAAGTGGTCTCCAACCTGTTCTCAGCAAAGATGTAATTGCAGAGTGCTGGAGTGAGCTCTGCTATTGCTGAAACTTCCTCTCTTTTACAAAATGTGCTATAAAATATTTTCTAATACACTAAGAATTATCATAAATCATTAAAATGAAAATACATGTCTCAAAGAAATGAACAAAGTACATTCTGAAAGGCAGTATCTTAGGGTTTTTTCATTGTGTTTATTCACTTACTTGCTAAATTGCAAAATTTAGTGATCTCTCATAGAAATTCCAGTCATTAGTGCAAATTAGCAATGTTCTTCTGAATAAATGTTTAATAATAAGATGAAAAGTGCTTTAAGGTGAACAAACTGTCAGGTTTTTCTTGTGACAGTTGGATGACATCATATTATTAATACCTAATGTAAGGCAGGAAACGGTTTTCCTTACACTTCGTTTTAGGTACTAATGATGTCATTTTAGCAGAGCGTCAGCTCAGCTACAGTAAAAGTGAAGACCAGCTTTCTTTTTAAAGTTTGACTATTCTAAGTGTTCTAAAATCTGCATAATTACTCCGATTGCCTTGAAATTTTTTGTGCCCCCTCATGCTGGCATACAGGGCTGTCCCTAGGGGAGTGTGGTGCCCAGAATAACACGCCACCTCCAGCCCAGGCTCTACTCCCACTCCACCCCTTCCTGCAAGCCCCCAACCCACCTATTCCTGCCCCTGCTCCGCCCCTCCCCCATCTTCATTCCACCCCTTCCTCCAGGTCCCCACTCCGCCTCTTTCCGGCTTCCGCCCCCTCTCCTGAGTGACGCCGGGAGCTAGCGGAGCGGAGCAGGGCAGGTGGGGGCCAGGTCGCTCACTGCTGCCAGTGCCAGGCCTCCCACCAGTCCCCCAGGCTGCCCTGGACCCCACGTCCCGAAGCACGCAGCCTCCCAAAGCGCAGGACCAGGGCAGTTGCCCCGGTCCGTCCTATGGATGGGATGGCTCTGCTGGCATAGGATTTGATCAGTGATCCAAATTTGCGGGCATTTAAACAAGAGATTCCTGAAATATAGACCCCTGAATAAAACAGTTTTTCATAAAGTTGACATGTTTGGCAATGACCACACTGCTCCGTAAGTGGTGGGGGGCGGGGTGTTGTTTCGCTTGCTGGGGGAAGAGGTATAACGCTTTATGGGTGGGGGGTGAGACAGAGGCTCATTAGTTGCTGCAAAATTATAGTGGGCCAGCATGGTGACGCTTACTCATCCCCCAGGATCCAAAAGGGCTGGGGAGTTGATAACGGGCAAGCCCGGTAGGAGAAACCCCTTTTCTTCAGACCAGGTGGAGCAGCACCCACCCTTCCTCCCCTTGGAGGTGGCAAAATATCAGGTTTGATCAGGCTGCTGTGGGCATCATGCTAGCCGCCACTTTCTAGGGGGCTGGGAAGGAATTTTTCCCTCACCACCAGATTGGCCACAGTGGAGTGGAGCTTTTTTTGCCTTCCCCACAGCGGGTTATGGGGGGGCTTTGTATGGTTAGTAGAGAAGAGAGTTAGGCTATGATGTTGGAACTCATCATGTAAGTTTGGGGCGGATGTATAGTGCACGTACTCCATAGGGAAGGGATACAGAGACCAGATAAACAGCTTGGTAAAAGATTTTAAAAGGAGGTGTTTGTTAAAGGAGTGGAACGGGGAGGGGGTCTGTTCAGGGCTCCTATAACTGACAAGGCAGGGAGCCCCCGTTTCCTTATAATCTACCTTAACCCTTGTTTTTTAGTGATGGGGGGGCAAATGGTAAATCCCAGCAATTGTTGGCTGGGGGACCTGGATAGAAAAGGGGGTGGAGGTGGGCGGCTGGAAGCCTCCACATAGATATTGAAATGATCATGGAGTTACCTACACTAAGAACATAAGAATGGCCTTACTGGCTCAGACCAAAGGTCCATGCAGCCCAGTATCCTCTCTTCCAACAGTGGCCAGTGCCAGGTGGAAATGAACAGAACAGGTAATCATCAAGTGATCCAGCCCCTATTGCTCATTCCCAGCTTCTGGCAAACAGAGGCTAGGGACACCATTCCTGCCCATCCTGGCTAATAGCCATTGATGGACTTATCCTCCATGAATGCATCCAGTTCTTTTTTGAACCCTGTTACGGTCTTGGCCTTCACAACATCCTCTGGCAAGGAGTTCCACAGGTTGACTGTGCGTTGTATGAAGAAAGACTTCCTTTTATTTGTTTTAAACCTGCTGCCTATTAATTGCATTTGGTGACTGCTAGTTCTTGTGTTATGAGCAGTACTAAACAAAACTTCCTTGTCTACTTTCTCTACACCAGTCACAATTTTATAGACCTCTATCATATCTCCCCTTAGCCGTCTCTTGTCCACACTGAAAAGTCCCAGTCTTATTAATCTCTCCTCATATGGAAGCCGTTCCATACCCCTAATCATTTTTGTTGCCCTTTTCTGAACCTTTCCCAATTCCAATATATCTTTTTTGAGTTGTGTGACCACATCTGCACACAGTATTCAAGATGTGGGCGTACCGTGGATTTATATAGAGGCAATATGATATTTTCTGTCCTATTATCTATCCCTTTCTTAATTATTCCCAGCATTCTGTTAGCTTTTTTGTCCGCCACAGCACATTGAGTCAATGTTTTCAGAGAACTATCCACAATGACTCCAAGATCTCTTTCTTGAGTGGTAACACCTAATTTAGACCCCATCATTTTATATGTATAGTTGGGATTATGCTTTCCAATGTGCATTACTTTGCATTTATCAACATTGAATTTCATCTGCCATTTTCTTGCCCAGTCACCCAGTTTTGAGAGATCCTTTTGTAGCTCTTCACAGTCTGCCTGGGTCTTAACTATCTTTAGTAATTTTGTATCATCTGCAAATTTTGCCACCTCACTGTTTACCCCTTTTTCCAGATCATTTATGAATATGTTGAATAGGACTGGTCCCAGAACAGACACCACTATTTACGTCTCTCCATTCTGAAAACTGACATTAATACCTACCCTTTGTTTCCTATCTTTTAACCAGTTACCAATCCATGAGAGAACCTTCCTTCTTATCCTTTGGCAGCTTACTTTGCGTAAGAGCCTTTTGTGAGGGACGCTGTCAAAAGTTTTCTGAAAATCTAATTACACTATATCCATTGGATCCCCTTGGTCCGCATGCTTGTTGACCCCCTCAAAGAATTCTAGTATATTGGTGAGGCATGATTTCTCTTTACTAAAACCATGTTGACTCTCCTTCAACAAATGATATTTATCTATATGTCTGACAATACTGTTCTTTATTATAGTTTCAACCAGTTTGCCAGGTACTGAAGTCAGGCTTACAGGCCTCTAATTGCTGGGATCACCTCTGGAGCCCTTTTTAAAAATTGGCAGCACATTAGCTATCCTCCAGTCATCTGGTACAGAAGCTGATTTAAATGGTAGATTACAGACTACAGTTAGTAGTTCTCAAAAAGAAAAGGAGTACTTGTGGCACCTTAGAAACTAACCAATTTATTTGAGCATAAGCTTTTGTGAGCTACAGCTCACTTCACAGTATGCATCCGCTGAAGTGAGCTGAAGCTCACAAAAGCTTATGCTCAAATAAATTGGTTAGTCTCTAAGGTGCCACAAGTACTCCTTTTCTTTTTGCAAATACAGACTAACACGGCTGTTACTCTGAAACCTGTCAGTTAGTAGTTCTGCAATTTCACATTTGAGTTCCTTCCGCTTGGGTGAATACCATCTGGTCCTGGTGACTTATTGCAGTTTAATTTATCAATTTGTTCCAAAACCTCCTCTAATGATATCTCAATCTGGAACAGTTCCTCAGATCTGTAACCTAAAAAGAATGGCTCTGGTTTGGGAATCTCCTTCACATCCTCAGCCATGAAGACCGATGTAAAGAATTCATTTAGTTTCTCCACAATGATCTTACCGTCCTTGAGTGAAGTGGACTGGCTCTCCCCAGACACAGAGGAAGGGGGTGGCTCCACCCCCTCATGGGCGGAGCCCTACCCACTACCACTACCCCCCTTAAGCAAGAAGCCAGAAAAAGGACTGCTGGTTCCCCTGGAATGGGGGGAGACAACAGAGTTGGTGCACAGCTGGAGGGCTGTGCCTTGAAGAGGACGCCATGGTCTGGGAGCAACGTGGGCCTCCTGAGGACAGAGGAAACAGCAGACCAGACAATGGGTGAGACACTACCTGCAGAGGGCGCTCCAGAGAGGAACAGAGCTAATTTCCACAGCAACAGCAGGAGGCGCCGCAGTGGTGAGCACAACCTGTTACAGTGCTCCTTTAGTACCTCAAAAAGAACAGGAGTACTTGTGGCACCTCAGAGACTAACACATTTATTTGAACATAAGCTTTTGTCGGCTATAGACCACTTTATCGGATACATAGAATGGAACATATGGTAAGAAGATATATATATATATATATACACACACACATACAGAGAATATGAAAAGGTGGAGTAAGAGGCTAATTAATTAAGATGAGCTATTATCGGCAGGAGAAAAACTTTTGTAGTGATAATCAAGATGGCCCATTTAGACAGTTGACAAGAAGGTATGAGGATACTTAACGTGGGAAAATAGATTCAATATGTGTAATGACCCAGCCACTTCCAGTCTCTATTCAAACCCAAGTTAACTGTATCTAGTGTGCATATTAATTCAAGCTCAGCAGTTTCTCGTTGGAGTCTGTTTTTGAAGCTTTTCTGTTGCAAAATTGCCACCTTTAAATCTGTTACTGAGTGGCCAGAGAGGTAGAAGTGTTCTCCTACCAGTTTTTGAATGTTATGATTCCTGATGTCAGATTTGTGTCCATTTATTCTTTTGCATAGAGACTGTCTGGTCTGGCCAATGTACAGAGGGGCATTGCTGGCACATGATGGCATGTATCACATTGGTAGATGTGCAAATGAACGAGCTCCTGTGGCCCCACTGGTTGTTTAGCAGGCTTCCTGCTTCTGATGTACTTAAAAAAAATTTGCTATTACCTTTTGAGTCTTTGGCTAACTGTTCCTCAAATTCTTTTTTGGCCTTCCTAATTGTATTTTTACACTTCATTTGCCAGTGTTTATGCTCCTTTCTATTCTCCTCACTAGGATTTAACTTCCACTTTTTAAACAATCCTTTTTCGCCTCACTGCTTCTTTTACTTTGTTGTTTAACCACGGTGGCTCTTTTCTGGTTCTCTAAGTTTTTTAATAGTATACATTTAAGTTGACCCTCTATGATGGTGTCTTTAAAAAGTTCCCATGCAGCTTGCAGAGATTTCACTTTTGGCACTGTACCCTTTAATTTCTGTTTAACTAAATTCCTCATTTTTGTGTAGTTCCCCTTTCTGAAATTAAATGCTAGTGTTGGGCCACTGTGGTGTTTTTCCTGACACAGGGATATTAAATTTAATTATATTATGGTCACTATTACCAAGCGGTCCAGCTATATTCACCTCTTGGACCAGATCCTGTGCTCCATTTAGGACTAAATCAAGAAATGCCTCTCCTCTGGTGGGTTCCAGGACCAGCTGCTATAAGAAGCAGTCATTTAAGGTGTCAAGAAACTTTTATCTCTGAATCCCGTCCTGAGGTGACATGTACCCAGTCAATATGGGGATAATTGAAATCCCCCATTATTATTATTGAGTTTTTTATTTTAATAGCCTCTCTAATCTCTGAGCATTTCACAGTCACTCTTACCATCCTGGTCAGGTGGTCGCTAATATATTGCTACCGCTATATTCTTATTATTAGAGTATGGAATTTCTATCCATAGAGATTCTATGGTACAGTTTGATTCATTTATGATATACTTTTATCTGCTGGGTAGTGCCAGATATCTAATAATAAAATTTTGGCCTGATTAAAACCATATCTAATGCCTCATGTCCTTCTTTCGGTATAGCCAGACAACAACTTTTTGCACAAAGGTAGAGATTAAACTAGGACTGAGATCATTGCACCAGGGGGCTCAAATGCTTGAGAGTTAATCCAGCAGTGTGGATGCCATCCACTAGCCCTTTAGGGGAAATCAAATTACTACATTATTAGCCAGAGTTTGGTTCTTCAGTTAGGTGCATCGCAAGCAGTTGTAAGGCTCATGAGCCAAATGGATTATACTGTACATGTACAAAGACAGAGGCTGAGGGAGTTGAAAATGAATTCTGATTTACAGGCCCTAAATACTTCAAGGGAGAATGGTCAGGTCATCAAACCTGTGTGCTACCCAGGCATTGTAAATTCAAATCCAAACCTTGTCAGAAATCTGAAATAAAAAAAGGCAGCATCTTGCTAAAATCTGCCTTAGTCAAAGGGTTTATTATTTTGGGGAAATTTAATCTGTGTACAGGAGAATATTTAGAAGGTGCTGAAATAGTTTCCTTTCAAAAATAAAGTTACACATGCAAATGCTCATTGGGAGGGGAAGTTGATTAGTGGTGGAAGAATAGATGGGAATAAAAGGAGTAGGGTAAATGGGGATGGTTTTGAGGAGAAGGCTATTTCCTGCACAAATCCAGGTTTTCTCACATCCCCCCCACTCCCATACACACACAAACTCACTCTCCTGCTGGTAATAGCCCAACTTGATTGTCATGCACATTGTGTAAAGAGTTGTCACTTTGGATGGGCTATCACCAGCAGGAGAGTGAATTTGTGGGGGGGGGTGGAGGGTGAGAAAACCTGGATTTGTGCTGGAAATGGCCCACCTGATGATCACTTTAGATAAGCTATTACCAGCAGGACAGTGGGGTGGGAGGAGGTATTGTTTCATATTCTCTGTGTATATATAAAGCCTGCTGCAGTTTCCACGATATGCATCTGAGGAAGTGAGCTGTAGCTCACGAAAGCTTATGCTCTAATAAATTGGTTAGTCTCTAAGGTGCCACAAGTACTCCTTTTCTTTTTAATATTAAGAAAGTTTTCCTGTTTAAAGGCTGCTTCTTCTATCTAATGTAAAATTTGCATATGTACCCAGATTGTTTTTTAATCTTAAGAGGGTAAAGGTAGGGGTTGTAAGCCAAATTGAAGGTCATTTGCCCAAGAGTTTCTCAAGATACAGCCCTCAGAGAAAATACTGCTTTCTTAAAGTTCACCAATTTTAGCAAATATTTTTGTGCACACCTGGCCTCTGGAATGCTAATGGCTTACTGGGACAAGAAGGGGAGAGTAAACTGGATATGAAGGGGAGCTATATATTTTGGCAAATAGTGGGGGATGTGGGAAGGAGAGAGACACACCAGGCTTCTGTCACATGTTTAAAGTTATTGTAACCACAATGCGATAAGACTGACAAGTTCTTGGGACATAGACCATGTCTGAGATTTCTCTCACCGGTTCTGTTAGCAACCACAAACTCTAAACATTTCAGAGGACAACCATTATCCACATTCCACTATAACAAAGTGTACAGGTGAGGACAGAGGGGACACAGGAATCACACAACAACCTTGCAGGAGAACAGTGGATCAGCACTAAAAAAAAAAAAAAAAGGGGGGGGGGGACACGCTATATTCCCAGCACTGCCACTAGCCCACTGGATGACTTTGGCCAAGTCACGCCACTGCTCTGTGCCTCAGTTTACGCATCTGAAGAAGAGGAATAATGATGCTTCCTTACTTGAGATCTAGTGCTGAAGAGTAGAATGTAAGAACATCCTTAATAATAAGGTATTATTATCATCCTCATTTGTCCCAGGAGCATCTCAACTGCATATCTACATAACTACAACTGCCTAAATGACCACTAACTCCTACCAACCCCATTTCTCTTTCTATTCATGCAACTAAGAAATTAAATGACAAAAAAATTGTTAATCTAGATTTCAATTTGCCTGGTGACAGTGCGGGCCCTTCCAGAACATCAAGTTCATCAAAATTCAAACTTGTGAAACCAGGAAGTACAGAGTTAAGGTGTACCCCTTGGCAACCTTAACTCTGACCTCTGTGAATGATGCCCCAATAAATCCATAACATATTCTCATACACTGATTTTGCCCTTTACTAAACAGGAGCACCCAACACTCCTACACTTAACTTACTCCTCAGACAGAACACTACATCTACTACATTTTACAACTCCTTCAACCTCTTTTACAACCTCGTCATCTTCATGTAAACAATTCCATCAAACACTATATTTTCACTTACCCTGCATTAAATGCACAGACCACACTCACCTAATCTTACCTAACTGCTGACAATCTCCATGGCAAGACCCCTGTGCCCTGCTAGTGACACAGCCTTCCCAGTGCAGCAATGAAAAGAGGCATACTGGATCTTCTAAGGCACACATGCACTTCTTTCCTTTGATCACACACTCAGGGGTCAGGGAGAAGGGCTCATGCACACCACCATAAGGCCACAGCCCCCCATATCACAATCACACCTCTTCCAAGCTGCTCTAGCTTATTCGTCCACCATTCAATACAGTTACACCTAACATTTATATGCAGCTGGTGTGCTTGTAGATAATTCTCAGTTCCGAGGAGGGGGCAGAGTTATGTTTGCATGGGGTTTGTTTTGCTCTGTGGGACAGAGTTAAGTTACATTTGAGTTTTGGTTTGGGTTTTGCTGAACTTATGTTGTGGAAGGGCACAGGCTCTCACTGGGCAACCTCAACTCTGTGCTAATGAAGATTTTTGCCATTTAATTAGTGTGAACAGAGAACTCTGAAGTCAGCCCTTGGGAGACTAACACATTTATTTAAAAATATTTACTTGTAATTTTTATAATGTATCTAAAATTATTTTTGTGTTGTGTTTTAATAGCATTTTAGTTCACCTTAACAAATTTGAGCTATCAAAGTGAGCAGAAAAATATAGCATATACATGAGATGAAATATGAACTATAAATAAAATACAAAGAAATATGGATTGTACATATATGCAGTTAGGACATTATCCAACCTTACTGAAGTCAGTAAGTCTTTCCATTGACTTCAACAGACTTTAGATGAGGCCCTTAGGCTGCAGAAAAAGTTTTTGTTTTTGTTTTTAATATTGTTTTACACAGGTTTCTTGAACTATGGTGCCCATGAGTGATCTTCTTTCCAGGGGATCTGCATAACATCTTGAGAACCAAGATGTGGACTGCTAGAAAGAGAAGGAGAATAAAATAATCTCCCTCTCTCTCTCATGAAATAGTCCCCAGAATGAAAGAACTCAAGAGGAACTGTTATATAGTATCATTCGCCAGAGAGTAAATCAAATTGCCCAATGATTGAGTTTATCTTATGAAAGACCTACAGTAACCAGTAATATAAGAACTTCAGAAGGATCATTTTCAGTTCAGGTAAGCAGCCAAATGTTTAGATACCTACCTCTCCTATCTGAATCTTCTGAGGGCCCTTCACCCAAAACTTCCCTCTTTCACACAATGAGGTTTCAGTCTATCCTATGGCAGCAGCCCTACCTCTTCTCCAGCCACGGGCAGTAGTATTCTTAGCAAAAAGCTGTGTGTCCTTTCTCCTCAGAAAGACCTCCCCATATCAACAGCAAGCAATAGAGCAGGGCCTACTAATGTCCTTTATGACTAGTGTCCTTGGCCATGTCAATGCTAGAAAAACGTGTCATGTTAATCGCTGTTTAGTCCCCACAGGACGCCTCTGACATATATCGACGCAAAAATATTGTGAACAGCCTCTCCCAAAACCAATTCCAAGTAATTACCCAGAATCACAATTCCCCCAGTAACTCCCCTTCCACTATCAATAGCATGTGATGTTGTTACCAGTTAGCCTGGAAGTGCCCGGCTCAGCATGCAGAGCAGCTGGCTGAGACAACGCCATGTGGCTAGATTAAAAATGGTGGACAAAAAGAAGGGAAAAAATTACGATATAACACAGAAACAGCAATCTAAAATGCCTAACAATCAGATAGTTTTGTTACTATAAATTACATATCATACACTAAAGCCAAAGCATTTACTTTTTACTGTGTTTGTCTCTGCCCATCTGCCAGACCACAGCACCTAATGAGCATGCTGCTTTTATCTACCTGTAATCACATTTCATTCTGTCTTCCTATTTAATGCATGATAAACAGTCTTAGTCATCCTTTTATAGCAGTAATGCACTGGCCATGAGAGCTGGCAACAATTAAACTGCCTATCCTGCCTGCTGTCAGACCCCAAATATATTTTCGTACATCTCATTGATATACCAATTTATCTTAGTCCCTATTTTCCCCCAATTAATCCTCAATGTCCAAGAACTCTTTCTAAAGCAAGTGCTTGAGCCTTGCAATCAAATTTAGATGCAGTGCATACTTCCCTTCATTCCCACAAAAGCTTAAAATGCTTCTGCAGTCCTATAGCTGGTTCTCTAATATTATCCATATGAATAACACTTTCTGCCACATCTGGTGCCACAAGGAGAGTTGCAGATGGGAGCCCAGAGCTAAAGAAGGGATACCAGATAGATCCTGTAAAACCACCTGGCTAGCACTTGCAGTGCCAAAAGTCAGATCAGCCCAATTTTCCATGTTTTAGTTGTCATCAGGAGGTCCAGTAAAATCTGCTGTCATCTACTGCAGGCAGACAAAATTAGCAGGGTCTTCAGGGGCTTGGTCAATATCCTCTCATCTATAACTGACAGGTCTGGTTCTGCTTCTGCCATACTGCAAAGCAGGAAATGACCCCTATTGTAAGGGTTCTGTGGACCTCTCAAGCAAAGAAGAATAATTCCAGTACAAGGAAATTGACTGGAGTTTCCCTGGAAATTATGGAATGATTTGACTCCTGAATTCTTCTGGACTCTTGAAAGACTCCCAGAAGGCCTTTCGAAATATCTTACTGTTTCAGAGAGCTCCACTGGGAGCCGTGGGATAGATACCCAGGGGAAATTCTATTGCAATAGAATTGTACAACACAAGAATGAAGGCAGGGGAACATTGTGACGGAAACAGAAATACTTTGTGGACACAATGCAATACTGTGGCTTATTCCAGGGGTATCCCATCATTTAAGATTATCTCATGTAGACACAGCCCTAATGTTAGTGAATGTGAGTAACCCTGTGAAATGTAAGATTTGGAGCTAGTCTTCAAACCAAGCCATTTTAAGTTAGATTAGGATAATAATTGTCAGAATGTTATTTAAAATAACAGAAATCTGTCGTTTTTCACCATCACAAGGCTTAATGTATTTTAAAATATATCTATAAAATATGGATGCTGAGACTACACACTCAAATAAAATAGGAAATTATGTATGCTCCAGCCACTTGCACTTATATAGACACACACAACCGAAAGTACTAGGTATATTGTATTTCCAATTTAAAGAAGAAAATTGATCAGACAAGATTACAAGAATACTGAAGAAGCCTTTCACCATTCCTTTTTTAACTTGCATCAATAACAAACATTAAAGGCTTTATTTTCCACAATCAGAGCAACTCACATCATTTAAAGACATTAAATTTATTGTTAGATCTGAGTGACAGAAGAAAAATATGTATATATGTATAAAAGTGAATATCTTAAAATGTAAACTACACCTGTATGCTTTCTCCTTATCTCAGGTGACCTGTGTTTTATTACAAAATGAACTACTATTTGACAATACTATTAGTTCCTATAAGAACCTATTTTTCAAAAAAAAAAAACTTGTCAATTCATGCACCATTTTTTATATGAGAAGCTGGTCACCAGCTTGGTATGTTCACAGTTACTATGACGTACCCCTAGGTTTAGTATACTAAAGGCTCTCTTCTTGTTCATGTACGTTAAATTCATGCCTGTGCAGAGGACCAGCACAAGTCCGAACACAGACAAGGTCCATTAAATAGGGCTTAATCAGACAGAAGCAGTACATAGGCCTTGTAATACCCCTCTGCATATGGCTGAATTTCACGAGAGAAAGAATACACATGAAGAGCCCACCTGAAGTCATATCCTGCAATCCATACACAGGCAAAACTCCCACTTAAGTGATTAATGTAGTTAATGAGGCTATTTTTTTGACTACTTTTCACTAAATTTTGAAGAGATGAAGTAATAATGTCATTTATTTTTTAAATATATATTTTCATGAATGAATCCAATGTGAGCTTTCCCTGCAGAACTAGGGATTTCCGAATGGGCCCCAAGGTCTCAGAACAAGTCATTGTCCTCAATGTAATTTTAATTTCTCACAATTTATTATCTGCATATTTCATCTGCATGAGATTCATTCCCTCTTCCAGTTCATTAGTAAAGATACGTAATAAGACTAAATGTAACAGCGCTGTTATCAGCAAACCACCAGAATCCTCACCAAACTCAATGCTTTGTCATCTCTCACTACCCTTTGCTTGTAGTCCTTCAAATCAGCTTTTACACCACATAATCCTCATATCCACAGGTATGTAAATTTTTTTTGCAGATTTTGTATTTTAGAAAATTCAGATCTTTCACATAATAAAAAGGCAGAAGTTCAAGCAGAAGATAAGAAAATTCATGTACATATATAAAACCACAGCTCTACGTGTGTGTCAGTCAGCTCTAATGCCACTTGGATTAGAAGTTAAAATGATATCCCTTCTGCAGGTGACTTCTTAGGTGAAGTTAAAGATTTTCTGGAACTTTCTGAAAAGGCAATAGGGGATTAAACCTGTGTCCTGACTCCTAAAAATACATTCCTTCTTTCAGGAAGAGAGCTTCTAATGTCCGAGGACATTCACGGGTTCTTTTCAAGAACACAATACTGACTTGGTTAGCCTAAGCAGTATTTAATTCCAGTATCTAACTCATTAAGGCACTTTAAAGCACTTTGAGCATGTAAGGTGTTGTGTAAAACAAAATAATTCTGTTCTATTCTAATGTATTAAGCAGAAATACTTGTGAAGTCTAATCTTCATGAGCTAATGTTTTTATTTACATTTCATCTTTATGGGGGAAAGACGAAGGATTAATATTTCTGCTCTGGGGGAGCAATATGCCAGGCTGTAATGAGAACTTAACAATTACACCTGTGATAAATTCATAAATATTACTTCGTTCCAGTGGGAATATCTGGATTGTGACCCATGGATATTTATGTTTTACTACATCACAAGCTACCAACACAGCTCTGTTACTGTAATTTTTCACACATTTTCTTTCCCTGTGTTCTACATCTCAATGAAAACAGCCCACTGCCATAGACTAATAGACTGGAACAATGCTCACTCAAGGCTCAGACATAAAATGAAAAAGAAAAAAAGAGAAACCACAAGAGAGAGAGTTAATGGCCAAAGCCACTACTGTTGCTCCTGCTTCCACACCCTCTGCAAGTTCTAAACCATTTACCAAAGCTCTGTTGCTACTTCATCCAGTGTCAAAGGGGAACAGTTGGTGGGAGGGAAGCATCTTGTAAAGAAAGGGCAATGACACTGCTGGTTTCTAACTAGAGAAAAAAGTCAAAAAACTGAATTTTACCAAGAGCCCATGTTTCCTTCCTTGTCCACTGAATGAACTATTAACAGACCAAAATTTGGAGCAAAATCAGTGGGAATCCTTGTCATGGAGATAACATGCAGTGAAGAACTTAAAGCCAGGTTTGTATGTATAGGAACACAGCGTTATGGAATTAGTTATGCCAATTTCTAACTGAGATACATGGAAGTACTGGAATGTTTGATAGGCTTGACACAGTCAGGACGAGAATGGACCAGAACTATTGATCAATCAGAGCCTGTTGCAGTGAAAGATTAGTGCAAAAGTACTATTTTCTCACTCTGCAATAGACAACAGATTTTTCCCCTTCTTCCCTCATTTCACCCTTCCCTCTCAAAGAGCTAGCTACGACTAGCCAGCTGTAGCAGCAAATATGAGATAAACAATTGTGTGTCAGTCATGCAGGATTGTAAATGCACAGTTGCAATCTGCAGAATGTGACACCCAATTGTTCTCTTGGGTAGAGTTGTGGGAACTCTCTCTATTCTATCTTGGCAAAGAGAAATGTAAGGAATTTTAAGTCTGAAGGCAGCCCCAGTGGTTGGTGGAAGATGCATCTGATGTGAATTACAGAGAAAGGCTGGGTGACGGTGTAGTGAGCACAAAGCCTCTCAAGAGAGGGGTGTTTTTCTTGCCTTTCTTATATGTCTGGATTTTATATAGTTTTTCTAGACATAACTTGATAATTTTGCCTTTTGTTCTTTATGAACTCAGTGGAAATGTGGCTGGTTTTGGCTAGTTATGCTCAGAGTGTTTATTCCTTCCTATATGGTTTAATATTAAGGTGGATTAGAAGAAGGATCCATTGGATAGGTTCCTGGAAAAATATTTTTTTCTCTCTTTTTCTTGTGTGTAAAGAGGGGATTAGTATTTGGAAGTGTTTGTTGTCCTAATTTTTCCCCCTTTACTTCTCCATTAATTTGGAGGAGAGAACAATGGGATCCTGGGGTCACTGGGAAGAAACTGTACACATCTTAACAGTAGCAAATAAGATTATTAAGATTAGGGAGGCAAGGCCAACCATTTTCAGAGGGTTGCATTGAAAAAAAAAACCCACTATTTGATTTCAGGAGCTATAGTTCCCACCCCAAAACTTTGGCTAAAAGACCATCCAGGGTCAAGAACAAAGTGAAGGCAGTAATTATAAATTAAAAAACAAAATACAGCAAAAGGAAAAAAACAGGGAAATAGCAACCAACATAAATGAGAAATCATGAAGTACAGAAAACTGCCAAGTGAAGCTAATGACCTGAAGGAAAAATCCATTGCTCTCAGAGCTAAGGAAAATAAGGAGGGTTTTTTTTTAAGTATATTAGGAACAAAAGAAATCCTAGAAATGGTATAGTGCTAACACTAGATGGAAATGGTAAAATTGTTAACAGTGATGCAGAGAAGGCAGAAATGATCAATAAATATTTCTGTACTGTATTTGGTAAGAAGCAGGATGAGTTACTCATATCAGATGAGAAAGATGAAGTATTTTCCAGTCCATTAGCAACAAAGGAGGATGTTAAGCAACATCTACTAAGGATAAACATTTTTAAATCAGCAAGTTGAGATAACTTTCACTGAAAGAGTGCTAATGTGCCAATAGTAAAAAAGGACAAGCAAGACAAGTGGGTAACACTAGGTCAATTGGCCTGACAGTCCTAAGCAAAAAAACAGAAAAGCTGATACAGGATTCATTTGACAAAGAACTAAAAGATAGGAATATACTTAACGCCAGTCAACACAATTTTATGGAAAACAGGTTTTATCAAACAAACCTGACTTCATTGTTTGAGGATATCACAAGTTTGGCTGATAACGGTAACTGAGTAGTTGTAATATACTGACAGGTTTCAGAGTAACAGCCGTGTTAGTCTATATTCGCAAAAAGAAAAGGAGTACTTGTGGCACCTTAGAGACTAACCAATTTATTTGAGCATACGTTTTTGTGAGCTACAGCTCACTTCATCGGATGCAACTGAGATTTTTCTAAGGTATTTGACTTAGCACCACATAGCATTCTTACTGAAAAATTAGTACCCTAGAATATCTATAAAGCATATGTTAAATGAATTAAGAATTGAATCACAGAATCATAGAATATCAGGGTTGGAAGGGACCTCAGGAGGTCATCTAGTCCAACCCCCTGCTCAAAGCAGGGCCAATCCCCAATTAAATCATCCCAGCCAGGGCTTTCTCAAGTCTGACCTTAAAAATATCTAAGGAAGGAGATTCCACCACCTCTTAGGTATCGCATTCCAGTGTTTCACCACCCTCCTAGTGAAAAAGTTTTTCCTAATATCCAACCTAAACCTCCCCACTGCAACTTGAGACCATTACTCCTTGTTCTGTCATCAGCTACCACTGAGAACAGTCTAGATCCACTCTCTTTGGAACCCCCTTTCAGGTAGTTAAAAGCAGCTATCAAATCCCCCCTCATTCTTCTCTTCCGTAGACTAAACGATCCCAGTTCCCTCAGCCTCTCCTCATAAGTCATATGTTCCAGTCCCTGCATCATTTTTGTTGTCCTCCGCTGGACTCTTTCCAGTTTTTCCACATCCTTCTTGTAGCGTGGGGCCCAAAACTGGACACAGTACTCCAGATGGGGCCTCACCAATGTTGAATAGAAGGGAATGATCACGTCCCTCGATCTGCTGGCAATGCCCCTACCTATACATCCCAAAATGCCATTGGCCTTCTTGGCAACAAGGGCACACTGTTGACTCATATCCAGCTTCTCGTCCACTGTAACCCCTAGGTCCTTTTCTGCAGAACTGCTGCCTAGCCATTCGGTCCCTCGTCTGTAGCGGTGCATGGGGTTCTTCTGTCCTAAGTGCAGGACTCTGCACTTGTCCTTGTTGAACCTCATCAGATTTCTTGGTCATCTGACAGATCTCAAAAAGTAGTTATCAACTGGAAATCATCATCAAATGGTGGTATTTCTAGTAGGGTTCCACAAGGATCAGTATTATACCCAAGCCTATTCAACATTTTCATTAAAGATCTGGAAATAAATATAATCATTGCTGATCAAATTTGCAGATGACACAAAGATTGGCAGTTTATAAAAGGATGTTGACAAATTGGAGAGGGTTCAGAAGAGAGCCATAAAATGTTCAAAGACTGGAGAAAATGCTTTACAGCGAGAGACTTAAAGAGCTCAATCTGTTTAGCTTATCTAAAAGAAGACCGAGACACAACTTCATTATAGTAAATAAATACCTTCACAGGAAGAAAAAACTGGGTACTAAATGGCTTTTTCATCCATCTGAAAAAGGCATAACAAAAACCAGTGTCTGGAACCAAAAGCCAGACAAATACAAATTAAAAATAAGGCACAAATTTTTAAAAGGGTTGGTGATTAGCCTTGGGAACAAACCACCAAGGGAAATGGTGGATTCTCCATACTTTTGATTTCTTCAGATGAAGACTGGAGGCATTTCTGGAAAATATGCATTAGTCAAACACAAGTTATGCTTTAATCATACACATGTTATTGGGCTCAATATAGTGGTAACCAAGTGAGTTATAATGGCCTATGATATACAGGAGGTCAGACTAGATAATCTAGTGCAGTAGTTTTCAAACTGTGGGTTGGGACCCCAAAGTGGGTCACAACCCTGTTTTAATGGGGTCGCCAGGGCTGGTGTAGGCTGGCTGGTGCCCGGGGCTGAGCCGAAGGCAGAGCCCCACCACTCAGGACTGAAGCTGAAACCCAAGGGCTTCAGCCTCGGGCAGCAAGGCTCAGGTTACAGCCTTCCTGCCCAGGGCTGAAGCCCTCAAACTTTGGCTTCGCCCTGCCCCGAGGTGTTAGGGCTCAGATTTTGGGTTTGGCCCCCCTGCCCAGGGCAGAGGGGCTCAGGCTTCAGTTCCTCTGCCCGGGGTCATGTAGTAATTTTTGTTGTCAGAAGGGGGTCACGATGCAATGAAGTTTGAGAAACTCTGATCTAGTGCATCCATCAGGCCTTAAACTCTATGAATCTATGAAACAGTTAACTGGTTTTGCCAGGTATGATTTGTAGAAATAAAAATATCTTTGTTTCCTGCAAACCGTTAGGTACGGTAACACATTCAATAACTGGTTTTCACTTTATCTTTGTCTTTTTATTCTGTTAAAAGCTTTGAAAATTAGCAGCCTGACTGCACAAATGCTGCAAGACATAGCAGAATATGAGCTTTGAGATTCCCAAACTAATTCAGGATGAGAGGCCTGGAGGAACTGGGCACAATGCAGATGTAATGTGTTCATTCTCTAGGGCAGAGGTTCTTAAACTGTGGTCCGTGGACCACCAGTGGTCCGCAGGCTCCATTCAGGAGGTCCATGGATAGTTCCCTCTAAGGTGCACGCCTGGGCAGCCGCACATGAGAGAATGAAGGACCACCCACCTAATTAGTGGAGCCATGCAGGCATGGGGTGAGAAGAGGGGATGGGAAGAATTTGGGATGTGCAGGGCTGTGGCAGCCAGAGAAAGAGGCGACTTTCCCCAGCTCCAGGGCTGTGGCGAGATGGCCCTCCTTTCCAGCCTCAGCTCTGTGGCTGCTGTGATGGAAGACAGACCCCACTCCTTCCCAGCCGCAGCTCGGGGGATGCCGCAGTGGGGGAGAAAGGGCACATCCATCCCCTTAGAAAGGTAAAACTACTGATACGAAAATATGAATTGTGCGCTTTTATCTGTAGAACAAAAAAAGTTTATTATTATTATTTTTTTATATAGCGCTTTTATCCAAAGCGATTTACAATAGTTAGCTAATAGTACAAACAACATTTGGAAAGATCATTAAGTGGTCCGCCGAGATCCTCAGCAATGTTGAAGTGGTCTGTGGGGAAAAAAAAGTTTGAGAACCACTGCTCTGGGGGACAGAGCTGACCTTACTGTGCATTAGTATTCCCTGCCAAATAAAGGAGGAGCATTAAAGAAAAAGTGTTGAAGAGCAGTGGCTATCAAATGCAAGAAGTCCAAAACAAATATACTGGGAGAGGATTATTATCAAGTTGTTCTCTCACACTTTTACATTCTGCATGACATGAATTAGTTGCATAATTATGAAAACATCCCTAGATTTCAGAAAGATCATTGTCTGCACATTCATCATACAGTCTGCACTTTGAAAAGCAATTTTTAAAATTTTGTATTAACTTTAGATATTAGCACTAGACTATGTTAAAAAGCTAAATTACATGCAGCAATTGACAAATAATATATAAGCATTACTACTGTATGTGGTACACCCTTCCTACAACAGATGTAATCACTCAGTCCCTGGAAAAATCATGGAGCAGGTCCTCAAGGAATCAATTCTGAAGCACTTAGAGGAGAGGAAAGTGATCAGGAACAGTCAGCATGGATTCACCAAGGGCAAGTCATGCCTGACTAATCTAATTGCCTTCTATGACGAGATAACTGGTTCTGTGGATGAAGGGAAAGCAGTGGACATGTTGCTCCTTGACTTTAGCAAAGCTTTTGACACTGTCTCCCACAGTATACTTGCCAGCAAGTTAAAGAAGTATGGGCTGGATGAATGGACTATAAGGTGGATAGAAAGCTGGCTAGACTGTCGGGCTCAACGGGTAGTGATCAATGGCTCCATGTCTAGTTGGCAGCCGGTATCAAGTGGAGTGCCCCCAGGGTCAGTCCTGGGGCCGGTTTTGTTCAATATCTTCATTAATGATCTGGAGGATGCTGTGGATTGCACTCTCAGCAAGTTTGCAGATGACAACTAAACTGGGAGGAGAGGTAGATACCCTGGAGGGTAGGGATAGGATACAGAGGGACCTAGACAAATTGGAGGATTGGGCCAAAAGAAATCTGATGAGGTTCAACAAGGACAAGTGCAGAGTCCTACACTTAGGACGGAAGAATCCAATGCACCGCTACAGACTAGGGACCGAATGGCTTGGCAGCAGTTCTGCAGAAAAGGACCTAGGGGTTACAGTGGACGAGAAGCTGGATATGAGTCAACAGTGTGCCCTTGTTGCCAAGAAGGCCAATGGCATTTTGGGATGTATAAGTAGGGGCATTGCCAGCAGATCGAGGGATGTGATCGTTCCCCTCTATTCGACATTGGTGAGGCCTCATCTGGAGTACTGTGTCCAGTTTTGGGCCCCACACTACAAGAAGGATGTGGAAAAATTGGAAAGAGTCCAGCGGAGGACAACAAAAATGATTAGGGGACTGGAACACATGACTTATGAGGAGAGGCTGAGGGAACTGGGGATGTTTAGTCTATGGAAGAGAAGAATGAGGGGGGATTTGATAGCTGCTTTTAACTACCTGAAAGGGGGTTCCAAAGAGGATGGCTCTAGACTGTTCTCAGTGGTAGCTGATGACAGAACAAGAAGTAATGGTCTCAAGTTGCAGTAGGGGAGGTTTAGGTTGGATATTAGGAAAAACTTTTTCACTAGGAGGGTGGTGAAACACTGGAATGCGTTACCTAAGGAGGTGGTGGAATCTCCTTCCTTAGAAGTTTTTAAGGACAGGCTTGAGAAAGCCCTGGCTGGGATGATTTAATTGGGGATTGGTCCTACTTTGAGCAGGGAGTTGGACTAGATGACCTCCTGAGGTCCCTTCCAACCCTGATATTCTACGATTCTATGATTCTAATGCAAAGTTGAAAAACGTTTCTCAGCTGGGAATAAAGTGTTATCTTGTTGCAATTCACGAAGTTGTCTTTCCAAATCTATTTTTAAATAAGTTTTTGGTACCTCCAGATTTTTATTAGCGTTACAAGTAAAGCTCTAAAACTGAAAATTTCTGATGGTTTAGCAGCAGTAAAGTTAATGATATATTGCCACTGAAATTTCTCATTTTCTTTAATGCTTGTGTTTTGTTACACAGTAGACAAAATAATGTTTAAAATATCATTATATCCCTAAATATGAGACATATATTATGTTTCTTTAATTAAGCTAGTTTTCTTTGACAGCTTTTGACTAAATTTTGAAATACTGTGTACATAACTTTCAAATTATAGTTTTTATCCTTGTAACAAGCAAATACACCATTTTATCATCTTTCTTACAGGATGAGGCAGAGGGCTACACTTTCAAAAGCAGCTAGAACGAATGAGATTTAGAGTCCAATATGACTGACGTGCTTAAGATAATAGGACTCAGGCTTGTAAGTCACTTAAGCATTTTTGAAAATTTTACCCTTAAGTTTACCAAAGGGTGTTAATATTTAACTGATCATATGACCAGACCTAAGAGAGGTCACACTTTACTCCATGTATTTGTCACCTGAGATTACTGTAAATCACTGTACATGAAGCTAAATGTAATGCAAAGGCTCCAGCTTATACCCAATGCAATTGTCTATTTTCTCCGTGGTTTAGGCTGCTGTGATCAAATCAGCCTCATGCTCAAGCCTCAGCTACATTAAAGACCATATTTTGAGCTATGAACCACCAAAACAGCTGTACTTCTCTGGGACAATGCAGACCAGAAAGCACAGAAAGAAGTGCAGGAGTGCTGGAGACAAAGTATTCTCTGTCAAGAGGATCCAGCTATGGAACAATCTTTCAGAGGAGATCAGACAAATCCAGAGTTAGACCATCTTTAGGAAGAGCTGCAAAACCTTCCTCTTTAAAAAGACCTTTCCATCTTAAGAGTGACACAACATTGACACCCTGTAACGAGGCCTTCGCTTGCCCTCACAACAAATTAGCCAGAGACCCCTTCTGAGTGCAATCACCAGTGCTTTTTATTTTCAATGTCAGCTCCCACCACCTTCTATTTACATCCAGCAACCTAGGGGACAGCTAGCTTCTCCAGCCAGCAGGGATGCATTACCTTTGGTTCCTCCCTTTCCTGTCTCCTGTCGTCGTCGTCATCGTCGTCTCCTGTCTCCTGTCGTCTTCTTCTTCTTCTCCTGTCTCCTGTCGTCGTCGTCGTCGTCGTCTCCTGTCTCCTGTCGTCGTCTTCTTCTTCTTCTTCTCCTGTCGTCGTCGTCGTCTCCTGTCTCCTGTCGTCTCCTGTCGTCTTCTCCTGTCTCCTGTCGTCGTCGTCGTCTTCGTCTCCTGTCGTCTTCTTCTTCTTCTTCTTCTTCTCCTGTCGTCTTCTCCTGTCTCCTGTCTCCTGTCGTCGTCGTCGTCTTCTTCTTCTTCTTCTTCTCCTCCTCCTCCTCCACCTCCACCTTCCCTTCCTGCCTGCCTGCCCTATATAGCCCCCGGCTAATGAGGCCTGCGGGTGCTTCCCTTCTAGCAATTAGGCATGGCATACTCAGCCAGCTCCAATTAATACTTCTTAATTGGAGCTGGGCTAACAAGGGCCTGGCTCAGGACCGCCTGGCCAGCACCCTGTTACACACCCCCTTCTACTCTTAAACACCTACCAACCCAAAAGAAAATAATAATCCTATCCAAAGCAGAGATTTTACTCAAAAAGTGCCAGAGACTCCATGAAGTTCTCTAGGAATGTTGCTGTTGCTATTGATTTTACATAGAAGGCGCTCAGATAATACGCAGTAGTATAAAACCCTGATTAGATTTACGGCTGTTAGTAATCATTTTTAAATGTTTTAGTGCTCTTTTTTGTTCATTGTCGTAACTGTTAAGAGAGCATTTTAGAACCAAACTGAAGCAGATTAACAGATTGTTCAGTTTCAGCCAGTGACATGACGACTCAAGTTGCTGAGTGAAGAGATAGCTGAGCCATTAGTGTTTATCTTCAAAAACTCAAGGAAGATGGGTGAGATTCCAGAGGTCTAGAAGAAGACAAATATAGTGCTAATCTATAAAAATGGGGAATAAGGACAACCCAGGGAACTACAGACCAGTCTTCTTAACAAATAAATAACCAGTCTTCTTGAAGCAAATAATCAAGCAATTTGCAAACACCTAGAAGATAATAAGATAAGTAACAGTCAGCATGGATTTGTCAAGAACAAATCATGTCAAACCAACTTAATAACTTTCTTTGACAGGGTAACAAGCCTTGTGGATAGGCAAGAAGCAGTAGATGTGGTACATCTTGACGTTAGTAAGTCGTTTGATACTGTCTCGCATGATCCTCTCATAAACAAACTTGGGAAAAATAGTTTAGACGGACCTATTATAAGGTGGGTGCATAGCTGGTTGGAAAACCATTCCCAGAAAGTAGTTATCAGTGGTTCACAGTCAAGGTGGAAGGGCATATCGAGTGCAGTCCCACAGAGATTGGTCCTGGGTCCAGTTCTATTCAATATCTTCATCAATGATTTAGATAATCGTATAGAGAGTAGACTTATCAAGTTTGCGGATGGTACCAAGATGGGAGGGATTGCAAGTGCTTTTGAGGTTAGGATTAAAATTCAAAATGATCTGGACAAAGTGGATAAATGGTCAGAAGTAAATAGAATAAAATTCAATACGGCAAATCCAAAGTACTTCATTTATGAAGGAAAAATCACTTGCACACATACAAAATGGGAAATGACTACCTCGGAGAGAGGACTGTGGAAAGGGATCTGGGGGATGATAGTGGATTACAAACTAAATATGAGCGTAACACTGTTACAAAAAAAGCAAACATCATTCTGGGATATATTAGTGGGAGTTGTCATAAATATAAAGGGAAGGGTAAACCCCTTTGAAATCCCTCCTGGCCAGGGGAAAGCTCCTCTCACCTGTAAAGGGTTAAGAAGCTAAAGGTAACCTCGCTGGCACCTGACCAAAATGACCAATGAGGAGACAAGATACTTTCAAAAGCTGGGAGGAGGGAAAGAAACAAAGGGTCTGTGTGTCTGTCTATAGTCTGTCTTGGCCGGGGATAGACCAGGAATGGAGTCTTAGAACTTTTAGTAAGTAATCTCGCTAGGTACATGTTAGATTATGATTTCTTTAAATGGCTGAGAAAAGAACTGTGCTGAATAGAATAACTATTTCTGTCTCTGTATCTTTTTTGTAACTTAAGGTTTTGCCTAGAGGGGTTCTCTATGTTTTGAATCTAATTACCCTGTAAGGTATCTACCATCCTGATTTTACAGGGGGGATTTCTTTATTTCTATTTACTTCTATTTTTATTAAAAGTCTTCTTGTAAGAAAACTGAATGCTTTTTCATTGTTCTCAGATCCAAGGGTTTGGGTCTGTGGTCACCTATGCAAATTGGTGAGGCTTTTTATCCAACATTTCCCAGGAAAGGGGGGGTGCAAGTGTTGGGAAGATTGTTCATTGTTCTTAAGATCCAAGGGTCTGGGTCTGTAGTCACCTAGGCAAATTGGTGAGGCTTTTTACCAAACCTTGTCCAGGAAGTGGGGTGCAAGGTTTTGGGATGTATTTTGGGGGGAAAGACGTGTCCAAACAGCTCTTCCCCAGTAACCAGTATTAGTTTGGTGGTGGTGGTAGCGGCCAATCCAAGAACAAAGGGTGGAATATTTTGTACCTTGGGGAAGTTTTGACCTAAGCTGGTAAAGATAAGCTTAGGAGGTTTTTCATGCAGGTCCCCACATCTGTACCCTAGAGTTCAGAGTGGGGGAGGAACCTTGACAGGAGTGTTGTAAGCAAGACACAAGAAATAATTCTTCCGCTCTACTACGTGGTGATTAGGTCTCAACTGGAGTATTGTGTCCAGTTCTGGGTGCCACATTTCAGGAAAGATGTGGATAAACTAGAGAAAGTCGAGAGGAGAGAAACAAAAATGATGAAAGGTCTAGAAAACATGACCTATGAGGAAAGATTGAAAAAATGAGGTTTGTTTAGTCTGGAGAAGGTTGAGGCGGGACATAACAGTTTTCAAGTACATAAAAGGTTGCTACAAGGAGGAGGCAGATAAATTATTCTCCTTAACCTCTGATGACAGGACAAGAAATAATGGGCTTAAATTGCAGCAAGGGAGGTTTAGGTTGGACATTAGGAAAAATTTCCTGTCAGTATAGTTAAGCACTGGAACAAATTGCCTAGGGAGGTTGTGGAATCTGTCATTGGAGGTTTTTAAGAACAGATTAGACAAACACCTGTCAGGAATGGTCTAGTTATTACATAGTTCTGCTTTGAGTGCAGGGGACTGGATTAGATGACCTATTCAGAGCCCTTCCTGTCTACATTTCTATGAGTCTGTTTCTGTATTTTGATTGATAATAGGCAGTGCTACCACCCTCTGCTATTATTAACTTTGCTTAACTACTTCCTTTGAAAGACCCTAGTTTTTTCACAGGACTGCTACCTCATTCAGTGCACAGACCAGACCTACTCTGCAGATGAATCAGGGTGGTGTAATAAAGGATGCTGTTATCTGTAGGAACCCTACCTCATCTGTTGCAGAACTTGGAACTTGTGTAGTGAATGTGGCAGGGGGTTGCAGAATGACAAAGGGCGGTCTCAAGGTTAAGGTATTTGAATGCTGCCCTCAAGAACTGGATTTTGTCTCTGCCACAGAGTTCCTTTGTGATGCTAAGCAAGTCACTTACCCCAACCTTCTCACAGGTGGTCACTAATTTGTGTTGCTCCTTTTTTAGGGACCTAACTTGAAACACTGGGGTCTGATTTGCAGAAGTGCTAAACACTCACAGCTTACCATGTAAGAAGACCATGTAAGCTGTGCACTGAACATATAAAGTACTATACAAGGCTAAGTCCTCTGAAAAGTCAGGTCTAGGTATCTCAAAACAGGCACTCAAAATTTTTGACCTTAATCTCTTCGTGCCTTAGTTCCCCATCTGGGAAGTCAGATAATACAACCCCCTTACCATTACTATAGCATCTGAGTGTTTCACAAATGTAGTGATGAGTGCCATAGAAAAGTCCATGAGGAAATCAATAATTCTGTCTTCAGAACAGGGCTTAAATAGTGTACAGTAAGGTCGGATGCTGCACACTGAACAATGAGAAATCAAAATATTGAATAGCTGCTCACTAAGTGAGCATTGTACACCCTGTACACTAACATAGTATGTACTCATGTAATTATATATACAGACAAACACTGAAGAGAATTTTATAATTACTGAATAGGATGATGATATTTTGCCATTATTCTGTGGCATCTGAGAGAAGCAGAACTAAGTTTCTTCAAACTCCCACTTTGTTGACCTATTTGATCAATAACTATTGCTTTTTCATAACTAGTTTGTTGGTGGTTTTCAGAATATAGGTAAACTTTTAAAAAATGATAAACGTAGTGTTGTGGAGGTCCATGTACACTGTCTCTCAATGACATCCATATCTAATTTCCTCAGTTTAGAACTAAAATGATACCCTTTGCTAACTGGCACACAATCTTGCATCTGAAAGACAAGCTGAGTTCTTTTTGGCTCGCACATTTTAACCAGTAATAAAAATTCTGGTAAACTTAACCAGTTTGATGATGCATAATGCAAAATATACTCCAGTTCCCTCTTCCATTGATGTGGGTAGCCCTGCTGTGTTATTACAAGTAAAAGCAGTAAAAACTTACTTTTGCCAGTACAATACAGTAAGCAGCCACAATTCAGAAATATAGAGAGCAGTTCTGTTGTGTAAGATTGTGACATACTGACATTGTCATTAAGGCTAAACTACCATGTGCAATAGAAAGCAAGTGCTACCTGTGGAATCAGATTTCCAAAATCAGGGAGAAGTGTTTGTGCTTGCAATTTGCTACTAATCAGTTCCCCTTTTCTCATTAACATAATCTTATATATACATTAATTCATTTGAAGGAAATATATGGCTTCTAATAGCTCCTTTTCCACTTGATGCCTACAACAACCAAGCAGAAAGTCAGGGCTTTTCTTCACTACCGGGGAGCTCAATGCTGCTGCAATCGATGCAGCAGGTGTTGATCTGCTAAATCGATGGCAGAGCACTGTCTGGTCGCCTCTGGTACTCCAGCTTCCTGAGAAGAGTAAGGTAAGTTGACTAAAGAGCGTCTCCCATTGATGCAGTGCCATGAAGACACTGCGTTAAGTCAACCTAAGCTACATCAACTCCAACTATGTGAGTAGCGTAACTTAGGCTGATTTATCCCAGTAGTGAAGACAAGCCCTCAGTTAGAAACAAAAGCTAATTTTTAACTAAACTGCTGAAGCTGTTGACTGTTGTTCTGTTTCACCTATGAACAACTTTGGCTTTTAATTTGGCATGCTTTTGCTACTGGAGGAAGAATGGTCTTGTGGGTAAGGCCCTAAGCTGAGACTCAGGAATTCTGAGTTTAATTCCCAGCTCTGCTACAGACTTCCTGTATGACCCAGGACAAATCACTTGCAGCCTGGTCTTTTTTTCAAATGTGCTGAGCACCTGCAGCTGTCACTGCCTTCACTGGGGGCTAAAGCTTTTCTCTGTGTGCCTCACCCCATTTGTAAAATGGGGCTGGCCAATAAACAGCAAACTTTCCCCAAAAATACTATTCTGTTATCACAGTTATTCCCTATAAGTAGGGTAAGGGGGGAAAATCATCATTTCTCACTGTGTGGTAACTACTGGCAATTGTTCACTCCTTAATAGCAACAACTATACTTCTGCTTAGCATTTATATATATGATAATGCTTTATATTTTCCAAGGAATGTACAAACATTAACTCATTAAACATCAAATGATTGTGAGATAGTTAAATAATTGTATTCCTAATTTACAGATGGGGATATAAATCACAGAGAGCTTACTCTTAGTCAGTGGTAGAGCCTAAATTAGCAGTCAGAAGTTCCTGGCTGCCATCTTCATACTTGATCCTTTGGACTAAAATGCCATGGTGGTTTAACTTATTACTGGCAAAGAGCCCTGTGACGCCTTACAGACTAACAGACGTACTGGAGCGTAAGCTTTCGTGGGTGAATACCCACTTCGTCATGTACATGTAACTTATTACTGGAATTTTCATAAGTCAAATAAGGCAGCATGGTCTATTGGTTTGAGCACAGGAGGAAGAGTTAGAAATTCTTTGTAAATTTTAATCTTGCTTTGCCAAGGACTTACTGCATGGCCTTCAATAGGTCTTTTCACCTCTCTGGACCAAGTTCTGTGAGGATTTGCACCTCAGAAATCCCATTAGCTTCACTGGGATTGCACAATGGTTAAATAAAGGTAGAATTTAGCCCACTGTGTCCCAGTTTCCCAATTTGTAAAATTACTTACTCTACATATTTCACAGGATATTTGTGAGGATATAATGCTTGTAAAGAGTTTTGAAGATGTAAGGCATTATCTGATTTAGTAGTTGAACCACAAATTATTAATCTCTCTATAGTGGCTTTAGCAAAATATATTTTTAAAACTGTGAAACTAGAAGGTCATAACACTCCAGTCAATACTAAAACATCTAAAATTCTTTGTGTTGTAAAACAAAATAGGCATCAGAATAAACATATAGATGTGAAGAAGAAATTGAGAGCTACATTCCCTAGGGAGCATTGTTCCATTCCCATCTCCCATAGATACTATTACAATAAGAAAACTACCATCTGCACTGTAGGAAAGGAAAGATGTACTCATACTCCCTCACCTTCTACTAGCCTGTTCCTCTCCTTTTCAACCTTTCAATAAGGAAATATGAATACCACAGGATTTATTATAAGCCTTACATATTATATTTTGCAGACAAAGCATTTAGTTAATTGTTTACTGATATGCAAAAAACCTGAACATAAAGAAAATTCACATGCAAACTGAGTACTTTTAAAGCTATCTGAATCAGAGGAAAGGCAATTAATCTCAGGAACCACATAAAGAATGGATAGAGTTTAATGTAATCAAACTGTTGCAGGTCTCTGGATAACTCCAAACAAAACAGAATCTAAATTTCTGCATTTTAGATTTGCTGTGTTCCCTCTGTGGGGACCTAACAATAAACAAATTATTTTAAAAGTTACTAGGCTCTTTCAAATTCTCACCAGATGGAAATGTCACAAAAATAATTACAGTATATGTTTATTGTTGGAAGTCTAAACTACATGAAAAACATAATGAAAACTATATTATTAGTCATGATCTTATTATCAAGTAGTTTTATCAATTTTCATTGTTTCCATAATCATTTTATTAAACTGAAATGGGAAGTGTGTGTGAGAGAGGGAGAGAGAATGAATGCTGGGACTAGGGGGAGCGTATATTTAATTTAAATCATCTATGGTTTACTAACCCTTTCATGAGAATTCAGGGGTACTCTATATAGGAATAATCTAGAACACCATCCTCAATTTCCCATATATATTAAACTGCAAAATGAGGCAAAAACTTCATACATTTCACTGTCACTTTCAAAGTCCTAGGCAACTTCTGTTCTTATATTGTTACCATATACTCCCATATTACTACAATTTATAGTTAAAAAGGAGGTCATGAATTAATGTTCATAAATAAGAATTGTCCCTTTTGTTCTGGATGAGTAGTTGCAAGATAAAAATAATTATACTTGTATAATTATTATAAAAATAAGTATACTCAAATACTTTTTCTGATCCAGCAAAGTCATTTTTATATTCATTGTTTGAGTGATGTTGCACTCTTTTTTTTTTTTTTTTCAGGACTTCAATTTGGCAGCAGAGGGTAGAGGCTCTAATTGTGAATTTTATTGAAAGACAAATAAGCAACCTTTCTTTCTCTCAATCTTATCATGACATATTTCTCAAGAAATCCTGCTCTAAATTATTTTTAATAATGATGGATGTATGGTTTTAATTGCATATCACCTTTTATTCTTTGTCACCATCTTCAATTTATCCCAGCTGTCTCCCATGGTCTCTAGCATAGGCACATGATGCTAAAATACTATTTTCAATCATGTGCCATTGTATATAAGACATCTGAAATCTACTACTGGTGCTTCGTACTCATCTGCTGTGATCCCCTGGAAATGTATTAAATGTTATGGGTGAAAATTCATAAGTGGAGCAGTTCCAACAAGAGACACTGAGAGACTCTCACCTCAGAGCAGCCATAGCCTGGAGATTAGGGCACTTACTTAGGATGTGGGAGACCAGGATTCAGCTCCCTGCTCCAAATCAGGCAGA
Source organism: Lepidochelys kempii (assembly GCF_965140285.1). Lineage (NCBI taxonomy): Eukaryota > Metazoa > Chordata > Testudines > Cheloniidae > Lepidochelys > Lepidochelys kempii. Next base: position 99,230,493 of record NC_136387.1, on the reverse strand, counting down.
GCAGGGCTTCAAATCTGGGTCTCCCACTTCCCAGCTAAGTGCCCTGAATACCAGCTTATTACCATTCAGGGGTGGCATACTCTGTCTCTCTGAGACCAGGTATTCCATCCTGTATCTGAGAAACCTTCCCAACAAAAGTTTAGTCAAATCTGACCCTTTTCCCATAAATATATTCATTTTGATGACTCAGCATTTTCCACCAAAAATCCATTTAATAAAATTCCTGACCCTCACTGGAGCTGGAATCACCCTGGGGAGGGAGGTGATGTCTCAGGTATATCAGTCCCAAACAATTCAGGGCTTTATAGCTCAAGACCCACACCTTAGCTTAACCTGACAGAAAAGGCCCCCAAGGGAACCATGCTGCCATAGGGGAGGGAAGCCCCAAAGTTCAGGGTGGAAAGGAAAGCCACCCACAGGGATGCTTAAGAATCCTCAGGGTTGTGCTTCAATTTCTCCTTCGATCCTGAGGATCCATCAGATTTGTATGCCATGTTTTATTAGCACTCCATAAGGCCACAAACCACCACCCTGGAGAGGTGCATCCAGCTCCAGTACTACATGAACCTTGTCATTTGCTAAAGTTAGTTATGGATATCTAGCAAGGAAACTTTATTTGGATTGGTGGTAAGTACAATAATTTCCTCTCCCATTTTTCTTAGATTTACCATAGATGGATGGTTTCTTTGTAACCATTCATGGAAAAATAATACCATTTCATGGTAAGATTGAGATATACTGTAATATAAACCTGCAATATGGAAATGTTCTGAGACTGTAGTGTGTGTGTAATCTTTAGACATTTTGTCAAGATTGATGAAAATAATTTTTGAGATAGAAAAAGACATGACTGAAAAGAAGTTTATATATAACAGAAAATCATTACAGCATTATTTTTTCAAGAATAAAGTTACTTATAACCATATAACTTTAAGGACAAAAGATCTTTCTAAGATAATTATTGATTCTTCTACAAACCACATCTGAACAAGAGCCATTCATAATCAGAAATTGTAGACTAAGGGGACGGTTTATTAAAGGGATACTCTATATCCTAGTTAAGAGGAGAGGATAGTAGTTGATCAACTACAGGTAAAAACTGAAGAGAAACAGTCAAATAAGAGTCCCATTCCATTACATCACATGAAGGCAGACAACTAAATATTGACAAATTTCATAAGTGCTTGTATACAAATGCAAGAAGACTAAATACTAAGATGGGTGAACATGAGTGCCTGGTATTAAATGAGGATATCTGGCATAACTGGCATCCCAGAAACTTGGTAGGGGATGATAATCAATGGGACACGGTAAGACCAAGGTACAAAATATATAGGAATGACAGTAGGTCATGCTGGTGGGGATGTGGCATTATATGTGAAAGAAAGCAGAGGGTCAAATACAGTAAAAATATTAAATGAATCGAACTGTAATATAGAATTTCTTATGGATAGAAATTCAATGCTGACCACCTGACCAGGATAGTGACAGTGACTGTGATCAAGGAGATCAAAGAGGCACTGAAGAAAGAAAACACAATAATAATGACAGGTTTCAGAGTAACAGCCGTGTTAGTCTGTGTCATAAATATAAAGGGAAGGGTAAACCCCTTTGAAATCCCTCCTGGCCAGGGGAAAGCTCCTCTCACCTGTAAAGGGTTAAGAAGCTAAAGGTAACCTCGCTGGCACCTGACCAAAATGACCAATGAGGAGACAAGATACTTTCAAAAGCTGGGAGGAGGGAGAGAAACAAAGGGTCTGTGTCTATCTATATGCTGGTCTTTGCCGGGGATAGACCAGGAATGGAGTCTTAGAACTTTTAGTAAGTAATCTAGCTAGGTATGTGTTAGATTATGATTTCTTTAAATGGCTGAGAAAAGAATTGTGCTGAATAGAATAACTATTTCTGTCTGTGTATCTTTTTTGTAACTTAAGGTTTTGCCTAGAGGGGTTCTCTATGTTTTTGAATCTAATTACCCTGTAAGATATCTACCATCCTGATTTTACAGGGGGGATTTCTTTATTTCTATTTACTTCTATTTTTTATTAAAAGTCTTCTTGTAAAAAACTGAATGCTTTTTCATTGTTCTCAGATCCAAGGGTTTGGGTCTGTGGTCACCTATGCAAATTGGTGAGGCTTTTTATCCAACATTTCCCAGGAAAGGGGGGGTGCAAGTGTTGGGAGGATTGTTCATTGTTCTTAAGATCCAAGGGTCTGGGTCTGTAGTCACCTAGGCAAATTGGTGAGGCTTTTTACCAAACCTTGTCCAGGAAGTGGGGTGCAAGGTTTTGGGAAGTATTTTGGGGGGAAGGACGCGTCCAAACAGCTCTTCCCCAGTAACCAGTATTAGTTTGGTGGTGGTAGCGGCCAGTCCAAGGATAACGGGTGGAATATTTTGTACCTTGGGGAAGTTTTGACCTAAGCTGGTAAAGATAAGCTTAGGAGGTTTTTCATGCAGGTCCCCACATCTGTACCCTAGAGTTCAGAGTGGGGGAGGAACCTTGACAGTCTGTATTCGCAAAAAGAAAAGGAGTACTTGTGGCACCTTAGAGACTAACCAATTTATTTGAGCATAAGCTTTTGTGAGCTACAGCTCAACTGTAGCTCACGAAAGCTTATGCTCAAATAAATTGGTTAGTCTCTTAGGTGCCACAAGTACTCCTTTTCTTTTTACAATAATAATGGGGGACTTCAGCTAGCCCCATGTTAACTGGGTATTTATGACGTCAGGACAGCATGCAGAGATAAAATTTCTAGACACTGTTAATGCCCGCTTCTTAGACCAGTTTGTCCTGGAACCCACAAGAGGAGAGAGAATTCTTTATGTAATTGTAAATAGAGCACATTATCTAGTCCAAGAGATGAATATAGCTGAACTGATTGGCAATACCAATCATAATGTAATTACATTTAACATCCTTGTAGGGGGAGAAATACAAAAGAACCCCAACACAGTAGCATTTAACTTCAAAAAGGGGAACTACACAATAATGAGGAAGCTAGTTAAATGGAAACTAAAGGGACAAGATGAGTGAGGTTGGTGAAAGAGACAAGCTTTCAAGCTTCACTGTTGGTGAAAGAGACAAGCTTTCAAGCTACACAGAGCTCTTTTTCAGGTCCACGCAGTTCGAAAGCTCATCTCTTTAGCCAAGAGAAGTTTGTCCAATAAGCAATATTATCTCACCCACTGTGTCTCTCTACTATCATGGGACTAACATGGCTAAAACAATATTGCAAACAATGGATATTAAAAGGAACAGTCACAAGACTGAAATGCCTCAAACTGCATGGAAATTATTTAAAAACACCATAATACAGGCTCAAACTAAATGCATATCCCAAATTAAAAAAAAAACATACAGTAAGAGGATCAAAAAATGTCACCATGGCTAAACAGATTAAAAGAGGCAGTTTAGAGGCAAAAAAGCATTCTTTAAAAATGGCAAGATGAAATCTAATAAGGAAAATAGAAAGGAGCATAAAGTCTGGCAAGTCAAGGGTAAAAGCACAGTTAGGCAGGCAAAAAAGAATTTGAAGAACAACTAGCAAAAGACACAAAAATTAAACAGCAAAAAAAAAAAAATACATCAGCAGCAAGAAGCCTACCAGACAGTCGGGGGGCAACTGAATAACTGAAGTGCTAAAGGAGCACTCAAGGCAGACAAGGCCATTGTAGAGCAGCTAAATTAATTCTTTGCGTCAGTCTTCAGTGCAGAGAACGTGTTGAAGATTCACACACCTGAGCCATTCTTTGAGGTGACAAATCTAAGAAACTGTCTCAGATTGAGGTATCAGTAGAGGACGTTTTTGAACAAATTGATAAATTTAAACAGTAATAAATCACCAGGACCAGAGGGTATTCACCCAAGATTTCTGAAGGAACTCAAACATGAAACTGCAGAACTAACTGCAGTATGTAACCTATCGCTTAAATCAGCCTCTGTACCAGGTGACTGGAGGATAGCCAATGTACTGCTTATTTTTCAAAAAGGCTCCAGAGGTGATCATGGCAAATAAAGGACCATAAGCCTAACTTCAGTACCAGGCATATTGGTTGAACCTATAGTAAATAAAAGAATTATCAGGCACACAGATAAACACAAGATGTTGAGGAAAAGTCAACACAGCTTTTGTAAAGGGAAACCATGCCTATTTCAATTTTTTGAGGGTGTCAACAAGCAGATAGACAAGAGTTATCCAGGGGATATAGTGTACTTGGACATTCAGAAAGTCTTTGATGAGGTCCCTCACCAAAGGTTCATAAGCAAAGAAAGCAGTTGTGGGATAAGAGGGAAGGTCCTCTCATGGATCAGTAACAGGTTAAAAGATTGGAAACAAAGGGTAGGAATAAATGTTCAATTTTAAGCAATGGAAAGAGATAAATAGAGGGGTTCCCCAAGGATCTGTACTTGGATTGGCGCTGTTCAACATATTCATAAATTATCTGGAAAAAGAAAGTAAATAGTGAGATGGCAAAACTTGCAGATGACACTAATTACTCAAGATAGTTAAGTCCAAAGCAGACTGTGAAGAGTTACAAAGGGATCTCACAAAACTGAGTGATTGGACAAGAAAATGGTAGATGAAGTTCAATAGCACATTGGAACAATAATCCCAACTATACATATAAAATGATGGGGTCTAAGTTAGCTGTTACCACTCAAGGAAGATCTTTGACTCATCATAGACAGTTCTCTGAAAACTATCTGCTCAATGTGCAGAGGCAGTCAAAAAAGCTAAAGAATATTAGTAACCACTGGGAAAGGAATAGACAATAAGGCAGAAAATATAATGCCACAATATAAATCCATGGTATGCCCATATTTTTAATACTGAGTACAATTCTGGTCACCCCATCTCAAAAAACCATCTCTTCCAACCCTAATATTTTATGAAAAAGATATATTAGAATTGGAAAAAGTACAGAGAAGGGCAATGAAAATGATTAATCTTATCGAACAGCTTCCCTGTGAGAAGAGTTTAAAACGACAGTTCAGCTTAGAAGAAAGGGAAGACTAAGGGGCATATGATAGAGGTCTATAAAGTCAGGAATGATGTGGAGAAAATTAATAGGGAAGTGTTATTTACCTCTTCACATAATACAAGAACCATGGGTCACCTCCTCAAATTAATAGGCAGCAGGTTTAAAACAAACATAAGGAAGTACTTCTTCACATAACACACAGTCAACCTGTAGAATTCATTGCCAGGAGATGTTGTGATGGCCAAAACTATAACTGGATTCAAAAAAGAATTGGATAAATTCATGGAAGATAAGACCATCAAAGGCTATTAGTCGAGATGGTCAAGGACACAACCCCATGCTCTGGGTGTCCCTAAACCTCTGACTGGCAGAAGTTAGGACTGGACTGGAGAATAGGGGATGGACCACTCAATAATTGCCCTATTCTGTTCATTCCCTCTGAAGCATCTGGCACTGGTTAGTGCCAGAAGACAGGATACTGGGATAGACGGAGCATTGGTTTGACCCAGTATGGCCATTTTCATGTTGTGTTATCAAAATAAAGCATGCTTGATTTCAGAATGAAGTTTAATTAACCTATGTATTTCTTTTATTTCTCAAATTTTGTAGTTTTAGAATCTGACCTAGTAGAATATATTTGCAGACTTTCAAGCCAAATGACTACCATTGTCATTTCCATCACTGGCTGATCTACAAAAGGGAAAAGTCAACAAACTAGAGAAAGGCAAAAATCAAACAAGGAGGAGGTTGGGTGATCAGAATGACTGTTCTGTCTCATCTGATCTTGTTGAGTACACATGGTAGGATCAGAAGAGGAGGAACAGGCTAGTTGATTTGGTCTGACCAGGGGAGAATGAGAGCATTGCCCTGAGAGTGGTCCTGGTGGGAGATGCACTAATTCCAAAGGTTGACTGCTTCTGAACACAGAGCAGGTGACCTTGTACCCCCTCTTTGTTGATGTAACAAACAGTCATAGTGTTGTCTGACATGATGAGAATATGATGGGAACATAAATGGAAGAAATGCTTGGCATGCCTTCCTTATGGCCCGGAGTTCCAGAATGTTGATGTGCATTCTGGACTCCTGAGGAGTCCATGTTCCCTGCATCATGTGATTGCCTATGTGCACTCCCCTGTCTAAGAGGGATGCTTCGGTAATTATTGTCTTGTCCGGGGAGGAAGGGAACCCCTATTCAGGCATGATGTGGGTCTGTTTACCACTGTAGGGATGAGAGCAGTTCTGGGTTCATTTTATTTTATCATTAACACCCAAACCAAAATTTCTTCAGTTTTGCCCACCAACTGGTCACAGAAAGTAGCAGCAACTTTTGCCCAGGAAAACTACCTGTCTCTCAAGAAACAGTTGCAGATAACAGACCAGCCCCAATTTTACTTTTTGTAAATCTAATGAAAAAACAAGTTCATGCTGTTTTTACTGGTGATGCAATGTTTTTCCACACACAGCCAGAACCAAAAGCTGGGGATAAATTAATCAAGTTCTAGATAACACAAAACGCGCTGAATCAAATGTTGTGGGTTTTTTTGAGCATTGGAAACCTAACATGAATCAAACGCTCAGTTTCTCGGCTTTAAAACAACCTAGACTAAAAGTCAAAATCCCACAGTGGTGCTTTGACAGCTTTCCCGTTTTTTGGACTTTAGGAAATACATCACATTGTCAAAGAAAGCATGTGTTGTTAATGCTTATCACATCAGGTGCTCGCTTAAAGATAAATTCTGTCCCAGTCCACAGCATCAGAGGTTCCCAAAAAGAAGAGAAGGAGCAGGATTTCAAGGGTCCATTGTGTAGGCTTCAGGGAACTGTGCTTAATAGGGGCTTCCTGTTTGCCTTGTAGGAGTGTTGAGCAGGCCCAAAAATCAAAAGAGGATCAGTGGTAAAGCTGGCACATGTGTGACTACATTGATTCACTGCTAATCCTCCCACAAGGGGGAACATAGCATACACAAGGCTACTACCACATTGCAGATCCAGTAAAATTGATAAACTGATGCTTCATGGCCTGGTGATGAAGGATTATATATTCCTTCACCCAATCCCCCACAGATCTCTTCAGTGCACGGATCAGCTAGTTAGGCTGTATTTAGCAAATGAATGTGGGTCTTACTATACAATTCAGAGGTTAATGTTGTACTTCCTGTTAAGATGTGAATGATGCACCCAGGTAATTTACCCGTTTCCAGCACCTACCACCAATTACGTTTAAAGTCTTTCTCCTGTTTTTTGTCCCAGTCTCAGTGTGTTCATTATTTAGGCATCAATACAGGCTAAGGTAATAGAGGTCACTTTGGTCTCTCCCACCAGGCTGCTATGAGCATTTGAGTGTACAATGCGCAAGATGTAGTAAGTACTGAATGAAACTCTTGGGCTCAAACACACTCAGTGCTATACACATGACACACACCAACCTCAACTGCTGCATCCACAGAGAAAACAGCATCACCATGTGAAACATCAAGGCTTCCAGAGTATTACAACCACACTAAAGATAAGAAGGCAAAGAGAAGGTTACTCACCTTGTGCAATAACTGAGGTTCTTCAAGATGTGTGTCCCTGTGGGTGTGCCAGTCCAGGTGATGGTGCATCCCTGTGCCTTTGCTTGGAGAGTTTTGCAGCAGTGCTCATATGGGTCGTGAACGTGCAGTGCCTGCCTCGCATGCTGTTGGTACTTCATCTACCGTGTGCGTGACGTGGATTCCTCAATTCCTTCTCTACCACAGAGTCTCCTTTAAACTCCGAAGTAGAAGGGAGGACACAGATCTCAAAGAACTTCAGTTACTGCACAAAGTGAGTAACTTCTTTTCTTCTTCGAGAGACGTCCCTGTGGGTGCTCCACATGGTGACTGCAGAGCAGTGCCCTCCTAAGAGGGTAGGGGCTTCAAAGTTGGTAGGATAAGTGATGATAATACAGCTCGGCCCAGGCGAGTATCCATCTTAGGGCCTTGTGTGATTGCATAATGTTTGGCAAAGGTGAATTCGGAGGCCCAGGTGGCAGCTTTACATACATCTATAAGGGGAACGTTGTTTAGGAATGCTACTGATGCTGATATGGATCTAGTAGAGTGTCTTTATCATGTCGAGTCTGTCTCATGGAAGAGATGCCCTCACCGCCACTGAGCTGAGGTAAGCACAGGAAAATTCTAACTGTTGAGCTGGTTCTATTGTTGATTACTTTTTGTTTATTTGTAGACTGAGACTCTGGAAGAAATCTATCATCGTTTGGTTAGAGTGAATGGTGTCTGTTCTGGTATGTGACTTCAAGAGACAGTCACCCAGATAAGGGAACATTATTATTCCTTGTTTTCTCAGGTGCGCCATTACCATTGTGAGGATCTTTGAGAAAACACGAGGCGGTGGTGACAGGCCGAAAGGAAAAACCTTGTATTGACAGTGGTCTGTGTCCAAAGTAAATCTCTGAAAACACCTGTGGGCAGGGTGTATCATAACATGAAAATAAGCATCCTGCAGGTAGAGGGCTGAAAATCAGTCCCCCTGCTTCAGCACTGATATTATTGATGTTAAGGAGACCATCTTGAACTGCTGCTTTCTCACGAACTTGTTCAGTCACTTGAGATCGAGAATAGGTCACCTCCTCCATTTTTCTTTTGTGTTAAAAAATAGTGGGAGTAAAACCACTTCCCCCCGTGTTGTGCAGGAACAGTTTCCACTGCCCCTAATTGGAGGAAATGACCTACCTCTTGGCGTAGCAAATGTTTGTGAGAGGGGTCCCTGAAGAGGGACGGGGGTGTGGGGGTTGGGGATTATGGAAAGGAAGGTTATAGCCTGTATGGATGACTTCTACAGCCCATTTGTGGGGGAGGGATAGCTCAGTGGTTTGAGCATTAGCCTGCTAAACCCAGGGTTGTGAGGTCAATCCTTGAGGGGTCCATTTAGGGATCTGGGGCAAAAATTGGGGATTGGTTCTGCTTTGAGCAGGGGGTTGGACTAGATGACCTCCTGAGGTCCCTTCCAACCCTGATATTCTATGATCTCTCCGTGGTGATGGCAGCCCATTTCACACAGAATGGGAGCAAATGGTCTCCAAATAGATGGGTGGATGGTGTTAGCGCTGGAATGTAGGAGAGGTCTTTCAGACCCCTAACCAAGCCTTCACATTTGTTTGTTAGAGGAAGGATGTTGAGATGCTACTGGGTGTCAACACTGTGGCCTGTCTCTTTCGGTGGTGGTGTTGTTCATAAGGCCTCTGGTGTTGCTACTGACAGCTATTCCTACCTACATGCCTCCAGCCTTCACCCAGACCACACACGATCCATTGTCTACAGCCAAGCTCTATGATACAACCGCATTTGCTCCAACCCCTCAGACAGAGACAAACACCTACAAGATCTCCAACCCCTCAAACAGAGACAAACACCTACAAGATCTCTATCAAGCATTCTTACAACTACAATACCCACCTGCGGAAGTGAAGAAACAGACTGACAGAGCCAGAAGAGTACCCAGAAGACACCTACTATAGGACAGGCCCAACAAAGAAAACAACAGAACGCCACTAGCCGTCACCTTCAACCCCCAACTAAAACCTCTCCAACGCATTATCAAGGATCTACAACCTATCCTGAAGGACAACCGATCACTCTCACAAATCTTGGGAGACAGGCCAGTCCTTGCCTACAGACAACCCCCCAAACTGAAGCAAATACTCAACAGCAACCACACACCACACAACAGAACCCCTAACCCAGGAACCTATCCTTGCAACAAAGCCCGTTGCCAAATGTGCCCACATATCTATTCAGGGGACACCATCATAAGGCCTAATCACATCAGCCACACTATCAGAGGCTCATTCACCTGCACATCTACCAGTGTGATGTATGCCATCATGTGCCAGCAATGCCCCTCTGCCATGTACACTGGTCAAACTGGACAGTCTCTACCACAAAAGAATAAATGGACACAAATCAGATGTCAAGAATTATAACATTCATAAACCAGTCGGAGAACACGTCAATCTCTCTGGTCACTCGATTTCTGATCTCAAAGTAACTATCCTTCAACAAAAAAACTTCGAAAACAGACTCCAACGAGAGACTGCTGAATTGGAATTAATTTGCAAATTGGATACAATTAACTTAGGCTTGAATAAAGACTGGGAGTGGTTGAGTCATTATACTATGTAAAACTATTTCCCCTTGTTTATTCCTCCCCCCTCTCAACCCCACTGTTCCTCAGACGTTCTTGTTAAGTCCTGGAAATGTGCTGGAAATGGCCCACCTTGATTATCACTTCAAAAGTTTTTCTCTCCCCCCACCCACTCTCCTGCTGGTAATAGCTCATCTTAAGTGATCACTCTCCTTACAATGTGTATTTTTTCATGGTCTGTGCGTATATAAATCTCCTCACTGTATTTTCCACTTTATGCATCCGATGAAGTGAGCTGTAGCTCACGAAAGCTTATGCTCAAATAAATTGGTTAGTCTCTAATGGGCCACAAGTACTCCTTTTCTTTTTGTGTCTACATTGGGTATCTATTCCTCTCATATGGTTGATACCTGTATTATCTCCTTTTTGTGGAAGGTGTATGAATGCCGAGGGACCGGAAAATGGCCCGTGAGTGTTTAGTACCTCATTGGTTTTCGCTGCAAACAATTTTTCTCTGTCAAAGGGGAGATCTTCGACTGTATTCTGTATCTCCTGTGAAAATCCTGAGGAGTTAAACCACAAGGCTTATTGCATAACCACAGCTGTAGCGGTGAACCTGGTGACCATGTCAGCAACATCTAGTGAGGCCTGTAGGGCCATGTGTGAAATCATTTGTCTTTCAGAGACCAGCAATTTAAATTATCTCTTTTCCTCTGGAATCTCATTAATAAAGTCCATAAACTTGCCTTAGTTCCTGTGGTCAACTTTGGCAAGTAGTGCCCCGTAATTTGCCACTCTGAATTGAAGTGTGGTGGAAGAGTATACTTTGCAGCCGAATAGGTCCAACCTCTTACTATCTTTATCGAGGGGGGTGGATCGAAGATGCTATTGTTTGCCCCTTTGGTTGGCCACTTCCACTACCAGCAAGTTGGGTGCTGGGTGTGTGAATAGAAATTCAGATCCCTTCAAGGGAATATAATATTTTCTAAAAAGAAAAGGAGTACTTGTGGCACCTTAGAGACTAACCAATTTATTTGAGCGTAAGCTTTCGTGAGCTACAGCTCACTTCATGTAGCTCACGAAAGCTTATGCTCAAATAAATTGGTTAGTCTCTAAGGTGCCGCAAGTACTCCTTTTCTTTTTGCAAATACAGACTAACATGGCTGTTACTCTGAAACCTTTCATAATATTTTCTGTCCACCCTTTTACAGGTTGGAGGTATGGTGGCTGGATTTTGCCACACCATCTTTGCGGAGTCCAGGATACCCCCATTGATTGGCAATGCTATCTTGGAGGAGGAAGAGCAATTCTGAGCTCATCGGCTACTCTTTTGAATAAATCTTGGAAGTGGGTAAAATCATCTGTTGTGGTTGGTGGTTGAGGCATAATAGCCTCATCTGGTGAGCAGGATGAATTGTTGTTGGTTGGCAAAGAATGTCCTCTTCATGCTCTGCCATGGGTTCATCCCCTGTCTCAGTCACTACAATCTCTGAAGGTGGAGGTGGGAATCTGGTGTTTTCCCTTCGTGGGCTGTGGCGCCTGCTGTAGTGTCTTTTGTAGGACCCCCAGGGTTCCAATATGGCCAGTGACCAGGAAAGGGCCTGGATGGTGCCATCCATGGGTGACTGTACCGTGGCAGCATGTCATGAGCATATGAGGACCATGGTCATAGAGGTCCAGCAGCCATAGGTGTCCTGATCGAGAAGGAGAGAATACTCCTTCAACTCCATCTTCATCACTCAAGAGCTGTGATGCTATCAGAGATAAATGTTGGTGTGATACCACAGGCCCCGGTGAGACATCAGTGCCTAAGAAAGGGGACTCCGAGATCTAGGAGACCAACAATTCCTTGTGGTGCAGAAAGTGGAGTGGTGCCGATAGCCTCAGTGCCGAAGGGCAAGGTGCCGATTGCATTAGACAGTGCTGGAGGTGCCCGGAGTATTGTGGCACTGCTGCAAAACTCTCCGAGCAAAGGCACAGGGATGCATCATCACCTGGAGTGGAGCACCCAGAGAGACATCTCTCGAAGAGGAAACAAAGTTCATGCCTCTCTGTCAGTGCAGAACTGGAAAGCATCATGGGTTCTTTTGCCCACAGACTAAGTTCCAAATTCTGTGCTCAGTTATTGTACATTAATAGAAGTCCTCATTTATATCACTCCAGATTTAGTGTCTCAGCATCTACTAAGAGGGCGCTCAGCAACCTCATCTCCTATTGACAACAATTACATCTTCCTCTCAGGTTCAGACCCCAACTCTGGTTTTAGAATGGTGTAGCTGAGCACTAAATTTCATCCTGTGCATCTACCTCAATTTTTTGACTACCTTCTCAGAACACCCATTTTCTTTCATTTAAAAAAATAGTAAGCAATTGTATAGTTTCCAAGTATCATTAAGATCACAAACTTTAACTCTTTATAATGCACCATTTCTTTAGTTTTGCAAATCAATTAACCCAATGATCATTAGGCATATGGATGGATTAATCCTTTATTGGGCCTCTTTAGACTTCTTTTTCAAAACACATTAATACATGAATGTTGGTTAGAAAAGACTGAGTTTGTTAACCTTCAGAACATTCAGCAAATTCTATACCTATAAAACAAATAAATAAAAATGATTGTTAAACACCATTCCTCTCAGGCCTTTCCTGAGTAAGCTGTGATAGTGGAAAGAGTTCTATTTTAACTTGATTATTGCTATTTTTGTGTGTGTAATGTCAATTTTGTAAATGTGAAAGATATTATTGATGGGCAACATATTTTAATAATCAATAAATACATATTCAATCTTTTTTGTCTATTTTACATGGAGACAAGAAATAAATGGCTTCTACAGATAGCAATTCAATAACAAAAATTGACTATTTTTCATTATTTTGTCTTCTATTTTCAATAGTATTCAGATAAATTACTGCAATTTTCCTCAGTAACTGTTGTGTTCTCTTCCTCTTATGTTATTTCAAGCTCTGTGGGTTTTTTTGTCAAACATTAAAGTGGCAGTAAAAAAACCCTAACTATATTTTCCTATTACCAGTGCTAGTTCAATTTGATTAATACTACTTGATTTTATCATTAATTTTGATAGAAATGTCATTGTAGTAAAAAGTCAGTATTCCTTCTGTTCTTAGCTGGCAAACTTTGCATATAATGTAGAAATTCATATCAGTACCCGAAATTGTCAATTTACCTAAATATGGATATACACATGTCAAATATTTATTTTTACTAATTTATATAGCACTTATTACCACGGCAGGTAGGTGTTTAGTAGCTACTTCCATCATCTGTGATTAGGGATACAATGTAAATAATTTGGGTAGAAGTTTAATGAGGATTTCTGTTATACCTGGCAATGTTTCCCAAATCTTTTGGGACTGGGAATTCTTTCTTGTCCAGTATTACTCTAGGTAAAAATCTGTTTTTATATTTTCAAATATAAGACATCAGATTATGTTACCAAAGCCAGGCACTCCAGTCCAAAAGCATATAGATAGAAAACATATTTATAACTTAAGCTCCTTACAGGAATAATGTTGATTTTACACAATTTAGTCAAAACTTCCATATAAAGTATTCTTTTCTAATAAGTAACAGTAATATTTAACAACTGTGACATTCCAATATATATCCACCTTCATCCACTATCCTATATAAAACTGTATCCTAAAATTTAATAAAATATACTAATGCTAGAAATCAAGCCCTTGTAAATATACCTTAAACAGCCAGCGTGATACCAGGAAATGCTTAGATTAAAACCTGTGTAAATAATGCTGTTAATGTTAGTTTTATAACCAATTAACCCAATGAGCATTACGTATATGGATGGATTAGTCGTTTATGGGACCACTTTAAACTTCTTTAAATAGCTTTAGTTATTTTTGGATTCCCCATTTGTTTGCACTCCAAAATTGTAAAATACAATTTATTCTTCAACTCATTTTAATTTCTATTAGACAAACATAATTTTCCTTTGTTTCTAGTGAAGCAGAAGCCAACACATCTCCCTTTCATTAACCTGTGTTTAGCAGCAAAATTATGGATTTAAGATAGAATTTGCATAGCTATAAGAATAGCATTTGTTCATTAGCTGCTTTCTGTAGAGCATCATATTGTGTGTACAACATGAACACGGTGACTATTTAAAAAGAAAAATTCTTAGAGAATTACTCTACTGCATATGATTGTAATGTGAGACTGAAATGATGATCAGGGTATGTACTCCATCCCACCAGCTAGTGCAGGATTGTTCCATACAATACATTTTCTAATGTTTCATCTATCAAATTTTAAATATCTTGAGTGAGGAGACTTCCATCTCTTCCTTTGGGAAACTATTTGACAGTCTGCTGATCTCATTGTCAAAATTTTTGCCTGCAATTCATTATTTCCTGATAGTGAAACAAAATTTCCCTTTCCTTTCATCCCATAACTTTTAGCTATATTTGCTTGTACCATCTCAAATATTTCCCATCAGGCATTTATATCTTTTAAATATTTATAGAAAGCTATTATTTATCTCTCCCCATTTTAGCCATCATAGATCATTTAGGACCCTATCCAGGAAAGCACTTAAGTATGCGCTTAACTTTGAAGTCAATATGACTAGTCATGTCCTTCAATACATGCTTTGCTGGATCAAGGCCTTAGTTCCTTTAATCTTTCCTAGTAAATCATTCCTTGTATCCCTAATTATTCCTAATAATTTTGATAGCTTTTCTCTTGATTCCCGCAATATGTCAATCTCTTTCTGATATTGAGAAGTATAGGCACTGACTCCGTGACTGCTGCAGGGCTGGAGCACCCACAGAAAAAAATTAGTGGGTGCTTAGCACCCACCGGCAACCAGCTCCCCTCCTCCCCTCTCAGCACCTCCCGTCCACTGGCAGCCCCACTGATCAACTACTCCCCTCTCCGTCCCCGCGTCTCCTGGCCACCTCAATCAGCTGTTCCGTGGGGTGCAGGAGGTGCTGGGTGGAGGGGGAGGAGCAGGGATGGGGCGTGCTCGGGGGAGAGGGCAGAACTGGGTGGAAAGAGGCTGGGTGGAGGCGGAACAGGGGTGGGAAGAGGTGGGGCGGGGGTGAGGCTTTGGGGGAAGGGGTAGGGTGTGGGCGGGGCCTGGGGTGGAGTAGGGGCTTGAGCACCCCCAGAGCCTGGAGGAAGCCGGCACCTGTGTTGAGAAGTCTACAGCAAAACATAAAGCCCCAAAGTCAGTATTGTAGCCACAATAAAACACAGTATGTTAATTCATATCAGCTCATGTCCCTGTCTCAGCCTTTTTCTGTCACTCTCACAACTTCCAATAGAAATTACTTTTAGTGACTTTAATGTACTGTGAAGGCACATTGTATTAAAATTTGTTGTACATTTGTATATAAACCAAAAATATATAGGACCAATAGGATGGAAAACAGAGGACAAAATAATGCTTAAAGTGACCTTTCGGTGGTAGAAATCAAGAAAATAGATATGAGTTTGCAGTCCAGTGTTGTCTAAAAAAGGCAATGTATTCTTGGGCTGCACACAATGAGGATGCACAAGTCCTTCTGTGAGTGCATCTATACTGGGAATAGTGAGACCTGTAGTTTCTCACCTGTGCTATTCTCATCATGGAGCAGTTAAAGTCTGCAGAACCAGAGCAGGAGCAACGTACATCTCCTGGGCTGGACTCTCCCACTTCTCCCTCAGGCTGTTAAGTTTCCGTCTTCTCCCCAGCAAACACTTTGGACAGTCTGCTCAGTCTCCACCTCCTCCCTCAGGGTACATCCTGAACAGCATGGAGAGGGCTCTGCTGGAATAATGGAAAGCTGCCCTGGAGGCAGCTGAGCCTCCTTTACATGAGGAATAGGCATGATCCCTGTCTGGACTGGAGGGGGGGCAGGATCAGCCCTCTACCTTTTGTACTTTTAGATAAAATTACTTTGCACCATTGTATTAAAAATCATATCTGTGAAAGCCACAAAGCATGAGTTATTGTTAATGTATTATTACCATTATAACACAGTATCATTCAGAATCAAACATTTCATGGATAAAAATTAAAGAAGTGGCTGCACAAAGAAATGGCTAGTTAATAAAGCACAACTGTTCATAAAATATGAAGCAAATTCATTCATTGGTACCTGAATTCTTTGTAAGAATCAAGCCACAGGAAAAAAAGTTCCAAACTATACCATTATGATATAAATACAGGATATATTTTAGATAGTGTAATGATGGTGGAAAGCTATTTTGTTGAAGGAATCTTATAAATAAAACCATTTAAAGTATGGCAAAAAGGTAGCTATTATAAAATCTAATTCATTTATTCACTTACGAATACTGTATGTGTGCCTCTACAAAGCTATGCTACTTAATGTGATTCAGTGGCTATGAATATAATTTTCAAGTTATTCACAGATCTGACCCTTTTCTGCAACATTAGTTTTTGATAATCAGCACTTTTATGTTTGTCATCTTATAGTAATATTTGTGAATATAAAAGACATGCACTAAATTTGACATCTATTAACTTTAAGCCAGCCCACACCTTGCTTGGAATACTGCCATCTTGAGAACCATCTTTGTATAGCATTCTTCACAAAGGAAGACTCTGTTATAAATCTTTCCTTCTATAAATATTACCCACTTAGCAACAATGTGATTAACTATGATTGTTACTAATAAAAGCAATAGGTAGTTCCCTGAATTTCTTCATTTTGGACTGGAGATTTATGGAAATGCCTTTTTATATATCTGCAGAGAACTGATTCACTTCAGACTGAAAAGTATTAGAACTCTGAATGAGTGTTTCTGATCAAACAATACCATAATAGCTTTTGTCTCGTGTCAGTTTACGTTAGCCAGCATCAGAGGAGAAAATAAGCAGAGGCTTGCTATTGTGCCTCTATTTTAAAAGGGTCTTCCATCTGGTAGGAAGCAGAAGCCATCAGCACTGTAATTAAAATGCAATTACTGTCCCCTGCCGCAATCCCAGGACGACCATTCCATCTGTGTGATATACAGTGGAAAAAACACAAATTTTTGCACTTTTCTAGCTCCATTAAGTTTATTCTCTTTCTATTAATTAATCTAACAGCACTAAGGGGTCGTTCTTGTTTTGCAAACCACCGTGTCACAAACTGTGCACTCACAAAGACTGAAATCACATGAATTTTTAAAACTCTGCACCATCCCCGTGACATAAAACCTTAATTACTTCTGACTAAATCTGTAATTAAAATATATCACCACCGCAGATTTACCTGTATGTGTGGGTGTTGGAGTGCATGCTTCTGTGACTGTCACAAATGAATCACTCGGAGACGGTGTTATAAAAAGGAGATTAGGATGTACGACTGAAAGGACACAGAACAGGGACTTGAAAATGAAAAACTGGCAGCAATCTAGGGAAAAGCTGTACACCACTAAAATAAGGAAGAGCTGCTATGTTATTTTATTGCTTTTCTTAAAAATAAAAATATGTTTTGTGTGTATATGTACAATTTATTTTAGTCTTGCATTTTAGTATACTGTCATTAACTATAATGATAAATATAACATTAGATAAAACAACATCATATATTATGTGGCTATCAACCAGCAGTCCGAGGCCCCCTGGCGGGGCCACAAGCAGGTTTCAGGGGAGCTGCCAAGCAGGGCCAGCATTAGACTCACTGGGGCCCAGGGCAAAAAGCCAAAGCCCTGCCACATGGGGTTGAAGCCCAGGCCCTGAACCTCGCCACCCATGCTGAAGCCAAAGCCTGAGCAATGTAGCTTTGTGGGGGCTCCCGTGGCATGAGGCCCCAGGCAGTTGCCCTGTTGCTACCCCCTAATGCTGTCCCAGACTTTTGTATGCAGAAAGCCCATTATTGTGACACAGGTGGGCCAGGGAGTTTTTATAGCATGTTGGGGGGGCCTCAGAAAGAAAAAGGTTGAGAACCCCTGTTATAAAAGACAGGAGTCCTTAAATATTTTCATGGCCACTGACATTAAATACAGAGGCTGTCTTATGACTCACCTCTCCTCCCATTCAAAATTGGGCAGAGCACCTCTTTCCATTCTCAAGCACATTACATCCTTGTGGCTACTATAGCAACTGCTTACATTGGGAAAATAATTTTAGGTAAATATTTAGGGTAGAATCCTGCCCCTACTGAATTCAATTGGAGTTTTACTTTTGACTTAAATGAAGCCAGAATTTCACTCTTAGTGTACTTCTAGCTGTCTTTTAATTGAATTTGGTAGATGGATATAAGAAGCCAACAATATGGGAGCTATCAGTTATCAGCAGACTACCTGCAAGAGCTATCCAGACGACCAGTGGTTTATGGAGAACCTATGCTGTAAAATGTCACAAAACGCAATATAGGCCATGATCCTGCAAATACGTAGCTCACATATGTGATTTTAACCACCTCTGAAGTTCACCCATTAAAGTTAAGAATATGCATAAATATTTGCACAAATTCAATAAAGACAAAAAATGTTTCCCACAGATGTAACTGGGAGTTTTGCCATTTACCTCAACAGAGCAGTATTGGGATCACAATATGCGACTGAAGTTTTCAGACTTAAAAAACTAAACAAATTTCATTTTTTTACCCAAACAATTAGCTCAGGTTTGTAATACTCTTGGGCAGGCTACATTCCACATCTATTTATTCAGGCATTGGCAGAGGATGGGGTTTCATAAGAGCTACAGTATGGGGGGCTAGGAGCCAGAGAGTTGTTAGGAGTTCAGATTTTATTTTGGCTGTTGTGGGATTAATTGCTCATTTTTTATTTTGTAATTCACATTGAAGAGCCAGACAGGTACATTTTTAAAAAAAAAATCACAATTAATAAATATAAAAATAAACAAAATAAGTCCTAAGATTTACTGTTTTAGCAGATGACCAGAAAGATAAATTTGTAGAATGTTAAGGGTGACATGAAAGTTATGTGGGTGAAAGGATAAAAATAGCAAATTCTACATTAGGTGTTTATGGGAAATGGGTTGAGGGGGCTGGTACCTACATGCGAAGGGGAACACCAAAACAGAAAGCCTTTTTATAGGAAAAGGGTTATAAAAATGTGTACAAAAATCACAGAAGTTTCATTATCATGGCTTATGTTTTAAGCAAAACCCATGATATAAATACATTCTTTTACTGCATATAGTGTATATTCATATAATAAAACAATAAACTATTATATAAAATGATACAATAAACTCAAATATGCACCTTTCATCTGAAAGAGGCATAAATGAGTGACCGGAGTAGGGTTCTCTTATCGCTGCTCTGATACTGACCTGTTCTCTCAGTTAAGCACTTCAGTTTCCCTATCAATAAAATAGAGACAATAATTCATACTTAACTCAAAAGAGTATTGTGAGAATTAGTTACTGGGCCCAATCCCAGGTTCCTCTGATATCCAAACCATACAGAAGGAATGCAAGAATAGACCAAATATTGTGTTCATGTTCAATATTAATATCTGAATGAGAGCCTATGACGGAGTGTATAAACCCCCCACTGGTCAGCAGGGGGAGGAGGAGCCTCTCTGGGCTAAGGAGGCTTCATCCTTCCACCCTTGCCGAGCATGCTCAAGTTAGTGATGGAGTTTAAAAGCCAGCCAGGCAGCTCAGTCAGGGGTTGGCAAGCCAGGGAGGAGGATATGCCCTGGGAGCTCCAGGGGAGCACCGGAGCTGAGCCAGGGAGCAGAGGAGCCACTGCACCCAGCAACTTAGACTAGAGCTGGAAGCCTGGAAAACAACATTCTCCAGGGTGGGGTTGGAAGCAGCAGGATAGGGAGCAGACCAAGGTAGGAAGTGACTCAGGGAAGTTGACTTGAGGCTGATACCAGATGCCAATAGGTGAGCAGCTGAGCCAGCCTCCCAGGGCCCTGGTGAAGTGGGAGGGCCTGTGTTCCCCTTCCCCACCCTCTACTGTAGCCACTAGGTGGGGTTGCCATCCCAGGGACTGTAGCTACTAGTCAGGAGACCCATGTCCCTCTGTGATCACTGAGCCAAAAACTGTTACTGAATATTTTTCCTTCAACTGAACATCAGTTCTATTTGAGATGTTCTTCTGAACATTAACTTTGCTTGATATATAAAGATATTGGTGGGTGAGGGGAGTGTAAGTCTTCTCTCATCTCTAACCTACTAATGGGCTGTCTCCAGTTGCATCTGACCTGCACCAATATCACAGACCTTTTCCATTTGGGCTTTAAACTAGAACATGGCATAAAGACAGTTCTAGTGAAGCTGATGGAGTATCAGTGGGCACACATCCGCATTCACACTACCAGATTTTACCTGGGTTTGATCCAAAAGTCAGTGTGTACTTTATACAGGATCAAGCCCACACTGCACAGGTGGCATTATTTTGAACTTACATAATTGTTTATTTTTCCTTTTTGAATTGATTTGTGTTGTTTATATTTTGAGATGATTAGTGAAAGAACAATATTCATTCTGGGTCAGAGTTACTGCTGTGCTGAGATTAAATCTGTATTATTTTGAGAAGAATATTGTAATAATAATATGTAACAATAATGCCATAATATGCATGATGGGATCAGCACACTGTTGTCACTCAGCAACCCTAACTGGCTTTTGAAACAGAGGGAAATTGATATAATAAAAAGATAAACAAACCACACACAAAAATATCCATTGTAATAAAATATATACAATCTCTAGTATACAGAATGTAATAAATGTAGAATGCCAGGGAAGGTGATCTAACAATATTACTATCAGTCCTTCAGGGCCCCCTATAAGATCACTTGTAATTTTGCTATGCAAAGATTATGGGAGACCATAAGAGTGATATTACAATCTGTACTGAACAAGAACAGCTTGATGGAATTATATATTTGTACATACTGTAGTTGCTCATTTCTGATCCTAATTAAAAGAACAATTAGCCATTTGTGGACCTGCTTGTTCATGTGTTCTTGAAAGCATCTCCATATAGCCCCACACAAATCCTATCAAAACTGGCAATGAAGAACTTTATGCTGCCCACAAATGTGGAGGCTTGTACAGATCCACAAAAACATGTTTTAATTTGTTTTACAGAAGATTAAAGTACTGTATGATTAAGAGATGCAATGCTGCCTCCTCTACTCATTGGCCTATGAGCTGAGTATCATAATACACACAACCTGTTCTCATGTAATGAAAGAAGTATTGACCACAGTTTTGATGAACAACTGTGCACTGGGAGTTGTTTTGGTAATCTAGAGTATGAAGCAACACTAAACTAGCTCTTATATGATACGTTCTGAGCTACTTTTATTTATAGAATGTGGTCTCCCGTTTATTTTAGTGTTTTCATATTAAATAAATATTCATGAAAGTGCACTCTCCTTGAAATTGGGTCATTTAGACAGTCTATTTCATTAAAAATGCATTTATTTTTCTTACAGGTGCCATCCATTAAGACAGGGAATTGACAAATCAGCCAATGGCATTTGGCAAGTAGATGCTAGTCCTTTTGGAAAGTAAGGGTGTTCTGTCCTTTACAAACAGCACTTTATAGCAAAATGGCTTCCTCTCATACTCACTTCCTTTTTCTCAAGCATTTTTGCTGTGGGTGTCATGATGAGGGCATGGGTGGTCATACCTAATAGCTAGCGCACAAGTCATTCTAGTGGTTGGAGCCAGAGTCAGGAACCAGAAGTAAAGCCGAAGAGCAAGCAGGGAAGCAGGGCTGGTGCAGGAATTGCAGCGGGGGCGACTGACCCTGTCCTTGGCATGGCTCCTACATGCTGTCATGTAGAAGAGTCCCTTAAATCCAGCCCCCGTCTCCCGTGTACTGTAACCGCACTGGTTCCATTGCATAGGGTGTTAGGAGACAGGAAATGAAAGGTTTCAGAGTAGCAGCCGTGTTAGTCTGTATCCGCTAAAAGAAAAGGAGTACTTGTGGCACCTTAGAGACAAACAAATTTATTTGAGCATAAGCTTTCCTGAGCTACAGCTCACAATGAAGTGAGCTGTAGCTCACGAAAGCTTATGCTCAAATAAATTTGTTAGTCTCTAAGGTGCCACAAGTACTCCTTTTCTTTTTGAGGAAATGAAAGGTCTGTAAGATACCATTGGCTGCATACTATTACCTATTTGTATTATGATAGCACTATGGCCAGAATGGAGGAGATTGTGGTAATCAAGACGGAAGATAAGGGCCTAGATAAGAGTCTTAACTGTGTGTAGAGAGAGAAAAGGACACGTATTACAGATACTATGGAGGAAGAAGTAATAAGATTTGGACATGGCTGAACATGCAATTCTAGAGAAAGGTCAGAGTCAAGAAAAATTAGACATTTGTGGATCTGTTTGTTCAGAGTCAGAGTCAAAGATGACACTCAGGTTACAGGACTTGATGACTGGAAGGATGCTGGCAGTGTCAAAAGTGATAGAGAAAAGGGTACAAATGGGAAATTGAAAAGGAAAGTTTTAGAGTATCTTTTGCAGAGTTAAGGACACAGCAAGGTAGGGTACTGATATTCACACTTTTGCAGAGACAACGTAAATCCTTTGCACCCACTTAACCCTTCACAAATCACAGGGGTGAATCTCATCTTTTGTGCATAAAATTAGGTAGTTTCAAACTAAGCAAATTTTAAGGGCCAACATTTAAAAAATGCTGGTCTCTGATAACAGAACAATGAAATTAATGATAGATTTATGAGTGGTGGTGATTTTTATTATGTCTATTACACTATGCCTAGTTAGATAAACTAGATTTAGAAGCTTTACTTTTATCCTGAGATTTATTATCAGCATTTGTTGCATGAAATTTTTAGGGGAAAAGAATATAAGATTTGTACCAACTTTTAAGTTTAAAGAGGATTTTTCTCACAGAAAGAAAAAAAAACCTGCACTGTAATGGATATATTGTCTAACAATTTGAATAATCTTGAAAAAATACATTATTTTAAAGTATGTACATGATTACACTCATAAGTATCTCAGCCCTTGTCATAGAAATGGTATAAAATGCTATAGAAAAGCATGTTCTTGAGTTAAATTACAGTATTACTTAAGGGAGATAGATTACTTTGAAATCATAAGAGGTTGGTAAAGGTCCATCTTTCAAGACAAAAATTAAGATTTTATTTTCAACAACTCATAGAACAATAAAGCGGAAAGAGAATTCTCAATTAACCAGCTCTGTTCAAATCACCCTTGCAAAATTCTAATCGCCCTTTTGCCTGGGGCGAGTAATTTTTTTTGACGGGCGAGTAAATTATCATTAGTCTTGTCATTATCATCAATCATCCTGGTAAAATGCTGATGAGTAGATTTTGTGCCTGGGCTGGTACATTTTCATGGCAATTTTGCAAGGCAGGTTTAAATTAAGTGAAAACTGGGGACAAAAAAGAAGTAATGCAGACTTTGTATAAAACCCTTCAACTGCATTCAGATAGGTATAACCCACTACATTTTATTGTGCATTCAGAGGTATATCATACACATGTTTGTGACTGTGGTAAATCACCTAAATGCCATTACTCCACTAGTTTATGTCATGCCTTAACCAAAAAGACCTGGACTTTACTTACATGCATGAAAAGTGCCACCAAATGCCACCATCCTTACTGCATAACATTGCAAAGCATAAATCCAATAGAGGAGTTTAAAAGATTTCTGTGAGAAGAGCTGTACTAATCCAAGAGTCACCTTTCTCCACGGGTGATTGGCAAGCAGATAGACAAATAAGAAGACTGAAGAGTGTCCTGCCAGTAAGGGATGCAGTTGCCAAAGCAAAACTGGAGCCAACAGAGTGACTTTGCTAGAATTAAGACACTAAATGCAGCTGGTTAAACTCAAATGTCAACAATAACCGATCACTACTGCTAGGCTGACATATGCTCACTGGTGCTAATCTCACAGAAACCCATTTTACAATACAAAATTTCCTCTCTTTCAAGTCACTCCAGCTATGACCTCAAATGTTCAACAAGAACTTTAAAAAAATAGAGATACATACTTATTATAGGTAATGCTGGTAAAACTGCTTATCATTAATGTTGCTCAACACTTTCCATTTTGCGACCCTGTTTTCAGTTGTTTACAACTTTACCAAATTTCAACCATTGGAGCTGAAATTTTCCATGATAGGTGACTGCCTCGGGCTGAATTTAAAAAAAGAAAAATATCTGCCAAAACAGTTCAGCCATATCCAAAAGCGAGGCTAGGAAAAAATACATTGTTTGCCCATGTAAAAAAATTCTGGTGACTTTCTGTTTGAAATACTCTAGCAGCCCCATGCTCTGCAGCAGGGACTTGAAATATGGCAGTGGGTGGCCTCTGTGTCACAGTAATAAGCACAGATTTTTTTAAAACTATTTAGGCTTTGCTGAGCTCAGCCTTGAATTGCCTAACTGATTTAGGAGCCTAAATATCTTTTGCAATAGGATTCTAAACCCATTGGTTGTCGATGGGATCGAGACCTCTAAGTGCCTAAATCCCTTCTACAAAAGAGATTTTTTAGGCTCCTAAATCAGTTAGGCAATCCAATTCTGGGTGCAAAAAAGCTTAAACAACTTAAAAATCTTGGCCATAGACTTTAAGGTGAGAAGGGACAACCAGACAATCAGTATATCTGAATTAATCCATTGAGCAATATAAGCTTTTGAAACTGCTTTGCTTTTTTGAGCTGCTTCAAAACAAATAAAAAATTGTCAGTAGTTTTGTCTAGGCAGAATTTAAAGGCTTGGTCTACATCATGCAAGTGCAGTTATTGAAATATAAATTGGGCCAGGACAGAAGATCGATTTTTTTATGATTATGATATGTGGAATTTTCCTTCAGTCTAAATTTGGAAACTTTCTCAGGGCCATTGTGTCAGGATATATAGTAATGAATGCAAATTTGCAAGAAAAGGTTGTAATTTCTCATATTGTTCTGGTTGAGGTCAAAACCAAAAACACCCCTTTGAAAGAAAGTTCAAAGAGATTCTGCCCATAATTTCAGACGGAGGATCGCAAAGACATCTGAGTATCACTGAGCTCCGAAATGGGGAGCAAGTTCATGAAACTTGGGCAGATGTAATAAAAGCTTTAGCTAAGGGACATGATCCAATAGGGAAATCATTGACTTCCTTTGATAGCATTGAACACAGATGCTTGACCTTTTTAATACTTAGGCTGTCTTGAAAGAAAACAAGACAGTAAGAGATTTGTCACCCTCAAAGGGAAAATTCTTTTATTATCATACCATATTGAGAAGGTTTTCCAGACGCAGTTGTACAAATCATGTTACCCGGCTTTGAGAATTAAGAGGGTCAATCATGAAATCAGAGAAACCCTCACTTTTCAAGCTCAGCCTTTCACAAACCAGACCTGCAGGAATGAGATTGTCATGATGTATTGGACCCTGACAGAGCTGACTGTGTGTTTAAGGAAGAAGCTAAGTCCACCTATGGTAATCAGAGTCACTTCTGCAAACCATTTTTCTTCAGGACCTAGATGGTGCTATGAGCTGGAGCCTACTTCATCCTTTTTGTCTTTTGTATTGCTTTTGGGATAAAGAGAAAGGAAGAGAAGACATAGGAAAAAGTTCAGATTCTAAGGCAGAGAAACCACATCACTAGGGCATATAGGTAACGTATGTGCTGTTGTAAAAGAGAGGCATTTTCCAATTTTGGTTTGCACAAAACAAATCTGTCAATTGAGTCCCCCACAACTCAAGCAACTGTTAAAAATTTTGAAGGTTGAGACTCCATTCCTCATGTAAACACTGGAGCAGCTGAGCCAATCTGTTGTCATGTTTATCCTCAGGCTAGATGAACTTCTTAGAGAACTAAAGGTTTATTTAGAGCTGAAACTTGAAGTCAATAAGAGGTAGTTTAGGAACATATTAATTTCCATACGGGTCCATCTAGTCCAGTATCCTATTTCTGAAAGTGGCCAGTACCAACTGCTTCAAAAGAAGATGCAAGAACTCAGCAATAAGCAGTTACAGAATGATCCCAAGAAAAAAATGTCTTAATCCCCATTAATTAGAGGTTGGATGATGCCCTTGAGAGTTTATATCTCTACCAGTTTTCCAGTCAGTTGATATGAAGGTGCCTCTCACTTCCGACCATTTTCCTAGGACAGACCTTTTATTCATATGGGTAATCCACCCAAGGAATCTAGTGTCTGTGCTTATAATGGTCCAGACTGGGTTTGACAGAATTCCCTGAAATGTGCCATTTTCATCCACCAGTCTACACAATTCCTGACATTGTATGCTACTGCAAGCTTCTTTCCTAAAGAGTAGACTTTATGATCCTCCTGAGAGAAGCAATTAAAACAAGTGTTTGATGTGCAGATAGGACCAACAAATATGTTTAATAGATTCACATTCTTGGCAACTAATCATAAATGAGACAGACTACCCTCATCTGCAGCACATTTATGTGCAGGAGCTAACCATGAGAAATTACTACAATGGTATAACCAAAGCAGCTGGAGGAATTTCAGGTTGAGGAATGAGGCGTGCAGACCATCCTTAATGATAAAAGTAAGAATTTCTGGGTCTTTTCCTGGGTGGCAAGGAGACAAAATTGATTTTGGCTTCCTTGTTTCTGAAATGAGCCTGTCGGCAAATCAGCAATTAGGAGGCAGATGATTGACGTTTTTTGAGGATTTATGAAAACTCTGGTTGCTGACTCTGAACCTCAAATATTTTTGATGTAACAATGCAATAGTATGTGTATTCAGATCTTTTAAAGCTAAACAGTCTCCTTGCTGAACTGCTGCAATTATAGGGATTCCTTCTTCAGTTTCTTCTGTACTAACAGCTGATCCAACTGAAATCACAGACTTCTCTGAAGCCTTTGGAGAATTTGGGCACTGACAACAGAGAGAAAATAACCATGGTCTAGCTCATCTGAGGGACAGTATGAATAACAGCGGTTCTGAACACATACGTCCATAGCTTTTCAAAAAAACAAATTCAGAGAGAGAAGGAGAGAAAACGCTTCTTGAACCATAAGGTAGTGAGACTTATTCTATGCACTACGACAGTTGGTATGATTCAAGGATCTGCCTATCATGTTCTCCCAATGTGTGAAAATCCCTCCCAGAGTGGCAGAAAAGGTGGAGGAAAGTCAGAATATGAATCTGTTCGGATGATGATGATTGAGGATTTCCCTCTGGTACTTGTTGCAGTACCCAAAAACCACAAACATGGGATCTGTATAGCTGATGTGATTTTTTAAATTAACTTGATTACCAGCTTTAGACAACTCATCCCCAAAAAGTCTGCCCCTTTGAATGTTAAAGAAGTTTCTTTGTGCTGAAACTGTGACCTCTTTTTACAGCCAGATGGTCTGATTCTCCTCTCATATCCATTGGTGAAATCTGCTGTAACTTTACTGAAGTTAACTTAGTCACATCAATGTAAACAGCATCTGAGATGAGATTCAAGGGCAGAGGCTCATGACAGCAATAACCACAAGGGCCATATAGAATCAGTTAAACTTTGAAAATGCCCATTGAGGAATCACCTGCTGGTAATTCTCTCTAGATAATTGGACACAGGTTAGTTTCCTTTGGATCAAAACCAAGACTTGCTTTCAGGATGCAGCAATTTTTCAATGTCCTTTAGCCTTAGACCATTGGTCCCCAAACTGTGGGGTGCGCCCCCCTAGGAGGGCAAGGAGGAATGTCTGGGGGGCATGGCCAGCCTTGTCTGCACTTTTTCAAATTCTAATATATCTTTTTTGAGACACAGCAACTAGAACTGCATTCAGTTGTCAGATTCTGGGGTGCAATTCAGTAAGGGATTGTTTCACCGCCTGTCTTGCAACCTTGGGTGCCTCACAATGCTTTGCTGTTGTAGTTTCCAACCTGGGCCACTCACAAACAGCCTGCTGGCATGCAGGTCATGCCCTGAGTGTCTGTGTATAGCTGCAGCCCTGGTCCAGCAGCTCTGACCCTAGTTCCCTGTCAGCAACACACCAGTCACATTCTAACTTCCACCAGCTTTGATTACTACTAGCAGGTGAAACCAACATACTCCCAGTCCCAAATTTCCCCAAAAACATGGGTTCTGCAAAGTCCAGCCCTCTCCTGGACATTTCAGATATTAAGATCTGTTGACCCTGGTCATTTATTCAACAGTTTGCTACTTTAACCGGTGTCACCAAACAGTTCCGTTTAAACGCAGCACTGGATTGGTTTAGATTAAAAATAAAACAAGTTTATCAACAAAAGAAGATAGAACTTTAAGTGAATTCAGGTATATGAGATAAACTCAGAAATGGTTACAAGCAAATAAAAGTGGAAACATATCTAAAACTCTAAAACTTAATCTAGCAAGTTTTGTTTAAGATGGTCTTTCTTATCCACAGTCTTCCAGCAAGATGGTGACTGACACTTTCCCTGGTCAGGATCTCTCCCAGAGGTCAAAAGGTGCTGGTGCCTTTGTCATTTTAAGCAAAAGAGAGATAACTTGGGGTTTTCTGCCCGTTTCTTTAACAGTCCAGTGAATCTCTGAAGATTACCCCTCAAAGCAAAGTTTATTCAGACAGTGAAGAAGGTGACATGGACTCTAGTGATGAAGGAGACTCCATGCTCTTTCTCCCCATCTGTGTTTGATGAAATGCAAATTTGCTGTTTCCTGTCATCTCCTCCCTGTGCTGTCTTGATGGCCCTGTTTATTACTTATATGTAAATTGAGGTAAAACACTTTCCTTTGTTTAGGACAGAGCTGTTTAACAACCTGTATTCAAGATGTGGGTGTGACCAAAGGCACCTCTGCAGTCATACCCTATACACTAATGCAATAATCTTTGTACAAAGTATGCCTTGTGAGGTATCATTTGAAAACTAACTCACTGGTCAATAACATCATGATAAAATGTGTGTAGCAACATTATATAAAAAGTTATTACTTCCATCTTAATGATGTTCATAGAATCATAGCACATGTTCAAACCCACGTAGCCCTGATTAGGCAGATCTGGTCAATCCTCATCCACAGCTGCAGCTACTAAGTCCTCTTTTTCCATGTTGACTGGAAGTGGAACATTATTGGGGGCCATCAAACTCTTTGATATCTTCATCTTGCACTCCTTCCTCTGGCACAACAAATTTGCCTTTCCTGAAACAGCTGGGAATTGTTGTCGGCTTTACATGTTGCCATGCCTGAGCAACAAGATGAATGCATTCTAGCATCTGCATTTGAATCTGCATCAAGAGCAACAATAATCCGGTTTGTGAATTGTGATCGGTAATGTCCCTTAATGTTCTTCACCTTGATCCATAGGTTGCATCAAAGATGTAGAGTTAGGGGGTAAGAATTTGAGCTGAATGTTAGTGAAAATCACTCCTTGGGGATGTGAAGAGCAGTTATCCAAGAGGCATATCTCACAGCTCTGCAAGCAAGACTGACAATCCCATTTTTTAGCCAGTTGATAAAAATCTCACCTATCATTCAGGCATTCGCTGAGCTGACATAATTGAGGGGAAGTGTATTGAAATCCTTTGGAAAGCATCTGGGTCGTTTTGACTTCCCGATCATGAATAGTAGGCATTTGTCACTCCCATCCTTGTTGGCACAGATGAGCACAGTTATCGTATTCTTTGAAGCTTTCCCTGCTTCTAGCTTTTCATTTTTTTCTGTATGTCCTCTGTCACAGAGCCCTTTCAGCTAAAGTACTGCTTTGTCAGCATTGTAGATGTCAGCCAGGGAAAACTTTTCAAGAATGTGAGGAAGTTTTCCACAATGCCACTGCTCAGATGATGGTTTGTCACTACGTTCTTTTTTGTTAGCGACACTGAAGCATTTCTTCCATCTGGTAAACCAACCGTCAATTGCCTTAAAATCATTCAATCCAAGTGAAGTGGCAAGCTGAAGGGCTTTTTCCTTGATTGTGGGTCCAGCAAGCAGTGCTCCTTGCACACTCTTCTCCTTGACCCTATAAAGAGAGCCTGGCAACTTATGGCAACTATTCTACTGTCTGTCTTCATATTTAACCAAAAACTTATCCTTCTGCTTCCACATTCTGCATACAACCAACCTGTGCAACTCCCATTTGACTGCATCTTTGTTTTGACTAGCTTCCAGAGTTTGACAGTCTTGGATAATCTATACTTTTTCTTTCAGTGAGAGACTTCTTGGCATTTTGTCTGGTTTTGCCACAAAAAATGATACAAGCAAGTGGAGGATGTGATGTCACAATGTTACAAATGTTGCTCTTATGCAGCAGCTATGTTACTGTTACCAAGTGGACAATTCACGGTAGGGAAAGTATTCCTAGGGGAAATGTTGCTCAGAAGCTGTGGTTGCTCTCACAAGGTGTTGCGCCAAACAAGCATCTACAGTACTGAAGTTGGGCTTACCAGCCTGTAATTGCAGGGATCAACTCTAGAGTCTTTTTTAAAAAGTGGCATTGCATTAGTTATCCTCCAGTCATCTGGTGAAAGACTGATTTAAGCAACAGCTTAGATACCACAGTTAGCAGTTCTTCAATTTCATATTTGATTCCCTTCAGAACTCTTGGGGGAATACTCTCTGGTCCTGGTGACTTATTACTATTTAATTTATCAGTCTGTTCCAAAACCTCCTATATTGACACCTCAGTCTGGGACAGTTCCTCAGATTTGTCACCTAAAAAGAATGACTTGGATGTGGTGATCTCCCCAACATCCTCTGCAGTGAAGATGGATGCAAAGAACTCATTTAGCTTCTCCACAATGGCTGGTCTTCCTTGAGTGCTCCTTTAGTATCCTGATTGTCCAGTTGTCCCACTGACTGTTTGGCAGGCTTCCTGATTCTGGTGTGCTAAAAAAAAATGCTGTTTAGTTTTTGTGTCTTTCGCTAGCTGCTCTTTGAATTCTTTCTTGGCCAACCTAATTATACTTTTACACTTAATTTACGAGAGTGTATGCTCCTTTTTATTTTCCTCAGTAGGATTTGAATTCCAATCATAGAATCATAGAATATCAGGGTTGGAAGGGACCTCAGGAGGTCATCTAGTCCAACTCCCTGCTCAAAGCAGGACCAATCCCCAACTAAATCATCTCAGCCAGGGCCTTGTCAAGCCTGACCTTAAAAATATCTAAGGGAGGAGATTCCACCACCTCCCTAGGTAACACATTCCAGTGTTTCACCACTCTCCTAGTGAAAAAGTTTTTTCCTAATATCCAACCTAAACCTCCTCCACAGCAACTTGAGACCATTACTCCTTGTTCTGTCATCAGCTACCATTGAGAACAGTCTAGAGCCATCCTCTTTGGAACCCCCTTTCAGGTAGTTGAAAGCAGCTATCAAATCTCCCCTCATTCTTCTCTTCCGCAGACTAAACAATCCCAGTTCCCTCACCCTCTCCTCATAAGTCATGTGTTCCAGTCCCCTAATCATT
Source organism: Lepidochelys kempii (assembly GCF_965140285.1). Lineage (NCBI taxonomy): Eukaryota > Metazoa > Chordata > Testudines > Cheloniidae > Lepidochelys > Lepidochelys kempii. Next base: position 99,199,052 of record NC_136387.1, on the reverse strand, counting down.
TTTGTTGCCCTCCGCTGGACATTTTCCAATTTTTCCACATCCTTCTTGTAGTGTGGGGCCTAAAACTGAACACAGTACTGCAGATGTCACCAATGTCGAATAGAGGGGAACGATCATGTCCCTCGATCTGCTGGCAATGCCCCTACTTATATATCCCAAAATGCCATTGGCCTTCTTGGCAACAAGGGCACACTGTTGACTCACATCCAGCTTCTCGTCCACTGTAACCCCTAGGTCCTTTTCTGCAGAACTGCTGCCTAGCCATTTGGTCCCTAGTCTGTAGCGGTGCATGGGATTCTTCCGTCCTAAGTGCAGGACTCTGCACTTGTCCTTGTTGAACCTCATCAGATTTCTTTTGGCCCAATCCTCCAATTTGTCTCGGTCTCTCTGTATCCTATCCCTACCCTCCAGGGTATCTACCTCTCCTCCCAGTTTAGTGTCATCTGCAAACTTGCTGAGGGTGCAATCCACACCATCCTCCAGATCATTAATGAAGATATTGAACAAAACCGGCCCCAGGACTGACCCCTGGGGCACTCCACTTGATACTGGCTGCCAACTAGACATGGAGCCATTGATCACTACCCGTTGAGCCCGACAATCTAGCCAACTTTCTATCCACCTTATAGTCCATTCATCCAGCCCATACTTCTTTAACTTGCCGGCAAGAATACTGTGGGAGACCGTGTCAGAAGCTTTGCTAAAGTCAAGGAACAACACGTCCACTGCTTTCCCCTCATCCACAGAGCCAGTTATTTCATCACAGAAGGCAATTAGATTAGTCAGGCATGACTTGCCCTTGGTGAATCCATGCTGACTGTTCCTGATCACTTCCTCTCCTCTAAGTACTTCAGAACTGATTCCTTGAGGACCTGCTCCATGACTTTTCCAGGGACTGAGGTGAGGCTGACTGGCCTGTAGTTCCCTGGATCCTCCTTCTTCCCTTTTTTAAAGATGGGCACTATATTAGCCTTTTTCCAGTCGTCCGGGACTTCCCCGGATCACCATGAGTTTTCAAAGATAACAGACAATGGCTCTGCAATCACATCCGCCAACTCCTTTAGCACTCTCGGATGCAACGCATCCGGCCCCATGGACTTGTGCTCATCCAGCTTTTCTAAATAGTTCCAAACCACTTCTTTCTCCACAGAGGGCTGGTCACCTCCTCCCCATGCTGTGCTTCCCAGTGCAGCAGTATGGGAGCTGACCTTCTTTGTGAAGACAGAGGCAAAAAAAAGCATTAAGTACATTAGCTTTTTCCACATCTTCTGACACTAGGTTGCCTCCCTCATTCAGTAAGGGGACCACACTTTCCTTGACTTTCTTCTTGTTGCTAACATACCTGAAGAAACCCTTCTTGTTACTCTTAACATCTATTGCTAGCTGCAACTCCAGGTGTGATTTGGCCTTCCTGATTTCACTCCTGCATCCCCGAGCAATATTTTTATACTCTTCCCTGGTCATTTGTCCAATCTTCCACTTCTTGTAAGCTTCTTTTTTGTGTTCAAGGTCAGCAAGGATTTCACTGTTAAGCCAAGCTGGTCGCCTGCCATATTTACTATTCTTTCTACACATCGGGATGGTTTGTCCCTGTAACCTCAATAAGGATTCTTTAAAATACAGCCAGCTCTCCTGGACTCCTTTCCCCCTCATGTTATTCTCCCAGGGGATCTTGCCCATCAGTTCCCTGAGGGACTCAAAGTCTGCTTTTCTGAAGTCCAGGGTCCGTATTCTGCTGCTCTCCTTTCTTCCCTGTGTCAGGCTTCTGAACTCGACCATCTCATGGTCACTGCCTCCCAGATTCCCATTCACTTTTGCTTCCCCTACTAATTCTTCCCGGTTTGTGAGCAGCAGGTCAAGAAGAGCTCTGCCCCTAGTTGGTTCCTCCAGCACTTGCACCAGGAAATTGTCCCCTACCCTTTCCAAAAACTTTCTGGATTGTCTGTGCACCGCTGTATTGCTCTCCCAGCAGATATCAGAGTGATTGAAGTCTCCCATGAGAACCAGGGCCTGCGATCTAGTAATTTCCATGAGTTGCTGGAAGAAAGCCTCGTCCACCTCATCCCCCTGGTCCGGTGGTCTATAGCAGACTCCCACTACAACATCACCCTTGTTGCTCACACTTCTAAACTTAATCCAGAGACTCTCAGGTTCTTCTGCAGTTTCATACTGGAGCTCTGAGCAGTCATACTGCTCCCTTACATACAGTGCAACTCCCCCACCTTTTCTGCCCTGCCTGTCCTTCCTTAACAGTTTATATCCATCCATGACAGTACTCCAGTCATGTGAGTTAACCCACCAAGTCTCTGTTATTCCAATCACATCATAATTCCTTGACTATGCCAGGACTTCCAGTTCTCCCTGCTTGTTTCCCAGGCTTCTTGCATTTGTGTATAGGCACTTGAGATAACTCGCTGATCGTCCCTCTTTCTCAGTATGAGGCAGGACCCCTGCCCTCTCGCACGCTCCTGTTCGTGCTTCCTCCCGGTATCCCACTTCCCCACTTACCTCAGGGCTTTGGTCTCCTTCCCCCGGTGAACCTAGATTAAAGCCCTCCTCACTAGGTTAGCCAGCCTGCTTGCAAAGATGCTCTTCCCTCTCTTCGTTAGGTGGAGCCCGTCTCTGCCTAGCACTCCTCCTTCTTGGAACACCATCCCATGGTCAAAGAATCCAAAGCCTTCTCTCCAACACCACCTGCGTAGCCATTCATTGACTTCCACGATTCGACTGTCTCTACCCAGGCCTTTTCCTTCCATGGGGAGGATGGATGAGAAGACCACTTGCGCAATCTTTAAAGGATTCCTTTTTGACCCTGCCTCTTTTACTCTGCTGTTTAGCCCTGGTGGCATTTCTTTTTTATTAGGGGTATGCATTTAGTTGAGCCTCTATTATGGTGATTTTAAATAGTTTCTGTACAGTTTGCAGGCATTTCACCCTTGTGACTGTTCCTTTTAATTTCCATTTAACTACCTTCCTCATTTTTGTGTAGTTCCCTTTTTTCAAGTTCATTGCTACTGTGGTGAGTTTTTTGGGCATTTTCCCCCTACAAAGATGCTAATTTTAATTACATTATGGTTGCTATTATGGAACCGTTCAGTTATGTTCACCTTTTGGAACAGGTCCTGTGCTCCACTTAGGACTAAATCAAGAATTGCCTCTCCCTTTGTGGGTCCAGGACAAGCAATTCCAAGAAGCAGAACATTTAATCTGTCTAGAAATTTTACTCCCGCATCCCTTTCTCTGGTGACATATATCTAGTCAATATGAGGTTAGTTGAAATCTCCCATTATTATTGTATTTTCCAACTTTGGGGGCCTCTCTAATGCCCCTGAGCATTTCACAATCACTGTCACCATCCTGGTCAGGTGGGCAGTAGTATATTCCTACTCCTATACTCTTATTGTCCATGCATGGAATTTCTAGCCATTGAGATTTTATGGCACAATTTGATTCATTTAAGATTTGACTCTGCTTTCTTTCACATATAGTGCCAATCCCACACTATCACAACCTACTCTGTAACTCCTAGAAATTTTGTACCCTGGTATTACCACGTCCCATTGATTATCTTCATTCCACCAAGATTCCACTGTGACGCTGGCAGACCAGGTCATGCCAGAGGTATTCAGGTCAATTCACTTGTGTATTAATATAGATCAAAGTAATTTATCTATGTCCTGTTATAACATAATAACAAACATTTACATTATAAATACCCTTGTAACTAAATAACTCATCAGACATCAAAGAAGCCTTGTGGAATGCTAATGAAGGAGTTTATCAGAAAAAGCGCTAATTCCAAAGCAAATGGCCTCTGTGTGTGATAACTGGAGGTCAGAGACTCAAAGTACATTCCTCACTCACTGTCATCAAAGCCCAAGTGTGTAGCATCATAGAATCATAGACTTTAAGGTCAGAAGGGACCATTATGATCGTCTAGTCTGACCTCCTGCACAATGCAGGCCACAGAATCTCACCCACCCATGCCTGTAACAAACCCCTAACCTATGTCTGAGCTATTGAAGTCCTCATATCGTGGTTTAAAGACTTCAAGGTGCAGAGAATCCTCCAGCAAGTGACCCATGCCCCACGCTGCAGAGGAAGGAGAAAAACCCCCAGGGCCTCTGCCAATCTGCCCTGGAGAAACGTTCCTTCCCAACCCCAAATATGGTGATCAGCTAAACCCTGAGCATGTGGGCAAGACTCACCAGCCAGACACCGAGCAAAGAATTCTCTGTAGTAACTCAGATCCCACCCCATCTAACATCCCATCACAGGCCATTGGGCATATTTACCGCTAATATTCAAAGATCAATTAACTGCCAAAATTAGACTATCCCATCATACCATCCCCTCCATAAACGTATCAAGCTTATCTTGAAGCCAGATATGTCTTTTGCCCCCACTGCTCCCCTTGGAAGGCTGTTCCAGAACTTCACTCCTCTGATGGTTAGAAACCTTCATCTAATTTCAAGTCTAAACTTCCTGATGGCCAGTTTATATCCGTTTGTTCTTGTGTCCACATTGGTACTGAGCTTAAATAATTCCTCCCCCTCCCTGATATTTATCCCTGTGATATATTTGTAGAGAGCAATCATATCTCCCCTCAGCCCTTTTTTGGTTAGGCTAAACAAGACAAGCTCTTTGAGTCTCCTTTCGTAAGACAGGTTTTCCATTCCTCGGATCATCCTAGTAGCCTTTCTCTGTACCTGTTCCAGTTTGAATTCATCCTTCTTAAACATGGGAGAGCAGAACTGCACAGAGTATTCCAGATGAGGTCTCACCAGTGCCTTGTATAATGGTACTAAAACCTCCTTATCTCTACTGGAAATACTTTGCCTGATGCATCCCAAGACTGCATTAGCTTTTTTCACGGCCATATTACATTGGCGGCTCATAGTCATCCTGTGATCAACCAATACTTCGAGGTCCTTCTCCTCTTCTGCTACTTCCAACTGATGCATCTCCAACTTATAACAAAAATTCTTGTTATTAATCCCTAAATGCATAACCTTGCACTTTTCACTATTAAATTTCATCCTATTACTATTACTCCAGTTTACAAGGTCATCCAGATCTTCCTGTATGATATCCTGGTCCTTCTCTGTATTGGCAATACCTCCCAAATTTGTGTCATCCGTATTGGCAATACCTCCCAAATTTGTGTCATCCGCAAACTTTATTAGCACATTCCCACTTTTTGAGCTGAGGTCAGTAATAAAAAGATGAAATAAGATTGGTCCCAAAACCGATCCCTGAGGAACTCCACTAGTAACCTCCCTCCAGCCTGACAGTTCACCCTTCAGTATGACACACTGTAGCCTCCCCTTTAACCAGTTCCTTATCCATCTTTCAATTTTCATATTGATCCCCATCTTTTCCAATTTAGGTAATAATTCCCCATGAGGAACCATATCAAATGCCTTACTGAAATTGAGGTAAATTAGATCCACTGCATTTCCTTTGTCTAAAAAATCTGTTACCTTCTCAAAGAAGGAGATCAGGTTGGTTTGGCATGATCTACTTTTTGTAAAACCATGTTGTATTTTGTCCCAATTACCATTGACCTCAATGTCCTTAACTACTTTCTCCTTCAAAAATTTTTCCAAGACCTTGCATACTACAGATGTCAAACTAACAGACCTGTAGTTACCCGCATTGCTTTTTTTCCTTTCTTAAAAATAAGCACTATGTTAGCAATTCTCCAGTCATACGGTACAGCCCCTGAGTTTACAAATTCATTAAAAATTCTTGTTAATGGGCTTGCAATTTCGTGTGCCAGTTCCTTTAATATTCTTAGATGAAGTTTATCTTGGCCCCCCGATTTAGTCCCATTAAGCTGTTCGAGTTTGGCTTCTACCTCAGATGTGGTAATATCTACCTCCATATGTAGCTAGACTGTCAGCTTGTCTTCTGTGAGAAGCTATAAGAAAGGATTTTTAAAAAAAGATCCTTCATTTCTGAACTGTTTGGACTCTTTGCCAGATGCAAAGTGGAGATCCCCTGAGACAATCTGGGTACCCTGAAAAGACTTTTGAGAAACTCACAGTTTATTACATCACTGCCACCATTTGGAGTTACAAACTGTGATTCACCTGTTTGTACAAACATCTTACCTGCTTTCACCTCTCAATAACTCTCATTCTTTTTTCTTAGCTAATAAACCTTTAGTTAATTTACTATAGAATTGGCTGCCAGTGTTGTCTTTCGTGTAAGATCCAGAATAGCAATTGATCTGGGGTAAGTGACTGGTCTTTTCGGACTGGGAGCACCTGATATGGTGTGATTTTTGGCTCAAGTAATCTTTTATTACAAAGTCCAGTTTATCTGGGTGGCGCAATAAGCTGGAGAATCTAAGGGCACTGTAACCATGCCTTTGTGGGTCACAAATGAGAATACCAAATTCAAGACAAACTGCTGAGAAATAGGGCAGATACACCCCAAAACTGGAGGTTATCTCCCATGAGATATACCAAACCAGCAACAAAAGTAAACTCCTGTTTCACACATTGGCTAACAAGCAGTCAGAACAGCAGTTTCCTTAGGCATTCCAGTCCTTGTATCACCACAAAAAACACTAGACTTAGAGATGAGTGGTTCCTTAAAACCAATTTCACCAAATAAAAGTTTCTTCTGATCCCAAAGGACCAGCCACACACCCAGATCAATATACAACTCACATTTTACCCAAAAATCACACTGCTGCCAATCCTTTAGTATCCAAAATCTAAAGGTTTGTTGAAAGAAAGAAAGAAAGAAAGAAAGAAAGAAAGAAAGAAAGAAAGAAAGAAAGAAAGAAAGAAAGAAAGAAAGAAAGAAAGAAAGAAAGAAAGAAGAGAGTTAAAATGGTTCAAGGAATCAAATACATACAACAATTGCAAAGTTCTTGGTTCAGGCTTGCAGAAGTGATGGAATAAACTGCTGGCTTAAGTCAAGTCTCTGGTTGCTTCCAAATCATTGGAAGATCCTCAGTCCCTTGGTTAGAATGCTCCCATTAGTATAAGTCCATAGTCCAGAGGCTTGAGCAGGAAAGAGTCTAGAGCAGGAAAGAGGCAAAACGGAGATGTTTCCCAGGCCTTATATAGCTTCTGCGATGTGGAGGGAAATCCATTGTTTAAAACAAAGCCTTCAGTACAGCTAGTGGTAAAAGATTAGTATGCAGTCACATGGGCAAGTCATACGTCCATGCATGACTTCGCTTAGTCATGGCAGGAAATTCCATTAAGTGTAGACAGGCATCTCCCATGGTCCATTGTCAGTAAAGTGTTCCTCGATGAGCCACTTAATTCGAATAGTCCCTTTAAGATGTGCAGGCTAAATACCTTGTGGACGTTACCCCAGGAGCAAACATTTGAAATCCAGGTTTAGAGCCAATACTCATAGCTTCAAGTACAAAATTATACATGCATACAAATAGCATAATCATATTCAGCAAATCATACCCTTTCCATAGACACCTTACTTGACAACCTTTGTACAAGATTTGTTGCAAATATAAAACAGTGGTTGCAACAATGATCTATATGGTCATATTTTAATCAGATAACGTCACAGGCACTGTCTGTGACTCCATGGTAAGACTGGTATAGTGATCCAGGAGTTCCCATTTGTTACTGGCTTGGTGAAATCTATTTGTAGAGCAAACCACCATTTTGAGGTGAATGCCCTGCTTTCTGACAGTCTGCCCTGAGGTAGGCACTCACAGCTGTGAGCCACATCCATGATGCCTATTATATCAATATCCTCATTTAATGCCAAGCACTCTAGTTCACCTAACTTAGTATTTAGACTTCTAGCATTTGTATGTAAGCACCTGTACATTTTGACAAAATTCATTTGGTTGCCTTCACGTGTTATTTTTAAACTGGTCTACTTTACATTTGACTGTTCCTCATTAGCTCCTGCCCTTTATCAACTTCTTTCCTATCCTGTTTACTAGGACACAGAGTTCCCCCTTTAATAAAGTCATCCCTAAGAGATGTCTCTGTCTAAACCATGTGCTCCTCACACTTGTCTGCTTTCCCCCAGTCCTTAGTTTAAAAAATTGTCTACAACCTTTTTAATTCTACGTGACAACAGTCTGGTTCCATTTTGCTTTAGGTGGAGCCCATGCTTCCTGTATAGGATTCTCCTTTCCCAAAAGCTTCCCCAGTTTCTAATAGACCTAAAAGCCTCCTCCTTACACTATAGACTCATCCATGCATTGAGACAGTGCAGTTCTGCCTGTCTTCCTGGGCCTGTGCTTGGAACTGGAAGCATTTCAGAGAATGCTACCATGGAGGCCCTGGATGTTAATCTCTTCCCTAGCAGCCTAATTGTGGCCATCAGGACTTCCCTCCTATCTTTCCTTATGCCACTGGTACCTACATGTATCACAACTACTGGCTCCTCCCCAGCACTGCATATAAGTCTATCTAGATGTGTTGTGAGAGGCACAATCTTTGCACCCAGCAGGCAATTTTGCCATGTGGTTCGCCTTGTCATCACAAACCCAACTTTCTATTTTTCTAATAATGAAATCTCCCCATTACTATTACCTGGCTCTTCCTTGTAACTGGGGTTTAATCTGAAGTAATGGGCTTAATCTGTAGAGTCAGTAAGTACTCAAATACGTTTCCAAGGGAGGTTGTGGAATCCCCCTCATTGGATGTTTTTAAGAACAGATTGAACAAACATGTCAAGGATGATCTAGGTTTACTTGGTCCTCCCTCAGCACAGGGGGCTGGACTTGATGACTTCTCAAGGTCCCTTCCAGACCTACATTTCTATGATTATATTAAAAGCTCTTGCTCTCTCTTTCCCTCTTCTGGGGACAGCGAACTTCATTTTCTTTAAAGTTGGAGGGTGGTTAGAATCCTTAATCCACAGCTCTGAGTATAACTTTGATTAAGTGACTCAAGTCTTCTGAACTCAAGTTCCTCAGGGAAAAGTCCTCTGACTCACAGCCTAACTCCAAAGAGGATGAAGAGAAAATTTTCCTTTCTTATAAAGTAAAAATCAACCAAAGCAGCAGTATTTCTTACTCCCATCCTACCATATATCATTTGATCATAGAATCATAGAATATCAGGGTTGGAAGGGACCTCAGGAGGTCATCTAGTCCAACCCCCTGCTCAAAGCAGGACCAATCCCCAACCAATCACCAGTCATGTGACCGATACAGTACTATATGTAACGACTATTGTAGTTTAGCACAGTTGCATTAATATTATATTATCAAATGTCCCAGAGGACTTATCAGTGCTACTTAATATAAAGTCTAAATATATCAGCTGAAATGCATGGCTTTATTTGCATGTTAGTATGAAATTTGGTAGTTTGAATTACAATTTCTGCACTGGACTCCGTGGATATAGTTTGATAACAACATTATGGACATTTGATTATAACGTCAAGAAACTGCTAGAGTGATGATTAAGGATGGCAATTACAATGAAATCTTCTGGTGATTAAGTCAAATGTTTCCACTGAGCCCCATTTTTATTGAAGTCCCACACTGCTATCGTCCTGCACATAAATTGCCAACTCAATTTAATCACTCAAATACCCTTTTACATAGTGTTCATCCTTCTTCCTCCTTAAAACAATCAAACCAAAGAGGTCCACCCTTAAGGAGGTGCAGCATGCAAATCTGTTTTGCATTGAATCAGTTCTGTTAAGTGGTGCCATAAGGCAGTCTTAGATCATTGCCTCAGTTCCTCTCCTCTTTGCCCCCTTTGGAGTGCCTACTGACCCAGCAGATGTTATGCAAGGAGCAGACCCTGTCTGAGGAGAGTGCATGGACTCAACTACACTGACTAGACAAAGCAAGGGAATGCTTCCCTTTTGCACAATCTGGCCCTACATTTTCAGATGAACAGATAGCATTGCTAAAATGAGTGTCAATTATTTTGGGAACAAGCTAACAAGCTTTTTTTTTTTTTTAAGGTTATGACTAAGCGCTTGGTTATTTGGGGCTAACACGAGAGTTTTAAAGTTAATTAATTTGGAAGAGTTATAAATGCAAGCAGTTAAGAATTGCCATTACTTTTATTGAAATAATTTAAGTTGGTTAAATAAAAATCCACTGGCAGGAGTCAATATACTGATAGTAAATTGTTAAAATCCTGGGACTAGTTTAAGATAATTCTCTACTTAGTGTATTAATCCTGTGAAAAACAGATGGGGTAACAAATAAAAGCACTTGCAAATGGTTGTTTTGTTGTAAAATAATTTTGTGATTTACTGGCAAACTGAATACTGAAATACTGCAGAGTGAAAATATTGTAAGCTGCCATATTTATACTAAGTAATTAACCTTATTGTTACCTAAAGTAACCAGTCACATCACAATTAAATACTATATGATTTGATTCTTTCAGAATGTTTCTTTTTTAAACACCTACAAGTGGGATAATCTGTAGGTCGGGGGAGGGCGAAAGGTTCCTGGTCAGATGCCTAGTGATTATTCAGTCCTAAAAAGTGTCCTTGGTAACTAGGCACTAATAGCTTTGGTACAGGTTGGCAGCTAATTGTAAAATTAGCTGGTGCTCAGCCTGACAACCAATTTTGCCACCTGCAGGAAAATGTTACAATCTCTAAACCTATTGTTTGTATTGAAATGATATTGCCTATAGACCTTACTTTTAAGAAGAGGTTCTTTCTTTGCAAGAAGCTAGCCATTATTCAGTGCCTTTTATACCAGCTGAAAGGACCAACTAATTTCATTACTTTCCCTGCAGTTTTTGTCTGTCCTTAAAACCCTTCATAAGCACCCACTTTTGTTGTCCACATCGAGATCTGGAAATGCACTCATTATGACAGTTATTCTTGACTCAACCAAAGTGGAATCAAACTATGATCCTAAGACCAAAAGTGACTCATCATCTATGCCTCCCTCCAGCAAACTAATCCAAATGTTTTATACCTATTCAAATATCTACTAACTTAGGGCGGCAGGAATCTTTTGTAATGTATAACTATGCTCCTATATATTTAAACACTTCTCAGAACTACTTAACATGGTACCTGTATCATTCCAGATAGTATGTGGTACTGAACCTATCCTCCTCCTAATTAACTCTCTAGGGACTTCATCATTTGTGCAAACTTTCAGCCACACAGAACTCACAGATAATGAGAGTCAATCTCCTTTATAATAACCTCACTATGAACTTAGAACTTAACCTTAAAATTTATCTCCATATGTACCAATTTAAAATTAAACATTTCTGCCTGTATAATTCTTTAAAATCTGCAAACATTTACACGTTTGTATATAAACATACTTACACATATATACTTAAACATCATGTATATAATCATATAATCTTACAAAAATTTTATTTGCATGTTTTCAATATAACGTATAACATTATGTACTTTTCTGTTTTTTAAAACATTGTCACTGATGGAAACATTATGTGATTACAAATAAATGCACTACTACCCCCAAATGGACGTGACATTTGTACATCTAGCAATAGCAGACAAAACGAGGTACAGCATAGATCACTAAACAATATGTATGCTCCAACTCTCCTACTGTTCAGAAAACAAAATAGCAAATGCAATAGTCACATTCTGTCCCAAGAAATTCCAAAATTAAGTTGTTCAATCTATAGTCAATTACATTAACATAAAAAGACACTAAATATATTAGAAAAATGGCATACTAACACTTTTCCAGAGTTTTTCAAAGAAAAAAAAATCACAGGCATTGACACCACTTACAAATTGTAAATTCAAGTGCTGAAAAAATGTCTCCATTCCATTCATATGAAACTATCTATGCAAATTTAAAACATCCAAGCCAACATTTTCAAAAGTTCTATAAGTTCTCCAGCCCCTCTCCCTCCCAGTATTTTAACTATAATCTTAACATCACCAACGTTCACAATTTTATCACAAGTCTCACAATATTAGATATTTTTCTGAAAGTCCCACTCTTGGAACCCAGAGATTGCAGGAAAATCTCAGCTTTCTTTCTTTTCTTTAAAATAAGTTGATATCCCTCAAGTTGTGGAGAAAAGTTTGAAATTATAAAGAGAGTGTACCCTAAAGTACACTGAGGGCACGGAAAAGGCCCCCCAGATTATTATTTTCAAGACAATCTCATGATTTTGAGACAGCCTGACTCATGAATTTTGAATGTTTGGTGTTGGCAATAATGTAATTTACAGTACAAAACCTACTTTAACAGAACCTCAGAATTGTCAGGCAAACTCAAAGAACCACAGAAACTTTTGTGGGCTGCCCAGCCGCAGGAAGAGGTATATGGACAGGTCTAGGACAGTAAGAGAAGAGAATGAGAGATTGGAGCATATCTCCATGTGCCCACCCTCCTCCCAATCCTTCCTTCCATATAACTTTGCAGCTGTGTAACATTCATGGCTGGTTAACAGCAACCTTCTACAGCAAAGCAACATTTCCCCAGAATAACTACACAGGAAGCCTGTCCAGAAAGCAGTGGATATTTTCTTGCATTTCAGTACCTTAATTAGAACATGTATTTTAAATAGAACAGTACACACACAGTAGAAGATTTTAAAGTTCAATATCTTGGCTCTTTAGAATAATAATATCTGTTTTCAATACCAAAAGTGGTTAGTCCACAATACCGTATGTTCTAACCAGTAACAGAAATCAAACTGCTTTTAATCTACAGTAGTATTAAAGGTTTCAGAGTAGCAGCCGTGTTAGTCTGTATCCACAAAAAGAAAAGGAGGACTTGTGGCACCTTAGAGACTAACAAATTTATTTGAGCATGAGCTTTCGTGAGCTACAGCTCACTTCATCGGATGAAGTGAACTGTAGGCATGCATCCAATGAAGTGAACTGTAGCTCAGGAAAGCTTATGCTCAAATAAATTTGTTAGTCTCTAAGGTGCCACAAGTCCTCCTTTTCTTTTTTTAGTAGTATTAAAGAAATTTTAAAAATCCTAACTTCCCATTTTTATATTTTGCATCATGATAGCTGCCTGGATTATTCTTTTTTGTAAATATTTCATAAAAAAATTGCTTTTGAGGTGATACTAATCATCAGATTTGTTTAAAAGGGTATTGCCTTAAATTGCGTATGTGCGTGTGTGGTTTTTTTGTGGGTTTTTGTTTGTTTGTTTTGTTTTTTATGAATAAAAGACATTCTTAGTTAACATTAGAGAGACCAAACATTCCTAGTTAAAAGTATAGACACAACAGATAGTTCTAGTCCTAGTCATCAGACTTCTGCAGTGATAGCCAAATTTCTGTAGTGATAGAAAATTAGCATGTATGTAGATATATGTAGATATTACAACAGTTAGATATTTGTGAGGTGTCTGTTGTCTTTCTGTAAATATAGTTTTGTAATTAACAGAACTATTCAATGTTTATCTTCTTTCATTTTTAACAAACAAGCATGTCACTTTATTTGTTAGAATTTCAAAATCAAATACTATTATTTATCTGATGACTCAGACCTTATGTATAACAAGCTTTCCACTGGAGCTAATTATATTGCTAACATAAAGATTCATGAAGATTTGGTTTATAATGGAAACCATAACATGACTGCCACTATAATGGCACTATCATGATGCAATTACAATTAATCACAATAATCTGTGAAGTGTTTTGTAATACTTGATATGCAATACAAAGATCAACTGTATTGTTTTGTTTCACTTAAATAGGAAGAGCAGAAATTCAGGTTATTTATGCTAAGGGTTCATTTCTCCATATGCTTTACATATACGTTTATACTTCGCTCCCAGATTTAAAAAGTACTGAGTTGTCTAAAAAATTGAAACATTTTTTCTATTGATTAGCTTTCTAATAGTATATTTTGTGAAAATGCTAACCCTACTTTTCTTAAGATCCAGCTTCTAAATCTGTCAGGGCATTAACTCATCAATGTTTTTTAAAAAGCATGGCTATTTGTCTGGCAAAAAAATTACATAGTGGTCACTGTGTTCAAAAATAGAACAGTTTGGGATAGCTAAAATGAGCATTAAGTTGCAGGTTTATGGAAACATCACATTTAATGGATGTCATGACCACAAACTATAACCTACTACATTTATTTCTTAGCACAAAGTAAAAAAATGGTTCAGGTCTGATGAAATCTGGATAGGATACTTAACCATTGTGTTACTCAAGAGTGAAAACTGGGCAACATAGGTACCAAAGCACAATGAGGTCCACTTCTTCAAAAGGTATAGATTTTTGTCAACAAACAATAAAAATGCACCCACAATTGTGCATGCAATTAATGCACTAGCATACAAATATGAGTTAGCTGTGTAACTGTTATGCTTTTGCACCTTTAAATCTCTAAGGACTGTCAGAGAAAACACACTTTGAGTGTGCCCTAATGGAGACTTTACTTTTGTTCTGTCTTGTATTAATCTTAATCTAGACTAAATGTCATTCTGAAGGAAAGCATCCTTTTTTTCCTTTGTATGCAGCAAACCTAATGTGGGCATTTTGTCTTCCTCTGTGTTTTTTCTACAATGCTGAGCACTTTTTTATAAGTGCTAACAGTATACTAGCCATTTGTACACTCACTTGCCTAATTTTTATGCTCAAATTGCCCTCTGAGCAAGCCCATCCCTGATTCTCTCCACCCTGCTCTCACCCTTTGAACTCTTCCCTGCCCACCCAAAGAAGTGTAAAAAGATAGATGATGACAAATAGTCCATTATTTTTATTTAACTCTACACAAAAATCATGTAATTAACAAAAAATGTGCTAAACATCTCCACCTCATCCTGCCTCTGCATTTCCTCTATTTAGAATGCAAGCTCTTTGGCATAGTGACCTTTCCATTAGCTGTAAAATTCCTAGCACGCCTATGGTGCTAAATAAATAATATAATAATTCTAGGTACTTGGGTGACTTACAGTACATGGCAATTGGCACAAAAATGTTCACCTGTTTAGACAGGTATAATTAGTGTGGTAATTGTGCCTTCATTAGGTTTTATATAGACTTCCCTCAGTGTCGAAAGGCATATTCTGATTGGCCAGTAGGGCCTTCCCGGTAATCCCTCTGCCCCATAACAACTCCCAGTGTTACAAAACTGGGACTTCAGTATAAAAAATGAAAACATTTGATTTAGTTCATTATATTAAATGGTGAGGGATTTAACAGGGGAGAAGATACAAATCTTTTAAATATTTTAACTTCCCCTTTATTTTTAAAGGTAAGCAAATCCTCACCTTCCTAAACCAGGTCCCTTCTCAGACAGAAATGCAAAACATGCAGCTAGGCTTTTGTAGACCACTTTAAAAAAAGCCTCTGTAATCCCAGCTGCCCTTTCAGCAGTGGCATATGGTGCAGCACCCACTACAGCTACAATTTTTATTAGTAAATGTAAAAACAATACACCCATGTTAATGTAATATTAAGGATCCATAGTTGAAACTAGAATGAGTCAGGGAATTAAAACATTAAGGTTTCATCTGAGACATCATCTCAAACACACTGCACATCCTGTATGTTTTATGGCAGATATTTTAGGACATATAGAGTAATATATTAAGCTATATGTAAAAGAAAAACAGGATTAAATATAATACATGTATAACGGCTGCTGTTCGAACCTCAATAATTGTTTCTGCTTTTTTGTGATTTTACCTGTGCAACCAAAAGAATGCATTGATTGACTAAAGGATTTAGAAATATTTTAACTTCTCTTTTTGTTCTTAGATTTATATTCCCTTGTTTTTGATAGTTAATCTATTTAGCTTCACTCTGCAAGCCAACGTGGATGAAAGGTTAACACATTACTAATTGAGAGATACTGGATATTACTTTGATCAGCTTTTATGGAAGATGATATGAATTCAATAAAGCTGAATTAGCATGAAATAAGTTTAATTCAGAGCCTGCATATTTACCAATTGATTTAAAATTTTCTCTTTTAATGTTTCCTTTTTTTCATTCAGGAAAGTAACTGTTTGTTATGCACTTTGCTAAATTACTTGTTTCCGTTTAGCAAAAAAAACAGAGATGGATCAACCTCAGACTGGTATATCCAAAGCCCCATTTCTCCCCCCCAGCTTTATCATTCAGATAAACCGGGGCTCAAAAATGAACTACCCCTAAACTTGGATTTTGCATCTCTAACAAAAATCTCTTTCATGAAGACAATCAGTATTTGGACTAAAAGAAAAGGAGTACTTGTGGCACCTTAGAGACTAACTAATTTATTTGAGCATAAGCTTTCATGAGCTACAGCTCACTTCATCGGATGCATTTTCCACAGGATGCATCTGATGAAGTGAGCTGTAGCTCACGAAAGCTTATGCTCAGATAAATTGGTTAGTCTCTAAGTAGCCACAAGTACTCCTTTTCTTTTTGCGAATACAGACTAACACGGCTGTTACTCTGAAACCTGTCAGTATTTGGACTATTTCTCTCTCGTCTGTTGCCATTATCTGGCAAATAACTGTTCAAGTACAGAAAGAAATCAACTATCTAATAGTCTATGTTTAGATAAAGTGCTTTAGTGCACTATCATTAAATTATTTGACCTGTTTTCAAGAATGATAAAAATTCTGTTATGATTTTTTCAGAGAAACCTGAAAAAATAGACTCTTAGAAGATATGTCCATAGTGAGATTCTATTATTAAATAGTTAACAAGCTCAGACTAGCTTTCCTGTATATGGATACAGATCTTATTTCTCAATAATTGTATACAGGTCAAACTTGTTTCATACAATAAAAATTATAATAGAAACATAAATTTTAAAATAATAGGCCATATTTCAACAAATTCAATTTGCATTAGTCCAGCACAGGTAGTTATTTATTACAGTGTATACACACATAATCTTGATGTTTTGAAGGTGACTCAGACTGGCTGACTAAGTAAGCCAGGGACAGCCAGTGAAAGCATTTACTCAGAATCTAGGGTACATATTACAAGCTCAGCTCTGCATGAAGGGCAATTTGGACCATAAAGAAGCAGTAAACTGAATCAAGGATAAGCATAGTTTAATACTTCCAATCTCATGAACTGAGAACAAAATCCCATTTTTAAAGAAAAAAATGTAAAGACAAAATATAACATGGTTCATAAAAATAGTTCAAGTACAATGCTGAGAATTTAGCATCATCCATTATGAAAGTGTGTCTATTATTATGTGGGGAATAACGTAAAAGCTTATGTTTTAAAAATTAAGTTCAAGGCTAGTGAATCTTCGAATTGTCTCTCTTTTTTTCATTAAATAGAAAGCAATTAGATTTCATGCTACTGCCATTTAAAAATCTAGTAGCGCTGAGAAAGAGAAAAGAGTCCTGAAAGAAAGAGAAAGCAAGGGTGGGGGGATGAAAGGATAGACTGGAGGGACAACAGAGAAAGTTGATCCCTAAAAGCAGACAGACAGAGAAAAACAAACAGGCACAAGAAACAGAGCATGAGAAGACAAATTCTGCTCTTGGATGGGCAAGCACATCTCTCAATGACTTTAGCACACGTAGAACACACCCATCAGAGGACACAGTTTTACCCTACAAAGGACCCTACAAAAAGATCTCTGAATTAGAAACAGGTTCCTCCAAGGATCTGTATGTCTGGCAGGGGTGTAATTTCAGAAACATTTGGGGCGGGGAAGAATTATGTCAGCATCCACGCTTCCGTTTATCCACTAGACTATGGCTGCTCGTTGGAGGTTAGCAGGACAGTCCCATCCTGGAGCAGCTGTGTGGGTGCTGGAGTCAGAGGGGACAAAGGTCCATTGCCCCCCACTTTTTAAACAAGCCCCATCCAGAGGAGCCCATTCCCTGTCGGCATGAAGGGGAGGCCAGGACAAATCTGAGGGACAGCACGACTTTATGCGCTAGATTGCAGTGCCACTCACAGAAATTTGTCCCAGCCAATCTTCTGTTATGATGGAGGGGTGGCCAGGACAAATTTCTGTGAATGGCATTGCAACCTGCCATGGTCCCACACTTTTGCAGTCCTTCCAGTGTCTCTGGTGGGGACCTGGAGGGCAGGGTTCACCAATGGCCAACCCTGGGCAGGAATCGGGACCCAGGTCCTTTAGCACTAAGCTCCAGCAGTTATGAAAAGTCAGGGGGAGGAGGGAACAATTAATCATTAAGAAAAAAATTCTAAAGGTCTGATGACAAAAATCTCAAGGGCCCTCATAGTCTTACTAAATACACAATCACAACGTTATGGTTTATTTTTTCAGTATTTAACATTGACATAAAACTATATTACATTAGCTCTTGAATCAAGTTTGCCCATTACTAATTTTGTCCCAGTCTCCTTGGTCTGCCTTATATTGCTGTTATGCTCTGCTACAATACTGACAGTTCCATTTGTACTGCCTTGGCAGTAAGTCCCGTTTAAATCAGTAGATATACATGCCTGTATGAAAACTTTATCTTTAGATACCTGCACTTCTGAAAATTTTATAAATGGTTTTGTTTCTTATAAGTATAATTTGAATTCAACAATTAGAAAGGACATTTCACAACCAAAGCTGAATTTGGGTACCTTATAGAAAATGGTTTCAAATCTAACTGGAGAAAGGTAACTACAATGCTTAGTTATTATTTCTAAGTGCTTTATATGTGCGAATCACAGTACAAATATTAACTACTTATTTCCTGTGATTTATGTATTATCATCCCCATTTTACAGACAGAGAAACTGAGCCCTAGTGACATGCTAAAGGCCACAGAATAAGATAATAGCAAAACTGGAATCAGAACACAGGATTTCCTTTTCCCAAAGTCTCTGCTCATTCCTGCAGACTACAGTGCTGCATTTGTGCTAGCATACACAGAAGAACTTTTTCAAGATACTTAAATGTTCATCATTGTGTATCTCAGATCAGAAACAGGCCCACTGATTTTCAAAATTTAGAAACTAACAAATGAAACATTTATTCAGATATGACTCAGTCCTGCAGGGTGATGAGCATGCCAGCCCTGATCTGGCAAAGCACATTCTTAACCTTCAACTTGAGTTAAGTTCCATTGGCAGTTCCACTGACATCAACAGGACTATCTATGAGTGAGTTTAAAGTTCAGCACATGCTAAACTGCTTTGCTGGTTTGGGATCAGAATGCAGACAGCCTTGCAGGAATGAGCCCACACAGGTTGTGGTCCTGGAAATCTTACTCACACAATTAGTCCTCATTCATGCAAGTACTTCCACTGACTTCAATGGGGTTACTTGAGAGAGTAAGACCTACACATGTGAATTATGGATTGTAAAATGATCCCTATGATTATGGTTTGTAAACAGAACTGTGTGAAATTCAGCTAATTTGCTATACATGTGTTTATATTAACTATCTCTTTGGTTTCTGTCTGCAGGGGGTTGCACCATAGGATGTGCATATATTTCATTGGGAACATTTTGCGGAGCTCTATATACAAGTCATTTTAATGTAAAATATTTTCATTTCCCCTAGGTAATGAGAAAGTAAAGGAGGTAATCAAATGTAAATCAAGATCCTGCTGTTTTCCTGCTAATACAAGCTTGCCTTGAGTTGCATACAGTAATTCTGACTTACTAAAAAAATAAACAGTGTACTTAAAATTTTTTTTTAAGTTTGGACAGACTCTTCTACTTTATTTATATCAATGGTTTCTACTGTATTTTGTAGAAGTTAGAAATATTTCATACAAAATAAAATAAAAATATCTAAACCTTAACCATAAGAAAAGATTAAAAAGAACTGGAACAAAAAAGAATCATATTGCTTTTGCAGTTCACTATGGGGAATCTTTCCTTTTAGCAGACAGTCAAACACAAGAAGTCTGCTAAGAATGTGCAGGGAAAAAAGATATTGTCCCCAGTGCTTCAGCATTCACTAAGATGTGTCAAGTTTAAATGAATCATTAAAAAAATGTCTCTTCCCTTGTGGGGAATCAATTTCTAAAAAAGAACAGTCAAATGAGTATTCTGTATAATATGACAGTGCTTGGAATTTACAGTATGACAGAGTTCTTTCCTTGAACATCGAATACAACAATGCACCAGTTATTTTGTCTGGAAAAGAAATAACATTTATTACCCGTGTTCTGTTGTTTTATATAATATCTTAGCAACCTGGAATTATATTAATTTAGCAATACTGTTTTGGAGTAGATATAGGCATGAATTGAATCTAAATACCATTGTGCCTTAGTTGGAAAGATAAGGATACAGTTGTTATACTGGGTCAAAAAGGGAAAGGATAGGAGGGGGCTCAAATATGCTTGGGGGAGATGGGATAAAATGGAAATAGATTAAACTGTATACAGAAATGAGCAAATACAAAAGTGTTATTTTAAGGTAAAATACTTTAAAAAAGAACACAAATGGAAGATTTTTTTAAAAGGCATCAGAAATCAAGTGTTACATCCCTTCCCCCTTATTTTCTATTCTATGTTTCTATGGTACCTGTTTAGGACGCAGTCCTGCAAAGTCTTATGTTTATGGTTAACTTTATGGACTGTGAGGAGGCCCATGGACCTTGATGGCACTATTCACTGAGTGTAAAGTTGAGCACATGTGTAAGTCTTTGCAGGACTGGAACTTTAGACCATAAGATCATCATAGTAGGGGCCTTGCCTTTATATCAGTCTGTAAAGCACTTAGCACTGTGTGAGAGCTCTATAACAATAATATTGATAATAGCTTCCAAATTTTTATGGTCAGCTAGATCAGAACAGATGAGCAATCTAGAATGCATCCAATACTGCAGATATTTCAGAGCCTAGTTTCCCCTACTTCATTCCCCAAGTTTAGTAAGATGATACTAGGGCATCTTGGCCTTATAAAATCTTTCAGTATCAGAAGCTGTTGCCACCCACTTTTTGGGAAATCTAACCAAACTGAAGACAGCTGCAGATTGTTCATGCTTAAAAGGGCCTCTGTCAGATCTCATAACCCAGTTACTTCATGGTTAGTGAAGGAGAGCCTATAGGCTGTCTTTGAGACACCTTATTCCAGGAGTGAGGAAAGAGTGAGGTTCTAAAAACATGCATTTTCCCTCCTTACCCCATGAGGTCAAACCAAGCCACTATGACAGGTCAATGCTTACTTTTCAGCAGCTTGTGTCCAAAAGATGTCCCTGTAAAAGAGAGTGGCCATTGAAAAGACAGGGATTAGACTCCACAACCCAGAAATGTTGAATTATTGCTTTTATGTTTAAAGCCACAGATGTGGCACATACAGGGAATCCTAGGAAGTTTAAACTGGGAGAGGGATTGTTCTACATTTTCCCCTAAGTGATAAGCTGTGGCTGAAATGTGCAACCTTAGCCCTTCTGACTCTACTGTGGTTACAATACCATCTAAATAGAAAATTCCTATTACTAAAATTTCAAGCAAAATGAAAAAGAGCCTCTTTGAAGCCAGTAAGTTTGGCCTTTGATTTCTTTCCAGCTAGGCTTGAGGTTGACTATCCTCCATACTCAGTTCAAGTTTTCCATTTGTTAATTTCTATATTACTTTGGCTAGATTGGCC
Source organism: Lepidochelys kempii (assembly GCF_965140285.1). Lineage (NCBI taxonomy): Eukaryota > Metazoa > Chordata > Testudines > Cheloniidae > Lepidochelys > Lepidochelys kempii. Next base: position 99,177,614 of record NC_136387.1, on the reverse strand, counting down.
AGAGTGGGGAAATCAAGAGGTTTGGGGAGCATTTTAACAACCATACCAATTCAAAGTCTTTTCTGCCCTAATATATTAGCTGTGATGTACCTGTTTTCTCTTCAAGTTATAAATAATCCATCATTCTCAGAAGCAGTCCCACTGCATCGGCCAACTTTAGTGAACTTTGTACTATACCCAATCCACTTCCCCCAGCATAAGAATCTCTCACCTTTCTATTATGTATATGAGAAACTTATCAAATGGCTTCTGATTCTGTTATCAAGGCAACCCAAATGAGGGGTGCACACTATGCTTTTTAGTTCCTTCTCGTGTGTCTGCAGCACCCCTTTAAGATGTGTTGGTGCCCATCGTGTATAAGTTGGAACAGTCTCCCTCGAAACAATAGCCATACCAGTCAGAGCATTCAGCTGAGAGTGTTGTTTTCATAACTGTGAGCTCAGGATTATGGGAGGCCTCCAGCGCATACTATTTGAGCATTTGCACAGTAGTGGAGACTCCAGCACCTGAAGAACTTGGAATCATCTAAGGCTGGCCAAATATCATGGCTCGGGAGAATGGAAAAGGGCAGATATTCAGGTCAAGATGGGTTTCAATCCTTCAGGCCCTTAAAACATCTTTGTGTCAAGGAAAACACCAAAGAGCTCACCGATATGAAATATCCCCTACTTGCTTTCTGGTATAAGTTTCCTGTCATCTGAACCAGAAACCAATGCCCGGAAGCAGGATGAGAGAGCCCAAAACAGAGTAAGGGAAAAATAAAAATAAATACCTTCAGGTAGTCTCTTCACATCATAGATGACAGTTGTATCTTTCTCCTGCACATGAATGCAGGACAGATTGGTACTGAACTGTCGGAATTTCTGTCCTGTGAATCTCAGATGTTTGGTACTAGCTTTGTGCGTATGAGTGATTAATCAATGTTTTCCTCACCACGGCTGGCCCACAGAGAGGATAAGGGGCCTGCTACATCCGTTAACTAAGGGAATTCTTCTTCAGCTCAAGTAGTGGATGCTGTTTTTGGAGCTGAAAGAACAAGTTTACATTCCTAGATCCCCAAATGTGTATATTTATACTTTATTTAATGTTTGTGTCTGTTGTCTGCAGTACATAGATTAGTTGCATCATATAAACAGCAGCCTTTTTATGGTTGACATTTTTATGACTGGTCTGTAGGAACAAAGTGAAATGGTATTTTCCCAGACTGTTTGCCTCTCATCAAGATACCTTTGTCCATAATTCACTGTTCCCCAACCCCAACTGGGTCTGTATTGGGACAAGAGGAAACCACTCTGAGCAGGGAGATTTTCTTCAAATTGTGCCACTTAGCAGTATGGCGAGCAGTATGTAGCAACCAACAGATAATGCACCAGGTTTATGCTGAGAAAGTCAAAGTCATGAAATAAAGATTCACTTTCAAGATGTAAGCCTCTAGTCCTTAATTGCTTCTCTAGCAAAGTGGCTCATGATAAGTATCCAATTTTCAGATGCTACATAGACACAACCAGATGCATACACAGAAATCCCAATTTGTGTTGAAACACTTCAGAATATTCTTTCTTTTTCCACTCATCAGGATAAAAGCTTCTTCAATCTTATATTGTATATGTATGCAGTTTGTGTGATGTCAGACTTTAAGCAACAGAAGCAGAGGGACTCCCAAATAGGAAGCCATGGTCCTGTAAAATTGATATGAATGACAGTATTGCAAAACAATACTGAGACAAGAAAGGCCAGGCAAGTGGGAGAGTGTTGCAATAGCATCTGCTTGGACGGGTTTTCCATTTTGCATGATTTTAACAAAGCTGTCTTCTGGCCACCGCATTATAGGTGATACTTCTAGACTATGAAATACGGGAATCTGACAAAGCATCACAAAAAAGTGATGCTAAAGATGTTTTATAAAAAGTGGATGAGACTGACATCCTTTGAGCTGAACTCTAACTTCAGGTTGTTACACTATGCTAGGATCATTCTGGCAAAACAAGAAGCTGAAACCACAGTCTGTATAGGCTGGAGGCTGACCCTTCATACTTTCTTTTTACTGATGCTTTTATTTTTCTGTTCACTGTGGGAAGAAATCATCTTCAGTAGGAATTACTGTATCTTTTACTAGAGATGCTCACTGCTGTGTGTGCTTTCGGAATCAAGATTCAATCTGACTTTTATTCTGAAAAGCCCAATCCTATTTCAAAGGTTCCTTATTAAGATTATCACTCTTAACATTCTCTTTGAAACATAGTTTCCAAAACCAGATACAAAAGATATGGGTTTTCTTTTCTAAACTGTCGGGAAACAACTTTTCTGAAGATCATTTAGCAATTGCTTGAGAAGCCTGAAGTCCAACCCTTCTTTCATAACACCAAAGGACCAGAGGGGGAAAGGAAACAATTGTTTTTATGTTCAAAATGGAAGCTGTCATATCTGAATTTTAAAGTTCTCATGTAGTAGATAAAAGAGCTATTAGAAAAGTCAGAAATTATATTTAAACATTTCCTTTTGCATCTATTTTTGTAATTTGATATTTTTAAGATTTCTTAAAATTTTCATTGGTATTAAATAAACTAGAAAGCAATAAAAGAGGTTCTGTGAACATACTTGAGAAATAAACAAGTACTCAGTGGGGGGAAAGTATTATACAGTACAAACTCTTGCTATAGAAGTGAATACACATAGATGGACCGCTTAGCCTTTTTGTGCATAGAAAAGTTATTTATGGATGCGATGGGAGAAAAGAACACAACTCCTATCTGCAAAGAATGAAAAGAGGGCACGCACACTATTAACAGCCTCACCCCTGTAGCTGAGTTTTGATCCTCTACTGCCACTAGCTTCCCCCTTCCGATTTCCCTTGTGAATATGTAACTTGTGATTTTGAAGTAAAAGCAAAATCATGCTTTTAGTGTAGTTGTAGTTAGGGTCAGTTTTAAGACCCCAAAAAGATCTTCAGAGAGCTCTCTGGAGATGAAACTTCTGAAACAACACCTTAGTAGGGCTCTTTTCACATTTTGCCTGGAAGTATCATTAATTTCTTGCTGCTGCTTCTCCTTGAACTCCAAACATCTAGAACTGTCTGGGCCAGCGAATCTTACCTTTACTCACATTTATATCTGTATTAAAGCAGCCTTTATACAGGTATCTAGCCACTCCAAGGCTTTGTGTCTTAATTAGACGTATCCTGATAAAAAGAATGTTAAGCATAACATAAGCACACAGATTCTTCAGTATTAGAGCTGTCCAAAATGTTCAAAACCATTTCCTCAGATTTATTAACCTTTCCAGTATACAGACTTGGGACAAAACCCCATGAAATTCAACAGTTTTGTCTATCTTTTACTCTGAGTTTTCAGATTTGTTCAAATTTGAAGATTAGAGAATGCAAACATGCACAAAACTGAAGAAACTGTTTGCTCAGACTTTAAATAAAACCAACAAGTTCCACGCACTTCTAATCAATACAGGACAGTTAACTCACATTACATTCCATAAAACTCTCAGTGTACTTTGGGAGCACCTTTTTGAGTCCCGGCTGTCATTCTGAATGAGTAATGTTCACTCTCAACAAAGATTAGTCCTCTGCTCAGTTTCTCCACAGTGTATTACTTTTAAAGTATATCACATTGATATATACTCCAGTTTTCATATTTATAGTCCTGGAGCTCTACAATCCCATCCATCCTGCAGGACAGGAGTGTCTTTTTTACAAGAACTCAGTGTTATTCAATGGAATTCACCCCGAGGAAGGGGGAATTTTAAGACACCTGGACTGTACATTAAGATAAAAACATAAACCTGACTAAAAATAACATTGAAAAGAAGTTTCCAATATGGGGTTTTAGGAAAACAGTTAAGTACTAGAAGTACAAATTTCAGTGCAATACATGGTACACAATGTTTATGCAGTCCACGAGCTCCAGTGACAGTTCTGACCTGCCTTCAGTTTAATAGGATATGGACAACTTAAATGTAACAAACTGGTAGATATATTTAGAAAGATAACAATTTGTTTCATGCAAACAAAATATCTGTGTTTTACGCCATATAGAATGTTAAATGTACTTCATCTCCACTAAGCATCACAGCTAGTTGCTAGTTTGACCTAGATGTTCTCAGCACAAGTTTTAGTATATCATAAGTGCTGGATAGTATACTGTTCTACAAACAATTCTATATTTTCAAAGCAACCTTAACTGATTGTTAAAAAAATCTAGAAAAATAAACCAGCATCATCACATACTAATCTAACTTGTCCAATCTACATTGCCATGTGAACAACCCAAGTTTACTTGTTGGACTTTACTTCTTGTTCTCTGGGTTGGCAGAGACTAGGAGTTCTGCAGGGATGACAGGTTAAGAAACAATGCATCAGAAAATGCACTAATCCATTCAAAATATTTCCAGCTGCCTTTCTATTTACGTGACTTCCTTATATTGTTACCAATGGCTAGCTATTTCACAATGTGGACTCCTTTTACTCAGAAATGTGGTCAGAATTATTTATTGGTCAAATCCTTTCTTTCTGTTCCCTGAGATTACTGCCATTTGAAAGCAGTGCGGGGAGGGGTTGCCTTCTTTTCTATGTAACCTATGTTGTGAGACAGTTAGTTGTTCTCCTTCATTAACTGTCTGATCTTTGTTAACTCATGGAAGTGTAAACTGGTATAATTTACACCTCCATTTAGCCCCTTATAAGTATGTTACATAAATTTAGATGCACTTAAATTTATTATTGTGGATTATTTATTATTTATATTAGCATAGTGCCTAACCGATCCAGTCATGAACCAGGACCCCATTGTGCTAGGCACTGTACAAAAAGACTGTCCCTGCCCCCAAAGAGCTACAATCTAAGTATACGACATTTGACAACGGATCAATGCAGACAGACCAGGAAGCACAAAGGAAGAGTGAGACAATATTGGTCAGCATGATAGATTGTGGTCTCAGCACACCAGCAGCCTAACAGTTGTCAAGTTTTTTCTAAGCATCACAGCAAAGCGGAGCTTTAAGGAGAAATCTGAAGAAGGATAATGTGTTAGTTCTGCATATGTCTCCAGGTAGATTCACCCAAGCATGAGGGGCAACATGGGAGAAAACAGGAAGGCATTTGTTTGAAAACTTAATGGGTGGGCAATGGAGGCTGAAATCATGGACTAATCGGGGGCAGGAGCTGATCTTTTGATACCAATTCAGAGATGATAGGGAGGATGAGGATAGGTTATGAAGGATCTTGAAAACAAAGACAAGCAGCTTATGCTTGATACCATAGAAAGAAGGGAACCAGTGGAGGGATGCAAAGAAAGGGGTGACACAGTCAATGCAATGAGCTAGGAAAATGTTCTTTGCAGCAGCATTTGGAATAGATATGAGGGTGGCAAAACTGCATTTTTCAATGTCAGAGAAAAGGATAGGAGTACTTGTGGCACCTTAGAGACTAACCAATTTATTTGAGCATAAGCTTTCATGAGCTACAGCTCACTTCATCGGATGTCCGATGAAGTGAGCTGTAGCTCATGAAAGCTTATGCTCAAATAAATTGGTTAGTCTCTAAGGTCCGATGAAGTGAGCTGTAGCTCATGAAAGCTTATGCTCAAATAAATTGGTTAGTCTCTAAGGTGCCACAAGTACTGCATCCAATGAAGTGAGCTCTAGCTCACAAAAGCTTATGCTCAAATAAATTGGTTAGTCTCTAAGGTGCCACAAGTACTCCTTTTCTTTTTGCGAATACAGACTAACACGGCTGTTACTCTGAAACCAGAGAAAAGGATGTTGCAACATCAAGATGATGAGAGCCTGGATGAGAGTTTTAGCTATATGGATAGATAGGAAAGGACACATGCTGTGCAGAAGAATCTGCAAGACTTTGCTACAGCCCGGATGTGAGAACCATATGTACTCATATTCACTCAAATCAATCTCCAATTATCAATGTGCAATTATCTCTCTATCACATACACACACATCCTCTGAATTTGTCCCACAGAATCTAAATAAGTGCAAACAAATTTAAGGAAATCTAAGAATAACTCATATGCTGAAGAAGTGTAGAAATAATATGAATTATCTGAAGGTTAAGTTAAAATAGCAGACTACTTTCAGATAACCTTTCTTATACCTTCCTTTGGCTTCATAAGAATTAGACTCCCTTACACATTAGTAGTTGGAAATAGGTGCAATGGGGTCCAAATTTAAGGAAATTTTACATAGGGCAAGGGAGTCTGTGGTCGCTAAAGTTACACCACCTTATATCTCACCTTTGAATGTAGCCCAAAAGCACTTTCTGGAGTCAACAGGAGTGTCGGGAAGTGCTTTGCTAGCTTTTACACACAGCACTGCGAAGTTGCTCCTCTCCACTCCTTTGATCTATCTGCTGTCTATTACTTGTTCCTTCTTAAAGCATGATAGAGACTGTCAATCATGCTTAATTGTACAGCAAACTTCTAATACAGACAAATGTTCTCTAAGAGATATGAAGAGGATGAGACCACAAAATACTTTTTTACTGTAACACCAGAACCAGGATCTGGACCCAAGTCTCCAGAGGTGAAAAGCTGGTGATTTAATCCCTTACATCCCATACAATGCTTAAAGTGACTACAAGCTTCAGGTGTTCAGACATGTGGGAATGAATGCCCAGCCTGCATTTCCTCTGCTCCATTAATAAAAACTGCCACTTCAAAGATTAACATTTCACGCCTTTTATCTTTGTTTTTTGTTTTGCCTTTTCATTCTGATTTTAAACCAAGTAATGTGCACATGAAGCATGTTTTTCTGGCCAGAAAGAATAGATCATACAAAAATTTAACTGTCTTTGATATGAAAAAAACTTTTCTTAAATTTAGAGTCTTCCATCTTAAATTACTCCAAAATACCAAGGCAATAAGTCCACTATTCCTGACTCTCCTCACTGAACTATACTCTTTGCCACAAGACCATTACATATTAGCTAGCACAATTATATCAAGGGTGAATCTCTGCCCATATTTTAGGCATAAAATTTAGGTTTAGGGATAAAAAGAAAGTTCAGAACCGAGATATGTCTAGTCTTTTCACCTCCACAAGAACAGTCACTCATCACGCTACTTCACACTAAACATTTATGTACCTGCATTCGGCAACTACATCCAATTATTAGTGGTAACTTATACAAATCCCTTTGTAAATACCAGTGTTATGCACTATATGAAAGCATATATAGGGAGCAGTTTACACAGCACTGAGATGTAGCTCTGTTTGGGTTAGCTGTTGTACCAGCAACACTAAACGATATTTTTAGCAGGTAAAATGAAAAATAATTTATTCAACAAAAACAATAGGAAATGTTATGGTAGAGAACATCAGCCAAAATGAAATTTAGCCAAGAAAATTGGCCAACACTTCTGTCTTTGAAGAGTGTCCAGGGACCATTATTGACCAGCAGTGATCAGGACCCTGGTTTAATCTTAGCCTTCAAAAGATAGCATCTCCAGCTGCTGTCTCCCCAATCCTGGGCTCATGTACTAATTCAAATGAGAGAGTGCTATCTCCTGAGTCACCAACATGAGTTGGAATATAAAAGGATTTAAACAAAACTGCTTTGGAATTAATAGCCATATAATTCTAAAGTCCCAATTCACTAAGCAATGATAACTTTAGTGTCATTTGGTAGAAAAGAATAATAAAGCAATCTGTAAACATGCTAGTTATGCTAATGGTATTACAATAATGTTTTACTTCTTTCCCCAAATAAGGTCATGTAATCTGAATAGTGACCAAAAAAAAAAAATGGGGAACCCAAGCGATTTTTTTTATGTTATAAGGCACGCTCTCTGGCAAGAAAATTAAAGGCATTCAAGTCTTCAAATATTAGGAGTGATATATCTATTTTTAGTCTCAAAAGACAGAGCTACTATTTAAAGACCGATCAAATATTCCCATTTTTTTGCACTGGAATGTTTAAGGAGACTGTGATGTAGTTAAATATGTGTACCATGTTTTCCTTCCCCTTTGCTAATCAAACAGCAACAAAAGATTTTATAAAGGAATTAAAAAGTGCTTAAGGCAATGTCCCTTTAAGCAAATAGACAAAATGTTCTGAGCTGAAAGTTTCTATGAGAAAGGAAGACAGCTGTAGACAGAAGAGGTCTTGATTGCTCTGCTGGATTCAGTAGTTAAGGAGTTCAATCTCTTTAATGAAGAATGAGCCCGGGAGCTTGGAGTAGAGCTACAGCTCACAGGAGCACTAGCCAAAAGTGTCTGCTCAGGCTTGGCAGGATCTTTTCTCTCATGCTCTGAATAGGCTCTTGTCAAGTGCAGTAGAAGAAAGTGGTTGAGGCAGGCCGCCCTCACTTTCTGTGTCCTCTTGGAGAAAGAGGAACAGTTTGACCACCTGTCAGGTATGTACCCCTCACCAAGGCAGAAGAGACACTAACAATGTCCATCACTGAGCAGCCTTACAAGAGGGGTTTTAAATCTCAGCCATAGTGGCTTCAGTCCTGGTTCTGGGCATATCTCCTATTTTATTACAAAAGTTTTGGTTGGTTGGTTGGTTGGTTGGTTGGTTGGTTGGTTGGTTGGTTGGTTGGTTGGTTGGTTTGCTTGCTTACTTGCCTGACAATGGGCATAAAACTAATAAACCTATATTATCTACTGTAGGTATACAAACTAACTATTATTAACTTACCAAACAAGACCGCACAAAGCACAGAATAAGCAGACACTGCCAGGGTTCCATCTCATTGCCACACGTAATAAGAAGGAACTGAGGAACAGTTGAGCCTTCTTTGTCTTTTACGCCCTCGCTTGGGAGAGTTTGAGGTCACCCCACATGCAGGTTTGGCCCCAATGGACACTGCTGGCCAAAAGAATCCATTCTCATGTGTATGGGGCATACGCAGACCAAGAATGGAATGGAATCCATCTGAGCAACCATTTGAAGAAGAATAGTTGCTTTACTTTTCGGAACCATCAGAACCTGTAAGAAGGGGATTGAGTTCCACTCAACAATCACCAGATAAATCATTGGTCTTTGAGATTCGTCCTGATCCTAAAAGAAAGAAATCCAAAGCATCCTGGAGCAAGCTAGAGAATGCCCCATGCTCCCTGCTCAGAGGTGAGCCCAAGCTCAGGACATCATTTCCCACTGAGGTGGGACTCACACAGTCTGATTGAACATCTGGCCACAGTTAAGATTCCCCCGCCTGGAAAACAAGAGGTGGACCTTTGCCTTCCAGCCACTTGCTCAGGCCTCAGGCAGAGCAGTCCCCTCTTTCTTCCTTAGGGTCCCTGCAAGAAAAAGTGTGTATGTGCACGAGAGAGAGAGTGCAAATGTGCACAGGAGAGCTGGAGCAAAGACTGTGTTCACTGAGTTGAGGAGGTAAAAAAAACTGGAGGAAGATAGATAGTCTGAGTCTTACATAATCAGAATAGGGGTTTCAGAAGTCCTTATCTCCTCCAGGCCAAATTAACACAATCTGGGGCCCCAGACACACCATGACACTGGGCCCCGCATGCCTTGGCTGACCTTGCACTTGAAGCCCATGTATAAATGTTTGCAGAATTAGGACCTAAAGGCAAAATCTTTGTACTACTGAAATCAGCTGCATTGCACCACCTGACTATAGCAGCAGCAATGTTTGTTACACATGAAAAAAGGGGATGAGAAAAACATTTTAAGCTAGAGGGAAAAGAAATAAAAAGGTAACAGGAAAATGAGAAAGAGGTAAAAGATGTTCCTTTTGATAAAGTAACTTATTTAGAAAAGAAAATGTTCAGAACAATAAAAAGGAAGGAACTAATAATATATTTGTTCATTTAATGAACGCCGGTAAATGAAATGTGAAATTGTATTTTAATTAAATAATGTAAACTGTGAAATATTAGTTTCTTTAAAAATATATATACATCCACAGCATATAATTTAATATATGCTAATATATTTCATCTTTCAGCACAGTTTTCATCTTATAGTTATATTTCTTTTAATTAACAAATACCCTTTAAATGTCAATACCTGTGTAACGTGAGACTAAAATCCAATCTTCATAAATCAATTCATTTCTTCATGTAACAAAAGAATTGGCCACACTATTACTTGTTACAGGAATCCTCCCAAATCTATGATTTTGCTATACTATCCTGTACTCTAGCCACCTCTACTCTCAAAGGGAAACGGGAGAAACTCAGACACACGGAGGACAGAATTTTCATTACCTTTGCTACTGTGGGCCCAATTCTAAAGACTTGGTCAGGCAAACATCCCACTGATGTCAATGGGATTTTGCCAGGACATGGCTATGAAGGATTAGGGCATGTTAACTCTTTGTTAAAGCAAAATAACAATAACCATTATCATCTACATTTTCAAAGAGAGGTGGGCAACTTGTACCCTGTAATGCATTAACCACATTTGTGCATGTAAAATTTTTTAAACAAAGTAATTCTGCAAACATATCTGAATAACTTTATGCGCTGCGAGTAGACCATTGTCTTCAAAATTTAAAATTTACCATAGGTGAAAATCTTTGCAAGATCAGGGCCTAAGTAAATATAAGTGCATGTATTTTTGCAGACTTAAGCGACCCTTCACTTTTTAAAAAAAAAGTCTATATAAATTCTTATGCTAACAGAAGAGAGACAGAGATGCTCTATGAAGCATGAAATATTGCTTATATCTATTATAAAGGTTGAACTGTTCCAAAATTAAACTTAGAGAGTGGTATCCCCATAATACTTTCAAGGTCCCTTTATGGATGGATTTTCTGTACTCCACGATATCAACAGTACAACTTCAGCTAGCCAGGGGGCCATCTGTTGTTTTATTTCCAGAGTATCCATTCTTCATGTAGCTTTTTTCAATGTTCAAAGAATCCTAGAAATTAGAGTTGGAACAGACTTTTCAGGTCATCCCCCCATCAAAGGACATTTCCTGCATTATAATTGTGAAGGTTTCATTCAGGACAGTTTTAAATGACGATAGCAATGAATTTTCCATCTCTTTTCCTATGAGCATATACTTACGCTGTGCGATAGAGAGCTGTTGATTTGTATATGTTAAGGTTTTCCAAAGATTGCGTAACCTGTCATACCAAATATATTAACTTCTTTTTTTCCTATTTGTCTATACTCTTTTTCTATATTTACTTGTTTAAGACAATTTTTATAAAAAATCTGAAATCAGCCATTTTTGAATGATTGATTTTATCTTCTTGCATATGTATTAATTGAGCTAATTTCTTTTTTCCGATGCCTTAAAGCCTCTTAATATTGCAAGACTTAAAATTCTGCTGTTTTAGACAAAACAAGGAATGTAGATTCTGATCCTGCAAAGACTTAGGGAAGGTCTACATGTAAAATGCTGCATCGGCGCAGGTGCACTGTTGTAGCACTTAAGTGAAATTGTTCCTACACTGACAGAAGAGCTTCCTGTCCTAACACCTCCAAGAGAGGCAGTAGCTAACTCAATGGAGAAGCTCTCCCGCCAACATAGCTCTGTCTCCAACAGGGGTTAGGTTGGTACCAGGCCCGGACTGCATCATGTTTGCACAACAACCTTAATAGTAAGCCAGTCAAAGTTTAACAAAAGACTAGTTTTAATTTGTTTAATTTAATTTTAATGTAAATCTCTGAACCCCAGAAGCTGCGACTGGATGACAGGGGATGGATCACTCAATAATTATCCTTGTCTGTTCATTCCCTCAGAAGCATCTGGCACTGGCCACTGTTGGAACACAAGATACTGGGCTAGATGGACCATTGGCCTGACCCACTATGGCCATTCATTACGTTCATTTGTCTTCTGTGTCTAATAACCACCAATCCAGAAAAAGTAGAATATTCCTCCTTGATGGAATGACACGCTGCAATGGGAAAGTGTATCTGTGCTTACCTAAAAATTGCTTTTCTCTAAAGAAGGTCCACAGATCCAGAAATTAAAAGGTACAGTGCCAAAAGTGAAATCCCTGCAAGCTGCGTGGAAACTTTTTAAAGACACCATAATAGAGACTCAACTTAAATGTATATCCCAAATTAAAAAACATAGTAAGAGAACCAAAAAAAGTGCCACCATGGCTAAACAACAAAGTAAAAGAAGCAGCGAGAGGCAAAGAGGCATCCTTTAAAAAGTGGAAGTTAAATCCTAGTGAGGAAAACAGAAAGGACCATAAACCCTAGCAAATTAAGTGTAAAATATCATTAGGAAGGCCAAAAAAGAATTTGAAGAATAGCTAGCCAAAGACTCAAAAAGGAATAGCAAAAAAAAATTTAAGTACATCAGAAGCAGGAAGCCTGCTAAACAACCAGTGGGGCCACTGGATGATTGAGATGCTAAAGGAGCACTCAAAGACGATAAGGCCATTACGGAGAAACTAAATTAATTCTTTGCATCTGTCTTCATGGCTGAGAATGTGAGGGAGATTCCCAAACCTGAGCCATTCTATTTAGATGACAAATCTGAGGAACTGTCCCAGATTGAGGTGTCATTAGAAGAAGTAGTGGAACAAATTGATAAATTAAACAGTAATAAGTCACCAGGACCAGATGGTACTCACCCGAGAGTTCTGAAGGAGCTCATATGTGAAATTGCAGTACTAACTGTGGTTTGTTACCTATCTTTTAAATCAGCTTCTGATTTGTTACCTATCTTTTAAATCAGCTTCTGAACCAGATGACTAGAGCATAACTAATGTGATACCAATTTTTTAAAAAGTCTTCAGAGGTGATCTCAGAAATTACAGGCGAGTAAACCTGACTTCAGTACTGGGCAAACTGGTTGAAACTATAGTAAAGAATAGATTTGTCAGACACATAGATTAACATAATTTGTTGGGGAAGAGTCAACTTGGTTTTTGTAAAGGGAAATCATGCCTCACCAATCTACTAGAATTCTTTGAGGGGATCAATAAGCATGTGCACAAGGGGGATCCAGTGGATATAGTGTACTTAGATTTTCAGAAAGACTTTGATAAGATTCCCTCACTAAAGGCTCTTAAGCAAAGTAAGCTGTCATTGGATAAGAAGGAAGGTCCTCTCATAGATGAGTAACAGGTTAAAAGATAGTAAACAAAAGGTAGGAATAAATGGTTAGGTTTCAGAATAGTGGTGTCCCCCATGTGTCTGTACTGGGACAAGTACTATTCAACATATTCATAAATGATCTTGAAAAAAGGGTAAACAGTGAGGTGGCAAAATTTGCAGATGATATGAAACTACTCAAGATAGTTAAGTCCAAAGCAGACTGCGAAGAACTACACAAGGATCTCTCAAAACAGGGTGACTGGGCAACAAAATGACAGATGAAATTCAATGTTGATAAATGCAAAGTAATGTACATTGAAAAACATAATCCCAACTATACATATAAAATGATGGGGTCTAAATTAGGTGTTACCACTCAAGAAAGAGATCTTGGAGTCATTGTGGATAGTTCTCTGAAAACATCGACTCAATGTGCTGTGGCGGACAAAAAAGCGAACAAAATGCTGGAAATAATTAAGAAAGGGACAGATAATAGGACAGAAAATATCATATTGCCTCTATATAAATCCACGGTACACCCACCTCTTGAATACTGTGTGCAGATGTGTCACCCCATCTCAAAAAAGACATATTGGAATTGGGAAAGGTTCAGAAAAGGGCAACAAAAATTATTAGGGGTATGGAACGGCTTCCATATGAGGAGAGATTAATAAGACTGGGACTTTTCAGTGTGGACAAGAGATGGCTAAGGGGAGATATGATAGAGGTCTATAAAATCATGACAGGTGTGGAGAAAGTAAATAAGGAAGTGTTATTTACTCCTCATAACACAAGAACTAGGGGTCACCAAATGAAATTAATAGGCAGCAAGTTTAAAACAAACAAAATGAATCATTTCTTCACACAATGCACAGTCAATCTGTGGAACTGGAAGGGCAGGGATGGTGTCCCGGTCCTGTTTGCCAGAAGCTAGGAATGGATGACAGGGGATGGATCAATTGATGATTATCTGTTCTGTTCATTCCCTCTGGGGAACCTGGCATTGGCCACTGTTAGAAGACAAGATACTGGGCTAGATGGACTCTGGTCAGACCCAGTATGGCCGTTCTTATGTTCGTATGTTTACAGTGAGTTTTTAACCCCGTTCACAATTCAAGACGCAGACCTGTCAGTCACAGACAGAGAGGGAGTAGACCAAACACCTGAAACTCTGAGATAGCTCCTGCAGATGCTGCCACAGAACTACTTAATGTAGCATTCAAACTATTAACTAAGAGTGCCTACCTTCATATCCCCCTAGTAAAATTAATTACTGCAGAACATGAATTTTCCTTGGCCAAAAAAGACATCAACCAATATATATTTCAAAAGAGTAATATTTTACCCAGGTGGGTCCAGTCTGCAGATTGTATGACCCTGAACCATAGACTATACATTTTGAGAGCACAGTGAAAACAACCATCCTCAAACATAATCACCATCAAAAATAATCAATGATGATTTAATGAGTATTTTCACCCATTAACCACAATTGTGTGTATTTTGTAGAGGTGGGAATTAATGGGTATTTCATGGTGGTAGAATAAATTAATGTTGCCTAGACTTCAAAGGTCACTGCTGACAAATTTAGGGGTTCCTGCCAATGATTTTGGTTCCAATTATGCCATGGATACACATGGTCATGACTACAGGAAATAATCTTGCCCTGGCCCTGAGAGGATAGATAAAATCACCCAATACATCTTTTCTATCTTTGGTTTCTTTTGTTCTAAACAATCTAAAGGTCAGCATGTAGATAATACCTGCAATTTCCACTGACATTTTTTCTTTCACTCTATTAACAGAGCATAGGCACAACCTATCCCATCATTTGGGGCTGCCATTTTTTCCTCCTAGCACACTTTTCACACACCGTTTCCTCCCACACATCAGCCACCTTTGCCATTTTATCATACCCTCTGGCTGCAAAACGTGGATTCATACAGTAGTGCAGCTGCCATTCAACTCTTTAAAAACCAATCTTGGGACTGAAAGTCCTGAGGTCACAATCAACATATACATCAAGGAGCAATACACACTTAGAATATTGTAATTCACATAGAGAAATTTATGTATTTTTATTTTAAAATGAAAAAATATTAAAAATTCAGTGATTAAAAAGGAACTGTTTTTGAGTAATTATTTCTGTGGTACTAAATTAGTTAACTTATAACCAG
Organism: Lepidochelys kempii; assembly: GCF_965140285.1. Taxonomy (NCBI): domain Eukaryota; kingdom Metazoa; phylum Chordata; order Testudines; family Cheloniidae; genus Lepidochelys; species Lepidochelys kempii. The sequence goes on along the minus strand of NC_136387.1, from coordinate 99,162,444 downwards.
CTTTACTTATTGTTTAGAACTGAAATTTTAATTTTCTTTCCACACAATTCATGGGAGAAAAACAAATATCCAACTGTCACATAAAAAGAAGAAATAAAACTTAAAAATAAAAAAAAATTAAATTAAATGTTTACCTAATTTATATTAGTCTGGTCAAAAATGTTCACAGTTTGAATCAGCATAATTTTTGACAATTGTATAGCAAAGCTTAAGAAAATGTATTAAAAAGGAACAATATTTAATATTTAATTTGCTCTAAACTGGCATCTCTTAAAATGTGATTTGTTTCTTTCTTGTATCATGTTATTATTATACTGTTATACAGTGGTTTCAAAAATTGTTATTAATATGTATCTTTTACTGTAATAAATTTTGCTTGTCTGTAGAGACAAGTAGGCAGACAGTACATTATCTGTTATTCGTTTTTTTCATGTAAGAATTTTATTTTCAATGGAGAAACAAAATATCATAGATACAGAAAAACCACTAACATGTCCACCTTCTACTATTTATCTTTTATTGAAAACAACATTACAATTCACTTAGCAACTCATGATTGGTTGTTAACTGTTAGATGGAAAAGGCAGAGAGATTTGTTATCACATCGTGTTCGGCATTTTAAAAAAAGGAGTACTAGTGGCACCTTAGAGACTAACCAATTTATTTGAGCATAAGCTTTCGTGAGCTACAGCTCACTTCATCGGATGCATACTGTGGAAAGAATGAGCTGTAGCTCATGAAAGCTTATGCTCAAATAAATTGGTTAGTCTCTAAGGTGCCACAAGTACTCCTTTTCTTTTTGTGAATACAGACTAACACGGCTGTTACTCTGAAACCTAGCATTTTAAGAGTTACTCAAATCATCACAGGGACAATCAAAATGGTATCACTAGATTGCATTGCACTACTGTATAGAAATGATTATTGTATGGCATGAGGTTTGTTGATATGCTGAAGAAGGAAGAATTTTAACAGAAGGCTAATAGTTATCTTTTTTAATTCCTCTTGGCAGTAATTCATCTCAGTGGATCTGTATAGGGGCATTCCACCCTATCCCTTTATTAAGGGTCAGAAACAACCTCTACAGAATCCATCTTTCTTTAGGGGGAAATCTCTGCCCACCATTGAGCCAACACAATGGCCCTCCCTAGTCCCCTGACAATCAGGGGCTGAAGGAGAGAAATGCGGCTCTGGTGGGGGGAGGCACCTCCTTGTGGCAGATGTCCAGTGCAAGTATTCCATAGGAAAGGTATACAGTGACCGGATAAATGGTTTGGAAAAGGACTTAAAAAGAGGTGTTCGTTAAAGGAACAAATGGGGGGTGGTTGGGGACTCCTATGATTGGTATGGCAGAGAGCCAACTCCCCATTCTTATAGACCAGTGGTTCTCAAACTAGGGCCGCCGCTTGTTCAGGGAAAGCCCCTGGCGGGCTGGGCCAGTTTGTTTACCAGCCACGTCTGCAGGTTCGGCCGATCATGGCTCCCAGTGGCCGCGGTTCGCCGCTCCAGGCTAATGGGGGCTGCAGGAAGTGCAGGCCAGCACACCCCTCGGCCCGCGCCTCTTCCCGCAGCCCCCATTGGCCTGGAGCGGCGAACTGTGGCCAGTGGGAGCCATGATCAGCCAAACCTGCAGACGCTGCAGGTAAACAAAGCAGCCAGGCCCGCCAGGAGCTTTCCCTGAACAAGTAGCAGCCCCAGTTTGAGAACCACTGTTATAGACCATCCTAACCCTCCTATGAGGGACGGTGGATGGCAAAGTCTCGGTAATGGATTTTCTGGTGGGACCTGGATGGAAAAAGAGTGGGAGCTGGTAAAAGCCCCATGGGTAATTATATGGGGTTACTTGCACTGTACACTTTTATCTGCCAAGTAGTCCCAAACATCTAATAATAAAGTTGCGGCCTGATTAAACCCATGTCAAATGTCTCCAGTCCTTCTTTGGTATAGCCAGACAATGGCCCTCCCATGTCCCCTGACAAGCAGGGGCTGAAGGAGGATAATGTGGCCCTCTGCATTATTGTTGTATGATTTGATTAACTGAATTACCAGTAAATGCTGGTGCATATTTAAATTGTGCTTATTCTTATAAAAATTGGATTAATTGGGTATTTATGGAAGTGAGGGACTAACAGTGGTAGACTACAGTGTCGGCAGGCACAAGAAATTTTTTCTGTTCAGCTCGGGTACTATACTCCACTCCTGACATACAACTCCTCTGCTATTCCAGCTGCAAGCTTCTCTGTAAGAAACTGAACATTTGAGCTTACTATTTTGTGCATGCCAATATGTACATATGCACAAACTTGAATTAACACACACAAGTTATACGTGCACGGCAAATTCCCAAATTCCCTGATTTGCATATAGAACTGCTATTTTTTTCCTTTTATAGTGAGGTATCATATTTCTTGTTACCAGTTTTCTGATATCTTGTTTGTTCGCCAAGATTTTTCAGAAATAACTATCATTCAGTACATTTATTAATTTCATTAACAACCCAGGTGCAAAACATCCAGATCTATAATCTGTATACACATTATTTCCAAGTATTTCTTTACCTGTTTTTTAATCAATGGTTGTGCTAACAATGTCTTCATCACTCCCTAACTGTACCCATCTCATTTTCTTATCTTTTTGTTAAAAATTTAAAGCAGTTCAGCTACTAACCCATTTTATAATAATTATTAATTTTATCCCCCTCCTCATTTAATAGGTCTACATTATCCTTGGTTTTTCTCTTTTATCCTTTTTTTAAACTAATTCCCTCCTCCGCCGAACTTATTTTTTCTACAGCTCTTAAATGATACATATATTTTTGTTTGGTTCTCTTCCTTTTCTCCATTTCCAGTATAGTGTAATAGGATGTCATTTTCTAAGACCCTGCAGAGAAATGCAGGATTATTCTGCTGCCTATTACTACTGCTAGGTGGTAGAATCCTGAACAGACATGAAGACCTCTTTTGCTGGCTCACCTTGGCAGCTAGGCCAGTTGCATTCTATTATCTCCAAACCATGAATTTAAAAAGAGTCTGAATATTTCTCAAGGGGCAGAAATAGGGAGGTCCTGCAAAAAGCAACCTTAAAACCACCAAACTCAGGCTGAACAAGCACCTGATATCTATCTGTATACATATGAGGAGCATTTAGTTTACCACACACTCAACAGTCAAATATAGAAATAAAGCAATGCTTTATTTTATGTAAGGTGAAGGATGTTATACCCCCAACCCCTCCTATTATTAAGGAAGTGTATCATAGATTTAAAAAAAAGACATCACCAGACTTTGCAGAAGGATGTTATTTTTAAAGAAGTGTTGCATGACAGAGATACAGAATAATTTTGCACACCATTCTGCTAATAGTTGCTAGAAAACATGGCATAAGACCCTTCCAGAGCAATAGATGCAAAAACCTGCAGGCATATCTCCACTGCTACAATGATCAACATCCCTCATAACACACCTTTCAAGATCCACGGGTCGAACAGATGCCTATCATGACATGTGGTGTACCTCATCCAGAGCATCAAATGCCCCAACAACAACTTAACCCTCATCCTTGAAGGAAACCTGCACGACACCTTCAAAAGATGAGCCTGAGAACGTAAATTCATAATTTTGCTGGACTCTAAAATCAAGGGACTTACAGGGACACTGGTTTCATGACCCATTACAACAACTTGTAACGCACCCTGCTGCCTTCTAACCCTACATTGTCCTACAACTTCAGAAGTGTAATTGCCCACTTAATGTGGCCTTCAACAACATGTGTGAACCCCTTATGCCAGAGGTTCCCAAACTTTTCTTATTGCATACTCCCTTCCAGGTCTACCAGTTGCCTGCATACCCCTACCTGGCGCTTTGTGTGTGCTTTTTAACACTACCTGTTGTCATAAATATAAAGGGAAGGGTAAACCCCTTTGAAATCCCTCCTGGCCAGGGGAAAGCTCCTCTCACCTGTAAAGGGTTAAGAAGCTAAAGGTAACCTCGCTGGCACCTGACCAAAATGACCAATGAGGAGACAAGATACTTTCAAAAGCTGGGAGGAGGGAGAGAAACAAAGGGTCTGGGTCTGTCTGTAGTCGTCTTGGCCAGGGACAGAACAGGAATGGAGTCTTAGAACTTTTAGTAAGTAATCTAGCTAGGTATGTGTTAGATTATGATTTCTTTAAACGGCTGAGAAAAGAATTGTGCTGAATAGAATAACTATTTCTGTCTGTGTATCTTTTTTGTAACTTAAGGTTTTGCCTAGAGGGGTTCTCTATGTTTTTGAATCTAATTACCCTGTAAGATATCTACCATCCTGATTTTACAGGGGGGATTTCTTTATTTCTATTTACTTCTATTTTTTATTAAAAGTCTTCTTGTAAAACACTGAATGCTTTTTCATTGTTCTCAGATCCAAGGGTTTGGGTCTGTGGTCACCTATGCAAATTGGTGAGGCTTTTTATCCAACATTTCCCAGGAAAGGGGGAGTGCAAGTGTTGGGAGGATTGTTCATTGTTCTTAAGATCCAAGGGTCTGGGTCTGTAGTCACCTAGGCAAATTGGTGAGGCTTTTTACCAAACCTTGTCCAGGAAGTGGGGTGCAAGGTTTTGGGGAGTATTTTGGGGGGAAGGACGCGTCCAAACAGCTCTTCCCCAGTAACCAGTATTAGTTTGGTGGTGGTAGCGGCCAGTCCAAGGATAACGGGGGTAATATTTTGTACCTTGGGGAAGTTTTGACCTAAGCTGGTAAAGATAAGCTTAGGAGGTTTTTCATGCAGGTCCCCACATCTGTACCCTAGAGTTCAGAGTGGGGGAGGAACCTTGACATGGTGGCAGTGGTGGGATTAACCTGAAATCCTTTGAGATCCAGTTGAGATTTTTTGAACTAGAAATACAGATTTTAAAAAGGAAATTTTTTTTTCTTTGGAAAGAAAGTCCAGAAAGCAGCTTTGAAACTGAAAGCAGCTTGGTTTCTCTCTGCTTTGTGGCCAAGCAAGACAAAAGGGGATTATCTTGTGAATTGCAGGTTTTCTTTGCCTGGAGGCAGGGTACTTAACTCCTGCAGGGAAATTCACAGTCTTCCAACCCAGAGGTTTTTTTTTTTTTCTTTTCTTCCTAAAAGTAAATAGGGGGTGTGTGCTCTACCCATTTGCCTGGAGACAAAAGTGGTAGGGTTTTTTTTAGGATTTTGATTTTTTTTTTTGTTTTACAAGGAGCACAGGTTTGAAAAGAAATTTTTTTTTCTTTGGGCTGGGTAAGCAGGTTTCCAAGTAGTTGGAGGTTTTTTGCTTTAATTTGGGCCCAGAGCAGAGACAAGAGAATTGTCTTTTTCTGTAGGCTGACAATCACTATCAGAGAATAGGTATTCTATTCCAGCACAGCAAAATTTTACAGCCAAGTTTTGTTTGTTTATTTCTAAACCTCGGGTGTAAAGTTAGTTAAAAACAGAGAGGTTAGAATGGCCAAATCCTCAGCTCGACTACAGCTGGAATTAGCCAAATTTCAGGCTGAGGAAAAACAAAGGGAACATGAAAGACAGATAGAACTCATGCAGCTGAAGAAGGAACAAGCAAGGGAGGCAGAACAACACCAAGAGGCTGCCCACAAGAGGGAAATGGAGGCAAGGAAGCATGTGGAGGAGGAGAGGGAAAAAGAGAGGAAGCATGTGGAGGAGGAGAAGGAAAAAGAGAGGAAGCATGTGGAGGAGATGGAGAGGATAAAGGCCCAGCAGAATATACCAACAAACCCTAGCAATCCTTCTCCAGGTACCACTTCCCATCCCAGAAAGTTCCCCACCTACAAGGCAGGTGATGATACTGAGGCCTTCTTAGAAAACTTCGAAAGGGCCTGCCTTGGGTACAACATCTCTACTGACCAATACATGGTAGAGCTGAGGCCGCAGCTCAGTGGACCCTTAGCTGAGGTGGCAGCTGAAATGCCTAAAGAACACATGAACAAGTATGAACTGTTTAAATCCAAGGCGAGAGTCAGAATGGGGATAACACCCGAGCAGTCTCGTCGGAGGTTCAGAGCCCTAAGGTGGAAACCAGACATGTCATTTACCCGACATGCCTACCACATTGTAAAACATTGGGATGCCTGGATATCAGGAGCAAGTGTTGAATCTCCAGTAAATTTGCCCTTCCTAATGCAAATGGAACAATTCTTAGAGGGTGTTCCTGAGGAAATAGAAAGATAGATCCTAGATGGGAAACCCAAAACTATAATCGAGGCAGGAGAGATTGGAGCCAGATGGGTGGAGGTGGCAGAGAAGAAGAAAACTGGTCGCAGTTGGAGCGGAGACCAGAAGGGACCACCCCAGACCACACCCTATTACCGGGGGCCGCCCAAAGCCCCACCTACCTCCCAAAGAACCCTCCAGACCCCTTATCGTCCCACCACCCCGTTCTCCAGCAACCCTCCTCGCCCCAGTGACCCGTCAGCTGGACGATGTTTTAAGTGTAACGAGCTGGGGCATGTAAAGGCCAACTGCCCCAAGAACCCCAACAGATTACAGTTCATTGCACCGGAATCACACCAGAGGTCCACAGGCCCAGATACCTCCCAGATACCCTTGGAGCGGAGGGAAACTGTGAGTGTGGGCGGGAAGAAGGTCACCGCGTGGAGGGACACCGGAGCACAAGTGTCAGCTATCCATGCTTCCTTAGTGGACCCCAATTTAATCAACCCAGAGATCCAAGTGACAATTCAACCCTTCAAGTCCAACTCTTTCAATTTGCCTACAGCCAAGTTGCCTATCCAGTACAAGGGCTGGTCAGGAATGTGGACTTTTGCAGTCTATGATGATTATCCCATCCCCATGCTGTTGGGGGAAGACTTGGCCAATCATGTGAAGCAGGCCAAGAGGGTGGGAATGGTCACCCGCAGCCAGGCTAAACAAGCCGTGAGGCCTAGCTCTGTTCCGGAAACTTCTATCAGGACCCAGTCAGAGGTGATGGACCCGGACCCCAGGCCAATGTCTGCAACAGCAGTAGTGGATCCAGTCCCAGAGACCCAGACGGAACCAGTCCCAGAACCGGAACCAGCCAAACAACCAACACCAGACCCCGTGCCAGCGCTGAATCCAGTACTTACAACCTCAACACCAGAGGGCCCCACTGAACCTGAACTGGCAGCAGCTGATAACCCTATACAAGAGGCTCAGCCGGAGCCTGAATCCCAACATAGCGCACCAGCGGAGAGCGGTTCACAGTCAACAGAAACAGCTCCATCCCCTATATCGCTTCCAGAGGGACCAAGCCTAGGTCCACAATCCAGTGAGGAACTGATGTCTCCAGCATCAAGGGAACAGTTCCAGACCGAACAGGAAGCAGATGAAAGCCTCCAGAGAGCTTGGACGGTGGCACGGAGCAACCCACCGCCTCTCAGCTCTTCTAATCGATCCAGGTTTGTTGTAGAAAGAGGACTTTTATACAAGGAAACTCTTTCTGGTGGACACCAGGAAGACTGGCATCCTCAGAGACAGTTGGTAGTTCCAACTAAATACCGGGCCAAGCTCTTGAGCTTAGCCCATGATCACCCTAGTGGCCATGCTGGGGTGAACAGGACCAAAGACCGTTTGGGGGGATCATTCCACTGGGAGGGAATGGGCAAGGATGTTTCTACCTATGTCCAGTCTTGTGAGGTGTGCCAAAGAGTGGGAAAACCCCAAGACCAGGTCAAAGCCCCTCTCCAGCCACTCCCCATCATTGAAGTTCCATTTCAGCGAGTAGCTGTGGATATTCTGGGTCCTTTTCCGAAAAAGACACCCAGAGGAAAGCAGTACATACTGACTTTCATGGATTTTGCCACCCGATGGCCGGAAGCAGTAGCTCTAAGCAACACCAGGGCTAAAAGTGTGTGCCAGGCACTAGCAGACATTTTTGCCAGGGTAGGTTGGCCCTCCGACATCCTCACAGATGCAGGGACTAATTTCCTGGCAGGAACTATGAAAAACCTTTGGGAAGCTCATGGGGTAAATCACTTGGTTGCCACTCCTTACCATCATCAAACAAATGGCATGGTGGAGAAGTTTAATGGAACTTTGGGGGCCATGATACGTAAATTCGTAAATGAGCACTCCAATGATTGGGACCTAGTGTTGCAGCAGTTGCTCTTTGCCTACAGAGCTGTACCACATCCCAGTTTAGGGTTTTCCCCATTTGAACTTGTATATGGCCGTGAGGTTAAGGGGCCATTGCAGTTGGTGAAGCAGCAATGGGAGGGATTTACACCTTCTCCAGGAACTAACATTCTGGACTTTGTAACCAACCTACAAAACACCCTCCGAACCTCTTTAGCCCTTGCTAGAGAAAACTTACAGGATGCTCAAAAAGAGCAAAAAGCCTGGTATGATAAACATGCCAGAGAGCGTTCCTTCAAAGTAGGAGACCAGGTCATGGTCTTAAAGGCGCTCCAGTCCCATAAAATGGAAGCATCGTGGGAAGGGCCATTCACGGTCCAGGAGCGCCTGGGAGCTGTTAATTATCTCATAGCATTCCCCACCTCCAACCGAAAGCCTAAGGTGTACCATATTAATTCTCTAAAGCCCTTTTATTCCAGAGAATTAAAGGTTTACAGTCAGTTTACAGCCCAGGGAGGAGACGACGCTGAGTGGCCTGAAGGTGTTTACTACGAAGGGAAATGTGCTGGTGGTGTGGAAGAGGTGAACCTCTCCATGACCCTTGGGCGTATGCAGCGACAGCAGATCCAGGAGCTGTGCACTAGCTACGCGCCAACGTTCTCAGCCACCCCAGGACTGACTGAACGGGCATACCACTCCATTGACACAGGTTATGCTCACCCAATTAGGGTCCAACCTTACCGGGTGTCTCCTCAAGCTAAAACTGCTATAGAACGGGAGATCCAGGATATGTTACAGATGGGTGTAATCCGCCCCTCTGAAAGTGCATGGGCATCTCCAGTGGTTCTAGTTCCCAAACCAGATGGGGAAATACGTTTTTGCGTGGACTACCGTAAGCTAAATGCTGTAACTCGCCCAGACAACTATCCAATGCCACGCACAGATGAACTATTAGAGAAACTGGGACGGGCCCAGTTCATCTCTACCTTGGACTTAACCAAGGGGTACTGGCAGGTACCGCTAGATGAATCTGCCAAGGAAAGGTCAGCCTTCATCACACATCTCGGGCTGTATGAATTTAATGTACTCCCTTTCGGGCTGCGAAATGCACCCGCCACTTTCCAAAGACTTGTAGATGGTCTCCTAGCGGGATTAGGAGAATATGCAGTCGCCTACCTTGACGATGTGGCCATATTTTCGGATTCCTGGGCAGACCACCTGGAACATCTACAAAAAGTCCTTGAGCGCATAAGGGAGGCAGGACTAACTGTTAAGTCTAAGAAGTGTCAAATAGGCCTAAACAGAGTGACTTACCTTGGACACCAGGTGGGTCAAGGAACTATCAGCCCCCTACAGGCCAAAGTGGATGCTATCCAAAAGTGGCCTGTCCCAAAGTCAAAGAAACAGGTTCAATCCTTCTTAGGCTTGGCCGGTTATTACAGACGATTTGTACCGCACTACAGCCAAATCGCTGCCCCACTGACAGACCTAACCAAAAAGAAACAGCCAAACGCTGTTCAGTGGACCGGAAAGTGTCAGAAGGCCTTTAACAAGCTTAAAGCGACACTCATGTCTGACCCTGTACTAAGGGCCCCAGACTTTGACAAACCGTTCCTAGTAACCACAGATGCATCCGAGCGTGGTGTGGGAGCAGTTTTGATGCAGAAAGGACCTGATCAAGAATTCCACCCTGTGGTGTTTCTCAACAAGGAACTGTCTGAGGGGGAAGGCAACTGGTCAGTCACTGAAAAAGAATGTTATGCCATTGTCTACGCTCTGGAAAAGCTACGCCCATATGTTTGGGGACGGCGTTTCCACTTGCAAACCGACCATGCTGCACTGGAGTGCCTTCACACCGTCAGAGAGACTAACGGGGAACTTCTTCGGTGGAGTTTAGCTCTCCAGGATTTTGATTTCGACATCCGACACATCTCATGAGCTTCTAGCGGGGTGGCTGATGCACTCTCCCATGAAGGTTTCCCAGGGTCAACTGGTTAAAATCGTCCTTGAGATGTGGAAAATATTGTTAGTCCTTATGTACTTGGTAGTATATTTAGAGATGCATGTGTCTTATTAACTCTGTTTTCCTAGAGCTCCAGGAAGAAATCCCAGCCAGTGTTTCACCCTAGCTGAGATTTGGGGGGCGTGTCATAAATATAAAGGGAAGGGTAAACCCCTTTGAAATCCCTCCTGGCCAGGGGAAAGCTCCTCTCACCTGTAAAGGGTTAAGAAGCTAAAGGTAACCTTGCTGGCACCTGACCAAAATGACCAATGAGGAGACAAGATACTTTCAAAAGCTGGGAGGAGGGAGAGAAACAAAGGGTCTGGGTCTGTCTGTAGTCGTCTTGGCCAGGGACAGAACAGGAATGGAGTCTTAGAACTTTTAGTAAGTAATCTAGCTAGGTATGTGTTAGATTATGATTTCTTTAAATGGCTGAGAAAAGAATTGTGCTGAATAGAATAACTATTTCTGTCTGTGTATCTTTTTTGTAACTTAAGGTTTTGCCTAGAGGGGTTCTCTATGTTTTTGAATCTAATTACCCTGTAAGATATCTACCATCCTGATTTTACAGGGGGAATTTCTTTATTTCTATTTACTTCTATTTTTTATTAAAAGTCTTCTTGTAAAACACTGAATGCTTTTTCATTGTTCTCAGATCCAAGGGTTTGGGTCTGTGGTCACCTATGCAAATTGGTGAGGCTTTTTATCCAACATTTCCCAGGAAAGGGGGAGTGCAAGTGTTGGGAGGATTGTTCATTGTTCTTAAGATCCAAGGGTCTGGGTCTGTAGTCACCTAGGCAAATTGGTGAGGCTTTTTACCAAACCTTGTCCAGGAAGTGGGGTGCAAGGTTTTGGGGAGTATTTTGGGGGGAAGGACGCGTCCAAACAGCTCTTCCCCAGTAACCAGTATTAGTTTGGTGGTGGTAGCGGCCAGTCCAAGGATAACGGGGGTAATATTTTGTACCTTGGGGAAGTTTTGACCTAAGCTGGTAAAGATAAGCTTAGGAGGTTTTTCATGCAGGTCCCCACATCTGTACCCTAGAGTTCAGAGTGGGGGAGGAACCTTGACACCTGTCTTTAGCCATCTGTCCATATTTCACTGGTATGTACACAAACTAAAAACTGTTTCCCCGTGCTAATTTCCCCCCTACTGTTACTCACACCTTCTTATCAACTGTTTGAAATGGGCTATCCTGATTATCACTACAAAAGTTTTTTTCTCCTGCTTATAATAGCCCACCCTAATTGATTTGTCTCGTTAGAGTTGGTAAGGCAACCCACATCTTTTCATGTTCTCTGTATATATATATCTTCCTACTGTATTTTCCACTCCATGCATCTGATGAAGTAGGTTTTAGCCCACGAAAGCTTATGCTCAAATAAATTTGTTAGTCTCTAAGGTGCCACAAGTACTCTTCATTCTTTTTGCAGCTATAGTTATAATACGACATATACAACTCCAAAAAAACCCCTAAGTTCTGAGCTCAGTTAGATTGGACAGTTATTGGGCAATTGAACCCATGCTGTACAGTGCTTGGGGGTGAGCATAAAATCATAAAAATATGATTTTAAAACAATTTAAACTAGTGCAAAACCCTATTTGGAAATTCTTAGCTCAGTTTAAGCCTTAAGTCAAAATAAATCATGTAAAAATACGATCAAGTTAAAAGGATTAAAAAAATGATTAAATCAAATTACAAGTGTCCTCACAGGGCTTTGCAACGGTTTAACTAAACTGGTTTTTTTGCACCAATTAAAAGTTAAACCAGTTGACTTTTGACTATAAGCAGCACCTTAAAACTGTCTTCAGCTAAGAAGATTGAAAGCAGAAGACATGCAAGCTTCCCTACACAGCTTTCTAGAACATCTCAAACCAGAAGCTGTGTAGGGAAGCTTGCATGTCTTCTGCTTTCAATCTGCGTAGCTGAAGTCAGTTTTAAGTTGCTGCTTATAGTCAAAAGTCCACTGGTTTAACTTCTGTTCTAATCCAGAAGTTCTCTGAAGCACAGATAGTGAAAGTATGTGATGGCCATAAGTGGTGGGCAAATGTGGACTGAGAGAAGAACACGAAATTCCTTTTCACTTCTGAACTAATATTAATGGGAGTTGCACAGGTCTATCCAGAAGCATCAATCTAACATTAAATGTAGTATAATTTACTTCTTACTTTGTTCATTTTACATAGATATGGACACATACAAAAAACTCTGGCTTTAGATGAGCAAAATATATGAGTTACATAATTGGAGACTGTCCCCAATTGAAGAATTGTCTTATTTTTAGGGACTGGCTAATGGCTATTTCACTTAAGAATTTTTCCCTCTTAGACATATCAGCCAATCAGAACTTGTATTTAGGAAATCAGAGTAATTTATCCTCTAAATAATTTTTCTTAGTTGGATGGAATGAAATGAAAGAAAAAGAAATGGCAATAATAGAATGCTTTTCACTAACTTTATAACCGAAAATTATAAAGGCCGAGAAACTTCCAGTCATGATGAAAGGTTTTTTAAACCTTCTAAGTCTTTTGTTGTGCTTGTGATTACAAATTGAAATGATTGATTTCCCTCTATGACAGTATCTTAAATTGTGTGTCACACAGTCAAAATTTAAAGCTTGATAGGTCCAGAGTACAGTTTTAAAAAGTCATTCACAGAAGCTCAACATTTAATTAAGCAAAACATTAGATCAATTAAGACTAAATGGTAGTGTAAAATATTAAGGTAAAACATGTATTAGTATGACATTTGCATTTTTATGAAATATAAACGACAAAGAAATAAAAAATGCTTCTAAATTTCAGTTAACTCCCTTTTAAAAATCTTGTTTCCATGGCAATGCTGAGAGTAAGTTTTTACAGGATGTAGATATAGATTTTTTTTATTTAAAAAAACAGTTTAAATGAAAAATAGCAACATCATCTCTTTTCAATTTTCTAATATGGCTGAGAGGCACAGAAAATAAGTTACTAAGATATCAGTGCCAGGAAGAATGCAGAAGATGGACCTCTTGTTATCTTTTGAACTTGTGGTGTGCTTTTAAATAGGCACATTCACCAAAAAAGCTCTCCCACAAACACCCTAGTAGTCAAACAGACAATAGAGTTATTGTCTCTTCCCAATCTGTAAGACTAGCAGAGCTAGTTGAGTTAGGGAAGTTTTTAATCATACCAACTCTTATTAAGGAGTTCCGTTGAAATTCCACTACAAAGTAGCCCAGTGGTACTCCTTTTGCATTCCAGATCTCAGAAAAGTTGCTCAAGTCTCTAATGAGTAATCAAGGATTGAGGTTTCCAGGCTACAAAAATCCTGTTGTGGCAAAAAAGGCAGAAACATAACACCCAAATCAATACTATATTACTCTCTTCACAGGCAAGAGCTGCTGGGTCAGGAAAATCATGAAAAATTCATAACGGAGGTGATCAAGTCATCCATAAGATAGAGAAAATAATGCTATATCTAAAAATCCCCTGAGCAATCGAAGACACTTTATAGATTTCACCGTGGATAAGTACTGGTTTGTTTCATTTATGTCCCTAAATACTGTTCCTATCTTATTTCTGATAGTAAATGAGGATGTCTTGATCTATATTTACTGTCTTTCTTATTTACTTTATTAATTTCTCTATCTCCCTACTCTGCCATTGCAGTAGTGACCCCACGGGATAATTCTGAGTCATTGCTTCTAGCAGAACAACAGGGTAACTCATCATGGATGAGTCTTTAAAGTGCTTCCTACATGTTGATTCCTCAAAAGGGATAGGTATAATTCTTAGGACTAGGAAATGTTATCAAAAGCCCTGCTCTTCTCTATGGTATCACTCCTCCAAAGCGATAAAGGAAAAAGCCCTACCTCACTTATAAATTCTCACTTATAAATTCTCAAGCATAAAAAAAGCAAGGTGTAATCTTAGTTCACGGAACCAGAACCATAAAGGAAGGAAAATACGTGATGAAAAAACTACACTTGGGAATGGCAAGGAAACAAAGATTTCTGCATGGTTAGTAAACCTGCCTTGATGTCTTCTTGCTAGCCCCAGAATCAAATTTGTTTCTAACAAAGCAATGGTAAAAAAGTAAGAAGTGGAACAACAAGGGTAGTCATAATATATATAGTAGAGAAACTGATAAAAGAACTCTAATAACAGCAGAAGATGATAGAAATCCAGCTACAAGCTCCATAAGGTAACATTTGAAAATTCTAAAAAAAAAAGCCCAATAAAGGCCTCTGAGAAATCTACAAAAGACACCTTTCCCAACAATGCCCAGAAAGCAGAAGCTCTCCAAGCAGGATGAGCTGAGAGAAGGAACTGTCAATTTCTTCTCTGGATAGTAGTTACACATCTCTGATACAAGACATGACATACGTGGATAAGGAAAACATACAGATTTAAATCTGCCTTGTTGAAATGAGACAAATAATGTCCCAAAGACTCTAAGCTGTTGTGGCGTTAAGAAAATCAGACAAATTAAGATGAAACATACCTGTCAGTACTTACCATCCATTTAATGTCCAATACAAGACTATACTCAAGTATCTTGTCTAGTCTAGTATTTTCTGACTTTAAATATTTTAAGAAAAAGTTATTCAACTATAACTGTAGTTTCTCCAAATATATTGCCTCTGCACAGTTACACTTAGGATCACGTATCTCAGTACCACAGCTTCAAGGAGGCATTTAGGAAGTGAATGTAATAGCCTTACCCTTGCAGAATACTGGGGAAATGATGGCGAGACGTAAGTGCCTACATGTAACTCACTCTCTTCACTGAGGTAGTGGCCACGAGAAACACCCAGTGGGTAATATTTTCAAAAGTCCCTAAGTGAATTAGGAGCCTATGTACTATTTTCAAAAGAGGTACAGGCACTTACCACTGACTTTCAATGAGATTCGGGCCTCTAAATGCCTAACTCCATTTTGAAAATGGAACTTATGGTCTTAAATCACTTAAGCACTTTTGAAAATTTTACCCACTGTCTTAAAATCTGGGTATGCTCATAGAAGAGACTGTATAAAATTGTCACATTCTTACTCCAGGATCTGCCCCTTGGATGTAGATAGTCATTTCTGCTTACTTACCTGACAAATCAGAATCTAGTATTTTTTTATTCCTCTTTGAACTGCAGAGTCAACACACCTAGGAGAAAGCTGGATTCTATTCTAGTTTATGCATCATCAACACAATTGTCATGTACGTTTCAGTTGCCAAATCTTGATTACTGTTGCTGATGCATGAGCTAAAAATAACCCAACTTTGATTCTGAGATCCCTGGGTGAGTATGCAGGGGTAGCAGTTAGAAAAAAAACAAAAACAAATAATTAGCAATGCCAGGTTTGCTGCATTGCTAGGGTTAACAACTTTCTACAAACCAGACCCCCCACACCACCTCTTCTCCTGAGGCCCTTTCCCGCCTCTTCCCTGCAATGTCCCACCCCTGTCCCACCTCTTCCACCCAAGGCCTCACCTCTGTCCCACCTCTTCCCCCCATACTCAGCTCCTGCTCTGCCTCTTCCCTCGAGGCCCCACTCCCTGCTCTCGCCTCTGCTCCACAATCCTCCATCACTCACTGCTTTCCCCACTCCCCCTTCCTCCTCGCTTGATCCTCTTCACATCCATCCTACCTCACCCCCAGCTGGGCTCCCTCTGCTCTGGGTCTGGAACAGGAGCAGCCGGTGAGGGTTGATGACCCAGCACCTTCCCTCTCCCATGGTAACTGGACTTCTGGTGTCCGGTGAGTGCGTCTGACAGGACACTGCCAGGTCCCCTTTTTTACCAGACTTTCTTGTCGAAAACCAGACACCTAGCAACCTTGTTACATTACCATAGAATCATAGAAGATTAGGGTTGGAAGAGACCTCAGGAGGTCATCTAGTTCAAACTCCTGAGCAAAGCAGGACCAACACCAACTAAATCACCCCAGCCAGGGCTTTGTCAAGCCGGGCCTTAAAAGCCTCTAAGGATAGAGATTCCACCACCACCCTAGGTAACCCATTCCAGTGCTTCATCACCCTCCTAGTGAAATAGTGTTTCCTAATATCCAACCTAGACCTCCCCCACTGCAACTTGAGACCATTGCTTCTTGTTCTTATGTTTCCTTACAGATTACCAGAGGCTTTTTCTGTCTTTAATTTCCATTATAAATGTACCATGTTTTTATTTAGTGAGTACTTTGTAAAATTTTATGGATTCTGTTTCGCTGGTTATAAAAACATTTATACCCAACTTACTCTAATTACCTAGATTGTAAGCTCTTTGTCACAGGGGACATCTTTTTGTTCTATGTTGTGTATGGAGGATGTGGAAATTTCTAGTATAACTGGTCATTATCAATTGCTGACACATTCAGTTTATATTTTAACGCAAGAAATCAATCTTCACAGTCAGGCAGTATCGATATTTGTGCCTATTGGTTTTTCAACTATTTTCTAGAGGGAAAAAGTTATTCCTTGCAACATAATAACTGCTTAGCCTTCCTGGCATATCAAATTCTTAATGTATTTTCTATCTACAGTTCTCAACGACCTTCCCTAAGGAGATGGACAGGATGCAGCTATATCTGATTAGGTGTATGAAGTTTTTTGTTTTAACTGAAGCCATTATCCTGGAATGCATTATGGGATCAGACATAAGATTGTCATTACATTAAGATACAGTATATGACTTCATTTGGGAGGAAATGCCACTGGACATCATAAAATACTCCACACTTATTTTGATATAATAAAATAATAATGTTTAGCATTTATATAATGCTTTTTATCATCAAAGTGGAATACAAATATTAACTAAGTAGTCTTCACCAGGCTCCTGTGAGATGTCCAATAACTTGGGCACTTGACCAGCTTGCTTCTTAGATGTGAAATCAGTAAAAGGCAATTCTGACATGAATGATGTAGAGTCACATCTGAAGTCATATACCATTCTTTATATAAAATTAATAACAAATACTGTCCCTGCATTTTAAATAATTCCCACAGTACCTGAAATAGAGTTTGTCACCAAAAATACTGGAAATCAAGGAACCATAAGAACAAATCTTTATTTGCTGATGTTCTGTCACTTCTGCCTACCATGATTTCGGTTAAGGCATCTCTCACATCTGCCATTTTCAAGAAGAGAGTAATTGCTGATAGATCCTGTTGGTGGATTATGGAAGATAAGAGCTGTAGAACTGTGTGAATTCAGTTCAGTGATTGAACTGAAAAATCAAAGCAAAATAATAATTAAAAAAATAAAATAAAATTCATTTCAGGCCAACCTGAAACAAAAATAATTGAATTTTCAAGCAAAGCAAATTTTTAATGTTAAATATATTTAATTTCCCACAGAAGTCAATGGGAGGATGTCTAGCACTTGACAGAAGATACTCTATACGCTGCAAGACTGAGCCTATAATTTGGAACTTGTGATATCAATGCATTTAGCACCTGTATTCTTGGCAAGGCACACACCACTGCCGTCACCAGAGAAGGTTATCTAAAAATGCAGAGGTGACATCAACCACAAGGATAGTCTAAACTGTTACTGGCATGATGTGGTGTGACGAATTGCTATATACTTGAGCTATCCCCAATATCCTGGAAAATAATGTGTATCACCAATATAATGCTGCATGACATAGACATGTCAACCAATCTTATCACTGATTATAATACTGGATTATAATGTTCCAGTTTCTCATTTACAGAGTCCACTACAAGTGTATTTAATTTTTTCCCCAATGTGTTCTCCAAGTAGAACAGATTACAGTATAGAATATAGAAATAGCAAGGCAGTGTTTCCTAATGGTTAGGGCACAGTGTTGGGAGTTAGGACCCTGAACTCTATTCTTGGCTCCGCCAGTGATAAATTGTGTGATTTTAGACAAGTAATTTTACCATTCTGCACCTCAGTTAATCTATCTGTAAATGCCTTCAAACTTCACAGGGGTGTTTTGAGGCTTAGTTAATAAACTTTAATTAAACAATCTGTGCTCCTTGTTTGGAATGAGATCGTTAACTGTAACAGGGTGGCTGGCCCCTTAATTGCTGGAGGGCAGTAGCCAACTCTGCTTAATAAAGAGGCACACCTGGGTTGGATCAGGTAATTCCCTATAAAAGGAAGCAGATGACTATAAGGAAGGGGGAAATTCAGGAAGCTATTGTAGTCTGCAGAGAGTGAGGCAAGGTGCCTACAGTGAAGACCTTAAGATCAGGGGAGTTGCCCCAGGTAGGAAAGCCTGGGAGAGACTGCAAAGTCTCCAGGCAGGAAGGCCTGGGAAGAGGAAGAGAAACTTTGTATTGTGTGGATGCAGGAATGGACTTTGAGTTTTATTTGCAGCCATTTTATATTAATAAACTCAGTCCCCAAAGAGGGGTATTTTGACCAACAAAAAGCCTGAAGTGAAGTTCTATTTGAACAATCCAAGAAGGAAAAGTGAGGCAGGCTATCTGTACTGTGACCTGAGGCTCTGAGGGGGTGCATGGGAGGTGGTTAGCCCTCTACAGTTGCCTTGTATCCCAGTTTTACTGAGACAGTCCTAATTTTTCTTGAGACATGTCAGTGTCCTGAGTGACTTCTGAGTCACCGGAAATGTTTAGGTTTTCATTCTGTCAATCCAAATGTTTTGTATTTTATAATTACAAGGTGTTTACTCATGCCATATTATGATACCAAGTAGAAGGTGCTCTGTTTACCTAGAACAAGCAGTACTGTAGAACAAGTATTTCACTGTGATGAGCAGTATGTGGGGTGAAGAGAAGAGCGGAATGAGTGCAATGCTATCAAAGGTGTTATTTTGCTCAGTGTTTCCTGATACTCTGTGTTCTGAGTGAGTTTGTGTTTACACTGCAATTAAACATCTGTGGCTGGCCTGTGTCAGCTGACTCGGGCTCGCAGGACTCAGGCTGCAAAACTGCAGTGTAGACATTAGGGCTCAACCTAGAGCCTGGGTCTCTCTCACCTCATGGGATCCCAGCACCGAGGCTCCAGCCTGTGCCCTGGTTCCAGCCTGTGCCCAAACTTCCACAATTTTACAACCCCAAAGCCCAAGCCCTGCAGTTACAGCAAAAAATCCTCCACTCTGAAAATTATGGATGCATCAGTGCTGGGTAAGAAGTGAGTGGCAGAGACACCAGCACACATTGATTTTTTTTTTTTTAAATCTTGTCTCTTGCATGGCTATGTTGCCATGCTATGAAGTGTTGCCATAAATGTTTTTGATTATGAAAATATGGTCAGTTTGTAAAATAGTAGGTCTTCCGTCTATCCCTCTTACAACATCCTTGATCCTGCCTTTGACAGTTTCTTAAATCTCTTCCTCCACCTCAATTGTTTTGTGCATCTTTATCTTTATCTCCAACTCACATTACCTCCTCAGTTTCACTTACTACTTGTCTTTGTCTTTCACCTCACACCACCTGCTTCGGCTTCCTCCTAGCTGTTCCTGTGCTCTTGGACTGGGCCTACCACTGAGCTAGGTCTCTTCAAGCCTAGCAGCTCTCAGTCCTGGTGTAATGCCTTTCTTTCAATCTGGGGGATTGAGTCTGCTCTCATGATGGTTGGAACCCATCATGTGAGCAGGTGTGTTTCTAAGATGTTACAGAAAGATAATTACAGTTGGTAAAGTACTGGTAAGTCTTAATCTGAGCCATGCACAGGTCTAAAGCATTCAATTCTCACAATATAGCTACCAACTTGAAATCTGTATTGACATGAATGTAAGTTAACGACCGGCAATGGAATTTAACTATGACTGAGTGCCCCACCTCGCAGCTTCTTTCTACAACACCGTTCAGCTCACAGGCTCTCTGACTTGAGCAGTACAGATACACTTTAAATTATTTGCAAGACTAGCACAGAAGAGCTGCACTATTCTTATTTTAACTTATAAGCATTTATTATTTATTCGCTGTAACAGGGTTATGTGTGGCAGACAGAATTTTTTTTATATTCTTATAGCCCCAGTTCACTGAAGCGAATGCTACTTAGTTGTTTTTCCAGTTATGGCACATCGATATAGAAATATGACAACTGCTATAGAAAAATGTTTGGAGAAAGGGAATAAAGATTTTAATAAAGAAAATCAATTTTGACTTCCAAAAAGATACGGGTAGCCCATATTAAAAAATTATCTATCTATAGAAAGATCTTCAAAAGCAGTAGTCCATATGGAGTATTTTTGATTCAGTGCCCACATATGTAGTACATCTTTTAATAAAATACTTCCTGATTTCAGGTGTAAACATTTTACAATTCCAGAAGCGGTACAAGAAATTAGTAATGAACATAGTGGCAACCTTCACTGTGCTGGAATACCAGGCACTCATTTAATATAACACCTCTAATAACATACATGTGCTTACAATACTCTAACTTTATAATAGTATGAAGATACGTCTTTCTGGTAAATTGAAAAGGGCTATATACAAAAAGGAATGTATTTTAATGCTGAAAACTTGACACTGCATCACTGCACTTTTCTTCAAAAATGTTCATGCCTTTCTTTGACATTCTTTGGCTTACACACCAGGGCGCCAAACATTTATGATAGCTTACAATAGAAAAACAATATTGCTTTTAGTTAACAATGTTAGCTATGAATATATATTGACAACATTTTCACTGTAGATTTCCTGCCAACATAATACAAAGCAAATAGCATTCAATATGTTGGTACACTCAGGGGAATTAAAGAGTTTCAAAAACAAATTTGTGGTATTAGGTGCTGAATGCTAAATCTAATGAAAATGCAAATTCAGAAACATCTCCAACACATACATCATGCAAAGAAATACAGTTTGGCAAAATGATAACATTAAGATTGTTTGACAGAAAAAAAATATCTCTGCTTGTTTGGCTTTTGTAAAGCCAGTTTTACCATAAAAATTAAATATTTTTTTCAAAACTCTTCCTGTCTTCTCTCTTTTAAGCATTTCTGTCAATATCAGAGATGAGGTAAACCCACCATCCCAGATTCGCTCACCCCTGACCATTGGGGGGGGAATAGTCATTCACAGGTATGCATTTACAGTGATTTTTTTAAAAATCCATTATTATATTATACACAACCACAACTATCATTGTTCCTGGGAGAGAAAAAGAAGTTGAATATTGCTTCCAAATTAGTATGTCAATAATTTACTACAGATCAGCAGTTTGGTAAATACATAAAAATAACTATATAAGCTTTACTACAATAAAAGAACATTGTAGTTGAAATGCCATCATATATCAAAATATACTTACTAATCTGAAGTATATGGACAACACGTTAAATGATGTGGAATAAATAGAATTTCAGGGTTTTTCAGAGAAATTAACTAAAACAGTTCAACAACAAACACCCTGTTAATCTAGACAAAAACCGTTTAATCTGTACCTGCCAAATCTAATTTGTTAGTTATAAATGCCTAGATAATCTTGATATTTATTACCAGTCAACTATACAAGGTGGTTTGAAATGTATATTTAGCACAGCTTGCAAAAAAATAATACTATCTGGGTCACTTTAAAAAAAAAGTGCTTACTTAACATGGACTCATGTAAACAGGTGCCACTTAAAATATACCTATTAAAGATGATCTCCAAAAGGGAAAAATGAACACTCTCTTTGGGTCCACTTCGTTGTTTGTTTTTATTTGTTTTCTGATATATGATTTGGGTTTTACCTTAATGGGTAGGACTTTTATTTAGTAAAGGATTTAAAATATTTCTTGAAGGATGGATATGGTTTTAGGGTCAAATTCTCAACTCAGGAGGAGTATCACACATGTCTAAGCAGAATTTTCCAAAATTATATAAATATTTCCCCATAAAAAATTATGGTGAGACACAAAAAGAAATTTACAAGCACAAATCTTTGGTGTCTGATAAACCCATTAATTTGCAAGCACACACTCCCAACACTTCAGGTACAACATGGACATGCGTATTATAAGCATCAATCATGTTATTTTCCAACAGCCAAAGAAAAAAGCTTATGCTGATGGAAATGGAGTAAGTATAATTCAATTGTTAACATTCACTCTGATTCTCCCATGAATATGCCTTTCCGCTGACTACCAACAGATATTTTTTCAGTGTGCAATAGGAAAGGCTTTTCCTACTAACATACACTGCATGTATTGAAAGGAGACAGCAGAAATCAATGTATCTCTCTTAGAATAATTTAACTAAACATCTACATTTAGAATTTTCATGTGTATTTATGCATGAGAAATTTCTGGAAAAATATTCTCATGTACATAAAATACCTCGATAGGCTAATCTTTACAATAGCTAATCTTAAATACATAAAATAAATACATTTCTATTCTTGTCATTAACTGCAAAATAAAGAGAAGTAGGATTCATGTATAATAATCATCTACCTATTGGTAGCTATTGCTCACTTACTGTCATTCCATTTGAAAGGTGGCCAGAAAAAAGATTGACAGAAAAAACAATCCCATTAGGGTACTCAGTTATCAGTTTATAGAAGACAAATGTTTTGGGAGAGATTATTTATATTGTTTATTCAAAGCTATAAAAGCTTTGGAAACATTACCCTTTCAATGGTGGTACAAACCATATTAAACAATGTACACTAGATATAGCAGAAACAAATGCATGTATGTAAAATCTATAAATCTATAAGTTTCACACTTATATACATCCTTTAGGGAAAAGAGTAATAAAATACTAATTTCCGCTTTAAAAGATTCTAGCTTTAGGTCCCTGTGTGATATAATCCTTGTTTAGACCAGCATGTTATTTACTAAAAGATGTCCAAACAGAATGATTTGATATTGGAATGTTCATCTCAGAACAACCAGAGCAATGTAAGGTGGAATAATTGTCAAGTCAATGTCTAACTTACTCTATATTGCAGAAATAAATTGAACTCTGCTCTAGCTTTTTGACATGTAATTCTGATACTAATGGGTTCAAATCCATTTTTCTTTGCTCTGCCTGCTAACAGGAAGCTTTTTGTGTGTCAGAAATCTACCAGCTGCTGGCTAATGCTTCCCTTAAATAAAAAGTCACTGCCTACAATAGTATCAACACTGTCATCCGTTTACAATAATGAGCTACAGTTCATTGTGGTAGCTCTAGTGTGAAAATTAGAAGCTTTTATGTAGCTCCTCAGTCTGCAAGAAAATTATAAGAAACATCACCAGCGTTGGTGTGACAGGAGACATTCTCTATTTAAGGATTACAGGCTAGATCCTCAGCTGGTGTAAACTGATATATCTCCACTGTAGTCAACGAAGCTATTGCAATTGACATCAGTTGAGGATCTCCTGCTAGGTATTTAAACTCAGCACTTCCATTCTGAAGGTCAACACATGAATCTCGTGTTATATTCCTTAACTCCCTGGAGCTGAGGGGGAGGAGGGAAAGGACTCCATCAGGAATGATATGGTGTTTGCCAGGTAAAATAATGGTTTTACCACCACGGGGGGAAATTAGATGGTTCCATGTTAAGCCATTTTCTATTTTTAAAACTGTTTCATTAATACACACCACATTACACTTGGTTTTCGTTAAGTATTCAGATTGTGGTTACGTTAGTCAGTAAATTCAGATTAATTTAGAGTTGTACACATAAAAAGTAAAATTGCAGTGGACTTAATATTAATATACGTGATTATAATACAGAACATCAGAGAGCCTGTATACATTTTGGTTTGGTATTTTCTCAAGGAAATAATACATGTCATAGCTCATATTTCAGTTTTCAATATTACATAAACAAGTCAAAAATATTCAATTATATGAAAATGACAATAATGCAGAGTTGTAGGCTTGACGCATTAAGCAATCAGAAGCATGCAAAGTTGGAGACTACCAGTCCAGGTCTATGTGGCAATGCAACATTCCATAGCAGAAGACCAACTTTGATGTAGTGGATAGACCAAGCCTATTCCTCAGTTTTGAATAGATGTATCCAAAGTTTGAAAAGATTTGTACAATGCTTGCTGAACTAGCTGGACATTGATGAATTTTTTTTCCCACTTTAACTTGGGTTTAAACCAGTATTTAAGAGCACCCTGTCCTAAACTAGTTTTTTCCCAGGAAATTACCAATCCTAGACTCAGTACCTTTATTTTATACATGATTTCTCAGCTGCTATTTTATGAGTGGTGGTGGGGAGGAGGGGAGAAAAAGATCTGATCAGTTTTGACTGTAGGAAACGTAACAATGTAATTACCTGTTTCTGAATCTTGGGGTCACTTTCTTATTCCAGATTCCTCCAATTTCAGTTAATGATAAAAAATGGCTGTCTTTTTAATTTATCTTTCTTCCTTTCAAAGCATTTGCAAACGCATAATTTAAAGTTCGATTCCTCCAACATTTTACAAATCTAAACATACGTTTATAATTAATATACTTGGAGCAAAGCATTAGAGTGTGTAAGTGAAGGGTGGGATTTTCAAAACCACTCAGCATTGGCCTAATTTTGCACCCACTGAAGTCAACTGGAGATTTACAATTGACTTCCACAGTAATAGAGTTAAGCCAATGCTGAATTATTTTAAAAAAAAACCCCACACCCCAACTATATAAAAGCAAACAATAAAAATAACACTTTGAACTTCTATAGTGACTTGCAGCTGAGGATCTCAACAGCACACAGAGTTGCCGCGTAACAGTGAAAGGGTCCCAGAAATTTCAGGCTTTCAGGTTAGTTATACGGTTGGCAAGCAGCACTACTTGTAAAACATTAATGACTTCCAAAGTATCTTTTATGGCTCTTACAATGCGTCATACTTATTACCTACTGTTTGTATTCTAGTAGCACCTACAGGCCTCCATGAGACTCAAGGCCCTATTGGACTAGGTAATATACAAACGTATAAAACAGTCCCTGCCCTTGAGTGTGTAAGAGACAAAGGGTGGGGACAAAGATTATTATTAATTTGTATTATCATAGCACTTAGAAGCCATAGTCATAGACCAGGACCCCACTGTGCTCAGCACTGTACAAACAGAACAAAAAAGATAGTCCCTGCCCCCAAAGAACTTGTACAAGACAAGTGGCAACAGATGGATACAGATAGATACAGGAATGTAAGGAAACAACGACGCATTAATCTCAGCACACCCATAGCCTAACCAGGTTTTTTTGTAGGCATCACAGAAAAGGAAAGTTCTGAGGAGGACTCTGAAGAACAATAATGAATTTTAAGTTTACAAGAGAGACAAAGAAAGGATGGGGACAAAACTAAGGGCTTGTCTACACAGTGCTGGCAAAGCGCACCAGAGGGTGTGATTTATCAAGCACTCTAATGCTAACATTACTCCTGGAGGAATTCTGTACCACTGCATGCACACAGAATTCATGTCTGCCACAAATTTCTTTGCTTCCCCATAGAAAAATGACTTTCTGATGGGAAGCAAAAGGAAGCCACAAGAGTGGCCATACCCCCCTCTCCAACAAGGCGAGCATGTCATTTTGGGCACCTGGATCAGCCAGCGGAGAAGTAAATCACTGCGGGGACGGGGCTGGGGATGCCCTAGCAGGTGCTGGGTCAGACCCACTCCCCCATCCATCCAACCCCCATGCATCCATACCCAGACCCTCCCCACTGAGCCTCATTCCCCAGCACCCGAACCCCCACCATGCTGAGCCTTGCCCCCTGCATCTGAAGCCCCCCTCCACCGAGCTCCATCCCACCACACCTGGCTCTTCCTAGATCCATCTAGGACTGGGAATGCCCAGTCGGTGGCTACTACACTGTGCTGGGCTCAGCTGCTAGTCCCAGCTAGACTGGGGCTGGCAGAGGAGCGCACTTCCCCTACACAGAGTGGCCGGGATCAGGGCTGAGTCAGATCCACCCCCTAAAAACCTCCCCCGGCTCTGCACCCTCCCCACATTTCCTGCCCCCATCGCTCCTCAGCTGCAGGGGGAGGGCTCACTGTACAGGAAGCTGCTCCCCCATCAGCCCAGACCCCCTCCTCGCTGAGCCTCACCCCCCCTGTGCCTAGGACCTCCCCACCGAGTCCCCCAAACTCCACCCCACCGAGCCCCACCTCTCCACACCCGGTCCTCCATCCTGAGCCCCTCCACCCTGCATCCAGACCTCCACCCCTGCACCCTGACCACCTCCCATTGAGCCCAACCCCTCCACACCCAGACTCCCCCGCTGAGCTCCATCTCCTACATCTGGACCTCCCGCACGCTGAGCCACACCCCCTGCACCCAGACCACCCATTGCTGAGCCCTCCACACTTGAGTCCCCACCCTGATGAGTCCCACGCCCATGCACCTGGACCACCCTGATGAGCCCCATGCACCCAGACCCGCACCCCACCAAGTCCCACTCCTTCAGCACCCAGACCCCCCTGCTGAGCCCTATCCCGTCCACACCTAGACCGCCCACCTGTTGAGCCCGACCATCTTCACCTGGACACAGAGTCCCATTGCCTCTGCACACAGAACACCCCACCACCACCACCAAGTCCCTGGGCATCCAGACCCTCCAGTGCCTGGAACCCCCACTGAGCCACCTGCACCCAGACTGCCCCACACAGAACCCTCTCACCCCACACCTGGATTCCCCCCCCCCCCCCCACGAAGCCCTTCCACACTTGGATCCTACCAAGTGTGGAACCTGTTCTGGTGCTTGTGCACCTGGCACAGAGGGGCAGGGACCCAGGGTATTTCTGGAGTATGTCCAGCCCTTGCACTGTGTCAGGATCGGGTGCAGCCTCACCACCGTGTCCATGTCCTGGAGGGGGAAGACTGCAGGGCAGGCAGTCGCCCCCCACCTCAATGCAGCCAGTGACCTGTGCACTCCACTACTATGCTGGAGCCTCCAAAATTTATTTATTGACAAATATAATTTGCAGAATTGGTGCAGAATTTTTAATTTTTTGGCGCAGAATTCCCTCAGGATTATAACATGAACTAGGTACCTTTTAGACAGCATCAGCAGAGTCTGATCTGTTATGGAACACCACACTGCACAGAAACATCAGCATATTGTGTCATGATGTGCCGCTGTTACATCATGATGTCGCGACACATGAGTTTGCTCCAAAGTAGTAATGACAATGCTCTATAAATTCTGATATCAGTTACACAAGTGTAAATCTGAAGAAACTCCATTGTAAATCCTGAATAAATCCGTTAATCCACTGGAGTAACAGAGCAGAATTTAGCCCATATATAACAGAAATGTAGGGCTGGAAGGAATCTCAAGAGGTCCTCTAATCCATCCCTCTGCACTGAGGCAGGATTAAGTATACCTAAACCATCCCTGACAGATGTTTGTCTACCCTGTTTTTACAAATCTCCAGCAACAGGGATTCCACAACCGCTCTTTGTAACCTGTTCTGGTGCTTAACTGTCCTTATACTTAGAAAGCTTTTCCTAATAGTTAACCTAAATCTCCACTGCTGCAAAGAAAACCGATTACTTATTGTCCTATCCTCGGTACAATTGATCACTGTCTTCTTATAACAATCTTTTCCATATTTGAAGTTTATGTCCAACCTCAGTCGTCTTTTCATTAAACATGCTAATTCTTTCAACCTTTCTTGGTAGGTCATGTTTTCTAAATCACTCATCATTTTTTGTTGCTCTCTACAATTTATCCACATCTTTCCTAAAGTGTGGTGCCCAAATCTGGACATAGTATTCCAGTATTCTAATTAACAGGCATAACCTCTGTTCACCTCAATCCAAAGTATGATCAGATATTATATATTTGAAAATTTCTGAGTCACACAAACCATAGAAGACCACAGATGCAAACTCTGGGGTAAGTCAATCTGTCAAGAGGAAAAGTTATTGCAAATGTCCATAACCAGAAACTTGAGAATTCCTGCAACTGTATTCCTTGCCTTCCTTGCTGTACAACTTCTGATTCAATGAACCATCTATTCTGACTTCTTAGGGTCATCTTATTTTATCAAGTCTAAGAACACACCCTGAGCTCAGTGTATGGATTTTTTTTAAAAAAGAGAAAAAATTACATAAGAGTTACCCAACCTCAACTGCCATATTTAAATTGGCTGCCCTCCAATTTTTTATTGGTGGGATTGGGGATGCTCTGAAGCATTGATTCTTTTATACCTCTTTTGCTGATCTCCAGACAGACCTATCATACATGGAGAGTCCAGTAATTAATGAATCCTTTAACATTCTTCTCTGGCTGAACCAGGGAAGCACCTACCCATGCATGAAGACACCTATTTGCAGGGCAGCTCAGTAAATCCCCACCCATATATTCCTAAGATCCCAGCTGCTAACTGTATGAACCCAATAGAAAAGGGGTACATTCCCCCTTCAGGATAAGGAGCAACCTATTTAGCTGCTAGTACCTTGGGGCACACAGTTTCCATAGTTAAGTAGACTCAGAGAGCCATTTTGGTTTTATCATGCCCACAAGTGGCTGCATCTTGGACTCATGGCCTGACAATGTAACCCAATGCTCAGTGTGTGTTACAATACCACATCCACAAATGCCCATAAAACTTAAATCTAATCCAAGCCAACTAAAAATAGGAATACAAATATTTTTACTGTACATTTATTGTCTTTTCTTTTTTCATGTAATTGAGTACAGCCACAGTAATTGCTCTGCAGAAAGCAATGCCTGAAATTTATTACTTCAAGATCAAGCTTTTTAGTTACATCTCTAATTGCAGAATATTTCTTATATTCACTATCACACAATATATACAGTTAGTGAAAACCAGTATCCAGAATAACTGATGGGACTGAGACCATCTTCCTCCTACAGTTCTTTCTACTCTTTCCCAGCAGACACACCATCAACTCATTGCCTCCTATTTCCCCCGCACCACAGAAGAACCCTGTGCTTTCTTCTCTCCCACGCTCCCACAGTGTGGAAGAATACCCTTTTTTTTTTTTTGCTTTGCTTTCTCTAGTCAGTATACAACCACACCCACACAGTACTCCCTCTGCACTTCAAAAAGCACAGAGCCGCACCCCCGACCTCTCCTTCCCTTTCTTCCCTCTAGTCTTCAGATATCACCTTCAGGCACTTCTTCTCTCCCACTAATACCTCATTCTCTTACTTAATTTTTCCATGACAGACAAGGTGGATGAGGTAATATCTTTTATTGGACCAAGCTTTTGAGCTCCACCAAGCTCTTCTTCCATGGCAGATAGACGGTTCAGCAACAGCAAATAGAGTCTGGCCAAGGTGGGTCTCTTGAGTTATTGGCAAGGGCAGAAGTGGTGAGATCCCTACCATAAGAGAGTGCAGGCAGGACATGTTGCTGGAGACTCCCAGGCGATCTGCAGACATATTCAGATTCTGAATGGTCTAATGGCAAATTATGCCCGCCAAGCAGAATAGACCACAGCCCCAGCAGGCAGGTTCTCTCTGCTTCTGTTCCCATGTACTCAGACAGTAGGGGGCAGGGGAGCAGCAGCCACAGAGAAGCAACAGAGGCACAGTCAACAAATCAATGGTCTCCCGCCTGTTGAATACACAAGCCCCTCGTGGCTGGAGGCCACATTACAGTTCTACAGTCAGAGTAAACTAACACTCCTTAGTCTCCTTCATTGTACACCGAAGGGCAGGGGTGTAACTACAATGGTGCAAGTGGTGCAATCACACCAAGGGCCGTGAAGTTATGGAGGCCCAACTAGTAGCAGCCACTCTACCTTAGGCACCATGGTACTGACACTACAGTCTACCTATAGGAAAACAGGGCTCTGAAAAGCAGGAACAGGCTATTTCCGGGGGGAGCATTCCTGACCCCTGCCGGGGATCTGAGGAGCAAGAAGTGGACCCCAACCAGGTTGCTGTGGAAATGCTCCTGCCCCCTCATGGGCTCCAAGAAGCAGGAAACAGCCCCCAGCCAGGATTCCAAAGAAGCATTCTCACCCCTCCCCAGCCACTCCCTGCCCCTAGTACGTATAACACTGCAGCTGTGGCTCAGGCCCTGATAGGCTCAGGACTGCTCCTGGTAGCATTGCCAGGGTGCTGCTGCCCACGGCTTCAGCCACAAAAGGAGAAATCTACCCAGCTGCATGTGGGTACCCAACCTACACCTGCTACTCTGTGCCTGGCCACATGGGGGACAGACTTGGCACGGGAGGAGTTGCTGGGGGCCATATGGGCTGCAGGTTCAGGAGGATGGGGTGGGGTGAAGAGTGTGCGGAGGCCAGGTAGGGAATGCCAGCTGGGATGGGCTGGGAGGGCAAACTGGGGGGGAGAAGCTGGGGGTTGCGAAGTGTGTGGGAGGCTGGTGGGATGTACCCAGGTCCTGTTGTGGTTGAAATGAGTGGCTCCAGGGGAAGGGTTGCGAGGATCAGGGGCCATTCCCTAGGATAGCCCATGTCTAGGGCAACAATCAAGATATCTCGGATACCTCCTACAGGGAGGCACTGTGATATGTATTGGTATTTGTGTCACTTGTGTTGATGGGGGAGGGGGTGTTAAAGATCAGCTCTTTCCTGATTTCCGTCTTTTACCGTTTCGGTCTTGCAGAAACACCCTTCCTCCTGCCTATGACTCATGACCCCATCGCCACTGCCTCCTTGTGTCCTGGGTCCCAGTGAGGGAGTGAGCCCTGCTTGGGCGGTTGAGACAGTTATATTTCATGTGTTAGTGGCCCGTAGAACTCCCTGCCACAGGGCATCACCTGGAGTCCAGGCAGGCTGAATAATGGGGAGTTCCACCCCATGACACAGGAACTGCCCTGTCTACCAGCCAGGGCCCAGTCAGACCAATACCCAGCCTCCAGTCAGTACCAGCTGGTTCAGAGCCAGAGCAAGAAATCCATTGTAAAAGGTGCTTCTGTCTTCTGCACCAGTTATTGGGTTGTTATAATAAACATAAGGGTTTATAGCCTTCCAAGGACTTGTCTACAAGGGCATATTGACTGGGATGGCTATTCGACAATAGGTCCCTGTGTGGACACTATTTTGGAATAAAAATAACTTTATTCCAAAATTAGTGTGCACCCTGCAATAGCTATTTCAGCCAATTTCCACCTATAGACAAGACCTTGCACTGTGCACTATTGAATTTCACCCCATTCCTGTCACTCCAGTCTTCAAGGTCACCCAGTTCTTCCTGTATAAAATTCCAGTCTTTCTTTGGATTCATGATGCCTCAAAACTTTGTATCATCAGCAAATTTCATTAGCACACTCCTACTTTTTATGCCACAATCATTAACAAAAATATTGAATAAGATTGGTCCCAAGACTTATCCTTGAGGAACAGCACTAATAACCTATCTCCAGACCAACAGTTCACCTTTATCACAACCCATGGCCCTCTCCCCTGTAGCCAGTTCCTCATCCACTTTACAATTCTTGTACTAATCCCCAGCTGAATGTGCTACATGGGCAATGGCTGAGTCAATGTTGCTGCAGAAGGCTTACTCTTTGAAGTTCTTAAAAAGAAAAGGAGTACTTGTGGCACCTTAGAGACTAACCAATTTATTTGAGCATAAGCTTTCGTGACCTACAGCTCACTTCATCGGATTCTACCTGGATTTGTGCTGGAAATGGCCCAACTTGATTATCATACACATTGTAAGGAGAGTGATCACTTTAGATAAGCTATTACCAGCAGGAGAGCGGGGTGGGGGGAGGTATTTTTTTCATGCTTTGTGTGTATAAAAAGATCTTCTACACTTTCCACAGTATGCATCCGATTAAGTGAGCTGTAGCTCACGAAAGCTTATGCTCAAATAAATTGGTTAGTCTCTAAGGTGCCACAAGTACTCCTTTTCTTTTTGCGAATACAGACTAACACGGCTGTTACTCTGAAATCTTTGAAGTTCTTGACTCTCTAATTTTTAACTTTGCAATGGTAAGGTTGCATTCGCTCTTTAAGATACAAAAGCTTGATACATTTACCAACCAAAAGGCTAGAAAACAACAATTTTACTTAAATTTTGTATAAATCCGTAAAAAGAACTTTTCTGTGTGTTGATAGCCTGCATATTGTGTTCATGTATTTGTGGATAAGATGGATATGTTCTGATTTTCCAAGATGGTGAAGGTAAGCAAAATTTTATGTTTCAGATTCAAGATTCCTAACCTATTCTTGCACCCTCTGGGACCTTGCTACACCCTTGCAGGAGGGGAAGGTTTTATATAGAAGGAAGTCTTTTATACCAGAACATTTAATTAATCCAATCATGTTGTGTGTTTAGAGTTTGAGGCTTCAATAATCTTGATACAACATCTCTCTCAACTTGTGAAGGCCCAAACATGATATATAACACATTGAGTAACGCTACACTGCAATCATGGGGTGTGACTGCAGCTCATGTAGACATATCTGAACAAGCTTTTAGTCTAGCTATCTTGGGTTTTAGACCACTGAAGCCACAGCAGCCCATGCCTCTATCCAAGATGTGCAAGCCCACATCGAACTCTAGGTTAATTCTCATGCAGCTAGCCTGTCACCAGTATCCAAGATTCTACATTTCTAATGTAAATAATTTTCAACAATAGAAATGAGGCTACATCAAATCTGTGTGGAACACAAGTAATTTTGGGACTAAAATAATGGCACTTGAGAGGTATGCTACATGATATAACAAATAAGAAGTTCTTACATGGAAACAAAACTAAGAGTGTCACATCACTGATATCATGATCATCTTAAACAGCATTGATTTTGTTTATGGCATTTATCATGCATTTTTGACATTCTGAGTGACAGACGCCACCATAATAGAAAATTAAACACACCTGGCTACTTAGTTTCCCTTAAGCAAAAACCAGTGTTAAATTTGAAATATAAAGTATGTTTGAAGTAATTACAAAACACTGACAACTAAAATGTTCTTGCAGACACCAGGAATAAAGCATATGAATTTAACACTGTCTTGGCAAGAAAGAATATTTCATCAGCGCAGCAGTTGTCTCATTTGAAAGACACTAAGAATTAATATTGTCTATATCTAGTATCATATCCGTATTCATTACTTCTTTAAGGATGATACGTGTCATGGCAGCTTTGGGTAATTTAACGGAAATGCACACTATACTGCACTTACCACAGCTTCACATATACCCTCAATCTAGACTAAGTACAACACAAGTATTGATCCAAAATAAAATTATATGTACTTGAAAGGCTTCCAACTTGGTAATAGAATCATTTACAAATCTAATTTTATACATGACCAATATAGGCACAAGTTTCCATAATGGCAAAATTACTTTCTTTGAAGACAACAGTGTGTTCAATTGATTTTTCTTTTTAAAAATGTTGAGAGGAACACACAAGCTATATTGCATAGACTTTATTAAATAAATAACCACTTCAGCCACTAGAAGTATCATCTAACCCTATGTAGTTTTGACTTTTAACAAAATTGTTTCAATACCCTACATAGAGATCAGCTGAACTACTTAGGAAAATTTCACAGACCACTGTCAAATATGATGTATTTTCTGATATATGGACATGTAATTCAAACCTCCTCCTTAAAAAAAGAAATGTACCTATACTACCTTGTGTTATGATCCCATCAGCTCTCACATAGTAAGCAGTCTTAGGGCTGGATCAGTATTTCTTTCTTTAAACGTGTAAACATCTATTCCAGGTTCTAGGCATCATAAACGTCAAAGCTGACTCTTTTAGATCTACCAGCTGCCTTAGATACTATTGAATATAAGGTACTGTGAACACAGAAGTGAAACAAGATGCACAAGTGGCTCCATTCCTGTGTTTCTTGAGAGGTCTCAAACATTAGTATTGGCTACTTGCATACCTGCCTTGAGTGGTCATTTGTGGGGTTCCGCACGTTATATTATGTCACATCTTATGTTCAAGATACACAAAGCCTTTAGGAAAGTTAGTGACACAACACGGTTTGTGATGCCTACTATACTCAGGTGGAAGATGTCTGTGGAAGTGATACACAGTGTATTTGACAGTAGTGTTTCAGTAGATAGAGTTCTTCCACCAGTCATAATTTCTCCACAAATTCTCCACCTTAATGTTAGAGGTCAATGAGCTGAGGGAAGTGGTACCATCTTTCAGATGAGTCAAAAAGCCATGGTCCTGAACACATACAGTCATAGAAGATATTATGCATATTGCACGTAAGGTGAGTGTTAATGCCCATGTCACAACCAAATTCCAATTCTAGTAACCACAATCTGCCTACTTAAACTTCAGTTAGCAATTATCTTCGAAAAGTCATGGAAGACATGTGAGATTCCAGAGGACTGGAAAAGGGCAAATATAGTGCCAATCTATAAAAAGGGAAATAAGGACAACCTGAGGAATTACAGACCAGTCAGCTTACCTTCAGTACCCAGAAAGATAATGGAGCAAATAATTAAGCAATCAATTTGCAGACACCTAGGAGATAATAAGGTGATAAGTAACAGTCAGCATGGATTTGTCAAGAACAAATAATGTCAAACGAACTTAATAGCTTTCTTTGACAGGGTAACAAGCTAAGTTCCCTGTAAGCTGCACTGCCGCGCAGCAGTCTATTTAGCACCACGCAGGCACTTAGAGAACCTGCCCGGGGACCCACCTACCCCGGTCCCAACTCACCCTGCGGCCCAGACCCACCACGGCCAGATCGGGCCTATGCGCAGCCCCAGGCACAGCCGGAGCAGCGCGGCCCCAGGTGCAGCCTGGGCAGCCCTCCCCTAGCCCGGACCGGCTGGGGAAGGGGTGCCTATCCTGCAGCCCTAGCCCCCAAGCTCCCACAGCGGGGACAGGTGCCTCTCCCCCCAAGTCCAGATGCTGCTGCGGGGAGAGCGCACTGGGGGAAGTCCCACCATATGAATTTTGTTGTGCACCAATATGGAGGTGATGTGTCACATATCAAAATTGGTGATGTGTACACATAACAAATGGAGGTAATGTGTACACATAATAAAATTAATTCCGCACATGGGTGGAAAGAATTAGAGGGAACACTGGTAAAAAGCCTTCTGGAGAGGGAGGAAGCAGTAGATGTGGTATATCTTGACTTTAGTAAAGTCTTTGATATGGTCTCACATGACCTTCTCATAAACAAACTAGGAAAATACAACCTACATGGAGATACTATAAGGTGGGTGCATAACTGGGTGGAAAACCATTCCCAGAGAGTAGTATCAGTTGTTCACAGTCAAGCTGGAAGGGAATATCGAGTGGGTCCCAAAGGGATCAGTTCTGAGTGCAGTTCTGTTTAATATCTTCACTGATGATTTAGATAATGGCATAGAGAGTACACTTATAAATTTTGTGGGTGATACTAAGCTGGGAGGGGTTGCAAGTGCTTTGGAGAATAGGATTAAAATTCAAAATGATCTGGACAAACTGGAGAAATGATTGGAAGTAAATAGGATGAAATGCAATAAGGACAAATGCAAAGTACTCCTCTTAGGAAGGAACAATCAGTTGCACACATACAAAATGGGAAATAACTGCCTAGGAAGAAGTACTGCAGAAAGGGATCTGGTGATCATAATGGATCACAAGCTAAACATGAGTCAACACTATTGCAAAAAAAGCGAACATCATTCTGGGATGTATTAGCAGGAGTATTGTAAGCAAGACACAAGAAGCAATTCTTCCACACTACTCAGCACTGATTAGGCCTCAACTGGAGTATTGTGTCCAGTTCTGGGTACTAGATTTCAGGAAAGATGTGGACAAATTGGAGAAACTCCAGAGAAGAGCAAGAAAAATTATTAAAGGTCTAGAAAACAAGACTTATGAGGGAAGATTGAAAAAACTGGGTTTGTTTAGTCTGGGGAAGAGAAGACTGAGGGGGGACATGATAACAGTTTTCAATTACATAAAAGGTTGTTACAAGGAGGAGGGAGAAAAATTGTTCTTCTTAACCTGTGAGGATAGGACAAGAGGCAATGGGCTTAAATTGCAGCAAGGGCAGTTTAGGTTGGACATTAGGAAAAACTGCCAGGGTGGTTAAGCACTGGAAT
This sequence comes from Lepidochelys kempii, assembly GCF_965140285.1. Lineage (NCBI taxonomy): Eukaryota > Metazoa > Chordata > Testudines > Cheloniidae > Lepidochelys > Lepidochelys kempii. The sequence continues at coordinate 99,126,505 of NC_136387.1, read as the reverse complement.
AAATTGCCTAGGAGGGTTGTGGAATCTTCATCATTGGAGATTTTTAAGAGCAGATTAGACAAACATCTGTCTGGGATGGTCTAAATAATATTTAGTCCTGCCTTGAGTACAGGGGACTGGACTAGAAGACCTCTCAAGGTCCCTTCCAGTCCTACGATTCTATGATTTCTAGCTGTAAATAGTTGTGTAATGTTGCTGTACTATGTTAAATGCCCGCTATATTCAAACCTAGAGATAGTTTCGGAGGAACGTTAGTGATCCCTGCAGGTAGGTTAGGTTCTTTAGGATGAAAGGTGCTAATATAAAAATAGTGGTGAAGAGCCACAGAATGTAAGAATGTTATCTGTGATTTGTTGAGGTGTGTTTCCTTGAATGTCGTAGTAATAGAAGTAAAGGTAATCTTATATTCTAGGCTTATTAAATGTGTCACCACTGCAACGAGACATTTAGTGAAGATCCTTGGGCTGTTGATAACCCAAGCAGCTCGACTCTGCACTGAAAATATGAGGTCCCTGTAGTCGGAAGAGAGTCTGAGACATAAGCTCTCATATCAGAGGCCTGGTATGAGGCCTGAGGCCTGGGCTAAAGTAATGGTCAGAACTTGCTAATATAAAGCAAATCCTTAGGCTTTAAAATCAAAAACAAAATACATTTGATTTTACTCAACCAACTAGATTAATGGGAAGATAAAGACACAGGCCAACATTTTCAAACTGAGATGCCTAACACTAGGCACCTACATTCACATTTAGGCACCTTCATAAAGGGGCTACTTTTCAGACACAATGAGCACCCTAAACTTCTACTAAAGATGTGATCAGTTAAGTCAATGGGAGCTGGGGGTGCCCAATATCTCTCAAAATAAGACCACTTATGTAGATGCCTAAATATGTATATAAACACCTAATTTTAGGCAAATAAGTTCGAAAATTTTGGCTAGACTTCATAACTTTCACTTACTTCCTACAAGGTGGCAAGCATGTCTCAATACTCTGATATGCTCTGTAACAAGATGGTAATTTCTAGGGCCCTGTGTACAACTGCAGGATTCCTTTGTTGAGCCACCATGGGACAGGTGCTAGGACCCTTTAAAAAGTGCAGGGTGATTATTGCTCACTTATGCTGGCAGGTGGATCTTGTTAGCTCCAACCTGGATAGAAGAGGGACTGGAGTATCTCTTTGGGACAAAGAAATCTAAGGGCAGCAACAAAGACAAAGCTTAGACTCAAATTTATGTTTTGTTATTGTTGCTTGAGTTACTAACAACATCAAACTCCAGGAAGGTAGTTAAGTTTAAACTATATACAGTTTGTGTATGCTCTTGTTTAAAGCAGATTGGGAATTCTACCTGCTTATATGGCCCTAGGTTGATTGGTTTTTGAACTTCAATACGAAAATATGTTTATCTGCTTAAATATCTTTAAACCTATTGATAGACAAACACATTTATGTGTATAATACATAAACAAATACATCTTGGGAAGACTAAATAACACCATATTCTGAAATCAAGGATTTCCTCTAGCAGCTTTATACTGAAAATGGAAGCCAGGAAAATTATGCATTCTCGAGAACTTAATGTAGTTCTTCAATAGCCAATGTGATCTCCTTTTCACCTTCTGAGAAATGCTGCTTTGTTCCTTTTGTCACTGAAGTCAGTCTTTTTGGTTACCATTTTTGCTATGAGATGGACAAGTGAGCATCAGATACTGACTGTTCAGATGCACCTTTCCTTCAGTTTATTAGAAATAAAGTACTGATGAAAACAACCATATTTTCTTCCTAAATTCAACTCTTAATTTCATCTGAGTCAAGAGATTGTGTTGCCACTGTTTTCCCCAAATCTCCTGATTGCTGATGAAGGAAAACCCCATTGATGTCCGATGGGCTCTTTGTATTTGCATGTTAATTTCAATAGAGCAGTAGCAACTTCCTAGGCATTAACAGGGAAAATTTCTGATATATGTCACTCCTTTACAAGGCATTACTAACTGGATATTTTAGGGGAGAAACTTCTTGCAAAAGGGATTCATTTAAAATTCTCTTTGTAGTTGAGGAGTATTCCCGCTTAGTCCCAGCAATATTGGTTTGATAGAGTGAGTGGTACAAAAATTCATTTTTTCCTAAAGGTAGAACTGACCATGCATCTTCGCCATTCTCAAGACGCGGGTGAATTTGTTTTCATTTGCTTTCCATCTAAATGTACTACATAAAATATATGTTTTCTCAGATTGTTCAGTGAGGGACTACTACTTGTGAATATTCTAAAATAAGGAGGAATCAGTTAAGGAGTTCTTCATATAATGATACTCTTCCAATCTTCAATTTGAAGCTGTTTTTATCTTCTGATAGTATGATAACCAAGTAGTCCCAATGTGGTACAAAGGAACTCCAAGAATCCAATTTAACAGATATCAAAGAATTCTGATGTTTAAGATGCATTTTCTTTTTAGCATTAGTGATTTTTCTTCCTGCCAAGGAAAGTCTTAAACTACCCATAAAACTTTGCATGAAATTTAAATATCAATATTTAATTCCCTTTGGCAGTAGATCAATCCAGCATTACTGATCACTTTGAAACTCACCCATCCTGATGTTACATTTCCATTTCTCCAAAATTAATTTGCATAAAGATCTTCTTTTATGTCTACATCTGTGTTTTACATTACTGATTTTGTAACAGTAATAGTTATAAGTTTGTATCAAAAAGTTTTCATACACAATTAAGTTCCTTTTTAATTGTTTACTACTTAAAACTACATGCAAAAACTGGGGGAAAAATCAATCATGGATATGAATTACTGTAACTAGCTAATGTAAGACAATTTGCTGTTTTGTACAATAAGCTATATAGTATACTATATACTGTACACTAGAGATACTAAAACATTTCTAAAAGTCAACAAAAATACTATTTTAGAGCCAAGTGTATGAGTGTAATATAAATTTAAATTTCTTTATCAGCACAGAGTCTGTGTTTTTGTTTTTAAAAGGTATTTATTTGAAAGTAAATTTTCTTGTACTACCTACCTAGCTCTTTAATCTGAATCCCATTGATATTCTGCTGTGTTACTATACATTGTTTATCAGACTGATATTTATACTCCCTAAAGCCACTCTCTGTAATCAAGTTCTTATTTTTAATATATTCAAATATGTTGATGAAACTGCCTAAGCTATTGGTTTTGTTGGGATTGTTTACCAGGTCTATGTGAATATCTCTAATAAACGCTCCAAATTCAATTTTTTTAGCCTTTTAATCCATCAAATGAAGTGCGTGGCTAGGCAATGGAGACAGGTCTCCCTACCCATATGTTACTCTATTAATGTTGTTATATGCTTTTCAAGAAATTTGTCATTATTAACAAAACAATGTAAGTCAATATGACAGATCAGAACAAAAGTTAGTGAAAAAAATATTAATTAATATCAGTCCACTGAAGGGGTAAATAAAATATCCCAGAAAAGACAGGGGCAGTTGCAGGCCCATTCTCTGTGTCTTAGGAGAGCCACATGGGAGACAAGTGCAGTTGCATTGTACAAGCGATGACTAGGTTGTGGTGTGTCCATGAATAGGCACCATTAAAATGATGCACTTGTGCTCCAGCCAGATTTGTAAAGCAGGATGGTGCTAGCCACAGGAGGATTAATAAGGTTATGTGCAAATAATTCAGCAATGAATAAGTTAAGCCAAACTTTGATATAACTGTATGTTTGATGGAATACACTATATAAAATATATTTCAAGCTGGTTATTAAATACTGTTGGATGAAAAAGATAGAGTTCAAATGGGAAACTTTCAGAATTAAACTCCTTAATAGAAAAGGATACACTATCCAATTTACAAAGCTTGTTTAATGTAATGTGCCCTTTCATACATACCACGCTTGTGCACGCACACACACTTAGCCGTCTTTTAAAATGAAGCTCTGGTAGGAATATGAATTTTATAAAGCACTCTGATACTAGTAATTTGAAATAATAATAACATGAAGAATCCCCTCCTTTGAATGGGGAAGGATAATATAAAAAAGTAAATACAATCAAATGTATACTGACATGGAAAGGCGCCAGCTCCCCACCACATCTGAGAAAATAGCAGCCGCAGAGAGACATTTGTGGCTCTCTGATACAGGGCTAACTAGCTCAAGTATAAATTAGAACAAAAGGGGTCTCAGTCTAATTTACACTGTTGGCACCATTGGCATCAGGTCTCTGACAACAATGAAGGATTGGGCATACTGAGCTCAAACTACTTTTGATGTGTTTCCTTCTCGCCCTTTCTCTGGAGGTGGAAAGGCACCTGGTGTAGGAGAAAAAGCTGCACCAGTGGAGAATTCACACAAAGGGAAGTTCTCAGCCGGGAATCTCTGGAAGATTTAAAGACAGCATAACATGGCTTTGGCAGGCCATAGAATCCAGTCCAAATAGTAAAAAACGGTTACTAACCTTTCTATCACTGTTCTTCTTCAAGATGTGTAGGGTTGCTCATGTCCTCCATTCCAATGTAGGTGTGTGTGCGCCACACGCACTGCCACTGGAAAGTTTTTCCCTTCGTGGTATCTGTCAGGCTGGCTCTTGTGCTTTGAGTCCAATGTTCCCTCTAATTTTTTCCATCCATGTGCAGAATGAATTTTGTTATGTGCACCAAATTATTGAGGTGATGTGCAGATGTGCGCCACCAGTAGAAACAAAAAACCTAGATACAATATATATATATTTTTTTTAAGTTACCATAGGGATAATTACTTTAGCCAGGATAGGTTAGGCATTTTAGAACTCACTACTCAAAGAATTAAATTTAAGAGTAAGAGAAATAAAAATTATGTAATGGATAGACAAGTCAAAAAACTCAAATGCCAGCACTTTGAAAGAATAAAATTACAGAGAATATATGTGCATTGCACGAAGTATCAAGAAGTAACAACAACCATACAAGTACATGTTGGGAGATGAGTAAGAAAGACAGAGTGTGTGTGTGAGAGAGAGAGAGAGAAAGAGAGAAATGGTGTGTGTGTGTGTGTGTGTGTGTGTGTGTGTGAGTGAGTGATAGAGAGAGAGTATTGTCCTTTTAAGTGCATTCACAGCCTGGCACGACTCCCCAGTGGACTGCAGCTGCCCTGGGGCATCCTTCAGGTAATAAATATTGCTAACTCTCACGCTTTTTTGGTGCTTTTCCTCAAAGCCCCAGTGTGTATACATGGGCACAGGAGAATGATGTTGAAGAAGAAGTGTGTATATACAGCATCCCCTTGAAGTGGAAGCAGCTTTCTCCCATTCTGAGTTACAGTCAGGGGATTAAAATTTAAAACTATCTGTATACCCAAAGTGTGGAGTCCTGGCTGACAGCTCTGACATGGAGCTGCGTGCTGATAGAGAAGTCAGGCCGTTGCCCCAGTCCTGGGCAACATGGATCCATCTCCCAGACTGCATTCCTCACTGAAAGAGGCCCTTTTTTCTTATTCTACAGAGAACCCTCTCTCTTTACCAGAGACAGCTCTGTGAAGGTTACTGTCATTCTAGTGTTTACACATCAATTTACAGTGTTATGACTCTATTCACAATGGAAAAAGATAGAAACTCAGGGATTGTTTTAATTAAAGTGCAGAATTTCAGATGATGGCAAAATGCAGCCCAAATGGTGGAGCCTCACTAAAAACCTGAGCACTACTGTTTCTTTTCAGCCCTATGATTTGATGCTGTGTGTTGCCCTTTTAAGTAGATCTGCACTCAAAGCAGACACAGCAGCAGCAGCAGCCACCAGCAAGCTCCCTCCATCTCACTCCTGAGCCCTGTCGCATCCCACCCCCTGCTCTGCAGAGATGGGGTACAGGGGCAAGGGGACACCCTGACATCAGTGTCCACCCCCCGCTCTGCATAGCAAGTGGGAGGCTCCCAGGAGCAGCTCCAAGGCAGAGGGCAGGAGCAGAAAGGCAGTGGAGGGAAGGACACCTGAAGTGCGTGGCACTTGATAGCTTAATGGGCGGTTGCCCAGCCACGCAGTTTAGAGGAAACTTAGCTTGTGCCCTGAGGGTACCCAAGTGGGCTCCCCAGCCCAACTCCAAAGTGTCCGTGACCAGGGACATTGAAGGTGTGGGACTCGATAAGGGGAAACCTGCACACACCATCTCCAGGTCCAGCCACCACAGGAGGGTGGAAATCACCAATGGTGACAGTGAGACCACCTTGTTCAGATGGTGCCAGCCTGGTATGTATACCAACGCTAGCCAGGATTGGAAGGGCCTTAGATGTAGCCGTGCGTGTTGCATGACGCAGGTGCAAGATGCCATGTGCCCCAGAAGTTTCAAACAGTTTCTCACTGTGGTGATGGGGTGATTCCTCAGGTTCTGTATGAGTACTGATATAGCTCTGAATCTGGTGATGGCGGGTGACATAGCCAATGGACTCAGCACATGCCAAGAGAATGGCAGTCTTTAATCTCTTCCAGAAATTTTCATGATCATCATCTGCTGTAGGCATAGCGTCAAACTTCTCTTAGAGACACTGCTGAAGTTTCTCCGAAGTCACTATATCTTAAAGGGACTTGACGTTGAATTTCTTTTGTACTGATTTTGCCTGCTTGCATTGCCTTGAGACGATCTGGAAATTGATGATTGATCTAACAAGGTGATGGTCTGTCCAACAGTCATCAGTTCCATGCATGGCCCTCGTGATGTGGACATCCTTCCAATCTCGAGCTCTAACAATAACATAGTCAAGAAGGTCCCAATGCCTGGAGTAAGGGTGTCTCCAGGTGGTCTTATACTTCTCACTTTGTCTAAAGAGGGTGTTTGTGATGATCAGGCCATGTTCTACGCATTTGCTTAGGTGGAGGATGACTTTGGAGTTGGCCTTTCCTACTCCTTCTTTTCTGATACTACCATTCGAGAGATCTGACTCCTGCCCAACTCTAGCGCTAAAATTTCTGAGGAGAATGATCTTGTCCTCCTTGGGAATATTGGTCAAGACTCTGTCAAGATCTGTATAGAATTGTTCCTTGATATCCTCGATAGAATCAAGCACTGGGGCATACATACTGTTAACAGCAGCATCACCTCCCAGGTGGTCTAGTGGTTAGGATTCGGTGCTTTTACTGCTGTAGCCCAGGTCCGATTCCTGGTCAGGAAACAGAGCTCTTCAATTTTAAGGCAACTATCATATGGGTCACTCAACAGCATCGGTTTGTGGCATGCCGTACATAGTTTGACACCGTGGGACAGAGGTATATCCCAATAGTCATGGCAGGCTAGCCCTGCAAGGCGAGGAACACTACTTAACTATGCTAACTTAATTCTAATTGTAACTATTTACAATTTATTTTACTGAGAAGCAACCCTTGTGAAACGCACTGAGATAAGCAATGTTTCAGCAACTATTACAGGCAATAAGAAGGAACTGAGGGGGCGGGCGGCCCTATATACCGTGCCGTGAGGGCACAACTCCAGGGGGCCACAGAGTTGAACCAATGGTTACCACTGAGGGGAAAACTTTCCAACATTGGTGCACACAGTGTGCACACACTTACGTTGGAATGGACATGAGCAAGCACTCGAAGAAGAACCAGTTTTTTCCTGCAGATATAATTAATTACACTGCACTCTCCAAGGTCAAGATAATAAATGAATATTGTTAAAAATCAGACAGTGATTTTTTTTAAATTACAAAAAAGAAGATTACAGAAAGGCTAAGGATCCACCAATACTAGCTCCCTGCATTGATAACAAATTGATCATGTGCCCACCTATCCTATAAATGATCCCTGTTTCATATTCTGAAGGATGGTGAACCAGCCATCTCTCTCTATATATATACTGTATGTTATAGACCGATTGAAAGAGAGCATGCTGAGAAGAAATTCTTCCTGATGCAACATTTTGGGTCTTGAGCTAACTTTTATAGAATTCATGGAAAGAATCACAGTGTCATAAATGAGAGTTGGATTGGACATCTGATCAATTTTAACCCTGTGTTGGTTAATAGAAGGGACTATAGGCTAGCATCTAATGCCATTTATACCATCAAACACCATTAGCACCTGTCTATTCTTTTCCTCCGGACCAGTAAGGTGTATTGCATCAGTCCTTCTGGGGGCACATAATTCCAAACATTAACTTTGTACTCTCTGATAGGGAAAAAAGCCCTTCCGGATAATGGTAATTTTGTGTCCTGTGTATAGAGATCATCCTATAATCAGGGCCATAATTTGGAGAAACTGTTGCCCTATTTCTGCAAAACAATGTGAACAGAAAATTTGCAGGAAAATGCTTTGCAGTTTCCAAGCTATTTTCTTTTGCAGCAGGTTTGGTTGTTTTTAAATTAGATATGACACTTATGCTCATCAGAGATGAGCCAAAGTAGTAAGGAGAACTTTGGGTACTTACAAGAGTTCATGGTATCTGCAGGCCCACTGTTATAAGCCAAATAACTTGACACCCACTGACATTTCAAACATACTATTCTGCAATGGGGGAATTTTCATAAGTTTTTGAACTCTTCCACATCAAGAACAGATATTCATGGAATGATTTCACAGCATTGGCAAACACCTATGGGTTGATTCTCCTGTCTAATCCCAGTGGAAATACTGCTTTTGAATATGGATTTCTCATCATGGAACAATTGTTCAGAGTATCCACATGTGCAGCAGTTATTTTGGGGATACAGATGTGTAATATGTATGGAATGTGACCACAATTTAGTACACTGATCATAACCCTCTTGCTGTTATCTTGTACTCCTTTTGTCTGCTTGTTGTATTCAACTGTTATCTGTCATATTTTTAGATAGTAAATGCTTCAAGACAGGGTCCATTATGCATTACATTACCTAGCACAATGAGAGTCAATTTTCTCTGGTTGCAGTCTCCGGGTGCACTGTAAAATCTTCCAATTCACATGTAACAGAATAATTTGTTAATTTATAAAATATAAATTTAACTTTTTTGTTCCAGTTCTCAGGTGCATACACATTTCTTGCTGATGATTTCAAAGGCATGCCATCTTAGAAGTAAGTCTGGATCTGAAGCAGTAAGTACATTACTGGTACATACTTAAAATATAATCTGGGTGTTACATTTGATCCAATTTGAGGTTCTATAGAAAAAAAATTAGTAAAATTATGGATGATGTTGTGAAGGCCACAACTGAAATTAATGGGAAACAAACCTGGCCCAGTAAAGAATGTTATCTAGAAATAGTCAGCAGTTTTTGACACATATATAATTAGAGAAATTGGAGGCTTTGCCCATGGGACCATGTGTTCCACAGCAAATCCTATTTCCTTCATTCTCTTTCATCGTTATTGTAAGTGTAATCATTGTATGATTATAATCCTTATGTATAACATATCAGTTTCTTTTTGTACTTTCCAATATTGGTGTTAATTGAATTCACTTGAGCAAATGTGTAAAGAAATTCACTGCTCAGATCTTACCACTGATAGAGGACTATCTGATCTAGGAGTCTGAAACCATACACTGGAGACCAAAAGGTCAAATTCTAGATCATATAGATGTTTGCTGCCTTTGCACATGCCAGTTCTTTATTCACATAAATATAACCTTTTAACTATTCTTTTTCATTATTCTTGGTTAAAAAAGAATAAAATCAAAGAAGACAAAACAACATAATGACATAAAACAAATAATGTACAAAATCAAAGTTGGGGGGAGAAAGTAAAGCTTATTACATAGTCTTCAAGAAAAACAAAATATTGAAATCTCAGAAATATTAACAAGCCAATAAAATATACTTATCATAAAAATATACCAAGAATAATTAGGGCTAGTGCTCTGACTGCCATGAGAGAGATCTGTGTTCAATTTTCTTTCCCAGGGCTGAGAAGAATCAACCCTGTCACGTGGCCATCACACAACATATATATAATGGGAGGAAGGAAGCAATAGTTTTGAAAGAGACCTATGGGTGATAGTAGACAGCAAATTAGGCACACGTTTCCACAGTGATGTAGCAGGAAAAGGCGACCATTGCAATTTTGGGCTGTATATTCTGAGCCATCAAGGAACAGGGAGTCTACAGTCCTTTCTCTAGATAGTGGAAATATCATCATACTTGGAATACTCCATTCAGCTCCGGGCTCCACATTACCAGAGACATACTGAGGAAGTCCAACGAAGAGGGACAAAAAATCCAGAAAGCTGGAAGGATTCACTTATGATGAAAAACCAAGGCTCCAAACCAGAAAAATACTTAAACAAATACACAAGTGTTTTATAGATAGGGGCCTAAAATAACTAAACATGTATAGGTAGGTTGAGACACAAGTAATGAGGAATGTATTAACAGTCTACAGAAATCTGAAGGCATCCGATGAAGTGAGCTTTAGCTCATGAAAGCTTATGCTCAAATAAATTTATTAGTCTCTAAGGTGCCACAAGTACTCCTTTTCTTTTTGAGAAAGCTGAATGTAAACACCAAGGATAAAAAGGAATTATTATATAGAATTTTTGCTAAAAATTATGGGATTAAGTTAAGCAAAGATGTATTTAGGCTGAATATCAGGGAACACCTCTTGTTGGAAAGATCAGAAGCTATGGAATATCTCTAGACATTAATGGTAGAATCCCCATCACTTGAGACATTTTAAATAGGATGTACAAAAAAAAATAGAAAATGTACTCCAGGGAACAATCCTACATTGACAGTGAGATGGACTGATAACCTAATAGGTCTCACTTTTCCATCTCTTACTTCTCTGATTCCATTCACCATCCTCAGTATTACAAATGTAGGGGGAAAAGCAGCATACTGTTAAAACTAAATTATTGTCTGATGCTAGAGCAGAAGAAACAAAACAAAAAAGTATATAGCATAACCAAAGGTTCCTAATGCTTGTATGGCTGTTGTCTTTCTACCATGGTATCTTATTACTTTAACTCTCTTTCAGGTTGTTTTACCTTTTTAAATCACTTGTCCCTGTTATGTGTCAATGAGCAGTAGTTTGGTGCAACAGGAGAAAAACAGGATTGATGAATTGTGAGAAACAGTCAGATAATGAAAGATTGTGTCCTGTTTTCTCATGATGCAATTAATTTCTTTGTGAACAGGGACTTTACACAGTACATGATATCAGACAAGTCTGAAGAGGCTTTAATAACAAGCAAATAAAGGGCCAGAAAAAATGTCTAGAGAACAGACTTTCAAGTCCAAGTAAACTAAGTGATTCAAATCAAGGATTTAAAGAACCTTAAAATAAAGAAGACTAACCTTAAATGGTCCAGACACTCCATCAGATTTTCTCCCTAACTGGCTGAAACCTGATCAACATTATTTAAATGTGTAGATTTCCTTTCCTCTCACACCTTCTTTCCACTGAATCAGTAATAAATGTCATGTCATATAATAATATTTAATGCTAGTACTAAACTGAGAATTACCTTTAGACAGAAGTATTGGGATGCTTACTTTCCATAGGTTTTTACAACTATATTGTTTAAAGAAGTAGTTTGTGTGTTCTATGATACACTGAACCATATGTTCTTTAATAAAACAAAAGAAAATAATCAAAAAGCCCAAACCAGGTTATACAGTATGTTTGGTGTACCAATTTTTAAACATTCATTTAATATAGCTGGGCTTCAAAGACTAATACTGCTTATGTCCCCTAGTACGAAGCCCTAAATAAGGTTCCAGACTAGATTACATTCATGCAGGTCTCATTTTAACGGAAATTGGAGAGATGAAACAAAGATTATAGGAAGACACATTATAAAAACAGACCTCACAAGTCAAACTTAATAGTGAAACCATTTTCTTCCATGTAGACAACTGTGAAAACAAATATCCTGTAAGCTCTAGATATATATATTGTATCTTTCCACCACATCTCTCTGCCTCCTTGAGACAGATTCCCATTCATCTCATGACTATATAATTTGATCATAGTTGACTAAGACACAGCAGGGAGAAAGGGCTGATAAAGTATGAGGCTCCAGGAAGTCAGATAAACAATTTCATGATTTCTAGTTGTAACAAGGATGGGATAGTGGTGGATATAAAGATATTATCCCAGTAAGAATACAAATATCAAGCTTGTGCAAATGTTTTCCTTCTCTGACTAAATAAACTACTTTCCATTAACTGAACATTACACTGATTATGATAAATTCCTTGAGACAGAATGTCAGGATAAAACACAAAGAATGGCACATGACAAGTGGAATGAAAGCTTTGTAGATCTGTCAATATGAAAGTTGGTATATTTTTTAAAATTTAACGCAACTGATAAAGTGAAGATTAAGAAGTTAGTTTTTTGTACTAACACTTTTAATGAAAAAGAACATTTCTATCTTTCTAACATCTAACTTATTTCATGCTTAGAGACCAGCTCCTTTTTCTCTGTGGCTCATTCCTACATAATACTTTCCACTTTCTAAAAGGTGCTAAAAAAATATCTATTTGTAACTCTACCTTGCTGTCCCAACTATGCTTACTGCTGGCTTGAGTCCCAATAGTTGAATGGTTATAACTATGTTCGTTCTGTTTTGGATTCTTTCTCAAGTACTATGCAAGCATTGTTTGCTTTGTATATATGTTAACAAAATAATATTGTGATAAGGTGTTTGGAGGGCCAGGTCGCCTAGTGGTTAGTGCACTTGACCTCCAACCTCTTGTCTTCCTGTCAGAGGGGGTAACAATGGCTGGCTCCTGCCCCTAGGCCAACAGTGTTTGGGCCTCCCACTGTGTCTGGGCCTTTGCCCTTAAGTGGGGCATGGTAGGAGAACCCAGGCCCTCCCTCTCTACTGGGCCTAAATTTGCCATCCTGGGCTATTTCCTACATATGTGCTCCTTCAGTTTGTGGGTATGGCCCCTATAGTTAGGGCCCTACCAAATTCACAGCCGTGAAAAATGTGTCATAGACTCTGATATCAGCCCTCCCCCATGAAATCTAGCTATTGAAGGGGAGGGAGAGAGGCAGGGCTGGGGGCTCCCCAGCTGGGGGCTCCTACCATGCACTGGGCTCCAGATGATAGCCCTGGTCAGGCTGGGAAGGGACAGGACTTCCTCTTCTCCTGCACAGCTGCTCTTGCGGGGAGATCAGACCCACCTCTGGGTACTTCCCCTGGCCGTAGGAAGCTCTGCGACCGCACTGCAGAAGTGAGAGTGTCCCTGAAGCCAGGGAGGTACCCAGAGGTGGGTCTGATCCCTCCCCCCCCCCCCAACGCCCCACTCCAAGAGTACCCATGCAGAGGAAGATGAAGTCTTGTCCCACCCCACAACCCGGCCGGGACTAGCAGCTAGGAGCCCCTGGCTGGGGTGCTCCCAGAAACACAAGGCAGATCAGACCCACCTCTCCATCTGGGAACTTCTCCCAGCTGCAGGAGTGCAGTGCAGAAGCAAGGGTGACCATCCTGCAACCCCCTTACAACTTTTTGACACCCCCCACATGATCCCCTTTTGGGTCAGACCTCCATGGTTACAACACAGTGAAATTTCAAATGTAAACATCTTAAAACGTGAAATTGACCAAATCGAACATTGAATTTGGTGGGGCCCTAACTAAATAGTCAATAGCATCACAAACAAAGTCCAAATGAGCAGGACCCTCCAAGACAAGCTGTTTCTCAAACTGGATGGTGGTTGGAGAAGGCACTGCTTATGGGCCTTACTCACTGTCTTGTCCCCTCTCAGGCTCCACTTTCTGACTGGCTTCCTGAAGAAGGATTCTTCTCTTTTACAGTCTGTTCACTACTCCTTGCCCGGGCTCCTGAATTCATTTTAACCTGGTCCTCAAGCTGGAGTGTGCTGGGCAGGCCTTGGGGGCGGCAGGGCACTACCTGAGCCCAATATTGCCTTTTAACCCCTGCAGGCCTACTCTGGGGTTTGCATAAACAATCACAAACATATACTAGTTAATACTGAACTGTGGCAACTTTTATACTCTGGCTAGCATACTGGTATCTCTCTCCAACTTAAGTAGTTTAAAAACAAATGGCGATATCTCCTTTTCTCCATTCAGGATTCAAAAGAAAATCATATATTTCATAGGTTTCAGAGTAGCAGTCATGTTAGTCTGTATCGACAAAAAGAAAAGGAGTTCTTGTGGCACCTTAGAGACCAACAAATTTATTTGAACATAAGCTTTCGCGAGCTACAGCTCACTTCATCGGATGCATTCAGTGGAAAATACAGTGGGGAGATTTATATACTCAGAGAACATGAAACAATGGGTGTTACCATACACACTGTAAGGAGAGTGATCAGGTAAGGTGAGCTATTACCAGCAGGAGAGTGAGGGGGGGACCTTTTGTAGTGATAATCAAGGCGGGCCATTTCCAGCAGTTGACAAGAATGTCTGAGGAACAGTGGGGGTGGGGGGCAATTCTTCAACAAAAAAACTTCAAAAACAGACTCCAAGGAGAGACTGCTGAATTGGAATTAATTTGCAAACTGGATACAATTAACTTAGGCTTGAATAAAGACTGGGAGTGGATGCGTCATTATACAAAGTAAAACTATTCCCCCCGTCACTGTTCCTCAGACATTCTTGTCAACTGCTGGAAATGGCCCACCTTGATTATCACTACAAAAGGTTTCTTCCCCCTCCGCTCTCCTGCTGGTAATAGCTCACCTTACCTGATCACTCTCCTTACAGTGTGTATGGTAACACCCATTGTTTCATGTTCTCTGTGTACATAAATCTCCCCACTGTATTTTCCACTGAATGCATCCGATGAAGTGAGCTGTAGCTCACGAAAGCTTATGCTCAAATAAATTTGTTAGTCTCTAAGGTGCCACAGGTACTCCATATATTTCATAGCGTATAGTCACTAACTACCCTGGAAGGGGATTTATTTTTTGGTTTAATTTTAAATAAGAAAATATCTTTTATTCTCCAATAAAGTAATTGTGAACGAATTATACAATTTAATTTGAACTTACCTGTGACTCTTTCACATTTTCAACAGTGAAGTTGAACCAGACTCGAAAGCGCGGGTTACAGGTATCCGGCCTAATGAACAGGTCATACTCAAACTCTGTTATGTGATCCACACGTCCAAGGTTACCTACCAGAGGATTACGAAATGCAGCAGTTTAACGAATGGCTGATAAACCCTAGCACAACAACTACATAGAATGGAATTTTAAAATGTGTGACTATGACTGGCTAAAACCAGTCACATGATTATAAGGTTAATTAGCACTTTAACACAGTTCAGAACCTTTTTCAAGTAAATGTCTTTATTAAACTCATGAAGAAAAATACACAAATAAGCGAAGCACATTTAAATAAGTCAATACAGGAAAAAAAACACCAATAAGGACTTTTATAATTCACTCCCAATGACTTTTTACCCTTTCTGACCTTTGATTCTTTCTGTGAATATTGTCCCATCATCCCTTCTGCTACTCAAAATCCCCTCTTTTTTCATATGATCTCTTTGCCACTCCAACCCCCTGCTTATAGGGATTTCTTTCTTCTATGTGCTGCTTATGTTTAGGAATACCTACTTAAAAACAGTGCCAAAAATTCAATTGCTCCCCCTATGGCTGATTTTCAGGACTTCCCTGTTTTCCTACGGATGTTCAAGATCCTCTCTCCTAAAACATGAGGCTATGGGGTTTAGCTTGGGCCCCTCCTGGTTAGTTTTGTGATATAATATTGAAAAATTCAGTCAGAAACTACTTTGCTCCCTCTGGCACTTTTCAGTACAAAATGAAAGCAAGCAACAAATCAGGCTATAGTGGAAAAAGGAGTGGAGTTCAGTGCTGGAGAAACTTGGAAAAGTGCTTTTAAATGGTTAAACTGGCTTTTTTCCTTTGAAGTGCTGCAGTGAGTTTCAAAGACAGATGGCTTGTCTGTCCACCTAATTTATACCCTACAAAATGAAAGGCATTACATTTTTCCTGCTCACACTCATCTAATCAAATTTTGTATTTAATAAAATAACCCTACACCTTTGCTCTCAAAGCTAATGTAAAATCTTAATTATGAAAGTATTACTACATGTTTGGACCTATTATTTTATTCATTCAGATATTGTTTCGGATATTTGGGGCAAGATTACCAAATTCCTATTCACATAGAGTCGAAACTTCCTCTTCAGGCAGTCCCATTTAAGGCAGTGGGATGACTTGTGGCGTAAAGTGCGCTTAACATTAGTAATGGTATTAAAATCTGGCACACAGTTTGTTTTTGGGGGTAGGGGATCATTTGTATTTTGGAAAGCAACAGCTATTTCAGTTGTGTATTTCATCCATGTACTATGTGATACAGCATGGCCAAAGGGCAGCAGGAGAGGGGGGGGGTTTGAGCAAAAAAGGTGTTTTTATTTGCATAACACACTTACAAAACAAAAACAACAGCATATGCAATGTGTAACACAGCAACCAATCACAATTGTTTTCTCATTAGCTTCAGGGGAGGGAAGTGTTCAAGCTTGCCTGGGCCCAGAGCGGCGGGCTTCTTCGACTCTCGTGGTCTTCCACCCTTCCGAGTTACCTGGTGGTCCAGAGCGAGGGGGCTTCATCGACTCTCAAGGTCTGCCACCCCCTCGAGTTTCCTGGCGCCACACCTAGCGTCACCAACAATTCCCTCCTCTGAAAGCACCCAACAAGAGGGGCAGGCTGTGGGTTGGACAATCTGGGGGGGGCACGTGCATCCATGTGTGAAAGGACCCCTCTAAAGTGGTGGTGTCCACAGCAGCAATGGCTGGGGCCCCTTACTCTCTCCCCCAATCAAAGGATCAAACAAAGGGACCTGGACGGGGACACCGAGCAGAGAACCTCGGACAGCACCCACCGCTCCTCAAAAGCATCAAGGGAGTCGGTGGACGCCGCCCAGAGGAACTCCGCCCGGATACGTGAACGGACCGAGGATCGGAAAATGGCCCCACAGTCACAGGAAACTCCATCGGCCAACCTCCTCTCTCCGGTTTTATAGATGGCCGTTTTAGCCAGGGCCAGGAGGAGATTAACTAGGAGATCCCGCGACTTTGTGAGGCCACGGATGGGGAGTGCATAAATAAAAAGGTGAGGGGAAAAATGCAACCAAAAACGTAATAGAAGATCTGTGAGGAGCTGGAACAGGTGCTGCAGCAAATATACGTGCGCCAGGGTTTCCCTCACACCGCAAAAGGGACAAGTATCTAGGATGGGGGTGAACCGCGCCAAGTACGTGCCCGTGCTCACAGCTCCGTGAAGGAGCCGCCAACTGATGTCCCCGACAGGCCTCAGCAGGAGAGTGTTAGAAGGGAGCCTTATTCCCTATAGAGGGAAGAAAGTTTGCTATAGATTAATTAAAGCACCTGAAGCCAATTAAAGCACCTGAAGCCAGTCACCTGATAAAACCCCCCTGCTTCAATCAGACAAGGGAAGGAGTTGAAGCAGAATGGATTGGTATTGGAGCAGAGATCAGTTTGGAGGGAGGCAGAGGAGAGTTTGGAGAAGTGCTGCGATGGGCTAAGAAGACCAAGACCCTAGGTAAAGGGACACCTAGTTTGTGCAGAGGAAGGGCAGGAAGCCCCACAAGCTGAAGGGCAGGAGAGGGAAGTAGCCCAGGGGAAGGAACTGCTAGTTCAAGCGGTTTACTGCTATCCCTGGGCTGGGACCTGGGGTAGAGGGTGGGCCCAGGGCCCTCCCTCTCCACTCCCCTCCTCTAGGACGCTAGTGGGGCAGTTAATACCCCAGTTCAGGGGTGAAAAATGGTGCCCTGAACCCTCCCCCGAAGAAGAGAAAGCGTGAGACCCATCAAAGTAGTGCTGGCAATTTGCCATAACTTATAGACCCTTCTGCATAATCTTGAGTGGTTACTGTTACTGACTTCAATTGCACAATCAACATTTTTTATCTTCCATATCTGGAAACTTTCTCCCTTTCCTGCCTTGCCCAATCCAGACTTTTCACAGCAAAGTTATTTTAGGTGAATCTCATTTTAGAGACTAGCCTAAATGATAAATCCTAAATATAAAGAGTTTTGAAAATATTTTTTAACTATGAGATCTGACAAATACAAATGATGTAATCCATCTAACTTTTGGTTAACTCCCTTCCCCATCCCTTGTCTGTATGCTGTCTTCCCTAGGCCCTGATTCTGCCACTATTATTCATGTTGAGTAGTAATGTCACTGGAACTATTCATGGAGTAAGCCACTACTGACTGTTAGTAGGGCTGGCAAAATCATGGCCCTATACCGTAAATTCTTCAATACAAGAAGACAAAGTCCTTTCATTTGCCTTAAGTCACAATGCATATTTGTCACTATAGAAATGGTGATAATCTGCACTTGTTTCATGTATGTAACTCCCATTAGTGTCAATGGTAATGGTTTGGAATGAATGATCTGCAGCATGGACTGGAGAAGAGAATTTCTGCTGCATTGATTTAAAAAACAAAAGGTACAGCAGCTAGTGAATTCTGTAGCAGCAATCCAAAGATCATAAAAATGGATTGTACTGTATGATGCAGATCAGGAACACAAGAGATTACTGAGAGAATAAATATTCTATATAAGTCAAAATATTCAAAGCAAAATGATACCTTGATTTCTGACCTATTGCATATTTCAGTTTCCATTTCAACATTAGATTCCTAATTAGTCTGCACTCGAAGTGCCAGACCCTCAGCTCACATGTTTCCATGCAACAGTCAGAGCAGAGATGCTGTAAAGATCCCTAGTGTTAAGGAAACCCCTGCTGGTGCAAAATGGGTGTGATGGGACCATTACAAACCAATGTAATCTAGAGCAGTGGTTCTAAACCAGGGGTCTGGGGACCCCAGGGGGGCTGCAAGCAGTTTTCAGGGGGTCCGCCATGCAGGGCTGGCATTAGACTTGGGGCTAACGGAAGAAAGCCAAAGTGTCACTGCATGGGACCGAAGCCTGGTGAGCCAAGCCTCACCACCCGGGGCTGAAGCCAAAGCCTGAGCAACTTAGCTTTGCAGGGTCCCCTGGGCAAGGGGCTCTGGGCAACTGCCCTGCTTGCTACCCCTTAATGCTGGCCCTGGCTCTTGTATGCAGAAAAAAAGTAGTTGTGGGCCGTGGAGTTTTCATAGCATGTTGGGGGACCTCAGAAAGAAAAAACTCGAACCCCTGAACTAGAGCAATCTATCTACCTAGACATTACTAATTTATACTCCTGTGGGAATTTTACACC
Organism: Lepidochelys kempii; assembly: GCF_965140285.1. Taxonomy (NCBI): domain Eukaryota; kingdom Metazoa; phylum Chordata; order Testudines; family Cheloniidae; genus Lepidochelys; species Lepidochelys kempii. The sequence goes on along the minus strand of NC_136387.1, from coordinate 99,107,392 downwards.
ACTGTGCATGTGTATGGACATAGGCACAGAATTTATGTCCCCTGCAGATTTCTTTGCTTCCCTGCAGAAAAATGACTTTCTGATGGGGAAGCCACAAGAGCAGTCACACGACCATCCCCAGCAGTATGTTTCAGGTGCCCAGGGCAGCCTGCAGAGAGGTAAATCACTGTGGGGCAGGAGTCAGGACTGGGAAAGACCCGGATGGTGGCTCCTACCCTGCACCGGACTCAGTTGCTAGTTCCGTCTGGGCTGGGGAGGATGGTACTTCCTCTTCCCCTGCATGGCATCCGTGGCCAGGTCAGACCCATCCCCAGATTTCTCCCATGGCTGCAGGAAGCTCTGAAAACTCCCCTTCTCCCCCTCCCCCCTCGCTTCCTGCACCCATCACTCCTCAGCTACAAGGAACAGATCCCTGTACAGAGGGCTGCTCCCACATCTGCCCAACCCCTGTGCATCCAGAACCCCTCAAACCCAGACCCTCCCATAAAAGGTGCCCCTCAGCCCACAGCACTCAGAACCCTCCTGATGAGCCCCACTCCCCCTGCACCTGGACCACCCCAATGAGCCACCCGCACCCAGATCCTCACCCCACCGAGCCCCAACCAGTTGCACCTGAATCCCCACCCCACTGAGCCCTTCTCCCTCAGTATCTGGACCCCTCACTGAGCTCCCCCACACCCAGACCTCCCTGCCAAGCTCTATCACCGCACACTCAGATAAGCCCCCACACATTGAGCCACAACCACCTTCAACCTGGACCCCCCTGTAGAGTCCCATTACCATTGCATCCAAAATCCCCAACAAGCCTCTGTGCATCCATATCCTCTCTGAATTCAGATCCCCCACTGAGCGGCCCACACCCAGATTGCCCCACACAGAACCCTCTCAACGCACACCTGGATCCCCACACACTAAGCCCCTCCACACTTGGATCCTGCCTTGCTGAGCCTGTCTGCCCATCCCACACCTGACATGGAGGGGCAGAGCCCTGGGATGTTTCTGGTGCAGGCCCTTGTGCTGTATCAGGGTTGGATGCAGTCTCACCACTGAGTCTGTGTCCTGGGTGAGGGTGGGGGCTGGGCAGCTGCACAGTGATCTCCCATCTCTGTGAAGCCAGTGGCCTGTGCTCCGCAATGCCATGCTGGACCCTCCACATTTATTTGTCAAATAAAATGTGCAGAATTTTAAAATATTTTGAGCAGAATTTTAATTTTTTTGGCGCAGAATGCCCTCAAGAGTAACTAATGCACTCATCAGTATCATATCTAGCTACCACAGATCTCTTAGCAATTTAGAAAAAGAGTACTTGTGGCACCTTAGAAACTAACAAATTTATTTGACCATAAGCTTTCGTGAGCTACAGTTTACTTCATCGGATGCATGCCTACAGTTCACTTCATCCGATGAAGTGAACTGTAGCTCACAAATGCGTATGCTCAAATAAATTTGTTAGTCTCTAAGCTGCCACAAGTACTCCTTTTCTTTTTGCAGATACAGACTAACACGGCTGCTATTCTGAAACCTTAGCAATTTAATCACTTGTTCACTCTATACCGAGGTCTCTTCCAAGATTACCCTTTCCAAGTTTTAGGCTTTCCAAGTTTCTCAATCTCACTGAATATTTGTGTGGAAGGTTATTTTCCCACAGAAGTTTTCATTGCTGCAAGGAGACTTTTTTTTTTCTTTAGCGTAGGTTCCTTTGTATTATTTCTCTGTTCTCACAGGTATCTGCAACTCCTTCCAGTTCAGTATTATTTGTACATTTCATTAACATGCTATTTCTTCCAGATGTTAAATAGGGCAGTACCCAACACCATATACTTTTATTAACCTACTCAACATGTTCCCCACACACAGAAGGCTGACGCTTGTAGTCACTGTATCCTTTGCTTACACTCTAACATCCTGATTTCAACCCACTTGACAGTGCCACATGACAGTGGAAGTTTTTGTTAAAAATAAAGGGATAGAATTGCACAAGCATAAAAAAATATTTCCACACATTAAGAGAGTTTCTAGTGATCAGTGGTTTCAGAGTAACAGCTATGTTAGTCTGTATTTGCAAAAAGAAAACGAGTACTTGTGGCACCTTAGAGACTAACCAATTTATTTGAGCATAAGCTTTCGTGAGCTACAGCTCACTTCATCAGATGCACACAAGTACACAAAAGGTGCCACAGGTACTCCTTTTCTTTTTAGTGATCAGTGGGTGTCATTGAAAAATGCTTCTTGACATCAAAGAGAAAGGACTTGAGCAACTTCTACACACCAAACTCATAATAAAAGTTAAAAATGTTACAGTGCTGCCTTCATATTGCTGAAGTCAAGGGATTACATTTTTTATCTCAATGTTCAGGAATATATGCCCCAATACCACAAAAAGCAGTGATTTACACTGAAAGGTATTGAGAAGTATTAAGCAACAATTAAACATTGATTACATGATGAAGATACGATGCTACATATCCATCATATGGTCAAGAACAAATAGGATTATTTTACTTTCAAAATAAGCATCTACTATACTAAAAAGAAGCTTTTTCAATTTGTATTCATGTTACTTTTTGAATATATAGGGAAAGTGGGTGGCTTTCCCTTAATTTGTCTTTGGAGGAAGCACTTAAGAGTGTAACATGGAGAAAGAAATAGTTTCACTAATTAGTGATTAGAAAAAAAGCAGCTACATATTGAAATTTGTTCTTGTGTCACATAAATCCTTGTGCATTGAGATAATACACATCTTACTTTTTTTCTTTTTTTACAATAAACTAGATGAATTAGCTACTTTTTATGCTTTAATGATAGTCAATTCAAGAGAAAGGTGGAGAGTGTCAGTTCTCTGTCATGCCACCATTATGTTTCATACACAAATAAACTACAGTCAAATAGCTAACTACAACTATTCAGGGCCTTTAACTATCTCCGTATTTGATTTCTGTATATATTTCTACTCTCCGCTAATTTCTGCCTTCTGCTTATAACAATTTTGCTTAGATAATTTTCTTTGATATTTTTTAAATCAGGCATTTGAGACCACTCCCATTTCACATAAAAAATTCTAAGGAGAAAGTCATATTTTGTAACGATATTGACAAGTACTGTACTGCACTAAGGGCTTCCACCTGCCTCCATTGGAATCAATGGGAGCACCACCACTGACTTCCATGCGTGCAGTGTCTAGCCCTAAGCAACTATGTAAGATTTAAAAATATCACAATATAGTTCCACAGTAATTGTAACTTTAATGAGCTAACGCTGCAGAACATAGAGGGTGTCAATGATGTACATTTTATTTAAAGTACATGTAAGATAAAGAACCGATCTGTGGAATTTAAAAGAAAAACCACAATGAGTAACAGGACTGGTACATATTTAAACTCAAGTACGTTGGTATTCAACTTTCCTACGGTGCAGTTTCCAACACTGTTTTTTTTTTTTTTATGGCACAGGTGCAATGCTGGATATGAAGTGGCTTTCTGGACACACATTAAAAGTGATAGAAATAATTCCTTAAAGGAAACCAGAATTTTATGAAACAATATGGATTATTTCTCCTATGCACTCTTAAATAACTTGATTTTTGTTCTGTTATGATTTTACTTTTGAGAAGTACTACAACAGATCTCTCTAATCTTCTAGGATGATGTGAACAAATCAGACTCCCAAATGTCTGTAAAGATAAACTCACTTTTTCTTTGCCTTGGAGGTTGTTTTTAAGACATTCTCGTTTCCTATATATAGTTCTATGCAATATTTACAGCAAACAGAATATGTAGACTTTCCCTTGATCATTCAATCTTAAGTTGCTAATCATACTAGCTTCTCTCTCTTACACGAGAGTAACAAAGTGCAATATACTCAAAATATGAATTATTCTAAATGGACCAAACGTACATTTAAAGTTTCTGGAAAAGTTCACTACATTTATAATAGGCTTAAAAGAAAACCAATATTACCATTTTATTTATTATGCAACATACATTTACTCTTCATAAAATATTGAATATTGCTTCCTACATCAATAAAAAGTATACATTACAGGAAGAAAGAACCTATTTAAGAAAATGCTAGCTAGAGTTACTGTGTGCCAGCAATTATCATAAAAATGCAAGAAAAGAAAATATAGATATGTTAAACAGTCCTAAAATCTTCTTAAGACACACATTGTGCTTTCCTACAGAGAATTTTAAGATGAAAAATAGACCTTGAGGGTCTTAGACAAGCCTGAGGCAATATAAAGAAAAAGGTCAAACACTCTGCTAAAAAGGACCGTTATCTTCAGAACAACAACTTATCAGCCAGCTTGCAGCCCTGCTTATTTACAGTTATTGGTCCCAGAGGAAGTGCACTTCAGCACAGGGCACGATTACTTTGTAATGAGTTTGCCAGAAATGGTAAAGGAAACTAATTTGTAACAATGTGCTGTTCCCTGCACATGAACTTGCTCAGACACCTTTTTTGTCCAGTAATGAATAACTAACTTCAAGCCTCCTAATAAGCAGTGAAGACAGGAGTGCACTAAAAATGTATGAGTTGCATGCATGAATGTGTTGAAATATCAGTGATTATCCCTCTCAGCTGTCCATTACAGCACTCACGATGACCACCAGTTCCCCTGTGGTGGCTATACAGAATGCAGGTTTCAGGGGGTAGATTTAGGCATGAAAATTAACACAATTTGGAAGAAAATAGCCTGCACCTGTCACAGATTACCAACAAAAGGTCAAATGCCTCCTTTTACACCTAGAACACTTGCATATTGTATGCCTTGCTTATAGGAGCATAATTTTGGTTTGCTTAACACAGAAAAATAAGCACCATGGTGAACGGGGGTGGGGGGGAGAATTAAACCTTAGCTAAAAGCTATCAATAAATCTATTGTTCAAGATACATATGAATGGAAGTAACTCGGGCAATCTCTGTCTCTAAAAGAGGTAGTTTTTCAAAAAGAGAATTACACAAAGTGCTCCTCTGTTTTTGTCAATATGCTGCTAGGTTTTGAAATACTATTTTTCATCCACACAATAAAAATCTTGACAAGTGAGCAATAGAAAATCACTAATACACTTGCAGCTGCATTTCAATCTATACAAATTCTTTAAACAAAAACAACCAAGGAATGGATTAGCACAACAGAACAGCATATACATCATTTTCATTACTTGAACCTGAGATCAAGTCCAAGGTAGCCAAGCTATACTTTCACAGAACCATATTTTTTAAAAAACTTAGGTAATATAGAATAGTCTCAACTGAATTCTTCCTTAAAGACCACAAAATATATTGAGGAGATGATGTAAAGTAATTTTATTTATGCATTTTAAGGAAGGGGGAGGAACTTCAGGTAGAAAGATCTGCAAAAGCTTTTTCCTGTTGTCAAAGGTAAGATTTCTTCTGAAAAGAGTGCATCTAAGAATACCAGTTCATAAATTCCTTTTGGTTTTACATAGAATTCGTAAGAGATAGCTTGATCAGGAAGCAGTCCAATGCAACTTTTACAGATAATACTAGATTTATAACTAGAACAAAAATCATGGACAAGTGATGATGTTTGGAAGCTCTGACTCATGTAATGTATTGTGACTTGAGCCACTGCTCACAGTACATATCTGTCAAATCAGAATTATCCCTGAAATTTTGAAGCATGTGTCTTGAATAGAAAGAAATGCAAACTGCATTTCTTCATCATAAAAGCATGTACACAATCTTTTGTAATTTTAAGTATACTTTCACTTATACTGTTTATACCAGTAATGCACATATTAACCTCTGCAGTACCAAGTGATATGCATACAATATTGTGAAAAAATCATCTAAATGCTCTGCAATTGTACAGTATCCTTTGAAAGGCCTGAAGCTTCACCTAGAGAAAGGAATAGTACCGCACATGTTTGGCTGTGAACCAAAAATTCAAATTGCCTTAGAAAAATATTTCAGACTTTTTTATCAAACTAATAGAATTATAAAATGCAACCAAACTACAGAGGCCAACATTTTCAAAAGCATTCACTACTATTGGATGCCTTGGTCTCAAGTTACTAACTGCTGCACAAACTATTTTCCATCTCCGTTCCTAATTCCCTGCTGCTTTTTTTTTTAAAGGGACTTTGTTATCATAGTGACATCCTAAAGAGAGATAAATGAGTTGATTTAAGCGAACCTTCTTGCAAAAGGGGAAGATTTCAGAAAGGAAAGAAGAGAACCTGTTTTGTATGCTACATATGCCTAAGAACATGGAGTATTTTAGCCCTTAGAAGTAAGTGGGGAAGGGCCAGATCCCTCATTAGAAAGGGTAAGTTGATGGGTGCAAGTCAATGCTTCATTCATAGAAGCAAAGACATCCTGAGCTGCCTTTGATGAGAATGAGAGTTTGATAACGTCTAACTATGAGTGACAGAATATGAGAATTCTAGCTTCTTACACTTTTGTCTGTATAACATACATCTAAAATTATTAAAATCATTATTGTCTTTTAACAAAATATGTTGTGGGGAGGGGGTTCTATTCAATGCTGCAATGGTGTTTCCTAACAAGGGAAAAATGTGAGACAGCTGGAGCATGCTAATATTAAAATCTGTGGGCCAAATTCTCCTCTCACTTATACCAGTTTTCCACTGGTGTAACATTACTGATTTTAATGGCATTGCTCCTGATTTATACCAGTGAAAGCAAAAAAATCAGGCTTTCCATAACCTTTTCAGGATAATACTGTTTGGGCCTTATTGTTCCTTTAAGAGACACTGCCTCACAAAGGAAAGGCAAGTGTGGCAGCAAAGTGCATTAATTAATGCCAGTTCCTCAGGGCATTCTGCCTGTGTAGCATCTTGGCAAGTGGATGTTTCAGTGGTGCAAGGGGAACATATTTGTGATCCTATGCTTCCTTTTTGACAAAGAAATGTGCACTACACCACATCAGCTTCCACGTGCCAGCTGCTGTGGAAGAGCCATGGCAATAATTACCTGCCTTAAACTCTGCCAGCCCCAGGCTATCCCATAACTCCCCACTATTGAATACTTCAAAGGCTAAAATGTACTGCTGGCTAAAATGTCCTTTGTCCCACGTTACTGATTTTGCTGTCACTCTTTAACAGTCTTTCTAAACCCTCAACTTCAGAGATGTCAGAATACTGTAGCCACACTACTCTCTTGCTCATGAAAGTTGGACAATATCTCTGACCTCAAACCTGGTTATGCCCACACTCTCTCATCCTGTTCCTACCATGTTGACCTTTTCCCTGTCTCCTCTTCTTGTCTCTTTGCAAGCTGAGGAAGAGAGGGAGCCAGTATTTTATTGGTACTGCTGCATCTGTCTGGAGCTCCCTCCCTACTGCCCTCTGACACTGCTAAATTATTACTGACATAAAATCTCACTTTATGAATGACTCCCTCTGTAAAGCACTTAGCAACACTGTTTATGAAGGATTCATATTCAACGCTTTTTGTTAAAAAGGGACCAGGAGCAAGATCTCTTTCCTCACATTAGGAGTTTAACATTAAAGCATCACTGTTTCATTTCATTTTTGTTTAGATTTAACAAATTTAAATCTGGCACATCAAACATTGTGGAAATCATTTCAATAGATTTTGAATTTCAAAAGCTGATTTTAATCACTCTTGAGAGAATATGTATAATGGCAATGTGTCCTAGCAGACAGATCACTGGGCTGAGACCCAGGAAACCTGGGCTCTATTTCTGCTCTGCTGCTGGCTTCTTGGGTGACCATAGGCAAATCACTTCACCTCTCTATGCCTCAGTTTCCCCATCCATAAATGAGGATAATGAAATTTGTCTCCTTTGTGAAGCACTCTGAGATCTACTGATGTAAAGCAATATGTGAGAACTGGGCATGAATCCCTCCCTGTACTCCCTATGAGAGCAGGAAGATACTAGCAATCATGCATTACGGAGCTGTTTCACATGTGTTGCTCTATGGGGATCGTTGGGACACTTCCCATATGTTCTAACTCCCCACTCCTACAAAAAAATCTTTTTCTAAAACCTTGGGAAAGAAGCAGTGTCCCTTATCTGAAAAACCTCTTCAAAGCTAGAAGATGACGAAGCAACCACCTGATGCCCTCAAAGTCCATTGTGGAGGAAAGCAGAGCACCCAACCTCAGCCTATAGTACGAAGAGACCTCAGAAGGCATTTAAAAGTAAGGTAAAATGAGGTAATAAGATGAGGATTGTGAGGGGTCTGAAGCTGTAGAAATATTCATGATTGATTGTGGCTAGAACTAGAATCTGAACCTACTCTGATTTTGCAGAGATTAAGATTTCTACCTGAATTGGGGCACTACTCACAGTCCATCACTATCACCAGCTAATCTGAACCTCTAGGCTGAAAAAAAATTATGGCTGTAGCCTCTGAATGGAGTGATAAAATGTGTAGTCACTTTGTACTAAAGCACCAAAAGTTGCACTAGATAAGGGAAATTACAAGAAAATTGGGGTGGGGGATTATAAGAGCTGGAAGACTTTAGGTAGAAAAGGATTGATGATAAAAGGAGAGACACAAATGAATCTCTGCTTCTTTTATTAATAGAGTACAGAAGACGACAAAGCAGTAAGAAATTCCCATAAGCAAGTATTTTAAGTACATTTTCTTACTGAACATGATTATAAAGGATTTTAATAGGCCAGTGGTCTAAGGAGTGCTAAGGATGGATAGTTTTTGATGCTTTAGAATACATCCTTTCCTTAGTACCTCAGCACTATCTGTAGCCATGACTCTAAAGCTGAAAAACACTGACATTTATTACTTTTGCTTATTTCTTTTGACGACTTATTATTGTTGCTTAACTTTTATAATGCAGTAGAGTCTAGAGGCCCCAAGCAAGATTCGGGTTCCACTGTTTTTGTACAGAGTCCATCATATTGTTAGCCAGTCCCTGCCCGGCAGACTTTACAATATAAATAATTTAATGAGTTCCATTGTCTATTAATCCTATAGGCCATCTGTTTATATTACTTCAACCCACTCTGCAACTCTCCAAAGTCAATGCAGAAGACTAAACAATAATGTTCAGAAAGGCCACCAAAATAAGTTCACAATAGTATGTCTCAAACTTTATAAAAGTCAACGGGGAATGTAAGGGTAAGGTGGCAATTACAGAAAAGATTACTTACCTGTAATTCTTTTCTAAAGGTTTAAGATGTGTGATGGGGCTTACTCCCCATCACCTGTAAGGTATGTAACAGAACCTAATTAGTTATGCTCCATGCATCAACTGATTGCCTTCTGGCCAGAGGAGGCAGAACTAGGCTGTATAAAGAGATGAGAGGACTCAGTTGTGGGGAAGAGATTCAGGAGAGAGAGTTCCCTCTCCTTGGAAAGGGCCGAGAGAAAGGTCCAGTAGTTTAGAACTGGCTCTGTCCAGAAAGGACTAGACTGGAAAGAAGTCCTGCACTAGGGTCTGTGAGGACCAGAGGATGAGATAGAAGCCCATGAGGGGCAGGTGGTCAGTTTAGGTAGTATGTAGACTCCCAGCAGGGAAAAGCTTGCGGGGGTCAGTACTCTGAACAGAGGGAAAAACTGAAATTGAGCCTCTAATTGTTTTGAGTCTATCGCCACAAGGGGACTGAACTGTTGTGCAACTTGGCAGATGAGCTGAGCCTCAGAAGACCCAGCAAGAGAGTCCAGTGAAGAGACCTGCTGGGCATGGTCACTGTAGAGGAGAAAGTGGCCACCAAAGGGCGCGCAAGAGGCAAAGTCCCCTGCAATGCTGAGTCCAGACACACAGGAGCACCCTTGAGGTGAAGACACAGGCTTACAAGATATGATCTGGTTTCAGAGTAGCAGCCGTGTTAGTCTGTATTTGCAAAAAGGAGTACTCGTGGCACCTTAGAGACTAACAAATTTATCTGAGCATAAGCTTTCGTGAGCTACAGCTCACTTCATCAGATGCATTCAGTGGAAAATACAATGGGGAGATGTATATACATAGAGAACATGAAACAGTGGGTGTTACCATACACACTGTAAGGAGAGTGATCTTGTAAGGTGAGCTATTACCAGCAGGAGAGCGGGGGAGGGGGGAACCTTTTGTAGTGATAATCAAGGTGGGCCATTTCCAGCAGTTGACAAGAATGTCTGAGGAACAGCGGGGTATGGGAGGAGAATAAACATAGGGAAATAGTTTTACTTTGTGTAATGACCCATTCACTCCCAGTCTTTATTGAAGCCTAAGTTAATTGTATCCAGTTTGCAAATTTCAATTCAGCAGTCTCTCATTGGAGTCTGTTTTTCAAGTTTTTTTGTTGAAGAATTGCCACTTTTAGGTCTGTAATCGAGTGACCAGAGAGATTGCAGTGTTCTCCAACTGGTTTTTCAATGTTATAATTCTTGACGTCTGATTTGTGTCCATTTATTCTTTTACATAGAGACTGTCCAGTTTGGCCAATGTACATGGCAGAGGGGCATTGCTGGCACATCATGGCATATATCACATTGGTAGATGTGCAGGTGAACGAGCCTCTGATAGTGTGGTTGATGTGATTAGACCCTATGATGGTGTCCCCTGAATAGATATGTGGACACAGTTGGCAACGGGCTTTGTTGCAAGGATAGGTTCCTGGGTTAGTGGTTCTGTTGTGTGGTGTGTGGTTGCTGGTGAGTATTTGCTTCAGGTTGGAGGGCTGCCGGTAAGCAAGGACTGGCTTGTCTCCCAAGATCTGTGAGAGTGATGGGTCGTCCTTCAGGATCAGTTGTAGATCCTTGATGATGCGTTGGAGAGGTTTTAGTTGGGGGCTGAAGGTGATGGCTGGTGGCATTCTGTTATTTTCTTTGTTGGGCCTGTCCTGTAGTAGGTAACTTCTAGGTACTCTTCCGGCTCTGTCAATCTGTTTCTTCACTTCAGCAGGTGGGTACTGTAGTTGTAAGAACGCTTGATAGAGATCTTGTAGGTGTTTGTCTCTGTCTGATGGGTTGGAGCAAATGTGGTTGTATCGTAGAGCTTGCCTGTAGACAATGGATCGTGTGGTGTGGTCTGGATGAAAGCTGGAGGCATGTAGGTAGGAATAGTGGTCAGTAGGTTTCCGGTATAGGGTGGTGTTTATATGACCATCGCTTATTAGCACCGTAGTGTCCAGGAAGTGGATCTCTTGTGTGGACTGGTCCAGGCTGAGCTTGATGGTGGGATGGAAACTGTTGAAATCATGGTGGAATTCCTCAAGGGCTTCTTTTCCATGGGTCCAGATGATGAAGATGTCATCAATGTAGGGCAAGTAGAGTAGGGGCATTAGGGAACAAGAGCTGAGGAAGCGTTGTTCTAAGTCATCCATAAAAATGGTGGCATGCTGTGGGGCCATGCGGATACCCATAGCAGTATTGCTGATTTGAAGGTATACATTGTCCCCAAATGTGAAATAGTTATGGGTGAGGACGAAGTCACATATTCAGCCACCAGGTTTGCCGTGACATTATCGGGGATACTGTTTCTGATGGTTTGTAGTCCATCTTTGTGTGGAATGTTGGTGTAGAGGGCTTCTGTGTGGTATGTAGATTGTAATGGACTTTTTACCTTCAGTCCTTTTGGTATGATGTCCATCTGTTTGCATTTGGAAAGGAAGATGATGTCTGTCTGTATCTGTACAAGATTTTTCATGAAGTTGATCTGTATTCCCAACACGGGATTTATCAGGAACTCCAAAAACACAAATTTTGATACCCGCTGTTTCTTCCCCACTGGAACAGGTGATGTATTCTTTTTCTGCTGAATGGGGGTGTATACCTAGTGTCAGTTCCATTTTAGAACAAGTAGTTGTATGAAAAATAGCAATATGTAATCCTTACTCTGCCTGAAAGATAGGTGAGAGTTGATACCTTACAAAATATACTGCTGAGAAGAAAGATTACAGGTAAACGTCTTTTCTCCACCTGTATTAGTTGGACACTAAAAAGCTCAGAGATCTCTATTGAAAAATCCGTAAGTCGAGACCAAAAATAAGGGAAAGAATGCCAAGAGCATTTTACAATAAGGAAATGGTGAGCAAGCACCAGTGCTCAAAGTGCTACCATTAGGAAAGATACCAAAATGTTAATACTGCCAACTATGGATATGGCAGGTGTTAGAAGAACTGGTCTCCCAAAAACAAACCTTATAGTCAGGGCCGGCTCCAGCATTTTTGCCTCCCCAAGTGGCAAAAAAAAACCGAAAAACCTTGCCGCCAAATACAGAGGCGGAGTGATGGTGCGGTCGCTGAATTGCCACTGGTGACCGAAGAAGAGTCGTGTCCCCGCCGCCGAATTGCCACTGAGCGCGAAACGTGCTGTGACGGAGCAACCGCCGAATTCCCGCCACCGCTGAGGGTGGATTGCTGCCCCAGAGCCCGACGTCCTGCTGCCCCTTTACTTTTGCCGCCTCAGGCACCTGCTCGGTTCGCTGGTGCCTGGAGCCGGCCCTGCTTATAGTGAAATCATAAGAACAGCCACACTGGGTCAGACCAAAGGTCCATCTAGCCCACTGTCGTGTCTTCCAACAGTGGCCAATGCCAGGTGCCCCAGAGGGAATGAACAGAACAGGTAATCATCAAGTGATCCATCCCATCACCCATTCCCAGCTTCTGCAAACAGAGGCTAGAGACACCATCCCTGCCCATCCTGGCTAATAGCCATTGCTTGAACCTATCATCCATGAACTTATCTAGTTCTTTTTTTGAACCCTGTTATAATCTTGGTCTTCACAACATCCTCTGGCAAGGAGTTCCACAGGTTGACTGTGCATTGTGTGAAGAAATACTTCCTTTTGCTTGTTTTAAACCTGCTGTCTATTAATTTCATTGGGCGACCCTTAGTTCTTGTGTTATGAGGAGTAAATAACACTTCCTTACTTACTTTCTCCATACCAGTCATGATTTTATAGACCTCTATAATATCCCTCCTTAGTCGTCTCTTTTCCAAGCTGAAAAGTCCCAGTCTTATTAATCTCTCCTCAGATGGCAGCCGTTCCATACCTCTAATAATTTTTGTTGTCCTTTTCTGAACCTTTTCCAATTCCAATATATCTTTTTTGAGAGGGGGCGACCACATCTGCACATAGTAATCAAAATGTGGATGTACCATGGATTTATATAGGGGCAATATGATATTTTCTCTCATAGCTATCCCTTTCTTAATGAGTCCAAACATTCTGTTTGCATAAAGGACAGGTTTACACATATGAAGAGTCCATACAATAATGCCTTGCTAAGAGAAAATGTATAGTTTTGACCTAATCAGTCTGATAACTCATCACTTAAAGCCAAGAAGGCATAAAAACTATCTACCCATAATGCAGGTGTGATGCTTCTTGGGGTATGCAGGGCTCTAAAGCACCACATTACCACCTGCCCTTAGTGTAAGGAAGCCTTTTCTGTGCCCGCTGTGTCCATTCCCCAACTCCACCAGCCTTTGGCTACACAAGCACTGCCTGTCAGGCCTTCCTCCCTCTTTATAAGTCATCAATAGGCATGCTCCAACTCCCACATCCCCCAAGCATCGCTCTGGGAGTTCCCATCTCATGATTCACTGAACTCATAGACTTCCTAGTTTCTCTGCTCCCAAAGGAACAGTACACTACAGCTTACCACTTACAACTTAGACCAGAGCTCCACCTAACACGCAATACTTAGATGTTTATGGTTTAAAAAAAAATGTAATAAAGATTCAAGAAGAAGCAAGTAGAATTAATGAAAACAAATGGTTACATACAAAATAAAAATCATACCTTCTAGAGCCTTAATTTATTTAACCAGTATGTCAGATAGGGCATAAGCTCACCACTTAACCTTCCAGCATATTATATCCAACCTTGGCTATGAACTTCCGTTCATGAGACAAGTCACACTGTCCCCTTGTCTCCTCAGTATCTCTTTGCAATGCCAGATATATTAAAACAGTCATTTGATATTTATTCATAAACAGGACACCCACTGCTGATTGTTCTTCCCAGTGGCCTCCTCCTCTTGTTGACCTTGCAATCTTTTAATTAGCACCTGGCATTGCATGGGGATAGGCTTACCTTGTGAGACACACAATATACACCCAACCAAAGAGAAATAAGCATCTCATATCCTCTGCCTGAATAGACTCTGTTCAAGGCCTGTCACATCCTGGTGACCGGCTTTTTACTTTAAGTCTTTAAAAAATGATTTCCAGTTTAGATACATAACTTCTTAAATATTGCCCATATATACATTTTCACAATAACTAAGATGACCAGCACGTTACTAGCTGTTGGTTAAAGACCTCACATGCCACCCTTTGGCACACTACTATGTAGACATCAGACCCAAGGAACCCTGCAACTCCTAAGCACACTATGTACCCTCTGCCAGTTGGCAACAAGAAGTCTCTGGGTCACAGCAAGTATCATGCCCCAGATATTGATGCATTCAGATATAGCCTCTGTATTAGAGAGTGGGCCAGGGACAGTCAGGCCTAGTGATAAGAGAAGGATTCAGGTCTACCGGTCAAAGCAGGAGCCAGGAAGCAGAATCAATCCAAGGGTCAGGGCAGGAGTCAGAAACCAGTAGCCATGCCATGAGTCAGAACCAGGACCAGCACTAATAGCTAAGCCAAGGGTCAGAGCCAGGACTGGAAACCAGTAGCCATGACAAAGGTCAGAGCCAGAATCAAGAAGAAGGGTCAAGGTAAGGAAGTTAGAGCCAGTAGCAAGGACTGAGCAGGAGCAAGGCTGGGAAATAGGGCAGAAACAGGAATAAGTTAAGCAGGGTTAGAGCAGGATAGGAGCAAATAAAGGAGCAGCAGGCACAGAGAGGATTGTACTGTGCAAGTAAACACATTGTGCATCCAGAGAACAAGTCCTACTGCTGCTGGGCTAAAAGCCAGCCAGCTGCCCTTCTTGACCAATAAGGTGGTATAGTCAGGTAGGTAGCCTGCTGCAGCCCAGTTGCATTTGCTGGGTTGCCAAGAGACTAACTCTGCTGCAGGCCCTGATCCCTGACACTGAAGACCTGGGACTCCAGAGCACAAAATGCCAATTCTCAATAAATGTATATCACCAAAGATGAGGAATAGTCAGTATTCTGAGTTGATACTTAGAAATGCTAAAAGAAAAGGAGTACTTGTGGCACCTTAGAGACTAACCAATTTATTTGAGCATAAGCTTTCGTGAGCTACATCAGATGCATCTGATGAAGTGAGTTGTAGCTCACGAAAGCTTATGCTCAAATAAATTGGTTAATCTCTAAGGTGCCACAAGTACTCCCTTTCTTTTTGCGAATACAGACTAACACGGCTGCTACTCTGAAACCTTAGAAATGCTAAAACACAATGGATCCTGCATCTTCTGTGAGGCCTCTAAGGACTGCAGATGGGTAGGGCATAGATAGATAAAAGCTATGAAACATAGGAACTAAAGCATATATACAAATATATATGCCTCTCTAAAGACACCAAGATGGCTCTGAATAACTTTGCTTTTAAAAATAAAAATGCAAGGTAATGGAAGGCATTTCACAATTTTCTGACTCCAGAATATTTAGTCAGAAATTCTACAGCTAAGATTTCAGTGAACCTCTGATTAAAAGTCATCCATCTATTTCTTAAACCAAAAAATTCCTCATTGGATGGTTACATCTCACTTAAGAATTTCCTGCCACTGAAGGGACCTTGGGCATCTCTGCTGTGGCACACAATAGTTTAGATTCCTGAGTCCGGTAACACTTTGTCTAATTCAGCTTGCTGGGCTTGGTGAGGGGTGACTGTAGGGTGTTTAGTGGCCTATGAGGCACAAGAAGTCAGACTACATGATCTATTGGTCCCTTCTGGACTAAAATGCTGAGTCTATGATGGGCAAATGTAAGGATAAACTTTTGATCAACCTATCAGATCTGGGTGACGCCTTTGCAAGGTTAGTCTGATACTCTATCTAGCTTTCTGGAAAGAAAAGTTCTTACCTAAAAGTCACATATTGTATTAATTTAATTTTTTATCATTCTGAAGTTGGCCCTCCTTATTATCAGTGATTTACCCCTCATAAAATGACATTTTGGGGATAGAAAATCTATTCTTGTTCAATGGATTAATCCTATTGCTTTTGTTAGCGAGTGGTTAAAATTTGTGATATAATTTCTGAGATATAATTTATGTATAAACTTTCAAGCAGGTCAAATATATTTCTAGCTATATCTTCAGATTAGAATGATGTACAACTTCACAGCTCACTTATGCCTTTCAATAGGTCCCTGCCTGTGTTTCCAAGTCCTAGAGTAGTTTTAGAAAATGAGTTTTTTTTTTATTATTCCACTACTATACACTGTTCTGATATTTCCATAGGCAACGGAACTTGCTTGCATTTCTTCACTCTTTAATAGTTTCCAGACACCTGCTCCTTCCTATTTTTATTCTTTGTTCCAGCCATCAATCTGTATAGTAAGTCTTCCTTGATTTCCCTTGTTACCATTACTTATAGAATGTCAATCTTGTTTAGATCCTGCTTTTACTGTGATTTTCTGTATATAATTAGATAGCACAACAAAATTATATTATCCTGGTTTATTTTTAGATTATTGAACAAATGTACAACAAGACTTCTTAATTGTACCTATTTGGGCAAACACAGAACCCAGCTATTTGTCCTCATTAAGAGCTTTATTTAATGTTTAAATTCTCTTATTCAATCTTAAAATGCTATCTAGTTGATGTGATTTTTCAATAAGAATTGATAATTTAAATATTGACATTTTGGATGGCATCAAGATGTTTTTGTTTTCTATTGTGATTAGAACATTTTATTATATTTAAATGTCTGTCCTAATTTTATTTTGTTTTACCAAATCTAGAAGCATTTTTCTTTTATTTCAAAGTATTTCAATGTTTGTAGTAAATTAAACATTAATCTTTCTCTGCAAATGTCAAGTGATATTTAAATGTTTTTTCTGCCAGATAAGTGATTATTAATATTAATGCAATATAATCACAGCTCTTTGTCTTTTTCTTTGATATTTAAGAAAAAATTAAGAATGTCAAAACAGTTCTGCAAAGAGAGAATTCATTGGTCTACCAGCCACTCTCCATTAGCTGAGAGGTAAAAAATTACTGATCTTGTGAGACAATGTGTTTATAGCATCAGAAATGTATAGACAAATGTATAGACAAAATGTATTTGTCTATCAGTGATAAACCGTGTGTATCAATTCAATGTGCAAATATTCTTTTTAATTTAAATCCCCCTTTTGTCATGCAAATGAAAGATTCTTTGTCACTCTTATAATTAGCCCTTCTTGCACTAAATAAGAATAAAATCTTATCAGAAGTCCATATAGGCAAGGTCATATATCAAACAGAAAAGAATCCATGTACAGCTCTGTGAGATGACAAACACACACAAAGCTCAGAATTGAAGCACAGCAGTCAAGACCCACTCCCACAAATACTGTAAAATAAAAAAGTTTGACAGGCTAGATTTATCTCCATATTCTGTAGCCTTATAAACACATTTGCTGTTTAGATACAGAAGTTAATTCAGCACCAAGGACAATTCAGCAAGGCAAACAGCTGTTAAAATGGTACTACTACATTTTGCCAAACAAAGTAAGATTAATTTAACTTAATTTTCTCACTTCAAATGGTGGCAGTAAAAATCCTATATGATAACTGACATTTTATATGCTATAAAACTGAACAAAAATTGTAATGACAGATGAAGTTGCTTAGAAGATGTTTAACTGGTATACATAAAATCAAAGTAAGCTATGTATTGTAGCACAACTCAAATATAAATGGAATTTGATTCAGCTTATTTTCATTTTCAGAATGGAAGTAAAGATACTTTTGAAAGATGTGATAAAATTATCAATCTTGACCAGCTGTGGTGACAGTGACAACACATCACTCTACGTAAACAGGGAACATCAGCATACTGACAGGACTCCAAACCATGAATGTGATATTTCAAGTCAAGGAGTGATGATTTCATCATGCAAATGTTGGGAGACAGGGCACTCATGACAGTGCACTGCAATCTGAAGGTTGTGATCTGAGCATTCAAGAGGTTGGCTCTAGACAGAGCATGGATGTAGGAAAGGCTGGAGAGTGGTTTGTGGGAATTCAGGCTCTAGACTGTTTTCCTTGAGTACCAAACTAGAAGTCAAGACTTCAGCATTCCATTTCTGGTTCTGCCACTGACTGACTCACTGTGTGGCTTTGAGCAAGTCACTTCCCCTCTTTGTGTCTCAGTTTGCCTTGCTGTAAAATTCACATATTTACTCCTATCTCAATGCTTTAAGACTTGATTAAAATTTGTAAAAGTGGTTTGTGATCCTCAGATGAGAGCCGAAACATTGTTACTGAATCAAATACTAACTCATACATACCATCAAATTAAAAAGAAAAAAATCTGCAAGCCGAGAACAAATTTAAGCCTGAATTATGGTTTGTATAATGAAAGCACTTGCTCTAGAATAGTTATAATGTTGATGCTGAGACACACCATTAAACCACAAAGCACTATGCTAAAGTCAAGTATTAATTTTCAATACTTATGAACTAAGAGTTACCTGTTAAATATTCCCACACAATCAAACAGGTATTTTCACAAAAGGGTAATTTTAGAAGTGACAATTGTGCATGCTCATTTTAAGTTGTAAGATAAAAATAGATATTTTTGTACACAATTATGAATTCATGCACATAAAAAATGTGCTATTTACCTTTAGTAACTTTTGTTCTGACAGTGTTGCTTCCAGAATCACACAGCTGGAGTCATGTAACTAGCGATGCGGACACAGAACTATTTTAAAAGGAATAGTTGCGTGTCGCTCGACTCCTATATACCCACAAATTCAAGTTGAACAAACAATACTAACACAGGGAGCTAATGGGTCATGTTACCTCCAATTACAGTTGGGCTCCTGAGCAGTAGGGAGCTGGGAGGGTCAGTGGGGGCAGGACATACAGGCAGAGAACAAGAGTTACTGAAAATGAGTAACCCATGTGACAGATTCAGACCAGAAGAATATAACAGACTCCTGGAAGACAGGTATATCAGCCTTCAGAATGAGCAGGCCCTTGTTCCCTGGATAGACAAACAAAGGCTACTCCAGGCCAAGTAAGACACCTGACGCCAATTAACCAGTTAAGGCTGTTAGGCTAATGAAGACAGCTGGAACCAATCAAGGTCCCACTTATACTGTTTAAAAGCGCTCCTCCCAGTGCTCTCCAGGAGGCTGAGGTGAAAGGAGCTGGAGGAGAGAGGAAGCATTGCTGAATCTTGAGGTAAGGGTAAAGCTAGGAAAAGGGGACCATGGGGGAAGTGGCCCAGGGAATCAAAGCAGTGTCAGTGGTGAAGGGAAAGCCACCAACATTTGCTACCATTAGGGTCCCTGGGCTGGAACCCTGAGTAGAGGGTGGGCCCAGGTTCCCCCCTTCCCATACTCTACAGCAATCCCCTGGAGAAGGAAAGTAGGACTCAGTCCAGGCAGGAGGCTGAACTGCGCCTACTGAGCTCTATGGAGCAACAGAGACTGTGGGGTATTCCCCCTTCCCATCTCCCATACTGGCCGGTGATGAAAGTAACTCAATAGGCTGTGACTCTTGCTGCTACACTGAGAAAGAGAGGTCACAGTGGGGCCTTATCGAGTTTCTGAGGCCACTGAAACCACCCAGAAGTGCGGGACCCACCAATACAGGCTCAGGACTTTCACACCCATTTTTCTCTTTCTCTTTCCAGACATTACCCTCAGAGCCCCACTGTAGAAAACTAGCTAGAAGTGAGCTTTCTGAGTGGTCCTACTGGTTAAACTGCATCCAGCACCTGCTCTTGGCACACACACAAGAGAAATGCAATTTGTGAAGGTGTGAACCAAGCTCCATGTACCAGCCTGACAAGTGTCTAAAAAAGAGCAAATTACAAATAAATGTCCTAGTAGACCAAGCCCTGAAACATTCAGACCCAGGGACATCAGTTTGATACATAGCCTTATATCCTTAGACAGCCTTTGAGCTGAGACGGCCCCTTTGACAGGGCAAGAAGAAAGACCCAGGTCCCTCCTGTCAGCCAGGAACGTCGATCCAGCCACCCGCTAGTTCAGGGGCACCCAAAGGTGTAAGTTTTGAATGGCAACCTAACAATTAAGATTTGATCCCAGAACAATGGGAGAACCTGACTGAGACCAGCACGAGAACCGATAGCCTTCTCCAATGGGAACGAGGGCAAATCTTGACAACTAAAGCAGCGGCCCTAATTCAAGCTCCAGAATGAACAGCTTTACAGGGTAATGTGAGACCCCCAAACTCAAGACACAGTGAGACAGTTCCTGGTCCCCAAAAAGTTCTGCCAAAGAGTTCCCCACCTAGTGCACTGGTGTGGTTGGGAAGAGAAAAGGCACCAGAGAGGGTGGCCCTCAGGTTCTTCTGGCCAGGGATACACAAAGAGGTAGGCAATATTTATGCCTCATGCCCCAAATGCCAGTTGTCAGGGCCCAGAGGGATGCTGAAGGCTTCCCTAGTTCCACTCCCAGTGGTGGGAGTACTCATGTAGGCATGGATTTAGTGAGGCCCCTTGAGAAAAGTGCATTGGAGTACTGTTACATATTAGTGACAGTGGACTATGGAACACAGTACCCTGAAGCTATCCCCCTCTGCACAATGAATGCATCTACCACTGTGAACAAAGTCATGACGGTCTTTGGGGGGGTTGGGATACCTAGGGAAATACTAATGGAGCAGGGGTTCACCTTTTTGTCCAAACTGATGTGGGAATTGTGCAAATTACTGAAGATCAAAGCCTTCAAGACTGCCGTTTACCATCCACAGATCAATGGGCTACTCGAGTGGTTTAATGGGACCCTGAAAGCAATGTTAAGGAAATTCTTGGGCACAGACCCTCGATACTGGGACCAGCTACTGCCATCACTGCTATTCGCCATACAGGAGGTTCTCCAAGCGTCTACAGGGTTCTCACCTTTTGAACTGTTGTCCGGGAGACAGCCCAGAGGGATTCTGGACCCAGGGGTGAAAGTAAGTCAAGTGACTTACCGATACGCTAGGGCCAGCTCTGGCCCCCAGAAGGGCCTGGGCCTAGGACAGAAGGGGTGGGGTTGAGGGGGTCAGAGCCAGCCCCAGCCCACCCTGTAAGGTAAGTAACCCCCGGCCCAGGGTAGCAGCAGCAGCCTAGGGCTCGGGGGATATTTAAAGGGCCCAGGGCTCCCCTCTTCTATCGCCCCGCCCTTTAAATAGCCGCCGGAGCCCTGCGGAAGCAGCGGGGCTCCAGTGGCTGTTTAAAGGACCGGGGTGGCAGAGGCAGCTGGAGCCCCAGCCCTTTAAATCACCCCCCGGCGACCCCCCCACCCTAGGGCTCTGGGGGCTGTTTAAAGGGCCCGGGGCTCCCCTGCTTCTACTGTCCCAGCCCATTAAATAGCCACTGGAGCCCTGCAGCCGCTACTCCAGGGCTCCAGCAAGAGGGCTAATGAGGCAATTTAAAGGGCCTGGGGCTCCAGCCACTGCTGGGAGCCCCATGCCCTTTAAATTGCCCCCTGGGGAAGCCAGGCTGCCCCAGTACGGTGCACCGGCTCTTGCCGGTACACTGTACCGGGGCGTACCGGCTTGCTTTCATCTCTGTCTGGACCTCTGGGAAGCCTAGGAGGAAGAGAAACCCAGGGTCATGAGCTCAATATCACCTATGCTCCAGCTATGAGACTGGCTGAAAGCACTCAGGGGGCTTTGCAAAAGATAACCTGGTGAAAGCCAAACAAGTCCAGGAACGCATCTACAACAATAGGGAACAGTTGTACACAACTGAATCTGGTGACAGGGTGTTACTGTTACTCCCAACATCAGAATCAAAACTACTGGCCTGGTGGCAAGGGCAGTTTGAAGTGGTAAGGAAGGTACAGCCAGTCGACTGTGAGATCCGTCAACCTGGAAAATTAAGAGACACAAATATATCATGTCAACCTCCTAAAGCCCTGGAAGGCCCAGGAGGGCCTACTGATAACACCACACTCACCAGAGCCAGAGCTGGGACCAGCTGTGATGTCTCCAGACCCAGCTGGAGTTCTGCCCGATGCAGCGAGGACAAATGCTACAACAAATCCAGGCATTGCCCACAGTGTTCTCAGCCCTCCCGGGGAAGATTCTCCTAACCCACCACTACATCGTGATGACAGCAGGGCAGAGAGTGCACGAGAGTCATCAACCCCTGCTGCAGAAGATGTGGGAAGTGGTCTGTGAAGAACTAAAAGCTATGCTAACGCTGAGAGTCATCAAGGAGTCACGCAGTGAATGGAGAAGTCCGATCACACTGGTAGCAAAAGCGGATCACTCAATGTGGTTCTGCATAGACTTTTGGAAAGTCAATGTGATATCAAGGTTTGATGCATATCCAATGCCCTGGGTGGATGAGCAGCTAGAGAGAATGGAGAACGCCAACTACATCTCCACTTTGGACTTAACCAAACGTACTGGCAGATTCCCCCTTATGGTGGACACCAGGAAAAGATGGCCTTCCCTACTGCCATTGGTCTATACCAATGTGGGACTATTCTATTTAGCTTCCATGGATCAGCAGCCACCTTTCAGTGGCTGATGGACTGGGCGCTGCAGTCCCACAATCAGCACGAAGCTGCCTATATTGATGACAGTCATATATAGCTGCAACTGGGAAGAGCTCCTGCAGCATGCCACCACAGTTGTTCAGGCCATCAAAAAGGGCGAACGGAATCCTGCTGAATGCCATCTCAGAGGTAGGCGACATGCCTTGGATACACTGTGGGCAGTGTCAGCTGCACCCCCAGTGCACAAGGTCCAAGCGTTGGCAGATTGCTCAATACCATCAACCAAAAAGCAGGTCTGGCACTTGGCCAGCTATTACAGGAGGTTTCTATCTGACTTCACCTACTTTGTAGCTGCCCCACCCTTACCAACCTGGTCAAAGGCACCAGCCCCAAAGTGCAATGGATGAAGGCCTGCAACCAGGCCTTTGGGATCCTAAAGAGCTGGATAATCCAGGGACCAGTTCTCTTCCACTCTGACTTCACTCAAATCAAAATGCATTTTTTTGTGAACACTTCATGCATTTGAGCCCAGAAAGATATAGAATGGCTACTTCAACTTCAGATTTTTTCCTCCCTGGGTCTATGTTTGCTGGGAGTGGAGTATTGTGGGGACACAGTTTCAACAGCAACAAAATATACATTCATTTGAAATAATGCATAATGTCAAATTTAAAAAAAAGTCAAGTATGATTATCTGTGGTGGGGCACACGCACCTCTTGTGAGTACCCCTTGACAGCTGGGTGCAAATATGCACTCTCTCGGCTCATGGTGCCCCATCAGATGTTTCCCTCATCGGGCAGGTCTTCAGTGGCTCAGCCCTCCAGCTAAGTCACACATAGTCTAAAATGGATGAACCCTTTCCGGGGTAACAAAGTTCCAACAAAGACTATCACTGCACCTGTGTTGGTAACTGCAGTCCTATCTCTGGGCTCAGTTCTCAGCCTCTTCTGGGCTAGCTTTAAGTCTGACCCTGCCCTTTATAGAGCAGTACCCCCAAGGCTTTCTCCCTGGAGACTCTTAGCCTACAGTGGTTCTGTGGTGTCCCAGCTTTCCAGCCAGGTCACTCCTTAACTTCAGTCCCCTTCATGGGGGAGGGGAAGACAAAAGTTCAGTGAACGGTTGGCCGGCTCCAAGGTCTCCACCCATTCCTGTTAAACTCCCAGGTCCTTTCTTCGGCTTCTAACACAGATTTTTATCCCCTTCCTAGGGCTTAGGCCACTTTTCTGGTGGGGGCACCCAGGCCTGCCCACTACTCCAGGTCCTTACCCAGGAACACTATAGATAGCAGCATCTCTCCCAGGCCTCTTTACCTGTGGAGTTTAACAGCCTTCCAGTTCTCCCTTCCCCGTTCTGGTCCTAAACAGCAACTGACCTGCTCAGACCCTGGAGCTCGTTTTAAGTGAGCCTGCTGAGCTCCAACTGGCCACTTCCCTGCAGCCTGTCTAGGCAGGCCTGGAGAACCCACCTTCACTGCTCTTTCTGAGGTGTGGTGTGGTAGGACTACAAGGCCTCCGGCAGGGGATCTCAAAGGGTCTAGTACACCCCATCACATAGTCTTACACACACAAATGAGCAAAAAAAATAAACATTTTTAACTACAAACAAAATGTGTAATTGTTTTCCATGGTCAATTTCAGCTCATATGTTGCTTTTGAGTCTTCAACAGCAGTGACCAACACACACATACTAGTGCTGCTTCTATTCTGAACTAATTCTTCTCTTGCATTTCTAAAGAGTATTGCTAATTTGCCCCTTTTTTAATGTAAAACCTGATGATAGACAGTGTATTGTACCTTTGATACTGCACCCTGACAGTGAAACTGTGCCATGACCATTTTACACTAAAATTTAATCTCAAAATAATTCTTTGTTCTCACATGAAAAGCAGTTGTGGCATGAGTGTAAGTCTTTTGGCAAATACACCACATATAAAATTAACCACAAAAATATAAGGCTTAATTATAATTACTTGTTTAATTCAAAGTTAATTTTAATTATGAGGTTTAATTTAACCTAGGCGCATGTACTTTACAGCATGTTGGCTGTGAATTACAAAAGAATCTTGGTATATTAAATATATTATAAGCATGCCTTAGTTTAGGGAACATGGTTTAAGCAGTTACCTCACAAACTGCTAGCATCTTAAAGTACCACATGATTCTTTTTTCTTTTTTTTTTTTTTAATTTTAACATTCTTGGTTATACCTTTTAAAAGCTGTAGTTCTTTCACTTCTTTATTTAGAAAGAATACAGTAGTTATTTAAATGTATTAATGTTATGATTTGTCAGTGCTGCTCCCAGCAGTAATGAAATAATGAAGCTACAGACCCAGGAGGTTCCAGAGTCTTAGCTGTTACCTTTACAGCTCTTAACCACACTAATGACAGAATATACACTTCATAATTCAGTGATGGATTTCCTGTCCTTCTGCACCTGAGACATGCAGGGGGCTCCCAGGTAGCTGCAGAGGGAGTGTTAGTACCCTTAAGACCCCAGTAGCCTCCCACACTCATGTGATGGGGGCCCAATATTCCAAAGTAGTTTGGGAAATAGTTTACACTTTTAAAAGAAAAAAGAACTAATAATACAAGGTAGAAAGGCTATTGGAGATAGCTTATTGCTGGGAAGGGGAGCTACAGCTTATTTTATAAATAAAATAGTATAAAAATAATAGGTAAGTCACTTTTTCTAGGGTAAAGGAAATCCAAAGGAGCACAGGGAATTATGGTTTGATTATAATTAATATTCTTTTTTTAAAAAAGTGATTAGGAATCATCAGGTTGATTATACTGTTCAATTTATAGCCCCAATCCTGCAACCTGCTACACCTATGTAACCATATGGTATCTTAACTGTTACCCTCATTCTCCTTCCCCCTTTCCTTTTTGTTGTTCATTACAGCCACTTGTATCTCATCTTTAATTAGGCCCTGAACCAGTCCTGCAATTAAATCCACACAGGTAGATCCTTGTGATTGCACATACCTCATTGAAATCAATGGTGCACCACACACACGTAAAAGGGTTCACGTATGTGGCTATGACTGCAGGGATTGTAGGCTTACACTGTAAACTCTTCAGAGAAAGGACACTCTCTACCTATTTCATTGTGCTAGGTGCTATGCAAATGGACTCAATCCTGATTAGGACCCCTGGGTATTACCACTCTAAAAATAAAAATAATCATTTTCTTACATCTATTTCTGTAGACCATGTTTATTTTTTAATAACAGGTCTAAAATGTCAGTTAAAAATAACATTTGCAAATAAGTTTTGGTTTGATTGTTTGGGTTTGCATTGTTATATCTTTCCTTAAGATGTGCAAACCAACTCATAAAGCCACAAATTCAGTGTCCACTTTAGATATAGCAATCATTGTAGAACTTCAGAGATTCATATTACACTAATCTGTATATATTCTAATCCTTGGTACACCTTATAATTCACACACATTTATTATTTTTATAAAATATACTACTAAATACTTACCAGTTCATTATGAAACCACATAGGTAATTAAGACTAAGCTATAATAGTAAAAATAAATGACATAACATTTTGTATTCATATCCTTACTTTTCCATATAAATCAGTAATTTACCATAGGGGTCTCTCTTATTTGTGCCAATTAACGAAGTCCTATTGCAACTTTCCCCAAAAACATTTTATCTCTATGTGTAATTTGAATCAGGCCCAAACGTAGTGTGCTGTAGAAGAATCTGTTGTGTTCTCCCTATTCTTCTGTACTCATTATTCTTTGTTGGTCCCTCCCACAGGCTTGGTCCCCCTGGATGACCTAGCATTGCCATTCCTGTGGTGGGGAGGTATTCCTGTTTGGCTGAATATACAGTGCACGCCTAATAATGTGTTAAAGCACAGGGGAATCTAGACTAGTCTTGCTAGACAAGAAAGTCTACATTCATCTACCATGACAAAACACAACACACACTTTTGTTTAGTATGATAGAGCCATAAGAGATCTGAGCTTAAATCTATCTCCGTGGATAGGGTATAGGACTGAGTGTCAAGAGAAATAGGTTCTATTATTGTTAACAATACTAACATTATAAAGAGATAAAGTCAGAGCTCTAGGAAAATTTATATTCACCTCATGAGAGGTGCCTAGAGATCAGTGATTGGTGCAGTAGAAACAGATCAGACAGGCAACTGTCACTGAACTTCATTTCAGCCACTCCGGATGCTCTGATTTGCATATGTGCTCTGATTGGTTTACATTCATCTAGGAGTCTGTCTTATTGATCTCTGGTTCGGTGAACAACAGAAAACTTTCCCACTTTTTTTTTTCTTCACATTACTTTTTTAAAAGGCTCCAGAGGCGATCCTCGCAATTACAGGCTGGTAAGCCTAACTTCAGTACCAGGAAAATTGGTTGAAACTACAGTGAAAAGCAGAATTATCAGACACATAGATAAACATGATATGTGAGGGAAAAGTCAACACAGCTTTTGTATAGGGAAATCATGCCTCACCAATATATTCAAAATGATGGGGTCTAAATTAGCTATTATCACTCAAAGAAATCTTGGCGTATTTCTCTGAAAACATCTGCTCAATGTGCAGCAGCAGTCAAAAAAGCTAACACTGTTAGGAAACATTAGGAAAGGGATCAATAATAAGAGAAAAAATCATATCACTCTATAAATCCATGGTATGCCTACACGTTGACTACTGTGTGCAGTTCTGGTTGCTCCATCTCAAAAAAGACAGAACTGGAAAAGATACAGAGATGGACAACAAAAATTAGTAGGGGGTATGGAACAGCTTCCATATGAGGAGAGATTAAAAAGACAGGGACTATTCATCTTAGATAAGAGATGAGTAAGAGGGTTATGACAGAGGTCTCTAAAATCATGAATGGTGTGGAGAAAGTGAATAAGGAAGAGTTATTTACTTCTTCACATAACATAAGAACTCGGGGTCACCCCATGAAATTAATAGGCAGCAGGTTTAAAACGAATATAAGGAAGTACTTCTTTACACAACTCACAGTCAACCTGTGGAATTTGTTGACAGGGGACATCATGAAGGCCAAAAGTATAACTGGGTTCAGAAAGAATTAGATAAATTCATGGAGAATAGGTTAATCAATGGCTATTAGCCAAGATGGTCAGGGAGACAACCCCATGCTCTGGGGGCTGGTCTACACTACCGCTTAAGTCGACGTAACTAACGTCGCTCAGCCATGTGAAAAAGACACCCCTCTGAGTAATGTAAGTTACATGCTGTTAAGTTAAGTGCTGTCCACACTGGTGCTATGTTGGTGGGAGACACTCAAGGTGGAGTCAAAGTCAGAAGTCAAACCAAGGGTCGAAGCCAGAATGAGAGGGAGGAGTTAAACCAAGTATCAAGCTGGAGTCAGGGTTAGGGCAGAGGTGCCCTAGAGCAAGGCAGAAAAGTAGGAAAGAGGAGCAGAGGAGGATCTGGAATAAGGAGGACAGGAACCAAGAACAGGCACTTCAGGGTCCAAAGTGGCAGCCAGCCAAGGATCCACCTAGTTGCCCAGACAATTTCCTTTGCCTCCTTCTGGCTTAAGTAGTGCCTACAAGCCAATCGGTGGGGCCAGATGTTTCCACAGTCAAGAGCTTTGTGGGCAGAGCCCTTGGTAAGCTGGTGAGCTGCTGGGTGGTGGTTGTGGTCTGAGCACCGCCTGGGGACCCATGTGTCCAGGTTCATGACCTGTGATCCCTCACAAATAGTTCCAGAGGGAGGCTGTGTGGATCATTAAGATGACAAGAATGAAGGAGTGGGCTTGAAGAGATGGGCTTAAGGAGGGTTCCTAGTAAACAAAGATAGAAAGCCTGTTTTGGGAGCAACAAGTTAGAAGAATAGAAAGCACAAAGTTTGGAAAAGGGAAAGAAGATGAAGGGAGGAGTAAACCCCAAAGGATCAGGAGGACCACCCAGATGGGGAGTAACAAGAAGAAAATACAGATGCAGGTGGAGGCAAGATGATATAGGGTCCAATAGATGAGGATGAGAAGCTCTAATCTGATGCAATAAGAGAAAAGAAGTCAATGGAGAGATACAAGAAGTATGGAAGAGGACTTTGGTCAGACCTGAAGAGAGAGATGATTTTGGCAGTAGGCATTTCAGACAGAAAGGAAGGACGAGAGGTGAGAAACGGTGAAGACAGACAGGAGAACATTACAATAACCAAGGCAACATAACTAGAGTGTGGAAGAAGGTTTTGCCATGGGGCCAGCGAGGAATGGGTGAATTGTGGTGATACTTAAGCAGAAGAACTGACACTACTCGGCAAGAGAATGTGCCTGGCCTAGGAATTCTCACACATATGTAATAAGAAACAAGCCCCTAAATTTTCTTTTTGCTGTTAGTTTATTTATGTTTCAAATGAAAACATGTAAATATGAATCAAAATATATTAAATCAATAGCATGCAACATCACTGTTCCATATCCTGTCTGACATTATTTTGTCTACCTAAGATTATATGATATGAAGGAACATATTTTGCTATAGTACATATCTGTAAATGACAGATATAGTTACAACACTATATAAAAGCTGCTTCATGCTAATTAAATTAATAATTGTGAGGAAGGGAAACAAAGAAGGGACAGTAATGGCCTCCATATTATCAGTTAATCATTCCAACACACCAAGCTGAATATAAATTTCTTAAGATAATCACTGAAATGCTGAAATAAAGAAAAATGATTTCCAGCTATATTATTCTCTGGCTCTGCATTTTTTCATATTGTATTAATGGAAAAGGCTGAAGTGTTTTACACATCGGAAATCTGACAAAATTACAGCCTTAGCAAAAGGCTACCAAACCATGCATTATTTACAACACAGCACCCTAACAACAATAAATATTAAAATAGAAACAACTTTAAAACAACAAAACAAAATACACCATGCTTCTGACACAATAGAAGCCAAGTTACGGGGCATCACATATAATAGAAAATAGATAATTCTGCTCGGTTTGATTCAAACTAGTAATCTATCACAGATTGCTAGTATATAATAATACCCCCTTTATATATTATGATAATTTACCTTCAAATTACGTCATTGTAGTAGATTCTCAAGTTCCCTCTAGTTGTTCAGAAAGCACACATTGATAATATATGGTTCTCAGTTTGTTTTTAGAAATACAAACACTAAATCAAAATTAGCATGGTAAAGTCTGAACCTAGAAGGAAATTAGGCCAGTAAGGGGAATCAATAAATGCAAATATGAAGAGCTATCTGTTTAACCAAAGGAATGTTATGTTTCAAAGTTAACAGTTTGTATTCAAATGAATGTTGAGCTTATCAGGAAGGATGTTAAATTATTTTTTCCTCAGAATTTGAGACTATATATTGTGTTAATTCTGAAATGGAAAACATTCGGTAGCTTTTGCAGGAGCATCTCTTCCTAAATGTATTTTTCAACAAATAATTTTTCAAAATGATAGATTATTGTTTGTATTGTCGTGTACGATCCAAGATGATCCTGCAGCAAAGGGCAGGATACAGAGGATCCTAATCTGGTTTTGATATGCATAGAGCAATAGTAGTTAAGAATTTAAAGGAAATTAGGAATAAATAATAATTGAGCTTAACTGAAATGTGAATGTTAGGAGATAAATGCTAGCCTTGGAACTCCATTCACAATGCTCTAGCAGGATATCATGTGGCAATGGCTAAAATTGGGCAAAGTATTATTACACAAAATTTATTAAATTAAAATTTGCCTATTTGCAAGTTCACAAAATTTCCATTCACATTTGCTAAAAATTGAGATGATTTTTTTGAAAACTCATAGGTGGCTCGCCCACATGTGTTTCCTAGAAGCTGAATGATTTCCCTGTAGGTAAATATTAGTGCTGGTTAAAATTTTT
This sequence comes from Lepidochelys kempii, assembly GCF_965140285.1. Taxonomy (NCBI): domain Eukaryota; kingdom Metazoa; phylum Chordata; order Testudines; family Cheloniidae; genus Lepidochelys; species Lepidochelys kempii. The sequence continues at coordinate 99,077,024 of NC_136387.1, read as the reverse complement.
CATCATAACTGTTTTTCAATGGAAACTTGGATTTTTGACTAAACAACGTTTTTTTATGAATAGTATCTGCTTTCCACAGAAAATTTTGACTTCTCATTGAAAAACCAAAAACACACAAACCCAGATGTTTTTGTCCAAAAACCAAAAAATCTGTATCTTTATTTATATCTTCCGTATTCTATATTCTTCTATATCTATATATCTTCTATATCTGTATTCTGTATCATCAGAACTACACTCCAGTCATTTATGAGTCTTCTGAGTAGTGACTTTCAATGCCACATTTCTAATTCCAAAGGAAGCATACCCACAGACCCTGCTTGAATTTTTCCTATCCACTTTTTGTTGTCATTGGCCTCTGCCATGTCAGTTATACATATGTGCATCTGTACTTTTACTGACGATGAACTTAGGTCACACTCATGTCCATGTGAACATGCACAGATTGAAATAAACACAGCTGCATTTATGTCAATGATATTATATTGAAATATGTCTGATTGCAGTGAAATAAACACAGCTGCATTTATTTCAGTGATTGTACATTCAGATAAGGATATTAGTGATTAATTCAGGGTAATACATGTGTTCCTTCATACTGGCAATGATATTGCTATTCTTTCTTATTTTTTCCTCTCCTTTTTTTTTCCAGGTGGAAAAATTTTGACAGAGCCAGGAGAATGGAAACTGGAAAGTTCATCTGAATGCAAGGAACAAATAAAAATCATTCAATGCATGCTCATAAATGCCTGAACCATCTTTGCTCAAATAGCAAACATGGAAAATTTTCAGCCCAAAATTTGAAAGCTTGATGAAATTGTAAACAACTGAAAAAGAATATTTGAGGTTAGATCCCGAAAATGAATATGCACAGACACAGTTGCATACAGTTCCATATGCAGGATCTAGACCTCAGAATGGTAATGTTTCTGCAACTTCAACCATATGCATGTCTCTCCTCTCACCTGACCACCCCACCACATTATAATTCTGTATTAATACTACTACATTAATTGTTCTCACATTAATATCAGCTCCATAAATCATTAACATGGATTTCCCAGAACTTGAGATATTTGAGTAAGGCCATATCTGTTAGCAGGTATCACTTAAGCACTAAGCACCCAGACTGGTTTTTGTAAAAATGTCTTCCACACTGTATCCTGTTTAGATATATAAAAGGTTAACATTAGTTCCATTTACAATGCTGACCTAGCAAGAAAGAAATTAATTTGGCATTACAGCAGCAACATCAATTTCCCATGTAACTTTAGTAATGCATTTACTGGAAAGAGATTAATATCAATTCCATAAATCATTCACATGCATTTTCCGGAGTTTGAGACATCTGAGTAATGTCATATATGTTAGCTGATATCACTGTGTGCATACTACATCCATTAATCTATGCCTCGGGACATACAGTAGTTGTCATTAAAAAATATAAAACTTTTAAAAAATCAATCTTGCTGTTCTTAATTTTTGTGACTTCTAACCTGCAGTAGGTTCAAATGTATTTCTACTCTTGATAGAGTAACACTGATCTGCACTGGCAACCTACATTTTCAGAAAAAGGAAACATTTCTTAAATTATTCCGATTAGTAGCAACAACCATTTAATCTCTACATTTGAAGTACAGCACCAGCAACCCCAATATCTAAAACAAAGACTATGTCTACACTTATGGCAGCATGTAGAGTACTGCATGTCCCTCAGCATGGGTATACATAACAATAGAGAAGTAAGACAAAGACAAAACCTTAGGGTATATACCAGGGGCGGGCAAACTTTTTGGCCAGAGGGCCGCATCGGGTTTCTGAAATTGTATGGAGGGTCAGTTAGGGAAGGCTGTGCCTCCCCAAACAGCCAAGCATGGCCCAGCCCCAGGACCCCACCCCCATCCAATCCCCCCTGCTTCTCGCCCCCTGACGGCCCCCTCGGGACTCCTGCTCCATCCAACCCCACTGTTCCCTGACGGCCCCCCGGGGACCCCTGCCCTATTCACCCCCCCGCTCTCGCTCCCCTGCCCCCTTAGCACACTGCCTGGAGCATCGGTGGCTGGCAGCACAGCTGCAACAGGACAGGCAGCCACACCATGCAGCACAGAGCACCTGGTCAGGCCAGGCTCTGCAGCCACGCTGCCCAGGGCATTGTGTGGGTGGTGCAGAGAGGTAAGGCTGCGGGGGGAGGGGAACAGCAGGGGAGGGGCCGGGGGTGAGCCTCCTGGGCCAGGAGCTCAGGTGCCGGGCAGGACAGGCCGGATGTGGCCCGCAGGCTGTAGCTTGCCCACCTCTGGTATATACCCTACATGGTTCTTTAGACACCCAAGCACTGCCTCCCACATTTACGCTATTATTAGCAGTGAAGTATCCTGCTACCTCCCCACTGCAAAGTCTTTCCCTGCCCCAGGGACTGCTGGAGCCTTTCCCAGTTCCAACCTCTGCAAACCTTCCCACCATAAACTTTCACTGCCGTGTGTAGTGACAAACCACATTGTGGACACAGCTTGCTTTTCACTGCTGTGTACAGTTATACGTACCCTACATGCTGCAGCCAGTGTAGACAAGGCCAAAGTGTTTAATAAACCAGTACACCTTGATGGTACAAAAGTAAACTGCAGCCAGACATCATTTTCAGAAATATACAAAGGAACTTTTACTACATTTTATGCAGTTTATATGAATATTTTCATAAAAATGAAGGCCCAAAACCGTCATCTCTTAAAATGATTATTGTCAGCTAGCCAATGATACATATAGATACTACTTACTAAAAGAGAGGAAATCTGGGCTGGGAATTGGTTTCTGCTCCAAAAGGCAGTTTGGAATAGTAATAATGGTGTTTAAAATACAGCTGATGGAGAACAACTTTAATAGGCATCAGACAGATGGTGGTTTTTCACTTTTTTATCACTATGAATGTGCCTTTGTGATCTTTGCTGTTTTGTTTTATCTCTATCTTAGGACATGATTCTACTACTATTGAAATCAATGGGAGTTTTGCCATTCACTTAAATGGGAGCAGAACCTGAAAACGTAGTGCTTTACAAGCATGGGATCACATTGCAACAGGACGCTAGTTATAAAGGTTTCAGAGTAGCAGCTGTGTTAGTCTGCGTTCGCAAAAAGAAAAGGAGTACTTGTGGCACCTTAGAGACTAACAAATTCACTTTGAAAGCGAAGTGAACTGTAGCTCACGAAAGCTTATGCGCAAATAAATTTGTTAGTCTCTAAGGTGCCACAAGTACTCCTTTTCTTTTTAGTTATAAAGGAAATCCCAATTTTTGTCTGCTGTGGATTCAGTATTTCTTTGAGCATTATGCTAGCATTATAGCCTTCTGTATGATGTGCCTGATTTTAGTTTTTAGATTTAAATGTTTGTATAAGTAGAAGACCTTCATTTCAGAAAATATTTTGACAATATATGAGACCCACAATAACATGTGCTTTACAAGTTCACTATCCCAAAGAGAGTTACAGGTTGACATCTAACTTTGAAATAACAGAGGGTCAGATAATTAGAGCCCTGCAAATCCAGGGATATCCACGGACCATTTTTGCGGATTACAGCTCAGATGCGCATACAAATTTTGTATTCATGCAGGGCGCTGCAGCACACACTCACCTAAACATAGCAGCTGTCACCCAGCCCTCGGGCTCCAGCTCAGCTCTCTGAATCACGCAGCCGGGGGCTGCAACATGTGGCAACAGCCCACTGGGCATTCTGGGAGTTGTAGTCCGCAGCTTGCGCGGACAGAGGAGGTAAACTACAATTCCCAGAAGGGAATGAGCCAAGTGCCATTTTGAAAGAGGTGTGGTTGTACTTTAAACTAGCGGGTGGCAAGACGCTGTGAAGAGAGTAGTCGTCGGCACGGTCTGTCCCAGCTGGGTCTGCGCGCCTTAGAGCCGCCGCAGCTGTGTAGGGGTGTCTGAGCCCCCCACTGGGCTGGCAGCGCTGCATATGAGGGCCCAGGATTGTAGCCTCCCTGCCCGCAGTGGGGGAGGAGGCACGGCACGGCACGGCAGGGGCAGGGGCAGGGGCAGAGGCAGGGGCAGAGGCGGAGGCAGTGGGACAGGAGGTCTTTGGTGAGAAGTGGGGGGTGGTTGGGGGTCGTGGGCTTGGCACAGTCCGGTATCGCTGCTGCGCAGTGACCTGTGGAGCTGTTAGTAGAGCCCTGCAAATCCACGGATATTTGCGGATATCCAAAGCTGCGGATGCGGATATCCATGGACAATTTTTGCGGATCGCGGAGCGGATGCGGATACAAATTTTTGTATCTCCGCCGTGTTCTATAGATAATGTCGTCAATTTTAAGCAGAAATCTCCCCTAACAACAATGGGGATTTCTGTGTAAAAAACAGAGGTAAGGTGCAGCCTAGAAACAACTGCTTAACCATAATCTTGCTCAACATGGTAAACAGGAAATTAGAATAATTTTTAAAAAGGCAAAGTATTGGGGGACTGGTCAATAATCAGAGGCAGAAAAATATTTCCAAAGGAGCTTTCCATTATACTATGCACAACTTAGATGATACGACTGATGCTCAAGAAGATAATAAAAATCTTCTTTTTAACAGTTATTCAGTTGAAGGTTTAAGATTTTGATAGGTTTTGGCTGGATTCCAGCAAATCTAGTAAATATATTTTCCTTTTAGATTCAAGGAAAGCTTATTTATTTTTAACATATATTTTTAGAGATCTTTTTATTCTATTGTATATGATTAATACTTCCCTCATTACTATTCAGCCTACAAGAGCTATTTCATCTCCATGCAGGAAAAAAGAAATACCTGCTTCCAACACTTGTTTGTGTAGTAATTCTCAGTACCTACTATGGTAAAGCTCAAAGGCCAAATTAAGATGGGTGTGAGTGGATCACTCACGCCAATGCAGTTGCAACCATTTACAACAGGTCTGACTTTCTCCCCAAAAAGTGTTTTATATGTTAAAAAATAAGTTAACTATAGACGGGTATTATTTAAAAGTTTAACAGAATTAAGTAAATATAATGAAGTAGATCACTTGATACAAAATAGATTATAACTTGCTCCAACTGATTGATATCATTTTCACTTCATCTTCACTGCACTTTTTATCAACTTGTTAATGCAAAATATATCTGAATATATACACTTGTCCTGTAGAACAAGAAAAGACTCACCCAGTATTTGTCAGTAATTTATACAATAAGGTCGTGGTACACCAATCAATGCAATAAAAATCATATTTACAGTAATTAAAGGTTGAATCTGAAATTTTACAAAACTTTGGTTAATTATGACCTCTTGAACACAGACCACAACAAACAACCTACCCAGTCATAACATTTTTGCTATAAAAGAGGATGGAAGATTTAATGACTCTTGGCAGAGTTCCACATTCTGGTTTAAATAAGAGTAAAAGCAGAGAGCAGCTTCATTTTTAATTTCAAGAAACATAATACATTTTTAACACTTAAACAGCATAACAGGAGACTAACACGCACAAATACACATTTTTAAAAAGCTTGTGAAAAGTCCATGTATTTAACATTGTGAATGTTTTTGCATCAGAGATACATATCCCTCTGTGGGACAACTTCATTCTTTCAATTGTCAAAAATGAACATAAAAGGAAAAAAAATACTTCACAGCCAATTTTAACACTGTTGTTCGTGGAAATCAATTATGATTTAGCGGGGACTGCAGCAGGTATATTAGATACAGCTATGTCAAAATAACAGAAAGTCCAGACATGGAGGCCAAAATTTCTAAAAGTAGATGCCTAGGTTTAGGCTTCCGACATCCATATTTGATTACCTAAACTACAGGCCTGTTTTTCAAAAGTTACACTAATAATAATGGGGGATTTCAACTAACTCTGTATTGACTGGATATGTGCACCCCCAGGATGGGATGCAGAGATAGTTTCTAGACACCATAAACGACTGCTTCATGAGCAGCTAGTCCTGGAACCCACAAGGGGAGAAGCAATTCTTAATTTAGTCCTAAATGGAGCATGGGATCTGCTCCAAGAGGTGAATATAGCTGAACTGCTTGCTAATAGCCACCATAATATAATTAAATTTAACATCCTTGTGAGAGGAGAAAAAAAACAAAGAATCTCACCACAGTAGCATTTAGCTTCAGAAAGGGGAACGACACAAAAATGAGGAAGCTAGTTAAATGTAAATTAAAAGATAGTCACAAAAGTGAAATGCCTGCAAACTGCATGGAAATTTAAGAACACCATAATAGAGGCTCAAATTAAATGTAGGTTTCAGAGTAGCAGCCATGTTAGTCTGTATTCAAAAAAAGAAAAGGAATACTAGTGGCACCTGAGAGACTAACCAATTTATTTGAGCATAAGCTTTCGTGAGCTACAGCTCACTTCATCGAATGCAGCTCAAATAAATTGGTTAGTCTCTAAGGTGCCACTAGTACTCCTTTTCTTTTTGTGAAATTAAATGTAAATACCCCAAATTAAAAAACATAAGAGGACCAAAAAAGTGGCACCATGGCTAAATAACAAAGTGGAAGAAGTGGCTAGCGGCAAAAAGTCATCCTTTAAAAACTGGAAGTTAAATCCTACTGAAGAAAATAGAAAGTAGCATAAACTCTGGCAAGTCACGTGTAAAAGTATAATTAGTCAGATCAAAAAAGAATTTGAAGAGCAACTAGCCAAAGACTCAAAAATTAACAGCAAAAAAAACCAAACCATTTCAGGTACATCAGAAGCAGGACTCCTGCCAATCAGTGGGACCACTGTACAATCGAGGTGATAAAGTAGCACTCAAGGAAGATAAGACCATTCTGAAGGAACTAAATGAATTCTTTGCATCGGTCTTCACTGCAGAGGATGTGAGGAAGGTTCCCGCACCTGAGTCATTCTTTTTAGATGACAAATCTGAGGAAGTGTCTCAGAACAACATGTCAATAGAGGTGGTTTTGGAACAAATTGATGAATTCAACAGTAATAAGTCACCAGAACCAGATCGTATTCACCTCAGAGTTCTGAAGGAACTCAAATACAAAATGGCAGAACGGAAATGTAACCTATCATTTAAATCAGTTTGTGTACCATATGACTGGAGGATAGTTAATGTGACACCAATTTTTTAAAAAGTCTCCAGCTGCAATCCTGGTAATTGCAGGCCAGTAAGCCTAACTTCAGTATCGGGAAAATTGGTTGAAACTATAGCAAAGAACAGAACTATTAGACACATAGATGAACATGATTTGTTGAGGAAGAGTCAACACTGCTTTTGTAAAGGAAAATCATGCCTCACCAATCTATTGGAATTCTTTGAGGAGGTCAACAGGTATGTGGACAGGGGTGATCCAGTGGATATAGTGTGCTTCAATTTTCAAAAATCTTTGAGTAGATCCCTCCCATAGACTCTTCAGTAAAATAAGCAGTCAACGGGATGATCACTTGATGACTGCCTGTTCTGTTCATTCCCTCTGAAGCACCTGGCACTGGTCACTATCAGAAGACAGGCTACTAGGCTAGATGGACCATTGGTCTGACCCAGTATGGCTGTTCTTATAAGCACAACTTTGCATCAGTGCAGCCCATCTGAATTAGGAATTTGCACCTGTGTAATTAAATGGACAAGCAATGACAATTTTTTAATGTGGACAAGGACAAACTTTATTAACAAACAGGAAGACAACTATACAAGAACATTCTCTAATTTGCTATGGCCTTGCCTACACTAAAGGGAAAAGTCGATCTAAGCTACGCAATTTGAGTTACGTGAATAGCATAACTCAAATCGACATAGCTTAGATCTACTTACTGCGGGGTCCACACTACTCCCTTTACTCTTCTCGCTCAGGTGGAGTACAGGAGTCGATGAGAGAGCGATTGGCGGGCCAATGCATTGATCGCCGCAGCATCAATCCTCTGGTAAGTGTAGACAAGCCCTATATCTACAGAAAAACCACTAGGGTAGCTCTGTTACTCATTAGGATGATAAGAATTACCATATTGAATCAGATCAGTGATTTATCTAGTCTCTGACAGTGGCCAATGTAGCTTCTTCAGATGAAAGTGCAAGAAAACCTGTAGTAGGCAGAATGACCTGCCCCCAGGGGAAAATTTCTGTGAACCACGCAAGTTGGAGGTTGGCTTATGCCCTGAACAATGATGGTTTATATCTCTGCTAGACCTTTTTTTTTTTTTTTAATATTTACTATTAGACCTCTGGATATTCTTGTTATCCATATAAAAGTCTGAACATTTTAAATTCTGCTAACCTCTTTGCCTCAATGATATCTCGTAGCAATGGGTTCCATACTCTAATTATGCATTGCGTATAAAAGTATTCCCCTTTATTATTTCAATTTTATTGACTGTCCCTTTGAAATGTATTATGAGAAAGTGTGAATAGAAGTTCCCACCCTTCCTTTAATATACTATTAATCTTTTTGTGTACTTTTATCATGCCCCCTTACTAAACTCTTCACTAAAATGAACAGTGCAGATCTTTTCAATCTTTTTTTATATGAGAGTTTTTCCATGCCCCTAATCATTCTCATCCAAATTAAGCTGAGCTGCTAAGATCTCACACACTGTCCTTAACACAGGGATAGATTTACTACGTTGCAAGGAAACCACAAGGTACTGAATTCAGAAAGTCCAAAATATTTGTTTTTCCATAATTAAGCTACTACACAGAATGTATTTGATGCTGTGAAGATAGTGAAATAAAGAAATTCCTTTCCAATTTATTTCTACCAAAGATTTCCTACAAAGATTCAGACTGACTAGAAGACATGCAAACACTTCTAAAAACATATCACCAAAGTCCAAACAGGTTGTCCTGCCAAAGCACATTGATTAAAATGGATATGATACTAACCATGCACAAATTCATTTTCAAGTGTTTATTATAAAGGGCCAGATTTTTAAACTGTCCTCCAGTTTTATCGCCAAAATGATTTGCATTTAAATTTTACCTGTACTTTCATGTAACGGGCACTGCAAAAACAGAAGCCTAGTTAAGGGGGTGATAGAAAATTTTGTCCCAAATATCCACAGTTTCTTTGCAAGTATTTAGGCCTACATTTTCAAATTTAGGTACATAAAATTAGGCACCTAAATCCACATTTAATTATCTAAATAACTGAAATGTTTTCCAAAGTTTCCCCTACAATTTTTGTATGTGTGGGAGACATATAAGAGGAGAAACCAGACATCATAATGTAGTTAACAATACCACACTAACAGAAGATGGTACATATAATCCATTGTAATGGGTTTTTCCCCTCTCTAATCTGGTATTTTACCGAGGCCAGAAGGTGCATCTGTGCAGGAATCTCAATTGGCATTATTCACTTTAGCAAGGAATTAGCTGACCAGCTACTGACACCAACTGGTGGTGGGACTGTGGTATTAAACCTTCAGTGGAGTGAAAACAAGAGTTTGAACTGTTAAATGTACTTAATGTCTGACTCCAATCTGGAGATGACTAAAGTGAGAAAAAAGAAAAGGAGTACTTGTGGCACCTTAGAGACTAACCAATTTATTTGAGCATAAGCTTTCGTGAGCTACAGCTCACTTCATCGGATGCATACCGTGGAAACTGCAGCAGACTTTATATATACACAGAGAATATGAAACAATACCTCCTAGAAAGTGTATTTCGTTATGTAGCCTTGATAATAGAGAGATTCTCAGGCAACTCAAAGAGGATTGCTCTGTATAGAACACTGGATGTCTTAGGAATCACTGCTTATATAATCTGAAGGCATTGGAGAGCACCATAACCATAGTATACTGATTTTCCTAGAAAGAGGTAACGAGAGAAATTACATCTGAAAGGGCTAGCAGCATTTCCTGTTCAGATTATACCTCATAGGCTATGGAGTTCTCTCCTTTCTATACACTATCTTTTGTGTGCAGAGTTGATAAATGTAAGTTTTCTAATCCTAGAAGGAGCATGTCAGCATTGGACCTGAGATGGGAAAATAATCGTTATGGGAATACTCTGTCCACGTAGATTTTCCTGGTTGAGGAGGTAACTTGTTTCTCCTTCTGTACTAAGGGATTTGGTTCAGTCTGAAAGAAGGTTTATGCACCTCTCTCTCTGGAAATCTCATCTCACATCCATTAGCCATAGGCCAAGAGAGCTTCAGGGTGGGAGACCACAGCAATGAACACTGTTTTTTTTTATTTTTTGCATTCTTCCTCTGGGCTTCCTGCTTCTCCTTTAGCTTATCTTGCATCCTGATCTACGCAAGGAGTGGCTGCTAAAATTGGTCTGTTAATCATATCCATGCTGATGAAGGATTGCATCTATGTTTCTCATTCTGACAGATGTCTGGGTCGAAGCAGGAGGCAAAAAGGTGTCTAAGTGGGACTGGTACCCTTCTCTTGGATCTTGCATAGAGGCCTTCTCTTGTGATGACAGAGAGGAAGACTGAAGTGAAATCTACTTGATTCTTGACACTGAATCCTCTTCAGAGTAGTCTGAATAAGCGGATCAGTCCCAAAATTGTGGAAATGAATGGGAAGTCAGATTTTGGGTATTGACTGGACATTCTGCTTTCAGCCACTTCTGAGAGAAAAAATTAAGGAACTTGCAACTGCTGTCTCTAAGATCAAGAGTAGGAAACTGAGCCCCAAAGGCAGGAAGGCAAGGCCAGCAAGAAAAAAAGGAGTCTGCAGACATTAATTAGCTTGGCTGTCTACTATGATGAATAATGGAGAGAGCAACCCAAACACTATGGAGCAGTGTCTTGGCACAGAACTCGAACCAGTGAATCAGAAGCCACACACCTTCCAGTGTGGCCTCCGGATCCATGCTGATCTTTGAAATAATTTAAACTCCAACCATAAAATGCCTGAAATATGTATTCCTGGGTCGTGTTGAAGAGGTCAGGTACACACTCCAAGTTACCTTGAAGAACATTTATACATCAAAGTTCTGTCTTGATACAATCAGAAAGATATTGTTGATACAGTGAGAGCAAACCCATCCTTTCCCCAGGAGCCATGTGCCTCTGATAGGCTCCCAACCTTTACTGGCCCAGATAGGTGAAGCATGAACATGGTAGAACATCATACTGCTGATAATCCACTGGACCAGCTGTGAATTGATATTTTGATCTATTAATGTAGGGCAGAAAAGAGAAACTACAATTAATCTAAATATTCTTTTTCATCTAACCTGTAGGATTTCAAAAGTGAAAGTTATTTTATTTTCACTGATCATATGCACAGATAACCACACTACTGTTTCCACCTGAAATTACTGCACTGGCTCCCAATGAAACTGGTATCCCCCTAAAATTATCTTATGTTACTTAACAAACAATAGTAAAATCGCACCAGAAAAATCTGTATTCTCACTGGGCTATAGCTATGGTAATACAGTGGGCACACTTAAAAAAAATGTCTAGTGGTTTGAGAGATATTACTACTACTAGAGAAAGGATGGCACAGCGGTTAGCATACTAGCCTGGGCTGTCAGAGACCCAGCTTCAGTTTCTGCTCTATCACTGACACCTTTGTCATCTTGGACAAGTAATTTAGTCTCTCTGTCCTCAGTTCCCTATTTTTAAAAAATGAGATGATAGCAATTCCCTATTACAGAGCTGTGTTATGAGGTATCACTGGAGTTCCTACACCATGGCACCCTCTAGCTCTTGGCCAGGAACAATCTCTCACCTAGTCATCTCATCTGCAGTCTCACCAGTCCAGTTATAACAGGCTGAGCCCTCCAGATGAACCCTGGATAGTCTGACCCTTCCAGGGGTGTCAGAAAACACAACAAAACAAACAGATTGCCCCCTGGGTATGCTAAAGCTCACATCCTTCAAAGAGGCTTTGAATCAACTGTGGCCCCAGCTGTAAGGCCCCAGAACCCAAGCCTGTGGAGCTACCAGGCTCTAGAACCCAAGCCTGTGGAGCTACCAGGAAGCTCACACCTCCAGTTTGCCACCCAGTGGCAGCTGTGACTAGTTTGCACTCCACTTCCCATGACCCACTGTGGACACAGACCACGCAAAGTTCCACCTCAAGGGTTTGACAGACAGCAGCATCATGGCTCCAGCTTGGCTCCCTGCCCTGTATAAGCCTCAGGGGCATTCCAGGTAGTGTCCAGGCAACAGTGCAGATCTCTGTAGCTGCCATGACTTTTCATGCTCCTTGCTCCTGAATTCCTGGCTTTGATCTTGGCTTGATTTGGACTTCGCCTCCTGACTCGGACCCTAAAACCTCACTCAGACTCTGACCATTGATATCGACCTGGTCTGGAACCCGATTACAAACTCCTCAGCTACTCCAGCCTCAGGTTTGTCCTTGCTCTGACCCTTGGTCCTCACTGCCCTTGTTGGGATCTTGACACCAGCCAGGGTCACTAGTTAACAAGGACAATCCTGTCTCAAGAGAGAAAGTGTCAGGCCCTCCTTCCTCCAGGGTAGGGGCTACCAGTCAGTGGTTGACTGAAAGGTTCTGGCCCTGGCCTTAGGTCAGCTCTTGTTCTGGGAGCTGCAGACTGGGGATCTGCTCTCCTCCCTGATCTGCCACCAATTGAGCGGAGTTTTCCTCTTTTAAGCTCCTCCTTCGAAGTCTGACATCTCTCACTGGTGAAATGGGGGGAGGGAGATGTGACCCTTGATGAGGAGGTTGGAAACTGGGTTGGGTAAATACATTATGATGCCAACATCATAACACTGTACAAAAACAAAAGGAGACTAGAGTGATTGCAACAGCTATAGAGGAATTTCTCTCCTTAGTGTTACTGGCAAGGCATTCACATGAGTCATTCTTAAAAGCCTACAAGTTCTTGCTGAATGTATATATCCAGCAAATCAGTTCAGCTTCCCTGTCAGTACATCAGCTATCAAGGTAGTCTTCACACTACGGGAACTTCAAGAAAAGTGTCAAGAACAAGGAAAACCTCTCTACGTGGCCATCATAGATGTCACAAAGGTTTTTGACTTGGTCTGCAGAAAGGGCATTTTCCAGGTGCTAGAGAATTGGTTGTCCTCCACTCTTCCTCAGTCTGATTTGATCCTTCTGTGACAGTATGAAGGCAACAGTCCAGTGGGATGATGATCAGTCTGACAGCGGTATCAATCAGGAATGTATTTTGACACCAATCCTCTTTGGTATATTCTTTTCTCTGCTACTTCATCTTGCTTTCTCATCTAACACCAAAGGTATATGCCTCCATGCAAGATCAAGGGAAAACGTTTCAACACTGCATATCTAAGAGCAAAAAGCAGCATCAAAATCTGCTGATGAGAACTTCTTTTCACTGACAACACAGTACTTGTTGCACACAGTGAAAACGAAATCCAGCAACTTTGCAATAGCTTTGTGCTGGCTTGTGATAAATCTGGATTAATCATTGGTCTAAAGAAGACAATGATTACAGCACCAGGTGTGTTTGTCTGCACCAGAAGTTTCAACAGCTAATATCTTGCTAGAAGTAGTGCACAAGTTCCACTATCTGGGATCAATTATATCAGATAACTTAGCTGTAGATGACAAGCTTAATTCTCACATCACAAAGACAGCGACCGCATTTGGCCAACTGTCCGAACATGTATGAGATAACAGGAACCTATCACTGAACATCAAGATATGGGTCTACCAGACTTGCATTCTGAGCACATTACTGTATGTTGGCAACACCTAGACACCTAGACCTCCTACAGCAGGCATGAGAGGAGGCTAGACACCATCCACACCCACTATCTTTGCTGATTTCTAAATATCAAATGGGAAAGCCAAAATTCCTGACTCTTCAAGTATTTGAGAAAGCAAAAATGCCAAGTCTAATCACTATTCTCAAAACAGACATCTCTGTTGGCTTGGCTATCTGCACTGGATGGATGAACGATGCATTCCAAAGGATCTCTTGTATAAAGAACTTGCAGATGCTTCAAGGCCAGTAGGCTGACTTAGGCTCAGGTTTAATAATATTTGAAAGAGGGACGTCCAAACTTATAACATCAACTCTGCAGTCTGGGAGACACTGCTAGCAATAGGCTAAACTGGTGTGCTATGGTGGCCATAGAGTCCAAGAGTCTGAAAAGAGGTGGTTGAGAGAGAGAAAAGAGTAAGAGGAAAGCACAGCAGGCCTCAAGCGCTAGCAATGCACTGGCTTCATCCTCTGGACCTGTGCCCTGTGTCTGCTCTATTTGTTGCAAGGATTGCTGCTTGAGAATTGGACTTTTTAGCCGCTGACAATACTATGGTAACTGAACTGCTTTGTTGCTTACACCATAGCTTTTCGAGATGGACAGATGCTTATTGCTGTTACTAACTTCATTAAAGATTATGAGATACTCAGACATTGTGGTGACTGATGCCATAAAAGTATCTAAAATAGTTCTGGTATTCACTGATTAAGTAAATACAACTCACAGCAAGAGAATCTATCAAATAGAAGAAACTTTAAGCTCCTGGAGGCTGGAGTTTTGTTTCTTGAATTGTATTAAAAATGTCATTATACCTCTACTAATTATAATGCCAACACATATTTGTCACCATTATTTAGTACAAAAAATGAAAAACATTCTAAAAATGAAAGCAAAATAAGTAATATTTCAGCTACATGTGCTTAACTTTCTCTGTCTGCAGGTTTGATGTCCTTTTCCTGTTCTGGAAAGACTTCTGATCTCTTCTCCCTAATTCTGTAGTATAATATGAACTGCTTTTTGCAATATTACATTGCGTTTATTATCTAATAAAATATTTACAAGATCCTTCATATCTTGTAACCAACAGGCCTATAGTATTTTTAAGGAAGCTGGAAATCTCAGGTTTCATTAAAATGCCTTTATTTAATAATATCAACAACATAATGGGTAAAACAGGTTTCAGTCTCAGTGGGAACCCCTTAATTCTATCTGTCTCTATATCTTTCTTTAGTGTACCTCCTGTTACATACCTGCTGGGTCCACAATTAATACCACAGGACCATTTTCAAATCAATAAGAATTTTATAGTATTTACTACACAGCGGATAGGAAATCCCAAGAGGATGAATTGCGTTGAGCTATTACCTCTACTAAAGTGGCACCCAAGGTTCTTACCTGCTATTGCACCACACGTTGCATTTTAATGGTTAACTAATGGTGTTGCATTGCTAGAAGGGAGCAGAAAATTTTACCACTATCAATAATCATCTGAAGTATCCTATAATTCATCTATCATCTGCCTTTTATAAAATTGTCAAAATCCATACATTAAGTATGAAAGCTGCCACCTCTTGCAGGAATTAATTTTTTTTAAAGTTTAAGAATAACTAATTCCAATTTCTAAAGAGTGGAATTAAACACATCTAATTATCAACATTTTAACTTCATAGAACAGGGTACTATTGATCCTTTTCATTCCACAGTAATTTAAAACAATATAATGAATTTCTCAGCTTATACCAGTTAGTTTAATAAATTATACTGCCATTTTCTGATTCTAGAATCATAAACTTATAACAATGATCAAACAACAGTTTATATACTCTAAAGACACATACTCTAAATTTATTAAATATAGTATTTAAGCACTTTCTGAGCCTTCATAGGCATAGTTTTAAAAAAAGAAAGATATTCTATATTATTCACTGCAACACTTACGCTTTTTATATAATTTTAATCAATGGATTTAAATAATTCAATTTAATATTTATCTAAAACTGGCAGCCAGTAGTCCACCCAGAGGGACCTAATTCTTCATAAAAAGCTTATTTTAGGAGACACTAGTAGTTTTGGCATTACCAGCACCTCTCACATAAACCATGCTGGAAACCATAGCTTAGCCTGCCAAATGCCTTTTGTACATATGGTGTTTAACAGTGCTGTGTGTGTCTGTAAGCTAGTAATAACAGATTTAAGCTAAAATTTGGAGCCTTATGCATACATGTAACACAAAATTTTAAAATATATTATGTAATATATATATACACATGAATCGAGTTAAAATTCTTCTTTAAACTAACACCCTAAATATAACATTTGTAAAAATAATTTGCCTTTCAATTTGCAGTACATTCCTTGCACCCATTGACGTTAACGGCACAGCTTCCATTAATTTGAATAGTTCAGGATAAGGCCATTAGAGCCCTAAATAAGACTTAAATTTAAAGAAATTTAGTCAGGTGAAATGGGGTCAAAACTTTTAAGTTATAAAACCTAAGATCAGATAAATAAATATTCCCCTGTAAAATTTTGCAACCCAAACTTTGCAATATGTGCTTGTGCATGTGAACCTGGAAGTGAAATTGACAAGACATCTTGAATTAAAAAAGCAGTGTGATTTTAATCTAAAAGTGTTTCATTCCAAACCATTTGAAAGAATAAAAGTCAAATATATAGGAAGGTTGTGGAGTCTTCAGCACCGGAGATTTTTAAGAGCAGATTAGACAAACACCTGTGAGGGATGGTTCAGATAATACTTAGCCTTGACATGAGTGCAGGGGACTAGACTAGATGACCTCTCAAGGTCCATTCCAGTCCTACGAGTCTATGTACTTCCATGCTGCAACAAAGATTTCAGCAAAATCATGCTCACCTTGGGCCTGATGCAAATGTCACTGAAGACAATGAGAAAATTTTCATTGAATTCTGTGGACTTTGAATGAGGTCTCTTATTTAGATGAATACTCCCATTGACTTCATTGAACAATCCCACTGAAGTCAATGGGACTATTCACATTCGTAAATGAAGTTGTATTTGAAACAAATCTCTTTCACAAATTTAAGATACAATTTATTTTTTCTACAGATGCAGAGTAATATTATAAATATCTGTACACTGTCAGTTCAGTAACAATATACAGTAACACTGAGGGAGCTTACCACTTTCAAAACAGGCATCAAATATAAGATGTCCTTTTTTAGGCTGTCCATAGTAACCAGCTGGGAGAACGGCATATTTGCTTACATTCCCTGCTATGATATCATCACTTCCTAGGTCACTACCTGTTACAATAAAAAAAGAAAATAAATATAGGAGTATTAAACAGAAAACAAAACTATTAAAAAAGACTGAGGGGTTTTTTCCCCCAGTGCTTTTGTATTTTTATTAACTGTGCATGTGCACCCATATACATGCATTTTCTTTTTAAAACATATTCCACCAAAATACTTGTTATCCTGATTATGTCATTTATTAAAGTTTCAAATATTAATAGGCCTCACCAAAGAGTACATGTAAATTCCTCCTTTTATAAAATGGCCCAAAGAAATCAACTCTCCTTAAGAAACCAGAATTTCAAACAATACTGTATACTCTAGCCCAGTGGTTTCCAAACTTGTTCCGCTGCTTGTGCAGGAAAAGCCCCTGCCGGGCTGGTTTGTTTACCTGCTGCGTCCGCAGATTCGGCCGATCGCAGCTCCCAGCGGCCGCAGTTCGCTGCTCCAGGCCAATGGGAGCTGCTGGAAATGGCGGCCAGTACATCCCTCAGCCCGCGCCGCTTCCAGCAGCTCCCATTGGCCTGGAGCAGCGAACCGCAGCCACTGGGAGCTGCGATCTGCCGAACCTGCGGACGCGGCAGGTAAACAAACCAGCCCGGCAGGGGCTTTTCCTGCACAAGCGGTGGAACAAGTTTGGGAACCACTGATCTAACCAATGCCATTGCAGAGTGTTACTGTGAGTGCTGTGGTACACCAGTCCCCTCTAATGTTTGGTAGTATATTAGGTATACTGCACACTTGGGTGCAAGCACTGTAGACATTTCAAGCACTAGGCTCTTGAGGTTCTGGCTTTTGGTAGGTTCACAAAAACTCTCTCACACTTTAAATAAGCCAGAGGATTTATTTACTAGAGTTATTACATACAGTGCAAATCCCCAAGAAACAATTTCTTTAAGTTACAACACAAAACGAGGTAAACACAACGAACAGCAGCCTCTAAGGGCAGTCCAGTACAAGGGTATGAAGGTGGGGCTCCTTTGGCTTAGTGTCATAGATACTCACTCCAGGCCACCCCTCTCTTAGAAGCAACCATACAGTGGCTTGCAGATGTCTTGGCCTGAGTTAAATCTTTTGTCCAGAACCTGTGTCTGGTTCAGGCCTATCCCTATGCTGACCCTACCCTCCACAGCTGTTTGCAGAACATTCGTAAATATCCAAGCTATAATGCAGTGTCCAATTTCCTTATAGTCCCCTCTAACAACACTGTCCTTTCCAATGTTGTGATTATGGAGACCTTCACTGGCTGGAGG
This sequence comes from Lepidochelys kempii, assembly GCF_965140285.1. NCBI lineage: Eukaryota > Metazoa > Chordata > Testudines > Cheloniidae > Lepidochelys > Lepidochelys kempii. The sequence goes on along the minus strand of NC_136387.1, from coordinate 99,058,857 downwards.
TTTCACTGGTAACACAATGTCCAGTAAAATGCGTGCAGGTTCATTACAATATGTGTGATATAGTGGGCTAATTTTTACTCTCAATTACAGTGTTGCCAACTCTTATGATTTTATTGCAAGTCTCATGATAGTCAACTTTTTCTTAAAGCCCCAGATCTGGGATTCATGTGATTAGGTGAGAATTTCATGACCCATGATTTTTAAGGCAATCTCATAATTTTATTTTAGGCCTGACTCATGATTTTTGAATTCTCAAAGTTGGCACTATTGCAGTTACCTCAGTACAACCCGACCGATTCCAAAGGGGATGCTACAAATTTTATTGAGAGCTGATTTTGGCCCAGTATGCTCTTTGCAGAAAAATACATGAATGCAACATTAATATCCAAAATGAACATATTTTAGATAATTAGTTTTTTTCCCAAGTGAGCATAACTAAATCACATTGGTGTTAAATTTACATATGTAATCCCACACACATTAAATTAGTACATTCACATTTACAACCAGTATGAGTTTAAAAGTATGTAAGATATATCTGAAACCTGCCTATTGGAGGTAGAGACCCAGGGTACTAGCTCTGGGATCCAGGAAGAGGAGAATGCTGAGGTCCAGACAGCTAAGGGTCATACAGTCCTGGATTGCTGATAAACTGAAGGTCGTGGATAATAGGGTCCATAGGTGTAATCTGCAAGTCATTGGAAGGCCAGAGGGAACTGAAGCCCCATGCAAGACACCCCTCCTTATTTCGAGAGTTCTCTGGGCCCTTCCTGAGAAACTTTACTTTGGAAACTGAAAGGGCAGATTAAGCTCCCATACTCAGCCTTCCTAATGGTGACAGACTGAAACACATAATAGTAAAATTGATGCAATACCAGGACAGAAAATCAATCCTGTGCAAAGCCTGTAAGAGCTGCAAAGGCTCCTTTGATATCTCTTCTTACCCTGATGTCTGCTTGGAAACACAGAACTAGTGGCAGTGTTTGCTCCAATTAGAAATATACTTTACAGTAAAAATATTAAATCTGCCTCCTGATACCTTGCCAGACTGAAAGTATAGGATGGCTTCAAGCCTCAGACATATAATGATCCAGATAGACCAGCTTGATTGCCAGTGGATTTTGAAATGTTGGAGAATGCATACCAAGTTTGACACCTTCTGATGCACATACAACTGAATATTCTTCAAATATGCTTCTGTTTGGGTATCAGTATATTATGGGCACCTTATTCAAACAACTGTTTCTCAATGGCTCTTCTTTATTAACCATGGTTAACATGAGCTGTTATGTGTATCAGTGTGATGAGGAAAAACTACTGCTTGTGACAATAACTGGGAAAGGCACCAGAGAATAATTTACTATTATTGGTTGTTTTCTAAGTTTCTGTACTGAGTTTCTGCTTATACCTAAATATTCCTCAATGTAGCATATCTGCACAAGTTATGGCATTCTACCCTTACACAAGTGTATCTGCTTGACTTTGGAAGTAAAACCATTGACAACCTATCAAGGGCCAAAAGCTTCTCTCTTTCCTTGCTCCCCTCTCCTTGGACCCCAAAATGGCAGTAGAGCAACTGTAGCTTTATTTCCTTGTAATCAGTTTGTCACCTTTTGTATCAGGAAATTTCCTCCTTTAGCAAGAAGGTGCTTTTTGATTTTGTTTGTGGGTATGGGACTGATGTTACATATCCTTTCTTACATTGTTCCAGTTGCCTTGATGGACATTCCGAACTCTTATTATTGTGTATTGGGGGAGTCACTTGCCAGAGCTCTTAAGGCAGTCCAGCTCCCTAAGTACATTTGATTTTGGTTTTTGCATTGAACTACATATACTTCATCTGTAGTTAAGTTTTTGACATACCAGCTATATTAAAGGTCTGGTTAAGAAATGTATTGATAATATTGTGAAATCCTCTTTGTTCCCATATACACAGGAGTTTTTGTCCCCTAAAGCTTGTTTATATAGATATTGTCAATATATAATAGTACTGTTCTCTTCTATTCTGTACCCAATAGAAGGAGAATTTACTCATCTCTTGCTGTTCCCTCCCACACACTTTTTTCCTTTTCTTTCTTTTTCTGTATCCATTCTGCCCTAAGTTTCTTCTTGCATTACCGTGTTTCTAAACTCTTAAGACTATGCAATTTTGAATGTTCATTTAAGACAAAACCTGGTTCATCAGCTTCCCCTCTTCTCTACTTTATTCTGATTTTTATTTATTTCCCCATCTACTCTCTCTTTTGTTTCTTTTTTCTTCCTTAAATATTGCATTATTGTTCAAAAAAGAAAAAACTTTTGGTATTTTGTATAAAGTGTTATATTATATCACAGTAATAAAATGAATTTTAAGCAGCATATAAAATTATACAAAATACTATAAGTAGACTTAACAACGGCTGCTGTGAGAACTGTAACTTGATTTTCTGACTTTTGTGCATATTAATGCTTAGCCATAACATATTATTACCAAAGGTTTTTGCATTTGATTTCTTTGGTTTTGTCTTTAAAAAACAAAAAGGGAAAACTGAATATTAAAATAAACACATGAATACGAAGGATGCAAGATTGTTTTATACTATTTCATAAAAAATCAGAGTGGGGAGGGATTCTCTTTATACTATATTTCTATAACAGGTTTTTTCTGTTAAGAACTTTTTTGATGAAATTCAATACTTGTGCACCCAGTTAAATTACTCTCTGAAACATGCTGAAGCATGTAAGATGTTTGTTCCCAGACACAGTGGCAGGAGAACACAGTGGTATTTTTAATTTAAGAATTTAGGGCAAAAGAAAACAAGGCAATGTTTATCTTATTTTCTAATGAAATAAATAAATGGTATCTATACTTTATAATTATTTCTTCACTCTTCTGACATTGGTGCCTCTTTTTTTAGTACTGTTTAGATAACAAATCTTTAACAGAAAAACTACTTTTTTATCAGAGAAAACTAAAATAAATACGTATATCTTTAAATGCAGAAGGCACATGATGAAATAATGTGATAATATCTTATATCACCCTGATAAATAGGCCTGTTGAGGCTTCTAGAAATAGACTTTTGGTGTGCACTGATTTTTTGACATTTAAATGGGTTATGGGGATGATAAATGTGACATAAAGCACAATTTGTTTTATTTTTGTATTGAAAACTATTTCACACAAATGTTACAAGCAATTCATATTGGCCCGGAATGATGAAAACAGCTTATTAATTAAAATTGACCTTTACATACAAAAATGCATTCCACCTCTTGAGCCAAAACACCTTAGCTGAGGTTACAAATTACAGCAATGTATTAGTGACACCACAGTTAAAGAGTCTGTCAGGCTTTCCATTACAAGCCCATATTTTCAGGGTTTATAAATCCTATATAATATATAGAGAGAGATCCATGCTAACACTTGGCATATAAGTTCCTAGCTAGGGAAGAAATTTTATTTTCTTTGAGGGATATTAGGGGAGCAGAGGGGAAAAAACAGAACTTAAATCTATTTTTCCATTACCATCACTCAAAAAACAAAGATTAATGTTTATAAATGAAATGTTTCATACTATTATTTCTTAACAGAATCTATTTGTATTTACAGTTTTTAAAGGGTATTTTTTTAGAATTAATTCCTGCCCATAAACATTCTGAGGCATTCAAAACCTTTTTGTGTGTATATAAAATTATTATATGTACATGGTTTACTTATTATACTCTATAGTACGCAGTAGCACTGTTGATATTATTTTCCTCAAAATCGATAATCCACAGTTAAAAATAAAAGGGTAAACTTTGTTCCATCTCTATATGAGAATAAGAGGAAGTAAGGGAATAAGCATTATGAGGTTGATTAGATCCTGCTTCTTGGGTACAAGTGCAGAAGTGAGAACTAATATTGCCAGCTGTGAGCAGATGGGCAGGGAGACTGGGGAGCAGATGGAGCTATGGATCCCCCCCGCCCCCAATGTGTTGGCCAACATACACAGGAATCTGCAACTTGTAAAGACCTGATCAAGCATGCTCGCCTCCTCCACTGGAAAAGGGAAGCTATGGCGGAATTGTGCCTCAAAAACTACATTCTCCTCCTGAAGCTGTGAAACTATGTGCTGTCCCATACACAGGACTTTGATAACATTTTAAAATGCTTTTCTGGTTTGATCCATAACCACAGAACTTTGAAAACTCAAGGTGCATTAGCCATTGGTACACTTTGACATACACTACCTTGAATTATTCTCCTAGTGCATAAAACTGCATTTTAGTTTATGTACTAAAACACCATTATACTTAAATCTAGCATGCCTAAACTATATTCCTGTTTATCTCCTTATATCCCTGGATTGTTATGAAGGAGCCAGACCAGTGACCTAAAAGCTTGTACTCTGCACTACTATGTGGCAAACACACATAGGTTTCTGGTCCTGGTCTCATGCACCATTGATCAGCAGATAGGTTGGAGTGGTGTCACAGTGTTGCTGCAAAAGGTCACTTTCAGGGTATGCTTAGCATTCCTGTTATCAAGATGAAATGCAGTGACTGTTGTTTTGTGGGGGTTTGGCATGAGCATCCATTTCCAGAAATATTCCTCCATGGTGTTGAGGTCCCAGTTCAAAGTGAATGTTCACGGTGGCTGCTTGAGTTCCCACGGCAAGGTCATCTGCACACACAAATTTCCACAACTTCGCTGGCAACATATTGCTCATGTAGACACTGAAGAGCATTGATGTGAGTACTGAGCCTTGTAGCAGTCCGCTGTTGAGGATCTGAGATGAACTGACTTTGTCACCCAAGTAGACATGTAGCCACCTATTGCTCAACATTGTTCATAGCCGGCGTAGTGTTTTCAGGCAGGGGACGATCCTTGCAAGCTTCAGCATCAGGCCTTTAATCCAGACCATATCGTAGGCTGATGACAGGTCTACAAAGGCTGCGCCAGTCTTTGATTTCCTCTGGAATTTGGCCTCGATGTGCATTACAAGGGCCAAAACTTGGTCGCAGCAGCTGCACCTAGACCGGAATCCAGCTTGTTCTTCAGGGATCACTGACTCAACAAGAGGACTGATCCTCTGGAGCACGATACGTTCCAGGAGTTTCTAGGTCATGCACAGGAGTAATATTGGCTTCTCGCTTCCCAGGTCATCAGTCAGCTTGCCCGGTCTGAGTTTGGCAATGACTGTTGTCTCCTGCCAGGCTTTTGGGATGCATCTGGATTCCATGGTTTTGGTGAAGAGTTTTGCCAGCCATTGGAATCGCCAGGGGCCTAGATGATGAAGAAATTCTGGTATGGGCCAGAAATAGCCACACTGGACTTGTTCCACTGAGTGCATCCGATGAAGTGAGCTGTCGCTCACAAAAGCTTATGCTCAAATAAATTTGTTAGTCTCTAAGGTGCCACAAGTACTCCTTTTCTTTTTACTGGACTTGTTGATATCCAACTGAACACTGCAATGTGGTGCATCATTGGAACCCTCAAGTTGATTCCAACACCTTGGCTTTCAGTGCTGTCACACATTGCTCCTCCATCCATTCACCACAATGCCTCAACCCTTCAGGAATTCCAGTGGATCATGGAAAACAAACATCTTCCCATCCACCAGGTCCTTAACAATGTCCCTCACCGTTGCTTGAAGTCGCATTAGGCCTTTTGGACCCATGCGTTTAACTTTTGCCAATGCAATTTCAGCTCTGATGAAGCTTGAAAAGCCGAATGGAGTTCACAAGAAGTCACAAATGCACGGCTTGTGAAAGACACAGCTCAGAAGATCCCTGGCTTTGATCTCTCGTGAAGCTCATGGGCAACCCTATACTGCTTCCACATAAATCATGACAGATTTAGATACTTGCTGCACAATTGGAAAATTAGACTCTCCAGTGGGTGACTGTGGTCACCCAGATTAAACCCAATTATCTCGTTTAACCATCTGAATGTAAAATTATAGTTGTTCCTCTACATCTACATCAGCCATACGAAGAAGAAGGTCAGCAGATGGAGGAAGAAAGTTGAAAACTGACTCACGGCCTGTTTGCCTCTCTCCAAGTTGTGAAAATAAAACCATGGCCTGTTTATTAAGGAAGATGAAGGCTGAAATCACAGCATCTGTTAGAGAGACAAAGTGGATGAGGAAGTATCTTTTATTGGACTAGCTTTGTTGGTGAGGGAGACAAGCTTTCAGACTTACATAGAGCTCTTCTTCATGTAATAGATATTACTTCACCCACCTTCTCTCTAATATCCTGGGACCAAAACAGCTACACCACCACTGCATACAGAATTTGCTAGAGTTAAAAGTACCAAATTCATATGGCAATATAACAACTTACTCTATTTTCTAAAAATTGAAGTTTCCAGAGAAAGTTGCCTCTTCAACAAATACAGCTAATCTCTGAATAGTGTAAACAATAACCCATTTCCAGCTGTGACAAATTTCAGACGTCATGGAGTTAGCAGCTAGGGGCTATGTTCACGCTACATTAGGTAGATAAGCATCACTGTAAGTTTAAGCATATATAAAAAAGAAGGTGATGAATTTGCCAAAAGAAGCTGCACCACTTTTAGCAGCCAGAATTCTGGACACAAAAGCAGGATAGGCAACAGGAAAGGTGGAGATGTGAAGAGGAAGTAACAATAAATCACATTGCTGAACCTCGGAGGGATCCCCTTCCAAATATTACAGCTACCAGAGGCAGTCTCCTTAGCTCATCATCCTATCCCATCCTAATTTTAGAACACAAATGAGGGGAATTTTTTTACTACTGATCGTAGCTTTGTCTCACCAGCAAAACAGAGCTGTTGCTGCTAAACATCTGTTGTGTTTCTACACTGTGCTGAGCAGAAAATATAGTCCCTCAATTTGACAGGTTACACTGTAGCTCTGTTTGTTCTGCAAGGTCAAATATGTATCTCTACAGTGACCTTCACAGATTTCATGGTAATAAGCAAGTTCACTGCAGTTTCAGTGGAGAGTATGTCTCATTACACTAGTCTTGCTTGTGTCTGTTCAGGTTGGTCTTAACAAAGCTGAATACTCTGTTTTGGGTGAAACTGCTGCACAAACATACTGAGTTCAGATTACTGAGTCAAACCCAATTCTCCCCCAAAATCCATAAAATGCACGGTAGTAGTTCATATATCATTTTAATTAATGGCTTCCCTAATAGGTAAAGTTTGGAATAACACTCAGCAACAGACAAAATGTAATAGATTTTGAGACCCAACCATGACAGCAAACCCACTTCTGATTTTGCATTATAGTCATTCAGCCAAGTCCACTGCAGGTTTCAGTAGCTCCTATAAATAACATTTCTCCTCCTGAAGACTGATTTGCTCAGCTCTTGGATTTATGATGTTTAAGACATGCAGAACTATCTGTCTATAATGATGGCTTTCTTCTCTGGCTATAAAAAAGCTAGTGAGCCCTTCTGGATTTTTCTGGGCACTTCTAGCAGTATCCTGCGCTGTGTGTGCAGAAACACAGGTGATTCCAACAAATGTATACCTCTTACCCAGTTCTGCTCTCCCTTTCTTTGGATTCTTAAAATAAAAGGTTTCAGAGTAACAGCCGTGTTAGTCTGTATTCGCAAAAAGAAAAGGAGTACTTGTGGCACCTTAGAGACTAACCAGTTTATTAGAGCATAAGCTTTCGTGAGCTACAGCTCACTTCCTCAGATGCATATCGTGGAAACTGCAGCAGGCTTTATATATACACAGAGAATATGAAACAATACCTATTCCCACCCCACTGTCCTGCTGGAAATAGCTTATCTAAAGTGATCATCAGGTGGGCCATTTCCAGCACAAAACCTGGATTTGTGCTGGAAATGGCCCACCTGATGATCACTTTAGATAAGCTATTACCAGCAGGACAGTGGGGTGGGAATAGGTATTGTTTCATATTCTCTGTGTATATATAAAGCCTGCTGCAGTTTCCACGATATGCATCTGAGGAAGTGAGCTGTAGCTCACGAAAGCTTATGCTCTAATAAATTGGTTAGTCTCTAAGGTGCCACAAGTACTCCTTTTCTTTTTTTAAAATAAAAGATGTACTGTAAAAACACGTGGTTTAGAGAAACACTGGCAGACAGGAGGGATTACTACTGGTGATACCAGTTCAGTATGGCACAAGGACATTGTAATAATTCTGCAGCCTAGCCAGATGAAGCCAGGAACTAGAATTCCAGTTTTACTGGCTTCACAAAATGTTGGGAGAAGGAAAAAGAAAGAAAAATAACTCTCTCCCTGGAAGACTGTTTATGGTGTAACTGGGTTTTTGCACATAGAAACTTAAAGATACAATGTGATAGGAAGCAATGTTGTTTAGAAATATAGTGAATTTGTAGCCTCTGTGATCTGAAGAAAATGGAAGAAATGCTGTTAAAGCTGCAATTCCCAGGACGTGAAAAAGTTAGGGTAAGCAAGTGCCAGTACACTCACATGCCCATATTTACATGCCATGCCCATATTCCCAGCATTTCCTATTTCTAAAATCAGGCAGAGCAAGAATTTATCAGACCAATCTGAGATGTGCAATCTTCACAATATATTGTTTCCTCAACTAGTCTGCTTCTGCAGTTTACCCAAAAGGCTGACTTTCAAGAGTCTATCTCAAAATTTTAAAAAGTTACCTATATATAAGTAAGCATGCAGTACAACAGCAGGATCAACAAATATACTTTTGTGTGATAAGAACAATCTAATGAGAGTCTGCAAGAAGCAGGATGCAAGATCATTTTATATTTATAAAATGTAAACAGGATGGAAACTGCTGTTATAAAGCCAACTGCCAGCACCATCTGAAATGTAAGGGTGACAATGCTGTCAGAGCAGTGTGATGCAGATTTCTAAAATCCTGTCAGCTGTAGTTAGGGTGCAGACTCAATTTAGAATGAACTAGATCAAAAACGTGTCCCATCTGAGTTGTGCCACTCACATATTGGGAGGCAGTGTGACCGAGCAGACAGAGCACTAGACCAGGACTCAGTAGACCAGGGTTCTGTTGCAAGCTCTGCCATTGGCCTCCTGGATGACTTTGGGTAAGTCATTTCACCTCTCTGTGCCTCAGTTTCTTCACTTGTAAACTAGAGATAAATATATGTAATAGCTTCATAAAGCACTTTCATATCTACTAATGAAAAGCATTATATAAGAACTAGGTGTTCCTTAATAAATAATAATAATAATTTATTATTAAACCTGCAATGAGACTTTTGAAAAAGCAAAGGCAAAATAGGGGTGTTCTAAGGTATTGGTACGTTTAAATCCAGAGAGTATTCTGGCTCTGTAAAAAATCACTATATTAGGTGATCTTCCCATAACTGCAAAAAGCTACCTACAGAAACTTAGAAAAATCCTGTTTTGATTGAGAGAAAGCAATGGCCTCTGGCTAAATCATGTGGCTGATGATAGACTTCATTCTTATACTCCATAAAAATGAAGTTATCACTAGTCTCAACTCAAATTCTTTAAAACCACCTTCAGAATCTACGGTCCTTGAATATACAAACAATTTGTAACAGAATTTCCATTTGAGACCAGACTGAAGACGATTTAGGCAAAGTAACATATGCTAATTTACTTCTATCCCAAGAGGGAAATTCAGGAAAAAGGTGTAGATAACCCTTTATGCCATACTATAGCTGCAGTAAGATGGTCCTCTGTCAGACTGAATATCTGGTGTATTGCAACCCAAGTGAAATCTCAGACTACATCCCCTCATTTGAAGGATAAGAGTAAATGAGTAACTACGCAATGAATGAATCTCACCAAAAGAGAGACCATTAACACTTAACCAGTAATGGAAGGGGATTCTTGCCAAGACTGCACACATCTCCTCAAAGGATTTATCTACACATCTAAACTTTCAGACAGCTAATCTGATCATTTAAGTTACATTCATATTTCTAGGAATATCTGGCTACACAAAAATTTATTCTTGCTTTCAGAAGCAGATGCAGGGGAAAACAATCCAAATAAGACAAGACAATCCAACTGCAACCTACTGCATGAAATAACAGAGGGAACACTATCAAGAGCCACATTCTATCTGACAATATGAATAAAGTGTTTTCAGAACAGAAACACACTGATGGAAATATACAAACTAAGAATATCATGAATATCCTAACAGACTCTCAAAGCACATGGCGTAGATTCAAAGAACCTGATGAAAAAAAGTGGGTTACAAACAATGCTAGTTAAATCAAGAGCTAGTTTCCAGTGAATGCTCTTACAGCATATCCTTTCTACAAAAAGAAAAGGAGTACTTGTGGCACCTTAGAGACCAGCAAATTTATTAGAGCATAAGCTTTTGTGAGCTACAGCTCACTTCATCTGATGCATACAGTGGAAAATACAATGGGGAGACTTATATACACAGAGAACATGAAACAATGGGTGTTACCATACACACTGTAAGGAGAGTGATCAGGTAAGGTGAGCTATTACCGGGCGGGGTGGGGGAGAGGAAGAACCTTTTGTAGTGATAATCAAGGTGGGCCATTTTCAGCAGTTGACAAGAATGTCTGAGGAACAGTGGGAGGGTGGGGGAAATAAACATGGGGAAATAGTTTTATCTTGTGTAATGACACATCCACTCCCAGTCTTTATTGAAGCCTAAGTTAATTGTATCCAGTTTGCAAATTAATTCCAATTCAGCAGTCTCTCGTTAGAGTCTGTTTTTGAAGTTTTTTTGTTGAAGAATTACCATTTTTAGGTCTGTAATCAAGTGACCAAAGAGATTGAAGTGTTCTCCGACTGGTTTTTGAATGTTATAATTCTTGACGTCTGATTTGTGTCCATTTATTCTTTTACGTAGAGACTGTCCAGTCTGGCCAATGTACATGGCAGAGGGGCATTGCTGGCACATGATGGCATACATCACATTGGTAGATGTGCAGGTGAACGAGCCTCTGATAGTGTGGCTGATATGATTAGGCCCTATGATGGTGTCCCCTGAATAGATATGGATCTTCATAATCAGGACCCACGGAAAAGAAGCCCACCATGATTTCAACAATTTCCATCCCACCATCAACCTCAGCCTGGACCAGTCCACACAAGAGATCCACTTCCTGGACACTACGGTGCTAATAAACAATGGTCACATAAACACAACGCTATACCGGAAACCTACTGACCGCTATTCTACCTACAGGCCTCCAGCTTTCATCCAGACCACACCACACGATCCATTGTCTACAGCCAAGCTCTACGATACAACCACATTTGCTCCAACCCCTCAGACAGAGACAAACACCTACAAGATCTCTATCAAGCGTTCTTACAACTACAATATCCATCTGCTGAAGTGAAGAAACAGATTGACAGAGCCAGAAGAGTACCCAGAAGTTACCTACTACAGGACAGGCCCAACAAAGAAAATACCAGAACGCCATGAGCCATCACCTTCAGCCCCCAACTAAAACCTCTCCAACGCATCATCAAGGATCTACAACCTATCCTGAAGGACGAAGGACGACCCATCACTCTCACAGATCTTGGGAGACAGGCCAGTCCTTGCTTACAGACAGCCCCCCAACCTGAAGCAAATACTCAACAGCAACCACACATCACACAACAAAACCACTAACCTAGGAACCTATCCTTGCAACAAAGCCCGTTGCCAACTGTGTCCACATATCTATTCAGGGGACACCATCATAGAGCCTAATCACATCAGCCACACTATCAGAGGCTCGTTCACCTGCACATCCACCAGTGTGATGTGTGCCAGCAATGCCCCTCTGCCATGTACATTGGCCAAACTGGACAGTCTCTACGTAAAAGAATAAATGGACACAAATCAGACGTCAAGAACTATAACATTCAAAAACCAGTCGGGGAACACTTCAATCTCTTTGGTCACTCGATTACAGACCTAAAAGTGGCAATTCTTCAACAAAAAAACTTCAAAAACAGACTCCAACAAGAGACTGCTGAATTGGAATTAATTTGCAAACTGGATACAATTAACTTAGGCTTCAATAAAGACTGGGAGTGGATGTGTCATTACACAAGGTAAAACTATTTCCCCATGTTTATTTCCCCCGCATCCCCCACTGTTCCTCAGACGTTCTTGTCAACTGCTGAAAATGGCCCACCTTGATTATCACTACCAAAGGTTCCCCTCCCCCCCGCTCTCCTGCTGTTAATAGCTCACCTTACCTGATCACTCTCCTTACAGTGTGTATGGTAACACCCATTGTTTCATGTTCTCTGTGTATATAAATCTCCCCACTGTATTTTCCACTGCATGCATCTGATGAAGTGAGCTGTAGCTCACGAAAGCTTATGCTCTAATAAATTTGTTAGTCTCTAAGGTGCCACAAGTACTCCTTTTCTTTTTGCGGATACAGACTAACGCAGCTGCTACTCTGAAACATATCCTTTCTGTGACCCTTTTTACTTTTAGGACAGAGGCACTGAGCATCTGCAGCTCCCATAAACTTCTATGGGAGTTGTAGGCATTTGATACTTCTCAGCATTTATTTTCTGCACAGACTAAACAGAACCAAAGAGAAGTCATAACAGCAGGCACTTTCCTGACCTCCCTTCTCCCCCACCCCGCCCGTGATAGTAAAAATTATCATTCTAAAATCTAGTATAGAAAACAACCATGTAAGAAGGAGTAATTGGCTCAGGGAATTGGTCATGGGATACAGTGGGGGTTTGTTTATTTGTTCGGTGGGAACAAGGTAGAGAGTTCTTTCTTCCAAATTAGTGGTTCATTTTCAAAGTTATAAAAATTCATTAGTATCTGATAACTATAAAGGTTGGACTACATGAAGTAAATAGGTGTTCTTATTTCAGTTTCTAAGAAACAAGTTCCCACTTCACAAAAAATATATATCTTTTTAAATCACACCAGATAACAATTGGCCCCCTTGTTCATAATCTTTCTAGGGAAGCCAAAGGATTAAATGGTATGGCTGTAATGGTTAGATACTGGTGGTAAGAAGTTATTCTCAAACTTTCTGAAAGTGAGGGGAATTTTCCAATTTTTTCTTCAAAAATTTTAGCAAAGATTATAATGGCAGTTCTGATTTCTGCAAAGGCTTTTAGACTACTTAGGAAGAATATAACAAAATGCCTACTGGAATGACTTCAAAAAAGTTTGTTGTATGATGTGCAGGCAAAGAGGAAAATATTATCCTTTGCTCCTTTATAATTTTTCTATAAAGATTACCATTTCTACAAAGGTTATGAGAAAGCAGATCCTTTTATTTTTCTAATAAAATTCCTTGGGTAATGCATTGTTAAATTCTTCTTTTGGGGTGAGCCACAAATGCAGCTGACCAATTCCCACTTTTTAGATATAAATTCCAACCTCCCTAATCTGATTTATTCAAATGGAAGGTATACATTTTTTTTTTCTCCTGAAAAAGGGAAGGAAGCAAGGTGTGCTTTGATGAAGTTCAGTCAGAAGGAGGAAAAGGACAAAAAATATCCCTTGCTCCTTTTGCTGGATTCTACAGTTTCGAACATCTTCACTGGAATGTTGATCACTGGAGGAAAAAAATGGTTTAAAATTATCATTAAGATCGTGCAAAATATGTTAACTTAAAACTTGTTTATCTGAAAACTTTGTAACTTTTAGCCATCAAAGATACCATGTGATGTAGCAGTTACTGTAGTAGCAATGCTTTTTTTTAAATGAAAAACAGATTAAACAACTGTATAAAATGTGTAAATTATAAGTTCATCCATTACGAATGACCTGATGATGCTATAACGTTCATGCTCTCATTTTTAAAAATGATTTCGGTTTAGGAATATATTCACTCAAGTGGAAAAATACATTCCAGGAGTACACACCATAGTACATGTCATGTTTAGTTTCATTGTAATAGTTGCATCAGTTCTCATTTGCAGAGAATACATATACAAATGCTATATTCTGCCTGCATTAAAACTCTAAGAGATACTAATCAGCAAACAATGTTTCTGTATATTTGCCATTTTGTAAAGTTGACTTTTGACATGTTTTTCATAGCAGGTGAATATCTACATAAATGCTAACTAACAGCTACTTCTTTCAACCTTGAGAGATACCATAGCTATCAACCAAACAAAAGGTACGCTGAATTTAAAAGTTCTAGTTCTTTGATAGGTAATTAATAAAGTGTTTACTTTAAATGCAGAATACTGCATGTTTTATATAGTATATATGAAATTGACAGAGTTACTGCAGATTTACACTAAGAAACATAAGGCAGATCTGGCCCATTGACTAGCAATGGTTCTGCTGAAAAAGTAAAATGTGATTGGCCATGTAGGGATTTGTGATTATTCAGTACATCTCCATACGTGGGAGGACATTTTCCCAAAAAGTACCTACATTTTATTACAACTTCTTTAACTGAAATACAATGCAAAGAGCAAATCATCATAAGAACACTGCACTTCTCCAGTGGCTAAAGTCATTTTGGCTTTGCCGTTACAATCAGGGCTTTGGAGTGGAGCCTGGAGCTGGAGTGCGGAGCAGCTCCAGAGCAGTGGAGCTGCAGGTTTTTGCCTGGAGCTGGAGTGGAGCCAGAGCACAGCTCCAGAGCCCTGATTACAATACACCTAGGACATGCAGATATTCCGATTTAATTGCACACTTTGTTTATACTATTGTTTAAGTGATATGCATATCACTGCACTATCATGTGTTGAATGACACAAGAAGCCTAACCACAAGCAAGCATGTTATGTCATTCAAATGGTTTTGATCCTTTAAGAATTATGTAATTCAACAGGTTACCTGAATATGCAAGATTACTACTACAGTTTTTATAGTTCAGTAGATATAAAAACTTTTGACCAAATAACGTTATGACTAATTGAGTCATTTTATAAAAATGTTAAATGAGATTTCCTTCATTGCATCAAGATAACTGCAAATAAAGCGTTTAGTATATTTAAATGACAACTAGTGAGCTTATTCAGTTCAAACTGAACAGAAGGACAAACAACAATAAATCTGTGACTAGGGTTTTTGATTTCAAAAGGGCTGACTTTCAAAAATTAAGGAAATTAGTTAGGGAAGTGGATTGGACTGAAGAATTTATGGATCTAAAGGCAGAGGAGGCCTGGGATTACTTTAAGTCAAAGCTGCAGAAGCTATCGGAAGCCTGCATCCCAAGAAAGGGGAAAAAATTCATAGGCAGGAGTTGTAGACCAAGCTGGATAAGCAAGCATCTCAGAGAGGTGATTAAGAAAAAGCAGAAAGCATACAGGGAGTGGAAGATGGGAGGGATCAGCAAGGAAGGCTACCTTATTGAGGTCAGAACATGTAGGGATAAAGTGAGACAGGCTAAAAGTCAAGTAGAGTTGGACCTTGCAAAGGGAATTTAAACCAATAGTAAAAGTTTCGATAGCCATATAAATGAGAAGAAAACAAAGAAAGAAGAAGTGGGACCACTAAACACTGAGGATGGAGTGGAGGTAAAGGATAATCTAGGCATGGCCCAATATCTAAACAAATACTTTGCCTCAGTCTTTAGTTCTGATCTTAGGGATAATGGTAGCATGACAAATGGGAATGAGGATATGGAGGTAGATATTACCATATCTGAGGTAGAAGCGAAACTCAAACAGCTTAATGGGACTAAATCGGGGGGCCCAGATAATCTTCATCCAAGAATATTAAAGGAATTGGCATATGAAATTGCAAGCCCATTAGCAAGAATTTTTAATGAATCTGTAAGCTCAGGGGTTGTACCGTATGATTGGAGAATTGCTAACATAGTTCCTATTTTTTAAGAAAGGAAAAAAAAGTGATCCGGGTAACTACAGGCCTGTTAGTTTGACATCTGTAGTATACAAGGTCTTGGAAAAAATTTTGAAGGAAAAAGTAGTTAAGGACATTGAGGTCAATGGTAAATGGGACAAAATACAACATGGTTTTACAAAAGGTAGATCATGCCAAACCAACCTGATCTCCTTCTTTGAGAAAGTGACAGATTTTTTAGACAAAGGAAACGCAGTGGATCTAATTTACCTAGATTTCAGTAAGGTGTTTGATACTGTGCCACATGGGGAATTATTAGTTAAATTGGAAAAGATGGGGATCAGTATGAAAATTGAAAGGTGGATAAGGAATTGGTTAACAGGGAGACTACAGCAAGTCATAATGAAAGGTGAACTGTCAGGCTGGAGGGAGGTTACCAGTGGAGTTCCTCAGGGATCGGTTTTGGGACCAATCTTTTTATTACTGACCTCGGCACAAAAAGTGGGAGTGTGCTAATAAAGTTTGCGGATGATACAAAGCTGGGAGGTATTGCCAATTTATAGAGAGACTGGGATATCATACAGGAAGATCTGGATGACCTTGTAAACTGGAGTAATAGTAATAGGATGAAATTTAATAGTGAGAAGTGTAAGGTCATGCATTTAGGCATTAATAACAAGAATTTTAGTTATAAGCTGGGGACGCATCAATTAGAAGTAACAGAGGAGGAGAAGGACCTTGAAGTATTGGTTGATCACAGGATGACTATGAGCCGCGATGTGATATGGCCGTGAAAAAAGCTAATGCGGTCTTGGGATGCATCAGGCGAGGTATTTCTAGTAGAGATAAGGAGGTGTTAGTACCGTTATACAAGGCACTGGTGAGACCTCACCTGGAATACTGTGTACAGTTCTGGTCTCCCATGTTTAAGAAGGATGAACTCAAACTGGAACAGGTACAGAGAAGGGCTACTAGGATGATCTGAGGAATGGAAAACCTGTGTTATGAAAGGAGACTCAAAGAGCTTGTCTTGTTTAGCCTAACCAAAAGAAGGTTGAGGGGAGATATGATTGCTCTCTATAAATATATCAGAGGGATAAATACCGGAGAGGGAGAGGAATTATTTAAGCTCTGTTCTTGTGTCCACATTAGTACTAATGGATATAAACTGGTCATCAGGAAGTTTAGACTTGAAATTAGACGAAGGTTTCTAACCATCAGAGGAGTGAAGTTTTGGAATAGCTTTCCAAGGGAAGCAGTGGGGGCAAAAGCCCTATCTGGCTTCAAGATTAAACTTGATAAGTTTATGGAGGAGATGGTATGATGGGATAACGTGATTTTGGCAATTAATTGATCTTTAAATATTCATGGTAAATAAGCCCAATGGCTTGTGATGGGATGTTAGATGGGGTGGGATCTGAGTTACTATAGAGAATTCTTTCCTGGGTATCTGGCTGGTGAATCTTGCCCATATGCTCAGAGTTCAGCTGATCGCCATATTTGGGGTCGGGAAGGAATTTTTCTCCAGGGCAGATTGGAAGAGGCCCTGGAGGTTTTTCGCCTTCTTCTGTAGCATGGGGCACGGGTCACTTGCTGGAGGATTCTCTGCTCCTTGAAGTCTTTACATCATGATTTGAGGACTTCAGTAGCTCAGACATAGGTAAGAGGTTTATCGCAGGAGTGGGTGGGTGAGATTCCGTGGCCTGCATTGTGCAGGAGGTCAGACTAGATGATCATAATGGTCCCTTCTGACCTTAATATCTATGAATCTATTGTGATGAATGTGGTCCCTAGATTCTTCTATTCACATTTCTGGGACTGACTTTCTGTGTGCCCTTCAATAACTCAGTAAAGCCCACATTTTCAGAAGTGGTCACTAATTTTGTGTGCCTCTATTTTAGGAGGCACTTGAGAAATGCCCAGCCATACTGTACCGGGAAATAAAACGTAAAACCAGAGAAGTTTCCATAGTTGGTAGTTATTCATTAAAAGTAACAAAAGCAAAAGAGTGTGTTATGTTTGACCCACCGTGATTGGGCTCCCTCCACTATCTCTCCCAGCTAGCAGGTCTGTCCTACTGAAGTAGGTTGGTGGGTTTCCCAGACTCACGTGTACATTTTATAGTATGGAAACTCTTATAAGGGTGGGCCATGAGAGGCAGGCGCTGGAGGGATGACAGGTTATCCCTAACACTGGAAACCCTGACAAAATTAGTACAGGCTCTGCCATGGGTCTGCAACTGTAGGAAGGAGGCCATTTTATTTAAGGCAGCATTTGTTGTTGCCTTCTTTGGCACTTTTAGAATGAGTGAGATGGTGCCTATGGCAGCTGCGGACGGGTCCCAGCATGTGTTAAATGTAACAGCCGTACAACTATCTGCAGGAGCAGCGTACCACTTAAGATACTGGAAAACAGACCACAATGGAAAGTGTGGTTTTGAAGGGGTATCCAGGTGGACGCTTGTGCTCTGTAAAGGCAATAAGAGCCTTGCTGAAAATCCAGGGCCTCCAGGCAGGACTGCTGCTCATACATGGTGATGGCAGCTGCCTGACAAGGTACCAATTCATCAGAATACTGAGAAAAACCTTGCGCTACTGTGGTCTTGACCTTAAAAATGTGGATACTCATTCTTTCAGGAGCAGGGCGGTGACGTCAATGACTCCAGGGGGGTTTGGCCTATAGCCGGTGAAGGCAATAAGGCGCTGGAAATGGAGGTGTTACAAGACTTACGTCTGCACCAAAGAAAAGATGGCAGGGAACAAAAAAAACGTAACTAACCAATGTGCTTGTTTGGTTTCAGGAGCTACACGGAAAATATGCAATATCTGGATTTGCAGGCACCCTAAAGGACACTGAATCCTCCAGAGGGCAGCCAGGACAGCAGCTGGATCTCAGGTGGGCATCAGGGATCAACCGGTTTGAATCCAGTGGTTCGGCAGAAGAGGCATGCACTGGGAGCAGCTCATGCCACTTCTGCACTTGTTGACAAACAATGCGTACCCACCTCACGTTCTGGTTATTCACCTCGGGGAGAATGAGCTCAAGGACTGTACAGGAGTTAACTTAAGAGTTAACTTAATATTAGCTTTATTAGATAATCATGGCCGGAGGTGAGGCTAGGATGGTCAGAAAGGTTCACAAAGTAGGTCTGGCAGAGAACTACAGATCCAGCCTGTGTTGTCAAGGCTAGAAAGAAAGTGAATAGAGAGGTCACCAAGATATTCCTGGACATAGGGGATTCAGTGATACAGCATAGGGACACCCATTACAATCAGCTGGAAGTTTTCAGACATGATGGCATATATTTGTCAGATGAGGGGGCTGACATATGGCTACCGGCTGTAAGGGAATGGATTGGATAGGAATTGTGTGATACCAGGCAATGTGGCTGGGTGGGACGAAGCAACGAAGCTAGTTCCTGGCACCTCCTGTAGACGGTTTCCAGTGTGGTTAAGAGAATAAAATGAACGGTTCCCAGACGTAAAAGACTTGGCATTTTAATCATGAGCCTTAGGCTCATGTGATAGGATGAGACTTTGTGGCCTCTGCAGGCCAAGGTCAGACTTTGTGACCCTCACAGGCTGAGGTCCCCATTCTGCTGCACCTGCTGTGCCCCTTGCAGGGGGTGGGGAAGAAGGGTGATAAGACACAGAGAGAACTGAGTCCTGGGGGATAGGCTGAGGAAAGCCTACCCCATGTTATGGGTTATATGGTAAGGAACCCTGTAACCCCCACACTGGAACCAATTAAATGCCTGGTATAGGAAAGTATGGGTGATGGACAGGTAGTGCCCATCCCTTGTGTTAAAAATTTAATAAAAGTTACGGCCTGCCACTTAATTTCACGCATGTATTTGTCCTTATTTTGCTATGGTGTCCATATCAAGGAGTGTTCATCAAAGAGAATGTGAAAAAAACAAAAAGGAGCTAGGATTACCTGAGCCTGCTTGAAAGGCCGAGGCTTACTTCCAACCTACTGGCCCTCATCTATCCTTGTCCCAATCCATACCAAATATTGGGTAAGATATTTGACAGCCTTGGCTGAGTCAAGTGGGGGAAAAAATAGAAAGACTGTGCTCATCGGCATCCTGAAAATACAACATTCCATGCCTCGCTACCAGCTCTCCTAATAGCTCCATATACACATTGAACAAGAAGGACAAGTGGAATGCTGCAGAGCACACCTAAGACAACCTTGGGACAGAAAAGCAAACCTCCTTAAACTACTTTCTGGGACCTTCTGAAGGGCAATCAGTGTACTCCTACTAGGGTTTTCAGCTAAGTCAACAACAAATCTATGGAACTAAAAGCAGCTAATAGATCATAGAGTATCAGCATGGACACCTGATTTTTATCCATTGTCTGTTTCCAAGAGGAAATCAGTAGATAGGATGAATAGTCTGGTGGAATGGGAATCAAGACACTTTGGTTTGATTTCTGGCTCAGTCACAGGCTTCCTATGTGTCTTGGGCAAATTACTTAAATCTACTCTGTGCCTCAATTCCTCATCTGGAAAATGAGAGTAATCACTACCTACCTCACATGGTATTGTGAGATTAAAGTCCATTAGTGACTATGTGGTGCTCTCTGTAATGAGTCATGTAACCAACTAAATAGATAGATCATTTGCCAGAGTAACCAGTGTTGGTTCTATACCACACACAAGACAGTACCCAACTTGACAATAATCAAGGAGATCTAAAACTTTTAAGTACTGTGCATGATTTTTTGCCATAGTCTTCTCTATGTGATATACAAATGGAAGATTAGATATTGCATAATAGTTAGTCAAACTAACAGTGTCAAGTGTTGGTTTCTTAAGCAACAGCTGCATGCATAGCAGCTTTCTTAAAAGCCACTGGCATCCTATGTCTTACCTAATAGCAGCACTGACAATC
This sequence comes from Lepidochelys kempii, assembly GCF_965140285.1. Classification (NCBI taxonomy): domain Eukaryota; kingdom Metazoa; phylum Chordata; order Testudines; family Cheloniidae; genus Lepidochelys; species Lepidochelys kempii. Next base: position 99,038,259 of record NC_136387.1, on the reverse strand, counting down.
TCCACCAGCAACTGACCCAATTTTTCCCCACTGGCTATGACTATGTAGTTTCCCTAACAGCCTGGAGTGGCAATTCCTCCACTTTATTACCTGAAAAAAGTAGGTCTGCATTAGGTATTTTCCCAGCATCCCTTGTGGTGACGACTGATGCAAAGAAATCATGCATAGTGTCTTTAATGTTCTTAGCCATCTTATATCCCAGGTAGTCTGGTGGACCCACTCATTCTCTTGTTGCTTTCCTGTTTCTGATGTACTCAAATGATTCTCTGAATGTCAGTGGCTACTTGCTCTTCAAATTCCCGTCTTGGATGTTACCTGCCCCTTTCTATAGCCACATGGTCAAGATTTCGATTTTCTATTTTGTTTCTTGAACCTTACCATTTAACCATACTGTGGTTTTTATATTTATATTTTCCTTGCCTTCCTACTTCATTTTTGTTTAGGGGCATGCATGCCTTCCAAGATTCAATTACTGTGTGCTTAACTAAACTTCATGCTGTGTCTGAAAATGTTAATTTTCTCACTTTTGAGTTTGGAGTCTTTTTGACTAGTTTCTTCGTTTAAAAAATATCATTTCTGAAGTTTAGCAAGGAGGTTGAAATTAATTACAGTATTAATTACTGGTTCAATTTTAGCTACTTCTTGAAGCATTCCTGTGAGTTACTTAAGACTAAGCTGAGAATAGCTTCTCTACTTCTGTTCTCTACAATTGCCTGTTCGACAAAGCAATAATTAGAAGGTGTAAAGAAATTGCTTCTCTATGCATTGTCCCCCTTTGATACTTGACCAGTTTACATGTATATAGCTGACATCACTCTTTATTATTTAAATAAAGTGCATATTGCTCCATATCATAAGACGGATTTTTTTTCATTTTTACCCACAAATATCTCAAAGGATTGCAGAACAGAAGAGCTAAACAACAAACAACTGTTTGAGATTTTTCTATGTTCCAAGAAAATAAAATCTTATCAAAGTGCTTTAGTATATATTATTAACACTTTTGCATTAACACTGCAATAACAGGTTGAAGTATAGAAAATACTTCTTACTAACAGGAAACAGATTCAGCAATATCTTAACTAAGCAAGTGGCCAAGTTGAAGTTATAGTATTTACAGGGGTCTGAGATGCAAGTGAAATGTTATTAGTATACAGAAAACAAATCAAACGAACATCAATGAAGAGGTGCACAGAGGAAAAGTACTGAGAGATCTACAGTTCAAGTGACTGTAAACCACTATTACTGACTGCAAGTAAAAATGGTAACGTTAGGAATCTCAAATATAGATTTAAAATTTAATTTCATAAGATGGTAATTTTATGTTATTGGTTATTGCAAATAAAAATATATGGACTATATAATTATAGTTAAACTATTTAATTTATAATAAATGTTAGACCACATTTAATAAGTAAGACCTCCTCCTTCAAATCCCTTCTCAAAATCTGCCACAATATCTAAAAGAAATTAGCCAATTTATGATGCCAGGGTGAAGGAGCAGATAGGGACAGTTGATACATATTTGATTTAGAATAATATTTTGTTAAAAATTAATGAAAAAATTAAAATACACATAGTTTGTGTATATAAAAATGTATTTGATGGTATCTCTCTCCTTTCACATTTAGATATCACTTGTTTTTGAATAGGGTCCAATCATGCAAATACATATGCATATGAGTAACTTTACTCATGTGAGTATTCCCATTGAACTTAATGGGACTACTCACATACTTCAAGTTATAAGCAGTGTTGTTATAGCCATGTTGGTCCCAGGATATTAGAGACAAGGTAGGTGAGATAATATCTTTTATTGGACCAGCTTCTGTTGGTGACAGAGACAAGCTTTCAAGCTTACATAGAGCTCTTCTTCAGATCTGGGGCCAGTACTACACTACAGAATTATGTCACAGAATTACAGAAGTGTAGAATTGGAAGGGAACTCAAGAGGTCTTCTAGTCCAGTTCCCTGCATAACAACCTAAGTTACATTAGCATACAACCAGCACAGTAATTAAATTGCTTTTGCATGTCCATATTACTCTCTTTGTGTCGGCGGCGCTTGCATTAATAGAGAAAGCAGTGCACTGTGGGTAGCTCTCCCACTGTGCAACTCGCCATCATCTAGCACAGGGTGTTTTGGAAAGGTTTTGCAGTGCCTCATGGGGGCAAACAAGCTGTGCAGGGATGACTAGGAATACAATTTCAATGTCCCATAATGCAGTGTTCTCCATCCCATAATTTCATCTGCATCCCATAATGTTTCGTGCCCATTTTAAAAAATTCCCACAAACCTACATGTTCCTCTTTGGTGTCTACCATCTGTATCAGAAGCATGAATCCTGCACAGCTGTGCACTACTGTGATCAGCGTTGCAAGCATCAGCACCTGATCCTGCCATATATGCAGAGCTGCCAGAGGAGCTGCAGAGAACATGACGATTCCTTGGAAGTGGGACTGCTGTGGGCCACAGAAAGAAACAATTCAAAGTTGTTGGCAGCATTTACGGAGCAGCTACAGATGGTGGCGTGCCAGCTCTGGGCACAAGAAACAAGCACTGACTTGACTGGTGGGATTGCATCATAAAGAGGGGTTCAGGAAAGATTTCCTTCAGGTCGTAGTCCCCATCAAGCATGGGCTGTAATTGTTTAATGATATCCCATCTGGGTTCTACTGTCGGGTGGTAGATAACAAATAAGGGTATGTGGTCAGAGGGGGTATTATTTCTGTACTGAAGCAAATTCTTGTGGGATATATGGGTAACCTGTTCATGATGGCCCTATGACTGGAGGGGTGTTCATGGGTCACTTCACCTTGAATAGTCTCTTGAAATATGTGTTAACTACTTATGCTAAACAATCTGTTCCACTTTGTATTTAGCTGTGACACTGAGTACGTTTCCCAGACCTGAAGAAGAGCTCTGTGTAAGCTCAAAAGCTTGTCTCTCTCACACTCAGAAATTGGTCTAATAAAATATTAGCCACCTTGTCATGCTTAAAGTTAGGCATTTTCATAAATGTTTGCAGGATCAGTGCCCTCAACTGTAAGAGGGGAATATGTATCTTTTTATGTGTTTCTACAGCAACAAGCACAATAAAGCTTGAATTCTGATGGAGGTCTCTAGACTCTACTGTGATATAAACAATAAAATTATATTTAAAAAAAAAACTGTGGTAAAAGAATGTTAAGGTTGCAAAGTCAAGTACTCCAAAGTTAGCAAATACCAGGATTAAGGAGGGGGGTGCAAACAGGGGAAGGGCAGGAGCTCTGAGAGGTGATGAAGGACAGAAAGAGGGACAAGAGCTGGAGGGAAGGAGGACAGAAGCAGAGGGAGACAGGAGACATAGTGTAGTGCAACACACCAGTATAGGACAGGAAATAAAGAATATTATATATACACAATTGAAACTGCAATAAAGTAGTCAAGAAAATACACACATTCAATGGAGAACGTTTATTGTTGGAAGCTGGACCAAAAGGTTCAGCTGTAATTTTTTTCTCTCCAGCCATGGGAGTACCTGACTTCCTTCCTTTTACTATGATTAAAAGGACAGTGGCCCAAATGTAACATCAGCAGGCCACAATATTAATAACCCCCAAATGACTAACAAATATGGAACAAATACATATTAGAAGTAGCAATACTGATTCAGATACAACTGTTCCAGACAAAAGACTCTTAAAAGATTAGGAGGATAACGTGCATACTTTGATCAAGCTAGTTACTCTCTCACAGGTCTTTGGAAAAAGCCATAAGCCTTCTGAGGAAAATACAGCTTCCTGAAAGAAAGAGGACAACCTGGGAAGAATGGAGTAACTAGTGCAGCTTTAATTCCATTTCTACAAATTCATTCACTGAATTTTTATTTTGTTTACCAGAAAAGTAGGATGATCATTCAGGTATTTCTGCATGCCACATGCCAATAGAAGATAGGTTAGTGGTTCAAAACCGCATCTGTATGTGGTTTAATTAAAGGGATTTGGTGGTCTGACCCACCTATCCCTAAATATTTTCTAGATATGTTAGTAAGGTTGTCTCTTTGCTACAGAATTGGAGAGATAACTTGAACCTCAGTGTGAAAGAACGTTCAACCAAGTTGGGCATCTTCTTCTATCCATTGTCCTTTAAAAAGGTATTAGACCTCAAAGTGAGCTTAGCAGAAAAGCAGGAAGTCAAACTGAGTAGCTCTGAAAGGAAACTAACTAGTCCTAATCACTTTCATTTTGCAGTAGACTCCATATGTGAAGATTAACTAAACTGCCTCTAAATTTGGTTGAGATTTGAGATTCCCCTGCTTGAGATTTGAGATTCCCCTGCTTGAGACTTGTAGGTCTCATGGCTGGCACCCAAATATGGAAGCATGCAATATTTGTGAATACTTTATAAAAATTGGCACTAAGAACTTGCAGAGGGAAACTGACTAGGACTCAGTACATGAAGCTCAGAGCCAGCTGCAAGCAGAAATTAGTCCTAGAGAAACTATAGCAGCTTGATGCAAAAGGAAAGTGAATAACCCTAGTCAAATACTTCTGCAAAGCTCTCCACAAAGGGTGTGGCCAAAAAAGGGATAAGCACTAACAGAAAAAGGAATGGGGGAGACACATATAAAAGGGAAATTAAAGAGAAAACAGCTGAAAGAGAAAGTAATGTTAATAGATAACAGAAATGAAAGAGAAAGAAAGATGAAAAAGGGAATGAAAAAGGGATGAAGAGAAGGATTTGCCACATCAGTGGAAAAAGAAAAGGAGTACTTGTGGCACCTTAGAGACTAACCAATTTATTTGAGCATAAGCTTTCGTGGGCTACAGCTCACTTCATCGGATGCATCCGATGAAGTGAGCTGTAGCCCACAAAAGCTTATGCTCAAATAAATTGGTTAGTCTCTAAGGTGCCACAAGTACTCCTTTTCTTTTTGCGAATACAGACTAACACGGCTGTTACTCTGAAACCTATCAGTGGAAAAGTATCACCACTTTTTCCCCACTCCTTCAGCTGCTAATTTACAATTGGGAGAAACAATCAGGGGTATTGATATGAGAGCAAAGAAAGGGAGAATTTCAAGTCAATTTTATGTTTTAGGCAATAAATATAGGAAAGTCAGAGGGTCACATATGTGATGTTGCAAATAAGCTTACAAATGTAAACAGTTGCATGTGATGTTAAAAAAATAGTTTTCTTCTGTTTTGTTGTATAAAGGAAAACTGCAGGTAATAACATACTTTCCACGTCCTTTAAGTGTGGCTCCGCTATGAAAGTAGACTAGAAAAAAGGTCATAATGTAGTTCAGTATTTGTTGTCTCTCAATAATTTCCACAACAAATGTGCTCAATTTGCACATTAAAAGATGCATTGTTGGTTTATTTTCTATCAGGCCTGCAAACTCCATTTAGGCTATGAGAGTCGAGCTGAATTTCTTCCTTCTCATGGATTATCACCAATACTATAATAAAGATGCTGCAAACCAAATTATGACTACAATTTCACCTTTTCAACCCCACTGTCTTCAAATTATGTTTTTGATAACACCATGGAACTTTACAACCTTCAGTTGGGATTGCACAGGTCTAACTGAATGAAATTTAGTCACAATTCTGTTGATGAAATACAACAAAGAATAGAATCTACCTTCCTCTCCCAGAGCTCTGTTTTGGTCTGCAGGATTCACAAAAGTTCAAAGCAATAAAATCTAAATTTTGTTGCTAAAATCAGTACATTAGTCTGAAAATACACAAGAAACAGATCTATTGAGATGCCATTTTTACAATCACTTTTCAGACTACAGACACACTTTAATCAAACATAAGAACATAGGAATTGCTACACAGAATCAGACCAGATGTCCACCTAGTCCACAATTTTATCTTTGACAGAGGCCAATACCAGAGGCTTCAAAGGAAGATGAATAAACCACAGTAGGCAGATGTGTGATAATCTGCCCCGCACAGTAGGTCTCAATCTGATCTTTAATAGGTAAAGATTGGTTTAAGACTTGACCAATGATGTTTAATATCTGTTAAGTTTTTTGTTATAATTAATTATAACTCTGGATATTCTTGATATTCATATCAATATCCAGTCCTCTTTTGAATCATGTTAAGTTCTTGGCCTCCACAACTTTATGTGGCAATGAGTTCCACAGTTTAATTACTTGTGTGAAAAAGTATTTCTTTTTATCTATTTTGAATTTCCCACATTTAATTTTATTGAACATCCATTTGTATTATGAGACAGGGAGAACAGAAGTTCTCCAACTACCTTGTTTACACCCTTAATTATTTTATATACTTTTATCAAATCTTAATTTGTCTCCTTGCTAAAATAAACAGTCCCAGTCTTTTCACTCTCTCTTCATATGAGAGCTTTTCCTTTGCCTTGTTCATTCTTGTCCCTCTTCTCTGAATCCTTGTTAGTTCTCCAATATCCATTTCTGAGATGGGATGACCAGACTGTACGCACTATTCCAGATGAAGCTGAACACTGATATACATAAATACATTGTAGTATTCTGTGTCTTATTCAGCCTCCCATTCCTTAGGCAATCTACACTTTGTTAGCTTTCTTTGACTGTAGCTGCACATTGATCAGAGGTCTCTATTGTGCTGTCTTTCTTGAGTAGGGACAGTTAATTTAGAACCCTGTAAGATGTAGGAGTAATTTAAACTTTGACTTTTCCTTAAAAATCACCTAGAAAAAAATCACATTTGTGTAATGTCATAAATATAAAGGGAAGGGTAAACCCCTTGGAAATCCCTCCTGGCCAGGGGAAAGCTCCTCTCACCTGTAAAGGGTTAAGAAGCTAAAGGTAACCTCGCTGGCACCTGACCAAAATGACCAATGAGGAGACAAGATACTTTCAAAAGCTGGGAGGAGGGAGAGAAACAAAGGGTCTGTGTGTCTGTCTATATGCTGGTTTTCTGCCGGGGATAGACCAGGAATGGAGTCTTAGAACTTTTAGTAAGTAATCTAGCTAGGTATGTGTTAGATTATGATTTCTTTAAATGGCTGAGAAAAGAATTGTGCTGAATAGAATAACTATTTCTGTCTGTGCATCTTTTTTGTAACTTAAGGTTTTGCCTAGAGGGGTTCTCTATGTTTTTGAATCTAATTACCCTGTAAGATATCTACCATCCTGATTTTACAGGGGGGGTTTCTTTATTTCTATTTACTTCTATTTTTTATTAAAAGTCTTCTTGTAAAAAAACTGAATGCTTTTTCATTGTTCTCAGATCCAAGGGTTTGGGTCTGTGGTCACCTATGCAAATTGGTGAGGCTTTTTATCCAACATTTCCCAGGAAAGGGGGGGTGCAAGTGTTGGGAGGATTGTTCATTGTTCTTAAGATCCAAGGGTCTGGGTCTGTAGTCACCTAGGCAAATTGGTGAGGCTTTTTACCAAACCTTGTCCAGGAAGTGGGGTGCAAGGTTTTGGGAAGTATTTGGGGGGAAGGACGCGTCCAAACAGCTCTTCCCCAGTAACCAGTATTAGTTTGGTGGTGGTAGCGGCCAGTCCAAGGACAACGGGTGGAATATTTTGTACCTTGGGGAAGTTTTGACCTAAGCTGGTAAAGATAAGCTTAGGAGGTTTTTCATGCAGGTCCCCACATCTGTACCCTAGAGTTCAGAGTGGGGGAGGAACCTTGACATGTAAGGAGGAAATAGCAATGACTTATTTGTGAAATTCTGAGAACTGCTATCAGTGGAAAGCCACATGAAGGTCTATACGTAAAAAAGGTAATACAAAGTAGATGAAAAGGAAAAGAGCGTTCTCTAGGAGTGGAACATATTGAATATTCAAAGCTATGAAACAGGACAGGGGTGAAATCCCTAGCTCTCCCCACCAATACATTACTAGAAGGAATTGAATGAAACACCTTAATAATCTTAAAGGCGAAGGAAAGAAATGAAGGACATTTTCAAAACCTGACGTATTTGGACTTAGGCACTTTTGAAAATTTTATCTTAAGTGACCGAGCACGTTAGGAACCTAACTCCTGTTGAAATCAAAGCAGTTAGGTGCCTAACATGCTTAGGTGCTTTTTAAAATCCCAAGAGGCTCTTTGGATGCCTAAATAGCTTTGAAAATCTGGCCTAGGTAGAGTAAATTACTATTGAAAATTGGACATTGGCAATACTGAAAATTGTACCCCTTGTTATCAATGTTTAACGGACTGAAAAATGTCTAAACAGGAGATGCAGTAATTTTAGTTTTCAGAGTAGCAGCCGTGTTAGTCTGTATTCGCAAAAAGAAAAGGTACTTGTGGCACCTTAGAGGCTAACAAATTTATTTGAGCAGTTCACTTCATTAGTATACAAGATTCTATTCCAGATTCTGCTGGTTGATATAACTTATTTGGACTTTCAAAAAAACATTGATAAAGTCCTCCAGAAGAGGCTGTTAAGGAAACTAAGCATTTCTGTGTTAGTTTTGTCAAGATTTAGAAAAAAGCTAAGAGAGAGAAAACTAAGAAGAGGAATAAATGGTCAATTTTCAACATGGTAAAGTTTAGCACTGGGATTCCTCAAGGTCCTGTAATAGAACTTTGGTAGTGCTTTTTACTTTGCTAATGATCTAAAAAAAGAGGTAGACAGTGATGTGGCAAAATCTGCAGATGACATGAAATTATTTCAGTTAGTTAAGATTAGAGAAGACTGAAGGACTTCAAGAGGACCTAACAAAGCTGGGAGACTAGGCAGGGTGATAGCAGATTAAATTCAATGTCCACAAATGTAAGGCAAGAATGAGTGTTTACCATGTTGTAAATTAACTTTAACTACTCAGGAAAAAGAGCTGAGTGTCACTGTGCACACCTAAGTGAAAACCTCTGCTCAACGTGCAACTGTGGTTAAGAAAGCAAACAAAGTCTTAGGATATGTAAAAAATGGGATAAGAAATAATATTGAATATAACATCATAATATAAATTGATGGGATGGGACACTCTCTTCTGAAATACTATGTTCAGTTATGGTCACATCTCAGAAAAAGGAAGAAATATAAAAGGGGTTCAGAAATCTGCAACAAAAATTATTAGAGACATGAAAAGATTTCTGTGTCAATAGTGAATGAAACTATTGAGACAATTTCACTTAGAGAGATTAATATGAGGGAACATGATATAGATATAAAAAATAACAATGGTATAAAAAAATAAACTGACTTATCTCATAATAAAAGAACAAGAGGATACCTAATGAAATTAAAAGGCAAAAATTTAAAACTAATAAAAGGAAATACTTTTGTCTGTGTGACTAATCTGTAGAACTGCTTGACACAAGATATCATTGAGGCCAAGAGCTTAGCAGGATCCAAAAAAGGACTAGATACTTATCTAGCCAAATGAGAAGATTCACATTTATATTAGTTAGGATATATTTTTAAAATAGGTATAAACTCTCATGCTTTAGGGCATAAGCCAACCACTAAATGATAGGATTTAGGAAGAAATTTGCCTTTAAGAAAGGTTGTTCCATAACTGTCCACTGTGGTGCTTTTGTCACTTTTCTCTGAAGCATCGGATACTGGCTACTGTAAAAGACAGCATAATGAATTAGCTGGCCCAATGTCATGATTGTCATGAATGGCAATTTGTATGTTCCTGAGATCCTTGGAAAAGGGGCTTAAGAGCCCTTTGCCTCAGTTTCCAAATCTGTAAAATGAGGATAACAATAGTTACTTCACAAAAAGGGTGTGAGGCTCAATTTGTGCTTTCAGATGTGAGGAAGAAAAGCAATATGCTGCAAGGGCAAAGTAAAGTATAAATGAGGCACTACATAACACTGGCTTTCAGAGCAAATCAACATTTTACACATATTCCACTTTTCATAACAAAGGGACCAAAATCACTTCCCTACCTATATTCAGCTCTGCTAAAAATGCAGCCACTTCTAAGGTGGAAATGGGTAGCAGATGCACAATATGCAACACAGTGCTGTGGGATAAGGGAAATTTTGGCCAAAGGCATCAGGGAAATTTATGAGAAGTGCCATAGGATGTTTAGTATCTGCAAAGAGTGATATTACCCTGGTTTTATCCTCAACAAGGTTAATGCCCTTACTCTCCATAAAGTGTCTCGGAGGCTTTTATTTTCACACACAGTGGAAAGGGCAGCAGTCCTATCTCATAACACTTGAAAGACCCCTACACCTAGAAACAAAAACTGCATGGGATCTTTAATGTCCATGAGGAAAGACAGGACCTCAGTTTCATCCACAGATCTCTGTTCATTCAATAAGCATAACGGTGGAATCATTAGCATCCATGCAGAGTGAACAGAATCCAGTTGTTTAGGATCTTGTCCAAAAGACCTTCACACCAAGTAACCGGTGTTACATCAGTATAAAGTGTTCAGTATACTGTAACTCAGCAAACTCAAGGCACTTTGGTCTTAATGGCATTGGGAAAGGGGTCAACTGCTGAACAACCCCAAGTCTCCAGCATGTGATATGGTTTTAAATCCCAGTCCCATGTCTCCATTAAAAATATAATTTATTAAGAAACCAACAAATGTTGGATCAAGTAGATCATTGTCCCCTGTGTGAAGGGGATGCTCCCCCTACCTTCTGTAGAAAGCACACTATTCCACCACCACCTTGTCCCCTGGTTGAAGGAAATACTCTCTCTCATTTGCTTTCTGAGTGAGGTTCTCCGCACCACCGCCTCCATAAAGGAGAAACCTCCTCCCATACATATGCACATCGATGCTGCGTGAAGGGGACTCTCCTCACTACCACCTTGTCACCTGTGAAAGGAAGATGCTCCATCTACCCTCATCACCTATGGGAAGGGGACTTTTAGTCCCCCCTCGAGAGAAGGGTCACCCCTTTGCATGGGCAATGGGGGAGGAATCTCCCCCACCCCGCACTCTCCTATGTGAAGGGGTCTCCCCCCCACATTCCCTGCGTGAAGGTGCTTTTCCCTCCATCCCCATGTGGGAAGGAGCCTCTCCCCCAAACCCTCTGTGTTAAGGGGTCTCCCCCTGCATTTCCTGTGTGACGGGGCCTTTCCCCAAAACCCCTGTATGAAGTGGCCTCCCCCCTGTATGCCCTGGGTGAAGAGGCCTTTCCCCAGAACCCCCTGTGTGAAGGGGCCCACCCCCTGCATTGCCTGTGCAAAGGTGCTTCCCCCTCTGAACGGGGCCTCTCCCATTCCCTGGGCAAAGGGCCCCCCATCCCGAAGTCAAGAGGGGTCCTTCCCGCACCCCGAGAGAGGGGCACCCTCCCCTGACCCCTACCTGAAGAGACGTCTCCCCTCTTCCCCCCCCCCACGCAAAGGCCCCGCTCCCTTAACCCCATGTAAGGAGTCTCTGCCTCTCTCCTTCCCCCCCGAGACTGCGGCTGGCACTGACCCGGCTCCGCCGTCTTGCTCCGCTCCGCCATGTTTGTTGTCGTCCCCCGGCCGCTCCACACTGAGTGAGACGCTGCTCGGGCGTCACCATAGCAACACACGTCACAGCCAGGGGAGTCCCTCACTCCTCCCCCCTCCCTGGCCACGGGGTCAGCAACGTCCCGGCGGCTGGGTCTGAGCAGGAGGCAAGGGCGGGAGCTCGCGCGCACGCTGGGCCCGCGGGTGAGGGGCCGGCGGCTAACGGCAGGGGCGCTGGGCCGGTGTTGGCAGCCCCCGGCCAGGCTCAGCCGCTGAGTCTCACTAGGTCACAGAGATGCAGCCTCGCGGGCTCTCATTGCACACGTGTGTGTGTGTGTGTGTGTGTGTGTGCGCGCGCGCGCGCCCCGCACAGATGGGTCTGACAATTACAGTGCTACAGCCCCAGAAGAGCGGGGGGGGGGCGGGTTATTTAGTGTGTTTGCATTTGCCTCCCATGCGCCCCCAGCAGGTGAGTCTGGCAATTACAATGCTGCAGCCCCAGGGCGGGGAGAGCATCTGGTGGGTGTTTGCCCAGGCACCCACCTGTACCCCGGTGCAGCAGGTGAAAAACTGGCCATGCAGCAATTGCGGTGATGCGGCTCTAGGGCAGGAGGGGTTCATGTTTGTGTGCAGGTGCTCCCTCCCACCTTCCCTATGCCCCTGTCTGAGCATAAGTTAATTACAATGATACAGCCTATTGGGGAAGAGGCCAGGGCTCATTATATGTGTCCGCCCCCCACCCTTCCTTCTCCCAACACATAATTACAATTATGCAGCCCCAGGGAAGGCAGGATTTAGTAGCTGTGTTTCCCCCACACACACCAGCAGGTGAGTCTATGTGGCAATTACAGGGAGGCAGCCTCAGGGGAGGAGGGGCTGATTATATATATATGTGTGTGTGTGTGTTCCTCCTTGCCACTCACCATGTGATTTTGACTGTGTAGCAATTACAGTGGTGCAGCCCTAAGGAAAGGGGGGTGGGGTTCGCGCGCGCGTGGCCCCTCACCTTCCAGATCTCTACCCTGACCTAAGAGAGCCTGACTCCTGTAGCATTCCATAGTGAGGCACTTTCTGAGCAGAGGGGAGGTGCTTGTTTCATGTGTGTGCCCTGAATGTGCCCCAAACCCAGCAGGTACGTCTGATCATCTGGTAGTCACAGTGATGTCCTTTCAAGGCAGGAGGGCTTGTGTGTGCATGTGCCCTCTCAACCCCAGCAGCTGAAACTTAATCTGTGACAAATTACAATGATGAAGCCCTCACTGAGGAGGTGCTTGTTATGTCTGTGTTCCCCATAAGGTACAGCAAGTGCAGACTGACAATGTGTGTCTCAAGCAAGCAAGTAAGCCTGAGAAGGGAGGCTTATTTGTGGATTCCCCACACACACACACACACACACACAAATACCCCTCAAGACCTTACAGGTGAGACTGACCATATGGCAGTTAACATATTGCAAGCACAGGAGGTAGAACTTGTGAGAGTGTGGCTGTCCCTGCCTCCTTAGATTTAGTAAGCGAGCCTTAAAATGCTGCAAGCCTGAAACTGTAGGTAGGCTAAAGGATGTCTTCCTGCAAGTGCTTTTATGAACATTGTTTTGACTTCTTCTCACTAACTCCTCTTATGGATTCCTTCCAATCTGGTGTGTGTTCTCTATGGTCCAATGAAACCATCCTCACCAATGATCACTTGATTTTTAATACTGTCAGCCATTCCCTCCTCCATCATGCTATCCTTCCCCTTGGGTTTTGTGACCCTGCCCTCTCTTGGTTCTCTTTATATTGCTCCAATTACTGTTTCAGCATGTGTTTTGGTGGTTCCTCCTCCAGCACCCTCCTTTTCTCTCTGTGACTCTTAGGTTTCTCTGTCTATTGTCCCATCCTCTTCTTCCTGAACACCTCACCCTTAGATGACTTCCTTCTTCCACAAATTCAGCTACATCCCTATGCCAATGATTCTCATGTCTAATTTTCTGCACCAGTCTTGGCTTCCTCTACCCAATCTACATGTCAAATTGTATCTGACATACTTTCCTGTATGACCCACCAGCAACTCAAGTTGAACATGGACAAACACATTTTTTTTCCCTAAAATTTCTCCATTCTCCTAGCCCCTCCAATTTGCAACCTTGAGGTCCTCTCTGATTTCCTCTCTTTTTCTCCTTATTCATCCAGGTTGTTACCAGGTCTTCTCATGTTTTGCTGTATGACACTCCAAAAATCTGACCCTTTCTGTCTCAACAGTTAAAACACTTATCCACACCCTGATCATCTCCTGCTTGGGCTACTGCAACGTCGTTCTGTCTGGGCTCCCTGATATGCACAAATAGTCCTCCTCTGTTTGTCCTAAAGCTGCACAAAGATTATCTTCCTCACTTGTGGCTCTGATCACATCACTCATCTCTTCATTTGTTCTCTCTTTACTTCAAGTTCAAGATCCCTGGGTCCTACATATGCCTATCACAATGTGGTACCATATCCAGTGCACTAAATGCCCCAATATCTACTATGTGGGTGAGACAAGACAATCATTATGCTCTCAAATGAACTCACACCGAAAATAATTTAAAAAAAAAACCCAACACATCAACTGTGAGCAAACAGTTTTCACAAAACTGTTGCTCCATATCTGACCTCTCAGTCCTTTGTCCTCAAAGGAAACTTGTATAACAACTTCAAAAGACAAGCTTAAACTCATAACTTTGCTTGACACTAAAAACCATGGTCTTAATCTGTAACCCACTAATTCTCCCCCCCCCCCTTTTTTTGTCCTGTGACTACAGTGGTGTCACTTCATCTTGAATGGTTTCTGAACATGTGTTAACTACTTATGTTAAACAATCTGTTTCACTTTGTATTTAACTGTGACACAGAGGCCAGGTTTACACTAGCACTTATGTCGGCAAAACCTTTGTTGCTCAGGCGTGTGGGGAAAAAAACCATCCCCCTGAGCGACATAAGTTTTGCTGACATAAGCACTCGTGCACAGCGCTATGTCGGTGGGAAATGCTCTCTCGCCGACATAGCTATCGCCACTCGTGGAGCTGGTTTTATTATGTAGACAGGAGAGCTGTCTCCCATTGACATAATGCGGCTACACGAGCTCTGTTACAGTGGCACAGCTGTATCAGAACAGCTGTGCTGCTGTAAGCTTGTAAGTGTAGACATGGCCTCTGAGTACCTTACCTTTCCCATATCTGAAGAAGCTCTCTCTAACTCAAAAGCTTCTCTCTTTCACCAATAGAAATTGGTCCAATAAAAGATTCCCTCACCCACTTTGTCTCGCTGTATTTTAAAGAAAAGGAGGACTTGTGGCACCTTAGAGACTAACCAATTTATTAGAGCATAAGCTTTCGTGAGCTACAGCTCACTTCCTCAGATGCATATCGTGGAAACTGCAGCAGGCTTTATATATACACAGAGAATATGAAACAATACCTATTCCCACCCCACTGTCCTGCTGGTAATAGCTTATCTAAAGTGATTTCCAGCACAAATCCAGTGTGAGAACCTGGATTTATGCAGGAAATAGCCCAGCTTGATTGTCATGCACATTGTGTAAAGAGTTGTCACTTTGGATGGGCTATCACCAGCAGGAGAGTGAATTTGTGTGGGGGGGTGGAGGGTGAGAAAACCTGGATTTGTGCTGGAAATCACTTTAGATAAGCTATTACCAGCAGGACAGTGGGGTGGGAATAGGTATTGTTTCATATTCTCTGTGTATATATAAAGCCTGCTGCAGTTTCCACGATATGCATCTGAGGAAGTGAGCTGTAGCTCACGAAAGCTTATGCTCTAATAAATTGGTTAGTCTCTAAGGTGCCACAAGTCCTCCTTTTCTTTTTGCGAATACAGACTAACACGGCTGCTACTCTGAAACCTGTATTTTAAAGGTCATTTGGAAAGGACAAATATGGGCTCATTACATTTTTCGTGCTCCTTTGCAATGTACTAAAAAGACCTGAAGAGTATGTTTCAAAAGTTGTTTGCCATAGATTCTGAGGCCAGACAGGACTACTGATCATCTAGTCTGACCTACTGCATAAAGCACACCATAGGATTTCCCTGAACTAATGCCTGTTAGAATTAGTGCATGTCTTTTAGAAAAATATCAGTCTTGATTTAAAAATATCTAGTGAGGGAGAATCCACCACAGCCCTTGGTAAATTGTTCCAATGGTTAATTACCCTCAATGTTAAAAATTTACATATTATTTCCAGTCTGAGTTTGTCAAGCTTCAACTTCCAGCCGCTGGATTTTTTATACCTTTGTCTGTTAGATTAAAGAGCCCATCATCAAATTTTTGTTCCCCATGTAGGGGTTTATAGACTTCGTTAAACTAAACAGATTAAGCTTCTTGAGTCTGTCACTAGAAAGCATGTTTTCCAGTCCTTGAATCATTCTCCCCTTGACCCTCTCCAATTTATCAATATCGTTTCTGAAATGTTGACATCAGAACTGGACACAATATTCTAGTAGCAATTTCCCCATGCCAAACACAGAGGTAAAATAATCTATTTCTACTTGAGATTCCCCTGTTTAAAAAAACATCCAGGGATTGCATTAGCCCTTGTGGCCACAGCACTGCACTGGGAGTTTATGTTCAGGTGACAGGTTTCAGAGTGGTAGCCATGTTAGTCTATATCAGCAAAAACAACGAGGAGTCCTTGTGGCACCTTAGAGACTAACAAATTTATTTTGGCATAAGCTTTCGTGGGCTAGAACCCACTTCATCAGATGCATGGAGTGGAAAATACAGTAGCAGGTATAAATACACAGCACATGAAAAGATGGGAGTTGCCTTACCACGTGGGAGGTAAGTCTAACGAGACAATTCAATTAACAGTAGGATACCAAGGGAGGAAAAATAACTTTTGTAGTGATAATGAGAGTGGCCCATTTCAAACAGTTGACAAGAAGGTGTGAGTAACAGTAAGGGGAAATTAGTATGGGGAAAATTAGGTTTTCAGGTGATTATCCACCAAGACCCTCAAATCCTTTTCAGGGTCACTGCCTCCTAGGAGAGAGTCCACCATCCTGTAAGTACGGCCTGCATTCTTTAGTCCTAGTTATATAACTTTACACTTGGCCCCTGTAAAAGTACATTATTTGCTTGCTCCCAGTTTACCAAGTCATCCAGATCACTGTGTATTGGTGATTTTATCTCCTCATTATTTACCATTGCTTCAAACTTCATGTCATCTGAAAACTTTATCAATGATTATTTTATAATTATTTTATGTAGGTCATTGACTGCAAAAAAAAAAAAAATTAAAATAGGATAGTTCCGAAAACAAATCCCACTAGAAAGATACCTACTTGATTCTCTATTTGCAATTACATTCTGAGACCTGTTAGCCAGTTTTTAATTCGTTTAATGTGTGCCTTTTGATTTTGAATTGTTCTAGTTTCTTAATCAAGCTGTTGTGAGGTAACAAGTTAAATGACTTACAGAAGTCTAAGTATATTACACCAATACTATTACCTTTATCAAATAAACTTTAAATTTCATCAAAACATGTATCAACTTACTTTGACAGGATCCTAGTCACGTCAGCCCAGGTTGATTAGCATAAATTATATTCCTCTCTTTTAATTCTTTATTAAATCAGTCCTATATAAGCCATTCCATTATTTTGCTGGGATCAGTGTTAGGCTGATAGGCAAATAATTGACTGGGTCATCCTGTTTACCCTCTCTAACTACTTGCACAATATTACCTTCTTTGCAGTTTTCTGGAACTTTCCCCAGTGTTCAAGAATTCTTGAAAGTCAGCATTAACTATCCAGTGAGCTCTTGGCCAGCTCTTGTAAAACTCTTGGCTGCGAGTTATCCAGACTTGCTGATTTTAAAATGTCTAACATTAGTAGCCGCTGTTTAACATCCTTCTGAAGTGCTATTGGAATGTAAAGTGTTTCATTATCATCATCATCATCAGACATCATCATATGTTTTCCCCCCAAATACATAACCAATATTTACTGAACACTACTTTTTCTACATAATTGACAATTCCACCATTTCTATCTAGTAGTGAATCAGCACCAGTCTTGGGATTCTTTTTGTTCCTAATTTATTTTAAAAACACCTCCTTCTTATTGTCCTTAACTCTGTTGGCCATAGATGTCTCCTTATGTCCTCTTCCTTCCCTTATTGATTATCTGCAATTCCTAGCTTCTGATTTATATTCATTACTACAAACTTGTTGTTGTTTCCATTTGTTTTGGGGGGTTTTGTTTGTTTGTTTTTGTTATAGCTACACTTATTTCCACTTTAAGCCGGGCTAATTTTTTAAACCAGTATGGCCTTTTTTCTCAAGTGTGGTTTTTTGGGGCATCTAGGAAAATGTTTATACAAATTTACAATTATCATTCACATTTTTCTGTTTAAATTTTTTTCTGCCAACTGATTTGGCTCATAATTGTTTTCAATTTTGGGAAAATGGCACTTTTAAAGCACTAAGTAGATATATTACT
Organism: Lepidochelys kempii; assembly: GCF_965140285.1. Lineage (NCBI taxonomy): Eukaryota > Metazoa > Chordata > Testudines > Cheloniidae > Lepidochelys > Lepidochelys kempii. The sequence continues at coordinate 99,020,426 of NC_136387.1, read as the reverse complement.
AGTCAGACTTTATTGTGTTTGCACATAACAAACATGATCAAATCATGATCACTTATTCTATTATTCTATAATAAGCTACCACTAACTTGTAGGTCTGTGATCAATGCCTCTTTATCTGTCAAGACCAGGTCTAATATAGAATTCCCCGCGTTGGATGCAACACTTTTTGAGGTAGAAAATTGTCATCTATAATATTTAGAAATTCCAAGGATGTTTTAGTACTGGTAGCAGGAGACCCTCCTTGTATTTTAAACATTACATTTTCCATTTTTGTCCATCTCACAAAGCTATGTGGTGACAGACAAAAAAGAAAAAACGTCAGAAGATTGAAGAGACTGAAAAGCTGAGAGGAAAAGGGATTTTTGATCAGGCTGCTTAAAATGCTTTGGGTTTTGTTTTTATTAATACCTGTGTAACTCAAATGACTAAGAACATTTCTGAGAGAGGGTATTTTGTGTTACAGATTCAATCACTACCCATTCACTTACGGTGTGACTACCCATGATACACATGATATTGAGGATCTCCAGAGTTTTTCCAGCATAATCAAGAAAGATCAAATTTGACATTCCTGAGGTTAAAAAAGAGACTTTTTAATACATCACAAAAGAGGCAAAAACTCAATTTTTAAAAAATCATTTGCAGCTGACCTTTAAGGTTGGATTTGTACGAGTAGCAGCTTAATGGACTAGTTTTGCGGACCCTGGATAGGGTGTGATGAGGAAAAAGTCATAAAGACGCTTCAAAGACAAGCAGATGAATGGGACATCAAGGATGGAGCAAAGCGGGTGGCATGCAAGATGATAAGAGACTAGGTTAGTAGGCAGGCATAAAGTTATGTACTTGAAGGTGACGACAAGCAATGTGAACTTGATGCCGAAAAGAAGGGGGAGCCAGTGGAAAAATTCAAAGAGAGGTGTAATGTAGAAAAATTAAGCAGTCGTGCCATTAAGACATACACACAATGTACCTAAGTAACCTCATACTCTTACTATTGTAACCCTCATCCTTCCTATTTCTCTTTCACTACTATTTATTATTCTAATTGGTTTTATGATGTTTAAAACGAGATTATAAGTGCCTTGTGTTGGGACAGTATTTGCTGTGTGCTCTGTAATGCATCTAGCACACCATTAGGTGCTCTGCACAACATCACCTCATGGATTTATTCTGTTATTAGTCCTGGAAAAAATCAAAATGTAGCAAGTCTGGGAAGGTCAAGCCATGTCTTCCCTCACAGTGTACGTAGCTTTAGAATAAATCAAAAGCTGTGCTAAGGCAACTGATATGAAATTTGAGACAGGGTGCCTGCAAAACTTGGATCAAGTTGTACCCAAACATACAACAGGTTTTAATTCCACATTAAGAATATTTTTGAAATATTTGTTCTTCATAAAAATGGTCCTGTGGGCGTAAATATTGTATAGTTATATAGAGCAAATATCAGACTGAAGCTACCCAGTTGAGAAATTACAGACATGGGGCAAATTACCCACAGCACGGGTGCAGTGTTGAAGCAACTTGTGACTACAGAACTGAGGAGGCTGGTTTGGTCCCTGGGTCAGGCTAACTTGTGCTTCCCACTGCCATAGCCCCTATGAAACTCGAAGCAGGGGATTGCCAGGACACAGGACCACCCTGGTCACACTACCTTCCTCCTCCAGCCTGCTCCTGAAACAGGGGTTTCTGTGGGAGCAGTGCAAAGCTTTCACAAGGTAGACCACAGTGTGGGCTTATGAAAAGAGTCTATGAATCTCATCCATACTGTACAGAAAAGGAAGAATCTCTGGGGTGAAGTCAGCACTGTGGACAGAGGAAATTTTCCCTAAAGACACTGAAGTAAATCTCTGCTTTACAAACAAGAATGTTTTATACCTTTGCAGGACATAAAGAACCTTGTTTTTTAAATTCTTGGAGAATAACCCCTTCACACAATAAAACTGCACTTTATCTATCTGGGAAAGATAAAGGGCTGAGTCAGCTCTGCTGGGATTTGAACATATGGGTCAAGACAGTTTAGGAATTTCAAACATAAAATGTACGCTAACCTAGAAAAAATGTTTTATACCATTCAGGGCCAGCCAGGGTACCAGTAGATTCTGTGGCTTCAGGGAATCCCCAGTACCCAGGGCGCCTCGCTGGTAAAAGGGCCTGCAGTTACGAGGTAGTTACTAATTGTACTAATTTTTTTTTAAAAAAAGCGCCATTCAGATGTTTCAAGAGCCCCATATGATTGCAAGCCTGTCATGGAAGCAGTGACTATGACCACCGTGCTTAATAAGAAAATGAAGTAAAAATATATTTTGTGTGCGCTTTACATTGATTTTCTTTACACTATCTTTTCAGCATCCTAGAATCTTTATACATTGTTACTGTAGGTTTCAAGACTGTGTCTTATGTATTTGTTTTCATGCACTGTATTTTCAGATTGCATGAAGCCTAAATTTTCCTCCTACCTTCTACATTCTTTCTAGCCTTTCATCTGTTGAGTAAAAGTCCTTAAAGATGCAGCTCAGTGAACATTTTAAGAAGGTGACCAGGATCTAGTGTTGCCTTAACCATTGATTGTTGTCCTGAAAAACTGATTACTGGCCCTATAACTGAAAAGTAGTTGTTCTGGGAAAAAGGCAACTCATAATAGGCTTAAGACCTATGTATAATTTCTAATACAAACAAATTTATGTTTTTATTTGTAATTAATATTTCTTTAAAGTCCAGTGGTACCATAAAAGGTGAAGTAAATCACTGTTCGACACTCAGTAAAATTATAGCAGGACTTTACTTTAAAACAGCAATGGACTCTAAGGGTGCATCCACACTGGGCAGAAAGATGTCTTCTTACCAGGTGTTAACTAACACATGCTAAAATCCTAGTGAAGACAAAGCAGTTTGAAGTTTTTACAAGTTAACAGGTCGAAAAAAAACAGTAGAGGGGAGCCTGGGGTTTACCCTGAATTGCTAACATGTTAAAATTACAATGGCCTATCTTCTCTAGGATTGTACCTTGTTTTAGTTGCCACATGTTAGCTTACCACGTGCAAGCTATCTTTTTTTCACTGAAGAAAAGAAGAGTGCACATTGTTGAATGAAATAACTTTACATCAATGTAAACTACGTGTACTGAATGTGATCCAATTTTTTAAAATCACAGGGGTACTTGGTCCAAAGGTTCTTAGTCTAATATGATTACAAAGTCATTGTATCAAGAGTAAAGTTCACATTTATTTTTTAAATCTGTTTGAATGTTTCAGTACATAAAGTGCATTCCATGCCTCTCTTCAATATAAATATTTTGTCTAGCTAATGTCATACTTATAATTTATATTTTAAATTTAAAGCATTGTGATTACGAAAATTATTCTCCCTTTTTCAACTGGCATTGCTGACAAATGTGTATTCAGTATGGCATATTTCCACCCGTAGCTCCCCTCCTCCTGAGGGCCGAGTCTGTGGTAAAAGTGACTGATCATGTATCTTATTAAAAGTTTGCATCCAAAATATCTCTTTACATTCTAACGCTTCACAACCAGCAATCATTACACAAACACCCCCCGCACCCACTCCTGCCCTTGCAATAGGTTAGTAGCTGTGGAAAATCCTTACATTTGTCCTGTAAGGAAACTACCATATATATTTGATTAGAAGCCACATAATGTATTAAGTTTAATTATTTCCCAATACAGCTTGAAATCAAGAATGACTTCAAAATGAGGACACCCATATCGAAGTAAAAGTACTCCCCCCTATAGATTGGATAGTAAAACAACATGATAAAAATGTATTTACTAATTAAGAGTGACTTCTAAATGAAGATATATGGTAAAACACAGATGAACTAATGTTTTGGCTTAATCAACAAACCCACTATGATTGGTGTGAGGGAATATTTCTGTTTGTAGTTTCACATCCCTTTCCTCACATTTTCTGCATAATGTTGCATTATCACTTTTGAGATGATTAATAACGTAGCTTATGTTGTGGATGTACAATGAACATCACAAAACCAGACAAAGGAAGTTGACTTGTATCTATTCTATTAGAAGGGGGTCTAAAATAGGGCTTAAAAAGAGTCCCTGTAGATAGTTCCACAGAAGAAGCAGCAGCTCCAGAATAAGGACCTTAGAAGTAAAAACTCCTAAAACCTTAGCTATAGAATCACAGCTGTGACTTGCCCCATAATACCAGTACTGTCTAATATCATATCCCATTTCTGATTATTCATCTTTTCTGTAAGTTACAATATCATACTCTGAACAACCCTTCCGGAGGGCATCAGTGGTCTCCCTTGAAAATAACATTCTATAGCAGGGGTAGGCAACCTGTGGCACGTGTGCCAAAGGCAGCACGCAAGCTGATTTTCAGTGGCACTCACACTGCCCGGGTCCTGGCCACCAGTCCGGGGGGGCTCTGCATTTTAATTTCATTTTAAATGAAGCTTCTTAAACATTTTAAAAAACCTTATTTACTTTACTTTACATACAACAATAGTTTAGTTATATATTAACGACTTATAGAAAGAGACCTTCTAAAAATGTTAAAAGGTATTACTCGCACGCAAAACCTTAAATTAGAGTGAATAAATGAAGACTCGGCACACCACTTCTGAAAGGTTGCCGACCCCTGTTCTATCATGTATATTTTAGATACTTATAAATACAGTATTGGTATTACTGTAGTATTTGAGCACCTCACAGGCTTTCATGTGTTTATCCTCACAATATCTTCGTGAGGCAAAGTAGTATTAGCATCACCCCTATTTCACAAATGGAAAACCTGAGGTACAGAGACTCATTTAAGTAACTTGCCAAGGGTCACACAGGCAGCCTGTGGCAGAGCCAGGAATTGAACCCAGAGTGTCAATGTCACAGTCTAGTCCCTAACATCTGGACCATCTTTCCTTTCCATATTTACAGCCTTTTAAAATAAGCACATACAGCCAACCAGTGACCTAGTAAGTGAAGGAGTGCACTTCAGTTTTACAAAGTGGGCAGGATTTAAAACAAGAACATATGCCCATTAATTAAGGCCTTCACAAAAACCATTTACTATAATCTGGTGATTTTGTTGAGGGGAAATCTTTACTCCGGCAACATTTATTGGGTGTAAAAACAATGTCCAATTCTAAAAGCTAATTAAACAGCAGGTCTAAAGTAATACAAAGTTTTGCCTGCATGACTGGGATATAAGGTTTATAATCCATGCCATTATAGGACAAAAGCAGCAAGAACAAATATTCTGTCTATTCAAAAAAGTCAATTATGCCATTCTTTAAGTAATATGTTCCTGAGGTCAAAGTGGCATTGTTTAAAACAATCTAACCACTTTTCTTTAGTGCTTGAAACTTGACAGCCATTCAGTGTTGATTAAGCAACTGACAGCAGCAGAACCAGCCAGAAAAGAGAGGATTACACCCCAGCATGCAACACCAGACTGGAGCTCATTTCTCATTAAATTATGAGCCCATTCTTCTGAAGTTCTCAGCACCCTCACTCCCATTGACTTCTGTGAGCACAGAATCTTGAGGAATCTGAGCCTGGGAGGTCATATTTTGTTTTACCTTAAATTAGTTGACAAGATCCCTTTAAAACAAGTAAACTTGATTTAAAAGACATATATAGATATATTTTGATGTGGTTTATGAAACTGAAACAAATTAGAGGACACATCAAACCTCTATGCAGAAATATCCACACAGGCATCCAGAAACTCTGCCAGGCTCACCTTGTAGAGTTTCCTCAGAATTATTCCAACAGGATAGAGCTGAGGGGTCCACCTCCAAACCCCCAGAGATCGCAGGGGTAAAGGGCCGTCTCTGTGGAGACCCTGAGCTGCTGCATCAGCTATGGGACACTGTGACTCTGCCCTCAGTCCCTGGCAGCACATTTTCACTGGAACCGTGTTGCCACGGTCATTCCAGTTGGCAGCTCCCCAGAGCAAAGGAGCCTCTGCTATTTTAACTTTTCTCTTGCTTGTCCCTTGAGTGATGGAGTAATGGGTGCCGTCTCCACCACAGCCCTGCCTACTCCTTCACTCATCCAAACCTACCTGCTCACAATCCCCTCCCCGCTCATGGATCCCTGAACACATTAATATTTCTCTGTAGGATACGGGGACCAGAAAAATAGGCTTACAGATGTACCTGATACTCCCACCCTTCTGTTTGGAGAGGGAGATCTCTGTCCATGGAGGACCCTCCAGGCTCATCTTTAGGGTACACAAATCTCCTCTCTCAAAGTGTCCTACTCCAGCTGAAGCCCGTGAAAGCTCTTCTGGTTTTAATGTGAACCATACTGAGACCTACATTTGTTTTATAAAATGGTTTTGTTGACAGTACAGAAACTAAAGTACATTTGCTGTAATTTCCAACAATGGCCCTATCACAGGGTTCATTCACCGCTAGGGCCTCTTCCTTCTGGCTGCTCTTGGGTATTAGCTCTTTCCAGGCCCAATGCCCCTTGTGCTGCTCATCCTGCTGCTCTCTCTCCACAGTCTCTGCAACTCAGGGTGCTCCCACTTCATGACCTGACCCTCTGGCCAGGAAACTACATTTGTTTCCTCCCTAGTGGCTTGTAGGGGAACCTGGGCCCACTCTCTACTCTGGGCTCCAGCTCAGAGACCCTCTACTCAGCAGCCAAGATCCATTCCCTCTTGGACTTTGCTGCCTTTCCCTGAGCCTCTTCCATACCTTCTGGATGTCTCCCCTTCTCTGGGTTTGTCAGCCTCACAACTCCCTCCTCCCTGGGAGTAATGGTAGGCTACCTGCCTCTATAGCCCCAAACACCTCTCCCTTTTCCTAGCCACTGACTACAAATAAGTTCCCTACAGCCTCTTTTTGCTTTCAGCTCCCTGGCTTTATGGAAGTTGTGTCTGTTCCTTCACAGGTGAGCTTCCCCTAATTAGGGCTTTCCTCTCAGCATTAATGCTTCCAGCGTGTAGCATAATAGGTTAATTGGCCCATCAGTCCTCCATTAACCCCTTCAGGGCAAGTGTGGTGTGGGCACCCCATCACAGTCCCTCAAGCGACTTCAGTTCTGTGAGTTGGGTATATACTGAGCAATGGTATATAAATATACTCAAATCCTATTTTTTTAAAATATCCTTTTAAAGTAGACACCATTTTCTCAAAGAACAAATGTCTACAACAATTCAGGTGGAAAATCTAGCTTCAAAAATATGAATTTTTTTAAAGCTGTATCTTTTAACAAAATGTCATACCGAACGCTAGGTATATAAATGTACTCAAACCTTAAACATTTTGCAATAATTTTTAACTTTTTAATAATTTCATTTATTGCATTTTAGATTCAAAAGTTAAAAGAACAATTTCAAAGAAAAAGACAACTTCAAAAGCACGACACAACCAAAAGACTATACAGGATGAAAGAACAAATGTAAGGAGGATCAAGACCTTACAGTGAGATCAGCTATTAGTTAATTAAACATGTGAATAAAATATAATATACTAAACAGAAGCACTATTGGTGATGGGCAATCTGTTAGGCAAACAAATGATAGTAGAATTTTTTTCACATCTTTAGAGAGAAACATTATTGATCTTAATATGATTCACTGTGACATAAAAGAGATGAAATCAATCAATGTCTAGTAATTAAAGGACCCTGTCAATCTGATGTTTTTTAAAAAAATCTAGTTTCTAATAGATCACCTCTTACAAAGCCCGATATGGGTTTTTAAAAACACCTGCATCAGGTTCCAGTAGCGCAGACCCCTACACCTTTGTAGAGTGCCAATAATTTTCCAGGCCTAAGAGCCTGATCCACAAAGGGACATAGGTGCCCAAGTCCCAGTTTTAGGTACCACTGGCAATGTCTACACGGGAATAAAAAAAAACACAATTGGCCTGGATCAGCTGACTCAGGCTCATGGGGCTCGGGCTCCAGGGCTGAAAAATTGCTATGTAGATGTTCAGTGACAGGCTTGAGCCGAGCTGTGGGACCCTGTAAGGACGGAGGATCCCAGAGCTAGGCTGCAGCACAAGCCCTAACATCTACACAGCAATTTTTATTCCCCGCCCCCAGCTTGAGTCAGCTGACCCGGGACAGCCATGGCCATGCCGCGGGGCTTTTATCCTTGTGTAGATGTACCCACAGTGATCCACAAAATGCCCGTTTGGCTGCCGCCTAATCCTGAAGGCACCTAAACTCACTTGGCACCTAAATTTTCACTGTAAAAGTTCTCTGAAAGCCTATATTTCTGCCTCTGAGAGTACATACTTCTCCCTCACTCTAGGCATCTGGACACCTATCTCATCCCTATGCCCCAGCCTGATCTTCAAACCAGGAGCAGAAAGGCAGAGGGATTGATGCCAGTCTTCCCCATAGGGCCTAATCTAGTATGAACGCTCAAAGGAGAGTGCTCTCCCTTATAACCTTTGGTACAGTGGCTAAGATATTCACTTGAGATATAGGAGACCCCTGTTTAATTCCCCGCTTTGCATGATGAGGTAGCTTCTTGCCTACCATGCTGGCTTTTGTGGTTCCTATTCTTTGCTGTCTGTCTCTTCCCATCCAGTGTATAGGAAGTCTAGGCACCTAACTCAGACTTTGTGATCCCATTGTTGTTCCAGTGATTTTCTAGGCACCTAAAAGTTCCTAAGTCCCTCTGTGGTTGAGCAAGGCATAAATGTATAGAACAGTGAAACTGACTACACACAAAGGGCAGACAAGTGTACATTTACAAAAATAGATTCTTTTCTCTCTAGTCTTTCATTTATAGTAAGCTTATATCTTACCTGTAACTACATAATTTTCAGACAGGAATGTGACTTTCTAGTGTGTTGCAAATGAAATGAGATTCCCAGATTAAGCAGAATTCTCTGGTTTTCTCTCTGATTTTATAAGAAGAAGTCATTGTAAATCTGTCAGCAAGACTTTAGGTGTGGGAGGATGTTTGGATTTCCGGCATATTGCAACACAGTTCTTGGCCACCAGCAAGAAATTCATTGAAATATCACATACAGTATGTGTTTTAAAAAAATTAAATTAAACCTTTAGTCTCAGGATTGTTAATTCTAGATAATTAATCAACAACTTTCCCCCAGAATAAGACTAAGTGGGGCTAGCTGAAAGACTTATAAAGATGCCCTGATGTTCCTCATGCCTTGAATAGTAGCTTACAGATGATGTGAAGCTGTTCCGGGAGGAGTAAAATAAATCCCGCGTAGTATGCTGAACAATAGGAGTTGGTGTCTAGAGTTCTTGGTATGAATCAGCCCATTGTTCCCTAACCTTAATATTTCTTTCCTGGTATAGCTTTAACAGTGTTTTATACTCTATAGCTTTTGTATTAGCTAATTAATCTTATAAGTAAATCCTAATATGTTTTTACATTGCATATGTTTTTCATGTACAAACATCTGCCCAATAAATCAGATTGCATATCTTTTTGTAATTTGTTAATTTTCTTTTATAATTTTCTTTTCTGTTCATAAACTCATTTTTTCCCAGTCAACCATGTCACCACTCCTACCCACTGTTGTTTGCAGTGTTCTTGTAGCTGTGTTGGTCCCAGCATCTGAGAGAGACAAGGTGGGTGAGGTAATACCTTTCACTGGAAGTTACCTCACCCATCTCGTCTCCTACTAAAAGAGGAGTCATTTTTCATGTACATTAGGATGTAGATCTGACTCACAGGGCAAACAAATGTGCAGATTCTAATTTGGGGTGAAAGAGACTATTCCAGTGTATATGATTTACAAGGAAACAATGTGTAATTTATAATTTGAGGTGAAACTATGTGGCTCAGATTTCTTGGAGTTCTTTTTAGCTGGGTTGGGCGGGAGAGATTTATACATATGCAAACTATGAGAGATTCTTGCCTAGGTGATTCACAATACCCTCATTTAGCCATTTTAGTTTCTCTCCATGAGGAGGGGAATGCCCAACCTTGGCTGATTTGTGGGTCCTTAGTCAATGTGTCTCACATGATGTGAACCATTTTCTTATTGTTTTTATAGCTGGATCCTATTTTGGGATAAACAGAGGTGGATAGCTTTTCTATTTTTGTTTGTTTTGTGGACCAGAAGGAATTATTAGTTATTAATCATTCAAGCCATATCTGTTCCAAATATCCTTTGCATACCCCTAAAAACATGCCTTTTTCCCTAGTGTAGACTTGTCCTTTGGTGTTAGGCACCATACTCCTATTGAAATTCAATAGAAATTGGATCACAGTTGGCTTCTTTGAAACTCACTGCACAGGACTGGTTTCAGAGTGATAGCCGTGTTTAGTCTGTATCAGCAAAAACAAAAAGGAGTCCTTGTGGCACCAGAGACTAACAAATTTATTGGGGCATAAATTTTTGTGGGCTAGAACCACTTCATCAGATGCATGGAGTGGAAAATACAGTAGCAGGTATAAATACATGAAAAGATGGGAGCTGGCTTACCAAGTGGGAGGTCAGTCTAATGAGACAATTCAATTAATAGTAGGACACGAAGGGAGGAAAAATAACTTTTGTAGTGGTAATCAGAGTGGCCCATTTCAAGCAGTTGACAAGAAGGTGTGAGTAACAGTAAGGGGAAATTAGTATGGGGGAAACCTAAACCTAATTTCCCCCTACTGTTACTCACACCTTCTTGTCAACTGTTTGAAATGGGCCACTCTCATTGCCACTACAAAAGTTATTTTTCCTCCCTTGGTATTCTACTGTTAATTGTGTAAGCAGTGTCAGGATGAGCACCACCCTGACATCTGGTGGTGAGGTGTGGCAAGTTGTGGAAAAGAACTTCAGGGGCCGATCTCATTTGCATAGGCACACCCACCACGCCTAGAATGAGACCATAGCTGCCCAAATGGTCACTGTGGCTGCTGTGGGATCCCCAGTGTCTCTGTTATTGGGGCAGGAAGAATAAATTGTTATTACCCTGATTATGGGAACTGTGCTTGGAACTGTACGTGGCCTTTTGTTATGATGGAGGGATTCACCATCAACTAAGTAGCACTCGCTAGGCAAGGGTCATGGGTTCCAAAACTGTGTGAATGGAGAGAGGCTGGGGACAAGTAGTAATACTTGGTGGCATGGGCCCCTTGGTGAGGGCCTTACATGCTGATTGCACTTCCTCCTCTCTCCACCGTGGAATATCAGAGCTAATTTTGATTTCATTAAAAGTCTAGTTATAGGCTGCTGAGCTCACTTTGGGCTGACAGTGCACCAGCACTGGGGCTCCCCTACTATAAGCTTGAATTCACCTAAGAGCTGAAATCACTGAGTGTTGTGTTAAGTAGTGGGGGAGCCTGAAGATCTATTGTGGAGCAGTTTGCGGGACGGCTGGTGAAGTAGTTTGACGCGGAGCAGTGTGTGGATGGCAGGAGCTACTTGTGGGCCGTGGAGCTGAGCGAAGGAGTTCATGGGGCGGCTGGCGGAGCGGAGCGCAGCTGAGCGAAGGAGTTCGTGGGGCGGCTGGTGGAGTGGAGCGCAGCTGAGCGAAGGAGTTCGTGGGGCGGCTGGCGGAGTGGAGCGCCGCTATGGAGCTATGGGGCGGTCAGCTTCAGATCACGTAAGGTGCCTCTTACCCCCGTCCCATTTCCACCCAGGTTGGGAGGTAAAGCTCCGCCGATAAACTTTCGAACTCTGGGGCTGCCTTGACCAGGGACAGAGACTTTTGGGGCATTGGACTTTTGGGACTTCGGGTGATTTGGGGTTGCTGGACTCAAGAACCAAAGGGAAAAGGGCATGCCCCAATTTGCCTGGGGTGGGGTTGTTTTTGCTCATGGGTTGTGTTATGAATCCTGTTGGTGGTGTTTCCCCAACATAATGCCACATTGTTTCTCTCTGTTATTAAAAGACTTTTGCTACACTCAGACTATGTGCTTGCGAGAGGGGAAGTATTGCCTCTTGGAGGCGCCCAGCGGGGGTGGTATATATTTGTCCCAGGTCACTGGGTGGGGGCTCGAGCCGGTTTGCATTGTGTTATTGGAATGGAACCCCTAGATATTGAACCCGGCCCTTGTTGCTGCCAACTCTGACGGGCAGAAGGGTTACAATTGAATAGTCTCGTTAGACTGACCTCCCACTTGGTAAGGCAACTCCCATCTTTTCATGTGCTGTGTATTTATACCCACTCTTGTATTTTCCACTCCATGCATCGGAGGAAGTGGGTTCTAGTCCAAGAAAGCTTATGCCCAAATAAATGTGTTAGTCTCTAAGGTGCCACAAGGACTCCTCGTCGTTTCTGCACAGGACTGTGAGTTAAAACTAAAATTCTTACATCCTCCTCTGTAAATAATGATTCTAAAGTCAGAACTTAACTGTGTTGATGATGCGTTGGGGAACTAAAATCCACTTTACTCTTCTATAGCAGCATGTGCTGTTCCATAGAGCAAAACATTTAGTCATTAATGTAATCAGATATGAATCAAAGACACCTAGAAAGATACAATTAAGAAAGTAGGTGCCATTTCCACATAAACAAGCACTTTTCTGATCCTAACTGCATATTAGTGGATTTATATTTTTATTAAATAGAACCATTATACTGTATTGTACCAGAAACTTCCATCCTCATCATTGTAAAAACAAAAGATGTTAAAAGCATTTTGCTTATTTAGAGACATTTCCATAGTTCTCATCACAATAGTTCAGTACTGTAAATGCCACAAAGGAAAAATTGTGATCTGTAATTGTAAAAGTCCAGTGGTCCTCAAGCTGTCTATGATCTTAGAGAAATTTCCCAGTTCCAGGTAGGGAGTAATAGCATCCTTTATGAACCAGGACTGAAAAATCTATAAGGAGATGATTCCTGTAGTGACAGGGTCAAATCACTAACCACATAAAAAAAAATAAAAGTTGAGTGTCTTCCTCTTGGACTCTACTCACAATCTAGTGTACTGAAGAAAAGCACATGACAACCTTTTATATTGTAGACTTTGCCAGCCTATCCCTCTACATGTCATAATGCATCTGAAGGTGTGGAGTGATGCTGAGAAAAATAAAATAACATGACTTCCCAACCCTTATATCTCAGAAGCAACATTGTGATCAGTGCCCTGTACACTCAACAGCACATTGGGACCATATTCTGCAGCAAAACACCTTATATTTCATGGCAATCTCTACATTCCTCAGCTACTTTAAAAGTATTCTATTACCACAAAACATCCTTAATTCCCAATTTTTCCACCCTCACACAAACACACACATTTATGGTTCATAGTTGAAAATACTTATTGATGAAAAATTCATCAACGATTATATTCAGGGATCTTTGTTTTCCAACTATGGTCTTCGGATACCTGGGTCCATTCTCTGGCTCTTTGCTCCTGCAATGTTGTCCAAGCAGCCCAGCTCAGAATCTCCTTCTCCCACACATTCCAAGGAGATGGGGAAACTTGTATCAAGCTTCAGAAAGTTCATCTCCCCAGCAACCCACACTGTCTGTCTCTTTCACACACACTGGCTCTCTCTCATACACACACATGCACACACACAATTGTATTATTGTTGTTGTTATTACTTCTTGGTACTTCCTGTCAAAATGCTCGTGGTGAGCCACAAGTGGCTAGGGGCTGCAGGAGGGCTGTGGGCTCTGGCAAGATGCAGCCCCCATGTAACAGTTCAAAGCCTGCCTTGAGCCACTGCTGCAGCATCTGCTGCATACGAAGCTGTGTGTGTGTCAGCAATGAAGGAGGTTTTAGGGGTCCACGGGTGGGAGTGGTGGCTGTGCCCCCTTGACACACTGGGGTCAGCAGCACCGGCTGGGGACCGCCTTCAGTGTCTCATAAGGGCATCATTTTAATAATACTACGTAGGGCCCCATAAATCCTAAGGACGGCCCCAACTAGAGGATAGATAATATGGATGCTTGGGTGGGGTGAATGTATCTGGAATAAGCACAAGATAAACTGAACAGAACCTGCAAAAAAATTTTAAAGGAACTCATAAAAGATTGAAGAAACCAACTTGGCGGTGAGAACTCTCACATCAATGGCTGCTGAGTTAGAAGACTGGTTAATCTAGTCCACAACAAATATGCCACAGGCTCAGGTATCTTAGCAGAACAGAATTTGAAATGGAATGATTCTGTGGAGACTCTAATATTGTGACTTTCAATCTGGACACCAAAGATGATCCTCTTTTTGTAGAATGGCGCAATAAAATTCCTGTGAAAAACTGAAGGATCATGATTACATTCAGGGGCCAATGTTATGGTTTGAAAAATGCAAGTAAGAATGGGTCCCCAAAGTCCCCAGAGTGGGGAAAATAATCAAGCACTGAGTTTCAGAAGAAAATAAGAAAGGCCACACTGGGTCAGGCCAAAGGTCCATCTAGCTCAGTATCCTGTCTTCCGACATTTGCCAATGCCAGGGGCCCTGAGGGAATGAACAGAACAGGTAATCATTAAGTGATCCATCCCCGTTGCCCATTCCCAGTTTCTGACAAACAGATAAATAAATTCATTTCTTGTCTTCATTGGACAGAGAGACCAGGTGGACCCATAATCTACTGAATCATTTCAGAATCAGAGGGGGTGTCAAGCAATTGCATATATTGCTTGCATCTAAGGCTAGCTCTAGTATCCAATAAGTGGGACCAATTAGGAACATAAGAACATAAAAAGAACATAAGAATGGCCCTACTGGGTCACAGCAAAGGTTCATCTAGCCCAGTACCCTGTCTTCCAACAGTGGCCAGTGCCAGGTGTCCCAGAGGGAATGAACAGAACAGGTAATCATCAAGTGATCTATCCCCTGTTGCTTATTCCCAGCCTCTGCAAAACAGAGGCTAGGAACACCATTCCTGCCCATCCTGGCTAATAGCCATTGATGGAAACAAAGAATGTAGAAAATGAATCATACAAAAATTCCTAACTATCCTTGTTCATGTTCCATTTCTGGAAATGCAAAGTTAGGAATGAGACCAAGAAACGGTGTAGGGATTAGCAGTGGAAGGCTAACCAAAATAAATTACAAAAAGAAGGAAATCCAGTGAAAAAGTTTTAAAACAGATGAACAAAACCCACTAGTGTAACAATGTAACTGAGGACAGACTGGCTCAAAATCATTTCAATTTCTTTGTGTGGCTGTGAGAGCTGATCTTTTAAGCTGTCCCTAATTAAGTACTGTTTGGTTTCAGCAGGATGCTAAGAGAGTTTTTCAGTTTGTCCTCCGTACATAGTGCACATTAAGTACTTATTTAACTTATATATGTGAATATTGATTGAAAAGAGACCATATATGAAGTCTGTGTGTAAATATGAACATGGCCAACCCATTCTAATATGCCATTATAGGCTCATGCGCATCTACAGATCACCAGAAGTGTAGAATATAGGTCAAAATCCTTAGCAGATAAATGCCTAAGCCAAGATAAACATTCATAAATCCAAAAATGAGATTAGGACTTTACCTTAAATATCCAATGAACTGTGTGAAAAAGCAACTGCACAACTCCTACTGACTCGGTAAAATATCTGTGCATCATTTTGAAAATATAGGGGAAAATAGTTATATGAAAAACAGAGATACAGTATTACTACTAGAAATCGGGCCAATCAGCACCCAGGAGATGGATCCAGACTTTCCCAGTGTTCAAGGGGGCTTGGATGTGCTGTTCCTAATTGGACGAATTTCTAAATGCTGCTTTTCCATCGGTATGTTGTATATAATACAAATATTGAATATTTGCCTCGGAATGCTGAAGGACTGCTGAATGCTGGTCCTCTAGATTTAAGACAAAGCTATGAGAAAATTACCTACTTGGTGAAATAAGTGTTTTATTTATCTCCTCATCACTCCTACTATTCTGAGTCCAACTGAAACCAGCAGGACCCTTAGGGACAAATCACTCAATGGGATCCACTCAGTTTACATCTCCTTGCTCTTGTTGACATTTGATAGTTGGCTACATTATTATTAAATATTTCTATGGTGCTTTACAAAAATAAAAACACATAATGATAACTAAAACCAGCTATATGATAGTCAACCATTCTCATGGTCAGAGTTGAACAAAATATGTGAGGAGGAAAATTGTGACACTTTGCCCCCTTTTTTTGTTGAAATTTGAGATTAGAATTTTAGACAAAAATGTTCATGGCACACAGAAAAATTTGGACCAGCCCTAATCATGACACAAGTCCACCAACTTAACAATGAGCTGCAGTCGCGAAATCAAACACTACACGTAGATAACATTTAGAAGATTTTTCTTCTGTAACAACAAATCTAAAACCAATCTTACCTTAAAATGAAATGTGTTCCTTTAGATTTCATGTATTTTTTAAATCTTGCATTACCCAACAAATAAGTAAAATGCAATAAAAGAAAATCTTTGTGAGTGAAACGACACATAATTCTGAGTTCCACTACTATAATAGACCACTTGAGCTTCACACTCATAGTTCCACTCTTTGTCCATTGGCTTCTGTGGGAGTTTTGTCTGTAAAAGAATTAAAGTTCACTATTGAAGTCCCTAAAATATTTGATGTATGTATAGTTTATAGCTCACAGTTCCAAAGACAAGAATTGTATTGAGCTTCCAAGCTTGCCTTAAACTTGTACAGTAATCTCTCTTTTTTGCTTAAAACACACCCAAATAGTTTTTTTAGATTGCATTCCTATTCACACTAAAATTGTGTGGTATGCATAAATGACATAATGATTTGGGGTATATTTTGAATATATAATTTGTTCATTGTGCTCTAATAGCACCATGAAATTTCAAACTCACTATCTAATCTTCCTGCTCTATCAGATGATGGTATCAGCAAAATTTCATACTTTACTATAAGGTTTCAATTGTGAGACAGGTAAGCCAGTTATTGGTAGTAAATCACACCGTTTTCATTCAGTCCAGATTTCTGATACCATATAGATGGTATTGTTCGATTGCTCAGCTTAGACAAAGAAATGGGGCGGACTGTGGGAGGAGTAAAGCAAATTAAATGCTCAGGTAGAGACGAACGTATATAGACAAAGAAACACAGGTGCCTTTCGAATTCAGGTGCACAATGATCACCCAAATCCTTTGCTACTGATTTTGGACTTCATAGTATTTTCATTACCATTCAATACAGGACTTGTTTTCTGAAGGAGGAATGTAAGTTTTCACTCTATTTCTCATTTAAGAAAATATTTTCATTGTTGCTGTTTTTTGTTATGTAAATAAGATACAAAGTCACATTATAGGATTCTGAGAGTAAATAAATCTTAAATAGTGAATTTCCAAACTGTTCACTAATAGTATTTAGTCAGAAGAAATATATTAGTTAAAATTTGCATTTCTGTAATTGAACAGCATTTATATTAGCATTCTCTTTTCTATAATGTTAACATAATTTTGAGAAATACTTGTTTTTTAGATAGTAAAGAATAATCTAAGATTTTCAGTATATGTAATAAATTTAGTATGTAATACCATATAGATTTAAAATGATATGATCAACTGAATGCATTTCTCTGTAGAATGCTGCTTGGTTGTATGACACTGTCAACCTTTTGTAAATTATTGACAGAAATAGTTTGCTGCAAACAGAATCAGTAAGAACTGTAAAGGACTAAACATAGTTTTGGGGTATTATGTGGAGTTTTTTAATGATTTTCAAGAGACCTTATAAATCCAGGGAAAACAATTAAATGTTGAACAATGCAAACTCAATATACTATCAATAAAAACATGAAACGTGAAAGGACTTGAATGTAAACTGATTTTAGAAAAGCTGTTGTCTAATTGGCTGATGCCTAATCATGTAATGGATTGATGTCCTTCTTGTGGCTGTTATTTGAGGTTGGACTTCTCAATTTTTAAAAGTATCAGTCCCCCTTCAAAAGAAAGTTATAGAGGCTAAAGGTTGGGAAGAATTTCCATAAATCTGGCTGCCAAAATGCATAAGAAAAAAAATCAATGCATCCACAAGTATGGCCAAACAACTTCAGATCAGAAAGAAATATTTTAGTATTTATTCTCTGTATGGCTGTATAAGGTAGTTATAACAATAAAATACTAAAGTGTATTGAAAAGGTCAGACTTACTGCCACAAAACAAAAATATGTGTTAACTTGGGCTAAATTCTGCCCCGATAATCACATTTCATATATCCACAGGTTAGAATAATTTGTGCATTACTGGGGATGCCACCCTGAAGTATTCTTCCATTTTCTAGACAAAGTGTATCACAATTTCTCTATGTTTGTGATGTCAAATCTCTAAAACAGGGAGTATTTTGACCAAACTAATAGATTTAGCCAAACAAACTGTTTCTATGCTAATATCCAAAACAGATGGATCTTGATCCAGTCTTCAGTAGTGAGTGTAATTCAGTGCCAACGTGATGTGGAATCGTGCATGTGTTCGAGCCTGCATGTATGCATAGTCTATAGGGAACAATCTGGCTCTGATAACCCCTCCTACAACTACACTAATACACAAAGAACTGTGAAATCAAAGAGCGTAATCAAGTGTATATTCCACCACCCTTCTCACATGAAGAGATCAAACTACTATTTGGAGGTTACATGTAGATCTTCAAAAGGCTTGAGAAACTAGGGCTTTAAACACTCCTCACTTTATGGTGGAAAGCATACTATGTATGCCACATCATAAACTTTTAACTGTATGGAGACATTCTATTTTAATATGAAGACTGGCAGGGGTTTTGTTGTTCTTTAATCAGGCTCCTTATGAACAAGTTGCTAAACATGTACATCTTACTACACTTACTGCATTTGTGTACTGTGTATGTCATGTATAACATCATTTCTGCCTGTTGAAATTGTAAGCCAAATTCAGCCTTGTTGTAAGAACTGTTTTCAGTGGTGTATCCTCTTCAATATGTGCTGAATTTACTCAGATGGTAAGAATAAAAATGACTGCATGAAAAATATAAGGCAAAGCTTGCATGTATAGGAAAGCTTCCCACAATGTATTATTTGTGGCATAAGATCATACATTTGTGTCACAGTGTCTCCTCCTTTCCTTGAGCATTGCTTGAAAACTGGCTTTTTAACTTACTCAAATGCTTCTTAGTAAATCCTTACAGCACATTAGGCACTAAAGGGAAGTCTCTTCAAATACAGGTCAGAGAGAGAAAATATGATCCTATGCAGGGTATGGTTTTGTTGGTTTTTGTTTAGAAATTTTAAGGCACTTCGGTAGCATAGAATAAAAATACAAATAGACACTCTAACTGTGGAGTATTGTAACAGGGTGATCTGCCCTCTCAAGAGCCAATGGGCCAGGGACTAGCCAGTCCCCCTTGAGTATCAGACTTAGTTGGGAATAGGATCAGGTGATTCCTATAAAGGGCTGAGCAAGCTCAGTTGGAGGGGGTGATGGGAAGCAGCCTCCTGTGGCAAGCCCTAGAGCAAGGGGAAAGGCCTCTGGGTCCCCGGCAGCCTGCTTTGGTTAGGAAAATAGCATTGTGTTAGAAGAATAAAAGTGTGCCCTTAAGACAGGGCTTGAACAGAGGTTCAAGTGTGGTGTCAGCTTTGTGTGGTAGGGAGGGAGCCTGTGCAATCTCTCCATGTGTACATTTACCAGTTTTCAGTGCTAACTACTCCCCTGAACCAAGGGCAGTTACTCTACATTGATGTCGACTGGGGAAAATTCTCTTCATCCGCTGTTCTGCCCACTGACTCCACCTTCCCTGTTAACTAGCCACCTTACGCATATGAAATAAAACCATCATTTTTTTTTTAATAGAACTGCCACAAATCTGAGAAATGGTCCCCAGAGAGTCTTCCTGGTAAACATTTTCTCAGCATTTCCGCCTCCCGCCTTCAGGAGGGCCCACACCCGCCTCCAGGGTTTGGTTTTCTCCTTTTCCCTGAGGTCGGAGGCGATTCCCTCACCCACGCGTGCAAACCGCCAGGAAACTATCTAGCCATGTGTCTGGCAAAGGATCATTCAAACCCCATGCTGGAGAGGTGGGGTGGGAAGGGGAGCCCTTGGGAGGGACCCACTGTTAACAGAGACGACGGGGGAGATTGCCCGGGCCACGCTCTCTCCGACACTCGGAGGCCGGCCTCGCTCTGCCCCTCCCCAGGCAGGCAGGCGCCGGAACCTCGCGCTGGGTTTGGGCGCGCTCCTTCGCCCGCCCCGGGTCCACGCGCTCTCTGCGAACGTTCCGTGGCGTTCCACGCCCCGCCGCAGACAGGGCCCAGCGCGTGGCAACGTGTGGCCCCGCGGCTTCGGAAGCTCGCGCCGCCGCCGGCCGCGGAGCCACGTGCGCCCTTCGAGAGCCATCCCCGACCCTCCTGCCCTCCCGCTCACGCCAGTCTCCCGAAAATGCGTCTGAAAAGCCAGGTAACGCCCCTCCCCCCCCCCCGGGCTCTACGGGTGGCCCGTGCCGCGAGCACCCCGCAACCTAGTCCCCTCTGGGTGGGGAGAAAGGGGGGGCATCTGTATTCATCGACTAACGCCCTCCCACGTAGATACTGGGGTGGGGGGATTTTTTTAAAAGAATATTCATTTGGGGGGCGGGTATGTGTTTTGAAAGCCTGTGCAGTTTGAACCCCCACCCCCCTTTAGGGGAGGAGAATGTGCCAACCCCCCTTCTCCACCCACGCACCCCCACCTTACAGCTGGCTTCCCACCTCTGCAGGAATCCCTCTTGTGACTTTAAAAACTAGTTTCTTCAGGAAACTTTCCCCCCAACTCTCCTGGCCTTCATGCCCCTTTCTGGAAGAGGCAGGACAAAGGGAGGGGAAAGCAGAAGGGCTACAGCAGGTGCTCTCTGCTTCTGCCTGCAAAGACTTGTTTGCCAGAGCACTGATGAGCTTAAAAAAAAGGTTAAGGGAACATTGAATTTCATTGCTGGAGCCTCTGGGTTACTTCTTTTTTCTTGTCCCACCATGTTTTGTAGTAGTCCACTTGTTCCAAGAATGTATGTGGAAGAGAATTTTGCTGACAGGACGGTGATCTCAGCCACCCGATCCATCCGTTACCCTTTTTCCATCAGTCAGGAATATCAGTTCAGCCATTTTCTTAATTTAGACTCTGATCTAATAAACCCTTACACAGGAATAATTCCTGTGAGCTAAAATTCTTCAAGTTAAGCCCATTCATGTTTTTTTGGAGGATTCAGACTTGTCTCTAGTCCTTTGTGTTGTTAAGTCTGAAAGATCATTTTCAATGGGAAGGTTTTTCTTTTAACTTTGGGTTTAACTTCAAGGGGGACAAGGAGAATAAGGTAGTACCTTTTAGTGGACCAGCTTCTGTTGATGAAAGAGACAAGCTTTTGAGTTTCACAGAGCTTTTCTTCAGGTGGATCTGGGCACACCACTATTCACTTACTGACTGTGGAAACTTTGAGTAGAGCTGCACATGATGGCAGAATTCATGTTTGATATCTTAGCAGGGAGCACACATTTCTTATTCCAGTGTTTGTTGATTAAGTTGGTCAGTCCTCACTCTGAGGCCTTATTGAGGTTTCTGTGTTATCTTTCTATATTATATGGAAGACCACATAATATTTCAGACAGGGGTTCTCAAACTGTGGGTTGGGACCCCCAAGTGGGTCACAAGCTCATTTTAATGGGGCTGCCAAGGCTGGTGTTAGCCTTGCTGGGGCCAGGGGCCGAAGCCCAAGCCCCACTGCCCAGGGCAAAGGTTACATGCCCCCTGCCCAGGGCAGAAGACCTTGGGCTTCAGCTTTGCCCTCCCTCCCCTGTGCCCGGGGCGGCAGAGCTCCGGTAGGCTTGGTCTTTGGTCTCCCATCCTGGGGTCGTATAGTAATTTTTGTTGTCAGAAGGGGGTCAAGTGAGTTTGTAATGAAGTTTGAGAACCGCTGATTTATTACATACTGGCTATTCAATTTTGGGCCAAAATGTAGCCTTTTTGTTTGAAAAGAGGCGAGGGAGAGCAAATTAAGATGTTGATTTTTGTAAAATTAAAAAATATTTCCTTCCATTTTTTAATTTTTATGGTTTGTTCCCTTGCATTGTTGGAATCTTAAGTGCAAGAACACTGTGCTAGTAAATGAGAAGCATAGCATGCAACAGACTCAAAGCAACAATGAAATTGACAAAAAGAAAAGGAGTACTTGTGGCACCTTAGAGACTAACCAATTTATTTGAGCATGAGCTTTCGTGAGCTACAGCTCACTTCATCGGATGCATACTGTGGAAACTGCAGAAGACATTATATACACAGAGACCATGAAACAATACCTCCTCCCACCCCACTCTCCTGGTAATAGCTTATCTAAAGTGATCATCAAGTTGGGCCATTTCCAGCACAAATCCAGGTTTTCTCACCTCCCCACCCCCGTCCAAAAACCACACACACAAACTCACTCTCCTGCTGGTAATAGCTTATCCAAAGTGACCACTCTCCTCACAGTGTGTATGAAAATCAAATGAAATTGACAGTCTGCTTTTACTGTACAAGCTGAGTGAAATGCAGAACAGCGAAGTAAGCATAAATAGAGAAAAGTAAATTAGATTTTTAAAGTAGGTAATGTTTGAAGATGTTAGAAAGTTATCACATTTAATTCATTGATAATACTCTGAGGTGTTTCAGGAACAGATAAGGAAAGATCATACCAAAATAATTTGTGACACTTAAAAAAAAAAATCAGTTCGATTGTGAAACTTACTTGCTATTCAGAGGAATCATAGAATCATAGAATATCAGGGTTGGAAGGGACCCCAGAAGGTCATCTAGTCCAACCCCCTGCTCGAAGCAGGACCAATTCCCAGTTAAAGCAGGACCAATTCCCAGTTAAATCCCAGCCAGGGCTTTGTCAAGCCTGACCTTAAAAACCTCTAAGGAAGGAGATTCTACCACCTCCCTAGGTAACGCATTCCAGTGTTTCACCACCCTCTTAGTGAAAAAGTTTTTCCTAATATCCAATCTAAACCTCCCCCACTGCAACTTGAGACCATTACTCCTCGTTCTGTCATCTGCTACCATTGAGAACAGTCTAGAGCCATCCTCTTTGGAGCCCCCTTTCAGGTAGTTGAAAGCAGCTATCAAATCCCCCCTCATTCTTCTCTTCTGCAGGCTAAACAATCCCAGCTCCCTCAGCCTCTCCTCATAAGTCATGTGTTCCAGACCCCTAATCATTTTTGCTGCCCTTCGCTGGACTCTTTCCAATTTATCCACATCCTTCTTGTAGTGTGGGGCCCAAAACTGGACACAGTACTCCAGATGAGGCCTCACCAATGTCGAATAGAGGGGAACGATCACGTCCCTCGATCTGCTCGCTATGCCCCTACTTATACATCCCAAAATGCCATTGGCCTTCTTGGCAACAAGGGCACACTGCTGACTCATATCCAGCTTCTCGTCCACTGTCACCCCTAGGTCCTTTTCCGCAGAACTGCTGCCTAGCCATTCGGTCCCTAGTCTGTAGCTGTGCATTGGGTTTTTCCATCCTAAGTGCAGGATCCTGCACTTATCCTTATTGAACCTCATCAGATTTCTTTTGGCCCAATCCTCCAATTTGTCTAGGTCCTTCTGTATCCTATCCCTCCCCTCCAGCGTATCTACCACTCCTCCCAGTTTAGTATCATCTGCAAATTTGCTGAGAGTGCAATCCACACCATCCTCCAGATCATTTATGAAGATATTGAACAAAACCGGCCCCAGGACCGACCCTTGGGGCACTCCACTTGATACCGGCTGCCAACTAGACATGGAGCCATTGATCACTACCCGTTGAGCCTGACAATCTAGCCAGCTTTCTACCCACCTTATAGTGCATTCATCCAGCCCATACTTCCGTAACTTGCTGACAAGAATACTGTGGGAGACCGTGTCAAAAGCTTTGCTAAAGTCAAGAAACAATACATCCACTGCTTTCCCTTCATCCACAGAACCAGTAATCTCATCATAAAAGGCGATTAGATTAGTCAGGCATGACCTTCCCTTGGTGAATCCATGCTGGCTGTTCCTGATCACTTTCCTCTCATGCAAGTGCTTCAGGATTGATTCTTTGAGGACCTGCTCCATGATTTTTCCAGGGACTGAGGTGAGGCTGACTGGCCTGTAGTTCCCAGGATCCTCCTTCTTCCCTTTTTTAAAGATTGGCACTACATTAGCCTTTTTCTAGTCATCCGGGACTTCCCCCGTTTGCCACGAGTTTTCAAAGATAATGGCCAATGGCTCTGCAATCACAGCCGCCAATTCCTTCAGCACTCTCGGATGCAACTCGTCCTGCCCCATGGACTTGTGCACGTCCAGCTTTTCTAAATAGTCCCTAACCACCTCTATCTCCACAGAGGGCTGGCCATCTCTTCCCCATTTTGTGATGCCCAGCGCAGCAGTCTGGGAGCTGACCTTGTTAGTGAAAACAGAGGCAAAAAAAGCATTGAGTACATTAGCTTTTTCCACATCCTCTGTCACTAGGTTGCCTCCCTCATTCAGTAAGGGGCCCACACTTTCCTTGGCTTTCTTCTTGTTGCCAACATACCTGAAAAGTCCTTTGCACAGAAGCAAGCATTTACTCCATGAAAAACATTAGAAAAACATTGCCTAAATGCAAAATGAGTATCTGGCTTTGGTAGTGGGGAGGTCTTTCCATTCATGAGGAGGTATGAATGCTCCCCTGGATGATGGTGGTGTGGGTGTTTTACACTCGTCGCCAGCCCCAGATTTGGTGTTGGTAGCAAGGAACTGAGCTTATGTACTTCCATTTTTATTTACATTTCAAGGATTCTTGGGGATTCAGTTAACATTTTTTAACCAAATGCTAGAAAGGAAATTTTATAAGTTTATTACTAAGTGCTGGAAGAGCAATATCTCAAATTTAGAAGCTAGAACCCAAGTAGAATTTCAAGTTAAACCTATGGCTACAGAGCTGGTTTAAACAGTATGAGTTTTCATGAGAGCCTGGGTGGGGAGGAAGAAGGTATGTCTGCGCCAAAGGATCTGCCTAACTGGTTTGTAAACCTTGGGGGTGGAGGGGTGTCACCAATCTGATGTCTTTGCAAAGGAACCAAAAATGCTGCTACTGGTCCTGGGACCTGTCTTACTTTGGGAGCCGGGGGGAAACGTATACAGAGAACCACCATTGTTTGGGGCTGTTAGGGAATTCAAACTTGGAGATGGAAGAGCTATGGCCGATTGTCTCCCGGCTGTTCTGGGAGTAAATAGGACTCTTGATCTGTGTGTGTCATTTCTTTGTTTTGGGGGAGATAACTCACTTGTGTATCCCTCATGAGAAGTAAATGCAAAAGGACTGTTGAGGGTAAATAATTCCAAAACAACAAAATGGCAGCTCTGCTCCTATTTTGTATGACCTTTGTGAAGGGTAACTGGCTTCAAAGCCTGATTCTCCCACTCTTCGCAGGAAGGGCCTGAGTATGAACTCTGCAGCCTCGTGAAACCTGTGACATAGTCACTGTTGCTCTTGCTAGCTCAGGGCTCAGATTGTGCTGGTATGTGGCAGCATACTGAACCAAAACTTTTTTGGGGAATCCTTCAGCGTCTCCTAAATTTAAGATGGTAGTCTTAAAAGTTGTGTCTGGCCCTTGTGGTTGCAGAGATGACTTTCCAGATGAAGGCTATAGCAAATCTTCATCTAGATAGAAACAATAGATGTGAGAGACATATCAGCTTTACCAGTTTTGCTCAATGGGGTGCTGATGCTGAAGTCTGAAGATAAAAATGTTGACATTTAAGTTAACTATTTCACTGCTGATCATTTTGGCAGTAGCATCCAGATATTGTATGTGGAGCTTTCCCTTCTCTCCCACTCTGACTTCTGGGGCTATTACAGCTGGCAGTCAAAGGAGGAGGAAATAGCGCTTCATGTCCCCCTTATAGAATAAAGTCCATAGTGTATTTTTCTAAATAATTTTAGATTGTTTCTGCTATTTATTTTTTTCTGTTTGAGTTTCCATCAGTATGAATTGTTATACTCTACAAACAATTGACATGGGGACAGTTTTGAAGAGCAGCAAAGGTATTTCGAATGTGAATGTATCCATGTGGAAATGTGGGTGGGAGAAGTAAAACTCTTTTAATTTTCACAGTTGAAGTCCTGTTAGCTGTGCCTGCCTTTCAATCTTAGGGGAAGTACATTCCCAACAGTAAACCTGTGTGAAACTTTGTCTGCTTTCTAAGCTGTCCTAGCTACCTGGATAATGGTAAAACATCTTGCAGAATTCAGTACTGACAGATGCTGATATCTTTACATCTAATCAGTAGTAAATATGGACCCATTCAGTATGTTAAGGGTATTATAATTATATACATCATAATAGAGTAATCCTGTTCAGCACAGAAGGATGGCTGTATATAAAAGGAAGTTAGTCACAAGAAGGCATAATTTTCATGTTATCACATAAAGTTAAACTTACGTGCAATTCTCTTTGGTTCTGCCATATCTTTAAATGATTTTGCAATGGAAGAAACCCACTTTTAACAAAAAACAAAGAAAAAACCTGAGGATTTAACCAGCAAGCTAGAAAATGATGATTAAAAACTAATACTGACCAAAGAACTTCCTGATCGCTTACAATTAGCCTGTGTCCTTCATAGAACGGATCCAGAATTATTTTTCTTAGAAAGTACTGGATGTACGCCAATGGTTTTTTTAAAATAGCTCTTGCTGATTTTCTCTTACAATTTCTAATTAAAAGTTGAGATGTATTTGATAATTATGGTCTACCTATTTAGCATTTAGAAAAATGCTGCCTTAATACAGCACTGATCTTTCTCTGAGATCTTGCATGGTAGTTTTCCTTTGGGTTTAAAGGAAATGATGATCAGCCTTATACATGTTCTGTTTCCAGGTGCCAGTAAAAGAGACTCTTTGAAAACGATAGCTCAACAAACAGACGTTTAATGTTCTACTATGACCTACTACAGCTAGTCATAGATTGACTTTAAATTGCTGAGTGCTTAAAACCAGACCAAAATGCTAGTGAGTTTCTCGGGTTTCTTCAGTGGTTTGGTTTTGGGTTTTATTTTTCTTTGGTGGGGAAAGAGGGCTACAGTGGAGGATCTAAACAAATATATTTGTTGTTTGTAACCTATTTTTTGTCTATTTATTCCCCAAAACCTGTTTGTTGCTGATGTAACATGAAATCAAATAGAACATTTTTTTAATCTCTTGAAAGAAGGAAAATCATGCTGAAAGTCACTGTATATTATGTAGTATAAAGAGCATTACTTTGAGTCAGGCTTGGTGCCCCATTACCAAAAGGTGACTGTTACAAAATATTACAGTTGCTTATTCACATAATTGATGCAGGTTTGTGAAATTCCAAAAGTGTCTGTAGTCTTGTTGAAAGAATAAATTTATTTTTAAAAGATAAAAAGGTTTTAAAAGACCACATCAGTACTTCTTTAGAATTAGAAAAAATAATGATGTGAGCACTTCAGTACCCTGATGTGATTTTAAATTTGGTATAAGCTGGTGATTTGGGGGTTGTGACTGTTCATTTTCAGATTTGTTCTGTTTTAATACACTACCTTGACACTGAAAAGAAAAAGGCAAAATAAATAAAAACTATATTTTGCACTCTTGTTTTCTCTCTGCTGATTATGTAGCAACAGTAGTTAATTAACAGTATTATTCTCAGAGCTGTGCTGACATTATTGCCAGTATACTAGAAGGGAAGCAAATACAAGGCCATATACATTCTGCCTTCGATTAAAAGGGTGAAAAATATTTGTTTGCCAAGTTAAAAGGGAGAAAATAGAGATTAGACCATAGGACTAACAGTCAGGATTCTTGGGTTCTGTTCCTAGCTTTTTCCCAGATTCTCTTCGGGACCTTGAACAAGTCACTTAAGACTGTTCTACACTTAAGTTTTACTTGCATCGCTATGTCAGTTAGGGGCGTAATTTTTTTTTCTTTGTTTAAGGTGGTGGATTTGATTTAAATCACTAGTGAGGAAGACTCAATTTAATTATGGTTTTCTACATAAAAGTACATTCTTGTTAGTTGTTATAACCTTAGAAGGTACACACTATACATTTTTAAACAGTGATTTATACGGAAAACTTTTCAGATCAGTTTTACAGCTATATCAGAAAATGAATGATTGTTTGGTTATTTCATTTACCAAACGTAATTGAAGCAGACAGTTCACCTCCCAATGATTTCATAAATATCTCCAACAGATTAATCATTAATATTTGGAGGATTTTCTTGCCATGCTGTATTAGGAGGAGAACATCACCAGACAGACGTTTAAATTGTTTTAGTTAAATAAAACAACAATGTTAAGTATTCTGGATTTTTTTTTCAACAGCAAACATATTATAATATAACAAAACAAGCATATGTCCCTCACTTCTCACATTTATTTCCAGACTTCTTCTGTTGTCCAGATCTGTTCCACCCCCAACAATCTTCTATTCATTGAAATTTTTGAAACTTTGAACTTTTAGAGAGAGGTAAGGGATTGACTCTGTGTACACAAATTTGCAGAGGGATAATAGAGTTAAGGTCTGTTATTTCTCACCTCTATATATTATTTATTTAAAAACATTTTTGCTGTTAACAAGCATGTTACTTCTGGAGAAACACATCCACAGTTTGAGACCTGCAAAACTAAACATCTCTGATGGTATCTTCTAGACTGAGCACTGAGTCAAACTGACTACTTTGGTAGTCAAAGATAGAAACCTAAATGATCTATACAGAAGGGCCCTGGAACCCCATAAGATTGGGTCCCTAATCCATGAACTATTGGAACTCATTTACAAAACTTTTCTTAAACATTACATGAATATATTGTCTCATGCTCTAGAATTAGAATTTATAATCCTTATTCCATGATGAGATATCTTTGAGCTATAATGTATCTTAATTAAACTATCTTTAGATAGGTTTTTTTCCTCAAAAACCTTTTTATCAAAACAATCATTGATTTTTATCCACCCTGTTTTTTAACCAACATAGCTATGCCAATGGAAGCCCACATGTAGATGCGTTTATACTGGTATAAACTCTATTGGTATGAGTGCTTTTTAACTGCATCCACACAAGAGGTTTGTTGTTATAGCTAACTGATGACTAAACCAGGAAAACACTCAGTGCTGATAAAGCCTTAAGGGGGCCTGATGTTTGTAAAGCCTGATTCAATTGATGTGATTTTAGGGTGGGACTTTCAAAGGAGCCTAAGGGAATCAGACCACCAATTCCCATTAACCCTCGTATGCCCCACTGAACATCTCTTAGTACTTATGTATCTGATTTGATGGTTCCTTCAGGTACTTGGGGCTTGTCTACACTGACAATTTACAGCGCTGCAACTTTCTCGCTCAGGGGTGTGAAAAAACACCCCCCTGAGCACAGCAAGTTTCAGTGCTGTAAAGCGCCAGTGTAAACAATGCACCAGCACTGGGAGCCGTACCTTTCGTTGAGGTGGGAGAGGCACTGTGCCGTGACCACACAAGCCACGTTAAAGCGCTGCCAGTGTAGACTAGCCCTTAGACTTGTGTAATTTTCTGATCCTCTGTGTCCCAGTTGAGTTGTTTATAAGATGCAGAACTCTTGCCTGTGGAGTGTTTGAGAACACTGGATGAAAGGCCGTAGATAACTGAAAAGTGATATTATTATGACATGCTCCAAGACCCCTCTTCATTTCTTCCGTAATACAGTTAGCCTAATGGTAGCAAAAAGCACCCCCTGGATATACAGACAGAAATAAATTCAAGTTTGTGGCCCTTCACAGGTTCTCAAAGACCTTGCTGTGAGAGTAAGTGTATTTCGCTGGTTGGTCAGGAGAGGCCTAAATCTTGGTACAAGGAGAGTCAATGCCATACTTTCCTAATTTGCTCTGTTGTGAGGAAGCTCAAGGCTAGTGAATTTGGAAGAGTCAGTGCCAAAACCTTTGGAGTAATTTGATTGGTGGTGCCTCTTTACTCATATGAGATCAGTGAATGACCTTGCAGCTTCAGAGATTTAAAAAAAAAAAAAAAAAAAAAGTATTTTTCAAGTTAGTAATGTTCTGAATGCTCCTCTTACACAGGTCATCTGGGTTCAGAGCATTATTCTAAAGTTGCAGGATTGTGTAATATTATATGCAGGTAGCCTTTAAAACATGGGTTTATGGAGAGGTGAAATAGTATTTCTGTCAGTGTCTTGTATAACACTGCCAAAGGCTGAGTGAGAAGTTCAGCAGCAATAAATCCTGCCTATGTAGAGTGAGACTTCATGCCGTGCTAGAGAGCTCCAGTCCATCAGATAGACTTCACAGGCAATGGAAATTGCCTTTATTCTTTTAAATGACTCG
Organism: Lepidochelys kempii; assembly: GCF_965140285.1. Taxonomy (NCBI): domain Eukaryota; kingdom Metazoa; phylum Chordata; order Testudines; family Cheloniidae; genus Lepidochelys; species Lepidochelys kempii. The sequence continues at coordinate 98,990,270 of NC_136387.1, read as the reverse complement.
ACATCTCTTCTTTCTCCAATCCGTCCTATTTTCCCACCATCGTATGCTGACTCAACAGTAAGGCTATGTGTAGTTACATGCCACAGTGAAACGCATGCTGTGTCCACATGATGGTGTGTAGCTGTGTGTGTCAGTGAAAGGCTCTGGCAGAGGAGAGACAGCAGGGAAAGGCTTCAGCCTCTCACTGGTTGGAGCCTTTCCATTCTGCCAGAGTTTCTCTGCAGCAGGGAGCTGGCAGAGCCTTTCCACACTGCCTCCCCTCCTCCAGAGCCTTTCTTCGCTGCTGGAGTCTTCCTGCGATGGATAAAGGCTCCTGCAGCAGGACACTACACTGTTAAAAATAGCAGTGTTGATTGAGAGGCACAACTTGGGCAAAAAGAGAGCTGTGTAGCCCACAACCTTTGGGCATTACTTTACTCTCCTAAGCTGTGCCTCACTGTCTGCGCTGCTGGTGGGCTACACAAGTATGTATGCTACATACTGCCGAAAGAAGCATACAGTGTAGATGCACCTTAACTCTCAGGCCAGCCAGGTTTCCACTTCATCAGCAGGACCTTAAAGGGAGAGAACTTGCTGTCCGTCCACATGTCCCACAGCTGGCAGGGTGACTGTAGGGGTGAGAAACTCACTGCCTGGCCCAGATATCTTCTTCTGGTAGCAGAAGGGAAGGAAGCTAATAGCCAGGCTTCCCCTCTCTATTCTTCCCCACCCCCCTTTTATGCTCTGACCTTGTATGCTGTGACAGCATAGAACACACCCCGCCACTCCCCTTACACAGATGGTCTAGTTAATGAGTAAATTTCTGAAGGAAGTAGAAATGTGAATCAGGGTGATTAACATAACATCCATTGCTACATTTAAAAATCAGATCAAAAAGTAAATGCAGGAGCTCTGTGTAGGATGTTTTATGGGTCTTTTTTTTAAAAAAATTCTATGGAGACTTTTAGATGGTCTCTTCCCCTCCCCCCCAAGTGTTGGGGCTGGGGAGGGGGGTTTCAAGATGTTAATCATCCACTAAATGCTTTCAGAGATTAATTAAGGCTGTACAGATTATTGTCCTCCTACCATCCATGTTCTCTAAAATCAAGTTTCTTCACCTCCTGTCCTCGGTGAAAGGCTCTTTTTCCTGTCTGCGCAGTTATGCCTTTCACTTTTTAAGCTTTTCTTGTTGGTTTTATGATTCCCTCCTCCCTATCCATTCTGTTGATACTCTTATTTACAGTCACATCACCCAGCAAGATGAAGGGAAGTTTGAAACCCTTTCCTGTAAAGCTTTTCACAGGGACAGAGTAATCCTGCCTGCAGACTCTGGTTTCTTTCCTGTTGAAATTTCAGACACTCATTTAAGAGAGGAAATGGTTTTCCTCTGTGTTTTAGAACCTGTTCTTCTGATGAGGACACATTGAGGTACAAACTAGACATTAGGAAGGAACTTGAAATATTGGGCCCAATCCTCAGTTAGAATTTCACAGTGAAAGTCCAGGTGATGTGCAAAGGTGGCTTTCACACTAATTTACATTCCCCTGATTCTCCTGCTGCTCTGTGTAGGCTGTTTCTTCTGCAGCCTCTTCCCACTGAAGCCTCCTCTCTCTGTCCATTTCAACCCAACATAAGAGAGCCAAAAATGCAGTTTAGGATGAGTGTGCCATTGGGGATGTCAGAATCATAGAAGAGTAAGGTTGAAAGAGACCTCAGGAGGAGAGACCTCAAAGCAGGACCAACACCAACTAAATCATCCCAGCCAGGGCGTTGTCAAGACTGGCCTTAAAAACCTCTAAGCTTTGAGATTCCACCATCTCCATAGGTAACCCATTCCAGAGCTTCACCACCCTCCTAGTGAAATAGTGTTTCCTAATATCCAACCTAGACCTCCCCCACTGCAACTTGTAGACCATTGCTCCTTGTTCTGTCATCTGCTACCATTGAGAACAGCCGAGCACCATCCTCTTTGGAACCCCCCTTCAGGTAGTTGAAAGCTGCTATCAAATCCCACCTCACTCTTCTCTTCTGCAGACTAAACAAGCCCAGTTCCCTCAGCATCTCCGCATAAGTGATGTGCCCCAGCCCCTTAATCATTTTTGTTGCCCTCCACTGGACTCTCTCCAATTTGTACACATCCTTTCTGTAGTGGAAGGCCCAAAACTGGACATGGTACTCCAGATGTGGCCTCACCAGTGCCGAATAGAGGGAAATAATCACTTCCCTTGATCTTCTGGCAGTGCTTCTACTAATGCAGCCCAATATGCCGTTCGCCTTCTTGCCAACAAGGACACACTGCTAACTCATATCCAACTTCTCATCCACTGTAATCCCCGGGTCCTTTTCTGTAGAATTGCTGCATAGCCAGTCGGTCCCCAGCCTGTAGCAGTGCATGGGATCCTTCTGTCCTAAGTGCAGGACTCTGCACTTGTCCTTGTTGAACCTCATTGGATTTCTTTTGGCCCAATCCTCCAATTTGTCTAGGTCACTCTGGACCCTATTGCTACTCTCCAGCATATCTATCTCTCCCCCATCTTAGTGTCATCTGCAAACTTGCTGAGGGTGCAATCCACACCATCATCCAGATCATTAATAAAGGCAGATTTCAGAGTAACAGCCGTGTTAGTCTGTATTTGCAAAAAGAAAAGGAGTCCTTGTGGCACCTTAGAGACTAACCAATTTATCTGAGCATAAGCTTTCGTGAGCTACAGCTCACTTCATCGGATGCATACTGTGGAAAGTACACGAGATCTTTCTATACACACAAAGCATGAAAAAATGGGTGTTTACCACTACAAAAGGTTTTCTCTCCCCCCACCCCACTCTCGTGCTGGTAATAGCTTATCTAAAGTGATCACTCTCCTTATAATGTGTATGATAATCAAGTTGGGCCATTTCCAGCACAGATCCAGGTTTTCACCCCCCCCTCCCCCGCACAAACCCACTCTCCTGTTGGTAATAGCTTATGGGGGGGGGGGTGAAAACCTGGATCTGTGCTGGAAATGGCCCAACTTGATTATCATACACATTATAAGGAGAGTGATCACTTTAGATAAGCTATTACCAGCACGAGAGTGGGGTGGGGGGAGAGAAAACCTTTTGTAGTGGTAAACACCCATTTTTTCATGCTTTGTGTGTATAGAAAGATCTCGTGTACTTTCCACAGTATGCATCCGATGAAGTGAGCTGTAGCTCACGAAAGCTTATGCTCAGATAAATTGGTTAGTCTCTAAGGTGCCACAAGTACTCCTTTTATCATTAATAAAGATGTTGAACAAAACCGGCAAGAATACTGTGGAAGACTATATTAAAAGCTTTGCTAAAGTCAAGATATATCCCGTCCACTGCTTTCCCCACATCCACAGAGCCAGTTATCTCATCATGGAAGGCAGTCAGCTTGGTCAGGTATGACTTGCCCTTGGTGAATCCATGTTGACTGTTCCTGATCACCTTCCTCTCCTCCAAGTGCTTCAAAATGGTTTCCTTGAGGACCTGCTCCATGCTTTTTCCGGGGACTGAGGTGAGGCTAACCAGTCTCTAGTTCTCTGGGTTCTCCTTCCCTTTTTTAAAAGATGGGCACTATATTTGCCTTTTTCCAATTATCCGGGACCTCCCCTGATAGCCACGAGTTTTCAGAGATAATGGCCAATGGCTCTGCAATCACATCCACTTCCCATTCTCCTCACTGGCACCCCTCTTCCTCTGTTAAATCTGCAACGGGGATCATGTGTGGCATGAGCCCTCTCGTTAGCTCTGCAGCCCTGGAGGATGACCCTTATGGTGGGCTGGTTTTGGGGGGCAGATTATTTCTTTGTTGGTGGGCAAAGAAGATATGCTCGGGAAAGAGGCCTCTTGAACACTCACAATCTTTCCATAAAAGCAATCTCTTATTTCGTTGTATTTGAGGATGTGAAGGGGTTCTGCGGTTTTATCGAGGGCTTTAACTAAGTGGATTAAGGGTTGATGGTGTTTTTAGAGATTATTCTGTCAGGGTAATGTGAGCTTCTTGGGCAGAAGGAAGAGGCACACACTTTGGAAACTTTCACACTTCCATTTTCAGTACATAGGTCCATATTTTAAAAAAAAAATGCTTGAATTTAGACTCCTAAATAAGTGGCATGATTTTCGAAGTGTTGAGTCCTCAGTAGTCCCCAGCAATGTCAGTGGAAATTATTGGTTAATATTTTGATTGCATTTTACATTTATATGATGCCTTTAATCCAAAAGGTCCCAAACCACTTCACAAACTGAAATTTCCATGTTAGCTGCTAAAGCGCACTGTTGTATAGTGCACAGTCATACTGCTTGACACTGTAGGACAGAAGGTAAAAGATACCCTATGCAGTTTCAATTTCAGGGAAGAACTGAGGGGGAAGAGAATAAGTACATTCATTGGAATTTTGCTGGGGCACCAACACTGAAAGTTTTTCTCTGAAAAGTGCTGTAGGATAATTTCTACCGTTAAGACAGCCCTATGCTTATGGAAATTTTAAAAACAGGCTAACATCTCCTCTTAATATTAAAGGTTTTTTAAAATATAAATTTTCTTTACTTGGTAGGCCAACAGCTGTTACTGGCTCTCCCATGAAACACATTTTAAAAAGTGTATTTTCACCTCATGCACTGTAATATTTTTAGGTTCCATTGCATATCTTTGGAACAATGTTAAAAATAGAGCTCTTCTAGTTTGTTAGGTGAGTGTTCAATAAGGGATCTTTTAAAATGTCGGAAGTACAATTAAGCTTTATCTGAACAGATCAGAGTATGTCTAGGCACAAGTTCGAAAGCATCCAGTGATACTATTAAAAGAAAGATTGCTTGTTGTTGCATTGGGGAATCCCTATAAAACTTCAGGAAAATTGCCAGAAAGAATATAAATGCATTCCAGCAATGGAATGAGAGATGCTTAACCTATCCAGCCACTAGCCACCGCCTTCCAGTTTTTCAGCGTAGCTATTTTGATATGATTGTTGCCTTGGACAGTCATAAGTTATAGTGGAACTAATTTATATTTGGGGCTCCTGCTGTTTTGCAGCTGCGGAATTTGCTGAGAATTGTGTTCCAGAATCCAAGCAGCTCATTTTAAAACAAAATCATGATTGTGAGGGAACCTTTGATAATAAGCCACACAGCCTCGTTTTTGAAAAGGTGGGAAAGCAGCTTGCATCCTTCAAGACAAACCCAGCTATTACTAGAGCTGCTCTGTAGAGATCAACCTAAACCATCTAGATTTTACTTTGAGGTTGCAATACAAGGCAGCACTGAAGGGCCTTAGCCTTGCCTTCAATTCTTTCTTCCTTCTACTAGCTGTCACTTCCATGGATCCAAGACCTTAAGAGGAACGTAAATTGTTATAACTAACAGTTGAGAGAGATGAGGACAATATTAGACCTTGTTCTCTTGGTAATCCACTTTCTTTTCGTAGCTGTCGTGGAGGCTGTTGACATATAGAATATCATTAAGACAGGCAAGGCTTGCCATTTCCTGCTGTTCGCCTCCCTGGTCTGGAGATTTTTGGCTCCAAACTTCATTTAAAGATTTGCTTTCTTCAAGGAGGTGCCCCTTGATGTAACCTAGATCACGCACTTCATGTGGTAAATACCAGGGCCTCAGTCCCATTTGAGAACCAGAGAAACCTAGAATATTCTTGAGCAAGAGCTCCTAGTACATGATTTCCTTGGTAGGTCCCCAGGCAAATTCCATCTTAAGCTCTTCAGATTTTGTTACCTCAAGCAATGTTTACATTCCATCAAATGCTATAAATGCTCCACCAGATCTAGGACAGCTTCTGAAAGAGAGGTCTTTTTCTCTCTGGAGAAGAGGCCCCTTACTCCTGAATGAGCAGGAGGAGGTCTCCTCTGCTTGGTGGATGTGATTATTCCCCTCTATTCGGGACTGTTGAGGCCACATCTGGAGTATTGCGTCCAGTTTTGGGCCCCCCCCCACTACAGAAAGGATGTGGACAAATTGGAAAGAGTCCAGCGGAGGGCAGTGAAAATGATTAGGGGGCTGGGGCAAATGACTTATGAGGAAAGGCTGAGGGAACTGGGCTTGTTTAGTCTGCAGAAGAGAAGAGTGAGGTGGGATTTGATAGCAGCTTTCAACTACCTGAAGGGGGGTTCCAAAGAGGATGGAGCTCGGCTGTTCTCAGTGGTAGCAGATGACCGAACAAGAAGCAATGGTCTCAAGTTGCAGTGGAGGAGGTCTAGATTGGATATTAGGAAAAACTGTTTCACTAGAAGGGTGTTGAAGCACTGGAATGGGTTACCTAGGGAGGTGGTGGAATCTCCTTCCTTAGAGGTTTTTAAGGCCTTGACAAAGCCCTGGCTGGGATGATTTTGTTAGTGTTGGTCCTGTTTTGAGCAGGGGGTTGGACTAGATGACCTCCTGAAGTTTCTTCCAACCATAATCTTCTATGATGCTGTCCATCATAGGTCAAGACTACTGTACATAATCTGGTCCTTCCTGTCCTCTGAAAAGGCAATACTTTCTCTCACCTTGGAGCACTTGCTTACCCACTTAAGGAGGAAAGAGCAATTTACCATCTCTGTTTCAAGATTTTCAAAAAGATAACGAAAGTGGGGGAAAGCACAATACCAGGGCTTAACTTCAAGTGTTTAAATCAACTCACCCAGTTCAAGATGGAGGCCCTCCAATCAATGTGAGTAGTCATAGAACTGGTGGAATGTCTTATGTTGTTAGACTGGAAGACTTGTACCCTTCAGATATGGATCTTGAAAGTTCACTAGAAGTACCTGGGATTTGCCATAATTTGCCATCTCTGTTTTGTTTCCTGTGAAAATCTCAATCATGCTGCTGCATTTATGGAATCTGATCTGTGAAAAACTGGGGGAGGGAGATATGGTTAGTTCACAGGAGTGGGAGTATCTGACTCCTGAATTCTAATCTAGCCTGTGACACTGATCTTCTGCAACCTGGGACAACTCTCTCAATCTCTACCATTATTTGTCCATCTGTAAATTGTACATAATCCACCCAATACCCTTTATTATTTAATTGATACTTGTAGAGTGCTTTTCAATAAGATTGGTGCACATTGAGGCACAGTGTAAAGCTTACTTGTGCAATTAGGCCATTTATAAACTTTTATTTTTTCACTACTGTAGAATGACTTGCATTCGTTTTTAGGGTACACAGTGATGATTTTTTTTTTAATTGAGTCAATGATGGGGTTGACACAGATGTGGCTGTGAGCTGTTCTTTAATATACAATTATGAGATTTCATGACAGTAGACACAAAATATATGAATATAAATAAAACATGCTATATAAGTACTAAGCATTATTAATTTTCCAGGATATTCATAGTTATATAGTTCCTGAGGCATATTATCCTCCTTATTATTCTGTTCTGTGTCTCTTCCAGTATCCTTCCTGTACTGAAGATGTGGCCTTGCCAGCCATTTGCACACTGCATGACAATCTCTTCTGATTTCTGTTTTGTCCCTCTGTTCTGATGTATTCTGGTATCCTGCTGCTGGACATCCTGTTTCTTTCCTTCCAGCATTTTCCATTGGAATATTTTCTTGATCACCTTGTTACATCTTGTAAACAAAAGGACATTAGTCCCCATTTTCAGTCTTCAGCTTTCTCCTCATTACTAAGATTTCTTGGTTTAGGTATTCTATAGTACTAATTTATCACTTTAGGTCAGCTGACATTTCCATTCTTGTTCTGAGCCCAAAGATGAATTTTTGGGGAAAGTATAGGCCAAATCTCTTAAGCTGCTGTTGAGTTTGGTAAGTTTGGGGCAGAGGAACTTTTCACACTTCAAGAAAACCATTTGCTCAGACAAGAACAGATTAAAAATGACTGAACTTTGCATGTGAATCTTTCTAGTAGTCTAGATTTCTTTGATGACTAGTTCATTTAGTTATTTACAAGCAGATACATTAAAACAATTCAGTGATTAACCTGTGAACACTTTTTTTCGTTTTGTGTACTATAGGTACTTTGCCAACAGTAGAAGCAGCAGTGCTTGCTATGGTATATTAACATCTATATAGAAAGTTTTTAGCTTTCTCCACTGGCAGAGTTCATTCTGCTTATAAATCCTGGAATGGCAAAGTGTGTCATTTACAATGTCTGCTGGTGAATCCAAGCTTCAATAGCTCTAGATTTAAAAGGGAAAAAAACCCCATGGAATTGAAAATATAAAAATGTTGTTTACTTGTAATACTAAGGTTAAATGGTTAGGAAGTGGAAGAATGTATATGTCTCGTTGCAATATTTAACTTGGCTAGTTATATCAGTTACTTCTTGTTTTCCTGTGTTTCCTTTTGAATGCGTGCTTTAATAAAATGTATTAAATGCATATCAGACATACAGAACAAGCAATATGACTGAGGCCTGGTCTACATGACACAGGTTGACGCAAGGTGGGTCAAGTAAGCAGGAAGTTGCCCCTTTGCTTTAAAGCCCTGCGAACTGGCACTGTGCTCTATCAGTCCCAAGCAGAAGAGAGACTGTAGTGCTTACAACTTTTGGGGATCAAGGGGAGTGAGTTCAGTATCTTACGTTTCAGTTTCTCTCGTGAATACACTGACAGTGGTAGCTCTGTGTGTTGTGTCTGCAGCTGCTGCATTGTGGCTGTGATGTTGCACCTCCTAATGCTTTATGGAAATATGCTTATGAATGTAAATATGACATAACTGGAATATGTTTTATGCTCCATATGCCATGTAACATATCTCTGCAAAGGTTATGATCTACTGAATATATTCTTCCTATTTGTATGCATGTATCATTTTTGTATTCAAAGTTATGAATATTGGCTGTGTACTTGTTTGATTTTAAGTAGCCTTAGTAAGGCATTTGGTCAACTTCTTTAGAAAGGAATTTGCAAGTTAAGTGCCCAATCAAGAAACACTTAATGGACAATGGATCTTGGAAGACTCCAATCCACATAAGAAGTCTACTTGAGGACGTTTAAGGTAGCATGTGAACAATGGCTGCTACCTGTAAGTTCTGATTCATGCATGGACATGTGACTCCAAAACTCCATTTTGTAGCTGGATTCTACACAGGGGGAGAGAGGGTGTCCCCCAACAAGAGAGTCTATTTAAACCCCTGGGAGACCCCTCCATTTTGTCTTCAGCTGGCTCAAGGGATAGTCTCTCCACCCCCCAAAGGATACCTGAAGGAAAGTGGAACAAAGGACAGTAACCACGGGGGTATGAGTGATTGTTGGACCCAGACTAGAAGGAGCCTAGTCTGAAAAAGAATTTTACTGGAACATCTCTGAGGGTGAGAGTTCATCTGTAACCATTGTCTTACTGTATTAGGTTTAGATTTGCGTGTTTTATTTTGTTTGGTAATTTACTTTGTTCTGTCTGTTTTACTTGGAACTACTTAAATCCTATTCTTTGTATTTAATAAAATCACCTTTTACTTTTTTACTTAATTAATTAACCCAGAGTATGCATTAATACCGGGGGAGGGGCAAACAGCAGTGCATATCTCTCTATCAGTGTCATAGAGGGCTAACAGTTTATGAGTATTATGGATGTATTTGGGGTTTGGACCCCATTGGGAGCTGGGCATCTGAGTGTTAGAGACAGGAACACTTCTTAAGCTGTTTTCATTTAACCCTGCAGCTTTTAGGGGACATGGTTCAGACCTGAGTCTGGGTTTGCAGCAGGCTAGCATGTCTGGCTCAAACCATGCAGGGCACTGAAGTCCCAAGCTGCCAGGGGAAACAGGCTCTGGGGTAGTCTCTGCACATCAGTTGGCAGTTCCCAAGGGGTTTTCTGTGATCCAAACCATCATAGCGGCCTTCAGAATTTCCCTCTTCACACTCATGGAACTCTTGAGCCAGACAAGGAGAAGAAAGAAGGCGTCTCAGGATGACTTGTTCCAGGAGATCCTGCAAGCCATTGCTGCATCAGGGAACGAGCCCAGGGCTTGAAGAATCACCCTTGCAGACAACATGGTCTAGGTTAGAGGAGAAAGGAAAAGGAGAGGGGCGTGCCGCAGGAGTTGCTTGCGCTTCTCAGACAGCAAACAGAGATGCTACAGACTCTGGTGGACCTGTAGGTTCAACAATCCTATGCTCGCCTCCGTCTCCAGCCCATATCGGGATCTCGCTATACCTACCACCACCCAACATCCCACATGGCATGAGGGGTCAGTGCACTACTCTTATCACTCCTCCAAGGGGACATTGCAGAAAATAACAGCTTCACATATACCAACCGTGTCTCACAGATCACCGTATGTGTACCTGAAATGGAAATGACTGTTCTTTCCTCTTCAAAAGTTCTGTTCGGTTAATTTATTAAGTTTTATTAAGTTCTAAATTTTTTTTATTTGCTGGTTCATGTTACGGAATAAAATTCTATTTTTTGGAACATAGTTCATCTTTCTTAGTTCATAATTTATGCTGGCTGGCAATGAACAGGTCTGACAGCAATCAATTTCCTGTTACTGCGCTGTGTCACAGAACCCATAACACCATTCAAAAACAATATTAATAGGTGCATTGACGATGTTAGATTCCTACATACACAGTAATCACTGCAAGATTAATTCCAGGCCACAAAAGAGAGAGGCCATGCAGATTGTATTACAGCAACACACACTGTTCTGGCTCACTATTAAAAAGGTCTTTCAAAGCCTCCCTGAGCCATATAGCTCTTCTAATAGCCCTTCTATCTGGCTGTTCAAATTCAGCAGACAGCTGCTCTACCTCCACAGCTGGGGGAAACGTTTCCCCCTTTGCTTCACAGATGCCATGCAGGACATAGCAGGCACCTATAACCATTGAGCTATTTTGCTCACTGAGATCCAATCTTGTAAATAAACAATGCCAGTGTTACTTACTCCTTCTCATAACCCAAGAACTAAGGGTTACCAAATGAAATTAATAGGCAGCAGATTTAAAACAAACCAAAGGAAGTGGGGGTTTTTTTGTTTTGTTTTTTACACAACCCACAGTCAACCTGTGGAACTCTTTGCCAGAGGATGTTGTGAAGGCCAAGACTATAACAGGGTTCAATAAATAACTGGATAAGTTATGGATGATAGGTCTATCAATGGCTATTAACCAGGATGGACACGGATGATGACCCTAGCCTCTGTTTGCCAGAAGGTCGGAATGGGCAATGAGATGGATCATTTGATGATTATCCATTCTGTTCATTGCCTCTGGGGCACCTGATATTGGCCACTGTTGGAAGATGAACTAGATGGATCTATGCCAGATGATCTGACCTGGTATGGCAGTTCTTCTGTTCAGTGACCAAAGGCACATTCTGCTGTCATTCTGCACCTGCTGAGTCTGTAGTTGAAGTGCTCCTTTGTGCCATCGAGCTGACTGGTGTACGGCTTCATGAGCCGTGGGGGGGGGGGGGGGTAGGCTGAGTTGTCTAGGATCACTATTGGCAATTCAATATTCCCAATGGTAATCTGGTCAAGAAAGAAAGTCCTTCCTTGCATCTTTTTGAGCAGTCTTTTATGTTCTTAAAGATGCACGTGTCATGCACCTTCCCTGATCAGCCCATACTGATGTTGGTAAAGCATCCCTGGTGATCCATCCTAGCTGCCCCCGGGGACCCCGCCCCCTGTCCAACCCCCACTGTCCCCTGACTCTCCTGACCCCTATCCACACCCCTGCCCCCAGACACCCCCCCCCCCCGGGACTCCCATGCCTATCCAATACCCCAGGTTCCCCATCCCCTGACACCCCCCCCGAACCTCCGCCCCATCCAACTTCCCCTGTCCCCTGACTGCCCCGACCTTATCCACCCCCCTGCCCCAACTGCCCCCCTGGGACTCCCACCCCCTAGCCAATCTTCCCTGCCCCAACTGCCCCATCCACATCCCTGCCCATGCCTATCCAACTGCCCCCTGTTCCCTGACTTTCCCCGGGACCTCCTGCCCCTTATCCAAACCCTCTGCTCCCCACCCCCTTACCATGCTGCTCAGAGCAGCAGGAGCTTGCAACCACACCGACAGGAGTGGCAGGCCAGAGCGCTGGCGGTGCAGCACACTGAGGCTGGGCGGGGGGGGGGAGGAAGGACAGCAGGGGAGGGGTTGGGGGCTAGCCTCTCCACCCGGGAGCTCAGGGGCCAGGCAGGACAGTCCTGCTGGCCGTAGTTTGCCCACCTCTGCTGTAAAGGGTCCAAATTACATACATCTCTTGAATAACATGAACACCCAGCACAGTAAGCTAAATGCTCCATATGTACAAAGAAGCTGAGCTGTGATTTCTGTGGGAACTGGTAAGTGAATCTCTTCAGTTTTGTGTGGCTAAATGCTTAATTTAGTGTCGTATTTATATAGGATTGTGGGGTTTTTTTGGTTGGATATCATTACATTCAGAACCTTCTGAATCAGGTAGCTCTGTATCCACAGCTAAAAAGAAACTGGACTTCCAGCGGGAGTCCTAGGATATTTCTCACACACACACACACGTTAAGAGAAATCACAGTGCACCTGATGGAACGTTCCATCACTATCAGAGCTTGCACAGCTGTCCACAGTTAGCGGTAGAATGAGAGGCAATAATGGCTTCTTACATAGCAGAGTGTGCAGATAAAACAAACAAAACTGCCAAACCAGCTTATTTCCTTATCTTCCAATACAATCTTACTCTCTTTTGCCTACTGCTTCTTCTTCTCTCAGCCAAGAATCCTACAATGTATCCTATTTTAGATGATCCCAAAAGCTTCTCTTTTTAATACGTGGTGTAGTTATACCAATTAGACCAACCCTAAATTTCTCAGCCTTCTTAAATACATGTGAATTCCTCAGTTTACCTTAAATACATATGAATTCCATAACCTTATAGAACAATTTACCTGAAAACCATTTTAGCATTGCCTAGTGCATTGTTTTTGATCACCTAGCTCTCTACTTAGTTTCCAGAGGGCAATCCGTTATTTATTTAAACCATTCAGTAGTTAAATTACACTATCTTCTTATACAGTTCTATACTGTACATTAATGGTTTGTTTAACCATAATTTTTAAAAATCTCACTGTTGTATGTGTTGCTTGCTTTTTTACTCAGCCTATTTGTTATTTTGTAATTGTTGCCTGACTATTCATTTTTCCCTCCAAATTGACAGTTTGAAAGTTTTTGGATGTTGCACTAAACCTATTCATGGTTCTGTTATATATGTAAGTGTCCTTTTTAGACATGGGGTTTTTTTTAGACGTTTCCCCCTTCCCCACAAGCTCTAAGTGTTGTGTTCTTAATGTAGACCGACTTTTTTTGGAATCACATTTTGGGTTAGATACCATTGAGATTGAGGCTTTTAGTTTTATACTCAATCTGATGGCTTTCACCATTTGTCATTTGCATGCTCGCTTTTTTCAAGCTTTCTTAAAACTTTGCAGATGACTTTTAAAATAGGCAGGCCTGTCTCCTCTGAGTGTGTGTGTGTGTGATATATAAGTTTCCATCTCCTTTGAACATGTTTATTTTGTCTTTTTATATTTGGATTTGGAAGAGAATGGGGTACCTGTCCTGATCCTGTAGTGCAGATTTTGTTAAAATTTTGTCATCTGTGATTATGTTTTTCATGATTCAGTGCATGTATCCATTTGAGTTGTCAGTGACAGCATAGGGCAAACCTTAGTGCTTGCATTATGTATCTCCTTTTCCAAGTCCATTGTTCAACCTCCTCTCTCTACTCCACCTTCCTTCTATCCCCCAGAAACAAATTAATATCCTTAGATCCCAAATAAATCTTTGCTTTTATATGGTTATAATAGAAATAGCCTAGAAAACAATTCATATACTTCTAAGCTTGCCTACCTAGTCCTCTGTAGAAGAGTGGAAAAGGAAGAGTCAGTTGAAAATGCCAGGTTGTAGTTCACAGACAGCAAACCACTTAAATACTGCTATAATCATATTAGGATATAATTCACCGAATTCTTTATTTTTACGCTGCACTAGAATAGACTGTTGCTGATTTCCTTCCCCCCCCCCCCCTTACTTTGATGATTAGCTTGAAAACTCACACAGCATAAATGCTAGAATTCTGTAGCAATGTACTCAAACTGGTGTGAAGAGAGTCTGGGTTGGACTTTTGTGTCCTTGCACATGAAAGCTCTGGTGCTTTCCTAATAGACTGAAAATGAGACTACTTGTGCTCCATAAGAGGTCTGTTCTAGCCACATTTCTCTGCAGCTTGGCAGATGGTGGTATGTCAATGGTTTCTTATTGATTGGTTGAATTTGCCTCAGGGTAGTAGGAGGAAAGGTCCTTTAAAAATGTGCTTCAGGTCCTTTTTGTTTGTTTTTTTTCTTTATTTTGTTTTTTTAAATACATTTTATAAAATATTTCTGTTTACCAGCCATTCCTTTGATTTAATCAAAATACTGAAGTTACCTGCAAGTAAAAAATAAGTCCTGAAACCCTTACATATATTATCTCCAAGATCAGCAAGCCGAGAATATTTTATTTACTAAATTATTACATTTCAGTGTTAGAAAAGAAGTGACATTTTTAATTAATAATCAAGACATACGGTGAGTGAGAAAATAAGCTCATTTCATACATCCAGAAACGGATGGAAATAACTTTTCTTCCCCATATAAAAAGTGGGGTGGAAAATTAATATATTCAAGAAGGTTAAATCATAACTGCATCACTTAGTATTATTTAACAGGCAAAACAGAATATCGTGTGTGTGTATTATATATATAATAAAAATTATTTTAACCCAATGCAAAGTATTCATGGAGACATCCATGTATGAAACAATACAGTAGTGTAGGTAATACTATGTATTTGACAAGTCCAAATCACATGTTCATATGGTTTGTCACATTTTAATAAAATAGAACAAATGGAAAATAACATGACCTTTACTTTCAGTAAATAACCTTATTAGGTCCTGCTCCCACTGGAGCCAGTTGCAATGGGATTTCAGTGGGATTCAGTTCTGGTCCATATTAAATAACACTATTGTGTGATTTCTTTTTGTTTTTCATTCTTCCCCACACCACCAATATCTGCTTTAAACTTTAAAATATGAATTGTAAGCTCTTCAGGACAGGGACTGTCTTTACTATTATAAGGTAAGTGCATAACTGGTTGGAAAACCGTTCCCAGGGTGTAGTTATCAGTGGTTCACAGTCAAGCTGGAAAGACATATTGAGTTTGCTGACAAGACCAAGCGGAGAGGGGTTGCAAGTCCTTTGGAAAATAGGATTAAAATTCAAAATGATCTGGACAAACTAGAGAAATGGTCTGAAGTAAATAGGATGACATTCAGTAAGGACAAATGTGAAGTATTACACTTAGGAAGGAACAATCAGTTGCACACATACAAAATGTGAAATGATTGCCTAGGAAGGAGTACTGCGGAAAGGGATCTAGGAGTCACAGTGGATCACGAGCTAAATATGAGTCAACAGTGTGACACTTTCAAAAAAGCAAACATCATTCTGGGATGTATTATCAGGAGTATTGTAAGCAAGACATAACAAGTAATTCTTCCCCTGTACTACACACCAGTTAGGCCTCAGCTCGAGTATTGTGTCCATTTCTGGGTGCCACATTTTGGGAAAGATGTGGACGATTTGGAGAAAGTCCAGAGAAGAACAACAAAAATGATTGAAAAAAGAAAAGGAGTACTTGTGGCACCTTAGAGACAAACCAATTTATTTGAGCATAAGCTTTCGTGAGCTACCGCTCACTTCATCGGATTCATCCTTTTTGCGAATACAGACTAACACGGCTGTTACTCTGAAAAATTATTGAAGGTCTAGAAAACATGACCTGTGAGGGAAGATCGAAAAATTGGGTTTGTTTAGTCTGGAGAAGAGAAGACTGAGCGGGGGGGGAGGGAACAAAACAGTTTTCAAGTACATAACATTTTCTTACAACGTGGAGAAAGGTAAGTTTGTTCTTGTTAACCTCTGAGGCTAGGAGAAGCAATGGGCTTTAGTAGCAGCAAGGGCGGTTTAGGTTGGACATTTAGGAAAAACTTCCTAAATGTCAGTGTTGTTAAGCACTGGAATAAATTACCTAGGGAGATTGTGGAATCTCCGTCATTGGAGATTTTTAAGAGCAGGTTAGACAAAAGCCTGTCAGGGATCGTCTAGATATACTTCATTCTCCCTTCAATACAGGGGACTGGACTACAAGACCTCTTTGAATTCCCTTCCAGTCCAATGATTCTATTATGTGTTTATACAGCACCTAACGCAGTGGGTCCCACATCGATTGAAGCCTCTGGGCGCTGCTGAAGTGTATTGAATTCATAACTTTGTATGATAGTAGAAACGTTCCTTGTTGTAACAGATCTAAAGTATAACAAAAGAAGATTCTTAAGTTTATAGAAATATAGCGATGTGGAAAATTTAGTAAGCATTTCCAAGTCATCTTAAATTGCTGTTGAAAACTATGATCAGTCTTGTATTTTTCTCTGGACTTGTGCTCTGATAGTTTATAATAGGTTTTCTGACTTTTGGTTTAGTTTTGTTTACCATCACAATATTATGTTAATCTGGTATTTTACCTGGGGAAGTTGTAGTCTGTCTGTTCTCCAACTTCCCTCATGCCCCCATGTTTACTATAAATGAATGTTGTGTTCATGTTTACTTGAACCAGTTTATCATCCTACGCGCGACGTTTTTGCTGTCTGTAAAGAGACCAGTTCCACTGTTGGTGTTCCCCTGTAAAGTACATTTCATCCTTTCTGCTGATTGGGTTTTTTCTTTAAGTTCATTTTTGCGAAATGAAAGGTTTGTGTGTGATGTTTACGTTCCTTATTAAGATTTTTTTTAAATGATTTGCTAATGAAAGTTTCTTGGCTTGCTTCTTTGTCTTATGGGGAGCAGATGATTGACAAAAGAATGCAAAATATGGGCTCTTTTGGGGTTCTTTACCACAACTAAAGACTGTTCCAAGAAAAATCTTTAAGATGGTTATTTGAATCTGTGCACACTGCCCACCTGGTGGTTATAGAGTGAACTGTTACTTCACAGAATAGTTTGAACAACAGCCATGTTTGGGGCAGGCTAATCTTGCAAAGAGAGCAGTGCATATAACAGGAGTGTACTGTGTGTGTGATAAGGGGAGAAAATTCAGCTCACTGACTAGATGTTTTAATGTGCGAACTCTAGGGAAATAACATATTGACTATACTGTTGTGCACAAGAAAATTGAAGAACCCTTTGCAGACAGAGGGCTTGCAAAGGATTCTTTCTGTTTCTCTTAAACCAAAATCTGTGGCAAGATGTTTGAAATCAGCAGGACGCTTAATGCTGCTTTGTTAAATAATGAGGTAATATTTTGTCACTTTTCTGGGCAGCATCTGTTTTGTTTTGTTTTTTCCTCCTTTTTTTTTAATATGTTTATGAAGGATTCAGTTTATTCTTATGAAAATAAGAGATTAAAAATCATTCTTCACTTTATTTTTTTTTTCCTTTCAATGGTTTTGGACAATTGGGTTGTCTTTATTTGTGGTTTCAGTCGGCTGCTGTTGCCTAGGACATTATGCCACGTAAGGCTTCTAAACTGCACAGAGTAGGTAGTTATTAACGCTGAATTGGCTTCTGGTATAGTCCATCTGGGCTCTGTATGAGAGAGCTTGCTGGCGGCTACTGATGCTAAGATACCCGCAACCTTTGGGATGTATGCATGGTGTAGAGGGGCTCAGTGATATGAGATCACTTCTTTTAAGGGAAACTGTCATTAATGAGTCAAGAAACTGCTCATTTATGGTAAGGAGAGAAGGGAGGGGGGGACAAACAGCCCTGTGATTTCATTTTGGTATTGGATTAGGTGTTTAAGACAAGTTTCTGTTTGTGGGGATGGAGGCTCTCATAAAAATAAGGCTTTTCTCAGAGGTTTACTGGCTGATTCTGAGAGACTATATTGAGAATTTGATGCTTTACAAATGTGCCACAACTCTGATGCAGTGGTCAGCCACTTACCCTGAAAGATGAATGGTACTGTTGGAAACATGATAATAAGGTTGACTTTTTCAACAATAGGATTCTGCCTTTGTCTTTAGAGAGAGGCCTCTGAGGACATTTGTGCGTTCCTTTTAGTATTCCCCTGAAAGATTTGGTATGGGGGTTTGTTTTGGTGGTGGTGTTTTTTTGTTTTGTTTTTTAAAGTGATCAGTGTACAAAGTACATGAAATTTTAGTTTTGCAAAACAGCTAATTGTTTAGGACTGCAATGTGCGATTATTGTTTCAGAAAAATGGCTGAATCTTTTGATATGCATAACATTAATTTATAGCTAACAAAGTGTGCTGAGGTTGAAAAGGCTGAAAAAAAGATTTCTCCATCCCTTTTTCAATTTTGTTAACCCCTGAAGAGACCTTAAGTAAAAATCTGCATGACAAATGAAACTTTAATATTCAGTGTATTTTGGGACCAGAACATATGATGATGTACCAGTTGTGCAGTATTTTGATGCTAGTGAGTTCACTCTAGTAGTTCAGTTTGAGTTACATAGATTTATTTAGGAAACCTATCCTACAAACCAGTTTAATCTTTGCTAGTTTTTGCTAAGCTACAAATGTTTTTAAAACTATTGTGTGATAGGAGAAATCCTCTGCAGCCATTTAAACTATCCATAATAGATGTTAATTGAATTCAGTGTTCACTCCGTGGGTAGGAAGGGTTCGTTTATTTTAAATGTTTTTTCTAATGTGTGTTTTCTGCTTGTATGATCCATTTGTATCTACGTTATTTAAAAGGTTAATATATTTCCTACATTGTACTATTTGTTTAGGCTGTGGCTGGGGTTTTTTGTGCATGTGGATGTTTTAAAGAAATTTTAAAACGTACAGAGTACCCTTTACGAGATTAACAGTTCTGAGTTAATATTTGTACTTTAAAAAAAGACTTTCCCCAAAATGGTAATTATATATTGGTGGGGAGGGGGAGGTTTGTGATGTTTCATAAAACCATTTCTTATTTTCTGCAATGAAGAGCTAAATGAGCATGTATCATGGCCCATACTAGCGTTCTCCGCAGCTTTTACCTTTTTGTCTGTTCCAAAATAGAAATATTAATAATTATATTGGACATTTTAAAACAATATTTTCTTTTAACAGTACATATAAAAGATAAAACTAAATGATTTAAATATCAATATTATATAGATTAAAAATTGGTAGTTTTAGATTAGATAAACATTAATCTCAGGTTAGATGTAAAAACAAGATGCCATGCCTTGTTATCTTGGCTGCCATGTGTAAAATCAACAAACCCCTAAAATATTTCTCTTTTGAAGAAGAGGGGGAATATAAATGTTTCCTAATTAAGAGAATTTTCAATAAAGTTGCCATAGTGGAAAGTTTGTGAAATATTGCTGTTTATAATCGGTGGTTTGGTGCTTTGTCTGTGGAAGCAAGCGAAGGATAAGTGAGTGTGTTTATTACAAAGTTAAAGCATGTTGCTTATTACAGTTGAAAAATAATTTCATTTAAATGCCCAGGTTTATTTATCACCTTCTTATAAAGCAAGCGAATAATGAAGTGAGATACCTGAATAATTATAAAATACTACTTTTATTCTGGTAAAATGTGTTGGTAAGAAGATGTTATATTTTAGACATATAATCAAGTTCAAGTAATATCAAACCTGCCTTTAAAACTATATATAAATTTGAAAGTCTCTTACTGCAGAAGGGAAAAAAATTGCTTGATTATTAAAACCAATAGTACCTGAGAATAAGTGCAGTTAAAATGCACATTAAAGTGCTTTTGTCATATCTTTAAGCCTAGAGGCAGATCATTAAATATGCATTTCTCCGGAAAGCAACTGTCGAGAAAGATAAGGTGGTTAAAATACTCCAGACCTCAAAGCCACGCATGCAAGAGGTAAGAGGTTGCAGTCATTGAAGCATGGCTGAGGTATGGCACCTCCATGATGGAGGTTTATAAACTGTAGATATGGCCTGTAACTGTTACTGTACTTCTGGGGTAGGGAGAGATAAAATACATGTGTATGTGTTGTTTTTTCAACTGGGCCTTAATTACTAGACACAAGCAGCAGTTCAGAAATCTGGTCTCTGTTTGTTGTAGAGGTCACCAAATCATTAACATTGTCAATCTGGCAGTAGCTAATTTCAATAGCACCTGATGTTGCAACGCCTCCTTTAGTTGCCCTAGCCAATCAGATCCTGGCTTCAGCTGACAGATGGTCCCATAAATGGATGTAAAAAGGAGAAGCTGCAAGCCAATTTCACTAAGGCTCTGTTCAGTTGTTCTTATCTGCATCCTAGAATCGGGGGCTTCAACAGAGTGCGCTTTTTTTTTTTTTTTTTTTTTTTTTAAATTCTTTTGCTGCACAAAACATCTGCACTGTGCTTTGTGGATCTTTAAAAAAAAAAAAAATCCCTGAAACCATAGCAAATCTTTAGAAGAGTTGAAGCTTTTCAAGACCCTATATTTGCCATTAAGAATGGTTATGGTAGGTATTAGTAGATTTAAAATCTGTTTATAGTAGTTATAAAAATTGATAGATATGTAACATAGATTTCCCCAAATCTGCATCTTTATCAGTCTGTTTTCACGTGAGTTTAGTTGCTATGACTGGTTTGTTTCTACACTATGTATCTCCGTCTCTCTCTCCCCCCTTTTCTCTCTCTCTCTTCTATTTAATGCCTGCATATCCTTTAATAAAGGAGGTAGTTGGACATTTTTAAGGTCATTGTGATTTCTCGCAGAATAAAGAGCGAGCTGATTTCTAATGTGAGGCTGTGTGTGGCTAACTGAAATGCTGAAAAAGAGGGGGTTGTTTTGGGTGGGGAGGTCATTAATTTCCACATTCACATGTTGGAAATATGAGCAGAATCCTTGGGGGAAAAAGCCTCAAGACTGGTCATTTTGTTTTGGTGGACTGCGCAGCAGGTATGGTAGTTTTTGAGAGTGATTTATATGAGCTTCAGTAAATGCTGCATATTGTATTTCAAAGAGTTTCCTGTCATGACCTCATAAAAAGAGGAGGAGGCTTGTATGTGTTGCAGCGCCTAGTATATGTCGATTTTGTTGCATCGTTGGGCAGCAGTACTGTAAGAAGGAATGTCAGCTTTTACATAACGTTCCTTTTGCTTTTGACACTGTGAGGGCTGCAAGGGTCCATCTTTGTGATCACAGATGGAGTGGAATGGCTTGAAAATGGTAAGTGAATGCTGAGAGACTGTGTATAGGTTTCATACAGCTTATGTGTGCCTCATGAATTTCTTTTGTTCAGGAGAGCAGATTATGAGTCATAAATAGAATTACAGGTCGTTGTTTGTTTTTGAGGATCTGTCTGTCTATTTTTAATGTGTCGAAGTGTGATGGCACTGCACACTGATTCCATTGAACATTACATTTCAGTCAAGCAAGGAAGGTCTCGGCTGACCGTCACGGTGTCATTGTACTGTATGACCATCAGATCAGGCAGCAGCTCATGCCTTTTCATCGTCATTTGTGTTACATGAGTGTTCAATTAAACCCAGATCCAGTAACTGCATGTATAAACCAGGTATTTTGTTTGTTTATGAGATAATACTATCATGAAACAGAATGGTGTTTTGGAGGTTTGTTTTTTTTTTTTTTGGTTTTTTAAATATTGAAGGAAGTCAAAGCCATCCATTTATGTAAAAATAGTATTTCTATTTTTAGAGTATTCTTTTGGCAGAGAAATAAGAAATAGTCGACTCATTCCTCCTTTATGTTTTCCTTACAGACTGTGCAAAATGGCATGATCAAATACAACTATCACAGACTTTGAATTTTACAGAGCACTGCTATTCAGTGGGAGAAAAATCTTCAAAATTCAAATCACTCTTGCTAGTTTTGTTTCAATTAAACATTCTGCAGACTTTCACTTTAGATATTTATTATAACTGGGAAACAAAGCTACGGTCTTTTCACATTCTTATAGGATTGTCTTTTGTCTAGCTGCTTGTTTTGATGGGTGTAAAACAAATAAGATTAGACTGAGCAGCCGAACTGAAAGCGATAGCTGGGAGGAAAAGCCAATGAAAGGTTGCCGGGGAAACGAGCATAGGGGAAGCTGAGTGGGGGAGCAGGTGGCAATCATGTGGGAATACTGCAAACAGTGTTTTTAAAAAAAAAAAAAAAAAAAAAGGCAGGGGCTATCTCGATTATCTTTGCTGTTCTTTGTGGCAGTCACAACTTTAATTATTCTTTATAAATAGGTGTTAATTACATTTCTGGCTTACAGTGATTTGTAGAAATCTATTTTTAAGCATCTGTTCTTTCTTCTCTCCAAAAGAGGGTTATCTCTTTTTTTTTTTTTTTTCCCCTGCTGTGAAATTGTACGTGCAAAAAATAGTGAGGAATCCTATGAGACAGTATTTTAGAAAAATGTAAATTATATTGAATGAAGTTGACAGAGGTATAATAGTGAACTCCCACAGCTGATAGCGCCTGCAAATCATTTCTTAGAATTTTCCAGCAAATGTCCCTATGAGAACAGTAGGTAGAATGAATTTACCCTAAGCAGTGATTTTGTGTTAAGTGATATTGGTATTTTTACATAGTCAGATGGTTCTATGGCAGAATAGTTCCAGGGAGTTCATCATATCCTGCAGTTTATGCGCTAAAGCAGAAATTTCCTGAAGTAATGCAGCTGTACTCCTCTTCTTCACTATCCTCACCTCTGCCTGCTATAACAATATCCACTTTCAATTTCAAGCTGTGTCTGTTGGCTTTAGGTTTTAAAGAAAACCTATATATTTTGCTAGTTATGGTCTCTCATGGTATAGGGCACACAGTAATGTGGAATAGCTGAAGTGCATCTTTAAACAAGGTTGTGGGTGCCGGAAGTGTTTAAAAAGCATAGTAGACTTGTAGGTGATAGAAGGTAGCGTAGAAGGTATAAAAAAATGTGGTTGCTCAGAAAGCGTTAGTCTGTCACACATCAGGAGGCACAAGAGATGCGTACCATGGGCATAGAACACGCCCTTCTGTCTTTAAAAATTTCAGATTTTTAGTTTATTCCTTTCTTCCTGCATGATTATTTAGAACATTCAATTCAAATGAGAATGTTCATATTAGGAAGTTTAAAAAGAATATATGAGAAATTAAATCGCCCTTTTAATTTGCTCTCGTATGTAATGCTTCTGCTGCAGTCTGTTCTGTAGGGAAGTAATTGAATGACCCTCTGAAAACTGCTTTTCACTGTAGGGGAAGAAAAATCATAAGAGTGTGTGTGCATGCATGCATATAAATATAGTATACACACGAATATATGTATGAAAGAGATTAAAATTTTAATTCTGTACCCAAAACATTGATGATAGATTCTAAAGCTGCTGAATTTGGTTATGAGAATAAATGAGAATGGCTTTGATCATACACAGCTGCATTTTTTGAGGGTCGGCAGCAGTTAATTCAGTTACATTTTTGTTCAATATGGTATTTTTATGTGTTTTCTGACACGTGTTTCTGCCACTGTTCTTTCTCTTTTCTTTGTCTTAAGATTATATTGATGAACTCAGCCTGCCTGTAGATAGTGTCAGTCTTCTCTCCTTTCACATGAAAGATCACATAGTAGACCCTGAAGTAGGAAAATGGCTATTAAATTAGTGAAATTTCATGTAAGATTTCCAGATATATAATAGTAAGACTAAAACCATAGAACATAAAACCTTTTATTTTTAAACAAAAATTGGAGAATATGTAGCTGTCTTTAAACATGGTCATTTTTGTGAAATTGTAGTCTTGCTAAAAAAAGGGGATTTTACATTCAGATGTTGATGGAAGAGAAACACCAGCTACCAGTTTACAATTCTTTCTATTACTATGCACCTTACTAGTCAGGTTTCCATGTTAGATACAGATATGCTCTTCCACAGTTGACTGGCTTGATAACCTTCTTTGCTTTCCTATCTTTATTAATTTTACCTTTCTGAGCTTTCTCAAATGAAGAAAACCCCAGTTGTTATTGACAAAGAACGGTTAAAAATGAACTGCAAAGTGTTTGTTTGAAAATTCCATTTGAATGAATGTGAAATAGTCTTGACCATCTAGACTTGGTCCTGTTAAATATTTGATTCCTATTGAAGAAAATCTAGTTGTTGCAGAAATCTTGCATATTTTTTGTTTTTACTTAGGAATTTTTTAAAGGAATGTCCTCTTGGTTACATTACATTCTCAAGTCTTCCCTAGTTAGTATGCTGCTGGGAATGTTCATTAAATGAAGGGTATTTTTTGCACATAATAGTCCTACTACTTGAACATTATCTTGTGGTGGACAGTGGTTCTAGACTGTGTATGAAATAAGTTATTAGTACTTTCCATATTCTGGTAGGGGGATTTGTCGTGTTCCTTGGTAATTGGCACTTCCAGAAAATTTCAGCAAACACCCCGGGCAAGAAATGGACAGTGATAAAGAATATTATATATATGTATATGGAGGTGCACAGATCTTGACAAATCCACTTGTCCGTTTCAGCAATCTGTGGCCACCAGGCAACTAATTTACATGCCTGGACGTGTTAAAATGTACACTTGTTTGTCTGTGGGACAGCTGACTGGATACACTCCGATGCACTGGCAAATACTGCAATGCAGTATTTTTTTTCAATGTCATTGGGGTTTTTGGGGAGAAGGGGCACAAGCAATCTTACTGTAAGCAGGTCAACATTAAAAAGCCTTGGCACCTTTGATGATTATAGGCCATACTTCACGAAATTTGCTAATCCCTGTAAGAAAGGAAAGTCACTCCTCCCCTATTACTCACTCTGTTTCCAAGATAGATGGAAAAAGAGATGTGTGCATGTATTTATACATGCGTGTTTGCGTGTGTGTATTGTCACACCTCATTTGTACACCCTATTGTAAAAAATACCAGAATGGAAAGGGTATTCTCTAAATGTAAAATATAGTACATTTCGTTCATATGGTGCAAAGGTCCATAGTTACCATAAACCTCTGACTTCTAAACAACCTAAAAGGCTTTACTGAGGTGCATATTTTAACTTGCTAAAGTATTAACTCAAAATCAGAACATTGCTTCTATTCAACAAGTACAGTATGTCTAGTACTAGTAAAATTAGTATTTACTGTGTATGTGTGTTTTTTAACCGTTGAAATGATGCAAAGGGAAGGTGGTGGGGAAAAGGGGTTGAAATACTTTTTGCTTTCTTTTGTTCCCTTATTTCAAATGACCCATCTTTACTTTCTAAAATCTTGGAGTATTTTAGGTGTACAGGGCTTTTATAGGTCACTAGCTTTACAACTGGAAGAAGAAGTGGGGGGGGGGAGGGAAGAGTCTTAGTGTGTCACAGACAGTAATTGTCTAAAATTAGCCATCTAGAAAAGGAAGGAAAGGCTTGAAGGAAAGAGAATAAGGCACAAACATGTGAAACTGCACAGTGCTAGTCTGAGAAATAATGAGTGATGAATTTGAACTAGTGCAGTGCGGTGATGCCCATTAATTTCTCAGAACCTTGACTTTGCAGGTTTGTTACTTACTTTGTTGTTCACACCTTTAATTATAACCAGTTTTGGATGATAGCTTAGAGCACCAGAGATGAAACCTTTTGTTTGTTGTTTACGTAATTAAGTATTCAGACAGTGTTCACAATAGCTTTGGAACATCAGTGTTAGAAACCAAGTAGTTTCAATTGGGATTATAATAAGAATATGCTTTTTAATTTTCATAACCACTTGATACTGTCTCACTGTAACATTTACAATATTTGCATATGTTCATTAAGAATTAGCTCTGTGGTGCTGCTGTTAGGTTTATTTTTATTTTTCTGTATTGACAATCTGTGTTTGCCCTAGCCATTTTAGAGCTTTTATGCATATCTTTTCTTTGGGGCCCCATAAAGCAAGGAAGAAGCGGAGAGGCATTCTTACCCATTGTTCTGCCCTTGATTGTGTCTTGCACGAAGACTTTCTCCCCAGTGAAGAAGGTAATATATAAGAGCCAGGAAATGCTGAGAACCAGTAAGGAATCCTTAATTAAATTCGATGAAAAGACAGAATGTTGAAGAAATACAGACAGCTAAATGGGGGGGAGGGGGTTGCTTTCTCGAAACTCTGTGCAACTACACAGTAAAATGCAAGGCTGGCTTTGACAATATTTGGAGTGGTGAGATGTATTAAAAATGCTGTAGTACTCTTTTGTTGCTAAGGCACACACAGTTGTGTCAGACATTCTGCTGTCATGGGGAAAAAAATATGTCCTTGGCCTGAGAAGTACTTTTTTCTTTTTAGTTTTTTAAATTTTAAGTGGTTTATATTGCTAGTAAAAATTTCATAGGATGCCGCTGGCACTTTTCACTGTCTGGGGACATGCAGTGGTACTGTATCATGAAAGACTTGGTAGCAGTGTAGTGGCATTTCAGCACCCATAAATCTTGATAATAAAGAAAGTGCTATGTCATATGTTTGCTTTGGAACAGCTGCAAATGAATGTTGAAGTTCTATGCAAGAAAGTTCTATGCAAAAAGCTTTCCTGTTCACCGAAGTGATTTTGAACCTGGGCAGTGATGCTTCTGGAGCAGTTCCAATAGCAAAAGTCCCATAACTCCAGTCGTTTCACAGCATAGTTGGTGAATTTGTAGAATGATGAAGGAGACTCAAATACCTTCCGTTAGTGTTAGCTCTCTCAGAAACAGCTGATCAGAATGTTGACCTGTCTCACCTATTGTGTAGAGACCTAGAAATTTGCTAACGGAGCAGGTAATTGAATTGTACTGTTTAACAGCCATGGGCTTTGCATGTTGGCCAATGGTATGTTGATACTCATTTAGAACAGTCTGCTTTTCTAAGCAGCCAATCAAAGACCCTAAGTGTTTCTTTCTAGGATGCACAAGAAAAACAACAGACTGACTTGAACTTTTTAAGATGTCTTTTTCTGAAGACTTAGCAGTAGGAAATAGAGCTATAATGGTAAATTACAGCAGCAAGTGAAATTTAAAAGCTTCTAAGGCTGGATGGTGGATGAAGGAAGTTTGTCCTTTTTTTCCCTAAAGAAACTTCCTTTATTACAAAGAAAAGGAGGACTTATGGCACCTTAGAGACTAACCAATTTATTTGAGCATAAGCTTTCATGAGCTACAGCTCACTTCATCGGATGCATGAAAGTGTAGCTCACGAAAGCTTATGCTCAAATAAATTGGTTAGTCTCTAAGGTGCCACAAGTACTCCTTTTCTTTTTGCGAATACAGACTAACACGGCTGCTACTCTGAAACCTTCCTTTATTACAGTATTTTTAAGGAGCAAAAGACTACAGTTCCCACCGTTTATAATTTTAACTATAACTGACTCATCCTGTAATACCATGTTGTAATGCACCCAACCAGAATATAAAGTTCTGGGAATTGTAGTCTTTAATATTAATTGTCTGTGTTGCCGCATTATAATACAGACAGTACAAATCCCAGAAGTCCACATTTTTCCTGTAATGCCAAAACAAAAGTAAAATTTGTGACCGTCAGAATTATTGTCTTTATAGTAATCTTTCTCAACAGCTGATTTCCCTTGTATGTATTTTTTCATGTGTGAAAAGTGACTCCTTCTCTTCTATTTAGTATATGTAAATTAGATTTATTAAGAATATCTAAACTTTAGCCATTCTTGTTTATGGGCATTTTTGTTCAGTGGGCAGTTTGATTTTAAACCATCATATCTAATTCATGTGTTTAAGGCTGGAAATCAACTTGATTATAGTCGTTCTGATTTAAAACAAAAAAATGCACAGTCAAAATACTAATGAATTGCAGTACTTCGATGTATACTATCTAGCAGCCTACTCCTGTTCCTGTTATGTTAATGTCAAAACTCCCATTGACATCTGCGATTCTGGATCAGGTCCTAAAATGTTCATAATAGTCACAGTTAAAGAAGTCCATGTTTACGAAGTTCCTACATTGTGGCGAAGTACTAACACAGTATTATGCACTCAGAATAGGAAATAATTTCAAGTTTTCAGATACCCGAATTAATTGTTCGTAAGGGGGAAATCTTTTATTACTGTCTTTGTATTAATCTTTTGCTGTTGGTAATCCTTGACTTTCTACTGCTAATCAGTAACTTCCTTGCTCTTCTTTGTCCAATATAGACTGCAAGCACCTTTGGGCACCTGTCTTTTAAAGCATCGTGCACTCTAATGGCACTGTAGAAATAATAAAGTACAGTATATACACAAATATTTCATAAATAAATGCAATTTTAATATTGTTTTAGATATCTTTGTTCCAAATGAAGATCCTGGCAGTACGTGTGTAGGGAAGATACATTTTAGCAGAATTCATGAATGCTAGGAACTCTTCCTATTGTACATGTGCCAGCTATGCCGTGTAAATATTGCTGTTAATTTCCTTACTGTAAGAACAGCTGTTCCAGGAAATGATCTCTTTGCTTGATATGGAGAGTCCTGGAAAATTCAGTGCAGAGTTAATGTAGTGGTTGCAGCAGTTCTTAATATGACCAGTGATGGAAACTAACTTTTTAATTTGCAGAGTAACTTATTCTTCTTTAGAATAACTGGGGCAGGACAAACTTAATATTTTCTGCAGTTTCTTATACTCAGCAAGAGATTTCCTGAGAGCACTTCAGAATTTGACATTGTGTTTGATAATTTATAGAGCACAGTTTATGTTGAACTGTAAACACACTAATCCAAGAAAAAAGTATATTTTTAGAATATTTTATTGTCAGTATTTGTTATGACCTAACTACTGAAGGAAATATTCATACACATGTTAAGACATTTACTTAAAAAAGAAAAGGGGGGGAAAAAGTGGGGTTAATTGTCATCAAGTCATCTTTGCTGTATTCAAATTTATAATGGTTTATTTGTTTATCAACATTTTGAACATCATTTGGAGCATTAATGCACAGCTATTGTAGTCATTCAGGAACCAAAAATTTTCCATAATGTTTTTGCACCAGCTTAGATGCTGGCATGATGCTATTTACCCTCAGCAGGCAGTGATGGAAAATATTTTAAATGATGCCATGCCATCACATTGCCATGACTTGTTTTCCTTTTCCCACATGGATAAAATACCCTGATAGCCCAGGCTTTGTAAACAGCTTCAAATAGTCCAGCTGGCTGAGACCGAAGGATCATTTGAGTCTTGCTGAGTGTTACAGACATTGTTAACCAAAGCAAAGGAACCTGGCTTTCTGGTTTTGAGCCTTCTTTGACATAGAGTTAAAAATATGTCGCTGTCAAAAAAAATATTTTCCATCTCCACCTGCTGGAGATAAATGGCATCATGGTGTTCAGTAGGTTGCTTCCTGATGTGATATCCTAGGCTGTGGTGATACCAGGCAGAAACTGCTCCTAATGGCAACAACATATTAATTTATTTATTGGCACTTTTATGGGGCACACAGGTTTCTTTTGGTTGGAAGTGGATAGGCAGGTGGGCAGAACATAGGATGTGTTTGATTAACTTCCCCGTTGCTTCTAGATGATCAGGTGGCAGCAGTGAAAGACTACTCTTTTCCATATGCGTCTGGCTGCACCCTTTCTCTTGGATGTGGACTTTGCCACCTTGATTGATGCTTTTGTCACCTCTAGATTGGACTTCTGACATATTCTCCACATGCAGCTACACCATAAATCCATTTGGAAGCTGCAGTTAGCTCGGGGACGGCAGCATGTTGCAAAAGAGTATCCCACCATGAACACGAGGCTGGTGTCCTATGAACTGCATCGCTTGCCTGTTGGCTTCCACATAAGATCTTGCATGTTGCCTTTCACCTATGAATCACTAAATGACTTGAGACCCCAGTCTTCCTAAGGTTCTGCCTCTTTCTTGCTGTTGAGATCAACGGAAGTGCTGGTGGAGGCCTTTTAGTGTAGAAGAGAAGGACCCTCCCCTGCAGGTTTTGGTTTGTTTGTTTTTTCCTGGGGCTTGCTCAACTTTGAAATTTTACTCTTCTCCATAGTCTGAAATAGTTTGACTTTTTTGACTTCAGGGTGTACTGCAAAGGCCACCTTTTTGAGGAGATATTTGGAGAGAGCAGAGGGTGATGGGGGTGGGATTTTCTTTGGAAATTTGAGGGAGGAGAGGTTTTGATATGGCTTGTCATGTTTCTCTGTCTGGTGGCTGTATGTAGAATCATAGATTTTAAGGCCAGAAGGAATCATTATGATTATTTAGCCTGAGCTGTAGGGGGTAGGGAGGTATGTGCCACAGTGTTTTCTCTTCATGGATAGCATAATATATCTTTAACTGATGCCTGGGTTGCTTACAGCCCAGCATAGGATTTCTTTCGTGTGTGTTTTTTAAATGTAAATAAATAAAATATTCTTCTCCTTGAAGTGTTTCACAGTCCAGTGGATTTAAATTCTTCTCATTTAGTGTACATATAAATATTTCTTCCATAATATAGATCATGAGAATGAACCTAGATGTAGGGGATATATGTAATGGTAGGATATTTCTAGTTTTTTTGCCACCAGATAGTCCTCAGATATTCAGTTTTGATTATCAGTATGTGACCCTTTGCTTTGCAATAACTTAATATTTATTTGCAATATTCAAAATTTAAAATGTGGGCACCCTGTGTGTGCTACAGAAGCAGGAATCATTCTCCATAAAAATACCATCAGTTTCACAAGCAACCTCAGCATGTCCTGAGA
Source organism: Lepidochelys kempii (assembly GCF_965140285.1). NCBI lineage: Eukaryota > Metazoa > Chordata > Testudines > Cheloniidae > Lepidochelys > Lepidochelys kempii. Next base: position 98,959,721 of record NC_136387.1, on the reverse strand, counting down.
TCCTTGTCTTATGGATGAGTTATAAATGGATGTTAAAAGCAATTATATTCCTACTCTAGAACTAATCCAATAGGCTTAGTTTTTCTTAATATTGAATAAATAAGAGTACTGCCAATTGAGGACAAGCTAACTTTCCTGCTAGAAGAGATGTGACTTACATTGCATCAAATCATGTCCTATTTTTCCCAGGTCTGCACCTCTTAGACCTGAAAGCAGTAGTTGTTGCTGCAAGAGGAAAAAAAGTTCACACGTCTACTAGGGTTCTCTAGATGTAGTTACTGCTATGTTTTCATTAAGGCTCTGTTGAAAGTAAAGTTTAGACTATGTTGGACAGAACTGGTGCAGTGCATGTGTGGATAAGCCATCAATTTCTGCATCATGCAGGCCTTCATGTAGATGAAACACATAAGGGTAATGTTTTCAAAAATGCCTGTGTGACTTAGAAGCCCATGTCCCCCTGAAATAGAATTAAGCTCCTAAATCACAAAAGAGCCATTGAAAATTTTACCCTTTGTTTGTACACCATGGTATTAATTCCAGCAGCAGGGGTTCTTAGTAAGATGATGCTCATGGACCTAGCAGGTTCTTGGGACCTGTTTCCATAGCTCAGGGGTTAGAGCATTTATCAGCTTGGTTTAGTAAACCAAGGATTGCAAGTTCAAATCTTGCTGGTACTTAGATAGCCGTTTCTATCTGGGCCTTTTTAATACTTAGTCCTGCCATGAGTGCAGGGGACTGAACCAGATGACCTCTGGAAATTCCTTCCAGTCCTATGATTCTCTTCTGAGCCCTGTGTTCTTCATTGGCCTCTGGCTACTATGAGCTCTTTAAACTTTTAAAACACAAACTATATAGCTATATAATATGGGGTTCTCTGTCTAAACTTGCAGGTTGGGAAAGCATTTAGAGTAGACGATTCTTACAAGGAAAAATGCGATTAAAATCTTGGGCCACAGTGGTGCTGTCAGTCTTTGCCAGCTGGGGACCTGGCTCATTATACTTACTTGTAAATAGGTGCATATGCTTGTGCAACATGCACGCACACATAAAACAAATACGAAAAGTTGGTAACTTAATTAAAAACTAATAGGAAACTGAACTAATGGGTAGAGATTAAGAATCAAATGCATAAGAGCTTAGTATCGAAAAACTAAAAGAAAACAAAAAAGGATTAAATAATCCTGCTTCTTTGCCCGTGCTCTGTATATTTTTAGGTTGTAAGCACTTCAGGGTAGAGACCTGTCTTATGTCTCTGTCTCTAGCACAATCTTGTATTTATTTATTTGTCTAGCTAGGTAAACTGTTATGTCTGCTCAGGTTCGTGTCTAGCGCAGCCATTATTGTGGTGTGTTTTGTACTTGAGGTTACCACCTTGCTAGCAAGCACAGATTGGAAATACACTTCTGGTTAATGTAGTCTTTTAAGAGTTCATTGATAGATCAAGAGGAATAGTATAGTGAGTAGGAAACCTCTTTTCCCTTTGTTGCATTCACTGCCTAACACAGGTATAATCTTTTGGGGAAGAAGGGGGAAATCCCAGGATACAGTGTGGCTTGGAGCACCTGATCAAGGAAAAATTGGCTTGCTGGTTATGAGACAATTTGTTTTTTGGGTTTTTTTCCAGAGCTTTCTTGTCCTTCAGATGCAACTTGAAAGAACTAGTAGTATATTAAACACAAAAAAACAGAGGGAAATGAGGTGTGATATGGTATGATCACAAAGCTGATAAAACTCTTAGGTAGAGCATGACCTGACTTCAGCATGCAAGCTTAGCAAAATGAAAGAGAGGGTAATTGAAGAAGAATGAGGTTTGCTTTAGGGGCAGTGGAGCCCGACCTTGGATTCCTTTGTTCTAACTGATAGAATGTAGGGAACTTTTAGTGTGTGTAGCCCCATGACCTTCTGGGAGAACTAAGTGGTTAGATTCTAGGGCAGAGTAGCCATTGTTACTGGTTAAGTGTCCTGACACAGAACCAGGTCAGCTTTGTTATAGTCTGTGGCATTTTATTATGAACCCTGTAAGGGATTTTAACCTGAGTTATTGTGTAACCCTTATCGCAGTCTAGGTGGTTCCTTTTTTGCCATGCTGTGTACTTAGCTGTGGCATCTCTTCTAAACCTCAATTCCAGTAAAATCAGGGCTCTATTCTCCCTCTCTGACCTTAGTGGCATGAAAGATGGAAGGCAAATTTCAGTGAAACCAGTCCAAATAGAAAAGGTAAGTCAGACTCTGCTTTCCACCACTGAAGTAGATTCCCTTGGTGAAAAGAGTAACTAACTTTGGTTCAGATAGGTCACCCATTATAACTTGTCAGCCATTCCTTCCTGCATAACGTACGAAACCTCAGAAACGTACAAGAAGTTGTTTCATGCTAGAGTCCAAACTGGACATTTGCAGAGTACTAAAAATAGAACCACACAGAATTGGGACTTTAGAAAAATGGAGACACTCTTTGTGGCCTCATCAAGAAGTGAAGAAGTTGCAAATGGGTATTAATATCCTGCATAATGGAGACACGTAAGGACAAGAAAAGAGATTCTGTGAGGTTTAAATGTCACGCGACAGCAGAAGTCACATCCTGCTTTGGAAGAAAACAAAGGCTTTATTCTCAGACACAGGCAAAGCTGTAATTTAACAGTAGGTTTCTGCATATCTTCAAAAATCGCTGCAGACATGACAGAGCACGTGTAGCACATGGTTGGAAAAGTAGGCTAATGGTTTTACCCCATCTCTGGCAGTTGGGCTGCTGATAGCACTTGGGGTTCTGACTAGTGTGGAATTGTATAGCAGGTGCATGGTCTTGTACTTCTTGGCTATCCCCAAAATCTCTGTGGAGAGAGGTAGAAGCCATATGGAATGTGTGATGTACTTATATAGTCTTCTCTACATAGTTGCAGGACGTGTATCGTATCCTCTCTCTACATAGTTGCAGGACGTGTATCGTATCCTTTGAGAATGGCTTCTTTGACTGTTTATCATCTGTTGTGTAATATGTTGACTAATGACAAGGTAGTTATGATAGTCTTTGCCTGTTTAAATGGGTTGGAAAGTCTGAGTACTGGTAGAGGCCAGTATCCTTTGGGAATGAGACAAAATGAAATGTATAGTAGGAACAAATGTTGAAGATGTCAACATTGAAGATAAAGAGCCAGATTTGGCCCATTGTTTTGTTGGCCCATTGGTTCCATCGTTGGGAAAGATCTGGGAGGAGGGATTCTCTTGTGATTAAGACACTGGACTGGAACTAGGGAGATCTGGTCTCAAATCCTACCTCTGACACAGACTCTCTGAATGACCTTGGACAGGTCATTTAATAATTCCTTTCTGCTTTGGTTTCCCCTTCTGCAAAATGAGGGGGAAAGATAATATACTTTTAATTTCACTCCCACACTACTACTTGTATGTTTAGGGCCGGATAGTCTCTCTCTGTTTGTATAGCACCGGATATGAGAAGACTCTGATCTCAGATCCTCAGGTACTACTGTAATATAAATAGTATTACCAATAAATTTTATTTTCTTTGCACTGGTAGGTGCGTCACAGATGATGGGAATGTAAAAAAACCAACAAACCCTCTACATCTCTGTGTATCATTTTAATGTTACAAACATTTTTGTCCTAAACAAGTTTAGCCATTTAGAAAGAAGAAAACTATTTTATTAAAACGAAGCTTTTCCTTTTAAAATTAATTAATTTGACTTTTTTTGTCAATTAGCATGACTTTCATGCGCAGTAAAATTATGGCACCCAGTAATTGTGAACTAACTGAAAATATTTGAATACTATTTTAAAACTACTGCACTGTACTCTGAAAACAAAATTTTATAATGAAACTAAGGTTTTGTCATGTGAAATAAAATGGTGGTAACAGTAACTTCCAATTTAATGCATTTTCTTTTCCAGGCTAATCCTTTCTGCAACATGAGTGTGTAAACATTAAATATATCTTTTACAGGAAGAGGGAGAAGATAAAGCATGTGAAAATTGTGGGGGAGGGGGGTATGTCAAAATACAGAGGATTAGATAATTGTTCATTTCTGGGATATTGGATATCCCTTGAGGCAGAATTGCTCTGTAGCTTAGTTTTCCTCTTTTATTTCATGTTCATGATGTATTTATTAAGTAAATAATAGCAAGTCTAGCTGTGTAGTACATAAACTTTAGTAAAAAGGTAATTGACGGTGAAATTTGACAGTTGTGTTGAGGAGAGGAAAATGTATGTGTTCAAGATCCACAAAGATGTTTTCCATGCTCCTCTTAAGATTAGCTGTGAGGGAAGTGTGCGTGTACATCCAAGAGGTAGAATTTGGCCTTTAATTCTGACTTTTGCCAGTCTGTGCTTTAGAAAAAACAAATCCTTTTAATTACTGTTTATTATCATGGTTGTGCCCAAAGGATTTTGTGCCATGTGTTGTATAACACAATCCTGGCCCAGAAGAGTTTACAATCTAAGGCCTCATTCCTGCAAACATTTAATGCACCTGCTTGCTTTTACTACCATGAATAATCCCATTGAAATCCGTGGAGCTACTTACGGCAGTGTAGTTAAGCATGTGTGTAAGTGCCTTTGGCCCCGATCCTGCACATATATATGCTTAACTTTACACTTGTGAATAGGCTGTTTGGCTTCAGTAGGAATACTCATGTGTAAAGTTAAGCACGTATGCCTTTGTTGGTTTGGGGCATAAGACTCCAGTCCTGAAAGCAGCTAAACCCAGTTGGGTCCCAGCACTTGAGGAAAGCTTCTTGAAGGATCATGGTTTGTACAGTGCAGAAATCGTTGCTGTCAACACTGTTGGTATACTGAGAATTTATTTTAAAAAAATTGTTTTTCACGAAGGACTTGTGTACATGGCGCCGCAGTCTGGACTATGGGGTTGTGAATTGCAGAGCACTGTAAAGTGTTGCACTCTAATTGCCCCATATAGACCCTCTTGCGTGAACGAAAAGGTGCCTAGCTCACATTGATGTAATCCCGTGTCAAAGAGAGATCCTTGTGAACGTCTACTAACATTTTATTTAAATATGGCTATGGGACCTCCACCATAGCACCATTTGTTTTCACATGTAAAGCAAACAACTTGCAATGCTAATTAAAGTGCTCTCTTATTTTATCTAAGAGTTTTGCATTATTTATCTAAATTCTCTTTTATGGGTGAGTGTTCTGAGTTTGTTTATTAATGAATGCTTAGAAATAATATAAAATTAGACCTTATGAATTCTTCATGAGGTATAATTTACCATGATCATTTTTCCTGGCATTTAGGTGCTGTGAACAATTTATTATGTACGGATAATATTTTTTACTTCTGAGTGCTAGAAATAATCTGTCCATATGAACTGTATACTTTTCATAGTCTTAGAATTTTTCTCAGATTTTGCTTTCTTAGGAAAAGTCTGCTTGTGGAATCTTTGCAAAACACTGCCCTTTGGCTTTTATAAACAAATATTTAGTTTTGGAAACTCTATTATTGTATCGTTCGCTGTGTATAGCAGATTCCCAGGGTGTTACCTATAAAAAGCATGTGTACACATGTAATTCAGATAAGAGTGGGGCTTTAAGGAAATGATTTGTTACTATAAAGAGTTTTCAGTGTATGTATGCAACACTCTTCTCAGTTCAGCACATGGGCTCTTTTTGAGACTACAGAGAACAAATTTTGTAAATGTAAAATGTATATTTACATTTATTGAGCCATTGGCTGTTGTTTATGCATGCAATAGGAAGATAAGGCTGTCTTAATCGGTTTGTGGGTAGTTTTCTAAATGATTCATTAACTGTTCTTTGTAATGGTAGATGGATGTAACATATTTACTGTACTAACAACTAAAGATTAATGTCAGTTACCAGTAGCTTGTTTAAGCATTATAATAGTTTTATTTAAATTATACATGCAGGTATTCTTTGCATTATTGGTGAAACTAATATTTTAGCAGGAAGATTAAATCCACTGTATTCATTAGAAATATTTATATGAAGATTCATAAAAAGTATTTCTTAAATATTATTTAGAATGTAGGAGCTGCTGTGGTGGATTTTTTGTTGTTGACGTTCTTTGGGGGTTTTATGCCACGCTTTGTGATTAGCTGTGCTTTGCAAAACACTGGCAGAGCTTATGCAGTCTTCCCAAGCAACAAAGTATTTCTTTGTGCAACCTGTCAAATTAAAATACCCTGTAGTTTGCTGATATATCACCGTACTGAGAAAAGTAGTACACCAAGAAATAATTTTAGAAACTGGGGGTCTGATGCAATGCATCCTGAATTGAGGACAAGGCTTGCCTTTATTTGAAATAGATTGATATACCTAAAATAATAATCAAACTTGAAATTCTGTTTTGGTCACATGGAAGATTAGTATAAATCAAATTAACTTTTGCTTGGGCTTACATAGATAATATTCAAATTAATGTTGGCTTCTAAATTATAAATGTATACAGTATCTATAATTTAACTTTTTTCCAGGATATTATGCACATATAGTTATTAATATAGGATATTATGCACATATAATAATTAATATCTCTCTAATTTTTTCCATACCAGAAGACTACAACAGAAAGTGCTCTGGTTGAATAATTTAGAGACAAAGGATATAGGGTCATTTCACAGTTGAAAAAACAAAACAAAACCCAACCAGGATTCATCTACTTTAAAGGGCACTTCATCTTGGACTATAACCAACAGCTTTTTTAAAAGGCACCTTTGTAGTGACAGGGTTTTTTTAAGGGACATATTTGGTAATCTGTGTATGGAGAATAATATTGTTAGAGATGGCCCAGACTGCTAATTCCTTAAAAGAAACCTTTTCATAATACCAGTATTTGTGTGAATGTAGATATGGGGAATTGCTCTTGCAGTGTAATTTTAAAACCAACAATATCTGCCTAAATTGCATTAAATAAATTATTCTACAAAAACATCGGAAATGTTGAATTAGACATCAGTGGCTTAAGTTTTAAACATAACTATGTAAAACATTGTTTCAGGGAAAGTGTGTGTGGGGAGGGAGGACTTTGAGGCTAAGTGACTGTTGTATTTTTGCACTCATTTTGTCAATATTTGAATAGACCTTTTGACCTGAGAAGATGAACGTATGGTTCTTCTCCCTGCAAGACATTTGTGGAAATGAGCTACATCTCCATAGTGATTCTACCCTAGTAAAAGATAACTTTGGTAAAAATAATAATAATGCAGTGCAAGGACCTTTATAGTAATTCAAACACCGTGAAAGCAAAAAGTGTGTCCAGGAAATTTCAGGAGACCCTTTTCTAGAATGTTGATGATGTGGTGAATAATAAGTTAACATCTTTCTTTCAGTGATGAGCATAGGGAGAGGAAATAAGTGGGTTGATGAAGAGCATTTTTAAAATAAATAATATATTTATTTTTAAGTAGTACACAATCAGTTCCAACAACATTTTGATATTGAAGGGATAGTAAGCTCTACTACAGCTAGCTTGTAACACACAGAACTAACCTACAGAATGTCTGAGTTTAGAAGTGCTAAGTGGGGGTATGTCTGATAAGGAGTATTAGGACTGTTGTTTTTGTTGTCATGAATAATTAAAATTTTTAAAAATGGTTTGTCAGAGAATATAGCCGAAGTAAACATTATCCCTTCATGCTGATAACAACTTGGAGTGCTTTCTCTGGTATATAACTGCTTTTATACATAAATTCTCAGAAACCTCTTCTACACGAAGGAAAGTCTTAAATTATTTAATGAAAAATCAGTATGCTCAGATGTTTGTTCTGAACGTTTCTGGTAAAATATTTTGAGTTCCCATCAGGTTTTTTTTCTTCTTGATCTCTCATGTAGAGAATGAGAAGACGAAGTTACATTTAGAAACTCACATCATCACAGTAATTCAGTAGAAAGCAAATCTTGGGCCTGATTTTCCTTTTCGTTGGTGAAAATGAGGAGACATTTCTTTGAAGTTAATGGAGTTGAACCAGAGTAAGTGAGAAGAGAATCCGGCCCTAAGATGCCACAGTAATGAATGCTGAGATACTAGCAGTGAGGAAGATATCTTCAAGGGAAAACGTATTTGCTCAGACTCAGACTTGATAATTACCATTATATTGTAACTTTAAAAATCTTAAGGGTGAACTATACATTTTGCTTGGTGTTGAAGATAAAATTCTAAAGATTATAACACTTTGTGCAACATTTGTAACCACTAGAGTAGCTAGCATTGAATGTGATCATCCTTTGTGGATTTTAAAATCAAAGATCAAGGGGTAAATGTTTAACAAGGGTAACTAGCATGCCTCCTGCTTCTGTTACTAGTAATAGAGTGTCAGCCTTTACTTCTCAATATACTGCTCTGAGAGCATGATCCTGTTCTCATTCAAATCAATGGTAGTATTCCCATTAACTTCAGTAGCGCAGGATCAAGCCTTAAAACAATTTATCTGACATTTCAGCTTATTTTTTTAATTAAATCTATTGCAGTGGTTTATATGTCCATAAAGCACTTTAGTTAACCATACCTACTCAGAATTTCCAGTCTCTAAATATATCTTATTAATTTTCAATTATTCACTGGGTAAAATATTGGGTTTTGAATTTTGTGATTGATATAAACGTTTGTAACAGCACAAATCTATTATAACCCCTATTAGAATGCATAGTGTAGAAATTAACCAGTGAAAATGCAGAAATGATAGTTCACTAAAACGAGTATGTAAAATAGACATATTTTATCAGAAGAGGATGACTCTACTTCACTAATATTTGTGGATGTTTAAAATTGAGTTAAAATGCTAACATTGGACCTGATCCTGCAGAGCTCCCTCATCTTGTGTAGGCTTGAGTAGGAGTTAAGTTTGCTCAGCACCTCAGTAGAAAGTATGAGCCAAGATTGTGTTTTTTAAATCAATTTGATGCAGTTATGTGCATACAACATAGATGAAAGAATTATGCTCAATTGAGCTGTAACTTCCAGAATACATTTGTTCACCAGAGCGAGAGATAACCACCTCTACAGTAGACTACCAGCAAAGCTTACTGGGACTGGAATAAGTATTGGATTTAAGGTTAGAGAGGTACAGAAATGGAATGGAGTACATAGTCTCTTTACTCTAAATCCTTTAATAGCATGTATAAGTGAATATGCATCTGAAATAGATATCATCTATATTGAAGTTGGGAACATATTTGATCGTTGGTAAATGTGCAGAACAAGAGATGGGGTTATCTAAAGATTTGGGCAGTTTACGGTCATGTGACTTGGCAGTGGTGGTTCTGACTGGAATCTGTTGATGGTTTTAAGAAGTTGTCATTGTTATGAAGCCATCACCTACTTACATACTCTGATTTTACTTTCCAAATAGTTCTATTTCATATATTTGCTGTGCCTTTTTGTTAGCCATTCTGAAAGGTCTTCATTCGTTGAAAACTGTTAAACAAAGTTGCTGTTACTTGCTGTGCCAAATACTTAAACAGTTTTGAATGGCTATTTTTAATGTCCAGTTATAAACAAAGGGGATATTTCATAGGTGAGGTATCAGAAACAATACTGAAACACATAAATTCACAATCATTTTGGTTTGGTTATTTCTAGTGCTTCCTTAATTTAAATCAAGTAGAAAACATTAGTTCGCCTGGTGTCAGTCTAGTTTAGAATACTTTGTTTCCCCCTCCAAGGTTTTGTAGGGAATTATTAAATCTATCTTGTCACAATATGTACTTTACTGACTTTAAAGAAAGAAAGCAAAATTAAGTCTTAGGTAATTATTGTAATTATAGGATCAGATCGACACAGGGTTCAAACTGTATGGTATCTAAGTCTCTCTTGGATTTTTCCTTTATCATTTAAACTTCCTTGCCCTCCATTAGTGGGAGTCTCTCCTGCTTGATAGTACTTTATATCACTGAATATCTGATGCTGTCTTTAATAAACAGAGACCTTGCCTACACTGGAGATTTTCCACAATTACAGCCATCTGCTTAGCTGCACCAGTGCAACCCCTTGAGTAGACAGAGAAAGACACAGTTTGCACTGGTAGAGTTTACCCCTATTAAGGTAGTGTCCACCAGTGCAAATCCTGGCTTTCCTCATCAATACCTGGGATTGCACTGGTACAGTTATATTGAAGTTAAAGTTAATGGAGCTTCCAGATGAAAAGCTCTTGCATTATTAGACCTTGATCCTGCAAATGCATACATACATTTCAGTTGTGTGTTTAGTACCACTGGCAGCTCAGATGCATCAGTGTTTGCAAGACTGGACTCTTACTTTGTAATTAAAAAAAGACCATTTGAATCTGTTTTTTGAAAAGTATGGCCTTAAATTTCAAGATGGAGAGGTGTTTTGATTTTTATCTCTATTCCTACCCTGTGAGCCATTTGAAAGTAATGGCTCTGGTAGAATCCAAAAGGTCCTTTGCAATTACAGCAAACACTATAATACTCACATCCATGAAGGTTCAGGGTTAGGGTCTTGTGCTGTAAAGAAGAGTTAGTCCACTAGTGAAAAATATTACTGGAGAATAAAAGTAATTATTGGAGCCAGTAAAAGGTGTGTCTTGTGTGATCAGAGGGTTATTACTCGAAGGTGATCCAAACAACAGCTATTTGCAGATTAAAAGCTCCCACTTAATTTGGTGTCACACTTTGTGATACAGTTATTAAATAGGCAATATATTTTACCTTTTCAATATAGACCTATATATTTACCTCTTTTGCTTTAATGGAACTGTAATTTTAATCATGATTATTACATTAAATTATAATTAAATTCATGCTTAAATATACATTTATCAAAATGGTTGTGTGATGAAAACAGAAATTAGCTTTGCATTAACCAAAAAAATGGAGGGTTTTTTTTTCCACTGCTTCTTAGTATATGCTCACAGCCAAAGACTAGCATGACCTACTTTACAACAATAACAGAGGAATCAAGCCCATGTCTTTTTTTTCTTTTTTTTCTTTTTTTTCTTTTTCTTTTTCTTTTTTGTTAAAGTGTCTGAATTGGCCATGAAAGCTACCTACTCATTGATGTGTAAGTATCTTTAAAAATAGCAATTGTATGTGAAACTTCAGGCAGTTTTTTTTTTTTTATTTAGATAATTAGCACCATGGAGCCTCAGGTGTCGAATGGCCCTACCTCCAATACGACCAATGGACCCTCCAGCAACAGTAGAAACTGTCCTTCCCCCATGCAGACAGGGGCTGCCACAGATGACAGCAAAACGAACCTCATAGTCAACTATTTACCCCAGAATATGACACAGGAGGAATTCAGGAGTCTCTTTGGGAGCATTGGTGAAATAGAATCCTGCAAACTTGTGAGAGACAAAATTACAGGTATGCTCTTAAATATTTTTGACATTGGCTTAAATACGCACTTCTACTTTATGTAATCCTTTGGGCAACACAACTTCGGTGTCTTTAAAATATTCATAGATTTGTTGAGTTGTGCCTAAGTACATACAGTGGACACCACAATAATTACCTTTACTGCATATTCCCAGAATGGGAAATATTGCCAGTACCCCAATAAACTTCCTGCAGGTGGTAAACCTTCAGTCTTCAGTGATGTCTACTGTGGAAATATATACAGATTTCAGGAGAAGCCAGTTGTGTTCCAAGCCACATAAAGAGCTAGAAAAAGAGTAACTAGGATTTCTGAAAAATTCATAATATATTTATAAAACATAATTGGGAGGGGCCTTTTGTACAGGTTCACAGCCCATTTGATGCCATTTCCTTCCCTAGTCCTCCTTCATTTTTATTTATTTTTTCCTAACTTTAAAAAGGATAGTCTAAAACCTGTGCTGTGTGGGGTTTTTTTTTTTTTGATGATTGGGTCTTGTTTATAGCTTTGTTCTCCGATACTCTTACCTCGTCTTAGCCCTTTTTCTCGTGGAATAAAATCTGTTGATAGGATTATCTGCAGAAATTTCAGAAATAAACCCGTCATTATAGTCTAGGTCTGTATCAAAGAGAAAAGAAATGTGCATGTCCACCCATAGGAGAAGCATGAACAGGTGAGGAAATACCTGCTCTGTTGTCCGTCTTTGCTGCAGAACTGCAGCCATCGTCATACTCTGGAACACATCCTATATTTAAAAAGGCAGTGGGATGAACCATCATCTTTTATGGCTGCTTGTGAAGGCTCTGTGGCTTTATTACTCCCACTCTAAAGGAGGAGTGGCTGAAGTTTCTGCTGCTGTTTGGTGCATCACCAATATCATAGTTCATGATGTAGCATACATATGTGGAGATTGCAGTCACCGCCAGACTCTGTACTGTCCTGGAACATCATGTTCCCTCACGCCCTGCTCATAGCAGGGTATTGGTTACGCAAGGATCTGTGTGAGTGATATTCAGCCATTTGCAGGTTTCTGAACTCCTTTTCTGCTGTACTGCATACCGCAGCCAGGCACGAGCGAGCTCTACACGTATACATGTTCTAAGTAAACCTGTGCAGGATCTGCCCCTAAGTAACTACAGATGCTCTTACCACATTTCCTTAACTGTAGCAAAGGGTTGACAGTCTTGGAAAAGGAAGGGTTCCCAAAAGGGCAAGAGCTTTTCCCCCACAGAACATACACATAGAGGGCTGTGGGTAGAAAATGGGATATAATTCTCTCTTCTCAAAATGAATACTCTGGTTTTATCATGAGAATGAGGATATAGACAAACAGTGTTGCTCTAGCACTCACATAGCCTATTCTCTGACAGTATTAGTATGATCCACTTATCATTTCACATTTAAAAGCACTTCCTTTTATTTCCTTTTTGCCATATAACAAAGTTCAAATTTAAACTGAGGCACATAATAAATGGCAGTAGCCCTGAAGAAAATTGCATTCTCAAAAATGTAGTTAATCAGAACTCTCTTTTGCACATTGGTTTTTATGTATCTACCTCAGTACATCCTGATTGGCAGACAGCTTCAGGAGTGTGAGGAAGAGGATTAAAAAGGAGTCAGTGAGTTGCCTTTGCTTGTGCTTTATTTAGATTGTGGAATGTTCAAAGTGTTTTTCTTAAGAGCAGAGCTGCATTCATGGTACAGCAACCTAACACTGTACTAGAATATATTTCTCTCGATATTTGCTAGCACAGCTGTTAATTAGTTACAAAACTATTGTGTTTTTCTTTCCAATCTAAGGAACTAAAATTACAGGTAACTTCAAGTGTGTTAGATGTGAGCAGACAAACAAGTATAACTTTTAAATTAAGTGCCACTAGAGTCTCATGCTTCCAGTCTGGATTTTGATCATGAAAAATCCAATTTTTCAATAGCTACCGCATATTTTTAGCTTTCTAGACATCTCAAAATTAGTGATGTTTTTCTCTAAACGTAATCCTGAGTTTAGATGGGTACAAAAATGCCACCTGTTGTTTTTCGCAGGATGAAAACCCTGGATGTTGTCTTAGTCTTTACTTTCTTTTCTGTGTGTACTGTTTCCTCTTGGTTTCATGCTATCTGAAGGATTCTGTCTCAATAGTAGATGTGTGTACTAGTTTCGGATATGCTTCTGGGTGGTTGTCCCCCTAGAAATTTTCTTTCAGTATGAATTGGATCATTCTTTCTGAAATGATTTATGGGCAACCAGTTTTCCAAAAATTAAGATTGGAGTAAAATTTTCAAAAGTGCCTAAGTGATTTACAGACTCCGTCCCATTCTCCAAACTGATATATGCACTTAGGTTCCAAAGCCTCATGGAATTCAGTAGGCTTCTAACTGTGAAAATGGAACTTAGGGCCTCAAATAACTTAGGCACCTCTGAAATTTCTATACCAGATAATTTCTCTCTATTCCAGAGTCCCAGTGGTTTGAAGTTTGGGGAATGGACTTTGGTTCTTGGAGACTCAATTTTTCTCAGAATTACCTTGTTCACTTTTCAGAGTAGCAGCCATGTTAGTCTGTATTCGCAAAAAGAAAAGGAGTACTTGGTACTTGAATGCATCCGATGAAGTGAGCTGTAGCTCACGAAAGCTTATGCTCAAATAAATTGGTTAGTCTCTAAGGTGCCACAAGTACTCTCTTTCTTCTTGTTCACTTTGATTATGCTGATAGAAAACCCTGATGGTTTCTTCTGAGTTTTTATTTTCCCTTCATCTTGAATTCACCATGCCACCAAACAGCTGCCACCACATGTCAACCTGGTTCCCCTACATCAGAAAGTCCTCGGAGCAAATAGAATAGTGGGGAATCTGACATGCAGTTTTATCTGCTGGTCTTCTCTCCCTGTGTCCAGCAAGAAGACTGGAAGACCACTTCACTCCTTCCCTCCACCTACTTCAGTCACATTTCTCCAGGCCACTTAACGTTGAAGCCTGCGGAGTACTAGGGATTAGAATGTTTGTTAAATGCAAAAACAAGACTCCTCAAACTATGTCTAAATTGTGGGAATTGGCCTCTGGTCATTCTACACAGCACTAGACCAGAAGTGTGTCGTGTCCCCCCCCCCCCCCACCAAAGGCTCACCAGCACACACAGTTGTTGTTTTCATCAAGATGAGCATAAACAACTAAAAAGACAAGACCAGACTCATACTACAGACCCAGTTAACAAGTGTGATCAACCCTTGGCCCATGTATTCAGCAGTGAAATACGAATGAATAAAAATCAAGGCTGAAATATCTTTCAAGTTTGTTCTGTGAGTGTTCTTTTTAGGAGTCAGAGTAACAGCCGTGTTAGCCTGTATTCACAAAAAGAAAAGGAGTACTTGTGGCACCTTAGAGACTAACCAATTTATTTGAGCATGAGCTTTCGTGAGCTACAGCTCACTTCATCGGATGCATGCCGTGGAAACTGCAGCAGACTTTATTTATACACAGAGAATATGAATCCGATGAAGTGAGCTGTAGCTCACGAAAGCTCATGCTCAAATAAATTGGTTAGTCTCTAAGGTGCCACAAGTACTCCTTTTCTTTTTAGGAGTGAGAGCTTGTCAGAATGTCTGCCTTTTCAATGATTATCTGCTTTATTTTATTATTAACATCAGGCACCATAATTTTTTGAAGATGTACTGCGGAATAAAATTAACTACAGTGCACAGTAAATTCTCTTGACATGCTTGTGGACTTAAGCAAAGCTCTGAAACAGTTCATGTTCAATCTGCTTGTGGATTTTTACATATTTTTGTTCAGAAAATCCATCTTTTGTGGTGGATAATTCTTTGTTTTGTCAGTGAATAAATAACAAAAATATATACAAGGTGTACTATAGAAAGTAGGGACTGATAAGTGAGTCATTTTAACAAAAACTGGCACAGTTTCTGTGAAGAATGGGGACCTCTTTCATATACAATAAATTGCTTTCTCCTTGCTGATAAAATAAAACGTCGATTATAAAGTAAAAGCAAAATTTGAGCTCGACAATAAAGTAAATCCAAATTTTGAATTAAAGTTGCGGTTAAGGAATTTTTAAACAAGTGCTTTCAGAAAAATAGAAGGGCATATTTCAAATGTGATCTAAAATTGTTAGACTGGCAAAATCATATTAGAAAATCTCAAATAGGAGGGTGAACATTTAACTGGGCAAATTATCTAGTTTTCCCCACCTTGTTAAGGAAATGCACAGACTTTAGTAGGATAATATTTAGACTCCCAAAATATTTTTTGCAACGAGTTCAGAGCTAAACAAAGTCAGTTAAACATACAAGATCCCCTTGAGAGAATTTATATTCAGGACTGTTACGCCATTATTTTAATAGGGATTAAAGTTACTGTATGTTAACAATAATAATAATAATAATCTGTTCACAGTCTTCATACAGGTCTTCTGGAGCAGTCATAAGCTTTTTAAGAAAACTAATTCATGATGTTACCACTTGCTTAGGAAAGGCATGTGTTTAAACAAGCATACGCCTTTATTACCGGGAAAAAATGCTAATTTGGTAGTACACTGAACTCAATTGAACAGGAATGACAGGTTCCAAGACAGCCTTTAATTTGGTATTCAAAACCAAAATTGTGAACTTCAGTTTTGTTTGGTAGCTTTTCTGAACAGGCAGGATATACAGTAGCTTTTTAAAAAGATGCTAATGATTTGAAAGTGGAGATACAACTCAGGCACACATTTTAATTATGGGGGAGAGGTTCAACTGAAAAATGTATTTTAGTTGCAGAGAATGTAAGGAAATGAGACCGGGAAAGACAAAAAGACCAAAGATATTTGCCATCATTTGGCAGGGAGTTTTAATAAAAGCAGAACTTGTGGTTATAAAGTGTGCTTATTAATTTCTTCATTTGCACTACCTAATTAATTCTAGCATTTTAAATTAACAGTGAAACTGGTCCCTGCTGTACCATTTCATAGCTACAGCATATTTCGTCCAACAATCCAGTTGTTCAGGTTTAATCAGCTGCTTTCCAAAAATGAAAAAGAAGGGACTTGAGTGAGGAGACTAAATAGCACAAACATTTTGGAACAGCAGTATATGAAATAGATTGCCAACTTAGTGGGGAACACAAGCAGGTTTTAGACCATTCAGATTATATAGCCAGTCCTGTTGCTCTTATAAATAGAACAATGTGCACAGTAACAAACAACTCTTTTAATAAATTGTATAGCTTTCCAGAAGGCTAATGTAAGTGAGACAGTCTGTGGGGGAAAAAAGGGCATATTATGGAATAACAACAAAAATAACTAGAATCATCAATGACCTATATGATGCTGAATGTGCTGTCAGAGATGATAACGTCATCCAATGATTTGCAGTGACAGCTGGGGTAAGGCAAGGGTGTGTTATGTCCCCACTGTTGTTTGCACTGGTCATTGACTGCATCATGAGGAAAATAACCACAGAAGGCAACAAAGGAATTTTATGGACAAATGATAAAGGGAAATTGGATTACCTTGTTTTTGCTGATGACATTATTGTGCTCAGTTCAACATATTACGTGATGGAAGAAAAGACCCAGCCTTTGACAGACATTGCAAAACAAATTAGTTTGTTCATCAACAAGGGAATGACGAACTATATGGCTATCAACGTTCCAAAAGCAACCATCGGGGTAGATGGAAAAACACTGGAAGGAGTAAGTCATTGTACACATCTAGGGACCAAGATGTGCTGTGGTAGTGACACCATGCTAGATGGTAAGCAACAAATATCAAAAGCAGCAAACAACTTTTATAAACTTGAAAAGATTTGGAAAAATAGCATGATCTGCACTGATACAAAAGTATGAACATTTAACGCAAGCATTGTGACTGTCCTCCTTTGTAGAGCGGACTCATGGAAATACACAACAGCAATTGATAAAATCAGCTCATTCCAAAGTGAATGCCAGTAGAAGATTTTCAGTCTATTGGAAACAGTTTATTGCAACAACAGAAAATCTAAGTGGAGCACACCAATTTAAACCATCAAACACAGAAAAAAGACGATGATAAACATATTTAGGACACAGTAGAAGGATGCCACCTATGTGACTTCCATGGAAAGAGAAAATGGACACCAACTGGAAAGAGAAAATGAGGGTGACCTACAGAAACGTTGTGTAGCACAATAGAGAAAGAAGCTAAATCTATCAACATGACACTCAAAATCCTGTACCAAACGAGCACCAGACCAAAATAAATGATGGAAACTGGTGGATGCCATATGCATGCACCTTAGGGTGCGGGAGGATAAAGAAAGAAGGGAAAAAAGAGAGAAGTATGTGAAAGGAGCTGGCCTTTCAGGGGAAAGGTACTGCTTTAGATGACTTTGAAACTCAGTGCTTAAAAATTAGGCTAAATTACATCAAATTGTAGGTTCATATTTTTATTTGATCTATCTCCAAATGAAGTCCGTGGCAAAGCTCTCATTTCCTTAAATGGAACAGGAGCAGGCCCTGAATTCGAAAGGGGATTTTGAAGGGACAGCGTTAACCAATATAGGTCTAGATACTAACAGAAAGGTCCAGTCTATGTAGCATCCCTAAGAAAAATCTTATATGAGGCAACCCAAATTGGTTATTACTGGTGACTCAGATAATGCTTGTTATTTAAGGGGGAAAAAACCCGCAAACACCTCTTTAGAATCTTCTATACATGTACAATAGAGCCCCCCCGCCACCCCTCACAGTGCCAAATCAGAAGCTGAACTTTTGGGCCAAGGCAGTTTGTCGTCTTTTTTTTTTTTATAACTATATTTCTGGTGTTTATAGATTTATTATTTTGTTAATGTGTAGAGAAATTTCAAAAGTGATTTTCAAGTTGTACATTTTGTTTTGTTAAAATCTCATAATGATCCAGACACTTTACGGAGTAGAATGCTAGTGTGTTACAGGATTGCTGTGTGTAAAACATGGAGCATACAACAGAGTTTGAATAGTCCTGTTTTATATCTTGAAATCAGATGTCCAATCAGGAATAATCTAGTGAGGAAAGTTCATCCCCACCCCACTCTGCCGCCATTTTTTAAATTTGTACCCAACTCTGTGAACAAAGTGTAAAGGTTGCCACATGTCATTTGATGTCTGATTATTAATGTGCACTAGAGGTAGAGACTGGGATCTGTCTAGTGTTGCTGTAAGATTTCAGTTCAGGAAGAGTCTTAACCACTGACCTCTTGATGGTTCAAGTGAAAAGAAAGAATGTGCCAGCCATTGAGTGAAAGCACTGAAGTAGGCTCCAATCTGCATATGGTTAGAGACTGGTTATTGGGTGTACCTTCTACTATCCTAGCTGGAAATTATGGGCCTTAAAATCTCCGCTCTCCTTGTCTCACCTTCCACGACATGGAGGGGAGGAAAGAAGCAAAAGGCTCTGATCAAATTGCCCCAAAGTTATCTACATGAGGAAATTGGAAGCAATTTCCAATTGTGTGTGTGTGTGTGTGTAAACAATTTCCAATTGTGCATTGTGTGTACTGTGTCATTGTAAGGTGCAGGAGTAAACCTTGTTGCAAGCAATGCTGCTTCTTTCCAGGTCTTTCCCATAGGCACTAAAACAATGAGAAACCTGATAATAAAGCATGCATTAAAAAGCCTTTAAGGCAAGGAGAAGAGGAGGCTGGCGCTATTGAGGTGATTACTCCATAGACAAGCAGGTGTGGCTGTTTCTTTTTCTTGGCCATCTGTTTTGCTAGTGACTCACCAGCACACACAAGAGGAACACAGTGTGTGGTTGAAGTGGTGGGTTTAGATTTTATTTAATGACTAGTAGTTTTGGATGCTTAAATTTTTTGGTGTGCAACTGGTGATGTCTTAATAAGGCTTGGTTTTTATAGAGGGGGTGTTTGACACTTTCCAAATTGGGCCCCTTCAGAGTTTTTCAGTTTGAATCCAGCACCCAGAATCACTAATCACTTCTGAAAGCCCTAGCTGGGGCCTTCATCAGGAGTCCTGATGCCACAAGAGCAGAAGCCTTTAGCTGGCGTTAAATTGCAACAGAGAGCCTGGGAAATAGAAAGGAGGGAAACTAGATATAGAAGTGTTACATAATGGTGATTCTTCTGCAGGGGAGAAGTTTCTGAGGTATAATAAGCAGGTGATAATAAGGAGACTCTACTAGGTCATTTCCTAGTAAAGTATTCTTCTTCCAGTTCACCATGCCCACCTGCAGCTGAGGATGTTCAAACTTTAAGTAACTTAATTGGAGGGTTTGGTGAATGGTAGAGTAGGTTGGCAAGGGGTCACAATGTGCATCTTGAGAACAGGGGAAATTTTGAAGAAGTTTAAAAAAAAAAAAAGAAAAGAACAAAAATCACACCCCAAAATGTAAAGCTATAAAGCAGTACCAAAAATAGTATTTAAAATTATGGCAGGAAAGATCTTTTAGGTAATAGAGTGCATGCAGGTAGAAAACGATACCATGGTGAAGCCTGTACTTAGAATAATATTGCTAGAAACAGGTAATGGGAGCTTTTTGTTTTATTAATGAAAAATTCAGTATTTTTATACTAAAGCCTTGATTTTTGCGGTGAAAGCACTCAGTTAAGTTATTTAGACATATTTATCTAGAATGGTAAAAATATGCTGCTTTATCATGGAGAAAGATATTTCTCTTTATTCATGGGGAAAGAGATTGTACAATTATTGATATCTGAATCTGGTGTCTTTCCTCCTCCTGTTTATTTGGGGTCTGATTCCAGGAGCTGCAGGTGGAATACTTTACTCCTGAAGGAATTTTGCACTACTGCACAATACAGAATTTAGAATTAAGGTTCTGCGCAGAGTTAAATTTTTCCCTGCAGAATCGGCGCTTCCAGCTCGAAGTGCACCTGCAGTTTCCGGGTTTGCCAGCCCTGCTCGGTTACATGGTGTGGCCAGATCTCCTCCCTGTGCAGCAGCTACTGGAGCTGGCGAGCTACGCCCTGTGGGGAGAGGCAGGAGCAACAGCTGTGAGCTGCAGGGAGGGGCCACTGGTTTCTGGGAGGGGAGACTTGGGGCGAGGAGGGCATGACATGAACTGTTCCGGGGGCAGATGAACCTTTAAATTGTGCCACCACCCACTATCAGCGGGTACCGGTGGTCTCTGTCCAGTGTGACAGTAACAAAGCTTCACAGAGCGATGCCTGCGGCTGGGCTCTGCAGGGAAGGGGTTGCAGGTGTCTGGGCCGTGGGGACCAAGTGCAGCCCCCTCCAGCACCCCCCAAATACCTCCTCCCAGTGCAAACACACCCCTCTAGTACGCCCCCACCCCAACTTTTATTTTCCCTTCCCCCAGTAGTGGCCTCTATTTGGGAACTTGAAATATTTTAACCCTATGGGGGCACTGTGAAAACACAAGAATTGACTAAAAGACCGGAAAAGCAGACTTTTTCCCCCAAGATGTACCCAACTGACATGTGTAACACACCCACACTGAGGTGCCTGACAACAGTATAACAGAAAAATGAACTGGGTGATCATAGGAGTTTCTTCAATTCTACTCCTGGGGGAATCTTTTTTGTTGCCTGTATTGTTAGACATACTTGCTGACAGGTGTTTTGAAATAAATTACCAAAATAATTGAAATCAATTTTGACAAATAAAATATGGAGAATTTTTTATTTTTTGGTACAGAATTCTCCCAGGAGTAACTTATTGACTAAAAGTTATGCAAGCACAGAGCTTGTAGTCTTGGGCCCTTTATTTCAATTTTCTCTAGAACACTTTGAAAAAAGACTGTCTCAAATGTTCAATCCTGGAAGAAAAAAGATAAGTGAGCTAAATGCGGATAATTCAGTACTGTGCTTCACAATTAGTTATATTTATCTGATCCTAAACAACTGAAACCCTAATTTGCATATAAACTATTTTTAAGACTTTGTATAGCTAAAACAGTGGTTACATTTAAAAAAATGTCTTCCCTTTTGAGATTACCAGTTCCAGCAGTATATGACCTATTTTAAGTACATTAGGTATATGGGATTATATTACATAGGGATTATATTAGATAATATTTTAAAAATTGTTTAGAAAGGATATAAACTCTCATGCTTCATGGCATAAGTCAGCTACTGACAGGATTTACGAAGGAAACTCCATTAAGGTTATTCCATTTTCATCCATTATGGGTTTGTTTTTGGGTTTTTTCCCCACCTTTTTCTGAAGCATCTGATTCTGGGCACTGTTTAGAGACAGGATACTGGATTGGACAGACTAATCTGATTCAGTATGGCAATGGCTATGTTCCAGTGCGCCTTAGTACAGGTCACAATATCGCTAAAACCCAGTGGTCATTCAAAAGAGAAGAAACTTTGTGCCACCACAATGGGAAGTGATTACATAATTAGCTAACAATCCTCGAATGATGGTTTGGTTGGGTTCTTTGTTTTTGTTTTTTAAAGGTCAGAGAGAGTTCCTCCCAAATAGGCCAGATTGCACTTCTGTTGAAAAATGTAACATTTAATTTTTCTATATGTGGCTTTGTTGAAAACACAGGACTCTGGGTTGATTAATATTTGTTGAAAAAGAAGAACTTCATTATTGTGGAGAGCAGAGTGACTACTCTGCCAGAGTCCGTTTATCTGGAAACAAATCCTGAATTAAGTGAATTAGCTCAATTTTGGTGAGGTGACTGGTAGATTAGTCCTGTCGCTATGGCTATTTCTCTAAATGTTAGTTTTATGTTTGTGTGTCAGCAGTTGAAATGCAGTGAATGAAACAATGATTAAAAAGAATGCATGCAAACTTCAGCTAAAACTCAGATGTGCCCAGAAGGACAAAAGGCTAGGTTTGAAGTATAAAATATTATCTGTTAGGACTGAACAAGGAAAATTATTACAGTGGATCAAATGGAGTACAGAACATGCTCTAATTTTTGTTCTAAAACATCTTGGTTCTGGGAGTAATTCCTGAGTCAGAAATGCTGTAGTAGTATGTCAAAATATTAAAATGTTACAAAACATATTTAACATATTAATAGTGGAGATACAATTTGGATTATCCATTTTATCTAAAAACAGCATTATTTTTTAAACCTCTGAATGTGTGATACTGAATGATACTAGCAACCTTCTTTCAGATATGTTGTTCTTAATTTGGTGCCCTATTTATTTCCTTTTTATATCTGTATTTCCCCAAGTGCATTCTGTCCTTGAGCATAGATAAACCTAGTCTCACTGCTGCATATCCAAGAAAATCTCCAAATATTGATTATCTAAATAAACATTTGCGTTAAGTATCTGAAGTGTATTCATTAGCTTTGAGGGGAAAAAATAGCAATCAGCATCATAGTGCTGAATTTCTAAAATGTTTTTGGTATGGCTTGATGTCTCTTCTGAATGCAGAGGAAAAACGGTCACATTTGCATCCGTCATTTTCTTTATCGCCTCACTGCAGTAGTCTTATGCATATTCTACACAGGCGAACAAAAGAATTTTGATTTGTTGACTATAGGAAAAGATCCATGGCTTTAAATTTGAAAAGAGATGTTGGGGCAAGGGAGAGGGGAAATAGGAAAGCCTGACACTTGTGCTGTGAAAGACCTTCGTAATTAACTTTGGCAGGTTCAAACTGAGATTGTTTTGAAGTCTTTTAAATACCTATAATGCTTGTGTACCTTATTCTTTATGTAATAACTGTTTGTTTTGCGTAAACAACCCCACCTGCCGATCATCATCTCTAATTAGGAAGGATTGGCAATAATAGTGTAGGTCAACAACTAAGTACAGACCTGTGCCTCTGAAAACTTGCTTCCCAGGTCTAATGTTACTTTTAAGGGGTTTTCCATTGTATCTACCGAATGAAATAAATCTGTGTCTTATGGCCCTCTTTTCCGTCCTACAAATAGGACATGCAGAATTATATGGCTCCACCTATCAGGAAACAAGAAGGCAAAGAATCTGTCATGACCCCAGTCTACCGTCTTCTTTCCCATATTTTTTTCCTTTGCATGGCCTTCCATGCCTAATTTTTTCCTCTCCCTAACCCTTCTTCTTTTCTTCCCTTCTAAGCCCAAAGCTGAGGATAGAAAGATAAGGACAGAGAGGGGGAAAGGGACAGAAAAGATTCCCAGAAAAGCAGTGGAGCTGCAGTCTCTCTCTTGAGTCCCGTGCTTCCAAATGAGACTTGGGTTCAAGGGGGAGGGGCAGCAATAGACAGCATACCAAGAAATCTGCCACCTTTTGAGGCTCCAAGGCTACATTGCCCAGCATTCATCCTCCGCTTGCTGCAGTGGGGCACTGTCTGCCATGCTAGAGACCTCCTATCCTCCATCCATCCCAGCAACTGACTCAGCTGAACTGCACCCCTGCTTCTGTCCCTGGTGCTTATCCCAAGCAGCTTGCACAACCAGCAGCACAAAAACAGCGTGGCTGACACTGAAATGCTCCCACTTCCCATCAGCTTTCCTTCCTGCCAACACCACAGCCGCCTCTCCTCCACACATCTCCCTGAAGAGCTGACACACTTTCTCTGCACCCATAGGGAGCCCTACCAGACTTCCTTCCGTCTGGGCCTCTGGGAGTTACCAGCTTGAGGAAACCATCAGGGAGCTGGGATCTGTTGCCTATGGTAGTAGATATCCCCAGGTCTCCTCTCTGTGCCCCGCAGATTTCTTGGAAGTCCCAGTGCCTACAAATAGCCTGTCTCTTCAGAATGGGCCCCCTGATGCCCCCATCCCTCAAATTTTCTCCTCTTCAAGGATGACAGCATTACTCTGTTTGAGCCTGACCAGATCAAGCCAGCCCAATTTCCATCTTCTGCTACAGAGAGAGGCCGGCTTCATCATTTCAACAGGGTTCCACTGTCACTGCATTGACATCTTCCCAGGTCCAAATGCTTTCTTCCAACCCTTTGGTGCTGGGAAACGTCAGAAGTTTAAGGCCTGTGCTGTGAAACTCTGGACTTTCTGGACAAGGGGAGCATTTGCTTTCTCTCTCTCTCGATAAAGAAGGGTTAAATTTTAATCCTGTTACTTCCTTGTGCACAAGCCTGTGAAGAGGAGGAACTTCTGCCCCATCTCTTACCCCCATCTCCTAAACCTGCACATCTCTAACCACCTGGGTCCATTTTCTTCACTCTTTAGAAGGGTGCCCTCAATTAGATTTTTGTCATGCCTGCCTTTGATGAGTCCAACCACCCAGTCCACTGGCACTTTCTCTGCTTCACCCTCTGTGATCACCACCTGAAGATCTTGGTGGCTCTGATGGAAACATCTGCAGCTCTATCTCAGTGACATCCTGATTCAGGTGCTCTGTGCTCCTCGGGTGGAATGATCACGGGACAGAGTACTGCGATACTTGGCATCCCATGGTTTCATAATCATTCAGGCCAAGTCCCATCCGCTTCTCTCTCAGACCCTTCTGCACCTTTAAATAAGCCTGGATTCCAGAATGGCCACAGCCCTCCTCTCAGAACAGGCTTCAGTCTCTATTGGATTCGGTCTCAAGTCCTGGCTCTCTCCTTCGCGCCAGACAGAGACGATTCTTCATCTTTTAGGCTACTTCGCAGCCATTGTGGATCTGATTCGTTAAACCTCTCTCCACCGTAAGCCCCGATGTGCCTCCCTTTTGCCCAGATACTACCGTATGTGTTACCTCTGTAGATCTTTCTCCCTCACCAACACCCTATCCCCCCATTACCTAGTGCTCCCACTTAGCCCCATCACAGTGTCTCTCTCTTTACTTCCCCCCCATTTCCCAGTTTCTCTAGCCACAGATGCCAGTCTCTTGCGATCCATTTCAGCCCAGGAGAATTTATCGTCACAGGATCAGAGAGAGAGAGCGCATTATCATACGTTTCAGACCATCTTCTTAGTCAGACATGGGTATCCCTGCTCCTTGACAAGTGCATCCTGGTCTGAACAAATACTGAACAGACTTCCCCTTTAATGGGATCAGTCACTGATTACTATTTTTTGTTAATGCTCCTGGGTCTCCCATTTGACCCCCTGGAAGTCCCTTTCAAGCTACTGTCTCCTCAGCCATGAAACAGCCACCAGATGGGGGAGAGAATTGAGCTCTCTCATTATTACAGGAATTCAGTGTGTGGTCACAAGAGTTTGGAAAAGTTTGCTAGTTTGTCTGTTTCGAGGCTGCCGCAAAAACGGATGGTTGAAGAGCTGCGTCATACTCTGCTACAAGCAAGCCGAGCGCCAGCACCCCAGCTGGTCATTTGTCACTCTACCGGAGGGGTCACAGTTTCCTAGGTAGAGAGGGCTGATGCACCTACTTCCCAGGCATAGAAAGTGTCTGTGTGGTCTCCACATATGTATAAAGTGCCATCAGCTGGAGCTGACCATATCCTGGGGTTGTAAGCAAGGCAAGCCCTCCTCCTCAGGGTACTATTTGTTGCATCTTTCGGCTATCCTGACTCTCCCTATTGGCACAATGGAAGAAGAGGGACATATGCCAAGGAAAAATTATTCCCTGGTAATTCTTTTATTCATAGTCCTTTTTTCTCCAATCCTACATGCACCTGCCTCCTCACTTCCATTTATCCATGTGTCTCTCTTTCCCATATCTCTACCTTTTTAAACTTCTTTCTATCCCTGAATCCTGTCTTTCTAATAAGAATTGGTCAGACTGGAACTTTATATATAGGGCTTGACTCACAGATTGTTTGCCTTTTTGCTTCGTGGTAGATTGGAATCATAACCCTGTATAAATACCTTGCTGAATTGGGGCCAAAAGTAGGAAAATAAAACACAAATTAAACTGGATAACTTCTTTTAAGTTAATGTTGTGAAAGGGAACATCTTTTTCAGCCAGCTGCTTTTATCTTGGGGTCTGCAGTGCTGGCCATTGGGTATGTCTTCAGTTGAATACCCAAATGCGGTACAAATGTGATAGTAACCAGCAGGAAAACGTGTTGCAAAAGAGCACAGTTGAAGGTAACAAATCTGTCATTCCGGGTCTAAGGAGAATGGGATGGGAATTTTGTTGTTGCTGCTGCTGTTAGGTAGAATTTCTTCTTTGAAGACGTTTTTAATAAACTTGCTGAAAGTATCACTTTGAATCCTGCATGTTAGACAGAGGTAGAATTAATGAGAAGTGGTTGACTTTCCACTGAAATTATCCATACATATCAGTGATAGACCTAGTTAGTTTAGTACATGTGGACAATGAGCTGGCAACATTTCCCTGCTTTAGCATGTTTCCGTTTTCTTCCATTACACAGTATGTTAAAGCAGCGTTTCTTAAATGCGGCGACCGTGGCCACATGCGGCCACCAGGGGCTTTTCTTGTGGCCGCAGCCTCCTGGGCTGTTATGGGCAGGGGACAGGCAAAGTAGCTGCCCCTCCCTGTAAATCCTGGATGCACCACCTTGGGGTTGTTGCCTGGGCCACCAGCAGTGGTTTGGCCCTGCTCCTCCTGTGGAGACACCTGGGGCACAATGTTGGAGGACCAGGCAGCCAGTGAGTTCCCCACCTTTCCAGGGGTGGTGGGGTTTAGGCTCTGGGCTTCAGCAACCCTGCGGTGGTGGGACAACAGGGCGGCAGGATCTGGCTACAGGGCTTCGGGCTACAGGGCTTTGGGCTCCAGCCCCCCACCCACCCCCATTGCCCCTAGCCCCTGCTGCCTCCCCCTGACCCTTCCCCCCCCCCGCCCCCCCCCCCCCCCCCCGAGCTTAATTTGTCCCCATGCTTGACAGGGCTGAGTAAGTCTGCTGTGAAAAGCATACTTGTATGCTTGTTAATATCACTTTTCACAACAGACTTATCAGCTAGCTATAAATAAATTACAATGATTTAAATAGGTATGTGTCCGTATTCATTTTGTTTTCCTAAAGCAATTTAAGTGTTTTAGGAAAAAATGTGAAAGCAGCCACCAGTGTGGCCACCAAAAAATTTGTCCTGAGAACTCCTGTGTTAAAGAGTATTAACTACTAACAAGTATAAATACTTGAAACACTATGGTAGTCCCTTTTCTTTCACAGTTCATGAAGATTGAAAAAGTACTGCTGTTTTTAAAGCTTAGACAGGCCATTGTATTTGTAAATTAAGGCTCATTGTAGTCTACCCTTCTATGGATGGTGAGATTTTATAGATAAACTTATTTTGGAATATGTACGTATGATAAAGTCAGCATCACCTTTCAGTGTCTTGCCAGATGCTGTGTTAAGTAACCTACATAAACCTAGCTACTACAGATGAACCTTCTTAGATGTCAGTTTACAGCTTGTATTTATGTTTGGGTTGATCAGATTAAAATACTGCAGATACAGATTGTGTTGTTAATATTAAATTTTGTATTCCGGTCTATAATAAATGATTTTTCCTCTGTGCATTGGAAAAACTGGTTAATAGAGCTCATAAGAGAGTTTAATTAGTGGGCTGTTTGTGAAACAGAATAGGTATTCTGAGTCATTGCTCAGAATTACTCTGAAATTTCTCAGTGTTGGATTGTTTTTCTTTTTCTCGTTTCCGTTGTTGTTTGACACAGGATGTTTGGGTACAGGGAGCATTGCATTAATGTAGCCGAATGCAATAATTCAATGACAAAAGCACTAGGTTTTTTAATTAGCAAGCAAGCAGATTTGAGACATGGTTACTAGAATATTTTGTTATACTGTGTAGCAATCCTTTCTTTGTAAAAGAATATTTTCTTCTTTTTCCACTACTTTTATGTGGTTCTGAATGCAAGTGTCACTGCCACCACTGCAACATATAATGGTCTGAGGTGGCTACCTCTCTTCTGGTGATTCTTCTCCTTACCTGTTCTCCTTGCGTGACAGAATGCATTCTTGGCGTTCCAGCAAAAATACCTATTCTGTAGATCAGGCAGAATATTTCTCAAGGCAGTGTTTCTGCTGAGCCCTGCCAGTACAATTCCTTGATCAGTCATTAGGGACAATGCAGTGATTGAACTTGTATCACTCACCTGGTTTAGTTACCCCTATGCCTTTTTCTTTTCTCTTGAATAACAGTGCACATATCATTTAATCACTAGAGTAATTGTTTTTTTGTAAACTTTGACTCTGGATAAAATTGTCAAGAAAGCCTGAAGTGACTTAAGAATCTGAGGTCTTATCAACATGGTGGTAATGCTTACCATTGTGGGGGAGTGATTTCTGAAGAGCATTAATATGTTGTGCATTGATCGGCCCATGTAGACTCTGCTGATGCACACTAAAGATTCCCTAGTGTGCTTTAATGTAATACTGTTTCAACAGCACTACATTAAAAGCGCAGTAGGAAATATGCCATGTGCACCTGCAGAGTCCGTGCAGACCAATTTATAAGGAACATGTTAGTGCTCTTTAGAAATCACACCCCCATAGTAAGCATTACCCCACCATGTAGACAAGCCCTAAGTCCCATTAGCAAATGGGATTTGGGTTCCCAAATGCTCTTAAGTCCCTTCTTGTTGTAGAAGACTTTGAAAAAATTTACCCTATGTCCAGTGCAGTCCATGTATCTGTAAATTATATACACTATTCTTATTAGTTACTTGAGCAAGATATGGCCGATGAAAGCTCAAAATCAAATCTGCGTTCTGTGTGCAGCCTCCAGGTTTCCCTCCATCTTGATTGGTGCAGTGATGTGATCACAACTGAGGGTTCAGTGTCATATTATTCACCTTAATAAGCTGAAGGTGTTCGATGAATTCTGCCTTCCGTGTTGAGCTTTGGGAATCCAGAGGAGGCAGTGTCCCCCCTGACGAAGCTTGCCCCATTTCCCTTGGGAGGCTGTTCCATAGCCTAACAGTTATGGCTGTCAGAAAGTCTTTCTCTTGGAATTTAGCCTGTTATTTTTTTCACCTTTCTTAATTTCATCCCATTTCCTGTGGTTATACCAACAGATATCTCACTAAATGATTCGTCTCCCTGCTTGGTTTTACACACTTCAGATATTTGCAGGCTGTTATGCCTCCTCTTAGTCATCGCTTAGCACATCTGCAGTGTATTTTAATACTTAAATATTTGGCTCCTTTTGTCTTGCCCCATAAGTCATTCTCAAGTCCCCTGGTCAGATCCATTGCTGTTTTCTGAAATCTGCCTCCAGTTTGTCAGTATTTTCCTCATGTCCCAAAATTAGTGCACTATTCTAGGCCTCGCTGGGCCAAAGCTGTAGAGAAAGGGAGCTGTCACCTCCTTGCTCTAGGATGTGATGCAGTTGTGTATGCAGCCCCCTTTGAGGTGGAGACTAGGAGGGCAGCTACTGCATGTGGCAAACTTGTGTAATTTGATATGTGCTTTGCCCCCATTATTGGTCTTTTAGCATCATTGCTTCCCATTTTATCTCCTCGTGTGTGAGAGAGAATGAGTATTTTCCCCCAGTGTATTGGTTTTCATCTTTCCATGCTGAATCTTATTTTATTTCTACCTCTGTTACGAATTTGTGTCCCTTTGTGTTTGGCTTTTCTTCTGTGTCAGATTCACTGCAGTGGACAGAAGTAATAACTCATGGGGATTTCTGTCCCAATTGTGCATTACTCCAGGTCAGTGGATTTTTGTGGACAGCTGTAGCACAATTCTGTTCTTGAAAAAACTGTTCTTTCCACCAAATCCACCAGTCCACAGGACCCCATACTTCTTACAAGGAGGTAGGGAAAAAATAAGGAAAAAAAGAAAGAGAGGGGAGAGAGAACTAAATACAAAGGGCGGGGGGTGGGGAGGAAATCCATATATTTCCTCAAGAAATGGACTCCAAATTCTCTCATACGTATAGTCCTTTTGTAGCCCTTATAGAACCACCTCATATGAGGGTTTTTCTTAGTGTATCATTGATTTTAATTATTGACTCAGATCATTGGGACAATGTCAGTGAGAGGGAAAGAGAAAAAAATTAGCAAAATAAAACATTTTAAAGCATTGTGGGGAGCACAAATCTTAAATTGGGCATTCCTGTTTTTGTTTGTGTTAATTTCTTTCACTTTCTAAAATGTGTTTCAGGTATGCTAGTGATGCCTGTCTTCCTTTAAAGTGCCAGGTGTCTAGAGGGTTGCAGAAAAGAGCTCTGTCCAATCTTGGTACAGTATTTCTATCTCCAGATTGGGGGACATTGTTATGAGAAGGAATTTAAAGGTTAAGACTTCCAAAATTCAGTCTGTCAGTTGTGCCTTTTAATTTAACTATACTGAGCTAGATGCTCATTTACACTGCTGTGGCAAGGTAAAAGGGAAATTTTACACCCACTTTTAAAGTCCCTTTACCTGCCAGAGAGATGTAAGGAGGCAGTAGTGAAAATCAAAATCAGACACACTGACCTCAGATTACAACTGGTCAGAAAAAGGTGGTTTTTTTCCATTGAAAACGTCAACTTGTCAATGGTTTGGGTGTTGGCCTGACACTTGGAAGATGAGGGTTCAGTTCCCTGATTTTGGGCAAGTGATAGAATCTCTTGGTCTCGGTTCTCCATCTGTGAAATGGGGATTATAGTACTTCTCTACCTCACAAGCGTGTTTGTAAGGATTAATGCACCAAAGATTGTGTGGCACTAAAATAGTGGGAGCCTATAGGTACCCTAGAAATAGATAGGTTCAGTCTCCAACCAACTTGGCTGCAACCGCTTCCAACCTACACCTCTCTTCTTTGAGCTCTGCATTCAGAATATTCCGAGTCTTAACTGATGCAGTAATCACACACAGTCACGTCCGTTCTTACAGCGCCATACTTATTTCAGATATGATGTAAAATAGAAATCCCAAATACTCAAGGTCACTAAAAGACCATGGGACGCTTTCTGCAAAAGTAGGGATGTTGTAATTGGTGTCCTAGTTAAATTCCAACTAAAGTAATCTTCCCTTGCACTTCCATTTGGACACCCTAGTCTTCATTTCCTCTTTTGAATGATTGTGCTATGTCTTGGTCACTGTGCGTTTCATTCTTGAAGTTGTTGTATTTCAATTCAGGAGCTGCAGAAGGTTCCTAAAAGTGGGGGGCCATCGGCACCTGAAATGTGACCCTACTTCCCGCATCATCACTTCTCCCCAGGACCCCACCCTCGTGCCACCCCTTCTCCCTGCAGCCCTACTCCCGTACAACCTCTTCCCACCGAGACTCCGCCCCTTCTCGCTACTCTCCACCATCCCACCACCTCGCTCTGGTGCCCCTGTTTCAGTTGTGTGCTCCCTGTACATACTGGGTGAGATTTCCAAAACTGGTCAGCAGTGAAGCCTGGTCTACCCCGGGGAGTGGGGGGAGTGAATCGATCTAAATTATGCGACTTCAGTTACGTGAATAACGTAGCTGAAGTCGATGTACTTAGCTCTCCTTACCGTGGTGTCTTCATTAAGACAATGAAGTTAAGTCGCTGGCTGACGCTCCCACGTCGACTCTGCCTACGCCGCTCGTTCCGGTGGAGTACCAGAGTCGACGGGAGAGCACTTGGCAGTCATAGAATCATAGAATATCAGGGTTGGAAGGGACCCCTGAAGGTCATCTAGTCCAACCCCCTGCTCGAAGCAGGACCAATTCCCAGTTAAATCATCCCAGCCAGGGCTTTGTCAAGCCTGACCTTAAAAACCTCTAAGGAAGGAGATTCTACCACCTCCCTAGGTAACGCATTCCAGTGTTTCACCACCCTCTTAGTGAAAAAGTTTTTCCTAATATCCAATCTAAACCTCCCCCACTGCAACTTGAGACCATTACTCCTCGTTCTGTCATCTGCTACCATTGAGAACAGTCTAGAGCCATCCTCTTTGGAACCCCCTTTCAGGTAGTTGAAAGCAGCTATCAAATCCCCCCTCATTCTTCTCTTCTGCAGGCTAAACAATCCCAGCTCCCTCAGCCTCTCCTCATAAGTCATGTGTTCTAGACCCCTAATCATTTTTGTTGCCCTCCGCTGGACTCTTTCCAATTTTTCCACATCCTTCTTGTAGTGTGGGGCCCAAAACTGGACACAGTACTCCAGATGAGGCCTCACCAATGTCGAATAGAGGGGAACGATCACGTCCCTCGATCTGCTCGCTATGCCCCTACTTATACATCCCAAAATGCCATTGGCCTTCTTGGCAACAAGGGCACACTGCTGACTCATATCCAGCTTCTCGTCCACTGTCACCCCTAGGTCCTTTTCCGCAGAACTGCTGCCTAGCCATTCGGTCCCTAGTCTGTAGCGGTGCATTGGATTCTTCCATCCTAAGTGCAGGACCCTACACTTATCCTTATTGAACCTCATCAGATTTCTTTTGGCCCAATCCTCCAATTTGTCTAGGTCCTTCTGTATCCTATCCCTCCCCTCCAGCGTATCTACCACTCCTCCCAGTTTAGTATCATCCGCAAATTTGCTGAGAGTGCAATCCACACCATCCTCCAGATCATTTATGAAGATATTGAACAAAACCGACCCTTGGGGCACTCCACTTGATACCGGCTGCCAACTAGACATGGAGCCATTGATCACTACCCGTTGAGCCCGACAATCTAGCCAGCTTTCTACCCACCTTATAGTGCATTCATCCAGCCCATACTTCCTTAACTTGCTGACAAGAATACTGGGGGAGACCGTGTCAAAAGCTTTGCTAAAGTCAAGAAACAATACATCCACTGCTTTCCCTTCATCCACAGAACCAGTAATCTCATCATAAAAGGCAATTAGATTAGTCAGGCATTACCTTCCCTTGGTGAATCCATGCTGACTGTTCCTGATCACTTTCCTCTCATGCAAGTGCTTCAGGATTGATTCTTTGAGGACCTGCTCCATGATTTTTCCAGGGACTGAGGTGAGGCTGACTGGCCTGTAGTTCCCAGGATCCTCCTCCTTCCCTTTTTTAAAGATTGGCACTACATTAGCCTTTTTCCAGTCATCCGGGACTTCCCCCGTTCGCCACGAGTTTTCAAAGATAATGGCCAATGGCTCTGCAATCACAGCCGCCAATTCCTTCAGCACTCTCGGATGCAACTCGTCCGGCCCCATGGACTTGTGCACGTCCAGTCGATTTATCATGTCTAGGCTAGACGGGATAAATCGACCCCCCGCTGGATCAATCGCTGCCCGTCGATCCAGTGGGTAATGTAGACAAGCCCTGAGTGCTTTTGAACATCAGGCCCATTTTGTATGTTGGTTTGCTTCATTTCATAGATGTTCTGTGATACTTCAGGATGAAAAGCATTGTGCAGTATAAAGCTATAGCCTGAGTTTCAAAGGCACGGAGCATATTCAACTTCCATTTGAATTCACTGGGCGCTGCCAGGGCCTAACATCTTTGCAATTCAAGCCACTAAAAGCTATTATCATACATTAAAACATTGTGTCAAAAATACGAAGGCGAACAAAGCAATTGTTGTTGTAATCTCCCTGCTGTAGTTTACGAAAGCCAGGTTTTATAGCCTAGTGCAGCTTTGAATGGATGATCTTTTTCTTTTAGCTCTTCGTCTAGGGTGGGGTGGGCAAACTACGGCCTGCGGGCTGTTTTAAGTTGGCCCGCAAGCTCCCGCTGGGGCACCGGGTCGGGGGCTACACCATGCGGCTTGGCCCTGCTCCGGTGGTCCAGCCAGGGCTCTGGGACTGCGCCACATGGCTCGGCCCGACTCCAGCCAGGGCAGGGGCCTCACCACATGGCTCCCGGAAGCCACGGCATGGCCCCGCTCTGAGTGTCGGGGGCCGCTCCATGCCTAGGAGCAAAGAAGGGACATGCCACTGCTTCTGGGAGCCGCTTGAGGTAAATGTCGCTCGGAGCCTGCACCCCTGAGACTCTCCCCATGCCTCAATCCTCTGCCCCAGCCTAGGTCCCCCTTCCGCTCTCCAAACTCCTCGATCCCAGCACAGAGTACCCTCCTGCACCCCAAGCCTTTCATCCCCATCCCCACCACATAGCCCGCACGCCCAGCCAGAACCTGCACCCCTGCCCAGCTCTGATCCCCTTCCGAACCCCTCGGTCAAAGCCCAGAACACCCTCCTACACCCCAAACTTCTCATCCCCAGCCCCACCCCAGAGCCCTCACCCCCTCCCGCACCCCAACCCCAATTTTGTGAGCATTCTTGGCCCACCATAGAATTTCTATTCCCCGATGTGGCCCTCAGACCAAAAGGTTTGCCCACCCCTGATCTAGGGCCACCATATTCAAGGCCTAGTTATTCCCTGCGTGAGGCTCCATGAGACTCTAAAACTCATGAGGTGGTTTTGACCTGGTGAGTCTTAAACATTTGTTTCACGTGGGATTATAGGATATCTTCTGAGTTTTTGAACTAGTCTTTTTACTTTCTGATCTTTCTTTTTTCATCTGTTTTTGTACAGCTTCTTGTACCTCCCTCATTGTCATACTATCTGAGCACTTTTCAGCAGTGCATTAAACAATTGCACTAAAATATGTACCATGGGGGGACAGTTGCGACCTGTTTAGTGTCTCTTGTTTGGTAGGGTTTTGTTTTTAAACACACAGCAGTTTGTGTATGATATTAGAGAAGGAATGCGCCTTGCACTTGGAAAGAGAGGTCTTGAGGTTTGTGATGGTCCTTAGTTCCTATGATAGTTCGTTTCACAGTTTTGGACCAGTCTCCCTACCCAGCTCTTTCTCCTGCACAGATGAGCTTTTATCAGATTCCCTCTGGCATTACTAGAGTTTAGATAGTGCTAGAAATTCACTTTCTGTGAGATTTCTTATGGGAGAATGCAACCTTTGCCATTCTAATTGCAGGGCTTCAGCGCCTCTACGGGAGAATTTTCTGAGGGATACCATCCCTTCTGAGCAGTATTTTATGTCAGCGTGTTTGTGTTTTAAACACTGGTGCCTTACTGAAGCTCCCAGCTAGATGTGGTCTTAAACTGTGAGCTTCCCCTTAAGTTTAGTT
This sequence comes from Lepidochelys kempii, assembly GCF_965140285.1. Lineage (NCBI taxonomy): Eukaryota > Metazoa > Chordata > Testudines > Cheloniidae > Lepidochelys > Lepidochelys kempii. Next base: position 98,924,661 of record NC_136387.1, on the reverse strand, counting down.
TTGATGTTCCCAGACAATTAGTGGCTTTTGTGGGAGGGGAGAGTGGGGAGCAGCATATTTGTTTTACCTGAAAATCCCAGGTATCCCTGACCTGTAAGACCCTCCCTTTCTAGTTTACGACTTTTGTTACTAGCATCTACATTTTAACCAGCAATAAGCAGTGCTCTTGAGTTGTAGCTGTACTGCAATCTGCAGGAGAGAGGGTTCAGCATTTCTTGGACACCGGAAGGGTCCTTGCAGCTTAGCTAGCAAAAGCTTGCTGTTCCCCTGGTTTAGAGCACACTGCATCTTGTAAGAGCCTGCATATTAAGAGGGTCTAAAATACTTTAGCTTGGTGGCTCTGGCACTGTGTCTCTATAAACTATAAGGGTTCTCTATTTCAGAGAAGGTTGGTTGGGATTTACTCTGCTTGGGCCCAACCTGCCTTCTGTAACATCTGAGATATGTGAACACTTACAAGTCACTTTCAAAATGGAGCATAGTTATTGCATCAGTAGTACTGGACTATTTCCTGTGGCCTGTTCTTTCAGGAGGTACCATTCTGTGCCCATCAAAAATACATTTGTTTCTTTGTCAGGGACCCAAACTATTCACAGTTTATCTCTCTCCCCCTTTTGGTTTGAGAATAACCCTGAAAATGCTTGCTAAATTTTAGCAGATGTGACAGCTGGACTGTAGTACAAACGGGCTGTCTCTCCATTCTTGGGCAAGCAGCAGGTTCCCTAAACAAACTTCTGTTTACTCTGAAGCAGTTCACGTCTATTTTAAATAGCCTGTAGGGTAATTAGACACTGTGTTAGAAAGCTACATCTGGTACAAGACAAGTAGTGACCTTCACAGTCCGATTATATTGGCTTATGGCAGTGAGGGGCTTATCTTAATTTTCTGATCTTGTTAGCATTGTGTTTCCATACTCTTCTTTCAGTACAGATTCTTTGGATTACAGCAGCTTCCTCTGCCCTTCTGTGAAAGGGATGTAAAGACAGATGGCGTAACAAGTTACTGTGAAAATGGGCACATTTTAGCAGCAAGAATACAGAGGACAAGTGGACTAAACAGGAGGTTTTCTCACCTCCAAAGATTAATCTGAAAAAGAATATGGACAGTGTCTTTGTAGGAAGGAGACACTTAAGATTATGAAAGAGTCAGTAGGCTTCTTCCTCTTTCTGTAGGTATAACCACTCATGGAGGCCATCTGACCAATAAACCATAAGTAAATACTTATGTGAAAGTTTGGTGAGGGATGGCTTAATATAAGATCCTGCACCCTGTGAAATGCCTACTGAGATGTTCTTCCATCAGCTGATACCACAGTAAAGGCTGACTTTTCTGGACCTGTTGCTCATGAGACTCAACAGCGATGTGCGTATTTGTTTGACTTTTTGTAGAACCCTACTTCCTTTCTCAAAGCTCCTCTTAGAGCTGAAGCAAAACAGGATGAAAGGCATTCTCATTCTGCCCAGCTGGCTTAAATAAATGTAGTTTTTTCTGCTGATCCTACTTGAAGGTAAACTTGCAAGGCTTTTTTCTGGTGCTAGATATTTTTCCTGGTTTGTCTTTGACAGTTTGGAGCACTGAATGCTACTTAACTGACCTTTAGGACAAGAACCTTGCAGAACTCACTGCCATCTTCCTCAGGGTAGATGGTTCCTCCCCCCCACCCCCCCAGCCTCTCTTTTTTTTTGGGGGGGGGGGGGTGTATGAGACTGTAGACTGAAAAATTTTGGTATCCAGGATTTCCTTGTGAAAAATCTGGAATGAGGCCTAGGCCAGAGCTTGTTAAAAGCCCCACTATTGACTAGTTGAAACTTGAAGAAGTTCCATTCATAAAACTTACATTGAAGGGCCTCTACTCTTCATATTTGCTTCTTCTTTGTGGTTGCCTAAATTAAGACTTATGCTTAGTTCTTCTCTTCCCTTGGTCTGAATCTCCTCTCCATGGCTTCCCTCTCCTTTTTATGTGATTGCAGTCAGTTTCGCTTTTGGGGAACTCTCATGGCAACTGAAATGATGAAGAACTTGTCAGCACATCTGTGTCTGTGCATTTTGAATGTGTCCATCTCTGTAGTGTCCATAAAAAGAAAAGGAGTACTTGTGGCACCTTAGAGACTAACCAATTTGTTTGAGCATGAGCTTTCGTGAGCTACAGCTCACTTCATCGGATACATCTAGCTCACAAAAGCTCATGCTCAAACAAATTGGTTAGTCTCTAAGGTGCCACTAGGACTCCTTTTCTTTTTGCGAATACAGACTAACACGGCTGCTACTCTGAAACCTGTAGTATCCATGTAACCTTCTGTGAATCCTGTGTCGTCTCCCCCAAAATACAGTGTTTTCGAATGAGATAAGATCATTCTTTGCCATTCCTAATTTTTCCCTGTGCCTCCCTCTTCTTTCCACATCCCCCTAAAGTAAGCTGATCTTTTAAAAAGAATAATAATTAGAAAAAACAGGAATGTGTTTAAAATCCTCTAGAAATATGTTGGGTTTCTCAAGCACTGGATATCCAGAAGGATGGAATGCTAAATATAATTTGGTCTCTTGTATTGCTGGTGTTTTAAAGGGAGCTAGTGCCCTAGCTGCTCTTAATTTTTGTTAAGAGAAAAAAATATGGCATTTTGCAAGCTACTTTTAAACATGTTGAGAGGGCTATTTCATGATTTTTCTTGTTTGCTTGCTGGCTTTCGTTAGGATGTGGTAAAAAGCAGAACAGTCTGTAGACAATGCAAAAAATGTTCTGCCTTTGCTGATTTGTAAGTGATAACTATTAATCAAAAATGGTATGGAGGAGAGGAATACTTTTTTTTTTTTTTTTTTTTTTATTTTTCCTAAACTTGCCTCTGCATTTCCCGGGTGAGTTTGCTGCTTCCACTTGGAGACCAGACCTGAGTTTGAAAGATAATGCTGTGGACTATATTAATGATTTGCTCCAGTGTGTGGAAAGATCCATTGCTCTTGTTCAGATTGTCTAATTATATTACTATAATACCAAAGGGCCTTAACCATGGACCTGAACCCCATTGTGCTGGGTGCTGTACAAACCCAACAAAAAGATGGGTCCCTACCCCAAAGAGCTTACAATCTAAAGATAAGGCAAAAGACAACAAATGGACACTGACAGGGTAGTACAGTGAGACAACATTGGTCAGCATGACACAGTTTTGTCGGAATACCAGAAGCTTAACCGTTATCAAGTTTTTTGTAGGTATCCTGGCATAGGAGAATTTGAAGGAGGCTAGTGAGGTAGCTTTGTAGATGTTTATGGGGAGTTCCTCCAAAGCATAAGGGGTAGCCTGGGAGAAAGCACGAAAGTGTTTGTTTGAAAATGTAACAGGGACCAATGGAAGCTGGTATAATTGGCATCATCTCAGCTGGCCTAATAGGGAAGCAAGTTGAACTTAAGTTTGGCAACAAATCCTTCACTAAATATCACAGGATTAAGTACAGAGGCAGGGGGCAGTGATTGGATTTAAGAAATCGAGCAATGTGTGATGTACAGCATTTCATCTGTAGGGGGTCTCTTTAAATCCCCCAGGTGACATGTGCCTGAATGTGGTTACCATCTGATGACTGTTCGGTGGCTGATGTAAAACGGGTTAGTAGTCTTGGTCCAGTTACTGAAGGGGAGATACTGCATTGCAAGAATAGTGCCGAAGTAATGGACACCAGTTGGCTTTCACATTGACGATTTCGGGAGAACAGCCATGGATTTCAGTTAGTGTCTCACCTCTAGATGGGGGGAGATACAGGGAAGATGTGGTGTAGGGAACCGGGCATTACTAGTATCCATACTATACCTGGTCTTGTGAATAACTAAAGGGTTCTAGTGTCCAGTGCAGACAACCTAGCACTCTTTGTGAATGTGATGAAATTCCCTTTATTTTAAAAAAAAAAAAGGGTGGGGCATACATTTTTGGCTTAATGCTACTCACACGTTGAAGACCAAAGAAAGTCTGATTTCTTCACATGTGGGTTTCAAAAGAGCATCCAGCATGCGGGATGCCAATCTGAAGAGGCCCAGCTTGGCTCAGAGGACGTTGTCTTCTTTTGTTTTGCTTTGAGGAATGGCTGCACTAGAAACTGGAAGGTGAAGGTGGGGCGGGGAGAGAGAACAACAAGCAGGAATAGTAGTAGTACGAAGATCTAGAAATATAACATGCTAGCCCCACCTAATTGTGATGTCTAATGAATTGGTGGATTCCAAAGTACAGAAAACAAGACTCTCAATTTAAGCTGGTGCTGTATGTGTCATGTGTGAATGGACTGCCTGTGCGGAACCCCACTGAGATGCCCAACTGCAGGCTATCTGTTGCCGGATCAGGGCCTAAGAAATGGTTTCCTTTTCAGAACATGCAATAAAAAGATAGGATCAAATTAAATGAAAGCTCATATTTCTTGGCCATGGTTTAGAACAAATCCTCTTCCCCTCCTCCAGTATCCATTTGCAGTGCACATGAATCTAGAATCTATTTTTATTGTCATGAGATTTATTGCTACTGAGAGTAGTTTGAAAAGAATTTATATTTAGCATGATTTGTTCCATTTTTTTGGTTCTTAGCTGTGAATGTTTAGTATACTAAAAGTTTACAGTGTCTGCTAGAAATCTCATATGACCAAGCATAGGTTTTCACAAAATTATTTTTCTGTCGATTTTTCCTTTTGACTCTATTGGCCTGCATTCTGTTGACTGAGGTAGAATTTTTTTTCCCTTCAACATCATTGATATAAAGTATAGACTGCTAAATCATATGGCAGAATGCAGCAACAAAAATTTGGTAATTGAAACAACTGCATCAAGATTGTGGTGGGTTGAGTTTTAATGGTTCATTTCATAGTAAAGCAGTATTTTTCCTTTTTTGGACTCCCTGAAATTAAGTGTTTAGAATGTTGAATAGGTCAACTTAGATTTTTCTTTCTATGAGAAATTTTATACAATATAATACCGCTAATGTAGGAATTAGCATACATGTGATAAAAAACACCATCAGTAGCTTAGGAATAGAAGTTTATGATTAGCTTTTATACATGCATTATCAATCATTTCTTTTGAGGAATTTTGTTCTTTGAACCAGATTATGCAAACATGCAAAGGAGTAATTTTGCTCTTGTGAATTGCCTCCTTCCACTGTAAAGGAAACATCCATGTAGATATCTTTTTGTGTGGAGGATGGCAGATGGCCAGTGCAAAGTAACCTTAATGATGTAACTAAGGAACTCCAGAGAAAGGAATGGGGGGACATGAGAAGCTTTGTTTCCAGGTCAGTGTTGTTCTCCTCTTGTGTCAGCTGTCTTATGTCACTCTCTGCCCTCCCCAAAGTTCCTTTTAGGTTCCTTTTATCTATATTCTCTTCCTTAAAAAGGTATCTATGCAAATGTCTCTGAGAAATGAGGTAATATTTTTTTGTTGGTCCAACTTCTGTTGGTGAGAGAGATAAGCTTTTGAGCCACACAGAGCTCTTCTTCAGGTCTGGAATCATTAGGAAAGGGATAGATAATAAGGCAGAAAATATCACATTGCCTCTATATAAATTAATGGTACGCCCACATCTTGAATACTGCATGCAGAGCTGGTTGCCATAACTCTAAAAAGATCTATTGGAATTGGAAAAGATACAGAAGAAGGCAACAAAAATGATTAGGGGTCTGGAACAGCTTCCGTGTGAGGAGAGATTAATAAGACTGGGACTTTTCAGCTTGGAAAAGAGATGACTAATGGGGGATATGATAGAGATCTATGAAATCATGACTGGTGTGGAGAAAGTAAATAAGGAAGTGTTATTTACTCCTTCTCATAACACAAGACCTAGGAGTCACCAAATGAAATTACTAGGCAACAGGTTTAAAACAAACAAAAGAAAGTGTTTTTTCACACCATGCACAGTCAATCTGTGGAACTCTTTGCCAGAGGATGTTGTGAAGGCCAAGACAATAAGAGGGTTCAAAAAAGAATGAGGTAAGTTCATGGAGGATAGGTCCGTCAATGGCTATTAGCCAGGATGCACATGGATGCAAAACCATGGTCTGAAGTGTCCCTAGCCTCTGTTTGCAAGAAGCTGGGAATGGGCAATGGGATGGACCACTTGATGATGACCTGTTCTGTTCATTTCCTCTGAAGCACCTGGCTTTAGCCACTGTCAGAAGACAGGATTCTGGGTCAGATGGACCTTTGGTCTGACCTGGTATGGCTGTTCTTATGCCCTGTGTGACTCTGGGCAAGTCATTCGGGGCCAGATTCTTAAACGTATCCATAGATATCAAGATAGATAGCTATGTTATATGTTGCAATGCTTAAGTGACTTAGACAGCTAAGTCCCATTTTCAAAAGTGACTTAGGCACCTAGGAGCCTAAATCCCATTGACTTTAATTAGACTTAGGTGCCTAAATACCTTTTAGGATCTGGATCTAAAAGCTTGTCTCTTTTGAGAATGGAACTTAGCCATCCAAGTCACTTAGGCCTCACAGTGCTGAGCAGAGGAACACCTTAATACCTTTGAAAATCTGGACCTTATTCTCTCTCTGCATCAGACAGTTCCCCATGTGTGAAATACTAATTATTTTATTGAGCTCTACCAATGAAAGGTGCTGTATAAGAGCTAGATATTTGTTGTTGTTGTTGTATTTATTTGTATTGCGATAGCATTTACGAGCCCCAGCCCTGGAACAGGACCCTATGGTGCTAGGCGCTGTACAAACACACAACGCAAAGACTGTCCCTGCCCCACAGTGCATTCCCCACTTACCAGAGGTATTGAGGGCAAACATATTAAAGATTGGGAGGGGCCCACCTACAGCTGCAATGGGGTACATATAAATACCTTAGGTCAGGGGTTCTCAAACTTCATTGTACCCTCTTCTGACAACCCTCTTCTGACAACAAAGTTACTACCTGTGTGGGCCAAAGCCTGAGCCCCACCACCCTGGGTGTGGGAGAGCGGGCCGAGGCCCACCGTCCCGGGTGGGCAGTGGGAGAGCTTGGGCTTCTGCTTCAGCCCTGAGTCCTAGCAAGTCTAACGCTGTCCCTGCTGACTCCATTAAAATTGGGTCCTGACTCACTTTGGGGTCCTGACCCACAGTTGAACCGCTGCCTTAGGTAGACACAAAACAGTGGGGAGAGGTGACATCAAAAGTATTTCTTATGCTATTTATGCTTCTGGTTCTTTGCTCAGTTTAACTTTTGGTTAATGCAGGCTAACTGGGGTTGAGATATATTTGTTGAGATGAATTTAGCCATTCAGGAAGAATGGGTGTGTTTTGTGCTTGTACTTCTAGTCCTAGTGAATGGAAGCGCTCCCTTGATGTATGTAATTTAAAATAGCAATTTCCTGTCTGTAACACTGTATGTGGTCATAGTAGCTGTGAAATAAAGCATTTCTGTGGGTTTTTAAAGGTGTGCTGCAATATCTGTGTAAGCCTTAAAAATTGAGCACCTTGATCTGATTTTTAGAAGACCGAGGAACTCTTATTATATATGGATTATGCAACACAACATTTCTTGGGTTGTTTTTTTTTTCCTCCCCAAATTCAGTAGGCCAAATGCGCTTTCTCTCTGCGACAAAGTAACAAGGTTTTTATGTAGCAGAGATGGAATCCCTCCACCAGACTAGGGCATAGGTCCTCGTGTGCAGGATGCTTTGTGACCTCTGCTTTCTCCATGCAGGTGTGTGAGAAGGAGCTGGGTAGCTACTTCTGCATTATTACAGTGAGAGCCCCTATGGAGTACAGGTTTTAGAGTGGTAGCCGTGTTAGTCTGTATCAGCAAAAATAACAAGAGGTCCTTGTGGCACCTCAGAGGCTAACAAATTTATTTGGGCATAAGCTTTTGTGGGGTACAGTTTTCACAGTCTGTTATCTCTCTCTCTCTCTCCCTGTGTGGGCTTTTCACAACCTTTCTTCCTCTTACCCCTCTTGAGCAGAATCAGGATGATTCCTCTGCACATTGGACCCCATGTGCAGGTAGGATTTGGACCTAGCATTTTCCAAATTCATTAAAGTATATAACAGTGGGTAAGATTCAAGAAAATGCCTGCCTCCTGAGAATTTTTTTTTAACCCTTGTTATCTCTACATGCCCAGTAAATGTCTGTGGTTTTAAAAAAAATACAACAAATCATTGCATTTTCCAAATATCCAAAATAATTTAAATATGGCACATAAGACCGAGGAATTTGAAAGCCTGAGTGCAAAATCTGCTTGTGTGTTGCTGTTGTCTTTCGTGTTCTGTTAACATTCATATTGTAAAATCATTGGGAGAAAGGTCTAATATTTTTTGGCGTAGCTTTTGGTTATGTTATCCTACTCCATTGCAGACACTTAGTTGTCCTTGCTGTATGTGTATATGTATAGCGTTAATAATAGTACATCACTAGCTCCATGTTACTAAACCGAGTTGTTAAACCAGGTCTCCTCCTCCTCCTACAAACATAAACACAGACATTACCAGTAAAACAGAAGCTGTTGAAATGATTTGGCTGCTAAAATGTGCTCCTGCCATCCGGATGCAGCAGCAGTTGTACCGTATTGTCTTTGCCGGCATCACCAACATACTAAAGAAAACATAATGTAAGAGCTTATCCTGGCACGTGATAGTCTGTCCTTTCTTTTCAGTTCTGCATTGCCAGTCACAAGTCAATAACACAATATAGAAAGTTTAAGTTGATTTTACAACCAACTGATCAATGTGTTTTGGAGGGATCTGGTAAAATATGAGGCTTCTGAACTTTCACATTATGAAAACCAGACAGACTCTATAAACAATGGCATGAGGAGCATTTATTTTTATTTCATTTTAAATGGGAACCATGTTGCTTGAACAGCTGATCCTCTAGTTTGTTACAAACTCAACACAAAGCTATTAATTGTGTTTATCTAATTCCATTGATATCAACACGTTACATGCTTTTCAGATAACTTGTAGAAAAGCATTTTTTTGGCTTTTTTTTTTCTTCTCCCTTTTAGGTATGTACATTGGAGTGGCTATTTAAAAATTTTCTGTTAGTTTCCACAGAATGGAATGGTGAAAAACTGACACCCTGCTGTATGTAGAGAGTCTAGGTGGAAGTGTGGTGAAAACAAACAGGAGAAGAGAATTTTGATTCCACATTTGGAAGTCATTCATGTGCTGAAAAGATACTGAGTCCTTTTTTGTTTTGTTTTGTTTCTTATGTTTCAACAGGGCAGAGTTTAGGGTATGGATTTGTTAACTATATTGATCCAAAGGATGCAGAGAAAGCCATTAACACTTTAAATGGACTCAGACTCCAGACCAAAACCATAAAGGTAAGAGAATACAAAGAGCCTTTTGCTAAATTTAGGAAGAGCAGTAAGTAGTTAAGACAGTTTTTGGAAATCTCATTAGTATTTTAATGTAAAGGGCACAGCTAACTAGCAGTTCCTTAAAACAAAGGATGTATGGCAGATGGAATCTTTTTTTCTTTCAAACTGCTACTATTTTTATTTATTGGGGGCGGGGAAACCCTTGTCAAGCTTTCTAAAGCGTTGTAATGGGATTTGAAGTTAGGATAAAACAGCCATTGAGAGAACATAACCCATAAAAATCCATAGAACAAAGGTGTAATATACAGTTGTATCATTCATAAATGACCACAACACATGTTGTGTTAATTACAATTAATTTGGCATGTGATTATCAAACATTCAGTTCATAAAAGGCATCCTCTAATCAAGATACACTTCTTCCCAGTTAAGTGCCATTTTCAAAAACAGGTTTCAGAGTAACAGCCATGTTAGTCTGTATTCGCAAAAAGAAAAGGAGTACTTGTGGCACCTTAGAGACTAACCAATTTATTTGAGCATGAGCTTTCGTGAGCTACAGCTCACTTCCACAGTACTCTCTTTCAAGGGTTATTCTTCCAGTGTCACTGTTCTTTGTTTGATTCACGTTCCCCCAAAGGGACTAGAGATCAAGTAGAAGCCACCCAGTTTGTTATGCAAACATGCCATTAGTTTCTCCCTGGTTTCCTCAGTGGTCCGAGCAAATTTTTGCACTGTAGAATTTTTTAGTGTATCTCTGATTTCAGACATGTAGCCTCTGGATCTGCTCAGTTAATCAATCACAAGCAAAAATGTTGAGCTTTAAGAGAACAAGAGACTAATTATTGAGATTATATATAAAATATTCTTTCCAAAATTCATCTTGCAGGAGCAAGACCATCACACATGTATGTATTTGTACCATGTACCAAAATCCTTACAACAGGTTTTTATGTAGTTAAGGTTTGTATTTATTTAATTTATCCAAATTTGTAAAGTAAAACAATAAAACTATTCTTATCAACTGCAGCAGATTGAAATTTAATGCTGAGATTCAGCAATTTATTCATTCCACTTATAAAGTTGAGCTGCAGGTTGCTCTCTACATTTATCTTAAAGGGACACTGACAAGATAAATATCATAATTTTAAAAAAACATGTTCTTACCAGTTTTCTAAATGCCTTAGATTTAAAACTCAAATAATCATAGAATATCAGGGTTGGAAGGGACCTCAGGAGGTCATCTAGTCTAACCCGCTGCTCAAAGCAGGACCAATCCCCAACTAAATCAACATCTAGTTTACTTCCTACTTTTAATGCTGTGCATTTACTACTTGCATATTAGACACTTTGTCCCAACTAGCTAAACTCTTTTTTTTTTAGTTAAATTTCTATTTTTAATCGCTTTCACTTTCTGGTTCTCCTGAGGAAGAACTGTGCTGTTGTATTTGAGTTTCCTGTGCTGTTGGGGAATGTCAACTGCAAAAGAATGTTTTTAATTTTTCCATGTTTCATGAAACTACTTAATTTGTTATGCTTTTCTGACTTTTCTTAAATAGTTTAAATTCACAATTATTTTATTTATGTGTCCTTCTAAGGAGTTACAACTTCTGCAGTAAAAGTTTGTTTTAGGAGGAACTTGGTACACCACACATTTCTGGAACAGTGTTTCTTTAATATAAGTTTTTTAAAATACATATTAAAATTGTATGGAAACAGTTTACTGGTTTTTGGTTTCTTTTTTGCTTATAAATAAGTTATTAATTACTTTGATTTCACAAGTGAAATTCTGTTGGAATTTTGAAAGCAGTTAAAATTTAATACCAAACAAGGAAACAAGTCAGTTTTATATGCATAGGAGTTGTATACATTTTACAAGGATTAGTAGAACATGTACAGTCTTCAAAATACACATTTTAAATAGGTATTAACAAAGACGCCCGAATTAATCTAAAGGAGCCTTATTTTTTAATGTCCACACTTTGTTGACTGTAACAATATCATACAAGCAATAACACACAATAAGGGATGCATACTTTTTGGGCAGTTTGAATACAGCTTGGAATTGTATCTATTGCAAATAAAATGCACCCAAAGAGTGTTTGAAGTAGCAAAATGGCCTTTTATTAAACTTCCCGCCCCGTCCCCACAAACCCTTTTAAGTCCATGGTAAACCTATCCTATTACTGTGTTTATTAATTCTCTTAAATAGGCCCTTTCTTCCAAGTGTAGAACAGTTTGGAGGCTTCACAAAGTTGAAGTTGTTGAGGTGTGAAGAATATATTTTCAGTATCCTCTCCAACTCCCATGACAGTTAACTATATTGGAGGAAACTACCTCTGAATTCCATCTTGGAATCCAAATACTCTTGCAAAGCCGCAGCAAATCATATTCAATAAAGTTTTAGACGACTTTACTTTGTTCCACTGTCCCTTCCATCCCACTCCCCATTTCACATTGTGCCACCGCTTACAACAGGATCACTTTTGTTTGTTTTTATTATATTTATTCTTTTTATTTATATATTGGATTAATGCACAAAAATATAAACGCACCTAACTAATGCTCTCGGTGCCATTTGCAGATCTTTAATAATGCAATCGGTACTTAAAAATTCCTTTTTTAATACACAGTTCCTTTGCAGACTGGAAAATTAATTTGATTTAATTAAACAGTAGCATAAAATTTAAAACAAAAGTACTGATTACTTTTGCAGATTGTGTCATAGATTTGATTGTATTTTTTTAAGGCCAAGAGAGGGTCATTATCATGTAATCTGACCTATTTAGGGCCAGGTTGAGCCTTCGGTCAGTGGCAATGTAAGGTGTGGAATGTAGCTGGACACCTCCCCAGGGAAGACGTTTCCTTTATTATCTCTTCCTCTTTACCAAACACAGATTTTGTCCTTGTACAGCCTCCTGTGCTCCTACACCCAGAACCAAGGTCTGGGGAGGCTATCTAGGAGTATGTGGCTGAATAGTGTTTTCACTCATCCTCTTGCCCCTGCATAGCTGTGTAAGGCTGGGAAACAATCTGACCCTGAACAGGGTCATTTTTAAAAGCAAAGGTAGAAGTTCAAGTGCAAAAACATTGTACACACAAGAAAAGTTACAGATCCAGCCGTCTGCACAGAATTCCAGGTGGACCTCAGGCTCTGGGAGGGGGTTGTTTTTCTTTTAATTTGTTTTTTAAATTTTTGGCTTTAAATCTTGTGTTTAATGAAGTACTAACAAATTGAAATTTAGTCCTTTAAAAAAAGAATCAAAATTAGTTCAGGTACTACACCTGTCCTTATATCCCAGTCTTCTCATGTTTATGGATTTACAGTTGAATTTTTTGGCTGGTTTTTTTTAATGTTCTTCTCTCACCTGATACTTATGAGAGACCCATGTAAACAAGAGAAATTTTTGACTCTGCAGGGGAATCAACAAAACTGACTATGCACAATCTGCTGTCAAATGTACAGAATATATTAATTGAAGATTTAGATTTTTGTCTTTAATCTTTTGGTGGTATTATAAGTAATCCCTTTTATCAATAAGAGCTAAAATATTCATATTTAAAGGTTTTGTTCAATGTCCTTTATAAACAAAGCTTAGAGGAGATTGTTTAGCAGAATATCTGTTCCAGGGGAAGAGTCCAGATAATGGATGTGCATGTATATTCATGTATTTAGGTGTAGATGATTTTATGAGCGGTAATCCTATTCAGCTAATCATATTGCATATTTCAACAAAGCTCTTTTATATTATTGTCATCATTTTGTGAGGGAGGGGACATTATATATAGTTGCAGTGAAAACTTCTATGTAGTTCCACAAAACACTTTTGGGTTAATGAAGATATGTCTCATGTTTGAAACAAATCCATCTGTTGGAGATGGTATCCATTTTAAAAAGATTAATTTTGTCCATCCAAGAAAGTGCAATGGAAGCCTATTTGTAAAGGTCACTGCTAATGTTGAAGATTGGCTAGAAGTTGAATGAAATATCAGAAAGGAAGCTAGATGTACTCTGCATAACCTACAGATTGCTTAAACTCCTGAGCGCTGAATAAAATGCATAACATTTAAGATGATGTGGAGGAAGTGTTTCATAATGTTCTCAAATGATTCAGAAGATCTGAACGTTATGTTTAAGGGCATTAGAATAAGGAGGGGATACAGAACGTTGAAGGGAGGTTTGAAATCAAAAGACAAATATTGTCTACCGAACGCACAGTCCTATTCACTTTCCGTTGCCCTACCTTGAGAGAAATAGATTTCCTCCCTCCCTGGCAGAAGTAAGCAGTGTGCTATCTCATGAGAACAAATAGAAGAGGTGCAGGGGGAGGTCCTGACAAATAGGCAAAATTTGAGCTAACATAAAGAACCAGCCTGGCCTAAATTCCTGATTCCTGCCAGTATAATCCAGTTTTAAACGTCTGTGCTTAGAGACAGATTCAACACCCAAAACCATTCAGTGTGGTCAAAGGCTTTTTGTGCATCTCAAGTTACTACAATTTCAAGCTTTTTGAAAATAAAGTTAATAGTGCAGTATACATGTGCTGATATTTAATACTTTCTAGTGTTAGAAATGTTTACTATTGCTAAACTCTGTTTTGTGTAGGTCCCCGGGACTGGGGGTGTTGATGATGATGGTGATGATGTTAACTTAAAACACATAGAATAAAACATTGGCAAAGACCAGAAAGATTGATTAGCTACTTTACTGTTGTGTTTCTCTACAGCGAATGTGGCAGCATTACTTTAAAATGTTAATGTATTTGTGTTAGTTTTTTTCACCATGCCAGATTTTAAAATCACTTGCACACTCAGACCTGCCTGTACCTTACTGCAAGGCAAGCTAATAATAGCAGTCCCCAATCCCCTTCACACCCAGTCATGCTGAAGAGAAAAAGTTGGCTATGAAGCATGCCCAAAAGGTTAACAAATGATGACTCAGGCAGACCAAGGATTTACAAAGCCACAAATGCTCTGCCAGCAGCACCCAATCCCCTTCAGATTGAGGGTGGGCTTCTTGTCATAGCTGCAGCAGTATGTTACAAGGAGAAAGGAGGTCCCTCATGTTACCAGGTCCCAAACCATTTAGAGCTTGATGGGTTAAAACCAACATAGCGAACTCCAGCCAGAAATGTATTGGCAGCCTGGTGATGCTAATTACAGTGTGCTGATGATGTGTGCCTTCTGCATGATGCTTTGCTAAATAAGTGGGTGCTTCCATTTTGCACTAGCTCCAGTTTCCACATGGTCTCAATATATAATCCCCATGTAGAGCACATGGCGGTAATCTAACCTCCAGGTGACAAAAGCATAGATAATTGCAGCAGGGTGCTCCCTTGGAAAGTGGTGGTTGAACATACCAATTGACGCTCTCTTAATAATGATGGCGTTTCATTCTGAAATAGGGTGACAGCACCTAAGGTGCATTTAACCAATCTGTTGAGTACATTTAGCTGCACTCAGACACCCTACTTCTTCCTCCCCAACCCCAGAAAAGCTTTATAAGTATTGGGAGGGATAAGGGAATGAATGGGCGTTTGTTGGTTTCTCTTTATGAAAATTCAGATTACAGGCTGCAGACTTGGCGGATAGCTTTTCCCCACCTGTTCCTTTTAAAATTAAATGTATTTTTTTCCATTGTGTAGCAGATGAGTATTAGTCATAAAAGAGAGACTTTCTGCTATGATTGTAAAACCATGGTGATAAAATCTCAGACAAAAAACTTTAAAGATACTGCAGATCTCAGAAAACTTACTAACTTACTTACTGGTTTTTTGGTCTTTGAGAGAAGGCTCTGTCTGTCTAACCTTCTGGACTTTGTGATGCTCATTAACATTCTCTTTCACCCTTCTTTCTGCCCATAGTAGCATTGTCGCTATAACGAAAGGGACCTTTTCAGTGCTTACGTTCATGAAGATTCTAATTTGGCTTCGCTGCATTCAACATGCACCAGAGAGTCTTTATCTCTCAGTTTTGTGCATCTGCTCTAATTGAGATCTCTTACTTCCTAACTGCTTCACTTTTGCCAAGGAGTCCTTTCCATTCGACGCATCATGAGCAATTATTTCTCTTAGCACTGTTCTTGATGTTTCCCAGAGTGCTGCCTGGTCATTATCTATGGATAGCCTCCCTGAAGTGATGGGACAGACCCTTCTTTCTTATCTATAATCATAATTAATCTCAATAAAGCTGCATTGAAATGCCAAGTGTAAAACAACTCAGACCCCAAGGAAAAAAGAGTAGTCTTATGGGATGATGATGCTCTGGCTCTTGGACAGGAATGACACAAACATGCAAGGAATTTGGCCAAATCAGTAGGGGGGGTTTTTTCTGCAGGGTATTTTCACAAATCTGGATTTTGCAAGAGTTAGAGCATGCAACTGGAAATGTGGAGGCAAGGATTCTGTTCCTTGGAATTTCTAAACATTATATATGACAATTTCCTAACTTAAAAAGTGTTGCAGCCAACATGGGGAAATTCTTTAAAGATAGATAAAGAGAAACTGATCACAGAATTAAAACTAATGGTAGCTTAGGTTCAAGTGATCCTGACTCCATCACTTTTATAATATGCAACCAGAATAAAGTCCAGAACAATATTTATAGTTGGCGCTTTAATAGGGCCAGTTTCACAAAGTGGAAAACAATTATGAGCCAAATCAGCTGGGATGAAGAAATTATATTGAATGATAATTGGCAATCATTTAAGAACACCTTAGGAGATGCCCAAAATCCCATAATCAACAAGGAGGCCATAATGGTTTAAAAAAAAATGTGATTTAGAGGGGAAGTGAAGGCAGCTATAAAAAAATATTGTAACAAATGGAAATAAGGGAAAGTGGATAGTAATGAATATGATAAAGTGCATTGTAGCTCACGAAAGCTTATGCTCAAATAAATTTGTTAGTCTCTAAGGTGCCCCAAGTACTCCTTTTCTTTTTACCTTTTTAAAGCACTTTGAGATCTACAAACAAAATACATGGACTGAGTACCAAGTGTTCATTTATTTTTTTATTCCAGTGGGGTCTACTAGCGGGATTTTTTGGGAGAGTGGGCATGGTGTAGTATTCCAGTAGCAGGTTGATGCCTCAGCCAAATCGGACCCTGTTGTGCTGGACATATGCCTAATAAAGGACAATTGCGATCAGAATGCTTACAATCTAATACATAAGATGGTGGTTGGTCAAGGAGAAGTATTGTCCCCGTTTTAACAGATAGAGAGCGGAGGGACAAAAAAGGTTAAGTGACTTGCCCAAGGGCACACAGAAAATCTGTGGCAGAGCCAAGAATTGAACCCAGATTTTTGGAATCCCAGTCTAATGATTTGAACAGAAGACCATCCTTCCTCCCTAGGTATCCGTCTAATGGACAAGTAGAATCTTTCAGAATTGTTAATAAGGTCATTATAGAGTGAACTGTCTTTGTCACTAGACCACATTTCACAGACAGTCTACAAAATCCCAGGGCTGCACTGAGAGTCATAGAAGCTGGTAACACAGTAAACATTGCTTGCACCTTAACTTACAAAGATTATAGCTATGTCTCAGGTATTTGAACAATCAGTGCTATAAGAGCTGTTCCTGTGGTCTTACGGCATTTGTACATGTGACATTCACAGGTTAAATGTTCAACACTAGTCTCATGAGCTCCAAGCTAGCAGTGACTGGGAACAGTGCAAGAGGCAGTGCACTAATTTCTGACAAGAAGTGAGCACCTTATGTCACTTAAAGCAGCTTTTACAGCCAGATAGAGATGAGCTGGTGTACTCCAAACCACTGTGTTATGACAAGGAACATTATTGCGGTGCAAGAGGAACAAGTTCCTCTAAAAGACCAAATGGGGAAAAGAAGTCTGAGGCTATTCTGTAATTTTGTTAATTTAAACTGTCTAGTCTTATTTCTGGAGAACAGCCTTTCAGATGAACAAATAATGAGAATATGATGGACTTTATGTCCAATAACTGGATAGACACATTAACTGAGTGTATCAGCAGTGAAATGGTTGTCAGCATTTAAATTGTTGCTCTTAAGCGTCAGAGTTCTGGCCTTGTTGAGAGGAATGGGACAAGTTCACACCACCTTTACTGCTTTTGTTAGGGTCTGTGTAATAGGAAGACTAGATTGTATCAGTTTATTCTTAAGGGTCTTGAGGGCTATGAGGAAATAGGAGGAATTATTCTTCCTGTTGAACATGAAGATTTTTCTGTGCCAGTGGACTGAAAATATTACGTAATTTCATCCATGGAGGACATGAAATTCTGGAACACGTAACTCTGAGGCATGTTGTTTGTACTGCACACTTGGCAAAGAGAGACTGCAGCAAATTACTCCATTCTTGAGTGGCTTGAGTAGAGAAGTACATTGATCCAGCACCGAGTACAGTGGTGTCATTTGACAAACACAGAGTCACAAAGCACTGAGCAGCACAAAATGGATGGAGCCAGCAATTGTCCCATAATCCTTAGAGAGGATTTGAGGCAGTCTCTTAAGAACTGAAGGTTGTCTAATGAAGAGACAGTCCTTTGAACAAGTTGCATTTTATTTCTTGTGTGATTGGCAGTAGTCTAGCAAAAATATTTTCTCCATAATTATTTTGTGTATATGTATGCAAATTAACATTGGACACTGGTGAGCCATAAAACAAATCCATCGATATCACATTGTCTCCCTTGGCTATTTGACCTAAGCAGCTTGAAAATGATCTGATAGAGTGGAACAGCCCTCCACTTCCAAGCTTTAAAGTGCATGGACCACCCTTTCTCTTAGCAGTTGTCCTGTTCACAATCATTAATATGAACTTGCAGTAGTAAGGATTTTTTTTTCTTTTTTAACTAGTCTTTTGTGTTTCAGATCCCTCATGCTGGTAAAAGCAAACTAAGGTTCCTAATGGGAGATAAGTGTAAATATAAAGAATTCATGCGACACATTTTCTGAGTGTTCTGCAATGTTCAGTAACAAAATGGGAGCCTGTTTTGGCACATCTCCATAATAACTGTTCTAACCCCTTTACAGCACAGTGAAGTGATGGGATTTTTTCCTGTAACCCCTTATAAAAACGTGGGTGCCCACTACTAATTGAACAATAACTTAAGAGGGTGGGTCTGTCTAATGAATGGATTTGTACTTGATTGACCTGGGAGGGAAGTCGGGAAAAGACTGAAGAGAAGAAATAGCCTTCACTAGCCTTGTGTCCATCTCACATTCAGAACCCTATGTGTTGGAGATTGAGGATAGCTGACTATCCTTTGGCAGCTCACTGCCCAGTATCCTCTGTAGCCTGACTGTTTTAAGGCAGGTGGAACTAAAATTAGATCTCAGTTAATGATGTGGTTTACATGCGGTGTGGGTGGATGTGTTTGTGTGTGAGAGAGAGAGAGATTGTGCAAAGTTCACTCTCTCTCTCTCCACCCACTTTGCCTGTCTGCATGGCTCACAAGAACAGAGCCAAGTATTAAAATCTACAAGAATCCCAGTCTTTCAGTGCCCCAAAAAGTGATATTTTCCTCTATCTGTATACCTTTTCTGCTCAGGGTAGAATAAGGCACTGGGTTGCTGAATGTGCTAAAGTGAAGAAACCCAGGACCTGGATTTGGCAGTTTGCCCAAGAATTTTGTGTGTCTTGCAGTTCTCCGTTTTTAGGAGCAAATAGATTTTTCCAAAAGGTAGCTTTAGAGTGGTGCCCTTGACAGTGCCCTTATTAAGATAGGATGTTTATAGAAAATCGTTTTGAGGTGATAGATTCTTTCTGAAAATTCAGGGTGAAATCCTGGCCCCATTGAAGTCAGTGGCAAACTCTCATTGACTTCAGTGGAGCCAGAATTTTATGCCAAGACTTAGTTTATTTCTCTTGAAAACAGAGGTTAATCATACCAGCTGGAGGCTGGCGTAGTGTGAACAAGTGCTGTGAAATCTCACAGATGTTGCCCTGTAAGTGCACTCCACAGTTAGCATGTGACACCCCTGCTATTCTAATCCTGGATCCGCCTTAAGCAGTGCCTTCCAGTTATCCCACAACTTGCTCCAAAATGTGTGGCGGTTTTGTGATTATGCATAAACTGAGAATAAGAAACCACCAAACTCATGTATGATCTAAGACAAGGTTTTTAACTGTGTTCTCCACAGATGAAAGGCCAGTCTACGAAATCCTAGGACCTCTCCACCAAACCACCAGGCATCACGTAGGAATTACATGAAGGAGTGCTGAGCTACATGGACTGTACTCTCAGCGCCTCACTAAACACCCAGGGTGGGGGTTTGCAAGGCCTGTAAGTGACTTAGGAGCACTTGACCCATTGAAAGTCCATGGGACTCAAGCTCTGAAGTCATGGGGGCACTTACTGAAATCCCACCTATAATGTTCTTTACTGCTTTGATACACATTCATTTGATATTTGAATACCGTTAGACTGGATATTTGTGCCAGTGCCTTGGTATATCATTGTCTGTGCCTGCCATCTTGGGTGTAAATGTTTTAGCTACACTCTTTTCCAGCATTTTCCTTCCTTTTCATCCATTTCCCTTTAGTCTTATTGTTTAACGTGAGTTTTAACAAAAGTCATGTACAAACACGTGAGTTTGGGTTTTTTTTAAAAGTCACCAAAAACTTTACAATGTAAAATCAGTCGAGAGTTTGTCTCCTGTTACATGCAAAAGGCTGTGGAAGCAAATATTAGTCATTCACGTACTTTTCTGTGTTGAGTCAACATCTATTTTTAGGTGTGGAGCACATAAAGACATCTATCATTTGTGTTGGGAAGAGGGAGACAGGTTTGCTTAATGCATTATATTCGTGACTGGACCTCCCCTCCCCTGCCTACCTGCATATACTGTATGTGTAGACAGTAGGAATTTAGAGCTGTGTAGATTGAAATATATTGCATTAGACTAAATTAAAATTGTTCAGAAAGTTAAAGCGAACAGTGTTTCAAATGTGCTGTAAAATAAATCTCTTCACAATCTTTATTTCATATTAGCCATGCAAGAAACACCTTTATCAGGGAGTGCTTTTGTTAGCCTAAGATGTAGATTGTTTTTAAGAGTGTGTTTTTCTTTTAAAATAAAAAATGAATTCTGAATACAATAACGGTTAAGTTTTGCTTATGAGCGTGGTGCAGATGTAAACCCATTTGAAATTCTATTTGGGTTGTGTTTGCATTTTGGTAGAAAAAAGTTAAACCCGTAACAGAAATCTGGTGTAATAATTTTTTCACAATACATATGTAATGCATCAACTGGATTTTTGCTTATTTGGTCATAATATTTTTACACAGTCTGGTTTCAGGCTTACATTGCAAGGGACTTTTTGAAATAAAATGGCAGATAAGAAGATGGGGGGGGGGGAATATGCTGTTTACGGTTCCCAAAGTAGATGTTTGTTTAGCCTGATTTCACCAGTACATTATAATTCAGCAAGGGAAGATGTTGCCAGTTTAGAAGGAAAATGCAAAGAGATATAGCATAAAAGATCTCTCTGCAACTAACCTGATCTGTTTCATATGCTTAAAACAAAACACATTGGAACCTCAGAATGCTAGGTACAGTCAAAGATTTTTATGTGTTGAATACAGTAAATCATCTATACACCCACAGACCATGGGGTAAATTTACAAAACTGTGCGTGGGAAGTTGTGCGTTAATCTACCACTGTACAGTAGCTATTTTGTGCTTGCACTTAAAGAGGCCTTATCCTTACATTTGTTCAAGTTGTCTCCTGCTTTCCTTTTGTTTTCCCTCACGTTTTCCTAGTCCTTGTTGCTATTAAAAGAACATCTAAATTCTGAATTGCAGGGTTGTTTAAATTAATGCTATGGATTGTAAAGACAAAAAATAATCTGTTGATTTAAATGTATGAGGTAAATGTATTCATGGAAAGTGTATTAATTCTTTATTTTTAATCCCCTAGGTGTCATACGCCCGTCCAAGTTCAGCATCAATCAGAGATGCTAACTTGTATGTTAGCGGCCTTCCAAAAACGATGACCCAGAAAGAACTAGAACAGTTATTTTCACAATATGGGCGCATCATCACCTCACGAATTCTGGTTGATCAAGTCACAGGTTAAAAAAACTTTTCTTAAAATTTAAGTATTTTCAGAAAATGGCAAACTTAAATGCTTTTGAAGCAGAATGGCTATAGTGAAGCAGCAAGCTGTACAGATGTACATTAAGAAGCCATGACTTTGGATGTAAAATGTAATCTTACATATATGCTGATGTTACTGTACATGTACAGTTTTTTATATATGTAACTTTAAGGGGAAGCAAATGCACTGGGGTGTTTTTTAAATGCAGAATCTTTTAAAAATGACTGGTAATCCATGTTTAAGGGGAATGTATCAAGCAATTTACTACTTGTATGTCTGTCATCTGCTACAATTATCACAATATAACGTAGGAGGAAAGGTTCAGTAAATGATCTTAAAAGAACAGGGCTTTTTTCCTTGATGGGGAAAATAATTTTTTATCTCACAAAGTAATGTGTTCTGATCTCGGATCAAAATGAACATGTTGTTTTGTTTCCTTAGATATGTGAAAGACTCCTGAAGCTTAAAAAAGCTTACTTTTTTTTAACCTTTATTTAACAAGGCCTTTTCTTTATTCCCAGGTGTCTCTCGAGGTGTGGGATTTATCCGTTTTGATAAGAGAATAGAAGCAGAAGAAGCCATAAAGGGACTAAATGGCCAGAAACCTAGTGGTGCTACAGAACCAATTACTGTGAAGTTCGCCAATAACCCCAGCCAGAAGACAAGCCAGGCACTCCTTTCGCAGCTGTACCAGTCTCCCAACAGACGCTACCCTGGACCACTACACCACCAGGCTCAGAGATTCAGGTAACTATCCATCTGCAAAACAACTGGAGCTCTACCAGCTATGATGACTTGGGGTAGGGGTTGTGTTGAAAATGTATTTTGGAATTGTAGATTGACTTCAATTTCTTTGTAAAATTGAACATTCTTTCCAAGCAAGTAAACAGGAAAATCTGCACACAGCCATAATCATTCCATATTGACTAAAACATCTCAACTATACAATCCAATCTCATGAGGCCTTAGGTAAAAGAATGACGGAATGAAAGGTTATATTGATACTGAAATGGAAAGTGACTTTTCTGTTTGGTTGGGGTTTTTTTTAGCAACTTACTTTTTCTGCAGCATTGTTGTGGTATTGATGCAACTTTCAGTTTAACATTGAGTGGAATCGGCTGGTAGCTGGCAAAAGTTGACTGTTCTATTCAGCAGTAGTTTTATTACATTATTAGCCTCAGATGTCTGCTCAAGGTATAAAGAGACCTTGTGTAGTCTTTGATATGAGTTCTGAGATGCTGTGTGATGTTTTATGATTTACATTTTGAAAGTACTGCTTGTATCTGATATGTAACACAGCATTAGCAGTACTGGGTTCTCTCTGTTATTTTGATGATGTATAATATCATTTAGGCAACCTAGCATTTTCAGCAAAAGGTCTTTCTTTAAAAAATATTAAATAAGAATGCTTGGACTTACTGGCGTGGTTAAGATAAATATTAGCTTTTAAATTTATTTCACTGTGACATTTGCCATTTTAAAATATTAAATGAATTAAAGAAGAGCACAGAAAAGGTCAGTCACCTCCCTGGTTTATATGAAAACAAGTGTATATTTAAAACATCTTTGGTAAGGGTATAAAAGCCACTGACTCCTTATGTAGATAAAGGATTTTTCATATTGTGTATTAAACATAAAGTAGATTACAATTAATCTCCCAAATTCAGTGGCAATTTACGCTGACAGGTTTTGGGGATCGTTATTACTAAATATTTGTCTAAACAAAAGAAAAAGTCTAACCAGTTTTGTAAAACTGGGAAGCAAGAGTTGCTTATAACCAGTGTGTTTCTATTCCTCTAATTTTGGATTCTAACACTTTATTCGCAAGTTTAATTGCAATGAAAGGTGAACTGTTGAAGTATTGTACTTGTTATTATTTCACACTAATATAATCTACAAATGAAAAATCAAAGGGAAATTTTTAACACCCAGTCAAATCTTGAGATGTAGCTATGTAGTGTCAGAGGGGTAGCCGTGTTAGTCTGTATCCACAAATACAACAAGGAGTCTGGGGCACCTTAAAGGCTAACAAATTTATTTGGGTATAAGCTTTCATGGGTAAAAAATCCACGATGCAGCTGGTGCATCGTGGTTTTTTACCCACAAAAGCTTATACCCAAATAAATTTGTTAGCCTTTAAGGTGCCACCAGAGTCCTAGTTATATAGTGAGAGTTGACCTGTCTTAAATCTCAAAGCATGTTAAAAATGGCATTAAATATTATGGTTGAAATTTGAATACAGTCTGAAACTCAAGAGAGTTCCTGCTTTCTGAACTCCTTAGATGTGTGAAAAACTTGTTGAACATTTCTTCTTTGAAAATGGAACATTATTAATAATAGTTCCATTGAGCGATCTTGCCATCTGTGAGACATTAACCCAAAGACCCTCCTTCTCTTTTCAGGCTGGACAATTTGCTTAATATGGCCTATGGCGTAAAGAGGTAATTAGAATTCCACAGATTGCCAGATGTCCATGTTGGCACAGATTGGTGCTACAATTTATTTTTTAAATCACTAACTTTATTTTTTTTAATTCCTTCTTTTCTTCCACCAGCATGTCAAATTCTTTTTTTAAGTTTGGACTTCAGTTGGTTTTGTTACTTTAAGGCCACACTCAAAAGTTGTGTGTGGGTTTTTTTCACCTTTTCTTTTATTTACAGGTGGGCTTCTCAGATGGTTTAGGTGCAACAGCTACACCTAAGTATTCTAACACCAATAGTGCTGCTAAATGGCATATTTTCCTGAATCAAAACTATGAAACTGAAGTTTTTGCTGATCTCTGATCTGATACTGTGAAAATTGTCAGAGGAAAATAGAATTAAATAGCCTCATCCTTTCCTCTAGCTGTGTCCTACCACAAAGTTAACTTTAAAAATGTAACTGTATGCACCTTAATCAGCCCTAAGTTTCTTTTGTTACAGGTTTAACAATTGTTGCAAATATTTCTTAGTGCTTGTGGTTTGTTTCTGTGTGTGTTTGTTTTAATTTAGACAGGTTTGTGTGTTCAGATTGAAATTAAAGCTCAGTTGATTTTGAAACATTCATGTTCCATAATGAGTGTGTTCCGTGTTCAATCTGAAAAAAAAAGTTGATATATGTTAGTGTTTCCTCTTCGTTAACAACGCACGTCGACACAGGGGAACCTTACAGAACTATAGGGGCATAGTCTCATTCCTGACATTATGCAGAGCTGTGCACCTATAGCCCTGCGCTCTGAGCTGAGGAAGCACCGTAATCTACAGAAATGGTCAGCCCTGCACATTCATGAAAACTAGGTGCTCTTTTATAAAGCTCATCCCATACATGTCATGGTAAGTATATCTTTAAACTGTTCAGAAGTGGACACTAGAGTAAGTCTTAACTACTTCAGCAATGGCAATTGTGCAACTTAATGGCAAGTATGTACACCATAAGGTTACTTGTACGCCAAAGTACCTTTCAAATTAGATGTTTTACATCTACCCAAAAAACCCAAATCATGTATCCCATGATCAGCACATAAATCAAAATTCGCTGCATGGTTTTGCAATTCATTATACCCCTTTCACTGCCTCACCTGCAGTCTACCCACTAATCCATCTCTTTCAGTCCTGCTAGTAACATTTCAAAACTCTTCGGAGCTTCAGACAGCTGCCACTTACAAATAACTGTTCGAGATTTTTTTTTTTTCTCTCCTGAATATTTAATTTCCTACCCAGAATTACACTGACCTGTGGTACAGGACAAACCATGTTCTGTCCTAGACTACGAAAGATTTAATTTCTGATTTATTGTGACTCATCAAGACAAGGAAAAGCAGACTAGTATCGTTAGAGAGCCAGGTATCTCTTTTCCGCTGTTCTAAGGCTGTTGTCTCTAGCACTGATAGATCATGAGACATAGGCATTAAACATCACAAAAGCTTTTTTTCAGTGTTTATTGAAGTTTCTTAAAAGTGTTAGTTATGTTCTTCTCCCTGCAAGTCCTGAAGAATTGTACTTACCCTTTTGCAAACTCTGTGTTATTTCGATGTATAAATAAAAACTTCTGAAACTGTCTCCAAAACATCCCCAGATTAGTTTTGCTATAAAATATGTATCCTGTACAAAATACACGATGATTTGGCGTGGAATGAAAGATTCATTGGGGGTGACTTCAGTAATTCACGGCTTTGCCGCTAGTGAATAATACGCCATCCCAAACTCATGTCAATAAACATTTATACCACATCAGCCTATATTATAGTGAGGGATGAAGCAGTTGCTATAGTTAAGGTTTCATGAGCAGGTAAAAGCTGCACGGTTCCTGAGGTTTGGAGGAGAGAGGCTCTCTTGTGGACCTCTGAAAGTGCAAGGAGAAGGCATTCTGGTGATGTCTAGCTAAATAGCTCTCTTTTAGTTTTAAAATAAACATAGGAAATTCCATTAAAAATTTATATTAAGGGAAGATTAAGTTTGCGCAGTTGAATTCTCAAACATTTGGAAACCATGATAATGTTAAGGTTGAATATGAAACTTTGACTCATGGTGCATGTGCATCACAGGTCTTTTTAATTATATAATCGTATTTCTCGTGCAATACAGTATAGTGTAAACATTTGGCAACCTTAGACCCACAAATGTAGCATAGTACTGTACAACTGTATGTGCATCATATAACCAATCTATTAACATCATTTATATGGAAGTACACAGTCAAACATTCTTACACAAACACACTGCATATGAAGCATAATAGCATAAATAGTATTTGCTGGCCTTTATGTAGGCTGTTAAAGTTTGCAAACTTCAAGACCCCATTTTCTGAATTGCACTCAAATTCTGCTGGCTGAAAGGAATTTGTTCAGTACTTAGCTGTACCCTCAATTTGTTTAAATGTATCCCTTATAGAGAAGAGAACTTACTATCTAATGGGCCAGATTCTCAGCTGGTATAAAAAGGCATAGCTCCAGCTTTGTTTAGAGCTGGACAACATTTTTCAGACAAAAATGGGAGTTTTTTAATTGAAAATGGTGGCTTTGTGTTGACAGAAACATTTGGCATATTTTTATTGATTTTGCTGAATTGCTTCAGTGTTTGGTTTTTTTTAAAAAAAGCCCTAAAAGGTTTCCCCAAAAAATCAGAATGATTCATTTAGACATTTTTGAAGCAAAACATTTTGATTTTTTAATTCAGAACAACTTTTCATTTAGAAATTTATTTTAATTTTATAATGCAAAAAAAAATTAAAAACATAAAAATCAGAAACTAAATGTTTTGGTTTTGTTTGAACTGAAGGTTTCAATCCAAAATCAACTGTTAGCAAACTGAAAAATCAGTTATTCACACAGCTTTAGCTGTCTGTTTGCACCAGCTGAGGAAATGCACAAAGAAGTCTACGCTAACAAAACTGTTCTGTGTCAGTCTGATAATTAGTTTAAGGATTCCCCCCCCAACCCAAAAAAAAAAAAATAAAGCATTACAGATATTATGGGTGGGATTTTTCAAAAGTGGAATTCAGTGGGAATTGTTTGCAATGACATCAACAAGAGCAGACTTACTGCAACCCTGAACACTTTTGCAAGCCTGCATATGACTCAGAGGGCCCAGTCCTCCAAGCTGTTATGCGTGTGAATAAAGTTGCTGATTTGCATAAGTGTTTGCAGGCTGTAGAAAAAATTGAGTGATATTTCTCAATTTAGGTGCAATATCCGGAAGCGTTCTGGATGTACGTCAAAGGGCAATCAAGACTCTAAGTGTAATTCCACATAGAAGATAAGCAATCAACACACTGTAAAATTCCTTGTATGGTCTGTTCACTTCCACTTACAGTAGAGTAATGTTAAGGAGTTCTATTCACTAAATGCATCTAAAAATATTATAAATATTATTACAAATTTTTTAAGAGGTTGTAGTCTGTACATCTGCATTGCAAAACAAAGGTAAGAATTATTCAGTATAGGAATTAATTCAGTGAGGATGCCTACTTTAAAATTCAGTGTGGAAATATGATTTTTAGCAAGACTTTTCTTACATGTAAGTTACTTTAAATGTAACCCATTGATGATAGCCTCAAAAATGATGTTTTATCAACTGTTAAAGGGAATGATCTAACCAAACGTTTTCAGGCACTGGTTTTTCCTGCTTTACAATTACTACACACATGCTCATTGATATGTACAGACATTTTTAAGATAACGTTACTAACAATGAATTTTTTAAAATATATTTGAATAAAAGTCTGTATACTAGAAACAGACAAAACTTCCTGTTTTCCATTTAAAAATCTCTCAAATGCGTTTAGGATATATAAAGAGGCTGAATGCAGAGATATTGCTGAAATTTGACAATGTTTCATATTCACATTTAAAACCAATCCCTAAGAGATCCATTTTTCCATGAGGGTCTGGTAGGATGTAAAGTGTTAAATCATTGGTAACTTTGCAGTTGTATCCATATCCTTTAGCTGGGTTGTTTTGTTGATAGAAATGTCAGGCCAAATGCTGCATTTCTTACTCATTCAGTGGAATTCCCCTAATTAGCACTGCAAGATTTGACCCATGCTTATTTAGGTGTTCCTTAAGAATTCCCTTTATTAGACCTCAGACACTGCAAACTAGAACTTATTGTGGAAGGGAAATGTGATTGTGCCCAGTTCTCATCTCTTACATTGTTCGCAGCTGCCATTCATTTCAGTGGGTGTTACTGGCACCTGTGTAACTGAGAGCAAAGATGGACATATAGTTTACATCTCAAGGATTGGATCATGAAACCTTAATGAGCTTTATTTTAAGTCTCAGTTCCGTGTAATTTGTGCTAAGCGCTATGTCTAGAATAGCCCCCTCTTTTTATTTGGTAGGTTTTCCCCGATCACAATTGATGGGATGACGAGCCTTGTTGGAATGAATATTCCTGGCCACACTGGGACTGGATGGTGCATCTTTGTCTACAATTTGTCTCCCGACTCAGATGAAAGTGTGCTGTGGCAGCTCTTTGGCCCCTTCGGAGCAGTTAATAACGTCAAGGTGATCCGCGATTTCAACACCAACAAGTGCAAGGGATTTGGCTTTGTCACTATGACCAACTATGATGAAGCTGCCATGGCAATTGCCAGCCTTAATGGATACCGTTTAGGAGACAGAGTATTGCAAGTTTCCTTTAAAACCAACAAAACCCACAAATCCTGAATTTCATATCTTTACTTACTAAAACATATATATATATATATATAAATATATATACGAACAAACAAAAACTCTGCAAGGCTTATATTCAACCATGGACTTTATAAGCCAGTGTTGCCTAAGTATTAAAACATTGGATATCCTGTGATGAACAGGAAAGGATTTTATAATGCTTAGAAAAAAACAAAAACAAAAAAAACCTTTGATGCATTGAATGTTCTTTCATAGCTGTCGTTGTTGAATATAATATACATAGATAACAATGTGCAGGGATTTTTACCCGGCCAGCTAGTTTTACTACCTTCCTTGAAGGTGGCTCTTTTTAAGATGACCATTCACTCATTTGAAAAAAATAAAAAACAAAAGCAATTTTTACAAACTAATGGGATTAAAAGAAAGAAAAAAGATTTTTCTTTTTTTTTCAAATGTTGATCCAATCAGATTGGTAAACCCCCCATATAAATTAAAGAGGAACAATAAAAATTGCAAAATAAAAAACAACAACAACAAAAACCACATACTTTTGCAACCTTTTTTATTTTTCCTTTTTTCTTTTATATCATGTGAACTAAACAGTCTTCTGTTAGGGAATGGGGTAAAAGGGGGATACCTGATGACAGAACAATTTAAATAACATTAACAATGTTGCCAAAGAGGTGGTCTCTTTGCTGAAAATGGGTTTCAAGAAAAATCTATTTTTATAAAATATAAAGAATTTTTACAAGAGAATCTGGATTTGAGAAAAAATATTTTGACTGGCTAATTTAGGGGAAATTGACAACTTTGTCATGTTCATACTGCACTGGTAACTTTTTAGAGATCAAGACGTGTGTTTTAAACTGGATTAGTAGATTGTTTTTTGAAGGATGGGTTACAAACAGATGATCTTCGTATCTTTTCATAGCATGTAATAAAAATATTAAATACAGTACGGGAGAGTGTTCTTCCCAGGCACACAGTTACCCACAGTCAAAACCCAAAAGCAAGGAGATGAATTGCAAGACAGTTTTTCTTTAAGTCATCAGTATGGGATATCAGCAGAACAAAAGTTTAAAAAAAATAATTGTTTTGATCAAAAACTTCCTTGGTTTGAGCAGTAGGTGCTACAGAATTATTTACATATCTTAGTATCATAGTTAAATGTAATGTGTTTAGAAAAAATAATTTGCTTAAAATTTGTTAAGAATTTTCAAATTCACTTTATAGCCCATGCTGATATAATTGGGCTGTGTTGGCACATTTGGAACACTGTTTATGTTGCTTGAAACACTTATTTATTTAATTGCCGATGTGATGCATATGGCCAAAATCAAATATAGCTAGTTTGGCTAGTCTACTTATTTGTTTACTTAAACTATGGGAAGAAGCATATTATTGTGTCATTTTGTTGTGTGTGTATGTGTATATATAATATAAATATATATATAAAAAGTTATTTTTCTTTTTGTTAATTTATTATAAGTTGTAACACTTTGCTAGTTTTGTTTGTATATGTCTTAAAATGTTTTCTTATGATACTTAAGTGACAGAGGTATCAAGGTAACTTGTGTAGAAATATTGTTTGATATATTGTCATGTTTGTTGTGAATATTTTTTCTTACTGCACAGTAGAAAAGAAAACAACTGGGTCTTTATTTTAATGTAATTCAGATTGGGGAAAACAGAGCTAAGGGAACAAAATGACTGAGGGGGTGCTCTCCCATGTCCAGTGCACTGATCATTTTAGTATGTTTGTGCTTTGTACGGTTATATATTTAAAACAAAAAAGGGTCATGCTCTTCCCTGAGTACTAGAAACAGTTACTCGCTATGCATAATCTAGTTGATAGTTAAATTTGCTATTGCTTTTCTTGTCTTGTTATATAAAATCTTTTCAATACAAGTTTAGTCTTAATGGTAATAAAACGTTATGGTTATTTATAACTTGTGCTTATTTTGTGCATTTTTTCCATGCTATACCCACTAACTGCACGTAGATTAAGTATTGTTTTTTTCCACACTGAAGAGGCAAACTTTTGTAGTAGACAGATAAAACTAAAGCAAAGGCAGCATCATAATTTTATCAGTTTTTTTACTTTTAAAAGATTTTAGTTCTAAAGAACACTCATTCAATGTTCAGGGAAGCCTTTATACATCATCTGCTATGAATGAGCGCAGTTTACTGGGAAGGTTTTGATGCATTTGCTAAGCATTAGTGGGGAAGGCATGTCAGAATCTTTTCTCTACAATGTGTTTTACTAGCTGAATAATAATTTAAAAAAAAAAACGTTCTTAGGACCAGGCAGTTGTATACTTTAGTTATAATGAATGACTTCATGTTAACCTTGCTAGTTTAGATCATTTCTGAGGGAAAGTATTGTAAATGTTTTTTTAATAACCTTGTTGTGTTTGAATTATTTGTACTTTAATTGTCCAGACAATAAATGAAAGTGTGTAGAATGGCTATGGACTTTCCAGATTTTTAAACGTGTTCAGATGTTTTAGTAACCACAGCCACACAATAAAGCAGGGAGATATTACAGTCTAATTGCAGCAGAAAGTTCTTTAAGGGAGATCCTAAGGTACTAAACAAAACAGTTGAAGCATATTCATTGTTCATATGTTTTTCTACCAAAACCTTAGCTTGGCCAAATTGAGTTGGTTTCACTAACATCAACTGCAGCAGAGTAATTGTACTTAAATATTTTTTAAATTTGTTTGAGTGTGATTTTTTTTAATGTACACAATGTTTTTACACAATGGAAGTATTAACTCAGTCAATATCAAAATTAAGCAAAAATATTAAATGCTTTAATTATTATACAAATTTTAAGCCATCAGTTAGTTTGACTTTTCTTTTTGACATGGATATGCAATGAATGTCATACAGTATGAAGTATACATATCTGCTGTATGGCTCTAAAATGTATATATTACCACATTCATTCAAAATTTGATTTTTTTCACGACATTTTGAAGCCAGAGGTGATCTCTCTTTCAGTTGACTTATTGGTTTAAATTCCATTAAATACAAATATTCACTCCATGTTTGTGTTCTGTAACATTCTCTCGCTAATTGAAAATATGTACCTTGTAAAATTGCAACACTGCATTTCATAACCGAGTACAGAAAAAAATGTATCAACCAGTTGGATGGACTATGCAGTTCTTCAGCTGCTTCACTAATAATAAACTCATGTTTTTATGATTGAATTACTATGTTGGTTAGAATAATTAATTTCAGGCCATGGAATGAGATTGTTTTTAAATATACAGTCTGCATGATTCATCCTTAAATTAACCTGAGCATTATATAGTAGAATGTAAATGTTATTGTTTTGCTCTGTTTAAAGGTTAGTTGCTAAAAAACCTCTTAACAGCTTCACAGCATCAAATAGTTTAAATACTCTCGGATGTCACATATCCTAATATATAATCCAGAGTAGCAAATTCCTACAGCATTTTGTAATGCTGCCATTTTACTTTGAAACTGAAGTTCTTAAAAAGGTAGGAAGAATTTTTCATACTACAGTGGTACAGACCTTTTCCATTTGAGCTAAAATTGAAATTTCAGTTTAAACAAAATACACAGGTAATAGTGTTAGTAATAAAGTACTTTTGTAACATTCTGTCTATTGCTTTCATGACCTCTCTCCCCCCACCCCAAACCTTATGTGCTCTCTGCTTTGTATGCTTATATTATACGGTCAGGAAAGTAATGAGACCAAGAATCTGTTGTGCGTTCTTAGCGTTAAGGTGAAATCCTAGCTCTATTGAAGTCCGTGGGAGTTTTGCCATTGACTTGAATGGGGCCAGGATTTCACTCTTAGTCTGTTTCACTCTGTTTCCCCCCTTTAAATATTATAGACTGTGAATTAGCTCTTCCTTCTTGGTAGCAACTAAAAGCTTTCTTTAAAAAAAAAAAAAGAAAGAAATACTGCTTATATTGGATGCTGGTAGATACTGTCCAGAAAGAAAGAGAGGGTGGGAATCACTAGCAAAACCAAAATAACCATTCATTCAAAGAACCCCATTCTCATCTCAAAATGCTGGCATGTTATTACGCATCTTGACTGATCTGCTGCTACTTACCCATGGAGAAATGCAGCAAAAGGTGTTTTGTTTTTGTTTTCCCAAATGTGTAAGGCAAAGCACTTTGAGTTTAGAGCTGAGGGGTGGCACTAGCTTAAAATAAATTAATCCCTGCTTAGCACTAGCTCTCACCAGTAAAATTGGTTTCATGTGCCGTATTGGACAAAGCTCCACCCTTCTGTTTTAAAAATAATGTTTTGCACCCCTCTGTAGTACCTTTAACCCAAGGCTCTCAAAGCATTTTACAGCTGACTGACTAAGCTTCCTAACATCTCTGTGAAGGTAGCTAGGTATTCATCTCACTTCAGAGATGAGAACAGTGAGGCCCAGAAAGGTTAGAATTCTCCAAGATCACACAGTAATCAGTGGTAGAAACAGGGATAGAACTTAGGACCCTTGACTCCAGTCCTGTGTTTAACAACTGGACAATCCTCTCAGCTCTTCACACTGGGTGCAGACTGAATGCAGCGCTCCCTTTGTTTTGAGTGCATTATGTGTAAGAAATGGCCCAAGCATCCAACATTTCATTTCTGATTACCCTTGTCTCGCTGCCTGATCAACCCAGCATCCCCTCTCTTGAGTGGAAGAGGCAGATGCAACATATCCCTTTTGGTCCTCCATGCATTGCCCTGGCATCCTGTTCAATACCATACCCACTGAAGATCTAGTGCTCATCCTCAAAACCCTTCGTGAATTGGGCCTGACTACCTGAGAGGGGCATCTCTGCCTGTGCATCATACCAAAGTCAACAAGGACAACGATAGCTATTATAAATCTCTCAAGAGATGGGAATATGGTGTTCTTGATGTATGGCCCTCAAGCAAAATTCTCTGCCACTGGATGGGTTTCCTATCTTGCCTCTTCAGAACACAATGCAGGATACACCTCTTTGCAAAAGCTTCCCCCCCCCCCCCCCGCCGCAACAAAGGCAGCAGTAAACAAACCCGCCACCTGCCTTCCCCTTTCCTCCCCACCCCCATGAAAACCAGTGAAACACCATCTTCACTGGAGGAGGAGCACAGAAGATAACTTGTACCTGGATGGACAACAGATTTTTAATTCTTCTATTTGGCACCTAGATATCATACTGAGGAGTTCACTGAAAAGATGCCTGTGGTCGTATTTTTGAGGGCCAGGTTAGATAAATCATCACGTGTCTTCCTGAAAATGGAAGATAACCCACTTCACCCCATACATATCTCTGCCTGTGGAGTTCCATTGCTCCGTCCCCAGCTGGGTCACGTAGTGTGCTTGAGTGACTTAAATTTGGCCCACAGAACATTATGCTCACGCAAGACTAGCTACGTACAGACACTTTGCTTGTTCATGTGTGTTTAGGTCATTTTTCAAAATACTGTGCAATACTGTCATAGTAAACGTTTTATCACATAATGTACGTGTTCTGTTGTCATGCCAAGAGACCTTCATGTTAACATTTCTACCGAGAATATATTTTTCCCCACCTTTGGAATTGGAGGGGGTGGCTTAAAGATTTGCAACTTGTTCGGAGTGCACATAATTGTTCCAAGTTTGTTGTTCTCCAATGAAACAAGTACAGGGTGTGTGGAAGGAACATCAGTTTTAAGTGGTCATTAGTGTGTAGGGAGAATTTCCAGGAGCATTCACAAAGGCACAAGACTGATCGAATTAGTAAGAATCAAAGGTAAAATTCTCTTACTCCAAAACCCTCCAAAACTTTCAAATGAATGTGGCCAATGTACAGAAAGTAAATTATAAATTAAAAAAAAATTAATTCTTGATAAAAGAAATCTGCTAAAGGAAAACGTGACAAGTCTGAATGACACCGATTAACTGCTTTACTATCGTTTTTCATAGCAACATCTGGGGAAACTAACACTGAAGTCCAAAATGTGACTTTTTAAAATTTTCAAGTGAATTTTAAATGTACAGGATCATTCGCTTTACAGTGTGAAAGGACTGAATTTAGTTACTACTATCTATTTGCATTAAAGAAGTACTCATATGTCACCATCTTTATATTTTGTTTACATTGCATAAGTCCTCACAAAATTATATGCAAGAATTAACTTTTTATAAACAATACAATTCTGATTTTGAAGGCAGCACAAGAAGCATTTAATTAATTTTTGCACGATAAGGAATCTGTTACAAATATACAGCGGTACTCCCACTCATCACCATCTGCCATGGAGGATTAAATGTGCAACTCACAAATGAAATCCTGCAAAGTTGGTGCAAAAAGGTCCTTGCTTGAATTTAAACAAGGCTGTGGAAACCTGCAAACACATTGTAAAAGATCATGAAAACAATAACAACTTTGTCCATCTGTGAGCCAGTTTTAGCAGTTTTTTTATAGTGGTGCATTTGCAATAACACTTGTATCTCACAATGCAGATTGTCTGATGTTTCATATCTCTTCCATTTGAACGGAACAAAATCATTAATTTTAGTCCTTTGAAGGCTCCAGTGCTTTGGACCAGGTGTTCTAAGTTTTTAGTACAAACAATCACACAAAACACTTTTGTTGTTAGCCCTAACAACAATTTTGAGAATTTGGCAGATATGGCAATTGTTTGGCGATTATTTCATTAACAAACACTGTTCTGCACAGAGGTGAAAAATGAACAGCAGGAGCTACTGTTGCCTTGATTAGAAATTCTCTCCATGGACAAAACTATCTTTACCATTTTGACGGTAATGCAGCTTAGTTCTTTTTTTATTCTTCTTTTACACTGGAGGCTTCATTGTTCTAGATACTGTTTGTTTGTTTTTTTTAAGCTGAGCTCATAATTGTATGTGTAATGGAACTAGATGTGGTATTGAAGGGCCTAGTCTGATCTCTTGAATTTAGGTGCATATCTTGACTCAATTTTTGTCAATATATCTCATTGTCCTGAGAGCTGTTCTCTTGTCCTTTGGGATATATGCCAATAAAACACCTAGGTGCACATGAGAGGTTTGGATCTCACAGAAAACAACTACCCTACACACCTGATCTTGTAATGTCTTGGCGCTCTGAGATCCCACTAAATGAACCCTTAATCTGATCCCCATAAACACACACAAGATGCATGCTTCTCCTACAAGTTGCAATTTGCAGCATTCTGAAAATTGTAGCTACGTCAGTGAAGTTTCACTGAAATGTAAAAGCCTTTAAAAATCAGAGAAATGGTGCATCAAGAAAATGCATTGGCGCACTCAATGGTTACTATTTCATTCTGATGATGTGCACTGATTCAAAACCTATATACAGCTAGGTATAACATGACTGATCACAAAACCTATGTATGTAATAATACCATCAAGGCCATTGCTAGCTGGAATTGTGTACAGTATGTGCATCCACCATTGTCATAGGGTCTGCTCCCCGCACATTCTCTTTAACCTATCTCTATCCCTTCATGTACCTGAAAAGGTTTCCTCGGGGCATACTATTTTTGTGTGACTTACATGTTAAAGCCCCTGTTACACACCTTACCCTGGCAAATTATGTTCGCATTTGAGAAATGTAGCATCAGAGTTACCGCTTGTCTGTGAATTCCTAGAAAGAATGGAATCAAATGAATGCCTGCAAGACTGTTAAAAAATTGTGACCATCGAAGACAAAAATAGGAATTAAAAAACAAACAAAAAACTACTACAGACCTACAACAGCCTCGATCCTGAGCCCAAGCATCAATGCTATTATGATGTGTGTGGGTACCAAGCTATCACCGCTGCTCCAGGCAGGTTTGCAGACATAAACATCAGATCTTGTCCTATCAGCTAAAGTTGCCAAGTCACCTGCTTCCAGCCATCACTGAGTAGGCCAAATAAGTTGGTGGGAAGCCTGCCAAAAGAGGGCATATGGAATACAGATGAAACTCCAGTAGTTGGGCCACGGGCTCTTTCATACCTCTTTGGGCTTTTTCTCTTGCCAGCATCATTACAAGGAAAGTGAGAATTGAGTCCTACCATGGCGATGGGATTGTAGCGGGGAAAGGGGAGGCCAAGTCCGACAGTACCAGAGGGAATTCATTGGTTACCTATGAAATCATGCCTCCAAAAGATTTGGCTGGCCAAGGTGACCTCATCCCCCAAGAAGAGCAGCCTCTGAGAAAGTAAGTCCCACATCCAATTGGATCCTATCTCCAGGGGAGAGAGCTACAGATGCCAAGCAGCTGAAGGCTAGAGGGATCCAGTCTCTTGTGAACACATGCCTAAGTCCAGCAGTATTGCTGGGACAGGAACGGGGAGAAACCAGAGAGCCTGGCTGATCTGAATGAAGGCAGCCAAAAGGCGAGGAGTAGACAGTGGACGTGACTTGCAGAAGCCGGGCAGGCCCTTGAGTATCTTACCTGTGCAGTACAAACTTGCATTTCTCAACGTTACTCTAGTATGTCATTGAGACACAAGAGGGAAGTGATGGGCTGTGGGACTAGTGGGCAGCGTGAAACAACAGGCGACAAGTTCTCTGAAGTCAGAAGTGCCAGAAGATTGGGCCCAATATTTTCTTTCCATGCCAAGAAATACAGAGGAGCTCAGTGAAAATGGGGGGGAAAAAAAACAACCCAATAGAAGGTATAGTGCCAATAAGGATTAAAAGAACTAGCTCCAATGGGTGCTGTCACCCCCTCTGCCCTTCAAAGTCCAGATCACACTGTCTTGCAGCCTGATCAGGAATGGAAGGTCATGAGAGTGTCTGGTTCAATCAGTAATGCTGTCCCTGAAGAAGGCTTGTTCTAATTGGTGCTCCTTTCCCTTTGGGTAAAGAGCTGAGAGGAACAGGATAACTTTTCCCCCTTCTGCCCCCTTCCCTTTTCTGTCAAGTAACTGGCTTGTGCCCTATTTGGCCAATGAGTTCTCCTTCTATTTTCATAAACTAAACACAGCAAACACTGAACTTCTCCCCTCTCCCTCACGGCTGCTACCCTCCCTGCCACTCAGACTCTCAATGGAGGAGGGGCTCTCTCTGAATCTTCCTGTGACAGGTTCCACCTGGAACTGGGGTACCACTGAGCCCCTGAACCGCCAGCCTGGATCCTCTCTCACTGTACTGCTGTGATGCTACAGAGCCCTCCAAACTTGCACTTTCACCAGGATTCACGCAGGTAGGGACACACCCAGCTGCAGTTACATGCAGGCCCTCTAACTCCCAGTCTAGGACCCCAGAGCAGTACTGTCCTGCCATGGTCAAATCTGGCTACTATATCGGTTTAATAGCCGGTCGCCTCTACGGGAAGAGGACCATGCACACTTGTAGTAACCAGGCTGAGATTTTCCCCAGACACCTTAGTCAAACGCGCACTAGTTTGGATTAAAACATAAAATAAGTTTATTAATGACAAAAGGGTAGATTTTAAATAAGTGATAACAAACAGACCAAAGCAGATTACCTAGTAAATAAATAAAACCTCAAACTGAACTTCACATACTAGATAGGTAGGATATGAATTAGCAAATTCTAACCCTGAGTGATAAACAGGTTGGCAGACTCTTAAGGCACAAGCTGCCTTTGTTTTGCAGCTTGGGTTTCCCGGGTTTTCATACACAGGCTAGAAATCCCTTTAGCCTGGGACCATCACTTCCCCCAGTTCAGTCTTTCTTCCTCAGATGTTTCCAGGTGTGCTGTTGTAGGGAGAGTGAGGTACCATCATGATGTCATTTCCCCCTTTTATATCTTCTTCCCACTTGCTGGAAAGCTCTTTTGCTGTGACTTGGGTCAAACAGTTCCCATTGTATAGTGAGAGGTTTCGATTGTACCTAGTTCCTGGGGTCATATTGTGCATTTCCTCAATAAGCCATTAACATTGTTTGACCTTTTTACTGTTGTACCTGAAAGGCTGTTTGTGGGTTGTTTTCAGTCTCACAACGTTTTAGTAACATACATACGACGATAGCACATACAATCCAACGAGATATTACTATCTAGCAGATCAAGACTTTTAGAATGATACCTCACAAGGCAAACTTTGTGCAAAACGTATCCTAATTATATGACAGTGGTGAATAAGGCAGTGCCAGGATGTCACAGTTCCTGTCCCACCTTTCCCAGGCTCTTGCCAAATCTTGTTGCTTCTCCCACCCAAGCATTCCTCAAATGGCCCCTTCCTCTCTATCCCCTCTGCCAAACCCTAGGAATTCCCCCTTGCTTGGACTACTATCACCTTCTCTCCCAGCTCCTCAGTCCTGCCTTCTTCATTCTCTGTCAACAGTCAGCAGCTCGAGTCATCTTCTCCTTCCCCCAACCTGAGTATGTCTTGGCCCATCTTCACCAGCTCCCTGGACCTTGGCTGGAATGATAACAGGTGCTGCACAGTGCTGCCCTGGCAGAGCTAAGCTCTGCGTGGAGTCTCCGAGCAGGAATGCTATGAGAGGTGCAGGTCTGGACTGAGATGTGCTGACGGAGTTCTGTCAGGAGGTATAGGCCTGGAATAACAAGGGTGGTTCTTCGAGTAGTGTCCCTATGGGTGCTCCGCTTCACGCCACGTGCCTTCGAGTGGAGATTTTCATTTGCAGTTTCCATTCAGCCCACGCAGGCACCCTAGACAATCTCGCATTCCACACTGAGGCTATATCAGGCCCTCAGTTCCTTCTCAACTGCCTCGGCTTGTGTCTGGATTGACAACGTGTGCCTCTTGCTGACTTCAGTCTAGCTTAGGTTAGATTTATTAGTGAATTGGTTAGTTGACTTTTATTTGGAGAATTGTTTGGTACTTCCTCCCTCATGGGAGCCCTTTGTCCCTCAGAGGCACATACCTGGTTCACTGGGTTTTAAACATTGCCTGAGAATCACTAGCATGTGGAGAGTTGCTCAGTACGTGGCTGTGCCTACTGATGATATTCCCTCCTTACCATAGACATTGCATTCATCCTTCTTGCTCTATTCACAACAGGCCAGATCCCCAAATACTCGCATGGGACCAGCCTAATTTATCTTTTAGTATTTGACTAATGGACCATAAAGGAGGAATCCATTACAAAAGCCTTGCAAATTGCTTCTTGTACAATCACCTGGGCAGAGCTGGGTTTTTTATTTTTGATGGGTGAGTAAAATGTCCTTAGATGTTTATCACAAGAAGCATCTTAAAAGGCAGGCAAACAGATTTTGTGCCTGGCCTGGTAAGTTTTCACAATAATTTGCGAGGCTGCATTAGAAGCGGTCATATTTATGTATCTTCGAAAATATGTGCTTGCAGAGTTAGATTTTCAAATCACAATATGGTCCCTATTAAAACGCCAAAAGTAATGAGATCTTATCAGCTACGAGTTTAAAAAAAATTAAAACACCAAAAACTGGTTGTTCAGTGTCTACAGCTGGGAAATCTTTAACACTTTTGTACTTATATAGTTTAAAATGACCAAACTGTCTCTGTTTTCAATATAAAAATATGAAATATAGGTCTGTGCTATGTTATAAACTGAGTTTTGGGCAGTGGAAAAAATTTTACAGCTAACTTATAAGCACTTGAGAATAAGGGGGTTGATAATGGAAAAGCTGACAGACCCTTAACTATAGCACCGGGATTTTTCTTGCTATTAGGACCAGATAAACCAACAAGGTAATTCAATGTAGTGTTCCAGCTCTGTGACGCTAATCTACTCCTTCTGGTCCCAGGTGTTTGGAGAAAGTTAAATATAAAACTTAATGAAACTGCAGTGACTAGAGCTGGATAGTTATCCCTGCACTTGGGAGAGTGAATTTGTCCCCATGGGATGTTTCTAAAAGGAAAGTGGTGACCATCTGTGGACTCCTAAAGTGCAGAGAGTGAGAGTATTCTGCAATTTTTCCCAAAGAAAATAAAATGGCTGAATAAATAAATCTGACTGAAATCTGAAAGTGGCTCAAAGCAAATGCAGTTATTGTTGGGTGCATCAGTTTTCCGGGAATCAAAAATTAATTTAGATAGAGAGCATTTCTGTAAAAGCAAATGAATGGAGGATTCAGTCTAGTTCCTTCTGGACCTCTCTAAGATTATCCCATGTCAACACCTAATATTCCAGGGTGGGAGAGCTTCAGTGATGCTCACAGATCGTCACTAAGGGGCATCTAATGGGAAGTGTCCATTTCAACAGCAGGGAAACTTGATTGGAGGGCAGTGTGGAAGGCAGACTCAGAATGCAAGGGGAGCACATGCCCAGAAGTGCAGGGACTGGCCCCGCCTCCTCCAGAGGTTCTCTGCCTTCTATTGGTCAGCCAAGGGGAGATGGGAGCTGACTGGACCTTTGCTCCTCCATTTACATTTACCCAGGTTTCTGGAGTCTCTTTTGCCTCATTTGTGCCTTTGAAAATCTCCCCCTCCTACTCCAGCACATGTTTACATCCATCCCTGTTGAGTAAAGCTCTCAAGCATGTGATTTAGTGCTTTGCTCAACAGGGATGGACTGCTGAGCCAGGGCCAATCCTGTTAGCAGTCTCAGCAAGTTAACTAAGGAATATATAGCTTAGAGTAGTCCCTCGAGGTGAGAGTTGTTGGCAGGACAGTGTGTGTGAGCCTGCAGTGTTTGTACCTATTCTG
The DNA here is from genome assembly GCF_965140285.1 of Lepidochelys kempii. Lineage (NCBI taxonomy): Eukaryota > Metazoa > Chordata > Testudines > Cheloniidae > Lepidochelys > Lepidochelys kempii. The sequence continues at coordinate 98,883,619 of NC_136387.1, read as the reverse complement.
TGGACAAAAGAAGCTGAAGTCAGGGTGACACCAGCAGCAGGGGAAGTGTTGCTCATGCCACGCTTGTTAGATGGTTTTTAGGTGACAAAACTCATTATTGTTCCTTTTGTTTGTTTATTTTAACTCCCCCCCCCCAGCTCACTGAATGAGACTGTCCCTGAGTTGGTGTGGTCATCGTGAACAGTCCTCCCAAACACTGGAAGAGAAGGTTTATTAAAGGTGGGGCTGTTAATACTATTTATTATTAAGGTTGCCCAACACTTCCCATTATAAGACTCTATTTTCAGTTGCTTATAACTTTGGCAAATTTTAACCATTTGGGCTGAAATTTTCTAGGGTGGGTGTCTGCCTCAGCTTGATTGTTCCTGGAAAGATTCAGCCAAAACAATTCAGACATTTCTGAGAACAAGTTAGGGAAAAATACCTTGTTGTGCCCATATTAAAAAAAATGCTGGCTTTCTTTTCCCTGAGAACTTCCCATGTCCATATGCTTTGGAGCGGGGCCTTGGAATTCGTCAGGGCTGTTCGCTGTGCCTGTGAAAATTTGTCCAAATTTAGCCATGGTTATAAAACTTTGAAAATCTTAGTTTGCACATGGTTGGTAGTGACTTCTTAGATTTTAGCAGCTAAAATGTCTTGAGTCCATCCTCACTGGGCATGCTCTACCTTCGCAGAACTCCTAATGGTCAATCGACTTCACGTGAGCATCCCCACAGTGACTGACATGCTCCAGCCGAGGGATACATGGACTAAGCTGGACCATCCCTGCAACTGCAACTCCCACCTAGTCTGGGCAGGCACCAAAAATGAAAGGAAAGAGCCTATGTGCTCTCAATGACCCCTTGTAGTGGCACTCAGGCAGCACGGAGAAGGAAGCCACCTAACTCCAATGCAGAGGGGACAAGACCTAGAGTGTGGAGGTGGAGGGAAAGGAGCAGATGGAGACAAGGAGCTGGGAAACTGCACCTGGAGAGGAGGGAAGGAGGGAAACTGTGACAGGTGTTGGAGGCTGGGTATGTCAGAGAAGACTAGGCAATGGGACTGAGAGCCAAGCTGGGGTGGAGGGGAGGCTGGGATTCACTGAGCAAGGATACTGATAGTGGGGAGAGAATTGGCAGGTGCTGGGAGGAGCCTGGAGGGAGGGACAATGACTGCTGTGCAGAGACAGGCTGGGATGGGAAGCCTGAACAGTGGATACCAGGACTGGCCAGGTGAGGAGGCAGGGGTGAGGAAGAGACATGATTGGGACAGGGACATATTGGAATGGATGAGGGTCAAGCTTGGGGCAGAAGGGTCTGTCACCACTAGAGCACACACCCCTCCAGAGCCAGGAACTGAACCCAAGATTCCTGAGAGTCACTATTCTTCTGCCGTAACAAATATCTGTGAAACCCACTGGTGCCTAATTAGACATGCTTAGGACCTGACTTTTCAGAGTATTTAGCATTATAAAGCACTTTGTATGTTCATCATACAGCTCCCCCTAACTTCAGTTACAGATGTGAGTGCTCAGCATTTCTGGAAATCAGACCCAGGGTCTCAGTTTGGGCACCTGTAAAATGAGGAACACACAACAAATGGCCCCTGTAAAAGGTCTGGTTTAATGACTTTCACAGTATCACTCTGTGGCGAAAGCAGGACACCATTCAACTGTCTTAACCACGACACCATCCTTTCTCTTCCTACAGTCCCCTGCCTCTTTCACTACATGCCTTGCAAAGGCCCCCCATCCCTCTAGTTCCACAATAGGAACACACTTTCCAACTTCTGCTGCAAATGAAGCAGGGGTTCTACAGACAGCAACCTCCTTTACTACACAACCCTGCTCAGACAGGCTTCTGAAGTCAACTGGCAAGGATCCACTGGTGATGGTTCATATCAGCAGAAATGACACTGCATTGCAGGATATCTCGCAAATAGTAGATGATTTCAGGGAACTCAGAAACATGCTAAAGAAGAAGAATGACCAAGCCATCTTCTCTGTGCTCTTTCCTGTCCCTCGAGGAAAGGAACATAGCGTAACATAAGAACGGCCATACTAGGTCGAATCAATCCTCCATCTAGCCCAGTATCCTGTCTTCTGACAGTGGACAGTGCCAGATGTTTCAAAGGGAATGAACAGAACAGGGCAATTATTGAGTAATTCACCCGGTGTTGTCCAGTCCCAACTTCTGGCAGTCAGAGGTTCAGGGATACCCAGAGCATGGTGGTAGACCATCTTTGCTAATAGCCATTGATGGACCTATTCTCCATGAACTTATTTAATAATTTTTTAACCCAGTTATACTTTTGACCTTCACAATATCCACAGGTTGACTGTGTTTTTGAAGTTGTACTTCCTTAAGTTTGTTTAAACCTGATGCCTATTAGTTTCATTGAGTGATCCCTTGTTCTTGTGTTATGTGAAGAGGTAAATAACACTTTTCCTCCACACCATTCTTGATTTTATACTCCTCTATCATATCTCCCCTTACTCATCTCTTTTCCAAGCTGAACAGTCTCCGTCTGTCTAATCTCTCCTCTTAATATAGCTTTTTTGAGATGGGGTGACCAGAACTACATGCAATAGTCAACATGTGGGCATACTGTGGGTTTATATAGAGGCATTATGATATTTTCTGTTTTATTATCTATCCCTTTCCCAATTGGTCCTAACACTGTTCGCTTTTTTGACTGCTGCTGTATGTTGAGTGGGTGTTTTCAGAGAACTAGCCAGAAGGACACCAAAATCTTTCTTGAGTGGTAGCAGCTAATTTAGACCCCATCATTTTGTATGTAGAGTTGGGAATATTTTTTCCAGTGTGTATTACTTTGCCATTTTTCATCACTGAATTTCATCTGCCATTTTGTTGTTCAGTCACCCAATTTAGTGAGATCCCTTAGGAGTATAAATTCAGTCTAATTAGTATGACTGAAACCTGGTAGGATGATTCACACCATTGGACTGCTAACCTATTAAGGAAGGATTGAGTGGACTAAAGGGAAGGGGTTGGCACTCTGTTTCTGAGTCACTGATAACGGGGAGAAAAATGATCTTGAATGCTTATGGATCAATGTCCTAAGGGTAAAAGCACAAGATGGGGTATTAGTTGGTGTCTGCTACCGACTGCCAAATCACACTAGGGAACAGTGTGACCAGCTCCTTACACACTTATCGGCAACGTATGGGGGGGGGAAAGCTGCATGATCATGGCGGGACTTCAATCTGAGTGACATATACTGGAGGACTCATACTGCCCATACTAAAATATCCTTGGAATTTCTCAACATAATAGATGACAATTTCCGAACTCAAAAAGTGTTGTACCACTATGGGAGAATTCTTTATTAGATCATGTCTTAACAAACAGAGGAACTGATCACATAACTAAAAATTATGGTATTTCAGGTTCAAGTAATCATGACTTCATCACATTTATAATGTGCAACCAGAATAAAGTCCAGACCAGTAATGTATATGCTTGGCGATTTAGTAGGGCCAATGCCAAAAAGCTGAAAACAATTATGAGCCAAATAAGATGGGAGGAAGAATTTAATCAGAAAAATATGCATAATAATTGGGAGTCATTTAAGAACATGTTATTAGATGTCCCAAAGGCAACAATTCCCCAATCAAGAAGGAAGGTGGTGCTGGTTAAAAAAATGACCTGGTTTAGAGGGGATGTGAAGGAAACTGCAAAAAGTAAAAAGATATTTATAACAAATGGAAGAAACAGAAAGTTGATAGTAATGACTATAAATCAGAAATTAGTAATTATAGAAAGTTGATAAGGGAAGCCAAAGGACAAAAGGAGAACTCTGTGGCCAACAGAGTTGAGGACAATAAGGAATTTTTAAAATATATTTGGAACAAACAGAATCCTGACAATGATATTAGTCCATTACTAGATAGAAATGGTAACATTATCAATAATAATGCAGAAATGGCAGAAGTGTTCAACAGACGCTTTTAAAGTTAGACATCTTTAAATCAGCAGAGCTAAATAACTTGCATCCAAGAGTTTTAAAAGAGCTGGTTGAGGAGCTTGCTGGACCATAAATGTTGATTTTCAATAGATTTTGAAGCACTGGGGAAGTGCCAGAAGACTGGAAGAAAGCTAATGTTTACCAATTTTTAAAAAGGGTAAGCGGGAGGACTCTGGGTAATAATAAGCCTGTCAGCCTGACATCTATCCCAGGCAAGATAATGAAGTGGCTGATATATGACTCAATTAATAAAGAATTAAAGGAGGGTAATGTAATTAATGCAAATCAGTATGGGTTTATGGAAAATAGATCTTGTCAAACTAATGTGATATCTTTTTTTGATGAGATTCCAAGTTTGATTGTTAAAGGTAGTCATGCTGATGTCACATACTTAGATTTTTCTAATGTGTTTGACTTGGTACTTCACAATATTTTGGTTAAAAAACTAGAATGATATAACATTCACAAGGCACACATTAAATGTATTAAAAACTGGCTAGCTGATAGGTCTCAAAATCTTCTCAAAACATACCTTCTCAAAACAGGGAATTTTCATTGAGCAGGTATGTTTCCAGTGGGTTCCCAAAGGGATAGATTCTTGGCCCCATGCTGCTTAACATTTTTATCGATGACCTGGAAGAAAACAAAATAATCTCTGATAAAGTTTGCAAATGACACAAACTTTGGGGGAGTGGGTAAATAATGAAGAGGACAAGTCACTGATTCCAAGTGATCTGGATCACTTGGCAAACTGGGTGCAAACAAACAATACGTCTGGCTAAAAGTAAATATGCATCTTGGAACAAAGAATGGAAGCTATACTTACAGGATGGGGGACTCTATCTTGGGAAGCAGTGACTGTAAATAAGATTTGAGGGTTGTGGCGCATAATTAACTGACCATGGGCTCCCAGGGCGATGCTGTGACCAAAAGAGCTAATGTGATCCTGGGATGCATAATCAGAGGAATCTCAAGTCAGAGCAGAGAAGTTTTTACCTCTGCATTTGGCACTGGTGTGACCGCTGCTGGAATCCTGTGTCCAGTTCTGGTGCAGACAATCCAGGAAGGATGTTGATAAATAGGAGAAGGTTCAGGGAAGAGCCATGAGAATAATTAAAGGATTAGAGAAAACGCCTTAGAAAATAGACTCAAAGGGTATGTGTACCCTGCAATTAAACACCCGCAGCTGGCCCATGTCAGCTGACTTGGGCTTGTGGGGCTTGGGCCATGGAGCGTTTTATTTGTGCTGTAGTGGTTTGGGGTCAGGCTGGAGCCCATGCTTTGGAACCCCAGATGGGGAGGGACATAAACAGTATGTGATCATGTAATTAAAGACTATATCATAATGGATATGCACCAGAGGCCCAAATTAAGGCTGCAAGAGCAGCCTTAATTCTGGTATTCCTTAACTTTTTATTATGTGAATTTGCAACCTTCATAATGTTCTTTCAATGTAATTTTTTGTGTGTAATTACCTGAAGACTGCCCAGTGATTTCACTTGGAAGGTTATCTTCGAGTGGTCCAACCTGCCTTTGCAAGAGGCAATGTTTACTGCTGCAGTGCATGTATTTTGAAGCCGAGTTAGTGTGCTGTAAGAAATTACTCAGACCGTTAATTTTGGAAACCGGTGCTGGAGAGATCACGAATGTTAAGAATTCTAATTATATCGGATCTGGGAAATTTAATAAATATAAGACTTTTCCTATGTGTCTCAAGGCATAATATTTGAATACTATGGGCATTAATTAAAATATCTGAAATTTTTAAAGACCCCCTCCTTTTATGTTTAGTGTTAGCACAGACACATCATTCTGCTAAGGCTACAAAAAATAATGTTCTTTGGGGCTGATAATCTCATTTATAATCATGGCATGGCAGGAGCAACCTTTTGCAGGAATTTTGTTTATGCTTCAAAAATTTCCCCTCTGATAATTTCTCCTCCCATACAAAAGCTAGCCTGTTTTTGTCTCCTATGCAGTGCTGTAAAGATAAAAGTCCAGATGATTTGGCATTGTACAAGGGAAAAAAACCTCTCAGGGTCTGATTAATGATGTTATCCATCTCAGAAGATAGTAATTCCTCCTTTAGAGCCTAAGGGAAAAAATAGACTAACCTTTGAATTCATACTTCATCATCTTCCATTGGCATTTGTGGCTTTTCACAGGACACTGGGGTCTGCAGCTCCGTTAGATAGTCACAGTGGTTGGGCTCTGAGCCAGCAACTATGGCGGCTTCCTCCCCGCCGCTATTCAAAGGAGCAAATCAACAAGGAAAGAACAAGGCTGCTCTTCCCAGTTCTAATGTCTGCAGACCTGTCATATACTCTGCAGGGCTCCCTGCCTGCTTCAGAAGCTACCTGGTCTCAGCAAGGCCTCAGAGTCCTGAATGCCTCACATATGCCCTAGCCTTCCTCTGAGACTGTGATGTTGAAAAGTGTAGCCACCACAGGGACCTGGCAGCCATGTTCATGGTATCCGTCTGATTCTGGGGCTGAGGACTGGTCTCATCAATCATTGCTGACTGTACACTAAGGCTAGTACAATGTATTAGTTAGGGGGACTGCAAACTCTTTCCAGAACTTGGGAGTTCAAATGAACTAAAGAGCTTTAAAAGCTTCATTTTGTTTCTGACCTTAAATTTAGGGTGCTGGGGGGTTTGGTTTATGTTTGTTTTTAAAAAGAAGTGTCTAAATATACAGCTACATGCTCAGTTATTAATGGTTGGACCTCCCAGTCATGAATGCCATTCTCACTTTTTGGAGTATCTAATTAAAGGGCCGGTGGAGGAATTGCCTTTTGCTGTTAAACCGCTCGTCTTGGTTTACAAAATGGAGTCTCTTTTCCAGCAGATGCAAACATAATGGATTATGTCTATCAGAAATCTCAGATGCAACCAGAATCATTGCCACCATTGGGTCACTGCAGAATTAGATGCAATGAAACGTTAGGCACAATGAAGAATCTGACATGCACTGGGCAGAATTTAAACAGATATTTTCTCTAGCGAAGACCCACAATATATCTGTCTGAAAAGCGAAGGTAGCATTTTGCAGTGGATCAGAAAATGAGCGTTTCTACTAGAACAGCATATACAAAAGGGGAGGTTCCCTTTAATTTCAAAGAACTAGGTGCAGTCGTCTCCGTCTCAAAAGAAGTGGGCTCAAAACACCTACTCCTGTTGGGATTCTGCACAGTGGTGCATTGCAGAAAGGACACAGGTCACTGCTCCCTGCTGGTATTTCCTACCCCAGAATGAACATGCAGAATCAGCAGTCTTCCTGGTTTGCTTGCGCATGTGTCTGTGCTGGGCACAGCTAGGTGTCATGCAGGTGAAGTGGCACGTATACATACTGAGAGCCCAGAGACTTTTTTTTTTTTTTAACGTGGCTGAGTGCGCAAAGAACCCTGCTGATTTTGTATGTTCAGGGCTGTGGGGAAGAAAATCGATGTGGGAACTACAGACGGCTGTAATGGTGTACTGTAAAGTGTAACATTAGGCTTCTTTTTTGATGGAAACAGAGCTGATTTATTCTTAATGGCTTAGCTTTGCTGACCGTTAGATTTCGTTTCATTATTCAAAGGCAAACACTGAACAAGCATTTTCTGAAAGTGCCAGGCTCTTTCGGGTGGGAGGAGGCGAGCTCCATTTGTGTGTCGTTCAGACACCTGTTTTGTTTATTTCACAAGGTTTCAGGACACCCTTTGCTGCGGAATGCATCTGGAATGGGACTCTTTTCAACAGGCCGTTTGCTCATGATTTAGGCTCCTGTACTTTTTGTCTTGTGTTTCTTGCATTACAGATCGGATCCCCCTTTCCTAAGTATTTGTCTCATTATAACTATTTTGTGACTTAGATACTGCACCCCCTCACCTGAGAAAATAACAAAGAGCCACGTTCTGGCTCCTGCTTTTGCCTGTATTCCAAGCTAGTTGTGCACAAACACCCCCAAATATTCCTTGCCCTGTTCACCTTTGCAGAATAATCCTGCCAGTAGCAAACATAATCCATGCCGGGGAGGTTGTGGAGTGGCAGCAGGGGACACACGTTACACAGACACTGCCCACTGAACGCTGTTTCAGGATCTGAGTGCCTTGGCCTGCTCCAGAGCACACATCCATGCTCAAAGTGCAGAGGAGCTATGGAGTGTTAGCTCGGCCTAGGACTGGCCTTACTATGAGGCAAACTGAGGCGGCCGCCTCAGGTGCCAGACTGTGTGTGTGTGGGGTGGGGGGGGGGTGCCGCCACTAGGACCCAGAGTTTCAAAGTTTGGGCCCAAGCGAGGAGGTATGGGGGCGTCATTTGAGCTCCCCGCCTCAGGTGCCAAAATGTTGTGGTCTGGCCCTGGCTCAGCCCTTTCTCCTGCACAGCAAAAGCTGGAGACTCAATAACTGCCCAGGCTCCAGCAGAGGTGAGGATGGGGAGAGAGGAGCAGTCTTTGTGCAAGGTTATTAGAGAGACAGTTTCTTATTTACATGATTTCTCCCCGACCCAGCAGGTCCTCACCACCTGCCTGCAGATCAAGTGCAGTGCTTCATCACCAGGCCCAGTCGCCCCAGACTTGATTGGTCCTTTGCACACCCAGTTATCATGGTGGTAAGAAGTTACCTAGAGGATCCTAAAGCTTCTTCCAAGTTTCTGTACAAACACCAGTATATGCAGGACTCATTTCACCTATCAGTGGAAATGCAGCCACCTCTAGGTGAAGCATGGCGGCTGCTAACAGTGCACCCAGCCACTCTAGTGTTTTACAACTGGAAGTGATAAATACGGTACCAGTCTGGAACTGCGGGAGGAATCAGGTGGGCAAAATGTAGTTATCTCAGTTGGACACTGAGGCTGTCACCCCTTTGCTTGTGGAAAGTGCCGGTGTAGCTTTAATGACCACGAGTGGCTAGGACATTTTTTGGCCATTTTGTCTCCTCTTAGTTTAATTGTGTACTGTGTTAAACCTCTAGCCTAAATCTGTAAGGCTGGAGTATGCAGAATTTAGCAATTTATCTGGCAGGTTTTAAACACACAGAATTCAAATGGGTTATGTAAAGCAGCAAAATCTACACCATTTAGTTGCCCTGACTTCTGAAAACTGCAGGTGCCAGTACCTGAAATAAAGCCGGAAGGCTGACAGAGTATCTGAGGGGAGGTCCTTTTGGCTCGCAAATATCAAGCACTAACGGAAAGTCAAACTTACCCTTAGTTCTATTTTTTATCTCATTTCAGTTTCATGCAAAATAATGTTGCCCTAGAAATAAAATTTCCCCATACATCTCCCATAGCTGCACAATGCCAGTTTAGCAGAGTAATAAAGCAAAGCACTAGGTGCTCGACAGTTCTCTTTGTAGCTGTCTCTACATGCATCCTAACTCTATAAAGCTATTACCATGTCTGCCAACGTGTTTGGGTTTTTTTTCTCCTTTCTAAAGCAGTTACATGACTTAGGAATTTGGTCATCCTTTCTGTTAGTAAGAAATGTACATAGGAAGAGGACCCTGGTAGAAAATACTGTACATTAAAATGTAGCCAGCCGAGGACATTACTAATGTGATCTACAGAGCTCTGCAAAATGAATTTGTATGATTTTCCCAGCTTAACATGGTCACATTAATATTTCATTACTAGATTTCACTCTGATTTTGGTCCTGTTTCTGTCACACCCAATTTATTGCTTGAAAAAGTTATTTTTAATCTGGAGTGGTAACTGAGAATAAACCCTTAGAAAATCTTCCCCAGCCTGGAATTTGCTTGTTATGTCTCATTATAGCCCATGTGATGCTGTATCCAACATCTCTTTTAATGGGAACAAAAATTACACAGCAGTTTGCTGGGTTTTTTTAGCTCTAAATCCTGCATTCTTCAGTTTTCTTGTTTTTATACATGAACCACAGGAGAGGGGTGGAGAAGATGTATGAAAACGACTTGATCCCAGATACACCCCCCAAGATGGAGCATCAGCAACTTGCACTGGAAGAACAATGGTTCATGGGCCTGGTTGAGCTTTGTCCTGCATAGTATCTGAGATCACAGGGAAAGATGGCTTTTCACCACCTTTGTGTCTCCTCAATGCTGTCATTTAGAATAGCCACAGGGTTGGCCCTAGCAGCCAGAGAAGAACAAAGGGCTTGTAACAGACTAGAGACCATAGCCCTAACTTGGTAACCTAATTGAATTTTCTAGGCCTAGTCCTGAAAGGTGCTGAGAACCTGTAACATCTGTTGAAGTTACGTGGAGAAACAGATGCACAGTGCCAGGATTTGGTTCATTGTTACAAGCCATTTCCTGAGGACTGGCATAATTCCTCCCCCTTTACCAGATGAAAAATGTCTTCCACTTCCTTGATGTCAGTTCCATTCAAACAGGTTTAGATGACGATATCCTCTCCTAGGGATATTTTCTCCTCCGATTCATGCATGGAGAATGCAGGAGGGAATATGTTCCTTAGGTTTTTACCTTGCTACATGTAATTTGTTCTTTTGACCTCTCCTTATAGGTCATTCCCTATGATCCCTTTACCAGTTTCATTGTCTTTCTCTAAATCCTCTTTCCCTGTTGAAGGGTGAGATTGTGCCCGACTGCTCTACAGGGACACAAGATGGGAGAGGAGGCAAGAAATTCCCTACCTGGCACTGCTGTAGGACAGGCAGGCAAGATTGTTCCATCCTGCCCTGGGAGGCAAAGATGCCCTGAAGATGCTACAACTGAGCCCACTCTAAGAATGGCCAACAGAGCTGGCCAGGTGTACCTGTGGATTATGTCACACTGCATGAAAGGGTACATATGTGTTCCCTGAGCGAAATCAGAATCCTTCCCTCAGTTTTCCCTCAGGTGTTACAGCTCCCCACACACCCTTTCCATGAGCTGCGCCTGTATGACATTCTTGAGCCCATTGTGAGGCATCAAAAATTCCTAGTGTGGTCACTTCTACCTTATGTGTAGGGAGACTATTTTATTTGATCTGCTGCCAATATGCGTGTAGCCCAATACGGCACTGGGATTTTTAGACACCACATCATGTTCCATGACTTGTTTCCATGATCACACAGAGGTCTTTCTGTGCATTACTACTTTCTCCTCTCATTACAGTCCAAGGATGTTAGAGTAAGGTCAGTTCCAGAAGGCATCACCAAGTAACCCCAAGGTTTCCAGTGCAATTTTCTACAACATTTATTTACTGACTATCTCCCCTAGACAACTGATTATTTAGTGATACCTACAATTGTTGGTTAAACTTTTTCAGATCTCACTGTATGTAATATACCTGCATTCTGGGGATTACTGTTGCCCAAAAACATCTGCTACGATCCTTTCTGTAGCAATTGTAGCAGCCTTTCTATTTGGGAGGGGCACATGTGCCAAGAGCTACAGCCAGCAGAGGAATGGTGGGGCACAGTATTGGCACCCTAAGCCTGCCTCCCACTCCTAACGCTGCTGGTGCAGCTGGCAAGAGTTAGCTGCCTGGCTGGGGGTGCGGGCAGTCCCAAGCAGACCTGATTACGGATGCACACTGATGCAGCAGTAAAAAGACCGAGGAGTACTTGTGGCAGCTTAGAGACTAACAAATTTATTTGAGCATAATCTTTCGTGGGCTAAAACCCACTTCATAGGATGCATGCAGTGGAAAATACTGTAGGAAAAAATATATATACACAGAGAACATGAAACAATGGGTATTGCCATACACACTATAACGAGAGTGATCAATTAAGGTGAGCTATTATCAGCAGGAGAAAAAAACCTTTTGTAGTGATAATCAGGATGGCCCATTTCCAACAGTTGACAAAAATGTGAGAGTAACGGGGGTGGGTGGGGCAGGGCAGGGAAATAAAGCATAGGGAAATAGTTTTACTTTATGTAATGACCCATCCACTCCTGGACTTTATTGAAGCCTAATTTAATGGTGTCCAGTTTGCAAATTAATTCCAATTCAGCAGTTTCTCGTTGGAGTCTGTTTTTGAAGTTTTTTTGTTGTAATATTGCGACTTTTAGGTCTGTAATCGAGTGACCAGGGAGGTTGAAGTGTTCTCTGACTGGTTTTTGAATGTTATAATTCTTGACGTCTGAATTGTGTCCATTTATTCTTTTACGTAGAGACTGTCCGGTTTGGCCAATGTACATGGCAGAGGGGCACTGCTGGCACATGATGGCATATATCACATTGTTCGATTGTTACTCTGAGCCTCTATGGGAAGCAAACATGAAGCGGGTTTGAATTTAGCCTCTTTGCAATATCTTTAAATGATTCCCTGACTCAGAACCAAATCGTCTAACTTTGTTATTTATTGCATCAAAAAGCCCTTCTAGTTCCTAAACTTAAAGTATATTCTGCGTACAGAAAGACAAGTGGCAGGAGTGGATTTTCATGTGAAAGCACTCTCTCCTGTAATTTTTATTGAGTTGAGAAATGTAACATGTACATGGAAATTACAAGCTACTATCAAAATTACCAAGACTAAAACTACCATTTTATCCTGCATTAGAACAATTTTAACATTGTTAGAGGAATACATCTCAGCAATTTTAAAATTATTTGAGTCATGACAGAAAGTCTCACAACTGCAATATTTATCTTTCAGTTTCATATTAGGATGTTCCTTAAGACTTGAGAGATGACATATTATATAACATTTTATGGGTGCCAGAGAAAGTTTCACTGACAAGTAGATTGGAACCATTGATTATGTATGTAGGATTTAATTTTACCTATTTTGTATTCATAGTACAATAAATAAAAAGCTGTTAGTGGTCACTGCAGAATTGCAACAACTACTACAAAAATTCAATTTATCGTTGCATTTTTTTTAATGACAGGCTTTGGAATCCATTTGATTAAATTCTGCTTTCCAGTGGACTTAATGAGAATTTGAATTCTCAAGAGATTTCAAAAGGGAAAACAGGTAAGATTAGTCTATCAAGCCATAGATGTGGTAGTTAGTACAAGGAGCTGACTCCTTTGAACATAAATAAAATTCGTAAGTGTGTGTGCATATATTTTAATATTGCCGTGATACATATTGGCAGACCAATAAATAGCGTGAAGATTTACCCTCCTGCCGCTGAATCCGTTTCCCAATGTACAAAATTCCAAATAGTCCATCAGCATCTTTCAGGAATGTATTTCGCCTGAGTGGCTGAAGTGAACCACCCTTGGGATTCTCTCAAAGAATCAGACATTTAGCACATTGTGATGGCGTGTCCAAATCCCACACTGGGCAACAAGCAGTTAATAAGCCAACATGGCCTGTGGTGTCCCTGCCTCATCACACCTGTGAGAGATGTCAGACTTGGTGGGAGGAGCTTAAAAGGGAGAAACCCAGCTCAGTTAAGGGCAGAACAGGGAGGAGAGCAGACTTTTGGTTCTGACTCCTGAAGAGAGGGCCAGCTGAAGGCAGAAACTCTTTGAATGACTGCTACTCAATGGTCTCTCCCAGAAGGGCCTGATGCTGACTCACTCTATTGACTTGTGAACTCAGTTTTACAGACTGCCCTGTAAAAGGAAGAGAGCTTTGGGATGATTCATTTGTGTTAATTCCCCTTTTGTTCTGTTGACAACCCCAGAAGGGGGCAGACTATCTGGGGCCCAGCCAGAGAGCTAAGCCTCTTGGGACTGGGACTGGAACTGGAGCAGGAAAACCACCTGGACAGCAGAAGCAGCCTGGGTGAGTCCTGGGCCCGGTCCAGACCCTAAGGGGGACCCCGGGAAAGGAACTCTCGTGACAGACTGAACAAACGTAACAATTCACCCCAGCCTTCACTGGTGGGTTGTCCTAAGAGCACGAAGAGTCTCTTTTGGCTGGTACAGTGAGCTGCAAGGAACCAAGGATCCTTCTCCTTCCTTGCACGCCCTTGGCAGGAAGCTTTTTTTTTTTTTTTTCACCTTCCCCCTTGTGCTGAGGTGGAAGTTTTATACAGAATATCAAGCTGCGAGAACATTGTGTTTGCAGCAGCTGGGCACGTAGTGCTCATTGCACTAATGCATTGTGGGGGATTTCCTGCATAGCTGGAAGAATGAGGAATTCTGGCAGCAGGACACTAGGAAACCCCTTGGTAGATGCTGCTGGGTGTTGAGCTAGTGGCAGCTGTAACTCTTGACAACAGTGGAGTGTTTACTGACTTAGTAGGGGAAGTCAATTGGTATGACCTGGCGAGGCCAGATAGGGGAGAGAGTCTTAGGACTGCCAGGGAAACTTTGGGGTCTGAGAGGCAGTTTATGAGGACCAAGATGGGGCCTCCACTGAGGGAAATGACTCTTTGTATCTGTCCCTAAAACTGTTGGCTCAGGTTGCTGAATCAAGCTGCCTCCCACTTGCCAATCGTATAACTTAATATTGTGTTGCATCCTCCTTGTGGCTTGCTCACACGAATGTAATATTCAGGGGTGAATCCTTTGCTTCTGATAGCAGCACCTCCCTGTATTTCCTTCATTTGCGTTGGCCAATACAGCCTCTGTCATTCCGGTCAGTGGAATTAGTGAACTGTAAGATGCTCCAAATGTTTTGCATAGCCTCATTGGTTTGGGTTTTTTTTGATGTCCTTCTCAGCTAACCATACAATACAATCATCACAAAACAGTGGGTCATGTTCTTCACCTGATGGGTGCCTGCCTCCTTCATTAATATCCATAGGATCTAGGTATGCATCATGAGAAGAAAGCGTATTCTGTACATTGCATGTTCTGGTTGACTGACTTAGGCTCAAATCTGGCAATTGATTCTGCATAGGTGCTTCACCCATGCAGAGCCCTATTGAAACTGGATGTATAACTCAAAAGGTCTCTTTCATTGAATTCTGTGGTACTTTTCCTTGCTTAGAGACTCAAAGGCAAAACTCCCATTGACTTGAATGGGGCCAGGATTTCACCCTATATGACTATATATGCATTTGATCATAGAATCGTAGAATCATAGAATATCAGGGTTTGAAGGGACCTCAGGAGGTCATCTAGTCCAACCCCCTGCTCAAAGCAGGACCAATCCCCAACTAAATCATCCCAGCCAGGGCTTTGTCAAGCCTGACCTTAAAAATATCTAAGGAAGGAGATTCCACCACCTCCCTAGGTAACCCATTCCAGTGCTTCACCACCCTCCTAGTGAAAAAGTTTTTCCTAATATCCAACCTAAACCTCCCCCACTGCAGCTTGAGACCATTACTCCTTGTCCTGTCATCTTCTACTACTAAGAATAGTCTAGAACCATCCTCTTTGGAACCACCTCTCAGGTAGTTGAAAGCAGTTATCAAATCCCCCCTCATTCTTCTCTTCCGCAGACTAAACAATCCAGTTCCCTCAGCCTCTCCTCATAAGTCATGTGTTCCAGACCCCTAATCATATTTGTTGCCCTTCGCTGGACTCTCTCCAATTTTTCCACATCCTTCTTGTAGTGTGGGGCCCAAAACTGGACACAGTACTCCAGATGAGGCCTCACCAATGTCAAATAGAGGGGAACGATCACATCCCTCGATCTGCTGGCTATGCCCCTACTTATATATCCCAAAATGCCATTGGCCTTCTTGGCGACAAGGGCACACTGTTGACTCATATCCAGCTTCTCATCCACTGTCACCCCAGGTCCTTTTCCACAGAACTGCTGCCTAGCCATTCGGTCCCTAGTCTGTAGCGGTGCATTGGATTCTTCCATCCTAAGTGCAGGACCCTGCACTTATCCTTATTGAACCTCATCAGATTTCTTTTGGCCCAATCCTCCAATTTGTGTAGGTCCCTCTGTATCCTATCACTACCTGCCACTGTATCTACCACTCCTCCTAGTTTCCTATCATCCGCAAATTTGCTGAGTGCAATCTACACCATTCTCCAGATCATTAATGAAGATATTGAACAAAACCGGCCCCAGGACTGACCCTTGGGGCACTCCACTTGATACCGGCTGCCAACTAGACATGGAGCCATTGATCACTACCCGTTGAGCCCGACAATCTAGCCAACTTTCTACCCACCTTATAGTGCATTCATCCAGCCCATACTTCTTTAACTTGCTGACAAGAATACTATGGGAGACCGTGTCAAAAGCTTTGCTAAAGTCAAGAAACAATACATCCACTGCTTTCCCATCATCCACAGAACCAGTAATCTCATCATAGAAGGTGATTAGATTAGTCAGGCATGACCTTCCCTTGGTGAATCCATGCTGACTGTTCCTGATCACTTTCCTCTTGTGTAAGTGCTTCAGGATTGATTCCTTGAGGATCTGCTCCATGATTTTTCCAGGGACTGAGGTGAGGCTGACCGGCCTGTAGTTCCCAGGATCCTCCTTCTTCCCTTTTTTAAAGATGGGCACTACATTAGCCTTTTTCCAGTCGTCCGGGACTTCCCCCGATCGCCATGAGTTTTCAAAGATAATGGCCAATGGCTCTGCAATCACAGCCACCAACTCCTTTAGCACTCTTGGATGCAATGCATCCGGCCCCATGGACTTGTGCACGTCCAGCTTTTCTAAATAGTCCCTAACCACGTCTTTCTCCACAGAGAGCTGGCCACCTACTCCCCATGCTGTGTTGCCCAGCGCAGCAGTCTGGGAGCTGAACTTGTTCGTGAAGACAGAGGCAAAAAAAGCATTGATAGCACTGTGAAGGTTTTTTTGATGATGTTCACTGTGAATCCCTAAATTGAACTTGGGCGATGGGGTGCACAGCATGAGTGGCTTTTGAGGGTTTAATTAACCTGTGCTATCCAAGAATGAATAATAATAAATCCTAGCTTTTATATAGCACTTTTCAGGTGTAGATCTCAAAGCCGTTTACAAAGGAAGTCAATATCCTTATCCCCATTTCATAGATGGGAGAAACTAAGGCATAGAAAGGTGAACAAAGGGAGAGACTACAGAAAGGGAGGGATAGCTCAGTGGTTTGAGCATTGGCCTGCTAAACCCAGCGTTGTGAGTTCAGTCCTTGAGGGGGCCATTTAGGGTTCTGGGGCAAAAATAAGGGATGGTACTTGGTCCTGCTGTGAAGGCAGGGGACTGGACTTGATGACCTTTCAAGGTCCCTTCCAGTTCTATGAGATAGGTATATCTCCATATTAAAACTTGCTCACAATCACCCGGCAGGCAAGTGGTGAGCCAGGAATGTAAATCTGCAACTCCTGAATCCCTCTCCGGTGCTGTCTCCACTAAGCCACGCTGCCTCTCATGAAGTAAATATACTCCTGCTGCTGTAAGAAGTGGCAGACCCGAGGTGTAAAGTTTGGATCAGACTCTCTCCAATGATTTTAGAGGGGAGGAAGAAGGGAATTTGGTGTTTTATCATTTTTCTTGTCTCTAGTTGGATTATGTTACTTCTAATAGTAACCAATGGCCAATTTTTAAACAACCCAGTATAGTCAAAAACAAAGGCACATTAAAAGAACAGATTAAATATAACTTGTGCTTATGCTGATTTGCAGAAATAGGTTAATAAACACTGCCTAGATGAAAGGAGACTCAAGCATTAAAAAAGAAATCAAAAGGTCTCACTTAAGTAATTTTTTGGGCAGGAGTCAAATTAACGAATATAATATGCATTGCTGAGAAGGTGCTCAATCATTCTCCGCTGGGAGAATTTTTTTTCACATATGTATTATGTATCTATATGTTGCTTCCATTACCACTTCATCTGATAATGATAAATGACGTTTTTATCTGAAAGGAAAATAGTAAAAGTTCTCATTTGCAAGAGCAAGTTAGTGCTGCAGGACGGAACAATATCATTTATTCTTTCTGCTCCTGTAAAAACACTGGCTTTTAACTCAGGGCTCTGCTGTAAAAGGAAGGCAAACATTTTTTTCACTTCACTGACTATTTTCTTCCAATCTAATCTGTAAGCAGCACAAAGTTCTGTTTGGCTGGGGTTGTTTTTTTTTTAAAGGGGGGAGGTTAAAAAGAGACAATAAAGAGACAACGCGATTGTGGCAGTCTTTTCTTAAACAATGTAGCATCTTAATTTCTGGCGAATTCAAACAGCCTCCAGCTGGGGGCTAATTCTGTCTGTCTGTATCCATGTCTGCTTTTATCTCTCTCTCTAGGCATTCATCTTTTGAGCCCCACTGAATAAACAGGAGTCCTGTAGGCAGAGTGGCTGCAGAATCCAGCCCCTACTTGACGCTGATCGAGTCTGACACTGACAAGCACTTATACCCAATTCTCTAGCTCTTTTATTTGGCCTTAGATACACGTGTTGTCTGGGAAAAGTTTAAAAATAAACCATTTGGGTCTAAATTGTGGCCGTTTCTCATGCGGCTCTGCTGTGCGTGGGAGGGAGAGCACGGCTCACCTCAGGGTCAGCCAGAAATGTAGTTAGCACGCTTGAGGGCTCACATGGGTTGCTACCAAGATGTTTCCCCTCCTTGGAGCAGCTCACCTGAAAGGCACCAGGGTGGGATAGGGAGTAAGCAAAGCCAGGGTCCTGCCCGCACTTTGTATTAGCCAGGAGAGCTGGCAGGCCGCCCAGGCACCAGAATAGATATTGCTTTAGGGGCCGGTCCAAAATTTCCCATCCACACTTTTTTCAATTGCAAATCAGGTTTCTGAGGAAGCGAAAACACTTACTAAAAATGTCTGCATACCCTGAAAACGTTAAGGTGTTTTTTGTTTTTGTTTTGTTTTGTTTTTTCATTGAAAACCAAAATCTTGAAACCGAAAAGTTTGATCTGAAAATCAGTTTTCCAGGTTTGGGGTTTTTTAATTAAAAGTTGAAAAATTCCACCTTAATAACTTTGTGGGTTTTTTTTCACAATATATATGGACTCCCCCCACTTTTCTGACCAAGGCTGCTGCAACCTTTTAAGAAGTGTCATAAATTGCTCTTCCCCCTTGCCTCAGGGGAGCTCCCTTAGGCCAAATACTCCCAAAGCTCCCATAGGGCAGTTCCACCCCCCTGCAGCCCCTTACAGCAGATGGTGGGTAAGTGTTACAACCTAGCCCTTTGTTAATGAGCCTGAGAAATCATTTGTTCTCATTCACTCTGGTTTAAACAAGAACCAACTCCACCAAAGCCAGTGGAATTGTGCAAGTGGAGGAAATGAGATTGGAATCACACCCTGAGACTTCAGAGTCTTGTCTCAGTAAAGATGCCAGTAACAAACCAATATTAGATGAACAATTATTCTAAGGTGCTGCCAAATAAAACGATCAGTCATTATACAGTATAATGCAATTTGTTTATATTTTTTATTGCTGTGGACATTTATACTTGAAAAGTATCAGAGTAGCAGCCGTGTTAGTCTGTATCCGCAAAAAGAACAGGAGGACTTGTGGCAACTTAGAGACTAACAAATGTATTTGAGCATAAGCTTTCATGGGCTAAAAAGTAGTGACTGTCAGACTCGGTATAGCAGGAGATTTAGTGATGTGCTAATGTGCATCTTGGCTCTGAAAGCACATTCTTATCATTATTACAGTTCATAGTGACAGGTCAATACATCCCACCAACTATGCTCACTGAGTAGGGCTAAGCTGGAAGCCTGTGAGTGTGAGCAACAACAAAATGTGGCAGCAATTAGAAAAGTGACTCAAGGAAAATAATGTGATCGGATCCATATCTGAGCTCTCTCTGATTCTGTATTAAGTCTGCGTAGTTTGGAAGTCAAAGAATGATGTTTCCAAGTGTCACCTCTGCAACCTCACTCTGGGCTCCAAAAGTCAACCTGTGTCCTGACTTCCTCCTGCTTCATCACCAATAATAAAGATTGAGCAATTAGCACACACATGATAATTCGGGGCCTAATACAGAGACTTCAGTGGGAATTCACTTGAGCCCTTAGCTGATTATGTAAAAAGAAGAAGGGAAGCCATCTCTCTCCCCCATAGCTATATTGGCTTAGCAGGGCTAACGTAACAATGTTATGGGATTTTGCTGATGGGATCAGAAGCTGATCTTCTGAGACAAAATATATCTTAAAGAAACATATAGAACATATCTGCTGAGTCACAGGGTCCCACTTGTCCACAGCCCTTCCCTGACGATAGTCACTGTAATGTTTTAGAGGTTTGCGGTTTTTTAAATTGAGAAGAAAATGACAGGGCACTAGATACTGCCTTCTTGCTGCTGCCATTCAGTATTACAATACAATGCATTCCCAAGGTACATTTATACCATCACATATCCCAGGGAGTGGAAATAGCCCTGTGCTCTCAACTGCGATATTCGGTACATTTAATAGGAACATCTATCTATTTCTGATATGTAACTATTCATCGGGGAGATAAATCACTCGTCGGTTATCCTTCAAGAGTGCGTTTGTTGGGACAAATGACGTGAGTAGGGGGGTAGAGTGGAAGGGCGCACGTTAGGCAACTGCAGGTAACCACCTCTGGCTTTTCATATAGAAATAATAACTAAAATATGTTAGGTTGATACCACTAGTGTATTCAATAGAGCAATGGTGTACTGCCCACCTTTACCAGCGGAAGCAGGACGGGGGGAAACACTTTGTAAAAGAATGCTAGATGTAGATAATGTATTAGTAGCATATGGTTTATATGCTGGACTTCTGTGACGTATATATTGAAGGAATGGGAAAATGCCGCCCTCCCACAATATATAACCATATTGGTTATAATATATATTATCACACACACGTCCATTCCACATGGGCTTATTGTAAGGATCTGTGGGTTTAGAGGCCATGTTGTGGGGTCCTGGGCAACCACCATCTCCACATTGCCACTGGGGAGCCAAATGGAGCAGCATCCAATACTTACTGGATGGTTAGGCACCTAACGAAGTTCTGCCCAAAGACGCCAGAGTAACAAACCCCTATGGCCTGCCTGATTGGTCCACACCAACTATTTAAACCTGGAAGTTGCCGCAGGGAGCCATCTGAACAATAATGCAGCTTCTGGCTTGCTACTGCCACAGCTCTTGTCTTTTGCCCTGTCTTGCTCCTGATTCCTGCCTTCAATCCTGATCCGGCTTGACCTTGGTACCCTTCTCCTGGCTTGTCTTGGTAACTAGTCCCAATCCCTACCTTTGCATAGAAGAAATTTTTTGCACACACGACCTGTCAAAAATTAGAGGGAACATTGCCCCCCTTAGTCGTCTCTTTTCCAAGATGAAGAGTCCCAGTCTTATTAATCTGTCCTCATATGGCAGCCATTTCATACCCCTAATAATTTTTGTTGCCCTTTTCTGAACCTTTTCCAAGTCCAATATATCTTTTTTGAGAATCATAGAATATCAGGGTTGGAAGGGACCTCAGGAGGTCATCTAGTCCTACCCCCTGCTCAAAGCAGGACCAATCCCCAATTTTTGCCCATATCCCTAAATGGCCCCCTCAAGGATTGAACTCACAACCCTGGGTTTAGCAGGCCGAAGCTCAAACCACTGAGCTATCCCTCCCCCCACAACCACATCTGCAACCACATCTGCATGCAGTATTCAAGATGTGGGCATACCATGGATTTATATAGAGGCAATATGATATATTCTATCTTATTATCTATCCCTTTCTTAATGATGCCAACATTCTGTTAGCTTTTTTGACTGCCGCTGTACATGGAGTGGATGTTTTCAGAGAACTATCCACAATGACTTCAAGATCTCTTTCTTGAGTGGTAACAGCTAATTTAGACCCGATCATTTTATATGTATCATTGGGATTATGTTTTCCAGTGTGCGTTACTTAGCATTTATCAACATTGAATTTTTGTCTTCCATTTTGTTGCCCAGTCACCCCGTTTTGAAAGATCCTTTTGTAGCTCTTCACAGTCTCAAAGAATTCTAGTAGATTGGTGAGGCATGATTTCCCATTACAAAAACCACATTGGTCATTCCCCAACAAATTATGTTCATCTATGTGTCTGACAATTTTGTTCTTTACTGTAATTTCAACCAGTTTGCCCGGTACTGAAGTCAGGCTTACCAGCCTGTAACTGCTGGAGTAATCTCTGGAGCCCTTTCAAAAAATTGGCATCACATTAGCTATCCTCCTGTCATTTGGTACAGAAGCTGATTTAAATGATAGGTAACAGACGACAGTTAATAGTCCTGCAATTTCACATTTGAGTTCCTTCAGAACTCTTGGGTGAATACCATCTGGTCCTGGTGACTTGTTACTGTTTAGTTTATTAATTTGTTCCAAAACCTCCTCTAATGACACCTCAATCTGGGACAGTTCCTCAGATTTGTCACCTAAAAAGAATGGCTCAGGTTTGGGAATCTCCCTCAAACCCTCAGCTGGGAAGACAGATGCAAAGAATTAATTTAGTTTCTCTTCAATGGCCTTATCATCCTTGAGTACTCCTTTAGCATCTTGATCGTCCAGTGGCCCCACTGGTTGTTTAGTACTTAATAAAAATTTTGCTATTACTTTTTGAGTCTTTGGCTAGCTGTTCTTAAAATTCTTTTTTGGCCTTCCTAATTATATTTTTACAATTCATTTGCCAGAGTTTATGCTCCTTTCTATTTTCCTCATTAGGATTAAACTTCCACTTTTTAAAGGATGCCTATATGCCTCTCACTGCTTCTTTTACTTTGTTGTTTAGCCACAGTGGCTCTTTTTTGGTTCTCTTACTATGTTTTTTAATTTGGGGTATACATTTAAGTTGAGCCTCTATTATGGTGTCCATATAAAGTTTCCATGCAGCTTGCAGGGATTTTATTTTTGGTGCTGTACCTTTTAATTTATTTAACTAATCTCCTCATTTTTCTGTAGTTCTCCTTTCTGA
Source organism: Lepidochelys kempii (assembly GCF_965140285.1). Taxonomy (NCBI): domain Eukaryota; kingdom Metazoa; phylum Chordata; order Testudines; family Cheloniidae; genus Lepidochelys; species Lepidochelys kempii. Next base: position 98,861,005 of record NC_136387.1, on the reverse strand, counting down.
AATTAAATGCTACAGTGTTGGGCCACTGTGGTGTTTTCCCCACCATAGGGTGGTTAAATTTAATTATATTATGGTCACTATTACTAAGCGGTCCAGCTATATTCCCCTCTTGGACCTGATTCTGTGCTCCACTTAGGACTAAATCAAGATTTTGCCTCTCCTTTTGTGGATTCCAGGACTAGCTGCTCCAAGAAGCAGTCATTTAAGCTGTCAAGAAACTTTATCTCTGCATCCCTTCCTGAGGTGACATGTACCGAGTCAATATGGGGATAGTTGAAATCCCCCATTATTATTGGTTTTTTTATTTTAATAGCCTCTCTAATCTCCCTGAGCATTTCACAGTCACTATCACCATCCTGGTCAGTTGGTCTGTAATATATCCCTACTGCTATATTCTTATTATTCAAGCATTGAATTACAATCCATGGAGATTCTATCGTCCATTTAGGATTTTTACTTCATTTGAGTCTATGCTTTCTTTCACGTATAGTGCCACTACCCCACCAGCACGAGCTGTTCTGTCCTTCCAATATATTTTGTACCCTGGTATTACTGTGTCCCATTGATTATCCTCATTCCACCAAGTTTCTGTGATGCCTATTATATCAATATCCTCATTTAATACGAGACACTCCAGTTCGCCCATCTTATTATTTAGACTTCTAGCATTGGTATATAAGCACTTTAAAAACTGGTCACTTTTTAGTTGTCTGCCATTACATGATGTAATTGAATGGGACTTTTTTTCCTTTGACTGTTTCTCACCAGATCCTAACTGTATTTGATCATCTTCCATCCTCTCCTCCTTATTAGGACATAGGGAATCTCCATGTATAGATCCTCCCGTAAGGAATGTCCGAACCACGTGCTTCTCTGCACCTGTCAGATTTCCCCCAGCCCTTAATTTAAAAACTGCTCTGCGACCTTTTTAATTTTAAACACCAGGAATCTGGTTCCATTTTGGTTTAGGAGGAGCCCATCCTTCCTGTATAGGCTCCCCCTTTCCCAAAAGTTTCCTCAGTTCCTAATAAATCTAAACCCCTCCTCCCTACACCATCATCTCATCTACGCATTGAGACCCTGCATTCTGCCTGCATTCTGCCTGATTGGCCCTGTGTGTGTAATACTGTATTTCAGAGAATGCTACCGTGGAATCACAGAATATCGGGGTTGGAAGAGACTTCAGGAGGTCATCTAGTCTGACCCCTGCTCAAAGCAGGACCAACCCCAACTAAATCATGGAGGTTCTGGACTTCAATCTCTTACCTAGCAGCATAAATTTGGCCTCCAGCACCTCTCTCCTATCCCTCCCTATGTCATTGATACCTATATGTACCATGACCACTGGCTCCTCCCAGAAATGCACAGAAGCCTGTCTAGATGTCTCGAGAGATCCGCAACCTTTGCACTTTTTGATAGATCCCTCTGCTTGGGATCCTTGGCCATGAAAGCTGCCCTGGAGTTAAGCAGCTGATCTGTCTGAGGTGCCCAGGTAGCATGTCCCACAGCAACTGAGACCATCTCCCTCTCCCCGTATTGAGCAGGAGCCAGACCTCTCTCATGCTTGCCCTGCCTTTCCATGTCCCAGGCTGTCTTTTGTGCAGTTGCTCTGCTGCCCCCTACCTATTGGTGGGCTGCATCTGGCCCTCCGACTGCAGAGTCTGACAGGTAGCATGGCTTAGGCATGTTCAGCGCACACCGATAGGACTGGGCCCTGCTGGCATTCCCCTCCCTACTCTGAAAATCCTGCTTCAGAGCCTCCAGGACTTTGGCTTGAGCCATGGCTCCAAGCTACTCCTTAGCTGTGGGGGCAGCATCGAGGCTTAGGTGGCTTTGCAACTGATGGAAATTTCGTTACTTAGTGAACTTAGGCACCTAAATGTCAGTGGCACCTAAATGGTGGACTAAGACCAATAGGCACCTAGATACCTTGGAGGATCTGGGCCTTGGTCCCAAAACCCGTGGTCAGTTCACTAGGCTATGCTGCTTGTCGGGAATTCATTTAAGCACTTTTACCCAAACTACTCTTCTCCTTGACAATTCACATGGTAGTGTATTTTCCCTTCACACGAAGAATTAACTAACATTTAAAATTAAGATTAGAACTATTTTAAGACTAGAACACAATTATTTCCCTGCTTTGCATAATGCTTTGGTACCACTGAGAAGGCTATCACTTGTCCTAATGTCTAGAGAAGATTATTAATGTCCCGCATCTCTGGTCCCATGGTATTAATTTAAAACCAGATCACTAAATTTGCCACTCCAGGTAACAGGAATATGTTACTGAGAAAAGTGAGTTATTTTTATCCCTTTCTTTAGTAAAGAATTCTGTATGTGAAGAAATGTGGCCATGCTAACCTGAAGAATACTTTGCTTTCAGTACAAGAGGACACAAAACAATACAGCCAAATCCATTCCTCACTCTTAGTGGACTATGCGGTGGATTTTTTACCCGGATGATCACTTTGAAGCATATAACAAATTGCACAGTATGTGGTAAGATATATGATATGTTTAGATTATGTAACTTTGAGCAATAATTATTTTTATCATGGTGTTTCCTTGAGCTCTTGTCTTCTGAATCATTTGGAATATTTGCCTCTTTATTATTAATTGAATGGCAACTTTCTCTAGCAAGCAGAATTATACTGCTTAAAGTGACTGATGTTTATTTTAATAAAGGGTGGAAAGTGTTAGTTTAATACAAACGCTATTCACCCTCCACCACTGCACATCTACTCAGCATTGGGCCCAGTTACTTGGGCTAGGTGCTGGGATCTGAGTTTACCACCTATTGTGAAATCCAAATTCTCACACGCTCATGACTGTATATGTAGAGAGTGAAATTTTAAGCAGGCAGGGGGGAAAAGCACTGTGCCCTAAATAGTTAAGACACATGAAGGTACAACATTATATTAAGCTTCCATTTATAAATAATTGTTATAAATAATAGCAAATGATTAATGGATGTTTAATTAAGGGTTACTCAATTGTTACAAATTATCCTACAGTCCAACGGGTCAATAGGTTGCTTATAGCCATGGCTTATAACTACCTATAACACATACTACTCATGTCATAACATGCTTATAACAGCAATTTATCATTTATTAACATGTTAAAATGGAACCTTTATTACAAAGCGTCACCCAGATGACTGTTCCTGGCAGTGTTATATAGCACCCTAGATCTTCGTGGCAGATAGGCAATTTCCTTCAATATCTTTGAAAAGCCTTTTTTAATTTAGTTTAAGGATCTTTGAAGTCCATTGTCTTAAAAGCAAAGGTTCTGTATTATTGTGGACCTGGATGCTCAAAGGATTAAATTGCACAATGTGGCAGACAAGAATGGTCTTTTGGGACAATACATGTGAGGTGGATTTTTTGGGAAATAACTAGGAGACGTGAATGCAAATTCCTCTCTCTCCACCCCCAACCCCAGGTTCTGAAAAAAATCTCAGCCTTTTCAATCTACTTGCCTATAAACCAGGATGGGCAGGGACAGTGTCCCTAGCCTCTGTTTGCCAGAAGCTGGGAATGGGCGACAGGGGATGGATCACTTGATGGTTACCTGTTCTGTTCATTGCCTCTGGGGCACCTGGCATTGGCCACTGTCAGAAGACAGGTATTGGGCTAGATGGAACTTTGATCTGACCCAGTATGGCCATTCTTGTGTTCTTATATTAAAAGACTGAGGCAGGGATACAGGTTGAACCAGAGTGCCTAACTGATGGAAATAAGTTTTAATAGAAGTTCAGGGTAGTTACCTGTTTAAAATATTCCACTGAAATGAAGCCCTGGCCAGCTATAGGGAAATGTCAGAGTTGTTGGGCTGGCTGAATTTGCCAAATACCTGGTAACTGAAACACTTCCTTGTTCTTATGCCAAGGAAGGGACCTTTGCCTGCTGATTACTCATTCATGGACTCTGAAAATCAAAAGCCCAAGCTATATAAAGGGAAGGCTAACCTATTCATGGGGATGCTAGTTCTGAGCTAAAGCTGTTATGAACTTGAAAACACAGGAAAAAACCCTTGGTGGGGTTTAAAGGACTGACTTTTACCAGAGCCACTGTGGGATTTGTGTAGGGAGGTGCTCTCTAGTAAGTTGTTAGCATGTGTGTAGGTTCTTTATTGTTTTTAAATATGTTTTCTCTGTAACACTTTAACCTTAAGAATACATGTACTTGCTTACAGAGAGCTGTGTGGTAACTTATAGCTGTGGGCAATTGCGCTATTTATAGCCTCTGAAGAGAGAGCAAAGTGCAGACTCTGGCCTGTTTAGTCAGTCTGGCTTGCTGAGAATATCAAAGTATAAAGCATGGAACTATGCAGCCTGGAAAAGCCCCAGTCAGGAGGGGAAGAGCTCTCTGCCCAAGAAAGGTGAAGGCCGAGGAGCCAGGAGCCTAGAGGGGTGCCCTTAATTCAGTGATTCTCACATTTATTTGATCGCACACCCCCTTCTTTGTGGCTGTAGTAGTTTATGCCTCCCCTGCCACACAAGTATATATACTGATAAATCAGCATTCACCTCTCACTAAATATTAGAAACAGTAAGACATGGATTTAAACAGAGCAATTTACATATATAGTAATAAGAAAAGGAGTACTTGTGGCACCTTAGAGACTAACCAATTTATTTGAGCATAAGCTTTCGTGAGCTACAGCTCACCTCATCGGATGCATTCAGTGGAAAATACAGTGAGGAGATTTAATAGATTAATAGATTTAATCTCCTCACTGTATTTTCCACTGAATGCATCCGATGAAGTGAGCTGTAGCTCACGAAAGCTTATGCTCAAATAAATTGGTTAATATATAGTAATGTAAATCTTAAGTGAGTACAGAGCAGTATTTCTCAAACTGGGGGTTCTGACCCAAAAGGAGGTCACAAGCCTATTTTAGGGCAGTCACCGTATTGCCACCCTTACTTTTGCACTTCCTTCAGAGCTGGGTGGCTGGAGAGTGGTGGCTGCTGGCCAGGTGCCCGGCTCTGAAGGCAGTGCCAATGTCAGCAGCAACGCCGAATTAAGGGTGGCATGGACTATTCATTGCTGTGAATAAAATGTGTGCAATAAGTTTGGTTTTTTCCTGAAACTTCTCACGTTCCCCTCCCCCCCGCCCCAAAATATATTCCATGTCCCACGGGGGTGTGTGTGTGTGTGTGTGTGTGTGGGTATGTGCCCCCAGTTTGAGAACTTGTGCCTTAGTGGACCACGAGGCAGAAATACAGGTGCAGTTGCCCTGAACCGTGACAATGCTCACAACAGCCCTGTGATAGACATGAATAAAGCACTGGGCCTGTTCCGCACGTGGCCAGACCGAGGCAGAAGGATTGTGACGTGCCCAAGGCCACAAAGGCCTGATTTTCATTTCTGCCATTGCTGGAGCTGCCCTAATGTAAACCCGTTCTCCAGTTCGAACTTAAAGCAGCCAGAGAAATCCTCCTATGCCGAGGATATACCCAGGTATAAAAAGCTGCTGAAGGTGGCTCCAAGACCAGCTCTGCTGTCTCCTGCACCAGAATACCCCCTTCTTAAGGTGAAGCCAAGTATGTGTCTGAGGAGGAGGTTTCCCTGTGCCCAATTCTCCGCTTTGGACGGGCCGCTGCTGTGCCAGGGCAGTGGAGAATCAACCCTCTAGAGTAGGCAAGGACCTCTGCTTGAAACCAGGGTAAACTCCGCCTGTGTAAATCACAGCTTTCCTGGCCTACAGAGGGTTTTATACTGGTGCAGCTACACTGGTGTAATTACACAAACGGGTGTAACTGGTACTAATTCCCAGTGTAGATAAGGCCTTAGGTTATCTGTCAGTAAGGCCTTAAGTGGGCTAAAATTCAGGAGTTCCTGGCTCCCTCTGTCTTGTGTTCAAACTTCTTCACCACCTGGGTAACAGCTAGAGAAGTCCTGCAGCTTTTTCAGGCCCTACACAGTACTCTCAAGTGCTTGTGGCTTTTTGCTTTTCCTGCCAAATGATCACTGTTCTCAGCTACTGTACATGGAAACTGGCTTGTCTTGGAGTAGGTCATTTTTGCAGACATCACGGAGCAGGAGATGAAAGCTTCCTTTCATAGCAGCGTGTCATATGGTCCACCACAGCACTCAACAGTTACAGGCAGAGCAATTTTCTAGAATCCGCCAAATCCCTGCATAATTGTCAGCAATCAACATTGAAATTAATAGATTATTTTGAGTAAAACCATTGCAACAAAAATTATTTCCCTAGACCAAAAATTATATTTTCTTGGCAGTCATGGCTTTTGTAACTAAAGGTAACAATTCTTACACTCCTCAACAATCATACACAAATGCATCCACTATTAAATAATATGTTTATCTGTGTTTGATTATACAGCAATTTCAGCTGGCTCCTTCCTTGTTTTCCACATTACAACCAGTCACTGACACATTTTTTTAAACCCATAATGAAGGGTAAAATGTTTACATTAGGTCATGTCACTATGATGTGCCATTGACCAGAAATGCACCTTAAGGGAACTTACCATATATTTAATTTTGACAATATTTTCATGCTCTTCCACTCAAATGATCATTTATGTACAATATCTATTTTTAATTTAAAAGTACAACCCTGAATAATTAAGTACCGTAGAGAATACTAATGCGTGGAGTAAAGTGGGACAAATAGACTTTGTCTATAAGATTTCTATGATCCTCTCTGTGTTAATATAAGCGTGAGTTCGTCTGGGTATTTACATATTAGATGTGGTGAGCAATAATACAATGAGAAGTAATTTTTGCATTAATGTTTTCTCTTTCAAATAAGACCAGCTCCTGAACTTGTCAAACATAAATGCAAAATTATGAAAAACAATCCTAAACTAAAACTCTGGTTATTAAAATGTATGGCAACTAATTATTGATCTGATGCTATTCTGCATAAAGAAGACATGCTTGACTGAACAGAAATATTTTTAAATCATTAATATACATGTGTTTATTTTACTGAGTCTAAATTGGAAGTGGTAGATTATTCTTATTGTCTAACAAATTAGGCTGTGTGACAGGACTGCTGTACAGTCCTGATGTATGATTTCTTTCTCCTTCTCTTATTAATTTCTGTCAAATTAAAACTAAAACACCACTGCAAACCTTGAACAGCCATAATATGAAAATCAAATGTGAATAACTATTAGAAAAACCTAGCACCTCAGATTGCTCCAGGCAAACACAGAGATACAATACTAAACACTATCTTTGTATAAAAAAGGAGGAAAAAACTCTTATGGGACATGCTGCCAGCTGAAGCTAAAGCTCTGTCAAAACAGCAGTTCTTCTGTGGGAACATTCTAAAATCTTTGTGCAGCTGGGCGGGTTTTTTTTTTCCCCTCTTCAGTTTTCCCTTAAAACGAAAACCTAAGTGAAATTCAGTTCACTGCAGATTTGCCAATGCATCATATCACTCTAAGGACAGATTAATAATTCCTGAACTTATTTCAACTGAATTTCATGGCCAAGATATCTTGTAACTTTACACCTCCTCACAATGACCTTTATACTGCACTTATTTTACCAAATATCACTGGTAACATTTTTTCCATTCCAACAAGCTTCAGGGCATATATATCGTGCTATTACTTTGGAATTACGATGGTGTAGAGCTCTCTGTAAATAATCAATGACGTGTAGCTCATTCGTTGTAAAATTCTGAAGAGTATTAATACTGAATACTGTTCATCTTTCATGCATTTTGTGTAACTCCAAGTTAACCTTTATGGAGGTACATGCTCATTTCGAGGAATCTCTAAAGCAGCTTTACTCATCTAACCCTGGATAATCACAGATATATATTGTAACAACGGCTGTGTTCAGGCTGAGGGTTTTGACTTCCAAATGGAAAGTGCTGTAACAGAATGCATTGCCGCTGGAGGTTGAACAGGACTAGCTGTCAGTTTCAAAAGTTTTCTTAACTCCTTTAGAGTTGGAGTCTGTTGCTCAGACTCTGTGAGTAACCCCCACCGTGGCTCATGAGGGTGGCACAGGCTGATCCCAGAGTTTGTAAGCTTTCATTGGCAGGATACCTCCTATTGTCAGTCAATGAGATATGACACAGCCATAGGTGTCCTGCGGATCAACAAATTCCTAAACTTGTCCTCCAGAAGTGTGCTGAATATTTGAACTATTGATGGCTGAAGGTGGATTTTTCTAGCATAATGACTGTTGTTGTCAGTGGTTACGCCATTGTGGAAGATCTAAAAAATTTAAGCTTTCTGGAGCCAGCCTGCTGCCATCTAAGATCAGGTACAGCCTAAGGGCTTCTGTTCTCCGGCAGTGTCCTTGAGATGGTGGTTCCATTTTTGGGGAGGGAAGGATATAAACCCAGTTACACTAGTGCTAGTCTGATGAAGTATATACTATCTCCACTGGTGCCTGTCCTCCTGGCCTCACATTTGGCACTGCATACAAAGCTGCTCAGGGAATAGAGCTAGGATTACCAGAAGGAAACCACACAATTCAGATTTCTCATTAGCTACGTCTGTTTTAGACAAGCCTAGTTTTTACAGCGATGATGCTTCTGTGCCTGACTCTGATTTGCACACCAGACCCTTTGAGCTAATCTCTGTCTACGCTGTGGAGTTTGGTGTGTCCATGACGTTGTGTCAGTGTCACTCATTGCTGTTCCCTTAGATTAATGCTGCTGTGGCTCTTCTGTCCTGGACCATCCTGTCCTGCAGAGGGTATCCTGTTCTTCTGCCGTTGTGTCCATTGGCTTTGCAGATACTGACCTGTCTTTGAGTCCTTGAACCCAGAAGTCTCGTCCCATGGACATGAGAGGACTTTATGTGGGGAAGAAAATTTAATTTTCCCTCACATCATTTTCCCCAAGTCATTCCTTTAAGTGGCAAAGATTGTTCCCCCTCTCTCTGCCTTCCCCATAGCCCCATGGAACAAGCAGTAGTTTTGCCCCACAGAACCCTATGATCTAGACCAGCGTTTCTCAACCTTTTTGATACCAGGGACCTACTTGCTGCCTTCCTAGACTGTGTCAGGGAGATGTCAGGGACCAGAGCCAGACAACGGACTGGTCATTGAGGAACAATGATCTAGACTTTCTGCCTATCCTCTTCCAATCTCTCCAAATCCCTGAGCCTCCATGACACGTCTGAGACCCTCTGTCTCCCTCACCCCACTTTCTGACAGCAACTCTCTACTGAAGTGAAGACACTGGAGTCACTATGTAACCTTGGGAAAATCACTATTATATCTTTCTGTGTGAGGTGTAAAATCATTCCAGACTTCTCTGAAAGCTGGTCATTGTTTTCTAGGGGTAGTAAAAATAAATGAAAGGCTTTTCATACTACTAAGTAGCAGCCATAACCCTGAGAATACTTGCATCATTTCACACAACCTACAAGATTGTATTTAGATTTCCCGTGTTCCCCTAGGTTTACAGTAGAATACACTTGGTAAAATAGAAGTGTGTGTCCTACAAACCATATTCAAAAGTACCTTAGAGAGCAGAATAAAACAAGACAGAATATAAGTTAAAGGAAGCACTGAGGTAAACATGGTGCCCAGACATACAGGACTTGGCTGAAAAATTGTCTAAACTCGTCCCATTCCCTCTCATTCCCAGCAATTACACATTAACCATTTTTAATTCCTAGCAATAAATTCCAGCAGGTCACAGCCATACTAGACTGGGAAAATGAAGATCATTCTTACAATTTATTTGTACTGCAGTAGCATCTAGGAGCCCTTGTCATGAACTGGGACCCCATTATGCAGGTGTCTGTACAAACTGTGAGGGAACTGTGTGTTACCCCTATTAATGACAATGTGTGCACCTTTAGGAATGTTTAAAAACTTTAATACCTGGTATTACAATGGTTAGCAGTTTCTTTCCCCTCATCTCTACCCTTTCCCAGCACTGACAGTTGACTCTGATGTAGTTAAACATGAAGAAGAAGGAATAAATACTTTTTTAAAGGATCACGTTCTCAGCTAGTGTAAATCAGTTGAGGTCAATGGAGCTACACTGATTCACATCAGCTGAGGATTTGGTCCCTATATTGTAATAGGCCCATATTTAACCTAATAGAAGAAAAAACTACAAAATGTGCCTCTAATAACCCTTGTTAAAAATTTTACATTAATCTCCAAATCCAGTTTCACAAATATTTTGAACCTCCACCCTAAAGAGCTTATTGAATTGTGTAAATTGTGCTGTTCTTTTGGTGTAATAACTTGAGAGCTCTTACTGAGTCAACTTTATAATGAATCCTTTCAAATCCTGATGAAAATGGTGCACTTACTAAGGAACTTCACTTGATTTTGAAATTAATGCGGTAATTTAAAACTACTTTGGTAAAAAAGGTTTAATGACAGCTGAATCCTCAGAGAGGACAAAATATGGAGGCTCTCTGAATAAAGAATTTGCTGCTTCTGCTCTTCAGGCTGAGCTGATGGGTAGCAGCTTCCAGGACTGCTATTTGCTGTCATGTAACAAGTGTTCCCGTGGAGCTCTTCATATGGTGACAAGATACTATACCAAACCTACTGACCAAGTGGTCAATGGCAAATCTCCCTTTGACTTCAATTGCACCAGAGTTTCATCCATTGTTGTCTGCTGTGGCCTTGGCTTACTTATAGCCTTCATTAACTTATTCATATTTTACTGACCGAGACTTAGTAACAGAAGTTAGGAACGACCAAGGCCCATAAATTCCTTTGCCCCCTACAATCACAGGAAATTGATCATCTGAGATATGTTTACCTACCCCCAAATGATGATCCTCCAGTGACAACAATTTCTTCTCAAGGTTCTTGACAATATGCTGGGGGTGAGGAATTCTTTCCAGAAACACTAATTTGGTGCTCAGCAAGAATGATCAAAATCCTATTTGCTAAAATCATTAGCACATGGTTCATTATCTAATCTTATTTAAACCATGGGCATCCAAGTAATTCTCTTACTGTTTTTAATCCTTAAATCCCAGTAAAGTGGATTAGGCCAGTATAATTTGGGTATGAACTTCCTACACCTCAGTTACCCTTTGGATACAAGCTAAAAACCACAACACATAGTTAATCTAAACTTCGGGACAAATTATCCTCTGGTGTAAAGCTGCACTCAGTCTCATTGAGCTATGCTGATTTTCTGATTTATGGCAGATGAGATACTGATCTTTTGTTTTTATAATTTTATAATTTTCAGGTGCCTGCAGTTTCTAAACTCTGGGGAAGGCTGACCAGTGCCTCTCATGAACTGCTACCATAACCGCTCCACCTAGGGCATTATATTCAGCTCTCATTAACACCCTTGTAATATTACGGGTTGCAGGGCTGTGACTGGGAGCAGACTGTGGACTATAGTTGTTTCTTGAATGGCATAAGGAAACAGAAGAGGGCCTTAGATGGTGCCAAACTTGACGTGTACTAGGACCTTTTCTCACACAGTTTCCCATCTCTCTCTAGAAATGGGACTTTTTGTATTTGTCCTTGCAGACTGGAAAATGTCCAAGGTGGAAGACTTATGTTCTGTGTCAATGTCCTATTTAGCAATCGTGCTGTCAAAGGGACTACTTGTTAAGGTCCTGGTTTAATCTGCTGCAATATGGCCCCTGTCTGAGAAGGTTAGGAATACTGGAGCAGATCTTTGGCCCTTCTCCAGCACCTTTGTAGCACTGTGGTGATGCTAAGGGTAGTAATTCTGATTTAATAGCCAGCTGAGGATGTACTGGTTTGGGGAATCCCTGTGTGGCATGTAGATGTGGCTGCCATCCTCCTTCACAACCGGCAGTGCTGGCTGTATGGCAAGGTTGCATGGCCTCGGCACCGCTTTGCTCTAATGACCCCGGGCTGCTCCAACAGTCACTTTTGTCCTCTCCAAAACATGGGAGCCAAGCACAACTCGGTTAGGCATAGTGACTGAATCTACAGACTCTTTATGGCTAGTTGCTTTGTAAAGACAAGCCATTGTCTTCACTTCCAATGGGGTGAGATTTTGATTGGCATCTACTTTGGGAAATTGGTCTATTTTGAGCATTTATACGGCCACCATGACCAGAGAAGCTGAGTACCTCGCAATATTTAATACCATCCCACCACCCACCGTGCACAGGATAGTGAAGCATGGAGGCACAGATCCTCAGGGATTTTGGCACTTAAGCTTAAGTGCCTAAATACTTTTGAGGATCTGGGCCAGAGAGACCTAGGGCAAGCCCACACAGGACGTCTGTAGCACAGCAGGGAATTGAACCAAGTCTCTTACACCCCAGGGTGGTTCCCTAACTGGGTCATCCTTTCCAGGATGATAATGAAATCAGAAGAAAATCATCTGCAGTATCCATACCTCTGGACACAGCATTTGATTTTATAGTTTTGCAACTGTCCTCATTGTTGAAAGTGCACCAGTTTCTTTTCCAAGAGAGGATTGCTACTTATTTAGGTAAGTCTCATACTCTAAGACTTGTCTAAGTATTAGATTCCATGAATTCCTATGGAAGCTTAAATGACCAAATATTTGATTTTTAAAAAAGGATTTGCTTTCAGGTTAATCATAGATTGGTTTGTTAGGAATGGTGGAGATCATGTTTCTGAAAAAGTTTATGCAGCCAGTTGGTCTGAAATTTTAGCATCAGCTTTATTCTCAGACCATCCCTGTTTGGCCATATCTATGTGATTATTAAATAATGCAGATGATGCTAAAATAGTGGCGGTGGTTAAAACTCTGAAGGATGTTACTGTTTATAGAATTATATTGTTAGCTTAATTGGACAGGTTCAGAGGTGGAGCAGGAGGAAATTTAACATGTCTATATGCAATGAAAGATGAAAAAAAAAATCCCAACCAAAATTCTTGAATTTACAAGAGCAATTTTACTGGTTGGTGTCTGAACTGCAAATTCATCAGGACAGTGACCTTATCTTTATTCCAATCTGCAAAATATCTAGTACATTGCCACTATACCAATAATAAATAATGATGGTCATAATGAGGTGATGCACTGAGACAGAAATAATGCCAAAGCTAAATATAGATGAAATTGTGATGGATTTAGTTAATACGGGGAGGTAAAAAAACCCCTGATGTAGGAACTGATCCAACACTTAAATTCTTAGTTCAGCATACAGCAACACTGAAGAAAATTAATAGGATGCTGGCATGCATTAAAAAGGAGGTATATATGTAACAAATCCAATACATTTCTGTTTTCACTTCAGAAGGCCCTGTGGTGGTTAGACCATACTTGAAGTATAGTGTCCAGTTTTGGTCACGAGAGTAGAAAACAGATAGAGTTAAACTAGATAGAGTATGGCAGAGGACAACCCAAACAGTTCATGGATTGGCGGGGGCTCATCAGTAGTTGAGACAATGATGAAACGGGGATTATTTAGCTCCAAGGAAAAGTGATTAAGAGGTGAATGACTCAAACATTTTAAACCAGATAAGGGTTATTATATAATTAAACTTGGCGAGACTAGAACTAAGGGACACAGGATTAAATAGGCCATCCTCACAGAGTTTACAGTACACAGGTGGAAGTGGATGTGGTTGGAGTGCTGGCTGGAGTCATTGCACTCCACATATGGGATACATAGTTTTTGAAGGTCTTTTCCCTGGCAGGTGGTAGAAGCTAAATAAAGTGTTCTCCTCCTCTGCCACATCATCAACAAACCCCAGGTAGCAAAATTGTTCCAGGTAGGTAGACAGACTGGTGGATCCAGGCTGCCTCCATTTTGAAACAGAATTGACTATCTCTTGCTATGAGTAACTTAGTGTCTATATCATGGATAAAACTGATTGGATCCTATGTGGATCAACCAGCTTCATGATAGCAGAATTAGGTCATGACGAAAGAAATTCAGTGTCATCTATGGATGTCTAACTCACTATTTATCACCTTGGGTACTCCTGTGGCCCCCAAAACCATAGTCTCAGAACACCCCATAATGTTTAACATATTTGTTGTTGAGGTTCTAGAGACAGTGAGGGTAGGAATCAAACACTGACTACAGCAAAGAGGGGGCTGGTTTTCATCCTCCATGTGGGTAGGATGAATAATTAAATAAAAAAAATCAGGAGGTTCTGAAAGTTTAGGCATGCTGGGTAGAATTTTTTGATGAACAAACGACTCGATTTGCTACTGATGGATGGAAGATGTGGGATCTGCACTGAGATAGTGCCGATGTGGGAATTAAATAGCGCAGGGAGGAGAAATGAGCTATGCCTGACCAGAGAAGAAAAGAGGACACAGTGGCTATTAACAGTGAAATATTATGTTGGTTTTTCTAATTAGCAAATGCTAATTGTAGGAATGACTATACAGTACAACAGAAGAACCAAATCTCAAGTGGAAGTAGGTGATAGCAAAATATTATTAAGCCAAAAAGTATAATGAGGAAGATATAAAATGGAAAAGGTGATTGTTCCTTCAAGCAAGAAAATGTTATTACCAACAAACAAACAAATTTTCACTGTACTTATACAACACAAAATTGCTTGAACTATCTTTTGCATAAAAAGTCTAGAAAGGTGTATTACAATTTGGAAAAATCAGATTGGAGTAAATTGGGGAAACTCAGTGAAGTACAGAAATATCTAGAGAGAAAGGATACTCTAGAGCAAGAAAATAAGCAGTGTGTTATAACTATGTAAGATAAGGAAAAGAAGGAAAAAAGAAAGATGCATAGGATTAAATTTCCAGAATGGTTTAAGAAAATAGATTAGTAAATTCATATGCAGATAAAAGAGAATGTATCAGACAGAACAACCTTATACATTCTTTAAAGTAGGGATCACAATTACTTCAGCATTTGGTGGGTGGGGAGAAACGAATAGTGAAACGAAAAGGAGTACTTGTGGCACCTTAGAGACTAACAAATTTATTTGAGCATGAGCTTTCGTGAGCTACAGCAAACTGACACTTGCTCATGAAGCTACTCTCTTTCAGATGTTAGTGTCCTGATAGATTGTCTTTGTGATGGAACCCACAAGATCAGAATCTGCTCTGGCCTGTGTTTTAGAAAACACACCATGTCTGATTAATAAAACACAAGTTGCTGCACAAATAGGATTCAGTGATCATATCATTAGAGCTGAAATAGTTGTAAGAAAAACATAGTAGCACCAAGTATTGTTCTCTTTACAGTCAGACTTTTAGAGAATTCAGAATGAAGGAAACAAATGTGTCTAGAATACACTAGTTGACAGGAAAGATATTCTGGTGCATTGGAAAATATTTTTAAAACAGATAAGGAGGATATAATCCAAATTAATTTCCACCAAAACCCACAGGATATCAATTAAAGACTTCCTAAAGTTAAACACAGTTTTTCCAGGATGTATAACCACAGACATTCTGATAAAATTGGCACAGCCAAAAAAACCAACCTACCTTCACTGGAAAAATATTAATATTTAATAATTAATATTGGGGGAAAACATACGTTAAATGTTATGAGAAGAGAAACTGAACAGATTGGGACTACTTACCTTAGAAAGGAGATGAATAAAAGAGGATATGATAAACTTATACAAAATAATAAATGGAACAGAGATGATCATCTTCTGTTCATCCATTCTCATAATACAAGTACAAGGGGATATTTAATAAAACTGAAAGGGGGCAAATTAAAAAGTGAGAAGGAAATGTATTATCTCACACACTTCACCTGCGGAACTCCTTATCACTGGATATCATCAAGGTCAAGAGTTTACCAGGATTTCAAAAAGGATTAGTCATTCTTAAGGATAACAAGATCATCCAGAGTTATAACACATATTAAAAAATAAACAACATTTTGAAAGGGCTATAAACCTTCATGCTGTATGAGCCAGCCTATAAATATTGGGGGTTAGGAGGAAACTTTCCCTGGGAGCAGGTTATCCCATAACTGAAGCATTGCTGTCACCTGTCTCTGGTGCTGGCGGATCTCAGAGACAGGATACCAAACAAAGTGGACCTCTGTTCTTACCCAGTCTGGCAATTCCTATTTTCCGGGTGGGGATGCAGTGCCTAGATACCACAGTAATGGAAACCAAATAAATGATTGCAATAATCATAAATAGAGTATTCAGAATATTTTCTGCAGCTTTCTAGTATATGGAACATCAGAGCATGGTTTCATGATCACTATTCCAAATACTGTTGGAATAGATGCAGCCTCTCTTCTTTTCCTATTCATATTCACATCAGTGTCACATTATACACTTTCTTGTACGTAGGCAGGATTGGGCATGTGCAGGAACCTCACTCTTCTTATAACATTGCATATCTTGGCCCTCATCCTGCAATCAGACCTTTAGGACCACAGGGAGCCCTTTTGACTCTAATGGGAATCTCCTCCGATGGCTCTGATTATGGGATTACGGCTATACCTTGTTCACAAGAAAGGATTAGGGAGCAAGGGAAGGCAAGATGGACATAAATGCACAAACCTGCAAACATGAGCCAATGCAGCATCCTGGATGTGTTGGTGGTGGGTCACTCTACTGAGGTGGTGGGATTTGAACAACTTTGTACTTCTTGTTTGAAGAATAGATAGGGTTTTGTAAAATTTCAGCATAGGCAGGCATTTTTCAAAGTTACTACTAGTGCAATTTTAATGAAGTTGGGGTGTGTATTGCTTTTTGTTATCTGTTGGAGATGGAAGTAAAGCTTTATGATGTGTTGGGATGCATTTTCCATGGTGGGGTAAGGAATATCAAAGTGGCAAGGAACGAAGGAGACTTTTCCCTTACCTTCTGCTGTCTATGCTTCTCAGTTATGGGATGTGCCTTGGTACAACCTTAACTATCCCTAAACAAAGTCTTTGTTTGAGTTAATCATTTTAAGGTTGAAAGTCATCCACAAGAACCTCTGGGTTACCTGAAGGAGGGAAAGTGGATTTATTTTACTTTGCAGATCCAGGAAAATGGAAGTACCTTGTTGCTTAGCAATGAGTCCTTCAGGGCCCCGATCCTGCACTGAGAACTGTGTGCACACCGATGTACAGCCCCACTGAAGGTGATGGGAGTCTAAAAGTATAGCTGCCAGCACAGGGGCACAGCTCAGATGAGCAAGGAACAGCGTTGATAGGACTTACAAGGAATCCCACCTATTCCTCGTCAGTGGAAAGGATGCTGGTTACAACAAATGCATTGAGAACAGTGGTGATTTAATAATACTTTTCTATTTCCCATCTTAATGTCACTCTCTCCGTTTTGCAGGGCAGAGGGATGAGGCTTGGGCCAAGATCTGATTTCACCATTGTGAAATGCTCCTATCCCCAAGAAGGTTCTATGAACTCATGCACAGAAAGCTGCATCCATTCCAATCTGAAGTCTGGCTAAATAAACTTTGTTGCCTGTGTGTGAGCTCCAAACCACAAGAAAGCTTAACAGCCATACAGCTCCTAAGTGCATGAGTAAGTTATCACATCTGGGAGATTTCAGAGTAACAGCCATGTTAGTCTGTATTTGCAAAAAGAAAAGGAGTACTTGTGGCACCTTAGAGACTAACCAATTTATTTGAGCATAAGCTTTCATGAGCTACAGCTCACTTCATCAGATGCATACTGTGGAAAGTACAGAAGATGTTTTTATACACACAAACCATGAAAAAATGGGTGATTATCACTACAAAAGGTTTTCTCTCCCCCCACCCCACTCTCCTGCTGGTAATAGCTTATGTAAAGTGATCACTCTCCTTACATCTGGGAGAGTAGAGTTTTTATTCAAGTGGCATATACAGGGCCATTTGGTATAGGAGCTAAGATTCCTATAGGGACCCCCTTACGGGCATAATACACCACTTTTGCCCAAACCTCACCCCCTATTAAAGGAGTTTTCCCTGTGTTAGAAAATGAATTTAATTTAAACCTCATGTTTAACAAATTCATCCTGGCTCTTCTCTCATGATCCAGGGGAACATGGTGTGGTGTGGTTACAGCACAGCCTGGGAGTTGGGAAATTGGGGTTCCATTCCCACCTGTGCCACTAACTTGCTGTGTGACTTGGACCACACCCCCTAAACGCTCTGTGCCTCAGTTTCCCCATTGGGGAAATGGAACTAACACTTTCTACCTTTATGGAGGAGGAGGAGGATGGCATTCATTATTAGAATTGTAATCTGCTTTGAGATCTGCAGATGAAAAGCCCAGTTGAAGTGCAAGGCGTTATCCTCTCTCATGGCAGGGGAGAATTTTTGTTTTTGCAACATCTGTGATTACCCCCTGAAAAATTATTCCCTTGCCCCCCTCCACAACAATATACGCCAAACAACCCCAGAGGAAGTAACATTGTGACTGGCTGGAGGAGCGTCAATGGACATCGAAGTGTGGCTTTATCACTTTAATAAACTGCTCCTCTAACAGAAATGGCTCCAGTCTTCAAATTTAACCCCTGAGAACTACAATTATTTTATCTACCAATCTTTAGGATTACTGACACCCTCAAAGGGAAAAGCTGTTGCCTTAGATTAGCCAGAGCAACTACCGTTCTGTCCTCCTTAGAGACAGAGGATAGCTGTTTTATCCCTGGGAAATCTATATAATCCAAAAATTAATCTGGAAGACCTGAGCTCTTTGCCGCAAAAGGCCATTCCTAACAAACTGCTTTCTCCACAGTAGAGCCACATTTTCACGTTCTCTCTCTGTCACACACACATGAGTAAAAAGAGTCATAATTGTCCTAATAAAAGTGCTTTAGCATCAAAGACAGCAACAATCACAATATAATTTCTTACCCAGAAACAGTTTATCCAGGGACAGAAATGGTTCCTAGATTCCTAACTCTGAGAAGGGAGTTAATTATCGCTAGTTAAATGAAAGCACTGAGGAGACTGGATGAACAGCTTTTTCTTAGATTTCCTGCAAATATCTCTTAGCCTTCAAAATAGTTGGTACCATCTGTGACTTGGCTTTAAAATCATTGTGGGATGGAAGTAACTCAAGATGCAACACCTGAGCTGCTTCATTAGCCTGATTTACCACCCTGGTTCTCATTTTCAGCAATCTGCTAGTTTTGCATGCAGGAGGAACAGCCACCACTCCTTGCTGCATTATCTGAGTCTTTTGTCCTCCCAATCAGAGTGAAAGGCATGCTTTTTGCAAGAACACAAAAGCATTTTTTAAGAATTCCCGTAAAAATCGCACTGCAATTTAGAAACAGGGAAAAAAAGAAATCCCTTTTGGGAACAAAAGCCATTCCCTGATTTTTTTTTTTTTTTCACTGAAGGACTGGACTAGGACTCAGGAGACCTGGGTTGTATTCGCAGCTTGGTCAGTAGTCTGCTAGCTGACCTTGGACAAGACATGTCACTTCCCCATGCCTCAGTTTCCCCATCTATAGAATAGAGTTATGATGCCTACCTCCTTTGTAAAGCACTTTGAGATCTTCTGATGTACAGTGCTATATAAGTGTTAGATATTATATATATTATTTAAATAGCATATCTATCTATCTGTCCTTTAAGATTGTATGTAGTTTGGAAATTACTTTCCGAGAAACCCTGATTGTGGGACAAGACTGATCTGAGATCTATAGCAAACACTACAAGCTGGTAATGTCACCGCTTCTCTGAGCAAGGTGGTAAGGGGAGAGGGAGTTTACAGTAAAAGCAGAGATTGTGGTGTGTGTAAACTTTCTAACTTCTTTTATAACTGATGTCGTCTGAGTTATCCCACCCACTCTTGCTAGTGATGGAAAATTTTTGAGTGCAACCTATTGAAAATGAGCATAAAATACTGTAGATTCTCTCTTCTCCTAAGGACGTTTATAGCATGTGGCAAGTAAAGAAGGCCTTGCAGTCAGCAGGAAACCTGTGGGGCTTTTTGTTTACCTTTATTTCTGTTTATTTATTTATTGCTGAGGATTTTTTCCTCAAAATTAGTGCTCTCTAAATTCTCTGAGCACGGGAGTTAAACTACTTTTTCTGATAAACCTGGAAACTTGATGACTTGAAAAAATCCTTCCATGTCAATTCTGCAGTTCATATTCCTGCTGAGATTGTATCTAATTTTGAAAATCTTCACACTTGTGCCCTGCCATCATGTGTAATCTTTTATGCATGGCTACCTCCACTGCTGCTGAAGCAGTTGCTATGCGACAGATGAACCTGCTCCGTGGGGCCCTGACATTAGTAAAAGCAAATTGACCACAGGAGCACTAATCTAGCATGAAAAGCAGTTGGTGCCATGCATTTCCCTGAGAAGGATTACCTAATCAACAAGCAAAATCTCCTTTCAAACGTGAGCTGAATTACCTGGGCCTGGATTTCCCCTGTTTCACACCTTTTGGCTATATTGAATCATCCTACAGGGTAAAGTCTACAAAGGTGCAATTCTCAAGAGGAGCAGAGACTTGCCCCATTTTGGATTCTGCCGCCCTCGCTGTAGCATGTTTGCAAATTTGTCATCTGGGCCGATACTCACGTAATTTGTTTTGTGGTGGGTTTTTTTCCCAAGGTTACTAAAACTGGGAATGAAGACGAAAGCTAGCCAGACAAAAGGGGCCTGTCGCTTTCTTATCACACCTCTGATAGCACCTATGAATGTTTAGTGTGAATAAAGAGTTGGTTACAACAAAGATGGCCCAGCACCTGTCGTTGGAAACCAAGGTCCAGTTCATAACGGAAAGTATCGTAGCTCGCTGTTGCTTTCATGCTAAAAGTCATCTAAGGGGAACTGTACTTTACCAGATGGAGCTGTGCTAATACTATTCATGATTTAACTCTTCAAGTGCTAGGTAATTTTCTTTGGATCAATTGCCAACCCTAAGATTACAGCCATTGGAAAAAATGTGCCATAGCGGCCTTGAAGTCTTGACCCACAGTTTGGATGCTCTGGCTGATAATTTACTGTACTTCTTTGGGGGCAGAAAGGATTTTTAACCCTTATCTTTTGTTACAGGTGGACGGACGTGCTGGAGAAAGAGAGGGCAGCACTTTGAAAGTGTGACAAGGTAGAGAAGTTTGGCTTTTATGATGTGAAGCTAACAGCTGTATGTATTTCTTGAGTTACTTCGTTATGAACACTGGGGGCTGGCATTTTCAAGGTGTTCTGAAACCAGGGGCCCAAATTTGCTTGACTGAGGGCCTGGGAGGTGTCATTAATTTGCATAAAAAAGAAGTAGATTGCTGCCACCCTCCAGGTTCTTGTAGGGGTGCAGTGCATGGAGAAAAGAGGTTCCAGCAGGGAATTCCCCTCAGATCCAGGTGGTGTGTCGCAGGCTGGAACAGTTAGTCTCCACGAGCTGCATTTCACTGTCACAAGGGAGTATTCCAGCACTCGGTGCACAACGTCTGTGTCTGAGGCCATCCCTTTACTCAGGCCCCGCTCCTGCAACGTGCTCAGCAACACTCCCTCCCGTTGTGGTGGAATTTGCTTGGTGTCTTTCAGGAGCCGCTTGGCACTTCATAGGATCAGACCCTGAGTGACATCTTACGGCCAGTCTGCTGGTCTTCAAGGCTTATAAAGGATCTCAGCAAAATAAATAGAAGCATTTCCCTTTCTATGAAATCTTAATCTCCTCTTTCCTTAACGCTCAATATATCTAAGCTTCCAAACAAAATCGCAGTTACAATGGGACTCGCTCTCGTCCAAAATAGTCATTTCATTTAACTCATCAAATGAGTTTTTTCTCTAGTGTGGCTTCTGTTTACTGCTTAAGCTCTTGCCAAGGCAGTCAGTGCAGGGGTGACTGACTATTCAGTGTGCCACACATAGGGACTTAGCAATGTGACTCCCATTAACCTGAATGGGACTCATGCAGCTAAATCCCCACCCTGAATATTTAACCTCCCTGTCTCTGTCTATTCCAGTCTGTATAAATTGCCTTGATGAGGGAAATAAATAGAAACAAATACACTCTGACTCTAACGTAATGTTTAAACATATGCAGGTTCAATATTCGCTCAAGCTGGACGCAGAGGGATCTTACATTAGTCCACTTGTGACCCACCATTATGCACTGTACATCGCCACAACAGTGATTTGTTTTACAAACTGACAGGTTTCAGAGTAACAGCCGTGTTAGTCTGTATTCACAAAAAGAAAAGGAGGACTTGTGGCACCTTAGAGACTAACCAATTTATTAGAGCATAAGCTTTCGTGAGCTACAGCTCACTTCCTCAGATGCATATCGTGGAAACTGCAGCAGGCTTTATATATACACAGAGAATATGAAACAATACCTACTCCCACCCCACTGTCCTGCTGGTAATAGCTTATCTAAAGTGATCATCAGGTGGGCCATTTCCAGCACAAATCCAGGTTTTCTCACCCTCCACCCCCCCACACAAGTCTCTAAGGTGCCACAAGTCCTCCTTTTCTTTTTGTTTTACAAACGTTACCCTGCTTATATGGAGGCCTTGGTATCGGAAAGCTTTTGGTCGTTTAAATTTTGCATTAATGGCTTTTTGTGCAAGATTATCCACTGCCAAGTGTGAGGAGTTACAAGACTGTTTGGGCCCAGAATGCAGTATTCATACTTTGTACAGAACGTCATACGTGGCCTTCACTCACACCGTCTTGGTTGTTTATGTCATCAGCTCTCACAACCTAATCAAGGTCAGGCCTGGTCAGTACTCAGATGGGAAAATAAATGCTTCATGACCACCACTATGTTGGTACTGAACTAGCATAGCATGAGGTGGGGATGAACTGCTGGAGGGCCCCCTTTCATATGTCCGATTAAGCCAGGCACTTGTTGCTAAAGTTCCCACACTAGCATTTTTTTGCAAGAGTAGGAGTGTATCAACCCTGGTGTCTTGGCCAAATTGCCATTTGGATATCTATTTATTTATTTTGAATGATCACCACATCCTTTATCTATAGATAAAACTCATCTCAAGTCCTGGCTGGGTTTGCAAGACAAAATCATTAAAACCGAACTTACATTGAGGATCATGCAGTATTAGAATAATAACAAGGGGCCAAATGCACTTTCAACACAGCTCCTAGGGCACTGAATTAAGTGGGGCAGGATCAGGCACCTAGACTCAGATCCTCATAGGTATCTAGGTGCTTAACTCCCATTGAAATCATCCCATTGAAATTGAAACCTTTGAGGATCTGGGTCCTTGAGAAGTAGATGGGAGTTGCATGTATCTATCTGAGGGCAGATCTCTCCCCAGGACACTGTCTGAAAATAGTAACTCTCCCCTATTCTAAAGATTATCATCATTGTACGTTATTTACCCACAATCCTAATTGTTGGGTAAGTTAAATAGTTTCTGCTCTGATCCCACTGTGAAATATGAATCAAAAGCTTCAGATTCCAGCCAAAGCTGGTGCTATTTTATTTTTTTGACACAAAGGGAAGAATGACTAGAAATGCCATGTTTATTTTGACAATAATATATTTGCCTTTTCAGTACTTGTGACCTTCTTTCGTGCATTTCATTGAATCTGAAAGATAAGTCACTATCCCTTAGCCCAGGGCACGTCAGGAATCGGAGAGAAGGATGGGAGTGGAAAGGCACAAACACTTTGAAATCAGAGTAGGGGTGGGGAGGGGGCGGTAAAAAATTGAAACTGCAATCCTGTACGTTTCATGTGATGAAAACTAATTATAAAATCAGAATGTATTACCATAATTGTTTATATCTATGTTTTAAGGAATTTGCTGTCTTCTGAATCTAATAAACGAAGGAACTGGAGCTTGACTGCTACAACAGTTTTTAATCTGTTTGGAAATGACTCCAAACAATGAAGAAATGCTTTCCAATATTACATGAAAATGATACAGTAAGGAAAGAAAATGGAAGGGAAAGGGAAGCCTTTTTAAAAAACCCTTAATTTTTAATATTGAATCATTAAGAGCAAGATTGTGCCTGGTTGATTTGGGGTACATGGTGGGAGATGAGGGCATAAAAAGACATCCCCATGCTTATGTGACCTACCAAAGTACCAGGCAGAAATCCAAGTGTTGCTCTGCAAAGGCGCCGTAAATCCATTGACCCCTCTGCATCAGGTGGGTGACCACAGCAAGTTACCAACTGCTTCCCATGAAAGGGATGTGGCATCTGCGTACCTGGGAGCTCCAGGAAGTGTTCTGCCCTCCTGAGGTGGAACGATACCACTCCACCCCTTACTACTGACTGTGCCTAATGACACAGTCTGGCTCTAAATGAGCCCACTGAATATGAAATATATTGTGAACATCTCACTCTCTGTGTGTTTATGGTATGATGTGGCATCTGAGCATGTGACTGTACCGCTCAGCTGAGACAGGAGAATAGAATAGAAAGAGCAGAAATGTGTATATACGCTATAGTTTCAGAGCAGGCCAGGTGGACAGGGGCTTAGTGTAGTTGTTTAATGTCAACCTGGGTTCTTAATCCCACTTCAGGTCACAAAAGGAAAATGAATTTGTTTGTCTCTTCACTTGATCCTCACTTGTCCCCATCATGAAACTGTCCTATTGTGCAACACAGTTGTCAGAGTCTGCTCAACAGATGCCTGCGACTGAAAAAGTCGGGGTGGTCTGAGAAGTAGCTGGATTGGAGAATAAATGTACTCTGCAAGACAGTGGAGCACTCATTGCCTAGGAGGTGAATTTAGTAGCCAATCCAGTTTAAAAATAATAAAGGGAGCTGGATGATTCAGGGAGATGGCAAAGGGTTAGGGAGCCTTTGACCTCTAGGTTACTGCTTTGTATCTAGTTCAGGTCAGTAATAACTTAAAGATCTTGGATGAGATTTTTAAAAGGCACAAAGTTCAGTTAAGCCTCTTACTCCCATTTATGTCTTTGAAAATCTCCTCCACCATCCTCTGACGGTTGTCGGGTGCCCTATGTGACATGACACAGGGGTCTGCATTTGCTTCCTAATGACTAGGGCTCTGTATCATACAAACCTGAACCACAACTCTTGCTCAGCCTCAGCAAAGAGGCCAAGATCTGAATGGGCAGGAAGTGTGAATTGCCCTTGCATCCCATAGGTGCTTTTTCTGGATTGGGATATTTCGATGTGGAGGTGTGCACCAGCTTCCACAGCTGGTGCCTGTGCTATACTTGTTCTGCAGATAAAAAGAGGATGTGGGTCTCAATCCCACAAAGCACTTCAACACATAAATAGTCCCACTAACTCAAAGGGTTTACTCACATCCTTAAAGCTAAGTGTGTACTTGAGTGCATTTTGGGTTCAGGGCCTAAGGTCCCATGGCTTTCAGTCTGGCACCTTTCACCAGCACTCACATTACGCAAATCTTTTTTTACAATAGAAGAGCCAGTAATGTTTTGTTTGAATATTGTCAAGTTCCAAGGATGGTAGTCGAACAGGAGCCGTATCTCTGATTCCAACAGAAACAAAAAGCATTTCACATTTGTTCAGTTGAAGCCAGTGAAATTGTCCCTTTTCAATCAAGTTTTGGCCAATATAAATGTTCTGCAAGGCTGAAATGGTGTGTTCCCAAATCTTGCTACAGAATGAATATCCAAAACAATACAGTCATTTTGAACAGCTAAGAGAGTAGAGAGTGCTCTCTACTCTGTGTGGGCCCCTTACTAAATGAGGGAGGCAACCTAGTGACAGAGGATGTGGAAAAAGCTAATGTACTCAATGCTTTTTTTGCCTCTGTTTTCACTAACAAGGTCAGCTCCCAGACTGCTGCGCTGGGCATCACAAAATGGGGAAGAGATGGCCAGCCCTCTGTGGAGATAGAGGTGGTTAGGGACTATTTAGAAAAGCTGGACGTGCACAAGTCCATGGGGCCGGACGAGTTGCATCCGAGAGTGCTGAAGGAATTGGCGGCTGTGATTGCAGAGCCATTGGCCATTATCTTTGAAAACTCGTGGCGAACCGGGGAAGTCCCGGATGACTGGAAAAAGGCTAATGTAGTGCCAATCTTTAAAAAAGGGAAGAAGGAGGATCCTGGGAACTACAGGCCAGTCAGCCTCACCTCAGTCCCTGGAAAAATCATGGAGCAGGTCCTCAAAGAATCAATCCTGAAGCACTTGCATGAGAGGAAAGTGATCAGGAACAGCCAGCATGGATTCACCAAGGGAAGGTCATGCCTGACTAATCTAATCGCCTTTTATGATGAGATTACTGGTTCTGTGGATGAAGGGAAAGCAGTGGATGTATTGTTTCTTGACTTTAGCAAAGCTTTTGACACGGTCTCCCACAGTATTCTTGTCAGCAAGTTAAGGAAGTATGGGCTGGATGAATGCACTATAAGGTGGGTAGAAAGCTGGCTAGATTGTCGGGCTCAACGGGTAGTGATCAATGGCTCCATGTCTAGTTGGCAGCCGGTATCAAGTGGAGTACCCCAAGGGTTGGTCCTGGGGCCGGTTTTGTTCAATATCTTCATAAATGATCTGGAGGATGGTGTGGATTGCACTCTCAGCAAATTTGCGGATGATACTAAACTGGGAGGAGTGGTAGATACGCTGGAGGGGAGGGATAGGATACAGAAGGACCTAGACAAATTGGAGGATTGGGCCAAAAGAAATCTGATGAGGTTCAATAAAGATAAGTGCAGGGTCCTGCACTTAGGACGGAAGAACCCAATGCACAGCTACAGACTAGGGACCGAATGGCTAGGCAGCAGTTCTATGGAAAAGGACCTAGGGGTGACAGTGGACGAGAAGCTGGATATGAGTCAGCAGTGTGCCCTTGTTGCCAAGAAGGCCAATGGCATTTTGGGATGTATAAGTAGGGGCATAGCCAGCAGATCGAGGGACGTGATCATTCCCCTCTATTCGACATTGGTGAGGCCTCATCTGGAGTACTGTGTCCAGTTTTGGGCCCCACACTTCAAGAAGGATGTGGATAAATTGGAGAGAGTCCAGCGAAGGGCAACAAAAATGATTAGGGGACTGGAACACATGACTTATGAGGAGAGGCTGAGGGAGCTGGGACTGTTTAGCCTGCAGAAGAGAAGAATGAGGGGGCATTTGATAGCTGCTTTCAACTACCTGAAAGGGGGTTCCAAAGAGGATGGCTCTAGACTGTTCTCAATGGTAGCAGATGACAGAACGAGGAGTAATGGTCTTAAGTTGCAGTGGGGGAGGTTTAGATTGGATATTAGGAAAAACTTTTTCACTAAGAGGGTGGTGAAACACTGGAATGCGTTACCTAGGGAGGTGGTAGAATCTCCTTCCTTAGAGGTTTTTAAGGTCAGGCTTGACAAAGCCCTGGCTGGGATGATTTAACTGGGAATTGGTCCTGCTTCGAGCAGGGGGTTGGACTAGATGACCTTCTGGGGTCCCTTCCAACCCTGATATTCTATGCTGAAAGCACAGGTCAGCTATTTATCCATAAGGCAAGGTAGAGGCAAGTGAATTTCTCACACTCCTCAGGCAATGTAAAGTGTTCACTCTCTCTCTCTTTCTGAAGACGAAAGCAACATTTGTAGCTTGCTGTAAGAAATTAAGTTTGCTAGAGGACATTCTGCTTCTGGTCCAGCTTGTGTATATCTCCCATGTGCCTCTGAAATTTTCTGCTGCAATAGGTATTGTTCCGTGGGATCTCTGATGTGTTTATAACTGTGTCTCTTTTGCTGTCTTGTTAATTTTGAAAATAAAGTTGTATTAGAGCGTTTTTTGAAAAAACCTTACTCCACAACCATACACCATCAAGTGTCTATCGGGCAGATCAGACTCGAGCAGTGTGTTCAGCTGGGATGCTTTCCTTGGGAGAATTTCACAGCTGGGATATGACCAGCTTCTAGCCTCAGATTTCATTTCTGATAGCGAGAAGTCCATCTCAGATTGTGTAAGCCCCTCCAGGCAGGAATTGTGTCTCATCGCTTATGTATTGTACAGTGCCAAGCGCACTGTCAGCACTCAATAATAATAAATCTCAAAAGGATTTTATAAATGAGCATGAGAGGTGGGGAAGGAAATAGCTTGAATTCTGTTAATTCTGTTAAAGGGCTAAATTCTGTTCTCAGTCAGTATTATTCAACAAACTTACTCAGGTGTATCTGAGAGAAGACTTTGTCCTCTTGCATTGATATTCCAGTTTTTCTTCCTGCCACCCTTTCCTTTATTTTCCATACAGTTGTACAAACAAGCATTTCTACTCCAAGCCCTTTTCCTTTGGGATCATGGATCGTCCCAACCCTGAATTATGTGTTTTCAAAAACACAAACTCATCAAATGGGTTTAGAAATTTTAAAAAATGGCACAAAGCTAACAGTGTCAACTAGTTTGATTCAAAACATGAGCAAATGCAATTTAATGAAACACTCCTTGTATTTTACAAAAAAAAAAGATGATTGTGGGTGATTTATTGTATTTATTTTTTAATGCAATTATTTTTTTTTTAAAAAAGAAACATTAAGCATTTTTACTACATTCTTACTGACCATGCTCAGAACATGCTACAGAACTGAGCGTGCCCTAAGCTACAATCTATGGCAGCTTGGCACAGTGGGGCAAGTTTAGGGACATGGTATTTGCTCGCAGTCATTGGAGGTATTGGCTCCAGCTAGCTCAGATCATGACGTGGTAAACGCTTAAATCATGATGGGAAAGGTTTCACTCATCTATTTCCCAGTTTTTCTAGGCTTCACCCAGATCCTTCATGTGATTTTAACATATCTGCCTTTGTTTGCTGTATACTAACATTGTCAGTGTAACTGCAGCAAGCTCTTGTGTGCATATAGGCACATACACAAAGATATATACGTATATTTGGTGGGGGAGGGGCTCTTGACTTGTTCTTCAATCAATAATTTTCATGTATGCAGCTTCTTATCAAAGGGAATAGTATATATAAATCACCATGCCACGTGCTACAATTTTTTACATTTCAATCATATTTATATGTTGGCTTTTTTCCCCCTATTTTCTTTTATACATCTTCCTATGCCTGCAAATGCCCAGCAAAAGCTGCGGTGTATATCCTTCTGGGTCCCAATTAAGATTCTGAACTGCTGTTCTCTGTATGATAACAACCTGAAGTGCTGACAACACGCTACCTGTCAACAGGCAAATGAAGGCCAACCATCTGTTCTACTATAAATTGTCTCCATTACGCTCAACTTGAAAATCCGCTTTTAAAGACTTCCTAATTATCTAGTAACCTGAGCCAAATGATGCAATGTTATTTTAACTAGAATCGTCGTTGGGTACAGGAAAAATAAACACAAAAAGCTTTGAACAAAGAGAGGTTTTTGAAAATCTGTTTTAGATTTGATTTCTCTGTGTACGGCTCAGATGTGCATACTGAAACAGCTTAGAATCACAGGGGCAAAGAGCAGCAGATCACTGCTGGTTGAAACCCTGAAATTCAGTTGGTAGAGAGGGACAGCTAAATATTCCCACTCAGGAATCCTTTGTCTCAAACCACTGTAATTACCGAGTTCCTGGAAATAAACTACAGCAGCACAAAATTCGTGAAGCCCAATGTGCCCAAAGCACTTGAGGAGGGGCCCTAAATACATAAGTTGCCCATAACGACCGTGGAGTGTGTGTGTGTGGCGGGGGGGCAGTCATCATTTTCTGCAGTGTAATTCCAGACAGTAACACCCCCAAATGTTGTATTCTTGGGACTGAGACAATCAGCATGTCTGCCTCATTCTGGGATGAGATGTCAAAGGAAATGGACTTGGACCACTCTTTGGAAGTACAGTTACCACCTGTCCAGATTTTCCCAGGATCAGCTCTTTTTTGAGTTAGCTGTTGCAGGCAATCTGTAGGGCTGCACACTGCAAGCTGTCCAGTTTTATGGGATAAGATGAGCCTGGCTAGCCTGGGTTTTGTGTTCAGAAGAAGGCTCTCAGACCTCTAACACTTTGAATTCCAGAGGACCCGCCACACAGGGGACGACTATAATCAGGGACTGAAGTGGGGACCCCAAGAGCTGAAAGCACCAGCTTTAGCTAAAGAGGCAGGCTCTCCAGCTGAGAGTCGTAACAGGCCTATATCCTCTGAGGATGTGGGCAGAGTGGGATACTAAGTAAATAATGAGTCATGCAAAGAGAGGGAGAAACAATCTCTGCCCCACAGAGTGTGCAGCCTGTAAGCGACATCGTCAGTCTTTCCAAAATCTCTTTCCCCACCCCCTTATCATTAATAATGACAGTAGTGGAAAGAAGATTATTTCACTTACCTGTCCAAAAAAACCTTAACCTCATCCTGGACAAGTAGGAATTTGCAAGGCTGAGTTGCATTATTTTCTATTGATTAAATAGGTGCCAACACACTTTAGAGTGCTGTGTCAGGCTCCAGATCTAGGTATATATTAATAGAAATAGCATACTGTGTAGCAATGCAGCACTATGAAACTTAAAGGTCATCATCCCCTCCTCTCGTAAAACCTGTAGGAGGGGGACAAAATATCCCAGACACAACCAAGGGTCACCTCACAGAGTCTCCGACAAATGCGCCCTTGGTTTGGGGGACAGTGGAGGAGGCAGATGATGTGGTCTCTGGACCTGAGACCTGTCACAGGGTGGTTGGACCCTGTAAATGAAGCAAGTCCAGCTTCCTTGTGCCAGAACAAGTTCTCCGAGTCTGGCCAATGAAGGGCGTTGACAGGTGTAACACCAACAGACCCTGGTTGTCGGTGGGCGGGATCAAACCTGGGACCTCTGGAGCTAAATGCATAAGCCTCTAATGCGTAAGCTAAAAGCCACACTTTAGCTAAGGCTGTAGCGGACTCATTAATCTCTCTCTAAGTGGTCTTGGTGCCACTAGATGGGACAGACCACCCCACCCAGGAGGTCTGTGGGTTACACTGGCACCTGGGGGCTATAAAAGGTCAGGGAGAGACCCCCAGTGAAAGGAAAGTCAGGAGATTGGACTGGTCTCTGGGGAAAGCCACAAAGAGTAATAAACTCTCTGCAGCCCCTCCCTGTAAAGAAGGAAGGATTCTCAGGAACCCACCGAAGGGCAAGCCTGCTGACATTCAAAAGCCAAGCCAGGGCTGAGAGACCAAGAGCTAGGAGCCAGTGGAAAGGGCTAGCTTGTTGACTGTCTTGAGCCAGCGAGCCAGTGCTAGGAGGCCAGCGAGGGCTGAGAGCTAGGTAGCCAGTGGAGGGGCTAGCCAGCTGCCCTTCCTGAGCCAGAGACCAATGGCCAGAGAAGGCTAAAGGCTGAGAGCAGCTGAGGGAAATATCTGTTGGCTCTTGGAGCCAAAGAGCTGAAGCCAGATGCCCAGAGAGGACTGGGCTGGAGCGCTGGGGCGGGTCACAATGAGGGATGGTGGGGCTGCTCGGGAGAGCCGGGGGGCGTGGTGAGGTGGCAGCAAAAGGTGACTGACAGTTGGCTGGCGAACAAATGGCTGGAGAGGCACAGCAAGTGGCCAGCAGGGCGGCTAGTGGAGAGGCACAGCGAGTGGCCAGCAGGGCGGCTAGCGGAGAGGGTGGCGGGCGAGTGCCCGAGTGCCTCCTTACTTGGTGAGAGGTGAACTCTGCAAATGCACCTCTGAGCTCTGGCTTGGCACTGATCAAGGACAGCAACTGTGAGTGGGGTGCAGAGAAGGGTTGGGCATGTGAAAGTGACTTTTGGTTTGCTGGACTTAAGAACCTGAGGGGGAAAGGACTCTGCCCAACTTACTTGGGGGTGGGTCTTTTGCTCATGGTTTATGTTTATGAACCCTGTTTGCAGTGTTTTCCCAAATTAACGCTGAGTGACTAACCTCCTTTTATTAAAAATTTCTTTTCTACACTCAGACTCTGTGCTCGCGGGTGGGAAAGTATTGCCTCTCAGAGGCACTCAGGGATAGTGTGTAATTTTCCCAGGTTACTGGGTGGGGGCTCGAGCTGGTTCTGTGTTGGATCGATGGAAACGAACCCCTAGATATTGAACCCAGCCTTGGTTGCTGCTGGCTCCGCCTGGCAGAAGGGTTACACTAACACTATGGTTTAATCAACTCACTGAATTGGTTTACAGTAAAAGGAAAACAAGGTTGTTAAACAAAAAATTGTAGCTTTTAGTGATACCAAGTACAAGGTATAAAGTTAGAAAGGGCTACAAGCAAACAAAAGTAAAAAGATGCTTCTAGACTCAAACCTGATTTAACAAACTAAAATCTCTTGTTCAAGATGTGTTTCTCACCAACTCTCTCTTTCAGCATGGCTGATCAGACTCTCTGGCCACTACCCTTCACAGAGCTCAAAGTGCTCAGTTCCTTTGTCTCCGCTGGTAAAAGAAAAGTCTTCTTTTGGTGTCCCTCTCCTTATAGCTTCCCGAAGTTCAATGACCTTGCTTCAGGATGCAGGAAGGCTTTCTGCAGCGGCAGTCTCCATCCCCCGTTGAGATTATTAAGTAGTCCTTTTCCCACTTGCTCTCCTGATGGCTTTGTTTACCTTGCATGTAAATGTACTTTTATCTTACTTTGGTCACACCTTGCTTATCTTACCCTGGAGACACATTCAAGGTGGAACCTCATTCCTTTGTCTGGAACGGGCATGGCTTAGGCACTGCTTGCCAAATATATTCTTAAGGAACATATTTCCAGCACATATCAGTAAAGTCCTTTGTGGGGCTACTGTACAAACATCATGCAAGAATATTAATGATTAGTGAGTTATTAGTTTTCCAGTGATATATTACTTGTCACCTTTTGGGTACATATCATGACAACAGCGTGCCAACTGTCATGGGGGTTCTTGTAGGGTGAGAGGGTTGCAGAAGGATGACAGAAGAAAGCCAGTAGATAACCTAGAGTTAGACAATAGGAAGATAAGGTTTCAGAGTAAGATGAGGGGTTTTAATAGTGTTAATCCCATGAAAGTCATTCGGCATCACATGTTTCAAGTCCTCTGAAAGATTAGGTAAGTCTAATCACTTACTGGTAGACATCAAGTTGTGACTATATTTCTTTGATGGTTTTGCTGAACCTACCAGCAGCTGTTCAAACAATGTTTGCATACTGAGCCTGGAATTTCTGTTTACAAATTTGTTTACCGTGTACAGTATAAATCCCAGAGGAGGATATGGTCCCCGTCCCAAGGGGCTTACAATCTATTCAGACAGACAGATACCAAATGTCTAGAATAGTCCATAGGATATTTATAGCAGAGTGAGATTTTCTTTGCCTTTTGAGAGAGTGGATGACAGCGTTACCTTGGTGGGCTTCACAGAAGACATCAGGTGTTTTTTTTAAAGGATGTGAAGAAAGAATAGGTGGCTGCTTTACACACGAATGCCCAAATTCAGGCACAGACAAATACTGCCATGAGAAGTGCATGAATGATTTGGGGAGCCTGGGAGTAAGCAGACACAACTCTCACTGAAGTCCAGGAGACAGGAGAGAGCCATTCGGGGGCAGGAGAGAGCTCTGGGCAGAAGGGGTGACAGCCCACAGTGAAGGCTTGAGAAGGTTGGGAGAAGGTTAAAGAGAACAGTGAGACAGGAAGTGAGTCAGCAACAGGAAGTGTGGAACAGTGAAGGGAGATCAGCTTTTAGCCTGCACCCTTGACAGAGCCCCTTTCAGTCTGAAATGTGATCTGGATTTGTCAAGTACCTGACAGTATATCAGTATCCAACAGATATGTCTCCTGGATACCAGTAGAAATGAAGGAAGGAGCGAGGCTGCAGAAGTGGGTGAGTCTGTAATCTTGGGGTCAGGAAGGCTTAGAGAGTGGGAGGGAGTTTATGGCTGTTGCTGAGAAATGAGCGGCGAGCAGGAAGCTTGTGTGGGAAGGTGTGTATTTGTGGGGAGAAGGGAAGGATGGAGACCAGGAATGGGGGTGGGGGCAGACAGTGGGAGGGGAGGTTTATGCCATTGTGAATATCTGATACCCAAACTGACTTTAAGGAGCAGCATCAACTTGACATTTCTGTAGTGCTTTCCACCCAAGATCTTCGAACACACCGCAGACATGAACTGGGGCTCACAACTGCACAGGGACGGACCACAAGATTATTATTACTCCAATTTTACACATAGGGAAACTAAGGCATGGAGAAAGTTGAGTAACACTCCCAGGTTCTCCCAGTAAATCTATGGCAGAATTAGGTATAGAACCTAGGTTTTCTGACTCCCAGTTTGCCTTTAATGCAAGACCATACTTCTTAGTCTTTTGATTTATGTGAATGCAAATCCAGTTAAATGGGTATATTTGTGTGCAAATGTGAAATTTAGGCCCCATTGAAGTCAACGGCAAAACTCACACTCACTTCAATGGAGCCAGAATTTCACCCAAAGTCTTTGACTGAAGGACTAATCATATTCATACTTTACTCCTGGGGGCCAGATTGGCAGCAGGTGTAAATAAATCATTGTAGCTCTGTTCAAGTTAATGGAGCTCTGCAATTTATGTTAGCTGAGGATCTGACCCAGGGGAATTTGACTAAAAAATGCTATGACCTGTTTTTGACGTTCCCATCTATATTGAAAATATATTACAAAGTTACAAATACATTTTAATAAATAAGATGACAGATGGCATGGTTATCATTAAATGAAGTGAAAGAAGCAAGAGGAATGCATGTAGATTGCTCTTTAAGAATGAGGGCTCAGGACCTGGGATCAGAACAGAAAACCTACAGACATTTTCATAGCCAGCAGCAGAAGCAACTAGTGAATGGCAACTACAAAGGTCACAAAGAACAAAAATAAACAATGGGAAATATGGAGATACTGCCATGCAAATACTGTTATAATTACACCTATGGAAAAAGAAAAGGAGTACTTGTGGCACCTTAGAGACTAACCAATTTATTTGAGCATAAGCTTTCGTGAGCTACAGCTCACTTCATCGGATGCATACTGTGGAAACTGCAGCAGACTTTATATATACACAGAGAATATGAAACAATACCTCCTCCCACCCCACTGTCCTGCTGGTAATAGCTTATCTAAAGTGATCATCAGGTGGGCCATTTCCAGCACAAATCCAGGTTTTCTAACCCTCCACCCCCCCCACACAAATTCACTCTCCTGCTGGTGATAGCCCATCCAAAGTGACAACTCTTTACACAATGTACATGACAATCAAGTTGGGCTATTTCCTGCACAAATCCAGGTTTTCTCACATCCCCCCCACCCCCATACACACACAAACTCACTCTCCTGCTGGTAATAGCTCATCCAAACTGACCACTCTCCAAGTTTAAATCCAAGTTAAACCAGAACATCTGGGGGAGGGAGGGTAGGAAAAAACAAGAGGACACAGGCTACCTTGCATAATGACTTAGCCACTCGCAGTCTCTATTTAAGCCTAAATTAATAGTATCCAATTTGCAAATGAATTCCAATTCAGCAGTTTCTCGCTGGAGTCTGGATTTGAAGTTTTTTTGTTTTAAGATAGCAACCTTCATGTCTGTGATTGCGTGACCAGAGAGATTGAAGTGTTCTCCGACTGGTTTATGAATGTTATAATTCTTGACATCTGATTTGTGTCCATTTATTCTTTTACGTAGAGACTGTCCAGTTTGACCAATGTACATGGCAGAGGGGCATTGCTGGCACATGATGGCATATATCACATTGGTGGATGTGCAGGTGAACGAGCCTCTGATAGTGTGGCTGATGTTATGAGGCCCTGTGATGGTGTCCCCTGAATAGATATGTGGACACAGTTGGCAACGGGTTTTGTTGCAAGGATAAGTTCCTGGGGTAGTGGTTCTGTTGTGTGGTATGTGGTTGTTGGTGAGTATTTGCTTCAGGTTGCGGGGCTGTCTGTAGGCAAGGACTGGCCTGTCTCCCAAGATTTGTGAGAGTGCTGGGTCATCCTTTAGGATAGGTTGTAGATCCTTAATAATGCGTTGGAGGGGTTTTAGTTGGGGGCTGAAGGTGACGGCTAGTGGCGTTCTGTTATTTTCTTTGTTAGGCCTGTCCTGTAGTAGGTAACTTCTGGGAACTCTTCTGGCTCTATCAATCTGTTTCTTTACTTCTGCAGGTGGGTATTGTAGTTGTAAGAAAGCTTGACAGAGATCTTGTAGGTGTTTGTCTCTGTCTGAGGGGTTGGAGCAAATGCGGTTGTATCGCAGAGCTTGGCTGTAGACGATGGATCGTGTGGTGTGGTCAGGGTGAAAGCTGGAGGCATGCAGGTAGGAATAGCGGCATTCATACGCATGGTGCTTTACGTATAAGAAAAAAACAATGAATGGGGTTTTCAAAAGCATCTAAGGAGTATATTGGATGGGATTGTCAATGTACTTACTGTAAAACACTTACTAGTTGAGGGCCCAGTGCTTACTCCTAGGCTTTAGCCCTACTGAAGTTAACAAAACTACTCTCTGTAGTCAGCACTACACCCACTAGTAAGTGTTCATAGATCTGGGCCACAAGCTAAGCTATAACAAGGGAAGTTAAACAGTGGGGAGTTAGGGAGGAGGGAGACCAGGTTACAATAAGAAGGCCATGTGGTTATTTTAGCTATTAATGCTAGTTTGTGGAGGGTTATATTTAGGTTTCTTTGTTGGTTTGAAAGAGGAAGACTAGGGTTTATGGGCTCTACAGAATGTAGACTTGAGAGGGTGAAGGCTTGGTGTAATGGATCAGAAATATATTAATAAAACAAATGTAATATTTGTAGGTTTTGATCACACTGTTTTTTATTTTGCAATAGCAGCATCATATAATTGCCTCCATGCCTGCAAAATGATATTTGTATTAACATGCTCCCTACCATTCTAAATCCCCATGGAAGTTGTCCTCCTATGGGAAGTTCTTTTAAAATGATAAACAATGGTGTTGTTGTGTCTATAACTATGGAAACTCATCATAGTGAAGTCTGAAGCCATGCAAGTCTTGTTACAGGTTTCATTAATAATGTGAAACAAAACTCAGATGGCTCAAACTTTTTGATCAATCCAAGCCTAGTTCCGACTGAACTGAAGCTGAGTATGGAAAGAACTTGGGTCTAGTTTTGAGACAGACTTGGCTGAGTTTTGATTAAAAGTTGAG
Source organism: Lepidochelys kempii (assembly GCF_965140285.1). Classification (NCBI taxonomy): domain Eukaryota; kingdom Metazoa; phylum Chordata; order Testudines; family Cheloniidae; genus Lepidochelys; species Lepidochelys kempii. The sequence continues at coordinate 98,824,249 of NC_136387.1, read as the reverse complement.
CTGAGTGCTATGAGACCAATGGTCATTTTATGACTTCTAGCAGAAACCATGTGAACATTGTCATTTCTCATGTCTCAACCCAAAGCCATACTAAATCTTGTGGTATAGACAAGTGCCGTCTAAAGCTCTACATCCAAATACCCCTGAATTTGGTATAGTTCAGATCTATATTCAGTCTTTTATCCCTAGCCATCAGTTATTTGGAGGTTTGGGTTTCTTCCAACCAGAAACTCCAGGGATGTGAATCTAAACAAACCAAAACAGAAAACAGGGGGAAGGTCTCACACACACTCTGAACTGAAACCATGTTGTTTCTTATAGCTCTAATCAGGACCACGTCTTTAAGCAACTAGTGACATAATCATGGTCATTACCATTTAAACAAATAACAGTCACAGTTGCATTCCATAAACCATACCTGGAATACAGTATGTGTAAATACCTGTTAATAGACATACCATACCGTGTCGGGGGAAAAAATATAGTTTCTACAACATGACAGGTATTTCAGAGTATCACATAATTAACTATGTTTAGTTATTTTAATTTTGTTTCTATTGGCAAGATGCAGTATGAAATATCTACTAATTAGATAGGAAGTTCCCCTGAAGACATTTATCAACTGTTTCTATTAATACAGGCAACTGTGAGTAGCTAGGAAGGAAAAACATTCAGAAACAACTTTTAGTTAATTAAATTGAGGTATGGATGCAACATACTTTTTCCCCCTAACAACCAAGGTTTGAGCCTGTCTCCTCGACAACCATTTTAAAAGTTTTTCATCATATATTTCCAAGCGAAAGTTAATCCAGAAGCCTAGATGTCTATTATATCTTGAATCCACATCATCATCTACTTGATCTGAATGAACTTTAGGACAATTACATAAAGTATCTGAGCACAAGAGACTGCCAGGAGATCTATTCTCCATTTAAAACCTAGTTGTGACTCCTGTTGATGCCAACAGGAGTTGCATGTGCGTACGTAGGGGCAAGGAACCCCCCAGTTACAGATGAACATTGTATAGAGCGTTTTTTGCTAGAATGGGATCTATACTCGTAGGCTTCACTTGACTGTGATAATATAGAGCAAAACAAGATTACCTTCTCTTGACAGGAGGAACTCATAGTTGATGGGATTTTTCCTCCTCCTAAACTCACTAGTTCTAAAAAGACCTCATTCAGATACTCTGGCTGACCAGCTTAATGTCAGTAATTTACTATGTCAGCATCCAAGTCTGTTACACTGCAGGAAGGCATGTCGGTCAGCTGAGGTTAAATGGTTTAGGAACACATTAACAGCCCCAGGGGAATCATATTAGGCTTGACATCTTTCAATAAGATGCAGTAATAATTGGCAGGCAGTATTCTCTGGTTCTAGTGACACCCCCCCTCCCCCCAGGGGACAAAAAGGAGGTAGAGCCAACGCATGTAACTTAATGGTGACATTGGACTGCTCCATTTAGGTGGGACAACAGGAGCAGTGACTAACTGCATCTCCCTGTCTGGGGAGTCCCCAGTAAGTGTAGTAAGCTCCAGTTAACTTATAGCCCATGGCCATGGATTTTATTCAACCATGGTGTCTGTGTCTATTTGGTACCAGTCTTAAAATGAAGTACATTTTAACGCCTCTGATAGGACAGTCTGGACAAGGGTGGATTTGTCACAGGTTCTGTGATGTCTGCTGTTGCGAGGGAACGGCAGGGCAAGTTCAGACTGTGAGACTCTACTGGGGACTACAGAGGGGATGCCCTGAAGGAGCTGAGGAGATTTAAATGGCTTAGCTTGCTAGGCCAAACCAAAAAGCTGCCAGTGCTCTGAAGCAGGAAGGCAGTCCTGACATGAGATGGAGCAGAACTGCCCATTCTAAGGGGTCTTTTAGGAGTCAGACATGTAGAATCTTCCTTCCCTGGCTTTTGAAGTTGCCCATCCTATCTATGGACTTGGATATATTTCTGCTCTTCATAACTTCTTTGGTGCAGTTCCGCCTGAAGGAACCTAAGGTTCCCAGATTAGGGAATGCTAAGGGCTTCATTAAAGCTTTGTTCACCCCTTCCAGCTGCAGTGCTTTCATCTGTTCTGGCGTCTGTGATCAATAATGCAGTGTATCTGCCCTCCTGCTAAGATGGATGTCTTTTTGGTTCAGTTCCAAAGAATTTTCTCGAGAGCACCACAGTTTCTACAGCTTCTCATTGGACAATCTTTCAGGCCCCACCCTATTTCTCGAGCGTGGAATCAGCGTATTGGGAATACATTTTCTACGTGTTAACCAAATACAAGTCTCTTCCAGGCTTCTTGGTATGTTAGGCCAGAGCCCCTAATTTAGGTCTTGATTCTGCAGTGAGATCTAATGGCAGGAGGGAATAACCAACCCATACCAGTTTAGGGGAATGCTTGGCTCTGCTATCTGATAAAATCCCCTCTGGTGTGGGGCTGGTTTCTATTCTTCAGGGAGTAGCAGGAGGGCTGCATTGGCACAGGTGGTCCCTGGTGCTGTACTGTAGTGGTCTCAGACTCAGTGGCTCAGGAAAGACTTCAGAAACCTCAGGGGAGGGGCAAGATTACCGAGGATGAGGGACTTGAACATTGTCACTGACCAGATGGGAAGCAAGAGTGAGGGTAGTGGAGAGCACCACACTACATCAGGAAATTTGTTCTGGATATCTCAAGGATGTGATCCTCCTGCCCCTAAAAGGACAGTGCCTCCTTCCTCCTTCTGTGGCAGCACCTGGCAGGGCAGGAGGTCAGTGGGTTGATGTCTAGTGAAGCACAGGTGTTCTCAAGTTCCAAGGCCTCCGTGAGCCTGCGTAGCAGACCTGGCCCTGAGAGGCAGCTTGATGTGACGGCTGGGGGAGTGGCTACTTCATACATAGCGTGGGGGAAGGCTGTGAGGCAGGTGGAGTGCAGACTGCAGCATGGGGAGAAGGATGCAGATCTGTTCCAAGCCACAACAAAAATCACTGGGACCAGGAAGACAAGGTCTATTTATAGGGGACTCAAACAACTTCTTTTTTTCTCTGAGGACCTGACATTTAGAAGGTTAGGTAAAAATCTATTTGTGAAAAGAAATGAAGCTTTATTTCCTGACTTTTAACTACATAATACAGCTTGAAGAACCAGAGTAGCTGAACAGCCAGAGAATTTGCTAACTGGATCTGGTATACAGCAGTCTATGTACCAATTCAGCTCACATGCATAAAATAACTAGAGTCTGATGCTAGCTTATTTGCTTCCCCCCCCCCCCCCGTCTAAATTCACATTCTTTACCACATGCATGCAGAGAATGGAATAAATAATGATTTCCACTGTGATAGAGAACTTCTGCTACAATACCAGTCAGTCATCAAATGGCTGTTACGTACAACGATAATGCAGTCAGTAGTGGGGCTTTTTCAGCAGGAGTAGGAAGCAACATTATATGTGCATGTTTTATTAGTTACAAAAATGGATATCTCAGTCTAAGCACCACATGTAGATCAAACTGACAGGCTCCTTTGGGATTAAGCCCCATCACCTTCCGAATGCAAGACAAGCATAAAACCACTGCAGCAATGGGGGAAAAAATCAGCTTGAAAATAATTAACCAGCAAGGCAGCCACCCATAATGATATTCAGCAGTGCACATTAGGGACAGTTTGCTGGGAATGCACAAGAGCACTCCAGTTGTTTAATTAACATTGAAACGGCAGTTCCACAAGAACTAAAATCCTGTTAATTTATGTGTCTCTTAATGATGCTCATTTAAATACTGTCAACTTTTCTCCAGTTTAATATTCATGATTTCTAGTCATTAAAACACCATGCTCAGCTCGTGGCTTCACCAAGAAACACAAAATTGTTTGATGTCAGTTCTTTAAAAGTTCTCTTACCCCGTAAAGTGTAAATCTCTCAGTGCTCACACTGGGGTCATGGTAATCTGGTCTATAAATATCATTTTTATCATTCCGATAATACAATAAACTACAGTGTTCGCTCTCACTTTCAAACCTGAGCTCCGGTCTCATTCTCAGGAGTTATTTATGTAAGAGTAGTTATCGTTTTATGACAGAGCACCTCAACTGGTTAATGTAATGTCTTTATGTATTGGGAAACTGGGCTAAAAATCCCATTTTAGATTATAAAAAATATTTATCCTGGCAGGAAACATTATATTAACAATAATTTTAGTGCAGAAAAGACTTTTGCAGCTGGATATTGTTGAGGCAGACAGGACCAAAATTTGACCTATCCGCACTGGTTTATAGGCATGTGGACTGAAATTATATGTGAATGCATGCACCTTTTGCTGTCCCTCCACTCTGTATGCTGGACACTGCTACTGCTGGATGGTGACTATACTAAGAAATTTTAGGGAAACATAATTCCCCACTGTTTTTACCTGTGGGGGGAGCCATAATGTGAACAAGGTGGTGGCAGCTTTTTGGGGTTTTTTTTAAGGGGAATGAGTTTACAGGTCATTAACAATAAAACATTTCAATTAGTGTTATGAAACCTATAAGTATACACCTTTTTACAAAATTAACAGTATTTGTCAGCATATTGGCCATACATTGTTTTATCATTACACTTTCTCCTTTTTTAAAATCATTTATATCACAACTATAACTTGATATGTATTGTATTTAATCACATAACATAAGGGCAAAAGGAGCCCAGGAGAGCTGGCTGTTTTTTAAAGAATCGTTATTGAGGTTACAGGGACAAACCATCCCGATGTGTAGAAAGAATAGTAAATATGGCAGGCGACCAGCTTGGCTTAACAGTGAAATCCTTGCTGATCTTAAACACAAAAAAGAAGCTTACAAGAAGTGGAAGACTGGACAAATGACCACGGAAGAGCATAAAAATATTGCTCGGGCATGCAGGAGTGAAATCAGGAAGGCCAAATCACATCTGGAGTTGCAGCTAGCTAGAGATGTTAAGAGTAACAAGAAGGATTTCTTCAGGTATGTTAGCAACAAGAAGAAAGTCAAAGAAAGTGTGGGCCCCTTACTGAATGAGGGAGGCAACCTAGTGACAGAGGATGTGGAAAAAGCTAATGTACTCAATGCTTTTTTTGCCTCTGTCTTCACGAAGAAGGTCAGTTCCCAGACTACTGCACTGGGCAGCACAGCATGGGGAGGAGGTGGCCAGCCCTCTGTGAAGAAAGAAGTGGTTCAGGACTTTTTAGAAAAGCTGGACGAGCACAAGTCCATGGGGCCGGATGCACTGCATCTGAGAGTGCTAAAGGAGTTGGCGGATGTGATTGCAGAGCCATTGGCCATTATCTTTGAAAACTCATGGCGATCGGGGGAGGTCCTGCACGACTGGAAAAAGGCTAATGTAGTGCCCATCTTTAAAAAAGGGAAGAAGGAGGATCCTGGGAACTACAGGCCAGTCAGCCTCACCTCAGTCCCTGGAAAAATCATGGAGCAGGTCCTCCATGGAATCAATTCTGAAGCACTTAGAGGAGAGGAAAGTGATCAGGAACAGTCAGCATGGATTCACCAAGGGCAAGTCATGCCTGACTAATCTAATTGACTTCTGTGATGAAATAACTGGCTCTGTGGATGAGGGGAAAGCGGTGGACGTGTTGTTCCTTGACTTTAGCAAAGCTTTTGACATGGTCTCCCACAGTATTCTTGCCAGCAAGTTAAGGAAGTATGGGCTGGATGAATGGACTATAAGGTGGATAGAAAGTTGGCTAGATTGTCGGGCTCAATGGGTAGTGATCAATGGCTCCATGTCTAGTTGGCAGCCGGTATGAAGTGGAGTGCCCCAAGGGTCGGTCCTCGGGACGGTTTTGTTCAATATCTTCATTAATGATCTGGAGGATGGTGTGGATTGCACCCTCAGCAAGTTTGCAGATGACACTAAACTGGGAGGAGTGGTAGATATGCTGGAGGGTAGGGATAGGATACAGAGGGCCCTAGACAAATTAGAGGATTGGGCCAAAAGAAATCTGATGAGGTTCAACAAGGACAAGTGCAGAGTCCTGCACTTAGGACGGAAGAATCCCATGCACCGCTACAGACTAGGGACCGAATGGCTTGGCAGCACTTCTGCAGAAAAGGACCTAGGGGTTACGGTGGACGAGAAGTTGGATATGAGTCAACAGTGTGCCCTTGTTGCCAAGAAGGGCAATGGCATTTTGGGATGTATAAGTAGGAGCATTGCCAGCAGATTGAGGGACATGATCATTCTGCTCTATTCAACATTGGTGAGGCCTCATCTGGAGTACTGTGTCCAGTTTCGGGCCCCACACTACAAGAAGGATTTGGGAAAAATTGGAGAGAGTCCAGCGGAGGGCAACAAAAAGGATTAGGGGACTGGAACACATGACTTATGAGGAGAGGGTGAGGGATCTGGGATTGTTTAGTCTGCGGAAGAGAAGAAGGAGGGGGGATTTGATACCTGCTTTTAACTACCTGAAAGGGGGTTCCAAAGAGGATGGCTCTAGACTGTTCTCAATGGTAGCAGATGACAGAACGAGGAGTAATGGTCTCAAGTTGCAGTGGGGGAGGTTTAGATTGGATATTAGGAAAAACTTTTTCACTAGGAGGGTGGTGAAACACTGGAATGTGTTATCTAGGGAGGTGGTGGAATCTTCTTCCTTAGAAGTTTTTAAGGTCAGGCTTGAGAAAGCCCTGACTGGGATGATTTAGTTGGGGATTGGTCCTACTTTGAGCAGGGTGTTGGACTAGATGACCTCCTGAGGTCCCTTCCAACCCTGATATTCTATGATTCTATGGTTCTATGATACTAACTTATTAATGGCTTCATTGGGAAGTTTAATGCTTTTTCTCTTTGTGGGGAGGGAGATACTAAGAAATAAGAAGTTTGGAAGATTAGAAGGAATTGCGGGGGGAGGATGTTATTGAAATATTGTTCTTTATATGTCCCCTACTTGACTATCTGTTGTTCCTGTAAGTACAAGATCATATCAATGACTTCAGCATTTCTGATGTATTGTTTTCTTGTGCAAGGTATACTTTTACTTTTATCCTTTTTGTGAGGTTGTCCGGTACAGTTGTCACAAACTATGTTAAGTCTTCCATGATTAGATATTCTACTAACAGTTCTTTTTCAGTGATCTAGAGTAGAAGCTGTTGACTGAGTCCACAGATCTAGGATTGCATGATTTGTTTTATGGGGTTTTTTTTGCCATAAAGAGCAAGACTAAGAGTCACTTCCTTTTTCTCATCTTAAAGCTTTTTAACATCCCAACTACCAATACACGTCTTTAAGTCTTGTTCGGGTTCTGTCTCTAGTATATATTTTTATTTCGTTCAGGATGGATTTCCAAAATATGTTTACCATCCAGCTTTCCCAGGCCATGGGTAGGAAAGAGAGCCTGCCTATTTTGCATTGCATACAGACATGTGGGTCAATATAATGTATTTTATTAAAAAAGAGAGGGCAAGTTCAGTACTGTTGGTGAGTATTGGAGTCAATATTTATTGTCTGTGTTCTTATGCTATTATTTTGCTGTTATTTCATATTTACGGTCTGCACTCCATAACCTAATAACTTTAAGTGCTTTGTCTTAAAAACATAATTATTAAATTATATGTTCTACACAGCATCTTGGTTGCTGAAACTTCAAGCCCTTGTGTGAAATTTTCTAATGCAAAAAACTTTGGTGGTGCCTTTCTATTTTGGAGGGTCTTTTTTAACAAAGTAAGCAATCTGTCTACACTCATATTGTGAGTTGTATACTGGCTCCCAGATTCCATGTTTACATATCTGCTAGTGTATAGCTCTCAGAAATAACTAGGGAGTCCCCATTTTTGTCCTTAAGTAATGGTATGGCTGTTCTCGGTCTTCTGTTAGAAATCTGTCTGGTCAGTGATCTGCCTGAGTTGGTCTTCCATTTGTAGAACCTTTGTTTCGCAAACAGGAGAGCTGTCTATTTACCAGCAGGAGAGTGAGTTTGTGTGTGTATGGGTGTGGGGGGGGGGGGTGAGAAAACCTGGATTTGTGCTGGAAATGGCCCACCTTGATTATCATGCACATTGTAGGGAGAGTGGTCACTTTGGATAAGCTATTACCAGCAGGAGAGTGAGTTTGTGTTTGGGGGGGGTGGAGGGTGAGAAAACCTGGATTTGTGCTGGAAATGGCCCAACTTGATGATCACTTTAGATAAGCTATTACCAGCAGGACAGTGGGGTGGGAGGAGGTATTGTTTCATGGTCTCTGTGTGTATATAATGTCTTCTGCAGTTTCCACGGTATGCAACCGATGAAGTGAGCTGTAGCTCACGAAAGCTCATGCTCAAATAAATTGGTTAGTCTCTAAGGTGCCACAAGTACTCCTTTTTTTTTTTGTCTGTTTTTTGTTTTCCTGTTATCAATGCTCCTAATGCTAGTTTGACTTCTTAATCTTCTGGAGCGAGTCTGTGTTATTAGTTGTTTATATAGCTCCTGCAAACCATTAATTTGTTCCTCTAAGTCCACCTGGTTTTGCCTATGTAATTTTTCCCTATAATTATTGTGTGAGATTTTATATCCTCTTATTACTGCTGTAAAGGCCTTCCACCTAGTTCCTGGGAATATACCATGTAAGGGACGGTCCTTGATAATTATTAATATGGTTTTCCATTTTATTCCCAAAGTCTTTGCCTTTGAGTAATATCTTAGTGCTTGCCCACACAGTGGCTTTAGTCTGCACCAGATGGGTGTAAACTTTAGTCTGCACTAGCATGTTGTGTACTAACTGGCCTGTCTGGACCCTGCTGGCACACGCTAAAAGTTCCATAGCGTGGATTAATGTAGCCCTGGTTCAAAATGTAGAGTACTTGAGTCTAATCAGTGCCTCCTTCTTACGGATCATGTGCATTTGGTTCTGGCACAGAGGTCAGGAGTTTGGGGCTACCCTTGCAATGTAGAAAGTATGGGTTTGACCCACCTGGTGTATTTTTAGGGTAGCTGGGAATATCAGAGCACATTAAAATGTTTTCTATGGACCTGCTGCTGGGCTTCTGTAAATTTAGCCCTTTTCCTCTGTATAACTATAGAGTAATCTTGATAGAAGTATATGTGGTTACCTGCCACTCATTTCTTTCAAATTCCTGGCTGCTTCAAGAATTGAAACCAGGTCTCTGTATTTCTATAGCTATAGTATGACTGGACATGGTATAGTCAAATTTCTGTTGTATACAGGGACGCCAATCTGGTGTGACCATTCAGTCTTAATTTGATTTGATTTGACTATCAGATTCACAGCCCTGGGGATCCATGTTTCAAAGTATTGTCTGGGGCATTTGCTTTTGGGCCTCTTTTGCAATCTTCGAATTCTGATATTTTTTTCTATGGCCCCTATTTTTCTGTCAGTGTTTTGACTTGAGACTCTAGGGAGGCAATTCTCCAATTTGTCATCTAACTTTTCTTGAAGCTTGCTGAAATGGATTTCCAGAACCACAGTTAAGTTAATCTGTGCCACTGTTTCACTAGCCATCCCCATAACTGCTGATTCTTCTTTTGACTCTGATTCCTTGGTTTGCATGTTGCCCTTTTTAATTTTACCATCTTTCTCCTCCTTTGCCATTTTCATCCAGAGTTACCAACCGTCACCCATTTTTCTGGGATAATCATGTCTACTGCAAGGACACCTGATGTTTCCCTCTATCTTGCACTCTCTATTCTGCCTGCCTCCAGCCTGTTCAGACCCAACCTTGACTCATTCAGAGAGAGGGGCAGGGGGAGGAAAACCTACTGATTTTTTCAATTATGCTGCTGTTGCCACTCGCATCATGTATGCTCACTACCCCTGATTACCGCTGTCTCCACTCACCAAAACTTCCATCACAGTGGGAAGTGGAGGTGAAGGGGAAGAGAGCTTAATCCAGTTTGGAAGTGGATTTAAACTAATTTTGAATAAGACTTTCTTATTCTGGAATAAGAGGGCCCACACAGGGGGCTAATCAAGCATAACTATTCTTCTTAATAAGGGTATGTCTACACTACAAAATTAGGTCGATCTTATAGAAGTCGATTTTTAGAAATCAATTTTATACAGTCGATTGCGTATGTTCACACTAAGCACATTAAGTCGGCAGAGTGCGTCCTCACTTCCATGGCTAGCATCGACTTTCAGAGCGTTGCACTGTGGGTAGCTATCCCACAGTTCCCGCAATCTTCGTTGCCCATTGGAATTCTGGGTTGAGCTCCCAATGCCTGATGGGGCAAAAACATTGTCACGGGTGGTTTTGGGTACAAGTCATCAGTTGCCTCTCCCTCCGTGAAAGCAACGGCAGACAATCGTTTCGCGCCTTTTTTCCGTGCAAACGCCATACTGCTGTGAGCAGATGGTGCAGTAGGACTGCTAACCGTCGTCGTCATCCACCGCTTCCGCTGCAACTCTGCTCTCCTGCTCTCCTGGTGCCATGAATCCACCTCACAGGTCCTCTCGTTGTTCTGTATAAATATCTATTCTTGTGGCATCCGTCGTCATCCACCGCTTCCGCTGCAACTCCGCTCTCCTGTTCTCCTGCAGACACCATACCACGGCAAGCATGGAGCCCTCTCAGCTCACCGCTGCTGTTGTGAGCATTGCAAACACCTCGTGCGTTATCCTGCAGTATGTGCAGAACCTGCAAAAGCAGGCGAGGAGGCGACCACAGCGCGATCACGATAGTGATGAGGATACGGACACAGACTTCTCTCAAAGCACAGGCCCTGGCAATTTGGACATCATGGTGGTAATGGGGCAGGTTCATGCCGTGTAATCAAGCGATTCACATTACACAGCACATGTGCTTTTGGTACAAGGTCGCATTTTGCCTCTTATATTGAGTGCCTGCCAGTTTGGTGTGAGACATCACACACGCTCAGCTGGGCAACAGAATTCAGCTTGCAGGCAGCCATGGTAAGGCAAAGGGTTTGGGCTTCTTCCACCTTCATAACATGTGGGAACAGTTTCAAACAGCACCTGTTCTGTTCATTCCCTCTGGGGCACCTGGCATTGGCCACTCTCAGAAGACAGGATACTGGATTAGATGGACCTTTGGTCTGACCCAGTGTAGCTGTACTTATGTTCTTATGTTAAAGACTGAGGCAGGGGTACAGGCTGCATCAGTCTCTAACTGATGGAAATAAGTTTTAATAGAAGTTCAGGACAGTTACCCGTTTAAAATATTCCACTGAAATGAAGCCCAGGCCAGCTATAGGGAAATGTAAGCGTTGTTGGGCTGGCTGAATTTGCCAAATACCTAGTAATTGAAACACTTCCCAAGGAGATCAGCAACAGTGCAATCTACAAAACAACTTTTAAAGTAAAATCTTTACTCTTTTAATTGACCACAGGGAACAGAACAGTTTGGGAATGTAAATTACAATTGTGATTAAAATATAAGCTGTGCTTTCTTAATATTCAAAGCGATATTTGCTACAACCAGCATTAAAATTAATTCAAATGTATTCTTCTCTCTCCAGAAACACATTTTTTTTATTAAAATGAAAAGTTTATTTATGATTATCTTGGTGGGAGGGCAGATTTTTTGCCTATATAGAAGAATTAAGACTGTCATATTCTCTTGTGTCCTGTATTTGCCAGGCTGCCTCACGGCTCATTTATTTGTGGCTGTTAAATGTATAAACCTACTCTAGCTATTATGCACTTTATAAGCAACTGTGCATTAATTGTTATTCATGTGTAGGAAGTATTCTCTCATCATTCGGGAGGTGCCACAGTGAAGTCTGTAACAAAATGGTAATTCAGCACCTTCTTTTCATGTAGCTTTTAAATAATCCAGAAGCAGAGGCAAAGGTGAAAAGAAAATAAAGTTTAAGCAATATAAAGTGAGTGCTCTTTTTCATAGAAAACAGAAATACAAGAAAACAGGTAGTGCCATTACTGATCAGGCCACTTATTCAACTAGCCCAGTTTCCTGCCTCCAATAAGGCCAGTATCAGATACTCCAAAAGAAGTTGCAAGAATCCCCCCAATGGGCAATTCTGTAACCTGTCTATAGAAGTTTTGTCCTAACTTCATGCATTTAGAAGTTGCAATGTGCCTAAATGAACGAAATACTGAAGAATGTGTTTAACTTTAAGCACGTGAATTCAATGGGAACTCAGGGCCTTAATGAATGCCATAGATGATGATTGTGGGTGTTGTAGCCGTGTCGGTCCCAGGATATTAGAGAGACAAGGGGGGGGTGAGATAATATCTTTTATTGGACCAACTTTTGTTGGTGAGAGAGACAAGCTTTTTTTTTTTTTAAAGCTTTGAAAGCTTTCTCTCACCAACAGAAGTTGGTCCAATAAAAGATATTACCCCACCCTTCTTGTCTCTAATAGATGATAAAGTTAGCATCCTAAAATGGATCTCCTGGATTAGTTTTCCTTGTGCATTACTGCAAGATTGTCTTCTATCTTAATGGTGTAGGGTCAATATTGGCGCCATGGGCCAGATCTTCAGCTGGTATAAATTGTCATGGCTCCATTGACTTCAACTGAGCTACGACAATTATGTAAGCTGGGGCTCCCAGCCCTGCAGTCTTTGCACTGCAGAACTGGCTAGATCCCTATAATTCTTCTGCAGCCACCCATGGGATCTCTTCACCGTGGGAGAGGAGCGTAGGGGATTGCGCAGCCCGGTGCTGAGCTGATTTATAGTGTGCAAATATGACTTCATATTCTGACTCCAGTATTTAGCCCTTAATTGTTTTATTTAATCTACGCTAGTCAGAAATGAGCTGAACAGTCTGCCATGTTAAGGAACTCTTTAGCAGGAAGGACTCATTATTTTCTTACCCCAGCTTGATTTTCCCAGAAACTAAACCTGTTGTAGGGATGACAAGGGCTGAGACACTCAAAGGGACAAAGTCGTAGTAAAAATACAGTGTCTGACTCTGGTCTTGCATTGTTTTTTCTATTAAATTCAGTGCAATTTGTCCTTATCTGTATCAGTGTAACTGAGAGTAAACTCAAGCCCCATGTATTTGTCCAGAAGCAAATATCCTTACCTGCGATGTTAGTCGTGCCTTAGGATGCTAAAATGGAATTTTAAAATAAGAAATGTGCAGTGTTCTCTTTTAGGCTGTTTGTTTGCTTTCTGCCTTTCTTTGGGTTCAGATAAGGAACACAGACGAGTCAGTTTCGCTCCAATTTGCAGTCATCTCTCCTTTTTGATTCATGAGCATCCTCACTACGCTGCCATGTCTGACTGCAAATGCTAAGCTGCATGGAAACGCTTACATTAAAAAATGATTAGAACATTTATGCTAATATTAGATTTGGGGAAGCTTCCTTCCCCGCAAAAAACAAAACGTAGAATTTGGACCTGAACTACGTGCGCAGCAGTGGTTTTACCAGTGGCTCTCAAGTTTGCACCGCTGACCCGTTAAGTCTCCAGACTAATTAAACACAGGCAGAGGTCTGAACATCAGTCACAGCAGGGTTTCCGGTTTTGTCTGTTGCTACCAGAGCGGGGCTGATCTGAACTTCAGTCAGCAAAGGCCAGATTTGCAAACCAGTGCAGCTCCCATGCTGACATCTCAAAGAAATGGCCAGATTTTCAGGTGTTCGGCGCTCAGCTGCTTGAACGGACAACATGCTGGGAGCTGATATCTTTGATAATCTGGCCACTAAGGTCCATTGAGGTACCTGAATACTTTTAAAAATCTGGCCCTTGGGGACTTGAGGAGTAAGAAGTACTGATTGTAAGGCCTGATTCACCTGTGCCTGTAAAGAGATTAAATGCTGCAGGTCAGAGCAGAGCTGGACAGGACACCTATCACTCCCATCGCTCTTATTTTCAGTCAGGACTCTCCTCTTTCCAATCTTTTATGAATGGAGAAGGTAGGCAGGGGCTGGGGCAACCCTACCTGCTTTAGTGTGTGGTAGGAGGTTAGCAGTGGCAAACACTCCCACTTCCTGGAGCACGTCTCGGCCCTTCACCATAAACTCAGTTTTCCCTGGTTTCCCCCTCATTACTTGCCATAGCGTTCCAACCTCCTCTCCCTCCGGGGCAAGGAAACTTCCCCAGCCCTTCCTCAAAGAAGGGTGCCTCACCACCCTCCTCATCCATTTTACTGATGTGGATTCTTATAGTTTTCTCTTAGCCACGCATTGTTCCTTGGTCCCTACTTCAGCACCGTTTTGGCAGAGACCAATGGTGTTTTTTAAATGCCAAGGCGAGAACGTGCTTCCATTACTGGGCAGGTCACCATTCTTTTCTCGTGTCAAGTGATGAGTTTCCAGACTGTAACTATGCTGACATTTGCTAGTGTCCTTAGAAAGTAGAAACATTGAATGGAGTCATAAATAGCTCGTTGGCTGACTTCAATTTTGCTTCTTGTCAATTTTGTTGCTTCAGTTGGTGGAAATTACTATGGAAGGTTTCTGAACAAATATTAAACATCAAGTTTCCTGTAGTATAAAGAAACCCTGTGGAGAAGAGGAAAATCTTACATCTGTGTTTGTTTTTTGTTTTAAAGATAGCCGCTCTAGAATTTATGGTGGGGGAGGGGAAAAGGGTGGTTTCCTAATTTTGTTAACATGGTAGCACTTTCTGTGTTGTGTATATTAGCCCTCTGAGTTGGGTATTACTCTTAATATTATTTGTATTACTGTTCTATCTAAGAGCCCCAGGACTTTACTGTGGAACAGGACTCTACTGTGCTAGATGTACAAACAGATCAAAACGAGTCATCATTCCCTAAGAGCTTGCGGTCTCCCCATTTTATAGACAATGAAACAAAAACAGATAGATAAAGGGGGACTTTCAGGTTTAAAATTATGTATTTTTTTAAATCCGAACTAACGTTGTTACTAATACCACCTTATAACGTTAAAAATGAAAAAAAAATTAAAAATCGTCTTTTTTCTTACTCGCTGCCATTCACTGTTTGCTTACCTTGAGCATTTCCCCTCAGCTTGTAATAGAAACTAAATGAAACAGTTTCACTTTTGTTTGTAGTCAATTCCACTTTCAGGTTCTCACACACTAAAACAATGCTGCAACGTTTGGGTTGCCAGCACTACAGAAGATTGCTTTGGGGTTTTGTAAGCGTTTCTGTGAAAATTTGAAAAGACAATCAGGAACAGTTGGGTGGGTTTTAGGCTTTATACGCCTATTTTTACGAAACCTAAATTTGTGGCTACATTTGCCCTGACAGTACATCAGGTTAGTAGCATGGGAGTGATTGGGCAAATGAGACAAGATGATGAGTGTGGGAGTGGCTATGCTAATGAACCTCTGAGCTTTGCAAAGGTGAACTAGCCACTTCAGAAGCTTGAGCAGTCTTAGACTGACAGTGCTCATGCAGTTAATAGAAGCACAGTGTCTCCTTTCCAGTCAGCCTGACTACAGAGTCCTTACTACACATTACATGCTGTCGGATGTTGTTGTGAGCCCAAGATGGAGCAATTACTTCCTCCATATCCCTGGACTTACATGAAAACCCCACAGAAAAATGTCAACTTGAGCAAGAGTTTGAAATGTCCCTCATCACCACAAGTTCAGGCAGTGACATTTCTCCATGTGACAGGCCCAGCAGTGTTGCTGATACAGACTGAGCAAGAAGAAGATACACAGGATTGGCAGAGGTCGTGGCTGGATTTGAGAGGAACTGTAGCTCCATAAAAAATGTTGCTTATGCAAGACATATGGCATTTCATTCATCATCAATGGCAATATGAACCGGTTGATTCACCTCAGACTGAAGTTTGAAAGCTCAGATCCATGAATTGAAGAAGCTATGTGGCTCTTGAATAAAGTAAAGGCTGCTACATGTTAAAAACATCCAGAAATTGCAGCCGACACAGATACCACAGCCAGCTTATTAAGTGTGGCTTCCTACAGCTGTATTACTGCTGATTATAGCTGTGCTCCATGATCTGCACAGGCTGGCAAAGAATATCTGGGCAATGGTTAAGATAGTTTTGACCTATAAAAACCACGAATGCCTTGGTTCATGCTTTGCATGAGAGACCACATCCAAAAGAAGACCCTGGTAGTTGCAACACCAGGGTAGTTGTGATCATCTAAGTTACTCAAGCTAACAGCCCCTTGGCTGCATTGCTAGGGGATCTGGTGGCAGGCTGGTCTTGGTTAGGTGCTCAGGAAATAGTCTGCTAGGTACTTCACAGGAACGAGCAGTGACACGCTCCACTCCCACACTATGAAGACCATGCAAACTGAATCTTGATGAGTGAATTTAAGCAACACGTGAAAGAATGGGAAGGGTTGCTGTGACGAAGTGGGAATTTTCTGTCATATTGTTATGAATCCTTTGTGTGCTTCAACTTCCCACTGTAGAGGAGAAAGGATTAAGTTTGCTCTCAGGGCAGACTAAAAGACATAAGGGTGTGTGTGTCCCCTAGCTGTCTGAGCAGACTGAATGGCTCATTCAAACGACTGTCCGAGGTCAGGTCATAGCAATGGAAAATCCGAGAAGACAATGGAAAGCCCCAATCACCAGAAGATTGACAGCTAGCAACAAATGACCCAGAGGAAGGAGCTTTTCCCTGCCTCTCAGCATGGACTCAGCATGCCCTGACTAGAAAGCCAAGGACTGAGAGGTGCGAGGTGAGGGAGTAGGTGTGGGCTCCGGAAGAATTTGCAGCTCTTTATTGGGACTGACTACGGAAGTCGGAGCCTGAAAACGGAGTTCACTGCAGCTTAGCAGGCGAATTACTCTGGCTTGACCAACATAGACTAAGCTTTAATTTATATTTCTCTAGGCTAACCTAAGGCCCTCCAGTGCTGTGTTCCAGTTGACGAATAAATCCAGCAGTTTTGAAAATGTTACTTGGGCGTCACTGCACACACTTGCTGAGGTGCATTAGTCCCTGCAGTGTGTACAAGTCTCACTGGGCGGCGCTCATGGTGTGAAACAGGAATGCTGCAGTCCTGAAACTTGAGTCTAGGATGTGGTGAAGCTACCCTGAAGGAAGAGTGGGACTCCTTGGGGATCTGCCACACTGAAGAGGATCCTCTAAGGGACTGTTTAAAAACTGGGCATAGCACAGACCCTGTGACTCCATGACAGTTACAATAACAGGATGAGGAACTGGTTTACCTAAGGCAGGTGTATGCCCATTATGATAGGACACATTCCAGCGAAGAGTCTCCTGCCGTGGGGTTGAAGTGAGCTGCAGGGATGGGATCGCCTGGCTATTGATGGAGGCTCTGATGGGAGTAGTATTGATGCTCAGACAGTAAATCTGTTTTAAGATTTTGTAGTTGCATTTTCTAAAATCTGTTTCATGTGTGTGGGATGCACCTAGAGCTTGGCATTGATTGTAAGGTGCTGGGGAAGGGCACCAATATAATGTAAGCAGTGTCAGGATGAGCTCCACCCTGACATCTGGTGGTGAGGTGTGGCAAGTTGTGGAAAAGAACTTCAGGGGCCGATCTCATTTGCATAGGCACACCCACCACGCCTAGAATGAGACCATAGCTGCCCAAATGGTCACTTTGGCTGCTGTGGGATCCCCAGTGTCTCTGTTACTGGGGCAGGAAGAATAAATTGTTATTACCCTGATTATGGGAACTGTGCTTGGAACTGCACGTGGCCTTTTGTTATGATGGAGGGATTCACCATCAACTAAGTAGCACTCGCTAGGCAAGGGTCATGGGTTCCAAAACTGTGTGAATGGAGAGAGGCTGGGGACAAGTAGTAATACTTGGTGGTATGGGCCCCTTGGTGAGGGCCTTACATGCTAATTGCACTTCCTCCTCTCTCCACTGTGGAATATCAGAGCTAATTTTGATTTCATTAGAAGTCTAGTTATAGGCTGCTGAGCTCACTTTGGGCTGACAGTGCACCAGCACTGGGGCTCCCCTACTATAAGCTGAATTCACCTAAGAGCTGAAATCACTGAGTGTTGTGTTAAGTAGTGGGGGAGCCTGAAGATATATTGTGGAGCAGTTTGCGGGACAGCTGGTGAAGCAGTTCAACGCGGAGCAGTGTGTGGATGGCAGGAGCTGCTTGTGGGCCGTGGAGCTGAGTGAAGGAGTTCGTGGGGTGGCTGGCGGAGCGGAGCGCAGCTGAGCGAAGGAGTTTGTGGGGCGGCTGGCGGAGCGGAGCGCAGCTGGGCGAAGGAGTTTGTGGGGCGGCTGGCGGAGTGGAGCGCCGCTATGGAGCTATGGGGCGGTCAGCTTCAGATCACGTAAGGTGCCTCTTACCCCCGTCCCATTTCCACCCAGGTTGGGAGGTAAAGCTCTGCAGATAAACTTTCGAACTCTGGGGCTGCCCTGACCAGGGACAGAGACTTTTGGGGCATTGGACTTTTGGGACTTTGGGTGATTTGGGGTTGCTGGACTCAAGAACCAAAGGGAAAAGGGCATGCCCCAATTTGCCTGGGGTGGGGTTGTTTTTGCTCATGGGTTGTGTTATGAATCCCGTTGGTGGTGTTTCCCCAACATAATGCCACATTGTTTCTCTCTGTTATTAAAAGACTTTTGCTACACTCAGACTATGTGCTTGCGAGAGGGGAAGTATTGCCTCTTGGAGGCGCCCAGCGGGGGTGGTATATATTTGTCCCAGGTCACTGGGTGGGGGCTCGAGCCGGTTTGCATTGTGTTATTGGAATGGAACCCCTAGATATTGAACCCGGCCCTTGTTGCTGCCAACTCTGACGGGCAGAAGGGTTACATAATAAACACACACATAAACTCTCCGGATAATATGACTGACTCAAAATTGGTTTTCAGATGGTTTGAAAAACTCACCAAGTGCCAAGGGACTGGTTTCCCAATGAAATTTCCCTACCCCAGCCAAAGATATTCTTCTGTGGAAGAAGGTCCTCTGATTCCCTAAAGTAGCCCCATGGATCCTCCCACTTTTAACCCTCTCACCTTCAAGGCCCACCCTAAGCAGACTGGATGGGATTCCTTACAGAGGTCATCCACACAACTCCCAGATTTTCTAGCTGGGTTGAGGCTGAGCCAAAGGGTGCACACCTTTCCCCAGAGGCTGTGCACTGCCTGTGTGTTTGAGTTCTTTCTTTTGTTTGGCCTGCCTGAGACTGGGTAGGGCCAGCAAAAGTGACCCATTCCTTCATTTCTGGAGGAACTAATTGTCCTTTGCACTCCTCTCCTCCCTCAAGTCAGGAGACAGCTGCAATCATGACACACAACATAGCAGCTCCATCCTCTGAGCCTGGTGCCAAGCCTACGTCAGAAATGCAGCAACAGGCAAGGCAGTCATCCACCTGTTGGCCGTTCCTCTCCAACAACACCCTACACATGCCGCTGCCGAGAGACCCGTCAACTCCTCCATCTTGAGAAGTGACAAACACAAGGCCAGAAATCTCCTCAGTACATTACTTCATACCCTTTGAACTGTCATTGTTTGTTAAGGAGACAGAAAACTTCTGATCCTCTTCAGACTCAGCTTAAAAACTTCATTGGCAACTATATTAAAAATGCACTTAATCCACTAGTGTGTCTCGTGTAACTGAGAATAACAAACAAAATAAGCTGCTCTTGTTTCTCTGGTATGTAGCAGTTCCTGTTTTGTGATGAGTCAGCTACTTGCTTTTCCAATCACTCTTATTGCAGGCTCAGAAAAGAGGGTAAGTCATTTTTTTTTTTAATGTAGCCACTGCGTTAGGCCCGGGCACTTACTGCCACTGGTTCAGAACAGCTATGCTCCTGTGTTCGCAAACCCCGAGCTGGAATTCTCCTGCATTGCTGGTCATCAACAGCTGCATAGCTTCGCTGATGAGGGCCCCACAGGGCTCACCACCTAGATGCCCACTTCCCAGATAAGGCAGACCAAGACAGCATATCTTATAAATGCTCTGTGCTCTACACTGGCTGGCTGTCCACTTCAAGATCCTGGTTCTGATCAGCAAAGCCTTTAAGAGGTTAAGGTTCAGATATTCCTCTCTGTGGCACACAGATAGTCTGCATGGGGTGTAGCAGCGGTTCTAACTCCCTCCTGTTCCCCTGTGCAGGCATATCATCTGAGTCACAAGGTAGCCCTTCGTTTTTTAGGAATCCCAACAATACTTATCTTTTTCACCTCCATCCTTGGCTTTCTTCTGCTAGCATCAGCTCAATAAGACATTCTGATGTGAATTTCAATCCCATTTTGTATGTGACAACGCTCCACAGTAGGACAGGCATGTTAATATGACAGTAACCAGTGCCTGATATTAGAAAGTAAGAAAAAAGCTGCTCCTTACATATCTAAACAATTATGCAATGCTGTACATGGAGGAACACTTCCTTCCTGATCTCCACTGCTGATCAGATTATGCCCTGAAGCATTAGACTTGATTACGCTAATCATTATTTTAGCTAGCATAGCCCCAAACTTCATTAGTGGTGCCCACTGACTTTGACACTTTGGGAATTTAATCAAACAGTTACACTAAATGAGACTATTTATTAGATCCCTTGCGGTACCGACTTAAAAAAATCTGTGAATATCATTGAAATTAATATGAAGCCTTTCTACCCTAGTGTAGTTTTGAGGCTTTGTATATGTTGATATATAATTTCTTTTCTAGCAGGAGTTCCCTGACACACTCCCACAACATCATCTTTGGCATTTTGCCAGCTGGGACCCATTGCAGCATTCCTGGCCCTGCTGTGTTGTGTCATGCTTAACACATCCTATTGCCCGGTGTAGTCGGGAACACAATGCCACCTCTCACAGCACACTGGCCATTCCATCTTACTTCCCCTTTGGTGACACTCATGCATTATAAGAAGTCCTCTTTCAATACTGCACGGCACTCCTAAAAGAGCCTGTGGGCCTGATTCTGCACTACTGGGCCCCTTGAGAGAGAGAGAGAGAGAAGCAACCATGAGGGCCAGAACAGAAGTTTGATTTGGTAGCATTTGGTACCCAGCTGGCACTCACTTTGCATCAGTGCAAATGATGTCACAAGGTGCAAGAGGGTGTAGAATCAGGCCCTTTATTTCTGAGTTCCAATAAACTGCCATTTTCCATCACATTCCATGGAAATTAGAGGCCTGAGAATCTTTCCATTGACTTCAGTGAGCTTTGCATCAGGCCCTAATGGCAGAGCTGGGCTCAAACCTTGCAGAATATGGTCCAGATTTTCAGAAATGGCCTTTAATTTGGGGTGATCAATTTTCCATACCGAGGGCATCACTTTCAGAAGTGCTGAGCCTACCTCTGAAAATGTGGGCTTACATTCCTTTCGCATCCCATGCTATATCTGTGATCTTTGGGCCAGTAAAAATGTATGCATAGTTGCCACAAGACCAATATGGCTCTTTATTTCCTCCTCATCTTCCCTCTGGAGCAGCGCAAGACTTAGGGTGACCAGACAGCAAATATGAAAAATCGGAGGGGAGGTGGGGGGTAATAGGAGCCTATACAAGAAAAAGTCCCAAAAATTGGGACTGTCCCTATAAAATCGGGACATCTGGTCACCCTAGCAAGACTTTCTATAAATAAACTTCTTCAGGTACCCACCCTCTGACTGAATACCATTTCTTTGAAACACCCTGCAAATGTTTATGTACTGCAGGCTTGGTTTAATCTTTTTAAACCTCTGCATCAGCCCTGTTTTCTCTCTTTCAGTCCCCTTAACCCATCATCTGCTGCTTTCACTCCTTAGCTTCCCCTAACCTTGTGCAAGATCTTCAGTCTAAGCTAATTTCTTATGCTTGTTCCTTTGAATTGAACACCACTCATGCAGTCTGTGACATACTGTGGTTTCCGTATAGGTATCCCACAATCTCTCTACCTTTCTTCCATTGCCCAGTTCAACAGGGCAATGCAGGCTCAGTTCATGGAGCTAACTGGCAAGTGATTTGCAAGATCAATAAGAGTGTTGCCATCCCCATATGCAAGCATTCTCTCTTTCTCTTTACTTGCCAGTTCGCACTGCACTTCTGGAGAAACAAACTGATGTTTAGATCCAATTTAACTTCTCTGCAACTTGCATGCAGATGTGCCACAAGATGTTCGTCACTCATTACAAGGGGCTACAACATTGCCTGTCACCCCCATCCAGATGCCTCCAAGGATTTTGCACACAGTGGAGATAGCTTGCAAATCATTTGTGACTTTATGCGATCTAATAACAATATAGGGTCAGAACGGGCATCGTTGTAACACGTGCTGCCATTTTCTTCACCAAATCCCATATCATTAATATGGTTTTTTTGCAGTTGTTCACCAGATAGAGGTGGGGGAGAATAAACTAAAGTTCTGGAAGATTATAAATAATCTTTATTACATTAATCAGCCAATTTTATTTTTACAATGTATCCAACTGATATTTCTAGGAAACATTTACATACAAAAGATTGCCATGTGTTCCCTGAACATTGATACTATACTTAGAACGTAAGCATTTTTTTAAAAATGAATTTTCATGTGGATTAATGCCAATTATTATGGCTCAGCTCTTTACTTTTGAGGAAATCTCCCAGACAATACTTAACAGTGTTGAAAAAGACAGCCTAGGTGACTCAAGAGTTCCTAAAGGTGCAAAATAGCCGCCTCTCTTGAGCCCTATCTCATAGGAAACAGCTTTCCAATTAGTTTAATCCAGACAAGCTGGCTTCTCCACTCTGAGAATTTTGCTACATGTCTATTGTCCTTCTGTGCCTTAGTTTTGTCCTACAAATCGCAGTCGGTATGATACCGTGAACTTTTGACCTGCAATGTTACCTTATTTAGATGCTACATGGAAAAGTATTAATGTCTAATAAATTGCCCATCTTTTCCATCACTGCTAATAATTTATGTGTGTGTTCATATGCAATACTGGAACACATGGGACAGCACCTAGACTATGGACCATCAGCTTACTCGTGTTTACTTGTATGTCTCTAAACTGCTTAAAGAATCGCTTTTCTTAGAAAAGCTTCTGTTCACTTTTTCTGCCTTCTGAGCTGAATAAACCAAATATTGTACTGGGGGTGTGTGGGAGGGTGTTTTTCAGACATGTCCGCCAAAGCTGAGGTCATATCTACTCTTAGTGAATGTTGTCAGTGGGTGACTTTTCCATCTGCTCTCTGTCTCAGTCTATGCACCTAGTGTAGGGTCAAAACTCACTCCCTTTCACATCACTAACTAACAATAAGGTCTAGTGCAAACCTTCTCCCCAGGCTTGGCTGCTCTTAAGGTTCCAGTTCAGGTCTATTCAACCCACTCCCTAGCTCCTCTCTGTCACAGACCCAAGGTCCCTCTGCCAGGCAGCCCAGCTCTGAAGTCTGCTTCCTTAATTTTTAATTCCTTTTTTCTGGTGGGCCCTCCAGCCAAGCTTGATAATGCTAGCAGGGCAGGGCAGACCATTTAATCCCTTCCTGCCTTGGTCTAGTCTGGGCTTTCTTTTTCTGGTTAGAGATGTTAAATACACAATTGAACTTCCACTGTTCAGCATGCTATTCACCAGCTGTTTACTAGAGGTAAGTGCATTTCTGTGGTGGCCTATGTATATTGGCTCAAATCCTGATATCTTTACTGAGTTTTTTTACTCAGCCTATGCTCAGACAAGCTTCCAGTGAAGTCAGTGGTAATCTAGCTGAGGAAAAAGTCAGTCATAAATGAATAAAGGAACTCAGGATATGGCCCATTCTTTCTAAAGAGCACTGGAATCCCTAGGGATGAAACCTGATATATAACTCTAGGGTATCATCATTAACAGGATGTGGAGAAATTATGGAACACATTAGCTCCCAGCCATGTGGCTCAGTGAGAGCAATCGCCATTAAAAAATCAACAAGGGCCATGGATACCACACTGTGGTATCTGAGATAATAAAATTGAACCCCCTTTACTTGGAGCAGGAACTGCTGTGCAGTAACTGGTGTCAAATATTAACCTTTCAGAATGACTAGTGTAGCATATTGTAATGCTTGGTAGAAGACTCTAGTTTTCTTAGCCACTGGACAGATATCAACATTTCCTTGTCAAACTACTGAAAACACATTGTAAATGAGCTTCATATATTGGGTCTATTGATCTGATTGTCAGTTTCTTTTAAATGAATCCAAACATCACAAGATTTAGGTGCCAGAAGCTGGAGCAGCTTTCAAACTCCTGATTGTTTTAGTCTGGGCTGTGCAGCAAATACCCCATCTGAAGTTGTTGGTTGAGAGGAAACCAGAATTTCAGATCCTGCAATTCACAGTCTAAGATTCTAGATCCTTTAAATCCCCCTGGAGTAGCTCTCTTGCTTGACAAGGGTATGGTGAAAGGATGGGTTTAAAGGCTTGTTATTTCTAACGCTGATGGCTGGTGGTATCCACAGCATGATTCAGCATGTATGTGTTAAATTTTTGTGCTTGAGTCTTTACCGTTTTCTAGGGTGACCAGACAGCAAATGTGAAAAATCGGGACGGGGGTGGGAGGTAAGAGGAGCCTATATAAGAAAAATACCCAAAAATCAGGACTGTCCCTATAAAATCAGAACATCTGGTCACCCTACCGTTTTCCCTGGTTGCCAGGTCCATTAATCCTATAAACAAGAGTGAGTCGTTTATGCCAGCCATTTGTCTTTGCCTTTCCATCAATGTGGAAGGAGATAAAGACTCATAAATGACATAGCTGACCTCAGAAAGAGAAATGCCAGCCAAGGAAGATTCCCAACAATGTTAGGCTATGACCTCTTGTGGTATTTCCTTGTCTGACATAGTAATTCATATATCCCAGTGTTAGGACAGTCGGGGAGCTGGATCTGTGATTGTTAGTGAATGTCCTCGACTTCATGCTCACAACGCCAGCTGGGGAGGTGGTAGAGATTCCATTCCTGAGACGGAGGCAGCACAGAATGCCTAATGAGGCATTACGCAGCTGCTTACGAAAGGAAGAGTTCCTCTGGAATCGCACGTAGCCTGCGCACCTACTGAGCCTAGCTGACGCCAAGGAGCTCCTGCTCGCCAGAAGCCACAGACACTAAGTGTCTGGAGTGGGCCCTGTGTGTCAGCAAAGAACCCCTTAAAAAGATGTTTTTAAAAGTGTATAAATACACACACAATAGACAATGAAGCCCCCATTGTATATTTAACAGTAGACCATGATGATTCCAAAATAGTCTTTAAGGTACTATAGGGAAACAATAGTCTCTATCTACAGTACTAGGTAAGGCCCATTGGAAGAATTCTCACCAGCCTCCCAGGAGAAATCATTTTCTTTTGTGAGCTAACTTAAACAAACAAAACAAAAAGGAGCCGCTCCTACAGGACAAGCATGTCAACATCACGTTAAAAGGTTGGCTTAAACTGACAGAACTCAGGACATTCAGTGTTAGATACCTCAACTTTTACTCATCCTGTTGTATCAATGTATCACGGATAATACAGTCTTCTCTTAGGTGAACCACAGAATAGTAGGTGGTCTTATGTACCAAATGAGCTGTGATTACTAGGTACAGCAGGGGTGAGCTAAGGGTGGAGTTTGAGCCTTTAATTGAATTTCGCATGTTTTTTCAATATACATCAGCTCCTTAAATGTTATTTCAACATATCTTTTTATGAGGGTGCACAAAGACACGTATGTATTCTGAGATTTTATATGTACACACAAACCTGCACGTCATGCAGTTACCGCAAAACCATCCCCACAGTCCCTCATTTACTGTTTACTCTGAGACAGGTGGCATCTATGTGTCTTCCTGCGATATCTTCTCTATTCATTGCTTGCTCATAGAGCTACAAGAGGCAAAAACACATGGGTCTTGGCTAACTCTGAACCATTAGGAAAAGTCAATAATTTTGTAAAACCAACAAGTAATCATCCTGCATTTTATTCACAAAAGGCCTCCCTGCATTTTTAATGTGCTACTTTCTAAACAGCTATGCTCAATAAATGTATACAAAATATTGGGTGAACAGTAAGTACAGCCCCGGTGTAGTTATGGGCATCCTTGATTTTGTCCAAGGCAGGGGTTATAACAAAAGAAAACATGTGAAGATTTATTGTACAGACAGTTGCTGCAGGAAAAAAAATATTAATTTCTACATAAAGTGGTTCATTCCTCTCTGAGCTTTTTGTACAGTATACACCTTGGCAGCCTGTCAGCTGTTATTGTATGGCAGAAGCTGTACCCATCTGTAACTTTCATTAAAATAGAATGCCATTGCATAATTATAGTTGGATTTTTTTTTTTACATGCAATACCTGTAAATTTTTCTTTCTGTAATAGAAGAGAGCTTGTATATGGGTTCTGAATTGAAATCTAGAAAATGTGTGGATAGCATCAAAACATAACACGGAGAGGAAGCATAATAAACATAGAAAAGACAAAAAGTTAAACATCAAATGGATTTAGCTTGATGTCTGCCACCTATAGCTTCTCCAGATTAGCTAGCAAGGCTATAAGAGAAAATGGCTGTTTCAGAAAAATATACATCTCGTCTCAGTCATTTATGTATTTTAAAATGTTCTATACCTAGTGTCCAATTAAACATTGATAATTCACTCTCTCTTTTGTTGTTCTGAATATAACAGTTCAGAAATAAGCTCTCTGCTTTCTTGTGGTATTGTCTTATTAGAATGATGCTCTACCTTTAGCCTCAGAACAAGGAGAAGGTAGGAGAACAGGAAGAGAATTCTTCACGTTTTGAGCTTCAGCACTCTTGGAATTGGCTCAGTCACAAATAGTCATTCTTATTCTCAGTGAGTTTAGCACATTTACATGCTGGAAATAATTTACTCTGTTGCACCCTCTAGTGGGTTTACTATACACTAATCAGATCCTCTCCTGCCCCCCCCCTGTTCTTTTTCCCCTGGTTTTCATACTAATGTTATTCAAATTGAGGAAGCGCCTATTAAATAAGGAGAGTCACAGAGGGTGTATTTAGGTGCCAGAAATCAGATTTCTTTATTGTACATTGACATTTCATTTTATTTTAAGATTTTGTTTCCAATAATAAATACCAAGGCATGTAGTATCTTTGGTGTGTACACATTTTAAACAATTATGAATGCCAATTTCTGATTTTTACAAGCTAGTCTATCTTTTGAGTCTCAACTTGGACCAGAGAGATTTTTCCATGCCAAGATAAAATTGTATTCTTTCATTAAGGTCAAACCATATATGTCATAAGGAGAAAACTAGAGACAGAGGGAGAAAACACATTTTGGTGCATGATTAATTTGCTATATGCTACACTAGCTGTGTTCTGTAGATTTTTTTCCGCAAATTAGCCAATGATAAAAAGCCACATTATTAATTATTTAATTGATTCTGATAGTGTCCGTGATGTTCCTACCCTAAAGAGCTTATATTCTAAAAAAGTCCAGATATAGCCTGAGAGATAGGGGCAAGAGATGAGGGAACTTTAAACTCAGGCCCCAGTCCTGCAAAGATTTAAACACGGACTTACCTTTACATATTGTGAGCAGGCCTGTTGGGTCTGATGCTGCTCCCACTCAAGTCAGTGGGACTTTTTTCTTTCATTTGAGCAGGAACCAGATATGGCCCATTGACTTCAATGTAACCATACATAGTGCTTAATGTTCAGTATGTGTTAATGTTAAGTTTTTGCAGAACTGGGCATAATAAAGTGTTCAGATGGTTATTGGCTATATGCTAATGGTACAAAGTTTTGATAATAATGGATAAGATCGTCACCCCTGCTCTGGCCCCTTAATGGCAGGTGGCATAAAGGAACTCAATGGGTATGTCTACACTGAAGGGAGGGGAACATGGCAGCAAATCTCAGAGTCCAGTCTACAGATTCAGGCTTATGCTACGATGCTAGAAATAACTGTGTAGACATTCCACCTTGGACTGCAGCTCAGGCTCTGAAGCCCAGGGGTGGGTTTCACAGCCCAAGCTCCAGCCTGAGCCACAATGGGTACAAAGCTATTTTTAACCCCATAGCATGAGTCCTGTTAGCCTGAGTCTGTAGACCTGAGATCTGAGATTACTGCCACAATTTTTTTTTCAGTGTAAACATACCCTTAAGCCCAAGATTTGGCTGTCGAAGGATTCCCCCAGCACTGGAACTGAGGAACACAGCCATCAATCTGCCTGTCTGAGGACCCCTTTGCAAGCCCCAGCGAGCGTGTTGAGGGCAGGCTGGAATGCTGCTGTACATAGGCAGCTAGGAACAGATGGTCATAGGGTAGACATTTCCCCAGAGCTGCCTGTGTTAGGTTGGGGCCATGAAGGCACCCATAGCTGGGAAGGAACAAAGGTAGCTTCAAGCCACGATCCATCTCCTTAACGCTAGGTTCTGAGTTCTGTGCTGTGCCTCAAAGGATGTCTACCATGTGTTTTTTTTTTAATACACACAAAGATATATAGATAATCCCAAATTACCCTACCAAGCTATATTATGATTTAAAATATCAAGATACTTCCAACAAGTTCTGACACTGGATGGCAAAAAGGAACAAACAAAGATGTCTAGCTTTAGCTTTTATTCTAAGATGTGTTTTATAAGAGTGTAAACAAAATCAATATCCTTCTCATAACTCTTGCTTACTCTCTTTATAGGCATGAGGGCTGACGTCCATGTGAAAATATCAAAATGAAAACACTCTGCTCTCTCAGAGATTTTGGTCACGCGGGCATAATATTGTACAAACAACACTAATGTAAATAAATGCCCTGAGAATTTGAAAATTCACTGAAGATGGGACTGTTCGGGTGCAGGCTCTGAACCCTTTGCTCTGACTTGTAACTAGTTACTTGTCAAATACCCCCACTGACTTCTTGCGTGAGTCACTGTTCTCTGGTACGAATACAGGGCTCATAATCTAGCTTTTAGCTATTTCCCCCAATACATTTACATTTAAAATGAATGATATATTTTTGTTAACGTCATTTACTAACTGGTGGATTGCAACAGAAAAGAGAAAGACCCATCCCACTGTAATTGGTCAGTATGAGCCTGCTCTGGCTCACATGCATCACAACTGTAATATTTAGTGATTCTTAACATTTTGCTCGGCCATGAATGCACAACAGCTGCAGCTCTAGCACTCCAGCGCCGTACGTAGACACTTCCTAGATAGATGGGAGGGGGTTTTCCGTCGATGTAGGGAACCCACCTTCCTGAGAGGTGGTGGCTAGGGCAATGGAAGTATCTTTCAGTTGACTTAGCCACGTCAATACTGGAGGTTAGGTTGAACAGTGTTCAGGGCATGAATTTTTTCACAGCACTGAGCACCGTAGCTAGATTGACCTAAGTTTTAGGTGCAGACCAGGTCTCGGTGTAACTCACCTGAAATCTACAGGTACCTCCGAAGAGTTGAATCTTCATCCTGGAGAACCCTCATGATTTGGATTATTCTTTTATTTCACTGAGTGTGACACAGGGCATATGCCAACATAAAACTTGAATTGTGATGTGCAGAAAACAAAATGTAAACCTGCCGCAAGTTCAATTATAAAATGTGTTCTCGAAAGCTGTATTTTTATGTCATCCAGGTTTTTTTTAAATGACCATTACCAAATTGACTAGGAGAGTTGGAATCGCTTTAAATGAACTAATTGATATTAAATTTTTTTTAAGGAATTGTTTCATTTTGTAACTGGGGTACTGAAAAGCCAAATGCTAGGTATTAGTTAACAATACAAAATTAAATGCAAGCAATCTATCTGATGTATAAGAAGAATTTCAGGAAAAAACGTACACCGATCTTTTTAATGGCCAACTGCATTTCATCAGTTATGTTATATTATGCACATCTGAAAGGAAAAGATAGTACGAGCATAAAAATTGTGTAGGAAATTGTTGATAACAGAGGTAGCACAAAGAAGAGAATAAAACTAATACTGGTTCCAGTATCCTGGAGGCAAAATCTAAAACACAGTGTCATCAATATCCATGACATCTGTGAAAAGAGTCATCATAATGTTAAAAAATATATATTTAATTTTCCCCACTATGGTAAGCCCTAGGAACTTGCTCCTCTGCTGCTCACTGTAACCTTGTCAGTGGGTGAAGTGAAATTCACTCCTCTTCATGCCAAGGCTTATGCACCACTTTAGTTCCACTTTATACGACACACACCAAGAAAGTGTAGGCTTATCTGCTAAACATAAAGGGTGCTTTAGAGCATAGAAATGTAACATTTGCTGATTCAGATCTTGGAAACATGGTTGGAATTTAAGGGACGTGCATGGAAGATGGAATCCTTACAGTTACTGTAACCTTGAATTTTGTTTCCCATCAGGATTTTAATTTTTAATTTCAGGAAGCATTATGCAGAAAATTGAGGCTGTGGGCCAGATTCCCCACTCCCTTACACCTCAGGCAGTCATCAGCACCTTTGCAAATTTAGTGTAAAATAATATCAAATGGAATTCCCCAGTCGCAGCCGGGTAGGGTTCTACACCCACTTTACACAGATGCAAATGGCTACATGAAGTGCAGCACAGTGGAGAATCAATCCCTCTGTATTTAAAACAATCAGATAGAGTGGTGAGGCACAACTCTTTCACCTACAGAGCCCAAGAATCATATTAGGGTTAGGCTACAAGTGAAATAAGATTGGTAAGCTCAGTTTAGATTCTCATGGACTTTTGTCCATATTTCAGAGCAATCACATAGCTGGAAGGTGCTGCTTAATACAAGGCTGGAATAAGAGAGTGCTTACCAATCAGGATGGAACCACATGGATGTAGGCATGTGGGAAAGCTCCATAGCACATAGCTGTTATTAGCTGCTTGTTTTCATGGATATTAAATATACCCAAATTTTAAGGCAAAAACATACTGAAACAAGTCCTGGTCATGGAAAGCATAATTATGTATATCAGTCAGGAAATGCTCTCATCCTGAGTTTTAATGCCTATTAAATATTATTAGCACAAAGTGAAGTATTTCCCGAGTATTTAAATCTAAAAAGATTCTGTATGTGACTTGAACTTCATCTATGTGTAAACTATTTAGTGGAAGAATAACTTATCAGCAAATTAATCTGATATAAATAGAATGGTCTGATGTGTTTTGTTTTAGCTGTCAGCGAATTCAGCACTCATAAAGTTGATCATCAGTATTATTTTATTCAATCAAATAAGGCCCCATATACTGTATAACATTACAGAATATAACAAGAACTGTTATAATTTGGGCTGAATCCGTTATCTTTGCTACCTTGTGAATACAGTATGAAAGAGTTACTGAAAATGCTGATATACTTAGAATGACCTTCTTTGGTTCAGTATGTTACAGGCATAGGGTTTTTTTGTTTTGTTAGTAGGGAGGAGAAAATTACATTGGACTAAAATGAATACTAATGAAACTCCTTCGTTAGTTTTCTTTGTGACAAGAATAAAAAAATGAAACTATGTTCCCCTAGAATCTCAAGCAATTTTTGCCCTTTCTTCTTATAAAAAGATTACTGACAGTAGAGAAGGAGAGCAAAGTAATTTCATAAAATATCTTCATTTTTAAGAATGCTTTTGTTGCAAAAATGTTGGTATGCAATTTCTTCAATCTACTTTTTAAGGCTGTAAAGAAAAAGTACCTATTTGTTCTGCACTGCAACAATGCCAGCTGCATTCAATCAACTAAAAAGCTGCAAGCCATAAACCTTCCTCCACAGCTAGAGAAGAAAAAAAGGCAGGGCCATAAAAATTCATCAGGATAATGTAGAGATGAGGCGCGTTTGAATCACCATCCCTGCAATCAACCAATCACTCATCCTGTGGCATTTACAGCACATCTCATTCCCCTGTTCCTTAAGGACAATTGATTTTCCTGATTCCATTAGCATAACGGCGAGGAAAATGACTGCAGTGCAATATTTCTGGAAAGTTCCAACAAGTATGCTGTGTGCTGGAGTGTGACCATAATAATAAGCTACCTAGCTAGCAACTGCGTGTGCTTCTGTTGCTGCGGCTATGGTATCACATCAGAGTGAAAAGGACACAGACAAAGCAATTTTGGGTTCAAGCACAGAAAAAAATGTTTTTGCAGAATATAAAACAAGAACTCATTTAAGTAAATAAACATAATTTCAAGGAGGGCCGATCAGTAGGCAACATCTAGGCGCCCTTGAGCATTATTGTGTTATGGTTAATAATTCCATTTTCTGAATCATTAGCAATACGTCTTCATTCCTCAATGGCTTTTTTTCCTCTTGCTTTTGCTCAGGTTTAAAAAAGAAGAAAATGAAACTTTAATACCACAGACTCCTTATAAATATACAGGAAGAATGCATCAGTGGATTCCCCAAAGAATATATAATCATTCACAGCATTACATAGTCATCAGCCCTAAGCAGGGGTCTACACATTTTTCAGTTTTTCTCTTTGACTTCGACAATAATGTCCACTCTGGCTTAAATTATTAAAGATGATGAAACTTTATTGGTGAACATGCACTGCCTAACTTTAAAACTGTACATGATTATCTTCCCTTGTAAACATATTTTAAAGATATGTTACGCTTTTTTGAAGCGTAATTCAGAGACTACTGTCTCTCAAACAACATAAAATACTTTTCATCTTGTGAAGAATCCTTTAGACTTCTAAGGTCCTATCTGTTGTACATTTTTAAGTCCCTTTATCTTTTCAAACCAAGTGGGTTATGCATGTTAAATTCAAACCCTAAATTGAATTCAAAGCTGATAAAAGGCTGCCCAAAGAACTAAGGAAAGGCTTCCTCTTACAAGTAGTAAAAATCAATAATTTTAACCCCTTTATTGACATGATTTTTGCCATGCATATCGTTCCTAGAAATACTACTTCATTACTACTCATGACTATGGGCAGGATGGGATAGGGAAGAAACTGTCACCCGTTTCCAGTGCAGCCTCTGACATGGCTATGAGCTTGTTTAATTTTAAACACAACGCAACTACTCACATGCATGAAGTTATTCATGTGCTTGATGGTGAAAGTTTTAAAAATGCCTTTGTTGACCTAACTCTGCTCCATTAGTCAATTGACCTCAGTGGGAACAAGGTTACATATGATGTTAAAGTCTGCTCCCACTGAAGCCAGCTGACCTCAGTGGAAGCTGGGTAAAGTGGAGAGTGAGCGCGCTGATAATCCTACCTGAAGCAGGATCAGGACCTATACACTGGCTTCTTAGCAGCACAACGTGACCTTACAGTGGGCAGGGATAGCTAGCAGGGATTTTCCCCTGTGCAGGGGAACTCTCCACTAACATGAAGCTGACGAGGCAGCTTTGTAACCTCCTGCACCAGCCACCTCTCCCAACTCCAGGGCGGGGGCAGGACATGGAGGGGTTGTGGCGCAGCTCAATTCTCCACTGGCCTAAAAGCCTCACAGCAGAGACCTAAGTTAGAGCTCCTGTTGTACTGGGTGAAATCTAGCACCATTGGCTCCATGCAGCCCCTACTCTCAGTGCATCTGAGCAGAGCTGGGGTGGGATGGAAACGCTCCCTCTGTATTTCTAAGCACTGGACTCAATGATTCTGATTTGAGATAACATTCACAGGAAGTGTTTCTGTTACCTGATTAACAGGGTAAAGGAAGAAAATGTGGTTTAGTGTATGTTTGAAACAATTGGCTTTAAAGAAATGCTCTATTATTAACTCTCTGTGTTTGTATCTTTTAAATCTAATAATCCCTTGCTACACTGGCCATCTAGCTATGTTGCCTAATAACAAATATTCATAATTAAAAATTAGCACTTGATGGAGCTTTGCATCTTCAACGCACTGTACAAACAATAATTGACCCTTTCAATATTTCCATGGGGGACAGTAGGTAAATACAATCACTCTCGTTTTATGAATGAACATAATGAGACAGAGAGGAATAGATCCAGATTCTTGTATGCACTTTCAAATTCCAGGGAGTTCTCTCATTGTCTGGCACAGAGGAGACAGAAAATCAAGGTCTCTGAAGCTCTTTGTTCCTGCCTACACCACAACGTAACACTCAGCACCTCTGAAAATCAGGCCATTTGTTTAGATGCCTAAATGTGGACTGAGGGGCTTGACTTTTGCCACCCAAGTATGAAACTTTGTCCCCAGTTCTTGTGTTTAATTTCTTTAGTTTTCCTTCTACCTGGTGTTTATACTGCACTTTTAATCCAGCAGGAACCCCAAATCACTACAAACCTTACACAGGAATCATGTGTAAATCCCTCCCCTTATGAGGGCCTCTGAACCGTGCCAGGGGTGTTTTGATTAGGGCTCTATGTACTTAGTATTGACTCCACAGGACTACAACAACTTCCAATCAAATCATAGAGACTACACTGTAAGGACTCCATATCCCATGATGCAATGTTTGGTGCCCTGACACTTTGGCCTTGGCTTAGTGATCCTGTACCTGGGCAGAAGTGGCAAGTCAGGAAATCCTACAAGGACTGCACTGGTAGACTGAAAGGTGGGGCACTGGCTAAGGAAAGTTGGAGGAGAGAGTAGGCTGAGCCAGCTGTGCAACCTTACCAGGGTTAGTTGTCCTTCAGGCTAGAAACTAGTAGCAGTTGACTATGTTTAGATCTAGAGATTTGGGAGATGCTGCTATCAGCCCCATTTCTGCTGAGACCATGTGACTGGTATTAAAGCCACATCGCGCCTGCACCTTTACTCCTTCTCAGCAGCCAGCCACTGAAAGCTGCAGCCAGAAAGCACTGATTATACTACAAAATCCTGATCCAGGCACACAGGAAATTGTGGGACGTGTGAATACCCCATCGACTATCCTTGGTGTCTGGGGAGACCCTGTTGGTCCCCTTGGTGGTCTGGTGTGAAAGTCCTTGTGCTAGGAGCAGTCCCTCATCACAGACTAGCTAAGGCAAAGACTAGGGAGCTTCTAAGAAACACAACTGCTCTTGTAGAGTTGGTGGCTGTTGTTTTATAACTAGGATTACTACCAGCTACTGATGTGTCAATTTTAACCTGCTCTGTAGCAAAGTGTTTCACTTCTATTATCGGGATGACCTTTGCTAATTCAGAACTACCTAGTGTTGCCCTTGAATTCCTGTTCATCCAGGGGGCCGTGGCAAGGGTTTTCAAACAATGGGGGAGTGTGTGCTATGGGAAGGGTTTGGGTTGCGCAATATTAATGGTGAATGTTCTGGTGTAAATTTAAGGGCGTTTTTTTGTTTCCTGTTTAACATATGTAGGGAATAGTGGTTAAGTTTACCTTAATATTTATAAGTCGCCACCATGAGCTGAACTGTTGCAATGCCACCTTTTAACTTTTCACAGTCATTACAGTCAGTATTCTATTTTAGTCTATTGAATTGTCATTGTATTTTGCTATATTACATCAAGTAAAACTGTTCCTGGTGTCAGCGTGCGTGTTTAATACTTTCCTTAGAACAATAAGTATCATTTGCTAGGCCTCTTGCATAATTTAGGATGGAGTTGTTTCTGGAAGCTAACAGGATACCCTAACAGAGGTACTTCAGTGCATATCGAGGTACAGGGACCGCCAACTGTGTCATTCTTCCTATGAGCAGAGAGCTATTGTAGATGGGTGGGTAGAAGATTCCCACCTATCCAGCACCACCACTGGGCCCTCCCCAGGACCTCCATTATCCTCAACATTAGGCATCCAGGCAAGAGGTGAGCACGTGCCTATTCCTGGATGATCAGTGAGGGAAGAGAGGTTTGCACATGTAACCTTGCACACACAGGCAGCAGCATGGTCCTATGAACTGGACATGGGGCCCTGTGCCAAGGACTCCTGAATTCAAATTGCTGACTTGATGTACAGTCTTGGGAAAATCACTTGACCTCTCTTTGTCTCAGTTTTCTCATCTATAAAATGGGGATAATACTATTTAGCTATATTTCGGACTGTCGTCAGTTATTAGTTAATGTCTGTGCAGCACCCCGTGACAGCCTGGTCTGTCTCTTTAAGAGATTGGGGGTGTTTCTAGCCACTTGGTTTCTGTGACCAGCACTTTGAAAATACAAAGCACCATCTTACTGCTAAGTACATATTTATTATCACTGAAATGCAGCCACTGCAGAGTAGAATGTGGCAGGCTGTTTAACAGTGCACAGAAATGCTGTGCAATTCCTTGGTAAAGAAAGAAAAGAGAAATGTCGGGGCTCAATTCTCCACTGGCTTGCACCTTGCAGAGTTATTAACGCTGATGGAAAGTGAGTGTAAAATGATACCCCGTCAGAATTCTCCACTTGGACTGCTGACAGCATTGACCTGCCCAGTTTACACAGTTATATATGACTACACGGGGTCTAGTCCTCGGCTGTGCTGAGATTGCTTTCAGCTACGCTGGCTGTTCAAAGCAACCCTAAAGCTGGCTTACCCCATACAGAAGAATCATCTGATGGAGGGGGATCCTCTGGTGGCATCAAGCTGACATTGCAGTTTGGCTGGACTTCCTTGCTGTGATCCCTAGATGCTATAGCAGCCCCATGGGGCTTGATCCCTAGATTCTAGAGCAGCCCCATGGGGCTAGTGGTAATTAGTGTAATTTAGAGCAGCCTTCATGGATAGGCATGCTGAGGAGCCAGTCATGCACAAGTATGCTAGGGTTCGGGGGATCACAAAGGTGGTTTAAAAGCACCTTTCCAACCCACTCCTGAGTTGTGCTGTGCACTTCTCAGCCAGATCTTAGGATTGGGGCCACAGGTACAAAACCCTGAAGAATCAGGCCCATTGTATCCAATTTAAAAAATCTTGGGGAATTTAAAGATTCAGAATGGAAGTCACCTGAAAGGGAACCAGGACACCCAAGCTAACATCAGTGCATCTTGTGAAAAGTGTTAGGTGGGATTTTTAATGACTACTATTTTCTCAGGAACTCAGCTTTAGATCTCATTAGAAAAACAGCCTGTCCAGCAGCACAGTGCCTGGCGGAGGCATTGGCTCTTCTGGGCTTGTCTACACTACAAATGCTTTGGCAGCAGAGCCCCTGGTGTAGAGCTAGCATAAGTTGACAGAAGGAGTTTTTCTGTCGGCATAGATAAACCACCTCCCCAAGCAACATTTGCTAAGCTAACAGACGCGCTTTCCTATCAGCATAGTTGCAGTTACACTGGGGAGGTGCCTACATAACTACGTCAGCTTGGATGTGTGGGTTTTTCTCCCCCACACTCTCTGCTGGCATAGTTATGCTGATAAAACCCCCAATGAATAGCACAACCTATTAAATCACCACCAATCCTTTCTGTACACGCTTAGGCCATGTGAATGTCTACACTATGGAGACCATACCAGCATAGCTACATCGCCATAGCTATATTGGCATAATCCCGTAGCTGAGACACCGACAGAAGGAGTTTGTCTGTTAGTGTGGAGGCACTGCCTCGCCGAGCGATGATAGCTAAGTGGACAGAAGCATTCTTCCATAGACATAGCTGCGCCTTTCTTTGCTATGTCCCTCAGGGGTGTGGAGTTTTTCACACCCTTGACCAACATAGTTATGTTGTCCCAACTTTTAAGGGTAGGCCAAGCCCATGTCTATGCACAAACTGGCTCCGATTTAGTTAAAGCAGTTTGGTTAAATGGGCGCAAACCCCGTGTCGGTGCTCTCATTTTGGTTTAAGGGCAACATCGTTTGGTTTAGCGTAAACCTGGTGCTAATTGACTTAAGCTAAACTGAAAAAAGCCTTATTTAACTGGAAAGATGAATGTCCGCACATCACTGGTTCAACTAAAGTGGTTTAAATTAACACCTTAAATCAAACCGGTGTAACGGTGTGTGTAGACAAGCCCTTAGACTTTGCTTGGATAGCTCTTATTCATATACTGACCAGGTACAGCCCCGCTTAACAGGTGTGATTCACATCCCAGATGCTTCCTTTCAGTATCTTCAGTTTTGCTTCCAGGCATCAAAACCAGAAAGCCTCTGGGTCCACTGAAGTGCCTTGAACTTTGAGCCTTGAAGCACTGCTGCATACAGTGAAATTGAGGTACAGGAACACATGCATGTTTGCATTGTAGAACTCCATAGTATGCTAATACCAAGAACTGGAACGTTGGCACCAGACTCCGTCCCAGTTTGTAGACTAGATTCAGTACTAGGTGCTGTATTTTAACTATTAAAGGACTTTAGGTGCAAAGTAAAAGTTACAGTCTGAATATTCAGACGTGTCTTCTAATGTCCAATGACCAGGTTGAGTCACATTGGGCTGGACTGGAGAATGCTGGCCACAGTCTGAAGCCAGCACTTCCATTCTCCTTACCACCCAGGCTTACAGCTGTGGTGTTATATTTGCTCCCGTTCTTGAGTTCGCCCCTCACATCCAGGCATTTTCCCACTCTAACACCTCAGAGGTGTGGCCTTTCCTCTGGGCCACCGTGGCTAAAGCCCCTCTCCATGCTCCAGGGAAGGTCCATTACTGTAACGTCCTCCTGTGCAGCTTCTCCTTTCTCTCCCCTTCGGTCTGCCCAAATAAAGCATCTTCCTCTTCTCTTCTCCTCCCTCCAGCTCCTTAGACCTCTGCACTTGTGTCCCTTCTGCAGTCAGGCTTCTCCTAGGCCCTTTCAAAGCCCTCCCCCACTTCATGCCTGCTGCATCTCTGGTCTAATACCTTCTGGACTCCCCCCCACCCACTGCCAGCTCTCCATCCACGGTTCTCTTCTAACCACACCCATTAGCCACTCCTGACTCCTTGCTCCTTAGAGTAGTCCCATTGAAGTCAATAAGTAACAGTTGTAGGATTAGGCCCTTTCTCCTGTGCCATCCACTACTGTGAGAACTGCCTCCCCCGGTCCCTTCCAAAGCACTCCTAAAGCTGAGGGCTATGTGTGCTAATGGGCACATGCAACTCTGTTGTCCGCTGTTTGCAGTACAGCCCCTGCTTGTGCATGTAGGGGCAAATTTTGCCTGCCCCTCTTTGGCCATTGGAGGTTCCCCTGGACAGAAGAACCACTGTGGTCCCACTGCACATGTGGGGCAGGATTTTATAAATCTGAACATGGTGACCAAGAGATCCTCCAATCCTTCCCCAAGTGGAGTGTGTGTGAGGACTGGGTACTAGCTACAGTGAGGGAAGTAGCCTCTGCACAGTGGATCCAATGCTACTCTGTGGCCTAGGCAATTCCTTTTTGCTCTAGGGTCCAATCCTCCTGCCCTTCCTTAGGTTACACGCACACTGACTACAGGGAGGAATTGCTTTTAGGGTATATAAGCTGGTCGAGGCTGGGCCATTTTAACTGTAAAGTGCTATGCACATCAGTCATGTACATAATTAATAAATAATGATCCCTCAATGCTATTTCCACCTGGCAGCTTCTGGAGTGTCGAGCCTGGGGTGTGGTATCTGTCATGACATCAGGCACTGACCAATCAGACACCATCAGGCCACTCGGAGCCTGGTGGTAAGATACACACAGATAGCCTGGAGACCACAATGGGCTTGAAGCGGGAAGGGGGTTGTTGTTCAGAAAGCTGCTGGATTTATATACTATCATATAAAAGCCCTTTTAAAAAAAAAACCTCTTACCTTCTCTTAGCTGCCTGCCATAAAAGTACTTGCGGTTGGGGGGAGAATGCTCTTTAAAAGGCTATTAAATGTTATTGTTAAAGGAAGAAGCTGCCCATAATGTGATTCCTTCCCCAGAGCAGTTCTTTCCTCTCCCCTCAACAGTGCCTCAGCTTTCCGTTTGTTTTGCACTACCAGCCTCATGTTGACATTGTGCCTCATGATGAATTGGTGCTTGATGTCATTGACAATGCGAATAGTGCTCCGAAAGGAGACGACTTGGT
Organism: Lepidochelys kempii; assembly: GCF_965140285.1. Classification (NCBI taxonomy): domain Eukaryota; kingdom Metazoa; phylum Chordata; order Testudines; family Cheloniidae; genus Lepidochelys; species Lepidochelys kempii. The sequence continues at coordinate 98,784,756 of NC_136387.1, read as the reverse complement.
TTTATAATTGCAGCAGCTACATCTGGCACTGATGGAATAATTTTTAACCCTTTCAGTATATCAGTGTCCTCTCAAAGTAAATATTTTTGTAAGACGCTTGGTTAAATATAAACTCTTCGGTCGATTTTCACAAGTTCATAGATTCCAAGGCCAGAAGGGACCCTTGTGATCATCTAGTCTGAACTCCTGTATAGCACAGGCCAGAGAACTTCCCCCAAATAATGCCTAGAGAACATTAGCCAATCTTGATTTTATAATTGTCAGTGGTGGAGAATTCATTATGACGGTTGGAAAATTGTTCCAATGGTTAATTATGCTCACCATTAAAAATGTACATCTTATTTCCAGTCTGAATTTGTCTAGCTTCAACTTCCAGCCTTTGGATTGTGTTGATACGTTTCTCTGGTAGATGGAAGAGCCCCCAGTTAAATAGTTGTTCCCCATGTAGATATCTGTAGACGGTAATTAAATCATGGTTGCCTGCTGATTGCTGCATATCTGAGTGCAATGACTGGGTTGACTACAGACAAGGCCTGACTTTGTGGGCATCGAAGTTTGAAAAGCCAAGATTTACCTAGTCACATCCCAAGGGCGTGAGCATTAGAAATAGGTACAAATCAAGCTAGTGAAGATCCAAACTTCATGGTTAGCCTTTGTCTCTCCAGTGGACCAAAACCAACACTTGAATCCGAATTCCCCTGAACTTTGGGAAAGTTTGGCTCTGGATCTGAGCCTTGCAGTCTAGGCCTCTCTTTGCTGAACATGCTACGTACATAAAGTCTGTTCAAATACCAGTACAGCAATGCTACGTTGACTGATAAGTAAGAAAGTTGGGAAACTCAGGGTGCCCCTGGTACATTCATAAATAACAATTGCCAAACACTCAATTTGTACCTGTATAAAAGAGACCCCAAAGTTTTTTACCTGACAACTTCTCAATCCAGTATCTATCCTGCAACAGCTAGTGCCAACCCTAATGCTAATGCAGCAGAGCTGACTTTGTTAAACAGTTTTAAGGAAACCAAAAATTGTAGTAGTGGACAGAGAGTACCCTGAATTCAGGTCTGAGGCTCTGATTCTGTAATAGAAGATCCGTTTGTAGGATCGGGGCCTTGGACAGCAAAGTAAGAAGAAACTTATTTTCAGGTTTTTTTCAAAGACATTCCTTAGTAATGTGTAAGTCTGTACTCATTGTCTGGTTCGTCACTGGCCCAATACCAGAGCCTCGCAATTCGCTGCCGAATGTCAAACCTTTTACCAGGAGAGGGAGGATGTAGTCAGAAAAGCAGCCCGAGTTCCAAATCGCATGTACTAGTGGCTGCCCTGGCTTTTAACTATTATGGTTTTTTATTTAAAAAGTTAAAGTAAATGCAAAAATTTCACTCCCTCCTGCTGTCAATTTACCATTTTTTAATTCAAATTCAAAATGAAAAACTGCTGTAGACTTGCAGGCAACTGTGGGGAAAGGGAGGTTTTTGTGACATTTCTGACAGCCTGTGCAGGGTGCCAGGAGGAGACGAGAGAAACAAGAAAGGACCAAAAAAGCTGGAGTGGGCATGAGGGTCAAAGGGGAACAGATGAAAGAGCAAGGCAGGTGCATTTTGTTCTTGTTATTGTAGGATCCATATAATTTAACAGCACTTTGAACTTGGCTAGATGGGTATCTTGTGATCCTGGTGACACCAATCCACTCAAGTGAGCAAATTCTGGCAGGCATTGTACAGAGGTGCCCACCAGAAAAATAAAAGCCTAACAGGGATGATAGCTGATGGTCCCAATCCCAGCACCCTGGGAAAGCCTCAGAGAGGCTCCTCCATAGGCTTATAATGATGCAAGCTTCAGAGAGGCATTCCAAACAGGTGCCAGGCCCAGAGATCAGGGCATGTCCATCCCTCCCCTGAAATGGCCCCTATGCACACACACAATTATTTGTATTGCATAATGCATGTGCATATAGGCTGAGGCAGGAATTACCTGTGCTGGGGATGACTGCATGTGGACATATGTAATGCCGACAGACCCAGGTCGCTGGCGGGTGGGATCGAACCTGGGACTTCTGGAGCTTAGTGCATGAGCCTCTACTGCATGAGCTAAAAGCCCTACACCTATTAGCTAAGGCTGTAGAGCAGACTCGTTAATCTCTCTCTCTCTCTAAGTGGTCTCCGTGCCACAAGATGGGACAGAACACCACACCCAGGAGGTGTGTGGGTCACAGACAGACATTTAAAAAGTCTCTGCATCAAACCTAAAGAGCTTTGGCATATCTGCTATGAAATATTGTACATTAAAAGAGAGAAATAATGAACTTCCAGAGGTTTCCTTTTAACACCTTTTACCTTTTGCATTTTCTCTGGAAGGCCCAATCAGGATGGTTTATTCCTCTCAGATAATGTTTTAAAATAAAAAATAACAATCCCGTAAATGCTGCCCTGGGTCGACATTACTGAAACCTACAGATGGCAGGCACTCTTGCAGAAAGTGCTTCTTAATCCTTCCAGGAGCTGGAGCAGTGGCAAGCTAGTTGCTTGAGTAAAACAATGGGAGCAGAGGTCCTGTAGGACAAGCAGAAGGCGAATTCCAGGGGAGCAGGGGGAGCAGAACATCAGCAGAAGAGATTCCAGGGTAAGGAAGCAGAACAGCAGCAGAGGAGGATGTCTTATGGGAAAACAGAACAGCAAGAGAGGTGAGGCATAGCAGAGGAGAAGCACAAAGTGGCAGATCCTTGGGGCGAAATCAGCAGATAGTGAAGTCCGTAAAACAGTGCAGCCGTAGAAGAGGTCCATGGGGAGAAGAAGAGCGAGGCAGGTGAATCTGAGGGAAGGATGGATCTGTTAATTATAACACAATAGTAACATAGCAATCTCTATGAAAATCTAGCTACACATCACAAACTGTTTGAACTTCCCTCTGTGGTTAAATAGGTAGATTGTGACTCTCTAGTCTTCCATAGGTTCTCATACTATACCCATCACTGAAGAAGCTCAGTTATAAGAAGTTTATATACTGCAACCACAGCTTACAGCAGGAGCTGCAGCTAGTGCTACGGTTATGGTGGGATAAGTTTTTCATTCGAGCTCCCTATTTTCAGTCACTCATAATTTTCTGAAACCTTCCTCTTTTCGGCTGATATTTTCTAGGCTTGATGTCTACCCAAAGGTCATTGATTTGTTTTTTGAAAGCTTGAGCCAAAACAATCCAGCCTTTTCTAAGCAAAGGGAGTATGGAAAACATATGCACTTTTTCCCTTACAAAAAAAGAAATTCTCCCAAGCTTTTAGTTTGGCTAGCACCAAAATGAGCTGGGGGATGAAAGCTGAAATTTGGCATGAAGACAGGCTTCATTGAGAAGTGCCTTCATGTACTCAGGTGAAAAATGGTTTTGATTTGACTGAGTTGCAAGCCTACTGAGCATGCATAGTACATTTTGTGTGAGTGTTTGTTAAGCTCTTAAAATGGGCTGTTAAAGAAGGCTGCGTTGTGCAATGCCTGGCCAATTTAGCTGGGCAGTGAAGAGAGTACTGATGGCTCCATTATAAAGCAGGTACACAATGAGGCCAGAGTTAAGGTTACTCACGCAGCCTTAATATTTTAATTTTCTCACTTTCGAATGCCTTAATTTTGAGCTCTTATATGTGCAACTTTGATGTTCTCTTGATGTTTTCTGAACACTATGTTCAACAGATAAGTGTATACAGTTTTCTTGGTATATTTGTGTAACCTGTATATGAACTGCATAATAAACATGGCTGTTATACAGACATCAATCTCCAAGCACTTATCAAAGGAGGGCAGTATCATTATCCCCATTTTACAGATGGGGAAACTGAGGCACAAAGAGAGGCGGCAACTTACCCAAGGTCACCCAGAAAACCAGTGGCAGAGCTGGAAATTGAAGGCTCTAAGGCCAGTACCCTTCCTACTAAGCCACACTGCCAACGCATATGTGATAGACCAACACACATGGATTATTATAGGAAATTGCTGTTTCTTTACTTATCCTTACCCCCCTCCACAGAATTGTGTAAGTTAATGAATTCTGAAATATGAGTTTCAAAAAAAACTTTCATTTCAGTAGTATATAGCTTTCCTGCACCCATTAAACTCCTTTGCAACAATAACAAAACAACCAAAGCCTGGATTTCACCACCCCGCCGTTATGAGATGTTTGCGTTCCGGATCCAAATGCACCGATCTCTACAGTAGCGGTTCGTGCACACCCAGTCATGTGCTGTACCTCCTGCTGAAGCCCCAGTATAGAATCCCATAGGTCACAGGCGCTTGGCACATTTCCGATGGGATATAAAGCTTCCCAAACGCATCACCAGTTGTGGAAGCCAAATTTCCAAAAGTGCTGCAGACGAGGCCTCCAATTAGTGCCTCACATTTTGCATGCACAAATATTTACGCCCTCGGATTGCAGGTTTACATTTTGACCCTGCCCCTACAATGAGCTCCATATGCGTGCCAAGATTCTGCCTGCATGAAGCTCATTGCAGGATCAGGGCCTCTGAGCCTAGTTCTGATCTTTGGTCCTTTGTGTCTATGAGCTATAGAATGAGGCAAATGCGATGTTGAAGATGCTCTTTTTCCCTCTAAGCTCTTTGTATAACCCAGTTCTGTGCAATCAATGACATACGTTTTCTGTATTAGGTTCAGCAACAGACACAGAACCTTTTGAATACAGTTCTTTTAATATCCCTATGCTTACATCATTCCAATGCCATCCAACAGAGCGGGCAGCCAACTCGCAACTGGTGTCTGTTGATTTTTTGTTTGTTTGTTTATTTGCAGATCACCAAGAGCATGTGACGAGTGGGTATGTGTGAAAGGAACTGCAGACTGAGCAGCTTAAAATTGGAACGCGTCTGAGTACAAACCAATGTCTCCGTGCTTGAGATCATTGAGGACCAAACCCTGACGCCTAGCTAAAGCCAAGCAAACAGGTTTTGGGTGCAGGGGGGTCTTCACAGGGCCAGGAGAACAGATGCCTTTCTCTCAGGTCATAAACCACCAGCAATGCCATTCTGCAGCCCATAGTGCAGCCCCTTTACTGTCCATCTGCAGGGGCTTTGGCCAACAAATTTGATTAGTCCATGGATCCGCGCTGGTCACTACCCTGCTTCTGCTCCACAAACCTCACGGTGGGCGGTGCAGACAGAGCTGCCGAGAGTTCTGCTGCACAGCACACAGGGAGAAGCAGGGCAGGGACAGCATCTCCACAGCTGTGGGCCCCACACAGCTAAACCCTGACAGTTCTGCTCCCTGCTGGGGGCCCCAAGAGTGGAACGCCTTTGATTTTATTCTTCACTAGAATAACAATGGCCAAAGAAAAAGCATCTCTTGCAAATAAAGCAGAAACATTTAAAATGCCATTTCTTCCTTCAGCAAAGTCTTCTCTGGTTGAATTCCATCTATGACTCCATGCACTTATTGCATTGCTGAACTAATTCCCATTACCTATCCTCATTTATTGCAGAGAACAATTTGTCTTAAACACCTGCATGAGAGCACAGGGAGAAGAAGTTCTGTCACATGGGTGCATCCCATGGATCCCAGGTACATGAGATCATGTACTTACCTTTACAAATTAGCCATACTGGTTCAAAGCACTGGCTCGTCAGGAATGGTATCCTGCTTCTGAAAATGATTCAGAGGAAGGGAAAAGAAAAAACTATACAAAATTCCCATAATGCTCCTGACTAATCTGTTGTTAGTACTTGTATATTTCTTAAGCACTGAACAAAGATAGAAAAAGGGACTGTCCCTGAGAGGAGAGCTATCAGTCTATACTCCATCCATATTATTTATGATACACGTTACAAAGGGGGAAGAGGAATCTTTAGTGTCCATCAGACGGAGGCCAACCAAAGCCATTCAAAATCATGAGTCAGGGCCCCAAATAGTAGGAGGTTGGCTTACAAATCATGTGCTTTAAAAGATAAGATTTTGATTCATTTATTTGCCTTCTGAGGCTTTAAAGTTCTTGTTTTCAAGCTATTCTGTGTGACCGTGAGTACTAGAAACTTACTTTTTTTAAAATGAAAGCTGAGATTCTCACAAAATAACATGACTCTAGGAGCTAGGGCTTTAAAAATAAAACAACACATATTGCAAAACTCACTGTAACAGAGTTGGCAATACTGCAGCTTACCTCCTGTCATAAATATAAAGGGAAGGGTAAACCCCTTTGAAATCCCTCCTGGCCAGGGGAAAGCTCCTCTCACCTGTAAAGGGTTAAGAAGCTAAAGGTAACCTCGCTGGCACCTGACCAAAATGACCAATGAGAAGACAAGATACTTTCAAAAGCTGGGAGGAGGGAGAGAAACAAAGGGTCTGTGTGTCTGTCTATAGTCTGTCTTTGTTGGGGATAGACCAGGAATGGAGTCTTAGAACTTTTAGTAAGTAATCTAGCTAGGTATGTGTTAGATTATGATTTCTTTAAATGGCTGAGAAAAGAATTGTGCTGAATAGAATAACTATTTCTGTCTGTGTATCTTTTTTGTAACTTAAGGTTTTGCCTAGAGGGGTTCTCTATGTTTTTGAATCTAATTACCCTGTAAGATATCTACCATCCTGATTTTACAGGGGAGATTTCTTCATTTCTATTTACTTCTATTTTTATTAAAAGTCTTCTTATAAGAAACTGAATGCTTTTTCATTGTTCTCAGATCCAAGGGTTTGGGTCTTTGGTCACCTATGCAAATTGGTGAGGCTTTTTATCCAACATTTCCCAGGAAAGGGGGGGGTGCAAGTGTTGGGAGGATTGTTCATTGTTCTTAAGATCCAAGGGTCTGGGTCTGTAGTCACCTAGGCAAATTGGTGAGGCTTTTTACCAAACCTTGTCCAGGAAGTGGGGTGCAGGGTTTTGGGAAGTATTTTGGGGGGAAAGACGCGTCCAAACAGCTCTTCCCCAGTAACCAGTATTAGTTTGGTGGTGGTAGCAGCCAGTCCAAGGACAACGGGTGGAATATTTTGTACCTTGGGGAAGTTTTGACCTAAGCTGGTAAAGATAAGCTTAGGAGGTTTTTCATGCAGGTCCCCACATCTGTACCCTAGAGTTCAGAGTGGGGGAGGAACCTTAACACCTCCCAAAATATGAGATTTCATTGTCTGTGTCGTAGCATAAAACTGCAAATGTTGTTACTGGTCATAAAGTTACCTGGCCTCTTTTTAGATCCAACTTTTGGGTCTGTCACCAATGCAGCTTTATGCCAGTGCTGGAGCTACACAAGCATGAAATTGAACTAACACAGTGAAGAATCAGGCACAAGCTATTAAAAGCCGCAACCCAGAATTTTCCTTTTGGTTGTCCTGGATTTAGAAAGAGAACTAATACTTTGTTATTTCCCTAAATTAGGGATGAAGATGGGTTCTCAGAAAGCACTATTGTAGGCAAAGAAAGAGAAGCGAAAACATTACTTTTTGATTTTAGAAGAGTTGGCCAACCCATATTCACCGGTGGTACTGAGTGCCTCTTGCTTAATAAAGGGATGCGGAGTGGTTCCAATTTGTAAGAGTGCCAAGACCTTATCTCTGTTTTGAAAGAAGGCTACAGTCTTGTTCAGACCATGATGACCCACCAGAGATGTACATGTATGGTCCAGACCACCTAGTATCAATTCACTGAGTAGAAAATGCCTCCGTGAGAACATTTTCAGTGCCATCAAACCTTTTATTCACTAATGTTGTACAATTGTGCCCATTTAATCATTAAGTGATTTTTCCATTTGACGTCAACTGAAAATCACCTATGTCCTGCTCCAAACAACAATTAATGCCCATTAGCAGTTTGCGGACGATACCAAGCTGGGAGGGGTTGCAAATGCTTTGGAGGATAGGATTAAAATTCAAAATGATCTGGACAAACTGGAGAAATGGTCTGAAGTAAATAGGATGAAATTCAATAAAGACAAATGCAAAGTACTCCATTTAGGAAGGAACAATCGGTTGAACACATACAAAATGGGAAGTGACTGCGTAGGAAGGAGTACTGCGGAAAGGGATCTGGGGGTCATAGTGGATCACAAGCTAAATAGGAGTCAACAGTGTAACGCTGGTGCAAAAAAAAGCGAACATCCTTCTGGGATGTATTAGCAGGAGTGTTGTAAGCAAGACATGAGAAGTAATTCTTCCACTCTACTCCACTCTGATTAGGCCTCAACTGGAGTATTGTGTCCAGTTTGGGGCACCACATTTCAGGAAAGATGTGGACAAATTGGAGAAAGTCCAGAGAAGAGCAACAAAAATGATTAAAGGTCTAGAAAACATGACCTGTGAGGAAAGATTGAAAAAAAATGGGTTTGTTTAGTCTGGAAAAGAGAAGACTGAGGGGTGACATAACAATTTTCAAGTACATAAAAGGTGGTTACAAGGAGGAGGGAGAAAAATTGTTCTTCTTAACCTGTGAGGATAGGACAATAAGCAATGAGCTTAAATTGCAGCAAGGGAGGTTTAAGTTAGACATTAGGAAAAACTTCCTAACTGTCAGGGTGGTTAAGCACTGGAATAAATTGCCTAGGGAGGTTGTGGAATCTCCGTCATTGGAGACTTTTAAGAGCAGGTTAGAAAATCACCTCTCAGGAATGGTCTAGATAATACTTAGTCCTGCCTTGAGTGCAGGGGACTGGACTAGATGACCTCTCGAGATCCCTTCCAGTCCTACAATTCTGTGATTATTGTATGCAGAACCATGTGGTGCTACAGGTTTTTCAATTTTCCACTTAACTTCACTATGTAATTTTTTTCTAGTGTCATGGTTTTCAGCTCTGTGAAACAAGGACTTGGGTGGGCTACAGTGGTGATTTCATTTTTTGCTATTAAAGAATTGAAAGCGCTCAAATATTACAATGGTGGAGGCCATAAAAGTAAGTACTTAGACAGATGGGAAAGAAATGCCTCTGCTCTGAATATTTCTATTTTAACTTGAAGAAGGTCAGTTCACTGATCAGAAAATCCCAGATAAGGCCATGTTATATTGAAATGCATGGTAAGGTCCTGTTTACACTACAAATATAACATGACTACAATGCTCTTGTTCCTTAACCAGGCTACACTCTTGGGGGCCCAATGCTAATTACTATTAACTTCAATGAGATTCCTTACAGTAGTCAATACTGTGCCCTCAAGTAAACGGCTGCAGGATCAAGATCGTAGCTGGAATTTGCAGAGACAACTAAACCTAAATGGTGTTTTGAAATGGAGCTAAAGACTTGGTTTGACTGAGCCTTAGTCTGACTTGCACAAGGCAGGGATAAAGGCAGGAACTCAGTTGAAATTTTTCCATCCAAACATTTTTGGATAGAAAATTGGTTTTTCAATGAAATGGAAATTTTCACTAAAAACGTCCATTTTTGTCTGTTTGGAGATGTTGTTCGTCAAAAACAAAAAGAGTTGGGGTTTCATTTCATCAATGAAAAGGAAAGCATTTGAATTTTTGCTGAAATGTTTCAGAGAGAAAAAAGTTATTTTCCTAACCAGCTGCAGCTGGACCCACTTCGTATTCGATTTCATGTGGGGTTTTCTACTCATAGCTGCCGCCTCTCCCCAGGTCTGTGCAGTGTAACACACACAGTGTAATATGCAGGGCAATTTCTGATGCAGAAGTACCAGTGTACTGCAGACTGTGGTCCTAATGCTTCTGGGAGAATTTCACCCTCAGTGACTAGAACAATGTAAACATCTTGCTTCAAAATATTTTTTTTAAACAAAATGACAAAACTGCAGATCCTTTCTTCATTCTGGTGGCTAAAGTCCAAAACCACAATCTCTGTAAATAGAGTTGAACTTATTTTTTTGGTGATAAAGCTCTTTGAGCTCCTTTTCAAATAAACATGTACAGCTTTAAATGAATAAATCATGCAAATACATGTTAATGTATACATAACACAACATAATAAGGAAACCGAAGAAACAAGATTACAAATTTTTTGCACCTCCAAAATATGTGAGTGATATTTGCTTTAGAAAGAACAAATTCATTTAGAGGAAGAGCTTATCCAGAGCCAAACAAACACGAATCTCCAGCGAAAGTTAATTTTATGTTCTGCAAAGAAGGAAGATGTGCTTCCCACTACAATAGGCAAAATCCAATTAAATTAGGCAAATTTAAAAACATAGAAACAAAATTTAGTTTAGTACATAAAGTCTAAGGGACAAATTCTCCTCTCATTTGCACCTGCATAACTCTGCTGAATGAGCTGGAGTAAAGGTAATTGACAAGAGAATTTGCCCCAAAGAGAAAAGTTTTCAAGCAGCTTTTTCACAGAAACAAGTCCTTTCTATATTTTGGTCTTTTGGATTGATTTGAAAGCATTTAAACTAAGGAATGTTAACTCTCATGCCTCAGATACTTGGGATAGCTGTTGGAAATACATGCTTTCTTTACACATTCTCAATGCTCAGTGTTGTACACTGGGTGGAGATTTTCAAAAGTCTAACTCAGCACCCATTGAGATCAATGGTATTGACTTGAGTGGATGCAGAGGTCAGCAAATACTTTGTGCTTTTGAAAATCCTACCAAATACTATCTTTTGCTATTCTTACCAGCAAGCTGGTATAATTGCAAAGGTTATAGCCTCATTGATTTTAAGTCCAAAAGGAGACATTATGATTATCTAATGTGACCTCCTTCATAACACAGGCCATAGAACCTCACCCAAGAATTTCTCCATGAAGCCCAAGTTCTAATATAGAAGTATGACATATAATATTTCTGTAAAGTATTACAGTAAATGGTCACATAACTGATAAGCTATGATACTCCTTCTCTTGTTATTACATCTTGATGAGTTAGCTATATGTACCCTGTGAATTTTGACAAAGAACAGAGCACCCAGTTCTTGCCAGGTGCTACTGCTAGGGTCCAATGCAGTGCTTAATTTGTAATGGAAGATGTGCCGGGGCTCAAGGAATTTTTTTACATTCATAACTGAAGCAGCAAGCCCAGAAGTGCCAGGGCTATGATCTGCCAAGCCTAAAGGTGCCAGGTCTCAGCACTGGCAAGCCCTGGCACAAATTTAGCACTGGTCCAATCCTACTGCCTCTCTAAACATGTGCTTTCTGTTGCTTGGATTCTAGATCCCTTTGGTGACAGGAGTCAGATAGAATAACAAAGGATGCTGGACAGTCACGAAAGATTCAATAAAAAACATAATTTAAATCAACTGGCCACATTCTGTGCTTTCACCTCATGTAATCCCACTGAGTGCAGTGCAAAATTTGGAGATAGGATTTCTTGATAATCTCTTGAGTTTGGAAAAGTTTGAACCTGGCAAGCGGAGTCTAAAGTAAGGATGTCTTTTTAAAGCTGACTGTCTAGTGCATTTACAAGGCTCCCGTGACCTAGGTGCCATGACTGACTCCATTTACTAGTCAGTCTTGCTATATGACCTCAGAACATAATTCTCCCTATTAATCATTAGTCTCAGTGCTTATCCAGGAAGACCCACCCTGTAGAACAAATTCATTCTATAGATTTCATATGACTGAATCACACCAGTGCCAAATACAGAGGTTAAATATCCTCTCTACTCCAAGATTCCCATTTATGCATTTCAGGATTACATTGGCTCTTTTGGCCAGTGTTACATGGTAAGCTCATGGTCAGCTGATTACCCACGGTGACCCCCCCCCCCAAATATTTTCACAGTCACTGCTTCCCAGGATAGAGTCTACTATCCTGTAAGTATGACTTACATTCTTTATTCCTAGATGTATACATTTTCATGTATACATTGTATTAAAATGAGTATTTTTTGCTTGCATCCATTTTACCAAACAATCTAGCACACTCTGTATCAATGACCTGTCCTCTTCATTATCTACCACTCCTCCAATTTTTCTGTCATCTTCAAACTTTATCAGTGATGATATTTTTTCTTCCAGATCATTGATTAAAATGTTAAATAGCATAGGGCCAAGAACTGATCCCTCTGGGACCCCGCTAGAAAGACACTCATTCAGTGATGATTTCCTGTTTACATTTTGAGACCTATCCCTTAACCCATTTTAAGCCTTTTTATGTGTGCCGTGTTAATTGTCTGTTGGTTTTGTTTTTAAATCAAAATGTCATGTGGTACCAAGTCAAATACCTGATGGAAGTATAACTATATTATGTCAACATTATTACCTTTATCAACCAAATTTATAATCTCATAAAAAAAGATAGGAAGTTAATTTGGCAGGATCTCTTTTCCATAAACATATGTTGGTTTACATTATTTACATTACCCTCCTTTAATTCTTTATTTATCGAGTCCCATATCAGCCACTCCATCATCTTGCCTGGGATCAATGTCAGGATGACAGGCCTACAATCACCTGGTCACCCCATTCACCCTTTTAAAAAATTGACACAACATTAGCAAGCTTTCAGTCTTCTGGAACTTCCACAGTACTCCAAGATGATTGAAAATCAACATTAACAGTCCAGCAAGCTTCTCAGCCAGCTCTTTTAAAACTCTTGGGTGGAAGTTATCAGGACCTGCTGATTTAAAACTGTCTGACTTTAGTAGCGTCTGTTTCACATCCTCCAGAGATACTATCGATGGGACCTTTCTTTCAGTTGAGAGAGAAACAGTATGAGTTTTTTTGCTTGCAACTATCTCATCATGTACACTGCTGTTCACTAAGAACTGCGTATGCTGGTTTCACCTAACTGTCAGACTCCAAGCTATTATCATACTGTTATATATTGCTACTTCAGAGTCCAATCCTGTGCCCAAAAGAAGTAAATGGCAAAAGACCTATTAACTTCCAAATTACAGCATCAGATTCTGGTCCTCAAAACAATAAGCCATGAGGTATATGATTTTCTGGTGCTCATATGTGTTGGTTAAGGTTAAGCATAGGAAATATAACGTTGCATTGCTTTACCCTCCAAACGACCCAGCTTCCACCCATTTCTCCTATTAGCCAAAGCTAATTTTGATATATCAGAAATGTTAAAATATATTTCTCCTGTAATACAAGGACTGTACAATTTCCTGACAGATTTCAGTGCTGAACTGTCAACAAAAATATTGCTACAATAGAGCTGCAATGTTAACAGTGATTTCTGGAGATGTCCGTAGTTATTATAAATGACTTTCCAGTTAATTACCTGTTTTGGAAATTAAGGAGATTGGGGGTTCACAGCTGCTCAATAAGTAGCTTCTGTGCCCGCCTCATCCCACTGAGTATGATAAATAATAGATTCTCTGCCACCCAGACTACCAGACAGGGGTTCTATCCAACACCCCAGAGAGCTGGCTTTGTCTGCCATGTGTTATGGGCAACATTAATGATAAAAGTAGAAATTAGATGCTGGTTCATCTTGCTTCTCTGGGTCCATGTGGGGCACAAGCACTGCTGCAGTATGGTTTGCTGGACAACTGTCAAAAAAATTACCTCAGCAAATGGCATGTGCATCAGGATACAGCACAGGGAATATTCTCAGGCAATGATTTTAGGCAAACTGAGCATTGGGTGTGCTCTTAAAAGAGAGGCAAACACAGAAAAGCAAACACTTTATTTTTTCCCTTATAAAAGCAAGTATTACATTACAGTTAGGCCACAGTCAAGGAGTGAAATCATAATGTGCTGGCTTTTTAGTTTGCTTCCTATTACTACTTAGACTATTTAGCTTCCATATTATAAGGATATACTCTATTATAATGACTCTCCTCCCAGTATAACAAATAATACTATAATGTACAGCAGCAATGGCCCTGAACTCTGCATCTCTCATGAGATGTAAAGGGCCTGATTCTCATCTCACTTATATAGGTGTAAAGTAGGATTAACTCCAGTGAAGTCACTAGAGTGATGATGATGAAAAATCAGCAAGACTGAGATCAGACTCAGGCGCATAGTTTGGGCCATTGCAGTACAAGTCAATAACAATGTACAACACCAATGGACGTTTTGTGTGAAGGAGGATTATGGGACAGATCCCCAAATAAACTTTTTTCTACTTCTATATCAGATTTGTTTCAGCCTCTACAGTAACTTGAATTGACCCCACCCAGTTCTGACTTCCCACTCTACATTTAAAAAAACATGTAATTATAACATGAAAATCATACTCGATAACATCAAAATCACATTAGAATGTCGTAAAGAAATCTGCTAGTTGCAGATTCCATTCCCACCATATGAGGAGAGATGGTGCAGCTACCACCAATCAGCCTGTACATTTTATGCTTCACACCACATACATGGTACAGTTCCTAACAAAAAAAATTACATTTACGGCTGGTGAGGCCACTCGTATTTTGTACTCCTGCTTCCCATAATGCCCCGGACAGGAATGGAAATATAAGGCTAGACATATGTCTCACTCCATATTAGAACTGTGTAACTTCTTACCTAGACTGTAGTTTGTCACTGGTTGCGGCCAGTGCTGCTCACCTTACCCATGTGATCAAAAGCCAGTGCCACCCTTATAGGAAAGATAGCTTTGTATTTTATTACTGAAAAGCAGCTATCAGCTCAGTTGTAATGAACACACCGAGAACCTTATGAACACTGCATCTTTCATTTTGAAGAGGCAAGACTCAAGGGTACAGTTTCAAAGGCAACCATTGGCTTTCAGTTGGATTTTTGCTCCTAAATCCCTTTGGTTGTTTAGAAAATCTGCCCCTCAAGCCTCAGAAACTATATAAAAATGCTCTCTTAAAAACAGAGAATCTGGGATAACTAAAAATGTGCTATAAACAAAGCCCTCTTGTTGATACAAAGGCTCAGCATAAATTTCCTCATAAAAAACATGATTGTTGCTGGAATCTGTTCAGGAACAATTACAGTTTATTTTGTTATGGGACAAGGTTAAGGGTTGTACCTTTTAAATAATTCTCTGCTTGTTACCCTGAAATCTGTTGATAAATTTTCATTAGATAGATCCATCCTTGCGCCCTTCACTACTAAGATCCAAAATCTCCATTTTTGCTTTAATTTCACAACATGAAGCCTTTAGCAAGGTTGACAACTTTGGTCTCTAAGACTGTAAATATTTATCTATTCAAAGGCAATATTTATCTTACAAAAGCACACATACCAGTTTTGCCTCTGACAAGTGTCTTGTTTATTTATTACTCTAATAACAAATAGACTGTCATCCCTGCTGGGCCTCACAGATGAACTAAATCTGCTGACACAACTGATTGGGAGCGGCTGCAAATTATTTTATTAAAAAATGTGGAATAGCAGATTCGTGTTAGAGGAAAAAATGCTGAAATCATTATTTCTGATAGTGACCTATATAGTCTGGAGTAACAAATGTTCAGAGATGCTACAAATGCCTTTGTAACCCGTGTGCTTATACTGCAGTGTTTGGTCTTTGTTTTGTCCAAGATGGGGGGATAAGCAGTGGGGAGGAGACATGGATTTTTTTGTTGTTGAATCCTCTATGTCTTTGTACACGTGCAGAGACTAAAGCAGGGCAACTTCGATAGAAGGGCCTGGAGGTAGAAGAAAGAGGTGCGGGGTGGGTATGCACAACAGCTCTCTCTGAAGCTAGGCAGAGAGTTTCCATTAAGGGCAAACAGTCCAGCAGGTTGCACACATCTACCATCTGAGACCTGAGCCAATCAGACCTCACTGGGGAAGAGGTTATAAGTAGGAGTTGAAGTCTCAGACAGCCCTGTGGATTTAGCTGCTGAACAATGCAGAACTACGATGTGTCTGCTGCGAGGGCAGCATCTCAAAGCCTGTGCCACTTTAGATCCAGGCTACAAACTTGCTATCTCAGTGGAAGCTGGGGAGACCAGATAGTCAACACAATATTAACAACAAAGGTGAAGGAACATAAGCCGAAATAGGGAAAGAACAGATGAAAGCTGTGTTCAATTGGCAGGGCCTGATAAAATTCATCCTATGGTACTTAAGGAACTAGCTGAAACAGTCTCGGAACCGTTAGCAATTATCTCATGGAGGACAGGTGAGGTCCCAGAGGACTGGAGTAGGCAAACATAGTACCTATCTTTAAAAGGAAACAAAGGGGACCTGCCGTATTTTTGATGAGTCAGCCTAACTTCAATACCTGGAAAGATACTGAAACAAATTATTAAACAATCCATTTTAAGCACCTACAGGATAATAGTGTTATAAGGAATAGCCACCATGGATTTGTCAAGAACAAATCGTGCAAAACCAACCTAATTTCCTTCTTTGACAGTGGATGAGGGGGAACCAATACACATGATTTAGCTTGATTTTAGTAAAAAGAAAGGGAGTACTTGTGGCACCTTAGAGACTAACCAATTTATTTGAGCATAAGCTTTCGTGAGCTACAGCTCACTTCATCGGATGCATCCGATGAAGTGAGCTGTAGCTCACGAAAGCTTATGTTCAAATAAATTGGTTAGTCTCTAAGGTGCCACAAGTACTCCTTTTCTTTTTGCGAATACAGACTAACAGGGCTGTTACTCTGAACCCTTGATTTTAGTATGGCTTTTGACACAGTCCCACATGACATTTTCATAAGCAAACTAGAGGAATGCGTTCTAGATTAAATTACTTTAAGGAGGGTGCACAACTGGTTGAAAAACTGTACTCAAAGAATAGTTATCAATGGCTTGCTGTTAAACTGGGAGGGTGGATCTAGTGAGGTCCTGCAGTCCTGTGTCTAGTACTAGTCAATATTTTCATTATTGACTTGGATAATGGAGTGGAGAGTATGCTTATAAAATCTGCAGATGACACCAAGCTGAGAGGGATTGCAAGCACTTTGGAGGACAGGATTAGAATTCAGAAACAATTTGACAAATTGGAGACTTGGTCTGAATTCAACAAGATGGAATTCAATAAAGATCAGTGCAAAAAACTGGGCATGTTTAGTCTTGAGAAACGAAAACTGAGGGGGGAACCTGAAAATAATTGTCAGATATGTTCAGCACTGTTTTAAACAGGACTGTGATCAGTTGTTCTCCATATCCACTGAAGGTAGGACAAGAAGTAATGCGCTTAATCTGTAGCAAGAGAGATGTAGATTAGATATTAGGAAAAACTTTATAATTATAAGGGTAGTTAAGCTCTGGAATAGGCTTCTAAAGGAAATTGTGGAATCCACATCACTGGAGGTTTTTTAAGAACAGGTTGGACAAACACCTGTCAGGGATGGTGTAGGTTTACTCGATCCTGCCTCAGCGCAGGGGACTGGACTAGATGACCTCTCAAGGTCCGTTCCAGCCCTACACTTCTGTAATTCTATGAGAGTGCCAGTTATTGATCTAGTTATTGACTAGAAATGGCGCTGGCCATGAAGATCTTTAGATTGTTTTTGCTGAGAAGATTCTGAGGAGTTTGGAGGGGAACTGTGAGGCTGCCATTCTCCTCTGTCTGAGCAGGACTCCCCAGGGAGATGTGGGGGGCAGTTTGCCCCAGGTTCCCCATGTAAGCGGGTCTCCAAACTGAGTGGTGGTGTGTGCTGGTGCACAGGGTCGCATCACCACTCAAGTTTGGCCTGGCTGCCCCCCTGTGCACCAGGTCACAACATTGCTCACTCAGAGTTGGACCAAATTTCTAAACCAAGTATTTTTGAATCAAAAAATCAAAATGCAGCGTTTTGCAAAGGCTGAAACAAGACATTTTGTGGAGGCGGTTCCCACACAAGCAATTCGGCAAAAGCAACACAAATTCCTGATGTCGCTGACTCTGCATTTTTCTCCAAAAAATTTTCAGCTGAAACTTTTCACCCAGATGGAATAATACGTGCCCAGGCGTGACAGCGAGTTCTTGGAACTAGAAGGGTTTGCTCACCTCATCGGACCCTCCTGGTCAAATGGTCTTTTCAAGAGCCTTACACTGCCAGATGTTCTATGCTGGAATGAAATTCTTGGTCTTTACAGTTGATTTAAGCAACTGATCAGCCAAATCCTGCTCACGCTGCACATTGAGTAGCACTGGACTAAGTTGTGGTTTGGACACACACACAGCATTGGTGGGGGGAGAGAATCCTTTTTATAACCTGCAGGAGCTACTCAGTCTTTGGGCCCAGGCAAAAAATGCTACACAACTGTTTACTCCCTACATGGAGGAGGTGGGTGGGTAACTGGACGGAGCCATGGTGCTGAGCCAGCTTGGGGAGAGTCATCGTTTGCTGCTGGCATAGGCTGACAACAAATTACTATCCCCTCCCCACTGCCCCATGCAGAGCAAAAGGGAAGGAGGCTGGGAATTGCACCTTCCAGGCATGCCTCGGACTCACGGTGGCTTCCTGGCATGGGGCAGTTTCTACTCAGGGCTCTGTTTAAAGGCACCATCTACCCATTAACTTCAGTGGAAGTGCTCTTGTGAGCAAGGTGTGGAATTTACTTGCATGTAAGGGACCAGCACAAGATCTATGTAGTCTGATGTATGGGTCTAAGTGGCACATAGATCTTGTGCTGGCCCCCTGCACACACAAGAATTTCACCTATAGTGAGCAGGAGCTTTCCCAAATTGTTATACTCTGCTATATAGGTTTTTATCCTCTGCGCATCACTGCAGTATCTACTGTAGTCACTCAGCCATTTGTTTGAGATATTTCCAAGCAAAACTCACCATAATACTCAAAGAAGAAATGCAGTTTCTTAGCAGGTCAAAAAACCATCTTCTCCACATACTTGATATTATAACCATTTATTCTGCAACATAATTACATGTTGGCACAGACTCTGATTAGGGCTTTAAACAGGAACGAACAGCAGCTATGTTGAATATGTTTATCAACCAATGATGCACAATACCATTGATTGGATGTAGATTATATCCAACATTAACTCCAGCTATATAAAAATATCACAAAGGAAACTATCCCATAGCATAAAATATTTTTAATTGCATGGAGGATCAGTACACGTTGTGACTTTGCTTTAAAAAAAAAATCTGGTTAGACAATAGACGTCATGGGCTGTAGGAAAATCATTAATCCAAGTAATTATTAAGTAGTGTTTATTTTTCCTCACAAATGCTTGCAATTGCTTGGTTCTGACCCATGTTGTGTTGCAGGGTTAAAAGTGCTGAAAGAAATACCAGGTCATTGTCCAAGGATGCAATTTATTAAGGCTCATAGCCCTTATTTCACTACAAAGCTCTCTCACCAGCCACAGGTCGATTGTAGAGGTCTCATATTTTTTGCCCAAGTCTGCCATGCACCATGAGAGCCACATTTATACTACAGATTACACCTGCCTAGCTATGGTTCCCATTCCTGAGCACCTCAGCTCTTTAACGTATTTATTCTCTCAACACCTCTGTGAGGTAGGGAAGTATTATCCTCATTTTACAGACAGGGAAACTGTGGCTAAGGCCCAGCTCCTCAAGGCTGTTTAGGCATTGCTGTGTTCAGCGTTACAACACCTAACCCCTAGCCCTGAGCTGGACGCCCACGCTTCACATACGATGCCTGGGGAGAGTTCGGCACTTCAGAAAAGGATCCTCAGAAGCCAACAAGCTGAGCAGGGAGTGCCCTAAACTAGCCAGGAGTGAAATGTCAAGGAGAGAAGACAGGCTTAGGTGCCTTAATAGCTGACTTGGCACTCCGGCTGACAGGCCAGGGGTAGGGGCCTCCTTCTGCTTGGCCTCCTTAGCCTCCAACCTGCTGGCGGAATTGGGCGCCTAAGCCAGGTCAGCTGCTTAGATAGCCCATCCTCCAGCAACCAAAACCAAAACTCTTTAATCTGGGCCTGGATTAACTACTCCTAATTACCTCTATATGTGGATGCTTTTATTCCAGATCAGAGTGCCTTGCTCCAGATTAAGATCATTCAGAACAAGGCACAATTATTCCGAAAAAAAGCATCCATATGTGGAGTTAATCAAGAATAATCAATAATCCCCCTGTAGTCAAACCCATACAGGCACAAGCTCTGCACAGGAGATAGGCATTCCCTCATCTAGTTTGAGAATCCTGTTTCCTGGCCTCCAGGGCATCAGAGAGAGCTTGGGCTCTGAGCAGCTCATTAGCTCTGGGGCCGCATCAGGGCTTAGGTAGCCTTGCAACTGCTTACTGGTGGAAATTTCGGCATATTGATGATTTAGGAATCTATCGGGTTATCTGGCAGCTGAGCGGCAGTATATGCAGTCAGTGGTGCCTGAATGAGTGGACAGAGGCACCAAAGTATCTGTGAGGATCTGGGCCTGAGCGTATAACTCAGTTACAAATATTTATTCCAGGGTTAACATTGCCCTACATGCCCCATAGCGTATGTTTCCACTGCAGCTGGGAGATGTGATTCCCAGCTCAAGTAGACAGACTTGCACCAGTTCGGCTCAAACTAGCGAGCTGAAAATAGCAGTGTGGATGTGGTGGCTCAGGCTAGCCGCCTGAGCTTGGACCATAAAGGTCAGGCAGACTTGAACACGGGGGGCTAGATAATTTTCGTTATCAACCACATAAACATTCCTTAGTCCCTGGCTATCAGAGCCAAGCAACCTAACCATACCACCAAGAAAGGCAACTGGGCCAGGCTGTATATTCACCACGCCTTCCCCAGTGTCATTTCAGCCCCAGGGGAAGTCTCGCAGGATGCTCAGCCGTCACTCTGACGATTCATCCTTGGGTTTGAGTTGTGTTTGGATGCTAAGGCCCTCTTCACTGCACAAAGACCCAGAGCACCATTTTTACAGAGCCTGTTTAATAACCATGCAAATGGCACGGCAAGATCACTAGTTTGTTAGGCAACTTAGCCATCACAGTGCAAGCCACCTGTGAAATACCATTAATTAGATTAGAAGAGGTACAACAATCTGGCTCGGCCTGTGTGAATGGAGACCTTACCATATTAACCGCACGTTGACAAGAGGTGGGCTGGTGAAACTCCCACAAGGCACTGGGAATGCCTTGAAGTCCCCCCTGCATTATTCTGTCCAGTGACACCACATAGTAGCTATTCAACCGGGCTTTTAAGAACCAGAACCAGATGTTTTCAGTGGGTGAGAATACGGAAGGGTTTAGCACCGGACTGCTGCTTTCATTGAACATACATTGATAGACTTAGCTCAGGCTGCGAAATTTCAGCCAAAGAAGCAACGTTCTCTCTTATCCCAAAGTTTGTTTTGCTGCTTAGGTACTGTAAGAAATTGATGGTGTTTCACTTTTACACCTTTTAAATACATGTCTTCCATTTAAAAGTGCGTGGGGGGGGAAGGAAGGAAAACACAACTAATTTGTGACACAGTTACATAACAAATCCAAATTAAAATGCAATTAAGGTCAGTTGTGATACCTCTACACTGCAATAAAAAAAAAACATGGCACCATGTCTCAGAGCCTGGGTCAATTGACTTGGGCTCACGGGGCTCAGGCTGCAGGGTTAAAAATTGCAGTGTAGCCATTAGGGCTCAGGCTGGAGCCCAGGCTCCCAGACCTCCCCACCTCCAGCCCCCGGGGAGGTTTCAGAGCCCAGGCTCCAGCCTGAGCCTAGTCATCTACATTGCAGTTTTTAGCTCTGCAGCCCAAGCCCTGAAAGACAGAGTCAGCTGACCTAGGCCAGCCACAGATGTGCCACGGGTCTTTTACTGGAGTGCAGATGTATGCTTGGAATCAGTGTGTACTGCAGTGCCAGAAATCACTGTCATGATACAGGTAGGCCTTGCCTATCGGCAACTCCATTTGCATCATGTTCTCTACAGAGGACATCATCAGATGACTCTGCGACAAAGGGAATAGTGAGGAATAAGTTCCAAGCCTTTAATGAAACTATGTCCATTTCATTATTTTAGTTTTATTATGACTGGTGAGTAGGCAGAGGAAGACAAAAGACTTTTTCCAGCTAGAAAAGGTTTAAAGTTGAAACTTGACTACTGTTAAAGGTTACGATTTCCATTGAAAGCATGGTGTCCATGCCTAGTGACATGGTCAATGGACCAGAAGGGAATGATTTTCATTGAGCTTTACTGAAGGACAAAGAAGTGCTTTAGAAAAGACATTTTAAAATGTATATCTCACGGAAGGTAATAAAATATTAAATTCACAGCTGAGGGATGGAGGACCTTGGTACGTGTACCAAGACTAGCTCAAGTGTAGGTGATTATGAATAGGCCCTCTGCAAGGTTTCTGACTGTCATAAAGATAGCAAGCATGGATAGGCAGGGGCAGCAAGGAGGAGAATCAGCAGTAGGCTGTTAATAAGTAAGAGAGAAGAGACTGATATAATGTCCACCACAGGATGAGCTAACAGTGCCATCATGGTAACAGATGAATGTGTACTTTATTACCCTGTTGATACAAGCCTTTGTTTAGACATTGCAAGATGACAATCGCATGGTTCATAATCATAGAGCAGATCATGGCAGAGTTTTTTTTCAAGTGGCAATTGAAGGTAATTTAAATCTCGTGAAGTGGGAAGGTCAAAAGTCAGTCACTGAATTCTTGATATATATTAGTTCTCTATACTTTTTCATGTATGATTCTTTGTCTAACAAGCATTAACCAAACTACTCAACACACCGTCTTTTAAAGACTATCCTCAGTATTGCTCTGGACTGTAGACTTTTTGCTGACGGATTTCTGACTGAGACAATTCAGAACAGAGAGGGTCAGCTCTCCAAAGGCTAGTTGGCCTCTCTTTCCAACTCTTACAGTGAATGTAACTGAAATGGGGTCAAAGTTTTTTCCCTAGTAACAGATTGACTCCGATAGTTTTGATTAATTTATATATCATGAACCAGGACACTGTTCTGCTAAGTGCTGTATTGTTTGTACCCAGATTTTACTTACTTACTGTAGTTAGCTCATAGCTTAAAGAATCAAATTTATCTCATTGTGGTTGAAGAAGGCAGTTTTAAATAGAGTCTTATAGTTCAGTTGAAAGCTGAATGTCAAATCAATTGTTCTTCCATTCCTTTATCTTCATTGATCAGTCATGGACTTTTTGAACTTTACATCTTCTTCCCTGATTTTCAGGATAGGTTTCTTCAGCTGACCGCATAATCAGAACTTTAATAAAGACCGTAGATAATCTGTATGCAGAGTTTCTAGTTATAACATGTCCTGAGGTTCACTCCTTGAACCAAGTGCATCAAACAGAAGCTGCAGTCAATAGTCTATAATTATTAGTCATCCATGGCTAAAATATGTTCAGTGTAGAGCATGGAATCTAGAAAATATTCTGTGTGACAAGAATACTGGCATACTGATTGCAACTGCTCACAAATGTACAGATTACATTAAACATAGAGAATTAGAGGCAGATATACGAATCTCAGAGGAATTTTAGAAAGTTGCAAGAGAAAACAGTATGATCTGTGAATTAATTACCTGACCTCTGCTTTGAATGTGTCATATCACAGTCATTTAATTTTATTAAAAGACTGTATAATCATGAGCGTAATCAAAAATGCAATGTTTAAGAAAAATTTGGTTTGACCCTTTGTACTCAAGTCACACCTAATATAATTCAAATTTACTTGCTGCTTAATGTAATTCGCATACAGAATTCTGTAACACAAAAATACAAAGCATGGCGGAACAAACCCAGTTCTAAAAGAATAGTAACTAATTACAACCAAAGCATTTCTTGAAGCCTGGTTGGGTCACTGACCACAACTCAGTATAACGTTACCTGGTCAGATGCAGAAGAACTGAAAATCCTAAGACCAGTGTGACACTTCCTGGGGGTACTCGGGGTTGTCAGCACCTCACTACAACCTGCCCTTAGCATGAGGAAGCCTTGTTTGTACCTGCTGTGGGTCAGCTCCCCGACTCAGTAGGCCACTGGTAACACAACTCCCCTCCAGGCTTACACGGGCCCTACCATCTCTCTATGGGTGAGTGATGGACACACTTCAACACTGAGCCCTCTGAGCGTCCCCCTAGAGCGTCCAGCCCTGTGTCCACTAGACCCTCAGCACTCACACTGTCGTTGCTTCCAAAGTAGCAGTACACTCCAGCTTACAAGTTTCACCTCAGATCACTGCTTCATTTAACACACAGAGCTTAAATAGGTTTAAAGTGAAAACAAGTAAAAGTTTATTTCACAAAGTACAGAGATTTGAGCATTAGCAAGTCAAAGTAGTGGAGACAAATGGTTACATGTAAAGTAAAATCCTAACACCCACTCTAGGGCCTAGACTTAATTACCAAGGTGCTCTGCTGTCTAATGACATTCAGCTCACCCAAAGTCTTTGCGGCGTTTTCCAGCCAGGTTGGCCGTGACCCTCCTTTCAGAAGACAGAACGCGCTGACAGCTGTCTCCTGGGGTAGCTCGGTATCCCCAGTCATACTCCCTAAAGCCATTGTCTTTACCTGAAAACAGGCTACCACCCTGGCTCTTTTTGTTTTTTCCTGCCAATCTTCTTGAGTGATTTTGCAATCTCTTCATTAGCACCAGGGTCAGTAATGCAAACAGACTTACACTGTGAGTCACACAATATACAATGACCAGCCAGAGAGAGAAGTGTCTCTGGAATCGGTGTACGACTACAGTACTTAGCCACAAGCCATAGTAAAGGGTTGTGCACAATCACACTGCTCTGGGGGATGTCTTTTTAAAAGCACCAAAAGCCTGTACGCAGATTTCCTGGGAGCGTGTGTAGCAGCCTACTTGAATGGATACATGAAAAAGGTCCTTAGAAGTTAAAGGAGCGGTACACAAAATAGCCATCCAGCAGAAGTGAGTGTAAAAAGTCCACAGTAACCATGTGA
Organism: Lepidochelys kempii; assembly: GCF_965140285.1. Taxonomy (NCBI): domain Eukaryota; kingdom Metazoa; phylum Chordata; order Testudines; family Cheloniidae; genus Lepidochelys; species Lepidochelys kempii. Next base: position 98,760,152 of record NC_136387.1, on the reverse strand, counting down.
GACTCAGGTAGCTATGTTTAATATATTATATACCATATATGCCAGTGGACCCCATAGTGCTTTGAGAGCTGGAATACCCCTGATGTCCATTTCTATTGCGATGGTGGCACCTGGGATTTCCCTGACTATGGCACCATGATAATATTATCAATAATAATATTATATTATCACTATCATGCTATATTGCTGCCTGTAGCTTTCCAGCGAGCCAAGCATCTCTGGCATATACATCCTCTGACTGCCACTTAACCTCATCTGTGCCCGCAGAGACACTGCTGATAAAAGGAAATGGTAGATTAAAGCATCTTCACCCTTGTAGTAAATACCAAGGGACATTATGCAATGCAGGAGGTGCCCTTATCTGTAAATTATATGGGATGAGTGTGATATAGGCTTTTCCAGATCATGTTTTGGACCTAATCCTCCTCTTCGTATTCACATGCTGATTGTGGCCCCTTTGTAATGGTATCACCTTAAGTTAGAGAAATGGCATTTTTAAAGCATGTGCATGTTTCTAAGGTCAGTGTGAGGGGCTGAAATCTCATTATTCCTTGCTCCAATGAAGTATTTGTAGCAATTCATCACCAAGCATTTGTCAGCTCATCTGCTTCTTGGGTAAATCTGTAAGAACATATTGTTTATGCACTTGAGATAACTGTGAGATTCCTTGGTTGTTTTCCATTTAAATAGCATGCTGAGGGTACCTGCATATGCTCGAGTGTTATGGATACTTTGCTGTTGTTAGCCCTCCCACTAAAGGATTTGGGACTCCTTATCTCCTGTGTGCTTTCAAGCTGTGCTCCCTTTGCCCCAACAAGGCGTGTGTGGCTGGTGCAGGGAAAGGGTCAGGACTGGAGTTGGAGACAGAGGTTTTGCACCCACAACTGTGCATGCTGACCCTATTGCCACTTTGCAGCTGATCAGGGTGAGGATTCCTTTCCCACCAGCCCACACAGAGCTCCAGGTGAGCCCAGCCATCTACACTATGTCCTGTATTGAACTAAGTTCTGTTCACTTCCCTTGGTGCTACTCGCACTGAAATCACTACAGGCACTGGCCCAGGCAGGGGACTGAGTCCCACCAATCAAGCAGGACAGAGAGTATCAGTTTGGCCCATTGTTTACATATATCAAGAATAAATCATATGCACTAAGAGTGGCCCTTATGACTGTTCACCTAAAAGCTGCATAGCAGATTCCGGGGAATTTTCTCATTGCTTTTTTGAACCTGGTGAAAGAGGGGTCTAGGGCACAGGCAATAAAAATGAATCCCTGATTCGTTGTGAGTAAACATTGTGAAAATAGGGGACTAAATGCCTAGTCGGAGAGTTTAATATTTCAAACACCATGATGAAAAATAGCTGCAACATTGCCTCCTGTAGAGGAGCGCTGGAAATAAATCAGGGGAGTAATTTACTTCAAAGGTCTCTGTGTTTACCTCTCCCTGTCTCCTAACCAATCTTATTGACTGAAACCAGGAACGTAGTCAAGGAAAAAATATCTGCAAAGTGCTCAAAATAGTCAAGCGAATGTAGAGTCTGATGCCTTTAGAATTGGCTTGGTCCTGACAGCCTTGCATTACATGACAGTTTCAGGTGCTGATTTTCATTTGTGTTTGCATTGCCTGTCACAGTAGGGTCCAGACTCTGCCTGACTGAGGGCCCCCTTGGCAGCTTGCCATGAGCCCCTTGGGAACCACAGACAATTGACATGACGGGAGCAGGCCCCCTTCCTATTTAATACACAGACCCAGCTTTCCAAGAGCACGGAACCCAGTATGGCTCGAGCTGGAGCACACCGTGCTGGACTCTAAAGTTGCTATTCGTGATGGGGGCAGCGACACTGTACAAAGCTGTGAGCTGCAGTTGATCCCAGAGAGGCACTTTGGCCACCCTAGTTCTGTTATCTTTCTTCTCCTCCTTTTTATTCCTCACAGCCCCTCTCTTTAATCTCCAAAAGCAAACTCAACTGAGCGATAACAAACTGTTAGAGTTTTCCATAGTCAAAGAGCAACAGACCCTTTTAGTCAGAATAGCCTTATTTTCAGTCTAAGGAAACAGCCCACTGAGAAAGAAAGAACAAAAGTAAAGTCTTAGAGCATGTACACGCATACACCCAGTGTTTGTGTGCTAGAGCTGCCTAGTAAAGTATTCCTCTCCTCAAGAAAATTTGGGGAAAATAATGTACATTTTTGTTGTAAATTTTCTATGCAATTTTTGCATGTTTAATATTTTCTTTAAAACCCCAGTATTTTTGGTGAACATTTATTTTTTCCGAAACTTTTTTTTTTTGAGAACTCCCCTTTTTGACATAAAAAAACATCTGGTCAGCTCTAGTATGCATCTTTGCTGAGAGCCTCCCCTGACTACACAAAAGAGTTTCCCCATCACTCCAGGCAGCAGAATCTTCAAAGATTTAAAAGTGCAGTTCACAGAAACTGAAGCCTTAACAATGTGATAGTCAAATACACCACCAAACAAAACAAAATAACTGAAGGATTCTCTAGAGCAATGCTGCTACGCATGGTCCCTGCTGAGTACACCAGTTAATACAATCATTTCCACCTCTCACAAGGCAGAATTAAACTCAGTGTATCTTGGCTTTAATTCTCAGGTCAATCACTAATTCGGATAACTGATCCAACATCTAGCAGTTTTGTTAACCTTCCCACACCCTGAAATGCACCAAATCTCTCCACCAACTCTGAATAGCACTTCATTGACAGCCCATGTCATTTAAAAGATAGTGTTTTTACCTACATTAAGAAACTCACAATTGATGTGAACACTTAAGTGCTTTAACACTCCAAAAAGCTGATGCAAAATGTATCACCATATGACAATGTATCGAGTAACGTTTCAAAACAGAACTCAATATGACATCTGCTCTGGCAGGAAGAATTGCTTTTATATAGCTCCGGGTGAGGATGGCCGGGAGGGGTGAAACCATATACTTTAACTATGAGTGCCTTTCATGTTCCCTAAAACTAAGTTAAGCCTTCAGATATATTGCTCAGATTCCAGGTCAAGTTTACGCAAATTTTCCTATGATCTGAAAATTGCTTTTTGATTAGAAACCTGTTTTGTTTAAAACATAAATAAAACTCAGTTCCAGCTTTATTCTGCTCACTGGGACCTTTTCTAGCATGTAGAGGAAATGATAGAGCTAAGTCTCATGAGGTTTTGCAGTAATTAATGCAAACCATTTAAATCTGATTCCAAAAGCTAAACAAGGGACAGTAAATTACTTTTTCACTGTTTTACACCTTTTCAATTCCTCAACCAGGGTCAGAGCTGACACCCGGAAGATGAAATGGCACACTGCACAAAACCACTCTTAGCACGTGCCTTTCTGGCTATACTACTTGTGACTAGGATGGTACACGAGTCTCATTACTATGTTTACACTATGGCGAATGGAAGCATAATCAAGAGATGTTGAGCATTTGGTGTGGCGAAAGCAGAAAGACATTATTAAAATACAGATCATGTAGTGTAACAGGCACTCAGAGCAAGACAGAGTCCAGCTTTGTTATTACGAAGATAAAATTCACTGGACAAGTCAGGAGGAAGAAATCTGAAAAGAGTCTGATGGTAATAAAGTCTTAGAGCGTGGGTCCAGCTCTAGTTATATTCCACTCTTAACACAGGTCAAGTTCTGGCAGTGGTGCACATAGGGGCTTGCCAGAAAATCAGTGCCCAGCAAGAGGAACGTGTGTGATAGACTGTCTGAGTAATCTTGTCTCCCAGTACAAATCGATGGAGAAGCTGCTCTGCAGACCCTTTGTATGAGATCTTGTGGAGGCCCTTACTGGGGCAGAGCTGACATGTCAAGTAAGTTTCTGTGCATCCAGCCTCTGACCCAGCAATGACTCCTACCCACAATGCTTATTCATAGTTCTGGTTAAAAATTGGCAGGGGAGAGGAGGGAAACTGGATATTGGGCTGCTGCAAGCCACAATAGCATGTATGCCTAATGCTGCTTTTGTTGTGTGGGGACCCAATTTAGGGGCAAGTCAACATTCAGCAAGAATTGGTTCCAACAATTCTATAGTCACTGTCCATCCACTCACCCATAGCTAATTAATTGTTGGTGGGGGGGATATCCGCAGCTCATGGAAGCAGGGTTCTTTTCCACATCTCCACTGTGGGGAGAGAGCGCCCCCTTAGCCATGCAGGGGATCCCTCACCTGGTTGTTCATTCAGGATCGGGGCAGTGGGCTATCTACAGTCCCACCAACCCTTTTCATTCTCCCAGGCAGAGAGCAGTTTCTCTGTGGTACCTTTAAAATATTCCTAGGGAAGACTCTCCCACTTACTCACCTTGGCCAGCCCATGCTCGCACATCAGTGGGGGGTACAGTAAGAATACTCAGTGTGTCTCCTATGGTGTTCTCTTGCATTCAGTTCAAGTGGCGGCAATCAGACAGGACAGAGCCCAGAGCTTTAACTCTGGGAAGGAGGGTGGTGTTGGAAAGTTACTTAACGCCGAAAGGGATTACACATTGTTAAGTGCTCTTGTGCAGGGAATAGTGTGGAGGGGATTGGGACTGTTTAAAGGACCACAGCCCAGCTGGAGCCCTCATTCACCAGATTGTCTTAAGGTATGTCTACATTGCAATGTGAGCCCAGCATTCAGACTCAGGCTCGAGCTTAACTCCTCTTCCATCTACACACAAATCAAGCTACCCCAGGGTGCAGACCCAGGGTCACAGAACCCCATGGGGCTAGAGGATTCAAGCCTGAGTCAAGCCACAAACCAGGCTTCGAGCCCTATTGCTTTCCAGTGTAGGCAGAACCCCACGGTACTCCTGCTCTGGGAGTCCACCGGAAGTATTCCACAGGCCAACTTTCTTTGACCAGGCAAGATTTCCCACATTGCTTTGTGAACAAAGGGCTAGAGCGGTCACATTTTGGGAGGGCACTAGGCAGTCTGGGGTATGGGTGGTTGGAAATAGGCCTGAATAACACAGTGTAGATACTGGAGCCCTAGGTTGGGACCCAGGGTTCAACAATTCATAACCTGGGGTTCCAAAGGCATGTAGATGCTCAAGCCAATGGTCTGCCAACTCAAGTTCTACTAACCCTGGGCTGACACTGCAGCATAGCCCTACCCTTGCTGTCAAGAGTTTAGCTATGGAACAAAAACTCAGCCAGTAGATGGCCATGCCAACTCTCATGGCAGTTTCAGGTCAACCATTGCTTTAGTTTCTGCTTTGTCCTAAAATTTAGGCACAGTTTCTTCTGGTCAGCCAGCCAATAGCTTTGAATTTACTTAAAGTCTTACATGAGGAACCACATGTCCAAGTTAAGTTTTATCGACCCTGTTGTAATGTAGTTCCTTTGTAAGTGTTAATTTTATACCCTTCTACCTTCTTGAACTTGGTTGGTTTTGTATTAGAATGTCTGTACTGGGGAATAATCCTGGCCAAAGCTCTGGAGGGATAAAGATAGAAGCCAGCAGCGTTACAGGAAATGCTTATTGTCCAAGCACAAGGTCAGGCTTTTCTTAAGCATCAGGCATCGCTATGGTATTCTCACAAAGTTCCCTAGCAAGTTTTTAGCTCATTACTTTGGGTGACCCTCTGGTCCCAGGTTACCGGTGTAGACCTGAAGTGAGTCTAGGTCATCCATGGTCCTGAATGTTGCCAGCACGGCAAAACAGAAGCAAGGATGTGCAACTATGCTTGCAGCAGAGCAAAAAGAGGGGAGAACAGAGACCTAGATGGTTTGGTGAATGAATCACTGACCTACTCGAGTTGAAGGCTTGTTTGCAGTCCCATGTAAAATGGATTGGTCGGGGGAGGATTTGTCTCAGTGAGCTGAGCCAGACCCATCTTGACACATGGCTTGGGACTGAACAGGGTAGGGAGCGTTCCTGAGAATGCTAGCAGTGAGGCCAATAACGACGCCATTTGAGAGGCTTACAGCCGCTGGATGGGAGAAAAGAACCCTGACAATTGCCCTTCATTTAACATTCAAGTAGAAACCTTGAGCAATGTGGAGGAAGCGTACATTATATATATTTCAAAAGTCACTAAGGAGTCAGTTACATTGCTTTAGACAACAAATTCACTGTTTAAATCCTTATTCAAATGCTTTTAAACACTTACTAGTCTTAAAAAAGAAACACACAGTATGTGACAAATACTTGTAATTCTTTAGCTCGTTTCAAGTATATGACTCATCCTTTGGTCCCATTAAAAACCACTCTAAAGGGTGTCTTACAACCCACTTTGAGGCTCCGTGAGACATTACCAATCAATAGAGAACTTTATGGGGGTGGGGAGGGGGTGAATTCGGTACTCAAAAGTTGCTGCATCAACAGCCCTCAGGGACGAAATCCTCTGGTATCACAGAACAGGTGCAACATGGCCAGCAGGAGCACTCACTTACCCATACTGCCCACATGATGTATCCCAAAAGATCAAACTAGTGGCAAGAGCAATTCACTCTCCCTGGCCCCTGCACAGAGGCTGCCAACACCTTTACTAACCAGCATCCAGCGAGGCTGTGATTTTTGTGATGTGGCCGCTTATTCCTATGTAACCCTTCTGCCCGTCAGAGTTGGCAGCAACAAGGGCCGGGTTCAATATCTAGGGGTTCCATTCCAATAACACAATGCAAACCGGCTCGAGCCCCCACCCAGTGACCTGGGACAAATATATACCACCCCCGCTGGGCGCCTCCAAGAGGCAATACTTCCCTCTCGCAAGCACATAGTCTGAGTGTAGCAAAAGTCTTTTAATAACAGAGAGAAACAATGTGACATTATGTTGGGGAAACACCACCAACAGGATTCATAACACAACCCATGAGCAAAAAACCCACCCCAGGCAAATTGGGGGCATGCCCTTTTCCCTTTGGTTCTTGAGTCCAGCAACCCCAAATCACCCAAAGTCCCAAAAGTCCAATGCCCCAAAAGTCTCTGTCCCTGGTCAGGGCAGCCCCAGAGTTCGAAAGTTTATCGGCGGAGCTTTACCTCCCAACCTGGGTGGAAATGGGACGGGGGTAAGAGGCACCTTACGTGATCTGAAGCTGACCGCCCCATAGCTCCATAGCGGCGCTCCGCTCCGCCAGCCGCCCCACGAACTCCTTCGCTCAGCTGCGCTCCGCTCCGTCAGCCGCCCCACGAACTCCTTCGCTCAGCTGCCCCACGAACTCAGCTCCACGGCCCACAAGCAGCTCCTGCCATCCACACACTGCTCCGCGTCGAACTGCTTCACCAGCCGTCCCGCAAACTGCGCCACAATATATCTTCAGGCTCCCCCACTACTTAACACAACACTCAGTGATTTCAGCTCTTAGGTGAATTCAGCTTGTAGTAGGGGAGCCCCAGTGCTGGTGCACTGTCAGCCCAAAGTCAGCTCAGCAGCCTATAACTAGACTTCTAATGAAATCAAAATTAGCTCTGATATTCCACAGTGGAGAGAGGAGGAAGTGCAATCAGCATGTAAGGCCCTCACCAAGGGGCCCATGCCACCAAGTACTACTACTTGTCCCCAGCCTCTCTCCATTCACACAGTTTTGGAACCCATGACCCTTGCCTAGCGAGTGCTACTTAGTTGATGGTGAATCCCTCCATCATAACAAAAGGCCACGTACAGTTCCAAGCACAGTTCCCATAATCAGGGTAATAACAATTTATTCTTCCTGCCCCAATAACAGAGACACTGGGGATCCCACAGCAGCCAAAGTGACCATTTGGGCAGCTATGGTCTCATTCTAGGCGTGGTGGGTGTGCCTATGCAAATGAGATCGGCCCCTGAAGTTCTTTTCCACAACTTGCCACACCTCACCACCAGATGTCAGGGTGGAGCTCATCCTGACACTGCTTACATCCTCCCCCCAGCCGAGACTTTGTCGTCCCGACAAATCACACTCCCTTTATACCAACTCATTGGTTTCCTCCAAAGGGCCTCAGGAAGCCCACTTTAGCTTCCACAAGCCTGTGTGCTAAATGTATTGGCTCCTCACTAGTCACCCCAGGTGCATCATAAGTTAACCGTTTCACTGGTCTTATCACCCTGTCTCGTCTATTGAGAATCTCTGTTGCCGAGGTAGGGGGAACATCCTCTTGAGTGACGGATGGAGAGGCTTCCCTGGAGGGTCCCTCGGCTACTGGCGTAGGCCCCTGCACTCCTAGTTCTAACGCTGGAGGGTCCAAGGTGCCCAGGACATCCTCTACCTGTCTGTCCCCATTGTCCAATAACCTGTGTTTGTCATCACAGGGGGGTCTCATCAGCAGCACCGGGGTATCAGAAAGGGGCCTAAATAGTTCCGCCATTGGGTTTAGGGCGGAAGAGGGAAAACTCTCGTTTGGTTCAGCTGATCGAGACTGAAATCTTGTCTCCCTCCCAGGATACACCAGGGTTGTGTCTTCCTCCTCAGACTCACTCTCAGATGTGCAGAATAGGGGTAAGTTAGCTGCAGGGGGCCCACTGTCTGTGTTGGATGGCGGCTTTGGTCTAGCACCTCTGTTCTGCCCGGCGGCCCTGCCGTGGCCCATCTCACAAGGGGTGCTTACCAATTCCCCCACAGGGAGCAAAAGGTTTCTATGCACCGTCTTTATTTGCCCTGGACCGTCTTCAGGTTTGATCTTGTAGACCGGCAGATCTCCCAGCTTTTCCATCACCAGGTAAGGTATTGCCTTCCATCTGTCAGCTATCTTGTGTTTGCCAGCAATACCCAAATTTCGCAGCAGGACTCTGTCCCCCGGCTGGAGCTCCTGCGAACGCACTCTAGCATCGTATCGATGTTTGTTGCGGTCTGCGTTCTTCCGAGCCGCAGCGGTAGCTAAGCGATAAGCATCCCGCAGCTTTTCTCTTAGTCGGGATACATACTGCTGATGAGTTTCATAGCTATCTCCATCCTCTGATACACCAAAGCACAAGTCTATGGGTAATCTTGGTTCTCGCCCAAACATCAAGAGATATGGGGTGACTCCCGTAGCATCGTTCTTTGTGGCATTGTAGGCATGCACCAGAAATGCGACATGCTGGCTCCAGGTTGCCTTCTGCTCTGGTCGCAAAGTTCCCAACATATCTAATAGGGTTCGATTGAACCTCTCGGGCTGAGGATCACCTTGGGGGTGATAAGGCGTTGTCCTAGACTTTTTAATTCCTGCTATCTTCAGCACCTCCTTCAGAAGGTGACTCTCAAAATCCCGCCCCTGATCAGAGTGTATCCGAGCCGGGAATCCATAGACTGAGAAATATTTGTCCCACAATACTCGAGCAACGGTGGTGGCCCTCTGATCACGTGTGGGATATGCTTGTGCATACCGTGTAAAATGGTCAGTCACTACTAGAATGTTTCCAACATTCCTCTTGTCTACCTCCACAGACAAGAAATCAATGCATACCAACTCCAAAGGTTTGTTGCTGGTGATGTTCTTGAGATATGCAGCCCTCGTGGGCAGAGTTTTCCTTTGAACACATCGAGCGCAAGTCTCACATTTCCTGCGAACATCTTCAGCCATTCGGGGCCAATAGAACCTACTACGAATAAGTTCCAGGGTCCTCTCCATCCCTAAATGCCCAAAGTCATCATGCAGGGCCCTCATGGCCAGGGCTCTGTACTTTTTTGGCAGTACTAGTTGTGCTCGTTGTTTTTGTAAAGGGTCAGTGGTCATTCGGTGTAGCACTCCCTGAATCAGTTTTAGTTTGGTCCATTCTCTCAATAGTAGTTTACCCTCCGGGTTAGGTGGGACAACCGCAGCTGGGCTTCGCCCCTCCCTTTTGGCAAGTAGTGTATCACGAATGTCAATATCTTGCCGCTGGGCTTCTTGCCAGTCAGCCGCATTGAGCATGGGCAAAGGAGATTGGTCTAATGCAATATAGTTCACCGAAGCAGAAGGCATGCATTCAGGGGGCAGGCCCAAAGCTTCTGCAACACATCCCTGAAAGCCTTCACGGGCCTCTGGCTCTCGGCGACTCACACTGCAAATAGCTCTCACTCCATCTGTGGGTATCACAGCAACTTCTGGAGCCTGCGGACGCCTGGACAATGCATCTGCATCTACATTGCTTCTCCCTGATCGGTACTGAATGCTGAACTCATAGCTAGCCAAGGCGGCCACCCATCTCTGCCCTGTAGCATCCAGCTTAGCACTTGTTAACACATAAGTCAGTGAATTGTTGTCTGTCCACACCTGGAACTGAGCACCATACAAGTAGTCTCGAAATTTCTCAGTGATGGCCCATTTCAAGGCCAAAAACTCCAGCTTGTGGGTGGGATAGCGAGTTTCACTATCAGACAATCCTCGGCTGGCAAAGGCTACCGGTTTACATTTGCCTTCCACTTCCTGGTACAGGACTGCTCCCAGACCCTCCAAACTGGCATCAGTATGCAGGATAAATGGTTTGCTTGGGTCAGCAAAAACTAGGACTGGAGCATGAGTTAGGCAAGTAATGATTTCTCGAAAAGCCCTTTCACATCTCTCATCCCACCGTGGCCCAAATGGTGCAAAGGGGCCATTGTGTCTCTGCACAGGAGGCTTTGGGGACCTCCCCTTATTCTTGGACTTAGATTTGTTCTTGCTGGACTGATGTCCCCTGGTAAGATCATTCAGAGGCTTTACAATCGTAGCATAGTTTTTCACAAATCTGCGGTAGTAGCCACTAAATCCAAGGAAGGTCTTGAGTTCTCTGTAGTTACTTGGACGTGGCCATGTAGTGAGTGCTTCTATTTTATCAGGATCGGTACTCACACCTTCTTGGGACACAATGTGACCCACATACTTCACTGAGGTTCTGCAGAACTGGCATTTGTCAATTGAAAGCTTCAGACCATAATCCTCCAACCTATCAAGCACTTTAAGAAGTCTTTCTTCATGCTCCTCTAAGGTTCTTCCAAACACAATCAGGTCATCCAAATAAACTAACACTTGCAGTAAATTCATGTCTCCCACAACTTTCTCCATGAGACGTTGAAAGGTGGCAGGTGCTCCAGAAATCCCTTGGGGCATGCGTTCGAACTGATAAAACCCTAATGGGCAGATGAAGGCTGTCTTCTCCTTATCTTCTTCTCCCAGAGGGATCTGGTAGTATCCACTTCGAAGATCCAACACAGAGAACCACTGGCTTCCCAGCAAACAGTCTAAGGCGTCTTGCACTCGAGGCATAGTGTACTGGTCGACCACAGTACGGCTGTTTAGGGTGCGGTAGTCAATACACATCCGGATTTTCCCATTCTTTTTGCGGACTACCACAATGGGTGAGGCGTATGGGCTGCGGGACTCTGTAATGATGCCATTCGCAGCCAGCTCCTGAAGATGATGTCGCACATCTTCCATCTCAGAGAGAGCAATCTTCCTAGATCTCTCCCTGAAAGGTCGAGAGTCATGTAGTCTGATATTGTGCTCTACTCCTTTTGCACATCCCACATCCCACTCATGCAGTGAGAACACCTTGGATCTTTCACAAAGTTTCTTCCTCAAGCGATCTTTCCAGTCCTCGGACACTGGTGAATCTCCAAAGTCAAACTTTGCTGGGTCTATTGCCGAAACTGGAGTTTCATACTGGGGTTTTACAATCGACTCAGGCTCAAAGAGGTCTGCTATCTTTTGTCCTTGCTTCACAAAAATATCACGACTCGTTTCATTAGCAATCAGTATAGTCACCCTTTCCTGGGCTTCAGCAGGTAGGGTTATGACTCCACTGGGGACCAGCACTCCTTCAGGGAGCTCTCCTCCCATCGGCTGCTCTATCATTGCTAACGTCCCTTTACTGCCTTTCAGACAGGTACTCATGACAAGCACTTCTTGCTCCGTCCTTGCAGGCACTACTAAGGGGGTTGTGCCCGCGTACTTCAGTGCCCCAAGCGGTAGCTCAGATGTGTCCCTTTTAGCGCTCTCAATTTTCCTATAGGCTTCAGCACAAAGCGTATGGATCATCAGGGTATTCAGGTACTGGTCCCCAGCCCGCCTTCTGCAGTAATCCGCGAGTACCTTGAAGAGACTGGAGTTGGTCCCTATCAGCACAGATACATCAGAAGTCCCTTTAGGGTCAGGGCATATTAAGGCAGCTGTGTCTACCTCTTCTCTTACCCCAGCAACCTCCTCTGGGAATTCCAGGTGCACTATGACATACCCTTGATAGGGGTATTCATCCATGCTGAGGCCACATAGGCCAAGGCCAGTCAGTGGCTGTATAGGCAGGTGCCTAAGCATCTGTTGGTAGAATGACTGAAATATAATAGTCACTTGAGATCCAGTGTCAAGCACTGCTTTACACTCCACCCCTTCGATCCTCACCATGACCTCTGCTCGAGGCCCTATCAGTCCTGCAGGGATCCCAGCTGGACAGTCTTTTCTGGGGGAATCTTCAAATCCTGCAGACCTGGGGGGTCCCCGTCCCCAGACCCTCTGGCAGCTACCGGATCTCTCCCAACTGATCCTCAGCTTTCCATACACTAAGGAGGGGTTTTCTTCATTACGGCACTTGGCAGCACTGTGTCCATCCTGACCACATCGGTAGCAGAAGAATTGACCTTTCCCCCTTCGCCTGGGGGGGATGGTGGCTCTAAGTGCGGGCTTCTCAATCGCCACAGTTTGAGGCTTCTTATTCCTAGAAGTCTTAACTCGGTCAACGGTACTTTGCAGCTCAGCTATCCGTTCCGTCAGGACCTGCATTTGTTGGGCAAGTTCCTCTCTGGTGCTCACCATCAGTACACTGGCCATTTGCAGTGGTGTTGTGCTGGCTGGCTCCGATGTTTGGGCTTCCCAAAACTCACTGGCAGCCTGCCTTTCTTCCTCCTCTCTGACCTCTTTTATCAGCTGGGAGTAACTTGGGGGATGTTCCCGTCGTTCTCTTAGCTGGAGATGAAGTAGAATCGGGTTCTGATACTGAGTTCCTCTTACAATTTGAGCCAGTCTGGTCTGATCCATCTGCTCAGCAGTCACTGCTCCCCTCATGACAGCTCTCTGAAGCAGTCTCTCCAGTCTCTGTATGTAGGCTGAAGCCTTCTCGCCCTTTTGTTGTCGGGAATTAAGGAACTTACAGTAGCTGTCTTCAGGGCCCTCTACGCTCCCAAAGTTGTGTTCAAGGGCCTCTAGGCAGTCCTTCACACTGACCCCAGGGTCAATGAGCTTCAGGGTGCGAATCACATCTAATGCTGGGCCGCCAAGGCTCTCTATAAGGCATCTTCGCTTTTCTGCATCTGGTACGGCCCACTCTTGCAGCATTTCAGTGGTATGCTCTAACCAGGGTTCAAACTCCTCCTCCCCAGCAAATAATCTTAACTTACGACAAGAGTCTGACTCAGCATGGGGAAGCACAACCTTTTCCAATATTTGCCCCAGAGCTTTTGTCCAATCATCAGCCGAGGCTGCAGCCTCCGAGCTAGAAGCTGCTGAGCCAGGGCCCAACAAACCTGACATATTAGCCATTATACAAACAGTAATTTCCTCAAAATATAAGCACAAACAAAAAAAAATATAAATTGTTTCCCAATGTAGTGGATCACTCAACAGGTGCTTGCGAGGGGTACTGACCCAGGCGATCCCGGACGAGCCCCCAAAAATGTAACCCTTCTGCCCGTCAGAGTTGGCAGCAACAAGGGCCGGGTTCAATATCTAGGGGTTCCATTCCAATAACACAATGCAAACCGGCTCGAGCCCCCACCCAGTGACCTGGGACAAATATATACCACCCCCGCTGGGCGCCTCCAAGAGGCAATACTTCCCTCTCGCAAGCACATAGTCTGAGTGTAGCAAAAGTCTTTTAATAACAGAGAGAAACAATGTGACATTATGTTGGGGAAACACCACCAACAGGATTCATAACACAACCCATGAGCAAAAAACCCACCCCAGGCAAATTGGGGGCATGCCCTTTTCCCTTTGGTTCTTGAGTCCAGCAACCCCAAATCACCCAAAGTCCCAAACGTCCAATGCCCCAAAAGTCTCTGTCCCTGGTCAGGGCAGCCCCAGAGTTCGAAAGTTTATCGGCGGAGCTTTACCTCCCAACCTGGGTGGAAATGGGACGGGGGTAAGAGGCACCTTACGTGATCTGAAGCTGACCGCCCCATAGCTCCATAGCGGCGCTCCGCTCCGCCAGCCGCCCCACGAACTCCTTCGCTCAGCTGCGCTCCGCTCCGTCAGCCGCCCCACGAACTCCTTCGCTCAGCTGCCCCACGAACTCAGCTCCACGGCCCACAAGCAGCTCCTGCCATCCACACACTGCTCCGCGTCGAACTGCTTCACCAGCCGTCCCGCAAACTGCGCCACAATATATCTTCAGGCTCCCCCACTACTTAACACAACACTCAGTGATTTCAGCTCTTAGGTGAATTCAGCTTGTAGTAGGGGAGCCCCAGTGCTGGTGCACTGTCAGCCCAAAGTCAGCTCAGCAGCCTATAACTAGACTTCTAATGAAATCAAAATTAGCTCTGATATTCCACAGTGGAGAGAGGAGGAAGTGCAATCAGCATGTAAGGCCCTCACCAAGGGGCCCATGCCACCAAGTACTACTACTTGTCCCCAGCCTCTCTCCATTCACACAGTTTTGGAACCCATGACCCTTGCCTAGCGAGTGCTACTTAGTTGATGGTGAATCCCTCCATCATAACAAAAGGCCACGTACAGTTCCAAGCACAGTTCCCATAATCAGGGTAATAACAATTTATTCTTCCTGCCCCAATAACAGAGACACTGGGGATCCCACAGCAGCCAAAGTGACCATTTGGGCAGCTATGGTCTCATTCTAGGCGTGGTGGGTGTGCCTATGCAAATGAGATCGGCCCCTGAAGTTCTTTTCCACAACTTGCCACACCTCACCACCAGATGTCAGGGTGGAGCTCATCCTGACACTGCTTACACCTAAGAAGTGGAACAAAAGCACCAAGCATAACCAGTATGCTTGTATTGTGCGAAGGGACTGCAGAAATATGTCCTGCACTAGTGCAAACACCCTGTTCTAGCCAAACATCCAAAGAAACCTTGAAAATAAAACCTTCAGGCAATAGTAATAAAATAATTATTTCCCACTTTTATAGTGATTTCCAACTCAGAACCTCAAAGAGCGTTACAAGCATTAATTCTTAAAACACCCCTTGTGGGATGCGGAAATACCATTATCTCTGTTTTATCTCAGACAGGCAAGCTGCGGTACAGGGAGATTGTGTGAGTTGTCTCCACGACAGTTTTGTTGGCCAAAGGCAGCTTTTGCCAACAGAACAGTGGAGGTGTTCACACTGCAAAGCTACTTTTGGCAGCAAAACTGCTGTTTTGCCAACAAAATAAAACCACCTCGGCGAGAGGCATAAAGCTTTTGGTGGCAAAGTTAAAGCAACATAGCATCAGTGTAGATGCTGCCGTTCATTATGTCGCCATAACTGGCCACCCCCAGTATCCCACAATGCGCGCCGTGACCGCTCTGCTCAGTATTTTGAACTCGGCTGCCCTGCATCTAGCTCAGGGGCGAGCAAACTTTTTGGCCTGAGGGCCGCATTGGGTTTCGGAAATTGTATGGAGGGCCAGTTAAGGGAGGGGGTCGTGGCCTGGCCCCCACCTCCGATCCGCCCCCCTCCCCCAGGACTCCTGCCCCATCCAACCCCCTGTTCCCTGTCCCCTGACTGCCCATGGATCCCCTGCCCCTGACTGCCCCCTGCCATCCCATCCAACCCCCCCTCCTTCCTGACTGCCTCCCCGGGACCCCTGCCCCATCCAACCACCCCTTCTCCCTGTCCCCTGACTGCCCCCGGAACCCTTGCCCCCTGCCGCCCCATCCAACCCCCCCTCCTTCCTGACTGCCCCCCATTCAACCCCCTGTTCCTACCCCGACTCCTATACACCCCCGCCCTCTGGCCACCACCCCGAACTCCCCTGCCCTCTATCCAACCCCCCTGCTCCCTGCCCCCTTACCATGCAGCACAGAGCACCGGGTCAAGCTGGGATCTGCAGCTGCGCTGCCCCAGGAGCTCACCCCACCACCCAGAGTGTTGGGCCAGCAGCGAAGTGAGGCTGCGGGGGAGGAGGGACAGCAGGGGAAGGGGTTGGCCTCCCCGGCCAAGAGCTCAGGGGCTGGGCAGGAGGGTCCCGCGGGCTGGATGTGGACCGCGGGCTGTAGTTTGCCCACCTCTGATCTAGCTACACAGGCATGGGCCTCTCCCCTTTCAAAGCTCCGGGAAGTTCTGCCATTCCTCAGCTCACAGCGGTCACAGGGGATGCTGCTCCCGGTAGCGGAGGAGGCTGTGGGAGAACTCGGAGGGAATCACAGACCCATTAATGTAGAATCGGCAGGCAGTCAGAGCAGGCTGCTAGGCGGCGTGGGGGAGGGGGGACGGCAATGCTGTGCAGAGCCGGGAGCTGATGCGGGGTGTCCCCTTCCCCCAGGATTGGTTGCTCAGGCTGCTGTCTGAACTTAAAGAGACAGCATGCTGACACACTCTCCCCCAACACACACACACTGTCTCTCTCACATATACACTCCACACACACGGTCTCTCACACACTTCCCCAACGCACACACACCGTTTCTGTCTCTCCTCACATACACACACTCCTCTCCCCCGCCCCTATACTTGAGTTGGAAAGCAGTTGGCAATCTAGTAGGATGCCCAGGGAATGATGGGATTGAAAAACCTGCATCATGTGATGCAGTACCTGCCCCATGAGGCATTGCAAACCCTTCCCAAAGAACCCTGCAGCGAGTTGCAAAGTGGGATAGCCACCACCGTGCACTGCTCTCTGTGTCAGTGCAAGATCTGCTAGTCTGGATGCACTCTGCCGACACAAGGAGACTAGTGTGGACACGCAACAGCGGTTTAATTAAAGCGCTTTAATTAAAACGGCATAACTTTTGTCAACAAAACTCTGTAGTATAGCTAAGGCCTTAGTGATTTGCCGACAGGTCTCACAACAAGTCTGTGGCAGAGATGGAACTTCATCTCAGTTCTCCCATTTCCCACAGATAACCCAAATAAAATGTCCTCTTCCTTTTTGAGCATGGGCCAGAGGGCATTAAATGTCAGGCTGAGTGATGTGTTACCAAGAGAACATAGTGTTTTGTACAGCTTTGACATATGCAATGAGTAAAACATTTTGTATTCATAACATTATTTATCCTCTAATCTTAACTACAGTGTTCAAAAACCAACATGCCCTGCACCTTTCAGAGTGATGCAAGGGTGGTGTCCTATTTGTCAAAACTCACAAAGGCACTGCTGATAGTGCAAGCTTTGTTTAGGAGGCAGAGCACACTTTCCTTTTATGCTGCAAATTTCTGGACAATGTCAATACCAGTTTAAGAGGCCTTGAGCTCTATAGGCCCTGTCAAGTGCTGACATCTTCTAGGAATCAGCAGATTTTATGCCTCTATTCAATTCATTTGACCTGCCTCCAAATATGTTCCCAGCATCTGATGAGCCATTCCCCGTACAAAGATATGGTGAATTCTGGATCAATAACATAGGATAAAAACAAGCTCACTAAAGCAGGTCTGAAGTCTAAACAGATGCTCCTATCTGGACAGTTCAATATGATGTTCTGAATTGTACACAGCAGGATTTCATTCGCTACAAAATAGCTTTGCACCGATAGCACCCTCAATAATTTTGTTGTGCACTCTTTCCTAGACAGAGCAATAATTCACTTAATAAACAGCAAATTAAAACAGAAAACAAACAAATATAGTGAAAGCATTTGTAGATTTGCTTCATAGTTTTAAAGAAAATATTGATTTTTTTTTTGTTAGTACTTCTGTGGTAGCTCATAAGGTCACCTTCATGACAATTCCAACAGGGGGTTATCTTGTACCGCTCATTCTGACATACAGACCGATGATTTATTATTGCTTAGTTCTTGATACTGTTCACTGCACAATCCAATCTAAGAGAGAGACATATTTCTCAATTCAGGGACTTCTTTTATTTTATGAAAAATCAGCTTGGTGCTTTGTGGTAAAAACTAGAGCTGGTGTTTGATCCTATTTTTTTAAGTATTTTTTCCATTGTGTGTTCCATCTCTGCTTGTTGGGGGTGGGTTTTTTCCTCCTGTTTTGTTGTGGTTACACCCAAAAGGAAAGATTAGCAAGGCTGCAGCTTCTAGCATCATAAAATCATAGGACTGGAAGGGACCTCAAGAGGTCATGTAGTCCAGTCCCCTGCACTCACGGCAGGACTAAGTATTATCTAGACCATCCCTGGCAGGTGTTTGTCTAACCTGCTCTGAAAAATCCCCAATGATGGAGATTCCACATCTCCCTGGGCAATTTATTCCAGTGCTTAACCACCCTGACAGTTAGGAAGTTTTTCCTAATGTCCAACCTAAACCTCCCTTGCTGCAATTTAAGCCCATTGCTTCTTGTCCTATCCTCAGAGGTTAAGAACAATTTTTCTCCCTCCTCCTTGTAACAACTTTTTACATACTTGAAAACTGTTATTATGTCCCCTCTCAGTCTTCTCTTTTCCAGACTAAACAAACACAATTTTTTCAATCTTCCCTCACAGATGATGTTTTCTAGACCTTTAATCATTTTTGTTGCTCTTCTCTGGACTTTCTCCAATTTGTTCAAATCCTTCCTGAAATGTGGCACCCAGAACTGGACACAATACTCCAGTTGAGGCCTAATCAGCACAGAGTAGAGAGGAAGAATTACTTCTCATGTCTTGCTTACAACACTCCTGCTAATACATCTCAGAAGGACGTTCACTTTTTTTGCAACAGTGTTACACTGTTAACACATATTTAGCTTGTGGTCCACTATGACCCCCAGATCCCTTTCTACAATACTCCTTTCTAGGCAGTGATTTCCCATTTTGTATGTGTGCAACTGATTGTTCCTTCCTAAGTGGAGTACTTTGCATTTGTCCTTATTGAATTTCATCCTATTTCCTTCATACTACTTCTCCAGTTTGTCCAGATCATTTTGAATTTTAATCCTATCCTCAAAAGCACTTGCAACGCCTCCCAGCTTGGTATTGTCCACAAACTTTATAAGTGTACTCTCTAGGCCATTATCTAAATCATTGATGAAGATATTGAACAGAACCGGACCCAGAACTGATCCCAGCAGGACCCCACTCGTTATGCCCTTCCAGCATGACTGTGAACCACTGATGATTACTCTCTGGGAACTGTTTTCCAACTAGTTATGCACCCACCTTATTGTAGCTCCATCTAGGTTGTATTTCATGCAGATTATCTCTTTTCATATAGCAGGGGAATATATTTAAACTAAGGAGGGTTATTTTGACATAAGGTTGCCACCTCTGTCTGTGTTTTCCCAGGACTATCCCTTTTTTGTGGTAGCTATCCTGGGAAATCTGTGAGGGTGCTCAGCATACACTGCCAGCTGTTTAGTTTAATGGGCTCAGGATCATGCTGATGTCCCAGTTTTTAACCCTATTTGGAAGTTAGAAACACAGTTATTAAACACCACAGCAAGTGCAGATTCTTTGGGGTTGTAAGTAAAAAGAACAAAAAACAAAAACACGATCTAATGTGGTATACTAGTTTCTCTCTGACCTTGTATTTGTGAATTTAAGACAACTCCTGTCCTCATATGTCATCCTTATGTCTAAGGCCTTATGACAATGCTTCTTAAACTTTGGTCACTAACAAAGCAGTTTTCAGTCTTCCAACAGACTGTTTACGCCATGTGGTATCATTAACCCACATATACCAGGATGTCCAGTAAACAGCTGCATTCCTGAAATTCTGACAGTTATTAACTGGTACGTTAAGTAGCTAATGGTGCTCTTACAGGAGCTGCTGCATCATGCAGGTGCTAAAGAACAAACATTTTTGAACTGCTCCTTTGTCCCATATCTTTAAGGGCCACCATCCTGCAGAGTCTTACACACCTGAATAAACTGACTTACCTGTGCAACCCCCGTAATTCAACAACAGCACATGCGTGTTTAAAACTACTTGCTCACAAGTTTGCAGGATATGGCCCTTAATAAGTAAAATCAATATCAGACAATTGGCTAAAAGCTTTTAGAGAGTGACTATAAAGTCATGCAAATCTCTGAAACACTATCCACTATCTGTATTGTCTTTTACTGAGAGATGTTTACAACACTGATCTTTTTTTTTTTTTAAGGAGAGAACAAAGATTAATATTCACACCTGCTATTCTATGACATCATTACTTTTCCACTAATTGATCAGTGTAAAAAAAAAAGTCAAGGCACTATGAATATTCCCCTACTAATTGGGAGTTTGTAAGGGAGATTAACTGAGGGTATGTAAATTATTAAAGCCATAAACTACTTCTGGAGCCTCCCCCACTCTCTAGGGTCAGGTTGGGGGATCGGCTGGCTGTCCCCAGTGGAGCTGTGTTATAAGCAAGGTTAAGTAAGCAATCCTCATCTCTACATCTGCATCTATTAAGACACCTTATTTGGATCTCTGGCGCCAGGAAGTCAGGCGCCACCCCCTACATTCAGCACCAGAGAGGCTCAGCAGGTTGCAAATGTTACATTTGATAACATAGCAGGAGGTGCCATTTACAGTCCCATAGGAGAACAGTTTCACTCCCTTCCCTTTCATGCTCATATAAACAAACTGAGGCTGATGTAATTTCCAAAGCTGCTTTGTTTTATTTTATTAAAATATATTTAAAACATGTACTTTTCCTTTTACAGTTAAAATCTGCTCACCTTTCATATGGAAAAATTAAAGGCCAGAAATTTCATCATTTCTTTCTTTTTTTGGTCCGTTCACGTCATTGTTAAATTGCAAGGAGGATTTGAATTTTATGAAACCATTAGAGCCCTGATGAAAAAAGGAAAAAACATTGACTAGTGAAAAGCCAGGGTGCTAACTTTATTTTTCATTTTAGAAGGAAAGATTAAGGTGTGCAAATGTTATAACCGTAAGCCAGCCAGCACTTATATGGTATTACTTTGTTAATTTGAAAGATAAATGCAGAATCTTCCTCACCCCCACTTCCCCACAAAACCCAAGTAAACACATTATGTGCATTTGCAAATTATTTCTCTGTATTTCCTTTGCAGTATTTTGACATGCTACAATGAAATCTGTTTCTCTTCATATTACAGCAAATTACCAGGTGCCAGATTCTGTTCTCAGTTACATTTCTATAAACCTGGAATAACTCAGCTGGCTGCAGTGGATTTACTCTGCATTTTCAGTGGCATAAGTGAGATCAAGATTTGGTCCTGGATTTACTTTTTTTTAAAAAAGAATAAAATTGCAACCCAGCTAAAGCATCTCAGCTGTACAAGATGTACTTCGGCTATTTTCCATATATCTAATGTATCGATTTCATTCAGTCTTTAAAACACAGTACATTAAGGGGGGGAATCATCAGTTTTTTCAAAAAATTAGTCACAATTGTTTAATTGCTCTGGAATAATTCTTGCAAATAGATACAAAATACCAAAAAAATAACCAGCAAAGCTGATGAAATTCATCTCCTCTGTATAAATCCCATATGTGCAAGCTCTGTGAGGCTGGAGCAATGGCCAAGAACTGAAGAATGTATACCCAAACCTTTGTACAAGCATAAATGGGAGAAATGAGGTACTATGACAGAGCTGAATGTTTATAATTGTGATTGCAATGAAAGCCAGTCATCTTGCAGACTGGTTAGGGTGAATGTAAAAACAAAGACTTCAGCAATGGAGAAAGGAAAAGGTGAGAATCAACCGCAAATTAACGAAATCACAAAGGTTTTAAGACCTGATTTGCAGAGCAGAAGCAACTGTGTCTGTCAGAGAGAGCAATTAGATTCATTATTTTAAGACTGAAAAGGACCACAGTGATCATCAAGTCTAAATTCCTGCCTAACACAGGCCAGAGACTCACTCAGTCATTCCTGCATTGGGTCCAATCATTTGTGGGTAGCAATTCTTACCTCCTTCTTAAAGCACTCAGGTGTAAAATGCTAGGTATTATTGTTATGGTTGGGGTAAAGAAACACTCTTAAAAAGCTATCCAGTTTTGCTTTAAACAGCAAACGCAATGGAGAATCGACCACATCTGTAGGTAAGTTGTTCCAGTGGTTAGTTACCCCTCGTCCTCCACCCAGCATAAGTGAACGAACAGCCATGGCAGTGATGACTGACAGAAGGGAAAGAGAACTGGCCAAAACTGCAAACTGGAGTGAACAGGTAGGAAGAATGTGTATATATAGCAAGTCTGTATTACAGATGAACCTAGTCTATAGTCTATCCGCATAAGTAGCTCAAAAATAACAGTTTTCCCACTGACTGTATATGAGGTCTGTGGCTCTGAGACTCTGTACCATGATCTAATAGAGCACGCCCACTGGCATCATGTTAGATCCATCAGAGAAACTGTTACAATTGTATCATACCACATAGACGCGCTCCGACCATAACTCCCTTAGAACCAAAAAATGTGACCAAATTTGTTTTCAGCATGAAACATTGTAAGGGGGGAAAAAAGCAGACCCAAGAGTTATTGTTTGCAAAGGCCACAACACAGACATTTAAATCAGTAAGTAGGGTACATTTTTCAAAATGCCTGGAGCCTACATCCCATTGATTTTCAATGGAACGTAGGCACTTTTGAAATTCTTACTCGGTCACTAGTCCATACCTGTGACCAAATGGCATACACCAAATGTGTACCTTCTTAATTCTTTTTATTCAACTTGCATATGTGAATTTGCTGCTAGCATATGAGAAGAACCAATAGCACTAGATAGAGCCAGGCATAGCGTGGGTAGGTACTGTGGGAGCTCTCCCACGTGGTGTCAGTCCTGACTGGCAACACTGCTCTTCAAGAGAGATTGAGCTGGGACAGCCATTTAAACACACACGGATTCAGAGCTGCAGCTTCACTTGTCACCCAATATGAGACTTGAATTCATGTATCCACACTTCAGAAACTGGTTCCTCTTAGCACTTATTCTTGCCCCCTGCCTGCAGCAAGGATACAAGACCAACCACTCCATTATCAAAAAAGAGAAGACTACTATTTGACTATCTTTGGCACATCACAAAAACATGGAACATTCATTAAAGATTTATGGCAGCAGCAAACATTCTGTTTTACTTTCAATTTTGTCACATAATTCCATTAAAACAGTGACTTAGCCATATCTATTAAAGCGATTTGTCACTGATGGTTCCTTCCTGTGCACTTACAGATACTGAAATACACAAGCTGAAAAAATGAAGTCAGTCTCCACTGAGTCTGTCTCCTCTGGCAGAAGGACAAAGGTGGATCCCCCCAGAGGAATCAAAGCTAATGCATAGCTGCTACTCATTGTCTTGCTAAATACAAGTATGGACTTTTAGGTAAAAAAAATAAAAAGAATGTCCACATAATGCTTTAGCATCATTTTGTTACCCACAGATGTTTGTGTGACCAAATGAGAGGGTACAAAAAACAAATCACAGTTAGAACAGAACTTGTCCCAACCGCTTGGTTGACATTACAGCTGGGCAAATAATAAATTCACCAAAAAAAACATTTGGAGGGGAATCAACATTATTTATGACAGGTTTCAGAGTAACAGCCATGTTAGTCTGTATTTGCAAAAAGAAAAGGAGTACTTGTGGCACCTTAGAGACTAACCAATTTATTTGAGCATAAGCTTTCGTGAGCTACAGCTCACTTCATCGGATGCATACCGTGGAAACTGCAGCAGACTTTATATACACACAGAGAATATGAAACAATACCTCCTCCCACCCCACTGTCCTGGTATTGTTTCATATTCTCTGTGTGTATATAAAGTCTGCTGCAGTTTCCACGGTATGCATCCGATGAAGTGAGCTGTAGCTCACGAAAGCTCATGCTCAAATAAATTGGTTAGTCTCTAAGGTGCCACAAGTACTCCTTTTCTTTTTGTGAACATTATTTATAAATCTGAGTCAAATTCAGGAAACCTGCATTCAATTCCCTGTTCTGCTACATACTTCCTGTGTGACCTTGTACAAGTCACTTCGTCTCTGTGCACTTCAAATTCCCCCGCCGTAAAACCGAGACAGTAGCACTTCCCTACTTCCCAGGAGTGTTGTGAGGATGAAAACATTAAAGACCGTGGTGTGCTCAGGTACTATGGTATAGGGGGCCAAATAAGTAAGTAAGGGAGATGGGACAGCAGCTGGAGAAGAAGGCGAGGTCAGTGGTAGATTTCTCGATGACGGAGGAGACTGGCGCACACCGGTATAGTAAGTGAAGGGAACTAGAGAAGAGTGATTTGATTAAGGAGGACTGGATGGGAAGGAGTGACAGAACAAGGCACTTTGTGTGGCAGGAGGGGCTGGAGTCAGCAGGACAAGTGGAAGGATTAGAAATAGAGAGTTAATAGAAAAACTTAGCCTCTGTAATAGGCGAGAAAATATGTGCATTCTAATTTTCATTGATTCAATACATCACCTGTAATTTTGTATCCTTTTAGCTCTGTCTTCATCCCCATCATGGTCTTCAAGAGCTCTACCATCATAACTGTGGTCCTCCTCCTCCTGTGTCAGAATTTCAGATATCCTTCTTCTCTTTTCATTCCAGGATGTCTATTCATATGGCACCTTCTTCATCCAGCTCTGAAAGGTGTTTCAAAGCAACACCCTAAGGCAGGGAAGAGAAATCTGAGTTGGCTCTCAAAAGGCTACAGGGAGTGATCATAACCAATAGCCAGTGTTCCAGTTACAATATCATTCATTTGCGATTCAGGGGGCTTACCTCATGAATGGCTTGGTCAGTGGAACAAAGTGCCTATTGGACGATGCATTACCATGAAAAATTGTTTTCTTTCACAGAGTTTAAAAAGGGCAATCTTGCAGCAGGACTAGCCGAATGCAGACCATTTTCACAAAACTGTACAGAAAGCTAAAAGGTAAACTGTTGAATGGTTAGACCCACATTCACTTCCTATTGCCTTAAAATATGGTCTTCCTTTTTCTTTTTCTTTTTTTTTTATTAAAGTGGTCCTTGTTTTCACTGGAAGAAAAACACTCAACTTTTTTCGGGGAAAAGATGAGGCTGATGAAAGAAAAATCTTTTTCATATCCAGGGATGTCAGGTTACATCATGCATTCGATTGCGCTATGCAACTATATTCCATTTTAGGCAACATGAAACATCAGACATCTGCTAAGCTTGACTGTTTTTAACCTAACGTTTTACTTATGATTTTGTCTGAAAATGGGGTGTCAGTAATAAATTTTGTTTGCATGAGCAATGAGAATGTTTTCCCTTGGT
The DNA here is from genome assembly GCF_965140285.1 of Lepidochelys kempii. Taxonomy (NCBI): domain Eukaryota; kingdom Metazoa; phylum Chordata; order Testudines; family Cheloniidae; genus Lepidochelys; species Lepidochelys kempii. The sequence goes on along the minus strand of NC_136387.1, from coordinate 98,735,008 downwards.
GAGTTATTTAAGAAAGAATTGGCTAAAGATTTTCTAAGGGATTGAAACTGAAATTAATGGAAGATGTGTCTAAATCCCCTAACAATTGCTTCAACGTCAGCCACTTAGTATCCAAATAGCTACATGTTTGTAAGACTGAAAGGTAGATTTGTAAAACTTACACCAATTCCATATTGCCTATGTCTCAGGCTTTGTCTACATTGTGGTGTAGTGTGGACTGCAGGACTGAATGGCACAGGGCACCAAAGAGTTGCACACTAACTGCCCCATGTGGACGCTGCTGGCGCGAACTAAAAAGGTACAAAGTTTGCATTGACATAGTCCTCTTTCAAACAGGACGACATTAACATGAACTGGGTACAGTTTAGTTCATGCCAGCAGCATCCACACAGGCCAGTTAGAGCGTTATTCTTTGGTGCCATGTGCAGTTCACACTCCTTGTAGTCTGCACTGCAGTACAGTGCAGACAAACCCCCAGTTTTGCTGAGAGAATGACACCTGTCCCTTTTGTCTCCTGATTAACAACAGACTATTGCACAATTTGCTCTTTTTTGGTATGCTGACAGACTTTTTTCAGCACTGTTACATCGTAATGAGCCAGGGCCTGGTCTGCTCTAAAAAGCTGTTTCTTTTAACTATCCAGCCAGGGTTTTTGTGCACAAATATGTGATTTTTAAAGTAAATTGTGTGTACGCTGCATTTTCCATGTATGAATACTTCATTTCTGAGGAGCTATATCTTCTCAGTGGAGGCATTCAGCGTCCTCCTAAGGCAGCAGGCCACTGGTTGTCGCATTGTTATGTTTCAATCTTAGCTGACAGCATATTTTTCAAGTGTCCCTGGATTTGCCTTAAAATTTCCTCTCTCTCAACCTCTTAACCAAAAGCTGTTCCTAAACAAGCATGAAAATGTCAGATAAGAAATGATAGTTTAGCTTTCTTCCAAATGCCTTACTGGGGGGGTTAAAAAAAAGAGCCCCTGATATTTGCTCCTTGGTATTAATTACCAGTAATAAAGATACCATGTATCAGTCTGGACTCCTTTTTCCTTTGTTAATTTTCATGCTGATTGTGATTATTTGCTTAAATGCCTAGAACCATATCAGCTAAAGGCATATTTAAGGAGCTGAAGTACATTAATTACATAAACCTATGATACAAAGGAGGAACCAGAGTTAAACAAAAGCTGAACTGAATAATATGCCTCATTGTGCCATAAAGGTTGCTGGACTTGTGCTCCGGCTAAGTACCCAGAGGCATGAATTGAAAGACAGAGGCCCTCCATAGAGAGAGTCTCCTACCACTGGCCCTGGGGGAACTGACTTCAAGGGTCTCCCAGCTGATCTTAACTGCTATGGCAGGGTACAGGACGAGAAGAGCTAATGATCTAGGATCTGGTTATGGGTTACACACGTAGTCACCAAGACCTTGAATGACTACCAGATGTGAACAGGAGACTCCATGTTTGTCAGTCACCTCTCCATACCTGCTGGGGCATAGAATAGGGAAGGAACTGCCTGCTCAGACATCATTCCCACAGCATGTCCACTATCATATGTGGCAAGTGGGAGACGGAGACATGAATACCCCCCCATCTGGGAAGGGCTGGACAGCTGCAAAAGTACTGTATGCGTGATATTGAAGGGAATCCTCCTCAGAATCCATGTTTTCCTCCATGACCGCTGATCTTAGACAACCTTTGCAGCTCCTGTGGTTCCATGTAGGAAATGCATCATGGAATAGAACTTGGCCCATAAAATACTTTGATGTCCAGCCTTCACCCAGGTTCCTCCCATTATTTTTAATTATTCCTTCTTTAACCAAACTAAATATGTATTGTACATTTTGGATGACTAGCCCTTTTTAATTCTTTACAGGTAGTTCCTGTATCAATGAAAGGAAGGATCTGAAATGGAAGGATACCGCCAACACTGAATTTCCAGATTACCATGCTTTCAAAAAAGTTATCTTTAGAAGGGTGAAGGATGCCTCTTCTGACTGTTGATATCTGGGGAAATTCTGAAAATTCCAAACATAAAGGATTTTTTTAATACATAAAAATAAGTCATTTTACATTATCATATCAAAGTTGAAATCTAAAAGGAAAAAGATCTACATTCATTTTGGTAACATTAGTAAAATGTGAACACGTATTTCTGATGTAGCGATATGTCCTGTGCTACAAATCTGAGGGTTCACTTATCACAGATACAGCTTATTCCATAAACATGATTGTGCCCTAACGATACCACTGTCCTTTAGCAAAACCCTAGGGCCACGCAAAGTATTCAGTACCATGGACAGCAGCTAATGTTTTGCAGACTGCCTAAGGCCTAAACAGGCCTTTCATATACAGGCCAGATGTTCACTCTTTCTTAGGCCAGCTTAAGGCTAAAACAAACCTTTTCAACCAGGGTTTATCAGAGTTTCTAAATTACATACTGGGAAGAAATTTAATTGGTTTAATTAAGAAAGTTTATTTCATGGTAATTCAGTTTTGTTATGCTGCAAGACTTAATGTGTCCTCTGGTAGAAGTGATTTGTTATAAATATTCATAGCATTCCTCTTCTCACACACACACACACACACACACACAAAGTGTAAAGTTGCTAGTAAAAAAAATTATACCTTCAAAAGTCACGAAAGTTACTGATCAAATCCTCCCACAATAGTGTCTGTGCTTATTTAAGCCAATATAATTAAGTGTTATCTCTTTGTATAGCTCGGCATTGTCCTCATTGATTCTCTGTATACTATACACGAAAGTCATCAAAGAGCATCAGACAGCAAGGTTAGAACTTGACTGACTTCCTTCCTTCCCATGAAATCAGAGTCATTACTTTTCTCCTTGCTCAGCTGTGCTAGCAACTTTAAAAATAAACCAACCCTTGTTTACCAAAATAGAAAATAGAAAAATTATTTAAACCCTTCTTTCACCTGTTTTGAACTGGGATATGTTGTCTAAGATGTCTGGTAGGTGGTACTGTATCAGACACACAAGGTTAGAGAGACATTGTAAATATTATTAATTCATTTCACCCGTTAAAGTTATGATTTAATCCTTTGCATTTAACTAATAGCAAAATGTAGCTGAAACTCCAAGTTCAAAGGCATCAGTCACACACATAACAAATGGTGGGCCAAGCGAGACAACAGAAGAAGGAATGCTAATGTTCGTTCAGCTAAAGAATTGTTTCAAGATGCAGTCATTCTTCCTAATGATTTTTTTACCCTTCATCACTAAGAATTTTCAAAACAAGGGAGCTCTGAAAAAACTTTGCACATTGCACATTGACCATAGAGATAGATAGCCAATTGAAGCAGTAATCTGTATGGCTCAATAGTCAAGTCATTCTTTTGCCAGTGAATTCTGTGCTGCTGAAAGGTGCCAGCTAACAGCTCAGGAGACTACTCAGTCCTCTATTCAGGCTAGGTACAGCATGGGAAGCAGCAGCATTCTCCCCATTCTGCCCTGCCAATGAGCCCCCACCATGTCTCTCACCTCTATGAGATGATGCTAGGCACTGCAGAAAGAATGGAGACTAATTGTGATGGGTTAGATCTCATATACAATACATTACAGTAGCATCCAAGCACCCGAGTCAGCTCCATTGTGCTGAATGCTTTTCAAGCACAAGGAGAGACAGTCCCTACAACCTAAAAAACTGAAGAACAGATGACACTTTGGGGGTTACCATGCTCTCCTGAATGCATAACTTCCTTGCTTTAGGGTTCTGGCTCAATCTGTTTTAAACCTATGTTTTGGTTTAAGAAATATTAACAAATAGGACAAACACTATGGCTCAAAACAGCCCAGAGTGGCCCACTGCCCAACCAGGTTTAAAATCCTCAACTACTTGTGAGGTGAGAGCAAGGCAGAATAGCTCAATGGGTAAACTAGGTGATTAGTAGGCATGACTTTCCCCAAACTCTGCCACGGATTCTCTGTCACCTTGACCAAGTCAGTTGCTCTCTGTGTCTCAGTTTGGCCCTCTCTAAAATTAGAATAAGAATCCCAGCATCCCATGGGGGTTGTGGGGCTTCCTTAAGTTTTGTAAAGCATGAGCCTTCAGCTATTAGACACTGTAAAACTGGATGCAAAAAATGTCAGTATTAAGGATTATGGCATAGATCTTTGGGTATGGCCAAGAAGTGCACAGCACAGCTCATAAGGCAGCCTTTGTGTTGCTCTCATTCTGATCCCATCCTGTGCTGGGCCACTCCCTGTGGTGTAATTTACAGCAGCCCACATGCTGCTCTAATTTATGCTAGCTGACAATGGGGGCTCACAGGACGCTGGAGCATGCGGAAGGCACAGGGAAGCTCCTGACATCTTTTGTTTCCATTTACCTTCCCTGAACACCAGCTCCAAAGAGGCGGGGTGGTATAGGAGCTCTAATACCAACACTATGCCATCACTGAGTCCCCCCCCCCACGCTGAAGTAATCATTCCAGGCCAGCTGAACTGCTTGAGGGCCACTTTCTGGTCATGGTGTGATGCAAAGCAGAGCACCAGGGTCTGTATATGCGGCTTAAAGATTCAGGAGACGTAAGAACAATTGGGTATTTTTAAAAGATTATATTAAATTAATTTTGACTCCATTATTTTTGCAGTGGGACTGTGCAGAAGAGTTTACCACTCAGATCTCCTCCAGAGAAGCTGCAGTGCCTGAATTCATGCCAATTCATGCCTGTGGAATTCATGCCAAACAATATCCATTCCTGAGCTGGCAGGACATCTTTTTCTCAATCGGTTAAATTAGGAAGAATGATGATCCCCTCTCCTGATTGCTAAAATCCATAAATAAGATGTCTTGATAAAGTATCTCTGCCAGCTCAGAAAAAAAGGCACTTTGCTTAAAGAGACAGCATTAATGCAAGTGCTATTTTCTTTAAACTCCTCATGCATTTTAGAGAGGTATTGTGGGGAGCATAAATATACTTTTCTAATATGGAGGTGTATATATTTCACAAGAGGTAACAGTATCCCGCCAATCCTATCATGCCACTAGAAAAACAGCAGCAAAAAAGAGAGTCCAACCTTGTCATCAAAAGCTGACACAGTAGCGACAGCAATGTGGAGCTGGCAAAGGGAGCCGCTCTACCTTTTTCAGGGGGCATGCCCCATGTGGGGAGGGCTGGGCGACTATGCTAGGAGCCGCTCTCTTCAGCTGCTTCTTCCAGGCGCAAAATGATTGCAGGCATTGCAACTACCATGTCTGGGCCTTCTAGGGCTACATCCACACTCGAGGGTTACCCGGCTAGTCACGCCCTGTTTGAATCAGAACTTCCCTTGCTCCTCTTGGTTGAGTTCTCAGGGCATTAGCTCACCTCATCTGCCCCTGCACACAGGCTTACAGAGATGTAATGAATCACATCCACACGCAAACGCTGTCGTCGTCAATGGAGACTGAGCCTCAGTATCCAAAACACAAGCCTACACAACTTGAGCTAAGGGAGAGCTCCTCTCACTGTGATATTGCAACAGGCTGTACAGTTGCTAGGATCAGTCTCTGGGAGACTTTCTCCCTCACACCCTGCACTCATGTAGTATAGCAGTGTTCCACAATCAAGCATTTTCTCCCCAAAGACACAGTGACAGCCTCTGCCCCTAAAGGCGTATGATCTGACATACAGATGTACTCTCCCCGGGCCTCCCAGTCTGTTCTTCAATTATCTCTTTTTTTTCCCCCTTCATTTCTGAGCCTCCCAAAACTGATTTTTAGGAGGGATTTGAATAAGCAGAGTGCTGGGGGCCTCATAGACAAGGATTAGATGGGGCTAAGTTAAAGGAAGAGTGAAAATGGGGAGGCAGAAACAGGACTATAAAGGCAAGAGGGCAAAAGCAGATGGTAAGTAAAGAGATCATGGATATAGACTGGGGTGGGATTATCAGGCCTTTGAAAGAAAGGGTGAGAGATTGGAACATTTACGATAGGCAAAGGGAGAGGGCACAAAATGGAATGACATGGTCAGGACGATGGGCAGGGAAGATCATTTCTGCCTTTCCATTTTGGATGGATGGGAAGGAAGAGATAGACATGCCAGGGTGGCCAGAAAAGAGGAGGTTACAGTAGTCGAGTCTGAAGTGCCAGTATGGGGTATAAACAGGTTGGGATGCAGAAGACCTCAGAGTTTTTGTTTTAAGCCAACTCTTAGCTTTCTGAAGAGTCTCCACTTAGATAATTAGGGCCTAACGTACCCGTGTTTACCTCCATTGTGGTTAATTGAGTCTCACCTGTTCTCCTAGAATGAATAGCTTTCCTATGAATCACCTACATCAAACGTGCTGCACGTTACCTCAGAGTCACCTGCAGATTTAGCTGCGGGGGGGTGGGGGGGAGGATTCTTTAAAAAGAAATCCATTCTTCTATTTTCATACATTTGTACTATCACTTTCAAAATAATTTACTATAAAATAGAGTCTTGGCTATGTATCCTGTCACTCTGAGGGGAGACGCACCATTCAACCACAAATTATTTCCACTTCTCATTACTAACATTCATTCATTGCATTCCAGAGAGAAGCTTACAGGAACATCAAGTCTGTGTGAAATTAGAAACTGAAGACTGTACACGGCTTTCGTTAGCCTCGGGTTTTTTTATTTGATGCAGACCGTGCATGATATTTAGACTTAAATTCATACCCTGTTCTAAGCAGTAATTCTTCAGTTCACTTGCTTATGTGGGAAAAAAACAAACCAATTAAGAGGACTAAAAATGCCAGTGTTGGGCAGGGGAAGAGGGGAGTGAGAAAGAGAGAGATTCAGCTAACCTGAGAATAAAGGGGAAAAAAAATCTTACTACAGGAATTATCCAATTTAACAACTGAGGTCATTTTTTTAATCAAAATAGTAATGGTAACATACTAGACTTTTTTCAGTGATAAATTACCATTTCTCTCTCTTTAAAATCTATTTAACTCAGTGCTGGTTTTCTCCCCATTTGCTATACCATATTACTTCACAGACATGTTTCTGTGCATTCAGTTACCAATCCTGACACAGGCAACTTAACACATCTATTTCTGGGTGAGCTGAACATGGAGTATTTTCCTGTTTTTAATGTGCTTTTATTTAAATGAGAGTAATACGTTTTGAGCATTTAAACCGAGCACATACCCAGGCCAGAAACAAAAAATTCAAGTTTTGCAGGAGACTGTGCTTCTAGTAATGTGCTATAAGTAACGGAAAACTTGCCCAATGGATCTGTTGTCATGTAAAAAAAAAGTCACAGGTTTTCTCACTATGCAAAAGAACAGGGGGACACCATATGGGGGGAGCTGTCTGGGGGCTGCTAATGATATAATGGTGAAGAATAGTGAGGAGGGAGAACAGGTGGCACTTGCCTGACCAAGCAAAGTACAGAAATGTTCAGAACAATTTTATTCCAGGACAGGTATGCAAGTTAAAGCTGTCTCCAGGAAGGCTGCATTTATGTCACTGATAACTTATTCAGACATTGACTTGGTAGTACTGGGACCCTACCACCAAATATTAGACACAGGTCACCAATCACCATTTCCTTAGACATGTCTCCGGCTTCTGCTATGTACTTCCAGGGCAATTAAGGCCAGTCAGGTTAGGGCTGGGAGCAGAGCCAGGTCAGGGCCCCAACTATGGAACTGCCTGTGTTCAACAGAGTCCCTGTTTGACTGTCTTTGAGGCTCAGACTGAGATCTTTCTATTCAGGTCATCTCACACTTGACTATTTTGCCTGACCTCCTCTTTTGCTTTTCCTTTTGGCTATTTTGCTTTCATTCTTCTTTTTAAGAACTACTGCTCTCATTGGGCCACTAGGTCCTTTTATATTTGTGCAGTGCCCCAAATGCACACGACTGGCATGCTAGACAACAGAATAAATAAGGAACTTCCAACCTTCACCACAAAGTCTCATAGTAGAACTTCTGTACAGAACATAGGCCTGCCTAAGTATCCAGTCATCCTTTAACTACATCAAAAACCCAGGCAAGTCAGCTGGAGTCACCCACCCAGCTCCGCCTTATGCCAACAACTATTCAGTTCTTTGGGGGCAATATTAACCATGGTCTTCAACTATTTGTCATCAAATTCTGGCAGGAGGGCTCCCATCTGTTTATAGTCACTACAGAAATCAAATCCTTACCCTGTCAGTCTGTAGGCCTGATCCTGAGCCCCTTGCTCCAGCAAAACTCCCATCAGTTTACTGCAGCTGATTCAACACCTGCTTCCTTGGTAAGATCAACTTGCTTGAGCAAAGGGAGAAAGGTGACTGCTCTCAGCAAGCTGAGGGCAATCCATTTTTTACAGCAAAAAGCAAGCTTCTGGTGTAGAATATTGCTACAAACTAGCAGCTCCTCTTTGTCCCAGTTAAATGGCTCCTGCATATTGGTTGAGATTATTTTCCATCTTGCCAATTACTGTGCAAAGCACTAGTCACTTTACTTGGTTTATGCAGCTCCTTTAGAAGGGCAAGAGAAGACCTATCTTCTACCGAGATTTCAAATCCACACTCAGATCAGAAATGATGGGGTGCACACACCAGGTGTTTTGTTTTAACTATCACATGTGCATGTTTTTTCTTCCACACAGAGAAATCACCGCCTGCCACAGATTAGTCACATATTAGTAAACAGAGCCTCGTTATAGCTGTCTAAACCTACTCATATTGCTAAACTGACCTGTACATTCCCACCCTCGCTTAGCCCAGGTCTGGCTGCTTCCAGGTGCGTTAGCAAGCTCATCAGTTTAATCACTGATACAATCGATCATACACAGTGCGCAGTCCATCATGTGAGAAGGAGTAAAAAAAATTATTTCACCTATTAAGGGTCATTTCCTAAGGCTAGAAAGCTGCTCAAGCACTCTCTTGGCAGACCAAGAGTCTATTTACCCTTCAGCAAGGAATCATTTTTCCTCTGTTCTCTAATCTCTTCAATATTATATGAGATAACTGATATTATGCAACAGTTTTTGCAGACCTTTCCACTGGCTCAGTTTTCTTGCAGGAATAATGAATGTCAAGAAATATGTATTTTTCCCCTTGTTTTCATTTGAATGGCAGATCATATATAGCACAAAATCCAAGGATTCCCTAGTGCTTTCATACATAAAACATTTTCTTTGTTAAACAGTACTAAAGCAATAACATCTGTAGGTAGGCTACTTTAAAATTTCTATTGTACACCTTTTAATCTGTCTTAAAATTTTCATTAAAAATTTTCTGTTTGCTTTATTCTTTTCACAGAAGTCATTTTTCTTTAAACTGATGAGATTCCTACTAACATCCAAGAGTTTCCTTTACAATTAAACAAAAGAAAAACATAATTAGTAACAAATACCTTGCATCATAAGATTTTTTTAATCCATAGAAGTCAAAGCACTTTGTAAAGTGCTTTGACTTCTATGGATTAAAAAAATCTTATATGATGCAAGGTATTTGTTTATTATCCCCATTTATATCAAATGGGGTAACTGAGGTACAGAGAACTTCAGTGGCTTGTCCTAAATAACACAGCATTGCAATGAGAGAATTGGAAATTAGGAATAGAATCTAGCCCTCCTGCTTCCCAGCCCCATGCTCAGCCCACTATATCACAACTGCCTTGTATTTATCCAAGACTTTATAGGGAGGTACAGGGTGTCAAATTGTTGGGAGCATTAGGAGACTGGAGTTCTTTTCTGCACTCTCACTAATTTGTTACACCTTATGACTGTGTGTAAATTACTTCATCTCAATGTGCCTCAGTTTCCCAAATTGTAAAATGTGACTAACTATGCTTACCCTTCTTCGTAAAGTGCCTTGATATCTGCAGATAAAAAGCTCTTTAAAAGTGCTAAATATTGGTCATTGCTCATTCAGTTTTTCCCAATGAGGTAAGTACAGTGGATACCGTTCTTCCACATCAAAGGATAATTTTTGAAAGTGGCAGCTAGTAAATCAACTTTTACCATTGCACAAAATCGATGACTCATGGGAATAGTTCATTTTATATTATGCCATGGGATTCTAGATGTTGACTTCTTATGGTAAACGCATAGACATAGGATACAGTAAATGTCCAGTCCCTCAAGATCCCTGGCTATTCCCTCCCACACAAAACACACAGCGTGGCTATTTCTTCCCTGAAAGATGCAGTAACAACTCTGCTGACACTCATGACCCAGGGAAGAGATTCCTTCCCTATCCCAAATCCTGTGTAGAGCCTCAGTCCCGGGCCCATAGATTTGGGCTTCTCCCATGGTGCCATCCTTGGATCAGGATCGTTATTTACATACAAGGATTTGCAGAACCACCATGGCTTTTTTGTTTTAAACTGAGACTTTATTTTCCTCCTGGATTTTTTTATACAGCACATTGTGTTAGTTTTACATTTCATTTGACCACGAGGATGTGAAACTGCTTAATTCACAAGGGATATAACAGGATGTGAGCCTATAACAGGCCGAGTTATCTTTCAAATATCATTCAGTGTTACAAATGACAGCACTGGGCTGCGGAAAATTATTACATTTAAACAATGACAATGAAAAATAAGAAGGCAGAACTGGCCTTCTCACTTGGATGTGGTACAGGACTCTGTGCAATGACACCAGACGTTACAGGCCAAATGGAAAACAAATTTGCTGATGGAGCCATAATATGCAGAATATTTCAAAAATAAGTTTTAGAGCCTCAACAATGTGCGCATTTTAAATCACAACAAAGATGAAGTGAATTTTTCAAGTTATTAATAAGTATCAGCTGGCATCTCTGAAATCTGGCAGAAAAATATATTCCCCCGTTTTGTTCACTAGCACAGCTTTTGCAAGGAGCCTGCTCCTGTGAATAAATGAGTTGTATTTCATGGTTATGGCAGCTATCAGACCGCTCACTCCTCTATTCCATTTCCACCTTAGTTGGGATACACAGATGAAACCAGAGACAATGGTGATTAAATAAGACCTTCACACATGGAAGGAGCAACACATTTTGGGGTACCACTCAAAGGAAGTATCACCTATTCACACTTCTAATTATCTACTTGCTAAGGCTATTCTTTTTCTTCCCCTTTATTAGAACAGAACGGTTTAGTCTAATTGTTATATCACGGGATTGAGAGTTTGAACTCCTGGATTCTATCTATTCCCAGCCCTGCCACTGACTGTACAAATTCTGTCACCTTATCCATAAATATTTAATCCTTTTTTTGCCCTCCTTTCCCCACCCATGTTAACCACCTGCAGTTTACTCATATGAATTGTACTACCTCCAGGGGTATCTCAGAGTATAATTAATAAATGTTTTCAGAACTTCTGGTACAATATGTTGTGTGAGAACTGAAGAAATTCAGAGGTCTGTAAAAATAGAAAATGGAGGAGACGTTAGTGTTCCATACTTCAAAGTAACGGTTAGAAATCTGATGAGAGAAAAAAAGACAATTTGGGCCTCAATTCTGCAAGGTGCTGAGCATTCTGTCATGACCCAGCAAAGCACTTATGCATATACGGAACATGAGTAATCCCACCAGAGCCAGGAGCTGACCCAGTATTGAGATGATTCAAAATGGCATGTTTGAGAAGGGTTAATCTTACAAGTTAGTTCGGTTCCATTTCTCACTTTTATTTTTTTCCATCTGGAGATCTCTGCTGAGTACAGTGTGCAAGACATAACTCCATTTCATTTCTTGCTTGCTCTCAAACGACTTATGGTACATTCCATAGAGAATAGTTTCATCCTTAGGCAAAGAAAAAATGGAAACTGTGTTTAGTTCACATTTCTGTTTTCTGCAAAGCTCTTGCTAAGGAAGCTGGACAAAGTTCTGGACAAAATTATATCATTTGACTAGAAACTAGCCATAATTTTCTGCCACTGGATTTGAGACCCTACTTTATAGACATTTACATTTCCGGTTTATTAGTACTAGAGGCAAGAGGGAAGGCTACAGTGGAACATTTTAGCCTGTGGTAAGCGCTTTCTCTTTGTCCATATTGCGTATGTTAATACAGTCTGCTGTGTGACCAATATCTGTACCCTGGCCCTGCTCCATTCCCCATTTGCTGAGGAGTTCCAGGATCTTGAATTCCACAGTAGTATTGCTCTTCTTACCATCTTTCTGGTACTCTTCTTTCACATTCCAATTTTTCTTGAGCGTCATCACAAGGATTAAAAACTCAGCACATCCCAACTCTAACACATCTAATGGAAATTGAGCCTAGAGCTGCTCTTCCTGTCGAAGGATAGACTCTCTGGCAAAAGTATTGTGTCCAGATCACATTTCCATTCATTTTTGAAACATAGCTTGCAAACATTTCAAGCAAAATGGAGAAACATTTTTTTTTCCATGTGTCCCGGGTGCCCCAAAGTACCAGGAGCAAATGAGTATTCTGTATGCAATTAATTTTACACATGCCATTTTTATTTTCACATCTCCCACAACTTCTAGAGAGCAACCATCAGCTACAGTGAATTTGTGTGTGTGTGTGTGTGTTTCCGGGGGGGGGGGGTGAGAAAGCCTGGATTTGTGCTGGAAATGGCCCACCTTGGATTACCATGCACATTGTAGGGAGAGTGGTCACTTTGGATGAGCTATTACCAGCAGGAGAGTGAATTTGTGTGTGTATGGGGGTGGGGGGGGGTGAGAAAACCTAGATTTGTGCTGGAAATGGCCCACCCTTGATTATCATGCACATTGTAGGGAGAGTGGTCACTTTGGATAAGCTATTACCAGCAGGAGAGTGAGTTTGTGTGTGTGGTTTTTGGAGGGGGGTGAGGGAGTGAGAGAACCTGGATTTGTGCAGGAAATGGCCCACCTTAATTATCATACACATTGTAAAGACAGTGGTCACTTTGGATGGGCTATTACCAGCAGGAGAGTGAGTTGGGGGTGGGGGAGGGCGGAGGGTGAGAAAACCTGGATTTGTGCTGGAAATGGCCCAACTTGATGATCACTTTAGATAAGCTATTACCAGCAGGAGAGTGAGTTTGTGTGTGTATGGGGGTGGGAGGGGTGAGAAAACCTGGATTTGTGCTGGAAATGGTCCACCTTGATTATCATGCACATTGTAGGGAGAGTGGTCACTTTGGATAAGCTATTACCAGCAGGAGAGTGAGTTTGTGTGTGTGGTTTTTGGAGGGGGGTGAGGGAGTGAGAGAACCTGGATTTGTGCAGGAAATGGCCCACCTTAATTATCATACACATTGTAAAGAGAGTGGTCACTTTGGATGGGCTATTACCAGCAGGAGAGTGAGTTTGGGGGGTGGGGGGGAGGGCGGACGGTGAGAAAACCTGGATTTGTGCTGGAAATGGCCCAACTTGATGATCACTTTAGATAAGCTATTACCAGCAGGACAGTGGGGTGGGAGGAGGTATTGTTCCATGGTCTCTGTGTGTATATAATGTCTTCTGCAGTTTCCACGGTATGCATCCGATGAAGTGAGCTGTAGCTCACGAAAGCTTATGCTCTAATAAACTGGTTAGTCTCTAAGGTGCCACAAGTCCTCCTTTTCTTTTTGCAAATACAGACTAACACGGCTGCTACTCTGAAACCTGGTTAGTCTCTAAGGTGCCACAAGTACTCCTTTTCTTTTTGTATCAGCTACTCTGACACCCCAAAATGCATCATTCTGTCATGTGACAGCTATCAATTATTCCACAAGTAGAAGAGTTGGCTGTTAAGGGGTCAGGTAAGGGGCGGGGGGGAGGGGGGAGATTTTTTAAACCATATAGTAAGTGCAGTGTTGAGAAGTCTTATGCCCTGTGGGATATAAAATAATTAAAAAAACAAAACTAAGAACCAGACTTATACCAATTAAGCTACCACTTATCCAACCCCTACCAGACAGCTCCTTATCAGCAGGGCCCAATGTCACAGGATGGTGCTTCCCAGGGCCGCAGGGTGGGATAAAATTGGCCTGCACACCCATCCCCTGGAAGTGGCTGGAATTCTGAAGGGATAGGTTATAATACATTTCCCCTCGCTCTCTTTCCAGAGTTCATCAGTCATAACTGAATCCGTAGCTTTCATTGGGAACCCTCGCCTCCCTTTTCACAGGTCAAGAGGAGTGAAACGCAGTAGAACTGGCATGTTTCTGCTACGCATAGTGAGGGGCAGGCAGGAGAGGGACTCTGCACCTGAAGGAGTGCTCTGTGGAGACTCGTCACATGGCTGCAGAGTATGGGGTACGTGGGCAAACTAGAGATCAGTTTTCAGAGTAACAGCCGTGTTAGTCTGTATTCGCAAAAAGAAAAGGAGGACTTGTGGCACCTTAGAGACTAACCAATTTATTAGAGCATAAGCTTTCGTGAGCTACAGCTCACTTCCTCAGATGCAGATTCTGAGGAAGTGAGCTGTAGCTCACGAAAGCTTATGCTCTAATAAATTGGTTAGTCTCTAAGGTGCCACAAGTCCTCCTTTTCTTCTAGAGATCAGTGCAACTCTCGCAGCTGCTGCCCAAACCCTTGCTGAGAGGGAACAAAGCAGGTTGTGGCTTTTACTGCAGCCTGTGAGCTATAATAGCAGCCAGGAATAGCTAGGGGATGCTTTGTGGGTTGGGAAGAGTGAACTTTCCTTCCTTCCCTGCCCATATATAGGGGACCCACACAAAGCCTCTCACTCAGCCTTTGCATAATTGATGAGAATGTCACCCTCAGGGCCTGATCCAAAGATCCACGGAGTCAGTGGGAGTCTTTCCCTTGACTTTAGGATATTTTGGGTCAGACCCCATGATGAGCATCAGTGGAACAACATTCAGTGGGAGATGGATCAGGTGACAAGGCCAATGAGTGGGAAATGCACATTAATGTATAAAAAAACAGACTCCAATGTGAAGCTGCAGAACTGGAATTAATTTGCAAACTGGATACCGTCAGATTAGGCCTGAATAGAGACTGGGAGTGATTGGGTCATTACAAAACCTAAACTTAACTTCCTCAATACTAATTTCTCCCTACTGTTACTCACACCTTCTTCTCAACTCTCTGTAATGGGCCACTCTCTTACCACTTCAAAAGTTATTTTTCTTCCCTTGGTATCCTGCTGTTAATTGATTTATCTCATTAGACTGACCTCACACTTGGTAAAGCAAGCCCCCATCCTTTCATGTATTTATACCTGCTCCTGTATTTTCATTCCATGCATCCGATGAAGTGGGTTCTAGCCCACAGAAGCTTATGCCCAAATAAATTTGTTAGTCTCTAAGGTGCCACAAGGACTCCTCGTTGTTTTTGTTTTGACCAAACCAAGGGACACATTAAAATGGAACAATTGTGCAGCATGCTGACAAAGAAGAAGCTGTAAGAGTGATTGTGGAGAATTCCTGAGAGCCATCGGAGAATTCCTGAGAGCCATACACGGCTGCAGTTAAAAAAAATATATAAAAATAAAAAAGGCAGAG
Organism: Lepidochelys kempii; assembly: GCF_965140285.1. Taxonomy (NCBI): domain Eukaryota; kingdom Metazoa; phylum Chordata; order Testudines; family Cheloniidae; genus Lepidochelys; species Lepidochelys kempii. Next base: position 98,719,654 of record NC_136387.1, on the reverse strand, counting down.
AACACTGACATGTGTCAGGAGCTAGGGAGACTCCAAATCAAAAGAAAGGAGGTTGGTGCTCTAGGAAGCACTGTTTAGACCCGCAGTGGAACACTGTATTCAGCTTTAATCACTCCTTCAAAAAAATAGCTGCCGTGAAAGTGGCGCAGTATTGAGCAGCCAGGATGAAGTCAAGTTAGGGTGGCAGATTGTACTTGTCATGTTTGCAAATATCACTAGCATGAGCGTAGCCCATTACATGATTGTATACAGCATATTGTTTTTTTCTTCTCTGTTCATCCAGCATCAGTTGTCGTCAGGATTCTATCCAGAACATGGAAAATAAGGGCTGGAACCTTTGGGCTCTTTCTATGCCTAGCTGAGCTAAAAATAAAAGGAAGAAGCTCCTTGAGCGAAGTAGCTTCTCCATTCTAACAATCTTTATGCCCTTGAAATTCAGTTTGAAATGGAGCAGGCTGTGCTATTTCCTCACCAAAAATCAATACAAGCAACAGGTTAAAATGTTCTCAGTTACAATCAAAGAGTATCTGGGGAAATGATAGATATGTTAAACAGCTCTAAACTTAAGGCCATAATAAAACAGGAAATCTTTTTATTTGCCTGAGAAAACAGCATGGTGCAATGGATAGATAGCATATTAGGATCCAGAAGACCTGGGTTCTATTCTCAACTTTGCCACTCTCCTTCTCTGTTACCTTGGGTAAGTCACAACCTCTCTCTGTCTCAATTTCCCCATCAGTAAAATGGGGATAATAATGCTTACTGACTTTGTAAAATGGTTTGAGAGCTATATTTGGGAAGCACAGAGGTGTTTATTGCTCTAAAAACAGGAATCTCTTCCAGGAAGAAACTGGTCAATTAGCAATATACATATTTCACAGAGAGGGATTTCATTTAAATTCCTCCTACTTGCAAAAATATTTATTTAATGAAAATATTTGAAAAAATCAGAATACATGAACAGTAGAATAAAGAAATGCCATATAATGCAATGCTGTACCGCAAAAGAGTCTCCCACAGATCTGACCTCTGATTTGTACTAATTAGTTCAAGTGACATCCTGGAAAATATGTAAACCCACATTAAAGGCCCAAAGTGCTAGACTGTATTCATGCAAAACTGTTTTTAAAAGGCACAAATGTATGAGTTACAAATGCGGTATTAGCCTTCAAACCCAATTTCTTGACTGTAATAATTATTTTGTGTTAAAAGCGTAGGAGTTATATGTAGGTTCTTGCTTCCATCAAACCAGTCTGTAAGAATTTGTCATTTTAACTGTTCCCTGCACACACACCACCCACCCAGCCAACATACAGTTTACTCAGTAGAACACATTTCATTACGGCAGCCAAATTATAAACACCTGAAAACAAGAGATTTGCAATTAATGTAATCATACAACTTTACACAGGCACTCAGGAACCATTGAACATATCCTAAAGTAAGACTTCACTCCTTGCGGCAGCCAGCCTTTTCAGGTATCCTCGCTGCCCCAACTGGCCACTGGCATGACCTGAGTAGGGTCTTTCTCTGCACACAGAAAGAAGAAAAGGGTCAGTGCAATGTCCCTAAAAAGAAAATTAAATAATTTTTAAGAGACCAATTTTTGCCATTTGCTCAGTTTGACTCATATTTTTAATGAGATTGGCACTTTAAAAATGCTGTTGTCGGCTAAGGAATATATTCTAGATTGTAGAGAATCCTAATGTGTCTTATAAAAGTTACACCACAGCCCAGTTTACTTTTTTTTTTTTTAAATAACCAGTATGGGGGGGGGGCGGAGTAATTCCAACATAATGGGCATGAGCTTCCCCTACCGAATCTGCAGCTACAATGAACAGATTCATCAGAGGGCTCTCTAAACCTCATTTATGACACTGGTTCAAGGACAAAGAAGAACAGCAGAAGAGGTTATGTTAATCGCAGCTCTGTGAGAAACAAAACGATGAGAAAGGACAAGATTGATACCAAAAGACATTCTGGGCCTGGTTTTGATCCCAATGAAATGGTTTTACACTGGCGTACCACTTCCTGCCTCCATGAAATTACTCTTGATTTACACAGAGGGTAGGAGGTGAGCAGAATCTAGCCTGTAACATCAAACTTCTTTAAAAAAAGAACTCTACATAATGGGGAGAAACCCTGAATGCTACAAAAATGTATGTGATAGTGTCCTTTGTTTTACAGAGAGATCAATGTCTTAGAACAATGTACACCACACTATACAGACATTCTCACCAGCTGTTTTACCTAATGGAACACACACACACACACATAAAATGTATTATTCTACCATTTAAAAGAAAAAATTCTCACGTTTTAAAAGCTACAAAACAGTGTTCCAATGAGCTGAAATGTGGCTCAAAATATCCCCAAACCTGGAGTAGCTAAAAAAGGACATTTAAAAAATAAACTAAATCAAGTACAGTAACATGTTATTTGTTATTTTAAAATTGAATTACTGTGCATTTTCTACTGCCCCACTCAAAAAAATAAAAACAGAGGAAATGGGGCTGCCCATGTTCCCCATTGGCTGAATTTTACACTATTCTAAAGTGATTTTTGGCCAAATGTTTTTTATACTGCATAGAAGTTTGGAGTAGAACAAATATATTCATTTATCATCAGGGTCTCTTGCTATTTCAAAAGCAACTGCTGACATCTATTGGCAGAAATTTGGAAGGACGCTCATTTTACAGACTTCAGAAGGGTTTGTTTTTTTTTCCCTTCTAGAGACATACAATATATTATGTTTTTATTTGTATTATCATAGCACCTCTGATATAGAATGAGACTGATTCCTGTCTCAGGAAATTATCGCAATCAGGACTCTATTGAACTTGATGGAGTTAAGCTGGTGTAAAATCAGAGCAGCTGAAATCAGAATCAGGTTAAATCCTTCTCCTTCCCCCAGTATTCTGTGTTTCTTGCAAACATCTGAGTCTAGAACTAAGCTTTTAAACATGGGAGCATAATATTTAAGCATGGAACACTAATAGAAAGTCCAAGTTTTACATTTGTATGCTCAAACTGGCACAAAGTAACACAACTTCCACAGCACCTGGAACTGGAGGAGCTCAAAGCACTTTGCAAACACTGACTATACAGAGAGGACTACTTGATATTATCCCCATTTCACAGAGAGGGTAACTGTGGGACAGAGAGGCAGAGTGACTTCTCCTACCAGGTTGTGGTAAGGCCAAGAATAGGACACAGATCACCCACCTCACACTCCTAGGCTCTAGACCAAGACCACCCTTCCTCGTTTATACCATTTTATAATCCTAAATGCAGGAAGCAGAATTTCTACATCCTACTAAAGCACCCAAAATTTTGCTCATATTAGCAGTCTTGTTCATTTTCAGATCAAGTACCCTAAAATACTCATCGCTGACACCCATGCAGAGTAACATCAAGTAGGCAGGGTGATGATAAAAATTCCTCTGATTAAGTGGCCACTGTTCGAGATGCAGAGACTTCAGTGATAACATTTTCGCAGGTTAAAGTCTAAACATTGTAGTAGTCATAACTAAAGAAAAATGTAGGAGAGCTAAAGAACCTCAGTAAGGAGAGCTGGAGTCCAGTTATTTTTTTTCCATGAAGAAACCACCGCCCCATCCTCCCAGCATAATGCAATTAGTATTTCAGGCTGAGGAGAAGCTCACTTAAAAAAAATATCCTCTGCACTGTTCTAATGAATGGGACCAAGACAGAGAAAGAGCAGACACACTTTTCACCAATGACTTCCTGAGGAAACTACAATCCATCGGTGATCTTCCTGAAAACACCATCCTGGCCACTATGGATGTAGAAGCCCTCTACACCAACATTCCACACAAAGATGGACTACAAGCCGTCAGGAACAGTATCCCCGATAATGTCACGGCAAACCTGGTGGCTGACCTCTGTGACTTTGTCCTCACCAATAACTATTTCACATTTGGGGACAATGTAGACCTTCAAATCAGTGGCACTGCTATGGGTACCCACATGGCCCCACAGTATGCCAACATTTTTATGGCTGACTTAGAACAACGCTTCCTCAGCTCTCATCCCCTAATACCCCTACTGTACTTGCGCTATATTGATGACATCTTCATCATCTGGACCCATGGAAAAGAAACCCTTGAGGAATTCCACCATGATTTCAACAATTTCCATCCCACCATCAACCTCAGCCTGGACCAGTCCACACAAGAGATCCACTTCCTGAACACTAAGGTGCTAATAAGCGATGGTCACATAAACACCGCCCTATACCGGAAACCTACTGACCGCTATGCCTACCTACATGCCTCCAGCTTTCATCCAGACCACACCACACGATCCATTGTCTACAGCCAAGCTCTGCGATACAACCGCATTTGCTCCAACCCCTCAGACAGAGACAAACACCTACAAGATCTCTATCAAGCATTCTTACAACTACAATACCCACCTGCGAAAGTGAAGAAACAGATTGACAGAGCCAGAAGAGTACACAGAAGTCACCTACTATAGGACAGGCCCAACAAAGAAAATAACAGAACGCCACCTTCAGCCCCCAACTAAAACCTCTCCAACTCATCATCAAGGATCTAGAACCTATCCTGAAGGACGACCCATCACTCACCGATCTTGGGAGACAGGCCAGTCCTTGCTTACAGACAGCCCCCAACCTGAATCAAATACTCATCAGCAACCACACCACAGAACCACTAACCCAGGAACCTATCCTTGCAACAAAGCCCGTTGCCACCTGTGCCCACATATCTATTCAGGGGACACCATCATAGGGCCTAATCACATCAGCCACACTATCAGAGGCTCATTCACTTGCACATCTACCAATGTGATATATGCCATCATGTGCCAGCAATGCCCCTCTGCCATGTACATTGGTCAAACTGGACAGTCTCTACGTAAAAGAATAAATGGACACAAATCAGATGTCAAGCATTATAACATTCATAAACCAGTTGGAGAACACTTCAATCTCTCTGGTCACTCGATCTCTGACCTAAAAGTTGCAGTATTACAACAAAAAGACTTCAAAAACAAACTCCAACGAGAGACTGCTGAATTGGAATTAATTTGCAAACTGGATACAATTAACTCAGGCTTGAATAGAGACTGGGAGTGGATGTGTCATTACACAAAGTAAAAATATTTCCCCATGTTTAATCCCCCCCGCCCACTGTTCCTCAGACATTCTTGTTAACTGCTGGAAATGGCCCACCTTGATTATCACTATAAAAGGTTTTCTTCCCCCCACCCCCGCTCTCCTGCTGGTAATAGCTCATCTTAAGTGATCACTCTCCTTACAGTGTGTATGATAACACCCATTTTTTCATGTTCTATATGTATATAAATCTCCTCACTGTATTTTCCACTGAATGCATCCGATGAAGTGAGCTGTAGCTCACAAAAGCTTATGCTCAAATAAATTGGTTAGTCTCTAAGGTGCCGCAAGTAGTCCTTTCCTTTTCACCCTGATTTTTGACAAGCTCTGGAGGTAGCTGGCTTTGGTGAAGAACATGAACTCAAGGGAGAAGCAGGACCATGCTGGGCCACAGCAGAAATGCAGCAAGGTCTGGATGACCTGTTCCAATATGGAAGCCATTAAATATTAAGTAAAATAAATGCAAAGCCGTAATGAGAAATCTATAAACATAATGCCAAACAAGCGGAAGGAGCCCTCAAGCTGATTCTGGCCATAGAAAGGAGAGGTTCGGTATCAGTCTCCCCTGACTTCTGCAACACTTGCACTGATGCTAGTGTAATATGGAAGAACACATTTAGGTGTTCACCAACATAGTTGCAATGGTTTGGCCCAGCACAACACTGGTTCAGGAGAAATCCTTCAAGAAAGGGACTGTAGGATGAAACTGCCTTGGTTATTCCGATTTTCTCATCCTTGTCATGTCCTCTCCATTTGTCATAGTTGTTGATGGTGACAATCTATTCTCATGTCCACAGCCATAAGCAAGGAAAGAGGAGAAAGAGACAAGGGCAGTGTTCACCATCTACAGAGCTAGATACAGCTCCAGGATAACTCTTAAAGTGTGTCTGTTGTAATGACTATTACTCAGAAGGATGAAAAAAAGTTGGGGAAGGGGAAGTGAAGGGGCCTGAAACTTAGAGAAAGGGAGAAGCTTAATTTTAGGCCAAGGAGGATAGAAGGAAAGGAAGGTAAAGAATAGAGAGTGCACTTTCACAGTTACACAGCATAGGCCATATTCACAATAATCTCTCATGGCCTGTCTACAGCACATCAGCTCTCGGGCAGTCTGGAGACGGTGTGCTGGCAAAATAGTAGTGACCAGAGAGACTCAAACATGAATTGTTACACATGTAGTAAACTGCACAGAGTACTAATTTTTTATGGTGATTTATAGAACATACACAGAAGATATCGTCCCTTTTCTGAGAGCTCCCAGTATAAAATGGACAAACCTAGAAAATGAGGATAGACGAAGGAAGAGGCTAGAGAAAGGAGGAACAAGGGTTGAGTATTGTAGAGGAAGTGAGTCATATGGGTTCTAATTTTTTTTGTTTGTTTTAATTAGAGACTGGTAGGACAAGAGAAGAGAAACAGTGAGCACGAAAGTGATAGTTGGTGGTGGAAAGGAAAGTTTAGTATGCCAGGCCTCATGCCATGACTCAGCACATTCAGGTTATGTGCCTCTCTCAATTGGACAATTGAGTTAGCTACCAATAGTGGGTAAAATTCATTAATGGTGATTCTAGAATAGATAATAAAATTGCTTTCCTGTTTCTTGCCAGTGCATCCAAGTCATTTTATGTCAACTTGAAGTGGGGCAGTGCAGAGAGAGACAGCCGCAGTAATGAGATGTTTAACCATTTGTGCGTAGCTTGAGTAGAGACAGGCCCAAGCTGAAATGTCTGGATAAAAGAGTTAGACTCAGACTTTTCCAGAGTTTGGGGATATTCAGATCTGACTTCATGGATCAACCCACTGAACAGGTATAGACAAGCTGGAAAGTTCAGATCCAGATCCAGAGTTGTAGAATCTGAGGCTTTGATCCAAGCACATCTCTAACTTCTGAGGCATTTTCTGTATTCTTTCCGTGGATGCTGATGAGACAATATGGTTTAAGATCAGCCCTCAATTATTTGGATTGTCCTCTATTCACAGGCCCATTAAACACAACATCTTTGCCAGGAATTCATATCCAAAACAGGGAAAGTGCAACAGATTTTGGAAGAGGATGAAATGGGAGGCCGTAAAGAAGAAATATTTGGAGAGCTGAACTTATTGGATTCAGTCAAAATGGAATCGTATCTCTCTATAAACAGGTTTCAGAGTAGCAGCCATGTTAGTCTGTATCCGTAAAAAGAAAAGGAGGACTTGTGGCACCTTAGAGACTAACCAATTTATTAGAGCATAAGCTTTCGTGAGCTACAGGTCACTTCATCGGATGCATACAGTGGAAAATATAGTGGGGAGATTTTATATACACAGAGAACATGAAACAATGGGTGTTACCATACACACTGTAACAAGAGTGATCAGGAAAGGTGAGGTATTACCAGCAGGAGAGCGCCGGCGGGGGGGAGGGGAGAACCTTTTGTAGTGATAATCAAGGTGGGCCATTTCCAGCAGTTTACAAGAACAGTAGGAGGGGAAATAAACAAGGGGAAATAGTTTTACTTTGTGTAATGACACATCCACTCCCAGTCTTTATTCACGCCTAAGTTAATTGTATCCAGTTTGCAAATTAATTCCAATTCAGCAGTCTCTCGTTGGAGTCTGTTTTTGAAGTTTTTTTGTTGAAGAATTGCCACTTTAAGGTCTGTAATCGAGTGACCAAAGAGATTGAAGTGTTCTCCAACTGGTTTTTGAATGTTATAATTCTTGACGTCTGATTTGTGTCCATTTATTCTTTTACGTAGAGATTGTCCAGTTTGGCCAATGTACATGGCAGAGGGGCATTGCTGGCACATGATGGCATATATCACATTGGTGGATGTGCAGGTGAACGAGCCTCCGATAGTGTGGCTGATGTTATTAGGCCCTATGATGGTGTCCCCTGAATAGATATGTGGACACAGCTGGCAACAAGCTTTGTTGCAAGGATCGGTTCCTGGGTTAGTGTTTTTGTTGTGTGGTGAGTGGTTGTTGGTGAGTATTTGCTTCAGGTTGGGGGGCTGTCTGTATGCAAGGACCCTATCCTACAGACTCCCCATCAAGCCTCCTCCCCAGGCCATGAAGCAGATGCAGGAGACAGGGTTGAACTTGCCCCTAGCAGCACTAATTCCTGTAGAAGTTTTCATATGTCTTAGCATGGATATAATGCCTTGTATAGTGCCCCCCTGCCCATACACACACACACACACACACACACACTTCTTCAACAAAAAACTTCAAAAACAGACTCCAACGAGAGACTGCTGAATTGGAATTAATTTGCAAACTGGATACAATTAACTTAGGCGTGAATAAAGACTGGGAGTGGATGTGTCATTACACAAAGTAAAACTATTACCCCTTGTTTATTTCCCCTCCTACTGTTCTTGTAAACTGCTGGAAATGGCCCACCTTGATTATCACTACAAAAGGTTCCTCCCCGCCCCCACTCTCCTGCTGGTAATACCTCACCTTTCCTGATCACTCTTGTTACAGTGTGTATGGTAACACCCATTGTTTCATGTTCTCTGTGTATATAAAAGCTCCCCACTGTATTTTCCATTGTATGCATCCAATGAAGTGAGCTGTAGCTCACGAAAGCTTATGCTCTAATAAATTTGTTAGTCTCTAAGGTGCCACAAATACTCCTTTTCTCTATATACAATATACAAAACCTTCAGAGATGCTGGTGCATGCATAGCTGTCCTCCGCAGACAGTGTGAGCCAGATGCAGATATTAATTGGCCATTTCAGTTTTGCATTCAGTTACTTGTGTAGACAAGTGTTCTTATGCCATTTGGCTGCATACACAGCAGGGATGGAAGGATGTCATCGTTTCATCAGGATAACAAGGCAGTGGAAACAAGATCTGGCAGTTTGGAAAGAAATTGTAGAAAATGTTATTGGCAGTGCCATGGCATTGATGCCAACTGTTTCCAGTAAAGGGCGACAGATCTTCTCAGGTACTTACCATATGGCAGGAAAGTAAGAATTGGAAGCTTTATTTTGGAGGTTCTATTCTCATGCAGCAGAGGTGCGGTGAAAAGAGCATTTGTAGGAATGTGGCATTCTTGGAACATTGCTCTGCCACTCTGGCACTCATGAGATGGAGCAAGTGACTTTAGAGACAGGAAGGCTGAAAGCTGTTGAGCATTTCATTTCAAAGTGCTTCATACTTAAGACATCCTTTTAGACTAGGCTTATAGTTAGGAGTCTGAGAAAAAGTTGAAAGCTCTCTCTCAGTTCCTTGGCAGACTTGTCACAGGTAGCTGGTGCTGAATGCACAAATACATTGCTAGAGAATTCTATTCATCTTCTGAACACTTACATCCCAAAGAAGGGGGGAAATGTTATATGATCCCCTATATGATCAGCACCTCAGCATTACAAGAGGCCATGTACATTGGTCAAACTGGACAGTCTCTACGTAAAAGAATAAATGGACACAAATCAGATGTCAAGAATTATAACATTCATAAACCAGTCGGAGAACACTTCAATCTCTCTGGTCACGCAATCACAGACATGAAGGTCGCTATCTTAAAACAAAAAAACTTCAAATCCAGACTCCAGCGAGAAACTGCTGAATTGGAATTCATTTGCAAATTGGATACTATTAATTTAGGCTTAAATAGAGACTGGGAGTGGCTAAGTCATTATGCAAGGTAGCCTGTTTCCTCTTGTTTTTTCCTACCCCCCCCCCCCAGATGTTCTGGTTTAACTTGGATTTAAACCTGGAGAATGGTCAGTTTAGATGAGCTATTACCAGCAGGAGAGTGAGTTTGTGTGTGTATGGGGGTGGGGGGGATGTGAGAAAACCTTGATCTATGCAGGAAATAGCCCGACTTGATTATGTAAAGAGTTGTCACTTTGGATGGGCTAGCACCAGCAGGAGAGTGAATTTGTGTGGGGGGGTGGAGGGTGAGAAAACCTGGATTTGTGCTGGAAATGGCCCACCTGTTGATCACTTTAGATAAGCTATTACCAGCAGGACAGTGGGGTGGGAGGAGGTATTGTTTCATGATTTCTGTGTGTATATAAAGTCTGCTGCAGTTTCCACGGTAAACATCTGATGAAGTGAGCTGTAGCTCACGAAAGCTCATGCTCAAATAAATTGGTTAGTCTCTAAGGTGCCACAAGTACTCCTTTTCTTTTTGCGAATACAGACTAACACGGCTGTTCCTCTGAAACCTCAGCATTAGTGTTTTGGAGCTATGGGCGATTTGTCTGGCACTTCTCCTACTGACCAGCATGTGTTTGTCTGTTGCAATAAGAGAGCATCTTTTGCAACTATCTAAGAAAAAGTGGGCCGCAGGTGTTGACACCTCTCAAAGTAGGTAATGTAATTTGGGTGCTGAGTAGACTCCTACCAACTGCCTTGAGGGACAGCATGTCTTCAGAGGAGGGAGACTATCATGGTAGATTGGCTGAAGAGTGCTTCAAGAGGCCAGATAAAGTATCCCTACATCCTCCCTGCAGTAGGCTCTGCTGGGCATATCTGCTGCCTTTCGCTCAGGATGTTCGTTTGCAGAATTGGAGAAGTAGTGACACACGATAAAGAAAAAAGGGGAAATTATTTACCTGTCACTGTTTGTCACAGACTAACTCTTCCCCTCTCCCTGTTGTGGGAGATTTGTCTTTGCAAGCATTGTCATTCCTTTCTTATCTGAGCAAGATGTGGATTAACTGGTATCTTTATTGCAGCTATGCCTGACACTTCTCTTCAATGCCATGCTTTCTGCTAGGTGGAGACATACCATTGCCTGACAGATATTCCCTGCAGGATGAAAAGGAACAGGTACAAGTGGTGGCAAAGGACAAAGGGGACAGAAGAGGACTTCCATGGCTCTCAGCATGTGGCAGGCTTTTTACCAATTCTGGGGCAATTCTACCCCCATCTGGAAATATTTAAGAGGAAAATAATTGAGACAATACCAGTGAAACATGTGCATGAAGGAGGATCCTTGTTTGAAGGAGGCTAAACATATTCATAAGATGAATTCCAGAAAACAAATGAAAGCCCAGCAGAAGAAAGCAATTGTTTATTAGATACGGAGACGAAGAGTCCAGTGACACAGACTAACACAGCTACCCCTCTGATACTTAGATATAGAGGATGCTTTTAAAGGTTTCAGGCAGCATATGGATGAAGTGGTACGCTTGCCAGCATTAAGAGCAGTAGTCTTCAACAAGGCCTGGGCTACTTGTCTTTGCCTTGGTGAGAAAGCACAATGTTGGGGAGACAAACAACAACACTTCAGAGAGCAAACTGAGATGAACGGGATTCCAGCTGAAAAAAATCACCTCAGCAGACCTAACTGATAGTCCATTCTTACCCTGACCCAAATGCTCTTGGGCTTTGCAAAGCAAAGTCCATGGGAATTACAGTATGTCTGCTTATGTCAGAGCTGAATTTAGCCCCTGGTTTATATTCCTGCCTCTGCCACAGACTCTGTGCAACGGAGGGCAAGCTACTTAATCTCTATATGCCTGCATTTCCCATCTGTAAAGTGGGCATGATACGTCTCCCACCGCACATGGGGTTGTGAGCCCCAGTTTGTTAATGTTTGCAAAGTGCTTTCAAATCTTAGAATGTACGGTGCCCTATAAGCACATCAATTATTAACATCTGGGCATGACAGTAAAGCTTTCAATCTCTCATTTCATTCCTACCCTCACCCAAACACATCCTCTGAGGTAATGGGTACCACTGATGCACAATTTACTCAATGCTTAGTGGGCTCTTGTGTTCACAAAGTCATCTGATGCCCTTTTTTTGCCCTCCCTCCCCCACTACTTCCCAAGGCCAAGCCTCAAAGACAAAGCTGTTTGAAAAGAACAGCTGCCATGGTGCTGAGTCAATACAGACAGAGACAAATAAAACACCCTGCATCTGTGGCAGTGTTTTTTCAGTCACAGTATCACCAATGCAGAAAGCGCTGATGGCTGTTTAGTAAACAACAATGCAAGAGTGGGGAGAGAGGAAAAGAAGGGGTGGGAAAGGGTTTCAGAGAAATTTGCCATATCCTGAAATCTTGAAAACAATATGCTAATTCCTGCAATGGGGCAACCAAACAGCTGGTGCTGCAATGCTTTGCTTTGAAACAATGATATTTCACTGATGTTCCACTTAGATGTCTACTTCTAGCATTAAGCAAGGGATAGAATGAGAGAAAATGGTTTGATTATTTTTCACTATTAAATGCAACAGGAAGGGCAAAATACTGTGTGGTCTTTTTCAAGGACTACTTATCAAGAGAGGTATAGTTCATCTTATTCTGTGCCAAGTAAAGGTTTGCAGGGGGGAGACATGTCTTTGTTCCACAATATTTCTCTCTCTTGTAACTATTTTTCATAGCATGATATGGCCTTGCCTACACTGGGAAATTACACTGTGTAAGAACACGTGTTTAACTAAAATATTGCAAAACATGGCTTATCACTTAGTACAAAGACTATCCTGCTTACCACTGTCACCTGCTGACAATCATTCCTAGGGTGGGTTATTGATTAATGCTAGGATGGGCTCGAGGGTTAACCATGATAGTCCTTGGCCACACTGAAAGTTTTAACACATGTTCTAACAAGATATAATTTCTCAGTGTATGAAAACCCCATGAAAGCATTGAAAAATATTGCACAAAGACAGCAGGGACATTTTGGCCAACAAATTTAGAAACTTGGACCAATCCCTTTGAACTTTTGCTTCATTTCCATCCTCCGATTTCATCCAAAGCTGGAGAATGTTGTATTGATGTAAAAGACACCTGCAAAAAGCTTCTTTTTAAAAAGAGTGAAACCACCAAGCCATGTGTTCAAAAGCAAACTTTTAAAATGGCAGCCTTGCAAATTATATGAGCTGTCAGCCAGCTTTGTAGATGTTATGAAAAACAAATGTGCATGAGCAAATTGCGGTATTCATCAACCATGAAAGAGCCTCCGTACAGCTGCAGATTTGTACATTTGCTCTGCAAAGCTGCAGGAGGCCAGTTTTTCATAGCAACAAGCCAAATTATTTTTAAAAACTCTGCCCAGGAACATGTAATTTGTGGATCTTCTAGAATTCTATTGTCCAGCAAACTAAAGATCTGTGATGGGGTATACTGGACTCTGGACCACATGGGGTTAATGAGCTAATGTGGGTTCTCCTGGCTCCGCCCCAGCCTACCTGTGTGAAATATCAGTATTGGAGGGAGCAGCTTAAGAGGAAGAAAAACAGCTGACTGGGGTGGAGAGCAGATCTTCAGCCCCCAGGTCCTGAAGAGCAGGCTGACTGAAGGCAGAAGGTCCCCAGTCAACTGCTGCCTGACAGCCCCTGCCAGAGTAAAAGGAGGCCCAAATGCAGAGGCACCTTCAGAGGGAACCATTCCTCTCTATTACCTGTGAACTGTGTTTATTTGCATTAATTCCCCTTGGTTTTGTTCACTGACTACCCTAGAAGGGAAGAGACTTAGCAGTGGTCTGGTTGGAGGGCCACATCACAGAATGACAGGTTTCAGAGTAGCAGCCGTGTTAGTCTGCATTCGCAAAAAGAAAAGGAGTATTTGTGGAACCTTAGAGACTAACCAACTTATTTGAGCATAAGCTTTTGTGAGCTATAGCTCACTTCATCGGATGCATACTGTGGAAAGTGTAGAAGATCTTTTTATACACACAAAGCATGAAAAAATACCTCCCCGCACCCCACTCTCCTGCTGGTAATAGCTTATCTAAAATGACAACTCTCTTTACAATGTGTATGATAATCAAGGTGGTCCAGTTCCAGCACAAATCCAGGGTTTAACAAGAATGTCTGGGGGGGGGAGGAAAAAACAAGGGGAAATAGGCTTGAATAGAGACTGGGAGTGGCTAAGTCATTATGCAAGGTAACCTACGTTAATTGTATCCAATTTGCAGATGAATTCCAATTCAACAGTCGCTGGAGTCTGGATTTGAAGTTTTTTTGTTGTAATATCGCAACTTTCATGTCTGTAATCGCATGACCAGAGAGATTGAAGTGTTCTCCGACTGGTTTATGAATGTTATAGTTCTTGACATCTGATTTGTGTCCATTTATTCTTTTACGTAGAGACTGTCCAGTTTGACCAATGTACATGGCAGAGGGGCACTGCTGGCACATGATGGCATATATCACATTGGTGGATGTGCAGGTGAACGAGCCTCTGATAGTGTGGCTGATGTTATTAGGCCCTGTGATGGTGTCCCCTGAATAGATATGTGGACACAGTTGGCAACGGGCTTTGTTGCAAGGATAGGTTCCTGGGTTAGTGGCTTTGTTGTGTGGTATGTTGTTGCTGGTGAGTATTTGCTTCAGGTTGGGGGACTGTCTGTAGGCAAGGACTGGCCTGTCTCCCAAGATTTGTGAGAGTGTTGGGTCATCCTTCAGGATAGGTTGTAGATCCTTAATAATGCGTTGGAGGAGTTTTAGTTGGGGGCTGAAGGTGACAGCTAGTGGCGTTCTGTTATTTTCTTTGTTAGGCCTGTCCTGTAGTAGATGACTTCTGGGAACTCTTCTGGCTCTATCAATCTGTTTCTTCACTTCCGCAGGTGGGTATTGTAGTTGTAAGAATGCTTGATAGAGATCTTGTAGGTGTTTGTCTCTGTCTGAGGGGTTGGAGCAAATGCGGTTGTATCGCAGAGCTTGGCTGTAGACAATGGATCGTGTGGTGTGGTCTGGATGAAAGCTGGAGGCATGTAGGTAGGAATAGCAGTCAGTAGGTTTCCGGTATAGGGCGGTGTTTATGTGACCATCATTTATTAGCACTGTAGTGTCCAGGAAGTGGATCTGTTATGTGGACTGGACCAGGCTGAGGTTGATGGTGGGATGGAAATTGTTGAAATCATGGTGGAATTCCTCAAGGGCTTCTTTTCCATGGGTCCAGATGATGAAGATGTCATCAATATAGCGCAAGTACAGTAGGGGTATTAGGGGACGAGAGCTGAGGAAGCATTGTTCTAAGTCAGCCATAAAAATGTTGGCATACTGTGGGGCCATGCAGGTACCCATAGCAGTGCTGCTGATTTGAAGGTCTACATTGTCCCCAAATGTAAAATAGTTATGGGTAAGGACAAAGTCACAAAGTTCGGCCACGAGGTTAGCCGTGACATTACGCTACCAGCACTCCCAGCTACCTTCGAGACACCACTGACTTCCTGAGGAAACTACAATCCATCGGTGATCTTCCTGATAACACCATCCTGGCCACTATGGATGTAGAAGCCCTCTACACAAACATTCCACACAAAGATGGACTACAAGCCATCAGGAACAGTATCCCCGATAATGTCACGGCTAACCTGGTGGCTGAACTTTGTGACTTTGTCCTTACCCATGGGATGGGGATGCTTACAGCTGAATCTACTAGTTAGATAGGGATTCTAACTCTTGCTAGAAGCCCTCTCGGACTATTTAGGTGTTTTAGAACATTAACTCCATGCTACTCTTCAAGGCTGTTAGTCTATCACTTTAGAGAGACAAGATGGGTGAGGTAATATCTTTTATTGGACCAGCTTGTCTCTCTCACCAACAGGAGCTGGTCCAGTAAAAGATATTACCTCACCCACCTTGTTTCTCTCCTATCCTGGAACCAACACAGCTACAACACCCCCATACACAGTCTATCACTTTCTTATAGCACACGGTTTGAAGTAGATGCCATCTTAATGATGCGATGGCATCTTTTCAAACCATGCACTCTAATACACAAAATACACACACACACACACCGTATAATTTTGCATCAGTATTGAGAGTATAGCTAAAACAGCTTTGTTGGTTATTACACAAAATAAGACTGGCCTGGAAGCAGTTATAGGCATTCATCTTTGCACAGGGCAGTTAATTCCCCATCAGAAATGAATATCTCATGGTGGAGCCCACAACTGCAGAGATTAGTAATTAATAAATAATTAATTCATCGTTTTAGTCAATTCAGATTAGGACAACCAGTTGGCCTCTGCTACACAATAGCAAAGCCCATTAGAACAGCCAGTTTCAAAGCAAACGTTTTCCTTTTGAGGAAATAAATTGATCTGCCACTTGCAATTCTACTTGGTTTGTTCATTAGAAATAGAATCAGTCTCTTTTTGCTGCAGCTTTTGACCAGCAGATAACCTACCTCACTGTGCTCACATTCATCACAACTACTTGAGATGCATAACTCTGGTCATGGTCCATTATGTAGTCATTAGTTGGGGGGACGATGGGGACTACTGCTAAAGCAGCTATCACAACAAAACTCTGTGCTGGGATGCTATCGTAAGCCTAGCATACATGCTGGGATATGGGTATTGCAGAATGTGAGGAAATGCCAGCTTATGTCTCTGACCTTGGAAGAGCTGCTCTGGTTCTGTTCCCAGAGCCACCTGACAAGTCTGGAATCACAGCTGCAAAGCAGGGAGTTTTGAAAGTCTCCAAGCACCAGGTGAGGCGATTGTCCTTTGACACAGCTAGCTTCTAAAAATAGAAAGCCAGAAGGCTGATTTCGGCATGACCTTGCTCACTGAGCCATTGTGAGTCTATAGAGCAACAAGAATGGCTCTCACTACAGGGATGCTAAAATATTTCATGGCTTGTCACTACCTCAATATAAACTGGGGTAGTGATAAAAGACAAAGGAAAGTAGCATGAAGATTGGAAAAGAACAGATGTTGTCTGCTTCAGCTTTATAGATAACTTGTTTAAAAAAAAACACAACACATCTTCCCTATTATATTGTTAAGGACAGCCAGAAAAGTGGTCCCTATGCAGCCAAGTTGGAATATGAACATTGCCATCACAACCTTTTTGCCCCTCCAAGGAACAGGCACATTTGACAGTGTCATAAATATAAAGGGAAGGGTAAACCCCTTTGAAATCCCTCCTGGCCAGGGGAAAGCTCCTCTCACCTGTAAAGGGTTAAGAAGCTAAAGGTAACCTCGCTGGCACCTGACCAAAATGACCAATGAGAAGACAAGATACTTTCAAAAGCTGGGAGGAGGGAGAGAAACAAAGGGTCTGTGTGTCTGTCTATAGTCTGTCTTTGTCGGGGATAGACCAGGAATGGAGTCTTAGAACTTTTAGTAAGTAATCTAGCTAGGTATGTGTTAGATTATGATTTCTTTAAATGGCTGAGAAAAGAATTGTGCTGAATAGAATAACTATTTCTGTCTGTGTATCTTTTTTGTAACTTAAGGTTTTGCCTAGAGGGGTTCTCTATGTTTTTGAATCTAATTACCCTGTAAGATATCTACCATCCTGATTTTACAGGGGGGATTTCTTTATTTCTATTTACTTCTATTTTTATTAAAAGTCTTCTTGTAAGAAAACTGAATGCTTTTTCATTGTTCTCAGATCCAAGGGTTTGGGTCTGTGGTCACCTATGCAATTTGGTGAGGCTTTTTATCCAACATTTCCCAGGAAAGGGGGGGGTGCAAGTGTTGGGAGGATTGTTCATTGTTCTTAAGATCCAAGAGTCTGGGTCTGTAGTCACCTAGGCAAATTGGTGAGGCTTTTTACCAAACCTTGTCCAGGAAGTGGGGTGCAAGGTTTTGGGAAGTATTTTGGGGGGAAAGACGCGTCCAAACAGCTCTTCCCCAGTAACCAGTATTAGTTTGGTGGTGGTAGCGGCCAGTCCAAGGACAACGGGTGGAATATTTTGTACCTTGGGGAAGTTTTGACCTAAGCTGGTAAAGATAAGCTTAGGAGGTTTTTCATGCAGGTCCCCACATCTGTACCCTAGAGTTCAGAGTGGGGGAGGAACCTTGACAGACAGAAATATGTTACAGGTTAGAAATTAATGAGCTGTATTTAATTAACAAAGAATTTGTAAAATTCTAACAAGTTGACCAAAAAATGAGCCACATGGGAGAGGAGGATGGAACCCTGGTTTCTACATACGCACAGATGTAAACTCCACCACTGCACAACTCCACAGCCACCATGCAGGACATTGGGGCAGAGCTATCTCCATTCAGCACCCTGTCAGGACTGGCCAAACCCCAGCTTCCTTACAGAGTGAAAACAGCCAAAGTATTGCTGCCTTTACCTTTCAAGCGATATTTTGCATGGCCTTCAGCTCCTGAGCAGTTTCATTCCAACTTGAACAATACAGTGTGATGCCAGAAGAGTAGCACAAGATTATCAGGATCCTGGAGTTGTTTCTGTGGTTTATAGGGTTTCCAACCCTCCAGGATTACCCTGGAGTCTCCATGAATTAAAGATTAATTTTTAATTAAAGATTATGTCATGTGATGAAGCCTCCAGGAATTCATCCAACCAGAATTGGTGACCCTAGCACTGGCTTACAGTTACAGTTAAGTGTGTAAGCATGAGGAACTGCACTGATCTGAAAGCCATAATAAAAGAACATCTTAAAAGCCACACCCATAAGAGAATTGAATGAAAAGTATTGAAAGCCTTTGTACGGGAATGATTGCAACCAACAATCTAAGGGTCAGATTAGTTGTTAAATGATGGTGCATGCTCTGCTCTTACTTGGGTGTAACCCATTGAGTTATGATTAAAGTGTGGATGAATAAGCATTGACAATACACCAAGGAAATAGGAAGGATGGTTCAGTATTTAGAGCACTAGCCTAAGAGATCTGGATTTAAGTCCTTCCTCTGCCACAGACTTCCCTATGTGGTCTTGGGAAAGTCACTTATGTCTATTTTACAGTTGGGGAACTGAGACACTTAATGGGTAAAAGCACTTCCCTAGTTTACAGGGGCATTGAGGATTAATACATTAAAGACTGTGAGATGCTCAGATACTATGGCAATGTGGTTCATATAAGTACTTTACGGTATGTCTATACTACCTGCCAGATCGGTGAGCAGCGATCAATCCAGCAGGGGTCAATTTATTGTGTCTAGTCTAGAGGCGATAAATCGACCCCCCCAAGTGGTCTCCCATCGACTCCTGTACTCCATCACCATGAAAAGCGCAGGCAGAGTTGATGGGGGAGCGGCAGCAGTCGACTCACTGCAGTGAAGACACCAGGGTGAGTAGGTCTAAGTACGTCGACTTCAGCTACGTTATTCACGTGGCTGAAATTGCATAACTTAGATTGATCCCCCCCCCCTCACACCCAGGGTAGACCAGGCCTTAGATAGGTAACATCACTTCAAGCAAAATACAGCTTGCTACAAAGTAAAATATAGTACTTTTAGGCAACTGTTTGTCACTAGCAATTTTTAACAAATTATGTTCACTAGTCTTGAAAGATGGTCCCAAACCAAACCTTTACATCTCAGGAAAGTTTCAGTCTGGATCATGAGCCAAATTGGATCCTATCTCCATAATCGGTCAAATCAAAATCTTAGTTGTAAACATATCCAAAGTTTGGGAAGGTTCAAGTCTTGATACCCATGATTTGGATCCACCTTTTCAATCCCCTGCTGTTTTAAGACAGAACTAACAAACGTCACACACTTTAAATCTATGGAGAGGCAAGAACTGGCTTTTGTCACGTACAAAAAGAAGGGAAAAGAGTGGCAATCAAGGGAAAAGAGCTAGTGACTCAAAGTGTAGAAGCAGAACTAAACAGAGGAGCAGACAGTTTCATGGGGCATTGTCTGCACAGCCAAAACAAGGGGCAGCAAGTCTCAGAGCCCGGTCTGCAGACTTAGGCTCATGCTACAGCACTGGAAATAGCGGTATAGACTTCGGACTCAGGCTGAAGCTTGATGTTTGGCTAATGAGTACATAGACTAGAGGGTTCTGAAAATGAAAGGCAGATTGGCATAAATGCAATTCCACATTTCTTACTGTTATGGACTGGTTTATACCAGGTTGAAGCTGATGTGCACAACAGTTGCCTTTCATTCAGGATCAATGTAAAAAGCAATTAAGCTCCCCGTATAGACTATATAGCTGACACGTGCCTGCATTTTGGACGGTGGGCACTATTGCATCAACACCCAAGACAAAGGCAGATATTGGTGGAGGGGTTTGGCAGGATATTGTTGAGTGGAGGTTTGTGTGCCTGTGAAAGACAGAAAAACTCAAAGAAGGAGCAGGACAAACCAGCCAGAGCAAGCACCAGGAAAGTGGCCCTGAGAAAAAGTTGAGAGGTTTTTGTGGCCAAGAACTGGCTGAAAGAGGTTTAGAACTGTGAGCAGAGAAACTCTTCTGTTCTTTGATTCCTGCTCTTTTTAAGGAAACAGGACTTTGTATATAAACAGGATTGCATATAAGAAAATACCTGACTCCATCATCCCTTTCTCCTCCTAAATGAAACAACACACAGGACTCCAAATTTTGGCTAACTGCTCAGGTCATGCAACTGAGATAACTTGCACAACCACCACAGACTGTGGGTGTTGAGTCACCTTCACAACATTACCTCAGGCTCCTGTGTGTCACTGTCATAGGGGCTGTGTCGTGTTATGGAAAGCTGTTCTAAGCATCAGCAGGCACTTTGGATTTTAAAAGATTGTCGTTCGGGGGAATAAGAACCAAAGGGCCAACACTTTATAGTTTACAGCTGAAGATGATACAGTAGCTGGGAGTGAGAAATTCCCACAGGGTTTTCTCGGTTGAGGAATGTAAGTAGATCTGATGAAAAGGTTAATAGTTTGTTTTTGGTTTTTTTTTAAACTTGAGAAATACTCACCATAATTCCATGAGCAAAATGTGCATTTTAGTTTAAGAAAAGAAGAAAGTTCCTAGGCGCTGATTTAGCAATGTATTAAGCACACCCCTAAGTTTAAGCATGCAAGTAACCTCATTGAAGGGAGCATGTACTTGGGGCTGGATTGGAGCCCCAGTTTCCATGTGACCTCGATATCAGGGACTGCTCCTTCTTTAGTACCCTTGGGACTGGAAGCTGCCCCAAACCGAGCAGAGAAGGCAAGACCATTCCACTTCCACCTAGACAGTGGAGTAAACCAGGCACAGGGAGGGAACACTCAGGGAGAGCCCTACAGGATGATGTAGCAGCTATGCTCCACCTTGCACAACTATGAGCTCCCAAAGGGAGTGTGCAAAGAGACCCAGACAGGACTTACTGCAGTGAAAATTTATAGCAAGTCATCTATCAATATTGAAATGAGCAAATCCACCTACAATATTGATCTCCTCACTTACAGCTTGTCTCAGTTCCGATGCTCCATGCTAGCCTCTCTCTTGCCTGCTGCATTTGTCTCCTTTGCCCATCCCAGTTCTACGGGTTCCTCCATGTCACACCAAGCGACTTGCACAAGTGCCTTTCTTCTCCTACTTCAACTCACTCTTGAACTCCTGCCTCCCCAACTACACTGGAATCCCTGTGACTACACTCTGTGGGGCTGGTCCTTTGTCTCATCTTTGGATATGCACATGTTGATGGGTAAAAGGCAACCTCTGGGGTTGAGAGAGGCTACCAAGCAGTGAAAGTTAAACAGGTCGTAAGATCATGTGACTCTGACAGGCTATTCCCAATGAGGGGTGATTATGAGCTAGTCTGATGGTGAGCCAATGGGATGGGTGTGGAGGGTTAGTGGTCAGGGCTAGGCGAGAAGGGTGCATGGCATGTGCAACAGATATATTGGTGCGGTACAGCCACAGATCTTAGCAGCCCCAACACAAGAGAACTTACCAAAGAGGAAGAACAGTGCAAGTCACTCACCTACAGATTCTGTCACTTCAGCATGGCCAGCCCTGAAACAGCCCATACTCTGCCATCCCACCTTCTAGACCAGTGGTTCCCAACCAGGGGTACACATTCTCCCAGGGGTATGCAGAGATCTTCCGGGGGTACATCAACTCATCTAGATATTTGC
Source organism: Lepidochelys kempii (assembly GCF_965140285.1). Taxonomy (NCBI): domain Eukaryota; kingdom Metazoa; phylum Chordata; order Testudines; family Cheloniidae; genus Lepidochelys; species Lepidochelys kempii. The sequence goes on along the minus strand of NC_136387.1, from coordinate 98,697,780 downwards.
CTAGTTTTTCAACAGGCTAGTAAAAAGCACTAGCAAAATCAGTACAAACTAAAATTTCATACCGATTATGACTTGTTTATACTGCTCTATACACTATGCACTGAAATGTAAGTATGATATTTATATTCCAATTGATTTATTTTATTAATTATATGGTAAAAATAAGAAAGGCAGCAATTTTTCAGTAATAATGTGCTGTGACACTTTGTATATTTATGTCTGATTTTGTAAGCAAGTCGTTTTTAAGTAAGGTGAAACCTGAAGGTACGCAAGATAAATCAGACTCCTGAAAGGGGTACAGTAGTCTGGAAAGGTAGAGAACCACTGTTCTAGACAACTCCTGCAACACCCCTCGCAGTGGCCCTTCTACCATGTTCTGTCCAACATCTGTGATGTGACCCACCATCCAACTGCCCCCTTAAACCAGGCACCCCTCAGCTACTCTCACTTCTCAGATTCCCCCTTCCAGGGCATGGGGTCATGCACTTTTGCCCTCTATCAGTACCCCACCCCTTTTCCCAGCAGCATACCCCTTTACTATGCTCCCTCCTCTCCACAAAAATATTTACCTGCGGCTCAGTTCTTCACAGGACTAAGCACTTGTGACTCCTGCTAAAGTCAACAGGAATTGAAGGTGCTCAGCCCTTCACAGGATTGGGCCCACAGTTCTCCATCACTATTCAGGTGCTAAATTGCAACAACTGTATGGAAAAATTTTGGGGATCTCTGAACATCAGACGAGAGGGAGAAAAGCCCTAATTTGAAGGACTGAGTGAAAAGAACAAAAGGAAGAGGAAATTAAAGTGAGTCTTGCACCAAAGAGCTAGCACAGGCCACTAGATCAATGCCAGAGCATAGCTCTACTGCACGGAAGCTGGCCGTTCTCTCTCATTCTGATCACCAACAGACTGTAACTATATGTGCTGCTGAAAGGAGAAGGAACAAAGACACTGAATAAAAGGTGCATGTGTAACTTCATTTAACTTTGGTGTGCTCTGAACTTAAATATTGTCATAACCATGGAATTTATTTCCACCACTCCCCCAACCAATTACATAGTAAATCCAAATAATCTACAGTTATATATCTGGATATATCTGAGAGTGGGGCTCTATCAGTCTTTATATGTGACATGGTTTGGTTTTCTTTCATTTATATATTTGTCTAGTTGAAAAAGTTTGGGTTTTCTGAGGGGGGAAGAAAATTGGTTGGTTACTATTATCACATGAAAGTACAACAGCCTTGGAAATTTTCTCCTTGCCCACTTGCCCCAGGCAAGTAGTTTTTTGGATGGATGAGTAAAATAGGATTAGCTTTTTCATTATCACCATAAGGATGGTGGATAAAGCACTAGATTGGGACGCAAGAGACCTGGGTTCTATTTCTAGCCCTGCCACTGACCTGCTCTGTGACCTTGGGCAAGTGTTTTCACTTCTGTGTCTCTGTTCCCCATTTTACCCTTTGACTGTTTATACTATAGGATCTTTGAGGAATGTATTATTTCTTACTGTGGGCCTGTACAGCACCTTGCACAATGGGGCCCCAATGTCAGTCATGGCCTTTAGGCACTTCTGTAATATAATAATATTTTCAAAGTTCTTCTACTGGCATACATCTCCATACCATCTGAACAGCTGGAGATCTGAAGCAGAAAAAACTTGTTTCCACATTGTTTTCAGGGCGGGAAACAAGGACAGGTGACAACAAAGAGTACCTGAAAGTTTTCTAACTTAATCACCCTGTTACTAATAATATTTAACCTCAGTCAAGCACAATCCTTTGTACTCCCTCTCCAATTACCAAGCTGTGATTCAGATTATCCTTGACATGTGAAGATGATTAAATGTTGATTTTATTTATTTATTTTTAATAACTGACCATATGGTGCACAAAATTTGTTATTTCCTCTGCCATTCCCAGAGCAAATATAAGTCTTGATGTTGTTTATGTTACCATCATCCGAAAATTAATAGCTTTTCATATATCTCTTTACTTCCTAGTGGCTACAAGGGAAAAAATAACTTGAATATATTCAAGGCTAAATGTCACTTAAACTGCCTCTGATATACGTGTATTATAGTAAATTACCATAAATGTGCTATGCAGAGATGGAGACAAATGCCCAAAGAGAGAACCCATGTAAACAAGATAAGTAAAACTGTCTTATACATATTTAAGGGAATACATAAATGAGAGAGAGTCATAAACTTGACAACGGTAATAGAAGATATACGTTAAACTTCATTGCTATAAAACTCGGGTTAAAAGAGAGTGATATAAATATTTTAGTCCTATCTAAGATTCTATCATTAAAGTTTTACCACCATCCTCTCTCTTTTTAAAGCTGCCTCCATCACATGCTATTTAATCTGGAGAGCTACCTTTGCAACTTCTGCTAGCTGTTTTCAAAGTCCTCAGTTTCTTTGTCCACAGATTCCCTAAAAAGGCATCATATCATACAGTCATTCTGTACAAATGTGGTGTCTATAGTAGAAAATACACACATGCAGCTACTAGAGGCTAGTAGTCAGCCCTCTGGTTAGAACATTGGTGCCAATAGCACAGTTGCTCAGAAATCTGGGTTAGAGGCAATGCAACTGAGACCCAGTTGTGGATCCCTCCAGTAATGCCAGTCTCCATAAGGAAGGGGGCTCAGTGATCAGAGTAGAATTGGGTACAACCACCATACTCCACCTGCCACCAGAGAGCATGGTTCCAGGATAACTCTCCACAATGAACTTTGTTTTCCTTCCCTGTCCCACTCCAGCCTTTGGTTGCTCCTATTTGACCCCCAGCTTTTGGTTTGTTTGTTTTTAAAATCATTTCTTTACCCAAGTGAAAATCTAATTGTCTTTACTGGGGGTTTAGTCTGAGTAAGGACTTCAGGTTCACCGCATATCATTAGTGTTATGTGACTGCTGGCATGGCAAAGGGATGTGTACTCTTTGGGTCAGGAACTACCCCTACGTATTTAGGCATCCCCTAACACTTTGCAAAGAGCATCACTAGAGAAGAACGGCAAGACCAACATTCAATAACTCAGTGCAAGGATAGTATGGTCAATAATGGCACATTCCCAAAATACCACTCTTGCCAACTCATGATTTCATCATGGGTCTCATGATACTTGGTGTTCTTCTTAAAGCTCCAGTTCCTGGAGTCATGTGATGGGGGGGAAGCTGAGATTCTCATGGCAGGTAGGTTTCCAGCCCTCATGATTGCAGAAAAAATGCTTGAAAATGTTACCTGAATGCGGCCTTAAAGGCTCAGAACCCAAACACAAGAAAGAACCCAAGAGTGTTTTATTGAAAAACCTCATGGGTTTTAAGCCACCTAACTAATCTAACCATGGTTCAAAAATATTGTCTAAATCTGTTTCTTGCTGCCTGCACATTTACTGCATTTATACCTTTGGGGGCTTCTCTAATTTTTTCCCTCTTTTGAGCTTCTCTGTTTGAGAAAAGATGGGCCAGATCCAAAACTCCTGATGTAAACAATCCCAGACTTTTGGATATTCAAGACCCAAATGTGATGCCTTGATTCCATCTCTCCTTTTAATTTTCGTCTTCTCGATTTCACTCACTCCTGCTCTCCTTTGAGCCATTTATTCCTTCATCTCCCTTTTTAGGAGGAGGCCAATTGATTTTCCATTGTCTCCTCCCTTCCAGCAATTCTTATTCTACATTTTGCCACTTTTCTGCCCTCTGACACATTTCTGCCCTCTGACACATTCTGCCCTGCACACATTTTCTTCCCCATCAAGTTAGCCTACAATTCATTGGGAACATGTGTTCCAAAGCCAAGTAGATAGGGAGCTGGTTTAGAAGAATAAGCAAGGATTGCTTCAGCTCGCTAATAGAGTGTATCAATCTTACTCCCTTTTAAATTAAATGTAAATTTCTTGTAGTCATGCTAATAAGTGCTACTTGCCAAATTCATTCCCGGAAGTCAATGAGTTACAGCAAGGAGGGATTTGGCCCTTTATTTTAGGTTTGTGGAGGCTGTGCATTAAAATAAAAGCTCACCTTGTGGCTGAAAATGTGACAGCAACACGTAGCACTGCTTTACCTAAAACAAGAATCAGTATTGGAACTAACACTGCTCAAGTGTGACACATATGGGACAGATCCTGCAGTCCTTTCACAAACAAAACACCCATTAACTGCGGGATGTGACGTTATAGGATTACAAAATGACCAGGTAGATAATTGTTGCTATCCCTGATATATAACTGCAACATATCTTATACAAAAGTGTATCAAGTAAGAAGTCTATGGAAAAGTTATGATTTGCTTGATAGGATTATGCTATTTGCATGTATCATTTTTGTATCTGAAGTTATGAATATTGATAATGTACCTGTATTTCAAATTTCAGAGTAGCAGCCGTGTTAGTCTGTATTCGCAAGCTCACAAAAGCTTATGCTCAAATAAATTGGTTAGTCTCTAAGGTGCCACAAGTCCTCCTTTTCTTTTTGTATTTCAAATGTGTCTGCTCCTGTGGCAACACCCACAAGGAATTCAGCCAGCACATTGTAGAGGGACTATTCAAGTTGAATGGCCCATCAAGGAACACGTAACTCCCAATGGGCCATGAAAGACGCCTATCAACACCTAATGGACTTTCCTGTGGACATTCTAGATAAAGTATGGGTGATGGCCCCTGCTGTGACTCAGCAAAGCATGCAAGTGCATGTGACTAAACCATGTGACCCTCAACTCCATCTTACCACCTGTATTTTTCCACAAACTGAACTGAGGGCTTTGTTGGAAACAATGGGATTCCCTCCACATGACAGAAGCTATAAAAGGCCCTAGAAACATCTCCATTTTGCCTCTTTCCTGCTCAAACCTCTGAACTATGAACTTAAATTAATGGGATTATTCTAACCAAAGGACTGAGGACCTTCCTATGATTTGAGAGCAACCAGAGACTTAAGCCAGCAGTTTATTCCATCACCGCTGCTAGCCTGATCCAAGAACCTTGCAATTATTGTATGTATTTGTATGTATTCCTTTAAACAATTTTAACTCCCAACTTTTTCTTTCTTTTATAAATAAACCTTTAGATATTAGATACTAAAGGACTGGCAACAGCGTGATTATTGGGTAATATCGGAGTTATATATTGACCTAGGTATGTGGCTGGTCCTTTGGGATCAGAAGAACTCTTTGGTTGATGAAGTTGGTTTTAAAATAACCTCTCATCATTAAGTCTAGTGCCTGGGTGTTGAATCCAGGACTGGAATACTTAAGGAGGCTGCATTTCTGACTTCTTGTTAGACAGTGTGGTGAGACAGAAGTTTACTTTTGTATGCTGATTTGGGTATATCTTATGGAAGAATAACTACCAGTTTTGGGGTATGTCTGCCCTATTTCTCAGCAGCTTGTCCTGAATTTGATATTCTGAGTTGTGACCCACTGAGGCATGGTGACACAGGGTTAGGCCCTAATTAGTCCAGAGCTATAATAGTTTTTATTATTAGTTACAAGAAGTTTGCAAGGGATATAAACCTTTATGCTTCAGGTCATAAACCCACCTCAATCTATGGAGAGTTGTGGAACTCCTATGGCCTGGGTTATACAGGAGGTCTGGCTAGATGAGGACAGTGGTCCCTTCTGTCTTTATAATCTATGAAACTTTCCATGTGGGCAGGTTATCCTGAATCACCTACAGCAGGGTTTCTGACAATTTCCTCTGAAGCAGCTGATAGTGGCAACTTTCAGAGATAGGACACCCGATTAAATGGATCCTTGTCTGAGCCAATGTGACAATTCCCACTTTTCATAAGAACCCAGAACTACTCCTAATGACCATGGACATTTGGTGCACACATGGAGAGGAGCTATATCCTTACATGTGCTGTAGAGGAGATGGGCTCACTCTCCAAGGATGGATAAGCCAGCTGCACCAATATAAGCCTGCTTGAGGTGACCCATGAAGTGATGCTGCATCTCAGGTAGGCAAACATGTCTTCAGCTAATCAGGATATACTCATATGAACAAATTCAATGACAGCCACCATCCACTAGTTAAACACTAACCATAGTCCTGTGCTTGTGCTCACATGCAGGCTCTGTTCACACCAGTGCTGGAATGCTTTGCACTCTCTACTATTCATTGCATAAGAACTCTTAGAACTGAGAACACTGGGTCTATTACCATGCAAACAGACAGTGTATTTATATATATAAGCTAGATGCCCACTTATATATGTGTGTAACCCATATACCTCCTGGGTGTGGTGTTCTGTCCCATCTAGTGGCACCAAGACCACTTAGAGAGCAATTAATGAGTCTGCTTTACAGCCTTAGCTAACAGCCAGTTGGCTTTTAGCTCATGTGGTAGAGGCTGGTGAACTAAGCTCTAGAGGTCCCCGGTTCGATCCTGCCTGCAGATGACTGGAGGCTGTTGGCATTCCACATATACACCCTTACTCATGGCCCAGTGTTTCCAGGGACCTGTGAATTTTCCAAGGTGCCACAGATCAAACCTCAACTCACTAATAATGTTCATCTACATCAACTATTCTGTTTAAATAGCCTTGGAATAATGCACCTCTCCTTTGTGAGGTAAGCATTGTAGCCTGGGTTAGTCCAGGGTACAAAGGCAGTTGTCACAAACAACAGGTTCTTTTACTCAGACAGCTACATGAGAAATGTTATTGAGTTTGAGACTGGTGAAGCACACACAGAGTCTTTATGAGCTTTAGTTACTACAGACAAGTACAATTGATGTTATAGGAAAATAAGATAGAGTATGAAAAGTATAGCAAACTGACTGCCTGGACCAGACCTACTTACGCCCTTAGGCTGGTACAAGATAAAGCAATCCCCCAATGCTGACATACTTATAACCTTGGGGAGGCCATTGGAAGCAAAGATGAAACAGTCAATGAAGCACATCACAAGAGAAGATGATGTCTTGGGATACAATATCCCACCTGTGAACATTATGCATCAGATTGTACACCCTCTTTTCATACATTTACATATCTATGACCTTATTTACTTAGGTCTCAGCTCCTTATCTATGTGACTTTCCAGGTACCCATAACTGGACTTCCGACCACTGACTTACTGGGAAATGTACTAATGCAGATAATGTGTTTCCAAGATGTTACTGTGGTTAATCTCATGGTTACACATACTAAAAATCCCCTAGAAATCCATTATTTCAAGCATAAACTGTTCTTTTGCTGTTAACTTGTTTTTATTGCCAAGCTACCTAAAATATTAATGAATATTATTGTTTCCCCTACTTGCATGACAGCTCTAGCAGCTTCTATTTTACTATCTTAGAGCATTTTAATATGGATATTGTGATATACCCAGGCCAGTTGGGTACAGCAGAGTAGCCTTATTGGGATCCAGAAAGTGAGCGGGCCCACTGCTAAAGGATCCCCCCCAGCCTAAGGGGGGGGGTCCACAGGACCTGGGAAACCAAACAATTACGGGGGACAACTAATGAACAACAGGGACAGGAGTGCGGTTAAAGGGTCAAACGAAGGGAACCGGACGGGGACACCGAGCAGAGAACCCCGGACAGCACTCACTGCTCCTCAAAGGCGTCAAGGGAGTCAGTGGACGCCGCCCAGAGGAACTCTGCCCGGAGGTGTGAACGGACAGAGGAGCGGAAATAGGCCCCGCAGTCGCAGGAGACTCCATCGGCCAACCTCCTCACCCTGGTTTTATAGATGGCCACTTTAGCCAGGGCCAGGAAGAGGTTTACAGCAGAGTAGCAGAAGGCCACTGGATTAACTGTTTTCTGTTCCCTGACTGACTAGAGCAGAGGCTGCTCCAGGCTAATAAGAACACCTGACTCCAATTGACCTGCAAAGAGTCAGGCAAGACCATTAAGCCAACGTGACCATCTGACTCTAATTAAGGCCCCTCTGATACTATAAAAGGGCTCACTCCAGTCAGGAAGTACAGCTGAAGGGCTGGTTAATGAAGACACCCTCAAGTTATTGGTAAGGGAGCCCTAAGGTAAGGGAGAAGCAGGAGAGCTGTGGGGAAGCGGCCCAGGGAAATGTAGCAACTCTGGCAGTGAAAGATTGGCTGTCAACAGCTACTACCATTAGGGTCCCTGGGCCGGAACCCAGAGTAGAGGGCGAGCCTGGGTTCCCCCCCAACCCAGCACTACAGAAACACCTCCTCGGTGGGGAAAACAGGCCCCTGTCAGGACAGGAGGCTAAACTGTTTTTGTATAAGGCCATAGGAGCAACAGAGACTGTGGGAATTCTCTCACCAACCTCCTTGTTGGCCTATGATGAAAAGGGCTCAGTAGACTGTTTCCCTGGCCCTAGAGAGAGAAGGGCTATGTGGAGGGTTGCAGTGAGCCTCTGAAGCTCACATAAACCGCCTGGAAGCGTGGGACCCATGGGGACAAGGTCATAGCTCTGCCACAATATGTAATTTGATCATGCATCAATTGATCATACATCAATATGTAATTTGACCCTTAGACCAGGTCAGGGGTTACAGACCAACAGCATTCTAACCCAGTTTTTGTGGCTGAAGAGGAGGTAAACAGCCAAAAACTAACGACTGTTTTAAACATTCACAGGGGTAATATTCTGTATGTTAGGACATCACAGAACCTTCTCAATATTTTATTGTGACCTGATTCAAACTGGCTTTTCTCTTTTGGCGTCAAGGGATGGACCTAATGCTGCAGATATTACACTTCATAAAATGGGGCAATAAAAACCAAACCAAATCACTAGTCAATGAAAATACAGATTTGGTGCAGCAGCGTTTGGGACTTCCATTCAGAAAGACTGCACACTGCAAGCAGTCTCATTACATAGGTGAATGAAAACAACCTCTGCAATGCCAATGTAGAGTACCAAAAAGTATGGTTTCAGAGTAACAGCCGTGTTAGTCTGTATTCGCAAAAAGAAAAGGAGTACTTGTGGCACCTTAGAGACTAACCAATTTATTTGAGCATAAGCTTTCGTGAGCTACAGCTCACTTCATCGGATGCATACTGTGGAAACTGCTGCAGTTTCCACAGTATGCATCCGATGAAGTGGGCTGTAGCTCACGAAAGCTCATGCTCAAATAAATTGGTTAGTCTCTAAGGTGCCACAAGTACTCCTTTTCTTTTTGCAAAAATGTATGGACACAGACCCCTTTATATTGGGGCTAAGGGAAATAATAGTGCAAAATATGCTGTAGATTAGTCTTAGGATATAGATATTCAGGCCTCTACTCTAAGAATTTAGGTGTATTCTTATCACTTAGCTAGTTATAGAGGTATAAAAGAGAGAATCAAAATCACTGTCTGCCAGTGTAAGGGCCTTCTCCTACTGTGACAGTCTGAGGCCCTGTTCTTAGGCTAAGGCCTTTGGCTAAGCAGCAGAGGCAGCCGTAAACTGGGAAGCGAACAGTCACCTCCTCACATCCCAAACTAGTCACACTGAAAGAAGGTGCTATTGGGCTGTTAGGAATACAGTCCTGTCCTGATAATGCCTATCGCCCCCAGAGAAAGGGAAGTGCCTAGAAGATGTAAAAGGAAACTTAGTTTGATAGCATCCTGTCTGGCAAGGACTCACTTATCAATAGTTGGGATGTGAAATCCTCATTTCTTTGTTGTTCTATCACTGTAGTCCCCATTTCCCTATTGTTTGTCTGTATAATCTCTGTCTGGTTCTGTGATTGTTTCTGTTTGCTGTATAATTAATTTTGCTGGGACTAATTAAAGTGGTGGGATATAATTGGTTAAATAATCATGTTACAATATGTTAGGATGGGTTAGTTAAATTTCAGTAAAATGATTGGTTAAGGTATAGCTAAGTTTTACTATATAGTCTGCAGTCAATCAGGAAGGAAGTGCGTGGGTGGGGGAAATGGGAACAGGGAATGGGGTGGGGAAATTGGAATCATGTTTGGCTAAGGGCAGGAATGGGAACGGGGACACAGGTGTAAGGCTCTGTGGTGTCAGAGCTGGGAAGGGGGACACTAAGGAAGGAAACTGGAATCATGCTTGCTGGAAGTTCACCCCAATAAACATCGAATTGTTTGCACCTTTGGACTTTGGGATATTGTTGCTCTCTGTTCATGCGAGAAGGACCAAGGAAGTGAGTGAGTGAAGGAATAAGCCCCCTAACAATTAGCATGATGGGGTGGGGGAGGAACTGGGAAAGACCCATCAGTCACAAGCTGTTGGGCTAGGTGCAGGAATCTCTGGATGATATCTATGGCCTGTGTTACGCAGAAAGTCAGCTTTCCCTAGATGTTCCTAATGATCCCTTTTGGCCTTATGAATCGATGAATTGGTTGCTAGGTAGGAGAGATGTGGAACACTGTTTAAGTTACCAAAGCCCTGGAACATTATATGGCCTTCAGTTTTGCAAGTTAAATTACCACAATTTGTTAAAGGGGGTAATTTTATCCACATGTGCAGAGTAGAAACCTGCACTTTTCTTCCTCTGCTCCTCAGAGAGCAGTTTAATGGTCCTTGGTCCATTCCAAGCATTAGAGTGGTCTAGATGGCACTGTCTGTGTTGTCTGGAGTTTGATTTAATGGGCTGGATCTTCAGCTGGCATAAGTTAGTACAGCACCAAGGTTAAGGCCCCACATACTGACTCAATGCACTGTTTGCTGTGTCTGGGTGCCTCTCAATGGGCACATTTAAACAAATAAATCTTACAATTACATAATGATGCATTTGGACCAAGCTCCACCCTGTGATCCAAAGTCAACAGGAGCTGTGTATGCACAACGGAGGGCTGAATTTTTGAAGTCACTTCACTTGCTTGCCAACAGCACCTTAGGAACTTGGAATTCAGATTCCGTTCCTGACCCAGGTCCAGCTTCCCCAACCCCTAGCACTATTTTGCAAAAATGGACAGAATTCGGTACCCACCACACTTCCCATGTCCCACTCTGCAAGTCTCTTTATACTCTTTCCCCTCCACTCCATTAAAACAACAGGAGCTGCTGAAGAGCTACTATCCCTTTGCAGATGTTCATGTCACTGTGTCCATGCACTACATATGAGGTTAATAAAGTTACTATTAGAAGTCTGCATGCATCTTTTCCTCTTGCTTTCTTCCCTTTTCCATCTGCACCCACCAACCTTCAGTCAGCAAATGAGTCTCTCTACCCCCCAAACATCAGGGATGGAGCCCAACATCTCCACCACAAAGAACCGTCCAGAGCTCAGGCAATGGGATTCGGAACAAATAGAGCAGGTCAGAACTGACTTCCCCACCCCCTCACTCATCCCTCAGTTCTCATTTCTGAACCTGTCCCATGCTAGATACCATAGTAACAGGTACTTTATAAAGCCAGAAAGAGCCTGATAATCCAGTCTCACCCTGTATCCCCCCATTCTGTAGCTAGCTTGCCACATCACTACAAGTCTCCCACATAGTCTTGATTGCCACTCAATTTTCCACCCCCAGCAACCTCTCTATTGCCTTCCTCACCCTCTTTGGGAGATCTGATTCCCCTTCCCTTTGGCATTAGTTATAAAAGGACCAGCTCACTACTGGTGTACACAGTTATTATTCTATTGACATCAATGGAGTTGTGCCCCTTTTTACCCAGTCGTGGACTGAGACTCAAGAGATTTTGCACAGACCACGTGTGGTCATTTAACTACTGAGGGTTACGTAACAAAATACTCAGTTCCCCACACATACAATTTGGGGTTGATCCTGCAATCTTAACTCACACTAAATAGATGGGAGTTTCTCCTGGGTAAAGGCTGCAGGAATGGTTGGGTCTTTTGTTAGCCCAACCTTCAACTCTCAGGTTGACTTCTGATCTTTCTGCTCTGCCCCCCATCCACCCCTTTTTGCTTTCAGGTGACAAACACAGCAACTTTCTGTCATGCAACCATCCCTCTTCTCTTCCATGAATTCTTGTTATGCATCCAAAGGGCAGAGCTCCCCATCCTGACAGCAAGTGGTGCTCCAAAGAAATGGCTGCATGACCCAGCTGGAGGCCTCAGTAGGTGCATAGTGTGTTGATTGTCACACGCACCACCACGGAGGGAATTATTCACTGCCCTGCATCTGGGGGGGGGGGGAAATAACATGGAACTGCACCACTGCAGGGAACTCTGGGAGAGAGACTGCATGGATTCTCAAGCAGAGAACATACAAGAAAAAAGCCACTTGAGGGATCTGGATCTGGATTTAGGTGCCCAACTTTAGGCACCTAAATTTGAAAATTCTGTCCTGACTTGCCCACCTTCACCAAGTCAGTCAGTGGCAGGCCTGAGACTAGAACCCAGGAATGTTTGTTTCCCATCCCCAGCTCCAACAATTAGGCAAATACACTCCAAAACAAATCAGAAGGAATCATGTGGCACATGGGATGCTTACACAGCTACTATATTGTTGACAAATACACCTCACCTTTCTGACCACACAAATGCATATGAGTTGCTTCCTTAGTTACCTTGCTTTTCCAGTGAACATGACTAAAATCTTCCCTCTGATTCATCAATTTGTTCAGACACTATAGACTGGTTAGTGGTGTAATTTTTTGAATCATCGTAAGGTAACAGGTTGGTATTATCACACATTCTTAGTATAACTGTCCCTCCCCAGTGAGTATACCTCGTATTACCTTCCTGTTCAGAACATCTTTAAAAGCAACTGTAAGCTGAAAACAAAAGTAGATGATCTAGCTAGGTTTTCATGCCATACCCGTCACTGCATAGTACCTAAGCATATGAACAGACAGCAAATCCAGATTTCCAAAACATATATAAAATTAAGATTTCATCATTCACAGCTACGAACTTTGTTTTGTCTTGTTCATGACCATCAAAAGGACCACGTCAGCTTGATAGGACAATGTAAATGGTGTTTCTAACTTTAATGAACCCAGAACATGAGCTGTGATGATCACAACTCATTTTTCTTTTCAATGACAAATGAACTCCTCAGCTATTTTCTTTTTTCTGATAAGTTTGAAAGGAAAGACGGTATGATGGCAGGGAGTAATTGAATTGTAAAGACAGAGGCACAGATGGGTAACAACTCTTTGTCATTTGTTCCTGAAACTTCCTAAATGAAATTCACATCAAAATGTGAAAATCTGCAAAGCATCATTAATTTCAAGAGATCAGAGTAAGATTTTAAACAGGAACTATGAAATAGTTTGTGTGTACCCTTCTGATGTCTTTCCTATTTCATCTAATTAACAGTAAAAACAGATGTCCCGTGACACAATCAGCTTTTCCATCCAGTAACACTGACAATCTAAAAATGCCAATCCTTTCATGTATAAGTTAAAATGTCATGAGAAACCATTTTTGCAATTTAGAGATAAAAGCAAAGAGAAAATTAACATTGTCTAAAACTACAGCGGTGCACAAATAGCACTGCCTGCCATCCACAGCTGCATAGCTAGATGTGGTGCTGGGGAGTGGGGTCCAGTTTGGTTTTTCTGCATGAGAAGTCAAATTAGTAAATTTTTTACTTGCACTGCTGCGCAAAATGTGAAGAAAAAAAAAGAAGTATTCCGACTTTGGGAAGCTGTGGTAACTTTAAAACAGGCATTGAGAAGAACGGTGGTCTTGTGGTTATGGCACTGAATGGAAGCTCAAAACACCTGCGTGCAATTCTCAGCTCTCCCTGAGCCCTCCTTGTGAACTTGGATAAGTCACTTAACCCTGTGTTCCAACTTCCCCATCTGTAAAATGGGAATAACCCCTGTTCCTTTGTCGGTCTTGTCTATTTAAAATTTTCAGCTCTTCACGGCAGGGACTGTCTCTAATTTTGTGTTTGTATAGTGGGGCCCACAGTGGGGGCCTTTAAGTGCTATTGTAATACACAATACATTTTGCAGTATAGTAGTCTTAAGAACAAATCTATGTTGCATTTTTGTTTCCCTGCTGCTCATATGTTGGGGACCCATTACAATGACAATGATTCAAATGCCTCAGGTATCAGCTCTTTTGTTGCCCAATCTACATACAAAAATTAAGTAATCGCCATCTCTGGGTCTCCCAGTTCATCTTGGTTGCTCTTAGTAGGTCTTTTAGCTGCTCAGGTCAGAGACACATCTTGTTTGGCATGAGCCACTGAGTAACAAACAATTAACAAGATAATTAAGATAAGATTAAAACTCTGTCTCGTTTGACTTGGTAGCAAGACACATAACAAATCACGCAACTGAGAACTGATCTTCAAACGTCCAGGTAGTAAGATTTCCAAATTCTACAAGATCATTTCACAGTGTTGCCAACTCTCATGATTTTGTCATGAGTCTCATGATAATTATTGTTTTCCTTCAAGCCTCAGCTCCTGGAGTCAAGTGGAGATGTGATGATTTCAGCCTTCATTCTTAAAGAAAAAGTAAGTTTCTAGCCCTCGTGGCTGTAGAGAAAGCTTCCAAATGCAACCCCAGTCCACCCTAAAGGCTCAAAAAGCTGAAGGCAAATAAAGGGAACACCAAATCTATTATTTGACATCCTCTCAATTTTTGGTGAGCCGGACTCATGATTTTTGAACATTTGGGGTTGGCAATACTGATTTCAACCACTCAGATGGTCAAGAGATTAAAAGTTAGCCCTTCCCAAAAGGCACTGAAACAATACTACTGCTAGGCAAACACGGCCTTTTTTATCCCCATTCTTCTAATCCGGGAACTGAGCTGCAAACAGTCCAAGTCAGATAGCCTAGACACTAGACCCCGAGTACCCGTTCCCATGCTCCAACCTCAGAACACTGAGATGAACATCTGTACTCTATCCTAGGATTACCCTTCCTTTCCAACATGAGCTACTCCTCTAAGGGTATGTCTACACTGCAATTAAACACTCCCGACTGGCCTATGTCAGCTGACTCAGGATCACAGGGTTGTAAGATTGGGTCCTGGAGCCCAGGCTCCAGCCCAAGCCTGAATGTCTACTCCACAGTTTTACAGTCCGTAGCCCAAGCCCATGTCAGCGGACGCAGGCCAGCCATGCGTGTTCAATTGCTGTGTAGACAGCTCCTAAGCAGTTATACCCTTCAATGATCATTCTCTGTTTAAACTTGCCTACCCACTTCCCATATCAGTAGAAAATGCTTTAAAAATTGAATACTGGGTAAATGCCTAACCCTTCGCCCCCCACCCCTCCCCACTCCAAGTTTAGGGCAATATTTTCAGATTTGCTCAGCACGAACAATCAAGGCCAGATTTTTAGGTACCTAACTTGGAGTTGAGCTCTAAGAGAAGTGGACACATTTCCAAAAGGGCTCAGCCCCCGGCAGCTCCCATCATTTTCAGCTGAGTATTTTCAGAAGTCTGGATATATAATCAAAGTGTCCAAAATGGGAGCTGTTGCACATAGAGCAACCAGGACCTTAAAAATAAGCTTCAACTCAAAAAGATGAAACAGCGACGCAAACAGCAGGACTTTATTTCCTTTCTCTGACTGCATAAAAACAAGAACGCCCATCGCACTGGGATACACTTACAATAAATGGCTCCATTTCAGCATTTCACTTATCACAAAAGCCTTATTGTTACAAATACTCCAGTGCCATGAACATTATCCCTTAATTATTCATCAACAGTTTATATCTATAGCTAATTTACCACCTGCCCGTCTCTGCAGCCAGGCACCATGGCTGTGTTATTTCTGGACAGGGCTGGTGGTTCAAGGGTGGTTCATCTCTGGCAGGCTGGAAGGGAGGAAAGAGAAGGTTATTCACCCTGTGCAGTAACTGATGTTCGAGATGAGTGTCCCTGGGAGCGCTCCCTTTCAGGTCAAGGTGCATCCTAGCGCCTTCGATCGGCGATTTCTACAGCCGTGGCCTACGGGCTGTGCACACGCTGTGTCTGCCTCTCGAGCGGCCAGCGTTCTAAGAGGGCGTGCACAGCCCACGCTCCTCAGTTCCTTCTCTACAACGGAGTGTGTTACAAATTCCGAAGTAGAGGGGAGGAGGGCGGGTAGCGGAGCACCCACAGGGACACTCATCTTGGAGCGCGTCAGTTACTGCACAGGGTGAGTAACCTCCTCTGAGAGAGAGAGAGATGTCCCTGGGGGTGCTCCACTTCAGGGGACTGAAAAAGCAAGATCCCTTAGGATGGTTGGGACTTCGGAGGAGGCAAGAAGGCTGTTGACAAGACAGCTCTACCCAATCTGGTGTCGGACGCTGCAGTGTGGATGAGAGCGTAGTGATTAGCGAAGGGAAGGTTCGATGCCCAGGTAGCTGCCTTGCGTATGTTGGGCAGTGGGACGTTACAGAGAAAGGCCGTGGAGGTGGAGACATCTCTGGTGAAGTGTGATCTAATTGACATAGGAGGTTGTATTTGTCTGAGTTGGTAAAAAAGGCGTATGCGGTCAGCAATCCATTTGAAAAGTCTGTGTAGAGATAGCATTTCCTTGTGAATGCTGAGTAGTAGAGACAAAAAGTCTAGAGGTTTTCCTAAAGTCTGGAAAGAATCGTGTCATTGAGTTCCCACTCGTGCTGTAAAGTGGATGATCGGCTGAGCTCATCTGCGGTGGTATCCTGAGATCTTGGCAGGTATGAGGAGGAGCTACGGTGTTGAAGGTACCAGTTCCAAAGTTTTACCACCTCTGTGCAGAGGGAGTGGGACCGGGCTCCCTACTGTCTGTTGACATAAAACATGCACGCAATGTTGTCAGTCATGTTTTGAATTCGGCAGTTTTGGATGATGGGAAGAGAAAGGCAGGCATTGTGTATGGCCCGGAGCTCTAGCAAATTTACGTGAAGCCTCGTTTCTGAAGTGGCCCAGAGATCCTGAGTGGTGAGGTGGCCAATGTGTGCTCCCCATCCTGTGAGGGATGCATCTGTGGTGCTGGTAATTGAAGGGGGATTTTGTCAGAAGGGAATCCTGGTGCAGAGGTTGATGGGAGAGGTCCACAAGAGGAGCGAGTCCTTGACTTTCTGGGGCACAGTAGTAATCTGTTTAGCCTGTGCTTGTTTGGTTTGGTTTATATACCGTGGCTAGCCAACCCTGAAGGCACTGCATGTACAGGCGAGCATTTGCGACCACAATTGTGCAAGCAGCCATATGTTCTAAGAGCTGTAGGGAGTCTTGGACTGTAGTCTGTGGGCTGGCATGTATCTGGGTAATAAGGATGCCCATTGTGTGGAGTCTGTCCTGGGGGAGAGATGCAAGACCGGTGGTGGAATCGAGGTGGGCGCCAATGAAGTCGATTTGTTGGGTAGGTTGTAAGGTAGATTTGTTTTTATTTGCAGGCCCAAGGTGAGGAAGCATTGAAGGGTTGCAAGAGTTGCATGGTTCGCTTCTAACTGAGTGGGAGACTTCAGGAGACAATCGTCCATGTAAGGAAATATGAGGATTCCTTTTTTCCTGAGATGTGCTATTACAACTGCTAGCACCTTGGAGAAGACATGTGGTGTGGTGGAAAGACCAACAGGGAGGACCCTGTACTGGTAGTTTTGTGCTCCCACAGCAAACCTGAGGAAACATCGATGGGCAGGGTGGATAGACACATGGAAGTGTGTCTTGGAGGTCAAAGATTAAAAACCAATCTCCTGGCTCCAACGTCGAACCATCCAGAATTTCTGTTTCTTGACGAACTTGTTCAAACGTCGAAGATCGAGGATAGGGCGCCAACCGCCACTTTTCTTTTCCGTCGAGAAGTAGTGGGAGTAAAACCCTCCCCCTCTGTGTTGAGGGGGTACCTCCTCTATTGCTCCGAGATGTATGAGATGCTGTACCTCCTGACAGAGCAATTGTTTGTAATAGGGGTCCCTGAAGAGGGATGGGGTGGGAGGGTGAGTGGAAGGTAAGGAGAGGAAGGGGATGGCATAACCCAATCTGATAATTTCCAGGACCCATCTGTCCATAGTGATGGTTTGCCAGTTGGCCAGGAACGGACGCAAACAGTGTCCAAAAAAATGGTTGGTTGGAGTTGGTGCTGGAGAGAGTGCGAGGTTTTCTATACCCTCGACCGAGACTTCAAATTTGTTTATTTGGGTTAGAAGGGTGGGTCAACGTTGTTTGCAGAGGGCGATGTCATTGGTTCCTGGGCCTATGTCGTTGTTGTCATTGCATATCATATTGTCTGAAAGGTGGATGTGGCGCAAAGGTATGGTAACGCGGTGGTTGGTATGGCTGATATCTATATTGTCTCTTCTTTGAGGCAGGTGTTTGGATGCCTAAGGATCGGAAAGTGGCAGGGGAATCCTTCATGGAGTGAAGGACCTCATTGGTTGTAGCGGCGAAGAGCTTGTCTCCATCGAAGGGAGATCTTCGACCATATTCTGTATCTCCTTTGGAAAGGAGGAAGAAGCAAGCCATGAGGACTGCTGCATAACGATGGCCATGGCTGTGGATCTGGCCACTGCGTCCGCAGCATCGAGGGCGGCTTGAAGAGCTGTGTGGGAGATCAGTTGGCCCTCGGACACCACTGCTTTAAATTGTTGTCGTTTATCCTCTGACACATCAATAACTTGCATTACCTTAGCATAATTTTTGTGGTCCTATTTTGCTAAGAGTGCCGCATAGTTCGCTACTCTAAATTGCAAAGTGGAAGAATACACTTTGTGGCTGAAGGAGTCCAGTCTCTTGTTACTTTGTCTGATGGAGTGGAGCGGAAGTGTTGGTATTTGTTTTTCTGATTGGCCACATCAACCACTAGCAAATTAGGTAGGGGGGGTGCATAAATAGAAACTCAGAACCCTTAAATAGAACAAAATATTTTTGGTCCAATCTCTTGCTAGTGGGTGTTATTGTAGCTGGGGTCTGCAAAATAGTTTTAGCAGGTTCCATAATGGCCCCATTAATTGGTAGGGCTATTTTGGAGGAAGCCGTAGCTTGCAGGATGTTGGTAAGCACATGGTGTTTCAGGTACCTCCTCCAGGATAATCTTGAGCTCTTCTGCTATTCTGTGAAACAACTCTTGAAAGTGAGCAAGTTCATCAGTAGCGGGAGGTGGTGGGGGTACCATGGCGTCTTGTGGTGTTATCGCTATAGAAGAGGTGTGTGGGGCAGTGTCCTCTGTAGGGGTGGTGGCCACTTCAGGTCTTATCTGGGTTTCAGTGTGAGCAGGCAGTGGGGAGGGTCTGACAGATTTCCTCTGGGCAGCCCGCGGAAGACATGAGTGTGGTGCGGTGTAGGTCCATATATCCCAATGTGGCCATTGCCCCGGGGGGGGCATAGGTGGTCCCATCCAGGGATTGCCATGCCAGTGTGGATAGCCTTGAGGATATGGAGATTGTGCTGAAATGTGTCTCCCAGTTGTAGGTAACTGACTCTGGGGAGAGTATTGAGAGGAAAACATCTGGTCATTGTATTCCTCTTCCTCCTCCTCATCCTCCCATGCTTCATTGTAGGGGCTTGAAGTGGTAGGGTAGCTAAAGGTCTCGGTGATAGGCTGGTACTGAGAAGAGGAGCATCAGGAGCATGGGACACCCTTAAATCCTCTGGCTGTAAAATCTGCGGTGGAGCTGAGTGACCAGGAGTCGGTGCCGGTGTAGCTGGTAGAGGAAGAGTCTGCTGGCGCACTGAAGGGTGTCCTAGGGGTGCAAGCTGGCTCCGTGGAGCAGGAGCCCCTGAGGTAGGCACTGCAAGGGAGGCAGGAGACCTCAGGAGGCTCAGTGCTGAGAGCAGCGGCTGTAAAAGCGATGCCACAAGATCAAAGGATGGTGCCGTGGCCGCCTCGTGTGCTGTCGGCACCATAGCAGCTCTCGGCACCATACTAGCAAAGGTGGCCATAGGAGAGCTGAAAGAGGCAGGCAACTGGAAGCCCTGAGCCTTGGCACCGTGTAGTGGGGCAGCTGACTCGCGGTCGATGCCCGAGGTGCCTGCCATGTGGAAGGTGCTGAGCCGCAGAGCCGGAGTCAGCGGAGACCGGAGAGCCGGTTTTAACTTTTTCCTCGAGGAACAACTCCTGAGGGAGGAGGAAGCTAGCCATTTTTTTTGCTCTTCCTTTGCCTCTGGAGGGCGTCACAGAGGTTTGCTGGCCAGGGTCAGAGGCAGGTCTGAGGGAGTTTTCCAGGAGCAGCATTTTAAGCCTGAGCTCCCTGTATTTGCGGGTCCGCGCTTCCAATTTGTTACAGTGGACTCATTTTGGGGGTACATGAGACTCCCCCAAACAGCATATGCATGGTGAATGCCCATCCGAGACGGGGATGGCATCCTTACAGGAGGCGCATCTATTGAAGCCTGGGGAGAAAGGCATGTCCAAAACCACAGAGGTTTTTCTTCTTTAAGAAATAAAAGTAACAGCTAATGTAACTTATCTAAGTACAAGCTTTCGTGAGCTACAGCTCACTTCATCGGATGCGTACTGTGGAAAATACAGAAGATGTCTTTATACACACAAACCATGAAAAAATGGGTGTTTATCACTACAAAAGGTTTTCTCTCCCCCCACCCTACTCTCCTGCTGGTAATAGCTTATGTAAAGTGATCACTCTCCTTACTATGTGTATGATAATCAAGGTGGGCCATTTCCAGCACAAATCCAGGTTTTCTCCCCACCCACCCCCACACACCCACTCTCCTGTTGGTAATGCATCCGATGAAGTGAGCTGTAGCTCACGAAAGCTTATGCTCAAATAAATTGGTTAGTCTCTAAGGTGCCACAAGTACTCCTTTTCTTTTTGCGAATACAGACTAACACGGCTGTTACTCTGAAACTTATCTAAGTAGTAATTCTAATGACTGAAATTAACTAGCTCGTCTCAAAGAGCACTGCTGAACCCCATCTCTAGCCGGGGACAGTAGAGAAGGAACTGAGGAGCCCAGGCTGCGCACGTGCTATTCAAACACTGACAGCTCGAGAGGCAAGGCACAGCGTGTGCGCAGCCCAGAGGGGCACTGCTGTAGAAATCTCCGATCGAAGGCTCTGGAACGCACCTTGACCTGAAGTGGAGCACGCACAGGGAAATCTCTCTCGAAGAAGGCCTTGTTACTGCTAACCACCAGCCCCATTTACCTAACCCATGAGAACTCACCCATGCACTAGGTGGCATTGTCAAGCCCTCTTCACAAGGAACTCTCCTTTCTCTCTCCTCTTTCTAAGCTTGCGTCTAATGTGAAGAGTCACACTGTAAAGGCGATGGCTCTTTACTCTGCCAATCTGCTCCCTCAGCATATCCTGACTTTACCAGCTAAAATAAGGGTTTACTTATTTTTAGGACTGTCATTTAATTGCAATTAATTCATGCGATTAACTCAAAAAAATTAATTGTGATTTTAAAATAATATTCTCGATTAATTGCACTGCTAAACAATAGAATAGCAATTGAAATGTATTAAATATTTTTGTATGTTTTTCTACATTTTCAAAAATATTGATTTCTATTACAACACAGAATATAGTATACAGTGCTCAGTTTATGTTATTTTTATTACAAATATTTGTAATAAAAAAGAAAGAAAAAAGTAAATACCTTGCAAAGCCGGCTACAAAAGTGCCATGTGAATGCCTGTTCTCACTTTCAGGTGACAGTGTAAATAAGAAGCAGAAAGCAGTATCGCCCGTAAATGTAAACAAACTTGTTTGTCCTAGTGATTGGCTGAACGAGAAGTAGGACGGAGTGGACTTATAGGTGCTAAAGTTTTACATTGTTTTGTTTTAGAGAGCAGCTATGTAACAAAAAAATCTACATTTGTAAGTTTAACTTTCATGACAAAGAAATTGCACTACAGTACTTGTATGCGGTTAATTGAAAAATATCTCATTTTTAACAGTGCAAATATTTGTAATAAAAATATAAAGTGAGCACTGTACCCTTTGTATTCTGTATTGTAACTGAAATCAATATATTTGAAAATGTAGAAAACATCCAAAAATATTTAAATAAATGGTATTCCATTAGTGTTTAACAGCGCAATTAAGCGAGATTAATTTTATTAGTCGCAATTAATTTTATTAATCACCTGACAGCCCTGCTTATTTTTAGCCAAAACAGGGAAGGGAGACTGAGCTGAAGTCTCCCAATCTTAAATTCCTTCTCTTCGCTGTTAACTAAGCCCTAAATGCAGAACCTTTATTGTTGCTGCTGATGCACAGGGCACGAGCTTGACTTTCAGATCCCAGACTGATTCTACACCATAATTTAATTAACATGGAAGCAGACTATACTTTTTTACACTCAGAGCAGAACTTCACTTTCAATCCCTCCTGAAAGCACATTTCTCCCATGAAGCCTTACCACACTTCTCTCTCCAAAGACATATGTCCCATTTCCCTCTGTTGTCACCTGGAGTATTGTCTGGCCTAAACTTTCAAAAATGCCTAGTGATTTTAGACACCTGGGGCCATATTTTCAGATGAAAGGTGCTCAGTATGTCTGGAGGGAAAACGTTGGGCACCCAAAAATTAAGGCATCCAGAATCATGTCACTTTTGAAAGTGTCAGCCTGTGTGTTCGAACAGTTTTGTCTCTGATTTAGATGGCAAATTCCTGGGGATCAGGGACAATTGTCTCCCTATTTATCTGTATAGCCTCAAACATTGACATGACTTTAGAAACAGTAATAATCCTCAACTGGAGGAGAGCCACATCCTTCCCCCAAAAGAAAACAGTTATTTCTCATGTTCAGGAACGTATCTGTTAGAAACGTCTTTACATTCTGGAGCTATTACATCTCTTAATGGAACGTGGTGTGTGGCGCTCCACAGAGAGCGACTTCGGAGAAGTTAATTATAATCATATGTCTTCCTCAACTCACAGCACTGGCAGAATATGATTGACAGGTCCTCCGACGGCAGAATTCAATTAAGTGTAATTTGAATTCCCATAAAACAAGTTTCCCTTTGTTGTAACACTGAAATCAGTATTGAAACAGGATAAAACAGATATTAAATGATATAATACGCTCTATGATAGCACCATAAAGCATATAAATGCCACTTAATATTGCCACTGTTGCTTTCTGCAGACCAGCGAGCTGGCTCTTTAAATATTAATTTTTTACCATGAGGTGCTATCTGAAAGTAAAATATAAAATGTCAGACAGGGCATGGGAGAATAAGGACCAGATCTGCAAAGGTATTAGGCACCTAGAGATGCAGATGGATGGTTTCAAAAACCCCGCTGGGTACCTAGGTACCTAACTCCCATTGAAGTCACAATGGAGGCACAGAAGAGTATTGATCTGTCAGATAAATGCCATGTCCTCCATGCATTCCCCTTTCCTCTTCTCCCAAAAGGTCAGTGACTTTCCCAGGAGACTATTACCTGGGAATAGCTGGGTAATGCCATGTCAGATGGCCTTTGGAGTGTCACACAGGGGACTACAGCTCAATTTCCCACCTGCGCCAGGTAAGAGCAGTGCACCCTTCTCTCAGATGTAGGCTTGGCTACCATTCTCCCCACTTTTGTCCCCTGGAGATTAGACTACTGTAAAGTGTTCTTCTTGCTGCTACACACTGAGACCGACCAGAAGCTAAAGCTAGAACAAATGCTGGTTAACCTGCGCATCACATGAATTATGGCTTCTGATCCTGCATCCCTAACTTATTTAAACGGCAAAGAAAACACCCAGGAATTGAGAGCCCAGTAAAGCAGTCTCAACAAACTACAGGAGCTCCCTCAAATGAGCATGCAGGGCCAGGCTAAATAAACGAGGTTGCCCTTTGTTTGACTCAAGCCAACAGGAACACAGCAGACATGTGGGAAGGGACCTAGACCCTGGAGTGGATGTGGTGGGTTGGTGAAGAGACGATGGGAGACAGTGTATTTATATTTTTAAAAATTTTACTAATTAATCATTCATGCATCTATCACCTGATCATTTCCCTTGTATATTGTATCCCTTCCCCCCTACATATTCACTGCCTTTTTTAGATCGTATGCTCTTCAGGGCAGGGCAATGGCTGTGTCTTCTTCTGTGTTTAGAAAGTGCCTAGCACATTTTGGGCACTACTGTATTATAAGTGACAGTGTTATAACTATGCCACTATAGAAATCATTAACCCTTTTAATGCTGTGCAATGCACGTACCACTAGGTTTAAATGCAGAGCCTACAGGTAAGAGACTCTATATGCCATCAACAGTCCCCCGAGTCATTCAGTTCCACCAGCTTTGGTCAGGGCATGCTACTGGATGCAAAAGAGCTAGATTCAAGTCCCTGATCCAAATCAAGCAGGGGGGGGATTTGAATCTGGGTCTCCGACATCCCAGGTGAGTACCCAAGCTATTGGCTATAATGAGGTTGAGGCTGTCTGTCTCAAGCCAGGTCAACCCTAACTCCAAGAGAGGGGTTACAGCTGAGAATCCGGAGTGGAGAAAGGCCCCTCTCTCCACCCTTCAGCCAGTGGCTAAAGGCCCATATCAGTGGGAGTTAGACACCTAAGCACCACTGAGGATCTGGGTCCAAGCCATGCCCTCTTTCCCCTGTATTTCACTCCTGGCTAGCTTAGGCAGCTCCCCACTTAGCTTGCTAGCTTCCAGGAGTCTCTCTCTTATGCACCCAGCTCTCTGCATGCATTGCATGGGCAGCCTGGCTCAGGGCTGAAGATACCACTGGAAAGCAGGGGGCCTAGGAGTTAGACTTTGCAATGCACCCAGCCCTGTTTGCCTCAGTTCCCCATGTGTAAAATGTGAATAATCTTTCTATTCTCCACCCCTTTGTCTGCCTTATCTATTTAGATCAATCTGTTCGTATAGCTCTTCTCACAAAGGGATCTCAATCTTAGCTGGGGCCTCTAGGTTTGGCTGTAAAACAAACATTTCTGCTTTCATTCAAACCCATGGAAGCTTAGGTATGGAGCAGTCTTTGATCTAGAGCTTACTAAGCTATAGTTTAAGAATTAACTTCTAATGCAGCAATTGACAAAATAAAAGGAACTCTAAATAAATGCTTCTTTTCTTTGTGCCTCTAAGAAGATTCACTGTGAACTTTAAATATTTAAAGAGCCAACGTATATGTGCCTTTAAAATGAAGTGGTTGGGAGAGGGTTAAAAAGGGAACTGACAAGTCCCTCTAATGCTATGCAAATGATATGTAAACACAAATACATATTCCACAAACCAGGTTTTTGAGTAACATGATTCATCTGAATCACCTCTGCAGTCACAGGAGTCATCAGTGACACACAGAAAGGGCCCTCCCATCGTATTACTGAGAATATAATCAGCAGGGGGGAAAAAAATCTCTGCATTGCAAACATATCCTACAAATGCACCTGATGAAGTGGGTTCTAACCCACGAAAGCTTATGCCCAAATAAATTTGTTAGTCCCTAAGGTGCCACAAGGACTCCTCATTATATATCCTAGAAAGCCACTTGCCCTAAGAGAGAAACATAAAACAGCTTTCGTGGGACAAAAAGATTCTAGAGATGGGGCCATACTAGGGGACAGGGAGAATCAGCTCTGGCTCCATATTTTGAACTCTTCAAAGCTCAGCCATGTTTGGATCCTGGCCCCATCACTAATGAGACCCTTACACAGAACAACATCCACGTGTGAACGTCCCCATAATCAGCTAGATGGTTGTCTTGGGCAAATGACAACTGCTACTGGGAGCGTCCCCAAGAATGCTGTCAGGGTAACTTTTAATGGTAAACTTTGCTACTCAGCAGTGCAAAGTCTCTGAAAAATAGCAAATAAAATTAGGGCCAAATAATTAGTTTCTCCTAAAAAAAAAAAAGGCAGGAGTTGACAGTTTTGACTTCTTACAACACAGATTAAATTGTCTCTCTCTTCTAGCACTGGTATATAGGGCAAGGGACGCTGCCAGTATTTTTTCATGCAGTCTCTGCTGTCCTCTAGTGGGCATTGTAAAGAATAAGTGAGCAGAATGTTTTGTGTCACACTGTAGGAGGTAATTATTTTAATTAGCACCTTTGGAATTTCAACCTGCATTAGGAAATCGTTATTATTATTATTACTATTATTTTGGCTTTTGCTTGGTATTTGTACTTTTTATAAATGTTTTGTTCCCAAGACTAAGAATTAAGCAGCGCGCTGCCTTCTGCTCTATTTTACACTCATGCTATTTCCCATCATTCCAAAACTACATCAGAACATTTGTGCAGATTAGTAACCCCTTTGGAGCCGGGATTGTCTATTCCTATGCATTTGTACTCCACAAAGTCCAAAGGCCCAATCCTGAGAGCGCCCAAAGGCCCCATCGCAGCATAAATTATTAATAATAATAAAGAAGTCAAATTCAGCCCCTTGAGTAAGCAGACACAAGGGAACTGAAGCAAATGTAGCTATACCCAGTTATGCCAAAGCTAAATTTGGTCCTTAAGTCATTATCTGCCTGCCGCACACCCATTTTTTGTACGTTAAATGTTCAAAATACAACAAATTATTTAATGCTCACTTCTGTGGTCAACTAACGAAACTTAGCTGGATTTGGGGCTACTGTCAGTCTTTTTAAGACTACAAAACAACACCCTCAGCTGAAGCAGTAATGGACTCAAAATGCAAAGTTGAGACCTGCATCTGGATGTGGAATATCCCAACGTTGCGGGGTGTTCCTGTCCAGGCTGTGGCCTGGGTCTACAGCTAGACTAAAGATAATGAGACAGATCCCTGGGTGTGCCAGAGCAACACATGGAGGGGGGTGGTTTTTCCTTCTGATCATGGGGGTTGCCAAGAGCCAAACCAGTCTGCAGCACACATTAGAACAGCCTCAATCTGCTCTAACTTGTTAACTGCAACAACAGTTCACAAGGAGCCTCTCCATTGGCCAGGATAACCAGAATGCAACATCTACCAGCCCCCCAAACACCCCCTCCCAACTCCCACTCCATCCCAGAATGCCCCCTGTGCCGGGGAATGGAGGGGTAGAGAGGGGACAGGAGCAGCTGTAAAGCCCTACTCCAGATGACTATCCCTCTGCACTAGTGGTATCCTGCCTCAATGCAGCTTTAACATCCCTTTTATGCCATTAGAGCCGTGTAAAAGGGACATCAAAGGGGCCACAGATCTGGCTGACCACGAGTGACCTAAAGAAATACACATCACTATATTTATGCGAGACATACAAGGTGGGTGAAGTCAGATCTTTTATTGGACCAACTTCTGCTGGTGAAAGAGACAAGCTTTCAAACTTACACAGAGCTCTCCTTCAGGTAGTAGGATAGTCAAAACAGAGAGTATGCCCCAACCAAATGTGATTAACTAACAAAAGGAAGATTTCAGAGTAGCAGCCGTGTTAGTCTGTATTCGCAAAAAAAAAAAAAGGAGTACTTGTGGCACCTTAGAGACTAACACATTTATTTGACCATAAGCTTTTGTGAGCTTTCGTGAAAGCTTATGCTCAAATAAATGTGTTAGTCTCTAAGGTGCCACAAGTACTCCTTTTCTTTCAACAAAAGGGACAGGATTTTGCTTGCTCCTCACTCCATCATCTATGAACTTTCTAGGGAAGCCTGTTATTTAACACCGTGCAGCCTTAGAATCATAGACTATCAGGGTTGGAAGGGACCTCAGGAGGTCATCTAGTCCAACCCCCTGCTCAAAGCAGGACCGATCCCCAATTAAATCATCCCAGCCAGGGCTTTGTCAAGCCTGACCTTAAAAACTTCTAAGGAAGGAGATTCTACCACCTCCCTAGGTAACGCATTCCAGTGTTTCACCACCCTCTTAGTGAAAAAGTTTTTCCTAATATCCAACCTAAACCTCCCCCACTGCAACTTGAGACCATTACTCCTTGTCCTGTTAGCCGCTACCACTGAGAATAGTCTAGATCCATCCTCTTTGGAACCACCTTTCAGGTAGTTGAAAGCAGCTATCAAATCCCCCCTCATTCTTCTCTTCTGTAGACTAAACAATCCCAGTTCCCTCAGCCTCTCCTCATAAGTCATGTGTTCCAGACCCCTAATCATTTTTGCTGCCCTCCGCTGGACTCTCTCCAATTTTTCCCACATCCTTCTTGTAGTGTGGGGCCCAAAACTTGGCACAGTACTCCAGATGAGGCCTCACCAATGTCAAATAGAGGGGAACGATCACCTCCCTCGATCTGCTGGCTATGTCCCTACTTATACATCCCAAAATGCCATTGGCTTTCTTGGCAACAAGGGCACACTGTTGACTCATATCCAGCTTCTCATCCACTGTCACCCCTAGGTCCTTTTCTGCAGAACTGCTGCCTAGCCATTTGGTCCCTAGTCTGTAGCGGTGCATGGGATTCTTCCGTCCTAAGTGCAGGACTCTGCACTTGTCCTTGTTGAACCTCATCAGATTTCTTTTGGCTCAATCCTCCAATTTGTCTAGGTCCCTCTGTATCCTATCCCTACCCTACAGCGTATCTACCACTCCTCCCAGTTTAGTGTCGTCTGCAAACTGGCTGAGGGTGCAATCCACACCATCCTCCAGATCAGTTATGAAGATATTGAACAAAACCAGCCCCAGGTCTGACCCTTGGGGCACTCCGCTTGATACTGGCTGCCAACTAGACATGGAGCCATTGATCACTACCTGTTGAGCCTGACAATCTAGCCAACTTTCAACCCACCTTATAGTGCATTCATCCAGCCCATACTTCTTTAACTTGCTGACAAGAATACTGTGGGAGACAGTGTCAAAAGCTTTGCTAAAGTCAAGGAACAACACGTCCATTGCCTTCCCTTCATCCACAGAACCAGTTATCTCGTCATAGAAGGCAATTAGATTAGTCAGGCATGACTTGCCCTTGGTGAATCCATGCTGACTGTTCCTGATCACTTTCCTCTTCTCTAAGTGCTTCAGAATTGATTCCTTGAGGACCTGCTCCATGATTTTTCCGGGGACTGAGGTGAGGCTGACTGGCCTGTAGTTCCCAGGATCCTCCTTCTTCCCTTTTTTAAAGATGAGCACTACATTAGCCTTTTTCCAGTCGTCCGGGACTTCCCTGGATCGCCATGAGTTTTCAAAGATAATGGCCAATGGCTCCGCAATCACATCCGCCAACTCCTTTAACACTCTCGGATGCAACGCATCCAGCCCCATGGACTTGTGCTCGTCCAGCTTTTCTAATAGTCCCGAACCACTTCTTTCTCCACAGAGGGCTGGTCACCTCCTCCCCATGCTGTGCTGCCCAGTGCAGTAGTC
The DNA here is from genome assembly GCF_965140285.1 of Lepidochelys kempii. Classification (NCBI taxonomy): domain Eukaryota; kingdom Metazoa; phylum Chordata; order Testudines; family Cheloniidae; genus Lepidochelys; species Lepidochelys kempii. Next base: position 98,668,826 of record NC_136387.1, on the reverse strand, counting down.
TGGGAGCTGACCTTGTTCGTGAAGACAGAGGCAAAAAAAGTATTGAGTACATTAGCTTTTCCCACATCCTCTGTCACTAGGTTGCCTCCCTCATTCAGTAAGGGGCCCACACTTTCCTTGACTTTCTTCTTGTTGCCAACATACCTGAAGAAACCCTTCTTGTTACTCTTAACATCTCTTGCTAGCTGCAACTCCAGATGTGATTTGGCCTTCCTGATTTCACTCCTGCATGCCTGAGCAATATTTTTATACTCATCCCTGGTCATCTGTCCAATCTTCCACTTCTTGTAAGCTTCTTTTTTGTGTTTAAGATCAGCAAGGATTTCACTGTTAAGCCAAGCTGGTCGCCTGCCATATTTACTATTCTTTCTACACATCGGGATGGTTTGTCCCTGTAACCTCTAAGGATTCTTTAAAATAAAGCCAGCTCTCCTGGACTCCTTACCCCCTCATGTTATTCTCCCAGGGGATCTTGCCCATCAGTTCCCTGAGGGAGTCAAAGTCTGCTTTTCTGAAGTCCAGGGTCCGTATTCTGCTGCTTTCCTTTCCTCCTTGTGTCAGGAACCTGAACTCGACCATCTCATGGTCACTGCCTCCAGGTTCCCATCCACTTTTGCTTCCCCTACTAATTCTTCCTTCTGGGGTAGTTTGTATGAAAGTCTCTATACAAAATAAGCTTGTGACCAATTTTATTTTCAGCCTCCACACTTTTGTTCTCATACAAGTCATGCAGGGTCGGTATAAACACAATTAAAGTGCAGCTTCCTGCTGGAAAGTAACTCTAAGCCAGAAAAGTGGCATCAGGATGGGTTTCTGTGTTTATTGTGACTGACTCCAGTTCAAGTTTTTTACAAGAAAGAAGACAAGACGTCTTAACTGCCAACCCAACAGACTCACCCTAGGTTCTGGGTTCTTTCCTACTCCTGTATTATCACTCATGCTAAAGAGTCAATGACACGTGTCAACAGGAAACCGCAAATTAAGCACTCCGTTACACCTGCGCTGCCCCACTGACGGCTAATGGGATTGCACAGGTGTGACTGAGGGCAGAGTTTGAAGACAGTAGGGTTGGCCTATTGACAGCACTCAGTTGCTGTAGGTCAGAGCTAGCTTTGAAATCACCCACTGACTTCAGTGGGAGTTTTGCAAGAATAAGGAAAGGAGGATTTGGCACCAAGGTCATACTCAAGTAAGAGGGTGAAATCCTGGCCTTCGTGAAGTCAGCAGAGCTTTTAGCATAGACTTCACTGGGGCCAGAATTTCACCCAAAGTTTTTAAGACTAACTCTGTGCAGTGGGACCTGCTCTCACCCCTCTACTTCTCTTTGTGCCTCTTTTCCTGTTAGAACATCCCTTTTCCTGTGCTATCTACTGCCCACCCACAAACACACACACCCCTTACACTCCCTTAGGCTCTACTGAACAAAAATCAGGATGCCCAAGATTAACTCACACTACAAGGCAATTAATCTTACTTTACTCTAATTCTCTTCCTTGCTCCTGCCTTTGTCTCCTATTTTCATGTCCTGTTTCTCTGCTGCAGATCAGGGCAGGGACCAAATCCTTTTAACATGTATGTGCCTCCCCCGCTGAACACTCTTGTCTCCCAAAAGTGGGAAAGCGCCTTCTTCGTCCCTTCTCAGGGGCTTGGTGACCCACCTTAGAACCAGTAGGTCCTGGATTCTATGCATTCAGTGTCTCCACCTAGTGGCCAGGTGCATAAGCTAATACACATCCCCTAGGGCATCTTATTTAGAAGCAGAGGAAATCAAGGACCACACGTAAGGGAGAAGGCAAGGGAATCAAGGATGTCAAACAACTGAGTCACCAATCCATTCACCACAATAAATCATATACTAAATATGCGCAAACTGAGTAAAAATAACAAAATGCCCCCATAATCTCCTCCTAGGTGTTCACTGGTGGGTGGAGTTAGATTTCAATGAGAAAAGCTAGCATCCCTCCCCAGGAAGCCAATAGCTCTCCCTTTAGGTTGGAGCAGGTCTCTAGCAGCCTCAAACCCGTGGTTGTTTCCTGGCTCCCAGTGCAAAGGAGGCCTACTGGGTGCAGCAGAGACTTGGAGCTGGAGGCTCTGAGTCAGTCTCAAGAGACAAACGTGGCATCTCTTCCTCTGCTGCAGTGAGCAATACCAGAGCTGCTTCCCCACCAGAGCTTCAACAACCCAACTCCCGGCAGCCAACTCTCTCTGTCTCCACAAACCCTGTCCCTACCAGGTCTCAGGGCACCTCAGAGCAGTTCCAGCTATATGCAGGCCATCTGCAGCTGCCAGGTGGGCATGTCAGTCAGCCTGAGGAAGCTAAGCCACAGCCTACCTGTGTGTAACGTACAGGAAAGACAGGTAGTCTCCATTTCATTTTCCCTGCTTTTGTGCTGCTGTCTGTGGAAGCTGCTTTATTTAACTCTCCAAAATGGGGACTGGGCTACAAGCAGAAGGTATTGTATGCATTTATGATCTGTACACAGGAACTGCACATAGAGACACGTCAGTCCAGCATTTCCCCATCACTTTTACCATGCCAGCATCCCATTCAATAGCTCCATGCTACAAATACAAGAATGGCCTTACTGGATCAAACCAATGGCCCATCTAGCCCAATATCCTGTCTTCAGACAGTGGCCAGTACCACGTGCCCCAGAGGGAATGAACAGAACAGGTAATCATCAAGTGATCCATCCCTTGTTGCCCAGTCCCAGCTTCTGGCAGAGGCTAAGGACACTTCAGAGCATGGTTTTGCATCCCTGCCCATCCTAGCTAATAACCATTGATGGACCTATCCTCCATGAAGTTATCTAATTCCTTTTTGAAACCTGTTATGGTCTTGCCCTTCATAACATCCTCTGACAGAGTTCAACAGGTTTACAACTGTGCGTTGTGTGAAGAAATACTTCCATTTGTTCATTTTAAATCTGCTGCCTATTAATTTCATTTGGTGACCCCTAGTTCTTGTGTTATGAGGAGTAAATAACACTTCCTTACTTACTTTCTCCACATCAGTCATGATTTTATAGACCTCTATCATATTCCCACTTAGTCGTCTCTTTTCCAAGCTGAAAAGTCCCAGTCTTATTAATCTCTCCTCATATGGAAGCTGTTCCATACCCCTAATCATTTTTGTTGCTCTTTTCTGAACCTTTTCCAATATATTTTCTTGAGATGGGGCGACCAGATCTGCACGCAGTATTCAAGATGTGGGCATACCAGGGATTTATATAGAGGCAATGTGATATTTTCTATCTTATTATCTATCCCTTTCCTAATGATGCCCAACTTTCTGTTTGCTTTTTTGACTGTCGCTGCACATTGAGTGGATGTTTTCAGAGAACTATCCACGATGACTCCAAAATCTCTTTCTTGATCTATAAAACACCTGAAGAAGTGGTTTTTTACCCACAAAAGCTTATGCCCAAATAAATCTGTTAGTCTTTAAGGTGCCACCGGACTCCTCGTTGTTTTTGAGGATACAGACTAACACGGCTACCCCTCTGTTTCTTGATCTATGGGTTAACTTGATACCTTATCACTCAAGTCAAACAGCTGCATAATAGTTCCAAAAGCCCCAGTCTTTTGCACAGTAGAACAAGAGTCCTCAAGGCTCCCTGGTGGTCTAGTGTGCCTGCAAACTAGTTTGCTTCGTAAACTAATCTCTCCATTCTGCAACCCACACATAGCCTCAACATGTATGTTGAGTATCTTACCACCCCGTCAAAAACTCCATTACAATTATAATCAAGGTCTGGCATAAACCTGTTAGCATGGGGCTGAGCCTTCACAGTTAACTCATTAGGAAGTGTTGAAGATTCTGGACCAAATCTTCCTTATCTTACTAAGGCAAAACTCCCGTTGGTGGGCAAGGCCAGCAGGCCTGCTCCTGGCAGGGATTTCCGTTTCTTCTGTACGTGCTGTAATATCAGAGCACAGCCAGCTAGGTTTGCAAGAGTTCACTCAGAATCTCACCCCCCTCCCAAGTATAATTCAAACCCTGACGTTCATGGAGCATTTGACCCTGCAGCCTCTATTCAGGTAAAAACAAAAATCACATTGATTTCAATGAGAGTTTAGCGGATTGTATAACACTTACCACAGTGGGGCCTTAATATTGAATTAGACACCAAGGGATACAGTCCCTGCCCTGAAGTCATTAAAGCAAGACCTAACAAGCATGTGTAGGCAGCTCCCTGGTGGTCTAGTGTCAGTGCTCAACTGCCAGATAAAGTTCCAGAACACGCTTCTGGTGCTTCCAATACTGTCACTCACAAGGGAGAGTAATGTAACCTGGCACAGCTTCCTCTGGGTCTGGGGAGTGCCACGTACCCCATGGCTGCAGGTTCCGCGCTCTGCACCCGCCTTACCCTGTGCCCCATAGTGCTGCTCATGGAGGGCTATGCCGTGTTCCAACACCTGACAGGCTCACCACCAACACTGGATGAGTCCCCGACACATCCCAGCAGCGGGCAGAGCACTCTTACCCTTCCCCCTGCCCAGGATGGAGCAAGTAAGTGACAGGCACCCACCACAACTCCAGCTGACAGGGAGGGACACTGGCTCCTTGACCCGCTTGGGCAGTGAAGGGGAGATATAAACCACCAGTCAGTGACCCCCAACCTCCCTATAATAAGTGACAGTACCAGAAGGCAGTTCCAGCTCCCAAACAAAGTGCCAAAATGGCATTCCGGAGCCTTCCGGCACAACTCAAGCCCTACCTAGTGGTCAAGAATTGGTGCTCTCACCACTGCAGCCTACATTGGATTTCCAATCAGGGAACCCCCTACAGGCTCCTGGTCCCTGGCAGCTTTTACCTGTTCATCTCTCACTGTCGGGCAGCACTCACCATTCCCCTGGGTCCGGCTCCCCAGCACGAAGACATCGGCAGGCAAGCTCCTCCACTGTTCCTCTGCATCAGCCTGCTCTGGCTCTCCAACCAGGACATCAGGAGACGATTCCCTCCACAGACCTCTGGCCTTCAGCCCCCTCCAGCCCTGGCTCTCTGGCTTGCGAAGGTCAGCTAGCAAAACCCTCTTGCTGCTCTCCTGCCTTTAACCCTCCCCCAGGAACCATCTATGCTGACTGCCCAGCACAGGTGTACCAGGGTGGGGCTAATTAAATAAGTCTGGCCAGCTCCAAGATTCTTTGGCCTTAAAGGGGCAGGCTACCTGTTATAATAACAATCTGAAGAAGAGAGGGGCAGTGTCGAAGACAGAAAAGAGAAACAATAGCAAGAACATGCATTTACAAAGGCTAGCTATCATGGTTAGTTGTGCTACATTAGCACCTATAGATCGCAACCAGGATTGGGGCTCCATTCTGCTAGACACCATATTAACACACAGCAAGAGACAGTCCCTGTCTCACGCAACTTACAGCCTAAATAGATCAAAAACAAAGAATGGAAGGGGAAACAGGTATACCATGATCAAGTGATTTGCCTTAGGTCACAGGTGGTGAGTGTTGGAGTTGAGACTAGTCCCAAGGCCTCCTACCTATGTGCGTTGCTAGAGGGTTTTCTGCTAGTTATCATTTGTGCGGGTTTTATTGTTTCCTGAGTTAACGATTGTTATGTTCACAGCATACTCACAGAGAAGTTAGATAAAAAGCATACAATATTCTTGCTGGAAGGTTTCAGTGTAAACCGCATTTCTTAGAATTCAGAATGATAACATACAAGAACCAAAATAGAGAGAGTCAAAGCAGACTGCTCCCTAAACAGAAAGGCATAACTCAACCCACATTACTCTAGGCCGGCTCTCTGCAGAACGGACGGATTGCACACTTTTCTACACAGCACCCTAGGCTTCAAGCAGGGCCAGGAAAACCATTAGGGTTTAAATTGGCAGCTTGTGATTTTTTAAAAACAGTTTTCAATACACCACAACAATAAGCTTCAAAAACTGCAGAACCAGATGTTTTCGTTGGCTAGGTTGCCTTTCATATTGTGTTAATAAAGCAGGGGCTGCACTCCTATTATCTCAAATTCTCTCTCTGTGTCAATTTCATTTTACTTTTAAGGCACATTTTTTTCCACTCAATTTCCTTAGAAATATTTGGGGCTTGATCCTGCATTCCTTGAAGTCAGTGGAAATTTTGAGTAATCAAGGGATGCAGGACCAGACCTGTGAGTTGTGCACTTTTACCTTATCGTTTGCTTTGGGACGTGTCATGGTTTGTTTCTACAGATGAACTTGGCTGGAAGTCCCATTGCAAATTACTAAATTATGTGAAATGGCATATAAATGAACAAGTACAATTTAAAAATCAAGGTTACCGCATCATAAAACACTTGGTCCTGCAGACAACTGTATTTCCATATTCAACTATTTATGGCGAGACTTTGCAGCACCTGGGCGAATGTTCCATAGCACGCTTTTCAAAAGTAGTAAAGAAATCTTAGCACAACTGTGAGAACCCATCACAACTTTTAAATCATTGCTGAGAAATGGAGAAACCATTTGTGGGTGTGTAAGTTCCAAGCATTCAGGTTAGAGAAGTCCAAATTAATGAGGGACTAGGGTCTTTTGTTTTTGTTTTTGGCTTCTATTACAAGCAGCTTACTTGACTACAACTCTTTATCAAGGACCCAATCCAGGGAGCACTTCAGTCGTGAGTTTTACTGTTACCCTGTCATCCAGTCCCCATGCATCTGTTTCTTTTAATTGGTGCATCATCATAATCATAGTTTGCAAGATCTCTTGGGCAGGAACAGTCTTTTTTGAGGACTGCCCGGCAGTGCAGTGGAACCCTGCTTCTGACTGAGGCCCCGGGGTGCTACTGTGAAACAAATAAGCACTCCTGGTGAGTTCAATTTATACTGGTCTAGGAGAGGCCAATCAAGGCCAGTGGCTTACTAGCAGGCTGCGGTATCAGCTGTCTCTGTTACTGATGACCCTTGCTGCTGTTTCCCCTGCAGCTCACCAAGCTTGAACAAAAAGAAAAGGAGTACTTGTGGCACCTTAGAGACTAACCAATTTATTTGAGCATGAGCTTTCGTGAGCTACAGCTCACTTCATCAGATGTTTACCGTGGAAACTGCAGCAGACTTTATATACACACAGAAATCATGAAACAATACCTCCTCCCACCCCACTGTCCTGCTGGTAATAGCTTATCTAAAGTGATCAACAGGTGGGCCATTTCCAGCACAAATCCAGGTTTTCTCACCCTCCACCCCCCCACACAAATTCACTCTCCTGCTGGTGCTAGCCCATCCAAAGTGACAACTCTTTACATAATCAAGTCGGGCTATTTCCTGCATAGATCAAGCTTGAACAGAGATTCTGAAATGGGAAGACCCGAAGCAACTGACTGATTATGACCACACGGTGGCAGCAGTGGTGCTGCAAAAGCGAGTCCCTTACCGAATGGGACAAGAGGCAGTGGAGTACAGATCCAGTATCTCTCCTTTACAGGGAGCCACAGGCCAATGTTATGTAAAACTAGACTGCAAGGAACGGTCCTGCATCCGCAGAGAGCTTACCGCAGGTATTCCCACCTCTCACTTCACTGATTCAGGCAGGTTCTCTGGCATATTCACGCTCACTGATGAACTAGCATAGATTGGCCCACGTCTTCAAAATATTTAGGCTCCTAACTTCCACGGACTTCAAAGGAAATGAGGAGCCTAAATACCTTTATGGATCTAGGCCTTTGAGCCTATCTGTAAGCAGCCTCACAGAACAAGTCTAGCCCATGCCAGTGATCCAGGTAAGCGCTCCAGGTCCCAGCTGTACAATAGGGAGTAGCACTGCCTTTCCTCACGGGGAAAACCCGTAACAGACTGAGATGCTCAGGAGCAAGCTCTATATCACAACCCAATGACAACATATCCCATGAGGATTATTTTAGCCTCCGCTTTCCAGAAAAGCATTTGCTACTCGATGAGTTAAAACTGCATGAAGACGTTTGCTGTTGAAGCCAGCAGCTCTGGGGAGGGGGAGAAGGTAAATTCAGCACAGAGTGTACCCAATCCATACACAGCAATGAAAGGTAGAAAGTTCCTTTCACCCTCTGTCCCTATCCTGTTACAGCTGCTCAGAGCTGGGCCTGGTTCCCTGGAAGAGAGGAGGCAATGCACCCACAAGCACTGATCAAAAGAGGGCACGGAGGGAAGGAGTGAAAGCGAGGCTACGGGCCCGCCCTCCTCCCAAGAGCCCATGTTGCAAGGTGACAGAAGTGCCTCTGGGGGAGGAGAAATTTCAGCCAGAGACACTAGAGCAAACCCGAGTCTTATGAAAAGTGCCATGGGGGTCTTAAAATCAAGGCAGAGCAGACAGGAGATTGGTTCTTAAGCACCCACAGTGGGAACACATCTGACTTTTTTCTCCCCCTTGAACAGTATCTGCTGTGACTGACCCCACCCAGGACAAGGAAGCCCCCTCAGGAGTGGGGTTTCCCTGCAGTGAAGAGCCACCACCAAACCATCAAGATAGCTGTGCTTATTTGGGAGAGCAACCCCGCTCAGTCTGTGCGCCCCCCCACTGCAAACGTTACAGCCAGGCCATCAGCGTGTGCAGGAGCAACTGTAAGGCTTCAGATTTCACTATTAAAACAAAGGGAAAACCCTCATTACAAGTCCAACTCCCCAGCACTCTCCCAGCCACTCAGCTCACTCATTCCTGGAACAGCAGCTGTTGCCTGAAACATGTTAAAGCATCCTCCACCAGTACCTGGTGACTGAGACCCAGAACTAGAGGAACACATTGAAGAAAGTCAGGGCCAGATTTTCAAAAGGTGCCTAAAGATGCAGATAGACGCCTAGTGGGATTGTTCAAAGGGATTTCATTGGGGTTAGGCGCACAGAGAGATGCCTAGTATGGTTTTTAAAGTATCTGTGCACCTAACCCCAACAAAATCCTTTTGAACAATCCCACTAGGCATCTATCTGCATCTTTAAGTACCTAAATACCTCCAAAAACAATCTGCCACCCACTCAATCAGATTGTATTACATGCAACCAGAGGTGTCTGCTACTTAACCTAGATGGAGAGTCTGTAGGTTCAAGAGCCAAAGGTGAGGAGGCAAGGAAACTGGATAGATTCTGCAGTGATTCTATTAAAGACAGATGTGCCAGTTAGCATCTGATCTTCCCTCTGTCCCCAAGAGAGATGGAAGAAAAATATCTAGGCAACTGCAATAACTTTTGGAGCTCTTTTTCTTGATACGATTTTGCTTCATATATTAAATATATTATTCTCTAGTCTTTAAATATAGTTTTCCTTGGTATGATGCATTCCGTGCAATTGATATGACACTTTGAAGTTCAAATACAATTTTTCTTGGCATTGTTACATACATTTAATACTTCATTGAATACACTGAGCACATTGGATGGGTACCTATTGTAGTATTTTAAAAATTCAAAGAAATAAAATAAAGTAGTGGGGATGGATCTGAACCATTATGCTCAGATCTAAACTCCCCCTAGGTTTACAGGATTTTTGGTTTAATCCAATCTCTTCTCTATTCTTTAAAGAGACAGTGTCATTTCTGTCTGAAAGTGTTCTACCTACTCTTGTTACAAGTAACCTGTAAGACTATTATAAATGTCAAGAGATTAGAGGGGGAAGTCTTTCCCCCCATTTTTTTCAGTGTGCTTGTTGTGTATTTGACAGCATTTTGTGAGTACTCACTTTCACTATATTCAGTTTTCCCTGTTGTGTATGTGGGCATTCACACAGCAAAAGAGAAGAGAAAAACTTCAAGAAAATAGGAAACTTATGGTTATAAAACCATACAAGTATAAGGGAGACAGGGCAATTTGTTGGTTTTGATTACAGTAGAACTTCAGAGTTACCAACACCTCAGGAATAGAGGCTGTTCGCAACTCTGAACAAAACGTTATGGTGGTTCTTTCAAAAGTTTACAACTGAACATTGACTTAATGCAGCTTTGAAACTTTACTGTGCAGAAGAAAAATGCTGCTTTCCCTTTATTTTATTTTATTTTTAAGGAGTTTATGTTTAACCCAAGTACTGTATTGTATTTTTTTTTTCTCTGCTGCTGCCTAACTGTGTACTTCTGGTTCCAAATGAAGTGTGGTTGACTGTTCAGTTCGTAACTCTGGTGCTCATAACACGGAGGTTCTACTGTAACTAGTTTTTGATTTCACAGTGTCCCTTTAAACATGATTAAATACAAAAGTCTGCCCAACCTTTGCAATTCCTCACTTCTAACCTGTCATCCATTTCTGGAAGCAGAAGGGGCCATTTGGTTTATTAGTATGGTTCTGTATGCACAGCCCTATCAAGAAAGTTGATGGATGTAAGAAAAATTAGAATAGCAACTTTTATGCAGTGTGGCTTTCAAATCTTGGGTGTCAGTAAAACATGAGATGTCCCAAGAGACTTAATAAAAATGAACCTTTTAATATAGTTACACATTCCTCCTGACTTACCAACATATCTGCTGGGTCTGATCAGTATATGAGTAGTCTGTTCATGTTCTAACAATGCAGCATATTTGCTAGCCCTCTGTTTGTAAGACCTTGTCAAAATTAAACTACGTTTAATCAAACTTGCTATTTAACAAGTAATAGATTAATCATACTAATATTTAATGTCAGCAGCATGCCTAGTGTTGTTCAAGACAAAGATAACCGTCCCTGCCTCAAAGACTTTACGGTCTAGAAGACAAATCTGTATTTAAGTGGTTAAATCAGCATTTAGGTATCTAAATACAGAGTTAGGGACCAACTCTACAAATACCTATGTGCATGAGCAACTTTACCCATGTTGTGTGTAATCCCCACCACTGTTCCCTCTAAGCTGTGCATGTGCACACAGATCCTAAACCCCGCATGCACCACAAAACACCGTTCACACAAAAATTTGCACAGAAGCACAACAATTTGCACAGAAGAAATTTTTGCACACACAGCCTGTCAAAAATTAGAGGGAACATTGATCCCCACTAAAGTCAATGAGACTACCTACAGGTGTAAAGTAATGCGTGTGCCTTGTTTGTAGGATCTGGTCTTAAGCCTGAGCTTTAGGCATCCAAGTTCGAAAACTTGCTCCAGCTACATTAACTTGGGTCCATTATCTGATTTTAACGGTTCTTGCCTGTGTAGGATAGATTTTATGTGGATAATTCCAGTATTGCTTTTTGTGTCTTGAAGCCAAATTCTGATCTCAGACATTGCATAGCTCCCTTTGTAGTTTACAAAAGAATCTGCTGGCAGAATGTATCGCTTGTGGTACCTCTGTTTAAGGGGATGATGGCAATTAGTGTTTATACAAAGTATATCCTTGGAGCGCTGGAAAGGAAAAATAAATATTTCTTATAGGCCAGCACCCCCAAAAACAGTCCTAAAATAAAGGAAGCCAAATTTAAAATACAGCATATCATCATCTTGCGTGACCCAGGCTGGAGTGATCCTGCTGCATGTTAGAAAAGATCCAGTAGGGAAACTGCAAGCAAGCGATAAATAAAATAAATAAGTTCTGGTACATACCAGATTTCATCTCAATGAAAACACCTTTGGAAGAGATCCTGCAAGAAATTATGACCAGGTGTAGTGCTCGCTGCTCAGGGTAGCGGTCTCACCGAGATCAACGGGACTATTCACAGCATCGGGCACTACATCCAGTAGCAATCAATTGCAGGATCTGGCTTTTGGTTATGAAACCCCCCTCAAAATTGTGGTGCATAACAGTGAAGTGAGCAGCTTCCCCTTCCTACGTCAGCAATTTCTATAGAGGAAAAAAAAATTGTACAGACTCTTACCCATTAATATACTGACATCAAAAGAATCACTGGTGATTGTTATCAGGCATCTGTCCTGTTAAGGAGTCAGCTTATTTTTCAGTGGCATCTCTGGTGGGTGTGGCTGATAATCATTAGAAACAGTTTGGCTGACAAATGGCATTCCAAAACCTCCCAACAACAACAAAATGTCTTCATGCCTCATGTCAGTCACCCTCTCTGTGCCAGATCTAACCACAGCCTGTTGGCTCAGCTTTGAGCTAAATGTCCCAAGTGTACTTTTACAATGCAGACAAAGACATAATGCATGTGTGAAACAGAAAAAGTTGGGCTATATGTTTATCTACAGCTCAGATACGTGGATATCGGCAGGATTCCCTCCATCTGCTAAAATTAAGTTAAACCAGCCAGAGAATCCCACCACCACCATGTAGGGGGAACAGTCACCGGCATAAAGATGACAGAGGTGGTAGAGGTGGCATACCTGCCTCCTATGCCTGCGGCACCCTCGCTACTAGCATAAGGAGAGGAAGGGCCATGTTGGGGGCAGGAGAGGGCATGGGGGAGCTGATCCCTAAACCTAATCCCTGCTGATGCCATGAGTGGAAGTTAGCGCTTCAGAGGGACTATTCTACCTTCTGCCAGCACTGGGTTGTACTTCTGCATTTCCCATGGCAGTCACTGTCCACTATGTCCAAGCATAGCTAAGACATGGTAGAGAATTTGGACCATCAGTGTTCAGTAATAAAGTAGAGAGAGGCAGCAGAAAAGCTGCCGAAATCACATATAGTAGGAAGAGCATTTGCAATTACATAATAAAACAGGTGCAGACATGGGAAATACAGCCCTTTGTCAGAGTAGGTACAACCCTTCACGGAAATGGGGGAGTAAAAACAGAGCCATTGTTTTGCTTATTAGGTCATCCATGGTCAATAGCTTTTGCTGGGGCTACTAGGATTGAGTAGCATCCCCCTGACTCCAGGATTCTTGTAATTTTGTTTCTAGGATCTTTAAGGCTACAAATGCCAGGATCTCAGTTTTAGGTCTCATCTTCAAGACAGAACCTCCAAACAAAGAGTATGATGTCACCTTCATCGTGTTAGACCATTGGTTCCCCCCTCACTCAGAAGGAAGAGTGAACCACTAACACATAGTGAACCACTCTGTTAATTTCTCCACACATTAGTTCTTCAGCCATGAAAACAGGCAACAAGGCATAAGGAAGATGCAAGTCTATGGTCAGCACTTTAAACAAGCAATAATTATAGATATAAATAACTTTGGTTGTTTCTATTTCCCCCATTGCAGTAGCATTTGAGCACCTCAGTATCTTCTGTATTTATCCTCACAACACCCCCTCAAAAGTAGGAAAGCTCTTATCCCCATTGTACAGATGGGGAACTGAGGCACAGAGAGACCAAGTGACTTACCCAAGCTCACACAGGAAGTCTGAGGGTATATCTACACAGCAATTAAAAACCCCGTGGCTGGCCCATGCCAGCTGACTTGGGCTCACGAGGCTGTTTAATTGCAGTGTAGACTTCAGAGCTCAGGCTGTGGCCCATGCTCTAGGACCCTCCTACCTCACAGGGTCCTACAGCTCAGGCTCCAGCCCAAACCTGCATGTCTACACTGCAGGTAAACAGCCCTGCAGCCTCAGTCAGTTTTAAGAGCAGTGTAGACATACCCTGAAGTATGCCTCACCTCAGTCCCCGGAAAAATCATGGAGCAGGTCCTTAAGGAATCAATCCTGAAGCACTTACACAAGAGGAAAGTGATCAGGAACAGTCAGCATGGATTCACCAAGGGAAGGTCATGCCTGACTAATCTAATCGCCTTCTATGATGAGATTACTGGTTCTGTGGATGAAGGGAAAGCAGTGGATGTATTGTTTCTTGACTTTAGCAAAGCTTTTGACACCATCTCCCACAGTATTCTTGCCAGCAAGTTAAAGAAGTATGGGCTGGATGAATGCACTATAAGGTGGGTTGAAAGTTGGCTAGATTGTCGGGCTCAACGGGTAGTGATCAATGGCTCCATGTCTAGTTGGCAGCCGGTATCAACTAGAGTGCCCCAAGGGTTGGTCCTGGGGCCGATTTTGTTCAATATCTTCATAAATGATCTGGAGGATGGTGTGGATTGCACTCTCAGCAAATTTGCGGATGATACTAAACTAGGAGGAGTGGTAGATACGCTGTAGGGTAGGGATAGGATACAGAGGGACCTAGACAAATTGGAGGATTGAGCCAAAAGAAATCTGATAAGGTTCAACAAGGATAAGTGCAGGGTCCTGCACTTAGAACGGAAGAACCCAATGCACCGTTACAGACTAGGGACCGAATGGCTCGGCAGCAGTTCTGCGGAAAAGGACCTAGGAGTGACAGTGGACGAGAAGCTGGATATGAGTCAACAGTGTGCCCTTGTTGCCAAGAAGGCCAATGGCATTTTGGGTTGTATAAGTGGGACATAGCCAGCAGATCGAGGGATGTGATCGTTCCCCTCTATTCGACATTGGTGAGGCCTCATCTGGAGTACTGTGTCCAGTTTTGGGCCCCACACTACAAGGAGGATGTGGAAAAATTGGAGAGAGTCCAGCAAAGGGCAACAAAAATTATTAGGGGTCTGGAACACATGACTTATGAAGAGAGGCTGAGGGAACTGGGATTGTTTAGTCTACAGAAGAGAAGAATGAAGGGGGATTTGATAGCTGCTTTCAACTACCTGAGAGGTGGTTCCAAAGAGGATGGTTCTAGACTATTCTCAGTGGTAGAAGAGGACAGGACAAGGAGTAATGGTCTCAAGTTGCAGTGGGAGAGGTTTAGGTTGGATATTAGGAAAAACTTTTTCACTAGGAGGGTGGTGAAACACTGGAATGCGTTACCTAGGGAGGTGGTAGAATCTCCTTCCTTAGAAGTTTTTAAGGTCAGGCTTGACAAAGCCCCGGCTGGGATGGTTTAATTGGGGATTTGTCCTGCTTTGACCAGGGGGTTGGACTAGATGACCTCCTGAGGTCCCTTCCAACCCTGATAATTCTATGATTCTATGAAGAAGCAGGGAATTGAACTTAGCTGTCGTAAGTCCTGGGCTACCGTTTCAACCACTGGACCATCTCTATGTTCTCAAGCACACCTTTTTGCTGGAAAAGACTTTTCTACACCTCTGCTTCGTACAGCAAGACTTCTGCATTTATGTCATGAAGACAAAAGAAAACTGAAAACAAGTAGTTGAGGGGAAAAACTTAAAATGTAGAAACAAAAACCAGACCAAATGAGAATACATAGAAAAATAAGTGTCTGAAAGACAGAAGTGGTTTTGGGGACAGACCAGCTCACACTATACAAAGAAAGCAGCAAATTATTCAAATTTATAATGAAGTGTCTAGACTAGAAATTATTGGAAGGGGAGGAAATTGAAGATATTCTTGTACATTAACTTTTCAGCATTAATAGAGCTTTCTCCTTTTACAGAACATTTGTTGTTTACTATTTTGAAAGTTTACTTTTGGGGTGAGATTTCATCACAATATCATGACCACAGGATATTCCCATGAGGTATAAAAAAATCTGTGCACCAAATGAACAGGAAAGTGAATTCCTCTAATTATTAAGACACAAAAAATCTGTGCTAGAGTAAACAGTGCCACATTTTTAAGCCATCCTCTGAATTGGTCCATGCTTCATAGTTGAATCTGCATGTGTGTGTCCAGATTTTATGCAGGCTTTATAATTAAAGTCACCTAGGAATGGAGAGTTTAAAAGACCCCATGCAAAGCTTTGAAAATGTCAGCCTTAGTTAGAGCAACACTGTTTAGCTATCACTCATTTATAATTATCACATATGTTCCAGAGACTCTGGCTGTTCTTCCTAAGGCTCTGGTTCTGCTCTCACTGAAACAAATAGAAGTGCTCCCCATTGATTTCATTGGTACAGAATTGAGACCAAAGACAACCAAATGCATTAGACAATATATTTTCAGTTTAGATTTGATACCCACCTAATTTCAAAGTTTCTTCTGAACATCCCCACAGAAAAGTGACAAACAGACCATTATCCAAAACCCAAAGTTACTTAACTGGACAAAGCATTTTTTCATCGTTTATTTTTAAAAAAATTTACTTTACTATTTTAACCCTAAATCAATTCATCAGCCATTATAAATATCCTCTGAAGGATGAAAGCCTCCCCCATGTTGTTGGGTTGAGCTTTTTTATGAGGGGAGAGGGGGTTGGTTATGAGAGAATTTCATCTAGTGATTTCCACCAAAGAATTCCAGGTCATCTTTCTCAGGCCCCTTTCATGTCCCACCTCAGGTTTCTTATCTGAATAGTCTGGTCTTTTTCCCCTTTTGTCAACTTAGTCACTCTACTTAGCGGAAGTGAAATTTCTCCGTAGCTATGCAGTGGATTGCTGGGCAGGATGGTGGTCCCTTGACAGACTTTTTTCCATGAATCATATTGTGCCTTCAGTCATTAAGTGGCATTTTCTGTTAGAATTCCACTTAAACATCAATGGCACAATATGAACCTACATCCCTATTTCCTTAATAATCTTTTGCATGGATTCTATAGTGCTGCTGTCTTCACAATTGCGTTTTAACACCTACACAACATGTTCCTGCTTTCCTTCATTGCTCCCATAGCGCTTCCAACGTAACCTTCACTGAGCCAAAGATTTCACTCCAGTTACAAAACTAAGGTAGATGGGTTTGCTAAATTACTACGGTTTTTTTTCCCCCTTACATCATGAATGTCTCTATTGTTCATTAAAAACCGCTTCACAAGACTTGACCAATTATATTTCATTTTCAGTAACAGTAGTCTGTGGAATTGTGTAGATTATGTTTTTGCTTTTTTTGTTTTTAAACTCTGTAATTTCATTCTAGTAAGTCTATTGACTTGGTAAACTAAGAGCTACCCATTTAAAATAAAATGATTAATTATGTTATGAGCAACGTGTTACCCTAGTAGAAATAGCCACCTTCATTGCAGCTTCCCCAGACACAAAGGATTCATAACTCTGTCTGTATAAAGAGATCTCAGTCAAAAGGATTCTTACTTCTTAATCCTATTTGCTCCTGTGGTTTATTGACATCTATCTTTGTATTATGACTACAACTCTGGCACAATGTTATAATAGCAAGGAGAGCAGAATTATAGCCTCTGCCTTGACATTCGTCAGCCCATACTTGGAGAATATTGTCCCTGAAAAAAAAACACAGAACAGGGACTCACAGTTAACACTAAGAAGTGTTAATTAGACAGAGCTGGATCAACTTATTAAAGAGAGGGTATTTTACTTATCCTTCTCTCACACAAGCAGCATAGCTTCCACAGCGAAGTCAGCATGCTTCTGCTCATGGAGCTAGGAGTGAGGACACTCAGAACCCCTGGGTCCTCTGCCTTATTACTGAATGGATATTTATTAGGAGACATGCTCTTTGGCCATTGATGCTGTCTATTTGGGACACCGATTCAATTTTTCCATTGTAAGAGCTTTGTTGTAAATGCTGAAGCAGAATTTAACACATTTTAATGAAAACAGGGTCCAGAAGAGATTTCCTGCAACAGGGATTGCTGTCTTAATTAGGGCCCTTATTAAACAATAAATACTTAAGTAACCCAAGAGTCTGATAATCAGGCCCTATCTCTCTCAAATTGGGCAACCAAAAATGGAGGCACCCAAAATTAGCAGGCCCTATGGAAAATGCAGACTTAATTGACAACCCCAAAGTCTCTCAGTGTCAGTAAGTCAGAGGTAGGACTGGAAATAGAAAACAGATCTTCTGATGCCCATTCAACAACTAACCATAAACTTCCATTGCTCCTCTAGCTCACAAGACCATGTTGCTTCCCTGCAACAATAAGAGCTCCCCCACATACCATGAAAACAATCCAATGAAAACCAAACAAGCCAAACTGAATAGATAAGGAATAAATGTGCCTTTCAAAAGGCATCATATAAGAAACAAGCCTCCTTTACTTTAGATGTGCCTCACTCAGCAGAAGTCTCATCTTTTTTTCATGTTTCGTTGTCTTTTCAGATTAATCTCTGAGCAGACCAGGAGTCCACGCTCGCATAGCCTCAGCAATGTGTTAATGCCACAGGATGGGTATTGTGCTGTGCAACCTCCTCAAGACAATATTTAATATTTGGATTATGAAGAGTATCGCTGAGACATCTTGATCAAGTCTATCTTCCCAGGGTAGCAAGGCAGAGAGATATCACAGAGATAGAGTTTGGGAAACCCAGATGTGCTGAAAATTAAATTGTTAGATATGGAAGACTAGTCACTGTTCTGTGGCTAAAAATAGTCACTAGGCATGGTTATTATATTAATACATTTTCATTGCTAGTTTCCAATGCATGTGGCCTCTAGACACCTTAATAACTAAAAGCCATTATTTCCAACAAACGGACAGTGTGCCCCCAAACAATAGCCAAAATTAAAAACAAAAACAATGAAAGTAAAAAAAAAACATTTGCTCTCTGCATGCAATGTGATTTAAAAACACACACACTCCCCAAAATGGGGAAAGGAGGAAATTTTAAAAAATGCAAAGAATTCAATTCAATGTGGAAACAGGGATCACTCCAGAAAATCCATGGTGTTTAGAATCAAACTATATGGAAAGTGACAATGTTTATTTGACCCTTTTTTAAGTTAAACATGCATGAGTCTTAGTGAAAGTTAAAAGATGACTTTTGGACTCATGATACCATAAACCTCGGAAAAACAAAGAGGACAGTCAAAGTAAAACATCCCTGTCAGGACTATTTATGGAACAGATGCTTGCTTTTACAGACCGGAATGAGTTCCCCTAGTGGTCAGTCAACCAGTCTGTTGTAATTGGACCCAGCCTTTGAATCTCACTTGCTCCCAAGACAGCTGGGTCTGGGATGAGTCCAGTCACCATTTCTAGCTGTGACTCTCTAAGGCACACTCCTGGGTACAGATTCTGTCTGGCACCTTTCCTTGGGAATGAGAGACTCCGCAGTCCAACTGCTCTAGGCCCTGAAAGCAGTGCTGAGAACTCCCAAGTCACTTATGCATGCCCCCTGCTTCCACCCCCCATTTCCTCCCCCCTTTCAGTTAGTCATGGATGCTCTGGTTTATAGTTTAACCCTTAGGGATGATGTGTCAGGTAAGGCAAAGAACACAGGCTTTGCAGAGGAGCTTCTTAACCACAATAACATTTACTCTTAAAAAGAAAAGGAGTACTTGTGGCACCTTAGAGACTAACAAATTTATTTGAGCATAAGCTTTTGTGAGCTACAGCTCACTTCATCGGATGCATGTGAGCTGTAGCTCACGAAAGCTTATACTCAAATAAATTTGTTAGTCTCTAAAGTGCCACAAGTCCTCCTTTTCTTTTTGCGGATACAGACTAACACGGCTGCTACTCTGAAACCATTTACTCTTAAAACATACAAGAGTTACAGATCTTTAGGAGGAAAAAACAGAAGCCTGTATGCGCTCCCTTGAGTTGATGCTTACCTCTTCTGGTGAGTCCTCAGGCCAGGTCAGGCAGGTAAGGCCCCTCTACTGCCCTCTTCTGTTGTCTGGCAATGGTCAGCTAGTGAGACTGAGAGAAAGAGCCTAGAGCACATCCTCCCTTAAATAAGATTTCTGCCCTCTGTCAGGTAACCGGCCAATCAGCTGCAAAACTCCAGTCAGGTGGTTAGCAGAGAAGTTGCAACCATCTGGAGTCCAAACTGGGAACAAGAGCTGCCTCCAGCCTGGCTCCTCTATAGCAAAGCCATTGCTCTAGGGTTGGGCCCCCGGATTAGAAGACAATCACCACTGATTACTTGTGTTAGCACTTCAGGGAGCAGTAAGGAGAGTGATCACTTTAGATAAGCTATTACCAGCAGGAGAGTGGGGTGGGAAGAGGTATTGTTTCATGGTCTCTGTGTATATAATGTCTTCTGCAGTTTCCACAGTATGCATCCGATCAAGTGAGCTGTAGCTCACGAAAGCTTATGCTCAAATAAATTGGTTAGTCTCTAAGGTGCCACAAATACTCCTTTTCTTTTCACTTCAGGGAGGTGTCAGGCATTACAATAAACTGCCCTGGGTCTGACCCTGACAGCTCTACTTATAGTTACATACTCATAAGGTGGGTCAGATTCTTCAAGATGGCAGTTACAAGGTAAACTGAAAGTCACAATTTGATACAGATGTACAGCTATACCAATCCATCACATCTCTCCCCCAGAAGAAGATGAAATGAGCAGGGTACCTCACCTCCGACCCTTGGGAAGTTCTCACATCTCCCTCTGGGATTGCACATCTGCTATTACAGATATGGTCCCATTAACATGAACTACTTCCACTTTCCATATCATAACTTTGAAGTTCTAGACTCCATCTCAGTAATTTGGCATTAAATCCTTTTGCTTAATATAACCAGGGAGACATAAGTGGTTGATATACACTATAAGATGCTGTCCAAACAGTACGACTCTAAGTTTCATATTATGGCAAGTCCCATATTATGGCAAGACACTCCTTTTTCAACAGTGGCATAATTCTTTTCTCAGGGGAGTAATTTCTTGCTCAGATATACAATGCTCAGATGCCTCTCCCCCTTGTCATCAGTTTGCATCAGCACAGCACCTGGCCCAGCATCCAAAGCATCTATAAAAGCCCTGGAGGGTTTCCCAAAGTCTGGATTTACCAAGGCTGGATCTGACTGAGGGTTTCCTCAGTTTAGAGAAATCCCCTTGACTTTGATTGGTTCGATCCATTTTGTCAGGCTTACCCTTTTTACACAGATCAGTGGTGGGTGCAGCCAAGAATCTAAAGGGAGGGACAAGTCTCCTATAATAACTTGCCATCCCAATAAAGAATTGGGCTGACTTCTCAGTTTCTGGAGTGGGCCAGTTCTTAATAGCTTCCACCTTGCAGGTTCAAGCCTAATGTAGCCACTTCCCACTATACAGTCAAGAGAGGCCGCTTCTACCATCCCCACTTTACACTTCTCCACCTTTACAGTCAGTCCTGCCGGTCATTCAGTCCATCTGAATGCAGTGGAGCATTCTCCCCACATGGATAACATATTCCTCCTTGGTCTGACAAAAGTACAAATACCTACCCCCTCCAGTAACCTATCTGAAAGGTAGCTGGGGGCCCTCTGAGGCCAGAATTTAAAAGCAAGAATTCAAAGATCCCCAATGGGGGATAAATGCAGATTTAAGCCTGGCATCCGTTTCCAAAGGGACCTGCTAATAATCCTTAGTGAAGTCAGCTGTGATAAGATATTGTGTATCTCCCAACTTGTCTGGTATCCCACCCATCTAGGCATGGGATACACATCAGATACTTATGTCCCATCCCCTGACAGGTAAAATGTCCCAGATCCCTGGAACCACTATTTGGAGGGTTGACTTAGGGCTGCCACACCCTCCAGCTGGGTTTCGCTTGTTTCACGTTTCTAGGAAGTACCCTTACATCCTCCCTTCTAAGCCCCATGCTTTGGCTACTTCCCTTCAGGTTTGCATTCAAAACTAGATGAGTATGTAGGTAGCAGATCATCCATACCACCTGTGGTATGGAGGTCTTTCAGTTTCTTATCCACTCACCACAATTTCTGGTCCCGTGAACACAACACACACACACACACGGATATATTATGTTATCTATGGTAGTGACTCCCCAGCCTTTCCCCTCTATCATAAATATAAAGGGAAGGGTAAACACTTTTAAAATCACTCCTGGCCAGAGGAAAAACCCTTTCATCTGTAAAGGGTTAAGAAGCTAGGATAACCTCGCTGGCACCTGACCAAAATGACCAATGAGGAGACAAGATACTTTCAACACTGGAGGTGGGGAGAAACAAAGTTTCTCTCGGTCTGTGTGTTGCTTTTGCCAGGACCAGAGCAGGAATGCAGGTCAGATCTCCTGAAAAGGGCTAATAAGCAATCTAGTTAGATATGCGTTAGATTCTGTTTTGTTTAAATGGCTGATAAAATAAGTTGTGCTGAATGGAATGTATATTCCTGTTTTTGTGTCTTTTTGTAACTTAAGGTTTTGCCTAGAGGGATTCTCTATGTTTTGAATCTGATTACCCTGTAAGGTATTTACCATCCTGATTTTACAGAGGTGATTCTTTTATTTTTTTTTTCAATTAAAATTCTTCTTTTAAGAACCTGATTGCTTTTTCATTGTTCTTAAGATCCAAAGGTTTGGGTCTGTGTTCACCTATGCAAATTGGTGAGGATTTTTATCAAGCCTTCCCCAGGAAAGGGGATGTAGGGTTTGGGACGATTTTGGGGGAAAAGACGTTTCCAAGCGGGCTCTTTCCCTGTTATATATTTGTTAGACGCTTGGTGGTGGCAGCAATAAAGTCCAGGGGCAAAAGGTAAAATAGTTTGTACCTTGGGGAAGTTTTAACCTAAGCTGGTGAAAATAAGCTTAGGGGGTTTTTCATGCAGGTCCCCACATCTGTACCCTAGAGTTCAGAGAAGTGAAGGAACCTTGACACCCTCTATCTATGGAGGTAGTTCCCCAGCTCAGTTTCCACCTCTATGGATATATCCCCTTCTGCTTTCAAACCCAAAATCTTTTCCTGTAAGTTGGGGGCGGTCAGCTCAAACATAAGGAGCAAAGGTTCATGATCCCCACAGTCTGCCTATCCATTTGGCTGAAGTCTTCTAGGGTTTTCTCTCTGAGCAAGTGGATTAGAAAAGGGAAACAATCTGTGGGGTCTACCCAATTTAAGTCACAGGCCTTTTCAAAGGCTGAGAGATAGGAATCAGTAACCCAGATGCCCCCACCTCCTTAAACTGGGGCAACAATTTGGCACCTATGCTCCTCCCCACAAGAAATTAGTGTTCTTTGTTCTATCCCCGCCTTCTAGATCATTAGATCCCTGGCTCCTCCATTGCACAAAGGTCCAGTTTATATCAACACTGCCTCAATGCCAGTGTTGCTGCTCCCAGTCAGTCAGCCTCTCATAGACCAGGTCCCACTGCTCCAGAACTCTTATCACTACTGGGTCATCTGTGGTGCCATCTCCTTGGTCTTCCACTTGCCCTGTAGGAGAATGGAAAACCACCTCAAGGTGTTGGTTTGGGGCTGGTACTCCATTATGCCTATGGTCATCTGAGTGCAGCCAGGTCTGACTTGAAGATCAGCCAAGGGCAGACCTCCTTGTGAGCATGTGGTGTCAGGAAACAATTCTTCTCGCAATCCTTTCTTCTTTCTCCCCTCCACCCCCATCTTAGCACTACATGAATCAGGAGTCTTCTCACACTTAGCCACATCTAAAAGAATCCATCCATGAATCTGTACAAAGCAGCATTTTGCTCTTCCAGCTCACCAAAATGGGCCCGCCAGGTGCCATCATAGTCTTCAGGAAGCATTATTTTTCCCCCACAGTTCAGAGTCTACAGGGAGTCACAATTACCTAAGGTAAGATTCTAAATATCCGCATCTAAGATAAACCAATACTTCCCAAAACAGCAGTCCAAACTGAGATACCCCAAACCTATATGTCTAATCAGAGTACTGTCTGTATTGTGTGCCCAGTTCACACCTGATATAAACAGGCATAGCTCCACTGAAGTAAACATAAGTTACAAAGCATGCCCATGTGGTGCATCCTAGGTTCTGTGTTGCTGGATTTCTTATAATTAGGTCAGGATGGCATGTTGGGGGCAGGCCTGTTATTGCCTCTTCGCACTTCTGGATGCGGTGTGTGTTTTTTATCTCATTGGCTGTACTTATTCTTGTGTCATTGGCAGTTAAGTGTTACAGAAATAGCTTTTACCAGCTTCAGCTGGTGACCTCTTGCTACACCATTCTCCTATATTATGGTCTAATATCTAATCTATTTTAGTTCTTACACAGCAGCCATTCCTGTTCTCCCAGCCTCAAAGTCCTCATAGGATTCTCTTTAAAACATATACTGCAGTCTAGACCCCTCTTGTTGTTTTGTCCAGCGCTGAATATGGGCAGCTCCTAAAGTCTTCTTCATGAAAACACCTTATAACAGTGATACTCAGACCTCAGTAGTTCAGGAGCCAAATTAACAATCAACATTATCCAAAAGAGCCACAGTAGTGTGAATTCATTGTTTCATTTACTAATATATAGAGATATAGATAGAGAAATTATTCTCACAGCAAAATGACCAAGTATTATTATTATATCAGCTACAATTGGTTAATAACATAGTAAAAGCATCCTGGTTGTCTAATAATTAAATCACACAGTGTTTTAATATCCTGTGCTGCAAAGAGCCACAGGAAACACATTGAAGAGCCACTTGGTAACTCCTCAGCCTCAGTCTGAGTATCACAGCCTTATAATCTTCAGATACCTCTTGTAGCCCTCCCCAGTACCCCTTCAATAACCCAAATACCCTCACTTACATTTTTGGTGCCTAGGACTGGCCACAATAGCCTAAGCACACTCCTCACCTTGTTTTTTTGTAATTCAAGCTATCTAGGTACTTACATGGCCCCCACCACCACTATATCGGAGTTCTTCAATAATCCCATGGCAAGAGCAAGCTCCGCTCCTGCCTCTTTCCAGACAAATTATTCAGAGACAGGCTTCAGATGAAACAGCCAGTGATGTATTCACAGCATTCATTCCCTACAGCGTGTGCAGCAGCTTTAACAGACTCCTGGGGCACTAAGGCTCCTAAGCCCAGCAAGGGAGAGACCACCTATGTCCATGGCCCTCCGCTCTTTCACTTTCTCTTTTCTCTTTGCACTTCCTTCTGGTGCCTTTGTACCTTCTGAGTTAACGAGGTGATTCGTTTTGTAATGCTCTCCAGCCTACCTTCAATCTCTCAGTCTGGCACAGTTCCCATATTCAGTTGTGCAAGGAGCAACTAACTGAAGTAGCAGTGACCAGAGTGCTGGCTCAGCGGCTATTGCCCAGTACTCTGGGCAGGGTTACACTTACAACACTACATGGGCGCAGCTGCACGCCCTAGAGCTAAAGTGAAGACATTCCAACACTGACCAGAGAGCGTCTCCAGTCGGAGTAGTTGATCCACCTGCGGGAGAAGCTCTCCTGCAGACATAACGCTGTCTACACCTGTCCTTAGGTCATTGCTCAGGTGTGTGGACATTGTTATATCACTATAAGTCTGTCGTGTACGCTTTTTGCGAGTCCCTTACCCTGGACACACTCTTCAAATTATTACATACTCCAAAGGTTCTCTCCTCTCTTTCTTCATATCTACCACTATTAAAGGTTTGATTTACTTTCAGGTTTGCTTTCTCTAGCGGTATACATTTATATTACATTCCACGATCCAGCTCTCTCCCCATTTACTTACCCGTCTTAACTCCTCTCACAGCTTAGCAATGTCCTTAATATTAAGGCTCCTCTCAAGACTTTGTATCTCAAACTGCATGTCTAAAGCACAAATACATCGGAGCCCTCAGAAACTCACCGGTCATCTTCTGGTAGGGGAATTCTTTGTATGTATCCTTCCCCGCCCTAGGAACATGGGGACTACCAATATTGGACCGGGCTGAAAATGATGTTGCATAAAAATAACTTTAAACAATTAATGTTCACAATTTTTCTTTAAAAAAGTCGGACTTTTCCCAATGTTTAAGTGAAAAAATCGAAATCAAAACTGAACATTGTCAGGTTTCAGTTTTCGTTTATTCCCCTTTCTCTCCGTTTTCCCCCTTGCCACTACTACGCTTTTCCAAAAAACAGGTAGAAAGGAAGAAAAAGAGAAGAAAAACGAAAACAAAATTAATTTTACAGTTTCAAAACCCCCCAAAACGAGCTTTAAACTTTGTGTAAAAAAAATCAGAAAATTTTGAAATATCGAATGTTTTCACTGATTTTCATTGTTAAAAGTTTAGAATGGAAAATGTCGAGGCGCTCTCATGACTATTCAATCCAAGGGCACTTCGCTCCAGGTTCATCTCTGATGTGACTCCATTAACGGGTTCCTTACTTCTGTAGCAATCTAACGCAGCCAGTCTTCTGGGTGTGCTGAAACTCAGCCAAATGCTGGAAATCGTGAGTTCACATGGCATGAACGATGGTGATTTCACAAGCATTTCTCCCTCGCAGTAGCTCACGAACAGTGGCCAACGGAGCCTTTGTTGGTGGTTCCTGAGCTGACCAGTCACAACGTGCGGGCTCTGCCTTTTTTCCACATTAAAATATGTTAAATACTTTCCTCATATTATTTTTGCATATAAGCATTTGCTGTGGTCGCCATTGGCGAGTTACCGGATCACAAACGAAGCAGGTGTCCTCCTGTTTAGGAATGGGGGAGGGATCCGCATGATCAGGTGTAGGAAGGGAAACTTCTGCCTGGCTTGTGTCTGGCAAGGGAGATGTCCATGAGAAAATCTTGCTAGTCAATTGTGATCCACCACACTGTGAAAGAAAAACCCGGAAAGGAAGACACCTGCGCTCATAGACTTTGGTGAGGGAATAGAAGAAGAGGAGAAAGGCTCCTGTCTGCGATGATTGTTTTCACCAAATTCACAGCACTGACATCCACATCGAACTGCGAGGCAGCTGTATTTACTCAAATACTGCTCAGTGTTATAAGCCTCGAGTGTCTGAGGTTTCGCTGTGGGTAAGTGTTGCCCCCACAGAATACAGTGGGGATAGTTTTACAGGCCAAAATATCAAAAAATCACCACGCGGTGGGGGGTCTGACACACTTTACATGTATTGGGCCACCTCAGGCGGCATGTGTGAAAGTGACTTGCTCTCCGGATGCCTAAGATCAATGCTTTCGTCACACACTGTAAATCCTGGGACCAGCTGCTGGATTTCCCGGCGCTGAGAGGCTAAAATCTGTGAAAGTGATTGATAATCGACACCAGTTTTCCCCCTCTCGTTTAAGACAATGCTGGGCTTCCCGGCTGTTTGCATGTCAAGCACACTAGGCATAAAATCATGACAAATATTTGCCCTGCTACTCCTGACAGGTATTACAGTAGGATCCCGCCGCATGCATACCATATCAGAAGTCATCCCCCCAGCAGGGATAAGCGAACTGTGCTGCGCGGCCTGTAACGGCCAGGAATTGTGCACTCCACGTGTGCAATAACCAAAGCTAGTGAGTGCGGTTTCCCGAGGCGCCAGATCCTGCTGGGTGGGGAAAGGTAGCAGGGTTGGGTTATGGAGAGAGGGTTACGAGCGACTTGCTTTAACTGCCAGCAAACAAGGCAAACGGCGTAACTCGCAAGTCCTTTCTCACGCCTAGAAGAAGGGAAATTGGGGCTGCTGCTGCCCTGGCTTGGCTACCCGGAGGATTTCAGAGCCCACGAGTTGCCTGGCTCCTTCCAACAGGAGGAATTATTTTGTCACCATTAAAATGAATGAATCCCCCTTTCCAGGCAGGGCCAGCGCGCGCGCGCTCTCCTCGCGTCTTGCGCCCCCAGCACACGCGGCACGGCGCAAAGTTTGCACCAAGTTTCTCCAGCAAGAGGGATTGTTGTTGTGACCGCTCGGAAGGTCTTCTGGCACTTTCCCCCCTGTAAGTTCTGCGGTTACTTTAGGCCAGCGGCGCCTCGCAGCTGACTGAAAATACCCCGCAGGCTCCGACAGGCGCCCCTGCAGCGGAAAGCTCCGCGCGGCCAAGGCTCGGCTTCCCTCTGAATGCGTGCTGGGCATGGCGGAGCGCGCTGGCCCATGCCTGGAGGGGAAACACCCCACCCTGGGTTTACATACCGCCTGCCGCTGAACAAGCACTTGTGGCCGGGCGCCCGGCCTGCCATGCGCCCAGCTCTAGCGCAGGATCGCTGCCCGCGTCGGCAGCCACTGGGCCCACCGCGGCACGGTTTCAAGCCGCGCGCCCGCCCGGGTTACGCGGCAAATTGGGCAGAGGGTGGAGAACTGGGGGGGATTTAATACGGGAGTTTCTAACTGCCCCTTCTCCCGGTCCTGCTACCATTCCCCAAGCCCGTATTTAAAAGGAGTGTTACAAAGGGCTGATTTCCCCTGACTCCCCCCCAGCCCGGACACAGTCCCACCCAGCTGCCGGCGACTGGAGAGCAGGCTTCAGCCTCCCTCCTTCGGCTGCGCCTTGGGTTCCGCCTAGGTGAAGGAATGTCATTTCGCTACTAAATGGTTAGTCTAATTTGATCTTTATTATGCTGCGGATTAGGGCTGATTCATATTAAACACTAGTGTAGTTAATATAACGGCGGGACTTGTCCCACTGTATGTACAGCAGCCTCTGTTCCAGCCCCACCGCTTCCTGCAACCGGCGGATTCCGGTTTAATTAACAGGGAAGTTTGCAAGCGCTCGCTTCCAGTCTCTTTCTGCCTCGCAAATCATTTATAGTCTGCTCCGCGAATTTTTATTCAGGAGCAAAGTATTTAATTTCATTCGAAAGGGGAGCTGACTATTTCACGCCTTCCCCAGGCTTCCAGAGAGGAACCTGTGTGCAGCAGCTGCATTCTCAACTGTTGGGGGGTTATTTTTTTGTCCAGGCCGGGAATTACTTCAATGGGGACAATGTGTCAGCTTTTTTTTTTTTTTAAGTTAGCAGCCACAGCCTAAACTATCCATATGAAAGTTAAATATCACGATCCCCATTCTGGGCTGTATAAACCCAGGCTCAAGCAAACCTCCAAGAAACAGCAACAATTCTGATAAATTGTCCGACTCGGCTAACTACACAAGAATGGCTTTTATAATTAAAAAGGAAGCTGAGTTAAACCAACAGCTCCTAAGCTCCTCTCAACAAGGCTAGAAAGGGAGAAATGTGGCAACCTGATTTCTTTAAATAGCAGCTCTTTGTAGCCCATTCATAATCCCAGATATGGAAACTCATCCTGGGCAAAGTCAGCTGCCAAAAAAAAGTTTATTCAGATGCTCAAAGTCCATCTTTTTTCCCCAGTCTACAATAACCCTGGCACTTTATAACCAAATAGACAACTCCTTTTCCAATTAAAGTGGAATTAGGAAACTCAATCAAATTAGCTCACTATTAAAGCCCTTCTTTATTAAACCGTTTTATTGTAGTAATATTAAGTTTCACCCACTCTTGGAACATGAGACTTTTAAAAGTTTCCCTTGTGATATTGATTTGGCTGCTCTCAGGTTGGAGCAGGGTCAACAGTATTTACCTAGGTGTAATCTGTAATATTTACTCCCCAAAAGAACAATCTTAAAATTGTAGCCAACCTGATCAATTGTGAAAGGCAACGAAGGATCTCACGTTACTCGCTCTGGTTCTTTGATTTTACCCCTGGGCTTCTTTCAGTAACCATGAAGACACACATTTCGTCTCATACACACCAATATATTAACTGGTTTAGAGGAACAGCACTGTCAGTTTCAAGCCAATGTTTACACAGTTATATTTGAAGTGAGAAAGTAAACAGTCCAGCTGTGCCACAGAACAGTTTGGTGGGATTAGGTTTCCATACCAACCAACTTTAGGAGCTTTTACAGTCTTAATTCAACCATGCACTGAACTTGTTCTTTGTGAGTAATAGTTTTCCTGGGCCAAACGCTCCCAGGACAGATAAGAAAATTCCCTCCACCCTCCCCAATCACTTCTTTTTTTGGGGGGGGGAGGGGGGGGCCTTGTCCGAAGCTATTGCTGCGCTCGTTCTTATATTCAGTGAAAGAAGAAAAATCGCATATTTCCTCTACTTTCCTTGCAGAATAATCGGATGCTCTGTTGCCAATGCGATTGATAAATAGTGCCGTTCGTGTACCCTTCCTCCTGAAATTAATGGGCGTTTTAGGACATCAGGATCGGTCCCGATATGAAATTAATTAGAGGACTGCTTTTTTAAACTCCACAAGCTGATTTCGTTCTGCCCGATTTGATTCCGGAACAGAGTTTTGCTATTTAAACAACCTGTCTTTAATAATATTTATTATTTGCCGTTTCTTATCTTGATCATATAGAAGCAATCGAAATCTGCAGTGCAATCATCAAATAAAAAGAAATGGTTCCCCTTTCATCGCTGCAGTCGCAGGATGATCCAGCAACAACGAACACAATTATTTTAACAACACTCTTTGCCTTTCCCTGGGATAATGTCAGATTTTCTAGATACGGGGAAGAAATCAGCAAGCTCCAAACTGGAAAATCCCCTAAAAATGCACTTGAGAAATTTTTTCCTAAACAAATAAAAAATGAAGAATTAGAAATACAATGATTTGACATTTTGATGGACAAGTAAATCTCTGTATGCTGCGGGTTGTTGTTTGTGTGTGTGTGTGTGTTTTTAAATGTATAGATGCTCATCAGATTGTCTGCTTCAACCATGACATAAAATTTAACAAACATGTTCAGAAAGTTCCTAAATTATTTGCATTAATCTGCCTTAAATATTGACTTTACTTGTTTGCCAAAACATTGTTCCATAAAATATCATTGGCCATTTGTAAGACTGATTTTTAATAGAAAATAACATTTATTTCTAGTATTTCTATGAAATGGAAACAGAAAGTAATGGTTAGAAACGGCAAGAAGTTTGCTACATTGGAACCAGAAAGAAATTTTCTTGCGGATCACAAATGAAGAGGCTCATTAAACCGTTATACAGCATTGGCGGCTGGGTCCTACGGACAGTTACAAATATATCTACTTTACAATGTTATATACAGATTATAACATTTCCTGGAAGGGGTGGGCGGGAAGGCTTTTCAATTTTACAATATATTTAATCTATATACCTGGTAAGTATTACAATGAGAGCTGTCTAACCTTTAGCTTTAATACCAAGTTCACCTACAAGTTACATTAATAACTTAGATTTCCATTTTATAACATTATACACTTGCTAGTATACATATATATATATATATATATATTATATATATATACCTCACAATTCACCAAGGATATCCATGCTTATGGCCATAAGCAACAAAGAGCGTGACAAACATCTCAACAATGAAAGTGCACCTTTATAACCTGTTTTTTTTTAATACACCTATTATTTGTCAGCTTTGCCCCACACTCTGTTCCGTGCAGCAGGGGTCTGCGCCCTGCCCTACCATGGAATGGGCTGGAAGGCGAAAGGAAGCGAATCAATCGGTGTCCACATAGTCCCCTCTCTTTCTCTCGCTCTATATTTATATCTTCAGAGAGGCCCTTAGGGTGCAAGGCGTGAGCTGTGATTTGGCAGCTGTCAAGAGACGCAAGGAGGGAGCGAGTCCTTGGCGTCAACGCGGTGCCCGCGGCCGGCCGGGCGCTGCCCCCGCCGCAGGGGGCTGAGTCTATTGCTTCTCGGGGGTGTTGTTGACCATGGGCCCGTAGAGGCCGCTGGAGTAGACCTGCTCCTTGTGCACGGCGGAGCGGTCCCGCATGAGGTCGCTGAAGGCGTAGTCCATGGGCGGCCGGAAGCCCAGCGTGGGCATGAGGCCGGCGGTGGAGTAGGGGGCCATGAAGGCCAGTCCCCGGCTGTGCGCCGAGTAGGCCAGGCGCAGGGGGTTGAGGCCCAGGTGGGTGCCCAGCGGGTAGGCGCTGGCCTCGGCGCCGAAGTGGCTGGCGTTGGGCTGCAGGGGCGAGAAGGCGGAGCGGCTGCCCAGCGTGCCGATGGCCGGGCTCATGGCGCCGGCGATCAAGGGCCGGTGGTGGGCGGCGGCGGCGGCCGGGCTGGGCTGCAGGGCGCCGTCCCGGGCCCAGCTCTCCTCGGGCCCCTTGTCCGGGCCGCGGTTGTTGAGGATCTGCTCGATGGCCTGCACCACGTCCCCGCCGCAGCCCTGCAGCACCAGCTCCAGCACGCTGCGCCGGTGCGCCGGGAAGACCCGCGTCAGGATGTCGATGGGAGTCCGCTGGCGGCCGCCGGCCGAGGGCGACGGGTCCTGCTCGTCCTTCTCGGCCTCCGAGCCCGAGTCGGAGCCCAGCGGGCTGATGGAGCCCGGGCTCTCCTCGCCCTCCTTCGGCCCCTTGGAGACGGGCGAGCTCAGGAGGGACTCGCCGTCCCCGTTCTCCGAGCCCGAGCCGTGGCGAGCTTCTGGGGAGGAGGTGCCCGGCACCGACTCCCCATCCGGAGACAGGGGCTTCCCGCCCGCCTGCTGCGGGGTCACAGCCCGGCTGGGCAGCAGCGTCTTGGGGAACAGGTCGAACTTCTGCAGCTTGGAGTCTGCAAGGGAAAGCAAGGAGCCCAGTGAGTGCAGCGGCCGGGACCGGCCGGGCGCCGCCTGGCCCCGCAGCCCCACAGAGCAGCGGCCCGCGGGGAGCCTCTTGGGCCTAGGGAGAAAAGGCCTGGAACAAACGCAGATACAGCTCTGGCCACAGAGACAAGAGGGCCCCAGCAGCTCCAGGTTGGGTCCCCAGGCCCCTTCCCACCCATCCTCAGCCCCTTGGATTTCTGCCACCGGAGATACTTGGAGGCACTTAGTATTTATTCATTCCTTGACACAGTTTTGTGTCTCAGGACACAGAGAGTGGGGACCCAGTTCCTGCCCTGCGGGGCTGCGGCCTGGACTCTGGCTTGGATTCAGTCCCTCCCCAGAGGACAACTTTCCTTCCAGCCCCCAAGCCTGAAGCAAGGAGATGCCCTCGCTGGCCTTGGACTCAAGATTGAAATCAATCACTCAATCACCTAGTGTGGGTTTTCCATCAGCTGCCCCTCCCCCATCCGTATAAATCAGAGAGGGTGACATGGTTAGGCCAGGAAGGATGGATGGATAAATAGGTGTATGGGATGGATGGATGGATGGATAGATATGTATAGGGATAGATGGATAGAGGGTGTGTGGAGGGATAGATAGACAGATGGGGCCTGTGAGGAGGGGTAGATTGCTATAGGGATGGTTGGTTGGATGGATAGATGTGTATGGAGAGGTAGGGATAGAGGGGGTGTATGGGGATCTGCAGATGGGGTGTATGGAGAGGGAGTGATAGATAGTACAGTATAGGGAGGGATAGACAGATGGGATGTATGTAGATGGATAGACAGATAGTTGGGGTATATAATTGGATGGGGTGGATGGAAATAAATTCGATGGTGTGTATGGGGATGGATGCTGAATACATAGAGGGGGTGTATGGGGATAGACAGATGGGATGTATGTAGATAGATAGACAGATACATGGTGTTTGTGGGGATGGATGATGGATAGGTGGGGGGGGTATGGGGATAGCCAGATAGATGGGGGGGGTATGGGGATAGCCAGATAGGTGGGGGGGTATGGGGATAGCCAGATAGATGGGGGGTATGGGGATAGCCAGATAGATGGGGGGGTATGGGGTGTAGGGGGATGGATGGGGTGTAAGGGGGTAGATAGCTAGCTAGTCCCTGCAGCAGCCTGTCCTGGAGGGGGTCGCTCCCTTACCCGAGCCCCCAGCGCCTCCCTCGCCGCTGGCCCCGCTGCAGACGGAGCCGAAGACCTCGTAGGCTGGCCGGGGCGGGAT
This sequence comes from Lepidochelys kempii, assembly GCF_965140285.1. Taxonomy (NCBI): domain Eukaryota; kingdom Metazoa; phylum Chordata; order Testudines; family Cheloniidae; genus Lepidochelys; species Lepidochelys kempii. Next base: position 98,635,778 of record NC_136387.1, on the reverse strand, counting down.
GATGCCGTTGGCCGCGGCCAGGGCCAGGCCCTCGGCGGTGCCGTAGAGCAGCTGCAGCTCGCGGGCCTCGTTCTCCTCCTGCGCCTGCTGGCGGCGCAGCGCCACTTGCGCGGCCATGACGCGCTGGCGCTCGGCAATCAGGGTGCACTTGGCGCACATGCAGTCCTTCCAGCGGCAGTAGCGCTTGTGGCCCTTCAGCGCCGACACCACCCCGTGGTTCCGGCACCGGGCGCACTTGGGCGTGCGCGGGTACTTCTCGGCCGCCCGCAGCAGCAGCGGGGGGCCCCGCAGGAGGCTGCCGGCCACGCTCACCGGCAAGCTTGCGGCCGCGGCCGCGGCAGCCGCCGCCACCGAGCTGGGGGGCACCGAAGGGGGCGCCGAGGGGACGCTGGGCATTTCCGATCTCAGCTCCATCCTGGCCGCGGGAAGAACCCCGAAACGAGCAAAGCTGCCCCAAAGCAGTGGCCCCTCCGAGGGAATCCCTTCAATACCCACCAAGACCTGGGCGCTACGAACCCCCGGACCTCGCCAGTAAACCCCCAGGGGCGGGCACTATAAACACCGGGATCCTGCCTAGACGCCTAGCACGACAAACACCCGGATCTCGAGCAAAAGCGGGTATCTGTTAGGTCCCCCTCGCGCCCCAGCCCTGTCAGGGGGTGAAATGCCGCTCAAACGAACTCCCCCCCCTCGCCCCCCGCCTTTCTCTGGTCCAGTCCCTCAAGAGCAAACTGCAGGCCTTGGAGAAACCGGCTTCTCGCTGCGGAGAGAGTTAAAACCCCTTGGCTCCGTTATTGTCCGTGCATCTCTGGCAGGGCGCTGCCAAGCCCATGTCAGAGCGCGCAAGACGCCAGGCTCGAGAGAGTTCCCTTGCTCACACTGGTCCGATTCTCTGCCGCCAGGTCAAACCCGAGTCCCTTTAATTTTAGTTTTTTGTTTGTTTTTTTTTTTAAAAAAAGTGTTACCAATCACGTTTCCCCCTGCAGTGATCCACTGACACCTTTAAAAACAGCAACCACCATTACCAGCCACCGGGACCTGAGTCAGGCAGACCAACGCCTCCTGCCCCCCTGCCAACAACGCTAACGGGGTCAAGGATCGCAGAGAAACCAACCCTGTCACGAACTGAAAAGTCCTCTGCAAAAAAAAACAAAACAAAACAAAAAAACCCAACAACCACCACCCAAGTTAGCTCTGCCCCCTGAACGTGATTTTCCCCAGCGACCGCGCAGGATAACTGCACCACTCACTCACCAGAGCCGCCTAAATCAAATACACAGCAGAAAACACAACCCGCCAACCCCCGAGCCCTAGCGCTCCCAGGACTCGGGCAGCTGCAACTTCAGACTTCCCCTGGCACGCAGCGAAAGAGCCTCACCCTCCCTCTCTAATCATCTCCCCTCCTGCCCCCCGGGGAAAGCCCGCCGCCCGGAGCTCCGGCGCCCAGCCCCACTCCGGTCCCCCCGCACTCAGCTCAAGTTCGCATGTGTGACACTTGCAGGGCGAGAGTTGCCAGGAGATAGGGATCTTCGCCGAGGCGCCCGCGATCACTTGCTCTATTGTTGCTCCTTACGTTGCCATTAGACAACATTTGACAACAATGTGGCGCCTGCTATTGGCCAGGGGAGGAACGAGCCCTTTTGATTGGCCACTGGCTTATCTACAGTGTCCGCCCAAAGCTGCTCTCAAATAAACTGGGCTTTAAGGAAACTAGGAGGGTCCTGCTAAGCGAGTTGCATTGAAAAAATCATGACAAATAGTTTCCATTTGTGTGTGTGTGTGTGTGTGTGTGTGTGTGTGTGTGTGTGTGTGTGTGAAATTTGTCTGATTTCTCACTGCCTGATAGTTTTTAAATCCACTTAAAACAGTAGTTTGCCTGACCAATTGTTTGTGTGGTTTGCACTTCAGATTTTCCACGGTGTCACTTGTCAAAGGTGTGTGCGTGGGGGGGGGTGCAATATATCATGCAAAGTGACAATTCAATTTAAGGTGCCCCCTCTCCCCGCGGCGATTTTGTTGTATAGTAGGACCTAACATTTGTTTTTAACTCACTTTGCAACTGCAGGTGCATTTTACCAGTACAGCCGCAATCCGTGGTATGTGAGAGGTGAGTATGATTTTCGATTTTTATTTAATTTAAAAAATACGGAGAAATGAATCCGGTCACCCCCCCCCCCCCAAAAAAAAAGTTCGTTGTTTCTCTCCTGGTTTTAATGACTAGCTATTTCTTTAATAACAAATTCAACAGGCACCGTCTTGAGTTTCCACAGGACAGTTCAAACAGGGTTTATACATCCTTGAGCAACGGGGCTGTCGTGCTGGTAGCTGTGTCCAGTTTTTGTTTTAACATTAACCACCCTGGCTCGACGTCATCCTCCGTGGCAATCAGTTTGCGCTGAGAGGGAGTAGCAGGTTTGGGATCTTGGAACTTGTGAAGTTAACGCAACTCTCCTTTTCGGGAAGGAATATTTTGGCTAAAGTTCCCATCTCTCTGTTCCACACGAAGGATCTGCGATGATTAATAATCGTTATTATTTTGTTAATTTCTTGTGCTTTTCTGTTGCCTTAATTTGTTGCCCCTTGATAACGATAATGAATGAAAATACAAGCAACCGTTTAGAGAGAGTCGATAACGAGCTGGAGCACTTGGCTTTGTTAGAATGGAACGTATCACCTCTCAAAGCCTTGCTTATACCGCTCAGCGAAAGAAAGGGTGGGCAGTGTTCGTGGGGGCTAAGTTAAGCGAGTGCAATGACATGGTTCCTCCGTATGGAGTTAGCATTTTCTATGCTAGGGAAGCAAGTTGTAGACTGAGGTGCGTGTGTGCTGAACAGATTGGTTAAAACCCTTTGCGGTTCCCAGCCGAGTCTGGGAAGAACTAAAATAATTTCGTTCGCTTTAATTTTTTTAACCGCCCCCCACCTTCCTTGGGGGGAATTAAAATTCAAACTTGACAATATAAGGGGATATAGATGATGATCTGGGGTGTTTTTGCGAGCGCTTAACTGCAGAATAGCTGCGGATAATGCCCTTGCCTTTTGCTTCCTTTGTAATCGTTCTTCCGTGTGAAGTAGCTTTTTGCTGAAAAATACAATTGCAAGGCATCGCATCTCGCAGACACACTGATATTTGTCTGATGTTTGCATCGGTCTTCTTACTTTAAAAATAAAGTATAATCTTTCCCTTCGGACTGCTGAGACTGGTGTTGAAAGCTGCCACCCGCTTCTCGTAGCTAGGTGTCATAACACCTTTATTTAATGCAGCCAAGAAGTCAAAATAGCTGCTTTAATTTTATCTGCAACCACTCATTTTATTCTCCAGGGAGACTGTATCAGAGCTCCGGGTTTAGCTGGGAATTCGTTTACTTGGATCAGACTGAATGAGAAACTTTTTTTTATTGTGTTTTATCTAGGCTTATTGCGCTAAACATGTGTCCCTTTTTTCCTTGCAAAGCTATTTCATTACTTGTTTGGTTTTGTCATTTATCTGCAACCCCACTCCCCGGCATTCTGTGATCACTAACAAACACAGAGCACAGCTTATGTTTATGTCCTCCTCGCTCTTCCTTTTCAACTTAAATTTAAATGAGAGGGCTCGATCATCCTTTGCATTTAAGGTAGTTTTTTTAATGACCTCATGTATTATATAAATAGTTTGGAGATGATTATGGCAAAATTAGCCACTCACAAACCAGCTACTGGGATTTCAATTTTTTGTTTGTTTGTTTGTTTGTTTGTTTGTTTGTTTTACGGGAATGTATCAAACTGTCATCCCTCTGCTGAGATTACAAGAGCAGGAATAGCATTTTAAAATTTATTGGCTATATACGTGTTTATATATATCTACCTACCTACCTAGATGTCTCTCTATATAGCTCTATTATATATTTCATCTTGTGTGTGGATATATATAGACAAAATGATTATATTATATATACACAATATAATATAGACGTATGTTCTTACACACATTTTATATATAATTTGTATCCCAATTAAAAATTCTGTATTTCCCTTCATACTTCCATCCGTTTAGCTTTTGGACTAGCTTCAGTGTCGATCCAATATTTCTGTATTTGCTATTTATTGAAAAATGTTTATTAACAGAGGGTGTAAAGAGGCCCTAAGCAGCAGCACGTGGTTGGTAACAATAGCAATTGTTAAAAGCTAGCGAGATATATTGCTTGTTTTTACCTAGGTTTCCATCTATTGGCTCCCCCCCCACACTCCCATTGCAAACGCATGCACACGTGAATACACAGATACACATAGAAACAGGGTGTACAGGTGAAGATTAATTGTACGTTCTACCGTTTACGTCTACACAGAACTCGTTTCAGATTCATCCTAGCAAGAAAGCGCCCTTGCTGGACAGGAAACATTTTCTGCTCTAAAGCCGAATCTCAGCAGTCATTAAAGGTTAAGCCAAACGGCTCCTCTCTCTTTTCCCTCTTTCGAGTTTGGTTCCTTGAGGAAAAAGCCAGGGACCCCAGCCTCCCTTTTCACCGGAGATTTTAACTAAATAATCATTTACTTCCGCCCTGCTTTTTCGGGGGGGTGTCTCTGTCCTGAAACGTATGCTACCCCCCCCCCCGCCTGATCCTGGAGCCATTTCAAAGGTGTTATTCAAGCAAAATAAAACTGGCTGCAAATTAGATCCATGCTGCATACCCTCTAAGCAGCGTTAACGCCTCACTTTCACAGTTTGCCATTGAGCTACGGAGGCACCGCGATGAAGGGTTTTCTACAGACTGGCCATAGGGATGACCTAGCAATACGTGTGAAGGGAGGACTGTGGTGCGCTGTTTATTTTTCACAGTGTCTGTTTTGTACTTGACCAACCACAATAAAATCGCCATCTCAATCTCTGGGCTTGTGTCTTTCTTGGTGTGTGTGGTTTGATTGTTTTCGAGCCAGAAGAGTATCAATCTTTCGGTCGTTTTTCAGTGTAATGAGGAGTGGGCCGAACCGCGAGGTGGTGGGGGTGGGGAATGGGGAATCCAGATTTACAAACCTAATAAAATACAACTTTCGCTCACGCTCTGGCTTGGCAGCTCTTTCCACCCCCTTTAAGCCACGAGGAGGGCTTGTGTTTTTGTTTTACTGGGAGCTGAATTTCCTTTTGTGCCGAGCTGCCCGGACCCCTGGAAGAGCAGGCAAAGGGCCTGGTGTGTATTTCACCTTGGCTAATTTGAAATGCAGACACCCAAGCGTAGGTAAGGGTGTTGTCACCACCAGGCACTGGAGTGAGGGTTGGCGGGGGAGACTTGTCCTGTGGCTATTGGTTTTTCCTGATCGCCTACGGCCCTTGGTACAAGGTTTGGGCCGAATTGCTGCTCTTGGGACGTTTCAGAGTATAATGGTCCTTTAGCTGCGAAGTTTGGGTTCTCACTGGCTTTAATGTCCTTTCAGCTGCCCAAAGCAGGCATGCTGGCCTGTGTTAAGCGCCCGGTAACTTTTCATTTCATGTCGCCCTATCGTGTCACTTTAGAAAGAGAAACTTCTGGGGAGTTTTACTTACCCTTTTCATCAGCCTCTGACCCGGGAACAAACTACTCATCTGAAGGCCGAGGCAGGACTGCAGGATCGGGCCCCTGGCATGACTGGCTTGTGTTAGCTATTAACAAATCCGTTCCCGACGGAGGGGACGTAGTACATCAGACAAATTAGGTTGTTAAAATGCTGGAGCTCAGCTTTGTTTCATAATTTAGATTTAGTATTTGCCGAAGAGACGCGTAGAAAAGAATTTTACTTCGTTAAAAGTCAAAAGAGAGAGGATTAGTTCGTTATTTGCTTTACATACGAAGCGCCATTACTAATTATTACGGTTATTGTATTTGAATTTGGGAGCCTTAAAAAACACGTGAAGTTAACGGACGTGATTAAATGGCCCCCATCTGGTTTAGTTAGATAAAACTTTGAGATACAACTTTAAGAAAAAAAGACCTAGTATTTATAAATGCCTATTTTCCACATCACCGCTATTGCAGATTGTTTATTAAAAAAACATTCTTTATCTTTCTTATTGCTACGCTGCAAAAATTGGAGATAACTGCATACAACGGTCAGGCAGCAATTCCCAATTACAGTTAATAAAATCTTAATTAAAAAGAGACCTTCCATTGGTTGGTAGGAGAGAGAGTGAGCGCAGGAGCTTCCGGAAGCATTCCAGAGAAATATAGTTCTTGATTAGTGTATTTTCATCTCGTTCTTAGCAGTAGACAGTTTGTAAGTACCTGCTAATGTTAGTGCTCTTTAAGGTTTCAATTGTTCTAGGGGGTTTGCCATTGACTTTTTCATTATTTACCTACTGAATCAAAGTAAGCAAATGCCATCTGTTTCCCTGCTGCTATCATCTTCACTTTAATTATCCGCCCAGCAGCCTAATAGAGATGATATTAAACTAAATCTTTTTGACATTAAAAGTAATTATCCCCAAACCAATATTGCAAGAATGAAAATTACCCTCCCCCACAAAAAAAAAAGTACATTGCTACCCCTCCCTCCCCCCAGGAAACGCAACCTCGTCAGCTCATTGAATGGTGAAAGAGAGAGATTCCGTTAGTTGTGGCTTCAACATTTTTGAAACATCACTAAGTCGCTTACTCTGCTCTCCAGTGAAAAAGTGTGGCTGAAGTGTAGAAAAATAATGATTGTGAACATCAGTGGATGGTTTCCTTATTGCACCTAATCCCACCGAGTTTTCGGTATTTTGTATCCTTTAGTAACAATTCCTGATGCTTAGCTATAGCGTAAAGGCGACGTGAGCTGACGAATTTAGTGCAGTCCTGGGCATTAATGTGAGGGTGAGAGCTGAACTCAGCAACAGCAGTCGGCCCAACCCAGGCTGGGTGCGTTAGGATGCAGATCGCTATTTCAAACTTAAAAAGAAAAGTCTCGCCCTGTCCAACTGCATCATCCAGAGGACGGTCGTTATAGAGACATTAGGAGCCGATTCATAATTAACTGGGGGAAGGCGCGTTTTTTAGCAGATGGTCTCTTGGTGCAAGTGAGCTGTAGCTCACGAAAGCTCATGCTCAAATAAATTGGTTATTCTCTAAGGTGCCACAAGTACTCCTTTTCTTTTTACCTCCAACCAGTCATTTCACTTATAGACTCAAACTTCTCCGCCATTCCTTCTTCGACTCGCTTTCGCAGGAACCGGAGACGCGTCCCCGTTCCCTTCAAATATGTGCTAAACTGAGCTAATTTTAATTGCATGTTTCAACTTTGCTAATTAAATAGAGTGGTCTAATTAAAAGTGACTAGGGAACAGTTTTAATTCAACCGTCTACTTTTTTAACAATCCATTATGCAACAAATCCCGAGTAAGCCCTCCCTTTAAAGAGCTACAGATGATTGAGTTTTTACACCTTTTTACACGCTCACAATGGGGAGACTTGACCCAACATATGTAGCACCGCGGCTCTGCCCCCTCGGCTCCCTGGTGGGGTATTGGAAGCGGACTGTCTAGCTGCTTTTGCCCCGCCTGAGCGCTGCTGGACCCCGGATTGCCTTCCAGGGGCTCCCCGCTGGAAGTGCTGAGACTGTTAGCCCCGCAGAGGTTAGAGTAGCACATCCCCAGGACAGCAGCGCAGGATTTGGGAAAAAAACGGGCTCTTTACACGCTTCATCTCTTCACCAAGTGCTCATTAGGTTGTTAACCTCTGGTTCACATGAAAGGGGCATGTGATGAATCCCCTCGCGAACAAATGGAAGCATCCCCCCTCAGGCACTGAACAAAGCCCTTAAAATAACTGCACAAGAAAGCCTTTAGTTGTTACTCTAAAATTTCTTTTCCTCCAAGCGCTTGTGCCCATCCACAGAAAAGTGGGCCTTTGATGTTGACCAGTGGCTCCCTGGTTTGGCTAAAACACTGTCTGGGATTACCCAAGGGAGGGGAAAGAAATCTTAATCATTTTAACAAGGGGGAAGAGGGAAGGCGCCCCCTTACACAGAGACACCGAGGAACGCCCCGAACGAACCACACTGGGACCCCCGAACCCCAACCTCCTGGGGCACACAAGGCCCGTTGTCCTGGACGCTGGGTTTTGTCAGATAACTGGAGAGCTTTGAGTCGCCCCTCCCCCGGGGACAGGGCAATGTTGCTGAACTTGTGAAGAACAGCTCCACCCTCCCCCGAAAGAGGCAGGTTAAAGGAAATTCACACAAGTGTTTGCATGCTGCTCCGAGGTGAAATGCCTTTTCCCTCGGCAGGGCTGGGCGCACAGGCTTACCAGCGAAGGGGGTGGCGGTGGGGGGGGGGGTACATGCAGGCCTGGCAGATTGGCAAAGGAAAGCGCCCAGCCCGCCGTGAGTCAGTGACGCCTGGCTCCTGTCTCTCGTGGGATCACACAACCGCTGCCTACCTGCCACGCGTTTGGGTGGGACCCAGTGAGGTGCCCCCCCCCTTCAGCAACTGCGGGTCCCGGGGCCCTGGCTGCCTCTTAAAACAAAGGTGGGCAACCAGAGCGTCTCCTGAAACACACAGGCTCACCTTGGAAAGCAAAGCTCCCTCCCTGCGCGCTCCAGAGGATAGCGCCCTTACGGGCAGCTAACTGCGGGCTCGCCAGGGAAGCAGCAGGCCGGAGGACCCGGCCCCAGCATTCCCACAGCCATTGCATGGATTTTAAGCTCTTTAAACCCATTCCTTCCCTCGCTGTCTTTCTCTCTCGCGCGCTCTCTTTTTTATTCCCCAGCCCCTCGGGCATGGATTAAAGTGACAGACAATTTTCCCTTCGCACCTTATTGCTGGTTAAATGCACTTGGAGGTAATGTGAATAGGGCGGTGGGGGAGGGGGGATCGGTGGGCACACTGTGTGTGTGTGTGTGTTTGTGTGTGTAGCACTACACAGCGATTTGTGCTGAAGGTGGAGCAGAAGCAACAGGTCGGGTACAAAGTATTCCAGCAAAGGCTGGAGACTGGCTGTTTGCGGGGGAACAGTGGGGTTTTTCCTAGGGTGGAAGTGAGCTCATGGGTTCGCAGCTATCTGGGGGCTGAGGCTGCTTCCCTAGGGCACGCTGCTAAATAGCACCCTAGTGGCACCTTCCAGGTGGTGGTGGGAGGGCAGCAACATGCGAGGCTGTTTAAACTTCACTTGGCTTTGCAAGTCATGGTAAAACCTCTGACGCATCCCCCGCAATGAGCTACAACCTTCCGAAGAACAGGGGTCGGGGGTGGGGGGTGTCTGATCACCGTGGCCTGCACTTTGGAGACACACTCACATACATACAGGTAGAGAGGAGCAAGACCTACAGAGACTCAGGGAAGCGCTGCATTACTAATTTACTATATGGCACTCGGAGAGGTTCATTAAAAGGGCTGTTGTCGGTTCCTAAAGTTCCGAGAGCTTTTTAATTATATTTTATATTCTCCTACCCTGTCCTAACTTCAAACACATGGTAAATAGGATTTGCTGTTTTGTTTCAGGTAAAACCCAATAATTAAAATTCAAGCCCCGTCCCATGCATCTGCTTCTTCTTTGCCAAATGAATTGAAGGCAGAGAGAAAAGAGATTGCATTGAGATCACAGATGGGATGCAGGTTTTTGGAAGAAATTTGAGAAACACCATTGTCCAAAATCAAAACTCAATGTCTTGCCCTACAAAGGGGGCTGCTTTAAGCCCCTCAACTTCTATGGGGCTTGTTTTTTAAACTTTAAGTGTTCCACACAAAGAGCTGCCACCTAAATGTCACAACCACGCTAAGTGTGTCTCGCTGCAAAGGATGCAAAAAATGAAGGGAGCAAAGGGAAAGAGTATAATTAAAAACCTAGGACTCCTCACGTTTACCAGATCCCTAATGCCTGGTGGGGCCAGGAGGGGAGAGGCCAGCGGAACTGCTGGGGCGGGTGGATTTTGGGGGTAATACCCATGTTAATTACATGGATAACATCTTTAAGGTGAGGGGCTAGCTCCTGCCCCAGCCAGCGCTGGGGGGAATCCCATATTGTGGAGAGTAAATTGCTTCACTAGCCGAAAGCACGAAGACAACCCTTTTATTCTTATTCATGATCGGGACAGCTCCACTCGGATTTGCCGAAGCAGTTTTTATCCTCCTCCTGTGGAAGTCTGTTTGTTGCCCTAGTAACTCAGGAGCTTAAAAGTCCTCCCGGCATGTGATGGATAAATACAACCTATGCCGTGCAAGACTTGGAAAGAGTTTGAGGGGCGGGAGGGTGGGAGAGGGTTGATTTAATAGCATCGTTAAAAAATACACTTTGGGGAAAAAAATAATTCTCGTATTCTTCTGCAATTAACAGGCGCTATTTAATTGGCCCCCTTATGCAAATACTGGCTTCTCCTAAGAAGGTAATGGTGGAACGGCAGCAAGAGACACCACCTGTAACTTTCCGAACCATGCCTGGGCTTTGGAGGTGCCCACCCGCGCTTGCGGGGGTGAGGTTTGGTTGTGCTATAGTACGGATTTCGCTTCCGTTTTCATAGCTCCGTGCAGCATCTTGGGCACTAATATCGCGAAGTAACTTTAAAACTGACCCAGCGGCGTTCCTGGAGGTGAAGCGCCCCCAGGCTGTTCGCTGCCCGCGGGCCATGACCGTGGGGGCTCCAGGGCAGTAATTGCCGGGCAATCGGATCTCACCCCCCCACCCCCAGCCGGCTCCTTCCTTTGGGCCGGAAATGGGATACCAATACTTCGGGGCAGCGAAGAGAGAGCGGTGTAGAGAGTAACTCAGCAGTCGCTGTGGCAGCGGTGGAGGGAGTTCTGCGCCGGTACAGGCGGATTTTCCAACGGGGGGAGGGAATCGTGGGGATTAGTTGTTATTATTAGTTGGCAAAATCAAAATCAAAAGGGCGCGAGAGCTGGTGGGAAGAGGGGGAGCAGGTTTGCTTCTGCGCCCGCCTGGCAGTTTCTTGAGTCTCTCTGCGCTTACACCTCGAGGATACGTTACAAGCCCCCCCCCCCCAGTTCCATCAGCCTGGGGGTTTCTCTTCCCGCTGTACAGAGGGAGTGGGCTGAGCGCACCAGGCTGTCGTGAATCACTGCATCGAACCAGACCCAGACCGGAGTGCACACCCTGTGCATTCCTGCCCTCCGCACGCGGCCCTGCTGCCCTGCGCCGCCCCCGGTCCCTGTTCTGCGGCCCCCGAGCAGATGCAGATTTTGCTCTCGGTGCCGCAGGGCGAAGCGACGCAGAAGAGCGTGGGGCAGAACCGAGGACGGGGCTGGCGGTTGGCTGGTTTGTCCCGGGCACCGAGCGACGGGCGTGCCCCGGGATGAATCCGTGGGCAAGAGGCCGCATCGATTTCCAGGCGCGAGCGCGCTCCGCAGTCTCGGCTCGGAGCGGTCCCGGCGCCGCGGGGTTGTTTCGATCTAAAGGGGGCGCGCGCTGGGAGAGAGGGGGAGGGGGTCCGTGGCGGGCAGGAACCCCGGGCACGTGCTTCCCGCGAGGCCTGCGCTCGAGGCGCTGTGGTCGGGCGAGTCTCTGCGCCACGCGGCACGGAATGGGAGAAAGGGGGGGGGGGAGGAGGAGACGAAACCAGCCGGACCCCCCGCCCCCGCCGTGGGGGTCTGCAGGGCGCGCTCTCCCTCAGTGCCTGCGGCTCCCCGCACACCCGCTGCAGACAGGGAAACCTCTTCCCGCTCCCGGGCCTCCTTGGTCCCCGGAGCCGCTCGGGGAGGCAACCGCAGCTGGCTCGCTGTGTGAGGGGCGAGGCGCCGCAGCTGGGCCCGAGGGCTCCCCGCCCCAGCCCGCGGTGCCTGCCCCGCCGCGGCGCCAAGAGACGCCGGGCCCAGGCCCTGACAGCCGCGCTCTGAGGCGGGGCTGCTTCCCGCCCTGCGCCCTGAAATGAGTGTGTGTGTGGGGGGGTGGGCGCCGGCCTGCCCCCAGCTTCCTCTGCTGGCTGCCCCAGCCCCACTCCCACATACATCCCTTCCCCATATCCCACAAAGCCTCAGCTGCCTCTTCCCCACAGCCCCCTGCTTTCTCTCCTCCTGCCTGGCCCGAGTCCCATTCCCCTTCCTGGGTGGGCCCCACGTTAGCTTTATGCCCCTCAGCCAGTCATCAGAGGGCAGGGCTGGGCCTGTATCTCAGCCTGTAGGCCGGCATCCAATAACAGTTTGATCTAATAATTCCTGGTAGAGTCAACAGAAAGATTCCCATTGCCTGCAAGAGGACAGGATTGGGCCCTAACAGCAAGAATTAGAAAGGGAGAAATTCTTGGCTTAGTTCTGAAGAAAAATAGATTGTGTAAGTCCTTCAGCATCAAGGCAGGTGTAAGGCAGGGGTGGGTCCTGTCTCCTTGTTTGTTTATGCTAGTCATCAACTATGGATTAAAACTATGCGACAGTGACACATATGGCCTAAAATGGAACAATTCAAGGCTATGTGGTCTAGACTTTGCTCACGCCATTGGTCTTATCAGTGAAGATGCCAACAGCCTACAAAATTGCACAAACCAAGTAAAAGAAGTAACGGAGAAGATAGGTTTGAGATATAATGCAAAGAAATGTAGTCATGTTAATGGGGACTATAGGGACAGAAATCAAAATTGAAGAAGAAAAACTGGAGAAGGTGGACAATTTTACGTATCTTAGAAGTACCGTCAGCCAAGATGGTACTAGTTCCGAGGAAATAATAATAAGAATTGGTAAGGCAAACGCTAAATTTGGAAGACTCAGAAACATCTGGCAACTCAATAACATCTCCCTCAAGACAAAACTGAATGTGTACAAAGCAATTGTTATCGCCATCACAACATATAGCAGTGAGACATGGCAACTTACCAAGAAAGATACGCAAAAACTGAATGCATTTCATCACAAACGTCTGAGAAGAATATTGGGAATAACATATACAGATAGGAAGACGAATGAAGTCAGAAAAATTACTGGACAAGGTACCCTCTCACAAATAATCTACAAAGGAAGACATCAGTGGCTGGGATATGTGCTGAGAATGGGGGGAAAAAAAACTCTTGCCAAATACCACCCTTGAATGGAAGCCAGAAAACGCAAGAAGAAAGAGGAAGACCACGAATAACAGGGAAAGTTCTGAGTGACATCAAGCACCTCAACATGAAATGGGAAGATTTGGAGAGAAGGGCAGTTGACAGGCAGGGATGGCAAATGTGGGTAGCCCAATGTGCAGCAAAGCACGGGATGGACTAAGGTCTAAGGTAAGTTCTGAAGAACACAGAACATCACTGGAGAAGTGGTAATGAAAGGGGCAAGTAAGTGACTGTGTCTGTCCATAATGCAGATAGATTTGTGACTTGTAACTCAGATGAGGCCAAAAAAGGGGAATGTGATGGCATGAATTTTTGGCAGTTTTGAAAGAACGTGAAAGGTATTGGCTAAAATGTACAGTGGCAGGAAAGGACAACAAAGGAATGTTAAGGTTTTCAGATATAAGTTATAAAATCTCAAAGGGCATATGCTATCTACCACTTACATAGACCCATTAAAACGGAATGTGGTTGGACAACATTAGGGGTTCATACATAAAGGACCAAGATAATAAACAGGTTAAAAAGAAAAGAAGAAGAAAGTTGTTTAGTAATGAGAGCAGAGGATTGGGCATCAGGATTCCTGGTTTCTTTTCCTAGTTCAACTAATGACTTCATATTTAGATTTGGACAGGTCATTTAACCTCTCTATTTCAGCTTCCCTGGTTCTAGCTGCTGAAGAGGGGCAGCAGCCTGCCTTGTAGGCTGGGGCCAAGGGGGAAGGGCAAGCAGGAGGGGGCCTTCCAAACAGAGGATGGGAAGGGCCATGCTGGGCTGTTTGGGAAGGCATAGCCTCCCCTAGCCTATGATACGCACCGCCCATGAGAGAGGTGCAATAAAAAATGTGTAACTTCTGATTCATCAACCATAGTGAAGATAATAGAAAAAAGTATTTTATTATCTTTAATTATAGCTTGAAACATATCTCAAAAGAGTATTGCGAGATCCTCAAATGAAGAGGCTATAAGAACTACAACAGCAAGAAATAATTAAATGAACACCTATGTATTGAGAAGAGTTAACAGAAAAATATGAGGTTTTGCTCTAACAGTACTGTTAATTCTTTGCCTCAATATTCACAGAAAGTGAGAGGCCAAAACAGAGATGAATGGAACACAATGTCTTGTCCTGTACAAGTCACATTTAAAATGAAAAGTATCTGTAACAGAAGTACACCTAGCTTCATTTCAGCAGATTCTGGAGAAATTTTGCTCCACTTTCGTTTTTTCCCAGGAAAAGCAGTACCATGATTGTTTCTCAGCAAGATGAGGCTCTTACTGTTCTAGACATCTTTAGGAAGTCTCCAATCAAAAGGGTTCCCCTGGCCTTTGTTTCATGCTGTTCAACAATAACAAGTCTTATTGACTGTTTGCTGGAGGCACTTGCCAATAGCCAGGCCTGCTACTGCTGCCTGAGGTTGAGGAATGAAGCCCTCACTTCTGGTTAGATTGGGGAATTCTCATACCCTTTATACTTTTAATATCACAGTGCTCTTGGTGTTGTTTTTGTCTGAGATTTGATAGGCTCAGTTTAACCCTGCAAAAAAGACAAGACACTAATTTATGCTATATTTTACCCTGTGTAACATTGGGTGATTTCTTAGGTCTAACCCAGCACAGACCACTGAGTACAGGTTTTCTTACTGCTTTATTCTCAGACATTTTTATCCCAAGCTTTGTGTATGCTTTTTATTAGGTGATCTCTTTCACCTCATTGTTGGCCCCTGATTATGTTCTGACAGGAGAAGTCAAAGGCACTGACTCGGGGAGGCTATCTCCTGGCCAGCCCCGCCCACCCTTACCCCCCTTGGGGCCCAGAGCGCCCCCCCTCCCCGTGCCAGGCAGGCAGTGCATGGCCCCCCCAACCGCTGGCAGGGTGGTGCACGAGCCCCCTGAGCGCCAGGTGAGTGGCATGTGCCTCCCCAACCCCCCAAGCACAGGGTGGGCAGCCCCAGTGCTGGCACACCCCCCATGAGCACTTGGTGACATGGCCTCTGCAACCCAGGGTCCTCCAGTGCTGGGCGGCCCCAGCCACCCCAAGTCCCAGCCACAGGCTGCCCTGGTTCTAGCCCCAGCCTCAGCACGCTTCCCTGAAGAGGAGCAGCAGCCTGCGTGGTAGGCTGGGGCCAAGGGCAAGCAGGAGGGGGCCCTCCAAACAGAGACTGCGCGGGGCCATGCAGGGCTATTTGGGGGGGCATACAATACACACTGCCCATGAGAGAGGTGCAATAAAAATGTGTAACTTCTGATTCACCAACCATAGTGAAGATAACAGAAAACAGACCAATAGGGCCTTCACTCCTAGCACAGTCCCCACTCTACATACACCTCTGTCAATTTAAAAAGAAATTTCTTCTAATTCTACAACTACTAAGATTTCTCGAGTCAGTATATTTAATTGGCCTTCAGTCTCTGAAAATAACATTTGATTCTAAATTAGAGGCTATTTCATGCTGTATGACTAATGTAGAATATCAGATCAAATCTGTTGGAACCACCCTCAAGCCTTGAAAGCATGAAATTACTAATGGGGCTAATAATTAAAAACATAATATGACTAGGAAAATGTGAAAATCAGAAAAATCATTTACAAAATTGTCTTCTTTGTATTTTGAGCAACAAGCTGGGTGAGATATCTTTTATTGGACCAACTTCTGTTTGTGGAGCTTGAACGCTTGTCTCTTTCACTGAGTTCTTCTTCAGGTCTGGAAAAGGTACCACAACTAAATACAGATTGGTTAAATAGTTAACGTATTGAAAGAGACCATTCAAGGTGAAGTGGTCCAGTAACCTTCTCCAGGCATCAGACAAAAGAAGTGGTGATAGTGGATTACAGATTGTTGTAGTAAGCCATAAATCCAGTGTCTTTATTAAGTCCATGATTTTTAGTATCTAGCAACGTTAAGAATTTAAGCTTCCAGGCTCATCTTTTGAAGGTGTTGTGCAGGTTTCATTTGAGGACAAGGACTGAGAGGGCAGATATTTATTATTTGTATTTTGGGCATTCCTAATTATGTAACTACAACAATGCTAGGTACTAAGAACTGGTGTACCGTACACAGTTAAGTCAATGCAAGATAGCTTACATTGACTTAGCTGTGGCTGTGTCTACACTTAAATTTGCTCCGGCCAACATAACTGCCCCGCTATGCCAATTTAATAACACCACCTCCCCGAGCGGCGTAAACTCACAGTTGATGTCGTTAGGATGACGCAGTATCAATGTAGACACTGAGTTACTTACATTTACTGTAACTGGCCTCCAGGAGCTGTCCAGTAATGCCTCACAGTGACCGCTGTATCGATCCTGGTGAGGCTGCGCACTGCCAACACAAGGAGTGTGGTGTGCACATGCACAAGCATTGTAATAACTGCGGCAGCTGTATAGCAATGTAACTTAGGTAGACGTAATTTTGTAGTGTAGATATGGCCTAAGTCTCCTGGTCTGTGGGCATTATTTATTGATTTTCATCCTCACATTTGTATTTCTAAACATTTTTACATCCCTGTTAAATTTTCTTTGGATTTTGATACCAGTTTCATTTTCTCAGAATTTTTTTTAGCATGTAATAATTGATTGCGTGAAAGTGTTTTAAAACAAATTCATGATGTATTTGCATTTTTTTAAATGACAGGAAAAGGTTTTTTTTCCCTTCATGATCGTAAAATGACTCAGCCAAAAAAAATAAAATATCTTGATTTAAGATCAAAATTTCAGATTTCAGACTTCCACAAATTTGTCATGTTTCTTGCCAAACAGATTAATTTAGGGTGCCAAAATTTATTACGATGATTAGACTAATGGTTCCAGGGCCATTCTTGTCATTGTCGCTACAGTAACACAAAAATGAAATCTTTCCTCTAGAAGAGGAGGAAGTAATAGAAAATTCAGTCTTCCCTGAATATGACCAATTTTACTATTTTCCTTTGTTTGGAAAGGAATTTTAAGAGAGAGAGACTAGTAGGGTGCACTTCAGAGAGTTAAAACTTGATATGCCAAAATGTGGATATTGGAAACCAATGTCATTTGCCACCCCTTTGCCTGGTGAGATGGAAAGAAAGCAATCTTTCCCTTTCCTCTCTAAGGTTTATATATGCCCTTCGGGCTAGATTTTCTTCTCATTCTTTCCAGAGATGGACAGGCCTTTTAGCCAACTTTGTGCTTCTCCAGTTCTGGCCAGCCTCCTGTCTAGGTTTGTGCCAGCTTGTAATCACCCGATAGGCTTGTATGTCATCTGAAAATAGTCTGATCACACTGCTGTCCAAACACACTTCCCTCTCACCTTCTCCCCGCCCCATATGCCAGAGCTAGGATAGAACTGTTATACTATCCCTATGCCATCTGACTAGTGCCATGACAATGGGGATATGTTCTGCGGGAGTCTTTTAAGGCCCATTGTGTTATGGCAATGGGGCCATATTGTTGGATATTATCAGGGCATTGGTGTTCAGTTGACTTTTGAATAGCTGCTTAAATGTTTATTTTTTCAAATACTTCATTTTATACAGGTAATGCACCGTTACATATTTGGTAACTGTTGCACCTGTATAAATGAAATGACCCCACCCCCCCTTGCAAAACAAACTGGGAGGAAGGGTTGTGGTCCTCAGCTCCTAGAAAATACTAAAGAGTTTGTATTACGTGACAGGCAGCTCTCATGGATTCAAAGACAACGTATATGCCCGTATTCTAAGCCAACACAAGAGTGAACTGTTTTCTTTTGTACCCAAAGTCTTAATCAGAATAAGACTTTGAGTACAAAAGAATAAGACAGAAATTTATCACTCAGTTTGGGGCTATATTGAAGTGAATCTATGTGTATCTATAATTTACCCTTCATAGACTTTAGTGCCAGAAGGGACCATCATGATTATCTAGTCTGACCTCCTGTACATTGCAGGCTACAGAACCTCACCAACTCACTCCTGTAACACATCCCTAACCTCTGGCTGAGTTACTTAAATCATGATTTGAGGACTTCAAGACTTCAAGTTACAGAGAATCTACCATTTACTCTATAGTTCAGGAGTTCTCAAACTTCATTGCACCATGACCCCCTTTTGAAAACAAAAATTACTACATGACCCCAGGAGGGCCAAAGTGAAAACCCAAGCACCACTGCCCTGAGTGAGTGTGGGGGTGGGGTGGGGGGGGAGGCGCAGCAGCAAAGCTGAGGCCCCAGGGCTTCAGCCCCAGGTAGGGGGCCTGTAACTTGAGCCCTGCTGCCCAGAGCTGAAGCCCTGGAACTTTAGCCCCAGGCAGTCTAAGCCAGCTCTGACGACCCCATTAAAATGGAGTTGTGACCCACTTTGGGGTGCTGACCCACAGTTTGAGAACCACTGCTCTAGTTTAAACCCTCAAGTGCCCGATGCTGCAGAGGAAGGCTAAAAAACCCCAGGGTCTCTGCCAATATGACCCCGGGGGAAAATTCTTTCCTGACCCCAAACATGGCGGTCAGTAGAACCCTGAATATTTTGGCAAGATCCAGCTGACCCCTGGGAAAGAATTCTTTGTAGTAACTCGGAGCCCTCCCCATTTAGTGTCCCATCACCGGCTATGGGGGATATTTGCTACTAGCACTCAAAGTCTGGGTAAGATGACTTTTTGGGAACAAGGCCTCTCATTTCACATTATGCATTGTAATTTTTTTGACCTGAAAGACCATCCTCACCCTTTGGTTCACAGCCTAGTTAACAGAATTGTGTGCCATGCTTGAGCTATTACAGATAACATTCCATTGAAAGAATGTAGAGTGCAAAATCTTCAGACTTATTGTATATTTAGAAACACAGTATGAACTTCCTCTTAATTACCAGATAATTATTAACTTTCCCTTAGTTACAGTGACACCAGCAACGTGAAAATCACCTTTCAGTTTAAAAAATTGATACCAACTATAGCTAAAAACAGCACCTGAGATTACTTTAACAAAGAAGTTAGCAAATATATATAATTTCGCTATTTTCTCCAGTTTGTTTGCTTTGTGCATTTGGCAGCAAATCGTGAACAACCAGTTCCACTATTCCCTTGTACACTAAAGTTTCTGGCTTGCTGAAAAGATCCTTGTGAACAAGAGAGCAAAGACGTCCATTTGCATTGTTAAAAATAATTTTAAATAATGTCAGGACAGACCATTTCAAGGGGAGGGGCATCCAAAACTGAACATTTTTGAAACTAGTCAATCTACAAATATTAAAATTAACAATGCCCTCGTAATTACTGTTTTTTATGGCAACTTCTTCCAAATTCCTTTGTGCGGTTTTCATTCTACACTCTGTTGGCTGGTCTTCATTTACAGGCTTGACGGCCTCTTTTCACCGTGCAAAAGGGCCATACAGCTATTGTTACTGTACTCCTGAGGATCCCTTCTAGGTAGGTACATCATTGGATGGCACAAGATCTGTGTTGTAGCAGTTCTAACACTATTCCCTTTCCCAGCCTAAGGGGTGTAGCTGGAGAGTTATGCAGTGCTCAGGTGACAATGGTTTCTTTGGGCTATAGGCAGCTGCTGAGAGCAGCCCCATGGCTTCTTCTAAAATACAGTGAGGCCAAACCAGCACTGAAGTTGGGTCCAGGATCAGGGAGCCACAAAGGTGGCCATGGCATTATGCCAACCCTTCTCTGGTCCTCCCCTGAAAACAGTTAAGTCAGACCAGAGAATATGGGCTTATATATGTAACTATCATAGTTATCTCAGTTACCTGCTGTTCCTTGGTTTCAATAAAAATCTAGTGACAAAATGTAGTTGTAATTCATCTTGAAAAGTCAGGGTATTTTTAGGAGATGGACAAATCTGTGTTTATCCCAGAAGGTAAAGCAATCTTTAGGGATGTCCAAAGGGCGAAGTAGATGGAATAGATTATTATTGTATCTTGCATTTCTGAATGGATAAAGAGTAGTTTGCATGTATAGTAATTATTTAATGAAACAACTTATCCATGCCCCACAAATGAGGTAAGCATCCAGTCCGAAACTGGAAATGGGTCAGGACACATGAGAAAGGTATGTCAGAAAATATGAACAAGGAAAGCAAAACAGGGTTGCCAAAGTAATATTTTTATAATTATTTTACTAATTAAATCAAGGAGAAAAAATAAAAATGCCCCAAAGCATTGAAGAGAGCTTTTACTGTTAAATTAAATATGCTGTAAGAGAAATGATAATTGTAAACCCTAAAAAGGCCAGTTATGGAAATTTGTAGCCAGGTTTTGAAGTGTGTAGTTTGGCAAGGGAGAGGATATAGTCATACCACCAATACTTTTTGTTGTATGGACACAATAACTTGTGTATCAGAAAGTGCTCAGATATATTCAAAACTGAAGCTACTATATCACTGTATAACACAACTCTTCCTTATTTAAATGAGTAGGCTTTGTAGAAAGAGTGGGGACAAATGAGGGTGCAAAGGAGCCTCAAACAGCTCTGTTCTAAATGTTTGGACCCAACAATGTGACTAAAACTCAGGTCACAGTTCTCTCAAGGGCACTCATTTGGTAAATGCTGTGGACACGTGTCTTGGGGTGCGGGGGACTAAGCAGGTGAAGGAGATCCATTATCTTTGATCCTGTGTCACCAATAAGGGAGATGAGTTTGAAAGCTCAAATACCAGTGGTTGTCCAGGACTGGAGGTCAAAGTTGTGCCACTGATCGAGAACTAAGAAAGTTAGTTAGAGATTAAGGGACTTGAACCAGTCAAGAAAATAGTAGATTGATCAATTGATTCATGAGACTTGAAATTGTTTAGCGAATGATGATATTGATGAGCCAGGAATGCTTTTTACTCATTAAGAGTTTTCAGTTAAGATTACTTTAATGTTTCCAATGCATGCTTACAAAACCCTTTCATCCAAGACTAGGGAACAACTGGTAAATTAAAGTTAAAATTGATGGACTGTACTATACAAATAGCCATAATGGAGACAACCTAAGCATACTCATTTTGAGGGAGACTTGTGGAGTAATGAAAGAGTCACATGCTAATTGCTGTTGCTGGTCAAAACCACAAACAAAATAAGAACAATTAACAGTAACTAAGAATTCACTGTGTAGTTCTCAGACGCTATATAATCTCTGTAAAATTTAATCTCAGGTAAATAGACTTGGTAACTGTGTTTCTCTCCCACACAGATAAGAATAGTGAAAGCATATCATGTTTTAAACACAGATCAAGTACATTTTAGTAACTACAAATTTATTTTATGTTTCTAATGTCACGGAAAAGGTACAGTTTATGAAAGCCAACGTCCTGTTCTGCTACATTAAAAAAAATAGTTTAATAAAAAAACCACCCCCACTAAATTTAAGAGTGCAGATGTAGAGAACACAGATGAAACACTTGGTTTTGCGTAATCTCTAATGTGATTAGAACAGCAATTCCAAAAGCAGGTAGTTTCCTCAGAAGCCGCAGAGAGAGCTCCACCTTCACCATAATGTTTAGAGGGTTAATAGCTAAAGCCAACACTTCATTACAGGATTCCATTAATTAAAAATAATTCATTAAGATTTAATATTAATGCATTAATGATAATCCATTAATATGAGGGAGCTGAAGATATAAAAACAGAATCAGAGATATGCTCTGTAGTACATTGTAACAGTTTTAGGTAATGTTACATAACAAAATTAGTCTGAATAATGATTGGTGAATTAACCGCACCAGCAGAGCAGATGATGTGAATACTATGGTTAGTTTAGGACAGCAGAAAATCATGCATAGGATATTAATGTTTCCACACTGGATCAATTTGCATTATGGGCCTAATCTGGAAAGGGGTCTCAAACCCAGGAGGCTGCAACTCAAAATGAGGCCCAATGTCTCTTACAACCGAAATCATAAACATTTTGTTGAAATAGATATATTTGTTTGCATTCTTGCAGGATGATGTTTTATATACTAGAAGAGGGCTGCAATGCCACCACTTGGAAGGGTTTTAATTATCACCACCACATTTTGATGATGCCAGTGTATTTTGTGGTATGAATAAAATGAGAAGAAACTGTCAAAACTAATGTTAGGAAAAAACACAGGAGCATTGACTTCAACAGGTTCAACAAATATTCAAGCCACATTTAATAACTTTATGAAATTAGTATCAAAGAATATATAGTCAAAATACAGAAATAAAGTTGAGTGAGAGAAAACAGCATGATGAGATCAAACAAAAGTTAAACAGAACAGATTAAATATAAAAAGTTAACTGAAAAGTCACTTTGCTACGTGCAGCAATATTTCAGCAACTCCTTTCTTTAATAGCCAATTTAACAATGACGAGCTAATCGGGGGAGGGGGCGGGAACTAAAGCATCACTTTGAAATGCCTGCTGTGTAAGTTACTGTGATTGTGTAAACAGTGTCACCCCAGTTCACAACCTGTGTTAAATTTAGATTTAATAGATGTAGTGTCCGCTTTTGTTTTGTTTTTCTCGTGAAGCAGTACAAAGGTTTAGAATGAAGTGTCTGTATTTAGCTCTCCATTACATTTACATTTGCCTTTCATTTGGCTGCTATTGTGTGTGTTGTGGACTGCAGATGATTAAAATTTGCTTACACGTCCAAACCTTTAGCTTGTCATGAATACATCACTTCTAAAAGTATGTGCTGTCTGCATTATTAATTACAGAATTATCATAAAGATACAGTAAGGCTTTCCCCACTCTGAAGTTTGCAGTTTTTGGTAGGTAACAATATATCAGCTTTACTAACACCCTAATAATAGTCATACATTAATTTTATATTTCCATTCCTCCAAAAGAAAAAAAATGACTTAAGGTGTGTCCAGTTAGTTTCTGATTAGTATAAAATGTTCAAATTGGGATTCTACCTGCTATGGTAAAGAACATGAGTTACGTATAAACAAAATGTGAAAAATAATATTCCAAGTAGTTTGATTAGCAGCTGATGTTTCTGTAGTGCTCCTGTGTGCTATACAGTAAGCCCAGGAATAAAACAAAAAGCAGATCAAAAGTGTTTCGATGCAGGTTTAGGCATCAAGTGTATGTTATGGTCTGAACCTTCAGTATGCTCATTCTATGGTTTAGGTACATAAGGTACCAGATTTGTCCATATCAGATACCAGATAGTTGGTGCACACATTTCAGACAATGGAACTAGAATTTGTTAATCTGAGACGGGATCAGTAATCTCTTTTTAAAATGTCAAAAAAGTGTGCAATAATAAGGCAGATTTCTTATTACACCATCTCTTTAGATATTTATCATTTGGTGAAACAAACAAGGTGCTTTAGAAACAGCAGAGTAATAGGATACAAACAAGTGCCAGAAAGAAGGAAAAATGCAAAAATGGGGGAACTACCATTTCTTCCACAATGAGGAATAGAGAACTTTTGTATCTGGTATTTGAAAGATTTTTAACAGCTGATATTCAATATCAGCGGATTCCTGAAGTGTTGGCAAGATACCAGGTTTCTGGTACTGGCCCATTTCTAACATTATTTAAATATTCACATCATGCAATAAGCAGTTTCACACACTGCAATGTAATGGAAAATACTTCCTAAACTGAATTAGAATCGAGACCCAAAGCAGAACCAGTAAATAAATATCTTGCATATATGTCAAACTATATTCTTCAAACAAAACCTTACATCTTATCAAAGAAGTCAGAAAGTACCAACAAAAAATTATATGCTTTCTACTATAATACTGTTAAATTTCCATGTCTGAGAATGTCCCGTTTAATTTTTTCTGCCTTTTCAAATTAGGTGGCAAAGTAGAAATTCAAACACAGAGTAAAATGCATATATATGAGGGCGCTGGCTCAGCGAGATATCAAATATACAGCATTCTAGTGTCAAAAGTACAGGCAGAAATGTCCAAGATTTCTTGGTGAAAAAGGGGCATTTGAGGAGTAAAAATTCTACTTAACAATCACTCACATTTTAACAGTGCATTAATTATAACAAAAGCCAGATGAGAAGTGAGCAACAGAGTCGTAATGTTCAGTGTTCATAACAGAATATTATCCTCTGCTCATTTAAACGAGCTTGGAAACATATACTCATGTATTTGAAACTTTAAAGTAGCTAGGTTTATTCTTTTTTCAGAATTCTTGCAAGAGGCAGAGTTGTGACACTGCATTGAATTGGATGATAGTACAATGTGGTTTTGCTAGAAGCCTTTCTCCCAACACTGTGCCTCTGTCTTATCAAAGGATTACGAGTCCTGCAATCTGATTTGATCTATTCTTTTGCCTCTAGGAAAAGGGTTTCTTGAGGATACAGTTTTACCTCCAGTAATGATTTATTTGGATCCAATTGAGTCACCTGTAAAGATAAAAAAGAAATCTGAAGAGACATGTATAAGTAGATTTCCTTTGAACTGTATATTTTCAGGAGTACAGATTAATGTTCACTGGGGAGCAGTTTTGATTTTTGCCTGGGGGATTCACAAAGGTAATTCCCATTAGTGCTAATGGGAGCTCTGTGAATTCCCAGTACCGTGGTGAAAGACCAGATTCCGTTTTTTTAAAAAGAGATGCTACACATTTGCTCAGAGAAAAGTTGTTTACTTTCCCTCATCATCCTCAGGATGAAGATATCTGTTTTTGTCACAGTGGATGTTATTCTGAAAGGATTACTGGAACACTGGGGGTGAAGGTGAGAGACACAAACAGACTACAAGCTCACATGCATCGTAAATGCCCACTTACTTCAAGGGGAGATTTAAGTGTGCAAGAATGTAGGATTGACTTTATATTTTATCCATTTGAGCCCTGGTTCAGCAAAGCATTAAAGGGCCAGATTTTTAATGGCATTTAGGAACCTGAAGATGCAGATAAGCATCTAGCTAAGCAGATCACTGGGAACTAGGTGCCTGAGCGCTTTTGAAAACCCCACTATGCACTTATTAGCATCTTTAGGTTCCTAAATGCCTTTTAAAATTGGCTGTTATGGCTTTGAGCACCTTCAGCTACTACTTGCTTTCACTTTAAACTGTGAGTAATCTCATCCCTGTTCAACAAAGCATTCAAGCCCCATTGAAGTAACTTTAGTGAAATTTAAGCATGTACTTAAGTGCTTTACTGAAATGTAGTATGTGCTCAAGTGCCTTGGAAACTGTCCAACATACGGGCTTGATCCATGCATTTAGGCTCAGTCTCTATAGCTATGGAAGTTTACCAACAAATACCTCCTAGTGAAATGTTTCACATACACAAAATAGTGGAGAGGACAGCCCAGCCTTCTCAATCAAACATTTGTATGTTGTAACATCCAGCTTTGTACAACACCACTGTGGCATTTAAAAGGACAATGGCAAGGTTTTGATATAAATATTTAAACACTACTTTTTACTTTGAAATAATTCATTGATAGTTTGAACTTTAGTTCTGTTTGCTAACCCATTTTTTACTTCTTTCTTTGCACATGCATACTGGTTTGTTATTTAGGGTATGCTCATGAGTACAGTACTGTATTATTAGCATTATGCTAAAACAGCAATGACAAATGCATACAGACAAGCCTTATTTAGAAGGAAAAAGTGTTTTACGTATGACCATACCATGCCACTGGTTTTTAAGGAGTACTCTTAACAGAAATCAATGCTTAAAATAAAAAAAGAATCAGTGACATACTAGCGTCCCAAGTGTGTCAGGTATTAGAAATTACTATAATTAACAGCTAGTGTATTTAATTTTCATTTCTGCCTTGAATGCAGTTTGGGTATGGTATGCTTCTCTTATCAATCCTGGTACACTAGAAGTTTTAAAATGCAATTAAAAACTTTACTGAAAAATTTGTTTTCAAAATATCAGACTGGATTGGGAAAACAGATCTTTTTTTAAAGTAGTAAAATATTGTACCTACCAACGTTGATGTATCCCTTTAATTTTATAGTGTTTATTCCAAATAACTTTATTGCCACTGTTTTACTGTGCAATTACAGATAATTCACTATTTTTACATTTTAAAAAATGTGCTTATCACTTCTCTAAGCCCATTTAAAATCAGTCTCATTCACCCTGATGAATGTAATGGAACTTTAAAATACGGATGCACATTTTCAATTCGCAATGCTGGGATATATTTTCTTATGTTTTAGATACCACAGTGAATGGTAGAGAAGAAAAAGAGTATGTACAGACACCAGACTATTAAAATTCATTTTAGATCCTTATTATCTACACTCCAATTATGCATTCCTGCACAGATGCTGCTTAAATTATTGAAAGGTTATCTTAGAAAGCAAACCTGTTATGTAAAAAACAGCCAAAGTAGTGCGTTTAAGTTTGTGATTACAGAAATATACTAATTAAGTACCTTTGTTGCATTTTTAATGCTTTAGTATTCTTCTGCTACAGTCCATTGGATTTAAGCACTGAAAGGGAGTATATAGGGAGCTTTATAATTCTCAGCACAAGAGGTATAGTGCACCTGAGAGAAGCCATTTTATTTCTCTGTTCAGTTTAAACCTGTATCTAATTAGATCCTCTCTCTTTTCAAATCCCACAACTCCTTTATTGCAAAAGCAAGAAAATGTAGGTGGAGAGAGAGAGAGAGAGATTTGTTTGTATCAGGCAAAAACGGATTTGAAAAGCAACGCTGGGTTAATGAACACTATCCTCCAGACTCTAACCAGATGGAAACCTATTATTCACTTGCGTGTAATTAATGATACACATCCTAATCAAAACTCTTGGGTTTGCAAACTTCAGTTACCTTAATAACAATGAGGAGCGATGTCCTTTTCTCAATTTCTTTATATGTGGGAAGTTAGTTAAAAGCAACATTGAGTACCTGCAGTAAGAAGCCTGTGCCACTTTTCACCCTTGATTTCAGTGTGCTGTTTTTTAATTCACTGAGGGACAGCAGAGTTTGCAAATGTTTACACCATTACCCAATTAACTAACAATATGGCTCCTACATCTGTCAACAAACAAAGCTGTTGTTGCTTTGTTTTAGCTCCGTGGCATTTTCTGTTCATATGGGTCGCCATTGTACTTAATTATCACGCCATAACCCTTCTGCAGCTTCTACTTTTGTTATTTGTGGTTTGTAAATATGTTGTTTACCAAAAAGAACAGAAGCTTTATTAGTGAACACACCTCTGACCAAAAGAAATGCTTCAACTGGTGAATAAATGATTAAATACAGTACTAAACTAAAGCACCTTGTAACTTAAAATATCTTTAGAATTAGAAACCAAGAGAGTAGTATACAACCAAGATCAAAGGCCCTGTAAGAAATATCACTAACACTGGTGTCTCTACCCCACTTTCTAGTGAGATTTATTCTGCTTAGCCAGATTTATATAGCTATTTCACAGTGTAACTCCAAAGAAATTTCTTTATATTAATTCAATTTATAATCTGTTACATTGATACAACATGAAAATAAAATCTGGCACTTCTAAAACTGTGCTCTGATGTAATGTCTTTCATTCAACATGTTTGTTTGTGTGTGTGTGTGTGTGTGTGTGTGTGTAATATATACATCTGAAGACTACTGTGTAGTACAAATGTTAAACTGAACAGAAAATGAGTTCAGAAATCCTGTTTATTATCTAAAGGTGACTAGCATGTTATGGCCCCAATTTAGGGAAGAACTTAAGCGTGTGCTTAACCCTAAGCACCCAAGTAGTCCCATTGCTCTCAATGAGACTCAGGCACTTAAGGTTCAGCACACACAGAAGTGCCTTACTGTTTACAACATTCCCCTCAAATGAGGCATTCAGTACATTTGTTTACTTGCTTTTTTCTTTTTATTCTCAGATCCCATGAAATCTAGTTCCATATCAGTCACTAGCTCACACTCAAATGATGGTTACATATCCCATGGCTACAAAAGCAGATTGGGCATAGAGTTGGCCCAATGAAGAAGTCAGGTAAATGTCTTTTTAAATAACTTAGTGGTTTTGCAAAGTTTTAATTATTCTATATTCCAAGGGATATAAAACAAGAGCAACCTTTTATATATTGTATAAAAGGCCCTGTCAGCTGACTTCATGCTCCATCAGGGTTCTATGTCTGACACGATGTGTTTGTTGGGACGCAAATGGGAAAAGGTGATGGGAGCAGGACTGGATGTTCAGGAGCTTGAAGTACATCTTAAAGTACAATAATGTGCTTACTAAAGTGCTCAAGATTATGATATTCTATGGAAATAACTTTCATTGGTGCGTTTTATATTCTATACATTTTAATATCTTTTTATAGCAAAAAAAAGTTTTTCCTTCCAAATTCATTTTCTGCAGCATTGGCATGCTCACCTGAACTGAC
The DNA here is from genome assembly GCF_965140285.1 of Lepidochelys kempii. Taxonomy (NCBI): domain Eukaryota; kingdom Metazoa; phylum Chordata; order Testudines; family Cheloniidae; genus Lepidochelys; species Lepidochelys kempii. Next base: position 98,607,579 of record NC_136387.1, on the reverse strand, counting down.
CTACGTGTACTGCTACTGCACATTCGCATCCTGTACAGCTGCAATTTTACTGTTTACAAGGTCTGGTTTCTTACCCACCCTAACCTTGCACGGAAGAGATAAGAAAAAAAATGGCTTAATGCCCAGGAAGGTCATTTAAAAATAATGAACTGAATATACAATTATTATAACACGTACTTGAGCAGCAAATATCACACCCTTCACCTCTCTCTACACCCTAGGACAAGGATCCGATTCTTGAGTAGCACAAATCTCTCTTCTACTTACACACGCATGAATACATTTCATGAATCAAATGCACAAAGAGTTCTTTTACTCTCTTTCCTAATCCCCCTAAGTATAAATGCAGTGAAAATTACTTAAATGCACACCTGGTAAAGGACTAAATCTGTTTAAAAAACTATATTTTCACTCTGACACACAAACAAATACAGTGACTCCTTTCTACCTGTTAAAATAATAATCTCTGTGTGTAAGAGAGTTATCTGGATAATAGGTTCAACTGTGGGCACAAATAAAGTGTGTGTACTTTACAGAAATAAATGCAATTAGATCTGGTTTAGCTGAATTCACTTGAAAATAGTTTTAATTTGAATGAAAGAAACCTGTCATGTTAAAAATAAGGAACATTATATCGTATCATAGTTAGCAAAACATGGCAAATAAAACATTACACATCTTGTTCACAACAAAATGCTTTAATCCGGAAACACTGAGTGACTGAGTTACTATACCTATATGTACCTGACTTCTGGATACTTTTAAAAACAAAATTTTAGATCCAACATACTTTTTCCAAGATGTGTATTTAATCCAATAACCAATATTAACACATCAAAGAAAGATACGCTACAACCTGACCCCCACACTCCTAATCCTTCCCCCACAAAATCCATATAGGTTTCTGGTAAAAATTGACTTCAGTGGAGCTATGACAATTTGCTATGGAGCTATGACAATCTGTGGGCAGCTGAGGATCTGCCCATAGATCCTGCTTATCCAGGCCATATGTGCCTGATTTATATGACTACCTGTCTTTCTAGATGGTAAGCTAAGTAAGATGGAGACCACGTCCTCCTCCAGAGGTAGTGTCTTTTGTACAAAGCTGAGCACACCAACAGAGCACAACACACAACAACAATAAACCGAAAATGGGTGTTGTTCAGTTTTGCAATTTTATAGAGAATCTTGTGATATTTGGGACTTTTCTTCCAGCCTTAGCTGCTCGGGCCATGTGATTACTTGAAAATCTCAACTTTTTTTTTTTTGGTTTTGTTTTTTAAGTAAGTTTCTAGCCCTTGTAGTTGCTGAGAAAATGTTGAACATGTAAACCCTAACCGCTACAACACCAGAATCCAAATAAAAGAAACCACATATTTATTATTTTTAAACAGGTCTTGATTTTTGAACAAATATCATGAGTTTTTGGGGCCTGGCTCGTGATTTTTTAACATTTGGGGTTGGCATTACAGTAGAACCTCAGAGTTACAAACACCAGAGTTACAACTGACTGGTCAGCCACACATGTCATTTAGAACCGGAAGTGTGCAATCAGGCAGCAGCACACACGTGCACACACATGCACACAAAAAGCAAATACAATACAGTACTGTGTTAAACGTAAACTACTACAAAAATAAAGGGAAAGCAGCATTTTTCTTCTTCAGAGTAAAGTTTCAAAGCTGTATTAAGTCAATGTTCAGTTGTAAACTTTTGAAAGAACCACCATAACGTTTTGTTCAGAGTTATGAACATTTCAGAGTTACGAATAATCTCCATTCCCAAGATGTTCGTAACTCTGAGGTTTTACTGCACTGCAAAACAGTGTTAGATCTGCTCAGTGTTTGATGTCCTTAGATCTTTTAGTATTTTTTAAAAAATAAAACCAAACATATTCAAATGGCATCAGCAAGTTTTATCTTTTTATGCAGTCGTGTATTGCTATAGCTCATTTTTACAGCATAGTTCCACCGCAACATATGTGGCTTTCAGCAACTTTGGACAGAGCAAATTAAACAAGTTAATAATAAGAGTTTGCATTTACATCGTAACTTTCACCCAAGGATCTCAAAGCACTTTACAAACATTAAAATGGTCATTGTGAATTAGGTATTATTATCCTTACTTGACAGATGGGTAAACTGTAGCATAGAAAGATTATGTCTTTTGGCAAAGGGTACACAGTGAGTCAGCAGCAGAGTTGGGAACAGAACCCAGGCATAGTGCTGGGTGAATAACTGAGTTTTTAGTTCAGTGGCCGTTCTGGGGGAAAATATAATTGGTTTGAGTTGAACTGAATCTGAATTTTTTCAGAAGCTTTGGCGAATAGAAAAGGCCTGTTTCAGGTCAGTTCCAGAGCAAGGATTTGAACCTGGGTCATCCCAGGTGAGTGCCTTAATCACATGGCTAAAGGTGATAGGGGAAGTGCTAGGGGGCAGCAGCACCACCTCCTCTTCTACCTCTACCTCTTTTGTCTGTTTTGTGAATGGCTGAAGCTATTCATGTCAAATTCACCAATAATTTTAGGTTGATTGAAACGGCATTTTTTGTTGAATAAAATATTCGCCTGAAATATTTCATCCAGGTCTACTCGGGAGTACTGGCTCCCATGCCCTTGTTCTAACTTCTAGATCACACCCTCTTGCCCTTTATTATATCATTACATTGTGTAGATTTGTTGCAGAATAGTTAGAATGAACTGTTAGCCTGTGTGTGTTACAGACTCCACAAAGTTCTGGAGAAGTTTAGGAAGCAGATTCACAGAGTATGACTCTTTCTTTTATGATGACCTATTGCACTGAACTAAATGGAATTCTTGCACCACTGATTTCAATTGGACGACATGTAGTGAGAATTATAGTATGTAGTGTTTGATCTTGCATAAAAGTATAATGTACAGTAAGAATGATCCAAGCGATACTGTACATGGTGAGATATGGGTAGTGTTTTGTCCATGGATGTGACTAATATAACAAATGTTACAATTAAAAATGATAGAAACCAGCCTATTGATCTGATGGCATTTAATGAGTAAGATTTTGAATCCTTATCACTAGAGGTCAAAGCGCTAATGCCTTCAACTTGAACATTTGGGGGGGAGGGGGCTGGAGGTGGGGAGAGAGGAGTGTGCATTATGCCACTGCTGGGGCACTCTGTCTACAGATGGAGTTGGATAAGAAGCAAGGTTGGATACAGGGAAGGAAGGTTCTGCTGGAGGCCTAGTATTCTAGTCAAATAGGATTGATAAGGGATAAGAAGGGAAGACGGGAATTTGGCCTGTCAGAAAGGTTAAAGGCTCAAATCACCCCACTTCTCGTGCTTAAACTTTGAATTTTAGTTGCTGATTGGATCTGGTTAGCTCAGAAGAACTTAATTGTCATGGAAAATCCACAAGAAATTCCACCATGTGATGTCATATAGCTACACACCTGGGTCATCAGCAGGTTTGAGGGATCCAGGACACACACCTCTGCCACTTGAGCTAACAGAGTAACTGATAGCAGCAGTAGGTTATCATTCTTTATGTGGGCCAGCATTAGAGGTGAATGGGACACTTTGCCAGTGGGTTTCATTGCTAGCAGCAGAGGAATAGAGACACTCAGGAAATTTGGGTTCTACTCTATGCTCTGGAGAGGAATGTGCTCTAGTGGGCAGACTTCTGCCCATTGTTCCCAAGTATGACCCTTTCTGCCTCATCCCCTCAAAGTCCCGGTCCCAATCCAGTCTCTCCCCCACAGCTGGCTCCTTGTCCCAGTCATTCCCAATCTCCTTGTTCAGCAAATCCTAATCTCATATCTTGGGATTCTCCATCCCACTCCCAGTCCCCATCAGCTCTTTGTCACTGGTGCCCTTGCCCAGCCAGTCCCAGTTCTACAAAGCTCCTCATCTGTTTTGGGTCTCCACTCCCCAGGAGACTGGTCTCCAGTCACCCCAGAACCCTAATTTCCCATCTCCACTGGCTTCACGTCCCACTTTCTCTCCTTGGGCACCTCACTCAGTATCTCTCCCACCTCCCCTCCGCAGCTCCTTGTCCCAGTCTCTTTATCCAGTCAGTCCCAATTCTCCCCCACAGCTCCTCATCTGATTTCCATCTTTCTCTCAACTACTGGCTTCTGCTTCCCCCATTTCCACCCCTAGCTCCCAGTCTCCTTTCCCAGCCAGTTTCCCTCCAACCCCCAGTCTCCTTGTCCTGCCAGTCACAGGCTTACCCAGCCTCTCAGTCCCAGTCCTCCTGCAGAGGCAGTCCCAGTTTCCTGCCCAACCCAACTGCCAGTCCTAGCTTCCCTCTCCGCAACCTGGCAACCTCCAGTCCCAGTCTTCCTTCCCCTCCCCATACTCCTTTTCCCAATCTAATCCCCCAAGCAGGTCCAGCCTTTGTCCCCTCTGCATTAGAATTGGGCAGCTTCCTCCTCTACGCTGCCAGGGATGTCATTGAGAGCAGAGGAAAGACTGCTCTCAGAGCTGGTCTACACTGACGCTGTAAATCAATTTAAGTTATGCTAGTTCAGTTACGTGCTCTCCTGTCAACATAGCTTCTGTCTCTCAGGGAGGTAGAGTACAGACATTGATGGGAGAGCGCTCTCCCGTCGACTTAGCGTGTCTTCAAGAGACCTGCAAAATCAACACGCAGTGCCGATTTAGCCAGTAGTGTAGACATGGGTCAGGTGCTTGGACCTGTGCCGCCCACAGCAGCAACTGCAGGGAAAGTCCTGCTCTTCCCAGGATGGAGCATGCACAGTGCAGATGGAACCTTCAGGGGATTTAATAATAAAACAGCTGGGGCCAAGTAATCTCATCTGTACAGTTTCCCTCACACCTAATGAAACTGATGCATGTAAATCAGCTGTAGAGTAAGGGTGGTGATTTGTTCAGTTACCTCTGATATCACAATGGTCTAGGACTCTTTGCATGGCATAGATACATGCCTAACTGTATCTGTACACCTCATGGGTGTGAAGTCAAAAGGCTAAGGTTAAAAATTGGACAGTGACAGACTGCAAATCCTAATGATGATTGAACTTAGTGATATTCTGAAGAAAAAGTGGTCTCAGCCATGCTTTTAGCTGTTTCTATTGCTTCACATTGACTCATTAGACTTTCTAGGCTTCAGGGTGACACACGGACAGAGTGACAATCTTGGAATCGTACTATAGTTCAAACAAATCTCTACTGAGCACATGTAAACTGCAATTTTTCAAAGGCTTATAACTTGGCCAAATTTGGGCAGATTTTTGCAGGGGCATCAAAAGAAATGTATACAAAGGCTATCCCCCTGCCAAATCTCAAGTTCACAACATGTAGGCACTAGAGTTTTTCAAAGAAAAGGTCACCAGAAATTTCTAGTGTGTGCAAAACAATTTATTTTCCTTAGCCTTGTTCCTGGCAAGGGTTGAACCATTTGGCTGAAAATTTCCAAAAATTTCAGCCTGAGGCAGACACCCGGCCTGGGAAATTTCAGTTTGAGCAATTGAAAGATTAGTAAAGTTATAAGCATTTGAAAACAGGTTGGACAACCTTTGCATTAGGTGGTGCTACCAGCCACACCTATAATAAACAAAACAAACATACAAAGGAGCTTTCAAGATGTGACCAATCACCATCTTGACTAATTTGCTTGCATGTTGTATCTATTGGTTTTCTTAGATTATAAGATCTTTAGGGGAAGGATAATTTTGGATAATAATGTAATAAATAATATTTCCTTGCTTTTACAGGTTACATTAGACCCCCAGTGAATTTTAATTACTGCCTTTTTTGTGTGGGAAGGAAAGCAGGTCATAAAACTTCCCTTATCTTGTTGGACCCCCTTAAGACCATGACTAAAATGAGAGCTGGTCTATACAGGGTTTTAAGGATTTCACCCATCCTTCTGAAGGAGGAGCCAAGGGAATGAAAAACAGGTTGTTCCCCAACCTTTTCTTCACATAATCTCATTACCTCTCCTCCTCATTGGCAGCAGCCAGCATCCCTCCCCACCCCCCCAGCAATTAGAAAGGCAGGCGGTCATTAGAAAGACAGGAATGTTGCTCCACATCAGCCACCAGGGGATGTTGAAGCTCAGTGTGTGCTATACCATCCCTCTCTCGATGCTGAATCCCATCTCTGCACTGCTCCAATACTTTTATTTTGACCAAATCTGAATTCTCAGCAACAACATTTCCTTTCAGGAGCGGGGAGGGGAAAGAGAGAGAGAGAACTCCCTGGTGTCACAGAAGTTTCCACCAGGAGCTAAACAAACCCGATGACCATCCAATCAAGACTCACAAGCACTACATGAGCGCCACAAGACGACACTCTAAGCAAAATATAGTGTTTCCACATAGACTATTAGATGTAGATTGGTGAGAAAGTACTGGTCAGAAATGGGATTTATATGCATTTAATTATGATTGTATAGGACAAAAATCCAAAAGGGTTTTTAATAAAAGTTCAAAGGATGAAGGTCTCAGGCAGGATAGTGATGAGCACTATATAAAAACATGACTGACAAAATAAATAACGTACACAGGATTGCGTTTGCAATTTAGTTTGATGTATTTACTTATCCAGTTACCAAAACAGCAGGAGATCATTTCATGTTCTAGTAACCAGACAATGCATTTTTAATGTCTTAATGTTACCAAGGCTCTTTATTGGTATTTTGATACAACATTTTTTTCCTGTGTGCAAAAATGGATAGAATGAATGTTAAGCATGAACCACAAGTTGAAAAATAAAAAGTGTCTTAAGGTATGTCTACATTCGAGCTAGAGGTGTAATTTCCAGCTTGGGTAGACGTATGCATGCAGCTCTGATCAAGCTAGCTTGCTAAAAATAGCAGCGCAGCCACCGTGGCACAGGTGGTGGGACTGGCTAGCCACCCTGAGCACAGTCCTGCCCAGGTCCTTAGCTATGCACTCGAGCGGCTAGCCCATCTTGCTGCCACAGCTAGGCATCTGTTAGCATGTTAGCTCAATTATAGCTAGTGCATGTATGTCTACCTGAGCTGGAAATTACATCCCCAGTTTGAATATCGACATAAGTTTAGAAAGGGCCAGTTTAGCCTGGATCATGCTATAACCTAAAGCAGAGTTCCCCAGTTTCACTACAGTATACTTCCCCCTGCAATCAGATAACATACTTGGGTCTCTCCTGAAGCAAATATCTTATAAAATAGCGTGCTGCGGGATAAGAGGGCAGGGAATGGTGCATTTGGGCAGAATATTTTACCCTGTAGACAGTAGAAGTATTCTTGCTTGTTTGCCCTGAGCCCTGCCACACAGGGCTGAAGCAGAAGCTGAGCAACTTAGCTTCGTCAGGCACCCTATGGCATGGGGCCATGGACAATTGCCCTGTTTGATGACAGGTTTCAGAGTTGCAGCCGTGTTAGTCTGTATTCGCAAAAAGAACAGGAGAACTTGCGGCACCTTAGAGACGAACAAATTTATTTGAGCATAAGCTTTTGTGAGGTACTGAATTCCACTGCATGCATCCGATGAAGTGAGCTGTAGCTCACGAAAGCTTATGCTCAGATAAATTTGTTTGTCTCTAAGGTGCCACAAGTCCTCCTGTTCTTTTTGCCCTGCTTGCTGTACCTGAACGCTGGCCCAGGGTTTTTATATGCAGAAAACCAAGCGGGGCATGGAGTTTTTATCACCCGTTTGGGGGGGTTGGAAGGGGGGAAGGAGGGGCTCAGAAAGAAAAAGGTTGAGAACTCTTGTTCTACACAATCTGAAGTTTCATGCGGGAGAATGCAAAGTTTTTAACATTTAAACTGTGTGTTATTTTTTAAAAAAACAAACAATAGTTCCTATTTTACATAACAAGAAATATGAATGATTAAAACCTACTGAAGAGATTACTTGGGTCAAATTAAATTTTTTCTCCACTTGCAGAAATCATGACAAAGAGGAAATGTGCCGTTAACCATGCAATAAAATGAAAGAGTTGTAGGAGCCTCTTAAAACTTGAGAAAAACATTTATTTCTCTAGCTGATTTTGTCCTTGGAAAACATTGATTTATGTCCTAGAGCTTAAAATGAAGACAACTTTTGAGGTTTATTTTAATGACTTATTCATGCTCCAGGACCATCAATTATATTAGCACAGGTCTGTGAACAATTTGTTAGTTAACTAGGACTACAGAATTAGTCCAAGGTTTATTTACAAACATAGCTTATAAAATTCAGCAGTGGAGTAACATGAATTTAAAAATATATTTGAAATCCAGAAACTGTGTCTCATCAGATAACTTTAAGATAGATCAAATACTGGGCCCAAACCTATTTGTTAGGTTTCTTTATGTCTTGATTGTTTCATTTTAATGGCTTAGCCCCTTGATACTAGAGCATGATCTCCAGTGACAGTAGCAAGCACACTGTAATTTAGTAGTGCAGTGAAGAATTCCAGTCCTAGCTATTATCTAGTGAAATGAGCATCATCTCAGTGAAGTAACATATGATTTGAGCTGACACGTCAACTTTTTACACTCTGAATCCCCTGTCTCCATTAAAACAGCCAAAGGTGCTGCAGAAGCTCTGTAACCAGCTGAGCAGGCAGGCAGTCCTCACTGAAGCTTCTACAGTGCTGCTCAGTACCAGTATGCTACTGGATATGAGCACAATATAGTACAAGTCCTTCCACGTATGGCTGAGAGCATTTCTTTTCTGCACCCTGCTCATTTTTTCCCTGTGTTCCACCAAGGTGAAGGGAGGAGAAAGGAAGCTAAATCCTAAAGCTGTTCCTGGACCTAGGTCTTTTTGAGGATTGCACACTGTCTAATGAGCTAATAGCTAGACTATTCCTGGAAGGCAGCAGTAGCTCTGGAACTGACAGTGCCATACAAACTCTTCTGGAGCACCCAGCTCACAGGGGAGAGGTGCAGGTTATACCATCCCATAGGAGGAGGTTATGTGCTTGCCTCTATGTTTCTGGCTAGAAATACTGACTGGTGCAGGGATAGATATGGCCCTGCCTCCTTTGGGATGGCTTCCACCACAACAGGTACTGCAGGACATTGCTCTTGGGGGAGCCCAGGGATTGTGCTCATGCCTGGCCCTTGGAGGGGACATAAGGTACATAGGGAGGGTGGTGATCCCTCCCCTACCTTATACACCTATGCAATGATCAAGAACAGCCTGGCCCTACACCTACTGAAATCCTGATCAGCACCTGTCTTGACTGGATGCACTGTACAGTGTGGGTTAGATTCAATTTATTTTAGCTTTTAGGAGAAACAGATTTCCCCCCTCCCCATTTTTTCAAACTGCTGTTGGAATTGGCTAATTAAAAGGATTTAAACAATCTTAACACTCTAAACAGAGCAAACTGGTTCTGAATTATTAAGCAACATTTTAGATGCATTTGAGTAACCTTAAGTGACTTAACTGCCACCTGATCCTAAGCTCTGGCTCAAATAAATAAATGTGAAATACTGTAGAAGTCTTAGCTTACTAAGGCTTCCAGATACAGTAAATAAAGAGCTTAAATCTCCAGTACACTGTCTGCAAAAGACTCTCTAAAATAAATGGTTTACACTGGTGTACACTTAAAGTGGAAATTGAGGGCAGAAAAAACCTGCAGGATTTAATTTTGATTTCCAAAGGAAACTTGTAAGCACAGAATGTACAAAGCTTTACCAATGCCCCTGCCTGGTGCTATGGGGTGCTGTATTGCTGGAGGTTGGTGTCTTTCAAATACCATGAAAAACCAAGGTCAGGAACTTTCTGGTTAGTCATTAAAGATGCCATAATACTTTTGCAAGGACAGGCTGTTAATTCTGATATTCTGGCCAAATTTCAATCTGGCTAATTGCATTCTGTTTACTTAAACTGTCCCCTGTAGTATCCATTGGATATGGCATCCTTCACTTTCTGATCTAACATGTCAAGAAAGGCTTGCTCTGTAAGATGTACAAAGGCCTCAGGAAGACTTCTGCAGACTGCAGACTTCTCCACTGGGCGCTGGATGGATTTTGTAGCTGGTACACTTGGTGGACTATCGCTGAGGGTACCTGGGAGGGCCTTCAAGCTGGAAGAAGGCTCATGGAAAGGCCAAAAGCTAAGTGAGTATTGCTGAAAGAGCAGACTCATGTTTCTAGGGCTAGCTCTGCTTTTTGCAGTGTTGTTAAATAGCTGCTGTGTTAACATGCAAGAGGTGGGTGCATTTCAGTGGTAGGTAAAGGGATTTTTGGAAGGAACCATAAAAACGTAACATGTAGACCGCGCGAAAGCCAACAAGCACATTTCACATCAAATATCAAAAGGGCATCCCCCTCCTTTAAAAAGGTCTGTTTATATACACACAGCCGTTGCACATGCATGTCATGAAAAAGCTGCACAGAACTATATTCACAGTACACGTCATATAGTAATCATCAGGCTAAGCTTGTATTTACAATACAGATATTTCTACACCAACCACTTACGTGGCCAGAAAAAACAAGCTTCTTCAAAGGTATTAGTCAGGAATTCACTAAGCAGCCAGATTCACTGGTGTGAAATATAGCATTGGGCTTGGCATCCAATTTGCTATGGCTGCAGTACTGAAGGAAAAAGGTGGTTAGTATTCACTTCGTGTCAGCGGATGGACAGCATAGTCAATGAGGAAGTCCCAGTAACAAGCCGCTGCACGTGCTTAAATGCGTTGGAATGTTACTGCTGTTTTTAAACAACAAGTAGTGTCTAGAGAAGGTTAATCTGTGTATTTACTCATGTAGAAGTTTGTATTTACAGTAGGTTATGATTCCGACTTTAAGTTAGCCAAGCATATCTGTGTAAACAACAGGAATATAGAACTAATGAATTCTTATTTACTGGAGATGTGGAAATATTTCAACAACATTCTGTTGGGGCATCTGAACTGAGGGCGTTAAAAAGAGTATTTTGTACAGCTGGTTGAAAATTTTCTGAATGAACAGTTTTCTTTCAGAAAATGCTGACACAAAATCAAAACGTGTCACAGGAATGTATCGATTTTGTCAACATTTTCAATGAAAAATTGTCAAAGAGCTTTATTTTGACAAGGTCAAAGTCCTGCATTTCATCTTTATTGTTTCAACTTTTATTATACTTTATAAAAAGCTGAAATAATGAAGTCGAAATGAAGCGCTTTGACCGTATCAAAATAAAGTGTTTTGATAAAATCATTTTGATATCCCCCAAAAAGCTGCGATAAGGGTAGACACACTGTCCATGTACCAGAAAGTGTTACAGGGGACTAACTGTGCACAGTATTTAAATACAGGAACAATACAGTGTAAAGAGCAAAAGGCTTGTTTTTGTTCTGTTTTAAGTAAGTTGGAAGACCTGTAACATGGGAGACATTTTGAGATTGCTCTTCTTCACTTTGGTTCCACTAAAAATGGGATTACATGCTTAGATGGAGTAAAGTTAATTAGCGATTAATAGGATTCCACACATGCTACTTCAGACTCGGCTAGAGTATTGTTTCAGCTGCATTGGTGAATATTCTTTGTTATTTTGAGAACAATAGTAAAATGAATACAAGAAATGGGACGTTTCCTGTTTGTATGACTCCATCCCCTCTTGGGCAGCAAATTCCCAAGGTGAATTAGGATTCCCAAAGTGTATTAAGATGATAGAAAAATAAAGTGAAATGCTTTCATTTATACTAAAATTAGAGTGCTTCTTTTTAGTATGAGAGGGGAACATGTCTGAAAGCTAAGCTCCAAGAAGTAACCTAATTAACCACACAAATATGAACTGAAGCATTAACAGAAAATGAATTCACTTATTGAATGAAGATTCACATACACCTACTCTCTAAACAAAGCAGCAAATTGTACATACACAAGTGCCAGAAATTACACTCATGTTTGATCACACATTTTCATGCAACCAAGTCTCTGAAGTCTATGAATTATGGATACTGTATCATAGGGAAACAATTAATACATTTTCCTTCTCAAATGCAATAAAAGATATTTTGGTTTAGCATATAGTGTATCGTCGTCATTGCATCCACTTGTGACACACATATGGGTGCACTTTACATGGTTCAGATTAAGAGAAAAATAGCATTCCCCAAATTTAGGGAGCAAATATACTATGACCATGCACTCGCTATCTAGTGTATTGTGACAGGGAAAACCATATAGCCAGTAGGCTAAATGCCAGTGACTCCAGAATTTGCATTTTAAACATGGCTAGGCTCAGGCTTAGAGGTATTGACAACGTAATAGTTATAGGGGTCACTACTGAGAACACTATATACCCATAGCTTGAGGTACCCTGTTGGGATGGATACCCAAAGCATACAGAGCTACTTAAACTTCAGCTCATGATACAACTCACACCCCGTATATTTCAAAGCAGATCCAATTTGAAATTCATGGTACAGGGTTGTAAGAGATAAGGATTAAAAGGGCTTTTTTTGAAAATTTACATTAAAAAAAATGTCCCAAGTGAAAACCTCGTTCATCCTTCCACCAGTATAAATAATGCCGCTGCCAGCACCACGCTTTTCATCAGTACATCTCAAAGCGCTTTACAAAGCAGGTCAGTGTCATTAATTCCTTTTTCCAAGTGGGGACACTAAGGGTATAGTTTCAAAGTACCATGAAAACCTGCTCCCATTTTCTATGGCATTAATGGCCAGATCAGAACAAGCCAGAGGGATAGGCAAACCGGATAGCCACCTTGTGTGTCAAAGGATAGGGAAAGCAGTCGAATTAGTGATGGTTGCTTGTCCCCAATTGTTTATCTACTTTCTATCATGACAGCAATTACTTAAATAGCAAGTGCTTTATTTTGGAGGTCATTAATTCGGACTGACTAAAGGTACAATGTAATAATTTAATACAATTAATTGTCTAATATCTGGTCCTAGGCAAAATTTCACACCACGGTGAATGGTCTGTGCCCTGTACAGTTCATACCTATCCAACTTCATAAATAATGTTGTTGTGTTTTACTAGTGTTCAGATGTACAACACTTTCACATTAAAAGGTGGAGAATTTTACCCCCTCCTGCTGCCTCTCACTCCCAGCCCCATGCCCCCACACAAAACAGGTCCTTCAGAATCACAGCCCTATATGCAAACTACAACTTGACAAGAAATGTATTACATAGCAAGGAGTTAGAGGCTGATCCAATATACATGCACGATTTTAGGAGTGTATCCTGTAACTCAGCATTGCATGCCCTCCTACTGTGTATAGGATACCCTGGAGTTTATTATTTACAATACCCAAATGCCTTCACTATTGGAATTAGGTCGCTCTTCTAAAGTCATAATCTGAAATATTTTTACCATACATCGTTACACATGAGACTGATATAAATCAGTTTATTTACTAATAAAAACAGCAAAAGGCCATCCAACCTAACATGTCTGCTTCCTTTAAGTTTATTTTAAACCAACCTTCCTACTGCCATTTAATCTCCTCTACCATTCTTTTGGCACACAAATCTAGCCACCTCTTGAATTTACTTAGGGCATGTCTTCACTAGCAACGTTAAAGCGCTTTAACATGGCTGTGTAGTCGTGGCACCAGCAGCACTATAAAAAACCCACCCCCACTGTCTACACCGCCACTTCAAAGCGGTGAAACTCGCAGTGCTCAGGGGTGTGTTTTTTCACACCCCTTGAGTGAGAAAGTTGCAGCGCTATAAAATGGCAGTGTAGATAAGGCCTTATATTCATTGCTTCATTCGCTTTACTCTTTTTACTTAACATGTTTTTACTTACGTGGGTTTTACCCAAGATCCTAACTCATCAACGTACTTAGTTTTCAGATGATCACTCATTAATCCACTACCAATGTGAAATAATAATAAATTCTTTGGCTAAATTTTTCCAACTTTTCTTCATCTTGATACTTATATAGCAACTCTCACCATAGTATCTAAAGCCTAAAGCTGACTCACTGATTCCAAAGGTTGCCACAGGTGCTCAGCAACTTTGAAAATTAGGCTATTTATTTAGTTGCCTAAATGATTTAGGAGCCTAAATGAAGGCACCCTGTTTTGCAAATCTTGGGCTTAAGGTTTATGTAATGCTTTCCATCTGAAGATCTTAAAGTGCTTTATGAAGGTGAGTATATATCAGTATTTCCATTTAATAGAAAGAAAACTGAGGCAGAGAGAAGTTAAGTGACTTGCCAAAGGTCACACAACTGAATCAGTAGCAGAATGGGAATAGAAGCCAAGTTTCCTGACTCCCAGGTCCTTTATCTATCCTCCTCCTCTCTTACTTTATGTAGCACTTTTCATCCTGAAAAATCCAAAGAGATCTATCAATTTTATCCTTATTTTGAAAGGTACAATACGGTCACTGATGTCTATACTCTTCTAATGAGAGCACTGCTAAGCTAACAGGATCCCTACTTTGTATTTAAAAGCCATTACCTGGGGCTAGGTAAACTGCTTAACATTGTCCATACTGGAAAGAGTACTTTTCTCCATTTAATGAGGCTGCTGTTCTGAAGCGCTAGGGAGTCTCATATTGAAGATGCCATTGTGGTGGGTTTTTGTGGGGTGTGGTGGGAGGCTAGTCTGTGTGTCACGTAATTAAATCCTTGCTTCCTTGGAGCTCATACTGTAGTGGGGCCTGATGGGAAAGGGGAGCAGGATTTAGCTCACTGCCTGGCTTCTTGAGAAGAAGTGGAGGGGAAGGATCTGAACACTGCCAAGTCCTCTAACTGGTTTGCCCCTTAACATTCTTTCTCCCCATTGATTTCAGGGTGTTTGAATGGTATTCTTGGGTGCATCCCATTATGGAATTGATATTACATTGATAGTTTGTGCACTGGTTGTGGTTTGCTGGCTTCCTAACATGTGTAGGGTTGATGCTGAGATTTATGGGATTGGAAGGCATTTCTCCGCCTCCCACTTCAAATCTGTTTCTCCTCTCCAACAGTTATAAATACCTTCAAAATAAAAGTGCATCTGTGTCTTTTTCAACATCTCTTAACTGCCTCTTTGGACAGATTCTGTGATTAGAAATCAGTTTTTCTGCCTTTGAGACATGGCTCAAGACAAGCCATCAGATATCTACAATCCCATTCACAGTTATGTCACAATCATCACAAATCAAGCCTGCTCTCAAGAGGATATGTTTGTTAAGTACAAATATTTCTAGAGCTTTTTGGGCGGGTTGTAATTTAAGATGACTTTTACAAACTAGATACTAATCCTGAAGCAACAGATGGCTGTTACAAAATGGCACTGCAAACACTCTGAGTTGAGTCCTATCCTGAGTGAACTTCCTGCGGAGGAGGAGACAAGGGTGGACCGAGCAAAGCGTCCCACATAGTGGGCTCTTATGGTGCAAAAAGGACATAAAGCCAGCTTAACCAGCCATCTGAGGATTTCTCCGGCATGCGCAATCTCCAGGTTACAGAGCTAAACTCCCCACCACCACAGCATATGGGGTGTGTGGCTGGTATGCTGCCAAGCCCCACCGCTCAGTGACTGACTTAACTTGTACTGCTGTCTTTGCACCCTTTCCCGACGTCAGGTTTTGCACTGATCACAACTCAGCTGGACACACAGATTGGGCCCATTGCCTTTTATTTTAGTAGTAACAACTATGCTATAAACAAAATCTAAGTTATAATTCAGCAGACAACAACAACACCAAAAAGAGTATCTTCAAAGAAATCTAGTATAAGAAAAGCTCTAGTGACCAGAATCCATGGCAGGTTTAACCACAGATAAATTAGCAAACTTGAGGATCAGGGAGTTAGTACAGCCTATAATGATGGTCATTCACACCCGATAGGACGTCATTATTTTTTGTATACACTTCAAAAGAAGTTTTAGGTAAGAATTAAAAGTGGTTATTTACTTGATTTTATGGATTACATAAGGGATAGATGAATAGTTTATCAGGGTTAAGTGTGCTAAAGTACCCGATAACTCATTTATGGTTTGACAGAGCCCTTTCTACTCATGTCACAAATTACATCAAGCAAAATGGACACCAACAGGAAGATCAGAACACCAATCTGAACAACAGAACTTCATGTCCAGGAGAGAAAATGAAATGATGCTCACCAAATGAACTTTGGGAGTATTATGCTAAGCAAGAGGGGTTCTACTTTCTTTTAAAACAGGGAATAAAGTTTTTGGGTCAAACTCTGTTTTTGGATGTGTGTGTCCAGTCCTCACTGAATTTGACCCTTTACATTTTTTGCTTTAGAATTTTTTCCCCCTCTGCCACTGAAAGTCTGGATTTTCTGATGTAGCTTTTTATATAACAACATGCCCTAGGGCAGTGGTTCTCAAATTTTTTTTGTCCACGGACCACTTGAAAATTGCTGTGGGTCTTGGCAGACCACTTAATAATCTTTCCAAATGTTTGTACCATTAGTTAACTATTGTAATAGTTGGATAAAAGCGCTATATAAAAAAACCCTTAATAATAATTTCTCTCCCCTGCCACAGCAGCCCCCAGGCTGGGGCTGGAAGGAGGGGGTCTCTCCCCCACCACAGCAGCTACAGAGCCGAGGCTGGGAAGGAGGACCGTCTCTCCCTGGCAGACGCAGCTCTGGAGCTGGGGAAAGTCACCTCTTTCTCTGGCTGCTGCAGCCCTGCACATCCCAAATTCCCCCCACGCCCTCTTTTTTCCCCACTGCCCCCTCCCACCTACTCCCATTCCCCCCAAGGTCACCACCTCACCTTACACATACGTCTTCTCCATGGTCCAGGCACCAGGCCTGCGCGTCTCCACTAAGTAGGTGGGTAGCCTTCATTCTCTCGTGTGTGGCCGCCCAGGCGCGCACCTTTGAGAGAACTATCCACGGACCACCTGAATGAAGCTTGTGGACCACTGGTGGTCCACGGACAACAGTTTGAGAACCTCTGTCCTAGGGCTCTCATGTTAGCTCCTGACTTGCTTTGTGTCATGGAGCTTGACCATATTACAACATACCAAGCCAACCTTCATCTTTCATGCTGTAACATACATGCCATCTTGATACATACAACTAGGAATAAGGAGAATTTATTCACAGAAGGTATGTTTACTTACATCTCTCCTTGGAAAGGTGCCCAGCAGCTTGAACTCTTCCCAAGGGTATCCCTTGGAAGCTACAAAATCAAAGACAACCTGCAGCTTACTGCTGGCCAGGAAACGCCGCTCAAAGAACTCTCCGCTGGGTGTTCGGATACGCAGTTTGCTGACTGACTCAGTGCTCTCTTTTTTTGGCTCTGGAGGCAAAGACTGCTCTAGAGATAGCCTGATAGCCTGAGGAAAGAAAAAGGACCATTTAGCTTCAATTTAACTACTTAGGCATGGGAGTTTTTCCATTTTTCATGCTAGAACTCCGAGAGGAATCACAGGGCTCCAGAACTTTAGCTGTGCTTTTTGTCTCAATGACAAAACCATTTTTGTGCATTTCTTAATAACAGCCCACCAGACAATTAATTAAAATAAACCCTTCCTTTATAACACATAATTAAACCTACAGTTTACTGCATGATGGAGATAGGAATTTAATTGTTTGGCAAAAAAGCATCAACATTTTTGATTGAGGGAATAACTGTCAAGTGCTCAACTGCTTTCTTAAAGAGTACAAATTAAAGGCATTAAATACATTTATTTTTGTAAATACTTTTTATTATCAATCTGTACTCCTCTTGGCAAAATAACTGACCATTTGAAACTAAGGAATCTCTTCCTCCCCCTGACAGCAATTCACAATGAAAACAAACCCCCTACCTGCTAGATTTACTAAAAATACTTGTAACTAAAATGCTCTGATTGGGATATTTCTTCTATATATTTAAGGCATACAGGTTATTTAGCGTATACGAGGCACGAAAGTGGGAACAGCCATAGTCATAGGAGGATCAGCAGAGAAAAAGGCAAGGCAAAAAAGTTGATTTTAAGGAGAGATTAAAGGAGGAAAGGAAAAATGCTATCCACAGAGAAACGGCTCCAAGCACCAGGATTCATTTTTGCTGCAACAGCTACAAGAAATCAGCCAATATTTAATGGCTCGGCTGAGGGCAGAGTGGGAAAGTCTTTATTTATGTGAATATAAATAATAAAAAGTAATAGCAAAATTTTTTTTGTACATCAGAAGCAGGAAGCCTGCTAAACACCCAGTGGAGCCACTGGACGATCGAGATGCTAAAGGAACACTCAAGGACGATAAGACCATTGCGGAGAAACTCAATGAATTCTTTGTATTGGTCTTCACGGTGAGGGAAGATTCCCAAACCTCAGCCATTCTGTTTAGGTGACAAATCTGAGGAACTGTCCCAGATTGAGGTGTCATTAGAGGAGGTTTTGGAACAAATTGATAAACTAACCCTAATAAGTCACCAGGACCAGATAGTATTCACCCAAGAGTTCTGAAGAACTCAGATGTGAAATTGCAGAACTACTAACTGTAGTCCGTAGCCTATCATTTAAATTATTCTGTACCAAATGACAGGAGGATAGCTAATGTGAGTCCAATTTTTAAAAAGGGCACCAGAGGTGACCCCGCCAATTACAGGCCTTCAGTACCAGGCAAACTGGTTGAAACTATAGTAAAGAACAAAATTGTCAGACACATAGATAAACATAATTTGTTGGGGAATAGTCAACATGGTTTTTGTCAAGGGAAATCATGGCTCACCAATCTACTAGAATTCTTTGAGGGGGTCAAGAAGCATGTGGACAGGGGGAAATCCAGTGGATATAGTGTATTTAGATTTTCAGAAAGCCTTTGACAAGGTCCTTCACCAAAGGCTATTAAGCAAAGTAAGCAGTCATGGGATAAGAGGGAAGGTCCTCTCATGGACTGGTAACTGGTTGAAAGATAGGAAACAAAGGGTAGGAATAAATGTTCAGTTTTCAGAATGGAGAGAGGTAAACAGTGGTGTCCCCCAGCGGTCGGTACTGGGTCCAAGTCCTATTCCACATATTCATAAATGATCTGGAAAAATGAGTAAACAGTGAGGTGGCAAAATTTGCAGATGATACAAAACTACTCAAGATAGTTAAGTCCCAGGCAGACTATGAAGAGCTACAAAAGTATCTCTCAAAACTGGGTGACTGGGCAACAAAATGGCAGATGAAATTCAGTGTTGATAAATGCAAAGTAATGCACATTGGAAAACATAATCCCACTATACATATAAAATTATGGGGTCTAAATTAGTTTTTAACCACTCAAGAATGATTTTGGAGTCATTATGGTTAGTTCTCTGAAAACATCCACTCAATGTGCAGCGACAGTCAAAAAAGCGAACAGAATGTTGGGCATCATTAAGAAAGGGATAGGTAATAAGACAGAAGATATCATATTGCCTCTATATAAATCCATGGTATGCCCACATCTTGAATACTGCATGCAGATGTGGTCACCCCATCCCAAAAAACATATACCAGAATTGGAAAAGGTTCAGAAAAGGGCAACAAAAATGATTAGGAGTATGGCGCATCTGCCATATGAGGACAGATTAATAAGACTGGGACTTTTCAGCTTGGAAATAAGAAAACTAAGGGGGGAGGGGGAATATGATAGAGGTCTATAAAATCATGACCAGTGTGGAGAAAGTAAATAAAGAAGTGTTATTTACTCTTTTTCATAACACAAGAACTTAAATGAAATTAATAGGCAGCAGGTTTAAAACAAACAAAAGGAAGTATTTTTTCACACAACGCACAGTCAACCTGTGGAATTCCTTGCCAGAGGATGTTGTGAAGGCCAAAACTATAACAGGGTTCAAAAAAGAACTAGATAAATTCATGGAGGATAGGTCCATCAATGGTGATTAGCCAGGATGGACAGGGATGGTGTCCCTAGCCTCTGTTTGCCAGAATCTGGGAATGGGCGACAGGGGATGGATCACCTGATGATTACCTGTTGTGTTCATTCCCTTTGGGGCACCTGGCATTGGCCACTGTTGGAAGACAGGATATTGGGCTAGATGGACCTTTTGTCTGACCCAGTATGGCCGTTCTTATGTTCTTATAAAAGTAAGCGAATGTAAACATGTATCTAAAACATATATATATTTGATTGTCTTCTTATTCACGCTCTGTATGTTGCTTGTCTCCTTAGATGGTAGCTCTTTGGGGCAGGAATTATAGCTACCTGTGAATTTGTTCTCGGCCACGATCCTAACCAGGGCTTCCAGGAGCTAGTATAACATGAATTCTGTGGCCAGGATTTTCAAAAGAAGATGCCTGCTAAATTAGTTTGGCCTGATGTTCTAAAGGAGCCTACATTCAGGCACCTGTTGGTAAAAATCTTAACAACAATTGGGGTGATATGAAAAAAGGCACAAAAGAGAAAGGTTTTTCAAAGTCAGTTAAAGTGCCTAGTTCCCATTGATTTTCCATGGGAGTGAGGCACTCAATTGCTATTTGTGTCTTTGAAAATCTCCCCCATAGTCATTTAGAGGGAGAAACGAATTACATGAAAAGGACAGAATGGGGCAGATGCAAGGGTACAAGATCATTTAAACAATCTGCTTCTTACATGCAGACACTGGGAAACATTATATCTCAATATAAATGATTATACATAGAGCTTCATATGGGCTTTTGCAATCCCAGGCATTTTCTGTGTGAATCCAAAAGAGTTTTTTAATGTTCTTGTGGCTCAAGTTAATTTTTATGTGTCTGCTATGAGATTATATTTTAAATAATATAATTAAATAGATTCTATTTCCTTTCTCTCCTTCCTCAACCACCTGCTTACTTTCTTTCTGTTTTGACATTTCCTCACATAGTATAATAACAGATGCTACATTATTTACTGAACTCAATCAATTATATTACAGAAAAATAAACAACAGTAGCTCATTAGAGCTCTTTTCTTTGTGCAAAGAATACCTAGCTCCCCAAAGTAACCAGTCTCCAAGGCTTCAACATAAAATGACAATATACAATGGATATTCCACCCCAGTGAACCAAGTTAGAAAACAATTATGAGCTGGATAACATTAGCAACGCTTGGATCTGAATAAGCAAGCTGAATTTTGTTGATAAAAAAGGATGTTCAGTCTGTGAATAGATCAATAGCCAGATTTCAAATATATGGAACTGAACATAAAGCCCCTTATGTAAGCAAACACTGTTACAGAACAACGGAATATAGGTAATCCGTACACTTGAACATAGGGAGTGTCAGTAAACAGCATTGTTAAAATCTCTTTTGTTTGGCTGAGCAAACAGATCTTATTCTTTTCATTATTACAGTTTGTATTAAAACAAGGAAGCTCAGGTATAGTTTTAATCGTGGACTGGTTTTTCTGCTTTTACGTGAGAAAACAGTTTCCAAAAGGCCAGGGTAGTAAGCACAATGCAGCGGACGGGAATTATTGTTTCTATGTGTTCACAATTACTTTTAAAGAGAGAAAGAAAACACACTAATTACATGAATTAGAAGATAAGCAAGGCAATTTCTCAACAGTCTTATTGCTGTTACTGCTACAGTACTAGTTTACGTGAGTTCAATTACGTGAGTTCAATTGCTAATAACTTTACAGAATGCAACTTGTTAATTATTCACAACAGAATTCTCATATTCCTATTTTCTGCAAGACTCCTCTAGTGTCCCTCTAATGGTCTCTTACCTTAACTCCCATTGTTGACTTTTGGTAGCAACAGGAGGTAAGAGGACAGCAAATCCGACAGTACAGTGTAGAGAAAAGGTGGAGCATCTTATGCAAAACACTTAATACTGTAGTTCTGACTAAATGAACTATTCACAATATAACATGGTTTAAAAGTTCTGGAAGCACTTAAATATTTCAGGTTCTTAGATGATTTATCTTGGTCAGAAAGATGTGTGCAAGGTGAATTGTTGACACAATTTGCTTGTCAAGTTTATCTTCGAGAATAAAAAATTATGTTGGTTACCTACTTTATTTTTTTGCAGTTGTATAATGCAATGTTTCCATATATCAGAAAAGAACATAGTACTGAAATGTCACCAAATATACATTTAAAAAGCCACTTCAGGGGAGAAAACAAAAAACAACAACAAAGAAAAAGAAAGGAAAGGATGCAATTTAAACAGGATTTCACCAGTTCCACAGACTTTAATCATCTGGAAAATGAAATAAAAACATAATGCCAGATTTCAAATGTCTGCAAAAAGAAAAGAGTCAGATCAAGAAAATTATATTAATGAATAGAAAAAGAGGGGAAAGTATGTTGGTTTATATATTTATATAGCATTAGCAAACAAACACACCCCACGAGGATGCAGATATATCAATGCTTATTATTAATAAGGCTCTTATTAATGATGGGTGAAATTCTAGGCCCCACTGAAATCAATGGCAAAATGCCCATCGTTTTCAATGGGGCCAGGATTTCACCCTTTAAGTTTGCACATCTATAGCACTTTTAATTTGAAAGTCTCCTCCAAGGATCTCAAAGCCCTTTTCAATCATTAACTGACTTAGCCCCATCTCACCCCTCGGAGAATGGATAAACATAGGGAGCATTTCATCACCCACTGACCTGCAGTTTTATTTTGGGTACTACATGATAGCTGTTTTAACAACAACGCAACGGTTGATGACATAGCTAGCTGAGCTATGATTCTGTTTATTTCACCAGAACTCCTCTAAGGACTGATAGTCTCATGTACAGTTTTTTTTGGTTTTTTGGGGGGGGAGGGGGGGAGAAGTGGATGTGCACTATCCCTTTGTTTAATCACTATGTTATACATTTGCCTGGAGATAAAGAAGAAGAAAAAATTACTGCTGTGTGCAGAACTTCATACACATGACACTCTGACTGTTTTAGCAAGCGGGAATATACTGTACTGGGAGATCACACTTTGGACAAAACAGATTAGGACAATGGACTAGTTGTGAAACCCCATAGAACCCCCAAAACAAGCTTTTACTGGGGAACTGTTAAACAGGACACTTGTGGCACAGTCTGACAAAAAATTACATGGCTGAGTCTGACCATATGCAGCAGGAAAGTTGGGCATCCTGGATTAGATCCTGCAGAATCTCTGCTGGACACCTGTACTTTCAAATTCTTCACACCACAGTTGCATTTGGGGAACAGTAGTTTCCACAGGGAGTGGTTTATCCATCCACTCAGACTAAGGGAATGGAGCACACATGTATGATGGCTCATATCTCACAAATTAACAAATTGTTCCCATGAGATGCTTTCTGGAGAGGGGCCAGTTTGGGGCTGTGCTCAGGTACACATCAATGCCTCTTACAGGGTTGATTTGCCATCTTTTGTAGCCCTTGTACCTGAACGGGTGTAACAAGAGATTAGTTATTGGTTCAGCAAGAACTAGTGCCATACTTCATTGACTCGGATTTGTAAACAAAATTGTGGCTTAACACTTGTATATTTCTCATTAACAGTGTACTTTGAGAAACATTCTAAAGAGTTAAATTCACTCATCTTGCTTTGCTCTTTTTATCTCCTAATTTTTCCAATGTTTAACCTCGTTAGTTTACCCTGCAGCCAATATGTTTAATCACAATGGAGAGTTTGCATCATTATTGTGACAGGGTTTTTGAATTTTCATTGATACCTTGGTTTTGGGGGGACAGACTTTGGCATTTAAGGTCTCAGTCAGAGACTAAAGGTTTCTTTTCTTTAAAAGAAGTTTCAGGATAAATTTGATTGACCATTTAAAAACTGTATTACTAGTACAAAGAAAATAATTGGGATTTTTGTGGGCTTTTGGTTACTTTTATCTTAAAATTAAAAAACTGCTTCATTCCCCAAATTAAATTATGCAAACCATTTGTTCATAGTGCTAACTAGGCTCCAAGATATTTGAAAACAAAAGTAAAGAAATCAATCCATAAAATGAAAAGCAACTGAGATACTGTGTTTTAAAAACTGGTATCTGCAAAGACAATGTTTGGAGCTTCAGACACAGGACCCCTAATTTAAGTAACTCAAAATGTTAATGCTAATCTCATGTTTTATAATTTAAAAAGTATGTTCTTTTCCATATAAAATAATAAAATATAGGTGTATAAAATATTTATTATATGAACCGATGTTAACTGATCACTCGGGCTGAGAGACTGTCACTGTGATTTTTCCTAAAGCTCACATTAATCATTGTCTTCCTTGCAGCTACTCATAGTTGGCCCTTGGATCCATGAAACCAACTGCCAAAGATCCCTCTAAATTGGGGGGGGGGGGGTACTGTGGCCCAATATGTATAGAATGATGTCATTTGGTCTGCAGTGGGTACAGCCAAAACTATCATAAGCTTCCTCCCAGCTGCATGAAGCTAAACTGGTCCTGCCAGTCAACCAATGGACTGTCTTGGTCTCGCTCAGTAGAATGGCCCAGTTCATAACGCAAAGATTGAGAGTACGGCACTCTTGCATTCTAATCCCAGCTCTAATGCTGACACCCTCTATCACTTAAACTGCAGCAAGGGAGGTTTAAATTGAAGATTAGGAAAAACTTCCTGCGAGGGTAGTTAGGCACTGGGACAAATTGCCTACGGAGGTTGTGGAATCTCCGTCACTGGAGCTTTTTAAGAACAGGTTGGACAAACCTGTCAGGGATAGTCTAGTTATTGCTTAGTCCTGCCTTGAGTGCAGGGGACTGGAGTAGGTGACCTACTGAAGTCCCTTCCAGTCCTACACTCCTATGACTCTGTTGTCAAGTCACTTAATTTCTCAGACTCAGTCAATACCCCTCCTGTGTAAAATGAGGGCACTAATATTAATCTCCCATCCACTAGGGGTGTGATGATTATTTAGTGCAGTGATCAAAGTGCTAATAGACCTGAATGCATACAAACCCCCACTTTATCAAAGATGAGGCGTTAGACCTCATGAGACCCTGGTGAAGTAGGTTATCCATGTAACAAACAAGGAAACTGAGGCAGAGAGCGCTTCAGACTTGCCTAAGGATAGTGGAAGACCAGCAGATAATATGAGACAGAATAGTTAGTGGAAAAGCCATAAAATCATGTTTTACCCAATAAAGTAAAACGATCTATAAATGTTATCCATGTTAGATTAAAGTATGTCATAGGTATTGAATGCCCACACAAAAAAATCTTAGTCAGCTCTGAGTGATGGTTGCCAGGTATCCCACCAACACAAACTCTAGAAATTGCCTCAAAAGGCAAAGTGTCCCACCTCACGTTCTTCCTCCTGTTCTTTTCGAATCTGCTCCAAACGAAACTGCTCTGCTTGTTCTCTCTCTTGTGCTTCCCTCTATTAAAGAGAAAGAAACAATCACATTTACATTCAACTGATAGCTAAGCAGCACAGCCCATAGCCCTGTGCAAAAAAACTGCATTACCCACATGAAGGAGAGGAAACTCCACAAATGTTTCTTTTTCTGCTGGGGTAGGAGTGGTTTGTGCAGACCTGCCAGAGACAAGGGGCAGACTGCAGCTGTCACACCGGGTTCCACAAACAGAAGGGGAAACAGTGCAAATTAATACAGCCTCAGACTGGGAGGAGCTTCTGAAAGATTGGGGCTGAATGGGAAGTATGCCACAAAGGTGGTATCCTCCCCTCCTGCTCTTTGGTGGGTGCATGCTCCCCTCTGCATGCAGATGGGGAGAACACAAGCCCCTTAATTCTGGAGCAAGAATAGGAACATAAAGGAACAATAGAATACTACAAAATTTGCAAATAACTACACATGTTTTCATTCAAAATCAGTATCTTTGTATATAGATCCAGTGGTTATAGATGGAAAAGACCTCTTAGATCAAGTCATCTCCCTGCGAGGACAGGATAGAGGCTCCTTGACAGAGAGCATATCACATATTAAATTAACCCTGCAGTGGATCCTAGTCATAAGGCCAAAGGGAGCATTGTTACACAGGTCAAGCTTTTTGGCCAGTATGTGCATGTGCCATATTTAAATGATATGATAAAGACACGTGAACCCCCCAGCCCTCAATATTCCACATATAAAGCATAATAATGAAAACAGTCATCTGAACACTGTGTACGTCCTCATCAGTGCACCACATAAAACATGTGCTTAATGAGCAACACAGATTCTGAGAATTTCCAAACTTCAGCTACATAAACTACTGTGCTAAGCAGAAGCAACTACCCATGAAGAATTCCTAGTCACACGAGGTGAAACTCACTCTGAGTATTCATGCTCTGTGAGGGGGGAATGCAGAACAGATGGCAAGGCAAGGTGACCCCCCACCCCTAAACCTAGTTCAGGCCTGCCTCACAGCCCCCATGGCCACTATTCCAGTCTCTTGGTTGAAATTGTTACCACAGACCCTACATGTCAGTTGTGTGGGCTACTGGGGCCACTGGATCTGTGTAAATATAAATCTGTGGCCTCTCTCTTGGCTTGCCCACGATGTGGCTTTGTATGCTGGCCTGTGTGGCTGGTAAGGAGTTTTCCTTGGTGTGTAGGGAAGCAGAACCCTACATGGGGCTGAAGTGGTGTGGTCCTCCAAAACTAGGTGAATTTCATCCATTGTGAGGACATGCATATCCTGGCATTCATGAAATTACTTCCCAACACAGCAGGGGATATTCTTCGCTATGCACACACCTTTGCTCTGTCAGCTTCTAGTGAAATGCGGTAAGCTTCATCCTGTTCTCTCTTCACATTCTCTCTGGCCTCACGTTCATCCTAAAATAAAAAAAACCAACAAATAATTAATAGACCAATATAGTTTCTTTTATACTCACTGGCACTCTTTAGACCAAATGTTTTAATAGTAATTTGGTTGCATTACTTCTGTTTCTGCTTGCAATAGAGGCCCACAAAAGTGTTTCATGGTCAACTTTAGGTTTTTATATATACATATGTGTGTGCGCGCTTGTGTGTGTGTATATATGAGTGTGCGTGTGTGAGAGAGAGAGCAAACATGATCTGCCTGATACAGTGTTTAAATTGGTCCATTATAAATGTATAATTATCTAGATTTAGATAAATTGTAGGTTTGGGAAAGATGTCCTCATGAAATGAATTTTACATTTCAGATGGTGGATTTGCTGTTCACTGTCCAATGAAGTTGGCTTCAGGCACTGGCTAGTCCCACCTTTTTAACCTACAAGAGAAGGGCCTGTTCCCAACTCCTTAATCAGGTAAAAATCCCTTTGCCTTCAACAGGTTCCACTCCAGGCTCGTTATTATTAAATATTAATGTTATGGTATTGCCAAAGGCCCCAACCCCCACTGTTCTGTACAAACACAGAAAAGAGCCAATTCCTGCCCTGAAGGGCTTTCAATCTAACGGCACAAACAGACAGTAGGGTGAAGAACTTTGGAAATGAACCTGCTGAAGAACTGGCCCAGCTTAGTTAGTTACATGGATTGTAATTTCTTCAACTGGAAGTAGAGATGTGGAGGAAAGGCGTAGGAAAAGGAGCCCACCCCTCTCCATCACTGTGCACACCACCATCATTCTCCCAGTCACCCAGGCCTGCAACTGTGGGTATCATCTTTGATTCGACCCTCTCACTGGACCCACATATTCAGGCCATTGCTAAATCTTACAGCTTTTTCTTACACAACATATTTTAAAGTCTGGCCTTGGCTCTTTGTCCACACAGCCAAAACTCTCTTCCGCAACCTCATCATTTCAAGACTTGGCTACTGCAACCTTGGTGGTATTTTCCATCCAAAGGGGGATGTGAGGAGAACTTGGGGGGATAGGTCAAGAGCACAGTTCTGGCCATGCTGAGCTGAAGATAATGATTGGACATTTACAAAGAGATGTCAGAAAGACAGGCCAACATACTAGACTGGATTAAAGAAAATAGCTCATCAGTAGAGAGGCAGATTGGTGAGTCATCAGCATAAAGTTGGTAGTTAAAACCGTGCTTGTGGATAAGAGCACCTAGAGAGAGGGTGTAAAGAGAGAAGTGGAAGGGGCACAAAGGACAAAGTCTGGAGGGCAACCCATAGAAAGGGGTAGGGGGAGGAGGATGACCCACCTAATGAGTCAGTAAAAGAATGATCAGAGAGATAGAAGAACCATGAGAGGACAGAGTTCCAAAAGCCAGTGAAGTGCAAAATTTCAAGAAGCTGGGAGTGGTCAGTGGTGTCAAAAGTCACCAAGAGGTCAAGTAGGATAAGGATGAAGTATAGGCCTACAGATTTGACCAGGTACAGACCATTACAGTTATTTCCCAGGCAGATAGATGATGGACACCAGATTGGAAATAGTCAAGAACAGAACTGGATGAAAAACACCAGAGAGCAGTTGCAGACATCATGCTCAATGATTCCGGAGGTGAACGGGAGAAGAGAAACTGGGCAATAGTTTGAGGAGCTCAGACTATTCTTCCTCTTCAATCCATGGCCCACCACCACCATACTGAGGAGCCCCCTTATTCCCATAACCCAGAAATCATCCCTACTTGTTACTGGGACAAGAAAAGCAGAAACAGAAGCAGCCTGCTGCCTGGAGCCTAAGCACTACAGGGACTCCAAGAGCTGGAGGCTGCAGGGAGCTTGCTCATATACCTCTGTACTCTGCTTCTTTGGGGCCAGCTCAACCAAAGCCAGCATTTTCTGCTCTGTCCTTCTTCCCGCTACAGCTACAGAGGCTGGAGCAGCTCCAGCCCCACCAGAAGCTCCCCAGTGGCAGCAGGTAATAGTGCATTCCGCAGTACAACCATATTTTACAGCTATACCGTTATTGGTGAGCTTAGCCCTATTAACACCTAATGACCACTCACCCTAGCAAACAAAACCGACACTCCTAAGAGAGCATTTAAGCAGAAATAATTTGTTCCCTATATTTAATAGAAATGAAATCTCAATGCCTAATAACTTACATATCATATTTTTAAAGTATATTCTGTTAACATTCCCATTTATCTACTCGTTTTCCCGTACATAAGGGAACAATTTTTCAAATTGATCATTTTTTCCCTAGGCCTTTCTCAAGAACATTTGGCAACGATTCAGTTTGAAATGAGATTATTGGAGAGGTATGAATTAACTGCAATTGTTATGTCATGCAAACATGTCAAGAAGTACCTCAAACAAAACTCTAACGTATTAGCAGTTAAAAGAACTCTACATTAGCCTACATCAGCAAGAAGCAGTCACAATTACTGAAAAAAAACAAAACAAAAAAGTAACTAACCCCCAATTCGAGAGTAACAAAATCATTTTACAGTGAACTATTTTTCTTTATAAATATGGGACGAATGCGTTTTCTATAGTCTTCCGTTTTTTACATTTGATTAACAGAAGATGCTTGAAACCATCAGTTTGCTGAGAAGGATTGAACTGTGAGTTACAACAGTAATATTTGCAGTAATGAACAAGAATTCTAGCCATTTTGGATAATCTGTTCCCCTCCTGTTCCTGACTTTTGCTCCTTAGAAGCCCTAGTATGCTGTGTTTCTGACACACAAGGACACATGAAGGTAAACCCAACCAGGAAGAAACTAGATGAGACAAGTGGATATTCAGTTATTGGGGGTCCCTCAAAGAATTAAACTTTAAATTGTACTTTATTCAAAAGGGAAGAAGGCCTCTTCAACATTACAGAACCTATTCCCTACTCTTCTTGAAGAGTGGGTCATAATGGAGAGCAGAACACTCTTCTTTTGCCATATTGAGGACTTCCTTATGTATATCACAAATTCACCTTAAGATTGTGAGAAACAGAATGGTCACAAACTAGCTTATTGAGAGAAGATAGTCTGTCACAGATAGTCTGGGGGAAGAGAGGCATTTTGAAAACCTCCCTAACATTTGCTTCAGAGAGAACCTTTTTAACTTTCAATTTTTGCAACTGGGTACATCAGACTCTAACTGAATTTCAAAGGTCACTTGAAAGTCCAGTGATACCTTAGGGAAAACTGAAAGGTCAGGTGCAAACTACTGCTTCTTTCTTTTCTCAGAAGAATAAGAGGCCATAACTTAACAATGTAATTCCATTAGACTACTTAATCAAAGTCAAAAAGTTAACTAAGGCAGGTTTCAAGTTTGTAAAAAAAACTGTCTACTAAAACTCTCACCACAAAAGCCAAATCCCAAACCAGAACTTTGGTAGGAAATACTACATTGATTCTTATTTTGCATTTTAAAACTGCCAAAGAGAAAAGAACAACATTCACAAACAATTATTTGTGCTGAAGATAGAATCTATTTACTTATAGCAAACTATTACTTATTTCACAGAATACTGAATAATTCTTTCAAATGGAGCATAGTACCCATTGCTTTAAATTATGTCTTCTAGATGAGAGGGAACAATTTCCAAAAAAGTTGACACTGTAGGTTCTTTTTCAAGCATCCTGATTTGGCGTTTCAAGCATTTTCCTAATAGCTTATTTCCTCCTATTCTTGGCAGCGAACATCCTCATAGAGGATGGGTTATGAAAAGGATGTCAGGAATGCAAAGATTTATTATGCATGACTGGCTGATCCTGATAGAAAGATGTGAAATCCCATAGCTAAACCTAAATCTAGAGGTAAACAATTACACGGCAGAGACCTAGTACTACTATTCATACTTGGATCTTAAAGTCAAATTCCTAGGTAGACTAGATAGCACTAGCATCTAGAGTTTTTAGCTAGGAAAGAGATGTAATCAAATAAAACGTTTCTATGTATAGATTTGTGCTATGCTATAGTCCACTGGTTCTCAACCAGGTGTCCGGGCCCCCTGAGGGGCCGCAAGCAGGTTTCAGGGGGTCCACCAAAATAAACTGGGCCTCAGCCCCAGGCGGGGCTTGTAGAGGGAGTGCCATCTCCACCCCGTGACTCACCTCAGCGGGCCACCCAGCCTGTCTGGGTAGGGGGTGGGCCGCAACCAAAAATCACTGCAGAAAGATCTCCCCCTGCCATCAGAAGGGGTTGCTTCACAGCCGCTGACTCCATGAGCAGGCAGCAGCTAGCCAAGGAGACACACCACTTCTCCGCCCGTGTACATCAGCACCTCAGGGAGCAGGGCCAAATGGAAGGCAGAAATCTCTGGAGGCAGGTGGCCCACCCCACACGTTGCCTTTGGTTGGAGGTCTGCAGGTTTGTCTATTTAAGTTTAGGGGTCCCTGGGTAAAAAAAGGGTTGAGAACCACTGCTATAGTTGGTTTTACTACTACTCCGCAAGAACGAACAAGTCACTAGGTATTCTGGCAAAGCTATAATACTTTTCTTGTTCGCAGTTACATCCTGGATAAATTTTCAACATTGTATATTGTGTTCTTTTCATTTTAAATGTAGTTCACTGCTCTAGCCAAGTCTCTCCTCCAGAGACATTACACAAAGCAGTGAGGATGACTCACTGTTGCCAGAAAACAAAAAACAAAAGAGACATGACAATGTAATGAGAGGACCAGAAGAAAACGCTTGTCAAAGGAGCTACCACTATGTAATGGTGAAAGGGCACAGAAAGTAAAGAAAATTAGTAGTTGTGTTACTATGCCAGTAAATGAACAATCTCATAATTTTTTTCATCTATCAAAGAAAAAGTACGTTAGTTGAGAACTGCCTTGTGAAAGCCCCATTTACGTTGGAATTCAGGCACAGATGGATCATGTTTTGCCCAAGGTCACACAGAAAGTATGGGACAGAGCTGGCTATTAAACTCAGATTTTCTGAGTTCCAGTCCAATGACACAAGGTATTGTTATAAAATTATGCATACCATAGTTTTATATAATAAAGAAATACTAATAAAGGTAAAAAACCCAGTTGTTTCTTAAAGGGAAAAAAGTCAAATAATATCCATCTGTTATTGCTGCAAAATCAAATAATTTCCTACTAGTGCATGAGAAACAGAACATGAGTTAGATATTAATAAGAGTGAAAGTGAGTCAAGTTTCATGTATTAATTTTATAGGTAAATGCCCATAACCTGAACTGCACAGCCAAGCACATATATTTGGCTTGATCATTCTGAAAGGCGGTGGAGCAAACTGGATGAAACTTATCTCTTTCATAGCAGAGACCTGGGTTGTATTTCCAGCTCTTCCAGAAGATACCTCATGCAACCTTATTTGTTAAAAAAAAATATTGGGGGTGGAGTGGGGGAATCTACTTGCTTGCTTCCTAGAGTAGGTATAGGAGGCCTCGGTCAATAATAACAATGTTATGAATTGCACAAATATATTAACCCCAGTTAGTAGAAGAGGTGAAATAAGAACCCCATGGCTTCTGCCTTCGAGCAGTGGATATTTCATGGGGGTGTGTTTCTCTCAGCATGACAGGGCGGTGAGATGTGGGCTTCTGGGTCAGGTCTGCACAATATAGCTGTATTTAGGACTAACTGAGCATGCAGTCACATACAAATTGTTTTTGCAGATTGAAAATTATGAGAAAAAAGGCATCAGTTTTTAAAAACAAATGTAAGTTTTGTAAGGTCAAAGTATTAAAAAGTACATATTAAAAACTGCTGGAGTTTTTGAGAACTACAATTTTTAATAAATTTGCTCAAAGTGTATTAATGTGTACACCATTTAAAAAGCGTGGTTAATGACCAAATCCTGGTCTCAATACATGTACTCAACGCCAGCTGAAATCAATGGGAGCTCTGCAGAATTTGGCTGTAAATTCCTGTGCAATTATTTTAATGAGCATATTTTACTATTTTGTAAAGCTGAAAATCAGATTTTTCTTGTTAGCAAAACTGAAAACCACACACTAATATTTTTCAATGATTCACTTAGCAGCTATATACTTTTTTCCACATCAGTTTGAATTTTTAAGAAAAGCTTTGTTCTTCTGTTCACTGTTAATGGTGGAACATGAAGTTCCACAAACAGCAATGATTACACTTTTCAAACACTTTGCTTTAATATCATATTTTTTGAAGTTTGTTTTATTATGGAAGCATGATTCCATTTTGCATCACAACTAAATAAATTCAGTTTTTCGAGATGCACTTGCTAAGTGCTTCACAAGTCAATGGACAGCAAGTGACATTTCACCTTCCTGGCAGCAGTCTAACAATATTGTTCACTTAAGGCTGCTGGCAAAACTAGGATACTGACAATTTATCTTGCACCGGTTCAAAAAGCATAATGTGTGAACAAGATCTTAAACATGATCTTAATCATACCGGAGATCATTACTATTACCATTAATATAATATACACACATTATGTAAGCAGACATATGAAATACATAGTATTATATATTATAAGCATGTGTGCATATATGCGTGTTTGTGTGTATATATATATGTATATATAATAAAGGTGAGGGAAAGCAGTGGTGCTTGAGATGCCACAAAAATTGTGAAAAGCAAACCTTTTCTTTGAAAATAAAATAATAATTGTATGAAACAAGTGTAATAGCTCTTCGATTATACATGAGTAGATTGGGAGGAAATTACAGTACAATTCACAAAGCTAACCATTCGAATATAAAGTACAGCTGCTGGAATTTCTCATTGTTCAGTTGTCACTCAGAAATGTTACATCATCCAATGTCAAAAAGTCATTATACTATCCATTTGGTGTCAGAATGATGATAGAACAAGATTTTTTAATTGACAGCTTACGTGGAAGGAAGTCCTTTTAAAATATTGACGGGATAGTGAGATTGCAGCTATTATCCCAGGCATGGCTGAGATAATATTAGCTTGTCTTCTTTTTAGTAAATAAAATAAAATAAAAACAAAAACCAAATAAGAAGTGGATGAAAGTATCTGTCTTAACTTTTACTTGAGCTTAAAAGTAACTCTGAGATTTTACATTAAGTTACCCCACGAAAGCTTATGCTCTAATAAATTGGTTAGTCTCTAAGGTGCCACAAGTCCTCCTTTTCTTTTTGTGAATACAGACTAACACGGCTGTTACTCTGAAACCTTCTTTCATGGAGAACTGAACAGTATTGTTCCCCCAAGATTCTTTTGTGAAGATCTCTCAAGAGAAAATATATTCTCTTATCCTATAAAAAGCTTCTGCAATACAAAGAAAGCCCAATTGTGTTGCAGAAAGCACACCTAATAACAGTATTCATAAAAGAATCATTCATTTGGATCAAGGTTCTTCTACTGTTCTTACACAAGTCAGAGCAGGCACTTCATTTTGTATGCAGCTAAGGAAAATCCAGGCAAGTGAGGATGGATTTACATACAAAGAAACTGAATGAAACCAACAAAACAAAACACCCTCTGCTCATACAAGTACCTTTCTACAGCTGAATTCTGCTTTTGGATGAGCTCACATGGCTTCCATTGACTGCAGCAAAAAATGAAGCCGCCATTCTTACCTTGATGAATTTATAATCTGAACAGACAAGACAAAGGGGGCAGGGAGATACCACCTACAAGCCAAGTGATCAGTGAGGGGTGGTTAGTACCCCATTCTTTAAAAAAATAACATGAGTAGGAGAGAGAGGAAGGGGTAGAAAGAAGGGAATGCGGATATTGAAGGAGGAGGAAGGAAGAGGGTGATGGCAAGAGGAAGAAAAGTAGAGGAAGAAGCATGGAGGGTTAGGCAAGAAGAGTAGGGGCTGTGAGGGCAAGGGGTGGAAAGAGATTGGAGCAAACAGCCAATGAGTCAAACTGAAGGAATTTGGAGCTGTTGAATGAAAAAGAACCTGTCATCTCCCATGGAGGCCTGCTCCATGCTGCCAGGCCCCCACCCCTAATGGGAAAAGGTCAGAGGCATTCACATTTAAAGGAGTCGTGCTGCCATGGTGAACGTGGATCTCGAAGCAGCAGAATGGAGACAATGGGACACCACATGATTGCCCCAGCTCCCCATGGATGCCTCAAGATCCACCCTTATGGGTACTGGATCATTGACGGGCCCAGAAGGCCATACCTGTTTTTCAATGAACTGCAGCCACTTAGGAAAAAACCTGAGTGCCACTGTGGACAGCTCAGGGAAAACATCTGTTCAGTGAGCCAAGTTGGTCCAAAAGGCAAAACAAGTGTTAATAAGGAATAGGTTAGAAAAAACACTGAAAACAGTGTAATGCCACTATATAAATCCTGGGTAGACTCCCATGTGGAATGGTGCTTTCGGTTCTGGTCACCCTACCTCAAGAAAGGAGTTAACAGAAGTAGAAGCAGTTCAGTCACAGGTGAAAATTAAAAGTCTGGAAAGATTTCTATATGCACAGAGACTGAAAAAAACAGGACTGTTCTTTTTAAAGAGGCAATGAATAAGAGACATAATAGAATTCCACCAAATTAATGAAGACTCTAGAGAAATTACAGTGTGTGATCCTGTTTACTCTTTTTCATAATAGAAGAACATGGGGATATTAACAAAACTGAAAGGCAACAAATTTAAAAGGAAATATTTTTTCACACAATACATAATTAATCTATGGAACTCACTGCTACAAGATTTCAGAGGCAAACCGATCAGCAGGAATCAGAAAAGAATTAGCCATTTATACAGATGAGAACTCCCAAAGTTACACTAGACAGGATAAAAAATAATAAATACTTTTAGAAAAGATGATTGTGGGCATAAGCCAACCACAAAGTGACGGGCAGAGTGAGGAAGAAACTTTCCCTGTGAGCATAATTCTGTAATTGGCCACTGCAGTGTTTCTGGCACCTTCCTCTGAAGCATCTGTTAGCAGCCATTGTCAGAGACAGGTCTAGGTGGATTTCTGGTCTGATCTGGAATAGCAATTCCTATGGTCCTGCCAACTATCCGGGATGGCAAACTCTGTCCCTTTGATGGGATGATTTGGTGGAAAAATCAGCATGCCTTAATGTTGTGGAGTTTTCCATCTAACTTTGGCACTCCTGTGGCCTGTTATGTAGGAGGTCAGGATTTAACTCTGGATCTTGGTTTTGCATGGAGGTTACCTTAGTGAGTTGTGCCAGACCTTACTTCATGGATTGTCCACCAGGGTCAGTTCTATCATAAAGGAAGAAGGAGTAATCACAAACAAACCTTAAGGACAGCAAAACTTGAATATATGACTATGAGTTGGAGATTTGCATGTTTGCACAGGGTAGCAGAATCCGCAGAGCTGCCTCTGGGAATGTAAGCCAGAAAGTGGCATTTACAAATGCTGAACGTTTATTTGAAATAAACTCTTCATTTCACTGAACCACTCCTGAAGTTAAAAACTATAAATGCTTGAGGCTATTCCTGGGAGTATGAAAGAAAAACACCCAGTTTGTCTAAACAAACCAGTGCAATGAAGGTATTAGTTTGATTCACTGAAGATGACAGATTTGTACATTGTATAACTTAGACACATATGGTGTGGAATACCTTTGATATAAAAGTGCATGCAAAATTGCATTTGCATGTGAGAACCACAGAAGCGATGTCAATGGTTATAACGTTCATATGACAAACGAGATGACATACTTACACTATAAACGGTACCTAGGACAAAACAGCCATTTAGCGTTTATCCTTTGTTTTAAATGGACTTTTCAAATATCAGAGCTGCTGTACATTTTTTTTTTTTTAAAGGAGAGAAATCCTTTAGCAAAACTTACTATGGAGCATTACACTGGGGAGGAAAAAACCCACATATGTCCCAATCAGGTTGTTTTAGAACGCTGAAATTGAAGCCTGCTGTGTACAAAGTGACTGGCGAGATGACAGAAGGCTCCTTTCTTGAGCACTTTGCTGAACAAGGGACAGTTAGTTATGCGAAGGTAGTTACTATACTGGTAGCACCAAAGAAGGGTTTGCTGAAGAAAGAAGTGGACAATTGCATGTTTTAGAGTGGTGAAGGTATCAGAATCAAATAAGTCATTAGCAAGGGCAGTTATGTAGGAAGCAAAGGTAGGGAGACAGGACTACACAATGGAAGAGGGAAGAGATAAAGAGAAGGGAGTATAGTAGAACCTCACTTATTCACACCAGAGACTGCAAGGCTCATTGCAAACAGCAGAATTTTGTGCATTAGTTAGGAAAAACACAATATAAATTAAGGATCTCCAAGAACCACTCCGCCTGGTTAGCTGGCCCCAGATTTTTTAAGTATTTATTTCGGTGTTGGTGCACTCAGCATTGCAACACCGAACTGGTTTAGGAGAGTAAATCTTATTTTCAAAAGGGACTGAGGCATGGGACCCTAAATCCCACTGACTGTCAATGGGATTTTGCTTTCTAAGTGCCTAAATCCCTTTTGAAAATGAGATGTATGCTCCTAAATCAGTTAGGCATTGCACTGCAAAAGGCCACAGCGTCTAAATATCCTAAAAATCTGAGGCTTACAACTTGGTCGGCAGCATGGGAGAGTATCTGCTGACAATTTCAGGTCTTGTAGTTAATGCAGAAAACTGCCATTTACAATTCAGGTGAGTTTTTTTTTCCCTGTGAGAGTAGAAATGTCGAAGGAGGGAGATTAAGTACAGCGTTATGAAAATGGCACATATTATTCTAGGTCAAATGAATCATTGTTTTAAAGACAGAGTTTCTGGATGAACAGAGATACAAACATATTTCTATAACTAGCTTCTGCTGTGAATTTAAGGTGTATTTGTGGCTTCTTTTTTTTTTGTTATTATTCAAACCTCCATCCAGCAATTACATAGAAAACAAACCTGCTATTTCCTCCTCAGACTATAGCAATAACTAGGGAAAACAAGTGTGACCTGTGGTCAAAATGAATGCCTTTGACTTTGCATTTCCACACTTTGGTAAGGCTGAGTGTCAATTGTAACGTCTTTATAACAGTTTTTCCATTTAAAAATTCTTAAATAGATATCCTTTATTTGCAAGTAAAAGTGAAGTGTCAGTTGAGGGCAATTTAGAGTGAATGGAAAGTTTTAATTTGGATTTGTAAAAATAAAGTGCTTTTTCAAGCAATTGTAGGTAAAAATCTATTAAACGTTGAAGTTTAATCTAAAAGCAAGAGCATTAAAGTTGCATAACTAGAAAAATAAACATTGTGTTAGACCTACTGTTACTTAAATAACATGTGAAGAAGTTGGACCAGCTGTATAACAGTCAATGCTTTTACAGTAACACATTTTGACAGCAAAAATAAAAAGAATGCATTACTGAGATATCATCAAATGAGCCATGTCATTACATGGGAACTCCACCCAGTATAAGCTTGTCAAAAAGTGTTACTGTAATCCTTTGAGAAGTCTCCTCCTCAGGCAAGAAACGGAAAATGTTTAGGATAGGCTCAGAACAGGTGTGTTGCATTTTAATGCCAAGTATTTAATCATGGATCTCTTCACATTAGTTTCATATGTGACAAATTCAGACTCTCTTCTTGACATTCATGCAACGCTGAAATGATCAGTCAACAGTCAAACTGAGAGCCAACAAATGTAAACAAAGAAGCTGTGGACACATCTTTTTAGCACTGTACACACCCCAAACACAAAAGACATATTAAATTATTACCATTTTTTTCTTGCTTTTCCAAGATCAGTACTTTGAGGACTGAGGGATGCCATGCAGCCCCATCAGGTTCAGTCTACTGAGGTGGCCTATTCACTTGTTGGCCGACACTGTGCCAGCTTCTGCTAGTTTCTGGTTCAGTGCCCCCCAAGAGCAGAAAACCCTCCATGGAAGGTTGTGGTGGGCCCAAAGGTGACAGTTCAGCTCCAGAAGTGGGTAGTGCTGGCCAGGGGAGGGGGCATAGCTGGGACAGCCAGTGGTATGCACTGGTTCAGGACATCACTAGTGTAGCGTCCATTGGCATAATTCCTACAGATCTTCTGAAAGAACTTAACACTGCTTCTGGTGTAACCACCACCAGACGGTGGTGGTGGGAACAAGCACAGTGAATCTTTCCTTGGGACACAGTGGCTTTCTCTCATGCAGGAAAGTGCCAAATGCAACTCCTTGTTTCAGTAGGGTCATTCTGACCCATCATCCTATCTACCAAATAGGTAAGTACTTCATTTTAGTTTGCCAGGCCCAAAAAGAGAAGAAAAAGGAGAGAAAGAGAGGGAGAGAAAAAGAAATCCCTTCATACTTTGTGTGCCTTGTGACACTACTCCCCATATTCTTCACAGTTATATTATTATGATAGAATTATGGCATAATTATGATGCATTTTGTACAAGATGGGTCATATGAGGTGTCATTGGAAAAGTTATGAATTGCTGAAATAGGATTATCCTATTAGTATTCATGTATCATACTTGTATCTAAAGTTAGGGATATTGACTATATATCTGTATTTCAATCGTGCTTACACCCACAGCTAGCCTTTCTGGTACAACAATGAAGAAGCCAGACAGGGCTGATGGCCCATCAGCAAAGACAATGGACGCTGAAAGAACTTAACCTTCCTGTGAATGTTTTGGCCAGCCTGTAAGCAATGCCTGCTACAACACTGCAAGGGCATGTGAACAGACCACATGTCTCTGGACTCCATCTTGGGATGTCAGTATTTTTCCACAAACTGGTCTGGGAACCAAGTTTTGAAACAAAGGATTCCTGTCATATGCTAAAGCTATATAAGGCAGGGAGTGACATCTGTTGGTCTTCACTCCCCACACAAGAAGACTCCTGGAAACACCTGAGGAAAAAAGACTGAACTGGGGAAAGTGCTGGATCCAGGCTAAAGGGATTTCTAGCCTGTGTATGAAGACCTGAGAAACCCAAGCTATAAAGCTAATGCAGCTTGTGCCTTAAGAATCTGTAAGTCTGCCTGTATCATCAGTTAGAGTGAGAATCTGCTAATTCATATCCAATCAATCTAGTATATTAAGCTTAGTTTTCTTTTTTGTGTATTTGCTAGGGTAATCTGCTTTGATCTGTTTGCTATCCCTTATAGTCTATCTTTTGTCGTTAATAAACTTGTTTTTGCTTTATCTAAACCAGTGAGTTGGAGTGAAGTGCATGGGAAATCATACCTCAAGGGGCAAAGGCTGCTGCATATTCCTCTCCACATTGACGGGGAGCCGAACTGGATAATAAATTTATACTGGTTGGGGTTTGGACCAGGGCAGAACGGTACAGCTCTGGGGTCCTAGACTGGGAAGCTGGTGGTTATTTTGGCTGTAGCCTCTCTATTGTTGGTTCACATGCAGTAGCTGGTCCAAGAGCCTGCATGTAACTGCAGCTGTGTGTGACCCTACCTGTGTGTACGCTGGTGGAAGTGTAAGACCAGGGAGTGTGTCTGCAGCTTGCCAAAGCAGCACAGTGTGAGAGGGAGCTCAGGCTGGTGGGTCAGAGGGCTCAGTGGTAGCCCAGTTCCAGGTGGCACCCTGGGTGAACCTGTCACATGCCTATGTTTATATCCATCCATTGATCTAACCTCACAGATACATACTCCATGGGGTTGGTCCATGGTTCTCTAGAATTGGTTATATTGACGACAGTCTGACCATTCACCTTTTAGTCAAGTCAATCTGCTTCCTTCATCTTGCAGTGGTTGGTTGTGCTGGGCTCGAACCTGCCATCTCCTTCTGCGGGCCTCTTTACTGAATCCGCCATGCTCACATGAACTCAATAATGGCATACTGCTGATTACGCCTTATAAACCCATTGCACTGTAGCATGGCCAATTCAGTATCAGAAGGGAGATGGAGGTGGTATATTCATGCTGTGCTAGAGAGGAGAGTATGACAGATGGTCCACATGGTGACATGGCACAGATGCATTTGGGTCCCCAAAATCTTTGCAAGCCAAGTATGGGTAGTGCGTTGGGGCTAGCTGGGGAGGGAGAGAAGGGATGGTATTTGATTGACTGCCTGGGAGCAATGGGGAAGAGAGAAGCCAGGGAAGGCGGAGTTGGCTGCCTGTAGAGGGAGTAAACGAGGAAGAGAGGGTGGGTGAAAAGAACCAGCTTCTTTCCTCACTGAAGTCCAACCCAGCTACAACTATCAAAATACACAGTGTGCGCCCCTCTGTCCTGTGACAAGGAAAGCCGATCACCATGACTATCAATACAAATAAACGAAATACATTTTAATTTTCTGTAAGGCAATTCTTTTGGGACTTTTGGGAAGAAAAAAGTTTAATCAAAAGCAAATAAATAAACCAAGAAGTGAAATCCGCTTAGCTATTTAAATGGTGAGATTTTTGCACTTCACATTAAAAGTATGCTTCCAAATCACTCTCATAAAAATCCAATGAAGCAAAACCAGTAAATTATCCTAAAACATTGATACTAAAGCACAACATTTTAATGACTACATTACTGTTACCGACTAAAGGAGTTACTCCTTTTATTCAGCTAGCAGAGGTCTGTGCTGTGGTACTGAGCATCCCACCTGCAATACCAACCAATGACATGTGAGTGGGAGGTGGTTATAAATTGGTGCTTGAACAGACACCTTCAGCACCACAGCATGCACCTCTGCCATTTGAGCTAAAGAAGGGACTTCATTAGCTGCCAGTAGTACCAGGCAGTTATCCTGTATTGGAACAACCACTAGAGGGGGATGCAACATGTGCTATGCTATCATGAATTATGAAGTGTCTGTGTTCTGAAGCTTTTCTATGCATGCAAGTTATAAATCCATCACAAAAGGAAAGTTCAACTATCTAGGCTGCTCATTAGTGAATTTTTGTTAATTACAGGAAGTGTATCCAGTTCTCACACACAGTAAAAAGTTCTTTTATGTCTTTATTTACAATTAAGATATACTGCTGGCTTTTCAAACACAAAAGAATGTTCTGTTTATCCCCTTGTGGTTTTACGATGACTTACTGTTGCTATTAAGAAAACAGCAACAGAAACCGGAATCTATATCCTGTTTGCTATTGTCATATTTGTAAAGGAATTGCATGTAACTAAATTAAGTTCTTCAACACAAAAGAAAAAAAGCACTGATGTTTGAACATAAGTTGTCAAGGACAAGATTTATAAGAAAGTTACACATGTTGTGTATCAAACCACAAAAAAGTCAATATTTTTTTTCTCATGCCAACACCTTTTGTTAAGCACAAAATGTACATACTACTTATTAAATACTCCCTTTTTGAAATAATACATTACATAATACTGTTTTAATTTTACTTTCTACTTCAAAGGCCATTGGAGATTACCCTTTTTATGTTTATTTTATAATAAATACATCTAAGTTATATTCAAATATCTCTGTGTACATAGAATTTATAACATTTGTAAATTTACCTCCAAAGTTTTTCAAATATTTTCACTAATTAACCATCTACCACCTCCAAGGCAGACTATGCCACATTCCCTCTGGTGCAGATATGTCAGTGTGCTAACAGTGCTGAGGAAACGGGGAAATGGGAGAAAAAACACTGCCCAGTGTAGACATGGGCAAAATTCTGCTCTTAGAGCAATATATTGTAGCAGATCTTACACAGGGAGAATTCCGAGTGATGAAACTGGAGTTCTATGCACTTAGGGAGAAGCAAATATCTAAGTTCAAATCCCCAAGATGAAGACACATAGTTTGTTAGTGGGTTCCACAACTATTTGCTCGACAGCAAAGGAATGTAAGACTCGGGATTCGAGGTTGAAGTTTCTGCCCCTGTCCATCTTCCTCACTCCATCCTAGCTGCTGCTATCCCCCTGGATCCTGCCAATCCCCACTCCATCCTATCCATCTCCCCTGCACTCCTATCCTCTAACACCGACTCCTGCCCATCCTTGGCTTTTGCCCATTTCCCCTGTTCCCTGCCCC
The DNA here is from genome assembly GCF_965140285.1 of Lepidochelys kempii. NCBI lineage: Eukaryota > Metazoa > Chordata > Testudines > Cheloniidae > Lepidochelys > Lepidochelys kempii. The sequence continues at coordinate 98,565,209 of NC_136387.1, read as the reverse complement.
ACTCTGCTGCTATCCCTCCCACTCCTCCAGGACTCTTGCTCTTTCTCCCCTACTTATTCTTATTTCTCCCCCTTCTTCTGTCCATCCCTTCTCCTGTCCCTTTCCCTCCCTCTCTTCCAGCTCCTGCTTCTAACCCTCCAAGCTCCTACTGTTATCCACTCACTCCGTCTCTCTTCACCCCCCCCCCCCCCGTTCCTCACCCCTCTGTAGTTGAGCCACGCTTCCTCCTCACTGCCTGGCATCAGCAGGATGAGCATTGAGAGCACAAGGCAATCAGTCCTTCAGTGCACAGTTCCTGTGCCAGTGATCACTGGCAGCCAGGATGAGCAATTGCTGAGAAAGTCCTGCTCAGCCCCTAAGCCCTCGGATGGAACATGCTCAGTTGCTCTGTGTAGATGGTGCATTTGCAATCAAGCCACCACACAGTAACTGTGAGAGGATGGGACAAGCTCAGTGCAGATGGAACCTCTAGAGAATTTAGCTAACAACTTCAACTGAGTATGTGTGAACAGAGATTCTTCAGAGGCTTATAACGTGGGCAAATGTTCACAGGAGCATCAAAAGGCACATCCCTGACACCAGGGTGACCCCTCCCTCCCGCCCCCCACCACCACATTTCAGGTCTCTGCACCAAAGCATGGAGATACTAGAGCTTCTAAAAAAACTATTGTAAGAATTCTTTTAACATGGAGAAAATACACGTATTTTACCCAAACCTCATTCTTGGAAGCAACGATCATTTTAGCTGAAATATTCCAAAAAAGTTCAGCCTGGTTAAATATCACCAGTGAAAATTTCAGCCTCAATTATGTAATTTTGGTAAAGTTATAAGCAAGTGAAAGTAGGATCTTATAACGGACAGGTGTTTTGCAACTTCAACTATAGGCATTGCTACCTGAGACTCCTATAAAAAAAATAGCTTAAATATGTAGCTCCAGAAAATTAGTCCCAACAGAGATCTAGCTGCTGTTAGCTATGAGAGAAAAAGAAAATAAATTTTGAAACTACTTAGAAATTTCAATTAGCAATGGGCAAGTACAGTAGGTAATTTTTATAGATGTTGATATCTAGTAGCAGCAACGGAACAAACAGTATTTACAAATCTAGAAGCAAACCCTGCTCACCTTAGTCATGTGACTAGTCATGAGTAAGGGGAGTTGGATTTGGCGCATGGATTCCCACTTAAATAAATGAAAAAGTATAATCATGCAACTGAGTTGGAGTTAGTATGAGCACTACACTTTGTCATAATGCTCATTTTCAGTCAGGTTAATGGAAAGGTTCCACATTAATGGGAGTCAGAGTTTTAGAAAACCTGGGAGATGAAATACATGGACCAATAAAGATTCAAGAAATTCCATGCTAAAATCTGCCATAATAATAATTACATTTTCATACTTAGATGGCACCTTTCATCTGATGCTCTCAAAGCACAATAGCCATCATGTCATGAGCTCACTTGATTGTGCCTTGGTACTGTGGTATATAAACATCATCTGTAAATGGTTCCCAGTCCAGAGAGAGCTCTTACACATCTTATATGGAGTAATACAAGGACATACTGAGGTATGTTAAGGATCCTGTTACAATTTGAAATAAACGTTGTTTGTTTTATTGCTCTCTCAACCTTAATGTTACTCCCCAAAGAGCATTAGTGAATTTGCAATTAGTAGGTAGACTGTTCTTGTTCTAAATATAACAGTATTATGGTGTATGGTTATTCTTACCAGTAAACATAAAAATGAGTGACATTAATCCCACCTTCTTACAGCAGCAGAAATCTATACTTTTTAGGATACTACTAATTAGAGTTAAGCAACAGGAGGATTTCCCGGCATCCAACAGTGTAGTGATGACTTCCCATCACTCAGTTAACAAGATAGTACAGAATCTTTGTTAGTTAAATTAAAAAAACAACAACAATGAAGTAAGCTTCTAGAATGACCCATCAAAATAAATCACTGATCTGATTTTAATTAGAAGCATAAGACACCGTTCTAATTTTAATTTTGAAATTTGTTGTACACCTTTACAATAACAATAGCACCATACTCTGCACTCCCATGCTTTGCCAAGACAAAATCTATATTGTTACGTACTGAACAGTTCAATACAGATTTCAGACCTCAGAATCTTCCTCAGTACTCTCACTTGTAACCTGAATTTTATCTTCCGATGAAGGCACTTAAAATAAATAAATAAAAAAACCAGACTACTTGCAGTTAAAACGCAATCAAAAATTCAATTATCCTATGCCTTGGATTTGTCTTGTAACCCTCATATTAAAATTTGTGTTTAGTATTAAAGGAATTAAAGTTAATTTCTTTACCAATGAGTTATGGGGAACACAAATTAAGATGAAAAAATTAACTGGGAAATATACATGCAGATAGTGTGCACTCACATTATTATACAACATAATCAGTAAATCTGGTACTAATGAGTCACAAGACTTAAATGTGAAGAATGTGTTTAGTGAATTATTGTCAATCAATGTCTACACACAAGGATAACAATAATCTTGAATGGCAACACACCTATTATTACAAATTCCTTACTAAGTACTTCATTACTTCAAAATGTCACTCTCAATTTATAGAGTAACAGATAAACATCTCTCTACTGTATACCTGGCTTGTGTCTACTTCTATGTAATTGAAACACTGACTGTTTCTGAAAACTTCATATTATCACTTACACATCATTTCGTTTCAAATGGTGATTCAATGGCACTTTACAAGTCTGTTTGTTCTAAGGCTTCCTTTTAAACCGAGTATTTTATTCTCTCTACATATAAGCATTTAAAAAACATCAAACTACTTTTGTTTTCCATCTGTGACTTTAAAGGTAGACATGAGGAGTGTTTGTAGTTGTCATTTCCTGGTATGATCGTATTAACCTAGTATAATACTATTGGAAATGTAAACTATTACTCATAACCAATATTCTGAAAAAGAAAACAAAGACCCTGAAAGTGACTAATAAAGCCAATATGTAACAAATTGCACTGATCTTTTGAAGAAACCAACTAAATAAATAAAGGAGATTTACTATTTTCCCCCTCCCTAATGGAAGATGTGGATTGAAACACAAAGTAACAAACTTTACCGGCACAAAAAGTCTTTTCTTTGTTTATCTTTATATTCCCCATCATCCTCGAAATCCATTAGGAGTCTGCAGTAACTGTCAACTCTCACCTCATCCTTTATGTCTTCTTGCTGCTGAGCACTGAAGATCTCCATTGCAGCCATCAGTCTCATCATTAACTCATCCACTGTTGTGTTACCTAGCAACAAAGGAAGATAGCTGAACTTCATATTATAAAAGTTATTAAAAATGGAAAGTCATTCGAGAATTAATCCATAAGGAATAACTAGTGTTTGAAAAATGGCCGATTAGAAAATACTAATATCTCATTAGAATATTTTTAATTTGCCTTTTTGTTTAAAATTTTTAAAATGTTTCACCAGCAAATCCTAACATGTGCAAATGTAGTCTGAATTTTTCAGTGGTACAAATTAGAATATTTGTTTTTGTACCAATTGGTAGCATCTCTAATTTATGTTAGAGAAAAGAATGATGTGTGAGAATCAATGACTTTTTTTTAGCTTTTTGCAACTACTATATATCATTATCTATCTAGGTAGAGCTAATCTTAGGTCACATGGGATAGGACATTACTATTAAGACTCTGTTGGTGGCTAGGTTAAAAATAAAGAAGTTAAATCTGGAAGAAGAGCATTCTGAACCCACACGAATGATTCACCTCAACATTAAACTCAAAATCAGTTTTGTTTTCAGTTGTAACAAGTTTTATTTTTCCGACAGCATATCTATTCCAGACTGACTAGCCCTGGACATGGAAGTCCTACATCTATACATAAAACAAATCCAGCATAGGCCCCGGAAGTGGATGCTTCCCCATGCTGTCCTAGCAATGTGTGTCAACATTCTTCAATAGGGTTAAAAGGTCAGTTCAGTCTCCTACCATGATCCACTTAGTCTTTGGTTTCTCTCCTGTGACTGCTAACCAGAGTGCCAACTAGTGCCACCTGTGAGGGTGACTTTGGTATGAGGCCACTTGTCCATTAGGATTAGCAAAGACTGTAACGTCATCTAACATGAGCAACTACACAGCCTTCTGATGAGAATACATTTTAGTTACTGTCAACATGAGCTAGATTTGAACTGGTAACTGGAGGTAAAATTTTCAAGAATGCCTAAGGCACTCAGGAGCTGAATTCCCATTTTCCAAAAATTGACTTAGGCCTTTAGGAGCATAAGGCTTACTAAAAGTCATTAAAACTTAGGCTCCCATGTGCCTTTATCATTTCTGAAAAGGTGCTTTTGAAAATTTACTCCTACTCTAGTTTTGAAAGGTTTTCTATATTTCATTAGTAGAATCATCTACTCTGCAAACAGCAACAATTGTATTTGTCCTGCTACACATGCATATAATTTCATAGGGCACTATGCATTTGATGATACAATCCTAAAAGGCATTCATGTTGCATTTCTCTAGGAAACATAAAACACAGCAAAATTTAATGTGTGTGTCAATTTTTTGCTATAGGTTCAGTCCCAAAATAAAAGGATGCATTTACTGGGGTAGATCACCATCTTAAAATTTAAGGAGCTAGTACCAGAAATCCCCACACATAATGAAATATACACCCCAGAGACTGAAGTGAAGTAATCTGGAATATTTTATAACAATTCTTAGACTCTGATTCAGCAAGATACTCACGCACATGACTAACTTTAAGCAAACAAGCACCATTGACTTCAATGGGATAACTCACATGCTTAAAGCCACACACATGTTTAAGTACCTGGCTGAAGTGGAGCCTATAAACCAGAGTAAATAATATAGTTATTTAATTATTTGTACGGAATAAGCAGATTTAGTAGAGCACAGAACTATTTAACCATGCATTGTCCTTAGGGGAGACAAACTCTGTGGTAGTTGGTAGAAAACGTAGATTTGGAAGTATCCTGTTTATATTTATTAAAAGGGAAAGTACATGCATAAATAAAAAGGTTTTAGAGTAACAGCCGTGTTAGTCTGTATTCGCAAAAAGAAAAGGAGTACTTGTGGCACCTTAGAGACTAACCAATTTATTTGAGCATGAGCTTTCGTGAGCTACAGCTCACTTCATCGGATGCATACCGTGGAAACTGCAGAAGACATTATATACACACAGAGACATGCAGAAGACATTATATACACACAGAGACATGGTCTCTGTGTGTATATAATGTCTTCTGCAGTTTCCACGGTATGCATCCGATGAAGTGAGCTGTAGCTCACGAAAGCTCATGATCAAATAAATTGGTTAGTCTCTAAGGTGTCACAAGTACTCCTTTTCTTTTTTCATAAATAAAAAGTAACTCTTCTGGCCAACTGATGGAAGGAGCACTGGTGATTCCTCCAGAGGAATTATCCATTTGTCCACTCTACAGAAGGAATCATTGGCAATGAGAGAAGCCAATGATTGCAACAGCAAACAGCTTTTCCTTCTCTCAGGAGGGGACCTGAGGCTGAGACTCTCCCAAGAAAATGCAAGGGGACTAGAATGAATGAGCTAGGTATAAGAAACAAAGCAAATGAGACAGAACTTCATAAAGGAAACTTAAGGGTAAAGCAAAACAACAGGATGGAAGGAATTCTGCCTCTTCGATGCATTTTAATTTGCAGAGTTATTGAAGAATTGCAATCTAAGGGACCATCCAAACAACCCTTTCTCACCTGAACAATCTCAATGAAGTCACTGGGACTACTTAAATAAGAACGAATTACTCAGGTAAGTAGCAGAATCTCTCATTATTTGGACATTATATTAGCAACTTTGAGTCTGTTGAGGCCCCCCATTCTACAGTCAGATCTACGCAGGCGGGCTCATGCCCAAATGGAATCCACTAAAGTCAACAGGGATCCATGTGATCGCAAGGTACCATTCACACAGATCTGATTGCAGGATCGGGGCCAAAACTAGCTCACACTAAATAATGGGGTTAATCGCAGCTTGGTGCTCAGCATTTACAAAAATCAATGCAGCTTCCTACATATGGATTTAGAAAACTATATTTAGCTCCTATTTTAGAAATGTTGGCCCAGACAGTTTAATATTAATGCAGTTCTCTATCTGAAAAAATATTAAACCATGATTTTATTATGATTATGTCAATTAAATCCTTTAGTGTTACATAACATAGCATATTTATGTACAATGGCTATTTATCTTTCTGTAATGCAGTTTTTGTTCTGTAACAAGTTAATAATAAACATCTTAAAAATCTCATGACGAACACTAAGAATTAATAACAAAGAGGTCATCTGACAGTCTCAATACCCATATAAGAAATAGGTTCCCACCGTAAAGGAACAATTATACCTTGTATTACATTCAACACCTCATTAGATGATCGTTTTCCCATAATAATAAGGAAAAGTGGAAACTGATCCGTCTTCTGAGTTCGAATAGTTTGGGCTACAACACTCCCAAAGTGTCTAGTGCACATTGTCAGAAACCTAAAAAGTATAGAAAAACAATGTAAGTTTACATTATAGAGTTTCTTTAAGTTACAGTGGGTTTTTTAGAAAAGAATTCAGCCAATACAAATCTCTTCCTTAAAGAAATATTAAAATTTGACAGTTTACTTCAGAGCTATATATAGCTTAAAACCTGGACTGCTGTGTTCAGTTGTGGAGTTCCTTATCCCTCAAAATTTATCACAAAAAGCCCATTTTCAAAGATGATAGATTCCAGATGGGAGGCATAATAATAAACTTTAACTGACAATGACAGTGACTTATTTGATGGAGAATTCCATTTTTCTGTTCAGTATCTAGCAAACTGTGCTCTGAACAATACAAAACTAGAAAAAATAAACAATAAACCAATTTTCAAAGATGACAGATTTTTTTTTAAATAAGTGAATAAAGAACATTACTTAAACTATGAAAAAAGTATAAAATTACTATTACTCATTCAAGAATCATAATTTAACAATAAAAACATTAAAATGTTTTAATAGGTTATAAAACTAAAAACCTGTACTTTAGAATTGTATTTTCTTTCAGAGTAGTAGCCCCTTCAGTTTCATACTTAGTGTGGTCTAAAAACAATAATTCTATGCTTTTGACTAAAAAAGTCGCTTAGATATTAGCATACAGAAGTCTAGCATTAGTATTCTTAACACGATCTTGAATAAATGAAAAAACTGATAAAGCTTTTCTCTTCCATTAGAGGACTGTTTGAAATTAGCATTTCTTTCAAGAGAAAAGGGTAGCTTATGATATGTTTTCAGATCTGATGGTAAAAAGTAAATGTCATAATAATAATGAATTATGAAAGACCAAATGCAAATATAGAATGCTTTAATAAGATCCAATTTAATAAAGTCTGTAAAAATAATGGACTTTTAATAACACAGGTCACAAAAGGCAAAACAGTGGAAAATCTGAGGACTAGCCACTGGTACAGGCTTATTAATTCTTAATTATGTTCATGAAAGGCAACTTAAATCGTGTGTTTTCTTATGCCTTATGATAATATTTTAGGTAACAACTGCTCTGAAATGTGTGCTCTAACTGATGAGCAAAGTCCTGTTGTCACATGCACTAGAAGGCAAATCTATTTGAAAAGACAAACTGCATTAAAATGTCATGTGCTCAGAATCATTTGATATCAAAATCCAAAACAGAATCAAAACACAAGTTTTGAATCAGTGTACTTCTGGTTAATAAAATGGCTCAGAAATTGGGCTGAAAATTGAAAAAGTCCATTATTGCAAAAGTGGATTTGGAGTTGAAAGTGCCCAAAGTGTGGGGGGAAAAAAATTGAGCCAACTTCTGCTACAACAGAATCTTAACATGGAGAAAGGACATCCTTTAGTTTGGCAACAATAAGCAGGGCGTGGCTATTAAAAACCTTTCAAAGACATAAAATGCATTTCTGGAATTTTTCAATTGCCTCCTTTGTTATCCAGGTTTACTAGATTTTTGCAGTCCAGAACTATTATGGGTGATAGAAAACCTGCTCATTTAAAAACCTGTTAAAGTTATGAGACTATACCATGACAAGCATATGCCCAGACATGAGAAGTGCTCTTATTCTTTTCATGCTACTAGACTGCATAGGTGTCACAGAGTAGCTTCCCTTTACATTACGAGCCAAGTGAAGTCCCCTGAACAGTACCATTTCAGAATGCTGACGTACTCTGGAAATCTGGAATATTGCACTGAATTCCGAGTACCATGTTACCAAAATGATATTCACTAATTGAAAGAAGCTTGGTTAAGAGCAATACAAATGATCAAAGGACTAATTTATTAGAAATAACTAACAAGCTAAAGACACCTCGTTTAGCTAAGCTACAATAAAAGGGGACCTTGTAACAGCCTACACATACACACACTTCAAGTAAGGAGAGGAGTTTTAAGTGTGGGATGAAATCCTGGATCCATTGAAGTCAATGGCAATACTCCGTGGCAAACTGACTTCAGCGAGGCCAGGATTTCAGCCCCAGGGTATAGCTAGAAGTAATGAAAATAAACTAAGAAAATGAAAAGTTGAGGATGTATAGCAAGGAAAACTCCCAGTCAGTGACATGTATTAAGACTGTTGAACAGTCTCCCAAGAAGTGGTAGAAGTCTCGTTGCAGAGGACTTACAATTTTACTGGACAAAATCATAGAAAGACATAAGATAAACAAAACTAGGAGGGAGTTAGACTGCATGACTTAATAGGTCTTTTACACTCTTAAACCAACAGGCACACAAAACACACACAAAATGTAAAACTCTGGTCATTTTCTCATTCAATTCTGCAATGCAATGATTATAAAGTGGATTGTGCGTACACAGGCTGTATTCTTTCACCAAAATATCACACAACAAACTCATTAAGCATACCATGCTACCAAGCAGTTATCAGTACTACTTTCATACTTCTGAGAGAATTAATAGTGGCATAGAGAAAAACAAGTGTTTTATTCTCTCTCTCTCCCTCACAAGGGGATTTTCTCATTCTCATCTAGATAAAAGTGTGCCAGTTCTTCCAGTGGATCGCCAAAGCTGCCAACAGAACTCACATTACAAATACCTGTGGAGCTCATCAAAGAACCAGATGTCACTACTGGAAGACTTGTTTTCCACAACAAGCTGGATTACTGTGATCTCCAACCAAAAGTGGAAATGGAGGAGTACTGGCAGAAAGGGAAGGTAAATGGCACCCTACTAGTTCCTTTGTTTTTTAATTAAAAAAATATTTAGTGTGTACGTGGGGGACATGATTTAGGGTGGGGTGGAGAAGGATGAGAAAGGCGAAGATTCTTTGGGGGGAAAATTCTATAGGAAAAAAAAACACTCCTGCAAGAAAGTTACAAAAATAAACTGCATAAAAATAATTAAGTGTTAAAGCAGTAGCACATTCTCCACTTCTCCTGGGAACTTTGAGTAACTAAATCAGAACTTATTAAAGCTTGGAAATAAACACATAGGCACTGACCACAGTTTCAAAAAAACAAATGCAAAACCAAAAACTGAAACAGGTTCTGACGATTTCTTTTCTCAATTCTTCTAAGTGAAATTGTCTGGAAAGGGAATAGGATTATTAGACATATCAGATCCATCAGTTAAAATCAATCAGCAGTGAAATATCGTTATCTAGGAGAAATAAAGGCATAGCTTTTGAAGGCCTGCTGATGGTGCAGAACATACACACAGACACACACACACCCCAATTCCAAATAATACTAACAAGGTGTTCCAGTTCCCTCATAAATATTCTACGTGTATGGGTCTCAGAGTAAATCAGAATTATATTTCCTCATACAAGAGGATAAAAGGCCACAGGAAATAGTTGACTACTTGAATAAAATCTCTGCAAGAACAGCTGATGTCACATGACAAATCACAAAAAACTCTAATTTTCAGTAATCTCTTGCAATTTTATCACAAATTAGGCAATATTTGATGTTTCTTTTAAATCTTCAGCTTCTAAATCCTGTGATTGAGAAAATCTCAATTTTAATTTAAATTTTTTTTCTGGCCTTTGAGGTTGCTGAGACAAGCACGAAAACATGAATTGTAATGGCTCAGAAGCAAATAAAAAGAATCCAAAGTTTATTGTTTTTAATAGCTCGTGATTTTTAAGCCAAGTTCCTGATTTTTGGTGGCCCAGTGCATGATTTTTGACTGCTTAAGGATAGCAATACTCTATTTTTTGACACTGTACCTGGTTTTATAATCCTAATTTTCCCTAATTCCTTATTCTGCTTTATATTTGAAAAGATTCTATAGGTCACAGTTTTGGGGCCAAAAAAAATCTAACATATCTTAATATTAGGATAATGCATTCAGAAGAGTCGTTTCCAAAGCTAAACATCTAGGTCATTTTCATATTTGCCTCACCCCACCCCATAACAGACACAAAAACAACACTTCAGAAGCAGCATTACTGGGAAAACTCATGAAAGGAGCTTGAGTAATCCCAAAGAAGAAGCAGTGTATGAGGTCATGAGCGTACGCACAGACACGTATTTCACGCTATCTGACTCCTAACCCAAGTCTCAGAGCAGCAGAGGACCTGCGATGAGTGAACGCTTACTTGAGATCTGCAAAACAGTGTCAGAATAGACTTTGTGCAAACTGTATGTACAAAGGTAAGTGAGAGCTAGGGCTTGGCTCCTTACATAAAACAAGTCAAAAAGGAAAGCATCTCCAGGAAAATGAAAAAACGAAGACTCATCATTAGTTTTAGTCACTCAGAAAAGTTCTTTTGATCTTCCAGCTAATTTTGGGACCACCTTTAAAAACAATCACCAGTCCCAGAGCTGGATTCTTATCAGTGGTGCAGGACATGAATATTTTTGTTTAACAGTACAGATTTCCAAGTTTTAATGCCATTCGAAAACACAGAGGAGGAGACAAATGCAGGATTTACAAAATAGAAAAAAAACCCACCCAAATAAAATGCCTACAATGTATCTTTTTTGTACTAAAAAAGGACTGATATGTTGTGATCACCATTTATCATGCTGACCAGTATTGTCTCATTACTTCCTTAGGCTTCCCCATATGTTGCTGTATTCACCCGTTTTTGTCTTATACTTAGCTTGCAAGCACTTGAGGGCAAGAAGTGTCTTTTTGTTCTCTATGTATGTACAGTGCCTAGCACAACGGGGCCCTGATCCACAGCGGGGGCCCCTAGGTGTACCACAATAGAAATAATAACTAACAATGGTGTGTAAAATCGAAAACCACAATGTCAAATACTATAAATGTTTGACAGTGTTCCTTTAATACTTCAATTTAAACAACACGGTAACAACAGAGGGACATCTAGACTCTTTCTTATAAAGAGGTTTTGTGGATTAGGGATTCAAACTGCAAATCACACCTTTTGCTCTGTAATTTGAGAAGGGCTTCAGCATTCATGGCCATGGATAGCCTGGTCACAACAATCAACCACCATTCTTTTTCTGCTGGATCATTTTGGCATTTAACACTGGATCATGAAGTACGATTCACCTGCTTATGGGACCTGGCTCAGTTACGTGGAATTGCTTTAAAATTGGCTCTGGTTGTTCTTTTTGGGGTGATTTAGCACAGGACTGACCGTTCTAGAGAACTGAGCTCTCTATTTGCCCAAAGAGGTATAACACAGGCAGCAGCACGGCCTACCTCTGTTAATCCTGATCCAGTCAAACCACTTCTAGGAGAGAGAGCAGTTGAGCGCCCATGCCCATTCTGCCAAGAGAGATGATAACCATGACACTGTTTTTAAGAGATGTGGCCACCTGAGTGATTAATAACTGGATTGAAACCACCAATTTATTTCACAGAGGGAACAGAATAGCCATTATATGGTAACAACTTTTAAACTGATGGTATTGAGGTGAACAGCAACACATATATCCCATTACCCATCTCAGGACTCATCCAGTTCTCCAAGACATTAGGATTTTAAAAAACATGACTGGCTATTAGTGCATAACCTGGTTTAAGCGAAAATATTTCAAATAGTTAATTCTGTTTTATCTTTAGATTAAATCAATAAACTCATTCAATTAAAGGTAGTGTAGAGTAAGTGGTGCTTTACCACTGAACAGCATACTCTGAATGCACTGAATGGGATCCTGATTTTCCTATTATGGACCCTGGTGCCACTGTCTTGCAAGTTCTTCATGGGTTCAGAGAAAAATTTAGTTTTTCCCTTTCCTTTCTCTTTCTGTAAATAAGGCCTAGTGTGCATATTTAATAAAAACAATTTCTCCAGCTACATCTCCAGATTTCTGCTTCTATTCCTTCAAAGTCTAAGTATTTTATTACATAAAACTTGCCTTATACTAACAGAAGAAATTTTATAGAATTCCAGAATTTTCAGTCAAATTATTTAAAACTGTTACCAAGCTTTAAAAGAACAGAGAGAATTTTCTGAACACAAATGTTTCCAATAAGATATTGAGTACCAATGCTCAAAACACCTATAGGACTATTCAGCATCACTTAATATCTGTGTTTTTCAGAGGCCCTATTGTACTTTTGCATATGTTTTTCTAACATATCCCTTATGTCTGAAAGGTGACGTTATTGATCTCTCTCATTTTTTTAAAAATGATATCGAAACAGAGAAAACGAAGAAGTCCCATTGGTCTTCAGTCCTCAACCCAACTAAAGCTGTTCTGAAAAAGCAAGATTTATATGTTTATACATCTCATCAGGTCTAACTTACTTAAAGAAACCGTAAAACTTTAGAAGCATCTGTGATGTTGGAAAAGAAGTTGTAGCCTCTTTCTAAAGCACAAAGAAAACTACGGTGAATATTATATATGCAAGACTCCTAATTATTTTTTATATTAATTTTATACTCTGCAAAGTCAACATAAATCTCATATGTATTAGGTATTTAAATAAAAAAATGTTAAATCTGAGGCTATGCAATAGTGTATTAAACAAGCTTGCTATGTATGGTCTTCATAGTACACTGTTAGCAACTTAACCACTTAAGTACCATGCCTTCTAGGGCCGTAGTTATTGACTTAGGGAGGAATGAGAAACAGACACAAGCGTGTGGTTAAAAAGCTAAAGGCTGCATCTAACATCAAACTAAGGGAGTCCCCAAACTACCCAGCAGAGACTGGTCCAGTGGAATTTGTGGCAATGGCCAGGAAAGCCCAAAGCATGAAAAGAGCAGGTTACACTTAGTTTTCACATGCAAAACATTTAGGAATTCTGCTCCAAAGCAGAGATCTCAATCACCCCTCCTTCATGCAAGGTTAAAGGATACAGGAGAGGGAGGTCTCAGTCTGCATGAGACACGGAAGCTCTCCCTTCATTATGCAGGGTACAGCATGATTAAGACAATACCCTTTATCTGCATGCCAGGGTTCATACTCAAAGTTGGTCACTGCTAAACCAATCCCACCATCCACCACTGGACACCTGATAGAATAATTGATAAAAATATAATCAAAACATACCCTGCTCCCTGTCTGGACTACTAGGTTCCAAGAGGAAAGCAAAGCTGCTCCACTGCACTTGACAGTCAGCAGCGGGAAAAATTTCTTCCAGGGGATGCGTGAGCCCAAAGCACACCAGAAACCTAGTACAATAAAATCATAATGCAGCTAACCACAACAACAAACACCACCACCACCACAAGGGGTGGGCAGTTTGGATGCCAAAGCAGCATCAGCCCTAACCCAGGAGGAATGCTATATGCACTCTGCATTTACAGATGGGAATGCCCCCATTCAATCAGGGATGTTGTGAAGAACAATAGCAGTTGTAGGAGTAGGCCGATGTGCCCCTGCGTTATCTCCCAGTACCATCCATGTCCATGCCCTCTAGTTGGGTTTTAGGTCTTACTACATAGTATATAAACTGCTCTGGTTTTATTAGTTGATTCACTTCTTCTGGTGAGGGATTCTGGTCAAGCATCCTCAGGAGCTTCAATACCATTTGACCATAAGGTTTTACCGAGGCAGCTTTGTAGGTTTAAATGGAGTTGTGCTTGATTGACTTCCCTTTTTTCTCTCTGAGAGATCCCAGAGGCCAGTGTGTGGCACTTGCTCTTCTGCCTCCCTTCTCTCGCCAGGGGAACACAGAGTTCTGTTCTTTCACGGTCCCTCTTCAACAAAGGTGAGAGGCTATGAGAACTGAGAGTGCAGAGGCTGCAATGTCACTGATAGGCTTATGACCCACATCTTTACATCTCCTTTTCATTACACTTCATTTGAGTGGCCACATCTGGCTGAGATATGGTTGGACAAGAGATAGCTGGCTAAGGCATGAAGGTGTTAAGATAGATGTGTGGCTGGTTGGCTACGAGAAACCGCCAGAACAGTAGATGATTAGATGTGCTTCCTCAGCTAAAGGGATATGCCTGTCTTTTGTTAACACCATTTATTTTCAAATTGTTAGTCAGACTGGATCCTCAGTTCTGCTTGGATATTCAGGTAGCAACAATGGCCACGATAGCATTTGCGTGTGCTGAAGAACTTATCTTTACATTAGTTAAAAAAGTGGTAGGCACTTAAAGAAAAGAGAAAAGGACAAAGTCCCTACTGCAAAGAGCTCGCAATCTAAGTTTAGACATCATAAACGAAGTACTGTGACCTTTCCTTCCAGATGTGGACTTCACCACATGACTTTGTCATTTCAGACTGGATTACTACAATTTACAGTATAAGGGGCTCTGCCTGAAGACCACTTTCAATTTCAGCTACTGTAGTGTATACGCTGCTACCTGTTTTCTTAAGAGTGTTTTGTTTTTTTTGTAGGGAGCACGTTACAGCTGAGTTCCAATTACTATACACGTTTCCAATACATTTGTGGGTTCAGTTCAAGGTGCTGGTTTTGTGCTATGAAGCCCTATGTGGTTTTAAATCTTGTATTGGCTTAACTAATAGACCAACTCTCCCTTGCTCCAAGTCAATAGCGAAGGGCAGTTCTGACTGATAGTCCTTATATATGTCCGGGACTGTAAGCACAAAATTCCCAGCTCTGGATCTCACTTTCCTCAGTGATCCAGCTGATCCCAAATTAGTCTACCTTCAGTCAAGTTCTGTGTATTCACCGAGGCTTTTGCCTTAAGAGTTTGAAAGGCAACTGGATGTGAATTTAATTTTTTACTGGTGTGGTTTTGAGGTGTTGATACTTGATATGTCAGATTTGCATGTTAATTTATATAGTTTAAAATTTTTGAAATGTGCCCAGAGGATACACTCTTACTAACTGAAAAAAACACGTATATTAATCAGATCAATGGAGAGAATTTACTTTTATTTTCCTCGCTCATGTGCCCCGACATAATGTGGAGCCTAGCAATCATGACTAAAACAAAGTAAGTTTTAGGTTTTTAGGCTTCTGAGTCTGTTTAACAAATATTTTTAAACTAGAAACTTGAAATCATCTCAAAGAAAATGCATTTTAAAATAAGGATATTTTACCTTTCCTGATGAGTCTCTGAAGTATTATAAACAGTTTAACCATCATCTATATACAGGCTGGGTTGTTCTCAATCTAAAGAGACAATCACCTTTTATCCTTTTCCTTTTTTCTTGTCTCAGTGCTATTAGGAAACTATTCACAAGCACAACCCTGAACAATGCTATGCAGTAATTATGACTAGATGACAAAGAGATGTGAACAATTACTGAGCCCATTTTGAAACCCTACACTAATAAAGTCATTAGATGCTGCCCTTGCCATGATCCTTCTAAAAGCTTCTGAAGTTACAAGAACACACAGCATTGTTTGTAGGGACAATTGCTGCTGGCAGAATGCAAACCTTGAGTTAAACCATGCTGCAAATTGATCTTGACATTCTGTTAAGACCGCCACTAAAATCAAAAGCAAAGTAGAAAAGGAGAAAATGAACGGGTGGGATTTAATCATGGAACAGGAGGGTTCCCTCCTCACCTTCTTTCCTCCTCCTCCTCAAAACAAACCATAGAGAAAATGACAAACTCGCCTGGTGTTTGGGAACCTTTATTTTTAAAACATTAATTAGACTCTTGACCTGGTTGATTCTAGTGACTAGCACTGTATTGCTTTTAAAGGCTATTAAACAAAATGTTGCAAAAAGAATAGATAGGTTTGACAAAACCTTATAAAAAGCTTGAGTGTGCACTGAAAGTCTTAATGCCCAAAGAACAAGACTATCTGGTTTGCAAGCTACCTATACAGAATCTATATTCACCCCCTGGGAAGCAGTCAGAAATTAACAATGATTGAGTCCAGAACACATAGACCCCACACCTGCAGTATGTGTGTTGGAGGATCAAATTTGGACTGGAGAGCTAGAGTATTACGGTCAACTGGTCTTCATCCAGGCATGCATCATTCATTAGGTTAGTATTAAGGGTCAGCAACTGTGAATATGGCTAATCCTTGATGATGGAAATTGCAGGTGAGGACAACCTGCTGTTGAGAAGTGCTTTAGTCAATTAACTCTTTCCTAAGATTCAGCAAAGTGAAAAACTATCATTTGAACATTAAGACTAACAAGCACCTGTCAGCACAACTGAGAAAAGTTGGCAGTGTCTTGAAATATTGCACCCAAGGGCTTCGGGTTCAAAAGCTAAGAAGCTAACAGACACTCTAGTTGCTTGTTTTCTGTGTTTGCTCATGCATTATATATACATACACACTAGTGAAAGTAACCTTTATTTGGCCCTACCTTAAAACTAAACTAAAAATGCCCAAGTTAACATTCTCCCAAAGAAGTTTTTTTTATATAGTGTGTGTATGTGCTTATGTATTGTGTATATAGATGTACATATACATTACTGTGTTCACTCATGCACTATACACACACACACACAAACACAAAAACAATGTTATTCAGATTGCAAAGTCAAGCATCTGAGAGCTGGGAAATGGGAGATTTACGGTTGTCCATTCAACCTTCACTGTGTCCCCGTGTGTCTATGCAAGAAGCAGAAGTCCTACAGATAAAGTATTTTGTAATCATGTAATTAAAGACCACATCATAATGAATACATACATGGGGGAACAAGTAAGATTACAAAGACAACTATATATCTGGCATTTCCTAATTTGTGAGTGCCTGACTTTACAACCTAAACCTTTAACTTAGATTTTTATTTTTATATGCAATATCCTAGGGGGTTTTTTTTAAAGGAAAAAGTTAAAACAAAATGTATTAGGTACAACTTTAACAGCTCCCTCATCATACATCATCATCCGCAGGGTTTGAACCTAAACTTTCAGTACTGCAGCATGGACTTATACTATTTTATCTACAGGAATAACAATATCAGCTGGAGAAGGCAGTTATTCCAGAAGGGCAGTGTATGGTCTGGTGATGCCATATGCTGGATCTAGGAGAGTCATTGGGAGTATTCTGGCCTGCCTGTCTCTTTCCCCCACACATTTGGTTCCTGTTCCATGTGGTGCCACCAGAGTGGGGGGTGGGCTGCTGTGGCCATGCACTGGGTCCCTGTGGTGTGGTCAGAGCTTTCTCTCGCCATCACTGCCCAGCTACACT
The DNA here is from genome assembly GCF_965140285.1 of Lepidochelys kempii. Lineage (NCBI taxonomy): Eukaryota > Metazoa > Chordata > Testudines > Cheloniidae > Lepidochelys > Lepidochelys kempii. Next base: position 98,547,687 of record NC_136387.1, on the reverse strand, counting down.
GACAGGTGTTCCCAGTGCAGTACATGTTGCTACTGTTTTGGCAGTGGCATGGTCCCAGTTCTTCAGGATATTAATAGTCAGTTATTGATTTGCCATAAGGAACAGAAGTGACAAAGGGAAATGGTAATTTTTAACAGCTTATAACAGCCAAACCTGAATGGAATTTAATAGGGCAAGTGCAAGTCATGTCGCTAGCCCTGGGGCTTTGTCTCTGCTGAATTTCAAAGACCTCCTGCAAACAATGGAGGTGTTAGGGCTTCGCAAAAAGAAAGAAAGGAAAAGAAAAATAAAGGTGATCTTTATAATGGAGAGCATTAAACAAACTAAATACAAGGGTTACTACCACTCTTTCTGCAATAATGCACGAGCACGTACAGCAATGTATGAAAAACACACTTGAAAAAACATCTTTAATGAAAACATTGAGAATGGTTGAAAAATGCCCAAGTTCAGATAATATCAAATAAAGGTTACTCCTCTAATTGACATATATTCCACTGCAGCTGGGTGCCCAGACTTGTATCTGGAATACAGTGCATTGACAGACATCTAGTCTCCTTAGCCCTATGCCATGATGGAGGAAGGATTCATCCTCTCCTCTGAACGTCCTATTGAATCACACCCTCCTGGTAGCCTCTCCCCCCCAAGCCATCTAATTCCAAGGACAGCAAGATAGTTTCACATCTCTGTCTTTCTTTAGTTTTTCTTCTGGGCTCAGTCTGAGCTTCCTAGCAGTTTCTGATAGTAGCTGGATTTTGCTGCAGTAAACAAGTGACATGACTATAGATCACCTGCTCCAGGGCATGACACATGATTGGTTCATCTTGTTAGCCCATGGGATTAAGTGAACTTGCTTGGCCTTGAATAGTATAGGTAAACACTGAAAGGGGAGGGAAGCCAATGATAGTAGAGGATGACTGTAGGTTCCTCATCCCAACTGCTGCCAGGATCTAGTATTACTCTTAGGTATTATCTTGCTAAGTTCCATTGTATATTCTGTTGTTGTTGCCATGTTGGTCCCAGGATATTAGAGAGACAAGATGAGTGAGGTAATATCTTCTATTGGACCAACCTCGTTGGTAACAGAGATAAGCTACACTGAGCTCTTCTTCAGGTCATAACTCAGCTCGGCGTAGCTCACAAGCTTGTCTCTTTTACCAACAGAAGTTGGTCCAATAAAAGATATTACCTCACCCACTTTGACTCAGTTGTCTCTCTTGGCATTTATACATAAACTGTACTCAGCGATCCCAATCCTAACGAGTAGTTGCATATTTAAACATAGAATTCAGGGAATGGAAAAGCTAATGTTATAATAGCAGCATTAACTGGTCCACAAAGCACATATACAGTGTTTTTGATAACTTAGCATATACAGTCAATCTACCTTTTTGTTTTAATTTGTCAATTCACCAACAGCAATATGTTTTCATTCTAGGGTTAAGATTATTGCCCCACTGACATGTCAAATAAATAGTATTTGTTTGTTTGTTTACTGTCATTAGTACCAAAAATCAACTAAAATGACTTAACAGCTGACCCCTAAACTCTAACTCACAAGTAAGAAAGTTACCAAAAAATTAACTTTAAAATACAGGGAATAAGAAATCTGGAGGATTCTTGTACAATAAAGTAAAAATACTAGGTTTTTCTCCTAAATTAAGTTACCTATTTTATTACTTCAATTATTTTATACTTTTAATTCTGATTCTTTTATGCCAATGATTTTACAATTTATAAGAAACTTTTTAGCCAATCTCAGCCAAATAAAACAACAAAAACAATCAGAACTTGCAGCATTTACTTAAAGTGATTGCTCATTACCCTGTAAAACTTGTATCAGAGACAAGGAGCCCTGAAAGTCGAAATGGAACATCTAGTTTACTGTATTAACTAGAACTGTCCTCCTATTTGACAGTATAACAGTCCACATGTAGGTGTAGCTTGAAAACTTTTTAGATATAAAAAATACATCTCATAGTCGTAGTGCTAATTAACTGGCATGATTTCTTGTGTCATTGAGTGCAACAGCGAACACCAAACACTTGGGCTTACAAACTCAGTTCCTGCTTTTGTTCCTGCTGAAGTCATTTATAAAACTCCCACTGACATACTTCAGTGGTTGCTGAGTTGATGGGGCCACGAGGGTCGAATCCTGCAAGAAGTTGAGCACTGTTGGATTATGGCAATGCAAGCTTGGCTCCAAGCATATCACAACTGACTGAAAAATGTTGTTAGAAAATGGTGAAAAATCTCAACATTTCGAAGCTGTTTCTGTTTCATAGGGCTCAAAATGGACACCTTTTAAACAATATTTTAAATCTAAACCATTACTGAAACATTTTTCTGATGATGAATAGACACCCATACGACGACTTCTGATTAGAGTTCATTTAAAAAAATAACTATAGGTAGGACCCTACCAAAATCACGGCTATGAAAAACATGTCACGGACTGTGAAATCTGGTCTCCCACTGTGAAATCTCGTCTTCTGTGCTTACACCCTATACTATACAGATTTCACAGGGAAGACCAGCGTTTCTCAAATTGGGGGTCCTGACCCAAAAGGAAGTTGCAGGGAAGTCACAAGGTTATTTTGCAGGGAGGGGGACGGGGTCACAGTATTGCCACCCTTACTTCTGTGCTGATGTCAGAGCTGGGCAGCCGAGAGTGGCGGCTGTTGGCCGGGCACCCAACTCTGAAGGCAGCACCCTGCCAGCAGCAGTGCAGAAGTAAGGGTGGCAATGCCATACGATGTCACCCTCGCTTCTGCGCTGCTAATGGTGGCAGCTCTGCCTTCAGAGCAGAGCTCCTGGCCAGCAGCTGCTGCTCTCCTGCTGCCCTCCTGCCGCCCAGCTCTGAAGGCAGTGCTGATGCCAGCACAGCACAGAAATAAGAGAAGCAGTGCCGTAATCCCCACCTACAATAACCTTGCGCCCCCCCGCCCCCAACTCCTTTTCGGGTCAGGACCCCTACAATTACAACACCCTGAAATTTCAGATTTAAATAGCTGAAATCATGAAACTTACGATTTTAAAAATCCTATGACCATGAAATTGACCCAAATGGACCGAGAATTTGGTAGTGCTCTAACTATATACGGTTATTACAACACTTTAAAAAATGTTTTTAATTGAAAATGTCATTCTTGCTAAGGAAAGATTGTGGCAATATAACTTTTTTCCTATTAGCTGAGAACAATTTTGATTCTCTCACACACACACAGACCCACACTCCTGTTTTCTTGAGCATCAGAAGTCACTATATCATGAAGTTATTCCATTGATAGAGCTAAATACAATATGTTGAGAGCTCTGTATGCTACCAATAGCTGTGACCATTAACAACATAACATGCTCAGTCCTCATAAAACAGGCAACTGGCTGTATTGTGACTGGATTATGTTGTAGGCCCTCATCCTGCAATGGAACCTGCTAGCACACGCCTTTATGCCCATGCAAGATCCCTATTTACTGCACTGGGACTCTGCATAGGATTACCAGTCACTGCCAGTGATTCCAACTTTTAAACAGCGTGAAAACAGCAGAGAACAGAAAATCAGAGTATCTCAGAGAGAGGCTACATCATTTTCGGTCTAGATGGGGAAAGAAATTATCCATAGCAGACAGCCTCTCTCTCCTTGCCAAATTACACACAGTACAACAGTGAAAGCGGTATAGTACTCCTGGTTTGAGATCTCCTACAGAATTACAGTCCATCGATCAGGATGTGTAAAATAAACGGGACTGATTCTCCTACGCGTCACACTAGTTTTATACTCATGCAGCTCAGCGGAGTTACTCCTGAATTAAACTGGCATAAGACAAGTAGGTCCATATTCTTTTTTCCCTTCTGCTTGAAGAGTTAAGTATAATTGTAGAGATGCACAACAAAATTAGATCAACGTCCACTGTTGTTTCATTGAGAAACATTTTGTGTATAATTTATGGTTATCCAAGTTAGTGGTTAAACAATGATGCTACTGAGTATTTATTTATTTATGGCAATGCCCACTGCGTACTGGGCACTTTCCAAACAGAGAAAGAGGCATAGTTCCTGCCCCAAGAAGCTCATAACCTAAAAAGTAAGATGTAACATTATATATAAGCAATGAATCATGCTATGTTGTGCTAACGTGTCTTATTTACCCCTTACTAATTTTTAACCTCACTGTTAATATGACCATTTCTTTGTTGTATGATGTTACCAGAAAGCAAAAAACAAAGGCTTAAGAATCCTATCATACTACACAATCAGTGACTAGATTCACTGAGAATAGCTATAAAGCCTTAAACAAGCCCTTTATTTTGTGTTTTAAAAGTGTCATAAGGAGTTAATAGGACACAGCTGTACAGGCTCTTTCTAACAAGCAGCTTCTGTCGCTTTGGTCACCACAGGTGTCTCTGTAACCTGCAAACTCTTATTACTAGTGTATCAAAGTTGTGCTACTTAATAGACTTCTTTAGTAAAACACAACAAAGCAATTACATGGCTGTTGATTGTCAGTCATAAAAAACTCCCTCAAACACAGTTTTTCAAAAGAAACTACACTGCAATTTTTTGTCATTGTAAAATAAAAGAAACTAGTGAATTAAATGGAGAACAGAACAATATAACAGCAGGTAGTCAACTGAACTTAGCCACTACAGATGGTTTAGAAATAGTGTTTCCTTTTATATCAAGTTGGGGGATAAAAGAAAAGGAGGAGGCTTCTTACTGCCAATGAATGGCAATACCAAAAGATTTAGCCAAGCCTCCAGTCTCTGTATTTGGCCTCATGAAAGACCCTAGATGCTTCATTTTTATCTGTGTTTGGCATTACTTTTTTCAGCACCTTTAACTAAGTGTGATTAATACAATGATGTCATTAAAACAAATAAAAGGAATTAAAAGGATGGGAGGCTTTTGCAACACTGAAGATATTCAAGGTTAAGTTAAGATACCCTGTGAAACAGATCACAATGGTCTGGTTTTTTAAAAGAGTAAATTACTTCACAAGGATATTGCTCTGTTTTACTCTGACACCCTTTATCTAACGAAAAACTAATGCAGTGTACAAGTTTGAGGAATAAGAATGGATAAAGTCTATATTCAGAAATCCAATTACTACTGAGCCACAGGGCAACAGGAACACAAATCTGGATAATTTCTAATTGTTCAATAATCATTTGAATTAGGTAACAACAATGAAGTTGCCCTTAAGTGAATGAATTTAACCTCTTTTGTTCACAAAACAGCGCATTATTTTTGCATTAACACAGCCAAAATAGCATCATGGCAAGTGACAGTCATATGTGCACTTCAAACATGATGAAATGAAGTCCATATTAGAAACACAAACAGGCCTGACTTTAAAACCTTCATCATTTTTACAGACATCATGATCAACAGACCAAATAAACATATCCCAACATCTACAAGACGGAATTGTTTTTATATTAAGAAATGAATGGATTGCTGACTGTGTGCAAGAGAATCTGTGGTATAAGTCAAATACATCAATCAGTTTGTGGTAGAATTAAAGCTATTACCTACCTAGCTGACATGGTCTACAATTCACTTCCTTAAAATTATTATTTTTGTAAGACACCATTTAACTTATTAATAAATGTTATATTTGCATTGTGATTTTTGATCGCTATCAAAAAATATTTTTGACAGGAGAATTGTTTCGTTCACACCAGTCATATGAATTGTTCCCTTTATAATTTGTTTTATAATTAATTTTAAAAATATCTTGTATTTAAGATAATTTTTCCAGTTGCAATAAATAATTCTGACAGGGCCCCCAGGTAGTTAATTAATATAATCTCCTCTCACTGTCAATCAATTGGTGTTGCTCACTCATTGTGGCAGTTCAAAACAAAACTTAAAAATATGTTTATAGTACTCTAGTGCTTGCAAAGGAAGATGCAAGAAAATAAATTAAATCTGCAATGAAAGAAACAGTAAACAATTTCCCAAACTCTATAACAACAACAGTGAGTGATCTTATAATGAGAACAAAGAGACTCAGATTCTCAGCTGGTGTAAACTGGCAAAGCTCCATTAACTTCACTGGAGGTAGGCTGACTTAGACTAGAGAACACAGAATGGATTTTTTTATTTAAATAGACACCAAGCAACACAACATTTGTTACACAGACATGGCAAGCTTTCTTGAAACAAAAGCAGCTCAGCTCACAACTCAAACTGTATTACCTTGCTCGGTTTGCTTCTTTTGTCATATCCCATGCCCAGGTTATGAAGTTCTGACTCAGATATGAAACAATAGATTCGGCACAAAGCATTTGTGAGCAGAACACATTGGTTAGTACGCTTTCATCATGGTGGAGGTAGATTGCAAGAAGCTTTCTCTGCAAAGACAGGAGAAAATACTGATCAGTGAAAACACCTGTCTAAGAAGTCTGTTTAGTAACTTAAAACTGCTACTGTAGGTTTGTGTGTTAGTGCGCACAAGACTGTCTACAGTGCGAGATTGACTCTCAACATAAACAAATGCTGTTTCTTTAATGTTCTGACAGTGTTTCATACAATTTAGTAACATGGAAAGAGAAAAATCAAATTCTTGCAATTTAAAGTCAAACTACCCTCCGTCCCCCAAAATCCACTCAAATATTTTTAATCTGAATAGTCAACATTCTATTTCAAAAACCAAGTAAAGGGCCAAAAGTGAATTTTTCTTATTACCAAAAAGTGATCTGGGATATCCTTAAAGTAGATTAATATTAAAGATATGTATTTTAACACAAAAAATAAAAAGTTTATTTAAATAAAAGTACCTGCAGTAAACATTTGACAGTCTCCAGAAAAAGGCATACCAAGGAGCATCCATTTCACATTTAGTTCTGACAATGAGATCACTATTTTTGGCTTGCTACACAGTAAAGACAATATTGAATACAGTTCTCTTATCAAAACATGCCTTTTGTCACAACAAAGTAAATTGTAAATGTTCAGCTTAACAAAACGATAGTGAATTGCTGTTAGCCAGGCTGGTGCCATAAGAGAGCCAAGTTTGGAAACAATTATGATTTCCCATTTTGCTGAAGACTATTTTAGAGATTATGTACTTGCAAGGGAGAGGATCACCTCTGCATCGTTCATCTGAAACCAATACCTAAACCTGCAATGAAGGTAGCCAACAATGCAGCTGTGCATCCTCCCCATAATATGGAGATGTAATGGCAGACCACATGTTGGGAAGGAAAGTGACTGGTGTATCTGCGTGTTCGTAGGGGAAGAAGGTGGGATGGGAATAATATAGAGAAAAAGATCATTAGGGGAAAGGACCATGCTCTGATATCTGGTATCTGAATAAATCAAAAACAGTTTTTAAAGAGCAACAGAAAATAACCACAAAAATTACTGTTAGGAACATTGTTTTAAAATACGGCTTCAACATCCATGCTGAGAAGGCAAGTGACAAGTATGGCAAATGGGTGAGTGGTTTTGCATATAATTTTTATAAAGGTAATTGAAATCTATCCATAAGAAGTAACATCTACAGTAGGATATTGATCTGGTACCTTGCATTAATATATTAAGATATGGGGTGCAATTTTGGGACAATTCATTTTTAGAAAAATCAGTATATTTATAACCGGGAATACTGGCTATGGGTAAAGCTTAGCAATGTCTGTTTAAACAAAAAGAAGAGTACATTTGAACATTAGACTTTGAGAAAGGGATTAGTAATATACAATAATGTTTGTCTGATTTAATTTAAATGTTCTTCATAACCAAATACACATGTGCCAGGAAAGGCCATTAATAAGCCTAACATGCACAGTTCCATATAAGTGCAGCCAACAGTGTTGACAGAAACTAAACTTGAAAATCCAGGGCACTAATGCACAATATCAAGCAATAAAACAGCATCTCTGTGGTGATATTTAATTTAAAAAGAAGAAAGAAACAGGGGAAGATCAGGCACTGTCTGTTTTTGAGGATCAGCCGTTCTGCATTTCAAAGCATCGATCCCTGCAATATCCAGGTTACTGTGCTAGAATCTCACTATTATATAGCAGTTGTAAGAGAGGGAGGGCAAAGATGTGTTTACTCAGTGATTAGGGCCTTAGAATAAGCCTCTAGCTCCTAGAGAGACAACTCACCACTTATTCATTTGGGCCAATTCACAAAGCCTAGAAAGATTAAACATCCATGCTGGGAAGACAAGCGAATGCAGACGGTGAAAAAGAAATAAAAATTCTTTAAAAACTCTTAGATGACTTCATTATTTTTTCCACAAGGAAACTTTAGGAAAGTGTTTAGTTAGAGAAAAACCCACATTGACCTCTCTCTAAACCCTTAATCTTTCCTTTGTGGTGGCACTGCTTTGTGGTAAGCGGATGGCTTTGCTCTCCTCTTTTCACTGGGAGCTGATAAAAAAAGGCTCTTGAGAAACACTTTTAGTTCCAAAGAAACAACCCCATGAAACTGTTAAATATGAGATTCCATCCAACTGAATGTTCCAAAATATGTACAGTTTTAAGATTAAACAATTAGGGCCAAATTTTAGTAAACAAGACAGGCACACAAACTTATGCACACAAACGACAGATGTCTAAATTTGAAATACCTTATTTGTGGGTATAATTGTCATTTGCAACCAGATATCAGGCAGTTAGATGGCTAAACTATCTTTTGTAACTACAGTTGATTGCACCTGTAAAATCATGGGCCCAAAAAACTTGCAGGCCACAATAAGGTTTATTGTTAGGATAACAGTAAAAAGCGACAGTAGAAAGATTATTTAAATGATAGCAAATGATGATCAGGAGATGACTGGTTTTGATTTTTTTAAAGCATATTTTCTAGGAAAATATATGTTGCTTTGATATTTTTTACAATGCACTTTTGAGTTTTTTTAATACACTAGGGCTGGGATTTCCAAAAATGTCTTAAAGACCTGATTTTTAAAGATTGATTTCAATGGGAGTTAGATGCTTTTGAAAATTCCAGTAAGTGTCTATCTGCATTTTTAGGAGACTAAATGCCTTTAAAAATCTGGCCCTAACCCTTCGTCTGCACTGGCAAGTGAAAGACAAAACTTTTGTTGTTCAGAGGTGTTAAAAAAGCCCACACATCCCCGGAAGACAGAAGTGTTGTCAACAACAGGCACTGGTGTGAACAGTGCTTTGTCCTGCCAACAATGCTAACGCCGCTCGGTGGGGATGGAAGTTTTCTGTTGGCAGGAGAGCTCTCTCCTGCCGATAAACAGTAGCTACACTGCGTGCCTTTTAGCGGTACCTCTGTAGTAGCATAGCTGTGTCGCTAAAAGCTGCGTAGTGTAGACATAGCCTAAGGTGACTAAGGAGCACAAGTCTCATTGAAAGTTAATGGGCTTTTGACAAATCACATGCCTCGATTGTAAATAGTTCCACCGGGGACTTTATCTGGACAATAAGTTTTCTGCTACTCTCATTCCTATACCAGGTATTGAGGAAGATGAGAAGGGATAAAGCTTTCATTATGTTAATATTCCAAGAGGGCCTCAGTGATGGACCCTTTATCAGTGACACACTAGGGCTTCCATTAACAGACTTCTTGTGCAGACGCCCAGTACACCTAGTCTTGACCATCAAAGTCTCAAGAACACTTACATTCTTGTGGCACTTGAGAAAAGTTCATTTATTTTGCACTCATATAGAAGGAATGAGGGAACCCCTGTCACTGATGGTTTAGGTAGAAACAAACAAACAAAAGAAATAGATCTTAAGGATGCTGAAAGAGTGGACTGCAATCCAGCCTAATGAAGTTTCTACTAGATAAGTACCCACAGCTCAAAAAAAAAAAAATCACAATTAGCATTCTTCTTGACAATCTCAGAGAGCCAGAAGACCAAATGGACACGGAGACTGAGCCACCAAATCACCTCAAGAGGTGATTCCCCTTATGCGTCTCAATTCAGACACCTTACCCGGGCAGAATAAAGTAGCTTGAAATCCTATTTCACCCTCTCTTTTGTGGCCAAACAGATTATTTCAGTCTCTAGACCAGCCAATCTAGAACTACCGTGGGCATAACAAAGTCAGCATTTGCCATAAATTACAACACAGATGTATCTGAGATATCAATTTTCCCTTATATTTAGAAAAAGGCTTAAAAATTTGCCAAGCATCTAACCAGTCAGAGGATTAAACCTACTAGCCAGAAGTATATACACAAGGATGGGGCGGTCCTACCAACAAGTGAGAACCATATGGAGGATACTGGTTAACAAGCTCAGCTAGTTCAGGAGCACGAAATTAATATAAATCTATCTCAGTGTTCTATATAGCAGCTGTGAAACTAATCAGTTCTGTTCATTTCATTTTTCTGGTGCTACTTGGGAAAGGTATGAGCATCAGGAGAAGCACCAGCTCTGTCTGAAGGCTCAGAGCACTGCATCAGTTCACACTTGGAAAATTAACTTTACAACCATAAGGACAAGAAACTCAACAGTTTTAAAATCAAAACTTAAACTGCAGAAATCCGTACTTTAGGTTTCCACAGTCATCAGGGAGAGCTTCCCACTAGCCATCAGTGAGTGGGCAAGAGGATTTTTTCAAGCCTTTAGATCAGTAGTTTTCAATCTGTGGTCCACAGACCCCAGGGGGTCCAAAGACTATATCTGAGATTTTCAAATTTGAATTTTTTAGGGGTCCTCAAATGAAAAAAGGTTAAACACTGCTTTAGATTTATACTGATAAATAGATTTTAAGGCCCAAAGGGACCAATATGATAATCGAATCTTACCTCCTGCATAACACAAGCCATGGAACCTAACCAAGTAATTTCAGCAGCAAGCCCATAATTTCTGTTTGAGCTATAACATATCTTTAAGAAAACAACCAGTCTTAATTAAAAGACTAAGTGATGAAGAAACCACCACATCCTTCAGTAAATTGTTCTAATGGCTAATTACTCCCCCTCACTGTTAAAAATGTCCACCTTATTTCTAGTCTAAATTTGTCTAGCTTCAGCTTCCAGCCATTAGATCTCCTTATTCCTTTTTCTGCTAGTTTAAAGAGCTGTCTACTGTTAGAAGTTTCTTCCCCATGTAGGAACATGTAGAATGCGATCAAGTCACCTTTTAATCTTCTCTTGGATAAACTAAATAGATCAAGTTTCTTAAGTATCTCACTATAAAGCATCTTTTCCTGTACCTCTTTTCTGAACACTTTCCAAAAAGGATGTTGAAAAATTGAAGCATGGACACCACAACTGGACATAATATTCCAGTAATCGTCTCGCTAATGCCATATATTGACTTGATATTCCCCTGCTTATGCATCCAAGGACCATAGTCACCTTCTTAGCTACAGCATCACGCGGATAGCTCATGTTCAGTTGGTTATCTGCCATAACTCTTAAATTCTTTTCAGTGTCATTGCAATACAGGGTACTCTCTCCCTTCTTGTAAGCGTGACCTATATTTTTGTTCCTACATGTATGACCTTGGAATTGGCTATATTGAAAAAACATTGTTCAAATTTGCCCACCCTACCAAGTGATCCAGGTTGATCTGTATAACTGACCCATTCCCACTGTTATTTACAATTCCACCAATTTTTGTGTCATCTGCAAATTTGTCCAGCAATTACTTTATAGTTTCTTCCAGATCACTGAAAAATATATTGAATAGCATTTGGCCAAGAACAGATCAATGTGGGATCCCACTAGAAACACTCCCATAAAATTATTCTTAATTTACAATTTCTTTCTGAACTTTATCAGTTAACCAACTTTTAATCCATTTAATGTGGGCTACATTGATTTTGTACAGTGTTGCTTTTTCCTAAATCAGAATGTCATGAAGGACTAAGTCAAATGCTTTACAGGTCATAGTACAAGACTTCAAAGAACACTAATAAAAACGGATTTTCCTCTGACATATAGCACTCAAAGCATTAAGGAAAGGGTGAAATTCTAGCACTGTATTGGCAGTCCTATGCATTCATAAATCATGTTTCAGGTTCCAAAATATAATGAGATTGCATTAGGATTTTTTAAAATAAGATAGGGAACTTTTCATTTGTCTCCAGGTGTTGAAGCGTTTAGAGACCATCTCTTGAAGCTCTAACCACAACTTTCCATCTAAAAATAAATGAACTGAAATTCTAATCTAACAACGGGAATCCAGGTGCTGGAGCTTTAAGAAAAATACCAAGCATCACAAGAGCAGTGATAAAATTGTGAGAATTGGTAGCACTGGTGACTTGAAATTTTGCTTTCTGCATCTTACACCTACCTGTTCAGGATAATTATTGAAGCATAAATGCTTACTCAGTAGCATCTGGTAAATGCACAAGTGTTCTTTCAAGCTGGTAGAAGGTTTCCTGAATCAAGATCTTTCTTCTTCCTCCAGCCCAAAGGCTTTGTGCAGCGAGAACTGATTTTAACTGAACAAAAGGACATGTTTTCAACTCTTTAAGCCTTTCAAATGAACAACCTGATCCATCTATCTAAGGTAGCCTTAGAGACTTTAAAACCAGTTTAAAAAGTCTTCTTGGAGTACAAACAGATATTCTAATACACATCATCTTCATCTCATGAGCAGAATTTAAGCCCTCTTTGATATCCAGATGACAGATGTTAGAGTTGATTCCACTTTGATGACAGATTAAGGCAGAAACTGGGCAAAGCTCAAACCCATTTCCAGTGAAACTATGCATTTATCCCTGGGTAGAATGAGGACACACAGGAAGCTTTGTGTGTGTTTGTATTACATACATGACGGAGAAAGAAAAAAAATGTTAAAAACTAAGGATTGCTAATTCCAACATCTAATGCACCATCAGAAGTGTTGGACTAGAATGAATCCAAAAGGACAGAGACGCCAAAGGCTGACAGAATAGGAACACTAACCAGGTTCAATTTCCCTAAAGGAGTCTGGCCTAAACATACTCCATGGATACACAGATTGTAAGGTCCAAAGGGACCACTGTGATTATCTAGTCTGACCTCCTGCATAACACAGGTCATAGGACTTCTTTAAATTAATTTCTGTTTGACCAAAAAGCACAACTTTTAGAAAAACACGTGATTTTGATTAAAGAATTTCCAGAGATTGAAAATCTAGCCTCACCCTTGGTAAACTGTTCCAATAGCTAATCACCCTCACTATTAAACATTTGCACCTTATTTCAAGTCTGAATTTGTCTAGCTTCAACTTCTAGCCATTTGATCTTGTTATATCTTTATCTGATAGATTGAAGAGCCTTCTATTATCAAATATCTATTCCCCATGTAGGTACTTATAGACTGTGATCAAGTCACCACTTAATTTTCTCTTTGACAAGCTAAATAGATTGAGCTCCTTGAGTTTTTCCACTATAAAAGCATGTTTTCCAATACTTCAGTCATTTTTGTGGCTTTTCTCTGAACCCTCTGCAATTTATCAATGCATTTCTTGAATTGTGGACACCAGAACTAGACACAGAATTCTAACAGTAGTCATACCAGTGCCAAACACAGAGGTAAGGACCAGAAGACAATTTATAACCTCTGGTTCTTACTTCTCAGAGCACTACGAGCCATTACTTAAGCTTTAAGCACTGTCAGAGCTTAATCAGTTGTATTTACACTTTTTGTTGTTTAAGTAATTTCAGCAAGGTGCTCACATACTATGGTGGTGGATGCCAAACAATTCAAATCAGATCTCTCTGATAACCTATATGTCATCTCTCCTACAAAAATTCCAAGTTATAAATTATAAAATTTGGAATTCTCTAAAGGTTTCAGAGGTAACTTAGAATTTAAGAGGTGGCTTAACACATTCAAGATGTTTATTAGTAGAGTATGATGATGATGAGGTGCATTTATATACCACTTTTCATCCTGAAAGATACCAAATCTCTTTATAAAGAATTGCTTCATCTGCAAATGAAAGACAAACACTGTTTAACAGTGCAAAAGAATGGTACCACACTTGAGGACAGGAATGAAGAATAACATCCACTTGAAGCCACAAGGAAAACATTTAGTAGATTCATAGATTCTAAGGCCTAAATGGATTATTATGATAATCTAATCCAACTTCCTGTATAACACAGGCCATAGAATGTCCCCAAATAATTCCTAGAGCAGATCTCTTAGAAAAACATCCAAGCTTAATATAAAAATTTTCAGTGATGAAGAATGAGGAGTACTTGTGGCACCTTAGAAACTAACAAATTTATTGGAGCATAAGCTTTGGTGGGCTAAAACCCACTTCTTCGGATGCATGTAGTGGAAAATACAGTAGGAAGAGATACACACACACACAGAGAGAGAGAGAGAACATGAAAAAATGGCTGTTCTCTGAATAGATATGTGGATAGAGTTGGCAATGGGCTTTTTTGCAAGGCTAGGTAACTACAATACCCATCTGCTGAAGTGAAGAAACAGATTGACAGAGCCAGAAGAGCACCCAGAAGTCACCTACTACAGGACAGGCCCAACAAAGAAAGTAACAGAATGCCACTAGCCATCATCTTCAGCCCCCAACTAAAATCTCTCCAACGCATCATCAAGGATCTACAATCTATCCTGATGGATGATCCCTCACTCTCACAGATCTTCGGAGACAGGCCAGTCCTCTGGGGGAGTGGCAATATATGTGAAAGAAAGCATAGAGTCAAATATAGTAAAAATCTTAAAGGAATCAAACTGAACCACAGAATCTCTATCACTAGAAATTCCATGCTTGAATAATAAGAGTATAGCAGGACAAATACACTGTTGACCACCTGACCAGGATGGTGACCATGATTGTAAAATGCTCATGGAAATTAGAGAGGCTTTAAAAATAAAAAACTCAATAATAATGGGGGATTTCAACTATCCCCACATTGACTGGGTGCATGTCACCTCAGGACGGGATGCAGAAATAAAGTTTCTAGACACTATTAATGACTGCTTCTGGGAGCAGCTAGTCCTGGAACCCACCAGGGAAGAGGTAATTCTTGATTTATTCATAAATGGGCAACAGGATCTGGTCCAAGATCTCAATATAACTGAACTGCTTGGAAAAAGCAACCACAACATAATTTAATTTAACATCCTTGTGGGTGGGAAAATATCAAAGAAGCCCATCACAGTAGCATTTAACTTCAGAAAGGGGGAACTATACAAAAATGAGGAAGCTAGTCAGAAATTAAAAGGAACAGCCACAAGAGTGAAATGCCTGCAAGCTGCATGGATATGTTTAAAAAAATACCATAATAGAGACTCAAATTAAATGTATACTCCAAATTAAAAAGAATAGTAAGAGGACAAAAAAATGCCACCATGGCTAAACAACAGAATAAAAGAAGTATTTAGAGGCAAAAAAGCATCCTTTAAAATTTGGAAGTCAAATCATACTAAGAAAAACAGAAAGCAGCATAAACTCTTGACAAGTCAAGTGTAAAAGTATAATTAGGCAGGCCAAAAAAGAATTTGAAGAGCAATTAGCCAAAGACTCAATAACTAACGGCAAAAAAAAATTTAAATACTTCAGAAGCAGGAAGCCTACCAAACAATCTAGGGGGCCCCGGATGACCAAGGTGCTAAAGGAGCACTCAAGGAAGACAAAGAGAAGCTAAATGAGTTCTTTGCATAATTCTTCACTGCAGAGGATGTGAGGGAGATTCCCATACCTCAGCCATTCTTTTTAGGTGACAGATCTGAGAAACTGTCCCAGATTGAGGTGTCACTAGAGGAGTTTTTGGAACAAACTGATAAATTAAACAGTAATGAGTCACCAGGACCAGACGGTATTCACCCAAGAGTTCTGAAGGAACTCAAATATGAAATTTCAGAACTACTAGCTGTGGTATGTAACCTAACACTTAATCAGCTTCTGTACCAGATGACTGGAGGATAGCTAATGCGATGCCAATTTCTTAAAAAGGCTCTAGAAGCGATCCTGGCAATTACAGGCTGGTAAGTGTAACTTCAGTACCAGGCAAACTGGCTGAAACTACAGAAAAGAACAGAATTATCAGACACATAGATGAACATGATTTGTTGGTGAAAAGTCAACACGGCTTTGTAAAGAGAAATTATGCCTCACCAATCTATTCAAAATCTTTGAGGGGGTCAACAGACATGAGGACATGGGTGATCCAGAGGATATAGTGTACTTGGACTCTCAGAACATCTTTGACAAGGTCCCTTATCAAAGGCTGTAAAATAAAGTAAGCAGTCATGGGATAAGAGGGAAGGTCCTCTCATGGATCAGTAACTGATTCAAAGACAAGAAACAAAGGGTAGGAATAAATGGGTCAGTTTTCAGAATGGAGAGAGGTAAATAGTGGTGTTCTCCAGGGATTTGCATTGGGAATAGTGCTCATAAGTGATCTGGAAAAGGGGGTAAACAATGAGGTGGCAAAGTTTGCAGATGATACAAAATTACTCAATAGTTAAATTCAAAGCTGACTGTGAAGAGCTACAAAGGGGTCTCTCAAAACTGGGTAACTGGGCAACAAAATGGCAGATGAAATTCAGTGTTGAGAAATGCAAAGTAATGCATATTGGAAAACATAATCCCAACTTTACATACAAAATGATGGAGTCTAAATTAGTTATTACCACTCAAGAAATTGATCTTGGAGTCATAGTGAATATTTCTTTGAAAATATCCATTACATGTGCAGCAGCAGTCAAAAAAGTTAAACAGAATGTTAGGAACCATTAGGAAAGGGATAGATAATAAGACAGTAAATGGCATAACACCTCTATATAAATCCATGGTATGCCCACCTTGAATACTATATGCAGTTCTGGTCTCCCCATCTCAAAAAAAGATACATTAGAATTAGAAAAGGTACTAAAAAAGGGCAGCAAAAATGATTAACGGTATGGAACAGCTTCCATATGAGGAGAGATTCAAAAGACTGGGAATATTCATCTGGGAAAAGAGATGACAGAGGCAATATGATAGAGGTTTATAAAATCATGAATGGTGTGGAGAAAGTGAATAAAGAAGTGTTATTTATATCTTAACATAACACAAGAACCAGGGGTCACCCAATTAAATTAATCGGCAGTAGGTTTAAAACAAACAAAATTAAGTATTTCTTCATACAACGCACGGTCAATGTGCGGAACTCATTACCAGAGGATGTTATGACGGCAAAAACTGTAACTGGATTCAAAAAAGTATTAGACAAGTTCATGGAGTATAGATCCATCAATGGCTATTAGCCAAGATGGTCAGGGATGCAACCGCATGCTCAGGGTGTCCCTAAGCCTCCGACTTCCAGATGCTGGGACTGGATGACGGAGATGGATCATTCAGTAATCGTCCTGTTCTGTTCATTCCCTTTGATGCATCTGGCATTGGCCACTGTTAGAAGACAGGATACTGGGCTAGATGGACCATTGGTCTGACTCAGTATGGCCATTCTTATATTTTTATGTTGTTTACCCAGTTTACCAACAGATCCAGATAGCTCTGAATCAGGTACCTGTCCTCTTAATTATTTCCTCCATTTTTGTGTCATCTGCAAACTGCATCAGTGATGACTTTAGGTTTTCTTCCAGGTCATTGATAAAAAATGTTAAATAGTGTAGGGCGAAGAACCAGCCCCTGTGGGACAGCACTGGAAGCACCCATTTTATGACTATTTCCCATTTATAATTACATTTTGAGACCTATTAGTTAGCCAGTTTTTAATCCATTTAATGTGTGCCATGTTAATTTTATCTCTCTCTTGTCTGTTTGATCAATATGTTGTGCAATACAAGCAAAGATAAAAAATAACAAATACTCATGTTGCAATCTGGTAAGGATACATCTTTTGCACAATGAGCCACCAGATTTTTATTTGTTTGGATTTACACAAAAAATAAAAAGGAAATACCTATCCCAAGCTCCAGGTGTCTGACACAAGTTACATTAATGAAAAAAATTAAATAGTTGCTTACCCTTGACGGCCAACAGGATTGAACTGTTTTAAAGACTACAAATGTGCAAGTAGCCAGTTTTATGTCTCACAAAAAAGAAGGTATCTCTCCAGCTGGATAGTACTCTTGAGCATCACGCTGGGGCAATACCAAAATACTCGATCAGAAGGAAGATTGTGGACTAGTGGATCAACAATACCACTTCATGCAGCATTCAGGTTTTCCATCTACATACAAGATATACCAACTACATACAAAGAAATCAGCACTTCAGATGATGAGATCACAGCCCTAGATTATATGGTTAGAAAAACATTTTTGTGGAGAATGAGAAATATAACCTTTTTAGTCAGTAGATTGTCAAATAAGGCTGAGAGATCTTTTTTTCTATCAAGATATATTTGGATCCCTTAAAAAATCCCTTCAGTACTCTCTGAAAAAAAATGTTTTAAAAACTTTGTTACTATTCTTACAGTCAATGTTCCTAAAATATTACAATACTTCTATGCTAGTGAAGTACTGTGGATAACCCCGAAGCCCAAATCAACTCTACTGTCTAAAAAATTCATTTTTACAGTCAAGGCTGTGAAATCTGAAAAGCTCTTCAACAGATTGCTTTTGACCTTCATTTCAAGATAATTTTTACTACTCTGAGAATTGCCCATGTTCTTTCCAGATCTTTCAAAAGATGTGGCTCTGACAGAGCAGAAAAGAACTGAATAGGGAAAGCATGAAACCTGGCCAATAGTTTACAGGCTTCTTCTGGAATCTTGGGTGTTCTGCAGGTCCCAGCCCAATAGTACTGCAAGCAAGCAATGTCACTTAAAAAGACAGAGAATCAGTCTTAACTTAGAGGAGTATAATCTACTTACCCACACTCTCACAGCCCACGGTGATGTTACAAGGCAAGAAAACTACACGCCTGGTTTTCAAAAATGCTGAACAGTTACAGCTCCCATGACTTCGAAGAGCGTTGCTGGTGCTCAAAACTTCTGAAAATCAGGCCCAATACAGCAAGTCCCACCGAGGGCAGATTGTGGGCAATTTAACCAATCCTGGGCTGCACTGGCAGATGATGCTAAAATAGCTTTCCACTTGACTTAGAACCATTACAAACATAACCCTTTCTAAAGTAAGGACTCTTTCTTTCAGCAACAGCAGGATGGGATTTCTTTCTGAAAAGGTGTCAGGTATGGATTTGGGATTCTGAGCAGTAAGCAGAAGGAATCAAAGGTTTAATTTCCTATCTTTTGCTGCTGCCTAAGTCACAACAGCAGATGGGTTAGAACAACAGTTGGCTCATACACACAGAGACTTCATCACTCCTCCACTCTCTGCACACCAAATTACAACAAAACTAAAGTATGCTTCACATAGTACAATATATAGTACCAATCATCATATAGAGACTCTTATAAATATTGTATTACAAGAAAGGCTAATAATACAATATGGAATTCTTTTTAAAAGACAAAGATAAAGAAGAAGAGCCTTAAGAAGTAACAGTTTCTATTGAAATATAATGGAGAAAACAACGTCCATACTACAGCATGAAATATAGAGCAAATAATCTTATTTTTGGAGTCAAACTAAAAAAAAAGACAAGATTGCAAATATATAGGGATCAAATATATATACACAACAACAATCAGGCGACAAAATTCACCCCTATTATAAAAAACACTGACGTTAATAGAAAGAAATGGTTTAGGTTTGATGGATGTCAGATGCAACTCTTTGGCTAATCTCTGCTAAAGCAGGCATGTTGTCTACATATACAATTTCCATTATATCATAACAATAATGAGACACCAAGTTATAAAACACAGACAAACAAGGTACAGCAGGAAGGCTTCTGTAAAGGAATATTCTGCTGCTCCAGTGTATTATAATTCTTTCAGCGAATCAGCATGTTGGTGGATGAGAAAGGGCCAATTTATTTGGACTTGCAAAAAGTCTTAAATTAAGTCAAATTATAGGAGGCTATAATGGAAATTAAGTACTCACATGTAAGAGTTAAAGTTCTGCCATAGATCAAAAACTGTCTAAGAGAGAGAAATCAAAGTGCTGGCCTAAGTGGCTAATTGTCAGGATGCAACGAGTGTGTGCAATTCAGGGGGCCACCAAGGATCTGCAATAGGAGTGACATTTAATATAACTATCAGAAGTGGGTGGACAGAGAAATTGAGAGAGACAAGAGGTGATCTGATAGAGGTATATAAAAATTCGTGCTATTGAGAAAGTAAATCAAATGATCCTCTACCCTCTCTCATAATAAAAGATCCAGGGATCACCTACTGAAATTGAAAAGCAAGCAATCATTGATAAAAGGGAAATACTTTAATTTTTAATTATTCAAGCAAAGAACTTAGTGGGGGGCAAAAAGAGAGATAAGACACACAAAAAGAACAGTACCACCCGAAGTAACTCATTACATACGATAAACATTTATAAAGAACAGATTCCCTCATGCTTCAGAACGTAAGTCAACCACTAACAGCTTGAAGCTAGGAATAAACTTCCACATAAGTATGTAATAACAAACTTGTCCATGATGGGTTTTTTTTGTTTGTTTGTTTTTTTTTAACACTTCCTCTGTGCCATCTTGTCCAGCTAGTCTTATGTTCCTATACAGTAATTATGTAAAACTACAATATATAGGGCTAGAAACTCAAAATGATACCATGGAGGTTTCCCTCACTGGGTTGGAATAAACTAAAGTGTTTCATACAACCATATTTCTTTTTTTGTTTTAATAAACCCATGTCTCCCTTCCTCACTCCCACCACACTCACACAGTAACTGATAAACTAAATGTCTTTCTTTTGTACTGAATATGCAGTAAGTTTCTTGTGAACTCATAACAGAACATGCAGCAAGTTTTAGAAGCTACCTCAGGACATCAGTTGTTAATGGGAAGACAGTTTGCTGTACATTTGCTACGTTTCTTCTGAGCACAAAGGACTAGCTGATGTACAGAGTTGCTTTCATGGCATTTTTCAGGAAGATCATGGGCCAAATTCTGACTTGACATAATCTAGGCAGATCTATACACAGAATTTAAATCAAGGCAGAACTTAGGCATATTTCTCCCCTTCACAGCTAGTACAGGGATTGTCATGGAAAAAGTTGCTTTAAAAGTAAACATAATATTAGCTATCTTAAAGTCTCAAAGTCAAGAAGTCAAAATGCAAATACTAGTGAAAAATGAGGCAGGGTTAGCTATATTAAAATTAAAGTAGGCAACAGCTTCTTTTTCATTTAATATCTTCTGAAACAAAGTATCAAATGTCTCTGCTTTCTGACACATGTAAGTGAAAGATTTAGAGAAAAGCCTCCATTAAAATACATATTTTTATAACAGAAAGTTTTAGAAATTATTTTAAAGAATACTTTCAAAGTAACTGCAAACTGATTTAGGTAAATTCCTTTAATAAAATCATATCTCAAATATTTCTGCAAGAAGGCTGCAAATTTATATAAATTTAGGATTTTTTTCAGAAAATGTCAGCAATAGAGATAGGAAAAAAGATATTGAGGGGTATGTCACTGAAACTGGACTGTACAGTGCTTTGGACAGCCCTGCAAATTCCTCAAGAAAAAGGCTAAGATCTATAAGCACTCTCACTGCCAAGTGCTCTCAAATTAAATCAGTCTGAAGCGGTTTTCATTAAGATGGATTGAGTGTGGCATCGTGAGAAACACTCTATCAAATGTAGTGTTTTACTTAGTGATTAACTATATACCAGCTGATGAAGCTCCCCAAATCCTTCATAATCCCACCACTCCAATAAACATTTAATGAGTATATAAGTTCAAAAAGCCTAGCAGAGGATTTAAACCTTCAATCTTGTTTTTATTTACTCTTGGAACTCAATTTCTCACTTCAAGTGAAGAATGCTGCTGCTTGAAGCTCATCTGTTGCCCTGGCAAAATTAAGTGCCCTTCACAGTATAAATTAGAACATGGGACATTTAGCTTGCAATTTCTGAAAATTTTTCCTTAATTAAAACGTCAGGTTTTATAAAGTGACCGAAAATATAACAATCATCAAAAACAGAATAAAGCGTCTCCTTTTTTTCATTTTGAGTTCTCTTAAACAATATTGAAAAGATTTTTTGCAGTAGAGTACAATAATAGCAAACTTTACTTATTTCATAAGCATTTTTAAAATTCGAAATGTTGCAATGTGATATTAATTAAAGTAGCAACTTGCTATGTGGGTTTAAAGACAAAAAGGAATCAATAGTTCAGCCTTTTTGGAAAAATTCAGTCACTATTTACAAACAACATTTCTAAGAAAAAGGTAATAAAAATAGTAAACTGCTAAACATATTAGATAATCCTGGTAAGGATCTGGTCTGAACCCACTGGAAAAATACTGAAAATAGAATGCATCTTCCACATCCTATATGTTAATAGTATATGAAAAGTATTTTGAAGATGAACATTCAGTTGGGTTGTACCGAATTAAAAAAGGTTTCTGAGCGCTAATAAAACACCCTTTGTTTTTATAATTATATGCTTTTAACCACTTCAGATGAGATGTCAAAAGTGAACTCTCTCAATCAAGCATCTTTTTATATTGATTCAGTTGCCTCATTGCCAACATGCTTTAGCATCCATCACTCCTACGAGTCATGATCAATTCTTATTTTGCTACTGAAGTGCTCTAGAGCAATCTATGCTCTGTCACCCATGTAAATTCATGAAACTAGGCTCTGAATTTAGCAGTTATTCTGCAAGAAACTTGCTGGGGTGTGCAAACATGTCAAATAAATGTTAGCTTAGAGCAAGTAGTGGAGATTTTGTTACAAGGAATACTTACAGACCATTTCAATGGCTCCATGTCTAGTTGGCAGCCGGTATCAAGTGGAGTGCCCCAAGGGTCGGTCCTGGGGCCGGTTTTATTCAATATCTTCATAAATGATCTGGAGGATGGTGTGGATTGCACTCTCAGCAAATTTGCGGATGATACTAAACTGGGAGGAGTGGTAGATACGCTGGAGGGGAGGGATAGGATACAGAAGGACCTAGACCAATTGGAAGATTGGGCCAAAAGGAATCTGATGAGGTTCAATAAGGATAAGTGCAGGGTCCTGCACTTAGGACGGAAGAACCCAATGCACAGCTACAGACTAGGGACCGAATGGCTAGGCAGCAGTTCTGCGGAAAAGGACCTAGGGGTGACAGTGGACGAGAAGCTGGATATGAGTCAGCAGTGTGCCCTTGTTGCCAAGAAGGCCAATGGCATTTTGGGATGTATAAGTAGGGGCATAGCGAGCAGATCGAGGGACGTGATCGTTCCCCTCTATTCGACATTGGTGAGGCCTCATCTGGAGTACTGTGTCCAGTTTTGGGCCCCACACTTCAAGAAGGATGTGGATAAATTGGAGAGAGTCCAGCGAAGGGCAACAAAAATGATTAGGGGACTGGAACACATGAGTTATGAGGAGAGGCTGAGGGAGCTGGGATTGTTTAGCCTGCAGAAGAGAAGAATGAGGGGGGATTTGATAGCTGCTTTCAACTACCTGAAAGGGGGTTCCAAAGAGGATGGCTCTAGACTGTTCTCAGTGGTAGCAGATGACAGAACGAGGAGTAATGGTCTCAAGTTGCAGTGGGGGAGGTTTCGATTGGATATTAGGAAAAACTTTTTCACTAAGAGGGTGGTGAAACACTGGAATGAGTTACCTAGGGAGGTGGTAGAATCTCCTTCCTTAGAGGTTTTTAAGGTCAGGCTTGACAAAGCCCTGGCTGGGATGATTTAACTGGGAATTGGTCCTGCTTTGAGCAGGGGGTTGGACTAGATGACCTTCTGGGGTCCCTTCCAACCCTGATATTCTATGATTCTATGATTTCAATATGAGTAATTCAAGAGAGACAAACACACTTTGCACATTTCTTTTGGGACCAATATGAAGATAGCTAAAGGATGAATTTAAAGCTGCTTAAGATTTTTATTTGTGCTTTAGTCTTTATCTAGGTATTGACTATTACAGTTGAGTGAGTACTTACCCTCCTAGATACAGGACATCAGGCCTTCATTCAACTATTCTCTTTCTTATTTTATGAAAATACTGCTTTTACAAATGGATGTGGAACATCAGAACCCTGAGATGCCTATCTGGCTGAACAGAAACCTTAAATTCCAAACTATAATACTATTCTGTATTTAAGTAAATGCCGTAGCAATACAAAAGGCAGCACACTTCCTGCCCCAATGGCCTTAACACTGTAAATTTACTAATTCGATTGTATCAGCCATTATTTAAAAGAGATACCAATATACAGCTTGTCACAGTCAGCCACAAGGCTCCCAAACAGTGATATCTAGTGAGAGGAGACCAACACTTATAGAAAAAAGCCTAGAAGCTCAGGTGACTGCTAGAACTTTGGCCAAAGCCATCAAAGCCAGGGATCGGTTATGTAAGCAAGGCCAGTCCAGGACAAAAACAGAACAGTTGGCAAGTGTGAGTTATCCCCGTCATTCCCATAACATGCAGGGTGAACACTTCAGTCAATCATGTAAAAGTATGAAACTGCTTACTAGTAATGTAGCAAAAATCATAACTTTTTTGGCATAGTGTAAAATGTAATATTTAGCCCTTTTACCACTTTCCTTCTAATAGAAATAGTGTAACGTTAACACACACTTACATCTCTGGCTTTTCCATAGAAGGCTTCTTGAAAAGCAGCCTCTAGTGACCCAATAAAATAAACAGGATGGCAGTCACCATATCTATTTCAAAATCACAAAGATTCAATTAATAAAAATAAAGCGTAAGTAATTTTCTTCAGTTTCAGCTCTGTTTAAATTCCTTTTAAATAGATACATTGGCTAAACTCTTAAATGTCTCCTCTACCCTCTGAAGTTTTTGTATAGGATTGTTGACCTTATGAACTTCTCTATCATAACTGACTGCTCTCACAAACTGCCATATTTACAAGTTAATGTGTAAATTTTAAGTACTATTTCTCAATCATAGTTCTATTTCTCCTCACTATTATATTCTTACTGGTTGATTGAGTGTTATTCTTGTTTAATAACATCTTAATTATACCATAAACATATGGAAAGCTTTTCATCCCAAAGAAGCTACAAATGCTTTATAAAAGTTAACATGGTAGCAAACTATACACCAGGTTCACTTTATTGGCTGCCAAAGGGTGCCACTTGTGTGGTGAAATAAGGAAACTGTTTAACAGTGAATTGTTTCAGATATACTGTATATAAATTCTAAAAAGCAAAACTTTTACACATTTAACTAGTAATTTTTATTGTTCAGCTACTCCGTTATTCTTAAAACTCTCATGGCAACTAAGTATATTATTTTCCTGCAGTCATCAGCTTTTCAGTTAGAAAGAGCTCATTTTCATTAAATTAACAGTGCTACTGTTTATAGTCAGTATCTTAGTTATCCCTCTACTCCCTTGTGGAATTCAGGAGTGATATAAAGAAAGTGGCCTCTCAATTAAAGACAGAACCTGCCATCTTAACTCACACTGAATAGAATCTTACTCCACAAATGGCCTCTCACTCAAGTCAATGTAAGTAAGGCAGAATCTGGCCTATGCCAGATAAGGAAATATTTATATTTATTTTACTTTTACTTGAATTGCCTGACAAATTATAGTTACAGTGTAGCACAAATCACTATCTGTCTTACACCGTTAATAACCTAAGTTTACCTTGAGGAAAATTCTGCCGTAAATTGTAATAAGGCATCTCCTTCATTTTCAGCATTTTCTGGCACTTTAAAAAAACAAGTACAAATATATATTGATGTCATCTGGAAGAAAAAGTTTTTAATAACACAGACCACAAAAATCATTTTTTGCTTCCTTAATTTTTCATATTTAAAACTTTCTAAGTGCCCATGGGGAAAGTCCATAAGTTTCACCAAAGGTTACTGATAGGATGTCCCTTTGGATGAACACGAAATTTACAAATACTTCCATGAATATATCGAGGGCCATTCTAAACGGTGAAGTTCTGAGCTCACCTGTAATGTGGCACATCACTGATCTGCATTTCAGTTTCTCTTTGGATCTATTTTAACATATTAGAATAAAGAAGCCTACTTGGAAGAGCTGAGAAACTGTTTCATTAGTGAGAAATTTTTAACTTGTGAATAAACTTAAAATAAATTTCAGCACTATGACTTAGCAACATAATTAGACCCTAAGGAAGCCCCTAAGGGTAAATCTATACTATGATAAAAGACCCACAGCATTGGTGTGGCTGGCCCAGGTCAGCTGCCTTGGGCTTGTGAGACTCAATCTTCCTGGCTATAAAATTGCAGTGTGGATGTTCAGGCTCAGATTGGAGACGAGGTGCTGAGACCCCATGATGAGGGAAGGTCTGAGAGAGTCTGGGCTCCAACCCAAGCCTGAATGTCTGCACTACAATTTTATAGCCCTGCAGCCTGAGCTCGAGTCAGCTGATCTCAGACTCAGTGTTGTGGGTTTTTTATCGCAGTGTAGACATACCCTAAAGTCAACAACATTGACAGAGAGATATATAAATAATGAATGGCATAGATAAGGTAACCGGGCACTCCTATTTACCCTCATACGAGAGCAAAGAATCACCCAATGAAATTAAAGGCTAACACCCATAAAAGGAAATATTTTATGCAACATGAAATTAACATGGGGAACACACTGTCACTAGATATTAATATGAAAAGCACAGTAGAATTTTAAAGAATAGTCATTTACATAGCTAATAAGAAAATCCACAGTGACATTAGATATGCATTTATAACAGAGTTAAACTTTCATGCTTCAGGCAATAGGGGGAAAAAAAGGGATAGGAAGGAATGTCCCCCATGGGAAGATAATCCATAGTTGCCCATTATCAGGTTTCTTTCTGAAGCATCCACTATTAGTCAGCATCAGAGAAAGCAATCATAGACTGAACTGGTATAGCAATTCTAACGTTCCCATTATGGGCTTTTTTCACCATCTGCTATAGACTGTGTCCAGAATGCATTAATTCTAAGCTGTATCTTTTTGCCTCTTCTCAGTTCTGTCTCCTCCCTTTAGGGTGAAAGTGGCACAAAGCAGCACAAAACTAAAAAAAAAAAATAGGCACAGAAATATAGCATGTCGTTCTAACAGTACCCTAGAAAATAACAAGTGGGATCAACAGGGAAATTAAGGATATTTTCTTGTCTATTACTGTTTAAATCCTTCAGTTCTTGTCGCTTTCACTACAGTGTTGCATAGTTAACAGTATGTAAATTTTCAATACTTACTCATTGGAGATTTCCTCAAGGCAGATGATGCCATACCAAACATCTCTCCATCATCAACTCCAAACTCTGTAGCATCTTCAAAGTCATCTCCATCGCTGTCACTCACCATATGAACATCCGTGCATTGCTATTCAAAAAAAAAAAAAAAAGCCTCTGTTACATAGTTAAGGCACCCATAGTGAATTTAATGCTGAAATAAACAAGTAAATACTGAAAATACCTTTCTTTATATAAATAAAAACGCGTGCCTGCAAATATAGCACTGCAGATCACAACACTTGGGGGCCCTCTGCGATTCTCTCCCTGTAGTCTGTACTGCAGCACAGTGTTGGCATAGCTTTAGTGGGAGGTAGTCCTCAAAACTCTTGGGATGGGACCTAACCTAACCCAATTCCCAAAATCACAAAATCCAGGAACCCTGGGTCCTGCTCTGGCTTACCAGACTATGGTACTCTCAGTGGCCACCAGGCTAACCACTTATACGCATCAATGTGTAGACGGACACACAAAGCTGTTGTACCGAGAACTCAGGTCCCCCTCAATCTTGCTGTGCCTCCACCAGCTGCCTTCAACGGTCAACTGTTCTGGATTCTGCAAGAGCGACATCCCACATCTTCTGACATAAAAATGGTTCAGGAGGCCTTCTCCCCCCAACCATCTTATGCTAAATTGCCCTTTAAGTGACTTCCTTGCAAGGACTATCCTTCCCACCATTCCCAATTTAGGAGTTGTGATGACGTTATTACAGAAAGAAAAGGAAGAGCCACTGGAACGTATGCTAGGAAAAACCAATGCTGTTACAATGTCACAACTTCAGTGCAAACAGACAACAGGAACCACAACAAGAGAAACCCAGAATTCCATACATCCATGTCTCCCATCCCCACACACACCAGCCAGCCACCAACCAATCACATGTGAAGCAATGTCTTCACTCCAGGTGCTCCAGCAGCACAGCTATGGAGCCACAGATATGCCACTGTAACCCCATAGCGTAGACAGACTACTGTGACAGAAGAGGCTTTTCCATTGCTATAGGAACTCCACTTCTCTGAGTGATAGTAACTGGGTCGAAGAACCAGTCTTTCATTGACCTACCTCCGTCTGCACCGGGGGATAGGTAAGCATAGCTACAGCACACAGCATTGTGGATTTTTCACATTCCTGACTGCTGTAGGTATGTTGAGCTACATTTTAAGTGTAGACAATGCCTAAAACACCATGCCCTGCATGAGTGGCTTGAGGAGCAATAAGACTTCACATTTTCTTAAATAATCCTTTGTGGCAGTGAGTTCCACAGGTTAATCACATTTTGTTGTAAAACAAGTATTTCTTTTTCAGTTTTAAATTTGTTGCTTTTCAATTTCATTATACATGTGTGTTCTTTCTCTTGATGTGCCATTGATTTGCAGGGCTTTATCTTTATTTTTCCCCCTCAAAGATTTACAGAGCCAATTTACTCAGTTTTCAAGTGCAAGAATGATAAATTCCAATTATCAGCCCTCCTAATGCAAAGTAGGATCTTAAAACCAAGCCACGTGATTGCTGGCTCATGATCAGTCCTCAGTAAGATTCTGTCATTCATTACCCCTGTGGAAAGAGAAGGTTACTCACCTTGTCAGCAACGGAGGTTCTTCGAGATGGTTGTCCCTGTGGGTGCTCCACGTTAGGTGTCTTGGCGCGCTGCGCTTGTAATCGGAGATTTGTGGTAACACTGCCCCGGGTGGCCACGCACGCATGGTAGTTGTGTCGCGCTACTCCGAGTGGCCACTTAGCGTGCGCAGGCAACTGTCCCTCAGTTCCTTCTCTACCCCAGAGAACCAGCATGAAACTCCCAAGTAGAGGGGAGGAGGGAGGGTAGTGGAGCACCCACAGGGACAACCATATCGAAGAAACTCAGTTACTGCACAAGGTAAGTAACCTTCTCTTCTTCTTCGAGGAGTGTCCCTTGGGGTGCTCCACTTTATGTGACTATGGAGCAGTATCCCCGATGGAAGGAGGGGCTTCAGAGTATCTTTGTTGATGGCGGATAGCACAGAATCCGAACTGAGTGTCGGGAGAGGAATGTTGTTCCAGGGCATAAGTTTTGGTAAAGGCCCAGGTAGCTACCCTGCAAATGTCTACGATAGGTACATTGTTGAGGAACACTACTGATGTGAATAGCGCTCTGGTGGAATGCGTACAAATCTCAGATGGAGCATGGATGTTGCCCTGATGATAGCACAGGTGGATACAGCCAGAAATTCACTTAGATCGTCTTTGTTTAGAGATAGCCTTACCCTTCGATTGCTCTGTGACTGAGAGAAAGAGACATGACTATTTTCTAAATGTCTGTTCTTTCTAGGTAGAAGGCCAGAGCTCTACGGACGTCGAGTGTGTGAAGGGATGCCTCCCTAGTGTCGGTGTGGGGTTTCGGAAAAAACAAAGGTAAGTAAATGTGTTGGTTTAAATGAAATGAAGAGGCTACTTTAGGTATAAATTTAGGGTGGGGTCTTAGGATCACTTTGTCTTTATGGAATGTAGTATATGTCAGGTGTGCCATTAGTGCCCCTGGTTCCCCTACTCTTCTTGCTGAAGTGATTGCGAAAAGGAAGGAGACCTTTATCGATAGATGTAGCAGTGAGCAAGTCGCAAGGGGTTCGAATGGTTTCCCCATGAGGGTGTATAGCATGAGGTTAAGGTCCCATATAGGAGTAGGGTGTTTTAGGGGAGGGTAGATGTTGGTCATGCCCTTTAAGAATCGATTAGTTGTTGGATGAGCAAAGATCGTGGTTCCATCTACCTTATCATGTAGTGAGGTGATCACTGCTAAGTGTACCTTTATGGAGCTATTCGAGAGGCCTGCCTTTTTAAGGCCTAGTATATAGTGCAGGACTCTGGGTAGAGGGGCAGAATCAGGAGACATATGATGAGCCTCGTATCAGGTGCAGAAACATATCCTCTTATGAGTGTAAGTTTTGCGTGTGCTTGGTTTGCGACTATTCAAGAGAATGTCTTTAACCTCCTCAGAGTAATTCTGATCCAACGCTGCTAGCCATGGAGTAACCAGGCCTTGAGGCGGAGAACCGTTAGGTTGGGGTGAATGACGTGGCCGGTGTCCTGTGTCAGGAGGTGAGGAAGTTGTGGAAGAGTTTGAAGTAGGTTCATCGCCACCTGTGTTAGGTATGGGAACCAGGTCTGTCTGGGCCATGTGGGTGCAATGAGTATGACCCTGCCCTTATCCTGTCTGATTTTGTGTAACACCCGGCTTAATAGAGGAATCGGGGGGAACACGTATATTAGTGGTACTTCCCATTTTGTGAGGAGGGCATTTGCTCAGTGAGTGGTGCCCGAGCCCCGCTTGGGAGCAATACTGAAGGCATTTCGTATTGTGAGCTGTTGCGAATAAATCTATAGTAGGGAACCCGCACTTGTTGAATATGGTCACGAGGGTCGGGTATTCCATCTCCCACTCGTGGATTTGTGAGAAGTGTCTGCTCAGATGGTCTGAAGCCCTTGCAGGTAAGCTGCAGAAATGTCAATTTTGTTGGATATGCACCATTGCCATAGGTGTAGTGCCTCAATGTAAAGAGGGTATGATTGAGCTTCGCCCTGTTGGTTTATATAAAACATGCAGACTGTGTTGTCCTTGAGGACTTTGATGGTATTGTTGCAAATACGCGGAAGGAAGTGTTTGGATACTTTTCTGACTGCTTAGAGCTCTAGAATGTTTATATGTAGGTTGGTTTCCACTGGGAACCAGCGTCTCTGGATAGCGGTGTTGTCCAGATGGGCTCCCCATCCCAGTAGGGAGGCATCTGTGGTGATTGTTATAGTGGGAGATTTTTGTTGAAATGAAACCCCCGAGCAGATGTTTTGCGGTTGCATCCACCACTTGAGGGAATTCTTCACTCTGTGGGGCATAGTGAGCCGTTTGTGGAGGGAATACGTGTGTGGTATATAGCAGGTGCAGAGCCAGGCCCGTAGGCATCTCGTATGCAGTTGGGAATGTTTGACTACATAAGTTGTAGAAGCCATATGCCCAAGGAGTTGTAGGCAGGTCCTGGAGGATGTTTGGGGGCTGTCTGTGATCATTGTTATCAGCCTGGTTAGGCTGAGGAATCGCAATTGGAGTAATCTCGCTTGTGCTGCGGGACAGTCAAGATAGGCCCCTATAAGCTCTAGTTGTTGCACAGGGAACAGGGACTTTTGGATGTTTATTTGAAACCCTAGGCTGGTGGACCTTGTACTGCCATCTGCCAAGTTGGACGACTGCCTCATAAGAGCACCGAGTATGGGAAGATCATTACCCCTAGCCTGCGGAGGTGAGCTGCAGCGACAGCTAGGACTTTGGAGAATACCCTTGGGGCTGTCGACAAGCCAAAGGGTAGTACTGTGTATTGGTAATGTTGATGGCCTAGTGTGAAGCGCAGAAATCATCTGTGTGCTGGATGAATAGTGATGTGAAAGTAGGCGTCCTGTAGGTCAAGGGAAGAGACAATCTCCTTTCTCTAATGCCAGAATTATGGTTGCCAGGGTAACCATTCTGAAGTGTTGCATCCTTACAAACTTGTTGAGTTTGCGTAAGTCCAGAATGGGTCTCCAGTACCCGTTCTTTTTCTGCATCAGAAAATAATGGGAATAAAACCCTCTTCCCCTGTGTTGGAGTGGTACTCCTAGTTGCAGGAGATGGTTTATTTCCTGCTGCAACAGGATCTCATGAGAGGGGTCCCTGAAGAGGGATGGGGAAGGTGGGTGGGTAGCGGGGAGTAGAAATAAATGGGATAGAGTAACCTTCTGGACGATTTCCAGCACCCATTTTTCTGTAGTGATGTTGTTCCAGACTGGGTAGTATGGTAGCAGGTGGTCTCCAAAGAGACAGGAGGTCATCTGATAATCCGGCATGGGAGAAAATAGAGGTCTCGAGCGCTCGACCAATACTTCAAAATGATTGACAGGATGTTGAAGGTTGAAATGTGGCAGGTTGATCCTGGTTCTGCCTACACCTCGCTTATTTTTGCTTGCGGCGTTGATCGTATTGTCTCTGGGGCTGGGAGTATGGGGAGGGACGGAATCTTTGGGTAGAAAATCTGTCCTGTTTTTTCTTGTTTGGGGAGACGTAAATACCTAAGGTCTTCAGGGTGGTTCTCAAGTCCTTTAAGGTATATAGGGATGCATCTGTGGTTTCCAGAAATGTGGGTTATAAATCCAGAGAGGTGGAGCCATGATGCTTGACTCATGACCATGGACGTGGCGATGGAATGAGCTGCCATGTCAGCTGAATCAAGGGAGGCCTGCAGTGCTGTTTTGGTAATTAAAGAGCCCTCTGCAGTGTTAGCTTTGTACTGCTCCTTTGACTCGTCCGGTATTTGTTCAACAACAGATGTTATTTTATTGAACAAGCTGTAGGTTTATTTTGCCAACAGAGCAGAGTAGTTTGCTATGAGAAATTGCAGTAAGGCCGAGGAATAGGCTTTGCATCCGAAGAGATCAAGCCTTTTCCAGTCTTTGTCATAAGGGGTGCTTTTTGACTGGTGTTATTTTCACCTTTTGGTTTATTGCCTCTACGACCAGTGAATTTGGAGCCGGGTGAGTAAATGAGAACTCAGCCCCTTTCACTGGTACATAATATTTTCTGTCCGAGAGGTTACAGGAGGGTGGGACAGTGGCCATTGTCTGCCATATTATCTTTGAAAGATCTATTTTAGCAGCGTTAATGGGCAGAGCTATCTTTGCTAATGGGGTTGACTGCAGGATGTCACTAAGTTTGTGCTGGGTCTCTAGCAGCTCTGCAAAAGAGATGTCCAGGGATTGTGCAACTCTTTTGAATAAGTCCTGGAAGGACTTGAAGTCATCTCCTGTGGTGGGAGGCGGTGGCATAATTGTTTCGTCCTGAGACGAGGATGAAATATGGGTGGGTGGCAGTGTCTTGCCTTCAGTAGCCTCTTATGGCTCCTCTCCCTCTTCCTCCTGGGCCTCCGATGGTGGTGGGCTCATGGGTGAAGGGGAGTGGCCCTTGATGTTGGTGGGTTGGGGAGTTTAAGATTTTGTGCTCTGTAGATTGCCCACAGGTCCCAGTATGGCCAATTGGGTGGCATAAAAACGGGTGGTGGTATCTATGGTTGTGCCTACCAGCTTTACCCAGGCATAAGAGGTTGTTGGTGAGAGCTTCCCAGTTTTGGGGAGGAATGACAAGGGGTATAAAGACCTGAATCATCCTCTTCATCCTCATCACTAGACAGTGGAGGTGCACGTCCGCTAGGAGTGCCTATTCCCCTCGGTCCTGGTCTGACTGGGGTACTGTTGGTGCCAAAGAGGGGTATTTCCGGCATGGAGGAGACTGCCAGGTCCGCCTGTCTGGTAAAAAGTTGCGGTACCAGGAAGGTCAGTGCCATGGATGGCAGTGTAGTATGCTCTGACAGTGCCGAGGTCTTGTAAGGCTGTGTATATGCAGCAGGTGGCGCCATTACACTAGCTGGTGCCAAGGCGTTCTTCAGCACTGTTGGTGCCGAGCTAGGGAGCCTAGTTTTAGCTCGTGCACCTGAGTGAGAGCCTGGCGGTGTCGGTGCCGTGGCTCCTCACGACATCTCAGTACCGGACAGTCCCGGTGCCTCTCGGTCCGAGGTTCTCGGTGCTGTCAGTATTGGGGCAGATTTCTCGCCAGGAGACCGCTTCTTCTTTGGGGGAATCTCTCTATGACGATGACTGTGACCAATGTTTGGTCTCCTTCTTCGATGCAGGGTCCTTTTACATGGTTTGTGTGGAGCCCTGCTGCTGGAGATGGTTGACCAGGAGGAGTCCTGGACTCTGGGTCAGAGGCTGGCCTGAGGGATTTCTCCATCATTAATAATTTTAGTTGGAGGTCCCTGGCTTTCAGTGTCCTGGCAGATAATTTTTTGCAACATGGACACTTCTGTGGTATATGGGTTTCCCCGAGAAAGTGGATGCACTGAGCGTGACCATCCGATACAGGAATAGATAGCCTGCAGGTCAGGCAATGTTTAAAGGCGGGGGAACCAGGAATGCCTGAAGAGGTCCAGATCTACAGAAACGGTCGTGGTGAGATCACCATCGGCGGGGACCTGCTGGTGGTGGTGGGGCAAACAATATATATATTTTAATGGGTAAATAAGGATTAGAAAACGGATGAAAACTGGCAAAAAGGATAAATAAAGATGGTAATATAAGCAATTCACAAGATAGACGGGCACTGCTGTTGCTCCGACTCAAGCCAAAGGTGGTAGAGAAGGAACTGAGGGATGGTTGACTGCAGAAGCTAAGTGGCAACTCGGAATGGCACGAGATGGCTACCACGCGTGCGCAGCCAACAGGGGCACTGCTACTACAAATCTCCAATTACAAGCGCAGGGCACCAAGACACCTCAAGTGAAGCACCTATAGGGACACTCCTTGAAGAAGAACCCACTATTTTCAGTTCTCTCAACTGTGCAAATCACACAGATTTAATACTTTAGATTCATAAAACATTTTAGGAAATCAAACTTCAGCTTTTTTCAATAAGGTTGTATAGGTGTAACACAGGGCAAGATTAAGCCTTATTATTGAACTTAGTTAACAATTCTGTTGCTGATGTGTAAACCAGACTAATCCAGTTCACCTCTAGCCAGCAGATTACCACAGTATTTAGTAAGAGGGAACCTAGGCTAATACAGTTTTAAGAGTGTTAGCTTGCATCTTGACAGTGGTTTACAACTATAGTAAACCAGGTTGACTGTGCTAATAAGATTGAAACACACATCCTTTTTGCCCATCAAGCTAGGGCTAGAGCACTCTACATAAAATGGTTGGAAAAAATGTTTAAATTGTCAAGGTGCCTATTTTAAATTCAACCTGAGGTGAAAGGCAAGCAGGGAAAATTTCAGCCCAAATACTCTCTCAAAGTTATAAGCAACTGAAAGCAGAAGCTTATCAGGGACTACATCAGGCAACTTTAACTACAGGTGTCACTAACTGTACTGGCTATAAGGATTCAAAAGTTATATACATTTTACTTTTTAGTTTTCTTTTGATTATTTTTAATAGTACCTCACTATGACTCCCTTGCTTTGGTTGTTCCCTCATTTCCATCAGCTCCACTTCTTCTTTCTTTCTACTGAATATCTTGTACAGGTATTGTAGATTGATTCATTTTGTGTGTCCACAGTAGTCAACACCAGAGGAGACAATGACCAGTGCAGAACAGGCTTCTGGCCATTCCCTCCTAGAGTATATTTTTAAAGCTGACAGATTTTTCTTACCTCCTCTGACTGTTCTCTGGTTTGTGCAGGTGAAGATCTTCTTCCTACTGTAAGTCGATGGCAAGGATAAGTGAGCCCCGATGCAGCTATAGTCATCTGCAACAAAACAGCAATTATTTATTAATGTAATTGTCTCATTTCAGAATAGTTTTGCTTTTTGGGTTAAAAACTGCACTGCAGGAGTCTGAATGAATGATACCAAGATAAAGACTGAAAAATTAAAATAATTCATCACATGAAAATTATTTAGGAAAAAAGCAACCATCATTGTACAATTACTGTTAATAGGCTTATATTGCAACATCCTCTCCTATGTGAAGAGCATCAATAATTATGTAAATAATAATTATATTTTAAAAAAATCAATTTGTTAACATGGAATCTCTATGTATAAAGTTTAATTAACACTAATACTGAAGACATATGTTATGCCTCCCATTTAAACATCTACACCCAGGAATTCAGCTGTGCTGGTGAACTTGCAGTCAGTGTAGGAAGAATATCTATTAATCAATCCTAAGGGAAAAGAAGAGGTATCTATTAGCTATTATCACACGCCTACATTTAAAATGAATGAAACAGTAACAGTAAAGACAGCAATTGCCTGAAAGACATGACAGTTAAATATCCAGTAATATGAGGAAATAATCTTAGAGGATCCAATTCTGTACCTTGCTCCAAGAACAGACTCATTAATTTCAGTGTGAATGAAAGTACTACTCAACATAAGTACATAAACACACATATTCTCTCACAGTACAAAGCCCCATAGACTCACATCACAATGAACAGTAAACACAGCATGCAGGAGTCATTGGCCAGCAATCTTCCTCAACATTTTGCAAGTCTTCACACAGCCTTGAAAGTGTGCCATATTGCATCCCATGCTCTCAGCCACACTGATGAACCACACTCACTGCGGGTGCCCCATGTCCTGGCACCAATCCCTGCAAAACTTGCTTTGACACTCTTCCTCTGCTCATCCAACCCACAGGTTCC
Source organism: Lepidochelys kempii (assembly GCF_965140285.1). Taxonomy (NCBI): domain Eukaryota; kingdom Metazoa; phylum Chordata; order Testudines; family Cheloniidae; genus Lepidochelys; species Lepidochelys kempii. The sequence continues at coordinate 98,511,334 of NC_136387.1, read as the reverse complement.
ACAAACTCAAGTTTTCTTTGTCTGACTAAACTGATATCAGATATCACTCCAGTTATGCTTTAAATTTGGGCGATTACCTACCTCATCATTTGTCATGTGAGAAGTATAGTTACTGTGCAGCAATCACCATTTCAATTTCAAAGCAGAAAGCCTCTTAATGTCCTGTTTCCTTAGCATCCACATCTCGCGTACATATAGCAAGATGCTGAAGACAAGAGGCTGCAGCGATTTCATTTTTACACTTCATGGTAACACACTTGCTTAGACTGTTGAAAGTCGGCTGAAAGTCGCTACAGCAGTGTCCCAAGTCCAACTCGAAGTTGGCTCTCCAAGAGATGTTTAGCATCCATTATAGTCATAGTACCCAGGTATTTAAATTATTCAATACACTGCTAAGGAAATAGGACACTTAGCAGCTTTCTTCCTCTACAGATTTGGATAGAAGTATCACCTATTTAATAGACTTAGATGTCACCATTGTCTTTGTTTTTTCATCTTTAGACCTAACGTATTCCACTACTGCTCTTTCTGGCAATTTTTGCACCCCTTCTTGCAATAATCCAATCAGGTCAATATCATCAGCAAAACACAGATGACTAATTTTTAATCCACCAATGAATATGCCCGCCTGTAAATTTCCATCAGTGGCTCATCTTAACATTTCTTCAAGAGAACAATGGAAGAGCATTGGTGATAGCATGCAGCCCTGTCTGACACCTATCCTTAAATCAAATCAACTACTTTGCTCACACCCTATGAACACTGAAGCCCTTGCACTTTCACAAAGAATTTGTATCAGCCTTGTTACATCTCCACCAAGTCTGACCAGCCGCGGGATAGCTCAAAGAGGTTTGTACCTTATCCTGTCAAACATCTTAGAAAAATCCACAAAGACATGGACCACTTTCCCATCATTCGCCAACACTTTCTCGCATAGCACAGGCAGACTAAATATTTGCTCCACTGTAACTCTTTTGGATCTAACCCTGGCTTGTTCTTCAGCCAGAAAGTTTTCCATCTTGAGCACAATTCTCTTCAGGATGATTGATTTTGATGGGAGTCAGGTGCCTAACTTGCTTAGGTGCTTCTGTAAATCCCATGAGGCATCTATCAGCATCTTTAGGTGCCTAAATACCTTTGAAAATTTGGCCCTTAGATTCTTAAAAACCTAAATTGCTTAAGCACTTTTGAAAATGTTACTCCTATGTCTTCCTCTAGTCCAGAGGGCTATAACCCCCAATACTCCACAATTATAAGTTTCTCCTCTAGCTAAAATGGCAGGGATCCTGTGTTCTTTTCTGGGTTCTATCCCTAATGCTGCCTGGGTGCAGTTTAGCTGCTGATCGTTGTCTCTCTTGTTTGGGGCCCTAAACTTGCTGCAATCTCATTTCTTGGAAAATCTGAAAAAAGGTATGTCAAGAGATTTCATCATTGACTAATTTAGATAATTATCTTTCATAAAACACAGGAATATTTTTATGCTCTGATCTAAAGTGCTTTATAAAAAGGTGGCTTTAAAAAAAAACCTCCAAAATTTAAGAAAAATGACTAATTTAAAAAAAGTAAAAAAAAAATCAGCACTTTGAAATAAATTTTGAATTCTTTCTTTAAAAATAGATACCTATTAAGAAGTTTAATTTCCATTAATATGTAGCCAAATAGTTATGTCCTCTATAGTTAACTACAAATGATTGGGCTTGATACAGGAATTAATGGGTGACATTTATGTTATGCAGGAATGTCAGATTACATTATTAGGATGATTCTTTCTGGTCTTAAAATCTATGAAGTCAACCAAAGGTTTTCAATCATTTTCTGGGCAGTTTGAACAGATCTGAAATTATCATGCTAGGTTTTGTTTGGCAACAATTTCAACCTCTGTAGAATATGACCGTGGCAAAAGCTTTGGTTCTCTACCAGCATTATTGATTCGTATCAGGATGGTTCTAGATATGCGGTTTGCTACGATTCCTCTACAGAGTGATTACAGAATAGAAAAAATGTTTGCCATATCCTACAAAACACAATTACTATTTTGTTGTTTTCTTGGCCACGGGGTAATTTAAATTATATTTTTACACACACACACACACACACACCCCGCTCCACCCCCTAATTAGGTTGTAAAAACTTAAGGATGGTGTACATTTGATCTATCTTTAACCAAAAGCCAAGAATAAATCATAAGGCTGAGATTTCATTTACGGTAGTGAGTACACCGGAAATGCCCTATTAATTTTTATCCACGATGCAAGCTGCTTTTATCACTTATGCGCTAGAGCTCACAAAGCTTTAATTTGCTGCAGGTTGAAGCAAGCTGATTAAGTACGCTAGTTACCAAGTGAATGCTACCTGCCTGGACTAGCCTACTGTCACATTACTGTAGCAGGGTTAAATAGCAGTTTAGTCACATTTTTAAAAAAACAACATTTACAGTCAAAAAGGATGTGACTAATAATAGTCCAGAACAAATGAAATATTAAAACAGGCATACAGGTCAAGCTCAATTATCTATGAAACTCTTGTGTCAACAGCACAAGAATTGTATTCTCCATTGTAACACTGGCATTGCCATTTTACATCTTACCTTGCATTCAGTAAGTTTATGAGATTTAGAAACAAACAACTGACAGCCACAAATTCTGAAACTTTGCCTAAGCTACCAAACTTGAAACATTATACAAAAATAATGGATAACTTAGATATGTGCTCTCACAAAAAGCAAGACCAAAAAATTAAGCCTTCCACAACAATAACATCCCTCAAGAACTGAAGCACAAAATGGTTCTCTTTTAGAAGGTCCCTACGACACAAGAATTAAATACTCTGTTTTGTATTCTCTATGTAAAGAGCCAACCAAAGTCAGAAGTTCAAGCACACAGTTCCTATACCCTTCTTCCATACTTAGCCTACATGGCTGTTTGTCTATCCTGCTTCTTATTTGCAATCCCTCTATCCGAGTGCCTCTCAAAAAAAGAACTAAAGCAAGAAAGAGTCCCACAGCAGAGTAGCTTTCACCCTCCTCTGCAAGGGGTTGTGGGAATGGGTTTTTTTTCTTTTCAAATGTGTGTGAGAGAATTTCTCTCCCCACTTCTACTTTTTCTGAGTAGCTCTCGCTGTCCAAAGGCTAGCCTGAAGAGGCAAGTTGCATTTCATACTGAAAGTCATCCATGGGCACTGTCACTTCCTCTGGGAGTTAAATAATCTTGATCCAGTTGCCAAGAAAGCTCTTTCCTTTGCTCTCAAGAGCAGGACTCTTGCCTTATACAGTTTAATCTTTGCTGTGGACATTGTCAAAGGAAATCATTGTTTCCAAATGTTTACATAACTTAGTTTAATGCTTTGGGTGGTCTTAAAGATGAGAGCTGCTACTTTGAATGAGGAGCCAGCGTAGTGAGTGGAGCATCAGGGTGATGTGCCTCAGCAGCCAGTGCTGCACAGAAGTCAGGCTTCTAAGTTTTGGACAAGTTGGAGCTTTTTTAAGGGGAATGCACTCATCCCCACATACAGTGAGGTGCAATAGTTCAGCTTGGAAGTCACAAAGGCATAATCACTGTATCCAAGTCATCATCCCACATGAAGGGAAACAACTTTCTTGCCAGCCTCAGATTGAAGGTGGTATTTTCAGCTGTAGCTAGTTGAGTGCCCAAGAGGATGTTCAAGTTATGAATCAAGATGACCACTGAAGAGCATCTTGAGAGTGGGAGATCTTATGGTGGTCACTAACTTTTCAAAATGTTGCCTTTTCCCTACCAGCATTAGCTCTCTCTTGCTCAGATACAGTTTCAGCCTCTTGCCTTTTATGCAATTGCAAATCTCAGCCAGGTTTCAGAGTAGCCGTGTTAGTCTGTATTCGCAAAAAGAAAAGGAGTACTTGTGGCACCTTAGAGACTAACCAATTTATTTGAGCGTAAGCTTTCGTGAGCTACAGCTCACTTCATCGGATGCATACTGTGGAAAGTACAGAAGATCTTTTTATACACACAAACCATGAAAAAATGGGTGTTTACAACTACAAAAGGTTTTCTCTCCCCCCACCCCATTCTCCTGCTGGTAATAGCTTATCTAAAGTGATCACTCTCCTTACAATGTATATGATAATCAAGTTGGGCCATTTCCAGCACAAATCCAGGGTTTAACAAGAACGTCTGGGGGGGAGGGTAGGAAAAAACAAGGGGAAATAGGTTACCTTGCATAATGACTTAGCCACTCCCAGTCTCTATTCAAGCCTCAGTTCATTGTATCCAATTTGCAAATGAATTCCAATTCAACAGTCTCTCGCTGGTGTCTGGTTTTGAAGTTTTTCTGTTGTAATATCGTAACTTTCATGTCTGTAATTCTGTGACCCGAGAGATTGAAGTGTTCTCCGACTGGTTTATGAATGTTATAGTTCTTGACATCTGATTTGTGTCCATTTATTCTTTTATGTAGAGACTGTCCCATTTGACCAATGTACGTGGCAGAGGGGCATTGCTGGCACATGATGGCATATATCACATTGGTGGATGTGCAGGTGAACGAGCCTCTGATAGTGTGGCTGATGTTATTAGGCCCTGTGATGGTGTCCCCTGAATAGATATGTGGGCACAACTGGCAACGGACTTTGTTGCAAGAATAGGTTCCTGGGTTAGTGGTTCTGTTGTGTGGTATGTGGTTGCTGGTGAGTATTTGCTTCAGGTTGGGGGGCTGTCTGTAGGCAAGGACTGGCCTGTCTCCCAAGATTTGTGAGAGTGTTGGGTCATCCTTCAGGATAGGTTGTAGATCCTTAATAATGCGTTGGAGGGGTTTTAGTTGGGGGCTGAAGGTGACGGCTAGTGGCATTCTGTTATTTCCTTTGTTAGGCCTGTCCTGTAGTAGGTGACTTCTGGGAACTCTTCTGGCTCTATCAATCTGTTTCTTCACTTCCGCAGGTGGGTACTGTAGTTGTAAGAATGCTTGATAGAGATCTTGTAGGTGTTTGTCTCTGTCTGAGGGGTTGGAGCAAATGCGATTGTATCGTAGAGCTTGGCTGTAGACACTGGATCGTGTGGTGTGGTCAGGGTGAAAGCTGGAGGCATGTAGGTAGGAATAGCGGTCAGTAGGTTTCCGGTATAGGGTGGTGTTTATGTGACCATCGTTTATTAGCACTGTAGTGTCCAGGAAGCGGATCTCTGTTGTGGAATGGACCAGGCTGAGGTTGATGGTGGGATGGAAATTGTTGAAATCATGGTGGAATTCCTCAAGGGCTTCTTTTCCATGGGTCCAGATGATGAAGATGTCATAAATATAGCGCAAGTAGAGTAGGGGCGTTAGGGGATGAGAGCTGAAGAAGCATTGTTCCAAGTCAGTCAAAAATGTTGACATACTGTGGGGCCATGCGGGTACCCATAGCAGTGCCGCTGATTTGAAGGTATACATTGTCCCCAAATGTAAAACAGTTATGGGTAACGACAAAGTCACAAAGTTCAGCCACCAGGTTAGCTGTGACATTATCGGGGATACTGTTCCTGACGGCTTGTATTCCATCTTAGTGTGGAATGTTGGTGTAGAGGGCTTCTACATCCATAGTGGCCAGGATGGTGTTATCAGGAAGATCACCGATGGACTGTAGTTTCCTCAGGAAGTCAGTGGTGTCTCGAAGGTAGCTGGGAGTGCTGGTAGTGTAGGGCCTGAGGAGGGAGTCTACATAGCCAGACAATCCTGCTGTCAGGGTGCCAATGCCTGAGATGATGGGGCGCCCAGGATTTCCAGATTTATGGATCTTGGGTAGTAGATAGAATATCCCAGGTCAGGGTTCCAGGGGTGTGTCTGTGCGGATTTGTTCTTGTGCTTTTTCAGGGAGTTTCTTGAGCAAATGCTGTAGTTTCTTTTGGTAACTCTCAGTGGGATCAGAGGGTAATGGCTTGTAGAAAGTGGTGTTGGAGAGCTGCCGAGCAGCCTCTTGTTCATATTCCGACCTATTCATGATGACAACAGCACCTCCTTTGTCAGCCTTTTTGATTATGATGTCAGAGTTGTTTCTGAGGCTGTGGATGGCATTGTGTGCCACACGGCTGAGGTTGTGGGGCAAGTGATGCTGCTTTTCCACAATTTCAGCCTGTGCATGTCGGCGGAAGCACTCTATGTAGAAGTCCAGTCTGCTGTCTCAACCTTCAGGAGGAGTCCACCTAGAATCCTTCTTTTTGTAGTGTTGGTAGGGAGGTCTCTGTGGATTAGTATGTTGTTCAGAGGTGTGTTGGAAATATTCCTTGAGTCGGAGACGTCGAAAATAGGATTCTAGGTCACCACAGAACTGTATCATGTTCGTGGGGGTTGAGGGGCAGAAGGAGAGGCCCCGAGATAGCCCAGCAGAAGGAGCTGTCCTAAGAGTATAGTTGGATAGGTTAACAATACTGCTGGGTGGGTTGAGGGAACCATTGCTGTGGCCCCTTGTGGCATGTAGTAGTTTAGAGAGTGTAGTGTCCTTTTTCTTTTGTAGAGAAGCAAAGTGTGTGTTGTAAATGGCTTGTCTAGTTTTAGTAAAGTCCAGCCACGAGGAAGTTTGGGTGGAAGGTTGGTTTTTTATGAGAGTATCCAGTTTTGAGAGTTCATTCTTTATCTTTCCCTATTTGCTGTAGAGGATATTGATCAGGTGATTCCGCAGTTTCTTTGAGAGCGTGTGGCACAAGCTGTCAGCATAGTCTGTGTGATATGTAGATTGTAATGGATTTTTTTACCTTCAGTCCTTTTGGTACGATGTCCATCTGTTTGCATTTGGAAAGGAAGATGATGTCTGTCTGTATCTGTACAAGTTTTTTCATGCAGTTGATAGATTTCCACTCCATATGGCGAAATGCAGTGCCTTGCATAATGACAGGTTTCAGAGTAACAGCCGTGTTAGTCTATATTCGCAAAAAGAAAAAGAGTACTTGTGGCACCTTAGAGACTAACCAATTTATCTGAGCATAAGCTTTCGTGAGCTACAGCTCACTTCATCGGATGCATACTGTGGAAAGTACAGAAGATCTTTTTATACACACAAACCATGAAAAAAGGGTGTTTACCACTACAAAAGGTTTTCTCTCCCCCCACCCCACTCTTCTGTTGGTAATAGCTTATCTAAAGTGATCACTCTCCTTACAATGTGTATGATAATCAAGGTGGGCCATTTCCAGCACAAATCCAGGGTTTAACAAGAACTTCTGAGGGGGTGTGGGGTAGGAAAAAACAAGGGGAAATAGGGGAAATCTCAGCCAGTCACTAAGAGAGCTGGAGATAATGCTATCAGCATCAGGAATGAGATATAGAACTGGGTATTATCCATGTATAGTTTTACATATTACGTATAAAAACGGTTCCCTTGAGGCACCAACCAAGACTGGGGCCCCATTGTGCAAGGCATTGCACATGCAAACAGTGAGAGACTGCCCATGCCTGAGGTGCTTACAGTCTAAACAGACAACAGGTGCAAAGCGGAACAGAGACAGAGAAGTGAAGTGACTTGCCCAAACTCACACAGAAGATCAGTGAACGGCACCCAGGTCTCCAGACTGCAAGTCCAGTGCCATATACATCACATCATACTGCTTCACTTGAGACCATGAATTCTTACAGTTTCCACATGTGGCTTTATATAGACATTGAACAGGATGGGTGATAGAACAGAGACTTGAAGGATTCCACAGGCGAGAGCTGTGGCAGGAGAAGACAAACTGATGGGACAACATCCTGATGTCTTGCATAACTTCAACCTGCCAGTTAATATGCAACTGTCAATGCTACGCTCAGGCACTAATAGAGCTCAGAGCTGATGTATTATTTTATTGTTAAAAGAAATAATTCTACACACAAATGTTTGAAATTTAGAGACAAAAGTGAACCAAATGTTCACCCATGCATTCAAAATTTAGGGCACCAAATACATTTTCAAATGCTAGGTACAACACTACTTCTAACTGCCAAACCCACAAACTTACCCTGGGATCTAAAAATCAAGCTGTACTTGTTCTGATCTGTGCAGAGTAAGAGGTTCTCCAAGCCGGATTCTTGTCTGGAGTCACCCAGGAAAGAGGGGAAGGATGGTCCAGTGGTTAGGGAATTAGCCAAGGACTTGGGAGATTTATGTTCAATTTCCTGCTCAGCTACAGACTCCCTGTGTGACCTCGGGCAAGTCACTTGAGCGCTCTGTGCCTCAGTTCCTCATCTATACAATGGGAACAACAGCATTTCTCTGATAAATACATTAAAGAATGTGAGATGCTCAGATACAATGGTGATGGGGGTCATGTAAGTATCCAGGGACAGAACCAAGATAATCTAATTCTTAATGCTTTAACCAGAAGTCCACCTGTTCTCTCAGTAAGAAGGTGCTATTTTTACATAGTCATTTTGCATGGCAGAACTGTGTGCTTCAAGGCCATGCAAGGAGAGAGTTTGTTCAAGGTGCATTTCATGAGCATGGAGGTGGGAGGGGACACAAGTTACTTACCATAACCATAGTTCTTCAAGAGTGTTGGCTCAGAATATTCAGAATTGTGGGAGCTCAGAGTCTTCTAAAGAGCAGAGTCTGTTGGGGCCACTCATTTTTCCTGTTCATGTAGGTTTCCACAAATAGAAATGGAAGAGTGGCCCCCGCTGCCCTTCAGTTCCTTACTCTAATTCAGGGCTATTTAACCATGACTCTGAGGTGCGGGGGACGGGGAGGGGGGACGGGAAAGGAAGATGCATGCGTACTGTGCCTGTGCAGAAGCAACACTCACTAAGAAGTGAGCTACTGATAACATCCTTCTCTTTATACATTGTGATGGCTTCTGTATATTCCCACTTGTGGGTGTTTAATAAGCACAAAGGTGGATTGAGGAGTTCTATTTGAACCCAGACCACAGAACTGGTCTCCAAAAGCGAGCATCAGTTCTGCCAGCTGTGTCAAGAAAGCATTAGTTAAAACGTGACTGCAGATTTCTTCTCCCAAGCTAGGTCTCAGATTTGGAAGTCAAGCTGAGGGAGAAAATACTGCTTACAAGAAAATACAGAGCTTCTAGCCTGCAAAATTCTCTGATGAAAACAGTGCAAAGGCATGCTATCGTAGCTGCCTTAGGCATAGCAGAATGTACTCTGATATACAGGTTGCCAAGTTCATAACAATCACATTTGCTCTGTCCGATCTATTTGGACAGTCTTTAAGCTGTGATAGACTGGGCCCTGATCTTACCCTACTTACTGCAACTTTAGCATAGATTGATCCTATCAAGACATAAGTCTTCCTAGACATCCAAAGAATGGAGCCTGATCTCCCTTGGTGTGAATGAAACTGAGGGAAAAAAATACACCCACCCCAGTGAAATGATTCCAATGGAATCAAAGGTCACATTAGACAGAAATTTGGTGTGGGAACAAAGGCAGGACCACCTTTTTCATATGGAATACAGCATAGGGAGGATTAACTACTAGGCCAGTATCCTCTTACTAACTCTCATGGTTGATGTCATAGGTGTGAGGGATGCCCTTTTCACAGAGAGACAGTCCAGAGAAAAGTCTGACAAATAGCTGGCCAGAGGCCCCATAAGTTTTATGAGAACAAGATTCCAATCACCTGGCAAAGGAAGTTCATATTTCTCAGGCAACTCGCATGAACATGTCCCACCGCAGTTACAAAAGCAAAACTAATGCATGGAGAATTCAATCTCCTTTGCCATGGCAATCACAGCAAAACAATCCATAAAAACATAGAGCTGGAAGGGACCTTGAGAGGTCATCTAGTCCACCCCACTGCACTGTGGCAGGACCAAGTAAACCTAGACCATCCATGATAGGTGTTTGTCCAACTTGTTTTTTAACAATGGGGATTTCACAACCCCCCTTGGTAATCTATTCCAATATTTAACTATCCATATGGTGAAAAAGTTATTCCTAATATCTAACCTTGCTACAGAATAAGCCAATTGCTTCCTGTCCTACTTTCAGTGGATCCAGAGACCAACCGATCACCTCCTCTTCATAACAGCCCTTAACATATTTGAACACTTACCAGATCCCCTCTCTCAGTCTTCTTTTCTCAAGACTAAATATGTCCAGTTTTTTTTAAAACTTTTCATGTAGCAATCCTTTCCATAAACCTGGATAGTGCAGGTTATATTGCTGCATCTGAGATCTATGGTCTCGCCCAGGTATAAATCGGGGTGGAGGGGGGGTGGTGCTGGCACGGCCCCTTCCTCTGGAATGTATTCCTCCTCTGCAGTCTGAAATAGCCTGAAAGTAAGCGTTGATCCACATCTCTTTTACGAGGGCTGCTGAAGAAGCAAATATTGTTGATGACAACATTTAGGAAAAAATGGAAATTTGGTTTATCTTGTGCTGTTTGGTTATTCAGTAGCATATGTAGTGGGGCTACTGTTGCTTTCACTTTAGCATATTTTAAGTATTTGTTAGAGGCACCTATCCCTCTTGTTCCTTTTAATAAATTTAAATAATTAAATAACCCTTGCAATGGAAGGTGGAAAGCTGAAGTGACAGTCAAATACACCCTGATCAAATTCAAACAAACACAGTTTTGACTGCTGTAATAGAAAGTACAAGTACAAGATAATGCAACTTGAAAGTGACATAATACCATCTAGGACCCGAGTTGCTCAGATGGAGAATCTGTTCCAATTCATTAGATTAAGTTTGGTCAAAATCTCCTATATCATTTTTGGACTTCAGCAGAAAAGCCTTGTTCAAGTGGCCCCCGCAAAACAGAAGTCAAGAAGTCAACCTCAGAAACTCTGGATCTGAGTGGAGACTCATGTACAAACCCTGAGCAAAGAGATCAGGTAGATTGGTAATTAGGATTGAAGTCTTCGACATCAGAACCAGGATGTCAGAGATCAAAAGTGCCAACCCCTGTTACTACTATCAATAAAATCCTGGATCTGTCTTGTCCAATTTTCCAAAAGACCTTCTGAATCAGAGGGAACACGGAGGAACTCTTGACCCCAGGCAAGGAGAATGATTCTGTCAGTGATGCTAGATCTCAACTGCCCTTGGAGCAGACACAGAAGCAATGAACATTAATTACCCTTGGTGGCAAAGAGACCAAGCGGAAGTTTACCCCAGTTGACTTTTAAAATAAATAAAGGCTAAAAAGAAATTTGACTTATTGTTCTACAGCACTCAGACAATATAGAAAATAATCCAATTAACTTATTATCAACTGAATAATTATCTTTACTTGTGTGGAATCTGTTCCAGCAGGAATTGAACAGGGAAATTTTTGCAGCAGGGCTTCCTACCTAGCTAAAGGAGAGTCTGCTTTCTTTGTGTGTACTAATCCTAGTTGAAACAGATATGCAACAGGCACATAACACAAAATATACACATTACTATATTCAATTTCCTTTGTGTGACTAATTCCCAGCCCTACTCAAGGCCAGACAGTGGCTAGCCTCTGCATGACCATGCAAGAGAAGACAAACGTTCTATGAGCTGCCCTACAGTTCCAGCAGCTTTAAAAGGAGGTGGAGTGAGGCTACAACCTCATCATCCCCACTGCAATGGACAGCAAAGTGGGACAGGTATGTCAGAAGGGGCACAAAAGAACCTCTCCAAGAGTGATGTAACTGTTGTGTTGGTGTGCGCTGCCTGCCAGTTCATTCTGCACAATCCAACTGCAGTGCAGTCCCCCTAGTGTTCTTCGGTGTCCAACAATCTAGCTTTTAAAATCCAAGGAGCTCAAACCCATTCAGATCACCAAATCCTTGATCTTTTAAACAGCCAGCCACTGGCTCTAGCTTCAGTTTCCTGTAACCCTGCCATAACTAGCCAAGCGAAGTGAAGCCCTTTACTCAACTCGATGGCATTTCTCTGTCAGTCTGTAACGCGATAACTTTTGAAAACTAAGTTCAATCAATTTCAAAATTTCAGGAAACGTTCTAGGCATTGATGGGCAGAATCTAATTGATTTTGCTCACAATCAGAAAACCTAAAAGCCTGATTTTCACTAGTGTGACCAGTGTCCTCACTGTTGCTGAATTTGATTAAGCCAAAACAAAAAATTTGAAAAGCTAGTAAATATAAAACTTAAATTGGTAGAAAAATCTTCTTCGTTTTTAGAATGGTTTAATCTAAAAATTTTAAACATTAACAGAATTTTAAGAAATTCTTAAGTATCTTTTGTATCTTGAAGGGAATAAGGGAGCAGAAAGAGGGACAGGTGTGAAGAGAAACCTGTCTGCTTGGGGCAGCAAGTGGACACTAGGGATGTACATAGGGATGTGGGTGGAAAGGAGCGATGAACCGACGGACAGTCACAGTGCAAAGTCAAAGTAAAATCTAAACTACTCAGGGGTCTCACAGCACCACTACCACCAGCCATCTCACCCCAAAAGAGGGAGGAAGGGCAAGAGCAGCAGAGATACATGCATTGTGTCCTCTCTCCTTCTGGAGGGACAGAATGAGTGATTCATAGCCAGTCCTATTAACGCACTTGCTCTCTCACATTCAAGTAACAGCCTAGGTTGCACCAAACCACCACTCCGATGCTCCTTCCACATTTCAAACTCTGTGCAAGCCTTTTTTTAAACCAGCAATCAAAAATGAAATAAAAATAAAAAAGGACAGGTTACACACCACAATTAGTAGTTCTGCAATTTCACATTTGAGTTCCTACAGAACTCTTGGGTGAATACCATCTGGTCCTGGTGACTTATTAATATTTAATTTATCAATTTGTTTCAATGACACCTCAATTGGGGACAGTTCCTTAGATTTGTCAACTAAAAAGAATGGCTCAGGTGTGGGAATTTTCCTCACATCCTCAGCTATGAAGACCAATGCAAAGAATTCATTTAGTTTCTCCAAAATTAGGTGCAAAGTGTGGCATAAGTAAGTAATGAAGTGTGTGACTCTATTACTTATTTGCCCCAATATCAGTGTGCAAGTTTGTTATACTAACAGTCTGAATATTTTAGAAAACACTGCAGAGAAGAGTTATTTCAGATTATCTCAGCAAAGTAAATAAGGGTAAAATTTCACACAAAGCCCAAGTAATCACGTCCAAGCCCCAAATCCCACTCAACAGCTATTAATACAGTATATGGGTTAAAATAGAAGCAGCTGCATCTCTGGATCCTTACACAGGAGTTTAGAACCACAGGATACAGCAACGATACTCAAATAACAGATTGTCAGTAGTAACCATACTGCAATTCGACACTGACTGTGGGAACAACGGCAATGATATCTCAAAAGAAAACTTCAAAGTCAGGTGATTCGCTGACTGAATTCAGAACTCTGTTTATTAAAGGTTGCCATAACAGATTGCGGTACATGCATGGGGATTATACCATACATAGGTCATGCTAGGAGTCTTTCTTCAAAACTAATGATGTGATTCAACATGTGCTGCCAAGGAACTGAAACTACTTGAAAGAAACTCCCTGAAATGGGACCTTCACTTGGTTGAAAACATGTTACGTTTAGTGACTAATTCATTTGCTCATAGTGAACATTTCTGCCAAACTGTTTTTGCTTCTTTATATAGGTTTCAGATCACAACATGTAATTAATAACTATGCAGAAATCAAAATGCTTATATCCAAATACCAAACAGTCAGAGGGAATACCCATGAAAATGGTTTGCACTTGCCTAATGATTATCCCTATGAAAAGAAGATCAGATCATGGATGGCTTTTTTCCTGCATACTTTAACCTCATTAAATAACAAAAAAATATAAACAGAGGCAGAGGGAGCTTTTTTAGGCACCTCAGTGTGCTTATTTAACTTAAAATGTAATAATCCTACACAGGTTGTAACATCATCAACGCATGGTTGTGGAAATATCAGTGTCATTTCAGATGTGGGAAATTATTATTGTATGAAGCTTACAGGACCCCTCCTCTGAAGACTATCATATGCAACAGAAAAAAACATCCACTTTGACATGGAAACTTCCAGTCCTAACTATTTCACTGGACCATGTCTCTGTGCTATACTACCAGTCCAGTTTCACTGGAAGCAATATGGGGAAGGGACCACATTTTTCCTATGGTCCAAGTATGCTGAGAGCATAAGAAACATAAAACTTGTTAGTCAGTTCCCTGGATTTTTGAGACTGAGGGGTAAGTAGCATGACATCTGGTAAGAAGCATTTCCATGGCTTCCAGGCTCAGCACACGCTCTATCTCCATGTTCAGGGACTTGAAATTGTAGTGCAGGAGGGAATTCTCTTGCCCCTTGGTCTGGACAGACTGTAGTTGAAGATGTCTGGGAGGCATATTCACTAAGAAGAAGGGATCATCAGTGATGCATACATTTCAGTAGAAAAGACAAATTCAAACACGCTTTTCTTCCCTACTCCGACAAGGTGTCTTCATGCAAAAAATCCCTTTTCCACCACCTCTCAATGTGAATTAGGAATTTAGTGTAATCTGGAAGTTAGTGACTCCATAAACATACACATTATACATACATACATAAACAGACACATTACAATGGCTTCAAAAAAAAAAAAAAAAAAACGGAACAGACACTTCTCAGCAGGGCCAGATCAGGGCATAGGCACTACAGGCCTGTGCCTGGGAACTCAGCTCCTAAAGGCACGGGATGAAATCAGAATCTCAGTTTTCAAATTACATTGCTAGCCCTCATAGTTAAGAAGAAAAAGCTTGAAAAAGTAACAAGTGCTACCGATGCAATGAAATCTGCAGCCACCAACAGCAGAGGGAGGAAGCTGTCAAACCCCACACCTACTACCAGAGCAGACTAGGCCCCTGCTGCACATGGGTGGGGATGGGGGGAGAGGAAGGAGAGGAGAGGTTGCCATTACAGTAGCTCTGCGGTGGGCACCCTGATGCTGCTGGGGAGTAGTGGCTACGATCACCAGTCAAAGGAAGAGGGACATCTTCCTGGCTCTCCTACGTGAACAGGGAAGGGTGAGGGCAGCCAGGAAGCGGGTAGGTTGTCCCCTTGCCAGTACACTCTGGGTCACCAGGGAAGGAAGCCACACAGCTATTACAGAATCTCCCAGTAGCTAAGGGGAAAGGGAGGCCCAGCCTCTGCAACTCTGGGGTAGCTGGGGTTGCCACTCCTGGCTCCCAGGCTGGCTAACAGACCTAGCATATCACACTGCTTTACCCTGACCATGCTGTTCCAGTGAGATTCCAAAACAGCTAGTTTTGCCCGACCCAGCAAAAAGTTAGCCAGCCAGGAAACCAGCCAGCACTGTACCTCTGAGAACAAACAGGGGCTTAGAGAAAACCAGTCCCAAACCACTGAAAAGCTGCTGCAAAGAACCAAAAAGAGGAATCAAATGGGGGTAACGTACAAAAAAATGAAACAGTGGCTGAAGCTGAACAGGAAGGGCACTGCACAGACACTTCACGGGTCGTAGTGCATAAAACGACTAATTGCTATGATACTATGCAGGACCCTCCACTGTAAGTCACTGGAGTGCTTAGGAAGAGGAGGTTTGTACAGCATCCTTGAAGCTGGGGACAGAGTCACACAGGGACAGAGGCATCTTCCAGGGAGATGGGAGAGGATAACATAATGCTACATCGTGACACACATTCCACAGAGCTGTTACTTGGTCATGGTTGCAAAAGGACCATTCATCAACCCTTCCAGGACAACAATCTGCCTGGTTGCATAAGGATCTCACCCATAGAAGGGCAGACAGCTACTGAGAGGAACACAAGATTCCCCTCTGGAAGAATGATCTCTGCAAGAAACTTTCCGCAAGTACTGAGCAGCTTGCTGAGGGAACGCTGCCTGGAATTCAGCGAGGACCTTAATCAAAAGATGCACAGACCGGATTCTGGTCTGAACAGCAAAATTTGTCATGGACTTCCAGCTTGACCAACTAGAGACAATCAGGTGGAAAAGCTTAGTCAACCCAGCTTGAATAAAGGCAGAAAACAGGCTCCTGGAGGATAGAGCTTCAGCAGGAAAAAGTGGGTTAAAAACCAGCAGCTCTTCCAAGAGCAATAAACTGGAAAATGCCTGGTCCAGCCACGCACTTTGCTGACTAAATCAAAGAGCCTTTGGACCCTTTTACCTAATGCCAGGAACAGCAAAGCAGGGCACAACCACTGGTAACTTTTCAAAAAAAAAAAAGGGGGGGGGGTATTAATCTGATCCAAAAGGCCCAGGGGATGGTCCAGACCCAGTCCCCGCTGCCATAACATTGAAGCCACAAGGTTGCTGGCAATGAAAACATGCCTCTGAAAAGAAAATCCAGGAAGGAGCCAGAGCTGTTTCTACAGGCAGTCTTGCATCTTCTCCTCAGCCCCCTCCCAATTCCTCAACACATCCGAAAAAGACCCCAAGCACCTTTTCCCCAGAAGTGCCCCATTTCAATTGTTGAGGCAACAAAGTGCATCTGCTACATTGCCAAGAGCCCAGTAAGATGAAATTACCCTTTTAGAAATCGTACCGCATAAATCTGTCTTTGTTCTGTTCTGCACCCCAATCTCTCGAACCTGTCTCAGCAACCTCCGCAGGGAGATGCTCCTCAATCTTCAGAACTCACTTCTGTCCAGGCACAAGTGACGGGGTCACGCCAGAGGGTTCCTCTGGGGTGGGAGGCTGCTCCCTAGACAACGGCAGACCACATATGGCGAGGGGGGGAGGAGGAGGGGGAAAGAGAGACAGAATCTAAAAGTGCAGATGTAAGCTCTCTTTTCTGTTGCTCACTGGATGTCCCAGACCCTTCCCCACTATCCTGGGATCCCACATTCTTACCAGGAACTCAGAGCCAGCAGTGTGGTGGCAGGAACCCCTCAAAGGACCAGGATCAGCACACAGGAAACATTTAATATGTTCAGAGGTAGCAAACACTGTATAATTCACGCCATCTAAGCGGTACTTTAAAATCAGGTTCAAAGGCTCTTCAGGGTTATTTAGAACCATATAAACCTGGCGTGAGAATGACATAATAATGCCTCACATTTGGATTCTTGTAACCTAACAGAACCATCCTAACAGCAGAAACCACCTTCTCATAATGTGAGAAATCAAGACACTCGCGTCAAATTGTGAAGCGGGGCGGGGGGGGGGGCATTGGAAAACTACTTAGTAGCAGGAGTAAACAAGGGAAAAACCCTGAACAAAAGACTCCTTGACCCGGGGTCCCTCCTAGATCCAAACATTCACAAACTATGCCTAGGCCAGGATACTCACTGTAGATTTGGACATTCAAGAGGCAGATTTTATATTCACAGCTAGTAACCTCACCTGCACTCAGCAACACATTCTCCACAGGTCAGGAGACGGCAGGCACACATTGAACCCCATGCTTGCAGGTCAAATTGCTAAACCCATCTAAAGTGGACCCCATGGAGAAAACCCCCCTAACCACTCAAGGAAAAGGGGGGAACCACCACCACCACCAAAACAAATAAACTGCAAGGAACAAAACCAAACCAAGCCCAGACTAACAGGAACCCAGATAGCGCACACAGAATATAACAAACACAGCCTCACTCTCAGAAGTTCCCTCAATCCCTAGAGAGAAAGACAGAGTTGTGGAGGTGGCAGTAATGACTGTGAGGTATGGAACAAATGGAGGGGCAGGTGGGATGAGAGAAGGGACGGAGGATGAGGAAAAGCAATGGCAGTGGGAGAGGCTTTGCCTGTATGTTTGAGATTTGAGAATGGGCAGCTACTCGTTCCACAAAATAGTTCAAGGAGAGGTTAGTTATCATGCCCACTTCTTCAGGGAGATTTTCCTACATATGGGGGGGGGGTCCTTGCCAACACCCAGTATAGGCCTCTGGGGAGGAAGGGAATAAGGCTGCTGCCAGCCTTTATAAGTTTTTTGTGGTGGTTGAGGAGGTACCACAGAATCATCTGCTGGAGCAGAGGTAGTGAGTACTCTGCTCGGAGGGTGGAGGCCAAGTCCTCCCTTCTCTTGGATGGGACCCAGCTCACCTGGAGATGGTGACCTGTGGTCCAGGAAGGCCCCAACTGGCATAAAGAGGGCTGGTGGCAGGTTCCCAACCAGTCCAACAAACTTCATGTGGGTAGCCCATGACACTGCCACGCCCCAAGCAGAGGCAGGGTGGTGGTGTGAGGGGGCCTCCATGTGAAGTTGTACCCAGGGCTCCATATTGACCTACTCTGGCCCAGCTTTTCAGTGTGGAGCTATACATTTGGGCTCCAACCCTACAGCTGACAATGCATGGGCAGACTGCTGCGACTGCAAAGAGACTCGCGGAAATCCACGGAAGCCAATGAGTATTCAGCTTGTTTGAAAATCTGGCCACCTACCTGGGAGCCTAAATATAGATTTAAGATTTTAACTTAGTTTTAGTTGTTAATCTGACAGAGCCAAACTAATGTTTAATTAATACATGGCCTCAGAAACCCCCAGAGCACATATGACTCTGTGTTTAAAAGAAATGTTTTAAACTTTGAAAGATTAAAAGGACTTCTATGAATTAGTTTTATTTTGTTTGCTTTGCTCTTTTTAAATAGATAAAGACCTATTAACAAGGAACTGAGACAAATTTAATTTTAAATAATTCAACCTTATTAAAGACATATCTATGAATTAAATGTGTGCTCATGTTTACAATGAACGATTGTATTCCAAACAAAGTTACATTACAATAAACTTAATTAAATGCATGATTTATAATTTGCAAGTACAAGGGCCTTTTTTCTATTTTGAGATTAGAGATGAGACAGAGATTTGATAAGTAGAAGTGAACAGCTCTGTTCATAGTCTGATGTCATTCAGTAAAATATTAGTAATGCAGTATACCGCTATACTGTTAAAAGTGAATTAACCAATTCAAGCCTCATCCTTGCCAAATACATTCTCTCCACCTCCCCGCCCCCCAAAAAGAATATAATTGTATGTAAACTATTTGATCCTTTGACTTCAAACAGTATTAACTGAAAAACTACCCAGTGTGTTTTGGGTATTCTTTTAAAAGAGCAGAAGTGCTTTAAAAAAACAATAGTCCTTGAAATGATCTTCCTCTGGGAAATTAGTTCATTTTTGTTATACATATTCAAGACAAAAAAAATATCCTGACAGGTATTCAACAGTTCATTTTAAACACTAACTGGATGAAAAAATCTCTAGGGTGGAGTGCGTGGAGATAAAATAAGCATTGGTGCTTTATAACCTGCTCACAAAGTGTTGCTGAGATAATTACTGCTGACAGCTTTATTCAAGGTTCATTTCACTTTTTCTACTATTTTTCTCTAGTTAGAAGTTCAGCAGGGCCCATGGGAAGATCCACCCCTCACACCTGTTAGGTTTCTTCATGTTACTAGGGCCAGTTTGGACATGTCACTTCAAATTAGCATTGTACCAGGGCGCTAACTGTGACAATTACTTATCACAGGGTTAACTTCTAATTCGACCACAAGAACAGTGTCAGAGTATGTAATTTAAACCTGTTAATACAGGTTGTATGAAATTCATTCTGAGAATTCTAGAGAGGTTC
Organism: Lepidochelys kempii; assembly: GCF_965140285.1. NCBI lineage: Eukaryota > Metazoa > Chordata > Testudines > Cheloniidae > Lepidochelys > Lepidochelys kempii. The sequence continues at coordinate 98,491,938 of NC_136387.1, read as the reverse complement.
CCATAGTAAATCTTTGAACTATACTGAAGATTAGAATGATGGATGAATGTTATATGGGGAAAATGGTCTTACAAAAATAAAAAAAGGAGTTCTGAATTGGAAACAAATATCCTGCAAATTATAAACTCAAAGCAGTGACTGTTCTTCCTTAAGTTAGTGCTTAGGGATTGCTTTGCCCAGTTTTCTGAAATTCTTCCTCCCTAGTTTCCAAAGGCTCATACATCAAGGTACAAATCCAGTTCCTTCCTTCATGGGTGTAGTGGCAGCAGAAGGCGCAGGGGTGGGGGGCATGGAGAAGGCAGCACCATGGTGCAGTGTGGAAATCAGGTCTTTGGGGTCCCTTGTGCAGCAGCAGCACACAAGGGGCAAGGCATGATTAGACTAGAGAAGGATCCATTTATTCCCTGCAGCAGGGAGATTACATGAGGGACCGTGGAGGCCACTTCAGCAACTGGACTAGAGCAGACCTAATGGCACAGTATCAACAGGTGCAGCACAGACTTAGGGGAGGATTCCTCCCTTCCTATAAATCAGCAGACTACCCAGCTCAGCTACTCTGGATGGGCACTGGGGTCTGCATTCACCCGACATTATTATTAGTCATCACTTGTATTACAGCACAGCCGAGAGGCAACCAGTCAGGGTCAGGACACCATTGTCCTAGGTGCTGTTCAAATGGAGTTAAAGATAACCTTTGGCTTTGGTTTGCACCGTTCAATAAAGTGGGATTAGACAAGTTAGACAGTCCAGGAACAGATATTAAAATTACAAAAATAAAGTTAAAGGAAATAATTGGATAGTAATATTTACTTCAACAGAAGAGTTTACTAAGAAACTGTGTATTCAAGAGATAGAAATAAAGATAAATGCCCTTTATCACTAGTACAACCTACAACTTTTTGCTTAATTAAAAGAATCATCTTAAAAGGTGAAAAAATTCTGCCACCCTTTTTAAAAAAAAAAAATCCGTCAAGCACTTGCATCTGTTTGAAGTATAGGGTAACATGACTAAATAAATGCTAAAAGACCTGGAACATGGTTAAGTATGGACTGCAATGAGGCTAATTGTGGATCTTGAGTTAATTATTTTCCACTGATATGTTTTTTTCAATGGTCTTTTACATCAGTTTTTTTCTTCTCTCAGTATGAACCCCAAGGCAATTCAGAGTGCTAGTCTCCCAACTCTGGATGATTCATTATGTACTTCTGCCTTAGGATTTTTAGTTCAGGAAGAGAAAGCCAGGGAAATACTTTCACATCAAGTTGATGTTAATGTGCACTGACAAAGCAACAGTAGAGGAGCTTCATGTTTGTCACATCCTGCAGTCTTTAATTTAGCAAATGCTTTATACTCAAATATATGCAAATAATGACATTTCCCAAATTTCCAGTTCCTCAGAATTGCTTCCCCTAATTACACAGTGGTTAAAACTTATGAATGGAAATTGTTCAAATGGATTATTAATGGGTACACCTGTGTGAATGAAGCAATGATCCAAAACATATATATGCGCTAAAGAAGATTATAACTCACTATACGCTCCTGAAATTTTCAGAAATTGAATAAATAAATAAATATGATTCCATCACAGCAAAATCCTAGTAAAAACAATACAAGATTATTCATAGGTAATCAGCACAGTGCATCATCTGAATTAGGGAGAGAGATTGTCTTTTAAACAATACAGTAGCTCTTAGGTTCTGCGTCTAGGGGTGGCAAGCAAATATCATGGGGTCACAACCACCTTGCCCATCCCATATTACTAAAATGAGAGGAGAGTCCCAGCTAGATCCCAGCTAACTGAGAGGGTTGAGAGTCGTAATAACTGAAAATAAGAGCCACCACCTTGTGACCAGCTAGCTCTCTGAGGGTATGCCTACATTGCAATTAAAAACCTGCAGCTGGCCTGTGCCAACTGACTTGGGCTAATGAGCTCGGGTTAATGGGCTGTTTAATTGCAGTGTAGACATTTGGTCTTGGGCTGAAGCCCGGACTCTAGAATCTTGCAAGGTGAGAGGTGCCAGAGGTGGGCAGCAGCCTGAGCCCAAACGTCTACATCAAAATTAAACAGCCCTTTAGTCTGAGCCCTGCAAGCCCGAGCCAGCTGGCATGGGCCAGCAATGGATGTCTAACTGCAGTGTATATACACTCGGGGGACCAGCACTACTGAACAAGTGCTCTGCAGACTACTGGTCTCAGTTGATAACACTTTGGGAACCACTAAATGCTCTCTGGTAACATGATTTACAGCACTCTATAATTCCCGTTTTGCTTACTTCACTATGGACCACACAGAACTCTTCTGCTTATCTGACAGGGATCTAGATTCTTGTTCTCATTAGGGTTACAAAAATGTTGAACATTACTAGATTCCACCCCACCACTTTGCCTTGTATCCTCAGTAAACCTACATTCCTTTTTAACTGTGCGAGGATAACTGAGGTAATAATACCATTGTACTGTTTCTGCTCCTGCACTAGAACAAATTAGTGGGTCTTTAGTTTCTCTTACGAGTTAGATAATTGCCATGGAAGAGGGGTACAATGGTACTGTCACCACTTGTCCTGTTCAAACTACCTCAATATTTTAAATGTTCAAAAAACATAATGAGATAGTTAATCCATTTTTAATGTGAAGAGCAATTGTTAAATAGAATAACAACCAAGAGTATAAGCAGCCAGCAACCAGTTTGATGCATCCTGACCACATATTGCCTACAGATTTCAGAGTAGCAGCCATGTTAGTCTGTATCCACAAAAAGAAAAGGAGTACTTGTGGCACCTTAGAGACTAACAAATTTATTTGAGCATAAGCTTTCGTGGGCTACAGCCCACTTTATTGGATGCATGCAGTGGAAAATACAGTAGGGAGATTTTATATACACAGAGAACATGAAACAATAGGTGTTACCATGTTTCCCCATGTTTATTTCTCCCCGCTACTGTTCCTCATACATTCTTCTCAACTGCTGAAAATGGCCCACCTTGATTATCACTACAAAAAAGTTTTTTTTCCCTCTCTTCTGCTGGTAATAGCTCACCTTACCAGCTCACTCTTGTTACAGTGTGTTGGTAACACCCATTGTTTCATTTTCTCTGTAAATATAAAATCTTCTTACTGTATTTTCCACTGCATGCATCCGATGAAGTGAGCTGTAGCTCACAAAAGCTTATGCTCAAATAAATTAGTTAGTCTCTAAGGTGCCACAAGTACTCCTTTTCATATTGCCTACAGATATTCAGGGATACATCTTGGGACCAGTTTTATATTCATAAAGAGTATCAACCAACTACTTGGCACATTCTTGGTCTATGGTGAGATGCCATTTAACTCACAGCTTTATACAGCTCTTTGGATAGCAAACAGAAGAGTGCCTGGATATTTTTCCAGCATTATGTAATTCCTTGGCAGACTTCAAGCACTTGTGCTAGCAAACTCTGGTTCCAACAAATGGCTCAAACACTGATAGGTTTGTTTTTTTGTGCCACCTCTTCCCCATGAAAATCATTATTCAAGTAATCATCCTTGAGCGTAATGAGATTTTTGCAGTGTTAGCCTTTTGACAACGTATAGTGTTACTGACCCCTAAAAAAAAAAATCAATGAAAAAAGGTCATTTGTCACATACTTTTCTTTTATATAGAACATATGCAAAGGCCTTTACTCTTCCTCTGTTGTAAAAGGTTAAAGACCCTCCTAAACATTCTTTGTCTGGTAGTCTAGAAAATGCCAGCACTGAAAACGTTAAAGATACTGAATGACCAAATGTGTTCTTTTAATATTCAAAGCAGACTAGTTGTCTTGTCCTACCACCAATCAAAATGCATTAGTTTTATTTATTCACTAGAATATGTACTGACTTTGCTGATTTAACAATGTAATTTTTCTAAACTTTGCAAACATTCACTAGAATAGAAGTAATTAAGTAAAAACTGGCACTTATAAAAAGTGCCTTCCATCCAAAGACCTCAAAGCATGTTACAAACATTAAGCCTTACAGTTTAAGATGGGATTTTCAAAGGCACCTTTGAAATTCAATGGGAGTTGGGTACCTAATTCCCTTAATTTTCTTTGAAAATTCTAACCTTAAATCCCAGTCCTCCTTTTATAGATGGGGAGATGGAGGCACAGATATAAAGCAAACAGCCCAAGGTCACACAGGAAGCCTGGCAAAGCTGGGCAGAGAAGCCAGATCTCCTACCTGGGTCTTGTGCTCTGCCCACCAGGCTATGCCTCTGCTTAGTTATGTAATGCCAGTCTAGTGCACCATGATTAGAAAATCAAGTATATTTTTCCTTTTGACAGAGATTGGTAGCCATAAAAATGGATTTAATATCTACAACTTTTGCATAATTTCACCTTTTATCACTTTTAAACTGAGCTCAAAAAGTTTCCAAGGGGAAAAATTGTGGTAGCACTTTAGGTGTACAAAAAGCTTCTGCTCCCCCCATTTTGCTGCTACCTTGTAATATGAACCCTCAAGCACCTTGTTGTCTACACACCAATACTACATTTCTTAACCAACCATTTTGGCCCACACTGTAGGGCAAAATGCAGGCAAAGTTCCAGCAAGAGCAAACATTTTCCCTCACATATGTAGAATAACCAGATACCATAATTTTATACTCCTCACTCTTCCCATCCTATAGAGAGTATAGTGGAACCTGCTTATAATAAATTCAGTTTAAGTAAACTCCAGTTATAGAGAGGTACAATAAAAGTCCCAAACTGCTTCAATCTATTCCAATGGACTTTTTCATACCTCTTACAATTAAGTTTATATAGTTGAATTCCATTCTGACAAAAATGAGTTCTACGGTGATGATTCTTGTGGCATACTGCAATAACACATATCAAACAGGTGTTTGATGTATTCCAAGGAGATTATCGCCTCCCATTCTGCTCTGTCGAACACAGGAAAAGAGAAGTTGTTACTATTAAATGGTGGGAGAGGTAGAGAAGAAGCTTTGACACCAACTCTTGCTGTTGCTTCTCTCATCAGGAAGTGAAGAGCTGGTCTTGCTATAACTTCTTGCCATGGGAAGTGAAGATGTGACTCTTTAGAGGGTCCTCCCCCGACCACACTTTTGCCAGTGTCAACTGCAACTGCAGGGTGTGAAGAGCGGAGGTTATTTTGCCAGGCTGACCCTCTTATTTATTATTAAACTGCACTTACAGTGAAGTTTTTCTACGGAAAAATACTTCACCACAGGAGGGTTCCCCAATACCATATTTACTACAAAGAATATGACTCCATTTTAAAAAATGTAATAATTATATTTAATAAGGAGAAGGCATTTCTGACACACGGGGGAAACTGAATTCCCATTCCCATGAACTAGTGACCTATCCAGGGCCAGATTAAGCCACAGGCCCATGCCTACAACCCTAACTCCTTCAGTCACATGAGGACTTCAGAATGTAAGCTTTCATTTTAAAAATTGTTTTAGCCCGGATGGCTGTGGAGTAAAGACTGAAAACACAACCTGCATGTAACCAATACAGTGAGGCCTATCTGAATCTGCAAAACTACTTCAGGAACCTCAGTGGGATGTAAACCCTCTGCCCTGGGGTTTCCTGCAAGCACCATCCCAGCAGGAGTCCAGTGGAGATAGGGGAGATTCTTGCTTTCCAAGGGGAGGGAAGGCCCCTGCTGCCTCATCTGTTGGGGTTATAATAGGCCTCTGTGCAGCTATCCCTGCCTCTGCAGATACAGAGGCAGAGTCATAACAATGGGGCAGCATTGTGGGAGGAGCTATGTCATGGTATGCTTAGGGACCCGATTGCCTTGAGCCAGCCATAGACCTACCTACATTTAGATTCATACACATGGCCATTTTTGGTATGTTTCAGTTTGCAGGTTACATTAATATAATGGTTTCAATAGAAACTGAAGGCTATGTTCAAGTTTTAACTCGCTGCAGCAATATCAGTGAATCGCTTTTTGTTTAGTAACTTCAAGCTCTCACTTCCTTTTAGGAACTTTTATGAACATGTAATTTTTACATAAAATAAACTATCATGTCTAAGAGGCATGCTTTTCAATAAAAGCATTTTGAAATACTTCAGTACATTCCATTCAGACAGTTTAAGAATGTTGACCCTGATCCTTTCTGTTTTTAAATGAAGACCTAAGGACAGTTCCACACTAGAAGTGCTACATCGGCACAGCTGTGCCACTGTAACGTGTCTGGTGAAGACACTCTTTGATGACAGGAAAGCACTCTCCCATTGATATAATTACTCCACCTCCGAGAGAGGCGGAAGCTATGTTGGCTGGAGAGCGTCTCTGGCTGACATAGTGCCAGTGTGGACAGCGTTTATGTCACTGTTACTTATATCACTCGGGGGCGTGTGTGTCTCTTTTTCACACCACTGAGCAACATAAATTAGATCGACTTAAGCAGCAATGCAGACATGCCCTAATTCAGCCTCAAAGTTAAGTATGTGGACATACACAGAAGTTTACAAACTCCTAAAACTTTGTCTTAGCTCTTCAGCAAAGGGCAGGAAGATAGTTACCTTTTGCAAGGGAAGGAAAACAAGGAAGAATGATTATAAACAGTTATTTCTCTAGCACTGATATGCATAGTGCTTTAAAATTCAAAAAATATTCTCAGGTTTCACTGTAAATCATTCGCTAACGGCTGAAGTACTTATGGACATCTCACAATTTGTTGCCCGTCTTTCCTACAATGATGAGAAAAGTTTACTATAATAGCTTACACTGATAGGAGGCCAAATCCTCTGCTGTTAGAAGCTGGTGCAGCTCCAATTGGCTGTTTTACACCAGCAGAGAATTTGGTTATTGGCGTCTTTCATCTTGAAAGATCCCCAGGTACTTTATAAGCTTAGTGAAACTAATATTCCTGGGATGGAATGTGGCAGCTATTTAACAATGCACAGCCACTCTACAAAATTTAGGACAGGAAGTGAAAAACATTGTCACCATTTAAAACTGCACATGGAATTTAAGTCGGCAGAATGTAGTTGAAACAAAGTGGAAATCATCTCGGACAGCAGAGCTAACAACCATATTTATTATTCTCAAGAGCAGTACGTACTTTGTTTCAAAATGGAATGTGGTATCCCAAAGCATTTTTTCCATTGGAAAGTAACTGCAAGAATTGCAACACAGATTTTTCTATGTCATCTGTTAAATTTTACTTAGCCCCTCAATATAAGTATCACAAAGATGCCTGTATTGTCTCCACTGTAACACGTAATTATATTAAACAACTTTACAGACTGGCTGGCCAAATGGTCCTTGTTCCCCAGGGAAGCAAGAGCTTGGAGCACAGATCTCAAACCAAGGAGAAGAGAATGTACTGAGAATAAAGTAATATGTTACTCATCAAAAATTCCAGTTATAGAAGTATATTGCCTCTGCAGGTATCTGCTCTTGGAAGTACCTGTCTTGGTAACATAAGCCTTCGAACCATTTAGGTAACAGTGTAAACTGAAGGCTGCAAAACTCAATGCTTGGTGCAAGGGTACATATGGGACTTAGCACCTTCAGGTTTTTTTGCCATTTTAAATATCAGGGAAGAGGGCTGGCAAGTGTGGCATGTGCAGAGGTAACAACCTCCAAGAACTCCAGTTACAAGTGCATAACTTCTCCTTCCTCATTGAGAATTGCCTTCATAAACCTCAACTCTCAGGAGCTTAGCTACCAGTAACAACTCCCTGAAGGAAGGTTGAGGATTATTCAAGAATAAAAGGACTTCTCTCCAAAACTGAACATCTGACTGGACTCCTAAGTAGATAGAATAGTGCTGAGTAAATGTACAAGTTAAGCTACACATTGCAACTTTACAGATTTCATAGACAGACATTGAAACAAGCCAAAGGATGCTGTCTTATACCAAATCAAACAGGCTTTAAACAATCCACAGAACACTATCTCAGTTTTAGCAGATGGAATGCACTCAAATTCAGAGTTGAATCTCCTTTGAAATGAAACCAAATAACTTTGAAGGCCTGTGAAGGAGTTCTGTCCTTTCCAAGTTACAATTCAATGCCCCCATGAGAAAGTGATAAACTGGGTTAAAATTCAAGTCTCCTCAGGGCACAGCACCACCTAACATCATGGAATACCTTGAAAGGAGGCTCAGACAAGAATCTGTATATCACTCATACTTCAGGAAATGCCACCTTGAAAAACAGATGGTACCCTCACGACCAAACAAAATGAACAACCCTGTGGGCTCAAAAGGAGAGACAATGATTCATGTCAATCCTAATTCAAGTCCCACTAAAGTCATTTGTAATTGGGTGCATCAAACGTGCCCTTCCATTGAACTCAAGGCACATGTATGAAATTACTGAAAGACAAACGTGAACTAGCCATTGAGCAATCTTTTAACAGCGTGATGTACAAAAACAGAGATTCCAGAAAAGGACTTAAGAAGTATCCCGAGTAACATTTGTTTTTTAAAGGAAGCCAAGCAATCCAAATGATAAGAAATGGAGGAAGATAAAATATTTTAATGCATATATCTTTGCAGAATCTGGCCTCAGAGGCATGAAAATAATTTGCTGTCCTTGCTGCAGTATTCATGATGCACATTTAGCAGGGTACCAAGATCCATGCTGATAGCTCAAATGAGTCTGGCTCTGTGGAAGAATCTGACCCTGCTTTTGAGACAGGAGGTTCAGGAATATTGGCTGGAAGAACGGTGGCTCTAATACCATGGTTGGACACACAAATACCAAAATGTATTAACCCAAACTGGAGCAATGAGGATGATGAAGACCCGGTCTTATTTTAGCCTTAGGATAAGTCATAGAAATGGAGGAATTGGTGGAAAGGCATAAATGAGGAATATATGGGTCAGAGCCTGGATTCCTCCCTGCTCTTGAACACTACAAGAACATCTGTGGTTGTCCTTGGAGGCAAAAGGCCTATCTTGGGATGTCTCCATTTTCTGAATGTTGCACTCACTACTGCCATTTTCCAGGATCACTCATTTTGCTACTAATGTCTGCGACTCAGATAGAGAAAGTGGTCTCTTTCTGTCAAATGGAGGGCTGTAGAAAGGACCAATGAATCATGCACCGTGGCCTTGTGAAATATCTCAGGAATGTGAACCCATGCATAGCAGTTGAGGGCACGTGCTCAAGATATGTTGCCTGCGTCTGGTTCCATACTGTTAAAATTTAACAGTTAGAGGAAAGCTCTCAATTCCAATATCATGTTTGAAGCTCCAGTACACTCATGTGAAGTCCGTATTCCCGGGGTTTACCACAGACTATAAGACTTAGAATTGTCAAGTTCTTCAGGGAAAGTTTGAAGGATTTGTTCCTATCACTATAGATGGGGATGGTTAGTATAATAAGATTACTCCAGAGAACAATGGAGATACAAGTCCAGCAGATGAGGAATACTTCAACTTGCTGAAGCACTACTAGCCAGGTTTGCAGACTTTTCTTCCCTGGTCGGTAATTATTACTTAACCAAGATTGCAGCAGTCCTCTTCAGCCAGAAAAACGGGAGACACAATGTAATGTTTCAAGGATGGAGAAAATATATTAGAATAACCCTCCTGACTGAGACAGAGACTTGGGAACACTCTGGAGGAAACAATCTATAAAATGTTTAAATTTAGGGGTACAATAATTTGGAGAACTGTATTTAATAAAATTCTATTCATGATTGAAAATAGATTTCTAGCAAGTGAAAAATCCAAGGGCAATACAGTCAAGCTAAATTTAATTATTTCCTAAAGAAATCGCTAAAGTAGTTCAATAACTAATACTGGGCCCAAGTGAAATATAATTTTACCAAAACACAGATTATAAATAAAATTGAGAAAAAAAACTCTAGATATTTTTAATAAATGCAAATTATACTAGATAATAAAGTTTTTTCTGTCACTCTGCAAAGATTTTTTGAGTGACATTTTCCTAGTAGAAAGGAATGCTGGGATTTTTTTTGTCATCAGAGTTAAAAACACCAAACGAACACCTGCCTTTACTTTTTTGCTTATTCAGAGGACAGACCATTTTTAATCGGTCAGAGTTTTCTTCCATTTCGCATCAAAGTTAAAATTCAGAGT